>NC_045704.1:52203338-57540838 GCF_009834535.1 Camelus ferus | reverse complement strand
CAACCAGGAGAAGGGAAGCGGGGATGGGGCAAGATAAGGGTAGGGGATTAAGAACTATAAATTACTATGTGTAAGATAAAACAAATAAGCTACAAGGCTACATTTTACAGCACAGGGAATACAGCCAATATTTTATAATAACTATTAATCTATAAAAAAAATGAATCACTATATTGTACACCTGAAACTAATATAATATTGTGAATCAACTATACTTCAATAAAAATAAAAAACAAAAACCAGGGTCTGGAATGCTGGCCCAGCTCATGTAAGAATGGCCTTCCACTATTTATCCTCACAAAACTCTACATGTATTTTGTTTCTTAAAAGATTACTAGCCAAACAACTACCTCTTGGAAAAGAGGGCAGAGAAAGATGATTTTAAAAACTAAGTTTGTTGCTTTTAGAAACAAAGTTAACAAATTTCAAAGGGTAATAGGTGATCATCTAACAAATGGGTACCAAACACTTAAGCATCTAAAAGTTGTTTGACAAACCAGTCACTCGGAGGTGCATTCTGGGAAAACCGTCTGCAGAGCTTACCTGGTGCGGTGGCTGCCAGCGTGGCCTCCAGAGTCAGACTGTCTGGGCAGGAATCCTGGCTTTGTCATTCACTAGCTGTGAGATCTTGGGCAAGTTTCTCTCTGTGCCTCAATTTCCTCATAATATAGAAACAATAATGATACCTGCCTCATAGAGTTTGATGAGTTAATAATATAAAATGGTTAGAAAAGTGCCTGGCATAGAGTAGGCACTTAATAAATGTTAAGATTGAATTACACTGATTGATTCCACTTTAAAATTCTTTGTAGCAATGAATGGCCTAGATTTTTAAGGGGGTATCAGACTGAGACTGAAATAAGACAGACCACAGGTCTAAAAACTTTTAAAAGAAGCTCCTAAAAAAATCTGACTCCTAGAATCCTCATTGTTTACGTTAAAGCAGAGATTGAAGTTTTTTCAGCTAGAACTCATACGTATAATCATACAGCCAAAATTAAACATGGTTCAAAAGTGAATTTTCATTTTGGCTCCTCTTCTTGTTTGTTCTCCTATTCTTTCCCCTCTTTTTCTACCAGTGAAACATTTTTTTTTCCAATTGATGTAATTTGAGTTCCAGTTATAGAAAAGACACTGGGCTACATGCCATATAGGAGTTTGTGGACTGTATGGGGGCAGGGGGTGGAGAGAGAGACAGAGTTAGACTATTATAGAAATCTTACAAGTATTACTAGGGAAAACACATTCCACAATGGCAAATAATTGGGTACTTATCTCCATTCTATTTAATAAATCAAAGAACTAGAGTTGTTGATTACACCAGCTCTGTTTCTTCAATTCCCTTGCAGTATCTAAGAGGAAAACTCTTACCATGGAAAACAGGAGTGATCTCATAGGCCTACTTGCAGGCTGAGTAAAATGGGGCACACACCCTAACTTGGGAAGTTTATTGCCAGGTTGTTCTTACGAGTTAAGTGGTTACCAAATGTTGTGTCTTAGGGTGTTAATGGTGGGATCATCTCTCCAGAGTATCTGTGCACTGACCTCTACCTTTGCTGTGATTTAAAATCCCTCCACTCTACCGTGGCCTCCTCACTGTGATTTATGGTTTGGCCATGTAATAAAGGGGTGATGGATTATGCCCTTTCCCCTACTTGCTGCTGCTTCTATTGAGTGATTTGAACTGCATTTGTTTTAGGTGATTATTAAGCCCAGCAATTAGGTACACTGCGTTTTTAGGACTGAAAGCCAAAAGTCCCCTTTCCCCCCAACCCAAAAGTCATAAATGTATATCTATAAATTACTTATAAGAAAGCATAAAGTGGTTGATTTGCTTATCAAACATCAACAAATAACACCAAGTTGAGCACAGAAACTAAACACGCATTTCCAGGACAATATAAGTATTGTCTCAGCCAGGCCGTGCTGTCCCCAACCTGACCCCTCTACCCAAGCCGATGTCAGCCTCTTGCAGATGCAGCCCTGCCCAGTCCTTCTGCCAATGAGAGCCAGATGTCATTCCAGTTCTTTCCCCGAGAGAGAGGGGAGAAATCAGAAAATAGTTTATTAGGATCTACATTCCCAGCACCTAGCCCAATGCCTGGCACAGTGCCTGACATATAAAGAGCACTCAGCAAATATTGACTGAACAAATACACTGCCACCCCCAGAGCCAGTATCCAGTGTGACTTGGGATGGATTCTGCCCTTTGAGGCTTCTTCTACGCATTACTTCTCAGTTTCCCTACCTGTCTCTCACCACGTGTGACCGATCATCCTAGCTGGCCCTTCTGACCCAGTCATCGGACCTCAGTTCCCCTTCCAGAACTCCTGTGAGGATCACAACATAGTCTGCAACACCAGCTGATGGGCCAGGGGTGAGGGGGAAGGTAGAGGTGTCTTGCCCTTCTCACCTGGGTCCTACAGTTCCTTTTCCCTAAGCCATGGCCTGGTTCAAGGATCTCTTACATTGCTCAGGAACCTCATGATTAACAACCCCTTGTCCTAATGTTAAGAATCCCTTCTCCCTAAGGCTTTGCACTGCTTCCTGACTCATTTCTTGGACACTATTGCCAGAATCTTTTCCATGTTATGACACAATTTTGACTCTTTTTGCCACAAGGTATTTTACTGTCATCTGTCTTGCAGTTAAAATCCAAGTATGAAATCCACATTAATATAATTTTACCATAAATATATTCAAATCTGCAAGGACTTAAATTTTTTGTGGTGCGTGTGTGTGTGTATGTTGTAGAGGGGGGGAATTAATTAGGTTTATTTATTTACTTTTAGTGGAGGTACTGGGGATTGAACCCAGGACCTTGTGCATGCTAAGCATGCACTCTATCACTGAGCTATTCCCTCCCCTCTTGCAAGGACTGAATTTTTTTTTTCCTGAAAGAAACTGAGTCACCTCCCGCTTAGAAGAAATTCCCCTCTCCTTCTTTGATTTTTATGGGCTGCTTCTAGTACTACACTGAATTCTGTCTCCCATATTTCTAATCACTCTTCACAGTTTCTTTTCCAACTCTTTTTTTCTCTTCACATTTCTACTGTATCAATTAAGGCTTCTCTGAGCTCTTGTCTCAGCTTTAACAATACATGGTTTTTCTTCTTACTTATTATACCAGTTTATACTGACTTTGGCCCTTATTCATCTATAGGGCTTGGGGCAAATTGCTTTTGCTTTAATCCCCAATTCCCTCATCTGTAAAATAGGCATATTATTGCATGTACCTTATAGGTTATAATAAATGTAAGCACATATTCATGGTTCCCTCAGGCTATGAATCCAGATGCTAGTTAAAAATCTTAACAGTTTCTCAAATACTTGGGAAACTTACAAAATGGATGAGCTCAATGACTATTTTTGAATATTCTGTGCCAGTCACTGATCTAGGCTCTGGGGACACAGCAGTAAACACAGAGACCTGGACACTACTTTCATGGGGTTTACATTCTAGAGTAGGAAAAAAAAAGACAGTTGTTTTTTTTTTTAAGAAGTAGAAGAAATAAGAAAAATTATGGTACGTGAAATGGTGATAAATGCTGTGGAGAAAAGGCTGGGGTGGGTGGTACTAGGGGGTAGGGCAGCGAGGGGAATGTTCAGTTTTATCCAGGGTATGAAAGTGTTGTTTGTTAAACACTTTCATTGAGAAGGTGTTGAGTCATTAGTGGGCAGGTCTCACGTGTGTTCTTAAATCAGTCCTGCTATCATTTGTTGTTGCAATTAGCTCAGCCTGACTCCCTGATGCTGGCTCTACCAGCACCACAGAGATCTGGAAGCCCACCCCCGTTCCTCATTCAGAGCCCTGCATGGTTCCCCTAGTCAACAATGCTTTTGAAAAACAGGAAGTAAGAGTCCATTTTTTCAGCATTAAGCCTCAAGGTAAAGTGTTACTGAACTAACCCAAGTCAGCTAGCATTACCTTGCTTAGAATTAAACAAAAACTTTTCTGCCACCACATCTGACCCCATGGTGCTAGTTTTGTGGGATATTTAGGGCTGGGTAGCCTCTGGGATACCTGTCAGCATCCTCTTTAAAAGTGAGAAAGGAAAAGCTCTTTTCCTGGATGCTACACTCAGTTTCCTACTGGGTGATAGGCCCTAGGGCATTTCAGAGTTTCATAAAATGGCCCTTTCTATTACACAGAGGCCCTTCTTTGTTTTCCTCTGGGAAGACACACACAAGGGAGCTGAGTTGGGCCATGCCACGTAAAAGCCAGACTGGCCATGGCATTTCCAGGACTAAAGCTCAGCCTTACCATTGCAGACTCCTTCCTCAACAGGCTGTGCTCTCCCTGGGAGCGCCACTGTACCAGCCATCTGTCAACCCCCCAGACATGTCTATGCAGGACTAAAACCCTCCTGAAGCCAGAGTTTGAGTTTTTCCTCCAGCAAACTCTTGGCCTTTTGTAAATCAATGGATGCCAATTATTGCTTGAGGGGAAGGGGTATCATCTTACACCACATCACAGATGAATCTGTCTTAATTTTGGTCCATCTGGGACTTTGTACTACACAGTAAATAGAAACAGTATTTATAAAGTGACTAGCATAATGAGTAACTATCATAATTAGATAGGTAGCTGAATTATGGGGAATTATAAATTTATTCTTTATAATTTTTATTTTTTCAAAATGTTTTACAAATTTATATAATCAGTAGCAAACTCTTAAAATTAAAAAACACACAAACAACTCTTGACATGTAGTTGTTTCTTCCCCTCCTTTTCATCTAAGCTTCTCAGAAGAGTAGTCTATACTCACTATTTCCACTTCCTCAACTTGCTTCTATCTGGTTTCTGCCTCAACCATTCCTCTAAAATTGCTCTTACGGAAGCCACCAACTATTTCTTAATGTCATTCCCTTAGGAATGTTGGTGGGCTTGAAAGGAAAGGCACCCTCAGGTAAATGATAACTTGGAGCAAAGTGAATTTGAGTAGAAGGGAGGGGACAAGGGAACAAGACATGAAGCCATTTCATCCAAGCTGAAAGCATGATCCAGAACCAAAGTTGAATCCAAACACTCACCTTGTCCAAGAGTCAAGCAGTCTGGTTAGAAGCCAACTTACCTAAGTAGGAGAGAGTCCAGAAAAAGCCAATTCCAAACAGGTAATAAGCTGACAAACCAAGGTAGTCCCAGAAGGAAGAGTGCAAAGAGATGGCAGGCCAAGAGGAATTCCAAACTCAGCATGTTACCAGCTGCATTCAACTGGGTGTTCCTGGGAATACCTGATGAATAGTCCTAACTTACAAAGTTACTTTTCAGAGATGAGAGATGGGCTCCCAGGAGCACTCCTATACTGGATATGTCAACAAAGTGCCTGCCACACCCAACTTCCTCTTCAAGATGAAACTGCCCCACCCACAGCCCCCTGCTCTGAGAAGCAGAGCTAGATTTTTCTTTACCCAGGGATGGCTCCTGATTGGACCAGGAATTGGCCCCTGACATTAGGGCTGCCCCTCCAAAAACCAGGGCTTGAATGGAAAAGGTGAGTTTGGTGAATCAGATTCTCTCCTTCTGGGATTTGAATTGGGAAACATGGAGATGATGGGGCAGTTAGCCGTGGAAACAAGTTGAAAGGATGCTATACAATGGAGTGGTGGCCATGGAGGGTCATATAACCAAATCTATGAGGAAGCAGAACAGTATGATAAGAAAGCAGAATTTATGAATAAGCTGCAATTACTCCATAGAAAAAAATACATGAAAGTAAATAGAATTTATTGGTTGGAATAGGGGAAAAGGAAGCAAACTTGCAAACAGTAGCTCGGAAGTGGTACACCACTATTCCAAAGATTGTCACCTGGCTCTGCTAGCAGCCGAGTTCCTGCCACCCAGATTAACTAAGGTTTCTGTGTTTTTCAGGGGGCCAACCCCAACTTCCTGGATTCCTTGCTAATATTTGTCAAGACACCTACTACTTGCTAACATGGCTCTTGCTGTTTGGGATCCATCAGTGAATAAAACAAGAAAGCAGTTGTAATAACCCCCTCATTACTTCGAGTAGGGTCCCGGTTTCAAAGGGCCAAATTAAAACAATTCCTTGTGCTCTCACTCTTTCCCATGGTCCAGTTGCTGAGGTCAGTCACAGTGTCATAATGAGTCTGCTTCCTCCTAGGAATACAGTTCATGTTTATTCCCCCTCATCATTGGGGTTGTGGCTGGGACATTTAGGAGCAGAGAAAAGAATAGAAGAAGTTGGGAGATTGGGCATGGAGGAAGTCAGCTGATATATGACAATGACAGCAGAGTGGCTGAATGCCCAGGCTTTAGATTAACTGGAGTTTGAAATTTGGCTCTGTCACTTACTCATCATGTGATCTGTGGCAAGTCAGTTTTCTCAGCTATAAATTGGAGGTAAAATGGTATCCTCATCATTGCATTGTTGTGAGGATTAAATGAGAAAATAGATGCAAAACGCATAGCGCAGTATCTGCCCCCACAGTGAGTGCTCAAGAAATGATACCTCCTATTGCTCGTGGTGTTATTATTATCAGTAATCCTCCAGCTTTCACATTAGGTCAGTAGAATGGATGTGCTGGGGGAGAATCAGATGGCATCCTTCTTTCTGAAGGCTGCTGCCAGCCAGAACTTGGTCTACTCAAGGTTCCTTCAAGGTGGTGCTTACCTTCCTAGGTACTTTCTAGCTGCTGGAGCATCGATGCAAAGTGCAAAAAAAATAGGAAGAATGAAAAACAGTGTTGCACAGAAAAGCAGTAACAATGAATTCTGCAAGCAAAATCTGTGGCAGTGACACTAGTCAGAGCAGTCAGTTGTCTGTGGGCGGTAGAAGAATGCAGATATTCCTTGAGCACTAATCTTGGGTCGCATATCTAGGACCTGATAGGCCCAAGGGCTCTGGTTGGAAAGCAGTGCTTTGACAGATCATGGAAGCAGAAACTCCGTTTTACCCATCAGGGTACAAGTGGCTGGAGTGGATGAAGGAGTGATGCAGGGAGGGAAGCATGCCTTCTTATAAAGCTGTCACTGCCAGGACAGAGTCATGACTGAGCAAGAGGAGCAGACCAGAGATGGGAGTCCCACAGGTGTGTGAGGATCAGAAGGAGTCACAGCTGCTCTTCAGGAAGCCCAGGTTATCTTTGCTAGAGGTCTAAGTGCTGTTGTGGTAGAGTACCAGAACGAGTCATGTTGGAGAGGGCCACAGATTGTGTTTTAGTAGAGGAACACATGAGTGGCTGAGCTGATGCTGCATTCAGGCCTTTCTGGTAGTATGTGCACCACTGTACTCATATAGAGGCCTTCCTATTATTTCTCACCCCTCTGAGTTACTCCCAAGAGACCGTGGATCTGAATTAGGACCACAAGTAGATGTCTGAAAGATGATTTGGGCTGAATGACTGTGAAATACTCAAACCAGACTCTTCCAAGTTTGAGTCTCTCTGCTGCCCCTTGTACCCAGGCTTCCAGTAGAGACCGTCTGCTCTGTGGTTCCATTGCTGGGTGTGTAGCTGATAGAGCACCCAAGGCTAGTAAGATGAGGCACGCAACTCGCACAGCATGAGCATAGCTTCCAGATTTGTACTGGCTGCTCCGGGCTACTGCAGACTGATCTCACTATCATGCATTAGACACTCTAGGCCTTGAAGGCATTGTCACAACAAGCCAGTCTCCTCCCCAAATGGAGATGATGGAGGGCAGGATAGGGCCCTCCTTGGTCAGGAGCACTGGTGTTGGCAGCACTGATCCCAACAGCATAAGGTTGAACCAAGATGGGTCTGGGCTGCCTAGAGTTGGCACACAGGTTAACAGGACAGACTCTGGAGCTATATTACCCATATCCAAATCCCAGCTTTCACTTCTTAGAAACTTTTTAACCTGTGTGACCTTAGAAGAATTACTTTATCTTTCATCTCAGTTTCCTCATCTGTGAAACAGCAATGATAACAGCACATACGTCACAGGGTTACTATGAGCATTGAATTTATCAGTACAAGTTCTACATTAATAAATTCAATGTAGAAGAGTGTCTGGCACATATTAAGTGCCTACTAGTGCTATAGTGGGGCAGGGGTGAAGCTCGGAGTGTTAAGTTGCCTGAAAAATAGTGTCAAGCTCAGCACATCAGGCCAACTTCCTTCTCTTTTTAGGAGGTCATTACTAGGTCACTTACACAGAGAAGAACAAAATGCTATCAAGCATATGTTGGAATGTCTAGTTGTCTTCAAGTGACCAGGGAACTCTCACTCCAGAATCACAGACCCCTGGCTACACCAAATTGGAGTTGTCTGGAGACTGTTTTGGAGGTAACCCCAGATTGCTGGAGTAGAGGATTATATGAGATATAGTTGGGCAGCGTATGTGTGGAGGTATCCAAGGTATATTGAGACATTGCCCAGGAAGTGCAAAAAACATCCTCTAGAAACTCATACAGGACACAGATCATTTGGTGCTGCCATAGACCAAGGGACATTGTGGTCTCTACAAACTGTCTAGATACTTCTAAAAAGTCATCTTTCACTCTTTATCTTCCAAATGCAGCTGGTGGAAGGCAAACAAGGTTATAGGCACTCAGAAGGTCTTCATGGATCCCCCCAGAGCTGCCCCAGGAGCTTGAGCAGACCAGACAGGATCAGGACCCCAGTAGTCCTAGCAGAGGTCCAGTTCTCTGCTTTTCTTCTTCACAAAGTGCCCCGGGGCCCTCTTGGGATAAGTGGATGACCGATGGATCCCAAGGCCTATGAATTCCTATTGAGTCTCAGGTGAAGGGCGTTGTGGTGCCCATAGGATTGCCAAATAAAATACAGGACATCTAGTTGAATTTGAGCTTCAGATAAATAATGAATAACTATATAAGTATATCCCAGATGCTGTGTGATACATACTAAAAAAAAAAGTACTTGTTATTTATGTGAATTCAAATTTAACTGGATGTTTGTATTTTTATTCAATAAATCTGGCAACCCTCTGTAGAGGATGTGGTCATGGAAGGGCCTCCAACTGAACACAAAGAGCAGAGATGCTGGCGGATTCTTGTGCCATTACTTCACAGGGGCTCCACTGCAGTTCAAGTCACTGGGAGTGGGACAGATCTGGATATTTACCCACTCTAATGTTGTAGCTGGACACTCCATGGACATTGAGGGCTCTTAACAATCAGTCATGGCTATGAGAAATTCCCAGTAGTATCCATAGTGTGGCCTTCCAGGCGATAGTTGAACACCTTTACAGCATTCTGCTTTCCCAGCAGATGTGAGAAGTCCCATCTACATAAGTGTCCTTTTGTCCCCAAGAATAAACCTCGTATCTCCATAAACTGTTAGAGCTGGATTAAAAAGCATGGCAACTGAGAGGGCTCATCTGAAGACAGAGAGCCTGCTCTGACAACAGGCATTGCAAGACTTGGCAAGGTCTGAGCAGCAACCTGTGACCTCAAAGCCAGCATCTCCATTGTCAGCAATTTGCATCTACACATCTACAGAGCAGATACAGCACCCATCATCTGAAACCACACTCCTCATTTCAATTCTGGAAGCTGAGTTGCAGAGAATTAGCAGGAGACACAGTCTTGTGGATTAAGGGACAATCTCTGACCTTACTCCCTCAAGTTGGGAGTAGGTAGTAACCAAGAGTAAGCATGTGATGTAAGGCTGAGTTTCCTAAGCTGAGAGACGAGGCCTGAATCTCAGACATGAACACACAGATACAGAGTCCACAAGTCAGGTCACCAAGACCCAGAAACAAAGGCCCACCCAAACAGGTCAAAAAGTCAAGGCAGACTCTGGAGGCAGATTTCAAAGAGAGCAAACCAGCAATCAGGTTAGTGTTTCCAAAGTTAGCATGTGACTGTGGTTCTTATTTTATTCCTGGGATTCTGGGGAATATGGTTATAGAAACTTCTGTGGGGTTAGAGATATTGTCAGGGACTGGGCCTAGCTGTCAACATCAATGGGCCTTTCCAGCCCTGCTCTTCAAGTACTCTGCATTCACTCTCTCCATTAGACACTCTCTTTTTGTTGCCCATGATGCCTGGATGTTCTCATTTGCTGTCATTGTTCCAACTAAGAGCATGATTGGTTGAAATGTGTGGGTTGTGGACACAAAGCACTTGGGTCCTAGCTGTGAGACTTGGGCGAGGCTTTGTTTACTTTTTAAAACTTCTTTAGGCTTCATATCCTTATCTACACAATGAAGATAAACAAAACCGACTAGCTTACAGGGCTATGATGAGAATTTAAAAAGAAAATGTATGTAAATTGCTTCTCACAGTGCCTGACATAGTAAGTGCTCCATAAATGTAATCGATATTGGCTATTACTTATTACTACTTATATGCAATTGAACCTCAGATCTTTGTTTCTAGTTCAGGACTCTCTTGGGAGCCACACTCATACAGTCTACTGTATATTTCTATACGGATGCTCCAAAGACACCTCATGTTAATTGGGTAAAAATAAAGCTTGTCCTTTCTTCTTCTAAACCTCCTTTCCTTCTCCATTCTCTATGTCAACTGTTGGCACTATCATTCCTTAGTCCTGGAATCCTAGAAGTCATCCTTGATTCCTGTCTTTTCCTTGACATTTGCCATCTACCTCTGCTCCTCATCAAATCTGTCATTACAATCTGATAATTTTGCCTCTTCAACTCTTTCACTTTATATCCTTCCCCCATTTCTTGATTTAAAAAAAAATCTCTTGAAAAAGTAGTGATTCAAGGCCAAGGCCCTGGTTCTAAAGAAGTTCATGACTTTGGTGGCAAAGACAGACTCCTGTGGTAGATTATATTATTGTTCAGAATATTCACTGTCCCTGCCTATGGGGCCTGTAGGAAGAATATACATCTCTGCCCCATTGACATCTGGCTTGGTTATTGACCTACATTGACCAGTGGAATGTCAGCATATGTGACACGTGCTAACTCTGAGCAATTCGGAGCAGAGGCTATAAGAGTTATCATATGGTTCCATTATTGCTCTTTTCTCCTGCTATGACATCACCATGTCCCAAATAGGGCCTTCTTCTTCAGCCTAAATGATGAATGAAAGAGATGAAACAGGGCAGCTGCCAATCCATGATGTACATACAATATGAACAAGAAATAAATCTTTCCTGTTGTTAGGATACTGGGACCATTTGTTATTCCATCATAACCTAGCCTAAAGTGACTGATACAACTCATTTCAGGATTATTTATCGAGTACTTGAAGCTAATGCACAATGATATGGAAATCAGTGAGTCATAATGATATGAAGCACAGTGTTCTCCAACAAAGTAAGAAAGCTGGATGTTCTGCCAAGCATCACAGATACTTCACACATGAGGATTCTTCTTCCAACATTCTGTTGAGCAAAGTAAATTTTTTACCATTTCGAAGATGATAGTAGCTATAGGAGTTTCCAAAAGAGGCCAATGAAATCAGACTTTTTAAAAAAATCTGTTTCATATGTATGTAATGAGACAGAGGTCAAAAGAAAGAACAACTGAATGGAGAGAGATCAGGGATTCACAGAGCTGCATGCTGAAAGGAAATGGCATTGCTGTGAGTTTATTCATGACCTACTTCAACAGATTGGAAGAAGTGTCAGCAATCTGGGGCTTGGTAACATAGTTTGACAGAAAAACAGCTTCAATTTTCTCACCCTGCCACAAGCCCCAAATCAGCTTGACCATTTCTAGGGCACATATCTTTGCTTGGCAACAACAACAGTAATAAAACAACAGGGAATAACAAATATCACACATATTGAACTGTATTAGCATATCAATACATGTTAAACAGAACATTACTTTGCTGTTCAATGTGACAAATGTGTATGTATTGACTAAAGTAGTCTTGAGTCAATACTAAATACTCAATATTAAAACTTTCTGAACTCAGCATTTGACACTTTGGGGCCAGATAATTCTTTGATGCAGAGACTGTCATGTGCATTATAGGATTTTAGCAGTATCTCTGGCCTTACCCATTAAATGCCAGTAGCACCCTCCAAGTTGTGACAACCCAAAATGGCTCCAAATGTTGCCAAATGTCCTCGAGGTGTCTTCCTGTTCTAAAGGAACGATGCTGGTGGTGGGAAATGAGAAACCATGGCATGCTAAACTGAAGACACTTCCGAGGGGGCAAGCCTTTGGTTGATTTAATTAGTTTAGGTGTTTAGCTCTTCATTTTGCTTATAAATCAGGCCAAGCCTGCCCCAACTCCGAGTAGCAGCTATTGATTGAGTACCTATTGTAGACAGTAAACACAACTTGCATAGTCAGTATAACATGGAGATTAAGCACTTGGCTTTGGTGTCAGACAACCTGGGCGAGAATCCTGGCTCTGCTACTTATTTGCTGTGCGACCTGAGGTAAGTTTCTTTACCTCTCTACAATCGTGTCCTCATATGTGGAGTGAAATAACACAGCATACATGAACTAGGGTTATTGTGAGAATTCAATGAGTCAGTGCATCAGAGGTGCTTAGAACTAGGCCTAGGGTAT
The DNA here is from genome assembly GCF_009834535.1 of Camelus ferus. Lineage (NCBI taxonomy): Eukaryota > Metazoa > Chordata > Mammalia > Artiodactyla > Camelidae > Camelus > Camelus ferus. The sequence continues at coordinate 57,528,390 of NC_045704.1, read as the reverse complement.
GGAAAATAGTCAACAGATGTTTACTGTTATTCTTAACCCTTACAACAACCCCACAATTTAAGCAACATCATCTCCATTTTATACATGTGGAAGCCAATATTCAGGGAAAGTAAGTCCAAAAGCACTCAGCTGCTAAGTTACATGGTTAGCAAGGAGAGGAATCACGACTGAAACCCCAAGACTGAAGTGCTTCTCACTACACCCAAAGGCTTTGTTGGAAGATGGGTTAGACTTGGAAGGAAGAGTTCTCTTTCAGGGATACAAATTGGAACTTGTCCACTCGGTTTGTTGTGTTTGTACGTAGTGATGAAAAGACCCACCCATGAGGCAGTGGAAAAACGGCCTTCACCACTGACTGGCTGTGAGAACTTAGGCAGGTCTCTCAAACATCCTGAGGCTGTTTACTCATCTGCAAAATGGACACAAAAACACCTGCTCTGTGCTGTTCACGGGTGGTGGTCAGAGTGATGTGAGAAAAAGTCTGCAGCGGAGTGCTGTAAAACTATCAAGTACCCGACAGCTGTCAGGCTGGCTTCGTGCTGTGGGGTAGGCACGTCTAAGACCTCTCCTTTTCTTGGTCGTGTCCAGCAGCTCCATGAAAGCAAGTTCTGGGGGGCTCCAGCGCGGTCACGGGGCCTCGGCTGCAGCAGCCGGCCCTGAAGGCCCCGTGGGCGCCGGCCAGGCCGGCAGAGGTTGGGCCTGCACCGCCTGGTTCCAGGGTGGGCAATCTGGGAGGTGACCCCAACAGGGATGCAGCAGCTGCTGCTTATCTGTAGTTAGTCAGCCACCCGGACAGATGAGGTGTCCATGGCGACCTTCCTGCCTCAGTGAGTGTGGGAACTCGGGGCTTCCCAGGGCCGAGGGTGGGAACATAAATGAGATGGCCTCTGCTGACGTCCCAGCCTCGCATCCCCCTGCATTGCCCTAACCTAGGAGGAGACATGAGAGATCGTGCAGGCTCCACCCAGAGAATGTGGAGGGAAAAGCCGGGGCTCTGGGGGTCCAAGGTTGCTTTACCTCCTGGCACAATCCTGACTCCCCCAGAGGTGGACACTTCCTGCCAAAAGTCCCACCACCTGCCACCCTTTGCTGTCAACAGGGCAGAGTCAGAAATATATCCCCTGGTGGAAACTCCTTTCCTCCCGCCTCCCCGCTGTCTTCTGTAGTTAGTCATCTGTAGCGGGTACGTTTCCCACCTCTTTCTAGCAAAAGGCCGCCAGTGTTTTCATTTGTCTGCAGAAGTCTTGGCCTAGGATGGGCCCTTCATGATGAGCCCCTGTGCCTGTGACTCTTTACTGTGATTTGCTTGTCCTTGCCTTTCTTGTGTGTTGGAGTCTTTCTTTCAGTTCCTTTCAGTTGTTTCCTCACTCCTCCCAAAAGCACCACTCAGTGATTCTGTGACAAAATGGTAAAATGCTTTGGGTTCGTTTTGGTGTCTTCTCACTTTTTTTTCTTAATCTTCTTCCTCTCCATCCGCTCTGCATTTAACAAATGTGCCAGACACCATAAAGGTGCTGGGGATCCATCAGCCAGCAAGCAAGAGAAGGCTGATGGCTTCTCGTTTCTTACGTGCCAGCTAGGAATGTGGATACCAGACAGTTATTCTCACAAGACAGCGTTCAGGGTGCTGTGGGTGCCTGTGTCGGGAGGTGCAAACCCAGACCTGGCTCAGGACAGCCTCTATCAAGAGCTGTTTTTTTGGGCCTGGCAGCAGCAGATTATTCAGGTGAAGGGTTGGGAGAAGAAGGGAAGACAGGAGGGAAGGAGGACGATATACAGTGAAGGGGCTGAGGGAAGACAGGGTTTGCAGAACCCAAAAAGACTAGCACAGCTGCTCGTGGTGCCTGGCCTGGGTCCTCCCCCTTGAGCACAGCTTCATTCTTAAACACTTTACTCCCCCACCATAAAGCTGTCATGTACGCTCTTCCTTTGAGGCTCTGCTTTTTTTCCTCTATAACTGCAATCTTGACTGAGAATTTCCTAAAATGGGCTTGGAGTCTGGAGACTTAGATTCCATACTGAATTCCACCACTTAACTGTACATCCTGAACAAGTGACTTAGCTTCTCTGAGCTGTGGTTCTTCACCAGTACTATGGGCTAGTAACGTGCTAATTGTTAATATTTAATAATGTTTGCTCTGTGCCAGCCCCCAGTGCTAAGTACTTTTTGTAGTTAATTGCATTTGATCCTCACAAATTTAATCCTCATGAAGTAGGTAGTATTTTTATCCCTTTCTACCCTTCTCAAAGGGAAGTCTGAATGTGACACCAATCTTGGACGTGCTTTGTAATGATGAGGTGTTAATGCAAAAATGACGTAATATTCCCACGTTGTTCACAAGTGCATGTGTAATGAATAAATTCATTTGTTAAGCGCCACAACAATTCTAGGCTATACATAATTAAATGAGGAGCCAAATCTTTAGAGTCTGCCTCCCAAGCAAACCAAACAAAAAGCGGTAGCAAGACCGAAGAAGTGTTGACATCATGAAAGAGCTAATTGCATGCAGTGCCAAACCACTGAAGGGAGAATTCCACAGATGTGACCCTGAACCACTGAAGTTTACAGTCTGATGACCACCACTGCCCAGAACACATCTGCAGGCAGCAGAGTGAAAACTCCGAATCAGTTCATGAAGAGACACTGAGGTTGTGTCAAACTTATCACTCATCAACGGTAAGGATCTTTCAGAAGGCTGAGTGAGCTGGGAGAAATTCATAAGCTTATAGCAGAATTCAAGGTTGAAGCTGAAGCCAGAAGGGTCTAAGTTTCCTGGTATTCTCCTTAGGGTATGTCCCTCCACTTTCTATCACTTTATCACAGCATTTTTTCACTCCAAAGCCCAATCCTGGGAAATTATTCATACATGATATATGTACTGTCATAATAATGACAAATTCTTAAATTGTCATTTCTGAAACTATGGGTGGGTATAACAAAGTAATATGGATGGATATATATGTCTGTCTGCATGCCTGTGTTGATGTGTGTGGGCATTTGTTTGTGTGTCTGCTTGTGATTGTGTGAGCGTGGCTTCCTACAGTTACACTCCCCAACTTGGCAAGAAGTAGCGCTGGCTCCCCCTGAAAGAAGCCAGTGTGGGAGGAGAACTGACACCAAAAACAAATGAGGTGAAAGAGGATAACTGTGGTTTGATACTCACAGATCCAGATGAAAGGCAATGAATAAGAAAGTCAATGAGCTGAAAATGACTTGAGTGTAGGCACCTCCTAGGGAATTATACCCCCTGTGAATGATCATAATAAACATTTCTTTAAACTCCTTTAAAGTGCTTTGAAACTTTAATATCCATTTCTTCCCTCAAAATACAGGCAGCCTATCTTGGAAGTTAAGAGCACATTCTGGGTTCAAGTCCAGCTTCTGTCAGATTCTGCCACTTACTAGCTGCATGATACTGGGCAAATCATGATTCTCTAAGTCTCTATTTCTTTACCTGTACTACGGGAAGAGTACCTTCTATCTCAGGGAGTTCTTGTGAGGATAAAGGAAAATAAAATGTAGTGAGTGTTTTTGATGCCGTTTTATAGGTTGCAATACAGATGCCCAGAGAAGTTAACTTCCTCTTCTGAGGCCCCCCAGCTAGTTAGTGGCAGGGCCAGGGGGAAGCAGTCAAGCATCCCACCTCTGGCCCAGGGCTTGTTCTACTCAACCACGTGGAGCACCAACCCCACACTGAAATACTTTTCAGGTCACAAGGGATTTTTTTTATGCATAACATCTTTTTAGTTTGCCCTTCTCTGCCAAATACACACTGGAAAGCTCAGAACTCTGCAGAAAATGTTGATGTAGCACCTTCTGGAAAATTAGTCCAGGTCTGGGGTGGCCTGAAGAGACCTAAAGAACTAAGTGTGAGAGGAAAAAAAGACATTCGTCACACCCCTTTCAACTGTGAACATGTAGATTATCTACTTTGTGGATTGATGTAATGCAATCTTGAGTCCTGTGTTGGCCACGCTCTACCACTTCCCTCCACCATTAGTGGGTGTGAGCTCAAGCAACGTAAACTCAGGAAAGTAATGCAAAACCAAGAGAGTAAATCTGCCTTTTACACCTTTCACCCCACATCAGCCTCCTCCTCTCTTCATCCCCCTCAGGCTTTAGAAAACCGGAGGTCAATGCGTTTTCAGTTATCTGTGCTCAGCTCCCATTCTGGAAGCGACAGAAAGACAGCTACACTAGGAGTCAGGAAGCCAGGGGCTTTAGTCCAGGGATGACACTGGTTAATCATGGGCCCTCATGCAAGTTAGATCAGTTCTTTAGGCTTTGGTTCCTCATCTGTAAAATAAAAAGAAAAAAGGAGCATTTACGGAATGCCTATTCTTTGCCAAGTGCCTTCCATTATGTCACTTTATTTTTAAAAATCCATGCTCAATAAAAACTTTGATCTGCATTATGCAAATGAGGAAATAAAGGGGCAGAGAAGCTAAGTAAATTGCCCCAGACCCAGGTGGCAAAGAGGAACCTGAGCTGAAATTTGAACCTAGGACCATCTGATTCCAAATTTTACGCTGCACTGGTAACCCGATACAATGTGTGATGCTTCCTCCCTTTCTAATATTACGCTGTTCTGCGAGCACAGTTAATCAATAGTTGTCTGAGTTTGTCACTGTGAGTCATTCCTACCTGCCTTGGGGTCTTATTCTGAGTGGGCAGAGGACCTGAGGAGATTTACTACATCCCTTATGTGGTCAGCTGAACACCTTAATATTACAAGAAGTAGTTTTATTGCCATCAATGGAAATTTGATACTTACCTTCATCTTTTAATGCTTCTTTGAGTAAGGGAAACATTTCCTTGGAAGCCCTTCCCTCCCTTGGAAGCTTAATATTTATATAATTGACTTTACCTTCAATTATTTAAAGCTGTTCATTAAGAAACCAAAGATATTTCACATTTGTGTATTTAAAGGATTCTAACTCATATAGAATCAGGGAGTAATAGGAAGGGTACTTGATTCCTGGGAAGGGGAGGATGTGAATATTGGTGAGGAGCACAGGACACAGAGGTACCAGCTACTCACCACTGTATAGAGATTTGTTCTTCTCCCTCCTATTCTCAGATGTCTCTGAGGTTGGACTCAAATAAGAGTTTTACATGTCTCAACGGTAACTTCACTGAACAATGGCTGGAAGAGGGAAGTGTCGTGCTGTGCACTTTACTCTGTGGGAGGAGAGACAGGTATACTGTTACCCCTTCCTTTTGCAGTCATTAGGTACACCATCAAGCCTAGTTTCTTCACATTGTAATTAGGCTCTCTGAAGTTTAAGAGTGATGTTTATTTGATGTGGCACCCTAAGCGCACAGTAGATATTCAATAAATATGTGTTAAATAAATGAACTGAACAATAGGGAAGATAATTAGGGGAACCCAGGCCATCACTGGATGAAATATCAGTCAGCAATTTAAATCTACATAGATCATGTGATAGTCGCTTCTAGAGAGTAGTGACCATATTTTACTCATCTTTGTGTTCCCTAGGATTTTGCCTTGTTATAACAGGGGCTCAAATGTTTCTTTAGAGTTAATCATCTCTAGGGACTGCTATGATAGTGCGGTAGAAACATCCTGGAAGATGACATGGTGGAGGGATGAAAAAAGGCTAAGTAATTTGAAGGCGGGAATGGTGCAGACAACAGTGATCACGTAGTCAGACTTGGCAGTGGTGGAAGACAAAGGTGCTCGTGGAAAGGAGTGATGCTAGTGCTGGTGAAACTGCAACAAAAGTTGTCCAGAGAAGGCTGGGGTGGCTGAGTCCTCTTTCTGCTGTTCCATGGGTACCAAAGTAGGGCCCATTCACATTGGTACTTTAGGGAATGTGATTCCTCAATGTCCCACTCAGTTTTGCCCCCATAATATCATAACTCTCACCAGTCAGGCTGCTTTTTCTTTTTTCCTGGTCTCATATACAGCCACTTTTTGGGTACATGATGCTAGGATAAATTTCCAGTGTCTGCCCTCCTGGACCCAGTACCACATCCCTCTTCTTCTCCAATGACAACTTCTCACCACAGGGTTGGGAGGAGGGTTCACTATATCCATGACTCCTTGCCTTGCCCTAACCTTCTAAAGAGGGCGGTGCTTAGTAATTCCAAGGTGATTCCCTGTTCTACACTGTGACCGACAACTTCTAATAAAGAGGAGAAAAACATACTTTTTAATCTTTGGTGGGACACTTCCTCTGGTTAAGAGGGCATCCTGTTATATAAGAAGTCAAGGTGGGTGGGTTGCGCTTCATAGATTTCTGGTTGTGGAGTCACTTTAGGGACTGACTCAAAGTTGGCATGATTAGGAATAATGTAGTGGCTTTGATGGAGGATGAGTGACACTGGTTTAAAGTCTGGAGGGAGCAATGCCCTACACAAATGAATAAATAAGACAGGAAATATTCTTGAATGAAGCAAGAATGTGGGAAACATCTTGATGACAAAACTGAAACAAAATAAAGACAATGCAGAGAGCTTTCAAGTCCACATTGATGGTTTGGGAAGATAATAACTAACACCCACCCAGCACTCCTCTAAGCTCTTTAGATGTGCTGCTGTATTTAATCTTCACAAGTCTGGGAGATACTCATTTTATCCCCATTTTACAGATGGGGAAACCAAAGTACAAAACTGTGGAGTAACTTACCCAAGGCTACATACAACTAAGTGATAAGGAAAGCTGGAATTTGAAGCTTAAGCTGCATCTTAATCTAACATTTGTTCAGCACTATGTACTAGGTAGTGTGCTTTAGTCTAGATCTGGGGTGACCCCAGGGGACCTAAAGAGCTATGGGTGGGAGGGAAAAAAATCCTGTCACACCTCCTGCACTTGTCAACATGTAGATTATTTACTTTGTGAACTGATGGGGCACAATCTTTAATCCCATAGTTTTTATACACGTCCTTCCCATACACGCTGTGAGCGTGTGTATGTTGTGGTACTTACATATTCAAATACAATTTATCACCAGTCTTCAAGATCACAAAATCATGCCTCATTCTTACCTCTAGTTTCTAGCATGGTTTCCATTAGCTATTCCTGAGAGGAAATGAGCCAGTCCTTCCAGTTTACAGATGGTGAAAGTAGTTTGAAGGAGGTCAGCGGCTGGAGCAAGGTCATGGATCAAGTTAGTGGCATTTGGCTTAAATCAGGATCAATAACCTCTGTCCCTCCAGCCTGGTCCTCAGAGGGTCTGCCTGTCCCGGGGCCTGGACCACATTCCAAATTGGGTAATCCGGTGCATGCTGCCTGTCTGAAATTCCCCTTGTGGTTTTGCTCACATCTGGTGTTTTTCACTTCTCTTTCTAAACACGTGCTTTGATCCTATTGCTGCTGCAGCAGAAAGATGTCCATGGTTCCAAGGAGCGCAGTTAATTTAGTGAGAGGTGAAAGATACTCCTCTCAACAGGACTTCTAAAAATAAACAGAATCAGGGCCTCACCATGTCATGCTTGAAGCACTTCCCGGAAACCCTCAAATTTAGTGACTTCTTCACAGACTCTCTGTAGCTCCTAAAGCTCTAATGTGCCTGGATGCCTTGCTCCCCAGCTCTTCTCAGATGCCCAGCAGGTCTGAAGTCTTGTGTTCTTCTTCTTTTCGGTCATTCTCAAAGTAGGCAGGGTGACCTGTGGGTAAATGTCTTCCATAAGAGTTCTGTGATCATATTTCTCCATCAGTTCACACACACTGAGCCGAGAGCTATGCATACTTACTTCCAGAAAACCTTATCTACAAACTAGCTTTCCTGTTTTATTTATTTTACCAAGCTCTGTTATTCATTCTGCCCCTTGCCTTATCTTAATAAGTCTGTTTCTTAATTATAAAAGCATTTTTCCACTACATTAAAAATTTTAGGGAAATAAAGAATAAGAAAAAAATCCACAATCCTAGTACTCTCACATAACCATTATTAATTATTTGATTTGTTTTCTTTTAGTCTTATTTCCTTGTATGTGTGTGTACATTTTTTATTTATTTTTACATTACCAGAATCATAATTTACATGCAATTTTTGTGTTGTCTTCTTTACACTGTTTAATATTATGTTATGCATGTTTTCCCATGTATACATAATCTTGCAGATATAAAATGAAAGGGGATGTGTAGGTTTTGACAAGAAGAGTGGGCAAAAGCCATCAGCGACCTCCCATAAAGGCGTGGATTATGAATATTATTTGTCGGGACACAATTCTTCCCTGAGTTGCTGGGATTTAGACTGGGGTTAGGAAAGACACAGCTGAGTACAAAGAAACAAAAGAGCACCAAATTTTTGGAGACCGAGGATTAATTTGAAGCCGTAAACAGCTAAATTCAAGATTCAAGACAATAAACCCTCCCTGCTCAGATGAATCAGAGACAAGGCTGAATGTTTTAGTAGCATCTACCTAAATAGCCTCCAGAAAGAACATCTTATCACAGATACAGACAGAAAGAGGACCTTTGGGGAGCAACCCTCCTTGGGAAAGAACATCTTCCCAGGGGCTGTGGGAAGTTATAAGTGAGTTCCATTGCCTTCATCATTCCGAGTGTTTTCAGAGAAGAAATGAGGAGGCAGGGCATTCTTTCTATCAGAGGAAATTGTTTGGCTTCCTGACTGTGTTTCTATTTTATCTTGGTCCCTCTTTCCTTTTCAGTCACCCCATGAGACCCCCACCCCAAAGCAAGAAATGTTACCCTAACTGGATTGTTATCCTCATTTAATCAATCTTCCTCCAATCAACCTTTCAACCATTCTTGCTTTTCTTTGCTGACCTCCCAAGCCCAAGGCGTCCAGCCCGCTCCCTTAGGCCATCTCACTCCCCACACCCACCCTTATCACACATGAGACCAGTGCTTAGCAGCACCCACGTGCCCTGCTTGGCAGCCATGGTGAAGCCTCCTTTTAAGAACTGAGGACTCTTATAATGATGAACAGAAGAATCCCTGGCTGTTACGTCCGGCTTCTTTGGAGCTGGTCTTCCTAGTCAAAGACACCAGATGACCTCCTTATAACAATCCTGGAAGAAATCTGTATGGCTGTTCTCAAATTATGGATGAAGCAACCAAAGCCCAAGGATTCGTCTGTATAATGACACATAATATTGCAGAGATGTAAGAGAATTGAGAAAATACCCAAACATGCAGAGAAAAGTACAAAGCAAAATTACTCATCATTCACCCTCCCAAAAAAACACTGTAAACTTTTGTATATATTTTCTTTTATTTGTGTGTGTGTGTGTGTGTGTGTGCAGGGGTGTGTGTGTTGGTGGGGGGAGAGAGAGAGAGATAATCCCTAACGTATATGAGTTTGTTTCCTTTAACAAAACTGGGATTATACCATTTCTATTAGTTCGCTAGGGCTGCCACAACAAAGTACCACGACTTGAGTGGCTGAAACAGAAATGTATTGTGTCATGGTTCTGGAGGCTAGAAATCTAAGATCATGGTGTTGGTAGGGTTGGTTCCTTCTGGAGTCATGAGAGAGAATCTGTTTCAGGCCTCTCCCCAAGCTTCTGGTGGTTTTCTGCATCTTTGTCTTTCCTTGGCTCCTGCTGCCAGTCTCTGCTTTCCTCTTCACATGGTGTTCTCACTGTGTGCATGTCTGTCCCTCCACATGGCGTTCTTCTTATAAGAACCACAGTCACATTGGAGTAGAGACCCACCCTACTCCAATACAACCTCACTCTAACTTGAATAATTGCATTTACGGTGACCCTATTTGTAAATAAGGTCACATTCTGAGGTCCTGGGTGTGACCTTGCATTGAGGGTGGACATAATTCAAGCCACAGCAGCTATTTATACAATAGTTTATCTTACTTAATTTTCTTCACTTACCATCCTATTGAGAACATTTTCCGGGACAGGTACCTTTTTGTCAGGGAAAGGGGCTAGACTAGGCAGAGGGCGTGTGTGGGCGGGAGCGAGGACCCGAGTGTGGCACCATGTTGGGGAGGAACAGAAAGGAGAGGCAGGAAAAGAGGAGAGCACACAGAGGGTGCAGGAGAGTGACCAGGACACTGACCATCATTGTGATTTGCTCACCTCACAGGTTTCCTGACTGAATTAAGAAGTCCTACATAAAGTCAGAGAAATATATTTTCATATTCCAGCTCTGACACTCATTTTCCTGTAAGATATTGAGCATTATTACTCAGTGTCCCTAAGCTTCAGTTTCCTTGCCTGATAATAGAGTTTGAATAGGGGTTGTTGTAAGAATAAAACTGAGGTGACATACGTAAAATACTTACTGTAGTGCCTGGCGTGTAGAAAGCTTCATTCATACAATCATTTATTCATTCAACAAGTATTTAGTATCTACTCTTCAAGGGACCGTGTTGAATGTTAAGTACATAGTGGTAAACAAAATTGGTGTGTGCCTGTCCTCATGGAAGGCACCCTGGAGAGAAAGGTAGATGTCTAAGCAAATCATGATACAACAAAAGCCTAGAATTATAAATTGTATAAATAACTTGAAGAAATGAACAACTTCTAAGACAGAAAAGTGGGAAAACTGATTTAGTTTCGTTGAGGGGGGTGGAGGGGAGGTTTTTTGGGAGGAGCACTCTGAGGAGGTGACAGTAGACTAGGACCTAAAGGTTGGAAGTAGCCAGGTGGAGGGGAGGGGGTTGGGGTGGGGAAGAGTGGCCCAGGTAAAGGGAAGAGGCCCTAAGGCAATAAGAGCTGGGTGCGTTGGAGGAACTGAAAGCAACGGGAGTGTCACTGGAGTGTAGTGAGCAAGGGGGACCATACCCATGCGGTGGGAGACATAGGCTAGATCTTGCAGGGAGTCAGTGGGTGTCTGTGGACACCTATTCTTTAGAGAGGGGTGGAGGAGAGGGCAGTCAGAGAGAATAAGAGAGGTGGGAAAACCAGGAAGTTTGAGTGATGCAGAATATGGGGGAAGGGAGAGGACTGAGACTGAGAGACAGAGATGGAGACACAGCAGGAAGAGGCTTTAAAAGTCAAAGAATTAGAGAGGAGGAGGAGGATGAGAACAGACAGGACCAAGGCCTAGCAGGTAGGAAGTCCTGAGACCTCCGGGGTAGTAGGTTCAGTGCGATGGTCAGAGTGAAAGCCAGGTTGCACAAGGTGAAGATGCAGCGTGTGGTGAGGAAGTAAAGGAGGAGAAGGAAGTTAGCATCTGTCCTTTTTAGAAGTAGTGTGATGAAGGAGAAGAGAAAGTTGGGGTGACAGCTAAAGGCAGAATTTCTTCTTTGTTTAATTTTTATTTTAGATGGGTGATTTTGAGTGTTTTTTCTAGGCTAAGGAGAAGGATCCAGTGGAGAGAGATTGAAGACAGAAAGAGAAAGTAGGACTGAGTCTGCTATCAGGAGGCTTCGTTCCCAGGGGGTTTTAGCTTGCAATGTAAAGTGGTAGGCTCTGGTGTCTCGATAGGGCCACAGACCTAAACAGTGTGATTTCAGTCATAGAGGTGGTCAATCAAAACTCCGAGGAAAGCGTTTCCATGGTTTTCCAAATTAAAGTTATGAAATAAAATAATAAATCAAAATTGTCATATTTTTAAACTCTGGATTTTAAGGCAGTGGGCATTTAAGGTAAAATTTCAAGAAATTTATATACAGACACATTAAGAATTTATTCTACTGACACTTTAGTGCTGTCAATATCCCCCTTAATATTAGGCTGTTTTTATTTTTTGATTTGATAGGATCTTTTTCTTTGCAATTTCCTGGATCATTTCCTTGGGTCAAAACTCTTCCAGGGCAGTCCCAGATTTCAGGTCAGACTGATATCAGCAGATCTTTTAAATTTGCTTAAGTCTTAATTTCCCAGTTGCTTATAATTTTTACCCCTGCCTCAACAAGAGATGGAAAGACAATGGCCCTGCTGGGCTGATGGACTCAAGAAACAAGTTTCACTTTCCCTTCCTGGCTTCCTTTGCAGCTAGGAATGACGCACATTCCCTGTCTCACCCCCTCCCTTTTTCATACAGTGGAAGAAAAAAGATAAATTACTGGTTTTTTAATTTATACTTATTTATATCACAATTAAATGTGCATGTAGTTTAAACAGTTGAGTAGTTCTACATTACTAAATAGCAGCTCCCCAGGCTACACCTCCCCCCATTTCTCACTCCTCAAAGGAAACCATGTCTAATGCTTTAACTAATCCTCTTTTGTTGTTGTTGGAATCACCATCTCTCTAAATAGCTACTTCCTAATTTTATCTATTGACTTTCTATGGTAGGAAATGGGGATTCAGCTTTTACAAATCCTTCCATGCAATACACATATGTATTTCCTGAGCTTATTATATATCTATATCATTATTAGATTGATACACAATATTTACATTATTTTGACCCAATAAATACTATTCACATCTATGTTGTATAATAAATTATGATCATTTTCCTGAAAAACATATTGTTTTCTCTGGAGTTAATAACTGCCTAGATTTTCTATGCATATCATTTACTGCTAATTTAATCCCTACTGTCCTCCAGTTGTTTAAGTCTCTTCTCAATGTGTTCAATTAGCTATTTAATAAATTTCATCTTAAAGAAAGCTTTTCTGAGCCTTCTGATCTGCTCCTCTCTGGGCTGATGGATCTCTAGGCTTGCTGTACAGCTGGGATCACTCTTCACCACATTCAGGGATTTCCCTTCACCTCTGGTGTTGAATACTCTAGTTCTTGGATTCCACCTCTTCCTCTTCCTTGATTCACTCCATTGTTTTGGTGGAGCACATCCCCCAGTAGTTTCCTAAGAAACAGTGCAGGAAAGAGAGAACAGATGCCATCAGTGCCCTGCCCATATTCTCTTGGCACCTGCCACATCCATGCATTCTAAATTACCAGCACAATATCTCTTTGCCTGAGGGCCTTTTCTGGCCACATGAAGGTTTGCTCAGGAAGTGTTAGTGAATTAACCCCTTCCTCCATACAAGCAGCAGTCCTTAACTGATGACTGATGAGAATTAGCAGATAAGTACCCCAGCTTCCTCAGCCCTGAGTGGAAAAAACTTTGAGGCATGATTTCTACACTGGTCTCCCAGAGATCCCCAAAAGAATCAAGTTACAGTTATCCACAGTAACTTGCTGGATATCTTGATTTCCTTGTTTCACTTCCCCACTGCCCTACAGGTGTTTGCTGGAATCATCTCCCAAACAAACTACTTTTGCTCGTTATCTTCTATTTTCCATCTCTTTATCTTTTTGCCTTATTTTCTGCTTTCCAAATCTTCCACTGAATTTTTTTTAAAAAATTTCTGCAACCATATTTAAATTTCTAAGATCTCTTTTTTGTTCTCTAAATGTTCCTTTAAAAATAGCCTTCTGTTCTTATTTATGTATGCACTATCCCTTCTTATCTCTCTGAGGATATTAGTAATTTTTGTGTCTTTTTTTTCTCTCAGAGATGCTGCTGTTTCCAAATGATCTTTAGGGCATTTTTCTCCAGTGTGTCAGGCTCCTAGAGAATGCTTTCCTAATCTCCTGGCTGGATGTCAGGATTGTACAACCTATATAAAGGAAGAAGGCAGGGGGTCTCTAGGTAAATCTCATTTTTTTCAGTATCTTGTCCTTTCACGCAACTGTACCTGGTCCTCCCTCTGTCTTGTTCTCCTACCAGAAGGAAAAAAAACTTCCATTCTTTGGCCATTGTGGGGAGGGGGCAGTCTCCTGACAGCAGCAAGGGGAAGAAGGGTTCTAGGGACCTTGCTGCTTCTTGAACTGACTGTCAACTCAGCTTACTTTTTTAACTATGTCTTTACTCACAAAGTACTCACAAAAGTACCCGGTGCCTCCAATTGCTGAGCACATGGAGGATTCTGAATTGTAAAGCAGGTTGCTTTAGCTTTCTCTTCTGCTGGCTTCCAGTTCAGCTTTCTCTGGTCTCTTGATTCAGTAATCACACATTTACATACAGCCCAGCTTTTTAAATTATCCTGTTGTTGTCCCTTTCACATCCTTCTTGTCTTTGTAGGCTTGTCCTTTTACCTAAGTTTTTATTTGCTTACATATGCATAAAGAAACTCTGGGAACACACATGAGAAACTCATAACAGCATGTACTTATGAACAGGAAGAAAGCGGGAGCTGGGCCAGTAGGAGACATGGATGAAGGAAACTTTTTGCTCTGTGCCTTTTACACTTTTTGGCTTTAGAATCACTATGTCTGAACGTATTACTTCATCAACCATTAACTTTGGTTGAGTTCTAGAAGGGAGTGGAACACAATGCATGTGTTTAATCTGCTGTCTTTAACCAAAAATCTCAAGTGTTGTTTTTCTAAATAAGCAGCTGAGACCATGAGAAACTTCCCAACCAAAAGCCATTCCAAGCAAAAATTTGGGCAAATTTAACTCCATAAAAATTAAGATTTCTGTGAGGCAGAATAAAATAAAATTAAATAAAATTAAATAAAATAAAATTAAATAAAATAAACAAAATCAGAGGACTGAAAAAAATTGGGAAAAATATTTGCAACAAATATGACAAAGGACTAGTTTCCTTAATACGTGGAGTTCTTACAAAATAATTAAAAACAGATCAAAATCCAATAAAAGCAACAGGCAAAGGGCATGAATAGGATACATAGATAAATAAATACAAACAGCTTTTAAATACAAGAAAAATGCTCAACCTCACTTACAGTTTAAAGAATAAACATTAAAATCACGAGAGATCATTTTGCAGCTAGCAGAATGGCAACACTATAAATAGCTAATAATACATATTCATGAGGTGAGAATATGGGGAGACAGAGAATTTAAAACATTTTAGTAAGATTAAAAATTGATGCAGTCTCCTTGTAGTACAGTTTGGTACTATCTGTCGAAATTAAACAGTTATACCTTTGACCAAGCAACTTCACCGTCAGAAATTTATCCTATGATATGCTTGCCGTGGGCTTAAGACATATTTAAGATGTACTTACAAGGATACTCATTGCAGCCTTATCTGTAGCCATTAAAACTGTAAGCAACCAACTGTTCACAGTAGGATACTGGCTAAATAGATTATAGTATATTCATTCTATACACTGTATGGAATGCTAAGCAGCCATTAAAAAGAATAGGCACCTTTATATTTATGGAATTATCTCCAACATGTATTACGTTTAAAAGCAAGATATGGAATAATGTGTATGGAATGACACCATTGCCCTGTTTGGTGGTTTTTAAAGTGTTTTTTTCTAAAATAAGTAAATAAATAAATAAATAATAAAGTGTTTTCTTCTTAGATACATAGATAATCTTACATACATATAGAGTATCTCTGGGGAAATACATAGGAAACTAGGCTACCTCTAGAGAGGGGAATTGGGAAAATAAGAGGTCAAGAAACGGAAGAAGACTTGCTTTTTTTTCCCCTTAAATCCTTTTTTTTTCCTCACTTTTTCTTTTTTAACCAAGTGAATGTTTTTAAATTAAAAGAATGGTTGCATAATGGATGCATCAGTCAGGAGCTTTGGTTGCAAGCAACAGAAACAAATTCTGATTAATTTAATCAGGAAAAGGATTTATTAAAGGATATTGGGTAGTGCACAGGCTCTTCAGGAGGATAGGAGGCCCAGATTTAGAGGCTACATACCCAGAAATGACTTCTAGAATTGTGCTTAGAACAACCCCTTGAAGACCCCAGTGCCTCCACTGCATAGACACCACCTCTGGGACAGTGGACACCCCATGTCTGGATGCTGATCCCTGCTGTTAGAACCACCACTACTGAAGCATCTGGAATCTGAATGTGGTTATTGCAACTAATGCCACTCTCTGCAGAGCAGATGCATCAGCCTTTGCTATGTGTGGTCACTAGCTCCAGGTCAAAGTCCAGTGCAGATCCTTATAGCTGTGCATAGCTGCAGGAGAGGCTGGAAAATAAGTCTCTGGTATTTTCAGCTTCCATAATGAGAGGTTGTCTCTGTATCCCATCAGGGTCCATAAGGTGGGGAGTGTCCCAAATACAGGTAGTGGGATGTAGGAAGGAAAAGAGGGGTAGGGAAGGAAGAGAGAGTTTTCCAGCAGTTTTCGCTCTGCTTTGAAGGAAAGTAAGACATTTTCTCCTGGCTCCCATCTGACATGCTTTCCTAGCTGGATCTTTGTGTGCACTGTATTCGGAACCATAGGCCATCAGAGTAGAAAGGCTCCTATAAGTCATTTGGTTTAACAGCCTTGTTTTATCAGGGAGAAATCCAAACTCAAGTTAAGTTTGGGCAAACTCAAGTTGCCCAAGATTACCAAAGGAGAGTTTTGATGATGTGATTAGGGCCCCCCCAAGTCCGGGCCCCCACCCTCAATAGAACCTTTGTGCACAATCAGTACTTTAGCAAAGGCTCTGATGAAGTATCAAGATGCAGATTTGTTTCTGGCAGAGCCAGTGCCATTCATTACAACTATTAATGAAACGTTTCTGTAGGACTTTTAAGGTTTATTTTTAAAACAACTTTATTTTTAATTATTAAGTAGTCTATTAAAAACAAGCAAACTATATAGAAGGATTTAGGTAAAATTTCTCCCCTCTTCTCTACTCTCCTACTCCCTAGGAATAATCAATGTGAAAAATATGGTGGGTGTGTCTCAGTTCTCTTTCTTTGTATATAGACATCTATTTCTATTTATTTATATTTATGCAACATGTAAATCGTCTTTTATAACTAGCTGTCTCACTCTACATATATAATGGACATTACTGAGTCTCAAAGTGGCTGCACGCCAGTAAGTTAGTGGCAGGTTGGTAAGCCCTGCGTGGAGACACTGTGTCTGAGGCGAGGCTGTCACGCACCATGGAAGACTGGTGGTAAGGTGGCATATTTGGTCCTGTGGCCCTCCAAGTATAGTCGTCTCATGTAGAAAACTGCCAGCTTTACCTATTTTCACAGCTGTTTCAGAGCATGAAGGGACCTCAATAATCATCTAGTTCAATTCCATTTGTAGGTAAAAAGCTATCTTCCTGGGAGGAGGGGTGGAGGAGGTGGTTAGGGGCCTTCGCCCAAGATCACCCAGCCAGGGAGAGTGACAGGGTTGAGACTTCTTTCTCCAAGATCCTTGCTCATTGCATTGTGTCGCGGTGTTTTCTGCAGCTTTAAGAGGAAGAGGGAGGGCTTGAAAACATTCAGATGCTGAGACCACACTTGGTTTCTCAGATAGCAGAGCTGGTGCTCTGTGCCTGACTTTGTGTCCCTGAGTTCTTCCATGACGTTTGACTTTTGCCTGCTGGTGCCTTAACTACCACTGTCTTCTTTGGGACTTTGCAATCTTTTCATGGCACTTGCATGCTTTACTTCTCAAACACAGCTTTATTATTCGCTCAGGTCTTGGCAGAATATTAAATAATAGGATTCTATCAGATGGATGACAAAGGAAGGGGGGAAAATGAAGGCAATCAAGTTCCTATAGATGCCACATTCATTCAAAATTGAGAATATCTGAGGACTTCTGGCGCAGCCCCTGAGCGCAGCTTCCCTGGACTTGGGTTAGGGATTCATGCCAGGCTTCATTCCCTGGCTCGTGTCAGTGTGCAGACTGCTTGATCAAAAAGCTGCAAGTGAAAACCTACCTCACCACTGAAGCACCCATTTCCCAGCACCTCAAGCATGTGAGGACCTAATCAATAACATGTCATTCCACAACGTTAGGGACAAGCAGACACTTCTGACCCATGGCCCAGAGCCACCTTCAACTGTCTGCACTCAGCAGTGGAGCAGCAATGCCCTGGATGAGGAGTCAGGAGGCGGAGCTGAATCCTGGCTCTCTTACTAACCAGCTAGCTGTATGACTGCAGCCCTTTAGCCTCTCTGAGCCTTGATTTCCTCATCTATAAAAAGGGTATAACGAGTGCCTTTTAGGGTATTAACAATTTCTAATATTTGTTGGGGCTTTCATGTGTGTTACGTGTGCCAGCCGGTGAAACCTTCATGACAACACGACAAAGTAGATGCTGTGATTGTTCCCATTTCGCAGGTGTGGAAACCAAGTTGCGGAGAGAGAAATTTGTTTGTACAAGCTCACACAGCTAGGATGTGCTGAGCCAGAGTTCCGAGCCTCGCTGGACTCTGAAGCCTGTGCCCTACCCACTCTGCTCGGCTGCTGACCTCATATGCTGCCTGGAGGGGCAGGCGGGTAACCTGAGCTCTGAAGTACACACACATAGGGTAAGATTTAGTTCTTGTCCTCAAGTCTAAATGCAAACTATGCTTTTCTACACAGCCCTGAAGGTCAACAAAGTAGGATTTGGTTAGAAAGAAAAGGTAGAGAAAGAGCATTTTAAGTTAACTTCCCTATTTTCAGTCCTTTCCAACAGTGGATGATAATTTGGAAAGAGCGCTAGGTTAGAAATAGAGACCGGTTCTGCCCCGAGCTTACTCTCCGCCTTTGGGCACATCATTTTAGCTGAGTTTACTCATCAATTAGGCATCCTAATAAGGGAGCTCTTCTTGTTTGACTATCCCCAAACTCCAGTCTGAAAACACTCTGCAACCTGGACTCTCCCTTCTCTCCGGGGAGAGCGCTGGAGAGAGGCCTGAGGACAGGAGGCGATGCCCGGGTCAGCCAGGGCTTATTCAAACAAGGCCGGTGGGGGCACCAGAGAGGGAGGGTGGGGACACTAGCCAGAGCTCTGGTGGGCCGGGCCGGTAATTATAAGGAAACATTGCAGAGAAAGTTTCTGTTGTGGTTGTTTCCTCTGTTTACTTTGGGTAGTTCTGTCATTTTTTAACTGACCCTTCCCAGATGAGATCGTCAGTTTTCAGCTGAAGAAAGTCAGAGCCTTGCAACTGGTGGGGTATTTGACTCCTCTGTGGCTCTGTTGTTAGAGGGAGGCCAGGGCAGCTGACCACCCACCCCCTCCAAAAACCCCGTTCAGGGAAGTGAAGCCAGGGCTGCAAACTTGCTGACAGTGGCTGGCGGCTTGCAAACCCAAACATCCTCCTCTCCTCCGCCTTGGTGTGGCAATGTGAAGACAACAAAGCCACAAGCTTTCCAGAGCAGGGGAAGGCTCCAGCCATCCCTCCTGGCTTCGGCTCACAGCCATGCGAGAACAAGGTTATAGTTACAGTGGAAAACTGCTGACATCTACTTTTTGGTTGTTGCTTTAAAAAAAAAAACAAAAAACCCACATGCATACACTTTCCTTCATGGCTTAAAGCGTCACATAGTTGATTCAAACCCAAAGGTGAACATTTGCTTTGCTTTGCTTTTTGTGTTTTCTTAAGTTTGAACAATACGAATGTGGCTGTTTAAGAGTCAGAGAGAAGAAAAACTCTTCTGCTGAGTACTGTTTCTAAACTTCCCAGTTTCTTTTGGTCTCTGAAAACCAAAGAATAGAGGCTTTTATGCCTAAGATTAGAAACATCTGGCCACCGTATTTGAGTAAGGCTGGGCTGAAGTGGGCAAAGCCAGGTGGAATGGCTTGCCTATTTGAATTATGAAATGTTAGGCACTGAAGGCATTAAAGTTACTAAGTTCAACCTCTTCATTTTACGGTTAAGGAAACGAGCCCAGAGAAGTTAGCACTTGCTTAATATCACACATCTTCTAAGTGCCGAGGTGAAGCCAGACCCAGGAGATGACTGGGAGAACCTCACTCCCAGTCTGTTCATATACCCGTGCAGAGGGAGGACTTGGTTACTGGAAAAAAATGAAATGTTTATAAATATTCTTAATCCTTCTATTTGATATCCCCAAATATTTCCACTTTTGTATCCTTCCACCCAGTTCTTATCCACTGGATATACAGTCTTCCTCAGGAGAGGAGAGGGACTTAATGTTCACAGAGCACCTACTATGTGTCAAGTGTTCACTTACACTTTCCCACTGAATTTTCACAATACTAGAAGGGAAGCATTATTACACCTGTTTCACAGATGGTGAATCCAAGAGATTAGGCCCACTTGCCCAAGGTCACATAACTAGAAACTGGTCAAGTCAACATTTAAGTCCAGATCTCTCCAATTCTGTGGTCCCCAGACTGCACTGCTCCCAGACCACACTGCCACAGCCACGGTGCACATCACAGTTTATACCTTGATATCTTCCCTCTGGCAAAAATCGCAACCTAGTTTTCATAATGATCACTTTTATGGATGTGTTCATTCATTCAACAAGTGTTTATTAACAGCTACTCTTGTGCCAGGCACAGGGACACTGAAGATACAGTAGTGAGCAACATGCATGAATCCCTGCTCGCACAGAGCAGAGATTCTATGGGGAGAATCAGGCAGTAATCCAAATAAATAAATAAATCAGATAAGGTGATAAATGCAATGGGGAAGAGCAAAGCAAGGAAGGAAAATAGGAAGTGCCAGGAGCTAGAGGTTGGGGGAAGAGAACAATTTTTAATTAGGATGGTCAAAAAAAGAAAGGCTTATCTGTGACATGTGAGCAGAGAGCTGAAGGTGGTGAGGGAACAAGCTAAATGGATATCTGGGAGAAAGGGAAGAGTGAGTTCAGTTACTGGGCAGGAGAAGGCCTGCTGTGTTCAAGAAATTATAAGGAGCCCTGTATGGCCACAGTGGAGTGTACAAGAGGAAAATAGTGTCAGATGAGGTCAGAGAGTAATGTGGGCCAGAGGAGGCAGGGCCTGGGACCAGCAAAAGGCATCGGCTTTATACTAAATGAGAGGGGAACTGCGGAAGCTTTTGCATAGAGGATTGACTTAAGTTTCCTAAAGGGTTCCTTCTGATGACTACTATGTTGAGAGTAGACGAGGGGATGGGGGGCGGTGAAAGCAGAAAGACAAGTTGAGAGGCCACTGAAATAATCCAGGTTTGAGTTTATGTGACTTGAACCTGGGGTAGTAGAGAATGCAGTGAAAAGTGCTGCAGTTCAGGGTATAATTTGACCATGGGACCAGTACGATAATCTGTCATCTTTACTTACATGCCATGATGTCATAAAACTTTTTTTAAGGGATTTAGGCTGTTCTAACTGGTGCTATCATGGATAACATTCTCATTAACATTGCCATTCACAGCTTTTTCATATTTTCCTTCGTTAGGATAAACTATCAGGAGTTGGATTCCTGAGTCAAAGAATGTGACCATCTTTACACCTCCTGTTGTATACTGTTACATCCCAGAGTGTGCTCACCAGCAGTGCCTCAAAGATCTTTCATTTTTAGTGCCCCATAATTCCTCTCCTATCCCCAGCATCTCTAACCCTCTCTCCCACTATGATTTTCCTCTTTTTCTGCCCCTACCTCCCTTCTCCTTTTGGGGAACTTATAAAGGGGAAGGGTAACAAAGATGAATAAAGGTTAGGGCTGGCCACAGAGAGAGGTAAGAAAAGACAGAGGAATTTTTTCATTTTTTTCTTGTCTTACAGCCCTAAGAAAGGGCCAGCTGCTTCCCTTAGTTAGATGAGAATCTTCCTCAGTAAGAATCAACAAACTAACAATACTGCTTACTTGGAGACCCTTTTTTTTTTCTTCTGGGAAGATCAATGGACTGAACCATTTCAATTATCTTTCACAATGTCCCCTGGTGCTAGATCAAACTGCCTCCTCTGAACAAACATTCCTCTCACCGGGGTGGGAAGTTCACCAAACTTTTTGGCTCCCTGACTCCCCTCCTCCATCTGTTTGGTCCCACTTTCAAAGGGTCACGCTGCTTTCCACAACTGCAAAGTGTACTTGCTCAATCCTCCTTCTCCAATTTCATCTTAAGAGTGAAAGAAAATGTTTTAATAATTTATTAAAAGTGGGGGCTTTCTTATGAATTTTATGATCAGTTTGTCAATTTTTGCTGATCCTAACATTCATATGGAAATGCAGGGGACTCAGAATAGCCAGATGATTTTGAAAAAGAAAAAAAGTTGGCCGATTCACGCTTCCTGATTTCAAGGCTTACTGAAAGACTACAGTAATCAAGACAGTGTAGTACTAGAATCAGAATGGACACATAAATCAATGAAACAGAATTAAGAATCTACAAATAAACCCTAACAGTTATATTCAATTGACTTTTGACAAAGAGGCCAAGACAGTTCAATAGAGAAAGAATAGTCTTTTTAACAAATAATGTTGGGACAGCTAAATATACTCATCAAAAGACTTAATTTGGATCTCTACCGAATAGTATACACAAAAATTAACTCAAAGTGGATCATAGACCTGAAAGTAGCAACTAAAATTATTAGACTTCTAGAAGAAAGCATGAGAGTAGGTCTGTGTGACCTTGAGTTAAGATACAACACCAAAAGCAAAGTGACGAAAGAGAAGATTGATCAACTGAACTTGCTTAAAATGAAAAACTTTTGTGTTTTAGAGGACTTCATGAAGAAAGCGAAAGGACAACCGGTAGAATGGGAGAAAGTATTTGCAAATCATAAATCTGATAAGGGACTTGTATCTAAAATTTTAAGAGCTTTTATAATGCAATAATAAAAAGACAGATAACCCAATTGAAAAATGAGTAATTACAATAAATATTTTTCCAAAGAAAATATACGAATAGCTAATCAGCATATGGAAAGTCTTTAGGGAAATGCAAATGAAAATCACAATGAGCTGCCATTTTTCACTCACTTGAATAGCTATAATAAAAAAGACAGACAATAACAAATTTTGGTGAGGATGTGGAGAAGTTGGAACCTTCATGCACTGCTTATGGGAAAGTAAAATGATGCAGTCACTTTGGAAAACGGTTTGGCAGTCCCTCTAAATGCTAAAAATAAAGTTACCATATGACATAGCAATTCCAACCCTAGGTATCCACCCAAGAGAAGTGAAAACATATGTTCACACAAAAACCTGTACGTGAATGCTTATAGAAGCTTTATTCATATAATAGGCAAAAAATGAAAACAACCCAAAAGCCCATCAACCAATGAATGGATAAACAAAAAGTGATATAGCTATCCAACAGAGTATTATTTGGCAATAAAACGGAATGAGGTACAGATACATACTACAGTATGGTTGAAACCCAAAAGCATTATGTAGGCAATAGAAGCCATTCCCAAAGGCCACTAATGTGTGGATTTCATTTATATAAAATGTTTAGAAGAGGAAGATCTATAAAAAAAAAGAAAGCACATTAATAGTTGCCTAGAATTAGAGGGAGCAAAAGGGTGGTGTGGGGAATGAAGATAGTGAGTGACTGTTAATTGGCATAAGGTTTCTTTGAGGGACAATGAAAATGTTTTAAAATTAATTAAGGTGATGTACAAATCTCTTCCTTTCTCTCTCACTGTATATATACATTATAAACCACTGAATTGTACACCCTAAATATATGAAATTTACAGTATATAAATTATATCTTAATAAAGCTATTTTTTATTCACTGTTGGAAAAAGACACCAGATTGTTCCGTTCAGTGCCCTCCAAAAATTTGTCCATGTAACGCATGAAGGAGCACACTATGGGTTGGCCTCAGGGGTTGCTAGTAATAAAAGCTGGAGGTGGAGAGGGGCCAGGAGAAGAAGGAGGATGGATTCAGGGATGGAGGAGGGACAGTAAGGAGTAGACGAAGAGATACACCCAGAAATGAAGGCATAAATCATCTCAAGGTTGGAAGCCAGATGGGAAAGGGAGAGAAAATGTAGGAGTGAAATTTGCAGGGTATCTTTACTGCGAGCTGTAGAAATGGGGGTGGGATGGTTCAAAGCAAAGTTGCAAAGAAAATAATTACGAGGATCAAGACTGAGGATATAATGCTATGTAGAGCTGATGGGAATTATTTGGTAAAAGGAATCATGATTGCTTTTGCCAAACTTGCATCAAAGCAAAATTATAATGTGATTCTGCAAAATAGTCAGGAAACATACAAGGTTAACCCTTCCTCCAAAAGCTGTGGATTAACATTAGGACACGGCTGTTTTGTCTAAGTAGAAGTCCATGTATAGAATCTTATTTGGACGTCCCCTTGCATTTCTAGTTTCTAAAACTGTCCTCCCTAAATTAGAACTTCTCAGAGAGATGTTGAATCTGAAATGTGTCCATTTTTAAAACAAAAATTCAAAAATAAGAAGAGAGGGCAAGTTAAATAATACAATGGTAACTTGTGTCTAGTAAGACACACACATGCAGCACACACATGCAGCACACACAGACACCATCCCTCAGAGTTTCAAAGCATGGCAAGATACAAATCACACCACTGTTAGCTTCTTCCTTATGTGTCTCAGCCCTGCCTACTCAAGAGCCTGTCTCTTCCTCACAGCTCTGTCCCACAGGGTAGAAGAGACAGAGACAGAACAGCTGTGACCAGGGTTTACTCATCTGTACAGTCACCAGATGATGAGAGTCAAAATGATTAACATGTTTAAAGGGCTTTGCAGTGTACAAGCTACTACTATGAATTTGATTTTAATTTAATTGTAATCTTCATTAAAATCTCTCCTTTTTTCCCCCAGATGAGAGAATCAATTTAAGAATGAAGGGACTTGCTTAAGATCTCTCACTACTCTCTTTCTCAAGTATGTACACACACCTAAACCTCTCTCAATTGGGGAAAAAAAAAATCCATTCTTTACTCCACATGCCCTCCAGCCAAACTTATCTCACTTCTCCATAAGCAAGCATTTTCAAAAACCAGCTCACACTCCCTGTCTCCCCCTCTTTGCACTCACATTGTGAATTTTCCTTGTCTAAGGAATGTATTAAGACTGGTCACCAGCTGACAGATGGCACCTGGGGAGCAGAGTTACTCTGCTCCTAAGCTTGGATCAGGCATAATTATTAAAGACAACTTGAGGGTTTGACAAAAGGAACATCCTTGATGGCTGAAGGAAGCGGGCAAGCTCCGGGCAGGCACTCAGGCTTGGGAAGCTTGCAGCATTCCTCTGAGCGGCAAGGAGCGGCCCATCTTATGGCTACTTTCCCCTCCCTTCCTTCCTGGAGGGAAGGGAGGAAGGGAGGAGGAAGGGAGGGAAGGAGGGAGAATAGTTTCAAAACAAAGTCATCTGACCACAACTCCATTCCCTTTTTCCTTGGTTAGGATCCCTTCCAACTCACCGCTGCTGGGGTTGCTAAAACAGAGGCCACATTTTACCTCTTGTAGCTCTGGCCTTGTGAGAGAAGAAGGTCCACCTACTCCCGAACTGTTTCCGTC
Organism: Camelus ferus; assembly: GCF_009834535.1. Classification (NCBI taxonomy): domain Eukaryota; kingdom Metazoa; phylum Chordata; class Mammalia; order Artiodactyla; family Camelidae; genus Camelus; species Camelus ferus. Next base: position 57,503,387 of record NC_045704.1, on the reverse strand, counting down.
ACCTCCTATCAAAGTGCCCATGTTCTTCCATTTAAATTTCATTGATAGTGGGGACAGTATAGTTCGGGTGGTAGAGCTCATGCTTAGCATGCACAACATCCTGGGTTCAATCCCCAGTATCTCTTCTAAGAATAAATAAATAAATCTGATTAACTCCTCCACCAAAAAAAAATTTTCATTGATGATCTAAATATTGGAAGATTTTCTGGGTTGAAGAGAGAAAAAAGAGCTGAACATGGTAGGAGTGGGGAGAATGCTGCAAGGGAAGGGGGTAACCTCAGGACACATTACACCTACTTCCCAATGCTGCCCACTTCCAGGATAGAAAAGTGTGACGCAGAAAGGCCAATGAGTAACTTAATGGGTCTTGGGTACACAGTGAGCTCTCTTTCCCCTCCCAGCTGCACTAACCATATTTCCTGTTCTGTTATCTGAAGTGTGAGTCTGGCACTCTGTGAAGACACAAGTGCCCACTTCCAGCCAAGCAAAGCAGCCCTTCCTCCAGACCAAGATGGTCACCCCTGGTCTCTGCACTCTGCCTCTCCAGCTGCAGAAGCGGGGGCCCAGCTCTCACCTCCCCAGATCCTGAAGTAATGAGTAATTAGCCACTGTGAGACTCTGTAATTCCAAGGAGTTCCCAACCTTGCGTGTTTAAAATTTAGACCTGGATACTACACATTTTACCATACTTTTCATTCCCTTCCCTATAATTCTGTCTGCTGAAGAATTAGTATCTCCTTTGATAGCAAAATCAACAAACATGAATAGTCAGGGGTAGGCATGGTCAAAATCATAAAGCAGGTGGAATATATCTTTGATGTTCTTATTTCCTTCCTTTCTCCTTCTCCCTCTATTGAAGTCAGGAAGGAATCTGAAAATAGTCATTTCTACCTTAATGTGAATTTAAAGCTCTCTAATTGTATCTCACGGGGGCTTTGCCTTCAGTTCTAAAACAAAAGAGTTTTGACCACAACTAGAAGCAGCCTTTCAGGCAGAGAGCAAAGGTATTTTCGGGGAACATGGGAGCCTACCTCTGGGAATTGACCCAAGTAGAGAGCTCCTTAGAAACACTTGCATGCCCAGAATCTTCCTGCTTACAGAGCTGGACCATGTGGGGAGTCTGAGATAAATGGTCCACAGTCATTCATTCCAAGGACTTTCCCCAAGCCTCTACCTCTCTGGTGGCTTTTCTGCCCTCACCCACCTTCTTAGGCCAGTACCTCATGACACTCATGCTGACCCAGGAAGGCTGGATCATGGGAAGTGGAGAAGGGCAGTGCTGATCGTTTATTAAACTCTGCGGCTTCTTACTCCTCCACAGGACTCCTCATCAGAGGGTGCGGCTTGGGTCATGCTGGGCACTCAGCAGCTTTGTGGTGGGTATCGGTTTGTGCTTCCTCCCCTTTGCTTTCGATTCAGTGCTTTCCTGTTGCAGTCTGAGCAGTTCTATTTAACCGCAGCCCCACAGCAGCTACCGCTGCATGCAAACTGGATCCAACAAGGGGCAAGTGTAGGGTAACCAGAGGAGAAGGGCTGAGAGGTAAGAAAGGAGACTGGTACAAGCCAACTGGAAATAAACAAGAAATTCCAAAGATAGAATGTCATGATGAGTAATAATCAAGAAAATATTCTAGTACTTTAAAAAATATGTTCCAGTTCACATTCAGCTATGGTAAAAGCCAATCCTGAGCTAAGTGAGTTAGTTCAAATACATTTTCATTAGAACACACCCTTGGGGATTTTTAGGGCAATGAAATTATTCTATCTGACACTATAGTGGTGGCTATATGTCATTATGCATTTGTCAAAGCCTATAGAATGTACAACATCAAAAGTGAACCTAATGTAAGCTGTGGACTTTGGTTGATAATAATGTGCCCATGTTGGTTCATCAATTGTACCAAATATGCCACACTGTTGAGGAATGTTGAGGGTAGGGAAGTATATATGTGTGGGTGGGGAGGGCTGTGTGCAAATTCTGTATTTTCTGCTCACTTCTTTTGTGAACTTGAAACTGCTCTAAAAGAATAGAGTCAATTAAAAATTAAAAAAAAGAACATACCCTTGGATGTATTTTTCAAAGAAATAAGAAATGGATTGAATGAGATAAGGTTAACTTGGGTCTTAATTCAAGAGTTAATTTAAAATTAAATATTGAAATTCGGTTCTGAGTGAGGAATAAGATAAATGATAACTTGGGAGTTGAATTTAGACTAGGTATGTTTGAGATCCTATAATAGAGTGTTGCAGACAAAGGAGAGTATTTGTGAAGGCATAGAAGCAAGAGGAAGCAGTGTGTGTTTGAAACCCTGGAATCCAGCAAGAGTGGGGCACAGACTGAAGGCAGATAGGCATGTTGATGATCATGAAGGGTTTATGGGCCACGCTAAGAAGTTTGGACTCAAGCCTAAGGACAGTGGGAAGCAACTAAATGACTTTAAACAAAGGATGTGAATTTCTCAGAATTACATTTATAAAAACTTTCTGTTGACTGGTGGGAAATGACCTAACGAGAGGAAAACTGGAGGCAGGAAACTAGCAAAGACTTGCAAAAATCCACAGGTGATCACTCAGGCCAGGTGGGGATGAGGGTAAGTGGGTAGATCCAAAGGAGTAGATTTTACTGGACTTGGCTATTGATCGAATGTGGAGGGTGAGCGAAAGACCAATGAGGATGAATCCTAGGTTTCTGGCTAGAGCATCTGGGTGGATGGTGTGGCATATATTTGAATAAGAAACATTACAAGAAGGAATAGTTTAAAGGAGTGAGTTAATATGGTTTCAGGAATTTCCAGTTGGAGAGGTTCTAGAGGGCAGTTAAATATGTGTCTGGAGTTCAGGGAAGGTAGAGATTTGGACGTCACTGGCATATAGATCTCAACTAAAGCTACAGAAGGGGATGCGATTTCTCGGAATCTGTAGAGGAAAGAGTCTGACATAGGATGGGGTCCCGAGGAATACCAACACTTAACAAGTTCGTAGAGAAAGAGGAGCTTTCAAAGGACACTGAAGAGCCATGACTCACGTCGGAAAATAATAATAATGTGTGGAAACCAAAGGAGGATGGTGAATTCATCAAGGAGGTCAGTAGCATCAGACGCTGCTCAGTCAAGTAAGATAGAGATTGATGTATCCATTGGATTTAGTAATATGGGGGGGAGGGCAGACATTACTGTCCTTAGTGAAAGCGCCTTTAACACAGTGGGAGACAGTGCCAGATTAGACTGGGTTGAAAAGTGAGGGACAAAATGAAGAATTAGAAACAACAGGGTAGAAGAAGGGAAATAGCTCAGTGGCAGAGTGCATGCTTAGCACGTGTGAGGTCCTGAGTTTAAGCCCCAGTACCTCCAATTAAAAAAGAAAAAAAGAAAAACTCTTTAGGGAGAAAAAAAAGTGATATAGGTCAGAAACACAGATCCACGTAAGAAAAGATGAATGTCAGAAAAAGAATAAGTAAAAAGTAGAATAAAATATTTTTAAAAAAGAAAGAAACTCCAGGGTAGACAGCTCATCCGGCAAGGTACACACACTATTCCCTCTACCACAAATGCCCTTCCACACCATTTCTACTTGGTAAAATCTATCTCGTTCCAAGGACATGGCTGAAGTGAAGTGGATTTATAAACAAACAAACAAAATTCTGAGAAACATATTTGTTTCCAGAGACAAATTCAGCCAGGGCTGGAAGTCAGGAAGTGAGTGACTTATTCTGTGCTCACCAGACAAGAACTTTCAACCAATAAAGAAGGCCTGTGCACTCCCTGATGCCAATGTGGGGGTGTTGGTCTACAGTAAGCCAAGACTGTGATGCAATTCTTAAGAACAGGAAGAGGTTTAGCTGGAATGGAAAGAGGACTCTGACTTAGGGGTGGCAATAGAGAGGGTAGAGTGAGAAACAAGTAATTTTTTCAAAAGAGCAGAGCCAGAAATGAACTGACAAAAGCAGAAGGAATTGGAAAACTGTAACTGAAAGCCTCTGTAGCCCATCTCTGGTTGTAGAAAAAGCAGACAGAAAAAGATCAGATTCAGAATTGGCTTGTCTGTCATTTATTAGGAGAGAAAAAAATACTCAACCCCGGGACTCTCTTGACATATGAGGCATCTCCCTGCACTTTTCTCTTCCAGCGAAGAGCAGCTATTCTGATTACAGATGAGAAAATGTATCTGTAATTGGGGATCGTGGCCATCAGCCTCACACTAACATGTATGAGAACACCTCATATGCTATTAAGAACTGCTCAAAATAAAAAAGATCAGTTCAAATGTTAGCTGCTGATGTTCTTAGAGGCATCTAAGGATATTTTAAAACAAATTTAAATACTGAAAGAATAAGAAAGATTAGATACAGATTACATTTGCTCCAATGACAAAGACACACCCTATGACAGAATTTAGACACTGTTGGAAATCATACTTTGGACTTAACCAATTATCTTAAATGGAAAGAATCAGGTGTGAACATCTTACTTTCCTCTTATCCAAAATATTTTAATTAAAAAGCCGGTGCTATATGAGATCTAAAAATTTGGAGTTAAATGGGAAAAAAAAGCATGGCTAGGGGTTTCTGGTTACACAGGTCAAATCATTAAAATGAGATTAAAGAAACAGCCCCAATTATTTTCTTCAGAGGATACAGAAAAGGAAAATATTTGAAATGAGTGAATGTTTGTTAAGGCATTTATAATAATGGCATTTGCCTCATCTGTCACCTAAAGACCATCATTTTTAAAGTCTGTTGGTCTCTTTACAGTACATTTTCCTCTCAAGGAAACACTACTTTACTTTGAGGAAGTGGCAAAGAGCCCTCGGATTGGAGTTTTGCTGCCCTCTTCTGGGAGCACTGTCATGGCCTGAGGAATGGACTGTGCTCTAGGATCCTAAATACTGCAGCATAACCAGACCAGGATACTGCCCCACTGAGAGTAAAATAAATTACGGAACTGGGTTGTTAGTTTTCAGAGGAATAGGCAGGATTGCACTGGTCACAAATACTTTTCTTGAACAGTTAGAATTGTAGTAATAATAGTGATAAAGTGTAGGATTTTTAGGTGGCCTCACAGTTTATAAAGCCCTGAAAACCATTACTGCATTTTTACCTCCTTTTATACTCAAATAGTCCAAGAGCAGATATCATTCCCATTTTTCAACTGTGGGAAACTAAGGTACATGGTGCCTCTTTGGGAAAAGAATTTACCCAAAGCCCTACAGCTGCAGGGCGGTGAGGTGGTCAGAAGCCAAGTCTCCTGACTCCTGGCTTAGTATTTTCTACGCTTTCAGCTCCACAGACCACTGCTGCGTGTGATGTAATTTGTCTCTGTTGCAGTTTCATGTAAATCTCTATCGTTCAGCAATTTTACATTATATTAGTGTTCACCTAATTAACAAAAATAAATATGCTGCTTTGTATATGATTCTAGCAAGGCTACAGTTATTGTAGCAAAAACAACAAAAAAAGAAATATATCTATGTAAATACCACCAGCAAGTGGATGGGCTATAGCAGAACTTCTTAAACTTTTGTTTGAAAGTTCTTTAGTGTCTTTTTTCTTTTTAAAGAAGCTTTAGCAAGCAACGTTTTGTAATACTAAGTCCCAGCTCTGCCTCTGGGCAAAATGGAGTTTGAGAAAGATGGGAAAGTAGAGTATAAAGATGGAAAAAATCAAGAAAAGCCAATTTGCAAGTCAAGTTACTTTTATTCTAGAGTTGAGTGTGCAAAAACACACTCAGAATATCAATGCAAATGGACAAAGGCATACAAAAAGATATGATCTCCAGTCCTTACTACCTCCCCCTGCGGCCCAATTCAAAAAACTTCATTGCCCACCAACACCATTTGCAAAGGAACCCTTAGAAGTCTGGCAGATGCAAACTGCCATCAGTTGGTCAAAACTAACCCTTAAACCAGTTTCTTAACTTTAGCATGGTAAAACATGTCGCACTTTATATGGCATATTGGTCAAGGTATTTATCCCTGAACTGGAGTCACCTTTTCAAATGACAAATCGGTAAAGAGTTATGTGACATGAAAAGCTCATTTAATATTATCCACACAACATAAAAGCAACCATAGGCTCTGTGGTCTACTGAAAATTTCCAGACTGAGATCTGCCAGTCTGACTCTTTTGCCTTCTCTTCAAGTCTAATTGGACTCCATGCTTTAATTTCCTCTCCCTCTTCACCATTGTACCTTTCAATTGTTTCTGCCCTAGGGAACCAATTTCATTTGCTATTGTCCTCTTTCCTCTTCTTCCCCAGTGTGTTCGCTATATATAGACAGAAACTTCTGGTGGTGCCTTTCTTTTGTTCTGACTTCTTTTTAATATGCCTCTTTCCTTTCCAACTCCCTTATTAGGCCTATACCATTCTACCCCACTTTGTTTGCTTCTTTCATTCAAATTACATGTATATCCATGACTTAAAGAACAGCCCAGTTCCAGAAAGCTTGTACATACATTTTTCTAATTCAATGTCCTCATTCTGCAATTATTTGCTGAGTACCTCCAACAAGTCAGCCATTGTACTGAGTGCCAAGGATTCAAAGACACGTGAGTATCAATTGGTCTCTACCTTAAGGACCTCACACAGTATAGCCCAGGAGACAAGTATACACCGACTGCTATTTTAAATTGGCAGGTTCTGTGCTAGAAATCTGGCACGTTGCTATGGGAGGATGAAACCACAACCTCTCCCAGGTTGATAGGAAGGAGGATGTGAGAATGGTAGAAAGGCTTTACAAAGGAGGTGTTAGAGCTGGGTCTTTGAAAGATGAGCAGAACCTTGGGTTGAAAACAAAAAGGAAAGGGGTAAGATACACACAGAAAAAATGTTCTGGAGAGAAAGCACCAATGAGACAAGCAAGGCTGAAGGTAAAGAGGCCACTTGACTGGTTAGACAAGGCAAGAGAATTTGGTGTGGCTGAAACAAAAGAGGTGCTGGGGAGTAGCAGATGAGTCTGGAATGACACAACATGGTCAGACTGTGGAAGGCAGACATGTGACCTTTTATTCTGTAGGAAATGGGTGTGTGATTAAAGAAAATTTTTGGTATTAAAATGGTAGTAAGTGGGGAGGGCACAGCTTAGTGATAGTGTGTGCTTAGCATGCATGAGGTCCTGGGTTCAATCCCCACTACCTCCATTAAAATAAGTAAATAAATAAAACTAATTACCTCCCCCCACAAAACAAGCAAACAAAAAATGGCAGTAGTACTGGGTTAAAAGAGGAACATGTGTTAAGGAAATTAGTAAGGGTACTGCAAGAGTCCAACTCAAAGTTAATGAAATGTCAGTGCTTAAGACAAACACATCCACATCATAATTTAGGAATAAACACTATGTTGAGAGATGCGAGGAAAAAAACAGAAATCAAATTGCAATTCATGATGGGGAGGGCACTAGCTCAGTGGTAGGGTGCATGCCTAGCATGCAACAGTCCTGGATTCAATCCCCAGGACCCTCTGTTCAAAAAAAAAAAAAAAAAGCAATCCATGACTTGTAGCTCAGGTAAAGAAGCCATGGCAAGTGATGTCTAGAATTAGGAACTTTTTAGGTTCTACCTCTGAGGGTAATGGAATGAAGATAATAAGATGTTTTGGGTGCACTGAAATATTTACAGGATATTCAAACACAGATATCTAACAAGCAGCAAAAAAATTGGTCTGGACCTCAAGTTTGAGGATAGACAGGTATATTTGGAGCTTTCAGTAATACAAGTGATAACTGAAGCCCTGAATATAGAAGACATACTAGAGGAGCTTGTTCTTAAAAACTTCTTGCAATGCTTGAAATATTTTCTAAAAGGACTCCTTAAAGCAGGGGCATATCTGCATTGACTGATAAGAGATTAGAGTATATTATAAAATCAATAGAAGGTAAGATAAATTAAGATCTAAAAATAATGAGTAAATATAACAGTTGATTTTAAGGCTCTCTCTAGCTTACAGAAGCAAAGCTGTAGCATTATATTAAAGCAAGTAAAAAAGCATCTAGAGAAATTAAGTAAAAAGGAAAGCGATAAAAGAAGTGTGGGGAAAAGTGGGGACAGGGAGAGAATGGGCAAAAGGACATAGGGAAAGGGAGAGATTTATTTTTAAAAATCATTTTGTTAAACCTTAAGTGAATCAGTTGTAGAAAAATGTTGAATTAACATTGAGATCAAATATAAAAGGAGCAAATAAAATAAGATTACAAACCAAGAATTAGAAAAGGCAAACAAGAACTCAAGAGCAAAAAGTATTAAAAAATGAATACAGGGAGAAATGACAGAGAAGTAAATTAAAAAGAGTAATAATAAAATGAAATTGTTTTGAAAAACTAATTTCTCCAAAAATAAAAAAAAGCAAACTAATAACTTGATAGGACAAAGTGAAATGTCAGTGCTTAAGACAAACACATCTACACCATAATTTAGGAATAAACAGTATGTGTAGGTGTCTAACAGTCCTGGATTTGAACCTAAATACTTCAACTTGCTATGTGACCTTGGGAAAGCTGGGAAAAGTTATGAGGACTCTAACAATACATATAAAACGTCTAATACACACACTCAATTAATGAAGGTTATGGGAGAAAAAAATTAGTCCAGTCTTGATTAGTATATGGAAGTCAAATTTCCAACAATTTTTCTAAACTAAAAAATGGATTCAGTCATAGCACTTGAAATAAACTTTTATTAGAACGGAGTGGTTAAATTGCTCAAGATAGTTTTGTACTGTTGGGTCAACCCTGTCTGTAATGATTAAGAATAGAATGTGAGACTCAGTTTGCCCATTCTATCCTAACCTGTGTCACACATGCTACAAATTTTCTTAGGGGATCTTAAAGTACAAGCTATTTGGTCCAAATGGTTAATGTGCAATTAATAGTAACATCTTTACAACCACAGCTCTTTGCCTTTATGCTGAGTTGACTGAAAGGACAACTAGATGGGGCTCTCAGTTCTGCTAAATACACTAACCAAAAGCCTCATGAAAGTTCCCAATAAGATGGGAATTTAAATTATGAAATGTTTTATTTATACATGTATTATTAAATACTGCGTGTGCAGCAATGATTATCCATTTGCCCTCTTAACTTGCGTTTGCAAGACTTCCTCCTGATAAAAATAGAAAGTAAAAACTTTAAGATCCTTAAATTTGATTTTGAGGAACTAGACCAATTTTTTCTTTCTGTAAAACCAGGCCCAAAAGTATTTGATAGAAAAAAATTTTCACTTTTTGAAGGATGCACCTCTTCCACAAAATTAGTTAAATCTGTAGAATTTTTCCAATTCACCACAGCTGGACAGTTTTCAAGGCTTCTGAATTCTTACCTTTGAGTTCCACATCCTATATATCTGGAGTTCTTAGCTAGGGGATCATAACCACCAGGTCATGAACAGGCTTTGTGGAGTTCTTGAAAACCCCAACACAGTATGTGATACTTGGTATGCATGCACACACGAACACTGTTCTAGGGTAAAGGCACATACCTTTCATCAGATTTTTCAAAGGTTTCCCAAAAAGCTTAGGGACCGCCGCTAGGCATTTAAATGAACAGATGTACGTACAATGTGCCAAATGTTGCTATGTTAACATTTGTGAGGTTTCTTAATTAAAACGTTATGAAGGTCAGTGTCACGACCGAAAAAGCTACTTATAAGAGTAGTTTCACATCTTTACTTCCTAATGGTTCACACTCAAGCCACTGCAATCTGACTTGTGTCCCCACTTCTCTGGAATTATTCTAATTGTTAAATTTAAAATACGTTTTGTGATACTTATTTTATTTGACCTCTTAGTGGTACAGTATAGTGAAAAAAAACACAGATGCTGGAGCCAGACTGCCTAGGTTCAAATCTTAGTTCCATTACTTTCTAGCTCTGCAACTTTGGATAAATCACTTAACTCTTCTGAGCCTAAGAGCAGTAGTTTCTTCATTCACATGGTGTGAACAGGACTTCAAAATGTCAATGTGAGAATTAAGATGCACTCCTGACAAAGAAAGCATTATGTAAACATGAGATATTTGGTATCTGGAATCACTGCTTTCTTGCAAATCACTTGAAACCTGTCTTCCATGTCTCCCTCTACCTGTGATGGCTCCTTAGTTTCATCTCCCCACTTACAGGTTTATCCCTCTCTAACGTATCTTTTACACTATGGCCAGAATGATCATGTGGAACCATAAATCTGATGCCATCTCTTGCCACTGATGTTAGTGTAGTCTGAATGACTTGCACAACATTGTAGCAGTCTAGTTCTTCTTCCTCAAGTCTCAGTTGCCTACACTTACCCCATGAGTTAAGTGGAATCAAGCTAATTACAATCCTTCAAATGTGCCTCACTCTTTTAACCTATGACTGCACAAGCCATTGATTCTGTCTGGAATATCCCATTCTCCTTCTCTGACCACACTTCTTCCCACAAGTAAATTAGGTGTCCTTTCTTAATGTGCCCCCGATAACCCTGAATGGTATTTATCACATTGTATTTTAGATGCTTATCTGGTTGCTGATATATTCCATCCAGTCAGGTCTTCTCTCCCTCTAATAAAAGAAGTAGGAGCCATATTATGACAGTCTTGTTCTCTCATTTTCTACCATCATAATCTTAAACTACTTTCTTAGCCCTTTATCATCCCCCACTCCCATCTCATTTCTTAATTAACCAAGTTTAGGTAGAAATGTACTGAGAAGAATATGTGCATGTAAATTAACTAGATAACAAAACTTCACATTGAAGGGAACATTCTATAAGTGTTTATTTCATTGCTGACCACTTGGTTGCAGCATGCAACTCTCAACAATGAGCTGCCAGTCTTCACTCCTCTAAAAGTACCAAATGCTATGGTACCAGCTACTTAGGTTTGCAGTCTTTCAAAGGCTTTTATGACCAGCATCATTAGTTAGGGACAAGCCTTTTAGGGACTTAAAAGCACTTATTCGCTATAAAAAGTAACTTCTTATTTCATGCACAATACTCCAATTGGCAGACATAGTTCTAGAATGGAAAGGAAAAAATTTTTATTCTACTTCTGTAAATTATCAGGAATAAAATAAGCATTTCTCCTTGCCTTGCTGTAAGGAAATAAGATTTTTTTCTCTCTGTCAGGAATCAGAACAGTAGCTTTGATGATCCTGAATTATAAAACCGCCTACTGATTAAAGTTCTTTCCAAAGATTTCAAGAAGTAAGAAGTTGGCTCAATTTCCTGTACAATTTAAAGAAATATTTGCAGTATGTGTAGGATTTTTAGGTTATATCATAGACCCTTGTGACAATATTTAAAAGGCCTAGTCTCCCCATTTAAAAAAATTCTACCTCAAAAGGTAAAAGGAAATCCCCATCATCCCTGAGCAAAGAGGGGAAAAATCATAGGTACTTTCATTTGCAAAGAGAATTTACTGTAAATGAGTTACCAATCTCTAGAATATCCTCAGAGAATTTCCATAACTGAAGCAAGTATGAGGTGCTCTCACTTTCTCAGATAAATGTATTTTAGTGGTTTGAGTAGTTGCTCTGCAAAAATTTAAATTTAATTAACTATGCAGTTGAACATTTTCCATTTTGAAATTTGAGAATATCCTGAGAGGATACTTATGGGACATGAAACTACTGGGCACAGAGGAATTCAAAAAATGTTAGCAAACTGGAGCAGAAGGAAGAGAGTGGGGAAGGTCACAGTAGAGAAAGTGAGAAAGGGGCAGGACAAAGCTGCAGTTATGAGCTGGCCTTTCTTTTCTCGAAGTCAGGGGTCTCTGGCTATCTGTATGGTATACTCACTCTTACATTAATATAAACCAGATGCTGAAAAACAAAATTAAGAAAGTCCCAAACCAATTTTAAGTCTTTTAAGGAGTAAATGACAGAAAACATCTTAGCTTCTTAATCAAGGAGTGCTATAATATAATCTCAAGGCATCTTAATATAATTCATATAACCCTAAAGCAATTGTGCAATAAGCAAAATGTCTTAAAAGGGAAACGACAAAGGTTAACTTCCTACAGGGGCCAACAGACAGGATCTTGCAGCACAGCAATTAACCTTCACATACTGGAGTCTTGTTTACAAAGCCATCAACAACTCAGATTCCTGAAAATCACAAATGTCACCAACAAAAGGAATGTTGATTAGATAGAGTCAAAAAACTTTCCGAAGGGCTGCCCTCTCTGAAGGGGTTTCAGACCGTTGCTAGCACAGGTTGGTTAAGCCAAATCTCACTGACGGCTCCACAGAGAATGAGAATGCCCCAGTCAGTGCTGTTTTAAAAATGTAAAACACTGCAAGGGGAAAAAGCAAAATAAACAGTCTACTGTTCCCTAACATATATGGCTTAGCACCCAGAGAAAGCCTCTGCCCCCAAAAGAGACTTTCTACCTAGGTTTAAGCTTCATTAAGTGAGGTGTAATCAATCATTTTCAGGACATGTCTTTTCTTGCAAGGTCTTTAGAGGCAGAAGTTCCATTTGGATTCTAATACACATCTCTGTGAGCTCAGCTTCCTGAAAACATACACCCGCTGGGTTCTAGTTTCTTGCCCACGGCTGGATTCACTACTTCACAGCCACCAGAATCGCACATACACTATTAACATGATGAAAAATACAGCTACTGCTGCAAGCTTGGCGTAAGTGGAACGCATGTTCAAGTACTTCGCATCCTGGCGGTATTTCTTAGACAGACTGGACAAATTGTTAGCCTTCGAATCCAAAGCTGTCAAAGAGGAAAAAAGGAAAACATTAATCAGTCCCTGAAAGTATTTTATCAAATGTATTAAAGATATAAAAATAACCAAAATGAGTGGCACTATTTCAAACAACCATTAAGCTTAAATTATCATTTTTATTTTAAGGTTAAGGTTGCATATACTGATTAACTCATGATGCTAAAGCACTGTAAAATCTACAGTGCATTTTAAAATTATCAGATCAACTTATGTTCACATTCTTGAGGCTGTATAGTGAGGTGGTTAGGAGTGCAGGCTCTGGCCTCTTTGGTTCAAATCTCAGCTGCACCACTCATGTGACATTGGTCAACTCAGCCTCTCTAAGACCCAGCTTCTTTGTCTATGAAGTGGGGATAATCTAATAACAGTAACTGTATCATAGAATTATAGGTACATGAGCATAATGCCTGCATATGGTACACATTTGATAAATGTTAGCTAACAATTACCATCTTCATAATCTTTTAATGGTCTAATTCATATTCTCTCATATTTTGACAAATGATAATCCATGTAAGATAAAAGATGCAGGTAATCAGAAAATTGATTGAACCAGACACTGACTGTTAAGCTATATCTCAGTGGTGACTGCTACCAAATTTCCAAGATTTCCCTCACAGTAAAGACTATGATTATGAAGATAAAGCTATCAGAAATTACACTTCAACATAGGAAAGTTGTATCATAACTAAAATACAAACACAGGTGCTAGAAACCCACCAGTATTTACTAAATGAAACTTTCTAAAATCTTCTGTAAATTTTCTTTTTCTATAAGGACATCTGTAATGTCATTATCTTCTTTTATTGTTAACTGATAGCCAGATAGACACACGCTAGACTGGACTAAAATAAATGGCATATTTTTAATAATAAAAACAAACTCAGTTTCGCATAAGTAAATTCTAATCGAACCTTTTACTTTAAAGTTTTGAAAAACTATTTTGCAATCTGAATTTGTTCTTCCTTGGAGAATGCTTTTGGAATATTTGGAGTTGCTTAATAGAGACTGGTTTTGATTGAGAAATGTGGCATTACTTAATAACACAGGCATGACAGCCACTTCCAAATTAGCAACTTGTCCTGTAGGAAAAGCACCTATCTAGTCATGAAAGAAAACAGTTAAGGGATGAGAAATAACCATAACAGTGCTGCACAGAATCTTTCTAGTCAGTCCACCAGAAAGTATAATCCATCAGACAGAGGTTTCTAGCTACTATTGTGTTTATTACTACATCCTCAGCATCTAGAACAGGATCTGGCATACAGCCAGCGCATAATAAATAAATATTTGCTAAATGAATCTAAATCTGTCAAGAATAACTGGGCAGAGGAACAAATATTAGGTCATATGAAAGTAAGTAATAGTTACAAGAATTCCTTTTACACAGGAACATTTGGAAACACACTGTATCATAAAGCTAAAGCTATTGCTTGGAGAAGTCGTTTAGCAACTATTTATGTTATAAGCACCATGAGAAGTGCTAGAGGATACAATTACCACCCAAACATACATGATCTCTGTATCTCTGTCTAGAAGGGTAACCTACAGCTTAAAAGAAACAGGTATATTTAGGCAGTAAACAGGGCATAATTTGATCATGCGGGAAGAACCCATAGGAATTACTCTTGGGTCTTAAATCCAAAGTAGACTAGCTCTAAAACTTTAAAACTTACAAAGAGAAGAAAGCATAAAAGATGGATTCTTATCATGAAGAAGGTTAAGGGGAAGAAAACATTTCTTGAGGTGGGCTAGTCTTTTCACTGTCCTCCACATGTGCTCTGTTCAGATATGCTTCATCTTCTTCTGAAAACACCCACTTCACTCCTTCCTGATCTGTCAAAATTCAAGAAATCTTTCCTATTCACTTCACATTTATCTACTTCCATCTACATTTTTATAGCTCTTATTGTCTACATATTTATATAATGATTTAGAACTATCATTCACTGAACATAGATAAGAACTCCATAGGCCAACAAATTCTGCCAGGTACTAACACTGTAACTTTTAGTAAAGCTACTTAACTTTCCTGAGTCTTTGCTTCTTTATCTGTAAAACCAGTTTGATACTTACTCTCAAGTGCAATTACTCTAACGAATAAATAAGATACATGTAAAGTCCCCCTGCCATACTGTCTAGCACAAAGCAAGTGTTCAATTGATGTCTGTTCCCTTATACTGTCTATAAATTAGTTTTTTATCCCAGGTAGAACTTTTGAATGTGTTATAATGAAAATTTACATAGACTCACTCACCCAAATTTGGTGTTTAAAGAGTGTGAAGCTATATGCTGGGACAACTGCTGACTACTAACATAAAGGTTAAAATCTGCAATTCATAATAAAGGAAAACTCATTTATTCTTGAATATGTAACAAGGCTGAATTCAAGAAATACACATTAAGGCATCTACTTGTGATTATTACTGAGAGAAATAAAAGAAATACATGAAATAGATATGAAACACATAAATACTACCTTCAAAGGGTACATGTCCACATTAAACACTTAGGTAACATTTAAATACTAGGTGTATGAATATATATATATATATGGTAAATTAGGTAAGTAAGTACACATACACACACCATTATGTGCTAAAAAACACTGTGTAGGTAAGTGCTTTAAGAATTTGAAGGACAAAAGAGACTAATGCTTTGTGGGCTATAAGGACCAGGAAAGGCTTCTTTGAAGAGGCAGTTCTTATCTAGATCTTAAAGAACAGGTCCAGGAGGTTGAGGAAGCTGACCTGGCTGAGGCAGAATGTTTGTGAACTAAGGAGACTGAGAAATGTTTGCAATCTCCTTATCTTTCATTACAGAGAACACAGGGCCTTGCACATTGCAAGTATTTAATTAATAATGACTGAATGAATGAAAAGTAAGCTGAGACCAGACTAGATCTTATCTTGAAGCCACAGGTTTAAAAATTTTTTCAGCACAGGAATGCCTTGATGAAAAAGGCTTTTTATAATGTTTGATCTGGCAGCAGTAGTCTCCCAAAGTGGCTACTCAGGATACCAATGCAATAAATCTTTGACAATTTCCTTTCATTCTTCTTTTCCTTTCCCTTAACTTATGTGTTTCTGTAAATATTTGTCTAATTTTGTAAACATCTTGGAAACAGTAATTGCTTCTGATATGGAACGAAACTTTAAACTTCCAACTCAAAAAAAACTAACCATGCTAGGGAAAAACATATCATATTGGAAGCTTGTAATGTAATCCATTTTTGAGAGATGAATTCTTAACAGTGCTAGATAGAAATCGGACAGCATAAAAGGTACACCAAATAAGCTGTCCTTGCCTATGGAATAAGAACCACTTCTTCACAAGACTTGTGTTGCTTTTAGATACCTGAGAGTGCTTCTCCTCGCTGTAACACTTCTTCAATATTGGCCACCATGATCCTCTGCACATCTTGTAATTCAGTGTTGATGGAGCCTAGGTTTCTCCGAGCACGACTGTCAATGTAGAGCTTCTTGGTTTTCTGAATGTATGTATCTAGAATGATGAAAAGTGACCATTAACAACTTCTTTCATGTCCATCCAAAGAAGTAAGAAAGAGCAACTTCTGAGTTTAGTCCTGAATCTGCAATTGTCCATGATTAACTAAGCTCTTGAATGAGTATCAGTGTGACAGGGAATTTCCCAAAATACCACTATAAAACTACAGTTTCATTCATATTTTGCCAATATCTGTGTATCTCAAAACTATAAAAAGAATGATCATTAAAGATTATATTTTCAACTTATGGCAAAAATCCTAAGATATGTGTACTGAATACCCTTCATTTGCCTCTTTAGATCTTCCTCTTCACCCTCTGCATCTGCTTTCTGCCTTGGGAAGCTGATCTACATGGACTGCATCAATGGGTTCCTTGCACTCTAGCTCCAGTTAGGTTCAGCCAATGGGGGAGCTCCAAGAGTAGGGAAGAAGAAGTGTGGATAGTGATGTCAAAGTATTTATTCCCCTAGCTCCTCCCTGAGAAGCCATCTTGGACTGGCAGCATCCTTCCACCAAAAGTTAGTGTTCCTCTCAAGTTAGCCTTCTCTATACACTTTCTCCTTCCCAGTTCCAGAAACTGCTCCTTTCTCTATCCACTCAGGCCTAGGATGATAACAATTACCATGTTACTGGTCTCAGGTTACTGTACCTTACAGTTCACCTATAACCCATTCATAGCTTTGTATATAATCCTTTAAGCTAATTTGAGTGTATCAACTATTTACTGGTGACCCTAATACAGCAGTCTTGTTTTTCCCTTGGATTTACTGGACTGCTATTGTCTACAAAAATAAAACTTGAAAAAACAGACATTATAAAAATTAGCACTTGGAGAGTTTATAGTTATGAAACACTGGAATGCTTTGCTAAATTTTCTTTATTTCTAAAAAGCAAGAAAGTCTTATCTAGCAAACTTGAAACACTTCAGAAATTCAGAGATAGTAAAATCGATCTCTTTTTTAACTACAAATGTCAATGATGTAGTCTAATCATACTTGCTCTCACTTCCTCTACTTACACGACATTTCCTTTGATCTACTGCCATCAGATAATTTACCTGCTCTGATCAGTGATAAGCCTTTCTATAATTCTTGTACAAATATGGACACCCATGCTCACTACTTCTGCAGATAGCAAATGTTATCCCACAATACCATATATCTTCTAGTACTTTTTTTAAAATTAGAGGATCTTGTTCTACTAAAAGAAACAAAACACCATTCTTTCTGATTTCCAAATTCTGATCTCCATAAAATGAGTCATACTGTGAGTGTGTGAGGAGGGGTGAGGGGAGTGGGGGCGGGGTTGTGTTGGGGAAAGAACTCAGCTATGACATGTCAATGTAGATCTTTAGGTACAGTTTTTACTCTAATGAAAAACCAAACCAAATAACAAGAAAGAGCAAAGGGCAACAAGTTCTATGGGGAAAAGATCAAAAGACCAAAGAAAACTACTTATGAGAAAGAAGCCTCATTCATTCAAAAGGACAAAAGACACAGAATGCAAGAGGAGGCAGACTCTAAAACTTCAGTAAGTAAACATCAGAAAAAAAGGTGTCAAAATTATATCAATAGCTTCTCCATATTATCTAATCCCTTGACAAAGGGGTGAGGAGCAAAAACTTACCAAACTCAATAAAGGAATAGGGTCTAGACACAGTCGGCACCTTCTTCCCATGCTGTTCATCAAACTCTGAATGCAAATCTTCTAGGTAGGCAAAAGCCAACTTCTTAGGGAAGGCAGCTTCACACAAAACCAAATAACACACCCCCTGTTCAATAATGTAGCTGAAGAAATAAAAAAGCAAGAAAAAGTCATTTATAGATTAACAATACCTCCAACAATTTGAAACAGACTCTCAGTGCCATACAAACTTTTGAAAATATTCCGGCATAAACCCTTTGAGGCTAACTAAATCAGAAAGTCAATTTCAAACCACAAATCATTGGAATCAGAAAGCAAACATCTTCCCATTATTAGAAGTACATTCCAAAAGGAGTATTCAGACATGTTTCTTCATTACATAATTCTTCAACTAAAATATGTTAACACCTAAGACTTTTTCTTGAAAGCTCGGAGTTGTGACTCCATCCACCCTTTGATTATGTATGGTAAACAAGTGCATACATATTTAAACTTCTTCCAGCTATTAAAAAAAAAACAGTGGAACTGGAAATTTTTGTGGACACTTAAAAGTTGGAAGTTAATGCCACAGTATTTACTAGGTACAGAAAATAACAACCTCAGGACTAATAATATTCCCTAATTTCCAGGGGAGGAGAACTCTATCAACTGGAAACTATTCAGTAACAGAACTGATTCCTCTTCGGAGACTGAGCTCGCTGGCACTCTGGAAGGGGCTATATGACTACATGTCTGATATTTTAGGAAGGGGGTTGGGCTACTTCGTGGTTTTCAAATGTCTTTTTATTCATAATATTCTTTATTCCAGCAAACTTATATTCAGAAGACCAGTAAGTACAGCAAATAAAATGAGAAGTTCTTTCATTTAAGTAGCAGTTTAAGGGCCCAGAGCATTACACATACCCCCATGCCTGTCCTTTCTATGTGGCTCTCAAGACATCTTAGGATCCCACAGAGCATGGTTTATAGTCTATTATATGATCTCTCAGACCCTTGAAATAAAACTAATAATATTACTATCCTATTTCTTGCTTGGGCACCTAAATTAACTGGTCTCCTTGCCTTCAGTCTCAACCATCTTCTAAGCCATTAGCTTTATTCCTAAAAAGTAAATACGACCATATTACCCTGCTTAAAAACTCTAGAAGTTCCCTAACACCTATAGAATAAAATCATACTCCCTGGTATAGTGTGTGTAGCCCTCCAAAACCGCAGGCCGCTCTCCATCACGTACGCTAACACATCAAATGACATGCTGTCTCCAACAAGCTAGGTTCTTCCACATCCTCATGATCTACTGCTTATACTGTTTTTTTCCTAACTATACTATTCTTTTATGTACCTAGAGAAACCTTGTTCATTTTCATATGCTCAATTCTAATTTTTCTGTGAAATTTCTCTGTATTCTCCCCTCCTCTGTCCCCTTTTCTCAAACTTACTCTCTATAAGTAAGAATTTATTGCTTCCTTCTCTCTGCTCCTAAAGTATTTCATTTATATCCCAATACAGCACTTCTTGCCCTAACATATTATAGTATAGTTGTTTATGTGTCTGTCTCTGCTAATAAAAGGATAAGCTATGGACATTAAAGGCAAGACTTAATTCATCGCCTGGCAAAGAATAAATCTTTAATAAATAGCTCTTGGATGGAAATAAAGGAAGAGATGAGATTATAAAAAATCCTAGAAGAAACTGGCAGAAGAAAATATCTTCAATTCCGTGAGATCTTTCCTAGGTCTTCTGTCTCAACCCATGGTAGAGATAAAAATACTATATAACTAAATGCCTCTAATATTTTTTGATGTTGAAATAGCTTATGAAACTTAATATCCACTACTTTCTTAACCAATAGTCCAGGGTTTTGGTTTGATTTTGATTTTGTATACTTGTTTTTGATATGTAGAGGGTTTTTTTTTTTTTTTTTCCTTTTAAATTAAACACAGCAGCTCCTCCCAGGTCTGTATTATCTTGGTATCTGAGTTCCTAAAATAGTAAGGATTATTTAGCTTATCCTTTCTTATTTTCCTCTGATCGTCTTGTCCTCTCTTTTCTTTTTTAATCCTTCCTGTTTTAGCACCTTCAACTGGACATGTATTAAACACTTAACATCAATTATTTATAGATAATTTGAACTACAATAGTCCCTTCAATCTCTCTCAGCTGTATGCATTATATCCACTGATTAGATGCTCTTAAACTATCTTTTATAATTTTCTTTTTTCTGAATAATAACTAATACTTGTTGACTATTCTCTGTGTGCTAGGCAAGTTGTTCGGGGATATACACAAATTCCTTCATAATCCTCACAAAACTATAATTATTTTCCCTATTTCATAGAGGAAACTGAGGCCTAGAGAAGCATATATGAGTTGTTCAAGGTTATACTGTCAGTAGATGTTTGAGCAAGGTTACTAATATACATGAGTCTGGCTCCAAGAAGCCCCCAAACCAACAATTATCTATTACTGCATGATGGGTACAGCTTTTACTAGACACAGGATAACAGGCTGAATTATTGTTTGCAAACTGAATAAAGAAACCAAGATTTCAATTTTGCAGAATTAGAGCCAGGAAGGTTGCTTTCAAGGAAAGACTATATTTTTAAAATTACCTTTACTTAAAAAAAAAAAGTTACCATTCTTATCAGGTGTTATTTGTATTTACTGTATTTCATGCTTAAATGATCACAAAGAAATCAGGATTATACTCACTGAAAAGTCATGGCACCAGCTTCCAAGGTGCATCTGGTAGGGGACTGTTCATTCAACTTTTTAAAGAGTTGCTTAGCCTGACTCTGGTACTGCTGAAGGTCCCGGCCAGACTGAAAGAAGACACTTCCATTTAAAAAATTTCCACAAAAAAAGCAGTATCAATTAGTGAGAAGTATCATATTTTGAGGACATTATGTGAATAAGGTCAATCATTTATAGGTTAATAAGATTCATTTTAACAAAATAAAAACGGCTTACTTTTAGAGAAAAAAGAAGACCAAATCCCTAGTTTTTTGACAAAACCACATTAGTTATTTGCTATAAAGCAAAAGTGTATTCTCCAACTACATTTAAGGCACTGTTTCAATCCAGTGTTCTTCCCACTATTAGGTCAGTGCCCTCCTCCTAACCCATTTCCCTTGCGTAGTTACTGGTACAGAACTGCACAACCTGTTCTACACTTAGGGGGAAATCCTGGGAACAACAGACTGATGAATCTCAATTTTATGCTGAAATATCAAGCAAAATCTTCCACAAAGTATTACAGTATTGAGCATGTAAGCCAAACTAAATGTGTACACCTATGACTACAAATTATTATGAATCCTATAACTGTAACTAAGTAAAAATAAACAAGATTAAGGACAAAGATGAAAAGTCAAATATACTTTGCTAGATAAATCTATTGGTTCCCAAGTTTGGAAAGCAAAAGTCTGGATAGCAAGGGATATGTTCATAAAAAAAATGAAAATAGTAATATTCAGATGACAGAATTACAGGCAATATTTTCCTGAAAAATTTCTAAATGATTTTTTAAATTTTTTTAAAAGAGGGGGGAAAAGTCTAGTGGGGAAAATAGCAATGTCATTTCAAAAGGAGAAAATCATACCTCAATAATTCACTATATCCAAACAGAAAAGAAATGCATGAAGAATGGGAAGCAAATACACATTATTTATTCATCCACATACTGGGGAAAACAAACAACTTTGCCATGTGATGGGAAAGAATTATTTTATTTTGGATTATTTATTTTGAATTGAAAGACTTAACACAGTCTATCCTTGGCAGACATTTAATAACCAAATGTTTAAATAGAAAAGTGTTTATACAAGGTTCTCCCAGAGATTGGACCTAAGGCCTAACTATAAGAAAGTACAAAGTGAAATCTTAAAATTCCAGATAGTGAACCACTGAGCTCAGAGTTAAAACAAGGAAGCAATGATAAAATTGTCTAAGTGGAAGATAAACAGATGTACAAGTACAGTATTCTAAGCTGCATTTAAAAGAGTGAACTGGAAATGCAAATCAGAGGCACAGTGAAATACCACCTCACCCCTGTTAGAACAGCTATCATCAAAACGACAAGAAATAACAAGTGTTGGTGAAAACGTGGAGAAGAGGGAACCCTTGTGCACTGTTGGTAGGAATGTAAATTGGTGCAGCCACTATGGAAACCAGTATGGAGGTTCCTCAAAAATGAAAAATAGAATTACCACATGATCCAGGAATTCCACTTGTGGGTATTTATCCAAAGAAAATGAAAACACTAATTTAAAAAGATATATGCATGCCCATGTTCACTGCAGCATTATTTACAATAGCCAAGATATGGAAATAACCTAAGTGTTCCTCAATAGATGAATGCATAAAGAAGATGTGGTGTATATACACAATGGAACACTATTCAGCCATTTAAAAAGAATGGAATACTGCCCAAAAAACAAGCTCATAGACAGAGAAGAGATTGGTGATTGCCAGAGGGGTAGTGGGTGAGGTGGTGGGCAAAACAGGTGAAGGGAGTCAAAAAGTACAAACTTCCAATTATAAAACAAGTCATGGGGATAGTTAATAATACTGTATTGCATATTTGAAAGTTCCTAGGAAAGTAAATCTTAAATGTCATTAGAAGAAAACAAAATTTTTCATAACTTTTTTCTCATGACGAAGGGTAACTAAACTCATTGTGGTGATCACTTCACAGTATATACCAATATCAAATTATTATGTTGCACACCTGAACCAAACATAATGTTATATGTCAGTTATAACTCAAAATTTTAAAAATAAGATAAAATAGATAAATGGTGAACTGGAAATTTCAACATAAATAAGGAAGTAAGCATGAGGTGAACCAGGGGAGTTAGACAGAAACACTAGAGGTATCAATTTGTAGTTTGTTTTTATGGCAATGATTTGCTATAAGGCTGTTCACTTGAGAAATATTCCTACATTAACATGTATACATATACAGTTATATATTAACAATGCTTTGTAATAATTAACATTATAATATACATTAACACTATTATACTAAACAATATTGCTATATATATTGTTTTCCTCATGACTGGCCAGCCAGTCAGGGAGAGTGAATACCATCACATGCTGTGAACTAATGCACAATATCCTATGTTCCTAAATTTCAATGGTACTTGTCAATCTATTTGCTTCACCAGTGCCATTATGTGGCATTCTGAAGATATCTGATCCCACAACAGTAGATAAAAGGGATGCAAATAAAGTTGGAAAGGCTACTAAAATGCCGAGAAGTAATACCAACATAGATCAATGACTTTCACCTTGGTCGCACGCTAGAATCACCTGGAAATCTTAAAAAAGCTACTTCTGCTCAATCTCCATCCCAAATCAATTAAACCAGTGTCTCAGAGGTGGAACTCAGACACTGGTATTTGTAAAATAACCACAACCATACATGTTAAATATGTTTTTTGACAGCTAAAGGCAGGTAAGCACTTTAAAGCAACTAGCTAAATAAATGGCAAATAAAAAAGAAATTCTTATTATTTATATAATGAAATACTATAGAGCCATTAAAATGATGCTATATAATATTTAATGATATGAGAAGATATTTATTATTCACTAAGTGAAAAATATTAGGTGGAACAGTCTTGCAGTATTACCTATTATTTAATTTTACACACACACATAGATTAAGGCTATACATCAAATGGATGTAATTTAAATTGGGATTATAGGATTATAGGTAATAATCACCATTAACTTTTTGGTTCTTTTGTTTGAATACATTTTACTGAATTTCCTACAATAATCACAAGTTAATTTTATAATGGGAAAAATTATTCATTCATCCATTCCTATTTATTGCATATTTGCACCCCTATAGTATTAGGACTTGGGGCCAATAAAGGGAGGGGAGGATTTGAACCCAGGCAGTCCAGCTCTAGCCCCTGCTCCTAGGCATGATATACCACCTCTGCAATGAAAACTGCTTCAGTGAAGGTAGATCCACCTAAGTGACATCTTAACTATTTAATATGAAATCTAATTCATAGGAAATGCTCAAGAAACCATATGGCAGCTCTGATCCAGATCTCACAAAACAATATAATCACTGCTTTACAGATAAACCCAAGGTTTGCTTTCAAGATTACAGTCACAAAAAGCCCACAGTCAGCGAGCCTATCTAAAAATAGTCAGATTAGATGTCCTAATTCTGTTTTCTACTTCATCTAGAACAGGCTTGATGAAACCTGTACACAGTATAATGGAAAGACAGCTGTTAGTAATCCAGTAATGAAGTGGACGTGAATGTCTGCACAAATTCTGAAACTAATTTGAGGTCATTCAACAGT
Source organism: Camelus ferus (assembly GCF_009834535.1). Lineage (NCBI taxonomy): Eukaryota > Metazoa > Chordata > Mammalia > Artiodactyla > Camelidae > Camelus > Camelus ferus. Next base: position 57,479,203 of record NC_045704.1, on the reverse strand, counting down.
ATATTTAGGATTTGGTTCTGTATATAAAATGCAAGAGGTACATGGTAGTAATTTGCCACACAACCACAATACTTTTTATTGCTGTCACCTATGACTGCTGAACAAGTAGTTGTATCAAATGCCATCTTTTGCCTTTATAAAAATGTTTAACTAAGCTCTTATTTTTAAATCCCTGTTGAACTGAACAGATCAAAGGCCAGTGGCACCAAGAACCAACCATTTTCCTCTAAAAGCAGTAACAGTCAGGTGATTAATCAACCCTCAATGATTGGGAAGTGTGGCAGTTTAACCATACAGGAGACTATCTGCTTCTTGGAGTTCCCTGCTGTGTATTCAGTTACATCTAACACCCTCTTCAAGTCCAGAGTCTGGGCAAAATGAAAGAGAAGAGAAAATGGTTCATTTTGAGGTAGAACAGAAAGGTAGATGAAGAAATTGCAAACATCTCAAAAGGAGAAATATATCAGAAAGGAAGAAATAGAGTATCAGTCAGAGAGTTCAGGTCTGAAAAGAAAAGTTCATCTTTCTGCCTGCTGTAGGCCTACATTTCTAGTTAAAGCACAGAGGGAAACAGTGCATAATATACACTGTATCTTTTTTTTTTAACTCTCTATTGTATTATTTGAATAATTATTTATCCCCAGTAAAAAGATAGTTTGTACAGAGACTAGCCATCTAGTACCTACCTAAAATATGATATCTATTGTCAGTGTAAATAACTGAAAATATACATTGAATTATTTAACCTGGACAATTAAGGTACTTAACTATAAAAGATATCCATTTCTTAAAAAGTTACTTCTGGACTCCTAAGAAGTAAATAATTATTAAATTGTCTTAGAACAAGGCAGTAAAGGGTAGTGGTTAGGTACTAAGGCTCTACAATCAGACAGATATTGATTAAAAAGAACAAACTAGTGGTTACCAGTGGGGAGAGGGGAGGGAAGAGGGGCAAGACAGGGGTAGGGGATTAAGAAGTACAAACTATTATGTATAAAATAAATAAGCTACAAGGATAAGCACAGGGAATATACTCATTATTACTATAAATGGAGTAATAACTTTTAAAAATTGTGAATGTACCAGAAACATGTAATACTGTGACTCAGCTATACCTCAATTTAAAAAAAAAATTTTTAAACCAAAACAGCGGTTCTCAACCAAGAGTGGTTTTGTCCCCCCTCCCCCGGGATGACATGCAGCAATGTCAGGAAATACTTTTGGCTTTCACAACTGGAGGATGGGTAGTGGTAGTGTATTGGCATATTAGGTGCAGAGGCCAGGGATACTGCTAGACATCCTACAGTGCACAGGACAGTTTTCCCACAAGAATTATCCATCCCAAAATGTCAACAGTGCTGAAGTTAAAAAAAAACCTGATGACAGAAATATAGAATCACTATGTTGTGCACCAGGAACAAACATAGTGGTTGTAGGTTAATTATACTTCAATTTATTAGAAGGAAGGAAGGAAGGGAAGGAGGAAGGAAGAAAGATGGCCAGGGAGGGAGCCTGATGAAAATTCGGCTATGCTGCTTATTAGCTGTGTGACTTTAAGCAAGAGACCTATCCTCTTAGCTTCAGAGCTTCCTTATCTATAAGTGGGGATAATAATAGTACCTATCATAATGGCTGGTATGAAGACTGAATGAAATCATGCATTTAACAGGCTTAGCACAGGGGTTGGTATGTAGTAGGCACTCTATAAATGTTCTGTATACTATTATAATAGTAAAAATAAGTCACAGATTCATATTTTTGCAGATATTAAAAGTTGAGGAAATAGTTTATCTTTCAAAGTCAAAATTCCTAAAGGAAATCACTATGGAATTACAATCACAATAATACTTCTGTGTAAAATACCCTTCCTTGTCAATTAAAGCAACCCATCTTGGTAGACTGATACCTAATTAGGAATTAAATTAGGAAACACACAGTAATATATCAACTAATTTTTTCAATAAAGTATCAAGGCAGAGAATAAGGGCCTACTGATATTAAGCAGACTTTCAAATCCACTTTGTATTCTTTGCCCACATTGGAATTCAAAGCAATAGATGGAAAATTGAACAGATTTCTGCCCCACTGGGAAAAATATTTCTTAGTGAAACTACATATCCTTCAAGGAAAATTTCCCCACAGCATCTCCACGGCTTTATGCTGTTGTTGTAAAAGCTCTGGGAAACACAAAGATGACTAAGACTTGTCATTTGTCTGCTAGAAAACTCAGTTAATTGAAAGACAAAGAAAAATGGTAAAATAAGGTACAAAGCATCATAGGAATATAACACAGGAGTCACAGTCCCAAAAATAGGACTTTAGTAAGGCTTAGTGAGGGTGGAAATTGGGCATAACTTTGAAAGAAAGGGCTGTACTGAACTTCAAACTGGTGCATATATGTGGCAATATTACCTAATCTACTTTCAATAGATGTCAGCAAGCTAGGTCAAGGATCAGGTGCTGCAGTAAAAGGAGTTAGTAAAAGAATTTAGGAGCTGATTTTTCCCAGGACCTGTCAGCCTTATTAGCAGCAAAGTATTAGAAATCCTGAATTTTAACAAAGTCCCTAAAGAATTGCATAATACTGGATGATCACAATCCGGAACCTATCCCTTCTCCAGAGCATTTTTCTAAGGAGAAACAGGTAACACAAAAATCTACCTCCGCCTTCGGGTAAATTTTCTTATAACAGGCAAGTCTCTCCACTGCCAAAAAAGAAAAAAACACTTTACAGGGGTCAGGAATGCCTAGGAGGCCGCAAGGGTCTCCCGCGTCCTAAGACGGAATCCGGTGCGAAAAACACAGCTCTCTAGCAGGAACCTGGGGTCGCGGAGATGTAGCGGCTCACCTGTTCGTCCTCCTGCATCGAGGCGGCCAATGGGAGTCCGTCCGCCACTCGGGCGATCATCGTGAGCAACACCATCTTCACAGGCTACAGAGACCCAACACTGGCCCGGACGGCCGTAGGTGTAGCCTTGATTTGCTCCGCCGCGACAACAGTTAGCCCTCTACCTTAGCTCCCGAAGACCAGCTGCTGGCGTCTCCGCTTCCCGCTGAGGTGGCCGGAAACAAGCTCCAGAGCTCTCCACTACCGGTCCCCAGAATTGTCTTCCCACCGAGAACCACAACTACTGAAACACTAGTTCCGCCGTCTCCCCTTCCACCTTCAGAAACTTTCAAGGTTCCGCTCACTTTTCTGGATTTCCAGCTTTGAATAAAAAAATCAAGGGGGCGTGGCACGCAAACTGAAATAGAATTTTCTAGTTTCTGATACTTAAATTTGGGGAGAGGGCTGGGAAGGAGGATAAGAGTTAATGGGTACTTAGATGAAGGGTATGTGAAAAAACTAAAGTCAGGCTATATATTTTCATATTTAATTTTATAATTATAATATATATAACTTTCTAAATTATATATCCTATTCAGGATATTTTCTGGATTTGTATATTTCTAGGCAGAAATGTTTGTCTGTTTGTGTGTGGATATGTGTGTGTTTGGGGGGGGGGGTGCTTGTTTGTTTATGCTGTATCCGCAGCATAATAGTTGAATAGTTTCTGGTGAAAAATATTCATCGTATGTGTGAATAAATGGCCAAGTACAGGACTTCAGACACCACCTAGATCAGTTACCCTTGCATAAGCTGGGATCTTTGCTGTATCTATCATGGGTAGTGGGACAGACTTGCAAAACTTTCAGTTACTGTGCATTCGCTCTCTATTGGAGCAACCTCTGGACAATTCCACTTGAGGAAGTGTTACCATCTCCCTTTTCTTTGGTGTCCCTATCTCTAAACTGAAGATATGATCTGCCTCTCAGAATTTTTGTGATTATTTATCAAGAAAATGCAGGTGCTCACATTTTGTAAACTAAAAAAGAAGTTATACAAGTGTTGTATTTTATTACTTTTATTAATAACTACATCTTATTAAGTGCTAATTGGTGTTTGCATTAATGGAAACACTGCTAAGTGCTTTATGGATGTTGGTTATTTAACCAAACAACTAGTAAAGTTATTTAATATTAGGTCCCTACTTTGTTGTTGGAGAAAAAGCCTCAGAGAATAATTTTTCCAAGGTGGGAATGGGAATGGGAATGGGATTTGAGCTGAGGTTGAACTCTCAAACCTATGCTCTTAATCCTGATATGACTCTGTCTTAGCTAACTTAAAAAGCTCATGCTTTTGTTACATTTTTTACAACTCCACAGCTATTAAAAGAAAATTAGTATTATTTCTTGAAAGGATTTTGGGAGGAAGACCTAAGGATTGAATCCACACAATAGATGAAGGACTAGGATATAGATAAGGCAAAGAAACTGATGGTGCTATTAACAGAGACAGTGATAAAGTGAAATAAAAGGCAATCCTTGTGTATATGGGAGCCTAAGCTTGTAAAATCCTAATCTCTTACATTTGGAATAGCTTATCCATGTAACCTGATCTAATATCCCTTTCTCCCACTCAACAAGGACATGTCTTCTACCTTAGCCTCAAATGGTCATACAGCCTCTGCTGGAACAATTCCAGTAATGGGAAATTAAAAATGCAAATATTTTAACTAAGGGTACAACTATGTAGATCAGAGAAGCAGAGAGAGAAGAATGCACAGAGAAGAAAATTTTGAGCAAGAATCCCACCTTCTTTCCAATTCCTGTTTCTAGGCCCATAAACATTCCCACCCATGGATTCTATGAGCCTCCATTATTTGTTTATAATAACCCCCATGCCTAATTTTGCTTAGTTTCTGTTGGTAACAACCAAATAATAACAATAATAATAATAATAATAATAATAATAATAATAATAATAATAATAATAATAATAATAATAATAATAATATGCAGAGTCACCCTGGAGCAAACCTTTCTTTTTTTTAAATTTTATTTTATTGAGTTATAGTCAGTTTACAGTGCTGTGTCAACTTCCAGTGTAGAGCACAATTTTTCAGTTATACATGAACATACATATATTCATTGTCGCATTCCCTTTCACCGTGAGCTACCACAAGATCTTGTATATATTTCCCTTTGCTATACAGTATAATCTTGTTTATCTATTCTATATTTACCTGTCAGTATCTACAAATTTCAAACTCCCAGTCTGGCCCTTCCCACCCAACTCCTCCCTGGCAACCACAAGTTTGCACTCTATGTCTGAGTCTACCTCTCTTCTGTATTTATGTTCATTTGTCTGTTTCTTGTCTTTTTTTTTTTTAGATTCCACAGATAAACGATAATAATAATAAGGAAATGCAGAGTCACCCTAGAGCAACCCTTTCTTGAAACAACAACATTCACACTCACATCTCTTACCTTTTTCCTCCTAGATGTTTCTGACACCCTTTAGACACACTGAAAAGAAGACAGTGTCTTCTTAGGTCACTGAGCAGCCATCAGAAGAAGGCCAGAGTTGTCTCTGTCTGAAACTGCCCAACACTTAGACCTCTGGAACCCTGAATTCTGAGTGACTTTTGCTTCTGACTTGACCAGCATCATCTCATTCACATGAAGATGTTGCCTTTGAGCTCCTGCCCTTTGGTCCTTTGGGCAATACAGGACTGGTTAATAATTGTGAACTCTGTTATCAATACACGGAAGGCTCTCAACTCTTTTACATTGAATGAAAAAGGGGTATCAACAAATATTTGTTCAGAACTTTAGAACAGATAAAGCTTATGTACATTCTTTGTCTGTCTGAAACCTGACAACACCTCTGTGAAACGGGTCAAATTCAAGAATTTTGGAGCTTGTAGGCGTTGTACTGGGGGGGGGGGTAAACAGAAATTTTAATATCAAAGCTAACAGCAATTTTTCAAAACTTAAAGAAACCGAGTAAAGCACATATCTAAATCAACTTAAATTAAGCTACTAAAACAGAATGAGACTTTCCATTAAAGCAGAGTTAGAGGGGGTTGCAGAGATTTTACAAGTGAGATCAAAGGAAGCAATAGTTAGGCTCGTGTCCATTTATTTTTTAAACAATTCCTGAGTGCTAATTATATGCCAGACACTAAACTAGGTAATGAAGATGAATAAAAAGCAGTCCTAGTAACCCCTGGCCTATATCAACCCCCAGACCAAACACAGTCGCTTACGAGAAGAGGTCTGCAAGTAAATAGCAGTTCCTGTTTGAATTACATCATTGCAAAAACGGAAAACGCATTTCTCAGGAGGTGATAATCTTGGCAGACAAAAAAAAAATAGACAGCCACTGTATCTGGGCTGATATCCAGCCATATGCACTAGTATGGCTGAAACGGTTATTTAAAAACTGAAACGCTTTCTTACAGAGTAGTAAAGAGAAGAGTCCCTGAGTAACCTCTCCTCAGCCTGCACCTCTACCTAACAGCGTCCAAACTATCCGGGCTCTGCCTCTGCAGTTCCCCCCAGATTAGGTTCTGATTGGTCAGTTTACATGCCAGTCAGTCTCCAAAGCTCTAATTTCCAGGTGGCCATTGGCTTTCTGCAGGGAATCCCCGCCTCCCGCCCTGGAGCCCGTCCTGCGGCCGCGCCTCCAGTTAGCTGCTCCACGCAGGCCCTGACGTGGTTGGACCTCAGCAGGACGTACTGACGCCGTCTGTACTGGTGATTATTTTAAATTATCTTCCCTGACTGAAACTTCTCACGGTGCGAACTCCAAGAAGGCAGTAATTTGTCTTGTTCATTCTTCAGTGACAGACTACCTGTGTCTTCCACACAGGCGGTCCAGACGTTAAAGTGAAAGTAAAGATATGGGGGAGGAAGGAGGAAAAACGAACAAAGTGCGCATTGTAAGTAATGTCAAATCCCCTGTTTAAAATAATGACTACCTTAGATACCCTGCTTCAGATATCGAGCCTTAGCAAAACTACTCGCTGCCTTCTGCAAGCTACCTCATGAAACTGCCTTTCATCCTGTGTGTCCAGTTTCCCTACTTAGTCAGGAAAGCCAGCCAGAGACCAGTCCCAGCTGGTCCATCCCTTGGAGTTCGGGATGGTGGGGATGTGAGGATAGTTGCAGTAGTTTTGATAGCACCTAAAATATGTTATTGAACTTAAAACAAAATTTTAACAGATTTCTTTCTTCCCCTATTAGCCTCCAAATCCTTTTAGAGCAGAAATGGTAGTGATTTTTTATTCCCCAGAGCCTAGTATCCTGTACCTGGAAATTAGCAAATGCTCAGTTAATGTTTATTGAATAAATAACTGAATTAATGGCATGCTTTTGGATTGAGACAATATTTCGTTGACTGTATACAGCACAATTCACTGTTGGTTCTGTGCTAAGTGAAGGCATATCCATCCTCATTCTCTTCATTCATCCAATTAGTCAACAAATATTTATTGTTCAGTTGGCCAGGAGTAGCTGGATTATACAAAGGTGAACAAAAGGAACATGCTGTTTGCTGGTAGAGGTTACGTTCTACCTGGCTCTGTCTCTCTCCCATTATCACCCAGTCCACCACCCCCATTGCTTTCCCTCAGTCTGGAATAATAAAAGCCTTGGGTGTTTGTTTTTTCCTGAGTGTCTACCCAAATTTTCCCTCAGACCTGCAGCCCCACTCCCTTTCTGTGGAGTCCAAGTTCATTGAGTTGTTCCTAGCAGCCATGACAATTTCCTGTCTTAGCTGCCACTGTGTCAACAACTTCCACTGTTGTTTGGATTCCTCCTCTTACAGCCCTTCAGCTCCTACTTCTTTATTCTTTTCTGCCCAAACCACTGTTTCAGAAATTAGTGAACAACTTTCTTTATAATCTTAAGAGTCGGATCTTTGTTATTACTAGTCTTTGTTATCCTTCCTTGTTAAAAGAAAAATACATGTATTGGCCTGATTTATTCAGCTCTACCTGCCAAAAAACCGAATCCAGTGTGATATTAAATGTGACAAAATAGGGCACAGCCTAACTTATTGCTCATTCTTTCTTGTGAATTTTCTACTTTCCAAAGACACAATTTTTGTTCATCAGTCTCTTGCAGTCATCTTCCCAGCGTCTTAGCCCATCCTCTCACTCCATCACCGTCTGATATGGGACCTTTTTCTTCCTACTTTGTTAGGGAGTATGAGCCTCTGGTTCTGGAAATCTGAGTCAGACCCAGAGTTCTATGTGCCATTTCTTTAAGGAGGCTTACCTCAGAGACTTTAGGTAGATGATATTTATGTAACCCGTTGCTTCTTGAGACTATTAAAACAGCAGCTTTGAGTTGGAGCTTTAGAGGATCAAGACAACAATCCTTTCTTCCTCTTATAACTTGATAACAAATTGGAAAATAGACATAGAAGCCAAACAGAGAAATAACAATACTTTTACTACTGATCAAACTAAGTGGGGCACATGGATTTAGATCCGTGATGATCCAAAAGTCTTACGAACATTTTACCCCAAAATTAGGCAGAATTATCCATCAAGCTGGGAAACGGCAGGCCTTCTCCCAAGAGGCAGGTAGGCAGGCTCCTCACCACCCTGCAGAGACAAACTAAAATGTAACTGTACTGAGGCCAGCATCTTCTCAAAAATACTCACCTATTACTGGATACACCCCTACGCAAAGGAGGACCTAGGCCCTAAGGGGTGGGGAGATGGAACAGAAGGGATCTTAGCACCTTTGTTTCCTCCAGTTTGCTGGCTGGAGGTCATAGACTTCCATCTCTTCTCTTTCTGCCAGCTTTTAGCTGGGAAGAAGTTGTATCACAATATACTAGTTTGTGGAGGATTTGACTTTTTAAAATTTTGTCTGATACAATGCCTTTCTTACTAGTCTCCTCATTCTGACTGTGTGTTGTATATACCCCAGTTTATGAGAAGGTTTTTGCTCCAAAAGTAAAATTATTAGATTTTTATATTACTTCAGGGATAGAATGTATATTTTTGTTGATATCCATCATTTTTGTTGCCACAAATGGCAAAATCGCAGCTGAAATTACTACAACTGAGTTTGGGTTTTTAGCAAGTTGTATGTTGCTACTTGATTTTTTTCAATATGCCCTATGAAAACAGATGGGAAATGCTGCTGAGAAAACCTGAAAATACCAATAGCACAGAAGCCTCAGTTGACTCTCTAAAGTGGTTCAACACTCTGGGAAGCAGATGTGTATGATGGATGATATTTAAGTGCTGTCAGAACTTTTATAAAATTTGTATAATTTCTAAACCACTTTTTTTGAAGAATGAACTAAAAAAGTCAAGAAGGTAGTTTGTATTTATCCAGATTAAATGGAATACAGATTCCATTTACCACAAATTGCACCACAGGCATTTTGTGTGTGTGTGTGTTTGTGTCTGTGTCTGTGTGTATAATGTAAAATCATGTAGCTCACTTTTTAAAACAGTTTGGCAGTTTCTCAAAAAGTTAAACGTCCATGTGGCCAGAAATTCCACTCCTAGGTATCCACCAAAAAGAGTTAAAAACATATGTCTACTCAAAAGTGTGTACATGAATCTTTATGGCAGCATTGTTCGTAATGGCCAAAAATGCAAAAATTCCAAATGTTTATCAACTGGTTAAACAGAATGTGGTATTTCCCTACAGTGTATTTTCATCAATAAAAGTGAATGGATTACTGTGACATGGCTCAAAGTAAAGGAACCTCAAAAATGTTTGCTAAGTAAAAAAAATAAACACAAAAGACTATATATTGTATGATTCCATTTATATGAAATGTCCAGGATAAGCAAATCTACAAAGACAGAAAGTAGATCAATGGTTGCCAGGGGCTGAGAGGAGGGAGAGCAGATGACGGGGATGGAAATGATGAGTGATAATGGCTATGGGGTTTTTTGTGGGAGTGATAAAAAGGTTCTGAAATTAGATAGCAGTGATGGTTACACAATTCTGGGAATATACTGAAAAAAAAAAACCTGAAATCAAAGAAGAACTAAGTAAATGGAGAGATATTTCATGCTCATGGATAGGAAGAGTCAATTGTCAAGTTGCCATTTCTTCCCAACTTGATCTACAAATTCAATACAATCTCAATCAACATATCAGCAAATTATTTTGTGGATATTGACAAGTTGATTCTAAAGTTTATATGCAGAGGCAAAAGACCCAGAATACCCAACTGGAAGAACAAAGTCAGAGAACTGACATTACCTGAGTCATCAAGACAGTGTGACATTGGTAGATGAACAGATCAATGGAACAGGATAGCCTAAAAATAGGCCTACAAAATATAGTCAGCTGAATTTTTGCAAAGGAGCAAAAACAAATCAATGGAGAAAGGATAGTCTTTCCAACAAAAGGTGCTGAAACAACAGGACACCCACATGCAAAATAATCTAGATATAGAATTTTCACAAAAATTAACTCAAAATGGATCATAAACATAAATGTAAATGCAAAATTGTAAAACTACTAGAAGATAAGAGAATATAAGAGAAAATCTAGATTACCTTGATTTTGGTGATGATTTTTTACATACACATAGATATGAGCCATGAAAGGAAGAATTGATAGATTGAAATGCATTTTATTAAAAACTTCTGCTCTGTGAAAGGCACTATCAAGAGAATGAGAAGACAAACTACAAACTGAGAGAAAGTATTTGCAAAGTACGTATCTGATAAAGAACTGCTATCCAAAATACACAAAGAACACTTAGAACTCAATGATTTTTTTTAAAAGATTAAAAATAGGCAAAAGATCTGGACAGATACCTCACCAAGGAAGATATACAGACGGTAAATATGCATAGGAAAAGATGCTCAACATCATGTCAATAGTAACTGCAAAATATAACAAAGATGAGATACTACAACATCCCTATTAGAATGTCCATCTGCAAGCTGGAGATACAGGGAAGCCAGTGGTTTATTCCAGTCCGGGTCTGAAGGCCTGAGAACCAGAGCACTGATTGGTGTAAGGTTCAGCTCAAGCAGTTAGGCAGAGAGAGAGGATTCAACCTTCCTCTGTCTTTTTCTTCTATTCAAGCTTTCTATTCAGGCCGCAGGATGCCCAGAGATCTGTTTAAACATTATTTCTGGGTGTGTCTGTGAGGGTGTTTCTGAAAGAGATTAGCATTTGAATTGGTGAACTGAGTAAAGGTGATTGTTCTCCTCAGTGTGGGTGGGCGTAATATTGATTTATTACATTTTGTTTCTTCATTTACCTATGGATGGACACTTGGGTTGCTTCCACTTTTTGGCTACTGTGGATAATACTGCTATGAACATGGGAGCAAAATATTTCCTTGAGACCCTGCTTTCAGTTCTTTTGGGTATTGTATACCTAGAAGTGGAATTGCTGGATATACTCATTTTATTTTGAATTTTTTGAGGAGCCACCATACTGTTTTCCTTTGTGGCTGCACCATTTTGCATTCCCACTAGCAGTACACAAGGGTTCCAATTTCACCACATCTTTGCCAACACTGGTTATTTTCTGGGTTGTTTGTTTTTGATAGTAGCCATCCCAATGGGTGTAATCATATAGGCTTTTAAAATAATAATCTTTCTTGTTTTGGGTTTTTTTAAAATGTACTTGATAACAAATATTGTAGTCTTGTTTTAAAATAAATTTATTGTTACTAAAGCAAGCAAAAAACTACAATGAATTCATTGTTATTAAAACTTTAAAAAAAAAAACCCAAATTAAAAAAAATTATAATTCAGATAAATCATTCCTTCCTGGAGGAATGATGAGTGAAAGGGATGAGAAAGAACAAGGAGTATTACTGTAAAGTGAGCCTGAATGGAAGTTTCTCCATCATGGAAAGATGAGCACTGTGGCAAAAGAACTTCTTCCTAGCATTATCTGGGTTTTTGCTCTCTTAGCCCTTTGGGCTTTGCCATTAAGTCAAACCAGAGATTTGCTTTATTCCTTGGGGAGGAGATAGCAGTCTCAGGATAAGTTCTCCTGCACCTTCATGTGGCCCCACTCCAAAACCCACAGGAGGATAGCTAACTTTTTTAATGCTAAGGAAGCTCTGAAATAGGTCAACCTAGTACATTCATTAATTCCATAGCCCTACTGTAACACCAAAAAATATAGTCCCTACTATTTCCTGTTCCATTTCCTAGGTTAAACTATTAACCTGTTATGTTGTCTAATCTAATACATTAAAAATTATGTAATGAAATAAAATGTCAGGAGAAAGACACAAATTATATCAGAAGATATTTCAAATTTGTATATTAACCTTTTTCATTATCAAATTTCCAGGAGAGAAATAAAGTTGGGAGATTAGCTCTCCTCTTCCTTGTAAATTAAACCCCACAGAAAATCCAGAATCCTTAAAATTTACAAAAATTAAAATGCAAAATGATTATTCCTCTATTATCTATCCTACTCAGTCTCAGCCAGCAGTGTTTTTAAACAGGTGCCTGGGTGGAATCAGGATTCTTTCATCAGCTATAGCCTGAGCTGTTTTCATTGGAAAATTTCTTTAGTAGCTTAAATTTGGATTGATTCAATCAAATTTCTCATGTCTCTTATTTTTAAGCAATCCAAAATGTAATAGGACACTTAATACTAAATTATTAAAATGTTTAAAATATTAAATTAGTATTAATTTAATTAAGCTAAAACATTAAAATAAAAGCATCAACCCCAAGGCCATAAGGCTACTTAAGCAAGTGGTGTTATCAGAACACAGTGTAGTATTTGGTTAGGACATTTCAGAACCACATAGCTGTTTCCAAACATCGTAGCAGAAACTCAGTGTCAAGAGTAGAGAAAGAAGAGAAAACCTTTTCAGTTTTAGTTTTTCTGGCTTGCTAATCATTTTATGCCTGTTATCTGAAACTATGACTTGTAAACATAGTCTCACTGAGAGAAATGTTTCCCATGAAGAAGTTAATTATGATACTGTGTTTAATGTGTGGCAGGTAGAGGTGGAACTCACCTATGTAAATTGTTTCCTCTTTCAGAGAAGGACACTTGAGATCTTCTTGCATTGTCACAAAATTTAGAAATTTACAGGTTGACAGTCTCAGTTTCAGATTTTGTAGATGAAAAAAATTAATCAAGAGTCGATCTAAGAAAGAAATGGAAAATTTTAACCCAAGCCAGCCTGAGGATTGTAACTCGAGAGATAGTCTTTCAGAAAGCTCTGAGGACTGTTCCACCCACTAGAGGTCAAAGCACAGTTAAATAAGTTTTTGAGACAAAGGGTTATACATCATGTGACATGTTATTGACAGTTTACACAATCAGAACTACACACCCACAGAGAGGAGTGGGTCAGGGTCATCCTGGCCCCTTATAAGATTAAGAAGGAAGGTTATCTCCTAAGGAGGTCTGGTTAACGCAGATGCACAGCACACATTAATGGGGGGGGGGGGGGTGGAGGCCCAAATGGGCAAAGAAAATTTTTATGTTTAAATTTTTCTTGTTGTGCCATAAAATATGAATTTTATTTCATCAGTTTAATCAGCTTATTGGTTTTGATTCTACACCAGCATAATCAAAGCTTATTAACTTCTGTTTCCCCTTTGACCCCCTTTTCTGTGGCACTCAAGGGCTAATTTGAATATAGGCTCTGTTTAGTGACATAATTTTTGTAGTCTCTTGTGTGTGTTCACTTTCAGCCCTTGCACAGTGACTCCTGCCACTGCATAAATGCTACAGAATTTATTAGGTCTATGAAAACTACTTCCTGGTCAAGATTTGCCCCTGTGTTTTTACTGGAGAATTTAGTAAATTTCTGAATTTTAGAAACTGCTTCTAATATTTCTGAGGAATATTGGTCTTTTATTCCACCTGGGGTTTGCTGAATTTCTGGGATCAGAGAAGTAAATGTCATCTATCAGTTTTAGAAAATTATTGGTCTTTATCTCCTTAAACATTGCTTCTAGCCCTTTCTCTCTCCTCTTTTTCAGGGAACTGCAATTACACATATATTATACTTTTTGACTGTATTCCATGTGTCTTTTATGCTCTGCTCTTTTTTTTTCTTTTTTCCCTGCCTTTCATTTTGAAATCTTCTATTGATCTATTTTCCACTTCACTAATAATCCTGACCTCTGCTGCGCGCAGACTGCTGTTAAACACACCCTGTGGGTTCTTATTTCCAAATGATACAGAAAAAAATGAATGTGGGGTGAGAGGAGAGCCAGGTCCCAGGTCTTGGTTGAATCCCTGGGACATGCCCCGCCAAGTGTGGGTCCTTGGCTTTGCCCAGGAAAGAACTCAAGAGGGAGCCACAGATGAGTAAAGGTACATTTATTTAGAGAGATACATACTGCATAGAGTGCAGGCTGTTATAGAAGGTGAGAGACAATCCATGAGGTGGGGGGTTGGGTACTCAGGTTAAAGTGAAAGTAGATACACACTCCATAGACAGAGTGTGGGCCATCTCAGAAGACGTCTCAGAAGAGAGCGAGAGAGACCATCAGGCATGGTGTTGCCAGTTTTTATGGGCTTGGTAACTTCACATGCCAACAAGTGGGAGAACCATTCTAACTACCCTGGGGAAGGGGCTGGGATTCCCAGGAAATGGGTCACCACCCACTCTTTAACCTTTTATGGTTAACCTTGGAACTGTCATGGTGCCTGTGGGCATGTTATTTATTATGCTAATACATTACAATGAGCATAAATGAAGCTCAAGGTCTACTGGAAATCAAATCTCCTGCCATCTTAAGCCTCAAGGCCTGCTGGGAGTTGAGTCTTCCATCATTTTGGTGTTAATTGCTGTGTCATTTCTTGAATGGTTGTGCCCTGCCCCCTTCCCTCCTGTCTCACAGTTACTGTAACTTTTATATTTAGAATGTCCATCTGATTTTTTTTATAAATTCCAATTCTATATTGAAGTAAATTATCCATCTTTTTATTGTTACCCATCTTTTTCTCTATTTTCTAAAACTTATTAGTGATGGTTAAGTCCTGTCAACTCTAATATCTAGATCTGTTTCTATTAACATTTCTCTTAGTGTTTGTTTAGTTATTTGGATTTCATTTTTAGCATGCCTCATAATTTTATATTGGATACTAGATATTATAGATAAAAAAATTGTGGAGGCTCTGAATAATCTAACCTCCAGAGAGTTAAGTTTTGTTCTGGTAGGCAGAAAGAATACTGGAGGGTCACTTTGATCCTGTAAAGACTGGGTTTTAAGCCTTGTTGGATCTATTCTGTTTCATTACTGTACTGCCCTTACGCTAAGGGTATGGCGTTTTGGGAGTCTCAACTGAAAGTTATGGGTATTTTTCTGTTTTGAAGAGGCTTGAAGTCCAACTTGTGTTGGATTCTGAAATCTCTACTTAGCTTGTCAGTCTCCAAACTGTTCTCTGGTATGTGTTTTGGCATCTTGCTTTGTGTATCCTGGGTGTAGGAGCTGACCACTATCTTGAGGGGAATTTGTACCTAGATTATTGAGCTACTTCTCTGCCATGCTCCCCTCTCTGGGAGTTCTCCTTCAAGTCCCAGCCACTTTGGCAGCTCTGAACTTTGACATTTAATCCTTCAGCTCAGTAATACTGCATCTTTTACTCAGCCTTTATTCTCTAGCACCTAACGTGGAAAATTCCCTCAGGAGAAAAATCCCAGGGTGAATATGGAGCTCACTTTGTGTGCTTCTCTCCTTTGAAGAATCATAGATTCAAGTCCTGTCTCCTGTGGTTACTCATCAGGACTGTCAAAGGGTTGTTTTTATATTTTTCTATATTTATATATAATACTTATATATTTATAAATATTTACATATACTATTCTATGCTAGCCCCCAACACCCTCCCCCCAAGGAGAAAGAGTCAGTCTGATATGTGCTCCTCCATCTT
Source organism: Camelus ferus (assembly GCF_009834535.1). Taxonomy (NCBI): domain Eukaryota; kingdom Metazoa; phylum Chordata; class Mammalia; order Artiodactyla; family Camelidae; genus Camelus; species Camelus ferus. The sequence goes on along the minus strand of NC_045704.1, from coordinate 57,463,510 downwards.
GACTGGAACTGAAAGTTTCAGTGCTTCTTAGCTTTTTTTGCTACTTGGTTGGTTGGTTGATTTTTTTTCTTATTTTTTTGCTTGTTTTTCATGGTTTTTTTTTTTTTTTCTGAGAAGGGTGGAGAATGAAGCGTATTTATTTTCTTTTTAATGGAGGTATTGGGGATTGAACCCAAGATCTTGTGCATGCTAAGCATGAACCCTACCACTGAGGTATGCCCTCCCCTCCTTAGCTTTTGAGTTTGCAATAATTTCACTGAACTGTTTACCTGCCTCAACTAATGAAGATAGCATATTCATTTAAAATGTAGGAACCCCATTCCTTTTAATTTGTGTATTGGATAAAATCTACCATGTGTCCATGGGCAAAGCCAAAGTCTTGAGTCTCCTAGGAGAGCAGCTTCAGCTAAGTAATAGGATTAGAAGCCTGATTGCAGATAATTAGGTGGTAAAGAATGTATGTAAATCAGAAAGTACAAACATCAAATGAATACAATGTATTTAAACATATTGGTTATGAAGGGAAGTAAGAGATGTGTGGTGGTTAGAGGGGGAAGGCTTTGTTTTAAGAATGAGGAGACCTGAGGGTGTTTATAGGTTGGGCATGGAGCTAATGGAGAAAGGGAGGCCAAAGACAACAAAATATTAAGATAACAGAAGATAATTAAAAATTTACTAGTAGAGATGAGAGTGGTAGAGTAAATTGCTTAGGTAAGATAGAATGGGGGAAAAATAGAGAGGGAAAGATATAGATTAAGTTTGGAGGTTTGAAAGAAGGAATGATGAGATATCTGATAGTGTCATTTTCTGGAGACAGTTGGAATCGTGGGAGAGACCACTTGAAGATAAAGAGACAGTAAAGAAGTAGAATTAAAGGCTCGATGAGTTGCATGAGTGAGAGGGTGATGACTCCTGGTTTGGGGGTGTAGGCAGTTTAGTGGATGGTAGTGTTGAGGTTAATAAAACAGAGAACTGATCAGCAGATTTGGGAGGAAAAATGAGTTAAAAAGAGTTCAGCTTTATTCACAATGAGTCAATCAATGACAGTGACTATTGTCTATGAACCTTGGGATCCGTAGCACCCACGGTAAAGATAAACCTTCTCCCTTGCAGGCCTTGCAGATTACAATGTGGTTACCTCTCCATAAACCCGTTGTAAGTTGAAAGTATCGTAAGTCAAAATGCATTTTATATACCTAACCCACCAGCTTAGTTTACCTACCTAACATCACAGCTTAGCCTAGCCTACCTTAAACGTGCTCAGAACAGTTACGTTAGCCTACAGTTGGGCAAAATCACATTACACAAAGCCTAATTTATAATAAAGTCTTGAATATCTCATGTAATTTATTGAATACCATAGTGGAAGTGAAAACCAGAATGGTTGTATGGGTAGAATGATTATGAGTGTCTCTGACTGGCAGCTGAGGCTCATTGCCCCTGCCCGCAGTACCAGAGAGTATTACCCCATATTGTTAGCCCAGGAAAAGATCAAAATTCAAAATCTGATTTCTACTGAATGTGTACTGCTTTCATACTGTGGTGAAGTCGAAAAATCTTTAGTGGAACCAGTTAGCTGGGGACCTTCTGTATGGAACAGTGCTGCAGCAGCATTCTCCTTTGCTAGAGACACTAGCTTCCATTCTTAGAGGACAGTGTGGAATATAAGAAAAGGGTTTTCAGAACAAACATTTAGTGGAGGATTTATTTGACCTATGAACTTTTCTTTTTTAAACCATGAAAACATCCCTTTGACTCCATGGTGGATACCAAGCTATGTATATACTTTACTATGAGTTCTTCATGAAAAATGGTGATCAGAAATTCTCATCTGAAAGGAACATTGAGGTTGTTTAGGAGAAAGGTTTTTTACAATAACTAAAGAGAAAATTGAAAGGAAAAGATTTTAAAAGAAGGGAAAAGAGGGAAAGAGGGGAAAGGGAGGCCAAACAACAACTCGGAGAAGTAATGATTCTGAGGAGGGAATAATAGAAGATATAACAGGATGAGTGATTTGGAGGGTGGAGGACAAAAACTGGGAAAATATGGAGAGAGGGATTGAGAAGTGGAGAAACTTTTGAGATTGGAAATTGAGGACGGTAACAACGGAGCAAATAGGAAGAAGCAAGAATGAGGTCTGGAGATGAAAAGATCTTCGGGTTGAGGTAGTGGGTGGAGAGAATGGGGTGATGGCAGAGGGTGGAGAGGCAGCGGCGGGTGTTTGTGGGAGAGGGACAGAAGCAATCTGGGCGGAGCAGGTGGCAGAGGCAGCCGCGGAGGAGGCCTGGTCCTTCCAGGTCTCCGCCACAATAGTGGCAACTGGAGTGGATGGACATCCACGCCCAGAGGATGCGCCCTGGCAGTGCGGGAAGACCTTAGGAAAACCAAGTAGTGACGGTAACCAGGACTGGGCTGGCCAGGCCCGGGAAACCCATGAAGAGGACTGACAGCGGGTCCTGTTGCCGTCGCCGCTGCGACTGCGGCTGCTGCCGCCGCGCGTCCCGCCGGGCGCACCGCGCGCCTTACTGGTCCAGGGACGCGGCGCGGACCCCGCAGTCCTCGCGGCCGTCTCCCGGCCGGGGACGACGGCATCCCGAGCCGGCCGGGAGCTGGGCAGCAGCCGCCGAGGAGGAAGAGGCAGCCGCGGCAGCCGCACCCTGCATGAGGTGAGAGCATCGCGGGAGCCGGGGAAGGATGCAGGCTGCGCCGGGAGTGGCGGCGCCCAGTGGAGAACCGCTTTGGGGTCTGAGACTCAGAGGCTGGAGACCTGGGCGCCTGGGAGAGAGCGGCGCAGGGTGACATCAGCTTGGAGAAGGTTGGAGGGCAAGGCTGAGGGCACGGGGGCAAGGGGGCTGGTGTGGCGGGGGCGGGAGAGGGAGAGACGGTGGGGAGTTACCTAGAAATACAGGTGTGGCGCTGGAATGTACCGGACTAAAGCTTAGGAAGCCCGTCTCTATCCCAAGGTTTTTGCTTAACGTGTAGTCAACCAGTTGGGTGGTGGAGATAAGATTGAAGGCCATGCCGGCTGGGTCGAGTCAAAGGAGAGGTGAACACATGATTCAGAAGGCCATGCCAAGGGATGAAGCTCTAGGGATGATTAAAAGATAAAGGACCAGGGAATGTGCGTGGGTATACAGTTGAAAGAGTACCCACTGCCTTATCTTATCCACCCCCCACCCCAGTCTTAGATACTGACAGCAGGGTGGGGGTTGGTGATGGTTCTTCCTTCCATCTCGTCTCCTGCAGAGCTGGATCCCAGCCTGCTGGCTGGATGATGCCGCGCAGGACGAGCTCCACTTAAACCCAATCACTAACGTTGCTCTGGTTGAGAAGACCGTATAAATTAGGCCCAGATTTCCTTCATGTAGCAGCAGCAGGATGAAAATCTGCAATACACACGATTTTTTTTTTAAGAAGAGACATTGTGCTGCTGACGTTTTTTGAAATAAACATTTCCTTGTCACAGCGTCTTTAGCTTATTGTTTTCTGGGAAGCTGGAACTCATAAATCAAACTATAAGGCAATAGTGGTTTCAGTATCTAAGCTGCCATTAACTAACTGGGATCTGAAAAAAGTTCTTTATTTCTCTAGGCCTGTTTCCTATGCATAAAATCAGAGTTTGGCTCTTTTGAGTGTTAATTACAGAACTAAATATTAATGAAATCTGTATTTTGTGTTCAGGACTATGTTTTATTTGTGAACTAGGAAACAGTTTATTCACAGACACTTAATTGTATTTATTCATCACACTGCCCACTGTTTATTTGAGAAAACTGAGTCAGACTATCAGTTAACAGTGCTTAAAGGAATCACATTTCTATTAAGAAAGCCATGATAAAGTACTGCTTTTAAGAAGGAATGAAGCAAGTAGTATTCATTCTCTGATTTTTTTATACAGTGGAATTTTAGCCCAAACATTATTACTTTTTAAAATCATGTGTATCTATGGTGTGTTGAATATTTTTCACATTACTTAGGAAATTTTTTAAAGCCTGAAACAAAAAAAATTAATCTGAATATATATTTATAATTTAAGGTCTTCTTAGCTACTTTATGTACACTAGGGTGAACCCTTTTCATCAAAAGAAGCATTACCATTGCAAAATTTTAAATGAATCACGACTCATCCTAGAGATGTGATTTCTTTGTTTTCAGTAACAAAAAATTTGTAGGTTTAGAATTAGGTTCTCTATAAATTGTGGCTTTGTTGTTAAAATAGATGGCATGCTTTCGTTATTTCCTTAATAGTCATTCATCTAACAAATCTCTGCATTCATCTTAGTTGATGTGATAACGAGCCTTGAAATGTTTTTAAACATTTCAGGAAAACCCAAATGAAGAGTGTCAGAAACTTCACTGAGGTTGGTGCTACTCTGATCCTCATTTAAAAATCAGTTCTCCAGGAATGTGCAACATATTTTTTCAAACATACCTGTCTTAGCTATAGTATTAAAGGTTTATGAATATTAGAGGCTTGTGCTTGGGAAGAACTGTCTGTGGTATCCAATTTTCAGCTCCCAATCAACTAAAAAAAATGGAAGAAGACAATTCTGCACATTATCCAGATTCATTTTAATTCAGTGTTTTTTATTGAGCAGTGATGGTGGAAGCCAGTACAAAACTGGATGCAAAACTACCCTCAAGTAGTTGAGAATCTATAGTTCTAACCTACACTCACCTAACTATAGTACGGAGTAAGTGCTATAACAGAAATGTGAACTGTGGAAATGAAATATAAATAAATACAAGCTGACTCACTGTGTTCCAAGAGGTCATACAAGGTGGCATTGTCCTGGAAGAATGTGCTTTAGCTTGTTGAGTCTGTTTCTCAGCCTGATTATTAAACAAATCCACAAGACTACTATATAAATGCAGAATGGCCAATTATTAATTCACAATGAGGATTCTAACATCTTAGGGAACTAGACTCTCTTTTTTTATTTCAGTGAGTTCTCTTGGCATGCTTGCCACATTTGGAAGCCAAACTATAACCAAAATGTTGTTTGTGAAATTTGAACTTAGAACAAGGAGAATTAATCAGTGAATTCTAATTTTTTTTTAAAATGATAATAGCTTCAAACACAGTATCAAAGATACAAAAGGTTCTTTCTTCCCTGGATGGTGAGTGTCATCAATGATCAACGTCTCTTCTCCTGTACGCCTTCTTTTTCTCTCTGACATGCTGATATTTTCAGGTAATAGTCTATTTGGCTTGAGAATCTTTATGTCTGTTTCAAATGTCTGCATATCTCTTCTCTGAACCAGTTTGTATTCATTGTGAAGTTTAAATTCCAAGTGGCAGGCTTACTTTCCTTAGGTAAAATTCATGATGGGGGTGAGGAAGTGGGGTTGGGAGACCTTGTTATATAGCGCCTGCATGCTGGTAATATGAACCACGTGGTTAATGGCCACTGGATATAGTGCTAAGAGGCAGAGGATCAGAGAGGGCTTCACACACACAGAAGATGAACTTTTTCTGGCCTAACAAGATAACAAAGCCAGAGTTGGGTGGGAAGTAAATTTTAGCAGAGATACATAAGCAAATGTACGGCCCTGGGAAAATGCTGTAGTGAAATGAGACCCATGCTGTGATGGAACTTTTCTACGAGGACTTAATTCAAAGATGATCCTCTTTCAAGTATTCAACTATTTAAAAAGAGGAGTTAAGTGAATTGCCATCTGATGGCAATGTGCCTCAGTGTGTACTTTTGAAGCCTAGCAGACTATACATTCTAGGTGGATAGCTTGGCAGGCAACTGTTGGGAGTGGAGCGGGGGATGATGTCAGAGAAGTATCAGTAAATTTCTGTGGGATGAGGGTGTAGCTCAGAGGTAGAGCACATGTTTAGCATGCAAGAAGTCCTGGATCCAATCCCCAGTACCTCCATTTAAAAACAAGAACGATCAATGAATTTCTAACATCAAACTTCAACCATTATGTCTCCTTAGCCATCTCTCTTTGTTTATTTTATTTTTACTGCTACATTGAGATATAATTGACATACAGTAAATTGGGCAAATTTGAAATACACTATTTGAAAAGTTTCACTATATGTATGCATCTTTGAAATCATCACATGTCCGTCATCCTAAAAAATTTCCTTCTGGTCTTTTATAATCCCTCCCTTCTGTCTCTTCCTGCCCCACTAACACACAAGCAACCACTGATCTTTTTGGCATTATGTGATAGTTTGCATTTTCTAGAATTTTATATGAATGGGATGATACAGCATGTACTCTTTGTTTTTGCCTGGCTCCTTTCACCCAACATGGTTATTTTAAGCTTTATCCGTGCTGTTGTAGGTATCCATAGTACATTTTGTTTCATTGATGAGTAGTATTCCACTGTATGGGTATGCCACAGTTTGTTTATTAATTCACCAGCTGTTGAGTCATTTCTAGAGTTATGGCTACTACAAATAAAGCTACTATGAACATTCATGTACAAGTCTTTGTGTGTGCACATGCTTTCATTTCTCTTGGGTAAACAGTTGGCATATGTTTAACTGTTTAAGAAATTGCCAAACTCTTTGTCAAAGGGATTGTACCTTTGACACTCCCAATAGAGATGTATGAAGGTCCCCATTTCTGAACATCCTTACCAACATTTGTTAGTCTGTCTTTTTTTTATTATTATTATAGCCATTCTAGTGGATGTGAAATGGACTATGATTTTGATTTGCGTTTCCCATTTGACTACTGATGTTGAACATCTTTTCATAGGCTTTATTATCATCTGTATATTTTTGGTGAAGTGTCTTGAAATTTTTTGCCCATCTTTTATGGAGTTGTTTGTTTTTTTAATTGTTAAATCTGGAAATTATTTATATATTTTAAATATAAGTCTTTATTATATATGTACTTTGTAAATATTTTCTCCCGATCTATAGCTTGTCTTTTCAAAAGTTTTTTTTCAGTTTTTCTAAAGTTAAGTCCAAACTATCAAATTTCTCTTTTAAGGATTTTGCTTTTAATGTTATAGCTAAGAAACCATTACTTATCCTAAGGTTACAAAACTATTCTCCTATGTTTTCTTCTAGAAGTTTCATGTTTTATATTTAGGTCTATGGTCCATTTTGAAATAACTTCTGTATATAATACAAGGTATTGATCAAGATTCATTTTTTCCCCATATAGTGTTGTTCCAACACTGTTGATAAATTTATCCCTTCTCCATTTAATTACCTTGGCACTTTTATTGAAATCATTTGTCCATATGTATGTGAATCTATGTCTGAATTCCCTATTCTGTTCCATTAATCTATTCATCTATCTTTAGACCAATACCATACTGTCTTGATTACTATGTTTTTATGTCTTGAAATAATGTAGTTCAAATCTTCCAGTTTTGTTCTTCTTATTCAAAATTGTTTGGGCTATTCTAGGTTCTTTGCATAACCATACACATTTTAGAATCCACTTGTCAATACAGACAAAAAGCCTCCTGGGAATTTGAATGGGATTGTATTGAGTCTATATATTAATTTGGAGAGAATTGATATTTTAACAATATTGAGTCTTATGATCCATAAACATGGTATGTCTCTTCATTTATTTAGGTCAGTGGTTCCCAACTAGAGGCAATTGTATCTCACAAAGTATATTTGACAGTATCTAGACACATATCTAATGATCAAAACTCATGGCAAAGGTGATAATGGCATCTAGTAGATAGAGGTCAGGAATACTGGTTGATATCCTACAATACGTAAGATGTCACAGTTCTGATAATGAAGGATGGTCCAAACCAAAACATCAATAGTGACTGAGGTTGAGAAACCTTCATTTAGTTCTTCTTTAATTTCTCTCAGTAGTGTTTTACGTTTTTGGTATACAGCCTTTATACATCTTATGAGACAGTTATCCTTAAATTCTTCATGTTTTTAATTCTATTATAAATGATGTCTTTAAATTTTTAATTTCCAATTGTTCATTGCTAGTTCATATTTACTTCTGTATATTAGTCTTATGTCCTGTAGCTTTGCTAAATTCACTATTTAGTTCTAGTAGTTTTTTGTAGATTGCACAGAATTTTTTATGTGATAATTATGTCACCCACACAAAGAGAGGGAGAGAGAGAGAGAGTTTTACTTCTTTCTTTCCAATCTCTATCTATATCTTTTATTTCATTTATTTATTCAGCCTTATTGCACTGGCAAGCACCTCTTGTACAAAGTTAAATTGAAATAGTAAAAGCAAATATCTTTGTCTTGTTTCTGATCTTAAGAGGAAGACATTCAGTCTTTTACTATTAAGTATAGTAATAGGTTTTTCATATGTGCTTTTCATCAGGTTGAGGAAGTTCCCTTCCATTCCTAATTTTCTGAGCATTTTCATTAGGAATAGATGTTTGATTTTACATCTAATGAGATTCATATATAATTTTTCTTTTTTATTCTATTAATATGGTAAATTACATTAATTGATTTAAGAATGATAAAATCACCATTGAGTTCCTGAAGTAAATCCCACTGAGGCATGATATATTATCCTTTCTATATTGTTGGATTAGAGCTGCTAAAATTCTGTTAAGAATTTTTGCATCTGTGTTCAAGGGGGATATTGGTTTGTGTTTTTCACTTGTAATATCTTTGTCTGGATTTGGTATAAGGATAATGTTTGCCTCATAAGATGAAGTATTGGGAAGTATTCCTTCCTCTCTGATATTTTTGGGGAGAGTTTGTGTAGAATTGGCATTATTTCTTCCTTAAATGTGTGACAGAATTCTAAGGAAAATTATTAGCATAATGTCTTTAAGTTTCAACCATGTTGTAGTATGTGTCAGAATTCTGTTCTTTTTTTAACAGCTAAATAATATACCATTATATATATATTATATATATAATCACATTCTGTTTATCCATTCATTCTTTGATGGACATTTGGGTTGTTTCCACCTTTTGGCTATTGTGAATCTGCTATAAACACTGGCGTACAAATACCTGTTTGAGCCTCTGTTTTCAGTTTTTTGAGTATTTACCCAGAAGTGGAATTGCTGAATTACGTGATAATTCTATGTGGAACTTCCATACTATTTTCTGCACCATTTTTCATTCCCACCACTAGTGCACAATGGTTCTGATTTCTCCACATCTTCAGCAACACTTGTTATTTTCAACTTTTAAAAAATAATAATAGCCACCCTAATGGGTGTAAAGTAGAATCCCATTTGGGGTAATTCAGTGTAGTTTTCATCTCAGATAATTGTCTTTTTCATCCCTAGAAGTTTGACTTGTGTCTTTTTAAAAAAATAACTTCCATATATTTTATTTAACTTGATCAGTCTTTATTCTACCTTCCTGAATATATGGAATGTTATAAAAATTGTTTTAATTCTAAAACTCATGTCAATTCCTAGTTGGTTTTTAGTGATTGATTTTTCTCTTCATTTTGAGTAGTGTTTTCCTGCTTCTCTGTATACCTGACGATATGTGATCAGATGCCACATATCAGGCACTTTGTTGGGTGCTAGATAATTTTGTATTTTTGTAAATATTCTTGAGCTTTATTCTAGGACATAGTTAAGTTGCTTGGAAGAAATCTGACCCATTTGGGTCTTCTTTTTAAGGTTTGCTAGGTAGACCCAAGAAGCATCTCATAACTTTCCCCACTACTGGGCTGATGCCTTTGAGTACTCTAGCCAATGTCCCATGAATTGTGAATTTTTTTCTACTTCATTTGTTGGGGAAACAAACTATTTTCAATCTTGTGTGAGCCAAGAGGATTGTCCGTCTGATTCTCTCATGTGGTTTTTGCCCCAGCCATAGTTTCCTCACACAAACGTGCTAATCGGTACACAGCTGAATACTCAAGGGGGCCCCTCTGCAGATCTCTGGAATTTTCTCTTTTCTGATACTCTGCTCTGTGAACTGTTGCTACCTTGATCTTCCCAAATTCCTAGCTTTATCTCAACGTAGGGAGATAACTGAGCTCTGCCTTGATTCCCTCTCTTACCACTGCCAACTATAAACTCTCTCTAAGGAGTAAATGAGGCCAGTTGTGTTTCTCTTTTCTCTGGGATCACAATCTGTGTTGCCTAATACCCAGGGTCTGAAAATCTTTGTTTCATATATTTTGTCCAGGTTTTTAGTTATTTCTAACAGGGTGAGTGGTAGTAAATATGCTGTTTGGAAGTAAAAGTGTCTTTCTAGCTATCTTTTAAATTGTATTTTTCAACCCTGGCTACACATTTAAATTACTTGGGGAGATTAAAAAAAGAAAAACTGGTGTACAGACCCCGCTCCAACCAATTAAACCAGACTGTTGTGACTGAGACCCTCCTCTCATGTCCGAAAGCACTCATGTACGGTAAGGTTAGAGAACCACTGAATGAAAGAACTATTGCATTCAAAAACAATTCTGAGAAACTTTTGTATTCCGTCACTCAAACCAAGGCTTAAAGGTGGTTGTGCTTTTGTTTTTGTTTTTGTTTTTGATAAGCGGTGTGGAGCTCTAGAAGGTTTTTAAGCAGGGTACTGACTTAGATCTTTGTTTTAGAACCATAAATGTGACCACTGTGTGGGATATGGGGTGAAGTAGGTTGAGTAAAGAGACAGCATAATTAAAAAGCTGTTATGAGTGGTTCGAGGTCTGAAGTGATAAGGGCCTGAACTTAGGCAGTGGTGGTAGGAATGAGGAAGAAGGCATAGATTTGAGAATTTCTGAGGTAGGATTGATGGGACTTGTTGTTCAGTGAAGTGTGGGGAATGAAGAAGAGGGAGGAAACAAGAGCTACTCTTAAATTTCTAGGTCAACTATGCATGATTGCTCATGTCATTAACAAGAGATAATATGGTAAGAGAAGTATCAGGGAAATGAATCACTTCTGTGTGGGATATTCAAAAGATGTGTCTTGAAGAACTGTCTCCTGACCTCTAAATTCTCCTGATGCTTAAGAGAGAGAAAACATTTAAGAGCCTATCTTTTGAGTGTGTTGTATGGTTTTGAACAGATGTTCAAAAGACGTATTTCTCTGCTTTTATTTGGCTTAAGTTAATCTTAAGATCTATTTGCATTTCTTAGGCACACATCAGTTTATATTACAGTAAAGCAGATGTCTTGTAGATGACATGATACCAGGCCAGGGATTATTGCAAACATGTTCTTTCCTTCTTTCTTTCTTCCTTCCTTTCTTTCTTCCTTCCTTTCTTTCTTCCTTCCTTCTTTCTTTCTTCTTCCTTCCTTCCTTCCTTCCTTCCTTCCTTCCTTCCTTCCTTCCTTCCTTTCTTTCTTTCTTTCTTTCTTTCTTTCTTTCTTTCTTCTTTCTTCTCTCTTTCTCTCTTTCTTCTTTCTTTCTCTTTCTCTCTCTCTCTTCCTTCCTTCCTTCCTTCCTTTCCTGTGGAGGCGTTTATTCATTCCTCCTTTTTTTTAACAATAACCCTACATTTCCTTTGAAGAATTACCTTTTCCACCATTGTTTTATTTAAGTCCTGATGAGACAGTCTATTAAGGTATCCTGCCATCTCCTAGATAAATGAGAGTAATGAGACCCACACTGGGACAACTCAACTCTCCACAGGAACATCACATCTTCATGGAGCAACACAAGAGTGGGAGAGATGATTGGGACCAGTTAGCTTCTTCTTGCTACCTGGGTCCTCATTGCTTCCCCTACTTATGCCCTTTCTGAACCTGTTTTGTTTGTTTGTTTGTTTGTTTTTTTTTTGAGTCTTCCACTGTTCCTTTGATTCGTCTCCCCTGCCAGTAGCCTCTTTTTAGAAACTTAATTTAGCCAAAGTTGGTTCATTCTTCTTTTCAAAAAGTAGGTATGCAATGCCAGGCATAATTCTAGGTGCTAGAATAGAATAAAGAACAAGCTTATCTGAAAAAGGCTCTACCCTCACAAGCTTAAGTTTAATGAAGCTGTAGTAGGACTAGAGACAGACATAAAACAAGCAAATAAATATACAAATAAGGTGATATCTGACAATAATAAAGTTTGTAAAGAAAATAAAATAGAATCATTGGTTAGAGAGGGACTGAGGAAGATGATGGGAGGACTACAATTGTAAAACCCCTAAGGTAGGAGTTAGCTGGGTGTGTTTGAGCAACACAAAGAAGACCAGGGCACTGGACCAGGCTAAACAAAGGGAGAATGGCAAGAGGTCAGGGGGACAGGGCAGGCTGGGCTAGGTCACATGAGACCTTGTAGGCCATAGTAAGAAGTTGATTTTATTCTAAGGACATTGGAAAGCCAAAGAGGTTTGAAGCAGGAGCATGATGTGATCTGGAAAATGTTTTGAAATATCACTCTGCTATTGTAGAACAGACTTTAGGAGTAGAAAAGTGAAAGAGTGTTTCCAAGAGTGGAAGTAGGGAGGCTGCTTTGAAGACTATTCCAGGAAGTAATCCAGATGTAAGATAATGGTGATTTAATCATAGTGGCAGCAGTGGGGCTGGTAGGAAGTGAACAGATTCGAAATATGTTTTGGAGGTAAAGCCAACAGGATCACTGGTGTATTGGATGAACACAGGCCTTTTAAGAAAGAATAAATTAAATCCAAAATTACTCTGAAAAATAAAGTCTTTAAGTGGGAACAAATTTTAAGTGCACTTTTTTTTTTTAAAGAGCATAATTTTTCCCCATAGCCTCAGGAATTAGTTCAGGAATGGGCACTGACTCAAGTTAGGATAGGATTCTTCCGAAGCCTCCTGAAAGATGCAACCTTTCTTCTAACGGATGTAAACCTGAAGGAGGATGTGGGCCCAGGCTTGTGGGCAGATAACTTGCTACCTTGCAGACGCTGGAAATAAAACCAGCACAGAAAATAAATGAGAGAAGGAAAGAGACAACACCATTGTTGGAGTCTCTCTATTAAGCTGAACTTGAAACCTCTGGTTGAGGTTTTTTTTTTTTTGCTTAACCCTAGTTGAAGTTTTATCCCCACTCAGTACCCAGGTGGTGGGTGTTAGGTGAGGGGACAGAGAGATGGAGGTGACTCCCGTGGAGGAGACCCTGGCTAAAATAAAAAATACCTTCACAGAGTGTTGCATATTTTGACCAGATGGTGGTAGTGTTCATGGAGGGAACGTAGCAGGCAAGGGGACATTTGCCTCAGGCCACTCCAACGGCTCTTCAAGCTCCTTGTTCTCTGTCTTACGTGCCAGAGCAGCCTCATAAGTATAGGGATTTGTACTAGATCTCACAGGCGTTCCAAACAGAATTCTGTGATTTAGATTTTGGATCCCTGACGTCCATGGCAGCAGCATTATCATTGTGATCATTATTACATGTATAATTTGCATTATTAATAATATTTATTGAGTACTTGCTACACGCCAGGCCATATCTTAAGCAATGTATAAGCATAATCTCATTTAATCCTCACTACAATTCTGTGGGAAAGATGCTATCATTACACCTGCTTTTATAGAAAGAGTAAATAAATAATTTGGCAAGATCACACAGTTATGAAGTGGTAGAAGTGGTGCTTAAGTGGCAGGTGCTAAATTTTTGTTTCATGTGCATTAATAATTTTTGTCTATCTCATATGCTTTAAAATTTTTTTCCTTTCAATGACCCTAGATTTGCTTTGCCTTAAAACAACAACAAAAAAACAAAAAGCCTTTGATAGAGCTTTGTCAAAAAATGGTCTGGTCTCAAAATTAGCATAACAAGTGTGAAATGTCATCTATTTGAAAATAATAAACTGCATTATTAAAAATCTGACCTTGAGAGGGTTTGCTTTCAGTTCACATGGCAAAACGCCTGAAGGTCAACGCAGAGAAATAAATGACCTGTTTAAAACAAAAGGAAGTGTACCTAGACATGACTGAGAACCTGTCAAAAAAGCTCCATATTCAGGTTAATAAAATTGGGTGAATTGCACATTTCAAAAGAGAATCTGGGACACTGTTCACATAACAAAGACTTAAAGCAAACTGGGCTCACTGCCCAGAACAACAGGCACGTGCGTTCCCATAATGGGGGGCTTTTGTCCGCTGTGTGTGTGCTCATGCGCGCTTACATTTGACCATACAACACTTGCTCAGAGAAAGTGGAATCAATAAAAGAAATGTTAACATGAACAAGTGACCTCAGTGTACAAACAGAAACAATACCATATTTTAGCATCCTTTTTGTCTCCACAATATTCCAGTCTCTAAATTGTGCCTCATTGCTGTATAAATCTTGACTTTGGAGTCTCCACAACTAATATTGCAACTAAAATGTACAGCTTTATCGTAATCTCAACAAGAAGGGTTTTCATGAATTTCACATATCTCCTAAAAGAAAAAAAGAATGTTCTTGGTAGTAATTAAAGGCACATTCTAAAGAGAGAATGCTAGGCGCAGTATATTCTACAGAATGGTCTTACAAAACTACTCTTATCATTCCCTTCATTTTCACCAAAAAATCTAGTTTCCAGTTGTGCAGCCTTAAATAAGTTCTCTGAAATCTTTGTCCTTCTTTACTGTAAAAAGAATAGTAGCTTTTTTGTGAATGGAGGGCTAGGTCCCTAACTCTACAGCACGAACTTGGATTGAGGGAAGGTTCAGGAGTCTATGTATCAGTTATCTATTGCTACACAGCTAATTACCCCAAAATTTAGGGGCTATGATGGTTAATTTTATGTGTCAACTTGACTGGATAACAGGGTGCCTAGACATTTGGCTAAACATTATTTCTGGCTGAGCCTGTGAGGCTATTTCCAGATGAAATTAGTATTTGAAATCAGTAGACTGACTATAACTAATTGCCCTCCACAATGTGGGTGGGCACCATGCAATCCACTGAGAACCTAAATAGAACAAAAAGATGGAGGAAGGCAGAATTTGCTCTCTCTCTGCCTGACTGCTGAGCTAAGATATCAGTCTTTGGACCTCAGACTGGGAGTTATACCATGGGCCCTCAGGATCTCAAAACCACATCATCGAATTTCTTGGGTTTCCAGCTTCCAGGCAGCAGCCTCCATGATCACATGAGCCAATCTCTTATAATAAATCTCTTTCCAATACTAAGACTGTGATTACCAAGGATCACTGGGGGACCTCTTAGAGACTTCCTCCTACAGTCTGCATCCATTACCTGAACTCCTGGGAATCAGAGGAACAACAGGATTTATTCCTTCCCTTCTTTCCTTCTGCAGTGAGGCTAGTACAGGTCAAGTACAAAAAGCAGGGAGGAGTATAACCAGAGCTGAGGCCAAAGACTATGCCAAGCTATGTATGTCATGTTCAAGATTTCCAACTGCATCCTCAGAAAAATAACAACCTCAGACTCTGCTTGCCCAGTCAGCTCTCCAAGCATCCCTAGAAGATATTTCTGTCAATGACTGGCTCTGGCTGTCTTCCTGGATGCCTTAAGGGTTGACGAGATCAATTTCTGGACAATGTAACTCATTTGCAGCAAAAAAAAAAAAAAAAAAAAAGGTGCACTGGTTGGGAAGCTCTGCCTTAGATGACCTATTGGGAGACCACCTTGTACATGTGGTTTACAGTGATGGTCCCTAAGTCATACTCGTTAGTAACATTTACTCAAGAAAGATCCTAGTTGGTGTATCCTTTGTCTCTCATATGCACTACAGTGCAACAGTGCTTGCCACCAAATTGGAGTGTGTTTCTAATATAAATTATATTATTTGTTGTTGTTACATCATTTCACTCTTAAAGTAATAATTAAAATTTAAATTATTTAAAGGATTAATAGAAGTTGAACATGTAAATCACACAAGGAGATTTGCACTCCATATTATTATCTAGAATACTTACGTGTATTTGAGAGTGAATATTCAGATATTAACAAAAACCTAAATGGCATACTTTATTTGAATTACTGACATGTTATGCTGTTGAGATATTACGGTAACCCACAGGAGCACAAGTTCAGGGATGTGAGAAACAATATGAAGTCAGCATTCAATTGTTGGGTTTGCCGAAGCCAAAGCCAAATAGCAGATTTAGGCTCACTGGCGATGCCAAATTTTGGTGCATTTCTAAATTTTATCCTCTCTTTTCACTCTTCTAGTTTGACGGGCTAGTTTTTCTCCATCTTCAACTTCAGCTCTTCAGCAGCTGAAGCTTTTTTCTCTTTTCCTTGCTTCAGTGGGACCTTAAAAGACTTTCATGTATCTTGCCTCCCTCCTGTCTCCGCTGGCCCTCAGGACTTCCCTTCCCTTCACCCCATCCTCTCAGGCCAGTTCCCCATTCGGTCTGTCCTAGCCCCACAGGCAGAAGTTGGATGTCAGGGAGCACCACAAGCAAGGCCCAGTCCCTAAAAATAAAGCTGTTGGAAATTGAGCTAAAAAGCCAGGGTCCTGACTTCCACGAAAAAAAACTGGAAGCAGCAGTGTCTGGCCCCAGGTGAAGGGACCATGAGGAGCCTGGCAAATGGTTCAGCTCTCCAGGCTGAAATTCAGAGCTGTGACTCCAGTGTCCTGCCCAAAGGGTAGGTTTATAAAAAAAATATTGCACAAGGGAACCAAAACCAGCAAGGCAGGCTGGCCTTGTGAGGCAGATGTATGTAGAAGGGCAGAAGGAAGTCCTCTGTGCTCCACCTCTAGGAACCAGGTGGGCCCTCTGAAGGAATGTGCAAATGCCTGGTGCCTACAGAGGGCCTGGCAGGTAACACAAATGTGAAGAAGGTCCACTGTAAGGGCCAGGGGGTATATTGGTGACTGTGATTACTGGAGTTTTTATGTCCCAGCTAATGGCCCAATGGTGAGGCTGATTCTGTAAGATAGGTTCTGCCAGCAGGGGGCACCTGTCAGTGGCTTGCACTGTCACAAGATCAGGTTTGGCACTCGTGGATGGGCAGCTCTTGCCAAAGGAGAGAGAGGCTCCAGTGTGGTGAAATTTCCTAAGCAGCTGGAGTGCACTGCTGCCTGTATGGAGGAGGTGGCCTGGCTTCTTTGATTTCCAGAGCCAACTGTGTTCTATGTGACGGAAAGACTACAGGTGAGGCAGATTTGGTTTTTGAGTTGGGTGGCCAAGTACCTCAAACTGAGAGTTGGGGCTCAGGGTTTTCTTAAAAGGAGAGGCTCTTAAACATTCTTTCTAATCACATTAGCAGCAGCAACTCAAGGTAAAGAGTTCTTTTTTCCCCTCTTCCATCTCCCCTTATCACTTGTTCTGCCATCTCCTTGATGCCTCATAAAACCCAGAAACTTCCCCTTGAACCTTGAAACTATTTGGGAAGGAGGTTGGAAGAGCTGGCCTAGGCTGAGATAGTCGTTTTTGCCCTGTGGTGTCTTAAAGGTACCACCTGAGGTCTAGCAGTTCCTAATGCACAGAAAGCTGCTGCCAACAAGGTCAGCAGGACACAGCACTAGAGAGTACTGGTTTGGCTCTTGTCACCCCATCCAGGGTAGACAACCAGGATACCGACCAGAGTGAAGCAAGGAAGGCACTCACTCCCAGGATCATGCAAATGCAGGGGCAGATCCTGTCTTTATTTAAAATGTTGACATTTTGTTCATCATGGATTTTTTTCCACTAATTTTTAAAAAAAATATTGCATTAAAGTATCATCTGTCTTGATTACTGAGCTTTTGACATCTTTTAAAATTTGCACCACAGGTGAGTCCCTCCCTCCCCTCCCATTAGGTCCAGCCCTGAACACCTTCACAGTTGAATCAAAAGCTTCAACCAGTTGAATCAGTCCATCAGCATCAGGGACCTTCTGGCCTTGATTTTTCCCTCCCTCTATCCCCTGAGAATTTACCGGAGCCGATAAACAGAGGATGCAATCATTCTTTCCTTTATATCATAACCTTTGATTTAGAGTCAGCAAGTACTTCTATACCTATAGGTACACCACAGATCTAGCCTAGAAATGAGAAACCCTTTTGTCTAATTTAAGATTATTTCAATTGAAAGGAATCATGGTGGTTAATGTTGGATGTGTTCTTTTACTGAAATGATACAGTCTAGGATGGGATTAACTCTGACAGCCACTATACCCGAACTTTGCAAGGATAAAGGACTGTTGAGGTAGGCTCATTTTGTGTCTAGGACTGCCAGATGTTTGATACTGAACTCCACAGCTCAGTATTTTATCTTCTTATATGCTAAGATGAAAATTAAATAAAAGTGTGTATACGAATGCGGGATTTTTCTCATTAAAATTTTTTCTTGATTGTGTGAGGCTTTCTGAGGCTATATCTCAACATTTCTGAACTCTTGCCAACTGGAAGAAAGGACAGATAGCTGCTTTAAATTGCCAAGAAATTGACTTAAAGTAGTTGTAAGCGTAGAAGAGGGAATTTGTTTTTGTTGTGTATTTCACCTTTGTCCTGGGAGTGGTTATTTTGATGCGTCCTCTTGGTTGTGCAGATTTGAGCCAAAAAGCTATCAGGCAGAGCTCTTGATGTTAATGAATTCAATACAAATATGTCAATCAGATCCTGTTTAATAGTGAAAAAGCTGACCTGGGAAAGGTGGTATATTCTTGTATAAAATTTAATAATTTTAATTATTCTTATAAATGAACATACCTTACTATTTCACACTGAAATATCTATTTTTTTTAATATATTAACATCTTTTTATTGAGTTATAGTCATTTTACAATGTTGTATCCACATTGAAATATTTAGAGGTGAAGGGTCTGCATCCTTCATATGGTTCATCAGTAAATGGGTGTGGGAGGGGGTGAGGGAAAACAAATGTGGCAAAATGTTAATGATCCATGAATCAAGTGAAGGATTTATAGGACTTCGTTGTACTATTTTTGCAACGTTTCCATATGTTTAAATTTTTTTAATTTTTGTAAAAATTGAAAGTTTTAAAAACTGATTTATGTTGTAGATAAATATACACACACATATATGAAAATGTATATATACATATATTTGAAAGATAACATATATACATACATATACAGTCCAATCTATAAAGGTGACAGAACACTAGAGATTCTTAGTGTCTGCCAGAATTTTTAATCCAGAGAAATCCACCGTGATCGATCAGAAGACAAGCTAGTAGATGGCAGGCTATAAGAAACAGAGGCAGGAACCATAGCTATATGGCTGCCTTGTCCTTAGCAATATGTTTTCTAATTCAGAATCCAATCTGAGCTCTAAACCAGGATCACACAATGCCTTTAGTTATAATCTCCATGTTTTTTAAAAATTTTATTCATTTCTGTTTTTGTTTGTTTATTTAAAGATAAAAAAATTACATTCAGTGAAATAAATACAAAGTTCTTAGGACATAATATATGTACTTGCATACCCAACCCCTCAGTTGACACATAGGATATTTCCACTACCCAGAAAGTTCCCCCTTCCACTTATTTTTTCCATGTTGTTGTTGTTGTTGTTGTTTTAAGAAGTCTGTATTGCCTGATGCATGCCTCTTGGCCTCAGACTGGAACTGCTTGTCTTGTCCTAGAAAATGACTCAGATTTTAGTGATGGTGCAATTGCCATGAATGCCTTGAAAACTATTTGTTGAATTTATTCCAGTATTGTTTCTGGTTACAGAAATTTACTTATTAACCTTCACGTCAGTCCCTTTCATTTTTAAGGCCCAATGTCTACGTTCAAAGCAAGGAGAATCATCTAGGTGATTCACACAAGTCTTTCTTTACTGTCTTAGACCCCTTCCTAGATGTTTACATGCCACATTTCTTGCATGATTCCCCCTCCTCCAACATCAGATCCACATAAATAGTGGGTGTTGAAAGGATGAGGGGGATTGTATGAGTACATTACCACCAGCTGTCTGAAGGCTGGGTCATAATTTCCTTCCTTGAGGTTTTTATTACAGCTGACAGACAAGGCTAGCTAGTGAAGTGTGAATACACACACACACACACACACACACACACACACACACACACATACACACACACACATACACACACTACTCAAGATAGGGAGAGAAGTTTTGAGATAAAGGGAGGAATACAAGATGGAGGAAATATCCACTCTTTTTTCCCTAGAACCACCCAGGAAGTGAGGGAACCAGTTTACTCAGCTTCCTTCTCAGTGCCTCAATCTCATATGATAAATCCGAGAGCTGAGAAATGGAAAATCTGGATCACTGGCCTAGCCTTAGAGAGCAATTTGGAGCAGAACTGAAATTAAAATCCACGACTTCTATACAGGGTTGGAATCTGGCCTGGTATGCAAACATTAGTAAAAGAATAGCTATGATTTATTGAATGCTTAGAATGTGCTGGGCAATGAATTAAAGACGTTTCATGTATTATTTCATTTTGTTCTCACAAGTATCCTATTAGGTAGTTATTATTGTAACCTTAGTTTACAACTAAGGGAACTAAAGCACAGAGTTTAAGTAACTCATCAAAATCACAAGGCTGGAAATTGATGGTGGTGGTGGTGTGGGCGGAGATCTGAACGCAAGTCTCCCTTAGCCAGTGACATCAGCTACACTAAGGCTCGTCCAGGTGAAAGGGACCCTAGGCAGTCACTCAGAGGAGATTGGGAACATTTCTCCTTCTACCAGTGAAAATTTAAATTTTTAAATAAAAGTGCTGTCTTTTGCAATCCTAATATATATAGAATACATACAATAAATACAAAGTTTTGTATTACTAGCATCCTTCAGGACCCTACTCAGATGCTATCTTCTTTAGGAAACTTTCTCCGATCAAATTTAATTGATCGCTGCCTCCTTTATGTTCCCCTTTGTCCCTTTATCATAGCACTTACACAATCTGATTTGTATTATGGTTTGACGAATGCTTACCTCACTTTCCACACTAGATTTTAAACATGTAATATAATGCCTAGCATATGCTCTGTAAGCATTTGTTGAACTAATGTTGAGCTGAATGAACTAAGGTAGCCAAATTGCCCCTGAGCTTTATTAGCTTGTGGGAATAAAGTCTCATGAGGATTAGCTACCTCTGAACTCCCACCTGTTCATTTAGGAAATGAAGTCATTTACAAAGTCCCCTTCCCCATCACAAGAACTTCTGCTTATCCCAAGGAGTATTTCCCAATGTCTTATAAACTGCTCCCGGTCCTGATCACTGCTGCCCTGAGGCACAGCTGTCACTTCACTTACGATATATAGTCCCCAGAGTCACACATCTCCCCAGCCTCTGACCTACACCAGCTACTGAAGGGCAGAGCTTTCAGTTCATATACTTACAACCTTTCTCTCCAGATGACTTGCATGCCGGGTAACCAGGCACATCCATCCAAGCCTCAATTCTGTGCATTCGTTTTCTCTGTTGCACTAATAATATAGACAACAGATTTGAATTTATGAATTTTATTGGACAGTTTCTCACCACAAGAGGCTCTAGTTTTATTATACCTGGGAACCTGTTTCTCTTGCTGGTCTGCCATTCAGTATCTCTAAGGCCCCTTTTCCTCACTTATAAAAGAGGGTTGCCTTGCTGGAATGCTCTCCTAACACTGCCTGGTTTCTCTTCATTGCACTTAACCACAATCTGGCATATTGTAGTTATTTCTTTGTTTATTGTCTGTCTATCCCAGTAGACTGTAAGCTCCATGAAAACAGGGTATTTGCTGGGGTTTGTTTTGTTTTTGACAGCTGTGTCCCTAGCATATGAAATAGTGTCTGACACCTTACGATTCTCAGTAAGTATTTTTGAATGAATGAATGAATGATATGACGTATCAGAATTACTGTGTACATTTTAAGGCATTGCTCCAGTTGTCTATTTCTGCATAACGATGTAGTTCAAAACTTAGTGGGTTAACATAAGGCCATTTTATTGTCTCATGATTTCGTGGGTCAGGAATTTGGACAGGTCTCAGCTGAGCAATTTATCTGTTTCGTGTAGCATTCACTGGGTCACTCAGTGGTATTCAGCTGAGGGCTGCTCTGGAGGTCCCATAACAACTCCACTCACATAAGGCATAGAATCCGAGTGATGCCTGATGCTGTCATGCAGACTGCTGGGTGATATCTCACAAGTGGTCTCAGGGCCTCCCTCAGTATCTCTCCAGCAGGGGGGTCAGATGTTTTTCATGGCAGCTCAGTATATCAAGAGGCCCAGGAGGAAGCTGCAAGTCTTATAATTCAACCTCAGAATTTATGACCTAGAAGTGCATTCCATGGGTCAAGCAAGTCACTAAGACCAGCCCAGATTCAAAGGAAGGAGAATTAGACTCCATCTCTCAATGGGAGAAATAACAAAGAATTTCAACTTTCATCTTTAATCTACCGTATTCCTCCACCTTTCAGCCATAAACATCACCCGTGCATTACTCACTCCCTCCCAAAGCCTACAAAAGTTTCATAACATTGACTTGTATTGGCTCAGAAGTCCAGAATCTCACCATCTAAATCAAGTTCAGGTGAAAATGAGGCTTATGAGGTACAGCTCCTTGAATATGGCTTCTCTTGATCTAAAGACCTCTTGGTTCCATTCTCTGAGTCATTCTTATTTTTTTCATAAGAAGTGGTCCTTTTTTTGCAGTTGGATAACTTTCTCAGTCTGCTTTCTCTCAGTAGCATGTTGAAGGTCTAAAGGTATCTTTTCATGCTATACTGTGTTAATCCCTTTCAGTCCATGCTGGCATTTGCTTAAAAATTCTGAGGGCATCTTTTGTACTATTTTATAATTAGTTCCTTGAGACAAAAGCCATACCCACATTTTATTCTGAAACAAGCTCTTCTCTACCTTGGGCTGCCTGAGAGGCTACTGTAGAATAATGGGTCTTTAAAATTTTTAGAAGCCTAGTAGAAAGGCACACCCTTAAGAACCTTACAGGCCTTTTTGTTTAACTGAAATGGTATATAAGGCACCACCTTATATCTTCTTGAGTTCTTAACCATATGTCTAATAGTTACATGTTAGATTTGATTTTTACCCTAAAACTACTGCATCTTTTGAAAGGTTTTGCTATCTGGAGAGACTGAAGATGAGAAGCATTTTGATTTTTGAACCTAGCAAATCCTGACTCTTTATATTTCCTCTAAATTCTGCTTTAAAACTCACTTATTTTTCTAGCCCTTAATTTTCTATCCATACCTTATCATATGTGGTTAGAAGAAACCAGTTAGGACTTCTGAAATTCTGTCTTAAAAATTTCCTTTGCCGAACCTACCCATTTATTAGATATATTTTCTCTTTTCCACATTCCCATGGGTAATGGTTTTGCTAAATTTCTGCCAGAATGTGGCACAGGTCATTTTTTTTTTCAGCCTCCACAGTCTCTCCAGCAGTCTCCTCACTGTCCCTCCAGCTTTCACTCACACTCTCCTAGAACTCTTCCCAGCTTCTGCTGCATCCAGGTCCCAAGGACTCTGCCACTACTCTGGGGTTTTTGTTACAGCAACACACCACTTACAGGTACCAGATGTTGTTCAGTTATCTATTGCTACTTAGGAAACTACTCCAAAACTTATGGCTCAACACAAAAAAAATGTTGTATTATTTCTTATGATTTGGGGGATCAGTAATTCTAGCATGACCCAGCAGGGCAAACTTACTCTATCTAGCCCTAGCTGGAGTTGCTTGATGATGTCCAGCTAATGGCTGAACTGATCTGGAAGGTCCCAGGCTGCTTCACTCATATGCCTGACACCTTGATGGGCACTGCTAGATGGTGGGCTCAGCTAGGCCCCTCCCTCTCTCCATGTAGTCTCAGGGCTTCTCCACATGGTTTCTCTAGCATGGGAATTTCTCATCTGGCAGTTCAGGGCTTCAAAAGCAAGTGCCCGCTAGAGTCTTGCATGAAGCTGCAAGGCTCCCATTTGAATTAGCCCTGGCAGTCCCAGAACATCTCTTATATTGTGTTCTATAGTCAAGTAAGTCTAAGGTCAACCCAAATTCAAGGGGAGGTGAATTTCAATGGGAGAAGAAGGAAAGAATTTGTGGCCATCTTTAATCTATCCCAGACACTTTGTCCTTGCCTGCAGAATGATTCCTCTCTGTTTGGAAAGGACTTTCTTTTTAAACTCAGGGTTAGAGAGATGGACATGGAGCTGTGCTGGACAAAGGAGACTTCTACTGATTAACCAAGTCAGCTGAGTCAACTGCAGTGATCAGTGAAGTGACAGAGGTTGCAGACATATTTTCCTCCTATCTAAGTCTCAGTGAGTGTTAGGGGTTAAAATTAGGGAAGCAATGCACATAGTGACATGACATTTTAGACCTAAACTGGTTTCTAATCTCAGCTTTGTATACTTAGACCATCTACTTTACCTCCCTGAGCCTCACATGTGTCATTTACAAAGCAGAGGTACCCAGAACCTACCTCATTACACCATTCTTAAGATAAAAAGTCAGTACATATAACACTTTTAGAAGAGAACCTGGCAAAAAATATGTTAGACATAGTTATTTTTATTATTGCCTCATAGTTCATGGAGTAATCCACATCAAGTTTAATAGTCCCTATTTCCCAGAATCAAGCCGGGAGGAGGAGGAAGGGAAAAGAAATAATAGAAAAACTAAATGGAAGGTAAAAGTCCCCTTGGAGTGTTTGGAGCTGAGTATGAAGACAGAAATACCTTCCTATTTTTTGTCCCTTGTCATCAGTTCATACATTTCCTGAAGCATAATCAACTGACCAGTTCAGGAGCAGTGCACTCAGGAAGAATAACATGACTAGTTTAATTTATCAACATCACCTATACAGATTCTTTGTGTTCTAATCCAGAAAACCAGGAGAGATGCACAAGGAGGAAGATGTGTGACTTTCTACCATAATGATCCATGGGACCTATGACATGAGAGAAGACTTTCTCTCTGCCTCAGTCTCAAAATGAGTTAAAACATAATGTGTCAGGATAGGCCACACTATGCTGCAGGAATAAATAATCCCCAAATCTCAGTAACTTAATACAATAAAAATGCATTTCTTGCTCATTCCACATGTTCGATTTGGGCCAGCAGGAATACTCTGATCATCAGAATCACTAAGAGATCCAGGTTGATGAAAGCGTCCTCTTGATAAGTATTGCTCTTCAAGGATCAGTACAAGAGTAGAAACTGACAGTTGCCCATTGTGCTGGCTATTAAACACTTCTACATTCTACCTAGAAGTGGCCATAGGAGACTTGCTGTCACATTTCGATGGCCAAAGCAAGTTACATTTCATTGGCAAATGCCACACCTAACTTTATTTATTTGTTTATTTAATTTGGGGTGGGGTTAGGTTTATTTATTTATTTACTTTTGGAGGAGGTACTGGGAATTGAACCCAGGACCTCGTGCATGCTAAGCATGTGCTCTAGCACTTGAGTTATATCCTCCCTGCCCTCCATACCTAACTTTAAATGGAATGGAGAAGAATAAAGCTACCAAGTATTCACAAGGAGAAAAACTTAACAAAAAACCAGAAAGGATAGCATTTAGTAACTGGTAGATTGTACTGTTGTTCCACAAATACTCACCCCTTCTGCACTCTGTGCAGAGTACACTCTTCTGTGCTAATGACTCTGGACTTGGCCATGTGACTTACTTTAGGGAATGGAATATAGCAGAAAGGACAATGTGTCAGTTCTGAGCAGAGACTTTGAGACATCACAAGTCTCTGCCAACTCTCTTACACTCTTGTACTCTCTACCATGAGAATATTCCCCAGGTAGCCACTTCTTCAGTGTGGGTCCTGGAATGAGAGATACATGGAGCAGACTTGAACCTATGCCCACCCAACCCATACTTGAACCACAGGTCCTTGAGTGGGACTGGATGTTTGTTGTACAATGCTGAGATTTGAGAGCTCTTTGTTAAGCAGCATTGTTTTAGCGAAAAGATGACTAATACAATGACTAAACACAGTGGGATTTCATGACTAGCTACTACAGACAATGGTTTGCAAGTAAGCATATGAAGTAGGAACTTTCTAGTTAGTATTCTGATAAATATAGAGTAAAATGAGATGATGTTAAATTATTTATATGCTAGGTAGATATAGAGAGAGATCTAAAATATCTAACAACTATTAAATTATTTCTTATCTATTAAATAAGGAAAAATTAAAATGATAACTCCTAGTGCTCTTGAGGCTATAAAATATGATAAATTTAGAAGGTCCTTTTACTGTAAAATTCCTATACCTTAAGAAGTTATACCAGGGAAATAATTCAAAAGAATAAAATAATGAAGGTAGGAAAACTTCGTTAAGGCATCATTTATTGTCTAATATTAGAAACAGTGTAACTATGCAGTAATAGAATATTATTAAATAAACTATGGTTATATTGGTATGATATAATATATAATCATTAGAATAGCAAATATTAACATTCTCTAACAACATGGATAAATATCCAATAAATGAAAAAAGGAGGATATAAACATGTATAAACTGTACATAATTATAACTAGACAAATAGATATGTAATATATATGGATGATGATTGTAGGGAATATGGAGAAGTTTAAACAGTTGTACTGGAGGAGTGGATATAGGAGTGAATATTTTTCTTTTAAAATATAAGACAAAAGTTAGTTCTTTTGACAATAAATGTAATTTTAAAAGCAAAAAAGACATTCCTTTTTTCAATAATATACTCTTAGATGTGTAAGAGAGACTCAGTGTTTGGGTTAGATGATATACTTTTAAAAGACTGGAAAGAAACTTTTAACACTAGTTACATCTGGGTATTATGGGTCATTTACTTTCTATATACTTTTCTATATTTTTCAAATCTTTTACAATTAACGTGTTATGAACTTTGTAAAAAAAGTTATTTTAAAAATAAATGAGCATATTTTCTAGTCTCACTTCTGAGACTCCACTGTTTATCTAGTTAATGCTATAATTTCTTGAATGCAGCACATGTCTGGCTGTAGACAGAGTTCCTCTCCAAACTCAGTAGCCCATAATTTGATTTGAGACAAAACTAAATATAGCACCAACTTTGGTATGGAAGATGGAAATCTGACTCTCCCTACCCCACTCCTTTTTTTTTTTCTATTTTTGACTTCAGAGGCAGCTGAAGACTCTTTCCAACCCAGGTAACCTGTGAGCCTTGTCTCAGGTCAAACTGGAGCTTGAAACATTTCCTGGAAACATTCTAAGCTCAGGAGTGGTGTGGTCTTAGGTACAAGCTGTGCTGAGGTTGGGAGATTCTAGATTAGGGGCCTTTTAGACATTTCTGAACTCTCAAATGTTTTAATGTTATCTTGCCCTCCCAACCCCTATTCTGTACTGATAATTAGGGGAAGTAATCCAAGAGAGGGGAGCCAGGATGATGGTTTGCTTTCAAGAATACAGGCTCCCCACAGTCTCACCAATACTCAGGCATGCTAGGGTCCTTCCTGAGTTAAAATTCTTAGGATACCTGAGAGAATCGGTTTGTTCTAGAGAAGGCTTGTTGGTCTTTTCTTCAGAGGACACGTCTCTGGGACCACACCATGTAGAAGACAACCTGTATCAGAACCTTAACAGACACTTTGAGCCTTTTGGGTCTCAAATTTATCATCTGTGGAACAAATATAGCTAAGTCAACTTTGCCACATGTGGGCACTGTAAAGCTTTCTGCAAATTAAAAAAAGGTCAGTGGTAATGCTAATAATAACAGTGATTATGTCATTTAATAAAAAGGTTTTATTTTAGAGCTAAAAAGGAGCTTCAGGGCTGTAAGCACGTTAATTATAGCATGTCTGACTTGTCTAAACTTTGTTACATTAATAGATGATACAGGGTCTCAAGCAGCGCCTTCTCCAAAGAGCCCTTTTCCATGATCTTAGAACAGATAAAGGGGAGATTCTCGGTCCTGATGGCCACTGTCTTGAAGCTTTTCTAGTGTTCTGGGAAGTTCAAGAAACCTCTGCCCTCTTGAAGCTAGTGGAAGAGCACAGTACCTCTGTGTTTGGGAAATTGAAACCCAGGGAGATAGGATACCATAAAATCAGGGGATGTCTGAGATGGAGGCAGCTAAAAAGGCTGCAAGGTTTTGTAAGGATGCTGCCCTTTCTGAGGACAGTTCCTGGGCGCCTGAGACAGACACAGCAGGTCTCCAGGAAAACAGTATCATGTCCTGTGACCGTATAGTGTGTGCATCTGCAGTCAGCCCGGATGGCACCCCAAGCCTTCCTAGACTCTAGCACTGGCCCTGGGGTTACCTGCGGGTGGGGTGATGCAGGCACAAGAGAGGACCCCCTCTCCAAGTCTTCCCGACAACTGATCGCTTTTTTCCAAAGCCCCTCAGCAGGACAGGAGAGGGACAGAGGGCTTCTCAGTACGGCGTCCTCTAAGCCCTCTTCTGCCAACATCATCCAGGCAGGGAAGACCGGAGGGTGTGTTCAGAAGCGGGGAACCTGGGCCGGCTCAGCCCCAGACAGCGGCGGTGGGGAGCCCCGCCTCCCCTCGCGGTTGACAGCTCAGCTGGTGCCGAGCAACTCGTGCCAGCCAGTCGTGTCTCAGCCTGGGAGTGTGTGCGCGCACCGCCGGGCTGCCTCTGGCCCCAGCTCCCCAAACGGCTCCGGGCGCCGCTCCGCTCCACGTCCAGCTTCCTCCTGAGAACAGTCCCTCCCTTGTGCCTGTAGCACCGTTCGCCGGAGGTTTGGCCACGTCAAATCGGTTTTCTAAAAAAGCAGGGAGCAGAGCTCTCTCTTCGCCGACACAGAAGGAGGGAGCTGGGGAGGAAAAGGCTCTTTGCGCTGGAGATTCGTGGGCCAGGCTTCTCATTTTCCCAGGCTGCTTCCCCTCCCGGGTGAGGAGCGCCCTGCGAGGAAGGACAGCGCCTGGAAAATGGAGCAGACGTGGACGAGGTAGGTGAGCCGCTTCTCCCCCCCAGCTCGCTCCCGCCCCTCGCGTTCCGGATTCGGCGTCCCTCCCCCGCACCACTACCCCTGCGCCCTTTTGGAGAGGTCGCCCCTCACCACTAGGGGCTTTTGCAAGCTTCTCTTTTTGATCGCCTCCTTCTCCCTAATTCCCAGCCCAGTTTTCTTGGTCCTCCTGCACATGTTCTGTTTTCTGGTGTTTTCCTTGCTTAACGAATCTCCCTTCCATCTAGTCTTGATATTAAAAATACTCAGTGAGGCTGCCTGGAAGTTTATGTAGAAATGTTTCTCTGTCTTCTCTTGTTTCGCAGATAAGAGGGATTTCCCCCAGTTCTTTCTTTAGAGATACCCTTGATTTCAGATACCTTGAAAAATATCAGATTCCTTCTCACCTTGCCACGTTTTCCTTCTCAACCTCACCCCCTACTAGTCACACAAAGACATCGGACCAAGTGAACAAAACCTACCAGCGGTCATCTCCAGTTGAAGCTGACTTTGGGAGAGGAAAGGAGAAAGAAAGGAGGGTGCCCATCATTGCTCAGGCTTTGTTGAGGTCGGGGCAACAGCTGCTTTTGGGTCAGATTTTGGAGATGCTGGGTGGAATTGTGCTTCCTCCATGCCCCCATTGCTTCCCCTCAATATACTTTAAAATGGAGCTCATTCAAGGATAAGAGATGATGTATTAAGACAAAGACTTCATTTTTGGTTTTTAGTGGGAGGGCAGTGGAAAGACTGTATTCAGAGGTGTTTCCATAACAGATACTCCTCCATCTCCAAGATTTAGCTTTGGAGAATTGGAGTGGGGCCAAATGAGTGTTCTGAGTCCTAACAGAGGGCAGACTGTCCTAACAGGAAGGTAAATGTGGGGCTTAACGGTACTTGTGAAAAAGACCTGGGGGCTTTTAGCTGATTGTCCAATAGGAGTGAACTGTATAATGTGAACTTTAAGCTTAGGGTGTGTTGATAAGAAAGTACACTATCTAGATTTACAAGTGATGATTCTACTTTTTGCTCTTTTCTGCTCTTCTAGGCTCTCCTAGAAGTCCATGCTCTGTTCTGGGCACCACTAGATAAAAGAAGTGCAATCAAGAGACATGAGGGGACTGAGAACCGCACTTGAGGGGTGACCAAAGGACCTAAGGCTCTTTAGTCTGGAGAGGTCAGGACTTGAGTTGGGGGCCCAGATGTGGAAGCTTCCTTCAGATATTTGAAGAGCAGTGGATAGTAGACAGATTAGATTGATTTGGAATCTCTTAGGAGGACAGAGCAACCAACTGGAGCAAGTTGTGTGGAGGCAAGTTATGGCTTAGTGTAAAGGAAAAACTTTCTAACAGGTGACCTGCCTGGATAGTAAGTAGATTCCTGACCCAGGAATTATTCAAGCAAAGGCTAGGTAACCACTTGATGGTAGAAAGGGTGAGTGTATCAAGGATTCTTGCTCTCTGTCAGTGCTTTTCACACTTTAAAAAAAGTATTATTTATTAACTTTTTTGGACTTTAAATGTAGCAATTTAAGACAAATTCAGAAATAATTTAGAAAATCACAAGTCACGTGTTTATAGTTCAATTAATTTCACAAACTGAGTATACCCATATAGTGAGCACTAATATCAAGAAAGAGAACATAACCAGCATGCCTGAAGCTCTTGTGACCCCAAGGATAACCATCATCGTAACTTTTAACACCATAGATTAGTTTGGCCTGGTTTTGAACTTAATGTAAGTGAAAGTATCCAGTGTACTCTTTTGTATCTGGCTTCTTTCACTTACTCGTATGTTGCAGGATTCTTCCACATTGTTGTGTGTAGTGTAGTTCACTCATTCTTGCTTCTCTGTAGGATTCCATTGTATTTAACTATATCAATGTATTTGTCCATTCTGTTGTTAAGAAGCATTTTGGCAATTTCTAGTTTGGAACTATTATGAATAGCATTGCTGTGAATACTCCTGGATGTGCCTTTTGGTAAACACATATACACATTTCTGTTGGGTAAATACATAGAAGTAGAATTGCAGGGTACTAGGAAATGCATGTTCAGCTTTAGTAGATACTTCCAAATAATTTTCTAAAGTGCTTAGAAAGAAGATATCTGCTGAGAAGGAAGGGCTGAGATACACTGTAAAGGTGCTCCATACTACTAGTCATCAGAGAAATGCAGATTAGAACCACAATGCCATACCACTGTAACATATCGGAATGGCTGAAACGAAGAAGACAGAAAATGTCAGATGTTGGTGAGATAGAAGACTCAGGATGTTCACACTTTTTAAAAAATCCCTACCTTCACTAAGAAATATATTTATATTGCAACCAAGTACAATCCCATATGTAACTGAAACAAAATGTAACAGTAGTCAACCTTGATATGTGTTGTACTCTGATCTTTTCCATCCTATGCTTTTCCTTTAAAAAGAAAAATGCTTGTGTGACTTAATTTATTTCACCACCTCATGGGTTACAGATGGAAAAATCCTATAATCTTATATCGTAACCAATGTCTCAGATACTTCCTACCTTGAAACTAAGGTCAGTTCATAAGCATTTATTTTAAATGTGAGCCCAATACAGGCAAGACACTGTGCTGAATGTTAAGAGTTAAACAATGAATGAGGGGGAGACTCAGTGGTAGAGCACATGCTTAGCATGCATGAGGTCCTGGGTTCCATCCCCATTACCTCCATTAAAAATAAATAAATAAACATGAAGAAACCTAGTTACCTCCCCCCTCAAAAATAAAATAAAGTAAAAATTTAAAAAGTAAATTTTAAAAAACCAAACAAGAAAACAAAAACAATGAATGACATGGCTTCTGCCTATGAGAGTTTTACTTTCTTGGCTATAATTCTAATAAAGGCTAAGGCAGATATGTGTTTTGGCTGCTCTAGGAGCACAGTGGAGATGCACAACTTGGAGGATTCACAGAATAAAAATTAAATATAAGGCTACCATTTATAATAAGCTTGCATTTACTAGCTTGTGTGTTAATCCCTTTGCATGGTTTATGTCGCTTAATCCTCACAACCATATGAGATAAATATTATACTCATTTTTAAGACAAGAAAATTGAACTTTAAAGAGCTTAAATAATTTGCTCAGGTAACACACACAGCAAGAAATATAGTGTGGAATGATCTAATTCCAAAGCCTGTGCTCTTAGTTGCTTCACTTGAATTGAGTCCTGAAGGTGACTTGGTTTCTGAGTTGGTTCTGAAGCCAGCTACTTATCCTGACTATGCTTAAGCTTAAGACTGTGATTCTATTCCCAAATTCCATTCTTGGCCATTCTGGAAATTCCCCTCTGTGACGAGTTCTCCACACGAGCCCCCACACCCTTTATCTTGCTAAGTCTGCCCACAAAGGACAAGGTGCTGAGTATTTGGGTTCTCAGACTTAGTGTCCCCTATTAACAGCTGTCCATCTTCTGCCCTGCTACAAGTCAATGGGAGTATTTGTCCCCAGGAGTGTTGTCTGACTGTTACTAGACTCTGGTTAAATCATTTGGGGAGAGCATAGTTGGTTCTGGAATAGCAGATTTCCCATGATTACAATGGCCTTAACAAGAAGCTGGCTTGGTCCCTAATCGAACTGTTATCCATGAATCGGGTAAGAGCTGTCACCTCATGGAGATGACAAGGAACCTGGTGATGAAGGTAGTTTTGCTCACTTCATTGTCTGGTATTGATCAGGCAAACAGCTTCTACTGCTGTAAATTTTTAGCATTCGTGAATCTGGACTAACAACTCCCTAGAGCGGTGTGGGTGTTTCAGAGTCCCTGCTTGTATTAGTTTCCTTTTGCTGTTGTAACAAATTACCACAAACTCAGTGGCTCAGAGCAACACAAATGTATTATCTTGCAGCCCTGGAGGCCAGAAGTCTGAAAATTGATCTTCTAGGTTAAAATGAAAGGGTCAGCAGGACTGTATTTCTCCTGGAGGCTCTAGGGAAGAATCCATTCCTTGCCTTTTCCAGCTTCAAGAAGCTGTCCACATCCCTTGGTTCATGGCCTCTTTCCAGCAGTGGCATCACTACAACCTCTGTTCCTTCATCTCACCTCCTCCTCTCATTCTGACTCTCCTGTAGTTCTCAATCTCTCTCAAGGAGCCTTGTGATTACAATGGGCCCAATGGGATATTCCAGGATAATCTCCCCCATCTCAGAATTCTTAATCACATCCGAAAGTCCCTTTTGCCATGTAAAGTGGCATATTCACAGGTTCCAGAGAGTAGGAATGTGGACTTCTTTGGAGAGCCATTATTCAGCCTGCCATACTGTTAAATACTGGAAAAAGGCATTACTAATTCTCTTTACCTTTTACATGGAAATGTTCTTGTTTCTAGCAGATGGGAAAGCTGAGTATAAGTCAATCAAATCATGTATGAACCTTATACAACTTCCTTGAACAAATAACTCCAGAAAAAGTGAACTTGGACTATTTAAGGGCTATCTTTAAGATTGAAGGTTAGGAAAGGAAAGCAAATTAATTGGTCTGTTTTGTTTTGTTTTCTATTACCCTGTGATTTGATTTAATAAAATGCAAGTATTGTATTTGCCTGCTGTGGCTGTGAACATTTGGAGAAAGGAAATAATATCTAAGAAAAATAGTGATTCAGTCTCAAAATTGTAAATTTAAAAATTTTGTTTCTCCTCTTTCACATAAAGTATAGCTTTCAAGTAAGACAAGATGCCCGTTTACCATAGTTAAAATGCAGTCAAAAGATACCCATTGATAGCTTATTTGCACTGATTCTGCTCAGTATTAACTCTCAGCCTAAAGAAAACAGGGGCATTTATTTCTCCCTGAATTTGTGGTAACTTACCACAGGGTTCTGTTTACTAATGCATAGTAACAACCAGACATGGCATTTCTCCCCATTTTATACATGTGGCAGCTGAAGCTAGAGGTTAACTAAGTGTTGGACCACAAAAGTCTGGTTGATTCTGGTATCTTTGCTTACCATGATGCTTCTGCTTTGCATATATCACTTTTTATTAGGAAAATGCTCCTTTTCATAATTCTATAATTGAAGCATGACTGGATGTTGGATTTCCTGTTTAACATTCAGCACTTCTAACAATTAATTTTCTGCATTTGGAGGATGAAAATCTCTGCCTTTGCGACTCTGATCTGCTTTTAAATAGGCCTGTGCTTTAGGCTTGAGGAATTTATCTCAATCACCACCGCTTGCTTATTTACCACATACTGGATCAGACTGGACCCCCTCTTTCTTCTTCCAGCTTACGTTCTAAGGCTGGATCTAGAACACCAGCAGACTGGGAAATGGCTGTTCCTGGCTCTGAAAGGAGAAGTTGGCTGACCCTCCTTAGAGTGCCCCCTCCGTTCTGGGTGACTCAGTGGTAATTTATACAAGGCTATGTGGAGTAGCCATCCATTCGCCCTATTGAAATGGGCCCTATTTTATAAATAAAATGCCAAACTGGGCTCAGAACATTCCACAAGTTGTCCCTGGCAAAAATTCAAATAGCGTTTAAAGTTAGAAGAAAGTCCAGAATAAAAGAGATGTCATGGTGACCCAAGGTAGCTGTAGCCAATTTTATTTTAAAGCATTCAGAAGCACTGAGGACTTGTTTTCCTCTGTCTCAGAGCATCTTCTGAGTTTTGTCGTCATCAGGACAAGCATGATCTGAATTTTCTTTTTTTTTTTCCTCATGGCTGAAGCATTTCATTAGTCCTAGACTATTATAGTAATACCAGCAACACAACTATCTGTATTTCCATAGCACTTTAATAGTTTCTAATATATTTCTCCTTAGTATCTCTCATTATCTCCATTCATTTTCTACTTGTTCCACTCTACAGAAACTTCTTTCTCGCTTTGTTTTTTCAAGATCAACTAGGGAAAAGGTAACCTGCAACTGGTGTCTTCTTATCACGGCCAAGGTAGAAGGCGTGTAAAGAAGCAATAACTGCTGATATGTAGAAAACATTGACTGACAAAGAAAATGGAATAATTTCTAGCATTTCATGAAATTTCATAATGTGGAATTGAATTATTCATAATGTGGAATAACATGCCATGCGGTATTATAATGCTTTACTTAATCATTACCCGATAGAGTCCTCTAAGTCTCCAACTTTTAATTATTATGATTAATACTTGATTAAACGTCTAGGTGCATCATACCTCTTCTTCCATAAGATTATTTTTGAATGCTGGGTGTTCAGAAGTAAATTAACTATGTCAAACATTTCTAATTCTTGAAAATGTATTGCAACTTCCTTAGGGTTTAAGACTCCTGAAACTCATATTAATGTGAAAGATATTTCATTTAATCAATACCTGAGTCCCTATTATTGCAGAAGGGAAAGTGGAGGCACACTGATATAAGGTGACATATCCTAGATTAGATAATCCCAGGTGAATCAGAAGCAACATTCTCAGTTTTTACCCCTCTCTAGAGTAAAATGTTTCACTGTCACTATTAATCTGTCACCATCTTAAAGTATTTCCTGAAATAGTAATAAACAGAAAATTGCAATATAAGAAAGTAAAAATGGATATAAATTACATCAAAATTATCCATACATGTTAGGATGTTTATTGCAAGGAGAGAAGAAAATAGATGCTGTATTTGGTTATGGGATTATGGATAATACCTCTTATTAAAGATATGTTTTAAGAGTTTAGTAAAGGCTGCTTTAAAACTAAGTCAATATATGTTTCTACAGCAGAAAGAAATTTACATTTATTCTACCAAGTGACAACATGTAAAGTTTGGAGCTGAGTTGGTTTTAGAAAAGATTCTTCTGTGCAGTATTTATAGGTTTCCAGATTATTGGTATCATGGGAGCAGCATTATTGCCAGCAGACTAGGTAGCTGGCTGTAGAGTGTCTCTTTACTCACCCTGAGCTAAAATTATTATGAGTGGGCCCTAGTCTACCAGTTGTTCCCACCTACACATCTAGCCTTGCCTTTGCTAAGATAACTTTGTTTACCCCTTAGAGGTTAGTTTCAGCATTACCTCCTTTCAGAATTATTTTTGGAACCTAGTTCTGGGTGTTCTCTGTAGCCAGAACACACTCTGCCTTCCCCATTATTGCATGCAGCTGGTTGGTTTAATTGGTAGTTTCCATACTCTATAAGTTTACTTGAAAAAAAGGACTGTCTTTTGTCTCTAAATCTTCAGTATCTTAACAATGTTTCTAGCATATAGCAGATCCTCAATGAAGAACTTCCTAGAGAACATTCCCTGCAAGGCTCATGTGAATATCTGTTTGGTAGGTGTCTCCTTTCTGTGGAATGGATCCGCCGGTTATCAAAGCTTGATGCCATTATACATTCAAATTGTATTTATTTGTTGTTTAAGAAATAGGCACCAAATTTCTGTTATGATCTAGACTTCTTAAATGCTGGATACATGATAGTGAATGAGATAAAAACCCTACCTTCAAGCTGCTGACATTCTAGACAGGTCCCAAGGCATGAGTATATATTACTGTTTTAACTTGACCTCACGGTTCCTTAACTCTAATTCACTTCAGTACACCATAAGCAAAACCCTTCTTTGTAGCCCATCCTCACTCCAGATTCTCTATCTTTAGGATTTTTAACTCTGAAATTATATCCCCTGACCACAGTGTCCAGTCCCCCATCTCCTCACTCTCTGAATATTCAATTTACCTTATTATTTACTCCAGGTCCTCCATTCCCTCATGTCTTCCAGGCCATCTGCTCTTCATTCATCTCCTGACTGAGCTGAGACCTCAGGACCAGCTCTCTGAATCATTCTCAGCACTGCTTTAGAATCTCTTACTGCCTTAACAGTCCCCCACTGTTGGTAATCCTCAGTTAATTTTATTATCCTCTGAGATTCTATAAGCTTTGTTTTGGTGCATTGTAAAACTATACTGAGAAGGAAGACTCTAGATTCATCTGTATAATCTTTGGGCAGGTCTATAGTGTGAAGGTGTTCTCCTCCTCTCACCTGCCTCCTCCCCTGACTCTTCCTCTTCCCCTAAATTGCATAAAATTGAGGGTATAGCTCAAGTGGTAGAGCACATGCTTAGTATGCATGAGGGCCTGGGTTCAATCTCCAGTACCTCCATTAGATTAATTAATTGATTAATTAATTAATAAACAAACCTAATTACCTCCTCCACCCCCCAAAAAAACTAAACTAAAATAATAATAATAATAATAATAATAATAATAATAATAATAATAATAATAATAATAATTGCATTCCTCAAAACCTCCCATTTCAATAGCACAAATAAAATCAAGGTACAAAATTGCATGATTGGTGTTATTTCTGTTTTGTGGAATTCACACAAGCATATGAACCGAAGATCAGCTAAACATAAAGACCAAAAAATTTTTATCAGTGTTGCCTTTAAGTGGTAGCATTTTTATTTTTATTTTTCTCTATACACTTTTGTCCTTTCCAAAATTTCTAGAAGGATCACATAATTCTTTTAAAATCATTAAAAACAGACAAAGATTATGTGAATACAAATGTAGACAGAAAAAAAATTATCTACCTTTTAATGTTTGGTCTAGGGCTGTGAGATGGACTGGGCCAAGTGCCTCGACATTCCCCAGTGCCTTGTGAATAGTGATTGTTAATGAAAACGGAGGAGTACAGAATGCATTGCCAGGACCGTGAGTAAAACACACAAGCTGACTTTTTAGAAGTGGGTGGAGAGACCATATACCATCCCTGAGTAATGTGGCTGAATCCAAAGCAGATTATTTTTAAATTTTTTTTGAAAGAGTGATGTCAGTGTCGGCTGATTGAGGGGACAGGGAGGAGAATTTATTAGACATTGGCATGTCTGATGACCTCATAGGGCAAAGTGGGGGAAATAATTATTTGAACTGCCTTTACGTTTTTACAGCATTAAGAGGTTTCTCTGAACCTTGAGGAATAGCAGCAAGAAAAATTTGATTCCTTTTAGGATAAAGACTCAGTGCAGGGGCAAAATAGGTCATAAAACTCAAAACTGTCGCAGATACACAGTGATGTTTGTAGCTCCTGGTAGCTATTGAGTACTTAGCACTCCAGAAAAACGCCTCCCAGAGTTCTGTTTGGCCATACCATTCTCACTGAATAGATCTGTTGAGTGAAGGGTGTAATTGCAGCTTGTAGTGGAGAAAAGTAGATGTTATTGTCTCAGTGCCAAGTCAGCTCACACTAAGTCCGCATGCAGAGGGAGACTCACAGTGATGTTCTCTCTGTTCTGAGGGGCTTTGCCAATTAAGCATTCTAGCTTGCAGAGGTTATAATGATAGGTCTTGAGATGAGAAAAAATCATCATCTCATGGTATTTACTATATAACAGTCTTGTGCTCTGCATCTGTGACTTCTACCCTATTTGCATTTGAATATGTGTTTTTACAATTCTGGTGCCAAATGGGGGATATTGGCAATATTTGGAATGCAGAAGAATACTCAGTGTCTCTCTTAGCAAGAGGAAAATGACCTGAGATTTCTCAGAGCTTGTTCACAAACGGCCTTCCCAATTTTGATTGTGTCTGTTTCCATCACCTCCCCTGCCTGTCAGTTTATTCTCTTTGTCTTTTAGGGGCAATGCCAAGTATTATCACAGAAAGGATTCAGGAGGGGCATGAATATTTGGAGAAACTTGGGTAGAAATAGGGAAGTGTAAAATAATGTGTGACTCACTTTTCAGGACAAGACCTATGTAAAAACTTGCCACTTCCTCTTTAGGGTTGTAATTCATTTGTCACATGATACCTGTTATACCAGTAGCAGGTACTCCAGTGTGAGCTGTGTATGTATTGGGATGAGTTGGTGCCCCAAGAAACAAGTATGTGTCAGGAGTTGATCCCACCTCCTTCCCAAGGCAGCATGACCCACCTTCCTTTGACTTGACATTCTCAGGGGTCATTTCCCTGGGGTCAAGGCAGGTACAAAGGAGGCAACTGGCAAATATGTGGGTGGAAATAGGGCTTATTGGACAGAGTAAAGGTTTGGAGTCAGACAGATACAGTTTTCACATTCAGGCTGAACAACAACTAGCTGTATGATCGTGGGCAAATTACTTATCCTGCTGGGTCTCTTGTTTCCTCATCTGTAATATCAGGGAAACAATACCTACAGGATTTGTGATAACTGAATGAGATAATGCCTGGAAAGTATCAGTCAATCAGTAAGTGGTGGTGGCAGCATCGGTGGTGGGTGGTGGTGGTTGTTCACAATAATGATGATGGTCATTGAATCCAAGATCAGTGTTGAGGAAAATTCCAGTGTAAGAAAACATGTCAAACTGTAAAGGCAGCCCAGAGACTATTACCTGTAGGTGTCTTTGTTTCTAAGTTGACACCACTTGTGAAACCCTGCTGTTTAAAAATCCTCGGAGCTGGAGTGTCACATATTAGAGAAAATAGGCCACCAGTCTTCTCCTGCTGGCTCTTTTACATCTGCAAGGGTTGCATGTGGGCATAAATTAAAAATATGAAAAAGAGATCTTCAAACATTTGAAAGGTTTCTTTTATTTGAACCAGAACCTGGCAACTCGTGTCAAATGAGCTTTAAAAATATGGGAATTTAGAGCAGGGTGTTTGTTTGGACCCCAACAAACAGCAGAGTGGAGCAATCTTTGTGTCA
Source organism: Camelus ferus (assembly GCF_009834535.1). Lineage (NCBI taxonomy): Eukaryota > Metazoa > Chordata > Mammalia > Artiodactyla > Camelidae > Camelus > Camelus ferus. The sequence continues at coordinate 57,424,293 of NC_045704.1, read as the reverse complement.
TCACACATATCTCCCTCTCTTTGAGAAGGCCATGCTGAGCCTAACCCCATATTTCATCTTTTATCAAGGGCCTTAATAGGAGAGCTGTGTAAATAAATCAGAATATGTTCCTTAATTTTTTTAAAAAAAGAATTAACCTTTTATTATAAAAATAGTAAAAAAAAAAAAAAAAAGAAAAAAAAAGAAAGAAAGAAAGAAAGAAAGAGGAGAAGAAGGAGGAGGAGGAAGAGAAGAAGGAGGAGGAGGAAGAGGAGAAGGAGAAGAAATTCGTTTATATTTTCTACCGTCCTAACCCCCAGCCATTTCACTCTTCCAGACTCTCTGCTAGTCTGGATAGTCTGTATCTGTGTTTTTACTAGAGTGTAAATCTTAGTTCTACTCCTTTCTTGCTGGCATTGTTTTAAGTCATCTGCGGAGGTCCTAAGTAGTTAGATAAAGCTATAATGTTTGAGGACAGAAGTGTGAATGAAGAAATGGTTTTTCCCCTTGGGTCCCCTTAATACTCCTACCTGAGGGTTAGAGTTTGTGGGAGGACAGCTTGAGGGGACGGAGAGGTGAAAAGGAAGTTGGAAGGGGTCCTGAGGAGCAGTTTAGGTTTACTCAGGCAGGAGGGAACAAAATGAAAGTCCCGAGCACACCCTTCATTCTCCCATTTTAGGGCCTTTGTCATGTTTCCTTATGTATTCACACCCACGCTTGAGGCCTAGATTCACTGTTCTCTGTTTTCTGTAGATTTCTTAGATCCCTTTCCCCAACAGGACAAAATTAACTGCTATCTCATTTATGTTCTGAAATTTCTGTTTTAAATCCCATCATTCTAATAATTGTCTCTTTGAATCCTGTCTACCTCCCCCAATAGACAACTCTGAGCACCTCGATTTCTAGATATTTCTTTTTCATCTTTATATTTTCAGTGCTTGCCATGTAAGCAACTTCTCAATAAATGTTTACAAAATGGAATGAAAAATCCTAAAAATAGCAATCAAGGCCCAGTTTTTTGCTCTAAGAACTGCCATAGCAGATTGTTTTTCTTCCTCTTGCATTTTTGGTTATAGTAAGAAAACCATATAAAAAGAAGTTTGAAAGGCAGAAAATGCGCCTGGGAAGATGGTCTTTATCTCTCGGCTTAGAGATGTTAATTCAGGGCAGTGGTGAGTGATGAAGTAGGGGGTCAGATCAGGTGGTGCTCCAACAACCTAAGTGTGTGATTGCCCTGGGGAGGGGGCCTGAAAAAAAGCCACCCCCTTGGGAGTTTGGACACTCATATGGGGAGAAATAGTCCTAGGTTGATTATCTTAATAGGTAAGACAGAGGAGAAGAAAGTAATGGGGCCTTAGATATAGTTGGCTGGGGGCGGGACATGGTTTTGGTCCTAGATACTAATATCTCATACTGTTCAAAGACTTGTTGCACATCCTGCTTTGTAATTGTGAAGTTGTATGATTGCCATTTTGCCATTGCTTGTGAATTATGTGTTCCATTGACACAATCCATTGCTCTTCTCAGTCCACAAATTAAGCAGGCCAAAATACAAGGCAGTAACACCAAAGATGCATTTTGCCAAGGATGGTCTATGGCTTCCTTACAGAAGATATCTCTCTGTAGGCTCCATCATGGTATTACCCTTTGCTAAGGAAGTTACCTATGTTTCTACTCCTCCCCACCATGTTACGAGAGACTAGACTAGTGGGGCCAGTGAGCCGCTCACATCTTAGAAAGGAGCCGCATCAATGGTCATTTTCAAGCAAACTAAAATTGAGTGCTTTGGATATCCCTGATGTAACTGAAACTACCATCCTTAGAAAACTTTTGGAAGAAATCATCAGAGCACAGTTTGACAGCATCAGAGTATCAGAGGGTAGCAGATGGCCTGGAGAGGAGCAATTATTTTCTGATCATTCGCCACCTAATCACCCTGCAAAACTGTAGGAAAAGCTCATACTATGGGATATTGTATGTTTATGTGTTGTTTGAGTTCGGTATCTTCATAGCTACTTATCAGCAAGTCAAGAAAATGTGAGTAATACACCATGGAGAAATTAAGTAAGTGAAGGGCTGGTGGGTGTGTTATACTTGGAAAATGTTTGGTTCTTCAAATGAAGCAAGAGAGTATTTTGGCAAAAATTTGTAAGTATAATTTTAGTGGAATTGCTTCAGTACTGACAGATTGGTGAGGTAGAGAGAAAAAAGATAAGCCTCACTGAGGGAAAGTTTAATTCATTTATACAAGAAAAGCAACATGTAAGGTACAAGTGTCTTTGGGGAAAGATTATATATGTACATCTATGCAGGAGAGTGGTAAGTAACTGATGAATCACATGCTAGCTGAGCATGAGTCATTCGTGGACTGATGTTTCAAAAAATGTATATATAGAAACACTTGAATTTGAGAAACTAGGACAAGAGTATACTTTTTTTCACCCTGGACTTGGGTAATGCAGAAGACTTTACCAGCATATGTTAGTGCTTTGTGTATCTGCCTGTGGCCAGGCTTGAAGTCTGTCTCTAGCATATGCCAGTTCTCCTTGCACTTTAGTTATCAGATGTTGTCACAAATTGCAATCCCCTTGACATATATCTGTTTCTTAACCTTGAGCCCCTTCTCTGAGGGAGCATCAAATTCCTTATCAACCTTTTGGAGCAGCTGAGTGAGCCCCACTCTTGGGCAATATGAGAGGTAACTTGAGCTGTTAATAGAGTTAAAGTGATTTTTAAAACAATCTCCTGAGACTACAAAAAGCCCATTAACTCAGTACCCATCCACAGTGACCTCTCTACCCTTCCGGTTATTGCTTTATACCAGGCAGGCAGCCAGCTAGCTCTGGGAGAGTGTGGGGTGGTGGAGAAGGTGAGGTACCTTGTGGGACCCATCAGCACCACCTTGTTGTAGATTGCTCCAGATCTAGAATGTGAAATCTTCGGAGCAGGGAGCACTGAATGAGATCATGTCTGGAAAGTTCCCCCATCCTTGGAAAGTATTAAAATGGGTTTTATGTTTCAGCATCTATTCAAATAGAACTGAATAATTACTGCAAGGAACCCTAGAAATTCATGCATTTCTTTTACAAATATGTAAGGAAACTGCAGCCAGGAGGGGTAAAGGTGATTTATAAGCCAGTAAGTGGCTTAGCTTCACGAATTAATGAATTGTGTGCTAAGCCAATAGGCAGATTAAGACTGTGTCTTAAAGGAAAAATGAGAATTTTGTCTGTATATAGTCTATATCAGGGTGACAGCCTCAGAGACACAGGAAGAGCTGGGAAAGTTTCATAAATGAGTGTATGAGCAGAGATTACGAGGGCAGGGAGTGACAGGGACTATGGCAAAGCGGAAAACATACCTCTTCTGTTTAAAGGTGGCAGGTTACCCCTCTAGGCAGGAAGGCAGGCCCAGTATTGTCAGACCCATTCATTTCCCAAGAGAATTTAGAAATGAATCAAATATAATGTGTTGGATGGGCTAAATTTGGCCTGAGGAATGACCCTGCTCCTGACAGCAGTTGAACCAGTTACCTGGCTCTGTGGGCTGAGAATAAAGGAATCTATCCAGTGCATGAATAGCTGCAGCAGAGAATATGTTTTTTCCCCCATAAATTTTTCAAGACATTGTTCTGGCTGATTGTTTCAAAATCCTTCCCCTACTTTTTCTCAGCAGAGGGGAATCCAGAAGTAGTACCTTCATCTCTTTCATTCTTCACTCTCAGGGAAAATTTTTAATGAGAAGTGGAGAAGGGAAAGAGGCAGAGAGCCAGGAAGAACCACAAGCTGGTGACCTGCTTTTGAATAATAAAGAATTGCCAGGTGGTGTGTGTCGTCCAGTTTGCCCTGTCTGGTACTTTCATGTCCATCTGGAACTTAACATAGTGAAGATTTATGCCAAGATCCAGCCCTGAGGGAAAGAAGAAAGAACGTCAACGATTTCTAAACAAATGCCAGGCTCTCTTCCACCTCCCAGGGAATGTCTCCTGGCTTTTAAAAAGAGAAGCCCACTAAATCTCGGCTACATAATTATTTTCAGAACAACGAACTGGGAATACCCGAGGGTTTAAGGAGTAAGCTACATGTTGAAAGCATCTCCCAGTAGGATTATTGCAGTCGCTTCTCTGTTTCTGCCTTCCCCTCCCAGTCTGCGGTCAAAACAGTAGCTGGCCCTTTTAAAACATGCGTTGCTCAGTTCATCCCTTTTTTTGCCTCACAAGACTCAAGTGGCTAAATGCCTCTTAATGTCCTGAAAGGCTTTATACAATCTGTCCCCTGCCCAGCCTTCCTATTACTGTCCTGGCCTCGCCTCCTGCTAGTCTGCCCAGCCACACTGCCCTCTTGTTGTTCCAAAAATGCCCTGGCATGCTTCCTCTTAAGAGCCTTTGCATTTGATGTTCTCTGCTTAGAAGACTCTTTGCTGAAATACCCATGTTATTGCTTCCTAGAGAAGCCTTGCCTACTGAAAACTGAAACCCTCCCTCCTCCCCATACCGCCAGCACTCTATCTCCAGTCCCTACTTCAGTTTTTAACAGTACCTGTCCTCAATTGCTACTATACATTTTACTTGTTTCCCCCTAAGTTCCATGAGTGCAGGCATTTTTGTCTATTTTGTTCACTGCCACATTCATGGAGCTTAAAACAGGTGCCTGAAGACATAGTAGGTGCTTGACAAGTATTTGTTGAGATTTTTTCCCCCTTCTGTGCTAGGGAGGGTGGTCTTCACTGTGCCAGACAGATATACTTCTTGCTACTGAATCGTGATGTTTTTAACATTTCCGTTAGTAGACTTTGTCTGTTTTCTAAGTTTTCTGAATCAGTTCTACTTCCTGAACATATCTTGATTTTTCTTTTCTGTTGCTTTTCTCCATTTCTGCTCTTTTCCCTTAGTTCAAACCATCACAACTTCTTGCTTTCCCCATCTACTTTTGTTCACTCTGCAGTGTCATTCTGCAGCCTGATGATCTATCCAAAATCTCAATCTGGTCATTTGCCATTATTCCTGCATTTAAAATCCTTAAGTGGTTTCCCATTGCCCATCACACAGAACTCCATCCTTACCCCATCCCACAAGGCCTTGCATGGTCTGGTGACAACACTGGCTTTCTCCATTCCTCCAACAAGCCAAGCCAAGTTCCTCCCCAACTCAGGATCTTTGCTGGCCCCTCATGATGGAATACTCTTCTGTTCCCATTTTTCATCTGGCTGACTTTCTCTTCATCTCAGTGTAAATGTCCCTTTCTCTGAGTTGCTCTGCATGTTGCTTCATAGCACTTGCCACAACAATAATTCAATACTTGTGCGGTTGTTTGTTCAATGGCTGTCTCCACAGGTACCTACTGAGAATAGGAACCCTTCCTGTGGGGTTTGTCTTTGTATCTCCAGGACTTAACACTGTCCCTGATACAGTACTAACTTAATGAATGTCTGTGGAGAAATAAATAAAAACAGATGTCTTGCCACCCCAGGGATTGGACACTGTGTGGAATGATATCTCATTAATTAACGATATGTTTCTCTCCACAGAGATTATTTTGCAGAAGATGATGGGGAGATGGTACCCAGAACAAGTCATACATCAGGTAAGGAGGTCATGGGCCTTGCCTTGCTAAATTCTTCATCTTCTGCTGATCATAATTCCCTTAAATTATAAACCCTTTAAATTCACCATGGCAATGTCTTCAGATTTTCTGTGAATTTCCAAATTTGTACATACCACTGTAGCATATAATTCCCAACCTTCCTAGCACAATCCAGTAAATCATAACTGAAATAGTTATGTGAACTCTTCAGACTTCTAACAATTCTGTAATTGCAAGATTAAAATCACTTGTAAAATGATTAAAATAGATTTTTCCACTAAAGTGAAATCTCTAATATACCATTAAAATGGGTATAATAATAGTGTCAACCTCGTAAGTGAGATTAAGTGAGAAATGCTCTTAGTACAGAGCTTGTCAAGGAATAAGAACCCAGTAAATATTATTATTATTATTAATGTATTCATAATAATATATTATTCCTGCATTAACATTAGCCAGGGGTCTACCTAAGTTATTAAACCAAAGTGAAAATAACACTCCTCTGGGGGCCAGTTTTCACAAAAACTTTTAGTCACTTACTGTTTTGCTTACTTTGCTAAGTGATTTGCCTTTTTGTATCAGCCTTAAAACACAGATGGTTCATATGCACAATGTGGAAAAGTTTTTAATTTGAATGTGTTAAGGACTTTGGAGTCACTTAAAATTAGCATTTGTAATTGTGTATGTGAAATCTATGAGTTCTAAGGGTCTGTCATACTCATTTTGAGTATCAAGAGTCTCCATTTTGAGGTAAAAAACAGAAGGACTAGGGCAAAAATGGAAGAGGAATGGAGAAAATGCCTACTAAAAGCAAGATGCTAGGTTGGGTACTTTCATTTATTATTTTATTTAGTCCATATACAAGCTCTGAGAGGTAAGCATTATCACTCCCATTTTTACAAAGGCAATTAAGCTCAACAAAATTAAGAGATTTGCCTAAATTCCCACAATTTGCATGTGGTCAGGATTGATATTCAGTCTTCAAAGGCTCTTCTCTTTCCATTATATCCTATGAATATAACTGTAATGTATTGTTGTTCTGTTTATCAAATTTCTTCCAATTAATAGCCTGTTTAATTTCACCCAAATGTGGAAGAAATAATTTTTTTCTAATTTATTCAATTAAAACATTTGCATTTACTTAGAAATATCAGGATATCAGCAAAACAGGTGCAACATTATTATTACTACTACTGTTATTATTAATTTGCAATCACAGACTGGTATACAATTAACAGAACAACAATTATTTTGTACAAACTGAATCAAAGACAATTGAAGATGGGAAAAAACCCAACTCCATCTATAACTAGTTTGTGCTGTGTACCAATAAAACCTGCTTTAAATTTCTGTGCTAATTTAAACCCCTATACTCTGCCAGGCAAGGTTAGTGGCTATTAAAAATACCATTAAGGACAGGGCTATCTAAAGGCACACTTGACAGTAGGTTATTTTTAGAAAAATGAAAGAATGCTGTACAGTGTCCAATTTAAAAACAAGTCACATGGCCTTACATTTCCCTTTTTTTTTTCCTTTAAAATCAGTGATGGTCTGCGAGGATATAGCTCAAGTAGTAGAGTGCATGCTTAGCATGCACAGGGTCTTGGGTTCAATCCCCAGTACCTCCTCCAAAAATAAATAAATAAACCTAACTAAAATAATAATAAGCAATAACAAAAAAAGAATAAATAACCCCAAACTAAAATAAAAATTAAAAAATAAAAATAAATTAATAAGTAAATTAAATATACATACATACACACTAAAAAATAAGATAAAATAAAATCAGTGATGTAATGAGTAAAGATTTCTAGACATGGGGAAAGAAACTGCACTAGAACCACCCTATTTATCATTATTATTTTTTGTTCATCTTCGTCATCATCCTCCTGATCCTTTTGGTCTTTCTTCTTTTCATTTCTTTCTTTTTCTTTTTTTTTTTTTTTTAAATTTCTTTTTTAAAACAGGGAATGCTGTTTTCTGAGCATTTTTTTAACTATGAGAAGTTGATTGAAGTATCTGGGGACTTTTTCTTACATTCCTTTGGGCAAGTTTGCAAAAAGAAAGAGAAAGAGGGAGGGAGGGAGGCATACACTCTCCCATCCCTTAGTTGCTTTTTCATTCTGTAGATGGTTTCCTTTGCTGAACAGAAGCTTTTTAGTTTGATGTAGTCCCACTTGTTTATTTTTGCTTTTGTGTTGCCTTTGCTTTTGGTGCCCATGCATATATGGCCCATTAATTTTCAACAAAGGAGACAAAAATATACAAGGCAGGAAGGAAGGAAAGAAAGAGAAAAGATAAAGTGGAGAAAAAGAAAAGGAAAGGACAGAAAAAGGGCATATGGTAACATTTCACATCTTGGTGCCTTAGGATCCTCTTTGCCCGTATGTCTACGTCGAGTTAACTTTTCCTCAGTGAGGCAGAGTCACCCCGAGCCCCTTTCACCCTCACTCACACTGATGCTGTCTGTGGAGCTCAGTGTATTGCGATGGTTGTCATTCTTTCTGATTTAAAACAAAAATTGCTCTCAGTAATAAAGGCTAATTGCTTCCTTCGGTCAGCCAAGAAAAGATGTATTTTTCTATGTGTCCTACCTGAGTCTACAACCCCAAGCCCACCTCAGTTGGAGGTCCTCTGAGAGTTCTGCTTGGAGGAGGCCCTGTTTGCCGACTCTTTCAGAGTTATTTCTCCAAGGCAGGTTAGTAGCAGCAGAGCCTTCACTAGCTTCTCCCAGGGCAATGCTCCCTTTGGTTGATGGAAAGACTGTGTTTCTGCCCCTTTGCCTATTTCTCCCTGACTCTCTGACCTGTTACAATCCCCTTCACTGCTAAAATAACACAGTGTTGGCATTATTGTTAAGAAGGTTGAATGGAGAGAACATGGAATTGGTTCTGCCCCTTTTTAGCAGTGTGGTTTTGGGCAAGCAAACTTTCTGAACCTTTATTTACTCATTAGTAAAATAGATATAATAATCACATCAGTCTACTTCACTGGTTGCAGTAACTTTATAAATGCAGTAATTCATGTGAAACTATTTTGACCTGTAATACCTGTTAAAGATGCTGGCTGTTACAACTGTATTATTCCTATATGATTATCTGAAAGATTCTCTGTAGAGAGATTTGTAGAAATACTTCTTAGTTAGTAGCTTGATTTGTTTTTCAAATAAGGTCATTTCAGTTATCTTTGGTCAGGTGACAAACCACCCTAAAATTAGTGGCTTAAAACGGGGGTCAGCGAAACTGTCGCCCGTGGGCCCAACTGCCATTTTTGTAAATAAAGTCTTGTGGCAACACAATCATGCTCATTCACTAATATATTTTCTGTGTCTGCTTTGAGCTACAAGGGCAGAGTTAGTTGTGACAGAGGTGATGCCCATGGGCCTAAAATATTTACTCTCTGGCCCTTTAAGAAAAAGTTTGCCCACCTAAGGCTTAAAACAACAATGATTTATTATTTCTCACAATTCTGGGTGTTGACAAACAGAAATATTCTTCTGCTGGTCTCACTTGGGATCACTCAAATAGCTGCCCTCCTCTGACAGCTTGACTGGGACTGAGGGTCCAAGACAGCCTTTCTCAAGTGTCTGGCAGTGGTGACTGGCATCTTCCTTCCCCCTGTACTTGGCCTTTCCTTTTCCAGGAAGGTAGTCTGGGCTTCTTCACAGCACAGGGGTCTTGGGGTTCTAGGAAGGAGAGAACAGAAATACAAGGCCTCTCAAAGCCTAGTCTCTAGAACTCATCCACTAGTGGCATTTTCATCACACTCTCTAGGTCAAGGCAAGTCACTAAGCCAGCCCAGACTCGAGGGGTAGAGAAATAGACTCCACTTCTTGATGGCAGGAGCAGGAGCATCACATTACAAAGGTGCATGGACATAAACCAGTGTGCTTTGCCAGGGACCATCATTAAGATGATCTATCACGGGCGACTTTATGTGAACTGCTTTTATGTGGCCTAGAATTGATTTGTATTTTGCAGAAACCCAAACATGCAGGTTGGGACAATCCTAATGCCATTATTATGTAAAATTTACTGTTGTTCTGCTTCACTGGCAGCTTTTCTTAGTGACACGAAAGATCGAGGCCCTCCAGCGCAGTCACAGACCTGGAGAAGTGGTGAGAAGGTCCCTTTTGGACATTCCTTGAGAGCATTTGAAAGACCCCTTCAGGTGCAGACCCAGGCTCTTCGGGACTTTGAGAAGGTAAGTCACATGGGTAGACAATTATCTCAGTTAGAAGCAGTCCCAAGAGATAATGATGCCTTATAAAAATATGACCCGTGGCTTGGTCTGGGTTATGGGCATTCTCACCATTACAGTGTCTCTTTCAAGAGCATTTGTCCCAATAAGCTTGTGGACTGTTAGCTGTGTGCTGAGTACTGTGGTTCATGGGCCATTGCCTGTGCCACTGATTCTGTCTCACTGTTTTTACTGCTGGTTTACTTCTCAGATAAATTCAGGAAGTTTAAATGGCACCCTGAGTATCTGGCTGGACCATAGTGAGCCCAGGAGACCGAGTCAGTCAGCTGGCATTATATCCTCTGCTGCTGGCGTGGGCCGCTCTAGATAATTGGGTACTGTCTGCAGCATGGGATAGCTCAGCCACAACCATTTGCTTCTCAACATGAATTGGGCACTGCTGCTTCAAACTCCTGATTTAACTCTTGAAGTGTTCCACATCTCTGTATCTTTATCTTTAGATTTGGCAAAAGCCAAATTACTGATAATCTAATACACACCCCCAGCTCCCTGTGCCCTGGATTGATCCAAGAAAGTCTGCATAATAGAACCTATCTCTTGGAATTTGTCTGGCCTGGAGAGAGAGCATGTGGGATTTCTTCCACCCTTGTGTGCTAAAAAAAGAAACAGCTCTTTGGTGCCCTCTGGGGGTTGCCCAGGAATTAGTACACACTGAATACTGTGTAAAAATGCCCTGTGGTGTGTGGGTTTCTTTCATTCTTGAACTGATAGCTTATGATATAAAATAATAAAAATTCCACTTTCAGAAAAAGGTGAGCAAAGCAGTGTTGACATGAGTTTACCCTGTCTTCCCTCAGTTTGTAAATAGAAATGTTTCCATAGGACCTGATGTACATCCTACCAGGCATTCCTGTGGACAAAGGTTATGCTCCGTATAATGAGTGCCTGAGAATTTAAACAGCCTACTCAGTTTTTTTGCTCAGAGTCGTCATGGATACTGCTTTAAGAAAAAAAAAGACAGAGGGAGTTTGCAGGAATATTAAGTGGCTTTTGAAGATTAAACCTCTGAACAGCTGCGGTGCTGATGGTGGGAGTAGGGCTGGAGCTACCCCAACCCCCCCCCTTTTTTACCTTTTGCATCTGCTGCGATGTGGAAAGGGTGAGCAGAGCTGTGGTGCTTTCAAAGCTGGGGGTGGGGGTGCTCCCTGAAAGTCAGTCTGCCTGCGTGTTCCTTCTGGCTGAGAGGTGAATGGATCCTAGAACTGAAGTGTGTCACCTCCACTGGTAGGATGAGTGGCTGGATGCTGTGGGAGACAGAAAATAATGGGCTGAGTTGGGTGATGCGCAGGGGTCAGGTGTGGCGTCATGAGTCTTTTTCTCTTGGCATTCAGGTCTAATATTGCTGATTAGTTACTAGTTATTAGTTTTATTAGGTATTATTATTATTATTATTATTATTATTATTATTATTATTATTATTATTATTAGTTGTTAGGTCTAATATCCTTATTGCTCAACTCTGAGAACCAGAAACCAAGCCAGGATGCAGAGAAGAGTCCAATAGGAGATATTTTAAATGTCTCTCCCCTATGTGTCAATTAATAAATGAATAATAGTGAGGTTACAGCACACTTCTTGGTCAGAATGGTCATTGCCAGTAAACCAAGCTGTGTCATGCTCACATGTCTGTTCATCTTTTTTTTTTAATGGAGGTACTGGGGATTGAACCCAGGACCTCATGCATGCTACACACACACTGTACCACTGAGCTACACTGTCTCTTGATGTCTGTTCATCTTTACATCCATTCATCCATCCCTCCACTCTGTAGACTTTGAATGATAGCACCTACTGCATGAAGAATCCATGAAAGAATTTGAAAATTAGAGGACACAGAAAAAAATATAGGAGAGAAGTGAACATATTCCAGTGTCCCACCCTAAAAAAATGGTAAAACTCTAAATAAGATGATATTTTCTCTAAGCTGAAATCATGATTCAGTAGCCGTGGCATAAAGGCTGGGAGCTGTGCTTGGAAAGAGAAAAGAGACATATTAAAGGTTTTATGCCAAAGAAGGGTCAACTCCTCCAGGGCTTAAAGCAAGTGACAAAGAGATACAGGCCTGGGCGGAGCAGCTAGGACTCCATCTGTCTTAGTGCTTTCAGGCTGTTGTAATACAGCCTGGGTAGCTTATAAACAACAGAAATTTCTTTCTCACAGTTGTGGAGGCTGGGAGCCCAGGATCAGGGCACCAGCAGGGTTACCTTCTGGTGAGGGGCTTCTTACTGCTTCATAGCTGTGCCTTCTCACTGTGTCCTCGCATGGCAGAAGGGGTTAGGGAGCTCTCTGGAGCTTCTTGTATAAGACACTAATCCCAAAGGCCCACCTCCTAATACAGTACCACCATTTTTGGGGATTAGGATTTCAGTATATGAATTGAGAGGGGGACACATTCAGACCAAGGTACCATCCTTATTTCACCTATCCCTGCAATAAACACTCGATCGCTTTAAGTAAGATGCTGTTTCTGCCCTTAGTTATAGCCTAATGGGAGATACAGACATTGAATTACTTACAGTATAAGATGTCCTTATCATAAAGATCAGGACAGTGTACTCCGAGATCTTGAGAGAATGTTTAATTGAAGGACAGAGAAGGGCCTCCTACCAGAGGACATCTCTCATGGGGGCTGCACATTGAGTGAGGTCTCCAAAACTGAGTTAGATTTTACTAGTCAGAAAAGGAGATTATAATATTCCAGACAGAGGGGAAATTTGGGTAAAAGGAAGAAGGATATGTCCATGAATAGAGCCAGTGAGAGACTGCGCTAGATGGATGATGTGGTCTGAATGTTTGTGTTCCCTCAAGATCCACAGGTTGAGATCTTAACACTCAAAGGTGATGATTAGGAGGTGGAACCTGTGGGTGATGCTGAAGCCTTGAGGGTGGAGCCCTCATGGATGAGATTAGCACCTTATAAATGAGGCTCCAGAGGGATCCCTAGCCCCTTCCACCACGCAGAACACAAGGGGCAATCTTTAACCCAGAAGAGAGCCGTCACCTGACCAGGCTGGCACCACAATCTTGGACTTTCAGTTTGTGGGAGCACACTCATGGGTTAATAAGTTGTAGGGCTGCAGTGCAGAAAACTGCTGCTCACTGTCTTGCTGAAAATGGCAAGACACACCTAGCTTATTTTAGGTGTAGGTTGTTAGCTATAGGGCTGGCTGCTTCTGCTTCTTGGAAAATCATTACCTCTTGCCCTTGCTGAAAACAGCAGGGCATTCTTCGCTTATCTAGTTAGATCTTGATCTTTATGGGGTCTTTGTGCCTGCCTGGTTTCCATTACGGGCTGTATACTCCCTAAACTTTGTAAACTTCTCCCTAAACATACAGATTTAGACTAGTGTTGGGGAAAGGATATAGCTCAGTGGCAGAGTGCATGTTTAGCATGCACAAGTTCCCAGGTTCAATCCCCAGTACCTCCATTAGGATAAAAAAATTAAAGATAAGTAAATGACAAACCTGCCTCCCCTGCAAAAAAAAAAACTAATGTTTCTGTTTTTCACAAAACTGCTGACCTGCATACCTGCATGTACACCATGCCCCTTACATGTTCCTATGACGTGTTTTACCTTAATCCTTTGTTTGACTATTCTCAATAAATACAAGAGTTTCGGAGGGGCTCAGGGGGAGTTGGAGTTGGTCTCTGACTCCCTCTCACTCTCTTAACTTAAGTCTGCAGTAATTCATTCTTCGGTGGTGGACAAAGCCTGCATTCCAGCCTCCAGAACTGTGAGAAATAAACTTGAGTTGTTAATAAGCTACCCAGTCTGTGGTATTTTCTTAAAGCAGCCTGAACAGACTTAGTCAAGGTGGGTAAGGAAGGAGACTTAGAACAAGGGAAGAAGTAATATAAAGGTATTTAATCAGTAAAAAGTAATTGAGCAGTAACGCAATTGCTTCTGAAGTGTTTGCTGATATAAGAAATGCTAGGAAAAAGAGCCTTGATTCCAGAGTAAGCGATAATAGACTAAAAATGTAAACACTGGCATATTATGGAAAATATATTTATTGGTCAATTAACAAGTGAAAGCAAATCCATGGCTACAAATCCTGACAGGATATTGGGTCAGAAAGATTTTTACATACAAATGGCCATAGTCTTGTGTTGAGAAAAATGCGTTTCTATATGCTTTCTCACTGACCACAGCACCTACTCCACCTTCAGCACCTCTGGGATGAGTGAGACTAGAGCAGCACATGGATAATACTAACTAGCATATGCTGATGACTTTCTGTGTGTCGAGTAGTGTTCTAAGTATGTGTAGTATTAACTCACCTAACGCTCATGGTAACGCTGTGAAGAAAGCATGATTACTACCTCAAATGAGGAAATAAAGGCACGAAGAGTAACAAAGGAATTTCCCCAATGTTTCATAATATGAGCCTGAAAATACTCATCCTTTGTGTGACCTAGGTTGGTGATAATGAAAGTGCTGGCTCATACGGGCTGGAATCATGGAGCTTCTCCTATTTAGATGGACAATTCTGTCTTCCCTAGGTAAACTGTAAATTCACTTCTGTCTCCTAGTATTCTCCATCACATGCTTTCTATTCTATTAATTCTCAACTGCTTGCAATTCAGAGATGTTTTGTACCCTTTTTTAAGTTATTTTTACTGAATTATCTTTTTTTTTTTTTTTACATTTGTAGGTGACTTTATTTTTAGGTTTTATTGGAGGGGGGGTAATTAGATTTTATTTTTGCAAGCAGTACCAGGGATTGAACGCAGGATGTTGTGCATGCTAAGCATGTGCTCTACCACTTGAGCTATACCCTCCATCCAAAATGATTTGTACTCTTTAAGTCTTTGTTCCAGCTGTTCCCTCTGCCTAGAAATCCTTTTCTCTCCTATTCTTCACCTTACAGCCTACTCATCCTTCAGATTTCAGTTCAGGTGACTTTTGTTTGTTTGGGTTTTTTTCTTTTTAGAATGCCTCTTCTCACTCTCCAATTTCAAAATGTAAACCAGAATTTAAGCAGTCCAAGGGCAGAAAACCTCTTGTTTATCCTTTTCTCATCTCTAGAACCTAGCATAATGCCGGTACATAGTTAGTGCTCAGTGGATGTTCACCAACTAAACTGAACATGATGAAAAGTACCAAAGATTGAGCATTACACTGGATTTGTATTTTGCTTGGCCTCTACTCAGTATTCACTGAATGTATTCATAGTAAGTAAAATGATTCTAAGGAGGGTACTGGTGTATTAATTTATTGGTTAGAATAGGAAACTGAGAAGTCAAGAAAAGTACATTTATTTTCAATAATTTAAATTTGAGTTTAAAGGGAGATAATTTCCCACCTAAACTGTGATGATAAAATTATAAATGTAAAATAAGGGGAATAAAGCAGAGATCTTTTGAAATATTTGACAGGACTTATTAAGATCATAATAATAACTAATAACAATGAGTGTTTATTATACACTAGGCACTTTTTACACACTTAGCATATTTTACTTCAGCTATCTTTCAGTTCATCTTTATAACTTCTGAGATAGAAATTATTATTACATTCATTATATGAGTGAAGTGACCAAGACTCAAAGAACCTGATGTAAGCTATGCAGATATAAAGTGGCAGAGCCAAGGCAATTCCAAGAGCCAAGGTTCTTGGGGAGATGCGAGGACCATGCAGAGAAGGAGAGGTTGCATTAGTGAAATGTGTGCAGTTGGTTTTAGGCGGAGAATCAAAATAGCAAACTCTACAGAAAAGCCCTGGAGGGGTGGAGGTCTGTGGCTTAAGGTCTAGAGAAGGCCTCCACTGCCCTCCCCTGTTTACACATTTTCTAACAATGTTGTCTTTAACAGAAAAATACCAATGAAACCAGCTACAACATTTGCCTAATTATAGTCTGAAACTAGCTTTTCCTGGCAGTCTGAATCCAACCACAGTGAGTCAGCCCGTTGAGGCCCCACCCATACTTGCAAATTTCTCCACTTGGGTCTTAAAGTTCGTGCGGAGGATAAGTCTTAAAAGAGACTTTTCTACCTCTATGGCAATCTAAGTTACCATGGCCTGGGGTTCCTGTTTAAGTGAATCTGGGTCATGCCAGTGCTGCCTTTCGGTCCAGTTAGTTCAGTGCTTCTTGAGTGTGTCTCTGTAATTGCAGCCTTGGAAAATGAATGCTACTGGTGAAGCACACTTTCTTTTTTTTTTTTTTTAAATGGTGTTTTGCTTCTCAAACCACAGGGCCCCAAGCATACTGGTTCTGACTTTACTAGTGTCTTGAGACTTTCAAAAAGTTCTTAGATGAGAAGGGAAGGGAGGAAGTCCTAAACATTCAACAATCACAAACACAGAATTTTCTTCTTGTTAAACATGACTTTTCAGAGGGATTCTTCTACATAGTCATTCTGCAGAGCTTCAGCCCAGTTTTCATTCCTAAGCAACGTTGCTAAAGATAGGCATCAAATCAAACACTTGTTTTCTTAAGAACTATGAGTAAAAAGGAATGATTCTGAGTGCTGTGGAGCATGCAGAGATGTATACGAATTACCATCCTCGGAGAGCATATGCTCTGATTAGGGACAAAGAAATTTAAATTACAGAAAAAAATTTTTTTAACAAATCTGAGTACTTGGATTGGAGGAGCCAAGTCCAAGGTGGACAGAGAGGCTAGGAGGCTGTTGCAGTATTCGGGGCAAAGGTTGGTGGTCTTCACAGTAGAGGAGTGAGATGAATGGACAGATGAAAGAAGAAGAGAGTTCAGAAACAGAAGTGACAAGACTAAGCAACCAACTGGATGTATGACCAGTGAGAGAGAAGAAACCGAGTGTGACCTACCACCAGTTCATCCCTCTGGTTCCATCCCAGGCTAGGTTGTCACCTGTTGTAAATGTCTAGAGTACCTTACGCTTTCCTTTTAATAAGTGATACTATTTATTCAAAGTCTGTCTTTTCTGTTGGAATCTGAGCTCCACGGTAGCAGAGGCAGGGTTTGTCTCATTCACTACTAGATACAGTGATTGGCATAGAGCCTAGTACATAGTAGGCATACCTTTTTCTTTCTTATTGTGTTTTGGTTGAATGACACCAAGCTTTCTTACTTGGGCAACTAGTGATTGATGCCATCCATTGAGAAAGGGAATGACTGGAGCAGGCACATGAAGTTCTCTTTATAATCAGTAAAAGAACAGCAACAAAACCCAAAAACCAGTAAAGTGATTTTCATTTCTGGAAATAAAATTAAGGAGATCCTTCCTATTCTTAAGGAACTCTAATCTAATTGACTAAACAGTCAAACAGATAATCTTGGTAATAATAATAGATACATAATGCTGGGGTGCACTCAGGAGGGGCCCTTGACCCAGACTTCAGATAGGCTTCCTTTAGTAGGTAATATCTACAAAAATATAAGCAAATAAAAGTAAATAGATGTTTCTGGGGTAGATATAACTCAGTGGCAGAGCATGTGCTTGGCATGCACAAGGTCCTGGGTTCAATCCCCAGAGCCTCCATTCAGCAGAACAATAAAAATAAATAAATAAAAATAAATAGTAGGCAATATCTAAACCAAGTCCTTAAGGGCTAGTTGGAGATAGTTAGGTTGGAGCTGAATGGGAGGTGAAGAGGGATGACTTTCCAGGCTGACACTGCTACCCATGAAAAGTTCTAGAGGCAGCAGAGAGTGAGCTCAGAAGTGAGAGGCTCTTTGTCACGACTGGAGCACTAGAGCTTTGTTGGGGTTCAAGTTGGTTGTATCTCCCTGTCCAGCCGCCACTGATGGCCAAAGCCTTATTGTTGCAGTCATGCTTGTTCGTGGTATCACTGTGTACTCAGCTCTTATGCCTAGAGAAAGTCCTGATTGTGCCTTTGAAATCTCCATCTTTCCCAGAGAAGGATGGAAAAAGAATTGAAAATCTAGAAAAATGGGTGAGGCCATATAGCGACATGTCCCCTCCTGAGTCCTGGAAGCTCAGCACATAATCTTCCTGGATCGAACCAGCTGTGAACAAACACCATCAAGCCCTGCTGGTGTTGGTCGGGCCAAACTGAAGGAGAATCTTCAAGCCTAGGAGTCCTTGGGAGCTCCCAGCATCGGTGTGTCTCAATTGTTATTTCAGCCATGGAGCTCATTGAACTGCCTCTGACGGTGCTATTTCTGGCTGGGCCGGTTATTTTTGGTGGCCGGGGAAGTTGTTACTTGTTTTGGTTTGGTTTTACATAGTTCGTTGTGCTATAATGTGATGATGACGACACCCTGTTTTTCCAGCCTCGGGGGTGGTGTGGGTGTGTATCTTGGTGGGGGAGGCTGCAGGAACATCGTCGGAACCCCTATCCTTTATCTACACGATGACGCTGCCCAACATACGGTTTATTTATCTACCTGATGTAATAGTGCTGTTGTTATCTGTCTTGTCATCAGGCCAGTTATTTCAAGAAAAGGCTGTTCAGAGGATGGGTATCAGTGTGCTTCTGCATTTAAGGGAGAAAATGGAATGATATTATTAAATATTTTATCATTTAAAAGATTCTGAAACTCCCCACATTATGTTGAATCTTCAGAAACAGTTTCAAAAGAAAGGTTTGTTTGTTGTGCAACCCAAAAGAAAAAAGGCCAGATGTTTGTAGAATTCTCAGTCTACTTTCTGAGGCAGACATCAACAGCTGACTTCTGGAACACTGGACAGAAACCCTGTGTGGCAGTGAAAGGGTTGATGAGTGGAAGACCATGTTGGTTGACTTTGACATTTTCCTTGTTAGAATGTTCTGCAGAAGTTACAACTATTCTTCAGGACAGCTGAATGAGCATGCTTTTCCTGTGACAAAATATAGAGTGGATCGTTTATTTTCTTTCTGTTTCATCTAAAGATTGTAACAAAATTCTCACTTTTGCTAGAACACAGTAATCCATAAGTATTCAACATTGAGAGCCACTTAGAGGATAGTTCACCTAACCTTTTATGTTAGGGCCCCATAATCTGAGTAGGATTAATACACATTTAGAAGTAGTTCTAAACCATTTACTTTTAACTGAATTGAATTGAATTGAATTTGAACTGAAACTTTATTATAAAAAATCCTTTGTAAAAGCAAAGTACTGGACTTGATTTCACAGCTTTGGTTTTTTTCTTTTTAAAGTAACAGCATTATTAAAATGTAATTTACATACTGTGAAATTCACCCTTTTAAAGTATATAATTCCATGGTTTTAGTATTTCCAGTGACTCGTTCAACAATTACCACTCTCTAGTTCCAGGACATTTTCATTACACCCAGAAAACCATCATACCCATTAGTAGTCACTTCCCATTCCTTTTTCTTCCAGGCCGTGGAAATCACTCATCTGCTTTCTCTAGGATTTGCCTAGTCTGAAAATTGTATATAAATAGAATCATACAATATATGACTTTCTATGCCTGCCTTGTTTCATGTTATATAATGTTTCCAAGGTTCATCCATGTTGTAGTACTTTATCCTTTTTATAGCTGAGTAATACTCTATTGTACGGATATACTAAACTTTGTATATTTATTCTTCTGTTTTTGGATATTTGGGATGTTTCTCCTTTTTGACTCTTGTGAATGATGCTTCTGTGAACATTCATACACAAGACTGTGTGTGGACATATGTTTCATTTCTCTTGGGTGTATACCCAGGAGTGGAGTTGCTGGGTCATATTTGGTCACATAATAACCTTATGTTTAATCTTTTGAGGACTAGCTTTGGTTTATTCATCTTGACAATGGAGAAAACCATGTTTTATGTAGGTTCAAGTGGTCAGATCCTCTAAGGTCACAAGGAAGAATACTTTTGAAAAGATGCAGGGACCTGAGGTGGCAGCAGAAATACCTTATTATTCACAAGGGAATCCTAGATTCACAGGGGTCATTTAGTGTCATAATTAAAATCCTGATGAGTATGAAATAGAGGTCAGACTGTTGGAACCTGTAGTCTGTGCTCCACTTTCTAGATGAGCAAGTCAGCTAACCTCTTGATGTCTCGCTTTCCTGGAGAGTAAAATGGGGATAATGATTTCTAATCTGCTTACTTCACAGTGTCATAATGAAGATAAAATGAAATAATACATATATAGAAGTGCTTTATACATTGTCAACTACTGTGCAAGTGATTGTTGTTGTGAAGATAGTGTCATTATTCTATTTAATTTTGTAATACAAGTCTAAGTAATTCAAAACAGCCAGTAATCAAACTTTTGTATTCAACTTAGATTTTAATCAGAAAAGCATAGGGACTCCCAGACATATAGGTGTATTATCAATAAAATATTTATACGTGAAACAAATGATCCTCCTCCTTCTCCCTGCCCCATCCCTTCCTGTCTACCCCTGTCCTCCTATCCAAACCAAGTTGAGTTCCTGTTGGATTCCACTGGGTGCCAAAGGACAGGAAGTGTTCTCCAGCCGTGGGTGTGCCTTTCCCAAAGGGCTGTTTTGAAAATATGACAGCAAAGTCTGCGGAAGATCATTCTTAGGTCCCGGTCATTGTTGCTGATTTGTCTTGGAAGTACCATGTTCCTTATGCTCACTAATCTCCACTTCCTCTTCCTGCACGAGGCAACCAGAGCTCTCAATCTGAACAGGTAGACTCCTGCTACCTTTTAGGCATCTACTATAAGAGAGCTGGAGTGGTGCTCTGAGAGTCCTCAAAAAGTGATAGAGCTCTCATTGGTACTGCCTTTGGTTATATTGTTTCTATGAGAAAATATATTTCAAACATAGACTCTGAGGATGGCTATGGACCCTGAAAATTCTCTAGAACTCCTAGCTGATGTCTGAAGATTTTAAATAATATCCCTGACAAATAGTCTTTAGTTTCAGTCAAAATTTCCTATCTCTCATAATATAAGTGCTAAATAAATATTTGATGTATGATGTATGGATAGAGTGTGGTAATAAATTCATTACATCTGATTCTACTAAAGAATATATTCGGTTTTTTTTTTTCCCCTCAATAGAGGTACTGGGGATTGAACTCAGGACCTCATGCACGCCAAGCACCCACTCCACCACTGAGCTATACACTCTACCCCCAAGAATTTATTCTTATATCTATTTAATAGTTGCTTTCCTGTAATTCCTAGTTTTATTCCCTTTAAAATAATAAACTATTTCATAGACAACAAGAATATACAAAGAACAAGTAAAACATTTGTCCATATATCCAATATCTAAATTTTAACACATACTATTTTCACTCTATTTGCCTCAAATTGAAAAACAGTAGTTCATACTAGAGATACAATTGTAACACTCTTAATAGTCTACCTGGATCCCAATCTCCTGACTCCTTTCCTGTAGTTAATTACTATTAAGTATTTTTCCTAAAGTCACACAATTCGAAAATAGCAGAGCTGAGATTTGATCTGAAATCTCCCTGGTCCAAAAGCTATTGCTTTTTGCACAAATATGTGCTACCCCACCTAGGTAAATATGTGTAATAGAGGTAATATTGACTGCCAATTTGTAAGTGGATAGTTAAGTGTCAAAGGTTACTTAAAACACTCTTCTCCTTTTCCTCTGCTTACTATATTATTTAAGAATATTTTTATTTTCACAAAATGTAAAAATATGAATTATCACAGATATCACAGTGGAATTGCACTGTTGCAGAAGTTTTATTATATTTGGAAAAAAGTGTCAATTAAGATGATTAATCGTTTTTAGTGGCAGGGAACTTTATTTTTAGAAGAGGGATTGGTAAGAGATTAGTATGTTTTCAAGCATTTCCATTATAAGAACTATCTGGGGGGTCTGAATATGATTAAGCGAATGTGAAGCAGTCTTTTTTGAAGGCTGACTTGACAGTTGGTTATGTTAATGGGGCGTGACACACAACAGCTGGGCTGTAATCCTCCTGCTATTGCTGGCATTGATTGAGTTCTTACTGAGGTCTTCTTTCCAGTCTGGACTAATACATTAAGAAGCGGCGGGAAGAAGAAATTAAGGAAAGAGCAGGGGGTAGCCATTAATGTTTGGAAAAAATGTTTTGAGAGAAGAGTAGTAAAGATTTCGATGTGCTGTTAGGAAAGGAAGAACAAAGATAGAAGCATGGCCCCTTGCTTAAGAACCTGCAGTGCTTATTTCCTGAGCAGTGCTGAGCTCATCCCAAGCCCTGAGAGGCCCTGATTTAGCAGGTCTAGTGTGCAGCCCAGGTATGTGCATTTTTGTTTATTAAAGCTACAAAACACAAACAAGAAAAACAAAACATAAACAATAAGCAAATGAACAATCTTCCCAGTGACCATTCCTGGCCCTCCCTCCCTGCCTTTCTCCTCACCTTTTGTCTGAGCTGAGAGCCAGGGTTTGCCTAAAGGAACAAACTCAGGCTTCTCACCCTGACTTGCAGTATCTTCCTAAAATGGTTCTTCCCTTTCTATCCTCTCTGTGCCCCTGTTACAGGACAGTGCGTGCCCTTTGTTTTAGTACAGCTGGCTCTCTGCACCTTCTGCATTGCCTTGTATTCTCCCCCAAGCCTGTACAAACTTGATGCATCCTTAAGGGAGAGCTAAAATGTCAGTTCTCTGTGGAACCTTCTCTGGTAGCCTCTTTCCTAATGTCTCTAGTTTTTTACTATTTATGCAGTTTATACTGCCCTTTGATTGTTATTTGTCATATAATACTCCCTTTTGTACAAAGTTCAGATTCTGCATTTATGTATTAAAATTAGCCTGTTAGAGTAATTTGTTTTACTTATAAAATTACCTTCAGATACGCTCTTCATCCTACAAGAGCTATTGCAATTAAATCCACTGAGGTCAAAGTCAGCAGGTCAGTTATTCATCCATTCTTTTATTCAACAAGTATTTATTGAGCACCTACTATATGCTGGGCAGCAATCTGGGTACTGTTGATACAGCAGTGAACAAAGCAGACCAACGCTGTGACTTTCTTGTAGAGTTCACATGCTAGTGGGGGAGAGATGGACAAGAAACAGAATGAATATGTAAATATAATATTTTAGAATATAGTGCTATGGGATAAAAAAAAAAAACAATGAAGGGAGATTTGGAATGCATAGGGTGAGTTACAGTTTTATACAGGGCAGTCACCTCACTGAGGAAGTGACATGTGATGAAAGACTTGAAGGTGAGGAAGAGAATCATGCACATAACTAAAGAAAGAGCCTGCGTTCAGAACGTCAGTAGGCTCAAAGGCCCTGGGAGGGGGTGCTGCTATTTTTGAGAAACAGTAAAAAGAAACAGCGTGGTTAGAGCAGAGTGTAGGGGGGAGTAGTAGGAAAAAATAACAAAAGAGAGGGCAAAGGGAGAGGCTCCAGATTATGCTGGGCCTTGGGCCTTATGGGCTATGGGCTAATGGGACAGTTTAGCTTTTCTCCCTCAGTTAGTTGGGAAGCCATTGGGCGTTTCCAGCAGAGGAGTAATCTGACATATGTTAAGTTTCACTGTGGCTGCTGTGCTAAGAATCCACTACTGGGGACCAAGGTTGAGAGCAGGAGACCAGTTAAGTGGCTCTTCAAATAATTTAGTGGAGAGAGTACAGTATCTTGGGCCTGAGTGGCGGAGGTTCCAGTGGAAGTGGTGGTAGACAGAGTCTATATGAGTTGGAAGTAGAAATAATAAGATTTATAGACAGTTGAAATGATGTGTAGAAGAAAGGCCAAGAATAACTCAAAGGTTTGGGCCCAAGCAACTGCAAATATTGAGAGGTTACAAAGTGAAGTGGGGTCCAATGGGGAAGGAGCATTCGTCCTGGGAAAGATCAGGGACTCAGTCTAATATACCACAAGTATGAGATATCTGTGTTTGAGAGGAGATTTCTACTAGGAAGTTAGATACAGATTGGAGTTTTGGAGAAAGGTCAAAATGGTCATATAAACTTGGAAATTTAAGTGAACAAAACATCATTTTTCTATAGTAGCCATTCTAGCAGATGTGGCTTCTTTGGGACTATTAAAACAAACCTTTCTATATTATTGGAAGGTTATTGAGAGTAATACCAGCTAGCCCATATTTAACACATCACGTCAGCAAAAGATGAAATACATGCAATACTAATCTACTCATTAATTCAACAAATATTTAGGAAGTGCTTCCTAAACGTTGTGCAGTGAGAATACAAAGACACCAAATATGCCTTGCCTGTCCTCAAAACACTCGAGTCTGACTGAGGTGACTGTAAACTGCACAATGGGATGAGTTGACTGGAGAGGTCTTCTTGGCTGCTTTGGGAGCTGAAGGACTATAGATAGACATTGAAATTATTGGCCCTTGGGTGGCTTACACTAGTCGGAGCGATATAAACACATGAAGAGTTAATAGCTCTTAAAGGTGTACGTAACCCTGCAGGACAAGAGAAAAGCAGTACCACGAGGGAGAAGATGAACATCTGCCAAATGTTAATACTTGCCTTAGGAGATCAAAAGAAGAAGAAGTCTTTCCAGTCTGGTGTGGCAGGGGAGGCTTTAGGTGAAATTTAAACTTGAAAAAAGAACTTGGGGAAAAAAAAAGGTGGGGTGTCTTGAGAAGGTGTGATGGGTTTTTCTTTTTTTCTAAGAGTGAAGAGATGCCTGTGAAGGGTTTTAAGGAAGGGAGATGACAGGATAAGATTGAGTTTGAAAATAATGCTTTCAAAATAATGCTGTTTTTTTAAAATCTATAATACTGAGAAGAGATGACTGGATGAATTCTGGAAGACGTGATAGATAACTGTAGCCAAAGAGTTTGCTATGAGGTTTGTTGTGAGAACAGCACATTCAAGTTGAGCTGTCTCGCAAAGAGATGGACACGTAGGGCTAGGTTTTGTGTAAGAGAACTCAGTTGGAGATTTGGGGATTGTTTGGGAGGCAAAAGTGATTGCCCTAAAAGTGGACAAACTCTGAAAGAGAAAGTATAAAGAGAAAAGAATCAGAAGGCTAAGGACTAATCATCACTTAAGCACTCGCTTTAAAGAGCCAGCAAATAACAGAGAAGAAGCCAGAGAGGCAGGGATGAAGGGATCATAGGGCATGAGAGGAAACAGGCATTCATGTGCTGAAATACCTAGAGAAAGCAATATCTAGGTTGGATGAGAAAACCTGCATTCATATGTCATTTCACTTCCCATAAAACTTCTATTAAGTTATCTTACATGATGAAAGAATCCAAGTAGGCATCAAAAGCATGATTAAACTCTAAGCTAGAATCTGGCACCTGGTTCCCCCTGTGCAAAATGGAGGTAAGAATAACTAGGTTATTCCTCTAGGAGCTTAGACCTGGAAAGGTCCTTAAAATCACCTAGTTTCCAACCACTTCATTTTATAAATGAGGACAGTTAGGCCTCTGGAGAAGTGCACTCCCAAGGTCATACAGCTATTTAGTAACAGAGCTGGGACCAGAAAAGGATCTTCTTCAGTTCTAATTTAGACTTTTCTCTCCCTCACTGTTTCTAACTAAGCCTGGATGGCATTCACTTATTCTAAGAGCACAGGTGCTCACTTCGGCAGCACATACATTCTAAGAGCACAGATTTAAGGAAAACAGCTCAGTGCCTTTTAAATGTGTATTTTTTTTTAAATGAGGAATACGTTGCTTTATGTTACCAATAGTATATGGTAAGAGATGTGTTGCCTATTTATAATCCCAACCTATTAGAGAGAATGCCCTGTTCTAATAATGCCCTCCTGAGGCCACTTTATTTACTCAAAACTTTTCTGTCTTCCAAAGCAAAGTGCCAAGTGCAACTCCTAGTTGACGCTTTCTTTCTCTCACCACCCCGGTAAGAGTTAAATCACTCTTCTGGGTTCCCACGGATTCAGTGTTTTTCAGACTTTACGACAAAACTAATTAGTGGGTCATGAAATCAATTCAGTGAGTGGGTCACTCCCAGAAAGAGAAATGGAACAGAACGTATCAGAGTGCATTGTGCATAGGTTAACATGACTGTGTGGAACTTGTACGTCAGTTTTGTGTCTGTGCGTGCACGTGCATACATTCTAGGTTGCAATTTAAATTGTAAGCAGTTTGAATAACATGGCTGGAGAACTATAGCGCAAAACACACACACCTGTATTTGTATGGCCACCTCGCTCTTGGAGGGTTGAGACTATCTTCATCTTTGTATGTCACATGCCCAACATGGGTACAAAAGGGAATGTTTATTGGAATTGTTATGAAGAATTAAGAAAGAATTAGAAGAGTGAAGAGCTGGCAGGTTGCGGAGGAAGTGAGTACTTGAATTAAGTATAAACTTTCTTTCCTTTATATTGGATGTTAATATGAATTTTTTTTTCAACCTGGTATTACTGCAACTGAGACCTGTGTTTGGTATCTGTGCTGTGGGGTTGTGTCCCAGTCACCTTCAGTGTCCCGTGTGGTGTGGTATAAATAATACTTCCTGCTAATGTTGCAGCTGTCATTCAAGGATCTTAAATTGCTTCACGAGCAGGATCTGGTGATGAGTGCCTGGCTCCACTTGGCAGGTGCCAGAGTTAAGAACTAGTAACTGGGTGAAATCTCTGGGCTCCAGGCTGACGCCTCCCTCCCTCACCTCCCACCCTCTTTTTTCTCCTCATTCCTGAGAGGGAGGAGCCTTGACTTTGCCTCTTTGAGCTTGTGTAACTGGTAAACAGAGTTTGCGAAGATTCCGCCCAACTAGAAGATTGGCTCTTTCTTTGGAGGTGGTGCTGGTGTGTATGAGGGGAGGGAAGGGACATGGTAATAAAGGTCATTTATTTAACTGCCTCAGGGCTTGAAAGGTCTAGGGAGAAAAACTGGGAAGGACCTGATTAGAGGTGAGCTATTGGATCATCTAAGGAAATTAGAGCCCTCTCTGGTTAGTTGCTCAAAGATTTGCACCTGACAGAAAGGGGATAGTTGACACCTGGGCACCATTTTGTCTATGCTTTTCTCTGTAGCAACCTTATTTCTCTCTTCTGGCCAGATTCCTCTGGTTTTGTTGTGTAAATCAGCCACCAGGAGCTTACATACACACACAGACACTGTCATTTCCTTCTCTTTTTGGCAACCCCACCATCACCTTGAATTACTCCCATTCTCCATCTCCTGGAAACTTCTGGGAGTCAGCCCCCTTCTCTTTTCCAAGAAACTGGTAACTGCCTACAGTTGGGCCTGGGAGGCTCAGGGAGGGTGAAGGCCGAGTCCTAGCCTGGAGTCGGGTTACACCACTTGTGTCTGAGTTCACGCAGCATGTTCCTCTGTCAGGGATTCCGCAAATATCTCCGGAGGTAAAAAAGGAAAGTGCGCTGCGCTCCGGCACCCAGAGCAGTGAGCCCAGTCCCTCGTCCGGGAGAGAGCGCCCGCCGTCAGGGCCATGTCGCCGTAGCCTGGGCAGCGTGGCAGCCGGCTCGCTTCATGCCCGGGTGCAGCGGCACCACGTTCCTGGGGTGAGGGGGCGACTGGGCATGCTCCTCCCCATGGGTTGCCCACCATGTCTAATGGATATCGCACTCTGTCCCAGCACCTCAATGACCTGAAGAAGGAGAACTTCAGCCTCAAGCTGCGCATCTACTTCCTGGAGGAGCGCATGCAGCAGAAGTATGAGGCCAGCCGGGAGGACGTCTACAAGCGGGTGAGTGCTGGGGGCCGCGGCGCCGGCCGGCGGGGCTGCTGGGGGACCCGCCGTCGCTCCGTCGCTGTTCCGAGCGGGCTGTGCTGTGCCAGTCAGCGAGGGAGGCGGGGTCCAGGCCGGGTGACCTTGGACAAGCCCATTTCCCCTCTTCTGTGCCTGTTTTTCCTGCTTTCCTACTCTGTAGAGAGAGGGAGCTGGATTCTATTAGCTCAAACTCTGGAGTGGAACTGTGTAGAACAGTCACCTTGGGAGCTGGTGCAAAGGGCAGATTCCATGCCTCGCCCCCAAGGAGTCTGATTTAGTAAGGGAGGGGGAGCTTAGAAATCTGCATTTTTCAACAAGCCCCGGACGTGACTGGAGCAGGTAGTTTTCAAATCACACCTCTGCTTACAGAAGGGCCCTTGTAGGTCCGGCTCACTGGGGCAGGGAATGATGCTCCGGAGAAAAGGGCAGTCTGAGGACACTTCTGTTCCTTGAGAAATTCATGTTTGTTTTTGAAGATGATTATGCAGATGAGCTTTTATGATAGAATCTTAGGCATTTTCATCTTTAGAGATAGTTCACCTTAGAATGAAGAAAAGGGTACTGATGGAAGGAACAGCAGCGGCTCGCCTTGGGTGGGGTGGGAGTGGGAATGGCGGCTTCCCTGGAAGGGAGGGCTGTCTTGATTGATGGGTGAGTGAGGTGGGGAAGGCAGACGGAGAGGATTGGCTGAGTTGAGGGTGAGATGAGACAGCACCTTGGTAAAAGGACAGTGGGGTTACAAAGATTAAGCTTCCTAACTGGTTACCACATTGTTGGTTTCCTTGGCTTTCTTAGTGTCTGGGCAACAGGACCTGAAGTGGCCTGAGTGACCTGGAGCTGATGGCTTCTGACTTCATCAGAGATTCTAAATCTCCAGCTGTTTACACCAGAGGACTATACACTTATTATGAGTATCTGTGTGTGCCCTGTCCTGTCGAGAAGCTTAGGTGGCACTGCAGGCAGCTAGGTAATACCTTGGATCAGAGGAAAAACTGGCGGCTATGAGACCCAAACCACTGTTAAATTCAACCAAGATGAACAGCTAAATCTGAGGGACTTAGCCCTATTTTCTGTCTTTCCTAGACTTCCATGTTTTAATTTGTATTTCCCTGAATTGACCCAGACTCATCTTTCATCTTTCATGTCTCTGTAGTAAGTGTGCCTTAATGGAGCTGCCAGGGGTCAAGGAGGGCATTGCCAAGTGAGGGTGGGTAACTCAGAGGGATGGTAGAGGGGAGCATGAGTGGCAGTATTTGCCTCGGCATAGGCATAGTGAATGAATTTGTTCATTGTGCAGAGGGAGGAACGTTTTCCCATTCACTCCAAAGCAAGGCAGAATGAAGGGGCAATTGCTTAGATAATTTGAGGAAAGGAATTTTTTTAGCTTGAATCAAATGACTGTTTGAGTCATTTTGTCTCACCCTCTGCTCTTCAGGGAACACTTTGGGTGGGTGTGAGAGGGCAGTGTTACTCTCCTGGAGAAATGTGATTAAGAAGATCATAGGAGTTGCATGGAGGCAGAGCGGGGGAAGTGGGCTACAGGACACCATCACATGCAGAGGTGACAACCCTTGTTAGACTCCATTCCCACTCAGGAGGTAGAAATGGCCCTGTTTCTTCCTGGTCTTAAATGCAGAGTAGTCAGGCAGCTACTGGCATCATATGATTTGAGGAATCTCAAACTACTGTTCCCTCCTTTCCCTTCTCTCCATGTTTTTGTCCCACTCACCTCTCACATTACTCATCCCATTTGGCTGTGATTATTTGGGAGGCACCAACCGCTTTGGGTAAAAATGCCCTTATTTGGGAAGCTGAACACATAAAGCCATTATCAATCATTAACATTATGGTTGAAATTAGTTTATCACACTATATAGTGATGAGGGATTGATAGAAACCAGGGCAGTCCTGTTTTGTTGGAAGGACAAGGGATTAACAAACCAGAAGTCAGGAGCCCTGGACAATTAGGGACCTGGGCGAGTCACTTAGCCTCTCTAAGCCTGTTCCAGCCCCTGTAGAACTGGCATTAAGAATAACGCACAGCACCATAGGCACTGAAGACTATTTGTTGAGAGTATGAATAAATAGCAGCCAGAAAGGTTAAATAAGAAGACTTATATCTAAGAACTTTCTAAACTTCATAGCATCGTACATATATGAAAGGTAGTAGTTATATACCTACTAGTAGTAATAGTTACTCTGATATTTTAAAATGAGAAAGAGGTTTGGTTCTTTTAACCTCACCCTCAGATATTTCCATGAATGTGTTGTACATTCATCCTTCTTAGTCCTTTTGTGACTCCACAAGGTCAGGACGATTAATTAGCAGCCACGTTGGCCAAGAGACACAGAGAGTGATGGGCAGTGCATCACATGGTAAGTCAGGTAGTTCAGATAAGAATTCAGAGCCCTGTTCTGTGACTAAACTTAGCTTGATTTTTTTGTTGTTGTTTCATGTTGGAAGGACTCTTCTTTAAATATAGTAAAAGCATCAAATCACACCCAACTAAGTTAGAATCTGCAGTAACTTGGGTGCTCATGTGCATGCTTCTCTTAAAGAAAACAGACATTTGTGAAATACATGGAATAAAAATCTATTGTGAATAGTAATTATCTTATCATTTCACATATTTTTACTACTGCAGATTTTCGTTGAGATATTTTTAAAGAGTGAAAAATTACTGTCTTAGTGAAAGACAATCAAGCATTTCACCATGATGACTACAGAGAAGGGAAATAGGGAAACTTCAGGAGAAAAGAACTGGAGAGAGGGTTCTGTCTCTTTCTTTCCAAGTGGCAAGTCCTCCTTTGTGTAGCTGACTGAGGGAGAGACTAAAATAGGTATACATAATTCTTAATTGTAAAGGAAGATATAAAGGTGTTTAATTTTAAGAGAAATTGTGAGAGAGAGTTATATAAAAACTTAAGTATCAGCTTCAAAGCAAGTAAATAAAAAAGGAATTAAGGATTTCTCTCTTTCAAGCTGTTCAGAGAATTCAGAAATAATGTTAAGATTCACACTTAGGTATAGATTGATAAAATAGTATTCAGTTATACATAAGAATTGTTTCTGTGAGTCTGTCTTTATTTCTTGTTGAATGTTTAAGTTAAACTATCCTTTAGGCTTCAATTTTTGTAAATTAAACACAGGAAGAAGCTACTTACCCTCCTCATAGAACAACTGGGGAATATACCTACACAGTTAGGTACCACTGCCCCCTCTTGGTAGCAGATATTAATTGTAGGTTCAGTTTTGGGGTAGACAATACATAAAACAAGGAAGGGAGAAACCATTGCAGCACATACAGCTTGTGATTCTGGAGCAAAGTAAAGTGAGAAAACACTGTAAGTGGTCTACAGCTGAGCATGGCCCACTCCCAGGGAGACTGGCTTGTTAGCATTTCTGAACTGCAGCTGCTCTGGTGAATAATTTCTGGGTGGCAACTTGGCTGACTTCCTCGATGTTGTTGATTATCTAATCCTGCATCTTCTCATGATAGCCGAGTGTGCCGCCGCTAGAAATATGCCCAACCCTGGAATTTCTGAAATCTCTGTCTGTACAGTAAACACCCGATTCCTGAACAGCACACAAAACCACCATCCGCTGTGTTTTGCCACATGATGACTGCTCACTTGTTAAGCTTGTGTGAACTTATTACTGCTCAAGATTTGCTTTTTAAAAGATTTAAGATTCCATTCTAAGAATGGAAATTAAAGTCTGACAAGGCCAGATCCAATAATAAAAGCATCAGGAGAAACTGAATGTTATTATCATCCTGACTAAAGTCAATGTTTAAATATGACATAATTGATGTAGGAAAGTTAAAGTGGACTTGGCCTTTAGATAGGAGTTGAAAGAGTTGTTCCATTGTTTTTGGGCCCTTAAAATGACTGACTTTTTTGAGCTGTGGTTTCTCATCTTTGAGATTGGATGTTTTCCTAAGCAAACTTTGAAGTTTACACATAGCTTGTTTCTGCGGCTCAGTTTTTAAAATCAGGGTGAACAGAGGACTGACTTTACTTGCCTACCAAATTTTCATTATTTCTGCTATTCTGCTGTCACTGGGCATAATAGTTAAGAGTTCTTATGAGTCAGACAGACCTGAGATGGTGTCTTGTTTCTACCACTTGCTACCTAAGTTAACTTGGACAAAAACTTCAATTTCTCTGAGCTGAAGAGGGTGTTGTAATATAGGGTCTGGAGGAGGATCAAATGAGCTGATTAGTTGACATCAGCACAGTGCCTATCTCATGGTAGTACATCCGCAGGAAATATTTGCCATCATTGTGATAAATTGAGAGATGGCAAAATTACCCAGGTTAGTCCAATTACTGAACACAATCAGTCTGGACCATATTTTATTCCAAATCAGTTTCTTCTTCCTCAGTAGTGGATTTGGGGCCGTTTGTCCTATTTGTCTCAATTCTTTATTTTAGTTTGCCCATATGTAAATAACATAGTATAATCCAAGTATCCCTATTGCAGCAAAGTTACCGTTACTCTCAAGTACAAATGTTCCTTCAAAAAAAAAAAGGCTAGATATGTTACCTTTTAAATAAAATATCTTATTTAGTGGTAAGTCCTTTACTTTCACAAAAATTATTATTATGACTGTGATTGGTTATATTTCAAACTTCTTTGTCATCTTGGTTTAACACCTGGAAGCTTGGTCTGATTCTAAATTCAGTTTATTTTTTAAGACCTATATTTCCTTTTAATAGAGATATAATTAATATAGTAGTTTCAAGTGTACAACATAATGATTTGATATATGTATATTGTGAGATGATCACTGCAGTAAGTCTGGCTAACATCCATCATTCCACATAGTTCAAAAAAATTTTTTTCTTGTGATGAGAACTTATAAAATCTACTCTTTTCATTAAATTTCCTTTTGCTCAATGACTAATTTTCTTTAGCCCTACCCTAATGTCTTTAGGCTTTGGAAAATGTGATGAGTAACAATATACAT
The DNA here is from genome assembly GCF_009834535.1 of Camelus ferus. Lineage (NCBI taxonomy): Eukaryota > Metazoa > Chordata > Mammalia > Artiodactyla > Camelidae > Camelus > Camelus ferus. Next base: position 57,391,978 of record NC_045704.1, on the reverse strand, counting down.
GCTGCTTAGTGTGCTAAGCACCCAAAAGTTCACTGAAGTCTCGGAGGAATTCCATCAGGCTCCATGATTTAGGAACCTTGACTTGAACCAATGGAACGCTATTACAGAAAGAAAAGTATCTTTGAGGAATATCGAAATATAAGGACGTAAGTTTTGGACTCAATCAGAGAACTTGAAATCTAAATCTGCCTTTTCCTAGTGCACATCCTTGGCCTGACTCTTAACTTCTTAGAGCTTTAGTTTCCTAAAATAGAGGCATGAATTCCTGCCCTGCCCTCTTCCCTCTATGTAAACACGTTTAGTGTGTTAGATGTTAAATAAATGTAAAGGATGATTAACTGTCCTGCATACCTGGAGACACATGCTAGAGAGTACACCTTCTCAGATTACTGTCTACAGTGACTATTGCAGCTGCTGTAGCAGAGTGAATGGTTTTCTTCTTGTATTTAACAGACCTGACTCTGTTTTCCTTTTATAGTTGGATACCTTGTTTAGTTAGCTGCTACATTTTTTCCCCTATGTTTTACTTCTGTGAACTTTAAGAAATGTGTATAGCAGGGAAGGGGGAAATGTAAATAAAGGGAGAGAAATAAGGACTACATTGGCCAAGCTATTATTAAACAGTTCTGTGGGAGTCTTGGTATGAACATAGTCTGTGTGTGTCCATGTCTGCACATATGGTATGTGCTAACTCCTCCTTCTCAGCTTGCTGACGTCCTTGAAGGCATGCTTGTGCATTTCCTCATCGTTTTGGGAGTAGAAGTAGGAAGAAAGTAGGAAGATTTCATTTATTAAATAGTTGTAACCAATATTTGTGTCCTTGGTCAAAATTTTTTTAAACATCACACCATTAGGATGGCTATTAAAAAAAACAAAACAAAACCAGAAAATAACATATGTTAGGCAGGATGTGGAGCAACTGGAAACCCTGTGTATAGCTGGTTGGGAATATAAAACAGTGTCGCCACAGTGGAAAACGGTATGACAATTCTTTAAAAAATTGAGCATAGAATTATTATATGATCTAGTAATTCAGATTCTACATATATACCCAAAATAAGTAAAAGCAGGGACTTGACCAGACATATTTACACCCACATTCATACCATATTGCTCACAACAGCCAAAAGGTAGAAACAATGGAAGTGTCCATTGACAGGTGAATGGATAATCAAAGTTGGTATGTACACACAATAGAATATTATTCAGCCTTAAATAGGAAGGAAATTCTGACACATGTTACAACATGGATGAACTTTACGGACGTTATACTAAGTGAAATAAACCAGTCTCAAAAGGATGGATATTATATGATTCCACTTATATGAGGTACCTCGAGCAGTCAAATTCAGAGAGAGTAGAATGGTGGTTGCCAGAGGCTGTGGGGGGCATGGAGGATGAGGAATTAGTGTTTAATGGATACAGAGTCAGTTGGGGAAAAGTTCTAGAGATGGATGGTTGCACAACAATGTGAATGTACTTAATGGCATTGAACTATATACTTAAAGATGGTTAAAATGGTAAATTTTCCACTTCATGTATTTAATCACATTAAATTGTTAAAGCAACTTTCCTATAGCTACCATAATTACTTTAATATTTTGTGAAATACTTGATCAAAACCAACTTTTTTTCCTGGTTTTGACTAACACAACTCTTCTGGTTTTTAAGAGCTTTTAAATAGCTTAAAATTCTTACCTGTTGGGACAAGGAAATTTTTGAATACTTAAGATCTTTTCTTTCAATCACTAGGACACAAATCTAAAACTAAATCCTGGCACCTGATTTAATGTCTAAACCACTTTCAACCTTCTCCTTAACTGTGTCTCCATCATTTATACTTCTACAAGAACTTATCACAAAACCACTTCTTCTTCCTATTAGTTATGTACATCCAGGTTGACACACTGATCAAAGAAGTCTAATGCAGTTGAAAAAATAGGCATTGTAAATTCCTGTCTCAAATGCTTACCTCATCTGCATTATCACTTTGGCCATTCATTGACTCATGTCTGTACACATGCATTCATTAATTCAAACATCTCTTGACTACTGTATGCCAGCTACTGTGCTCGATGCTGGTGGAGTTATCAACAAATAAATAAAAATAATGTAAGAAGGGCTCCATAGAGGCATATACAGATTGCTCTGTAGTACTCAGGAGAACAATGAAATCTACCGGGAAAGGCTTTGCCAAGCATATGAAGTTTGAATTGAATCTTAAAAAGTAATAACAGAACAAAGAATATGGGAAAGCATTTCAGACAGAAGAAGTGGCATTTACAAGGCCACAAAAGGGTGAAAAAGCATTGTGTGCTGGGTGCACTTCAGGTCTTTCAGTATGACTAGAACATGGGATAACGCGGGCTTGTGATGTGGTAAGATGACTGCAAAGGTAAGCAGGGACAGAGCATGGAGATCTGGATTTATCCACTCATTCATTAATAAACATTAATTGGGTTCCTACTATATTCCAAGTACTCTCTGGAATTTGGGGCTTCAAAGATGAGTAAGACACAAGTGGTAGAGTATGGTAGAAGGCAAGAATAGAGATTGTACAAAGTATAAAGGGAACTCAAATGAGGCATCTCTAACCCAACTGAACAGAGTAGATGGGTGGAAAATCTACAAAGGATTCCTTGAGGAGATGACCCCTGAGTTTGTCTTCAAAGGGGAGTAAGCATTAGTCAGTGGATGGTGGGGTGAAAAGAAAGAGCCTTTTCCAGAAGCAAGAGCTTAGAGACAAGAAACCACATCGTATGTGTGGAGAAGTCTAAGTGGTTTTGTGTTGCTAGATTTAAGTTCTAGGCATAGAATGAGGCTGAAGAGTAGGCAGGGCATAATCCTTTGTGCCATTTGAAAGAGTGAAGACTTTATCCGGAGGAGGGATAAGGAGCCACTGATGGGCTTTAAGCATTAGGAAACACTGCTTCTGGTGGGTGGGAAAGATGGATTTGAAGAAGATAAGGCAGGAAGTCAGGAGAAGAGATAGGCCAAACAGGAGATGGTGAGGACCTGAATAAGGGCCAGGGCAATAGGAATGGAGGGGAGGGAGCCAATGTGTGAAATATTGAGGAGGTAAAATACCTGTAGCTCTTGGTGATTGATGGGATGGGAGGGCTGAGGGAAGGTAATGGAAAAGACTACCAGGTTCCTGGCCAAGGCAAGTCACTTTTTGGGGGCCTCTCGTTCTTTATATATAAAATGGGTGGGCTGGACTGGGATTGACACTCACATCTCTCCCAGCTCTTCAGTTCTGTGAATCTGGGCAGCCCCTTGGGCTACTCTCACCCAGACTTAGGCAGTTGCTTCCCTTCTCCCCGTCTCATAGCTCCTCTGATGCCTTCTCAGGAAAGGAGGTGCCGGCAGAGCTGAGATGGCTTTAAAACTACCAGCCAATGTCAGGAAAATCGAATGCTGTTACCAGGTAGCTGGAGTTATAATTAGCCCAGTTGCTAGGGAAAAACTGAGATTCTGTAAGCATGGGCTGCCAGAAACAGCTTTTCCCAACTGGGTGAATTTATTTGTTTGCAGGAACAAAGAGGATACGGATGGAGTGGTTTTAATGTGTATTTGGAGAATTCAGTTTTTGCCCAGGGTATAGGATATGTTAAAAGCAGAAAATAGGTTTGTGTTGGGGCTACGTAGCATCTTGTCTGCGGTAGGAGGAGGGGGGCAAAATTCTGCTTTAATACATATATATAATGAGATAGCTGGAAAGAGACTTTCTTTCACTTGAAGGAGGATAAATAAGAACACGGTTAGAGTTAGAGAGGATCTTGGAGATAATCTATATCCCCTCTTCACTTCTTAAGAAAGCCTTTGTTTTAAAATAACTTTAGACATACAGAAGAGTTGCAAAGATGGTATAGAGAGTTCCTATATACCATTCACCCAGCTTTCCCTAATGAATAAACCCTTTCTTTTAAAGATAAGGAGACTAAGGCCCAGAATGGTAAACTAACTCACCTAAGGACACACAGCAAATGAATGGTCAAGTTGAAAGTAGAATCCAGGAGGCCTTACTTCCTGTCTGGACACTTGCAATGACTTCATTGGTCTTCAACAAAAGTTCAAGAAATTTATATGCTTGTCAGAAGTTTAGGCTTTCTTCTCCTTTGTACTCCTGGGCTAAAATAGACTATACACAGCAGAAGCTAGAGTATTTCACAGAGAAAGGATTCTGTACCTTGTGCCTGCTGCCAAAGAAAATATTTAGTTCCCCAGCCTGCATACCCTTTTCCTGGGAGTTGCATATTACATGTTTCCAAAAGTCACTGGGAACTTTTTGTTTTCGGGGGGCTGTCAGGAGGAGGGTGTTGCTTCCTGCTCTGGCCTTTGCCATCTCATCTGAGCAAGTTCAGCTTCCCAAGAAATGAGGCTCTGTTATACGCGGAGAAGGTACAGAGCAGGGGCCGGAGCAGACTGGAAAGGGGCCCAGCCTATCGTGTTAAATAGCAGCTAATCCACCCACGCTCCAAAAGGCAGTGATGTGACTTGGTACATGCCGTTCTGTGGAGAGAGAAGTCATAGTCAGGTGGCTTCTTGCCAAACAACTTTAGAACAGACTTTGGGCTGCACTGGGCAGTTATCATCCCTGTTATTTGGAAACTTGGCTTGAAGAGGTTGGGAGTGAATGAAAGGCACAGGCTGCCTTTTCATGCCAGCTATTTATCTCCTAACCCCACACACGCCCCACCCCCACCCCCCACCCCCCACCCCCGGCATGCAGGGCGTGAAGCCATCTCTGTAGGCACACAGGGCCTTAGCCCGCATAGAGGCTTGAGGAGGAAGTCCTCCTCTGAGTCCCCTGGGTATAGGGTGGCTGCCAATACGAAGGCCACGACCTGGAACTGCAAAAGGAGAGTCTGTGCACAGGCTGAGGTCCAGAAGTAAGCAAGTCCTTCCAGGTCACTTTTCCTTGGGAGGTTTCAGAGCTTCTCTCTGAGGTGGCTGCCCCTCCAAGACATATTCCATGAGAACCCCCATCCAGCTTCTCTCCAGTCAAGCTGGGTGTGTGCTTAGTGCAGACATAAACCTTGTCCTGCCCACCTGACACAGCTCAGTTGGTTACTTGCTGTATTGTCATCACTCTGCTCCAAAGTCAGGAACTCCCAAGTCCAGAGCTGGATCCAAGGGTCTTCCTGGCACAGAAATCAAATGAAGGTAGTGGACATCTGGGGTTCAGAGAAGATCCCTAAGAGGTGGGGCATAGTCTCTCTTTTTAATCTTGTTCTTTCTCTCCCATCCCTTCCAGGCTGTGAGATTGGGATGGGAGAAGCCCAGATTCCTGCCAGACCATATGGAGCCTCAGAGAACTCAGTCAGGATAGGAGTCACTGGTCCCCGCCAGTCTCTATAAAGCTGGGCGTGACAGCAGAGAGGTCCCTTCCTTCTCCTGTGGAAAGCTTGGTTATGTGGAGGCCCCTTCAGGGGTCTTGCCTGCTTTGCTGCAGGTGGAGGGTGGTGATGTCAGTTAGAACCAGAACTCCACCCCAGGCTTCCTCTAACCTCCCTTGGCCCTCAGTGCTAACTCCGTGATTTCTCCCTCTCCTCTTTCCTCCTTTTCCCCTACTTCTTCAAGGTGTCAGAGAATGTCACCAGTGCCCAAGGGTCTCGATAGAAGATGGAGGAAAATGAATGGTCATAAGGAAAACAGCCTGAGAATTATTCCTTTGTGTCTAGGCTTCTTACCTCCAGGAGAGGTTTCTAGATCCAGGTTTCGTCCCATCTCTTGGTATCAGTGTTCTCCCCACTCTTAGGCCTTTTCTGTTCTTCTTTGTCCCATGTTCTCTTTCTCCTTTTCCTGAATTTGTGCATAGACATGGAAAATGAATGCTGAATGCTTCACACTTAAACCCTATGGAGGAAGGAATCCATTTAGCGTTTACTGTGTGCCAGGCCCTACACTCTGCATTTTACACATATTTAATCCCAACCACATAATAGCCCTGCGAAGTTGGTGTCTTGTCCCCATTTTTCATAGGACCAGATTTGCCATTAATAGCCTCCGGGAGTGTACCTGGCATCCTAGCAGCTACATGGCCTAATTCTTCAGTTAATAAGCAAAGTCTTGGCACATTCTTTAGAATCTAAAGTTACTCACTCATTCAAATGCAAATGATGTTTTTCGTAGTGAATAATTCTACATTGTATTGAGGTCTGACTGAAGAGAGAAGACAGAGCTCTAGTAAAATGATACCATCTTCGTGGCGGTTTTCACCACGGTTGTGGCAGGAAGAGGCGGTGCACTGATGTATCTGCCCTAAAAGGTGGCATTGACCTTATTGTCCTTGGGAAACAGGTGCAAACTGCCATGTGGAATGTAATGGAACCGGGCTGCTCTTATGCCCGTGCGCTGCCCTGTCTGTGCTGTCTGGTTTGGAATTCTGAGAGTCCAGAGGAAATTGGGGAATATTCACACTTAAAAAATTAGAAAATGAGGCTTCTGAGAAAAGGGCAATGAAATTGGGATTTTTTTGGGGGGGAAGAACAGACTCAGAGGTGACCTAATAGTAAATGTTAGAAGTGTCGCTGTATGTGGCAGACAGTGATGAGCTATGCTCTGTCTCTGCTGAGAATAAAAAATAGGTTGATCCTAGTTGAAATCTAAGCATTAGGCCTCACTGATTTAAAAATATTTGTTGAGTACCTACTATGTTCCAGGTGTTACTGGAGGTGTTACTAGAGGTTTGGAATATATATATATATGCATTCCTATCCTCATGGAATTTATGTTCTAGCATAAGGAGACAGATAATGAGTAATAGATATTAAACAACACATAGAATGTTGGAAAGTGATAAGTTCTTGCAGGGGTTAAAAAAAAAAGTAGAGCAGAGTCAAGGAGGTCGAAAAGTGTAAGAGTGGTCAGGGGAGGACGGTAAAGGAAATGGCAATGCAAACAGCCAAGGGCCAAGGGTGAGTGAGCAACTCCGCACAGAGACCACCAATCTGGGATGCTTTCATAGCCTCAGGTCAGCCTGAAAGGCTACAAACGCTGTGATGGTAACACCCAGGAATAAATCTTCCTCTACTGGCCTTTCTCATGTTTACTTACTTCCCTTCCCATCTCATATCTGTAAAATAAAGTTACAAAAAGATACAGGCAGATCACGTGGTGGGCAGACTCTAACTGGGCTGCCCATGATCCCTGCCTTCCAGTGTTCGTGCCTTTGTGTAATCCCCTCCCCTTGGGTACGGCAGGATGTATAACTTGCTTTTAACCAATAGTATATGGCAAAGGTGACAGAATGTCACTCCTGCAACTGTGTTAAGTTTTAAGACTCTGTCTTGCTAGCTGACTTGCTCTAGAGCCTCTCCTTGCTGACCATAGGCCCTTGCAGATAATTTTTAAAACTTCGGCTTTTACTCTTGAGTGACAAGGGAAGCCACTGAAGGGTTTTGAGCAGAGGAATGATTTTAAAATGACAGTCCTGTCTGACTTTCAAAAGATCATTGTGGTTACAGTATTGAGAATAGGCTATAGAAAGGCCAGGGTAGAAGCCATTGCGGTGACCCACATAAGAGATGATGGTGATCAGACTAGGTAACAGCAGCTGATATGAGGAGAAGTGGTGAAGGTAGCACCAACAAGATTGCAATGGACTGGATATAGAATATGAGAGGAAGAAAGGAACCAGGGAAGACGCCAGGGTTTTTGGCCTAAGCAACAGGAAGGATGGAGTTGCCATAACTGAGGTAGGGAGGGTTATATCTGTAGAGCAGGTTTGAGGGTGGAGAGTAGGAGTTCAGTTTTGGATGTTTTGTGTTTGAGGTATTTGTTGGACGTTTCCAATGGCAATACCGAGTATGTGGTTGAGTGTGTAAGTCTGAAGTTATGGAGAAGGGGTTGTGCTGGAGATATAAATTCAGGAGTGGTCAGAGTGTAGATGGTATTTATTGCCATGAGACTGTCTAGATCACCAAGAGAGTTAGACCTACCAAGATGCGAGATAAAAGGACCAAAGACTCAGCCCTGGGTCACCCTAATATTAATAGTTTGGGGGAAGGAGGAAGAACTAGCAAAGAAGATGGAGAAGCGGCAGCCGATAAAGTGAGAGGAAAACCAAGATAGTCTGGATTCCCAGAAGCCAAGTAAAGAAAATATAGCAGAGGGAGGGATCAGCCTTTGGAAATGCTGCTGGTGGCTCAGGTATACAATGACTAAGAACTGACCTTTGGATTTAACACCATGAATGTCATTAGTGATTGATTAGAGTAGTTTGGGTGGAGTGCTGGAGGCAGAAACCTGATGGCAGTAGCTTCAACAAAAAATGGAGAAGAGAAATTGGAATCAATGAGTGTGGCTGATTATGTTGAGTTTTGTTGCAAAGGAGAGCAAAGAAATGGAGCAGTAACTGGTAAGGGTATAGAGTCCAGAGAAGATTTTTTAAAAGATAGATGCCTAATAGCATGTTTGTGTACCAGTAGACTTTTCTAGTAGAAAGTGAAATATTGATAGAGGACAGAAGGGGAGACTTTCTGGATGTTATGTTTGAGAAGTAGAGAGAAGGAGACCTAATGCCTAAGTAGACGGTGTGGCTTTAGATAGGAGCATGGAGAGCTGATTTGTGGTCACAAGTGGAAAGACAGTATGTGCGCGCAGATACTGGTAGATGGAGAGATACCGTGGTAGGAGACCATCGGGGTTTTCTTCTAGTTATTTCAATATTCTTGAAGTAGGGATCAAGCTTTATTCTCTCACTATGTATTTCCAAACATGTTCCTAGAGTGAGTCACTCCCTCATGTGTGCTGATCCCTGCTGACACATCCTTGTTCACACCTGGAATACCTGTATCCTTTTTCTTTGCTTATTCCAGTCCTACTCAGGTTTCAGGGTCCAACTCAGATTCTACTTGCTCAGGTCAGCCTTTCCTCATCACCACTGCCTAAGACCATCTTTTACTCTCTGCTCTCTTCCAGCAATTACAGTTCAGATACATTATTTGGCACATGTATTTAATCCCTGGCTATAATCCCCGGCTAGCAATCAGCTTTCCATGTATACATTTCTTACCTCTCCTTCTAAATTATAAACACTTTATGGGTTGAATTTATCTCAAAATTTCTCTGTAGCCTTCAATATAATCTTCAACATTGTTGAGCCCATAATAGAAACTCAGAAAGTTTGTGTTAATTGCAAAACACCCTAGAAGTTGCAGGCGAGGCTCATCTGTAGAGGTAAAAGAGGAGCCCTCCTTTCCATCCTTTGCTGTCTCCTCCACCTGAGAGCCCACAAGCTGGCTTTGGAGCACTCCAGGTGAACCTCCAACTCTTCCTGGAACTGAGAAGACTCCAGGAGAAGGGTCAGCAGAAGAGGCAAGCAAACAAATTGAGAAAAAAAAGTGTATGAAGAAGAAATTCTTAACAGAATTGTTTAAGAGCAGGTTGTGTCTTTATTTTTAACAACACTCATTCATTTGATAAATTTATAATTATCTTCCATGTATGGGTACTGCTGTCTATGGGCACCGTGCTAGCGATGGAGATACAATAGGGAGAAGATAGAGTGCTCCCTGCCCTCCTGACACTTGCAGTTTAGTGTCTGAACATACTTTCAGTAGTTCTGTGATCTGACTTCTTCAGTGTGGTGCCTGTTATCACCTCATAGATAGTTTTGCTTCACTTACAGTTAGCTAGAGTTACTTCTGTGTTTTGTTGGTTGGTGAATGTCATAACCCCATAAAGCTTTTTTCCAAAAAATTTTTCATGGGGGGAGGTTAGGTTTGTTTATTTATTTGTTTGTTGGTTTCCTTATTTATTTATTGTAATGGCAGCACTGGGGATTGAACCTAGGACTTCATGCATGCCAGGCATGCACTCTACCACTGAGCTTATACCCTCCCCCCATAAAACTTGTAAAGATGCTCTTATACCATAGGATTAATTGTGATGCAGGTCAGGGCATGTCTTCACATAATGTACCTAAACCTAGTACATCTTTTTCCTAACATCTTGTAGAGCAGCACTGTCCAACAGAAATATCATATGAGCCACAGGTATAATTTAAAATTTTCTAGTGGCCATGTTAAAAGTAAAAAGTAACATGAAATTAATGTTAATGATAAATTTTAAATATCATTTCAACATGAAATCAATATTAAAAATTATTAAGATTTTAATATTTTTTCATTGTGTTTAGTCTTTGCAATCCAATGTGTATTAAGTCTTTGAAATCTTTACAGCACGTCTCATTTCAGATAGTCGCACCTTAAGGGTCTGAGAGCTATGTATGGCTCGTGGCTGCCCTCCTGGACAACAAAGCTTAGAGTCTATGGTCGAAGTGCCGTCCCTAGTCTCAAGCAGAGGTATAATTTCAGAAGAGTTGCCTGGTCATAGGACCTGGCTTCAGGACACAGTGAGGCTTCCAAGGGAGGAGTGACTGCCAGGTGTTAGAACTCAGATTCCATTTTGTAGTGTAAGCTTCAGTGTAAGAAAAACCGTCCTTGACTTTGCAGGACACCAGTGAGTGGCTTTATTCTTTTTGGAGGCTAAATCAATACAAGCGTCAATCCAGAATCGAGAGCTGAATTTGGGGACAAATGTCAGATCATGTTAGATGCCACAGATAATTTTAAAATACTGAGTAGGCAGCCTTCAGTTTCCTGTGGACCAGTTTATCTGTAGTAAAATTAATATAACATTTTTATAATTTTAAACTCCAAAGTAAGTTTTCCCTTATCCCAATTCTACACCTGCTGCCCAAAGGGAGGTTAAGGAGCGCGGGATGGTTCCCCTGCACTCCAACTTCTCAGTAGCCGAGGGACACAGATCATTCCGAGCGTCCCTTTCGGTCCCTTCAGCGGGGCCAGGTCTCCACACAAGGTGTCCCAGGATTGCCGGCGCTCCAGGCCTGCGCTTTGCTAAGTTAAGCCCAGCCAGGCCTATTTGTGGACTGAGAGGCTCCAGCCAAGTGAGAGAGGTCGTCCTGCTCAGGAATGTGTGGGGAGCGGGGAGGGCCACTGAGATCACTGGTGCTGATATGGGTTTTTTCTCACTTGCCAGCTCATTGGGGCCTAAGCCACAGAGGCTTCTGGGGCCTGACAAGATTTTAGCAGAGTGACTGAGCAGGGTTTAAGTTGGAGATCAGTGTGAACACCAAGGCCACGTGTATATTGGGACCTCTGAGGTCAGAGTCTAAATAAAGCATGCCCAAGACACCTTATCTTTTCCCCCATATTTTAAAATGGACTTTATTTTTTGGGGGGCGGTTTTAGGTTCACAGCAAAATTGAACAGAAGGTACCGTGATTTCTCATATGCCACCTGCCCCCTCCCAACACACAGCACCCCCACCATCAAAATCCAAAGATTTTAACCTATCATTTTTATCATTCAACCTCATTTTAATCTCTCTTGGTTTCCTAAACTCAGAGTTGCCAAGAAATCTCTCTCTCTCTCTCCATATGGTTCATACATCTTACTACCTTTGGGGAAACTAAGGTTTACTGAACACCTACTATAGCTCAGGTATTTTCACTTACACCTTTTTATGTAATTTTTACAATATCCCTGAAAGGTAGTGATGTTAGCACCTGAAGGAACTACCACTTAGGTTAAGTGATTTACTTCTAGAATACAGAGGATGAACTATATGGGACTATGTGAAACTGTAAAAAAAAAAAATGGTTGGCTAACTGCATTTTTGTGTTTCAACCTAATAGAACGTGAGAGAGTGTTTGAACCCAGGCCAGTTTAGTTCTAAAGTCTATACTCTTCGCATCATACCATACACTGCCCTAAGTACCAGGTTCTTTATTTTCCCTTGGCAGCTCTGTAGTTCCAGATTATATCCTTCACCTCTAAAAGATGAGAACCAGGGAGCTGAGAAGAAGGGCAACTTAAGGTATGACTTATCCTGAGTCAGGTCTAGGGATGTTTCCTTGGCGGCGAAAGCCAGGAGTTAGCGGGAGGGACCTGCACTGATTTGTACGTCTGTAGGCTATTTCTGGCTGCCACCTGTGTGCATTTCCATCCCAGCTTCTTGATTCTGGGTCTCTTCTGTTTATCACACTCTACTATAATTATCTGTTTAATGGTCCCCATAGGCTGTAAATTCCCTGAGGACCATGACTGCGCCTGCCTTGCTCTTTGTAGTGCCTATTAGAGTAGATGCTCAGTAAATATTGCATTAAAAAAACAACACAGAAACAAAAGATACCATCTCATAAGCTAGCTACCCTGTCCTCTGCCAGTGAGTGCCCTTTCTGTCTCTGTCTCTGTCACACACACACACACACACACACACACACACACACACACACAGACGAGCCCTGGCTGTGTCTGTCCAAATACCTGATCCCCTTAAGATTCCTTCACAGCCTCGGTGCTTACTCAGAGGTGGGAAGTCTGTGTTTGTCTAAAGGTAAACTGGGCTGGGAAGGGATTGGTGTTATTTTTGGGCCTCTCCTAAGGACCGAAGTGGGCTGGGCTTGAAAGAGTGACCTGAACGGAGGAGTTCTGCCATTTGGATGTAGACTCTTGTATTTTGTATTGTATAAACTGAAACTTTTCCACTTGGTGTTTTCCCATGTCTTTGGCAGACAGGACACTAAAGCAGCCTCTGGCAGGAGAGTGCCCTGCCTTGTAGTCAGTCTTCTGGTTACTGAGGCTGAGGACACTGCCCTACTGTCCTTTCCCTGGCAAATGAACCATACTTGTCATATGTTGGGGCAACCTGTGTGTCTGATTTGGGGCTTAACTAGTAGAAGACAGTGAACCTGGAATCCTTAGAAAGGCAGGAATTACACCTCTGAATGCAGCCTTTCCTCCACCTGAGGGTATAAGGACTTTAATGATTTGCGTTTGAACACCTTCTGGCTAGGTGTCTCACATCAGATGATGAAACGATGCAGGTGGTATTATAATTCTTATGGGCAAGAGGAAGAGGCTCTGATTCAAATTAATTGAGTATAAAAACTTTTAGCTCTGGGGGTGACTTGTCTAAAGTTGCACAGTTAATGACAGGGCCAAGTATTTAGACCCTCTAGGGTTCTATTTTTGCTTTAAAGCTAGGTGCATGGAATGAAACTTCATCTACGAAAGAACTCATTTGAAAGCTACTAAAATGTGTTTCTAGGGCTTGTGGTGGGGTCCAGTCCCTTGTCCCTTGGTCAGGACAGGTAGAACCCCTTATGAAAATACTCGGTACTTCACCCTGTTTTATAGGGCTATGGCTATAGAGAAATCTGGAAAAGAAATTCACCGTGTACAAAAAATATTTGTGAACTACACTTTCCCTAGAAGGAATGTGGTTCTAAAAAGAAAATATTTAAAACTAAAACTCATCTACTAAGAGTTACTTTTCACCTTGGGTTAATAATCAGAAATTAGCAGGGAGAGTATAACTCAGTGGTAGAGTGCATGCCTAGCACGCACAAGGTTGTGGGTTCAATCTCCAGTACTTAAATAAATAAGCCTAATTACCTCCCCAACCCCAAAAATTTTTTTAAAAAATCAGGAATTCTAAGAGGATCTGCTCGCAAGATTTTGAAATGCTTATTAAACTATTTCTTTTTGAATTCCTTTAGTTTACAGAATTGATTTTGAGTGAGATCTGGCCATATTTATTTTTGTCCCAAATAAAAACTCTTCTGTGAAGGCCTGCTTCTCTTGGCTTATTTCCTGTCTTACAAAGGAGAAGTACTCATTTCCTTCACTCACTGACCCTAATTCACCTCTTATCGCACTGAAAAGCACTTTGGTTCCGGCACGCTTTAACCTCCAATACATAGTTCCCTCGCTGATGTTATCAGCGAGTGTGTGCTGGAATGCTGTCAGGCTGCTGCTTTTCTGTTTTGTTTTTTTTTTCTTGAGTGTCTGCTCTTACCCTAGCCACACACTATGAGAGATGTAAAATAAAACATAAGCCCTGTCCTCAGAATGCTTGAAGATTCGTTGAAACACACACACACACACACACACACACACACACACACACACGCACGCACGCACACACACACACACTTGAAGTTAAATACAAAACAAAATGTAAGTTAGCAACTCAGGACAGATGATAAACTGTTTAGTCCATAAACATATACTGAGGGCAAAGTACTTTTCCAGATATTAAAACCTAGAAGGTGAACCAGACATTTTAAATAACTAATCAAAGCAGAGTGAAGTGAGTGCTGTACTTCAGACAGACGTCAAATGACCGAGCCCTGGTTTACTCGGGATGGTCCTGATTTTGCCTGCTGTCGTGGTTTCATGATAGCACCCTTTTCACTTTCAGAAGAGTCCCAGTATGGATGCTAAATTACAGTCATCTTAGTTATAAACAAATTCAGTGAGAGTGAAGAGAAAGAAATTTTTAAATTCTGACGAGGGGCAAGTTTTCCTGGAGCGGGGATGTTTGAACTGAACCAGTCCCTTTTATTCCATGCGCATGTTGTGATGGTACTTCTGCCTGTATTCATCTGTTCTGGGTGGTAGGTTGGTTGGTTCACTCATTCAGTGCATTTACTACATACAGTTGCAAAACGCCGTGGGGGCCTCCGGTTAGTCACAGCTACTGGATATTTGAATTCAGCACGGCGCTGGGTACTTTACCTAGCTTATTTCACTTACCCCTCACTACAACCCTCAAGGTAAATTTTCTAACCCCATTTTATAGATGAGGAAATTAGGTTCTTAGAGATTAGGTAACTTACACAAAATAGGTCACCCAGCTAGTAAGTGGCAGAAAGGGATGTCTACCTTTCTAGGTCTGCCTGTCCTGAAACCCACGTCCCAGCATCACAAAGCTGAAAGGCATAAGCTGACAACCAGCACCTCCAGATAGTTCGACCACACTGTCATTTGCCTCTGTCCCAAGGGAATCTGTCATTGAAGAGGGTAAAAAGACAGAAATACATGGCATCAAACGTGTGTCAGTATTGAAGTACAAAAAGAATGATATTATGAAAATTCAGAGGCATAAGAAATGACTTTTAGTGGGAGAGATAAAGTGAAGCTTCACAAGGGACTTGGCCTTTAGTGATGAAAGCAAAGGAGAACAGTGACACAGCACCTGGAAAACCTAGGACGCGTGTGGGAAATCCCAGTTAGGCTGGTGGCATGTGACAGGAGATAGAGCTGGATGGGTGGGCTGAGGTCAAATTTGAATAGGCTCCATTCTCAAGCTGAGTTGTGTAAAATTCAGTGGCTGTGCTGTTAAAAACCGTTAGAAGCTTTTTGAGTAAAGGGAGTAAAATAATCAGAGATTTCTTTGGGAATGATTTACATGGTGGAGAGACAGGGGTTGGGGAGACCAGTTCTGAGACTGTTTACTCTGATCCCAGTGAGAAGGAAGAAGTGAGTCTCACCTTGGGTGGTAACCATCAAGGATGAAGAGGAAGGGCAGGATTGGAAAGAGATTCTGCAATATCCCGTGCTAATCTCTGTTAGAGATGGTTGAAGACAGTGTATTGTTTTGCTCTCTAGTTCAGATACAATAATGATGTTCCTTATGTGCTAGACATTGTTCTAATTGCATGTGTGATGTTCAATACATAACAAATACTTGACATCATTTAATTATAACTACCATGACTTCCTAGCACTTTTTGAAACATTTTTAATAACAACTGAAATAAAATTCACATAGCAATGTAATTCACTCAAAGTATGCAGGTCAATGTACACATCAGTGTTTCTAGAATAGCCACAGAGTTGTGAAAATAGCACAGCAATCAATTTTTTAATCACTCCAAAACGATACCCCCAGCCCATTAACCATCACTCCCCAATTCCCCTACCTCCCACCACTCAGCCCTAGTCAACCACCAGTCTACTTTATTTCTCTGTGGATTTACCTATTCTGGACATTTCATATAAGTGGAATCAACCAGTGTGTGGTTCTTTGTGTCTGACTTCTTTCACTTGGCATAATGTTTTCAAGGTTCACCCATGTTGTATCATTCCTTTTTATGGCTAAATGACATTCTATTTTATGGATATACCCCATTTTGTTTATCCATTTATCAATCAATGCATGAAATTTTGAAAGTTATTCTAAAATTTTGCTGGATCAAATATTTATGCTTAAAGTAAGCGAGCTACTGAATGGCATTTGTACATTTGGATTGTATGGCAACTTCTATCTTAATACCATACTTCCTCATCTATAGTGACCTTCTCTACCCTTGTGTATCTTTCTCACACATTCAACCTTCCCTGGTTAGGCTGTATCTGAACTTCCTCATCAGGGATCACCTTTGGCATTTTAAATCCATATCTTGAAGTTTTGTTCTTCTCAACTGGACTGCAAGCATACTAAGTATAAGAAAGACATGTTAGACATCTTCCTTCTTCCCCACAAGACCCTTATAATCCCTTTCCACATTATGAGTGTTGTTAAGTGTGGAGAAGAGGGGCCAAGAGTCAGAGCAGACCCTTTAACACTCCCTGGCTGGGACCACACTTTTTCATTTTAAACTTCTCCCTCCCTCATTCCTAGAAGTGTCTTGTGGACTATTTGTGGGGGACAGTGTGCAAACTTTTGATGTAGTTAATATAGTGGGTAATAATGCTTCAAAATCTAGTGTTGAAAGGATTGATACATTTTGCATTAAGATCTTTTCAAATTGGTCAGGTGAAACCATTTTTCTTTTGATTTTTTTAAAAAAATGGCGTTTTTTAGGATTCACTGTGTCATGGCTTCTACTGCAGCAAAATTTTGAAAATCTGTGTTTTTAAAAGGGATAGCCACATTGTGGATTATGTGAGCAGTGGATCAATTTATAGAGTTAAAACTGAAGACTTGAGAAAAACTTTTTTCTGTTTCTTTAATTTTGTGTCTATATGAGTTGATGAATGTTTACTGAACTTATTGTGGTAACTATTTCATGATGTATGTGAGTCAAATCATGCTGTACACTTTGAAGTTATACAATGCTGTGTGTCAATTATATCTCAAAAAAACTGGAAGCAGGGAAAAAGGTATGACATGCCAAATAAAAGGATAGAATCTTTGAAAAAAAAAAATTGGATCCTTGGAAAGCAATCAGGTAATTGGTTACTGGTTTCTTTTAACCCAATTCAATACTGAACTTTGCAGTAAATGCCAGCGTGGAAATCAGTTCAGCAGTTTAACAGAGATCAGTATTAAGACTCTGGTCAATGATGTTTCCTGAAACAAAACAAGCTGCCAACACAGAGAAAATGCGATTAAACACAGTTAACCTGTAACCCATTGTTTGCCCAGTCCTCTAGTTCTAGGTACTAACATTATAATGAAAGTTATTGTATTTCTTATAATTTAATTTCAGCATCATCATTGAAACTTTTCCTTGAGTTAGGTGGGTGAATCCTCCTATGGGGACATGTAGAAAAAGATGCTCTCTCCTCCCCAGCCACCCTTTCCTTTTCTTTTTTAATAGTTTTTTTTAGGGAGGGGTTGGGGGTAGGTAATTAGGTTTATTTATTTATTTATTTTAATGGAGATAACTGGGGATTGAACCCAGGACCTCATGTGTGCATGCTAGGCACATACACCCTCCCCCTCCAACCGCTTTCCTTGAGTACACACATTTCCTTAGATATCTTGACAAATAGCTGACAAGATTTGGTGATGAGATAAGCAAATGCAGTTAATTTCAGATCCCCTTTAACTATAGTTAGAAAACAGCTTGTATATGAATATTTACTCATGGAGAATGGAGCAATGTGATTATGCACCGATTTTCTGCAGAAATAGGTTACAAAGGGTTAGAATTTCATGCTGTAAATTGGAATGTACTTGCACTTCCATGTGGTAGATTTTGTAATAGCCATGAAAAATTACCTTGGTCTACCAGAATATAATTGATCATAAGATTCAGAATCTAATCTTGTGGGATGAAACTACTTTAGCAGTTCTGTGTAAACCTTATGGTCTATTTGATAGAATAGGCATAATGCTGGAGCCTAGAGAAGTAATTATATTTTTTCTTTTTTCTCTTTTTTTCTTTTCTTTCCCTCCTTTTCATTTCTCTTTTCTACTTCTCTCAGAGGGATGAAGCTAATGTGAAGAATGTTCAGCCTGGGTGTCTATTTGCATGCAGGTGCCCAGGACAGCCCACCTTTAGTGTAATAATTTTCTTTCCTTTCTATGACATGTTATTAGTTTAATATGTGATTATGGCTGAGAACTTCAACTATCCAGTCAGAGAGGGTAAATTATTGTTTTTATAAGTAATAATAGTGAACAGTTTTTGAATGCTTACTGCATGCTAGGCACTGTGCAACACGATTTTGTGCATTATTTCATTTAGTCTTTTAACATCCTTATAAGAGAGGTACCATTATGATTCCCCCCTCATAGATGAGGTTGAGGCTTATAGGGAGGGCTGGTGAAGTGCCAAGCCCTCTTCTCACCTTCAGGGCCTGTGCTCTTGACCACTATACTTACTGTCTGCACAATATTCTTTCAAGTATCAAAGAAATGTAGCATGCTTCCTTATTTTATAATTTACCACATTCTACTAAATCAGGCAAAACCTGGCAGTGTTTCCTGAGCAGGTCTCTTGCTGAAATGCCAGAGCAAAAGTGAATGCTAGATTCAGTTATTGCTTTTATTTCAGAAGAACCCTTCTGGGTTTTAATTTCCTTATCTTTAAAATGAGGGACCTGGCTGGGGAGGGTGTAGTTCAGTGGCAGAGCGCATGCTTAGCATGCACGAGGTCCTGGGTTTAATCCCCAGTACCTCCATTAAATAAATAATAAATTAATAAATACAGAAATAAACCTAATTACCACCCCCCCAAAAAAAAAACAAAAAATAAATTAAATTAAATTAAATTAAATTAAATATAAAATAAAATAAAACGAGGGACCTGGAGCAGATAAATGCTAAGGTCTTCAAATCCATGAATCTTTCACCAAATTAATCCAAATATTGACTTCATTTTCTTATCTGGGATTTAGAGCTGATAAAGCCCACATAGTTTACATCCTCCATTTTTTCTTGCTTTAGATTTAAAGATCTTTCCTGGTGGGGCTGAGGTCTCTGGCACTGGTCAACCTGAGAACAAAGTGGGAAGTGAACAAAGGTTGTCAAACAGCTGTGGGCAGAGCAGCATTCGAGGTGTTGTAGGTGTATTTTGTACATTATCTCGTTTAATCTGCACAGAGTCCCCTGTGGAAGAGGCATTATTGTCTTTGTTACAAAAGAAAGCAATCACATTATACCTGTGAGCCAACTGAGGCTCGCATGATGAAGTCCATAACATCGTATTCATAAAATTCTTCCTGCTTAATACTATGAAACGGACTTCATCAGGGAAGGGACTGACTCATCCCTGTACACTCAACTCTAGGCTTGAATAAAGTAAATCCCTGAATTAAAATTTATAGACTCCTCCCTTGGTTCCCCCGCAGACCTGGTCCTCTTTTTCTGCTCCTTGTTTTACTTCCTAGGTTGCATAACCTCCTACGTGCTTGAAATCTCAGCATTGTTCTTGCTTTTCCCTCTGGTCTAATCTGAATCTATCACAAACCAGGAAGCCCTATGGATTCTACTTCTGAAATGTCTTTTGAGTTTTTCTCCCTGTACCTTTTTGGCCTCAGATCTTTCCCATTCCTGTTCTGGTCGGTCAGCCTCTTGACTCCTCCATCTTCTTCACATCCACCTTCAATTGCTTCCTCAACACGCACCTGATCATGGCAATATTTTGTCTAAAACTCCCTGAGGAGTTCCTGTTCTCTACTGCTTACCAGTCAGTCTTTTTCACATGACTTTCATAACTAGTTGTGAGCTATTTTCTATACTGATATCTCACTCCTTGTAACACACGGCCACTTAACCTTCACCGGACACTTCATGCACAACATCTCACCAAATTTTTGTTCATATTTTACTTCACTTGAGATGTTTTCATTTCCTTTTTTTGTTTGTCAAAATCTTGCTTTTTGCTGCTTTACCTCAATAAAAATTAATTGTGCCCTTCATAGATTTACCCATCAGAATCCCCTCTCATCTTAAGCAAACCCAATTTTTGAAAATCCAGTTTTATGATAAAGGCAGCCTATTGTTTTAAAAAAAATTCTCACAACATAATTAAAAAATAATTAAATCCCCCTGTCTGGGGTAGGGTATAGCTCAGTAGTAGAGTGCATGCTTACCATGCTTGAGGTCCTGGATTCAATCCTCAGTACCTCCAATTAAAAAATAAATAGGTGAAAATAAGTAAATAAATATAAATACCTACCCCCTGAAAATAATTTTTTAAATAAAAAAAATGAAGTAACTTAAAAAAAATCCCCAGGCATATTTAAAATACAGTTCTGTATTAGCAATTTGGTTTTCAGGAACAGACCTATATCAGTCAGAAGAAGTTATTATTTTTTCTTTTTTTGAATTCTCTTTTTATTGAAGTATAGTCAGTTTGTAATGTTGTGTCAACTTCTGGTGTACAGCATAGAGTTTCAGTCATACATATACATGCATATGTTTGTTTCCATATTCTTTTTCATCATAGGTTACTACAAGATATTGGATATAGTTCCTGTGCTATACAGTATGAACTTGTTGTTTACCTACTTTATATGTAGTAGTTAGTATCTGCAAATTTCAAACTCCCAGTTTATCCCTTTCCACCCCTTTTCCCCTCTGGTAACCTTAAGTTTATTCTGTCTGTGAGTCTGTTTCTGTTTTATAAATAAGTTCATTTGTCTTTTTTTTTTTTTTTTTTTTTTTTTTTAGATTTTACATGTAAGTGATATCATAGAGTATTTTTTTTTTCTCTTTCTGGCTTCCTTCACTTAGAATGACAATCTCCAGGTCCAACCATGTTGCTGCAAATAGCATTGTTTTATTTTTTATGGCTGAGTAGTATTCCATTGTATATATATACCAGTCATCTGTCAATGGACATTTAGGTTGTTTCTACATCTTGGCTGTTGTAAATCGTGCTGCTGTGAACACTAGGGTGCATGTGTTTTTCTGAATTACATTTTTCTTTGGATATATGCTAAGGAATGGGATTGCTGGATCATATGGTAAGTTTACTTTTAGTTTTTTAGGGAACCTCCATACTGTCCTCCATAGTGGCTGCACCAATTTATATTCCCACCAACAGTGTAGGAGGGTTCCTTTTTCTCTACACCCTCTCCAGCATTCATTATTTGTAGACTTCTTAATGATGGCCATTCTGACTGGTGTAAGGTGATATCTCATTGTAGTTTGAATTTGCATTTCTCTAACAATTAGTGATGTTGAGCATCTTTTCATGTGCCTGTTAGCCATCTGGATGTCTTCTTTAGAGAGATGTCTATTTAGATCTTCTGCCCATTTTTTGATTTGGATTGCTTGTTTTTTTGATATTAAGCTGTATGAGCTGTTTGTGTATAATTTGTAAGTTACTCCCTTGTCGATCACACCTTTTACAAGTATTTTCTCCCATTCTGTAGGCTGTCTTTTTGTTTTGTTGCTGGTATCCTTAGCTGTTCAAAAGCTTTTAAGTTTAATTAGATTCCATTGGTGTATTTTTGCTTTTATTTCCATTACTCCAGGAGCCAGTTTGAAAAGAATATTGCTGTGATTTATGTCAAAGAGTGTTCTGCCTATGTTTTCCTCTAGGAGTTTTATATTATCTGATCTTACATTGAGGTCTTTAATCCATTTTGAGTTTAATATTGTATATGGTGTTAGAGAATGTTCTAATTTCATTCTTTTACAGATGGCTGTTTAGTTTTCCCAGCACCACTTATTGAAGAGACTGTTTTTTCTCCATTGTATATTCTTGCTTCCTTTATTGTAGATTAGTTGACCACAAGTGCGTGGGTTTATTCCTGTTCCATTGATCTGTGTGTCTGTTTTTGTGCCAGTATCACACTGCTTTGATTATTGTAGCTTTGTAGTATAGGCTGGAGTCAGGGAGCATGATTCCCCGAGCTCCATTCTTCTTTCTCAAGATTCTTTTGGCTCTTCGGGGTCTTTCATGTTTCCATACAAATTTTAACATTTTTCTTCAGTTTTATGAAAAATGTCATTGGTAATTTGATAGGGATTGCACTGAATCTGTATATTGCCTTGGGTAGTATGACCATTTTAACAATATTGATTATTCTAATCCAAGAACACTGTATATCTTTCCATCAATTTGTGTTGTCTTCAATTTCTTTCACCAGTGTCATAGTTTTCATAGTACAGGTCTTTTGCCTCCTTAGATATGTTTATTCCTAGGTATTTTATTCTTTTTGATGCAATGATAAATGGGAATGTTTCCTTAATTTCTTTTTCTGCTATTTCATTGTTAGTGTATAGAATGCAACTGATTTCTGTATATTAATTTTGTATCTGGCAACTTTACCAAATTCACTGAGGAGCTCTAGTAGTTTTCTGGTTGCTTCTTTAGGATTTTCTATGTATAGTATCATATCTTCAGCAAACAGTGACAGTTTTACTTCTTTTCCAATTTGGATTCCCTTTATTTCTTTTTCTTGTCTGATGGCTGTAGCTAGGACTTCCAAAACTATGTTGAATAAAAGTGGCAAGAGTGGGCATCCTTGTCTTGTTCCTGATCATAGAAGAAATGCTTTCAGCTTTTCACCATTTAAGTTATGATGTTAGCTGTGAGTTTGTCATATATGGCCTTTATTATGTTGAGGTATGTTCCCTTTATGCCCACTTTCTGGAGCATTTTTATCATAAATGGATGTTGAATTTTATCAAAACCTTTTTCTGCATCCATTGAGATGATCACATGATTTTTATTCTTCAGTTTGTTAATGTGGTATCTATATCACATTGATTGTTTTGTGGATATTGAAAAATCCTTGCATCCCTGGGGTAAATCCCACTTGATCATGGTGTATGATGATCTTTTTAATGTACTGTTGGAGTTGATTTGCTAGTATTTGTTGAGGATTTTTGCATCTATATTTATAAGTGATATTGGCCTGTAATTTTCTTTTATGTGATATCTTTGTCTGGTTTTGTATCAGGGTGATATGTCCTCATAGAATAAGTTTGGAAGTGTTCCTTCCTCTGTAATTTTTTGGAATAGTTTCAGACGGATAGATGTTAACTCTTCTCTGAATGTTTGGTAGAATTTACCTGTGAAGTGATCTGGCCCTGGACTTTTGTTGGGAGTTTTTAAATTACTGACTTCATTTCAGTACTGGTAATTGATCTATTCATATTTTCTATTTCTTCCTGGTTCAGTCATGGCAAAGTGTACCTTTCTAAGAAATTGTCCATTTCTTCTAGGTTGTCCTTTTTGCTGGTATATAGTTGCTCATAGTAGACTCTTATGATTCCTTGTATTTCAGTGGTATCAGTTATAACTTCTTTTTCATTTCTGATTTTATTAATTTGGGCCCTCTTCCCTTTTTTCTTGGTGAGTCTGACCGAAGGTTTATCAATGTTATCTTCTCATAGATCCATCTTTTAGTTTCATTGATCTTTTCCATTTTATTTTATTTATTTTTTCGTCTCTATTTCATTCATTTCTGTTCTAATCTTTAGATTTCTTTCCATCTACTAACTTTGGGTTTCGTTTGTTCTTCTTTCTCCAGTTGCTTTAGGTGTTAGGTTAGGTTTCTTATTTGAGATTTTTCTTGTTTCCTGAGGTAAGCTTGTGTTGCTATAAACTTCCCTCTGAGAACTGCTTTTGCTGTGTCCCAGAGGTTTTGGGTCGTCATGTTTTTGTTTTCATTTGTCTCTAAGTATTTTTTGATTTCCTCATTGATTTCTTCAGTGATCCACTGGTTGCTTCGTAGCATATTGTTTAGCCTTCACGTGTTTACAGTTTTTGCAGTTTTTTTCTGTAGTTGATTTCTTTTTTTTAAAATTTTTTATTGAGTGATAGTCATTTTACAATGTTGTGTCAAATTCTAGTGTAGAGCACAATTTTTCAGTTATACATGAACATACATATTCATTGTCATATCTTTTTTTTTCTATGAGCTACCACAAGATCTTGTATATATTTCCCTGTGCTATACAGTATAATCTTGTTAATCTATTCTGCATTTTAAAATCCCAGTCTGTCCCTTCCCACCCTCCCCACCCCCTCTGTAGTTGATTTCTAATCTCATAGCATTGTGGTCAGATAAGATGCTTGATATGGTTTCAGTTTTCTTAAATTTGCTGAGGCATGCTTTGTGGGCCAGCATGTGATCTGTTGTGGACAATGTTCTGTGTGCACTTAAGAAGAATGTGTATTCTGCTGCTTTCAGATGAAATGCTCTATGGGTATCAATTAAGGCCATCTGGTCTGATTCGTCATTTAAGGTCTGTGTTTCCTAATTGATTTTCTGTCTGGATGATCTGTCCATTGATGTAAGTGGGGTGTTAAGTTCCCCCACTGTTATTGTGTTATTGTAAATTTCTCCTTTTATGTCAATAGTTGCTTTATGTATTGAAGTACTTCTATGCTGGGTGCATATATATTTACAATTGTTACATCTTCTTGGAATGATCCCTTGAGCATTATGTAGTGTCCTTCTTTGTCTCACAGTCTTTATTTTAGAATCTATTTTGTCTGGTAGTAAGTATTGCTACTCCAGCTTTCTTTTGGTTTCTATTTGCATGGGATATCTTTTTCGTCCCCTTACTTTCAGCCTGTATGTCTCTAGATCTGAAGTGGGGTCTCTTGTAGACAGTATATGTATGGGTCTTGTTTTTGTATCCATTCAGCTAGTCTGTGCCTTTTGGTTGGAGTATTAAATCTTTTTGCATATAAGGTAATTATCAATATTTATGTTCTTATTGCCATTTAGTTAATTGTTTTGGATTTGTTTTCGTAGGCTTTTTTCCCCTTGTTTTTGTTCTCTTCTCTTGTGTTTTGATGACTATAGAGTTACATTTGGATTCCTCTTTCTTTTTTGTGTGTATATCTATCATAGATTTTTGGTTTGTGGTTACATGAGGTTTTGGTACAGAAGACTATATATACATAATTGTTTTAAGTTGCTGATATCTTAATTTCAAATGCATTTTAGATACCCTGTATTCGTACCCTCCTCCCCTCATGATTACTTTTCTTGTTTCTAGTTGTGGACCTTTTTTTTTTTTTTCTGACCTAGAGAAGTTCCTTTAACATTTGTTGTAAAACTGGTTTCGTGGTGCTGAATTCTTTTGACTTTTGCTTATCTGTGAAGCTTTTTATTTCTCCATCAAATCTGAATGAGAGCCTTGCTGGGTAGAGTATTCATGGTTGTAGGTTTTTCACCTTTATCACCGTAAATATATGGTGCCACTCCCTTCTGATCTGTAGAGTTCTGAAAAATCAGCTGATAATCTTGTGGGAGTTCCCTTGTATATTATTTGTTGCTTTTCTCTTGCTGATTTTAATATTTTTTCCATATCTTTAATTTTTGTCAATTTGATACTGTGTGCCTCAGTGTGTTCCTCTTTGGGTTAATCCTGTGTGGGACTCTCTGTGCTTCTTGAACTTAGGTGACTGTTTCCTTTCCCAAGTTAGGGAAGTTTTTAACTATTATCTCTTCAAATATTTTCTCAGGTCCTTTCTCTCTTCTCTTTTCTGGGACTCCTATAATGCGAATATTAGTGTGCTTCATATTATCCCCAAGGTCTCTTAAACTCTCCTCATTTCTTTCCATTCTTTTCTCTGTTTTTTGTTCTGTGGTAGTGATTTCCACCACTCTGTCTTCTAGCTTACTGATCCATTTTTCTGCCTCATTTAGTCTATTCTTGGTTCCTTCTAGTGTGTTATTCATTTCAGTAATTGTATTCTTCAGCTCTATTTGGGTGTTCTTTATATTTTCCAACTTGTTGCTAAAAACTTTGCTATGTACATGTACTCTCCTCTTGAGTTCTCTGATCATCTTCACAGTCATTAATCTAAACTCTCAGGTAGATTGCCTATCTCCTCATCACTTATTTCCTTTTCTGAGATTTTTTATCTTCTGCCTTTGCTTGGAACATATTTCTCTACCATCTCATTTTGTCTAAATTTCTATTTGTATTTTTATGTAGGTTAGTTATGTTTCTTGACCTTGGAGAAGTGGCCCTTTGTAAGAGACATCCTATGTGTCCCAGCAGTGTGCTCTCCCCTTGTCATTCAAGGGCCAGGGTCCATTTAGCCCCAGGCTAGAGACTGGCCTGCTTTTGACTCTTCCACTGGCTGTAGGATTGTTGTTTTCTTACTTCTGGTATCTGCCCCTGGTGGGTGAGGCTGGACTAGAGGCTTGTGTGGGTTTCCTGGCAGGAGGAGTCAGTGCTGCCCACTACTGGGTGAAGCTTGATCCTGGACCTCTGGTGGGTAGAGCCTTGTCTAGATGCATGTCTAGAGGTGGCTGTGGGCTCAGGAAGTCTGCTGATGGGTTGTGATTTTGTTATAATCTTGAGAGGAAGTGAGCTCGTGGTCCTACTACTCCACCATCTTGACCAGAAGTTTGAAATTATTTTTATATGCACTTTGTCCTCTGCTGCTTTGGAGAGTGAACAGGCTTGGGCAGTGTTCATCATCCAGGGGCAGTGATGAACCAGGTGGGAGAACAGATAAGTAGCTCTGGGAAGTTTTGATGCTGTACAGTTTATTCATCTTTGACTGGGTTACTGATCTGTTTGAGTCCTCATTTATGTCAAGGTCTATGAAGAGGGCTAAGATGAGATGAGAGTCTGTGGAGTAATGCAAGACTCAAGTAGGAACTTGGTTTCAGGATAGAGGGTCTATAGCAGTTAATGATGATTAATTCCTGTGTGCTTTGCAGAACATCGAGCTGAAGGTTGAAGTAGAGAGCCTGAAACGAGAACTCCAGGACAAGAAACAGCATCTGGACAAAACATGGTGAGTGGCGGTTTGAACTAATTGAGCTCTTGGTCCTTTCCAGAGTCTGGCTCATTAACTGAGAGCAGAAGGTTTGGAACCAAATTCCTTAACCTTGTCTCTGGTATTTGAATATTGCATCCAATTCAGGAACTGAAACAATGTGCTTTCTTTCCCTTGGTCTCTCTGCCTGTTACTAAGTCTGAGAGACCTGGACATAGATTGGTAAATTCATCAGACCCAAGCTTATAAACTTCCTCAATAATCTACTGATGACATCAAGGGCTGACATAGAGTTTGGGGGAAATGGGCACTCTTGTATACTGCTTGTGAGAGTGTGAATTGTGCTAACATTTTTGGAATGTAGCGCTACCTATCAAAGTAAAAAAATAAGCATTTCCTTTGATCAGATAATCCCTAGAAGGATTCTAGTCCTCACAAATAAAAGTATGGATATAAAAGGATAAATGTATAATGATATTTGCATCATTATTTGTAATGGCAAAAAAAAATTGGAGCAACTATTTATCAGTAGGGCAGTGGTTAAAGACATTTTGATATTAACACTGTGGAACATTATGCAGTCATTAAAAAGAATGAGTTAACTCTATATTATTATCCTGATGGAATGTCCCTGATAGACTGAGTAAGAGGAAAAAGTATTGGTTGATGCTTATAGTATAAACCCCTTTGGGTAAAGACAAACAGTCTATGTGTACATGTATTTGCTTGAATATAGAAAAAAAACTGCAGGGTTACATACAAAACTCTTAAACATTGCTTGTATCAGGGGAATGAGATTGGAGTTTGTGCTGAGGGGCAGGCCTATTTTTTTTTCTTCCTTTACTTCTGTATTGTTAGGATGGTTACTTTTATAATTTATAGTTTTTATAATTCAGAAATTCTTAGTTTTAAATGACAAGTGTTGAAATTGTTATTAAAAATAATTTTCAGATTATATCATAAACTCAGTACACATTCAGTCTGACCTGGCATTCCTTCTATCTCTGCAGTATTTCTTGATACTTAGAATGATAGTCCAGCAATATCAGAATACTCAGACTAGACTCAACTATATACAACATGCTGGTATTATTAAATACTTACTAAGGCATAGGTGAGCTAACATATTTTAGGAAAACTTACAATAACAATTGAGTTATAAATCTTGAGATTTGTGTAGTGCTTTATTAAAAAATTTATGTCATTTCAACTTAATTAGGTGGCATTAGCCTATTTTTGGAAATGAGAAAACTAGGGTACAGAGTGCTAAAGTGTTCTCAAATGAGTGGCAGAGCCCACATCTTCTGGAATCAAGTTCAAGGCGCTTCTGACTTCACAACAGCTGTAGCCTATTAAATCAGGCATTCCTGGCTGAGTTACTCAGAAAATATGTAACTTCCAATCTCAAGATATTGTAGTTAGCTGTTGTCTGTTGCATTTATCAAGGAAATAGGGAGTCAAAGTAAAAGTTGATGATTCCTGAGGTCTGCGTATTTAGGGGTCTTAGGTTATTCCCTTGACTTGTGTCACTTGTACAGCCAAGTCCCTGCTACCCCCAAGCGGCCTGTATAATTACATGGGAGCTTCAGATAAATACAGTGTCTGGGACAATGCTGAGTAGTGTCCACTGTGGACCAAGGAATCCTTGGTCCACATAACCTTTAGGGAAGCTCCATTTGGTCATCATGGACACAACCTTCTGAGCCAAATATTAAAGTACTACTGGGCTTGGATAGAGCAGCTTTGATTTATCACGAGTCCACGAAGGTTCAGTATTGTTCTCTGCCCTGAGAACAAAAAGATGGTCCATGGTTCTCAACAAATGGCTTAAAACAGGAATAAAACCAAACCGGAATTAAGATCACTCGGCACCTGATACTCTCCCCAAATTTGTAATCCTCAGACATCCAAGGGCAGCTGTTGTGAGCTATAAATAAGCTGGTGATACCTTACCCGCTTCAAGCTAGTGCCAGGACACTCATTCCTAAGGACCTCAGAGAAGGAAAGCTGGGCCAGAACCCGGTCCATAGATTAAATGTCTGCTTTCTGCATGGGGCCATGGGAAAACTGGATAGAACTCTGGGTTGGTAGCCCAGGTTCAGGACAGTCTGTGGGTCACTGGCTGTAAAGGAGGAGAACATTTCTGTCCAAATGGATATTCCTTTTCAGCAACCTAAATGGAAAGAACACTCTAAATTCAAACAGCAAGAAAGGCAAGGGACTAGCAAAGCCCTCTGGGAGAGCAGTCTAAGTGGAAGAGCCCAGGGACAGGGGATGGTGACCATGGATGCTGAGTTCTAAACCGTTTGATGACCCTCTGCCTTCCAAATGAAAGGTTCTCCTCTTGAAACCATAGCAATAACAAAGCCTCTAGGGAGTCAAGTATATTCTGATTGACAAGCAATAAAAAGATTAGAGTTCCTGAAAGATTACCTGAAAAGTTGCAAAGAGCATTTCTATAAATAATTGCAGAGGGAAAAAATGCTTCATGTTCCTTCTTGTCAGTGTGACTGAATTCCTGAGACAACTTTAATGGGTCCACTCACTGACTTACATGACTGGCTCTGACTGGCTCATGCTCTGTGGTTTTAGCGCTGATGTGGAAAATCTCAACAGCCATAATGAAGCTGAGCTCCGGCGCCAGTTTGAGGAGAGACAGAAGGAGACAGAGCATGTTTACGAGCTCCTGGAAAATAAGATCCAGCTTCTGCAGGAGGTGAGTAGGCGTTCTGGAGGTCCAAGGCCAGGGGGTCCTCTTTTGCCTCTTTCCCTACTGCTCTGCCTCCTGGCAGGCACTTTTTCCCTCCCCCTTTTCCTCCCCAAACTCATCAAGTGGGTTTTCGGGCTCTTTGTCTAGGTGGGGACTTTGCAGCCCTTCAGTTTTTATTCTTTCTGAATTTTTTTTTCCTTTTTGCAGGAATCCAGGCTAGCAAAAAATGAAGCTGCACGGATGGCGGCTCTGGTGGAAGCAGAGAAACTGAAGGGAGTTACCAAGGACAGGGGAGAGGAACCTGGACACCAGGTCAAGTCTGACCAGTACACCGAGGCCCTGGCCCAGAGGGACAAGTAGGTGCCTTTTGTGTTCTGTCTGCGGCTGTGTTTTGCCTTCTCTCAAGGCTGAGAGTCTAGCAGCTGCGTTGCTCCCTTTAAGGGCTTATGGTGGACTGTCAGCACTTCCAAGACTTTATGGCGCCTACAAAGAGTTTCTTTTTAGGGTTGAGTCTTTAATGGTATCCATTAACAGAACTAACTTATTGGCAACCAGGAGACTTAAGTAGGTATAAGTAGAACATGGCAGTGTCAACGAAAAGTCAAACAACAATCGAGCTAAGAAAAAAGAAAAGAGAATTTTATTCGAGCCAAATTGAGGATTAAAACCCGGGAAACAGATTCTCAGCAGCTCTGAGAACTGCTCCATTTATCTGGAGTTAGAGATGCAGTTTTATACATTTTTAAGAATTTATGTATCATACTGAAAGGTTAGCTTTGTACACACAGTTCATCAAAGTTTTGTTTTGTTTTTTTTTTTAGTCAGCTGTGCATCTACAGAACAAACCTTTGGTCAATGTGATCCCTTGTATGAGATGAAAAGGAAGTATTAATCATAGAATTTTTCTCAAAGGTTGATTTCATCCCTGTGCTTTGAGGAGGCCTAGTTAATATATAAAGCAGAAGCACACTGCACACTGGGAAAGGCCGATCACAAAAGGGGCACATCATTTGTTTTTTCTTTCTGTCTAGTTCGACTATCCTGCCATAGAAAATTTATGATTTTTTCCTCATCAGTGGCAAACAAAAGACATGGATTCACTTATTCCCATTTATTGAGCATCTGGTATATGCCAGATATTGGGCTGAGCACTGAGTTGACTGAGATAAAAGACCCTTTTCCTCTCAGCATGGAACATGTTCCACAATTTTAATAAGTTCTCTGATAGAAGTAACACGGGATGCCCGGGTGGCATTTAGGATTGTCATCTATTCCAGACTAAAAGAGCGAGGTGGAAGTTTCCTGGAAGGGCTGAAATCTGAGGTGAGTTTTGAAGAATGAATAGGAGTTAGAAGAAACAGTGTAGGAAGTGGATGAGGAGGGGAAGTATTCTCTGCAGGAAGAGAAAGTGTGATGGGAAGACACAGGGAAGGGATGTTTCAAGACCAGCAATTAGCTCTACACAACCAGAGCAGAGGGTCCAGGGAAAGCCAGTGAGACGGTAAGCTGTACTGGGAACAGGGGGTCTGACTGTGCTGGCTTTGTAAGTAATAAGGGTAAGTGGTAAGTAAGTGGGCAGTGGTTGAGGCCACCTCTGTGTCTCAGTTATTACAGCAACTTCCTAACTTCTGTTTACCTCCAGTCCTACCCTCTCCATTCCATCCCAGTCTAACAATTCAGAGCATTTTTGAAGAGGAAAATTCAACAGTGTCAAAGTGACAGTTTAGCCTCTTTGATGCATGATACTATGGTGGCATAAGAAGCCTCAAGTGGTTTTTAGCTGAATAGGTAGAAAACAGTGACCAAGGTGATCTTTCTGAGACACAGATCTGATCATGCTATTGCAGAGCCATTTAAAAATTTTTCCAACAGCTGTCGGAAATAAGAACACATTTGTTCTTCTTAGCGTGGCCATCAAAGCCCATTATGACCTGACCCCTGATTTCTCCCAGGCTCACCCCCTACCATGACCCCTTCACCCTTTACTGATGCCAGACTCAATATAATAGTGATGACTCAGCTTTGTTGAGCTTTTCCTGTACAGTTCAGCTGAGTACTTTACATTCTTGTTTAATTCTCCCATATAGTTTAATTCTCTCATCAAATGAACAATCTTATGAGATAAGGATTATTACATTTTATAAATGAAGAAACTGGCATTTAGAGTGTTATGTGACATGGCTTCAGACATTGCTGGAATCCAGACCCTGAAGTCACGGTGCTTCCAGGAGCATATAATATGTCAGTTCTCTAGAATTTTGCTCATGTTCTTCCTTCCGTGGGAAACATCTGTATTTTCCCCTCCTAGTGGACTTCTCAGCATTCTTCAAAACCCTCTAAGGCATCTGTCATTACTTCTGCAAAGGCTTTTATGACAGCAAAATTAAGTCTTTATGTTGTTGCTTTGTTTTATATGCACATCCATTATTGTATAGTTCTCAGCATGGTGTTGTATCTCCCCTACTAGGTTCCCTGAGACTCTTGTCTCATCTCTGTATTCTGATAAACACTTGTTAAACCAAAAAAAAAAAAAAAAAAAAAGAAAAGGAAGGGAAGGAAGGAAAGAAAACATATGCACATCAGACAAACTAAGGGTGTTCATATCAGATGGCCTTGAATAGCTTTGTAAAATAGGAGAATAGATCATCTGTGGAGACTAAGGATCAAAGGGCTGAAGGGATGAGTGAGGTTTGAGGCTTGAGAGAAGCAGAGATGTGACAGCACAGATACCGTAGGGAAGTTAATATAGAGTCCACATTCATCATAATTACTATTATCATTACGGCTTGAATCTGTATAATGTTTTTAAGTTTTTAAAGTTCTTTCTCATCCCTAAATCTTAGCTGATCCTCATACCTTAAATGAATGTATAATTTGCCTGTGAGACTCCTACTTGACTTTCTGGGACCCCTCACGTTTCTGCCAAACTGTTTTCTTCCCGAGGCGCTATCCCTGTCTTACACACTTATACAGGAATAACAGGCACACTTGGAAACATTTCGTCTAGTACCAGCACATCGTCCAAGGACAGGTATCTCTAGTACTCGAAGACTTACATACAGAGAAACAGCAGGGTATGCCTGGCACACAGTAGGTGATGAATAACTGTTGATTTGAACCATGCTTTATGTACTTCCGCACAGCACGCACAGTCTTGGACAACTTAATTCCAGTCTAAATTTCCAGCCTCTTCTCCAGCCATTGTCTCTTCCCACCAGCCTTTCCCCTTTTTGCCTTCCAGTGACACTTCCCTATGTATCTTATATCTTCATGTCTTCCTTCCTTTTGTTTAAGCTTCTCCTTCTGAGCCTGGAAAATAACCCAGTCTTCAAAATCTCCTCTCCTGATCTTCCCCCAGACTTTTCCCAAGTCAAATCAATCACTTCTTCTTTATCTTTCTTCCTACAGCTCCATGACCACATGGTGTACTCTATGGTATATACCTCTGCTGTGGTAGCACTTACTGAATTCTGTTACTATTATTTGTTTATATAGCCGTGCTTCCCCACTCCCAACTCTTGGCACACAAACCGAAAGAATTTTAAGTTTCTACAGAACAAAGATTGCATGTTTTCCATCTTTATATTCCCAGTATTTGGTATGTGCACTGAATTACATATACATAATGGTTATCTAATAATTGTTTTTTGAATGGAGTAACAGTAACATCTAAAAAAAATAAAAACCACCCACAACCTCTGACCCTTGTTTGAAGAGTTTTATGCCTATGGTCTATAGATCCATGGAATGGCTTTAGGAGGTCAATGTAAGTAAAAAATCATTTGTGTATCTATCTGGGGACTGGGGTAGAGAATACATGGCTTACTGAAGAAAACTACCCAAGAGTTTGATGACTCAGAAAGGTAGAAACTTACTGAACTGGACTATGCTATCTTTGGAGTGGGCTGAGAAGTAAAGGTAATATTAGTGTCATGATAATTGTTGTCCTTACTTTTTTCTGCTCCAGAAGAATCGAAGAACTGAGTCAGAGCCTGGCTGCCCAGGAGAAGCTTGTGGAACAGCTATCGCAGGAGAAACAGCACCTGCTAGAACTGTTGGAGGAGCCAGCCACCATGGATGTGCAGGTGAGGTCTGGGCTGTCCTTCAGGAGGCACTTGCCTCTTGCTTTCATGAGCTCTTCTTTTAAAAAATATATACATCTACGTGTATTCACTTTCTATTGCTGTGGAAAAAATTACTATGAACTTAGTGGTTCAAAGCAACATACACTTACTACCCCATAGTTTCTATGGGTCAATAGTCCAGGCATGGCTTAGCTGGGTTTCCGCTCAGGGTCTCCTGGGTCTGAAATCAAGATGTCAGCTGGGCTGCTTTCTTGGCTGGAGAGCTCACTTAGGGAAGGATCCACTTCTAAGCTCCCTCTGGCTATTGGAAGAATATTTCCGTGTGACGTTAGAAGTTACGGCAGCTTGCTGCTGCTGCTGCTTTTCTTAATGGTGGTACTGAGGATTGAACCCAGGTCCTCACGCATGCTAAGCTTTACCACTGAGCTATACCCTCCCCACTGCAGCTTGCTTCTTCACAGCTAGCAGTGGTGAGAGATGGTCCCTTGCTTCTCTCACTTCTAGATACTCTTTTAAGAGGTTCAGCTGAACAAGTCAAGCCCATCAGTATACTACCCCTTTTGGTTAACTTAAAGTCAGCTGGGTAGGGACCTTAATTACGTCTGCAACACCTCTTCACTTTTGCCGTATAACATAACATGACTATGCAGTGATAGCCTATCACCTTTGTCATATTCTGTTGGTTAGAAGCAAGTTACAGCTCGTGCCACACTCAGGGAGTGGGGATTATACAGTGGTGTGGATACCGGGACGTGGAGATTTCGGTGGCCATCTTAGAATTCTGCCTGCCACACTGAGTGGTGTATAATTATAGAGAATGTATGATGCGGTTTTAATGTGGAAGAGAGAACCATTGCTGTTGTGAAAATAATTGCATTAATCTGTATTGCTGTTCTTGGAGGTTGCCTCAGAAGAAACTCCTTTTCTTCATTCAACTTTTGTGTGTTTGTTTGTTTGCACCTAGTTGCTTCTACTTCTTCATAGCCATTTTATGGAGCTAGATAATTTTTATCTACAATTTTAAAGGTTACTTTCCATTTACAGTTATTATAAAATATTGGCTGTATTCCCTGTGTTGTACAATTCATCCTTGAGCCTGTCTTATACCAAATAATTTGTAATTCCCACTCCCTCATCCCTATATTGCCCCTTCTTCCCCCTCTCCACTCGTAACCACAAGTGTGTTCTCTATATCTGTGAGTCTGCTTCATTTTTGTTATATTCAATAGTTTGTTGTGTTTTTTAGATTCCACATATAAGTGATATTAGTATAAGTGATGAGAGTATTTGTCTTTCTCTGTCTGACTTATTCTACTTAGCATAACACTATCCAAGTCCATCCATGTTTCTGCAAATGGCAAAATTTTATTTTTTATGGGTGAGTAGTATTCCATTGTGTATGTATACAGCACATCTTCTTTATCCATGCATCTGATGAACATGTAGGGTGCTTCCATACCTTGGCAATTGTAAATAGTGCTGCTATGAACATTGCAGTGCACATGTCTTTTCGAATTAGAGTTTTCTCTGGATATATGCCCAGGAGTGGGATTGCTGGATCATAAACTATATTTTTAGTTTTTTGAGAACCCTCCATACTGTTTAGCATGGTGGCTGAACCATTTTACATTCCCACCAACTGTGTAGGAGGGTTCACTTTTCTCCACATCCTTGCCAACATTTGTTATTTGTGGTCTTTTTGATGATAGCCATTCTCACAGGTGTGAGATGAGATCTCATTATGGTTTTGATTTGCATTTCCCTGATGATTAGCAGTGTCATGCATCCTTTCATGTGCTGTTGGTTATCTGCATTTCCTCTTTGGAAAAATGTCTATTGAGTTCTTCTGGCCATTTTTTAATTGGGTTGTTTTTTTTTTCTTTTTTGATGTTGAGTTGTATGAGCTGTTTATATATGTTGGATATTAACTGATTATTGGTCATATCATTTGCAAATATCTTCTCCCAGTCAGTAGGTTGTCTTTGTTTTGTCGATGGTTTCTTTTGGTGTGCAAAAGTTTTTAAGTTTAATTAGGTCCCATTTGTTTATTTTTGCTTTTATGTCCTTTATTTTAGGAGACAGAAAAAAAATATTGCTTCGATTTATGTCGAGGAGTGTTCTGCCCATGTTTTCCTCTAGGAGTTTTATAGTCTCTGGTCTTACATTTATGTCTTTAATCTATTTTGAATTTATTTTTGTATATGGTGTTAGAGAATGTTCTGATTTCATTCTTACATGTAGCTGTCAACTTTTACTAAAAAGATTCTTTCTGAACAAACCCTAGAATCTATCTGTGCCCAAGCAACATAAACAATTACCAGGTATTTTTACAAATCTTAGATCAATGACAAAGCAAAACGTGTGCAGTTTAATTTATTGGTCACATACATGAAGCTTGGAGTCAGGATAAAAAGAGCAGTGATAAGATTGGTTTAAAGCAGTGTTTCCCCACCTTTCCCATGTCATGGCTAAAATAGCAAATGATAGTATTTATAAGGTGTAGCAGTAAATGGATGGAGCTTCTCACTTGAAAGCGGCCAGCTGGGTGCCTGGGCTGCAGTGAGGGCAGGAGAAATCACTGTCTTGGCTTCACTGTAAACCTCTTGGACTGTGGATCCACTTTGGTTGGAAAGTTCTGGTTTACAAACTCAGGAAATGATGCGTATGCATGTAATTTGATAGATATGAGTAAAAATTAAAGTTCATAGGATTTTTGCAAGATAAATATTAAAATATATGGAAGATTCAAGTAACATTTTTAAATTAGAAATAACTTGGCTGGGAATTAGGAGAATTGGATTTTTATCCTGATTCTTTCTGTATTAACTGTATGACTATGGATACATCGCTTCTCAGCCTCCACATGTATAAAATGGGAAAATTAGCCCAAATAATCTCCGAAGTTTCCTATAATTCTGACATTCTACTTTAATGAGTCTGGCATCATTGGGGAAAGCGTACAGTCCGCAAAGCAAGCACTTTGAAAGAAAAATACTCATGTAAGTTCTGAAATAAAATTGTTCTCCTTGCCCTAGTTTTATATTTAGAGACACATACAGATATATTTATGTACATATAATTGTTTTTGTCAGTATCTTTGGTAAGCACCAAATTGGGTTATAGTAGTTCAATATACGCAATGCTAATTGCATTAGGATTGGTTTCGTATCAGTTTTAAAACAGACTTGAAGAACAGAAAAATTATAATTTGAAAGAGACTAAATTATTTATAATCTATTCTAAAGGAATACCTAGAACAAGGTTAAGTCCAGCATCCAGAGGATAATAACATCGTGTGGGCAGAAAAAAGAGATGCATCGTCACGTAAATTGTACTAAATTGATATGCTTCATTACTGTTGCCTGGTACCTGTAAAAATGTATTGTTATTGCCTAACTCTTTGTTCATTTACAAACCTGATCACACTGGGCTATTAATTCTGTCAAGCACTGTTGCTCAACCTTTTCCGCAGAAGGCTCATTTTCATAGGAAATGATTCTGTGTTTGTGTTACTCTGAAGTAAGTGACTACGGCTGGACATGGTTGGAGGTGGTTGCCAGTGTCCACCTTCAGGCCCATCCACACCTGAGAGCAGAGGGGATGGCATCTCTGCACAGTGGTGGGCCACTTTGAGGAGCACTGGCTTGGAAACCCAGCTTTGTAAAGCTCTGCTTTAGGAAGCCTCTCAAATGTGGAGGAAAGAAAGCCTCCCACGGCTTACTTCCTAGTTTCTCCCTTTGAGTCTGCTTTTTGAAAGAGAAAACAAAATGAAAACAAAAACAAAAAAACAAGTAGGCACCAAGTACTGCTCAGTGTGCATAGAATTATTTTATATTCTTATTTCTAAAACAGCTCAGAGGCCTGGCCAGAGAGTGCAGCCTTCTAGTGAGCATTCAGATAATCCTCGGAAACCTTCCTTCTTTGAATGTGCATTCAGATTCTAAAAGAAAGGAAATGGGTTTGATCACTGTGCTTCTAATCTTACATTCTATGGTCTAGACAGAAAGAAATACTGAAATGATTTATGTAGCATCTTGGGAGCATTTAGCCATGCTCAGGTGGTTCAGATTGACTTATGGAAGGATACAGAGTCAAGTCCCAGTTTAGAGAAAGAATTGTCCTTCAATGACCAATTCTAGTATGAAGTCTGATGGATTTTTAACTCAGGAAACAGAGTGTCATGAAAGAATGAGCTCAGGTCTTTTTGGAATTTGAGTGTCAGTGCTTTTTGGATGTATGACCTTGAGCAAGTTATATAACCTTTCCGAGTACAGTTTCCTCCTCTGTAAAATAGGGATAAAAATATCTAGCGTTCATCTACTTGTAAGGATTAGAAATAATATATTTGACGTGCCTAGCATAGTGCTCAAAACATGGTATCTGCTGTTACTTATTATCCATATAAACAACCTGGAAGAGAGTAAGGCTTGTCTTAAAATGAGTAGTAGCTAAAAAAGACATGGTCAATAAGTCAGATATTGCAAACTTCACTCACATTGTAGCTGTCTTTGTCTTACAAGAGACAGAGGTAAAATTATTAAGTATAGCAGTTATTTATTAATGAGATTAATGGTCACAATTCTCCCTCTGGAGCTGTTAGCCCCATTCATAGAAAAACTGTTTTATAGACAAAGACTGAACTCACAGTTGCCAGTTTGTATTATTGCTTGATCCCCAGAAAGACCACAACAGAGTGTGAATCATCCAGGGAACACTGTCACAATGAGAACTGTATCTCACTTTAATCTCCTAGACACAAAGAAATATTGACACATTTTCTGTAACATCTTGGGATCATTTAGTTACACTCAAATGGTTCAGATTGTTATAAGATAAAACCTAGAAGTAAATTTACAGGATTTCTTAAACACATATTCCAAGTATAATTTAAAATATTTATCAATGAATATTCAACAACTTTTCTGTGGCAATAACATCAGCACATATTGTAGCATTTTCCATGTGTCAGGTGCTGCTTCAAATACCTTATATATTAAGTTAATTTAAGCCTCAAAGCAACCCAGTGAAGTAGATACTGAATGACATGAAACACAAAAGATATTAATTTATAATAAGATGATGTTTATTTTAATATGCAAATTCTTGGGCACAACTATATTAAAAGATATAAAGAAATAGTCAGGTGCTTGTACCTGTATGGGAAATCATTGTGAATGTCACAGCAGTCTGATTCAGGCATGTTATATTGCCAGTTGAAGAACAGCAAGTGACAGTGCCTTTAGTAATCAAGTGGCAATACCAAGGTGAAAAACTCTAGGTGAATCCCCCCGCCAAATACCAATAAAATAATCATCCCTTAATTTACATAGCAGTTTAATTCACAGAAAAATCAGAATATATTAATATTGTGTTCAGACATGTAAGAGAATTAAGTCCTTTGTTCAGATGATTATGCAAACAGTTTGAATACCTCCGTCAATGCCGAGAGGAACATTTGAAAGTCATTCAGATTTTGGAACAATGCTTTGTCCTGCCCTCTGCAAGTTACGTAGCACTGCTAGTCCCACCCATCATTGCAAGGACAGCAAAAGCAAGAAGCGCCCCCACAAATTTCCAAAATGCTCTCTAGGATGTGGCTGCTGAGTAAGAACCACTGGTCTAGGGGGTCCTGGCCTTCAAAGGGCTTATAGGCTAATCAGAGATAATGCAGCAGGAAAAATGAAGAGAGAGAAGGAAATATGCTCATTAGTGCTGAAAGGACCCAGAGATGAGAGAGATTAACTCTACCTGTGGAAGTCAGAGAAAGCTTCACCTGGTAGTCACCCTTGACGGGGGCGGGGCTTAGGGCTGAGGACACCAGGTAGAAAGTAGGAGAAGGGCATTCGAGGCAGGGGAACAGTATATGCAGTGGCGTGGAACATATTTCAGGAGCTGGGAGTAATTGGTGTTACCAAATATATGGTAAGTGATGGAGAATGATGGAATACATAGCCAGAAAGTCCCATAAAATGTCAAGCTAACGGCTTCATGTTGTAGGCAATGAAGAATTAAAAATTAAAAAATTAACAGGAATAAAAGCTTATGAGTTGCATTATAAAAAGATAATCCTGGTAGTTGTTTAGACAGAGGACTGACTGAGCAGATAATTGAAGTCACCTCTGGAGACAGCAAATTATGGTTTGACACAGCTATTAACTGCTTCAATAGTCCATTCTGTGAATTTGATAAAGGTAAAGAATATTATAAAAAGCAATTATTAAGCACTTTGTCTCTACAGTAATGTGTGACAACTCTTACTATTTGTGACATCTGAAGCCTTTGCTGTGGGTGTTATCCTTGTCTGCTAACAGTAGCAGCATCTTAGTTCTGCTGTGTTATACTCAGACCTTAGTCCACCATGCCACTCGTCACCATGGAGCCACTCCTCTACAGTGTGGAAGGCACAAGTTCAATTTCTGAGCTCTGGGCCAGCTCCACGGAGGCTGAAGAATTCCCTCATCCCCAGCAAGGCCATCTTTGGAATCCCTGATAGAAGTTAGGGGATGAGAGAACTTGAGCTCTGAGGACTGATTCACTTCCTGCACCCACCCCGCCACCAGCCCCTCACCATTGAGAATACATATGACAGTTAGGCTTTAGGAGAAAGAAAGCTCACAGATCTCACACTTCCAGGTTTGAGGTGGCCGAATGAAAAACACTCATCTTACCCCACCTCCCATAGACAAGTATTTCTCACGTGATCCCAGTATGAAAGTCTGGACTGGGGTATAATCTCTGAGTACAGGAAGTTTTACTACAGAGCCTTCCTTCCCTCAAATAAGACAGACAGATTTGATAAAGGTTATTTGATTGAATTGATTTTACTATCCCTCTGTTTTCCTTTTCTATTCTACCAGAACATTGTATAGCACCCCTTTTAGCAGGAGTGTACTTGCATAATACTTACGAACTTCTTTTATATAATTAACTCCATAGAACAGCGAAAAAGGCCATACACTTGACATGCCTCTGACTGACAACAACACTCCAAGTTTGCTTTCAGTCCTCCGTGTCCGGGTTCAGGCAGACAGCACATTGCTGTGATCAGAGTGCTTTTTGATGGAGCTGTCGTCCTGCAGCAACTTGTCTACATCTTTTTTTTACGGGGGAGGCAAAAAATCTAATAAAATGCTGTTTATGAAGCGTTTTTCTCTTCCTTCGTGAAGGTATCCACAGAGTTGCAGGGAAAACCTGGCAAGTGTTCCATTTATTGATATTATTCCACTCTACAGAATGGTGGAAGCTTTATCTCGAAGAACCTTTTAAATGAAACCAGATGGGAAGGTGTGAAGGCAGGGGGAAATAATGCATTTGCAAAGGAATGCCTGGAGGAATTCTTGTTTTGTTTCTTTCCTTTTTTTTTCCCTCTCCATTTTCCCCCTGAGTATTGTAAAAGCAATATTTATTAATGTATAATTATACTGTGGTTGGCTGAAAAAATGAAATAGGACAGCAGAATTAGGGAGAGGCATCCATTAGGCCATCAGGACCTTCCTACTCACGCAAAGCAGTGGACACTCAAGCCATTGCATTTATGCCTTGTTGGGAACCTAATGTAAATAACACTGCATGCAGTGAGGCAGATCTCCTAAAATAGCAAACATTCCAGTGTTGCCATGGAGAGATCTGACGTGGAGGTTAAGGCAAGAATAGGCTCTCAGTGCTCAAGGCAGAGTCTGAAAACCTTGCAGGGATTAGTAGCTCAGGCAGCTCCAGCCAACTTCACGTAAGGAGATTTTTTTTTTTAAGAGCAGCTTTTCAGTATCCTCTTCTTAAGCTGATGAATGTGGAAGCTGGAGACTCATTTACAAATCCTCATTCAAGATCACTGTCTCCGAGGCACAACCTTCATTAGTAACATGTCTCAGAAACTGGCTTTCTCAGCTAAGGCAATCATAGTTCATAGAGCAGCAAAGGAGGTGGAAAAAAGAGGGGCTTCTTTACAGCCTCATTGAAAATATTTATTGAGCACTTACAAGGCACAAAGTACTATAAGGTGAAGGAAGAGGAACACAAAGACGTATAATAAGGTTTAGTCTCTGCCTTCTAGGGATTCCAATCTAATTGGAAGGTAAGAAAGTAATGGAAACAAAATACAAAGCAGTAGAAAAAGGAAGAAAATCATGGGCTGGGGTGGCCAGTGAAGATTCTGATCTGTAAGGAATGAGTAGGATTTTAATTAGAGATAAAAATAAGAATCATCAATTTATTCATTCGATTATGTACTGAGATCTAGGAACATAGTGTTCTAAGTACCTCAGAAGATAACAGGATGTGTAAAGTGTGATTTCTTAAGGAGCTTCCCAGCTAAAGGGGAGAAGGCAATGTGGAGAAATGACACACAAATTACTATAGAAGTGCTCTAGAAGTTCAAAGAAGAGAAAGATGTCTTTTGAGGGGATTAAGGAGACAGCTTAAAGGAAATACTTGCAGGTTGGACAGGATTTTGACAGGTGGAGGTGGTAGTAACAGGGAAGAACACTACAAGTAGATAAGACAGAGAGGTAGGGAGGTTCGGGACAAGGAAGCATAGTGAGTATATGTAGAGAGAAGTGAGTGTAGGCTAGAAAGATAGGATGATGCTAGAGTCAGAGGGCCTTAGATGGCAGGTTAAGAAGTTTATGATTATGGGTAAGTCCTTAGGTCTCCAGGTTACTATGCAGGAAAGTGATATATCTGAGATCTGTCTTAGAAAGATTAATCTGGAGAGAGGAGAGAGTAGAAGAGAAAGAAGTTGAGAGGACTAACTATTATGAAATTTCTCTTTCCTAAGATATGAGGTCATTAGAGGATAACCAAGAATGGAAGTTTTGTGCTAAGGCAAGAGAGCAAAATAAATTAAGAAAAGCGATTCATTCATTCATTC
The DNA here is from genome assembly GCF_009834535.1 of Camelus ferus. Lineage (NCBI taxonomy): Eukaryota > Metazoa > Chordata > Mammalia > Artiodactyla > Camelidae > Camelus > Camelus ferus. Next base: position 57,349,616 of record NC_045704.1, on the reverse strand, counting down.
ATTCATTCATTCCAGTCAGTGACTGTTTATTGAGTGCCTATCATGGCCAGACACTGGTGCTGTTAGGTGCTGGAGAAACAGTTTAAGAATAAACAAGCCAGAGTCCTTTCCCTCAGGGAGCTTACATTCTAATAAGGGAGATAGGTAAATAACCATGTAATAAAACAAATAAATAGTTGCAAATTGTGATAACTACACTGAAAAGAGCAAGGATCAGTGAACTTTTTCTGGAAAAGGCTAGATAGTAAATAATTTAGACTTTGCAGGCCGTAAGATTTCTGCTGTTGTAGTGCAAAAACAGCCAGTACATGCAGGACGTGCATGGCTGTGTTCCAGTAAAACTTTATTTATAAAAACAGGGTGGTGTTGGATTTAGCCCACAGTCCACAGTTCCCTGACCCTTAATAGAGAATTAAGAGGAAGGAGAGGGAGGCACTATAGGTAAGGGAAGATGTCAATCAAGAGTTCAGTCTTTCCTGGGATAATTCTGAGATGTCTCTGGCACCTACAGATGCACATACAAATAGGCAGTTGGCCATTAGAGAGTTGAACTCCGAGGAGAAATCTGGGATAAAGATACTCTTTCAGTGGTTCTGATCACCAATTCCAACATGTGTGCTGAGAGCAGGGGCACTTCCCACACAACACCAAGCAATTCTTGGACACAGCAGGGTATCCAAGAATTCAACTGAGTTCTGACATTATCTACCTGGAGATAGCATGGATCCCACAGGTTAAAGATACAGTCTTACAAGACTGCCTCCACAGCCCTCCCACTCCCCATCCTCCTCCCTTCCTGCCTCTGGACTTCAGACAGCAGTCACAATCCCAGAGTATCACCTGTGCATCTGACCAGCAATAGACTGGAGGTTCCAACAACCCCCTCCTTGGACTTCGGACTTCAGACACCAGTTGCAAGTCCAGACTGTTACGTGTACTTCTGACTGGCTGGCTATAAATTAGAGGTTCCCATCACCCCCTCCTTAGGTTAGATTAACCTGCTAGAGCAGCTCACAGAACTTAGAGAAATGTTTTACTTACTGGATCCCTGTTTATCACATAAGGATATAACTGGAACAGCGAGATGGGAGATATTCATAGGGCAAGGGATGTGGGAATGGGTGTGGAGCTTCCGTGCCCTCACCAGGCATAATACTCTCCCTGAACTTCCACGTGTTCACTAGCCCAGAAGCTCTCTGAACCCAGTCCTCCTGGGTTTTTATGGAGGCTTCATTACAAAAGCATGCTTGATAAAATCATTAACCATTGGTGATTGATTCAATTTCCACCCTCTTTCCCCTCCCAGGAAGTTGGGGGGTGGGACTGACAACCCTCTAATCCATTCACTTGACACTGCCTCTTCCCCAATCTCTCAGTTATGTGAAGGTGAAGGTGCCTGATTTTTACCTGATGTTGAAGCATCAAGGAGACTACTCTGATCATTGGTCCACCACTGAAGACCCACTGCCGCAGCACACACAGTTCTACCATTCCTCACTGCTTCCTACCCTGGAATCTTTTATGGAGCCCCCTGACCTAAAGTCTAGCTTCTCCAGGTCATCTACTGCCCTCTCCCCCAGGTGCTGCTGCTTCCCCAGCACACTGACATGGAATGGGGGTGGGTCCCTGTTACTCTTAGACCCCAAGTCTCTTCCTGATACGGGTGAAATCTCACCTTCTCTTTTGTTGACCTCAAAGACATTTCTCTCCTTTTCCCCACTGGGACACCTGGCTTAATCTTCTCAGTGGGTTTAGAATTTTTCAAAGTCAGGAAATACATTTGACCACAGTCAGTCTCTGCTCTTTGCTCTGCCAAAAATCCCTAGTCAAGGGAATGCTAAGAGCCTCACCATCAGACTAGGAAAGATGGAAGTAGGGGTATACAGGGAACACAACTATCCATGTCCAAAAATTTACTATCACCATTTGGTTAGGGAAGAAATGTGAGATGAGCCGAAAGGGAAGTAGATAAGGATCTTTTTGTAGAAATACTGAAATGCCAGGCTAAGGGTTTTGGACTTCATGCCATAGGTAGTGGACAACTATGGATGTTTACTACAAATGTCCTGGAAATAGTATGCAGGAAGACTAAAGGGGTAAGCTTCTAAGGCTGTATGACATGGTTCAGGTTTCAGATTTTGAGAACCTGAAAAGGAAAATGTGAAGCAACATTTCTGAACACACTTGAGATGTTCAGAAATGGGGTCAAAAAGAACTCAGCTTTGGCTTGAGAGAGAAGGATTCTGAGGAGTTAAAGGTAACAAGTCTTTTGTTTACAAGTCTACTTTGTTGTAGAAAATGATATGCCTGACCTCATCTCTCCTGATGCTGACAATGTTAACCACCCCTCTCATTTTTTGAAACTCTGTTCCCCTCTTACCAGTGTTTTGATTATGGAAGAGCTCGACTTAGTTTTTCCACTTAGTTTTCTGTCACCTAAACTCAGCATGTCCCAAATTATACTTTTCTTTTTTTTGCAAATGGACTCTTCAACTCCCACATTTCTGTTTATTTTGATCATTCTTTTTTACCAGTCTTTCAGACCAGAAACTTATCTGCATTTTTAACCTTCCCCCCCACCCCCCTTCATCCTCTCTGCATGTACATCATCAAGCCTGGCTATTCATTCCTTCAAAATGATTCTCATATTTACCATTTTCTTTCCATTTTTAAAGCAGACCTGTATTATCCCACACATGAGTAATTGCAATGGCTTTAAAACAAGTCTTTCTGTAACCATCCCAAAACGTGTCCCTGAAACTCCAAGCCATCTTGTGGCCTAATTTTCCTAAAATAAACTTGTTATCATGCCGTTCTGTGCTAAAATTTATAACATTAAGTCCACATTCTTTTGCCTTTGTCAAACATTAACCAAATTCTAGTTGCCAAAGCCCCCCCCACAGCACAGTGTCTGGCTTAGCTGGCCCTTTGTACATGTTCTTTGAGCAATTATCGAGATGTACAGAGCATATGTACAGCTAGATGTATAGAGTAGGATGAACCTGGCCATTCAGATGTCCCACAAAATCCTCAACATCTCCCTTTACCTTCAGGTTAGCACCATGTTTAACTCAACTTCCAAGACTTTGGATGATGCCGTTTTGTTTTTCTGGAGTCCTTTCCTTGGTTTCCTCCATCGTAATACTCAAGTCCCACTCTTGCCCTCTTCACCTGTATCAGCCTATACTTATATCCACTTTTTCTGCATTGACAATGAAGTTAAATCAGTAACCTTTAGTTCACCAGTCAGTTGTTCTAACTGTAGCATGCACATTCTCCACCCTTCAGCTAAAATGAAAAGCTCCCTGAAGACAGAGGAAAAAAATATTGAGTTTGCATAAACTGCATTGGTTGACTGATTTAACAAATATTTTGAAATTCACTTAAACAGCTATAGGTATTTAATAACTTGAAAGACTCTAATGTTTACTATTTTAGGATAGATTCTGCTGATAACCATATTACTGTAATCTGCAGTTGAACTTGAAATCTCCTGGTTTTAAAACAAGTATTTTGAAGTGCTGTGTTATTAATTAATGCAAAGCATGTTTCTGGCTTCTTAAAGATTTCCAGCCAGCAGAGGGAAGTCACACACGTGCTTGTGGTGGTACCATTAAGCCTAACTTGGCTTTACTTTGATATTCTTGCATTTCCTCATCTGCTTTAGCTTCTCTATCAGAATCACATTTTTTGTTTTTTTGGTATAGTTTTTAGTAATTAGAACAGCTATTTCCAATGTCATAACTAGGGTAATGAAACCTAATACAACTGGTTTGGGATATGGGGATTTTCCACCTCTTGGAAATTCCCTCCCAGCCCAGAATTAGGTCTTAGAAACATGACAACACAGGGGGTACAAAAGTAGCGACTGTTCTAAGAGAAACTTCCCAGGTCCCCAAATCTAGAGATCAAAACAGAGATAGTGCAAAAGATCCTTACCATAATACTGCTTAGGACTCTTGTTCCAAGTGGGCATACAGTTCTCTAAATTCAACAGCTTTGTTCGTAGTTCTTCATTGATGGGTTTTTCCATTTATCTGCAGAACTTCTGATTTTTGGACTGAGATTTTTCTGAATACAGTTGAAGAGTTCTAATTCGGTAGTTTTCAAAGTGTGGTTTGATCTTTGGGGCTTCAGCTTCAGCATGATCTGGGGATTTGTTAGGAATGCAAATTCTTGAACCCTTCCCCAAGCCAAGTGAATTAGAAATGTGTTAAGTCTACTTTTCAGCAAGCCTTCCAGGTGATTCCGGTGCATGCCAAAGGCTGAAAACCACTGTTTACATTCATTTTGTAGATTAGGAAATTAAGGGACAGATACAAGTGATTTGACCTAGGATATACAGCAAATACGTGCTTGTGAATGCATCTGTTGGTCCATTTTGAGGGCAAACTGCTGATATATAAAATGAATCACTTGTTTAATTCATTATAGCTTATCATAATACGAAACTTGTTCTCAGTAAAATTTTCTTTTACTATGTACCTTTGATAAGTTTTAGAAGTAATCATCCTATTATAAATCATCCCAAAAGACCTAGGTCTCACCTTAATAACATGCTTTGCTTCAATCATAAATGTGTGGTGTGTAAATGTATATAAAATAATAATTTCCAAAGCTCACATAGATAGGAACTATGAAATTCTGAAATTGCAGTTGGGCCTTTTATAGAATTTCTTCTGGGCTATATTTTATCTTTTAAGTTTTCAAAGCTATTCTTATAATAAAGTGGGGATTACTTTCCACCAAAGAAATCACTCAGATTAAAAGTTTATGGGTAATACATATTTTTATATTTATTTACTCCTTTTAATATTTTTAAGTGAACTATACTAACAGATAAAATCTACAGATCTAAGCATTCAGTTGAGTGAGCTTTAAAACTACATGTCCATGTAACCATCACCCAAAACAAGATATAGAACATTTTCATCACCCTAGAAAATTTCTTTGTTCCCCTCTGCAGTCAGTTCTCATCCTACCTCACTCCCCATAGCCACTTTCTGAATTTCTATCATTATAGGAATTGTCAGACTTTGAGCTGTTAGACTTAAAACATATGGAATCACATGGGATGTACAGATGTGGCTTATTTCACTTAACATGCTTTTGAGACTCATTCATGTTGTGGGTATCAGAGTTTATTCCTTTTTCATTGGTGGTTAGTCTTACATTATATGAACATATCAAAATGTGTTTATCCTACCTTTTTCTTAATAACAAATTTTTTCTTCTCATAACACATTATGTGCTTATTTTAGAAAATTACAGAATACAAATAAGGAAAGAAGAAAATCAGTAACAACAATTCCACTCTCCAGACACAATCACTATTTAATAACTTGTCTATCCCCTTGAATCCTTGTTTCTATAAGTTGTCCACATATATTATATATATTTATAATATATATTACAAAAATTATTATTTTAGGATCAAGTTTTACCACTCAGACTTTTAAGTGTCTTAAATTGGCACAATTCTTAGTTTTAACTATAGAGTATTTCCTAGTTTTAAAACCTTTTAAAAACAGTATGTGAATATACATTCATTGCCCAAAACTCAAATGATACATGGTGTATAGAATAAAAATAAATGTTCCTGTTTGGCTCCCCAGTTTGCTTGACTCCCCATAGGTAGCCAGTGTTAACTCAATACACAATCCTTATCAAGTTGCTACTGATAAGAACCATGAAGTGCTGAACTTATCATCACATAATTTTTCTTCTAAGTTTCATTTTTCGGTTTTTATTTTCAAGTGTTATGGTCTATACAAAGTGATCTTTTAGTTTTCCAATACCAAGTGATCATATTGGGAGAAGTTCTGGTATTCTAGTTTACTATCCACTTTGAATCTTGGTCTTTAAATATTTTCTCTAGGAGTGGAGAGAGTGCTATCTTCAAATTTTCTTCAATTGTTGAGTGATTTATTCCTATCTGTTGCTGGAAGCTGTCTCTTTCAGGATGTTGCTCTTTAATTATAGCAAATATATTCTTCAATGGTAAATTGCCTTTTCTCCACTTGTACTGACTTGCACTTCTGGGCCAATTACCTACATATTGTCATTAAAGTTTAGAGACACAGGTCAGATGCAAAATCTTATGAAGGAAAATAGAATAATACAAAGTACTATTCAGAATTTGCTCCTGAAGAGTACTTTGTTTCATTAGCATTTTCCCCAATAGGAAAACGTGGCTTGCACTGCCAGTCAAAGATGAGGCCTTGATTAATGTCTTAATTTGCATTCTTTGGACTTTTGAGTCCTTGCTGTTCTTTAGGACAATACTTAGGACAGGGTACAGCAGGGTAGGAGTGTGCTGGCAGGCTAGAAACTCCTTGCCTCTCTACAGATCACTATAGATTCCAAAGATTGTTACTTAATTTCTGACTCTGAAGCTCATATACCTAGAAGCAGGCAAAAATGCACCTGTAGCGAGTTTCACTCTATTTTACATTCTTGGTTTCGGGGCCTGAAGATGAATATTTCGGTGAAATCACAGATGTAGAGTTCTATAGCCTACTAAACCCAAAGCTCTAAGGACGATCCTTATCTCTCACAAAGGAGCTACTAAGATTTTGTTTTGATGATTAAATAAGAGAACGATACAATCTTATGTGTGCAGAGCCCCATAAAGCTTTAAGGTTACTTTAACCTATTCCCATTATAATAATAATAAAATAATAATATTAGCTATTATTTAATGAGCCAGATTCTGTTAAAGCACTTTCCCAAATCATCTCATTTAATCCTCAATAAAAAGTCTGGACGCTCTCACTGAAGGCATTTGGATGTCTCCAGGTTTAGGAGTATGGGGTCTGTCCTGCAGATGGGGTTCAGAAATACTTAAGACTGTTGCTGACCTTAACTCACAAGGTCAAGTTAGTGAAGAGTAGCATTATCGTTCAAGTGCAAAGTGTCCTGCTCTGGGGAAGCTCCAGGTGATTGCTTGGGACTGTTTCTCCTCCCATCTGGAGTCTGCATATCTCTTAAGACAGGAGAGAATTCTTTATTACAAATGGATGCTGACACCTCGATTCCACCTAGAGAGAGCTCCAGTTCCCCTTGTGTGCACCCAAGTTCTAGACATAAGGGTGGGGTGACTCACTACTGGATAATGTGGAATAAGACAGGGTCCTAACTGAAGTCAGGGAAATTCCCAGCTCCATTTCTGCAGATCGAAGCCCTCCCTGACCCTCTGGACTCTTGCTCAGATAAACAAGGCCTTTTGTTCTGGTGTTTTGTCTCCCCTTCCCGCCTCAAAATAAGACCTGCAGTCTACCTGAACCTGAAGGAGGATTCGGTGATGGCAGTCTACGCTCAGGTGTCAACATTCTTGAAAAAAAAGCTCATTTTCTCTTCTATCATCTTCAAAATCTTGGTTAACCAGCTACATTCATGTGGTATATTTGATGGGCTCTTTCTCAGGTGTCTGCTTTATGCCTTCTCTCGATTTCTTTTCTTAAAAAGGGCGAATCATCCAGGAATGCTAAACTCAACCTCAACATCATGAAGAGAAACACTTGTCCTCTTTTCTAGATAAGCCCAACAGTCGAGGGAAAGGTCGAACTGAGACTCCTAAGATCCGCCCTACCTGCCTGCCCCCCGCTGGTTTATCAACCCTTTCTCCCCGGGGCCTTTTACGCCCCAGGGCCTGTTAATTCCGGCACCGGACTGGGTGGGGAGGGGTTGCAGGCCGGAGGGAGGTGGCGCGCAGCGGTACCTAGTGGTGCTGCCAGGCTGCTCCATCCAGGGTACGTGGCACTACCCGTGGAGAGAGGGGGAGGGGATTCGGCTTTCTCCTCCCCACGCAGAGCCTCGGAACATCCCGCAGCGGCAGGAGGGAGGATCCGTGAGGGAACTGGCGCGCTCTTGGGGTGAAATTTTAGCAGTTGAAAGTGTCCTGGCAGTGGTCGGCATCCGCCCTGCTTTCCAACCGGGTACCCACTGTGAGCCAGGTCAGCGTTTTACGGCGAGGAGCAGTAAGTAAGCTGGAGGCGAGCGGACGCACTCGCCACCCCGCATGCGCAGAGCGAGGAGCCGGCCTCCCGGACTACAGCTCCCAGAGGAGTTTGCCGGTGGCCGCAGGCGCCGGGCCGCTGGCGCCATCTTGAAATCTGATCCTCAATCTCCGCGGCTTTGCGTCAGCAGCGGGCGGCAGCCAGTGCACCGAGAACCCAGCCTGTTAACAGGGAGGACATTGAGGACGCGGCGGTGGCGGGAGAGACAGCTGGAGGAGACGCGGCAGGTTTCTAGCGCGGCCTGCGCTGCTGTCACTCAGCATCCCCCTGAAGCGTTTCCTCGCCCGCCCCCTCCCGGACGGGCGGGGCGGGGCTGACCACTCTGGTACCCAGAGCCCGCGCTCGGCTGGCTGAGGAGCGCCCCTGCAGAGTGGGGACCTCACCCAGCTGTGCCATGCGGGCCGGAGGCCACCGAGGCGGGAGACGGAACGCAGCCAAGCACCGGTGAATGATCACCGCGCAGCAGCCGCCTCCAGGAAGCTCGGCAACCGCAGGAGAGAAGATGAAGGAGATTTGCAGGATCTGTGCCCGCGAGCTGTGCGGAAACCAGCGGCGCTGGATCTTCCACACGGCATCCAAGCTCAACCTCCAGGTTCTACTTTCGCACGTTCTGGGCAAGGATGTCTCTCGAGATGGCAAAGCTGAGTTTGCTTGCAGCAAGTGTGCTTTCATGCTTGATCGGATCTATAGATTTGACACCGTCATTGCCCGGATCGAAGCCCTTTCAATTGAGCGCTTGCAAAAGCTGCTGCTGGAGAAGGACCGCCTCAAGTTCTGCATTGCTAGTATGTATCGGAAGAATAACGATGACACTGGCGCGGAGACCAAGGCGGGGAATGGGACGGTTGACATTTCCGGCTTACCTGATGTTAGATACTCTGCACTGCTCCAGGAAGACTTTGCCTATTCAGGGTTTGAGTGTTGGGTAGAAAATGAGGATCAGATTCAGGAGCTACACAGCTGCCATGCTTCCGAAGGTCCCGGTAACCGACCCAGGAGATGCCGTGGCTGTGCAGCTTTGCGGGTTGCTGATTCTGACTATGAAGCCATTTGTAAGGTGCCTCGAAAGGTGGCGAAAAGTATTTCATGTGGCCCTTCTACCAGGTGGTCCACCAGCATTTGCACTGAAGAACAGGCATTGTCTGAGGTTGGGCCACCGGATTTACCAAGTACGAAGATACCCCCAGATGGAGAAAGCATGGAGGAAGGGACACCAGGATCCTCTGTGGAATCTTTGGATGCAAGTGTCCAGGCTAGTCCTCCACAACAAAAGGATGAGGAAACTGAGCGAGGTGCAAAGGAACTTGTAAAGTGTGACTGTTGTTCTGATGAACAGGCGCCACAGCATATGTGTAACCACAAGCTGGAGCTAGCTCTTAGCATGATTAAAGGTCTTGATTATAAGCCCATCCAGAGCCCCCGAGGGAGCAAGCTTCCTATTCCAGTGAAATCCAGCCCACCTGGAGCCAGGCCTGGCCATATCATGACAGATGGAGTTAGTTCTGGTTTCCTTAACAGGTCTTTGAAACCCCTTTACAGGACACCTGTGAGTTATCCCTTGGAGATTTCAGACCTGCAGGAGCTGTGGGATGATCTCTGGGAGGAGTATTTGCCACTCCGGGTCCAGGTATACAAAATGGCTGCATAGTGCCTTTCTGATTAAAGTTAGCTGGCCTCAGGCTTCACGTGATTTCTGTCTAGGTGAAGGTTGATAATACTCTGCACTTGAGAAAATTAATCATTGAGCCCATTTTTGCTGTACCTTTTGCTTGTGTCCTTTTTAGTAAATGTGGTTCACGCTCAGATAATATGCTTTTCACAATCCTCTTTATTATGTCGTCTTTTGGCCTTCCCATTAATTACCAAAATTGCACTTTTTTTTTAAGACAAAAAGAGAAAGATTCCTAATTCACTTTTATCCTACAAAAAATTTAATCTTATTTCTGGCACTAGAACTCTTTCCTCTTACCTCCTTTGCCTCCCCTCTCTCTCCTTTTTTTGTTTCATTTTCATTTTTAGATTTATAAATATTTTTTACTTGGTAAGGGAGTTCTCTAGTTAGTCCTCCCTAGAGCACTGAGCCTTTCATCCCCATGTTTGCCTCAAACTGATCAGAGCATAGGGTAAAGGTTTGGGGAAAGCCTATTAATCCACCAAAGTGGTGTAATACCTGGGCAATATTTATAATAAGTTAAGGTCATTTGAGGACTTATGATGACTTGTTCAGAAAAGAGACCTGGGAATTCGAGTGTTGTTACGTAAAATGTTAAGGCAAAAACTGTTTATAGCTCTGTCAAAAGAGGTTTGATATTAACAAAGGATTCATCCATTACTGGGTGATAGGAGAGTTTTATTTGTTATACTTTGGAATCAACGACTAAAAGATGGCAGTTGGTCTTAATTTGAACTACTCATGTCTACCCAACTGATTTCATTCCAACTTTTTAAGTCTATCTAGGGACTTGACAGATGCTATTTTGTTTCTGTAGCAACAGTAATCAGTAGATTCAATTAACTTTGTGAAACTTCTGGCATGTTCAACTTGATACAAATTCTTTAGTGTTACCATTACAAAGGTGGACAATCTGGAAGGCGTTTATGGAAAGCCTGCTCCGTCAACATCATGCCAGGAAATTAGAGCTTCTAAATGAGATTGTTGATTGTCACTTGAAATTTTTGAAAAGTCATTCTGTTATCTAAAGTTTGCATCACAATAAGAAGATGGGGGAAATATTTTTGAATTTGCACAAAATTGTCAGAAACAGCATATGAAAAAGTATAGATATCAAAAAGTTTAAAATGTGTTTTCATTTGTATAAAATGTTTAGTATGCCTAACACTTGTGTACTTTTCTTTTGCTTCTTTTTCTCTCATTGGAGCTTTGCAGCTGAATTTGGGCTTTACAGTACAGTATTTCTTTGAGCAGACATAGATGTCAGATTAAACATGGTGTTTTCATATTAGGATCTAAAAACAGTCTGGACAGGGTGGATGGGAAATAAACTTTTTCCCCTCTTGAAATAGGGCCAATAGGGGAGGGTATAGCTCAGTAGTAGAGTGCATGCTTAGCATGCACGAGGTCCTGAGTTCAATCCCCAGTACCTCCATTAAAATAAATAAATAAATAAATAAATAAACCTAAAAATGGCCAATATTGTAGAAAGTTAAAGACTTAGAAAATCACAGGTAAAACAAAAGGAGTTTTTCCTCCATATTAAAATAAAAATTCTTTGTTGGTGCCTGGACTCAACAATTCTGGAGTTGGGAAGGATTTTAAAGATCCTCTCACACAGGCTCTCAGTTGAGAGACATGGAAAGCTCATGATTTCAATAACTTAGCCCAGGAAGAGCCAAAGATTCCTAACCATTCTCAGCCAAGCAAGACCTTTTTATTCTATGTATTAAGCCACATTGCCTGATGTACATTGAATTAAATAAGTACTTATTTTAAATGAAGAGTCTTTTTTCTAAAAATCTAAGGATTCCAGGAGGGATTCTTTAGGGATTCTGTGAAGAAATTTGTCATCCTAGTGAGCACATTTAAGATACGGTGATTGTAGGTCAAGGCCCTTTACTTCACTGAATTTAGACACTGGAAAAATTGACCTTTAACACAGCAGGGTATATGACCTTTCTCCTGTCACCTGGCCTATGGTCTTTACTGTTCGTAGAAGAATAAGACATTGGGAGGAGGAAGAAAATATTCAGCTTGAAGAATAATGGCATTTAATTCCTATGCTTTTTTTCCTCCAATAATTAAGGATGTGGAGGGAAATAGATTAATTAGGCTCAAAGTGTTTATAAGTAAAATGTGTATTTTGGATCCCGGATCTGTTGTTTAAGTAAGCCTGGTTGACTTAAGCTCCTTAGGGCCTGCTATGCTTTATGGCAAAACCAGAGCTAAGTGGGACAAAGGCAGGATAGTTTTTGTTTGCTCTCTGAACAAATGTGGAAAGAATAGAAATAAGTGTAAATTACCTTTGATAGTTCTCTTTTTAGTTTGCAGAAATAAAAAACATGAAAGAAAAAAAAGTGTTTCCTTTAGTTAAATTCTACTGCAGATACGAAGACAAGCTCTTATCCTAAAGAGCAAAATTGTCCTGTAAGGTCATTTTGATTCCTTTGTTTAATCTAGTCACCCCATGCTAGGCACTGCTGGATGTCACCGCCAGAACCACTCCTAATTGCTTTTCTTCATTTTCTTTCTTAAAGAAAAGCAGCAGCACTGTAGTTCAGCCTACTCATTTTTTTAATATTATAAAAACTGACTTATTTGCCTTCTACAGAGTTTATGTCCGAAGGCCTGAGTTTGTTCAAAAATCTAAAGAAAGATTTGAAGCCTTATTCTAGCTGGGTAATTTCCTTCTTTATTGCCTGGCCCTAAACTAGAAAAGCTGTGATAGGAGGGGTGTGGTCCTTTACTAAACGTCAGTGCAGCTCTGGCTTATGTGCAGTTTCCTTTTCTACCTAAATTCAGAGAGCAGGAGATCTTTGCTTCAAGCCTTTCAGTGCCAGGGTCTGGTCTGCTCCTGTGTGACTGATGGATTTATCCCTCTCATAGTTTAGCTGTATTATCCAGATCAGGCCTTTTGGAAGGTGTAAGCATTAGATGCTGGTCAGATTGGGCTTTTAATTTTGTGCTAGTGGATAGTTCTGGTATATCTCCTATTACTAACAATAGGATAGAAAATTATGATAGTTGGAGCTTTATGAGTTGCTGTTATGACTAGGAAAGTGTCAAGAAAAATGCTGTTAATCTAGAAGATCTAAATAACTGCCTTTTAGCCTAAAGGTCTTACATTATGCAACATGAGGCCTGGAAGAAGTTCTCTTTTCTGATGCTGAAAAGCATTTGTCCTGAGTCAAAGGCAACTTAATTTAAAGTTATATTATGATTACAGGTGTGATTTTAGTAACTAGTAGCCTGGAGATTAACACTGATTCAAATAAGTATTACTGATTTCAGGCTTTACAAAGTGGTCATGGGAGTGATTGCTTTACGTACTTGATACATCACAAGAGTTCATTATGAGCTGTTTACTCAGTGGGACTTTGTTAAGTGCTCTTTTGGCAGACTTATCTGAAAGGACATTGTTTTTCCCTGAGATTTAGAATAATAAAGTATTATGAATAAAGAATAAATGAACATCTTCTAGCCTTTAGGTCAATCAGTGTATTACATTTACAGAATTAGGGGTTTCCTCTGATTATTCATGCCAGTGTGGGTTCAGATGAGACCCTGATTCGTCATGTCCTCTCCTGTGGCATTCTTTGGCTTTAAAGTTGATGTTGAAATATCTATATTAAACATCTATCTATCTGTCTCTCTATCTATTTATCTTTCTGGTCTTATGTCTAAGAGAGCTGCTGAAGGATTAGAACATTGGACTGGGAATTAGGAGACAGGCCTGTTTTTGTTTGCTTGCTTTTGTTTTTATTGTTCACTTATTAAACAAAAAATTTTGGTCCCTGCAATATTCCAGGGATTATGGTAGGTTTATAGAGATGAAAGATAAGTTAGCAACTTAAGTGAATTCAGTTTAGTTGGATCCTTTTCCTGATTTCCATTGTAACTTTGGAAAAATTAGTTACCTGCTCTAAGTCTCCATTTCCTCAAATGTAAGATGAGATTGAACCAGATGGTTAGTTTGTAAAGTGTCCTTCACAGCTCTAAGATTCTTTGGCTTTAAGTGATTAAACATGGCCACCTTCCCTGTCATTTAAAACTTGACGCTATTTTCTTTAATTCTGCTTGTTATAGTTTAAATTAGACAAGTATCTTATAATAGATGTTGTTGGAAAGTTGTTTCACATCTAGGAAGTAAGAGGTCAGGTTTTATAGAGAATGTTTTGTCATTAAATAAATGCTAAAATCATTTATCAGTTAGAATTGTTGAAAATATGTGTTAAAATACTTACCTCTCCCATGGTGCGACATAATTTACTTTGCTTCCCGGCAGGGCTCCCTGTTATACCCACAACAACAGATATCTCAATTTTTCTAGGAGTCCTGTCCTCGCTTCTTTGTCCTTCTCCCTCTCCCACCATCCAGCCCTGGTGACTCTACCTTTAAAATACATCCAAATCTAACCATTTCTCTCCCCCTCCGTTACAGCCACCATCATCCAAGCCACTCTTACCTTTCACTTACACTGCAGCAGCCTCCTGGCTGATGTCCCGTTTCTGCTGGTGCTTCCCTGCAATCCATTCATCACAGAGCAGCAACTAGAGCCATCTTTTTAAAATTTAAATATGATCGATTACTTTTCTGTTAAAAACACTGGAGTCCATTCTCATTTCAATGAGAATGAAATCCAGCTTCATCACCTCTGGTGTACGGAAGCTGTATCCATCTGGTCTGGCCCTGGCCTTCCTTCCCACCCCATCATGTGTTTCCATCCCCTTTACCCATTATTCTCTAGCCCTGTGCTATTCAGCAAGGCAGCTGCTAGCCTTATGTGGCTGTTGAGCATTTGCCATGTGGCTAGTCTAAACAGATATGCTGCTGAGTGTAAAATATACCCCTAAGAATGTAGTGTATCTTGTTAATAACTTTTATACTGAATACGTGCTTATGTTAATATATAGTATAATATATTGGGTCAAATAAAATGTTTTATTAAAATTAAGTTTACCTATTTGTTTTCACTTTAGTCAGTGAAGTTATTAGAAAATTTTAATTTCAATATATGGCTCACACTATATTTCTATCGGAAAATTTTACTCTAGCCAGTTGGGCCTTTCTCTTTCCCAAGGTCATATTCACCCTAGGTCCTTTCCATGGGCATTTCCTCTGCCTAGGATATTTTGTTGATCTTTGCAGAGCTGGCTCCTTATCCTGTAGATCTCCATTTGAATGCTGCCTGATAGAGATCTTCCACTGATCAGCCAGTTTAGAGCAGCTTAACCACTTTGTCATGCTTTTCTGTTTCACAATATAGGGCTTGTCATTATCCTATATTTTGTGTATTCTCTTGTTCTTCTATTATGTAGCTCCCCACCCCGACTCCCACAGTGCTTTGCACATTATGGTACTTAATAGATGTTTTAAAAAATGATAAATAGCACTGGAAGAATAGAAAATTATTCCTCTGAAATCTTTACACTTCCGGTCAGTCACTGGTAGGAAGGGATTTGAGGTAAGCTGTAGCCTCACTGCCTGGAAGGTGGTAATAAGAGTTTGAATGTGTGAGATAAAGAAAAAATGAATAGCAATCGCCTTTTTTTCTCTTAATGGATTTATATTTTTTTCTAATTGGAGTGGGGATGGGGGAGGGCAGGAGAGAGGAGATGGAATTTAATGCCACAGTGAATTCCTAACGTTTTATTTTTGTATCTTAGCTTATAATGTTAGGTACAGTTCAATAAGTTTGTCTCAGTCTGATCGATTGTCCCAGATATATGTTTTTTTCCTCCTGAATCTTTTTGGTGAATTGATGTTCCTGTAAAACATACCTCCTTCCCAGAACACTATGGATTTTTAAATTTATTTTAATTTTTTAACTTTTTATTTTGAAATAATTTCCAGCTTACAGAGAAGTCATAAAAGAACCCCCAGATTCACCAGTTGCTCGTATTTGCCAGATCCACCAGTTGCTAATGTTTTGCTACATTTGCACTCCCACTGTCTATAGATACATCTTTTTATTCCTGAACTGTTTGCAGATATTATGCATCTTTACACTCAATAAGCATGTATTGCCTAAAGATAAAAACAGCTCTTACATAACTAAAGTAAATTACCAAATTTAGGAAATTTAGTATTGATAAAACACTGTTATCTAACATATAGTCCATATTCAAAATCTGCCCATTTTTCCAATAATGTGAATAAGCATGTTATAAAAAAGATAATTGAACTATAACTCTTCTTCTTTTAGTGACGGTATAAGTTTGACTTTTTGAATTCCCTGATTGAAAATAGGATAAAGCGAATATTTGGTCATCATAAGCATTTTTTAAAAATCCTCCCTTTTTAAACTCTGAATTACTTGCTTCAGCTGAACAGTGTTTGTGTGGGTTCGTAGGGGAAGGTGGGAAGGGAGGTAGGGAATATCGTAAGGATGGAGGTGGATCTGCTTGTAGTAAGGAACAGGACTGTCTTTAGGAACTCACACTGAGAATCCATGCAGCAGCTCTGATTTTCTAAGTCTCTGGCAAAAGATGCCAAAGACATATGAAGATAAAATTAAAATTTATTATTGGCTACATTTAACTCAACTTACTCGTCTTGCTGCTTCTTCCTAGCCCGTGACCGAAGAGTTACTCAAACAACAAAAGCTGAACTCAGATGAGACTGTTATAACTCAGCAGTCTGTATCTGATTCCCATTTGGCAGAACTCCAGGAAAAAATCCAGCAAACAGAGGCTGCCAACAAGGTATGATCAGCCCCACGCCCTTGGCGATCACAGGGTCTCCTGGGGATGGGACTGGCTCTCGTTGAGCCTGTTAACCTCTCTGAGTTGGACCTGGGACATGGAGACTGTACACCTGGTGCTGTGTTGAGTATATGGTTAAAACTGTAGTTCTTCCCTTTATCTCTCATCAGGGTTTTAACCTGTTCTGTGTAGATCAGATTTCTGGTGCTTTTAGGGATGAAATTAAAACTTGAATGCAGTCTAACTGGATAAGGCCCCGAGACAAAGGTTTATGCTTTTGATTTTAGCTTAATTTCTTACCCCTTTATACCCACGGATTTTAACAACTATTTAGAAGAAAACTCCCACAATTTGGGATGCTCCCCTCCTGGCTGGCTGAGCCCTTGTGTGCTGTCCTGTAGCAGGTGCTCTGTAGCAGAAGCTCCTTGGTCTTTGTGTAAAGGATCCACAATGACTCCTGTGGACAAGTGCCAGTATGGCTACCGTCATGCAGAAAGCACAGTGCATGAGAACTGAAGCAACTGAGTACTGAAGGAAGTGTTTTATATTTCCTGCTGCTTTCTCTTGCTGATTGACCTAGGACTAATGGTTACCATACGCGGGGAAAACAGCACATAGTTGTATTTGAGGTTGAAAGAAATCAACCATCAAATCATTGACCTTACAAACTGTTTCTTTGCTGAATTCAGATTCTTCAAGAAAAACTGAATGAAATGAGCTGTGAACTAAAGTCTGCTCAGGAGTCATCTCAGAAGCAAGATGGTACAATTCAAAGCCTCAAGGAAACTCTGAAAAGCAGAGAAAGTGAGGTAAAATGTTTGGCAGTCAAGGACCTGGGAGGAAACAATTTGTCCCATCAAAGCAGACGCGTATTCTCTAATTTTTAGAAGTGGATATTGTTAGACTAAGAGATCTTAGTGTCATCTGAATTGGTATTCTCTACCCAAATCTGTACAGGCAAGATGGAATTTATATTTAATTTGCTAACATGTTTGGTATTCCTGCTTTCATTTTCAGACTGAGGAGTTGTACCAGGTGATTGAAGGTCAGAATGACACAATGGCAAAGCTTCGAGAGATGCTGCACCAGAGCCAGCTTGGACAACTGCATGTATGTGCGGGTCACGGCGGACAGGAGGCGTGAGCCCAGTTGAGAAAGTGCCGTTCCCGGGCACAGCCTTGGTTTTGTTGGTCTTCTCGGCAGCTCAGAGCTTGCCCTCTGTGTGATGATGACTTTCATTCTCTTTTCAGAACTCAGAGGGCACGTCCCCAGCTCAGCAGCAGGTGGCTCTGCTTGACCTTCAGAGCACTTTATTCTGCAGCCAACTTGAAATACAGAAGCTCCAGAGGATGGTGCGACAAAAAGAACGGCAACTGGCTGACGCCAAGCGATGTGTGCAGTTGGTAGAGGCCGCAGCCCAGGAGAGAGAACAGCAGAAGGAGGCCTCTTGGAAACATAACCAGGTAAATCATTAATCATATTGTGGTCCTAACTGCTGACTTTGCCCTGATAATAACTTTTTTTTTTCGAATAGAAGTATAGTTCATTTACAATGTTGTTTTAGTTTCTGGTGTACAGCGTAGTGGTTCAGTTATGCGTGTATATATAGGTACATATTCTTTTCCATATTCTTTTTCATTATGGCTTATTAAAAGCTATTGAATATAGTTCCCTGTGCTATACAATAGGGCCTTGTTTTTATCTATTTTATATATAGTATTGTGTATCTGCTAATCCCAGACTCCTAATTTATCCCTCCCCCACCCCAATAATAATTTTTTATAAGGATAGCTTGTGCTGATCCCTTTAGTCACTTAATCTAAGTAATTCAGTTCAACATTTGTTGCCCCCATACCATGTGCCAGATGTTGGGCTGTATTCTGGAAATACAAGAGTGAAAAAATCTCAGGCTCTTCTTCAGTTACTTGTAATACAGTATGAACAGAACTGCAGTGTGGTAAATACTGTAGAGGAGGTAGGCAGGGGGTTCCTAGAGGAACATATACGATGGGCTGAGGAAGAGAGTCAGGGAGGCTTCAGAAAGGAGGAGATACCTGAGATTATTCTTGAAGAGTGGGTAAAAGTCCGTGAGACAGAAAAGTGAAAAGAACAACCAAGGTCAGAGGAATGAAGTGCACAATTAGCCGTGTAGAGTAATATTGCATCCTTGAGCTTACTGTAAGTAAAGGATCCAGGTTTATGATGGAACAGAGTCCCTCTTAGTACTTACATAGATGTATCATTTTTAAACCGAAAATAAGCACTGAACTATAATATCAAACTTGCATCCTACCCCCATTCCCCAGCTCCCATAATTTCCCACATCCTATTTGATTCACGTGTAGTATTTCTCTAGTAATTTTAAGAATGGCACTTTTTGCTATTTTATTTTTTTTGTTCTGTATGCCTTGAAAGTTTTAAGGCCTCCATAGCTAATGACCACGTGAAAAGTTTTTAGATTGTCTGAAGAAGGGAATCTGTTTAATTCAGGAATTGCGAAAAGCCTTGCAGCAGCTACAAGCAGAATTACAGAATAAGAGCCAACAACTTCATACCCTGGAGGCTGAAAAATACAGTGAGATCAGAACCCAGGAGCAGCACATTCAGCACCTCAGCCACAGTCTGAGTCACAAAGAGCAGCTGCTTCAGGTGAGTCTGCAGAATGATCTCAACTGAAACTGGGCTTACAGGGCTCTGAAATGTAAGTTCGTATCATCACAGGATACTAGTCTACCTGTCTTGAGTGTCTGCTGCATGTGGAACATTGAGAGGTGGGAATCAGGAGGATTCAAAATAAATAGAAAGTACAACCCATGAACCAAGATGCTAACCAGCAAGTACAGGAAATAATAAATATAGACCTGAAAGACTTAAGCAATAAATACTCAGCAGTAGTTCCTAAGCAGCTCTGTGAGTCAAATACTATGTTATGTATGTGGAAGACGAGGGGAAGGTAGGACTATTGCTCCCACATACTAAGGTGAAGACCTTTGTGTAGAAATTTCCATGAAGTTACTTAGATGATAAAGTGAAAGCTTTAGGGGAAGATGGAACACTAAAGAAGAGAGTGATCAGTTCTAACACCTACTCTAAGCTTTAGGGGAAGATGGAACACTAAAGAAGAGAGTGATCAGTTCTAACACCTACTCTAAGCTTTAGTCACATTGAATCCCTTATATTTTGCTGCGCATACAATTTTTTCATAGTATGCAGATATTATGCATACGTTTTTTCCTCTAATAGAAATATCCCCACAGCCTCTTGGGAAACTCGTTAAGTCCTTTAAGACTCAGGGCAAACGTTAATCTCTTTTCTGAGGTCTTTAGCGACACCTTCAGGCAGAGTTAGACAATGCATCCTGTGTCCCCCTAGTAGCCAGCTACACGGGAAAATGTATGGGAATCAGAATAGTTAACAATTTATATTTCTTTTATTTCTGCTGAACTGTGTTCCCCTTGAGAATGACCGCATTTTGTTTTTTATCCTGAATCACTGACATTGCTAGGCAAAGTGTGGGAATTCAGTTAATACTGGATAAATGAAAATATTTTTTGGTCTCATTAGGAATTTCGGGAGCTCCTGCAGTATCGAGATAATTTGGACAGAACCCTTGAAGCAAATGAAATGTTGCTTGAGAAACTTCGGCAGCGAATACAAGATAGAGATGTTGCGCTCGAGGTATGTACCTTAGTTTTGCTCATGATGCTCTGGATTATTCCACAGGGGGACTGAAGAAAGGTGTGTCTACTTAATTTGCTGCCTTTTGGGGTTGGTTTTCCATTCTTTTATATTTGGAATCTTACTGAATAAGAGTGATCAGAACAATGACTCTCACGGAGCTTTGGGATGCTTACTTTGCTTTCAGCGGGCTATAGATGAAAAGTTCTCCACTCTAGAAGAGAAAGAAAAAGAACTGCGTCAACTTCATCTTGCTGTAAGAGAGCGAGATCATGACTTAGAGAGACTGCGCGGTGTCCTCTCCGCTAATGAAGCTACCATGCAGGTAAGAGCAAAATCCTCTCCTACTCGGATTCTGAGCCCAAAACATCACCTCTTCCATTGTTTTCTGAAAACCAGGATCTTTGCTGTGTAAGGGAAAAAATACAAAAGCAAACAAAAATAGCAGTCATTAGTTCCATCCTTATAGATTAGGGAGTGAGACATTTTAGCACTTCTACTATGAACTTTGTAGGGTGGGCGGTGAATAAATGATTTTTATACCTAGTTGTAATTTATTTCTAACCCTTGTCAATATCTCTATATGTTTATATAAACATTGCTTGTGTGCAAGTGTTTTATGGTGTTTTTCTCATTAATAGTATAGATGTGTTGGTGTGGGGCTGGCTACAATGAGAACACTTACTTGTCTTATTAATATTTATACTGGGCTATTACTCTATATTTGTTTTAGCGCTTATATATCTAACCATCTGCCACTTAAAGAAGTTCTTTACTTTCTCTATAGCATAGTCTGTTTCCTCCAAAATACTTCATCTAGCACGTACATTTATCTCTATCCGAGCTAGATGAGAATAAAAAGCAGGCCAGTATGTCATTCTAAGTGAACTAAGCCAGAAAGAGAAAGAAAAATACCATATGAGATCGCTCATATGTGGAATCTAAAAAACAAAAAGAAAAAAACAAAGCATAAATACAAAACAGAAATAGACTCATAGACATAGAATACAAACTTGTGGTTGCCAAGAGGGTGGAGGATGGGAAGGGATAGATGGGATTTTAAAATTGTAGACTAGATAAACAAGATTATACTGTATAGCACAGGGAAATATACACAAGATCTTATGGTAGCCCACAGAGAAAAAAATGTGACGATGAATATATATATGTTCATGTATAAATGAAAAATTGTGCTCTACACTGGAATTTGACACAACATTGTAAAATGATTATAAATCAATAAAAAAAAAACAGGCCAGTATGGCACTGTTAGATTAGAGACTGAATTTTCTCCTTTTACAAAAGAAATTGATAGGTAATTTAGGAGCTAATTTGAAGGTGGATCAAGTTTCCTGTTTATCCCAAGGATAGGGTGCCCTTCGACTTACAATTGCTTTCTTTGTGACGGTAGAGTATGGAGAGTCTCCTGAGGGCCAAAGGCCTGGAAGTGGAGCAGTTATCTGCTACCTGTCAGAACCTCCAATGGCTGAAAGAAGAAATGGAAACCAAATTTAGCCATTGGCAGAAGGAACAAGAAAGCGTCGTTCAGCAGTTACAGACATCTCTGCATGACAGGAACAAAGAAGTGGAGGCAAGACTTTAGTTAACTTAAAAGCAGTTGGTTTAGTGATGACCTGATCTGTCTTGGATTGGGAGTCTGGAAGTCTGGGAGGCCAGGGACTCCAAGTCTTTAATTCCCTTCTGTCCCCGGGCAAGTTATTGGCTTTCACTGGGACTTTTTTCCCTATACCTATGGACTCCAGGGGACAGTTGCCTTTCTTAAAGAAGTTATGTGAGAGTTAATGAGATCTAGAAAGCGCACCCACAGCACGGTAACTAACGTTCCTTGTGGTGCTTGTTGCTGTGTCACGCAGTGTTTTAAGAACTTAATGGATATTAATTCGTTGAATCCTCCTAACTCTGAGGTACATGCTATTATTTCTCTCTTACAGACAAGGAAACAGACTTCTGAGGTGAAGTAACTTGTCCAAAGTTCCGTAGCTCATAAGTGGCAGAGCCAGTGTGCAGCCCAGGCAGTGGGGCTCCACAGCTATAACCACTGTGCGCTCCCTCCCAGCCCGGGAGTGGGAACTGCAGCACCATGCTGATAAACGTAGTCATCGTTACTCTTCAGCTTTCCATTTTGTGTTCCCCCTATAGAGTTACACTGGGGAGGACATAGATGAAATAAATGAGTTGAGCACCCGTGTAGCCTCATCTAATGTTAATTGTTACGTACCCTAGGCATGTAGGGAAAGTTGCCTTTCTAAGTAATTTTCTGTATTGTCGGTGTTTGTATTTATAGTCATCTGTGTGCCAGGACCGTGCTAGATCTGGGGTAACAAAAATGAATGAAATACCATCCTTGCTCTCCAGAATCTCACAGCTCTCTCTTCTACGATAGATTCTCTTAAGCCCTTTGACATGCAAGTAGAGGGAATTTTCTCCTCCAAAACTTACACTGTCCCTTCTGTGTTAGGATCTTAGTGCAACACTGCTCTGCAAACTTGGACCAGGGCAGAGTGAAATAGCTGAGGAGCTGTGCCAGCGTCTGCAGCGAAAGGAAAGGATGCTGCAGGACCTTCTGAGTGACCGAAACAAACAGGCGGTGGAATATGAAATGGAGATTCAGGGCCTGCTTCAGTCCATGAGCACCAGGGAGCAGGAGAGCCAAGTAAGGACTAACGCACGGGCCAGACAAGTATCACTTTGTGCGTTACGGTCAGTGGGCAGGAAGCGTTTGAACCTCATGATGTGTATATTTCTGTCATTTTACAGTCCATTCTGTTCATTTTTTTCCTTCTCTCTATTAACTAGACTACAGTTTACGTCAGTCATCAAAGTGTAAAATATTTCTGGAACACTTTGCATTTGGAAGGGTGCCCAAGCAATACACATGCCCACCCATTAACTTCGTTATGCACATTTTCTTTTCCTCAACGTTTTGATAATTTTGACAGAAAAGAATATGGGGTTGTGGAATGTTTGGATTTTGATTCTAAATTATCAAGACTTGAGTGATATTTTGTGTTTCTAGCTAGAATATGGGAAAACTTTTTCTCTTAATTCATGTAAAATCTGAGTTATCTTAAGGGAAGCAAAAAGTTGTGTTTTTTCAAAGCTCATGATGAGAATAAATAATCTCGTAATAATATAGGATATAGTAATCTCAAAATAATGGTACACAAGTATTTTAAAAGTAAATTCTTAATTTACCCTCACTTCCAAGTATTTTTCTCCTAAAGGCTAGACAGTGGTATAGTTGACTTGTGCCACATTTCGGGGGCCAGTCACTCAGAATTCCCCCTACTCAGTCCTCAGAGGGAACAAGATTCTTATCATTTGCCTGCTACTTGAAAATAATGTTCTGTAATGCTTCCCTATATTATGGAAGGCCCACTG
This sequence comes from Camelus ferus, assembly GCF_009834535.1. Lineage (NCBI taxonomy): Eukaryota > Metazoa > Chordata > Mammalia > Artiodactyla > Camelidae > Camelus > Camelus ferus. Next base: position 57,326,139 of record NC_045704.1, on the reverse strand, counting down.
AAGTCAATACACATTCTGTTAGAAACATGCTGCCTTGTGCTGCAGAAACTGCTTCTGGAATAGACCTAATGAAATCATCATGAATTATTTAAGTCTTTGGCAAGAGGCTAACAAGTCTTTTTTTGAGTTTTCTTTTTCACCCGTTGTAACTTCAAAGAGTTAGTCTTATTACACTTAATATACCACTGGTGGTAAAATAGTGGAACCTAGGAAATGACTGAAATTGCAAAAGATTTTCAACTCAAGAAGAAGAGTAATAGTTGTATTCTTCTAGATCTGCTTCTCAAATTTTTGTGTGCAGAAGAATCGCTTGAACAGCTTTTTAAAAACAGATTCCCAAGCTCACCCCCAGAGGCAGAAATTAAGAGGTAGAGGCTGGACTCAAGCACCATCCAGATGATGGTGAGGCTGTGGGTCCGGGAACCACACTCGGAGGAGCAGTGCTAAAACCACCACTAGAAAAGAACACCACGCTGGGTAGACCCTATGTATGACACAAGACATCTTGTGTATTATTTACTCTGCTTCTTCCCATAGTAATGTCCACAGCGTTTTTTTTTTAAGGCAAATTAATAATGTACTGTTACCTCTAAGATGGTTATGTCCAAATCCTGAATTTTACATACTGAAACTGGAAGGTGGGTCTTTTATTTCCCTTAGCAGCTGAGCTCTTGTGATTTCTGATTTAAATCAGTAGTAATTCTCTCTGGAGACAGTTGATGCTATAATGTAGCTAATGTATTCATCTTATACCCTCAGTGATTTTAGCCTTAGTTTATCTTTTCTAGATTTTCTGATTAAATGCAGAGTTTCTATGTGGTAATGGTCACAAAAAATGTTCTAGATCTTTTCCTTATTTTGCCATCATCCATCTTAAAAAACTGTGGGATTTGAAATGAAATAAACTGGGTTTGGTGATTTGGAGGTTCAGATTCTCCTGATCATGTAGTCTGATAAAATGTTTTTATGTAATTGATTCATTCAATAAATATGTATCTAGTGTCTAAGCATCAAGTGCCTACTGTGTGTCAAACACTGTTCTGGGTGCTTGGAATTCAGCACTGAACAAAACATCACAGTACTTGCCCTCAGAAAACTTACATTCAGTTGAGGGAGAGAGAGATAGAGAATAAACAGGTGTGTTGATTACTGGTAAGTGCACTGTAAAAAAATTTAGCATGACAAGGGGAAGTGGGAGTAGAGAAAAGATTCCTGTTCTAGATAGGATATGCAGAAAAGACTAATCTGATAAACTGACATTTGGCAAAGACCTAAAGGGGGCAAACCTAACAAATGTTTGGGCAGAAAACATCCAGGCCAAAGGTACATGGATCCCAGAGTAAAGGAAGACATCTGTTCCCCGATTCAAACCAGAATCTTAATACTTTAGCCTGATACTTACAAGCAGAACCAATTTTAGATTACTTTATCTGTAATATACATGTTATATTCCCATTTTTTCCAATATTCTGCCTATGAGAGACTTTCTTTCCACTCACCGACTATGTTTTTTCCTGTCAAGTGAAAGCAAGGAAACTATTTCTTAGGGCCCTACTGGCTTTTCTTAAATGGTTGGCTTTTAACAAATGCCATCAGAACACAAATTTTGTTTTGTTAGAATATCTCTCTAATGTTATATATGATTTCCTTCCTAGGCTGCTGCAGAAAAGATGGTACAAGCCCTAATGGAAAGAAATTCAGAATTACAGGCCTTGCGCCAGTACTTAGGAGGGAAGGATTTCATGGTGTCCCAAGCATTCGACTCTAACCGACCAGCTGAAGTCACCTCCATCAGCCCCCATCTTGGAGAGCAGACTGATCGAGTGAGAACTATAGACTTGGGTAGATGTTTATGCCAACTGCATGTTCTTTTTTACATCTGAGGCATAAGTGTGATAATTTTACTACCAAGTTGTTTGAGAAACATTCCAAGTCCTAGTCATTGTGATTGTGGTTTCTGCATCTTCCTAAATCCCCTGACTCTTCCAATTTTTAGGGTTCAATGCACATACCCTCCAGAGATGATAGCACTTCACTGACTGCCAGAGGGGATACCAGCATACCCAGGTCCTCACTGGGTAAGTATCATATTTCTTTTCATTAGGGAACGTTCTCTATTTCCTTCCTGTAATTCTCTGTTGGTAGGATTGGCCAAGACTCTCTTTCTCCCCTTGCCTTAATGGAAAAAATAAGTTTAGATTTCACTGAAAGGCTAAAGACATGTATGTTCTAGGAAGAACTGATCTTGAATTAAAGCTATTGCTTTGGCTACATGATTTGACCCGGGGAAGCTGCATTCTAATTCTTCTTTTCAGATAGCTTTGCAGGGATTCAGAAATGCAGGAGGTAGTATTTCCTAACCTACGCAGCAGGACCATGGGGCTGACACCTCCTCCTGGGTATCTTTTAAGCAGGCTGAGGCTACTCACTGTAATGTGACATAACCTGCGTTTGAGCGTCGGGAGGGGTAGGCAGTGTACAGTGAGTCATTTGTCCACCTCGTCCAAGAGATGGTAGTAGGCCTTGGACTCCCCAAGAACAACCAAATTCTGTGCACAGTGGGAGCAAACTCCAATGGGTGCTTTGGATTGGAGTCTTTGACTTTCACAGATCAAAAGGTTGGGATATAGGGAAGCTTCAAAAACTTACCCAGTGAGTTCCAGAAGTAGGGGCTCACCATGATTAATGCAGAGGAGAGTATTGTGCTATGTTGTGGACTTGGAGAATTAACCTATGATTTTTTTTTAATGATTTTAAGAATGTAACAACTTTGTATCTGTGTTACAGTGTAGGGCACTATGGAATTCTGTAGGTGAGTCATGCAAGTATAGTCATTTTTTAGTGGGAAACTTCATGCCGCTCGAAGAGTAAAGAATGCTGGATTTGTTTAATTTACTCCTTATTTACCTTTTTTTTAAAAAGCACCATTCCTAATCTTTTATTTTGAAAACTTCAAACGTATAGAAAAGTGACAAAAATACTACAGTGAATACCCATACACACTTTTATTAAGACTCACCAGTTGTTAACATTTTGCCACTTTTGCATTATTTCTTGCATGTGCAACACACACACACACACACACACACACACACAGATATCATGTTTTTTTTGGACCATTTAAAAATTACTTACAGACATGATACTTCATCCCTTAACATTTCATCATGTGTTTCCTAAGACAGGGGTATTCATCTAGCTAGCTACGATGTAATTATCACACTCAGGAAATTTAGCTGTAATATAGTCCTAGTATTAAAATACAGTCTATATTCAGAGTTGCCACTGTCCCAGTAATGTTCTTGACAGCTGGTTGCTTTCCCTCAGGGATCAGGCATTGCATCTCCTTGTCGTGGTTCTTTAGTCTCCTTTAATCTAGAACAATTTTCTAGCCTTTTTTTTTTTTTGTCTTTTTTGACATTGGTATTTTTTAAAACTCCGGGCCAGCTAATGGCCGTCCATCTGGCTCTGACTGTTTCCTCATGGTTAGATTCAAGTTAGACATATTTGGCAAGAATATTACACGGATGACGTCTTCCTCAGGGCATCACGTCAGGAGCACGTGGTGTCAGGTTTATTATTCTTGGTAATACTAAGTTTTGTCATCTGGTTAGGGTTGTGTCTGCCAGGTCTCTCCACTATAAAGGCTCATTTTCCCCTTTGTGATTAATAACTGATCTGCCGGCAAAGACCTTGAGCTGTGGACAGTTCTGCTTTCCCACAGTCATTCATCTAGTGGTTTCAGCATTCTTTGAGCTTGCTTGAACCAACTATTACATTGGTAGTTTAAAAAAGTGATTTTCTATTTCTAAAACTTCTTTATTAGTGTGTGTTCTTTTCTAAAGGAGACATGCCCTTTCTCTATCCTTCCTACTCCATTTGTTTATATATGCCAGTATGGACTAATGGGTTTTTAAAAATCATTTTATTATCCATTTCTGTCATTATTCCATTTGAGGACCGAGTTATCCCAGATTTGGCCAATTGGAGCCCCTGGAAGCTGTTCCTTTGTCCTTTCACTATTTCCCCATCAGTTTTTGAGCACTTCTCCACCTTCTGGCACAGTAAGGTGTTCATGGTCACCTTTTACTTTGCCTGCCTCAGCCCTGAAATTTTCCATTACTTCAAGTTTCCTTTTAGTGGCTCATGGCATTTGTATACTAATATCTGAGTGTAAGATGGGTTCATAGCTACAGGTTTGTCATTTGCTTCTAGGCCCTTTTACGTGAACAGGACTGAGGATGTTTATATGTCTCCATTTGATACTGATTCCTCTAATTCCAGTGTAACAGCATAAGTTCTTTCTCCTCTTTTTTCCTATTTGTATCTGCCTTCTCCCAACATTGAGAAACCTTATTACCTATAACATCACCATATTTATACATTTGCACAAAACACAAAAAATATTTCAGAGTTGTTACTTGAATACCACTATCAACATTAAGTCTTTTAAATAATGTTTAAAATTTACTTCTTTTTATCCTTAGAATATTTCCTACTGAGGATGCACAGTTAGAATACTGATTTCATTCCTCAGTGTCTGATTCAGTGGCATCACTCCCAGGGCAGTTTGTTTCTGGAAAAACTGAGCTTTTCAATTTTTGTTTTTGAAAATACAGCTGATACAGATTAAAAGAATGTTTTCTGTGGTTCTATTCTTATTAGAGGTTTGTTTTAAAAGCAAATGAAAATCTACAGAAAAGAAATGAGAAGATACCTTTGAAAAAGAATACTGAGTTCAAAAATTATTTGGAGATACACATATTTATTTTAATTATCTGCTGGATAGTTAGCCATTTGCTATTTAGATTCATTTACTTATGTTAGCATTTGATTTTAGGCTTTTTCTTCCTCCTTGTTGAATAACTTTACACATTAATTATAAAACATTAACATGCTTCAGAGCTCAAAAGTATAGAAACGTATACTCCAAAGTCCCATCTACTTCCTTTCCTTCTAATTTCTTTCCTGTTTCCCTGAAGGCAAGCAGTTTCATTTTTGAGTTATCCTTCCTGTGTTTCTTTTTGCAGAAATAAGCAGACAGAGTCACCCTGTGTGTATATGAGATGTGTGTATTCTTGCTTCCCCCTTTTCCTAATGTGAAACACATTGCACTAGATGTATTCTTTTGTACCCAGCTTGTTGTACTTAATGATAAATCTTGGAAATCACTCCACATCAGTTCATAAAGATACTCCTCGCACTTAATTACAGCTCTATGTAGTACATCATCATGTGGATATACTCTGCTTTGTTCAGTTTTTTTTCTTTAATAGACATGTAGGTTGATTGCAGTATTTTGCTATTACAAATAATGCTTCAAAGAACCACTTATGCATATATATTTTGTTGTTGTTGAATTGTGTCTTAGAGTAAATTACTCAGAAACAAGGCAGCAGAAATCACATTAGGTTAATACTGATTAAAATTAGCACTATATATTCATTTTTTAGGAGACTTGGATACAATTGCAGGGCTGGAAAAAGAACTGAGCAATGCCAAAGAGGAACTGGAGCTCATGGCAAAAAAAGAGAGAGAAAGTCGGGTGAGTTTTCTAGTCAAGTCTAATTTCTAAATTCCTATTTTTTAAGAAAATAGTTTATATTTAAAAGAGTAAAATTCTCCAAGTATAATATCTGGGTCCAAATGCAAGTTGGGTCGTTTTTTCTTTCTGAAGAAAAATAGAAATTGCTGTATTTATACATTATGTCACCAAGATGCTCTTGTTTTTAATAAATGGGGACCATTAAAACTTTCCAAGTGTTGAAAAAACACAGCTTTCTTTGCCCATTGCTAAATGTAATAAAATAATTATAAAGGACTTGTGAAAAAATGAAGTGTTATGTAATTGTTGCTTAGAATTATGACATTAGATCCATGAAATTAGCTTTAGAACATGGAACAAGAGAAATTTGAGAAGATGCATAATGTTTATTGAGAACTTGCTACATGCAGTGCACTCTGCTGGGTGCTTAAATTAGCACTAGTATAACTCTGCAAAGTAAGTGGCATTGGCCCTATTTTATAGATGAGGAAGCTGAAACACTGATTTTTTTTTTAATATGTAGGTGGGGAATAGTTATACAAGTAAAAAATGCTGAAGCTAAGACTTTAGTCACTTAGACTCAAGTCTTTAGTGACTCAAAATACTTCCCTAAGAAGTCATTTCTTGGTGCAGATAATTTTCCCCATTCTTATGCTCTTATTTCTAGCAATAGAGTTTTCATCAGTTTTTTTTTTGAAGAGGCCTCTCCGCCTTACAGAACCCTTGCCCCTTCTGCCTCCTTACACAGCTAGCTTATGTCCAGCTATGATGTAGGAGAAGCATTTGGGCCACCATGCAGAGTTCCAGACTAAAACCACAAGCCTTCATGCTGCCGTGGCCTCTATTGTAGGTCAGCCAGTGTCCTGGGCTCCTCAGCTAAGTCTAGCTGGCCGGTCTCTGTAGCTCCACAGTCTTGTTCCAGCTCTGCCACGGTTGGGTCTGTACAATAAAGGCTGTGTTCATATTTGTAATGAAACTATCTTACTGTCCCTCTTAATCTCTCTTTTCATTACCATGTTTCTCCCTACAAACAGACTCATGTCATATGACTCAAGTTTTGAGGATAGGAAATCGTGTGACCTTTAAAATCCTCTGGTTCCCCTCCTCTTATTTGGTTCTACCCTTGCCATTATGTCAGATATTTCAGTTTCCACATGCTGTTCCTGTTTATCTCAATGGACTCAGTTAAGAGTAGTGTTCCTCTTGGTTCTCTCCTGTTTTCAGGATCACAGAATTAGAATGACGATAAATGGATGTTTTGAAAAATATTGTTTAAAAGAAAAAATGGCTATATTGAGCGAGCTGTATTCAGCTGTATTGCACAGCCTTATGTGTTCTTAATCAGCTACAATTTCTCAGTGCAGTGTCATACATGTTCATCTTTACATGCCCTCTAGTAATAGGACTTTACCAATAGCCATGTAGAATCTCCCAGGTTTTTAAATACCCCCCCACCCTCTTGAGATAATAGTAGTGGTGGTAGTAATAGTTATCATTCTTTGATTGCCTGCCACATGCCACGCACCTTAAATACATTTTCTCTATTCTGACGTAGCCCTGAAAGGTAGCTATTATTCCCATTTTACGACTGAGGAAACTGAAGCTCAGTTTAAATGCCTTGTCAGGGAGATTATGCCAAGACTTAAAACCCAGGTCTGTCTAACTGCAGACCTTCACCAGGCTGCAATAATGGTTTTTTCCCTCATGCTTTCATTTTTCTTCCATGGAGCAAATACCTGGATATAAAATGGCAGAGGTCTCTGAAGAGGGCCTAATAAATAGCACCCTTTCTTCCATCCCCAGGATCTGAACAAAGTGAGAAATGAAACAAAGTAGTGGCAGATAGTTTGGTACCGTATCAGCTGTATTACTGGTAAAGGCTGAGGTAGAGAACTTAATGCAAGAGCCCATGGCCCTGCTGGCCGGTCCCCAGAATTAGGTAGACTTGTCTACCCGGGCAGGCAGCCCTGGGCCTCAGCAGACCACACTGTGTGGTGGGGAAGAGCCTGCCCCTGGGGAAGCCGTGGAAAAGCAGGCTTCCTACAGGCAGCCACCTCCCAAGAAAAGGAAGAGTGGAATCATGTCAGGCATGCCTGGTTTATTCCTCCCCTGTGAACTGTTCAGTCCCTTTGCCTGGCTGGGGCTGAGTGAGGAACAAGGTGGAGAAGAGGTCAGGATTTACACTAAGTGAGCTCCTTCAGCAAGGAGGGAAATGTGAGGAGCATTTCCTCCTCACCTGCCGCAGGAGCCCAGAATCATCAAATGCCTTGGTATAGTTATACATCATCATGAGCCCACACAGTGGTGATATAAGCATTGATGGAATTAGAAGATACACAAGTAGAATTTTTATCGCTTATTACTTATACTTTATATAAACTTAAAGAAAAAGACACTGCTTCCTTTAGGAAGCTTAATTATACCTTAAACTAGCTGTGTGTCATCCGTCTTCACTTGTCACAACTATTTTTTTAATTACCTCAAAATATTTCCTTAAAATGTTTACTTACAAATAACTTGCAATTACCATGAAAAATATCAGACGTAGCCTAGTGGCTCTGAGTCCACTTCCTTGAGTTCACATCCTGGATCTACCACTTATTGGCTCTGTGATTTTTAAACAAGTTCCTGAATTTCTCACAGCCTCAGCCACCTCATCTGGAAATTGAGGAGCAGAAGATCGTTATCCTATAGGGTTGTTGGGCGCATTCACTCACTCATTCATTCATCAGCTGTGTGGGGACCTTCTCTAAGCCAGGGCAAGTGGTGGGGATGAGCAGGGAACAAGATCAACAGAGTCCCTGACCCCATGTAATTAATTTCTAGTGGGGAGGTAACAGATGATACATAATACAATTACTGATTGGCATAAGCAATATGAGGGAAATAATAGACAGTAATTTGGATGACGACTGTGGGAGATAGAGTGGCCAGAGAAGGCTTCTCTGAGCAGATGTGTAAGCTGGGGCTCAGAGATGAGGAGGAGGCAACTCTGGCGAAGGTATTTCAGGCAGAGGGAATAGTGGGCTCTGCAAAGGCTCTGAGTCAAAAGAAAGTCTGGTATTCCTGACAGGAAAAGCCTAGCGTGCCTAGAGATTCATGAATGAGGTGGAAAATGCTATAGGTATTGAAGTTGGAAAGGTAGGCAGGAGCCGGTCACTAGGTTTGTTTAAAGGATTAAATCTACTCAGTATTTATTAAGGCCTGAAACACAGTAAGCCCCTAGTAAATGCTGGCGGCTGTGGTAATTATCACAATTTTTAGTGAAATTTGTCATAGTAAAATTATTTGGCTGTCATTTTCTGGTGAGGAGAGATGGAAGATACAACATTGAAAGTTTAGGGCCTACAGTGTTAACTTTTGATAGGACTTCTTCATCGGTGGTGGCGTGTTCTTCCATCAGGAGGTGTGTGGTGGTTGGTGACCTCTTGTGATGTTAACTATTGATGATTGATGCCATTATTTTAGACAGCTGACATTAATTCATTAAGGTCTGCAAAAGTGGAGCTGTTTTATCAATTTTTTCATCTATTAGCCGAAATATAAACTTATATGAAGGAAAACATCTATTCATGCATCTGCTCATGGTAACTCATTTTTTAGGTAGTATAATAAACAAATTTGGTATGTTTTATAGTGCTAACAAAAGTGGAGGGCATCATCAAACCACGTTACAGCTTCCCGTAAAGCAGCCTTGGGTACCACAGAGTGTGGCTTGTTGATCCGACCCAGTAGCACACTGTTCATGCTCTGGCTTTTATTTGCATTACTGGCTGATAGTGACATGATACGGAAAAACATTTGCTTCAGTGTTAAAATGTAACTGTGACACATACTGTTTCCTCTACCCACTGACTCCAGGATTTCTTTCCTCCACAGATGGAACTTTCTGCCCTCCAGTCCATGATGGCTGTGCAGGAGGAAGAGCTGCAGGTGCAGGCTGCTGATATGGAGTCCCTGACCAGGAACATGCAGATTAAAGAAGACCTCATCAAGGTCTTTCAGAGCTTTTTAAAGACCACTGGGCGTGATTACAGCTCAGAACACCTGTAGGGCATCTTCAGACAATGTGTGGATACATTGAGTCCCGTGGCCAGTGCTTATTTTCTTGATGTGCTGCTAGTCTGAGCCTCTTGATGTTACCATATTCTCTTTGACTTATATCAGACTTGCTAAGATGTCATAAAGAACATATCATTACCTTCATATGGCTTATTAATATCCCATTTAAAAGTAGAGCAGACTGTTTCAGGGGCATTTGTTCCTTTGTTCCTCTGCTGAATAGCATTTTTCTTACTGTACTTGTTTTTTGACTTTTAGGACCTGCAGATGCAGCTGGTTGATCCTGAAGACATACCAGCTATGGAACGCCTGACCCAAGAAGTCTTACTTCTTCGGGAAAAAGTTGCTTCAGTAGAATCACAGGGTCAGGAAGCTTCTGGAAACCGAAGACAACAGGTAAGTTATTGGAGCAGAAACCTTATTTTTACTGTGAAATAAACAATGGAAAAGCTGTCAATGTAGTTACTTAGGAAGGTATCTGTTGGTGGAATTTCATAGACAGTCTGTGCCCTCAAGTTCCCTGCCTTGGTCCGTAGCAGCCACACATGCTCTTTTCTAACATGTATAGCTCCTTTGTAGCTACCGCCCCATATCTGACCTTTCTTCAGCGCCAAACTTCCTGAAAAGATCTGTTAGCCTGTACTCCACCCCCACCCCATCTCTAGTATCCTCTCTCTCACTGACTACTCACCTCACTCCCGTCTGGCTTTTCACTCTGCTAGTTCACTTAAACACATCTCTGCTGGTTGTGCACTGTCACAGCTCATCTTCTTCATAGCGCTGTTATTAGCTCACAGGACACGTGTCTGTGACTGATGAATTGAATGTGACTGATGAAAATGAATCTTTTCCTCCCGCTAGATAGTAAGATTATCCCTAGAACAGAGTCTGACACATAGAAGGTGCTCAATAAATATTTTTGAATGAATGAAGAGTGCTCGTAAGTCCTCATGTGTGTTTCCCTCGTGCCCTCCCTTGCTTTCTCTTCTACTCCTCTCTCTTTCCTGTGCTTCTGGCTTCTCTCTTTTTCTTCTTGCTCCCATTTTGAATTCTCCCTTATAGAGCTTTAAGGATTGAAAAAAAAAGATAATGTGACAATGATTTGAAAACTGTAACACACTGTAGAATAGTTAAGTCAGTGATAAGATCAGTGAGCTTTTTGAGTCATAGTACATGCAAATACATTGTCTGGGTCTCTTTCTCAGGATTAACTGTGGCTTCACGTCTCACATCTCCATTTGTGCATTGCTTTTGTTTTCTTCCCCTCAGTTGCTGCTGATGCTGGAAGGTCTGGTAGATGAACGGAGTCGGCTCAATGAGGCCTTACAAGCAGAGAGACAGCTCTATAGCAGCCTAGTGAAGTTCCATGCCCATCCAGAGAGGTAAGGGAGTGGCTACACCATTTTTCCCTTTATTTCTCATTAAGTGCAGATGCTTACAATATATGAAGGGAGAGAAAAAGAAAGCAGTTACTGGGACTGCCCAATTTGTCATTTGTTGCGTCGATTGCTCTGAGCCTCAGTGTCTAAAGTTTAAATCAAGAATACGGCCTGGTTTGTATAGCTGTTGCAAAGATCAAATGAGATGTGTCAGCTGTCTAAAATAATGCCTTGCATATGGTAAGCACTCAGTATAAGTTCCCTTCTTTTCTCTGCTTCATCATAAGAGTCAGGCTATAAAGGGCACTGATATTCATTGAATATCACTGAAGAAAATGTATTTGTCATTATGGCTAATATCACCCCAGGATTACTGATAGCCATCATGAGGAATATATTTTCTTCTACCTCTTGCTTTTTGGTCATGCATATTATATTCCTTCTGGCTCATTTATATTCCCTTAATTTTTTTTCTCATATTGCCTTCCCACCAGCCCCTTTTTCTCTTTCCTAATTTTTATTCTTTTGCTCCAGTTTCTTCTAATTTATTGTTGAGTGAAAAAATTTTTTTCTCTTTAGTTCAAGAAAATGAAAGCAGAGGAAAGGTACAATAGGACGACTTGATTATGTTCCTTTTTAAAGAATGTCTGGATCTTTGGTCCCTGTGAACTGGATTCCTTCTCAGAGTATTGTCAAGTTTGGTTAACACATGAGAAAACAAATGTCTTCAGTAGCAGCCCTGCTTGGCTCAGAATTGCTTCAGTCTGTGTTTAGTTTTTCCTGGGTTTTGGTTTTTCAGAAACTTAACGCTTTTAGTCAAAAGATTAAATTTCTTTTAGTGGGATATAGGGGTGTGAGATACATATTAGGAACTATAATTTTATGTGAGATTGGCCCAGAATCTAGGATAAAGGGACAGGCTTTAAAGGAAGCGGGCCTTGCTAATCTGCCAGCAGTGAACACAAGTGCCACAACAAAGACTACATTCATTTATTGTGTCCTAGAGGACAATTACTCCAAAAATCTCATGGCTCCGAGTGGCACTGATGGCTCTTTGGAAGCATCTATGGACTCATTACGTTGATGGCTAATCCATTTTCCTTCCATGTAATCAGCTCTGAGAGAGACCGAACTCTGCAGGTGGAACTGGAAGGGGCCCAGGTGCTACGCGGTCGGCTAGAAGAAGTTCTTGGAAGAAGCCTGGAGCGCTTAAGTAGGCTGGAGAGCCTGGCCGCCATTGGAGGTGGGGAACTGGGAAGCGTGCGAGTTCGTCACAAGCATGCCTTCTGAGCACTGGCGGGCCAGGCTGTGGCCCAGGATGGAGAGCCTTGTTTGCACTAACCAGAGAGCCTTGTCTGGCTGTGGCAGAGTTAAATGGTGACTTACTAATGATAGAACTGGTACAAGCAGCATCAGCCACAAAGTGAAACTCACTGTAGTCTGCCTGTGTTTCCCTGTACGTATCTGTCACGAAGGTGAATGGTGAAGGCTACAAAGTATATTTGCACATTTCAAATCATTCCATTTTAGTTTTCCCACCCATATTCATTCTTCTCCCCAGCCCTCCCTCCTTATTCTCTCATCCCTTCTATGGGCCAATAAAGTTTATTCCTCCCCCACTTTCACAATCCATTTCATATGTTCCATATCATGTCATAAATGCATGCGTGTGTATTATTTTTGCCATTCAATCAACTCCTGCTCTTTGAGTGAGAGCAATTTCTTAATCAAACAAAAGTTTCAAGATTAGAGAGTGAGAGAGAAAGAGGTTGAAAGTCTAAGAATGACCTTGCAAAAGTTGTATAATCCTTCTTAGACGGTAACCAAGCCAAGTCTTGCAATAGTAGACTGCAACTACTGGGAGGGCCAAGTTATACAGCAGAGGCAAAGACTATGAAAGTGTTTACAGTAAACCTTTACCTCTAATATTGCAGAGTTGATGACCGAATGACAGTGAAATTAGATTTGGTGCAGATTAAACTTCATTAAAGTGTTTTCTTTAAACTGAGGGTGTACTATTGAGTCAGAACGTGATTTTAAGAAAGCTCCGAGGTCTTCTAGAGTCAGAATTCTCTATATAAAAAGGTAATTTCAAAGATAATGTCCCCCCCTTTAAATTCAGTATTTCACCAAATACCTCACAGTCAGAGGAGACTATTTCTTACATCTTTTCATTTGGCACTACGTGAAGGCCAATAATTTTCACCATTTAGTGCTTTAGCATTTCTCCGTATTAAAATAAGTAATAGACTTCAGACTTTGAAGTGTTTGGATGGTTTAGAACGAAATGTCACAGATCTTTCTAGATTTTGGTCACTGTCTCAGTGCTTTCTTGTGGCAACACGGGGGCCCTGGAGACTGTATTTCTGCTATCCTAAATGTCAAGAGTATAAAAAGTAACCAAGATTACTTTAGAGCTTTGTTCACCCACGAGGTTTCTTGTTTCTGCTAGATATAAATTTCCTAGTTAGAAGCTGAGTGTTCAGTTTTTAAACATGGAATTTGGTTAATAGGAATTGAGGCTCTTTCGTACCGTGAATGTGTCCCCTTTCTAAACTAGGCAGAGCACAAGGGTTTTTATTTTTTCCCTGCATTTTTACATGACACTTTTATTTCTTTCACTTTTGTGTGTGGACACGGTTTACTTACATTCTAAATTTTGTCCAGGTTTCTGTAACCTTAGCCACGCCTGTAACAGAAAGAGCATCAGTCACTCTAAAGTGGACAGGAAAGAAAATACTCTACTGGAGAAACATCCTTGGATTTTCTGATTAAGTATTTTGCAAAAGATTGGCAGCCATAAGCCTTCGTCTTAAAGAAAATGCTTTCCAGTTTTAATGGGCTTTGGGGGGAAAAGAGGGTCCTTTAAGAAAGGAGATAGGAAGTATAAGCAGAATCATCCATTTTTCTTAGTCTTCCAATCTTTAGTGACCCTTTCCCCCTCAAAGATTTTTGTAACTTTCTGGAAGTGAAGAGGCAGGTAGTGGAGCTGTAGAAATGTCAACCCACCATATGATGACAAGGCATTTAGGAAATGTCTTCCCTTAATTTTACTAATAGACCAATGATGCTAAGTTTCCTATTAAGATTCAGCCACAGGTGATTCTCGAGTTCTCATAGCTTATAGTGATTACAGTAGTTTGTGTAAACAACCACTCCTGCTTCTATCACCCTCCAACAAGAGTAGGAATTTCCCTTGGTATCTTGAACAGCTGCTGAGTATTAGAAATATTAGGGTAGTTGGATGAATAATGAGAGACCCAACTTCCTACAGGAAAATTATTAAAATATGTAGATTAGGGAAAAAAGTAAGTGAATTCTGGTCCTGATTTGGACCCTAAAAAGATAAGAGTAACTTATGCTGCTATAGTTACTTGCCATTGATCTCGGTCCTTGAGAAGCATTTTAGAAAATTAAATGATTTAGTGGCAAAGGAGAAATTAAGAGTTTGATCTTGGTACCGTAGATGTGACTAAAATCTGATACTGACTTTCTGGTCTTTATATCTGGAATGAGGCTGGCAAAGAGTGCTAACTGGAGAGAGCTTGCTGGTCTAACAAATTTGTGTGATAATTTGGCATCTTATTAGGGAATATGATTCTAAGTCATTTTGTTCTGCAGCCCATAGATGCATGATGCTATCATGGACCACATCATTCATATAATCATATTTAGCATGAGATAATATGATTCCATTCTCTCTTCAGGAGCACAGACCTTTCCTCTTACTGAACTATTCTAACTTTGCCAGGCATTTCTCAGCATCACAATAATTTCAGATAAAGCACTGTGTGCTTATAGAACCTTGTGCTTGAATAAAAAACTTGAAAGGCTCAGGCTATGCTTAATTGGAAGCATAGAACTTAAATTGAGAAAAACCCATATTGCTAGATTTGGTTTTTCTCACATTTCCTTCTTGGTTGTAATGTTTGTAAGAGGTCAGGGTAGTTGAAGTGTGTAGCTTTTAGCAGTAGAGAGTTGAACGGGACCTCCAAGATGTATTTAATGATGAAGTGGAAGTCCTTTTGACAGATATTTCCCCTAAACTCCTTTCTATTACAGGTTTAAACTAAACTACTGAAGTCTAGCGATTGTTAGTGACTAGTATAAATCAACATTTTTTTGCATGTTCTCTCTTTAGCTATTTAGCCAAGTTACAACTTTTTGGAAAAGGCATGATGGGACTGTTTTAATATAGTCAACCTTTTACTTTGATCGGGTGACCTCTTACCCTTACCTGCCACCCTGCCCCTCTCCCGCACCCACTTCCCTTCATTCATTTGTGGACAGCAGCAATAGTTTTGGTTCTTCTCCTTCCTCATTCATATTTTTAAAAGATTTAGTTTTGTCATTATGTGTAGTGAGATCTGTTAAAGATCAAGACAGTCTTGACCTGGATAGGATATTAGATCTAAGCCACAAGTTCCCTTAGGAGGTTCCTTAGTATATTCTGTTGTGCAGTTTATACAGAAGTGGCCTCAGTGGCAGATGCATATAAAAGGCTTATCACTTTTATGCTTACTTATGCTTTTAATTCAGTTTCTGGTTGAGAAGTTTGCTTCATAGCGTCAAAACAGTTTGAGAAAATTGATCTCAGTTCTGTCTGCTTCAGTCTGCAGTAGGGTCTAGAGTCCTCTGATCAGGGAAAGGAGGGACAGATCAGATTACACCAAAACTTCGCCTTTCCCTGAGGAATAGAGGTTAACTGACCTACCTAAAGTCTTCCCTTTGGACTGCAAGCCCTAGAAGGAACAATACTTCCATACTTTTGCTTTCCTTGAGCTGGTATTAGAAAACTCTAGTTCCTGTTGTTAGGATAGTCATTGTTTTCTGGATTCTTGGTCTTTTTATTTGCAAAAGGCACAGAATCTTCACATCCCTGGAAAACTCAAGTTGCCTCATCAGCTAGGGCCTCACTGGCGATTCTTCAGCTCTGCAGCCAGTGCCCGGCAGGGAAGTGCGACAAACTTCCTAGGGCGTGGGGAGGAAATATTAGTAACCTACATGCTTCTAAAGTCCGTTTTCCATCTGCCTTGTAGAAATTGTACTTGAGGTACAATAGATGAAATTAGCTGTCTTTTTCAGATACTAACACCCTGTGGCTGTAAGCATATAGAGTATTTTACCTTGTTTCTCTTGGGGTAAAACTCAGATTGCTTTTCTCCCTTTGGTAGTACAGGACCATGTGTATTATAGAAAGAATAGCTAGGAATATGGAGCTTATATAAGGCAACCCAGTGAAAAACAGAAAGAATGAGTCAATGGGAAATTACGTCAGAGTTATTTCTGTGGGGTAATAGTTCTCCATCTTACTGCGTTTTGGATGCTACCCTCTCACTAGACATTTGGAGCAATAACTTAAAACCTTTGTATTATGATTAAAAAACAATCATGTAGCTTTTAAGTAGTTTGAATATTGACAGAAGGTAAGTCCTCAACTTCTATATAATCACATGAGGCAGGATGAAGTTCCCAGATAAAAAATTAGCATTTGTAATTTGCTTTCAACAAAGGATGGGAAGTGGAAGGGAAACATAAAACTGTAGAGCTGACAATACGAATTTTATCAGATTTCAAATAAGAATAATCAAATGCATAAAGCAGCATATTAATTCCTTTTGCATTACATTCCCTTTTTGTAGTTTAAAGTCAGATTCCAGACATAAAAGTATCATACAGTTTTTTTCTGGATAAAATGGAAAGTTTAGCGATACCAGAAAATGCTTGATCTAATGAAGTGTAGGGGTGTTAATTAAGTATATGAACTAAATCGACTTCCTTGTTCCCTTTGAGAACTCATAATTGTCTAGCAAATGCATGTAGGTTTGCTTTTAGTATATAACTTGAGTATGCAATGCTTCTTTTTGCAGTTATCAAAATCGTTGCTATGAAATACCAATCTCTCTCTCAGTCTGTAAACTTTAGAGGCATGTGTATATATACAAATATGTTTTATAAATCATGAATTTCTGTCTGTTTCCAATAACTATTATCAGTTGGATAATAAAAGCAGGTTTACTTTTATTCCACGTAAACCTTTGATCCTAGGGCTGTTGAGAAAAATTAAAGTGATTCATAACAATTTAAATGAAGAAGGAAATGACATGTTAAATGACCCAGTAACTTGGCGCTAGATTATTTCCAGGACTATTTCCCACCAAAACAAGCTGTACATTTCCCTCTGGAAGTTCATCTCTTCATGGCACTGTGCTGTGTTAAACTGTGTTAACATCTGTGCTGAAATGGAGCGTGTGCTTTTTTATACATAAGTGTTAGAATTTCAGCTACTTTAGTTGAGACACACAAAAAAATTGTTACTGATCCAATAAAATTATCAAAGGCCAAACAGTAACTATTTGGTTTCATTCTTAAAAGATCTATGAGAAAAGTAGAGAAAGCTCATACCTTTTTTTTCCTTATAGGAGAATCAGTCTATTGATTACTGTACTAAAATTCCAAGTCAAAGTAAGGCTCTGGAATGAGCAAGTGCCTTTGTATTTATTTAAAGGAAGGAAGAGGAAGAAACCTGAATTTTTCTGCTCTCAAGGAAGTGAGACTAAAGAAACAGCATTATATTTCCCCCAGAAATGTGAAATGAACTGTTTTACCTTAAAAACCTTTTCTGCTCTCCGTGCTGAAGGAAGTAGTAGAGAGTGGGATGGAAATGTGAGGAGCCAGTTGCGATGATCGGTGGTGCCGTCCCTGTAAATGTTCCCGGAGAGTCCTCTTCTTGTCTTCTCTGAGGAAAAAAGAGATCATAAGCAGGGAGAATTCATTGACATTACAGAATTTTAAGTCACTGAAAATAGTTGCTTTCTGAATTAAGAACAGGCTGGAAGGGTACCTAAGAGATGTTGCAATTTAAAGACACAGAGATACCACCATAATGGGGCTTGACCGCAGACAGCAGTTTTCTAGCTACTTCTGCTCCAAGATCAGAATCTGTCTAGCTAAAGAATTTTATTTCTCGGCAGAAGCTTATGGAAGACTGTGAAATCTTAAAATTTTCCTATGGTCCAAAGGGGAATAGATGCAGGTAGAATTGCAGTTTGATGGGAGACATGTTTCCTTCCATTCTGTCAGGTAGCATCATCATATTTTATCAGCAGTAGTTGGTTCATGACTGAACACGTGAGAGTTTGGTGAAGAGCGCGTGGCAGAGTGCCTAGGAGTGGGATTGAGATGGGCCCAGGGGACGCCACACAAGAGCCTGGCGCTGAGGGGAAAACGGCCGGGCCCTTGGCGCTGCAAACTTGTTCATGCTGTAAAGTTTAGCGCTTTGAATTCCCTTTCAGAAATTACTCAAATATGACTCCCACGTTCTGAGTAACTTTATGGGAAAATCTTAGTCCTTTTCTGTCGGTTGCATATAAATGGCTTAAAAAGGAAATTATAATGACTAGAGAGTAGAATTTGGAGACAATGGCATTGTTGCAGCCCAGTTTGGACTCATCACTGAGGAATCAAAATAACACTTTGTGACTTTCCCTCAAGGCTCATTCATCCACGATAGTTTTTAAGGCAGTTGTTTAATGATGATGAATCCTATTTGTAAAGCACCTACTCAAAAGAGTGCATCTTACTTTACTGACCGCTCTGTGGTCTCTCAGCGGTCCTGTGAAGGAGGGAGAACCTAGGAATGTTACTTCACACCCCCTGTTGGGGAACAGATACTCAGCAGTGAAGAAGTGCAGGTAGACTCAGTCAAGATCATCCATTGATAATGTGAGAGATCCTTCTGCTGACTGCATTTAGGTTCTCTGGTCTCCATTTCCAACCCTCAACTCTTCAGCCCAGAGACCAGTTTACCAACAGTAATGTAAAACAACAATAATAATAAGGCAACATTTATTGAGTACACAGTGTATGCCGAGCACTGTTCTAAGCACTTCAAAAGCAGGAAACCTTTTAAAGTTGACAAGTGTACGGAGTGGATATTACTATTAACCCTAATTAATAGGTGAGGGGACTGAGTTGCAGGAAGATTGTGATTTGTCTGAAGTCACATAACTAATGACAGATGCAGAAATCTAACCTAGGCAATCTGGCTTCGGAGTCTGTGTTCTCAGTAATTATGCCATGCTCAACTTAAAAAGCACAAAAGTGTGAATTTTTGCCTTAATGATAAAAGAAGACCTTATATTTGTATAATACTTAAAATTTCACCCAAAGATTTTATAGTAGTGTATTTGAGAAGTTTATTTATGTATACTTTATAGAGTCAGATAGCTGGTAGAAGATAATTTTCTAAATCTAGGAAAGGGAGGTTTGGTACCACCTCATTATGTGTGGCTC
Organism: Camelus ferus; assembly: GCF_009834535.1. Classification (NCBI taxonomy): domain Eukaryota; kingdom Metazoa; phylum Chordata; class Mammalia; order Artiodactyla; family Camelidae; genus Camelus; species Camelus ferus. The sequence continues at coordinate 57,306,858 of NC_045704.1, read as the reverse complement.
AGAGCCTAGAAACTTGAAAGAACCTACAACTTGAGAAGTATTAAAAAAAATTAAAATTTTTAATAAAATTTTCAGTCAAACATGTAAAACTTAACCATGGAGATAAAACCTGGAGAAGCAAGTTAAAATTGAGGGAAGAGATTCTTAGCTTTCAGAAATTCTAAAGGTGGCAGGCATGTTGTTTCATATTTATCATAAATAAGCAGTAAATTAGTGAGTATATAGTAACTTCAAGTTAGAAATTTAAAGTACTATTCCAATTTAGTTCTGAACATAGTGTTTTGTTGCTTTGTAAAAGCTTAGACAAGGGTATTGCCCACAAAGAGCAATTTTCTGTTGTCGCTTATGAAAAACCAGAAATGACAACAGAAAGAGGGATGTCTAATGTAAACTTAGATAGGACCTTGTGTAGGATAACTTTTTTTTCTATAAATTTTTTAACTTTACAAACCTCAGGGAAACACACACAAAAGCTTTCAGCATTCTAATTCAAATTGGTAAAGGCTGAGCAACCCTTCAAGCTGCCCTGAAGGAAGTACAGCAGACCACAAGCTAGCTAAAAAATGAGTAAGGAAAACAAAACCCCCATGTAGTAGGGTGTCGAGATGGAATTGGCCTTTTAACTCCAAATGAAGTCAAAATCATGGTATCCCACCCCAGAGTGAATTAAAGAAAACGTTATCTAGAAATGCAGACGTGGCATCAGAAAGGCCGACAAAGGTAAGTGAAGGGCCAAAAGTGTTAGAAGCCCTCAAGGCCAGTGACAATCACCCTCCTCATCCCCACTTACCTTACTTCTGGAACGTAGCACCCGAATCACCTTGGGCTGTGGGCCCAGTGGTACAGGGATGAGGATCCTGACCTCATAGAGCTGAACTTTCTTCAGCCAAGGATCCTTCTCGAGTCCAACACCCAGAAGGGAAACAATGTGAAAAGTATATTTTTTTTAATCACTGAGCGGGACAATCCATTCTTTGCTAGAAAAAAAAAAGGCTCTGATCTCTACTTTTGCACAGGGAAAGATTTTTCCAAAGTAAGCATAATATGATATAGATGTCCTCAAATGAATCAGCATCCTAGGTTCAGTGAGTTTCTGAACAGCCAAAGCTTAGGTAGTGTGTTCATTCACCTCTACACAACCAGTATCCTGAATGAGACGGTTCTGGGGCTTGAAAAAGTAAGTATTGGAAATCCCTACTGTACACAGTCGGCCATGATCTTTAAAGATGCTTAGTGGTAAAGGTGCTTCCTTGTGAGTACAGCTGTATTGAATAGGGTACTGCCTTGATCCAAAGTGAACCCAACATTCATAATGAAGACCAGGGAATGAGTCATAAGATTAAGCTGTGAGGACAATGCTTATTCCCTTTTAGTACTTCGGTGAGTTGCCTCTGTCTGACAGTCCAGAGACTTGACATCTTGGCTCAGCTCCTGTCCGGGACTAGCCATTGTAACCTTGGTCAAGCCACCTAATCTCTTTGAGGCCCAGTTAACCCAGTGGTCAGAAGAGGAGTTTTAACAGGTTGGTTCCCAAGGCCGGGGTCAGAACTGTTTCTCTAATCTCAAGTTTCTCTAATTTGGGTAAGTTCTATAAGGCTCAGGCAGTGTCACAGTAGATTTTCTTTGGTGTCCAAAGGAATTAACAATTACAAATTCCTACACTTTCAGAAGAAATCAATAATGTGGGCCACTAGCATTAATCTAAAATTTGATGAATAGTCTTATTTTAACAGATGTGGAGAAGAAGAAATACCCTAGATCTGTGCTGTCCAACATGGTAGCCACCAGCCATGTATGGCTACTTAAATTAAAATTACTTTAAATTATATTAAAGTCAGTTCTTCAGGCTCAATAGCCACATGTGACTAGTGTCTACTGAATTGAACAGCATAGGCATCAAGTTGCAGAAGATTCTTTTGCTCAATGTAGACCTTTATCCAGACCATGAACTGCAACTGCTTGTCCCTTAGTGCAAGCATATATGTTTGTGCCTCAAGTAACTTCATCTTTGGGGAATGAAAAAAATGGATTAAATTCCATTTGGACAAAACAGTGCAAGAAATCATCAGGCAAAAGATCTTGGCATTGGAGAAGAGTTTGGGGGAGATGGGGAAGAGGGGAGGTAAGAGGAAGGAATTAGGAAACAGCTGAACCATTCTGTGCCTTGGGTCTTGACTGGACCTGAGCTTCAGTAGGACACAGGGCCCTCAGAGGAGGGTTCCTCAGAGAGGTTATCACCCCACACACAACCGATCCCCACAATGGAAAAGTGAGTAGAGCAGGGCTGCCCTAATCCCAAGGAAATCCGGGACCCTCTCAGCACTCAGCGATGGGAAAAAAGTCAATCAGTTTGGGCCCATGTCACAGGCGGGAAGGTGGTTACATGGCCAGTTAGTGGCAGGAGGGGGAATATTTCAAGCTTTCTGGAATTAAGTGAGGGGGTAACCACTCTCTCTGACATCTGGCTCTTCAGGTACAGGTCTGTGCAGTCAAAGGCAGCTTCTGTTTTGAGCTGTAAGCTTGAGTGTTAGTAAGAAAGCATCAATGAGAGTCTTTTGTACAGATCTGGCACGTTGGTCCTGTCTTCCTTGTGAGCCATGCATATGGGGAAAGGAAGACATCAGAGGTGAATGGCAAAAAAGAGTGTAATTTTAGCTGCTGTCTGGAAGGCATCTACAAAGGGAGTCACCTTTCTCTTCTGGACTTACTTGTAGGTGCAGCTGCAGGGGACGACACAGAAGATGCGAGTACTGAGTTCACCGACAGTATTGAGGAGGAGGCTGCACACAAAAGCCACCAGCAAGTAAGTCCGAGTCAGGTTCTGGGGTCCCAGGGTGGAAGCTCATAGCCGTTGGGGTCTGGTGGTCCCCTGCCACCCTTGTGGACCTGGTGTGAGAAAATATCTTTTTATATAAACCACTTCCCCGTCTTCTTCCTGCCCTCCTGGAGCTTCCCAGCCACCTTGCCAACCCCTATCCTCACCCTATTTTTCTTTCCCAACCACCCTTTTATTCCTCCTATCTCAGTACTCCTGCTCCCTGCCCCTTCCTACCCCCTTTGCCCCTGTGTACCGTCTATAGCTATAGCTTCAGAAGAATTTTTACTTACAAGCGCATGGACACTGAGCCTCTTGGGCTTATGTAACTGAAACACATCACAGAAGACAGGCAGCCATCGAAGGGCTGCTGGGGGAGGTGGCTGGCCTAGGACCTGCTTCAGGAGATTGTTCTCTGGGAAACTCTAAGAGGATTGGAATGCTTCTAAAGCAGGGATCATTTTCTGTGAAGTCTCATATAAAAGAGAACTTTGTTGGGCAACCTGACAAATTACCCAGGTTGTGACCTGTCAATGACCAGCAGATGACACTTGAAGAGCAAGTCCCTATCAGTCCTCAAAACCTGGTACCCAAGGCTGAAACACTGTTTTGCCGACCATCAGTGAAGGTGTAACCAGCATGTTCTCAAGCTCAAGAGTAGAATGTCCTGGACCTCAGATTGAGTCACCCATAGTGACCCCACAGCACTCACTAGAACTGCTACGTGTCTCCACCTTCCCCAGTGACATGTAGCAATCACATGTCCTAGACGGGCCATGGCTGTGACTCTGAGTTAAAAAGAAAGTGGATCATTAGTATCTGTCCTTGTTTAGAAGAAGCTGGGAGTTTCCAGTGATAGTTTCCTTGAAGCTATTAGGAAAACTAGAGGGGAAATGAGGCTTTTGGGGTCTGCCTCTTCATCTCCTGCTGTAAGAAAAAGAGGATACATCTAATACACCAACAAAAAGATCCCAAGTGAGCAGTGCCCAGACCTCACAGGATTTGGCACAGTCTAGCTCTGGAGGACACAAGTAGTTGTCTGGAATACCTCGCATCCTCAACACAGTTTCTTTACCTTCTACCAAGATCCCCTTTGTGTTGCTCTAGACACATCTGACCCTAACTTCTCCCCTGAGTTCCTGCATGAGCTCCACTTCTCTTTTTGCTTGAACAGCTTCTTCTGGTCCTCCTCACTGATGCTTGTAACTTTAACTATGTACACTACTGCCCCTCTGGACAGACCCCACTACCTAGGACCTGCACGATAAGTAAGTAAACGTCCACTCTGAGAGAGCTAGACTGGGGTGTCAGCAGGTCACTGATGGTTATTGCTACTGTGGGACAGCATTCACTTCAAGTAACTGGACAGGAGACACAGAGATGAAGAGAGCCAGATTCTGACTGATGTGGTCCAAACAACCCTGGTACTGTGAGCTCTTCACTCTGATTCTCAGTTACAGGCAAACTGGTCTGTCAAGTCACCTCTCCCTCAACCGTCTACCCTCTAGCCTCATGTGGAGAGAATGACCAGACCAACTTCATGAGGTCAATCCAGCCCTGAAATAAGCCTTTTATATTGAGGCATTTGTATTTCCCTTGCAATGTCTTCCCTATTACTTGGCATAGGAGATACTTAATAAATGAGAAGAAGTATATACCTGTTGGGTGAGGAACATATTGGGTAAGCACCATTTATCTTTGCATCACCTTTCCTTGAAAATCAGTCTTCAGTTTTAGGAAGGAGGTGTGTGAAATCATTGTAAATGTACCTCAGCTTTTCTGAAGTTTGAGGGTGTGACTCTCCTACTACCAATTAAATAAAGCTTGTTTTGTCATAATCGTTTTGTGTCAAGATTCTCAAAAATGTGTTTGCTTGTTTCTAGGGAACTGGTCCCTTAAGATTGAGCTACAAACTTTGCCTAGTTGTGTCCTTAGGAGGCTGACCTTGTTCTCAACACAATGCTCCCTTCCTACCTCAAGCATGCACATACTTCCCCTAACAAACACATTCAACTTTGTGTTCCTTCCAAGAGACCCACCTTTTGAGCAAAGAAAATTGCTTCATCTTTAGTTTTGGACTCACCCTCCTCAGGTAGCCTCAGATCTAGCCATTTGGGTAATTTTCCCCAGATATCTCACACAAAATTCCATTCTCAGTGATGAACTTGAGAAGAGATCATTTTTAATGGCCTTATGGTGTCTAAGGACTGATTAACATTGTGAGAGATATGAAACAATAGGGCTGAAACAACTCTATTCAAGTAAGAGATCAGATCTGCACATGGACCTTTGTGGGGCAAATAGAAACCCAGCCTACAAAAAAGTTGAATTATACCATGGAACAGTACAACACATGAACAGATGAATTCGGAAATGTGAAAAAAAACAACAACCTATAAGAGATGTAATTAACAACAAATGTAATTAACACTGCATTCAACTAGAAGCCCTGGGTTTTGAGGGGAAAAAAAGTGAAGTATTAGCTTGCCCTAGATGATAAAGAAAAAAATAAAAAGGCTAGATCCTGAGTCACTTTTCAAGCATTTACATTTAAATTTTACAGACAATTTAGCCAAAGGAAGTTCCCTTTGACATGGACATATGAAAACCCAAATTAGTCTGGGAACAAATCAGATCTCCCTTTTCTCATTTTAAAGTGGGATATCAGACCAGATGAACCAAAGGTCCTGTCTGGTATTAACATTTCAAGGTTCTTATTTTTTCTTTTAAAAGAAAGTGGGTATATTTAAATTAATAGGAGAAGATAATGTACATCTAGCAGGCACTTGGACAATAGATAGGTGACATTAAAGTCAGACAGTATTTTTAAGCAGAAGGAACTCTTAAGGTTTAGAAAAGGATAAATGTGTCCATAGTCAAAGCTGATGGCAATGTTTAGTTAGTTGCAGACAGTTTATATAGAATTCAACATCACATAATTTTAATGAGAGGTGAGGTCATAAACTTTCAAAAGTGGTTTTATCCAGTCCCCCTTCCTTTATTTTGTCCCAAGTGCTTTGTGACACATGCAGGAATGGCCACCAATCTAAGCCTGACAGCAGAGCCATAGAGACAGACATTCCCAAAAGCCTCCTAAATCTCAGGCTCACAACCCCAATTGGAATTGGATGCCTAGAAAATGAACAACTGTGTCTGGAATCTCTTTCTTCTTTGATGTGGGTGCATGTCTTGCACATCTCTTCACAACCTCAACTGCTATGCTACCGAATTCTTCTACACAAACATGCCATAAATCAATCCCACTGAATACCTGCAGCCTAGATTTCACTATATGGTTACGAGGTCCAAAGCAAAGGTCAGTGGCTTTGTGCCAAGCCAAGCAGCTCTGTTAACCACTGGTCCATTTAAGCTTCCCTGAGTGCTGTTCTAGTCAGTATATTTCAGACCTAAATGAAGGAATAGAGCATATAATTAATTCTATAAATCATCCCTAATGAAGTGGCCACTACATGATTTATAAAGATGCACATAAATATTCTGATGACTTTGATAATTGGGAAATGATTCTGTATAGCCAGAATGAACTTATGACAAGTACAAGTCACTATATTTATAGAGATAAAGGAAACATGACCCAGAAATAGCTGTGAGGAAAGGTAGAACATTGGGAGGTCAAAATTGACCTGAAGTTAGGTCAAGCCCCCAAATGCTGCCACTGAATGGAAAAAGGAGCCAATATGCCATTGGGATGTAAGATTAATATTGGACAGACAGGCAAGAAACTCACAGACTAAAACAATTCATCATACGCTAAGTAGATTATTGTACTCAGATTTTGGTTTCTACACTTGAAAAGCATGGGAAAAACTGGAAAGGAGCCCAAGACAAGAAAGTCTATGAGTTAAAAAATTCTTACTTGAGGAAAAACTATACAATCTGTTTTAGTTGAACAATTGAGTAATTTCAAGAGTATCTTCAAAAAAACAAGGTGATCGGAAATTGTTTCTGCATGTTTTTTCTCTCACGTGCTTAGTTTCGTAGAGAGGGTTTGACCGGCAGCATCAGCACCGGGTGATAACCGACAAGGGAAATTGGCTGCCAAGCAGGTGACCTTCCTTTAACTTTTCTGCAGTTGTAGAGTGTGGTTCTCCTGCTGCCAGTGAAACTAAGGTTGCTCTGTCTTACCTGGAGCTCCTCCCATATTCTAATACTGTGACCGTGACTTCTGATTTCTGAGTGTCCAGAGCCCTTCCTCTTAATCGTCCTTTCTGGAGTCGGAGTTACAGGCACAACGTCAGGCTTTGAGCTGGTACCTCGAGCCATGATCTTTGCAGTCAAGGACTCAAGTGTTGTGGAGCTGATGAAGCTTCCTGACTTGTGAAAAGTCCCCTCAAAAAAGAGAAGAATCACAGCACCCACAGGCTCTAGTCCTGTTTAAACCTCGTTTGTTTGCATTTGTTTGAGATCTATTGTGTGCTCGTGGTTTTTTCTTCGCCCCCCTCTGCAGTCTCCTCTTCCTGCCTATGGCAACAGCTCTCACTGCTCCTGGTGTGTCCTCCCCACCCAGACCAGTCTGCAGGGCCCTTATGGCTGAGCCCATTTTAGGTCCCAGTAAAGGCTGCCTTTGTGATCTCATGTTCCTTTTAGCTCCCCTTCAACGGCCTAACTTCTTTAAACCGTGATTTTCTTCCAGCTCATCAAGGTGGCTCTGGAGAAAAGCCTGGCAGCTGTGGAGACCCAGAAAGTCTCTCTTCCTCCTCCTTCCCCAACAGGAGGGGACAGTAACAGGGCTCTTCAGGAGGAAATCCTCCACCTGAGGGCTGAGATCCACCAGCACTTAGAGGAGAAGAGGAAAGCTGAGGGGGAACTGAAGGAGCTAAAGGCTCAAATTGAGGAAGCAGGATTCTCCTCTGTGGCCCACATCAGGTAGGATGTGCCCCAGAGAAGGGGGGCCTGCTGACTGAGGGGCCACCATAGCCAGGGGACTGACCTTGCTGCAGCCAAGGCGTGCGTGCTGCATGGGGCTTCTTGCTTTACATCCCAGGCTCAATGCATCAGTGGTTCTACAAATTCTTAGAAAAATTAAGTGATTCTCAGTAATTATCATTCAAATTATTTAAATAAATCTGGTCTTAGTTCAGTATAATAATGCCCATGACTAGCCATTACATGTGACCGTTATGAGTGGAAATCTCCTAGTTATATGTCTGGTATTGCTCCTTTGAATTGACTGGAACATGTAAGGAGTCAGTGCTCCCCAAGACGCTTCACTGCCGTGTGCAGAACCAGAACGGTCCATGAGGAGGAGGATTTATATAGAAGCCCTTCCATCTCCACTCAGCCCTCTCTCAGCAGCATGAATCCTTAAATCATGGAGTAGCAATTTTCATCATCTCTGCTGTTTTATTTACTTTGCAAAAGTGAGAAAGTGGCAAGTATTTTTGCCACTTATTTATTGGCTAGATGGGCCACTCTGTCTTGAACAGCTTTTTTTCAAAAGATGCTTGGGGAACACGCTGATACTGTATGGCTAATCCACATATTTACTCATCCCTAAGGGTCATATTCGTTTTGGCCTGCTGTTTAGAACACAGCTGTGCAGATGTAAACTTCTAATTCATGCCTTATTGTTCCCCTGCCTATTATGTGCCACTTAAATGTGCCTGAATCAGAGAATAATATTAGCACTGAAGAGGGCCTTGGCTTCCAGAAAATGTCTTGTTTCATTGTCAAGGAAACACAGGCCTAATAAGTCCTAGTAGCTTATTCAAGTTTGCATAAGAGTCCATGGCTAGACCCCTGGCTCTCAATTTTTAAATTCGAAGCCTTTTCTTCTGCACTATATATTTTGTCAATTTTTTAAATACTCTTGTGATCATCCTTTTACTCTGAATTCTCATGATATGTCTTTTCTTAAATTCTATTTAAGTTAAAGCATAAGTTTTAGTTGAACTGTGTAATATGTAAAACTTCACTGTGCTCTCTTCGTTAAGAAGAGTGCATCTCTTTTGATCCTACCGTTGAATATGCAATCAGACCAAATGTAGTACCCTCGTGGATTACTTTCTTTTTCCCCCAGAGTTACTAACCTGAAACTGATTTAACTCTCCATCCAACCTTAGAAGTCACTGATACTGTAGAAGATGGAATCTATCTAATGTGTAGCCCCTCCTTTGAGAAGCTTTTGTCGAGCATTGCTTTCATTACTTCCTATTGTGATAACAGCAGTGTTTTCCCCCAAGTACAAAGTCATAACATTTAAATAGTGAAGATTGTTCTCTATCCCACACGTGTCCCTTTCTTTCCCTCTTACACCTCAGTTTGGTGAAATACTTATCCCCCTTTTCTCCACTGAGGAAACTGTCTCATAGTCTTTCTGAGTCCTGTGTTCTAAAGTATTTTCATCCTTAATTCATGCAAGACAAGCTTTGCTCTGCCCCAAAACTTCAGGATTCTGAGAAATCTAATCTAGGGGCAGAGCCAACTACTGGTCCTTCAGACTGTGAATTGGTTAATTCCCTTACCTCTCCTAGTTGGCAGTTCTCAATTTTGTCTGTGTATGAATCACTGTGGAACATAAGTAAAATGTAGATTCATAGGCCTTAGCTCTAAAGCTTTTTAAACAAGCACCTCCTAGGATTCTGATGTTAGTGTTGCTCAGGTCTGCAGCTAGTCCACGCAGAACTGAATGACTACTCTGCTGCAGACACTGGGCTACCCATACTATAAATGTAATTTCATTGAAGCATCCATTAACTCCACTAGGTAAGTGTTATAATCCTTATTTTATATAAAAAGGAGACTGAGGCTCAAAGAGGTTTGAGTTTGTTTATTAAAGCCACGTTTTTTATTGCTTCCTTCTAACCCTAGTGAAGGACGTGGTGAGAGGAAATGCTGGGTCTAGAATGTCTTGGTGAAAATCAGTGTTTTTGTCCATTTTATTTCCTCAGCAGATACGAATGTTTTATGTAGCAGGCACTGTGGAGGCTCTGGGGATACAGGGTGAACAGGACAGGCAGAAACCTTGCTCTCATGAAGGTGATCTCCTATCACAGGAGCCAGACATAAAGCAAATAATCACATAAGTACATATGACTACAGTTCAGATTAGTATTGTTTCTTCTGCATTCCTAAGTCCCAATTTCTCATCTAGTGGTTAAAAAGTGACTGTTGTTAATTAATAGAACTGTAGACTCCATAATAATACATTTTCCCCAGGCAAATGCTGTTTTATTCTTTTTTTAACAGTGTAAGTACCCTTGTTTGTTCCAGAGGCCACTGAAAACTAGAACATGAATCCGCAAGCACAGGTGAAGACAACTAGAGTAGGTGTCTTGAGCCTGAGATTTTTGGTGATCATGCTGCCATCGAGTTGCTGTGGGAGTGTGGGCAGTGTCTTACTCTTCCTGAGCCTTGGTTTCTTCTTGAATAAAATAAGAGACTCGTCCGAGGTCACTTCAGGCTCTGGGGTGTCTCTGAGTCTGATGGACTGAGTTGTGGGTAAGAGGGGCCTCTTTGGAACTGAGGCCAGGACCAGCCCTGGCCCTGACTGTGTATGTTTCCTGCAGGAACACCATGCTGAGCCTTTGCCTTGAGAATGCAGAGCTGAAAGAGCAGATGGGAGAAGCAACGTCCGATGGATGGGAGGTCGAGGAAGACAAGGAGAAGGGCGAGGTGATGGTGGAGACCGTAGTTGCCAAAGGGGGTCTGAATGAGAACAGCCTTCAGGCTGAGTTCAGAAAGCTCCAGGGAAAACTGAAGAATGCCCACAATATCATCAGCCTCCTCAAAGAACAGCTGGTGCTGAGCAGCAAGGAAGGGAATAGTACAAGTAGTCCCGAGCTCCTCGTGCACCTGGCCAAGGAGATCGACAGAATGAATGCAGAGCTGGTTTGTTCTCCTGGAAAGCACCAATGCCAGGAAGTGGAGAGTGTGACCGCGAGGCCCTGCCCCAGGCCCCGGAGCCTTGACCTTGGGGCTGCCCTCACAGTGGATGCCCTCCAAGTAAGTGTGGGGTAAGGTGGAATGAAAGACTCTTGGAGAAGGAGCTGTAGATGTCAGTTTTTACTTTAACAGTTCTGCCCTGTGGGTAGGAAGTAGCAAGGGAGAGGCACTTTTGTACTGCAAGCAGTCGTAATAATAGTCCTCACACAGTCAGCTTTAGAGAGGTTTTTTTTAAAAATAATATTATCCATAAATACTGCTTGAGTAATTCATTTTCCATACATATTTCTTGAATGCTTAGGTTTCCAGATAACACACTAGGCATTAGCAGCAGGCCTGTTCTCTGCCCTTCATGTGCTCAATATGATGGGGAAAGATGGCACAAAAGCAGATCATTTCAACAGGTAGCAATACAGGGGTGCGTAGCATTTTAAGGCAGCCAGACAAGTGGTGTGTAATGACATCTCTTTCTTATCACTGCCATTTTCATCACAGCTCATTACAGGTGTGGATTCCTGAGCCTCACAAGGGGTCATCAGGATCCTCTTGGGGAAAGAGGATTTGCTGAGGGATAAATAAAATGGAGAACGCAGAGGATTCTGAGAGGACCACTGGGCAGGGATGCAGGGAGAGACGAGTGGAGGTTTCCACCCCTTCTCTTTTCAACCTTTGAATAAACATTACTGAGAGTTGCTCAAAGACTCAGTTGGCATCATGTTATGTGCTGTAGATACGCAGATGAAAAACCGTTACCCCAGCTCTCCAGGAGCTCAGCCTGGAAAGCAAGTAACTGCCCAGGGGCATGAGGAGCGCTGTGACAGACACGTGAATAAAGTCCACAGGGTTCGCAAGGGGAAGTGACCATCACTGCATGGGGGATGAGCTCAGACTGCCCTGTCCCTTTTGCTGGCTCTTTTCACAGCTGGGTAACCAGCCCCAGGCCCGTGACCCTGGGCCTCAATCAGAATTTAGCCTCCCGGGATCCACCAAGCACCTGCGCTCCCAGCTGGCACAATGCAGACAACGCTATCAAGATCTCCAGGAGAAGCTACTGATATCAGAAGCCACTGTCTTTGCCCAGGCCAACCAGCTGGAGAAATACAGAGTCATGTTTAGTAAGTCTTAAGTTCACCATTACCAAAGTGTCCATCTCCTCCCTGAGAAACTGCATGCCTTGCCGACTTCACTTTTCTTCCCCAACCTTAAAACAAATTTAATCCTGACCATGACCCTAGGATTGTGGAAGTGGATACTTAACTTCAGTTTGCAGACGGCAGAGAAGAATAAAGGAATGAAGCAAGTTTGCAGGGACAGTGTAGGGAGGAATAGGCTAACATCTAGGTTTGCTGACTTCTGAGACAGTCGACAAACTGCCTTAACTCTCCCAACATACGCTTATTGTTTCTCTTCTGCTCCTCTTTGCGCCACATCAGATTCTTCAAAAATATATCATCATTGTTGGTCTAGAATCAGCACTTTCTAATAGAACTTCTGCAGTGACAGAGATGTTCTATATCTGAGTCTCATGTGGTTACAGAGCACATGAAATGTAGCTCGTTCAACTGGGGAATTTTAAGTTCTATTTAATTTCAATCAAGTTAATATAAAGTGGTCACATGTGGCTAGTAATTACCTTACTGGACAGTGCAGATCTGGGTGTCCTGGAACTCTGAATTCGCTCAGCTCCATTCAGACATTTACTGAGCTCCTGTGAACAAAGCAGTTGCTGGCTTCCCTGGGACTTCTGGAGATGATAATATGCAACGCTTGACTTAAAGATGTCTGGTCCCAGGGAAGCCCAGGTTACCTGCAGGTGGGATCCATGGCAAACAGGCTCAACTGGGCAGAGGAAAGTCCTGCTGCCTGGAGCAAGTGGTCTCTTCTCCCACATAAATAAAGCAGCATCTGCCCCATGCTGGATGTGACCTCCTGCCCCCTCAGGGCCAGGGTTTGTGCCACTGAGGATGAGGGAGTGTGTGAGGGATTCAGACACTCTGTAACATCCTCTGTCTCTTCCCAAGCAGGTGAAACCTTGGTGAAGCAGGACAGCAAGCAGGTGCAGGTGGACCTCCAGGATCTCGGCTATGAGACTTGTGGCCGAAGCGAGAATGAGGCTGAGCGGGAGGAAAGCACCAGTCCTGGTACGAGCACACTAGTGGGGTTCACCTTCCCTCCCTGGAGTCAGCCTTCAGGTCTTGGTGCTGTTGGCCAGTCCTGCATCTTACAAGGAGTAGGGGCGAGGGGGTGTTGCAAACTGAAGGGGACCCAGGACCAGAGAGGGACAGGAAGTTTGGAGGATACCTCTTGCCCAAACTAAGGCTGAGTATGCGTTTAAATGGCTACAATTATTTTTCACCATACTTCTGTTAATAATAATAATAATAATAATAATAATAATAATAATAATAATAATAATAATTTCTATCCAACTGATTATTGTAGAAAAAATACTAAGGCCTATTTATTAATGAAAAGACCAGATGAGCTTTGGGGAATATGTAAACCGTTAAGTTTAAAAAATTTGTTTTTCTATTATAAAAGCCCTATGACTGTAGGGACACTCACCAAATTGAAATCAAGGGGAAAAACACTGAGTACAATAGAAGGGGACCACGCCTGACCTGCAGGGCGCATGGGAGGACAAGGAATAACTGTGTCTGAATGCTAGCACAGTGCCAGGGCTGAATAAAGTGCTGCTTCAACTTTTGCTCTAGTCATTATTGTCCTCGTGATCAAACCTGCCTCCCCTTCAAGGCAGTGGCTACAGCAGCCTTCCCGGCTTTATCCAGGAGGATGTCTTTGTCTTTTCTCAGAATGTGAGGAGCATGACAGCCTCGGGGAGACAGTCCTAATGGAGGGGCTGTGCTCTGAGCAGGGACCCTTGGGCTCGACGCTGGCCAGCCCCCTCAGGAGGAAGCCTCTGGAGAGCCAGCTAGGGAAGCAGGAGGAGCTCCAGGCATACGGGAAATCAGAAGACATCTCTGTCCTACGTAAGGACATCAAAGATCTGAAAGCCCAGCTGCAGAACGCCAGTAAGGTCATTCAGAACCTCAAGAGCCGGGTCCGGTCCCTGTCAGTCACAAGCGATTATTCATCTAGTCTGGAGAGACCCCGAAAGCTGAAGGCGCTTGGCACCCTTGAGGGATCTTCGCCTCATAGTGTCACTGATGAAGATGAGGGGTGGCTGTCTGACGGCACTGGGGCTTTCTATCCCCCAGGGCTTCAGGCTAAAAAAGATCTGGAGAGTCTGATCCAGAGGGTGTCCCAGCTGGAAGCCCAGCTCCCGAAAACTGGAACGGAAGGGAAGCTGGCCGAGGAGCTGAGATCAGCCTCGTGGCCTGGGTAAGGAGGGCACTCTTTGGAATTTTACTCGATTGAAGCTGTCCAAGTTTTTGTCTGAAAGAGAGTAGCCCAGGCAGGTAGACCCACTGGGACAATCAGAAGAGCGCTTATTTAAATGGTAGCCCGAGGTCTGAAGAAGGGACAGATGGCCCCTGCTGGGAGACAGCAGGTCCCTGGGATTTCCTCCTAGGACTGCATTAGTAAAGTGATGGAATATATCAGTAGGAAGGCTGGAGTCGGATTCCCTGGGTTTGAGTCCTAGCTCTGGTACTTACTGGCTGTGCAAACTACTTTAGTCTTTCTGAGCCTGTTTCTTCACCTACTAAATGAGAATAATAAGAGAACCTATCTCAAAGGGTAGTTACTAGGTTTAAATGAATTAATACAAGTGCTTGTAATAATGCCTAGCATATTTTAAAGCTCTCAGCACTATTTCCCAGAACTATTATTGTTATTGATACTTTGTGTTGAAAAACACTGGGTAGACATAGACATTCATCTCAGTATCTGTCCGGGTTATCTATGCTGAGTAATAAACTACCCCAAAGCTTAGTGGTTTCAAACAATAATTTATGTGGATTCACGGGGCTTAGCGGGGTAGCACTCACTTAGGGGTGTCTCAAATAGCTGCCATCAGAGGGCGGTGGGGCTGCAGTCATCTGAAATGTCTGGCTGGACACTACTTCTTCATTCATGTGCAGGTGACAGGGTGCTCCTTGGCTTCTCTCTTTCTCAGTGTGGCTTCTTGTCTTTCAGGGCTTCTCACGGTATGGTGGGCTCAGGGTAATTTCACTTCAACATGACAACTGGCTTTCCAGGGTCAGGAAGTGGAAGTTGCCAGGCTAATTAAGAGCAAATCCTAGACTTGGCACAGTGTCACTTCCACTGTATTATCTTGGTCCAAGTGGTCACAGGGCCCACCCAGGTTTAAGGAGGTAGAGAGTAACTTCTCCCTGATGATGAAAGAGGGCAAAGCCACACTGCAGACGAGCATGTGGAAGGGAGCTTGAGCAATGGCCCTCTTTGCAAAATACAGTCTACCATAATATAGATGGTCTTTGAAATAGAAGACATGAACGGACCTATTCGGATTTTTAGTATTTATTGAGTCTCTACTCGGTGAGTATATTTAGCATTTATTGAGTATCAACTGTGAGTCTACACTCTATTGGTGCTATAAGGGGTGTAAAATATGACACTGTATTTACCCTCACAGAATTTACTTTTCATTTTTGGACACATAACTAACATACAGAAGACAGTGGAAGGACAGTGACATAACAAGTTGTTTGATGGAGTAGTTTGTTAGAAAAGAATTTACTCTTAAATATCTCCTTCAGTTTATGTGCCAGAAGTAGCTTAACCCAAGGAATTCGTAGAGATGTTCTCACAGAAATCTCTACAGAAGCCCCATCATTTAATTGTTATGCTTTTCCTTTCTTCCTCTTTCCTGCATTAGGAAATATGATTCCTTGATTCAGGATCAGGCCCGAGAACTATCCTACCTACGCCAGAAAATCCGAGAAGGGAGAGGTATCTGTTATCTTCTCACCCAGCATTCGAAAGATACAGTAAAATCTTTTGAGGACCTCCTAAGGAGCAATGACATTGACTACTACCTGGGGCAGAGCTTCCGGGAGCAACTGGCCCAGGGAAGCCAGCTGACAGAGAGGCTCACCAGCAAACTCAGCACCAGTAAGTTGGCCACAGGGCTTAGGGACACTCTCATCACTGCCAGACCCGGGCCACACCTCCACCACAGCCTTTTACCCCAGGTCCTGCTTCCACTTCATTTCCTGGGGACCAGGACAGGATCAGGACTGGCCAGTGGGAAGCCCTGAGGTTGGAGGCCATGATTACAACTCTAAAAACGTCATCATTTATGGATGTGACCCTTTAGGGAAGGAGGCCTTGTTCATCCAGTGCTAATGGGGTGAAAGGGAGAAGAGGTTGGAGGACATCATTATAGTACAAAGAGCTGTGAACTGAGAATTGCGAGACCCAAGCTCTAGCTTGGATGCCGCCATTAAGTTGCTTTGGGCAAATGACTTACCCTTTTGGCATCTCCGTTTCTCCATTTATTGCATGGAATCATACATGAATATAATTGAAATATGGATAAATCACCAAGCCCTTTTGAACATGGTTTGGGCACTGAATGCCATAGCACAAGGGCTAGGAATATTGGTAGTTATTGAAGTCTTTTACTTAGAATTTCCTGAGAGCACCTGAGGGAACAGAGCAGGATCAGTCTTGGGGACTGATCCCATGTCCTGGTGGCAGGTGCAGAGGTGGGACAGGGCTGTTTGTCATCTCTTCAGAGTAAGAGTGGG
Source organism: Camelus ferus (assembly GCF_009834535.1). Taxonomy (NCBI): domain Eukaryota; kingdom Metazoa; phylum Chordata; class Mammalia; order Artiodactyla; family Camelidae; genus Camelus; species Camelus ferus. The sequence goes on along the minus strand of NC_045704.1, from coordinate 57,290,463 downwards.
TTCTACATGAAAGCCACGATGGGACACAGAGCCATACATCTGGGAGGCAGTCTGTGGCAGGCTTGGACCCTGGAATGTTCCGGAGGGAAGCTGGCCAAGTACCTTTTAAACTATTCTTTTGCATTGATTTAGGGCAGAGGAAGTCGTGATGGTGATCGCCAGGTCAGGGAGGGTCTGCCTAGTGAGCTCAGGAGAGTTTGTAGGTCTCTAAAGATGCAATCTGAGGTCTCCCAGAGTAATTCTCCTACATATCCTGGACCCACAAAGAGCAGTCACTATTCTACACCCAAACAGGCTCCTACACTTACAATGTGTGAAAGGACACCTGTTTAATTTCTTACTGTTTCTTTCTCAATTTGTTTTGCAGAGGATCATAAATGTGAGAAAGATCAAGCTGCACTTGAGCCACTGGCCCTGAGGTAATTCAAATAGGATCTGGTAAAGGACTCAGGAACAAGGTCCAAGGGGGCAAGGGTGAACGCAACTTCACAAATCAGGGGGCAAAAACGAATACTGATTGTAATGAATTCATTTATTCATGGAACACCTTACTGTTGTCTTTTAGCCTAATTCTTTACTCTCTTTTGATACAATTCTGTTGATTTCTGTGTGTATATTTATTCTCCATGCTCAGTAACCTAGGTCAGTCTAGTAAACAAACCAACTTTCAAGGGTCCTTGACACCCCCAAGGGTCTCCTCTGCTTCCTCCCTGTGTGTTCAAAGACCAAGGGTGCTCTTTTTGCCAAGTTGACTTACCTCCAGTTGAGTCGGCAGCTAGTTAATGGCCTCCCAATTTCCTTGGGAAAAAAAAAATAATCATATTACAGTTCCTAGTGAAAAAGGCCTACATGTTGCAGATTCCAGGAGGCTACCATGCCTTAGCAGCCAGTTTTCAGTGAGTCACTGCATATCATCTTATAACGTGCAATAAAATATGGGCTTATAATCCTTTGTGGTCACTAGTTCAAGCCCCTCTGTCACGAGTGTGCTTTAGACCACCTAGTGCTTCTCAAAATATCTGCAGTAAAGGACGGAGTGTTTTGTTTTTGTTTTCATTTCTGATCCATCACAGACACACACATGGTCTGTACCTCAATCAACCAGATGATTCTACGTATCATGTTCTTGGATATTGTGGGAATGCCACACTGCTATATATTTCTCAGTGCTTACCTTCCATTTCTGTACTTACCTTGTTGGGGACTGGGAACCAACAATTCTCAGACACCAGCTGTACTGGGGCCCACACTTTCAGGAGCAGTGCCTTAGAGGGCTGGCTGAGCTCCGCTAGTCCTCATTGTAACGTGTGGCCGGTGCACTTTCCACTCCCTGTCAGAGATGGGTTATTTCATTTACTCTGCAGGAATGGTCTCTTGACTTAGGTGGCTTTTCCCGAGTGCCCTATTCAGGACTAGCTGGTCCAGTGACTTTGGTTTCACCTGTTGTCCTCCTTCACCTCACTAGGCTCAGCAGGGAGCTACAGGAGAAGGAGAAAGTGATTGAAGTCCTGCAGGCCAAGCTAGATGCCCGGTCCCTAACGCCCTCCAGCAGCCGCGCCTTGTCTGACTCCCACCGCTCTCCCAGCAGCTCCTCCTTCCTGTCTGATGAGCTGGAAGCTTGCTCTGACATGGACGTAGCCAGCGAGTATACACACTATGAAGAGAAGAAAGCTTCACCTGGTCACTCAGGTAGCCTCCACTTTCTGAGTGGCACCACCTTTATCTAGGCTGAGAGGAGACCTCCACATCCAGGCCTTGTAGATGCACCTTAGTGTGTATCAGGCTGAGCCGTGCCAAGCACAGGCCCCACTGGGTCAGGATCTTTGCTTTGCTCCTGACTCTACAAGTTACCCCGGTCACTGGGTCTCCACTAGCACGTGTATGCCGTTGCACCCAGGGGAGCCACAGTGGGGAGAGTGAGAACATCACAGAGACCTTCCTTCCCCACTGCCTCATGAGCACACAATCGTCTGACTGACCTCCTTCCTTGAGATGGGGTATGTTATCCCTCCCGCTCGCTGCAGCTCCTGAACCCCTGAGTATCTGTGGGTATCCACAGATGCTGCTGGACCTGCCTGGTTTTTTTGGAGTTCCATTTTCATGGTATCAGCCTCTGAGCCCCACTATCTCCTCTAAGGTGGCTTTCCTCTATGCAAGCAAGGGATGAACTCTGCTCACAGTGCTTGTGCTTGGTGCTTTCCTTGAAAGCAAGGCTCTGCCCAGGTACCCCTGGTTAAATATAAGGCCAGATTCCAGTTCTTTGTAGAACACCAAACATATTCTTTCATTCATGGGTTTTGTAGATTCCATCCATCATTCAAGTCATTCTGCTGTACTGTCTTCTAAACCATCAGCAACCAGTGCATCTCAGGGGGTTAAGGCCGAACCCAGCAGCAATCCCATCAGCTTGCCAGCTCCCCGGAAAGCCCCCCAGGAGGCCAGCCAGGCCCATCCAGGTATGCAACAGCCAATGGGGTAGGGGCTTCATTTCCTCCCCCAGGTGCCTGTTTGACTTTTCTTCAGGGACAAAAAACAGCATCATTTGGGGCTTATATGCATCAGATCCTGGACAAAAACAAGAGACCATCTGAATCTCTAGTTGTGTCTGATTACTCTTTGTTTCAAATATTTTAGAAAAATATGTAATCCACAACAGACTTCAATCTGCATACCAATTTTGATCAGTAGTTGGCTAGGCATTTTAAAATAAGCATCTTCACTTCATTTTATCCTTTCACTCTGGGGAACAAAGAGGCAAAATGTTTCTCCCAGGTTTACTGTAGCCAATGAACAAAAAGAAATTCACAACTGTTGCTTGCCTACACGTGTTGCCCATTTTATCTGCAGAGGCCTCTCTGTGGCAGGTGGGGCTGCGTCATAGCTGGAGATGCTTCAGTATCTTCAGACAAGATTCTGTTCCTATTACTTTATCATTCATGGGTTTAGCAATGGGTTTGCAGTCCTTGATATGTACACGCTGTGTATCCTGGACCAGTTAGAGGGGTACATTTCACTTATCTGCCTCAACTTAGTTGCCAGGGGTGCACTGTCCAACCACAGCTCCACAGCAGCGACAGCAGGGAAAAGGCCTTGTCCTCACCTCCTGCTCCCCAGCAAGACCTCGTCCTCACCTCCTGCTCCCCAACAAGACTGGCAGGCTCGCCAGTGTGGTTGTGGTGAGGTCAGACACGTACAGACTTGTATAGACTCGTACAGTGCCCCCAGAAGAGCAGTACTTTCTGATGCCCTCGTCTCTCGTGTAGACAAGTCAACCAAAATCTTAAGAAAAAGAACATGTCCAACTCTTCCTGAGCCTGGTCTCAAAGTTTCCAGGCCAGAGTGGGCAGCAGCTGCAGTAGGAATCATGGGGGAAAGCTATTTGTCTAGCACTGTGGACACCTGTGTAAATGTTTGGGGTCCAAAAGAGCAGAGAGTCAAGAGTTTGAAAATCAGAATGCCTCCCTGAAAGATGCCTGGGCTGTTTCACTTGGTAATTCAGTCTTTGCAGTACGGCTCTGATACCGGGTCAGCATCCTGGGGCAAGGATTATTTTTTAGAATATAATCTCACTTGTTTTCCAAGTGAGACAGACTCCACAGGTCTGTCTTGGTTTCTGCTCCCTCCCTCCCTCTGCTACCTGCCCTGTAACTGTTTTTAGGAAAGAGTAGACAGATTCAGACATCAGAACTTCCCAGGGTTCCTGAAAGCCTGTCTATAGATGGGCTACATAATGATCACCTGTGAAGAATATTTTCCATCAAATTTCCAAGCCCTGCTCTCAGAGTTTATGATTGAGTAGGTCTGCATTAGGACCCGGAGAATCTGCATATATTAAGAATTTTCCGTAAGTTATTTGAATGCCCAGACAGATTTGTAATCCATTGGGTCAGTCACTTTGCCAAGACCTTTATTTTTCCTTTGGTAAATGAACACATTGATTTGTGATTCTGAAGTTTGTTTCCATCCGTCTTGAATCACATGCATTCGTAATGCAATTTCCCCACTATCTCAGGCTAGTCCTGCCCTCCTCAGGGTGAGTCCTGTTGCTTTCAGAAGAGGAGTTCTAGGTGTAGGGAGAGTCTTGTCACAGGGGCAAGGACTGGCACATGCTGGTAACAGCAGCCAGGGGCCCTTGAGAGCATTCAGGCACAGCCACCCTGACTTGTCCATGCGCAGATGGCTAGGATGGGGCTCTCACGGCTGCCTCTGTTATGGTAATGCCACCTTGCCTTCTGTAGTGAAGTGCTTTCAAGATGAGCATGGAATATGTGTGCAGGAGAGCCCTGGCAGGGGAGAAGGAGGAGCGGGTCAGCCGGGCAAGCCCCTTGGGTAGCAGTGCTCCCCCTTGGCCATCTCAGTCATCACAACATCGAGCAATAGACACTCCCCAAGCAGACATCTGGTCAAGGAATAGTTCCACTTTCTCAATTTTTCACCCATTCTTTTCTCTCCCTTTCTCTCTAATGATGTGTCTCATTTCTCCCTAACTTTCTGTTTGTAGGCCTTCATTTTCAATCCATACCCACGCTGGTTAGCCTTCCCCAGGCACCACTGCCCTCAGCTCCACCCAGCTTCCTGCCTTTCAGCTCCGCTGGCCCTCCCCTCCTTGGCTGCTGTGAGACACCCGTGGTCTCCTTGGCCGAGGCTCAGCAGGAGCTGCAGATGCTGCAGAAGCAGTTGGGAGAAAGTGAGCACTTCCTGCTGCATTTGTGTGCTTGCAACTGATGGGCCTACACCGTGTTTCTCTGCATGGCTTTGGCTGGATGGCAGTTTTAAAAAATAGCTTAGGGGTACATGTTATCAGCGGTCGATTGAGGGAGAGCTGTGCTTGCTGGTTTTGGAAATGTATTTACTGTTAACCTTTCTCGTGTGTGTGCGTGTCTTACTCGTGAAGAGGTATATATGTTCATTAGGCCCAAGACCTGGTGTTCCCCCACTGCTGTCAGTGTGGGGTAACTTCCACCAAATATGCTGAAGTCCTGGCACACTGGTGACGTGTTTGCTGGAAGGGCATGGGAGAGAGATTTGGTGCCTTGCCTATGCAGGATGAAGTGACCAGAAAAAGTTGGCCACATTCAGTGGGATCCTTTCTACATCTGTTATATCTTCCTACTGTGAAATGCTTTTGATCACGTTCAAATCCTGACATCATCAGGTTGGGAGCGATGGTGGAAGAGGGATTCTGAAGGGGTGACAAAAGTCCTCTTCCCATTGCACAAAGTTCATTTCTGCTTCTGTGCAGGTGACACAGGAGCAGCTAGAACCAGAAGCAGAGGCTGTGATGTCTGATTGTGAATTCTGTCCACTCCCAGACATAGCTGATATTATGAAATCACAGAATTTATAGACTGTGTGCAGTCACCTTTTAGAGAAAGGTTTCTTCTACATATGGGCTGGATGCCTCATCGTAAAAAATTTTGTATGTGATCACATGTAGCTTAAAAATTAAGAAAAGTGCTTCACATTATGAATTTGCACTCCAGTAGTGATTAAAAAACCAGAGAGTCGTTTGAAATTATCTTAAAACCACACTCTGTGCCTATAAAGAAACTTGAGTGAGGCAGAGATTGATGGTAGGGTCACCACACAGAGAGTGTCCAGTGACTGAAGACCACAGCTGAGAACCTGTGAACATGAAGCCCCAAAAGTCATTTGGACCAGCTGATTTGTCAGCCCTGAAAATAGATACACTGTCTACTCTGGCACTGGTTTGATTTCCAGAACCAGCTAGACTGAGATCATTTTGAGGACAGTTGGAACATCTTTTCTGCAGGCAGTGAGGAGGCCAGGTCCTGTTTCAGTGTCACACAGGTACAGCAATCTAGGCTTACCTAGCAATGTGAACCTGCTCTTACCTTGTGTGACAGAACCAGAGCAGGGAACTAAGGCTCATGGAAGTGATTACTTGTTCAAGGTCACTAGTAAGTGTGAGAAATGGGCTGAACCCCAGGTCTTCTGCTCCCAGTCCCATGTTGTTTCTAGTCAGTCTTTTCTGCTTAGAATGGTGTTGTTACCATCCTGCTCAGACATGGAGCTGGGAACTCAGCTGAACAACTCTGGAGGCTACTTGTATCAGTCTTTTCTCTCCCTCTTCAGAGATAAGAGGAAGGTACTGCTCTCTCTGACCTAGAACTTGCTACTACAGCAGCTCTGGAACCAACAATCAACGGATAACAAGTTTGTCCCCTGCCAAAAGGGCAAGAGTGTTCTCTAGATTTCTTTTCCTTGCCTCCTTTTCCTTCATCTTTACACATTGTCAATTTGTCTTGGTTAAGAAGGAAAGATGGAAGGAGAGTACTGAGCATGAAGAGGGGTCTGCTGATGTGGGTTAGAGTCATATCCAGTCTGTGCCACTGACCAGAGTTCCGATGGTTCCCACATTGGAAAGGTTGTAGCCCTTCCTTTTGCCTCTGGAAATACAGTCCTTTCCAAGGGCCATCACTTACCAGTGCTCCACCTTTGCTTTAAACCAAGCTTCCATGTGGACAGTTGTGCATGGTGGCTTCTTGTCACTGTGGGGCCAAAATCTACTTGTGCAAGAGTCTGTCTGGCGTCTTTGCATGGTTTCAGGAGTGTGAGCTGTATTGTGTGGCTGGGGAGGCTGGAACCTGAGGATACTGATTACTGTTACTGACAGACTTGGTGAGAAAGCAAGCTGACTGTTGACAACTACTGATTTCTCCCTTTGCCTTGTGTGGGGCTGGGGTTGAAGGAGATGTGAAAGAGGTAGGAAGTGACATCTCTTTTTAATTCCTGACTATAATTTAGATGCTTACATTGTTCATGCCCCTCCTTCATTTCCAATGATCCTAATAAATATCTAGTATTTTGAAAACCAGGGAATGAGAGACCCATGACATTACTTCTGAAACTTTTCTGCCTATTGGAATCAGCTGGGATGATTTCAAAACATCCAGTGCCAAAGCTGTACCCCATCCCAGGGAAAGCATAATCTCTGGAGGTCCAGGCGTTAATACATGCTTTTACATTGTCTCAGGTGATTCCAGTATGTAGCCAAGTTTGAGAAATAGCTATAAATGAGGATCAAAATTGGCAACTGCCAGTTGCATTAACCCCTCAATAGGATTTGGCTTAGTTGGAGGAAACGACCTCAGTCCTATTTCTTAAGAGGGGCTACCCATCTACTCCGCTGCCCATGTGGATAATCCCTGGAAGAAAAGTCTTCTGAATGTGAATATCCTAAGCTACAGCCCTGTCCACCTCTCTCCCTCCCTCTGCCAAGCCAGGCTTCTTTTCACACAGAAGCAGGGATGCTGGGGCAAGCCCATGATTTCAAAGATCTATGAAAGCATCAGCCTATGGAATGAAAGGTCCCACCTCCTTCCACGGAAGGGTGTTTAAAGACCCTTCAGACAGGAGAGATGACATCCTGCATCCTTGAATCATGCTGCATAAGATCCAAGTCACCACTTGCCTTACGCAGAACCTTCCCCAGCCTCAGCAGAGAGCTCATCAGTCTGCAGGAACTGAGGCCACCATGTCTAGCTGGAGTTACGCCCCCTTTCTTCTCTGGCAAACCCCAAATGGAAAAATGGAGAAATGGAGAAATGGAAAAACTGGCTGGTTAGCTTTTGGGAAAGGCAAGTAATAATAGGGAAACGAATATTCCTGTTCACAGGAGTGCTCAATGCTATAACCCAACACACTTTTGACCCCTGACTTTGCCAATGAGTTCTACTTCTGGAACCTCCTAGACTCTATCCTGAGGAACTACAGAGGGAGCCAGGAGTAGGGCCACTGGACTTTTCCTCTGTGTACACTGGTGACTTTCCCATCCTTTATTCTTCCTCTACATCTTGGTGTCTCACCAAGGTGAAAGAGCCTTTAGTGTGTGAGTCCTCATCCGACTGGTATTCCGCAGTGGACTGGGATCTCTGATAGCCCACGTGTCCCCTTTAGTGTCTGCTCTTGGCAATCACATACTTCCTTGCTGAAGCTTCTTTTCTGATACTCTGCTTCTCACTCATGTTTCTTTCTGCCCAGGTGTCACCACTGTTCATCCTGCTTGCCCAGCCACACTGCAGAGCAACCATCTAGAAGCCAGCTCTTCCCAATACCTCAACCGTGCCGGGCCCCACTCTCCTCCAAGGGGCACCGTAGACCTGAGCAGAATCCCGGAGCCTGGGTACCTGGGCAGTAGTGGCCAGTGGGACATGATGAGGCCTCAGAAAGGGAGCATATCTGGGGATCTATCCTCAGGATCATCCATGTACCAGCTTAACTCCAAACCCACAGGTAAAGCACAAAGCCGAGCAGATCAGTCTGTGAGAGGAAATCTCATGTAGAATCCACTTCTTTCCTGCCTGGGCAGGGCTGCTTTCCCTTCTCCTCTAGGCCCTGGCTCACAGTGGGGATAAGATGAAAGCAACTCATCAGTACTTAGTCCTTTCTAAGTACATCCATCATCTTCCCGGCCCAGGACCTCGGTGCTCTGCAGGGGTTTGGGAAAGTCAGGGGCTACCTCTGTGCACTCACATTCATGTCTTTCTCTCTCCCTCCATCCTGATTCCCTCTTAGTCCTTCCACAATGCCAGACACCAACATTCACAGAACATTCTTCCGTCAGTCAGGAGTTGTTACAGAAGCGAGGCTGTTTCTACACAGCTCCCCACCCCATGTGTATATCCTGTGTACAAACCCATTTAAACTCTCCCTCTCACTCCTAGCTCTCCTAGTCAGGGCCCAGAGACATCACACTAACTGGAGAGGTGGAGCTATACAGGTGAATGCTGGGATGCAGCCCAGTTCCAACAGGAAGAGAGCTGTAATTTTCAGAAAGAGGCTGGGTTCAAAGCAAAATGAGGCAGTTGATGTAGTGTGTCATTGGCACCTTTCCCCCTGCTTTTTGTTGCATCTTTTATCCTTCCTTGCGGGTGTTGATTCCTCCCCTATAGTCAGACTCCAGATCCCTATATCAGCCCAGGCTCCTTTATTCCTTCCATGTGCAAAGTGATCTAAGGGAAGCACTGACTGTCAGTCACTAACCACACAGGATGAGTTTACATGATGTACTAACTTTTACCTTAGGCCTTCTCTCTACAGATGCAGGAAGGGCTTTGTCCCTTGCTAAAGAATGTTTAGTCAAGAATCAGTAAGAGGAAAGGTATTAGGGTAGAGTAAGGCCTTCTCTATAACACCCGAAGTCACACTCAGGAAACAGCCACACCTTTCCGCGTGCTAGACTGATGTCCACAGCCTTCAGCTATTTTTCTAAACCATGTTGTGAAATCCCTTACACTTACCAGTTAACCAAGTAACTGTACACGTACCCTTACAACTCCCTTACACGTACCCCTGCATGGGAAGGGGCCTGTGGGGCTTGCCTAGCCCCAGGCAGTCCAGTTTTTTGAAGCCAATTTACTGTTTAAACAGTCAGCTGAGCTCATGGGTGCCTGTGAGAGAGGATAGTGATGTTTAGGGATCTTGCTGAGAGACCACTGGCTGAGCCCATCTCCCAAGTGGGCCCCACTAGTGACCAGGATTCTCCATCTCCCACCTCCTGCCGTCCTGGTGGGATGGCTGCAGGGGCTGACCTGCTGGAGGAGCATCTGGGTGAAATCCGGAACCTGCGCCAGCGCCTGGAGGAGTCCATCTGCATTAATGACCGCCTGAGGGAGCAGCTGGAACACAGGCTCAGCTCCACTGCCCGCGGAAGCGGTAGGAGGGGCTCAGGTCTTCCTACTTCTGGTCGTAACTAGGGAACTTCTGAAGGTCAGGCCTTAGGGGGAGTTTGCAGGTTTCAAAGCATGGTGGTTTGCTTTTCTCCACTTGCTCTTTACAGTCAGTAAGGGGAGGGGACAAGTTCTATTCTCCTCACTTTGTAGATGTATCTGAGCTCAAAGAGTAACTTTCCTCATGGAAGAACTAACCAGGTCTGATCCCAGGAATCCTCTGACTTCTCGTCCCATCCTTAATCTGTTCATATGCTGTCTGCTGACTTCTCTGGGCCCTTGTCCTATGACTGACAAGTGGTAGACCCAGGTCTGCCGGGTCCTGCCCCAGCCACTTACCAAGGTTGCCTTCCTCCACACACCCTCCTCCCAGGCTGCTGACACTCGGACACTGTCCGTTCCACACACCCTTCTCCTGCCACCACCCCAGCACCAGCTATTTAGGGCAAAGAGCCTCCTGAACAACTACAGCCAGGATATGGGATCATGTGTGCGAAGAACCCATCCAGAGGAGGCACAGGAAAATCAGGCATTTGGCCCACCAGGCTTTAGGCCCAGGACTCCAGTCCTCAGGGGTTTCTGCTGGGTTGGGACAGAACGGGCAGTTTTGAGAGCTTCTGTGACCCAAAGTTGTAACTTGTCTGCTTGCACTTTTCGGGACAGGATCCACCTCTAACTTCTACAGTCCAGGCCTGGAGTCCACACCTCAGCTCTACAGTGAGAACAGAGTCCTTAGGGAGGAAAACCGAAGCCTTCAGGCTCAGCTGAGTCATGTTTCCAGAGGTGAGTGATCAAAAGCCACAAAGTGTGGTCAGTCTCAGGCCATTTTCTTCCCTGGCCACACTGATCACCCACTGGAGCAGCAAAGAGAGAAAGTGGAGAGAACAGAGCTACCCAGATCCACCAGCCCAAAACTCCCATAGCTATTCTCAGTCTAGAAAGGGCTACTTCCTGCCAGTTCCCAGCCTTGGGCCCTCAGCCTCCTATGCTGCAGGGACAAGGAGCTCTAGGAAATCCACCACTTCTGTGCAGAGCTTCCTGCTGATATTCACAGTCATTAGCTACCAAACTGGATACCTGTGGGCATCTGTTCTACCTGCCTGAAAATCACAGCTAGTTTGGAACCAGAAAAGTAAGGAACGTGAGAGCCTACACACCCTCTCAGGTTTCTCCAGACTTTGCTGCTGCTCTGAGTGCCCCTCCCAGTGCTGATCTGCTATCCCCACATCTCCTCACCATCTCCCTATTCATACACTCCGGGTTCGTCCTTGGTCACCAATCTTCATGATTATTTCTGGACGTGTTAGCAGAATGTCCTCCCGAGCTTTCCCAACACTATTCAGTGGGCATCCACGAGTGAGCATCACTTCCTGTGTGCAGCTGGAGGCAGCTGACCTTAGTGTTACTTGACTGGATGAAATCGATATATTTTTAATTACAAATTATTTTTATTTACAAATATTTATTAAATAACCATAACAGATAAAGAATAGTGGCTAAGAGGATTAAGCCCAGAATGAAAGAATGCTTGTGGAAAAGGAAAAAGACATCAAGAGCTATTTCTGAATTAGCCTCTTCAGAGCAATAAGGTGTGAGAGGAAAGGTCGCTGCTTGGGAGGATAATGAACGTCATAGATAAGGGAGAAGGCAGAACTACTAAACTACCATTGCTGCCTGGAAAGACTCGCCCAGACTTACAGGTGAGAAGGTAGTAAGGTGTAAGTGAGCACCATCTGCCAGGCCCAGGTGATTCCACCCCAGAGGCCTGACAGCACTGGAACCTTATTCTCAGAGTTCCTGTTGATAGTCTTTGAGAAATCATGATGATCAGAGAGAGGCTGTTAGCCCAGGAAAGGACAGATGTTCCCATTTTTGAAATGATGAAAATAATATATTCTGAAAACTTGAGTTAGCAAAACTCTAGAATACATTATTGCACAGAAGGTATGTGAGCACTTAGAAAATAGCATTAGAAACCAGAATGTTCTCTGTGAAACAAAGTAGGTCATATTAAATCAGAGGGTCATTGCAAAGATACCAGTTCCCTGTTCCCCATTCCCCAGAGTGTGTGGATCTAGTGAGTAGACACTCGCATCGCCTCCCCTGGCAGGCTGCAGCGTATGCTGGCCTTCCTTTTACCTTAGTTCTGTTTGTCAGGGTGGATGTGCTTGGGCTCATCTTCCTGCTGACCTCTGGCCCCACAATATAAATGTTCCTGTGTTCTGCTCACCAGAGCGCTCCCAGGAAACAGAATGCCTGAGGGAGGCTCTGCTGACCTCTCGATCCCGGCTTCAAGAGCTGGAAATGGAGCTGGAGCACCAAAAGGTGGGACGGCAGCAGCTTTTGCAAGACTTGAAGGAGAAGCAGCAGGAAATCTTGCATTTCCAAGAGGAGCGACTGTCTCTCCATGAGAAAGACTCCAAGTAAGAGGAAGCCCACTCATAAAGAAGGTGGCTCCATCTTAAGATTTAGGAAAAGGGATATTGGCAAGACAGTTCATGGTCCTTTTTGGAAACCTCAATTTCCTCTCTGCTATTCCAGATTTATGGGTGACTTTGAAAAGAAGGAAGGACTTCTCTGGGAATGTCTTTTTCATTGCAAAGTTGAGAGGGTAAAACCGTGTTATAGAGGCTTCAGCATATTAGATACTGGAGAAAGTACGTTCTACTGCTTCCAGTTAGTTTGAGGACATGAGTCTCATCGTGACCTGGGAAGCTTCTATACCAGCCATGATGCTAGTTCCCAGCATAGACCCTGTAACTGCTTGTCAACGTGAAAAGAGCACTATAGGGGCAGTGAGAATACCAGATGGCATGTCCTGGGTCCTGTAGCTAATGGCATGACTCCAAGCAGAGTTACTTTCCCTCTCTGAGCCTCTGTTGCTACATCTGTAAAATAAAAGTGATGGTCTTCATGACCCCTGACTTGATGTCTAGGGCTAAAACTCTATGATGCAAAAGTTGGTTCACAGGCTCTTGCCCTGGTGTGGCCAAGGGGTCCCTAAGCTCAGCGGGCCCTTGCTTGTCTCCTGGCAGGCTGCAGCAGAAGCTGGCCCTCTTGCAGCAACAGTGTGAAGAAAAACAGCAGCTCTTTGAGTCCCTCCAGTCGGAGGTACAGATCTACGAGGCACTTTATGGCAGTTCCAGGAAGGGGCTGAAAGGTATGTGTATCTGCCTCTTCCCCACCCTGTGAGCTGCCTGCTCTTGCTAAGGATCCTGGTGAAGTCTTTACCTTGGGAGTTGTGGGAGATCTTGGAAACCTGCAGAGGTCTGTCTCAGAGAAAACCTCAGTCACTGAGGCTCCCAATAGGAAGAGAGGGGAGCTCTCACACACAAAGCCCAGGGGCTGGTGATATGAGCAAGATCCAGCCTTAATATCCTTAAAAGTCGGCCACAGGCATCAAACTCACCCACCTAGATGGTCTCAGATAAGTGAATCAAACTCCAGATTATATAATGATTTTCATTTTTAACACAACTGCCCTGGTGGTATCATCATTTGAAAACATCTTAAATGTTGTGAATTCTGACCACCCACGCAACCTGGTCCCACCCTGACCTTTCCTCACTGAGAAAATTAAAAGACTTTTTAAAAATTTCAGAAATACTACTAACAGGACCTGTATTTTCAGCCTAGATTTAAATTTTAAACTCTTGTATTGAGGATTTTTGCTACCTGCTAGTATTTGAGAATCTTATTAACATTTCCCCATTCTTCTTCAAATGGGGAGGGCATTCTAAACACAATTAGTCCAAGCAGGCTAGAACAGAGGGCTGATGTCAATGTGATGAAATCTAGCAAAGATTAAAAATACTCCTGACTTTGGTTAAAAATATCAGTGGTAGATATACAGGAAGGGGAGATCTTGCTCTGTAGCCACTGGTGGGCTTGAGGATGGGGGAGTTAGGTAGAAACACATTTACACAAGGAAGTTTTAGGCCAGAGTTGCTAGAAAAGCCAAGTTAACCTGAGACCACAGTGGTATAGCTGTGCTGTCCACATGGAGAGACCATGTCAGAAATATTGTTAGATTGTGGGGTGCCATCTTGTAAAAGGGACATTGACAAACAAGGGAATGTAATGATGACAGGGACCAAATATCTCAAACTGGTTGAAGAAACTAAAAAACTGTAGGCTTGGAAAAGATCATATGACTATGAGAACGGGCTTCAGATATTTGAAGAACTGTCAGGTGAAGAAGAGCTGATGTGTTGTTATCCCTTCAGAGGGCTGAACAAGGGCCAGAGGGTGAAGGGCAATGGAATTGGGATCTGCACAGTTAATGCTTTCCCTCCCACTAAAGCCTTCTAGTGATGGATTGGCTGTGTTGAAGGAGTCGGCTTCCTATCCAAGCCCTGTTTAAATAGAAAGACATGATTTTTCAAGGATCCCATTGAAAAAGTTCTTGCTTTGGATGGGATGCTGACTCCCTGAACTTTTCAACTCTTTGTTTGTTTGTTTTTTGATTATATGTTTAAAAGCTCCTTAAGTAATATGGTTTATTATATTTTCACTGTTCAGCCAAATATGAATCTTCATCAGATGTGACTGAGTTTTCTAATCTGTTGATGAGAAGTTGATCGAGAACTTGAAGAATTAAAGAAGCACAGCAGGCTTCAGAATAGCTTACGTACAAAGTCATGGAAGTGCTGGGTCAGGGGGAAGACCAACCTGCCTAGAGGAGAGTTTTGTATCGAGGGCAAGAGAATGGAGTCAGATTAGTTGAAAGGAGAGTTGCCAGTATATAGAAGGCCTACGGGGTAGGATGACAGTTTACACTCTGTGTAGTAGGCAACGGAAAATGAGTATGTTTTCCAAGCAAAATGGGCACATGATGGAAACAGAATTTTAAGATGGTAAGACTGGTGGCACATACTGGAGTTGGGAGTCCAGCATTAGAATCAGGGAAGCCTGTTTGAATGGGTGTAGTGATATTATGGGTGTTAAGCGTGGAGGGTCTCATAAAAGGTGCAATCAGAAGATGAAGGAGAATAAATAGATGAAAAAATTTTAAATAATAAGCAACAATTAGTGAAAATTTGGATTTCAGAAAAGAACAAAAGGGAGGAGCATCATGGACCTTTGGGGTTGGTATCTGGAAACCACTTCATCCTCAGCTGCCTCCCCTTTCATGTCTTGCTCCCTTTTAATGAGCCTTCCAGGATTCATCTCAAAGCTCCTACCACTAAAGCCCCATTATCCCTTATCCTTAACTCTATGACCCAATAACAACTCTGAATTAAAATCTTTTTAATACACTCATTTGGTGACAAAACCTAACTGAACTGATGAAAGAATATTCATAGTCTTCATTTATCCCATTTAGTGAGAATATTTGCATAGCTCATTACAGAACTATGAATGTGTTTGGAAAAACAAAAAAATTTAGTTTCTGGACCTATGGCCCAGATGCAACTGGGTGCGTGTATTAGATGGTATATGCATCCTATTGCCTTGCTAAAAACCCAAACAAATTCCATCTTTTGAAAGAACATTTGGCTTCATAGTTTTTAGATGAGCAGTTGTGGTCTTGTAGAATATTTGTTTTATCTCTTCTTCCCCAGTACACAGAAACAGACTATGGGTGGTGAGCAGAGATAAAAAAACAAACAAACAAACAAGGAGAAATTGAGAAGTCCAATTAGTTATGATCCTTGGTCTGTGGTACCCCACTCCCATTCTTACCTGCTGCCCAAGACCCGAGGCCTTTCTCCTCCTCTCCCTTTTGACCCCTGAGTGTGGAAATCATCGAATCTCCTCCCTCAGCACCTTCCCTTCTCTAGTTCAGTACACCTATCTTGGAAGACCCTGTCTCTAGCCTGCAGGACTAAGGTTAATAGAGAGGTAAAATAATAGGCTTGACTTCACCTGCCAATCAAATGCCCTCCAGGTGCACAAGGGTCATTTGAGCCTCAGGGAAATTCTAGACAGGAGTGTGCAGCCATCTCAGTGTGTGCCAGGCCCCACATGGGAAGAGGGACATCTCCATCACAGGTGTGTTGCCTGGTACCCTGAGACACTGTAGTCCTTGGCAGGAAGGAATGTCACAGAGCAGTGTTCTGACAGATGCTTGGAAATACCTGAATCAGTGCTACCAGAGCCCTCCTCTCTCTCCTTACAGCTTACACTTGGGATGCTTGTCACCAAGTCCCTTTGAGCAGTGACTTGAGCCACCTGGTGGCAGAGATCCGAGCTTTGAGAGGGCAGCTGGAGCAGAGCATTCAGGTGAACAACTGTCTGCGAGTGCAGCTCAAGCAGCAGTTGGATGGAGGTGCCAGCAAAGCCGGCCTCAGCCCCTCCTTCCCTGTCAGCCCTGACCCTGGAAGCAAGCAGCCGCTCTTCCAAGGTAGGAAGGAAAAGGGGATCAGGAAGCCCTCAGCCAGTGGGGAGGTCCCCGGGATGTCTGTGGTGGAAGGGACAATCTTGCCTCTTCCATGTTCCTTAAGGTCAGGGTGAAATCAGAGATGCTTCAATACAGTGCCCGAGTGAGAGAGTGGGATTTAGGGTAAGATCTGGCTCCAGATTCTGAGTTTGCGATTTATAGGTGTTTGCCTGGAATTTAAACTCCTCAGGCTATTTAAGCCTTAGTTTCCTCATCTTTAAATGAAGATTATATTAATATATACTGTGCATGGTTATGTGGGGCATTAAATGAAATAATGTACAAGCGCCTGGCATAATAAGAAATGCTTAAGAATTAACAGCTACGTATGTTAATGTCTATTCCTTGTATTTGTGGAGTGCTTTAAATTTTACATGCTTTCAAATAATTTTTCAAATAATTTCATCAGAGGTAGGCTAGGTTTTACTGTCTCTGTATTTCACATGAGAAAACTCAGGCATTGAGACATTAGCTGACATGTTAAGGTTGACAGGAGTTGAGAGACCAACCCAGGACTCAAAGCAGAACTTGTGGTTTCCAGTCTGTGCTCCCTCTGCCTCACCATGCCGTGTCTTGGTATTACTGGCCTTCCCAGACTCTCTGGCCTGGCTTCCTTTGCCTAACATGAGGGGAACTCAGCCATGTGGCAAAACGTTCCTGTCCCTGAGGAAACCCTGGCTGTAGGAAGGCAGTGGGAGGTGGCGGTGCTATTCCAGGTATAGTCACCCACTTCTGCTGCCCTGCCCCCGGCTTGCCCCTCCAGATACAAATGTTTACACAGTTCTCTCCAGCTCTTCTCAGTATCATTCATCAATCAGTCTCATGTCCTCAGGTTTTAATATGAGTGTCAATACCACCCCAATGAATATTGACACATTCATTTCTACTTCCTCTTCTTTTTTCCTTTTGATAGACCATTTAATTCACCATCTCCACTCACCACTATGGACATGTCCTCAATTTTATTCTAAATGGGAACCATTCTGCTCTGGATTATCTAAAGATGAGCTTTTACACTTTCATGCCTGGTTTACCCGTTTGTTGGTTTTTTTTCTGGTTCTGCGATATTCATTTATCAATGACCTTTCTGTCCAATGAAGGTGATTTCCCCCAATCATGTTGCTGTGGCCATTAAATAAGAAAGCGTACGCGGACCACCAAGCAAAATGCCTGGCACATAAAAAATTTCTGGTTAAAATTAGGTGGATGCCTCACATACTCGGGCTGCCGTGCAGCTGTCATGCTCAGTTGTGTCTCCCTTTCATCCCTTTAACAAGGCTTTCCCCACTCACTGCCTCCCCACCACTTTAGCCAGGACTCTGCCCTGCTGGCTCAGTCACTCCTCCTCCTCCTTGTCCAGTGCAGAGGCCTGAGCCAGAAAGCAGGCTCTAGGCCACATTTGCCTGAGCAGAATCATTCCTGTCTCTTTGTGATATTTCCCAATTCCTCCCCTGCAGGATTGCTGCCTGGCCTCCAAGAGGGCATCTCTAACTAACCAAGGCTTCTGTCGCCTGTTCTTCTCACACCACTGTGTATTTCCCAGTCCCCACTCATCACAATGGTGGTTAGAGTGCTGAGTTTAATGGCCCATAAATCCATTCATTCTTTGATCAAATATTTTTACCATATATACTGCATATATTTATGCATATTTATATTTAGTTTCAAAGCGCTGCACTGGACACTGCATACAAAATTATATTTAAAAACTGGGGTAAGAAAAGTATATCTAGTAATTTTTCAAACTGGAAGTTGCTCTGTGAATTATAGGAACCTCCTCTTGTTCCAAACTAAGTGATCTGCTTACTGTTGCTTTTAAACGTGGTACATGGGTGATGATTATGTAAGAGGGGGTCCTCTTGCCTTACTGTCTGGTGGTGAAGACTAGGCTGTGCACATGCTTGGGGAGCAGTGTGTTTCCAGGGTTCCTAAAGTTGTGGTTACCTTGACTCCCTAGATTCAGTTGCCTCCCCTCCAGTTCGGGACGTGGGCATGAATTCTCCAGCTGTGGTCTTCCCCAGCTCTTCTTCCGCTGCTCCTGGCTCCGAGACCACAACTTTCAATAGGACAAATGGTAAATAAGGCAACTACAGGACTCAGGGACTGACGATGGAAAATTATTAGTGCGAGTAACCTTTGTTTCTCTGTATACGCATTATCTAAATTTAGAGATTTTTCTCTGCATGTCCCAAGGCCTTTAGCCCTGCTCATTGCACCTTCTGTGCTGCCTTTCTTCCTCCTGCTGTTTTCCTATTGCTCTGTTGTTGCTTCACTGCAGTCACCCACTTTTTGAAAGTGTTCTCTGGGTCCAGCTTCATTTCCTTATCTGTGTCTTCTCAACCCCGTACTTAAAAATTTGTATTTATAATATATGTCCTGAATATTTCATTTGTCAATAAGGATAAAATCTGCCTCCTGGCAATTTTATCATTATGAGAGGATATAAGAAAGATTATAAAAAGGTAGAACCCAGAATATATAAGGATTTCACACCATGCTTGTACTTTCCAAGACTGTCTTATTTCTGTCCCCTTTCATTATTTGATTTCTCTTTTGTATTGAACGAAGGAATGATTATGAATAACTGGTTTTGTGCTGTTGTGGTTTGATTGCTCAGAGCTGGATTTGGATGCTTCTCCTGGAATAAAGAACCCTCCCAAGTTGGAGGGTGATGCTACTGACGGCTCCTTTGCCAATAAGCATGGCCGCCACGTCATTGGCCACATTGATGACTACAGCGCCCTAAAACAGCAGATCGGGGAGGGCAGACTGCTGGTCAAGAAGATAGCATCTCTCACAATATCAGCCTGCAACCTCCCTGGCCTTGAAGCTCCGGGCACAGAGGTAATTACATCGTTACATTACAGAGCTCTTTCATGCAGATTTTCTGTATGCCCTTCCTTCTTCTGATTTTAGCTCCTTCTGCTATTTTTTTCCCCATGCTTCACATCTCCCAACAGCTGAGGATATATGTTCCATTTATACCCAGTTGGGCCTTTCGTCTTCATCTGCTAATTTCACGATAAGCTCTGCTCTGTTCCAGATGTAGCTGACTTGGTATTTCCACTCAGAACCATAGAAAAGCCTGTGCAGCACTGCCGTCCTCATCAGTAGAGCATTTTTAAAGTGTTGACATACACATGGGACTGTACTGAGCACCCTTTGGTAGCTTATTATCTGCTAAAGTCATGCTGGCACATGGCCATCCTTGGGCAGAATAAAATCACTTAATCAGTTCGCTAGAAATTAAAAATTTGTGTCAATATGGGCTAAATGTGCGGAAGGCGTGAGGAACATGGCAGCCATGGAATTCCCTGGTTCAGACTGAGCCGGGGAGGAGAGCAGAAAGCAGATTTCAGAGCCCTTCACCAGGAGAGACCAGGCACCCCCAGCTGCGGTGCTGTCTGAGCCACTGGAGACGCATGGATGCTCAGGGAGAGGCCTGCGCCCAGGAGCCCCCTCACTAGGGAGGGAGCCCCACACCTGAGTACATAAGCATAACAAGGGGCTCCAGGCACAATGTTAGAAGTTGCACTCTGGGTGTGAGGGCATGAACCCAGAATTGGGTGTTACTGGCACAGGGGATGCCATAGAGGATGTGTACGTTCTCTGGGGAAGAGGGCATGTCAGGTAAAGGGAGCAGCACCTCAATCCTTTGAGCTACAAATGGTTCAGCCCATTTGTAGCATGAGGTGTGAATTAGGGCAGGGCACAGTGCAAAAATTAGGGACCTTAAACTCCAGAGCATGTGCAGGACTAGGAGCTGAAGAGTATGGGGAAGGCTGGAATCAAATGAATTCTTGCAAGTGGGAGGGCCCTGCTGAGGTCAGAGATCCTGAGATTCAGGGTTAGAAAAGGGTTTCACAGGTTCAAGCAGGTCCCTGTCTGTGCCTCACCCACAAAGGAAGCTGGGGCCTGTGCTCACAGGAAAAAAAAGGGATTGCTCAACCCCAGGGATGTCCATGGCTACCTCCCCCTTTTCCCAGGTGATGGGCAGCAAAGGCATCCAGGAGCTTCAGAGCAGCACCAATGCCCTGCATCACCGGCTGGAGGAGGCAGCCTCCCTCCTCACCATGTTCTGGCGAGCAGCCTTGCCAAGCTCCGATGGTTCTGCACTGCATGGAAAGTCGGTAAGAGGCCAGCATCATCTACTCATTCTGCCCCCCAAAATCCTTATGCCTCCACAGTCTGCAGACCCTGAAGATCAGGAGCTGAATGGTCAATTGGGACAGAGGGGACCAGAGAAAGGAGACCTCTCTTCCATGGTGGCTGCTTTCAGCACAGCTCTGATGACATCCCCTCTCCTTTGACCCCTGACTCCTGGGATAACTAATGAAAGAGGAAAAGGAGAGGATATGGAGGAGGGAGAGACAGGAGAACCCTGATAACCCATTCATGTTCACTTTCTTTACCTGTCTGATGTTTGGCTGAGCTCAAGTTCAGGGACATGTTAAAACATCAAGAACTTCTTATCTTCACCCCACCCCACTTCCACAAATCAGGTAGGATCACAGAATGTCATCATGAGTTGACCAGCCTCTTTTAGCCACCCACTGGAATCCCAGCAAATCACTTAAATTTCAGCCTCCAGGTCAGGCCAGGGGAGAGTCAACCTCCCCCCGGGTGCTCTCAAGCCAGCTCTCTGGTTGGTGACCTTGAATAGCCAGGTTTCAGGATCCCCTCCCAGGGGTTCTAACTCCAGACTAATACCACTGACACCTGACATCTTAGGAGACCCAATTATGCTAATTTCAGAAGAGGGGGTGATTTGCCATTTTGAAGTTGGCAGGGATATTTACAAAATTGTAGACTGTTTCAGGCCAGCCCTGTCTTGCCAGTCATCATATTCCTAACAACCAAGTCTTACTTGTGTAGCCCAAGTGATATGATTAATGTCAACACTAAATCTGAGCTCCTGTTCACAGCTGACAGTTTCAGAGCTGGCCTGGAGTCAGGTTCTCTGCAGCAACAGGAGTGTAGCCTGTGCTAATGTGCACGGGGGCTTCCAGCTTCTCAGTGTTCATACCTAATGGCCTCATTGTGAGCTGACATCTGCTGGAGGGTTTTAGATGCTTTAACTGGTGAGGTAGGGAGAATTGAGTCCAAAAATAGTTGAGAAGATTGTAAAATCCTATTTTGGGTTGTTAGGAGTCACAAAGCCCGGGGGGCTTTCAGATTTCTGACCATTGACAGAAAGCCTGTTTCTCTTCCCAGGGAGAGTCCATGAAAAGGGAGCTTCTAGAGCTGAAAACCAAACTATCCAAACAGGAGAGTCTCCTTCAGAGCACGGCAGAGTGTCTGAAGACTGCCAACCAGCAGAAGGAGAGCATGGAGCAGTTCATCTTCAGCCAGTGTGGGTGTCCCCCTACCAGGGAATGGGACAGAAGATGGGGGAACTTGCAGACTCCCTGCTTGTGCTGTGGATGCAGAGTGACCAGAGAGGCTAGGGGAAGGGGGAGACTGATGTGACATCCCTGAACCTCCCGTGATATCAGTAATCATGGATGCTGGGGGTGGTGTTGGGGGGGCAGCAGGAGACCCCAAGCTGAGTGGCCAGAAAGAAAGCTTTAGAGCACACACCCAAGGCAAGTATGGGCCCCACTGGTAACTTCTCCCTTGTGGGGCTGTTTTCGTTTTTCAGTGACCCGGACACACGATGTTTTGAAGAAGGCAAGGACTAATTTGGAGGTAAGGAAACCACAGCATTAGTCAGAGCCATAGAGCCTGCTTCAAACCCTTCAGCATCTGTCATCAGAGTCGGGAGGTCATCTCTGACCTTCCCTGACCTTCCAGGAGGAGATTTCTGGTCCGCTTGCAGGAGCACAGGTCCTCAATGAGCATCTGTCCAATTTCCACCCCATCAGCACTCCCACCCCAATCAGCAACCTTCCCTGACATCTAGGTTCACTCTCACTTTGTCATCACCTTCTCTTTACTGCAATATTCTCTCCTTTATGCCAAGTCAAGAGTGTGGAGAAATGCAATTCAGTTGATTCTCGAGGTCAGAGGACATAGGGGGTCTGCCTCTGTGTAAGATTTCAGTAAAGGGATCCTGAGGTCACTCATGTGTTCTGGGGTTTCCTGTACCACTTTATGAAAAAATAACTGCAAGATACAGCCTAATAAACAGATTTCACTGTACAGTATGGAGCTGAGAACAGCATTGGGATTTTGGCATAGTTTTCTTCAAGCAACAACACAAAAGAAAATCATTGGGTCTTACTGATCTAAAAAAGAACAGGGTAATAAATTAAAGGCAAGATTTTACATATATGGGAGACATTCTCTGTTTATTAAAAACACTAACACCTTATTTAGGAACCACTTTGAAGAAAACTTGAGGTGTTAAGAAATGACTTAAAAATCAGAAATTAAACCTTTTACACTGGCCATCGAAGCTTTACCATAAGTAACTGAGCATATGCCTAGGGATGTTCCTAAACTGTAATCTAGAGGATGTTGACCTCACAGTGTCAAAATGGGTTGGGCCATAATTTAACTCTGCCTTTTTGTATGCTAATTCCTTTTGTTCTTCTCTGATGATTCCTTTCTTTCCTGAGCCTTTTTAGAAGAACACTTACAGGATTGCCTCTGTAAAGCCTTATTCCTGTCCCAGCAAAGGTAACCCAATAGCCTCTGGTACCCGCTGGCTTCCCTAATTTGGAAGAGTCCTCTCTACTTCTGCTAGGTCATTGGAAAGGGCCCGAGGACTGAGTTCTAATCCCAGGCTTGTCACTAACTGGCTGTGTGGCTTTTGCTGACCTCAGTCTCTGTGAGCCTGCTGCCCCTCATCTGTAAGAGGTGGCACCAAGAAGGTCTCTGATGTCCCTGCTGATGTGGCCTGTCCCACTCCTCCTTAATTCACGGGACACAAAAGGGGGACTTCCCTGCAAAATGCCCTCTCCTTCCTCCAACAGGCTGTTTCTATATGTGCATGTTTCATGCTAAGCTGTTTTCCTGTTTATCACAAAAGCCATCCTTTTGCTCCAAGGTGAATTGGAGAGGGAACTGGTCCCTCAAGAGGGAGTGGTAGGATCATGCCACCTGGTATGCAGTGGCTTTGAGCAGACGTATCACCACAGGAGGGTGTGGGGGGCTTTTCCACTAACCTGGTGGCGCCAGTTGCTCCTGCAGACCTCAGTATACGCCCTCAGCTCATCCTGTTAATAGGCTTTCACAGAGCTCCTGGCTTCTGTCACCAATCAGCTCTCTCTGCAGCCTCAGTTAGCCACCAGCAGGGCCTGATAATGCCTTCTTACTTTATGCAATTTTGGTCTCCAGGTAAAATCCCTAAGGGCATTGCCGGGCTCTTCAGTCCTGTGACGCTTGCCTTCCAGGAGCCATGCAAGAAGCGAAGCCACCAGAGGTCCTTAAAACAGCAGGCAGGACGGGCCTGCCCCGCTTTTGCACAGCTCCCTGTCTGCTGAGGAGGATATGAGTCTCACTCCTCCACACCTGCTGGAGGGTCTGGAAGGAGTCAGAGATGATGCCTGGTGGGGCAGTGCCAAAAGGCAGTGGGCCTTTCCTGCAGCTGTGGAATAACCAGCCAAGGTCCACTTGGCCCAGCACTGAGCAAAACACGCATAGTTTGTAGAGGACTTTGTGACACTGCTTCTGAACGCCCCAGTGCCATGGGAACCAGCAACAGCACATTTCTCACCTCAGCCTGATCCTCAGATGGTCAACTCAGGGCAGATAGGACCTGCTTCCTAGGATCGGAGCTGTGGTTCTGACACTGGAGCCTCTCGGCAGATCTAAAAGCACACGACTGAGCGGCAATGCCCTGACAGACAGTGTTGACAGGGCCCCGATGACCTGACCGGGGGCCAGCACAGCTGGGTCAGTCAGGATTGGCGTCAGTCTACACTGCAGCACCCGAGTTCTTGGAATCCACGTGGTGAGAGCTTTGACTTGCAGATGCCATCTCATGCTTACCCTGGTACTTCCTATTTCTATTCTCATATGATCTCCAAAAGTTTACTGACCTCATTCTAAATTTGCTGTTCCATTTGGTCATCTTAACCTCCCTCTTGGATTTGGGGATGAATGGCCACACCAAGCCATTGAAAATCTTGAGTAAAGCAAACCAGTGATCATTTGTAAGTGACATGTGAGCACTCACCAGTTGTCCTAAAGCCTAGTCTGTGTCTTCACAGTGCTTTAGAATGTGTGTATGTGTATAAATGTATGATATATATTTATATATGTTGCTATAGTGGTACGTTGGAGGCCAATATAACTGGTGGACAGGGTTGGTGAGAAGAAATGAAACAGTCTTTTTGGTGGCTATTAAAGCAGAATGTGTATAAACAAATAAAGTTGCTCTTTGCCTGCTTTATTTCCTATTTCTGCACTAGTCCCTAGGCTGAGTATGTAAGAATAGGAAAGACAGACTGGCATTAGGAAGCTCAGAGTCTGAGGCAGGATCAAGATGGCAAAGTAAGAGGAAATGAAGCTCACCTCACCACACACACAACAAGAATACAGCTATATGTGGGAGAATTCTCACATAAAACTGCAAAATGGCAAAAGATCTCCTATATAACCAAGGCTGCGTGAAAGATCTCCATGTAACCAGGTAGGATGGGGGAAGAAGGCATCAGGTCAGGACCTGTGTCCCTGGGAGGGATCTGTAAGGAGGAGAAGGTCTATGCAGGTGGACCCTCACCCTGGGGAGTCAGCAGGTTGAGCCATCATCTGAGCATCCCAGTCCTGGGGTCCTACATGGAGGAGACAGGCCCCCATGCCTCCTGGGAAATTCACTGAGACAGATGCTAGAAGGACTGGAGAAGCCTAGGCTCTACTTACCAAGAGTGTACATGCGCTCGCTTACAAATAATCAGAGTGAGAGAGCCTTGCACTGGCAGCAGCCACCTTGCTTCACTTCCCAGTCAGAGGGGGTGACCACTCCAGCCCCACTCACCCCATACCACAGCCTGCCACAGGATCTTGGCAAAGACTCGGTCTAGCTGCACAGAAACAGACTGGGGCACCTGGGATGTGATCTGGGCAGGGTCTTGGAGGCCACAGTCCATGCATACATGGGGCGGTGGTAGTATTCACAGTGGACATTCTCAGCTTGCGCACAAGGCAGTACACAGGACCAGAGTGGCTAAGGGCTGACAGACAGGCCCTGGGAGAGAAGTCGTCTAGCTATGCAAGACAGCCTAGAGGGCCTGGGGTGTGGTCTGAGTGGGGCAGTGATGCCCACTGTCAGTGCTCTTAGGCATACTCAGCAGGTCTCCCAGCAAGAGCACCCTACTCTACCCACCCCACACAGCAGCTTAGGGCTAGATCTGGGGCAGACAGGTCCTCAAAGAAGTTTGCAACAGAAGCAGCCCAGATCTCAAGTGGCAGCACAGCCACCTCAATTCCTGCAGCTACAACACCCCAAGCCCTTCCTCACCACAGCCTTACACTAGATCTGGGCCAAATAAACAGAGAAAGGGATGCAGCCTTGGGCTGCTTTTGAGCGGAACTGTGAAAGCCTACACAGGCAGCACACAGAGCCTCTGTGACCACGCAGGCGGCACCTGCTTCAGCCATCACCTCTGGGGCAAGGCATGCACTCAAGGGCAACAGAGTCTGATCGAACCCAACCCTCAAGGCTTTTACTCCAACTGGGAGTGGACCCCACCCCTGACAGGGCAGTGACACAGAGCAGAGAGGAAGCCCTACCTCACATCCAGCACAGGCTCTAGATACCACATAAACCACACCCCCCTGTAAGGGGATAATGGCGCACAAACCCTCAGAAAGGAGTGGCTGGCATCCATACTGAAACCAGCCCTCAAACCAGAAATACTGCATACACACAGTCTACACAGGGACACTCCCTCATAAAAACACCCCCTCAAGACCACAGTAGATAACTGTTTCTCCTGAATCCATACAGAGACAAATAAAATGAAAAGACAGAGGAACTACTACCGATTAAGAAAAAAGAAATCTGCTGAAAGAGCAAAGAATGAAACTTAGCTCACCAGTCTACTAGACCTCAGGCTCAAAAAGCAGATAATAAAAATGCTAACTGAAATAAGAAGAATGGTCAATAGAAATGTAGGTCACTGTAACAAGGAACTACAAACTATAAAGATGAACCAATCAGAAATAGGCAATTCAATTGCCAAAGCAATATTGAAGAAAAAGAATGAAGCTGGAGGAATAACCAACCCCCCCCCAGACTTCAGACAATACTACAGAGATACAGTAAGCAAAGTAGCGTGGTATTGGCATAAAAACAGACATATGGATCAATGGGACAGAATAGAGAGCCCAGAAATAAATCTACAAACCTATGGTCAATTAATCTTTGACCAAGGAGGCAAGAATATATAATGGAGAAAAGACAGTCTCTTCAACAAGTGATGTTGGGAAAACTGGACAGCAGCATGTAAGTCAGTTAAGGTAGAACACTCCCTCACTCCAAACACAAAAATAAACGCAAAATGACTTAAAGGCTTAAATATAAGACTAGACACGATTAATCTCCGAGAAGAAAACATAGGCAAAACATTATCTGATATAAATCTTAGCAATGTTCTCCTAGGGAAGTCTACCCAGGCAATAGAAATAAGAGCAAAAATTAACAAATGGGACTTCATTAAATATACAAGCTTTTGCACAGCAAAGGAAACCATAATCAAAACAAAACAACAACCTACAGAATGGGAGAAAATATTTGCAAAAGGTGAGACTGACAAAGGCTTAATTTCTAGAATATATAAACAGCTCGTACAACTTAATAATAAAATACAAACAACCCAATCCAGAAATGGGCAGATCTAAACAAGCAATTCTCCAGTGAAGACATACAAATGGCCAATAGGCACATGAAAAAAATGCTCAATATCACTCATTATCAGAGAAATGCAAATCAAAACTACAATGAGGTATCACCCCACACCAGTCAGAATGCCCATCATTCAAAAGTCCACAATAAATGCTGGAGAGGGTATGGAGAAAAGGGAACCCTCCTACACTGCTGATGGGAATGTAGTTTGGTGCAGCCATTGTGGAAAACAGTATGGAAATTCGTCAAAAGACTAAAAACAGACTTACCATATGATCCAGCAATCCCACTCCTGAGCATATATCCAGAGGGAAACTTAATTCAAAAAGATACATGAGGGGGGAGGGTATAGCTCAGTGGCAGCATGCATGCTTAACATGGACGAGTTCTAGCATTCAATCCCCAGTACCTCTTCTAAGAATAAACAAACAGATAAACCTAATTATCTCCCCCACAAAAAGAGAAAACAAAACAAAAAACAAACAAAAAGATACATGCACTCCAGTGTTTATAGCAGCAATATTTACAATAGCCAAGACATGGAAGCAATCTAAATGTCCATTGACAGATGACTGGATAAAGAAGTCCTGGTATATTTATACAACAGAATACTACTCAGCCATAAAAAAGAATAAAATAATGTCACTTGCAGCAACATGGATGGACTTGGAGACTGTCATTCTAAATGAAGTAAGCCAGAAAGAGAAAGAAAAATACCATATAATATAACTTATATGTGGAATCTAAAGAAAAAAAAAGAACTTATTTACAAAACAGAAACACTCACAGACAGAAAATAAACTTATGGTCACCAGGTGGAGAAGGGGGTAGGAACGGATACATTGGGAGTTTGAGATTTGCAGATACTAACTAATATATATAAAATAGATAAACAAGTTCATACTGTATCTCACAGGGAACTATATTCAATATCTTGCAGTAACCTATGGTGAAAAAGAGTATCAAAATGAATATATGTATGTTCATGCATGACTGAAGCATTATACTTTACACCAGAAATTGACACATTGTAAACTAACTATACTTCAATAAAAATAGACTCTGCTTGCAGAATGGAAGCTGCCCTACTCTAAACTTCCCTTGACCTCATCCCGGACACACACACATAAGCCAGCCTCCTCTGTCATCCTCCAGCCTCCTTTATTCCCACAAGAACAAACTCTCATCCCCCAACCCCATACCCACCGATGCCCTGATTCTGGGGAATCTTCCCTTTTTCTCTGGGTCTCCACAGACTTACACACAGATTCCTCACCAGCAGACAAACCCTCATCTTGTGGTTCTG
This sequence comes from Camelus ferus, assembly GCF_009834535.1. Taxonomy (NCBI): domain Eukaryota; kingdom Metazoa; phylum Chordata; class Mammalia; order Artiodactyla; family Camelidae; genus Camelus; species Camelus ferus. Next base: position 57,262,291 of record NC_045704.1, on the reverse strand, counting down.
GAGACTCCAAATCACAGAAGCCTCCCAGGAGAAGAAGAAATGCAGGCCATGTGGGGTCACAGGGTCATCGTACAGAATATGAATCCAGCTGTCCTAAGTCATGCTAGGATATTTGTGAAGATGTCGAACTTGTTCAAAACAAACTCTAGGAAAGATCCTTGGTTCAAGTCATTGTTACATGGAATAAATTGTACTATGAAATCCTACATCAGGTGGTTAATCCTCATTCTAAAGTCACAAATCAGCCTTAACAAGGGCAAAGCAGGTTTTAAGTGCTAATTACAAGAAATGAAAAACTGGGACAGGTCCCAGAAAGGAGAAGCTGCTTGGGCCAATGGCCAGGTAACATCCTGTATTAGTCAGCTTGGGCTGCCATAAAAAAAAACCATAGATTGGGTGGCTTAACCAGTGATCTGTTTTCACACATTCTGGAGGCTGGAGGTCCAAGATCAAGACTGAACTGTCCCTGCCAATTCAGCTTCTGGTGAGAGCTCCCTTCCTGGCTTGCAGAGAGCCCATGCCTCCCTGTGTCCTCACATGGTCTTTTCCTGAAGCTTATGCTGGAACAGGGTAGGAGCCCAAGCTTTCTGGTACTTTTCCTTGTAAGGACACTAATCCTATCAGATCAGGGCCCAAGTCAATGACTTTATTTAATCTTAATTACTTCCTTAATGGTCCCTTCTCCAAATACAGCCCACTGGGGATTAGGGTTCAAGATATGCATTTTTGGGGGGATGCATACATTCAGTTCATAACACCCTACCCAACCTCCTCCCCTTGTGAAGGTGTCTGCAGCTCTCAGCTCTGGTCCCTGGGAACTTCCCAGGAACTGACTGGGTCCTCAGATTCCTCTCCCAGCAGACTGTCTCCTTCTCTCTTCCCTGATACAAATGCCTCGACATGGGCACAGCTGTTGGCTGGCTGGCACTCAAAGCAGTGGGCTGGGTGGCTTTCACCTGGCTGGCTTTCGGAAGGGAGGGGCTCCCATTCACTGACAAGCTTGCAGAAATGGGTTCACGGAAGAGAGTGCCTGTGTCAGAAGAATAATTCGTCCTTAATGTGTCCACATCCGAATCCCTGGAATTTGTGAATATGCTACTTGACGTGGCAAAAGACACTGCAAGTGTGATTAAATTAAGGATCTTGAGATGGAGAGATTTTCCTGGACAGTCCAATGGAATCACAGGGGTCCAGGCATATCAGAGAAAGAGGGAGGAAGGAGAGTCAGTGTCACAATAATGTGATGTGAGAATTACTCAATCAGCCATGACCGGCTTTGAAGATGGAAGGCACTATGAGACAAGAACTTGGGCACATTGTAGGTGCTGGAAAAGGCAAAGAAACAGACTCCCCTCCAAGTCTCCAGTGTGACCCTATTGTCACACTGAATTTAACCCAGCAAGATGCATCTCAGCCTTCTGATCCCCAGAACCATAAGATATCAATGTGTGTTGTTTTAAGCCACAAAGTTCATGGTAATCTGTTACACTAGCAATTGGAAACTCCTAGAGTGAACATTGATGGACAGAGAGAATTGAAAACCAGTTCTGGTGGCTATTTGTCATCATGGCTTTAAAACAACTATTCTAGTCCCAGAAATGTGAACTTTCAAACATTTCAATTCTCAGTGTAGATAATGTAAATAATACTGAATGATGTACCAACCATCCCCATAAAAAGAGTTGAAATCTTCACCCTGTGCTCAGGGATGAACGTCTAGTACCCTCGGAGGTTGGGTTGTACACAGGTGTATGTTTGGGATACAGTTGCAGGGGTTTCAGTACCTAGTTTATAATGTTCTGCACAAGGCTGGCTGCAGGGTGTCAGGCATAGAAGGGTCTTTGGTCATATCTAGGCCATCTAGTATCCGAACCCCCTTTCCATGGATGAGGAACTTCTCACATTCTGAAACTCGAAGGATCACGTCCTTGCTTTCTTAGTTTTCCTAGGGACTAAGACGTGGGTATCTTACCAACATCTAGCCCATCCGCATCAGAAAGAACTACTCCAGCTTTTGACATGAGTTGAGAGACTCAAGGAGTAGGCCCTGGGGCAATTCTTTCTGTCCCTTTGGTAGAAAGAATCATTTTTTAAGGGTAAAAGAGACATTCCTCCAGCACCTGAAATAGTGTCATTCACTTCACAAAGATAGATAAAATTCTATTCCACCTTTCCTGGAGCTCTGAGCCCAGAAACCAGGAAATCACAAGAAGTGTAAGGGTGGTGGGTTCATTAGAGGAAGTGGCCAATGCTGCCTAGGGATAACCTCAGTGTTTGCCCTGATCCCCGCTTCTCTTTTTGCCAGCAGCTGGTGACATCTCCTGGCCCAACCACTCTGGTTCTCAGCCAGATTTCAGCCTCTCAGGATACACCTAACACCTGGATTCCATGTTGGCTCACAATAGTCAATATTGCTGACACCTGTCACTACTGTCTATGTCCTGGCCGGAAGGAGAAATAAAGAGCCAGCTTTAATAAGTTTTATAGTTTCATCCTTGTCATAATGATCAGGGATGATATGTCTTCTTTCTGAAAAGGTAAATGCCTTCCAGAATTCAAATTCTCTCCCCACCTCAAAAATAATTTAAATATTGGTCATATTTCAATAATTATACAACTTGGTATTTTACCCCAAAATTTTAGGTAAAAGAACTAAAGTAAAAAATGATTAAAGCAACCTCCAAGTTTGCAGTGAGAATGTGGTGGGGTCTGGCAGTAAAACCCTGGCTTTCTGACAGTCAAGTGGTGGATATGTCTTTTGTTCTCTTAAAAACAGTAACCTAACACGCCTAGTTTTACTCCTCTATCCTATCACATTCTATAAAACATAACATCTCTGCTCATCTAGATAACTTGGATTCTAAGTTAGTTGAGCTCAATAAATGCATTTCTGGAGCCCCTATGGCTGAAACTTTGGCTAATTCCACTGGGATACAGAGTGAGGGTACATATTCCTTATGGAAGAGAGTTTAAAGATGACTGTTCCCAGCTCAGCCTGGGTAACTATAGACAGAATGAGAACAGCAGGTACCAAAGGGCCCAACCTAGTAGAAGGGAAGACAAGGATAAGGAGCAATGACTCAGTGTCCTCAACTCAGTGAGGTCCACCAGGCTACTTTCCAGTTTCCGTTTCCCTGCCCTGGTTGGAATCTGTCTCCAGGTGGCAAACTGGAGCCATTGTAGGGTTCACTCATTTGTTCTTAATTTCTCAGGGATCACTCACTAACCTTTATTGCCTGATGCCTAGTCTCTTGAAAAGCTTTGCTTCATATATTTTGTGCAGTTTGTTGTTGTTGTTTTGCTTTATTATTTCAGGCAGGAGAGGAAACTCACTTTCTATTACTCTGCATTCACATGGCACCCTTTTTTAAAAATCAAACTTGGAAAATGTCTATCAAGATTCTGAAAAGAGACTTTTACAGAATAAATAACCCAGCCACAACCCGAGTGAAACTGTGAACTGTGTTTTAAGGGAAACCCTTAAAACTTGACTGATAAGAGTTTAATATCCAAAATATATAAACAGGTTATACAAAAAAACCAAACAATCTAATAGAAAAAATGAGCAGAAGATCTGAATAGACATTTTTCCAAACAGGACATGCAGAAGGCCAACAGTCACGTAAAAAGATGTTCACACCACTAATCATCAGGGAAATCCAATTCCAAACCACAATGAGGTATCATCTCACAACTGTCAAAATGGAATCCTCAAAAAGAACACGAACAACAAATGTCGGTGAGGATGTGGAGAAAAGGGAACCTCTGTACACTGGTGGGGAGAATGTAAATTGGTACAGCCACTGTGGAAAACAATATGGAGATTTCTCAAAAACCTGAAAACAGAATTACCGTAAGACCCATCAATTCTACTCCTGGGTATACACAAAAAACCCAATACTACTAACTCAAAATGATACATGTACCTCTATGTTCATAGTAGTGTTATTTATAATTGCCAAGATATGGATGCAACCTAAGTGTCCATCAAGAGATGAATGGATGAAGAAGATGTGGTATATATATACACACATATACACACACACACTGGAATACTACTCACCTATAAGAAAGAATGAAAATTTGCAATTTGTGACAACATGGATGGACTTGGATTTGGAGGGTATTTTGCAAAGTAAAATAAGTCAGACAGAGGAAACTAAATACTGTGTGCTATCACCTATAGGTGGAATCTAAAAAACACAACAAAATACTGAATATAACAAAAAAGAAACAGACTCACAGATATAGACAATAAACCAGTGGTTACCACTAAGGAGAGGGAAGGGAGGAGGGCAAGACAGGGGTAGGGGATTAAGAGGTACAAACTATTATGTGTAAAATAAGCTAAAAGGGCATATTGTATAACACAGGGAATATACCCAACATTTTATAACTAAAAATGAGGAATAAGATTTAAATTGTGAATCATTGTATTGTACATGTAACTTTTATAATACTGTACATCAACTATGCTTCAATAAAAAAGTAAACAAACAAACAAACAAACCTTGTATTTTAAAAGCAATGTAGCACTTCCAAAGAGTTTTTGCTTAACTCTATGTTGGGGAGTGCAGAAGCCAGATAACTCCTTGCCCAAAGGCTGAGGGGATGTTCCTTTGAGCTATGTGCTGAAAACCCAGTCCTTCATGACTAGATCTGCCTCTTTAAAAGCAAGTCAGCCTTGAGTATTTCTATTCTCCAAAAGGTCCTCCAAAATAAAGATGGACATAACTACAAAGCTGCCCAATGGAAAGCCCTGGCTTTCATGGGGTGTCTCTTAGGAAACATTGGTCCTAGGCTGAGTTATGTTACTAAGGGAGCCAGGGAGAAACAGTGTATCTTTCAAATCCATGCGCTACAACCCAGGCACTGATGGAGGGGCAAAGATTCCCAGAGTCTCTCTCAGGAATGTTGTTCCAAAGAGAACCCAGAAAATACCACTCACAAGCTCTTTCTCCTCTCATTGGTAGAAAATGTTCCCATGTCTCACCATGCAGGGGACACAGTGCTGGATACTACTCTTTGTGAGTTGGGGCTATCGCCATGGACATTATAAAAGAGAAAAGAAATTAGGGAAAGCCAGGTAAGCTATCAGAAACATCTGTCCCGCCCTGGCTGGGAGAGGCAGTCATCTGACCACATAGGTCTCCCTGAGTTCAGGATCTCTGGTATTGTTTCTGTAGTAAAGAAGTAAGCTGGTCCACTCTTCTTCCAGCAAAAAATGGGGAGTGGAACTGACCGCCCTGAAATAAAGTGTTCTTGGTGTCCTAGCACCTTAATTCTTACAAACCTTAATGGTTGTCAATTCACAGTCTGGCACCTGAAAGGAATACAGCATTTTCTCCCCCAGAGCAACTTGCAAGGGAAGCAGGAAAATCTACCCTCCAGGAAAATGGGTCTAGTAAATGCCCCCCAAGAGTCTTCTGAAACTACTCAATATGTTCAAACAGTCTGTTTTTAACCATTAATTGTCAGGGGAGAACTCAAACACAGTCCCCTACTACCACAAATTGGGCAGGTGAGTCTCCCACATTTGGGGAAATCACAGGGTTCAGCACATCCACATTGCAATGGATAAGCCTAGCTTTGGAAAAACCAGTTTGGTGATCATGCTATCCACCTGCCCTTGTACCAGACTGATGCAAGATACTTAATAATAGAAGAAATTGTGTGAGGGAGAAGAGCACGAGAGAGGATTCTGTACTTTCTGCTCAATTTATCTGTAATCTAAAATTGTTCTAAAAAGTAACATCCTTCATTTTAAAAAAAATTAAAAACTCAAGCTCAAATCAAAGTGTTGGTGGCGTTCTGTAATTGCTGGTTAATACTGAGGGCTGAGGTGCACCAACCTGGAATCTGATATGTTGGTGATTTCCATGCCCTTCCTTCAGCCTCCATCAGCATGGCAGGTCCTGTGGAATCCACAGGTCCCATCAGGTAGGTCAAGGTGTGGTTGGTGCTCCAGATGGTGAAGAGAGACCAGCGGTATCTGCTGAGACTTGGAGAATCCATCGCGCTGGGCGGAACTCCCTCAACACCCAGGAAGACTGAGCTTCCACAGCCGCCGAACCTGCCACCACAGAGCAAAGCTAGTGAGGACAAGAACTGAGAGCCACAGGAGGAGGTCGCTGCCTGAAGCATAAAAGCAGCTCAGGAGGGAGGCTTGGTAAATTGGGAGACCCAGAAACAGGAAAATGAGTATAAGTTAAGACTAGAACGTTCCGTGCTGGGCTTGAAGCACAGGTCTTCCAATTAGCAGTCATGGGCTCCTGCTGCGCTCAGAGCAGGATTATAAAATCTTACACTGTTGCCACGTGGAGGGAACCTGCTCCCCAAACACTCCCTCGTCGGCTGAAAGCTCATTTAGACCCACCTGCGACGGACACCCGGGTCTTGACTGGGTCATGTTGGGGCCCTGACACAAGCGAGCGGCACTTGACGCCACATCGCGGGGCCCAGGGCCGTGGCCGCCTGCTCCCCGCTGCCCCAGAGCCCCCTCAGGTGACAACCCCGCCTCTCGGGCTATAGTCCCTTAAGTGCCACCTTCCCTGCGCTCACCCGGCCCGCTGCCCCCTCCGCGGAAAGGGAGGCTGTGAAAGGCTTTCCAAACAGGCCGCTCTTGGAAACTCAAACTGGCAGCTCAAGCCCTTAAACGTCCCGAGCATAAAAACTTCTAGGGGTCCCCGGGAACCGCACGGAGCTCCCCACCAGGGATCGAGCGGCGCCTTCAGTCTTGGGGACGCGGGAGGCCGAGGAGGGGTGACCTGGAAAGCTGAAGAGGAGAAAGAAGAGAGGGAGGAAACAGCCCAGAAGAAACGCTGTCACCTGCTTCCCCCCGACACCCCCCCACCCCACCTCAGGGCGGGCGCGCCGGGCTTCTGGCGGGGCTCCGCGTAGGGGCCTCTGGGGTTCCAACACGACCCCCAACAGAGAGAGGACTCTATCCCCTATAGAAGCCGCGGCGCTTGTACCCTTTCCCCCTCGGGTCCCAGGGCAGGGCAATCCAAGGAAGCCCCAAGGATGTTCTGAGGGTCCTCAGAGCTCCCAAGGCGGCGGGAGGAGATACAAGAGGAAAGGAACACTTTTTGTTTATTGTTTTTCCCTGGCGGGAATCTTACCTCAGGGAATAAAACTCTAGAAATCCCGGCAGAACAGGTGGATCTGGCGGAAGATTTAAAAGCCCTGCCTGTGGATCATCCCCGAGTGGATGTCGTCTCAGCCAAGACGTCGAACCTACGGAAACGCGCCGAGGGAAGGCGAGTGAGGCGCCTCCTGGCGTCGCGGAGGAAGCGGGCTCCGGGCGGGGCGAGCGAGCGCCCGACAGGAGGCGGGTCCTGGGCCCGCGGGGCTGCGTGCTGCCTGGCTCCGCGGGGGGAGCAGCGGACCGGCTTGCGGTTCCATGGTGTAATGGTGAGCACTCTGGACTCTGAATCCAGCGATCCGAGTTCGAGTCTCGGTGGAACCTTACTTTTAGGCCCGGCCCAACAGTCTTTTATCTCGCATCCCCAACTCCATTGCTGCCGGAAAGCGAACTGGCACCTCAGGTAAGCGCTGAGTGGACGTGCTCTCCCGCTCCCGCCTCCCTCTTTGTGCCGCTCTCGGTATACGAGCTCCCCTAGCCAGCGTCCCACTGCCTCCCACCGCCGCCTGAAAGCCGCGTCCCCCGCGTTTTGCCGCCTCCTCCTCAGAAGTCGGGGTCCCGGAAACGGGCTTTTCAGGGTGGCTGCATCCTGGCAGCGGGCAGGTGGGGGAACCCAGCCCGGGGTGTCCCCGCTGGACCCGCGAGACTGTGCCCGTCGCCGGACATAGGAGGCCCCGGCCCGGCCACTAAGGGCGCAGAGACACAGCCAGTGCCACCCCCTCGTCGGGTCACCCTGGGTTTCAGGGGTAAAGGGCAGAGGCTGCGCCCACTGAACACTGCATAGTGAGCTGCTACACACCACACGTCCTGTAACAGCGCCATCGTCCGTCCCTGTGAATAAATGGTCGGTGTGAGGGCTGTGATGTCGCTGATCCGCCAGGAGGCGGCCTTTGTCTCAGTTTTCGTCTTCACGGTTGCAGACCTGAATTGGAAGTTCTGGGTTTCATTCAGATGCCCTATTTCATTACAAATTTTAATTGATTTATTCTGAGTTATTCCGATTTTATTCAGAATTTCTTAGTCCTACGTCCTCATTGGATATGAAAAGCTGCAGTTAGGCTAAAATTTAAAACTTCACTCCTGAAATCTTGTCCTTTCATCCCAAGCCCAGCCAGAAAGAGAACAGACCATGGGTTTTAGAGTCTGTGGAGATCAGGGTTCTCTGATCCATCTCTCCCCGAGGATTTGAGACACTTGCAGATCTTATACACAAGGGTAGACCATACTTGATTACAACTTACTTGCTTAGATTTGAGTTGGAAACCACATTTCTTTTTTTCTTTTTTATGATTCCAAAAGTAAGTTAAATTTTGTTCTGTTTTTATAATTCACATATAGTCAGTTTACAATGTTGTGTTGATTTCTGGTCTATAGCCTAAAGTTTCAGTCATACATATAAACAGGTATATTCGTTTTCATATTCTTTTTCATTATAGCTTAATATAAGATATGGAATATAGTTCCCTATAACTTATTTGCTTATTTTATATATAGTAGTTAATATTTGCAATTTCAAACTCCCAATTTATTCCTTCCAACCCCCACTGAATAAAATTTGGAAATATCACCCCTAGCCATTGAAAATGAGCCAGTGCACATCTTTTGTGGAACTGCAATGTGGATAAGAACTATACCAAGAGACTAACACTAAAACACAATAATTTATGTGCACCCGGTGACAGTAACCAAACCAGAAACTACTTTCCTCCATTGTGGCGTTAGCAAAATCTTTGCTATATCTTTAATCTTTTGTCCATATACTATGGGGAAATGCAATGAGGCTTTCTAGGATATTCTATTTCTACTACTCAAAGAGTCCTTAAAACAAAAAATGATTGCTTTCAGACAAAGAAGTCTCAATATTAAGCCTGTAGTTCTGAATTTGAATTGTAATGTTGGTGACTGTAGGTGAATACATGAACACACACACTATGAATACATATTTCCTAGCTCTATCCACTGGAAAGGCCTAAATAAACCAATTCCAATGAGTATTTCTAGGATATTCAGTTTGCTCTGTGAATGCTCTATTTGACATAAAGACATCAGAGTCTTATAGAAAGGACTGAGTCCAGGTCAGGGGCAGTAAATATTCAAGATGAAAAAGAAACAGCTTGACCCAGTGACATCATGAAAGGTCTCAAAGACTATTAGAATCTTAGCAAAGGGACGAACGGGTCAGGGTAAGTTCACCTTCACTGCTGAAAGAGAGGACAGTTGGAGTATCAGGAAGGACTCTATAGCAATGCATTGAAACACTTCAGTGTGATTGAAAGCTAGATTTCATATTAGCACAGGAAAAAAAGAAAGAAAAAGCAAAGAAACTAATTGATGACCACACACAATGTTGACGAATTAGCTCATTAAGCTGCAGGCTGTACCACTAAGTGTACAGTCTTTACGATTTAGGGGAAGTTTCTCGCTATACAAGTGTCCAGGTAAGTAACTCGTGATGATGAAATAGCACCATTTTGCTCCACACAATCAGTTAATGGATCAAAGGGCTGCTAATATTCTTAGAAGAATCACAAAGGACATGATGTGCCTCCTGATCAGAGAGCACACACCACTTTTGAGGTGGTCTTGCCAACAGGTGAAACATGAACCTGATAAGTCTCTATATCTGCCAGGTCCAAAACAGTGGCCACTAGACCCATGTGGCTACTGGATATTTAGAATGTGGCTGGCAGCAGTGAGGAACTGGATTTTCATTCTACTTAATTGGAATTCATTTAAATGTAAATTTTAAAACAGAATATGTAAAAATTTTCCTATTGAATACAATTTTAATACTTTAGAATTACAAATTCTTTAATATGTACCAATAGATATTCAAGTGTCTTATGTATAAGATTGTTTCCGAATTATGGTGTACTTCTTGATTTTCAGTGTAGCTACAAGAAAAAGTTTAATTATATATGTGGCGTGTACCTTCTTTCTATTAGGACAACGCTGCTCTGGATATATATCCAGGGACTAAACTCATGCTGTGGGCTACTAGAGAAAAACACGGCTGTAATTTCAGTAAATAAATTGCAAACATAGGAGAGCAAGACATCAAGGAACACAGTGGGAGCAGGAGCAGCAAGAGAGAGAAGGAAAGAAGGAGGGAGGGAGGGAGGACCTGAGGAGAAACATATATGCAGGGACTTAACACAGATCTTTCTGATTACACATTGTGGATTTGTTTTTGGAACCCCAAAAAAGAAACTAACTTAAAAACAACCATGGGAGGTTTGAACACTATTTTATGCTATTCAGAAGTTTTGAGTCCATTTACCAACAGCAGTAATACTATGATACAAATTTCAGAAAGAGTCCGCGCTGAGGGGAACACAGTGGTGTAATTCCAGATGAAGTGTGAGGTCTGACATTTACTTAAATAATACAGGGAAAGGTAAGTGGGTGGGATTGTAGTGAAACAAGTTCCACCAGTAGTTGATAATTGTGGAAGATGGCTTACAAGGATGGGGATGTTTGGTTATTTTTAATTCTTTTTAGTTTTATTTTTCTGTTATTTTTGTTGTTGTTCTCTGATGTCCGGTCAATTTTTGTGTCCTATTGAAATTCTGCATTTGAAATTGAATGATGAGAGATAACAAGTCCACCAGGATGATGGCAGCTGAATCTCTCAACACCGATTTCAGAGGGCTAGGGATTAAGCTAGAATCAATGACACCATGCAGAACACTTCCCCTGAAGAACCAGGGGCCACAGAACACTGGACTCCTGGTGGTTTGTATTTAGCCAGGGCTTGGGGCTACACAGCAGTATAGGGAGCAGCCAAGACAATACACACAGAGGAGAGGACAGCAGGGAGGGAATCCTAAGGAGGGAACGCAGGAAAAATTACCTACAAATGAGCATGTGGACAAACTCACAGCATGCCTGAGACCTGGTGGACTACAGCTCTGATGACAGGGGAGTTGCCAGGAAAGGGTTGGGCAGTGCAGAGGACCAGAGGGTGACAATCTGCAGGAAGCACATATGTGGGGGCCACGGTGAGACCAAGATGAAAATTATGTCCTTTGATGCTTGTAGTGAAGAGAAAGAATGAAGCAACCAGTAGAAATTAAAGGTCCTACTGGAAGAAAATAGAATCTCAGAACCAGGAGACACACCATGCTTTTCCTCAGAAGCTTACATCTGCTACAGTAATTGCACAAGACAAAGAGATCTAGACAAAACAAATTGACTAAGCTGCTTAAAGATTCATCAGTTCCCACCTAGAACTGCTATTTCTCACACAGGTCAATCCTACTCTGGTGGAAATGAAAATCATACAGCAGACATTTATTCTAAGGTGACATTAGAGAAAAACAAAAATAGAGTCAGAGACTTCAGCTCATGAAAAGACTTCCCTCAAAATCAATCAAAAACATAGGAAAAATATAAAACAGGATCTATTTCTGAAATAAATATTCTAAACTGAACCTATTTTAGATCCAGATACACACGTGCGCGCGCACACACACACACACACAACACACACTCAGACGCTCAGATTCACACAGACATGAAAGGGAACCCAGAACACAAAAGTAGACACGATAGAGGAAACGAGAATTGGCAGTAATTAGGGAAAAACTGAAGAAAAAGAAAATTCTCTGAAAAATAGGCTCAATGAAAATGTATAAAGCATCTTATTTGTCTACAACCATAGGGCACATTGAATTCAAAAATGAACACATTGAACAGAAAGGAAATGGATCAAAGATAATGAGAAAGGGTCAGAGAGAAAGTCATAGATATCTGGGAGAAATAGGACTGGCATGTTCGACTTTAACACCCATCCTATTAGGGCTAAAAGATTTTTTTTTTTAAGAAAAAATTTCCTGTGAATCTCCAGACCTCCTTTTGCTCCAAGTGGAAGAAAAAATCAATTTACATTCCACTGTCCCAACACAACATACTGAGGAGAACAATGTTTTCTAAAAACTCAACGCAAGTCATTGTGGGCACGTCCTTCATATTCAGCCAAGCTGTCCATGTATCAAAGCAAGAGAAAATGAGTACATAACACACGAAAGTTAAGGAGCCCTCATTTCCACCATTAGAAATCCTGAAGGATGAACTCTACATGTCAAGAAGTCACCGAGGAAAGTCTGACTTTTGAAGACCTGGTCACCACTGAATAGATATAATTATAGATTTAAGCTGGTGTGTCATGGGCCCTGCTTTCGGGGCAGCCTGGTTGGGGCCTGGGACCTTGCGAAGAGGCCACTGACACTCCTGGGGTGGGGCAGTCCTCCTGTGCAGTAGGGGTCCCTAAAGTCCCCCATGGGCTCCTCCTCCAGCTCTTGTCCCTACACTACTTTTTTCTGAAGTTAACACAAAATTGGGAGGGGGCGGGGACAAGGTAGGAAAAAATAGTATGTAAAGGGTATACATTGGACTTGGTTGAAATAATCCTAGAATATTATAAGAAGTGGCAGGTAAACACAGAAGGGAAGAGAAAACTAGAATAATGTCCTTGATGGTCACACTGGTAAAAAGTTGAAGTTGAGAGATATCATTCAAAATTTCTACTTCAAGTGAAAAATGGGTGCCAACATACTAACGGACTAAGATGACAAATATTTTACAGCAGTGCTAAACACTAGCTATGTAGTCTTTCCTACATACTAGACAAAAAACACACACACATACATGCACACACAAAATAAGAGAGAAAACAAACATTGAATGCAATCTGCTACAAATGGTACATATAGCTTAAAAGACGTGGGAGAGTTTAAGATATGAAAATAAAGAGGAGAAACAGGAATGTTTCTATTAATTTATATCCATACCTACTAAATCAGTCAGGAGAATCATAGATTATAACACTGAATTAAAAAATACACAACTTCACAGTAAAACTCCAAAAAGCTTTTAATGAAATGGAAAAGGATAGGGATTGTCTTTTCCACAGCACAATGTCAGCAACACAAATAAACTGACGGATTTGGAAAAGTTCCACTGTACAAACACAAATATGGTAATTAACACACATCAGGGATCAAACAGGGATGGTAAAAGAATGGTTTTTTTTGTTGTTTCTTAGAGAATGAGAATCACAGAATAAGATATTTATACACTCTCGAAGAGCTACTCGTCAAATGACTGATTCTAGACAAAAAAAGTGTGTTCCAATGAACAGATCTCACTGGCTCCTCCCTCTATAGCCAAATTTTCAATGCTAAGATGACAAGAGTGGTGACAGGCAAAGTGGACATTCTTCATCTCCAGAGGGGCTGTGCTCGAAGCACACAGCATGCACTATGTGGTGTCCTTGGCAGAAGCATTGGCCTGAGTTTAATCATGAGGAAGGGGTCAGACGACTGCAGAGTGTAGACTTCTGAGCCAGACAACTGACCTGTCGTCTGCAAACAAGTCACTGTCACCACCATTAAAGACAAACACAGTAAGGTGAGGAGAGGTTTTGGGCTCAAAAGGACTGAAGAAATATAGTAGCACAATCTCTTTAGTTCTTTGGAACCCAAAATAGCTCTTCTCCTTTCTGTCATCCCATTTGTGGAGGCATTGGCAGTTTGAAAACCACAGGCCAGTTGTCCTGTTCAGTGGTCTAGATTCTACAGTTCTCTAATGACTTCCTCGTGATGAAACTTGAGCGAAACCTTTTCAGCACGGACACTGCATGTTCAAAGCCTCCTGCACCGAGCACAGCCCATCTAGTGGCAGAGAATGTCCAGGCTGACATGTTGCCTTCTTCCACCTGCTCCAGATGCCAGTGTGAACAGGATGGCAGTTCAGAGGAGTGAGCATTAACGTGTCTCAAAGCTGTGTATCCATCTAAGCGCTGGTCTCCTTTTCAATGGGTCACGTTTGGAGACTGATACCTGGGAGTTCTCCCATCAAATCAGTGTTTTGCAATAAAATCATGGGATGTGGCTGGTGGCTGCGATATTGATTTTCAGGAAAGGATCCCTGCAGTGTTCTGTGTGGACATTAATTGGATTTCATGCTGTGGAGTTTTTACATCCAGTGGGAAAACTAAATTTGATGATGCGGTTTCTTCCAAATTGGAATATCTTTTCAGAGTACCTAAAATACTGGGTAGCTGTGAAAGAGAGACAGAGGAGAGATAGAGAGACACATGAGAGATACACAGAGGGACAGAGAGAGACACAGAAGGATCAAGTGCAGGGTCTCTGTTGGGTTCTGCTGATGGCTCAGCCTGGAGGGATGACCACATGGTTAGAAGAGTCAGGAGCAGCCCAGGATCGTCTCGATAGGAGGAGCTGAAGGTCGAGCCCGAGGCTGGCTGAAGGGAAAAGTGAGATCCACAAGTTAGAAGAAATACCTCCTGAAACAAACGTGCAGACTGTGGTGCAGAATCTAGGGTCCCCTGTCCTCGCCCCACCAGTATTAGGGGATACGCCAGCTCACAGCTGCTGCAGAGTCTCAGCCAGATCGCCACCGCTGGCTCCTCAGCAACCAACTGACTTTCGATTGCCCTTGACCTGGACCGAAGTGCTGCCTTTCTCACATGTCCCAGGGAAGGATGGGCTGAGCATCCCTCATATACATTCAGAAACAGACTGCTGTCTGGAGCAAGGATCCTTGGGACACTCCTATACTGCTTTCTGGTATTCCACCAAATCCATAGTCCTTCCAATCCCTAGATGCTTCTCAGCAGAGCTTTTAAAAATACTAATGCCCAAACCTCACCTCAGAACGTTAGAATCACAATATCAAGGGTTTGGGTCAAGTCATTCATGTTGGAGAGATCCAAGCTCACCCAGTGTTTATTCACGATAGCAAGATTTACAGCCACCCACCAGCCCTGCAGTGCTTCACACCATTCTCTTTCCGTCGCTTCATTACTTCCACCATGAACCCCTTTCCCACTGGCCATAAACATTTTCTCACCTTCCTTCGGATAGTCTAGAGTTAATCACTTGCCTTCTCAAATTCCCTTGCCTGAGCCACTGATCTTCTTGTATCCTGTATATCTCCGTCTTCATAAATCTGCCCCAAGTTAATTCACTATGATGCTTTCCTAGACTCCTTGGCCTAAGACTCCAACTCAGTTCATTTTTTTCTGCACTTTACTGAACATGTAGACGGAGTCATGTGAGTAAAAGGAAGAGAGGTCTGAAACCCTAGGCACGTCATTGTCTTTGCATTCTGCAATCACTTGGCCTCTGTCTCTGCTTTAGGTCAATGTCCCTTTAGGTTGCCATCTATTGTCCTCCACCTAATGCCGGCTCCACTGAGGCCCTGGAAGCCCCATGGACATTAACCCAGAGCTGACCACCAGAGGTGAGAAACCTGACCCCAGGCCAGTGCAGCATTCCCACCTAGGCCTGAGGTTCTTATTTAGTTTTTGTAATCAGGGTTCTCATTCCTCAGTTACATCACATTTTATTCACGTGGAGACGTCGAGGAGTCAATGTTGTCCTAGGTGTGTTCTGCAGAAGCCAACCCATGTGCATGTGAATCATTAAGACAATGATTCTGGAAGAGGCAGTGGAGTGGAGGGAGGGAGGGCCGGGAAAGAAAGGCAATGAAACCAAGACAGTGTGTGATTTCAGGCAAAGAACCCCGTGTTCAGGGGCCTAAATGATGCTCTTCTGATGAGGAGGACCTCGGGGCCGGGCTTCCCTGTAGCTAGGAGTAGAGGTGAGAAGGAACACCAGGGCAGCAGTGGCAGGAACACAGCAGAGTTCACAGTAGAAACAGCAAATTGGGATGGAAGGGCCTGGCAGGGTGGCAACTCCCATGGAAAACAGAGAAAAGAGCAGACAGAGGGAGGATCAACTGTTAAGTGAACGAACAAGGAAGAGGACAGACGAGTGGAGTTTGAGGTATAATCTTAGATGAGGAGCAACAGGGAAGACGTGCATGGAAGGCCTAGATGTGATTACCTCTGTCCCCTACGCTTGAAGGCCAGGGAACCTGCATGCTATTCTCCACTTGCTGCGCAGCAGTTTTCTTCGCAGAATCTTCTGCTTCAGGACACTGGAGGCATTACTGTTGCTAGAGACTTGACGTTCATGCTGGCTGGCAGCTGAGCCCTCGCCCTCCACCTTGGGAGGGATCTTCATTCCGATGGAAGCATCCAAACCCAGCTCTGAAGATAAAACCACAGAAAACAGGATGCATTGTTATTCAGGATATTACAATGACTTCCTCCTCCAGCCAAGAGGAACATCAAGTAAGGAACGTGTCCAGGAACAAGAGAGGCCATCTGAACGTCCCTGCCAGGTGAAGCCAGTGGAGACACCTTGGTATTTTTCTCTTTTGTTGACCGTCCCCAAACTATGTATTTCTGGTAAGATTGCCAAGAGGCAAACATCTTCACATTGCCAAAAGAATATTTGTTAAAGAAAAATAGAATTCATGGAAACAAAAATTTCCCAGGTAGAAAGACAAAGGCAAGGAAATCAGGGCACTCAAAGGTTGTACTACTGGAAGGGAAGGGATTGTAGAAAGTGAACAAATTCAATGTTGAAAGAAAACCTCAAGATACAAAGAACTGGGGAAGTCCCAAACTGGAAATTTTTACATATGTGTATCAGTATATGCTTCCCATATATTTGTACATACACTATATATAATGTTTATCATACTCAAGCTAAATAAGACCTGGAAGCTGTGATAAAAAAAAAATACAACAACTCTCACAATTGTGTGTGTGTATAATGGAAGAAACGGATAATGGCGTTGAGATATTGAATGGATCATTGTAACAGCCTCCGATGAGTTGAATTTGAGAAAGGAAAAAGGAACACATAAGAGGAATAAGAGAGGTAAGGTGGGAACATGAACGATTAGATCCGGGGGATTATGAGAATAAAGGGCATTAAAACTAGCGTTTGCAGCAAAATCTGTCGTGATGCCTGGATTCAGACTCAGGCCTCTGGGGTAAGTGTGCAGGAGAGAGAGTGACTGAGCCAGTGGGGCTGAGTCCTGGCCCAGAATGTGGGAAGCCAAGGTCAAGAAAAAGAGACTAGAGGGAAGGCAAGACAATGAAATCCCACAAGGGCTAATGGCACTTGTCAGGGCCACGCATCCCTAACACCCACTGAGCACTTCCCATGAGCTCTCTGCATGGTGGCCAGTGGTGCCCCTTCTTCTCTCACCTCCACTCTCCTCATTTCTCAGATGAGGCCATCGCCTGACAGATGAGCACCAGGCGGCCCCAGTCTCCGAGTGGAGATACTGAGAGGAGTAGAGGGTAAGGATGAATACGTCTGAGATGACGTGTACGTGAGGGTTTGAAAGCTCATTGAAGAAAATCAGAGAAGAGTCGGATCATGATAAGAAAACCGAGGACATGGCCATGGAGATGAGTGGAGAGGACAAATTAAATGGAGCATCATAGAAGAAACTGAGTGGCTCACCTTATCTATGAAGGTGGTTCTTTATTTTAAATAAAGGGCTAAAAACAGAAAAATTACCTCCGTGTGAAAAGTCAACAGACGATTGAAGTGTGTGGGCAGTTTTCACATTGCTACTAAACATTACTAATGCACTGTTACTGAGAGCACGTGACAGGGGAAAACTGGCTTGAGGATGGGCGATGAGAAGAGAACTCTGGCAAACGTGCCATTCTGAGAAAGCAAGGGGAGACGGAGTCTAGAGAAAGTGGAGACCATCAAAAGTCCTGCACTTCAGCTGAGACAATGCACGTGCAATCATTGTGTAAGTGTTACATCACCAGCAGGATACACGGGTAGACATCACACAGTCACAGGTGTGCTGACGCAGGTTTTACCGAATCACGGACCCTGGGAGCTATGTTTCTTAACACTCCCAACGACCACGGAAGGTAGATTTAACTTCCCGGTGGTCAGATAAGGGAAATGACAAGGGAATACCTCACAAGATAAATAACTTGGTCCCGTTAAAGAACCAGGAATTTGCAAACCCAGGACCTGGGGCAGAGCTGGCCCTAAATCTGCGGCTCCTGCTCACTTCCCTCTGTTAGAGCGTTGGGGATTTTCCGTGGACCTGAAAGGAGCATGGCAGAGGCCTCACTGTCTCCTCCACCCCAGCTCTGGCACGACCAGCTCATGGACTAGAGCTTCCTTTTCTTTCTTACCTTGCAGGGGCAGCCCTTGGTCTCCAAACTCAGTGTTGGCTGTGAAGCCCCACACGGTGGAGGGAAGGCCGAGCCTGGCGTTGCCGTCACCACAGTCAAACTGCTGGTCCCGCTGCAGCTGCAGGTGATGGGTCACCTGGGTGCTTGTCTGCAGTTGTGCTTGTGAAGCTTCCATCTCTGACCCTTGGAAACTCAAAGGCCCTTGGGGACGGTCCTCCCAGGAGTCACCTGAAAGCAGAGGACAGTTCAGTAGGACCAATCCAACTTTCCGTTTGTCAACCCCTCCCACAACACCCATTTCTGCTGTTCCTGCCTATCAGGGAAACCACCCAATCAGCCAGACAACAGAGGCAGACATCATGGACATGACGGAGATGTCATTTTGAAGGCTGTGCCTGGGGACGCTGAGATGGCAGGTGCCTGGCAGGAACGTCGCTGAGATCAAAAATCACCCACTTGGGTCCAGAGGGTACTGGATGGCAGCTGAGGTCACGACCATGACTCAGTTATTAGCGACCTTTCCTTGTAGCCTAGAGACAAGATTCTGGCCAGGCCTCAGGGAAGGGAGGACGAGGAATTGTTGATGTCTAATTAGAATAAAGAAATAACAAGAGAAGTGGGGCCCAAAGGCTGCAAATTCCACTAGAAATGGGACTTGGGGACTATAGCACATGGACCAAGTAATGAGAACTCTTCCCACTTCTGGAGCCTTTTCAACTCCATTCCCCGTGTGTTTTGACGACTCGTCCACCCACCACACAGGGATACGTCCCATGACTACGTGTGTCCTGGGTGGGCTGGTGGGTACTGGCACCTGTAAGTAGTGTAGCTGAGGTCTGAGGGCCTTACTGGAAGCTCAGTGTCCAGAAGTGCTACAGAATCAGGACGTCTGGTTCTTCAGGGAGATGACACAGTGCACATTCCTTGTATTACACCCCCCTCCAGGGGCACCAGGCACTGCTCCTAATCACACATGTTTACAATTCTACTGTGAAGTGAGTTCATATTCTCAGAGAGTGGGCTAACCAAAGAGCTCAAGTAGCTCATCCAGTCCAGGTCAGGCTCAGGTGGGGTCACGGCCCACGGGGCCTGCTGCACATTGCTGTGGGGCTCCCCCCTCACTACCCCCTGGAGACCCTCCTGCTCAACAAACTTTGTTGAACTGTTTCTTAAACGTGTCTCTCCTGTGTCTGTTACCACGTTGTCTTCCACAGAGAGCACTCTGTCTGAGTCTCATCAGTGATTCATCCGACCTCCTTCTAACGGCTTCCTCTGATCCTGTCTCTCCACACTATCAGCGGTCTCACCAGTCTTACTCAGCTTGGGGAAACTTGTCCTCCTCAACCTCCCTACATGAACTCAAATCCTCACCTTGCCTTGACACTCCTGCTCCCTCCGGCCCCTCTTTCTTCAGCACCATCACTTCCCACAACCCCCTTGAACAAATCCTCCCTGGACGCAGGCTGCCCCTCCTGACCCCAGCCTGCACCTGCGCCTTGTAGAGCTTGCCCGGGCTTTTTCCCTAAGCACTGCTCTCTGCCTCGTGTGCCCTTCCCATTTCCTCCAGGCAGAGTTTCTTCATCATTAATCACTGCATTAGGATTCCTAATGAGATTTATTGATAATTCACATGGTCTGAAGGGTAACACCTCTTAAATTAAAAACTTTAATGTGTGAAACAATGCTCAAAACCAGTAAACCCACCCTCAAATGCTATTTTGAATCACAGACTTAAATTATTTTAAAATATCACATCTTAATTTCATCATTTAGTTTCATCTCTCTTTTCCCAACTAATGGCTTTTATTAAACTATGCTCAATATTCTCTGCATTTGCATGGGAAAAGGCAAAACAGTTTATCAAACATCACAAGGAATGCCCAATAGCATTACTTAGGAAAGTAGGGAAAAGCCTCCAATGAAATCTGAAGTTGTCCTTAAAGATCAAGTGCTTGTGCTGTGCCTACAGCACTTCTCCCCGGTCAGGGCGGATGGGGCGAAAGAGCAGGTCTCCTGCGGCCCCACTGCCGGAGTCACAGCCGTCCACACTGTTCACAGGCCATGATCAGAGCCCACAAATAGGATGGACCCGAGCATCATTGATGTGTCCCATTCATTCACCTCAGCCCATCCGTGTGGGGGAGGTTGGCCTCTCCTGCCCATGCTGAATGATGGCCTGGCAGGGCCGGGCCACATCCCACACATCTCACTTCCCCTCTCTAGCCTGACTTAATACCAACAGCCTCCACTGGTGCGGGCGGTCCAGGTGACGCAGGGCGTCCTGGGACGAGGAGAAAGGAAAGTTGTCTTACCCACATGATGCCTTTCGCAAAGTAAATCCCACAGCCTGATTCAAAAGAACACAAGTCTCAGGGCCTGTTTACAGAAATCACTCTCGTAGTGTATACAGGTCATTGGCTACAAAGTCTGTGAGGATAACTGGGGACCCACTAGGAGCCGTGTGCTCTATTCGAGGGAGTACTCACCATGTACAGCAAGCGCTGAGAAGACTCCCTGTTGGTCCCAAGGGAATGAGGCACCTCTGTCAGGCCTACAGGAGTCTGACAGGTCATGGCCAACAGAACTGGTCAAATAACATTCATCCAGTGAGTCCTGTGGGCCTTCATTCTCTTCTACCACCGGCTGCTCACTACTGAGCCTTCTGGGGTCAGGTGCACTGAGGATTAAACAAAACGGATGAGAGAACACAGGGTCCTAGCTGGGTTTGATGGGAGTGTTAAGGGACTGGTCGCAGAAAACAAATGGAAATTCTCCACAAAGCGAGATATAACAATCCTCCTCCATCTGGGGCCAGAGTGTGCTTACAATGGGAATAGGAGACAGACAGAGCAGGAGGTGGTCCCAGCACTGACCAGAAAAAGAGCTCAGGACGAAGGAGACTGAACTACCTCAGTACACAGTAGTCAGAAGACACACACTCAGAAACTACAAGGGAGGCTTCAACTCTTGCATGAGTTTTGTTGAAATTTACATGCAACAGCTGAGGGAACAAGACTCTGGCAGCATAATCCTGTGTCACCACTGAGATGTGATATGAATTTTGGTTTTCTAAGTACTTTTCTTGTTATGAAATACTTGTCAGTGGTAAGAACAAAGAGTGAAAGGCAGAAATGCATCTTATGCTGCTTTTAATAAAAACAGAGAAGGAGAGTCCGAGAAATCCTGGACTGATTAGCACCCCTGCATCAACTGAATGCACTTACTCCATTTGAGAGAGATTATCAAAGGGGCTTATAAACGTACAGTTAACATAGACAGCATTGTTAAAGGGACACATTGTGGTTGTCTGAATGGAAGAGTTAGGCATATTCAGCAGTTTCTCATTTCCCTGGATCTGACCTCACCATACATCAACATTAAATTAAGAGCCATGATTCTTCATTATGCTGTAGAGCAGAAATTGACAGAACATTGTAAACTGACTATACTTTGAAATAAATAAATAAAGAGATGATAGATAGACAGACAGATAGATAGATAGACAGACAGACAGATAGCAGAAAGAAAACAAAAGACCCCTGAGGCTTCAGAATTACCTGGGACATATTTGGTCTTGTTCCTCTTCTTCCTCAAGAACAGTATGATTTTCTATGGATTAATTCAGACAGGGCAAGAAACATTAAGCAGATCCCCCTACATATGTCAATAGTTAGGTATCCAATACTATCACGGGGAAAAAAGTATCACCAGTGGCACAGGAGGATAACGTAAGAATATTCCAGGAGGCCTCAGGCTGCGCCTTCTGGACCTGCCTGGGTTCGCTTTCTTGACCCCTGGGCAGTATCTCCTCACCACAATCACCTTTTCCAGGTCTGAGTCAGAAGTGAAATGTATCTTTTCCCCACATAGTCTGTGGAATAGCCCATCTGCATTCTAAAAAGAATACTGTAATATTCAGCCTTCCCTCACCGTATGCTGGCTGCTTTAGCAGAATTTGTACACTGAAAACAACATAATGGTTGGAATCTACAAACCCTAGCATGAAAATGAGCTTTGTGCTAAACAGAAACATCAGCCCTTCATGGAGTGGGGAAATGCTGGGGTCAGCCGCACTTCATGGAAAGATACATGCAAGGTGATAGTAGGGATGTTTGTGTCCTGGTGTTCAGGTGGCTCCTCCACTTAGAGGAGACGGACACTGGGGATGACAGCAGTGACCCCAGGGAAACAACAAATCCAGAGGTGTAGTTAACACTGTCAACATCTTTTGAAGGAAAGAAATTCCAGGGATATTTTAGGGGTATGAACATGAGAACCTTATAAGTAAAAACGACATTTGATGGGAATCATAAAAAAAGACACCTCTGTACAACTGCACAGAGGTGAGTGACATTGTCACACTTGTCTTCGGTTCAGTGACCTATCTTGGGACCCAACACATAGGCTTCACCTGGGATGAGGAAGAGAGCACCGTTCCCTAACCCGCATGATGTCTGTGCTTAAAACTCAATTCTAGGACCTAAACCTTCTCGATATAAATATACAGAGTCTGCCCACATGGCTGTCATATCTCAGCACCGCCAGAGGTGTGAAGCGCAAAAGACACCAGCTCTACCTGGCAGTGCAGTTGGAGGTTTATCACATCGATAAGAGTACTCACTGGTGACATCCCGAGCATAAGAGAGTTCCAATCCCTCAAATGAGTAGATGGCGGTGCTCCTATAAGGCCAGAAGGAGTCTGACAGGTCAGGAAGAGCTGAGTAAGTCAAATAGTACTCCTCCACTGAGTGCCGTGGGATGTCATCCTCTACCATCTGCGGCAGCTCCGTGCTGAGCCTGGCGGGTAGGGAGACCGAAGATTAACCTAATAGCAATCAGAAATCTAGAGTCCTATCTGCTTTAGATGAACCGTTTAAGGGAGTGGTGAAGGAAGCCAAAGGGTGATCTTTTAAGCAGAAAAAACTGACTGTTTTGGTGAGACAGAGTGTGTGTCTTTGAGGAGCAGGAGACAGAAAGGAGAGGGGGTGCTTAGTGCTCTGGCCAAATAACAGCTGATGAAGAAAGAGACTGATTATCTCTAAACTGCAGAGTCATGACCCCTAACATAGACTCATGTAAGAGTGGTTTTCACCCTTTCATTTAAGTTCCACTGACTGCTACATGGAGATTAAGTGTATACTATTAGGGGCACCCTAGTGCCCCAGAGATCTCATGCCGCTAAGGCCTCTTTCTCTCTTTATTGTGGCATGATATAATTATATCACTGTTTGTGTCCACTTCTTGCTATGAAACACATGCCAACAAGCTAACACAAAACAGGCTGAAACCAGATTTGCATCTCACTCTGTAAATGACACCAGAGAGAGCAAATGAGTGCACAAAAATCACTGTATCGTAGATCACTTGTTCAACTGAATTGGGTATACACTTGAGAAGTTAATGAGAAATAGGAAACAATATATGTATCCAAATGAAAGCAGAAAACATTACAAAAAAGATAATTCCTGGTTGGCAAAGTGGATCATACGCTTGTATTCCTGCTGTTTCCTGGATTAGGGGACTGCAGAAGTCACATTTCATCAACAGCGCACAAATATTCAAAATTACCTGCAGATAGTTGGCTCTACTCCTTTCACCCCATCTTGATCATTTTGGTTTTCTGTAAATGAATTAACAGGACAGTTACACTGGGCAAAACTCATTTACGTATGATCAAAACCATGCCAAAATTAGCACTTTGGCAATGTGTGCAATGTGGTAACAGGGTACTGTGGGAGAAATCTTCCAGGAGGCCCTAGATAGAACCTCATAAGAAGGCACTGGATTTGCTTCTTGAGCCCCTAGATATGTCTCCTTAATATGACAGGATGTCCCCACACTATGTCCTGAGTCTAGGCAAACAGTAACCTCATCCTTTTACCCACAGATCCTGAGGGACTGCCGAGCTACCTCCTAGAAGGCTGCAGTAATATTCAGGATTTTTCAATCTGAAATGCTGTCTCTTATTGGGGTAGATGCATTCTCCATTGACATTAGACTGATGAGCAGAATCTAAACATAGTCTAAACACTCTTCCGTGCCAGCAAGAAAGAGTGGGCATTTATAAGGCTGGGTGTTCCAGGACCCTACCTTGCTTCAGAGAACACACCAAAGATGGCAGTGGTGCTTCTGTTCTGGTTTCAGAAGCCTCTGCATAAGATAAGACAAATGGAAGGGACAGACTTGGGTTGACAGAAACAACCAAAGGAGTAATATCTCCAAAGACATAAAGTAAACTGCCAACAGCCTCAGACAAGTATAGAATCTCAGGGATATTGCTTAGGAATGAAAATTAGAGCATTAAATGCAAGATAAGAGATTCATTCAAAATTAGGAGACAGGAAAGTTACTTCCTATGACACAATTAGAGAGCTATATGGGAGTCTGGCAGGACCGTGATGGATCCAGTGATTTGCCAGTGCGACAAACATGACTAGGAGTTGAGCCAACTTCACGAACTCAGGGAATGTGTTACTTTAAAGGAAATTGTATGGAACAGAATAGAGAGCCCAGAAGTAAACCCGTAGAATTACAGTCACTTCATCTTCAACAAAGAAGGCAAGAACACACAATGGAGAAAAGACAGTCTCTTCAGCAAGTGGTGTTGGGGAACCTGGACAGCCACACAGACATCAATGAAGTGAGGACACTCCATCACACTATAAACAAAAATAAACTCACAATGGCTTAATCACTTAGATATATGACAAGACACGATAAACCTTCGAGAAGAAAACATAGGTGAAACATTTTTGACATAAATCTTAGCAATGTTCTCCTGGGGCAGTCTACTCAGGCAATAGAAATAAAAGCAAAAATTAACAAATGGGATGTAATTAAACTTATAAGCTTTTACACAGCAAAGGGAACCATAAGCGGAAAAAAAACAACAACCTACAGAATGGGAGAAAGTATTTGCAAATGATGCAGCTGACAAAGGTTTCATTTCCACACTATAGAAACAGCACATATAGCTTGATAACAGAAACAACAAAAAACCAAACATGGGCACACGAACTAAAAAGAAACTCTTCACGGAAGGCATACAAATGGCCAATAGGTACATGAAAAAATGCTGAATACTGCTAATTACCAGAGAAATGCAAATCAAAAGTACAGTGAGGTATCACCTCACATCAGTCAGAACGGGCTTTATTAAAAGTTCATAAACCCTAAATGCTGGAAAGGGTGTGGAGAAAAGGGAACCCTCCTACACTCTTGCTGGGCATGTAGTTTGGTGCAGACATTACAGACAACAGTATGGATATTCCTCAAAAAACGAAAAAGAGACTTACCATATGATCCAGGAATCTCACTCCTGGGCATACATCCAGAGGGAAGTCTAATTTGAAAAGACACACGCACCCCGATGTTAATAGCAGCACTGTATACAATAGCCAAGACATGGAAACAACCTTAATGTCCATCCACAGATGACTGGATAAAGAAACTGGTGTATTTATACAATGGAATACTACTCAGCCATAGAAAAGAATAAAATAGTGCCATTTGCAGCAACAAGGATGAATCTGGACATGGTCATTCTAAGTGAAGTAAGCCAGAAAGAGAGAGAAAAGGAACACATGATATCACGCACGAGTGGAATCTAAAAAAGAAAGAAGACACTAATGAAGTTATCTACAAAACAGAGAGAAACTCACAGACATAGGAAAGAAATTATGGTTATTGGAGAGAAAGGGGTTGGGAAGGGATAAATTGGGAATTTGAGATGTGCAAATATTAACTATTATGTATATAAAAGAAAAACAACAAATTTCTTCTATATAGGACTGGGAACTACATTCAGTATCTTGTAGTAACCGACAATGGAAAAGAATATAAAAAGGAATAAACGTATATAGATGTATGACTGAAATATTATGCTGTAACCCAAAAATTGACACATTGTAAACTGACTATGCTGCAAATAAATAAGTAAATAAGTAATTAAATAAAGGCAATTTTTGGGCCTGATTCAAAACGATATGTACGCATATAGTCTACACATGACAACGAATTCTCCGAGACAAGACAGATTGTGCGGAGCAAAGATCATGCAGACTACCTGGGAAGTCAGTTCCAATTGCATCTGCTTTAACATGCGAGGAACCACAGGCTACCTCCAGAGCACATAGCACTTTCTGTTCAGGAAATGCAAATTTTCCATCACTGCACTTCTCATAGCAGTCAGAACCTTCCTGGTGAATGGAAGGCGCCAAAACACATTCATCCCGGGACTCCTGGAGCACGTCGTCATTCTGAACCTCCAGTAGATCCATGCTGTGCCAGGTGGGAAAGGGATGACAGAAAATTAAACTCAGACGATTAGACACAGAGTCAGTATATTGATGTAAAGCGGAGATACGGTTCACAAAAAGCCAGGGGGCAGTCCCCTTAAAGAGGGAAATAACTATTCTCCTATGGGTCATGCAGAGTGTGGCCACCATGGGGTGGGAGAGGCAGAGAGCAGCAGGTGCTCCGAGCACTGACCATGCAACCAGCAGTTCAAGGGGCACTTGCACTCTCCCTGTGTGCTCCAGGCATGACACCCAGCAAACACAGACGACTAAAATCTTGGCTCCCACTTTATGCATACTTTGCGTTAAACAATACAGGCAGTGCCCAAGCAAATACAGCTTTTGGAGGAATTACAGACATGTAACTTCTAACTTCAAGGAGTATTATCTCAATATTTTGATATAATTTGGATTTTGATGTTTTTTGTTTGTTTGTTTTCTTCACTTGCCGTCAAATACTCATCACCATACTGACAGCAAACAGGCAAAAGCAGATGTGCATCTCACCCTGCTTTTACGCACGGAGGGCAGAACAGCTGACTACAGGGACCCCCAAGTCTGGCTAGTGCTCCTTGGTCAACTCACTGTCCATCACTCAACTTGAGAGATTGTGAAATTCAGACACACACAACTGACACAATGGAAAGAAACAACATTTTTCAGGTGCCTAGTTGGCTGTTGAGTGAATGGATGCAAGACTCATGTTCAGCACGTTCTCTTTTCCCACATCTGAGGTCTTCTGGTGTCACCATGGACATTAACAGCCCGGAAATCTTCAGAATTACCTGGGGGACACTGCCTCTTGTCCAGCTGCTTCGTCACACTCATTCTGATTTTCTGGTAAGAAATTCAGAGACAGCAGGTCAGAATAAACAAGTCATACCTCACACACACCAACTCGCTGAACACAGGTACCACAAGGACATTAATATTCTCAGGGCAACAACAGAATATTTTACGAATGGTATTTCAGGACACTGAAGTCTTCTGAGAATTAGACAGGACTGCTTCCAAGTGCTTGGGGGAAATTCTCTGGCTGATCTGGTTAAGCTTTCTCCCAATACCCCATCGGCTGAGTCTGTAGATTTCATACTTTATTTTCCCTCAAAGTCCTAGGAATCAGCTGAGTTTCTGTCTACAATTCTTTCTACAATAATGGTTCATCCCATCAGATAATGTGCTTGCTGATATTACGGAGACATTTCTATCTGAGGGAGGATGAATTCTACCGACCTTCAAATTAAAGAGAAAATTTGGGGCTACACAGAAACAATGGGCATTCAAGGCTGGAGGAACTGCCAGAGCCCAGCCGTACTTCATGGGAACATCCAAGCAAGGTAAAGGGACACTTCGGTTCTTTCCTGGTTTTCAGATTCCAACTTCGCTAAGAGAAGCCAACATGAGGAAGATGAAGACTCGGGCTGAGATCTCTGACACCAGAGACACCACTACACCTAACATATAGGCAAGGCTACCAGTCTGTTTGGACAGGCCAAGGAAGGCCAGGGACATTGTCCAAAAAGAACAATTCGATCGTTGTAGCTTGCAAGAAACATTTGACCCAAACGTCTGACAGACACTTCCTGTGGATGATGAGCGAAGGTGGGTGACAGTTACTCACAGCTGATTTGGGTCCCATGGCCTAACTTGGGGTCCAGTGAGTCAGATACAAGGACTGAGCCTCGAAAAGGACCAAGGCTCCCTGGCCAGAATGATGACTGTCTTTCATATCCATCCTTTTCTCTGGGTTAAACCAATATATGTCACTAGGGTCGACATTCAGGGGAGACTTTCTTCATTGTAGACAGTGTGTGGGGAAGAAAAATAGAAAGGCTACCTGGGAGGTCAGCTGGAATTTCATCTTCTACAACATGGGAGCAAGCACCAGCTACATCTGGAGCATGGCCGACTTTCTCTTCATCAAATGCCAAGTGGCCTTCACTGTCTAGCCGGTTGTAGTCAGGTCCTTCTTGGAGAACTGAAGCATTCAAAACACATTCGTCCTGGGACTCCTGGAGCACTTCCTCCTTCTCAAATGCCTCGAGCTCCATGCTGTGCCAGGTGGGAAATTGATGACAGGAAAGTAAACTAAGAGGATCAGACACCAAGCTGTCCTAGCTGGTTCTGATAGGGGGGCCATAGGGAATGGACACAGAAAGCCAGGGGCAGTCCCCTTAAAGAGGGAAATAACTATCCTCCTATGTGTCAAGCAGAGTGTGGCTGTCAGGGGGTGGTAGAGGGAGAGACCAGTAGTTGCTCGGTGCACTGGCCACACAACATGTCATGAGGAATGAGATTCAAACATCCCAGTGTGGTCCTATCAGGATCACGAAGCACAAGTGAACCTCCACACCAGGTGCTATTGCCATCTGCCTCTATCATATTCAGTTTAAGATAAGGTAGTCAAGTGATTCTAACTATTAAGGTATTGTAGAGCCTCAGAGATATCCCTTCTATTTAGGAACAGAAAGGCCTCTAAAGCCTTTCTCTTACTGGTGTCACATGACAACTAAAATTTTTTCTAGGAAGTTTTATTGGTGCTTTATTTTTTGAGTTCCTTCTTTACTGATTCCATTGCTACCTTCCTTACTAACAAGTACTGAAGAACTGTGTAAAAATAGTCATTTATCTCATCTTAGTGTTCATTTAGGAGAGTATCCATAGTCTCTGTGTGCGCAGGAAACCCTAAAGGTGGTACATTCTCTTGGGCCATAGCTACAAGTGCCACAGAGACAACAGACAACCAAGTGAAAGGGCCACTTCCATGTTGGTTGATTGAAGTCAATCAATGCAATCTGCAGGTTTGCGTTTCTCACATCTGCTACCTGACACTGTCTTGCCCTCACGTGTTCATCTTTCTTCTACCCTCTCCGTAGCTCACCTACCCATTACCGGTTCCGAAGACTTCATGGTTACCTGGGGGTGAGTGTTTCTTCATCCAGTTTATATTCCTCATCTTCATCAACTTCTGTGAACAAATTCAGAAATATCCAGTCAGCTTTTCCCCAATTCACAGACTGCAATCAGAATGGCTATATGGCCATGGGAACATAAATATTTTTGTATGAGTCACTGCCGTGCTCAAGGTCCAATGCAATGTCTTTAAATAATTGGCCTGGTCCAGATGTCTGATCCATCGTTCAGTGTGACACCAAACAGCTGGATGACAATCCTGTCCCCTCTGCCTGACATGGGGTCGACATTTAAATAGTCTTTTGTTCCCTATACCACTGTACAAGTGTCCACCTCCCATCTCAACCTCTACAACACGTTCATCTATCTGGCCAAAAAGTTCTCCCTAGACACAGGCTGTACACCCCTTCACGGCTCTCATATAGATACTCTGCTTTGTGAAAGAAGAGGAAGACGACCCTGTCCCACATGCCTCCATGTGCACGCATCATGGGACCTTCACATGCTCCCTGAGTGTTATCAGTGGAAATTCTCTCTGTGGAAATTGCGCACTGAAACAAATTTCCCAACACAAGTTCAGCAACATTCAGTGTCCGATCCAACCCTACACAGTGAAGGGCTTCTCTTTTTCTGAACTGATTCATGAATATTCCCACATTAATCACTGCAGCACCATCAACAGCCTGTTTGATCCATTGAACAGAAGAGGAAATAGACACTGAAATAGGGAAAATCAATCACTCGCTCACAGTCAGTAAAGACAACACTCAGGCTGGAGTCTGGGAACTTTGATGCATAGCGCAGGGCACTTTCCACTCCCACAAGCTACCCCCTGTCACATCCTCCTTCCCGGGCTTTAACCCTGGGGGGATGCTGTCTTGCCCCAAAGGCCACCGTCCATCAGGGGGAAGCAGGTCGTTGAAACACTGTGACCTCTATCTTGTGCATTTCTCCTCTGTCCTCCCACTCAGCCAGTGCTGGTCCTGTCATGGTCTCCAAAATGAAACATGGAAACAGCACAGCTGGTAAACTCACTCCTAGTGGAGGTGAGGAGTCTCTTATGAGCCAGGAAGCTTTGCATGAGAGGCTCAGTGCTATCACAGCCTGTGGCCACGTTACCTGGGCTGAGCTTGCGGGCAAGGCGCTCTGCCAGCCTGCGTCCCTTGGTCAGCTGCTCTTGGAAGCCCTGTCCCTGGTTGTTGTCCAGGTCATCGTGGGTGAGGATGACCTTCAGTTGCTGAATGAGCAGGACAGAGTCTTCTCTCCTGTCCCGTAATTTCCTCCGTAACTCGGTCAGCTCTCGTGCCTGAGAGCGAATTAGGCTATCGTATTCCCTAAGAGAGATAGAAGAGACGGTGTTAAAATGCACAGTTGGATGAGACATGTTTGGAGATTTCAAAGGCAATTCTGTGAGAACATCCCCAAGGAGCCATCAGAGCAGAATTCTGGCACATATGGGGGGAACTTCCTGTGGAAAGAGGAGACAAATGGTATAACAAAGGCTTCCTCTGTATCAGAGATACTCCTCTAAGATTCCGTTACATCCCAGTCATCTTCTTCTTCTTCTGGAAACAAACCCTAATGTCTTCCTAAGCCTGCATTATGAAGATGTCTGTTCAGTGTCTCACTGAGCCATGCCCATTTCCATGTAAAGATCCATGTAGGGTATATTGGGCAGTGAATGTCACAAAGTCATACATGGTGTGGACAGGTCCAGCTGGTGACGAGTGGGAAGAACAGGAGAATGAGAGAGTCAAGGAAGGATGACAAGGTGCAGTGATTCAGGAGGGGACTGTGATTCAGAGGTCAGCGAGGTACTGGTTGCACAACATGGTGAAGCTTCCAAAGGCCACTGACTTGTTCACTGGATTTCAATCTGGTGAATTTCATGTAACGTGATGAACATTTCTGCACTCCCCTGGCCCAAAGTCACTCGTGGCCCCACTTCAGACAGGCCTACACTTCCCACCAGCCTCCCTGCACAGAGCCCTCCTTACCTGAACCTCTCATCAGCTAGCACTGGCTTCTCAGCCAGCTTCTCTGCCAGCTGCTCTGTCAACGTCACCACCCGGAACTGCAGCTTCTCCCCCAGCACGGATTCAATGATGTCCTTGCACTCTTCACACTCTGAGAAAACAGAGACGCTGCCTCAGGGGAAAGCTGCACCCCCTGCTGTGCTCACTGCCTTCCAGGGAGGAGGCAGGGTCCAGCCCAAGGTCAGAGGTAACCCTGCTACAAGGCTCTAGGCAGGGATTTCCACGTCTCATTCCTCAGCCTCCCGACTGCATGGCATTCGATTAGTCCCCATTTCACAGCTGAGGGAAGAGAAACTCCAAGGCACGGAAAGGAAGTAAAGAAGACGAAGTGGCATTAGGAAAGCTCAGAATTCACATTTCCTGAGACTGACCCTGCATCATGGGCCACTCTACCAAGACTTGCAACCTCGGAGGTGAAACACTGAGCACGGGCATGAAGTGGTGGTTTCCTGTGTGGTTGGGATGGACCCTAGGACTAATGGACTCCTGATTCCCTTGTGCTGGGATTTCAGTAATGAAGAAGTACCTCAAAGGGTAAAAAAAATTCTTCTGGATACACTTGTGTGAAATATGTTGCATAAAACTATAAGGACGTGAAAGACATGAGCCAAAATACTAGGATAATCTGTGTTAGTCCAAGTTGCAATGCTAGGAAGTGTGTTTACGATGTGCCTGCAGTGTTGTAAGAGTTTTACAAGAATTTACTATTGATTGCATCTCACACATGCAGCAACACTGGATGGACAGAGAGGGTAACTGAGGCACAGAAAGATACGCAGCACAGATTATGAGCCCAGGAAGCCTGGCCCAGAGTCTCTGATCTTCTTCTCTGCACTAGGAAGGGCCTGCCCCATATACTGCTGTGGGTTTTACTAGGGATGGTGTTCTCCCCCACTTACCCTCATTCTCATTTTGGCCTCGTGTCTCATGATCCAGCCTTCAAGGTCGCCTGGATTTCGCCTGCTGACCCACATCACCAAAGTTTCACCAGCACAGCAAGAGACAAACTGGGTGATGCAGATTATCTGATTTCCCCAGAAATCATCCAGACTCTCAACACAGGGTGTCACATGACCTCCTGGGATTCTGGAAGGAGACCCTCCACCCAGGAAACTCAGCTTCCCTCTCACCAGGGAGCCCCTGTCTGAATGGTATCACTCATGGAGACCATGGTTTCCATGACGAGCTGGCTCATCCTTTAGCTCCTTCAAAGCAGGTACTATCACCTGCTTCCCCCAGTGTGTGCTGTCACCACATGACCTCAGTGTAACTGGCACAGTGCTTTGCCACGGTGACCTCAGGGAAGCTTGCTGAGGGCAGTCATTAGTCCCAGACGTTTAGGCAACAGTGATGCAGGACCAGATACACTTCAGCAAAGATTCCAATGGACAGACTTTAGCTTGTTCTAGAGAGATACCAAGAGGCATCAATAACTGGAATTTGAACTCTAGTCGCACACTACAGCTCACTACACACCTGGAAAATTTGCTCAACTCTTTGTGCTGCAGTTTTCCCATCCTCAGGGAAATGAGGGTCAAATAGCTACTTCTACCTTTCCTGCCTTGTGCTCAGAATGACACTTATACTGACAAAGGGGTGCAAGGGAAAGTCTGGAGAGTTTCAGTTACTGAGAGGGAAGAAAGTGATCATTCACCACGTTGGTGACCATGACCCTTAGGACTTACTGTATTTCTGCAGCTGGTTGGCCAGGTAGTAGGTAGTAGCTTGGCATACAAGGAATTTCTGGGTGAGATCTCGGAAGTCCTGCTTCTGTTTGGTCAGCTCTAAGTGCAGCTCCTGGTTGATCTCCAACAGTGTAACTTCTGCCCTCGGACCACATAAAGGGCCAAGGCATTCTGCCATGGTGACGTGAGGCAGAGGATGTAGAGCTAGGGGCTGGGGAGAAGAAACGCAGCATATGATGGATTAAAAACAAGTGAAATCACATAAATTTAATCAGGATTGAGTCATGACAAAAACGGGAGTACTTAACTTACTGTTGGCAGCAACTGGATCACCAGCTCACAACACTTGAGGGTCTTGAACCACAAAAACGACGTTCAAGAGCACAGAGCTCAGGGCCCCAGGCACTGCCTGCTGCGCAGACTCTAACAGGAGTGATGGAGCGGGCCCTGGCGTGCCAGGTAACCGTCTGCAGTTGCAATAACAGAACTGGATCGGGGGGGAGGGGGCACGGAATCCTGG
Source organism: Camelus ferus (assembly GCF_009834535.1). Taxonomy (NCBI): domain Eukaryota; kingdom Metazoa; phylum Chordata; class Mammalia; order Artiodactyla; family Camelidae; genus Camelus; species Camelus ferus. The sequence goes on along the minus strand of NC_045704.1, from coordinate 57,228,643 downwards.
GGGCCCCTGCCTTCCAGTTGCCTAGGCCACGCCGCTTGGGGTCTCATGAAGGTCGCCACCTATGGGGACACTCCTTCTCCAGCCACTCTTAATTGCTTTCTACACTTGTGCTGATACCACCAACCTATCTCTTCCCAAAAGTCATCCAAGCATAGTTCTCATGTTTTCTCCTGTGTCTATAAAAATATCAGGAGATAAACTGTTTCCTTGAAAGTCTTATTTTCTTAAAGGCTATCATGAAGTCACACCACTTTCTCTTTAAGTCGTCACACATTTTAAGGCTTTTTCACCGAGAAAGATGTCAGACTTGTAGAATGCCATGACACTGTTCTCTGGGTCTTTGCCAGTTTTGTGTAAATCACAAAAACTGCAGGACAAAGAGCAGAATATAGTATTATGTGAATGAATAATTAATTTAAAAAGTGTTTTCCGTCCTGACTCAATATTCTGTTCACTGCATCTCTTGTTAGGTCAGATGCTCATCTCACTTGGACAGCTTCTTGGCTCCATAAACTTTGTCATATTTGACGTGCCAGTCTTCTAAACTCCTCCTCTAGGTGTGGATTACTCTATTTGCTGTTTTTTGTAATGTCACTGAACACTACATTTTATACTTCTCACATATGAATTGCGTTGTAGTCCCACAAACTCTGTCTCCAAGCTGTCTAAATGATAAAAGCAATTTCTGCACATGTCATTGAATAGAGACCATCTATTTGGAAAGACTTGTCAGCATGATGCTGTCGTTCTATATTCATCCAGTTCACCCACATATCGAACAGAAAGGGATCCAAAGCAGTGTTCGTGGAACTTGCTTTGACAGATCTCTTTGAGTTTTACTCGTGCCATTGCCCTGGTCTAGATCTGAAAAATAAAACATGGTAAGCTCAAGGTCATGGGTCAGGGAAGGCTGATGATCCTCAGCGTTTGTGTGCCCTTGTGCTCAGGGACATAGAAGATTAGCTTGAGAAGAGAAAGACAGGCAGGCAGGGGAAAGTGATGTTCTAAAGGAAGTCCTCACTTTCTCAGCATCTGGGTCTGGTGACCCTGAGATTTAGGAGACACTCAGTAGCATCAGTCCCTTCAGTTTAGCTGCTGGACTAACCTGACTTGAGGGTGAAATGGGTGTGACCAAGTGCCCCGGAGCATTTGTGTCAAGGTTAAAGACGGAAAACTGCATCAGCCACTTAGAAAGCTTGCCTTCTCCCGGCCCCAAGTCATCCTCCAACCACACTGCTTAATGCCATTGGTGTGTGAGACGCAGAAGAGGCCTGAAAGACATCGATTTTCTGGTGTCTGTGGGGCTGCAAATTCTGTGTGGGAAAAAAATAAAATGTGTCAAGTTTCCTCACTCTACAATGATGAACCCAAAGGCTCACAAAAGGTACTTGACTTACTTGAAGTCACAAGTATCTCCACTCCTGGGGCGATGTGCTCTTCTGTCAGTCCTTGACCTTTCTCAAATTGTCAGTGTTGGCTAGAGTCAAACTAGGCTAGTCACTCTATCAAGTGATTGGCAGCACATGGACTAAATATTCAATGGCCATTTTAATCAAATATGTTGCTAAGTTGTCTTCCAAAATCACATACTGCTCTTTTATACAAATCCATTTGCAACTTCAAAAGCCCAAAGCTATATTTTCCTGATAAGCTGTGGTCATTGTCATCATCTTCATTCACTTTATCCTGTAAATTAAAGGTCTCTGTATTATTACAGAATGTTAGGGGCAGGCATGGGCCTACAGCTTGTTTAAGTGCATGAAGAGATTCCTGTGTCTCTGTGGACCAGTGGAGTTGAGCAGCACTCTGTCTCCTCCATAAGTCATCTCAGATTTTTTTCCTACAGAATCCTGATTTTTCTATCCATGATAACATTTTTATAAAGAACGTACGCTCTCTGGATTGAGTCTTAGTGAAGAAATGCTTCCCATTGTACAAATAACTATAAAATAAATCATCAGCCTGAATCCTGGCTTTCCTCACTGAGCAAGCTCTGGGTCAGACTTTGAAGGTTTTTAATAAGCTGGTACTTACTTAATAAACGATATATAAAGTTATTTTTCATAGCACCTCAAATATTGCACGAAGACTCGAGACCCATAAACTGAGTAATGAATTCGTTTTCAATCACCTCAGTTTAGGACGGATTTGGACAACTAGTTTTGACTGGACAGAATGTACTTCTGAGTTTCCTCACACAGCAGTAACATCCCTCAGCTGTGAACAGGGTTGTGATGGACCTGGGGCCCTAGAGTTGAAAAGTAATCCGCTCTATCCTTCCATCACTAAGTCACGAATGCTTCGTGGAACACTTGGAGGTGGTGGCCATTGTCACCCTTGTGAAACCACCAGCCCAGCCAATCCCAGCTATGTTATAGTGACCCATCTCATGGGAACATCCCCCTTTTTTCTCAGGCTCCAACACCATGGGAAGGATGCAAGTTAGAAGGTGACTCTCTCTTTCCCTGAGTGAGCTTTGAGCTCATTCACCTCTTACTGCAATGGCTGCTGGTTCAAGGGCAACAACGTTGTTTGTTTCTTTGTTTTGCCAGATCCCAGGTCTTTTTAAGCTAAGTTTGTGCTGACCAGTCTCCCTTAATAACCTTCTCTCTGAACCTTATCCTCAATCTCTCTCTTCAATAAGACATGGGACGATCCTGTCTGAGCTCCTGAGGTCAGTTATTAAAGGGTTTGATAGAAAGGATCTTTGTTTTTTTTTTCTTAAGGATAACACCAAGTTCTGGAGTTCCAAGCCTAGCAATCTGACACACAACATAACCATTCTTTCTGAGGCTCCCTTTGCAGCTGCTCATTCCTGGAAAGCTCGTGTGAATTCACTTAAGCCAAACACTAGGAACGCACTTCTCATCAAACAATATGGGCTTTTAGTTCTTTGCAGCCAGAAAGACACAGTATGATCTAAGTAAAAGGGTATCAGAAAGAGTCTCGTATCAGATTTGGGCTTTGGTTGGAAGATACGAAGGAGGATGGGAGGAAGGAGGGTTTGTTCCATATTGAATACTGTTACTCAGCACAGGCAGGTCTATGACTGAAGTGCAGATGTAAAAAACATTGCCTTAAGAGAAGAGGAAGTTTGGGATTTTGTCGGTTGCACAGTGACCTTGGTTTGTCTGTGCCTGGACAAATTATAAGGTAGCCTTATTTTGCCTGATTACTCAGGTCTTAGAATAATCTTGTCTGAGTTTAATAGTCTTTCTTGGAGATTGTTTATTTCCAACATGAGAACAAATCAGTTTGGCCCGTAGTGTCAGCTCAGTTCAGGCATCCATTTACGTACCTAATCATTTGTGAGCGCTTATCACTTATGGAGTCCCTGCGGGTAAAGCATGGTGTTAATTCTACTGGGAGATTCAGACCGAGGGGCACATTCCTTTCTGAAGAGGGCTTAAACCTGACTCCTCCCAGGACAGTGTGGGTTATCAGCAGGTGAGAACACCAAACTCCAAAAGGCTCAACGTGGGGAAAGGGAGATGATGAGAAGGAACCAAGATACTCAGCTCATTGTCCTCCACTCAGTGAAATCCATGGGGCTTCTTTTCCGTCTCCTCTCTCACCTTGCCTGGAAACTCTCTCCAGGTGGCAAACTGGAGCAACTGCAGGGCTCACTTATTTGTTTCCCATTTCTCAGGGATCACTCACTAAGCTTTGTTGCCTCATGCTCAGGCTCTTGAAAATGCTTGTTTCCTGTATCTCACCCAGTTTGTTGTTGTCATTTTCTTTTGTTCTTTCTCTCAGAAGAGTAAATCCAACTTCCCTTACTCTGTATTCACATGGCACCCCTTTGAAAACTCCAAGCTGGAAAATGTCTCTCAAGATTCTGAAGTGGCTTTTACACGATAAAGAACACAGCCACAACCAGGGTGAATCTAAGGGAAACTCTTAAAGATTGCATTTTAAAAGCACCCTACCGGTTCCAAGGACAGAACTGTCTGAGTCTATATTAGGGGATGCAGAAGTCCCACAGGCCCCTGCCCAAAGACTGAGGGGATGTTCCTTCTTGGTCTGTGCTAAAAACCAGTTCTCTGTGAGCGGAAAAGCCCCTTTAAAAGCATGTCAGCCTTGGTTACTTGTAATCCCCAAAAGGTCCCTCAAGGAGGGATGATCATGACCACACACAGGCAAAAGGGAGCGTGTGCACTTTCATGGGGTGTCTCTAGGGAAACACTGGTCCAAGCCAGGAAGAGACACCAGATGTTTCAAGTCCCTGGGCTGCAAACCAGTCACTGAAGGATGGGCAAAGATTTCCAGACTCTCTTTCCGGAACCTTACTGTGGCGTTCCAATAGAGACCCCGGAAAGTACTCCACTCACAAAATCTTTCTCCCCTAGTTGGTAGAAAATGTTCCGGTGCCTGACTTGCTACACACTGGACACCGTGCTACATACTACTGCTTGTGAGTTGGGGGTATTGCATGACCGATATAAAAGAGAAAATTAAAACTGGGGAAAGCCAGGCAAGCTATCAGAAACATCTGTCTTCCCTGGGCTGGGAGAGGCAGTCACCTGGCCACACAGGTCTCTCTGAGTTCAAGATCTCAAGTGGTGTTTCTGCAGTAAAGGAGTAAGATGATCAACTCTCACTTTCCACCAGAAAATGGGGAGTGGAACTAGTCTGAAATAAAGTGTTCCTATTTTGTGGATTAAGACCTTAATCTTCATTCACCTGGAAGGTTGTTAATTCACAGTCTGTCACCTGAAGGAAATGCAGCATGTTTTCCCCAAAGCAACTTAGAAGGGGAGCAGGAGGGTTTGCCCTCTGGGAAAAATGTGTCCCAGAAGTGCCTTCCAAGACTTTACCCCAACTATTAAATATATTAAAATGGTCTCTTATCCACCATAAATGGCAGTAAAGAGTTCAAACACAGTTCCCCGATACTACAATTCGTATACTCACGATTGCCAGTTTCGGGGAAATGATAAGTTTCAGCACATTCGGGGTGCAATGGATAAGCCTCACTTTGGGAAAACTGCCTCCCACTGTGATCGTGGTATCCACGTGCCCTTGTCGCACACGATTGCAAGATATTAATAATAGAAGAAATTGTGTGAGGGAGAACAGAGCATAAGAGAGGATTCTGTAATATCTGCTCAATGTATGTGTACACCTAAACCTGTGTAGAAAGTAGAGTCATTGGAGAAAGCTAAATGTTCATTGACAGATGACTGGATAAAGAAGTTGTGGTGTATATATACAATGGAATACGACTCAGCCGTAAGAAAGAATAAAATAATGTCATTTGGAGCAACACAAATGGACAAGGACACTGTCATTTAAAGTGAAGCAAGCCAGAAACACACAAAAAAATACCATATGCTATCACTTACATATGGAACCTAAAGAAACAAAACAAAACAAAACCACAAAAGGACTCATTTGTAAGTCAGAAACAGATTCACAGACATAGAAAACCAACTTATGAATTCAACACCCATTTATGATAAAAACTCTCACCAAAGTGGGTATAGAGGGAACATATCTCAACATAATAAAAGCTATATATGACAAACCTACAGCCAGCATAGTACTCAACGGTGAAAAACTCAAAAGCTTCGCACTAAAATCTGGGACAAGACAAGGATGCGCACTATCACCACTCCTATTCAACATAGTCCTGGAAGTCCTAGCCACAGCAGTCAGGCAAGAGAAAGAAATGAAAGCGATCCTAATTGGAAAAGAAGAGGTAAAAGTGTCATTACATGCTGATGACATGTTACTATATATAGAAAACCCTAAAAGGTCCACACAAAAGCTACTAGAGCTGATTGAAGAATTCAGCAAGGTAGCAGGTTACAAAATTAACGTTCAAAAACCAGTTGCATTTCTTTACACTAACGATAAATCAACAGAAAAAGAAAGTAAAGAAACAATCCCCTTTAAAATAGCACCCAAAGTAATAAAATATCTGGGAATAAATCTAACCAAGGAGGTGAAAGAATTATACACAGAAAACTATAAACCATTGATGAAGGAAATTAAAGAAGACTTTAAAAAATGGAAAGATATTCCATGCTCTTGGATTGGAAGAATCAATATTGTTAAAATGGTCACACTGCCCAAGGCAATCTACAGATTTAATGCAATCCCTATCCAATTACCCAGGACATATTTCACAGAACTAGAACAAATCATAATAAAATTTATATGGAACCATCAAAGACCTAGAATTGCCAAAGCATTACTGAAGAGAAAGAAAGAGGCTGGAGGAATAACTCTCCCAGACTTCAGACAATACTATAGAGCTACAGTCATCAAGACAGCATGGTATTGGTACCAAAACAGACATACAGACCAATGGAACAGAATAGAGAGCCCAGAAATGAACCCACAAACTTTTGGTCAACTAATCTTTGACAAAGGAGGCAAGAATATACAATGGAATAAAGACAGTCTCTTCAGCAAATGGTGTTGGGAAAACTGGACAGCAGCATGTAAAACAATGAAGCTAGAACACTCCCTTACACCATATACAAAAATCAACTCAAAATGGATTAAAGACTTAAACATAAGACAAGATACAATAAACCTCCTAGAGGAAAACATAGGCAAAACATTATCTGACATACATTTCAGAAATTTTCTCCTAGAAGAAATAAAAGCAAGAATAAACAAATGGGACCTAATGAAACTCACGAGCTTCTGCACAGCAAAGGAAACCAGAAGTAAAACAAGAAGAAAACCTACGGAATGGGAGAAAATTTTTGCAAGTGAAACCGACAAAGGCTTGATCTCCAGAATATATAAGCAGCTCATACGACTCAATAAGAAAAAAATAAACAACCCAATCCAAAAATGGGCAGAAGACCTAAACAAGCAATTCTCCAAGGAAGACATACAAATGATCAAAAAGCACATGAAAAAAATGCTCAGTATCACTAATTATCAGAGAAATGCAAATCAAAACTACAATGAGGTATCACCTCACACCAGTCAGAATGGCCGTCATTCAAAAATCCACAAATGACAAATGCTGGAGAGGCTGTGGGGAAAGGGGAACCCTCCTACACTGCTGGTGGGAATGCAGTTTGGTGCAGCCACGATGGAAAACAGTGTGGAGATTCCTCAAAAGACTAGGAATAGACTAACCATATGCCCCAGGAATCCCACTCCTGGGCTTGTATCCAGAAGGAAATCTACTTCAGGATGACACCTGCACCCCAATGTTCATAGCAGCACTATTTACAATAGCCAAAACATGGAAACAGCCTAAATGTCCATCAACAGGTGACTGGATAAAGAAGAGGTGGTATATTTATACAATGGAATACTACTCAGCCACAAAAACCGACGACATAATGCCATTTGCAGCAACATGGATGCTCCTGGAGAATGTCATTCTAAGTGAAGTAAGCCAGAAAGAGAAAGAAAAATACCATATGAGATCGCTCATATGTGGAATCTAAAAAACAAAAACAAAAACAAACAAACAAACAAAAACAAAGCGTAAATACAGGACAGAAATAGACTCATAGACAGAGAATACAGACTTGTGGTTACCAGGGGGGTGGAGGGTGGGAAGGGATAGACTGGGATTTCAGAATTGTAGAATAGATAAATAAGATTACACTGTATAGCACAGGGAAATATACACAAAATGTTATGATAACTCACAGAGAAAAAAATGTGCCAATGAGTGTGTATATGTCCATGAATGACTGAAAAATTGTGCTGAACACTGGAATCTGACACAACATTGTAAAATGATTATAAATCAATAAAAAATGTTAAAAAAAAAAAAAAAAGAGAAAAAAAACCAAAACCAACTTATGGTCACCAATGGGGGAAGGAGGATGAGAAGGGGTTAATTGGGAGTTGAAGATGTGCAGATGCTCATTACTATATATAAAATAGTTAAGCAGCAACCTTCTTCTTCTATACAGCACAGAGAACTATATTCAATATCTTGCAGTAATGCATAATGAATCCAAACAGGAATATATATATATATGTATATGTATAACTGAAAAAGTATGCTGTACACCAGAAGTTGACACAACACTGTAAACTGAGTACACTTTAATTTAAAAATTAAAAAAATAACAAAGCAATGTTGTTAAATTCTTTAAAACGGTAAGCACACAACACCCTGAAATCAAAGCGTTGGTGGCACCCTCTAATGGCTGGTTATGACTGACTGTGGAGATGCACCAACCTGGAGTCTGAGAAGTTGATTTCCACGCCCCTTCTTCAGCCTCCATCAGCATGGCAGTTCCTGTGGAATCCACAGGTCCCATCAGGTAGGTCAAGGTGTGGTTGGTGCTCCAGAAGGTGCAGAGAGACCAGAGGCGTCTGGTGAGACCCCGAGAATCCATCGCGCTGGGCCGAGCTCCGTCAATACCCGGGACGACCGAGCTTCCACAGCTGCACGACCTGCGCCCACAGAGCAAAGCTCGTGAGGACAAGAACTGAGAGCTACAGGTCGCTGCCTGAAGCATAAAAGCAGCTCAGGAGGGAGGCTTGGTAAATTGGGAGACTGAGAAGCAGGAGAATGAGTGGACGTAAGACTAGAACGTTCCGTGCTGGGCTTGAAGCACAGGTCTTCCAATCAGCAGTCGTAGGCTCCTGTTGTGCTCAGAGCAGGATTATAAACTCTTACGCTGTTGCCACGCGGAGCGAACGTGCTCCCCAACCCCTCCCTCCTCGGCTGGAAGCACATTCAGACCCGCTGGCTCTGGGCACACCGGCTCTTCACGGGGGCACGTTCGGGGCCTGACACCAGGAAGCGGCACACGACGCCCCATCGCGGGACCCATGGCCTTGGCCGCCCGGTCCCCGCCACCCCGGAGCCCCCTCAGCTGACGACCCCGCCTCTCGGGCAAACGTCCCCCATGTACCACCTTCCCTGCGCTCACATGGCGCGTTGCACCCTCCCCAGAAAGGGAGGCTGTGAAAGGCTTTCCAAAGGGGCCGCTCTTGGAAGCTCTCAAACTGTCAGCTGAAGCCCTTAAACGTCCGGAGCATGGAAACGTCTAGAAGCCACTCGGGCAGTACACGGAGCTCCCCACCCGAGACTGAGACCGAGACCGAGACCGAGACCGAGCGTCTCCTGTAGTCTCGGGGACGCGGGAGGCCAGGAAGGGGGGACCCGGAAAGCGAAGAGGAGAAAGAAGGGAGAGGGGAAAGAGGCCAGAAGAAACGCTGTCACCTCCTTACCCCCGACCATCCCCCACGGGGCAGAAGAGGCCAGGCTCTGGCGGGGCTCCGCGTAGGGGTCTTTAGGCTTCCAGCACGACTCGCAACAGAGGAATGTAGCCCCCGATGGAAGCCGGTCGGGCTTCTACCGTTTCCACCTCGGGTCCAACGGCGGGGCAATCCCAGGGAGACCCGAGGGCTGCTCTGAGGGTCGCAGAGCTCCCAGGGCGGGGGGAGAAGGACAACTGAATACAAAAGGTAAGGAACACTTTGCATCTTTTCTTTCCTGGCGAGAATTTTACCTCAGAGCAGAAACCTCTAGAAACCCCGGCACAGCAGGTGGATTTCGGGCAAGGTTTAAAAGCCCTGCCTGTGGATCATCCCCGAGCGGATGTCGTCTCATCCACGAGGTAGAAACCTGCGGGATCGCGCCGACGGAAAGCGAGTGGGGCGCCTCCTGGCGTCGCGGAGGAAGCGGGCTCCGGGCGGGGCGAGCGAGCGCAGGGGAGGAGGCGGGTTGGGCGCCCGCGGGGCTGGGCGCCGCCTGGCTCTCCAGCGGAGCGGCGTGCTGACCTGCGTTTCCGTGGTGTAATGGTGAGCATTTTGGACTCTGAATGCAGTGATTCGAGTTCGAGTGTTGTTGCAACTTTCCCTTTAGACAGCGCCCAAACGACTTTTATCCGCAGCCCCAACTCCGTGGCTGCCGGCAAGCGAACTCGCGCCTCAGATACGCGCTGATTGGACGTGCTTTTCCGCTCTCGCCTCCCTCTCCGTCCTGCTCTCAGGATCGGATGGTCTCGGTCCTACTTAAAAAGACTATGAGCTCCCCTTGCCCGAGATCCTCCCTCTCCCACCGGCGCCTCCCGGCCTTTGCCTTGATCTTGTACTTCGCACTTCGCTGACTCCTCGTGTGTCTGGCTTCTGGAAACCCGTTCTGGGGTAGACGGGATCCAGAGGGACGTGGTAGGCAGGTAGGGGGACCCAACCCGGGGTGTCCCCGCTGGACCCAGGCGGCTCGGCCCCTCTCCGGACATCCGAGGCCCCGGCCAGGCAGCCAAGGGCTTAGAGACCGAGACAGTTCCCCAACCTCATCGGGCCACCCTGAGTCTCGTGAGTAAAGGGCACAGGCTGCACCCACCGAAACCTGCACTCCGAGGGGCTTCACACCGCATCTCTTGTAACCGCGCGATCGTCTGTCCCTGTGAGTAAATGGTCGGTATGAGGGGCTGTGAAGTCCCCAATCAGCCAAGGTGATTGCGTCTTACTTTCTGGCTGGATGACGGTTCCAAATCTGAATTGAAAGTCCTGTGGTTTTTGTTTTTGTTTTTGTTTTTTAACATTTTTAATTGAGTTATAGTCATTTTACAATGTTATGTCGGAAGTCCTGTGTTTCACTCAGATGTCCCATTTTATTCCGAATTTTAATTGATCCTATTTCAGTTTGTCTGATTTTATTCAGAATTTCTCCCTCCTAAGTCTCACAGGACACGAAAGCCTCTGTTGGGCTAAGGAAATCTGGTCCTTTCGTCTCAAGCTCAGCCAGAAAGAGGAGCCCGGGCCGCGGGTGCCAGCGGCTGTGGAGACCCCAGGTACCGGACCATGGCCGCCGGCCCGGCTCCTCCGGGGGCGAAGGTGACATGAGCCCGAGCGTCTCCGAGTCCCGACCGCGGGCTCCCCTTCGTCCTACCCCGACTCTCCTCCACTGAGGACGCTCAGGACGGGACCGGATGGAAAGAGGGTCCTCTCTTCTGCTCAGTAGAAAAATTTGGTCCGGAGTTCTGAAGGACCTCCTGTCTAGTGAAAATGTTCACCACCAAATCTTAGTTTTGGAACATTCAGTTCCCAAGACTGTAAAGTACAACTTCGGAGAGTGAAAAGAAAGGGGGGTGGGTCTGTGGAAGATAGCTGAGGGACGGAAGGAGGAGAGAAACGGAGGAAATGATGAGTAAGGAGAAAGGAAATAGAAAGGAGAACAGAGAGTCTGGAAGGTAAGGAGCCGGATAGCCGCTTCTGGAGACCAAGGCTCCTCACAAGAGCGTTCTCGCCGGCATTTTGAATCTTTTAATAATCCTAGGACTATTTTGGCTCTACCTGGAAGATCTGAATCTGGTTGCCTGGTATTTGTCTTTGCAGCTTCTTTTCATTATCTGGGAGGGTCAGGGTAGGAAGGTAAATACACTTGCAAGTTCTTTGGAACCAAGTCAGGACTTTGTTGAATTCCTTGGAGTGACTGGCACGTATCCTTTTCCCCCATCTCTCCCCTTTGCAAGGCAACTGCCTTCTGGGCAAGGCCTGGAGAGAGCCTGGGAACCCCAGACCATGAAGATCCCAAGGGACTACTCCTGGCTTGAGATGCTGTGGCTGAGCAGACTGTGCACTTACAGGGCAAGGGCTCTGGGGGGTTGGCTAGGAGTCTGAGCAAGGAACCAATCAGGATTAATCAACAGGCTTTCTCCATAGCACCACAGACGTTCCTTTTTGAACCCTGCCTCCCATCAGGTCTTCTACTTCCTCTCCACAAGGAACCTTTACTAGAAGCTATTCTTTCAGTGGAACTGCAAGTTTATACATAGATTTAATACCCTTATCTGGCCCACTATCTGCAACTGCCAGTGGTGATGGTAGCCTCAATCTCTATCAAGATGCCTGCTCCAGGCTTTCCTCTACTTCAAGAATGAACTTTGCCTTCCTTTCTTCTCCCACCTAGCTCAGGCCCAGTCTCTGCCTGGTAACCAAAACAGCCCTCTCACCAGTCTCCTCAGGTTGGGAAGAATAAATTCTCAGCTCCTAGCCCCTCTGCAGCCCCCAATAGGTGTCTGTAGCTTCAACCTATACAGGCATATCCAAGAGCCACATCTCTCAACAATTTTTTCCCCTCACCCTGCATCCTCCTCTACTACATATACCCATCACTGACTGATACGGTCTTTTGTGTGTTCTTGTTGTTGCCTACCCAGCACCCAAGCATTTTCTTTCTGGGAATTCTGTTCCCTCTTTGGATTATGTTTTCCTGGTACTGTTCGTGAAGGTGCCCTGCCCTCATTCGCTCAAGGAGAGGGCACTTGACCCAAGCTGAACCAATCAAATTTGGTACTTCTCTGGAATATGAAAATAGAGGAGGGGTGACAGAAAAGATTAATTAAACTTCTGATTTATCCATTTGAAAGTGTCCCTGAAGACCCTGGTCTTTTGTTCCTGCTATTTATATCCTGTGTGGCTGAACTGTGACTAGAGCTTAAATAGTTAATATAATAATTGATCCATCAAACTATGATTGAAAATCAAAGATTAGAAATATTTACTTAGAGATAAGAACATAACTAAATAACTGGTTATGTATGATGAAAATTTGTGAGAGTACATCACAGGACCACTGTTTTTCTGAACAAATTTACAGGTATACATAACTTTGATAAAAATATATCCTAAATACAAAATAATTCCTTTGCCATATGTACTTGTGTGTGTATTTAAAGTTCATTGTTTGTATCTTGAATATAAATTTGTATGTAACCATATTAATGATGCTTTTCAGAGTTTTGTGTCATGTACGGAACGTGTTCTCTCTGTGGTGAATATAAAAATGATGGCAAAAATAAGTTCAAGGAAATAGTAGGTAAGTACTACCCACCTTTGGCAAAATGGTAGAGAAAAGAACATTCTTATAAAACATTGGGATATGACCTACTACATCTTATTTTCAGGGTAATTAGGCAGGGAATTAGCAAAATTAGAAATGAACACATATTTTGATCTGGAAATTCCATTTTCAGGAATCCATAGAGAAACAAACAAGTGACAGCTGATCCCTGCAGCAGTATTTGTAATAATAAATATTGGAGCCAATTTAATGATCATCAATTAGAGACTGATTAAAAATCCATTTATATCAAGAAAGATATTAGTTTAAAAGAACAAAGCAGATAATGAAAATACTGATAGCAACGGTGCTGCTAAAAGCTAACACATATTGAACATTTACTATGTGAGAGGCACTGGGCTCAGGGCTTTACTTGCAAATCTCATTTGACTTTGGATAACCAAAGTACTCATTTTACATGTGGAAATGGAGACACAGAAAAGTCAAGTAACTTGTTCCACTGATTAGATTTCCCACCTGGAGCCGGACTTCACCACAGATGTGACCAGAGTTCTGTTGTTCTCCGTTTTAGGAATTTCCAGTGTTCCAAATATGCTAGGCTGTAAAAACTTAGCCTCTGGAAAAGTAGGGGAGGATGCATGGTGGGTGTGGATTAGGTAGACTCTGGAGTTCTAAAATGAATTTTTTGTTTAAAACAACATTCTTTGCTAGAGGTGCCTGAGGAACTAGAGCCTTGAGAGGAGAGGAAGAGAAGCTTGAGGATAAGATAGCTTCGCTATTAACATGAAACTAGGAAAATGTATTAAACACAATTGTCTTATTGTACAGAGGTACAGAAAAGTGTTTTCTACCCCCAAGCTAGGGCACCCTCAACTCCTCTGTTATGCCTAACCTCGCTCCCCGCTTCAGAAATCTGGGGACGCGGGAGACATCGAGGCCGAGTCCTGTGATCAGGCAGGTTTGAGCGTTGATACGGAGCCCGAAGGCGTGGAGGACTCTGACGATCGATCGAACGCCAGGTCCCCGGGTGACAACCACAGCCTCTCAGTCTGAAGTCATCCATTTTTCGGTTCTTTGCGCCACTTCACCTTTGTGCTCCACGAGTTCCTCCGCAGATCCCCTCGGGTGGGCGCGCGCGTGAAACACCAGCCTGCTGCGCCTCTACAGCTCTGCCCGCCTCCGTGACTCTAGTCGTGAACTCCACCAGGGAGGGACCTTGGGTTTGCTCACGATGCAGCCCCTCTCCTAAACCACTGCTTGGTACCTATTAGGCGCCCAATAAATGCTCGGTTAAAGAGTGCATTCCGCCCAAGGGACCTGGAGGAGACGCAAGAGGCACCAAGAATTCCACTATGGACTTAACATTTTAGTCCTAGAGAATCCCCGGAATGGGGGGACTTGAAAGGTTTTTCAAAGGCAGCCACTCTTTAAAACCTTTATACGTGCCACTAATTTAGAACCAGGTCAAGGTCCCAATCGGAAACGTCTACAGGATGCCACCTGGGATGTCACTGAGCTCCCCATCCCGGGCAACGCGGCTTTCTCAGCCTAGGGGACGCCGGTGGCAAGGAGAAGAGTGAACAAGGAATGCTGACGAGAAGAAAGTGGGTGGGAGTGAGTTGGAGGGCAATTTGGAGTGTGAGAAAGAAAGGGTGTAGGGACTGGAAAGGAAAAGAAAGCCAAGAGACACCAACTCTGGTCACTGAAAGAAAGACCAGTAAGAAAGCGTTGAGGCTACTTGTGTCAAATAATAACACTCATCTACAGCACAGCAGGTTGAACTCATGCGTTGCGAACGCAGCAACTTTGGCTTGAATCATTATGAAATTATCTAACGCGCTGCTATTTTCCTCTTTTAAATCCCCGTTAAAGCCGGCTATCTAGTATGATTTCCCGCTTTGAAACTGGAGACTCCGGAACAGTAGAGTCAGGTTCTCAAGACCCCGCGTGGGCGGGAACTCCCAGCCTCGGCTCAGGGCTGGGAGCCAGGACGCGCCTAACAGCAGGAAACGCTCCAAGTAGCCTGGCGCGAAGGTGCCTGCTTCCTGCCAGCCCCAGCTCCAGACCAGGCAAACACAGCCTAAGGGCCTGACAGTCTATGAAGAAGGCAAGGCGATCACAGAGACCGTGAAACTGGGACCACTAACTTTAACTTATTACCAAGACTCTGAAGAAAAGCATCCAGCATTGCCTTGGAAAGCTAATTCTTTTTTGAAAAGTTTGGGCAACTGATCTACTAATAGGTAGAAGACAAAAATCCCTGCTTTTCATCACATAGTGTGTGACTTCTGTAGATGTTTTAATCATAGGGTGAAACTGACTTTCCCCTTTCTCTCTTGGTAAAAATTCTCCATAAATTTTAACATATACGTAGATCTGTGTAGTCACTGCCGTAATCAAGAATACATAACAGTTTCTTTTCCTGGAAAAATTTCCTCCTGCTCTCTCCTTAGTCACATCTCCCCACAAATAAAAGTTCTGACAACCACTGATCCATTCATCACCATAGTTCTTTTTTAAATGTCTTAAAAGTGAAAGTATATACTATGTAACCTTTTGAGACTGGCTTCTTTTACTCAACACAGTGACTTTGAGATTTGTCCACAGGTTGTCGTGCACATCAACAGTTCCTTTTTATTGTGGAGTATCCCATCCAATTGGTATACCACAGTTTGTCTATCAATTAACCCATTGAAGAATATTTGATGATTCTTTTGGGCTATTACAAGTAAAGCTGTTATGAACATTCCTTTAGAGATTTTTGGGTGAATGTTTTCATTTGTCTGAGGTAAAAAGATTGCCCAGAGTAGGCTTGCTAGATCACATAGTAACTATGCTTAACTTTGTAAGAAACTGCCAAATCTTTTCCAGAGTGACTGCACCGTTTTGTATTCTCACCAGCAATGTATGAGAATTCTAGTTGCTCTCTATCCTAGCCAGTTGGTATTGTCATTCTACTAGTTGTGTAGTGGTATCTCATTGTGGTTTTAATTTGCATTTCCCTAATGCCTAAAGATGTTGAACATCTTTTTATGTGCTTATATCTTCCACTGAAATGTGTACTAATGTCTTTTGCCTTTTTTTTCCTACTGTTTTTGTTTCCTTATTATTTATATATATTTAGGTCCCAAGTCCTATGTCATATTTGTGATTTGCTAATTTTTTTCTCTCAATCCATAGCTTTTCATTCTCTGAAGTTTTTTTTTTTTTTGCAAAACATTTTTAATTTCAACAAAATACAACTTACTGATATTTTTCTTTAATGGATCATGCTTTTGGTGACATACCTAAGAACACTGCTTAACCCCAAGTCATGAAGAATTTCTTCTTTGCTTTCTTCTATAAATTTTCTGGTTTTACATTTTATAGTCTATGCTCCATTTTGAGTTTGTTTTTTGTATAAGTTGTGCAGTTTAAGTGCAATATGGATGTCTAATTAATCCAACACAATTGTTGAAAAGAAAAAATAAAAAGCAATCTACTGAATTGCTTTTGCATCTTTGTCAATAATCAGTTGGCCATATTTCTGTACTATTTCTAGGGCCTTTATTCTGTTTAATTGATTTTTGTGTCTGTCCCTTTGCTTATACCACAGTATCTTGCTAACTGTAGCTTTATAGTAAGTCTTAAAATTGGGTGGTGTTATTCCTCTAACTTTATTCTCCTTTTACAGTAATTTTTTTTAGCTCTTCTAGGTCTTTTTAATTTAATTTTTGTTGCCATTCCAGATCCAAAAAATGAGAATTTATTTATGGCTACAAAAACTTTTGCTAGCATTTTGATTGTTATTGTATTAAAACTATAGATCGATTTGGGGAGAACATAGATCTTTCTCTACTGAGTCTTCCAATCCATGAACACAGTATATTTTACCACTAGTTTGGGTGTTATTTTATCTGTTTTTATTAGTTGTCATTTATAGATCCTGTACATGTTTTGCTAGATTTATGCTTAAGAATTTCATTTGAGGGGAACAACTTTAAATGGTATTATTTTTAAATTTTTGTTGTCCAGTTTGTATATTGCTAGTACATAGAAATACGTTTGCTTTTTGTATGTTGACCTTGTATCCTACATCATTGCTAAACTCACTTATTAAAGTAGTTTGGGTTCTTTTTTTCCAGATCCCTTGGGATTTTCTATATGGACAAATATCTATGATTTAGGGACAGTTTTATTTCTTCTTCTCAAAAGTGGATGCCTTTTCTTTTTCTTGCCTTATTACCCTGGTTAACACTTTCAGCACAATGTTGACAGGAGTAATAAGAGTAGACAGTCTTCCCTTGTTGCCAGTCTTGGGGGAGCATTCAGTCTTTCACCTTTAAGTATGATGTTAACTGAAATTTCTTTGTAGATACTCTTTACAGGTTGAGGATGCTTCCTTATACTCCTAATTTACTGAGAGTTTCATCATGAATGAATGTTGCATATTGTCAAATACCTTTTTTGCATCAATTGATACGATTGTGTGGTTTTAGATTTTTAGACTATTAGTATGGTGAATTACAATACTAAACCTCCTAATGTTGAACCAGCCTGACATTCCTGACATAAACCCTATTGTGCTGTATTCATTTTATATATTGCTGGGTTGAATTTGTTAATGTCTTGTTACCAATTTTTACATCTATGTTCATGATGGATATTATCTATACTTTTTGCAGGATCTCTGACTGGTTTTGGTATCAGGAAACTGGCTGGCTTCATAAAATGAGTTGGTGTTTCTTCCTCTTCCACTTCCCGAAAGAGATTATACAGTATTGGTGATACTTCTTTAAATGTTTGGTAGAATCCCCTAGTGAATCTGTCTGGGCCTGGAGATTTCTTTTTTAATTATGAATACAATATCAGTAATAGTTATTTTACTATTCAAGGTATTTTGTGTGAGTTTTAGCACTTTGGGGTATTCAAGAAATTGGCCCACTTCCTAAAGGTGGTTGAAGTTTTGTGTACAGGGTGGTTTGTAAAATTCCCTTATCATTTAGATGTCTGCATGGTCTGTGGTGGTATTCCATGTCAGTGCTTGGTAATTTGTATATTCTCTCTTTTTTTCCTAATCAACATCAGTAGAAGCTTCTTTGTTTTATTGAACTTCTCAGAGAATCAATTTGTTTGTTTGTTTGTTTATTATAGGAATTTGAGGAAAAGTTGAGGAAGGGAAGATCTTAAAGGGAGAGTTTTACGATCAGAGGAGTCACCAATCAGTTAATCTTTGAAAGAAGGCATGTCTAGTTGCCAAAGTGTGGCAACAAGGAGAGAGCTGACATAAAAGTAATTGAGAAACTGTTGCTTTTCCAGTCTGAAACCAAACTTCTGGTGATGGGCCCAGGACCACTGTTGGTCAGCTGAGCCAACAGTCAGGAGTAAGAGCTAGATGTAGAACAAAGGAGAGCAAAAGAGAGCTGGAATTCAACAGCATGTCTTCATCTGTCCATTTCCACATCTAACTTTGACAATCCTCAGAGAATAACTGTTTCCAGATCTCACACATATTCCTCTTTTGTCAAAATTTCTCTTTGAGACAACTCTAACTCAGAACTACATAGTCAGAGATTCTGGGGAACATAATTTCAACTTAACCAAGTTGACATAGTACAAAATACAACATTGGCAAAATAAGATTTCAAGAGAAGGAGTATTAACAAAGCTAAAGAAATGATAAAGGGGTCAGTACTTCAAGAAAACACAAAATTCCTAAAGGTGTATGTACCTAATACAAGAGCTTTAAAATTTATGAAGAAAAGTTGACAGAATTGAAGGAAATCTACAATCATAGTTAAGAGTTTTAAACATGCATCCTGATGTAATTGGTAGAACAAGAAAAAAACTGAAAAGCTATTGAAGCTTTGAAAAAATCTAGATTTATGGAACGTTATACCCAACAGTTGCAGAATACATATTCTTTTCAAGTTTACCTGGAACATTCATTAAAATTGACTGTATAATCTAGACCATGAAATGAATCTCAAAAACATCTTAAGGATTTTAGTCAGAGTATGTACTCTGACCACAATAGAATTATATTATAAATCAACAATTTAAAAAATCTAAAACATTCCAAATATTTTGAAATGAAGCAACATATTTCTTTAAAAATCCATGGGTTAAAAAAAGTTACAAAGGAAATTAGAAACTATTTTGAACTGAGGGATAATTGAAAAGCAACATATCAAAATTGATAGGACAAAGCTGAGGAAGTCCTTTGAGGACTGTTTCTATCTCTAAATGCTTACATTAGAAAAGAATGGAGGGATAAAATCAATGTTCTGTCTGAGTTTCTACCTTGAGAAGCTATGAAAAGAAGAGGGAAATAAACCAAAGTAAGTAGAATGAAGGAAATAATAAAGATAGAAACAAAATACAAAGTGCTGAAACAATAAGGAAAAAGAAGAAAAGAAGAAGATTCTTGGAAAAAAAATTAATAAACTTGATATATCTTTAGCAAGACTAACTGAGAGAGAGGGAGAGAGAGAGAGGAACACTAATTAGCAATATCAGAAAATAACAGAGGATATCACCACAGATCCTAAGATGTTACAATAAGATATTGCTGTGTATCTTATTGTAAGGACATATTATGAAAACCATTTAGGCCACTAAACCTTGCATCTTAGATGTACAAATGTCTTGAAAAATAAATTATCAAAATTAATATATGAAGAAATGAAATATCTGAAGAACTCTATATATGGAAGGCAATTGAATATATAATTTTAAGTCTTCTTACAAAGTATACTCTAGGCCCATATGGCATCACTGGTGAATTTTATCAAACATTTAAGGAAGAAATAATAACAATCTTACACAAAGATTTTCAGATAATATGAAAAGAAGATTACACTGCTAAACTCATTTATGAGACCAGCAGGACTTCATTCCAAAACAGCCATACAAGGACATTTCAAGGTAAGAAAACTACAGATCAATATCATGAATATAGATACAAAATCACCATAAATTATTAGCAAACTAAATCCAATAACATATAAAAAGGATGTTACATCATGACCAAGTAGAGTATATCTTAGGAATGGAACATTACTTGTAACAGTAGAATATTAAACAATGTAATTAATAACATTAACAAAATT
Organism: Camelus ferus; assembly: GCF_009834535.1. NCBI lineage: Eukaryota > Metazoa > Chordata > Mammalia > Artiodactyla > Camelidae > Camelus > Camelus ferus. The sequence continues at coordinate 57,208,801 of NC_045704.1, read as the reverse complement.
AAGGCAAAAATTCTTGATCATTTTTTAAAATGCAAAAATAGCATTTCACAAAATTCAACATCCATTCATGTTTAAAGTTCTAAACAAATCAGAAATAGAAAAAAAAAACTTAATCTGATAAAGGGCATCTATGAACAACCTACACCTAACTTCAAATCAAATGAATACCGTCTTCCAAACATGGAGAAAAGGAAAAATACCAGTTCTCACCACTCTGTTCTACATTGAATTAGATGTTTTAGCAAGAGCAGTAAGGCAAGAATATTAAGTAAAAGGCATATAGACAAGAAAGGAAGAAGTAAATTTGCCTTGACATAATTGTGCCTGTAGGAAATTCTAAGGAGTCTACCCAAAAAAAACCCAAAACAAAAACAACAACAACAACCCTGCCAGAATTAATAAGTGAATTTAACAAGGTGCTAGAGCTGCAATTTTGGGGACAGGGAAGGCACTACAGGCAAAGCAGAATCTCCCCTCCCAAAGGGACATGAGCGGGGTGTGGTAAGACTGGTGAGGGGCCCATCCTGGTCTGTCCAGGGCAGTTTTAATGGGATAAAGAAAGGAAGGGATATATTCTCTATGAAGTAGAGGGGGAAATTCCAGGAAAGAGGTAGGGATATGTTAGAGACCCAGGATGCCTAATATATTGGCAGCTGGAGATGGCTGGCAGATATAGAGGGGAGAACCGCGCCTACTTATAAACTTGAAATTTCATTTTAAAAATAAAAATTTTAAAAGGACTAAATGTTCCTTAAGAAGAGGAGGTAGAGGACCTGAATGAGGGTTTAGGAGTAGAAATTTCTGGATTGCTGTGCAGAAGCCTATTGATCACCTCCATGAAATTTTCCTTTACACAGTCTACTGGACAGACCTCAAATCCCTAGATGTGCACGTTCCTGACGATGTAATCTCCAGCTAGTAATCTTTGACTTGATGGTCTCTGCTGTTCTGAACCTCCTCAGGCCCAGCAGGCCGGCAGTCTGCAAGGGAATAGAAGAGGGGTGGGGGTGAGGAGGAGGAGATATGTGCCATTCAACTTTCAGGAAGCCAACTGAGTGCCTAATTTAAGGATCACACATATTACAAAGAATTTTATCCCCAGAAAAAAGCAAAAGAAAATATAGCAAAAATAAACATGGAGCAGCTTCAGGCCTTCTGGGTAAAAAACATTCTTGGGTGGATCAAGGTTCTTAGGTGGTAGAAGACATTTTCACTAAGTAAAACCGCCCTTCAAAATTCTCGTCTAAATTTTTCTATGAATAGAATTAAGTGATCGTGGCCTTCTTTTCCAATGGTGTCTTCTTGAAGCAGAGTCGGGCAGATTTAAGGGGGAGCCTCGTAGGTCCGGGACTCGGCCCTCATAACTGATCTGATTCATCTCACTTTCGCTCCAGGAGGAGTCTGAGTCAGGCGGCCGTGGATCGGGGACCTGAAATCTTCATCTGAGATCGCTTTTGGGGGCAGAGTTTAGGGTTTAAGGAGGAAATTCTCCCAGACTGAAGTACAAAGTTTAGGACAACTGTGGCCCCTACTGGCCTCAACAAAGACTCAGAAGCTCGGGATTCCAATGGTAGCCAGTAGGAAAGGACCGAAGAAAATACAACGAAATGCGTCCTATCTTCTGCTTGAACTCATGACTCAAATTTTGTCTCATCACCCCACGACTGAGCTAAAAAACACTATTTCATATTTAAATTATTTTCCACCTATGTAGAAACAGGACATCGGTGCAGCTACAAGACATGCAGTGTGAAGCCCCTTGCGCTGCAGGGTTCAGGGGGCGCAGCCTCTGCCCTTTACCCCCGGGACCCAAGGTGACGCGACGAGGGGGTGGCACTGGCTTGGCCTCTGAGCCCTTTGGCGGCGGGATCCGGGGCCTTCGATGCCTTACGACAGGCAGAGCCAGGCGAGCCCAGCGGGGTCACCGCGGACTCTGTTCTTCAACCTGCCCGCCACGACCTTGTGGACCGTGCCGCTCCAAGAAGCCGGTTTCTGGGACTCCCATTCCTGAGGAGGAGGCGACAGTAGCGGGAGGGACGCGGAGCTTCCTTCCCGGGACCCAGACCACCCGGTACCCAGGTTAGGACGGAGGGGGACGCGGAAGGCGGAAATCGCGTCTACTCAGGGCGTATCTGAGGCGGGTGTTCGCTATGCGGCAGCAACGGTGTTCAGGCTGAAGGATAAAAGACGGTTGGGCGCGGCCTAAAGGGAAGGTCCCACCGAGACTCGAACTCGGATCGCTGGATTCAGAGTCCAGAGTGCTCACCATTACACCATGGAACCGCAAGCCGGTCCGCCGCTCCCCCCGCGGAGCCAGGCGGCGCGCGGCCCCGCGGGCCCAGGACCCGCCTCCTGCCGGGCGCTTCCTCACCCCTCCCCCAGCCCGCTTCCTCCGCGACGCCAGGAGGCGCGTCACTCGCCTTCCCTCGGCGCGTTTCTGCAGGTTTCTACGTCGTAGATGAGACGAAGTCCACTCGGGGATGAGCCACGGGAAGGGCTTTTAGATCTTCCCCAAATCCACCTGCTCTGCCGGGATTTCTAGAGTTTTCTGCCCTGAGGTAAAATTCCCGTCAGGAAAAAAAGGGTTCCTTTCTTCGTTTTCAACTGTCCTCTTCCCGCCCTGGGAACTCTGACGACCCTCAGTACAGCCCCTGGGTCTTCCTGGGATTGCCCCGCCCTCCTCCTCCTCCAGTTCAATCCTCGACCCCGTTTGTCTCCTCCCGGCGTTCCTTGCTGTCTCCCAGCTTCCCTCATCTCTTTCGCAACCACTCCGCCTCACTTTCTGCTCCTGCCCCAGTACACAGCACAGGCTATCAGAACATCGGGAAGAGCGGCCTCGGTTTGACAGGAAGGTGAGGCACGTTCCCCATAAATTCGAGAAGCCCAACTGCTTCTCGGGTCAGGACACTTTGTCAGTGCTCGAGGCCTCGGCAGTGTGTGACTTCCGCTCGCCCAGGGCCATCGCGGAGCTGGGGCGACTCCAAAATAATCAGCCTCGGGTTCGGCTAGTCTCCTGGCTTGGTCGGCTTGGTCAAATCCGAGGACTTCGAGCCGCCTGCACTTCTCTCTACCTCCCTGGTTGAAAAAAAAGAGATGGTTCTTCGTATCGCCTCCTGGTGGTTACGTCCGGTACTGCTCAGTGATCCGCGGAGCCTAGATGCCCAGAAATTCAGGACGCTGGGCCATACTCAGAACCTTGAAAGTCCAACAAACTACCGACTCCAATAGACATGGGGGCGAGGGGGAGTGAGGGTCGTGGAACTATGCTCCTCTCTTGGCTACAAGCAAGAGGTTGAAAAAGCAACTTTCTAGTGTTTTCAGGTTCAGAATGTGTGGATAGTCCCACAAATATGAGCCTGAGGATCACAGAACCTCCAACTTTCTGCAGCCAGCCCTCTTGTTTTTAAACTTCCTGTGGCCCAGAGACTCTGCCAAAGGTCTCCGGCCACCGTATCTGCACAGCCCAGCATCTGAGCGCCTGGAAACTCATAACTCTTTTGAGTAGAGAGTGGGGTCTTAGACTCATTGTGTGGGGAGGGAGAGGAGGAAAGATTTTGACCCTTAGGCTGAAGTACACTAGTCAGATTCAGTAGGGAATTATAAATGAGCCAGAGCTGTGGTTTACATCTTGTTACCCTTAGGGAAGTTAGTGTGGAAGACAGGAATTGAATTTTTTCCCTATACATTTTTTTTAAAATCATGTAACTTACGAAGAGAACATATCCGTGTGTTCCTTATATTTAAAAAAGAAGGAAAGAAAAGAAAACTGAAAGATGCTTCAGATCCCAGTGCAGAGGCAATTCAATTGGGTGGAGGGAAGGAGAGCTTCTTTGGGGAGAGAACTCTTAGAGGGCCCCAGAATTCTGACAAGATCCCCGGGTGGGTTAAGCTGTAGCTGCACTTGGATCTATTAGGGCAGAGGAAGGAGGTTTGGCCACTGGGCTGAGCAGCATCTTCCTACAGGTGGGTCCTTCTGAGATCCATTCCTCCCTCTTACTCTCCTCTAAATGGCTCTCAAAACCACCTTCCCTCTCCTAAAGTTTGTCCATTCTTGTAAAATGAGTGTTTGATCACAAGGGTTAATGATTCCACAATGATTGGACCCCATTTCCCACATTTAAGAATGACCATTTAACACAAACACGCACTGGAGTACTTTGCAGCCATTAATTGAAGAATACCTATATGAATCAATATGGAGTTATTTCTGGGATATGTTTTTGTGTGTAAGAATAGCAAAGTATAAAACAGCATATGCATAGTATGCTATCTTTTGTGTAAGGAAAAGGAGAAATAGGTATATATTTGTTCTGCAGGAAGGATAGGCCAGAAAATAATGAAAATGTTTTTATCTAGGGGTGCCTGGAAATGGAGTCTAAGGTATAGAGAGCTTTTTTCTAAAAGTAGCTTAATACAGTTTTAATTTTACAAACCATGTCAGTGTTTTATATATTCCAAAAGAAGATGAAAAAGCTAACCTTAAAACTGAAAAACAAAAACAGAACAAATGATTTTTAACTATATATCAAATGATAGTATAACCACATAGAATGTAATTAATGCAAGTAAATTTTGAAAGCAGTGCTTGTCTGTACACTTCATAGCGGGGTATATCCTAAGGACGTCTTAAACTTTACTTAGTAGGTTTGTTTGTGGTAGAATTGGTGTATAATTCAGAAGCTGTCTTGTGTGCATTGTAGGATAGAGCTAATTAGTAAAAACATTGATATTGTCAGAAATTAAGGTTATCAACTTGGAAGAAGGAGGATAAAAATATGAAATGGGAAAAGTTGAGGAGGAACCATATGGTGTTGGCTTGGAATTAGAGCTATCCATATTAACCCTATCCACTGACAGGTCTAGAAGCAGCAATACCCCACCGCAGGAAGCACATCTACTGCTTGGTTTCTAAATACTATTTTCTAGGATTCCTTGTAGAAATGCCTGATTTGGGGTTGAGGGAGTAAAAGTACAGTGAGCATGGATCATCTTGTTGTGTCCAAAGATTAACTGACACAAACCAGAAGTTCACAGAAGCCAGCTTGAAAAGGTCCCCTGGTCAATTTGGAGACCAATGGAACCTTAGAAAGACTAATGAGTATAATGTATTATACTGAAAGAGAAAAGAATCCATATAATATACATGTAGTATACATGGAGAATAATCTATGTGCTATACTTAAAAGATGGGGGAGGAAAAGCTTTACCTTATAGAAGAATAGCAGCGAGTAAGTGTAGATGGAATAATAAGATTGTTTCTGTAAAAGAGTGTAGGCTTACAAGAAATGTTTATGTTTTCCTCTGTTTGGGGAGGGATCAAAACTAAATAGGGCGACACTGTTATTTTTTGTTTGTTTACCTCAGATTTTAGATGTGTTTGTTTTCTTGACTGCAGAGCATGTTGTACATATTTATTCATAATGGTGAAATGGCAAAATGTCAGTTTTACTACCCTAGTTCATCTCTAGTGAAATTTCAATCGGTAAGGCATGGTTTCATTCACCTAAGTGTTTAGCAGTTTTCTGGGTTCAGTACAATTATTTCGAATTTTTATTTTATTTGACAGATTTTATTTGCATAGATCTAAAAAGAAATGTTGACTGATGCCCATAAACATTCTTGTTAGTATCTAGTTAATATAACTAGATAGTAAGGCCTGAGAGTTCTTTCTGAAAGCTTTGTAAAGCCTCTAGAGTTGTCATTTATTTTGGGAGATGCAAATCTCTTATCACCTTTCCTGAGATCAACAACTAGTAATTATCCAGACTACCTCTACCAAGATTTACCTGCTACACCTGAAAATGTATGGGTCTACTTTCCCTAAGATCCCTGTGTTTGTCAGTGTTGTGGCCCATAGGAGGGGATGTCTTTTAGTATCTCTAAGTCTGGGATTCCATAAGCCATACACCAGGTAAGAGGCCATTTTTCTGAGAGGACTTTGTAGGCATCATTTCTGTAGGTAAGGTATGGCTCTTCTTCCTTATAGTGGATTTGCACACCAAATTTAACAAGATTTGTGGCATGGTCATAATTACAATATAATATATCTAGTTATGTTCTGGTAGGAAGAATAAGGATTCTTACTGGCTATTTGTAACTACAAGATCGTGAAGAGTTAAGGAATTTAATGAAAGCAGTTTCCATGTTGTTTATCTATTGTTAACATTATGCTCAGTAGTCTTGTAGGCCAATCAATACATATTCTTGTCTGTAAATCATTCTTCAAATTTCTTGATGCTTAGTTTGTTTACAATCTGTAATAAGATTCCACAGGCTATTTTTCACAAGTCCAAAGATTTATCATAAAATGCCATTTAAACAATGTTTCCTTTCGGTTTGTACAAATAGACCCTGTTAAATTGAGGAGTCAAGGTATATTAAAAAGAAAAGGGGTTTTCTCATATGCATGTTAAAAAGAGAATATTAATCACAATTTGATTAGTTCTTTTGGTCCATTTAGCACTAGTAATAAATTCATGTTTTGATGATCTTGGGGTAAATAATGTACTACCACAAACTCATCTGCATCTGTGTAAAAGAGTCCTGGAAATCCTTACAAGAATCCTTGTACAAGTAGCAGTCACTTGCATAGTCTGCCAAATGTCTGTCTGAGGTGATTGTGTTAGTTTACACTGGAAGTTGCACCCATGAGTCTCTTTATCTTCTAGTTAAGAAGACTAGGTATACTCTTTTATTGAAACTCTTTTGATGTTTCTTTCAGAAGTCTCAGTTTCTAATCTGTAGTTTGTAGAAGGGACATTGTGTAAGAGAAAAGCAAAAATCACAGTACATGAAAAGATTGAATGGCACTGCATAATTCTGTATCATAACCAACAATCTCAGTATGGCTAAGAGTGCAGCTCTCTATAGAAATAAAACAGATTAATAAGAATTTGATCAATGATTACTCTGAGACTTGTACTGATTAATCCATTAAATTAAAAATCATCCTTGCTAACATAGGGAGTTTAAGAGCATTCATACTTGGGGGCATACAGACAAATGGTGTTAAATCTTTCCCCCTTCTCTCTCTCTCTTTTTCTCTCTCTTTCTCACACACAAACACACACACACACAACTGCCTCAATAGCACAGATTTAGTATAAATAGCTTTGGGCATTTAGTAAGTTACAGACCAATAAATTCAGTTGAGCAGTGAAATTTAATTTGCAAGAAATTAAGACATAACCTTAACACTGAGTGATTTACAATGTTTCCACCATGTCTTCAACTGGTTAAAGAGAGTATTTGGTCTCCTTCTTATTTTAGCGTATAAACTGATTTCAGCATACAAACTGATAAACTCTTTTATTTGACTGTCTGCCCAATGAACATATTTCATGTTGTTCTTTGCTATTTTTGTGCTTGCTTTTGGATCAGAAGCAATATTAACTTGCATACAGTTAAGCCCAAACAAAATGCTTATATTGCTGTTGAATAGTTTCAATGCCTGTGCAACATACTTTCCTGAAAAGTCAAGATTTTCAAGTCTACCTTGATTATGTTTAACAGCAGCATCCTGCTGACAGCATCTCTAGATCTGACAGGGTAAATGTTGTGTGGATTTGTCACCATAAGCTCCTCTAAACTAAACGCTTCTTTGAATAAGTTTAGAGTGTTCATTGATTTAGAGTTTCTCAAGTTCATGTCATGCTTCTGGGTCCCCAACAATTTGTTCTAAGTACTTACTCATATTAATCTGGAACAGTTTCCACATTTCTCTTGGGAGTTTTTGAATGTCAATTTTATGTTTCCTTGAAGCGGTATCAGCTGGAACTTGTCAAATTGGGTCACAGAGCTGTATAGCATCGTTTTATTTTTTTTTTTTTTGAGTAAAAGTAGATTTATTTAGAGAGATGTATGGGGGAGGGGGGGCGATTAAAGTAGAAGTAGATACTCCATAGACAGAGTGTGGGCCGTCTCGGAAGCTGTATAGCATCATTATATCTTTCCTCGCATCAGATTTTGCTTGGCTCTGTGACTGCCAGGAAACTTCAACTCCTGAAGGCAAAACAATGCCAAGGCATACTGACCATAACCTAGGGCTGCAGTCATTACTGTTCACATGCTATCCAAGTATCATCTCCAAGCATAGAAGCATATTTACTGATTAACTCTTTAACTTCCACTATTTGATCACTATTTCATGAATTTTCTTCTTTCCTTTTTCTCATTTTATTACACATCTTCCCAAAGCTGAGACATTTGTCATCTTTCCAGAATCTAGAAGCAGCTGTGTACTTTCTGTAGAGAATTTTTGAAATTGTAATCTTGTGATCACTTTTTTTCATGTCACCATTCTTAATGCCAGTCCTTTTGTCCTGAATCATCACAAAATGGCTTGCCTGGCTTAAGCTCTAAACAAACATTAGCGCATGATATTTTGAACAAGTAAGATGCAGCTTTGTTCCCACATTCAAACCTACAATTGAACCATATCAAGATATTATTGATGGATTATCCTCTTTATTTCCCAGAGTTACTGACCTGAAACACCAATTTGTATAATCTTTCCCATGATCTTGAAGATTTCTGATAATACAGAATGTAGAATCTCCCTAATGCACAACCCTACCTATCAAGGAGTTATCAGTGAGCTTTGTTTTGTATAGTCTATGTCATGAAAATAGTGGGCTTTTTTTCCCTAAACATAAATTATAATACTGACTATCTTTTCTCAAACAGTACATATGCCTCTTTCTCTCCCTCCTCCACCCCAGTATTGTTTCAGCACCTGTCCTTCCTTCCCCCTGATTGAGAAACACTGTCCTAGTTATTCTGTTCCCCATTCCCATGTTTCAAAGCATTTTTTCCTTGATGTCACACCAATCACTCTGCTCCCTGTTGATACTGAGAAACCTAATTTAGGGCCTGAGCCAACCACTGATCATCCAGGAGTTGATTCTTCAGACTTTGAACCACCTATTTACTTTACTTCTTCAGTGGTTGAGTAAGAATAACCTAGGAAATTTGTGGGGAAAAGGAGGGTTCCTATGCCCTATCCCTATGCCGAGAGATTCTTAACAAGTTCCTCATGTGATTTTGGTGTAAGTGATCCCTAGATCTACAGCCAGTGCACAAAGGATTGGAGAATAAGGAATTCATACTGAGTGACTTCTCAGACACTGAATTTAGTCGTCTGTCTGTCTGTCTGTCTCTCTCTCTCTCTGTGCTCACACATCCATACACACACAAACACACACACTTAAAATCATACAAAAGCTCTGTATGTAATGTTATATATTCTCCATTTTGTAAAATAGGATAATGAGGCTCAAAGAGATTAGAGAAATTGTGTACTGTGGCATATTTAGTTAAGTGGTGGATCTGGTATTCAAATCCAATAATGTCTTTTCCAAATCCATGGTTCTTCTATTGCTGCAGTCCAGCCCCAGTAAAGGATTTGGTGAGGAATACACTTGGAACTAAGGAATGTGGTAAAAATTAGCTGTTTATAGTGACTTTCATTTATTCATTCAACAGGTGTTTATTGACTGTTCTGTGTGGCAGGGACTTGTATATTGGGGATATTGGGGGAATAAGACAGGCCCTACTCATATGATGATTATCTTTAACAGTCAAACATTATATAGCTAATTACTAAAACTATTGTAATTGTGATGGGTGTTAATTACTATATACATGTTCCTTTGTCCAGTTTCATCATCTAGGTATTGAAAGCTAACTAAGTGTATAACACAGACCTATAGAATACATGAGAATATATTTTTCCTGGACAAGAATCCCTGTTTTTTTTTAATCTTAAAAGTAAGAAGATCATTGTTTATTCCACAGGCCTCTGACATTCTAATATAAGGCTGCATGGCACAGTGCAAAGGGCACTGACCTCAAGGTCTTGCAGCTCCCAGATTTATAAAGGTAGCTCTGGCACCAACAAGCTTTGGGAGCTCCAGCAAGTTTGTTAATCTTGCAAGTCTTGGTTTCTTCATCTATAAAATTAAGTTGTTGTCTTTCATCTTTCTGGTTTTCCAAGTTTCCTTCAGAGGAATGGCCCTACCGCAGTCCCCTGGAGACCTCTGTCCTCACAGAGGCCACACAGGCTTAAACTGCAGCTAGTATGGGTTTAGGCAGAATGCCTTTTACCCTGCGGAACAAGAGAGGATGGGAGGCTTCTGAGAGGTTGCCTTTAAGCCTTTCCCTAGATAGGCAATCATGAGATAAATTATCAATGCCTATCAAGTTTCGATGAGATATGATGCTTTCTGCCTGCTTTTCTCAAAGTATGGGTGAGACTATAAGACCATTTAGCTGCCATCTAGAAGTGGCTCCTCAGCAGTGGGTTTCCCCACAACTCACACTGCAGTTGCCAGCCCCTTTTGTTTTGGTGTTGAGCTTTTTGGTATGCAGGACATCGGCCAAGGGAGCAGGCACATTTGGCTATTCATTCATTCCCTTTCTAAGTAAGTAATAAACTGAATCTAAAAGTGGCTCATTGTATTGAATCAGTCAAGCCTTGGTCTTGTCTTGTGTGCTTGACAGCTTCTTCCTGCTCCAGTATTCTCTGTGAACTGTCATGAACTCTGTGTTAAACGACCATTAGGAACTGCAGCCAAGACCAGGTCACAGTCCTTGGTGTATGTGTTTGCTGAGTAAACATGCTTAGCCTACGCCCTGAGAATACATAGCTGAGAGATTAGTTGGAAGAAAGTGTTGGCATGGTTTCGAGAATAAGAAAAACATGCAGAAGAATGAACTGATGGCAGTCTCTTGGCAGCCAAAGGGGATGAGAACGAGAACAGTCTTCAGGCTAGGATAGGAAAGCTTGAGGGGAAAATAAGGGATGCCTACAACAATACATACACTGGAACATTATTCAGCTTTAAAAAGTCAGGAAATTATGATACATGCTACAATGGGGATGAATATTGAAGACATTATACTTGAACTTAGAACTCAATTCAGGCATTTACTGAGGTCCCATGGGTAGAGTATGTTCTAGTTACATTGGGGCACACAGAGATGACCTTACACAATGCCTGGCTTGAAGGACCTTAAAAGTGCTTTGTTTTTAACTGAGTCTATCTGTATATGAGAACAGCAATATCAGACAGAGACAGGCTTATCCTGCTGGAGTGAAATCAAGATATCTGAAGATTGTTATGTCATCTCTCACTTAAGTCCAAGAATCCAACACTCTGGGTCTGACACTCCCCTGTTTCCTGTTTAGATAAGGATATGTGCTTCTGAGGTTGAGAGTGTTTCTGGGAAAGTCATGTACTCTGTAAATCCCCTTGATCTCTTCCTGAGCACATATATGAAGTTACTTTTTTGTAGAATAGCCTTTAAATTCAACAAAAATCTTTGTTTTTTTTCTTTTCTAGTCTGGCAATCTTAATCTTTTACTTGAAGATTTTAGTTCATTGAAACTTAATAAAATTACTATTATAGCTGGGTTTATATCTACCACTTTATTATTATTTGTTTTCATTATTACGATGTTTTATGATCCCCTTTCCCTTCCTTCTTTGCTCTTTTAGATTAGAATAATTTATGTTATTACATTTTCTCCTGTTAACTTGCTTTATCATTCTTTGAGAGTTTACCTTAGAAACATCAACATGCATTCTTGATTTATTATATTTTTATACAATGATTATCTTCACAGTACTGCTAGAATCTTAGAAAACTAATTCCTTTTACCCAGTTCTACCTTTTGCATTATTGTTGATAACAAACTATTGCAAATTCCTGATGTCATTAAATATTTTTTGCCCACATATCTACCATTTCCAGTATTCTTTATAAAAGTCTTCATTGCCATGTTTCTAGCTAGGATTATTTTCATTCTTTCTTAAAAATCACTTTTAGTATATTTGTAATATCCTTTGCTGATGTTATAATTCTTCAGTTTTTGTTTGTCTAAAACATTTATTTCACTATCATTTTTTACTTCTTAACATTTTTCATATTTATTGAGATATAATTAACTACACAAATTTGAAGTGTACGCTTGATGTTTTGACATATATATATGTGACACACACATCTGTGAAGCATCACCACGATCAAGACAATGAACATAACCATCATGCCCCAGAGTTTCCTCCTGCTCTTTTGTAATATTTCCCTCTCTCCTATACCTACCATTGACACCTCCATCCCTGCGTAATCACTGATCTGATTTCTGGATCATATGATATGTGCTCTTTTCATTGGCTTATTTTGCTCAGCCTAATGTTTTTTACATTTAATCACATTATTACGTTGTGATGGTTAATTTTATGTGTTGACTTGGCTAAGGGATGCTCAAATATGTGGTAAAACATCATTTCTGTGTGTCTGTGAGGTATTTCTGGAAGAGATTAGCATTTGATTCAGTAGACTGAGTAAAGAGATCAACCCTCACCAGTGTGGTTAGGCATGATTCAATCTGCTGAAGGCCCAAATAGAACAGAAAGGTGAAGGAAAAGGGCTGTTTCTCTCTCTTCTTGAACTTTTCCTGCCCTCAGGCTTCAGAGTTCCTGGTTCTTGGGCCTTTGAACTTGCTAAATTATATCACCAGCTTTCCTGGCTCTCCAACATGCAGAGGGCAGACTGTGGGCCTTCTTAGCCTCCATAACTGCAAAAGTCAATTCCTATAATAAATCTCCTTATATGTACATAACATATTGAGTATGTTTTTGTGTAGAGTCTGGATTAATGCCTATGTGCATCAGAAATTTGTTTCTTTTTGTTGCTGAATAGTATTTCATTGGATGGATATGTCACAATTTTCAAATCCATTCCTTTGTTGAGGGATATTTGTGTTTTCCCTGTTTATATCTATTATTCAAAAAATATGTACAAGTTTTTGCATGAACATCATTTACCTTTTTGGGTAAATTGGAGTGGAATAGCTTGTTCATATGTATGTTGAAATTTTTAAGAAATTGTCAAACCGTTTTCCAAAGTAGCTGTGATTTTTACATTCCCACTAGCAGTGTGTAAGAGTTCCAGTTGCTCCACGTCCTCACCAATACTTGGTGTCATCAGTTTTTTTTAATTTCAGTCATTCTAGTGGGCATGTGTTGGTATATCATTATGGTTTTAATTTCCATTTTCTTAATGAATAATGATGTTAAGCATATTTCCATATGCTTATTTCCCATTAGCATACTTTCTTTGATGAAGCATTTGTTAAAATCTTTTGCCCTTTTGAAATTTGTGTTATTTATTTTCTTATTATTTAGTTGCAAGAGATCTTTATATGTTTTAAAAAACTTTGCTGTGTGCATCTGTGCTCCTCCCGAGTTCTCTGATCATCTTCACAATTATGACTCTGAACTCTTTATCAGGTAGATTGCCTATCTCTTTATCACTTATTTCTTCTTCCAAGATTTTGTCTAAATTTCTAATTGTATTTTTACATAGGTTAGTTTCTCGACCTTGGAGGAGTGGCCCTCTGTAGGAGATGTCCTGTGAGTCCCAGCTGTGCACTCTCCTCTTGTCACCCAGGGCCTGTGGGCAGCTGGTCCCAGGGTAGATTCTGACCTGTGTTTGCGAACTTGTTTTGCAGGTTGCAGGATCAGTTTTCTAGCTTCTGATGTCTGCCCCTTGGTGGGTGAGGCTGGTCTAGGGGCTGGTGCCTGCCTACTGGTGGGTGGAGCTGGGTCTTGGCCTTCTGGTAGGCTGAGCTGTATGTGGCATGTCTAGAGGCAGCTGTGGGGCCAGCTTAGGTGGTATTTACTGATGGGTGAGGGTATGTCTCCATCTAGTTAGTTGTTTGGCCTGGGGCGTCCCAGCTCTGGAGCCTAAAGGCTGTTGGGTGGGACCAAGTCTTGGTGCTAATATCCAAGCAAGATGTAAGCCTCCTGGAAGGAGAGTTCATTCAGATGGACACCCCTGAATGTCTGCCACTGTGTGCATACCCAAGGTGAGCCATAGCCACCCCACGCCTCCCCACAAGAACCCTAAGCCCAGCAGGTAGGTCTGGCCCAGGCTTCTATGAGATTACTGCTTTTGTTCTTGGTCTCAGCAAGTGTGAGATTTTTTGTGCAACCCTTAAGCATACAGATTCCCCCTATCCTGTGGAGCTCCTGTAATCAAGCCCCACTGGCCTTCAAAGCCCAGCACTCTGGAGACTCCTCTTCCTGGTGCTAGGTCCAGGTGATATGGGACTCAGAACTTTAACTGTTGTAGGAGAACCTCTGCAGTACAATTATTCTCCAGTTTGTGGGCCGCCCACCCACGGGGTATGGGGCCTGATTATATCATGAGTTCACCCCTCCTACCAGTCTCATAGTGGTTTCTTCTTTAAGTTTTTAGCTACAGAAGATCCTTTCTGGTAGTTCCCAGTCTTTTTTATCGCTAGTTTTTCTGCAGTTAGTCATGGTCTTGGTGTGTCTGTGAGAGGAGATGAGCTCCAGCTGCTTTTACTCCACCATCTTGAAAGGAAGTCTCCTATATATTCTAAATATAGGAGCTTTGTCAAATACATGTTTGGCAAATATTTTCTCCCAGTCTGTGACTTGCCTTTTCATTTTCATAAGAATATGATTTTAAGGACAAAGGTTTTAATTTTGTGAAAAAAATTTTATAACTTTTTTTCTTTGTTAGTTTGTGATTTTTTTGTGTCATATTTGAGAAATCTTCACCAAACCCAAGTTCACTAAAAGTTTCTCCTATGTTTTATTCTAGAAATTTTATAGTTTTAGCACAATTAGATCTATGAAAGCTCTTGAGTTAATTTTTGTAAATGGTGTGAGGAAAGAACTCAATTTTGTTTTGTTTCCATATGGCTGTTTAGTTGTTTCAGTACCATTTGTTGAATAGATTATCCTTTTCCCCAGTGAATTACCTTGGCACCTTTGTTGAAAATCAACTGACTATAGATGTGTGGGTCTGTTTCTGAACTCTTTATTATGTTCTGTTGATCTATTTGTTTATTTTTAGATGAGATAGTACATTGTCTTCATCATTTAGTTTTATAGTAAGTCTTGAAATCAGGTACTGTTAGTCCTCCAACTTTGCTCTTCTTTTTCAAAGTTGATTCACCTGTTAGAGGTCCTTTGCAATTCCATATAAATTTTAGAATCTGCTTGTCAATTTCTCCAAAAACCTTTTTTTTTTTTTAATTAGAAACCCACTTTAAATAGAAAGGCATGGACAGATTAAATGTGTAAGTAGGGTTAACTCCCCATCTCAAGATCAGCTGATTAGCAACCTTAATTCCATCTGCAATCTTAGTTCCTTTTTGGCATGTTCATAGATTCTGGGAATTAGGACATAGACATCTTTGGAAGGCCACTATTCTGCCTACCACAAGTATTTAGTCTTGGGATAATTGTTCCCCACTACTAATGTAAGATTCTGCTAAATACCTACTCATTATTCCATGAATTGTGATGTTTACCAGGTTGGCAGGAACAGGAACTATACTTTGCCCTGTCTGAGGTCTGGGCATAGTTCCATCTATCCTTTTTGATGGTTCTTTATCCAGACTCAGAAAGCTTTCCTTTCTCACAGGTACTGGTTAACACTCTGTTAATACTCAAGCAGAACCCTCTGCAGATCTATTAAGCTCTATCGCTGTGCAGCTTTCTCCTCCTTGTACTTTGCCCTGTATATTCTGCAGTGTTGGTCTTTGAAGACTGTTAAGCTCCATGTCCTCAATTCAGTCAGTTTACCAGGCTAGAAATTCTTAAGGTATTCAGCCTGGGAAATTAAAGGGCTTTACTTCATATGTTTGCTGTGTTTCAGGGATCACTGTCCTTCATTGCTTGGCTTTCAATGTCTGAAAACCATTATTTAATATATTTTGTCTGAATCTTTAGTTGTTTTAGGTGGGACGATAAAACTAGTCCCTGTTATTCTATTTTGACCAGAAACAGAAGTCTCCTGGTAATTTTTGATTGGATGTCAAACACTGTGGCTGTTTATGTTGTTGAGTGCTGGATATTTTTGTATTCCTATAGGTATTCTTGAGTTTTGTTTTGGCATGCAATTACAGTACTTAACAAAATGTCTTGGGACCACTAAGCACACTTTAGTCAAGCCCCCTTGCTCTAGTTAGTCTTTATTACCTTAAAACCAGGAGACTGGGAGATTTCACTCTGCTTTTCATAAGCTCTTGTGCCAGCTCTTAAGCTTCCCATGCAGTCCAGGCCTCAGTAACTGTCCTTTAGGGAAGACTAGCTGTGCATTTGATATCCCTCAAGTCTTCAACTCATCCCTCTATCACCAGACACCAGTAAGAGCTTTGCTGGTCACTTTACCCCATCAGATATCCTCTGCCCTTAGCCTACACCCAAAATCAGCAAATGGCCCCAGGAAGTAAGATGGCTAGTGACTTTAGTTCACCTTGGACAGTTGTACCTTCTCTCCTGAACTTTAGTTCATTTAGTCCTGGTTGCTACCACAGTTCTCTGTTACATCTGAAAATAAGATGCCTCCTTCAGAATCCATTCTGAACTCAGACTGGCACTTGATCAGGTAGATCCCTGGATTGTGAAATTCTTTTAGTCCCTCCCTAGATATCCTAATTCCATGTCACTCTCCCAGACAATGTATCGGAAGCAGCACTGCTAACTGGGGAGGAAAGAAAAACCATCTTCAGATTGGCACAAGTGCTTCCATTTGTGGATACAACAAAAGACCCTAAACATTCAAAATATCCTCCGCCTGTTCCCTGACCCCCAGGAATATTTTCTGAGATCCTGGTTGAAGCCAACACCCATTTCACTACCCAGTTCCAACACCTAACTTGTATTTGTGACCCAGAATTTTGTAATTGATAACAAAGATCCATGAAAACAAGAAGTAAGTTGGGTCTGTAGGTCATAGTTCTGAGGATCAGTTGGCCAAGAGTTAAGACTTTGCCCCCAAGACCCAGGTATACAGGTCTGCAGTAATCTCTGTGGCTCTCTCAGGTGGTCAGTATTCTCACCTGATGTTCTCATGGTAAGCTATCACTCACAGGAAGGTTTTAGAAGCTGTAGTGAAGGAAAATTAGTGAAAGAATAGTTGAGAATTCTGTGAAAAACTATTTTTGGTTTTAAAATATTATTATAGTAATATGGACCTTGACAAAGAACTGTATCCTTCTCAACTAGGAAATCAATGAAAAGAGAAAACTCTCAAGACAGGAGTCTCCTTCAGAGAACAACTGAGTGCCTAAAGAATTCTGATAGAAGAACATGGAGAAGTTCATCTTCAGCCAATGTAAGTGTCCTGGAGCCAGGGAATGGGTTAGGGAAGAGAGGTGGTATTCCAGATCTGCATATGTGCTTCTGGATGAATAGTGACCACGTAGGCCAGGGGAGAGACTCAAACAGTGTCTCTGAACCACCTGTGTCCTGGGTAATTGCCGATGCCGGGGAGGAGAGGAGTTTGGAAGGAATACAACAAAAGACCCTGGGCCAAGTGGGCAAGAAAGAAATGCTTCAGAAAGCACACACCAAAGCAAGTTTGGGCCTTGACAGAATTTTGGTACCATTTTGCTATTTCAGTGACCATGGTACATGACACTTAGGAGACCATTCTGCCAAAGACTGAGTCCACACCACACCCACCACTGTCTAGTCTGCAGGCAGTCCCTTGAGGTGCTGTTGAGGTTTAAGGTTAACTGCTTCGGTCTATTTCTGCTATCATAGGTCATCATTACCTGTCCTTCTACTTTACATCTCCACTTCTCTCATCAACTACTTCTATTCTTCCCACCCTCTGGTCACTTCCACAGTGTTATTCCCTTCTCTCCCTTGAGGAAATTTAACTCAGTTGAATCTTTAAAGCATTACAGGGGAGCCCCATTGTGTGATCTGAGGAAAAAGTCCAGAGGCCAGCTATGTAGAACCTCTGTAAAATAAAGGGATGGAAAACAAAAAGGATATTTTAATCATGGCCCTGAACAAGGCCATCTGAGTGATTGCTGTCAGAAAGAAGTATATAACCCGCTTTCACATATAACAAAGAATAAATCTGACAAAGAATAGGAGGGAAGTTCCAGGATAATAATGGTCCTCATCTCTGGATATATGTTAGAATCATCTGGGGAACTTAAAAAATATAGATAGCTGGACCCTGTATCAGAGACTTTCATGTAATTAGGGTGAAGGTAGAAGATTGGGCATCAGTATTTTTATGGACTCTGTATAGGTGATATGCATGTACAACCAGGGATGAAAAGCATAGTCTAGGATCTCAGCTAATCCAGCACAGGATGATAGCTAAGTGTGAAGTTTACAGAAAGTGCTGAAAATCAAACCACTGAGTCTGCGTTCCTTTAGTTACTGTTGGCATATCCTGGAACAAAAAGAAGAGAAAAGGTGGCAGATGGAAGGGATGACACCACATGTGTCCCCTATACCTATGACTTTTCTTTTTTTTTCCACATACTCACTATATTGCATACATATATACAGTATAAGTACATATATACAGTATACTGCACATTTTTCTTAGTTTACATATATGTACTAATTATTGTTTCTAAGAACAGATTAGATCTTTAACTTTTTAAACTTACATAGTTATCAAAGGAATAAAGCCAACTACAAAATAAGAATCAACAGAATGCGGTAATCCAATTAAAAGGATAGTCAAATGTGCTTAACACATATTCAAGAAATCAATCATCTTAGTTATAAATAATAAGTAGTTCCCTATGACTTTTCTCTTTATTTAAAAGTGTCTGTGTGGAAATTTACATTCTTTAGGTCCCGAGGCTACCTGGGCAGATAGATCTTTTTTTGTTTGTTTAACATTTTTTATTGATTTATAATCATTTTACAATGTTGTGTCAAATTCCAGTGTAGAGCACAATTTTTCAGTTATACATGAACATCTATATATTCATTGTCACATTTTTTCTCTGTGAGCTACCACAAGATCTTGTGTATATTTCCCTGTGCTATACAGTATAATCTTGTTTATCTATTCTACAGTTTTGAAATCCCATCTATCCCTTCCCTCCCTTCACTCCCTTGGCAACCACAAGTTTGTATTCTATGTCTATGAGTCTATTTCTGTTTTGTATTTATGCTTTTTTGTTTTGTTTTGTTTTTGTTTCTGTTTTTGTTTTTGTTTTTAGATTCCACATATGAGCAATCTCATATGGTATTTTTCTTTCTCTTTCTGGCTTGCTTCACTTAGAATGACATTCTCCAGGAGCATCCATGTTGCTGCAAATGACATTATGTTGTCAGTTTTTATGGCTGAGTAGTATTCCATTATAGAAATATACCACATCTTCTTTATCCAGTCACCTGTTGATGGACATTTAGGCTGTTTCCATGTCTTGGCTATTGTAAATAGTGCTGCTATGAACATTGGGGTGCAAGTGTCATCCTGAAGTAGGGTTCCTTCTGGATGTAAGCCCAGGAGCGGGATTCCTGGGTCATATGGTAAGTCTACTCCTAGTCTTTTGAGAAATGATCTTGATAATATTATCAGTAATCAATGAAGAGTTCAAATACTATTGCTATATGATACTTTTATTCAACAGTTTTATTGAAGAAAACTCACATTTTTATATGTGTTACATCACATAATTTTTAGACATGTCAGAGTCCAGTGACAAATTATATTTGGAGAAAAGCTTTAAAACTCATTCTTGTATGCCACTCCTTTGTGAAATACTGAAAAGTAGCTCCGTATCTCAGCACTAAAGGTTACAAAAAGCACCATTTAAAGGAGGACTCATAATATTTAATTCCTTTCAAAGTACAGTTTTATTCCCCCTTTATAACAGAGCTGTAAACATTCAAAATACTTCAGTATTCTGACTCTTGACGAACGCTCTCCAATTTACCAAAATTCAAACAAGTCTCACATATGGGGCCTATGCGGGGATTAGGACTAATCAACATCAGTGCGCGCTGACTGTTCTAAAACCAGCACCTGGGAAGGTGCGCTCTAGACAGGGATAGAGAAGAAGTTAAGATGATCAATACATAATATAATGCTTATGGTAGATGTTCCTTGACCATTTAACCTGACTACAAAATCCTCGGAGCATTTAGTATTTCTGACCAGAAGCACTGTGCCTACACACAATTCAACTCCAGTTAATGTTGGAACTAATACACAATTTAATTTTTAACAAAATTTATTCATTTCAAAGCACAACTGAGAAAAGCAAATCAAGACAAAGCCCAAGTCTGAATCCTAGAGGGATTCTATTGCTAAGAACTGAGTTTTATGAGTAAGACTCTTAGAGTTTTTTTGTTTTTGTTTTTTCTCTTCCTTTCCTTTTTTTCTTGTAATTTAAAAAGATTTGGCCTTTTTACTCCAAAAGTTTGGGTTCATTGCAGAAATCACAGCATTTCAACCTCTAATTGTGATTGATAATTAAGGAGAGACAAATGCCTAGATCCAGAGTTTTAAGACTCTTAACTCCTATCCCTCCCAGGTCCTCCATCCCATGGGTAACTGGAGTCAGCAGTCCCCCTAGAAGAAGTCAGCAAGAATTTGGCTTTAAGGATGAGTCAGAATAATGCAGGAACCAACTGTGTATCTGCTCTTAGGCCCCCACCCCAAATCACTAGAATGTGAGGATTTAGAAATCTCTGAGAACAGAATGTATTTCAAACATACACAGAGATTACTGCATATCATTTTTAGTTGAGGCTAAAATTTTAAAAGCCCTATTTCCCCAATTAAAAGCTGAGGAGTCTATCATTAATATGTTGCCTTCATTTATACCCAGATTAATATAAACCCAGTCTAGCAACACTTCTTTTCTAACTTAACTTCATTTTAGCAGCATACATGGAGTACCAACACTTTTTAAAAGTTTTATGTCAGATCCACTAGGTCTACAAGAGACTAGAAATAATTGGGAGTGAAGCAAGTGGGCCTGGGCTTGTAGGATCCTGTCAGAAACTTCTCTTGGATTATTCTATTACAGTGTTTCTCTACCTAATAAGGATTGTTTAAAAAAGTCAACACTATTGACGCCAGGTATGCCCTTCAGGGGTTTTGCCTATAGTGATTAAATCCTATTCAACTCTAAGCTTAAAGCAAGCTAATAGCCATGACACAGAAGTTCTCCTTACCAGCAAGATGACTAATATTTGTTTTAGATAATGTTTGACTTTAGACCCTGGTAAAGCCTGCCTGACACATTCAGTTAAAGCAAAATATAGAAGAAAGGGCAGAAAATAGAAACAAGAGACAAACGGAAGTTTTTTTATACAGTAAATTCTGTACAATGAGACCCAAAGACAGTATGTTATGACTGATTTAGTTTTTTTTAAAAGAGGGTATTTTTAGTTGAGTTACTTAAGCCTTAATTTTCCTAGTGTTACTCCTTAGCTCACTTTTTTCCACAACCACTAAACCATGATGTGCTTCTTTAAGAGCAGCCCTCCCAAAGAGCTATTTTGTTACTCTTTGACTGTGAAACTTTTAAAGGCCAAAAAAAAAAAAAAAAAAAAAAAAGCCCCAAAAAATTGTTTTGCCTTTATTCATTTTCAAAATCTGTCAAGTTCTTCTGCAGAAAATAAACTATCCCTTTAACCAATATAAGAGAATGAGTGAGCTGTACTTTGGGGTACCTTCCTCCCTCCCTCTATACATTCTAAAACACTTTCTTAGGGACAGACTGAGAGTATGATAGGAATTCTCAAGGCCATGGGATGTATCAGCAGCACAGAGGAGGGACAGGGCTGAATGAGTCATCATCCAGTTCCTCTTACTCGTCCCTTTCCATACCAGATGGTAGGCTCCCATTTCAGATCTAGCTGAGAGATTACCTCAGGATTTGGAAAACTAACATGTTCTGCACATTTCCAGATTAGAAAGATCTGAAGGTCACCAGCACCAAAACTTACTGTCATTGGAGACAGACCCAGTTCACAGAAGCCTCTGGCCTGAGAGAAATTGAAGGAATCTCTTTTCCTGCCCCACTCTACTGATGTAACTGTGTGGAACAGAAATTTTAATACATGAACACATCAATGATTACATTTCAGTACTGCTGACAAGACATATGAGTACACCGAAATCCTTCCTGTAACAACCAAGATTTTAAATCTTCCTAAGTGGCCCACTTATTAATGGGTATTGGAAAAAACAAAATTCTAGGAGAAAACAAAATTCTAGTATAACTGAAGACAGTGTAGATCCTGAGAGTTGGTTATAACAGAATTGGCTTGGATGTTTTAAATTGCACACCATTCTAAAAGTGATTGGGACTATAAAACATTCTCCACAAAAGCCTTTTGCTGCAGTGTGGGGCTTTGAGTAGCTAAAGCAGTATTTACTCTCAGCAATAAATCACCAAAGCACTGAGCAGCTGACAGCAAAACAACAACCCCATGCCCTATTGCCTCTCACACAGGAGCTAAGAGGCCTACAGCCCCATAAACAACTGTGTTATTGGCTTTACATGCGTAAGACAGGAGGTAGCTAATTGATCTACGGGTGCCCTTTCAGTGTGGCTGGGCTCATCTTAGCAGTCAAGGAGCCTCTCAAGCATCAAGTTTAGCATCCTCCAGGATTGAATGTTTGGCCTGCATTTATCTGTAATGAACAGCCACAGATACTTGGAAAAAAATGTTTTATCTCTAAACCCCAGTGATGGATTGAACAGCTACTTTTTACTCCACAAATGGAAATCACTGACACCACGTCATCATCAAAAACGTTTTTTGGAAAAAGGTGAAAAACAAAATGATTCTGTTAACACTTAGTGCATGAAGACGATACTTTCCATGGTTGGGAACAGCAAGGGTACTTTCTTGCTTCTTGTCCTAATGAATCTTTAAGTTGAGGGATCCTTTTAGGTGAAAGAAACGAGCCTGAATGGATCTGTATCTAGAGTAGTGTTTACTGTAACAATGTACACAGAGTCAGCCACATTAATGTAAAATTGTAGAGGGCTAGACCAGAGGAGAAAACATTGGGAGCTCTTTATCAAGAGCCTGAAGTTCTCCGATACAGTCTCTTACGACCAATGAAAAGGCATTTTTTGATAAAAGAAAAACATAGGCACATAAAATCTTCCAAGGATGAAAGACATGAAAGTTTTCCCTGGTTTCACTCCTACCTTCAGGCTGTATGCTCTGTGAAAGAAAACATGGAAGCAGGGCCAAGCCAGGTGGGAAAACCTATGGGAATGTGCCAGTTCAGCCTAAACTGTGGCACCAAACCAAACCAAGAAAGTAGACTTTCTGCATTCTGCCTTTCATATAATATTGAACCATATTTTCTGTAGTAGAAGTTAAAACAAGGGTAACAAAGTGTCATGGGCCTGTGCTGGGCTATAAAGGAGACTTTCTGGAAGTCCTAGTGTCTGAGGTGGGTCAGGTGTCACACAATCTTTGAAAAGGGTCACTTACCCACTGATTTTTGTGTTAGAGAAGGGCCAGATTAACAACGCAAGAATGTGAAATGAGAGGAAAAGGGTTCTTGTGGGGCATCTGGTATCATATAAAAAATACAGATTGTGCCACATACTCTGGGAATACAGAGAACCCATGCAAGAAAAGTTGCCCCTGCAAGGAGGCAGCTGTCAGTAGGGCAGCAGTCTGGCACAAGTCCATCCCTTGGAGAGCCAAGGAAGCAGTGATAGAATCTCTACCCAACAGGGATCCTGAGAGTTTGCTCTTCATTCACTTTAGGAAAAAATCTTCCTATAATGGTTCTCCCGGCCACTCTCCCAAACAGGTCTTGGTCAGTTCCCACAGGCAGAGAGAATATATCTGGCTAGGAGGCTTCCATTAACCTTCCTCTCATATGTAAATATATAAATATTTTTTTAAATAAATTCCATGAACTCATAAAGCTCTCATCTGCAATCAAATGCAAAAGCAGAGCATCCTACTCAGAGGCACTGAAACACACATATTAGCCTCAAAGCAAATCAGCCTTCCAGGAGTCCCAGGTAAGACTGGTCCAGTCCAGAAAGGCAAGGGAGATGCTTCTCCTGGATCCTGGGAAGTGGAAAGGGATCCCTTCAGATGGGCTTGTACAGCAGAGTAGTGACATACTTCTTCTTGTAGCGATGGGTTGCGCTAAGGACCATCACACTGTCCTGCAAGGGAAAGAAACATATGCAGCTAATTCACTAGTTCAGGACGTAATGTAGGCAGCTGTTCCCAGCCATTAATCCTTCCCAGTTGCTCACTTTTAACAAACACAATTTGGTATTATAGAAAGAGGTTGGTTTTGGAGTCAAATCAATTTGAGTTCTGATCCTGGCTCCTACTGTTACTCTCCATGTGTGGCCTTGAGCAATCTGCTTAATGTCTCAGTCTATTTCCTCATCATTACAAAGGATAACACTTACCATTAAGACGGCTCTCACGATTACATGGAAGTACCTGGCACAGTACCTGACACATAATATGTGCTAAAGAAATATTAGTCTCCTACCTCACTTCCCTCCCCACCTCAAATTCAAATATTGAGCTTAAAATTAGCTTGGAAAAAAAGAAATATAGCATCCATTTCTAGAAGGAAGTCTTAAAAGCCATGAGAAGAAGGCAATGATCCTTTTGAAAGACCATTTCTAAGCCCCAAAGCAGGTCTAATTTCTATTAATAACAGGGATGAACTTAAAGTCCTCTGATCAAGAGTGTACTCAGGAATCATCTTCTATCCTTGAACAAAGTGGACCCCAAAATCCTCCTTGGAAAGACACACAATCCAGTAGATCAAAGCCAAACAGTTTAAACAATCTGAGAGAACCAGGAAAAGGTCAATGCCAACCTAAATCATAATAATCAAGACCTTGACCTGGGCCAGAACCAGTATGAAGAGTAAGAGGTACCATTTCCCAGGCAGTGCTGCAGACCATGAGTGTTCTACAGCAGGAGATGGCAGACCTATGGACATCAACTGATAGCCAAGCAGCTGTACAGGAGGCAAAATGCAGTCAGATCCCAAAGAACCCACGCAAATCCAGCTAAGAAACCAGTGCATCTTCCTGTTTCCCCCCATACTGTGTTATCCACAATGAATACTTCTCAGATTAAAATTCTGTGACCACAGTATGCTGATCACAGCATAAACACAACAGGAGCAAAGCAGTTTAAAAATTCAACTTCAGGAAGAAGTTTGGTAGAAATGAGCAGGTGAGAGAAAGACCTACTTGGAAATACTGGCACAATGATCTCTAGGAAAGAACATGGAATGAGGATAGGACTGGACCTCCAGTCCTCTCTCTGGTACTTACTGGCAATATGACCTTCTCTGAGCCTTAGTTTCTTTATCTATAAGACAGGGGTTAAAAATAATACTTATCTCACAAAGTTATTATGAAAATTCAATTCAATAATATGTATTTAATAAGTACCACATAATCTGCTAAAGGCAGCTATATCAATGATTTCCCTACTCTGGCTGCACATCTAAAAATATAAGCAGCCTTAAAAAATTACTGGGGCCCATCCTATATGCACTTATTCAGAATCCCTGGGGAGTGGAGCCTTTGCGTCTGTATTTTTTATAAACTTCTCACAAGTGATTCTGATGACGTTCAGCTTAGTTTGGTAACTACAGAGCTATATAAAATTTTATTCTAATAGCCAGACCACAAAGACATGACAAGACTGAACAGATACTTTCAATCCAGAATCTAAAGCGGCAGAGAAACCAAGAAGCTTTCTAAGAGTTGAGGGGCACAGGGCAAATCTAGTCACATTTCTCCTTTACCTAGTATATAGGACATATGCAAGCACTCAGGTGTATGTGACTTGGGCACCTGAAAGCAGCTCACATCCACCTTTTAAAAAGTGGGAGCCTTAATATCACATTCAAGCATTCTTTGAACTGGAAAATAAACTTGCTTTTTCTGCAAATGAAATCCTAGAACTAATACTCAAACTTAATTAAGTAGGTGATACAAAAGTTAAAGCTACCCAAAAAGAAACCAGGAAGCAAAATAGTCCATTCAATCACAGGGCAGTTCTAGCCAGAACTCAGATATAGAGACTAAGATCTAAAACAAACAAACTCACCGACTAGTTAAAAAAGAAGAAAGTTTTCCTATACTTTGACCATTACTGCCAGCTTCAGCTTCTGGGAATTAGCAGAGTAACCACTGGAGAACATGTGTTCAACCCTTGCCCTCCCATTCTGGGAAGCTATGTGAAGAGCCAGGTCCACCACTTACCTTTATGGACAATGCATAAAGATGGTTCAGCATAACATGATTGGGCTCGGGGAGCAAGGCTGGGTCACACTAAAAGAGGGAGGGAAAAAGACTAGATGGGGTTAAATGCACAATCTTAAACCAAACAGTTTGTTCGTCCCCAGAGCCCTTTGAGATTGTTGAGAAACTCTAAACTACAATGTATTATTTCATTTAAACAAAGCACTTATCCTAATATAGATCAATAATACATTCTCATTACAGAAAAGTAGGACGATTCTGAGTCCAGGGCAGAAACCCTATGCCTTAGCATCTATTCATCCTTTTAAATAGAGCTAAAACAAAAACCTTGCCCACAACACATAGAAGATTTGTGTTAAGAGGCAAAAATAATCTTACTGGGAATCAAGTGAATTGACTAGAGATGTAAATTATATGCAAAACAACAACAACAACAAAAGCCTTTATACTTCCTTTGGGTATCCCCAAATGATAAATACTCCTTATCTTATGTTGAAATAGAAGCCTCAGAAACTGGTTCTAGCACTCCATAGCTCTGAGCCTGATATATTAGGATGAGAAGACAACTATGAATTTTGATATCAGTACCTGGAAAAGTCACAACTCAGCCTTGGAAAAAGGAACCTGTAATGCTACACCTTTGTAATAATCCCAGCCTCTAGGACTACTAAACTCTGGCTCAAATGGTCCTAATGACCCCAAAATGCCCCAGCAATACTCTTATGATACTCACAGATATATTAGTGTCCTTGTTAAGAATAACTTGGAGAAGGTGAGGAGGCAGGATTGGTGGGGATTTGAATCTCTCCTCTGATCGAAATACATACATTTCTTGACCATAAGGCCCTGGGGGTGAGCTGGAAAGGTCTGGAAGATATTTATTCAATTATAAGGGAAAGTTGGGGAGTTATCAGAAATACATGAAAAAACTGTCAATAAATGGCAGCCAATGTTAAATATGGTAGAAGTCAAGAAATATAAGCTTGTGACACGTTGGGTCTACAACTGTAAGGCAGATAAAGAAAAAGTCTGAGTCATCCTGAACATAAACCATTGCTGGTGGGAATGTAAAATGGTGCAGCCACTTTGGAGAACAGTTTGGTAGTTCCTCCAAAAGTTAAGCATAAAGTTACCATATGACCCACCAATTACACTCCTAGGTACAGACCCAAGGGAGAAGAAAAATTATGTCGACACAAAAACTTGAACACAAAATTTCATACCACCATTATTTATAATAGACAAAAAGTGGTAACAATTCAAATGTCCATCAGCTACTGAATGGATAAACAAAATGGTATTTTATTCAGCCATAAAAAAGAAAGACATACATATTACAACATGGATGAACCCTAAGAACATTATGCTAAATGTTAAGAAGCAAGACACAAAAGACCACATATTATATGATCCCACTTATATGAAATGTACAAAACAGGCAAATCCACAGAGACACAAAGTAGATTTGTGGTTGCCAGAGGGTGGAAGGGAGGAGGGAATGGGAAGTAAC
Organism: Camelus ferus; assembly: GCF_009834535.1. Classification (NCBI taxonomy): domain Eukaryota; kingdom Metazoa; phylum Chordata; class Mammalia; order Artiodactyla; family Camelidae; genus Camelus; species Camelus ferus. The sequence continues at coordinate 57,181,235 of NC_045704.1, read as the reverse complement.
TGGTACTGGGTATGGGGTTTCTTTTTGGGGTGATAAAAAATGCTCTAGAATTAGATAGTGATGATGGCTGCATAACCGTGTGAATATACTAAAAATTACTGAACTAAAAGGATAAAGTTTATGGTATATGAATTATGTCTAAAAAATGGAAAAATGTACACAGACAAGAATAGAAGGAAATATACAAAAATAAAGAGAACTATAATTTTTACTTACAATTTTTAAATAATGTTTACAGTCTCTAGTAAAAAGGATTTTAATAACCAGTTCAGTATAAGAACTCAGATTTCAGTTAAATATATGTGAGGCAAAAGAAAATAGTAAAAATTCTGTTATATTAAACAATATCTTAAAAATATATAAAACCTGAAACTTTTCAAAGTATTCTGTTATTTTTGTTACATGATCCACAAAAACAACCTTAGGAAGTACACAGGACAGTTTTTTCCTTTTTGTCAGGGAAAAAAAAAAAAGTGATTTGCTCAAAGTCACATACATGTCAAGATGGTCATTGAATGCAGATTAAAACTCATCTGCAGACTCCTAATAAAATGTATTTTAAACCTTACCTCAGTGGATTATGAAATTTGCATGAAAGAGGGAAGAGAGAAGTATGAAAAGTATACTAGTCTTCTCTCTATACATATTATTCATTGGTTGCTTTCTCAGGATCATATAATGCAAAAATTTAGAGTTACAAGTGGCCTAATCATTTAATTCAGTATTTGTTTTACTGTAGTCAGTTATAATGTGTCCATTTCTGGTGTACAGCACAATGTCCCAGTCATGCATATACACACACATGTTTTCATATCCTTTTTCACTAATGGTTATTACAAGATATTGAATATAGTTCTCTGTGCTATACAGAAGAAACTCGGTTTTTTATCTATTTTTATATATAGTGGCTAACATTTGCAAATCTCAAACTCCCAAATTTATCCCTTCCCACCCTGTTTCCCCCAGTAACCGTAAGATTGTTTACTATGTCTGCAAGTGTTTGTTTTGTAGATGACTTCATTAGTGTCCTCTTTTTTCTTTTTTTTTAGATTCTACAGAGTGATATCATATGGTATTTTTCTTTCTCTTTCAGGCTTACTTCACTTAGAATGACACTCTCTAGGTCCATCCATGTTGCTGCAAATGGCATTATTTTATTATTTTTTTATAGCTGAGTAGTTTCATGTGTGTGTGTATAATCATGGTTTTTTAATCCAGTTATCTGTCAACATTTAGGTTGCTTTTATGTCTTGGCTATCGTATATAGTGCTGCTGTGAACACCATGGTGCATGTATCTCTTCAAATTAGAGTTCCCTCCAGATATATGCCCAGGAGTGGGATTGCTGGATCATATGGTAACTCTATTTTTAGTTTTTTGAGGGATCTCCATACTGTTACCCATAACGGCTGCACCAAACTACATATCCAACAGCAGTATAGGAAGGTTCCCTTTTCTCCAAACCCTCTTCAGCATTTACTGTTCGTAGACTTTTAGATGATGGCCATTCTGACTGGTGTGAGGTGATACCTCATTGTAGTTTTGATTTGCATTTCTCTGAAATTAGCTTATTCAGCATTTTTTCACTTGCCTACTGGCCATTTGTATGTCTTCACTGGAGAATTGCTTGTTTAAGTCTTCTGCCCGTTTTTGGATTGGGTTGTTTGGTTTTTTTTTGTTATTAAGCTGTATGAGCTGTTTATATATTCTGGAAGTTAAACCTTTGTCAGTCGCATCATTTGCAAATATATTCTCCCATTTGTTTTGTTTTATTTATGGTTTCCTCTGCTGTGCAAAAGTTTGTAAGTTTAACTAGATCCCATTTGTTTATTTTTGCTTTTATTTCTATTGCCTGGGTAGACGGTCTTAGAGAACACTGCTATGATTTATGTCAGAGAATGTTTTGCCTATGTTTTCTTCTAGGAGGTTTATCATTCTTGTCTTGTATTTAAGTGTTTAAGCCATTTTGAGTTTATTTTTGTGTATGGTGTGAGGGAGTGTTCTGACTTCACTGACTTACATGCTGCTATCCAGTTTTCCCAGCACAACTTGCTGAAGAAACTGTTTTTTCTCCATTGTATATTCTTGCCTCTTTTGTCAAATTTACAAAAAGAGTAATTGACCGTAGGTCTGTGGGTTTACTTCTGGGCTATTCTGTTCCATTGATCCATATGTCTGTTTTTATGCCAATACCACGCTGTTTTGTAATTCAGTATTTTTAAACTCTTTTTAATCACTGCTGCAGCAGTCAAGAAGAATGTCCAGCCTTACTTTCTGAGTTTATATAATGAAAACAGTATCTTCGCAATTTTCCTAAACAGACAATTATTATACTATTGATTATTCTTTTAGAAACTGCATAAGCCACCTTTGTGCCCTAAGATTCTATATGCCCCACTTGGGGTACTGCGTCTCCTCAGCTGAGAATCACTGAGAGTCCAAGCCTCTGATTTTACTGATAAGGAGCTAAGAACCAAAAGAGTTGAAGGACTTGTCTGTGATGGCAAAGCTAGTTGGTAGCAGAGGCAGGCTTTGAAACCACAAAAGAGAATTGTGTTCACTGGGAACATAGTTCTTTAAATAATCATATCCTTTATTGCAAAGTAACAAAACTGGTAACTGTGGGTGTGATTAGCAAATTATTTTTCTGGTGCTATGGCCAATATAAGTAGAGATGAAGGCTTTAAAAAAAGTATGAGGAGAAATAAAAGGATACAGGTTTTTTCCTATACCAAGGAAATGAATGAATGAATGAATGAATGAATTAATTAATTAATTAATTTAATTTTACTGAAAACTACAAAACTTCAGTTAACACACACACACAAAAGAATTACGATGTTTTGGTAACCCTTTTTCCCCCAAAGACTGCCATACTTGTAGGGCCCTATAAAACTGTAAAACTGCCAACTGAGCTATCAAATTGGCAGGATAAAGCTGAAGCAGCTAAACAAGGCATACCAGATACAACTAGCCCCTGCTAGTTGATACTCTCAAAGGTCAATGAAAAACTTGAAATATTACTAGGAACAGCTTTTTAAACTATAGACCACAGCCCATTAATAGTTTATTAAAATAAATAAATAAAATAGAATGTTTTACATGTATAAAGGCAAACATTATACTGCAAGACTTGTGTTACAGTTTTGTGTGTATGGGTGGGTGGGTATATGTATATTTGTATCTGTATTGGGTTATAATGTAAACTTACTGTAGATCCTGGTTAAAAAGTTTGAGATCAAATACACTAGACAGACTTTTTTTCCCTCAGAGAAGGGAACCCAAATGTTTATAGGAGAAACATATACATACAATTCAGAAGATTCCTACAGAGAAAATGAAGAAATAAACAAAAACCACTCTTGGGAAGGAACATGCAATATAAGAAAAACACACCAAGAAAGAGCAAATACTCAAAATTACCTCGACAAGATGTCTCTGAGCTTTCCATTGAATCTAGCTTTAAAGCATCAAACACCTCAAAGTCAGATTTCTTGACATGGATCAAATTGTTAATTGTGCCAAGCTGACTGGTAACCACAGGCTGAAACAGTGAATAGAAAAGAATTCATGAATCCCCATTTCAAATCCATCTCTTCCATACAACTCTCCCCTTTTTAAAAATGATCATACTTGACACCTCCATCTTTTATCAAGAAAGAAATCCTCCAGTGTAGGAGTCCATCAATCCTGACAGCAATGATGTTGGATACCAAGGGGAATAATAGCTAAAAGGAGACTGTTAAGTCAGTGGTTACCCTCAGAGATCAAGGCCTTACCTCTGATGGATCATGAACCCACTGTCCGTCCACAAAGAACTTGTACTGGTGCTCTCCCTCAGGGAGGTCCAGGATGGCAACAAAGTCATTATGGCTACAGAAGAAAACAGAAAGTTAAACAGGCCAAGTTCCTATTAGAAGACAGAATATAAATGTAAAAACCATAAGGCAGTCACAGTATCATACCAATGATCTCCCACATTCCTAAGTGATTGCACCCCCAGAGTGAAAAATAATTTATAAATCCATTCTCCTATTCTATATCACCTTGAGCATGTATTTACCAGCCCCTCCCAATAACTTTAGTTCTTAATTCATATCTGAAAAATAAAAATAAAAAAGTTAATTCCCCTAAATGTTCCACCTTAGCACAACTATTTTGCTTCAGCAGAATAGATTCCTCACAAGCATAAATAAGATAGCAGGTAGGTTCTGAATAAGAAGTGCCTCAAGGTACCCTTTCCATATTTTGGTGAGCATTTTCTAGAAAATTACCTACATACAAAGGGCCATAACCAGTTACATAATTCATTATTGCTCTGCAAGCAACACATAACATTACTCTTAGAACTTCACAATGTGTCTTCTTTTAGTGAAGAAGTCAGAGCAACTGGACTCAGCCAGTTATGGAAGACTTCCCACAAGCTTGGAAAGGACTTGTGTTAACACAGTCCTAAAGAATGTACCCACAAAGCTGTTCTAAGTCCCTCTGAGGCAGTAACATTCTGAGTGGTAGAACATCTCTGACTCACTAGGAGGTTAAAAAAAAAAAAGTCACAGATATAGTCAGTGATCACAGGAAATGTTCTAGAGAGAGTCCCTAGCAGGTAGAAAGGAATAGCCCAGCCAGGTCTCTCTCTTGAGAAAGGAAATCAAGTTTCCACTCCTGGACCCTGTGGACTCAACCAAGACACTTGTCTTCACCTCTTAATCAGTGGAATCTTGGTGCTCCAATTGTTGAAGGACCCAGAGATGAAGACCTCCTTGCCTCCTTCAGACCAGCGGATAACAGTGGGCCGGGCCTGCTGTGTGGGCTTTACGGAGTCCTCCAAATCCTGTTGCCATGATACAAACTCTTTGTCCCCAGGGAGCTGTAAGAAGGATTAGGTCATCCCTAAATTGTGACCCAGGAATTCTGAAAAGGTCACACTCCTCCCTAGGGCAGAGAGGGGTGCTAGGTTTCTGCTAAGGATTAATAAGCCTTGAAATTAGCAGCTCAATCAGGTTTTGAGTAGACTACAGACAAAGAACTCATCAGGAATCAAAATATCAAGTGGCTTATGCTCAAGGGCTGCCCAAATCACAGCCTAACTTCCAAGTATGCATATATCACTCATCCTTTCAGAGCCTTAGGATTTCCCTTAAAAATCAAATAGACAAACAAAAAACAAAACACTGTTACCAGATTAACCCGGAGGCAGACAATTATGATATGCTTCTGAGTATCTCTTAAGAGAAAAAATATGAAAACAAAGTATGGTTCTACAAAAAATAATTGTTAGCTATGTATTTTTCACATGCAAATCCGAGTAGCTCTCAATTACCAGTTGTAACAGAAATTAGAGATACTAAAACTCGTAACTAATTCATAATCTCCATTTTAGTTAATAGGTTACAAAAGGACATTAAAAATATAAAAATCAGATCACTGGTTTCTTAAATTTTGAGAACTGGTTATGAAATCTTACTTCATAACCTGGCTCATCTATGCCAGGTTTATACTAGCTATTTCAGGAGAAGGGATGAAAATTCTGGAGCTTCAAGGAACATTAGATCAAAAACAGTTTCCTTTAATAAAAGTGGTTCCAATATCAAATGACGTCTATAGGATTCTGGAAACCCTACGTAGTTTCTTTTCATTACCATCCTTTAGAATAGGAATTGGCAAACCATGACCAGTGAGCCAGATGTTTTTACAAATAAAGTTTGATTGGAAAATAACCATACTCATTCATTTATTTTCTATGGCTGCTTTCATGTGACAGTGGCAGAACTCAGTAGTTGTAACATGGACTATGTGGTCAGCAAAGTCTGAAATATTTGCTGACCCCCACTTTACATTGGCTTAAGTGACTTTGGTAAATAAGTAAATAAGCCTATATATTATCAAGCCAACATATTACCAGATAAAATAATGTGGGTTAAAAAAAGGACTAGTTTATTCATTTGGGCTTTATTTTCAAAATGGCTGACGTAGTCTAGCTTCTATACTGTCTCTTGATATTCCTCAGAACTACACTCTGAGATACCAGGAACTGCATGTTTCAAAGTAAACAGAAAGAACTGAAGGAATTTTCACATTATATAAGGAAGTAGCTTAAGATAAAACTTTGATCTCCATTGTCACAAGGCAATGAACCCTTTCTCAACAGGCCACATTAGGATTACAAAAATTTTTACATATGCCTGAGAATTACATATACCTCAGATTCCTGACTCAGATACAGGGCCTGGGAATCTATTTTTTTAACAGCTTCCCATATAATAATACTGTGATTATGTTACAAACAATGAAAGAAACCTCATCTTTAGTGATACACCCTAAAATATTTACAGATAAAATAATATTTGATATGCTAGTCTGGAATTTGCTTCAAAATAATTGGTGGGGGTAGAGTGAACTGGGGTATAGATGATATAAATTCATTCATGATTTGATCATTGTTTAAACTGACTGACAGCTATATAGGAGTTCATTACACTGTTCTCCCTACTTTGAAACATGGAAAATGTTTCAAATTTTCCATGAAGTGTTTAAACAAATCCCAGGAGATTCTAATGTGCAAACAGGATTGAGAACCATTGAGCTAGGCCACTGAAGAAGGCTGGCATTTGAAGCAATGTAGGCCCTACTGCCACTGTTTCTATCATTTACTTTTTATGATTTAGTATTTTCAGTTTAGAATTTGAAAGCTACAAACTATTAATATGCCTAGCTTTGGAAGAAAGCCCTTCCATGTATGACATGACATTTCTGTGGTAGGCATGAGTGCAGCTGACTAGCAGAAAGACTGTTTACTCCAAGTTAAATAGTCAGCAAAATCATCAGGAAAAAGAGGCAAAACAATTAGAACTACAAGTGAAAAATGTTTAACTGAAACATTGAGATAAGAAATAGGGAGAGTAGATTCAGAACATATTAGATTTGGAAGTATTAGATTTGGAAGAGACCTTAGGAATTATCTGAACCAATTTTCTTATATCACAAATGGCAAGATAACGGTAAGAGAAAGAATGATCCAAAATAGGCTCCTTTCAGATTAGAGCAACCTGGCTTTTATTCAAGATGCCAATTACTGCAATCACAGTTTGACAAATACACTGTACTTAAATCCTGAGTCATCAATGTAGAAAACGGGTTAAAATACAATGAGGTAGATCACCTTGAGAAAGCTTTAAAGAAATAAATCCAGATAGCTGGGGAAATAGCCCAAATGTTCAGGAAGAAGTCCTGAAGTGGGAGATGGAAGAAAGGAATGGAGAAGAAACCCCAAGAAATCACCCTTACTTCTCCTGGTGATTATGTTCTCAATTGGGATCCAAGAAAATAAACAGAAGAATTCACATTTCACATGCTCCCAACCTGGCAAATTATTCTCTATTTACAGGAGTAAATAAAATCAAAACCCAAGTAGGTGGGAACGTATGAGTGATAAGAAACATGAAACACATTTCAATCTTCTCAATTCTTCCATTTTTTCTATTCCATTCTGGTCAGACTACCGGAGGAATTAATGTATTTAATGCTGGCAGCTCTAAAAGTGATTAGAAAACATTCAGATGGTAATCACACTGCTGTCAGCTTCATCTATCCTTCAGGTAGGTTGAACACAAATTGCCGCTTTCCTGAAAGTCCTTGGAATTGAGAGCAAGGTCTTCAGGGCAGCTGTGGGTTGTCCATTTTCAGCTATGGTAACACTATGAAGTCCTACTGGGAAGTGGAGAAATCCTAGAATCATTTGCGCTCCCATTTGAGAAGCAGCTGGACGTGAAAGAAGCACCTCAGCCACCACAGCTGTAAAGTATGAGATGAAAACTAAGCAGTCGATCAAATAATGTCCTTTACTGATCCCCAAGACTAGGAGAAAGTATTTAAATAAGCAAGTGGTTGCTTCACAGCCATGCCAAAGGGGAAGAAGATCAGAAGTGCTGAGCTCTTAGAAGGGCAAAAATAATACTGATAGACAGAAGTTGTCAGGAAAAAGAAATTCCTCTGCCCACCTCAGGGCAAATGTGAGAAACTGCCGCCTATAGTCAGCAACTTGGCAACCTACCCTCTGAAGTTTTTCACCAGGGTTTACAACCTACAAGTTCATCAGTACTCTAGAAGAGGGCACCCGTGCCTGTTAGGAGAACCTGGGTGGCGGGGTAGGGAGGGCGGAGGTCTGTTGCCCCCATCCTAAAAATGTGGCCAACAGAGTAGTAGAAAGACGAGAACTCCGCCTTTATACTATTTTGATGCACCAACGCGGAAGGAATTACCATTCAGCATCTCCGTCCCCGAAAAAACACCCTTTAATTCTAAAAACTGTAACCCAGGTCAGTGTGATAAGAAAAAAACTAAGAAAGGAAGAGTACTGACACCCTGCCTGATCCAGCACCGCCACCAACTGGGGGTATTGGGACGCTCACCTTGGAGTCCGGCAGGCTGAAGACGCTGGGGTCGTCCGTGCTCCCCACCATGATCTTATGCTCCTTGCCTGGGGCATGGCCGCCGGCGCCCTCGGCTCGTGCAGCCTTGGCGCCGTGGCGCTCCCCGGCCACTCGGTCGCTAGTGGTGTTTCCCATGATTGCAGCTCGGGTCGGGGGCCACCTGCCGTGGGGAAAAACACCGGGCTAGGAACACCCGGGTGATCGCGTCAGGGACGCCTCCAGCCCCGCCCCTGGGGACCCAGGCAAGGAAATCCCCGCCCCAGGGAAGCCATGCCCCGGGGACCCCTCCCTCCCTGGCCTCCGGGAGCGCCCGGAACCCCGAAGCCCCCTTGATGCCTGCTGCTCAGGAAACCTGCTCTTGGGAACTCACTCGTAGCCCCGCGCTCACTGCCCAGGGGCGCCCCCACCCCAATCACCTCCTGCGATGCTCTCCCTCCTCCAGGGGCCACTGGTGCGATAGCTGTTCTGCGGATGAGGCCACTAATAAAGTTATTGAAATTGAAGCCGCGCCCCAGGCTAGCGAGCCGGGTTTCCTCCTAAAATGGCTACAAGGCCGGCGGCGCGGGGCCCGCCCCGCGCTCGCTCCCAGGGCTCAGCCGCAGCGGCGCCCGGGGCCGCCGGCCTCTCTAGCTACCCCCGCCTCGATGGTGGGCAGCCGCGCGCAGCCTCCAGCGCCAGGCGGGGGCGCCCGCTCCGCAGTCAGCGGCAGGCCCGGCCAGGGCCGCTTCCGTGGCGGACTGCGCCGAGATTCATTGGTTTGTTGCGCCACAGGGCCTGCCATCAGGAAGGGATGGTTCCCGAATGACACTTGGGACCCCCTCCTGGGCTGCGGTGCTCCGTACCCGTAAGAGCGGCGTTGCTTTTTTCCCAGTCCCCACACCTGGCCTCAGGTTCGCCAAACCTTTTAGGGTTGTAGCGTCTTTTCAGTAGGCTTCCGGGAGAGGCGGGTTCCTATAGGGTGTAAGAAAACGGACTTGCAGCTGAAGGCTATGGAGGTAGTGGTAATTAATTGCTTGAGGTTAAAACTAAGTGCTATGGGGAGCAGTCAGCCCGACTGGGGCCCCGGGGAAGCAGTGATTAGGAGATGAACCTTGACAAATTGTTAAAAATTAGTCTAAGGAAAAGGAGAAAGCTATTTTAGGCTAAGAAACAGCACTTGCAATGAGCAAGCCCCAGAAGAAATGAAATTCTAGAAAGAGAGCAACAACAGAAACATCAGAAGGAACACTAAAGGCAAAAAAGGGCAGGCAGTCCTTTTGGGACAGGTTGGGACAGATTCAGGTTTTTACTAATAGTTACTGGGACTTCTGTGATACTTACTAATTTGCACTTTGTGTTATAATTATATGCTTGTCTCATTAACTAGTTGGAGCCCTTGTCACTCAACATGCATTATGCTGACCAGCAGCATTGGCATCACCTGGGAGCTTGTTAGAAATGCTGAATCTGAGGCCCCATCTTACAAAATTAGAACCTGCATTTTAACAGGATCCCCAGGGTGAATGTGTATGCACACTGAAGTATAAGAAGCACTGTTTTGACAACTGGCAGAAAGCAAATGTAGATTGTATTCTTCTTCATATTCTTGCATGCACCTGTACAGGGTAAACTTTTAATAAACATTTGCAGAATGAGGGACATATGAATACTGTTCACTACATTTCTAACAGGATAATACCATTTACACTTAAACACAACCAGTGATGGGGAACCCCAAGTCACACAAGGCCACTCTTTTTGAATGAGCAGGTCTATTTTATATTCAGTTGAAAACCCATTTATTAGCGGATGAAGGGACCCTTAAGTTAGGAAGCCCACCAAAGTGTGGGTCCTTGCCGCAGGCTGTAAAAGAACTCTCACAGCAGAGGCAGAGGGACAAAGTGAACAGCCACTTTATTGCTCAGAAGGGGAAATGGAAGGAAAGTGCTCGAGCAGGGAGAAGGAAAGAAAAAGCTCTTGAGTGAAGAAACGGTGCTTGAGTGGGGAGTTGTCAACCAAAATGGCTGGTAGAGACAGCTCTAGCCCAGGTCAGGCCACGTGGACTTTTATGGGAGGATTCTGCCATCATGTCCTCCTTACAGGTGTGATGGAGCCAGTCAGTCCTTGTAGGGGCTCTTCAGTCCTTGTATGAGCTTTTCAGGTTGTCATGGCAGTAGTCAAGTGTCTCGGTGCTGGTGGGTGTGTCATTATTATGCTGATACATTACAGTAACCATATAATGAGGCTCAGGGTCCACTGGAAATCAAATCCTTCACCATCTTGGACTCCATCAATTCTAGCAAGTTCTTGTTTTTTCTCCGCAGCTGCCTCCTGAGATTTAGATATGAGTAACTGATTTCTATTTGGGGGAGGGGCAGGGGTATGATCCTGGGGAGCAATAGCCTTAGTAACAAAAAAAGAAAGTTGCTCTTAATCAAATGCCTGCAATCTGGTGGACCCAAACAAACAAAAACAAACAAACAAAAACAAACATCTCCTGAGATTCTGTTCAGCCATGAAGGTGTTAAAGGGAAATGGGGGAGTGATCTTAATCACTGAGATAGGTGGTCAGAGTTGTTGCCATCCCCCAATGCCTGCAGGCTTGTCTTAAATCAACTGCTTGAGCCTGCTCTTCCATGACTCAGAGGCCTGGGAGACCAGCTTTTCTAGAAACAAGAGACAGGGGTTGGGGGGGGGAGTGTCTTTCCTGCTACCTTTCATATCCACTTATGTCCAGCAAATCCACTGCTCCCCCTTTTGTTTTTGCTCTGCCCCTAATAAACTCAGTTATTTTCTAACTCTTAACCAAAGACAGTTTGTAGAAGAGGCGGCACATTTTCACTGCAACCTTTTGCTCACCCCTCCAAAATCTTTACTATCTGGTTGCCTCCTATTTGGATAACCTTACCCCTCTTCTTCCTCTAGTTCCTTTCATCCTTTCCACAGGAATCTGAAGGAAGGCCCTTGAAGGACTAATACATTAAATCTTAACTTGTGTACTGTTCAGCTTTCTAACCCCAAGGTGGTTTGCCCATGCCAAATATGTTCCTGATATGTATTTCCTTACAAGAGTCAAAGCAGCATAGGAGAAGCAAACCAAGTAATATATTAGGCAATGGAAAATTTGTTAAGAAGAGAAACTTTTTGTAAAGCTAAATAGAAATTAGTTTTTGGATTATCTGCTTTGGGGGATTATCCTTGACACTGTTCTGCCCTAATAGCATTTATAATCTGTGAAGAGTTAATAATAAAAGTCAACTCTGCATATTGCATATTTTAGATATAGGAAGAAAGTAATTTGACACTGTAGGAAGGATTAATTGCTTCTCCCTAGTCTGAGTTTTGTTTTTTTTTTTTTTTCCTTATACTCAGGAATGGCTAGGTAAAGAAACAAGATCTCTTAACCAACAGCAGTATAATTTCTCCCTTTAAGCTCAATGCTGTTGCCCAATGTCCTATCTTCCAGAGGGAAGGAAAAGAAGGAGGTAATAGGCACAACAGTTGGTGGGGGTTCTCCTGATGTTACTGTATCTCAGATGTCATTGCTACTGGTCTCCTCAGATCAGCTATTCTGCCTGATAAACAGAGGACAATGGGAAGCCTCACAACACAATATGCTCTTACGCATGCTGTTTAAGTTGTCCTACTTCCTCTGAGAGGTGAGGATGGAGGAATGCAGGAATAATGTACTGATTTCGCAGAACGGTATGACAGGTTAGATTGAGCATCTGGAGGTTTACCTTTCCATCTCCACTCCCCAGGTTCCAACCCCATTTGTGATCAATGAGTATGACATCTCATCTTAATTTCCATTTCAAAAAGTCTGATTCTTTTCATAAAGTTAAACATACACTTAATATTCAGTTTAGTAATCCAACTTCTAGGTATTTATTCAAGTGAAATAAAGACAGGTTCACACAAAAACCTGTACATAAATGTTTGTTTGCACAAAACATACGTGGCTTTATTCATATTCACCCCAAAATGGACACAAGTATCTTTCACCTGGTTAGTCCATAAACAAAATGTGGCATACCCATAAATGAAACAGTACTCAACAATGAAAAGAATTAAACTCTTGATATATAGAACATAAATGAATCTCAAATGCATTATGGGAAGTGAAACAAGCCAGACTCTATTTACATGACATTCTGGAAAAAGCAAGACTTAGGGTCAGAAAATAGATCAGTGTTTTCCAGGAGTTGAATGTGGGAAGAAGGGTTGACTACAAAGGGGCATGAGGAAATTTGGGAGAGTTACAGAATACTTCTGTATCTCAATTATAATGGCGTTATGCATCTGTCAAAATTTATAGAACTATACACTTAAAAGGGTGATTGTACTGTATGAAAATTATACCTCAAAAAAATTAAAATGTAGTAATATTTTAAAAATCAGCTCTAGGAAGAGGAGGTACAAGTTTATACACAAAAGAGACTGCTCAATCATTGTGGAAACTAATTTTTAAAAACACACATCACTGATACTAATTTTTCTCAGCTTTATTGTGGTGTAATTGACAAAATTATATATATTTAAAGTGTACAAAATGATGATTTGATATATGTAAACATTGTGAAATGATTCTCACAATTTAATACACCTATCACTTCACACCTTTGTGTGTGTGTTGATAATGCTAAAGATTCTCTTTTAGCAAATTTCACGTCTACAGCACAGTACTGCTAACTATAGTCACCATGCTGTACATTAGATCCTCAGAACTTAATCATCTTATAACTGAGAGTTTATATCCTTTGATATATACCAATATCTCCCCATTTCCCCTACCACCCCAACCCTTGGCAACCATAATTCTCTGAGTTTGACTTTTTTTTAGAGTCCACATATAAGTGATACTATACAGTATTTATCTTTCTCTGACTTATTTCACTTCGCATAATGCCCTCAAGTCCCATCCATGATGTTGCACACAGCAGGATTTTCTTCTTTCTCATGGCTGAATAATCCATTGTGTATATATATGCCACATTTTTATCCATTCATCTTACTCACTCAGGTTGCTTCCATATCTTGGCTATTGTGAATAATGCTGCAGTGAACATGTCAGTGCAGATACATCTTCAAGATCCTGATTTCATTTCCTTTTATGTATACATATAAGTGGGATTACTAGATCATATGGTAGTTCTATTTTTAAATTTTTGTGGAACCTCCATACTGTTTTCCATAGTGGCTGTACCAATTACATTCCCATCCACAGCGTGCAGAAGTTCCCTTTTTCCCTTGTCCTTATCAGTGCTCATCTCGTCTTTTTCATAATAGCCATTCTAACAGATGTGAGGTGATGATATCTCATTGTAGTTTTGATTTGCATTTCCCTGATGATTAGCAATATAGAGCACTTTCTCATGTACCTGTTGGCCATTTGTATATCTTCTTTGGAGAAATGCCTATTCAGGTCTGTGATATCATGATTTATAATTAAAAAAACACATATTTGGGTTTGACCCTGTTTCTGGCACAGAGCTCCCAAAGCCCTTGGCATTTCCTAAGTGGTAAGAGTGTTAAAGGTATCTCTTGTTAGGTTAATTGACTTTTTGGACTGAGCCTAAGGATAGGGGCTGGTTGCCAGGAAAACATGTGATTAGAGGGTTGAAACTTTCAGTCCCATACCCCTGACCTCAGGGGAGGAGAGTGGCTGGAGGTTGAAACAATCTCCAATGGCCAGTTATTGAATCAGCGATGCCTTTGTACTGAAGCATCCATAAAAACCCTAAGAGCACAGGGATTTGGAGAGTTTCCAAGTTGGTGAACATGAGATTCACAGAGAGTGACTTGCTAGGAGAGGGCAAGGAACTGTATATCCACATGAAAAAGAATGAAACTAGAATCCAATCTTCTCTACCTGAAGATGGTATCTGATTCCATAGTTTAAGGGTTCAGCCCTACAAGACTTTCCACTCCCACCAAACAAACACATACTTTAGATACCAATCACAAGTCCAGGCTGTCACCTGAGCTTCTGACACACAGGCAATAGTTTGGAGTTTACCAGACTGCTTCCTCAGGTTCCGTTAATTTCCTAGAGCAAATTACAGAACTCTGGAAGCCAGTTTACTCACTAGATTACTGGTTTATTATGAAAGGATATGGCACAGGAACAGCCAAATGGAAGACACCATAAGGCAAAGTATGGGGAAAGTGTGCAAAGTTTCCATGCCCTCTGTGGGTTTGTCATATATGGCCTTTCTTGTGTCAAGATGTTCCCTCTATGCCCACTTTCTGGGGAGTTTTTGTCATAAATGGATGTTGAATTTTATCAAAGGCTTTTTCTGCATCTATTGAGATGATCATATGGTTTTTATTCCTCAGTTTGTTAATGTGGTGTATCACACAGATTGATTTACAGATATTGAAAAATCCTTGCATCCCTGGGATAAATCCCACTTGACCATGGTGTATGATCCTTCTAATGCATTGTTGGAGTCGACTGGCTAGTATTTTGTTGAGGATTTTGCATCTATATTCGTAAGTGATATTGACCCATCAGACATACAAATGAATCTTGTCTGGTGGAAGTGAGACAGGAGGGAAGGGGGCAGGGCATAGCCACTAAAGGAATGACAAAGCAGTTAGCACCAAAATGGCAGGAAAGTCAATTCCCAATGTACCCTGAGGCCCAAGATGGAGGGAGATTCGACCTCCAGTGGACCTTGAGCTACATTACACACTTTGTAATGTACTAGCATGGTGAATGACACACCCACAAGAGCCATGGCAGTTCTGAAGCTAAGGGTGAAAGGTCAAAGAGAGGGTGGTGGCTCAATTCCTGGGAATCCCGGCACCTTCCCCAAAGTAGTTGGAGTAATTCTCTCACTTAGTAGCATATAAAAAATAGCAACACCAGGAGCTGTCTCTACTGGCTATCCTGGCTGACAGCTTCCCACTCCTGCACCTTTTCCTCGCTGGAGCACTTTTTTTCCTTTTCCTCTTTTAAGAAATACAGCAGTTTTCCCTCTGTCCCTCTGCAAAAACAAAACAATACTAGCAACACCACACCTCACAGTCACTCCTCCTCTCTTGCCTTCTGACAGCCCGCACTCCGTTTATGAAGTGTGTATCTACCCATTCTTTAACCTCTCCCCCACCCTGCTAAATATATCTACTTTTACTCAACTATGGCTTGCTCCTGAATTCTTTCCTGCGCAAAGCCAGGGACTCTCACTTAGTGGGGCACGTCCCAGGGACTCAACCAACACCTGAAACACAGCCATCCTTTCATGCACCACTCTTTTTCCTGTATCAGAGTTTAACTGACTTCCCCACTGTGGAAGAAGCCAGTTTTGCCTCCACTAAGCAAATTCATTCCAGCATTCCTGATCGCCTACACATGTGCCTGCCTTTTGGATCATCTTTGAACCACCAGCATCATCTTACACACCTCCTCAGGAATTAGTGAGTTAACTTAAATCTTCGGTATGTGTTTATGTTTGTAGGAGAGTCATGATTTAACCTTTTCTCTCTCTCTCTCTCTTTTTTTTTAACAAGGTATTCTTTTAACATTGCTCATAGCAAGTTTTTAAGCATAGCCACCACTTACAGTTTTGGTGTCATCCAGAGACAACCATCTATTATTTCGGCCCATGCAAAAAGAACCTACCACTGATTGGAGGCCTACTTCACTTTGTGGAAACAAAATACACCGAGTGTTAGGAGTCTTAATGAGGGTTGAGTAAATGCAGAAGCACAAGATAACGTTTAGTTGGAAAAGCGTTTCTGGAAGCAAGAAGGGTAAATAGTGAGGTGCTTGCAGACAGTGAGATTCTGATAGACCCTGTAGCTCTAATTTTTGCTTTCATCAACCTTACAATTTAGTGAGTAACACCAACTGAGCGCCTACTTCCTAGCCCTGCAAAAACTGTCTCAAATATCACAGGAAATACTACTCCCTCCCCACCGCCAAAACAAAACAAAACAAAACACCACGTGTCTACCTTCAAAAAAAAACAAAAACAAAAACAAAAAAAAACCCAGGCCTCGGCATCTAGAAGGAATCGCTGAGATGCTCCAGTGTCCAGGTTCCTCAGAGGGGAACCAGTAGCTTGGCGAATCAGGAATCAGGCCTCCACTCCCCAGTCCAGGCGCCTCCTCTGTCCCCCACGTGCTTTCTGGCTCAGACGTTTCCACTCCCGCTCCTCCGCTTCCCCATGTCCCGAGTTCTCATTCCCGCATCCCGGACAGGCCGCACCTAAAGCCGTCGCAGAGACGATGCCGTGGGCTCGGGACACGCCGACAAGAAAGCCTCGCCGAGTTTTAAAGCCCAACCGCGCACCTTGGACCTTGAGGCAGCCCGTAGCCCTCATGCTTCCTCTTTCAGACCTCAGCTTGGATGAATCTCTTTATTTTAGCAAAGGGATCTTGCGACTAAGAACCACCTTTCTCTAGGAACTGTCCTGTCTTTAAGTCCCTCTAACTCCGAGGGATCTTGACCGCCGAACCGCCACAAAATGTCTCAGCCGCCCCACTCCGCGCCCAGGAGCAGCCGGGCCGGAAGTGCGTAAGCGCGGCGCCGCTGACCTCGTGGGGTTCACTTCCGGGGGTCGTGCCGCCCTGTTCTCCAGGCTGGGCTCTGGCTCTCGTGTCTGCTCGACTGCTGCCTCCCTCCGACCCGCCCGGCGTTACAGAGCCGAGCCGAGCCGTGGAGCCCCCTCCGGCCCGGCCATGAGCGCGGCCGCATGATGCGTCCCTGCCTCGGCCGCTGCAGTCGCCGCCGCCGCCGCCGCAGGCCGGGAGGAGCCGCAGCGCCAGGCCACCCAGCCCGGGCTTCGGGTGAGAGCGGCAGGTTGGGCCGGGCGGGGCTGGGCCGGCTGCTCGCACCCGGGTCTCCCTGCCACTCCCGGCACCCGTCCACCTGTCCCCGGATCCCTTACTTCCTCTTCTCCACCCCCGCCGCGCACCTGCGACCTTCCCGAGTTCTTCGGGAACACCTCTGTGCTTGCGCTTGACTTCCCTTCCAGGTGTCTCCTTGTCACTCCTTAGTGAATATCTCGAGATAGGGCCCGAAGTGCAGCCCCAGCTTTTCGCCTGACCTTGGGCATGACAGTCAGCTCTCTGAGCCATGGTTTACTCCTTTAATAACTAATAACGGTGTTATTGTTAGGACCAGAAGAAAGAGTGGCTATAAACCCTCTGTAAGCTGTAAAGAGTAGTTTATAGGCATGTATTACAATGGGCTTTCTTGAACGTTGCCCATGGCTGTTCGAACGCTCCTGTTCTTCCCTCCCTTTTAAGTTTTACCTTTCCTCTTTTATTCTTTGCCCACCTTCCCGGTTATGTTCCCTTCTTCCGGTGATCTTTGGGGGTTGCCCGCCAGCGCACCTGGGACAATCAGATCAGCCTTTAGGGCAATGTTTGCATCTTTTCTTGCTGCAGCCAAGGCTCATGTCTACTGAGGAGTCATTGCTGCTGGAACTGTCTCTTTCCGCTGTTGGATGGACAGACTTTATTAGCTTATGAGTAACCAGTTTTTTGGAGGTGTCAGAAGAACTGTTGATGTAACTGCCTTAAAACCTTTTTTAGTGACCAGATTGTGTACAGTGCTGCCCAGTCAATGCCGCAGTGTAAACATTTGCAGTGTGCTTAGTATTTGTACTTAATGCTCATAGATTTATCTGTATTACTACTACTCGCTCAGATGGTCTAGAAATCTAGGCCAGTATATATTTCTTCTTAGACTCTGCACCTCAGAGATGATGAATTTATTCTTTTGATACTTTTACTACTTTTACTTACCTAAAGTCACCTTTCAAAAAGTCAAACTAAATCTTTTTGATATCGTCTTATAACTTTCACTTATCTAAAAGTCATCTTTTAAAAAGTTACCTTTAAAAAAGTCACCTTGTTAAGTTTGCTTGTTAGGAAGTCAGAACTTGATTATCAACATGAAAGGCTCTTAGGATATTTGAAAAATGGAATGGAACAAAAGTACTAAATTGCATTTCTTGGACATTCTGGAAAATAGAAGGGTTGGGGTTACCAAAATTATTTGGATTGTGTACTTTCGGGAGTGAGGCTGGTAGGTTCACGTTGACTTTTGAGTTGTGAGATGGAGAACTGGACTATTTGAAGGTAATTTCCTAAAGAATTCATAAAACAGCAGCTGTCAAAGCATTGTGAGTAGAGATGTATACAGAAGTATTTTTTTCAACCAGTAACTCAGCTCCTGCCTCGATGACAATGAGTGAATTGAAACTTCACAGCCATGTTAATCAATGCACTAAAAAAGCAGAAATCCTCTTCTAGAAATGATAAGTATTAGCATGAATAGAATGACCTCAGTGAGAGAGAAAGTACTAAAAGGAACTTTATGTAAGAACAGTCTTGAGTCAGTCAAAAGGTTGGACATGCTTTTATGTTCTTACTGAAACTGTTACCTGCAGGCTTAGACTCTTCAGTGACATAAATAAAATAATCTTTGTTAATTTGAGGAAATGTAACTAGAAGTTCACATGTCAAGTTAATGTTTGGGATGAAATGAGAAGTAGTTTTCTTGATGATTCCAGAACTTCCCTGTTCCAATCCATGCTGAGCAGTTCTACAAGGTAATTTTCCGGAAGCTGCTTTTTGGAGATAAGTTTCTTAAAACTAATGTTTTAATTATAAAAGTAATATATGCTTCTTTTGTTAAAAAAAAAAAAAAACAGTAAGTATAGCGTCTAAACACTCACTCTCACTCCTTGCTGTCTCCAAAGCCAGCATCCAGGGTCAGTGTTAACAACCTGGGTGTGACCCTTCAGCTACAACACAGGAGAAGAGTTTAGGCCACTTGCAGAGTTGGTCAGCTACACAGTTCAGAGGGAACAGTCCACTCAAGACCACCGTCACTTCTGACACCACTCCAAGTCTGGGGGTTCCCCAAGCCAGCCTCAGGTTCGGTTACTAGCTAGAAGGCCTCACAGGACCCACCTGAAACTGTTACGCTCAGAGTTATGGTTTATTACAGGGGAAGGATACAGGTTAAAGTCAGCCAAGAGAGCGGCTCATAGAACAGAGTCAGGGAAGTTTCAGATGTGGAGCTTCTGTTGTCCTCTCCCCAAGGAGTCAGGATGTGATACTTTCCCGGCATTGATGTGAGGCTCGGTGCTCATGGTATTGCCAACCAGGGAGGCTCGTCTGAACCTTGGTGTTCAGAGTCTTTGTTCGGGTTCTGTTACATACGTGTGATCCGTTGATTGATTGACTGACTGCCCACATGATTGATCTCAGTTTCCAGGTCAGCAGATACTGTGTGACCCACCACCCTAAATCACCTTGTTGGTCTTTCTGGTGTGACCAGCCCCCACCCTAAATCACATTGTCAGCCGAGGACAAAGGCCAGATCCCCTTTTGAGCAAGGTTAAATTCTTTATTACACAGCATCCTTCCTTAAAAATATGCTTTTTAAAGAATATGTGTGTGTGTTTATGTATATATATATGTATGTATGTGTGTGTATATATATTTGTGTGTGTATATATATATAGAACTGAATCATTGTACTGTACGCCAGAAACTAGCTCAACATTGTAAATCAACTATACTTCATTAAAAAAAAAATACACACACACACACACACACACACACACACACACTTTTTTAAAAGGAAGCAGGCTCAGATACAGAGAACAAACTAGTGGTTACCAGTGGGGAGCAGGAAGAGGGGCGGGAGATGATAGGGGTAGGGGACTAAAAGGTATAAACTACTATGTATAAAATAAATGAGCTACAAGGATATATTATGAAACACAGGGAATATAGCCTTAAAACATTGTGAATGTTGTACACCTGAAACATATAATATTGTACATTAACTATACTTCAAGTTAAATATATACATATATATTTTTGCTTTACCAGTGTTGAATGATCCTTCCTTCTAGATCGTGGAGGAGACAAAGGCCCCGGGGGAGAATTCTCGCAACTTTGATTCCTTTCTAGCTGAGAGATCTCCAAATGTCCAACAATCTTTGTCTTCCCCTTGCCTCAGAGAAAGAGAATGCCTCCTTTCCAGTGTTAACATGTGTCTGTACTTTGGTCTGCCTGTTATGGAACAGGCATTTAGTCATTTACTCTCACTTGCCTCTGATTTGTTTTTTTCTTTCAGTGACTTCTTTGCCCGTATCCACAAACATATTCTTGTCCTGGTACTTCATTCCATTCCTGAAAAGCCTTGGGTAGAATCCACATTCCTTATGGGGCCAAGATAATGCCCTATACTGTTACAGCACCTCTTAGTTTTGAAAACACTTAAGTTATCTTACAAGTGCCTTGTATGTAGTGGGTTCTTGGTTCATGTTTGATTAATGAATAATTTCACTAGGCGGAGAGTGAGAGTCTTCTAGTTGGGAGGAGCAGGAGCACGGAGGTAGGAATGAAGGCTGTGCAGTGCAGACGAACCTGGAAAAGCAGGGAGCCAGGCTCAGTGGCACCTTGAACACCGTGGTCCCAAGGTGTGGCCCTGGGAGGGTAGGATTCTGCAGAGGTTTAGCCAAAGGTGGGGGCACCTCGTCTTGGGTTGTGGGAGAGGTGAGAAGGGAAGGCTCAGAGCTGCAGTAGGGAGTGTCCGCAGCACAGAGGAATGAGGGAAGAGGGGTTGTGTGTCTAGAGGTTAAGCACTGGTTCCAGGAGGAGTGTTGTCAGGAAATGGAAGGAGAGGCCAGCTCTGTGTCAAGCCAGTGGTTTGGTTCATTCTGGGAAAGGGTGCAGTGCATTTGCAGTCCCAGTAATAAGCAAGGGCAGTCATGATGGAGAAGCTTCCAGTTTCTGTTGAGACAGGATGGCTCTTACAGTATTTGTTGAAATGTTTTGAATTCTTAGCGTTCCATACTTCCCCAATTCAATTTATTCATTACAGAATGCATTTTCTAAAACCAAGTACTCTGGGAGGCAGTGTATTTTAATGGAAGAACATGGGCTTTGGAATCAGAACAGTCCTGACTCCACCCTTTACTGGCTGTGAACTTGAGCAAGTTAATTCAGCTCTAAGGCCCAATTTCCTCATCCCCCAAGAAGCTAATAATAGCACCTTGTTTTTAGGATAGTGGCGAGATTTGACGTGATGTTGTATATAAAGTTACTGCCGCACAGCACATATTACTGGCCTTCCTTTCGCATTCCAGTATCTTTCATTGTCATTATAACTTGCATATGAGAGCTGAGTTCACTGTGAACCTGTCAGATGCGCCTGTGGTTGCAGGTCTGGTTCAGTCCGATGTTAGAAAAGTTCATTTCCTATTAAATAAAGAGACCAGTGTAGGGAGATACCGAAAGAAGCTGGGATTCACCAACCCAGCTCAGGCTCAGCTCTTCCTTGGGACAGGACCCTTGAAAGGGCTTGGAACTCTGGGATTCTTTTTGTTTCTGGGTTTGTTATTCTTGACAGTTTAGTTACTACCTGGGGATTTTCTGAAATAGCTGCTCCATTTGACTTTCAGAGCCAGGCTGTGGCTGGTACCGCGAGGGGGCGGGGGTGTTGCAGCCTTTGCTGTGTGCATCCCCATGCCTTCAAGATGCCTCATGCAGCCTGCACACCAGTTGACACAACTGCAACTGAGACTGCCCCAGAGAAACCCCTGCCAGTGTGGGCTTCCCTCTTTTCCCCCTCTTCCCCCCTTCCCTCAGCCTTTCCACATCTCCCGGACCGTCTGACCTCACCCCAGCCATGTCTCCCACTTTGACCCTCTTTCTTATTCCTTTCGTGTTCCTGTGGGGCTCATTTTGGCTTTTCCCCCCTCAAGCACACCCCTGCCTCTCTCACTCAGCAAGTATTCTCAGAGCTCCTAGTGGGCTCAGGGCAGGCAGAGGGTATCATGGGGAACACTCTGTTGAGGTGGCAACAGAGGAAGAAGACAGCCCAAGATGGAGAGGGGTAAGAGGTGAGGTCTGCAGCCCCAGTCCGGGCAGGGCTTTATAGCCAAAGGGAGGCCTTTGGGTTTTATTTTAACTGCAGAGTCAGCCTTTGGATGGTTTTACTAAGTAGGAGCAGCAGGATCTGGGTGCTGAACGGGGAGTGGGTTGTGGGTGAGTAGAGGCCATGAGTGTGGAAACAGAGCGCTGCTCTGGTGGGGGCTCCCGGGCCTTGTTCTGGAGGGTTGGGGGTGGCGGAGGGGTCAGATCCCCGGTGGTGTTGGAGGCCGAGCCTGTAGGACTTACTGATGGGTTAGATGCGGGGAGGTGGGGAGAAGAGTGAAAAGAAGCGTGAGCCCTGTTTTGTTTTGTTTTTTGGGTTTTTTGAGGTTTTTTTGATCTTGGTAACTAGATGGTGGCGCTGTTTATTGAGATGGGAAGAGTGGAGTCAGAGCAGATTGGTGGGTGGAGGGATGTTTCTGCTTTGACACTAATGAGGAGTTGTCAAGGATTGGGGGTCAGAGATCCCCAATAGTGTATTAATCATCTGGGAGTTTCGCATGTATATGTAACTCCATGGAACAGAGATCCTGTGAGATCATTTGGAGAGCACACAGCTAAGAAAGAAAACCTAGGATTGAGCCTGGCACACCCGACATTTCAGTGCCTGTGGAGGAGGAGGAAAAGGAGGAGGACCTGGTAAGAGAACGAAGAGTGGCCAGTGGGGAAGGAGAAAAACCCAGTGTGGTCCCACCCCCGCCGCCCTCTCTCCAGGTTGACCTTCCTCTCTTAGAGCCTTGGCTCCTTGTTGTGTGTTTCTCAGTTTGCCCTCTTTTATTTAGTATGAAAGACCTTCCTGGAAAGGTTAAATAAGTTAACTATTCACAGTATGGACAATGTGCCAACATACCATCGAGACTTGGCTTTTGTTAGCTTAATGTTCTGTTGTTTTTTCCCTTTAAAGTTAATATCCTGTCCTTCAGATTCAGTCATTTGAGAAGAAAATTGTGGTTCATATGGCGTACATTGTTGGTCTGGTTTGAAAGCACAGACTGAATTTTTCCCAGTTGCAGGGTGATGGAGAAAACATTTAAGAACGTGATTGCCGTCTCAGTAAACGCACTGTGGGAGATTATCTGGATGCTCCATTCTTTCGCCAGGTTCGGTGAGGACTGTCCTTTCTTTAGTCTCCCGACCTGCCTCGGCCCCAGCCTGGCTCACCTGCCATCTCAGATGGTGACATGCCCAGGACATGTGTTCGTGTCCTCCCTTTGCCTCCCCATCTACATAGCAGCCTGTGTGCGGGGCCACATGCGAGAGCTTGTTGTTATCCTGAATGGCATCTCCTCTGAGTTCTTAAAATTCTCTCTGCAGCCTTCTTTTTTGATCATAATTATTTATCTTACATCATAGTGAGTTGAGAAAATAACAAGAAATCGAGGAAATGCACTCAACTAAATGATGGAAAATGGACAAGGTAGAATCACTGAAGAGAATAAATCACACACACACGGTTCCCATGCCCACCCAGCCTCAGTAACCCCTGGCTGCCAGGTCACGTCCAGGCCTGGTTCTCAGTCTCCCCAGGGCTCCAGTTCCTGAAGTTTTCTTCCACCCAGCTTCTCAGGCTGCTGCCCTTCACCAGGCCTCTGTGGCATGTCATATCGGTCAAGTCTTGCATCTGATACCCTGGTTTTCTGTCATCATCTTTGCTAACCCCATGTGAGCCTTTGGGGTGCCAGGCTGGACTTCTGGATGAAAGGCTAGCCGTTCCCAGTGCTTTATTGGAAACCAGGGGTTTGCAACACTGTCTGGCCCACAGTGCTGTGTTCTAGTGCTTTCTTGCCACTCCCTGCCCCCTTTTCCCAGTCTCAGTAGCTCTTCCTGCGCTTTCCTCCATGTTGGGCACCCACAGCCCACCTCTTGCTGGTGCTCAGAACCGCTTCAGCTCTGGTTCATCCATCTTCTCTGTGGTCTGGGGAGGAAGGGTCACTCTGCTCTGTCAGCCGTCAGCCCCTGGCATCTGCACACTGGAACTCTTATTCTTTAAAACCAGAAAAAAGTGAGCTTATGTTGCTTTTGTAGTTGCAGGAAAAGCTCAAATAAGCACAAAATCAGAAGAAAGAAGGGAGCTAGCTTGACAGGGCCACTCGGCTTATATTTTCTTAGTCTGATCATCTAATTGGCTAGTTAGGCAGATGGTCTTCATTCCCTTATCCTTACACCACTTTGGGGCCGTCCTGGGCTTTTTAGAAGTGTGGCACAGTCAGCCCAGATGCAGCACGCGGACTTGAGGGAGCCCTGGGGACAACCATGACTTTGGGCGGGTCCAAGGGGGCTCATCTATCACATGGGGACACAGCACTTCTTTATGGTCGTCGTAGCTTTAAATGAGATAATATGTGAGAGGGAAATTGGAAAAAAAACTTTTTTTCCTTCTAGCCACATTAGTCCTTCACTTAACTGCATTTAAAATTTTTTCTTCTTTAATTTTCTCACCAGCCAGTCTCCAGGCTCTGGACACTTTAGTGAAACTGCTGGGGAAGGTCCTGGCGCCTCCTTGGTGTGTTGGCCGCTCCAGCCTGCCTTCTTGCTCATAACCCCCAGGCCCTGCTCCCCAACTGGCCTAGGCTCCTCCATCTCTGCTCTGGGTCCTGGCCACAGCCTTCTGGTTGCCTGGATTCCTCCTTCCATCCCAGTCTTACTTCATCGCCAGTTATCTTTTTAAAAACATCTGTCTGTTTACCAAAGTTCTTGTGTCTCCCTTTGCAGCAGAATGAAGTGGTGGATTCCAGACTCCCCAGCTGGGCCTGCAGCACTTTGCTGGGGCCACCCCCCTCCTTCCCTCTGTTTCCCTTCCCTGTCTCCTGCCTCCTGGGCTCTGAGCCTGCAGCCCTGCAGCCCTTGGACTCCTTCCCTCTCTGCGCCTACTCGCCCTGTTCTCTCCTCCTGTGCAGTTCTTGCTTGTCCAGCAGGGCCGCTCATGCCATCTTCTTTATTGACACTTCCTCCAGTTCCGCTGGACGGAATAAGCTGTTGTCACCTCTCTCCCTCGTCACCCTCTGCCTCTAATACGGGCATCACACTTCGCGCATTATTTACAAGGCAGAGTCTCACCTCTCTTGTCTGATCGTGGATCCTCCATCCTCTATCCTGGGTCCTTGAGTGGAGGCTGGGCCCCGCTCCGACGTTTGCATTAAATAAATCTCTAACTGCGCTGGTTGGCTTAATATGTTTCTGTGCCTGAAGCAGAGATTTGCGTATTTCTGGTTGTTATAGGTCATCAGTGGGTGTATAAAGAGTAAAACAGTGAGTGTAAACAGTGTTTTTTTGTAAACGTGAACACCAGACTCCAGGGTAGACTTTCTTTTTATCGCAGTAGTGAAAATAAATTGTATCTTGATTCTTTTTTGTAGTAACTGATTACCAAAGGATACTGATGTCTTTTGTTTACGTGTTTTCAGTTGGTTTATGAGGAACGCATCCCTGTTTGTAGGCACGGAAAAGCAGTGAGGGGAAGAGATGGAGACACGTGCCTGAAGATGCTGTTAAAAGTAAACCTAAGATGGGGTCTGCAGGCTCGCAAAGGCGGGGACTGCGGGGGAGACTGGTGTCAGCAGCACCAGCTAGAACTGGGCTGTTCCTACACTCTTTTCACCTGCACGTGTACCTGTTCTGGTTGTTTTTTCTCCTGTACATTTTTATATTGGGGCATAATTAACATACAATGAGACACACAGTTTTAGGTGTATCGTTCATTTTGTGTGTATGTGTGTTTTTAGCAGCTCGTTGAATTTTGTTTCCACAGTGCGTGTACCCGAGTACCCTGCTGCCCTTTTCAGATGGTGGGCTTTCCATCAGCTCAGAAAGTCACCTTGGGCTTTCTGTCATTCCCCCTTGTGCTCAAACCCCATTCTCATTTCTTTCAAAATAAATTAGCTTTGCCTGGTTTAGAGTGCTGTGTAGATGGACTTGTAGTGTACATACTCCTGTCTGGTTTCTCTCACTTAGCATAGTATTTTTGAGATTTATCCATGTGGTTGCATGTATCCATAATCCTCCCCCCACCCCTTTGATGAGAAGTATGCCATTGTATGAATATACCATGGTTTGTTCATCTCCTGGTGAGAGATACTCGGGTTGTTTCTGGTTTGGTGAGTATTATGAATAAAAGCAGCTGTGAACAGTTTTGTACATGTTTTGTGTTCATACTCACCTCCAAGTAAATACTTAGAAATGGAATTGCTGAGTCACAGGGTAGGTGTTGGTTTAACTTTGAGAAAGTGCCAGACCACTTTCTGAAGTGGTTACTACATTGGTTACTTTATAAAATGTATGAAAGCAACTGGGGATTTGGTCTCATTGTAGAGATCCTGCTATAGACCTGAGGCTTTGATTGACAGTCCTGTGTTTTGCAAAGCTGGTTTTCTTTTAAAGCAGTGCTAACAAACTCGTTTGAAGATATTCGAGATGAATGTGAATAAAAAGTTGAAAATATCATTCAGCATAATTAGGCATTACTAGTTCAGAGTGTTATTTGGCATTTAAAGTTGTTGGCTGATGCATAGATACTTGAATCAAGTTACTCTATAGAAATAACATATTTTAAGTCACCTTTGTTTAAGCAGCTTGTGATTCATGGCTACATTTGTTACTAAAAAGCTCAGAGGGGCCTCAGAGCCACAGATATGGGAACTTTGGTGTGCAAGGTGGCAGTGGCGGGTGGTGGTGTGCAAGGTGGCAGTGGCAAGTGGGTGGGAGGTTGTCCAGGTACATGTGGAGGGAGGACAGGGTCTCGAGGAGACCAGAGCAGACAGGCTGGCAGGGGGGCCTGACCGTGGAGCTGGCCCTGGTGGAGGGCCGCACACTTGAACAGGAAGCAGCGAGAGGAGGAGGGTGTGACTGGTGGGAACACCAGACTGTGCTTGGTGACAGGGACCAGGGAGACTTACCCTGCTCACCCCTCGATTCCCCCATCCCTTCTTTCCTGCCAGCCCTCCCCCCTGCCCCGTCCCGGGTGTCCTGCTTAGGGGTCTTGGTTTCAGAAAACGGACACCAACTCAGGGTCTGCTGAGCAGAAAAATAATGCATTAAAGAATATGGGATGAAAGCGGTGGACAGGATGTGAGGCACAAGGGGCCAGGCAGCGGGGTGGGGAGAGGGGCAGAGGTGGGCAGAACTGTGCTGAGGAAGGCGGTCTTGTTGGTCCTGGCCACCTCTGCCAGACTTCCTACTGTGTGGAGGATGGGCTCCTGGCTGGGTCCTTTCATTTTATTTTATATTCTCTCCTAAGAAAGGTCTCCCTCTGTGTCATTTAGTTCTCCCTTCTGGGAGATTTTCCCACTCTGTCGTCCAGTCCTTTTTAAGATTTAAAAATTCTACCATTCTATTTTTATTTTTCAATAACTAGAACATTCCCAGAATGTTCTTCTTTTTGTTTCACAGATGCAGTCTCTTCTTGCTTCTTAAATTTCTCTGTGCATCGTGCCTGCTCTGGATTCCTCTTCCATCCTGTTTCTTTCTGGGGCTCTGGCTTCTTCACAAGCCTGACTGTTGGCTGTCCATTTGTATTTAAGAATGAGATATGCCTACGGGGGGATGTGCTCCGGGGGCCCTCAGCTTAGAGAGACCTGGCAAGGAATCCTGATCTCTTTGGTGGGTGCCCCCGCATCTTGATGTCTTTAGGCCTTTTCTCTTGGGCCAGAGGAGTACTTTTAGGGGTGCTACGTCTCCTTGCTCATGTGCTAGTGAGCCCAGTGGGAGATGCAGCAGGGATGTCATCGTTCAGTGGTGGCCCTACTCAGTTCTACCTAGTCCTTGCCTGCCTCATTCCCTCCCACAGCGGGCCCAGTGCACCTCTCAGCTCTGGGTCTCACTCTGTCCCGTGTTTTCTGTAATTCCTCTGCTGTGGATAGTAAGTGGTTGTTGACGTGAAATGCAGGTCGGCCACACTGGGTTTGGATTGTCCCCGGAGATCTTTCTCAAGGGATTTTGGCTTATAGATTTGTTTAAAACCAGGGCTGAAGTAACAGGAGGGGAAAATGGACAGGTTTAAAATAATTAATTTTCAGAACTGTCAATCAATTTACTAGTTATGAAAACTTAGAGGTGTAATAACTTCATAGTTAAAGATAATTCTGAATAACAGAACTTTATGTGTGAAGTTGGTTTTATGTGTGTGTATATATTGCTCCAAAAATAGTACACTAAGAAGTATTATACACTCTTGTCATAAAACAAGTAACTTTTCTAATCAGATTTTATTATCTTTCAGATCCTATCATACCGGAAAGTATGCACCTTAAGATCCTGAAGAAAAGGCACAAAATGTTCAAGTAATGTTTAGAAATAACTTTTAAGGTAAGAGTGATTGCTTATTTAGGTGTATGATGACTGTTTCTCTAACAGCTGACAGCAGCTTGTACGTTGCTGAAAAGGCGATACAGGGAGTTTGGCTGGTTAACAAGTATTGTCTTTGCTTTGCTGACCACCTGTCCTAAAAGAAGAGTGTACTTCTGGAGGAAGAGTCCCCGGAGTGAATTGGAGCAAGTACTTCAAGACGAGGGGGATGCTGAAGAGAAAACACCCCTGGAAAGTTTTTGCTTGAGTGGTCGTCCCCTTAAATAATGGAGCTCTGCAGTGTTGTGTTTAGTGTTCTGGGGAACTGACTTTATTTAACTTGAAGACAAACAGCTCAGTAGACCAAATCCCATTAAATTGGCCATTAAAGTAGAAAAACAATGTGACGTCTGCCCAAGTCTCTCAATGCACCATACTTTCAGGCTTCTCTTAGACGTGCTCTTCAGGGCACTCAGTCAGTGGCGGGTGGCATCAGTGTAGACTGAGGCTGAGCCCGTGCCCTTCTGGTGCGTTGAGGTTGCCAGGTGTCTGCTTTCGCGGTCCCGGTGTTTTGGGGTTGGTTCCGGGGGAAGGCGTTGTTTCTTCATTTCCGCCCCTCCCTTCCCCTGCGATGACAAAGTGAGAAGCAGTGACTCAGCAGACTCTGCGCAGTCCCCCAGGTCACTGCTTTGTCCAGCCGGCCTCGCTGTGTTCATTGATTGCTTTCGTGAAAATGACGTGACTTTGGATATCAGATTGTTTTCCTTTTGCCCAGTAGATTTTACAGGTTTGGCTCTGATGCACACGGGCATTGTGCATCAGTGTCCTCACTGTCCCACCACACCCACCAGTGTGGGTGTCTGTGTGGTCGCGTGTCCTCACAGATAAGCTGCCATCTGTACCTGGGGGAAGGCCTGTGGCCACGGGCTGCATCCTACTCTGCATCCCCTGAGAAGTAACCTGGGATGGGTGCAGGCATCCCAGAGGCTTGCAGGGTCCTGTTTTCTAGGTAGAACTCAGGCTGCACACATGGGCCCTGACAAAAGGCTAGGCTGTCTCTGGACATGCGATTCTGCAGCTGACTGCTCACTGCCCAGCAGGCAGGCACCCATTTCTCATAGAGAGTGTCCTATCTGAATGTAGTGTAAAGCAGAGGGACTCTGGTCAGAGGAGTTCTTCCTTGATATACATTTATGATCCACTAAGAAATCTATGGAAATCACTAGGACATTGTTTGCATCTGGCAGGAACCAATTTCATGTTGTTGCTTCTGCCTGAAAACAAACATGCCCTTGCTGTGGGCCCGGGGGCCTGCAGGCACTCACAGGAAGCCTGGAGAAAAGACCCAGACCTTCCCACGAGGGGCTAGCGGTCAGCCAGGGACTGAGACATGAACTTTCTCTTAAGGCAGAAAGTGGTGAGTCCACTGCACGTGGGGCTGGTGAGCAGGCCCTGGTCGGACTTCCAGATGCTGTCTTGGCCCCAACGGAATCGGGCTTTGCAGTGGTGTAGGCAGAACCAGTGTCCACTGTCCTCTCCAGAGAGTTGTGGCCGATGTTCAGAGACCCTGTTCAAAGTGCTCTTCAGCTGAAGGAGGAGTATCTCTCCAGGATCACTAGCTCAGGAGAGAGAAACATCAGGTCCTACAGGGTGGGTGGGATTCTGCAGAGGGAGTGGGCTCGGCACAGCTATTTACAGGAATGCAGCAGACGCATCTGGCTGCAGGAGGGTTCCAGAAGAATGGTTCGGGTCTGCCCGCATTCTTCTCTTTAGTTTCTTTTTCATTTAAATCATTTTAAAGCTATTTTTGTCTGATCCAAGAGCAGACCGTGGGGAACTATTTCATTTCTCTCTGGTACCAGTCAGTATCTCTATATCAAGAGGGAATTCTGCAAAGAATTTGCAGAAGGAACTCTCATCAGCAAATTCATCCTTTCAGTCAGTGTTTTCATAATTATTATGCTCCAGTTGCTGTCAAAAAAAAAAAAAAAAGTAATGCCCAGATTCCAAAGTCTGTGCTATTAACGAGTTGTAGCAGCCCTGACCCCAGAAGCATGCTTTCCACTCCTCCACGTTGAGACCAGTCTCTCGCTCTGTGCCTGTTTGAAAGGAACAGAGCCAGAGTAGAGGACGCGCTTGGGTCATTTGATAAGCACTGTCAGTGTTTCCATCCGCTGCTGAGGCCAAGTGAACTGACTCTGTTTCCTTGTCTCTGTTTAGCATGAATGAGTATTACTACCCTTATAGCAGACGCTGATGAGAGGAGGTTATAGGTTTAAAGAAGCAGCAAAACATTTACTCGGAAAAGTGCTAGTTTTTCTTTAGTTTCTTTGGACCCTGTACGTTCTCAGGTATCAAGTACTTTAGGAAATATGCGAAAGTTGTCAAAAGAATGCATTAATGAGTGAAAGAAGCTTTTGAAAGATTAAGAGAGGAAGGGCATTCTAGAAACTTAAAGAGTTAAAGAAGATGGAGTTTAAGGAGTCTCCCTCAAAAACATGCTCGCACGGTATCATAGTTAAAATGAGGGAGAAATGAATGAACTTGAGAAAAGTCAGGTGAGAACTGTCACTGCCGCACTCGTGGGCCAGCCTGGAAACAAGCAACGAAATAGTCGCTTGTCCATCAGCCTTCATCTGCTGGTCACACATGTGAGCTAGTGAACCTCGGCTGGACAGAGCGGGCCACAGGCTGGCATGGGCAGCCATGGTCCCTGGGCTCATCACCAGGCAGGGAGTCTGGGTGCCGTGGTGTGCGCCTTGCTCATTCCCTGCTTTGTCTTAGTGCAGGGTGGCTGTGCTGGCCATAGGTGACCATGTCCCCTGCCATGTGAGCCTCTTCAGTTCAGTGTCCCACCCCCTCTAGGGCACGTCAGGAAACCATGCCGTCATCAGGACACCGGCTCCGGGATGTTGAGCATCATCCTCTCCTGGCTGAAAATGACAATTACGACTCCTCCTCCTCATCATCCTCCGAGGCCGACTCGGCAGACCGGGTGTGGTTCATCCGCGATGGCTGCGGTATGATCTGCGCTGTCCTGACGTGGCTTCTGGTTGTGTATGCGGATTTCGTGGTGACCTTCGTTATGCTGCTGCCGTCCAAAGACTTCTGGTACTCGGTGGTCAATGGGGTTATCTTCAACTGCCTGGCTGTGCTCGCCCTGTCATCTCACCTGAGGACCATGCTCACCGACCCTGTGAGTACTGCCCGTACCGCCCGCAAGCTGGAGGGCCCCCTGCACGTGGGGCCTTGGGTTGTTACGAGTTCCTGGGTACAGGCTGGTAGCATTTTTCATGGCTTAACTGGAGAGCAAACATCGCCCGTGTAGAAGTGATAGCACAGTCTGTTCATGGAAAACATTCCCACTGGGCTGTTTATTCAGATGAAGAAATTGTACTCAGTAATTTCTAAAATCCCTTCTAGTTTAAGTATTTTGTTTCTCTAAAGAATGGCCTGGAAGCTGAGCTATCTGGCCTGTAGATTTCACTGCTTTACTCCCTTTTCCAGTTGTCTTTGGACTACAAGCAACTGACTTCTTGAGGCTAAAGGTTAGCTGTTATCTCTAAGTTCCTTCCAGCTTTGCAATCCTCTTATTTTCATGTCTCAGCCAAAATCTGAAGCAAACACCTCATTCTCGCTGGTAAAAGGCCAAGGTTCACACTTGGCAGGGAGGAACAACCCACTAATCACTGGTGCCATCAGGGTGGGTGTGACTTTGGAAGAAGCGATTGCTTCAGAGAGGTCAAGTGCGGGGGTGGTGTGGGGACTGACACAGGTGTGTGAAAAGAGAGCAGCACCCCTGAGATAAAGAAGGGCCAGGTTTAGCCATGAGCTACCTGAGTTCCTGGTGTCCTGAAGGCCACTGGGTTCAGACCCATCACATGAGGTTTAAGACCACTGCTCCGAGGTTTTGAGACATCCTCTGGGTAGGGCAGGTGCAGATAGTGGATTCCAGGCTCGCCCCAGGGCCTGGAGGAGATGCCAGGGTTGAGAGGTGTTGCCTCATGTGGAGGGCTGCCCTCAGGCACAGTGACAGGGGTCCCACTATCAGTGGAGCTGAGCGTGGTCAGGTCTCAGCAGTCCATGTGGGGTTTCATTTGAAAAGATTCTTCCCACAGAGTTGAGTGGTTTTAAACTGCTGCTGCAGAGGCTCCTGATTCGTAAATTAAAGTCTGCTAGGTTCATGTCTATTGGTAGCTTTCTCTAAATAGGTACCAAGAGGTTATAAGGATTAGGGCTCTGAAAGCACGCTGATGGTGATCGGTCCGCGGACCGTGGTGGATGCACTTATCTGACTTGTGCTGCATCCGAGCTCCTCTCTCAGGGCACTGCCCTTGTCACCTTGTTTGCCTCGTAGACAGCCTGGGCCTGGGCCAGTGTCGGGCCCAGCCACGTGGGCAGCTGTCACAGTCCTTTTATATTCTTTCTTGTTTGAATCAGGATCCAAGTAAGACCTGTACTTTGTGACTGCTTGTGTCTCATCTCACTCTTCTTTGTGCCCCCATCCCCCTTTTCTTGGGATTTTTTAAGTTGAAGAAACACGGCCTTTTGTCTTGTAGCTTCCTCCCACTCTGGGGTTTTCAGCTTACATCTCTGGGTTTTTACGTGCTCCTGGTCCCACATTGTCCGTAAACTGGTAGGTGGACCTAGGGAAGGCTGCGGGCTCCATGGCCCTTAGACCCTGGGGGTCCAGCGTGCGTGATGGGGAACCAGGGGTCCAGATGGGAAGACATGGAAGTAAAACAGGAAAAGAAAGTATGCTTTGCAGAGCAGAACTTCCCGGAACGTATGACATGGTGGGGAGCACTTTTCCTGAGCATGGCATTATTTCTTCCTCCGTGCTGGGTCAGAGTGGGGGTGTAAGAGGTTGGCACAAGGAGAGCCGCAAGAAGTCAGGGAGCCGTCAGGACTGTGTGCACAGGGGGAACGGTCAGACTGTTCTGGGGTAGGCAGCCCCTGGGCTGCCTGCCCAGGGGTCTGAGCCACGGAAAATACCAGAAAACACCTTCCCCTTCACACAGACTCCTCTTGTCACCTGATGTGTCTCCCCTTTGATATGCAAACCTGTCCTCTGGCAGCAGTCGTTGGAGAGCTCAGTAACAAGGGGGGTGTGGAGGGCGTGCCCCCCACAAACATGTCATACACGTGTTTTACTGTGGAAAAGCATGTGCGGGCCTAGAAGAACGAAGGTGTGTGTAGTTTTTAAACCTGGTCCATTTCTCCTGTCATGGACCGTGTAACGCTGAACTGTCAGCAGGCGTGGATGTACAGCTTGTGGGGTTTTATAGAATTGTAATGCATCACAGGGCTGGGGCTCCTGGCTTGTGGAGGAAACAGGAAAGAGCCCAGAGGGTGTCGCATAAATGAGTCAGATGTTGTACCTGACATTCTGATGTAAATTTTCAAAAATAAGCGTATAAACCCTTCACTATTTTTACCTTCTTTAAGGAGACAGTTGGAGTGTTAGGAAACGCTAGTATCTTGACCAGAACAGCTTCCTGGTGTTAGGACGATGGATGACTGTGCTGTGTAGAGGGAGACCAGCTGCGCTGGAGGGCTGGGCAGTGGATGGCCTCTCCCCAGGGCACCTCACAGGGTCTCACTTCCTGCTGGTGGGAGGGCTGCGTGTCTGGCTCCCTGGGGGCCTTGGAGCCAGGGGTCCTTGGTCCATCAGGCTCTAAGGAGCTCCAGTGCTGAGTCCTTTTCTGTCCCCACCTTCCTCCCGTCTGCCACCTCTCACCCTTCCATCTCTTCCTGCCTTCATTGTCACTGCAGCACTGCAGTGCTGTCCCCAGGGGGCTGAGAAACAGGGTTCAGACCTTGTTCCCTACCTACCACATCCGCCCTGGTCTGTCAGTCCACCCAGAATGGTCTTCCAAACTGTCCCCACTGCCCAAAGAAAAGTCCTGGCCCCATCATAGCCGGCTCGGGCTGCCTGCCCATCTGAGGCACACGGATCCCGTTTCCCTCACCCCCCGTCTCCAGCTTCCCTCGTGCTTGGGGCTCGTGCACATGGCCCCACTGCTGCTCCTCCCTTCCCCGGTCCAGTCAGGGGCTCAGGGCCTTGCTCTCCAGGCTTGTGTGTGACCACTCCAGATTAGCTTGGCAGAAATGGCTGATGCATTGCATAACTTTAAAATCATAAAAGATAAAGTCCTTTTTGAGATTGCTTTGTTCAGTGTTCCCTGCCACAACTGACAGGGGAACTGGGAGTGCTTATCAGGGAAACTGGTGTCAACAGGACAGACCGCACCCTTGGGTTGGAGGGCTCAGCAAACACCTCGCCTCTGCTGTGTCCTGCAAAGAGTTAGAGAAATCCTGGTGACTTGCCAGTTTGTGAAGGATACCACACTATTTATTTTGACTGCATTTTAATGCAAATGTTATTTTTCATGGAAAATAAAACTTCTGGTCCTGGCTGAGTGACACGGTTAGTTTTCATATTAATATACTTCACGTGGCAACTACAGCATTATAAATTATGTTATCATATATAAAACCTAAGACTTAATTCCTACAGTTATTGATTTTTTTTTTTTTACCTTTCGTCCCAGCTAAAGTACGTTCTTATTAAACCGTAGGGGGCAGTACCCAAAGGAAATGCTACTAAAGAATACATGGAGAGTTTGCAGCTGAAGCCTGGAGAGGTGATCTACAAGTGTCCAAAGTGCTGCTGCATCAAGCCCGAGCGCGCCCACCACTGCAGGTACTGTGGCCCTGTTGCAGAAAAATGTTACAGCTCAGTTGTGACAGCAACCTGGATCCAGGCAAGAGAACAAACAGCACTCAGAGTTGGAGAACTCACGTTTATTATGCCAGCGGGCCCAGAGGAGTTAACACTCCAAGCTCTGGACCTTGTCTGTAGGTTTACACAGGTTTTTATAGGCTGCCAGTTTACACTTTGCAACATCATATGCAAATAGGATATAACAAAAGTTGACTAATTAGGAACAAGCTTTGTAGAAATGGACAAATCAGGAAGGAGAGAAATAATCAATCAGGAGTGAGGGAAATGGACCAATCAGGAGTGAGCTCCATGCAAATAAAGTACTACAAATGGGCCAATCAGAAGTTAGCTCAGGGAACCAATAGAATTTTAGGGGTAGGTTCCATTTTCCTAGACGTAAGCTGTTTCAGAGGCAAAGAGTGAGATAAAGCTGCTGGGCCAGGGAACCGGATGGTGCTGGCAGGAGAGTAGTGGCCCTGCCTGGGGGGTCCTGCTGGTCTTCTTTAGGGGGGTTCCCACCTCAGCCCCTCCCCCCAGGGACCCCTTCCCAAGGACCTCTTCCCCCAGGGACCCTTTCCCCAAGGACCCCTTCCCCAGGGATCCCTTCCCCAGGGCAGCCCGAGTGCCCATCACTGCAGGGGCCCATTCCCCAGGGCAGGAGGCCCTATGGGTGGCTTCTCACCAGTGCTGTGTTCATTGGGTAGTGTTTCCTCAGAATGAGGGATACTGAAAATCTGACTCCTCCTTTCCAGTATCTGCAAAAGATGTATTCGGAAAATGGATCATCACTGCCCATGGGTGAACAATTGTGTAGGAGAGAAGAATCAGAGATTTTTTGTGCTCTTTACCGTGAGTAGAAATATTTGTGTAGTGGCTTACACTGAGTTTCAGTTCTTTAACTAGAATCTTGCCTGGAGCAGGTCAGTTTATTCTAACATCAGACCAGTCTCTCTCCAGCTGCTTCTCTGAGATTCAAATTCTGCCCTTGGTAGGAAGTCATCCAACAGATAAGTTTATGTTGCCTGTGTTATTTTAGGTGCTTTACAGTGGTTTAATTCTCTCAGAATCCTTGAATCCCAGTTGTTAACAGGATCTTGCCCAAGTGTTAGAACAATTTCCCTACTGCATATTTTCCTTCGAGATTATTTTACTTGGTCCGGTATGACCCCAGAGAGGCAGGTGGCAGGTGTAGACCGCTGCTGCTGCTTCCTCCCCCTACTCATTTTCACTGACAAACAAAATCGAGGAGTAAGCGTACAGTTAAGCGGCCTTTGCTCCCAGAAAGACGTCTGTGCCTGGCGGTTGCTGATGGGTGTCTCCCCTTCAGATGTACGTCGCGCTGTGCTCGGTGCACGCTCTCGCCCTCTGCGGACTCCAGTTCATCTCCTGTGTCCGAGGGCAGTGGACAGGTAAGCGCAGACTTGGTGGCCCTCCTGCGTGGGGAGATGGGACAACCTTTAAAGGAAGAATTGACTTTCCCATTTTGAAGGAAATCCTCACAATTATTTTAGGAATTAATTTTTTTAAGAAAAGAATATAGGTAAGTTTTCACACTGCCATTTTGTTAGTGTGATGAAGCCATATATAAACCGTCTTCCTTAGTCAGTTAATTGTTTCTGCTGAATTCTGTTTGTATTTTGCAGATTTTTGAGACTAGGTGAAAATTAGTACTGTTCCCGGCAAACCGTGTGTGTGTTTCCTGGTTAGCCAGCTAGGTGTTGTTGACCAAGTGTGAGTGTCCACGCATGTCGTGCAGGTCGGCGTGAGCTGTCCAGCCCTGGAGACGCGGACGAGACAGACTTGTGTGTATCCCCCATG
Organism: Camelus ferus; assembly: GCF_009834535.1. NCBI lineage: Eukaryota > Metazoa > Chordata > Mammalia > Artiodactyla > Camelidae > Camelus > Camelus ferus. Next base: position 57,144,090 of record NC_045704.1, on the reverse strand, counting down.
TGAGGATGGCTCACAAGTGTAGGGACGTGCGCTCTCATCTTTTCTGGCTTTAGTTGCATTTTAATAAGCAGTTTAACACAGAGATATAGTCTTAATAGAGATCTGAGGTAATACAGAATCTTTCAAAACCGCTGACCAGGGAAGGGTGGTATGAATTTTCACCTGGAAGAGCAGCCCCCTATCCCTTGGTGGACAGTGGATGTACCTGTTTACAAAACAAGCACGTTCCTCCAAGGACGCCGGCCTGAAGGCAGGACCGGTGAGGCCCTGCTGTGAGCCAGACACCCTGCACCTGTGGTTTGGGGGATCCATCACACTCTGACGTTGGTCACAGCCGCCCTTCTCTTCTTCACAGAATGCAGTGATTTCTCACCTCCGGTAACTGTAATCCTGTTGATCTTCCTGTGCCTTGAGGGTCTTCTGTTTTTCACTTTCACCGCAGTTATGTTTGGCACCCAGATCCACTCAATATGCAATGACGAAACGGTATGCTCCATTCTCTGCCGTGTTTGCTTACTGTCGGGTGACAGCGCGAGTCGGTGGGAAGCCCTGCTGTCACCAGTGGGTTCCATTAACCAGGAGCTTCGCCGCACCGTGCATAGCCCACGCTTCGACCCCACCGTGCGTAGTCCCTGTGATTTGAGTCAGCAGAGCCAGGCCAGTGGACCTGGGCCAATCCCAGTTTCTCAGAGATCCAGCCCCCTGGCAGCAGAGTGTGTCACATGCACTTCATGCCTTCAAAGTATTGGTCCAGAGCAAGCACTTGATATTTGTAATGTGTGAAAAAGGTCAGTGTCCTGGCCTGGGGGACCCATTCCCTCCTGCAGCACCGTGGTGGCCTGGGCCATCCACCCAGCTGGTGGCCACTGCCAGGCTGGGTCTGACACTGGTCTGGCCACTGGCTGCAGCCTGGCTGTGCTCAGGGAGGCCACAGGGCCGGTGCCAGAGGAGAGCTCGGGCTGGCTCCCAGGTGCAGTGGGACGCTCACATTGGGTGGCAGGCACATCCCCTGTTGTAACTGCTCGCCGCCCACTTGCTCTTCTCTCTGCTTCCAGGAAATCGAGAGGCTGAAGAGTGAGAAGCCAACGTGGGAGCGGAGGCTGCGCTGGGAGGGCATGAAGTCCGTCTTCGGGGGGCCCCCCTCGCTGCTCTGGATGAACCCCTTTGTCGGCTTCCAATTTAGGCGACTGCAGATGAGACCCCGGAAAGGGGGCCCTGAGTTCTCAGTGTGAGGCCCTCTCATCGTGCTGGAACTTGTTAAAGGACTTTCAACTATTTATTTGGGATCAGAAAGGGTATCAACAGCTCATCTGTGACCAAAAGGGCAAGTGGAACCTACAAGAGTCAGTTGCTTGCAGCAAGCAGAGTTCTCCATATTTATGGTCACAGATGGCAGATTTCCCCAGCACGCAGCCTGGCGATGCTCTGATCAGCGTCACTGTCCAGTAGTGAAGGTGTGTGGCCACACGAAGAAGCCAAATGTCATTCTCTTCCTGCACAGTTGGGAGTTTGGTTACCATCCTTTGCATTTTCTGAGAATTTGTGGGGGGTGTTACCTGGGTTGTTAAAATCCTGTGTGCTGAGCTGCTTTCCTCAATCATGAAAACAAGTCAATCCAGTGAACAGGATTCTGAGGCTGCTGGTTTCAGGGAGCTCCCATTGAACCTGTGACTCATGAGCGACCCCTCGATCAAGAAGGGGCCTTGATGCCAGAGCACATGGCCCCGCTGCCCCAACACTTTGCACTGAGCCCGGGGGGCTCCAGGTGCGCTCCCCGAGGCGGCGGTCCCTGACCCTGTGCGTCTGTGTGTGTGCGTGCACGTGTTTTAAAGCAGGCGGTGCTGTTTGGGCCATGTGACATGTCATGGCCGTGTGTAGCACACAAGCTGTTTTTTAGGGACTGACGTTTCAGGGAAGGGGGAGTGCTGCGGGGTCCTCCTCCCATGGGGTTTACTCTGAATGTATTGCATACTGGAGAATATCTCGATCCAAAGAACAATCATTCCTGTGTGGTCCTCTGTTGCCCTCCTGTTTTCATTTTATTTTAAGACTCTTGAGTGCGTGAGGGGGCTTTGGAACTGACTTGTTCCAGCCCAGTTAGTTAGCAGTGGCTCAGCGGCCCCTGGGGGAGAGAGGTACGGCATCTGCAGTGGCTGGTTCCCCCACAGCTTGATGCGTGTGCAGCGGGCGGGTGTGGGAGGGCAGGCAGGGCAGCCACGCAGCAGGAGCAGGGGTGGCCTCGGGGCAGCCCTGCGGAGGAGAGGGGCCCACAGGCAGGAGCCCCTGGGCCCATGTGCCTCGCTTGCAGACAGTATTCAGGATGGCAACAGCTTATTTGATTTTTCATCTTTCTCATTTTTTGGGTATCGTTTATGTTTGTTTCTCTACCCACATCATAAGTCATCAAATAGGACCCTTGGTGCAGAGCTTAAAATTATGCCAGAAAGCAAACAGCTCCCCTCCTCGGGGACTCGCCTTAAACTTGCCTGGTTTGTACACGTGTTTTGCAGGACTCACGAGGAACCATCTCTGACAGGGTCTGGGGCTCCCCGGAGCCCGCCTCCCAGTGCCGAGAAGGGTGGGTGTGTCCCTCCTGGTCTCCACGCCTTTCTGCTCATCTGTGAGCCGTTTTACTTTTCTTTTGAATGAACCCTTCCCTATCCTAATCAGGGCTTCTACCGCTGCTGACGCAGAACCACAGAGGGACCTGCTTGAGGACAGTCGGAACCAAGTAGCTCAGCTCGGGGTGGTTGTGAGATGGACTCAGTCACTGCGGAGACGTGAGCATCAGGGGCGGGGCTGAGTCGCAGCCAGAGGACAGAACAGGAGAACAGGAGATGGAGGAGTTTCCGGAGATCGTTCTGCATATTCATTTGCACATCTGTCATCCGGGGTGGACACGTGTCTGGCTTCAATGTGAGGCTTTTAATCTGTATATCCTGTTTATCAATAAAACAATTATCGAAGTGGTTGAATCCTGTGAGACTTGGCAAGTATGTGCAAATCAAGTATACTTGACTTTTCAACCTCTTCTTTCAATGTAACTTTTGTATGAAATAAAGTCACCAATTGACAGTTCACCAGCAGTTTATTCTGTGGCCGCTCTTGGTGGGCTGTCAGTACATTTTCTGTGCTTGGCTTTGCCTCAACTCATTGACATCAGCGCCTGGGCCACCATGGTCACCCCTTTGCTCCTTCCAGACCCTTGAGTGCCCATGACAGGTGGCCCGGCCCTGACCGCCTGCACCCACAAAGGTTGCCCACTCCACACTTACCGTCTTACTCTCCGTTGACCCACACTGTCTCCCTTAGCTTTACCCTAAACATTCCTCTGTTCAGTGCACTTTGAAATAACAATTTAAAAGCTGTTTCTCTTCGATCCCACATCTCGGGTGCCTAAAATTCATTCAACAAACATGTCCAGTGTTTGCATCCAAGGGACCCAGAGATGCATGGAGTGGGTGACCATCCTGTACACTGCCCTGAGAAGCACTGGCTAGCGTCATAGACACGCAGAGGCCTATGGGGTCCTGGACACAGACGTCATAGACTACGCAGAGGCCTATGGGGTCCCCAGGCCCCAAGCTAGGCCCTTGGCAACCCTCAGGCTTATGTCTGGGGCCCTGTGAAATGTCGCAGTGTTGAACACTCTTCCCACTGGGATGTGGTACAGGCTCATCACAGACAAGTAGAACGTTTGCATTCAAATGGACAATAAAAAGATTACCCAACTAGAAAGGTGGCTAGATCCTGTATTCTGCTACATGTGATTTTGGTTTGGCTGCTTAAGGAGAGAAATACCCCAAAAGAAGACCATGGAGAAGACCAGGAACAGCGGGGTGCCCGGAAAATCCACGTTGATCCCAAAGGAGCCTTCTAGTGCTTTCTGGGAGAGGGTGGGCTCCCCACAGGGTCACCAGAGGATTGGGTGGAAGCCCAGGTTGCTCCTTTACACAAAGAGCCTGAGGACATGGGGTGGCAGGGTGAGGCTACGTGCAGGGGGCGCTGGTTCCAGGAGCTGTGTCATGAGCAGCTTGTGATCTTTAGAGAATGAACGGACTGGCTCCCAGGCTTGATGGGAAGCTCCAGGAAATTCTGGAAGTTTTTCTACACAGTGTGTTGGCCCAGAGAACCGTGGCCTGCTCGAGTTCTGTCACCCCTGGGGCCACTGCCTTTCCTGCCTCCCCACCACTCAGCCAGTACTTTTATACCCCATGCCCACAGTTTGTATTACGATGATCAAACCAGGTGGGCTCCTGGGGTGGACGTTTGTCACTTTACCTGGAGGTAAAACGGCCTCATGTGTGCCCTGCGTGCCATCACTAAGCCTTCCTCCACTTCACCCAGGCGGCCTGGCTGTGGGGTCCAGGTCCAGGCCTGCTGCACAACTGCCTTCCCGGTTCCTAGGTTCCACGTCTGCTGGGTTCTTCAGCTGGTGCAGTCCATTCCCTAGAGTTCCTTGAGAAGGGGTGCCTTGTACCAGTTTTTCAAGATTTCAGCCTGAAATGCTTCTGTTCTACCCTGACCTTGGATGCTTCAGCCAGTCTGTGGAGTCAGGTGCCACACTCCATGAAGTACGTTGGAGACAGCGCTGCTGCGGAGAGGATCCAAGAATTTCTGGTTCCCATTTCATGTGACTTGCCTTTTTCTTTTTTTAAAATCGCAGGAGGACTTTAATATCTTCTTTTTAATCCTTAATTCCTCAAATTTAACAATCATCTCCCGTGGTGCTATGTGCTGACGCTCGGTGATTCCGGTAAGAGTGCTGCTGCGTCTTTGGGAGCTTCATCCTCTCCAGTTTATTTTTCTCACTCTTACATGCTGCATGTTGGGCTGCCTAGACTTTCCTCTCATTTTCTCTCATTGTCTCCTCTTTGTTTTCTGGACAACATCCTGCACTTTGTCTTCTAAGTCTTCTATTGGATGTTTTAATCAGGCTATAAAGTTTTAATTTCCAAGAGCTTTTCATTGTTCCTTTGTCCTTTTTTTTAAGATGATTTTTTAAGAACATATGCATGTGTAAGTGAAGAGGACAATCCTTGCTCACACGCCTGTGTCAAGATAATATGCATGTGTACACACACACACGTCTGTATAAAGTCAAAACAGTAAAGAAAAAGAGAAAAATGAGAGCATTTGGATTTGCTAAGGTGATGAGCCTTTCAGGAAAATCTCAATTTTAAAACTGTCATAAATTTGTAGAATAAACAATTAAAAAAAAAAAGTACACGGTCCGGAAAGTAGGCTATTGAGTTGAGCTGTTTACAGTCTACTCTCAAAGGACTTTTTAGATACTTATTTTGAGAACTGTTTATGGCTTAATGAGAAAAGCCTGGAAGTCGACACAGTTCATATGGGCTGAAGGAAAAAGCAGTTTGTACAATTATTTACCCAGGAAACAGTTCGCTTAGTGCAGGGTGGTCCCATCAGTGGCATCACATGGGATGAGAGTTTCATTCTGCAGAGCCAGAAACCTGGCTGCTGTGGGGATTTGGGTGTGTCAATGCAGCCCAGGGCAGCATTCATCTTGGGATGACCGTGGCTGCTTCCCCAATCCCAGGCATTCCAAAGAGAGCAGTTGCCCAGCTCTGAAGGTAGTTCCCTTAGGTTGCAGGACTGTTTTAAGCCCTGGAGGCATCATTGAATCAGCAGCGAGGCAGGTTCCCAGGGACGTCTTTGAAGGGAACATGGTCCTTTGGGTGCAGAAGCTCTGGCTTATTAAAGACACAGTGTTATCCTGACTTTACAGCCCAGCTCTGCTGCATTGTGGGCAAGACCTGCCAGCGGGCGCACCAGCTCCGACATCCTCTCCCTGGCAGGTGCCCAGCATAGGGCAGTCAAGCTCAACCTGCTATCCGGTAGTCATGCACGTGGGCACAAGGAAACAGGCTCACAGGTGACAACCAGCCCTTTGATTAGCCCTCTGACAGACAAGCTGGTGCACCACCACTTGACGGGCAGAATTTGCTTGAGTTCCCAGAAAATCTCCAAGCGCAAGGTTAAATAATAATGGTGGACACAATTTCAACATTTCCATTTCCAAAGCATCTTTTATACATGACAGGTTCATATCTTCCTCACAACCTTCAAGGCAGATAACAGTATACCCATTTTACAGACCACAACATTGAGTCTCACTGAGGTTACATGAAGCACCCAGTTTCTCACAGGCCAGGAGAAAGGAGGGATCCCACATGGCCGTTTTGTCTAGAATAGCAGCATCTTTTTCTAGTCTAGATCCTTCTCTTTTACTTTTTTAAGTACTGAATTTAAAACCAGTAAAAGTAATAAAAAAAAAAAAAACTCTTCTTGAGTTAACAAAGAAGTTGAAAACAATACATTAAAGCCTTCCTTGAGGTTATTTCTGCAATATTTTCAGGTCAGGGTTTGAACTGCAAAGTATATTCTAAATGAACTCCATCCGTGTTTCCAGTCTGAATCCCATCCGACCCCCATACTTGCCTGTCAATTCCTGGTGCTGCCTCCACCTTCCTGACCCCTGGAAGCCTCTGGGGTTGCATTTAGCACGTGGGCAGGTGCAAGGCCCAACCTGGAACTCCTGGGCTCCACTCTGATATTCAAACTCTGCTTTTGAGTGTCTGGGATGCGTGTGCCCACAGCTTAACATGCCTTGGCTCAGAATATAAATGTGCTTGACCTCTTCCCCATGAGCTTTAATGCAAATCTAAGGGCAGTGGAGCGGGGTTCACAACAGAGACAAGCCCACCACTGACTCCATCACCCAGGCGACGACTGGAGAGGCTGCCTAGAGATCCATCCATAGGTGGCACGCAGTGATTGCTGTATGGCTAACGTTATTTACTTTAGCTATTTAATACCAATGACAATATGAGTAATAAAATGTGAGAAGCAGGCTGACTTCCAACTCACCTGGTCATCCAGAAGCAGCTCACAGAACTCCAGGAGGACCGGTGTCTGCTGCGTCATGGACTCAACACACATCACCGATGGTGGCTACCCACACCTTGGTCCCAGGTGGTGCAGGGCTGGGGACCAGTGTTGAAAGGAGAGGAGAAAGGGGTTGGTCCTTGCCTGGCATCTGCCTGATGTCCACCAGAGGGCACTATGGGCCAGCAAATGCACACACACTGCACACTGCTCAGGCCACAGAAAAATTCTTGCACCATAGGCTCCCAGCCAGCTGGTCCACAAGTATTTATTGAACCCTTACTATGTGCCGGCGAGGCCTCTGCCCTCAATAAGCAAAAATACAAGAAATTAAATGTATAATTATATACTATGATTCATGCTATTAAAAAAATCAGCAGCACAGAGAGGGAACATTAGAGTGCATATCACAGAGAATAAGGAATCAGGGAAGGGCTTCCCAAGAGGAGGGAAGGTCTGTGCAAAGGCCCTGGGGCAGGGAAAGGCTTGGCAGCGAGTTTTAGTCTCTTTAACATCAACTCAGAATTGGAGCTGGGTAAAAGCTGAGAATGTGGGAATTAGAAGAGCTGGTGAAGGTTACATGGCTCAGCCTACGGGGCTCAGAGAAAGTGCGCACACACATACACACAAAGGTCATCAGTGAAGTTGGGTGGAGACTCATCTGAAGCAGATTTCTTAAAGATGGGCTGGCCATCTCCCCCGAAGCATAGGAGCAAAGCAAGTGGACTTGTGACTATCAGGAACTTCAAAGAATTTCCCTCGTGCATAGGTTGGGGTCCTCGGTGGGAGCAGGGGTGGCATGTGCTGTGGAAAGCAGCCCAGCGGGGTACAGGGGTGCGTATTCAAGTGGTCAGGAGGGGTTTGCACATGGCCTTTCTCTGGCCTCCGCCTGGGTGACACTCTGCCATCTGGGTACCTGGGGACAGTTGCTCACTGGATGGCCTTGCAGGCTGGCTGGCAGGCAGGGGGCCCTGCCCAGTGCCCCAGGAAGCTCAGTGACTAGGCGGCCTCCGTGGGAGAAAGAGCCAGACAGGCTACAATTCCCATCCCTGCCACCTCCCAGCTGTGTGACCTGGGCAAGCACCTGCTCTTCTCTGTGCCTCAGTTTCCCCATCTCTAAAATGACACAACAACAACAGTTCCTGCCTTGTGCAACCACTGGCAGGATCAGAAAGCAGGAACCACAAAGGGCTGACTGGGATGCTTGCTACTTAGTAGGCACTCAAGAAATGGCAGCAGTGACGGCAGGCTAGTCCAGTGATGGGCTTCGCAGCCAAGGAGGACCTCAAGCCAGACCCGAGGTGCCATGGGCAGTCAGGTTCCTCGTCTATCTCATTTGCCCTTTCTTGGCTTTTTTGGACTAACACCGAGTCCTCAGTTACAGGTGTTTTTTTTTTTTCTTTTAACCAAATAAAAACTTAACCAACTAAACAAAACCAAGTCCATTTATAACAAAGTCCCACCAGGGCAAACATTTGCAATCTCCCCAGGAAGCATTTTATCCAGGGCAGGGAGGCCTATGGAATTTTAAAAGGCTGCAACTCGTGTCTTTGAAAACCACCAGCGTCTTCGTCTTCGTGTCGGTGTGGGATGCTCTCTCCGCCGGGGGTACTTTTCCATCTGTCCTCCTTGTTCCCAGCAAAGCCCAAGGCCTGTGGGCAGCTGTCAAGGCGCTTTGGACCAAGGGTGGTGCTCTGTCCCCAGTCATCTCGGGCAGAGGCTGCAGGCTGGCAACTGCGACCTGGACCTGGCCCCCCCGGGTGCATCAAGTACCTGTTCTCAGTTGCTCAAATCAGGAGATTTCACCTAGAAATGCAGATTCACAGCTGCCCGGGCCCATTCTTCCCTGGCCAACTGCCTCGGGCCAGGGGCAGCTGTACCCGTGTGCACGGTCATCAGTACAGCATTTGAATTCTTTGCAAATAATTTATGGGGGCAACATTCATACAACATAAAACTGACCATTTTCAAGTGGACAATTAAGTGGCACTTGGGCTATTCACAGTGTTGTGCCAACCTCTGGCACAACACCACGAAGGGGTCACCAGTTGTCATCAGTGTTGTGACCACCATCTCTGGCTAGTTCCAAAGTGTTCAAGGTTCATGTGCGTTGTAGTGTGTCATGGCTGAATCACGTCCCATCACAGGTTTGTTCATATATTACAGCCATCTACCACCAAGTCACACAGCAACCCCATGGCTGGCGGGCCTTCACCCCTGCCTCACCTGCCTGCTCTGGGCCTGTTCCCTCTTCCACTGGCCCAGCTAGCTCTCTGCAACCCCGTGGGCTACAGATTAGCAGCAAACATCCTCCCAGGAGCAGGGTCTCCACTGGGTGGCCACTGAGCAACTACTGGCCAGTCCCTGCCCTGGCCGCCCCCACGTGCACTCACACACACCTATGCACATGCGTGTGTCTGCAGTGTAACAGCCCCATTATGCAGTTTGGCACTTTGCTGGGCTTCTCTTAACAATGAATCTTGAAGGTCGTTCCATGTCCGCACAGAGGGAGTGCCAGCTTCCCCTGTTCTTGCCTGCATACTATTCCACCGCCTGGCTCTGCAGTACCTAGTGGCGTAAGGCCCCTTGGCTCTGACCCCCACATGAGGCCAGCCCTGCCAGCACCCCTGTACTCAGCCTGGCCATGCCCCAGCCCTGTGCCAGCCTGAGAAGGAGGTCTGAGATGTCCTCTCTGCTCTCCTGGTCTCACACCTCCCAAGGCCAACACCTCATGTGCTCTTGTTTTTCCAACACCTGATGCAGCATTTCTACGCTATACATGTGGCTTAGATGCTTATTAATCACATGAGTGAAAAAAATGAATGCCTACTTTTTGCTCACTGTTTAAGGCCTGGTTCAGACACCACCTCCTCCAGGCAGCCCTCCCTGGTTACCCTAGGTGGTGTTAGGCCCCTTACTCTCATCGCAGCACTTCTGCCCTCTTAGGGTGACTGTCAGTGGCCTCCCCACCAGCTACTATACCTCCTGGTGTTGCCAGGAGCTGGCAGGACACCCAGCAGAGTGGTGAATGGACAGCCAGGGAGCGCCGGGCACATGAAGAGGGGATAGACAGAGGCCAGCATCACCCGCATCGTCATTGACACCACATCTAAAGCACACCTGACGGGTTCAGGTTCCTCTGAGCCCCACAAGGTGAGGATGTGGGTGGAATCACATCTACTTTACCAATGAGGGAGCTGAGGCTCTGAGAGATTCAGCATCTTCCCAGAGGATACACAGTCCTAAGTCAGGGGGAGAGGTGGCTGACTCCAGCCTGACCCCAAGGCTCCAGCTCTTCTCCACTGCAGGCTTGCTCCCACCCTCCCATCAGAGCTGGAGGGGGACACACAAAAACAGAGCGTGCATGGATCTTAGGGAGCAGGATGAGGTGCAGGGCCAGGAGGCTGGGGTGGGGGCAGAACGGTGGGAGGAATCTCTCATGACCCCAGCAGGGAGGGTGAGGATGCGTGGCAGAAGGAGACGGGACCCTGGGGGGAGTTCTATTTGAACACACACTTTGTAAGCACCAGGGCCCTTTGGCAATGGGAGGAAAGAGGCTGGAGAAAAGAGCCACTCACTGGAGATGACCCCCCCACCAGCCCCTGCCCAGAGTGCACCTGCCCCCACCTCCCACACCCACCCCTCCCAAGGCTGGGGGCCGCCATGCTGGGCTGGCCACAAAGCTTGGGTTAGGATGTGCCCTCTCTCACCTCTCTATTGGGAGAATGGGAGGGAGAAAAGAACACATTCCTAAAGGGAAAGCTCTCAAGATGTTAAAAAGCTTCAGTGAAAGGACGAGAGATGAAAGCTGGGGGAGCCAGGGCAGTGAGGTGCACACACGAACACATTTCCATAAGGGGTCCCCACCAGTTGGCAACTATTTGGTCTTTGTCCCCTGGGCGCCCTCCTCCCCTGCTTTGTGATCAGCTGCCCGTCTTTCCCAGACTGGATCTGTGCTGGAGGCAGTGCTGGGGAGAAGGGAACAGGAAACAGGACCTACACAGACAGGGAACAGAGATTAGGAGCCTCCCCGTCATCTTGGAGGATCTAGATTCTACACAAGGTGATGAGATGACAAGCAAAACCAGCGAGAGGAAGCTCATTTCCACGATAAAAGCAAAGTGGAGGGGGAGGGGCAAACGTGAGAGCTGGGGGTGGAGGGAGGTCTGGGGTGGACCAGTGGGGGGTTCTGGCATCACCAAGGGGCACATGCAAGGGAAGCAGGGAGGAGACGAAGCAGGCTTTTGAGAAATGTGACTGTGGATGAAGGAGTGGATTCCTTTTGAAATACAAGTGAAAATCCAAATTCCATCCTAACCCTTTTTAGGTAACTACACTTCTCTGCGACGGTCTCTGGACCAGGCCACCTGGAACCCTGGCTCATATTAGGGTTCTATCGGCAAAGCCTGTATCACAATGAGGAAGTGACTTAATCCTCATCAAACTCAGAAAGGTTGGGGCTGTCGTTATCCCACATCAAAAATAAGGCAACTGAGGCACGCACAGGTCAAGTGAGTTGCCCCAGGTCACAGAGCTAGAAAGGGGCCAAGTCAGGACAAACCCCGGGTTTTCCTGACTCCAAATTTCAACCTCTTTTCTCTCTCCAGCTCTGCCCTTGGGGGAGGATCCTATGACACTGAATCGTCTCTTTTTCAGGGTTTCATCTTTCGAGCCAAATCTGAGTGAGGTTTGCTGTTTCCTCTGAAAAATCTGGCCTGACCTCAGGGCACCGCTGCCCAGTTACTGGCAAGAGTCCCCTATTGGCAGTGACCGGCTAGCAGGCAGGCTGCTCTGGGCATGACTCGGTGGAAACTCAGATAACTCAATAAAAGCTCTTATTTACCTTTGTGGTCAAAACACACAGGACAGTTTATAGATGTTGAATAGGATAATAGCCAGTGTTGGCATTGATGGGAGAATGGGCACCACGGGTCTGTGTTAGGAGAAGTTTAAATCTGTACCACCCTCTGGAGAGCTGTTTGGCGCTATGAATCACAGGTCTTAAAAATGCAAAGCCTTTGACCTAGCAAGTCCACTTCTAGGAACACAGCCCGAAGAAACAGTCCTGTGCACGGCACTGTTCTCACTCCCACCCTGACTGGCCTCAGACTGAGGCTCCTGGGGGCCAGTGCAGCTCACGTCCAGCAGATTACCCGGAGTATTTGTTCTTCCCGGACTTATTTTGCTTCCCTCAAAATGCAAGGGCATTTTGCCTATATTTTATTATTTTATAAATACACTTTTTGAGGGGAGATAACTAAGCTTTTTTATTTTTTTTAAATGGAGGTACTGGGATTGAACCTAGGACCCTGCGCATGTTAAGCATGCTCTCTACCACTGAGCTACACCCTCCCCCCTTGACTATATTTTAAAAGAGCATATAATTATGCATATAAATGTCTATTTATTTCATGGCTTGGCTTCCAATTCCAAAAGCAACAGAACTTTCAGTCTGGAGAGGATGTCAGGGATTTTCTAGCCCAAGATTTCTCAACGTGTGTCCCCTAGCAGGTTAAAGGGTCGGTGTGGACGGTCATGTGCATGATCAGATAAGCACGGGAAAATGGAACCCACGCTTCCCTGCAGGACTTCTCAGAGCCTTTGTCAGATGATGGGCATTGCTACCTCCACAAGGCAGAGAGCGCGTGGTATTAGTCTCCTGTGGCTGCTGTAACAACTGGCCACACACTAGGTAGCATAAAATAACACACATTTACTCCCTCACGGTCCTGGAGGCCTGAAGTCCAAAATCAAGGTGTTGGCAGGGACATGCTCCATCTGAGGGCTCCTGGGGAAGATCCTTCCTTGGCTCTTCCAGCCTCTGACAATGGCCTCAGATGCTCCTTGGCTCGTGACTGCATCCCTCCTGCCTCTGCCTCCGTCTTCACACTGTGTCTGTGTTTCATAAGCCTTAATTCTCCTCTTCTTATGAGGACACCGATCATTAGATTAGGGCCCACCCTCCTGTAGTCTGACCTCATTTTAACTTGATTACATCTGCAAAGACCCGACTTCCAATAAGGTCATGCTTACAGGTCCAGGCAGGTGTGAATTTGGGGGGCACAAAATTCACCCCAGGATTGATGGAAAGACCTTGGAGGCTTCTGAGTGGGGGAGGCACGGGAGCTGACCGATGTCAGATTTTCTCAGGATCCCTCAGTCAGCTGCTTTGGGACAGACTGTAGGGGTGAGGGGGGCTCATGGGGAGAGCAGCGGGGGACCGCTACATGGTCCAGGTGAGAGCAGCTGGTGGAAAAGGCAGAGGCGGTGGAGGTGAAGAGGTTGGCCTCAGGCTGCATCTTGAAGGAGGAGCATTAGGTGACTCCGTGTTTGGATGTGAGACGTCAGAAGACAAGGCCTCAAGGATGGCCACCAGGTTTTCAGTCTTAGACGCTGGGGTAGCAGAGGGGCCCTCAGTGCAAGGAAGCCACTAGTTACAGACACAGTTCTGGGCAGAGGGAGGTGGATTAGCATGAGGGATGGTCCTCAGGTGTAGCTTGGACTTAAACGCAGAGCCGACACCCCACGCCGCAGCTCTTGTTTCCAAAAGAAAGTTCACCAAGATCTGTGTACACTGGCCACCCCTCCTGCCAGTCATCTCCCGACACTCCTGCCCCAGGGACCCGACACCCCATTCACACCCCACTTTCAGTCTCCCACTGCCTCCCTGTCAACATGGGACGCTGCCACTCTTGGAGCCTCAGTGTCCTCTTCTGAAATATGGCTTCCAGGGCTCAAAGGTGGTCCTGCTGTGGGTGCCCTCCCGGGCCCTGCGGCTCTGTGGAAGCAGGACCCAGCCCACATACACCATCCCCACAGGGCCTTCCCGGCAGCTGGGGTGTGCCTGGGGTATTCTAGGGAGGGGCGGGCTGGCCCTTCCAGGAGGCGGTGTCACCGTGGGCGCTGCCAGCAGACAACAGGGTCTGCACAGTGCAGAGTGGTCCCTCGGGTGGTTTTCCGTGGCTGCGCGGCTCGGGCTGGGCTGACCAGTTGGGTTCAGCGCATCCTGCGGGCACAGCCTCAGGCCTGGAACCCGTTTCTGTTCCGTTGGGGCTGCGGGCAGTTTATGCTCATGAAAAAGAGTCGCGCTGCCCAGGTTGAAGTCACTTGCCAGCCCGCCACCCCGCAGTGTCAATTCTCAAGCTCGCCACATAGCAGGTTACGGAGCCACAGTCAACTGTCCTAATTTGAGCTCCGAAATGTCTGTGGACCTCTCCCTTTTGCCGGGAATTTAAAGGACTTGGTCCAACCTCTGGGCAAAAAGGAGGCTGTCCTACATTCCAGGCAACCGCCTGGTCTGGGCAGCAGGAGACGTGGGTGTGAACTGCTGAGGAATTTCTCAGGCCAGGTGTCAGGGTCTCAGAGGCTCAGTTTTCCCATCTGTGAAATGGGATATCTCTCCCACGTGTTCCCAGCGCTGGGGTGGCTCAATGGCTTTCGGGCTTTGCTCTGTGGAGAACCCTGGATGAGGGTAGGAGGGAGGGGACTCTGAGCGCTGCTTGCTCTCTTCCATCCCTTCCTGCCTCAGCCAGAACAGCTCTGGTTGGTCTTCCAAGTAAACATTCACTTGAAAATATTCCTTGAAATAAGAGATGTGCAAAACCCACTGCCCAGCAGTTCAGGATCTCATGGCTCTGATGTCCAGTTCAGGGCCTCTTGGGCTGTCAGAGGCAGGAGGGCAGAGGGAGCTGGGGCACAGCTGGGGCCTGGCTCTGTCCACCTTCCTTTCCAGCCCTTGGGGAGCTGTGCTCCTCTTTTATCAGTCACGTGATGCTGGGTGAGCTGCCAATCACAGGGCCCCACCCCTGAGTGAACAAGTGATCCAGGCCCAGCCAATCACAGAACACCTGCCCTCTGGCCACAGTGATAGTGCCAAGGCACAGCCATGTGACTAAGGCTGGCCAATCAGGGTCCTTCCCTGGAACATCTATATTCTGAAACAGGAAGAGAGATGTTCTTCCTTTTCTTTTTTCATCAAGCTAGAGGACCTAAGCCTGAGGCTATGAGCACCATGTTTCCCACTGCTGGGAGAAAACCTGTTTAAGAGAAAATGAGGTCCCCACAGAAACCCCAAGATGGGGATAGACAGAGACAGAGTGAGATCTCATGGCACTGAAGTTCCTGGTTACAGCCTTCATGGCTCCCAGAGTGGCCTTTGGCTGGAAGCCTCTTCTGGCTGGAGTTTCTGTCACTGACAAACACAGCATTCTGGCCTGACCCAAGACCAACGGGAAAGGTCGGGAAAGCTCACTTGGCAGTAAAGCTCCCAGATGGATCTTTAAGCTCTGGAGTGTAAGTGTAAGTACAAACTTTGCTTTTTATTTACTTATTTATTTAGTGGTGTCCTTCCCCTAAGAAACTAAACACAGTTTGCAGCACTCAGACAGCACTGGAGACCGGCTCAAGGGGTGGAGGAAGGGGAGGCAGGAGCAGCAGGCGCAGGCTGAGCCCATTTATGTGGGACGTGACCGTCGGCACCAGCTGTGCTCCAACCCTCCTGATGGTGAGCAGACTCTAAGAGTTTAAGTGCCCCCTCAAAATCACACACAGGGCATGGGAATAAGGCCCTGACCCAGAACCAGCTCTTTTAACTCCAGAGCCCATGTCCCCAGACTTCTGAATTTCACAGAAATTCAGAAAAAAATCGTTTGAGAACCTACAAAGGATCAGTAAAGTTCCATGTCCATCTCTCAGCAACATCCCTTCAGAGAAAGACAGTTTTAATCCCCAACAATAAAGGAAAGACATAAACTGCAAGTAAAGGCCAGTCACTGCATTTGGATATGTTCAGTCTGATTTTCTCATGTTTCCTCCGAGCGTTGACTACTGGGAAATGGGTGACAGCAGGCAGTGGGTGTGTGGGTGTCCTGGGGCCACCGTAACGAAGTGCCACAAACTAGGGGATCTTAAAACAGCAGAAATGTATAGTTCTGGAGGCCAGGAGTCTAAAATCAAGGAGTGGGCAGGGCCGAGCTCGCTCTCTGAAGGCTCCAGGGGAGGGCCCTTCCTCGCCTCCTCCATCTCCTGGTGTTACCGGCAATCTTTGTACTTTCAGGGCTTGTGTACGTGTCACTCCAATCTCTGCCTCCACTGTCACCTCTCCTTCTCCCCTGTGTGTCTGTATAAATTCCTCTCTTATAAGGGCACCAGGCATTAGATTAGGGCCACCCTAATCCAATGAACTCAACATGATTATATCTGCAAAGACCTTATTTTTTGTTTTATTTAAATATTTTAGTAATTTGGGGGGGGGCAATATCTTTTCCCACTAACTCATATGAATTCATCCTCTGTCTGGTGCATTCCTTTTTTTTTTTTCCCTAATGGAGGTCCTGGGGGTTGAACCCAGGACCTCGTGCGTGCCAAGCACGTGCTCTACCACTGAGCTAATTCCCTCCCCTGCAAAGACCCCATTTCTAAAGCCCCATTCACAGGTTCCGGGGGTTAGGACTGGAGCAGATCTTTTTAAGGGACACAATCCAAGCTGGCAGAGTGGGCCAGCATCATGAGGCATCCCCACTCCAACGTCCTTCCCCTGCTGACAGCAAAGTGCGAAAAAGGCTGAGCCAAGGGACAGTTCCCTCCCAGCTCTGGGAGGAGGGTTGGACTGCCAGGGACAGCTGGGGACCCCTGGCTGTCTGACCTTTCCTCACATGTTTCCCTTCCAAGGAGGTCACCCAGCTGCCCACTGGCAAAACCAGGCCGGGACACAGAGCTTTAGTGCTGGGCCAGGGCTGGACCGTGACCTGAACGTCTTCTTGGGGAAGGCACTCAAGGCCTCCGCCCCAGGCCAGGAAACAGGTCAAGCCAAGGGGGAAGATTTACAGCTGTGGGAAATTCACACCTTGGCCTTTTGGATGGCAGGAGGGTTTGACCTTGACATGAGGGCCCCTGTGTGACTTCCCAGGCCACATGCAGAGACACAGCTGCAGCCACCATCCTGGCCTGATCCTTGGTCCTCTGGACAGGGACCAGAGTTGGCTCACAGGCTCTCTGGAGACTGACATTGCCAGGGGACTTGTCACCTGAAACTCCGTGCTTCTGAGAGGGGTTGGTGACCAGCTTGAAGCCACACAGCAATCAGAACTGATGTGAGAGGCTGCCTCCCATTTCTGCCAATGAAAGCCTTTTACCCACTGAGATGGCACCTATTTTTGCCCTTGGGAACCCAGGGTTGAGTTTACAATGGTTTTATAGAACATTGAGGAAGAAAACATCACCCACTTAGCAGCCAGACCTGTGGGACACCTGATGTTTGGGAAAAGGTGAGAGAGAGGTCACAATGACTCAATGCCTACTGTGCACCATGAACTTCAAAGCTCACCTCCTTGCCCTTCTTACCTGTGAGCAGCCGAGGCCCAGGATGGCTGAGTCAGCCAAAGGGTTCCCATCCCTTCTCAGGCCCTCTCAGGATGTCAGTTCATCTTGCTGAGCCTCAGCTTCCTCACCTGTAAAATGGGATCACAAGCTCAGTGTCACAGGTGGTCATAAGGATTAGGGAGCCCATCCCAGGAACGGGCACACAGTAGGTGCTCAAGAAAGGTGAGGCTCTGATTTGTTATTGCTGCTGTAATACATTCCACACACTTAGCAGTTTCAGCAACATACACTCGTTATCTTCAGTCTGGAGGTCATTCAACCCAGGTCTCAAGGTGTCACGGGGCCAAGTTCCCACTTGGGGGTCCAGAGGATGGGCTATTCCCAACCCTTTCCAGTTTCTAGCCAGGGCCGGCATTCCTCAGTTCATGGCCCCTTTCTCCACCAACACTGCATCCCTCTGACCTCTCTTCCACCGCCTCGGCTTTCTCCCACTGCAGCTGGGAAAGGGTCTCTGATTTCAAGGACCCACATGATTCCAGATAACCCAGAATCATCTCCACATCACAAGGTCCTTAACTCAATCACATCTGCACAGTCCCTTCTTCCCATGTCAGGTCACATATACACAGGTTCTGGGAATTAGGGGGAGGGCATCTTGGCTGGGGTGGGGGCAGGGGGCGGGCCTTACTCCGCTGACCACAGGTGAGTTGAGTTGAATTCCACAGAGCAAGAGATGCCTGGGCTGGCCTTGGCAGTTCTTTTTTGGAAGAAGACGATTCCACTAAAACCAGCTCATTCAAGGGCCTTTCCTATCCCTGCTGTTTCTGACTCTCTTCAAAGAGGCACTGTCTAGCCAAGGAGACAGGCTCAGGGCTGCCAAAACTTTGCTTCAAAATAAACCCAACTAGGAAATTTCCACGGGACCAGGCCATTTTCTCCCCCTACAAACCAGACTGAAATCCCAAACCAAGCAGGGCCTGTTGCAGAAAGACCATCAGACTCCAAGTTCTTCTGAGAATGGGGTTTTTGTCGTTGTTTTGGCATTTTTCCCCCCTGGCAAACTAAGTCGCACTAGCTGTACTATGCAGGCAGAGTGAACTAGTTTAGGATATCACCCTCAACTTAGGAAAGGGTTTTACAGTTCTCATCCTCAAAAGGACCTAATCTGTCCCACCACCCAGCTTACATTCTCCAGGATTCCTCGTGTTGCCTTCAAAGAGCGCTCAGCTCTTCTGCAAGTTCTGCACATGTGCAGGGAACAGATTTTATGCCAACACTGAGGCAGGCACGTAAACCCAACTTGCCTAACATACAGCATCTTTTGATTTGCTGTGATTCATCCAGAAAGTCACTATTTACAACAGGCTCAGCATCGGAGGCTTTTGCCTGGAAGAGATGCACTTGTTTTGGAGTTCAAAACAGGTTGACAGGGACATCATCATCTCAGGAGTTCTCCCAACAGTTCTGGGGTTCCCACTTTCCTGATGAGGAAACAGGGTAGACAGGGAGGGGCCTTGGTCATGGTCACTCAACTGATAAGGGACAGGGCTGGGTCTGAAGCTGGGTGCTCTGACTTTCAGATCGTCCCAATTTCCTGCGGCAGTCAGTACTCCTTCTCCCTTGTGAGACTGTGATAGGGTAAGAAATATATATTTGGTCTTTGTCCTGCTTCCTGGCACAAGAGCTCCTAATACTTGTGTAATTTCCTGATATAGGAGACAGGAGAATCTTTGGTTATTCTTAACACGCCCCTCTCAACCATACCTGAGTTTATGCTGATGAGGTGACCCCTGGTGGCCCCCAAAGAGCCTCAGCGTGGGGGACTGGTGGTGGGAGAAGCCACCCATGGGATTAGAGGGTTGGAACTCGCAGCCCCATCCACGACCTCCAGAGAAGTGATCGGGGGGAATCACCAACAGCAGATGATTTAACCAGACATGCCTATGTAATGGACCTCCATGACAACCCTTCTGGGTTGGGGAACGTGTCCATGCATCACGAGGGTGGTATACCCCCAACTCCTGGGGGACAGAAGCTCCTGCACTTGGGACACTTCCAGACATCCCACTATGAACTTCTTCGTCAAGCTGTTCATCTCTGTCCTTTATAAGAAGCTAGTAAATGTAAGGAAACTATATCCCTGAGTTCTAGGGGCCATTAGAGCAAATTATCGAACATGAGGAGTTCCCTCCCAGGTGATTCAAATGCGTAATCAGTTGTGAGAACGACTCTCCAGGCCAATGGTTCTCCACTGGGGGCAGTTTTGTCCCCCAGGAGACATTTGGCAACGTCTGGAGACATTTTTGGTTGTCACCACTCAGAGCTGCGCTAACAATATCTCATGGAGAGAGGTTGGGGATGCCACTAAACACCCTACAGAACACAGGGCTCCCCTGGCCCCAGCACACACACATACACACAAACAAGGAATCAGCCAGATAATGGAGGTTCAGACCCTATTGTGGCCATTACTCACGACCAGACGCATGAATAACCCACCTGCATGTAAGCTGCAGCTCCCAGGTCCTGCTTGGAGGGGTGGGACAGGCCGACGGTGCTGAGGCTGAGACGTTTGCTCACTCTGGCTGACCCTGGAGAGGGCAGCCTGCCCTGTGGAGAACATGGAGTCTGCATTCGAGCTGACCTCAGCTGTGGATCTTCAGCTGAAGCTCCGAGGCCACCTCTCCCCACCCCTTCAGTCCTCTCTTCCTGAGGTTGTTGGCTCCAGGGAGACAGAAAGCCCTCAGAGGATGGGGACTATGTCTTAGCTGTTGCTGCAGATGTTTGATAAATGAACAGCTGCACTGGCTTCACAGCCCATCCTCTGGCCCCAGGTAGCGCTTCCAAGCGGCACTGTGCAGGGAGCACTGAAGTGACTGCCTGTGAGACATGGATACAAAGTTCCAACGGCAAGCTTCCCACCAACTCCATCCCTAGGGGACGTTTAGTGGCGTCGCAGTGGCAATCTCATGGGATCCGTGTGTGATGGAGACTGGTGAGCTGTTCACCACCCCCATTTCCTCTTCCTCCGGGACACACAGCTGGACATCTCCCAGCATCCCTTGCAGTCAGGTGTGATCACGTGATGGAATTCTGACCAATGGGGTTTGGGTAGAAGTCACATGTTCCTCTTAAAACCCTCCCACATCAGCTCTTCCCTGCACTGTCCCTACCCACCAGCAGGAAGCAGAAGGCTCCCGTGGGGTGGCTGAGAATTCCCTGCATTCAGTTCCCAAACTGCCCCATGGAAAAGCCGCCCACTTAACGTGCTCTGCATTATCTAGTGGAAAACAAACTTCAATTGCATTTAAAGTCTTTGAAATCAGGAGACTTGCCTGTTACAGCAGCTAAAGTGCCCTTAACTAGTAAAACATGCTTCTGTAAATTGGGGTGGGGGAGGGATCAGGTTTCAGTCCCACTCCCGGTTAAGATCTGATTCCTTCCTCCAAAATGCAGAATGAGGAAGAGGATGCCGAGTTTGCAGGAAAAGCACAGCTGCCAAGGAGACCAGTGAATAACCTGTAACTTGTGAGCACTGGGCTGGCACTTCCCAACCTGTGCAGTGGGGCTGTCGAGATACACGTGATGACTCAAATGTGCAAAAATGAGTGATCATTCTTTGCTCTCGTTTTCAAAATATATATAATGTTTAACTTATTTACACATACGTATTAAAAATCATATTAGAGACTTTAGAAATACCACTGTTTCCTCCTCTTACATTTTAGGAAATCATTCTATGCAAACTGTCCTCTGGCTTTCCCACCACAGCTTTGTCATCCTTAGAGCCACGCTGCTCTTCTGTCACTTGCATTACGATATCTGAGTTGTGGGACTCTGAATCCGGATGTTACTGTGATCACTCCTCAGCTTGGCAGTTTCCTGATCCTCGTTCATGGTCACTGTGCCCCTTACAGTGGTGACCCCTTCCCCCCAGGAGCTGGCCAGACTGCCCTCTCAGCCCTATTCCACATTCCCCTCTGGGGCACAAGGAACTTCTCAAACCCAGCACGCCCCACATGAGCCTTGGGAGGCAGGGGTCTTCTCTCAGGCCCCACAGTCTGCTGTTTCTGTTCTGCCGTTTGGGGCAGTGATGCTGGGCTGTGAGGTCCTGGGCCTCTTTGCCTTCAGATCGCCTCCTGGCCCTTCCCTTTCTCTGCCTCATAGCATTCCTAAGAGCTGCATTTCTCAGGGGATTGGGTCAGCCGAGTGGAGCCAAAGGAAGGCTGTGGAGAAGTGGGGTGCTCCCTCCTCCCCTCACAATGACACTCCTGATCTCCTCCTTAACTCCTACACTTCCTCCTCCTCCTGTGTCTTCAGCCCCAGAACCAAGGTGGCATCCTGTGGTTACTGAACTGCAGGTCACTTCACAGCTCTGTTGGGCTACTCAGCCGTTCCATCATCTGCATTACCAATTCCCTGCATTCAGTTCCCTTTGCTGAAATGCCCAGGGGGTGTCTGTTTCATGGGCTAGCCCTTGATTATTACTGGGCTCTCTGCCATGGGCCCCTTTACAGGCCCACTCAGGGGAAGGGGAAAGGCTGCATGGGGCCTCCATCTCCTTGGGGAGGGCTGCAGCCAGGCTCCATCTCTCCCGCTTGCCCCACTCCCCACCTCTTCCTCTCCACGTGCTTTTCTCTTCCGTTGGCTGCCTCTTGCATCCCCTTCAATCTGAGTCACACTGAGCTCAGTCTACACATGTGGAAGAGAAAGCCCAGTTCTGGGAATTCCAGGAACGTTTACTCACACTTGAAAGCCCGGCTTGCAAGACCACTGTCTCACCAAGGATTAAAAAAAAAAAAACTCTAAAAAGTTCTTTTCCTGATCAAAGCTGAGTGTTTACACCTTTGTATTCATTCTTCACCACCCTGAGCAGTAAGCCACATTGCGTGGCCTGGCTGTGACAGCCGAAGGGGTGCTGATGAGGGCACCCTAAAAGAAAATTACTGAGCTATTTTATAATCTTCTCCTATAGAAGTAAAGCCAGGAGCCAGCAAGGAATAGCACACATTCAGGGGAGCAAACCTTCTGTAGAAATCGGTGAATCTGTGGTTGTGGCTATGTGCCTGGTCTCTCCTGAAGGGCAGAGATACTGGTGATTGGGAAGGGAAATGAGGTTCCCGATGAGACGGAGGTTTGAGTCCCTGACCACCCCTTTGGCACTGTCAGACTTTCCAAAAATGAAGGAAGGAAAATATCTCCCCTCCTTTTCCAAAAAGCTCAGTTGGCCCAATTCATTCTGTCTGAAAATAAAGAAAAGCAGCGGATAAACGTCTCCTGCATGAAGCTGTCCTTTGAGGAAGAACCCAAGCTGTGACTCATCACCCGCCTGTGATAAGCATTTGCAGCTTTAACAGAAACCGGCCACAAGCATGCAAGGGAGGGTAGGGGCAGCCGCCGCCAGGTCCCCTTCCTCTGGCTGCTTGGGGTTTATCTGTCTTCAGTAATGCGGGGGATTAGAGCTGCTGTCACTCCATCGCCTCTCCTTGGGTCTGTCTGTCTGTCTGTGCAAACACTCCCAAGCACACACCCATGCGAGGTCTGAGATTACCCAGGATAGGTATGGGAAGGTAGTCAGGACCCCACCCCTCCCCGTGCGGGACGTCTGAAGTCAGACTCAGACCAGGCACCCGGTGGAGAAAACCCAGGCCAGCCAGACCTTTTGTCATTTGGGTCTGCTCCACACAGTGCTGGCAGGTCCGTCTGGTGTCTCCTGGACAGCATGGCTTGGTGACATGCCATCTTGGAGGCTGGCTTCTGTGAGCTGGGTCCACTAGCATTAACAGGGCAGGCAGTCTTAGCAGGATTGTCTCTCCAGGCCCTGCAGGGAAGGCTTAGAACCAAGCCCAGGACAAGTCCTGGCCCCAAGCACTGAAGTTGCCACTCATCGCACGGCCACCAGAGGGCGCGTCGAGCATCTCCACTCCCTTCCCAAGACCTTTCATGACTCCCCGTGGCTCTTAGGAGTCAGGCCAGCTTCATAACCCACTTACAAGGCTGTATTCCTGCAGACCTTTCCAGCTTCATCTTACTCTCCATGCACTCTGCTCCAGCAGTGATGGCTTCCTCCCAGTCCTGGAAGGGGACACATCCTGTGTCCACAGGGCTTTTGCAATCCCTCTGCCCACATATCAGAGGCTATTGTGTTCACTTTCACCTAGAGAACCCCAGTCCTCATTTAGCTTTCACCTTAAGCACCAGCTCAGCTGCAAAGGGAGTCCTTCCAACACCCAATGAGGATACGTGGCCCTGTTGGCCCCCGGGCACTCTGCACTTTTGGGCAGCAATTGCCATAGAAGCAACTAAATTATTAATTCTGTCGTGCCTTGTCCACTGTCTGCCTCCGCAGCTAGACCGTCAGTGTCTGAGTCCACCCTGTTCACTGCTGACCCCCAGGCCCACACAATGCCCTGCAGTGATGGTAGACATTAGTGCCACTCACTGAATATTTCTGGACCTCACTCTTTGGGGTGCCTGGTAGGGTTGCATTTTCCACCCTCTTGTGGTGGGAACATGTCACTGCCCAAGTAAGAGCATTTAATTGCCAATGTGACCCTCGCAGGGCAGTCCAGATGGTGGCTGCTCCTTTAGCTGGGGTCCCTTAGTGCCTGCAGACCTCTCCTGCCCCCTGTGAGGGACCTGGATAAGAAGCAGCCCTGCCACCTGACCCATCACCTGCTCCTCACATAGAAAAACCTCAGAACTCAAACACACACACAAACGTATACACTCACACCCCAATACACCCAGAAACACATAGATATACACAGACACACGTGCCTGGACATTCCCACCACCTGGAAAGTGCCCAGCACACAGTCAGTACTCAGCAAGTATCTATTTAGCAAAACAATAAGTCATTAAATGAGTAAATTACTAGATCAAGTTCATGCTTACTATGCCAGGGGCTGGAGGAAACCTCAAAACACAGTGTCTTGGGCGTTCAATTGACCACATACCTTTCTGACCAAGGTGAGGTGGAATTAAAGTATGATCAAGACAAAAGAGCCAGTCTGGCCAAGCTACCCCTCTGGCCCTGCCTCTGCTGGTCCCACCCAGCAGCTGCCCTGCAGCCCGGCCGCACTGCTCTTCTTCTTGTAAAGAAGAAGTGAGCGCGGGCAGGCGGAGGGCAGGAAATGGCTTACAGATGGCAGGTGGGCCAAAGGCAGCTAAAAATGGGCCAGTGCAGGGGGTCATTTAAAGGCTCAGTAGGATGAAAGCCCGAGCTGGCCCAGCCCAGGCTACAGCTGAGCAAGCAACAGACAGGAGGCGTTCACGGCGCTTTTTTGGGCTGGACAATGTCTTTTTAAGTGGAAGCGTCATTGGCTTTGAGAAGAAGACTCAGTCCTTGAAGAGAGGCCAAGGCTTTCCCTGGCCAACAGCCTCAGCAGCACATGGGCTGACCCAACTAGGATACCAGCTCCTGCCCGGTATTAGGAAGTCTGGGGGCCTCAAGGAGTCCCCAAAATGGGGCAGAAGTTTTGGCCCAGGAGGAGGCAAGATGCACGATTCCTCCCTTCTCTCTTCCTTTTTGCCTTCTTGCTGTCTTGTGTTTCGTCCTCCCCGTCTCTCGTTCTGATTTTTCTCTTTCACCAAATATTGATTAAATGCCTCCTGTGTTCCAGATACTCTACTTGGCACTGGGATTCAGCAACGAGTAAAAAGAATAGAACAATCTGCCTTTGTGGAGCTTACATTTTAGTGAGAGCAACAGACAGTAAAATAAGTAAAAATAAGTCTTAAAAACACGATATGGAAAACAAAGAAGAAAGGGAAATGTAGTCTGGGGGCGGGGGGCTGT
The DNA here is from genome assembly GCF_009834535.1 of Camelus ferus. Taxonomy (NCBI): domain Eukaryota; kingdom Metazoa; phylum Chordata; class Mammalia; order Artiodactyla; family Camelidae; genus Camelus; species Camelus ferus. The sequence continues at coordinate 57,119,060 of NC_045704.1, read as the reverse complement.
AGAACTCTTAGCTAGGGCAGGCAGGGAAGGAAGATCTCACTGGGCCGGAGGTGAGGATGTAAGATCACTGGAGAAGGGTATTCCAGGCAGAAGGCACAGCAGGTGCAAAGGCCCTGAGTCAGCAGTGTGCTGGGTGTGTTAGAAGGACAGCAAGGAGGCTCACACTTATCCAATTCCATTCTCTGGATGGTCGCAGATGCCTCCTCTCTGTCCTTCGTGCTTCCAGGTTCTCTCTCTCTGCCCTGAGGATGAGTTACGAGTGTCTACTTCATGTACAATGCTGTGCTCCCTGCTGGGGATATGGATGGGAAACTGACTCAGGGCCTGCCATCAGGGAGGCTACAGTCTAGTCCAGATACTGAATGCTGGCAGCTCGTGGGCTCCCCTTGACCAAAAACTTTCTGTGGTTTGGCCAGCATTGAATTTAAAAAGAAATTGGTAACTTTTAATTTCAGTATAATTTCAATCTCACCACAAAGTTGTAAGAACAGTACAAGTACACTCCCGTGTATTCTTTATGCAGACTCACAAATTATTTCAACGATGCCCTGTGTCCTTCATCATTCGTGCTCTCTCTACATGTACGGCCATCAGACCCTTTTACCCTTAAATATTTTGGTGTGATGGAAGCAACCTAAATGTCCAGAGAATGGATGACTGGATAACAAAAATGTGATATATATATGTGTGTGTGTGTGTGATCTACATAATATATAATATATGAAATTAATCAGCCTTAAGAAAGAAGGAAATCAGATGGCCAAGAAGCACATGAAAAGATACTCAGCATTGCTGTTAGAGAAATGCAAATCAAAACTACAATGAGGTGTCACCTCACATCCGTCAGGTGCGATGTACACAGGGCTCACAGCCAATGCTGGGATGGGGCTGACTTCGAGCCCTGTCCATGGGGGAACTGGCACGTCCCCCAGGGCTTCCGGAGGCTGTGAGGCTCTCCTTGTTGTGAGCTGACCTTTTCCCCCGCCCCAGGGTGGCCCTGTTCTCTCATGGCCTTTTCAGACCAGGTATTTGGGAACAACTCAGTGGGGCAGTTCCGGTTTGGGGTTTTGTGGGGTCAAGATGCAGGGAGCTTGATTGCAGGAAGAGGCTCCACTCATCTGGCCACCATGCTGGTGTTAGTGGTTGGCGGGAGACCTCAGGCCCTGTCCCCAGGCTGCTAGAGTGACCTCTCAGCCTGGTGGCTAGCTTCCCCCAGGACCTACCCTTAGAGGTGGCACAGCATCGTCCCACGATGCTCTGTTGGTAAGAAGCGAGACTTAAGTGAGTCTGGTCCACACTGAAGGGGAGGGAATTAGCCTCCACCTTTAAGAGGGAAAAGGTCAAAGAAGGTGTGGACAGATGTGGGCTTCTGGAAAAGTTAATACAGAATCAATTTATGATTACCTCCCTCTCCCACCACAGGTATATACTTGGAAGAATCGAAAGCAGAGACTCAAAACCCATTCACGCAGCACAAGTCACAATAGGAGAGGTGGAAACAGCCCAAGGGCCCGTCGACCGATGAAGGGATAAACCAAATGTGGTCTGTCCTGACAGTGAGATGGACTTCGTTGTATGAGAGAATGAGTCGGTCATACACACGACAACATGAATGAACCTTAAACACCTTATGCCATGTGAGAGAAGCCAGACGCAGAAGGTCACATATTGTGACTACTTTATGTGGAATGTTCAGAAGAGACAAACCTATAGAGACAGACAGGAGATTGGCAGTTGCCAGGAGCTAGGGTGGATGGAAAGAGGGAGAAACCTCGCAGTGGGTGCAGGGATTTATTTTGGGGTGATGGGAATGTTCTGGAACAGACAGACATGGTGGTTTACACACTGTGAACATGCTGAATGCCACCGAGGTGATCACTTTAAGAGGCTTAATTTGATGTGATGTGATTTCACCTCAATAAATTATTTAAAAAACAGCAAGGTCCTACTATAGAGCACAAGGAACTAAATTCATACCTTGTAATAACCTATAATGGAAAGGAACACGAAAAAGAATATATAGAGAGAGATATAGCTATATATATATGTATCTATCTATCTATCTATATATCTGAATCACTAAGCTGCACACCCAAAACTAACACAAGATTGTAAACTGACTATACATCAATTAAAAAAATTTTAAAAGCTATTTTAAAAACAAGACAAAAGAACCCAGTATAGTGGGCAAGACTGAACTCCGGAGAGACCAGCTGGGGCTGCTGCCGTGGATCAGAGGAGGAGGGACAGGGGCAGAGGAGGGGCTGAGAGAACTTGGGATGTGCAGAAATTTCAAAAGGGCGGCACCCCCCCAATGGAGGAGAAGGATGAGATGCCCCAGATTCGGCAGGACATCATTTGGAGCACAAAGGCCCCCAGAAGCTTCTGGAAGGAGGCTGCTGAGATGTCTGTGTGTTGGGTTTGTGGTGCCAGAGGGCCTCCGTGGGGCGGAGGCTGCTCACGCGAGAGTCTTCCCCCAAGTGAGTCAGAGGGACGGCAGCTGACATCTATCAGGAATGTCAAGCCCTGTGTCCTGTCTTCTGGAAGCAGCCCTCCCCCCTACCCTGCATTCTGGGCCTGGGCCTCACAGTCAGAGTGGTCATGATCGGCTCCCAGCTCAGCCTGGCGGCAGACGGGGAGTGTGTCTGGGCTGGATGGGGGCGGTGGAGGTTGGGGCTCCCGTGGGCGGTGGGGGGCTGTGCTCCTGTCAAAGGCATGGCTGGGATCCCCTGAGCTGGGCCAACCCCAACAGCAACTTCCCTGGGGTTTGCAGCACTTGCCTCCAATCATTTCTTCTTTTCTTTTTCCTATTATTCTTCCTTTTTATTATTTTTTTTAATTGAAGCATAGTTGATTTATAATGTTGTGTTAATTTCTAGTGTACAGCAGTCATTCAGGTATACATACACATATATTCCTTTTCAGATTCTTTTTCATTATAGGCTATTGCAAGGTATTGAATATAGTTAAGTTCCCTGTGCTCTACAGTAGGACCTTTTTGTTTATCTATTTTATATAGAGAAGTTTGTATCTGCTAATCCCAAACTCCTAACTCATCCCCCACTTTCCCCTTTAGTAACCATAAGTTTGCTCTCTATGTCTGTGATTCGTTTCTGTTTTATAAATAAGTTCATTTGTATTTTTTTAGATTCACATAAAAGTTATATCATGTTATTTTTCTTTCTCTTTCTGACTTACTTCACTTAATATGATCATCTCTAGGTCCATCCATGTTGCTGCAAATGACATTTTTTAAGGCTGAGTAATATTCCATTGTATAAATATACCACAGCTTCTTTATCCAGTCATCTATCAACAGACATTTAGGTTGCTTCCATGTCTTGGCTATGTAAATAGTGCTGCTATGAACATTAGGGCACATGTATCTTTTTGAATTAGTTCCCTCCAGATATATGCCTAGGAATGGCACTGCTGGATCATAGGGCAAGTCTATTTTTAATTTTTTGAGGAATCTCCATACTGTTTTCTATAATGGCTGCACCAAACTACATTCCCACCAGCAGTGTAGGAGGGTTCCCTTTTTCTCCACAGCCTCTCCAGCATTTGACACTTGTGGACTTTTGAATGATGGCCATCCTGACTGGTGTGAGGTGATACCTCATTATAGTTTTGATTTGCATTTCTCTGACAATTAGCGACACTGAGCATTTTTTCATATGCCTATTGGCCATTTGTATGTCTTCATTGGAGAAATGTACGTTAAGGTCTTCTGCCCATTTTTTGGTTGAGTTGTTTGTGGGATTTGTTACTGAGTTCTATGAGCTATCTGTATTGCCTCCGTTCATAACTCTTTTGGGGCTGGAATTAGCCACTTGGCCGTCAGGGCCCCTTCCTTACCCCAGTTGGGGCAGGAATGCCGGGGAGGACCCACATGGGGACCCTCAGGGGCTGCTGCCTGCTCAGTGGGCCAGGCTGGGGGATACCAGCCCCTGGCCTTATGAGCACAACCTCACGGAGGGCAGGAAGGGAACTTATGCTGCTGTTTGTAAACCTCAGAAAGCCAAACAAACAGTCCCTCTAAGAAGCCAGGTCCGGGTTTATGGACATCTGGAAAACGTTAGCTAACTTCCCAGTCTCTGCTGATGCCTTTGGTGGTGAGAACGCAGCCCTCATGACACAGGCATGGGTCCAAGCGTGCAGAGGAGAGGATGTCCCCACAGGAGAGGGGACAGGGACAGAGCACAGCGGAAACTCCCCATGCCACAACCAGAGGGAGAGCCGAGAAGGCAGACCTCGCTGGGGTCCTGTCTGACGTGAGGACAGAATGGAGAGCATGGGTCTGCCTCCTGGTTGTCAGCCCAGGTGGCAGGGATGTGTCTAGCTGGTTCACATCTGTCCCTGCCCTGTACATGGCAGAAACAGGAAAGAACTTGTTGACTAAAGGGATGGATCATAGAAAACCCTTGAGAAAGGGTTTTTCTTGACTGCCTTGTTTCTTCTGTTGTAAGGGTATTCAGAGACATGAGAAGGACAGAATTTCTGACTTAGACATATTTTTGATGCTTTGAGGGAAAAGGAAGTAGAAACAAGCAGAAGCTACTTGTCGAGGGTGTAGTGGACCACTCTTCACATCTCTTTAGCCGCTCTTCAGCCTTAAGAGGCTTGTCCCCTGGGGTAGGCAGAGCCACTCACTGGACTAGGCTGTGGGTAGGAGGCTGCAGGGTCCTGTATCATTCCATAGAACTCCTTCCTGTGATGAACGAATGTAAACTGAGGTCTCAGTTTCCCACCTGTGGTCTGGGAACTGTGGTCCAGAATCCTCTCTGCCTAGGTTTTCTTCAAGCCAGCAAGGGTTGAAAATGGAGGTGTGCGTCAAAATGCAGATTCTTTACACCAGAAATTGACACATTGTAACTGAATATACCTCAATAGAAAATAAATAAAAAATAAAGATATGCCAAAAGGAAAAAAAATGCAGATTCCTGGGCTTTGCCAATTAAGGAGGTCTGGTTTGGGACCCCCAACAGGCAAAGGGTTGAGGAGATCAAGCTGAGGGGATGGTCTGTGGCCTCTCTAGGGAAGGTCCCCAAATCTGGAGGCTTGCGGTGGAGGACCTCCATGAACCACAATTCATTTGGACATCACCTCCCCCTGTCTTTGTGACTTTGCCAGAATGAAGATCCTTGGGAATCAGGGTGGCCCTCATTAGCATTTAGATAAGCAAAATAATCTGACTCAGCAACAGCCTCTCTGAAAGCCAGGTCTGGAAAATTTACCCAAGAAAAAAAAGTGCAACAAACAAACATGAAAAGAAAGGGAAAAGATGTTTTTTTTAAAAGGCTGGAACTAATTTGGGGGTTCAACCCAGCCGCCCACACAGATTCATTTCAGCTTTTCAAGCGTTATTCTATATGATTTATTTCCTGCAAAAGCATTTGACAACTATTGTGTCAATGGTTTCCATTTATTCTGGAAAGCCATCTGCTCCTACTTTGGGGAGGTCCGACCAGGCCCCAATTAAATCAAAATAACAACTGGTTTTGATTTGGAAAAATGAAACCCACAAGGAGACAGAAGAGTCAAATACAGGCTGATTCCAGAAGGAATCTTCAATTGGGAATGAGTTACCCAGGGCACCTCTAGGTCTAGGTTTCAGTCCTGCTGCGTGTCTTTGGGCAAATTACTTAACCTTTCTGAGCCCTGCTTTCCTCATCTGTAAAATGAGGGCAGTAGTTGGACCACCTCACAGGGAGGTTGTGAGCATTAACTGAGAGGGGCGAGGCACGTCATAAACACTTATGAATGGTGACAATTATTCTTATGAAACAGAAACACTGTAGGGGGAGGGTATAGCTCAGTGGTAGAGCGCATGTCAGTGGTAGAGCGCATGCTTAACATGCATGACGTCTTGGGTTCAATCCCCAGTACCTCCATTAAAAAAAGGAAAAATCAGAAACATTGGACTTTTTCTCACTACCCTTCATATGAAAGAGAACTAATAGCCCCAGCATCCATTTTGGGGCATGGAGGTGACTTTACAGAGGAAACAGGTGAAGGGTTTGTTGAAGGCTCACAGTCCGCTAAATGCAGGGCTGTCTTTTGAATTCAAAAAAATCCTTTCAGCTGAAAGAAAAGACATCCTCCTTTAGAAAAAAGTGGTTTGCCAACCTCATAACTTAGTCATTCTTTCATTGCTACGACCAAAAGAAAAAAATCTTGATTAAGCCAGTTCTGTGAAGCTAGTTGTTGGAAAAAAGAATTTTCCGTAAGTAGATATTGAGGCACGATGAAATTCAGGTGTTGGAAAGGCAGTTCCAGAAAGGAGTGGGAGCAGATTTCTCATGCATGCTGGGGTCTGGGGCAGTTAGGAAGAAGGCTTGGATTTTGCCTTGGTGTGAGGAGGTGGCTGTGGGAGGGCAGGGTTGCTCACCGCCTTGCACAGCTCCTGGGGGTCTGTTATGCTCTGTCCAGTGGAGCTGAGCCCCAGCAGCACCAGTTCCTGGGATGCAATACAAGTAGAGCCTCCCGGTCTTGCCCAGAGCAGCTGGGGCCACCAGGCTGCCTCAGGGAGTCCACACCAACTCAAGCTGGCCGGCTTGGCCAAGGCCCCTGCGGGTCAGAGCCCAGGGAACAGCCGCCGCCAGCCTGGGAAGTTCATCAGCACATCTGGGCGCCTGGTGGCGAGGAGAGAGAGAGGCCAGGGGCTGGAGGCCAAGAGAGTGCTCTGAGGTCAGCATCGGCAGAGCCAGCAAGAGAGGGAGCAGGGCCAGACCAGGCCAGCAGCCCCTGCAGCCCCTGGGCTCCAAGCCAAGCCACGGCTGAGCAGGTCAGACTCAGCACAGGGATGCTGACCAGGTCTCAGGGAGCCCAGGGGTTCCCGGCAGTGACCCAGGCTGCTGCCTGAGGACACAGACTGCTTACTGTGGCTGTGACCTTGGTTGCCTCCCGTCAGGGAGGGGCAGGTGAAGGATCAGAGGGGGAGGTGGCAGTGATAAAGCAGCCGGGATGACTTAAGTGTCCGGGGAAGCACCCAGTGGTTCCAGCTTCTCAGCTGTGATGTCCACTCTGACACATAGCCAGGCTGTGCACAAGCGTGGAGAGGCCTCAGGTCAGGGACACCCTGACAAATTCCAAGAACCTTCCACACAAGTCAGGGCAACTCAAAGAGGTGGCTTAGCAATGCCCTCCCACCCCATATCCATTAGCTCCTCCGCCTTGTGTTTTCAGTTGGGTCCTCCAGTGTATAGAGGAGGTACTCCCAGGAAGCACAAGTTGGTGGGGCAGAAGGGAGGCGGGGCAGGGGAAAGATGGTAGAGTGGGCAACCTGCTGGGGACCCTATGACTTGGGGTGTGCCTTAGAGTTGTCCCATGTGAGGGGCAGGACTGGGGTTTATACCCCACACTCGTCCTTCCTTGTTTGAGGGCTGCTTCCCAGAAATGAACTCCTCCACAAGGTGACCAACCGTCCAGGTCTGCCTGGGATGAAGGGTTTTCTGGACTCTGGGACTTTCATTGCTAAAGCCAGATACAAGTGGGTCACCCTACTCTCTGGCCCTTCTAGGGATCCCTGCTGCACACTGAGCTTGCTCCGTGGTCAGAGAACACCTTTGGACGGGGTACAGCAGGTAAGAAGCCGCTGGCCTGAATCACAATGACAAGTTCACAGGGGACATGAGCAGAGGATATCCAGCAGCATCTGCTACACCAGACCAGTCACCCCTATAAATCTCTGACTGCCCCACATCCTTTCTATCGCCTTTCCTTATCCACCAGCCACAGCACGCCAGCCAGCTGCTGTGTCGCAAACACTCCCAGCAGCTCTGACCTCAGGGCCTTTGCACTGGCTGCTCCCTTTGCCTGTAAGTCTCTTCCCCAGACACACCCATGGTAAAATGTAACCTCCATGAGGGAAGTCTGTTGGGTATGATCAGTGCAGTATTCCCAAGGCACAGAAGAGTGCCTGGCACTTATAAACATTTATGCACTAATAAATGAATGAAAATGATCTAAAACAACACTAAGTAGAATAAATGGTCTCAAATGCACCTGGAGATGAGACTCCAGTCACCACGGAGACTGCTTCCTCCAAAGGAATTTGGGGAACAGTCATACAGACGCCCATGAGGGAGTAGGGGTCCCTGACATTTGTTTTCGGCTGCTGACCTGCTGCCTCGTTTCCTGTGACCCTCCAGAAATGCCAGAGTTGTCATCAGAGGCATGCCCCAGAACCAGGACTTTCATACTTCTCCACTTTAGAAAATTAGTACATGCAGAACCCCATCAAATAAAACCAAAGATGCAGTTTTTCCTTCATTAAAGCTGGGGTGAGGACTCTAGACCTGCCTGAAGGACAACCCTAGGGGTTTGGGGCACAGCTTGAAATCCACTCACTTGGAGTGTGAGGGTTCTCAGCACAGGGACAGACAAAGCTCTGAAGAGCTGAGACCAGCGCGTCTCAAACAGCGACTGTACATCAATCAGCTGTGGGTTGTATTAAATGCAGAGTCTGATGCAGAAGGTTTGGGCTGGATCCAGAGAATCTGCATTTCTAACAAGCTCCCAGGTGATGCTGAGGCTTCTGGTCCATGGCCAGGGCTTCAGGCTTGAGCATTTGGGACAGTTTCCCCTCTCTGCCTGAGTCAGGAAGAGTTTGATTATCTTGCCTGAAGTTTCCACCAGCTCAGCAGGGGTGAGGTAGAGAAGAGGCGGCACAGGCCCTTGGAATCACTGGCAGTGGGAGGAACAAGGCAGCCTCTCAGATACATAGGCCCAAGTGCCTGAGTTAGGGTACCATGTACGCTGCTGTAACAAAGTGGCCCCCTAATACACTGGTATAAGCAAGATAGATGCTATTTCTCTCACAGTCCAGAGGGAGGGGACTACCAGGAGGGCAGCTTTCTGAGCTCCAATACACAGTTTTATCTCTGGATCAAAAGTGGTTGCTGCAGCCCCTGCCATCATGTCTACATTCCAGAGAGTAGAAAGGAGGAAAAGGCAAAGGGAGCCCCTGCTCATTATTTTTAGGGCACAGACTGGTAGGGGCACATACCACTTCTGCTCACACTGTTGGTCAGACTCAAGTCATTTCTAGCTACAAAGGAGGTAGTTTCTAACTGCAAAGGAGGCTGGAAAGTGAGCAGTCTTATGCCCAATGAAAGCTGAGGCATCTATCATTAAAGGAAGAAGGTGGGGTGGATATTGGTGACATCTATAGGAAGAGACATTATTATATTAAAACCTTAAACTTGGAATTGTTTGAATGCCATTCCAACATTATTAGGCAGAGGCTGCCTCCCCCAACTTTGTAGGTATGGACTGTGTGGTCAGTGGAGTAATTGTCCCTAAAGATATGCCTGTTCCAATCCCCAGAACCGGTGACTACGTGACCTTACATGACAAAGGGACTCTGCAGATGTTACTAAGGACCCTGACATGGAGAGATGACCTTGGGCTACCCCAGGGGCCCAATGTCATCACAAGGGTCCTTGTAAGAGTGAAGCAGGAGCGTCCAAGTCAGAGAAAGGAGACGTGACAACAGAAGCAGAGGTTGGAGGGATGTGCGCTGAAGATGGAGGAAGGAGTCGGTAGCCGAGGGATGCAGGCGCCACCAGAAGCTGAAAAAGGCATGGAAACGGATTCTCGCCCCGAGCCTCCAGAAGGAACCAGCCCTGCCCCTGACACCTTGAATAGCCTGTGAGATCATTTCAGACTTCTGGCCTCCAGAACTGTAGGAGAATACGTTTACGTGCACTGAAGGTGCCGAGTATGTGACAGTTAGCCAGAGCAGCTGTAGGACATTTCGCTGGGAATAAACACCCCACAGCTGAGCTGAGTCCTTCTTTGTGTCCACAGAGCCCTGGGCTCTTAACCGCTCCCACAGGGCCTGCTCTGTTTTATACCAGGCCTGCAGTGGCCTCAAACGACTCCTTTCTGGAGTCATTCTCCATCAAGCACAGACTTAACTTCCCCTACCCGATAACAGTAATATGTAACCTGGCTAAACTCTGGGCCCTGGGGACTCAGGAAGTCGCAGTCCTCAAAGAACCCTTGCCTTGCAACTACCAGGGAACTTTCAGAGAACATTCAATTGCCTCCAATCCAGTTGTCCCTGCAATAGTGCTAGACAGCCTCTTTCCTCTCCGTCGTGTTCTCTGATAGGATGGTCACAGGCACATCACAGCAGCTGGTCTCACTGACCCCCCAGGCCAGGCTCCGTCCCACTCCCAGGGGCCCTTCTTGCCCAGGCCACGGTGTCGCCAGCACCCAGCTGGACCACAGCTCCTGCCATCCCCTCCCAGAGCAGCACTCAGTCCTCTCTGACTCCGAAAACCCAGTTTTCTCTCACCCTGCATCTTCCTTGAGGATTTCTAATGAATTCTGCCAATAAGTGACATTTTTACAAATCAGTAATATTAACCGAGGACTAATTATGTGCCAACACTTGCCAGCCTTTAAACTTCACAACCGACCTTCAGGGTAAGGATGTTATAATGCACCCCTTGCTCCTGTTGGAGGAAGGAAGTGGGTGGAGAGGTCTGGTGCTTTGCCAAGGTCCCCCTGCTGGGAGGCAGAGGAGCCAGAGCTGCAGCCCCGGCTGGCCTGGCACGGTCTACAGGCAGCTCCACAGCCGGTTCTGGGCTGTTGGAGGAGCTGCCTGCAGAGAACCACATCCTCTTGCTGGCCTGAATGGCTTGCCCACATCTGCTTCCAGAAGGATGGCCCCCAGGCTCCCCTAAGGAGGCCACAGCCCTCTCTCCTGATGGGGAAGATAAATGAAGCTGGTGCAGTGGGTCTGCAGCAAGAGGCAGTGACTCCGGGGTCAGGACTGATGAATTGGCACCTGCCTAGCCTGGCCCAAGGGACAGGTATTTTGGAAACTCCCTCACTCCCTGAAACTCTTTGGTAGAGAGCCTGTGATGGGCCAAGCCAGGGAGGGGCCATGCAGGGTAACCACCACGCAAGCCCTGCCCTCCAAGAGTTGTCAGTGTGGCCAAGAGGGCCACCAGACCATCAAAGATGATCCCAAGAAACTATGAGTGCCTCGGCATTCAGGAAGGTTCCGGGGGCAGGGCAGGAGGGGAGGATGGGCAGACAATTAGCAGTCCTGGAAGTGGGAGCAGTCGGAACACCAGCTCCCCATTGGTAGCTCCAGGAGTCTTCTCAAAACACCAGTGGGGATGTGAGGCCTGGGAGGGAGTGACTTGTCCAAGGGCACAGCTGGGACCTGGTGGAAGCTTCTGATGACAACCTGTGCAAAGGCCCAGGGGTGCGAGGGAGCTTCGAGAAGAGGCAAGGCTGATGACAGGTCTGTCCAGGGTGGGTAGGGTCAGGCTGTGAGACCTTAGGGCCAACCCCACCCCCAAACCTGAAGGCCATGAGATGCTGATGGGAAGGTGTGTATGTTGGGGGGCGGGGGGTCTGAGACAGAAAGGAGGCTGGGATAGGACCCTTTGGTCCCTGTGGGAAGCACATGTGCCAGGAGCCCCACCCCACCCCATTCCCTGGTGACTCTCCTCCCCTAGGGTGGTGGTCGGGGGATACACTCTCTCTGGATACCTCGTCTCTTGGGACTTGGATGCTTGGTCACATCCTTCTGGACAAACACTTGGAACAGGGTGGGGACATTTCCTTTCAGAGATAAGGTCTGGGCAGGCCTCCCTGGCAGCTGCCTGCAAGGACAGCTGTGGAAATGGAGCCTGCCTCCCTGGGCCTGGAGATGCTGCAATTTTTCTGATGCTAATTTAGCCCCAAGTTCCTGAAGATCCTAGGGGCTTATCCCACCTCTAGACTGTATGATGTATACAGACAAAATCCAGGGGGAAAGTCTGTAGCCTTTAAAAAAAGCAACCCACCATTTGAAGGGTTGCCCTGCTCTGCTGTGCTGGGAAGGCCTGACCTTGAATGAGGGGCCCCATGATAGGGCCCTAATTTGGAGATGGAATTAAACTCAAGTACCTCCTAACATTTTTTTGCTTAGGGATTAATTTGGGAAAAATCAAAACATACACAGGTCACTCTCCTCCCAGCCATTAACAATAAAAAAATAACTTCAGGGTAACTCATGGGGAAAACATGGCTTTAAAGCAGCTTTTGGGGGATATAATTCACACACCACACAATTCACCCTTTTAAAATACACAGTTGGGTGGGTTTTCAGCATATCCAGAGTCACACAAGCATCAATACCATCGCTTTTAGAACACTTCATCACTCCTAAAAGAAACCTCATACTCTTAGCCATCACCTCTGGTCCTCCCACCCCCACTTCAGCCCCAGAAACCACTAATCCACTTCCTGTCTCTATGGATTTGCTACTCTGGGCATTTCATATACATGGACTCATACAATACATGGTCTTTTGTGTCTAGCTTCTTTCACTGAGCATCGTATTTCCAGGGTTCATCCCCAAGGTTGCTGCTGATGTCAATACTTCAGTCCTTTCGATGGCCAATGTACTATCCAAGTCTGTGGAGAGACCACATTTTGTTTATCCATGCACCCGCTGAGGGACATTTGGGTTGTTTCCGCTTTTGCGGCTGTTGTAACGAGGGCTGCTGTGAGCATTTGTGTATAAGTTTTTGTGTGAACCTCAGTTTTCAATTCTCCTGGGTGTACAAGTAAAATTGCTGGATCATACAGTAACTCTATATTTCACTTTTTAAGGAGCTGCTAGGCTGGGAAAACATAGATTTTTACAATTTACACAAACTGTTTATTAAAAATTCACTAACACTTGTTAAGCCTTGATTCTGGCCAGGTTGTCACTTAATATATTATATTTCATCCCCACAAATAACTTATTTGGTGGGAACTGTTATCTTCATTGTATAGGGCACGGAGATGAGGATCAGAGAGGCTGAGTCACTGAGGAGGATGGCCCAGCTTCTCAGTGTAGAGCAGGGATTTGAACCCAGGCAGTGGGTTCCCCTTCCTTCTGAAGATCCCTGGTGAGTGGCCTCTATTCTAGTGCCAGGAAAGAGACCAGGCTTCCTTTTCAGCTGTAGATGTTCTCATTTTGGGGAACTGACAACCCAGAGACCACTTTCTAATTCGTCCTCCTGGGAGTTGATCTGGGGCTGGGACACGATGTTATGTAACCATCATTGACTCATTCGTCCATTATGTTAACCAGCCACCTGGCCCAGCTCCAGGGGAGGCCTGTCAGGTGGGGGCCTCTGCTCCAGGCCAGCATCCTTACAGCAAACTGCCCCAATCTGGGCTTTTTGGCCTCACAGCAGCACTGACACATGTCTGCACATGAATCAATGTTCCCATCTTGCCTGCTTCATTGAAAGCAGTGGTTCTCAACCCTGAGCTGATCAGAAGCCGCTGGAGGGCTTGTTAAAACTCAGATTGCTGGGACCCAGGAATCCCACTCCTGGGCTTGTATCCAGAAGGAACCCTACTTCAGGATGACACCTGCACCCCAATGTTTATAGCAGCACTATTTACAATAGCCAAAACATGGAAACAGCCTAAATGTCCATCAACAGGTGACTGGATAAAGAAGATGTGGTATATTTATACAATGGAATACTACTCAGCCACAAAAACCGACAACATAATGCCATTTGCAGCAACATGGATGCTCCTGGAGAATGTCATTCTAAGTGAAGTAAGCCAGAAAAAGAAAGAAAAATACCATATGAGATCGCTCATATGTGGAATCTAAAAAACAAAAACAAAAACAAACAAACAAACAAAAACAAAGCGTAAATACTGGACAGAAATAGACTCACAGACAGAGAATACAGACTTGTGGTTGCCAGCGGGGTGGAGGGTGGGAAGGGATAGACTGGGGTTTCAAAATTGTAGAATAGATAAACAAGATTACACTGTATAGCACAGGGAAGTATACACAAAATGTTATGATAACTCACAGAGAAAAAAATGTGACAATGAGTGTGTATATGTCCATGAATGAAACATTGTGCTGAACACTGGAATTTGACACAACATTGTAAAATGATTATAAATCAATAAAAAATGTTAAAAAAAAAAAAACTCAGATTGCTGGGCCCACCCTCAGAGAATCTGATGCTGTGTTTCTGGGATGGGGCCTGAGAATCTACATTTCCAACGAGCTCCCAGGTGAGGCTGCCGCTGGGGACCGGCTCTGAGGCATTAAGAAGTCTGCAGTATTGGAGCTGCTCCCTACGGCCGGCCTTTCCTTGAATGAGGTATCAAGTGCTTCCATCTCTACTTGGGAGAAACTGTGCGTGACGTATGAGGTTCCTGCTTCCCTTGGGGCCTCTCTGGACCTCCACCTAGTGGGGAAGCAAGGATGGAGTGCATATTCAATTAGAAGGAAGAAGGGGGGCTGCCTAGACAGGGTGGGCAGGGGTGTTACAACTTATCAAGGTATTAATTTGGACCCATCCCTTTGTATTTGCAAATTGATCCCCTGTGCTCTGCTGCCCCTAGTGGTGGGCAATTCTCCACCGCTTCCTCTAGGAGGGGCCCCTTCATTGCTGATTGTAGGTGAGGGTACCTGCTCCCAGGGTCTCAAGGCCAGGGTCCTCGAATGTGCTCTTTCTTGGGAACTGATCTGCTATCAGTCATTTGCACCTTAGTAAGAGTAAGCTCGAGTCCTTGATGCTCCATTCTGGGGGAGACTGCCACTTAAATCCCAAAGCTCATACTGATAGACAGGAAGGTTTTGCTGCTGGCTTTAAGTTTCATGCACCAGAGAAGGAAGGGAAGAATCCTTCTAAGAACCATGGAGAGTAGCTGTCTCGCCTGACCCTGGAATGTGGGAGAACCTGGTGAGGCCCTGCTTCCCAGCTCTGGGAATTCCAACCTGGAGGGAAGGTTGTGCGCTTTGCATCTACCTTACAAGATGCTGACCTCTGACTCAGTGCTTGCCCTGTGCTCAGCATTACTGTTGCATCTTCCTGCCACTTACAGCAGCCCACCAAGGTCACAGTTACCATGGGGGCTCAGACAGACTTAGAGGCAAGATGAAGCATCTGGCAGACTCTGAGTGGAGAGGTCAGAGGGCAGTTGGCCCTGGAACACTATGGATCTGCAGCCCAGAGGAGGCAAGAGCTGAAGAGGGGTTGTGGGAACCCACATGTTGATGGCACTTAAAGCTCTCCAGGGAGGGCAGCTCCAAAGAGGAGGGAAGAGGCCCAGGGTCCGGCATCAGAGGGGACAGGAATCAGAGCTGGCCAGAGAGGCCGGGGAGAGAGGGTGAGGACTGTAGGTGCTGACAGGCGGACACCAGCTGGAATTGTGCAGTCTCAGAAAATTCTATGGTTTGATCAGCTGCTTTGCTGGCTGTAGGGCAAAGCCTGACTGCTTTGAAGAGGGGCCAGGGACCCAGCCTAAGGCCCCGTCCTTGGGGTAGAATTGAACTCAGGCACCTCCTTTGTCCTATTGCTTGGAGGCCAATTCTCAAGATATTGATTGATGGCCCATAAAAATCATGTCCATGTCAACCCTGTACACATATGAATTGACATCTTTGTAGATGTGATTAAGGATCCTGAGACAAGATCTCCCTGGATCATCCAGGTGGGCCCTAAATCTGACAGCATTCCTACAGGAAATAGACTAGGAGAGACACAGACAGAGGAGGAGAAGCCACATGAAGACAGAGGCAGAGGTCAGAGGGAGGCAAAGAATGTCTGGGGTACCCCCAGGAGCTGGACAAGGCAGGAAGAAGCCCCCCTTGAGCCTTCAGAGGGAGGTGACCCTGCCAGCACCTCAACTTTGGACTTCTGGCCTCCAGACTGGGAAAATATACTTCTGTTGTTTTAAGTCACCTAGTTTGGGTAATCTGTTATGGTGGCCCCAGGAAACAAACAAGATATGTATCAATACCTGTATCTTTATATCTACACACATACACAGATATAAAATAGATATTCTTCCTTGCATGCATATAACATGTCATATAAAATGGGAGGATGCCATCTGTGTTAGTGTTTTTCAAACTGTGGTCTGAGGAACCCCTGCATTGTCTGGGGACCTTGTCAAAAATGAAGATTCCTGGGCCCCTGCTAGATTTACGGGATCAGACTCTCTGGGAGTGGCCAAATGGGCACTTTAAACTGGCTTTCCAGGTGATTCTGATGGACCTGTAGACCTGGGGCCCCAGTGGTCCCCTGGATGTGGCTGTGAGGGTGACTTGAGGGTAGGAGGCACCAGGAATGTGTCCAAGCAGAACAGGAGGGACAGAGACAGACAGTCCTGCTAAGGGGAGGTCACCAATGTGTCTTCCTAGAGGCTGGTTTGTGCTGTGGGCCCAGATGTTTGGGGTCACGGGGACCCAGCCCCGCCCCCAGTGCAGCTGCTCTTGGGAGGAGCCCTGAGCGCACAAAGGCTGTCTGAGCTCACGCTCTGCACACTCAGCCTTCCTGACGCTTCAGCAGCTGCTCCCTGTCCGGCTGCTCCAGCAATTCCAGGGCCCAGGAAAGTGGCCGGGGATGACATCCTGGGAGCAGCTGGTGGGATGGGCCACAGGGCCATCTGGAAGTTTCCAGGCCTCAGGGAACACTTATGTAACCGGTTCAGAGGGGGAGTTTGGATGATGGATTAGCTCGGGGGCTGAGGACAAATGGATGCCCAGCGCACTGGTCTGAGGGCTGGGGCGGCACCTCCCATCCAGCCTCTGAAACAGGACCCTCTCTTACCCTCCAGCTCCCCCACGGCCCCCACGTGCTCCATGCTATCAAAGACAGAGGAGCGGACGCCCACAAGCAAGCTCTCCAAGGGCTGGGGCATCTGTACTTCTCGTCACTCACAAGGCTTGGCATGGGGCTTGGCACGTAGTAGGTGCTCAGGAGCGTTTGCTGAGTGAGTGCTTGCATGCGTGAACAGGACTTTTGCCAGAGAGGCAGGATCTGCACCGAGAAGGGCTTCCAAAGGCAGGTCCCCTACCAGCAGCATTCGCATCACTTGGGAACTTAGTACGCATGCAGACTCCTGGGCCCCACCAGACCTCTTGAATCAGAAACTTGGCAGGTGGACAAGCTGGGTAACCTTCGGGGGTCCTGGCGCCACCCAGTGTGAGAACCACTGTGTAGCAAAGTGACAGTCAACCGTGGCCGAGTGCTAGCATCACCCTCGGAGCTTAGAGCACAAAACCAACCCCAGGCTCCCTTCAGACTGGCTGCATCAGCCCTGGTCAGGGGCCAGGGGAGGGCTGTTTCCCATGAATCTCTCGGGCCTGGGAAGTGACACATGTTTGGACTCAGATCCTGGCCCTGCTTCCTAACAGCTGGGAGACTTTGGGCAAGTCACTTAAATGCCCTGGGCCTCACTTTCTTCATTCGCAAACAGAAGACGGTCAAGACAGTACCTTCCTCACAGGGGTATGGGGGTTCACGTGTTCGTTTCTGTCACATGCTCACCACGGCTTCTGGGACACAGTGAATAGTAAATGTGAGTTGCTATGACTGGTAGCAGTAGTATTACTAGTCTCACTTTTCCCCCAGTATGATCATTATTACTACTACTACCACCACCACGATTACCATCACTATTACTACTACTCCTACTATGACCACTACCATCACCATTATTACTATTACTACCATCCCCACCACTGCTATCACTGTTACTATTACTACTACTGTTGATACTACTACCAGTGTTATGATTACTACTGCTAATACTATTGTATATTGTTACTAGTAACAGAGTAATAGTAACACCATTGTTACTAGTATTCTTATTACTACTACTATTAATACCATTCTCATTATTGTTGTGATTAGTACTATTATTGCTACCGTTAGTATTATTACTATTAGTATCATTGCCACTATTGCTATCCTTGCTGCTGCTACTATTTTGTCAAGGGAGGAGAATTTTGTCCTCCAAGTTTCTTCAAGGAGGGACAACCACCTCTCACCTTGCTGACTGAGTTCTGGACTACTGGATCAGAAACTCAACCAAAAGTCCTACTACACTTCACAGAACCAATACCCTAAAGGAGTCAGAGTCTTCCCTGGTGCTGCAGCAGCCGGCTTTGAGGTCAGGGTGGGGTGGGGTGGGGAAGCCCTTTTGGAATCACTGGCTGGAAGCGGCCAGCTTCCTCTGGGTTTGCATTTGGGAATCAGTTTATCTGCCCTGGAGTGGGGTCACGATCTTCCCCAGATGGTCGGGGGTCTCCTGTGCCAGGCTCAATTCCTCAGGCTCACGTTTTAAAACACTTTGTCCTTTCCGAGCAAGCAGATGGGATTTACGATGGAGGTGGCTTCCAAGTGGTTCTTCCCTACCCAAATCCTATCTTCTCAGGGCCAGACATAAAACAAAACAGAGCACCTCTCCCAGCTTTTGAAGCCAGGGATAAGAATGCCTCATTTTTTGAAAGGCCCAAGTGTTACAGGAAGATGTCAATCACATCAAGCTGTGATTTGTTTTGCACGTTTCTTTGGGAGAAAGGGCGAAAATGTAACATTGAAATTAAAACAGAGAGAGAGACAGTGAAACTTTAGCATTCAAAACATAATAGACAAATGTGAATTTAAAAAATGGAGCAAAAATCTCCAGAGATGGTGAGGGCTGAGCCTGGCTGGCAGATCCTGGTGGAAATGGGTGAGGTTAAACCATCGAGCCCCAGCGCCAGAACTTCCCTCTCCCTGCTCTGAGCAGCCAGACTTACTCAGGAAAATACTGAAAAACTACCTCTATCAGGGGCATGGACTGTCCTATAATTGATCAAACACACATAGATTTTCACATGTGGTGTCCCCTAGTTATTGTATTAGTACACAATCAGCAACGATCATTTGGGAAATGGAGGGAAGTAGAAAGAGGAGAATCCCCTGTTCAGAGAGAACCTCTGTTGATTTTTGGTGAATTTCCTTTCAGTCTTTTTTCTGTACATTTTAAAACAAGGATAATCTTGTACTGCAGATTATATTTCGTGTTTTTTTAACTGATGATGACAAAGATTTTTCTGTCCCCCTCCCACCCCAACCTGAGTCACCTGGCCAGGCAGACACCACCTGGTCCTGTTTCTCTGAGCCTGACACCTGGAGGCAACTGCAACCCTGCCTCCTCCGTCTTGCCCCAAACCTGTGAACCCACAAGTCCTGTCTGTGTTGCCCCCTCAGTATCTCTCAACCCACCCACCGCTCTCCATCCCCTCAGCCACGGCGCCCAGAGGTAGAGGGAAGTGCTTTAGAAATAATTGACTGCAGGCCTCTCACCAGGGCCAGATGATGGCCTCCCCCTAGGTTCCCTGGCTCCCACTCTGAACTCCAACAATCCATTCTCCACATTGTTGCCAAAATGCGATTTCAAAACGCAAATCTGATCACTTCACCCCCTGATTCAAACCTCAATGGCTGTAGCCCACTGCTCCTAGGATAAAGACCAGATTCCTTCTCTAGGAGGCCTGACTGCACACACGAATGTCCCAACTTCACGGCACCACACACCTGATTGCCATTCTCGCAGGTATTAGTGGGCCCACCACCCCACCTCCCTGAATCTTGGCGCCTCTATCAGTGATGCTTAGCCAAGAGCAGACGCTCTGAAAATGCATTTGTGGATGAATGAACACCACCCATAAACAGAGCATTGGAGCCTCACAATTCACATCGTGTCTTCTGAATTCTTGCCCTCTTGCTTGAAGGCAGGCTATATGATCAACCAGCATGGTGCATCTCTGCACACCCACAAAATTCTGGCATCACCATCTTAAATGCTAAGGATGGCATGGTCACTCCAGTTTCCTTTTCCAGGGGAGAAATCTGGTTCTTAGTCTATAGAATTTCTGGGGAAATAGCTCAGCAAAAAGTGGAGACTAGAGACAGTGGTTCCTGAAAATCCTGTTAGGTTATCTGCATCCTTGCCTCCCGGGGGTACAAGGGACAGCCTCCATCCAGGATGTC
Organism: Camelus ferus; assembly: GCF_009834535.1. Lineage (NCBI taxonomy): Eukaryota > Metazoa > Chordata > Mammalia > Artiodactyla > Camelidae > Camelus > Camelus ferus. The sequence goes on along the minus strand of NC_045704.1, from coordinate 57,099,249 downwards.
CTCTCTCCTGGAGTCAGGAGATGTAATTGTCCTGTGACTACACCAATCACTGAGTGCCTTTATCAATGAGGGAGCTGCCTGAGGCCATTTTGAAAGGCAGCTGCCCAGGTGAGCTGAGGCCACAGATCCACCTCGAACAAAGAAACTGTTGGAATTTTCCTAGGTGAAACCTCTACACTCTCTCTCCTTGACCATACTTTGGGGTTAGGTCACTGAGCCCCTGGGGCCAATGCAGAAATGAGACAGGAAGAGGTCACTGTGGTGTAAAATGTACAGTCTGAGGTCACCCCGAGATGGGACCCATCTCTGCCAACACCTTAGGGTTTTCCTGATACAATTAGTGTCCTTTTGGTTAAAATAATAATTCTCTTAAGATGTGGCAGGTGGTGGGGTTTGTTACTCTTGCTTTTGGCAAAGTAACAAGGGGAAAAACAAACCAACACAGTCTGGAAGGAAAGGAGCTGGCTAAAGAGTAAGATTTGGACCCAGTTCCTTAGCACCTGGGCCACTAATGGAGAGAATGAAGTGTTTCAGCCTCAAAACGATCGTCATTCTGATCAACATTGCCGTCATCATTCTAAAGTTTGCCCAGCCCTGAGCCAGTGTTGCTGGCATGGTTAGCGTCTGTCCTTTAGAGACAAGAAGATGGAGTCTGAGACTCAAGATGTCAGGGCTTCTACGTAGCAAAGCTGGGCCTGACCCGCACGCAGATTCCTTACCTGATCATTGTTCCCTGAGGGGCTCCCCTGCTCCCTGGACATCCTGGCAGCTCCAGCAGATAGAAGAGAGAACAGGTTGAGTGGGGACCTCAGGTCCGATTTTCCCACAGGCCCTTGTGGGTTCCAGTCTCCCTGTAGATGTCACCCTTCTGTCTTACAGGATGGGGTGGCAGTGCTCCAGTGTGGATCCCGAGGCCACCACATCCTAGCCACGGGACCACAGGCAAGTTAATTACACACATGGAGCCTCAGTTTTCCCGCCTATAAAATGAGCTCGTGGTACCTAACTCAGATTTGCTGGAAAACATTTTGCCCCCTTTCCCTTCTCCTCTGGCTTTTCTTCTTGTCCTTTGGGCCCTGGCATAAACTATTTCTACCTGGAAACCTTCCCCTTCCCATCTGGCTCCAGACTGGTGGGTTCCCGTAGCACCTCTTCTTGGACCCTCCTGACCTTTGTAATTCCTGTGTCTGTTGCTTCCCTGAAGGCAGGGGTGGGGCCTGTCTCATTGACCCTTGGGCCACCAGGGTCCGCTTCAGTGCCTGGCACACAGGGGGTGCTTCTGTCGTCTCTGGAGCTGGGAGGAGGAGCGGAGGATGTCCAAAAGCAGTGGGCAGCCCACCAGAGCGTGATGATCTCCAGCATCCACTGGGGGACAGAGAGGGCACAGGTGTGTTTAAGTGTTGGTGTTAAAGGACACCATCAATCTGAAAGAGAGATGCCAGGCTGCACTGTGACATCACAGATTTGGTGCTACTTAACATTTTTTCGTTATTATTTTCTGTAACTTTCTATTTTGGCATAATTTCAACAGAAAAGTTGGAATAATACAAGGGGTTCCCGTGTACTCTTCACCCAGATTCAATAGCATTTACATTTTGCCTCATTCTTTCTCTACATATGTTTTCATGTAAAACATCATATACACATAAGTTGCAGACATCAGCCCCTTTAATCCCTTTGGTGTGTATTTCTTAAGGATATGCCCTTCTATTCCATAAATACAATAAGATGATCCAATCAGGAAAGTTAACATCTTACCAGGATAGACTACAGGCAGACCTAAGGCTCGATTGCAGGCTCGATTCCAGACCACCACAATAAAGTGAATATTGCAGTAAATCACACGGATTTTTTGGTTTCCCAGTTCATTTAAAAGTTATACTGTAATCTGTTAAGCATGTGATAACATTATGTCTAAAACAACAATTTACATAGCTTAATATAAAAATACTCCAAAAGCCATTCTGAGCCAAGTTTGGAGAATTACGTGTTGTGAAACTGATGCCCTGTCTCTTTTCTGCTCATGTCATGTGGTCCCAAAGTGTGGCTGTGACCGACCTGGGTCAGGGTGCCTTTAAGGGTGGCATGCATGGCCTAGCAGTCAGGAGCAGGCAGTCTGACCTGACTTCTTGAGCTTGAATCCCAGCTCTGCTCCTTCCAGCCTGTGTGACCTTGGATAAGTCAGCTACCCTCTCTGTGCCACAGTTTCCCCCTCTGTGAAATAGGGATAATACTGGTAGCTGCCTCACGAGGCTGTTATGAGGATTAATAAGTTAATATTTGTAAAGAGCTGAGAACAGCACCTGGCACATGTAAAACGGAGCATTTTTGGAATACAGTGGTTGTCTGGGTTCAATCACACAATTTAAAGATGCAGCATGCATCCCACTACTTCTGGGTACAGTGGCTCAGTCACATGAAAGTATTCATGCTCCCCCTGTTCCTTTCCTCTGGGCTCTCCCTTTACACACTCACACACAAATGGGCGCGCACACACACACACACAGGAGGAAGCACAAGAGCTCCTTTTCTCCGCTCATTTCCTAAGCCCAGAACACCAAGTAAGGGAGTCATCAGGCAGGAAGGACATTTAAACTGTCACCTGAGGCTACTGGCCTCCCACACTCTTGTCAGCTGCCTTCTGAGGATCCAGCTGGAAAATGATTGGTCACACTTCACAACAACTCACCAGGAGAAATATCCCCATTTACTTTCTTCCCTACTTTAGCAGAAACAATTGAACGAGGTGGGCAGGGTAAACAAGGGGAAGAAGGCCTTGCAGAAACAAATCCTCTTCTCACAGGGCTGGGAAAGTGCAGAGGGGGTTGCCTGCGGCTCCAGCTCGTGGGTTTCCTGATCAGGGAAATCACACTTCTCTCCCTTCGACCCAAGTGGGCTTAGTTTCCAACCATGTACAATCCTGACCTGCAGCCTGGGGCTCCTGAAACTGTAAAACGGGACCAGGCTGGCAAGGGCTTCTCCAGGGTTGGGCTGGTTAATTTCATGTTCGTTCATCCACTCATTCCTTCACTCAAGTGTTCCTGGTGTGAGCACCTGTCGTTGCTCAGCTCTTTATAATTAATCACGTATTATTGTGATATTAGCAGGCACATTTGTAAGGCTTTGTTATTATATATTAATCAGCCTTTTTAAAATAGCGCAGGTGTTGTTTTAAACACTTCACACACACTATCTCATTGACTCTTCATAACCACTTTATGGGATAGGTACTATTATTATGCCTCCTGTACAGATAAGGAAATGGAAGCACAGAGAGGTTAAGGAATTTGCCTAAGGTCACACAGCTAGAAGGGGGCCACACTAGGGCTCTAACCCGAGGGCTCCTCATACTTCAGTTATCCTCTCCCTTGTCTGATGATACAGGGGATGTAAAAGAGATTTTCGAGACGGTGAGAGAAGTGAATCTCATAGTGGTCACACTGTCTTGGGATGAAGACCAGCTCAGGCACCTATCAGCTGGGAGACAAGTCGCCGAGGCAGGCAGGTCTCCTTCTGGGGCTCAGAGAAGGAATACAAAGACCGACTACAGAGGGGAGGGGATAGCTTAGTGGTAGGATGCTCGCTTAGTTAGCGTGCATGAGGTCATGGGTTCGATCTCCAGGACCTCCGTTAAATAAACAAACAAACAAACCTAATTACCTCCCCCCCTCCAAAACAACAACAACAACAACAACAAAACTATTTTAAAAAAAGACCAACTACACTCAGCAAGTGGAGTGCAGCTAGGATCCAGTGTAAGTTTTTGGGTTCTCGCTGTGTATATGGGTTCTGTGCAAGGGGGGTTGTATGTCCTGGTGTGGTGGCCAGGCTCACAAAGGGACAGCTGGGTCTAAGGGAAGGTTTGGCCAGAATTTGCTTCTGCTTCTTGGCTTCATCACCTTGGCCAAATGATGGAACTCAAGCCTCAGTTTCCTCATCTGACAAGTGGGCATAACAATAGTTGTTATGTCATAGGGTCGTCGTGAAGACAAGAGAGCATCTTAGCTGGCTCAGCTCAGTAAGATGTAGCAATGGGGCCCTTCATGCTGACAGCGCACTGTGTTACCTTCCTGAAGCGAGCTAGGGGGAGGCTAGGGAAAGGATGGAGGGGAGAAGGGTGGCAGTATGGTTTGAATTAAGCTGTTTATATGCACCCTCATCTAGTGACAAATGGCTGTAGTGACGGAGGAGAGTGGTTTCAATTTTCCATTTGGGATCAGACGTCTCATGGCTCTGCCAACCTCGTCCGGAAGTGGGCAGGTCATCCCAGCGGGCTTGAGAGCCAGGGAAGGTACTTCTCCATCCTCACACCAGCTCCGGGCCTGTGCCACCAGGCCAGCTAGAGAAGGAAGACAGGCCTCTCTGGGACATTCGAGCTGTCCCTGCCCTTTGTGTCCACACACACCCCTGCACGACAAGGCCATCTTATTTTGGGGGCAAAACCAAGTTAGCACATGTCCACGCCCAACAGCAGATACTCTGTCTCAGTGGACCTTTGGGCCAGAGCTGGTGTTTCCAGCCCGAGCTGGAAGGGTGGGGCCCTGCAAGCAGACGGAAGGGCAGGCTGGGTTTTTGGTAATTTCCGTCCTGATTTTTGAAGTCCCACAGAGCTCAAAGGCAAGCCAGAGGCGACTTGGGCTGGAAGGAAGCTTGGCGACGGAGGCCGAGCTGGGAGAAATCTCGGGGGCAGACAGGCCTGGGGAGGGATCTATGGCCAGGGGCCTGGGCAAGTGCTTAGCCATGCTGGGCCTCAGTTTCCTCATCTGTAAATGGGGGTGTTGTGGGGCTGTGGCGAGGAATAAATAAGAGGACCCGAGTGAGGCGCTGTGAATTTTCCAGCCACAAGAAAAGATGCAACTTCATTTTCCTATGAGGAAACTGACCTTCAGATCTCAAGTCTTGCCCCACCTCCCCATGTCTAACGAACTTGGTAGAATAAAGCCAGTCATTCAAGGAAAAGCATCTTGGTTTTCCTTGTTATTTCAAGTTTAAATCAATTCCTTCAGAAGACCCTCCTCCCCTGCTTCTCCCTGAGGTGGCATCTAATAGCCTTTAAAAAGGGAATGAGAACCCATTCCTCCTTGGCTCAGAACCAACCACGGCTCCCATGTCCCTGGAATCGAAGCCCAAATCCTTCCCGCGGCCTGATGGCTGTCCTCGGTCTGCCCTCAGCCCTCCTCTCCCCCTGCCCATGCCCTTCCTCCCTAGGGCCTTCGTGGGGTCCCTTGCACCAGTCAGTCTCCCACCACAGCACCTTGGGGGTCGCTGCTTCTGTCACCTGGAACTCTCCTCCCTCTGATACCCACCTGGCTCCTCCCTCAACTCCATCTTCCCCTTTTCAAATGTCACCTTCTCAGTGACCTGATCGCACCTTCTCTGACTACGCATGCAAAATACCAACAGTCCCTGCCTCACACTCCCTGCCCCGGCACTCCCCGCCCCCTTCCTGGTTCTTTTATCCTGATAGCACCTCTTACCGCCTGACATACAATGTGTGTAACTAGCTCTTTTGTTTAATGCCTGCCTTCCATCATGCAAATGTAAGTTCCTTGTGGGAGCAGATACATTTGTGTCAGTTGTTTTTTTCATTTGTGGTGTCTCTAGAACTCAGACAGTGACAACCACACAGTAGGTGCTCAATAATGTCAGATGGATGGATAGATGGATGATGGGTGGGTGGATGGGTGGATGGTAGATGATGGATGATGGATTGATGGGTGGGTGGCTGCCTTCAAGTCTACAGGCTAGGGAATTCTGAAAGCTCTGGAAGGAAGTGGGGAACAAGTCCCTTCCGTTCTCCAGTTTCCCAGAACTGATCTGGGGGTTTCCTCCCTTTGTCCCCACCTGACTTCAGCACAATGAGAAGCAGGCACAGGCGGCCCTTCTCATCACCGCCTTATTTAAGCAGAAAAGGGACTTGTTACAAGAATATTATGGATCCCACAGAATCTTAAGGAGGGCTGGAAGACCAGGTGGGAGGGTTCTATAGCCAGAACTGACACCCAAGATCACACCACAGATCTGAAGGGACCTACCTACTGGGTGCCTGAGCTCTACAGCCTGCTGGAATGGGAGTCCAGACTCTTCTGTTAGTCCCTCAGGCTTGCCAGATAAAACACAGGAGACCCAGTTCACTTTGAATTGCAGATAAACAATAATATTTTAGTAAAAGTAGGTTCATTTTAATGTTACTATTTCATTTTGTCTAAATCTGGCACCCTTACCTGCTGTCCCTGAAGCCCCACTGCTCCCCTGAGAAAAGTCTCTGGACACCAGTTTCCTTGCATCAGGGGCTCCCAATTTGAAGTCATAGAAACACGTCCCATGTGCATACCCTAACTGCAAGGGATTCTGGGAGCTACTCCAAGCTTCTACCACAGGAGGGGGGCTCAGTCTTAAGGGGTTGGGGAGCCCCTTGGAGCATCGCCAGCACCTGGTGTTAGGATTCTGCTCTCCCACTATGTGGAGAGGCTGGGCAGGGTGAAGAACCAGATTCTCCCGAAACCTGTTGTGTGGTCCATGAGATTTGGCTTTTGAGATATGAGCATCCTTTTCCTCAACCTATTTTCTCAACTGGAGCACTTCATGTGTCAATTGAGATACAGTCTCCACTAAAAGGAAGTAGGGTTCCTTGGAGAAATGGCTGATTCCAGGACTGGGGCAAATTAAGTACAAGACGAGCCAGGAACACCTTCTTGTGCCAGAAAACTGAGCCAAAACTGATGGGGCTGTGTCAAAAGGACACAAAGCCAGCTGGAAGGGGCCCCTGCTACTCAAATCTGGGATGATTTGAGCATCAAAATAAAAAAAGCATTGTAATCCACTGCATAAAGTAAGAATTAATGAGTCTGTAACAATATACATACATATATATTTGTATCTAACTTGTGTAATAGATATGTAACATATTTATAAAATATAGTGTATGTGTGAATAAACAAATAAGGGAGAAGTGCCAATTAGTAAATGTGGAAGGCATAGCATAATTAGAAAAGTTACCATTTGACAACCATCATAAAATACTTGTTTCAGGCAAGAATCATCACTAGAGGCTAAAACTAGTGAGTGAAGGTTTTGCAGGGAATAAGATATTTACAAAGTCTCAATATATCTCTCCACAAGATAATTATTTATTACCAAAAAGTACGGGAACTTCACAGCAGAGTAATCTGGCAGATATCACCTTAAGCAAGTGATCAAATTGACATTACAGCAACACAGCAAATAGACAGGTATCCCCTGGTATGAGGCACTGAGAAGGACGCAATGTCACTTTTGTGAGATTCCTTCCAAAAATGTGTCACCTGAATTTCATACGGAAGAAACACACGACTAACTTGATTTGAGGGACATTCCACAAAATACTTGGTCAGTAATCTTTAAAAAAACGTCAACGTGATAAAAAGAAAAGATAAAATGAGGAGTTTGTCCCTATGCAAGAACACTAATGAGACATGAACATTGAATGTGATTCACAATCTGAGATTTTCTTTTGCCGTAATGGACATTTCAGGGACAACTGGCAAAATCTGAATAAGGTCTATAGATTAGATCGTTTAAAGCATCCACATTAATTTCCTGGTTCAGATAATGATACCAGGGTTATGTAAGAAAATGTCTCCTTCCTCGGAAGACGATGTCCTTGTTCTTAGGAAATACACACTAAAATATTTAGAGATAAAGTGGTCTCATGTCTGCAACTCCCCCTTAAGTAATTCAGAAAAGAAAAGAGGGAAAGAAAATGATCAGGTAAGCACAGTGAATGTTCACGTCTTGGCACAACAGAATGAAGGGTAGAGGGGAATTCCTTATAGTATTCTTGTGACTTTTCAGCAAGTCTGAAATGATGTCAAAATAAAGAGTTAAAGAACAAAAAGTCTGTCTAGAAAGTCAAAAGCAAAAACTCACCTTTGTTTCTGCTGCTCTGCTGTGGCCTTTCTTCCTTGTCTTCCTCAAGGTAGAAACCAGAACAGCAAGGGGCTGCTGTCTGGAGGCCCAGGGAGGGGTGGGGGGCTCTAGAGGGAAAAAAATCCCAGGAGTGTACAATACGTTTGTTAAAATAATGGTATACCACTTAACACATATATAGCATTTATTCTGTGCCAGGCTTCCAAATGCTTAAAAAAAAAACTTGTTTGAGCCTCCTAACAACTGTACAAAGTAACCACTATTATTATCTCCACTTTATATATAGGGAAACTGAGGCACAGAAAGGCTGAATAACCCGTCCAAGGTTTCACAGATCATAAGCAGTAGAGTTGGGATTTGAACCCAGGTCTGCTGGCTCCAGGTTCTTTTCCTGCTTCTCAGGAGTGTCCTACTGGGAAGATTTCAAAGGTTCAAACTATGAGGGGCTGAAAAAGGAACATAGGGGTGAGCACAGGCTGGAGACTGAAGCCACTTCTCTCACCAATTCCCAGAGCACTGCCCCAGCGGGGATGAATTTTGGAGAGACAGAAGCAAAGACCCGGAAGACTGAATGGTGGCAAGTCCGCCAAGCTCAGTATCCAGGGAGATGAGTGTCACATGGATGAGATGTGAGGCTACCATGGCTCAGCCTGCAGAACTGGTGTCTACTTGTTAGATTGGGCTGAACAGTAACCCCCACCCCACGCCAAATACATGTCTTCCTGGAACCTCAGAATATGACCTTATTTTGAAATAGGGTCTTTGCAAAGGTAATTAGTTAAGGATCTTGAGATGAAATTGTCCTGGATTGAATGAATGAAATTGGATGAAACTGTCCTAAATCTAATGACTGATGTCCTTATAAGAAGAGGAAAAGACTCAGGGAGACGGCCACCATGTGAAGCTGGGGCAGAGACTGGAGTGATGTGGTCACAATCTAAGGAATGTGTGGAGCTCCCCGAAGCTGGAAAAGGCAGGAAGGACCCTCCCCTGGAGTCTTCAGAAGGAGAGTGGCCCTGCCCACACCTTGGTTTCAGACTTCCAGCCTTCAGACCGTGAGAGAATACATTTCTGCTGTTTAAGTCACTGGATTTGTGGTCACTTGTTACAGCAGTTCTGGGAGACTACACCTGGGGTCTAGACAGGTAAGCTACCACCTACCTACCCAAGGTCCCTTCCCCATTCTTCCTCATGCACCACCTTTACAGTTGGATCTGCGATGTGCTCAGGGTAAAACACGCATCTCTTCAAACTCCCTTGCAGCTAGGAGTGACTGTGGGACCCAATTCTGACCAACAAGATGTCAGTGGAACTTTACTGGCTGATATTTCTGGGAAAGCTAGTCTTCCATTGTTTTTCTGGTTAAGTCACAGACTCAGGTGTTCTGTTTCCAGGGATGGCAGAGTAGGTACAATCAGACCAACCATTCTACACATGGCAACCATAAACTCCAGGCGAAACATGAAATACAACTCCCCAGTAGTTACTGAGAGAAGCAAAGGCAGGCGGAAACAGCATGGGAATCCGCATTTGGAGGAAGGGGACTGCACTGGGTGAGGCTTCAAGGTTTTTCAACTTTTGCCTGAAGACAGTCCTGGTCAGCATCATATAGGGATGGCTAAAATTCTAATAGGAGCCTGCAGTCTTGAAGAACCAGAGGATGCAGCAGCTGGAAAGTGAGAGGGAAACTCCAGAAAGGACAGAGATGCAGAAGGGGGATACCAAATCCTGGGTATAAGCTCTGCACAAGTCTCTGGCTGACCCCTGAACCATGCATACACAGAGCAAACACCAAGTAGCCCAGCAAAGGCCACCAGAACCAAGAGTGATTTCAGCTGCAGGCCACTGCGGTGGAGTGGAGCTTGAGTCCAGATGTTAATTTCCTGCTCAAACAATATATAACAACCTAGAACCTCCAGGATGCCTTATGCACAATGTCCAAGATATAATCTAAATTTACTAGACATACAAAGAAACAAACAAACAAAACATGTGTCCATACTCAAGAGAAGACCTCAGCAAACTACAGCCCATGGGCTGGCCAGTTTCTTTTTAAAATGAAGTTTTATTCAAACACAGTCAAGGTTATCCACTTAGTGTCTGTGGTTTCACACTACAACCGCAAAGTTAAGTCACTGTGACAGAGATGCTATGGCTCGCAACCCTAAAATTTTTACTGATTGGGTCCTTTAAGGAAAAATTTGCCAACCCCTCTTCAAGAGAAAAGACAATCAATGGTGACTGGCCCAGATACAGGGACTAGCGGATCTAAATCTCTACTGAAGTCATAAGGAGAAGTATCTTCAAGATAAATGAAAAAATGAGAGATTTCACAGAGTACTAGAAAATTAGGCAAAGGACCAACTGGACATTCTAGAATTGAAGAATACAATATCTGGGATAAAAAGGGCGCCATCAACTGTCATATGGCTTCTGCCCCTCACAATGTCTCTTCCTTCCCAGAACAGCTACGATATGCAGGAGGTGAAGCAGTCTTCTTTCAACCATGAGGACACATACCATATGCTGAGGCTGACAGAGCAGGAAGTGGGAAGGAAACCGGTCACCTTCCTGCATCCCGGGACCTCCTACCTTCCACTGTGGCTGGGTCTCCGTTACCTGCAGCCAAATGCATTCCTAACTGACATTTTGACAAAGACCAAAGGAGTTTTTGAATTATATTTGCCAAATATATTGAATTAGCATGTCATTGAAGGAGATGCTTATTTGATGAGGCAGCCTTGGTGCCCAGCCTGTCCTGGTACATCCTAGGCACTTGGCACCAGTGAGTTCCTTTGCCACCTTCCTGGGTCAGGCAGGGGTCAGTGGGCTTAGGCTGGTGACAGTGGGATGGAGAGGAAACATCCTTGGGGACGACAGCCACGACTGGTATAAGAAGGTAAGAGCAACTGAGCAAGGAGTCTACTTGCTGACAAGCCAGCCCATCCCTGTCCAGCGTGGTGGCAGCCAGGGCCCACAGGGAGGCCTTCTGCCCACCTTGGAGCCAGACCAGGCACTGACAGAAGAACTGGTTTAATGGTTTGTCTCCCTGGTTCTTGGACGAAGGCTGCTACCAGTTTAGTTGGCCAAGATGAAAGAGGAAAAGGAATGGCACAAGGTTTTCAAAACCTGGGGCTTTGGCACCAAATTTATCTTTTTTAAGAGTCTAAAAGATTCTTTAAGTGGTAATCTCAGACAGCTTTTGGTTTGGTGTAAAAAATTAGGATTGCTTATGTAATATTTTAAAATCAACATTGTAAAAGCCTTAAGTATATTTGTTAAAAAGGAAAGCCGACCGTGTCACTGTGAAAGTGAGCAGCACTTGTCATACACAGGACTGGGAAATCAACTGGCAGAACGTGGATGGTGAGATGGAAAAGTCAGCCAGGCACCCCTGAAATCGCTCGTGGGTGGTAAGAGCTTGGAACACACGGGGACACCGGACTCACTCAGACAAAAAGGGGCTGACTCCTGGTAAGGTGTCTGTTATGGACTGAATTGGGTCCCCCCCCTCCCAAATTAATATGTTACAGTCCTAATCTCAAGCTGACTGTATTTGGAGATGGAGCCTTTTAAGGAGATAATCAAGTTTAAATGGAGTCGAAAGGGTGGGGCCCTAACCCTAGAGGACCTGTGTCCTTATAAGACAAGGAAGAGACACCAGAGATGCTCAACAGAGGAGGGAACTCAGTGAGAAGGCAGTCATCTGCAAGCCACAGAGACAGGCCGCAGGAGAAACCAGCACTGCAGCCCTTGATCTTGGACTTCTAGCCTCCAGAGCTATGAGGAAACACATCTCTGTGGTTTAAGCCCCCCCACCCCGGTCTGTGGTGTTTTGTCACAGCAGTCTAAGCTGACTGTGATGGTGACAGAACGAAGTTGAGCCTGTCACACTCACTACTCAGAGAATGATTCAGGGGGCCGGCGTCATTAACATCACAGGGAGCTCCTGAAAAATGTAGACTCTCAGGCCCCATCCCTGATCTGCTGGATCAGAATCTGCATTTCAGTAAGTCCTCTGCCCCCACGTGATTCACACACTTTAAGGGACAGCTCTGATCTCTGATACAAGGTGGAGGTCTCCGAGAGGCTCTCCAAACCCATGAGCACCTCCGTGCCTGTGCGCCTTGTTCCTGGGAGGAGTGGCGTAAGCCAAATAACTACGAGCCTGCAAGGAGGTTTTAAACATTTTTATTCCACAAGCGGTTCCCATCTGTCCATAAAAGATACGTCACAGAGACATTTTAGAAATCAAACCAGTTTTATTGAAACAACAGCAACGTGGTCCCTGTTCATGCGAAGCACACGAAAACTTTACAATAAACTTTTGTACACAGGAAGTAGTAAAATACATCATTTTTCATAGAAAAAAGCACACACGTAAGCTGCGGGCTGAGTGAGCCTACAGACAGTATGATAAATCAGAACACAATGGGGCAAAAATCGGAAGGGAAAAGAAACTTTCCATTTGGGGGCCCAGTAATACTGTTGGCCTGATTTATTATTTTTGTTGTGGTTGTTCTTTGATTTATCATCTTTTTATGGGTGAAGTGTTGATTACACGATGGGTCCTATAAAACACACCAAATTAGAGGTGGTCTCTGATGACAAGGGCTTATGCTTTGTAGCCCTGTGTCCACTTTTGGAGGAAAAAGGATCCCAGTTCCAAAATGTTTGTGAGGGTGAAAAAGACAGCAAGGTCTGGCTCTGGGTGAGGAGTTTCTAGCCCATCAAATGGGCTGGTTAATGAGGCACCCAGTTTTATCTTCAAATGATAGGGTCGACTCATATCAGAAGTTGCATATTCTCCCTCCGGAAGGATGCTTCAAAAGCAGACTCACTGAAATTCCCCTGGATCATCACTAATTCTAAAACCCCAACCTTGCAGTCTGGACGTGGCCACGGCCACAAAAGGCTGGTGACCAGCAGAAGTCCAACAGCACAATATCTAGCACTCAGAAGTTTCCAAGGACTCAGATCTTTGGCGGGAGCTAGACACAGTATCAGACAGGCTGACCAAATTCTTCCGCTCTGACATTTGGAGTTGAACAGTCAGTGCTTGTGAATTAGAAGCCCACAGTGCACACAGCAAAAACACAGTCCTGCTAATTTCAGTTTTGTCAAACAAGGGGGTTCGCTGCTTTTACAAACTCCCTAAATAGGGGAAAGCTAATTACCTTCATTTCTGCACTAATGAGCAACGCACTCAAACATCCCACCAACTTCATCCTCCAGGTAGAGTTCCTTGTCCAGACTATCTTTTCACTTTCTGCTAGTTTTTTCACCTTCGAAATATTTTGATGGAGGGTGAAATCAAATTTGAAACCGGCATTCACAAAAGTAATAATATATTGGTTAGCCTGGTGGTAGAGGGTAGAATTTTACCTTCTGCAAAGAAATGCTATTTACAAAAGGGTATTTTGTTTCACTGTGGGTTTTGAGTCTAGGCTTAGGAAGAAGTTTTATATACACTGATGGGAGCCAGGGAGCACCGCACTCCTCGGAGCCTCGGGAACATTTGGCAAGAGCAGTTCCACAAAAACAGGAAGAGAAATCCTTCTAGTGTGTCACCATCTCTTGTTGTTATTACGCCGCAGGACGGTTTCATAACCACAGGCTGTTCCTCTTCCCAGAGCTGCTAACCTCGGCGAGGAATGTAGAAAGGAATGAATCCATTCCTCCCATTGCTAAAAAACAGGTCACCCGATGGCTGGGGAAATCAGCACAATTAATTGCCTTTTTTTTTTAAGCAGCAACAAAACAGCCCTTCTTTGGCCATTCTTAGACATCTCAGTGGAATCAACAGAGATGAGGAGTTTAAAAATAAAAGTGGGCTTCAAACAGAATTGCTTGCCAAGCAAAGACCCTGGTGAGAGATGTAAATTAGTCTGGGCGAGGCGTGAGCCACAGGAAGTGGAGGGGAGGAAGGGTCCTGGTTCCTTAGTCCTCAATGAGACCAAAGGTCACGGCAGCAAACAGACGGGCCACGTGGACGAAGGGAAGGACTAAGACAAGATACACCTCTAGAGTTACTGTTGAACTCTAAATAAACCAGCACTGCTGTGTTAGAGAACCAGCCTGCACGCAGAATGGGAGCAGGACAGGTGCCAGGGCAGAGCCCCCTTGTTCCGGCCCATTTGTCTGACCAGCAAACATTAAACCCATTTTTCTCCATTGGTAGGGACGGATTGTATTTTTTAATGTTTTAAATAGCTACCTTCTACTCCATTCTCGAAACTCCACCTGAGTATTTTCAGTTCACCTCTTCTCATGCCCCCGAATGCCTCACAGTGTGAGCTCCAAGTCCTTTACTGTCTCCACGGGTTTGGAATCCTCTCCCCGACCCACAAAAGGATATGTGGGGAGGGACGCCTCAGGTGATGCATGCAGAGCGTGTCTCCTGGTGGACACCCCCAGTGGGATGGTTGCCAGCTGTCTGCTCAGGATCCCAAGGACTCCGCTTATCCACTGGGTGGAACTGGGACCGAGGCATGGGGGATGTGACACTGAAAACCATTCAAAGGGAGTTTCCTGACTCTCTATATCCCCGGCCCACCCCCCAAATGACAAAATAAAAATAAGAAGAGAAACCCCAAAGCCCTCTTGAAGACGCCCCCTTCTCCCCTGCCCTGGAAGTTCACTGCCTGACGGCAAAGATGCGGAAGGCCTTCCCGTCCCGGGGAGTCCTCAAGCTGAAAAAGAAGGGAGAGGGCTGTTACTGAAAAATCTGGAGGACCTCATAAAGGCATGGACCTGGCGGGGTGAGGGCTGGTTGTTCCAGTGTCCCCGCAGCAGAAGAACTGTGGCTGAAGGACACTTTACGAAGCTGCTGGGATCAGAGCCTGCCCTGGGCGGCAGCAGCTGGCAAAGCCCTCTGCCTCTGCAGGTGGGCCTGGGTCTGAATCGAGGTCAGCGTTGTTCAGGCATTTCTGTTAACTCCGGGATCTGCTGGACCCCATCTGTATGAACTGAACTCGGCTTCCCAGACTTCCGCCTGGTTTTTGCTACCACATGTCAACCCAAATAGTGGCCATATGTTTGACCAATTAATAGAATGGCATTATAACAATAATGCCTGTACTGCTGTTACCAGAATGGGCACACCAATCGGGCTCAGACTTTGTGCAAAGAATTGTCTATATTGCCTTTACCTCCTTCCCACGGTGGAGCCGTCAGTGTCCCTAATTCTGTAGGCAATGAGAATTTAAGTGACTTCAAGGTCAGGTCACACAGCCAGTAAAAACGACCCTCTCAGGAGAGGAGTTATATCTCCTTCAGCTAACTGAAGGCCTTTTTTTTAAAAAAAAAAAAAAAAAAGCTTCACTGAGATATAACATGCCAGGAAATTCACACTTTTGAAATGTACAATTCAGTGATTTTTAGTGATTCTTTTAGGTTGAGCCAATCGTCTCCACAATCCAGTTTTAGATCATTCCAGTCACCCTCAAAAGATCTTCTATGCTCATTTATAATCAATTCCCCTGGCAATTTCTGTTTCTATGGATTTGCCTATTCTGGACATTTCACGTAGATGGAATCATACAATGTGTGGCTTTCCGTGAGTGGCTTCTGTTATTAGCATAATGTTTTTGAGGTTCCTCCACATTGTCACATGGTCAGAACTTCATTCCTTTTGTTTCCAAGCAATATTCCATTATAGGGATAGATCATCTATCATTTATCCCTTCCTCAGTTGATGGACATTTAGATTCCATTTTTGGCAATTTTAAATAATGTTGCTACAAACATGTGTATCAGTTTTTGTGTGAACATATGTTTTCAAATTCTTTAGGGTATATACCTAGGAGTGGAATTACTGGGTTGTATTTTAAACATATGTTCATGTTTTAAAAAACTGCCAAACTGTTTTCCAAAGCAGAGGGACCATTTACATTCCCACCAACAATGCACGAGGGACCTCCGGCCTCTCCACATACTTATCAACTTTTGTTCTCTTCCCTCTTTCAGTCACTGTCATAGCTTCTGTGCATAAACAGCTTCTTCATGCTTTTTATTCAACTGCATAGTATTCCATCGTATGAAATGATTATGATATAGTTAACTGGGTCCCTGTAGATGGATATTTAGTCGTTTCTAATCTTCTGCTTTTGCAAACAGTGCTACGGAGAATAACCTGGTCCCCGGAACTGTCTGCATCTGGAGCGGAATTACCCCATCAAAGGATACATTCAGTTGTAATTTGGACGATATGCCAACTTGCACTCCATAAGGTTTACCCGGGTTGACACCTCCTCTCGCCCAGGCATGAGGCAGCCTGTTGAGCCCGGTGCTTCCTGTTCTCAGTCAGTCTAAGCCAGGGAGTGGCATCCTGATGCAGTTTTTTTTTTTTTAACCAGATATAGTATTAATTTGCATTTTGCTCCTTATGAATGAGTTTTAGCATAAGACTAACAGCCCGGCAGTGATTTATGAACAGTTTCCTTCAGAATTCCCTCCTCCAGCGAAAGGGACCCAGTTTGGGAACTGCCAGATGAGACAGATGGCCCCTGCCCTCACTGACTGCTCGGCAGAGTGGGCGGTCCTTGGGGCAGGCTGCTTGGAATTCCTGCCTGTTTTCCCCCTTTCATCTTCACGTGTTTGGCTACCCTGGGACTGAACTTTTGACGTGTGTATCAGATGGGAGACTTTGGCAAGAGGGGGCTGTGGGGGAGGGCTAGGAGCCCAGACACAGCAGGGTGTTCAGCCAAGGCAGCTTTGTGCCAGCAGGTCCCCACGGACTCTGTGGAGGGAGAGGGTGGACGCACGGGTGTGGGGGTTACCCCGCTGCCCTGCTGGTTTCTGGAAAGCTCAGATTCCAGGGTCCTCCTCAGGCATCTGGGCTATAAGATTTCCCTGGATTCTCTACCCAGATGAATAGTCTAGGAGAACCACCCAGAGCCACAACAAAGCAGTTGGCTCTTCCACATGGTAGGCAAGCCACGCTGGGGAAAATTACCAGCTTCTGTGTCTCTGATTTACTACTGCAAATTCTAACAGATGGGGCAGTGGGTCCTCCCATCCATAGGACCCCAAACCACCCAGGGACAAGGGGCTGCACAGGCTGTTGTCCAGACAAGTACCTTAAAGCTCCTGGAGGTCCTGCCTGGTCATACCAAGCCTCCCCATCGAACAGCCCACCCACCGCAAAGGCAAGAGCAGGCCCCACTTAACTGGGTGTGTGTGTCTTAACACATCAGACAGTGTGATGACCAGGTGTGGTCCCCTCCATGGCCTCAGGCAAGGTGGGTCCCTCCTGTTCATACTTCAAACCTTTACTAAGCTCCAGTTCTGCTAGGAAAGTTGACAGTTGTGCATGTTTGATGAAAAACAAGTATGATTTGATAAATTACAAAATAACCTCCTTTTCCACAATCTTACCCTCTGATGCTCTTGTTGGATCAGTTGGTACATGAAAGGAATCTAAATTGACACCACGTCTCTGGACCATTTTCACAACAGGTATTGGAGAATTTTCATAAAGGACATTAAAAAAATCCTACAACCAGTTCTGAACAAAGAGCTGAACTCAGTAATTTGTCATTCAGCCATGTTCACTGGATACCTCCTCTGTTGCGGGTGTTGGGTTGGGTGTCGGGGATGTAGGGTTAACAAAACCAGATTAGATGGGGGAGGAGGGCGGCTAGAGACTCAACAGTAGGAGGATGCTTCCTTGGGGAGGTGGGATTTGTGTGTAGATCTGAATAATGAGGGGCAGCCTGGGGGTATATAGGAGCTGGGAGGGTCCAGGGTCCGATACCAGCAGGTGCAAAGGCCCTGAGGTGCGAATGATCTTGATGTCCAAGGGACAAAGAGAAGGCTAGGGAGGGGCACTTCTGGGGTGTGGAGGAGGATGAGCCAGAGGGTGGAGAAGTGGGTGGGTGGCATCAGGTCTGACCTTGCCTGGTAAGGAGCAGGTGCTTTATTCTTTTCTTGGTGGAAACCCACGGGGTGGGGGGTAGGGTTTAAACAGGAGAGAAACAGACTGCATCACAGAAAGAGGTCAATTTGGCAGCTGTGACTATTCTACTAAAAGGAAGTTACCCAAGAAAACTGTTGAGAAAATGCACAGGCTTGTGCAAAAATGTTCTTTGCTGTGTTGCTTAAAGCAGTAAAAGAAAAAAAAAGGAACTGGGTAAAGATGTGATGGTGTATCACACCTGTCAGAATGGCTGTCATCAACAAGAATGCGAAGAACAAATATCATCGAGGGTGTGGAAAGAGGGAACCCTTGTACACTGCTGGTGGGAAGGTAAATTGGTACAGCCACTTTGGAAATCAGTATGGAGGTTCCTCAAAAAACTAAAGATAGAATTACCATATGACCCAGCAATCCCACAACTGGACATATATCCAAAAAAAAACAAAAACACCAATTCGAAAAGATACATGCACCCTAGTGTTCATACCAGCATTACTTACAATTGCCAAGACATGGAAGCAACCTAAGTGTCCATCAACAGGTGAATGGATAAAGAAGATGTGGTATCTATACACAATGGAATACTACTTAGCCATAAAAAGAATGAAATTTTGCCATTTGCAACAACATAGATGGAGAGCATTATGCTAAGGGACACAAGTACAAATACAAATTCTGTATGTTATCACTTACACGTGGAATATAAAAAGTACAACAAACTAGTGAATATAATGAAAAAGAAGCAGACTCACAGATATTGAAAACAGACTAGTGGTTCCCAGTAGGGAGAGGGAAGGGAGAGGGGGTGCGATGGGGATAGGGGATTAAGAGGTACAAACTCTTCGGTACAAAATAAGCTACAAGGATATACTGTACAACACAGGGAAATTGCCAATATTTTAATAATAACTATAAGTGGAGTATAATCTTTAAAACTTATAAATCACTATATTGTACACCTGTAACTTATATAATATTGTGAATCAACTATACTTCAGTTTAAAAAATAAATACAAGAAATGGTGATCTATCCACACAATGGGATAGCGTGGACATGGAAATGATAGTACGGCTATATCAGACACAAGAAATATTAGAAAGACACTCACAACCTGTTGCTGACTGAAAAAAAAATTACAGAATGAAGCAGACAATTTGATCCTTTTTTGTAAAACAAAAACAAAAGACAAAACAAAATAAGGAGTAAGTTGTTAGTGGGTAAACAGAAAAATAATCCGAACAGAAACATACCAGAACATTTACAGTGGTCGTTTCTGGGTGTGGGATTTTCTGTGATAGCAATTTCTTGAAATTATTTTCACTGTTTCTTGACATTTCTTTAATCTTATTGTAAAAAGTAGGGTAGAAAGGAAGAAAGGGATAAGGAAAGAAAGAAAGGAAAGAAGGAAGGAAGGAAGGGACAGAGGAAAGTCAGGGAGGGGGGAGGGAAAATCAGTACAAAAATTCCTTGCAGAACTGGGAAAGGACCTGAACTGGCCTGGGAAGGTTCTGGGGCATCCTCCGTGGCTGACTTGGTGCACAGGATGGCTGATGTATCTGATGAAATGTGACGTGCTCTCTGGTAGATGCTGAGTGTCTGTAGCCTCAGGCAGTGTCACCCACTCAGCCCTGGTGAGTGGTCCCCAGCCTGCTCACAGCCACTCCCCCTGCCGCCGGCACCAGCATTCACCTCTCTGGCACACACACCACTGTACCACAGATGCTGCCTCCGTCCTGCACGTTACCTTACCCAACCATCCCTCACAGCCCCCTCCCCTGCACAAGACCTCTAGGGTTCTTCCCACCCACAGAAAGGGCACCAAGGCTCTGAGAGGTGACGCGATTTGCCCCAAATCAAACACCTGTTCTGGGTGCCACTACAATGTGGACGCAGGTGTGCTGATGCTCTGGGATGCTTTCCTAACCATTTTCCTAAATGGACAGGTTGTGGCCACACCATCCCTGAGGATGACACTGGCCAGCCCCACATCGTAGTGGCGGGGGCTCAGATGCTGGGAGCCCTTGGGAGGGGGGAGGCTACAGGTCCAGGAGGAGCCACGAACAAGGCTGCATCCTGGAGGCTCACCCCTGCCAGTGAGAATTACTCAGGGAGGAAGTGATCCCCATTCAGCACCACACAACACAGACTGGATTAAGGAGAGAAGGCAGCTGGCAAGTCCAGGTGCAGGGTATCTGTCCTGGGAGGGACGGAGGAGCTGTCCATCAGCTGGAGCCCACCACACGGAACTTATGGAACTCAGTGATAAAACAATGGCAGAAGAGAACATCTGATTGCTTTTCTGGCTTTTAAATGTGCAATTTCTTTTTTATTATAAAGAAATATCATGAGGGTGGGTGTAGCTCAGTGGTAGAGTGCATGCTTAGCATGCACAAGGTCCTGGGTTCAATCCCCAGTACCTCCACTAAAAAAAACAGAAATACGTATACAGGTACATATGTGTATTTATATGTGTGTGTGTGTTGTATATATGTATATTTTTAAAAATATATATATTTTAAATATTCTAACCCTATTCTCTCAAAGTCTTACCCTCTACTGATTTTCCAAAAAAATTCAAGAGTCAGACAGACACACTTTCAGATCTTATCTGTGGGACCATGGACTGGTTAACCCATTTCTCTGAGCCTTAGTTCCCACATCTGTAAAACAGGGTTTACAAAAGTACCCCCTCCCCAGGGATACAGCAGAGAGTGAACGAACTCATCCAGGAAAAGCATCCGGGTCAGAGGCGCATGTTTATCAGGAGCTCAGAGCCATGGACTACGGACACTGTCACCCCCACTAGGTTTAAACCTCATCCTCCCATCAAGAAAACAAGGACGCGTCTGCCACACGGTGGGTACACCCCAGTGATGAATGAATTATCCACACGAAAGCCCAAACCCCAAGGAATCGTCAAACCTCCTCATCTTATTTCATAAAATAGAAAATAATTTTGGGGGAAAAAAGTTTCAGAGCAGTATGTATAACATGATCTCCATTTTGATTTTATGTGTGTCATACGTGCACAGAGGAAAAACGGCCTGGAGAAGCTATAAATGAGCCATGGCAGAGGTTAATAGGGCGCCTGCAGGGACTTTTTTTCTAACCTCTAGACATATCATTTAAATAGTAAGTATGTATTTCTTTTCTAATAAATATTTTTAAAGTTACCAACAAGTGTACCTTAGCACTGTCAGGCTCACACTGACCCTTTCCGGGAAGGGCCTGTGCCCCAAGTTCAACAACTTGTCTGCAGTGAAGAATCACATGTGCTGATTAAGAGCATGGATGATGAAGCAGGTGGCCGGCGTTCAAGTCCCAGCTCTGCCACTTGTTTGCTGGGTGACCTCGGGCAAGTTGCCTAACCTCTCTGTGCCTCCCTTTCCTTAAAATGAGGATAACCGTAGTTCCCGTCTCATGGGGCTGTTGGGAGGATTATATGAGCCCACATGTGTACAGATCTTAGAGCACTGGGAAATGGAGGCAGGGCGGGAGGAGGGACGACGGCAGAGAAAACCAGCCCAGCTCTGGTCCAGCCAGCTTCGGGGCGAGTACAGAGCTCATTCGACCTGGAAATAACAGCTCACTGGTTTCTGCTTCTCAGAGTTCTCAGACATGTCGAGATATTTTCAGACACGCAACTCTAGAGACTCCCAGAGCTCACAGTGGCTACTAAGTGCCTGAAATGCAGCTGACCCAAACTGAGACGTGCTCTGCGTATAAAGTACACACTAGATCTCCCAGCTCTTATGAAAAAAGAATGCAAGTTTCTTACCAATAATCCATCTATTAATCCAAACTGAAATAAGTTTTTTGATACAATGGATTAAATAAAATATACTTCAAATTTTCCCTTCTGTTCCCTTTTATTGTGGTTACTAGAAACTTTAGAATCCCATATGTGGCTTGCAGTGTCCATCTGGGAAAGTAGATGGAAGCCCTTGAGCATGAGGATTTTGGTCTCTTCTGTTCCTGCTGTGGCCCAAGCCCCTAGGGCAGTGCCCAGCAGGCAGGAGCAGCCCCGTAAATGCTAGCTGAATGAATTTACTATCTGGATGAGAGTCCATCCATATATACACCATCTACCTCTGCATATACCTTGTGTTTGTTAAAACCAAGTCACCAAGAATGTTATCTGTCATTGTTTGGTATATTTCCCAATCTCATCGTGAAATCTGTCTTAAAAAATACTCCTAGTCTAAGAAAACATCCTGAACTTATTTTCATCAAGATGTCCAGCTTCTTACTGAGAATATTTGGACAAACTCCAGTCCCAATGTTAAAAGCTCTTCTGGACCCTTTTCCTTCCCCTCCTTCATGGGCACGTGTGTGAGAGAGAAGGTGCCTGTCCTCTTACATTGTCACAATTCTGCATGGTCATCTTTCAGAACTTTCAAGAAATCCTCTTCTAGGAAAGTACTATTGCTAAACCAAAGCCATCATGAAGCAGAACCAACTTTTGACCCTGTGTACTGAGAATTCTGTTCAGGAGGTTTTGATTGTTTGACCGAAGGATTCCCTAAATCTAGAATGCAGTTTGCTGTGAATGGGTTGCTGTATGTTCAGTGTCCACATCTCACTTGGGATCACCGTGACCACTCCAGGGTCCCGGCAGACATTAAGGACAGAACCATCCTCCCACCCTAGGCTGGGTTCCCATAGTCCCTAATGGGAAAAGGCTCTGGGGAAATTCCTCAGCCCTGGTCTCTGTGCAGAGGGGCTCTGAAGTCCCATTTGAACAAGGGGAGTATGGGGCATGGCCCACCCAGGGCATCCAAACAACCCTGCAGGAGCCACATCACCAAGGCACCTCCGGAAAGTAAGATGGGGCCCTGCTTAGTGTACTCAGCTCCCAGCACCTCCCAGCATAATGGTGATGCCTGTGCCCTGCTACCGAAGTTGTTAGTCTGCACTGTCTCCCACTGAGATGGTAAGTACCAGGAGGGCAGAGATCAGGCGGTATGTTCACTGCCAGGTCCCAGTGCCTGGGACATCGCGAGGGCTCATGAGCAGGCCTTAGAGGTTACGTCACAGCAATGAGGGCCAGTGGCTCCATCAGACACTGATTACGTGCCACTGGGTGAATGCTTTGCACATATTCTCATCTAATGCTCACAGCAGACAGAGCAGGGACCGAGGTGCCAGGAGACTGCCGGCCTGAGGACACCCAGCTGGCGAGCAGTGCAGCAGCCCCAAGTACCGTCAGACCCACGTGCCCTCCTGGACCAGCCTTTTCCCTCTGGAAGTGCATCATCTTGATGCCCACAGATCCCAGTACACATCCTGGCACCATGAATATGTAGTAAGTGAATGACTCAGAAATGACTCACAAAATATCAGAATCATGCACAGTGCTGACTACGTGTGCCAGGGACATGGTGACCCTTGTGTCATCCTCACAGTTTCTGTTGTTACCCTCCAGTGGGCGTCAGGACCCCAGAGGGAAGGTCCACGTGTCTGCCCTGCCCAACTCCCTGAGTGTCCGTCTGGGGTGGGTCTGATACTGAGGAGCAACTGTACTTATAATAGTGCAATTCAGGCAGGTCCCTTGGGCAGAGAGAGAGAACTATGGTTGGATGTCCTGGGGGGTCGACAGTGGGGAATAAGGCACTTCAGGGGGCCTGCCTCAGTCCCCTGCCCCCCCAGACACCCACCTGTGGGGGTCACACAATAAGCCCCCATTCCCAGCTCTGGAGTGGCAGTGTGGGCTGCTGAGGTCTTCCCAAGGATAAGAGACGGCAGAGAGAACAAAGGCGGGTCTACCAGCTTCTCACCAAGACTGTTTTCTCTTAAACGGGTACAAAGGATTGGTGATTGGTGTCCTGGGACTTCTTTCCAGCCAGGCCAGGAAATTCCACCTAATCAGCTGCTTCATTTCCCTCCCATTAAATCAATGGAATTTCCCTTCATTAAGCTTTTCCCCAAAGAGGTTGCAAACTTTGAAGGAGAAAATGCAGACGCTATTAACTCAAGCTGTTTGGGGCTGATGGCCATGACCGTGTAGCCACCCCCCACCCTCACCCGGGGATTCCTCATCACTTGATTCTGCAGTGTCTTCACATCCAGCGCCATCCTGAGGCGCAAGGCACCCCAGGAGGACAGGAGGGTGGGGACAGCCACGAAAGCCCAGGCTCTGAAGGCCCAGGTGTATCTCATATTCTTGAGTCTACATTCCTTTTCTCAACAGGCCCCTCATATGTAAAATCTTCCACATTCCTCTCTGGGCTGAACTGTGTCCCCTGAAAATTCACATGTTGCAGTTTCAACCCCCAGTACTCCTAGAATGGGACTGTCCTGGGAGACAGGGACTTCAAAGATGTGATAAAATGAAAATTAGGTCATTAGGGTGGGCCTGGTGTCCCTGCAAGGAGAGGTGGGCAACACCTCCATCAAGTCTCCCAACAGCCCTAGGAGACTCCGGTGCCACAGGTGAGAAAACGGAGGCACAGGAAAGCAGATGGCTTGCCCAAGGTCACCACGCTGGCAGGAAGCAGAGCCCTGCCTGGTCTGTCGTACTTCAGACTCTGCCCTTATTTATGTAATGATCTGCAACTGTATCATGATGCAGCTATAAATAACCATTGTGTAACTATAATTTGATCCCACTGCTTTGTTGGGGGTGAGAAGGATGCATGAACACATAGGAAAAGGATCAGAGGGACATACACTGAAAACCTCAGTAACTGCCCCTGGAGATGGGGAGATAAGCTCGGATGACTGTTTTCCTTTGGGCTTCTCTGATGTCTCTAAATTGTCTACAAAAACATGTACTGGTTTGGTAATAGGAAAAAGTTATTTTGAAAAAAAAAAGGAATATAAAAGAAAAGGACAAGCCTGTCCTGGGTATTCTGGTGAGAATCAATGCAAGTCTGCCCACGTTTGATTTTCAAGGGCACCATCTTTGGCCCTCCTCCGATGCTCCCCATTGGCCTTGGTTGTCAAGAGTCTAAGAACGCAGTCCTACCTTTCAGACTGAACCCCGTTCCTGAGTGAGCCCACATAGGTCTTCTTCTTATCGACGGGCATCACATCCACGTAACCCCCACTCTCGTTCTTGATGACTCCTGCGTGCACAGCCGTCTTACAGATGCTCGAAGTCTGAAAGTGTAGCAAGAGCTGTGATCAGTGTCAGGTCCCTGGATGGAGGCCCGCTGGGGTCAACCACCCCTTGGCTTCCTGATTGGTGGGGCTGACCACATTAACCCCTAGGAAGTAACCATTGCTACCTTGGTTCCTCAGTGGCCTCTCCAGAGAGACCTGGCATCACCGTTCATTCATTCATTTATTTGTTTGACAGATATTTTCCGAGCATCTACTACATGCCAGGCATTGTCCTAGATGCAAGAGGATTCAGTGGGGAACAAAATAAAGACTCTGCCTTCATGCACTAAAGGGAGACAGACAAATACACAAACAAGGAACTCAAGCTGTGAAAAAAAACAAAACCAGATCATGAGATAAAATGAACAGTTAATAAAGGAAGATTGCTCCTGATGTGATATTTGAGCTTAGATCTGAGTGACAAAAAAGGAAACAGCCACAGCCATGGGAATATCTCTGGGCAGAGCATCCCAGGCAGAGGGAACAGATGGTGCAAAGGCCCTGGGGTAAGAGTGAACTTGTCACATCCAAGGAATAGAGACTGAGGCCAGAGTGGCTGGATATAAAGTCAGGCAGAAGGTGGCAGGAGGAACGGGGAGAGGTGAAGGGGTCCAATTGTGTGGGCCACAGGGGGAGTTTGGGTTGATTCCCGGTGCTGAGTGGGCCACCGGGTTTCAAGCAAGGCTAGGAAGTACTATCTTCTAAAATCATCAAGCAGTCCAATCCCTGGGTAACAAAATCATTGCATTAAACTTTCATAAGGGTTTTAATTTATCCAATAGAAAAATAGTCCTCAGATTGGGCTGTCTGAGAGTAATGAATCAACATTTCCAAAGATGGAGAAATAAATTCAGGGCTGGTGCTTGCGGAAGATGCAGGCTCCTGGGCCTCAACCTGACTCACTGACTCAGAATCTCCCCAGGTGAGGGCTAGGTGATTCTGATGTACACTCAAGGTTCAGAACCAGGGAGGAAACACCCTCCTGTCTCTCCTACAGTCCTTGCATCTGCCCTGTGCTAGAATCTGACACTGGCCTTGGCAGCGAGTCTCCATCCTCACTGCAGTGCAAACCACCTGCAGCATCTTTGCTTGATGGTGATATGGTGCCCAGTGTAGCCCTCTTCCCACTCTCAGATTCAGTTGCTCTGACATGAAGCCCGAGACTGAGTATTTTAAACACTTGTTGGGTTATTGTCTGTAGCCAGGAGAATCACCCCAGTGACATCTGATGAAATGTTCTACTAGACTGATGGGGTCAGCTGCTCAGCCCAGCGTAGCCACTGGTCAATTTAAAGATAAAAAGTCAGATCCGATGTCCACAGGGCAGGATGGCTGACTCCAGCCCTGCCTTCATCCACCCCGTGACCTACGGCATCACAGGGGACATCGCCTACAGAGCCTGTGTGTCGAGGAGGGACAAGGCAGATGGGGCTGGGTTGGTTCTGCTTTATGCCATCCCCTCGTGGTGCAGGGAGTGGAGGACAGAGGCCACCAGTGGCCATGTCCCGAATTTGTAAACGTCACCAAAGCCATCATCAATGTGGGTCACTCAGCAGGAGGGTAGGTCTGGGTTGTGTTGTCTCTCAGTGCCACCCCTCTGTACAAGACCAGGACCCAGTGGTCACATGTGGAGTGACTATGATCCCAACCTCTTGTTAACCAAGGCACCTCCTCTGTGAAGAGGGTAAGAGAGTAAAGAAGACAAATCCTGCATGATTCGACTTCTGTGAGGCATCAAAAGTAGTCGCATTTACAGAAACAGAAAGTGGAATGGTGGTTACCGGGAGCAGGGGAGTTGCTTCTCATTGGGCACAGAGTTTTAGATTTGCAAGATGAAAAACTGGAGATCTGATCCCAACACTGTTCACATACTCGACACTACTGAACTGCATACTTAAAGATGGTTAAGAGGGTACATATTATGGTATATATATTTTACAGAGTGTGCGAGCAAGCAAAGTTGCACCCAAGCCCAGCGGAGGATGCTTCCCAGAAGTGATCAGTACACTCTCGAGAGTGGTCAGCACAGCCTCTGCCCCCAGCATGTCCGAGTTCCTCTGTCTTCACCACAGTCCTCAGCTCTGTTGTGTCTGGAAGATGTACCCTGAACTGACCTTTGAATAGGACAAGCAATCCACCTAGGAGGTTCCTAACACCAGACAAGAATGGATGGGTTGAAGTGGGCTCTGAGGGAATACCGGTTTGAACTATCAACCTAGCCGAAGCTTGTTACTGCTTAGAAACGGCGACACTCCCTCTGGAGGGAGCTGCCCTCAGACAGTCTGCTCCGCCACGGCCCTTCACAAACCAGGTCACTCCAGACAAGTTGCTGGTTTTGCATCAGAAGAAAAATACACTTCACAGCTGAAGATCCCGCCCTGCCTGCTCCCTGGGGAGTTAATACTGCTGTTAAAACGGTGCAGCGTCCCAGAGCCAACAGGCACACTCACACTATAGACGTGAGAACTGGGTTTCTTGTTACCTGAGTCACTGAAGGCCAGTTTCTTTAACCGTCCACACAAACAGGTCTTGTCTTCAACAAATAAATTAAACGGATGACGGCAGAGTTCCTTAGACTGAAGTAGGCTCCAGAGGGTGGGGTGGGTGGGGAAGGTTGTCTGCAAAGCCCTTAGGCTGCAGGGAGAACTGTGGACCTAGAGGGTTGGCAAGAACTTTTGGGTTTTTAGCACCAAGCCTGGGAAACCCCTCATCTCAGGCAAACCAAGGCGGCTGGTCAACCCTGTTGGCACAAGGAAGACTTCTTTTTCCCCCTGAGGGAGGATTCACAATTTTCCAGTTCTCAAAAGGGTTTGTAGCCCCAAAAGGTTAAGAAGCAATCAGTTGGCCACCATCTCAAAGAGAAGCAGGGGGACTTTGGAAATGAAATGATCATTTTAGAATCCTTCTGGGTCCACCGTGTGTGGGGGTGAGCTGGAGGCGAGCACAGCCGTGATTACTGCTCTACTGGCGGGCAGAACTGGGACTTTTTCTTGTCTCTCTGGGTACTGCTCACTCTGCAGAGGCCCCGGTGCCATTTCTTCTGCAGTCCCAGGAGGGATCACAGCCCCAGGAGGGACCACACCCCCTGGGGTCCCAAACTCGCCTTCCCGCAGGTCCTTCCCAGGGAGGTACGTTCTCTGAAGCTGCCAAGAGATGGGTGTTTTGGTGCTGTGCCCTCTGTGACAGTCCTGTGCCTCATCCCCAGAGGATTTCTGGCCCCCAGTGGCACAGAAGTCTCTTGTGATAACACCCAGCCGTGGGACTGGAAACCTCCCACCCACGGCCAGATCTTCCCTACTCCACAGGACCAGTCACCAAAGCACACATCTTCCACCGCTGATGCTGGGCAAACCTTTTCTTCCCCTTTCTCTCTCCTTCCTCCCACTATCCGCTCCTTTTAATGCTTCTTCCCTAAAGGTGCAAGTAATCTGCTTCCTCATCTCAGGACTAGAGGCAACACCAATATCTGAATGTTTATTAACAGCCACTATCAACAAAGATCTGATCTCAGCAACCCTGCCTCCAACACTTGACTGTGTGGCCTTGGATGACCAATTTTAACACCCAGAGCCTCTGTTTTCTCAATATAAAATGGGGGTCATCCTAGATCACACTTTCGAGCATTTCATGTCAGGCCCAGTTGTAAGTGTTTCATGTGCCTTGATACAGGAAACCCCCAATAATCCAAAAGGTAGGTGGTATTATTATTATTATTATTATTATTATTATTATTATTATTATTATTATTATTATTATTATTATTATTATTATTATTATTATTATTCCCTCTTAACAGAGGTTGAACGACTTGCCCTAAATCACTGGGCTGGCAAACAGCAGAGCCAGGACTGCCACCCAGAGCCGGCAAGCTGCACACGACTCGACACAGGTCAGTAAGAGCCTAAGAGGGGCTGTTGGAGACTAAGTGAGATGAAGGGCTTAATGCTCTCGACAGATGTTGGTTCCTAAGACAAATACCATCACCATGATCATTCCTCTCGCCGGCACCAAAGAATTATTGAAAATTCTCAAGTGACTGTCATCTCTAACCCAGTGGTCCTCAAAGTCCAGTCCCAGACCAGCAGCCTCAGTGTCACCCAGGAACTTGTTGGAAATGCAGATTCTCTGGCTCTACCCCAGACCCAATGAGTCAGAAACAGGGAGTGGGAACCGGAACTCTGTTTGAACAAGCCCTCCAGGGGATTCTGATGCATGCACCAACGTAAGAATTTATCCAGCCACCAAGGGAGACAGGACAGATAAGAAAACTGAAGTTCAGAGCAGGAAAGGCTTGTCCACCATCCCACAACTGGTAAATGTCACAGCTGGGGCTTCAATTTGCATCTTCTGACCCAGACTTAGTTTGCTGGGCTACACCCTGATGCTTCTCCTGCCTGCAGCTCACCACAAAGTGCGGGGTCTGCCAAGGAACGCAGTGAGCAGGAACTGCAGGCACTATTAGGCCCTTCGAAGGTCTGGAGACAACTCTCCCAAAATAAATTTCTTAGCTAAACAGACATTTTCCAAAAGGCATCATCATTTCCCAGAATACAGAGTGACCTAGAAACCAAGGCCAGAAAAGAATCTCTGAAACGGAGGAAGCTTTCCCTTTCTGCCTCTTGTCCTTCCTTCTTTTATTTTCTGAAGAGTTGTTTAAGCACTAACTATCGCAGTTTTGTGTTTACGCATACCTTAAACAAACATTAATTGAACAGTTTTTGTGTGCCCAGCCCTGTCATGAGCACAATGGTTCCAAAAGTTTAAAACCCTAGTGAGTAAGTTAGTTAAGGACCGTGTACAGGTTTTTACAAACGAGCCTGTTCACACCTGTATACTTACGAGTGTGGGTTCATTCAAGCAAGGCAGAACAGAGTAGGGAAAGAACAGCCCCTAAAGCAAGACACACCCTCATTTGCATCTCACCTTTGCTACGTGCTAGCTGTGTGATTTTAGGCAGGTTATTACAAGCCTCACTTTCCTTCTCTGTAAGATGGGGATAACAAAAACTAGAGAGTTTAGAAAAACTAAAACACAGTAAAAGGTAGCCTTACACTATTACTAAATTTTCATCAAGTTCTCCTTGCATTTCTAATCTTTTTTTTTTTTTTTGGCTTTATATGTTTAGCTGTTACGTTGTTTGGAGCATATAGACTTGATTTTCATACCTTCACAAATCATACCTTTTGTGCCATTATATAATGAATTATGTTATTTAAAGCATTTGAAAATCAAAGACTCTGTCTTTAGCAGATTTTGGTTCAAACATTTAGTATAACATTTGATATACACTATTTTATCCCTTCATTAAACTTTTAGAATTCAATTTTGGCTGAACAGTTTTCAAGGAGAAACAAGACTCACTTAAAAGGGAAAGAAAAAAAGATGGGGTGGTGGGAGGTTAGTCATGAAGGTCTGCAGAAGTCAGTGACCTCATATTTACAAGAATCCAGAATAAATGAAGGCAGATGGAAGCAAAAGTGGTGGTGGTAAAAACGGGAGAACCATAAAAATGTAGATGAGAAAAGGATGAGTAAAAATGTTAGCTAGGGATGAGTGATGCCAATCTAGTCATGGAAAATTCCCTGGACTAGATCTGGAAGGTTCCCTGGATTAGAGAATCCCAGCTCTGGCTCATTCTATGGAGAGGGAGACAACTTGGCAAGAAGGGGAAACAGCCTACTGGGCAGAGCTGTGACCACAGTCACATCTTCTGTCCCCAACCTGGGCAACTGGAGGGAACAGACTACCTTCTGTAGGATTCACTTAAAGAAAATCAGGCTAAGACTTCCTTGCTAGAGTTAGGAGGGGAAAATGGAAGAACAGACTCCAATATAATAAGAGTGGTTATTAACCAGTAGAAAGTTGGGGATAGTTTCTATTTTCTTCTGTGTGCTTTTAGCTCAGTGTGTACATAGACAAAAAGAAATGCAGAGAGAAGAGTGGACCAATATCTATAAATGTATCAGGGGAGCCAGAAAGGTTATTAAATATCTGGAGAAATGAAGGCTATGATGCACGGAATCTTTCACATGTAAAAAGCATGTCACTGGGGAAGTGGGATTCCATTGACCAAACCCTCAAGTCATGTGTGTAAGTCAAGCTACACCTGCATCTGTATTCACTAGCACAGACAGGTGGAAGTACAGACATTCCCGTAAATGTACAGACTACGAAAATGGTAGCAGAAATGGTGGTCGAAATTTAGCTAAAGGCACAGAAATGGGATCTCAGGTTTCTGGTGTCCAGACCTTGGAATGCAGTTTTGAGAAGTGGTCACCGAATGGGCCAGGATACTCACATCTGCATAAATGTTGGTTCCAAACACAGGAGCCCAGTAGGACGGCTCATCTTTGCAGTGCGCCGGACAACGAACTCTGGAAAACAAGAAGCGTTTAGGTGATGGCTATAATCAGCAGAAAACAAAACTTCTTGAGAAAAGCAGCTGGCCCTCTTAATTTGAACATCAAGATTTAAGTACTTAGATGAAAGGTAACTACCACACAGTTTACTCTTTAAGAAAAAAAAAATACACCTCTCCCACCCTAACAGCGATCACAATACTTTTCCTTTTCTTAAAAGGGCATATAGAATTTAAAAACTCCAAATGAAAAGACATGCACAAACAACGAGCAAAAGGAAATAAAAATCTAAGAGAGCGGAGTTTGGGATCGTCAGGGGCTGTACCTCCCATTCTTGGTTGTGAGCCAGTTCATCCTGTGGGTACATTATGGAGATTATAATCAATAGACTTTTCTAAACACTGTGTCCCTGTGTGGAAGAGGAAAGGGTGGAGGGCCCTCACCTCAGTGAGTCACAGAATATTCCAGGGAGGGGGCGCTGATAACCTGAGGGGGACGGGTTAGCTCCCCGCTGTGTCAGTCACCACATCCCTGCCACAAGGGATGAAGAAAGCGCCTCAAACTGGAATCTCTCACACCAGGAAAGAGCACGGGCTGTACTTAAGAAAAGGTCTTTTTGTCTTTATCTGGAACAGTACACAATGGGCTGGAGCCCAGGGACCAAGAAACCAAAATGGTGGCCAAAGCCATCTGGCCCCAAGACAGAAAGGATTCTGGGAGGGAGGAAAGCAGGCAAAGCAACCAAGAGGTTGAAAGGGTCCTGTGTGGGGAGGGGCCAGGGTGGCCAGAGAGAACAAGGATGTGTCTGAGATTTAAAGAGGGAAAAAAAATAATAATTTGGGTGAGAACGTTCTTTCTTTCCTACTGCTTTCAGAATGGCAGATCAGAAAAATATTTTGGTTATTTGTAGTATGTCAAGTTTTTCTTTTTGTTTGTATTTTCTGAAATGACTTCCTTCTGTTTCTCTTTAATATTTGGAAAATATTAAAGTTTTTTTTTTCCCTCGAACATTCAAGGTTGGGGGTCGACGTGGGAGTGGGGATGGAGGGTGAGCCAGTGAGAAAGGCCTGGGGGAATGTGAGTAGGAAAAGCGGAAGTCAGGGACCCCATCCAGTCCCCGCTCCCTCACCAGCACCCTGCGGGGGCTCTTCCCTGCTCCCACACGAGGGCCTCCACCTGTTAGTTTTAAGGTCACTCTTTTCCTTCAAGAATCCACAGGCCTCCAGGCCTAGGATAAGGGCTCACAGGACGCTACATCACCCAGCTTCTGAGAGGATCTAACAGGTACTTCAGAGACACCCTTTCTTTTGTTACGATGCATCTTCCTCCAAAAATCAGCCTATTAAGGTTTAGACAGATGCACGTAAAACCTCCTCCTCAGGCGAACAAACTGTGGTCCCTCCACGGAATGGAATGCCACTCGGCAACATGAAAGGATAAACAAATCACCAATGCTCTCAACAACACAGATGAATTGCAAAGCACTGTGCAGAGTGAAAGAAGCCAGACACAGATGTCTACACGTGGTGATGGATCCATTTATGTGAAATTCCAGAAAAGGCACAATTATAGTGACAGAAAGTACAACAGTGATTGGCAGGGATATGGGTGGGAGGTGGAGGGAGAGGACCGACTACAAGGGAACTTTCTGGGGTGATGAAAACATTCTCTACCTGGATTGTGGTGGTGGCCACAGGACTGTGCACATTTGTTAAAACACATCAAAATGTATATGTATAATGGGTGGGTTTTTTAAAGAATAAAGTTTAGCTGATTTAAGATGTGTTAGTTTCTGGTGTATAGCTTAGTGATTCAGTTATACATATGTATAATTTTTCATATTCTTTTTCATTATAGGTTATTACAAGACATTCAGTGTAGTTCCCTATGGTATTTTTCTTTCTCTTTCTAACTTTCTTCACTTAGTATGATAATCTCTAGGTCTATCCATGTTGCTGCAAATGGCATTATTGCATTTTTAATGGCTGATTAGTATTCCATTGTATAATCCCCACTGAGGATTTGTTCTTTTAATGTCCCTCTGGCCACTCCAATGCTCAGCCAGAGTTGAGAACCAGCAGCCTTAGGGAGAGGTTGAGGATTCCTGACTCTGAGCACAAAGCAGCTGATTTCCCAGATGTGCCCACACAAGGGCCCCGTGGAGAACTCAGCCGTGCTTGGCGTGTTGACCCCCAGTCCAGCATGGTGCCTTCTCCTCTCAGCCCCAGTGTTTGCAAAACCAGATCCCAGAGAGCCTTACCTTGGGCAGTGGGTCCCCGGCTTCTCAAATGGGCAGAGTTGGGCAACCGTGGTGTAGCAGTCCAGGTCCTGCACTGTGAATGGGAATATGTTGGGAAAGGGTCAGGTGGCCAGCAGGCTTGGGCCTTGGGCTACCAGCCTGTGAAATGGGCTGCTGGACAACCAGGTCCCAGGGCTCCCTGGGCCCCCAAACTGAGATAAGAGCTGGGATGAGGACCCAGCAGGTGCCAAGGCCCAGTGCTCCAGCCACCTCCCCTAGGGTCACTCGAGGTGTAAGACAAAATTCAAGGCCAAAGTATGTTTACAGATCAAGGGTGTCATCACCCTCAAAAGTTTCTCTGTGGGACCAGCCAACTTTGCATTTGCACAAGGTTTTCGTATTTTGAAGCCCCTCCCTCTACTTTTCTCATGCTGGATCCTCGTAGCAGGTATTATTCTAATTATACAGATGAGGAAACGGAGGTCCAGAGAAGCTAAGTGAACCCCTGAGACCACACAGGACGTGGGTGAGGGCCCAGGGTTCCAATTTCCACCCTAGAGCTCTCTGCTCACATCCCTGCCAAGGGGCAGGTGACTCCTTCCAGGCCACATGTTGTGTTTTAACAACAGATATAGGAAAGTGCTCCTAATACTGACCAGCCTCTATTCCAGGGCTCAGCAAACTCTTTCTTAAAGAGCCAGAGAGTAAATATTCCCAGCCCTGTGGGCCCTATGGTCTGTGTTATAACCACTCAACTCTGCTGTTGTAGCAGAAACCAGCCATACACGATGCAGAAAAGAATGGGCATGGCTGGGTGCCAACAAAACTTTATTTACAAAAACAGATGGCAGGCAGGGTTTGACCTTGAGGGTGGCAGTTTGCCAAACCCTGGCCCACACTATCACTTGGATGGGCCAGGGATGGACGCAGCAATCCAACAAGGGGACTGGTTTACTACACCAAGGGACTGCTATACAATAGAATGCCGGAATATCATTAAAATTAGGTTTAGAAGTCCACTTAAAGGTACAGAAGTATCTTCTTGATACATTATTATTTAAAAAAAAAGAAAAACAAGTTACCAATTCCACTTCAATTTTTTAAAGCATACCAATGTATATACTCTTAATATTTAGGGAAAAGATATTTACACATATCCACCAAAATATTCACAGTGGTCATCTCTCAGTAGTGGAATTTAAGTCTTTTTTTTTTTTTTAAATGATTCTCTCTTTTTTAAATTATCTAGAAAAAATAGGCATTACTTTTGTGATAAGGAAAAAAAGCTGCTAACTGTTTTTAATAAAAATGATGTCTAACCATATATTCTTGCATCCAAGGCAAATGACAAGAATTGTCATCCCAGGGAAGAAAGAGTCAGCAGGCAAGCTTCCAGGGGAGGATGCTGGGCAGGGTGTCCCTGCATCTCTGCCCACCTGAGACTATTCCAGTCTCGTGCCCAGGCTGGGGGGCTATAATGCAGACGTCCACTTCGGGTTATAGCATGCGCTTCAATGGGTGCATCTCACCCAGACAAATCAACGTACCACAGGCAACAAAAAAACTGGGCCAGAGGTAGCAAATATGGGCCATATACCTCCCTATATTTCCCCTTCTTGACCTTGGCAGACATTACTAATCGATCAAGCTCTGTCTTCTGCTGAGCCCTGAAGGAGGCCTCAGAATCCTCCTCAACACAATGCTCCCAAGTAGCCACTATCAGTCAATAGAAACTGACACTGTGTGTGCAACCTATAAGCTACTCTAGACCAAGGCATTAGTATTTCAGTGACATTTGGCTGGGAACCCAGATACGTGTTTTGGGTTTAGTAATTTAGGGCTGATGCCAGGTTCAGATATGCTTAGAAACTAGTTAGAGAATCAGCCTCCTTGGGAACCTTTTAAAAAGTCTTTACAATGCTGAGAACAGCAGTGTTAGCAGGCATGGTAAACATTAAGTCAAAGACTAAGGGGAATGAAATCTGCAGGGAAACCCAAGATAATCTGTGTCCTGTGGTCATATAAACAAAGACTAGCCAGCTTACCTTTTACTTTTGACACCGTAAATGAGCTGGAAGACTTGTATTTGCTGTAAACGGAAACATTAAGTGAATGCAAACAGAATTGCTTCTAAAAGTACACGCTTGCTCTTGCACTAATTTTATTTACAGCCTCAACTTCACATTTTCCTACTTGTTTCCCATCAGTCCCAAAGCCCTTCGGGCATTCTAGAGCAGGAACTAAAATAAGAACATTCTAGAGCAGGGCTTGTTAGCCTTCTCTGTGCCAAGGACCCCTCCAGCAGTCTGTAGAAGCCTCTGGACACCATCTCAGAATAATGTTTTTTTAAATGCATATGATATATTGAAAAGATTAGGTTATCATTAATATCATTATCAGAGTATTAAAACAAATTTGTTAGAGCCACAGCTGTGCCTCTATTAACATATTAAAAATAGAATTGAGAGGCAGGTCTTCTAACTACTGTCATGTCGGGGTCATGACAGCAGAGACTGTTTCAGAGACTGTTTCAACATGTTTCTGGCAAGTGGATTTCCACCACAGAAAGTTGCCAGCCCTACAAGTGCTACTCAGGTTTGAGGCATATCCATTGGGAAGAAAATACCACATTTCAATTAAAGGTCACTGAAAATAAAGCTTTAATTTGCTTTGCATTTAGGCTTTGAATTCTAAATGGTGAAGAACCCCACTCCGGATGCAAAGCTGGCCACTGGAAGGGACCAAAAGTGGCTTCAGGACAAGTGTCCCAGGCAACACAGAATCTGAACCTGTGGCCAAGCCTACAGCTCCATCAGTCCCTGTGCTGAGCTTAGTCAAGACTGGTGTTGAGGTCACCCAACCCATATTTCCGTGAATAATTTCTTTGCTTTCGTTTAAACGTCCTTGCTCTTTTTTTGTTTACATAACCCCCCCACACACCAAATCCCCAGCTAAGACAGAAGAAGAAATATTGCAACATCGCCTGAAGAACCAGATCTTTCCAAGCAGAATGACTCACATAGTTTTTGAAATGTTCTGTGTGGCTTCACAATTCGGACGGGACATGTTCCCTTGTGACCATCACAGGAACATCTGTTGGGCGACTGCCTTGTCACAGAGCCCAGGATGGGTGATGAGTCAACAAGGGTCCACAACATACCACCCCATGATGGGGTAGCTGAGTGTCAGCCCTGGGTCCTACTGTGACCCTTGTTTATAAATGAGGGTGTTGCCACCCAGAAGGAATGAAGAAACCAGCCCAGGTCAAGCACAGGGAGCAGGCAGACCCAGGTATGTTTGACCCCAGAGCCCCCGCTGGATTCCACAGGCACCTGGTCCCCTTCTGCCTCAAATTCCACGGATAGATCAAGACACAGCCTTTTGCTGCTCTTCATGGACCACCCCCACCAATGCTCCTCAAAAAGTCAGAATGGGAGGATGGTCTGCCCCGCATCCATCTACATACCTTACATAAAAAGTATAATCTTGCAAAAAAAAAAAACTAAGCTTATTTTTCAAATGAAAAGCCTCATTCTCAGGAAGTGTGAAAAAGTGCAAATCAACAATCAGACTAGATTCATAGATACCATCCACTGTTACTAAAGAGTCTGAAGAGTTCTCAGAGACAAGGAAGTGAGAAAAAAACTCAACCACACAAACACACACACACACAGACATACACACACACACACATACACACAGAAACACAGAGATACACATAGACACACATGCACACACACAGAAACCCTCTGGGATGAAATATGCTACATAGCCTACGGGGCGCTTTCTGAGTGACGGGATTAAGGTCACCTTCATTGTTTCCCTGCTTCTTTATATCGTTCAATACTTTCCAAAGTTTCGACAACACTCTCAGAACCAGAACAGACGTTTTCAGGAACCCGGATCACGGAATAATTACCTCACAGACTGCACGCCGTTCCTCTCGGACTTGACAAAAAAGGGGACCTTCCCGTTCCTGGTGACGTCCACCAGGCCTCCCTTGTCATCCAGGACCCCATAGTGGATGGCGGCTCGGCAGATGCTGGACGCCTGCGGGGGGAGGGCAAGGCTGAGAGCATGTCTGAATTCACCTTCGTCAGCGGTTTCTTTCAGAAACACCCAAGATGTTTGTCCTCAAACCACAAAAAGCCAAAAAGTCGGGCCAAGGCTCACCCCACTTCTGACTCCGACCTCTCTCTATAACATGTCTTTGTTCCCAGGATTGCTTATCTTTAAAAACTCATCCGAGTTGCTTTAGAATCTAAGAACAGTGACAAACAGCCCTTTCTCCCCACCCAGTGGAGCATATTAATGCTCAGTCTAAAACGGAGACTGGCCCACTTGAGGGTCAGACCCTGTTCCCCAAAGTGGCTTTGCAAGTTTGTGAGCCCAGAATCCCACACAGATCAGCTCCACAAAAGGGGGGTTTGACCAAGGAGCTGAAAGAAAATCTTTTCATGTAACAACTACCAACCTTCTTTTAACACACAGACAGGAGTCCACACAAGCCCTCTAAAGAAACGCTGGCCAGACTTACGCTTTCATAAAAGAGCGTTCCAAAGATCTTTGCCCTGTTGTGCAGGCAGCCTGCTGGGCACTGGTACCTGATGGAGAGAAAGAAGATGCTTTTCAGAGGCAAATATGATTACAGATTCAATCTGAACTCCTTCAAGACTATTTTCACGTGTTTAAGATATGAGTTGAAGGCAGAGATATGAATACATGGACACAGAAAAAAGACTAGTGGCTTCAAAGGCACCAGAAAAAATCTTCAGACATCAGTCATCAAAGACATGCAGACTTGGTGGGATGTGTTGAGCTCAGTGGTAGAATACGTGACTAGCATGCATGAGGTCCTGGGTTCAATCTCCAGTACCGCCATAAAAAAAAAAAAAGTGCAGACTGAAAGGAGATGTCGCTTTTCAGGTTTTTTTAATAGAATAAACCTCAATGATGGTGATCATATTCACAAAAAAAGTATAAATCAATCTTTCCAGAAAGGCTTACAAATTCATATCCCTTGATTCTTGTATCTCCCAAGCAAAAAGTCACAAAGTCAGACCCACGTGTTATTTCAATTGTTTATAATTGGGAAAAACTGGAAATAAGCCAGCAAATGTCAAAGGAATAGCCAAATATATTTTTGTGTGGCCTAATGTCAGAGTATTATGCAACCACTAGAAATGAAGTTTCTGAGGAATAGTTATTGATCTTGGAAAATCTTAAGTGAAAACAGAAACACACAAGATCGCCTTAGCAGGATTAGCCTCATTGGTGCACAGAACAAAGTTTAGAAAAAACTACATCAAATTGCTACTGAAATTAAGGAGATTCTGGGACACTTATTCTCTTCTTTGTACTTTGTTTTTGTTGTTATTTTCCTGACTTACTTACAATGAACACAAATACCTTTTAAAATCAGAATAAAAGCCCAGTAAATATAATTTCTGTAAAAGTGCCATGGACAGGAAACTGATGTGCTGGGTGGTGGGATGGCTTATAGGAGACATGGCGTGGGTATCCTCTTGGTTGCAGGTGGGGTGAGTTATATTTCTTGTCTTGTCTAACAGTCTGTGTAGATGGACCCCTGCCTTCTCTGTGCTTGGGGAGGGTCCCAGCCACCCCGACTCTGCAACTCTTTTGATGCTGTCTGACAATGAATGTTCTCCAAACCTTGTAAATTTTTTCCTGTTGACTATGCAGGCATGGTATTCTCCTGATAAGCTTGTGGTTCAGAAAGGCACATCACCGCAAAGGGGCAACATGGGAGGGTTCCGAAAACCCCAGACTCATGAGTTTGCAGAGTGGAGACCTATTCCGGACGACAGCCAGAACCATCTTCTCTACGTCAGCTCACCGTGCCTCCAGTTCTGGGTTTCTCCAAGTAAGATGGGCCAGTTCTTGAGCTCACCTAGCTTCCCTGGATCAGGAAGCCCCAGGTAAAGCCCCAAAAGCTGTATTTGTAATAAACTTCTTAGGAGATTCTGCTGGGCTCCCAGGTTTAAGAACATTCACTGTAGCTTAGCACTCATGATACTGGCTGCATATTCAAATTATCTGGATGGGCTTTAAACACAGACATAAACCGCCCCCACAAACCACACGTGATGCTGGTGCCCATCTCAGGCTAATTAAATCAGAATCTCTGGGCTGAGGGCTCTGGTATGAGGATTTTCTCCAAGTTCCCCAGATGATGCTAATGTGCAGTCACTGTGGAGGAGCCAGCGCATTCTGGTTGGATCACAGCTTGGTACATGGATGGTGATACCGCAAGCTGGTTGTTAGACTTCCAGGTAGCTGGAACTCAGCCACAAGGGAGTACTTACATCATGGAAACTGGCAAACGCTACAACCTGCTGTTTTGGTTTTTGAGAGCCAGTTGTCAGGGCTGAGAACCACTGGGTCAAAAGAAAGAGGGTTTATGTTTGCCATTCCCTGGGATGCATTTCAGAGCAGGGTGTGTGACCTCCTCTCCACTGGGGTTGAGACACTAACTGGAATCCAGGTAGGAGGAGACCCAAAGCCTGGGCCAGAGGTTATCAGCTGGAGATGGTTTTACCCCTCAGGGAATGGAGGCAATTTCTGGAGACATCTCTGGTTGTCACAACCAGGGAGTCCCTCTTAGCATCCAGTTGGCCAAGGACAGGGACGCTGCCCAAAGTCCTGTGATGCCCAGAACAGCCCCACGACAAAGAATTATTGGGACCTAAATGTCAGTAGTGCCAAGGTTGAGAAGCCCTGATCCGGGATGGCAGAAATGTCATGTTTGTGTGCCCAGCTCTTAATACAAGGTGGTAGCCAGAGGGAACTCAGGGCTGTCAGTCAGGCAAAGCAAGCGGAAGTCACCGTCCCGCTCAACCTGGCATGACTTCTGTGCTAAAAGCAGAGAATAGAATCTTCCTGTGGGTTTCTACTCAGCTTGGTTTGGGTGGCAGTCAATTTATCATGACTCAACCCATGACCAAGAGCAGGTGCTTCAAAGGGCTGCAGGCAGCGAGAGGGTGGCGGGCCAGACCTTACCTGTTGCATGTGGACCCTTTACATTTGTCCTTCATCTTGGTGTCACACCTGACGACTTGCGCTGGGAGAGGAAGGCAGAAATACATGTCACAGATCTTCTAACTGGATCTGAGTTAGAAGACTCCGCCCCAACTCCGAGGAACTTTCTGGAACGTTCTGGAATCCATGTCATAACGAGGGCAGGAGCACTACCCAGAGGCTGCAGGCTTGAGGTGAGGTTTGAATCCCAGATTTGTCTCTTTCTAGCACAGGCACCTCAGACGCCTCGCTTCCCCTCTCTGAGGTCCACATTCTGCATATTAATGGGGCGAGTGCAGTACCCACTACCCAAGGGTTTCTTTGACCCGAAATGAGAAAGTAAATGTAGTTTTGGAAGGGAGCTGGGTACACTAAGTGCCCCACAGCCCCACAGGGCTCTGGAGGGCGAGACTTACAAGCCTTGTCCAGCCCAGGAGGTGGGGATCCAGCCATGCTCACAGATGTCATCTCCCCCACAGCCAAGATGGCTTTGCCAAGCTTTCCTTTTTGGTTTATTTTATAGTGACACATTAGAATCTTGGAGTAGTGTTATAGTTTGACAGAAAGACATACATTACTTTGTAATTTTATATTATTTAAAAAAAAAACTCAATGGAAGTATTTCGAACCTCTGGATACACAAAAGTATCAGCATATTTCCAGGTCAAAGAAAGCCACAGGCTGACTAAACAGGCAGAAAGTTCAGGGAAAGACATCTGAAGTCCAGAGAGGATAGAGAGATTGGGGCAGGTGGGCAGGGAGTAGTCAACAAAATAGCAGAGGGTTTGGGGGGAAGCTGGGCTCAAGCTCACCTCTTACTCAAGGGCGAGTCCCGTTTTATGCTGTTTGAGGTTTGGAGGGAAAGCAGAGACATTCAGGAGCACAGAGCCCCTGCCTAGTGCCATGTTTATAAGAAAATGCCCTCCAAAGCCCCAGACCTTCAGTAAAGGTGCCACATTCATAGGTGCCATAAGCAGTGTTGGTTGAAATCGGACCCACCAGGAGGGGAGGTGTCTTGGGAGACCAGGGAGAAGAACACGGCAGAGGCGAGCATGTCCCACCTGGCACCCGGGGACTTTCAGAAGTCTTGGGGAACACATCCAACTCTCCGCCTTAAGGGGGCTGCTGGCGGCAATTTGCTGAGGCTCTCCAAGCCCAGGGAAATCTCAGCTGACATTGGGTGGCCAATGTTACTGCAAATAATCCCCACAGCAACCCTGACAAAGGCATTACTGCCCCCACTTTACAGATGAGTAAATCAAGTCTCAAGGTGTTGCATGATGGTCCGAGTCACAGGGCCATATGTGGTGACGTAGGACCAGCACCCAGGGGAGCCAGGCTCCACACTGTACATTCACTCTCCCTTCGGGAGGCCAGAGCTTCTAGGAGGAACCCAATTTCAGCCCAGGTCTTCTTTGAAATGACAAGAAACTCTAACCTTAAAACGCCTGCCTGGGATGAAAAGGCCACTCAGCACAGCTCCTCTAATGCTTGCTTTTGAAATGGCTTTAAAATATCATCTTTTAGAAATGTATTAGGATTGTGCTTTTGCAAGCTCCACCTCACCTGGTTCCCCGCTGTTTGTCGACTTGGAGACCTCTCAACCCACCAGCTCCCCTCCTCCACCCGCCCCTTCAGAGGCGGCTCCCAGGGCAAGCAGAGGACAGAGCACCGAGCTCCACTCACTCATGTAGTTCACGGGGGACACTTTCTTGGGCTTCGTAGGTCTGATCACCCTTGGCTGGACCCAGACGTGCTTCTCTTCAGGAATGGGAGCCGTCTCCACCTCGTTCATCTCATCCGTTTCAGGTTTTTGATTGTACGTCTCTTCTTAATAGTGACGAGGGAGAGAAAAGTAACAAGCTGGGATTCAACCAAAATGCATCTTAGAGGGAAAAAAAAAGCAGTTTGGAAACTGAACTTATTTGCAGTTTGGCTTCACAAAGGGTCACTTCAGCGGCAAAGAGAAAGTTCCATTTCAGAAAAGAGCTGGCCAGGTGGAATTCTCCCTGCCAGGGGGGCGAGAGATGGCTCTCTGCTCACTGTGTTTGCCTTGGACCCCAGAGCAGCTGGGCTGACCAGAGGTTAGAGGGCCCCAGCGCCCACACCTGGATTATCATAATGGTTTCTTGTCCCACCTCCGCCTGCACACCACCATCTGCCCAAGGAAGCAGCTTCAGGAAGCTGCCTCATCCTCTGACCCCAAACCCTAGCTGTATCCCTTGAGGTCCCTCTGTCCCTGGGTTCTCACGGTGGGAAGCGTCCTCCAAGGCATACTAAGACCCGTGTGGATGTTCCTGGACCCCATGGCCCCCCATCACCCACACATTCTGCACCCTTCTCCACCCTTAAGAGTCAAGGTCACTTAACCAATTCAACTCCTTTTTCTGCATTGAAGTCTTGAAGCCCAATGACACTGGACCCATCATGTAGGAGCCAAAGACCCAACTCCTGCTTAAAAAATCATTAGTTCATTGGGTCCCAATCTTCCCCACCCAAATTGTATGATTTCTCCAACCACGACCACGACCCCCATGTTTCGAAACGTTCTAATTAACAGAATAAATTGCATTTATTAAGCATCAGTTTATCTTCCAGTTTTCATCATGAAAGACAACTATAAACCACTCATTGTAATCTGTAAACAGAGCACCATGATACCAAACCATGAATTCCAGTCAAAGCAAAGCAGGCTTGTTGTTTGGGTTTGCCTGAGCACCCTTATCAAAGATGAATTGGTGTACATCTCTACCAGGGACACTCATTTCCTGAGAGATGAAAACCAGATGAAACCAGAGATGTTTCACTGGCCAATTCATCACTGCACAACCACTCCCTCGACTCAGGCAAGCTCTGGCCCAAGAGGAAAGTGGGTGGGTATTTAAGACAGAGGAGAACAGAAATCCTGAGTCCCAAGTCCAAAGAACATCAGAGTTCATGGACTTCTGCGTACTGCTCACTACCACGTACCTCCCCCACTGGCTATAACTCCCCTGAGGCCAGCAGCCAGCCTGCTCCTCACCCAACTCTACACCCAGCTCCTAGCACGTAGCAGTTGCTCAACAAAACTGGCTGAATGAAGGACGATCAAAACCCCTAGAGAATTTTGCCTTTGAGCTCTTTTAGGGGGAAAAAATCCCCCACATAGTCCCAACAAAGTTTAAAGACACTCAGGAAGGGAATTCTGAACACACCATTTGTAGCCGAACGCTATAGGCGAAATCTTTACAAAGACAGTGGGGGTGCAAATGCCACGTGGGACATAGCGGCTGTCTCTGGTCTATCTTCCCGTCAATGTGGCTATTCAGGTTCACCCTTCACTCAAAGCCAGAGCTGTCTCTGGAATAAGCTGGGTTTTCTTCCACTGGCCTTAAGGATTTTTATACCTCATAATCGTGGCTTTATTTAGCTGAATATAGTTCGGTAGAGCAGTCGACAGCATTTGAGGGCTATTTCAGAAAATGGGCAGACAGTCCTCACCCTCAGACACACACATGAAAAGTGGAATGCTTACCCAGAGGACGGGCTGTATTTGAGTATATCCTAATTAAATCCCCTGTGTGGACCAGCACAGGCCTGGGGAAATTCCGTGCCTGAGTTCACTGCCAGGTTACTCTGCACACCGTCCAGCTGCGGGCCACGGAGTCCCAGGGCACAGCATTGCTAGGTCATTCTGCAGACTCCCACCTGCTTCTCTAAGTGGTGACAAAGCTCACAGTTCATGTCAAGCTCTCTTTCTGTTGCCCTGGGAGGCATGAGCAGCCCCATTTAACAGATGGAGAAATCGAGGCTCAGAAAAGCTATGTGACCTGCCCGAGCTCACACACCTCAGAGTCAAACCACCATTCCCCAAAGGCCATATCCTTCATT
Source organism: Camelus ferus (assembly GCF_009834535.1). Taxonomy (NCBI): domain Eukaryota; kingdom Metazoa; phylum Chordata; class Mammalia; order Artiodactyla; family Camelidae; genus Camelus; species Camelus ferus. Next base: position 57,054,811 of record NC_045704.1, on the reverse strand, counting down.
GCCACACAGGGAAAGGCTGGAGGGATGGAAACTTCTCTTATGGTCTATCCTTATCCCTGTTCCATCTCCATTATAGGTCAAGGCCTTGCCAAGCACCTCAATAAACGCTTATTAAGTAGCTTATGCAGATAAGCCGCTTTAGAGGCGACTTTCTGCATGGTTAGTTAAGAAAATCAGGATGCTCGCCAAGTGAAATTGGGTATTTTCCACCAAAAATAAAGAATCAAGTCCAGGAGGCTTCGTTGGGTGAATTAACCAGCATCTAGGTTATTTCTGTGAGCATTTGTTCTTTGAAAATGACTGCGGATATTGGGGCTATATTTATTCAGACAACATATGGAACACACCTGCTACATGCCCCTGGAAGTCCCTCAGTGAACTGGCTGTTGTAATTACAGGTGATTCAAGTTCAAGGAGACTGTGGGTGCAGTAAGAGCATGGAGGCAGGTGTACTGCCTGTCTGTGGAGTCAGGAAGGCTCCATGGAGGAGGTGTGACACCAGAACTATTCCCAAGGAGGAGAAGGCATCTGCTGGGGTCCTGAGAGGGATAAGGCCCCCAGGCTGGGAGAGGGCCCGCAGTCCCCACCAGGTGAGGAAGGACCCAAGGCCAGGTGATGTGTGTAGCCCTACCACCTGCCCCCACTTCTCCAAGGATGTAGTGAGCTGTGTTCATAAAGCACTGACTTATGTGTGGGCTGCTGTCCTAGCAGCTCCCATCCTCCTTGCTTCATCCTCCCAGCAAATCACCTGCAGGAGAATAGTATCATCACTGTTGCAGGTGGGGAAACCCAGGCTCAAAAAGGCAAGCATACTGCCTGAGCAGACACAGCCAGTAATGGAGAGACGTCCTGCCCTGCCTGCCCCGCACCCCGGCAGCCTGGCTTGTGCCCGCTCGGAGCCCTCCTCCCAATGGGAGACCCCATGGGGAGTACTAGGGGGCATCCCTCCATCACAGCCCGCAAACAGCATCAGGATCTGATGGGGGACTTGACGCCTCTGGGTGACCAGACCGGAGCAGCCACAGGACGTGCCGGAATGGGAATTTGGGGAAGGGCCTGATACTCCTCCAGGGTCAGCCTGCTTGCTTCCCAGCCCTCTCATGATCCCCAGGGGCTGACACATCACCCCATTTTCACACAGGAAGACTGAAGATCAGAGAGATGAAATGAGCTGCCCCAGGTCCCACTGCCGGACTGTGCAGAGTTGATATTCCTAAGGCAAATGGGTCAGACTCTAAAACCCCTGTTTGCCCCACAAATCCAGGACTTAGATTGGGGCTATTTAGGAATACTTCACTCAGGACTGGTGTGGGTAGCCGTGTCTCAAAGACAGTGAAGAGGTGTTGCCTGAAATGGGTGGGGAGCAAGAGAAATTCCATTTAATATATGCTTATGGAGTCCCTCCTGCATGGCAGGTAGTGCCTGGATCTGCACATCTTAGTGGGGCTTTCTGCCTCCCTGTCTCATGACCATGCTGCCTCATGCCTTCAGGCCTTTGCACATGCCATTCCCCCTGCTGGAAACACCCTTCTCTTCTCTCATTCCTAGGCTAGGTCTTCCTCCTCAAGAGTCGCCTGCTCCGGGAAGCCTCCCCTGACCCAGCTGAAGGTGGATGGTCCTGCTATGAGCACTACAGCATCCGTTATCTCCCCTGGAAGAGGCGTATCCATCCCCCCTGGGGGCAATGGCTCTGCTGGACCGCAGGTTCCCCAGGGCAGGACCGCAACTGTCTGGTCCCCATAGTCATCCCCAACCATATCACCTACCAATGTCCTGGCACACAGGAGGCGCTCAATACAGTCACAGCAAATGCACTGACTCTCTCATTTGAGCCTGAGATACATTCGGGAAGACTGGCGTTATCATACCCATTTTGCTGATGGGTAGAGTGATCGAGTGGGTTAAGCAACCAGCCTTCAATCATGCAGATCCAGAACCAAAAGCCTCCTGTCCAGGCTGTGGGTTGAGGCCCCTGTGTTCCCCCTGGAGACTCTGTCACCTGCACATAACTCACAACCCCACGGGACCAGCATAGATGGACTGTTGGATCTTTGTTTCTCTCCCTTACTATAACCACCCCCCACCTCAGTGGGCAGAATCAGCAGCAAACAGCTGGCCTGAGAGGGTCTGGAACCCCTACTCTTCACCCCAGAGCCCACTGGACTGACCCTATGTCCCCCCAGCAGGGAAGGCCCGGCCCAGAGGGCTGCTCCCTCCTGCCCCTCCCAACCCTCCTGAAAAGTGTCACATGACCCGTTGATGGAGCCACGTGAAAAAACACATCTCAGCCACAAAACCACAGGCAGCCCCTTGGCCCAGCTCTGGGACGGAGCCTGAGGAAATAGTCCCAAATGTAAGGAGCACTTCAGGCATGAAAAATGTGCATTATTTACAGGAGAAAGGAAAGTGGAAACAGATGAGTGGCTGACAATGAACAAATGGTGGAAGAGCTGGAAAATACACAACCTCTGAAAGCTCCGGCCTGGCCTGAGCTGTTGGCGAGGGGAACGCAGAGGTTGTGAGGAGTCAGGTGAAGCTGCAAACATGGGCAGGTGGCTGGTGAGGGCCACAGACCGCAGGAAGGGCTCTGACAATCCACGGGGATGGCCCCTGCTCAGCCTGCAGCTCACCTGGAACATCTGTTATGTGTCTCTTTTCAATCCTGCTTGTTTTATACCAAATTCTGAGCACAAGAGGGCAGGGATATGTCTGCCCAGGGGGACCCTACCGGGGGATGCCCCTGGTGGGGGCTGGAGCTGAACTCCGAGTCTGGAGCTGGGGCTCTTCACATGCTCGAGGCAGCAGAGGGGGGCATCAGGAAATGAGGCAAGCACTAGGTCAAGGGTGGCAGGGACTTGTCGTCCAATTTCCCCATTTCACATAAGCTGCTCTGTGACTCATGGGCGGAAGGGGAACCCATTCCAAAGGGTTTTGAAGTGGTTTCCTACCTCGGTAACACAAGTTGTTCTTGCAGCTGCCTCCGTAGCTGGACGGGCACTCGGAGCAGGGCCGGCCAGTTCTGTAGGGGGCCTCTCCAATCCAGTTTCCCCTGAGAACAGACCAGAAACACCATCAGGAGGGTGCCCCTCTCTCCTTCCTGGACCCTCTTGGGGCCCCGAACACCATCAGGGAGGAAGGAAGGTGTAAAGGGGGAAAGGCACCTGCCTAGGGGCCCACCCTGTGCACAGTCTACAGAATTCTAAGAGAATCCCAGTCCAGAGCTACGAAGCATCCTTCTCCCTGAACCTTTCGTCCGTAGGCCCCATGCCTCCTCACATTGCTCCCTCACACAACTCTGAACACTGTCAGCCACCCCAAGCCCCAGCTCCAATGCCTCTGCCCTGGAAGCTGCTGGGATCCACTTTGAAGCCATTTCTCAAATGAGTAAAGGTCAGCCTGTTCCAGGGAGTGCCTTGTGTTTACCCAGCTCTTACCACATACCCATCCACTCACTCCATCCCTCCGACATGCCAGGAGGGACATGTTGGAATTCAATCCTTTTTCAGAAGAGGAAATTGAGGCTCAGAGAAGTTAAGGGACTTGCCCGAGGTCACAAAGCGAGTGAGTGGGAGGGCCCGGAGTTGAACCCAGGCTGTAAGGCTTAGAGCCTCTGACCACACTCTGCTCTCAGGGCTGGGACCAAGGTCCCTCTGGCCATCTGTCTCCCTCTGAAGTTCCCAGAAATCCTAGAGGTCGCTCAGTGGGATCTCTCCAGGGCCGGGTAGCAGGTAATGAGCAGAATTTCCAAGGCCTTCTCATAGCGCCTGGGCCCAGTTGGAGTGGTGAGTGACTGGGGACTAGTCTTTGGGATTTATTCTAGAAAGTTCCTTCGTGATTGCCCCAGTCATCCACTGGTTCACTCGTAAAACAGACTGGGTAACGCGCTGCTGGGCCAAGCATAACCCCAGCCTTCTCTGGCTGGGTGCTGAAAACAAACTCCAGGGCTGGACCTGGTCCTTCCAGCTGGGTGACCCTGCCAACTCTATTCCACCTGGAGCCTCTGCTTCCTTCTCTGTGATGGGGTCACAGCAGGGGTTTGTCATGAGCTGGACGTAGTGGCCGTGGACACCTCAGACCCAGGCCAGCTCCTGATAGAGGCTGCACGCTCTCCAGCATTTGCTAAACCAACACACTCATCCGGATGACAGCTTTCCTGTGGCCAAGGAGGGGTCCTGCTAGTGTTGGCCAGGAGACAAACTGCAGAAAACACACTCTCTGTTTGCCCTCCGATGGCTCAAAATAGCAGAATGCCATCACCCAGGAGCACATGGGCATCCGGCCTGGGGATGGTGGGTGGGGGCCATTATCACTGGTACCCCACCAGTGACAAAATAACATCCTTGACCATGCTGCAGACCCCACTCCGCTGAGCACGTCTGCCCATATGTAGGCTGGCTAGGGACTCACAGGGGGGTTACCTTCAAGGTGACCCCCACAAGTGGACCATGGTCGGTGGACCCAGGGTGCCCCAGCACCTGCCCTATCACTGGGTGGGGCTCAGTAGGTCTGTTCAGAACATTTGGGCCCTTGGACCGGCTCCTCCCCTTCTCCAGCTAAGTTCAACAGCGTATGTAGGTTCCACATACAACCACAAACCAGGCCTCCCACATGGCTGGAGCAGTAACACTCCACGGGGTGAACATGAGGAGAGCACCTTGTGGAGCCCCGGCTGTGTGCCAGGCCCTGCACCCACGTCTTATAGATGGACGATCTCCCTGCTCTTCCAACAGCCCCTCAAAGTGAGTGTCCTCCCTGCATGCTCCAGGCCATCAAGACCCTCCACCCCACCCCCAACCAAAGGGTCTGAGCCCAGACACCGCCCCGGGGCCCACCCTCTAGGCCAGTGCCCCCTGCACAGCTGGGGGCTCAGACTCTTGAAGGAAGAGGCCATGGACACCATGGAAAACCACACAGCCATCAACCAAACTGCCCACAAAACACACAAGACCTCAGACGCATCTCACAGATGTGGGGTTGAGAAGCAGATGGTGGGCATTGACCACAATGCTGGCCACTCTCGGGGGCACGAGGAAGCTACCCTCCCAGCCTGGGGCCCTAGAAATACTCCCTACCTTGACCCGGGTGGTAGGTACACGGGTATATACATCTTGTATGGGCTGAATGTGTGACCCCCCCAACTCATATATTGAAGCCCTAGCCCCCAGGGTGGCTGTATTTGGGGATGGGGTCCCTGAGGAGGTGACTAAGGTTAACTGAGATCACAAGGGTGGGACCTTGATCTGATAGGATTAGTGTCCTTGTAAGAAGAGACACAGAGAGCTCTCTTTCCCCTCCCTCTCTTTCCCTCTTTCTTTCTCTCTGCCTCTCCCTCTCCCTCCGCACAAGCCGAGGAAACACCATGAGAAGACATGGGAGAAGGCAGCCACTTCTGAGCCAAGAAGAGAATCCTCACCAGGAACTGACTCTGCCAGACTCTAATCTGGACTTCCAGCCTCCAGAGCTAGGAGAAATGCCTGTTGTTCAAGGTGTCCAGTCTGAGGTGTTTGTTATGGCAGTCCAAGCTGACTGATACATGTTTAAATGTATGAAAATTTATCGAGCTGTGCACTTGGGATTAGTATATTTCACTGTACACAGGCTTTTATATTTCAAGAAAGGGGGAGAGGCGAAAATAAGGGAAGAATGGTATTTCTAAAATGGTATTTCTCCTAGTGTATTTTTTAATATAAAGACTCAAATTGAATTATTCCTCACTCTCACCTGCCACTTTGCCAGGAGTTCCACTATGGTGTGGACCCGTTCATTGGTCTCCCAGGGGCTTGGGTCCCTCCCCATCAATGATGTAATCCCCCTGCCTTCATTGCTGTGGGCTGCTGAGACACTGTCACCACAGGCATCCCGGACGGTTTATGAAGGGCTTCCATTTTCCTCCCATCCTCAGCGATTTCCCTTTTCATCCCACCTTCCCATGGCCGCTCCTGACCCAACCCAATACATGAGGTCATTCCCATTTCATTTGGTCACTGAGAAAAAATGCCTCAAGGGCCCACTGAGTGCAAGGCCTGGTGCTAGGATAGCGGCCAGTCCAGTGGCCAGCGTACAAACCACAGGCTGTAAACTGGGGGAGCCGTTCTTCCAGAATCAGCACATATTTGTCTGATGAGCAACGGAGGTGAATGAGTAAAGGGAAAATGACACACTGATGATATCAGGGTGCTATAAGGAGGAAGAGGGATTATGACATAAAGACTTGAGTAAGCCCTGTCTAGAAGGGGAAATATAAAGATGCAAAAACTAGGTCTAGCATGAATACCTATTTTCTAGGTGTCTGCTGCATTTTTTCAGAGAGAAAAAAATCACTATGGCAGACAGTACTGGTTGCCCAGCCAACAGCTATTCCTGCTTCTGACTTATTCAGGTAGTCCCAGAGGATGACTGCAAAGCCAACTGGGGCAATTTCACTGATCAAAGCCACTTGGGGCAGTCTCGTTCCCCCTTGTCCATGAGTGGTCCAGTTCTGGCCAATGACATAAGGAGAAAGTGGGCCAGGGGTGAGAAAGGCCTAAGGAGAGAGCTCCTTTCTACCATTCTCCTCCCTTCTATTTGGGAGGATGTGATGCCTGGTGCACTGCAGCCATCTTGCGACCATGAGGAGAGGCCCACACAACAAGAAGACAGACAGAGCCTGACATTGCTGAACTAGTAAGCTAACCCGGATGCACCAACCTCTAGATGCCTTGTTATGTAAATAATGAAGATATTTCACCATTTAAGCCAGTTTTAGTTGGGTCTTCCATGGCAGCCAACCCAACCCAACCCATAAAACAATGTCATTTGTTCCTACTTTGGAGAGTAATTGCAGACAAGGTAGACCGCATTCTCCCAAACATCTCCCCAGACATTCATCCTCTGGCAGGTGTTCACAGCACAGCCAACCTTGGTGGTGGTGGCCCAAACGATCTGAAAAGATAACATCCATACCATCAGAGCTCATGAGGCAAGACATACCAGGGTGACATAATCTGGCCTGGATCCAAAGGGTGCTAGTGCTAAAGGGGTGTGTGGTAAAGGAGTGAAGGACCAGATTCTTTCCTGAACCCAATGAAGATCCATTTATTTGTTAAAAAAAAAAAACAAAAACAAAAACAAAAAAAGGAACAAACAAAAAAAACCACATACAAGGAAAATGCCTCAGCAATATAAAACCGCCATAGACGTTTCTAGTGCTTACTCTAAGTTTCCACATTTGTATCTGGCCACAAACAGCTAGGCTCACCAGCTATACTTTGAGCAGCACTGAATTAAAGGGAAAAATTAAGGCAATGACAGAACATAGGTTTTCTGACTGGGCAACAGTCCTCCAGGGCCCGGTGAGCAACTGGGTTTGGGGGTTCTGGGCTGAGGCCACACTTGATTTTCCAGCCATACCTGTGTATAGTGGGTGCACATGGTCCCGGAACACCTCTCCGGACACCAGGGATTGCACTCGTGGGGGTAGGGGTAGGTGTAGTCCTTCACCTCGTCGTACCAGGACTGCACATGGAAGCCGGGAGAGCGATACCTGCAGGAGTGGACCAGCTTGTTATGTCCCAGCCACAATGCACCCAACAGCAGATACCCCAGCTGGTGGTACTACCACCCATGGGGCAGCTGGAGGAGGGGTTCCTTTGGGCCAACACATCCCACCCAACACCTGTTAAAAGTGCTTAAAACTCGAATTCACCAGCTCACCTGGGCACCCATGGAATCCCTCTGCATTCAGGAGTGACCGTGGGTGACCCCCATGCCACCTGGGTGTGCAGGAAACTTTTACCTGGCCCCCAGTGAGTCCTTTTTTATGTTAATAATCATGGATTTATTTTCACATACATTTGAGAAAATATACACAGCCCATGAACCCAATATTTCACTGTCGTTATTGCTTAAGACAAAACTGAAGGCGGGAGTCCATGTCAATGTAGAGAAAACTGGTAAGTAAGTAACTGAACAGGTGCTTCACAGATGACACAACCACCGTGGCAGGGAAGCATCAGAAAGTTGCAAGACAGCTAGTTATGGGGGACAGGACAGACAGGTCCCTGTCACCCCCCCCAAAGAGGAGCCTAGAGCCTCTCGTTTCTCTCGGCTGCCAGGACTCAGACACAAGGCAGTAAACTCATTCGAGGCACAGGAAGCTGCAGGCACACAGAGCTCTGCAGTCAGTTGAGCAAACCCTTTTACCAACTTCCTATTTAGGATTTTTATCACTCAAGCCCCACCCCCTCCCCCAGCCCTGAGGAGACCCCACCCGGCCATGGTTGGTGGCCACTGCCCCTTCACTTCGGCCCTGTCTGCCAGGTTGGACCAGTCATCTTCCTATTGGGAAAGAAAATAAATCAGATTTTTAAAAAATTAATTTTCTATAATAAAATGAAAACACTGGGGATTGAACCCAGGACCCTGTGTACGTGAAGCCCGTGCTCTACCACTGATAAACCAGATGCAAACTCTCAGTTGCTGTTACCAGCAAGTGCAAACAAAGCAGTTTCAATAAAGGGGACAGACATGGGGGGACTGGGCACTGCTAAGGGCACTTCAGTGAGTGAGGCCATTGGAGGTCTTGTAACAACTACTGTCAGGACCCAGAGGATGGTGGTTGTCGGTGCTGAAGCTGGGGAAATAGCCTACCTTCTTGGGTCAGCTTGGGGAAAGAGCTGTACCCACCGACAGAGATACAGAGCCATGGGGAACCCACCACCCCATCCATGCATTTCCTAGAGCCTCACAGCCAGGCTGGGGTGGTTTCAGGAAGAGAACAGTTGGGGACCTTGGGATGAGAGGATTTTTTGGAAAGTGAGTCAGCAGTATTCACGCAGAAGGGGACAGTCTTTGTGCCCTTTGAGCTATCAATCCTATTCTTCAGAGTCTTCCTGATGAAATCATTCAAATCAACCAAGGAGGAGGAAAAAACCAAACAAGTTACAAGAACAGGATGGCTAAATTCCGATCTGTCAACTTGATGGCCCACAGGCAGTCCTGACAAGGTGGTAACCATGACAACTATGTCACAGAAAATTGTTTGATATTGTATGAGAAGGAAAAAAGAAAAAGAATTAACAGCTGTCCTGGCCACAGTTACAACTACATGAAAATATGCCGGCCCATGGCCAGATGCCGCCCAGGAGCCCAGGAACATGAAAAGTTGAACAAGGGAAGCAGGTCAGTGGGTTGTGCTCCCTTTAGACATTTTCTTTTAATGCTGTCATAAGACTGACTTGATAGAAAGCAGACAACAATACTGTGTTGCTGTGCTTCCAAGAAGCCACGCCTCCAGACCCCTCACAGCACCTGCCCCGGTTCTGTCTCAGAAGCAAACCCTGATCTGCATTTCGAGGGGCTACTTCTAGTGCAGGCCAAATTTTTGGGGAAAGAGGCAAAATGAAGCAGACTCTGGTGACCCCCGGGCCTCAATCTGAATGACTTGTGTGCACAGCACGTGGATAGTGGGTCAGTGAGTCTTCATCAGTCAAAAGACATTTTCTCCGCTTCCTCTAATGAAACCAGCCCTCAGCCTGGAAGGGGACTTACAGCCGGCTTGGGTGCTGGGGTATGTGGCCCAGATGACCTTGGGGAAGGTCAGTGAATGACATTTTAACAGACAATGTCAAGGCTGTGGAGGTTCAGCAACATGAGTGAGACCCCAGCTCACAAGTAAGGGTGGGTAGTGAAGATATCTCAGTGGTAGAGCACATGCTTAGCCACTGAGGGTTCAATCCCCAGCACCTCCCTCAAAAAAAAAAAAACAAGTAAGGGGACCACGGTGGCTCTTACCTGCCCCAGTGCACAGCCAGGTTCTGCCCAATGGACACCAGCAGGCTGGTGGGCCCGTGCTCCCAGACGCACTCATGGGCCCAGGCTGCAGCTGACTTCTCTAGCTCTTCATCCCAGGTCTGCAGTGGGAGGAGAAACAGGCAGCAGGAGGTCAGGGTCAAGGATGGGTGTAAGGACCCAAACTGCAGAGACGCCCCCATGTCAAGCCCCAGGCAGACCTGAGGGCTCGACTGCAGCTTCTACGACACTGGACTCGGGGACTCCGTGCATGCCTCTGCTGGGTTCCTCCCAACCCAGCAAGTGGAAAATGGCAGGTCAGCAAAGAACTTAAAGGATCCCGGATGCAAGGCTGACTGCAGAGCTCCTGCTTGGCCCCTAACTTGTCAGACAGAAGATGAGTAAATCCTGGAGATGGATGGTGGTGATGGTTGCACAACAGTGTGAATGCACTTAACGCCACTGAACTGTGCTTTTAAAAATGGTTCAAAGGGTAAATTTTATATTATGTCTATTTTACCATTTTAAATATATAAAAGTAGTGAGAAATGCCTTCAACCCGCCCAGTCCTGTTCCCCATCCAGCACTGCCCAGCCTGAATCGGGGTGGGGGGCATGGGCAGGAGTCTGGGCCAAAGAATCTGAAGACAGGCTCTGCTGCAGGCCCCACCTCCCAGCTGGCCAAGGGAGCACACACCACTCCCCAGGAAAGAACACAGTGAACAAGGCGAGCAGGATCACTTTTCTTCTGTGGAGGAACAGACACCAAGCGGCTGGGAGCCAGCGGCTGCTCCACCTCCTCCCAGAGCCTTGGGGAAAGTGCTCTAGCTCACAGGCAGGCAAGGGCTGTCATCTGGCTTTGGGTAGCCCCAGCCCTGGCACACAGTAGGTGCTCACTGAAAGGCTGTCTGGAAAGATTCCTGGGACCAACCAAAAACTGTGGGAACCCAGAGTGGAGTATCTCCTCCTCCTGTCCTGCCATCTCCTTCTGGCCAAGATGACTGCGACTCAACACCCAGCATCCTGCCCTGGAGCAGATGCTTCTAGAGACCTGGGTCACATCCCTTGACCCACTGACCAATTCAGCCACAGTGGACATTCTGGGTTTCTTGCTGACCGTGCTCCACGTTCAATGCCCACCAAGCACTGTGCCTCCACTGTCTCAGATCTTTCTCCAGTGCTCAAGCACAGCCTGAAATGGGGTGGTGGGGGTCCAGACCACCGTGAGGTACACTCAGGAGGAGACAGACGAGTGGATAAAAGAAGCCACCTCCTGACTTCAGACAGTGGGCCTCCCGCTGTTCCCTTTCCTCAGCAGATCCGAGTCCCTGTTCACCCCACGAGACCCCTACAGAGCACCACATGTTGGACTGCCTCCTTCCTGTCTTCTGGACTCAAGGGGTCACACCCTCTCTACTATGCAAATAAGCCACCTGCACCCAGTCAGTGAATCTACCTCCAGGCAGGGGCCCATCTGATGCTCCACGTAGAAGCAGACACTGTCCACTGGGAAAGGCAGGCAGTGGGGATGGGGGCAGATGCACCAAGATTCCTCTGGAAGTGGCTGGCTAAGGCCCGCCCCAGAGTCCAGGGAGGCAGAGTCCCTCAAGCCACGACTCCGTCCTGAGGGTCATGGCTTCTCAGAAGCTCACTATGTATTCTGTGCCATAGTTCACCATTGGGGTGAACCTTGTGAGTCCACAGGACTTCCTCCAGCTGCGCAGGGAGGGGAGCAAGAAGACGCAGGTGGAGTGAGGGAGAGACAGACATGCCAGGTGGGATCTCTGGGGCCAAAGGCTTTTGAAATTCAGGCTGGTCTGAGGGAGGACAGAGCCAGATGAGAATCCCAGAGCTGGCTTTCCCCACACCCCCTCCTCCGCTTCCCACTAGAGACTGAGCACCCCCGTCCTGACTCCCCATCCCCCTCCCCGCCTCTGGGCTCCAGACTCCACTCAGCCTGGGCGCTTCAAGGGCGGCAAACAGCAGCACCTCCTCACCACTGCGATATCAGCAGCATGCCTGGCACCTAGTAGGACTTCAAAACAATGTTTCCCAAGCAAAAGGCGCAGGACTCACAGTCACTGGTTTGGCTGCCTGGTGAGCTGCTTACAGCTGACATACGCTCCTGACCCAGGCTCTTTCCACAGCAGCGGTCGCCATTTTAACTCTCCCCACAGAGTGACGCATGCGCGCACGCATGCGTGATGGACCCCAAGCTCCCGGGCTCCCTCCAGCTCTCACCTCCCCCCAAGCCTCACCTGCCCCGTCACCTCCCACTCAGCCTGTGCTTCCCAGCTGAAGCCTCACCCCTAGCATGTCCCCTGTCCCGCTGAAGGGAAGGCATAGGTAGGCATCCTTTCCCCCTCAAAGGGACAACGAAAGGAGAAGGGCAAGAGCCGAGCAGTGAGGTGCGCTGGGGAGAGTGTGTGCATTAGGTGAACCTGGGTATGATGCCAGGGTCTGCCTCTTGCTGGCTGTGTGACTTTGAGCAAGTGGCTTCACCCCTCTGTGCCTCTGTTTCCCTCTCTCTAAATAGGCTAAGGGTACCTGGAATAGGATTTGGAGGAAGGCTGAATGAGAGTCGGTATTGAATCCCGAAGTGATGTCTTAACTCTTTGGAGTTTTAAAGTCCACCTCTCAGTGCTAAGCCTGTTTCAAAGGACTGTGGCTGGAAGGCCTAGCAAGCAGGGCTGAGCCAAAAGCCATGCGTCTAAGACGCTTATTTAAATCAGTGCTGCTTGTCTGATGGAAACTGGCCGGGCAGCACTGGGCCGAGGAGGCTGGGGAGGCAGGGGCCAAACCTGGAACCGCCTTTCCTGTCCCAAGGCCCTCTGCTCAGAGGCAGCCCCAGTGACTCTCCTGAAGGCTCAGTTTTCCCCACAGGTGGGCTATTTAGACTGAGGGACCCAGATCCCAACTCCAGTCCTGAAATATCACGAAGTAAACAAATAGGAAACCACGACAGCTTTGTCACGGGCTGTCCACGGGCTGCCCTGCCTTGCTGTACATCTGAGCTCCTTTCACCTGCATCGAATCTCCCACACAACCACGAGGCCAGTACAGTGCATGAAGAAAAGACCAGCATAAATCCAGCCTGCTTCCCAGAGAGGGCGGGAAACAGCCAGCATCCTGCGGGCCTGGAGCTCAGTCAAGCTTCAGGACAAGGAAGATACTCCTTAGTGGGCACCACACAGGGCCTTAGGGTGGGAAGGGGCACAGGATGTAGGGTCCAGGAAGGATCTAGAAGAGGGGGAGAGTGTCCTCTCCCCACGGGGACAGAAGCCAAATAAGCAGGTCCTGGGAAGGTGCAGGGAGGAGTCCGCACCCAAAGCCCCAAAGAAATCTACCCTGCTTCTCTCCATCTTTAACCCTAAAAAAGGTCTGCACAGCTATCCCATGCATTAGCAGTTTGAAAGGGGGCCCACTGTTCCCCCTAAAATTAGCACAGCCCCGTTGGAATAAATACTGGGACCATTTTCTTGAAGGAGAAAAGAAACGGTTTCATAACAAGTCCCCAGAGGACTTGTTCCCAAGTCTTACTCAGGGCTCTGCCCATACAGGCAGTCCACTCATCCGCCCCACAGCTGGTGATGGGCCACTTCATGCGGGCAGAGACAACGACCATGCAGGGCTCGTAGGCCCGCAGCTGGTCTGACCGTCAGGGAGACCGATGTCAGAGCACAAGGCCACATGGAAAGGGGCGGCAGGGTCTGAGGAAGGAGAGGAGGCCTGAGGCGAGGGCTGTGGGGATTTGGATGAGGAGGTGATGGGCGGGGCAGCCCTCTCGGGGAGTGTGCAGAGGCTGTGACACACACAGCATCTAGATACCTCTCTTGCCAAAGGAGAGGGAGGGAAACAAGCAATGCAGACAGACAAGGGCTCCTGAAAGAAGATCTCAGATGCCAGCAAGAAGCACAGAGGGCCCTCGAGACTCCTGTGCAGGAGAAGAAAGGCTGGAAGAAAGTGCAGATTTTGGAAGTGGAAAGTGATGGCCACATCCCAGCTGATGGGGACAGCACAGGATGGACCCCTGGCCTCCCAGCCCTTGGGATGGGGGGCCTGCCCAGTGCTCACCATGTACTCCATGTTGGAGGCTGGCGGGGACACCTGGCCCCGCAGTTGGTTGTGAAGCATGAGGATCTCCTCTCTGTCCGACCTAGGAATGGCCCTCCGGACCCGGGAGTGGGGCTTGTCCTGCTGGTATTTCCTGAGCAGCTCCTCTAAGTGTGTGATGTTGGGCAGGAAGAAGCCTTGGGCTCCGCAGACCAGCAGCACTAGCGCCCAGGGCACGACACTGTGCAGGACACAGCTCATGGCTTCACGTCAGCAGTGAGAGCTGGGGTGATAGTGTAGCCTGGGCCCCCGAGGCAGAGCGGGGTGCTCGAACGCTCTGAAAGGAAGCAGAGGGCAGCGGGAGAAAAGGCAGTCAGTATTAAACCAGCTACGGCAGAGAGTAGGGCAGGCATCATTCTCCCCACTCCCCAGACGTGGAGTCTGAGGCTCACAGAAGCTACAAAACCAATGTCCCGCAGACAGGAAGTGGTGGAGCTGGGATTCAAGCCAAGGGTTTCCATCAAGGCAAGCCGCCCAGTTCCACCTAGGACATCCTGGCTCAGTCTCTCCTGGACTCAACTTCTTTTGGCACCACCTTTTCTCATCTTGAATCAGATTTCTACTCACTCAGGACTTCAGTGGGTCTATGGCCTGAATTGAGCTCCATCTCCTGCCCCCAAAAGAGATGGATAAAGTCATTTCACATCACCCAAGTTTTCACCATGAACCAGCATGAGTAGCCAACTTCATAGTCCCCATGAAATCAGATTCAGTTCACCAAAGTGGTTGCAGGCAACACCAGACCCATTACTACACAAGGCTCTTTAGCACAGCCCTTCCCCGGGGCACCACCCACATCATCGGCACAGACCACGACACAGTCTCCCAGAACCCAGTCAGGAACCCAGCCTCACACTTGGCTGATTTGGAAAGAAGGAGCAGTTCCAAGGTGTGCCTGTGTATCCCGCTCTCATCCCGTCCCTGCCTGGCAAACCCACTACACACCCCGGCACGTAGTCTCCCTCGGCCAGCTTCTGCCATCAGCAGGGCCAAGGGGACAGACAGTGGCTGGGACTCCCGGACCTTCTTGGCCCATCTCCAAGCTGCAATTCCCAAAGTGTGTTTCTAGAATCCTAACCCTGACACTTGGCAGGCCAGGAGCCATGGTGCACAGCCTGCTGGTCACATCAGTTGGGATTCACCCCTCTCAGAGATTCCCTGGTGCCAACTGCGGTCACCTCCCTCACCTTGTGACCCATCAAAGATCTTGATGACTCTTCCTTACTTCCTTTCTTGCTATGAGCCCTTTTCCCAAATAATGCCTCTTACTAAACTTTCTTCCCTGGCACACATCTTAGGAAAAGTTGTCTTCATCTTGGAATACACTTACTAATTTTAAAAGCCCAAAGTCTAAAGTTAATTTATTAGGTGAATTTCCGCTGTGCTTTGTGTTCCTTCTCAGAAACATCCTGAGCATCTCCAGGGACCAGTCATCTCATTTACATCATTTCTAATCTTCACGACCTGGCAGGTTGGTCTGTTTTTGCTCCCATTTTACAGACAAAGAAGCTGAGGCTTAAAGTGCTGATCCCAAGGGTGCCCTATTGGTAAGTGGAGATGCTGAGATGCAAATCCAGGTGTGATGCCTCTGAGGGTTCAGAATTTTCTATCATGCCACCCTGGTTCCTCTTTCGCTGGGGCCAGGGGTCACACTCAAGGGGAATCTGTCAGTCACCCAAGGACCTTTACTGGGGACCTATTTTGTGCTGGACACTGGGACACAAAGATGAAGAGGGCATTGTCCCTGGCCTCAAGGAGCTCCCAGTTAGGCTGAGAAAATGAGCAAGGAAACCCACAGCCCCCTCCAAGCAGGACAGGCCTGACTGAAGACAGCACAAGAAGCTGGAGAAAGGGACTCCAGAGTCCTGCCAGGATGAGGCGGGAGGCAGCCGGGCCTCGATGCCAACCTACCCAGAAACCCAGGAGGCTCCTCTAGTCTTCACGGACATTAGCAACAACCAGGTTTTCACGAATCAAGTTGGCTGGGGCTGCAAGATGGCAGTTGGATGAGGACATCCTCAGGGGCAAGACCCGGACATCCCAGGAGGCGGCGCATGGAGCCAAGGAGCTATGGGAACTTGTGGCAGTTCCCATCTCCGACCCTGGAAACTCTCCAGGGTCCTGACCAAGCCCACATGGCAGATAAAAAAATAACCACTATCCAGGGGGAGGCCTGACTCTCTTTGAAGTGGGTGAGATGTTGTCTCCCTCCTGAGGAGTTCCCTTTGGGGCTGAGCCCCAGGGACGGCGGGGAGGACTTCTGTGTGCTCACTCGCCCCATGGGAATCAAACGACTGATGCAGAGCCTCTCAGGGCCCCTGACCTCTCTCCACTTAGTCGCACCACCATATATGAACATTTCCCAGCGGCAGAAGCCAGACTGAAAGGGATGCCAAGACGCACTGGTGCTGGGTTAAGACGTGAGATGAAGTGGGAGCAGGACTGACATCACAGAGTGGCCACTCGGGCGTCATGGCAACACTTGACTGGCTTTACCCTATGCATAAGCATCCCAGGGGCAGGGCCCCCCCCACCAAAGGCATGCAACAGGACCTGCTTACATAATTCAACTAGAACAAAACCTGGGTTTGGTTTAAATCACCAATGAGCACAACTCAAACAACTCTTGGTAGTAGGGTAGGTGAATGAATTGTGGGGCATCGTGGGTGGACTATTAGACAACAGATAAAAGGAGCTATGTGACTGTCAGCACAAACAGCTCAAGTGCAATCTTGGGCTAAAAAAGCAAGTTGTAGAATATAGTGTGAACAGTAGTATTTATGCACATTTTAAAGCATATAAATAAATCATACCTTGTATAGTTTATGGATACAAGTATATGTACATACATATACATATGTGTATATATTATAAACACGTGTAGTATATGTGTAGGTACATATATGTATATGGTATATGTGTGTGCACATGTCTGTATGGTAAAACCAGGACTGAATCAGACCAAGTTCACGGTGGTGGTTGACTGCAGGGTGAGGGAAATGGAACTGGGAAGGAGAATGTAAGGGAACTCATCTTTATCTTTAATATATGGTTTATTTAAAAATCTCAAGCAAATATGGCAAAGGTTAAGCTCTGTTCACATTAGGTGGGCGGGCTGAGTTGGCATGGTAACCACAGGAGGGCATCCCCAGGGGCCAGACCTTGGTGGTGAGTGCATACCATCCTTTGGACTTGTCTTTTTAAAATTTTCTTAAATATTAATAAGTATAGCACAGGGAACTATATTCAGTTTCTTATAATAACATGTAATGGAAAAGAATCTGAAAAAAAATGTGTATATGCATGTATATGTATAACTGATCCACTTTGCTTTATACCTGAAACTAACATTATAAATCAACTGCACTCAATAAAAAACAAAATTAAAAAAAAAGAACGTACAAAAAAATTAATGAATAAAACAAAGCAAAATGCCAAAGCAAGAAAGGACAGTGAAACCACAGCTGATCCCAAGGGCATCCTCCAGGCATGTTCTCCTGAACAATGGCAACCTCATTCCAACAGACTCAGTGGGGCACCTTCACTCTGAACGTTAAAGGGACTTGCTTAGTCCACAGCCTCCAGACTGGCCCTTCCCTCCAAGGTTCCAGAGAGAATTGATAAAGCTTTGGGTGGAACTTTAGAGTTGGGAGAACCATAGAGTTTAGTCAAAATGTCCCATGAGAAGAAACACAAGTGAAAGGAGGCATTTCTCTGAGTGGCTTCTCCACCCTGAGACAGTCGCTGGCCTGGAGATGCCAACTTTCTTAGGTCCTGCCATCCACAGCATCACGCTGGGTGGCACTGTTGGGTCTGGAAGTGGTCTGGCCTGGCTGGGGGTCTAGGGGGTCCACACTGGGGAGGGGCCAGGTCGGGATCTGGATGGCTTCTGCCAAGTCTGGGCTCCTGGAGAACACCGAAGATTTAAGCAGAATCATAACAGTAACAGGGCCGGCATCTCAGGTGCACGGGCTGGCACGCAAGAAGAAAAGCATGGGCTGATGGACTGAGTTGTGTCTCCTGCAAATTCCTATGTCAGATGTCCCAACCCCCAGGACCTCAGACCATGACTGTATTTGGAGATAGGGTCTTTAAAGAAGTGATTAAGTTAAGATGAGATATGGGTGGGTCCTAATCCAATAGGACTGGTGTCCTTAGAGAAAAAATTGGGACACACACATGCAAGAGAGCAGAGCATGTGAGATATAGGGAGAAAACAGCCCTCTGCGTGCCAAGGAGCAAAGCCTCAGAAGAAACCAACCCTGCCGACACCTTGATCTCGAACTTCCAACCTCCAGAAGTGTGAGAAGATGAGTTTCCGTTGTTTAAATCACTCAGTCTGCGGTCCTGCAGCCCAGCAAACCACTACACGCATCAGATAATAAATGAAAAGGACTATGTTTTAAATATCCCACTGGCTGCTGTATGGAAGGAGGAAGGGGAAACAGAGAGGCCAATATGGAGGCCAAGGCTGGGATCATGGCTGGAACCTGGGCATTGGAACCAGGCACCAGCCTACTGGCCAAAAAAAAGTTTTCCAAATGAGACATACACATTGTCCACCTAGAACTTTCCAATGACAAGTACATGCTCCCACCAGGGAGGCTAGCAGGGGCTTACACAGAGGGGAGACCCACTCCATGTCTGTCATTACATTTCTCACTCCACCTCCTGATGAGCCAGAGGTTTGGGTTCTATTGCTCCCATTTTACAGATGAGAAGACTGAGGCTTCTGGAGTTTCAGGAACCTCCCAGGGTCCCACAACTGCAAGCAGAAAACCTGGGTGGGGAACTTCCAAGCCCCTTTCTTAATGCCACCATGCCCTCCCCAGGAATGGGCTTCCTTGTGGATTTCCCGTCATCACCTATGCAATGGAGAGACACCCACAAACAACCCAGTCTCCCACTATAATCCTTCCCACCCCTCTCTGCTTCCTGGGCAGACTGCCGGGCTCAGTAGAGACAGGTACTGGCCCCTGGGTCAGATAGTGACTCTGTCCAGGAGAAGGACCCTCATGGAACTGACACCTTTACATCATGGTGAGATTTCACTAAGACCCACCCAATCATCGGGCCTGGCACCCATCCAGTCTCTATCTGCCAACACACCTTTGACTCAGATACGACGTCTACGTTGATGGATGCTCTCTGCAGAGCGCTCTCCAGCCGCTGAGGTCCAGCTGCCTTCCTAACGTCCTGGAGGAGTTCACACCTCAGTCGACCCAAGCTCCCTGGAGAGAGGGGCCCACACTATTCAGCTCTGTGCTTTTGCCCCCACTTCTAAGGCTGCCAAGTGCAACAGTTTCTGGAGAAGCCCTTCTCAATTCGCTGACCCGGCCTCTGATCAACTGCATGAAACACCCACATGGACAACTGTACAATTCCACAGAAATGCTCTCTGGGAGATGTTGTCTTCCTGGCCTCAGTTGCAAAACCTAGCCCGGGAGACCACAAATAAGATAACAGGGCCAAGATCCTGGGAGAACATACCAGAGAGGTGGGGAGGGGACTAACAAAGATTTCAAGCCCCCGGCTCAATGGTGAGACCTAACCTGGAGTCAAATCCAGCACTGCCCCATCTTTCCTATGCACTTGAACTCTTGCTGTATTCCATCCCATTTTCTGAAAAACAAACTGAGCCCAGGAGACGTTACCTGGTATTAGTGAGGTTGTGAGGCTGGCTTGAAGTGGGACTCAGACTTGAAATCCAGCTTTCTGAAAGTGAGGGAAACTTTTAGGTTCAGCTCTGCGATCACCCCTCCACCCCAAGCCAAGGCTCTGTGGACACCTCAGGCATCAGCTGACCCGCGTGTTCCCATTCTAGCAAGGGGTCTCCCCCGATGGCTATCGCCCGGGTGATGCTGCCACCGAATTCAACTCTCAGGAGAGACAGAAAGAGAATGTGGTTTACGTCTGATGCGTCATCCCGCCCCAACTGCCTTTGCCTGTGTTTAAGGAAAGTCTGCCAGGAAGATGAATCTCAGGATGGAGCCCGCCAGCCGTCAGCCCCGAGGCTGTGCCAAGCTCTCTGCTTGTGCACATGCTGTTCCCACAGCTCATCGCATGACCCCAACCTGCCCTCCCCCAGCCCTGGCCCAGCAGATGATTTCCTGCTGGAGGGTTAAGACTCAACTCCAGGGTCACTGCTTAATCACGGCCCCAGATCCGTCAGCCTTGTTCACCGCTGAATCGCCAAACTCTGATCTCCTTTGGACGAGGAGACTTGTACCTTCATTCCGTAAATATTTATTGGCGCCTCCTTGGTGAACAAGAGCGACAGGTCTGCAGGTGTGATTCAGCTCCAGGAGGCTTCCAGAAAGGAGTGACCCTTCTGCTGAGTCTTCACTGATGAGCAGAGATTGATCTGCCTGCAGAGGAGGGGGCAGGTTGGGGTCAAGGAATGAGCTGTAGGATGCCATCACGATCACGAACCTATGGGTGTAACAATGTTACAGTTCGCTACACAGTGTACAGTTAATAGTGTTGCTATTACAATCATGGTGAGATGATGCTAAATGCTCCACAGATGCCTGGTTTGGAGGGATTTGGGGAAGGTTGGGATTAATAATGGGGAATGCAGTGAAAAAGGCTATTCTCCCTTCATCATATTAATTCAAAGCCCCACCTCTCTGCCTTGAGACAAAATCTGATTTTTTTTAAATCCTATTAAATATCTAATGCTCATGGGGAGAAAAAACCCTACCCTAAATTTGAAAAACACTTCAGCTCACTACATGCCTGGAACCTTGGTCACTTTTTCCCAGCTTCCTGGGGAAGTGGGTTCTGAGATGTCACAAACCAGGTCTGTGGCATGATTGTGGCCATCTGGCCAGGAACCAAATTCACACTGATGACAGTTAACTGCCTGTGGGTGTCCTAGGACCCACCAGCCTGCCTCATGTCTGCTCACACTATTCTGCCTTGCCAGCTAGACTGTGCGCTTCTTGAGGGCTGGAACCAGTGATGCCCTGGTGAATGTTTAACAACCAATGCTCAAAACCCCCAAAATAATCACCCTGATTTATAGCGTCTGCCAGTTCCCTTTGTGTAACTATTCCCACCTCGGCAATTCTAAGCCACCAATGTGGGGTCACTGAGCATGGAGTTTCTGGAAAGAGCTTCATAATACCAAACCATGATGTAGTCATTTCATCATATGCATAGAAGAGACACTAACCATCCTAAGAGGAGAGCGAATAGTTAAGTGCAGTAAAAAATTAGGATGTGGTAAGTTTTGAGTATTTATTATCTTCATTTTAAATAAGACTTATTTCACTGTAAGTTTATGTAATTTAATATGTAACAATGGCTGTGTTGAACTGGACCACGACTTCTCTGAAAACTTAACTGTTAATTCTCACAAGCTGGTATAAGCCGGTTTGAGCCAGCATGAGACAGGTCCAGCACTCCACTGGCAGGAACTGCATCTTGTTCAACTTGATATCTCGGTGCTTATTAACTGCCCAGCAAACATTGGTCATCAATAACCCAGCCAAAGCTCAATGAGGGAGGACAAAGCAGCAGATCCTCCCTGCATCTTGCATTTCATCTTCTCCACACACTGGTGGGGCCATGGTGATTATGGTCCCTATTTTACAAATGAAAAACTGAGGCTCAACACAGATGAGCAGCTTGCTCACAGTCAATGCCGACGAGTCTGCCACACTCAGACCGATCACCCATCCCCACTCTCCAAAATTTCAAGGCAGTTCTGACCTACGCCCCCATGTCAGCCAGACTCAGCCAGAGACCCTGCAGCTCACCCCAAAGGCAGGGGCACCCCGGGCTCTGCTCTTCCTCAGAAGCACAAAGGAGAACTCAAAATGTCAACGAGGAAGCCAAGGGCAGAGCAAAGGCAGACCCACAAACCACCCAGAAATTCCAGGAATGAAGTGGCGGCTGGGAGGTGGGGGGGAGGGACACCCAGCCCATCTCCGGCAGATCCCAGGGCTGAGCAGAGCCTCCAGAGAAGAGCGGCAGGGCAGGTACCAGACACCCAGGGCAGGTCCTCCCTCCTCCACTGGGTCCAGTCAGTTTTCCTTAAACTCTTCTTGACAGGATTAGGGCAGGACCATGGAAGAAACAGACAGGGTCCTTCCCTTGCCAACTGCTCTGTCCCCCAACTCCACAAGGATAGACACTGAGCTTAACAGAAATACCACCCCCATGGGTACTTTCTTTCCTCCTGTCCCCGCAGCAAAAGATACGTCCTTATGGTATACACAGGACAATAGGTCGGGATACTCAACTGAACAAACATAATATTCAAAACCCACTCGATTTTTTAAATCCTATGTTGAGAATATACACAATTCTGAACCAAAAGTAGAACACTCACTCAACAAACATTTACTTAATCTACTTTATGCAAAAAAAAAAAAAAAAAGAAAGAAAGAAACTAAAAACTAGGTTTGTTCAATGCAAGCCAAGATACTATATGAGAGAAGCCACCTTAAAGTGACTGGGTAATAAATTAATGTATTCTTAAAATACTCTGAACATAACTCTTGGGGCCCCTTTCTCCCTTGTTGAAGATGTGTGGATGTTTCCTTGGGAGCAATGCTCCCAGCAAAGCTTTAGATAAATGCCAGGAAATCTCCACCTCCAAAGGATAAGAAATCAAAGAGTCCCAGAAGGCAGTGTGGAAAAGTGTGGACATCAGTTCAACCCAGGTTTGAATCTTGACTCCAAACGTAGAGGTGGTTGCTGCCCAAAAGGTCCCACAACCTCTCAGAGTCTCCAATTCCTTGCCAGCAAAATGAAGCCTTGAATTTCTCTCAGACCTGGGAGAGGATTTGAAGATTATGAAAATAGAGGTTCTAAAGAGCCCAGAGGCAGAATCCCAGGATTGACTGGTGTTTGATGACTGTTTCTTTCCCTCCTCCTCCTGGGCGAATTCAAGCATCCCAGATCATCTCCGCTCCAGGCCACAAGGCTGGGAGCACCTGGACCAGCCTCCCACCTGAAACGCATGATTCACTGGTATTGGATGGTACCTGCGAGCATGAGTCACATCCTTGAATCAAGCTCAAAGACACATAGCTCAAGAATCTACAGCAACAGGCTATGGAATCGTCACACAGCTTTGCAAATGAAAATCCCCAGCGCAAACTGTCAGGTGGCCACAGAGTTTCTGGAATATGCAATTGAACAACTGAACCCCAGGAATGGGGGAGACATCGCAGCAAACAGACATTCAGAAGGTTGGAGGAAGACAGTCCTGGAAAATGGGGAGGTTGGGCAGAGGTAGGAGCAGAGACCACTCTGGCTGGGGTGAACTCCAGGCAGCAGGAACTGCAGGGACAAAGGCTCGGAGGTGGTCACTGTCTTGGCCAGACTGAGGACATGTGCAGAGCCAGCATGGCCAGGGAGAAATGGGTTCACAGAGGCAGAAGGGCCAGATGGCCAGGGGCCTTGAGGTCCAGGACACGAAGCCTGGATTTCACTCTAAATGCAAAGAGGGTCTGTGTGTTGGGTGCTGGGGAGATGAAGCCGATGGTGATACTGGTCTGATTTATGCTTTGAAAGCCTGACAGACCCAACACTACAGACGAAGCTCAAAGACATAACGTTGAACCAAAGAAGCCAGACTCCAGTGATCAAACATGCATGGTTCCATTTACGTAAAGTTCAAAACCAGGCAAAACCAACCTATGCCATCAGAAGTCCGGAAATGGTTACCCTTGGGGGTGGGGCTGTGGGAGGGGCCCCAGGGGATGGTCAGGTTCCCACTGAGGCTATAGTTTGCACACGTGCACTTGGAGAAAAGTCATCCCCCCCATGCACAAAGTGAGTGTGCGTTCCTTTCTAGTATGTTGAACTTTAATAAAAAGCTTAAGAAAAAAGTTAAAGTCTAAAAAGCTTTGGCCTTGTTGGAAGAATGTCTCCAGAGAAGCAGAAGAACACTACTGTGCAAGAAAAAACCCTCCAGGGTTCTCCCCAGGAGTCTCAGCAGGGAGACAAGTCTGGGGCTGGTCTCTGACAGCCCTTCAAAGTGAACTTGAAAGTTCAGATAGAGCCCTGTGTGGCCAGGGCCTCCCACTTGGGTCAGACATCTACTCTCCCAGACAGGGCCCAGTTCATCCCCCGTCTGAGAGGGCACTTTGTCCAGCAATGCCAAAGCTGAAAATATCTTCAGTCCCCATGAAGCCCAGCCTTGAAGGTTCCTGGGAATAAACAGTGTTTTTAAAGCAGCTGGTGCTTCCCCCGATGAGAACAGACTGGCTGTGTTGGGAGCCAGCTTGGGGCGGGAGGGAGAGAGGAGGCAGACAATGTACGATGTACACACAGACAGATTTTAAGTGCCATGGAGGAAACAACCCATTCATTCCAGGGGGCACCTAGGGGTTACAAACAGACATAGTTCCTAAGCTTCTGGGCACAGGGGTCACTAAACACACCCTGAAGGAAGATGCTGGAACCCTCAGGACACTTGCTCACGCCCCAGAGCAAAAGGTGCCAACAACCAAGTGTTCTTCCGGAAGAAAGGCCTAAGAACACGCCAAGACCTTGTTCTCAGGGTCCTTGACTCTGGAGAGAAGAGGTCATTTCAGCTCCTAAGCCACTCCCTCCATTCTTGCCACGTGATTTCTTTCTGGCCACACCAGGCCCTGTAAACAGAACCTTCCACCTCCATCAGCCAGCCCCTCCTACCCCATTCTGGAGCCAGGGCCCAGGGCAACTCTTCACCGCATTTCTAGGGCAGTGGGTCTCACACTGCAGCCCTCACCAGAAAGTGCTGGAGCCCTCATTAAAGCAGATTGCTGGCCCCATCCTTGTAGCTTCAGGATGTCTGGGGCAGCATTCTGACAAGTTCCCAGGTGCCACTGCTGGTCTGGGGACCCCACTTTGACAACCACTGCTTTAGATGCTGACAGCCTCTCAAATCTTCTCATGCCACAACTTAATCCAGCGTTTCCCAAATCCCAGCCCTTGGCACACCCCCTTCCCAAGCTTTGCCCACCTTCCTACTATCTATCTGCTCTAGTTCACATTCCTTATTTTTTTTAAGTTGGCTCGCTTTGCGGGGGTGTTCAAAGACATTTACTTTAGAAAGGGAACCTTCTAGCCTCATCGTGTATAGGGAACCCGATCACTTCTGCCATGAATGGAAGGCAGGAAAAAAATTAAACATGATGGAATCAGAACAGAACTGGGACCTCCCGGCTGGGTGCTGATAAGGGCCAAAGGCTTTGTTGTAGAGGGCACTCTTTCTTTGTTGTAAAGGGAGGTCACAATGGAGGGATACATTAGGGCAGAAGGCAGCCAGTAATAGAGAGGTGGGAGAACAGATCCTGGGTTGGAGGCCTTTGCTACTGGGTCAGTACACATGCTCAGTCTCCTTGGGGACCAGCAAGGATGAGCTCCCCACACTTTGGGGGACACTGATCAGTCCACAGTGATCTGTTCTCAGGGACTCTCCTGTGCCCTGCAGCCCACAGCAGGAAATCCAAATTCAGGATGGCTCACCTGACTGCCGGGCAGACTCTTGCTGCCTGAGCTTGACCCTTAGACTCTAGCCACCCCCAAACTTCTTGTCATTTTCAGAGTGCCAGGCCTCTCTGCACCTCCAGGCTTTTGAACACACATGGTCGCTCTCCTTAATGCATCCTCCCCAAAGTCCCACCCACTCACTGTCCCCTTTCCTTGCCAGACTGCACTGCCTCTGCTCTCAAAGGACTTCTAGGATCTTATCAAGTCAGTCTCAGTGGTTGCCAGCTGCATGCCAGTTCCCAGTTCTAGAGAGATCCAGGATTTTTTCCAATCCAAAAGAATTTTGGGGCAGGGTCAGTTCTGGGACCACTTGACCACAAATGAAATGGAACCTTGATTCTTTTTCCTTCTGGGATTTTACTATCCTTTACTCCCAATGGGACATGGTTCAGAAGCTTGGATTGAAAATGTGGGATTTCATAATTTGTAATATTTTTCAAGATGATGGTCCAATAATTGCATAATCCTCATTCAGACTTCCCTCCCCCCCAAATCTGTGGTTTTTGTCTAAGCTGACGCAGCATTTGAGACAATCAGAGAAGATAAATCTCCCTCAGGCTGGACCACAAGAAACTGTCTGTCCTCATAGCCTTGGGGAGAGAGGGGGTATCAGTCCATGAGTACCCACAACTGCACAACCTGGGGTACAAAGCAGGGTTCCCCCAGGGCAATGTCTCCAACAGGATTATCTGCCAGTGGCTTTCCCAGGGGAGCCTGTCAATACCTCTCTCAAAACACTCAGATGCCAGATTACCCTGCACCCACGGAAGACGGCCTTGACCCAGTCCAGAATGAGATGATCTCAGCTGATGCTTCTTCAAGAGGGAAGTCAAGAAAAGAGGACATGTGTTCCTTAATAAGGTAAAAACAGAGTTACCAAGTGACCCAGCTATTCCACTTCTAGGGGTAGACCCAAAACAACAGAAAACTGGTATTCAAACAAAGATGTGCACACAGATGTTAATAGCATGATATGCAATAACCAAAAGATGGAAATGGCCCAAACTTCCATCAACGGAAGAATGGATAAACAAAACCTTGTCTATCTATACACTTAAATAGTATTTAGTCATAAAAAGGGATGGAGCCTTGACACAGGCTACCACATTAATGAATCTTGAAAAATGCTCAGTGAGAGAAGCCAGACACAAAAAGCTACACACTGTATGATTCCATGTGTGTGAAATGTCCAGAATAAACAAATCCAGAGATAGAAAGCAGATTAGTGGTTGCCAGGGGCTGGGGAGGAGAGAATGGGGAGTGATTGCTAGTAATGCTTATGGGGTCTCCTTTCGGGATGATGAAGATGTTCTGGAATTAGGTAGTGGTGATGGTTGTACAACATTGCAAATGTATGCGGTGCCACTGAACTGTACACTTTAAAATGATAAATCTTAAGTTTATGGGTATTTTACCACAATAAACAATTTTTTTCCCAAGAAAAAAAAAAAAAGAAAAAGAGCATGGCTGGCCCCACCAGACACCATCCAGATCTGCCTGACCCTCCCTGTTCCAGAACAGAGTGTGCTCCATTTAGGACTTTATGAGGGGCTCCAGATGTCCCATCCCATGAAGGTCTGAGCCTCTATTCAGCTCAATGAACTAAAGATGAGATGACGCCTGTGTTGTACTTGCCTTTCTTGACAAGTCATCAGACCCTTTGAGTGATGCTGGGTTTGCACATCTGGGATTGATCAAAAACCAGTGAGTTTGCAAAAGAAAAATGGGGGGGGGGGAGCCTCCTAGGTCAGGAGCAAGCAGACACAGAGGCACCTCCTATACACAGTAAATTGCCCTGGTGACAGAGAAAAGAAATGTTTCAGCTCACACAAGGCCAAAGAGGTCAGCATTTGGGGGTCCTGCCTTTAAAAGCCAGTTTTCAAATGCAACCTATCAAAAAAGCAGATATCCATCAAGTCTCTGAGGCAGGAATGAAGGGTGGGGGCTTTCTGTGGCCTCACGCTCTTCTGTTGCGGCTCCAGCCCCTCCCCCATCGAGTCTGCTCTCCTTTCTAGTCCAGAGGCAGGACTGTGGGAACTAGCATTGCTCTGGGTTCCCCAGCAGGGTGCTCTGCACAGTGATACAGGTACCTGTTGGCAGAGTGGATCCCAAGCTCCCCTGTCAGCACATCCCCTCTCAAGGGCCACCCTCTAACTGGGGCTAGGGATCAGACCCCACATGGCATGAGAAATCTTGCCCAGCAGCCAGCTCTGCACTGACAGCCATGTGGCCCTGGGACCAGCATCTTCTTCTAGAATCTGGGGTGGGGCCCAGCCAGAATAGCAGCTCTCCCCGACCCTGGCTGTGTCATATCAGGGACGTGCCTTAACCACTCTGAACTTCAATTTCCTCCTTGTGAAAAACAAGGACAGTCCAGTGCCCAGCTCATAAAGAAGTCAGTGAGCTGGGTCATCCCTGTAAATCTCCGGGCATGTCTGGCCCACAGTAAAAGCCAGAGAAAACGCCAGCTGCTGGTAGGATTACAAAGTTATCATTACGATTCCTACTCTTACTTTTTAAGAGACTGTAAAAATCAAAATCACTCTCTTCATTCTCCTCCCTGGATGCATCACCAGGGACTTGGGCTAAGGCTCAACTCTGCTGACTGCTGTTTTATCTGGAGCCACTCTCACAAAATGATTCCTTGTTGAAGGTCAGATTCAGAGGTGGAGTTAGCAGTTGGGCAGAGAAATGTCTTAAAGGAGGCAGGACCCAGACATTAAGTATGTATGTAGGTGAAGTGCAGGCAGACAGACCTAGGGTAATGACATCACACCCCTCTTGGTCTATTTGGGGTAGGGGGGATGCCCTTCTTGTCCTTCACATCCTGGTCTCTCAGCTGTCAGGCTCTAAATCTCAGATGCCCTGACCACGCTGGGAAAGGCAGGCTTACCCTATTCTGCCAGGGCAAGGAGCCTAAAGTCTCAAGGTAGAAACTCACAAGCCTACCCTTGGTTGGAAGGTGAGAACTGGGCACTTGCCAGGCTCCCAGCTGCTTCTCTTGACCAGAGCCCCAACTCACCTTCTGACTAAAAGACATCCGATTTAAATTAGACTTTGAAAAGCAGGCATCAGCTAAGCCTTTCCTGGCTTGTCCACCAGTCCAGCCCTTTCAAGGGAGGCTCTTGGTCCGCACTGTACAAGGAGCTGGCTGTGGTTCACCTGGGGCAGCCAATCTCCCTAGACCCCAGGGCTGAGTTTTCAGATCCCAGAACAATAGTCCCAGCACAACTGTTCCCCCACAAGAAGTTTATGCAGATATCTACCCTGGCTGAAGACACCTAAGAACTATTCCCAAACCTGCTGGAACTCCGACATAACCCCACACCTGGATACACCTACATCCATATGGAGCTTTGGAGGCAGGCAGAATTGGGTTCCAGCTTCTTCTCTGCCTGGACAACTCACTTCAACTCTCTCTCAGTGTCTTCATCTGAAATGCAGAAAGAGGAAGACTATCTTTGCAGGTTTTTTGCAAACGAAATCATAAAGGGGCGTGGCCCTGTAAACTGCGGAGCAGAATGCTCACACCGTTAGGATCACCGCAGCCCTCCATATAAGGGTAGAACACATTCAGAATCCTGCCACATCCACACCATCAGCTTTCCATTTATTGACGCTACGCTCACTGGGGACACAGGAACGCAACACATGCTAGAGAACTGCATAAGGAAGGCAAGAGTACACAGCCTCAGGGAGCACGAGTCTGCAGTCAGACTGGCTTTGAGTCCCAGCTCCCTCGCTTCCTGCATAGGAGGTCTCAGGCAACTTGTCCTCTCTGAGCCTCAGTTTCTCCATCTATGGAAGATCATGTTGCTGAGCATGGTTCTGAGATGAAGGTGGCGCGCTCAGCTTAGTCCCTGCACACAGTACGTAAGCCCTAAGAGACGACATCTGCTCTGGTTACTTTAGCTCCTCGGAGACTGCGGGAGCGGATCGCACCTTGCAGAGAAGACTCTAAGTCACACTTACCTTCGAGGGGCTCCAACTACCAAGTCGCCGGCGTCTCCTGCGTGGAGTGGCCGCGGCGGCAGGGCAGGCACAGCGGGCACAGGGACAGGTCGCCGGACAGAGGACACCCAGACCGCCGAGGGATTCAGTGGGTCGGGGGACCCAGCGCGCCGCCTCTTGTAGACGGTCCGGAGCCCAGAAGCCTCGCCTCCGCAGATGCCGGCGGCGCTGATAGGGCCGCACCGTTGTGGCTCCGCCCCTGCCCCTCCGGCCCCGCCCTGCCCAGGCCTCCTCTACTCTGGCCCTCCCCGCCCCTCCCGGGCTCGCCACGCCCCAGAGCCCAGAGGACACCAGGAGGCGCGGGCGACTGGGGTCCGGGCAAGGGGTGTTGCCGGGAGGGCGGGATCACCCGCGTCCTAAGAACTCTTCTTGAGAAGAGGACATGCTCAGTTTCCTCATCGTGACCATAAAAGTATTGTTTACACTGAGCGCTTACCCATGCACCCGATGCGGTGCCAAGCACTTTCCACCGGGGATTTGCAAATTTACCAAATTCCATTTCTCTGCGGCTCAACTGGAAAATGGGAATAGGGAGGTGACCTCCCGAGGATTGAAGCAAATGAAATCGGGAAGGGCGTGGACTCCACCAACTACGGTGTAGAATACACACTTGCTAAATTTATCTCCATCCTCTACACGTGGATAGAAAACTTCAGTCTTGCCACCCTGACACACACACACACACACACACACACACACACACACACACACACACACACACACACACACACACACACAATTCCCAGTGTGCGGATTAAGAAAGGAAGACTTGGAGACATTACTGGATGAAGGCAGCAAAGCTGAGGTTCAGGCTAACACTTTACCGTCATTATCCCCATACATGTTCACAGGAATTCAGTGAGGTGAAAAAGATCCCACTTCACAGACTGGACAACTAAGGCTCGGAGAAGAGAATCCCCCAATTCCCATAGCAGACAGTACACGTTCATACCTTGCTTTCTACATTTTGCCCACTGGCATTTAACATCTATAACCTGTGCAGGTAAACACTTAAATCAACTTAGAGCCAGAAGAAATCACCTTTGAGAGATGTAAAGCCAAGGCCCTTGTCGGCAGGTGAAGAAACTAAGGCTACAGGAAATAAAGGACTCGCCCGTGCTCCCCACTCAGTCACATAGTGTGAACCTACTGTGTGTAGGTGGTGCTGGTGCCCCAAGGTAGAGGCCTGTCCTCACCATGTTGCTTATTCCTGCATGAAGACACTGGAATCAGCTCACTCATCATCAACCCCCTCCACACCCCCATCCAGTCACTCTACACCAGCCCTTGTGCTACACAGCAGTGAGCAGGCACAGAGAAGCCCCCCCAGGACCTCAGAGTCCGAGGCATCCGGACAGGTCAGAGCACACCGTGGGGATGGAGGTGAGGACAAAGATGGAGAGTGGATGGGGCAAAGATGAGGGAAGAACCTCAGTGATCAGCCAGGAAAGCTGGAAGCTCTTGAAAATTTTGGTGCAGCTCAAAGCAGATAGAAAGTAGTTCTCCTCTCTCTTCTTTTTTAACTTTCCTCTCATGTCTTTTCATGTCTTTTACTTCTCTTTCTTTTTTCAGTTTTTGAAGCATCGTTCTCAGCTCCACATTCATTCATCCAGTACTTTTAAAGCACCTGCTCTGTACCAAGCTCTTTTTCCAAGCACTGGGGCATTTAGTGGTGAACAAAACAGACTGTTGCAGAACAGTCCTCGGTTTGACAAAGGACAAACCCAAGGGGAGAAGAGATATGTATTAACAACAGATGACTCATAAACATCATCCAGAAGCAAACTCCTCTGCTTCCAACAGCCCTCTGAGGCTGCTGCTGTCATCGTCAGGAAACTGGAAACAGAGAGTATAAGAAGCTTTCCCAAGGTCACACAGCTCCCTAGTGGAGGAACCAGGATTTGAACTCATGCTCTTGCCCACTCAGCTGCTGCCCCCTTGTGTACCATTAAACCTTGGGTGCAGGGGAGTGGGATAAAGTGGTCCCCACTCCAGCAGACGGGAACGGAAACTATGTAGGATCTGATCTCTTATAAGCCCAGCATTTGGGTGGGGGTGGGGACAGGGGCAGTCAATAATGAAATGGAGCTTCCGTCTCCGTTTGTGGCAATTCTACAGGCTCCTCGCTGGTCTTAGATAGCTCTGGGGACACCATTCCCAGCCTAGGTGCCCCAGGGGCACTGTTGGCAGAGCTGCAACCTGAGGGCATCCCTCTATAATGTCACCCCCAGCCGAGCTATCAACCCTGTCCAGCCTGGCAGCTGCTGCCCCAGCACCCTGCACACCATGGAACTTCCAGAGCCCTACCTCCTCCTCTCCCGGTTTCTCCTTTCCTCTTCCTCCATGGTCTTCTCCTCATCTGTCCCCCTGCTTCTCATCTGCCCCACAAAGCCTCCATGGCCTGGCATCTGACTGTGCCCAGCATTGCACGCTGACTTCCAGCAATCACTCACACCCATGTCCTTGGCCCCTAAACCAGGTGGCCTGAGGGGAACAAGGACCTGGGTTTGTTGCAGTGTGAACCCACTTGGGCACTTCTGAGCTACTGCATTTCTCTTTAACATCCCAGGAGGGCTAGCATTTCTCAAATGGGATGTTATGGTTCCTGTTGTTGCATATCCCAAAATGCAGTGGCTTAAAACAATCATTTTATTTTTCTCAGAGTTCTATAGTTCAGGAATCTGGGACAGACCAAGTTGGATGGTTCTTTCTTAGGGGTCTCTTGCATGGTTGTAGTTAGATGCTGGCTGGGGCTGCAGACATCTGAAGGCTCGACTGGGCTGGACATCCAAGCTGGGTCACCCATGTGGTAGGAGCACCACATAGCCTTTCCAGTAAGGCAGTCTCAGGGTTGTCTTTTTTACTTCCCCCAGAGCAAGCCTCCCAGGACAACCAGGCAGAAGATCCATGACCTCTTGGTCAAACCACAGAGCTTGTCTAGGGTCAAGGAGAGAGGGCACAGATCATCCTTTGCAATAGGCTGAGATCAAAGAACTTGCAGATCTGTTTTAGATCCTCTCCAGATTTTGTTGTTGTTGTTGGGGGGAGGTAATTAGGTTTACTTACTTATTTTATTTTTAGAGGCGATGCTGGGGATTGAACCCAGGACCCTGTGTATGCTAAGCATGTGCTAAACCTTCCCCTCAATCCTTGAGTTGAGCTAAACCTCAATCCTCTCCAGATTTTAAAACAGACAAAATATGTGAAAACACAGATAGTGCCTGGCCCTGAGCAGATGCCCAATAAAAGGTCACCAATCCTCCCTAGGTAGCTAACTAGGTAGTCCAGTGGAAGGAGCATCTAGACCGATGAGTTTGAATTCCAGCATGCACCAGCTTTGTGTCTCTGCTCAAGTCACCTGACCTCTCTGAGCTGCAGTTGACTTCCAGGATGGATTACCCAAGGGGTAAGCTGAGACTGAGTCTGTAGTTTGCTGGTTGGTGTTACTAACTGGAACCAGTTGGGCTGAGTTCAAATCCTCCAGTCTTGAGCTTGGCCTCGTGTTCAGCTCCCCATCTATAAAATGGGGTGATGAAAATGGCCTCTTTCCCCTGCGAGCTGTCATGGGCATTAAATGGTTAATATACAGAAAACAGTCAGACCAGGGCCTGGCACTTAGCAAGTATTAGTTAATATGATTGTTATTAGGGCCAACAAAGTATAAAGAGAGAGGTTTGATTTCCATCAATTTTTCCATCATTGTGCAATCATAGACTGTAATTTCCAAAAAATCACATTTAAATTTGAATAAAATGGTGTGTCATGGGCAACGTGGGCTTCTGGGAGGTCCTGGATGGGAAAGGACCAAGATGCACCCAAGAGTCCTCCTGAGAAAGGACTGGCCGCTTATATCCCTGGAAATCCTAGCAAAGGATCTTGTTTGCTACCCAGGCAGGAGTTAAGTCATGGAGAGTTTGAGACAAAGGAAAAGAGCCTTCTGGTCATAATGAAGCCCAATCTGGAAAAAGGAACGCTTGGGACTGGTCAGGACATACTGGAGAGGTTCCATCCCTCTGTCTGCTGGCTCTCCTGGAACCAGAGTGGACTGACGGGAGGACCACACACGTTTGCAGAATGGTGGGGTCACACCAGATGGTCATGAATACTTAATCATTCAAAGCAAAAATCAAGGTCTTTCTTCCTATCTCAACACGGCTGCCATTGGACCAATGGGTCTTGAACTCACACCAATGTCTTCTCACAGTTGTTTTCACTGGAGGCTTTTTGAGCCGGACATCATGAGCCAAGGCTGGGGAATTCCAGCTTCTTGCGTGTTCCTGCCACACCCCTTTAGCAGCTACAGAAAGTCATTGAGCCTCAATTCGGCATCAAAGACCATGAACAATCTGAGTCCAGGAGATTCGGGGGTACTGTCTTATGACATGCATGGCTTAGAAAGAGGAATCAAAAGGATGGGAAAGATGGTGACACCTCTCTGTTGCCAGGTGCCAATCATGTGATCCCCCAGGACCTCAGTGGGATGGATTTGCTTGACTTGTGGGAGAGGAAGAGTCCAAGGGTGAGCTCCACACCTTACATTGGCAGGCAACTCTTTGAGGGGTAAGTCTGGGGTAAGATCTTTATCAGTTGAAGTTGCAAGTAACAGAAAGCCACTGAAGTTAGCTTAAGCAGAGAAGGGGGTCTCTTGGTAGGATAATGGGTTATTGTGGAATTCAAGGACAGCCAAGACCCTCAATGGACTAGAACTGGTCCTGGAAGGGTGTCAACTCCCTGGCAGTACTTTCTGCGTATTTTGTCACCTCTCTGAATAGGGGTCCCTTCCATCTCCCTCTGCAGCCAGGCTTTGCCCATTCCCTGTGGACATGACCATCCCACCAGCACGGAGGGTCACATCTCCCTTGTTCCAGGGACCAGCTCAGGATGTGTCCAACCATCTCCCAGTTCTAACTCCTAGAGAGAGAATCTAATTGGCCATGTACAGAGCAGATGTGCATCCATGGTCAATCAAGTGAGACCAAAGTGACATCATCAGGTACCACAAACATGATGGCAAGGTGCTGTGAGCTGGGTGCACACTCCCTAAGGCTAGATTGATGGGGATGATTCACAGCAAAGAGTGTGTGGTTACAAGCAGAGAAAAGCCCAAGATTCAGGGGGACAGCAGCTTGGGGTAAAAATTACCTCTGGGGCTCCGTCAGTGTTCCATCATGTCCCCCAAATTCCCAACCACTTCCATGCATGCTAAGCTGACATCTAACAGCCACACCTGTGTCTGTTGGAGGGCAGGTCCAGGGATGTCAGGATCCCCTTAACCCAGGAGCATGGTGGCCCCAAAGAGCCTGGAATTTAATACCCCCTGGTACATTGGCTGACAATGGCTAACAGGGCTGGGGGTGTAAATACCCCAGCTCCCATGCTCTCAGCTGGGATGATTCAGAAGTGGCTGTTTCCCACAGTATGGAGATTCCTCAAAAGGCTGAAAATAGACTAAATCTATGATCCAGCAATCCCACTCCTGGGCATATATCCAGAGGAGACTCTAACTAGAAAAGATACATGCACCCCAATGTTCACAGCAGCACTATTTACAATAGCCAAGACATGGAAACAACCTAAATGTCCATCGACAGATGATTGGATAAAGAAGTTGTGGTATATTTATACAATGGAATACTATTCAGCCATAAAAATGAGTAAAATAATGCCATTTGCAACAACATGGATGGACCTGGAGATTGTCATTCTAAGTGAAGTAAGCCAGAAAGAGAAAAATACCACATGATATAACTCATATATGGAATCTAAGGCAAAGAAAAAGATGAATGAACTTATTTACAAAACAGAAACAGACTCATACACAGAAAACAAACATATGTTACAGGGAGGGGAGGGGAAGAGGTAGGAAGGGATAAATTGGGAGGTCGAGTTATGCAGATACTAACTACTATATATAAAATAGATACACCACAAGTTTCTACTGTATAGCACAGGGAACTATATTCAATATCTTGTAGTAACTTATAATGAAAAAGGATGTGAAAATGAATATATGTATGTATATGCATGACTGAATTATTATGCTGTACACCAGAAATGGACACAACATTGTAAACTGACTATACTTTAATTTAAAAATTTTTTAAATTAAAAAATAATTTTTAAAAAGAAGCATTTGTTTCCTGGAGGATTCTCTAGTGAGTCACATAGCAGCTGGCTTAATGCTGTACACTTTATCATGTTCCTTCCTCTCCCTGTATCACTAAACACATTTCTTTCCCGTATTCCTTGTGTATTTCAAATAAGCTGCCTGCCCTCAAATCCTCAGCTTAGGGTCTGCTTCTGGGAACCCAAACTAAGACAAGGACGCTGAAGTTTGGGGAGAGGAACCCAGGAGTCTCTAGTCTCTGAAGATATCTGTGTATTCATTCTCCCATCCAATGAATACCAGCTGAATACCTACTGCATGCCAAGCAACGCGCTGACAAATATAGGAGAAAAACAGGGATGAACAGAAAAAGTCTAGCCATATAAAGAGAGGAGGGCTTTTTACAAGAAGAAACTGGGAAGCCAAAGGCTGAGCTGTGGTATTATTTAACTATATATAAAAACTATGACTCAGCGTAGGAAAAGTGAACACCAAATCCCAGAATACAAGGGGCACCCCCTTAAAGTTCGAGAGAGGTAGTTTAGGGCCAATTAAAGGAATTCTTCATCCAACAGTGAAGAGCAAATTTATCCAACTCGAGTTACCCCACAAGAAGTAATACAAGCAGAAAACGTAAACAGATTTTTAAAAATAAATTAATGCTGGAGTTCATTTTTTATTCTATTCGGTGATATTTACTGAGGACTTTCTTTGGACCAGGCATTCTGGAAAAAAAGAGATGAATAAGACAGACATGAGACAAACCTTTTGATGGAGGGACCCCGGGTGAACAGTCAATGCATCCTCTGTGTTGAAAGCAGCAACAGGGATCTAGAGGTTTCCCAGGAGCCCAGAGGGGGCGGGTGTCTGGACTGAAGGGTGAGGAGAGGCCTTCACGGATGGATGTGACTCAGGGCCAGATGCAGGTTACAGAAATGTAACCAAGACAGACTGAGGAAGATAAAGATGATGTATCGGCTCCCATGAATGGCAGGTCCAGGGGAGAGACTGGTTTCAGATACATCTGGGACAAGGATCTCAAAGGAGATGGTCCCACCCCCCTTCCCTCCCCTCCTCTAACCTCCCCACTTCTCTCTGGACTCTGCCTGGCTCCTCCAGCCACTCCATCAGGCAGAGAAGGTGGCCACTGACAGCTATGATTCAACCTGTGTCCCAACAGGCTGCACCTCCCCCCACTGCAATTGAGCAGTAAAATCCCGGGGAAAGACTTGATTGGTCCAGCTCAGGTCACATGTCCACTTTGGCAGATGCTGTCATGCCCCATCTTGGTCCTTGCACTCACATCTGGTCTCAGAGTCTGCTTAGGGGGAACAAAACTAAGACATCCCGCCATTGCCACAAGCCTGTGACCTGGAGACAGGACCTTGGGATGGGCTGGCCTGGCTCACCTGCTCACCCAGTGGCTGGGGCAGCTGGAGCCTGTGACCAGAGTTGGGGAGGAACAGCTGTGCCAAGGAAGGGGGACTGGGCAGAGAAATGGCCGAGACAGAGGGGCCTAGAAGGATGAACAGGAGACACAAGGACCACAGAGAGGAGGCAAAGGCTGGGAGTGTGCGCCTGAGTGAGTCGGCTAAGCAATGCCAGCTTGAACCTCAGGGGAAGAGAATTAGGAGCCCCCAAAAGGCAAGATTTCCATTTTGGGCAGATCATGAGGCATCCATGGGGAGGAGAGCCTGGGGTCAGTGTAACTAGAATGGGTGTCTCGGGGGGAGTTTCTGGCACCAAAGACGATGGTCAGCCCCAGCCCCCAGAACAGCTCCTCTCCTCTCTGGATGCCTGGGTGCTGGGTGAGCGAGCCCCGAGCTTAAAGGAGGGAACTAGGAACCCAAGCTCGTCATCTGTTGAGTGTTTTATATGAACCCTGTATTCCATCCTCATGCCAGTGCTGCGAGAGGGGATCTGTAGCATTCTCACGAAATGGAGAAAAAAATGAGGGTCACACACATAAATAAGTTGCCTAGGATCACTCAGCAAGAGATACAGAGGGTATGAATCCACTGGACTCCAAAACCTGGGCTTTTAACAAATCTATGATGTGTTCATTGATCGTTAATAGGTCCAATGCAGGTCTGTCTGTCTGTCTCTCCCTGCCTCCCTCTCTCTCTCTTCCTGAATCTATTCAGGTCCTGAGTTCCAATTGTGAGCATTCAGCTAGCAAGGGATACCTGTTGAAACAATGAGGTGGTCAGAAGGGAGTAGCCTATTAAATCCTTTGGTTAGAAAGTACTGGAACATCCAGGGAGCTTTTTGTTACAGGATTTGGGACAGGAATGCTTTCATGGTTCCAAAGTATAAACAATTACCCTGGAACACTCATGAGTCCTTCCTCCTCAGCCAAGGAAAAGTTTATAAAAAGTGATAAGGTTGCCAAATCATCCAGGGTGACAGTTTGTGGCCATCCTAGGAAAATAAAGCCAGCTTCTCAATGCTTCATCTCAGTGCTAGATCCCTTTAACAACAAAATTCCCTAGCAGTGACACCAAACGCTCAAGTTGCCTCCAGATAGCTTATCTCTTTTCTTCCTTAAAAACTGGAAGATTCTTGATTTCTAACTGAGTACACTGTCACTCAGCTAAAAGACAATACTTCCCAGCCTGCCTTGAGCCCCCTCCTTTCTGTAGAACTACATTTTATCCAGAAGAGTGAATGGAATAGTTTTGTGTGGCTTCCAGGACGTCTCCCTAAAAGAAGAGGGAAGTTTTCCCTTCATTGTTCTCATTCTTCCTTCCTGCTCAGAATATGAGTATGATGGCTGGAGTACGGCAGCCACCTTGGACCATGAGGTACCTTGAGAACAGAAGCCATACATAGTGACACCTGGGTCCATGAGTGATAGACATCTCTTTATCAGTCCCACTACCTACGTGAGACTTCTTTAACATAAAAGAGAAATATATTTCTATCCTTTTCAAGTGGGAAAGAGGGGTGTGGTCTTTCTATCTCAGCGTAGCTAATCCTGAGAACACCTTTAGTTTTAAAGTGATAATAGATCCAATGTTAGAACAAGAGAATTTATTTTTTT
The DNA here is from genome assembly GCF_009834535.1 of Camelus ferus. Taxonomy (NCBI): domain Eukaryota; kingdom Metazoa; phylum Chordata; class Mammalia; order Artiodactyla; family Camelidae; genus Camelus; species Camelus ferus. Next base: position 57,016,278 of record NC_045704.1, on the reverse strand, counting down.
GTTGTTACAGTTTCTTTGATTTCTCTCTTTTGAATCATCCATCTGGAACCTCTTCATTCTTGGGGGGAAATGACAAAATGGCAGCATGATTGTATCTTTATAAAAAGGGGGAGACTCCATTTCACAGTTTCATAAGAGACTCCTTGTTCACGCTGCTTTGAAATCACTAACCCGGACAGCCCAAACCCATGTCCGAAACACGCCTGGGTTGCCGTCATCATCAGGGTTCCTGCCCCTTCTTCTCTCCTATATCCAAGCAGAGATGTCGGAGAACACCAAAGATCATGACTGGGGATTCCTCAGGAAATGCAGCTCTTTTGGCAAACACTGCCATGGTGGTTGCTTTCTCCTAGGGTGACAATCAGGCTTTTTCAGAGAAGGCTGGGCTCTGAGTTTCACGCCCAGGGTGTGGTATTTCTGGAAGATTCTAAACCTTTCAGTCAGCCTGGGAGGAAGCCAAGCTGCTCATTCTCCCATGGACAGCATCCCCCGCCGCTGCCCCCCAGGCCATGTGCTGAGTCCTTAGGTGCCCTGGAAACCCCCACGCCAGCCCAGGGAGGGGGACAAAAAGAATGAAAACTGGCCTCCCCTCTGGCCCCTAGCAAAGGAATCACAGAACTCCAGCCCTCGTGCTGGGGCGGGGCCCTACACATCTCCTCAGGGCACTGAGCCTCCAGATCTTCTGTTGGACCTTGAATCCAAGCTCCATTTTTGTTGGCTTGAGACCCTGGACAAGTGCCTTGACTCCCCTGCCCCTCAGTCTCTTCATCTGTGAGATGGGACCAGTAACAGACCCACGTGATAGCGCCGTTGTTGTAAATCAGTTAACTGCTGAGAATTCTTAGTCTCATCCCTTCCATCTGCACCCTCCAATTCATCAGCAGTCCTCCTTCTATAAATACTGTCCCTGCCAAGCATTACCGCCTATGGGACACCCTCTCTAATCTCCTCCAACCCCAGAAAACCATCAAATAATCGTAGTTTTTGCTCAAAGTCTGAAAAGCAGGGCACATGAGTGTATTCATGTCCCGGGGCCACCAGGATGAAGGACCACAAATTGGGTGCCTCAAAACAACAGCAATTTGTTCTCTCACAATGCACGGGGCCAAAGGCTGAGATCCGGGTAGCAGCTGGGCTGGGCTCCCTCTGGAGACTGGAGGGAAGGACGCTGTTCTCTTCCTCCAGCTTCTGAGCTGCCACGTCCTCTCCTCTTCTAAGGACACCAGTCATAGTGGGTTAGGGCCACATCTCATTACATCTGCAAAGAACCTTTCTCCAAATAAGGCCATATTCTGAGGTTCTGGGTGACATGAATTTTGGCAGGACACTCTTCCCTTGACTCTGAACTATGTGACCAAGAATATAGTGTTAAGTGATGCTGTGTCAGACCCTAAGAAACTGGCAGCTTCCGGTGGGGGAGGGATAAACTGGGAGTTGGGGATTAGCAGATACAAACTACTATAAACAAAAATAGATAAACAAGGACCTATTGTATAGCACAGGGGACTATATTCTACGTTTGGTAATAACCTATAATGAAAAAGAATATATGTATGTACAACTGGATCACTACGCTGTACACCAGAAACAAACACAACATTGTAAATTAACTATACTTCAATTTTTTAAAAAAGGAATATATGTATGTATATGCATGAGTGGGACATTGTGCTGTACACCAGAAATTGACACACTGTGACTGTGCTTTAATTAATTAAAAAGAAAGAAAGAAACTGGCAGCTTCCATTCCTCCTCATGGGACACTTGCTCTTAGAAGCCCACCACCATGCTGTGAGGAAGCCCAAGCCACCCCGGGGAGGGGAGCCAGCAGCCAGCGTCAATGTGCAGTTATGAGTGTGCCATCTTGGAATGGGTCCTCCACACCCAGCTGAGACGGGAGCAAAATCAATGACTGGTGGTGTTCTACGGCACTAAGTTTTGGGGTGGTTTCTTGCACCACAAAAGGTAACAGGAACAGAAACGGTCAGTTTCTTGCTTTTCCGGTATGATGCTGGGCACACAAGCAGGCGTGCAGCAAATGTTTGCTGACTGTAACACGATCGTCTCTGACTGCCAAGAAACTACTTGACAATGGCGACAACTGAATTATTAATACCCAGGGACCCATTAAATAGGACATGCCAAGCTCTGTTTTCCTTCTTGCCTCAGCCAAGATAAACTGAAATTTTTATTTCCAAATGATGGGATGGTTTTGTGTTCCTGCTGACTAGGCAGTATTGGCCCTAATAGAGGGCAGATTCCTGGAGTCACTGGCAGGCTGTGGCTGGGTGAGGAAGTGAATTCATGAGACCTGCAGATGTACACGTCCTAGAGGATGCTCCGACCTGGGACAATTGCAAAAACGACCTCGCCCTGACTGTTCATATTCCAGATCAGTGCCATCAGTTGATGACTGGCGCCTGTTGCTCATTCGGTCTTGCTTTCAACCCAAGCCAAAGCTGAAAACATTTCTTCAGAGAGTAATGACCACATGGTCCATCATTATTGTGATGACTCCAAGTGACTCCACCTCCCTTTGTCCTCACCCCTCTGCCTGATGACTTTGCCCCTTGTGAATTTCCCTCTTCTTACAAAGACACCGGTGACTGGATGAGGGCCCAACCCTACTCTGGTAGGACCCCAACTTGATTACATCTGCAAAGACCCTGTTTCCAAATAAGGTCACAATCGGATGGCTGAGTGGAGCTGAGATTTGGGGGAACACTAGTCGATCCACTATACTTGTAAAAGGGACTCTGTTGGTGTGATTAATTAAGGATCTGGAAATGAGGATATTATGATGAATTATCCTGTAGGTCCAATGTGACCACAAGGGGCCTTATAAGAGGGAGGTGGGAGTCAGAGTCAGAGCAGGAGGTTGGAGGGATGCACTTTGAAGATGGAGGAAGGGGCCACGAGCCAAGGGACACAGGAGCCTCTAGAAGCCAGAAGAGGCCAGGGTGATACTCTGATTTTAGTCCAGTGAGACCGCATTTGGACTTCTGACCTCCAGGACCATAAGAGAGTAGATTATTGATTTCTACTGTCTTGAAGTCTCGAAGGTTGTGGTCACTTACTACAGCAGCTTTAGGACACTAACACAGATCCACGGTTAGTTGTGACTGCAGGAGGGCATAGGGGTGGCTGCCGAGCTGGGCCACAGGTCCCTGCACTGCACCCTCAAGGGGGAAACCCCTGTGAATCAGCCACAGCACAGGGAACAGCTTCCAGGCAGTGCAGCTGGCAGACCACACAGCATTCGGCTCGGCCCTGAATCATCTGGCTCCGAGAGGTGCTTCCTTAGGGCCTCTTTACCAGAAATGCCCTGGGCTCTCCCTGATTATTTTTCTAGCAATCAACTAACACTTTCCAGATGCAAAAACTGGACAGGGGCCAGTCTCAGCCTCTGTGCTGGTGGGCAGCAGCTGTCTTCCACCATCGGGTGGCCCCGGGACGCCTGCAGAAGCTCGGACCAGGCTGGACTTGAAAGTGGCCGAGGCAGAGAGCCTGGGCATCCTGGCGTCTCCCCGCGCTGTCCTCCTCCTCCCTACATCCTCTCATCTCCGTGGGACAGGCAGCTACGCTCACACCATATCCACTCAGAGGTGTGTGTTTATCTTCTACAACAGGGCGGTGGGGGCGGCGTGGGGAGCGGTGCTTGACTTGACAATAAGCAGTATCTGTTTCTCTCACTTGATTGCTCATTTGAAAAGTCTCAAGTCACTAGTTGGAGGCATACCCTCCGGAGTCTCTTGTGGCTGTGTCTTCCTCAACCCTCCCCTCCTATGATGCCTCCTGGCACGGGAGAAAGTCAGGGTCTTTGTGGTTTTGCTGGGGGAAGAGAACCCACCCCAACCCCAGATCCTTCTATCAAACACAGGAGCTAAGATCAGTGTCCTGGAGCTGCTGGAAGAAATGATCACAAACTGGGGAACTTAAGACAACACAAATTCACTTTCTCAACATTCTGGAAGCCAGAAGTCCAAAATCAAGGCAGCAGGGCCACGCTCCCTTCAAAGGGTCTGGGGAAGATCCTTCCGGCCCTTTCCAGCTTCTGATGGCTCAGGTGTTCCCGTGACCACATCGCCCCAATCTCTCTCTGCCTCTGTCCTCACCTGGCCTCCTCTCTTCCAGTCATTGCATTCAAGGTGTACCTGGGTAACCCAGGATGCTCTTGTATGGAGATCCGCTACTTAATTCCTTGGTCACATTTGTAGGCTTTTTCCAAGCAAGGTCACATTCACAGTTCTGGGGGTTGGCACGTGGACAGAGCTCCTTAGCGGCCCCCTTTAAACCCACTACAGCAAGCGTGGGTTCACTCTAGCCCTTCCGTCCTCACCAGGCCACCCCGGCAGCCTGGGCTCCAGCACCGACCCGTGTTAGAGAGGGGTACGGAGGGTGGGAGGGGCTCTGAGCTCTTCTGCTTTCAGCCTCCCCCTTAACCTAACCCCTTAACTCCCTCCTTCCCTCAACTCCAGGGTGGGGCCCAGGGGGGCACCACAGGACATGTCACTCTCCCCCATCTCTTTCTCACCTCTCCCCTCACCCAGCTGCAACAGGGAGAGGATTTCCCACCTTCTTGTGTTGCAAAGATGCCTCTTTCATGAAGCCTTGAATTGTATTCCCCTATGACTGATAATCAGCTTGAAGGCCAAGTTCAATATGCCTTTTTTTTAAATTGAAGTAAAGTTGATTTACAATGTTGTGTTAGTTTCAGGTGTACAGCACAGTGATTCAGTTATACATATAAATGTATATATACACATATATATTCTTTTTCAGGTTCTTCTTCATTACAAGTTATTACAAGATATTGAATATAGTTCCCTGTGCTATACGATAGGTTCTTATTGTTTATCTATCTTATAATTATTATAGTTTGTATCTACTAATCCCAAACTCCTAATTTATTCGTTCCCCCCTTTCCCCTTTGGTAACTACAAGTTTGTTTTCTATGTCTGTGAGCCTGTTTCTGTATTGTCAATAAGTTCATTTGTATCATTTTTTTTAAAATTCCATATACAAGTGATATCATAGGATATTTGTGTTTCTCTGTCTGGCTTACTTCACTTAGTATGATAATCTCTAGGTCCATCCATGTTACTGCAAATGGTATTATTTCATTCTTTTTATGGTTGAGTAGTACTCCACTGTAGAAATATACCACATCTTCTTTATCCAGTCATCTGTCAGTGGACATTTAGATTGTTTTCATGCCTTGGCTATTGTCTATAGTGCTGCTATGAACACAGTGCATGTATCTTTTCAAATTGGAGTTTCCTCTGGATATATACGCAGAAGTGGGATTGCTGGATCATTTGGTAGGTCTATTTTTAGTTTTTTGAGGAATCTCCACACTGTTCTCCATAGAACAGTATACACCAATTTATATTCCCACCAACTGTGTAAGAGGGTTCCCTTTTCTCTGCATTCTCTCCAGCATGAATTATTTGTAGACTTTTTGGTGGTAAGAAGCCTGACTCTTGATGCGTACATGGGAGCTAAAGGGATTTAGAAAACCCCTTGAGTTTACCTGCGTCTGCTTTCAGGCCTCTGATCTCAGGAAGAACTCTTAAAAACCAGACTCCAACTCCTTTTTCCTCCTGAGCTCCCGAAGCATTCCTGGTACCCCTAAGTCAGACAGGAGCCTCAGCTGAGAAGAGGAAAGGTCACTACCAGGAAATACAAGAGAGGAAGATGCATCCATGTGAGCCTCTTCCACAGACCAGCAGCGCCGCGCTGACCCAATCTCACCAGCAGGGGGTGTCAGAGGCATGTTAAAAATCAACTCTGTGGGAGGTCGATTTTCCATGCGATAAAGTACACACAACTCAAAGAGTTCCCACGAACATCCACACCACATGGCTAGTCACATGTAGAATGTTTCAATCACCTATTGCCCTTCCTGAGTCAGCCCTCAGCCTTCCCGAGTCAGCCCTCAGCCTTCCCTCTCCTCCCACCCACTTCCCACCTCCCCCAGCCTTGCCCACTGGTTCTAGAAGGTCATGTAAATGGAATCACACAGCCTGTGAACAGATGACCCTCCCCCTCCCCTACAGGTGAGCACCTTAAAGCCTCCAGAACAGATGGCACAGTCAAGCCTGGCAGATGAGGAAAGATTTTAAAATAAATTAAAACATTTATTTGTATGTTAAAAAATAATGCTTATGTCACTAGACACAGAGAACTCATAGACACAGAGAACAGATTCATAATGACCAGAGAGGAGGGGGTTGGAGGGTGGGTGAAATGGGTGAAGGGGGTCAACTGTACAGGGATGGATGGAAACTACACTCACGGTGGTGACCACTCTGTAGTGTCTACAGATGCTGAATTATAATGCTGTACACCTAACACTTATATAGTAAGAATAAAATAATAATCCCAGGCGGCTTTTTTGGTAGAAGTTAACAAACAGATCCTAAAATACATGTAGAAACACAAAGAATATAAAATAGTCACAACAACTTTGAGAAAAGAATAAAGCTGGAAGGTTAACATTCCTGTTCAAGATTGTTCATCTAAAACAGTAAGCTATAAATAGCTCATATAACTTAATAACCAAAAAACAAACAACCCAATCCAAAAATAGGCAGAAAACCTAAATAAACATTTCTCCAATGAAGACATACAAATGGCCAATAGGCACATGAAAAAATGCTCAATACTGCTAATCATCAGAGAAATGCAAACCAAAACTACAATGAGACATCACATCACACCAGTCAGAATGGCCATCATTAAGAAGTCCACGAAACATAAATGTTGGAGAGGGTGTGAGAAAAGGGAACCCTCCTAAACTGCTGGTGGGAGTGTAGTTTGGTGCAGCCATTATGGAAAACAGTATGGAGATTCCTCAAAAAACTAAAAATAGACTTACCATGTGATCCAGCAATCCCACTTATGGGCATATAGCCTGAGGAAACTTCAATTCAAAAAGATACATGCACCCCAATGTTCATAGCAGCACTACTAACAATAGCCAAGATGTGAAAACAACCTAAATGTCCATTGACAGATGACTGGATAAAGAAGCTGTGGTATATTTCTACAATGGAACACTACTCAGCCATAAAAAAGAATAAAATAATGCCATTTTGCAGCAACATGGATGGGCCTAGAGATCGTCATTCTAAGTGAAATAAGCCACAAAGAGAAAGAAAAATACCATACGATATCACTTACATGTGGAATCTAAAAAAAAAAAAAACACCACAAATGAACTTATTTACTAAACAGAAACAGATTCACAGACAGAAAATAAATGTATGGTTACCGGGGGGAAGAGGGTGGGAAGGGATAAATTGGATATTCAATATTTGCAGAAACTAACTACTATATACAAAATAGATGAACTCCAAGTTCCTACTGTACAGCATAGGGAACTATATGCAATATCTTATAATAACCTATAATGAAAAAGAATATGAAAACAAATATATGTATGTATATTATGACTGAAACACTATGCTGTACATCAGAAATTGAAACATTGTAAACTGACTGTATTTCAATTTTTAAAAACCCCAGTAAGCAAGACCCACACACATATGATCAATTTTTCTTTTTACAAAGGTGCAAAGGCAAAGTCTGATGGAGAAAGGAGAGTCTCCTCAACAAAAGGTACTAAAAGAATTAAATATCCATATACAGAAAATTAACTTTGATCCATAAATCTTACCATATACAAAAATTAACTCAATCTAATCAGAGACCTAAATGTAAAACCTAAAATTATAAAACTTCTATGGGAGGAAGGGTATAGCTCAGTGGTAGAGGGCATGCTTAGCATGCACGAGGTCCTGGATTCAATCTCCAGTACCTCCACTAAATAAATAAACAAACAAACAAACAAACAAACAAACTTACAAAACTTCTACAAGAAAACATAGGAGAAACTCCCTGTGACCTTGGGTTAGGCAATATTTTCTTAGATACAATATCAAAAACACAATCCATAAAAGAACAACTTGATAAACTAAAATGTTTAAAGTAAGTGTTATGACACTGAGTTGCTGGTTTACAATGTGTAGAGAAATGATATACATGATTATATAGCACTGAGTATAGGGGAGGGGTGAATGAAAACATACTGCTGCAAGGGTCCTGCACTGTCCTGGAGTAATTCAAAATTAACTCTAAGCAGGATGTGATCAGTTAAAGACGCACATTGAAATCCCCCGAAATCCCTAGAACAACCATGACAAATGATGGTTTTCCATGGCCTGGGGAAAAGCTTCTAAAACATAGCAAACAAAAACAGGAAAAGAGCATCGTCTCAAGGGTACAATCCTAAATATACATATATACACATATATACAAATATTTAGGAATGTTATTAAATTATATTACTATTATATATTAAGGATTATACTAAGGAATATTAAAAGGCCAAAAAGAAACATGCACACATATGAATGATGAGATTACGGAGGTTTTGGGTCTTTTTCCCTTCTGTTCAATGCCCAACCAACATGTTTCAAGTGAGAATGTATTACTTTAGGGAGAAATGTGCAAAACAGGAAAATGAAAGAAATATAAGAGGGAGGGAAGAGGAAGGAAAAAAACAAGCAGGGAGGAACAGAAGGAGGGAAGGAAAACTGTGACTGGGAGTCCAGAAGAGCAGAGCACTTTCCCACCCTTGAAGGCACTGTCCAGTGTAGGACGATGGCTTCCAGGCGACCGGCAAGAGCAGGGCATCTGTGAACTTGGAGCAGAAGGAAGCATGTACCTGTCCAACAGAGGGATCTGACCTCCTTATGGACTGAGAGCAGAGGGAGGCATGGGAGGCACTTTTCTATGAACTGAGAACAGCAACCCAATCCACCTCTTGCATCCACGCCAGCATGTGTGCAAACAACTGGGGATGAAGGGCTTTGAGTGCCTGAATGGGGTCCCAGGGCAGCCCCCCTTGGGGCCTGGCTCTGAGATTAATCAAAACAACAGGGAGTTAGGGAAATTGCTGTTTCCACTCCTCACAAGCCCTAGGGAAAGGGCGGGGAATTGGACCGCTCTGAGTCAGCCTTGCGGACCAGGACAGGGACAGGTCAGAGGAAGAGAAGGTTACAAAGGTCTGATGAGTGAGAGATGGCTCTTGCTCCATCCGCAGAATGAGCCAACTCTGGCGGGGAAACGGCAGCTCTCTACGTGAAAAGACCTCTCCAGCTTTCCAGAATTCTTAATCAAAACAGAACAGCATCAACGTACAAACTTTTCAAGGCTAACTCTTCTTCTACTAACATTTCCCACCAATATTAAAGTCATCTGAGGGGTAAACAACTCAGTCTCTTTACGAGGTCTCTGCAAAGAGGGTTTGCTGACACAGGGAGTGATCTGCTGGTTTTGCTTTAGGAAAGCTGTGATCAACAGAAAGACTGAAATTCCGAAAGTAACAGTCCTTGAAAGATAAGGCAGCCCCCTGTGATTACCTGGAAGACATGTCTTCAGAATTTTATTTTCTAATTTATCCTGGCTAAGAGGCACCATAAAACATGGGCCTGGGTTTGAATCCTTAGCATAGCATTTCTTTGCTGTGTGCCCTTGGGAAAGTCACTTGCCTTCTCTGGGCCTCACTCCTCTCATCTGTAAACAAGGATAGTAAACATGATGTACCTCTCAGGGCTGCTGTGAAGACAAATAAGAGGATTATGATGTGCTCAGTAAACATAAGTACATAATGGTCAGTGTGCATTAAGTGCTTAATAGTGGTAGCTGTTACTAGGAGTGTTTAAAATATAGACTCCTGGCTGTGTGGACTTGAGCCAAGCACTCTCACTTCCTAGATGAGTTGCACTCTGCTAACTGAGACCCCAAGCACCCTCCATCCCTGCCACTGCCTGGCCCTGGGAGGCAGGAGACCAGGTGGGACCCTCACTCTGCCACATGTATCTGCTCTGTGCCTCAGCTTCTCCATGTGAGACATGGCAGGCCTTGGCCAGCCCCCCAAGAACTGTCCACTCTGATTTTCTCCACTTATCCAGAGAAGAGCAGAACGAAATTCAGCTCAACATGCCCACTGTGGGATGGAGATGAGGGGCACACATGCGCCCAGAAAAGCTGAATGCAGAGTGGACCCGACACTACTGTCAAGGAAAACGGCTTCTAAGCTGAAATCTGACAGACTTTCTGGGTCCCTGCGATGCCAGGATGTGCAAGTTCTTCAACAGCTTCAGCTGCCTCGGGCTCCCGCACATTATTGTTACTAAAAATAAAACCATGGAGGTTTGGTTCCGCCAGGGTGGACCAGCACTGACCCTCTTGGCTCTTGCACTGAAATAAATTGCAACACCTTAGGGTCTGTGGGAAGCTGCTCTCTGAGGACCCCGAGAAGTAAATGGAGGTAGACAGACTGGGGAGGAGCCAGAAGTCAAAGCATCCTGGGGCGGTGGTGAGCTTCCACCTTCTCAGATATGTCCTGGCCTTAGCTCACAGGCCGCTGGAAAGGAATTGTGCACCAGGGGGAGCAGAGAGGGCACCAAGATGGAACAGATTGTCCAAGGATCCCGTATCTATTAAAGTAATTGAACTTGTAGTTTAAAACCTTATGAAAAAGAAAATCTTTAGGCCCAAATAGTTCTGCTAGTGAAACCTACCAATGTTTATAGTAGGAGTAGCACCAGTCCTACACAGGAGGGAAAACTTAGCAACTCATTTTATGAGGCCAGTATTATTCTGACACCCAAACTGTATGAAGACAGTACAAAAAAAGTGTTCAGACCACTGTGCGTCATGGACACAGACACAAAGATCCTCAACAAATATAAGCAAATCAGATCTAGCAATGTATAAAAAATATACTACACCATGACCAAATGGTATTTATTTCAGGAATGCAGGCTGGTGGAGTATCAAAAAAAATCAATCAAGACACTCCATCACACATGGAAGCAACCTAAATGTCCATCAACAGATGACTGGATAAAGAAGTTGTGGTATAATTATACAGTGGAATACTATTCTACCATAAAAAAGAATAAAATAATGCCATTTGCAGCAACATGGATGGACCTAGAGATCATCATTCTAAGTGAAGCTTTAGAAAGAGAAAGAAAACTACCATATGGTATCACTCACATGTGGAATCTAACAACAACAAAAAGACACTATGAACTCATCTACAAAACAGAAGCAGACTTGCAGATTTAGTAAACAATCTTATGGTTACTGGGGAAGGGGGTGGGAAGGGATAAATTCAGGAGTTTGACATTTACAAATGTTAGCCACTATACATAAAAATAGATTTTAAAAGTTTCTTCTGTATAGCACAGGGAACTACGTTCAATACCTCCTAATAACCTTTAATGAAAAAAAAATGAAAACAAATATATGTAATGTATGTGCAGGGCTGTGACATCATGCCATACACCAGAAATTGACACATTGTAATTGAATGTACTTCAATTAAAACAAAAAGACACTCCATCATACTAATAGACTAATGGAAAAAAACAACACAGAATCATATTAACTGGTGCAGAAAAACATTTGACAAAATTCAACATCCATTCATGATAAAAATAAAAACCCTCAAAAAACTGTGAGTGGAAAGGAACTTCCTCAGTCTGATAAAAGACATCTACAGAAATCACACAACTAGCATATTGAGTGGTGGAAGACCTGCCTAACCCTTAGGACAGAAACAAGGCAAGTATATATATTCTTACCATTCTTAGGACTCATTTTACTGGAAGGCTTGACCAAGGAAAGACAGCAAGAAAATGAAACCATGGGCATACAGACTGGAAAGAAAGAAATACAACTGCCCCTACTTGTATACACCATTATCTGTGTAGAAAATCTGAAGGAACGTACAAAAGCAGCTTATGTGAGCTTAGCAAGGTCTCAGCATACAAAGTCAACATACAAAAATCAATCGTATTTCTATTCTCCAGCAATAAACAATTGATAACTGAAAAAATTAAAATAATACTGTTTCCAAATGCACCCCAGAATGAAATACTTTCGGTGTGCATGTAACAAAAGAGTGTACATGATTTGTATGTTTCATCGAAATGCTCATGAAAGAAATCAAAGAAGACCAAAATAAATGGAGAGACATCCCACGTTTAGAGGTTGGAAGACAATGTAATTCACTTGTAAATTCTCCCCAAACAGACCTCTAGGGCTAAACACATTTCCAATCAAAATTCCAGCATGAGTTTTTGTAGACAGATTCAAGCTGGTGTTAAAATCAATGTGGAAAGAACCTAGAATAGATAAAATAATTCTGGAAAAGGAGACTAAAGTTGAACTCGCACTGCCCAGGCAACCCCTCCTCCAGGCTTCTTCCAGCCCGAGGGGCTCCCACCACCCCTGCTCCTGTTCTGTGACCAGCTCTCACTGCTTTATCCACCCCACTGCCTGGGTCTTGCTTTCTCCCGCTGTCACCCCTTCAAGATGGGAGCTGTCAAAATTCTCACCTCCTTCTATTTTGGATCTCCCTGCAATCAGAAGGAAACCTGATTGCAGTCAGTGCTCACTAATAGTTTGATGAATGAATAAATTTACTTGAAATTGACCAAGATCTGATTCTTGTAAGAGTTAACAGTAGGCTTGGCCAAGTATTTCTGTGGGAAGGGAAGCTGTTTTGTGATGGTGGAAAGAGACTGGCCAGAATAGCATGATCCCCAGACGCCACTGGCACCAGTATGAATTCTTAGCATGGAGGTCTCCTCAGCATTTAAAGGACTAAGAATAAAAGGAGAAAGCCCCTGCAGACATAGTTATTAAGTATCAATTAGGACTCGGGCTGGAACCATCTAGGGTTTGGAAAAATGTTTTCAGATTATTTTCCAAGTGTTTGATGAAACCCCAAAAACATTTTTCCCAGGCATATTTTCCCCAGAAATTGGAAACCAGTAAGTATTTAAATACGAGTTTAACCCTTAGGTTCAGGATTTGTTTGTGCTGAACTTGTCCCAAAAGAACGGCATGTGGTGCCCAGATAGCACAGGCTCTGTATTTATTTAAACGTAGAATTAGTTGCTTGCATTTAATTTAGTGAACACACTGGATTTCACGTTAATTCTCAAACCAGTGCTTGAATTTTAAGTGGATACAGATTTGTCAGATGTGTTTCCCCAATGACTGAAATCGAGATAAACGTCTAGGGTTGCAACACGGCCGAACTTTGGAACTTAGAGAACCTGGGAGCCTTGGTCTTTGAGAAGCTGGGGGTGGGCATAGGAGTGGGGGCTCCAGCAGCTACCTGGGCTGATGACACTCAGACATAAACAACGTTTCTAAATTTAGAAAGTAAAAAATGCCCAGTGTAGAAAAACTGGAACACATAAATAGACTGGGGTGGGGGGGGGGGACTTACAGAGACAAGCACCAGTGATGCTTAGAGGAAGGTACTTGCTTTCAGTTTTTTGGGTTTTGTCTTTTGTTTTTGTTTTGCCCTGGATTTGGGGAATTGGTATTCAAGGTGGCAAATGCACGGGTGAGAGGATAGAAAGAGATGTGATTAACCAGCTGTCAGCCCCTCTGCTAAAGCTCGGGACTGGGGACCAGAAAGCTGGATTCCTGCATGGCTGCACCTGTCACTCATGCAAATGTCCTCCAGAAAATGGATACCAGCTTCTGCCCATCTCAGAGGCTGTGAAAACTGAGTGGAAGGACGTGACTTACTCCATGAGGTATAACACGTGGAAACTTTGCAAACAACTACCAGCTAAGCTTGTTTCATTTATAAACGGGACTAGTGTAGCCCACCTCCTAGGATTTTGCCAAGGATTAGGAAGATATTGTGCCCAGACTCAATGTCACCTGTCTAGCCTGGCATCTGATTATCAGGTGAGTCTTACATCAATGGTAAACAGGAAGGAAAGGGTTTTCTGTGTTCTAGACTATGAGAGTTTTTTATTTTGAGAATCATTTACCAGGGGAAACACTGTGAGTAAAGCTGGCACACTCTGTATATAATTCTGAGAGTTTAAATCCACCCACTACGAATTTCAACACACAGGGATTGTGTTAACCCTGCGATGGGACCAACCACTGCAGGGATGCAGGGTGAGAGAAGTACACATTGCATACGCTGTTCCTATCAAGTCCTCACCAGTCAAACTTTCTCTCTGCAGAGGTTTGAGCCCCCAGGGGAAATTCAGCAGTGTATGCTGATGTGTCTGGCTGTCACCAGTGGAGGGGGAGTGCAGCTGGTATCCAGCACGTGATGCCAGGATGATGCAAACATCCTACAACGCACAGGACTGCCACCCACACACAATTCTCAGCACCAGATGTCCATGGTGCCGAGGGTGAGAGAGGGATGTTGAACAGACATCAGGTACTGGTTACTCTCAAAGGTGGGGGCAGCAACAGGGAGGGAGCTCAGGGGCCCTGGGGGGCTGGGAGGGTGTAAACATGCAAAATCCCACTGAGCTGTCCATCTTGATGGGACCACTTGGCTGTGTGTAAATCACACCTCCAAACCCCTCTGGTGTTACATCACCCCCCTCGCCACTGCCTCCACTTAAGTAGGACAGGACATTTCAGTCAATGCACCACTTATACTCAAGTGAAAATTAAAGGGTTTGGTTTCGGGTGTTCCAAGTCAAACACAAACCATATGAATGTGCAGACTCATGGTAGCCGCTTGGTTGTCTTTCACAATATTTTCCAAACCACTGCCGACTGGCAAGCAAGGCACAAGCGTCTAGGGTTTACGATCCCCCTTCCCCCGCCCCGTTTTATTGCTCGTCATTTCCGTGAAAGGGGGGCAGGGCCTGGTCCACCCTTTCCTGCTCCACCAGCCGCAAACCCGCTCACAGTGCCAGCACTGGGGGTGTTCAAAGACCCAGTGGGTCACCTGCTCAGTGGGCCAGGAGGTCAGTTCCCAGAGCCCGACTGCTGACTCTACTCACGCCGGGAGCTGTGAGGTCACTCGTCCAGCCCAGGGCAAGGACGGGCAGAGGGATGCTCGGGCCAGGCCCTGCAAGGATATCCCACTGTGGCTGCTGCTCCAGAAGAATTAGTGAGGCTTTGGCCCGAGAGCTGGAACAGCCATCCGCCCACTTATTCTAATTTTTTTGTGGTGAATATTATTTTCCCTTTGATTCATATTACACACTGTTGCCATTAGGACTAACAAGACCAAAACACTGAAATAAATTTGGTTTCAGGAGAGGACTCAGAAATCAGGGTAAATGTGGGCTTCACAATGCAGCTTCAAGCACCACGGACTCAACCAAATGCCCGAGAAGACAGACAACCCACCACCGTGAGCAGCCAACAGACCAAGCAGACCAACCCCTCCAAATGTCCCAAAGGAATTTCTAGAATGCAAACTATACCGAAGACGACGAGATCAACAGGATTCTGGAGTAAACTTGTTTCCAGAAGAGAAATGATGACTGGCGTTACCAGTCAGGGAGCTACTGTTAAGGAAACTGATTCCAATGACGGGAGGACTGGCTGGACCCAAGAGCTCCCCTGGGCCTGCATCGCTCCTGGTCTCCTTCCTCCCCCCACATCTCCTTTACTTCCCACAGCCTCACCCATTCTGTATCCTGAACTGGTCTTGATGCAGAATTAAAGCAGGTCTCAAGTTTGCTATCTTTACTGAATGAAGGGCATGCTTTCTTCTTAGTTGCAAATGTGGGTGAGCTGAAGTTTTACATTTTTACTTCATTGAAAACAAATCTTAGGTTGGATGCAAATCTTGGTCTCTGGTTTATTTTTTCTGCACACTGATGAATTTTATTTTCTTAAAAAGTACCATCAGAGCTGTAAAGAATAGTAACAGAAAAGTCCAGAGTGTGTGTGTGCAGCCAGCCGGTGGCGTGCACCTGAATAAAAGACGGGGAGGAAGGAGCTTATGTACCAAGCGATTCGGGATAGGTTCCCGGGGGCAGTGAGTGACAGGCTGCTCACCACACAGATACCCTATTTTTTAGAGGAAACTCAGCTCACAGCAAATGTCTCCCTACTCCGGTGGGCCACAACCAGGCGGGAGACAGTGCCCAGCTGCATGGGTTCAACAAAAGCATCTAGAACCGACACGACAGCAGAACTCAAATGAGGGGACAAGCAAGCAGAGCCAAAGGTTGAGGCAGGTAAAAGATGGAAACTCAAAAGGGAGTTCTCAGAAAGCAAGCGTGGCCTATGATGACATCAGAAGGGTTGCGTGTCCAGGACTCACAGAGCCCCCAGGCTGTGCTAACAGATCACAGCCATCACTGTGCCTAACCCTGTCCCTGATTCCACGTGGCAGTGCCACCCCCAGCCATTTCCAACACTGGCCACCTCCCCCAGGTCACAGGCTGGTGAGTACAGAGCGAGTTTGGAGCACAGGCTGGGTGCTTTCAATTCACTGCTTTGTTGTTTTAATGCTACCAGCACGGGGGGTTCATCCAGATTTCCCTGTTTCTCTGCTGCATCACTGGTCTCTGTCCACCATTCTAGCTTGCTCTCAAGTGCAGGGCTGAACTCAGCAAGCAGGGCAGAACGTGGGGATGAAGTGGGTGGGCGCCTGCACACAGCCCGCACAGGGGCTCCGAGCATACTCTGAGGCCGGTGCCAATCCCCCAGCTGCCCAGTGTAGACAGAAAGTACTCCTGGGCTTGTTGGAGGGCCAGGCACCTGTAAAGAGCTCTGAAGCATCTCAGGAAAATATGCCAAAGGAGAGAGGCCATTGGGAGAAGGGAGGGGAGGCAGGGAAGTTGAAGGGAGGTGCTGGGGAGTGAGGACAGCAATCAGGAGGGCCCCAAGGGGGACCACAGAGATGCTGCTGTGAGTTCCTGGCCCGTCACCCACAGATCTGCTCCAGGTCACGAGCCTAACTGACGGAGAGCTCCACTGGAGCCTTCGCGCACTGAGAGGGGTGGCCCCGGTGCAGCAGGAGCGTTTGAAGACACAAGAAACAGGAGAAACCTTCCTAGACAGCAGATGTTACTCACTGCAAAGTTAACTGACACCTTTATGAAAACAACAAGTGTCGTGTCACCGCATTACCCCACGGGACGCCATCGCTGGCCTTGGATGTATGTGAAGGGTGGGTATTTGCTGGGAAGTCAAGAGGCACCGACTGCTGCTCTGCAGAGCACAGGAGTACACGGCTTTCAGCTGCAAGTGATAAAATAAGCAGAAAGCAAATCTGGCCCTACAGGTATCAGAGTCCAGCCCACTGCTGACAACAGGGGATGTATGAGGACCAATTCCCAAATCCGGAAGGAAATCCATGCTCACACAAGAGGCTCTCAATCTTCTTTTAAAACAAACAAACAGACAAAAAAAACCAGAGTTTTTTCTTTGAGGTACTGGGGACTGAACCCAGGACCCTGTGCATGCTAAGCACATACTCTACCACTGAGCTATACCATCCCCCTGGGACAGTTTTTTCTTAAATCATGGAAAGAATCCCGTAACACTCAGGAAATATGTGAGACGTACTTTCTTTGAAGGACAGGCGGGGCATAAGGTCAGGTTTGGCAGACCCCACCCTCGAACCCCGGGGCAGCCCTAAACACTTCACTGCCATGCAGATGGCCCAGCGGTTGAAACCAGAAATACTCTGCGTCGGGTAAGATGTCTGAAAAACAAAAATCCAACTGCAATTTTCTAAAAGAACAAAACAAAAACTCAGGGTTGATGTTCATCCAGTTCCCAAACATGCACAGGAACACAGGTAGATCCTCAAGAAGGGATCTGGGAACTCTTCAAATGCACACACACGTCTGATTGGTTTGATATCACAGGATAAACAGAGGTCCATTGATATTTACTTGTTAGAAAACCAACAAGTACCTTCCCAACGAATGGTCAGTAAGACAAAGAGCAGGCACTTAAATGCAGTTCTACGAGAAAATAGTTTACAAAAAAACGAAAACATCTTGGATGGTACTTCTTGATGTGAAGTCCTCGAGTCAAAACAAAATACTTCCTAAAAAGCACAGCAGCCAAGATCAGGGACATTTCCCTTAATGAGAACAAAAAACAAATCCCCACTGACTTAAAAGCTTACTTGCCAGCTGTTTCCAAGGGAAGACCACTTGACAAAATGCCACTGTGTTCAGGAAGTCAGCGCTTAGCATAAGTTATCCTTGATTATGACCAGTGTACACTGCTAGGCCTGGCCACGTCTGTGAAAAAAAAGGGAACCACTACCGACAAATTCAAAATTTAAATCCCCTTAAAGGAACCCAAAGTCACTAATCAAGACAATAGACTTTCTTGTGGGGGTGGGGGTAAGAAAAGAGAGTGAAAGATGGGAAAAGGGCCCACGCATATGTTCACTGGTTTGAAGCCAAGCTACGAAGCGAATCTCGTTTTTTAAGCAAAAACAATTCTCTTCAAAAGGTATAGATGAGATGGGAATAGTCAGTCCAACTAGGAAGCCAGAGAAAACGTTTGGTGAGGAAAAAGCATGCCTGCTTGGCAATTTGCTGTGATTGATTTTAAAGAAAAAACACATTACATACACGTAGAACAGGCTGTTAATACATGGTCTATTTTTAAAATACTAAGATTTCGTCCGAATGTTTCCTAAGACCCTTGACCCTCAGGAAATGGATGTGATGGGCACTGTCCTCACTGGGGCCAGTCAACAGGTATCTTTCCTTCTTGAGAGGAGAAGTGATAGCAAAGTCTTCATCTCACCTGATGGACGGAGCTTAATAAACCATTAGATTGATGTAACCACACTGGGATGACATCGACTCCTCCAAGTTAGCTGGTTAGCTGCATGGTATTAAACTCACGGGTGTACTTGGTAAATTCAGAGCAAGTGACTTTGCCATCTTAGCTTTCTAACTAGTTGGCCAGGTGAAGTTCAAGCAGCCTATGAGAGCAAGAACCAGAAATTTCCACTACGGAAAAGACCTAAAATGATACGTTTGCTGATTACAAAGTTACTATTCGTGGGACCCATGAGCGAGACCATGATGACGTGATCGACTACACCGAGAAATGAAAGGAGGACAGCTGCTCTGAGCCTCTGGGCAGCTAAGTGAGGCTGTACAAACAGGACAATGAAAACACAGCCATTTTTCATTCTTTCCTTCTGAAAGTGGCACATGCACATCTTGGCTTTGGGTAAATCATACAGATAAATCAATAAACCTGATTACATTATTTTTGTAAGAGAACTTCCAAGTCTCGTTAGCCATATTCCACATATTGAAGAAAAGTCTCCCTGTAACATACATCTAACAATAGCCTAGCATTCACAGTGGTTTAAAAGTCACCTTTAAGATACGTTAAATGCTACTGAAGGAAAATCACGAAATTTGTATCCCCAACACCTTGTTAATGGGCCAAATTGTAATGACCTAAAACCAAGGAAGTAGTCCATGACATTTGTAAGAATACTAAACATTGTAGCACAAAATATAAAACGTTGAGTTCAAAATCCCAAGGGCACGGACAGGCCCTAGAAATTGCTGTATTTGTACAAAGATCGGATTCTCTATGCAAGAGCCAGTCAGTCACTCCAGAGACCAGATGCAGGTCATTGTGAATTCCAGACTGGCAGCTCTTTGCTACACATTCTGTCCCTTTCTGAGTTTTGCTCTTCATCTGCAGGAAGGGCCACTGATCCCACTTAAACAAAAGAGAACTGTGAGGCTGTACCTCTGTCAAAAATATGATCGGAGCTGTTAGGTGGTATGAGTTGTGAATGCTTTTTCAAACAAAGCTAGCCTTCATCTTTCAAACACACACACACACTCTTTGCTGGCTATCAGATGGCTCAATCCAAAACACTGATGTACCCTAGGGGACAGCAACTTCAAAAGTGAATACACTACCTCCCCACTTTACACGGTGACCACGACACTGGATTGGACTTAATTCATCTCTAAGCACTTTCGAGAGACTTGAGACCTTTCAAAGGAAGTTTTTCAATATCTTAGTCATTTCCAACATAGTTTGGGCTTGACAAAATATATAACTTAGCAATTTAAAGATTATGGAGAAACCCTGGAGTGACATTCGAGGGAGATGTTTCTCTTCTAAATCCGTAGGATGTGCTTTAAGACTTGGAAGTAGGCTGGTGTACCAACAACTGCACTGTCCGGTCTCTTGTTCTGGATTCCTGTGAACGGCGTTTCCCAATCAGAGGCCTCGTTCTGGAAAGGGTGCAATCTGACTCATCGGGACACTAACAACTTTACTCAATGTCAGTAGCTGGACACTCAGGACAGATAAGCCATTTGTCTGGAACGGACATGACCCGGCTCACAGTATCACAACCCAGAACTCAATGCACTGCTTTGGATCAGGCCTCTATTCATCTGTGGCTGGCTACTGCTAGCGTGGGCTGCTTCCCCCAGAGAGAATTTGGCTTCCAAACTCCACACGTTCCATAAGAATCATACAATATTTTAATGAGAAGATAATTATAACTTGTAAGTAGCTAAGCAAATCAGAGCAGGGTTACACCTAGGCAAGTGGGCTAAGCGGGCAACGTTCGCGGACTGTAGCTTTAAGACAGCTCTGCACCTGGAGTGGCGCACGACTATGATCAGAACAGCAGATGGTGAGAGAACCGCTGGGCAGTGTAAAGCCGCTTCTCTGAGCAGAATCTCCGCGCACTACTTGAACCGTCTGCACGGGCCCTTCTGGGAGGGCACAAGGGCCACCAGGAGGGCCTGACCATGTGGATGAGGTCTCTCCTCTCCGCTTCTTCCATCTTGAAAGGGCTTCCTTGCCAAACCTGAGGGTGGCGTCTGGAGGTGCAGCTGAGATGCTCAGCCATGAACTATACCTACCACTTCTGTGACACTGAGGAGTGCTGGGGACAAAACAAAGGAGAGCGAGCTTACCTCCTCTTTTCTGCTATTTGAAAATTAAAAAAAAAAAAAAATCCACTTATCCAAATCACGACAGTTGATAACTTTGGAAATACTAAACAAGAAGAACCTGAGTCTTGGTTCAGCTTTGGTCCAGGGGCGTATGTGAAATCCAGCAGCCCTCTCGTACTCACTTGGATTCTGGTTACTGGAAAAAGCGTTCGCTGTCAAAGAAACACAGCACACAGTTTTAAACCAACTTTGTGATTTTTATTGATGGGCGACAACTTTATACTCCTAGATATCACTAAACTGTGTACAGTTAGAGACGCGGCACTGTAGAAGAGCAGACAGCAGAATTAAACAGAGCAGACTTAAGGAAATAATCAATCTTCATTATTTTGCCCATTTTTCATTACGTGTACACAGAAGCATGAATGTAATTTGAATCTTTTAATGGCAATAAAGTTACAATCACCCATCTACGTGACTAACCTCTTAACTCCAAATATTTGATCTGCAACGTGTACGCAAGCAGCTCTCATCGCACAATTATTAAAATGTATTTTTCCTGTTAGGAACCAGCAACTTATTTCTTGTGTTTATTTTTCTTAAGAACTATTTCTTCTCTGGTAACTGGCTCATTTTTATCACTTATCAAAAACTAAAGGGTGGGGAAGGAAAGTGTGATGGATTAAAAAATTCATTTTTTAAGGAAAGATAAAATTCATTTTCACAAATTTACAAGTATTGTTGCTGGTGCAGGATTTATTCTACTATGCAATTAGACTGGGAATCAATGCAAGTTCTCCTTAATCAGGAATCGGCATTATTTCAGAAATATTTTTTTTGTGTATTTTCTTAAATCAAGCGACAGTCTGTTTCAACCAAATGATTTTGATTTGGAAGTCAGAAGTCAACATAAAGTATCTTGTGCACAAACCCCAAGGCGTCTCCTTTCATTCTAGCCAATTTTTACAAAAGGGAGAGTTTCTCTTTAAAGAGCCACTAAAGAGAGGAAGGAAGTCGTAAGAGTGGGTGCTCCACAGGCGGGCGTTGGGCACACACAGCACGGCATTACAACAGGTCCACTCGGCGGTAATACAGGAGGTAGGCTGTGCGCTCAGCAGCGGGCTTCACCACCTGGTACTGGCTGATCACCTTGACCGCCTGGTCGTCGATGCGCAGCCAGCCGTTCAGACCGATCTGGAAGACGTCTGTGGTGTAGTGCCCGCCCGTTGCACTGCTGCCGTGGTGGTAGACCACTGCAAAAGAGCCGACGGGTGCCCGGTCAGGGGAGTGCTGCGGCAGGCAGCCCAGCAGCGCTCACAGCTCCCACCACAGATCCCACTTTCTTGCAAACCGCCCACACCAAAGGAGGCGGGACAGAGAAATGGAATTACAAAGTGATGTTATTTAAACGCAAACCCTGAAACAATTTACAATAGAAAGTTATACATATACATCTTAGTAACATTTAAAATGCTCAATCCTCACAAACAATGAAAGAATTGACAGTTAAATAAGATGGTCCCATCCGTCAGCCCTTTAGGCAGGGGTTATCAACGACTTTACTTCTTAAAGTTTAAGCACAACACAGGAGATGCACCACCCACCCCTACTTCCAACGATCAGCAGTGCAAACCAATCGACCTCTGAGAACACACAGTCAGACCCCAAACAACAGGCCCTGATTGAGCCAATTCCACTTCTAGACTGTTCTCAAGATAGGGTCTGAATCTTGGACAAAGTGAAAAAATGGAAAAGCCTAAATACCCACTAGAAGGAATGAATTAGTGCATTACATTACAATAAGATGAATTTTTCATAGATTAGATTGAGTGTGGTGGTGTAGGAATACGCTTACATTACATGAAAAAACAAGAATCCTAGGATTTCCGTGGACTGTCACCTATGATGAGGACAGCCCGCCCCAGGAGGGACGCCGGGGCGCTTTGCTGGGCCAAGTGGGCAGCAGTGGAGTGACTGCAGACATGGCACTAGTCATTACGATTTTTTCCTTTAAAAAAAAACTTCCATGTTTTCTACAACCATGTTTTAAGAGAAAAAAATACCACTTGTTATTTACTTTTTAAAAAAATCCTGTACCCTACACAAGAAGCCCGAGTCAAAGGCCTAAAACAAACCTAACTGTTGAAAGACACACCACCTTCCCCCTCTATGAAGACGAGGGGCCGGGGGCGGCCCTGCCAGCAGCAGACGTGCGCCTGTGAGACGGAAACGGTCTCTAGGGAGACTCTGGGGCGGAGGACGGCAGTGCGGCTGTGGTGAACCGTGCACTACCGGGAGTGGCATGAAGGACGGTCACCTGGAGAGGGACAGCCTAAATTTCAACCATGAACACGCCTCAACATCACTGTGCTCTGGCCACAGCCAGCACTCTGAGGAAGGTCAGACTCACTCTGAGCCAGTGACCTGGGCGGGTGAGGGAGTGACAGCGGTGGCCTCAGTCTCTGGACAGACCCAGGCTCTGCACAAAGAGGCCTGTGTGCTGGGGTTCAGCGGATACTGTGGCCCACCCACCAATAACAAACAGGACTAGTCACACAGGGACAAGAAGACTGTAGGGCCATCAGGTGAGAAACCGGCAATGGGAACAACACAAGGTCATGGCTTCAACTCGTGCTGCAGGCCACGACGATGGAGAAGCTGCCACAGGGCAACAGGGGCCCTGACACCAGCGTGTCCCTCTGACCTCAAATCCAGCTGGGGGCTTCTGCCCTGGATCTTCACTTTCAAGACCTAACTGACATGGATGAGAGGGTTTTCTAAGTGACCAGGTCAGTAGTATTTAAGGGACCTGTGGGTTTAACTGATGTGTGTTTCCTACAAGATGCTTCACTCTAAACATTCAGGAGAAGAGCTCTCCACACGTACTTCAGGTTTCTCAAGTAACTAACATGGTGACATGTCCAAGCTCCTGTCACAGGCATAGAATTGAGAACCAGAGTTTTCAAAAAGCTCACACGTGTTTTCTTTGCCCCATAATCAGAATCACTTTTTAAAAGTACCTCTTTACTCACATTTTACAGAAAATTGCAACCAATCCAGTGACCTTATTTCTCAGATGAGAAGACTCTCGGTGAGGACTGGGGGTGCAGGCAGGGGAGTGCACACTCACACCAGGGCCCTTGGACCAGGAGACAAGGACTTCCTAAACTTTGCCCCTAACATCACCTTCCCCGGCGAGGCCCCAAGGGAGGAGAGCTGCAGGGAGACCCAAAGAAATACTTTATCCCCCGGGACCTCAGTGCCAAATCCCTAGCTGGACACTGGGACCCATCTGGTCTCAGAGGCAGGCTGCAGGCTGCAGAGCCTGGGCATCAGCCGAGGCCTCAGAGCTTCCAGCCCAAGGTGGGTCCAGGGGAGGCTGGACACATCCTGACAATGCGGTGCCCATCAGGTCCCAGCAGGTTGGGACGAGGCTGTGATCAGCCACCTCAGGGAGAAGAGAAAGTTGCAGGAAGAGTACTGGTGGGAAGAAAGAGCTGGCTGGACCCAAACTCTAATGTGGCACCGAATTCATCCATTGACAGTGCCCACGCAGTCCACTATCCTAAAACCTCAGCAGTGGGCCAAGGGCAGGAATATGCAGCCCTGCTCTACCACTTAAGGGTGAATGCTCCCCTATGAGTGTCAGTTTATTCTTTTATACAATGTGGATACCTCCACTTACCTCTCAGGACAGATGAAGGAACAGAGGAGATACTACATAAAAAG
The DNA here is from genome assembly GCF_009834535.1 of Camelus ferus. Lineage (NCBI taxonomy): Eukaryota > Metazoa > Chordata > Mammalia > Artiodactyla > Camelidae > Camelus > Camelus ferus. The sequence continues at coordinate 56,991,808 of NC_045704.1, read as the reverse complement.
TATCCAGTAAAAAAGTTCAACAAATGTGTGAAGGTCAATGAAGAACAGTGTCATTTAAAATTACAAACAGGCTCACTGGAGGCAACACCAGAGGTGATAGAGAAGCTAGAAAATTCTAATAAAAACAGCCAGAAAAGCAAACACAATTGTTGCAAACACCAACTCTTAAAAGACATACAAAGCTTTGTTCAAAAAGCGTAACAGATTCAAGCTGTAAAAGAGAAAGAGGCTGGAGGAAGGAGAGAAGGCGCAGGAGACAAGCTGGTTCCCAAAGGAGCCCAGCCAGGAGACAGGAGGTCTCAGGGCCCCCAGTTCTGGGACTGAGGAGCCCCCATGCTGGGCCACCATCTCATGTATACCTAGCGGCACCACACAGGGAGGACAAGGTGGATGCCAGTCTGGCCTCGCTGGGGCCACTCCGCGGCACTGTCACCCCATAGGCACCACGACTGCAGCTGGGAAGGTTCACACTGTCAAAGTGCCAGCCTGCCAACCTCACTCCTCTGACTCAAAGACAAAGAATCCTGCTAACGAGGTCTTAGGTTGAGCTGAGCTTACAGCTAAGAGCATATTGTCAAATTCCAAACACATCAAATTTTAGGTAAAACACACATTTTCAAATGATTTCCTGACTTACAAAGACCACAGAGATACCAAAAATCTATTCTCTATGTTAAGCAGTATCATAGCAAAATTGTGCCTGAGTATAAACCCTTTTTATCATTGCTTTAATAGGGAAGTAATGTTACACAAATTTACTTACCTGCAAATAGCCTATAGGTTCTGTGGCATTTAAAATTCTTATTTTTAACACCTGGAGAAAGCAGTTCTGAAAAACAAAATATCAATAGCTTCAATCTATAAAAGCACTTACAGAAGGGCCTCACAGAAACAAACGGTAATCCATCCAGGGGACCAGAGTGACCCAACAGAATTCCATCCCTTTTTCTGCATAAAAACTGAGCCCCAGCGAAATCCAAGTGTGCACTATAGCAGTGCATGTCACCAGCAACCCACCCAATCAGAGGGACAGGAGCAATACCCTGAGCCTCTTCAGCTCCTGCTAGAAACTCTTTACAAGCAGATGTTCTAAAAAAACAGGAGAAAGCTGCCCACTTGAAAACAACAAAACAAAACAAAACAAAGCAGCCTTGGAAAGCCTAAGATTTAAAATGTTCTATATGTGAGTCAGACCACAACACTTCTATTAACAGTAAGATCGTTTCTGCAAAGACTAGGCTGCTAGTCATGCAGCCGGGGTGACTGGGACATCCTTCACCCTTGATGCAGGTGGGTTTCCTCTTTGCAGAGGTGCCAGGTGAATCCCGGAGGAGCTCTAGTCCACTCCATGATCCAGGCTATCCCACCGCACCCAGCATCCTCACTTAGGTCATTTCTCTAGAAAGCATCTGAGGTGGCAGCTGACATAAAAATACATGTAACAAATAAAGACAAGCTAATAAGACCAGTCTGAAAAAATCATACACGTCAATCCACCCAGATGGTTAACCTAGGGGTGCGGGAAGATGTAGGACACCTGCTGGGCTCAGTTTTTGCTCCATACTTTTGGACATCCATGCAAAACAGAACAATCCAGAACAAGATTCTCAGCTGGTCCACACAGCTGTTAATACTTAGTATAAGGTAAGTTATTCATCTATAAAATTTCTATTTTTTATAACATTTTTCTCACCTAGTAATAAGTTCACATGGTTTATTCTTTTTTGCCTTTATTTTTAAAAGTCCATTTTAATGAGAATTTTAAGATAAAGCCTATTAAAAGTCATGAAATTTAAAACAAAACAAAACAAAGTCACGATAGGGAATTTCCTGAATCTTGACATTACACAGAAATGCTGAAGCATCAAGGGCTCACTGATTTCCAGAGTACTGTCACTGTAAACGCTTGTACTTTAAATATTCATTACCTTTACTAATTTCCAAGTCCACAGGATACTCAATGTTTTTGATAAGCTTCTGGCATCCACCCGTCTTCTCATAAACAAATCGTTTCAGATGCAGGACAAGAACAGGAGGGAGTTTCTCCAGAGTCACTCTTCGACTGATCTCAACCTGAGACACAAAGCACCCAAGACAAGAGCGTCTCACCCCAGGCAGCAGGCTCCATGGCCACTGCCCACTCAAAGGCTCTAAGTTCCGGGGCAGCGCTTCTGAAACCTTCCCAAGTCACAGGGTCTTTTGAGAGCTACAGACATTTTTCTTTAAAAAAAAAAAAACGCACATATCCCTTTAAACACCACTGCAGAGGATCCCTTAGGTCCCTGGGCCAAGTTAAGAACCTTTGTTCCACTGGCATAAAAATTAAAAAGCTAACTTAGTAATACCTTGAATTGCTTATTTTTAATAACTCTCACAGTATTGATAAAACTAAGGCCAAAGTGTTTCTTGAATTAGATGCTTTAAACAACCCTAAAGCTGTTTAGTCTAACCATTAGTTCTGTAAGTTTTGGTTTTATCAACTGAAAATGCCTCTTAAGTACTCTCACAGGTCTAACGAATGCTTTTTATTAAAATGCATCTTCACAAACAATACTTAACTCTTTTATTTACTGTTCTCTGTACTTATAAACTATTGGTGCTTCCTGTATTTATATGAAAAATACTTTCTGTAGAAATATATGTTAAAAGTGACAACTCAAAACACAGTGGCATATTTAAAAAAATACCCAGAAAGCTTTCAGAGGACTTTATACATATTTGGTTGAAGGTGTCTGAGGGGTGCCAGGCGTGGAAGCAAGCCTAGTGGTTACCACTGCTGGGGTTTATTAAGTTTATAGACCCTTCTACACCTGTCTTCCCATCAAGACTCTGTAGTCCAGTGCCTCACACCCAACAATAATTTGCGAGTGAATAAAAAGTGTGACTACAGCTCCACATTAAATCAGCAATGGTGATGAAAAGACTCCAGCTTTCTCACCTGTGAAATGAGAGTCTGACTACAGCACCCCTAGACGGTTTCTCGGGGCTAGCAACCTGTGACTCTGCTAAGTGGCTTATCTGAAATTCTTAACTATGTGTTCTGGGTTTCCAGATGTATCAAGGCACACTTTCTAATCACCCAAAAAAATCCAGACCTTTTTTATACAGCTACTGTTTTGTATAATCAAATTTCCCGTGGATATTCATGTGTTCCCATAGGAAAAAAAAATTTGACCTAAAAATACAGTAAAATTAAATTTGGTACTTTAAAAAGTAAATTAAAAAAAAAATCACATTCCAGAAAACATGTGACTTGCGCTTCACAGACAGCTGTACAAGATGTCCAAAATTCTCCTTCCTCAAACCCCTGCCTTCCTAGTGTTCCTGACACTACAGCAGTCACGAAGCTAGAACAAGTCAGCATCCTTCTCTGCCATCTTCAAGGTTCGACCAAAATGCCACCTCTTTCTTGAATTCTTCCTGCTATCTAGAATAAACCACCTTTTCCTCACCACTCTCTGACCACTGGCCAACAACCACAACCACCACCTCCATCAGCACATGCCCCACCCTGCCCATCCCCAAAAGGCAGTTTAACTGCAGCAAGAGCCAAAGAGGGAGACAGACATGTCACCAGAGGCCTTCCTGGTAGCCCAGGGAAAGGCTGACCGCCTCCCCCAGGACCAGTGGCCACGGACTCAGGAAGCCAGCTCCAAGGGAGGTGCCAGAAGAGCAGCAGAGCCACAGGACAGCAGCGCCACCACTGGAATGACAGCTGCCCCAGTGCCCAGTCCCCACAGCCTCGTACATAATCTGGTCACGCTAACTGAGCTCCAAGAGTAGGTACCTCCTATCCCTTCTCTTCCAACAGGTCCCACCACCAGACTCAGCTTTTTCTCTAAGCCACCTGCCAAGACTCTGCTCCAGCTCCCGCTACTCTCATTGTCTGAACAAAAGTGCCCACAAGAAGCAATCAGAAAGCCTGGTGGAGGATTAGGCATAACTTCTACAGATCCCCCAAGAGGCTGGCCTGACCGATCCAAAGTAGGAGCACCCAGGAGAGCTGAAGGTCTCCGTGCCCAGCCTTTGCTCTTCCTCACGTGCAGCAGGAGCTGCAAGGCAAGGGCCAGGTTTCTGTGCTGGGCTCTGGCTCACCATGTGGCCACTACACACGACCATGTAAATCAAGCTTCAAAGGAATACTCCCAACCGTCAAAGCACTGTCCTAACTAGCCTGCATCCACCTCCCTGACACACTTTATGAATTCACTGCCACAATCTAAGGTACAGAACAGAGAAGATACTCTCTACTGCAGCAGAGGAAACGGGCACAGACTGGCACATCTGGACAGCCAGCAACTAATGAGCTCTCAGGGTGCAGAGTATCGTCCGTCTCTCCTGACGGAGCTGGCAGGTATACTTCCTCTTGGCTCCTGAAGACAGGAAGACTCAAAGAGTTAACCTTTTTCAAATCAAATCAAAGAATAATAGCCACCAAAACAATTACCTTCTATTTCTCAGTGTCCCTGAAGATCTACAACCAAATGCAAACCAGACATGTTTAGAGTATCTTTTATATCCTAACTAATCTCATGAAACTGTCCTCTGTTATATCAGGAACGTAAATCAGCTACTGGGCCTGTTAGAGGTAGATTGTGTGGGGCCATGACTAGATTTGCCAGAAAACGAAATGCAGCCCAGGATAAAGAACCCAAAAGATCACGACCACGTTACATGACTTAGAGCCAAAGGAGGCTCTGAGGATCATCTGTTTCTACCATTTCATTTTAAAAATCATTTCATTCTAAAAATGTGGAAGCTTTCAGTCCAAAAAAGTTAAGCAACCAATTTAAGAGGCAGAGCACAAACCCACTCTCTTCATTCCTGATCCCGTGCTCCCTCCCTCACAGCAGAGTGTCTCAGGAGAGAGGCTCAAGACCAACTGTGAACACACCTCTTGTTTGGTTTTTGTGGTGTAACCTTGGACAGACTCTCTCGCCACCAGGCTCTCCAACGCGTCCTGGACTGTGCGGATCTTGTCGGACTGGATATCCAACTGCAATGTGAAGAACGGCTGCAGGGTGGCGGACTCTTTTGAACTCTGCTGGTAAACCACAGACCTGAGGACAGAAACACACCACATCTAACAGCTGCCGTCCCTCTCCGGAAGGTCATCCAGCAGGACAAGAGGACCCAGCACTGCAAGAAGGAGCATTCAGGATCACTGTCAGAGACCAGCAAGGACAGGACAGCCAAAGTACATGGAATTTAAAAGTAATTCTGCTCAATACCACCTTGAACATATTTCTAGCAACTCAATCCACCAGTTGATAATTTTCCTGCTTAAGAGCTCTGGAAGAAGGCCTTTTTCATCTGCCAAACGCCTTCACCTCCACACTTTATTTAATGCACCAGTTACTAAAGGTGATGATCTTGCCACAGCATCAAAAACAAGACACTTTTCATTTTCTCAAAGTATCACAGCCTGTTCTAATAAAAGGAAAGAAACCGCAAAGTAAAGAGTACTTCTGATGGCATTTTCCCCCTATGAGAACGACTTACAGAAGAAGGGGAGCAGGGTGTGCGCCACGGGCAGGCAGCCACCACCGTCAAAGAGGCTGCCAGCTCGGCCTTGTTTTCTTAGCTGGTTTTTCATTTCATTTTTCTTTTCCTAAGTTTTACTGAGTAAAAATGTGTGTTCAGCCCATTTCTCATTTAGCCTCAGCAAGGAGACGTGCCAGATTCTGTTTTTGCAGTCTGCGCAAACTAGTTTACACACGGGGTAAAGGGGGTGGACAGGTATTCAGACCCGACAAGGCGGCTGCCGTGAAGAATAAGGGAGCAGTTTTCCCGCCAGGGTTTCACCCTCACTCGCTGCTTTCTTGACACACAGGATGGGGAGCACTTCCAGGCCACTTCTGAAAAGGAAGACTGAGTGAGGGCCATTCCCTCTGTTCCAAAGCAGTGATTAAAGTTGGCGAAGAAATGAAGAGATGGACCTTTCATCTCAAAGGGCCTGGATTTAATCAAAAGGATGGAAAAGGTAGAGAAAGTGCTGTTGGTCTTTCTGGAGAAACTGAAAGCCCACTGGAAATGGGTGAATTTTAGGAGAAAAACCTTTCAGCTGGTCTTAATAAAGAATCATGCTTAATGGTGACCACTATACACAGAAAAGAAGTCCCTAAATTATAGGAAGTAGTTCCTTATCTTTGCTTTACTGCTTTTCAAAAACAGACAGGAACCAATTTCAATACAAAGTGCCCACAGAGGGTGAGGCTATAGGGCCGCAGCAGAGACATTTGGGGCAAGCTAGAAATTTCTCTGAAGTGGATTCTGGGTTTTCCCACTGGTTATTCTCAAATTTGGGATCTTTGAGTATGGTGACCACTGGTGGCCTTGCAATTCTAATGCTGCACCTGCATACAAACATGGAGCTCTTGTCACACCCACTGGGGGTGCCTTCCTTCCTCCCCCACCCTCAGTGAGCACCCCGAGATGCAAGCAGCAGGCTGCTGGTCTAATGAACAGCCAAGGGCACAGATAGCCTCCTCTCACCACGGTTCACAACCTGGACCCCTGGAACCCTCTCCCTAAAGAGCCCATCCCGAGGAAATGTATCTGGCAAAAACAAGTTACAATGGCAGTGGTGGGGCTAGGTGTCCCCCAGAGCACACCTGACCAGACGCTCCAGACCAGAAAGGGACTGCGGAGTCAGAGCACAGAGAGGACTGTTCCAGGTCACGTGCCGGCAGGACTGGCTTCTAGCCCAGTCCCACAAACATCGCCGACCAGCTGGTGAGACGGTCGGCAGATTTTCTGAGGTTTTTACTAGCCTGTTGAAAGGCACTAAGTCTAAGCTGTTTTAGAGCAGAGAGATTAACTTTCAGTGCCTTCATGAGGGCGTTACATCTTTAAAATACATAGCATTTGGGACAACGAAAGGCTAAGAGTTTCACTTTAAAAATACAAAAACAAAAAAACCACTCTAGTAGGCTATGCTCTGAGGCTTTTAGAAGAAATGCTGTAATGAGGTCCTCCCAGACTCTGGATGAGTAAACCCCACTGGAGCTGGAGCAAGTTCTACTGAGTTCCACATCATGGTGGTAGTGAATGTTTCTAATGTAAATAAATAAAAATCTTCTAGAAGGTTTTCATGGGTGAGCCAAAAGCAGCTGGTTTAAGGGAACTGGGGCAGAGGTGCTGCCCAGGTGCGCCAGGCAGTCAAGTGTCCTTTATGTAAAAATATCTCCCTCCTCATTCCCTTAACTTCCTAGCTCACTTGGGTCCAGCGCCTAGAACTCCTCCAATCAGATACACAAATTTCTTTTCCTAACAAAAGGTGCATTTCAATTAACCTGTCCTGCCCTCCCCAGCTGCCTGTGAGCAGCCAGACAGATGGAGGGCGGGGGCATGGAGGAGCCCACTGTGGCAGGCACGCCAGGGGACAATGCTCTCTGCAGGAACATGACCTGGAAGGAGCATCAGCAAGTCTAAGAAAGAGCAGGCACAGAGTAAAGGTAAACCATCAAGTCCAAAATTTCTCAGGACAAATCTCACACTCCACCCCCTCCAGCAAGATGGCAAAATCCTGAGAAAGGCAAATGCTAAATTATTCCAGAAAAGCATAAAACCTGATGTGTCCACCAAAAATGCCAGTGATCGGGGTCTGAACAAAGTCCGCCTGGCGAGTGACCGAAGTCTTATTTCTGGGGCCCACTTGCTCCCATTCGTCCTCACTTCCTTCGCCTGGTTCTTCCTGCTCTTCTTCATTCACCGAGTGGCTTTTGGGTCCATTGGAAACAGTAAGTTCTGAAAAGTAGACAGTCTGCTTAGACTACTATTTATAAGAAGAGCAAAAAATAAAAATAAACCACCTATGCAGATACGTCAACTGGAGCTTTAAAAATGAAATCATGGTGTGCTCTACACTGAGGACAAAGGCACTACGTGGACTGTACTGGGTCCCTGCGAGCGTGACCATGGGAGGACTCAAGTTGGCCAGGGGGCAGGTAACACTGTGTAACTGCAGTCAGGATCCCTGATTTGCTAAGGGACTCTGGTCAAGTAGGAGAGTTACCCTTAACTCAGGAGACGCATGATTTACCATTTAAGGGTGAACTGTCCTCTGCAACCTAGTTTTGAATCATCTGGGGGAAAATGTTGCGGGGGGGGGGGAGGGGATAAATAAGGACAATGTGGTAACAACTGCAGAATCCAGAGGTTATACAGGTATTCATCAAACTATTCTTTCAGCTTTTCTGTATGTTTAATTATTTTCCTAATTAAAGACTGAAGGGAAAAAAGCAGAGGTTCTGGACAAATTTTTAAATACCCAAAAGTAATATTCTCAATGGTAACAACAGCAGTGTAAAAGTAACTAGTTATCTTAGTGAGCAAATAAGTGATTTCTGAAGGGCAAGTGACTGTTGGGGAAAAGGCAACTTAATATATGAGTGTATATGTAACATTTATTTTAAAATAACTCTTCAGAAAATGTTCTCACACAATTTTGCAGCAAGTACACAGTAACCTACTTTCATTATTTGGTGAGAGAAGTTTCTTTAGGTTCAACATTTCCTCGTGAAGTCCATTTAAAATGAAGCCTAAGTACTCCTCAGCATCTTCCTGTCGACCCTGCAAAGGTCAAATATGATCAGATTAACTTTAACCGATTACTATCCAAGGCCTGCACGGAATATATTATCTGCATATTCAAACTGTGCCTTCTCTTAAATTTTCAATAAGATGTAACATATGGTGTTTCCCAAAAATCACATGAATTTTTCTTTGGACAGCTGAGATGGGCAGAGGAGGGAGGACTGGGGTGGAGGAGGGTGGCTAGAGAGACTAAACACTTATCTCTAAGTAACAGAGCTAACAGGGATTTTTAAAATTACACTTTCCTGTATTTTCGAAATTTTCTACAATAAACATACATTACCATTATAATTTTTTAAAAGTTTCAAGTAAGCTGCTTTTTTGTTTAAACGAAGCAGAAAGACAAGAACTAGATGTCTAGGCCACCTCACTGCACAACCCCAGGGGATGTCGTTCACACTGTAAGTTGTACAATTAGCAGCCCTGCATGTCTCCTTCTGTTTTTTCGAGGATGGGCAACCACAGGGAACAGGACACAAATCATATGTGAAAAAATACTGATTTAGAGTTAGCTGCCTGTTTTATACACATAGTAGTATAATCATTCGTAGATGAATCACACAATATAGTCACATAATAGTCCTACAATCTTACATTGGTTAAGTTTAATCATATAATTTATCATGTTCAGTTCATATTTCATTCTTTGGAGCATAACGTGTGTTCCAAAGAACTGCACATTCTTCTGCTTGTGGTCTCTGAGTAGATTTGTTTGCTCCAAATGGAACTGTGGATATGGACAGCCGTTCTTTGGTGTGAGGTGCTCTGTGTATATGTGGGAAAGGGCAGAAGCTGGCACCACCCAAGACACAGAAAACAGTTAACAGTGCTGGGAACGGCCTGCTTGCCAGGTTGGTCCTTGGCTGGCATCTGGGAACTTGGATTTCGGGAGGGTTCACACCATTCCAAGAACTGAGAAGGGAGTGTGCCTAAATTGTTTATGCTGAGCACTGGCTTTCCCGCTAGGAGTCTGGAATTTGGGCTTGTGTAAGATAGAGGGTGCCTATGTGACCAGTCCCAAATAAAACCCTTGGACTCTGAGTCTCTAAGGAGCGTCCCTGGTAGACCACATTTCACACGTGCATTCAGTCTGGTGCGGGAGGAGTAAAGTGAGTCCCGTGTGGCCGCGCCTGGAGAGGAGTCTCGAGGTTTCCTCAGACGCAGCCCAAGTCTCTACTCTGTGCTGACTCCGCTTTGTGTCCCTGTGCTGTACTGAATCAGAACTGATAACTGCTTCTGAGTCCTCTGAGACCTTCGAGCAAGTCACCAAAGCTGAGGGTGGATTTGCAAACCCCAATCCAGACAATAGTAATACAACTGAAAGACACAGGATTTCAGTGCTGCTCAACCACAGGAAGTCCCCTGAGCTGCACCTCGGCTCCGCCTGAGCTGGGTGGCCCTCCACGGGCTTCTAAAGCAGCTGTACACACATCCATCCTGGTACTTGCCTTGTCTGTTTCCTAATGTTATAGCTTGAACTCCCCTGACGGAGTATTATTTCCCATTACCTGCGAAACGTAAATTCTGAGCTTAACTCCTGAAGAGCCTCCCTGGTGGGATCAGGTACTGCACTGCCCTTGGCATTCACCTTTCTTCAAACAACATTACTTTGTTTAACTGAATTTTCTTGACTATTTTCCTAAATAATTTCCCTAAGCATCGTTTCAATGACCTGTACTGACTCATCACAAACTCTGTTCAGAATAAAAAAACCTCTCCAGTTAACTGTGCAAAAGGAGCCTCTGCTTTACTCTCAATGGCTGTCAGGGCCCTTCACAGGACCTCCTTGGCCCCTGGCCCCATGCCCTCAGTAGCCAAGTGTAGTGGTGAAAACGTAGGTAAGAGTATAAAGGACCCCGGTGCAGGATAAGCCACCACAGCACATGAGCGTGACAGACGGCAGCTCTCCTGAGGGCCGCCACTGTCCCCAGCCCACCACCGTCCCCAGCCCACCACCCTGCCATCCTGAAAGGCAGCCCGTGCACTGGGTAAAGAGCTGACTAGGCTGCCAGGCTCTGCCATTTATTAGCTAAGACCCTGGACAATGACTTCACTTTTCTCAAATGTAACATGCAGACAATAATCACAGTTTATTCACAGGGTTAAATACATTAATGTATGGCACGAACTTACAGCAGCAGTCGGTGCACAGAAAATGACAGTTGTCCCTGACTGCGATGGCTTTCATCCTACTCTTTAATTCATCCCAGCAACCTCCAGAACAAGCCCAGATCCAGTGAACACCCACTTAATCACCGCACTTCAAGCAGAGGGCAAGCACTGAATAAGCAACAGTTAAGGCACAAACTTCACACTGGCTACGTGACGGCAGTCCCAAACCTTTTCAGACAGGCTCGACTTGATAACTGTCAGGAGTCTATAAATATATGTGGGTTCAAAGGCAGCTCCAGGGCGGATATCCCTCACGATTTTATCCCCGAGAGCTGCAACGGAAACAGGACACAAATTTACATAACTAAATGAAGTCTTAAAAAAATGATGAAAAGCAGAATCATCAAAACCCCGCCCACCCCAACCCATGTCAAGAATAACACTGCCATAGCAACCTCTATGTAAAAAGACATTTTCTTTCCAGCAAGACTGATCAAAGTCAGCCATCTGACTTGATAACTTCCAATATGAAATGGAATCAGAAGATCTCGTTTTTACTCACCTTGTCTGGGTTTTGGAGGTACTGGCATATTAGTAAACTCATTCATTAGCCGAACACTAAACATGGAGGGAAAAAATGTTAAGTAGCACATTTCTACAGAAAGACATACTTTTACTGAAAAGCCTTGATGGCTAAGTAGAACATTATTAACTAGTGTGAAGATAGCAAACATCAGATAACCAATACTACAACAGCTGGTGAGTTCTTAAATCTTTTCGATAGAAGTTTTGGGTATATTTTAAGTGATATAAACTGGTAAACACTAAAAATTTATTCAACTGACTCTAAAGAATACAGATAAAACAATGCTCCAATTCCATTTCTGGTTAACTTCCATACAAAATCATGAACAGTAAATTCTTTAACAAATAGAATTAAAGGACTCATTTGCAAAAACAGAATCAAGAGCTTCACTAAGCTATTTGAATCTAATTACCAGAGGGGAAGAAGCCCACCCCTTCCCACAGTTTTAGCACCTTACTTACAAGCTATCTATCATGGGTGTGGATGTACAAGGCCTTTGCACTTTTGAATACAGAGGAATGAACTTCATCAGGTGATACATCGGAGGGCAAGCAACCAATGCCTGCAGTGTCTAAGTGACAGCAGTAAGGAAGCGTAAAGGAAATGAAACAGGCACTCCAAGTTGTTGAAAGGAACGCCAAACACATGAGCACACAAAACTAAATAAATCAAGAACACTGAACGACTTAGATATGCAAACACAAAAAGGGAATAAACCAAATAATCTCAGGGATAACTTGCCTTGTGATAGCCAAGAAATTTATATACAAGAATCTGATTCAACCAAGATAATCAATTAATACAAGATTTCCAGTTGTAAGGGGTCACTCTGCCCTATTATTCGGGACCATTTTAATGAGAATAAAACTTGCCTGATTCTGATTCTGTCAGTCACACAGGTCAACAAATCACCTCCATTTTTTCGGTCAGGAATAACCCCGTTTATACGCAGTAAGGAACCAAGGTTTTGGATTCACAATGTGGAGCAGATGCCCACAGAAGCTGAACTAAGTGGAATGTGCCCAGGAAGAGAAAGCTGTAGAAAGCCAGACTTGGGGCAGCATCTGAGAAGGATACAGCATTAATGTAGCACCAGTTTCCTTTATTGATCAGCCCACGGGGTTGCAGTGACACTGGCTTGTGTATCAGGGTCACGTTCTCCAGTAACTCTGCGAGGGAAGAAGCACAGGGAAGACGTTAACAGCGTCTGGTGGACAACTCTCTGGCTCCACTCTGGGAGCGTGAACCCCATCAGTGAAGCACACATCCAAACAGAAGGCATCCTGTGCAAAAACTTTGTTCTGTTCAACATCATGTAATTATTTAACGACTGAAATTTTAAAAAATATTTCCCCCCAAACACCAACATTTATTTACCTTCCTGTGGTAATATAACTAGGGAGCACAAGAATCGTTTTAAAAAGAAACAGAGAAGGCTTAAAAAACAACACAACAGTATTAGGAAACAGATTAAAAAGACCAGCTACAAAGATGTGGACGTGCAGGACCCATCTCGTTCACGTCTGAGTGCCCAGCACACGACAGCAGGTGCTCAGGGGCTGTTCAGCGAGTGGCAACCCTCCTTCTAGAAACAGTTGTCTCCTACTAACACTAAATTATATTTCTCATCAGAAGTCCCATTTAGGGACTGTGTGTACACTAGAACCCCTGATTCCATTTAGAAACAAGCTTCACTATCCTCAGATTCATCTTTTGACATTGTTCAGAGTCTTAAGATAACTGTGAATGCCATCTTTATACAATCAATGTTTTAATGCTTTAAATAATTAAGTCCTTTAAACATCCCCCCAACCCAGAAATGCTTTAAAACAAGAGGTCTCCCAATGTCCCTTATGAATTGTGTAACAGAGATAGCTACATTATTTATGGACACCTTCTACACTTGACAAGTGCCGCACTTCCTCCTCAGTAATCCAGGAGAACCACCACCACCCCCTTTCCACCAAGAGGAAATTGAGGCTCACAGTTAACTAGCTCGCCTATGATCACGCAGGAGCCAGGCAACACAGGCAGCAACTGAAATCCATGATCTGTGACCACACTACACTGCCTCCCTTAATGTTTAAACCTGTATACCAGGGAGCACACGTGGTAGGTATTAGCATTCATCCAAGGCATCACTTAAACCAAAGAAACTTCTCTTCTCTAAAAACACAGCTGGAACTGACAGGTGGCCCCAGACTTAAGCACTGAAGAAATTAATTTGCAAGATTCTAATGTCAACACACACACCTCCCTCTCTCCTGTAACGGTAAATGCTTTCTTCTAATTGAGGAAGCGTAAGAATAACTTCCCCATTTATTATAAAATGCCGCATTACAGACTCAAGAGAACGCAATGAAATCTTTCAACAGGTAACGGGCTCCACTTCAAAACCCTTTTACTCTAAGGTTTCAGATGCTAATTTTCCCCACAAGCTAAAGATCTTCTACTTACAACAGATTTTTACATTTGTCTTTCAGCCATTTTTCACAAAAGCCCATACTTCCCAATGCATGCCAAAGAATGGTGATTATTCAACATAATTACTCTACCAAAAAATCTGAGTTTTCAAATAAGCATCAGTCCCCAATCAACACTCCAGCTTGACATCTGTGAATCTGCCATACATGGTCTTTTTATGTCTAAAAACAATTATTTCTTACACAATCGTGAAACTCAAAGCCACCTGTCTTCCCAGCACGAGGACCTCAGATAAATGACACACTGCCACTTGCTAAGTCCTGCCTGGCACCAGGTCCTGCAGGCACAGAGGTGACCGAGGCGGTGTCCCTGCTGCAGGAGAGCCTGCAGACCAGTGAGGAAGGGATGACATAGGGCAGACTAAGCTAAAGGGGGGGTCCGTGGAGGAATACTCCACCCAACCCAAGGACTGGAGAAACATGGCATGGCCAGGGGTCTGTGACGGCAAACGGCACCAGAAGAATGTCTCCAGCTGGGGTGCTGATGTCTTCCACCCAGAGGAGAAATGCGACAGGTAGGTGGGTTCTTTTTTGTTCTGTGCAGTGACGAGAGGATGAATTCATTTTTACAGTTTCAGATAAGAGGCACTCATGTGACACCAATAAAGAGTACACTGACATCACAGGCCAGCAAGTGACATGTCTCTACTCACATGTGGACACAGGACCCTGCAGCTCAGGGCCTGAATTGTACATTCTGACAGCAAAGGGTCAGAAGTAGAACCCAATGTCCCAGTGACATGCTGAGGACAAGTGGTGGTGGCAGAAGCAGGTTCAAGAGCCTCAAGGAGGGATGCAGAGTGGAGAGTGCTCATGCAGGCTCCTCTGGCCAGAGGCCCAGCTAAGGAGCGAGCCAGGAAGGGGCTGCTCAGGGGTTCAGAGGATCGCAGGACGGAAGGAGCTATGGAAGGGCAGAACCACCAGGGTTTCGAAGGGGAACAAGTGAAAACAGCACTAGAGGCAAAGGCTCCCGAGGTAGGGCAGGGGTGGAGGGGACAGGGGAGGCGGCCTGATGATATTGATTCCTGCTCAACACACACACTGAAGAGAAACAGGAAGAAAATGACCAGGGACATGTACACAAGACCGACCTGAAACCTCCCTCCCAAGTCACCTGCTTTAACAGACTCAAAAATGTGATTATAGATTGGTCAAAGTACTCAATTTGCATCTTGTTAAATTTTTAAAATCATTTATGACGAGGCCAACTCCACTCTCAAAGGGGAAGCATGTATAAAAACATCAAGAACTAACTGCTGTAAGCTGGAAAACCCATCTCCTCTTTTATGTTCTTAAATGAACTACATACCAGAACAATCTGCACACCTGGAGGCTGAAACCCTCAAGGCCTGTGAAATCACAGAATACATCTGATTTAAAACTATTAACTGACTTCTTTCCAACATTTATCCGGGGAACAGTGTGTATCGGTTGGACAGAACCATTAAGTTTCTACAGCAACCCTTACCTTGAATCAATGCACACTTCTGGCCACTACTTTTGGTTTGCTTATTTTAAGGAATGGGTAGGTAAAAAAAAAAAGTTTCACTGTGTCTTCCGTAATATTAAGTTCAAGTCTCTTAGCATCACCTAGTGGTTTGTTCAATAACTGCAAGTAACAAAACTTTCCAAGTAGACACACATGTCCAGAAGTAAAAAGGCAAAAACTCTGAAACATAAATGTATAACAAAAGGACATTCTGCTCTCAGTACATTTATTAGAGAATGTACTAAACTAGCTTCTTTTCAAGTCTTTAACATCCTTTGAGAGCCTTCTGGTACAATAAATACAGATGAATCAGTCTTTACAGACTGAGAACATACAGAAGAAACTAAGCAGTCTAGATTTTTCTTAACAATTGTGTTATTATTCTAGAAAATATTTCTCTACAATGACAAGTCTTTCATCAGCTAAAATACAGAATCACCCTGTTACATGGTCCAGAGACCCCAGATCTCAAAGCAGGACTGACCAACGCCTGCAGCCGTGCACACCTGGGTCTCGGGGTGGTGGTGTGTCTTGCTCACTATCTCGGTTCCTGATCAACAACTGGCCTCGCCTTGAGGGCTGTCTAAGGAACAAGACAGGAAAGGAACAGATGGCAGCTCTTACTAGGAGAAAGAGAGTCATCACTTGCAGAGGGGCTCCTTAGGGACAACACCCACACTGTCAGCTGCTCCGCTGAGCCCCCCGTCCATCCCTGGTCCGACACTGCCCAGCCCACTGGCTCCACCAGTCTCCCAGCCTCCTTCCTTCCCTTGTGCCCCTCTGCAAAGGACTGCTTCTCTCTTTCTCCTAGTAGGAGCTGCCATCTGTTCTTTCCTATCTTGTTCCCTGGACAGCCCTCAGGGCAACACCTGTTGTTACTTACCTAGATAGTGGGCAGCATAGTTAAGTACTCACTAGACAGAAACAGGGGATGAATTCAACCTCTGGAGACTAAAGCTGTGGGTGTGGCACATGAATCCATTCCATTTGTCAGGAACGACCCAGTGGGGTTTAAAGGTCATCCTACCACACAGCGCAGAGAGCCTCCGGCAGCTGGGTGCACTAGTGGAGAGGCAGACTGAGGGCAAGAGTCCAGGAAGACAGAGCAGGCGACTAGGGTTCATGTCCTGGTCCTCCCTCTGCAGCCTGGAGCAGACAACACACTGCCCCATGCATGGTTATGCTGAGGACATGTGATAACGTAATATTGGGCAGCTCATTACAGATGCTCCATAATTCTTACCAGAAAATAAAGAGCTAATACAGGTGGGGAGAGAAGGAAAAAGGAAATTACTTTACGGAAGAGTTTAAGAGAACCAACACTTCACAGTACTCCAAGAAACATTAGCTTAAATTCCTTAAAGTTAAGTTTTGACTATTTTATGAATATATACTAATAAAGTTACTCTCCAAATGGAATGAAAGGTAAAAAATTAAGGTTAAATATCTTATTGTCTAAGATTTTTGATTAAAAACTGTGTCTGAACAATTTAAATGTTCAGTTTTACAATACATTTAATTCCTGTAAAGTCACTGATCCGAATAATGCCAAAATGAATAGATATTATTGCTGTAATTCAGAGGTCAATATTCATGACTTGCAGTTAAGCCAGTATGACTTCTGCTAATTTTTTGACATAACCACTGGCTCTACACTTCATTAAGTTTCTTTTATTAACAACATCACTGTTTCCATTTACTATTTTATTCCTAGCCCAAAGTCCAATAAGCACTGTAATTATGGAGGTCAAAATAATTAAAACCAGAAGGGCAGCCTAAGGAGACAGAGCAAGTATTTCCTGAGGCTGAAACTTTAAATCTGACCTATGGTCCCAAGCCATCACTGTCAAGTTTTCTATTTTACCATCCTTTAAGGCAAATAATCAGAAGTTAACTCTAATAACAAACTTTCCCCCAGAGGCCTTCCTTTCAATCCATCACTGTTGATGTAATTTACTTCTCAGATCCATTTAGATATTAAATTTAGGAAGGTGGCCCCCTCAACCATCTTTTCCACAGGAGTTGGTAGGGCTGCCCAGAACAATGTCATTAGAATGGCATGAAATGCCATGTGACTTCATATCACATAAAAGATATGAAATTGACAACATTATCTTCACCTGTGTAATAGTTCATACATTAAATGACTGAATTAAAGTTCAGCTTTCTTATGAAATCTGATGAGAGACAAAAACAGAGTGGTTAATTCCCTCTCTTATATATCAAGACACATACAGTAGCTCACATCTGTTACAGATCACTCAAATGAAATCATTTATGAACTCAGTGGCAAAACTAGCACTGTAAACTCTTAAGTCAACATAAACTATGATTACTCTTATACATATTTTACTTATCAAATCTGTTTTTCTAAAATTAGGATTTAGGTCATATAACCATTTAAAATCCATGAAAACTCAAGGTGCAGAACTTTCACTGATTCTTAAGGATCAATAACTGGCTCGTAATCAACATTCTGATGCTGCTGACCTGCTTTTCTGTCATCTTCCTAACTGTCCAGAACATTCTCCAAGTGTCTTTCTTTTCCTCATCACATCACTTTGGAAGAACACACGCTATCTTGGTTACCTAATCAGGTGGAGGACAGCAAAGTGACCAAAATGAACCACTACCCATTGGCCATAGATCAACATACGTTTTATAAGTGGAGGGGTCTCTGTTTAGTTCTATAAAAGAGACATAACAGAAATATCAGCAAGGACATACACCTGTCAACTCAGATATGGACTGAACTCCCTATCACCAGCGCGATTCTGCAATTCCTGTACAGGTGCTGTTCCTTTTCAGGTGAGTGCACGCTGCATTATCACTGCCTTTGCTGCTTTGGAGAATTTGGAAATTCAAAGTAACTGAAAAATCATTTCCCAAGGGTGGGGGAAATATAAAATTGATATATAAACCACCAAAACAAAGATCAATCAAGGTATATTTTTGTTTAAAATAAATACGAACCCAAGAATTCATTTTCTGAGCAGATCTAACCTGCAATGATTTTGTTGCTCTCTCCAGCAACAATTTTTAGGTATTAAACTGTACAAAATCATATATTAAATGTGTTTTAATGAAAATTCATAATAAGTGATATTACTGTAGATGCCTCAATTCCCTCACTGAACTTTTTTTTTTAAAGCTGTCTAAGAACTCAGTTTACCTAGTTCTCTTACAACTGGAATTTAACCTCATTCAGTCTGGGTACCTGGCCTGGCCTCTCCTCCTGCCCACCATTATTTATACTCCTTTAAAACAAAATACACTGATGCATGATTTTAAAAGCAAAATATAAAATACAAAATAGCTCTATTTGTGATGTGAAGGCATCTGATACAATTAAGGTTTGGGATATGACAAGTGTTCCTCAGTAAAAACCCAAGAAGAGTTTAAGGTTCATCATAAGGATATGTTTCATTTCCAACATCACACATATAGCCAACTCTCAACTACGTGAGCTAATGGCCAAGCAACAGCACAGATTATCCCTATGTTACTGGTAAGTAAGCAGGTCATACTTACTCTCCAACATGGGTGAGCCTAATGTTCTGCAACTACTTTCAATACAAGTCATTAAGAATGAAGATTCTTAAGTTTCTTTCTCTCCCCTCCTGGCTCATCATTCCTACTAAAAAATGGCATATATCCCCTATTCCCCGGACAGTAAACTCCAAACCACTCACTGAAACACAGATCCATCCCCAAGCCTCTGCAGGCCTTTTGTTCAGGTTCACCCTTCCTGCAGGGCTGTGGAAGGCATTCAGTGTTTCAGTCTAACTGCTCTTTCCTTCCATCTCCTTTTCTAATAATACTTTACACTCAAGAAGAAACAGCAAATGAAACAAAATGTTGACAAAATGACACCATGAAGATGGTCCTGCCACCAAGAAGGTGAAAGCAGACCCCATTAAAGTGATGGATAAACAGACTACGGGGTAATCAAGAGCTGGTTGTTTTTCACTTCAAAATGTCTTCTGTGATTCTTTTTCTTCATTTACAGCTGATTTGTCTTTCTGATTTGTATTTCACTTGTGGTTATACAGAAATTACTTGGCATTTATTAGGCACAGACTTTTAATGACAAGGCAGGTGATCCAGAAATGCAGACCTAATCAAAAATAGGATTAGGAGAATAAATGGGGAGGGGGGGAGAGATACAAAAACAATTACTTGAATTGTTGGAGCAATGCTCTTCACTGATACAAATAACTAAGACCCCTACTTTCAATATTTCAGAAAGTAGGTTAACATTAGATTTTAGCAGGTCAACTAGATTTTAACATACGTCAGCAAACTATATATTAAATCACATTTAAAGTCATATGACTAGAATGCTTTAAAACATTTAAATGAATCTTTTCCTTTAAAACATTTAAAATGAAGCTTTTCCTTCTTATTTTAAATAAAGATTGAGAAAGTTTCCCAGGAATGGGAGGTTTTCCTTTGTGGAGCAATTTTTAAGAATACAAATACAATGCCTTCTGACTTTGAACCTAGAATGTACATTTTTAAAAGTATCCCACCAAGTATTTTTCATAATAGGTTAAAAGTAAACTTTTAACTTAATGATCTATACAAAGACTTATATTGTCTTTTCCTGGCTTTCCCTTGCAATGAATACATTTTAAAAGTTATAATAAAAAAAAACCACCCAAATAATCTAAAAGCTATAATTTAAAAAGCCCAAATGATGACTGGTTTATCAATTAACCTCTCATTTTAAGAGAATTCCAGACCCCTAGATTATTCAAAATAATATATTCTGCATAAGGAATAAAATGCTTACTTAAAAAAATTTTAAAGTATTGCTTGCTGTCATCTTACTGCCATCAAAAGGATGTATTCTATAGTTGATAGAATTCTGACCATTCACAAAAGGGTATGCAGCTTGCATCTTGCTATTGCTTTCATCCTCATGCTAGTAATGTCAGGTATCCCAAGATGTTAAATTGGCAAAGATCACAAAAAGCCTGAGTAGGACAGCTTGTTCTAACTCAGCTAATGGGGCGAGAATCTGAGGAGCAACCACTGAACTGGATGCAACGAAACCTGAAGAACTAGCCCTGGCTGCTTAGATGCAGATCAGCATACCCACTCCTCTTGGTTTCTGACTTCCTACTTGAACTTTAAAAATTGCAAATCATGCAGCTTGACAGTTCTACTGTGAATTAATCCTACTTTTGAGTCTCAGCACTTCAAAATAAAAACATAAACCTTAGGCCAAATTGTGACAGTTTTTCTTCTCCTGTCAGGAGCCGACCTTGGTGAACTAATACTGAATAAAAATCCATTTATTCAACCCAAAATTGGCATTAAAAAGAAAAAAACCTGAACAATTTCTTATATCCTAAGAGAGAAAGAGAAACAGGGCAAAGTGAGTCCAGATCAGGATTATGACACCAAAGGTACACAACAGCTGTACCACAGATAGGACTGTCCATGGTGGTCATACAACAGAGCACAATTACTTGATCAAAAGGCAGGAAATGGAAATGTAATCTGTCAACAAAATGTACTGCTAACGACATGGATTTTTTTTTTTTTACTTAACATAATGGATGTGACCTCCACCTCTATCCCATTTGCTTATATATCATTTTACTTTTAGTACTTTTAAATGTTTAGATGACATTTAAGGCACAGGCATTCTTCAGAAATCCCTCTAACATACAGGTCAGCTACTATGGCTATGGGTAACAATATACCACCACAGTTTTTAGCCCAGACTTTCTCAAACTTCTCGTTCAACAGGCGATGAGACCTGCTCCCATCTTCGCTTTAGACCTGTACCTTTTGAACTGTACCTGCAATCTTTATGGCTACAGGATCCTCTGAAACTGGAACCAGCCCTTCCTTGATTTCGGCCTGCTTTTCGGGGACAAGGGGAGACATGGTGGGAGGGGAATACTTAGTTTCCATGGAAGCCACGGGCGAGGAGGAGGAGGAAGAGGGCTTAGAATCATGAAAGAGACTGGCCCATGACTTAGCAGGCTGACTGGTGGGAGTGGTGCCCACCGCAGAGGTCAGGGTGTCCGCGGGAGGCGAGGTGCTCTCGGCTTTCGTCGGGTCCGAGTCTGTGCTTTCCACAGTGTGCAGCTCCACCCCATTGGCAGCTGTGCCCTCGCCCAAGGATTCAAGTATTTGTCCGTTAGCAACTCCAAGGTTCTCAGTAGTATCGGTCCCACAATAAGGCTGAGCCACAGCTGTCCTCAACAGGGCGTCCCTGCCAGCCTCTGCGGGGAGGCAGGATTGTTCAAAGTCAGCCCCGTGGCAGCCTTCAGGCTGCCCTGCAGTCCTGGCCTCACTGTCGAGGGCTCCAGGAAAAGAACCACCAGGCACAGCGTCACTGACAAAGTCTGTGGAGTCCTGAGGGCTGCCACAAGTCCTGAGTGTCCCCGAAGGGGGCAAATCACCCATCAACTCTGCATCCTCTGGGCCCACACTGTTTGGGACCGCTGGGTTGGCATGGCCATTGACCAGAGCTTCTGTGGAAGTACCAACCTCATTGCCATCTTTCAAGTAACTGTAATATCCAGGCGGACGTTTTTTCTTCTTTTTACGCTCCCTTTGTCCAAGACCACCTGAGACACCATCGGCTTCCAAAACTTCCGCCTCCACATTAGAGCTGCCATCCAGAGCAAGGGCAGAGCCTGGGTATTGGCAGTCAGAAGGGCTGTAGTTAACTTCTTTATCTATATCAGGGGTCTTTTTGGAAGTTGTGCAACTAAGAATAAATTCAGGGGCCTGAGGATTCAGTGTGCTTGAAATACTGTAGTTTGGAGTTCTCGGCAAAGTGTCATTGGGTTCAATAATTTCGTTAACACCAAATTCAATTCTCTGATAGTCCTGTCCTGTTTAGAAAGAAAACAATATGTAAATATCCCACTAGTTAAGAACACAGTTACACAAACTATAAAAGTCTCAGTAATTATTTCTTTTGGAAACTGACACCCTAAAGTCTTGTAGTAATTAACAAAGCTATGACATTTAATTTCTGTAGTGAATGAATAACTTGCTGAAAATATATAACTACATAATTATATTTAGTTTGTGGATATGAAATACAGAAGCCTGTATTTATTTTCTGCTCTCAGGGTAGCCAAGGGAGACTTTCAGAAGGTAGAAATTAAATGAAATTATAATGGAAAACAAATAATATTCTGCCTGTCTGAAAACATCCTTCAATGAAATCTGACTTTATTAGCTTACTTTACGCCTGAGACTAGAGTATATGTATTTTGGACAATTAAAAAAAAATCAAGATTACTAAGGGATTCCAAATTCACTGCTATGTATATGGCTTCTCTAATTCATGTAATAATAATTTACAAAGTATGAATTACACAGAAGCACTCTTTTGCATTATCTGTCTCCTGATCTCCTCTACACTCTTAACTGCAGTCTGAAAATGAGATTGCATGAGAGCGTGTGAGTTCCACTAAATTAATTCATAGTGGATTAAATTCCATGGGTAATGAAGATACTTCCAAAAGATCAAGTTAGAACTACAAATCTATAAAAAAATGTCCTCGGAACGCTTCAGTACTTCCCTCCCCACTGACAATCTACATATTTTATCTGTTCTAAGATGTACATTTTTTCGTAGTTCACATCTCTGATACTAGGTTGAGTTTTAGAATCAACTGAGTCTTTCAACACACACCAAGCACCAATGTCATCTTATATCTGATGAAAGAGTTACACACGTTGAAGTAAAGGATACATGCTTTTTAAATTCACTTTTAGTGCATAGCTGATGATTTCTCCATGTACAGCACAAAAGGCCAACTTTTTTTCAAGGCATGTATTTCAAGGGAAAAAAAAAATCACAATACCAGAAGAACCATATTCTATTATAGAAAACTGAATATATTTTACTTTGGAAGTCTTTTTAGAGAAGGAAAAACAGCCCCAGAGAGGGGCCAGGGGCCTCAACAGTTTCTTAATTCTTCATTTGTTTTGTTATCGCACGCCCTGAGGGTGGGGAGAATACACCAGCCCAATGGCAAAAAGTTCCTGAAAAAGGAACACTTATGATGATTACAACAAACTGCAAACATGGCTTTTCCTATAAAGCCATGAGGTGGCAATTTGAATCCTCTGGCCCTGAGCACTGATTTGCTGTTTCCTTATTTTGAAAATAATCACCTAAGAGAAATTAATTTCTCTCCTATTATACCTAAAAGTGAACTGTCCAGTTTGCTTCCAGGCATTGCCTATCCCGTGACTTTTCGAGGATGCAGTGCTGTTACATGGACTGAAATGGATGTGCCTGAAGAAGTGAAGATGACTCCGCAAGGGGAGGCAGCCCTTTGGGGACTGTCTGTGTATTGTGAATCACATTAAAAATTAGTATGTGGGGGTGTGGGTATAGCCCAGTGGTAGAGTACATGCTTATTAGCAGGCATGAGGCCCTAGGTTCAATCCCCAGTATTTCCATTTAAAAAGAAAAAGCACATGCTGTATCACACAGCTTGTGCCAGATTTTGATTATAGACACAGTGCCTTCCACATCTCAATTCCTAATCTTATCATACCATAAAACATTCTAAAATGTGATGTGACATTAATGGAAACATTTCAATATGCTACAGTTTTATCAAAACATTTACGCAAGATAGTGTCTGAACAAATCACTGGAAGGCAGATTCCTACCCAGAACAGTTCCTTTTTTCCATCCAGGAACATCTGTCATGGCTATATGGATACAGTGCACTGCAGGGCAGAGAAGTCAGGACAAGCCCAATCTGTCAGGCAGGAAGAGTGGTGGAAGGCCTGCAAACTCGGGCCTCAAACAACCCTATCAACACACTGGGTCAACAGGAACTCAGCACTCAGGTCAATGCAGACAGTAGGGAAAGAAAAAACAGCTCAGACAAAACAATGACATCTTCACATAGCTTTTCTCAAAGTCTACTCACTGCAGCCACACAGCACAGCAGCCTGGGGAGCCCGGACAGGTCACAAGCTGGCAGAGGCACTCAGGTAGTTCTCCTGCCCACAACTGTCTGATAACTACTGCTTTAGTGGCTTCCTCAGCTGATTTCTCCAATTAACTCTTAAGTCAGTCAACTTGATAATGGAGCACCTAGCGATAGGCAAAGTGCTTATGCGGGGTGTGTGTCAGAGATTAGCAAGGAGAGGTCCCTGCCTCAGGGAGTTACATCTACTAGGGAGACAGACACAAAAGATGAAGATGGCAGAGGGAGGGTAAAATGAAGCTTCAAGAGCTTTACAAAAAAGAATGCTTCCGGACACAAAAAAGAGATCCATTTCAATCAGAAGATATGCAGAGATCAGTGGCTATTTCATGCTTTGGGAACCGACTCAAAAAGGCAGCAGTATAAAAGGTACGCTGTGCTGGGAGCCCCCGCCAAGAGCCTGCGTGGCTGGCTATGGTGGGAAGTAGAACAATTCATCCTAAATCATTCATCCAAAACCATACTGCGGGTTTACAACACTGCAGATAGTACACTGTGCAGCTCCTCAACACATAAGTGGATGAACTGTGGTCTCTGCCACCCACAGCTGAACTCTGTCTAAAGAGGGAGGCAGACTCATCCCTGGACAGTGGACTAGAACTGTAAGAGAAATAAAAGTAACAGAAACAAGACAACAGAAAGGGCCTCAGAGTATAGGGACCTTCAAGCTGGCCTGACACTAACCATGTGAGCAGCTGTGTTACTGGCAGATTAAAAGATGTACCTAAGTGAAGAGAGGAGAGAATGGAGAAAAAGAGCCAAGAAGTGTAAGTGAACAGGAATGCCAGCCTGGAAGGAGGGAATGGACGAGAACACTGAGTGGCCAGATATTATGAGGATGCTGAGGCTACCACCTGGACTAGAAAGGAAGCAGTGACATGACAGGGAAAGTAAGGAGCCTTTTCAAGCACTGAGTAAACACTTGCAGCACAACTACTGTGCGCAAAGTACATGAAGACAGGGAGAACCTCAACCAAGACCACCAAGTCGCTCCAGAGGCTGGGTGGCCCAGCAAGGGCATGTGGGTCCCTCCAGTTCTGCTCATTTAACTCCCATCCCAAGCCATCATTTGAACTGCTCTTTCCCTTGTGATCCTTATAAAGCTGCTAATAATTTTAGATATAACCACTTCCTGATTTTACTGTAGATAAAAAGTTCAGTCTTTCTAAGATTTATATTTAAATCTAAATTATAATAAAGCCCTTTCATAGGTCTGACAATGCTAATGAAACAGGGAACAAAATCCCCGCTCTCAGAGAAAAGGTTCGGCCTCTGAGGCCAGCAGAGACCTTTAACACCTGAGCAAATGGTCTAGGCAGGTCTGATCTGTGCAACCACAGCCCAGCCGACAAGATTAAATGACCCTGCTATCACTTAAACACTGGATACTTAATACAAAAGGGTTGTATCTCAATAAGCACCATCTCCAGTAATCAGCTCAAAGTCTGGGCCAGAGGGAAAAAAAAAAACAAGCCAAGAGGTGAAGAGGTCACCTGAATTCCCAAGGGCCTTGGTGACAGACGGGGACATAAATGTAAACTGCAGGAGAACAGATCTGAGCAGCCACTGACCGGGGCGAGAAGCACATGTTTAGAGACTGGCCAGCTCTGGGCCCAGCAGCCACCGCATGCAGACAGAAAAGCCCACTTCAGAACCTTTACAAAGAGCCTTGGCCATGAAGGCCACCCCTGTGCCACTGACGACTGTCAGGGAAAAACAGAAATGAGCAACCAGCTTTTTAACTCAACCTTGCCCATCTGACACACTGAAGCACAGAATAAATTGTAATTCTTTAGTCAAAACAGTTCTGTGATTAAATCTGCTACAGTTTACAGCAAAAATACTGAACAGTAAGGGAATGTTTACTCAAAAAGAATGAATGAACAGAAAAATGCTGTTTCCAGAAAGCCTGCCCACCCAGCACAGGGCCAGGATAGGCATCGGGGGAATAAAGAGGAGAAGCCACTTACCATCGGGTAGTTCCCCGGGATCCTGTGCACCGCACAGAACTGTTCCGCCGTATGGAGGGAGCTGCATAGGGAATTGGAAAACAAATCTTAATTCAACAAAATGTTAAAAGCAGCACATGCTATCTTGTTAAAGCAACCTTCATTAAAACACTTTATCCACTCAACTTATGATAATATTTTTATAAAATAAGACAGATGGCCACACAGTAAAATTAAACATCATTTTAAAACACATCGGAATGCTTTTCAATATTTATTGCTATTAAACAGATACAAAAATGAGGCCAAAAAAATGGACTCCAATGGACACATCAATCAGCTACAACGAAAGACTCATGACACCAGTCCTTTCAGAAGAGCTGGACCGCCCACAGATACGACAGCCACTTTTCCACCCACTAGTAAAGAGGCTCTTAACGACCATCTGCACACTTGAGGTTCCCCATCACTCCATGTCTGCTCAATGTCAGAGGCAGGAACCAAGCCCAGGCAAAGAGAGGACAACGTCCCTGGGAAGGAAAAGCCTGGGAATCAGGGCTGCCTGTTTAACACGGGACCTTAAATACCTGAACTGGGGGCTATAGATCACACTGCTTGTTTGGAAGACAGAAAGCAAAATGGTAAGTGTCTGAGCTCTTTGTAAAATGAAGGAAGGTATTATGAATATAGCAATTTTTTTCCTTCCTAGCCATTCCATAATACGTAGGAGATGGGAATGTTCCAAATGGGTATGTCTGAGATGAGAAAGTTTAGGATGGGAAGGGGTGAGGATGGGAAGGGGTAAAGTAAGTGGACAGGTAACTGCTACCCGAATGCAGAACAAAACAATGACACCCTACCACAGCTTTTCTCCAGGCCTGCTCGCTGTAGCACACACAGCACCATGGCCTGGGGGGCCTGGACGGGTCCTGAGCCTGCAGTGTTCAGAGGCACCCAGGTGATTCTCCTGCCCACAACTGTCTGAGAACTACTGCTTACGTGGCTTCCTCTGTTAACTCCTCCAATCAACTCCTAGTCAGTCAATTCAATCATCAGAGATAAAAGTTTATCACTCCAAGTAACCAAGTTCTCTCCTGAGAGGATTAATGACAAATAAGAAGCTAAGAAAACAAAGGGTGATTCAAAAGGAACTGACCGCTTTCAGAACTTGAGAGCAGCAGGTGTGACCCCCACTCGGGGGCACCTGGTGTTCACCACAGGGACACAAGGAGAGAAAGCACTCTGTGTGCGAACTGGACTGCACTTGGCCTTGCACTTGCAAGGACATTTGCACACCACTCAAAAGCTCATGGCGGTGTCCCGCGTTCACCACCCGCATGGACACACAGAGCAGAAAGGTTATGTCTGAAGAAGCAGCAAAGGCTGATTCCCTCCGCCCTCATCCAAGTTTAGCCAACTCCCATACACAAAACACCTCCTTTTTCTCTCAGTGGCACGAGGGTGCCCCCTGGTGATGGAAATCCACATAACTGTTAAGGTGCTCAAAAGTACTCTACTTTGTTTTTTAAAATCACATTTTACTTACACACAAAACCTAGTAAGTGGTAAAGGCAGAATCTGAAAACAGACCACCTGGCAGACTCCAGGGCGATACTGCCTTTCTCTGTTGGTGTGCTTACAACACTTATTTTGGTCTACTAATCTGGTATGAGTCTAACTGGAAATTACTGAATGCTTGAATGAGTTCAGACACAGAAAAAATGCATGTGTGTGTTTCTTTTTTACTCTATAGCACTGCATATAGTACCTTTACTTCAGCAAACCTCTGTCACTTCTAAGATGCCCCTTTGTCTCACAAACTCACCAACATGCACATACTTGTGACAAACTACAAAGTATGTAATTGAGCTTTATTGTCAAATCTTAATTAAAAGAATACAGTTAGACTGTGGTGTTAGTAAATACCATCATTATTTCACTGTGATTCAAAGACAGAAATCAAAATTTGAATAATTAGTACAGTATACAGAGTACAACCTCAATTAACACTAACACTTGGGGAATACAGGATCTGATTATATTTATCCTTAATTGACTTTTTAAAATTAGAAAACCCTAAACTTCAATACTTATTCAGTAGAATTCTAAAATGCACAGATATATATTATCGCCTTAGGGAATACAATATATAATTTAGCTTTGACTATTTCCTGTCTCATATCCTTAGACTTCTTAAAATTATAACTGCTAGCATCAACAAACATAAGAGAGATGGTGTTGAGCTGAATTTATTCATTTTCTAAAATGAAACCTGATATAAGCTTTATCTTCTTTGATTTCTTTCTCCTAAAGTAAAAAAAAAAAAAGTAATAAATCTTTTTTACATTTGCATTGTCTAAATAATACTTTCAATTTGTTCCATTTAATCCTACCTCCACAACCCTAAAAATGTTTTTAGAATTCAATAAGCCGAGGTGAAGAGTGAAGGACTTGCCAAGGTCACAAGTGGCCCACCCAGACTCTAACCCTATTCTACATACTTAAATTTCTCTTGCCCCATTTTACCAAGCAAAAGAACTCCATATATGAGTATTTAATATGCATGCAAATATACAAATGGGTATATTAAAAGATCTGAAATTAAGGAGTCTAAGATGCTAAATTTCATTAAAAGTTAACTAAGATTTTGCTTAATATATACTTATTTCTTCCCCCTTTCCTCATTTTCAATGTAATTTCAACAGTTTTCATATTTAAAACATCAATCTGAAAAAGTTTTCCAGGTTAAGTTTTTATTAAACTAGAACAGATACTATTAATCACATAAGAGCTGACATAAAAGAAGATCCAACTGAAGATATATATCACAATCATGTTTACGAAAACTGCTATAAAGATATTAATTCTACTACAAATTAATCCATAATTTTAACACAATTCCAAATGACATTTCAACAAGATTTTTCACAGAACTTGAAGTGCTGATCATAAATTCCTAAGGAAGAGTTAAGGATGAAAAAGAGGCAAAATGCTTTTAAGTATAAAAAGTGTGTGTCCTACCACAAGACTGATTACAAAGCTGCAACAATTAAAACATGGTACGCAGACAGAGATAAAGCAAAAGGCACAATGAACCAGTGGAGCACGCGTGGAGACATGCGTGCGGCCCGACAGGAGCCCCACCTCACACACACACAGTCAACAACTCAGTCTCAGTGTTACTACATACTAAATTGAAAACAAAAACTCTAAGTAAAACTTTTTAGAAGAAAACAAATGTCTTTATTACCTCAGGGAAGGGAAGAATTTCTTAAAGACATTTTTTAAACCAAAAATCCAAAAACCATGAGGAAAAAATCAATACATTTGACATTAAAAGTTAAAAATGTATTCCCCTTACCCAGGGAAAAAAAGTGTATCATATATGAAGTTTAAAACCCCTCATGAGAGAAGATACCTGCAATATGCGAAACCAGAGATTATGAATCCTATCAATAAGAAAAAGACAAGCCATCTGATAAAAATATGGACAATGGATATAGATCAGGTAATACGTAGAAGCAGAAATCTACACTGCTAACAGACATATCAGAGTAATGAAACAGTGCTCAACTGTTTATAATCTGGGAAATGTAAATTTAAACAATAAAAATCCATTTATTATCCATCAGGTTATAATTATGCTCATACTAAGAATTAGCAAGAATTTTTTTTTAATGAGATCCAAAAACTCTCATGCTGACAGGAAAGCAGACTGTTAAAACCACTTAGAAAGCAGATTCAGTCTCTAATAAAACTAAAGATGCTTATTCCTTGCAGAGCCTAGCAATTACATTCTTAAGAATAGTTCCTGGAGAACCCCACAGAAGAGCATAAGGAGATATGACACAGTATGTTTACTGCCGCACTTCTGTAATAATGGGAGAATTGAAGATCTAAATGGTCCTAAACAGGAAAAAAGGCAAATAAAGTGTGGAATGTTCAATATTTAACAATTATAATCAAAGAACAAGAACATATATGTACAGATAAATCTAAAGAATATTTAGCTTAAAAAAACTACAAAATGATGCAAACAGCATAAAACCACTTACGTGACATTTTCAACCACACAAAACAATACAATGTACTATCTGTCCGACTACATGTATGCAGTAAGAGGTGAAAACCATAGTCAGGAAAGAATACTTAGCAATTTCAGCAGAGCCAGTAATTCTGGGGAAGAGGGGGAATGAGATGGGAGAGGAGACAATGGAGGCTTCAATTCTACCTGTAATGTTTTGCTACTTATAAATATAGCAAAGTGTTCAGATTAGTCGAATCTGATTGGTGGGTTCAGTCATTTCTCATACTAGTCTCTATGTTTCTCTACACGCTGGAACTTTTAATCAAAAACATAAATTAAAAAATAAAAAATAAACATAACTATCAATTATATCTACACCCATACTCAATAAAACAAAGTTTTGTCTTACCTCAACTGAAGAGCGAGGAGTCACGAAGAATTGATTGAATTCATCAGGGCTAAAATCTCCAAAAATATACTGAAAAAAAGAAAATCACTGATCACATAAAATACACAAAAAATATACTTTCAGAAAGAAAAAATGCTGTATCACACCAATCCTATAAATAATTGGGCCAGAATCCCCAAGACCCTTCCTCAATTAAACAAATCAAGATTCTGCAAACTGAGATTTCTAGGTGTAGCATTTTTCAATTACAAACAAGAAAATACTATTTAGCTTTTCCATAAATTGTCTAAGAACACTCTAGAGCTGATAAAGCTTACTTTGAAATGGGTCAACTTTGTTCATCAAACTCATAAGCAGATTCCTGCCTGCAGGAGAATTTTTTGGTTCACAGATATGCCTGGTCATTCCATTTACCTTTCTGTTGACTCATGTCACCACCTCCATTTCAATGTTCTCTTACATACTAAAGTAGAAAAAGTGGTTCAAATGGGGAGATAGGGAAATCCAAAAATGGGAAATGTTAATGACCCTGAGGGATGAACTTCTAAAAATGAATGTAATTTTTCATCTTAAAAGCACTGGAACAGAATACACAGAGAAACAAGTTACTCGACAGACACATACCTCATTGTGAACTCTCAAAGAATTCTGAACGTTACTTTCTGAAAAACTGGCACACTTGCACGGAAGCACGTTTGGTGAGTGCCCAGCAGTTCAGATTCTCCCTGGAGCTTCAAGAAACAAGTCACTGACAAGAATCAGTATGACTACATTCCCACAACAGAGAGTCGCTCACTAACTTATTTTATCAATAATCACTGAGAGCCTATTAAGTTCCGTGTACAACAAATGGCAAGCTGGATTGTGGTGACTCTGCTCCGACAGATGTGAGTCTAGTAACCTGCAGGGAAATTCACTGTAACTAAGTACTATATAAATGGGTAATATACATTATTATTCTAACTGTGAATAAATGGCAACCAACTCTTAGCATGTTGGTAAGAATGCACCAGCATTTCTGAGGAAAACATTTCTGGAGGGTGTGTTCCGGCAATAGCCACCAAGACTATAAATACATACTAAAAACAAACACATCTTGACATAATACTTGCAAAAGCATACACTTGCAAAAGTCCAGAAAGAAACTCTACATTGACAGTAATGATGAAAATACAGAATTCCAAAAACAATTTAGAAATGGTCTTCTGAAATACTTTCTCCCCTGACCGAAATACTTCAGTTGTGAGCTTAGATGGTCTTATCTCCAAAACTGGGGGAAAGCTGTATTAATTTCACTCCAGCACAAAACCAAGCAATGGAAAGGAAAGGTATTCTTATGTGAGAAGGAAGAAGAAAGGCAGGGTGGGGGAGGAAGTGACACTGTGACTGGTATTCCTTTACAGTCCCACTGCAGACAGCAAGCTTTCAGTCTAGATTTAAACCTCAAAGTTTACTCAAGAGAAAAATAAAAAGAGAAGCCACAGACTGGGAGAAAATGTTCTTGATAATACCAAATGCTGGCAAGGATGGAAGCAACCTGAACTATACTTGGTTGACAGGGATGCTGAATGGTGCAGCCCCTTTGGAAAAGAGTTTGGCAATTTCATATAGTTACTTACAACCCAGCAGACTCACTCCTAAGTACTTACCTAAGAGATGAAGACCTATATCCACAAGCTGTATGTTGAAATTTACAGCAGCTCTATTTATAATCACCAAAAACTGAAAACAACCTAAATGTCTATCAAGAGATGGATGTGGTATTTCTATATGATGAGCTACTACTCAGTGACTCTCAAAAGCATCATGCTAAGTGAAGAACCAGACTTAAAAGGCCACATGTTATATGACTCCATTTAAATGACATTCTAGGGCTTAACTATAAGGACAGAAAACAGATCTGTGGTTATCAAGGTCTGGGGAAAGAAGGATTACGAAAAAATACATGAACTTTTTGGGGTGATAAAAGTATTGACAGGGGAGACCTGTTAGAGAAACAGGAAACTTCCTACCTGCCAAGGAAAGACACACCTACTAAAACACTAATGATTTCAGTCCTTGTTTATGAATGGACAACAAAAAAACAATTAAAAGATGTGTGATGGAGAAGTTAACAGCAATAAAGAGGGCTACTTTCAAAATCAGGGGAAAATGACTGAGTAAACGAAACACAAACAGAAAAGAAGCAAAATTCTTATCTGTATCCTGAAAGAGAGTCTAGCAGGTAAAATAAAAAGGCTGCCATGGAAAAAAGACCTATTAGAGAACAAGGAAGTATGCAAAAAAGCCAGAAGATTATTAAATTTAAATTACTGAATTTACAAACTCAACAGAAGATCTTAACAGCAGAATCAACAAGACTACATATAACACGAGAGTAATGCTTTCAAAGTTCCAAGAAAAACGTATTGTTTTTAGAATTCTAGAGTATTTTGTTTCTATAGAATTCTATTCTATAGTTTATTACCCAAGTGCAAAAGAAAAACAATTCTCTGACACCCATACATCCTTGGGATGGGTGGTGGTAGGCTGCTTAAAAACTCCAGAAAATGAATTCAAGAGATACAAGAGTGGTAACAAAGAAGCAGGATCCAGAAGATTGTTGATACTGTAGCTGTGAAGCCCAATGCAAACATTAAGAAAGACAAAACTAGATTCATGATGTTTTAATATCCAGAGTAGAAATGTCCACGTACAAGACAATCCACTCTACCTTCTGAGTGGTCACTTTAATTCAGAATGTGAGGAAGACAGTAGGATGAGAACTGGACTATTCTACAGGATTGCTAAGTTATTCTCTTTAGGCTGGTTTTCTCTTGGAAAAATAGAAATAAAAATAAATGAAATGCTCATTTAAATCACACTTATAAGCACACTTTCTTATGAGTTCATATACAGTCTAAAGTCTTTTAAAAAAATGGTTAATCCAGTAAGAACTAAAATTCCAAGTGATTTAATAAAATCTTGTCAATTAAGAAGGGAGGAGGAAACATGACCCCCACAAGCTTTCCATCTGAACTGCCGGTGCCAAGTCTCTCTCCCCAAAACCTTCTTAATTTTCAACCACAAATTATCTTAGGTGTTTGGTAAAATGAAGAATGTTGTCAAGAGGGAGGCCAAGATGGCGGAGGAGTAGGAGGCACGTAGCTCATCCTCTCCCACAGGTATACCAAGACTCACATCTACGGACCCACTCAGCCAACCAGAGTACCTGTGGAACTCTGACAGAACATTGTCCTCTTCAAAAGACAAAAACGCCAAAAATCTGGTAGGAGAAAGAAAAAAAAAAAAAGGAAGACGAAAAGGCAAAACAGTGCGGGATCGGTCCCGCAGAGAGGGAGTGGCAAAGGAGGACTGGCGCTCGTTCGCTGGGTCTCCCCCTCTCCAACGGAGAGGCCAGCGGGACGGAAGGGGAGCCTCTGAGGCTCGAATCTGTACGGAGCAGCCCTTGAACAACAGAACTGGGTTGAACGGGCACAGAGGGTCCCTGCGACACCCAGCCCGAAACCCAAGCCGGGAGCTGGGGGCCAGGACAGGATGCCCGAGCCGGGCGGAGGACGGGGACGGCTGCACTGAGGCAGCCCCGGGGGACTGCAAGGTGCTGCACAACGCAGGTAAGTGGGTGCACAGGGCAGAACAACCTGTGCCCTCCATGAAACAGCGTGGCTGATGTGCCCTGGGGGGAAAGCTGCATACCCCCATCTCTGAAAACCTGCAGAAGGTTTTCAGCGAGGAGGGGCGGGGTTCAAGCACAGCCACCACATCCTCCAGAGCTTGGCACCCAGGTGGGGGCGGGGGTGAAACCTGAGTCTGCGCCTGGGGACTCGACAGCCTCAGAGGCCAGGCAGTGACTTGTTTGCAGCCTAAATCAGATAGGATCCTTCCGCCCTGGTGCCTCGCAAAGTTCACGCCGCCAGAACAAACAAGGAACTGAGTTTGGACACGGAAGCAAGGGCGGGGCTGTTCCGTGGTCTTCCCAGGGCGGGGGGCAGAGAGCTAGGAGGCTCGAGCTGTGGAGCTACTGGCGCCAGGAGACCGCAGGTCGCCCCCCGCCTTTCCAGCAGGAACGCTGTGCTGGAAGGGGGCGCCATCTGCTTGAGGACAGGCACTGGGAGCAGCACAGACGAGGGCACCAACAGAGTGCCTCAGGAAACAAGCTGAGCTCGTGAAACAGGGCGAAGACAGAAAGACTTCTCAGTAAGAGCAGTCTCCAGGAGAACACCCCCTCCCCCCCCTTTTTTTTTTTAATGTTTTTTCCTGTTGTATTTTCTGTTACCTTTTTGATTTTTGCTTTTTAAACAGTTGCATATCCTCCCAGTTTTGGTCCCTTTTGAATTTTTCTTTTAAAATGGTATTGTTATTTTGAAAGATCCACGTTGTGTCATTTTTCTCTCTCTTGGTTTTGATTGCCTGTTGTTGATTGTACACAGGTTTCAAATGTGTTTTTTTCCTCTTTTCTCCTATTTTGGAGCTTTTTGGGAGACGTCTCAACCCAGCTGCTGTTCTGCTTCAACTTACTCTTCAGTTGTTCATTGTATGCTGTTTTCAGGCCTTTTTTTCCCCTCCACTTCTTCGGAATTCTCTCTTATCTTTTTTTTGTCTGTTCTATTTTCTATTCCCTTTTTGATTTCTACTTTCTAAACAATTGTATATGCTTCTAGTTTCAATTCCTTTTCAAATTTTTCTTTTAAAGTAGTTATATTATTATTATTATTTTTTAAATCCACCTGATTTCATTTTCATTTCTTTTGGTTTTGATCTCCTGTTATTGATTACAAATAGGTTTCAAATATCATTTTTGGATCTTTTTCCCTTTTTTTTTTAAGGGTTTAAAAAAAAAGACATCTCAACTCGAAAGCTAGTCCAAATCGCACTTCTATAATTGATTATACACTGTTTTCAAACACTTTTTTCTCCCTTTCAAAATTCTCTTTCTCTCTCCTTTTTTTATTTTTTAAGTTTTATTCCTACATAGGTATTAGATAGATAATTAAATAAACTCCTTTAAGGACCACAATAGATAACTGATAACTCCATAAGCCACCGTACCAGAGACATATGAGCAAGATGAAGAGGCAAAGAAACCATTCC
This sequence comes from Camelus ferus, assembly GCF_009834535.1. NCBI lineage: Eukaryota > Metazoa > Chordata > Mammalia > Artiodactyla > Camelidae > Camelus > Camelus ferus. The sequence goes on along the minus strand of NC_045704.1, from coordinate 56,956,074 downwards.
CAATTAAAAGAACAAGAGAAATCCCCTGAAAGAATGATCAATGAAATAGACATCAATAGCCTACTAGATCAAGATTTCAAAAAAGGAGTGATCAGAGTATTGAAGGAACTAAAAGAGAGAGTGTTTACAGATCAAAAATATGTCAAAAATGAAATTGAAGCTATAAAGAAGAGCCAAGTAGAACGTAAACTCATTGGCTGAGATGAAAACAGATCTAAAAGCTGTGCAAAGCAGACTAGATAATGCAGAGGAACGAATTAGTGACCTAGAAGACAGGACAACAGAAAGCACCCAATGAGAACAACTGCAAGATAAACAAATAAAAACAAATGAAAGCAACATAAGGGACCTATGGGATAATATAAAGCGTGCCAATCTTCAAATAAGGGTCCCAGAAGGGGAAGAAAGATCAAAGGGGATTGAAAAGGTTTTTTGAAGAAATCATGACTGAAAACTTCCCAAACTTAAAGAAGGAATCAGATATCCAAATACAGGAAGTTCAAAGGGTCCAAAACAGGAAGAACCCAAACAGACCCACACCAAGACATATCATAATCAAGATGGCCAGAGTCAAGGATAAAGAAATGATCCTAAAGGCAGCAAGAGAAAAGCAAAGAGTGAGTTACAAGGGAACCCCCATAAGGCTCTCAGCAGATTTCTCTACACAAACACTACAGGCCAGAAGGGAGTTGGCAAGATATATTCAAAGTCCTGAATGAAAAAAAGATGCAGCCTAGGATACTTTATCCAGCAAGGCTATCCTTTAGGATAGAAGGAGAGAGAAAGAATTTCACAGACAAGCAAAAATTAAAAGAGTTTAGCAACACTAAACCCATGCTAAAAGAAATATTGAAAGGTCTACTCTAAATAGAAAAGAAGCAGGATGCTACAGAAATGAGAAACTCATAACTGGAAAGGTGATAACTCATGAATTACAAATAAAATAAACACAAAATTGTAAAAGAAGACATTTAAATCATTAACAGTGGGAGAGGGAAGCAAGAAAATAGAGTATTTTTTTTTTCTTTCTTTCTTTTTTAAATTTTTTGTTTTCGGTAGGATGGGTTCGAGATACAGTAATGGGCTAACAGACTTACAGAAAAGGGTAACCACAAGCCAAAAACTTACAAGGGAGTCAAAAAACTAAGTAAAATACATGATAATACAAAGGAAGATTACCAAACCACAAAAGGAAGAAGGAACAAAGAGGAAATACCAAATCAACTGCAAAGAGAAGTTTAAAATGGCAATAAACATACATCTATCATTAATTACTGTAAATGTTAATGGACTAAATGCTCCAGTCAAAAGACATATAGTGGCAGACTAGATAATAAAGCAAGAACCTTCAATATGTCTTGTACTGCTGCATACAAGACACCCACTTTAGGGAGAAGGACACATATAGACTAACAGTGAAAGGATGGAAAAGGATATTCCATGCAAATGGAAAAGCCAAAAAAGCAGGTGTTGCGGTACTGATTTCAGACAAAATAGACTTTAAAAGAAAGCCCATAAAGAAAGATAAAGGACATTTTATAATGATTAAAAGAGTGATACAAGAAGAGGATATTACACTCGTTAATATATATACACACAATATAGGAGCACCTAAGTACATACAAGAATTACTAATAGAGATAAAGGGGGATATTGATGGGAATACAATCATAGCTGGAGATTTTAACACCGCATTAACATCACTAGACAGATCTTCCAGGCAGAAAATAAATAAGGCAAAAGAGAATCTAAATAATACAATAGAAAAATTAATTTGGTGGATTTTCAGAGCACTACACCCCCCCAAAATAGGATATACATTCTTTTCAAGTGCACATGGGACATTTTCTAGGATTGATCATATACTTGGGCACAAAATAAACCTCAAAAATTTTAAGAATATAGAAATTACCTCAGGCATCTTTACTGACCACAATGCCATGAAACTAGAAATCAACAACAGAGAAACAAAGGAGAAAAAAAGGAAAGCATGGAAATTAAACAATATGCTATTAAAAAACCAATGGGTCAATGAGGAAATCAAAGCTGAAATTAAAAAAATACCTTGTGACAAATGAAAATGAAAGCACAACTACACAAAATTTATGGGACACAGCAAAGGCAGTGCTTAGAGGGAAGTTTATAGTGATACAGGCATTCCTCAAAAAAGAGCAATCTCAAATAAACAATTTAACCCACCAACTAAGAGAACTAGAAAAAGAAGAACAAAAAACCCCAAAAGGCAGCAGAAGGAAGGAAATTATAAAGATCAGGGAGGAAATAAATAAAATAAAGAGATTTAAAAAACCATAGAAAAAAATCAATCAAACCAAAAGCTGGTTTTTTGAAAAAGTAAGTAAAACTGACAAACCTCTGACCAAACTCACAAAGAAGGAAAAGAGATAGCACAAATTAGCAAAATAAGAAAGGAAAATGGAGAAATTACAACAAATAAAACAGAAATACAGAATATCATATGAGAATATTATGAAAAACTATATGGAACCAAACTGGATAACCTAGAGGAGATGGACAAGTTTCCGGAAACATACAGTCCACCAAGATTGAATCAAGAAGAAACTGACCACTTGAACAAACTGATCACTAGAAATGAAATCGAATTAGCAATAAAAAAACCTCCCTACAAATAAAAGTCCAGGACCGGATGGCTTCACCAGAGAATTCTACCAAACATACAAAGAAGAACTCATACAAGTCCTTCTCAAACTCTTCCAGATGACTGAAAAGGAGGTACTCCCAACTCATTCTATGAAGCCACCATCACCCTGATACCAAAACCAGGCAAAGACACTATCAAAAAAGAGAATTATAGGCCAATATCACTGATGAACATAGACGCCAAAATCCTCACCAAAATGTTAGCAAATAGAATCCAACAATACATAAAAAAAATTATACATCATGACCAAGTGGGGTTCATCCCAGGGATACAAGGATGGTTCAACATACACAAATCAATCAATGTAATACATCACATCAACAAGAGAAAGGACAAAAACCACATGATCATCTCAATAGACGCAGAAAAAGCATTTGATAAAATTCAACACCCATTTACGATAAAAACTCTCACCAAAGTGGGTATAGAGGGAACATATCTCAACATAATAAAATCTATATATGACAAACCTACAGCCAGCATAGTACTCAACGGTGAAAAACTCAAAAGCTTCCCACTAAAATCTGGGACAAGACAAGGATGCCCACTATCACCATTCCTACTCAACATAGTCTTGGAAGTCCTAGCCACAGCAATCAGACAAGAGAGAGAAATAAAAGGGATCCAAATCAGAAAAGAAGAGGTAAAAGTGTCACTATATGCCAACGACATGTTACTATATATAGAAAACCCTAAAAGGTCCACACAAAAACTACTAGAGCTGATCGAAGAATTCAGCAAGGTAGCAAGTTACAAGATTAACGTTCAAAAATCAGTCGCATTTCTTCACACTAATGATGAATCAACAGAAAAAGAACGTAAAGAAACAATCCCCTTTAAAATAGCACCCAAAGTAATAAAATATCTAGGAATAAATCTAACCAAGGAGATGAAAAAATTATACATGGAAAACTATAAACTACTGATGAAGGAAATTAAAGAAGACTTTAAAAAATGGAAAGATATTCCATGCTCTTGGATTGGAAGAATCAGTATTGTTAAAATGGTCACACTGCCCAAGGCAATCTACAGATTTAATGCAATCCCTATCAAATTACCCAGGACATATTTCACAGAACTAGAACAAATCATAATAAAATTTATATGGAACCATCAAAGACCTAGAAATTGCCAAAGCATTACTGAAGATAAAGAAAGAGGCTGGAGGAATAACTCTCCCAGACTTCAGACAATACTATAGGGCTACAATCATCAAGACAGCATGGTATTGGTACCAAAACAGACATATAGACCAATGGAACAGAATAGAGAGCCCAGAAATGAACCCACAAATTTTTGGTCAACTAATCTTCGACAAAGGAGGCAAGAATATACAATGGAATAAAGACAGTCTCTTCAGCAAATGGTGTTGGGAAAACTGGACAGCAGCATGTAAAACAACGAAGCTAGAACACTCCCTTACACCTTACACAAAAATCAACTCAAAATGGATCAAAGACTTAAACGTAAGACAAGATACAATAAACCTCCTAGAGGAAAATATAGGCAAAGCATTATCTGACATACATCTCAAAAAATTTTCTCCTAGAAGAAATAAAAGCAAGAATAAACAAATGGGACCTAATGAAACTTACAAGCTTCTGCACAGCAAAGGAAACCATAAGTAAAACAAAAAGACAACCTATGGAATGGGAAAAAAATTTTGCAAATGAAACCGACAAAGGCTTGATCTCTGGAATATTAAGCAGCTCGTACGACTCAGTAAGAATCGACCAAACAACCCAATCCAAAAATGGGCAGAAGACCTAAACAAGCAATTCTCCAAGGAAGACATACAAATGATCAATAGACACATGAAAAAATGCTCAATATCACTAATTATCAGAGAAATGCAAATCAAAACCACAATGAGGTATCACCTCACACCAGTCAGAATGGCCATCATTCAAAAACCCACAAATGACAAATGGTGGAGAGGCTGTGGGGAAAGGGGAACCCTACTACACTGCTGGTAGGAATGCAGTTTGGTGCAGCCACTATGGAAAACAGTGTGGAGATTCCTCAAAAGACTAGGAATAGACTTACCATATGATCCAGGAATCCCACTCCTGGGCTTATATCCAGAAGGAACCCTACTTCAGAATGACACCTGCACTGCAATGTTCATAGCAGCACTATTTACAACAGCCAAGACATGGAAACAGCCTAAATGTCCATCAACAGATGACTGGATAAAGAAGAGGTGGTATATTTATACAATGGAATACTACTTAGCCATAAAAACCAACAACATAACGCCATTTGCAGCAACATGGATGCTCCTGGAGAATGTCATTCTAAGTGAAGTAAGCCAGAAAGAGAAAGAAAAATACCATATGAGATCGCTTATATGTGGAATCTAAAAACAAAAACAAAAACAAACAAAGCATAAATACAAAACAGAAATAGACTCACAGGCATAGAATACAAACTTGTGGTTGCCAAGGGGGTAAGGGGTGGGGGGTGGGAAGAGAGAGACTGGGATTTCAAAATTGTAGAATAGATAAACAAGATTATACTGTATAGCACAGAGAAATATACACAAGATCTTATGGTAGTTCACAGAGAAAAAAATGTGACAACGAATATATATATGTTCATGTATGACTGAAAAATTGTGCTCTACACTGGAATTTGACACATTGTAAAATGATTATAAATCAATAAAAAAATAAGAAAAAAAAGAATGTTGCCAAAAACCAGGAATAGGACTGTGTTCTTCAAAAAAGTCAAAATCACAAAGACTGTCGAGGGTGGGGAGGAATGCTGTAAAAGAGATTAGGTCAAATGACAAACTCAGAATATGAATAGTAGGTCAGAAAAAAGTATTGCATCCATGTAAACTTACGGAAGTGATAACTTCCTACTGTGGTTATACAAGGGAATATTCTAATGAAATAGACATTCAAACAGATGGGGTAAAAGGTCATGGTGTGCATGTAATCCATCCTCAAATCTCAAGGGGTAGGAAAAAATGTCTATTTGTGTGTGTTTGTGAGCTTGTCTGGGAATTTGTGTAGAGAGAGAACTTCAAGGGCACACAAGTGATGTTCAACCTTAAAAGGTCAATCCAAATAAAAATGTAAATGGTGGGAGGGTATAGCTCAAGTGGTAGAGAGCATGCCTCGTATACATAAGGTCCTGGGTTCAATCCACAGTACCTCCTCTAAATATAAATAAACCTAATTACCTCCTCCTCCCAAAAACAAATAAACAAAAGTAAATACGAGTTCTTTGTACTATTTTATTTTTGCAACCTTTGTAAATTTGAAATGATTTCCAAGTAGAGCTGTTTTTTTTTTAAAGCTAACGTGACAAAAGTTTTCAGGAAAATTTTTACCTTCTCCTTCTATGTGTATGAGATATTCTTCCTCTAGAGAATTAATAAATATAATTTAAAGTCTGTTTTTAAAGAAAAAACATTGTAGACATTTGGGTAAACAGATGAAAATGATTCTGTGCCTTATTTCAGACTTTACAATTTGGTAGAGAATATGCCACTGGCCACATGAATTAGTTTGTCCTGCAGGAGCAGAGTGAGCTGAAACCCAGGACAGTGATGCTGGAGTGGGAAACAGAACGGGAATTAAGTGCCTTCTTCTTGCAGCACTTGCCAAGACTAGTGAGGGCACAGCACACACAGGCACACAGTAGTGGGCACTGGGAAGCTAAAACACAAGGTGTCTGAGGGCCTCTGTGGGCCATGCCGCCTCACAGAAACGTGTACACAGTCAGTAACAGCTTTACCGCCCCCATTTGGTCCCCATACCAAATACTGGGAGTCAAACCTGGAAATTCTCCAAGGTTTTAAGCAATAATGGAGTGAATAGGAGGAACAAGAAATCAACCACAAACACTCCTCTCCCAGCTGCTGTGACACCTGCAGAGAAGACGCACTACAGGGCCTTCCACCGCCCCACTCCCCTCTCAGGCTGTTCCTTCACCACTAGAACAAAGCTCGGTTTCCCCTCCTTTCTGATCGACCCCAGCTGGGGCTCTAAGAACTCCCACTGTTCATGTTTATTTTCTGATCCTTTCTAGAGAAGACATGAAAAATATACACACACAAGAAACACATCAGGAAAGCGGGGTAGGCCACAAGACAGGATGGAAACAGGACACTTCACTGAAGCATAGCCCAGGTGCAGTCACTCCAGGTTTCACCTTCTGGAGATGGGAGGTCTCGGTCCTGGAGGGCCCAGGGCCGCACAGCGTGGGGAAGAGGCAGGCAAAACTAGAAATAGCAGCGTTTGTGCTAAAGAAAGCAAAGACACAGTCTCAGTCCAAGGAAGGTAAAGGGAAGGCAGACCACATGGCCTGCAGATCACCACGGATATGATGAAGTCAAGGGAACACAACTGTCTGCAGAGAGAGAACTGGGACCGGCACTAGGGGGCGCTGGAGCACTGCACGCCAGGCCTTCAGGCCAACTTCCACAGCTTGGTCTCCAGAAACACCAATTATTACACAGGGTGCCACCAAATCAACCTCCTTTGCCTTAAAAGGCTCATGGAAACGGGAGATCAGAATCCAAGGTAAAAAGTCACGACCCAGAGGCAGTGATCAGTGCACACCGTGCACAGGCCGTGCACTCCCTGGCTCAGCCACCTGAGAAAAAGTGTCCCCAGCACTGGCCTGGGCACCAGGCTAGCCCCGCAGGGTTAAATGAGGGAACCAAGCACAGCGACCAGAGACTGAGGAAAAGCACAAAGTTCCCTCCCTCGTTTCTCAATCCAGGAGACTTAACTTGGGAGATACAAGGAAACGCTGAGGACAAATAAACTGTTTCCAGTGGTAAAAGCCTTAATTTCATCTCAAAAACGAGGGTGTGCCAGACTAAACCACCTCCAAAGTTCCTCCCAGCTCCAACAGGACCTCCTGGACCTAATCAGGACCGTGCATGAAACTGGGGTTCGGAAATGCTCTCAGACCAACACTGGCTACCAGGTGGATGGACCTGACACATCATGCTGAGAGGTGTCTGACTCAAAGGGCCACCTGCTGTACGATTCATGTGAAACGTCCAGAAGAGGCAAATCCCCAGAGACAGAAAGCAGACTGTGGTTGCCAGGGGCTGGGTGGAGGGGCCTTAGGGGGTCACCACTAATGGATATGGGGTTACTTTTTGGTGTGATGAAATGTTCTAAAATTGACTGTGGTGATAGTTGCACAACTCTATGAATATACTAAAATCCACCAAAATGTACTGCTATTTAAATGGATAAATTTTATTGTATGTTAATAACACCTCAGCAAAATAAATAAGTAAAAAAATGAAAAACAGGTCAGTACTTGCATAAAAAGAAACATTTAAATTTCTTTACTAAATGTTACCGATCAGGGCCCAGAACTTAATGGATGCTAACCAACATCTACTGATGAGTCACTGTGAGCTCTTTGGAGAGTGGTGTGGGTGGTCTGGGGGACACCTGGAGATGACACTGTCCAGTCAATCAACAGCAGGAACTGCACTGATTTAACAATATGTATTGAGCACCAACTATCCACACTGAACTGTGCTAGATGATGAAAATAAACCTTGAATAAGACAGAGGGTTTGGGATATGATGACATTTACAGTTTTGTCACAGTGCAAGCGGACTGCAAGGTGCAAAGAGTATTACAAATGGCAAAAGCAGATAAAGGCTGAGGAAGGCCCATTTCTCCACTGACTAGGTTGCAGCAGAATTCTGCTTACTTTCTTGAGTTCTGAGAAGGGAACAAACAGACAGTTACAAAGCCACTCCAGTGGACAGCATCCCTCCTTAGGAATCAAATGTGGCTTCCTGTGTTTTGTGTATTTCATTCTGACTATTAAAGTCCTATCAAAAGTTATCCTCTGGCTTTTCCAAGTATGATTTGTTACTAGGTTGGATCTACTTCTCTAAGTGCTTTCATGGAGAGTCTGAGCTAAAACTTGTTTCCACAAACTGCACTCTCCAAATTAGAAAACATGATTCATTTAACAGAAATCCACTTTTGCCAACCTTCCAGTCCTACTCTACATCTGAGTTACATTACACAACGTCAATTAAATTTTAACTTGCTTTGCTCTACACTAGCACTAAATAGCAAGATAACAGAGGCAGCCCTCATTATACAGTAACTTGCTATATAGACTTTTTATTACATGGAACAGAGCTGATAACTTCGAGAGTGAATTCAGTGTTATCTGCGACAGCCTTAGTAGAAAGACGTTCAAGATTCCACCAATTTTCAATATCCACTACAATCATCTTGGTGCTAATATAAACATTGGTTAAAATTCAAACTATATACTTTAAATGGATGAAACTCACTGCACAGTGTATTATGCCTCCAGAAAGTCAGTTCTCAAAAAAGACCAGGAACCAAGTTAAATCCATCCTTCCATTGCCTGCACTTAATGCAGTACTTGGTATAGCAGGTGCTCAAGAACTCTGCTGAAGAAACAAATTCAGGACAAGGAAGAAGAAAGAAAAAACCCACAACACCCTCACACCATACACAGAAATGAACTCAAAAATGGCTTAAAGACTTAAAACATAAGACAAGACACTATAAACCCCTTAGAAGAAAACAGGCAAAACATTACATGACATAAATCTTAGCAATGTAGTCTTAGGGCAGTCTATCCAGGCAACAGAAATAAAAACCCACAATAAATAAAAGTTCTAGGGGTGAGGAATGATGACCTCTCCATGCACCACAAAAATAGTTAAACTCCCAGGTCGTCAGTGGGCTGACAAAATTCCAACCTAACTGCTCTGATTGGTTTCTATTCTCCTGTTTCTACTATCACCAGAGATGTGCCAGCCAGCGGCACTATTTTCATTTTTAAATATAAACTTTTAACATAATCAAGATATGACATTTAACTTTTAAAAACAACACTTAATAAACAACAAGGTCCTACTGTATAGCACAGCGAATTACAGTCAATAACCCACAGTGAAAAAGAATATGAAAAAGAATATATATAACTGAATCACTAAGTACACCAGAAACTAACACAACACTGTCAGTCAACTATACTTCAATTTAAAAAAAAAAATAACCAAGACAACTGAATTAAGCTTTGCAGAAAACTTTAATAACAGAATACCTATTTTGACCTAGGAGAAAATCACTCACAATTACCATGTGGTCTCCAAACTAAAGAAAAATCAACTTTCAAAATTTTAAATTTTGAAGGAAAAAAAAGTCAAAACAACCATGGGTGTGCATCAGGGTAGGTCAACCTTTTAAAAGTCTGTTTTTATTCCCAAACCCTACCATCCCCGACCACCAAATAAGCTACCTGTGTCCAATGTGAAAGGGGCATTCCCCTACTCTTTCTTGCCCCTCTCTTTTCTGCTTAAATTTCTTTTTAAAAAACGTATTTCACCAAGAACTACCTTTTTGCAGTCAGATTCACTTTTCTGTCAGAGATGTGGCTCATGTTTCAGTGGACAAAAATTTCTTTCCTTTAAACTTGAGGCACAATAAGATTAAGAAGACTGATGACACCAAGCGCTGGTGAGGACACAGAAGGGGCTTCTCACACACTCATGGTGCAGACATGAAAGGATACCACTTTGGGAAAGCCTGGCAGCTTCTTACAAAATAAAACACGTACCAACCACATGACAGAATAATTCTACTTCTAGGTATTTTAACCATAAGAGATGAAAACATGTTCACACAAAGACTTGTACATGCATGGAGTCAGCAGCTTCATTCATGACAGTCAAACACTAGAACAACAAATATACATTAAGAGGTAAAGAGATCAACTGTGGTCCAACCATACACTGGACGATTATTCAGCAATGAAAAGGAAGGAACTCTTACAACATGGACAAATCTCAAAAATATTTTGCTGAGTGAAAGAAGCCAGACAGAAGAGTACTCTCTATATAATTCCACATATAGAAAATTCCAGAAAAGGGGAACTTAGCCTATAGTGACAGAAAGCAGATTAGTAATTGCCTGGGTAAGAGGTGGGGACAGAGAGCAAAAGGGGCCGGAGGGAATGGAAACGTTCTGTATCTTGATTGTGGTGGCAGTTACCCTGGTGGATACATTTGTCAAAACTCAAACTGCAAACTTAAAATTGGTATATTTATTGTATTAAATTATACCTCGACATGTTTTTTTCTTAACAGATGCACATCTATAAAGAAGGTGGATGAGGCAGGTATTTTTAAACAGCTCTTGAAGATCAAGGACCATAGTACTGATCTTTCATTTACCTACGCAGAATTCTTAAATACACTATAAACATTCATACACTGGGAATGAACCTCTTCTTTTTTTATTTTTTTTAAGATTTCATGTCCTTTGGTTCAAAGAATCTAACTAGTGGTACATAACACCACCTAAACTAGTGTGTACGTTACTTGTATTCTGCTGCCTGTTACCACTGTAAGGGTGCCCACCCTTCCTACTTTAAGCCTCCAACCCATCATCACCCAATCATCACCTCAGATTGCTCATGCCTGGCTTGGCCTTTATAACTGCCTAAATCCCCTGACCACCCACTCAAAACCCACACTACACACAGACAATTACTGCCAACAACGCTGAATCAAAACTCCAGTGTTGCATTAAACAGAGTGCTACATGAGCAGAAACTTGTAAATGCATCTGTTCTACAGGATTTTTCACTTAATGAAATATGCTGGAACCAAACCAATAAAAGCTTGGCTACTGAAGGCCACCTGCCAGAAAGGAAAGTACATCACTAAACCAGAGCTTCATGTGAAAAGATATTCAGGAAAAAAGAAGTGTGACTATATAAATTATTTTCTTCTAATCTACTGTTCACGGCCAATCAATTGTCTCTTTAAACACTTCAGAAAATCCAGAGCTGCCTAAGAAAAAGTACTGATGTTAGCTGTTACACTCACCCCTCTCCTTTCAATTTTAAGGAAGAAGTACATAGGATGCTCTCTTTAATAAATTGCTTTGGTTGTTCATGAAAAAGTTACTTAGAAGAGTTGGCTGAAGCAGTAAAAGCTGCAAAATTATTATCTGCTGAAAATAAAAGAATGCAGAAACGGGTGCTGATAGCTTAAGGGTCTGCCAAGTCCACTGTTTACTTTCTCAGTTTAACCTCCCCTAATGATCTGTTGAAAAATAGTCTCCAAAGATTGTAATTATGGAGGTACAGTTTACTCTACCAGCCAAAATAATAGACTGCACTCCATTCTTGAATTATATATGTAAGATCACTGTTACGACTAAAAATCTTTTATTAGAAAAAGGAAACTCAAGACTTTGGTCAGGACTTGAGTAGCCTGGAAAAGAGATTTTTTTCTTCCTCCCCATCAACTCACAATACTCTGTTTTTCACAAAAAGCAGAAAACCAACCCCTGGTGGGGCTCCCCTAGCAGGGGAACAAGACCAGCTGTGCAGGACAAAGGCCCAAGGCAGTGCTTCTCCGCCCTGGCTACCCCTCAGAATCGCCTGAGGACCTTTATCCACAACTCTGGGTTCGGTGGTGGGAGGCAGGCTTCAATCAGTGTTTTAAACACTTGCTGTGTAAATGTGATGTGCAGCCAGAGTTCAGAATCACTGCACAGGGGCACTCCCATGACACAAGAAAAAGCTCTACCACTCTGGGCAATTCAGGGTGGGAGGAACTAAGCCAACAACTGGAGGGAGGGCAAGCAGAGCTACTTCCACACTCAGTTACATCCCCAAACCAGACAGAAGAATCTATAAGACAATGTGAGATCATTCTTCACCTCCTAAGAGGATCCAGTCTTTAATGAACAACCTCCAGAGCAGATGTTTTTAAAATAGGAACTCTTCTAGTGCTTTTACTGATCATTAACAACTTAAAGGCAGACAACAAAGTTAAACGTGAATCAGAAGAAAACCTATAATGCAACTAAACCAAAAATAATTTGACTGAAAATTTCAATTCAATGCAACTTTTCAGAAACCTTTTCTCCAAAGATGCTTGTTTGTAACTGAACTCATTTCCCATTTGTCCTTTTGACTCAATGAAATCTTTCACCTCCAACATTCTGCTTTTTCAAAAATAACCTTCCAGTCCAAACCAAGATCATTTTACATCCTTAAGCTCGTCAATAGCTCTATCAAGCATCTGATTAATAACAAGACCACACACACACACACACACACACACACACACACACTTTTCATAATAATCTTTTCTTCAGTGGCCTGTAAGACTCAATTCTATCTCTGTAACCATTCTCTCTCAATCTCTCTCTTCTGGGCTGGCAACCTGGATATTTTCCTCTAAGAAGTTCACCTACTCTCACAGTTTCAACTATGTTAATGAATTACAAACTCACATCTTCAACTTGGATTGCTCAGTTATATTCCAGTTCCATATCAGGCTGCCAACTCTTAAGCACTTTCACTGTTACGTTTCAGTTTAACTTTAAAATCAAAAGGCCATTATTCATTATTTTCTCAAAACTACCTTCTACACTTATGCCAATAGCAAACTTCATGGTTCTTCCAAGTTCCTGGGTGAGAAACTTTGAAGATTATCTTGAATTATATACCTAAATTCCTGGGATGATGTCAACAAAATATATTTTTTGAATGTATTTGGTGAAAACAGTAGCAACTGCATGAACTGAAAGAAGCAATCTAAGTGATGCATACTGACATCCCATACAACCGAGATCCAGAGAACGGGATTTCAATGAATCAAATACAGGAGTAGCACTTTTCTGAATATACATAATACCTCAATACGACTACTAAAAAAAATGTGACTCATCTTCTCTTCAATCCTAGTGTTATTATCCAGCCCAAGCCCTGATGACCCTCTCCATGCCAGGAAATCTGCAATAACCAAAATGAGACTTCAGCCTCTCTACACCTAATAACATGAGTGGCACATAAGAGACCCTCAAATGTTAACAGAATGGCCAATAGTTCGAAAACAAAGACTGTCACCCAAACTAAACATATTTTTATTGAGCACCAGTGGCAAAGAAGATATAAAAAAAGGTATTTTAAATATTTAAGCAATGTTTACTGCCTTCAAAGAAACTGAGGGTGGGGGAGGGGTGGCCAAATATCTAACACATATTGAATGACTATCACTGGTTAAGCGCTGCACTAAACGCATTTAATATACAGATCTCATTTGTCACATTTCTAAAAGGCAGTGATTCCTAACCTTTCTTTGGTGGTGGTAGGTTCCCCTTGAGAATGTGATGTTAGCAAGTTTGGCCCACTACCTGAAGCACACACATACACATATTTCTGCACATGATTTCAGGACCTTGCAGACCTCTGACATTCCTAATGTCCTATACTAGCCTGCTCCTCAGTGTGTGGTCCCTAGCCCAGCAGCAAAGGCACAACCCAGGAGCTTATGCAGCTCTCAGGTCCCACCCCATATCTGCTGAAGCCAAATATGCAGCATTTAACAAGATCCCAGCTGACTGTTAGTGTAGTTTAAGTTTGAGAAGCAACTGCTGTATCTCATGTAATCCCAGGGTCCCACTATAAGGTAAATACTGTATCCTTGTGTCTTTCAGTTCTGGATTCTGTCCACTTAAGCACAATACTTAGAATCTAGAAAGCAGCTGTTGACTGAGGGAAAATGAAAAAATTTGAGAAGTTCAGATAAATAACCTTGCCCAAGATCCCATGAACATAAAATAGGAGAGCCAGGACTGGAACCTGAGTCCAAGGCACAGATACGTAAAATTTAAGATTGTAAGATACAGTAAGATACCATCGGACAGTATAGGATGACTTGCCAAGGAGAAAGGATAGCGTCTATCGTCTGAGACCAGGAGGAGACTTGGAAAAGGGGGTGGAGGGTGTTCAGGGTGGGACTGTAAAGGACTTGTGGCCATCCTCCAATGTGTATTCCCTTCCTCTGTTGGGTAGTGGTCACCCAGTTTAGAAGGCTGACACACCCCCACCCGCAGCTCTAGAGGGCAGCCCAGTGAGGCACGCCACCCTCAGAGCCCAGAGCCCAGAGCACTTGGTTCAGGGCGCTGCCAAGAATTCTGGGACACACTCTCCTGCTCTGGCTCGTGTGCTGGGCACAAATGTGAAGCCTGCAACTACTGTAGCCACTGTGCCATCAAGGGGAAACCAGCCTTAGGATAATAGGATACAACACAAATGAAGAGAAACCAGGTCCTCAAAGATGTCACCAAACTGATGAGTCAAATCAACCTTGAAGTATGACCTACCCCCCTGAATTTCTAATTCCCTAAGCCAGTAAATCTCTAGTTTATGGTGTAAGCCAGTTAGAGCCGAGCTTTCTTTCACTTGTTATCAAAAGCATCCTAAGACAGAAATGGAGCAAGCAATACAGGAAATAAAAGGTTTGTTCCAAGTTCCACAGCAACAACCAGGGAACTAATATAAAGATCACTCAAAAAGCCAAAAAGCAGGTTAATCTGAAACCCCAGCCCTATTCACTCTGCCCACATAGAATGCCCTCCTTCTTTCTCTCCATTTGCCCAAATCCTCCTCATTCTCAAGGCTACTCATGACCCATCTCCTTCAACTCCTAAATTACCTTGCAGAAGTGAGCATGTGCAACCCCTAGTTCAAGACTTAACTGCACATCTCATAATGTGCCCCAATTGTTCCCTATGCCTTAGTCACCTGCTGAGTCACCTACTACCAACACAGGGCAAGAATGCTTTGGGCACCATCCAGAATATAGCTACATGCATGAGCTAAAATGGTTGGCCTCCATCAAACATGAGCCAGTTTACTGACAAATATTTTATAAAAGATCTTTCTCAATCTTTTTGAAATATTTTATAGTGCAACTTACTTTTGATCAAATTAAGACATAGTTTTAAAATCTACAAACATAAAAAACTTCATGTTTTAATTGTTATTAATTTATGTTATGTAATTATTTTCTTAATATTACTTAGCAAAATATATCTTCCACTCTACCCTCAAATAATCAATGAATTGATTTACCAATGAATGTTCATCTTTCAGTTTACAATGTTATGCTTTAATTACCTCCAGGAAACAAGATAATTCACAATCAGAAACTAAAAACTAGATCCAAAAAACGGCAAACAGCACTGTTTTTATAGTACAAGTAAAACAACCTGCGAATACTCTACAGTACTTAAAAATAACACTGCATTAAACTAGTTCAATAATGAAGAGTATTCACAACACAAGAAATGGGGGGAAATACTAAACAACACACAGCATAGTCCTATTTTATTAAAAAAGAAAACGCATTATCACAAATACATTACAACAAAACTGCCAAGCTCCCCACACACCCCATTACGACTGGGCATTCCAAAGCCTTCACTTCCTCTACCTACTACCACACCTGAGGTGAGGCCTCTTGCATTTCTCAACTGGATCACAGCAGGGGCCTAACTGGTCTCTGGGCCCGCAGCCTGACCCTTCAACCTCCAAACCACAGGTGGCCACCACAGTGCTTTCTGTAAAATGCGAGTCTGACTATTTGGGTCCCTAGGAACAGCCTTCAAGACAAAAGACTCCAGCAGAGCATGCAAGAGCCCCAGGACTGGCGCCCCACTACCTTTCACTCAGCTGCTTTGTGCCCCACAGCCCAGCACTGCAGCTCTCCCTGCATGTCCACGTCCACATGGCATCTCTCCCGGCATCTCTCTGGCCCCTTCTGGCCTGGCTGACTTCTCCTCACAGTACAGAATCCACTTCCAGAGTCTCATCTTTGCAAACTATTTTCCTAACAAACCTGATGACTCACTCATTCTGGATTTTAATAGCTGATTACCCTCTTTCCTATATTCAACTGTGGACTTCCTGAATATACGGACTGTGTTAGAGCTTTCATTAACTTATTCATCAATAAATATTTTGAGCACTTATTATGTTCTAGGCACTGGGAACGTATCAGGAACAAAACAAACACTTGCCCTCATTAAACTTACATTCTAGTAGGGAGAGAGAAAATGAACGAAACCACCATGTTAGGATATTACACATAGGATATGAGGAGGTGGTTAAGTGCTCTGAAGGGAAAACAAGGCTGGGAGGGCGGGGGATGAGGTACTGGAGGCTTCAACTTAGAGAAGGCAGTGGTGGAGGCCTCCCTGAGAGGAGTGGCCCCAGCCAGGGAGCACGCACGCATGTGGACAGATGGCAGGAGTGCGCTGCAGCAGAGGGTCCCAGCTAGGGAGGGCTTGTCTGTATTCATGCTTCTATGCCTGGAGCATAGCTGAGCAGTGGATGCATGATGACACTGGCTGAGACACCTAAGGTAACAGAGGGGAACATAAAAAATAACTGAGGCAAGCCAAGGGAAAAGTGCTGCTTGCACACTCATCCCTGACACACAGTGAGGCTCACCACCGGGGAAGGTGGACAGCTCTGTGGCTATGGCATCTGCTCAGACCAGGTCAGCAAAAAAAGATCATTACTGTGGCCCACTAATGGGCTTGGGAAAGCTACGGTGAAGGCATTTTATTTACATCAGTAACTCTGTCCTCTGATCTGAGGCCTACATTTGTTAAAAAACAGCCCAAAGAATGAAATCAAACAGCTTTTTAGGTGATATACAGGTCAGCCACCTGGAGTCAAGAAACTACACAACAGAGACAAAGAGCCATGAAAACCCTTTGAGGAAGCTCAGAGGTCACCTGCATCCTTAATGCAGAAATGACAATCTATCTGAGTAGCTCCTGGGCAGCCCACCCCTCCTAACTCAGCTCTCATCACTACAAGGTGTCTCTAGCGGGGCAAATCTGGCCCTTGTGGCTCTGCACCGCGGTCCTGCTCTTCATTCCCAGAACTAGAAACACCAAATCCAACAAATCCATGTGCAGTCCCCAAACACCCATCAAAGCCAGAAGCCCTCTATACCCTTCAGCTGCTCCTCGGGAAGTGAACTCACCACCCCAAATGCAGGACAGCCAAGAGCCACACTGGGCTGGGCCACTAGAGGAGAAGCAGACCAATCGTGGCTCCCAACCCCTGGGCTCCCACCTCCGAGCACCTGCCAGACCCCAGTCAGATGACCAGCATCCCTGGGCCAGGAACAGCCCACGTCCCTCCACGCTCTGGGCACTGGCAGGCTGCGGGCTCCATGAAAGGCTGACTGATGTTGGAGGGAAGACTGGGCACCTACACATCACACATCAAAGTCCGTGGGGCCCTCAGAGCTCACCCTGCATGCGACAGTATGTGGGAGTTCTTTCTCTTTCCACAGAGAAGTGACAAAGCTAATTCAAAACTACATTTTCTCCCAAAAAGAAATCAGTGGCAAAGAAACAAAATGGCAATGTATTTTACTTTCCAGGCCACCTTAAAAAGAAAAAACTTCCTTTGTTCAACATGTGCCACAGGGTGAGAGGCAAACTCTTTCCAAACTGAGCTCTGGCAACTGTGTCCAGGACTAGTCTCTGTTAGGATATTGCTACAGTGTCACTGCGTGTGAAGTTCAAGTTACAGTCAGCTAAGCTTCCAGACAAAAACTGAAGAGAATGCTTTTTGAGTTTTTTTTTTAAGCTATCTCTTATCTCTTTCTCACTGAATAGAACTCTAGTCACAAATGAAAAAGAAAATGTATGCTTCTGGCACTTAATTCACACTGTGTAGTGCGGTAAGGAAAAGGCAACAATTCAGTAAGAACCAAGATGGAGCCAAGAGTGATCATTTTAGCATCTGTTTGTGACCCATTTGTGAAAAACTAGAGACAAGAATTTCCTAAGCTGACAAATCCATGATCAGCAACAAAAAAAAAGCAGCAAGAAACTCTGACAGCAAACTGGATTAATGCTGTGCACACATCCCCAAAGAGATTTTGACCACAATCAGGCTTCAGGATGAATTAAAAAGTCTGTCTAGCTCTGGGACATCAGACGGTCAGAGTTAAAATGAACTGTGGTGGAGTCTGTGCTCCACGTTGTCCATGATGGTCCTATTTTATGATAGAGTGCTCTCGTGGCTTTGGGAAACATATTTGTGCATATACTTTTTTCTGTAATTGTGTTTTGCAACTTACAAACCCCAACACAGGCCCCAGCATACAGCAAGAGGTGGATAAATATTTGTTGAGAGGGAATGAGTCCATCAGTTAGTTACTGAACTCTCATTCTGAAGACCCAATGTGGCAGGTCTTCAAAGTGGCAAAATTTTCAGGCTCCTCTGCTGGTTCTGTTCCCACAATTCAGTCCACTCAGCACTAAAATTAGGTAACATCACCTCTCAGAGGGCCACAAACCTGTGTCTTGCTGTTGTTCATACCTAACTGGTAAAGTTAAAGAATGTTTGTCCAAAACATGACTTGGTTAATCCTATTCAAGGAAAAGGGCTCAGCAGGTTAAGGGCAAAGGTTGCACACAAGGCCATGTAGAGGCTGACACCTGTGCACGGCTGAAGCACCTGAGGGGGGGTGGCACACACTGAGGCACAGATCTGGGGGCCACTGAGGGTCCCCTATTTAGTGTGTCTGGATGGCCAGACACCCAGGGTGCCAGGAGATTCTCATGAGAGAAGACCATGACCAAGGAT
The DNA here is from genome assembly GCF_009834535.1 of Camelus ferus. NCBI lineage: Eukaryota > Metazoa > Chordata > Mammalia > Artiodactyla > Camelidae > Camelus > Camelus ferus. The sequence goes on along the minus strand of NC_045704.1, from coordinate 56,936,935 downwards.
CACAACTTAAGAATATTATTACATAAAATTATTCCAAGTGTCTAAAATTTACTACAAAAAGTATCAAAGGGAAGCATTTCAAAATATAATAGAAGTCATGAAATATTATGCATTATATATATATATGTATTTTTTAATGGAGGAACCAGGACCTCCAGGATGCTAAGCATGAGCTCTACCACTGAGCTATTATCACCATGTGATATGTTTTTAATATTCCTTTATATTCTAGGAGCATAATCAAGGGACAAATGCGTGTTTTTATAAGTGCCCCCCGCCAAAAAAATAAAGGGACTAATATCCCCAAATGACCTTCCCTAACGGCTCTATCCAATTACCACTAAGGATATTCAGGGGCTATTTGCCCTGCATTAATCCACCGCAGATATCCCCAAAAGAATGTCCTACTTTTCCCCCCTCAAAGTTTTGGGGTTTAAGATGCTTTCAAGGTGCTGAGGTGAGCAGAGAGCACATTCTCAGATCTGGAGGCGAGCCAGACAAGTGAAACCCTTGCCAACCCACGAAGGGCCCCCATCACTCAGCAATGCAAACACAAAGTCGGACTACCCACCTCCTAAAACCTGTGCTTTCCCACCTACTACAGGATCAAATGCAGGCTGTGGTTGGACCATCCTGACTCATGTCCCAGCACTTCACGCTACACACCCATCAGTCTACCCTGAGTTCCCACATATGCGCAGCCTTGGAGACTCCACTCCTGTGTGTTCTCCTCCTGTACCCTTCTTGTGCTTCTCCGCCCACAGGTTACAGAAGACGTCTTCTTCCCTGCTTCCCTGACGCACTTCCTTTTTCAGTCATCTTACATCTAAATATCTCTTGGATCACACCACTTACCCCCCCCCCCACCTCCACCGCACCCTCCCTAATGAAATGTCCAAGAATCTTGTATCAGATCTCCAGACACCCACTGTGCCCTGCTAGAATCTGTCTGCACAAGGCAGTCAGAGTGTGAGCCCCAAATGCAACCTGACTGTGACGTTTTGTGGTCCAAGCTACATCATGCCCTCTTCCACATTTTCCTCCGGGTAAGGCTACCTGCCTTCCACCTCCATGCTGAGCACAAGACACATGGGATTCCTCTGCATTCTCAGGTGCTCCAGACTCCTTCCAGCCATAGAAACTGTTCCCATCATCTCAGGCTATGTATCTCAGCTAAGACACCAATTTCAGGGAGCCCTTCCTTGACTTCCCCAGGCCACGCCAACAGACTGTGCCTTTCCTTCTGGACAAGTTTCTCCATTTGGAATGACATACACATTACTGAGACTCTCTCACTAGACAGTCAGCTCCCTGGTAAGAGGGACAATGCTTGTTTCTGCTCACCACTCCTCAGTGCCTGGTACACAGCAGCCACTCACTATGTTCTGAATGAAGGAGTGAAAGTTCTTGACTGTTATTCACACTTCTGTTACAGGAATTACCACCCTAAAATCGGATTTACCAGTCAGCCTGTCTCTCTCCCCCACTACTCTGTAAACTGCTAAAGCACAGAAACCCTCCTTTCTGCTCTATATTGCTAATGTCTGGCCACCAAAATTCTTTGTTTGAACAATCACAAAAGATATAAAGTCCTTTATACGTAGTGCTGAATCAAAGTGTCTGGTATCCTACAAATTAATTCCAAAGGAAACAGAATGCCACTCTTGGAAGACCTGATTCTGCATTTTATTAGAAGTGGTGGAATCTAGGGAGAGGGACCTGAGGTGAGGAATAGTTTTTGTTTTTGTTTTGCCATTGCACTACTCTGATATAGCAAAGAGGGAGGAGGAGAAAGCCTGATTTTGGAGAAGACGGGAAAGACACAGGTTCATTACCCAGTTCCCCACTATTCACTAGGGCTGATGACCTAACAATCCCTCCAACTATCCAAAGGTTTCTCCTCTCAGTAATCATCTCAAGTGCAGAGTTGACCGAAAGACAAGAATCTGAATCAGAACTTTTTTTTCACAATATAGAAAATGGACGGCATGGCTGCTATAACCAAGGGGTTGAATGTCTTCAAAATATCATTTCTTAAAAAAAAAGCAAAAAGTTGTTTGGGCATATTAGTCAGAAATGTTTACAGCACTTCCACAGTTCCCAATATACTGGATCCCAGGGAACCAACTGAAGCTCCAAAACATCTGCTCCATTCCCTGGCAAAATGTAAAAATAAGAAAACTTCCTATACTTGAATAGATGCTGCCAATAATTTTAAAAGCAAGATTTGCTCCAAAAAGTTCAGCTTAGTGACTATCTGGTTAGAACAGACTATATTATGATTCAAGGGAAAAACAACAGAGAAAAGCACACAAGACAGACATCAAAATGAGGACTAAGGATCAGAGAGGGAAAGAGTGACTTACACTGTTATTCTAAATACTTCTGTACTATTTTCATCTTTCAGAAATTCCAAGTCTTTATTCTGTACTTAAAATACACACCACAAAAAAATTTAGCAATTAACAATTAGTAACATATTATTAATACCTAGTAGTTAGTAAGACATCAATGTCTTTAAACATTTAAACCTTTATTTCATTCATTCGGCTGTTTCATAAACTTTGAGGAACTACTATGGGGAAGTCACAGTGTGAAACATCATGCCTTTATTAGTTCGATAAAGTAGAAAAGGCAAAGGACAGAAGTCCAAAGACCTGCTTTTAAGTACCTGATCCCTCACTTGGTGGCCATGTGGTTAAGTCACAACCTCTCTGAGTCTCACTTTATTCACCTGTAAAATGGTGACTTTAACAATACTTTACAGAATTATTCTAAGGACCAAAAAAGCCATCACACTTTATACACCATGCAACATTCTCCACATGTTGATTACTGCAATGCTTAGTGTTTTACAACAAATATGTTCTTCCCTGTCCTTCCAGGTCTCAAATACACACATCTTGGCAGCCATCTAAAGGGAATTACTACTTTAAAATATCAAGTTTTTTACGTCAGGCAAGAATCTCCAAAAACTCTAGAATTAAACTTCATTATCAAATTATCTTCCATTTTCCTGCAAGTCCCATCAAAAGAGAAAAGACTGACGTTTTCAGAAAGATTAGGGAGAGTATATATTTTAATGATGAAAGTCAAGAGAGATATTGCTTCACTTCTCTGGAGTTACAATGGTCTAAAACAGAAGAGATACAAGAAAAGGAACACTAGAAATCCTCTTGAGAGTTATACTAAATCAATTCACAAGTTGACTGTTCCTGACTAAATTTAAATGAATATAATAAAATTTTTAAGTGTACTGCTTATATCCAGAGCAAAGGATACTATCATGTTTATGCAAGAACAACTAAACAATGCAGACTGTAACTCATAAGACCAAAAGGCAAATCAAAATTTCCCACTCAGAACCATGTATTAAATGTTCTTGGGCAGTTCTAGTTCACAAGCTCCATGGCTTGCAACAAAGAATTTATACAGATATCCAGCTTTATTCAATATATTTTAAAACATAAAAATGAGTATTTTTGACTGGTACTCACAAGAATGGTAAACTTCTATTTTTGTGAACAGTGAGGAGAGTAAGTTGAGAAAATAGTCCAAAAAGCCATCCCCACCAGTTCCAGTGCAATCAGTGGACTGCAGGTCCGGGGGGTGGGGGTTGGGGGTAGTGCTGATCCTGGGACAACTCTCTTCCCACCCCAGCCAGCGTGTCCACAATAACAGTTCTGTAACACGAACCCCTCTATTTCGTGCAGTCTTAAACGCATGTTTTTTCCTACACTGTTTCTTACAGAAGGTTATACCTGATCTCTAACAATATTCAATTCACATTTCAACATTTTTTTCCATAGTAGCGCCAATGAGAATGTAGTTTGGAGCTGTTATGAATCTTTTCAAGCTTTTATGACTGTTTTGCTCAAAAAGCAAGGGCATGCCAATTTGTCTGTATCTAATACACACAGATGAAAAGAAACATTTCTTCATAAAACAAGTACAAATGGGGAGAAAAAACTGTACTTCTACTAAAGAAAGGGAAGGAGGGAGGGAGGTAGCTAGATGTAAAAATCAGGTACCAAAAGCACAAGAGCGGGGACACGAGCCTTTCTATTAGGAAGTACTTTCATTTCTAAAGCACTAGTTGTGACACTTTTTAAATCAGAGTGTAAGCTTAAGAGATGGCCCCTGAGCTGATATCAGAAAAATAAATTAAGAATTGACCTGAAGAATGGCAACCAATAAAGCTTCAGACAAGCCCACCAGGGAGGCCCCGGAGCAGCCCCCCTCCAACCCGGCGCAGGCACTGCACTAGCACTCTCCAGGAATACTGACATCTCACAACTCTCAAGTAAGCCAGAAAGGGCAAGTACAGGAAGATACACTTTAATCCTCCCTCCCCCTGCATCAAACCACACTTCCACCTCTACACCTCACCTCCCCAGTTCCCAGGAGAGGGCAACCAGGGCACATTTCAAGACAGAGAGCAGAATGGAGTTACTGGTCGACAGCTTCTGGTTTATCAGGTCTTCTGCTGAAAATGGGGTCATGAAAGAGGAACTTTCAAATAGTCAGAAAGTAGTCCATTCATGAAAAGTCTACATTTTGAAGACTCCACATCTAGGTTTATGACAGATTCTATAATTTCTGATCCTTGAAACAAACTGTACTATAAACCTACCCCATGGGCTACCTTTATTTTGCCTACACTAGTTCTTAATCCAGCCTGCATTGACAGAAATGGTCACAGAAAGACCTATTGGGAGATCACTTCAATAAATAGGAAAACTGCAGTCCAAGCACATGTAAGTCTTTGGAAATGAACATCTACACTGCTGAAGTAGCACTAAAGTGACAAATGACAGTAATCCAGTGGCTCAAGGCCAGTAAATTCCACTGCAAACAGATTTATCTGTTTTGTGCCACAGCGATTCTTGCATGTGTGGCAGTAAATAGAAATGTAACAGCCTAATTACAAATTCAAAAGCAAGCGCTTCCTATTAGTCTTCATATTTAGTATATTATCAGTAAGATGTGTCAACAGCCACCTTTAGTGTGCCACTTGAAAAAACTGATCCATTAAAATCAAGTACTTGACTGTCTGAAATTTGAAAACATACAAAAATAGAAAATAAGCTTGATGTAACTAATTCAAGTAGACAATACAACTTTTCTTAGTTACTTGAATATTACATTCTGAGTACCGTACAAAGTAAATGTGCCACTAGGCCTGGCATTAAATAATCATTAAGCTTTGTAATACTTTTCTCCTGTAAGTTTTCCTATGTGAACCACTATTTAAATCACGTCTGTTCCACATAAAAGACTCCTGGAATCGATGTCCTTCCTAACTTTTGCTCTAGAGAGGAACTTAGAATGAGGCGGGTCCACTTATTATTCACTGTAATTTCAGTGCACTGTGATCCCAACAAGACTCCAGAGCACAAGGGCCAGGCCCTGGATACAACTCATCTGCACTGTTGGTCTGTAGAAACCACTGAGGCAATTGTCAACTCACGAACTTGAAATAGCCTATCTAGTCTCAGGACATGTTTCAGTAATTTTTTTTTATGTTTCAGTATTTTGCTGTCACTATGCAAAGGAAAATTTGTATCTCCAAATATTCTGTATTTCAAATAACTTTATTTACTCTAGCTGCTCGTTATGAAAATCCAATAAATAAGTAATTCTTTGGAGAACTACTAATACAGCTGTCAGTTTTAATAAAGATATTCAACCATACAGTAACACTTTGCCATATGCTGTAAATGGCCAAGAAATTCCACAGTGTAAAATGTGGGGGCCACATTATTTCGAGGTAATGAATAGACTGGGGTGAGCCTGCTGCTGAGGACCAGGACAGGGGTAGCCATACAATATCCAAACAGGGTGGAAGAAGCATTACTGTGGGGATTTCACTATGAGCGAATGCAAAGATCACAAAAATTTCCTCTAGTTTTAGGCAGAATTGGTCAGTTCAAATTAATTATCCCAAATCATTTCATCAGTTCCCTCATGACAACAAATATTCATTAATTAGAGATGTACTTTCACTTCAATTGTCAAAGTTCATCATTTGTGTTTGTTAAAATGTGTTGAAAGCTATTGGCATCAGAAATGTTCCCAAGGTTTGCACTGTTTCATGTCAATCAGGGAAGGGGGTTCAAGCAACAGGATGAAAATAGGATATAATCTATATAAATGTTTTAAATTGTAACCTTTAACAACTCAATTTTAAATCAGGACGCTCATTAATGTGCAGTTGTCATTCCCAGTAGTAAACAAGTAATATGCATATCATGGTGCCTAGCACAGGGTACGCACTCAATATTTTTGCTGAATTACTGAATGGCCATTAAAGCGGCAGGACTCTTAGGACAGCAGATAACTAAATAAAACGAAGTTACTGAAATGTTCAGCGGGGGGTGAGGACGAGTTAGGTATAGCTCAGCGGTATAGTGTGTGTTTAGCATGTGTGAGGTCCTGGGTTCAATCCCCAGTACCTCCATTAAAAAAAAAAATTTAAAATGCTCAGCCTGACTCACGCAGGATCCAATCATTAAATTCCATCGCAGATGATTTTCTTTCTTGTTTTCATTACTACTCTTTTAAAAAGAAAATCATGAGAAATCATACTATTTCCTTGTCTACCTTCTCCATGCTAGAACTTAAAAGCATTTAAATCAGACTTAAAAACAAACCCAAAGTGTTGCTAACATTTATGTTCAGCTTACTTTTGCCACTCCAATTTTCTAAAAACGTGTATAGGCAATACCGCTTCATGAAACATAAATACTGGCACAATGAAAGCAAATGAAATTACAACTAAGTTTACGTATTACCACCATTCAATCATTAACATTTCAATCAATTTTGCACTGCGATAGGTGTTTTTAATAATGGAAGTGAATTATGCCTAAACAAGCCTTCCTCATTTCAAAATCACTATAAATACTATACTACCCATTAGTTTACAATGAACTTTGTACCTATTTTGTAGTTACTTATATTAATATTTCAGTTGAGAAAAAGGCAAATACCAAATCTCCTAAGGAAAAAAGTTTTTGAATTACACATTTGTAAAACTGATTCAACAACTACTAAGCCCCCTTTCTGGTGCAAAGAACTATTCTAAAATGCTTTAAAGAGTAGCTGTACAAGTGAACAGAAAAGTTAAACGGGGGAAGTTGTAAAGCAAACTGAAGTACCAAAAATTTAACAGAACTGCAGCTTCCAGGAAGACCTAATTTTTTTAAAAAGTTTTTCCGCTTTAAATTCCACAACACTCATTAATCACAAGTTATTAAAATCGACTCCATTTCCAAAAGGGCAACAAAAACCAATTGCTTATAAAGGGTTATGATTTACTGGTCACCAGTTTTCCAATAGCTACTTTGTTTCATTTTTCCATTTTTAATACAAAAGCACACTATATATATAGAGGTTAGAAGTCCACAAGTCAGCGGTCTACAGCAGGCAGGCCTGACAAATAATACCACACGCCGATTTTTATCCAGAGTAACTGTATCTGAGTGGGGAAAGTTCAACTCTACACGTGTATCCCATTAAAAGCGAAAGGTACATTTTATTCTTTCTTTCCTTTACGGATTATAAACGGCCCCTAAGCGTGAGATAACTGCTCTGACATAGTGCGTTAGTAGTGTCAGCCGGGTTGAGATGGATTTGTGCAAAAGATGTCACTCAAATGCAAGTATAAGTACGGTCCTGGCGAGTTATTTCGAGTTTTCTTTGCAACAGTAACCTTAGGCTGCTTCTTAGTGACTTGAATCTTTAAAAGCTACAAGCTCCCGCTCGCCCCCCTCCCCCCGCAACGTCCTGACCCGCTGTCAATCAAGCTGCGAAAGCAACCTTTGGGAGCATGGGGAAAGCGAGGCACCCCCAAATCTTGGTGGCTTGTTCCGGACAGAGAGGGAGCTGGGTGCTTGGAAAGCTTTGCCGCCCCGAGGGCCTCCCGAAAACCCCAGGCTGCCTCTCGGAGCGACAAGGGCCCCGTTTACACCGCAGGCTCGCCCCGCGGTCCAGCCCCGAGGTTAACCCCTTCGCTCCCCTCAAGCCCTCTCCGGCCGGCCCGGGCGCCCCCACTCCGCGGCTCCACCGAGGCGGGGGCCCGACGGGATCCGGCGCGGGGCGGGTCGGGCTGCGGGAGGCCGAAGCGCGGAGGCGGCGGGAGGCTCGGGGCCTAGTCCCAGGCAGCGTGTCCCGGCGCCCTCCCCCACTCCCACACGCTCGCTCCGGGCCAGGGTGCGGGCACCCGCCCGCCCCGGCGCCCGCCCAGCCGCAGTTCGGTGCCCCTTCCCGCCGAGGGCGCTGGCCGACAACTACCTGCGGGTTGCGGAGGGCCATGGCGGCCCGTTTCAATGAGCCTCGGCGCTCGTCCGACTCCTCACGCTGCTTCCCCCGCCGCCGCCATCTTCTCGCCCGCACATACACACTCGCATCGGCCGCCGCGCCTGCGCACGGGCAGCGCACCGCGGGGCGCGAGGAGGCCAGGCGCGCCGGGCGCGCGCTGCGCATGCGCGACCGACAGGTGGGCGTGCGCGGCGGGAGCCCGCCCGAGGTGGATTCGTAGTCCGCGCCCCTCGGCGGATGCGGGCCCACTGGGGACCCCGGCCACCCGGGCCTGGCTGAGGCGCCGGAAGCGGACAGGTCAGGGGACTGCTATGATAGTAACGAAGCACCCAGTCGACCCCGACTTCTCATCTGCTGGGAGGCCACCTGGGTGCTGGGCGGGACTCGGGACGTGGGGCACCCGGGAGCTGCGGCCTGAGCTTGGCCCGTCGCGACCCCTAACCGCGGGGTCTTCCTATGCCGGGGTCTCGTAAGTGAGCGCTATAGATCTCAGAGTAGTCTGGGTTTATGGAGGTCACATCCTTTCATTTGTTCGTTTATTCACTTTTCATTCATTCCACAAACATTGAGCGCCTGCTCTGTGCCAGGCTTTTAAGAGGAAAAAAAAAAATAAAAGCACATGTAAAGCGCTTAGCATTAGGGCCTGGCAGATAGTAAATACTCAGTAAGTGTTACCTATTACACACATACATGCACCTATACAGACAGACCAGCTTTCAGGTCATTGATTCAAGAAACAAAAAATCCCCTACCTGCTCACGAATTCACCATCTGCTTCGATCCCCTTTAGCTGAGTGATTCTGGCAAGTTATTTCTCTTTTCCTAAACCTTTGGTTTCCTCACCTGTGAATAAGACTAATAAAAATTTCTTAACTCAAGATTTCTGTGAGGATCAAATTAAATGAGTGTGAGCATACTGGCCAAGAGAGCAAGCCCTTAATAAAAATTAGCTACTGTGATTATTATTCATAACAATTGTCATTGTTTTCGCGTGCAACGTACAGCGAGGCTACTGTTGCCAACCCTGTGCTGAGCAGAGGAGATCAGTAAGATTCTATAAGACAGAAGGCCTGGTCTTTTCAAAAATGGGATGCCATGAAAAATATAAGGGGAGAAACTGTTCTAAAATAAAAGAGCTAAAAAGACTTAACCAAATATAATGTGTGAATCTTGACTGGATCCAGGTGGGTTCTTTTAAGCTGGTAAATTTTTTTTGACAGTTGGAGAAAGTTGAGTATAGCTTAGATATAGATGATTTTAGTGAATTGTTGATAACTTTCACAGTGTAATAATGATATTATGCTCACGTGAGAGAATGTTCTTATTGTTAGGATATGCGTCTGGAGACTCTAGGGGGTGAATGTCATAATGCCTGAGAGTATTTTTTTTAATGCTTCAACAACAAAAAAATCATATATAGAAATTAACACATTTTAAACCGACTATACTTCAATAAAAACTTTTTTAAATAAAGGACTTTGCAACAATGAAAAACAAATATAAACACAGAAAGTAAATAATGCAAAATGTTAGCAATTGTTGGATCAAAGTGGTACTATCAACTTTTCCATATGTCTGAAAAAATTTTTAACAAAAAGTTAAGGAAACAGAATATAAACTGGTACCCATGCTATGATTACAACCATAGAAAAATTCTACCTGCATATGGATAAAGACCGGGAGTGATATGAAAACCTACTGGTGACTTGTAGTGGTTATAAAATCAGGCAGGAATAAAAGATCCATTCAAAGTACAAACTAGACCAATGAGTTTAATCTGACAAAATGGGACAGGAGGGAAGAGGGCAGGGCAGAGCCACTCAAGGAATGACAGCAATTTAACACCAAAATGGTGGAAGATTCAACTCCTAGTTGGCCTTGAAGATTAAGAGGTCTGACTTTTAGTAGACCTTGAGCTTCATTATGTGCTCATTGTAACAGGGTAATAAATAACATGCCCGCAGGCACCATGACCGTCTCAAGGATAATCGCAAAAGGCCAAGGAATGAGCAGTGGCCCAATTCCTGGGAATTCCAGCCCCTTCCCCAGGGTAGTTGGAATGGTCCCACTTGTAGGCATGTGAAGCTACTGAGCCCATAAAAACTGGCAACACCACGCCTAGTGGCCTTTTTTGCTCCCTCCTCTTTGGAGACGGCCCACACTCTGTCTATGGAGTATGTACCTACTTTTATTTTAACCTGAGCACCCAATTCCTACACCTGTTTCCTTGCCTTTCTCTTGCCTTACACTCTATGCAGTATGTATCTCTCTAAATAAACCTACCTTTACTCAACGGTGGCTCGCACTTGAATTCTTTCATGCAGGAAGCCAAGGACCCACACCTGGCCAGGCATGTCCTAGGGGCTCAACCAAGACCTGGGGCATGGCCCTCCTCACGCCCCACATCTGTTTTCCTGCATCAAAAGTATGAAAAGTTCACTGATAGAATTTCACATTCCACTTTGCAATTTTCCTTTAAGACATCTGTCTCCTTTTCACAGAGCAGCAAAGAAAAATATCCACAATTACCTAAAAAGTCATTCCTTTTGAGGACTACTTTTTAGGAAAATACTCCTCCCTCCCTTTCCCCATCTGTGTGAGGCTGGATTTTCTTCATACACTTCAATCAAAGCAACACACCACAGCAGACTGAAATCAGTAGCAGGTATGAGAACGTAGCTGTTTTCCTAGGAAGTCAGACACTAAAGAGCTTTTCAAAAATACAAAATGCTGCTGCTCTTCTGACCAACTTTTTTTGTTTTGACAAGTTGTGTATCATTACAAAATATGTTTTACATTGACATGCAACAAGTTTATGAGAAATAAATTCTCATCCGTATTTTTAAATGTCTCGGTTTTCATTCCTAAACCATGACTAGCAGTAAGATACAGCTCACAAAAACAAAAAAGCTTCTGGGGTCAGCAACAATTTTGCAGAATGGAAAGAAATTGGAAATCAATAATTTTTGAGGATGTCACCTCTAGGTACCAGGAAGACTCCTACTTGACCTTTTATGGGGAGGGGTGCTGGATAGGTAATTAGGTTTATTAATTTGTTTTTTTAAGGGAGGTCCTGGGGATTGATCCCACTCATGCATGCTAAGCATCCATTCTACCACTTGAGCTATATACCCTCCCCTTGACTTCACTTTTGCATGTGCCTTTTCTGTCCACCTCGCTCACTCAGCTCTCTGATGGCCACCAGCTCTGAAAGGACTACTCAGACCATGAGGACCACCAGCTCCAGTTCCTCCTGTTATCCTGCTTATGTTTCTCCATGGCACTTATCACTGGATGCCAGTGTGCAGTAATTTTCAATGTGTATTATCTGTCTCCTCCACTAGACTCTAAACATCAGGAAGCCAGGTGCTTAGTCTTATTCACTGATTATTTTTCCAGCACCTATAACCCTTCTAGACTTCTGGCAGCTGCTCAATAAATATTTGTTGAATGATTCAATGAACAAGTGACCTCATTTAATTCTCACAAAACCCAGTGAGGTGAAGACTATTTGTTGGTTTCCCCATTTTCAGACCAGGAAAGCTGAAAGAAGTCAAGCGACTACTTATGTTGTATATCTATTTTATATATAGTAGTTAGTATCTGCAGATCCCAAACTCCCAATTTATGCCACTCGAGTTCCAAGGGTAGTTCCTGCTCCCACCTCTCCCCCCAGTGTCTTGTCGGGCTCGTAGCTCTCCAACCATCTGTCACTTTGATGGGGCACCACGTGACTTGGGTGCCAGAGTGGCTCTGCTGCCAGTGTCAGTTTTGTCCCGTTAGTAACAATACATGCATCTGCCTCCAAAATCTGCACTTTTCTACCATGTTTGTGCTGTGCCTTAAAACCTCTTGAGGAGTTTTTGCTTTTTGCTTTTAAGTGTATTTTTAAAAGACTGACATCCAGACCCAGTCCCAGACCAATTCAGTCAAGATGTCTGGGTGTGGGCCTGGGCACCGGTTTTTAATGAACCCCCACCTCCCAGCTGTTCTAACACACAGCCTGGACAGAGAACCACCACATGGCTCTCTGGCCTGGGCACAGCCCCACTGGCTGTGTTTCCTAGAAGCACCATGCTCTCTCACTGCTCCGTAGCTTCACAGTGCCCTTCCCTCCGTCTAAAACACCCTTTCCCTAAGTCTAGTCTGGCAGACTTGTATATATTCATCTTGCCAGTCCCAGCACAAGCACTATTGGAAATCACATGAGGTTGGGATTTGGATGGACTTGGGTTACAATCCCTATCACTTACTCGCTGTGTGAACTTGGGTGAGGTATTTAACTTTTCCAAGCCTCAGTGTATTCATCTGTGAAATGGAACTAATGCCAATGGGTATTACGTGGAACTGTTTGTAATGGGAAGCAGATTGTGCAGGTTAAGCATTTGAAACAGCACTGGGTCCTTGGCATAGACTCAATAAATACAAGACAGTAGTAGCAGTAGCAGTAGTGGTAGTTGTTCTTGTAATAGTCATCACAGTAACAGCAGTCATAGTCTGTAGTATCAGAAGAGGTATGCTTTAGAAACAAATCAACTTATTTACAAACAGAAACAAACTCACAGACATAGAACATGAACTTACGGCTACCCAGGAGGAAAGGAGATGGGAAAGGATAAATTGGGAGTTCAAGATTTGCAGATACTAACTGCTATATATAAAACTGATACACAACAAAAGTTCTACTCTATAGCCCAGGGAACTATATTCAATATCTTATAGTAATCTATAATAAAAAAAAGTATATGGAAATGAATATATGTACATATATATATGACTGAAACATGATGGTATACACCAGAAATGGACACATTTTAAACTGACTATACTTCAATATATATACACATATATATATATGTGTGTATATATATTTAAAAATCTAAATTGACAGAGTGTGGGCCCTAATAGTAAATAGTATGTCAATCAAAATGACCATTCCCTGGAGAGGAAAACTAGGGGCCAGATATGGCCCCCTGATTGTTGTTGTAAATAAAGTTTTATCAGAACACAGTCAAACCCAGGCATTTACATATCTCCTGTGACTTCCCTGCTGCAAGAGCAAAGTTGAGTAGTTGCAACACAGATCATCTGGACCACAAAATCTTTACTGTCTGGCCCTTTCCAGGAAAAAATTTGCCCTAGAGCTGTGGTTCTTAAAGTACAGTCCCTGGACTTGCAGCATCAGCCCCTGGGGGTTGTTAGAAATGTAATACTGAGACTCCACCTGAATTCAGAGCCACCAAATCAGATCAGCAATCTGCGCTGTAATACCCTCTGGGGGCTTCCGATGCTTTTTTTTCTGGCTTTTCTCATCACATTAATGCAAGTATTTTTCCATTTTATTAAAAAGAAAAAAAGCCTCACTGGAGGGGAGGGTATAGCTCAGAGGTAGAGCATGAAATTAGCATGCAGGAGGCCCTAGGTCCTAGGTTCAATATCCAATACCTTCATTAAGAAAAATAATTTTAAAATTAAAAAAAAAAGAATAAATAAATAAATCTTATTATCTCCCCTCCACCAAAAAAAAACTTCAAATAAATTTTAAAGAGAAAAACACCTCATACACATTATTTTTCCTACTCTGTGCATGTTTCATGTATATAAATTGTTTCTAATTGTTCACTCTTATGATCACATTAATGAACATCTTCATGCCTAAAGTCTTCTTTCATCTCAAGTTATCACCTTGTATTAGTCAGGATTCTCCAGAAAAATCGAACCAGTTGAAGATGGATAGACAGATAGATAGATAATAGATGTAGATGTGTATATATACGAAGATTTATGATAAGAAGGTGGCTCACGTGATTATGGAGGCTGAGACAGTCCCGAGATCCATCATCGAGAAGCTGGAGACACAGGAAAGCCCATGGTATGGTTCCATTCCAAGATGATTCCAGTCTGGGAGCAGGAGAAGACCAGTGTCTCAGCTTGAAAGCAAAAAGGCAGAGAGCAAATTCTCTCTTGTCCCATTTTCTGTTTCATTCAGGCCTCCAGAGGACACCCACACTGGGGATGACCATCTGCTTTACTTGGTCTTTTTAAAAAATATTTTTCTCTCTTTCTTTCTTTTTTTTAATGAGTATACTGAGGATTGAACCCAGGACTCATGTACGCTAAGCATGCACTCTACCACTGAGCTACACATGCTCCAACACTTGGTCTTTTGATGCAAATGTTAACCTTATCCAGAGACACTCACACAGACGCTTTCAGGATAATGTTTACCCAAGTATCTAGGTGCCCTGTGGGCTAGTCGGGTTGCCACATTCCTACTACTGTGGCTACTCTGTACCACTACTTCTTTATCCATTCATCTGTCAGTGGACACTTAGGTTGTTTCTATACTTTGGCCATTGTAAATCCACCAATTTAAATGTTAATCTCATCCTAAAAAACACTTTCACACTTTCACACTCTGAGTAATGTTTGACGAAATATCTGGGCACTGTGGCCCAGCCAAGTTGACACTTAAAAATTAACCATCATATAAAATAGATAAACAAATGTATACTGTATAGCACAGGGAAATATATTCAATATCTTATAGTAGCTTATGGTGAAAAAGAATATGAAAATGAATATACGTATGTTCATGCATGACTGAAGCATTGTGCTGTACACCAGAAATTAGCACAGCATTGTAAACTGACTACACCTCAATAAAAAAATTAACCATCAGAGATAAATTAACTAAATCAATATTCTAGATATGCAAAATTGAAAGCTGGACTTTAAAATGTGGTAACTGCATCAAGCCACTGTCCTCTATGGGGACTCGGAAAAAGCCAGCCAACCATGTTCTTTGACATCTTTGTGGCATCTCTCCATGTGGGTGATGTAACAAGCACTGAATCTTTTACTGTCAGAGTTGATGGGACCCAGAAACCTTTTAGTTTCCCATTTCCCAAAGTGTGATATGATGACATAAAGCCTGTATTGTTAATAGAGGGAAAACTGGGGAGAGGGCCAGGGGCAAACAATCTTGGGAAATCTTGGGTTCACCAAAGTTAAACAGGTGTCTTTAATGGGACTTCCAGAGGCTGTAATATACAAATGTATAGCCTGATGTGAATCTCCAGAGGGGACCTCACCTCCTGAGTTCCCCAGACATTTCCTGGCCAGAGCTCCCTTCGGCAGCTGCTCAGGGTACAAAGGTGATGCAGGTCACACCCTGAGGGACACAAATCATCTCCAACGATCACATCCCATGGAGTAAAGAACTGAGATTTAAGAGATAAAGTGCCTCCAAGCACCTACTGGATAGCACAGGGAACTATATTCAATTTCTTTTAGTAACACATAGTGGAAAAGAATCTGAAAAAAAAATATATGTATGTATATGGATAACTGATTTGCTTTGTTGTACACCTGAAACTAACACTGTAAATCAACTATACTTCAATATAAAATAAAATTTAAAAAAGAGAGAGAAAGTGTCTTGTCCTGATGGCACGTGGAAGAGCCAAGGCTAAAACCTGCATTCCTGATGCACAGCCTCATGCTGTGTCCAGTCAGAGGTGGGATCTGGTCCCCATTCTGAAAGCAGGAGACACCAAGCACAGCCCTGCCGGGGGCTGATTAGTTATGAAGCTCAGACTGGAACCCTGGTCTCTTCAATTTCAGCCTGGGACAAAGGAAAAGGCCCCCAGCTTTCATGCACTTGGAAGCTCAGAACGGCATGTAGGAGTTATATATTTTTAGCCCTTTTAGGTGACTGAAGGAGTCGGGCTGTGACCCCTGGGCAGATGAATCACTGTTGTGGCATGCCTGGTAAAACTGAGCCGCGCATGAAGTCCCAGAGCCAGCAGATGCTGGAGACCATTCAAAGAGCTGGGCTGCACCCCAGGGCTTCCTGCCCCTGTCAACAGGAAGTCCACAAACGAGGTTCACTTTCTCTGGGATGCAGCAGGTGTGTGGCCCTGTTGAGGTTTGCTCCAAGACCTCTCCAGCCTTCTCAAGCCCCAAGCCTCAGCTACTCTGGGGCCGGGTTGTACTTACCCAGAGAGAAGCCCCATGGTTCAGGTTTTGGCCAGGGCAAAACAGGCATAGCCTGTTGGTGATCCGACTCAGCTTGGAAAGCCTACGGAGGCAGAAAGGAAGCAGAACCCTCTGGCGAGCAGTAATTCTCAGTCACGAGTTAGACTCCCCAGGAGGGCTCGTGAAAATACAGATTGCTGGGCCCCACCCCAGGCATGGCTGAGTCAGCAGATCTGGGGCAGGGCCTGAGAATCTGCATTCCTGACAAGTTCCCTGTTTGAGGACCACTGCTCTAGAGAGACCTCTGGAGGATGCCCTGAGTTCTGTACACACAGAATTGCTCATAGGCAGGCCCCAAATCAATGCTGTCTCTAGTCTTACCATTTTATCCCCAGCCTTAGGGGCAACCCAAGCAGGGAGGTTTCTATCCTGGCTCTCAACCTGTAGCTCAACACATAAAACTCAGAGGATGGGTTAAATTATTGTTTTAGTGTTGTAAAACAAATTTATTGTGATATAATTCACATATCACACAATTCAATGACTTCATATAGTCACAGATACATGCAACCACAACCACTGTCAATTTGAGGGTGTTTCCATCATGTGTACCCTTTAGCTATTGCATCCCTGTCCTCTTTCACCCCAACCCCAGCCCTAAGCAACCATGAATCTAATTTCTGTCTCTGTAAATTTACCTATTTTGGCCATTGCAAATAAATGGAATCATACAAGACATCATCCTTAGGGTCTGGCTTCTCAACTCAGCATAATATTTTCAAGGTTCATCCATGCGGTACCATGTGTCAGTGCTACATCTCTGTTCCTGGCAGAGTAATATTCCATTGTGTTGCTAGACCACATTCTGTTCAGCCATTCATCCATTGTTGGACTTTAATTTTCACAGGGAATAGTTCATTGGTTGTTTAATTTTGCAGAACTACACACACACAGAGTAAACTACTGGATGTTAATTTTTAGAAAAAGGACGTAGGCAACTTCTACTTCGTGTCTCTTAGAACCAGGTTGCCCTGAGCCCACCAGGTGAGAAAGGCCAGGGGTCCAGTCATCAGTCCCCAGTGAAGCCAGCCTTCCCCTCCAAAGCAGCCACAGGTGAGGCCATAACATGGAGGGACCCTGGCCAATGCCACGTGGACTGGTAGACTCTCCTCGCTGAGCCCCACCTCAATTCATATCCAGCAAAATTGGAAGATATAATTAAGTTGTTTTGAACAGCAGCAGGAGGGAACTAGGGCAGCTGTCATGCATTCCCTCCAGAGGTTTACTGGGGAGTCTCTAATCCCAGCCACCACCCACTGCGCGGATGGCAGATGACTACACAGGCCTCTGGAGGGGGTCCCTCCTTCTGCCCTGTCCCTTACTCCCTCCTCTACCACAGGACAGTGCCTGTCAGTCCCTCCCCTCCTCTGCTCAAAGCCTCTGCAATGTGCCCCCAGCCCTCATTCTCACCACTTTCTATGCCTATGTTCCTCTGACCTGCCATGCATACTCCCCAGTGTTTTGTTTTGTTTTTTTAAGTTTTGTTGAGATCTAATTCACACACAGAACATTTGCCCATTTTAAGTGTACAGTTCGGTGCATTTACAGTGTATTGTCACCCTCCCTGCCTGGCCTGGATCTGCTGGTCTGTTTCTTCCACTGGGAAGTAAGGGGTCTTCACTGCTTGTTCACCACTGCCCCCCCCCCCCAGTGCCTTCAGACTACCTGCCCGGCACGGTGTGGACCTCCTTGAGCACTTAAGAGTTGTCAAGCTCCTCGGAGGATGGGGCGGGTCCTTGAGACAAGGGTCTTGGTCTCAGCCAACTCGAGGTGTGGACCTCACCTGTGCATGGATCGGAAGAGGAAGGGTCCTCACTCTGCACTCTGCCCAGCCCCCGGCAGACTGGCCAGTCCCACACCTGCTGCCTCTCTGTGAGAGGGACAGCAATCTTTGCTGACAGCTGAGTGGAAACTAGCAGCTTCCCTGGTTGGCCCCTCTGCTCTCACTTTTGTATCCCAGCATAACACCCCAGGCAGAGACTTGTTATTTTCTTATAGTTGAAAGAGCAGGTCTGAGCTGGCAGCTCCAGGTGTAACAGGTGCCTCTGGGATCCAATACAGACCCTGTGCCCTCCTCTGACTCTACTGCAGGGTGGCCCCTCATCATACACCGTGCTTCCTGCCCAGGAGTAGAGGTCGTTAGGGCCTCTGGGAGCTGCCCTGACTGGGAGGCAGAGGCCAGTAAGTGTTCCGACCCTCCTTCCTTGAACAGATGTGCAGTTTTCTTTTCTTTTTTTTTTAATGTAGCATATTTTTCTTTTTTTCAGTGGAGGTACTGGGGATTGAACCCAGGACCTCGTGCATGCTAAGCATGTGCTCTACCACTGAGCTATACCCTCTCCCGATGTGTGGTTTTCAAACAAGGCCACCAATTCACTGATACCTCCCAGCAAGAGGTACCAGCCCTGTCACCTCCCACCTCCAACCAGGGGGGCTTTTGTGATGCCTTCAAGGAGCAGGATGCAGTGACTATTTGGCTGCTGCTAATCACACTTGGGACACTGGCTTTGGGAGACTTTGGCTGTCATGTAAGAAATCTTGGTGGGGCCACCAGGTGAAGAGATGAAGAGAGAGAAAGACCATGGCCAGGGGTGGGGAGTGGTGTGAAGGGGAGCAGAACTGAAGGAAAGGAAGGAGAAAGGAGGACCCCTACTTGGGCCCCATTGCGCAGTGAGCCTTGGGGAGCCACTACCCAGCCGGGCCTGTTGAGACCCAGGTGAGAGCTGCCTACCTGAGCCCAGGCAAACCTCAAGATTTGTTAGCAAAAATAACTGACAGTTACGGCTGTAAGCCACTGCTTGGGGGTGACTTACTCCTTGGCCGTAGATAAAGCACCTTCTAATCAGTTCTTCCTCCTTCCTGGTCTCACTCCAGCTTCCTGAGGACCAGCTCCCCAGATAAGCCACCTGCCTTCAGGTCCTTGTCTATGGTTCTCCATTCAAAAGGACCCAAACCTGCTGGGGAGGTAAGGTCATTCAACTTGGGTAAGATCATTAACCCACGCCTTGGGGGCTTCATCCAGAAAAACGGAAGGAGTATCATTTCTTACCTAAGATTCCTCTTGAAATGAAAAAATCCAGGTGAATTTAGCATCTGGCAGCTGGTGTCTCATTTGGGGCAGCTCACTGGCTGGGAGGCAAATTCTAATCTGGTTTCCAGGTGTGATGGTCATGGCAGGTACCTCCCGCCATCCTCCCAGAATTGAACTGCCAAAGGTTCAAGGAAGAAATGCCCAGCTGTGACTGGGCAGGTCTGCTGGTGGCCTTGCAACACCTTAGCAGTGCCAGGGAGCTATCTTCCTCCTCCAAGGCCCTAAGGGAAGTAAACAGACTCTGTTCTTATAGAAATGTTCCTGTATCTTTCTGATAAAGATAACACATGGCTTGCCTGTTTTTCTTTTCCAGTCAAATTACGCCAAATGACACAAAGTTAAGAAACAGTTCCATTTCAGGTTCCAAGATGTAGGGCTGCAATCAAGGATCTGAATGAAAATTCCTGGCAAAATACAGTAATTAGAATCATAATGTGAACAGAATTGAAATGGCCCAGCCTCCCACAACACTAAAAGACAGTCTGGTTAATTTCCAAATTATATTTGAGCTCAACATGCAATGGGTGCTTTTTCATTTGGGCAGAGAAAATAGGACTGAAGATTATTACAATAACCACACAAGACTAGGAATGTAATTATAAAATAAGCCATACCCTAGCAGGCAAATCAGTTTTAATGTGTTTCAAGAATTGAATACTCTTTATGGAATTAAAAACAAAAGGGGAAAGAAATCAACCTGCAGAAAATTAAGAGGTTAAGACACAGAAAAACTTTGGGAGTCATAAAATCACAAATACAAAAGCAACAAATTAAAAAAACAGCACACACACAATTACAGGTTTCAGTAACATTAGGAACCAGTACATACCCAACAAATTACTTAATCATCAAATAGCTTACTAATTTTGTAAGGGAGCTGGAAGTTGCTTGAAAGGACTTGATTCCTCCTTCCATCACAAGAAAACCTGTAAAGACTGCCCAAGTAACTCTGAAAAGTGGAGCTCCTTTTCTCAAAGAAAACAGAAATGGAAGGGTTTTTCTCCTCCACACACCTCCAACACCAAAATTTGTACATTCATTCAATCCTTTTAACTAAGGCAACCCAAGGACAATTTCTTGAGACCCTAAACACCCTACGAAACCAAATTCTATCCATGTAAAAAGGAAAAAGAAAAAAAGAAATGAACAACCTTCAAAACAAAGGGTGGTAACTCTACAAAGTACAGGATGTTCACCAGTATAGCTTTTGTGGATTTCATGTTAAAATGCCTGTAAAAGCAGGGGTGGCCAGGAGGGGGGTCAAGACCCAGCCAGGCCCTGGGTTGAGAAATGACACGTTGTAGAAAGGTGATACACAGATCAGGCCTCAGATACCTTTTCAACGCTGCATACTGCTGAGGTAGGAGCTTTAGAAGAAATGTAGAACATCTCAGGGAATTGAAGTATCCTCATACCAAACAAAGCACTGCCCTCTTGCTCGACTGGGGGTGTAAGAGGGCCACGTGTGACCTTACACAATTCAAGAGTTTTTGTACCAGACTGCAGCCAAAAAGGAGAGAAAGCCCCAAGATACAGCCCCAGGAGGTGGGCAGGACCCTGGTGCTGCCCAAGGGATACCTGCAAACTCAAGGGGATGGGGTGGGAGGGAGGAGGAGAACCCCGACTGGCAACTACAAAACACTTATTAGCAAATGGTATCAAAAAAGTATCAAAACATTTAAAAAAACTTTAAAAACTGCCAGGCATGGTGGACACACAGGGCAGGCTCTCCAAGCACCTGTGAAGCTGCCCTATACTTTAGAGGTTTATCCTGGGGCTCAGGCTATCGCCCCTTCCCTTTTGAAGATGCTCAGAATCCACGGAGATGGTGAGGATATCCAGACCACACAGCCAGAACTGCCCCTCCAGGTTTGGGACCAGCGGGCTGAGATTCTAGCCAGAAGTTCTGAGAGCCAAAAGCTCGGTGAGATGCTGGCCAAGCCGCATACCAGGGAGGACCTGGGAAAGGGTGCAGTAGGAGGCTGCTGACTCTAAAAGGGGTGGTGGTGGAGTCCTTCCACTTTCCACGTGGCTGCAAATCACCAAAAGGTCAATCGGGGCTTAGAGGCCAGGCACTCTGGACCACAGGTTAACGCACCTGAACACAGAGGGGATCTTGGAACTGGGAGGGACTCTATTGCCCTTTGGCATTTGGGTTCCCATCCAAAACTGATCACCCTTTAGAGTTGGCTCCTGGGGTCCCTACTAAGTTGCCATGAGGTCAACTTATTCAGGGGAGGGGGAGGGAGGCATTCAGAATATAAACACACACATGAGGTTTTCTACCCAGATCAAGATCTAGAAGCAGTCTTACCTGGTAGTCTAGATTTCTAAAGTGGCAGGATGTTAAAAATACGAATTGAGCCATACGCACAAGCAAGATGCTAAAATAATCTCTGTGTTTATTTTTTTTTTTGGAAGGAGGTGGTATTATTAATTTTTAATGGGGTACTGGGGATTGAACCCAGGACCTCGTACATGCTGAGGACCCACTCTCCCACTGAGCAGTATTTTAAACAGCAGGAAGACCACTCGAAGTAACGATTCTTCAGCTTTTCTACCCTGCTTCCCTTCTAACATTACATTAATGTCTTAAGCAAATGGGGTTCCAACTGGGGTGAGGCTCAAACTCCAAAACGACCACTAATGTGCAGTTAAAACTCCAGTTTTCTAAAAAGGAAGAAAAAAAATTAACACCTGAATAAAAGCCCACCCTGCTCATTTTGAAAGATCAAGATGATCCATGTGTTTCCAAAGGTCAAGCAGAGTAGCTCGGAGCAAGGAGGTTGAAGACACAAGGGCAAACGTCACTGTTTCTGTCTCTAGATGGCAGCCATGAGAACCCCAGCTTTGGTCACCAGGGTTTGAAACCACACTATCGCGATTCCTCAGCTCAAATGGCCATCCGCCTGAGTACATCCCCAAGCTCTGCCCATCTGGGTTATTAATGATTCTCTTCCTTCTCAGCTGGACTGCACAGAAGGGTGCTTTCCATCTTCAAAACACAGGCAGCAAAAACCTGCCACATTCCAACCTCTCTGCTCTCCCATGTCCAGGCAGACACTGCTCACTGGTTGTGATGCTCCTTTCCACCGACGCTTACGAGCTCAAAAACCTTTCTGGGCACAGCAGAGCCACCACCAATTATCTGAAGTCGGTCTGCAGAAGACGACCTCATCAACCCTACCTTTAAAAGAATGCTCGCCACCTCCACCATATTAGATTCTAAGGCATGTATGTCACAAACATCCTTCATAGCGGCCTAGAGAGACATCACACAATATCAGGGGCAGGACACTGTATGTCACCCACAAGGCACAAGAAAATCAGAATAGAAACCATACTGTACCCTTATTTTGGGAAACATCCTGGTAGTCAAAAATACAACAGCTGGCTTTGGCTAAAAATTCATTGCTGTCCTCTTCCCAAGGTCAAAGCCTTCCTGCTCCCCAAAGCATGCATGCATGGAGTCTTTATACGTGCTCCTCTCAACCTGCCCCTGTATTCTGGTTGAATGACCATTTCTTTGTTTAAGACCTGGGCTGAGCTGGGGAGGACAGACCACAGGTCCTGTGCCTTCTAAAGGGTCTTCAAATGATGAAACCTTTCCTGGAATACGAAAGGGTTAAGCTACCTCACATTTGGCAGTGGCTCCACAAAAATGTGTTTTGTGGAGGGCTGGACTAGGTTTGAGACCAGAAAAACAGTTTCAGGCTCAATGAAGTTTGCAAATGCTGGGTTCATGGAGGGTTAACAGTTAATGCAGGACTTCTCAGAGCCTTTAATACACTGAAGTGTTGTATTAAAGAAAAGATCCAAGAAGAGTGTACAGTTTTTTGGTTTGACTGTTTGTATGCCCTGCAGAGCCCCTCAAGAGTTTGTAAGGCTTTAGCAACTTCCCAGCTAAACTCTGCAGACTGGTTGCCCAACTAGCAAGAAAAGGCAACAACTTGGGTACTGAAGCTTTCAGCTCCCATGTTGCTCTCATCTCTCCTGGTCACTATTGAAACAGGCCAACCAAAAATCACAGTAAACCTTCAAGAGAAAGAAAAGGAAGGGCAGTAAAAAGACAAAAAAAAAAAAAAGAAAAAAAGAAAAAAGAAGTATATTAACTGAGATCCTTACTCTAACATCAGTGTTAACAATAAATCTTATATTTTTTAATGGAGGCGCTGAGGATGGAACCCAGGACCTTGTGCGTGCTAGGCACGTGCTCTACCAGTGGGCTCTACACTTCCCCAGACAATAAATCTTGGCATGTTTTCATCTCTGCAATCGGATCTCTGCCGCGGTAGAGATCATTTGCGCCTCCCTAGGCTCACGACTGAAACCCAAGCCCGTTCCTATGGTACTTGTATTACACAACGGCTTGGGCAGGAGTCTCAAACCCTCCTTACAGCACATGCACGACTGCTGTCTATTCCAGTAACCAAAGGAACCAGGGCAGGGTGGTCACACATCTCACAAGGAGGTGCTGAATACATTTTAATAGCTTATCCAGGCTGAAAGAGCTTACGCCCCAGAAGGAGCCTGGCCACTCTTTCAGCTAACCCTGTTGTTCAAAGCATGAGGAAACAGCTCCAGACTTGTTGAAGAAGTTGCCCAGCAGCACAAAACTCCTTCAGAGCAGACGGCCTGCCAGGACCAGGATCTGCCGCTGGAGTTGAGGGACAACCTCCTTATTGGGGATCAATGCGCCCTCACTGGTGCAGGAACTTCCTGTGGCTTCTCGAAGCTGCAGTCCAGGAAAACAATGACAAATCCTAGATGCTCCCTTTTCCTTTCCTGAGAAATAAATGGAGACCTGTGGGGCTCAGTACATCAGTAATATGTGAAACAGTGGGTCCCAGAAAAAAGACACGAAAAAGTAAAGTAAAAAGACAAAAGCACAAATTACAGAATAACGCTTGTAAAGAGCCTCGTGCCCCACTTTTAAAAAGGAACACACTGGATTCCCAAATGTGGCTGAGGCTCAGTCATTCCAAGAACAAGTTAAAACAGTCTGCAGGCACTCCCTCTGCCACTCCTGATAGTTTCAGGTTTGGGAATTCTGTGGGGGGGCCCAGGAATCCATTTTATTTTTTTAAGTTCAGCCAGGTTTGGGGGAGGTGTGGACTAGGGGGTCTGAAATGTCCCATTAGAGCCCTTCGTTTCACTACGAAAACGTCTGCACAACCCCTGACCTGGCTACTCTCAGGAGATGGTCAGGACTGCCTGGGCTCCCTGCCCATCCTGGGGACACATCATGTGGGAAGCAGCCCAGCATGGATCCAGGGACAGTTGTTGCCTGGGCCCAGGTTTAATTATTCAAGCAAGATAATATGTAAATTATATAGAATATTTAATCAGTTACTGTGATACTGTAGAAATACCAAGAATCATAAAAGTAAAAAAAGCTGCAAAGTTGTACATCACGGTCCAGGACTTGACCCAGGTACTGCTGGTCTCTGGGAGGGGCGGGTTCACTGGCCACGGTCCTGGGGTCTCTTGCCCTTGCCCTTCTTCTTCTTGTCCTCCAGCCGCGGCTTCAGTGCGCACACGCAGGCGGACACGCCAGCGATGGCCTTAGGCAGGTCGGTGCCCCGGCTCCACTTGTCCTTCTCAGGGTCGTACACCTGCACCGTCTTGGAGAAGGCCGTGTTCTCCCAGCTGTAGCCGCCCAGGATGTAGATGCGGCCCTGCCACACAGCCACGCCTGACTCGCTATTGGCATGCAGTAGCGGCGCCACGCGTGTCCACTGGTTGCACTGTGGGCTGTAAGCCTCCACACCTAGCACATCGAAGCGCTCCATGGACTCGATGCTGTCGTCACTGCCGCCGATGGAGTAGATGCTGTCCTCCAGGCTGCACATGCTGTGCCAGCCTCGCGCTGTGGTCATGGGCCGCCGCTCCTCCCACACGTCTGTCCGGTGGTCGTAGCACAGCAGGTTCTTGCGGTAGGGGCCGATCTGGTAGTCGTGACCCCCCGAGATGTACACGAAGTCTTTGTAGATGGTGCCCGCGTGGCCGTACGTGAACCTGCAGAGAGATAGACGGACAGACAGAGATAGAGCATGCTCAGTGCGGCGCGGGGCTGGGCCTCCGTGAGCTGGGGACCCAGTCTTTTCCTCCACAAAATGCAGACAAGTGCCCTCTGAGGGGGTCACGCGGGGAACAGGCACCCCCACCCCCTGCGCACTTGAGAGCCGCTGGGTGTGGACTAGAAGGGGCAAGCAGGGCAGGTTACACTCAGGCCCCTTTGCAGCCTAACCGCCTGGGCCAGAATCCCAGGTCTGCCCTCTCTGTCCCTGTCTGAGAGGTGGGGGTTATCACTAGAGAGTTACCCTTCTCAGCAGGGCTGGAAATGACCTGCTTCTGAGGCACATGTATGTACCTGACTCAGGGACGTATCAAATGGGGACTGAAACAGTACAGCCCCAGCTACATGACATTCTGGAAAAGTCAGCACTACAGAGACAATCAATACCGGTGCTGCCAGTGGTTGGGTCGGGGGGGAGGGATGAAAAGATGGAGCCTGAGAGATTCTTTGGGCACTGAGACTGTTTTGTGGGGTTTTTTTTTGGAGGGGGGTAATTAGGTTTATTCATTTATTTATTATTATAATTTTTCAAAACATTTAACGAAGGTACTGGGGATCGAACCCAGGAGCTCATGCATGTGCTCCACCACCGAGCTACACCATCCTGGCCACGACTGTTCCGCATGACCCTGTAACAGCTGACAACTATCATTACCCAACAAAACCTGCAAAATAACACAACCCAGAGAGCGAACCCTCACGTAAACCAGGGAGCTTCGGTAATGCTAGCATTATCAACTTTGGTGCATCAGCTGTAACAAATGTACTGGTCAGGATACTGCCAGACCAGATGTTAATGACAGGGGACACTGGGTGTGCTCAGGGGAGAGCATGTACTTTCAGTTCAATTTTCTCTAAACCTAAAATGGCTCTAAAAAAATGAAGTCTACTAGAGACAAAAAAAGAAAATAACAACAAAGTGCAAACAAAGGGGAAACGAAAAGGGAATGATGTCAGGACATTCAGGATGATGGTTCCTTAGGGGAGAGGCAGGAGGCTGGTGGATGGGAGGAAAGCACAGAGCAGGACCAGCCCCGGACAGACGGGAGTTACTGTTCAATGTCCTGGCTCTTGGGTTAGGCTGTGGGTTTGCGGAGGTACCACTATACAAGTCAGTCAATGAATGAAAAAATAAATGAGTGAATAAATGAAGTAAATGTGGGGCATATATGCTGTAATGATGACAGCATCATGATTATGTTTATTCCAACTCTGACCACCTGAGGTCCATTAAGGAAAAAAAACATAATAGGGTTATTGTAGTACTTAAGGTACATAAATCACCCTGGCTGGCCCAGAGAAAGTGACAGCCACAGATATCAGACTATTCTTCTCACTATAAATAAGCCTCACTTCTCCACTTGTAAAATGGACAATAAACGAGACCTCTGGGAGAACACAGGTCTTAGTTTGCACAGGACATGGGCAGGACTCACACCATTGCCCTCCCTGGGTTTGGGTGATAGATTACTTGGGCACTACCTCCAGCCCCTGGGTTAGTGTGGACATCAAGGGACTCATCACATCAAGCTCTTGGCCCAGGGTTGGCATGTGGTGATCATGACTGTCATGACTACTATCATGACTGTCAAATCATCTTATTAACAGGTGTCCAGCTGTTACTTCATTGGCTTCTTAGAACCTTTACATGAAGGTGGTAGTTACGAGGGACTGGAGGAGCTGGGAACCATACCCAGACGCCTAACCCATGCACTCTTCTAACTCCCAGGGACAAAGTCCCCAGGACGCCCAGATGTGTTACACAGCAAGACTGGCTCAAAGGTCCAACCACAAAGACCAGCAAAAGAACTGGCAGGCACCTTTGCTAAACCCATGGCAGTAATAAAGCAGTAAATGGACACCTCGATGCCAGGAGACTAGAGAGGCAGATGAGCTCCGACCCCGGGAGCATTTCCTGGGTGCCGGTTGGGAGGGGAGGAGACTCCTTAGCTCTTGTCCCATCCTTGCGACAACTCCACAGGGTTGGTATCATCATCACATCCCCTTTCCAGATGAGGAAACAAAGACAGCCTGGGGTGAAGACACTTGCTTGAGTCAGATCTAGGATAGATAACCTCCCACTTCTTTGAACTCCTCCTGCCCAAAATCAGAGAGATTATCAGGTAAATCTTTCACTCAGCACTCACTCCCCGAAACTCAGGAAGTGAAGAGACTAAAGTCACATTTGTCTCAGCGACAGAGCTGACACTTGCAGTCAAACAGCCTAGAATAGGCTCCCTGGCCCATCACCACCATGCCCTCTGCTCCTCATGGTCTACCCGCTGTTATTTACAAGTCGAGAGACTTTTCCTGGAGATGGAGGCTAAAATATCCAGAAAGGGAGGTGGGTTGACCTGTAACCTGAAAGTTGCCATGTTAGTACAGTCCACAAAACCCTGATCACCTTGGCAGGCCAGCCACGTAGGACCAGGAGTCAGTCTTGGGACTGTAGGTCTCAACCGAAGAGAGAGCTCCGTTCTCATTCCGGCCGCCAACAGCCACCAGCATGTCTTCAATGGAGGCAAGGTAGAAATCCACGCGGCGCTGGTTCATGGAGGCCACCTGTTGAGGCGAGATACCTGTACCTTCCCCTCCCCGACCCAGGTCAGCGTCAACATCCAACAGTGTGTCCCCAAACACATCCCACAGAAGGCACACCTGGGGAAGGTGGCCACATGAATCTGGGGAAGGGAGCCAAACTTGTAGAAAGAGGAGTTCCTTAAGTGGGAATTCTCAGAGCTCCCAGGAGCCTCAAAACATCATGAATCCCCAAGAGGGAAATGGAGAACTCGCTTCCCCAAACTTGTCTGGCCACATAGTTGACCTTGTGGCCTAGAATTCTGCAGGACACACACAGTTCACAACTGCTGATTTACTGGTTTCCTGAAATAAAAGTTAATCTTTCCCCTCAACACTCCCATCAGATATTTTTAAAATTAATGCTAATCGCCAAACATGTTAACAGGCAGAAAGTGGCACTCAAAAGAAAATTTACAACAGAAGACCTAACTTTTTCTTTCTTTTTCAAATCACCCAAGCAGAACACACAAATGAACATGGTCCCATGGGAGATCATACGTTCAGGCTGCCACTGCTATGAAGGTTTGAGGATGGGCTCTAAAGCTGGGAGCCTCCTTCCAGTGGCAAGACCTATACCTTGGAGGGTGGTTTTAGATTTTTGAGAACAAAATAGAAAGGTCATCTGAGTCTGTTCAGAGCCTTGAGCTCAGAAAAACACCAAGTTAAGTAAAAAGACTGAGGTGTGAGTATAAAGACTGAGACAGACTTCGCAGGTGGCGGTCCCAGGTCCTCTCCCTGGGAGAAGAGGGGCACACCTGCCAATCAGCGTGAGCTACAACCGCTGACCCTGGAAGGTCAGTGTTCCCCACCCACATCCAGAAGGAGAAACTGGAATTGGGAGAGGGCAGGGAACTAGCCTGAAACACACCCTGGTCTGAAACACAATTAAGCCAAGTTGGGATGTGAACATGGGTCTGATGTCAAGACCCAGGCTCTGCCTGGAATCAGCCGCCACATCTGCCAAAGGGCCACAACTCCCACCAGGGTGAGCCCTCGAGGCCTCCTTAAACCAGCTCCTAACCTTTCCAAAAGAAGAGCTCGGTGGAGGCTCTGAGACAAGGGGAGCCCATTGGGACGTTGGGTCCAATCTCTAAACTGGTGCTATCCAATATGGTAGCCACAAGCCTCGTGTGGCCGTTTACACTCAAATGCACCTCGGTTACAATGAAATAAAATGGAAAACTCAGTTCTTCAGTCCCACAGGCCACACGTGGCAGGTGACTGCAACATCGGACAGCACAGATGTAGAACATTTCTGTTGGTGCAGAAAGTTCGCCCGGACA
Source organism: Camelus ferus (assembly GCF_009834535.1). Taxonomy (NCBI): domain Eukaryota; kingdom Metazoa; phylum Chordata; class Mammalia; order Artiodactyla; family Camelidae; genus Camelus; species Camelus ferus. The sequence continues at coordinate 56,907,540 of NC_045704.1, read as the reverse complement.
GCACTGCTCTGGACACTGACTGACCCTGCAGGAGGTGGCCAGTCAGCCCTCACTGCCTACGGCCAGGTGCGGGCGAGGGGCAGTGGGAATGATCTGGCTCATCACTATCACCACACCTCGCTTGGAAGCAGGACAGTGGTCAAGGCCCGCGGTGGGGGGTAGGGAGGGGCAGTCAAGGTTAAGGAGATCAAAAGTCCTCAAGAATAAAGAAATAATCTGGCTTTAATCTCACCTTGATCCACTGTTTACAGCGGGGGTCATACCTATAAAGAAGGTTGGAGGCCGCATCCCCTCCGTTGTCCCGCGAGAAGCTGCCACCAGCGATGAAGATGAATCCCCCCAGCACAGCGACACAGTGGTGGCTCCGCCTGGCTGGCAGGGGTGTCTCCTTGACCCACTGCTCACTCTGGGCGTCCAGGTAGCAGGTGTCATCACTGAGCTCCAGACACCGCTCGGAGACCTCGCCGCCCACAAACAGCAGGCGCTCCTCATTGGTGCGGAGGGCAGTGCGCTTGGTCTGCATGACGGGCTGGGCTGCCAGGCTGTTGTGGTAGCGCACGGCCTCCTCGATGAAGCCCTCGCAGTTGGCCTCCCGGGGCAGCAGTGAGCACACAGCTGGCTTAACACGGTGCAGCAGGTCATTCTTGGGGATGAGTGGGAAGTGGATGTTCTCCAGCACCTGGTAGGCGTGGGCCTCGCGCTCCGGCTGCTGCGTCAGCCACTGCAGGGCAGCCTGCAGCAGGTCGTGCTCACATTCCCGCTGCACCTCGCTGCTGCCCAGGTAGATGCACAGCTTCTGCATGGAGATGTTCTGCAGGAAGTCAGGCGTGAAGGACAGCGTGCCGAAGTGACTAAGGATGAAGCCATCAATGAAGGCATCCAGCCGCTTGAGGCTGTAGATGGAGGCCAGCTCCTGCAGGTACAGGTAATTGTCCTCGCTCACCTCCTGCTCCAGATACTCGCAGCAGAAGTCCACTACCGTCCAAATCTGCAGCAGGTGGGCCGTCTCCAGGATGTAGTCGATGTTGCCGCCATCCAGCGCCAGCTCACCACCATAGAGGAAGTCTACCACAGCCTTGAGCCCGATGTAGGAAGCACCAATCAGCTCCACCTCCTTCTGGAAGGCCTCGCGCATGCCAATTGTGAACATGGAGTTGAAGTAGTCGCTGCACACGGCCAGCAGGTTGCGGTGGGCCGGCACATGCTGCTCGTCCGCCACCAGGATGACGTCGCAGAAGAGGCCTCGGAGGCGCTGCTCATTCAGCCGCTGCAGCACCGTGGTCGAGTGGTCGGCCCAGCGGTACACCTGCGGCAGAGAGCACAGGTCAGGACAGGGGCAGGGGAGCACACCAACTTCCCACTCAACAGCTGCAGGGTCCTGGGATCTATCTGGTATGTCATGACCAGCATTTTCAAATACAGTGGAATGAGAGAGAACAGAAAATAAAGTAGCAGCGCGCCTCCCAGAACAGAAGGCTGTTCCTCCACGTGTGTGTCCGTGCATGTGTATTTGTATTATTTCCTTCTTTATAAAAAAATTCTTAACTCAATCTTTTTTGCTTTCTTTCTTCTCTCCTTTCTCTCTCTTTCCCTCTCTCTTCCTCTTCTCTTTTTTAATAAATAGAATTCCTGAAAGTTTTCCTCCTTCCCTCCTTCCCTGGCTGTGTGCAGGTCACGGCACATAGGCTTGAATACACTGTCCCATCAGGACGGTGGAGTCGCCTGGTCGTAGCCTCTAAAGTCAGACAGAAGCTGGTGGAACCCTAGCTCCGCCACTTTGCAGCTGTGTGATCTCAGTGAGTCGCAAGCAGCCGGGCCTCTGTTTCCTGTCTCATGAATGAGGATGAGGGTATTTACCACCCAGGTTTGGGGTTGGGGGGCTCATGAGACAGAACTTGGCACAGAGCCCACCCGAGGAGAGCGAGAGGGATGTCAGCCACTGTGATGGTCAGTTCCAGGGGTATGATGGGTCCAAAGACTTAGCAACAGATCCAGACTAACATGCTCTGGGGAATCTTACTTTCAGAAACACGGCTTCAATATTCAGTGCCCAGGGTTAAAAGATATGTCTACAAAACGCTCTTTTCCCAGGGGCTATATGTGTCACATGTTGTGCTGTGCTCTCATTTGAGTATCATGAGAACCCTCCAAGGGAATGCCAATTACAATCCCTATTTCCCAGATGAGGAAAACTGAGGCTCAGAGAGACTAAGACACTTGCCCAAAGTCCCACAGTGACTGAGGGGCAGGGCTGGGACTAGAACCTAGGCCTGATTCCAGAGCCCAAACCTTTAATCACCACACTGCTGGAATTAACGAATCAATTAATATGAATAATTAATATGAATTAATTCAATACATTCAGGGTGGTGGACATCTATTGACTGTTAATCTGCCTGTCCTGGGCTTTTGAAGATATAAAGAAAAATCAGACCTAGACAATAGTTTCTAAATCCTTGGAGGACTAATTATGCTTTGGGCTTTCAGGATATTTCACATTGCTTTATTTATTCCCTACAAAAACAACAAGAAAATTCAACATACAGGAAAAAGAGACCATTCGGAAACATCAACTAGGTAGCAGGGTGATTCAAGGCCAACTGAGGAAAAGGGCGAGCTGGGCAGTAAGCCCAAGGTGGGGAACTGGCGGTGGAAAAAAATACAGGTGGGTGAGGGCTCAACAGGTGTGAGCGCCTCGGTGACTGGCTTGCAGGTCCCTACAGGTTACTTCTCAATACATGCCCTCCAGCAGTGAGTTTTTCCTTCCCTTTCAAATCTGTTCTTTGCTGCTGCCAGTGCATCAGTAACTGGGGCCCTTTATTTCCCTGTGGTCATTCTTCATCTTACAACGTCGATCGCTTGGTCTATATGACACTCTCAGGCAACTCCCGCACATTCCAACGAGACCAAACAGATGTGTCCTAAAGCTTCCTTTCCATCCAAGGTTAGAGAGCCAGGCTCCCCTGCCTTACATGACAGGACAGCTTCTTGTAGTCCCATACTCAGACATCTCAGTTTATTCTGGTTATTCATTGAGAGACCCAGGCTGGCTGGGTTTTGGCTTCTAATTAGGCAGGAATCGTCTGGGCTCCAACAGACACTGACTCAGGGACCCTCCTGGGTGTGGACTGAAGAAAGAAAATTAAAAAGCACTGCAGGAGCAGGGTATCGAGTAACAGAGAAGGCAAATGTCCTAGAGATGCAAGTGAGGGGCACCAGGTGGGCTGTCAGCTCACCTGGGGCTTCTGGCTGTCTCAGTGGGGAGGGACGCTGGAACTACCACACTTAGATGGGGGTGTACCCGCCCCAGGCTGCGGTGTGGTAAGGGGAAGAGCCCTGGGGAGGGGCGGAGGCGACAGCTGCGAGGGGAACCATCTGCTCCGTGAGCCAGGCTGGGAGTGGGCAGCTGCTGCTCCTAAAGCTGGGTCTCCATGCTAAGTAGGCACCTTTAATTCTGTACCTGGGTCTCGACTACAGCCCGTTTCTGGTTACTATACTGCAGCAACAGAGATTTAGAGCTAAAAACAGACAGACGTGACTTCCCAATTTCAAAGGGGCAGCAGTAACAGAGTTGCAGCATTTCATGTAATTTAGAAACTCTGACCCTCAGCATTTTCTGATGGTACTAACCCTGTTCATTCTTCATTTCTTATTTCACTGCCTTAGTCAGAGGCTAGGCAAGGTGAGAGAAAACAAGGTACTCAAGATCTAGCCCTGTACAGAATGCAGCAGGTAGTGGGTATTTTATGTTTAAAAAGGATTCAGCATCAAAGGGGATCAACACATTTTAGAGTACCTAAAAGGACAGTGGAAGCCATACAATGGAAGACTCTGCTGTGCTGAGGGCACCACTGATCACCACACACAGCAACTGGGGTGAACTTCAGAAGCAGTGACCACAGCAAGGATCCAGGCACTGGGGGGCTCCATCCTCCTACTCCACTTATGTAAATTTGAGGCCAGGCAAAACTGCAGGGCTGGAAGCTGGGAACGTGGCTATCTTGATTATAGCAGCCAGAGGGGTTTGGTAAGTTTCTTCCATTTATCTGGGTGCTGGCCACGAGGATATATTGAATGTCTAGAAAAATCAAGATTTTTTGATTTGGGCATTTTTTAAATATAAAAAGTTAGGACCATAAATACAATGAACCAAAGGATAGAGAACTCAATTCCTAAAAGCTTTGATTCAGAGAGAAACAAGCTCAGAATCTGGCTTTAAGGGACAAAGATTTCCAGTGCTATCAAACTTAGAAAGCTACACTGTCTCTGCAGCCAAGCTCCATAACAAAGGCCCTTTGAGTCAGCAGCAAGACCTTTCTGGGGTTTCACAGCTGATAACGCCGGGCTTGGCAGGAGCCTTCTCAGTAAACTCAAATGGAAATAGGAGACCATTTCTCAGGAGAACCAACCTCTCCTGAAAATTACACCCTGCTTTTCTTTTACACACACCTGTCGACCCTCGTTCCCTCTTTTTTTCTCTTCACGTCTGTAGGCTGATCACAACTCCCTTTATCTAAAATGGTATTTCTTAATCTTTTTTTATCTTGTTTTCAATCTTTTAAGATATTCCTCCCAATAGCTCACTATGTAATTTTAACCCCATATATATTCTGTATGTCTGTGCAGGTACTGTATGTATAATCGTGCTTTATATTTTAAAAGAATAAAATCCTTTCCACACTCACAAACACCAATTTCACATCGGGAGGGCAATACTGGCCCCACTGAGAATGCATGTTCCAACGTAACTATAGCATTCAATCTTCAAAAAAGAATACTTTTAAAGGAAAGAGTATTATTAATATTTATAAAGAGACAGGTGTAAATGGGGACTGTCCCACAAATTGGTCCCCCAAGACTTATCTATAGCAGCTGTAGGGACAGGGGCCACTCCAAGTCACTTGAAGAGTTTGCTAAAACTATAGATTTCCAGGTTCTGCTCTCAAATTTTAATTTACCAAGTCTGGGGTGGGGCTGGGCATATGCAATTCCAATTAGACACCTTCCCCCTCCCCTTCTCCCTGGGTGATTCTGATGCAGCCAGTGTGACAGTGTGACACAGGTAGGTAGCCCCACCCTGGGGAACCCACCCTCACTCGCTCCTAGGGTCCCAGAAAGTCATGACCGAGGGAAGGTTCTGGATCCTTAACAACCAGGTATTCAAAGTGTTGCCCTCACCATAAGGCTGGGGGCTGGCTTCTCAATGGATACATTCTTGGAGTTTTTGAGTCCCAAGTGGGGACGGAAATCCCATGGTGTGTACCCTGTCTGGTACACCTCTTAGGGTCGAGGTGTAGCATAAATAAATCAAGCTGTGTTTCTAACATCCCTCGTACCCCCAGCTCTCTCTGATTTTACGATTTTTCCACTCCTTCCACCTCTAGTCATCATTAGGGAGATTAACACCAGCACCAAGAATAGAAAATGTCTGTACAACGAAAATGAGCCCCTCCGAAAAATATAAGGCTTCTTTGGCAATCTGCATAGGTGGTGAGCAACTCATTCACAAACCTTTGAAGATTCACTGATCTTGTATGGCCGAGACACTCGCGTCTGCCGGCTTCCCTCCATCATAAAAGAGATTGCAGCCCTAGGACAAGAACAGAGTTTCTAAGCATGTAGTAGTAACTGGAGGTCATTCATTAATTGCAGGCTCTACTGGCAGGCATCAGTGACAGCAAGAGCAAAACAGTCACATGGAGGAGAGAGGGAGAGAGAACTATGAGCACAAAGAACTCCCCGATGCTGAAAGCTGAAAAAACTAGGTTGTTGGAAGCACACAGAGCATTTCACAAGTGTTCCTTTTTCATCTAAAATCCGAGAGCATCCTATCTCTTAGCCTACCTCCTACAAATGCCTACCTTTTGATGCTCCATCTGAATTAGGCCTTTTCCATAGCTCAAGATTATAATGACAACAGGTATCATTTCAGAGCCCAGACCCTGAACCTAGGGAAGGGATTTACCCGTGCTAGCTCAGTTAACATCCCTAACTATGCAGCCAGGCTGATGTCACTTAACCCATATGACCGATGCAGCTCTTGAGCTCAAGGTCACAAAGCTGGTGAATGGCTGGGAATCACACCACACCTGAATCTGTCCAGCTTCGAAACCAGGATGCTCTGCTGAATGTGGCCCAGTCTTTGAGCATATCATGCTTTAAAATTTTTGTGGAGTTAGGATGTGATGCAGTGATGACTACCAAGTATAAAATATTCTAGACATAGGCACCGTCTTAAGTGCTTTCCGGTGTCTTCACTGATTTAATCTCCACAACAAGTCCATGAGGCCAGCACTATTATTATCCTGTTTATGGAGGAGGAAGCTGAAGGGAAGTAACTTGCCCAGTGAAACACACACAGGAAGAATAAACCAAGGGAGAATTCCATGCTCTTAACCCCTAGGCTTTTCTACCTGGCCATTAAAAAAAAATGTCCACAGGCAGGAAATTTATGCTGGGGCCTATGCCCTGCCTGGAACATCCAAGATAAACTTGAACAAGCAAGTCAACCTCTCTAGGCTTTGTGGTCCCGTCTCTATAGTGGGCTGGTATACCAGGTAATGTTAAGGTTTCTTCTACCTTTGAAACATCAAGTAAGTCGCTAACAGCACAGAGCCAGGCTTTAGTGGACTTCAGAGGACGGGGGCACACAAAAGGATTAAGCTAGCAATATGGGCACAAGTCACATCCTGCGATGGAGGGTTTAAGTGGGAACTTTTCTCCCTGCTGAGCTGAGAAGAGTCAATTTGTTACCTACTGAACAAACAGCCTTTTGCTAATGAAGAACAATGTGGCAAGCAGTCAGCACTGTGTCAAGATAATCAGGGACACATCCGGGGACCCCAGTGTTCCCATGGGGGCAATAAATTCAGGCAGTCAATCCTGCCAGCTCCCTGGGAAAAGGGACAACTAGATTCCTCTTGGCAAACTAGCAACTTTGTGACAAAGACCCTAACCCCGTGCTTTCTGACTGCCCCTAGGATGCTGGGGGGGCTCAGAGAACGGAGGGAAGGACACCAGCATTCATGCACTGCCAGTGCTCACTCCTGACTCCCGTTTCACCTTCATCCTCCAAGACAGGTGCCACCACCATTTCTGACACCCAGGCTCAGGTGGCCGTGGGGCTTGCCCAAGGTCACACAGCAGAAAGTCTCCACCACCCCAGGCAGCCAGCCAGGGCTCAGGTTTGCCTTCAGTGCTAAAAGCTTTCTTTTCTAGGCCAAGATTTCTAGAGAGAGTTTCCCCTTGCAGAGGCTCTCTTTTGTCTGCGGGCAAGTGGTTTTGGGACGATTCCTACAGGAGTGTTGGGTGTCAGCTGCCTCCTGTGCTTTCTGGAAGCAGGTGAGAGGGTCAAGCCCATCTGCAGGGACAGTGGCATCCCCAGTGAGGCGTAAAAGGTCTTTTAGCAAAAAGGTGAAGAGAGGCCATGTCGGGACGGGAGGGTCCCCAGGGAGCCTCCTCTCCCGGCTCCTTCCCAGGTTTCGACCCTGAAGCTGCCCAACCTTCAGCGGTCGGGGAAACACAGAGTCGTGGAGATGGACACGGATGCCCGCCAGCACTCACCCGTCCCGGGTCTCGCTGGCAGCGTCTCCGAAGACGCCGCTGTCGCTCGCTCCGACCCGGCACCCCCCGGCGGAACTGCCCGCACAACGGCCGCCCAGGCAGGCTCGAGCTGGCTGCGAGGAGGCGGAGGGAGGCGGAGTTGGGTCGGGCCCCGGGCAGGCGCCCGCAGCGGGACAGGGGGACACTCACCTGGGCCGCGCGGGGCCGGCCGCAAAGGCCGCACCTGTCTCACCTGCGGTGGCGGCGGCCCCCTCTCCCCCGCCCCGCCGCTGCCGCCGGCGTCCCGCCCACCCCCGGCGTGCTTGCCCTCCTCCCACCCCACGAGCACAAAGGGATCCCGGAGGCGGGGCGGGGGCGCAGCACGCGAGGCCAGAGACCCTCCTGAGGCAGGCCCGCCCCTCCGCCCCGGCCCCCGGACGGCGCGCGGCTCCCGGCCCGGGCGGGAGCGGAGCGCGCGCTGATGCCCACCTGGAAGGGCTCACTACGGGCGCGACGCAGGGACCCCCGGCGGCGGGGCCGGACGCACGGAGTGGCGGGGCCCGGGCTCGGGAGCCCGTGGTCTGGCCGGGTGCGCAGCCATGGCTCCGCCAGGAAGTGCGAGGCCGAGGGCGGAGGCGCGCGCGGCCAATGGCGGCGGCCGGGAGGAGGTGGGCTTAGGCGGCGCCGGGGCGGGGCCTGCGCGGGTTGGGCGGGGTCTGCGCGGGGCGGGGCAAGGGGGCAAGAGGGACATGCGGTTGGCGCCCTCCCTCCACAAGCTGTACCCCAGGCCACCGGCCTTCGTAGCCGCTCAGGCGGGCCGCACACAGTTACGCATCGCGAAATGCCTACTGAGTGTCGCCTGCTGTCCCAAGCGCGGGGACTCCGCATGGACGGGACAGGCAAGGTCCAAGTTATGGGGGACTGAGCGGTGTACCAAGACCTGAGTGCCGGGAGGGGACATCGCGGTGACAATTTGGCACCTCGGCTCCTTCCAGTCTTAGCTCGATATCCCCTGTGTTCACCCTATGGTGAGACTGACCCTCTGACCTCTGTGTTTCGAATCACACTCCCTCTCTTCATTCCCCTTCCAGCTTTCCACTTCACTTAGGTCGTACCACCATCTAATACTCTAAATCATTTTCTTACTCATTTAAATTCCTGTGTCTCTCCCCCACTAGAAAGAAACCCACCAGGGCAGGATTCACTGTCGGTTATATTCCTGGCTGGGCCCGCAGAGCTGGCATGTATTAGGCCCTCGATAAATATTTGTGGAATGAATTAATTTAACTCTTAGGGATCTATCATGGACAAACTTATGCCGCAGCATGGATGAACCCTGAAAACATGATGCTAAGTGAAAGAAGTTAGACACAAAAGGATATGTTGTATGATTTCATTTATATGAAGTGTCCAGAAAAGGCAAATTCAGAGACAGAAAGTAGATTAATGGTTGCAGGGGGCTGGGAAGTTGGGGCAAAATGGGGTGCAACTCTGAATATATGAAAAACCACTGAGTTGTGGGAAAAGAGTGACTTTATGGTATGTGAACTGCATCTCAATAAAGCTGTTACAAAACCAAAGCCAAACAAAAAACTTCTCTCTCCCCCTATTTTTCTATTCCCTGCCTCCTCTGGAAAGGATTTTGAGTGTTTTAAAGGGCTGCTGTGTAAAGCATGGTCAGATGCAGCCACTGAAGGGGAACCAGAAAAGAATGAAAAACAAGGATGGAGGGTAGGTGGGACCTGGCGACTCCTGGAGGCCTTTTTTCCTTCTGTTCTAGACAGGACCCTCAACTTGGCTCCTTCCATGAGAAGGTTCCCAGCAAGGCACCACCTGGCCCCATCCACAGCCTTGGCCCCACCCTCACCAAGCCCCTCTTACCAGAGGCTACCTGCTGGGGGTTGGGGGACAGATCTCAGTCACCTCTGGTGCAGAGTAAGGATGTAAGGAGTATTTGTGCAGATCGAATGATTGATTGCCTTCTCCAGCCTACCGGAGGGCAGATTGACATAGGGTGAGCGCCATCCTTTCTCTGGAGTAAGCTGCACCTCCTGAGCCTCAGTTTCCCTGTCTGTGAGTGGGGTCTATAAGTCCACTGCCCACTCCCACCCTGAAAAGCCTTACACTTTTGGGACATTTTTTCTTTTTACCTTTCAATAGTTGAGATTTGTATTTAATATTAATTTGTTCAGAAATAACAGTATAGAAATTCTTTTTAAATTAAAGAGGGTTAGGTTAAAACTACCCCTGGAACCCCTTAGAGAATCCTTTAGATGAAGTTTTCACTGCCTGTATTGCTGTCCTCCATCTCTCTCCCCTTCTCCATGAGGACAAATACACATTCGTCTTTCAGTACTTTCTTCAGGCATCTCTTTACTCCAAAGCCTCACTTGCCCATCTTCAACCCCTCCAAGACCCCTCACTACCTCAACAAAGCTAATCTCACATCTTGTTCTGTGTCTGTATCTTGAGAATCTCCACTCTTACATGAGTTCAGGCACTCATTCATTCATTAATTCATTCTGCAGACATTTAGAGAATTCCTACTATGTGCCAGGCACTGTGGTAGGTGCCAGAGATAGAAAGAAGATGCTTTCAAGGAATTCAGGGAGGGAGGCAAACAAGAGCAATTACTGTATCACAAGCAGTCCTGTGTCAGGCTAACATTCAGAGTGCAATGGATGGGACGTCTTCTTTTTTTACAGGTATAGTTAAAGATTCTCCCTGTACAGACAGACATAGATAAGAACAGACAGATACGGATAAACAAAGATATGTATGGCTCTCTCTGCGTATACATAGATGTATCTCTGCCTCTATCTAGAGAGATTTAACTGTGTATTTTAACAGCCTATAACTTGGCATGGACGTCTGTCTCCCTGGTGTTGGGTTCTATATTAGAACTCATATGAATGAGATATACAACCTGAAAGGGAGGGCCTGGAGGAAGGGCTTGGAACATATTCAGGACTCCCCACGACTTTGACCTGAAAAACATGCAGACTTGGACAACCTGACTTTATCTCGCTGTCCCCATCACCACTTTGGGAAAAATCCTTTCAGTTTTTTTTTCCTTTAAGTCACATTTTCAAATTAAAAAAGCATTGCACATGTAACTGGGAAAATACAGAAAAGTCTGAAAAGAAAACCACTCACTCCTGCACCATCCAAAAATAATCATCGTTCATATTGTTGTTTCTCCATATCTCACCCCTCCAGAACCACTTTATGTAGTTTCTTCACAATAATAACACAAGCACCACCACCAATCATATACAGCTCACTGTGTGCTAGACATGGCTCTGAGCTCCCTGAATTTATTATCTCTTCAACTCTTTGAGGGAGGTACTGTATTGCAAGTGCTCAAGGCCTGGCAGGTTCACAGATTTGGGCTGACTGAAGAACACTCATGGAGCTGTAGGTATAGCTGACATGCCTTTACTGCGGGCAGAATACACAGGCTTCAACGGCGGCAGCTGCCGGAAGTCCTGTCCGCCTTATATACCAAGGCAAGCAAAGCCGGCATCCCTCCACTATGAGCTTTGGGCTAACCAGTGCACTTGCGCGGCACAAGTCATTACACAAGAGTACATGGGTACTGCGCATGCGGGATAATATAGCCCAGTCACTGGGCACCGGATGTCTGGCCAAGGAGCCTGACGAACTCCATTTTCCCTACAGGTACTATTACTTTCTCTGTTTCTAGAGGTGGGGAAACTGAGGCCTGGAATAGTTTAATCACTTGCCCAAGGTCACAGAGCGTGTAAGAAGTAGAGCTGGGCTTTGAAGCAAGGCAGTCGGGCCCTACACTCTGCAGGCCTAACCTTGCCCGCTGCACCATCCTGCCTCTGGCGATGCTAAGAGTGAGATCCGCTTGCTGCAGAGAACTTGGAAGACATTATCTACCCGAGGAGGAGAGCTGTCAGTACTCACATATAAATCCAGCCCAGTGTTTTCTCCCTGCCCGTATCCCTGCTCACTTATGCACCTGACACCTGTGGGGCAGGCCCTTTGGAAACCGACTTTCCCCCATCCCTCTTTTGCAAACATCATGAGCTTTTCTCTTGTCCATAAGTTCTCTTCTATTGGATTGTGAAGTTGACCCTCCTGCACTGTTGGGCATCTAGCTGGTTTCACTATTGTAATAATGCAGGTGAACCTTCTAGTAAACACGCCAGATGGTAAAGTGGAGTGGCTGGGTCAGAGAAGCCACTGTTTGTAAAGCTCTGACCTTCCCCCAAAGGCTGTCCTAGTCAGTGGCCCCTGACGGCAGCTCAGCACCTCATCACTGCTGAGGTTCAGGTATCATCAGATGGAACCAGGGCCAGCTACGTAATCTGCAGGATCCAGTACAAAATGAAAACGCAGGCTCTTGTTCACAAATAAGGAAAAAGGCTTTTCCCTTTCTTCTGAAGTCTCTCTCTCTCTGGGCCCGTCGTGGTGCTTTTTATTTGCTGTTTCATGCTGTGCTCTTTTGGACACAGGGGTGCTTATGGGACTCATGCAGACCCTCACAAGCACCGGGGGCAGTGGGATCTGGGGGAGCAGAGCAGAGCCAGCCCTAGGCCTTCCTGCACTGTGCCAGGCCCCCACTGGGTGACAACGATTGCCAGGCAGGGGCAAGGAAGTCTGTGGTCAAAAATGGTCCTGGGGGCAGGGAGGGTGGTGTTGGGATGGTAGGACCACGTGTGAACCTGCAGAGGAAGCTCCAAGTCCCCCAGCACATGCTCCATTGTCCCATCTGGCTTCACTTTCAAAACATGAAGTTAGAAGATAATATTGTTAAGAATGTCAGGACAACAATCCTAGAGTCTTAATCCCCAAGCTCGGGGACTTTCTGCGTGTGGGGCCCTATGTGAACATTGGCCCTAGATGGGACAATTGGAACTATCACCTGGACATGCAGAATGATACAAAAAAGGAGGGGTAGCAGACTAATTGTGTGTGATCCACAGTCCTTGGGCTAAATATTCTCCAGATCTTCTGTGGGGTCCTCTTGGTACCTTGTGGGTCCATGCTACTGTTATCCCCACTTTACAGATGAGGAGACTGAGGTTCTGAGTGATTGGCCAAGGCATCTCATATCACACAGCTGGGAAGTTAAGGAACCAGGATGAGAAACCCAGGCTAGCGCCCAGATAACCAGTTAACCAGCACCGGATGGGCTGCAAGCTGGTTTGCTTTCAGGCTACCTTCTCAGCTTTGACCTTTCTGGTGCCAGGAGGTCACAGCCATTACTAAGGGGAGGCAGGGGGAAGTGTCAGCCAGCTGCCAGCCAGACCCTGGAACAGCTGGGCCTGGCAGGGGTTGAGGGGGAGGCCCATGAGAACTGCTACTTGCAGCTGCAGCCCTGGTCCTCCAGGGAGTTTCCAGGTCCCTGAGTCTTCTGGAGAAGGAAGGAGGGAGGAGGAGGGAGGGCCGGCCCTTGAAACACTGTTCTTCTTACCCAAGTTTTGTCCTTGGCCCAGCTTGCCTCCCAAAGGCTGAGTAATCTAGAAAAATTGCATCCCAGCATAAATGAGCTGGCCTGGGGGCCAACTTGGATTGCATCGCAAGCAGAATTCTTGGCTGAATCGCTCCTTCTAAGTTTGTAACCATTTAGACCAGAAGATAAGAAGCAACAGACTTGTAGATGGGTGGAGCCACAGCCAGAGTCTGGGCCCAGTCCTTGGTCCTTCCTAGTCTCAGACTAGAGAATAAAGGCCTCCTGTCAGGTGGCACTCGCTGCTTCCTCCTTCCTTTTCCCCAGGGCTTTTCTCCCCAGCTCTGCCTGGAATTGAGCCCTGGCCTGGCTGCTCCCTCACTTTGTGAACTGGACCTCAGCTTCACCTTACCTCCCTTTCCCATCTCCAGTTGGGGTAGCCTTTGTGCCTGTCTTACGACATTGATGGTGAGTTAAACGAATTAATACATGACGACCACGTCTAACAGTACCCTTTACATAAAGCTCTGTAATTTGAGCTTTTGCTGATGATGCCTGATATTCTACCCACGAGAGAACTGTTCTTTGGCTGATGCCTTTGCTTTCTGTTAAAATAGTCATTGTTTGGAAATTGACTCTTTTCTATTTGTCATTTACACCTTAGTATTTGCTTATCAGCATCAGGCATGTGCTCAAGATCACGTTGTTGTTGTCCTGTGACTGGAGGCAGAGAGGTACAGAGAAGGAGGGAGAGGATGCAGGTACCACACAGGATATGTGGAAGCTCCCTCTATATCATGGTTTATCGTGGAACTGACCCTGTATTGGGGCCTGTCCCAGTCAGAACCGCTTGTCATTTAACCCCTGAGGTTCCTAAATAAGCTGGGATTGCCCACAGCCTGACTCTGCCATGGTCTGCCAGATTGGCCACATGCTTCTCTTTTTACCAACTGTTAAACTGTGGTGCTTGGGATTTCAGGGTTGCAAACCCGGCTGGGTCCAAGGCAAGTAGGTAACCCTGAGTGAGTCATGTCTCCTCTGGAATCTTTAAATCTTTCATGTGTAAAACCAGATGACACAGATAAAAGCCTTTCCAGAATTGTTGTGGCCAAAAGATCACAAATGCAGTTGCTTGCAGGTTCACTCATTGGTTATACGCCCTCTCCTCCTCGATGGAATTATAACTTCAAAAGTCTCCATGTGTCCACTTGTGACTTGGAGAACCTGGGCTGCGTGTTCTCTAAATAGGCATTTGGTATCAGTCTAGGATCAAGCCATCAAGCTCAGATTCGTGCTGGGCAAAATGGTCACCATCAGCCACATGTGGCCATTTCAATTAGTTAAAATTATATGAAATTTACAATTCACTTTCTCTTTTGCCTTAGCCCCATGTTAAGTCCTCAGTAGCCACAAGTAGCTAGGGGTGGCCATATTGGACAGCACAGATTATAGAAGCTTTCTACTGTTGCAGAAGTTTCCAGAGACACTGCCCTAGAGCAGCTCTTACAAACTGCATGACTTTGAGCAAGTTATGTATCTCTCTGGACCTCAGTTTCCTCATCTGCAAAATGGGAGGTAATCTATTCAATAGCCAATACTTACAGAGTGCTGGCCACGTGTCAGGTACTCTTTTAGGCACTGGGGATAATAGCGCTAAACAGATAAATAAAATCATGAGTCACATGGAGCTGACATAGAGGAGGAACAAGAGCATTTGTCTCTGAGAGTTGGCTTGAGGATTAAATGAAATAGAGCAGGAAAATCATCTAACATGGTGCCCAGCACATTCAAAGTGCTTAAGAAATGTTAGCTGCTATTGTTATCAGCAATCTGCCCAATGCCCTTCTCCCACAGCCTTGTTCCCTGGGATGGTAAGCACATAACATTCATGCCTCCACTTCTCGTCCAGTACCCATTGCAGACATTGCTAATCAATCAGAGTACTTCCCTACTGAGCGCAGAGGTACTGATGGAATTCCAGGAACTGAGAATTAGGCCACACTCTTAGATACATCTTGTCAGAACTCACAATCACCCTCTTCAACATCACCTCTAAATTCCCCTAGTAGCTGCATGGTGCCTACAATCTGGTATGCTGTCTGCCTTAGGTCCTGTCTGCAGAGTTCAAGCTCTGACTCTGACCCCAGGCCTGACCCTTCTTAGGGGAAAGTGCAAGTGCAGATCAGTACCTTGTCAGCTGAGCAGCTGGTCCTGCTTTGACCTCCTGCCAGTAACTGGCTTCTTGTTTCACTGCTTCTTGAAGTGGGGTCTGGCTGTGTTCTCACCAGGGCTGCTGCAGCCTTGAATACCGTTCCTCTTCTTTATTTAAGAAAAATGGATTGTTTCTGGGCTAGACAAGCAGTCCGGTCAAAAAGGCCTGACTGAAACCTGGCTCCGTATCTGAAGTAGGAAAGACAGACACGGGAACATGCACTTGTAACATGGTGAGATAAGGCGGAGAGCAGAGGCTGGCCCTTGCTGTGGGAACCTGGGGGAGGACAACACTGGGTCCCTGGGAATCTGCTTTTGGGGGAGTGCCCTCCTTCTCCTGCATTGGCAGCCAGACCCTTTGAACTGCCTGTCCTAGTCCTACCCTCCCCCACTGCAGGGTCAGACCTGGACCACCCGACCTGACTCAGCAGGGCTGCCCTTTCTCTGGATCGCTATCATTTTGATTCTGCTGGTCACATTCATTCACTCATTCAATTATTCGATCGGCACAGCGTGCTGTAACAACAGGTGTTGTGAAGATGTCTAAATTAAACTCTGGCTTCTGCCACTTACCAGCTGTGTGACCTTGGACAAATTACCTAACCTCTCTTTCCCTTGCTTTCTTCCTCTGTGAAATGAAGTTTACAGTAAAGCCTATCCGCCTCCCCTCTGTGGAGAGGACTTAGGATGATGTCCCCTATGCAGTATTGGCTCACCGCTACTGTCAGTCACATGCACACCTCTAGATCCTTGGAGTTTTATCTTTTACTCTGTTGGCATAGTTAATTGCATGAATGAAAACTTTTTTTCAAATGCTAAATTTTCCTGGCACCAGGGATACAGATTATCTGCTCATGATATATTAACTATTGGGGGAGTGATGTTTGAGCTGTGTTTAAAACGGTAAGTGGGAGTTTCCAGGAGAATGAGAGAGGAGAGGGAATCCCAGGCAGAGAGAACAGCATGTGCGAAGGCCCAGAGGAGTGAAGCAACAGACAGTCAAGGAAGAACCCCAACTGGCTGGAATGTCAGGGTGCTTGCAGGAAACAGCAGGAATGACAGGTGGACAGGGGCGACTGGACTCCACGAGGTCAGAAACCCTTCAGCACTGAGCTGGATGCCTGGCAAGGGTGGTTGAAGTAGCTTTATTATAAATTCCACAAGCACACAATGAATTTTGGGAAGCGAAGCTCTTGGATCCTAACTCTTTGTTACATTTATATATATTTGTTGTCTGTGTCAAAAATTTCAGCAGCCTTGAGGCTTCTTTTTCCTATATAACCCACAATCCATAAGTAGAGGACGCTGCCCAGGCTGTGCCAGGTCCTGCCTGCTGTGACCATCAGTGCCTTCTCTCCTTGAGTGCCTGGAAGGTTCCAGCCTCCTCCCCTTGAGGACAGCCTGCAGCTAGCCAGTGGCTGACAATAAACAGGTGTGATGATCTGGCTCTTGCCTCAAGGTAGAGAGGACAGTTTTGTGGTTCTGTTCATGCTCCAGAGTTCCTCTGGGGTCAAGTTAAGGCTACTCTCCCGAGAGACCACCCCTTTGCCAGGCTTTCTTACTGCCCTGTGCTGCATCCTCAGCTCCTTAAATTTTCTCCTGAGAGCTGTCTATTAATAAGTCACAGCGTGAGAATCCAGGTGGCAGGTTCTGTGTCTTAGAAACCTGACCTAAGACACCACAGATGAACAAGTGAATGAAAGAGCAGTGATGTGGGTGACAACTGTTGTTTTTTTCTGCTTTTCCTTCTCTCCCAGTCCTGACCTCCCACCCCGTCTTCCCCTCCTTCTTCCACCAATCCTTTTCTCCTTAGTCTGAGTTCTCCCAGAAGCAGCCCCAGAGGCTAGAATTAAGCTTCAAGTAGATACTTTGGAAAGTACAGGAAACACTAATGGAGAGGAGTGTGGGGAGACAGAGAAGGAAAGAGGCCCTAACAGCAGAGGTCAAGCAGCCACTTCTGAGTATGGCTGGAACTTTACAGGGAACTCTGGGAAATATTGGAAAACACACACCTTAGAGCTTTCCCCTCCAAGGGTGGGGCAGATGGGGTACTTGTACAACATTCCTGGTGCGTATTGGCTGACAGCTGCTTGTTAATTAGCCTGCATTTCCAGCCTGCTGGGCCAGTGGGCAGAGCATCTCCTGTGAATTTGGAGCAAAGCCCTCAGACTCAGACCTGCAAATCCTGGCAGCTGGAGAAATAAGGCCCGAGGAATATGGATGGAACACCGACAGTAACAGTTGCACCTTCCTTTAGGGAACCATTCCTCTCCAAAGTCTTTCCAAAAGCTTCTGTTGAAGCTGCCAATCTGAGAACCTCACACAGCCCCAACCACAGGTGTGGTCACATGATTAATGTCTAGCCAATCATGGTAGCCAGTTCCTTGACTACCGTGATTGGCTGAAGGGGTGCACTTGTCATCCAAGCTGGGCCAATCAGAATTGTTCCCTGAGATTTTTATACAGTGTCTGGGAGACAGAAGTTCTCTCTTCTCTCTGTCACTAACTGGGGAGGGTATAAACTCAAATTCTGTACATGGAAGTAGCTCATTTGCAATAGAAGCGAATGTGGCCAACACTCAGAGAAACAGAACTGAGAGATGAGAGAGACAGAGGGAGAGAGAGGGTGAAGATGATGACATTGAATCCCTGGTCCTATTGTACCTCTAGTTTCTATCAGTGGTTACTTGTGCCTGTAAATTCTCCATCATTTTCCCCCATACCATTGGCTTAAGCTGGTGTGATTTCTGTTTCTCTCACTTGCAACAGCTTAGTCCTTACTAATGCAGAGTCTATTCATGTTTTAATCCCTTAGACTCAGAAGTGGCAGCATTTCAGGGGTGAAGACATATTTGTTGACTGAAAATCTTGGATTATGAGTCTATATACTTGAGGCCAGGCCATTCCCATGCTGTTGGTTCCTGGAAGGCTGAGCTCAACTGGAAAATTTCATATTTTTCTTTTCCAAGTTACATAATACATGTGACTTCAGAAAGCAGAATTCAAGTTGGGGATGTGGGACAGGGAATCAGAGATTGTCGGTCAAGGGATATACCCTTAGGTCATCCAATGCTGGGGTGACTGTGTGGGACCTCTTGCGGAGCCCATGAAATGCATCTCAGAACTGTCCACCCAGGAGATGGAAGGATGGAAGGGGGACATATTTGTTTATTGATTCCTGCACCACCATTGTCAAGTTTAGCAATGGGAGTTAACCCCACCACCAGTTTCTGGGTTGTGCAATGTGATTCCCTAGAGGGCCATCGTGTTGAGAAGTCTGGGGACTGAAGGTGAGATGAAGGTTGGTCCTGGCTGTGAATCCCCATCATTTTGCTTTTGCACAAAATAGGTGAGGCCTAGGCAGAACTGCTAGCTGTAGAAATAGGAGTAAGAAGTGGGGAGAGAGGATCTGAAGCACTGCCCTCCAGCAAGTGACCATTTCTCATCTAGCAGATTGAAGACCACAGTCCACCCTTCCTGGGACTTTCTCAGATCAGGACAAGGACTGTAGAGTTGTCTCTGCCACAAATCTTATCTGATTGTTGAGCTTCAGTCCTTGCCAAGTCCCTTTTCTGGTCTAGGTGTCACCTTCTGGGCATCCAGAGATTTGGCAGGCCAGGGTTTGCATATTGGTTCCCTCCCCTCCCCACTCCCTCTGACCCTGTTGGTGGACAGGCACCAATACTGCCCTGGCAGGCATGTCCTCCCCTGGCCCCTTCTTGGGTCAGTCTCAGAGAATTCTTTTATTTTTTTTAATTGAAGTACAGTTAATTTACAATGTTCTGTTAGTTTCTGGTGTACAGCAAAGTGATTCAGTTCTACATATATGTACATATATTCTTTTTTCAGTTTCTTTTCCATTATAAATATATATGAATATATATATATATATATATATAAATATATATAATGAATATGGTTCATTCCCTGTGCTATATATTAGGACCTTGTCTTGAGAATTCTTAACATTGTAAAGGAAAAAGGAATTCTGACCCTATCAATTCTGCCACCCATTGGCAAGCAGGGTGGGCTGGTTATTCCCCATTTGTTTGCTCCCCAGATCCAGTCTCCACTTTCTCTCTCTCCTGGAAGTCTGACCTTGATGGATGGCATCACCTGGGCTCCCTCCCCTATGACTTCTTGTTGGGTTCAGCCAATGGGAGGTACCAGCTGGAGACTGGAGGGTGGGAAGAGAGAGGTTGGGGCATTTTCCCAGCTGCGTATACCCCCTGCTTTGGGCTGAAGCTCTATCAGTGGCTGCAGTGACCACAGCTCCTACCAGGCAATCCTGTTAAAGAGAAATTATTCTGACGCTTGCTAAAGATCCAAGATAGAATTCATTCAAGACTACTGCAACAGGAGAATCTCCGCTCACCTCTGAAAATAGCAGAGACAGCTAAGTTTTTATAGCAGAGTAAGAGGAGCTGTCAAAGGTTGGGAAAGTCTTGCTAAAGGCAGGCCAAGGACTTAGATATCAAAGGTAGGGGGTGAGGAATTTGACCAGTTATCAAGAGTCTGGAGAGTCTCCCTAAACTGACTTAGTGGGTTACTTTGCTAAAACTGGGGTCAGCAAGCCAAAGACAGGAGGGGGCCATGGTCGAGGCCTTGTTGAGAGCCTGACTAAAGTCTGGCCAAGGAGGAATCTTTGCAATCCCTCCTCCAGGCTCCAGCCCCCCAGGCCCCAGTGATCCTCTTTCCTGCCTCTGTGTCTTCAGGCCCAGGGTGGTGACAGCTCCGTTCTTGCTAGCCCTGGGTACCTCAGTAGCCCTTGCTGGTTCTTTTAATGCAGTTCTGTACATAGTTCTCTTAAGAATTCCATCTGATGTGTTTTCTGTTTGCTGTCAGCACTCTGGCTCCCCCCACTGGGAAGATTTGTCTTTCAATCCAATTATCTGTCATTTTCCCGAAATGACTTGTAGAATTGTCTGCTTTCTCCCTCTTACTGTCAACATGGAGAACCTGAACTTCTGGTGAAAGGGGAAGATAAATATGAATCCACCACTTTATGTCAGGAAGACTGTGAGGATCTATAATCAGGAGAACTGGGTTTGAGGCCTGGCTCTTTTACTTTCCACATGTGTATGACAATGGACAGGTGGCTGAGCCTCAGTCTCCCTGTCAATAAAATGGGCACAATAAAGTGATCCTGCCAATCAGCCTGTGACAAGCATGGTGTCTTGTATTGTGAGGTCACAGAAGGAATATTTATTGAATGTAAGAAAGAGTGGGTGACTGAACAAAACAAACGAACAAAACGAATGCAAAAAATGCACCTCTACCTTCTAATGTCTAAGCAAATTTCAATTTCTTTCTTTTTTTATTGAAATATAGTCAGTTTATAATGTGTTAATTTCTGGTGTACAGCATAGTGATTCACTTATATGTATTGTATATATACTCCTTTTCATATTTTTTTCATTATAGGTTATTACAAGCTATTGAATACAATTCCCTATGCTATACAGTTGGACCCTGTTGTTTATTTTTTTCCAACTTATTTAAAAATTTTTTTAAATTTATATATATATATTTATTGAAGTATAGTCAGTTTACAATGTTGTGTCAATTTCTGGTGGGCAGCACAATGCTTCATTCATAAATGAACATGTATATATTCATTTTCATATTCTTTTTCACCATAAGTTACTCCAAGATGTTGAATATAGTTCTGTTTATCTACTTTATATGTAGTAGTTAGTATCTGCAAATCCCAAGCTCCCAATTTATCCCTTTAAATTTTGATTTAAAAAATTTATTTATTTATTCATTTTTGGGGGGAGGTAAGCAAATTTTAATTTTTCTACATGTATTTTGGAACATGCTCTCTCAACCACCTCCCACTTAACTGACTCACTAGATTAACCCCCTTGTCGCATTTCTTCCGTGAAACACACCAGCACACCTACCCCTCTACCTACATGCGTCCTCCCTACCTGTTGGCCTCTATGCTCAGGTAGAGTCAGTTGTATTTGCTCCCAAACTTGTTTATGGCCATTGTGTTTATTCTTGTCATTGACTTATCTAATTCTGTGTTATAGAAATTGTGGAAACATGAGGGTGAAGAGAAAGAATATTGTCTCTATGAAAACTGAGATGAGACATGGGAAAACTTGAAGCCAGTGGCTAAGGAAATTGATGTCAGATTAGCTGCAGAGACTGAGGAAGATGAGATGGAAGGGAACTGTGAGCCCCAGGAAGAGGGTGTCATTCTGCACCTAGGTGACTTTGAGAGCATCTTTAAGTTCTCCAGCAGCTATAAAGAACAGGAAATTGGAAATTGTGGCAGAAAGGTTGTAGACATCGTCCATGAAAGAAGAAAGACACAGGCCTATGTTAGCATGTGCTCAAAGAAGAGTGTACACTCACATATGTTACGTCAAGTCACATACACACTGTCTGGATGAATTTAAGGTGACTTCCTGGGACAACTGACTTCTTAGATTCACTATTAGCTGATTGACCAAAGTCCTGATTTTATAGGATAAGAAACTAAGGATAACCTGTCTGTCTGAAGTTCTCTGTCTGCTTTTTTTCCCTTTTCTTCTGTTTTTTCCTTTTCTCTGCTATTTTTCCTCGCCTTTTCTCTGTCTATTATATGTCCAAATATGGAACTGGTTTTTAAATTTACTTAACTTCAATTTTATTTAATATTAAAATTGAAATTTATTTTTAACTTATAATATTTAATGAATTAAATGAAGTATTCTTTGTTAATTAACTTAAATAATATTTCTTTATCCACTGTATGCTGCGGTTATATGGTGCTTAAAGCCAAAGGGATGCTTGTTTTAACAAATACTGCAGACATTTGTGGCTTTTTATTTGCATATTGTTCACATTAATTTCTTCCTCTCTGTAGGCCTCCTCCATATAATAGCTTCCTTTCTCCAGCATAAAATAAACATTTCCAAAAAAAATCTTATATGAACCTGAAAGTATATTTTAACCATTCTAGGGAAAATTGTTGTTTAAAAGAATTCAGTGGTAGTTTTTTTTTTTTTTTTTTGGTTTGTTTTTAGTGAAGCCAAGAACCAAGATTTTCATACACTGTATTTGCTTAAAGTCAGGCAGATCTACAAACACCTTCCTGTCTGTGAGGAATTATAGCCTGTTAAAGGGAAGTAAGACAGAGGGTTTTTACCAGGCAAGTTTAAAAGTTTAACTGATGATACAAGATCTTCTGTGATACTGAAACTTCTTTGACAGGTCAAAAATCGAAGGTAGTCCAGAATGGTAACAGTCACTAGAACTAACTCATGATTCCTTTGTTGTGATGGGGAACTCACTACCTCACAGAAGAGCTCATTTCATCTCTGTTGGATAGAACTTCTGTATTGACTCCAACTCTGTCTTCCTGTAACTAGTTTTTTTTTGTTGTTGTTGTTGTTGTTTTGGGGGTTTGTTTGTGGGGGGAGGGAGGTAATTAGGTTTATTTACTTATTTATTTTAGTGGAGATACTGGGGATTGAACTCAGGACCTCGTGCATGCTAAGCACACTCTCTACCACTGAGTTCCATCCTCCCCCTGTAACTGGTTTTAATCTGGTCCTGGAAGAGTCATAGAAGACTATCATAGGCTGCAAGAAAAAAACCCCTCTCAAATGGAGAGGCCATTCTCCTGTCCTCCAGGAAGCTGCTCTCCTGCAGGATGAACTGCATCTGTGTCTTCTCTCCCCTCCCAGTGTCAGCCAGGGTCCTCCGTTAAGCATAATCACCATACCAGAACACAATTTTCAAAGTGTGGTCTGACCAGCTCAACCCTGTCTTCTCCTTCCCTGGTTCTGGGCATTAGTGCTGCTCCTCCCACTTGCCCTCCTCTGCTCGGAATGGCTGGAGGTGGCAGTGGAGTACAGGGAGACCCTTCCCTCAGACTGCTTTTCCCAGTTCCTAGTCAGAGGCAACCTATTGGGTCTGACAGTGGGAGACATGAGTGAGTGGAGGGTGGGAGGGAAGAAAAGGCTGGGCTATTTCTACCCCTCTCTGGAGCAAATCTCCAGCAGCCACACCTCCTCTGTGCTGCAGCATCCTCTGAGTGACCTTGGCCCCAGGGATCTAGTGTCCCCCTCTTCCTCTGTCTGTCTCTCTAACCCAGGGCTGGTTGCTAATCTCTGCGCTGTGGCTGATTTCTGGTGGTGCTCCATCAATGTGCTCAGCTTCTCAGCTCTGCCATCCCTGCTGCAGCCAATACCCTGCATTCAATTCTTCCCACTTACGTACTTCTCTCTCTCACTCTTTTGATTATTTGTATATATACAGTTTCTGTTTCCCAGTGGACTCGAGTGCAGTGTGCTATTTCTAGGAAGGCAGTTTAAGATTGAATGCAGATTGGTGGGAGGGGGCTGCTGGCACCTAAAATACCAGCTGCTGTTATACCCTTTTACATGCATTTTCCACATGTGATCCTCAAACAGTTCCTCTGTGGGAGGTACCCACTTCATGGAGGAGGAAACTGAGGCTCAGGAAGGGTGTGACCAAGCCAGGATTTGGGTGAGTAGTTGCCTGAACCCTTAGGCATTAAACCATGCTGCCCTACTCAGAGACCTAGACCCACCCTGCCCTTACTCACTGGTAGATAAAATCCCTCTTCCACTGTCTTCCTGCTGGATTTCTGGAACCTGACTGTTCTCTCTAAGCAACTCAAAGTTCCTGAGAAAGACCATTCAGGAGGTAGGTATTACACTCCCTTGGTCAATAGCTGAGCATCTTCATTTCCCACACGTTCCTGGGAGCCTCTTTTCAGAGATCTGACAATCAGTGAGCTCAGTGCCCGTTCTATAAATAATCATTTTCTATAAATATCCTTTCTGTGTAAGGCACCTGCTTCAGAATGACAAACACCTTGCTGAGAACAGCAAGTTTCAGGGTTATGTTTTATTCCCATCTCTAATTACAGCTGAGCTGGGATTTCTTTCTTTCTTGAAATTTATAGCACCAAGGAAAGTGTGGCAGCCAGGACACTGACCTTAAACATTCTGCAAGGTTTTTTTTGTTTCATTTTGTCTTAAAAATGTCAGCCCAAATGTTTCTAGTATCTCAGAGCACAGGTAGCTGAGCTACCCTGGGTCAATGTCACAGTCTACTAACTCTGCTTCTTGAAGGAGAGGCTCAGACCCCAGAGGTCACACTGCCTGGGTTCAAGCAGTGTCCCTGCAGTGTTCTTGCTGTGTGACCTTGGGGAGATGGCTCTACCTCTCGGTGCCTCCGCTCCCTCCTTTATGTTGGGGGGTTAGGGACATGGTCTCCTTGGGCTGATGTGAGAATTACCTGAGAAAATAGTTGTAAAGCATTTAGCATGGTGCCTGGCAGAGAGCATACCACCAGAAAACATTGCTGTCACCAGTACTGTATAATATAGTTACTATATCACATATAAGATATGTAATTACTATTATTACTAATGTATCGATATATATTATATAACTTGCCCATCTGCTACTCAAAAGAGGTAATAGTACCCATTGATGGACCTAGATATGATCGTACTAAGTGAAGTAAGTCAGACAGACAAAGGCAAATACATGATATCATTTATGTGTGAAATCTGAAAAAAATGATACAAATAAACTTATTTACAAAACAGAAAGAGACTTCCAGACATAGAAAAAAATTTATGATTACCAAAGGAGAAAGAAGGGAGAGTGATAAATTAGAAGTTTGAGATTAACATATACACACTATTGTAGATAAAATAGATAAACAAGGTCCTGCTCTATAGCACAGGGAACTATATTCAATATCTTGTAATAATACATAATGGAAAAGAATCTGAAAAATATATGTATGTAAATGTATGACTGAATTTCTTTGCTTTACACCTGAATCTAACATTGTAAATTAACTATGCTTTAATAAAAACAAAATTTTAAAAAGTCTTGTAATATCCTATCACAGAAAAGAATCTGAAAAAGGATTTATATGTATTTGTGTATATATATATATATATATATATGTAAAACTAAATCACTTTGCTGTATACCTGAAATTAATACAACATTGTCAACTAACTGTATTTAAATGAAAAAAATGGTTAAATAGGAAAAAATAACAAATCAAAAAATTTATTTGTTCACTGTCTCACATCCCCTCCCCACTTGCTGCTCCCTTCTTCTCCCCTGCCTAATATTACAGGAATGGGTCCTAGCTTGTCCCATGCTGGTTGCTCCCCCTTTCCTGAAATGCCACCTCTCCTGGGCTTCTTCCTCCCTCTCTGGAAAGCCCTTCTCTACTTCCTAGGCTCCTTTTCCCTTACATGCTGGTGACCCCTGGGGCCCTACCATAGACCTTCTTCTACCTAAGAATCCTCCGCAGGGTCCTCTCAAACACCTCCGCCTGATCACTACCGGTAGACCCGAGGTCTCCAGATCTGCATCTCCCACCCAGTCTCTGTTCTGAGTCTTTATCCTATAGCTCTTCTGGATGTCACCACTTTGATGTCCTATGAGCAGTTCAAATGCCACCTGTCTCAAGCCAGACTCATCTTCTCACTCACCCAGATGCTCACACCCCAACTCCAAACCCAGGAGGCTTCCTTCACTCTTTTTTGGGGGGCGGGAGGAGGTAATTAGGTTTATTTATTTTAATGGAGGTACAGGGAGTTGAACCCCGGACTTTGTGCATGCTAGGCATGGGCTCTACCACTGAGCTACACCCTCTCTCCCTTCACTCTTTTTAAAAATTTCATGGAACATTTTTAAATTGAGGTATAGTTGATTACAACATTATATAAGTTTCAGGTGTACAACAGAGGGATTGACATCATTAAACATTTTTGAGGTGTGCAGTTCAGTGGTTTTTCATATATTACAGAGTTGTGTGACCATCTAATTCCAGAATATTTTCATCAACACCCCCACAAAGAAACCCCATAATCATTAGCAGTCACTCACTGTTCCCTCCTCCCTCCAGTCCCAACAACTACTAATCTGCTTTCTGTCTGCATGGATTTACAATTCTGGACATTTCATATAAAAGGAATCTTACACTCTGTGGGCTTTTGTGACTGGCATCTTTCGCTCAGCATAGTGTTTTCAAGGTTTATCTGTGTTGTAGCAGGATCAGTACTTCATTTCGTCTTATGGTCAAATCATGCTCCATTGCATGCATAGACCACATTTTGTTTATCCAATCACCAGCTGATGGACATTTAGATTTTCACTTTTGGGCTACTGTGAATAATACTGCTATGAACATTCACATACAAGTTTTTAAAAAATTTAATTTATTTAAAAAATTTTTTCCACTCAAAATGTAAAAAAATGGAAGTATAGTCAGTTTACAATGTTGTGTCAATTTCTGGTAAAAAACAGCGTAATGTTTCAGTCATACATATACATACATATATTCATTTTCATATTCTTTTTTATAGGTTACTACAAGATATTGAGCAAGATGGACACGGTGCCCTCATGGACTGGATGTTCTTCTGGGAGTAAGCAGACAATATACAAGTGAAGAGAGACATGAAAAAGGTGATTTCAGATCACAATGAGTGCTAAGGAGAACAAAAGGTTATGTGGTAGAGAGTGACCAGGAGAGGTCACAGAAGGGGCTCCTTTATATTGGGATGCTGGGGAATCCTCTTTGAGGGGTAACATTTGAGGTCTCAATGAGAAGTTATCCACACAGAACTGGGGGTAAGGTGTGCAGGCAGAGGGGCAGAATTTGCCTGAAGATGAAACTGGCACAATAAAGAGAGCAAAGGAGAAACATGCAGAAAGATAGAGGCAAAGCCCAGATTAAACCATACCTGAATTCCGTTAGCTCTGGGCTTTCCCATCTTGCAACCATTGCTTTCTCCCCACTGTTTAAGCCTATTTGAACTGAGTTTTCTGCTGTTAACAGTCAAGAGTATTTATACCGAAGTTAACTTTTCTTCCCTTCTTGACTGCAATCCCCAGGACAGGCAGGGAGCATATTTGTCTAGTTCAAATTTGCATGCAGGCAACTCTTACATGAAACATTTAAAAATTTTTATTGAAGTAGTTGATTTACAATGTTGTGTTAGTTTCTGGTGTGCAGCATGGTGATTCAGTTATATATACATATATATTCCTTTTCATATTATTTTTCATTATTGGTTTTTATAAGCTATTGAATATAGTTCCCTGTGCTATACAGTAGATCCTTGTTGTTTATCTTACATATAATAGTTTAATCCCAAACTCCTAATTTATTCCTTCCTACCTCCTTTCCCCTTTGGTAACTATAAGTTTGTTTTCTCTGTCTATGAGTCTGTTTCTGTTTTGTAAATAAGTTCATTTGTGTCATATGATCTTACCTGCAACATTTTTATTGCCCAAGTTAAAAAAAAGCAAGAGGTTTCACAAACAGATCCAGATTTTTGGCTTTTCTTAGACAATTGGAAGTCTTGGCTCCATTATGCTAAGATTTCTGCATGGCAACCTGGGTGGATCTGAGAACCAGCGGCTCTCTTTAGACATCAGTTCTGAAGATGAAACTGACACCCAGAGGAGGATGACCTTGAGAAAAAATTTTCATAGGAGCAATGTGCTTGGCTCATTTACATTACATGCCTGCCCCCTACAGGCAAATGAGTTTGTGAATCCTTTGGACACTTAAGGGGCCCAGTGCCAGAGATGAATGAATGAATGAATGAATGAATGAATGAATTTGTACACTTCCCCAATTCTTGACATAGTGTATAGCACATAATGTATCAAATATTTTGATATGATTTATCTTCTAAAGAAACATGGACCGAATTAGATTCAGTGTGTGGCTCTCAATTTAAACAAATATTCACACACAGCATTTATTTCTGGTGTGCAGTTTATTTTTCTGCCTTAGGTGAGCATGTTGGCCTCAGGGCACTCAAAATCACAGTTCTCCTTAAAACCAAGCCTTTACATTTTCACTCCAGTAGAGGGCGAAAGCAACCACGATTAAGTGAATGGCGGTTAAAGGTGGAATACCTTCAAGGCACGCCCCACCAAGGAACTGAGGAAGGAGTCATAGTCAGGATGGGAGCCACTTTGTTGCTGTTATTTAATATTCTTTTTTTTCTTTTTTCAACTTTTTCTTATTTTTAGGGTTTTTTGCTTGTTTGTACTTTTTCTTATTTATTTTTTTTGGGGGGTGGGGTAGTAATGAGGGCCATTTATTTATTAATGGAGGTACTAGGGATTGAACCCAGGAACTCATGCATGCTAAGCAGGCAGTCTACCACTGAGCTATACCCTCCCCTCCAATAAACCCTCCCCCCACTTTACCCAAAAGGTAGCAACACCAAAAGGTGTTTCAAACATACTGTTCTGTACTTTGCTTTGTTCTCTCATGATGTGTCTTGTAGAACCATCCATATCAGCACATAGAGAGAAGGCTCCCCATTATTGTCTATTCATCTGGCCCCCTAGCAATGGGGGACTTCCGCTACTAGAAATAAAGCTCAATGACCTTGAATATATTTTGCACACAATGGAATGTGTCTATAGCAGTGGCCATCAGCCCCCACTGCACATAAGAATGGCTGAGAAGGCTTTTAAAAAATCCCACCCCCTAAGCCATACCTCAGAATCTCTGATTGTGGGACCTGGGCATGTAAGGTGCCCTATGTGCTCTCAATGTCTAGGGGAAGTTGATTGGTGGCGATCATACAGATTTGTAAATTTGCTAGATATCAACCAATGGTTTCCCATAGCTGGTTGTGCCAACATGCCCTCCCACCGGCTTGGATGAGAAGGCCTGGGTCTTTAACGCCTCGTGCTGGTCAAACTGCTTTTTGCCAACCTGCTAATATCTCAGTCTTGCTCTAGTTTGCATTTCTCTTATTGGGGCTTGAGATTGAGTGTCTTTTCATGCGTTTAAGAGCCTCTTGGAGGTTGAGGGTATAGCTCAGTGGCAGAGTACATGCTTAGCATGCATGAAGTCCTGAGTTCAATCCCTAGTACCTCCATTAAAAAAAAAAAAAACTCAAAAAAATGTTAAATGTTAATCTCATCCAAAATGTACCTTTTTGAAAACATCTAGAATAATGTTTGACCAAATATCTGGGCACCATGGCCTAGTCACATTGACACATTAAAAAACCAGAATATATATACATATATATATAGCTTCTTGATCTGTCTGGTCATATCCTGTGCCCATTTTTCTTTTCTTATTTTTAGGTTGGCTTCTTCATATGCCAGCAAGACAAATTCTTTGTGATTTGAGTTGTAAATACTTTCCACTGCTTTGTCTTTTTTTTTTCCCCTTTGAAGAAGACTTTTTATATATTTGAATGTATCCATATGGATTTTGAGTCATGGTTAGAAAGACCTTTTCCATTTCAGACTTATAAAGGAAGCTTCCTACTGTATAGTCCAGGGAACTATATTCAATGGCTTGTAGTAACCTGTAATGAGAAAGAATATGGAAAAGAATATGTGCATATATATATATATCTGAATCACTATGCTGTACACTTGAAACTAATACAACATTTCAAATCAACTATACTTCAATAAAAAAATAATAAAAAAAGAAGCTTCCTATGTTGTCTTCTGGCACTTTTGTGGTTTCCTTTATTTACAGGCAAATCTTTGATCCTTTTGGAATTCACCCTGATCTATGGTGTGAGGGGTGGACCCATCCTTGTTTTCCTCTCTAATGGCCAATTGTCCCACTACCTTTATTTAAGTGTAAGCTAGGAGCTGCTTTGGGCTGGGCTGCATCAAACTGGAATTTCTCTGTTTTTGTCTTTCTATTTATAGCACACCAGCTACTACTTTCCTGAAAATGTGGTCCCATCCACCACCCCCACCCCTACTTTACCTGTCCGTTGCTTGCTTGATTGATTTCCTTTGTTTGTTACTGTGAATTTTATTATTAATTGGAAATTGTCCCTGACCTTTAGGGTTTCTAGTTAGATCTATGTTAGCTAATAACCAACAACGATGACCTTTTGTTGAATGTCTAGTCTAACATATTTGTTTACAAGTATCTGTTCCATTAAACCATAAAACAAACTTATAATGTCAGTACTATTACTATTCCATTGGAGAAAGTAATCTCAAAGTTTTTGGGACTTGTTCAAGGGCCCACAATTAGAGGCAGAACTGGACACAATTCAAGAGCTGGGTCTCTGGGGTCCAGCCTTTTTACATTGACCCTGTTACTGGTCTTTGTGGAATGACTGCAGGAGGGAATGAATGAGTGAGTCAGTGAGGGATGGAAGAAGATAGAATGAGTCAGCTCCAGCACTCAGAGGAACACAAAGGGGAAGATAAGATGTGAATGCAAATAACCAGAACACAAAGTAAACAGTGATCCCACCAGCGTTTTGGAAGCAGTCCACTTTCTATCCCCTCTTATTTAAAATGCTTAATTCTTTCCAACTCCTCTCCACCTAGAAACCACGGAGCCACACACTGGGGTGGGGGAAGTCTCCTTTGGTTTGATCCATGAAGTCACTCACTCAGAGGTCCCCTGTGAGGTCCCCTGTGGAGCGCAGCAGCCTTGCAGCCTGGGAGCGGAGGGAGGAGGGAGAAGGATATGGAGGAGGGAGATGCAAGGTGGGGGAGGGGAGAGGAAGGGAAGGAGAAGGACGGGAGGATTAGAAGGAGGAGGGGAGGCAGGAGGAGGAAGAGGGGAAAGGAGTGGAGGTGGGAATAGGTAGGAGGGACAAGGGGTCAGGGAAGCTGGAGGAGCGAGGAGGGGAGGCGGGGGTGGGGGGTGGGTACGGAATAAGGAGGAGGGAGAGGGAGTAGAGAAGAGGGAGGGAAAGGAGAAAGAGGGCTTGGGGAGAAGGAAATGGGGGGAGGAGTTGGGGGAGTGGAAGGACGGAGAGAGGGTTGGGGGAGGGAGAAGAGAGGAGATGGATTGACGGGTAGGGAGGAGACAAGGGGAGGGAGTGGGGGAGGAAGGAGGAAAAATCCCTTTCTTCAGCCCCTACTGCAGAGTTGCGCAACTCACCCGGGCCGGAATTGGCTGCAGGCGAGTAAAGACGCTCCGCCCCCGAGGCTCTACTACCAATGGAGAGAGGGGGCGGAGCGGGCTGCGTCCTGGGCGGCCAATGGCCGGAGGGGGGCGGGGTGGCGCAGCCTGAGTCTGGCTCGCGGTCCTTGCGCGCTCAGAGCCACAGCCGCTCTTGCCATCCGCAGCCCGGGACCCAGCACCGCCACCGCCGCCGCCGCCGCCGCCGCCGCCGCCGCCGCTGCCGCCGCCGCCGCCGCTGCCGCCGCCGCCACTCGCCCTTGGCGCTTCCCCGCCTCGCTCCGCTCGGATCCCTGCAGCCGGCCCGGAGCGCGATCTTCAGTCGCTCCGGGCAGAGTAATCCTCGTTGCAGCCCCGCGGTGATGGCCACCAAGATCGACAAAGAGGCTTGCCGGACAGCGTACAACCTGGTGCGCGACGACGGCTCAGCCGTCATCTGGTGAGGAACTTTCCATTGCTCTCCAAGCCCCACTCCCCGAGCTCGCGAGGGGCCTGGTGCACTGAGCCGTCTTCCAGACGGGGCGGATTAAGGGTCATCCGTGCTGTCTTTTCGCAGCCTTAACCCAGGACAGCGTGGAAAGTCAGCGCTGGCTTCTCCCTAGCCAGAGCATCTTTTAGATTGTCCTGCTGGAAGCTCAGCACCGTGCAGCTACCAACGCTGATATGTGTGTGTGTGTTTTTCTCTTCTCCCAATCCAAAGGGTGACTTTTAAATATGACGGCTCCACCATCGTCCCCGGCGAACAGGGAGCGGAATATCAGGACTTCATCCAACAGTGCACAGGTAGGGAGAAGCGCCTTCTGGGGAAATTCTCCGTCTTTTGGGAAATTGTCAAGGCCAAGGTAGGAGCCTGTGGCCACCCTGGGCTCCTCTGGCGCTGGAGGAACCAGATTTGAGCATATTAAAGCCTCATAGGTCCTTCTTCCCTCTGGACATCTAGAGCAACCACAGGTGACCACCTGGCTTCCTTGCTCCCACAGTACCCTTTAAAGGCACGACAGCTCTTTTGCCCCCTATAAGTCATTAGTTTTCCACCGTTAGCTCACTCAGTTCCAAACTCCAGTGTCCAGCCCTCCCCGCTTTCCCTTTTCATTGATCAGTGAGCCAAAATAACAGTCTTGGAGTTTATTGTCGAAAAAAGAGACTGTCAGCTGTACCTTCCTTTCTCCTACAATCATTGTCCATGTGCTGGTGATGTGTTTTTATTCGTAGAATATAGAACCTACAGATATGAAAGTGTACTTAACATATGATTCAATTTACATGAAATTATAGAAAAGGCAAAGGTAATCTGTGGTGTGAAAAGTCAGAGTAGTGGTCACATTTTCCAGTAGATAGCCACTGACTAGGAGCGGGCACATGGAACTTGGGAGTGGGGACGGGTGGGGTTGGAAATGTTCCATATTTTGATCTGGAAGTTGATTGACACAGGTGCGAACATACGTAAGAAATCATCAAGCAAAATACTTAATATTTGCAAACTTTGTGCCCTTCCCTGGGATGTGTTGAACCATTAAGGGGAATGAACGCATGGATGTGTAATCACAACCCACAGACAGAAGCAAAAGGTTCAGCATCGTTGGTAGTAGGGCCCCTTAAAGCTGAGATTGGCGAATGATATTTATACTGGTCTCTGGTCTCCAGCTTGGAAATAGATATATTCAGACAAAGGCAGTGAGCCTGGAGGTTAAGGTGAGGACTCAGAGTCAGCAAGGTGGGTTTGAATCCCTGTGTGACCACTTTCTAGTGGTGTGATTTAGGGCAGCTTAACCTCTGGGGGCCTTGGTTTCCTCACCTGTAATCTGAGAGGGCTGTTGTGAGGATGGGTGAGTCAGTGCGTGTAAAATGCTCAGGATAGTGTCTAGGCAAACGACACAGTCGTTTGTGAAATAAAGAAAAAGTACACTCTTGTGCAAAGGATTGTGTGACAGCCCCTTTCCTTTATTCAAGTGATATTTACTCTAATTCAAAGAATATTTATGGGGGGTGGGTATAGCTCAGAGGTAGAGCGCGTGCTTAGCATGTGTGAGGTCCTGGGTTTAGAGCCCAGTACCTCCAAAAAAAATTTTTTTATGAAGTGTCTGCTATGGGCTGGGTGGTACTAAGGTTTCTTTTCTTTTCTTTTCTTTTCTTTTCTTTTCTTTTCTTTTCTTTCCTTTCCTTTCCTTTCCTTTCCTTTCCTTTCCTTTCCTTTCTTTTCTTTTCTTTTCTTTTCTTTTCTTTTCTTTTCTTTTCTTTTAAATATTCTCCCAACTAAAACATCTCCCTGAGAACTGCCTCTAGATGTTCACTCATTGCTTTTGTATAGGGTTGTTTAAAATATCAGATGTGTAAAGTACTATAACAACCTGTATTTAATGAGGTGCTCAGGGCTTCTTGTGGAGAGCTGGTGGGGTCAGGATTGGAACCCAGGCCCCTGACTCAGGAGCCCTGTCTCTCCACCACTTCTCTCCTTCCACCACCGTGATGCTTTTGCAAGTGGACTAAATGTAGACTCCTGCTCTCCCGTGGTTTGGTGCAGAGCTAGGACGTTCAGCAGCTTTTTTTGCCTTGTTGGCGTGAAGCTTTCTCAAAGGCCAGCTTCCTTCCTCTCTCAACAGTAAAGTAGCACTTTCTTTCCTCCAGACTGCTGTTCATCACCCCACCCCCCACCAGACTGGAGTCCCCTGCTTCCCCCAAGCTATTGTTCTCCATGGAATAGTGGTCGAATAGTAGAAGGTGACCCGGGGAAGAAAGAGCATCCTGTCAGTAGATTCCAAACAGATGCTCCTGGCCATCGGGCAGGCAGGGAGGCTTTGGTCAGAGAACACTTCCTCCTTCCCTGGGGCTTTGTGGTTTTCTCCTCTGACCCTTCCCCCAATGACAGGGCCGGCTGTGGGGAGGACCTGGTGGGTGAACTAAAAATGTTTCCCCTGCTGCTCATTGATCTTGTGAATGGGCCTTGGGATCTGAAGGCTCCGTCTGCTTTGGCTGGAAGTCTGCCTTCCTTCCTCAGCCATCTGTTAGACAAATGTATAGGCGAGTGGTGGTTGCCGTGTCTGCTCTTGTTTGTCTTAGAAAAGCTTGTTGTGTCCCACTGCCATGTCCTCATCACCCGGTGACAAAGGATTGTGAATGCTGACTTGTAACTTTCTCTATGCCAGACACTGCCCTTGACAATGCCTTGTCTCCCTTACTGAGCTTGTTTCCCTTCCGTAGGGGAGGCAGCCAAGGCCCAGAGATGTTAAGTGACTTGCCTGAGATCACACAGGTAGGATGTGGCAGAGCTGGGACTCGAACCTGGGCAGGCTGGATCCCAGGCCTGTGATCTCGGCCTCTTCTCTCTAAGGAAGTGGTTTAGATTCTCATCTTCAAGCCAGGAGGCTCCTTCAGGGGTGCAGCAAGTTCTGATTGGGGCTTGGGGGATTGTTAGCAGGTTACAAAAGACACTTTTGCCCATTTGTGTGATGCAGGGAAGGCTCTTTGTGGCCCTAATTCCCAGCCAGATGTCTTGACAGGCCCTTGGGTCCTGAACTCTGAAGACACGCTCCCGCTCTGACACTGCCTTCCTATTTCCAAACATCTTCTCAACAAGATGCACAGTGGATTTGGAAACCTGGAAACAGGACCTGGTCTCTCTTCCATTGGCACTGGGGTGGCAGGGTGAAAGGTTTCTTCGTGGGCTCTCTTTCCTCTCTGACAGCCCCTCCTTGGGCATCTTCTCTCTAAAACCTCCTCCCCCTCTCTCCACCCTCTGGCTACTGTCTTCCTTCTCCTGTCCTTCCCCCAGGTTTTCCAGAAGGGAATCCTCCTGTCCAGCCTCTCCCTGTCATCTCTCCTCAGCCCCCAGGCTGGCCTCTCCTTGTCTGCAGGAGCTGTTTTCTGAAGGTCATGGATCTGGAAGGTTGCTGGGCCCTCACTCTCTTGTTTCTTTCTGCTGGCGGGATTTGGCACTGTTTGTGCCCTGCACTAGGTCTTCTGGCACTGGGCTCGCCTGTCCCCTCTCCTCTTGCACTAATCACTAGGTCACCACCTCTGCTCTTGCTTCTTGTCCCAAACTTCAGTCTGCGTAGGATGGTTGGAGATCTTTCAGGTGCAGTGAAAGAAGACCAGTGCTGTTAGCTTAAGCAAAAAAAAAAAAAAAATAGTCTATAGTTGCTTTGGTTGGAAAGTTTGGGGGTACTGCAGGTGAAACTGCCCAAGCTCAGTTCCCGCCTCTCCTCTGACTCCCAGCTCTGCCTTCCTCCTGTATCACCCCTCTTGGGGGCAGGAGGGCACATTCTCCCTAAGTGGTGATGTACACAGCCACTAACCACCCTGGCTTCCAGGCCACAGGCAGAGCCATCCTGATGGGGAGAGAGAGAGATTCCTCTGCCAGTGAATTCAGCAGAAATCTCCCAGACTGGCAGACTCTCTTTGGGCTGCCTGGGTTCATATGCCCATCCTGAACTAATTACTGGGTTTCTGGCTGGCTAGACCTGGGTCAGTGCCCACCCCTGGAGTAGGGAATGGGCAGCCCCACCCAAACCAGGAGACAGAGTAGGGGAGAGTGGTTTCCTAAGGGAAGAGGTAAGGGGGAGGCCATGCTGCTTCCAGAAGAGGGGCAAACCAAAAACAGGTCCATAGCCCCTCCCTCCACCCTGCTTTACTGCAACTGTCTCTTAGTCCTTGGTCTTTCTTGTCTCATATCCATTCCACCCCGCCTTGCTGGAGTAACTCTTCCTAGCGTGCAGCTCTAATCAAGTCACTCATTAACCTTCTATGGCTCCCCTCTACCCATTGCATTAAGCACAGGCTGTCTGCTTGGCATTCCAGTCAGTCTGTTCCCACCCACATCTCCTGCCCAGTAACCCCCCCATGCCCTTCTTTGTGCACCTGCAGCCTGACCCTGTATAACACCCCCAGCCATCAGGCCTGTGATTTTGGAGGTTCCTTCCAGGGGGAATTCCTCTTCCCTGTATCAGTCTAAGATTCAGCCATCAAACCAGCCTCCTGCAGTCTCTTCTGTATTTCAACAACCAGGATCCTTTGGAATCAGAAAAACCCTAGATTCACATCCCAACCCTGCCTCTTGCTGTGTGGCCTTGGGCAAGGATATTTCTTCCTCTGCCACAGTTTTCTGGTCTGTAAAATGGGAATTCTGTTGGTGCCTGCCTGCCTCTGATGGTGACTGGGGGTGTTAATTGAAATTAAATGTCTACAAATAAAAACTACAATGAGATATCACCTCACACTGCAGAAGGCCATCATTCAAAAGTCTATAAATAATAAGTGCTGGAAGGGATGTGGAGAAAAGGGGACCCTCCTATACTGTTGGTGGGAATGTAAATTGGTGCAGCCACTGTGGAGAACAGTATAGCGTTTCCTTAAAAAACTAAAAGTAGACTTAACTATATAATCCAGCAATCCCACTCCTGGGCATATATCTGGAGAAAACTCTAATTGGAAAAGATAAATGCACCCCAGTGTTCATAACAGCACTATTTATAGTAGCCAAGACATGGAAGCAACCTAAATGTCTATATATATATATATATAAATATTAATCAGCCCTTAAAAATGAAATAATGAAATAGTATGTCTAAAACAAAAGCACAGCGCCCTGATGCACATTGGCTGTTGTTACTATTACTTTTTATATCATTTTTACTCTCATAGTGCTTATGATGACAGTGTGCTTTCTGACCTGAAGCATGCCAGCTCAGCGCACAGTAGGCACTCAACTCTGGGTTTGCCCACTGGAGGCGCTTGACCCCAGGCTGGCATGCATCAGACCTTTGGCCCTGGGTCTGCATGCAAGAGGTGCTCAATACATGGTAAGAGGGTGGTTAGCACAGAGGTTAAAAGTTTGGGCTGCTTCAGATGGCCTGGGTTCAAGCAGTTGCCAGTCACGTGACCTGGAGCAGGTCATCCTTTTGCTATAATGTGGTCATTAGGAGGATTAAGTAAGTAAGTCCAGGGTGCCAAGGACACAGTAAATGCTCCATCAATGTTAATCACTGTGATTGTCATCTCATTGGTGGAATTTAACTGATGTGATTGTAGAGTATGTTGTCCGAGAGCAGGAAGGTAGGAGGGAGAAGAGATGATCGGGAAGAAATGGGTACTGAGCTGTGCTAGGGAGTCTCTGGTTCCCCTGACAAGAGCCACAGGGAGTTGGGGGAGCCAGGGCTCAGCTG
Source organism: Camelus ferus (assembly GCF_009834535.1). Taxonomy (NCBI): domain Eukaryota; kingdom Metazoa; phylum Chordata; class Mammalia; order Artiodactyla; family Camelidae; genus Camelus; species Camelus ferus. Next base: position 56,870,274 of record NC_045704.1, on the reverse strand, counting down.
GCAAGGGAAAGGAGCTGTTTGCCAGACTGACTGGCCATGTGATCTCTCTGATCTCATCAGAAAGGGCTCACAGATCACGTATACATATCAGAGCAGCGGCTTGGGCTGTCTATTAAATCGTGTTTTGTTTATGCATCTTCCAAGTAATACATATTCTTTGTAGAATATTGAGAAGACAAGAACAAGCAAAAAGAAGAGACTAAAAGCCAGATATGGTTCAGATATAGTTTTACCACTCAGAAATTTGTTCATTCATTCATTCACTCCCCTTTTCCCTCTCTCTTTGAATGTATATGAGCAGCTATAAATAGGCACTCTTAAGGCACTGAGGATAAATATCAGCAGAGAAAGTCCCTGTCCTCATGGAGCTGATCTTTTATTGTCATCACCCAGCCTTTAAAGTGACTCCAAATGTTCTCCTGTATAAATGTAACATTGTTTAACAGATCTTTTATTGATGGACCCTAAAGTACTCCATTGCAAGCAGTTTTATTTTAGCAAGAATCTAGGCATCTGGGAATGAATCCAGTTTTCTGTTGGTGCAGATTTTAGAGATGACTGGTTATGAGCATTGATGGTGGAGCCAGGATGTCTTGCCTTGACTTGTAGCCTTGCTGCACTGTGTGACCTTGGGCAAGTCTCCCAGATTCTCTGTTTCCTGTAAGATGGGGATAATGATTGCACCTAAGGCACAGGGTTGTTGTGAGGATAAATTGACGTGGTACACATAAAGCTTGCAGGGCAATGCCTGGTATAGAGTCAGTGCTCATAAATGTGGTTATTGTTAATGTAGCAACTTGGAAGGTGGTGCCCATCAATAGGTGGGTTGAAATAAACTTGGTGTGTGGTATGGCTACCAAAAAAGGTGCATGCGTGGAGGGCAGTGTCAGCACAAAGCTTGACTTGGGGTGGATACTCTGTGGTATTGGCTGGATGATGGTGTATCAGGGTGCAGATGATATTCCCATGATGCTCTGGTGAGTCTGGAGTGTTAAGCTCAAAACATCACTCACAGAGAGTTGTGGGGTTCCATGTTTTTGTCTGTCCAGCATGCCATCCTTTCACTCTTACTCTCATTTCATAAAAATCCTGCACAGCCAATGTAATTCTGGCGAGGCTGACTCTGCTCCTTCCCACTGGGAGGGCTTATGACCCAGACCTAACCAATCAGAGTCAGCCATCCATCTGTTAACTGATTCGTTCAAAGTTAGGCACATGTGACTCAAGTCAAGCCAATCAGCTCCATCTCTTAGACTTTGGACAGTTATTGGGAAAGTGTCCTTTTGTCATTTTTCTGGGATCAAGCACAGTGAAGACTTGGAGCTTGCAGGGCCCATCAACCATTTGGAGAGAGAACTTGTCTGAGAACTCAGGAATAGAGCCAAAGATGGAGGGTGGACACTCAATGACATGGCTTAAACTCTTGGATCCAGCCATGCCTGAAGCTCTCTCCTTGGGCTTTTTGCTTTCATGAGTCAATTAAGTTTTTTTTTTCCTTAAGCTGGCTTGAGTGGGTTCTTTATCATTTCCCTCTAAAAGTCCTGGTCGTAGTCCCCAGGGTAGATGGCTGGGGCAGGCTAAGAGAGGAGAATCCAGGTTGGGTAAGGAACTCAACACATTTCATGTGAGAAATGACTGAGGAAATTGGGCATATGTAACTTGGAGAGTCACTTCCGTGGGACATGAGTGTTGTCTTTAGATGTTTGAAGGGCTGTCTTGTGAAAGGTGTGGATTTCTTCAGTGTTCCTACCCTTACCCCAACCCCATGTGTTAGGAGACCAAACAGCAGAAATTGCAGGGATAGATTTTGGGTTTGCCTGAAGAATTGGCCTCAAGTTGGAATGTAAGGTAGTGAGACCCCCATCATGGGACGCATGTCACAGGGGGCTGCCTGACCACTTGGCATATAGATGTTTAGGAAAGGGATTGCAAGTGGCCCTTCTTGACCATGCATTCTTCTCTCTCACGGCCCCCTTCTCTGGTCTGTTTGCTCCCGGGAAAAGTGACAAGTGCATTAGCTTAGGCCTGGGCAGTGCCCATTTGGGATGGGGTCAGCTCCATGGGATGGGGACTGAGTGTGGCAGTAGGATGGTTCGTAAGGAAAACGGGGGTGTTTTTACTGTTGAAGAAAAAACATGCATTTTAACACTTGTTAATGAAGAGAAAGGCGGACTTTGTTCAGGGGGCTGACTGTTGTTACAGGTGGAGGGACCACTACAGGGGTTTTGCAGTAGTGGGGAGAGGTCAGGCTCCACTCTGAATACAACAAGAAAAAGTGGGAATTTATAGTCAAGAAGCAATATGAGGATCAGTGGATGGGAAGTTACCACGAGGAAAGGGCAGTGGGGAGGGGGGATTCTGGCTAAACTGACCTAACAGGATTCTTGCTGAAGGCAGGCCAGGGATCAGACATCACCTGGGGCATGGTGACAGACGAGGAGCCCGATGAGATATCGAAGGCGATCAGATATGGAGTATGAGGGACTCTGGCTAAACTGATTTAGCAGGATCCTTGTTAAAACTGGATTCTGCAGAGATGAACACAGAAGTCCAGAAGTTAAAACCTAGTTGCAAAAGAGCTCAGAAGAGCCTGTTTAGGGTTTCGTCAAGGAGAGAATCTTTGCTATTCCTGAAAAAGGGATGGGATGCAAAAGAGACAAAAACGCTTGGTGTGTATGGCTTCTGTATGTGCAGCTGTACCACACACATAGAAGTGGCAGTCTATTTATCCTGCTGTTCCACACTGGGACTTCTTCCTGACTAGTTGCACATACACCTTCCCCTCCCCTCAGCATCACTTATATTTAGAAATTTGAGTGAAAAGGGAAGGAGAGAAATTGTCCAGTGAGGCTAAGGGAATATGAGGTCAAAAGGAAGCTTTCAGTTGGTGACAGTGATCTGGACATTGCAAAGTGCTGAACAGTCTGTCAGTCATGTGTTCAACAAACATTGATTGAAAGATCTTTTCTGTTGCTCCAGAAACAATGTTGGGTGATGATTCTTAAGTGGCACCTGAGGGGCCATTGAGCCATTGCCTCCACAGTTTTTTGCAAAATTCAGTCTCCCACTGCCTTCTTTGTTCACACATCTGTTGCTGGGAGGGCCTGAGGTACTATATACCTTCTTTGTTTCATAAGATGTGTGGGCTTGGTGACAGCTCTTTTGGGGGTTATTTGTGCTTGCTTTTGAGTTTGTGGCTATGGAGATGGTTGCTAGATGTCCATTTTCTTGGGTGTCTCTTGTTTAGAAGAAGTATTTAATTTGTTGAGTTGAACTGAGTTTTTGCTTCTCGAAAATCTCGAGGAGGTAATGCAGAGTTTTTGAAAGCATTGCTTGTGGACTGTATAGATGTTATATCCATGTCCTCATCCCCAATCCTTTCTTCACCTCATTACATCCTGGTGTCCTCCCATAACCGGAGCATGGCGCCCCACGCCTAGGTCCTTAGTAACCTTCTGGTGGCCAAATGCAGTGACCGTTTCTTTGTCTTCATTGCACGTCCCCTCCCTCTAGCATTTGTCAGTGACTGCTGCTTACTGAGAAGATAGTTTTCCCTTCCCTCTGCTGCTGCACAGCAGAGCTCACCGAGTTCCCCTTTTATGTCTCTCATCTCTTGTTCTCACTTCCTTCTGCTGGTTCTCCTTCTTCCCTCCCCTCTAATAAGTGTGGGAGTTTCCTGGGCTCCACCCTTGGCCCTGGTTTTCCTTCTCCAGGACATTCATTGAGCACCAACTGTATCCAAGCCCTTTGCAGTGTGCTGAGTTGGCCCTTTCCCGACACTGGTGAACTCGCAGTCCAGGCTGGGGCGGGGTCGGGTAGGGGTGGGGTGCCTTCTCCACTGCACGTCAGCTGATATCACTTTCTCTCCCCTACACCTTTCATAGCTTTTGCCCATAAGGTCCAAATGCTTAGAGATGACATGAGCTGCCCTTCAGAATGGGATGCTTACCAGCTAACCCCACCAACGCACATCCCCCAAACATGATTCTGACCTCATTGGTACTAAATTCCAGGCGCTGTGGGTGCTTTGCATGTATTAACTCATCTAGTTTTTATTATCCATAAGGGGTATATGTGTAACGAGTACAATGGCACCAAAGTAGGAGTCATCCCCATTTTACTGATGAGGAATATGATAGTTTCCTTGGAGTATCAGAAGTCACTTGCTTGATAGACTCACAGATACAGAAATCATACTAGTGGTTACCAGTGGGGAGAGGGAAATGGGAGGGGCAATATAGGGGAAAAAAGGGGGTTATTATGGGATTATATGAAATCATGCATTTGAAACTGTTGAAAATTGTAAAGCGCTATAGAACTTAAAGAATTTTCCACTCAATTAAAAATTTTTTTTTGAAAGTTACTTGCTTGAGATGGCACAGTAAGTAGAAAAACTGGACTTTGAACCCAGATCTGTATCTGAGACTCCCAGCCTTTCCCCTGCACTGTGCTGCCCTGCCCTCCTCCTTCCTTGTGACCAGTGCACAGTATTCCCTCTTTTGGCCCTGTCCTTGTCCATTTTGCTTTCCTGGAGGACTCCTATACATCTGTCAAGGCCCAGTGCAAAAATCCCCTCCACTCAGATGCCCTCCTTGCTTTTGTGATGCTCCCTACATTGTGCGGAGGTTACGTGTGTGTCTATGTCTTCAATTCCACCGTGAGATCCTGGAAAGAGGCACATTGTCTCTCCGGTGGTGATGTCCTCAGTGGAGCACCTCCACCCTTCTCGGGTAGCTGGTCCCAATCTCTTTTCCCCAGTGGATGCGTCACTTCCTTGTGTGGGCCCAAGTCATGTGCTGTAGCACTTACCAGCTCCCCAAGTGACATCCACACAAGTGTTCATGTAACAGTTGTCTGACTCTCCCGCTGGAATCTGAGATCCTAGGGGCAGCATCCTGGTCTGTTAGGTTTTCTTGCTCTACTGTCAGCAACTAGAACAGCATCTGGCATTCTCCCCTGATGTATGTAGAAATGATGAATGAACAGGCCCCCGAGATACCTGAGAGCTGAGCTCACCCCGGAAGGTCTGCTGTCCCCTCTGCCAGCGTAACAGCCCAGTGACCCTTATGAATGGTCTGCAAGCGCCGAGGCCCCTTGCCTGATGCCCCTGCCTCCAGTGGCTTCTGGCCCAGGTCCCTGCCCTGGAGCCCCTGCATGGCTGCACTCCTCACTGATTTGACTTGATTTTCAGATTCTGCTCAGTGGCCTCAGCAGGGGCAGGTGCCCAGAGGCCAGCATGTGATGGCAGGGCTGTTACCTACACATTTTCTGTATTATTTCATTAGTGCACTTGAAATTAACATGCCTTGTATCCTGTTTTAGTTCTGGACTTAGTTTACAGTCATTCAGCTCTTTTTCTCTCATGCACTTTTTCTTATTTTATCTTCTGTGTATTTGTGTCAGCTTTCATGCAAATAGTAAGTAATAATAAAACTTAAAAAAATATCAGTAAACACTCTACCTTTATTGTGCCCGGAATTGTGCTGAGGTCATTGCATGAGCTTCCTGTGGCTGCTGTAACAAATTATCACAAACTCAGTCACTTAAATTAATACAGTTGTGTCATCCAATAGTTCTGGAGGGCAGAAGTTCAAAATAACCTCCCTGGGCTAAAATCAAGGTGTGGGGAGGGCTGTGTTCCTTCTGGAGGCTTGAAAGGAGGATCCATTTTCTTGCCTTTCTCATCTTTTAGAGGTGCCTGCATCCCTTGGCTCGTGGCCCCTTCCTCCAGCTTCAAGGTGGCAGTGGCTGGTTGAGTCCTCATGCTGCCATCTCTCTGCCCTCCTCTCTTTCCCATTTGAGGACACGTGATGACACTGGGCCCACCCAGATCATCCGGGATAATCTCCCCAAGCTGAGACCCTTAATTTAATCACATGGGCAAAGTCACTTCTGTCATGTTGAATCACATAGTCACGGGGTCTGGAGATTCGGATGCGGACCTCTTTGGGAGCCATTGTTTTGCCAGCCAGAGTCGTCTAGTTCTGATTTCATTTCATTGACACTGTGACTGAATGTGGTGGCCCAGTTGTCATTCCTATTTCACAGGCAGGAAAACCGAGGCTCAGAGCCACAAAGGCACCGGCCCACAGTTGTGCAGGGGCTGAGCTGTGCTCCTTACCCAGTGCCTGCACTCTTGGCCACCACTCTTGACACCCTGCTGCTGCCCAATACTTGCAACTGAAATTCTTTTGAAACAAGGAGGGAGGACCACAGGCGAACTCTTTTCTTTTCTTCTTTCCTCTTTTTCTCCCCCAGTTTTTTATTGAGAAATAATTGACATACATCACTGTCTAAGTTTAAGGTGTGCAGCACAATATTTTGGTTTATATATGGTGAAACAATGACCGTAGTAGGTTTAGTGAACATCTATCATCTGATATCGATACAATAAAAAGAAAAGGAAAAAAAATTCTCCTTGTGGTGAGAGCTCTTAGGATCTACGCTCTTAATACGTTGCCGCAAGCTCTTTTCTTGGATGCTCAGGGGCAGACCTGAGGCCCATGCCGCCTGCTAGTGGCACTTCCGTGGGAATGGGCAGCTCAGAGGTACTTTTTCTGCCTTGGTTGAAGTGGAAAACCTGCGATGGTCTCTGGGGAGCAACCCTCCTTAATTCAAACGCCTCCATTCTTTCCGGGGAAGAATTCTGACTCCGATGCTTTTGACTGAAAGGATGTCCCTCGGAGGTTGGAGGTTGTCTGGTCTGACCCGGAAGTAGTTTTCCTCCCTCTTTTGGCTCCCATCTACCCTGCCTCTAGAATGGAGTATACTGTTCGTGGTTTGCAAATAAAGGAACGGGTGGGCCAGGGGCCCCTCTGGGTCACGCTGGGGCTTCTGGGAAGGGGTGAGAAGAGCCAGGCTTTGTGCCACCCCTGTGTTCCCCCCGACCGCTCCTGTCCAGTGGAGGCCTGTGTTCACTCTGGCGAGCTCTGGCAGCCTGGACTGGGATGCCACTTACTCTGTTCTTTTTTTTGCAACATGTAAACTAAAAACATTTTTTTTTTAAATTGAAGTATATATAGTTGATTTACAATGTTAGTTTCAGGTGTACAGCAAAGTGATTCAGTTATACATATACATACATGTATATGTATTTCCAGATACTTTTCCACTATAGCTTATTACAAGAAGTTGAATATAGTTTACTGTGCTATACAGGAGGTCCTCATTGTTTACCTATTTTATTTATAGTAATGTGTGTCTTTTAACCCCAAATTTCTAATTTATCCCTCCCCTCCCCCGCTCTGTTCTTGATTTGGCAAAACCTACTGCTGTGTCTCCGAGTTGGTGAAAGTCACTTATTCTCTTCTTTGGTGCTTTGTAATTACTCATTCATCCAACAACTAGAAATCGAGGACCTACTATGTGCCAGGCACTCTGGATCCTGGGAAGGTCGAATGATCTAGATCACAGAGCTGACTTTCCATTGGGAGTGCAGAGACAGATAAAAGGTAAGCTAGCAGTTCAGATCCTTTCAGAATAGATGAAGGCCAAGAAAATAAAATGAAGCAATGGGCCAGAGACGGACTGGAGGGAGGCCATTGTTAGCCAGGTGGGTCAGGTGAGTCTTAAAGAGGAGGTGACACTGAGGCCAGACCTGGATGAATAGCAGTTGGGCACGTGGGTGTCTGGGTGAGGAGTGGGCCAGCTAAAAGGGAGGTCCTCAAACCATATACTTGGCGATGGTCTAGCTTCCAGAGCATGTAAAGAACTCTTACAACTCAACAGTAACAGGACAACTAAAAGTGGGCAAGGGATTTGAATGAAAAAAAGAAGACATACAAATGGTCAATAAACACATGAACAGATGCTCAACATCATTAGTCATTAGGGAAAGGCAGATCAAACCACAATGAGCTAGCACTTCACACCCACTAGGAGGTTATAATATCAGGTGTGGGGAGGATGTGGAGAGTCAGTACCCTCAGGCCGGGCTGGTGGGAGAGGAAATCTGTGCAGCCACTGTGGGAAACGGTTTGGCAGTTCCTGAAAGGTTAAGCCTAGCGACCCTATGCCTTAATATCTACCCAAGAGAAAGGAAAACCCACAAATACTGGTACATGAATGTTCACAGCAGCATTATTCACAATAATAGCTGAAAAGTGGAAACCACCCAGATGTCCATCAGTTGATGAGTGGATTAGGCAAAACGTGGTCTGCCCATCAGTGGAATATCATTCAGCCATAAAAAGGAATGACACACTGACATGCGCTAAAACAGGGATGAACCTTGAAAACATGATGCTGAGGGAAAGGATCCAGTCGTGAAAGGCCACATATTGTGCAGTTCCATGTATTTCAGGTTTCCAGAATGAGAAGATCCATGGAGATAGACAGCAGATTTGTTGTCGCCAGGAGTAGGGACTGGGCAATGAGGAGTGACTGTTCATGCGCCCGGGGTCTCTTTTTGGGGTGATGAACATATTCTAAAATAGACAGTGGTGATAGTTGTACAACCTTGTGGATGTACTAAAATCTAGTCAATTGTACACTTACAAGGGGTGAATTCTACAGTACATAAATGATATCCTAAAGAACAAAAGGGATGAGAGAGAGGGCAGAAACTGAGCCAGGTGGTGGCCCCGCCTGTGCAGGATTGTGGGGTCCGTGGTGAGGACTCTGATTTTGCTTGAACAGCATGCATTTTATTCCCACGACCTTTGTCCCACGACCTCCTAGAATTTTGCCATATGCCTTTCTGTGGTTAATTCGCAGGTCAGCATTTTTGGCTCTGCCACTTTTCTCTCCAGTACAGACCTGCCTTTCTCTGGGGTGATGGTCCAAGCCCCAGGGCCCAGACGCACTCAGCCCCACCTGCATGCTCCAGTGTGGACTTGATTTTGCAAGTTCTCCTTTCCTGCCACCTCTGTGTGCTCTGTCCTAATTATCTATGTCCTTGTCAGCATCACTGTCCGGTGTCTTTCGTGCCACTGGCTCTGTGCCAGGCCCAGTTCTGAGCCTTTATCCACAATTCTGATGAGAATTTATAGCCAGACCTGGCATTGGACCCCCCCAGACCCACAGCTTGGTTTTCACCTTCCAATCCAGGGCCCGTACAGAGCTGGTGTTTAGGAGATGATTCTTTGCCTGCAGCCCTTGCATAAGAAATGGGTACTTAAAGGAAAGTGGACAGTCTGTCTCAGATATTCATGTGGGTTAAGTAAATGAATCAATAAAAGAGTGGCACGAGTTGGCTGTAAATTTGTGGGTGAACTCGAGGGCAGCGGGTGTCAACAGCCATAGGGATGAAAACCACATGGGTGTCTGTCCCCGCCACCCCAGGGCTCTGAGGCAGGCACAGAGAAGCCACCTCCTGCCTTAGCCCAGAGCACTGGGGATCCAAGGCGGGATGCCGCTGGGCCCTGGTCATACGATGGAAAGAGGCAGAGCTCGGACTCAAACCCGGGTCTCCTTGCTCTCTTAGGTTGTTGAGGGCTAGAGTTTGCTTTGCTTCTCTGGGACACTGTGCTTGGTGATGTGAGCATGGGAGGGAGAGACCCCCCAGGTCATGCAGGCATTGCTAATCCTGGCAATATTATGTTGTTGGGCTTCCCTAACTATGCACTTTTTTTTTTTAACCATTCTTTAAAAACTGAAGTATAGTTAATTTACAATGTTGTGTTGGTTTCAGATATATGGCAAAGTGATTCAGCTATATATACATACTTTTTCAGATTCTTTTCCATTATAGGTTATTATAAGATATTAAATATAGTTCCTTGTGCTATACAGTAGGTCCTTGTTGTTTATTTTATATATAGTAGTATGTATATGTTAATCCCAAACTCCTAATTTATCCTTCCCAGCCCACTCCCTTTCCCCTTTGGTAACCATAAGTTTGTTTTCTACTTCTGTGAGTCTATTTCTCTTTTGTAAATAATTTCGTTTGTATCTCTTTTTTTGAGATTCCACATATAAGTGATATTATATGATATTTGTCTTTGTCTCACTTACTCCACTTAATATGATCATCTCTAGGTCCACCCATGTTGCTGCAAATAGCATTATTTCATTCTTTTTCATGGCGGATTAATATCCCACTGTATAAATATACCACATCTCCTTTATCCATTCATCTGTTGATGGACATTTAGGTTGCTTCCATGTCTTGGCTATTGTATATAGTGCTGCTATGAACATTGGGGTGCATGTATCTTTTCCAATTAGAGTTTTCTCCAGATATATGCCCAGGAGTGGGATTGCTGGATCATATGGTAAGTCTATTTCTAGTTTTTAAAGGAACTTCCATACTGTTCTCCACAGTGGCTGTGCCAAATTACATTCCTACCAACAGTGTAGAAGGGTTCCCTTTTCTCCACACCCTCTCCAGCATTTATTATTTGTAGACTTTTGCATGATGGCCACTCTGACTGGTGTGAGGTGATACTTCATTGTGGTTTTGATTTTCATTTTTCTAACAATTAGTAATATTGAGCATCTTTTCATGTGCCTGTTGGCCATCTGGGTGTCCTTTTTGGAAAAATGTCTATGTAAGTCTTCTGACCATTTTATGATTGGGTTATTTGTTTTTTTGATATTCAGTTACATGAACTGTTTGTATATTTTGGAAATTAATCCCTTGTTAGTAGCATTGTTTGCAAATATTTTCTCCTAGTCCATAGGTTGTCTTTCATTTTGTTTATGGTCCATGCACTTTTATTTAAAGGACAAATTTGTCCAGGCCAGTCAATTGCTATCTGTCTGTTCCTATCTGATTATTTCTGCTGGTCTATTCATTTTACTCTCTGGAGGTAGAAACCACACCTTTAAAATCTGGGGAGAGAATTGGTTTTATTCTTAAATAAATAGCAGCCCCCACTGAAGTGACACAACTGAGGATGAGGCACTGAAATGCTTCTAAGCAGCTAGAGATGGGCTCAGGCTCCTCTTTTTTTTTTTTTTTTTTTTTAATTGAAGTATAGTCAGTTACAATGTGTCAGTCAGGTTCCTCATTTATTCAAGAAAGATTTATTGAGCGTGAACAGTGTGTCAGGCATTGTTCTGGGCGCTTGAGACGTCATAGGGAGAAAGGTTCCTGTCCTCCTGGTGCAGGGATGAGCAGGCTGTCGGAGCCTTGAGGGATGTCATTCTGAGCCTTTAAACTCTTGTTTTACACAGAGTAATAATAAGCTAATTGTATGCCCCTCTAGCCTGTGGCAAGTCAGAAATAGAGAGGGCCTGGTAGAGGAAAGCATTTTAAATTTGCCTGTAGAAGCTGATGCTTTTGTCTGTAGAGTTCTGTCAGAATCTATCCCTCAAGTTATTAACTGTAGGCCCCCGCCTTCCTTGTTACCCTGTTAGCTGGATGAACTCTAGATCATCCTTCAAGACCCAGATCAAACATCACCTCCTCTGTGAAGCCTGCCCTAATCACCACCCCCCAGGCAGAGTTCATTTCTTTCTTTCATGTTCCCATATGTATTGTGATACCTCATGGCTATGGTACCAACTTCATTGTATTCACACACTGGTGTTTGGTTTTGTTTTTTTTTGCCCTGCTAGATTGTGTATTTTTTGAGGGTTGAGATTGTGTCTTATTCAGCAAATTCACGAATTGCAACAAATGTTTGTCAAATAATTAACCAACAGCATTGGAAGAAAGAGCAAAGTTATAAAAAGTGGATACTAGAATGCCAAGCAGTGTACACCAAGGGCATCTAGGGCTCAGGTAATCAGAATACTTCAGTGTCCCCAGAGTGTCTCACTGTCGATGCTGCAGTGATGGCCTCAGAACCTCTAGGAACTGGTTGTAACCATTCTTCTCTAAGTCAGAAGGTGGAGTCTGGTATAACACACTGACTTCCATTTAAGGAAGTAAAAGTAATCGTTAAAAGAAAGGATCTGGTGCTTTGTCACTGGGGGAAAACTTTCACTATATTGATAATCTGGGTCTCCAGATCAGCCCATTCCCTGAAGTAATCATCTTTCTTTACCTCAGGGTATCCTGCACTCCATTTTCTCTTGTTCTCTGTCAGACTAGGGAAGCTGGGTCATTCTGTGTTTATGAAAATTCAGTGAGGAAGGAGTCATCTGGGAAGTCTCCTGCTTTGAGGAAGTGGTGGGACAAAGAAGTAGTCTGGATAGACAGTGTGATCTCACATACAGTGACTCGGTTCATATCCATGTGTACACATGGGCTGTAGATGACATAAGGATATAAAATCTCTCTTCTTCCGTTACAAGGAATAAAGAATGTCTGCTGGTTTTATTCCTAGGATAATGAGTTTTCTTTATTTATTCATTTATTTATTTTTATTTTTTTTTTCTGGGAGGAAGCTAATTAAGTTTATGTATGTATGTATGTATGTATGTATGTATGTATGTATGTATGTATTTATTTATTTATTTATTTATTTTAATGGAGGGACTGGGGATTGAACCCAGGACCTCATGCATGCTAAGCACACGCTCTAGCACTGAGCTATGCCCTCCCCTCACTTACACATTTATTTTTTTAAATTGAAGTATAGTTGCAATTGTGTTAGTTTCAGATGTACAGCAAAATGATTCATTTATACATACATATATATGTATTCTTTTTCAGATTCTTTTCCATTGCAGGTTATTACGAGATATTGCCATTGGATATAGTTCCCTGTGCTATACAGTAGGTTCTTGTTGTTTATCTATTTTATATATAGTAGTGTGTGTCTGTTAATTACAAACTCCTAATTTATTCCTCCTCCCCAAAGTTCTCATTATTTTTTATACTTTTAAATATTTTGTGTAAATTTTTGAGTGGGACAGGAAGATTTTTTTGTTTCACTAATCAGAACAAACAAGAAAAGTCACTTTGAAGAAGAGGGAGAGAGTGACATGGGGCCTTTCAACAATGATAGCCCTCCCTTCAAGGGAAGGACTGGCTCCTTTAAGCCTCAGACCTCAGTCACCTCTGGCCCCCACAAGCCCTCATCCTCTGTGTCTGAGAGAGCGGACATTTTCCGCTTCCCTGGTCCTCATCTGTTGTTGCCTGGGCTCCCCCATCCGCAGCCCACTGGAAGTGAGTGAGGCTGTGACTACTGTCCTGCTGTCCCCCTGCCCAAGCGACAGGATGTTTGAATTCTTTCCCATTTCCTTTCATGCCCCCTCCTGGGAGCTCACTTGGTGGAGGCTGACAGCTCAGCTTTTTGGTGTGTGGGTTGTTTTCTTCCTTACTGAACCTTGTTTGCTTAACTTCTCAGGGTGTCTATATAAGGTAAGGTCAGCTGCAGGCGAGCTGCAATCCTGCCCTGTTGTGCTCTGGGGCAATTTCCTGCTGTCTCCTTCCTCGTTTCTTTTGTCTTGCTCTGAAGTTCAGTGTTGGGTGGAAATTATAAAATGATTACTTCTCTCTCTCTTTTTTTCTCTCTGTTGGTCAGCAGATATGTATTGGGCACCTCCTGTGTGCCTGGCACTGTGGTTGGTGCTGGGAAAATGGCAAGATCTGGACAGATCTCAGCTAAAAGATCAAAAAGACAGGTACCCAGACCTCCTGTAGAACACAGGGAACTATATTCAATTTCCTGTAATAAGCTATAATGGAAAAGGTTCTTGAAAAAAGATATATCAGTATGTATATATACAACTGAATTGCTTTGCAGTACACCTGAATCTAACATTGTAAATCATCTATACTTCTATGAAAAATAAAATTAAGAAAAAAAAGGACATGCAACCAAAGGTTTACTTAAGTGTTATTAGGGAGTTTACTTAGGTTTATTTAGGTGATGGACGCCCGCCCTCTTATATTTTGCTTGTTTGCACTTCTAATTATACTACACACAGTATGTGTTCTGTGTGTAATGAAAAAAATTGTTCAAACCATTTGCAAAAGTGTGAGAAAGCCTCACACTGCTTGGCCCATGACAGATCCTCAGTCTCCTCTGGGTTTTGTCCTCCATCCAGTGCCAGCTTTGGGAAAGGGCAGAGGGGAAGACCAGGGTCTTTTAGGGGGCAAAGGCAAGGGTCCTCGATCAGTGTGGATCCTGTGTCGGGGTCACTGTGGTGAGAATACTGAAAGGGACTAGTCAGAATCTGCCCCTTGGTGATTCTGAGCCTCAGGAGACTTCAAGTCTGGGTGGGAGGGGTGGAGGAGAGCAGGAAGTCCTTGAGAATTTGGTAAGGATTATGTGCTGTTCCTAGTTTTTGGGAAAATTATTATTAGAGCAGCTCATCTTGGTGGCCTTGGTGATTCCACAGGAATCTGATTCCTCCTTTCTTCTTCATCCCTATTCTCTTGCCCTTGGGTCATCTCCCAGTCTTTGTGTCATTCTGTTTCTTCCTCCACATCCACTCCCCTACTCTCCCTCCTTACCTCTCTCTGTTTTCCTAAGTTGCTCTCTCCTTTCCAGCCCTAGACAGAGAGCTGGAGGAGGGAAGAGAGGGGTGGTAAAAGCAGTGGATAGGAGCAAGAGAGGAAATGCAAGGATGAGGAGGGGATAGAGGAGGGCCTGGGGAGGAAGGGGCTGCAGAGGAGAAGACACCTGGTGAACAGAGCCGGCATTTTTGAGCGCTAGCTGAGAACTTTACATGCAATGACTTTACACTGCAAATTAACTTCCTAAGTAGATAAAGGCGAGGAGCCTTGAAGAGAAGAACAGGACTTTGAGCCATGTGGTGTCTCTGGGTCCAGGTGGATCCTTAAGGCTGTGGGATTGGTGGGTCCAGGAGCTGTTAGACACTGATAATCAGTCATTGGTCTGTGATGAGGCTTCACAGACCAACCGAAGGGCCAAGTTCTTTTGAGAGTGGACTTATATTAACTCCCTATGAGGACCAACTTTTCATGAACAGGACTCTCATTGGGTGGGAAGGGGAGGGTGTCCACAGCCCTGAACTGGGAGCACCTAGCACCTAACGTGTAGTCAGCCTCAACACTGAGCCCATAGCGGGGGCCAGAAGGAGTGAGCAGTGGTGTTGACCATCCTCGGAGATGGGGTTCCTAACCTCTGTCATTGGTTGATGGCTCCCCCGAGAGGGGGCTCTGTGGTTTTGTGATGCATTTGGGACTGTTAATGATGGCTTATGTCAATTGAGGGAACAGAAAAACTCCCTGTTATCCAGCAGCTCTTTTTCTAAACACAGCTCTCCTCTGTGGGACTGGGGGAGAGAGAGTCTCTGGGGGGACAATCCCGATGGTCTTTGGCGGTGAGATGCTTAGGAACCACACTTAGATGCTTCAAATTCTGTAAATTTCAATGTTGAGGAAACAGACCATACCGGAAGCTCCTTTAGGCGATCACTTCCTTAAAATAAAACGGTGGGGATGGGGAAGTGGGGGTGGGGCTGAACTCTGGGCACTTTAGCCCACAAGACCTTTTGTCTCGCCCACTTTCCTGGCTGCTAGGGAGCAGGTCCTCTGAGCTGAAAGCCCCATCCTCACCTCTTCTCACCGCTTCCGCTAGGTTAGTGGTTCTTGGGTTTTGGAGGCATCAGAATCCCCCCCAACCCCTCCCGCCCCCACCCGAGGCTCATTCAGACTGACTTCCCACACCCCATTTTCCAGAGTTTCTGAATTCACAATTCAGTGAGTTCCTGGGCAATACTGTTGCTGCTGGTCCAAGGACCATACTTTGACAACTGCTGCTATAGACATAACCAGTTTCCATTGGGCAGGGAACCAGATGTCTGGCTCCAGATCACTTCACCTCTCTGAGCCTCAGTTTCTCCATCTGTAAAATGGGATTGTGAGCCGTGCTGACCTGACACAGAGGTCAGGCTGAGCAAATGGGCAGATTGTAAGTTCTTAGAATGGCGCCTAGCACGTAGGAAGTGCTCAGTGAACAGCCTATTGTCTTCAGGGCCCTCGCTGGTCTTCTCTGTGCCCACCCCAGTGCTTAGCCCTGGGCTTAACACAGAATACGTCCTCAAGAAATACTCATGGGACCAGCAACTACATGACTGTGTGCACCTAGGAGCGCCCCTACTTTGAGACCCCCGGGGGTGAGCATGGTTTGGAGGGTACAGGAAGGCAGCAGAGAGGCTGGCAGGAAAGACCTCTGAGGGTCGTTTCACCACATGGCTGGGAGAGGAGAACAGTAACCATCCCCATCAGCCAAGCCTTACATGTCAATTTTTTCCCCCGTTTAATTCTCACAGCCTCCTTATGAGGTAGGTATTTGACCCGTTTTGCTAATGAGGAAACTGAGGCTTAGCGACATCTGGGAATTTGGTCTCGCCACAGAGCTGGTACAAAGTGGTGATGAGTATCTCAGGGATTCCAGGACTTGGACTCCACCTGGACGCTGTAGACGGGGGTGTCAGGGTGAACTGTAAAGGGAGCAGCAGGTGTAGGTAGCTGTGCTGAGGGCTCTCACAGAGGGAGCTCAGGGTTTCTGTCCCCTGGTGTGAGTTCTGGGCCCGGCTCCTTTCACTGGCCCGTTGGGGACCAAGTGGCACCACGAGGGTGACAGTAACCTCAAGTACTAACCTTCTTCTGGCCAGTTTTGCCACCGTAGTGTGTGTGCCCCCACACGTACATCCACACACATGCAAGAACATGCACACACATGCACCTGCAGTACAAGTCACCCCCACATACTCATATACACGCATATGATGGAGTTTAGCTCTGCCTTTCAGGTGATACACCCCGTGGACATCTGCATTCCATCTGCCTCGTTTGTTCAGAGGAGGGAAATTAGCCTCAACCAGCGATTCAACTAGAACTTCCTCCTGCACTGAGCAGTTGGAGGTCAAATGAGTTTAGAACCTGCTTCAGGATGAGCGGTAGAGAGGTCTGTGTGGGCAGCTGTGAAAATGTTACTGAGACGAATACGTTTTTCATCTCAGACCTTCAGCTGACTTTTTGATGTCTTGCCAAATCCTGAGTGGCAAACATTTGTAACCATAACATGACTTGTGGATTTTCAAAAACGTCAGCAATCTTCCTGGCTGGATAATTTAAATACAGTTCTGGAAGGTCTTAAAAGCCAAGTTGCCCGCATCCTTGAGGGTGGAGGAGAGACTTATGGTGCGTTGTCTTTACCAGGTCCTGGGCTGGTACTTGAAACGCATGGTTTTTAACTTTCCCACATGGAGGCTCTGGCCAGCGATGGGGCAGTTGGGATCCAAGTGTGGTCATGGGAACCCAAACATCCAGGCTGACCAATGAGGAAAAGGGAAATAGAGTGGTTGCCGTGGAAACAGACCAGGGGTTCTTTCCCTTGTATTGTCTCACATTAGCAAGTTGGGAGGCATCTGATGTGTGGCCCGCCTCCCGCTCGGGTCAAGGCTGCAATTTAATTAAACACTTTGGAGCTGGTTCTCCTGTTCCTCCAACAACACTACTCAAAACAGTGCGCTGGCTTCCCAAACACAGCCACGAGTGCCGGGAAATGCTAGGGAACAAAAAGGCTTCTCCCCCACACTCTCTGTCTGCACCAGCCATGCATGGCTGCGTGAATTTCACTTCCTCAGCCCTACCAGGCACATTTCCTGTGTGCACTCCCCACCTGCAGCTCCGCCCTGTGGCTCAGGCTCCAGGGAGAAGGTTCTATCATTTCAGTCCAGGCGGATTTCAAAGCGTCCTACTTAACCTTCATAGTTGACAAATGAGGAAGGTGTAAAATCACCTCAATTTGGAAAAATCCCAACTATCCATCAGTGGTTAAATGGATGAACAGAACAGAATGTGGTCTATCCATACAATGGAATATTATTCAACCCTAAAAGGAATGAAGTACTGATCATGCTACAATGTGGATGGACCTTGAAAATATGCTGAGTGCAAGAAACCAGACACAAAAGACCATATAATGTAGGATTCCGTCTGTGAGAAATGTCTGGAACAGGCAAATCCAGACAGAAGGCAGATTAGTGGTTGCTTAGGGCTGGAGGGAGCAGGGGTGAAGAGGGACTGCTTGGGGGGGAAGGGATTCTTTCTGGGGTGGTGCAGATGTTCTGGAATTAGAGGTGATGATTGCACAACATTATGAATACACTAAATGCTGCTGAATTGTATGCTTTGAAACAGTTAAGATGGTGAATTTTATGTTGGTTGTGTGACTTTTAGCTCAATAAATTTAAAAAAGGACAAAACTATCACCCCATTTACAGATAAGGCCGCCGAGGCAGAGATGTTTGCGGATTAAGTCAGATTCCCTGGGGAGTAGGAGATGGAGCTGACATGGTCTCTTGTCCCCTGGACTTCTCCTTCCTGACTCCTCGTGGCCTGCCAGTCACCAAGCATGTCAGTTTGGCCTGTGAAGTGTCCCTGAGACCTTTCTTCTCTGTCCTTATGGCCTTGTCACTCACTGACCCCTGTGGTCAGGTCCCAGGCTGGGTGCCCATCACACTCCCATGGCTGGGAGGGGGCAGTGCCCCAAGGGAGAGGGGCTTGACAGATATGCCTGAAATGTCCCAGACCTCCCTCTGCTTCAGGCTGGCTTCATTACCTTGGGCACATCACTTGACCTCTAAGCCCCATCTACCAAATGGTTCTTTGGATGTCAATGAAGGTGACAGTGATGTCCCCATGGCCCACCTCCCAGCACCTTTACGAAGACCCAATGAATAGTAAAACACAGACTGAAAGATGCTGTGATTATGATCTGTTTTCTTTAAGAAATGACTGTCATAGAGTCCCTTGGCCTGGATCTAGAGTTTGAATCAGAGTCTGTGGCCTGCCGGGACTGTAACTCAGCTCCCACAGGCCAGATGGTTCCCCATCAGACGGGGTAGCTTGTGGTCCAGGGCACCCTCGTGGCTCAGAGACCCTTCTGGGGATGTGGATCTGGGGTGTTTTAACCGAGCACTGTGCCTTCCTTTTGCCGTTGGTGCAGATGATGTCCGATTATTTGCCTTTGTGCGGGTCACCACTGGGGACGCAATGAGCAAGAGGTCCAAGTTCGCCCTCATTACATGGATCGGCGAGAATGTCAGCGGGCTGCAGCGCGCCAAGACCGGCACGGACAAGACCCTGGTGAAGGAGGTCGTGCAGGTAATTGTCCTTGTGTTCTTTTAGGGCTGGGGTAGGGGGTCATAACCTATAAAGAGTCACCATTCAGCAGGGACACAGCAAGGCTGGGTTTGGCTCCTTGGTCTCTGACTTTGAACATGTGCTAAATCTCTGAACCACTAGCACCGCTGGTGACATGTACCCCAAATTGTTTTCAGGGTGTGGGCTAGGAAGTAGGTTGCTGCATTTGCGATCCTGACCATTGAATACCAGAAATGTGGTGGCTGGAGTCTACCTTTTTGGGTGGGGCAGGAGAGGGTGCTGGAGGGATGACCAAAATGATGCCCCTATCTGACTGGGTGATAGATGACTTCCAATGGTGGCCGTGAAGACCCAATGGGAGAATTCATGAGTGCCCTCTGAATAGTGTCTAGCATGCAGTAGGTGTTCAATAACACTTTTTGAATGAATAAATGTCAACCATATGAACACCAGTAGGGTTTTGATGGCCACAGAATAACAGGCTATATCAACCATGGTGCAGTCTCCTAGCCTGGGTAGCTGGGCCCTGGCCTTGGCTGACTTATACCTGTGTCTCTGTTAGACTGAAAGGAAGAGGAAAAGGTGGGTGTCCCTTTGTGTATGAACAGTTCTGCAGCAGTCTTTATTTTAAAGTCCCCCCCCCCCCATTCTGGACATAAAAACTGACACTATCACAAACTTCCAAAGCAATTTATTTGGGGCTAGGACATAGGGTCATGCTAAGGAAAAAAAAAGCAAAACCCCTGAATTCCAGAAAGATAAACCATGGAATAGAGGTGAACAGGAGAGTTTTTTCCTTACCAAAGGGTTCTCCATATTGCAAAAGGATTTCCCCAAAGCCAGGAAAGGGAGGTGGTAGTTAACATACATAGGGGTTCTCTTTGAGGTGATGAAAAGATTCTAAAATATTCTAAAATCTGTGGTGATGGTTGCACGTCTGTGAATATACAAAAAGCATTAAACTGTAAGAAATGAAAACAAAATGCACATACATGCAAATCGGCTCTATGCAACATGGTATCCTGGCTTGGCTCCTGGAACATAAAAAATGATGAAATCGGAGTGAAGTCTCTCCTACTTCTGCATGGCTGTGGTCACACCCTGCAAATCATGCCCTAATCAGTTTCTTCCTTTTTTTTTCTTTTCTAACATAATTTCATAATGTATGTGGCTGCAGAGTGTGGGAATGAATGCTCTTCTGGCGGCCGAGTGTCCAATTTCACAAGTGCACTGTGATTCCTGAAATTTTCCCTGGTGTTGGCTTCTTGAGTTGCTTCCAGTTTTTATTGTTGTAAATAATGTTCTAACCAACATTTTAATACCCGTAGCTCCTTTCTCTCATCTACTGGATTATTTCTGTAGAATATGTTTTCAGGAGGTGGGGTTCCAGAGTTAATAGGGGTAGCAATCGTTTTAAAAAGGTAGAGATTGTCAGAGAAACTTCTAAGGGTTAGCACTGTGCCTGGGACATAATAGATGCTCAATAAATGTGTATTCCTCTGCCTAATCAGCATTACCAGTGAACACGGCTGTTGGCACCCTTCCTAGCACAGGCATCCTTACTTTGGACGGCCATCCACTTGACCCCATGGGCTGTTTTTCTCCAAGGCAGTTGGGGTTTTAATGGTTAACCGACTTTCAAGGGTCTCCTTTATGGTGGCAGTATGGAAAATGCAGAAGAATTGCATGTTCATGGCCAAAGGTCCCCCGCTGAACTCCACCATCCACACTTAGCCCTCTTGTTGGCCAGCCTGGTGTGGCCAGGGACACAGAGAACACAGGGAGAGACTGTTTGCTGTGGCACATCCAGTGGGGGCAGTCTTTTGAATCCCGCAGAGTGCCTTTTTTCTTTCCATTTTGATGACTGTGGTGAAATACAGCAACATAAAATGTTAGCTGTTTAAAAGTGTATAGTTCAGTGGCGTTAAGTCAATTCACAGTGCAAGCATCACCACTGTCTGAAAGTTCCAGAACTTCTTTATCATCCTCAAGGCAACCCTGTCCCCATTAGCAGTCTGCAGTTCCTTTTAAATCTAGACCTCTTCTCAGTTTGGTTAAGTGGGTTAAGAGGGTGATTTGGAAAGGTAATTCTTTGATAGAAAGACTCCAGTTGTGAGCATTGGTTATAATTCATTTGTTTGCAAGCTTAAATAAAATTGCAGCAAAGAGGGGAATTGCTTAGCTCTCTGACCTGGGAAGTGCAGGGATTGTTGAATCTAAGGCTGAAGCATTATCTTCTTTTCATCTCTCTTTTCTCTTTCCTCTGGGTTTGGCCTCAGATGGGCTCTGTGCAGCAGAAATTGTCCAGGTATAGTGGTTCTTCTGGGTCTTGATCCCAGGGGAAGAGAGAGCCCTCCTCCCTCAATGTCAATCATCCCCTTAAAAGGACCCAATTGGCCCAGGTCACATGTACATCCTGTGGGGCAGGGAGGTGGAGGCCTCATGACTGGCAGCTCCAGATTGATTCCACTTGTTAAAAGAAAGGGATGCTGATAGAAGAAAATCACAGATGTCCGCTTTGGTGGAGAAACTAGGATGCTGTCTTGACCATGTCCACCTCTGCATTTAAAAACGTTTATTACCTGAAGCTATTACAAGACCTCATATTTATCCTCCAGTTGCAGATACAGCCATAAATTTATGTTACAAAGGGTCAGTTTTGCTAGCATAATGGTGTCTTTGGACAGTCACTAAAATCATGCTGGTCCTCGCATGTCAGTTGTTCTCTCTGCTTGGTAGAAACTCAGAACAGATGTCTCTAAGGGGTCTCCAGATGGACCACTCTGGATTCCATGTCTTGGGGACAGGATCACATCCCCAGCTGCCTTTTACCATGATTTCCATGTGAAGAATAAATGGATTGAGTTTTAGTTAAAGATTATTAATAAATCCTGGGGTTTTATCATAATAAAAATATTATACATATGTATAAATACATCCTTATGCTTCATGTGAAACATGGAGAATATAAATTAATGTAGAGACAGTTAAATCAAGAAGGGTGAGTGTTTTTTAGTGAAGTTCAGTTGATTTACAATGTTGTGTTTCTGGTGTATAGCATAGTGATTCAATTATATATATATATATTATTTTTCATATTATTTTCCATTATAGGTTATTATAAGATATTGAATATAGTTCCCTGTGCTATACAGTAGACTTTGTTGGTTATCTATTTTATATATAGTAATGTGTATCTGCTAATCCCAAACTCCTAATTTATCCTTCCCCCTCTTCCCCCTTTGGTAACCATAAGTTTATTTTCTATGTCTGAGTCTGTTTTGTAAATAAGTTCATTTGTATCATTTTTTAGATTCCACATATGAGTGGTATCATTTGATGTTTGTCTTTCTCTGAGAGAAGGGTTGGTCTTTACGCCACCTGCCTGCCTGTGGGCAGATCTCTCTCCCTTCCTGGGCCTCAGTTTCCCCATTTAGAAAATGAGTTGGATGAGTTGATTTGCTGTGTGATATTCTGTTTTGATATATTCTGAAATTTTTTCTTTCTTAAAATGGGGTCCTTTGTTTATGACAGCCCATTAACCTTATTTTTTAATTAAAAGATTTTTTTTCGTGTTACCTTTAAAGGAAGCTTATTTTACTTCATCAGACAAAGAGACGATGCGTAGTGCAGTGGTCCGGGGGGAAGCCTTTTGAGCCAGATGGTGTGAGTTCAGATTTCAGCCCCACCGTTGGCTGTGTGACCTTGGGCAAGTTGCTCTCTCTGGGGCTCAGTCTAAAGCAGGGCTAAGCATAGGATCTACCTCTTGTGAGGGGTTTAAGTGAGCAACTCTAAGGCAAGGGCTCAGAACTGTGTCTGTGAAAGACCCAGAAGTAGCTGTCTTTGCTCCCAGCTTTCCTGTTTAGACACCACCAGGATGCACAGCTTTCTGCGCTGTGCCGTGTTTCCCTGGGAGCTGGTCGGTCCACATGCTAAGCGCTGGCACTGGCCTGAATCTTGTGATTGAACCACCCTGCCTAATTGTCTTGCCAATGGCTTGGACCAGAGTCACATCCATCAGCAGCCCTGGAAGGTCCTGGCCTCACCTCCTCTGGCCTCTGCTGACTTCAAACAATCCAAGCCTCCCCTGTGACCTGCTGGCTGCATAGGTGCATCAGCCTGTGAGGAAACTGGGGTCCAGAGCCATGACAGGACTTGCCTCAGACCCACAGCTAAAAAGCAGCAAGTCCGGGCCTGGAGCCCAAGGAGTTAAAGTCAGCAGGTTTGACTCTGGGTGTCTTTAGTCTGAATTCAGAGCCAGGCTGAGCAACTGAGCTGCATCTGTGGCTGTGGAAAAACAGAACAAGAACAGCAAGGCACGGGCAGCAGAGGGTTGGACCAAGGCAGGCTGGGCGTTGATGACACCCGGACTTGAGCCCCAGGAATGTGCCGCGTGGACAGGGTGCAGGGAAGTGCCCGGCTGGTGCCGGCGACACAGTCCCATTGTCCTGGCGCCTCGGCAGGATTACAGGGACAATGCAGTTCCCCTCTGTTAGAGACCTGCCCGCGCCGGGCCGGGCTGTCTCGATTTAGAGCAGACTCGGTTGATGAAGCATCGTGCTGGCCTTGCAGAATCGCTTTTTTCACATAATCTTTTCATCTATTTTTTTTTTAAATGGAGGTACTGGGGGTTGAACTCAGGACCTTATGCACGCTAAGTATGCCCTCTGCCACTGAGCTCTACCCACCCCCCATCTATTTTTTATTTTTTAATATCATATGAATGCTCAGGGAGCCAGGTAACCAGAGGTACATCTCAGCTTTCAGCGCTGGGAAAAAGAACAGCAGGGAACGTTTGCTCCAAGGAGATGTGGAGGTGGGGATGAAGGGCTGTCAGTAACCACGTAGAACCATAACTGTAGTCTGTATTCCGATGGCTTTGGACCCCCAGGAGCAGAGGCGGCTTACATTCTGGACCCCCTACCACCCCGAGGGCCGGGACCAGATGTCCTCTCTTCTAGAAGGATCATGTTCGTGTATCAGTGTGGTAATAAGATGAATAATGAGTTTTAGTGTGCCCCTACCACATGCCCAGCACTTTCAGGGACTTGCCACATAGTCAAACCATTTATTTTTGGCAACAAGGCCAGTTCTGTCATTATCTCCATTTTATTGACGAGTTGCTAGGACCTGGGGAAGTTGGGTGAGTTGGTTAAGGTCCTCAGTGCTTGCAGACTGGCCCGAGGGCCCCAACTCAGTCATTTCACCCCTCTTCCTTTTTCCCCAAGTCCTCTAGCACCAAGCAGAATGTTCTGAGGCCACATGCATTTTGGAAGCTCTACTTTCATAGACTCACATGGTGTATTAAAGGCCCTGAGAAGTTCTGCAGGAAACAAACTTTCTACATTTATTTATTTATTTTTAATCTTTTTTGTTTGTTTGGTTGGTTTTGGTTCATTTTATTTTTTGGAGGAGGAGGTAATTAGGTTTGTTTGTTTATTTATTTGTCTTTTTTTTTAATGGAGGCACTGGGGATTGAACCCAGGACCTTGTGCATGCTAAGCACGCAATTTACCATTGAGCTGTATCTTCCCCCTATATTTACTTTTAAATTTACTGATCCGGTGCTCAATCTTCCTTGATAGTAGAACCCCCCTCCCCTCTTTTTTTTTTTTAAACTGGAAACTGAACATCATTGCCCAGTGCTTATTTAAAAAAAAAATGCTGCTGTGTCAAATGGGAAAGATCATGGGCTTAAGGAGTAAAACCCAAGTCGCTATTTCAGCTCTATCAAATTCTCACCCTAGGACCTTGGGCAAATAACTTTATCTCTATACTCTGCTCTCACTTACGAATAAGAGACTGTTCATTTTCATAGAGCTGTTGGAAGGATTAAAGAAAAGCAAAGGATGTGAAAAAGTTTCCCCTTTTGGTGACTGTTGAACTCCTATTCATCCTTCAAAATCCTGATTGTTTACTCCATTCTCCTACCAGCCTCAATCAGAATTAATTGCTCCTTTACGTGTGTTTGTACTATGACCCAAATTTCATGAATTATGGTTGTGACCCTAGAAGGACCATGCCCTCTGTATTTGGTAGTACTCCTCATACTTAGACAAGTACTAAAACTGAAAAAAAATCAAGAAACGAATGTGTTCATGTTTGCGTGTCTTGGCTGTGTTCATGTCATGGCTCTAGTCTGCGTCTTATTCTTTGTATATACCTAGGACAGAAGCTGGTAAATGTCAGTAACTTCTCTTTGGGCTGAATTAAATTGTGGAAGCCATTTACACTCAGGGAGGGATTTGGGGGTGGATTGGAATTTCCAGAGGCTCTGCTTTTGTTTCCACGGAAGGCAGAGGTGAGAGCTGGTTAGGTCAGCAGGGAGAACCCACGCCCCTTGGCCTAATGAGATTTACGGGGCTGCTGCTTCCGCTTGCAAAGCTCTGCTGCTGCCGGGCCCTTGGGGACCAGCTTAGACGCTTCATTCCTCCTTAAAGGGTTTTAGCTGTTTGTTTTTACGGGGAGTTTTATGCTTCTTCAAGCCCATGGTTCATGAAAAGTCCTTTTATTCTTCTCAGAACCAGATAAGGCCAAGGTCCTGGCAGGAGGGCTCCATCGCACATGTCATATATTCAAAATACAAACCACCTGATTCCAAATTCAAAGCTCCCATACAGCCTGTGATGGTAGTGGTGGTGCCGGGGATACTGTGTGGAGGGGCCGGTGCTGTTATTACACCCAATACACAGATGGGGAAACTGAGGCTGAGAGAGATGTGTCCTGAGGCCAAGGTTAGTGTTGAGACAGACTCCAGATGATGGGGATCAGAAATGCCTTTAATGGTGGGGAGGGCAGTGGGGAGCCCTGTGGCCACGTCTGCAGTCCTACTACCAAGTGGTTAAAAGCCCTGGGGAGAAAGAGGAAGATGCCCACACCCTGAGCCCAGAGGGTAAATGGAAACTGCTTTCACAAGCCAAGAGCTCTGCCCAGTGGGCTGTGGTCAGGTGCCCGTCACTAAACCCTAGGTGGGTCCCACCCTGGATCTGCTGGCCCTGGTGTGGTGCCTGCCGGGTCACCCGCCAATGCCCAGCAGTAGTCCTCCTGATGCCCCACGTAGTGATACCTGACACTGTCAACAGCTGACAGTTTCCAGGCTGTGAGGATGCCAGATTAGAACATGTGCAGGTCTTCACAGAAGGAGCCCAAGCAGGAAGTCCAGGCAGGTCCCCATGGGTGACATGCACACCCATGGTGCTTGTGGGGGCTGAAGCCTGTCTGCTCGCTTTACCTCTGGAGTCTTTCATGTTTTCCCTCCCTCCTTCCCACCCCTTCCATTGTCGTGCTCCCACTTTTGTCCTTCTCTTGTCATAGTTTGTCCCTGTACATCCTGCCCATTTAGAGTCCCTCCCAGAACAAGCGACAGGCTCTCTGTTCTCCCCATTCGTTGCTTCTCCCAGGGCGTTGTAGTTTTGACAAACAGTTCAAACAAAATTAAGGAATTAAATGACAATCAGCCACAATCCTCCACCCAACACCGTGATTTTCGTGAATTCCCCTGGAGCCCTGGCCACGTGGTACGTGTTAGGACAAACCTGCTTAATCATAGCAGAGGTACAGTGTGTGTCCTTTCACTTAACATTTCATCAGTGTTTTCAGTTTCCATAATTTCAGTGGCTGAATACTGTTCTGTTCAGTGAATGCAGGATTACATGTGCATGTGTGTGTGTGTGTGTGTGTGTGTTCACTTTCCTAGTAAAGACCTCTTGTGAAGTTAAATGTGGGTTTTGGTCCCAGCCCCACCACACACTCACCACTGTGTGTGTGACCTTTTGCTGCCTACTTCACTTCTCTGAGCCTCAGCTTTCTCTGAAAATTAGAGATGATTATATCTAACTTCTGGAGTTGTAAAAACTAAATGAAATACTGCATATCATAAGTACCTGCTATATATGAAGTGTTCAAAGTAGACATGATTCACTCATTTACTCATCTTTTGTTGGGAAGTGGAGGTAGTCTGGTATTTACTGACAATGAACATCTGTGAGTATACGTGTTGTAATTGTTAAAAGATTCTGTTGAATTATTTATTTGGGAAAAATTCCCCAAAGTGGGCATCACCAGGGAACAAGAAATGCTATGTACAATTTCCATCAGGCAGAAACTGAAGTCCTAAACCTGGATTTGGTATTGTTTGTCAGTTGAGGGATAGCTGGGACTCTTTGGAGGTCTGGGTTAAGAAGGATTCTGAGGTGAAATCTGGACTCAGTGGGGAAAGTGCCATGATTGATTTGTGATGTCTGCCACAGATACAGGAAGAGAGAATAGAGTTTGTTTCCCACATTCTTACCATCCCTGATCTAGATAGAGCTATAGACAGAAATCAGGCAAAGGGGAGTCAGAGCTTCTGTAAATGTTCGTGGTCAGGAAAGCAGGGGTCAGAATCCAGGCAGTCACCCAAATGCTAAAGAGGTGGGTGGCCCTGCAGGGGTCAAGATTCAAGGCATATGGACAGCTGCCCCATTTGGTTTGGACCTAAACCTACCCCAGCATGCAACAGGACAGCATGCCTTCCCGCCATCCGTCTATGTTGGGCAACTGCCTTGTGTCCACTCAAAATGCCACTGCAGGCCTCTCTCTCATCCTTTGTCTTCTCCCTAGTGAAACATGGTTGTGTCATTTGTGACCTGTGCCGGTGAGGCAGGTGCCTGTGTTCCCAAATCTGTCAAACACTAGGCCATACCATTTTGATCTATTTGTTTTTCCCTTGTCTGTGATGACTCATACCAGTTAAAAGAACCTGTCCTTTCCGAGTAAATTACACCTTGCTGGAAGAATTTTGAAAAGCTTAGTCTCTGAGGTGCTGTAGAGTAGTTGTAGGAGGGAAGGTGTAGGGGGCCCAGGAGGGGCTGGCAGGTTTGCTGCTGTGCATTTTCATCTGGCTCGTGTTTCTTGAAGGGTGCCTTTTCTCCTTGCAAGATGCGGGCTGCTGAGCACTGACTGTGTTTCTTCAGCATGCCAAGGTCTTTGGTTTATAATTAATCTTTGCCCACTTGCGGAAAAGATACATTATCGTGGCCAGCATGTGTCTTGTCCGCCCCTATCCCACCTCACATATGTGGGAGGGGAGAGTCTATCCCCTACTTTTTTGCAGGAATTTGGGACTGGCCTGAAGCTAGCACACAGCCTTTCTTTGGAGAGCCATGCTCTAATCCCAGAGTTGACTTTTCTGTGTCTGATTCCCCATTGCTGCTTGGCTTTGGTGTCCAAGGTGGAACTTTGTCTCACATGATTTGGAGGGTTAAGTGCAAATCTGTGGATGGCTGGTGGGGAAAAGACTGGCAAAACCTGTTGTCAGCCCTTCCCTTACCAAGGTAGAAACCAGGGCCCAGAGCCATTGACTGCTTCCTTCAGGGCATTTTAGAGCCCCCTGCTTCTCTTTTTCTGCCCTTAAACTCTCAGAGGGACCCCTATCGACTGGATTTTCATTTCCCAGGGCCTAGGAGAGTGTCTGGCATATAACAAATGCTTCAGCAAGCCTGTATGTATTGGAAGAATGAATTGCATTAGCTCTTACTGTTTTTGGATACAATGAAGGTCAGTCACCTTTCCCCCCTGGCCCCACTTTGTAGAAACGTACATTTCTGGCATCACAAACTCCCCACTTACTTTTTCTTCCCAGACTTCCCTGCACCCATGTTCTCCGCGGAGGGTAGCAACCCACCATAGTCCTAATGTTCTAGGTAGAAGACCAGACACTCCTACCCTGACATCCTCCCTCCCTGTCCTCCCAGGGCTAACCCTGTGCTCAGCTTTTGGGTGGGAAGCTGGATTGCTGTCTCCTTTCTGCATGGGCGAGAGGAGCTGGTGTCACTACCTTGGTTATTCTGAGGAATTCCCCAGATTTCTCTTCTTTAAAAAGTAAACAGAGGGGATGGAGAAATCTGTGGGTGAGAGAAGAGGAACAAGCCACTCCTTGTGCCTTCACTCTGAGTATTTCAGAAAACTTTTTTTGGGGGGTGGGGAGGGGAGGTAATTAAGTTTAATTGTTTATTTATTTATTCATTCGTTCATTCATCTTAATGGAGGCACTGGGAATTGAATCCAGGACCTCGTGCATGCTAAGCACGGCGCTATACTACTGAGCTATACCCTCCCCGCAAAACATCTTTATAGCTCAGACTCCTCTAACACCCCTTTGAGAACAAAGGTAACCCAGGATCATTTAAAAATACTACCTAATCATTCTTGAGCACTTCTTCTGTGCTAAGCACAGTCATCAGATGCTCATAACCAGCCTAGGACATAGGTTCTCTTATTGTCCCCACTTGCAGATGAGGAGACTGAGGCTCAGGGATGGTAAGTTTCTGGGGAGGGTCTGCAAATGGACAGCTGTCCCTACTTATATTCGGCACAAACTACTCCCAGCCTGCTTTGGGACTGAAGCTGGGGTTTAAACCCAGGCAGTTGGGAGCCATCTAAAAATGAGATAATTTAAAACCAAGGGTAGGAAAATACTTACACACTTTTTAAACCAAGCTTGCAAATAAATTCTTCACTATATACAGAGCCCCAGGTCCTAACCCCAGTCCTCCTCTAGAGGCGTCTTCCTTGGAAGCAGACCGATGTCCATTTTATGTCTTTGAGTCATGAGCTGAAATGCAGTTGAGAAAAGTCACAGGGACAGAATGTGTCCTGAACTTGATTGGTATGTGTTTCCAGACCATCTTGGAGTTCTATTTAGCTGGATGGAGACTCTTTGAAAAGTCCTGCCCTGGTGAAAAAGGGAGAGACAGGGTCTGGAGGCAATCAGCCAGGGGCACTGAGTTCCTAGGCATGACAGAGAAGATCTTTCTGGAACCAAAGGTGACAGTGCCCCCAGTCCGGCACATTTTGCTTTGAAGTCTTCGGCATGTGGCTTTGGCAGCATTAAGGGTATGACGGATGCTGGCGTGGGAGGCACAGGCAGCCTGGAGCAGCCCACTGGGTGGGATGCAGAGGATGCTGAGGAGAGAGGACCTGCCTCCAGGGCCCTGCCTTGAGGCTGCTGTGTGTCCTGGGAGGGATTGCCTCCCCTCTCTGGGTCTCTTGCTGCTTCTTTATCAAATGAGAGGGTAGGGGGTGAATGTTGGGGTTTCAAAGGCTCTTTCAGCTCAGTTCCCCACATCCCAACCTTTTTTCTTAGCCAAGGTATAATTTACGCAGAGGAAAACACACATCTTAGGTGCAGAGCTTGATAAAATTTTTGAATTGTAAAATTTTGAATTTTTGAACATACCTATGAATCTATTGCCCAGATCAAAACATGGAACATTTCCAGCCCCACCTCCCCCACTGAAGACTGCCCCTCCCCGACTCAGATCAGCTCTAATGTTTTGGGATTAATGATTCTCCTTTACCAAGCGCGATATTCTTTCAGACTCTTTCCTGTTCTATCTAGACCTGGGCTGCCACTGGCAACGTGTGGCTGCAGAGTAGAGGAGGTGTGCCTTGTCAACCCTGCTGTGCCCGAGAATAAAATACACACCAGCTTTCTGAGACTCAGTGTGGAGAACACAATGTAGAGATTTTACTAATGGTTTTGTATATTGATTACATGTTAAAATGACAATATTTGGGGTGTAGAGTTCGATGAAATACTATTACAGTGAATGTCATCTGCTTCTTTTTTTCTTTTTTCTTTTTTTTAATTGAAATATAGTCAGTTACTATGTGTCAATTTCTGGTGTACAGCATAATGTTTCAGTCATACATATACATACATTAAATATTTTCGTATTTTTCATTATAGGTCTTTTTTGCTTTTTTCAATGTGGCTACTGAGAAAATTTTAATTTCCCTATGTGTTAGTGTTGTTCTGGGCCCTGACAATCTCCTTTCTTGCTGGAATTCGGCATCTCGCATCTCGTAGCCTTCCGTGTTGCCTGCCTCTGCTCCAGGAGGTGCTGGGTGGTGCGTGAAGGGGGCCAGGGACAGTGACTGAGAGTGTGGAGGTGAGAGTGTGGCGGGGAGGTAACCTGCTGTGTGCAGATGTGTTCTTTGTGGTTTTCTGCACAGGTGAATCCTTGCAGACCCCTCAGGTCCCGGGTGTTGTTCCCAGGTCAAGGTCTTGACTGTCCACAGAGCTGTTTTTGCTCTGCTTCTGCCTATTTTTGAACACTCACATTTAAGCCCACTCCCCAGAGGTGTTGGTTCCTCCTTTGTCATGTGGAAGGCCTACTATGTGAGGACCCTGGAAGGAACAGAGGTGGAGAAGTGTACATGTCATTTTGAGTTGTGTTTAGTTTGACTCAGACCTTTTGGGGACTTTTTGCAGAGTCCACACCCTGTAGGGAAGCGACATCTCACCTTTGAAGCCTCTGCTCCTCCCCAGCCCCGCATCCTGTGATCGGGGAGGCCCATAGCCAGCCACCTCCTGCCTGCCCTCTGCAGGGCCGGGGCGGGTTCACATAGTGGGGGTGGGTGAGGTTTCTTTTCTGTATACTTCTGTTTCATAGAATCATTTTTTTTGGCAAATCTTTTGGTTTTAAACATGTCTCAGATGTATAGGACTTGGGGCTTTTTTTTTTTTTGTACTTTCAGACATAGGTTTTTGTTTTTGTTTTTGTTTTTTTAGCTAATATTGTTCATTTACATTAATTGTTATGTTACATCTTACTGGGTTCTGCTATCCTGATTTGCTCCTTTTGGCTATAATTGAATTTCTCAGCCTTGTGGTTTTCAGGTGGACTGTGCACAGCTCCAAGTGCACTTCGATTATGGATTTCTCAGACCTTATCAAACTTCTTAACCCAAATTGTCTAATGGCTAACAGACACAAACACCACTTGTTTCTCTAGATTGCCTTATATAGCTATCATGGGGCAGAGGAACTTTGGACTTCCTTCTATGGGCATCTTGAGCTGTGGGCCTCCTCTTCCTCCTGGTCTATACTCTTCACTCCTCCCTCTGCAGCTGGGGCTCAGGTTGAGAAGCACGTTACTTCTGGGTTCCCCTTTCTGGCTGTGCCATCCTGCTTGTGTTCACTTGTGTGCTGATGACGTACAGAGACACTCAGTAGCACAGCATGGCAGACTGGGAGTAGAAAGGATTGGAAGGATGCTTAGTCATCTGGGCTACTTACACAATCTCTCCAAGCACAGCCCA
This sequence comes from Camelus ferus, assembly GCF_009834535.1. Lineage (NCBI taxonomy): Eukaryota > Metazoa > Chordata > Mammalia > Artiodactyla > Camelidae > Camelus > Camelus ferus. Next base: position 56,838,269 of record NC_045704.1, on the reverse strand, counting down.
TGGGTCTTATCTTTGAAAAAAAAAAACTGATAGACTAAGGGAGGATCAAGTAAGAAAATGTGTGAGACTGTACCTGGCACATATTAATTGCTTGATAAATATTAACCCCCCATTTCCTCCTTGTTAGTTTTCTTGATGGCTTGACATGGTAGAGGTTTTGTCTTAATGCTGTGAAACTTGACCTTGAGAGCTCTCTTGGTTTAGTCATTCTTTTTTTTTTTTCCCTTAAATTGACGTCAAATTCACATAACATAAAATTAACCACTATTTAAAAATATACAATTCAGTGGCATTTAGTACATTCACTATGTTATGCAGCCAGCCACCCCTATCTAGTTTCAGAATATTTTCATCACCCCTAAAGGAGATGGCGATGCTTTAAAGAAGGCTAGCTTTATTGGGGGAAGGTAGAGCTCAGTGGTAGAGTACATGCTTAGCATGCGTGAGGTCCTGGGTTCAATCCCCAGTACCTCCACTTAAAAAAAAAAAAATAAACCTAATTACCCCAAAAAGAAAAAAAAAAGAGAAGGCCAGCTTTAAAGTCAGCTGGACCTACTAGCTGTATACCCTTGGGCAAGTGTCATAATCTTCAGCATTTATTTTCTCTTTACAATAGAAATAATATTGATCATTTTGCAGGACTTTTAAAAAAAACACAGCAGCTTTATTGAAGTATAATTTACATACCACAAAATTAACTCATCCTAAGTGTACAATTCAGTGATTTTTAGTAAATTTACACAGTTGTAAATCCACAACTTGTGGTGTGCTATCACCACAATCCAATTTTAGAGCATGTCCATCATTTTCTGTTCCCATCTCCAGCTCCTAGAAACCACAAATCTACTTTCTGTCCCTCTGGATTTGCCTTTTCTGGACATTTCCATATAAATGTAATTATGCAATATGTGGTCTTTCATGTCTGGCTTATTTCACTTAGTATAATGGTTTTGAGGTTTATCCCGGCTGTAGCCTGTGTCAGTACCTCATTCCTTTTTAGGGCAGAATAATATTCCATTGTATGGATAGACAATGTTTGTTTACCCATTCATGTGTTGATGGGCATTTGGAATGTTTACACTTTTTGGCTGTTAGGACTATATGTGTTTACAAGTGTTTGTGTGGACGTATGCTTTCATTTCTCTTGAGTAGATCTCTAGGAGTAGAATTGCTGGGTCATACTAAAAGGTTGGAAGAATTAAGTCTGCTAATGTGTGGCAGTGTCTGGTACACATAGATGCTTAATAAGTGGTGATAAATGTTTACCTTATTTCCTTGTGGTCTTTTTTTTTTTAATGTGGATGATTTTCTGACCTTCTAACTTGTTATTCATATTTTGGCAATTTTTTCTGTATTCTTATCTGTCCCTGTCCTGAAATTTTCCTTGTTTATGGAAGTCTTGTGATGCATGTATTAAAGTAACTCTTGATTCTTCATGGCTTAGGGTTATTTGATAAGTCAGATCACTTGCTTCACTCATTCATGCCACAAGCATTTATGAGAGCCACATGTGTGCCAGGCTGGTGGGGTTTCATGGTTGAAGCTTGTGCACCTGAGAGGGCACAGTGACTTTATCCATTTTGCTAATCTCTATAGCTCCATCACACAGCATGGTGATTGTTGAATGAACACAAACAAATCTCCTGCCTTCTACTAAATGAGTATAGCTGAAGAGCCCAGAACTTATTTCAGTGTGTTCAGTGCCCAGGCTGATCACTCAGACCTGGGACCGGAAGCCCTGCATCTCTACGACTGGGGGACTTGGGGGTGCCTGAACCTAGCACCAGCAGATGACAGCCAGTCATGAAACTTGTTCACCTGTATACAGTGACATCCTATTGGTAGCTTGTAATCAACCACTGTGGGACTATTTACACATGGAAATGGGCAAAAGCTACAAATTAGGGCTCCCCCAACCCCTTTTCTTTTGGACAGCCAGGTGTTAAACATTTATCAGCACACCAGCCTGCCTTTTCAACTTCATCTTCTTTTATTCTACTGACAAGATGAGTTTTCACAGATGAAGAAACTAAGGCACAGAGATTTGAAGCAAGTTGCCCAAGGTCACTCAGCCAGAAAACAACAGAGCCAGAATCTGAACCCAGACCTGACCTTGGCCTATCCTCATGGTCTTGGGACCAGTATATCAACTTTAGTCATTTTCAGATCTCTGGTCATGTTTTTTGTTTTCCTGCCAAACCATTCTGCCACCAGATTTTCATTTTGATCGTTTCTTAGTATTTTAGGTGCCAAAACTTCCTGGTGTGTTGCCTGAGCAACGCTCAGATCCTGCCCCCTCCTCTTTAACGGGAACTCTGTGTTTTATTTTGTTCTTGCAGAATTTCGCTAAAGAGTTTGTGATCAGTGATCGGAAGGAGCTGGAAGAAGATTTCATCAAGAGTGAGCTCAAGAAGGCGGGAGGAGCCAATTATGACGCCCAGACGGAGTAACCCCCCCTTGCCAAAGTCATCCGCCTGCTCCCCAGGGGAGGGGACCACAGCCTCAGCTACCAGCCCACCAGCCCATCAGGGAGAGGAGATGTGATGAGAGGCAACGCCCACCACCCTGGCCAAAACCCAGCTCCCCTCCCCGCTTCCCTTGTGCACCTGCTGTGTCCTAACCTATGAAGCTCATGGAAGATCTTTCTTTTATCTGTTTTTCTTTTTACCCCGCTTTCTTGTTCTAAAGAAAAATCATTTTGATGCCAAGGTCATGCACTTCATCAGGTTGGAGGCGCCTCCCGTGGTGACCGTGCCTGGCATTTGTCTTACGCACAAGCAGCCTGCTTGGCCTCACCCACCAGCCTCGTGTCACTTCTGGCACCGGGGCCAGGGCCGCTATCTTGGTTTTCTCTGGCGCCTGCCTGCTTCCTGCAGTGGGGGGCAGCTGTGCCAGGAGCTGCACCCTCGACAGCGGCATCTGTAAGCACACCGTGTCCCGTTGGCCAGGTTCACCCCTCCGAGAATTGCTCCACCACCCCATTCCGAGTTGCCTAAGTTCCATGTCCAACAGAGACGGTGCTTGGTGGAGATACCTGCAGGCCTGACTCAGACCGAACGAGAAGAGAGAAAATTTGCCTTAAATGTTGCCTGGCTTGGCCACTGGTCTGAAGCAACCCATTCCCACCCTTTCGATTGAAATCTCATTATGGCACGGAGTGGGGCCAAGGTCTGAGTCCAGATTTGACAGGAGGAGTCTTTTCAGGGTTCATTTTCCGGGCTCCCCCAGTATTGAGAACATTTGGGAGAGAGGCTCGGGACACGGGATGGGAATCTAGGTCGAACAGGTCCTCTGCCTGATGGCAGGGACAGCCAGGGACAGAGGCCTCCTACTAGGCCACCTCAGCCACGTGTGCAGCAGAGCCCTGCCCTCCTGGGACCAGAAAGTGATTTTCATCTGAGGTTGCACCCCCGCGGGCAAAAGGATTTTCCTTTTTTTATTTTCCTCAAAGAAAGATGAGATTGGCTTGGTTCTCCAAGAGCACGTTTGGTGGCATTCTTTTCTCTTTTCCTTGCTCGTTTCATTGGGGGAGGTTTGTGCTGTGTTGGGGTTGTGGAGGGCATGAGCACTCAAATGGTTTACAGAAATAAATGTTTTTTTGTTTTTCAAAAAACGAGGTTGGCTGATGTGTGTCACAAAGCTCCTCTCTTTACTGGAAAAATGACGGTGGTTGTCACATTCAGATGTAATAGGCATTCGTGGAGCTATTGGGGGCTAGGCATATTCAAATACGGTGGCTTATTTAATTTTTAGCAACAACCAGAAGAAATAAGTGCTGTTGGCATCCCCATTTTATGGAAACTGAGGCCACCCTGCTAGAAAGTGGAAGAACTGGGATTCGAACCTGCATCTCTGTTTGGCCCTGGGGCTATAGCTTGGGAGGGGAGGGGAGGAGAGAGACCCCAGGTTTGACAACGGCAGGATTGTCATGTTTCTTATGTGGTCAGAACCCTTCAGACTGTCTATTCAGGGAAAGCTGGGAGAGAGCGTCCTCCTCACTTGGGCTGTGACATCCTTTCTAAGGTTGTCCTGGAGCTTAGAAACGGGACTTCCAGCACGCCAACCCCAGTGGGAGCTCAGAACGAGGCCGGAGGTGTTTCAGACACACAAATGGATTTGGAGGAGTTGAGTGTGGTGCGGAGAGGGTGTGGGAGAGGGCAGAAACCAAAATCAGAGCAGGAAGGAATCCTGCAAGATGTGGGTAAGGCCAGAGGTCACCCTGGGCTCACAGCCAGCCATGCTTCTCTGCTCATAGCTGTGTGGCTTTCGTCAAGTTAGTCAACCTCTCTGGGCTTCAGTTTCCTCAACCATGAAATCCTTAAGGAGCAGCAAGGATTTTGAGGGTGTCAGTAAGGCTCAGTTCTCATCCCAGGAGGCCCGCTCTGAGGTCTTCTTAGCTCTCCGTGCCTCAGTTTTTTCCTATACCTAGAACAGAGGGAGCTGACGTAGGTCTCTGGCTTCCTGGCCTAAGGGTTTAGCTCCTGTCAGAGAATTTGGGATGATTACAAATGCGGATAAGCCCCCCTGGGAAGAAAAGCCAGGTTCTATGAGAGAAAATTACAAAGGGATTGGGCCTGGTTAGGGGCATCAAGGAGGGCTTCCCTGAGAAGGTGACATCCACACCAGAAGAGAGGAGTGAAGCAGGACAAGGGGACCAGGCATAAAGGCTTTGCAGAGTGTTTGCCGAGGGGAAGAGCAAAGAGGGTGGAGCCAGGTTTATCTGTCAAAGAGCCTGATTTTAATCGAAAGCTGCAGCTCAGGCCTTGGCTGGGATTTCAGAGGGCGCCTGACGGGATCTCGAGGTCTTCAAGGGCAGAGAGACCTTGCCTTTATCTCTTTATCCCCTGTAACTAGCATCTAGCAGGTGTCCAGTAATGTTGCCTGGAGCTGCCTCCACCTGCTCCTGTCTCTGCCCAAGGCCCGGACTTGGGGGTGGGGTGGAGCTCTGGGTCCTTGAGTCTGCTTGCTTGCATATATTCTGAATTATTTGACACATTGTTCATTCAGCCACTGTCCCAAACTGGATGGTGTAAAACAACCATGTTAACTTGCCCTTGATCTTGTGGAACAGGAATTTAGGAGGGGCCCCACTGGTGATCTTGCTAGCAGGATCTCTCCTCTAGTTGCGGTCAGATCGACTCTGCTGGACATCCAAGCTCACGTGGCTGGCAGCTGATGTCAGTGCTGGTCTGGGAGCTCAGCTGGGCTGTGGATTGGAGCACCCAGCAAGGTCTGTCCCACACGGTAGTGTCAGGGCTGTGGATTTCTTCTCTCAGAGTGGGCATCCCAGAGGACCAGGGGAGGCTGCACGGCATTTTCTGACCAAGCCTCTGTTGTTAACAGGGCAGCATTTCTGCTGGACTTTATGGGAGAAAGTGGTCATCAGCCCCCCAAATTCAAGGGGAGGGGACACTGGTCCCTCTTTTCAGTAGAAGGAGTGGCAGTATGTGTGACCTTCTTTAAGCACCATGCTGTGACCAAGCACTGCCCTAGACCTGGGGTGCCTTGAGCTCAGGGGACCTACATGAGGTTGGGGGTGGGGTAGAGGAGATCTACAAGGAAACAAGCCAGTAACAGTAAGCAGCGTGGCGTTTCTGTGCCCTCCCCGGGGTTGCTGCTCCTAGCTGATTGATCCCTGGGGGAGGCTTCTGTTTCTCAACTCTGCCCACCCTCCTGATGGCCATTTACTTTCCAGGAGGCTATCTGAGGCCGAGAAAGGAGGCCAGCCCCTGGATGCCACCCTGGTCTGGGGTGGGGGCCTCCTGCTGCCCCCACCCCCAGGATGAGTTGTCCTGGTTATCAGCTTCCTGCTGCTTCCTGTCCCCGTGTCTTAGTGAGTCACAGAAGAGAGGTTAAAAACAAGAACCAAAAAAGGTCCGCTGTGAGGACATGACTCATCATGGGACTGGAGGCAGCTCTGTACTCAGGTTGTGTCAGGTCGGATGTGGCCAGCCAGGTGGTCTGGACCAGTTCCTTCACCCCTCGGTGCCTCAGTTTTCTCCTGATGGCACGGGGAAGGTAAAAGGTTCAAATTCCAGCTGTACCACCTACAGGCTGTGTGACCTCAGGTAGGAGGCTTGACCTCTCTGAGGAGTAGCCAGGCAAGTCATACAGTCAGGATGAAGTTCAGCGGGGCAGGGATATATCACCAAAGTATTTGTGAATAGAAATAGAGTCCATCACACACACCTAGTAAGTGGCTGAGTCAGGATTTGAACCCAGGCAGCCCTGGGTTCAAGCATCTTTTCATCAGCCTTTTCTGTGGGGTTGCCCCAGGAATGAATGAATGAGCCCACAGGAATGAATGAACAGGTGAGCGCCAACATTCTGTCCAACAGGAAGTGGCTATTTAGCCTCACCTGGGTCCCCAGATACCCGCTGGCCAGGACAAGTCCCCTTGGTAGGTGGTCCCTCCAAGGTGTAGGCAGGACAGAGCAGGAATTCCAGAAATTGGGCTCCAACCCAAAGAAAGACAGATAAACATCAGGCAGCCAGACACCACGATGACCATGGTGCCATAATGGCCTGAAACCATCCCCTTTTCCCTCCAGTTTGAAACAAGAGTAAAGGAAAACTAAAGGGGTGTCACGGGTACCACATGATGCTTTATCTGGGGGCCAGACAGACATGTGGGACCACCTTATAAGACAGACCCAGAAATGTCACTGGATTGTGTAATCGGTTTCAACTGCTGAAACCCAATGTTGGTTCTCCTCATATTGGTCCAAGTGTCACCACAGACGCCTTAGAAATCCTAACGTAGAGATGTCAAGAATTTCGCTGAAACCCACTTGTAAATCTGGCCAAAGAACAGGTACAATGCGCCCTTCCACGAGAGCACCCAGGTACAACCCGTGACGTCATCAGACAAGGCCCAGCTGTGTCCGACATCTGAGGCATCCTCTGAGAACTCCATTCTGATGCAGGATCAGCTCCATGGGGTGGTAGGTACTGACCCATCTTCCCGCTTCGCTGTGAGTGGATATGTGTCAGAACACCCCCAAATCTCAGGGGGCAGTTCCAGCCTCGTGGGATAGGGAGGACAAAGCGGGAGGCACTTGGGCTACTGGACGCCACAGTATCCGGTAGAGGAGTCCCGTAGAGGCTGCTCTCTCGCGAGACTTGGAGGGATAATCCCAAATCAGCGTCTCGGCTTAAGCTCTCCGCTTCTTTTCAGCCTGAGCTCTGGGAGTCTGACCGCCTTGTAGCCTGCAACACGGCTTTTTTTTTTTTTTTTTTTTTTTTTTTAATGTAAATTCCTAAGGCAGGAAACTAAGAGAAAAACATTTTTAGAGCTGATTTCTTTTCAAGATGATGCTTTAATTTCCAGCCTTGCCTATCAGAAAAGCTCATCCTAAAATTAGAAGAGAATTTCGCCCCTACCTGCAGCCCAGTCTTCGCCCTTTGCTAACGTCCAGCTATGAGCGCTTTGTTGCCCTGTGATGAAGTTTCAACTTCCGAACGGGGGTCCTGGGGCCCTGTTTGTCTCTCCAGCCGGGACCCTGTCCACTTCCTCCTTGGTCCTGGATCTGGCTGCCTTTCATTCCTTCACTTTCCGGAAGGCCCGCTCCCTCCCTCTGGAGCGAGACTGGTCCCTACTCAGATTCGCTTTTTCAAGAAGGATGTCCCACACCCTGCCTCAAAGATTCATCCAGAACCTGTCCACAGGACCTTACTTAGAAACAGGGTCTGTGTGGATGTCATCAAGTTAAGGATCTCCAGGTGAGAACATTCTGGATTTAGGGTGGGCCCTGAATCCAATGACAGGTGTTTCTTATAAGAGAAAGCAGAGGGAGACTTGAAACAGAGACACAGAGGAGGAGGCTGTGGGAAGATGGAGGCAGAGACTGGAGGGATGCGGCCCCAAGCCAAGGATGCCTGGAATCACAGAAGCTGAAAGGGACAGGAAGGATCTTCCTGAGAACTTCTGACCTCTGGAGGGAGCCCGGCCCCACCATCATCTTGATTTCAGACTTCCAGCCTTCAGAACTGTGAGAGAACACATTTTTGTTGTTTTAAGCCCACCAGTGGTGGTCATTGTTACAGGAGACTTCCCTCTCTCGTTAGCTTCTACCCCTCCCCCACTAACTGTGGCCCTGTCAAGGACAGAGATGGTGTCCCCAGGGCCTCACACACAGTAGGTGCTCAGTAAAGAGTCTGTAAGCAGGGCTCCACTGGAACAGGTGTGCCAGGTCTCCGAGCCCCACTCAGAACCCAAGTCTGCCTAGATTGGGATCAGACCTGGTTTGTGCTTGACTATGCAAAGAGGTCCTGGGGCTTCCCAGCCTCCTCCACCCAGGACCTAGCTTTCACCTCACCTCCCAGAGGGCAGTACATACCTCATGTACCTGTCTACCTCTTTACCTGTCTCATGCACCTGTGGCGCTTCTCCATAGCTGGGGGCTCAAACCCATTATCGTGATTGCTTCTCACTTATAATCATCTCTGGAGGATTCTTTTTTTTTTAATTGAAGTATAGTCAGTTTACAATGTTGTGTCAATTTCTGGTGTACAGCACAATACTCCAGTCATATAGGAACATACATATATGTTTTCATATTCCTTTTCACCATAGGTTACTACGAGATATTCAATATAGTTCCCTGTGCTATACAGTATAAGCTTGTTGTTTATCTGTTTTATGTATATTAGTTAGTATCTGCAAATGTAGAACTCCCAACTTATCTCTTCCCACCCACTTCCCTCCTCCCCCGTAAATATGTTTGTTTTCTATGTCTTTGAGTCTTTCTGTTTTGTAAATAAATTTGTCTCTCTCTCTCTCTTTAAGATTCCACACATAAGTGATATCGTATGGTATTTTTTCTTTCTCTTTCTGGCTTACTTCATTTAGAATGACATTCTCCATGTCCATCCATGTTGCTGCAAATGGCATTTCTGAATATTTTTTATGGCCGTGTAGTATTTCATTGTATGAATATACCACAACTTCTTTATCCAGTCATCTGTCAGTGGACATTTAGGTTGTTTCTCTGTCTTGGCTATTGTAAATAGTGGTGCTATGAACATTGGGGTGCATGTGTCTTTTTGAATTACGGTTCCCTCTGGATATATGCCCAGGAGTGGGATTGCTGGATCTATGGTAAGTCTATTTTAGTCTTTTGAGGAATCTCCATACTATTTTCCATAACAGCTGCACCAAACTAAATTCCCACCAACAGTGTAGGAGGGTTCCCTTTTCTCCACACCCTGTCCAGCTTTTATCGTTCATGGACTTTTCATTGATGGTCATTCTGATTGGTGTGAGGTGACACCTCACTGTAGTTCTGATTTGCATTTCTCCGATAATTAGCCATATTGAGCATTTTTTCATGTGCCTGTTGTCCATTTGTATGTCTTCATTGGAGAATTGCTTGTTTAGGTCTTCTGTCCGTTTTTGGATTGTGTTGTTTGGTTTTTTTTCTTATTAAGTTGTATAAGCTGTTTATATATTCTGGAGATTAAGCCTTTGTCAGTCTCACCTTTTGCAAATATTTTCTCCCATCCCGTAGGTTGTCTTTTTGTTTTGCTTATGGTTTCCGTTGCTGTGCAAAAGCTTGTAAGTTTAATTAGGTCCCATTTGTTTATTTTTGCTTTCATTTCTATTGCTTGGGTAGACTGCCCTAGGAGAACATTGCTGAGATTTATGTCATATAATGTTTTGCCTATGTTTTCTTCTACAAGGTTTACAGTGGCTTATCTTATGTCTAAGTCTTTAAGCCATTTTGAGTTTATTTTTGTGTATGATGTGTAGGAGTGTTTTAACTTTATTGATTTACATGCAGGTGTCCAGTTTTCCCAACACCATTTGCTGAAGAGACTGTCTTTACTTCATTGCATGTTCTTGCCTCCTCTGTCAAAGATTAATTGACCAGAAGTTTGTGGGTTTATTTCTGGGCTCTCTATTCTGTTCCATTGATCCATATGTCTGTTTTTGTACCAATACCATGCTATTTTGATTACTGTAGCTCTGTAGTATTGTCTGAAGTCTGGGAGGGTTATTCCTCCACTTCATTCTTTTTCTTCAGTAATACTTTGGCAATTCTGGGTCTTTTGTGATTCCATATAAATTTTAGGATTATTTATTCTAATTCTGTGAAAAATGTCCTGGGTAATTTGATAGGGATTGCATTAAATCTGTAGATTGCTTTGGGTAGTATGGCCATTTTAACAGTATTAATTCTTCCAATCCAAGATCATGGGCTATCTTTCCATTTCTTAAAGTCATCTTTAATTTCCTTAGTGAATGTTTTGTAGTTCTCCGCACTGAAGGATTCGTAAGATACCATGAGGGAGGCTGCTGCAGAGGCTGGAGTGTGCCCTGGGGCCAGGGCCACTGGGGGACTTTGGCTCCCTCTGAGTGGGACAGAAGGGGCAGTTGTGGCCCTTCAGCCAAGAGCCACACTAGTGAGTCTGGGCCCTGGACAGGATGCAGCCTGAAGAGACTTGCAGGTCTCCTCAGGACCCATGCTACGAGCCAGGGGAGGGAGCGGGTGTTCTGTCTGCTGGTGCCAGGGACCTAGAGAGGGAAGTCTCCAACCCTGGTTGTGTGCCCAGCAGCTGAGGGATAAGGGAGAAAAGAGGCCCCTTTGAACTGAGGGCTAACAGTCTGCCCAGGTTATTTCTGATAAATCCAAAAGAAGTAGTGCAGTCATTGGCATTCCCTGGGCTCATCCCCAGTAGGCCCCAGGACTGATGTCACTGCTGAGGACTTGGGGAGCCCGTGGATGTCACGCACAGGCGTGACAAACTTGTTCTTCCGATAAATCCCCAAACATGAAGGTGGGTGTAAAAGGCAACTTGCGAAACGATGGGGATATAGAATGGTAAGTGTGGAGTTAATTTTCACACAGAGTAACAGGACGTATTGGTTGTACATTGATACCCACGAGCAAAAATATGTCAAATGCTGTGAGAATGAAGGGTGAGCCCCCGGGGAGGGAGGGCAGGAGGGAAAGGTAGTGTCAGAGTGAGAGTCCAGCTGCGTCTGTTTGATTTCATCTATTTTTCAAAGAGCTGAAGGAAATATAGATGATAAAATGTAAGCATCTGTGTCATGGGCAGATGGGCATTTGTTAGATTTTCCCCCCTGTTTGTAATTCAGAAGCTTGGCAGTTTTTAAATAACAGACAAAAGAATTTGCATAGGGCACCCAACAACGCTAGGGAGGAATGTCAGAGTACTCACCTGGACAGGTGATTTTGTTTGAAGTAGAAGTGATGGAAGATGGGGGATAGGGTATAGCTCAGTGATAGAGTGAGTGCTCAGCATGCACAAATCGAGGTTCCCCAGTACCTCCATCCAACGTAAATACATTTAAAAACAAGAGAGAAAACTGATGGAAGTGTCCAGGGAAGCTAAGGGAGAAGCGATGAGTGTTCTCACAGAAGTCCGACCCAGAATGACAGCCTTGTTTGAAGAGTCCAACACCAACCAAAATAAGGCTGGTTGCTGTTGAGAATAAATTGTTGGTCTCAAAGATCAAGAGGAAGAAGAGCACCCTCTTATGCTCCCAGGGCCCTCCTCTAGGCTGCCTCCCTCTAAACCCGAGGCATCCATTGCCCAGGCCCCCTGCCTCCTGTATCCCCCGCCCCCATCTCATCAGCCTTCGCAGAAGCCTTCTATTGGGTGCCTGCTGCTTCTGGCTCTGCCCCAGGATCACCCCTGGAGTACAGGGATGTGGCTTATGCATCTGTCCAGCTCCTGGCACGGTGCCTGGCTTACAGTAGGAGCCCACTTAATACTCAATAAATGGATACCACCTCAATGAGCTTGCCCTACACAGAGATGCTGTGCTTCTCAAAAGATGTCCCCAGGTACCCACAGCAAAACCACTTGGCATATTTCCTAACATGCAGATTCCTGGGCCCCAAGCCAGACCCAGTGAGTCATGATCTTTGGGGATCATCCTGGAATCTGCATTTTTCACAAGTTAACCAAGTGGTTCTTAGGCACTCTAATGAGAATGTCTTTTCAGAGGGTAGAGCCTAAAGATGCTTTTCCTCAGTAGTTCTTAGTGTTTATCGTCCAGGGACTGCACCACTGTCACCTGGGAACTGGTGAAAAGCAAATTCCACAAGCCCAGTTGCTGACCTATTGAGTCACAAATTCTGGGGGTGAGCTGGGAAGTCTGCATTTAAACATGCCCTCAGGCCAAATGCTGAGGCATGTTTGAGTTTGGGAACCCCTGTTTTGGACCCCAGCCCTACTTTCCACCCTTTTGCTAGAAGAGAGACTTTGATTCCATTTTAGCAGAATTTTTGAAATGAACTTAAATTTTTTCATTGTCTAAATATTACTTGCCATCATAAAAACGTTGAGAAAACAGAGAAAAAGAAGGTAAAGATTAAAATGATCTGATACTCTTCCTCCCAGGTACAACTCTTGTCCCAATGGGGGTCTGCCCTCCCAGACTTTTTAAAGCAGCATATACATTTTTATTTTCAAAAATTGAAATTATACTCTGTTCATGTTTCTGTAACTTGCTCTTTCCACTTATCAATATAGGATGAACATTCACATCAATAAATACTACTATACTTAGCATTTTTTATGGCTTATATTGGATAGTTGGATAGCCATTGATTTAGCCAAACCTCTATGGCTGGATGTTTAGAGAGTTGAAATTGGCACGCTGGTGACCCACAAGGCAGATCTGGCTCCCTGATGGGTTGGGACTGCACATATGTAGCTGTACAGTGTGTCCATGCACAACCCAAGGGGACACTGTTCCCTTGAACTTACATGAGACTAGTGACCCCAGAGTTATGCAGTGTACAGCCTGCACAATAGTACTCAGAAGCTCTACTCCAAATCTTGAATTGGTTGCCAGTGTTTAAAAATGGAAAGTCTTCACATAAAAACCCAGCTCTCAACTTTTCTTGACAAAGTCGAAGATCCAATAACACTGGGATTCCGTTCCAGCAGAGTGAGAAGGGGCTGGGACTGAGACGGCTGCTCTTACAGATGGGGATATGTGTGCACTCTCCAGGGTCCTATAGCCCCCAACTCTCTGGTTAATTCCCCTGCCATTCGTTTACATGAATTCCTTTATGTTAACGGTCTTATCCTATAAGTGTTTCAATTTGCCACCCCTGGATGACACTTTTAAATGCTGGTTGAATGAGGGAAGGAATCACTTTTCAAAGCCACAATAGCCTGGAGACAGAAGATTCTTCTTTTATTTCTTTTATTTCATTTAAATAACGCAGATGGGGAGTTGCTATAGCAACTCTGGGACCATGTTGTAGATTACTTCAGGGATGCTCACAGAGCATCCTCCAAGAAGCAGCATCCTTGTCTCTCCCAGTCCCCGACTCCATGGGTAGTCACTTCCAGCATGGCTATAGTTACAGCTGCTGTTTCACAGTGGAGAAGTAGGTGTGCTTTTAGAACAGAACGTTGGCTCTGGAAGGAACACAGGTACCATTTAGTTACTGTAGATCCTGGTTTCTCCTCCACAAAGGATTCCTTTTATTACTTACCTCCCTGTGCATTCCATGTTTGGGAACAATTGTCTTCCAAACAAACTGCACTTAGGAAGAACAGATTTGTTTTCTTATTTAAAAAGAAAATTAAAGATGAGTAGTGGTAGCCCATTTCAGGTCGTGGTTAAGTCAATAGGTTTTAATCCTGGTTCTGCCGTTCACTGGCTATGTGAACTTGGGCAAGTTTCAAAACCCCTTTGAACCTCAGTTTCATTACCTTTTTAATAATAACAATAATAATAACAATAGCCCCCATCTTATAAGGTTGCTGCAGAGGATCTGATACATGGTAATGCATGAAACACTCAGCACAGAGGTTGGCTAAAAATGGTAGCCACTGGACAGAGAATGGCCATGAAAATTTTGATATTAGCAGTAGTCACTGTGTGAGTTTAGCAGTTAATTTGCATAGTCACACAGAGAAACATGGCCCCCATTACTACGGTTAAGGACCACTGGGATCATCCAAGAAACCTCAACTAGGGGCTGTATCAAGGCTCTCCTTGCTGCCTTGTGAGTGTGTTATTAGGCCTTGGGACAGGACTCTGCCCTGTCTCACAGGCCCCCATCTGAGTCCTTGACCACCTGTGATGTTGTCCCTCTCCTGGGTAATGACCCTGAGTATTCAATGTTCATTTTACCCCCTTTGAAAAGTTAAAAATGAATTTCCCAAACTCTCTTGGAGCTAGGGTTCTGGGTGTGAATTTGGTTGTGCCAATTAGATGTGTTCTCAGAAGATTTGGAAGATGGGAAGGAAATAGAAGCTGTCTCTCTGCATCCAGTTTTCTCTCAGCCAGCAGGGTCGTGGTGATACTGGCATTCAGTCTCTAGCTTTGGGGGTGTCTAGAGGCAGGTGCAGGGCACCACTGGGGGCTCTTACCCCTGGACTGCAGCTCTGAAGGTATGTTCCTGATTCAGCAGTCCCCTTGGCAGCTTTCTGATTCTAGCCCTCCTGATTGTGGCAGCTCCCCTGGTGGGTCAGTTTTGCAGCATCTGGGTGGAATCTGACCGCAGCTGAGCCTGGGGCTGCTCCTCCAGCCAGCCATCAGTTCCGTAAGTATCTAGTACTTTGTACTAAACTTTCTGCTGGAAATGCTTAGAATTGTGTCTGCTTTCTGCATGGGGCCTGACTCATACCCCCACCCATCCAGGTACCCCATCTTTGCTGGCCTGGTGTGTGTGCCTGCCCTGCCCTTCCATCAATAGTTGGGTCTGACTCTAACCCTGACTCAGATCTCAGGGGCTGTGGCTTACCTCCAGTGTAGACTACCCACTCAGACTGTGGCCCAGAGGCATTTGAGCTCCTCCTCAAGAACATTGTATGGGGTGTGGTTCCAGGTTCTCACTCCACTCGGATTCCTGAGAGCTCTCCCTTAGCAGTGAGTAAGTTCAGGAGTCACTAAGGAATATTTCAAAACTAAAAATGATGTGTCTTGCTTGAAAATTACTCCCAGCGACATCACATCTTAAAGGCCTGGGGGCAGGGACGGTGGACTAGTTTTCCTTTATGTTTCTTATGATCTCATGACTCCAAGAGTGACTAAATCATGAGCTTTTTCTTTTTAACATTTTAATATTTTTAAACTACGAAAGTAATAGATATTCAGTGTAACTAGTCCTAATAGTAGAGAACTATGTAAAATAAAAATCAGGAAGAATACAGATTATAAATTGTGGGTACCTCAACCATCTGTACTCTTCCAGGCTTTTCTTGTCCTTGTACATATGCAAACACACACGTATATACAGGCATGCATAGATAAAATTTTTTGATAAAATGAAGTTACATATAAGTGAAATTGTACATACATGACAAATTCTACATATACTACACCTGTATGTAGTTTTGCAGTGTTTTTCACTTAACAATGCATAAGGAAGATGTGCTCCATCATTTTATTTCATTCTCTTCAGTTTTGCAGATCATGGAGGTACAAGAGTTTACTGGGCTTAGTCCTCTGTTGATGGACACTGTGGCAGGCCGAATTTTATGATGACCCCCGCAGGGACCTCAGCCCTTATATAGCCCCATTCCCTTGAGTGTGAGAGGAACCTATAAATGTGATGGCATGTCACTCCTGTGACGAGGGTGTGTTGTATGGCACTGTGATTTTAAGAAAGGGAGATTATTCTCAGTGGGCCTGACCTAATCAGGTGAGTCCTTTAAATGGACAGATATTTCCTGGTGGGGAGATTCTCCACTGCTGAGGGGTAGTGGGCATTTGGAAAGGCCTGAGAGATGTCCTCTGGAGCTGAGAGCCACTCCTGGCTGATGGTCAGCAAGAAAGGGGACCTCAATTATAAAGCCACGAGGCAATGAATTCTGCCACCAAACCAGATATGCTTATAAGAGGACTGTGACCTCCAGGTGAACCTGTAGCTTGCTGACATCTTGATTTTGGTCTTGATACCTTGAGCAGAGAACCCAGCCAAGTCGTGCTAGTATTCCTAACCTTCAGAACCGGGAAGTTCTAATGGGCAGGGGCTTGGAGTTTCCAAGTTGAGGGTAATTTGTTGATGCAACAATAGCAAACTAACGTGGCATTTAGGTTGTTTCCAGCTTTTGTGTGTTTGTTCGTCTTTAATTAACAGCTCTACCTTGAATCTCTGCACACACATATTTATTCCACAGAGTTTCTAAAAGATTTTTGGCTAAACCATTGAGATTACGACATGGACCACCAAATTGCCCTCCTGAAGCCCTGGGCTAACTTACACTTAACCCCCTGTCCCCACACCCTCGCCATCACATTAGCCATCATTTTTATTGTGGTGAAATGCACATAACCTAAAATCTACCTTTTTAACCGTTTTGAAGTGAACAGTTCAGTGGCATTACACACATTCACAACATCATGCGACCATCACCCCATCTAGTTCCAGAACTTCCCATCACCCCCAAAGGACACCTCATACCAGTTAAGCAGTTGCTCCCCAGCCCCACTCCCACCCCACCGGCAGCCACTAATCTGCTTTCTGTCTTATTAGTAATCTTTTTACTTTTTGTCAGTCAGATATGCAGATAGGGGTGTTTATTTCAAGCTGCTTTGATGACAGAATAACGCACCCTCTCTCCATTGTGTGTTTCAGTTGGGGCTCAACAGACACCAAATAGACACCTCCTTGCCCTCTGGGTCCTCTCTGTGTTCCCCACCTCTGTCAACCCCATCTTAGCATCAACTCAACCTCCCAGCTTAAGACCTCTGCGTGTCCTCCCTCCCTTCTTTGTCCGAGGGCTGCTGATTCTAACTGGGAAAGCCTCCTGCTCTCTGGGCAGGGAGCAGGGGCAGGGAAGGAGGCTGAGTGCCAGGGAGACCGCAGCGAGAGGCGGGGACTGTGGCTCCAGGGAGGTGGGGGGAGGTCATACCCTTGTAAAGAGGGCAGCTCTTACCCACACTATGGTGGCTGTGTGTTCCCAGGTCTTCTGATTTTCAAAAGAAGCCCCAGAGCTGAGTATTTATATAAAAGGGATTGGTATCTCATTCAGAAAGTATGCTCCCTGTTTCTGGACCACATGGGGAAGCGGGGGTGGTGGGGAGCCCAGAGTCATTTCACCTCACAGACAGCTCCTTTCTCCAAAGAATGAGAAATGTGGGGACAGTGGGTTGCTGGAGGCTTGAAAAGCCCCAGACAGATGCCCTTGGCTCTGTCTCTAGGCCCAGCTCGCTCCTGCCAGGCCCTTTAAAGATTCGGGAACGTTCTTTCTAGCTGCCCTTGTGACTGTTTCCATAGCACTGCAGGGCTCCTATGTGTCACTTTCCCAGAGCAACTCAAGACCCCTCTGGGCCAAGCACCATACCCTGTGTGACATGGAGATGCTAGTCAAGGAGGGGGTGTCCCGGTGGATTTATGAGCAGCTGCTCCAATCTGCCCTGCCTGGTGAATTGTGCTGAGAAAGGTGTTGGGGGCTAGGGCCATTCTGGGTTGAGAGAAAGAAAACCCCAACCACAGGCCAGGCTTTGGGAGCAGAGCTAGGGGCACACCAGCTGTTGGGGAGCGGCTCTGGTACCCCAGGTACAGGCGGCCCTCCCAAGGGCTGCTGAGCTAAGGGTGGGCAGGAAATGCTGGCCCCGGCAAGCTGTGGGGGACTTTAGAACCTGGCTCCTGCTTGCAAGTTTTTCTTTCTTTTTTTTTTTTTTTTTTTTTTCAATTTTTTAATTGAAGTGTAGTTGATTTACAATGTTAGTTTTAGGTGTACAGCAAAATGATTCAGGTATACATACATACATGTATATATTTTCTTTTCAGATCTTTTCCATTATATGTTATTATAAGAAATTAAATATAGTTTCTTGTGCTCTATGCTCTCAAATTTTTCTTAAAGGCTCTTCTTGACAACAGCCATTAGGCCCAAAGATCTGCTGTCAGGATCTCAGGTTTCATTGACACATGGGAAGGCATTAGCTCTAGGCTCCCAGGAGACCACCCCCTAAAACCTCTGTATGGAGAAGTCAGCAGAGGAGGTTGGTGGAGGGGAACAAGTGGCCCTCCCTTGAAGGAGGAGCTAGCATTTTCATCGAGGGTCTACCATGGGACAAGGGAGTGTCATTCTCATCTAGAAGGCATGTGATATTGTTAAACCATTTTACAGATGTGGAAGCAGAGGCTCAGAGAGGCCAAGCTACTTGCCTGAGGTCACAGAGCTAGGAAATGGGGATTTGAACCCAAGTCTGTTGGCTCCAAAGTCCATACTTAAGTCTTTCTCTCCTTCCTGCCCTTGCTCTTACTCTCCATCCTTCCTTCCCTCTCTTTCTCTCTTCCTCCCTCCCTCCCCTTCTCCTTCCCCATCCCCTCCAGAACCATCCATCCTCTGGTCTTTCATGCTCCAACTTGGATGTTCCACAGGCTTCTCAAGCTTAGCAGTTGGAGCTGGTCCAAGCTGCCACTGTCCTTCATATGGCTCATCACCACAGTCTCCTGACTCCCCTCCTTGCCTACTGCTGTCTATTCTCAGCCAGCAGCCAAAGTGAGGTTTTCAACATCTAAGCCAGAAAATATCCCTCCTCTGCTCAGGTTCTGCATGGCTCCCCATTCACACAGAGCAAAACCCAAAGTGGTAACAATGGCACCAAGGCCAGATGTGACGGACCCCGATGTCTCACCAACCCCACCGCCTACCCCTTGCCCCACCACCTCTGATCTAGGTGCATGAGCCTCCTCACTGTGTTTCATACTCATGTGATACAGCCTCAGGACATTTGCATAGCTCCCTCCCTGCGCCTGGAGCTCACTTACCCGATTTTCTTGTGCTAGATCCCCCATTCACACAGCTCTCCGCCCAGTGTCACTGTATCAGAGACACCTGCCCTGACCTCTATTCTAAAACAGTACCCTGCATGCTTCTCCAGGCCCTGGGCCTGGCTTATTTTTCTTCAGAGCACCTGTCACCACCTATACCAGATGTTTGTTTGTTCACTGGCTGCCTTTCCCATCTGGAGTGTCATCCCCAGGGGAGCAGGACTTTATCCCATTCCCTGCTGTTCCCTCAGCACAAAGAACAGTTTCAGGCACAGAGCAGGTACTGGAGAAAACCCATTGAATGAATCTATCTCGGCATCTGTCTGTTTGCATCTATATCTACATCTGCATCTGTAGCTGTTTCTATATCTGTATCTGTATCTCCACCTTATTCATATCTGTCTGCATATCTATCTGTAACTAGAGCTATGTAGATACATAGCTTAGGGGGTTTAAACAAATGCCTGCAGTTCTATGACCTTGTTTCACCTTGTTTTGGTGCCCTTGATACTTCACTGCAGACAGACCAGTGATCGTCAGCCACAGGTGACTTCACCCCCTAGGAAATGTGTTGGCAATGTCTGGAGACATTTTGATGATCTTGACTGGTAAGATTTGGGGGTGGTACTTGGCATCCAGTGGGTCGATGCAGTAAATGTCCTCCATTGCACAGGGAGGCTCCCACCACAAAGCATGACCCTGTCCCAAATGTCACCAGTGCTGAGACTTAGAAAGCCTGGTGTAGACATAGCATTCATTTTTTCTTTTGCGTGTTTGTTCATTGATTCGTGCATTTATTATTATTATTATTTTTTAAATTGAAGTATAGGTGATTTACAATGTTGTGTTTGTTTCTGGTGTACAGCATAGTGATTCAGTTATACATATATATATTCTTTTTCATTGTAGGTTATTGTAAGCTATTGAATATGGTTCCCTGTGCTATACAAGAGAACCTCATTGTTTATCTATTTTACAAATGGTGGTTTGTATCTGCTAATCCCAAACTCCTAATTTATCCTTCCCCTCTTCCCCTTTGGTAGTCATAAGTTTGTTTTCTATGTCTGTGAGTCTGTTTCTGTTTTGTAAATAAGTCCATGTCATTTTTTTAGATTCCACGTATAAATGATTTCATATGGTATTTTTCTTTCTCTTCCTGGCTTACTTCACTTAGTGTAATAATTTCTAGGTCCATCCATGTTGCTGCAAATAACATTAATTCATTCTTTTTATGGCTGTATAGTATTCCATTGTGTTTATATATTTACCACATCTTTTTTATCCAATCATCTTTGGATGGACATTTAAGGTGGTTTCCATGTCTTGGCTACTGAAAATACTGCCATAGCATTCTTTTTTTGACAATATATTCCACAGAATAAATATACCATAATTCATTTAACCACTTGCCTATAGGTGAACATTCAGGCTAGTTCCAGTTCTTGACCACTGCACACACTGCTGCGAGGACTGTCCTGGTGTGTGCCTCCTTGGGCCCCTGTGCAGGTATTTTCTGAGGACATGTAGCCAGCAGAGAGTGAAAGGAGGACATGCCCCTTTGAAATGGGGAAGGTCCTGCCTTGTCACCTTCCAAATGGGTTGTACCAACGTCCACCCTGATGCAGCATGGGAGGGCACCCATTCCCTTCGTGCTGTGGGCAATGCTTTCAGACCTTCTCCAGGGGCCACAGCACAGTGCCCCCTAACCAGATGGTTAGTGGGGCCGTGGGGGGAGTACGGGCTTGTCCTGAGAACAGAGCAAAGGAAGTCACTTGGGGTCTCTCCCTCTGAGTGCCAGCTCCTCACCACGCCTCTGTGAGTGTTCACATCTTGGCCCTGCCATTTACCAGCTCTGTGACCTGGGTAGGTTGCTACACCTCACTGTGCCTCATCTTCTCCATGAAAGCTAACCAGAGCATCCCAGCTCAAGGGGCGTTGGGGGTTAACTTAATTAATACTGACAAAGCCCTTCAGCCTGCTGAGCACACTGTGCACATGGGCTATTTGTGTCTGACATTCTTCTAAGGCAGCTCTCTGCTTCTATTATATTGTGATTT
Source organism: Camelus ferus (assembly GCF_009834535.1). NCBI lineage: Eukaryota > Metazoa > Chordata > Mammalia > Artiodactyla > Camelidae > Camelus > Camelus ferus. Next base: position 56,817,490 of record NC_045704.1, on the reverse strand, counting down.
ATAATGCTGACCAATCAAGGCAGCCGGATGTCCCATGGTAAGGGAAATGCCATATGCTTTATGGGACTTCCCCTACGTGGTATGATGGTCAGGCTTTACCAGTGGTTCTGGGACCTAAAGCCAGGGCTCAGCCAGGAGGAGAGGAGAAAGAAAGCAGCCCTGATGAAGTGAAAATCCTGAACTGACTGAGGAGTTGCCCCAAAGAGGCTTTTAAGCCAGAGGGGATATATCTCCTTCCGCTTGGGCCAAATGCCATGGACCAGGGTCTTCAACAACAGACATATATTTTCTCATAGTTCTGGAGGCTCGAAGTCCAAGATCAAGGTTCTGGCTGATTTGGTTTCCCGTGAGAGCCTGCTTCCTGGCTTGCAAACGGCTGCCTTCTCACTGTGTCCTCGCGGGTCCTTTTGCCCTGTGTGTGTGTGTGTGTGTGTGTGTGTGTGTGTGTGTAGAGAGCTCTCTGGTGTCTCTTCTTATGAGGACACGATCTCATCAGATCAGGGTCCCACCGTTCAGACCCCATTTAACCTTAGTTACCTCCTTGGAGGCCCTGTCTCCAAATACAGCCACACTGCGGGGTTCGGGCTCAACATACGAATTTGGAGGAGCACAAACGTTCAGCCCATAACAGGGTAAATTATCTTAATGTGCCAAGATTAACAATGTTCTACTCCCGCATAGCAAACTGAGCGCAGTTAGAGAGAGATAAATTTCATTTTTGCACATTAAAAAAACAAGATTCTGGGACTCTGCCAGAGGAAGTGCCTGGAACATGTGACATAGGAGGCAGTGGGCATCCCCTAGCCCTGGACCCCAGGCCTGTAAGTCCACCTGTGGGCTTACAGCAGATTATCTCAGGCTGTAATGGGCTGATTTAGTCTCGTGTGTGCCAGGCTGCCCACTGCTTCCCGTCCACTGCGGCTCCATCTGCCCCTTCCTGTCTCTTTTTCTAGCACCTAGGAGGGCGCCTGGGCCATAGTGGGCGCTCAGTAAATGGGGGTTACTGCCTTTGCCCTAAAATGTCAGCAGTGTGACAAGGATGGGGAGGGAACGTGGGAACATTTGTAAACCTTGTGTTGTCTAGGCTTTGTGACATCACATAGGGGGCTAGTTTGTGTATCAGTTTCTCCCAAGGCCAAACATGTGACTTCACTAGTTATTTGTACTGAAGTCAACAGCATCTTTAATAAACCTGAAAGGAGAGGGGGGATGTAGGGGTGAGGACTCTAGGTCAGGAGGAGGATGGTGCCTGTGATAAACTATCCCCCTAGGGGACCCCTGTGGGTGATGACTGACTCTTGGGGACCCCTGGTAGTAACAAACCACATCCACACATCCTCAAATGCTATGGGAACCCCTGGGAATCTATCCTAAGGATAGGACAAGGCAGCTATTTAATTATCATGATTAGAACTTTTATTTCAGTTAAAAAAAAGAAAAAGTTAATAGCAGAGGCCACCTTCGTGGGGCCCTTGGGTTCCACCCTGACACGCTGCTTCTGAGCTCTGGTTTCAGGGTCTGATTTCAACCCTGGATGATTTGAGCCCCTCTGCCTTCAGGTGCCAGGTGGTGACCCAGCGTCCCCATCTGTCACGCACTGGGAGTGGGAACCTGCATGCCTGGGGTCGTGCAGCCGGCAGTGGTGGGGTCGGCACTTGAATGTCTGACCCCTAAACTGGTGCTTTCTCATGTGAAATTGTGTTCCCTTCATCCGGTGGGCATTTGAGAATAAATGTACCCACCAAGACAAGAGAAGGCAGAATGCCAAAGTCATCAGGTTGACCCCAGGCATCACTGAGCGTGACCCTGGCTAGAGAATGGGTCGGGAGCTCGGGGGCCTGGCTCTGACCCTGGTTGTGCTGTGGATGAGCTGTGTGGCCCTGGTGCAGCCCCTCTGCTTCCATGGCTTTCAGTGTCCCGGAGAGTAGGTAAAACCCTCCCCCCGGATTGCTAGATATGAGACTGGCAATTTGCGTGGTGATTTCAGGGTACCTAGAGGAACTGTCGTTATGTTAATCACCCTATAATTATTGGAATGTATTAAAACATATAATAACAGGAACTAACATTTCCTCCCAATGTTCTGACACCTGGGCATGCACAGATCCCCCGGAGAGTGTGTTAAAATGAAGATCCCTGGGCCCACCCCTGGCGTTTCTGATCCAGTGGGACTGGGCAGGGCCCAAGAATCTGCATTTCTAACAAAGTCCCAGGGGGTGCAGATGCTTCTGGTCTGGAAACTCCACATTGAGAATCACTGATTGACATAATGCTCCCTGTATGCCCAGAGGTGCGTTGGCTCTGGCTAGACCTGGTGCTCACCTCTCCCAGCTCCACCTTTGGTGATCTCACATCCATAGATTGAAATTGGCAGTGATGGAAATATTTACACCAGGGAAATTGAAAATCAGCAAACGCTGCAAATCAGGGCTCCCTTCAGAGCCAGTTTTTTTTTTTTTTTTGGAGGGGTGGGATGGAAGGTAATTAGGTTTATTTATTTATTTTAATGGAGGTACTGGGGATTGAACCCAGGACCTTGTGCATGCTAAGCACACATAGAGCCAGTTGTCAAACGCCAGCATCCCACTGCCTGTCCAGAGCTGTTCTAAGCACATCACATGGATTAATTCATTCAATCCTTTCAACCACCCCATGCCGTTCAGGCTCTTGTTATTTCCACTCTCCAGATGTGGAAACAGAGGCCTGGGAAGTTTGAGCAACCTGCCCAAGGTCACACAGCTGTAGAGGATCCAGGCTTTTCAACCTAAGCATTCTGGATCCACTGTCTGTATTGTTAATCACTCTACAGCGCACAGAAACCCTGATTTCACAGGGATCGCCTAGGGTCAGGCTAAGGAAAAAAGACCACAGTGGGTTGATTTTTTTTTAAAATATGAACTAAATACTAGTACTGTTCTGTTGCAGACAGCAGTTATCCCAGATGGCAGGTGGGCTTTCCTAGGTTTCTTTATAAGGAAAATGGGTGCCCTCCTATGGAGGAAAGATTCCAAAGCATGTCCACAGTGAGAGTTGACAGGCTGGGGCAGAGCTGAACAAGTGGGGGACTCTTGGGGAATCAACGTGTTCAGACACTGTTTCTAGATTTTTCTGAGATGCACATGACAACTTTGAATTTCAAATGGTGACGCCAGCTTGAACTTGTCCTAAAATTTGGGTCTATGCACATTCCTTTGAGATCTTATCAGGACATGAATAGAAAACAAGATTTTATTTATTTATTTTTGTATCTTAATGTACAGGGTATTTATTTGTTAGTTTATTTCTTAAAGTATAGTCAGTTTATAATGTGGTGTTAGTTTCTGGTGTACAGCACAGGGATTCAGTTATACATATATATTCCTTTTCGTATTCTTTTTCATTATTAGGCTATTACAAGGTATTGAATATAGAAAATCAGATTTTAAAAATCTGCCCTACATAGTGCTGGGACATGAGTAAGTCCATCTAGGTGGCCTTGAATGAAGAAGTCCTTGAGATGCCATGTGCTCTCGTGGGACCAGAACCAGTGTTGACGGCACACCGCAGATGTCCTGAGTGTATTGTGGGTATTAACTGCATACATTACGTTATAAGGACCATCTGCTGACTGAGGCTCAGGGAGGCTAATTATAGAGAACTCCAGAAGTGAAATTCAGGACTCTCCGACCTCATGTTCCTACCCATCGATGGACGCCTGTGCTATCGCAGCGCCTCTCCATCAGCTGAAAACTCTGTAAGTCTGTTTAAAGACGAAGTGCCAAATAGTGTACTGTGCTCATACTACACGCCAGGCTCTGTGCCATTGCTGGGCTAGCAGAAGCAAACGATAGAGACATAGATGGAAAATAAAAAATAGGTAAATACTCCACATCATTGTAGTTAGTGCCCTGAAGGAAATAAGCAAGAGGGCGTGCTCAGGGCATAGTTGTGGGTGGGAGTCGTGCTGGAGCATCTTTAAACAGGGTGACCCTGAAAAGTCCCTGCAGATGCTGAAGTTTAAACTGAAATCAGAAGGCTGAGGAGACATTGTCTGTGGAAGATCCCAGGGTTTGGGGGAGAACTGTGGTAAACTGCATAACAGCCTTCTAGGATGTTCAGATCTTCATCCCCAGAACCTGGGAAATTCGTTATAGCCAGAGGGACTTTGTGGGCGAGATTAAGTTAAGATTCTTGAAATGGGGTGGCAGGGGGCATTATCCTGGATTATCCAGGTGGCCCTATGCAATCATACATGTTCCTCCAAGAGGGAAGCGGAGGGATATTTGACTACAGAAATCAGAGATTGGAGTGACATGGCCATGAGCCAAGGGATGTGAGCATCTCTGGGAGTCAGAAGAGGCCAGAAATGGACTCTCCCCTGGAGCCTCCAGAAGACACTGCTCCTGCTGACACCTTGACTTTAGCCCCGTGAGACTCATTTCAGGATTCTGACCCGCTGAACTGTAACAGAATAACTTGTATTTAAGCCACCGCGTTTGTGATTGTTTGTTACAACAGCGAGTAGTAAAGATTAACCTTGCCCAGTTTGGGAAGGTGACCTTGGAATGCCTGCGTAGCTTTGTTTACCTGGAGCATTAGGCCAGACTGTATCATCTTTGTCACCAGTGTGATCTATGGTGGGGGCGTTGGGCTTGACCTCTGGAGGGGCTGGAGGTTAAGGTCAATCATGTGAATGGTCAGCCAAGTCCACATGACTGAGCTCCAGTAAAAACTGTGGCCATCAAGGCTGGGTGAGCATCTCTGTTTGGCAGTACTCTGAGTGTGCTGTCACATCAGTGCTGGGAAAAGTAAGTGCTGTCCACACAACTCCTCTGGGAGGGGGCGGTTAGGTGCTCGGGCCTGGTGACCCCTGGACTCTGCCCTTTACGCCTCTGCCCTTGGCTGATTTTCATTTGTATCCCTTCACAGTAGTAAATTGCAATCATGACTGTAATGGCTTTTCTGCGTTCTGTGAGCCTTCTAGTGAATTATCAAACCAAAGGGTGACCTTGGGGACCCCTACTTGCAGGTGTTGTTGGAAGTGAGGTGGTCTTGGGATTCCCAAGCTTTGTGTGCAGCAGTGGGAAACCACTACTACATGCAAAGGTCCTGTGGTAGGAAAGTCACATTATGCACTGGGAGCTTCACTAGAGCCAGTGTAGCCGAGACATAGAGAATGATGGCGGGTGGGGTCTGCCAGCCATGGAGACAAAGGGACAGCATCTCCACCACTGACCACTGCCAGTTTCCCTAGCAGCCATCCCTGCTGGAGAGGGGCCTCCAGAGCTCAACTATTACATGCCAATCCTTCACTTCTCTGCCTGGCTGTATCTGTGAGATCCAGAATCTGTTCTGGGATGTTCCCTGGGCTCCTCTTACATCTCTGCTTCTGCACTGGCTGCAGGGAAACTTCAGACAGTGTGTCCACCAGGCAGGTCTTGCTGTAAAGGAATCTGGATCAGTCTGGTGGATGTGTTTTAGCCCGGTGTGTCCTTGGGTAGCATGAGCCTAGGTTCCCAGGAATCTGTCCCTCAGGATGCTGACAGTTTCATCATGGGACCGCTGGGTGTTCCACGGGTCTGGGTAGATTGAGACATCGGTAATGTCAACAGGAACCACACACAGGACAGCATTTTGGGAGTTCTCACCCTGGGCAGACTGGGCGATGAGCCGCCCAGCCTCGCCCCGTTTGTCGATTATTCCCATTTCACAGGTGAGGGTCCTGAGGCTCAGAGGGGCAGTAACTGACCCTGGGAAGTGGCTCACATGTGACGGGAATCCCAGTCTGATTCCAAAGCCTGGCTCTTAGGCCACGATGTGCAGGGAGGCTTAACAGACCCCAGGAAAACTGTTTCTTCAGTGGTTTGCTCAAAAATGGTTTTGGAGTGCCCCAGCTGCCAGCCTCTGTGCTGGGGATTTCATGGTTGATTAGCTTGGGTTCCCAAAGCAACAGACCTCGAGGCCAGGATTCAAGTGCAAGGGTTTAGTTGATTTTTTTTTTTTTTTTAAAACAAGGCATTTTGCTGAGGCTATCACAAAGACACAGGGCCATCCATGATGGGGGGTGGGACCATGGGTCACATGCCAGGGACATCCCATCTTCACACACAGTAATGCACACAGGGAGCCTCACGCTTGTCACTTGTGGTCACATGAGCAGGTCACATATACCCTCATTCAACAAGCCTTTATCCACGTGTGACCGCAGTGTGATGGCCTGGACACAGCAGGAACTGAGCCACTGCCTGGGCCACACCCCAGGCCACTGCTCTGGGCAGGGCTGGGAAGCAGCTCCAAAGGGGTTGGTGGGTAGGCAGGATACAGGGGAGCTGGGCACAAATGCTGGTGATACAGTCAGGTCCGGGATACACTGGCAGACCCAGGACCGCAAGGGGTTCATTTGGGAGGTAGTCCTGGATACCGAGCAAGGGGGTGGGAACTGAGACAGAGAGGGAAGGAGCCAGTAACAAGAGGGGTTGTGATTGCTGAAGGCCACCCTGCGGGACACACCTGAGTGTCTTCCCACCCAAGGTCAATGCAGCTGGTGCTGACCCTCCTCTCCAGCAGGCATCGGCTCAGGACTACTCTCAGGAACATCACATCTGGTGGGCCAGCCTCTCAGGTGGGCAAAATGGGCCCCAGCCAAAGAAAGACCCACTGGGCAGAGAAATGCAGGTGCTGGTGGTTGTGATCAGGTAGGGACATCACTTGATAAAGGCAAAGGGAGTCAGGGGCTGGAGCAGCAAGACAGATGGGGGGCATGCAATCAACATATAATTAACAGGGTCCCAAACTGCGACTCTGGGGCCAGAGGGACCACAGATGAGCAAATGGACTGAGTGGGAACCAGGGTGGCCAACTACCCCGGTTTGCTCCAAGACCGTCCAGTTTTAAAATTGGAAAGCCCACATCCCAGGCAATTCAGAATGGTTGGTCCCCCTACCTCCTGCCCCTTGGGGACTTCAGGGCTGTACAGAGCAGGTGCTCTCTCTGAAGTGACAGCCCCACCTAGCTCAGCAAACTTCAGCGTGTTGGGAGTATGGCACAAGTCTGCCAGATCATCTCATGTTTCAAGAAGAGTCAGAAATCGAGATTTTATGTGATATTTCTCAATTTTAATTGTTTGAAATTAATCCACATTTTAAAAGCTCTAGGTGTGTCTAGGGAGTGATGGGGACAGCTTCCCTGGTAAGCGGTCAGAGGTCGTGGCTTTGGTGAGCAAGGGGCACCAAGGGGGCAGGACCTGGGGCAGAGTGCTTTGTCCTTTGCTCTTCTGTCCTGCAGGCTGCCTGTGTCGGGGGTCATAGCCGCCCATGGGTGCCCAGAAGGGAGCCTGTGGGTGAGGCTGGCCCTCTCTGGGTCTGCGGAGCCCCTCAGAAGGGAGCTGAGTACCTCTGAGTCCAGCTCCTTGTCTCACAAAAGAGGCCCAGAGGCTGAGAATCCTACCCAGAGCACAAGAGCAAACTGTGAACCAGTGTAGTTCACACATCCCTACTTCTCTCTGGCCCCCATCCTCTCCCGCCCAGACACCCCTTTCATGATTTCTTTCACTCCATCTCAGATTCTTCTTGAACGCAAACACCATGGACGAGTAACAAGATCCTTTGGCAAATCGAGAGGGCCGAGGACACAGCTGCTCTTGAGGTTTTATTAGAAAGAGCTGCCCAAGGAAAGGGAGATCTTTCTAATTAATTCTTTCTCATAAAGGAAATTGCTGCTTGACTTTTTTTTTTTCCAAAACAAGGAAGCTAATAAAACATTATCTTTAGAAGAAGGATAAATATGCCCTTTCCTAGTTTATTTTTCAAGAATCTAACCATGGAGAGAAGCCAGATCTCCTCTGATGTTGCTTTTAACACGTGATTACTTTAATTACAGAAGTTTGGGTTTCTATGCAGCCTAGACCATTAGTTCTGAATCCTTTCAAATACAAACCTACTTCCTGCAAACACGGAAATTGGGGTTGCAGTCGTTAGCGTTGTTGGGAGCCACCTGGGAGAGCTTAAGGGTTGAATGGGGTAATTTATCCAAAGAAATGGGGTTGACTTCTAGTGACCAAGGGTGACAGGGCCTGAGGAGGGAGTGAGAGCCAGAGAGAAGTTCCATCAGACACCCTGGTAGTATCCCTTCTCCATCTTCTCTCCCTGCTAATCTGCTTACTCTCCTTTACCCACGGGGTCTGCCCCCAGCACCTGAAATTACAAATCACAAATCCAGGACACCATGTGGTAGAGGTGTAAGATCAGGGGAAGAACCTGATTGGCCCAGATTGAGTCAGGTGACCAACCCAGGTCCAATCACCTACAGCTAGGGCAGCTGACTCTCAAGGTGCAAATATGGCCACCAGGGTCCGTTCCGGTGCATCTGGAGAGCAGAGTCTCTGGGAGTTGGTGTGGAGGACAGAGGCCCGACCCGTGCTTTCTATCCTCTGGTGCTTCAGAAAATACCCAAGGACAAGAGGCCACAGCAGATTTAAGACACCAAGGGTAAAGGAGCATGTGTTTTATTCCTTTAAACTTCATTTACATAAATTTGTGAAATAACAAATATATATTGGAGCCATTTTAAAATTATGTTCATTAGTGGATTGCAGACCCATTGCAAGGACCCCACCCACAGCCTGAAGTTCAGGAATGGCCTCAGTTACCTTCTTGCAAAAGGTGAATGAACCCTTTGCCAATATCCTATCAGCCTTTCTCCCTCAGGGATACTCCACCTGTTTTGGCCCAGGGAGGGAAGAGTTCCTTCTGTCTGCTTTTTACACTGTCCCTCTGTGCTGCAGTAATTCCCACCAAGCTTGGGTAGGGAGGACCTGCCTGCATGTTTTCTCTGCATCCTTAACTGGGTTGGGGAGCCAGGAATGGGGGCAGGGAGGGGAGGGAGGAAGCCAGAGGCTCAGCAGGGGGGTTTATCAGCTAATCACTCACCTCCGCCTTCACTCTGATTACTCATTCCATTCTCATATTCATTTCTGCCAGTATTGTTGAGCCCACACCCAGCGCTAGACACTGGGTGGGTGAGAACACATTTTCATGGTGCTGAGAGACCACTCTAATGTAGGGGTGTGAGGGCACAGGAGCTTGGGGAGGGATCTATCAGAGGCTTCAGAGAGGAGACGTCATTTGAGCTGAACTTAAAAGGTGCACTTGTTCATTCACGTATTCATGCAGTCACCAAGTCCCTAGCTGTGTGCAGACATTGTTCTGGATGCTGGGGACACACGGGGGAGATGGACAACAAGATCCCCACCCTTGTTACAGGCCAGGGAATTGATTCCACGAGGTAGGGGCACAGCCAGCTACCAGGGCTTGGGCCCACAATGCTTATAACCCAGCAAAGGGCTCATGGGCCCTGGGTCACAGAAAGCCCAACTGGCAGCAGGAGGTAGCAGCAAAGTAAGGATTTATTGCAGGGCGCCAAGCAAGGGAGTGGGAGACAAGCCTCAGGAGCACTCCAGCTTTGTCTTTGAGTTAGGGGTGTTTTCAAGGGCAAGAACAAAGAAGCTGGGGTTAGTCATCGTCTTGTGGCATTCCTGTGACATTTTCTTAATAGTAGTTTCAGGAATCAGAGTATCTCTGGTTTATGATTCTCTGGCCAGGTGGTCCATGGCTAGGGGCGGGGGCGGCAGAGGGTGTAGTCTATGAGCTCATCTTGCCCTGGAGAAACAGCCTGAGTTTGCAGTTAATGATGAGGCCTATAATAGCAGCTTTAGTACATTAACAGTGTTATTGACAACAGCTGTTTTAGAACATTCGCGATGTTATCAACAACAGCAGTTTTAATCATCTGATTCTGGTTGATTAGTGTTCAGTTAGCACAGAATTAAGGCCAAAGGGGACAAGAAAGGGAATACAGTTTCGGGGAGAGAGATTAATCATAAACTGGGGAAGGAAACTGGTTTTAGGAGGACTCGGTTTCATACTCGGCTGGTGAGACTATTGGTGAGAATCCCCAGGCTGGGGTCAGCCCCTTCTCCCCAGCTGGCATTTATCGAGCACCTAGTGCAGGCCAGGCACCGAGCTGACTTTCTCATCCAGTCTTCACGCCTCAGAGGGCACGCATGTAAGCCCCACTTTGCAGATAAGGGAACGAAGGCTTAATGAGGTTAAGCGATTTGAACCCTCTTCCCACCTGTGTGATTTGCTGTGTCCCGTGTGCCGAAAGATGTGTCTGCTACGCTGTTATAGTTGTCCGTCCATTCAGGGCTCTCTGGAGGACAAGGACATCCCCTAACATAGGAAGTGCTCATTAGGGTTCGTGGAGGGGACCAGTGCCTCCTTCACCCTCGGATCTCAGGTATCTGGCCCCCCACCTGGGAACACTTGCTCTCAGCTCCTTCCTCCACGGTGAAGGCCAAGGACTGATAGTGGCAAAGCAGCAGCCTTCCAGGAAAAGAGAAACAGGGACATGTATGGAAGCTTTTGTGCTGAAATTTCAGGATCAGGTAGGGGAGAAGATTTTAAGCCCCACTTTCCTTGCTTCCAAAAGTCGCCCCGTGGAATTGGTTGCAGTAAGAGTATACAGGTTGGGGAAGGATCTGAACCCAAGATTTTCCATGTCTGTGAAACTGATTTACTGGCCTGTGGGACCCCTGCCTGCATTGATGCCCACGGGTCTCCTGGATCTTGGGGAGGGTACCCTACGCTCCTGCTCTCCAGAAAGTCTTCCTCGGGTTAGGCAGGCATCACAAGGGGGTCAGTACCTGTTTCTCGGTAGGTCCCATTGCTTCAGTTTACTTTGTTCTTTAAACATTTTTTAATCTTTATGGGGGGGGCGGAATTAGGTTTGTTGATTGATTGATTATTGCCAGTTTGTGTTATTGATGCCTGGATGCTCAGGCCTTAACCACGTAGCTCTGCAGTGGGTACAGCTGTTCCCACTGCTGCCTCTTGGTCTTCAGGTTGCTGCTCATTGAGCCTGTGGGGCATGGCACATATTTTCTTGGGCCACAGATCCAGGGGCTTGTACTTTTTGCTTTCGTAGAATTTCCTGAGGTTCTTTTTCTGAGTCTGGTTAATGATGGTGAGAACATGAGCAATGGATGTATGAACAACTTGGATCTTGGAGAGCTTAGAAGCCGCGCTGCCTGTCACTTCAGCAACGTGCAGCTGGGACAGGTCCACTTTCAGGTCCTCCAGTTGTTTCAGCAGCTCCTCCTCCTTGATGCAAAGGTCTTGAGCCTTAATCTTGGCCATGGCTGTACAAGCTGCCGCCATGTTTATTTATTTTAATGGAGGTACTGGGGATTGAGCCCAGGACCTCGTGCATGCCAAGCATGAGCTGTACCATTGAGCTATACCCTCCGCCCCACCTAGTTACTTTAAGAATGAGAGAAGAATCGAGAACTGCAGGGCTTGAAGCAACACACTTTTTTGGGCAATCAGTGGATTTCAAATCCAGAGGGGAAGGGCCTCTGGCCTCTGTTCACTGCAGTCATAGCAAGAATGCAGTTTCACCTCAAATGTGACGCTGCCTCCTTCCAGCCCAGATGAAATCACCCTGACTGCACAGGGTGACTCCTGAGGGCCCAGAAACCTGGGTTTCAGCTGTGTCTGTGCTCTGTTGCTGTGTGGCCTCAGGCAATTCACTTCCTCTCTCTGAGTCTCAGCTTCCACGCCTTGCAAGTGAGAGACTGCAGACTCAGGTGCTGCCAGGGGCCAGGGGCTGGATGAAGTAGAGAGTGAGTGAGCCTGGGAGACCCCTGCCCTTCCCATGCGGGGACCAGGGTTCATGTTTCTAGAGCTGCTGATTTTTCAAGAGAAACCAGAACTTTGGAATTTTTCTTTTTTAATATTAAGGTTTTATCATCCTTGCTTTTGTCATTTTAAAGGTTTTTAAAAAAATTACATTAATTAACAACAGTATCCGTGCCCCCAAAAAGGTATTCAAGTCAAAAGTGTACAGCTATCACATGTTCATAAAACATGAAATTTCCAATCGTTACATCCTTGTGCGTTCATATTTTTTGGATCAAGCATCTTGAGTGAACTACGAGTTATTAAAAATAAAGACATTTTGTTCTTTCATTATTTGATAGGGTCCTAGCTTTACATGCTTATCAGGCTAAGGAGAAGGTAGGGCAAGATGGTTGAATCTATTTTCAGATAACTTATATCTATGAATAAAGTGTCTACATTATAGATCCTATATGTATCCAGCACTAGATACTTGGGTTTAAATGTGGTAATTCTTTCCCAATCCCTTGCCCTGTAGGAGAGAGACAGGTTGGCTGCTCAAACTTCATTTCTTAGGTATCATCAGAGATTGATTGACTGGCTTTGTTGCCTTTTCAGGAATGTGATAATCAGGGCATATTCTGTTGTATGTACCCTTGAGTCTTTGATCCTAAGACCACCCCTGAAATTGTTTAGGTTATTTACATGCACATGATAAACTTCTTGAGATTCTTTTTCCCCCCTTTGGCGGGATGGTGTCTTGCTGCAGGTAACTAATGAAGAAGTGGTCAACCACAGAGTCTTAAAGAAATAAGAAATTCTGTGCCCCCTGAAAGTGGTTCTTATTGGTGCCTTCATTTAGAAGAGCACTCTTTAAGATTAAAGCGAAATGTTTTCTGATAAAATAACAAATTTCATTTAGTACAGGTTCTTAGTAGAAAACAATGACAAATTGAGTATTGTTTGTAAAAGACTAACGTCAAATCGGCTAGAGATAAATGTATCATGTTTTAAATTAGGTTTTGTGAGTAGACAGATTAAAATTCTATTTTATTTTTCAGCCGCATAACGATTTATTGAAATTGATGAGTAAACAAATCGTTTTTTAAAATACCTTTATTGTGGTATAATTCCTGTACAGTGAGCTACACATTTCAGATGTACACAAAATTCTATTTTAAATATAATACTTATAAAATAAATACTTTTGTATTCAAAATAAGTGTATAGCTATCAACTACACTTCAATAAAAGACAGATTAAAAAAAAAAAGAAGGAAAAAAGTGCATAGCTAGATGGATTTTTGAAAACTGAACACACAGTTCAGTTCAGCACCCATGTCAAGACACAGAGCACACCTGCCCTGAAATCCCACCTGCCCGCCAACCTCCTCTATCGCTGCCTCAGTGTCTCCCCCATCCCCAGAGGTGACTACTGTCCCAGACCTCTAACACTGGACGTCTGCTTTGTTGGTTTGTACTAGCACTTTACATCTGGGTATATATATATATCTTTTTTTGAGCAAGATTTTTATTAGTGAAGTAAAAAAATAGTAGAAGATAGTACACTCCTGAGAATTGGGAGCGGGCCAATCCAAGAAAGAAAAAATGGCCCATCTGGGTATACTTCTGTACTGTATTTTGTGGTGTGAATGCACCACACTTGATTGCATCTTTGTACTGTGGTGGGCATTTGGGTGGTTTCATGTGTGGGACTAGAATGAAGAGGCTGCTATGGATATTTTAGACTGCACCTCTTGGTTCACATGCGAATGCATTTCTTTCTAATCCGTTCCAGGGGTGGAATTGCTGGGTCAGAGGAGGGCAAGTGTTCAGAGAAAGATGAATGTGATCTGAATTCTCCCTACTTCCTAGCGACAGAAAGCAATGAATATTTGTTTAAACGAGAATTCAGCCAAGTTAAACATTTTTCAGGCAGATGAGGCCTGCCGGCAGCCACTTCATAAACTCTAGGCTGGGCTGGGCCTGACAGTCTGTGTCACCCCTCCTCGTCTGCAATGAGCTTTCATCTGTGTTTTGTCTTTATTTCCTTTCCCCCCCAACTTATTTATTTAAATGGAGGTCCTGGGGATTGAACCGAGGACCTCATGCATGCTAAGCGCACATTCTACCACTGAGCTCTTACCCGCTCCCCCCCTTTGTGTTTCGTCTTGCTTCTTAAATTTGTATAACACTTTTCATTATAAAAGAACTATAACTGCTACAGAAAATTCAGAAAATGGAGAAAAGTAAAAATAAAAAATCCCCAAGAGTTCATTCCTCTAAAGCAAAAAGAGTAGTATAGTTGTATACTGTGTTCTAGTGCTTTTTTCCCCCTGTGGATATATGTCTTTTTTTCTTTGAAATTTGCAATATTGCTCTGCCTAAATTATATGGTCTGCCTTCTTAACTCCATCATAAGCATTTGCATGTTATTACAGGGTCTTCCTATCCAACCATGGTTGGTTTTAGATTCATTTAATGTTCTGGGTGGAGAGAAGACAATTCCAGTCTCTATTTTTAGATTTATCATTATATCTATAAATAAAAGGGCTGCTGGTAAGAGAGCTCAGTCTCCTGTAATAACAAGGCTTTATTCCAGGCGCATAGGAAAGTGGTTTTAAGAACGTGAAATCTGCAGCCCTACTACTTGGGTTCAGAATCCTAGTTGTCCTGATCCCCACTACGTGACAGCTCCAGGCCTCAGTTTGCCTTATCTGGAAAATGGGAACAATGACCAGTGTTTGCCTGGTACTTTGGTGTGAGAATTACGTGAGGCACATGCTTAGAACAGGGTTGGTGCTTTGTAAGCATATAACAAGGGCTAGCTATTTATTCTTTGCTACAAAGAACTGTTTTTTAATGTGTACTTTTCCACATGTAAAACTAATACTTATTCATTATAGAAACTTAGGAATACTTAGAACCCTGCTAGGAACATTTATGTGTATATTTTGCCAGTCTGGTGTTAGTGTTTATGTAACGTGTGCATATCTACTCAAGGTCAAGATCACAACATCTGGGTTGTTTTGTGCCCTGTTTCTCAGTCACCCCATATTTCTTTCTCTGTCATTGCTGGGAGCTGGTTTCCATGGGCCTCTCAGGTTTCTACATGTCTTCAAGCAGAAGCATTGACCCTCTGTTCAGGATGTTTGTATAGCAGTGATCAGACAAGGTGCTTCCCTGCAAGCAAAGGGCAAGTTGTTTTCTGCTCACTATAATAGAGTCTCTTCCAGGACCAGGTCAGGCAGGCTTCCTGCCCAGTGGAAGAGATTTGGGTTCCCTAAGCCCACGGTTTCTCTGGGGAAGATCATGCATTGTGTACAGCTTCACTTCGCCCCGTGGCATCTGCAGACTTGAGGCTTATGTTGCCTGCTGTGCTACGAGTGATAAAGTCCTTTGTCTCTGATCCAGGAGTCTCCTGTCTCCTCCAGCAGCTGTGAAACTGGCAGGCCACCTTGTGGGCTTGCACCTTAGGAGCAGTCTCTGCTCATTCACAGGCCTTGAGAGTCATTCCACGGTCTTCTCCAGCTTGATTTCCAGTGGCCACTGTGGTAGTCCCTCGTTTTACTTTTCCGTCACTCTTTGGACCAGTCTCCCATCACTGGAAAAATAGGTCATTTTACATTTTTTCACTATTTTAAACAATGTTGCAGTCCTGGAGCTAAGCTTTGCTGTCCTGTGACTGTTTCTGTACCATAAGTAGAAATTCCGAGGAATGACAGGACACTGAGGTTGGTGTATCATTACACCCTTTGTAGATTGAGACCTAACTGATCCCGAGCCCCTGGGGTTTTCTCTGAACCAGATCCTGAGCTCTTTGAGGGCAGGGACATCCTCATCCTTGAGTCTGTAGTACCAAGCACATAATAGGTGCTCATCCAATATTAGTTGGACCCAAACAGGGAAACAAATAAAATCAAAGAGGATGCCACTGCACCATATTTCATGGCGTTGAACCTGCCGGTTCTTGCTCATCACCACAGCCCTCCAAGAGATAGTCTGAATGTCACAAAATCACATTTAGTGTAAGGAGATAAGAGACAAAGGAAACCTAGGGCTTGGGGGGCGGCACTAAGGGAGGGGCCCGAATCAGCTCCTTAACCCCCTAAATCATCCCCACAGTGAGCTCCTGGGAAAGGTTATTCTAATGTCTTACTTTTACTTTCTATTGAAATACAGTATCTATAGAGAAGTGTACACATTAGAAGTGTACGGCTCCACGTATGCTCACGCCCTGAACACAACCACAGGATCAGCACTGAGCTCAAGAAACCCACCGTGACCAGCCCCCCAGACCCCCTTGTGCCCTGTTGGACTTCCCCCACAAAAGTAAGTACTATCCTGCCTTCTGGCAGCAGAGATGCAGTGTCTTGCTTTTATACGTGGACTCGCACACACCGTGTCTTCCTTTGTGTCTGGTTCCTGTCCCTCAGCGTTATGTCTGTGGGGTCCAGCCCTGCTGTCATGTGTGCTTGCAAGTCATTCTTCTGTGTGGGTCCTGTCATCCAGAAATACCTCATTTGTTTAAGGATGCTACTGTTGATGGGTACTTGGGTATGATATTTTCAAGGAGGAGTTCTTGTGAGCAGTGTTGCAAAGAATATTCTAGTACAAGTGATTACACAGGTAGGTGATCCTGTTAGGTGTACCACTGAGGAGTGGAATTGCTGGCTTATGGTATACATCTGTGTTCAGCTTTGTCGAAACTCCCAAATGGTTAGAAACTGTTTATTCAATGAATGACTTTGTTGAATCAAAGAATCAGGGTGATGGATAAATCAGACTAATCCTTACCGTCAGGGCTGGCCTCACGGGCAAATGGCTGTGTGCTCAGATGGGCCTGGGCTTGGGATTTAATGCTCTGCAGGAGCCTTCTCGAAATTTTAAAAAAAATTAAATAAAAAAAATTTTACATGGAAGTATAGTTGATTTACAGTGTTGTGTTAATTTCTGGTGTACAGCATAGAGATTCAGTTACACATTATAGGTGATTACATGTTATTGACTTGAAATTCTTAATTTCTCTCTGCCTTTGTGTTTTGTAAGTGACGTGTGAGGGACAGTGGAGCATATGCTGGGGGCTGGGCGGTCCTGCCTGCTGCCATCTCCCTGCTTCCTGGGATGAGTTTTCAGCCACCTGCTCCATTGCCCCCTCCTTCCCCCTGTAATCACTGCTGTTCTCCACCTACTCTTCCCCAGAGCATCCTGTGTCTGAGGGAGCATGTCATTAAATAACAAATGAAAAACACCGTGACAGGTTGAGAGAGAGAGAGAGGAGAGGGAATGGGAGAAAAAAAAAAAGATTTTTCTGCACATTTTCATGTTGCCTGGGCCCACAGATGATATAGCAGCCCCGGTGAGAGTTTTATCTCGTGCTCACTGTGGCCCAGGCCCTCAGTCAGCACTTTACACACATGGTCACATTTAACCTCTCAGCACCTGTGTGAAATCAGCATTACTGTCATCATCTCCTTTTTGCAGACAAGGACCTTGGAAGGAACCCTCCTGAGTGGGAGCCAGAAAGTGGGCCTTGGGCAGGTTTGAAGGCAACTCTGTCAGCCCCCAAAGCCCATGCTTGTCGACCGCTAGGAACCCAGTCTCCCTGCAGGAGCCTGGAGGGTCCAGGGGAGCTCTGCAGTGTGTGGCCGTGGATGGAGAGTTGCCGTTTCAGAGCGTGGAAGGCTTCATGAAATGATTATGAGGTCGCGATTCATACTGCAAGAGAGGTCGGGTAGGGGCGCCTTGCCAGACACAAGGCTTTTGTTCCCAGTGCGGATTGCGGGGGCACTTTCCTCATAATCGTCTCAGAGAGGAAGGAAGCAAAGATTTATCTCCCAGAGTCTAATTAACTTCCTTTGGGGAGGCCAGTATCTGTCCCACACAGGACTCTGAGTGCCCCCCAGAGAATGCTTTGCAATGATTCACTAAGGGTCAGACTTTGAAGGGCCAAAGATACACAGTTTGCTTACAGAGTCTTCGAAAATATACGTTCTTGTGTGTGTGTGTGTGTGTGTGTGTGTGTGTGTATGTGTATAGCTTCTTTCCAGACCAGCCATTCCCCAGATATCTGTATTGTTTACACTCCCTGCCTCTTTGTGAAGTTTTTTGTTTCGGTTTGTTTTTAAATAGGAGAAGAAAGAAAGTGACCAGAGGGGATAGGATTTGCCCAAATCAATAGCTCAGCTGGAAATGGATTCAGGGTCAGAGGTCCCCTAATCAATCACCAGATGGGTTTTGAGGGGCTTCTGCCTAGAAGGGAAGTTCATGGGAGAGTGAGCACGAGGTGGTTAAGCCATAAATTCTGGGCCGCTGCAGCCCGGGGGCTGCTGACCGCGTGTCATGGGAAGTTTCAAGGCAGACTCGTTTCTTGCCAACTGCTGACTCTGTTTTCTGCTTTCTGGAAGCTGTGGGACCCTGCCCCCCTGGGCCAGCACTGATTGCACCAAGGCTGGACACCTGACCCAGGCTGGACCAGTCAGCATCTCTGCCCTGTCAAACTGCTGTCAGGACTGATCCTGAAACAGAGGAGATGAAGTCGGGTGGGGCCGGCAGCCATGATGTCTTGTCCACAGTCTTACCTTTGGGTTCTCTGAGACACCCCCTTGACTTGCCCATAAATCTCCTTTGGTAATTCAAGTTTCTAGAATGGCTTTATGCAGGTCCAGCCACATAAGGCATGGGGCTCAATGCAAATGGAAACCATAGGGCCCCAGGTTCAAACATTTTTAAGAATTTCAAGGTGGTGATAGCAGAGTGTGAAACCAAGTCAGGGCCCTGCTAAGCCAGGTCCTGTGGATGGTAAGGTTGCAGGCCCACGGAGCTGCCCTGGGTCTGTGTTACCTGCAACCTAAAGAGACTTGAGCAAGACAGACAGACCAGGCTGGAAAGGTTGTCTTCTGTCTTCCCATCTGAAGGAAATGTGTTTCAAAATTCTTCCCAGAACTTCATCAGAGGGGGCAGTCACAGGCCAGGAGACCAGAAAGGACAGAAAAAGTCCAGGAAGACTGAATAAATGCAGGAAAAGCCATTCCCAGGGCAGGCAGAGAGCCCTGGGGTGGGGTGGGACTGGGAGCAGACTCCTTTAAATTCTGGCTGCCAGTCAAGTGCGGACCGAGCCCAGGGTCCAGGGAGGAAGGCTCCGAGGGCAGAGCAGTGCAGCCTAGGTGTTACCTTAGACTCCTTAATCAATAGAAATTGATAAGAGGCCAGGCAAGGAGTTCAGGCAAGGCTTTACTGGGACTTGTGCTGCAAGACAGTGAAAACAAGTAACAGGTTCCCGTGCTCCCTCCCCAAGTGACAGGAGGTGGGGGAGCAAACTGGTTCCTTAAATGGGGTAACAACAGGGGCAGTTGTGTGGGTTGGGCTGGAGTGGGTGCTTAGGTGGTCTGCCCATCCCCTTGGTGGGGCTGTGTGCAGGGATCATGTGCAGTCCCCTGCTTTTGCTCCTGACACCTCAGAAACGGCCATCGATTTGTGGCCTTTTTGTATCTCATTGTTCCTATTGCCCTGACTGTACATGTGTGTAGTTATTTTCAGTCCCTCATAGTTTCTTTGTATAGACATTTGTCCAGGTGCAAGCACTCCAGTAAAGGATCCCAGGTGCCAGCCTGTCTTACCAGGAGCGCCCCAAGGGGACCACCACTGTGCATAACAGTGAAGAAGGGGGTCTGGACCAGATCAGAGCAAAGGGAGAGAATGTTCCCTTTGCCCAGTGCAGCCAAGGGGCCCCATCAGCAGTGCAGACAGTGGGGGCCGCAAAGCACCATGGGCACCTCTCAGTGCACCTGCACATCTGTGCTTTGGTGTCTGTTGTTATGTTTAACTGAGGAATTTACTGAGTTCTCTACTCATTCTCCATGAGTTCAAGTATCCCATCTAAACCCCGCAAAGGCCCATCTCCAAATGCCATCACATTGGACGTTAAGGCTTCAACATACAGATTTTGAGGGGACACAAACATTCAGGCCATCACATCCAGCTGTGGATCTTTCTCTTATGATCTGGCTGTGTAGCCTGACTCTGTTGCTGTAAATACATCTTCACCGTGACTGAGACCTGTGAGTTCTTCCAGTGAGTATCTGAACGTTGGCGTGGTCTTGGGAACACTCCCCACTGCAATGAGTGTGTGTGATTTCTTGCTTTTTGTTCCTGGAAGGTAGTTACATTACTTTCCCAAAGAACAAATAAATATGCTTTAAATTTTTGTCAAACGAAGCTGCAGCCATGATGTTTTTTCAGCAGCAAGGTCACGTTGTTGGTGCATCACCTGCAGTGACAGTTTCCAGCAGCTTCTCCGTTGCGTGGCTTCATTCCCACTCCTGGCCCTTGGCTCTGACAAACTTCCCTGATGCTGAGGTTGTCGGAACCTATGCCCACCTCTCTTCTTGCTGCTGCAGCTGGGAAGCGGCAGGGATGTCCTGGAGTGAGGCCTTGCCTCTCGAAGGGCACCAGTTTGCAGGCAACAAGAAACCAGGACTCCCCAGTATAGGAGGAGGTTGTGAGCAGCCAAGGAGAACACTTCCAGGAACCGCACCATGGTCCTCAGTCGCTCCTGGGGAATTCCTCTCCCGAATGCTGAGGCGACGGGCCATTCTTTTCTGGAAAGGTCACAGTTTGCATTACATTCACTGTCTCATGACTGTCCTGGCTGCGGCAGTGAATGAGAGAATCAAATGGAGTGATTTCAGCAAGCAGAGAGGGCAAAAGGACGCGGAGCCAAAAATGCAAACCC
The DNA here is from genome assembly GCF_009834535.1 of Camelus ferus. Classification (NCBI taxonomy): domain Eukaryota; kingdom Metazoa; phylum Chordata; class Mammalia; order Artiodactyla; family Camelidae; genus Camelus; species Camelus ferus. The sequence goes on along the minus strand of NC_045704.1, from coordinate 56,797,103 downwards.
GGCAGCCCAGATTGCTCAGAAATGTGCAAGGTGGTAACATTTCTGTGTCTCTTTGTTCGAGTTCTGGCTTGTCTGCTTGGAGAGCGTGTTTGTCCAGAGTTTCCCAACTGGTCCCCGGGGAGATGCTGCCTCTCCCGGCCTGTGGAAGTGAGAGCAAGCCCAGAGGTGGTTCTTAGAAACACAACCGCACAAGACTAGGATCCCAAACCGTGCAGGTTGAGTGACATGGCAGGGGGGCTGAGTGGTTAGAACATGAGCTGGGGCACCAGACGGACTTAGTCCCCACTGTCTGCCTCGGCCACAGTGAACTAGGACAAATCATGGGACCTCTCTGAACGTCTGTTTCCTCATCTGCAACGTGGTGACAGTAGTTTCTACTTCACTCTGAGGGTCACCGTAAGGATGAGATGCAATTGTGTATATAAGATGCAGATTTGGGGCAACTGTTGTTAATTGCTGTCTTCTCAGGGTGCATGGTGATCACATGTTGGGGGAGGGTGGGGTTCCTACCTTCCTGTGGGCAGAAAAGAAAAGGAACTAACTTTTCTTGAAGTCAATAATGTCATAGAAACTTTACATTTTATTTACTCTAAACGAGAATCCTGAGAGGCAGGGCAGGGCTTTTCAAAATGTACCGTGCGCAGATTCCCTGGAGGGTGTTGTTAGCTGTAGGGTCTGATTCAGCAAGTCTTGGGGTGAGGGCTGAGATGCTGCATTTCTAACAGTCTCAGACCATGCTGCTGTTGGTCCGTGACCACACTTTCCCGCGGCCTGGCCCGATTTCCCCCCTCCCTTCTGTCCATCTCCTCAGGCCCATCTCTCAGGTCTTGGCTTAACTCTGCTTCCTTAGGGAAGCCCCCACCCTCCCTGGCCTTTCCTTCTATGACACTTCCTCCTGGCCCTGTTATAGTCTCCTACATAGCACCTGAGCTTAAGTGATTAAGTATGGGATCCCTGTATGATGGTGTCTGTCCATTTAGAATGTCCTGGTATCAGTAACTATGCTGAATGTCTGCTGGTGCTTAGCAATGTGCCTGGCCTATCATTGGTCCTCCAGAAACATTTGTTGAATAAATGAATGAATGAATTAATGAGAGCTAAGGGGTCTAGCTCTCCTTAGACCCCTTCAGTCTCCAGCTCCTGAACCTTACAACTCACAGTGTGAACCCAGGGAGGAGCTCACTTCTGGGGCTCTGCTGTTGAAATGAGAGAAATTATCCATGGACACAGTTGTGACCCCTTGTGACTTTTTAAAAGTCATAGTCATCATAAGCCCCTTGGTCCACACATGGGCATCACTGAGTCAGCCTGGACAACTCTGATCTGGGGCTGCATTATCCCCTGAAAATTCACTCTGACTTCCAGAGAGTGATGAAGTGCCAGTGGTGGAGGAGGAGGTGGTGGTGGTGTGGTTTGGCGGGAAGTGTGGAATTCAGCAGAAACACAGGAATAATCCAGTTCACCTCTGTTGTGCTTAAGAGGGGCTGAGCGCTGTTCTGAGTGCCCCACTCACTTGGTGCCCATTGTACGAGGGAGGTACTGCCATCCCCACTTTCCAGATGGGGAAACTGAGGCCAGTTAAAGAGTGGACACAGGGCATATGGCTAGTGGATCTGCAGAGCGTGGCTACTTGGCCGCCTCTCTTTAACTGGAAGCTCTGCTGTCTGGTTGACGGTGCATCATAAGAGCTGTTCCATGCTACAGGACAAGGGGACAAGGTCTGTCCTTAAATTCAGTGCATTTGGATCCTGTTCATGAGCCAAACCTGCTTCTCTTTGTGTTTCCTTTCTGTTCTCTGTAGCAGAGGGCAGCAGTTAAGGTGACTGTTTCCAGAATCCAATGCCCGAGTGTAAATCCCAGCTCCGACATCCTTGTGCGATTTTAAGGAAGTCAGTTGCCTTCCTGTGCCTTGGTTTCCTCCGATGTAATACGTGACTAACGCCTGAACCTGCCTCAGAATTGTGCAGATGATCAAATGAATCACTGTCGGTGAAGGGCTCAGAACAGTGCCTGGGAGGTTGTAAGTGTAGTTTGTGTGCTTGGTGTTATTATATTTTAAAATAATGACAAATCTCTATTTGCTCGAAGAACAGATCTTTGTTGGAAAATTCTTTTGATTGGTTTCTGGGTGGCCAGACAAACAGTCCTCTCTGTTTAGAACAAGGGGCCCCGGTCCAGCCCTGGCCCCGGCCTTTTTAGCTGTGTGACGTTGGGCAAGTCCTTAGACCTTTCTGAGCGTCCATTCTCCCAAAAATACAATCAGGGGTCATCCTCCCCATTAGATTCCTGCGAGCAGTCAGAGAAATTCTGGATCAGAAGCCAGGGGCTGGACATGAGGGGCTCTTCCTGGGAACCAGTCATCTAATAAGACAAATACGATATTGGACAGGGACTTGTGTTTCTCTGAGCGGGGCATGTGCACCATTGGAGAGCCCCTGGGTCATTACTCTTACAGCCGCAAAAGCTGCAGCCACTGTCTTTTCCTCTTTTCCACCTCTTGGGTGGCTGAGGGGCTGGAATCCTCATCTCCACAGTGGGGTTGGTGGGTGTTGGAGGACCATCAGGAACCCTAATTCCTGACAACGAAGGCAAAGTCCCCATGGGGCTCCAAGCTGAGGCTTCCACTGCGCATGTGCTGGGGCATGGTCTGCCAGCCTCACCCTGGGTGTCACAAGGCTTTCGTGAGCCAGAGGTGCTGGACTGTCTGGGGCAGCCTCTTGGACTGGAGGGGCTGCTGGGGTGGCAAGGGTGGCTTGTGCTTTCTGAGGGGGATTTGCATGGAATGTGCTGACCCTCCTAGCTTGGCTGGTGCGGCTGAAGGAAAGATGGAGGTAGGGGCCGCAGGGGTGGCACGTGCCTGCAGGGAGGCGAGGAAGGAGTTTGGGGAGGAGCAGGAGAGGGGAAACTGTCCCCTAACCTGGGGTTGAAACTTACCTGCACACAAGACCAGGGCCTGCCCACCAGCTCCTGTTGTCATTTCCAGTCCAAGGATGGGCTGGGAAGATGGGGTGATGGGGGCCAGAGCTAATCACTCAAGGGGGCACCTCTGAGACAGAGCTCTTCAAAGTGTGATCAGAGAACCACTGTCTGCTCCCGAGGAGCCTTCCTTAGGTTCTTCTGGGCAAATGGTCTGCAATTCTCTGGACTTTCATCTTTATGTAAAGTAGGAGATGCTTAGCTATAACTCAAAAAGCGAGTGTAGTATCATTAAGTTGGTGTCCATGGGCTGGGGAAAATATTAACAGAAAGTATGCACATCCTTCTCCACCCTTCCAACTGGGACTGGTGGCAGGACAGATTGGCACACTCTCAGATCTTTATGGCTCTGATCAGGGAAGTGGGTAAACATTTATACAAGAAAAGGGCATGGTGAAGAGTTGCAGAAAAGGAGACCATATCTTCAAGGGGAAGGAAGGGTGGGAAAGAGGAGAGAGCAAGGGGTGCCAGGGAGAGAGAGGGATGCAGTCAGATGCTTGGAATGGGACTTTGGAGAGACAGATGAGCACAGAGGACATTTGTTATGTTGTGGCCACTGGTGTCTAGAATCCCATTCCTGGTTGGGGAGACACACCCACCAGATGAGTCCTGAACTAGTAGCCAAGTTGAACTCTGTACCAGTTCACATCCCATGGGAAGCAGATGCCTGGTTGGAATTCGATGTGCAAGAGGCCTACTGGGTGGGAAGCCTGTGATGGGTGGGGGAGAGGGAGCAGGAAGGGAGAACCTTCTGCCCACAGTGCGGGTCTGACACCCAGGAAAGGGGAAGCAGAAAGAAGGAGGGTTGGGTGGGAAGAGGTTCAGTCCACCAGGCAGCAAGGAGGGAGTCTCAGAGGGAAGGTAAGTTGATGGAGGAACCCCACATAGGGCCAGAACAGCCTGTTCCTCCAGCTCTGTCCTTGGTTGGGAGCAGGGAGGCTGCCAGGTTCTCTCTTGGAAGGAGATCTGAGCAATGCAGCCCCCTGGCCACTGCAAACCTGAGAGTATGGACAGAGTAGCCCCAAAGAGGGTGGGTTCTGGAGGCAAAGGTCCACTGCATGAGCCAGGCTTACAAGGTGAGAAGGGGTCTCAGGTTGAGGGCTGCAGGGGGCCCCAAGGGATGGAGGCAGAAGCACAGCTTCTCATGCCACTGTTGTTTCAAATAGGCTGCCACGTGGGCTACCACCTTGCCCTGCAGTTCTTAAAGATGGCTCTGGGTGCCAGAAGGCCTCACATCCTCCTGTAAAGCCCCAGCCAGGACGGCAACAGCTGGTGATGGCATACCTGTGGTTCCAAGGCCGGTGTGCGCTGGAACCCTGGGTACCTGAGCCCATCTCCCCGAGCTTCCTTTCAGGTGACCTCCAGCGCCCAAGCCCTGAGGCCTGGGGACACTTAAATTCAGTGGGTGTCATCAAACCAACTCCCAGATCCTTTAGTGTCGGGTGTTAGATGTTTCAAACAGCACTGCTGGAGGAACATCCTTTTCTTTGGGGCTGGATCGTTCCTTGGTGGCCTCTTTTGGGTATTGGTGCCCCAGTTTATTCCGTGAAATTTGCAGGCTGGTGGGTGGGGCCCCATCTCAAGGCCACACCCTCACCCCTGGGGGAAGAGCGTCACCTGGCAGCCCCTCTCTGGCCCTCGGTTTCCCCGGTAGGCATCAGAAGCCACTGGTGTTGTAACCGAAGCTGTCAGCACCTGCCTGGGTGGACGCAGCCTCCTCCACCAGCTGTCAGGGACTGAAATCTCTTAAAGGAGAACACAGCCTTTTTTCCTCCCAGATGAGAGTGGACACTTAAACATAAAACCTCCAGAGAAGACAGGAGTATATACTCATAGGTGTAAGCCACAAAGCAGACCTGTGGTGGGGGGACCCAAAAAAAAGTTAGGTCTCAGCCCTCATGCCGGACCCCTGTGCACATGATCTGATTTGGAAGTAGAGTCTTTGCAGATGTAATTAAGGATCTCAAGATGAGCTCATCCTGGATTAGGGCCTTAAATCTAATGACTGGTGTCCTGATCAGAGACAGAAGGCACAGCCTCAGAGAAAGCCGGGTGATGACGGAGGCAGAGATGAGTCTATCAGTTCCCTAGTGCCAAGGAGCGCTGGCAGCCACTAGTAGCTAGAGAGGCCTGAGATGGACTGTCCCTCAGCCCAGAGGGAACCCACCCTGCCAACACCTTGGTTTTGGACACTGACCTCTGGGGCTGTGAGAGAAAATGTTGTTTCAGCCTCATCTCCTCCCACCCCACCCCCAGTTTCTGGTGCTTGGTTAGAAAAACACCAGGAAATAATACAAGACCCATTCATGAAAAATCAAGCTCCCACATTGGAGGAGGACAGCTAACACCTGTGTATAACGAGGGTGGGGCAGGGCTGGGAGGCACAAGCCTGAAAGGCCACATGCGTTGACTGTGTCTCTGTGCCTTGCTTTTAAGGGACCAAGTATAGGCTGGACGATACCTAGTCACCTGGGGATCTTGTTAAAATGCAGATCCTGACTCAGTAGTTAGGCAGTGGGTGGCGGGGAGGTGTGCTGGGGGATGAGATCCTGCATTTCTTTTTTTTTTTTTTTTAATTTTTTTTTATTGAGTTATAGTCATTTTATAATGTTGTGTCAAATTCCAGTGTAGAGCACAATTTTTCAGTTATACATGAATATACATACATTCATTGTCACATTCTCTTTTGCTGTGAGCCGCCACAAGATCCTGTATATATTTCCCTGTGCTACACAGTACAATCTTGTTTTGGCAACCACAAGTTTGTATTGTATGTCTGTGAGTCTGTTTCTGTTCTGTATTTATGTTTTATTTTTTTTTAGATTCCACATATGAGTGATCTCATATGGTATTTCTCTTTCTGACTTACTTCACTTAGAATGACATTCTCCAAGAACATCCATGTTGCTGCAAATGGCGTTATGTTGTCAGTTTTTATGGCTGAATAGTATTCCATTGTATAAATATACCACCTCTTCTTTATCCAGTCATCTGTTGATGGACATTTAGGATGTTTCCATGTTTTGGCTATTGTAAATAGTGCTGCTATGAACATTGGGATGCAGGTGTCATTTTGAAGTAGGGTTCCTTCTGGGTATATCCTTAGTAGCGGGATTCCTGGGTCTTATGGTAAGTCTATTCCTAGTCTTTTGAGAAATCTCCATGCTGTTTTCCACAATGGCTGCACCAAACTGCATTCCCACCAGCAATGTAGGAGAGTTCCCTTTTCTCCACAGCCTCTCCAGCATTTGTCATTTGTGGACGTTTGAATGATGGCCATTCTGATTGGTGTGAGGTGATACCTCATTGTAGTTTTGATTTGCATTTCTCTGATAGTTAGTGATATTGAGCATTTTTTCATGTGCCTGTTGATCATTTGTATGTCTTCCTTGGAGAATTGCTTGTTTAGATCTTCTGCCCATTTTTGGATTGAGTTATTTGTTTTTTTCTTATTAAGTCGTATGAGCTGCTTATATATTCTGGAGATCAAGTCTTTGTCGGTTTCATTTGCAAAAATTTTCTCCCATTCCGTAGGTTGTCATTTTGTTTTACTTATGGTTTCCTTTGCTGTGCAGAAGCTTGTAAGTTTCATTAGGTCCCATTTGTTTATTCTTGCTTTTATTTCTATTGCTTGGGTAGGCTGTTCTAGGAGAATGTTTTTGAGATGTATGTGAGATAATGTTTTGCCTATATTTTCTTCTAGCAGGTTTATTGTATCTTGTCTTATGTTTAGGTCTTTGATCCATTTTGAGTTTATTTTTGTGTATGGTGTAAGGGAGTGTTCTAGCTTCATTGATTTACATGCAGGTGTCCAGTTTTCCCAACACCATTTACTGAACAGACTGTCTATATTCCATGGTATATTCTTGCCTCCTTTGTCGAAGATTAGTTGATCAGAAGTTTGTGGGTTCATTTCTGGGCTCTCTATTCTGTTCCATTGGTCCATATGTCTGTTTTTGTACCAGTACCATGCTGTCTTGATTACTGTAGCTCTATAGTATTGTCTGAAGTCTGGGAGAGATATTCCTCCTGCCTCTTTCTTTTTCTTCAGTAATGCTTTGGCAAGTCTAGGTCTTTTGTGGTTCCATATAAATTTTATTATGATTTTTTTTCTAGTTTTGTGAAATATGTCCTGGGTAATTTGATAGGGATTGCATTAAATCTGTAGACTGCCTTGGGCAATATGACCATTTTAACAATATTGATTCTTCCAATCCAGGAGCATGAGATATCTTTCCATTTTTTAAAGTATTCTTTAATTTCCTTAATCAGTGTTTTATAGTTTTCCGTGTATAAGTCTTTCACCTCGTTGGTTAGATTTACTCCTAGGTATTTTATTACTTTGGGTGCTATTTTAAAGAGGATTGTTTCTAAGATCCTGCATTTCTAACAGGCTCCCAGGCAGTGTTGTAGACCTAAGGACCACACTCTGAGCAGTGAGACACAGGATGCTGTGTCTGTGACTGCTCCCTGGACCACATGTGCTGGGGCCTCCTGGAATGCTCAGGAAGAATGGAGGTGTCCCAGGCACCACGCCTGATCTACAGAGTCACTCTCTGGGATCATGGCCTGAACCAGCGTGTCTAACCACTTCCCCAGGAGAGCCTTACAACTGCTGAATTTAAGGTGCACAGGACCATGTGGGTTTCTGGGGTATGCTGGGCTGGGAAGATAGTGGCCCTATGCTGGGGGAGTCTGAGTGTCTTTCTTATTGAGGCAGGGAAAAAAGCATCTGCATTAAAAAAAATTTTATTTTGGTAGGGGGAAGTAATTAGGTTTTTTAATTTACTGGTTTAATGGAGGTACTGGGGATTGAACCCAGGACCTTATACATGCTAAGAATGGGCTTTACCACTGAGATACACCTTCCTCCCTTTCATTCTTTTTTATGGCTGAGTAATATTCCATTGTGTGTACGTGTGTGTGTGTGTGTGTGTGTGTACAAATATACATATACAGGCATTACTTTTTTTTTTAAACATCCTTAGTCATTAAATAAGCAGGCAGCTCTTATCAGCCCCTTGGTGTTTTTAATTAGTCCGTGAAATCCACAAATGTGGAGACCTCAGTGTTCGGCCGTTGGTTTAAAGGTATACGCACAAGGATGCTTCATGCCACATCGTACATAAAAGCAAACAATGGGAAGCGAAGGAAGTGCTCACTCACAGGGGATTGGCTTAATCAGTTACATAGTCTCAGACAGCAGCATGTTACCAAAACAGAGGCTGTGCGGCTGCAGGATGGATTAAGTGGAGGAAGAACAGTTGTACAACTGTCGGTGGCTTCTGGAGTGTGTGTTCAAGGGAAATAGATGGATGTGAGGATGGAGTCAGAGCAGAGCACTGGGAAAATCCCCAAGAAGCTTCTGGCCATGGTGGCCTCTGGGGAGCAGGGCTGGGAACTGTAGTGAGGAGATTTCCTTCCTCTCTTGGACTGTTCGCAGTTGTTACTGTGTTCATGTATTAGTGTTTCAACCAACAAGTTAATTAACAAGGAAACAAGTTAGGTGGAGATGTTGGTTAGGTCAGGAAGGACCACCCGACTTGTGGCCAGTGATGGATTTGGCTTCTTTATACTGATGATTCTTAAACTCCCCACGGCTGGTCCGGATTGAGGCTGTCAGATACACACACAGATTGGGGCCCACACCTCTCTAAGGCTCTGGTCTCCACTTCAGGCTGAATGGGGATCACCAGGAGAGCTCATTCAAACCCAGCTTTCCGGGCCCCATCCAGAGCCTCTGGGACAGGCCTGCCTGGGGCATCTGTGTTTCTAGCAAGCTCTCAAGTGGTGCTGACCTGCTGGCTGAGGACCTCAGGTGGAGGAGCCCTGCTTTGAGGGCTCCAAGCCTGGTGTTGGGTATTTCTCCCTCCAGATAACTTGCTACCTTTCCCCACAAAGCAGTAGGTAGTAGATGGGGGAGTTGCTGGCTGCTGTTATGGGTAACTGGGGAGGCAGAGTGGTGATTCCAGCCCGGGATGCACCAGGAATCCCTCCAGAGTGTTTAAAAACGCCTGCATCTGAGCCCCCATCCCAGACCGGGTAATGTCAGAACCTTTCCTTGTAGGCTTAGCCAGGGGTTGTTTAAAAAACACCGCAGGGAAGCTTTGATTGCAGGCTGTGTCTGAAGGTCCTAGGGCTGTTGCAGCAAAGTCCACAAACTGTGGCTTAAACAACAGAAATGGAGCCAGAAGTGTGAACTCAAGTTGGCTCTCAGCAGGATTGGTCCTTCTGATGCCGGCTGGGGAGGATCTGAACCAGGGCTTCTTCCTTGAAGCTGTCTTCTCTCTGTCTTTTCGCATCATCCTCTCTTAATGCATGCCTGTCTAATTTTAAAAATAAGAACACCAGTCATATTGGATTAGGGGCCACCCCAGCCATACCAGTGTGACCTCATCTGCACTAATTACCTCTGCAGTGACCCTATTTCCAAATAAGGTCACATTCTGAGGTCCTGGGGGTTAGGACTTCAGCATATGAATTTTGAGGGCCATAATTCAACGATAGACTGGGTGTAAGGCTTCCTTCTCAAACTAATGTGCCCACGAATTCTTGGGGACCTTGTGACGATGCAGACAGAGCAGGTCTGGGGCAAGGCCCAGAACTCTGCATTTCTAATCAGAGTCCAGAGAGTGAGGACCAGGTTGTATTAAGGAATTGATGTTAATGACATTGTGATTGGATAAGAAAGTGTCATTTCTTTTTTACAGGATATGTGGGCAGACATAGTTAAGGTTAACATGTCAGGATGACTATCATTTTCTTTCAAATATTCCCATGAACAATAAAGAGGAAATAGGGGCAAATGTTGACAAGTATTAAATCCAGGTGGTAGGTGTAGGAAGGTTTGTTTTGTTAGCCTGCTTTTCCTCATGTTAGAAATTTTTCATAGTAAGAAATTAAAAAAAAAAAAGAAAGAAAGAAAAGCTTTCCAGGTAAACCTAAGGAGCACCTGGGGCTGAGTGGATGGTTGGATGGAAAGACAGATGGAGGATGCTTGGGCATCAGGCATTGGGTTCCAGGACTGCTCACTGGGAACAATAACTGTGTGCACCAGCATCCTCTGTGTGCACTTGATTTTTCTACCAACTGTCTCTTTTTCCTGTTTGCCTCCGAGTGAGTTCTGGGAGGTGTCAGGAAGGGGGTGGGGTTCTGGGATTGCTTATCTGGATTGACTGCTCTGGGAGCCGGGGACAATTCAGGTTTCTGGGCAACAGTCTTTGCTTCTGTGTCCCCAGCTCTTAGCATAATGCCCAGCACACAACAGGCACTCAATAAATGCACTGAATAAATGAATGAACGATTGTATACTTCCTCTGAAGGCCCGGTCTACTGCAGAGGAGCCAGGCTCAGGGAGGTCAGGTGACCCATCCTAAGGGCTGCACTGGGTCTGAACTTCTAAGCCTGTGCTGTCCATTGGAAATAAGTGGCAAGTCTCGTACATGATTCTTAATGTTCCATTGGCATGTTTTCAAAGTGAAAAGAAACGGGCGACATTAATCCTGATGATATATTTTGTTTAACCCAATACAGCCAGGATAATATTTCAGCATGTCATCTCTGTTTATGATTACAGAGAGGTAGCACAAGGGGGATCTTTGTGGCGAGGGAAGAGTTCCATATCTTGATTGTGGCGGTGGTTACATGAATATATACATATGATGAGAGGACACAGAATTATACACACATGTCAGTTTCCTGGTTTTGATTCTATACGATAATTATGATAGTTACCTAAGATGTCACTGTCTGAAACTGACTGAAGGGTACCCGGGACCTCTGCTTATCTTTGCAACTTCCTGCGAATCTATAATTCTTTCAGAGTCAAGCTTAAAGTGTTTGCGGTATTTTACAATCAAAAAGAAATTTTAACTTAACATTAAAAAGTACAGCCAAGTCTCTGAACTCTGGTGTGTGTCCTACACTTAAAGCACATCTCAGTTGGGACCAGTTCAAAGGCTTGATGGCCACACGTGGCCCTGCGGCTGCTGCATTGAACAGCATGGGTGTAGCCTTTGCTTCTTGTCTTCAGCACAGTGCTCCTTCTCACAGGGGGATTCCTGGAGGCCTCTTCTGTGTCTCCTGCTTGCTGATTGTCTGATAGATAAGTTACTTCTCCCTTACATAAGTTAGTGCCTTCTGATAAGCCTCAGTTTTCCTTATCTGTAAGGTGGGACATATCCCATCCCAGCTGTTGTGAGGGTTAAGTGAGATACTGCGTGTTGGGTACTCGGTTAGGACCTGGCCCATCATTCACGGGAAGCCGACATTTACTAGTATTGTCATACTTGCAACCCCAACCTGCATCTTCACCTGGTTCCCCTAATGTTATGATACGCTCCTGCCTCTGTCTGCTGGCCTCCCCAGGCGATGAATGCCCGAGCATCTCCTCTGGTTTCCACTGAGGGGCAGGAGGTAGGATGACATCCCCATGGATCCTTGGCAGCCAGCTCCTGGTTAGATACCCTGTAGTGAGCTGGCTGCGGGCTTGGAGGATCAGACCTTCTGCAAAGATATGTGCAAAGCCTCTTGTGAAACTGAGGACTTCCTCTCTAAGCCCTGGGCTAAACCCACAGCCCAGCCGGCAGGCAGTTGCTTTTTGCCTTATAAGGCAACCCCTCGAAGCCGGTGCACAGGTGAGCAGGCAGCTGCAGGGGCCTTGCTTGGCTCAGCCCCCAAGGCGCTCCCAACTGAGCCTGTGCACAGAGGATCTCAGCAATGAGGGGATTTTGACACCTTTTATGGTTTTAGAGAAGAAGACACAGACCTGTGAACCACAGAGGCAGAAACCCAGAGCTTTATCATGGTGAGAAATGCTGGGGTGACCTCCTCGACACTTTCTGCAAAACCAGGATGTGACTAACCCCGCAGAATGGCTGGCTCACAGAATACCACTTAGGAGACTGTGTGTGCCCCTGGGTTAGCCGGGTGGCAAGAGGCAGTCACAGGAGTCAACTGCAGGATTTAAGCAGGGGATGGTGATGTCATTGGATGGGGTATAAACCCTACCTCCACCCTCGTCCGAGCCTCAGGGCTCGTCCTTGGGGTCTCCCTGGTGGTCAGGTTAGGTTTTCTCACATGGTCCTTGAACCCTGTTCTGTCTTCGCAGGACAGCACCCTCTTTGCTTCTCATTCATCTCGGCATTCACTGGTGGTGGGGATCTCTGGGAGATATGATCTGAGCTGAGGCCCAAATGGGGAGGGAGTGAAGAAAGTGGTACACTGTCCTGGCTGGAGTGGAAGGGCTGGTGTGAAGGCTCTGAGCTAGGGGGTCCATGTGCTCCAGACCCGATGGGTGGAGAGATGGCTGGGCCCAGGGGGCAGCGGTCACATGGTCTGGTCTGGATGGGACGATGGGAAGTCACTGGAAGGGTTTTTATGCAGAAAAGTGTGATCTGACTTAGTTGGTGGAACCTCGCTGAGCTGCAAGGAGGACAGAGTAGGGGACAACCAGCCTCCACTGATGCAGTGGCTTTCTCTGTGCCCCCTCTGTGGGTGGGGCTTGGGGGACACACGCGTCACTGTGCTCTTGGGGACACTGCATCCTTGTGCTGCTCACAGGGCAGAGGGACGTGGTCCCCCTCACACTGCTGTCCCTGGCTGCCCTCCCCTGGGTCCTCCTTCCTGTGACCCCTTCATGGATAATGATGAAGTCTTACTTGGCTGATTGGCGAGATGGGAAGAGGCAGGAACCCCAGGTAACTGTCTTAGGCTCCAAACTGTAAACCACTGGGCTTCATGGCTTCAGTTCGTTCTCATGCCATGTCAGGGCCATCCCTGCCCCCAACTTCTCACCCCATCCCCACTGTCCTCACTATACCAGGGGCAACAGGAAATGATTTTGAAAAGGAAATCTTTAAAAAACACATGATCCAAAGATCGTGTGATGGAAAGGAGGAGAAAATGGAGTGGAGAAACTGGACAGAGCCGAGTGCTGAAGGCCAACAGCAGTGGTAAGGAGTGTCGGTGACAGTGTGCGCCTTTGGTGTGCAGCGATGAGAAGGGTGCTTGACCTCCAGGGTCTTCATCCCATCAAATCACAACCCCAGTTTAATCATGAGAAAAAGCTCAGGCAAATCCCGCTGGAGGAGCGACCTTCCAAAGCTGCCCAGGTCATCACTACGCTAGAACTTGTACTGTGAAAACCCTGACCAGAGCGAATGATTTTGCAGCGGTCATGAGCGCCACCTTGTGGGCAAAGGGCTGCAATAACTGTGCTGAGTGTAGGCAGAAACGCAGAGGTGCAGACCTGGCTTGGAGCTCGGAAAGGCTTACCATCCTTCGGGGCAGCGGCTGCTCATCCATTGGGGAAAGGGCAAAGCAAATGAGGGACTCCTCGTTTCAGCAATATCTGTTTGCATCTTTACCTTTGGCCGGAGACGGAGCTGATCCAGCCCATTGTCATCAGTCCAAGACAGCCTGGCAGGTGCAGATGAAACCGGCTTTATTAACGGCTGCCCCTCCCACCTGCTCCTGACAATGGGCAGAGAGCCACCTTCTTGTCCTTGGATGAAAAGCCCAGACCTTTCCCTTGATTTTTTTCGCCCTCCATTCTTAGGAAATTAGGTCCTGGGGTCACTTGAGATTGACAATGTTCCCAACTCATTAATTAAACATGTCCAGTCCCAGCTAACAAAGCTTGGAGCTTGACTGAACGTTCAGTTCCTCCCCTCCCGTCTAGCACCTGCTGGGAATCTCTGGGGACAGCAGTTTTGCTCTGACTTGCTCCCTTCTGCCCCTCAGCTGCTGTTTCTGGCTAGGGTTGCCAGGTAAAACCAGAATGTGCAGTCAAATTTGTATTTTAGATGAAAAACAAGTAATTTCTTCGCCATCTAAATATGTCCCATGCAGTATTTGGGACCATTCATACTAGAAATTGCTCATTGTTTATCCAAAATTTGAATTACCTGGGTGACGTGTCATTATTGGCTACACTTGGTGATCCTATTACTGTCCCATCCAGGGTCACAGCATTGTTTCTCATTGCTGCTGGAACAAATTACCACAAATTTAGTGGCTTAAGACAACAGTAATTTATTCTCTTACACCGTTCAGGAGGTCAGAAGTCTGAAATCAGGGTGTCTGCAGGGCTGAGTTCCCTTTGGAGTTTCTAGAGAATTCCTTCCCTTGCTTTTTCCAGGTTCTAGGAGGTCCTTCTTTCATCCTCAAAGCAGCAAATATAGCATTTTCCAGTCCCTCCCTCCCTCCCCTTCCCACTCCTTCCATGATCACATTTCCTTATCTGACTCTGACCGTTCTGCTCTCTGTGATGACACTGGGCCCACCTGGAAAATTCAGGGTGATCTCCCCTCCTGAGGTTCTTACCTTCATCAGGTCACATATCCACAGGTTCTGGGAATGAGGATGTGGGTGTCTCTAGGGCTGTTGTTTGGCCTCCCATAAGGGGCAAGCTGGCTTCAGGTCATCTGGGCCTAGCCCATGTTTCCAGCAGCCTTTGATCTCGTGACCACTTCTGTGCATCCTTGGGAGGCCTCCTTGATCACTGCAACTCCCCTGCCTGGGCAGTGCCTGTCCTTCGGCTCCCAGTCTGCCCTGGGCTGGCTGACCCCCTCCCTGTGGCCTGTCACTGCAGGTCCCTGGGGAGATTCACTGTGACTCCAGGTGGCCATGCCCACTGTGAGTCCTGAATCTTGTCCCAGATCCCGCACCTCTGATGGTCTGCCAGGTGGCAGCAGGGTCACTGCCAGGAGCAGACCCTGCTCTGCTGCCCCCACACTCAGCTATGGCACATGTGACGTGGCCATCGGCTGGAGCTCTTGGAGGGGCACTGTTGTCCCCACCCACTATCGGAGCATCTACACAAATTACTGGGCTTTGTCAGAAAGGGAGGTTTGCCTCCTCTTCCATTTATTTAGTTAATCATGTGTCTATGAACATGTTTTATTAACTCTGCTTCCCAGATGCTTTCTGGGAAGCAACAGCTGTAGGCACAGGGAAAGCCTTAAGCCTAAGGCTATGTTTGACAGAGATTCATACACATTTCGTTACACACTACAGTCCAGAAACCAAAAAACCATTCATGCCTTCATTTCTTTGGGATTTATTCTAGAGGCTTTTAGATTGTTCTGTAGTTGAGAACTTTTAACCACAGAAGTGCCAAGTGGCACTGATGCAGCCCAAGGCCTGTTTCTTGGTCTTTCCAGTCACTGTGCTTCTGATGTTTATTTCAAATCTACACTTTAAAGGCAGGAATACATGTTCCAGGAGGGGCTGGAGGCCCAAACTGCACCCCGAATGAGCTCAGAAAATTCTGGGTATTTCAGACTTACTCTTAAGTCGAGTGTCTGTAGCTGGATCCACGTGTGCTGGGGCCAGATCTATAACTAGGTATTCTCCAAATAAACCTAGTTTATTTAAAAATACATTTATTTTTTATTGAACTATAGTTGATTTACAGTATTGTGTTAGTTTTAGGTATACAACAAAATGATTCAGTTTTATATATATACATGTATATATATAAAATCTTTTTTCAGATTATTTTCCATTATAGGTTATTACAAGATATTCAGTATAGTTCCCTGTGCTCTACAGTAGGACCTTGTCGTTTATCTGTTTTATATATAGTAGTTAGTATCTGATGATCGTAAACTCTTTTCCCTTTAGTAACCGTAAGTTTGTTTTCTATGTTTGAGTGTTTGTTTTGTAAATAAGTTCATTTGTGCTATTTTTTTTAGATTCCACATATAAGTAATATCATATGATATTTGTCTTTCTTTGTTTGACTTAGTTCACTTAGTGTGATAATCTCTAGGTCCATCCATGTTGCTGCAAATGGCATTATTTCATTCGTTTTTATGACTAATATTTCATTATATATACACATGTATAGTATATTTAATATATATTATGTAACATAATACTATTCCATTATATATACATTTATACATTTATACACACACACACACACACACACACACTACTTTGTCTTTAGCCAGTCATCTGTCGATGGACATTTAGGTTGCTTCCATGTCTTGGCTGTTGTAAATAGTGCTGCATGTATCTTTTCAAATTAGTTTTTGTCTTTTCCAGATGTATGCCCAGGAGTGGGATTGCTGGATCATATAGTAAGTCTATTTTCAGTTTAAGAAACCTCCATACTGTTCTCCATAGTGATTGCACCAATTTGCACTCCCACCAACAGTGTAGGAGGGCTCCCTTTTCTCCTCACCTTCTCCAAAGTTTATTATTTGTAGACTTTTTGATGATGGCCATTCTGACAGGTATGAGGTAATACCTTATTGTAGTTTTTATTTGTATTTCTCTAATAATTAGCGATGATGAGCATCTTTTCATGTGCCTGTTGGCCATCTGGATGTCTTCTTTGGAGAAATGTTTGTCTAGGTCTTCTGCCCATTTTTGATTGGGTTTGTTTTTTTGTCATTGAGTTGTATGAGCTGTTTGTATATTTCGGAATTTAAGCCCTTGTTGGATGCATCATTTGTAAATATTTTCTCTCAGTCCGTAGGTTTTCTTTTCATTTTGTTTATGGTTTCCTTTACTGTGCAAAAGCCTGTAAGTTTAATTAGGTCCCATTTGTTTATTATTGCTTTTATTTCTATTTCCTGGGTAGACTGATCTAAGAAAATATTGCTACAATTTATGTCAGAGAACATGTCACCTGTGTTGTCTTCTAGGAGTTTTATGATGTCATGTTTTATATTTAAGTTTTTAAGCTATTTTGAGTTTATTTTTGTATATGGTGTAAGGGAATGTTCTAACTTCATTGATTTACATGTAGCTGTCCAACTTTCCCAACATCGCTTGCTGAAGAGACTCTTCTCCTTGGTATATTCTTGCCTCCTTCGTCAAAGATTAATAGGTATGTGTTTATTTCTGGGCTGTCTGTTCTGTTCCATTGATCTTTATGCCTGTTTCTGTACCAGCACCATGTTGTTTTGATTACTGTAACTCTGTAGCATTGTCTGAAGTCTGAGAGGGTTATGCCTCTAGGTTTGTTCTTTTTCCTCTGGATTGCTTTGGCAACTTTGAGTCTTTTGTGTTTTTGTATGAATTTCAGGATTATTTGTCCTAGTTCTGTGAAAAATGTCATGAATAATTTGATACGGATTGCATTAAATCTGTAGATTTCTTTGGATAGTGTGGCCATTTTAACAGTGTTAATTCTTCCAATCCAAGAGCATGGGATATCTTGCCATTTCTTTGAGTCATCTTCGGTTTCCTTTATCAGTGTTTGATAGTTGTCAGCGTATAGGTCTTTGACCTTGTTGGTTAGGTTTATTACTAGGTATTTTATTATTTTTTACTCAATTTTAAACAGGATTGATAGACCCAGTTTTAAAGGTAAACATAATAAAAATATCCACATTTGAAGCTTATATAAATATTATTCAAATGTAACAGTAACTGCAGTCACTGTTAAGAATAGGGGCTAGCACACCATGGCTTGTAAACCAAATCCAGCCACTGCTGCTTTTGGACAGCCAGTGAGCTAAGAATGATTTTCACACTCTAAATGATTGGAAAACAAAATCAAAAGAATAATATTTCATGACATGTGAAAATTCTGTAAAAGTCAAATTTCAGTGCCCATAAATAAAGTCACAGAGGAGCACACAGCCATGCCCAGCTGTCTCTCTGTTGCCTGTGGCTGTTTTTGTGTCCCAACACCTTTGAGTGGCTGTGACAGAGATGGTCTGGCTTGAAAAATCTAAAATATTTGCTACCTGGCCCTGTACAGAAAAAGTCTGCCAACCCCTGGGTTAGCCCAATAAGTGGCTTTTTCAGGGAGGAGAATGATATCACTTGATGTTGCTGAGAATTGCCAGTGCTTGATGATAAAAAGCAGGCAGACTTTTAGTTGGTTTAATTGTCGTAATCTCTGCGGCTAGGCAATCCCCGCCCCCAGCCCTTCCATCACCACGCCCCAGTGCCCACATCTAGGACTGTCATCATGGCCCCTGCCCTGGGTGTGCTTTTGCCTATAGGAAATCGCCTTTTTGCATAGAATGCAATCACCCTGGATATTCCTGATTTATACCCCCAACGTTTGTGTGCCTAAGGACAAGGGATCTAATCCTTCTACTCCCTTGGCTGCTGGTGGCAGAAACCTAACTAGAGTGAGCTGAGGTGAAGAGTTGAGGTTACTCAGTTCGTGTCCATGACCCACAGGAGGGTGGAGGTGGCTGGGCTTCGGGACGCTTGGCTCTCACAGGACGGCCTCAGTACCCGGACTGACCTCTCCACTAGAAACTGTGCCTTATGTCAGCAGTCAGGCAGCCTCAGGGAGCAGGCGGGAGGGGCTCTCTTTGCTTGGTTACAACTTGGAAAGGCATCTGATGAGCAGGGAGGATGGGGATCAGGGTAGACTAAAGAGCTTGGAAGGCAGACCCTTGACACACAAAAGGGAAATGTTCAGATGATCTCAGTTTTTCAGCCTGGAAATCCCTGTGTACGTCTTTCTTTCTTTCTTTTTTTAATATTGCTCATTGCAGTGTTATTTTAATAGCCAAAAGGTAGAAAAAACCTGAACCACCAACAATAGAGAAATAAACAAATAAGTTTATATGTGGTGGTAGCTACCAAAATGTCATGTTTTCCACGTAAATGTAGTAACATGGAAAAAGGATTAAAACATTGTATTTATTTATTTTTTATTGAAGTGAGGTCGATTTACAGTGTTGTTAGTCTCTGGTGTACAGCATAGTGATTCAGTTATACACATAAATATTCTTTTTCATTATAGGTTATTACAAGATATTGAATATAGTTCCCTGTGCTACACAGTAGGACCTATGTTTTCCCTGTGTATTTCTTAATATCCCACCTGCTTTCCCGACATAGCCTCTCACTGTTCTTGTTTTTTCTCTGCTTATCTTCCCCAGGCCTCCCATCCACAGACATATGCCCCCAACCCTCCCTTCCCCTCAGCTTAATCATTCCTCCTTCCCACTTACTCAGTAAGGTGGGACTGAATGATAAAGGATTGTGAGGGTGAGGACTGTGATCCTCCCAGAATAAAGTAAATAGGAGACTTTAGTTTTGGAAGGAAGAGGACTTGTTTGGGTTTGGCTGGGCTGAGGCTGAGGTATAGCCTTTTGGACAAATGGGCTCTGAGTGCAGCCGAGATGACCAGTTTGATGTGCAGGTTTAGGGGTCAGCACAGTAGACAGATGGGAAGTGAAGTCATCAGGAAGGCTGTCAGCAGGAAGGACGTTAGCTCAGAGAGGATGCTTGGGGTGAAAGGAGGGGGCCAGAGGGAAGGCATGAAGAGCTCCCGGAGAACAGAAGGCAGAAAAGACCGAGTGAAAACTACCAGGGAGGGCATGGGAGAAAAGCCAGGGCTGAGTGACCCGGATCCCCAGGAGAGAGAGTCTTAATAAGGAGGCGGGGATGCCGACTGTAGTACATCTGGACTGAAGGTGCCCGACAGTAGAGAGGTGGAGGGATGCCCCAGGAGAGTTGCCTGCGTCTTGAACCAGAGGCCTCAGTAGTGGAGGGTCCCTCGGCTGGGTTACCTGCCTCTCCCTTCTCTCAGTGTGTCTCTATTGGGCCCACGCTCCTCTCTTCCAGCTACGCTCTCATCCCAGCCTCACCCCAGCTACCACAGCCCAGACCGGACACTCTCCCATCCCAGGTGCTCCTCCCTGGCTCCTCCGCGAGTCGTCAGCCACTCTCTTTGGTCTCCAGCTCCTTTCCCAGCTCTTCCCCAGGTCTGGTCTCCAGCCCTTTTCCCAGCTCCTCCCGCAGCTGCGCGCAGGAATCCCACCTCCTTCCTTCCTGCCAGCGGCTGTCCGCGGGCCCCGCCCACAGCCCCGTCCCCATTCGCCTGCGCTGGCCCACGCCCCATGAGGTACATTGCTATTGGCTGGGTCGTTTACGGGGCTCCGCCCCCTAGGCGTTCACTTCTGCGACTGGGGCAGGTAGCCGTCTGTCAGCGCCGTCGCCTGGCAACGGGGTTGAGCCGTTCCGGGGTGGTGGTGGGAAATCTGTGGACCACGACTGGAAAGGCAGGTCAGGTCAGCGCTGGGGTGGAGGGCAAGGGCATCGGTGGGGTAGGGGGGAGGTCACTGGCCCGGGGGCTCTGGAAGGAGCAGCCCGGCTAGGGTAGGGATAGGGGCAATGGTCCTGGTCCCTGGAATGGACCTGGGCCCTGCCCCTCCCTGGCTGCCCGAGATTCTGTGTCCCTTGGTGGGGTTTGGAGTGGTGGGACAGCTCTGAGGAAGGGAGGGAAAGAGGGTCAGTTGGCACAGAAGCACTCCTCACTTTCTGCCTTTCGTGTGGTTGAGATCAGAGGGTTCCTGCAGATGCTTTCCCTAGGGTCTCCAGGGTGGAGGCCAGCTGTCGAGAAGGGGCAGAGAGCGAATGGACGCGGGAAGAACTGGGGAGCATCTGACGGAGGAGGCGAGGCAGGGGTTGTCCTGGAGTGTGTAGTGGGGTGGGTGACCTTCCTTCTTGTCTTCTGACCGCATGCTGCTCTCTGTCCCAGGAGAGTGGAGCTGATGGCTAAACTTAGGGGAGAGGAGAAGAAAGCACTCCCAGGTCAATACCCAGCAGATCAGCCAGTGGGGCCTCTGGAGGGAGGGAAGCCAACCTTGGGCAGGAGGACCAGTCACCTTCTGGCCCACAGGAACTCTGTGCATTGTGGGGCTGGCCCAGGCTCAAGCTGACCCTTCACATAAGGGCTGCTGGTTCTGGGATGTAAACAAAGCTTGAACCAGATAAGGTAGCTGGAGGCTTCCCAGGAAGTGGGTACTGAGGGCCAGGTGACTGCTCCCAGGACAGTGGCCCCTTGGAGATAGGGAGTCTGGGATGTCCTTGGAGGACAGGAGCCATCAGAGATGCTTTGAGAGAGTTGGCTGAGCTGTCCTAGGATGCCAACAGAAACTGTGGCCCATTCTGCAGAAAAATGGCTCCTGGCTCCCTTTCCAGCACTGAGGGTGTTTGTTCCTTCCAAGCTGGGCTGTTTCCGTTGCTGGAAGTCGAGAACTCTACCTTCTGTTGCCTTGGGCTCAGCTCTCTCTCCTTCTCTGACCTCTAGAAAGCAGAATTAAATGTTCTGTTCCCTCATTTAATCCTTTCCACCTCGTTACAGGGCTGGTGGCCCTTTCCCAATTTTACTAAGTTTCGAAGAGACTTAGTAATTTGTCCCTGGTCATAACATCAACCAATGTCAGAACTTGAACTCAGATCTGCTCATCATGGCTTACACTGTAACTTCAGAGCCTGGGGGCCTCCGTGTGGGAGGCAGGCACTCTGATTATTAGTGCATTTCACTGCCCACCCTCCCGCTCTGCCCCACAGCCCCACATCTTTGGAAGCTCATTTCTCATTCCCAGCCTTACTGACATTTGGGCCAGGTACTTCTTTGTTGCATGGGGCTGTCCTGTGCATTGCAGAGTATTTAGCAGTACCCCTGGTTTCTATCCATTAGAAGCCAGCAGCACCCTCTCTCTGGCTGTGACAGCCAAGCATCATTGCCAAATGTCCCCTGGGGGACAAAACTGTCCCCAGTTGAACCAAGGTAAGCAGTCTGAAAGGAACGTTGAGGTGCGTTCTCCTGAAAGAAGACTTGATAGATGCAAACCTGCGGAAGACTCAGACCAGTGCTGGGTTGTTTTATACACAACTTGCCAGGAAAAAAAAAAGTTTATCCTGCATATGGAGGTGCACCTAGTACAGTCCGTGAGGAAACCATTGTCAGGAATTGAAAGAAAGTTCAGGGATGTGCATTTGGAGAGAAGTAGGAATGCATCATTGGAGGCTTTTGTTTCCTCCCCGAAGTTGGTTACAGAGATTTCTGTCCTGATTAAAGTGAGTCTAGGCTGGAGGAACTTGGAAACGCTGTATTGCTGCCAGTGCTTCCCTCTGCCTTGCGCGGGGTGCTTTAACAGGAAGTGGGGCATCCTTGGAGCTGTTTGGAGATGCTCACCTGTGCCCTGTGGGGGTGCAGG
The DNA here is from genome assembly GCF_009834535.1 of Camelus ferus. NCBI lineage: Eukaryota > Metazoa > Chordata > Mammalia > Artiodactyla > Camelidae > Camelus > Camelus ferus. Next base: position 56,775,192 of record NC_045704.1, on the reverse strand, counting down.
GTTGTGTTCTTAGAGGCTGTGCATCCTCCCACCTGTCATGGACTCCAGTCCTGTGGCTCCTGCTTATGGCTGCGACATCCCGTTCTCCCTTCTCCTTGAAAGAAAAACTGGTGTTTCCAGCTGTCTGGCTGCCTTGCTTCCAGGCCTTTCCCTGATGTCTCCTCCCGATGTTGTCCTGTGCCCACTGCACGCCAATGGTCTGCACCTCTGGCCCTCCCTGTTGGCATCTTTCCCAGCCACCGTTGTTTTTCATGGGCATCTGAGCCCCACGGAGGCTGGCCAGGCTACTGTTTTCAGACAACAGCGGAGGAGCCTGTTTCTGGTGGGACGGGGGTGGGGGTTGGGGAGGGCTGGAAGTGAGGGGCTGGGTGGAGGCAGACGAGTGCCCCCTTGCTCTGTAGCCTGCCTCCGGTACCCTCCCCACATCAGACCTCGCCAGGATGTGGGATGATGTTCCTTTCACCCTGTGCCTTTGTGTGCACTGTCTGACTTCCCAGGTGAACTGCCTGTGGGCACCCGAAGACCCAGCTGGAACCTGTCCCTTGGATGTTTTCTACTCTCAACCTCTGTTCTCTCTTCGCCCCAAGCCTGTTAATCCCCCGAGCACTTCTTGTTGGATGGGACGCCCCTGCAGCTTCTCTGTATGCCTGCCCTCTGCCGGGCATTATCTGGCCCAGGAGATGCTGTGTTACCTGTTGGAAGGAATTAGATGCCTGTGAGGATGTCAGGAAGGCCAATGTCCTGGAGGGGCTGAACCTGTGACCTCTGAGTGACACAAACCCTTGGCTGTGCTGATTCCTCAATTGTTTGACATCTGGGAACTTCTGAGGAGGGCCATTTAAGTGTTGGCAGCCTTTTAACTCCAGACTGCCCCTGAAAGAGGCTGGTATCCCCTTGGTAGAGAGATTCCTCGGTTTTGAGAAAGAAGGAAGCCTTCTCAGGATTTGCGGAATTTGAGGGGTGGCATTTAGATCGCTTCACCGTTAGAGAGGTGGAGGTGGCATTGGCTGGAGACCCTGTCCTTGCTGTCAGGTGCCTCTGGGCTTTTTCCTTCTGGGGAGCCCTTGGAAGCCTGCTTGGGTGGGCATGGCTGTCAGCTGGCCTCAAGGGTCCAGCTTTGATGTGAAGCTGTGCCAATGTCTCAAAAACCTTTCCCTCAAGGTGTCGGGAGGCCACTGTCTCTTCCAGTGTTAGGTGAGTCACAGGGTTGGTTTCTCATGTCACAAACTTTCAGGTGTTCTATAAGAAGTAAAATGTGTGATTGTCTTTGTTAGAAAGACCTGGAGAGTGAAATAGAATTCACTAGGGAGCATCTTCATACGCTGACATTTTCAGGATTTCAGCAGAAACGAGAGGGGCGCAGGGAGTGTTGTGTGATAAGTGTTTTGGTGACTTGATATGTTAACACAGATTTTGAGAGAATCTCAAACCTCCCTGGTTGGGGAGGGTATGAATCTAACCATACTTTTGACTAAAGCTGTCATGATTTACTGGTAACATAAATAAAGCTGGAACCAAGCAAAAGCAAAACCACGCTTCGTAGATGGATCGGGTCACTAGCCAGGGTCCCAGGGTAACCCACAGCCCCTTTCCTGGTCAGTAGAGCAGTGGAGCGTCCCTCCTAATTATTACCCTACCCCCTCTGTTCCTCCCGCATCCTTGATGAAAAGTATTGTCCAGTGCCCCCTCCACGCCAATGGTCACTGACTGAACGGACCCAGTCACTGACTGAACCTTCCCTTCTTTGAGCCTTCCAAGAAGACATCCCCACTCTACGCTCTCACCCAGGTCCCCCCACTTCCTTGCCACAGCTGACTGGAAATACAGCCTGACTACAGCCTCATCCTTAGCCAGTGGGCATCGACCTACTTGCTAGTGTGATTTCTCCTGGGCGTTGCCTTCAGACACTTAATACTTACAGCACAGGTTTGCAATAGGTAGAATATATTAAATTTATGGCAGAATTGATGATGTTCATACCTTCTTTCTGTCTTTGTTTGGCACTCTTTCCTGCTCCTTCCAGAACTGATGAGTATTTAGAAGTCAAACGACAATGGCACATCTCCTCATCAAGTCACAAGTGTTGACTTGTGACAGGTTGTTTCTTGGGACTCTCAGAAGAGTTGATGGAGAGGATGGATCTGCCTTGGCGTAGCTGCTTGAGCTGTACCTGCTGCTGGGGACCAGGCACCAGCTGGTGCCACACCCTGTATCTTAGAGATGAGGAAGGCTTTAATTAGGCTGGACCTTGAGCCCAAGGCTAGAGGTTTTCCTTCTTGACTCTTAATGCAGGTGAGAAACTTGAGAAGTGGAAGCATTTAGATCAGATGGCCCCTGAATGGCAGCCCCAAATGAGGTTGTGTAAGCCCCCATCTTCAGCCCACCTTTATAAGGGTGATATAGCCCCTCTCCAAGGAGCCTTCAGCTGGAGGCTTCCTGTTCAGTGCAGAGGGGTCCCCCAGCCAGAATGGCTCTGATTAAAAAAAAAAGATGGAAACATAACAAGAGTGTTGGAGAGGATGTGGAGAAATTGGAACGCTCATGCTTTGCTGCTGGGAATGTAAAATGGAAAATAGTTTGGCAATTCCTCAAAAATCAAACATCAGGTTATATGACCCAGAAATTCCATTCCTAGGTATATCCCCTTCAAATTTGAAAGCAGGGACTCAAACAAGTACGTGGACATGTATGTACACAGTAGCACTATTCACAACACCCAAAAGAAACAGCCCAGATGTCCATCAACAGGTGAATGGATAAACCAACCGTGGTATCTCCACACACTGGAATATTAGTCAGTCATAAAAGAATGATGTATTGATCATGCTACAGTATGAATGAACCTTTATTATTTTTTAAACATTTTTTATTGATTTATAATCATTTTACAATGTTGTGTCAAATTCCAGTGTAGAGCACAATTTTTCAATTATACATGAACATATATATATATATATTCATTGTCACATTCCTCTCTCTGTGAGCTACCATAAGATCTGGTATATATTTCCCTGTGCTATACAGTATAATCTTGTTTATCTATTCTACAATTTTGAAATCCCAGTCTGTCTCTTCCCACCCCCCACGCCCTTGGCAACCACAAGTCTGTATTCTATGTCTATGAGTCTATTTCTGTTCTGTATTTATACTTTGTTTGTTTGTTTTTTAGATTCCACATATCATATGGTATTTTTCTTTCTCTTTCTGGCTTACTTCACTTAGAACGACATTCTCCAGGAGCATCCGTGTTGCTGCAAATGGTGTTATGTTGTCGATTTTTATGGCTGAGTACTATTCCATTGTATAAATATACCACATCTTCTTTATCCAGTCATCTGTTGATGGACATTTAGGCTGTTTCCATGTCTTGGCTATTGTAAATAATGCTGCTATGAACATTGGGGTGAGGTGTCATCCTGAAGTAGGGTTCCTTCTGGATATAAGCCCAGGAGTGGGATTCCTGAGTCATATGGTAAGTCTATTCCTAGTCTTTTGAAGAATCTCCATACTGTTTTCCACAGTGGCTGCACCAAACTGCATTGCCACCAGCAGTGTAGGAGGGTTCCCTTTTCTCCACAGCCTTCCAGCATTTGTCATTTGTGGACTTTTGAATGATGGCCATTCTGACTGGTGTGAGGTGATACCTCATTGTAGTTTTGATTTGCATTTCTCTGATAATTAGTGATATTGAGCATTTTTTCATGTGTCTATTGATCATTTGTATGTCTTCCTTGGAGAATTGCTTGTTTAGGTCTTCTGCCCATTTTTGGATTGGGTTGTTTATTTTCTTCTTCTTGAGTCGTATGAGCTGCTAATATATTCTGGAGATCAAGCCTTTGTTGGTTTCATTTGCAAAAATTTTTTTCCACTCTGTAGGTTGTTTTTTTGTTTTACTTATGGTTTCCTTTGCTGTGCAGAAGTGAATGAACCTTTAAAGTGTTATGCTGAGTGAAAAAATCCAGACCCCAAAGGCCATTTATTGTATGATTTTGTTAACGTGAAATGTTCAGAATAGGCAAATCCCGAGAGACGGCATATTATTGGTTGCAAGGGTCTGGGAGGCCAGGGGACGGAATGGGGATTCAGTGCCAGTGGGTCTGGGGTTTCTTTTGGGGTAATGACAGTGTTTTAGGACTAGATAAACGTGGTAGTCTCACAATGTTGGGAATATACTAAATGCCACTGAGTTGTTCATTGTAAAATGGGTAATGTTATGTTACATGAATCTCAGCTCAGTAAAAAAAAAAAGAAAAGAAATGTCCCAGCTGCACCCCATTTTCCCTTGAGGGTTTGAGCAGCCAGGTCTTGCTGGGCCTGTGATCCACGCTCCTCCTGCAGGGATAGCCTCTCCTCACCCACTGCCCCAACCAGCTTGCCCTGGTAGGGGACTGTGGGCTGTTGCTTTGGGGGAAGGTACTTGTCTCACCAGCAATTCCACCAATGCGGGTTCCAGATAAAGTCTAAAGACAGGAATTAGGAAGTCACGACACTTTGCCCCTTAGGTGGTTTCATCTCTGACTGTGCTTTTATTATAATCCCTGGATCAGAAGGGACTGCTTTCTGTAATGAGGTCTGTGACCTGAACAGGGCCCCTGGCTGCCTTTGGATACCAGCCTCTGTTCAGACTCCTCCAAGAGACGGGGCACTGGCTGGGATCTCATGGCTCCGTTCTCAGCCCTTTGCTTTGGCCGACGTGTTTCCCAATCACAATGGTCTGAGAGGGGGGCTGTGATTATTCTCATTTTACAAATGAGGAAACTGGGCACAGAGAGTTTCTGTAGCTTGCCTGAGACAGTGTAGCTAGCCAGGTGGAGCCAGCATCACAAAGGAAGAACTTGTCCAACAGCATGTTCACTCTGAAGGCAATATTTTCAAGGCACTAATTGTATTCACATACCTGTGAACATCCAGCCTTAGAGATCATTTTAACTTAGGTTTTTAAAAAATTAGTATTCAGATTAAAATACTGCTTTTCCTACCTTTTAGTTACATTATCTTAGAACATTTTCAAATAAAGAAATCCACTGTTGCTCGGCAATTAGGAGCAGGCTTACACGAGATGTTAGCCACTATATATAAAAATAGATTTAAAAAAAGTTTCTTCTGTATAGCACAGGGAACTATATTCAATATTTTGTAATAACCTTTAGTGAAAAAGAATGTGAAACATATATGTATATGCATGACTGGGACATTGTGCTGCACACCAGAAATTGACACACTAACTACATAAATAAATAAATTAATTAATTAATTAATTTAAAAAATTAGGAGCAGGCTTCGGGCAGTCAGAGGAGTCAGAATTGGGTTTTCCCACTTTCCTTATGTGGACCATTCATTTTCTGCCACTTTGAAGCAACATTGGTTAGCTCTGCTGTGTTTTAGCTGCATTTTACAACCAAATCAATATGGATTAACTTGACCATTTGTTTCCTAGGGTTGGTACCCTTTGACTTCTCTCTCTAACTGGGTGTTAACTTTTCCTCTGCAGAGAATCCCGCCAGCTAGAAGTACAGATGGGAAACAGCAGGAGTCACCTGGGGCAGGGTCTCAGCTCACAGTTTCTTCCTGAGGAGCAGGCTGAGATTGACAGGTTGTTTGATGCTCTGTCATCGGAGAAACTCAGCTCAAATACGTCACCCAGATCCTTCTCTCTGCAGGCACTGAAGGCAAGAGTTACCCTCGGTGGTTTGTGTTTATTTGGAGCAGGGGTCAGGCCAAAGTTGGCTGTCTGGTCCTGTAAGACAGATGTATGGGGACACTGAGAACCGTGTTTTCTGTAAAGGGACAGATAGTACCTGTTTTCGGTTGTGTGGGCTCTGTGGTCTCTGTTGCACCTACAGCAGTGTTTTGGGAACATTTCCACCCTGAGGTTGACTGGAGGGGCTGGCCTGCTTCCTGTCTCTGGGACCATCGTTTCCTGATTTCCTTGCGGACAGGAGACAGGTTGCCCTAGCTTTATTTGTGGGTCCAATAACTGCAAAGTTTCAAGCCTGCCTTTGCCTTGAGGATTCGTAAGCATTTGATGTCCTGGGAATTTTGTGGTTTTTGTTACAAAATAGCCAAGTTTCAGATTCAAGGGTCATCTGATGAGGAGTTAAAACTGCCCTTTTCCCCATCTTTTGGCCCCATTTCATGGGGCCTTTAACCGCATGTTTGAGTGCTCAGACAGAATGAGGCAATGACAAAGAGATACCATCAGCCCATCTTCCTGGGTGTTGGGGAGGCCACGCAGTGTGGGGAGGCATTTGAGAGGCTCCTCTTTTAGAACGTGCAGAATGGGAGCCGACAGCATTGGGCTGCCCCAACGTCCTCACCTTCCAGTAGAGGAAACTGGCTGAGGAGATTATTGGAGTCATAGATCCGTGTGTGTGTGTGTATCTCCACTAGACCAAAAGCACCCTGGTCTTCTGGGTCACCCCCTAAGCTGGAGCAGACAAAACCAGACAGACCAGTTAGGGACTTGACTGCAGAGTTGGTGACAACCTTCCCAAGTATTTATTAAAATAAATAGAGATGGAGGAGGGACGGTATAGCTCCGTGGTAGAGTGCATGCTTAGCATGCACGAGGTTCTGGGTTCAATCTCCAGTACTGCCAATAAATAATCAAACAAACAAACAAACCTAATTACCTCCTCCTCTCCCCTGTGCACACACAAAAAAAGATGAATAGAGTTAAAAGTTGATCAGAAAAGCTTGGTGACCGAATCTAGGTTCCTTTGGGAAGGAATTAACAGCTACTCTTCAGGAGAACTTTGAAAACACTGACAGAAGTAGGAAGACTCTTATTGAGCAGTGAGCTTGGGAACCGGCTTCCCGAGAACCACAGAATGTTGTCACTGACTGCATAGACATGGTGAAGTTGTTTTGGAAGTGTTCAGTGTTCAGATCCTAATGATTTAGTTCATGATTTACTTTCTCTCACCATGTATTTGCATATCCCTGGACCAAATAAGATTTGATGTTGGAGTCAAAGAGAAAAGGATATTTACAGAATATTACTTCAAGACAGTGAAGAACTAGATTTTAAGTTTAAGGAGAAATTGATGAAAAATGCATATTGAGCATAAAGGACTTGGATAAGAAGCAAAAGCTCACTGATATATTTGGAAGTTCCTAATACAGAGGAGACCAATTTTACCACTACACAGACCATGTGTTCCATGTCGTAATAAATTCAGGCCTGCAAATGACAGATACTAAAATCTAGAATGGAGAAGATGTTGTAAGCAGAGTGAGGAGCAGATAATGTCCAGAGGCAGGAATGACATGGCCCTTCTCGGGAGACTGGTAAGTTTGGAGGGCAGGATGGGAACAGATTATGGAAGAGTCTGATGGCCAAGATGAGCCATAAGCCAGAACATGTTAGGTATGTGTGTCCTGGGGTGGTGTGATGCTCTTAGGTGGGGACAGATGGTGCATGTAGGATTTAGGAAGGTTGTGTGCAGGTAGCAGTGGTTGGTCTTGGTCCCCTAGATATTTTTCCATCATCCCTACTGGGTTTGACTCACACCCTGTCTGGCCTTTTCTCCTGCTTGTCCCCACAGAATCATGTTGGGGAAGCACTCCCCTCGGAGATGGTCACCAGACTATTTGAGGGCATGCGGAGGGTTGACCTGATGGGGAAGGTAAAGGGGCCTAGTGAGAATGTCTCCCAGGAGCAGTTCACAGTGTCCATGTCCCACCTGTTAAAAGGAAACTCTGAGGAGAAGAGTCTCGTGATCATGAAAATGATTTCTGCCACAGAAGGTCCCGTGAAGGCAAGAGAAGTCCAAAAGGTAAGAGGCCCCCTTCGCAGCCATCCCAGGCAGTCTTGGTGTATGCACGTCAGGGACTGAGGATGATTAAACAGCGGATGGAGGCATTGTGGAGAGGTCCACTGCTGGGGGACCCTAGACCACATAACTGGTCAAGGTCCGAACGTCCGAACCCTTGGACAAAGAGGCTTTGGCCAACTAACCAGCCAAGGGTATCGTTAGAATAATGAATAACTACTCAAGTTACATGATCTTTTCCCACATGGTGGCCCATGACAGTTGGTCTTGAAGAGAGATAAAACCCTCTTCCCCACGTTGATATGATATAGGTCACAGGTCACAACAGAAACATGATTAATGGTAAAATTGTGGTTTTCAAGTTTACAGAGGATCTGGTTGGCTCTGTGGTACACGTGCTAAACTACAGACAGGAGCTGAGAGGCTGGACTCAGAAGCAAGCCCTAGGTTCCCTGCCCAGGGTGCAGGTGCTGGCTGCTCAGCTGATCTCCGAGATGAAGCTTCCAGGCAAGTGCCCTGCATCAGACCTTAGACCTTGGCGTCGAAGAGTGGTCCATGCTGTTTCGACTACTGTAGCCTTGTAGTAAAAATTTGAAATCAGCAAGCATGGGTCTTCCAACTTTGGAGGACTATTTAGATTATCTAATCAGTTGACATACAATTGTTCATAGTATTTCCTTATAATCCTTGTTTCTGCAAGGTTGGTAGTGATGTCCCGACTTTCATTTCTGATTTTAGTCATTTGAGTCTTCTCTTTTTCTCTTGGTCATTCTAGCTAAAGATTTGTTCACTTTTTGTCATTCCCAAAGAGCCAACCTTTTTGGTTTTGTGGATTTTCTTTGTTTAATCTATTTCATTTATCATCACCCAAGTCTTTTATTTCCTTTTCTTCTGCTTCTGTTAGATTTAATTTGGTTTTCTTTTTCTAGTTTCTTGAGGTAGAAGGTTAGGTTATTGATGTGAGATCTCCTTTTTCGTATAGGCATTTGTGGCTGTAAATTTCCCTCTAAGCACTGCTTTCACTGAACCCCATAAGATTTGGTATATTGTGTTTGTTTTCATTCATCTCAGTATTTTCTAACTCCCCTCATGATTTCTTCTTTGGCCTATTGGTTATTAGAGGTATATTCTTTAATTTCTACATGTTTGTGAATTTCCCCACTTGCCTTCTGTTACTGACTTGTAATTTCATTACATTGTGGTTGAAAAAATACGTTATATGATTTTAGTTCTTTTAAATTTATTGGGGCATGTTTTATGGCCTAATGTATGGTCTGTTCTGGAGAATGTTCCATGTACACTTGAGAGGAATATGTATTCTATTGTTGGCTGAGAAACTGTATATTTAAATTTACTTGGGATTTAAAAATACCTTGTGGTGAATCTCTTTATAAAGTAGACTTGTTTTATAAAAGTTTTACTTTACTGTAAAGCTGCATTTTTAAACAGTTTGAAAAACTAAGTGAGGGATTTAGATTTTTTTGGTTTTGTTTTATTTTATTTAAGTATATTTGATTTACAATATTGTGTTAGTTTCTGGGGTACAACAAAGTGATTCAGTTGTACATATACATACATTCTTTTCAATTATGGTTTGTTATAAGATATTGAATATAGTTCCTTGTGCTATACAGTAGGATCTTGTTGTTTATCTATTTTATATATAGTAGTGTGTACCTGTTAATCTCAAACTCCTATTTTATGCCTCCCCCATCCCCTTTCCTCTTTGGTAACCATAAGTTCGTTTCCTATGTCTATGAGTCTATTTCTGTTTCATAAATAAGTTCATTTGTGTCATATTTTAGATTCCACATATAAGTGAAATCATATGGTATTTGCCTTTCTCTTTCTGTCTTACTTCACTTAATATGATAATCTCTAGGCTCATCGATGTTGCTATAAATGACATTATTTCATTCTTTTTATGGCTGAGTAGTATTCCATTGTGTGTGTGTGTGTGTGTGTGTGTATACACACACCACATCTTTATCCATTTGTCTGTTGATGGACATTTAAGTTGCTTCCACATCTTGGCTATTGTTCATACTGTTGCTATGAACATGGGGGTGCATATATCTTTTCGAATTACAGTTTTCTGTGGATGTATGCCCAGGAGTGGGATTGCTGGATCATATGGTAACTCTATTTTTAGTTTTTTTATGGAGTCGCCATACTGTTCGCCATAGTGGCTGCACCAGTTTACATTCCCTAATGAGGTATTTGAACTTGGAAAGAAAAATAACATAGTATATGATACCCTGATATACATATGAAGTGCCAGTAGTTTGTCTTCTGACATTACGGCTGTTCTTAGTGGGTAAGAGATGGAAAGCAGGATGACGGATGCTCGTTGGAAACAATTAGGCATAATTTGTAGTTAATGAAACCCCTCTTCCCACATAAACTAGAGGGGTTCCCAGAAAGTTACCAACCTCTGCCCTGACTTGGCTGGAGGATAGCATGCTTCTAAATCCTTTCCAGATGACTTTGTTAGGACTAGTGGCTTTTGGTGTAGCTCTCTCAGGAAGGACTACTGGGGAGTTTTGGGGCCCTGGCATAAGGGTGTAGCTATCTCCTGGAGACTCTGAAATGCAGCTTGGAGCAGAGAGAAAAGATAGAACACTGATGTCGAATTGTTCAGATGATCACTGTCCAACAGAGATAGAACGGAAGCACCAAAACATACCACATGTGAAATCGTATTCTAATAACCACATGAAAATAGCAAAAGAAACGCGTGAAATTAATTTTAAGAATATGTCCAAAATATATTTAACATTGGCAATCAATGTAAAAAAAATGATCAAGACATTTTACATTCTTTTTTCTTTCCATGCCAAGTCTTTGAAATTGGGTGTGTGTTTTACACTTACCGCGCATCTCAGTTCAGATGAATGGCGCATCTCAGTTCAGGCGAACCGTGCACAGGGCTCCCCTGCTGGACCTGGCAGTTTAGGTAAGTAGATAGGAGATGTAATTGCCCACTTGTACTGTTTTCTCTTCCCCTAGATGGCGAGAAGCTTCTGGGGCCTGAGCAGCTGGCACATGACTGTGACCGAGCAGTGATCGAGGACTGGGTGTTCAGAACCCCCCATGTGGCCATGTTTCTGAGCGTGGTCATCCACAGAGGCTTTCTGCTGCACTTGTCCCTCGATTTGGCTACCCTGATCCCTGAGCGCCAAGTGGACCTGGGGCGGGAGTTTGCAAGCATCCTGGATGTCCTATCCGTTGTCTACATCAACTCCCACCTGCCCGGGGAGTGGCGGCACCGCTGGCGCCTGCTATTTGCGTCTGAGCTCCACGGGCACAGTTTTGCCCAGCTCTGTGGGCTCATCACACACCGGGGGCCCTGTGTCATGCTGCTGGAGGACCGCGACAGCCATGTGTTTGGTGGCTTTGCCTCCTGCTCCTGGGAGGTCAAGCCTCAGTTTCAAGGTAAGACTTGGCCACCAAAACCCCAAGTGGTAGCATAGTGCTCCTTACAGGATCTGGTCAGATGGCTGCAGCCTGGAGACCTCTGAGCACCGACAAAGGATGCATGTGTTTCTTCCATCTCCTCCCCCAAGTGTTTTCCTAGATGTGTTTGGGAAGCTGGTGACACACAGGGCTTCTGTATGGTGGTTTAACACTTCGTGGATTTCTTTATAGATTCTGGCTGTAGGGTGAGGCAAGCAGGAAAGGGATCCTCACCCCTGGATTTCAGATGAGGAAATGGCGTCTCAGCATCATTAAAGGGTGCCAGGTCCAGGCCACAGGAGAGGCTGGGTTGTGGATGCCGTGTGAGGGACCAGGGAGATGCCAGCTTTTTCAGGTGGAGGTGTGTTTTCCCTTGAGGGACCGTCATCCTTTCCTGGAATCACCTCTGTGTGCGTGCTTTGCTGCTTCTGCCTGCAGTTTTTCTGTTTTGTGCTTTTGCTGGAGATTGGAAGCTCTGTGCCAGACCTTGAATGCCCTGGATGGAAGGCCCTAAGTAAATCCTTCTGCTCCTCAAAGAAGGTGCTCCGATAAACGCTTTTAAAGGGCTCTTTGAAAACACTCACCTCCTGGCAGTGGGCTGTCCTCGTACTCAGAGGTGAACCTTCCTTCGCAAGATTGATGTCACTGCATGTTTCCCAGTGTGTGGCCTGGGCTGCCCGGGTCTGTTCTCACGAGGTCTCCTGGGGGCCAGTGGCTATGAGATGGAGGGCTTTTCCTAGTGACTCTGAGCAGCCAGATCCAGGCCCACCCTCACTGTCCTGGGCCAAATGAGACGGCCTGGCCGTAGCAGTTCGGGGCGGTGGGTGAAGGGATGGGACTAACACCCTCCACGCTGAGTCAGCAGAAGGGAGGACCCAAGGTTCTGAGATGTGAAAGACTGGGTAGAAATGCCCCATGCCCCTCTGGGGCGGGGTCTGCACATCAGAACCACACTGTCATCAGTTGCTGTTTATTCTGCCCGTGCCCCCTCCCTGCCCCTTTTCTCCACCCTGCTCTCCCCTGTGTTATTGCAGGTGCCTTCTAACTGGCCCTCAGCTCTTAGTCTCACCAGTCCAGTCCCTTTGCCACATCCCAGTATACCCAGTGTGGTGCTCTTCCCCTGGTGACCCTCAGACAGTCCCCTCACTGCACTCAGAATGGCACTCCCTTTATCTTCAGCCTCACACCCCTCCTTCTCTCCTGCACTCAGTGCTCAGTCTCACTGAACTACCTGCAGTTTCCAGAATAGGCTGCACTCTTGTCTCAGGACTTGGCACACATCTTTCTCCCTCTTCCACCTGTTTGCACAGCCAGCTCCTTGTCGGGACTCAGTCCAGGGTTACCTCCTCCAGGAAGCCTTCTGGACCGCACGAGGGCCGTGCGCTCCTTGTGGTCCTGTGTCAGATTGCATGCCTCTGGAATTGTTCCCATCTTCCCTGCACTAGAGAGAGCTTCTGTCAGCCGGGGAGCCGTGTCCAGGTGCAGAGGCGCCATTGTGGGAAAGGTTTTAGCAGCAGTGGGTGGCTATTGTCTGGGATGGGTGGAAGGGATCATGAAGTGACTGTTGGGAGCCTCTATCCTTGAGGTCTGGTTGTTTCCAGAATTTGGTTTTCTCTAGGTTTTAATCTAGTTGCTGCTACCAGCCCTCCCCTGCTGTTTCAGGGTCCACAAGACTGCTCACACATCAGTGTTGTACTAGGGGGACTCGGGGACTCAGCACACGGCTGTCATCACAGCGGGTTTATCACAGTGCCAGGATGCAGAGCATGATCCGCCCAGGGGACAGGTGTGAGGGGTGAGGTCCAGGGGAGCCTGGCTCCAGTCTCCAGCTCCTCCCCTGGGGAGTTGCACAGGACACGCTTAACTCCCCCAGCAGCACGTTGTGACAGCACATGTGCGGTGCTGTCCATCAGGGACACATTAGAAATTCAGTGCCCAGTGTTTTTACTGGGGGCTGGTCACGTGAGCACCCTCTTCCCGACATGCACGCAAACCCCAGACTCCCAGCAGGAATCTGGCATGAACCACACTGTTTGTACACACTGATTTAGGCACAGGGAGCCACTCGTCAGTCCTGGGAGTGGGGGAGCCAGTCCCCAAATCCAAATTCCTGGATACCAGCTGAGGGCTGACCTTGGAAGCAAGCCTTTCTGGGGACCCCAGTCTTAAGCCTGCTGTGGGTGCTTCTGCACACCTACCTCTCCCTGTCACAGTGTCACAGTGAGGGGGAGTCTGGGGAGTGACAAATTGGGGCTCATGTGATTGAAGGTGCTGCATTAGGATGTGGAAAAACTCCGAGAATCATTATTGTAGATAAAACTTCCACTTCTTCCAGCTCCTTTAATATTAACTCAGGGTCAGCTCTGCTGTGTCTTAATATTTTATTAACAAGCAAAATTCATCTTGAAGAACTGTGGAAACCATGCAGTTACCAAGTTTTCAAACTTGAGCTCATTCTGTTATGAAGCATGAGGATGGAATTCCAGCAGAGGGCAACCTAGCTTCACAGATTGTGGTCAAGTTCAGCACGTTCTTGTCCGTTTGTCCAGAAATTGTCACCTTGAATAGTTGAGCCTTGAAGTGATGTGACAGCCACAGGGTCACTTCATTCTCATTTCTGTTGTCCGTGGGACAACTGAAGGCCTGAGGCTCAGGGCTCAGCACACAGCCACTGAGTCCCACTCTGTCCTGGGCTAGATGCTTAACGTTACTCTCTGGGCCTTGGTTCCTCAGAACCGTGGGGAACTGCAGCTTGTAAACCATCGGGCAGTGCGTGTTGTTGTCATTTTGAGAGTCGGGTGAGGAGCCCTTCTGTGGGATTGATGTTTTCGCAGGTTGTGTGACTCCTTTGTCCTTGCCCTGCACCCTAGAGGGTCATCTTCTCCATGTGGCCGTCCCCTCAGAGCATGGACCTAAGGATGGACTAGAGTGGGGTCTTTTGTAGCCAAGGGGCCTACACTCTGTGTCACCTCACTTAGCATCCAGGACCCAGTAAATATTGATCGAAAGTCAGCCTTAGGATTGCAAGGCCAAGTGCCTGGAGCTGCAGGTGGGCCAGACAGTTCCCTGAGTCCAAACCCAACCTTCTAGGGGTGCATGGACTCAAGCCTAAGTCTTTAGCCTGGAGGGAATCCCTGACTCCAGGAACCCTTGAAGGAGCTAAGTCTCTGCAGAGGTCCCCCCAGGGCCCATCTGGATTAGAGGCCTAAGTGTTACTGGTCCTGATTGTCAGTCTAGGCCCATCTGCCGAGGTCTGTCCTCCCCAAGGCCCCTCTGGGATTCCTATCCCCTTTGGTGTCTGCCTTCCACATTTGTGCTCCTGGTCTACTTCATGGAATTCCCTTCCCACCTAATGGATGGGCTGACCCCTAAGTACCTGAGCTCAGTCTTGTGTCAGGTGCCCTCACATTGTCACCATGAGGGGACAGTTCTTCCGGCCAGGATCTCATCACTGAGGGGAGCATCTCTGGTCTGGCTCCTACCTAGCCGGGAACTCCCTGGGTCAGGCTCAACCTGCATCCCTTTCCCTAGTGAGTGAATCAGAGAAGGGAGGAATCTCTGAGACTGAGGATGCTGTTCATTTCCAGAGTTCTGACTGGTACCGCCTTTGAATGGTGGTGTGCCCATGTCTGTGCCTTGGGTGAAGTTCTGATCACCTTTCATTGTGTATCCCCTTCCCTCCCTGGGGGCAACTGTGGTTGCAGGTGTCCTCTCCCCTCTGGATGATGTGCTCTTTTAGGCTGGGGCCAGCCGGACACAGTGTGATGTGCCTACCTGAGGCTGTGTGAACGCTAGGCCAGTACCATTGCCCTTAAGAGGAGACTGCATTTTGTGAGTCTGGGGAGCCACGGGCAGAGCTCCCGACTCCGCTCTCCTGGGTGGCGCTAGCAGGCGACAGCAAGCAGGTGTCACGTTCTTTTTTAGTGGTCACTCTCACGCCGCACCCCAAGTTCATCCTCTGGATCTCCAGGCAGTTACAGGGTCTAGGAACCTGCCCCCAGCGTCTGGGAACCCCATGCACACTGAGGACCTGTGCAGGAAGCCTGTGTGCTCAACCTTCTGAGCTGGGGCCTGTCTCCTGCTTCTTTCTGTGCCTGGCTCCGATGGATGATCCTGCTTCTTTTTGCTCTGGTCACTTTCAGGGGATGACAGGTGCTTCCTGTTCTCCATCTTCCCCCGCATGGCCGTGTATACCTGCACGGGCTACAATGACCACTACATGTACCTGAATCACGGGCAGCAGACCATCCCGAACGGACTGGTAAGGATGGGGTAAGGGCAGGGTATGTCCCCCACTTCATGATGTCCACTGGGATGGAACCGACCCTGACGTGTCCCACAGACACTCCACTGTGCATCAGGGTAGCCGTGTATGTTTGGTTCCATGCACATGCGCAGTCAGTTCCTTCTGCCTGGGGCTCAGGGTGGTGATGCCACGAGTGACAGCTAGGACAGAATTTCTATCAGAAAAACGGGGCCTCTGTTGGAGCGTTTCTGAGGTTTGTGTGCAAAGGACGGATCTGGCCAATTTTCCTGGTCTGTGACCTTCATGGCTGGAGACACCGCCCTGCCACATGCCTGGGCCATGAGCCAGGGGTGGTGCCACGCTGGGACTGGGCTCCCTGGACCCATCCTGACTTGTCTGCTCCAAGCTCCAGCCTTGATTTGGCCACAGGAAGGAGAGGATGAGGGTGAAGACCAAGGGCGGTAGAGAGGGTGGGGCGAGGGGGACAGGGCTGGGATGGGCGCTCACGTAGTTGCTTAGTTTGGGTGAGAAATGTGTCTGCTGGCAGCATCAGCCTATTTCTTTTCCCTGCTTTGAAACAAAAAGCACCTCTTGGGTTAATCCAGGCCTGTGCCTGGAGAGCCGAGGGTGCAGGAGTCTGGTCCACTTGTCTGCATGCAGAGGGCCCCCTGCTCCTTCCCATGCTCACTGTGCGGCTCCCATGGGGCCGCCTGATGACCCAGATGCCTCCCAGAAAGGGCAGTTGTGTGATGACAGGGGCGAGGGCCTTGGCCTCAGAAGCAGCACCCAGTGGGTCCCCAGTGGTTGTCAGTAATGGACTGAAGGGGAGAAGTGACCCTGAGGTCGGCTGCATTTCCTGCCCTGGTCTCTTGCTCAGTGCTATCTCCTGGCCCCCAGGGCCCCGGGGAGAGGCGGTGGTGGAGGTGGCACCCAGAGCAAGCAATCAGAGAGAATGAACAGCAGTTCTGTTCCTGTTGGCTGCTGGCTTAGAGCCAGCAGTAGTGTGCCGAGTGGTTCCTACCTTCACCAAGGCTGCTTCCTCCTTCCCTCCTTGCTGTGGGCTTCACTGAGTAAGGGACATACCTGCTGGAGCACAGCACCCTGGGTCCTGGTCCTGGCAAGGATCAGCATCCCTGTCTGGGGAGCCTGGACACAGGTTTCCCAGCATCAAGTGCTGCGTAGACTTCTCTTATTTTACTGGTTTAAGTCTGTAGGCCTGATGGTCTGTGTTTTTTTGTCCTTTGCTGTCACCTGTATTTCCTGCCAGTGCAGCCCCATGAGAAAGTGGGAGTCAGGACACCTTGATGAGTTCTCTAGGAACTTGTAATGGGATACTTAAATTGCACCAATCTATATATTTCACAGTTAAAAAAAAAAAAAAACAAGGAAGAAAACCGCATTCATTCCTTCTCTGCCCCCGTCTCAGCCAGCACGAAGGCCGGTGTGGGCTGAGGATGTCTGATGCTTTGCAGGGCATGGGCGGGCAGCACAGTTACTTCGGGCTGTGGATCGATTTTGATTTCGGGAAAGGACACAGCAAGGCCAAGCCCACTTGCACCACGTACAACAGCCCTCAGCTGTCGGCCCAGGAGGACTTCCGGTTCGAGAGGATGGAGGTGTGGGCGGTGGGAGACGCCTCGGTGACACAGCCGGTAAGTGTGGGGGACATTTCTCCACTTCCTCGACTTTACCTCTTTTCTTCCTCCATCTAGAGATGGTTTATTCCACATTTGTTTCCAGCAGCTGTTCTGGCCAGGGGATGCCAGTGGGTGCAGAACAGAGCTGGGAGTCCTTTCTGGGATCTGTGGGGGTCTAGTAGAAAGACTCACCTAGGGAGGTGGGATCCCGAGTTATGGGGGGCTTGTCTGCAAGAAAAGCAGGGTCTGGGGTTCCCTGTCATTCCAGGGTTCTGTGATGAGGCATTGTTGGGCCCCCGCATCTGCCCCTGCACCTCATCACTTCACCAAGAGGGCGTCCCCGGTTAGGGGGCACTCAGTAGGAGAGCTAGAGCCCCCACCAAGTTTTCCTTATGGCAGCAGTAGGATCCTGATTCCACTCTGATAAGCTTCACACCAGTGGGGCATGACTTACTTTTTGTCATTGAACACACCTACCCCTTCCTTTCCTCCCAAGGCCAAGAGCAGCAAGAGCATTCTGGACGTGGACCTTGAGGCCCAGAGCCTGTTGGAGATCAGTGGGCGGAGTCGCCACAGCGAAGGGCTCCGGGAGGTCCCGGAGGAGGACCAGTGATGGGGAGCCCCCAGCGTGGGCCTTCCTTGAGCTGGAGCACAGTGCCCCCAGAGAGCACACAGCCTGAAAACCCTCCCCCACCCCGAGCCGGCTTAACTTTAACATAACGTTTGCTGGTCACGTCCAGGTGGTCCTGGTGTGCTTAATCAGACAAAGTAAAGTTCCTCTGATGCCGTCCATCAATTAGTGAGTGTACCTGCTCCAGAAATCCTTAGTGTCACCTTAGCAACTTGATTCTTACACTTCTCTCATTTCGTATGGATGAACTCAGAAGAAGCTGAGACCTGCTGGGATTAGCTAGCGTGTGTTGGGCATTTGGGTTCTTGCTGTTGGAGGGAGGGGACCCACCCGCCGGGAGTCGCTTGGCCTCTGCTCAGGCCTCCCAGTCCAAAGCCCTGATGTTCCTTTTCTACTGGTAGAGGGCAGTGATGTGAATCTGGATGCTTTGGGGAACAGCTTCCTATGACATGGAACTTCTGTATTTTTTAAAAAGCATTAACAGTGTACTAATGGGGGAAATAGCAGAGGGTTTTGAGGATAACAGTAGCATGGGGCTTCAGTAGGTAGTGAATTATCCCTATTGACAGAGCTCTTCAAGAAGCTTTCACATCTGCTTTTTCAGTTTTTAAATGAATCTGTGCTGTGAGTAAAGGGGAAAACTGGGAGAGCTACAGAGAAGCGAAGTTGGGGTGCTCTTACTGTTTTAAATATGGGGACATTCGGGGCCCTAAGGCTGAGAGTCCTGTTCGTACGTGTACTGCTGGTCGTAGGAATTAGTGGTCGAGAAACCTGCGTGGGCTCCTGAACTCCTGGCGCTGCCCCCAGAGGGGAGGATGGGTAGTGGATTTGCTTTCAGCAAACCCCAGCGATCCCTAAACGGTAAGGAAGATGGGCCACCTCCTGTCCAGTCCCTCCGAGGCAGTCTGAAGAAACTCCAAGGGCTCATCTTCAAGACGTGTGCCTCTGCCTTTGCCTTTTGCTACACGTTAATCTTCTGCAGATCTGATGAAAATGCTGCATTATTAGAGTTTGCCTCGATTATAAGCCATAGTAAACGGAACTGTTTGCATTTTGCAGGTTCTGCATTTTCTACCAGGAGGCTGATCAAACTTTGCAGTTAACCCTGAGCTGAAGGCCTTGCTAATTAGCCTTCAGAGGAGCCGTGCGAGCTCAGGTGGTGTTCCCAGGGACAGCCACATGATGCCCGCAGACTTGGCCGTGATTGATTTTCCCTATAAAAAAGCCAGTTTTTTTTAATAGCTTCTCAGGTACATTATGTGACTTCCTAACTGATGGGAAGCAGATATAGCATATTAGGATCCTCGGATATCCTTTCTGTAATCTGGAGAATTAGGTCCTGAGTCTTCAGTTTGTTATGGAATGTTTTTGTCTTTTTTTATAAAAATGCAATGAAATAATACCTCTGTAATAAAAGATCCATTGAATACCACTTACCGCTGCCTCTGTGGCTGTCAGAGGGGCTAGGTGTGTCTGCCGGCCTACTTTCTGCTTTGAGCCTCTTCTAACAAGAGTGCAGGAGAAGGTATAGCTCAGTGGTAGTGTGTGCTTAGTGTGCACGAGGTCCTGGGTTCAATCCCCAGTACTGCCATTAAAAAAAAAAAACAAACCTTTTTTAAAAACTTATAAATCTAATTATATTTATAAATACCCCCCCCCAAAGTGCAGATCACACATAGAGGCCTGACTGTTTCACTTACACGAGGAAAGGAGGACCCCCAGCCCAGGATCTTGGTAACCTGGGGGACACTGTCCTTACGGTGGGCGTGGTGTGGCCATGTGACTCCCCATTAGGTGTGGTTCTGAGCACACAAGCCAGTTTGGTGTCAGCCGTGCCTGGGGCCATAGGACCCTAGGACATGAAGAGTTTGTTCTCTGATAAAATGGAAATAAGAATTCAGGTTGTAAGGCTCCATATCCACCCATTTGTTCTCATGGTGTAACATACCACGAGAATAGATGGATGCCCCATCCTTTCTAGGAGCGAGCATCCTGGCTGGGGATGTTCTGTTTGTAGCGAATCGTTGCTGGCGTAGGTATCCTTTGTCTTGTGTGTGTCCTGGTGTGCTTTTGTCTGAGGATAAACTCTTTGAAGCTGAATTATTGGCTCAGAAGTTACAGGCTTTTTAATTTACATATTAACAAACTAACAAACCTCTTTCAACCTCAGTTTATGCTTCCAAATCTTGGAGTGCCCATTTGCCTTGTTTTCACCAACACTATATTAAAATTTAGTTTTTGTTTACCTGATACCCAAAACCCATAATTTTATTTTTTATTTCTCTTATGAATGACAGTGAACAGCTTCATCTTTCAAAACCCATCTGCATCATATCCTTCACCTGGTTTTCTAGGGTCTGGGTCTTACTGATTTGCAAGAGTGCTCTTTTGAATGAAGCAAAATAGCATTTGCTGTGTATGGTAAATATTGTTTCCAGTTTGTCTGACTTTATTTTTCTGTACATAAATTTTGCATTTTATGTCATCATATTTGCTAGCATTTTCTCTTAAGTCTCCTGAGATTTGTGATCTGCTGAGGAAGTTTTTCTCCACTCTGAGATTTAAAAAAAAAATCCATCTTTTCTTCTACTACGTCTGTGCTTTCTACTTAGACGTCTAAATCTTTGATCCACTCAAAATGTACTTTAAAATATACCTTTATCTTACCCCCAAATAAATTCCAATACATTTTATATTAAATGGCATGTCTCTTTCCCACCGACTTAAAATGCCGCTTTCTCATAGACTGTATTTCTGTATGAATTTAGATCTCTGTGTCATGTTTTAATTATCGGAGTTTTATGATTAAAAGATGTAAGAGCTAGTCCTCTGTTATTTTTTTTTTTTTTAATTTTCCTTCAAATGGTTGCCTGCTTATTTTCTTTGATCTTTGGTAACACTTTGACTACTTCGAAAAAGCTTGATACTGTTTTCGAGATGGCATTAAATGTAGACTAATGTAAGCAGAACTGACATTGGCTAATGCTGATTCTTCCTGTCCAAGAACAGGAGCATCTAAATTTGCTTTCTAAATTTTTCCTGTTGTTGCGGGCACGGTAAGTGGACATTTTCCCCCCTAACTAATGATTGTTTGAACCCAGGAAAGCTCTTGATTTTTCTACATTGTTTGGACTAAATTACCTTTCTGAATTCTGTCTAGTGGTTCTCAACCTTAAGCCTGCATCAGAAACACCTGAGGGCTTCTTAAAGTGCAGACTAGGGGCTTCCACCTACAGGGTTTGATTCATTAGGTCTGGGGAGTGACTTGAGGATTCACAGTGCTAATGAATTCCCAGGTGATGGTGTTATGACTGGTCGGGAAACCTCACACTGAAAAGCCACTGCTATTCATTGTTCTTGATTATCTATGGATTCTCAGGGAGTTTGCAGCTATTAGAATTTTTTTCTAAAAAAAAAACCTTATTTTGCCTTTATTTTCAAAGGATTGCTTTTTCTTTTCTTTTCTTTTCTTTTTTTTAAAGGTATTTTGACATTTTCCTCCTAGCATTTAGAAGCATCTTTCTGTTGTATTTTGGCTTGCATGATTTCTTCTCCTTTTCTCTGGCTTTATTGAGATACAGTTAACACATAAGATTGTGTAGGTTTCAGGGGTGTACTGTGTCAGTTGTGGCTGTTATGATGGTATACCCGGGAATAAGGATCATTTTTCTGCTTTTCTGATTTCTAGACCTTTCATTTCTTTCTCATGATTAATTGTATCAGCAAATACTTTTAGAATTTTAATAATAATGGTGCATCCTTCTCATTCCTGACTTTAATGGAGATGCATCGCCTTTTATCATTAAGCATGATGCCGGCTTTTGTTTTGAGATGTTTCTCATTTATATATTTACTTTTCATCCAAAGAAAGTACCCATTTGTATTTGTTATTAAGAGTGTCTATAAAGAGTAGATGTTGAATTTTATAAAAAGCTTTTTTTGATATTGTTTTTTATATGCATTTTTAAAAGCCTTTTATTCATGTTTTATTTTTTAATTTTTTAGAGGGGAAGGTAATTAGTTTTACTTAATTTTTTTAGAGGCGGTACCCCGGAACCCAGGATCTCGTGTGTGCTAAGCATGCGCTCTACCATTTGAGCTATATACCCTTCCCCCTTTTGTTATTTTTTATTGAAGTGTAGTTGATTTACAGTGTTAGTTTCATGTGTACAGCAAAGTGATTCAGTTATATGTACATATATATATTTTCAGATTCTTTTCCATTATAGCTCATTACAAGAAATTGAATATAGTTTCCTGTGCTATACAGTAGGTCCTTGCTGGTTATCTATTTTATATACAGTAATTTGTATCTATTAATCCCAGAGTCCTACTAATCTGTCCCTCCCCACCCCTTTCCCTCCTGGTAACCACAGTTTGTTTTCTATGTCAGTGAGTTTGTTTCTGGTTTGTAAGTAAAATTTGTATATTTTTTTTAGATTCCACATATAAATGATGTAAATATCATATGATACTTGTCTTTGTGTGACTATGCTTAGTATGGTAATCTCTAGATCCATGCATGTTGCTGTAAGTGGCATGGTTTCATTCTTTTTTATGGCTGAGTACTATTCCATTGTATATACATTCCACAACTTCTTTATCCAGTCATCTACGAATGGGCATTTAGATTGTTTCCATGTCTTGGCTATTGTAAATAGTGCTGATGTGAACATTGGGCTGCATGTGTCTTTTTGAATTACAGTTTTCTCCAGATATATGTCTGGGAGTGGGATTGCTGGATCATATGGTAAGTCTGTTTTTGTTTTTTTAAGGAAGCTCTATACTCTTTTTTTTTTTTTAGCATCCATGATTTTCTTCAGTTATTAATAAGAAATACGAAATTAGTAAGGTTCCAAATATTGAGCCATCTTTGTGTTGTAACTATCACTCTCCTAGTGTGTTAATTCAGTTGGCCCATGTTTGCCGCTTTTGTGGCAGTGTGTATAAATGAGTTGGTCTGTGGTTTATTTGTTTTGGCCAGATTTTTTGTTAAGTTATGCTTTAAAGTTGTGCTGGTCTTACAAAAATAACTTAGAATCTTTCCTTTTCCAGTTTCTAGAAAATGCAAGTGGAAAGGAGTTCCTTAAAGTATGGATAAAATTCATCTGGTATTTTTTGGTTTGATGTTCGAGGGAAGGGGTTAACTCTTGATAACCTTATCCGTTTTTTAAAAAAATCATCTGGGTTGTTTGAAATCTCTGCTGGGATCAGTTTTGATGATTTTTAAATTTCTTAGTAAATTTTCTGTTTCATTCAAGTCTTCAAATTAATTTATGTAAGATTGACCAACATATTTGAATTTTTTTTTTTTTTACTGTTGTGGATTTTTTTTTCTTACAGATTCCTTTCCTTTTTTTTTAGATTAGATTCTACCAATTTTGTTTTTAAATTAATCTTGCTTTTATATTATTTCCTCCTGCTTATGTTTGACAAATCAATTTTTAAAATTTGATTATTAACCAACTAAACAAAAAGACTGAAAGTAAATGAATATGGAGCTGCTCTTTTTCCTGTGAGCTCTGCTTTATGGAATAGCCCGGCACAGGCTCTGAGCTTCTGGATTTTCTGCAGTTCTATCTCAATTTCCTCTTGGGTCCCAGAGTTTTAACATATTGGTATGCTAGAGAATTTCCCCACAACTTCTGTTATGTTGTTTTGTTGAATGGCGATTAGAGAATCATCTGTGTTCTGTCTACTTGGAATCAATTGAGATTCCAGCTGTGTCCTTACCTGTGGCAGGTTATTGGTGAGAGAGGTCATCAGTGTCTACATTTTGGAATCAGTTTGTGTCCTTACCTGTGGTCCATTAAGAGTATCCTAAAGAAGTTTCTGTGTCTTTCCTTAATTTCCCATACTGTGCTCTTTGAATTTGGATGTTGGGGCATACACAGGCTTATCAGATTTTTGGTGGTGATTATGTCATTAATTTCCCTTCTTCTCACTGAATGCTTTTGGCCTTGATTTTGATCTTGTCTGACATTTATAGAATCACCCCTGTTGTGTGTGGTATTGTCTGCATTTGCCTAGTATATTTTTGCTCAATTTTTGAGTCTTAATTTTTTCCCTTATAAACTTTATTTTGAAATGATTTTAGATTGACATAGAAGTTATAAAAATAGTAGAGAGGTCCTATGTACCCGTCACCCAGCGTCCTCCAGTGAAAACATCTTAAAGAACCATTGCACAATGATCAAAACCAGGAAATGGGTGTTAATGCAATACTATGAACTAAATAGCTCAAACCTTACTTGAATTTCACCAGTTTTTCCATAGTACCTGATTTGAGGCAAACTTGAGACTAAGGGCACAGTCCTCCAGATGGCAAAGTCTGCCCAAGACTTCTGACCCCAACTGGAAATTGAGGGAACTCCTCAAACCACCCTCAGTTTGGATAATTCACTAAAAAGAAAAAACTCACTGAAATCTATCATACTGACAGTCATGTTTATTACAGGGAAAGGATGCAAATTAGAACCAGACAAAGGGAAGAATCTGGGAGGGTTGGAAACACAGAGCCTCTGTCATCCTCTCCCTGGGAGTCCTTCTGGAGAGGCACTGCACCTGAGAGTGGTCTTGGGGACACCTGCCACAGGTTATATGAAATTTTATTCCATGTGTAGAGGAGTGAAACTACCACTACCATCAGGATAGAGAACTGCCCCATCACCCCCCAAAGTCCTTCATGATCTCCCTTCCCCCCAGTGACCTCAAATACATTCTCCATCATTGTAATTTTGTCATTTTGAGAATCTAATGTCAATGGAACCATGTATTATGTAACCTTTTAAGACTGGATACTGTCACTCAGCATAATGCCCTTGAGATCCATCCAAGTTGTCCTGTGTATGTTCCTTCTCATTATTGGGTAGGATTCCATTGTCTGGATGCAGCTGTTTCTTTATCCATTCACCCTCAAAGGACATTTGGTTTCTAAGGCTTGGCTCTTATAAATAAAACTGCCATGAACTTTCACATACAGATTTTTGTGTGAATGTAAGTCATCTTTAGGATCAGTATCTAGGAGTAGAATTGCTGGGTCATATGCTAAGTGTATGTTAAACTTTACAGGATGTTGCCCAACTGTTCTGCAGAGTGGCTGCAGCATTTACATCCCCATCAACAATATATACAAGTTCCAGATGCTCCACATCCTTGGCAGCACTTAGTATTGTCAGTATTTTATTTTAACCACTTTAATAGGTGTGTAATCTCATTGTGGGTTAAAGTTGCATTTCCCTACTGGTTAATGATATTGAACATCTTTTCCTATGCTTATTTACCATGTGTATGTCCCCTGTGGTGAAGACTCAATTTAAGATTTTTCCTCTTTTTCTAAATTTTTTTTAACTGTTAAGTTTTGAGTTTTAAAAAATATTCTGGATCTAAGTCCTTTGTTAGATATGTGATCCGAAAAGTGTTTTTCTTTCAGTATGTGGGTTTAAAAAATTCTCTTAATTGTAACTTTCATGAGTAAAATTTGAAAATGTTTGTGAAATTCAATTTATCAATTTTTCTTTTCTTTTATGGATGGTACGTTGGTATCATGTCTAAGAACTCTTTGCCTAACCCTAGATTCCAAAGATTTTCTCTTTTGTTTTCTTCTGTGTTTTGGGCTATGGCCCATTTTCAGTTAATTTTTGTAGAAGGTGTGAGGGGTTCTTTTCTGCTTATGGATGTCTAGTTGTTCCAGCACCCTGAATTGCTGTTGGATTTTTGTCAAAAATAAATGGGTAATGACTTGTGTGGGGCTAATTCTGGCCTCTGTTCTGTGACATTGATCTGTGTGTGTTACTTTACCAGTATTACCTTGTCTTGATTACTGTAGCTAGACAGTAAGTCTTCAAATCAGGAAATACATTTCCTTTTTCAGAAATGTTTTTGTTCCTTTATCTTTACATATAAATTTTAGAATAAGATTGTCTACGTCTTTTAAAAAAAATCCTTCTGAGCTCTTGATGGGAATTGTGTTAAATCTGTGGGCCAATTTAGGGAGAGCTGATACCTTTACTAGATAGTCTTCCATATGAACACAGCATGTCTCCCCATTTTTTAAGGTTTTCTGATTTCTTTCATTGGCATTTTGTAGTCTGTAGCACACAGACAGATCCTAACCATGTTTTGTTAGTTTATACTTCAGTATTTCAATTTGCGTCATTATAAATGGTACTAAACTGTAAATTTCAGTTTCTAATTATTCATTGCCAGTATATAGAAATACAAGTGATTTCTGTTTGTTAACCTTCTATCTGTGACCTTCCTAGATTCATTTACTGGAAAGGTTTTTGTTTCTAGAGTCCTTTGGAATTTCTGCATAGACAGTGCCACTTGTGAATGAGGCAGTTTTATTTTCTCCTTTCAAATCTTGTTTCCAATGCCTTTCAGTTTTCTTTTCTTGCTGGATTGCACTGCCTAGGAATTCAGTCACCATGCCGAGTAGGGGTGGTGAGGCTGGACATCTTTGTTCCTAATCTTCTAGGGAAAGCACTCAGTCTTTCATCAGGAAGTATGATGGTGGCCTTAGGGTTTGTTTGTCTGTTTCTTTTTGTTTTTTGTTTGTTTTTGGAGAACCTCTCTATTAGGTTCAGGAAGTTCTATTCCTAGTTTGCTGAGTTGTTTTGTTTTTTTTTTTATCATGAATGGGGTTTGAATTTCATGAGTGCTTTTCTGCTTCAACTGATATGACTAATTTTCTTTCTCTACATTATTAACATGGTGGATTACGTTGATTTTTAAATATTGAACTAATCCAAGAATATTGAAATCTTGGATTAAACCCACTTAGTCATGGTGTCTTGTACTTTTTACATATGGCTGGATCCAATTTGCTAATATTTCACTGAGGATTCTTGTGTCTCTGTTCATGAGAGTGTTGGTCTGTAGTACTGTGTGTCTGGTTTTGGTATCTGGGTAATGTTGGCTTCATAAAATGAGTTGAGAAGTGTTTCCTCTACTTTTATTTCCTGGAAGGGACTGTGTAGGATTATTATTTCTTTAAATGTTTAGTAAAATTTACCAGTGAAACCATCTGGTTTTGGAGATTTCCTTTTGGGAAGGGTTTTAATGACAGCTTCAGTGTTTCTGCTAATTGTAAGATTACTCAGATTATCTATTTTATCTTCAGTGAGTTTAGTTTGTGGTTTTCAAGGATTTGGTTTATTTCATTTAACTTGTTTATGTGCATAACATTGTTCTTAATGTTCCCTTATTGTTGGACAATCTTGAGGGGGTCTGTAGTGATACACCATCCCTGGTTCTTAACATGAGTAATTTGTATCTGGTTTCCTTTGATGCTCCTCTGGCAAGACTGACACTTTCATTGGTCTTTTCAAAGAACTAGCTTTTTGTGAGATTGATTTTTTTTTCCATTTTTGCCTTTGACATCATTGTTTTTTGCTCTTCACTCTTTATTTTGGTGACCGGTCCTGTTTGGTGCTATTGATGGGTAGAGTTCTATAAATATAAATCAGGCAAAGCTTCTCAGTGGTCTTGTTCCCTCTAGTACATCTTTCATGAGAAGTGGGTCTTCACTTGAGTGTAATCCAGCTGATCCATTATATATTCTGTGGCTAGCACTTTGTGGCTTATTTAGTAAAAATGAGCCTGTCCCCATTTTTCCTTCTGAAAGCTTTACTGTTTTAGCCGTTCCACTTGTAGTGTCCCTTGGCTTGTTCTGTATGGTACAAGTAAGGGTTACGAGTTCTTTTTGTTGTTATTTCAAGTATCAGTCAACCCTAGTTATTTTTATTACTATTATTTTTAAATGAGAAGCATTTTCTTGGGCCAGCAATTTGCTGAAGAATCTTGAAAAGGGAGAGGGGCAGCAGGAAGTGTCCCTGACTCAGAGGGAAGCCGGCTGTGTGTGACGGGAGTTGGCCTTCACATCTGGGCGGTTGCTGAAGGTTGGTAGCTGTGGGCAGGTATCACCCCTGCACCAAAGGTGTCCTCCCCAGCCAGCCTCCTCCATCGTCCTCTTGCGGGGCTGGCACATGTATGTTTCCACATTGAGCTCTGGTGTCACTTAGTGGGTGGAGGAGCATTGTGACCTCCCCCAAGGGTGTGAATTTTACTTTGGAGGAATGTGGATTCTGCCTGGGAGCTGCAGGGACCTTCACCCTGTCTGGTTGTCACCACCCTGGGCAGCTGGGTGTGATGATTACTTTTATGTGTCCATTTGACTAGGCCACAGTGCCAAGATGTTTCTGGGACTTTTTAGACGTGATTAACCTTTAAACCAGTAGACTTTGAATAAAGCAGATAACCTTCAGAATGTGGATGGGCCTTATCCTATCAGCTGAAGGCTTCAGAGAAAAGATTGAGGTCCCCTGAGAAAGAAGGAATTCCATCTCCAGACCTGAGGGCTGCCTCAGACTTGAGCTACAAAATTCCTTCCTGAGTCTCCAGCCTGCCGGCCTGCCCTGAAGAAGTCAGACTTGCCACGCCCAACAATCGAGTAAGGCAATTCCTTAGAACAAATGTCTTTCTCTCCTCTCCATCCTATTGGTTTCGATTTCCTCTGGACAGCCCTGATTAATAACTGTGGGGCAGGCAGGTAGCAGCTGTGGCCTCATGTGGAAGATGGAGTTGTTTCTAGTTCTCTGTGGTCATTTTTGCCAGGCTGCAGACCCCTCTGCTCTGCCACGTTTCAGCTGGGACAGTGGCCATGTGTTGACAGTCTCGGGGCCAGTGGGAAATGAGGCCCATTCTCAGGCAGGAGAGGACTATTCCAGATCCTGGTTCTGGAGGGAAAGGACATGTACTGTTCAGCTTTAAGAGCTGAGGCTTTCTTTTTTTTCATGGAGGTACTGGGGATTGAACCCAGGACCACGTGCATGCTAAGCATGTGCTGCACCACTGAGCTATTTTCCTCTCCCCTCTGGCCTTTAGGCCATCCAGGATGTGGCTTCTCGCCACATACATGGTCATGACCATGGGGCTGTGGGTTAAACCTGGCCACTTGTAGGAAAGTGCTAATCAAAATCATCAGGCCCCTGGCACTGCACTTAACAAAAATACCCAAAGCCCCCATTTTAGGGGTAAGGAGATGGGGCCTCAAACGGGCAGAGAGACCAGAAGCCTGGGGCCTGTCCCCAGCCCGCCAGTCTTCCCATTGCACCAGGGTCTGCAGCACATCAAACTATGGGACAATACATAGCTAGATGTGGTTAATAAAAATCATTGTGATTTAATAAATAGCAAGGTGCTTCCTGTGCAGCCCAGGGCCCAGCGGGAGAGCGTGATGGATGGACTCTGGACGGGGCCGGATCTTCCTGCTGGTTTCCAGGAACAACCAGGTAAGGACCTGATGTCATGATGTCCTAAAAATACCCCTTGGAAGAGGCAGGGTGAGGGGAGGGCCACAGTTACAAAAAAAAAAAATAGATTTAGGAGATATTATACAGGTCAGGGGCCACTATACATCTTCCTGGTGAATCTGGGCTTTCTTGGCTCTGGAGCAGAATTTTTCACATAGTTTGAGGAGCTCTGACAAAATGAACACAGACGAGGCCAATCCAGTTAAAAGCAATAGATCTGCCAAAAGGGGAAAAGAAAGGTCAGTGCAGGATGTGCCCAGCTGGCCTGGCTGCAGAGTTCAGGTTCCCTACGCTTGGTTCTCAGTTGCAGACAGAGGTCAGGGGCCCAGGACTTTCCCTTCCCCTGATGGGGCAGAGATCTCCCCAACTCAGGATCCAAAAGCCTGCAGAGCCAGCTCCACAAGGACCAACTGGTCTTTCCAGGTGGCTCAGAGCTGGGTGGGGCGGTATTACCAACGTCAGCTGTAAGAGACGCCAGGCGCCCCGTCCAGCCCCCTGGCTCGCCCCAGCAGACTGAGCCCTAAATTCTCCCTCAACCCCTCTCCTGGCAAACACTGTGCTCAGGCACAGTCCTGGCACTTTCCTTAGATTTCACAAGCTGACATAATCCTCCATGGATGGAAGCACCTGTAAAAACACTTTTTGGGTTTTTTTTGGTCTGTGCCCACAGGGCAACCCCCAGGGACCCTATCTTTTAGATTTTGGGGGAGGAAAAAGCTGAGTTTCCAGTCTCGCCTGCAGGTTTTCAGAGCTCTTGTTTCCACCACCTCAGATGCCACTGATCATTTCGCAATCCTTCTGGATGAGTGGGGACCCCCCCCCCACCAGTCTGCTTGGGAGGCTGCCTCACCAGCCCCCTTGCCCTGTGGCTTCCCAGTGGGATCGGCCAAAGGAAAGCTAGGGCCACAGGAAGGGAGGAGGACGGGGCGGGCAGTTTCCTGATGCTCTGGTCACCCCCTTTCCAGGCGACCCTCTCCCACTTCTGTTACTACTGCTTCAGACACAGGAGGCCAAGCCACCTGGGCAGCTTCCAAAGAATGGGGATCTGCCGGAAGCCTGGTGAAGATGCAGGGGAGTCACTGTAGTTCCGCACATGGCATGTGTGCTTGGGGTCCAGAGAGCTGGTCACTGCATGTGTGTCCCACTCCTGTCCTCCAGGAAAGTGGGGTCCCAGAGACACAGACCCTGTTAAAACCCCTGAAGGGGCAAACTTACCTCTAAGCTGGGGGCTTGCGGCATGTCACAGGCTGAGCCCAGACTGTAGCCCATCCCGGTGTCACCCCTGGGCCTCACTGTACCTGCTGTGAGCTGAGCCTCCTGCCCCAGGGGCAAGGGGTTGGCTAGGATGCTGAACCCCCTCTGCTTTCCTCCGACTCCTAGCTGGTGCCTCCTCCTCCGTGGTTCCCGAGTTCTCCATGCCCCCATTACATCGCCCCCGACCCAGTGCAGATGCCCAGGCATGAGCCTAGTCCTTTGAGGACAGAATGGCCCCACGTAGGGACCGTGGGCCTAGAAAGCTCTGCAGCTGCCCTGTGCAGGTGGCTCTGGTCCCAGTGACCCCTCCCACTCACCGAGCGCTCCCAGGTTCTCTGTCTGGAAGACCTTCTGCAGGGGTGGCATGTAAATCACGGCCATCTGCCCCAGAATGGACCCGAGCACGGAGTAGAGGAACGTGCGGTTCCTGAGGAAACCAATCTCAAATATCAGCTTGGTCTGTGGAGGAGAAGGGCACGGCCATCACATGCCTGGAGGTGCCTCCACGAAGCAGCTCCTCCAAGCAGAACTGTGAGACTCCGGCAGTGAGAACCGGATCCGGTTCTGCTGGGAAGACCAGGGCAGGAGGGGCTGGGGGGGGGAATGGAGCGGCATCTCACCTGGGAGCGGCAGGTCAAGGCGTTGAAGAGGTCGAAGAACACAAAACAGGTAAAGGTCATGGTCGTGGTGCGCGGGGTGCTCGCCTTGTCCTCCGGGATCTGGAGAGCGAGGACACAGGCTGAGCCGGCCCTAACCCAGAGCCTGGGGAGGGAGCTGGCATGCGCAGTGCAGGCCTGGTGTTGCTACTCCTGTCCTGGCCGCAGTGGGTTCAAGTTTTACTAGGACTGGGTCCACTGGTGTAGCCCAAGGGTGTGGCTCCCACCCACCCTGCGCTACCCAGCACTGTAAGGGGCCATCAGCCCTTCCTGAGGGAGTTCAGCTGCCCTTGACATGAGGGGGTGGAAACCTCGCACATGTAAAGTAGGTGATGTTGCCTTCTAGGAGGTGACCCCTCTACAGTGACACCCACTTAGCAGAATGTCACTTCCTACACTGAAAGCAGAAGACGCCGCCCCCACCAAGAGCTAGGGCCTCAGAGGCTGAATGAACCAAGCGGCTCCCCCCACCCAACCCCCCCCCAAGTCAGGACTCATTCTGGCTGACATTGTGGCAGTGGGGCTGCAGCCAAGGGTGAGAACGACTCCTGGGGAGAAGGTTCTGGCAGTTCTCACGTGACTACCCCATTGCCAGTGAGAGACAGCAGTCACACTCCTCCCTGAGTGCATCTGCTGGACCAGAGGTTCTCAGGAGATGCCCCTTGGAGGGGGGTGGTGTTAAAACAGTCTGACTCGAGGGGTCTCGGGTGGGGCCTGGACATCTGCATCTCACAAGCTCCCAGGGATGTGGGGACCTCACTCTGAGGACCACTGTGTTAGAACAGGAAAGCCTGTGCCTCCCCCACCAGCCCAGGGCTGGACAAAGGCAGCGCCTCTACCATCTTCCAGGATAGGCGAGTTGCAGGAAAGAGCCAAGCCCCTCTGGCAGGGGCGGTGGGGAGTGCTGGAAAAAAACTGGGTGGTTGTCCAGTGTCCCATCTGTCCTGCCCTTGGGTGACCTGGGGTCTAACTACCTGGACAGATCACCTAATTCTCCCTCTGGGTCACTGACCTCAGCAGCAGAGCTGCCTGCACCTGTAGGTCACGAGATGACCCACAATAAGATCCCCCCCAAATCACCTCCTGGGAGTCAGACACGAGTTGCTTTTAGTAGATTTCAGATTGTTCCTTGGTGACAGTAGAACGTAGGAGAGGCATTTGGACAAAAGTCTGATTTTTTTTCGCTGCCTATGTGGCTTCACCTCCCTTCTGCAGGTCAGCTCCTCATGCCCACCCCACTCCCCCTGAGTGTGTCCATTTGTCTCCCCTCCACCCCCTGCCCCATGTTTGCCCCACACAGACGCTCCGAATACCTGCTTGATGGGCCCACAAGGGCATCCCTTACCTCCTTCCAAAAGATAAAGAGGGTCCCACTGATGATGGTGGTGGCTGACAGGAGGATTCTCAGGACAAGGGCTCTGCTGAGAATTGTGTCCTTGATGTTGCGTGGTGGCTGCCGGAGGGTGTCCCTGTCGACCGGCTCTACCCCCAAGCTGCTCAAAACAAAAACCGGACACAAATAAACCACTGAAAAGACGTGCAGTGGTTAAATACACAAGGACACCTGGAGAAGGTCCCTGTCAGAGGCCTGGACAGGCCGTGACAATGTCTCCAGGTCCTCCCCGGCCCCTCCTGTCTCATGTCCTGGGCCGTCTCCCTAACCACCCAGCCCCTTGGCTCCTCTGGGTGCCCCTAACCTGGACCCCACCCTCACCTGTCCCCAAGCCTGGAGACAAAAAACCCACACCCTCTAGCTGACCACGTAGTCCTGAACCACACCTGGTTGTTCCTCAGAGGCAATTTCCATGACCTAGACACCACCCCCACCCCAGGGTGGGTCTGGCCAGGAGAAAGGGGGTCCAGCCCTGCCCACTGAAGAGCTCCCATCAGTGGGAGGAGGCTGAGGCGAGGCCCTCTCTGAGCAGATGTTGCAGAGTCCAGCTTCGCTCGCAGCCCCATCCTGAAGGAGAGCATGTAGGAGAGGGGACCCTTGCGCTGGGCATGGGGGGAAACAGTAGGACCCTCTGGCCAGCTGTCACTTGTGACGATTAATGGTAACAATTCAGCTGCACCGAGAATACCGCCCACTACGTGCTCCAGTGCACTGAAGCACCTCGCTTACTCATGCAGGCTTCCCGAGCACACCCACCTGCAGCATTCAGCCAGCCTCACTCTTCTGTTCACCCAGTCACTTCCTGAGCACCTACTAGGGCCAAGCACCATTGTGGGAGCCAGGAACAAAACAAAACCCTTGCCTCCAAAAGGGAGATGAATTATGATCAGGTAAACCAGGACATATGTTCCCTTCTAGGGAAAAATAAAGCAGGGCAAGGTGACTGGGAGGGAGGAGGCTGCTGCTAGAGCAATAAGGGAGAAATTAACAACGTTGTAAATCAACTATACCTCACTTTAAAAAAGTAATCAGCGAGGACTTCTTGGAGGCAGTGACCCCACATGAAGAGAGGGCTATGCGGGTAGCCCAGGGAGAGCACTCCAGGCACAGGGGCAGAAAGCTCCATCCGCCTGCCTGCCTGCCCACCCAAGCACTGCCTCCTGTGTCCCCCACTCTGCTCTCTCCACGTTCCCATCAGCTGGCTGCCTCACCTCTGTGCCGGCGGCCCGTCCATGATGATGTTGATCCAGAGGATCTGCATGGCATTGAGAGGGCTGGGGAGGTTGCACACAGTAGACAGAGTGATGAGGCTCAAGGCTGAGATGCTTCTGCGGGGCACACACACAGCACCATCACCAGCTGCTCCCAGATGCGCGCACAGCACCAGGCACCCTGGGGTACGCTGGCTTTGACTTACGTGCTCAGCTGAAATCGGACGAAGTTCTTGATGTTATGAAAAATCCCCTTGCCTTCCTCCACTGCATTCCTGCAAGAGAGGAGAAAGCATTTATCACAAAGAGGGCCTGGTGGGAAAGTTCAGCCAGCTCTGGGCAGCTGCTAAAGTAAGTGACAGTGTCACCCAGAGGTGATGTCATCCTTGCCCCCCCTCCATCCCTGTTTCTCCTTGCTGGCATTCTTGGAGA
Organism: Camelus ferus; assembly: GCF_009834535.1. Classification (NCBI taxonomy): domain Eukaryota; kingdom Metazoa; phylum Chordata; class Mammalia; order Artiodactyla; family Camelidae; genus Camelus; species Camelus ferus. The sequence continues at coordinate 56,741,186 of NC_045704.1, read as the reverse complement.
CATACCAAGAGAGGATGATGATGTCCTAGTAGCTGACATCAGTTCCTGGGGACTGGTCTTCCAAGCCACAATTACCCTTCCGTCCAAAGATTATAGGTCATTCTCTCATCCAAGTCAGGGACCCAGCCCTCGCCCAGGGCTCCTGAAGTGCACGCTGCCCCTTGGGGATTCCCAAGGAGAAAAGGCCCCCATGACCCTGCTTTCAGTAGTGGGTGGCCCCAGGGACACCTTGTATATCCATCAGAGCAGATCCCAGGGCTGCCACCCCAGGCATTTTTGCCACTAAAAAAAAAAAAAAAACACCTAAAGAGCAACTTACATGATGGCTGAGAAGTCATCATCCACCAGGATCATGCTGGCGGCCTCCTTGCTGACGTCCGTCCCCATCTGCCCCATGGAGATCCCGATGTCTGCCGACTTCAGAGCGACAGCATCGTTTACTCCATCCCCTGTCATGGCCACGATCGCCCCCGACTCCTGCAAAGCCTTTGCAAAGAGGAAACCAGTGGAGGCAGCATGAGGACCATCCTTTTCCAGAACCTTCCTTGGCATCACCACGCCAACTAATAACTGGCTCGCCATCTGGTCCTACAACAATGAAGTCACCAGCCACTGCAGTCACTGACCTTCGATTCACCCTGGAGGGAGTTCAGGGCAGAGATAGGGAATGAGGTGCTCTGTGCTCTGGGAAAAACTGGCAGAAAGAGCCTTCAGATACTCTCAGGGGGAGATTTTATGAGCCCAATTTTCTTGCATCTTCTCATATCTAGGAAATCTCTAAGATCATTTGTGACTAGCAGCAACCTTCTGCCAAAATGTGTCCTTGATGGCACATACCCTCTTTACTAAGGCTCTCTTCCTGGTTGTAGTCCTCATTTTTCCCCAGATAAAACTTAACTCTCAACTCTCGCATTGTGCTTTTTTTTTTTTTCAGTCAACAACCATTAGCAAATCATAATTAACAACTCTTCTCCTGAACCCATGAGGTGCCTAGTAGGCATTAACATTTTCTTTGCAGGATGACTTACATAGAGCTTTATTCTCTAGAACTAAAAATATCCCAAAGTTGCATAAAAGAAAAAACACAAGCCTTAAATAGCAACTTTTCAAAGCACCCGTGTGCAGGAAAACCACACGTTTGCAGGGGTCTCTCATTCCCACACTTTCATTTTATGCACAATCAGAAGGTTAAGTCAACTCTTTACTGGGCACCTGCTTTGGGCGAGGGACCTGCTGAGAGCTTCATGGGCCTGGCTTCATTTCGTTCTCTCCCAACCTTGTGAATCAGCTGGTGTCACTCACATTATCCCCACTTTACAGATGAGGAAACTGAGGCCTGGAGTTGATTAACAACTCCAGGTGCAGCCAAAGGGCACCTGCCCAGTGAAGGCTTGGCCCTGTGTTTCTCCCTTGGCACCACCCAGTTCCTGCTCCCTGCTTTTGGTGTATGTGGCATGGGGTCCCAGTTCTGCCCTCCCCAGAGACTGCTGTGGCCATCCTGGGCTGTGCCCTGAGGGATGAGGGAGGAACACAGCTGACCTTTATGATTTTGAGTTTGTGCTTTGGGCTGGTCCTGAAGAAGACAGACACCTGGATACAGAGACAGGAAAGAGGCGGCCATCAGTGAATGCGGAGGTGGAAACACCGCTCCCCACCCCCTGGCTCCTCTGAACCTGGGAGGACCCCACCTTCCTGACGCGCTCATCCAGCTCGCCCTGCTCCGCACTCTCCACCTCCTCCCCGGACATGGCGTTCAGTTTCCCGTTGCACAGACCGATGCTCCTTCCTGTGGGGTGGGGACAGTCCTTCACTGCTCCGAGGCCCTCGCCCCTTCCTCCACCCACCTGACATCAGGCCCTGCCTTGGCCACCAATAACATGAATGCAGCCACGATGGCCCCAGTCACAGCCCACCTGCTATGGCATGTGATCTTAATTCTAGCCACAGGACGAACTGGCAACAAACGCCTTATGGAAACCGAGAGGGAAGTGACTTTCCCAAGGTCACAGAGCTGGTAAATGCTAGTCCTGGAAACTGACATAGCTCTTTCTGTTTGATTCCAGAGTCTATGATCCTTCCAAGGTGCCAGGCTGCCTCAAGACAGAAGAAGAAAACCAAGGTGTGACAGCCCTCCTAAGAGTAATAAGTAAAGCAGGAGGAGGAGGGTTGCTAGCCTTCTGCTGATGAAGACCCTGAGGGTCAGAGTGGCTCAGTGATTTGCCAAGGGCACACCGCTAGGGGCAGAAGCCAGACTGGAAACCCTGCACTGGGAATGATGCTGCCTGGGAAGGTGAGATCATGGATGGAAAGGCCTGGCACACAGGAGGTTTTCGGTACGCACAGGTCTTTTCCTCTTTAGGAGCACCTGCCGACATCTTAAAGATGAACACCCCCTCAGAAGGTGGGATGCTGGTCCTTGAACCTCAGAATCTCTTCCAGGCACTTGGAAGGGAGTTGTGAGCTCTCCCGACCAGGACCACCAAGGATTAACCAGTGGTAGCGACCCTCACCCTCCACCCCCTTCCCCAGTTACCTATCGCCAAGGCTGTCTCCAGAGCATCTCCTGTTATCATTTTCACGGACATGCCTGATGCAGAGAGCACTTGTACTGCTTCCTTCACACCAGCCCTCGGGGGGTCGATGATTCCAATGAGACCCAGAAACGTCAGCCTCCCCAGCTCGGGCCCAGAAGCCAGGGCCAGCACTGCAGAAGATGTTTGCCTGCAGTCAGCCCCAGCCCCTCTGTGTCCCAGACCCTCTTCTGTCTACAAGAGGCTTGGGCACTAAGTTCCTGGACCACAAAGGGAAGGCGAAGACCTTTCCAGTGGGTGTCAGGCCCGTGTGGGGCATGGCTGTTGACGGCTTGCCCACAGTGGAAAGCAGAGCTGGAGACAGCTTGCCCGGGGAAACGGGGCTCTGTCCACTGTGGTCTAGTCCCAGACCCCACCCCAGGAGGGGCAGCCATGAGGATACCTGTGGGATGGCATACGAGGGCCACATGGATAGAGAGGTCTCTGGGTCAGTGGCACAGAAGCTTGCCCCGGCTCTTGGGGACAAGTGCTCTGAAAGGGGGTGGCATAAGAAGTGACCTTGCTTTGTCACCTTACTGATGCTGGAGGGAGGCTGTGGCCAAGAAATTCCAGCTGCATCCCCCTCAGTCCTTATTTGGTACCAGTGGTGCAAGGGGACACCCTCTTTCCCGAAGTGACCCTCCCCGCCCTGCTAGGCTAGGCTCTGTCCCAGCTCCCATGGCCTCACCTTATACACTTGTCAGCAAGCTGCTAGCAAGTTGTAATTACCATTCCCTGATGGGGAAAACCAAGGCAAGGGAAATCAATGTGGCAATCCAACGCTTCTTACTTTGCCCTGAGGGATTGCACGTGTTCTGGAGTGTTCTTAGACCCTTTTTCTGAAAACGGACAGACACTGTACAAGACACTGACATATGACACTATGTACATTTACGTACAAGAGCTTTGTGTCCTCCTGACAGTGAGCAGTAAGCAAGATGACCAGTCAGGAAAATCAATGTTTCTGGGGCATGCCATTTGTCTGCCTTAGAAAACTCAGGACCTTTTCTCGCACACCTGAGCTGCATCTGGATTAACATCTGGCATCATCTGGCGCCGGGGATGGGTGGGGGCTTCCTGTCTTTCATCTGCCCAGGAAAGTCCATGCTGGCTTTACTTGCATTAGCACCCGCCTGATGCCATTCTGACCAGCACCTTACTGACCAGGAGCCCTGCATATGAAAGCAAACTTAGAGCCCAGCACTGACCGCGCAGGCCAAGCGAGCCCATCCTCTTCTCCTCCTGCTGGCAGAAGGATCTCTGTTGAGGCGTCAGTGGCAGAGGGATGCCCCCGTTGTTGTACATGGTACAGTAATGAATCACTTCCTCAAAGGCCCCCTTCATGAAGTAAATATCTTCCTGCTCCTTGAAAAAAAAAACAAAACAAAACAAAAGGGAAAAAATCCGCTGTCATTGGCTGCTTCAGCTCTTGGTGGCCGTCAGCTCATCCACACAGAGATGTTCACGGAGGGGTTAGTTATCCTGGACCGTCATCGTTCACCAGTACAGGACAGGTTACAGGAAATCCACACGATGGAATGCCATGCAACCCATTAAGGTGCAAGGCTGATCTTTGACCCAAACCACCCCTGCTCTGCATCAGGCCCCCTTGTTCATGTCGCTCAGAGCACCCCCACTTTTCATTAGCTGGTCTTATCCCAGCCAGCACTGTGCCTTTAAGTGTGTGACTGCTAGACGTCAATCTCAGGTAGACTTCGGAGAGAAGAGGCACCATTTCTCTCTTGTCTGCAGCCGCACTTGCCTCCTAAGAGTGAGCCCACGTGCGCAGCTGACCCTTTTCCTGTATATTAGATAAGCTGTATCCCAGAGACCGTGAGCTCCAGGTGGCAGGCGCTGTCACTGGGGGTCACACTGTAACACCAGTCCCAGCACAGCGCCTGCCTGCTTACAGTGGGCAATGAACAAGCTTGTGTGAACTAACACGGAAAGCTGTCTGAGATAACATTTTAAGGGAAAAGAGCAAATTACATACTCTGTATATAGCGTGACCTTGTTTTGAAACCACCACCTCACGCGTTGCTAGTCACACATTTAGAGCCTGGAACACCATCCCACACTGTTAAGGGGAGTTAGCATGGGTCGGGGGTGGGTAGGGAGGGAAGACGGGCAGAATTATCAGGAGTTTCCATTTTTTAAAGTCACATTTCTATAATTTTTTTCATTGAAAATATATTACCATTGCCTTTGGGGGAAAATAAGTTTTGAAGGTATTAAAACATTAAAAAAAATCAAGCACTCCTCTTAAACACCCAGAATTTATATGCCTGTCCACTCAAGGCAAAGGCCTGAAATAAGCTGGCTGAGACGTCTACCACCGTGAATGAGATGGAAAGTCTCAGGATGGGTGAGATGTGTTAGATTCCAGAGAGAGCAAGAGAAAACGGAAAGATTGGAGAAAAAGTGGACGGCAATAAAAAATTTTTTTCATCGTAGAAAATCTTAAAAGCTACAGAAAATTTAAAAAGAAAAAAAAAAAAAAAACGGGAGGAAAAAAAGTCAGCTGAATCCCTACCCAGGGACAGTCATTCATAGTCTGGCATACGTCCCCCTGGTTGCTTATAACACGTGCACACATGCGAGCTCACTGTTCACACCATCTGTGCTGGATGCTGGGATAAGCCTCCCGGATCCCTCTACAGGAATGAAGGATGGTTCCCCTGTTGTGACAGTTAAATGAGCTCCAGTGTGTAAAGAACTCAGCACAGGGATGCGGAAAGAGGATCCCAAGTTCGCAGCGGGGGTCAGTGTTCCCAGCGGGAACATGCAGTTACTCCAGCAGTAATGACTCAGTGATGACATGGTTGGCCAGTGAGTCTCACACTTGAATTTGCATCAGAATCCCCAACAAACACAGATTACTGGGTCCCACCCCTGGAATTTCTGATTCAGTGGGTCTGGGATGGAGCCTGAGGATCTGCATTTCTAACAAATTTCGAGGTACTGCTGGTCCAGTGATTCAGATGACCATCTCCGAAGAGGACCAAGATAATTGAAGGTTTAATTGCTATCAACTGTATTTTCATATATTTGGAAGCTTGTAGGAGTAGCCGGGAACTTAAAAGTCTTCTCTAGATGTCTGCATTTTGCTTTATGGGGGAGGTGAGGGAGCTGCAAAAGGGCAGAGAGGTAAACTCACCTCACTCTTGGGGCTGCACTGTACTGCCATCCACTTCTGCTCGGAACTGAATGGAATCTCTTTTTTTCTCACGTATGAATCTTTAATATCACTTAAGTCCATCTGGGATAATAAAATGGGAGGTTCTCAGTGAGTTAGCCTAAATTAATCTCCATGCAAAAGCTCAGTCCATTTAAATTAATTATTCAAACCACCTCAGGCAGATGAGAAATCCAAATGTTAAGCTCAGAGAAACCGGAAAAAATCTCTTTTCTCTTGTCCCAGGGGCAGAACCAGATGTTCTTTGCCACAGCTTCTAGCTGAAACCTGTGGGGTTTCTGCTAGGAGGAATGTTTCAGGCTTGAAGATGGAGCAATTCCCCCAGAAGGAGCCCCGGGATAGTGAGTGGCCTGTTGTCACCGCCTCAGGTCCCTGCCAGGCCTGACATTCGCTCGCTCTTTGATGGCTTTCAGACCAGTTACTTGACAGCCCTGAGCCTCAGTTTCCCCAATTGAAAACCAGTCCCAACCTGGGCATCCCATTGCCCCTTAAGGGGTGAAAATGGTTCTTAGGGGGCAAAAAACTACTGCTTTTATGTACCAAGCACAGATGTGCCCACAGCACATGAACAGATATAGTATATCTATGGTATTAACATCTCCTGGGAGGAGTGGATAGGGGAAAAAACCATCTAAATAGTCTCCTGAGGGGGGTGTCGTGGTTTGCATTGTGTCCCTCAAAAATGCATTGAAGGTCTAACCCCCCAGTGCCTGGGAATGGGATCTTATTTGGAAATAGTCTTTGGAGGTATAGCAAAGACGAGGTCATCAGCGGGAGCCCACTCCAGTAGGACTGGTGTCCTAAGAAGAGGACAAGGCCACGTGAGGACAGAGATCAGTAATCCATCTGCAAACTAGGGAGCAGCTAGGATCACCATAGTAGCCAGAGGCCGGGGGAGGCTGCCAAGCCCCAGCCACACCTTCATCCAGCTCATACTTCCAGGGCTGTGAGAGAATACGTTTCTGTCATTTTAACCCCCAGCTGGTGGGACTTTATTCCCACAGCCCTAGGAAACTAACAAGGGAGCGTTGGCGGGGAAAAGGTTTGAGGCTGAATGAGGATAAACACAAGTCCGGAGAACTTGCCTGTCACTCAGGAAGCACTGAAGACTTGTCAGCTGTTGTTTATTTGTAAAACCAGGTCCCTTACATGATTTAGACCCAGGAAGGAGTAAAACCATCCCACGGAGAGGAGACAGGGTTCTGGAACCCCTGCCCTGTCTAGGCTGCAGGGTAGCCTTGCGGGGAGGAGGGCAGACTCTGGACACCAGGGTTTTGTTCCTGCTCTGACAGCCAGGCCCGCTGTCCCTTCCCAGCTGGGCAGCGGAGCTGTCGAGTAGGGCTGGCCCAGACTGTTTTAATGGGGCAGGAATTTGCAATTGGTGTTACTGGCACCCAGGAATTTCTTGAGTGGAAGGAAAAGAATCTGGTGTAACGATTTCTGAAAGCACCGTGTTTAGCTTCACAAGGACTAACTGAAAGGTAAACCCTCCGTCCCACCCATCGCCCACCCAGCGTGGCAGTGAGGGGCCCTGGTCTCATGCAGGGGAGGGACAGGCTGACGGATGGATGCATGACAGGGCAGTGCGTGAAGCCAGCACACAGTGGGGAGCATTTCTCAAAGTCACAGAGCTCAGGTCCCACCATGGAGCCCTGGAGCCAACTGAATGTATTAAAAGGAAGGAGACCCTCCTGGATGGGGCTTGGTGAGAGCAGGAACTGTGCTGGGGGCCCCGGGGTGGGGTCTGAGCCCACAGGGTTCTTATGGATTCGCCGGACAGGGCTTAGAAGCCTAAAGAACTTTCCAGCCACGCAGCACCTCTGAGCACATCTCCCTCACAGTCGGGGATGGCCTGAGGATGTCCAGGCTGTTTTCTCCCATCATTGCTAAGCTTCCCCATTCCTGATTCGCTAGACAGGACCTTGAATTCTGCCACTAATTTGGCTCTGAGGGAAGAATTCCCCGCACAGACATCAAGGATTTCCTACCTTCATTGCCAGGGCGATCAAGGCGCCTTCTGTGGGCTGGCCCATGACAGCGTTTTTCCTGATGACAGCGTTGTTGGCAACACAGCCTGCCTGAAAGTGGAGGGGGGTGTTTTCTGAATGTCACTTGTTAATAATTGGAGCTGCACCTGCCGGAGTCCTGGGCTTACTTAGGCACATGAAAAGGTCCAGCACTGAAGGCTTGACCCATTTTCAGAGATGAGGCTGGGGTTGGGGTGAGGGACAAGTTTACTTGTCAGTATACGTCAGAGTCCCCGCTCTTCAAAATAAAAACAGTAAATAATTATTGACTCTGCTGAGTGTTGGTTGTCACAAAGCCTTCGTGAGGAATTACAGTGGGAAGGCAGGCAGAGTTGGTGGTTACCAGTGGGAGTGATGGCAATTGACCAGTAATGGGAACAGGGTTTCTGTTTGGGGTGACAAATGCCCTGGAATCAGATGTGGTGATGCTAAGCAACTTTGTGAATGTACAAAACCCCACTGAACTGCACACTTTAAAAGGGTAAATTCTTGGAGGGTGGGGTGGTAGAGTGCGTACTTAGCATGCATGAAGCCCTGGGTTCAATCCCCAGACCCTTCATTAAAAAAATATATATGGGGGGAGGGTATATATAGTTCAAGTGGTAGAGCACATGCTTAGAATACACAAGGTCCTGGGTTCAATCCCCAGTACCTCCTCTAAAAAGTAAATAAGTAAACCTAATTACCCCTCCCTAAAATTTTTTTGAATTAAAAATTAAAATATATAAAACAAATAAACTATATAAATATATAAATGTAAATAAACATATAAATATACTAAAAACATATAAATTAAAAAATTAAAGGGTGAATTCTGTGCTGTGTGACTTATATTTCCATTTAAAATAATAATTGGAAAAAGGGAAGTAGAAACAAATGGACAAAAAGAACATGGGGGTGAATCGCGGCTCCCTCCCCACCTGCTGTGTGATCTTGGACACTCATGTTACCTCTCTGAGCCCATTTCTTAATCTGCACAACTTAGATAATGGAACAGGCCTTGCAGGGTTGCTGTAATAATTGTCACCATGGAGGTGGGAGCTGTGCAGAGGGGTGCTCACTGATAAAGGAAGACTGGGTTCAGACCTCACGGGGGGATGTGAGCTCCTATGACCCTGGGTACTGCTCATACTACAAACACTGACAATCACAACAGGCACGACTCATCATGTGCTTATTTTCCAGCATTCCTGGAGCCCCGTCCCCTTCCAGCAAGCAGGGATGGGGAAGGGGTTCCTAGCTCTTCTCTTGTCTCCCATGTTCCCTTCTGTATCCCGGCCGCTGTGGCAACCTGACCACTGGGGTGTGGCCTGGTTGTCACCCGGAACCAGTTGGTCCAACTGCTGTCTCTCTTTCCAGAGAGAATCCCCATCAACTGTGTTTTAAATGCATATCTATTTCCACGATGGCGTTTTGGACACTTACCTCCACTAATTTGCCCACTGAGACGTTGGAAAACTCCTTAATGACTTCCTTTGAGGGTAAAAGACAGACAGTTCCTTTGCCGTTATATCCAACTCCGCTGACCTGCAGGGCGAAGTCACAGAAAAGGGTGTCACTAGGAGTCCAAAATACGCTCCCCTGGGTGACCCTGATCTTCTTTCTGGGGATCCATTACCAAGGACACAGTCCTAGCCATGAGCAAGGCTTCAAGCGTGATGGTGTTCCCTGCAGGATTACATGTTAATCAGGCTCCCTCACCAAGGGCCAGGCTTCCGTAAACTGCAATGGGACATTCTATAGACAGTAAAACTGACGGTTATGAAAGTCAAGTAGTAGCAAACCAGAGTGCCTATGTTCTAGAGAAGGGGTGGGCAAGCTCTTCCTTGCAGAGCCAGATAACAAGTGTTTCAGCCTTTGCAGCCCGTGCAGATTGTTGCCATTAATCCGTGGTTGTGGTGTGAAGGCAACCGCGGACAACATACAAAAACATGGGTGCAGCACCGTGCCAACCAAAGGGGGCTACCTTCCACCAGTCGTGTTCTTTGCTGCTATTTGTAGCAAGGAAGTTGTCCACTAACTCCCATTTGTTCCTTCTCTTTTGTTTTTTGGAAGGTTCCATGTGCTTTCTCTGGGTAGGGAAGGTTGGGTGGGACAGAACTTGGTCTTGAACCTCGTGAATTCATGCGGACTCACCTCGGCGTGGAGCCCATCAGACGTGACGAGCTGGGTGACAGTCATTTCATTGGCAGTCAGAGTCCCTGTCTTATCAGAACAGATGACATTACAGCAACCTGGTGTGGGAAGACATCAGAGTTTAGAGGGAAGAGGAGTGGTCGCCACCAACTCTCAGGCTTCCAAACCACCCAGGTTGAGTTATCATGGCACCAAAACACCCATTCAGGCCAATTTGTAAGACTCCAACCAGATGAAGTCCCTCACCTAAAGTCTCCACGATTGGCAGCTTCTTCACAATGACCCGCTTCCTGGCCATCCGCAGCACTCCCAGGACCAGCGTGACTGTGACGACGATGGGCAGGCCCTCTGGAATGGCGGCCACAGCCAGGCTGGATGGAAAGGCCAGATGGCTCACCTTTAACATACACTTAAGGATGACATGAATCCCAACTGGCATTAACAACATTTTTACCTGGAGGGGCCTGTCTGTGCTTTCCCCAACTTTTCTGTTCTAGTCTCCTTTCCCAGTGCCATGATATACCTGCCTCCTTCATCGGTATCCATTGCTCTGAGCTTCCCCCTGCAAAACCCTGCTCTCCTATCAGACATGCACACTTTAGTGTGAATTAGTCTGTTCGTTGTTTTGCCTGTTTAAGTGCTTTTGAAATAAAATTGTTGTCATCTGTTAGAAAAGTCTTGGGCCCTATGAAAGAAATGTCCAGAATCAGGCAATAAGTGGAAAGTAGAATTTTTTGGTTCAGAGGGTCCTCCCTGGGTCCCTTGACTTTTACTTTAAATTGGTCTAATGGTTTAGACGCTTCCTGTGAGAAAATCAGATAAGGAGATGAATGTTGAAGGAGGGGAAGTGGCACAGCTATGCCTTTACCTAGTGTAGCAGGACGTTTTGGTGTCACTCAGTTCCTTAGGACCCCCTGCCCACTCTTTCTGTACCTTGTGACCCCGCCCTCCCACAACCACAGCTAATTAGATTAGATGAGAGCAAGCTGAACCAGTGAGCTTCTACCTCGGGCATCTGCATGGCGATTGAGCACAGACCCTCTTCCTGTGTCAACACGTGGTGGGCTGTGAAGAGGAGACTATTTCTGCTTCAATTTTGGGCCCAAAACACTGGGGCTGGCTGATTCCCCATCCCTCACTCCCGAGCGGGCCTGACCGAGGCAGAAGGCTGATCTGTGTCTCACCAGTGATGACAGGCTGATAGGGGAGGCTGCAGAGCCGAGGGCAGACGGCGCAGAGCTGCGTGGTGACCATTGCCACACCCCACCCCTCTGCGGTCCACCCTCTGCACTACAAGACCCAGCCGAGCCCCACAGGTATTCAGTAAATACTCACTGAATGAACAAACAGGAGTGAGTGACTATACAGCAAGTGTGAGAGCCCAAACCCAGGCTGGCCTAGCAGGAAGTGAGCGCTCTACACAGGTCAGTTAAGAATCAGAAAGCCCCAGCAACCAAGGCCACAGGCGGCTACCGTATTTCATCAATTCTAAGGCACTGCTAATTGTGAAGGGCATTACTAAGAAAAGGGAAACATACTGCCCATTAATCAATGAAACAGTGCTTTCCTATTGCAACACTTGTAAGAAGCAGTCTGGCTCCAGAGAAGTTAAGATGTGAAGAAGAATGTGCATCTTAGAATCAAAGAAATATGGTATATGAATCTATGAATGGTGAGGGACAATGGAGCATTCAGGGATGAGTTATATAAACCAAGATGACTGAATCTGGTTTCAGGGCTGTGTCCTGTTTCTATGTGACAACAGGAAGGCTTCCTTGGTTTTATGGCACAGGCTGACAAGACGAGTTAGGCAAACATTTGTAAAGGGTTATCATGAGTGCTTTCCTCCAACGTGGCAGGGGAAGGGTGCTGCCTGCACCTGGATGCTTTCAAAATAATAAAACATTAATTGGCCAACTCATAAAGATTAGAGCAGACCAGGAAAAGCAAGTAGACCTTGGGTCATCTTGAATGTCACTCAAGGCAGAGGGAAGTGGGATAAAGTTTTCAAAAGAACGATTCTCATGTTATTTATTTTGGAGGATCTCTTCCTCCCCAGCTAGCCTGCAGTTTCTGCCTAACGATTTAGAGGCTTTGAGTGATTTTAATTCTGCTAAAAACTGAAGAAACCCCAGTCCTTTCAAAGTCACAAGGGAAACGAACAGAGTCTATTATCTCTCAATCACAAATGCACCATGGATCGAGTGGGACGAGGAGAAGGAAGGGGAGGTTAAGAAAGCAGAAATGACTTTGGGGAGGTGAGGCTGGGGTGGACACAGGAGCCTTTCTTCCTCTTTACCTGGAAATATTTAATAGTCTTTGTGGCTCTTGGAACTCATCGTGGTTTATAAGACAGAACTGAGCACATCCTTATTTGGGGGAGGTTCTTACACATCATGGCTTCTGAGAGCTCTGCTTTTTCCAGGAGCCCCTCGTGAGCAAGGTTTCACCCTCTGCCATTGCACCTGCCTCTGAAGGCTGAGTAACCTGAATTCCCTTTTTGGGGGCTCAGCCTTCTACCCTGGAACCCCAACTAGGGGAGTTTCTAGTCATGGCCTCACTGCTCAGAGATACCTCTGGAACCAGCAGCATCAGCACTCCCGGAGCACATTTGGAATGCAGAGTCTCAGGCACCAGCCAGACCCTGAGTCAGAGCACTGGCCAGCTCTCCCAGGGATGCTTATGTGGGGAGGTTAGTTAGGCTCATTTCTAAGAACCCCGCTCTCCAGTGTCCGACTCTTCCAAGATGCCCTGCCTCGCCTCAAACTCCACGTTCCACGGCGCAGCCTGCTGCCCACTCCCTCTCCTCATAACAAGCTGGGGTCCACACCTCCCTTCGCCTTCCGTCTCTATGTCAGGAATGACCTTCACTTTTCATCTCTCTGCTCCAAAGAATAATAGAGATAGTCTGGTGTGGAGTTTGAGAAGGATTCTGGGGATGTGATGCGAATCCAGAGAAAAGGGGCCGGGGGCTTCCACAGGATCAGTCCTCTAGCTGACACCCCCACCCCCACCCCATCTTGTCTGCTCAGGCTCTGCGTCTCCCAACTCCAACTCCTCAGATACCTCCCCAGCCACCCTTTCAGGGCCCGTCCCTCCCTCCCTTTTAATCTCTCTCTCAGCAGTCGCTTCCTTGGGAGCACTGATCAGAAGTTGTGACTATTTTGCTAGCATTCACTTAAATTGTCCACGTTGACTTTCCCCACCAGCCTGCAGACTCTGGGATTCTGCTCCACCATCACCGGATGATGCAGGCAGAGAGTCAGCAGTTGTTCAGCAAATATTTATAAGGTGAATAAACCGAGTGCCACAGCCCGGAGGACAGGGAGTGGGAGTGGTGGCTCTCCCTGCAGGAGGGTTCCTGCCCCAATGAGAGGTGGCCAGGGGTACTGACAAGGACCCTGGCTTTGGATCAGAAGACATGGGGTTTCGAGCCTGTTTCCTCCACTCCCTGATTCTGTAACCACAGCCAAGTGCGTAAGCTTAACCCTTAGCTTCTCCATCTGTGAAATGGAGATGAGTCTGCCCCATGGAGCTGCGCCATGATGAACAAGGTCATGTGGTCCTCTCGACCCTTCCCCCAACCTTGACCCAGCGTCAGTAGACCCTGGCTATGCCCCCTTCAGTTTCTCGAAGATTCTAGAACCAACATGCCTAGCCTCTCTCAAATCATGTTCTTGGCAACTTCAACATCCACATCCATTTGCTGGTCCTTCCCACCCTGGCTTCCTCGGATTCCTCAACTCTGATGAGTCTGTCCTCCAACCATCCCAGCAGCCCCGCCTCAGTATTACGAGGTGTGTCGTGTCCCTCAAAAAAGACCCGCTGAAGTCCTGATCACCCCCCTCCACAGCCTCTCATGCCCATAAATGTGACCTTCCTTGGAAATAGGGTCTTTGCAGATGGGGCCAAGTTAAGGGGAGGTGATTAGGGTGCCCACACTAGTCTGGTATGACTGGTGTCCTTACAAGAGGAGAAGGGACAGAGGGACAGACACACAAGAGGGGCCATGTGACAACAGAGAAAGAGACTGGAGTGAGGCATCTACAAGCCAAGGGACCCAAGGATGGCCGATAACACCAAGAGACGAGAGGAAATCATGAGACAGACTCTCCCCTGGAGCCTTCCGAGGGGGCACAGCCCTGCCAACACCTTGACCTTGGACAGCAACAGCAGCAGGGGTGAGGGGTGGAAATAGGTCACCCTCCGGAAACCATAAGGGGCCTGATGTGGCTCCTTCATGTCCCAGGAGGGTCACCAGCTGCCCTTCCGCTGGGACACGCCCTGTTAGTGACAACCCCCGGCACCCCGTGTCCCTGAGCAGTCATAGAAAATCTGCAGCAGTGTCGCTCACACCCTGCACAGAGCCTGCCTCCCCCGCTCATCTCTGATCCTCCATGGGGACCTGGGGTGGGCTAGTCCCTTATTAGAATCATTACGTGGGGAAACAATAAATGCTCGAGAGGGTGTGGAGAAAAGGGAACCCTCCTACACTGTTGGTGGGAATGCAAATTGGTGCAGCCACTATGGAGAGCAGTATGAAAGTTCCTTAAAAAACTAAAAAGAAATACCATATCATCTAGCAATCCCATTCCTGGGTGTATATCTGCAGAAAACTATAATTCAAAAAGACACATGCACCCCAATGTTTACAGCAGCAGTATATACAATAGCCAAGACATGGAAACAATCTAAATGTCCATCAACAGATGACTGGAGAAAGAAGATGTGGTATATTTATACAATGGAATACTACTCAGCCATAAAAAAGAATAAAATAATGCCATTTGCAGCAACTTGGATGGACCTAGAGATTATCATACAAAGTGAAGTAAGTTAGACAGAGAAAGACAGGTATCATATGATATCACTTGTATGTGGAATCTACATAATAAATGAACTTATTTACAAAACAGACTTACAGACATAGGAAACAAACTAATGGGTATCAAAGGGGAAGGGGGTGGGGGAGGGATAAATTAGGAGTTTGAGATTAGCAGATACACATTACTATCTATAAAATGGATAAACAATAAGGTCCTACTGTGTAGCACAGGGAACTATATTGAGTAGTTTATAATAATCTATAATGAAAAAGAATATGAAAGATTATATATGTATAACTGACTCACTATGCTGTATACCAGAAACTAACACAGCATTATAAATCAACTAAACTTCAATAAAAAAAAAATTAAGATGAAGATCAAACTAGGAAAAAAAATCACCATGTAGGGGAAAGGTGAGCTCCCTGGGCTTAAAGTCAAGACCTGGATTCCCAGCCCTGCCGTCAGCTGTGTGGCCGCAGCTCTAGTCCTCTGTCCTCTCCTACAGCCGCCTCCGTCAATCAAGGGCCGAGTTCCCAATGAGAATATGCACACACGGTGTTCGGGAGGTGGCTGCAGGCACCTGAGCCAGCAACCCAGAGCATCCTCCCAGCACCCCTAGGAGGGCTGACATCACCCCTGTTGACAGAGGAGCAAACGGAGGTGCAGGAGGTGAAGAAGCTTGCCCAAGGTCGCACGACTGGCCAGTGGCAAAGGCAGAATTTAAACCTGGGCAGGCTGGCTCTGGAGTTTGTGCTCTCTACCAGGGAGACCCAAGCCCATGGGCCAGAGTGACGGAGTGGTAGTGTGTATGTGCTGATTCCAAACTCCTAATCTATCCCTTCCCCTCTTCCCCCTTTAGTAACCATAAGTCTGTCTTATATGTCTATGAGTCTCTTTCTGTTTTATAAATAAGTTCATTTGTGCCATTTTTTAGATTCCACATATAAGTGATCTTATAGGATATTTGTCTTGCTCTGTCTGACTTACTTCACTTTGTATGATCATCTCTAGGTCCATGGACACTGCTGAATCACCATGCTGTACACCAGAAACTAACACAACACTGTTGGTTGAGGGTAGAGCTCAGTGGGAGAGCGCGTGCTTAGCATGCACGAGGTCCTGGCTTCCAAGCCCAGTACCTCCTCTAAAATAACAACAACAACAAAAACCTCCAAAACACCCACAACATTGTAAATCAACTACACTTCAACTAAACAACAATACGAGTGACAGGAATGGGAACTCCAAATTGCTGGCCTTCATTCATTTTGTAGACAGTAGCTGGATATCCCACCTGGTAGATAATGTGCTATGGGGAGACTGTGGCTTGGGTGGAAGGGGGTACATATGCCCCACACTGTTCCTGTCCCCCAAATCTGCCCACTGTCTCTCACTGCACAGATGGAAGGGGACAGCCCAGCACCCTTACCTGACCCCGATGGTGAACATGCTAAGGAGCTGTTTCCCTTGCAGCCAGCCTGTGAACATGATGAGGCCTGGGGAAGAAATAAACAGATATATGTACATATATCTCTGTGTGTGTGTGTGTGTACATACGTACGTACACACACACACACACACGCACACACACGTTCCCTAACATCTGAAATCATCTTCCTAAAGAGTTTACAGGAATACAGACACAGGGCAATCATGAATAATACAAGTTTTTACAAACTCTCTCCTTTTTCTTTTTAAGGAAGATACCCTCCTACCTACAAAAGAGAATGGTTTTCCTTTTTCAGGGAAGGATCAAGCCAGTTCAAGTAAAAGAAAGAAACAGCCAACCAGTTTATTGTGGGCTGTTTTCAACATTTCTGTATTATTTCCAAATTTCCCATGTGTGGTATGCCCCCAGGACTCCTCACCCAGGTGAGTAGCAAGGCAGGTGAGAAAGCGCTGTGGGTGCTCAGGATGTCTCCCTCCTTGCCTCCCTCCCCTCCAAGACCAAGGGCAGAAACCGTTTTACCCACCAATGATGCCGAATGAGAAAAGTGTCAGCTGCTTCCCCAGCCTGTCCATGCTTTTTTGTAGAGGAGTTTTAGGCGTCTGGAAGGATGAGAACAGTGGGTTTGTTAGATAGGATCCCGGCAGCGTCCCCCAGCTTCTGCTTGGATTTTTTACATCTTGAGCTGAGAGACAATGACATGGGGACACGTATATAAACGTGCATTGCCTGCTACACTTAAGACCTGTGCATGTTGCTGTAAGTTCTCTCTTGACAAAAATCCTCACACTGATCACATCGGCCTCACTCCTAAGGGCTAGGCAGGACTGGTATGACTCACTGAGAGTAACGTCAGAACCCAGCTTATAAGACCAAAGCCCCACTGCCCTTACCTCTTCGGCTTGCATCATCTTAAACACTTCTCCGAACTGGGACCTCTCGCCTGTTCCAATCACGACGCCCTGCCCTCAGGGGAGACAAGTGTGAGTCTGAGGCTGAAAGCCTGTGGGTGAGGGAGGTTGAGGTCCCAGGCACCCCGGGGCGTACCTTCCCCTTTCCACACTGCACCAGGGTCCCCATGAAGACAATGTTGCTCAGGGTGGTGAGGTCACCCTCACCCGTCAGCGGGGTGTCCGTCTTACTGCTTGGCTCAGCTTCTCCTGTGAAACTGGACTCGTCCACCAGGAGGTCTGTGACCTGGGGGAGCAAAGGGAGCAGACGTGGCACCAGCCCCTCCCACCTGTGAGCTGGTTTTAAAAGCTGTCATGAGTACATGTGGCTTGTCTGTCACTCTGGGCTATAAACCCACGAGCACAGGCAACAGGTCGGTTTTCTCCCCATCTCCTTGGTACCAAGCACAGTTCCTGGCACAGAGCAGGTGCTCAAGAAATATCTGAGTGATGGGGATTTGGGGAGGGGTTCCCTGACGCAGGAGTGGAGGAGAGAGAGGCTCAGAGGAGGGCTTTGGGTGTGGTGGGCTGAATGATAGCCCCCCATCCCATCCAATCCCCCAAAGACGCCCAAGTCCTAATCCTCGGAACTTGGAAATGTGTTACCTTGATGGCAAAAGAGACTCTGCAGATGTGATTAAGTTAAGGACCTTGAGACTGGGTGAGTGTCCTGGATCCTGGTGGGCCCTAAATGTCATCACAAGGGCCTTATAAGGGGAGGATCAGAGAAGCATCTGAGGGTCAGAAACACAACGACAGAAGCAGCAGTTGGAGTGATCCAGGGCCACAAGCCAAGGAATGTGGGCGGCCTCCGGAAGCTACGAAAGGCAAAGGGAGCAAATTCTCCCCCAAGCTCCCGGAGGGAGCACGGCCCTGCCAGCACCTTGATTTCGATTCAGTGAAACTGAATCTGATTCTGACTTCTAGAACGGTAAGCTAACACATTCGTATTGTTTTAAGCCACTAAATATGTAGTAATTTCTTCAGCAGCTGTAGGAAACTGGTACCCTGAGGAAACCCAGAGGGAGACAGAGAGCCAGGAAAAGAGGCAGAGGAGGAGGTCACAGGGGAAGAGGAGATGGAAGGAATGTTTGCAGCTGAGGTATGGGGAAGTCATCCTGGCTGATGACTTGGCTTGAATTTCATGATCACCAGAACAGCCCGCCTTATGGCCTGGTTAACGTACACGGTACATCTGTTTTAACCATCAAAGGAAGGACTGCATTATCCAGAAGTAAAGAATGCCCACTTTGAAGACAGGGACAAACTCCTCCCTTCCTAGGAAGCCCATACTGGTAATCCACGCTTCTCACTGTCTACATACTAATCTGTCTTTTTTGAAGCCTTGAAGGAATGTGTCCCTGCCATTTTTGATGTATGTTTTTTGTTTTTCTTTGTTCTGACAAGATGCAAAGCTGTGCTGAAAACCATGCTTCTCCGGAGCAGTTTCTCAGAGCTGTGTAGAGGCTGTCTCCTGGGCTACAGTGTCAGTTTGGTGTGAATAAAACTCTTTTCTATTCTTATTACAGATTATTTATTGATTACTTGCAAGGGCCCTGGAACCAGATGACCCGGGTTCAAAGCTCCTCTGCCCCACTTACTGCTGTGTGACCTCAGGTGGCTCCTTAACCGCTCTAGGCTTCCATGTCCTCATTGTAAATGGAGAGTCCTGTTCTCTTAAGGTTGCTGGGAGATGAAGCAAGGCAGTTTTTATACAGTGGCTAGTGAAGACTTGATTTTTCTTATATGGCTGACCCTTGAGTAGCGCTGGGGGGTTAGGGCACAGGTGAAAATCCTCGTACGACTTCAGTCAGCCCTCTGCATCCCAGGCTCACCCAGTGACAGACCGTGCAGTGCTGGAGTATTTACTATTGAAAAAAATCTGCGTCTAAGTGGACCTGCACAGTTCAATCCTGTGTTATTCAAGCGTCGACTGCCTGCACATTATTTCTCTTCACGTGGAGAAAAACAAAGGGAGGCAGAGACGGAGGGGAGCATCTGGACCAATGAGGCACAAAGCTGGTTGTGTGTGTGTGTTTGGGGGTGTGGGGGATTGCTGGTGACCTCTCGGCATCATGTCAGGTGAGGGCAAATCTGAAAAGAGATTCGGGGCACAGAACCCACCAGATGCCAGTGACCACCAAGGAGATGATTTGGCCTAAAGACAGTACAATTGAGGGCCCAGGCAACCCCATCACTTCCTGCTCAGGGGCACACAAAGGCACTTCCTGTCTCCTCACACCTGCCCATGTTTCTACCTCGACAAAGCATCACCTGGAGTCCTGACAGATCCCATCCAGTCCCTTTTTCATTTTAGATATGATGGGGGAGAAAGAGCAAGCAGTGGGCCCTGCTCCACCAGTATCTCAGGTCAGCCTTTCACCAAGGCCGTGGCCTTGGTTTTAACTCTGGGAAGAGAAAATGTTCTGTGACCTGGACACACTTACAAAATGGGCTAGTATTTGCATTACTTATTTTAAGAGCTTTCTTGAGCCTGCCTTCAAGGAAGCCCACACTGTTTCCTGGACCTTGATGACTTTGAAATGTATATAAAGTTCTCCTGGATCTCAGAGCTTAATAGCTGAGAAAAATATTCCACCGTGAGTAAGCAAAACAATTTGCTTTTAATGGAGTTGCAAAGGACCAAAAGGAAATCTGTAGGGTGTTCATGGCTGAGAGCCTTGAACAAAGCCCTTGTGGTGTCAAATACCAATGACAATTTAATGTAATAGAAGCATGGTAGGAAGAAAGCCAGCTGAAGTAGTAAAGGAGTTATATGAGGTTTAAAAAATGGTTTCAAAGAACCATTGTAGAGACCAGTAATGATAAATGATAAAACCAACTGCTGGTATTCAGTGACTTTGTCCCCACACCAGGCACTGCAAGAGCAGGTGGCAGGTTTTGGATTGTTTAATCTTCACGATAACCCCATGGGAGAGGAATGAACGTTAACTCCCTTGATAGATGAGGAATAAGAGGTTCAGAGAGGCCAGTCCCTTCCTCCCAGCTGAGAGGTGCTGAGAGGTGCTGGGAGGTGCAGGGCCAGGATTTGAAACCCAGGCTCCTCTGATCTCTACCATGCACCACCACTCACATGTGCTGGGCACTGTTCTGAGCACTTGGCATCTGGGAAGTCATTTAATCCTTATAACCACCCTATGAGCATTATCATCTCATTTTACAGATGAGGAAAAAGGCACAGAGAGATTAAGTAACTTGCTCAAGGTCACACAGCTTGTGAATGCTACGACCCCAGCTAATGCACTAACCACCTTAACTGCACTGTCTCTCTCTAGCACCTGGGGCTAGACATGTGTCCTCCTCATTGGCTGCCCAGCATGGGGCCCTGCCCTGGGCATCGGGGAGGTGTGGACAACGTCAGACTGGCTTCCCCAGCCTTCCCTGCAGGTGAGGCTTGGCCACTGGACAATGGCTTCTCTAATGAGACTCACGTGTCCTTGACTGAGAGTCAGAGGCCAAATGCTGGTGCAGGGAGAAGCGGACGGGGAGAGGAATCCATTCTGGGATGGAACACCTCCTGCTCACCCTGCTCCCACCATCTCCCTCGTCCCTAATGGCCTGGATGTCTGAAAGTCAGGGGCAGAGGGGTTTAAAAGCCGGAGTGCCCTCTAGACCCTGCCACCACTTCAAAGGCTGATGAGGAATGCTGTAAACCCAGAGCCCAGGGGCTGGCTCCCGGCCTCTTTGCCTCTCCCCATCCCCCCACCTCCAGGCCACCCTTCAAAAAGCGGACGACTCTTGATCCTGAGAACGCATCCTCCTTAAATAAATAAATCAGGCAGATAACTTGGGCTTAAACCTTTACCAGTAAAAGCTTTGAACAATTCTTAGGCATTATTGGAAGGAATCATAAAATAGATTACCGCCATCAACAGGTCCTTCTGAACTTGGTTTAACCTTTTCTCGAGAATCCAGGATTATCTGGTGAGACTTGGGAAATGTTCCATGAAGCTGTGACACTCTGCGACCCACCAAGGTGGGAGAAAGAGCTTGCCCCACACCTGGTGTCGCCCACAGCGCTACTGCAAAAGCTTGTGTGACTTTTTCTGGCTTTACTCGTTGTCCCCCTCCTCATCATTAAACAATCTGATAGCACGTTTCTCTGACATCAGTGGGGCCCTTTTCTGGAAGCAACTTTTCCCGCATTCCTCAGCCCCACCCTGGTTTCATTGGCCACTGCAGTTTGCTATCAACTAGACCACATAGCCAAAATTTGTTAGGCTTATACTTATATGAGAATAAATCAATTATGAAATGCAATGGGAGGAGCTTTGTGTTTGAAATTAGCTTGCTTGCTAATTTCCTGTTTGTGGACACGTACATCTGCATGTGCGCACATGTGTACACATGTGTGAGAGACAGAAAGAGGACCCCTGCCTCTGATAAGCTAAGTGTCAGCCTCGCCAGCGGACCAGGGTCTGGGGCCCCTCACCTCTGTGAGACGGATGTCCGCGGGGATCCGATCTCCGATGGAGAGAGACACAATGTCTCCAGGAACCAGGTCTCGTGCAAGCAGGTGCTGGAGCTTTCCTTCTCTTATGCTGCATTTGAAATGGGAAAAAGCAAGGGGTGAGGGTACAGTTCAGTGGTAGAGCGTGTGCTTAGCATGCATGAGGTCCTGGGTTCAATCCCTAGCACCTCCATTAAAAAAAAAAATATATATATATATATATATGTATAAATTTTTAAAAAAATGAAATGGGAAAAAGCAAAAGAATCCATATTGACATCCCAATTTTATGCAGTTTGATAAATCTGAGTAAAGGTTATACAAACACACTTTCTCTTTCTGTTATGGACAAACCCTTGTGCTTTTGTGGTTTTTTAAAAAATTTTTACGTATCCTGAACGACTTTTGGGAAAGTGTATGGCTTCTGGGAAATCCTGGGCCTCATTTGAAAAGCGGGGCGACTGTTCACCCTGTCGGGAAACAAGGCTGGGCCCCATGGCCTCCAGAAGCTTCTGCAGGTTGAGAGAAGTGGTTCTAGAGCTTCCTTAATGGAGCCAGCAGCTAGTGGCACTTCAGTCCTCAGAGAACACGCCACTCTGGTGTGCAGAGCCCGTCTCAAGACCTCAGGGCCGGCACAGCCTTCTCAGAGCCAGAAGGAGCATCTTAAGTGCCAGAAAAGCCGTTGCTCCAGGCCATCATAAAATAGATTACCCCCATCAACAGGTCCTTCTGAACTTGGTTTAACCTTTCCTTGAGAATCCAGGATTATCTGGAGAGCCTCAGGAAATGTAGAGCCTCGGGATGGGATGTGCTTTGGTGCACAGGCTCTGACTTGAATCCCACCACACTCTGCCCATCGTCCAAACCTCAGTAACCTCTCAACTGGACCCCTGCCTCCTCTCTGGCCTTCTTCAATTCACCCCACATGTGGGAGCCAGAGAGCTCTTAAAACTCAAAATCAGATCAAAATGTCCTCCTGCTCCAAACCCTCTCCAATGACCTTGGAGTCAAACCCAGAGGCCCTGCTAAGGCCTCTCAACATGGGCCAGCCTCTTGCTGCTCCCACCCTCCCACACGCCTTGAACACACCCAGCTCTTTCTAGTCTCAAGGTCTTTGCCAACCTTAAGTGCTGGAGCAGACATTCCCTTCTTCCCAGTTAACAAAATTCAAACTTATTCAGATCCACACCCTTCTCCCCACAGCCAGGTGCTCCAGGAGGTGGGTCCTGACTGACTGAGACCATCAGGGTGATTCCATTCCCTGCCCATGACTGGTGTAGGTATAGGCATGACCTACAACACTAGCCTAGGAGACACTGTAGTAGAGAATAACCTTTGTTTTGTTGGAGGTTTACAGGGACACCATGACTTGGCCCATGGGGACGGCTGCAAGAACAAAGAATGCCTGCACAAGAAGACTGCAACAATCAACCACACCCCCTCCCTTGGTTTTTTTGTTTGTTTGGTTGGTTTTGTATAAAAGGATCCTGTATTCTGACTAGAGCAGGATGGTTCGCCAAGACATTAGTCTGCCATCCTCTCCGTCTGCTGGCTTTCTGAATCGCTATTCCTTGCCCCAACACCTCATCTCCTGATTTATTGGCCTGTTGTGTGGTGAGCAGAACGAGTTTGGACTCGGCAACAACATGAGTGGATATTTGCTGGGGTCTCAAGAGAAAGGTTTTCTCACTCTGTATACACACACACACACATGCACATGCACACACTCAGATGGCCTCTTCTTCTGTTGGAACTTTTCATGTCTGGCTGTGATGCCTGGAGCTATGGCAGCCATCTTGGGACCATGAGGGAACCAGGCCTGAGAACAAAGTCAACAAGCTGAGGATAGCAGAGTAAAGAAATAAAAGTACTAGGTCCTCAGTGCCATTTTGAATTAAACACCACTGTCCCCCAACTTCAGATCCCTTGCCATAAGACAATACAATTTCCTTGTGGTTTGTGCAGCTGTATTTTCTATTTTTTTTTTTTTTTTTTGTAGCCAAGAGCATCTATCAGATCTACACCTCTTCTTCCCCAGCTCTTCCCTTGGCTGGCTCCTGCTGTTTCTCAGGCCTCAACTTAAATGTCAGCACCTCCTTAATGTCAGATCAGGGTGGCCTGCCAGCCAGCTATTTAAGGTTGTTCTTATTCCTCCACCAGTCACTAATGTATCTCCTTGAAGTTTTATTTTAATTTTTGTGTGGCCTTGGGTTTTGGGGGTGGGGGTCTTTCTGGCTTTAATACATCTGCCACATTCTAAAACCATCTTGTTCCTTCACTTCATTATCCGCCTCCCCTGTTAGGAATGTGAGTGCTTGGAAGGCAAGGTCTTCCATCTAGCTCATCAGTATAGCCCTGGGACGATTTCTCCCTGCACACAGTAGGTGCTTAATAAATATTTAATAAATGCACAAAGGGTGGAGGTAAAGCAGGAAGGGTCTGTACAGCAGGTGTTTCTCCCAAATTGTGCTGTGGGTGGCGGAGACTTGGGGGTGAGGCTATCTATCTTCAAGCCCTCTTTCAACTCTCCCAGGCTGCCTGCCTCTGCTGCTTTTTAAAGTAAAATTGTCTTTCAGAAGTGACTTCCGGGGACATCAATAATGCATACCCCTCACCTGAAAGGCCAAGACTTGATATTTAAACTTAAGAGCAGATCATCAAGTCCCATAAATCATTGATGTCTCCATTTGCTTCTATGATGACATCACATGTCACATGCCTGGATTTTTGACAGCCTTGTTTATCCGATCATTAAGCCCAGACATTTTTACTGCCCCTAGTGAACCTTCTAGGATTGACTCACCCTCTCTCATGCTTCTGCAGCATCCTCTTTTGGTCTCTATTTTGTTATTTACTATTTTCTGCCTTGTATCACACACAGACCCACAGACCCACAGACACACACTTGGCTTGTGGATTCTTTCAGAGGTGGGACTTTATCTCACTTGACCCTTCTCTCCCCCAGCCCTGGGCTCAGTTGTGCCATAAATATATATATCCAAATACACATTATATATATATATATATATATATATATATATATGCAAATAAACATTAAGTTTCTTCCTCCCAAATTATCCTTCAGAACACAGAGAGCTACCCCCAAAGTACCTTTTGAAGTGACTCAGATCACAAGATACTTCCAGTTACTTTCTTTTGAGCAGACACACAGCTTTAAAACAACCTCAGTGGATGCCAGCAGGGGTGAGGGAGAAGATTTGGGCCTTTCCTGAGACAGTTTCATGTTTACAAGGGGAGTAACTCATGGATTACCAGTATGCTACAAATTCAACCAAGAAAAAGCCAGGCTAAAACACTCTCCCTGCTGTACCACCTCTGCCTTCACCCACGGCAGCAGCCCCTGTGGATGCTCTAAGCTGAGCTGTCGCAGTCAGCAGCCACTAGCCTGTGAGGCTATTTAAATTCAAATTAAATAAAAGAAGAATTCAGTTCCTCGCCTGAAGTCCTCAGGAGCCACATGGGACTAGTGATGCCATCCTGGGCAGTGTAGGTGACAGACCATTCCAGAAAGTTCTGTTGGACAGCACTGTGCTAAGCAGACATGTCCATGAGTTCATTCTCAAGCTGTCCCCCTAACCTGGCTTCAGGCAGATTTCCAATGCCTCAGCTTGTTACGGCCCTGCCTCTCAGCCTCTTCTGAGCCCACCCTTTGAGAATCCAGTGAAATCTCGGGATGCCTTCCCTAGGAAAAGGGCACTCCATTTTGC
Organism: Camelus ferus; assembly: GCF_009834535.1. Classification (NCBI taxonomy): domain Eukaryota; kingdom Metazoa; phylum Chordata; class Mammalia; order Artiodactyla; family Camelidae; genus Camelus; species Camelus ferus. Next base: position 56,715,832 of record NC_045704.1, on the reverse strand, counting down.
ACACTTCATCACAGATGGTCCATCCTCTTCCCAAAAGCCATTCCTGCCACCCACAGCCCCCAGGACCAGCACCCTGATTAGACACCAGTGATGGCTGAGGCCCAGAGGGTGAATGACACGCCCAAGGACACACAGTAATTTGTTGGAGGGCAGAGACTGGGTTTCCTAACCCCCAGTAAGACATGGTTCTCCCTTATCACACCACCAAGGATTCATAGTTTGCAAAACTTCTGCCGAAGTCACCAGCCCACTGGCTCCTCTGATGAACCAAAAAGTCCCAGGGGGGTCTTCAACTTACCAGTTACATTCTGGAGGAACCAGCTTGGTCAGCTCTTCCAGAGATTTCTCTGACCTATACTCCTGGCAGGAAGACAGAGAGCATGGGGTTCAAGGGTGGGGCCTCCCGCCAGTCCAGAGTACCCCACCCGGGACCTCAGGACACACATACACACCTGGATGAAGGCAACAGTGACCACGATCAGCACCGCCTAGGGGGCAAAGGAGAGGGGACATTAACATTCAGCTGCCCGACGAGTGGGTGAATGAGCCCATGGAAGGCGAGGAAAGATCTCGTCTTTTAAAATAGATTTCCTTTCTTCTTGCAAAATAAATGCACTGTGCAGAAATTTAGAAACAGACAAGCCAAAATAAAGCATCCCAAATCCCGCCACCCAGAGGTTCACATTTTGGGGTATCCTTTTAGATTTTCCTGCACATATACTTGTAACACAGGATCAGAGAGTGCAGATGTAATCTTTCATCTCAACCACAGATAGCAAACATCACTCCACATCAGAAGGTGTGGATCTAGCCTCAGGCTTTCGAACAGAAGCACTGAATTCCATTGCATGGAAGGAGTGTTTTTGTATTTTAAAGGACAGCACTTGGCAGAAAGAAGGAAGGAGGAATGAAAGTCATCAAAAGGTGTTCAGTGAGAACCAGATATAAAAGGTCACTTATTGTATGATTCTATTTATTTGAACTGTCCAGAATAGGTAAATCTGTAGAAAGCAGGTTGGTGGTTTCCAGAGGCTCGTGGGCAGAGGAATGGGGAGGGACTGTTTAGTGGGTACAGGGTTTCCTTTAAGGGCAATGAAAATATTTTGGAACTAGACTGAGGTGGTGGTTACACAATATCGTGAATGTAGTAAATGACCTTGAATTATTCACTTTAAAATGACAAATTTTAATGTGTTTTTCACCTTAGTAAAAAAACATATTTTTAAAAAGGTGTCCCGTGGTTCTTGCTGGGTAACGATTATGAGAAGTTACTCTTTGTACTGCATGCACAGCCAGGATCCAGAAATTCCACCCTGGATGGGAGAAGAGTTCAGGGCAACGTGGTTTCCAAGCAAAGAACTGGAAGCCACCCAGGTATCCCCCAAGAGAGGGATGCCAAGTAACCCGGACACCCCACATGGGGATAGAGAAGGATGTGGATTTCTTTCTGCTGTATTTTCTATTTTTTAAAAAAATCTACATCCAAACTTTTTTCCTTGCATAACAAAGATAAGCAAAGATTTAGCAAGCCCCTTGGGTAGCCGGGTCTGGGAGCCTGGTGCGTCCCCAGCGTGGCGCACTCACCAAGGCGATGCTGACAGCGTCCTCGTATTCCTTCGTAAGGACACTCACCAAGGCAGAGGCCAGAAGCAGCAGGATCAGGGGGTTCTTAAACTGAAAAATGGAAACAGGGTGGTGGTTCTTTTCTAGGCTTGTGGAGATCAGAGACCTGGCTCCCCCCCCAGGTAGCAGCGTCAGCTCTTCACTGAGAGCTGGGCTTCCTGGTCGACCCTACAGTGATCCAAGGGCTAGTAGAGAAGAACCACCACCACTTGATGGGTCTCCTCTGCCTGAAGACCTGCAGGTAAGGGGGGACCATTGTATCTGCCTCCTCATTTCACACATTTTAATTGTTACAGACCAGGGAAAGGAAGCATAAACATAAACACAGAAAAACAGGATCAGAGAGAGCAGACCAAAGGTCAGGATCGGTGTGAGAGTCAGAGTATCAAAAAGAAAATAATGGTTATTTAAATGGGGGCCATATATTTGGCTCTGAGCTTCCCAGCAGCAAAGGCAAAAAGGGAAATGTGATCAGATGTGTGATTTATCAGCATCATGCCAGTGTGGTACATGAAGGGATTTAACACCTCTCACCCCAGAACTGCCATGTTTTAATTTCTCTGAACAAGGGACAGGGCACTTTGTGGTCAGCCCAGCATCAATTTTGAATCTTAAGACTAAGCAACTCAAAGACATTTCACCTTCTTAGCTACAATTTTTCTATGATTGTATCAAATTATCTATTTGTCACTATCCTCTGCTAGAAATTTTCCTAAGGACACAGGCCACATTCATCCTGGTGTCCCCAGTCCTTCCATGTGCCAGAATGGGGCCTGATCACATGGGGTGGCAGGTAAGAGCTCAGGAATCTGACAGAATTCCAGCTCTGTCACCACCATTAGCTCACTGAGAAACCTCGAGCAATTTCTCCAAGCCTCCAGGCTCTCTTAGCTGATGGAAGGACTAAAGATGACAATGAGAGGAGAGTAATCTGCCCAGTGGCTGGCACAGAGTAGGATTATAGATTATAGAAGGCACACGATAAACACTAGTCAAAGGGAGGAACTATGGCTGCCCAAGTTCCAGAAAACAGCCCCACTGTCAGGGCTCTTGATCCAAGCTGGCCCTAGGGTAAGCTTTCCCATGGTCCTTGCTGGGGCGGAGCTGGGCTGGAGTTGAGGGGGGCATCATACCTTCAGAAAGAATCGCACCTCAAAGCCAGTGTGCCTGGGAGCCCCAGGGCTCATGTCTGAGACACACTGGTGGGAGTCAACCCCAGGGAACCCACAAAAGAACTTCCCACAAAACCTTGAAACCTGCACCAAAGTTTCTGAGATGGACCATATTCAGTTAGCGACAGGCTTCTCTCCAGGGGAAATGCCAATATGTAAATAAACCATCTGCTCATTTTGGGGGACGGCGTGAGCCGTTGATCATGGACTTGAGTTCACAGGTTAGGAAAAGGGCATCGATTTAAAAATGTAAATGACATGCCATCTGAAAGCAGAGGGTGGACTTCAGGGCTGCCTCATGAAGTTGTGAGCTCCCTGTCACTGCAGGAGACAGACAGGAGGATCACGGCATCTGGCAAGTGGCAGGTGCTCAATGAACAGAAAGAATTAATAAGTGAGCTCATCAGGGGCGGGAACACACGGCCACTGGGCAGTACCTTCCAGTCCCACAAGGACTCCCACAGATGGATTCCTGAACTTATAGGGTTAAGATGAATAAGCTTATTTCCTGTTCTTAGAAACTGAAGAGATTTTATTTCTGGAGAAGACCTGGCCAGAGGCTAGAGGAGGCTAGAGGGTGAGGCTCTGACAGGACAGAGGCAGGAAGGGTCTCCAGGTGAGCAGGTCCCTGTGGAAGGGGCCGCCAGGGCAGAACTGACCAAGGCCCTGCTCCAGAAGGGAGAATGTCCCTCACAGCCTGTGTGTCAGCTCCTTCCCTGAACTCCAACTTCCAGGAGCCTCTGCTGCCTCTTCCCAACACTGAGGTTCCAAGAAGTTTCTAGGTTGGCCAGAGCCACCTGCGTTCCTAGAAGCCTATTTTGGTGCCAAAATGCGTCAATGAATGACATCCCCAGGGCACTGGGAACTGACTAAAGAACAGGGTGGAGACTGGAGGAGACTGGAGGTTGAGGATGCTGCAAGGAGGGGTGTGACTGATCCCTGAACTAACCAATCAAGAAAGCCTTAAACATGAGCCACAGGAAGGCAGCTGAAGCCCAAGGTTGCCCAGGAGTTAGACTGCAAGGGAGGTGTCAGGGATGGGAAGGGTGCAAAAGGCTGGGAGGGGACACTGAGGCAATCTGAATGGCTTCAGATGTCTGGGAAATTCTGCCTGTTAACTGGGGCTTTTTGAGCTGGTACTTGGTCAGTGGTGGGGGTGTTGATTTCTAGATTGGAACTTGCAGCCATGTCTATTTCATTTTTTTCTCCTTCTTTGCAATAGCTTCCAGGCATTTGACTCATGCAACAAGCATTCAGCACTAATGGCAGGGGTAAAAGGGCCAGGGGCTCCAGAGCCAGCTGCCTGGCTTCACTTCCCAGCAGTGCCATTTACTGCCGTGTGACTCTGGGTCCCGGTTGCCAGATAAACTACAGGACATCCAGTTAAATGTGAACTTCAGATAAACAAGGAACAATGTTTATTTTATTTTTTTATAAATAAGATAAGTAGGTCCAACCCACCCAGGCAACATTTGGGAGACATTAAAAAACTGCTCTTTGTTTACCTATCTGAAATTCAAATTTAATAGGGCATCCTGTAACTTTATTTTCTAAATCTGGCAACCCTACACAGCCTAGGGACATATTTCAGCTTCTCTGTACTTCACCCTCCTCATCTCAAACAGGGGATTAGGAGGGAGATTAAGTAGGTCAAGACCGACTTATTTACGTATTCAGTTAGCACAATACCTGGCACATGGTAAACCCTCTATGAATGTAACAACTATTATTCAGGGCCAGGGCTGCCTGGCCAGTCAGGGACCCCTCTTGCCGGCTAAATGAATGGGGCAAGCCTTCTTTGACTTTGTAGTATAGCTGCCCCACACCCTGGGACCTGTCCGAGGACACCCTCAATCAATACTTAAACAATGAGCGACCTCCCCCCAGCCTCACCTCCCAGGCTGAACGCAAAGAATGACACCTTCAGTCCTACCTGATCGAGGTATTTCTTCCACATGGGTTCCGTGTTATCGGCAACAAACTCATTCCAGCCGTGGACCAGCCTGCGCTGCGTGACGGAGAACTCTGATAGCCCGTTCTGTAAATCCACCTGGAGGAGGAAGTCAAGCACAGGCTCACGATGGGCCAGTCACAGAACTCCCACTCCAGCAGCCAGCCACTTCCATGACGATCGAGGTGGGGGGGTGGTTGTCCACAGAGGAGAGGGACTGGTTCAAAGACCCTGGGTTAACAGGGGCAGAGAGACAGAGAAACCCACAGTCCCATTCTTTTTTAATTAGACCACACTCCTGCCCTCTATGCCTTCAGATACTGCTGAGAAGACAGCCATGGGCCTACATTTCAATGTGTGCAGTTGTAGTATGGAAACCTGGAGTTGCAGAAACGCACATTTTCGTCTTTAGAAAAATGGGCCTGGGAATGTAGAGTAGCATAGCTGCTATGGAAAACAGTGTGGAGGTGCCTTGGTAAATTAAAAACAGAACTACCACAGGGCCCAGCAAATTGGGTGTATATGCCAAAAGAATCGGAAGTGGATCTCAAAGAGACATTTGTACATCCATGCTTATAGCAGCGTTATCCATGGCAGTCAAAGGTGGCAGCATCCCAAGTGTCCATCGATGGATGAACGGATAAGCAAAATGTGGTGCGCACACACACATACACACTCACACACATACACACACACTGGAATATTATTCAGCCTTAAAAAGGAAGGAAATTCTGATACCTGCTACAACATGGATGAACCTTGAGGACATGATAGTAAGTGAAATAAGCCAGTTACAAAAAGGCAAATACTGCATGAGTCCACATATGTGAGGGACCCAGAGGAGTTTAATTCACAGGGGTGGGAAATGGAGAGTGGTTGCTAGCAGATGGGGAGGGAAAGAGGGGAGTCAGTGTTTAATGGATATGAAGTTTCATTTTTGCAAGATGGGAAGAGTTCTGGAGATAGGTTGCCCAATGGTGTGCAAAAACTCCACATTTTTGAACTGTACACTTAAAAATGGTTAAGATGGTCATTTTTATGCTGTGTATTTCACCACAGCTGAAAACAAACAGAAAAAAAAAGGCCTACCCTTAGAAACAATGACAGCTAAATGATTATTACATCATACATACATTGGGCCAGATACAATTTCAAGCTGTTTATACAAACGAACATTAAATGTAGCTAACTTTAAGAGTCAATAATTATGTAAGGAAACTCCGTTGTCCTGGTTTTAGCAAAGGCATCCTTGTTTTTCAAAAGGTTGACAAGAAAGCTCTATCAGGCAGTGGAGGTGGTGGGGAAAGCTGGACTGATTTCTAGATTCTTTTGAATAGAGAAAGATAACCAAGCTCTTTTTCTATGCAGGGGAAAATGTCTTGGCAAGGAAAAAGTATTTTCTTTCCCTCTCCAAATACTAAACAAACAGGACTTGACTTTAGACGGACTTTTAGATTATTTCCAAGAAAAGGTTGGCATGGCACACTGCCTTCCAACTTCCTTGAAATTGTGGCATGTGCCCTTTTATCTTAGTAGACGTCTATTTGCTTTTTCCAAAGTGTGGTGGATTTTGAGTACATACACACATCATGCTTGCTCAGGTTTCTAAGTAAAGATGATTAAAAACAGAGCAAGCAAAGACTTTCAGCCTCAGAGGTGAGCCTCAGGGCGTGGGAATGGTTTTTTGGTTTGGGGTTTTGTCTTGTACTGGCCAGGAATTCAAATGCACTTGAGAAACTGTGGAGAATTTGGTTTCAGTAATCGGCAACACCATGGTTTATAAAGGATGAAGGGTGTAAATCATGGATGGTTAAGTGTTTAAGCTTTGATGTCAAAACACCTGGACTCAATGCTGGCGGTGCTGCTGTGGACCAGGTTGGTCCCCACATCAAGAGATTCGGACAGAGTGCTGGGAGGATCCTGGTTCCAAGAAAGGGCTTGGAGGGTTAGCACCATTGACATTAATGTTGATTCCATTCCTGGTGGGAAATCGAAATGGTCCAACATCCACAATATTTTCTAACAGTGATGATAAAAATGTATTATAGGACAGAATTCTAAATTTGTTTTCAGGATGCTGTTGCTTCCTATGTAACCTAAAAACTTTACCACAACTGGAATCACATGCAAATTCAATTCTTACGTAAAATGCTTTGGCCAAATCCTCTCGGTGGCATTTGCTCGCCTCCTTGGGTGGCAGAGCAACCACTGTCTTTTCTTTCTCAATGGCTTTCAACTCACATGGTCCATCAATCTGTGAAAAAAGCAGAAATGCTGTTAGGCAAATTGGTTTTGTATGGATAGGTCTTTTTTAAAGAATAATACACACAGGGAAAGTGGGCAGATCTTAAGTGTACCGCTCAAATTTTCACAAAGTGACCCACATAACCAGCCTGCAAATCAAGGAACAGCCATTAGCAGGAGCTCCCTCGTGCTACCTGCCCATTTGAAGGGTAACAGCTGTCATGATCTCTGTCACCGCAGATGTGTTTGGCTGGGGTTTGAAACTTGGGTAAACAGTACCATGTACTATACACACTTTCGTGTCTGGTTTCTTTTACTCCAGCTTGTTAGTGGGATTCATGCATGATATTGTGGGTAGTGATAGTTCGCTAATTTTCATGGCTGCATAGTATTCCACTGAATGAGCATATCACAACTGATTTATCTGTTCTACTGTGATGGATAGTTTCCAGTTGTTGGCTGTAACTGCACCTGTTTTTAAGCAAACTTATTTAATAGAATTGGAACTCACAAAGCTGACAGAGCAGGGCAACAATTGATAGATTTAGAACCCTGGACCTTGAACCTCTGTCATTCTCAGCCAAGTATGCACCAGCCTGTGGAGGGTGCCCCTTAATGATGTCAGGTGGTATTGCAGCTTGTTTTATGAGACATTCGCAATAACCTAAGAAAAGAGGGGAACCCAGCCAGGTTCTGGGGGGTCTGGCAGGCCCCAGGAGGGAGCCATATGAAACATCTGGAGGGTGTGGGAGGACATGGTAACACAGAGGAGACCTCAGAATCAAGAAAATGCTAAGTACTTTTGCAAAATTATTCCCAGTATTCTGATATCCAGGACATGATAATCATCTTTGCCTTTTTGCAACATGTTCCTGGGCACTGGGAAGGAGGAAGAGGAGAGGCCTTGAGTAACCTCTTCCTTCAGTGGAACAGAAATGGCAAATTCCCTTTTACTCCTGGCCAGCCCTCCCCCTAACCCCACTCCATCCCCACCAGGATTTCCCAAATGCCTCCTCTGCTTAGAAATGCACTGCCAACCATGCCTGCTTCCTGAGGTTGCTTTTCACTGTGCCAGTGACCAGGAAGTAGGCAATGATTGCACAGATCATTCAACAGACTCCTCCCACCCTCCTGAGTGCTCCTTAAGTCAACGGTACATTCTTCATGGTGGGAGATCCACTTCCAAGAGAAATGGGCATCAAAGCATGAGACAGGATGTTTTTTCTGTTCTTAAGATCTGGCTGAGTCGTACCAAATAAAGTGCTCAATTCCTGCTCACACCACAGACAGAGGCAGACCGGGGTCATAGGACCTGTCCACCTGGCTGTTCTCCAAGTCTTACCATTTCTTTCCGGCCATGACCACACCCAATTCACTTTTAATGCAGCATCTTGAGTGACCCGGAAAAGTGTAAATCCAGTCTTCCCTTCTTCCCCCGTCTTCTCATCTCTGTCTGTCCCTCTGTCTCTCAAGTGCGCACACACACACACGTACACATACACAAAACGTGCTTAAAACATTTGGTTAGACTCCAGTTGCTCCCAGGATAAAAAACAACTATCTTCAATCTGGCTGCAGCAGACCCCAGCTCACCTCCATGCTCTTGAGCTGGGCAGCAGCATAGCTAGCTAAAAACCTACTGCACAGTGGAGGAGTCATGGGTCCCCCAGGAATGGGTGCTCCAATGCCCCTGCAGAAGCCCAGAGGCACTTTTCCTCAGCTGCCAAACCAAAGTTTTCAATCCAAGGTTCTCAACCAAGGGTAGTTTTGCCCCCAGGGGACTTTGGCAGTGTCTGGAGACATGTTTAGTTGCCATAACCAGGGGTATGCTACTGGCATCTCGTGGGGAGAGGCCAGGGATACTGCCAAGCAGCCTATAATGCACGGGACAGCCCACCACCCAACACAACAAGGAATGACTTGGAACAAAAGTGTCCACACTGCTGAGGAAGGAAATTCCTGCTTTTGAGACGGATGATTGTCCTGTCCTGACATCTTCCCAGATGTCAACCTGCTTTGCCCTCTCAGCCCCATGGACGGCTCCTTGGTGGCCTCTACACAACTATCACTCACATAGTTACCAGCAGGTGATTATCACTCAAATGTCTTCCTCTGCTCACCACGCAGCCCCTCCAGAAGGCGGGACCAGGGCTTGGTCCACAGGGGCTGTTCCACCAGTATCTGTGGCTCGGAGCTCAGGCCACCAACCCAAATGCATGTGCACTCAGCTCCACCACATGGACACCCGGATATACGCTCTCGGCCACAAGCCTCAGTTTATTCTCACTGTCAGCGCTGCCAGGGAGACAGCCCAGCTCCACTTGCCAGCGTGTCACCACCGCCAAGTGACAACCTCTCTGATCACAATTTCCTCGTCTGCAAAATGGGGGTGATGATGGCTACCTCGTCCTGCTTTTGTGGAATCAAGCAGGTGTGTGCATGGACAGGTCTTGATGCAGCCCCAACCCACTGTGAACTCCCAGTAAATGCTGGCCTGGGACCTGCCATGGGGACCAGGCCTCTGGCACATGGTTGGAATAACAGTGATGGTGGCATCACTCAGGTAGCTCAGCTCTGTTTGGGATTCTCAAGAGCAGGAAGCACCATGCAACAGAGGGGGCACTGAGGTAGGGATCACACAGACGTGGGTTCAGATCCTGCTCTGTCACTGACCAGCCCTGTTACCAGGGACGATGATCTGTCCCAGGTAGTTTCGAAGATGAAGAAAACAACCAGCTCTGTAACTGTGCCTTGCACGTGGCAGGTGCATTTAGTAAATATTCCAAAAAGGACCAGCAGCCTAAAGAATCCTGGGGACTCAGGAGCTGTGGTGACCCCAACCCCGGAGTCCACGCCTTCTCTCTGTGACTGTCTTGCTGGGGATGATACTCCCTGATGTTCTCTCAGAGGCTGAAGCTTCCACAAGTGGGTCTAAAAGATACATAAATGCTTGAATCTGGGTGGTTTTATTTCTTAATTTTTAAATTTTTAATAATTCATTTTTTGAATCTGTGTTTTTAGTGGACACTGAAACTACAGGGAGGAAACTGAATTCTATTATTTTGAAATCCTCTTTGATCTGCATTTGACACCAGGCTCAAATAATTTCTCCATTCTTCGATTTTTTAAAAAACGGTCCATCAACAGAAAAATGCATAAGCAAAAGGTGGTCTAACCACAGGATGAAATATGACTCAACTTTGAAAAGGAAGGCAATTCTGACACCTGCGACAGCATGGAGGAAGCTTGGGGATAGTATGCTGAGTGAAATACACCATCACAACAGGACAGATACTGGAGTGATATCACTTACATGCGGCACCTAGAACAGACAGATTCAGAGAGACAGGAAGTAGCATGGTGGTCACCAGGGGTGGGGAAGGAGGAGTGAGGAGTCAGTGTTTAATGGGTACAGAGTTTCAGTTGGAGAAGCTGAAAAAGTTTTGGAGATGGATGGTGCTGATGGTTACACAGCAGTATGAATGTAATTAATGCCACTGAACCGTGCACTTAAAAAACCTGAAACTGAATAGAATAAAGTCTATTAAAAAAAGAACAGTACAGATGGTAAATGTTATATACATTTTACCACACACACACATACACATGCATGCAAATCCAGAACAAGAGGGAAAAAAGGATCAAAGGAAGCTGCTCTCCCTGCCTTGTGGGACAAGACTAGCAGGAATTCCCGCCCTTTCTCAGGAACTCCTGGTTTGTCCAAGCTCACGTCCCTGGGAGGCAGACAAGTGGCTGAAAGAGGCTTGTGTGGGTAAGGGGAGGGGCAGGGTCTGGCGGGAAACTGACACCTCAGTGACTCTGACCATGACCGTGGGGGCAGATCTGAGCCCAGAGTGGGAGGGCCCCCAGTCTCCAACTGCCTTCTGTAAGTGAAAGCCATTTACATACTCCCAGGTATGTGAACAAGAGAACTGAAAATAGCAACTCAAATAAATAACGTGTGCATGGATATTCCCAACAGCTCAAAGGTCCATCAGCAGATTATGGCTAAACAAGACACATGTTTCATCCATACAATGGAATGTGATTCAGCCTCAAAAAAGTGCTAAGATATGCTTTGTTATGGGGTGAATTCTGTCCCTTCAAAAAAGATATCTTAATATGGAAGCAACCTAAGTACCCATCAGTAGATGAATGCGTAAAGAAGATGTGAGATATATATATATACACACACATACATATGCACACGCACGCACATGCACACACACACACACACACACACACACACACACACCAATGGAATATTACTCAACCATAAAAAAGAATGAAACCTTGCTATGCAACAACATGGCTGGACCTTGAAAATATTATGCTCAGTGAAATAAGTCAGACAGAAACAAACACTGTATGATTTTGCTTTTATGTGGAACCTAAAAAAGGTAACACATGAACAAACACAGCAAAACAGAAACAGAGTCACAGATACAGAGAACAAATAAGCGGTTGTCAGACAGGAGAAGGCTGGGGGAGAGGAGAGAAATAAGTAAGGGAGATTAAGAGGTACAAACTTCCAGTTACAAAATGAATGATTCACAAGTGTGAAATGTACAGGGTGAGGAATACATCCAATAATTACGTAATATCTTTGCACAGTGACAGATTGTAACTAGACTTATGCTGGTGATCGTTTTGAAATTTACAGAAATATTGAATCACTGAGTTGTGCACCAGGAACTAACATAGTGTTGTAGGTCAATTAAACTTCAAAGAATATGAAAATGAATATATGTTCATTTATGTATGACTGAAAAATGGTGCTGTACACCAGAAACTGACACAACATTGTAAACTGACTATAACTCAATTAAAAAAAAAAAACAACTTCAAAGACAAGTAAAAAACTCATAGAAAAAAAAGACCAGGCTGGGGGTGACCAGAAGTGGGAGGTGGGGGGAGGGAGAATTGCATGAAGGCAGTCAAAAGGTGCAAACTTGCAGTTATAAAGTAAGTACTAGGCATGTGATGTACAACATGATAAATACAATTAACACTGTTGTATGTTATATATGAAAGTTGTTAAGAGTAAATCCTAAGAGTTCTCATAACAAGGAAAAAATATGAGATGATGGATATTCACTCAACTTACTGTGGTCATCATTTCATGGTGTGTGTAAGTCAAATCATTATGCTGTACACCTTAAATGTATATGGTGCTGTATGTCAATTACATCTCAATAAAACTGGAAGGAAAAAAATAATATGACTGGTGGCCTTATAAGAAGGGGAGATTTGGACAGAAAGATAGACTCGCACAGAGGGAAGAGATGTGAAGACACACGGAGGAGACAGTGTATGAATGGAGTGATGCCTCTACAGGCCCAGGACACCAGGACCGCCGGCCACGCCAGAGCTAAGGGAACGGCACGGACAGCGTCTCCACTGCAGCCCTTAGGGACAGTCAGGCCCTGCCTTGGTCTTGGGATCATGGCTTCCAGAACTGTGAGAGAGTAAATTTCTGTTTTGTTCTGTTTTTTTTTTAAGGATTTCAGGGGTATTTTTTTAAACTGAATTATAGTTGGTTTACAGTGGTGTGTTAATTTCTCACATGCAGCACAGATATTCAATTATATATGTCTACATATATATTCCTTTCATATTCTTTTTCATTACAGGCTATTATAATGTTTTTTTTTTTTTTTTTCAGTATATGTACTTGGCAAACACTGCATGGGACCCATGACTACTAAGAAGTGATCCAACATTTATCTGAAATGCAAATCCAGCTGGATATCTTCTGGACATCTGCAACACGAGGCAGGAACAAACTGAGAGACAACTGTGACCCACATGACAACGCTAGGACGGGGACACCTCCTCTATAAAGAGAGACAGCCCGGGGCCCAGGGAACCACACAAAATCCTTTGAGGATTTTGTAATCTGGGTGGATGTAGTTCTTGGGATCAATGAAATGGGAGGGGAATAGTGTAAGGGTCACAGTAACCCAAGAACAATGGGCCAGGTGTCACGAAGGAGGTGATGTTTAAAATGAGGGGCAAACGAGCCTCACTCAATGCAAACACTTCCTCTTTCTGAGACTTCTGTACCAGTCTCTCCCAAGGCATGTTTCTATGATTTATCGTTTTACTTTAGTCTGGAGGTTCTCGACATGTGGTTCTCAGCTCAGCCTCACCTGGAGCTCGCTAGAGATGCAGATTCTCAGGCCCCATCCTGGACAGATGGATCAGAATCTCTGGGGTTGGGCCCTGCCATCTGTATTTTAACACGTTCTCCAGGGGATTCTGATGCACCGCAGAGTTAGGGAACCACTGGGGTCGTGTTAGAATACACGTGCTGTGGCCTATCCCCAGGCCAATTGCAGAGTGGGGCCCCAGCCATCAGGATTCCTAAAAGCCCCAGGCGATTCTAATACACAGCAGGAACTGAGCTGAGGATGCCTGGCTGGGAGATGCATTCAAATAACAACCCCCTGGGTCTTGATTTTAAGGGGCCGCCATCTTGGAGGAGAGAAGTGGCCGTGACCAATGGGCCAAGTACCAGGTAGGAAGTATTGGGGCCCCAGGGGAGCTGAGGGAGCCCAAGCAGGGAGGGTCCTTCTGCTTCCTGGAGGAAGGGTGGGGCTGAGGCCCTGAGGCAGCAGGTGCCCCCAGGTCTTTCTAGGAGTCAGGCAGACAAGAGGAGATGGCCAATGATGGGGGGCGCAGAGAGCAGCTAACAGATCATGAGGACAATGAAACACAACCGTGGCTCCAACAATCGATGCTAATGAAGCAGCAGATAGCTAGCTAACATTATGATATCAGACATCCTGCTTAGCATTCAACAGATACAAGCTCATTTCATCATCATAGCAGCACTTTAGGGTGGAGGAGACTTTTATCCCCGTCCTACAGATGAAGAAATGGCTGCACTGGTTGATTCCTGAGCCAGCCCTTTCAGTCTATGTTCTATAAAAACACAAGAACACTTTCTGGTGGATATTGTGTTGCACAAATGGGAGAAAATAGAAAAACACAACTTTCTGGGTCCTCCAAGTGGCACAGCGAGAGAGTGGTGAGCGCAGAGGGGAGCGGAGGCTCAGTAATGCCCCCAGAGACACCACGTCCTAATCCCCGGGACCTGTGAATACGTGACCTGACCTGGTAAAAAGGACTCTGCAGATGTGACAGTTGAGGCTCTGAAGCTGGGGAGACCATCCTGGATTATCCTGGTGGCCCCATGTCATCACAAGGGTCCTTACACATGGGAGGCAGGAGAGGCAGAGAAGGAGACATGACAACAGGTGCAGAGGTTGGAGTAATATGCTTCCTGGCTCTGAAGGTGGAGGAGGGGGCCCCAAGACAAGGGATGTGGATAGGCTTCAGAACCAGGAAAAAGGCGGGGAAACAGATTCTCCCCTAGAGCCCCCAGAAGGAAAGCTGTCCTGCTGACATTTTGATTTTAACCCAGTGAGACACACGCCAGACTTCTGACCTCCAAGACTGCGACAGAACAAAGCTGTGTGTTTTAAGTCACCAACTCTGTGGTCATTTGTTACTGCAGCCCGAGGAAACTGACACATCATCAATCATCTACCGAAAGTCCCAGAAGGAACCTGGCTCTCTGAGCTCCGAGACTCCCTGTCCTCTAATGCCCAGCACACTGTTGACTCACTTGTCCACCTCCAGCACTGGACCGTGAGCTCCACTGGGCAGTGGCTGGTCCTATCCAACTTACACCCAAGTGCCCAGCACAGTGTTTGGGAAGGAAGATGGGTCATGGCACTGAGCACCTGGAAGATCTCAATGCCCCCAGAGGCTGGGAGCCATGCCAGGGCTGGAGGGGGCAGGAGTGGCAGGTGGTTGCCAGGGGCAACAGCAGATGTAGACCGCCTAAGGGGGAAGCAGTAAAAGGAGCAGTGATGGGTTATAGAGGACAGTGCTTCTTAACCTACACCGCTTCCCGTGGTGGTGGCTGAGCAAAGCTCAGCGCTGTGGCCAGTGCAGCTGGCCCACATCCTCCAAGAGTCTTCTCTCACCAAATGACCCTTTGTGGGTCCATTCACAAACAGAACTGCCAACAGAACAGAAGGAGATACTCAAGAGTACATACCTTGCTAGGGGGTGGCCCACGCAGGCAGGGGCCAAGAGGGAAGATGGCCAGGCTAGGTGGGGGCCTATGGGATTGGAGGCCAACAGGTGGCTGGCAAGGTCAGGAGTCTGGTTACACAGGAGATTGTGCAATAGGTAAATATACCAAAGATAGTGGGAGCTGGCACCCTCACTGTTGGAGAAGGGAGTTACAAATATACAAAGGGCTGGCGCCAACCCTGTGGTACCTATTGCATTGACATCTGTGGTCAAATATATTAAAAAATATATGTATACACATACACACAGGTGTAAACTACGTATGGATCCACAGTGTACACATCCATGCCTGCTCTGAGAGGACCCAAGGGCCATAATATCCCAGGAGCATAAGCACACATCGCACCAGACCTTGGTTTCTAAATACCAGTCTTCCAGCAAAAAGAGCAAAGACTTCTGGGAGAAATGGCTGATTCCATGGTAGGGACAGGGAAAATAACAAATGAGCCTGGAATTTCTTGTAATGCCAGAAAGTAGGCAAGTGCTCCAAAAATGATGGGAAAATGTCCAGAGGACACAAAAGTCACTGTGAGAAGGGCCTTCTATTGGCCGAATCTAGGACAATCTGAGCCTCAAAATAAAAAATGATGGTAATATACAACTTAATAAGAAAAAAACAAAGAACCCAATCCAAAAATGGGCAGAAGACCTAAACAAGCAATTCTCCAATGAAGATATATGCATGGTCAATAGGCACATGAAGAAATGCTCAATATCACTAATTATCAGAGAAATGCAAATCAAAACTATAATGAGGTATCACCTCACACCAGTCAGAATGGCCCTCATTCAAAAGTCCACAAATGATAAATGCTGGAGAGGGTGTGGAGAAAAGGGAACCCACCTACACTGTTCGTAGGAAATAGTTTGGTGCAGCCATTATGGAAAACAGTGTGGAGATTCCTCAGAAGACTAAAAATAGGGTTACCATATGATCCAGCAATCCCACTCCTGGGCATATATCCAGAGGGAACCTTAATTCAAAAAGATACATGCACCCCAAAAGTTCATAACAGCACTATTTACAATAGCCAGGACATGGAAACAACCTAAATGTCCATTGACAGATGACTGGATAAAGAAGCTGTGGTGTATTTATACAATGGAATACTACTCAGCCATAAAAAAGAATAAAATAATGTCATTTGCAGCAACATGGATGGCCCTGGAGAATGTCATTCTAAATGAAGTAAGCCAGAAAGAGAAAGAAAAATACCGTATGATATCACTCATATGTGGAATCTAAAAAAAAAAAAAAAAAAAAGACAAATGCCCTTATTTACAAAACAGAAACAGATTTACAGACATGGAAGACAAACTTATGGTTATCAGGGCAGAAAGGGAGCGGGAAGGAGGGATAAATAGGGAGTTTGAGATTTGCAGATACTAACTACTATATATAAAATAAACAAACAAGTTTCTTCTGTATAGCATAGAGAACTATATTCAGTATCTTGTAACTTATGGTGAAAAAGAATATGAAAACAACATATGTATGTTCATGTATGACTGAAGCATTGTGCTGTACACCAGAAATTGACACATCATAAACTGACTATACTTCAATAAAAATATATATATTTTTTAAAAATGATGGCAACAAATCTTAATAACACTAATAAAATAGGAACTCATGAATTCATGGTGATATATGAGTGAATACCTAAATGACTCAATGAAGAGGGCAAAGGGGCAGTGTGTCCTGATACCAGGACATTAATAAATGAGGGAGGAACGATGGAATCAGAAAAATCATCATCGAGCAAACATTGTAAAAGTCGTTGATTCAGGCAAGGATCACCAACAGACACTAAAAACTAAGAGCAAGAAATGGTGTGAGGCTATTAATTGCCATAGCCTCAATATGACTCATCATAAAATACTAATTAATTACAATGGGGAAAACAGTAACATAATAGAAGAGGAACCTGGTCAGTATGAGTGGAGAAACCAAGCACAAAATTCAGGCAGACCTGGGTCCAAATTCCTGGGAGAGCAGCAGGAGGCGAGGTGGATTACATCACTTTCTAAGCTTCAGATTTCTGCAGAGATTTGTGCAAGGATTCAAAATAACGTGGTGCATCCACAGATGTTCAGTGGACCACTGTTCTAAAAGTTAAAGGAAAGAAACTACCTAAATGCCCATCAGTTGGGGAGGAGGATTAAATAAAAATGCCTACACAGCCGTTAGAAAAGAATGTCCTTGCAAAGAAACTTTTGGGGATGGTGAAAGTATTTTATATTTTTATTGTGGTCAGGATTACATGAGCGTATACATCTTTAAAAACGAATAGTACTGTACAAAATTTAAATAGTAGTTAAAGTACTTCCTAAGGGGAAGATGAAAAAGAATGTGCCTGATTTGGATGTGCTGCAGGGAGGTGGGGAGGGCGGAAGGGTTGCAGATGGTATGTGCAGTATGACCCTAAGTATGTTTAAAAATGCAAAGAGACTTAGGTAGTTGTATATCAATAATAATAATCACTGTGATCAGGTCTGCTGTAAGTATTTTATGCATATCGATTCATTCCACCCCACAACAGATCTCTGGCTTGTACACCCATTGTACAGAAGAGAAAAGAGAGGCATGGAAAAACAGAGGAATTTGCTCAAGGTCTTCTGCTGGCAAGTAGCAGAATGAGACTTGATATTAAGGTCGCTGGCACTGCAGACTCTAGTGCTCCTAACCACAGCCTCTCTAGAATTGCCTAGAAAGGGGGCCAGGAACGCCCAAGCAAAGGATAATCTGATTACTGCAAACTGATTAGCTGCGAGACATCCCTCCCTCCACCCCCTACCAAGGAGGAAAGTGAAAGCAAAGAAGTGGGGGGGGGGTGAAGGAGGAATTTCATACTGTGCCCATTCTTACTGCGTTTTATGAAAAGAAAGGAAAAAAAACTAAGAGCTTAGAAAGGGAAAAGAAGAAAGGACAAAGAGGGAGGGAAATTAAGAATAGAACACGTATAGTTCCTGGTTCATAAAAGACAGTAGAAAAATAGCAGCTAATATTAGCCTAACTCAACGAACAATGAAGGTGAAACTGTCGCTCAAATTTCAATATGCTGGTAATGGGGATGGGAGGCACAGAGAGAAGGGCAGTCCAGTGGGGTGATTTCTGAAACTGGAGATGAGGTCCTGCCGAAAGAGACTGCAGAATTCACTAGAGGCAGCTCCCAGATTAGAGGAGGGAGGCCACACTCCAGGGTATGTATGAAATGTGGCTGATGTCAAAAAATTAAAGCGACAAATACGGGAGAACGTGTAGCTTGCGTGCAAATCTCAGTGCTCCAAGGATCTGCCACCTCCTCCAGGAAGTCTCCCCAGATTGCTACAGCGGCAGCCCCACCACTCCCCCATACACAGGCTGTCTCCAACTCCTCTGTTATACGTGCTGCTTTCCTTCATGGGGCTCATCTCTGTTTGCAATGATACATCCACTAGTATAATTATTTGATGATTATCTATCTTACCCACCAGACCATCAGCTCTGTTTGGTAAGATAGGTGTTTTGCTTATTAAAAGGGTCCAGCCTCTGGAAAATGGATGCCAGAGGGATAGAGAAGCAGTGGTTCTCAAACTCAAGTGAGCATCAGAACCACCCCAGGACTGGTGACAGCTCAAGAGTGCTGGGTAGCAGACCACACTTGGGGAACAGCTGATCTAAAGAAGCCACAAAGATACGTGAGGGTCAGAAGAATGGTCTGCACAGAGGCTGAACCAACTGGCAGACCTTGCTGGCATCCCTGACTGCGGACCTCATACAATGACCCACCCACTCCAGGGCTGGCTCCGTGGGTGTGCTCAGGAGGGCACGTGCTGCATGCAATGCCCTGCTGGCGCCATCCTGAAATTCTTAGTCATTTTTCAAGGAGGGGCCCCATATTTTCATCTTGCCAATTATGTAGCCAGTTCTGCCCCCACCACTGAGTACCTCCCTGAGCATGGAGCTGAGTGCTCGACCCAAGGTTAGAAAAGGAACAAGACAGTTATGATTGATAATAAAAACCACTGCCACTCTTTGAACTAGGCACTGTGCAGGGCTTTAAACACATGCTCTCGCTTATTCTTGTTCTATTACCACATTCACTGAGGAAGGCAGGCCCGTGTAAGTATTTATATACATCACCTAACCTAATCTTCACGAAGAGCCACCTATGAGGAAACCCAAAGCCTCTAAGAGCACGAGCTCACTTGCAGACAAAGACACTGAAGTGGAGAGACAAAGTCTATTTCCCCAAATTCACATAGCCCTGGTGATGGACCTCGGGCTCAAACTCTGGGCTTCTGGCCCCCATCCCTGGCCTAAACCAAGATTTCCTGGTTAGGAGTGGGCTTCCAGGCCAATCTTCTTTCCCCTACACCCAAGAGGTCCCCCAAATTCAGTCTTGCTGGAGAGGCATAGTCAGGAGGATTCTGAGATGTTCTCAGTGGTGATGCCAGCTGTCAGCTGTAAAGTTACCAGACCTGGTTAACCTGGGAGGCTGGTTTCAGTGATTTGAAATATAAAGAGTAATTACATGTGGCGCCTGACTTTGTTCTAGATGTTTTAAGTCTCTGTTCCTCCAGGGACTCCAGGATCATGAATTCTGAACACTTCTCCCTTGGCGTGGACTTGAATTTCAAGTTGGATCAGACACGTGTTCTGCTGGGCTCCGTTCACCACCCCGGGGGAAGGTTGTGGGGAAGACGGCCCAGCCGGAAAAATACAGTCCATTTCCAGGGATCTGGGGCACATGGTGGAGTTAATAAACACAACTTTAAGAGGGTCTGCAACTTCAGCAGAAGACTACGTATTTCCCCATGGGGGCCCACGGCTCCCCACCCCACCAAGTACCCTTCCAGATATTTTCCACCAGTAACACAGTGTTATGGGCTGGACTGTGTTCTTCCCAAATTTGTATGTTGAAGTCCTAACCCCCAGTACCTCAGACTGTGACTGTATTTGGAGACAGGGCCTTTGAAGATGTGATTAAGTTAAAACGAGTTGATTAGGATGGCCCTGATCTAATCTGACGGGGATCCTGTTAAGAAGAGATCAGGACACAGAGGGAAGACCAGGCGAGGACACAAGAAGACAGCCATCTGCAAGCCTGCTGGTTCCCTCCTCTTAGGGGCTCAGGGGATCTAGGATTCCTTATCCTGAACAAAACAGCTTATGACATTGGATTTGGGGCAAGGTTTCTAAAATGGCATCTTCAGACATATTCTTAAGAGCCCACAAGTTTTCTAAGATCTTCCAAACCGAGAATGTGTATTTTAATAATCAGCCTAATAGAGTATCTGATACAGAACTTCTGGGTGGCCAACTTATAACACAGCACTGTGATGTGACACTAGGGCCACGTTTGCATCTGTGACAACAATCACATGACACACTGAAGGAATGACAGTTTCTCAGTGGCTGAGAACTGGCAGGAGAACGAAGCCATCACATGGTTCAAAGTAGTGGTCTCGGTGAGTCAGCTCTAAAACGTCTCACCCTTGAAGAGCGGAGTTCCAATCCAAGCAAGGTCCGTAAGTGAACCCAGCCTCTGTCAAATCTACTTGCCACAGTTGATGAGCAGCTATTATGGTAATCAAGACAAAGTGAAGAAATATCCTTTCCACAATGCCTGGCGCTCACCTTATCTCCAAGTGAACCAGCCAGTTCCATGATTCTCCAATGACAGCCTTTAAAATCAGCATTTTGGACAGTTAGGGTAAAGTATGAGGCTGGTTGCCCTAATCCAGCAAACAAATTCTGGATGTGTTTAAATGCCATGTTGTACTTACACATGGCATTAGACATTGCCACTATGAGCTTTGTCAAAGTCAAAATTCAAAAGTCTAAAGACAGAACTTAAGACTAATAAAAACACTAACAAAAACAGACAACTAGGGAGCAGACTTTGTGCCACATGGGGTTCTGTTTTTCACGTGAATGATCTCATTTAAGGAACTATTACTTCCTACCACTGTGGCAGGCAGCCTCTAAGATGACCCCTGATCATCCCTGCCTCCCTTACTCACACACTTGTGTAACTCCTCCCCTTGGGAACCAGAGAGACCCAGACTCCTTCTAATGAACAGAACATGGCAGAAGTGATGAGACATCACTTCCAAGACTGGGTGATAAAAGGATCATCCGTCCTCGAGAAGAGAGCGGCCAAGCCAGGGGGCAGCCCTGTGGAAAGGCCCATGCAGCTGCAGTCTGAGACCCACAAGCAGCCACAACAGGGAGCTTATAAGTGGATCCTGTCCCCTTCCGCCCTGGGAGCCTTTAGATGAGACCACAACCCTGGTGAGGGCTGGACAGCAACCTCACGAGACACCTGGAGCCACGAGCACCAAGCGCAGCCACCCCCAGGTGCTCGACCCACAGAAACTGGGAGAGAATCAACATTCATTGTTTTCAGCTGCCGCATTTTGGAGTGCTTGGTTATATAGTGATCGACAACGAACACAACCAATGTCGCTGCCTGAGTTTTAATAAAACATCAGTCATGTCCAAATGCAGTTGCTACCTTTGTACTTCATAATTATATTATACTTCATAATTTTATTATAAATGTAGTTCTATTTTATCGAGTTGAGTTATAAGCACACACCTACTTTTACTGCAAGTATGAGGCTTATACTTATTTATAAGTCACATTTTGATACGAATAATTTAAGATGGCATTGGGAGCTTACGTTTCTTCAAGAAGATGGCATATATTGCTAAATTTTGAAAAACACCAATGATCTGTGTGCACACACGTGTGTATGTAAAGCCTCAGAACTCCCTCTCATACAATGTCTTCCTGCAACCCAAGTGTGATCTCTTAAAAACACAAATCTCACTGTGTCCCATTTACTGCATTCCTCATGTTTGGTGCATCTGTAAATAAATGAATGAATGTCATGCCCCAGCTTAAAAGTTTCAGTGATTCCCTGTTGCTCTGCAGATGATGCCCAAACTCTTCACCAGGCTCGAAGGCTCTGTGTTGTCCCTGTCTACAGCCTCTTCCTCTCCTCTCCCACTAACCCCTGCCCCTCACTCCCTTCTGCCTAGAACTCTCCATCAACTCTGCCCTTCCCACACCTCCTAGTCTTTGCCATTCTTATGAATCTTAAACATTCCTTCTCATTAAATAGTCAACTAGGATCTGCAGTTTGGGACCCACCTCTGCCACGAGGACAGGGTACCACAAGGGCAGGGAGCCTGTGCACCTTTTCTCCACCCCATCCCTGGCAGGCAGCACTGGCCTAACACACGGTAGGTGCTCTATGAATCTAGACTGAATGAATGGGTGACTACTACACAGGTCTGTTGGAACCCAGTCTTCACCCTGCGGAGCCCCAGGAAGATGAATTAGTTCATCAACTGGGAAGGCAGCTCAGGATGGAGCTGTGAAGAGATGGGAGCCCTGAGGGTCAAAGATAAATTCCCCAGAATTGGCACTGAGTCATCTGGGAAGCAAGAATTTCTGGTTCAATGTTTTCCTTACCCAAAGCTCAGGTCAGCAAAGAGCTTTTTTCCAGTAATGAAAGGGGGGTCTCCTAAACGCTTTTCTTTTCATTATGCTGGAAATGCAGCAAGAATGAGCCAACTTTGGAGCCACAAGATCTGTGCTGATTCAGCCTCGGATGCTCCTGACTCGGGGGTCCTCCCCCATGCCTGTCTCAACCATCTTCCCCCTGCCCAGTCCCTCCGCTTTTTTATTCTCCATCATACCCGAGACCATTGGATTCTGAATTAAACATCTCTTGTTTTCTGTTGACTGCCAGCTGCCCCCGTGAACTTTGTTTTGTACACAGGTGTATCCGTGTATCCTTACCACCTGGCTTGACCTGAGAGCCTCTCCATCCTCATCTGTCTCATGAGTATAATAATAAACCTCACCTAGGGGCAAAAAGACAGAGTTCTCAATAATAATTAGTATTACAACTAGGGTCACCTGGCCAAGTGGTGGGGCAGTTGAGAGTCTGCCTAGGACATCATATACAGTAAGTGCTCATAAAAGAGAGTTCTGACTATTGTGCAAAAGATCACAGTAAGCAAACTTTGCTTCTCTTTCAAACTTTCTTGAGGGGAAAAAAAAAAAGAGTTCAAGTTGCAGGATGTAAGTGCGAGAGCCAAGGCTGGGAGCTGAGCTGGCAGGAAGCAATTCACTTGGCCCGGCTGGCCTCCTCCCTCATCACACTCCCCATTTACTTTTCTTGTAATTTCCTGGGATTGCACACACCGCCTTTAGAGACAGGACACTTTGTTTCTCAGCCAGCCTTTGCTGTTGGCTGCCTGGGTCTCCCATCTCACCACCTCTCTGTACCATCACACACCCTTCATGGGACAGCTGAGAACACCTACCTAGTCTATATTCAGTGGGTGACCCCCGCTCCCCACATACCTACAGACAGGTGAAGGAAGACCTGTCCCACCCTCAAGGGCCCCTCTGAAGAGCTTTGGGGACATGAAGCCCACTTTGTTGCAGAGATCAAATTCACCCCGGCATCTCTATTCATATTACATCATCCCCACACCTGGTGCACCTGGCTCACCTGAATACTTGGCAAACCTGGACATCCTATAAAATCCAATCGTAACCAACTACATCAGGAGTGTTTGAAAAATACCCAGTTTGATGCAAAAAACAAAAGATAGGAAGAAAAAAAAAGGAAAAGTAACATAAAACAGGCAACCATGTTGGCAAACTAACTTCATACTCCTTTAACAGAACAAGTTACACGGCATATAACTCTATATCCAATTCATGTTTAATAAATACGTCGCTTCAGAAAAATAGATTTGAGAACAGCTAGTTACACAGCCCTGTGGTCTAGCACCCTAGCACCAGAATTCTCATGTTAACATCCATTTGTAAAATACTATTTTTTAAGTGCACAAATATTTAAGGTTCATACAACCAACATGTTTTGACTGTTGTCAAGTTTTTCCAGCTGATCTCTTTCATCAAAGAGAAAACTTAACTTTGAGGTTTCCCTTCAGCTGTCTAAAGACCATGAGCACCTCCAGAGCTCATTCCACTTCAGCAAATTTTATTTTTGAATAACTGATTACACTTCAAAGAAAAACAAAGTGCAACCCAGAAACGCTTTTGCAGAAATTCAGTGCTCTCTGCTCTTGTATCCTGCAGTGAGTTCTGCTTAGAAGCTAAGGACAAAGTTGGTGGGTCACCGGTCCTCCCTGCTTCACCTCTGGGTTCTCCATGTGGAAGGGCTTTGGGGGACAGCTTTGTCAGTTTGTCCACTGGCTAAAAATTCCCCTGGCCCTAGAATCCTATTGGTTTATCCTAGAGGGTCCCCTGGAGACTGCAAAGTTAACATACAAATCTGAGTGGCTTTCAAAAAGTGGCTCTGTGGCTCTGCAGTGGTGGGAAGAGAAGCTAGGAGGCAGGGCCACTCTTACCTTGATTCCCATCATTACTGCTACTACTACTGCTCAAACATTTGTGTAACAGTTTTCATTTTTGTTTTTTCCTTCTCTTTAATAACCACCTGTGCCCCCCTCCCCCGCCGCCGACTTTGAGTCACTTCAAAAACTCCAGATAGCAGCCGGGGTATGGAGACCCAGGAATTTAAATTCCCCGGAGTCAGAGAAGCCTAGGTTAAGTTCTCAGCTGGGTCGTTTGCTAGCTGTGTGCCCTTTAAGGGACATACTCAACCTGTCTCGGCCTCAGTTTCGCATATGCAAAATGGGCTGGGAAGCGAGGGTTAAACGGCGAGCTCCTGGCCCAGAGCAGAAACGCGAGCTGGCGTTGCTATGAAGACGCCTTTCTAGAGCCACGGGGAGGCAGGATAGCTGAGGGAGCGCAGTCCGCAGCGCGCGGATAGGGTCTTGGGGTGGGGTAGGGTGGGGGTCAGGTCGCACACCCCGCGCCCAGTCGCCCGGACTCACCAAGGTTTCCAATTCGCCCCTCTCCAGCGGCTCGTACTGGTGGCCTGCGCCCGAGAAGGTGAGTTTCTGCAAGAACTTGGAGAAGCGTCCCTCGACCATGGTGAGAGGGCGGAGGCCCCTCTCTCAGCCTCCCGTCACGCCGGCGGCCACCCCTGCCCGCGTCCCTCGGTCCCTGCTGTGCCCGGGGATGGCTGCGTGCGCCCAAGCTTCCCGGGCCAGCTCAGGTTACCAGGTAGCCGCCTACCTGCTCGCCGCAGGTGAGGCCCTACCCCCGGGGAGGGGCTGCGCACCAGGCAGCATTTGGCACACCTGGCCCCGCTCCGCCCAGCCCCGCCCCGCCCCGCCCCGCGAGCTTGCCCGGGACTTTTCCAATCTTGGGGGCCGCAGCAGCCCAGGAAGCCCCCGCCGCTGCAGCTGCGCATCATAGCTGGGGATGTTTTCCAAACTTGCCAGAACCTAAGAAACAGCTGGAGTCGGGGATAGGGTGGAGGTGGGCGACAAACGCTTGTTTAAAAAGCGGTTTTCCAGATCCCTCCCTATCCTGAGTCCCTGGGTCTGGAGCGGGCCAGGAAGCTGGACTTTTTACCAAGCGTCGAGGTGATCCTCCCTCGAGGGAGTGTGGTCGACTAAGATACTGAGAGCACGGTGAACAGGAGCTGAGTCCGATTCCTACCGCTGCTGGGAGTGGGAGGCTCCCGACCAGGCACAGGGACTCTCTGAGCCGCGATTCCCAGTTTATTATTTAAGGAGAAGAAAGCTAAGACCTCACCTCCAGATGCGGGAGAGTTTGAGGATTCCACTGCCTTTGGGCTCCTCCCGTGTTGCATGATCTCTGAGCTGTTTATTCTCACCTGCACAACGGGAGCCTGCGCTTGCTAATCGTGGGACCTCCAGCAGGTTTCTTGCATTTTCAGAGCCTCGTTTACTGATCTGTGAAACGCCCACCACGAGAGCACCTCCTTCATAGTGAAGTGGGAACATCTGATGGACCACCTTGGCTAGGAAGAGCTCAGGGTAGGGCTCGACATAGACAGCATCTGTTGGTGCTACGTCAGCATGACCCTCCTCCTCCTCATCACATGGAAGTTGCTGGGCTCAAATGGCTCCCAAATACCAGTGAATGTGCAGTGTGGATGGTTCCCAGCCTCCAGATGGATGTATTGAGAAGTGTAAGGGTTTTGGCTTTCTGTAGGAATGGAATTCAGAACAAGACCCACCACTTAAGAGAGAGGTGGCTTTGGAGAAGTCTGTGCCCCTCCTCTGTGCCTCAGTTTTCTCATCTGTCAAGTAGGGTTACTTAAGGACCCCACAGGACATATGTGTCCATTAAATTGTGCCATCCCTCCCTGGGGGAGCCCAGCCGCTCCCCCAAGGGATGGCCACCTGAGCTCCATTCAACCTGATTAGCAGTTCTAGCGGTCCTTCTTGTTCCTCCTGCCTTTTCCCTCTTGCTGCAGACACCATGCTGAGCAGCCCCACCAATTTCAGTGAAGGCCCAGAGATCATGGAAAAAGTAAAACTGGTGTGAGTCCAGATTTGCATCCCAGGCCTGTTCCTTTCAAATGTGTAACCTTGCACAACTTTCCTCACCTCTTTCCACCTCAGTTTACTCATCCACAAAATGGGGATGACGCTCCCTATCTGCATGAGTCAGGGTTCCGACAAAAGACAGATGGCGCCTCAAACTGAGTGCTTTGGGGAAAGTTTGATAAACAGACTGTTTGTGAGCAGGGGGTGATGTTTTGGTCAAATGCCTTTCCCTTGAATGTCCTGCCTCTGCTCCAGCTCAGAGTTGTCGAGGCTGGAATCTGTGGATCAGAGACGAGAATGCCCAGGGCACTCAGTAAGTAAATTCTGGGTTGGGGATATTGTGCAACACCCAGACCTGTTGGGACGGAAAGAAAAAAGAACACAAAGAAGAAGAAGGAAAAAAGATGGAGTGGATCACAGAGAAAGCAGTTAAAGAAACCAGCTTTGTGACTGGAATGGCTGAACAAGCCCTCTTAGGTTTGAATTTGCTTAATTTTTGTTTTTGTTGCATTGTGATCAGAAAATGCAGTCTGCACATGTGTCTACTAACTTTTCTTAATCTATTGAGACTTTGTGCCTGGTTTGTATGCAATCTGTGTATATATTTCAATCCCACTAAAACAAGGGTATTGGTAAGCTCTACTTTTCTTAGTAAATCAGTTTGATATTTATTCATTCCAACTTTCTGGCTATGTTGTTCATGTCTTTATGTATTTTTGACTACTTGATCTGACACAGGAAGACAAGGAAGTGTTCAGAATTACCCAGTTTAATTGTTTTCCTGTCCATTTTTTCCTTTGGCCTTCAGCCTGCCGAATTCTTGAGTCTGCTCTCAAGAAATCCATTCAGACCAGACAGTTTGCTGGGAAACTTTCTAAGGCTGGCAGCTCTGAAGGTGACCCAGGTGCTCTGACCAGTCTTAGAGTCAAGGGCACAACTCAGACCAAAGCATCCAGCCTTTCTTGAAACATCTGCTCTGGGCATGTTGAACAATAAGGTCATACTCTTCAACTCCCATTCACTCTCTCTCTATGAAAGTGGTGTCATTTCATGACCCATAAATTATCTCCCAACAATACACCCTGTTGGGAAGCCGAGATGCTGTCCCAAGGCACTGGAAATTTATTTGGTAATAAACCTCACTGGCAAATTATAAGGTTGGGATTTGAAGGCATCCTTTTCAGAAGGGGTATAGAATACAAAGGAGATATATATATCTACATATATGTAAGATATGTAATTTACATATATGTAGATGCATCTCCTTTGAGATATATGTATATTTACATATATTAAAATATATCTCTATAAATACATGTAAACATGTAATTTACATATATGTAAATATGCTTACACATATGTCTGGTTATATACATATACACAAATGTATTTATATATATTAAAATATATATTTAGTTTTAGGACTTAGTTTGAAGGGACGGCTCTTTGCATAAACCTCAACTCTGTCTGGCTTTTTTAGTGGCTGGGAATACAAGCAATAATATAATCATTTTATAGATGAAGAAACTAAACTTTAGAGATGTAAAGCCACTTTCATTCATTCCGCAAGTATTTTTAAGCACCTGCTATGTGGCCCTGGAGCTGAGCCCCTGCACACGACAGTCTGTCCCCGCTCCCGTGTACCCTCTCTCCCAGTGGGTGTGATAAGCTGCAAATAGATCACCACATGATGTGTTGTCAGGCAGTGAGCGTAGTGGGTTGGGTCATGGGCTCCCCGAAAGCATTTGTCTGTGTCCTCATGCCCAGAAACTGTGAACATAACCTTATTTGGGAGAATAATCTTTGAAGACAGAAGTGAGATAAGGATCTCAAGATGAGATTATCCTGGATTAACTGGATGGGCCCTAAATCCAATGATGGGTGTCCCTGTAAGAGACAGAAAAGAAGAGACACAGATACAGAGGAGAAGGCCAAGGGGAGATGGGGGCAGAGATGGGAGGGATGCTGCCACAAGCCAAGGCCCACCTGGAGCCCCCCAAAGCTGGAGAGATGAGAAAGGATTCACCCCAGAGCCTTTGGAGGGAGACTGGCCCTGCCGACGACACCTGGATTTCAGACTTCTGGCCTCCAGACTGTGGGAGAATTAATGTCGTTTCACTAATGTTGACCACCTTTGTGGTCACTTGCGGCTGCCCCTGGAAATGAGTAGAGTGAGCACAGTGGGGACTGGAGAGGAAGCGGGGCTGGAGCATGTAGGAGAGGTAACATCTGAGCAGTGGCCTGAATGAGGTTCAAAGTGACACTTGTGGACATCTGGGGGAACGGTATTCCAGGCGGAGGGAAGGGAAAGGGCTGAGGCCCCAGGCAAAACTATGCTCGGCTCGTGTTCCCACAGTGAGACCTGCAGATATGACACGACTCACACCTTTGCACCAGCACTGTGGCCTCACTTGCCCACACGCAGCCTGAGTCCAGGCACTATTCATGTCATGCTCTGTCCCTTCGTCCACAGTCACTGTTTGATAAATGATGGGGAAATACTGGCTGAATACGTCCCACAGCTCTGGGCATTTCTGGATTTCCAAGGGGGCTTAACTCCACCAGGAGAGACAAGGTACAGCCCTACAGAACTTGCCACCAGGTGCCTTGGGACTTGCTAAATCCTGAAAGGGAAACACCCAGCACAGACACCACCACCACTCCCTCCTCCTACGCCTGTGGCAGACATCACCAGTCAATCACCGGGGACATTTCCCCATTGGCTGGGATGGGCCTGGGAATCCTCCTCATCACTCTTCAAGTAGCTACTGACCACTGTTTCCCCCAGCACGTGAATAAACATCTTTACTGGAAGACTTTCAGAAGAGGAAGGAATGATCTTGGATGGGGGAGGTAAAGAACCTTCTAGAAGGTGGTGGTATGGCTGGAGGGCAAGCTCACCATGTATCAGGTCCATCATTTACAGGACGGTTTACTCTTGCTGTTCTATATTCTGTGGGTTTTGACAAATGTATGATGTCACATGTCTACCGTTACCGTATCACACAGAATAGTTTCACTGCCTCAAAATCTCCTGCCCTCCACCTGTTCATCCCTCTCTCACCCCAAACCCCTGGCAACCACTGACCCTTTTACTCTCTCTATAGTTTTGTCTTTTCCAGAACGTCATAGATAAGTTGGAAGTTCAACTCCCTTTCAATATCTACTTTTGTTTTACTAAACTGCAAAGCATCCAGGCCTGTGGCCCAGAGTCAAGAGAATTCCAATCCAAAAAGGCCCAAGGCCTTCAGATTTAAACTCACCAGTTCATGCTCCCCAGGGTTACTCAGAGGTGACCCACCATCCCGGTTTGGCTGGGATGGTCCCCATTTTAGCCCTAAAAGTCCTGCCCCCTGAAAACTCCCTCCCTCCCAGCACACTTACACCTGCTCCTGTCATCCCCTGGCTATTCCTTTTCCCTCGGTTAAAGTCCAGACTCTTAAAAAGCTGCAGCCAGGCCATGAAGCCCTGCCCTCTGACTCTCTCACCACATACCCTCTCCAGCCACGCCAGACCCCTTCCATTCTCAAAGGTGTGCACTCTCTCCCTCCAGCCTCTGCCCCAGCCACCCCCTCTGCCTGGAACACTCCCCAGTACCCCCTCACCCCAAACTCTTGTCCTGCTAACTCCGGCTCACCTTTCAGGTTTTAACTGAACTGCACTTCTCCTTGTCTCTGGACCAAGGGAGAGGTCCTGCAGGGGATCCCCACCATCCCCATGATTTCCACAAAGTTACGCTATTTCATTACTTTGACAAGTTTAAAAGAAGGCACGGAGTGCAAACAACCCAAATGTCATAGCAGTGAATGGTTGAACAGATGTGGTCCATGCCTGCCACATGTGTGATTTGACCATAAAAAGGATGGGACTCCGATCACGCTAAAAAGTGGCTGAACCTTGCAAGCTTCATGCTGCGAGAAGGAAGTCGGACCCAAAAGGACCCTTAGTGTAGGAGTCCATCCATATGAAATGTCTGGAGCAGGCCAATCAATCCACAGGGAGGGAGATGAGTGACTGTGGGGGGCTGGGTAGAGAGGGAAGTTCGGAAAGTTATGGAGTTTGTTTTTGGAGTGATGATGACGTTCTACAGTTAGACAGAGGGGATGGTTGCAGGACGTCGTGAATATACTAAAACCCACAGAACTGCAGGCTTTAAAATGGTCAAAATGGTGGATTTTATGTGATGTGCACTTTATCTCAATGAAGGTGTTATATTTTAAAAGGAGGCTCTGAATTCTTATTTGTTGAATGGAAAAATGGAAAAGGAATGTGTTTATATGTAGTTAAACTGGGAAGCCAGATGGGGAGTTACATGTACAATTTCTATTGGCTTTCTGATATAATAAAGTGTTCAAAGTTCTCAGTGACTCCCTTTGAAAGTTTGGAGAGCCTGAGGGTTCCCCAGATAGGTGGTGCCCAACGGGTGGGGCTAGCGCTCAGAGAAGCAGCTGTTAGAATGGCCCTCCTGTCAACCCCGCTCCTCCCTGCACCCCCCGCACCCCAGCCTCCTGGCTGTTGGTCAAACAAGCTGAGCTCAGTCCAGCCTCCTGCCTTTGAACGTCACAGGGCCCTCACCAGACGTGTTCTCCCCTCAGCGAGTCACAAGGCCCAGCCCTCCTCCCTTCAGGCCTGGGCTTAAGTGTCCGGATGTTGCCTTTGTAACAGCCCACTGAGCAGAATTCACATTTTGTGTATCTTTCTGTAGGTAAATTTTGCTTCCATAAAAACTTCTGATAACGTTTAAAAAAGAAAGCAGATGGAAGGTTAATGAGAAAACAGGGTACTTACCCCATTGCGAGTGTGTCTCCATGAGAAAGTTATGAAATACAAAGTGGAACAGTCACGTGATGGTGCAGAAACCCGCAGACCTCATCTGGACCAAGGGAGCAGGGTCGCCAGGACCACCGATGGGACAAAGGACATCGTGTGTCCTGCCTCCTGTGCACTGAGGGAACAGAGCCTCACTTTAGGGGATCTCCGGCAAAGTGCTGAACCCAAGCACCACCAGGAGGAAACAGCACTCCCACTAGGAGTGGCAGCCCAGCAAACAGCTGGCTTGTGCTCTTCAGAAGTGTCAGGAAAGGCAATGGACAGCCATGGAATGTTCCAGATGAGAAGAGACTACTGAAGAGTCATAATGATCAAATGCAACTTGTGATCCTGGATCAGCTCCTGGATCTGGGGGAAATGTCTTTACTATTTGCTAGAAAGGACATCAGTGGGACAACTGGTGAATCAGATAATAGCCTTGTCTAGACGTGAACTTCTGATTTCTGGCACTACCTTCGTTACGTAAGAGAATGTACCTTTTGGACGTGCTCCCTGAAGTTTTTTGGGGTAAAGAAAGTTGCAGGGAGCAGGCACACAGACGTGGATAATCTGTGAAGAATATATGCAAACCTGAAAAGGTCCCATATTGTATGACTCCACTTACAGAACATTCTTGACATGACAAAATTAGAGCGATGGAGAGCAAATTCAAGGTTGGCAGGGGTTAGAGATGGTGGGACTATATGATGACAGAGCAATTCTGTCTCCTGATAGAGCTGGTCCTTACACGGGTCTGTACCTGAGACCCCATACATGGAAACAACACATCCACACTGTAGCGGCCCGGCTTCCATCCGGCATGGCGGTTATGTAACGTGTGACACTGGAGGATCTCAGTGAAGGGTATGCAGGGTCTCTCTGTGTCACCTGTGCAGCTTCCTGCCAACCTGTAATGATTTCAGAATAAGATGTTAAAAAAGAAAGAGATGTGTCCCCTCACCTCTGTCACCCTGCCCTCCCCTATCCTGATTTATTTTCCTCCATAGCTTTTATTCACTGACTTCATCGATGTGTTCACGTTCACCATCAGGCCCCCCCTCTCCCCACCGGACTGTCAGTGGGTCGAGCAGGGAATTTGTTCCTATGACTCTTGTCTTATTCCCAATCCCCGGAGGAGTGCCTGGTGCATAGTAGGTGCTTAACATTGTGACGAAGTGATAAACAAGTAAGAGAGGCAACCGAGGGCTTTGGCCACAGTGAAACTGAAGAGGCAAGACCCAGGGACAATGACATCGTGGAGCACGGCCCACCCCCTGGGAAGGCGGGCGCTCCCAGGGTTGCTGGACTAGATACTCCAGCTGCACCTACATGATCAGTGTTCCCCAGGCTTTGGGTTTCGCTGCCGTCTGTAGCAGCCAGCCTGGACACAAAGAGACTTCTGACAGTCAGCTTGTGGGGTGAAGGGGCGGCCGCAGTGAACCTGGTTTAACCAGTAGGTAGGTGAGCTGGTTCGTTCATTCCACAAATACCTAAGAGCCTGCGGAGGAGGAGACAGGCTGCTTGGATCAGGTGACAACACCGCCAGGAGATAGCACCTCTCACACGGGAACCCAACCTGGGAGGCACAGAGTGGTTGAGTAACTTGACCTAAGCCACACAGCCAAGAGAAGAGGGTGAGCCAGAAGTCGTGTCCCTGGAGCCGACGCCGGGACCTGCAAGCCTGATCATCGTGCTACATTCAGGGAGCCCCTTCTCAGAAGCTCTCAGCCTATTTGGGAAGGCAGACGCAACCTCACCCATTTGCTCACTCACTGATTCAACAATCCTGTGTTTAGAGCCTACCATGCACCTGCACAGAGCTGGATATTGGGAGAGAGATGAGCTGGACATGGTCCCTACCTCCAAGAGCTCTGGCTGGAGAAGGAGCAAACCACATGGCATGTGTTGCAATGTCACCTCGGGCAGGACCCAGTGGGAGCACGAGGGGGCACATGTGAGGCTTCCCTGGGCGGCTCAGGGAAGACTCCCAAAGAGGTGATGGAGAACCAGGACTGTAGGATACAGAGGAGCCCAGTGCATGGGAGGAGGGTGGAGACGGACAGTCTAGAAGAGGAGCACTTGCACAACATCCAGGCGGGGACGGGAGGGGAAAGATTTCAATGCACAGAACGGTTGGTGCAGAGACTTGGGGAAAGCAATCCACTCTGACAATTTCTACTCTACCACCAGTTTCCAGGACCCCTGGAGAAATGGACCTGTTTTCTGAACCTCGTTTCTTACAAGTTAGAACAGAAGAAGACTGCCCACCTCCTCCGGGGCTGTTCAGGGCTAACCCATTCTCAAGACCCTTAACTCAATCACATCTGCAAAGTCCCTTTTGCCACGTCACGTCACACATACATCTCCAGGTTCTGGGGACTGGGATGGACACCTCTGAGGCCGTTACTCTGCCCACCGCCTCATCCATCTCCCCGCCCCACCAACCCCTTACATTTTATCTCTTGAAAGACTCAGGCAGTCTGACCTCTAGCATTCCCCTCAGTCTGGATTTTGCTGATTGCACACTCCAGTGCAGTGCTGCGGGTCCCTCCGTCCTGGGAATTTCCTGAGAACTGGCAGTGGGATCTGGAGGCTGGATCAGGCTCCAGCTTCATCTCCTTGGTCCTCTGTTCTTCCATCAGGAGGCTCCTCGTGGCTTGTGGTCTTTTTGTGACATTAGTACTGTTGATGCTCATGTCCAGATCCCTGCAGTCTGGGGATGTGATATTCTAATCCTGTCTTTGCCTTTTCGTGTATTTGTTGGGACATTTTATCAAGAGATGCTCCCCCCTCCACCCATGATTTGTTACCAAGGGGACCAGGAAAGGCAGAGTCACTCCTGGATACCTTCCCTTTCCGGGTTTTCAAGATAACAAACTGGTTCCCATCAGCCTCTGAAGGGTACCCACTCATTTTCTTTTTTTTTTTAAATTGAAGTATAGTTGATTTACAATGTTGTGTTAGTTTGTGTGCCCACTAGATTTTAAAAACACTTTTGTGAACTCATGAATTTAAACCTAGATGGGTTTCAATCCATTGCAATTTTATCCTTACTGAGGCTCCGACGGTCATGTCTTCGGCCCCAGGGAGCCTTTTCAAGCTGGCTTTTGGGTTCTTGTGGCATAATCCAAAGAGTCTCTTTTTGATAGTCCTCTTGCCATTTGGGAAAACAAAATATTCCAGCCTTCTTTTGTACATTTTCAGCCTTAGAATCAGCTATTTCTCCAAGAAACCCTGCTTTTTAATTTTCAAAAAATGGGAAATGGCATTTCGAGACCAGAACCTGTGTGTTAGGCTACAGAAGTGACCGCTTTTTCTAGAATTTTTAAGGGGGCAGGACTCGTTAATATAAGCATATTTTTCAAATGAAATACCTTGGGAGTTCACACCGGGAGCCTCTCCAATGTCTACAGGTGGATCGGGGTCTCACTTCCTAACTTGCTGTCCTGATCACACTGTATGATTGGCAGCTCTATCCTCTCAAAGGTTAATCCTGTGACTCCTCTCTCACATGCCTGCAGGCAAAAGAAACAAGATTTCTATCAATCTGTTAGTTTTTTTTAACATCTAAAATGTTAGATTTTTTTCATTTAAATTAAGGGTTTGAGAGGTTGTGTCCTATTTAAACTAACAACACTTAACTCGTGATTCAGAGCCTTGGGGACAACCAAACCCCGGGCAACTGTCACACAGTGTTAGCTCAGAATCCAGCCCCAACCTCCTGCTACCCCTAGCCTTCCTGGTGTCCAGGGTCCCCCATAATCTTTGACTGTTCCTGCCTCCTGTCTCCCCACTGGGCCCCAAGGGAGAGGAACCTTCTTCAGGCTCCCAGGGGCATCACAGCTCTTGAAGCTGGGAGGCCCCTCTCCTATCTTCTCCCTGGGACTTTGGGGAGCCCATCACCCTGGGCAACCATGAGCTCCTCCCTTACTATCTCTTGCCACATCAGTGCCTGCAGCCTCCCTGCCCCAGGGGAACTCCCTGCTCTTCCCAGCAGTCCCAAAATCTCCTTCCCACTCTCTCCTGGGAGGCCCCTCCTCCCAGCCCTGCCTGTGAGAGTCAGGTTCCTGGTAACATGTTTCAAGCTCACACCCAAGCATCCTATGATGGCATGCAGATGAGGCCACCTACCTCAGCCCTGTCACCCGTTTGGTAAGAACAGCAAGTCCTTCCAAAACACCTGCTATGCACCAGGAACCGCTCTAAGCACTTAGTAGTTTCACTGCACAGCTGGCCTAGGAGGCTGGCGCTGTCATCGTGTATTTTATGGAATAGGAGACTGGCTCAAGGCCATCTCGGGAGTGGCAGGAGGAGCCAGGACTCACCGACTGACCACTGGGCTCCTCAGTCAGCTGGAAGACAATACCACTTAAGGCCAACCGCCCAGCATCCTTTGGTGAAGAGACAGAATGTGTATAAATAATAAATCAACTGAATGTAAGAAGCGAATCACGTCCCTGTGCCGCTGTCTTCCTCGAGAGTGGCAGTTCTGGAGCCTGAGCCGACCTCAGAGTCACCGGGAGGGTGTGCTACATCACAGGCTGCCTGAGACAAACCCAGAGCCCCTCATTCAGTAGGGCTGGGGTGGCCTGAGAATCTGCATCTCTGAGTTCCCCGGTGATGCTGATGCTGGCTGCTGCTGGTCTGAGGATCCCACTTTGGGAGCTGCTACTCTAGTAACCTTGCCTGTTCTTGTCCTGGAAGAACAGGACTTGCCTGGGGCTGTGCTCCCTCCCAGGGCACATAGTGTGGCAGTTCCGACTTGAACTTTTCCATCCAGGTAATCTTGTGATAATAATGACCTTAAGGCTATGTTCCCCCAAATCCTCATCTGTTAGAGATGCATGCTGAAGTGCTCCCAGGTGATGTATATGATGTCAGGGGATTACTTTAAAATATTGCAGACTCTCCTCTTGCAAAATTTGAGGGTATTGATGAGACAATGGCAGCTAGCTGATCAGTCCAGAGAGGTTCATTCTACCACTTTCTATGCCTTGTTTATATTTAAAGTGTTCATAATAAGACTTGATTTCAGGTGGGGAAAAAACTGTCCCCTACGACTCAGTAACTGGGTGACCTTGAGCTAGAAACTTGCACTATCTAAGCCTCAATTCTTTCTGCTGTCAACATAGGTGATGATATCTTTCCAACTGGGTTGTTGAGGCCACAGTGGATGTTAGACGTTAGCACACACTTCAGCACATAACCTGTGAGATTTTAATTCCCCCAATTTACTCAGCTCTCACACCTTCTCCAGCCCCGGTCTGGCCAGGGTAACACCTAATGGGCAAGGATTCATCGCACCTGTTCAACAAGTTCCCGAGTTGTGTGGAACTTTCCAGAAGCCTTCCCATCTGGGAGCAGGAGGCGTGGGAGCAGGAGGCGTGGGCACGGAATGTGGGGCGGGGAGGCCGTGCATGTGTTCCCCAGGCTTGAGGCCTCTGGGCAGTCACAGGCAGGATGGCCGCTTAGGAGTCTCGGCAGCTGCCTCACACTGTAGCTCGGACCTGCTGGGAGCTTCTTCACGTGGTCACCGGGTCTGAGGCAGGAAAACCGTGGCATCCAGTTCAAAGGTGGTTCCAGTGGATTCCATGGGGACTTCAGCTCGCCAAACTGTCTCAATCAAGGCATTTTGGGGGTGGCGTTCTGTATTGTTTGGGTTGGGTTTGGTTCTGATTGCAAATAACAAAACCCCCTTTGTGTGCTAGCCTAGGGCTAAGTCAGGGGCGGCCAGCGAGTGGGGACCACGGAGCCGTTTCCTTGAACCTCAGTACAAGGAGGGCAGCCAAGTCTACTATCAGTTGGAAGCAAGTCCTGGAAAGCTGTCAAGACCCAGTGACTTCTCCTCCTCTCTCCGGCTCCTTCTCCCTGTCCCCCTTCCTCCGGAACAAGGCAGGAGGTGGCCTCCACATAGCTCCAAGTCCCACCCCTCTGTCCACCACCAGCCGAGCCAGCCGAGGTTTGCCCAGCATTTGCTGTGTGCCAGGTCTTGGGCAAAAACTTCACCCGAAATTCACATAATCCTACAATAGCCATGCAGGAAAGTGCTGTTTTCATCCTTCCGACTTCCAGAGAAGGACACCGATGCTTGGAGAGGTTCAAGAAGTTGCCTAAGGCCACACTGTTGAGCGAGGAGGCTCCTTAGCCAGCTTCCTGGTCGCCGCCATGCTACCTTCCAGCGTCAGGAAGACGCAAGGGCGTGTTCTTTGGGGGAGGAACCTGATTGGCTTAGCTTGAGTCAGGTGACCAGGCTCTCTACCAATCAGCTGTGGCCAAGGAGACTGATAACTCAGAGTACCAACATGGCAGCCCGCAGGCCCCGCCTTAGAAAACTGTTCTCAGGCGGAGCGGTGAGGTTGGGACCTGATCGCGCTTCTGTTGCTTTTCTCCTTCCCGAGTAGCCTTTAAATCCCTGCAGCATTTGTTTCCAATCATGGAGTTAGATGAGGCTTGAGTTCAAATCCTGCATCTGCCGTTTTCCTGATGGTCTGCTCTTGGGCATACAACATCACCACTCTAAGCCTCAGTGTTTTCATCTGTAAATGGGGATCATCAGACTGGCCTCTCAGAGATGTAGGGAGAAGCAAATGAGATAATAACCCAGGAAAACCCTTCAGTGGTTTCCTGTAATTTTCACGGTCAAGTTCAAATTCAAGATGTGAACTGGCGAGCACCTTCTTAACCTACACTGTATCCTCCCACTTCCAGAGTTCCCCTTCCTCCAGCCATGTCCAACTGTGCCTCTGCACATACTGTTCCCTCTACCTGGAATGTCTTTCCTCTTCTTCCCCAGTCTAAGTTAGCTGACTTTTCCCCCTGTAAGTTGTGTCCATATCTTAACCCCCAGGACCCCAGAACCTGTGAATGCGACCTTATTTGGAAATGCAGTCTTTGCCAGTGTACTTAAGAATCTTGAGAAGAGATGATCCTGGACTTAGGGTCCTTATAAATGAACACACAGGGAAATTTGGGACACAGAGACGTGGAGGGGAAGGCCATGGGATGATGGAGGCACAGATTGGAGTGATGTTTCTACGGAGGAATGGCATGGATTACCGGCCACGGCCAGAAGCTGGGAGAGGGGCATGGAATAGATTGTCCCTCAGAGCCTCAGGAAGGAGCCAGCTCTGCTGACACCTTGATGTGGCCCTCTGGTCTCCAGAGCTGTGAGAGGATACATTTCTGTCATCGATGGTAATTTGTACAGTGACAGAAAACTTGTACTCAGGAACTTAGCTCAGACATGCCCTCCTCTGGGAAGCCCTTCCTGACTTCTCACCTGGCACAGATGCCCGGAGATGACATAAACTTTATCCTAGCACTTGCCCACCAGGCTTGTGATCACCCACACACCCACACACCCACACACCGGTGTCTCCCCCTCCAGCTTCTTCCAGAGGAATCCACACTCCAGCAGGCCTCGAAGCTATCAACAGATGACGCTCTGATGGTGGAATTTCAGGCGGCAGCCCACAGGCGCCTGCAGGGAGAAATCTGTCCGGAGCTGGGTGCCTCTCTCTTTACTGTCTGCTAGTTTTGACCTGTCAAAGCACATTCCCTCCAGCCACTGAGGCCCAGGAGGAGACACTGCTGGTGTGAAGACCAGCAGAGTGCCCTGGGGACAGGGCCTGAGCTCATCCCAGCTTCTGGGGGGCTTCCCACTAGATGGGACTGGATGGGGTGGAGAGAGGAGAGGCTGGCTGGTCAACCTAGTTTCTGATCCTGGGCAAGGTACTTAGCCCCTCTGCACCTCAGTTTCTCCCTCTGGGAAATGGGTGTGATAAGAGTAACTGCCTTTGAGTTGCCAGGGAGGATTATGTGAGATGATGTACAGTGAGTGCTCAGCGGGTATGGTTATAATTCCTTATCATTATTACTTTGGCACAGTGGTCTCCTGGAGGTGCATCGGCCCCCAGCTGAAAACCTCTGGTTAAGCCTAAATACTGAGACTCTAATTTGTTTTACTTCATCTATCAATAAGTTTCATTGGTGCATTTCCCTTAGGTTCAGGGTAACTAATTACCTTTCCCACTCACTCATCATGTTCTCATTCACTCATTCATACATTCCTTCTATCAAGTAATATTTACCAAGCACTAATCACCTTTTCCTTGGCAAATCCAAAATGCATTTTTTTTTCACCCTTCCACGTCCCTGAAGCTGGGAGGTGTCCTAGTGGTGACCACCAAGCAGCAGGCATCATTGTCTGCACATGAGTACATTCGAAACATGCACATTGGGTGTCAGCATCTTGGTGGAAACTTCCAGGAAAAACCGAGGAACTGCCTTCCGGGAAATTCTGCATCATCAGAATTTCAGAGATTCAGAGGCCACAGTTGACAGAAAAACTCGGATACTGGCCACTCTCAGTGGAAAAGTGATTCAGAAGGGTTGGATCCAAATGTGATGATCTTGTGGGAAAGACCTTATCCCATGTATTTCACTTATATTTTCTTTTTGATGTATGTGTAAGAATGGTGTAAAGGGGGAGGCAGGGGACTCCCTTCCAGGAGATTTAGCACAGAACCAACGTTATCTTCTGATCCCAGGCAAGGCCTCCTCATGCTTCCACTTGGGAAGAGGCAAGCAGGCCCTCAGCTCTGCTTCTTAAACCCTGGACTCTCTGGGCAGAACTGAGCTGACACCTCATCCCAGTAACACCCCTCTCCCCACCCTCCCACCCCTAGGATTCAATGGCTTCAGCACATCCAATTTAAGATCACCAGGTGGTTAAAACTATGAATCAAGCATGAGTAGGTAAGTTCATTTCCATTTTATGATGAGCAAACTTATCTTGAGAACACGTGGGATGGGTACATGCCTCCTGGAGTCAAACCTGGAAGAACCAGTACCAAGCAAGACATGGAACTCTATCTTAGAAATGGGCTTCACACAGCTCACAAAGGCAGTGACTTCTTCCCATGGACGATCCAGGGAGCTACAAGGTCAAGGGGACTGCTTGGTGTGCCTCCTTTCCAGGGTCATAAAACAGGGACCAGGCGCTGGTGAGTGGCTCCCACAAAGTCACCCAGCCAGGCAGGGCCCGACGGGGGTTGAGAGCCAGGTGTCCTGTCTCCAAGCATCTCTGGGGTCATGCTCTGTTGAGCTGGGCATGACCTCTAGGGGTTGAAAAACATTTTTTTACCCAACTGTTTCCAAGGCTTAGCAGAAAGTGGAGGAATGTTCTTGTGCACTGGCTGAAAGGGAAGCAAAGAAGGAATGGATATGAACCTCTGCTTCGGCAGAACGTGGGGTCACAAATGCGTGTCATCCACAACCTTCTCACCCACCAGAAACACCGGAAAGATGCCAGTTTCCTCTGAGATTAAATTCTTAACTCGCTGTTCAGTCTCTCTGGGTACTATCTGCCTCTGCCCTTCCTACCGAGTTCCTGTGGGTCTTTCTTACAGCCTCGGTTGTACGAGAGTCTTTTTGCTAGTCTCC
Source organism: Camelus ferus (assembly GCF_009834535.1). Lineage (NCBI taxonomy): Eukaryota > Metazoa > Chordata > Mammalia > Artiodactyla > Camelidae > Camelus > Camelus ferus. The sequence continues at coordinate 56,675,073 of NC_045704.1, read as the reverse complement.
AGTTTGTTTTTGGTGAGAGTGGCTCCACCTGTAGATTTAATTTTGATGTATTCGTGGGGAGATGTGAGCTCCACTGTCTGGATCTCCCTCTTCTATAGGTATCATCTTCCTTAGATCCTAATACATCCCTCCTCATCACTCCCATTCTATAGGTGTGGAAACTGAGGCTTGGAGGACTGAAGTCATTTGCCTAAGGTCACCCAGCAGTGGAGCAGGAATTTAAACCCAGTTCTGGCCAGCTGGCTCCTGAGAGCCATCCTCAATTGTCTCCCTCAGTCCTGCTCTCCCCAGTGGCCCCAGCACTTCTCCGTTTAAGGTTCACAGACTCAGGTGGGTCAGACCCATTCTAAGGACTGTTCCTGTCATCAGCAGGTAATAGACATCAATCCCCACAGCTCTAGATTTTCCAGGAGGACTCACACCTGAATATTCTGGAATCTGAAACGTGGGGTATGCCTTGCAAGGACATTCGGGGGAAGTCGCCTGCTGTCAAGGGCTTTCATTTACTGGGTGGGTGTTCAGTTGTACCCTGGTCCTTTGCATCTCACCTCTGGCACCGGCCTCCCCCACCATCATTCTGTTCCTGCTCCAGTGGTTCCTTGAAGCCAAGATCTTTCCTGCCTCGGGACCTTTGCCTTCCCACTCCTTCTGCCTGAGCACCGTGTCAGATCTTGGCTCAGATGGCACCTGCTCCCAGCTCCCTGACCCTCCTCTGAAGCAGCTCCCCCACCACCCAGCTATGCTGCATCACATGGCCTGTCTGTCGGGCTTCCTTCCCGCCACTGCAATCTTTGCCTTTCTTACTGATTTGCTGACTGACTGGCTTAGTCTCCTCCTAGGAAATAAACCCCGAGAAGAGGAGCCCTGATATATCCACTGGTGTCCCCCCCAGCACCAGGTGGGCTTGCCCGCTGGGTATTTCCACCATCACCACTTAGCACCTGGTTCCTGCCCATCAGAGTTGGCCCCTGACAGGATGGTGTGACAGAGGGAGGGAGGCAGAGGGCCCGCCTTCACAGGACAGAGAGGATGTGTCTGCCTGTTCATGGAACCATTAAGGCAAAGGGATGGAAAATAAGTTGCAACTTAGTCTAGCCTTAGGATTTAGGGCCACAAGCTATAGAAACTTCCCCTTCTGATCACACTCAAAGCTCTCACATAATTTCACTTTACAATTATACAGGAATTTGAAAATCCTACCCACAGGTAAAGCCCCACTCCTGCCCTGACTCATCAGGCCTCCCACTCACCTGCTGCCGTTGCTTTATTGAAAGTGCCTCTGTTGTCCTTTCCCAGGTTCGGCCACATTCTTGAAGGCACCCTCTGTGAAAAGAACTGGGCTCTATCAGGGCAGGTGTGCCCATTCCTGCTCAAATGCTCACGGCTCACCAGCCAAACTAAGTCCAAACACCTCAGCCTGGCCCAGCACTCTGGCCCTGCCCCCTTTTGTCCCCCAAATGAGGTCACCCAGTCCCCACTCCAGCATCCCCTCCCCCTCCCCATGGTCCCTGGCCTCATCTGGCTTCATCTCCAGCTGTCTCCTGCCTTGCTCACCACCCACCCTGGCTGCTGTGATGGCCAAGCTGCTTCAACCCCAGGATTTTCACACCTGCTGTTCTTCCGTCCACTATTTCTTATTTAAACTGGGCTTCAATGTCCCCTCCTCAGAGAGCCTTCCTTGACATCCTAGTCTAAGGTGTCCTTTTCAGAGCATCTTGTATGTGACTTCAGTGGTCCTGATCACTGTTATCATGAAATAACCACTTGGGCCTTATTTATGTTTTAATTTTCTGCTTGATATCAGCTGCATGATGACAGGGACTAGGTCTGCCATGTCACAAATGTAGCCTCAATCTCCAGCACAAGATGAAAAGCAATGTTTGATAAATACATATTGTCAATTCTTAAAAAAGATATAGTGGGTGAATGGAACAATGGATGGATGGATGGAAGACTGGATGGATGGGTAGATGGGTGGATAGATGGATGGGTGGATGGATAGATGAGAGGATGGATGGATGGATGGATGAATGGATAATGGATAGATGATAGGATGAAAGAATGGTGTCAGCCATATTTTCCAATTCCTTAAATGAAAGTAGGAGGAACTTTTGCATGTCTAGTCCCAGGTTCTGATGTTTAGCGTGAAGCTATGTTTGCTGTAAGCCCTTCTTTTGCCCACCAACAGACAACAGGCCTTCTGTTTTATTTCCCAATCCTAGTTCCCACTTTGTCCCCTATAAGACACCTCTAAGCTGCAGCCTCAGTCCCAGCCTGCAGCCTAGAATGGCTCCTGCCCACATCAGATGCCACCTGGAGGACTGCTCAGGCAGAGGAGAAATTTTCACAACAGAAGCATCTTGGCATCCCACCACCTCACCCCTAAAGTGCCGTCTGACAGTGTAAAAGCCACCAGGGAGAACACACTCATGTTCCTTCACAGCAACTTCAAACTGTGGCTTTCTTAACAGTCCATGGGGTTTTCCTTCTCTTCTTCACCCCAGAAATGCCCATGGCCCTTTTGAGTACCCTCTGCAAGGAAGGAATGCCTCTCTTACCTGGATATTCTTTGTAAAATTTGTGTCGGAAGAATCGTCCATCTGGAAAACAAGTGACAGGATTAAACTTCTTCTGGGGAGTTTCCAAGGCCACACTATTTTCCTAATCATACTAAGGAATTATTTGTGTTTTCCATTCTCATTCTCTCACGCGCGTACAGTGTGACATCACAGCTGATCGAATGCAGAAGCTGATGTGAAGACCCAGTGCTGTGAATCCACATATTACAATTGCAAACATGGGAAACAATAACACACGTCTCACTCTGCACATGGGTTGGAAAGTATAGCTATTTTTAAGAAAAAAATATTATTCCTGTTTTACTCCATAGTGAGTCTATCATCATTTTTAATGAATTAACACATAAATATTTGGGATGTCTCTGCTTTCCTTTCAAATATAGCAAATACCCACAACCAGAGCCCACACAAAGGAGGGCTCTTTGGAGTTCTCAGTATTTTTGAGTCTAAAGAGGTCCTGAGACCAAAAAAGCTTGTGAATCACTCTCTTATGAACTAGAAGCCAATTCCAACATATGGTTCAGCAAATGTCATGACAAAATATGTTCCCATGGGGGACAAATAGCAGTTTTTTGAGTGTTCAAAAGAGACTCGAGGGATGGAGCATATATCTCAGTGGTAGAGCACACGCTTGGCGTGCACAAAGTCCTGGGTTCAAACCCCAATGCCTCCATTAAGGGGGGAAAGAAGAGACTTGAATCTCATTACCACAAAGAAAACAACTAGCCTATGACTCTTCACCCTGCTGCTTCACTATCCTCTCTGAGCCTCAGTTTTCCCACCTGGAAATGGGCATACAATGAATACCTCAAGTTATTTTGAGGGATTAAAAGAAAGAATTTCATTTAAAACATGTATATGCAAATATTAGAAGGAAACACATGAAACTGCCACTTCTGTGTATAAAAAGCGGTCAACTCTTGGCAGTTCCCTGAGTCTCAAATTACTAAGAATTCCCACCACATAATTTCCACAGCTATCATTAATCCCAACCCCCTCCTCCGCCCTGACCCGATCACAGCAGTAAAATATTTTGTGGAGGGAGCTGGGGAAATTTAACATGGGAGAGTGGAGAAATCTGGCCGATCACATAGACATTTCACTTGGCAATGCCTCAAACAGTCAACTCCACGCATCAGCCTGGTCTGATTGCTGTAATGTCAATACATCACATTTGCACACTTGAAACTAATACTGTATGTCAATTACAGCTCAATAAAAAATCGTATTTATGCAATCAGTGGGCATTTTGTTCTCCTTCTGTTGTGTGGCCATCCTAAAAATCACCAGGGTGTCCAGGACCAGCACTGCCATTTACTGTACAAGCACTAACAGGGGCCAGTCCACACCCTTGGGCAGAGAACTTATCAGCAACCTCAGTGACAACTATTTCTGATTATTTTCTGAAGCAAATAGCAAGATTTTTCTAGGCCGGAGGCTCTCTGAAACATTCCTGCTCCTCCCTTCTCCCTGGGGATGGATTCCATCCCTGAATCTCCCAGAAAGGAGATGGTGGTCTTTGCAGAACTGGGCTCCCTTATCACACCTGATGTGAATCCCTTTTACAAAATAAATCCACTGATTGGAGCCCCTGCTCCATTTGGCTGTGTGACCGCATTATCCTCTTGCAGCAGCCAGTGAAGTCACTTTGTCAGAGGTGAGTGCGGGCCCCTGTGTCTCCCCTATCTTGGATGCTCAGGCTTGGAGAGTCATCGAACTCACTCAGGAGGTACACCGAGGACCCCAACCTTGCTCTCTGAGAAACAAGATCAACCTTGTGTGTCAATGTTCATTTTCCTCTTGAGAGAGACATGAACGCCTCAAATGTCAGGGTCCAGGCAGACAGGCTGTAAAATCTGAATGCTCCTCAGCACCCTTGAGCAGCCGGCTCTCTGGGGAGACTTGCATCTGAGGCATGTGCATAAGATCTGCAACTTACTTTCAAGTAGTCCCCCAAATAAATAAGTAGATTTAGAGAGAGAGTATGGGGTGGGGGAGAGAGAGAGAATGAGAGAGCATGACAGAGGAAACAGGATTTTAACAACTGATGAATCAGGGTGGAGGGTCCAAGGGACTCTTCTCGCCCCTTTTCTGTAAGTCAGAAATTATTTCAAATATGCAGTTAATTTTTTTTTAAATAAAAGCCTTCTTCCTTGGTTACCCCGAGACAAGAGTGCCCCTTTCTTCCCTTAGACCAAGGCTCCAAGGGAAGTGGTTAGAATTTAAGATGTTTGCAAATTCCTGTACAATCATCAACAATTATTGCTAAGTGACAGCCTGTGGGGACAAGGCTTGGGGAAATGTTATTCACATTTCCATCTGGAAGGCTCAGATCATTCCTGAGGGGTGGGGGAAGACATGCGCACATGTCCAGGCTTCGGAGCAGGTGGACGGGCTTGGAATTCTCACTCTGCTCCTCATTAGGCGGGTGCGTTGTCTGGGCCAGTTTCTGATCTCACGTCCTCCCTCTCCCCTAACACAGGTGATGGCAGTGCACATTTCTTGAGGACCTACTCTGTGTCAGGGGCTGCTCTAAGCACTTTATAAGTGTTCTCTCATCCAAACCACGTAACTACCGCAAGAAGCCTTTACACTTGTGAATCTTGTAACTCTCACCAGCTCCATTTTACAAATGAAGAAACTGAGGCTAAGAAAGGTTAGCTGCCCAAGGTCATCTGGGAAGGAAATTGCAGGATTTGAATCTGTCTCAGTGGTTCTGAGGCTGCGCTCTTTTTTTTTAAATTGAAGTATAGTTGATTTACAATGTTGTGTTAGTTCTTGGTGTACAGCATAGTGATTCAGTTATACATATGTTCTTTTTCATTATAGGTTATTACAAGATATTGAATGTAGTTCCCTGAGCTATACAGCAGGTCCTTGTTGTTTATCTATTTTATGTATAGTAGTGTGTATCTGCAAATCTCAAACTCCTAATTTATCCCTCTCTCATCCCCTTTCCCCTTTGGTAACCATAAATTTGTTTTCTATGTCTGTGAGTCTCTTTCTGTTTTATAAATCAATTCATTTGTACAATTTTTTTTAGAATCCACATATATGTGATATCACATGATATTTGTTTTTCTCTGTCTGACTTACTTCACTTAGTATGATAATCTCTAGGTCTATCCATATTGCTGCAAATGGCACTATTTCATTCTTTTTTACGGCTGAGTAATATTCCATTGTATAAATATAACACATCTTCTTTATCCAGACATCTGTCAATGGACATTTAGATTGTTTCCATGTCTTGGCTATTGTAAATAGTGCTGCTATGAATATTGAGGTGCGTGTATCTTTTTGAATTAGAGCTCCCTCTGGATATATGCTCAGGAGTGGGATTGCTGGATCATAGGCTAAGTCTATTTTCAGTTTTCAAAGGAACCTCCGTACTGTCCTCCATAGTGGCTACACCAAACCACGAAGGTTACACTATTTTTTTTTTCTGGGTTATGATTTAGGCTTTATTTTGCTTTTAAAAGGCTTGTTAAATTTGTACCTTACTGTAGAGGAAGTAGAAAGAAAAAAGAAAGGAAGGGTGTGGTTTAAAACTGATAGAGGTCCTTTAGGATCTTTAAACTTCTTTTTTTTTTTAATTAAAAAATTAAGCAGAGAATGAAAGCAGGTTTAGAAATCCAAGGATTTTCCATACTGCTTTTCGTTCCAGATTTTCAGTTTTTTCAAAACACATTTTTTTAACTTAAAATTTAATTGTCATAGATTCTGGGTGTGTGATTTGCTTTCCCCCCACTTACAAGTTAATAAGTTAGTCTGTTACTATTTCATGGATGTTGGCAAGAAAACAGAATCCTACCAGGTCAGAGATAAGGACTTTATTGCTCCCGGTACAGCAAGCAGCAGGAGCTTCAGTATACTTGCCAAGGCTACACTCTCAATCACACTGGCCGCTGTTCCTGGTTATACTTCTTTTGCAGGCTTGCACTGAAGCTTAGGGACAGCACCACGAGGTCCTCAATCTTCCAGAGGCATCATCAGTGCAGTCACCTGACTATCCACTCTTTCTGTTTATCTCCATCCTGGTAGTGAGTCTTTTTTGAACTGGTTTGGTCCCTCGAGAATTGGTTTGAACATGTCTAGCTTATGCTGATCTTGGAGGTCATCTAACTGAACAAGCAAATCAGCTGAGAAAGATGCAGTAATTCCAGGCCCTTCCAGTTATAATAGTGACATTTCAGTCCAGAAAAGTCCTGACTTGCCCTGCAGCTCTTTTGGAAAAGCCTATTCCATCCATATTCCAGCAGGTTCCTACAGGCTGGCCTGCCCTCGGGAGGTACATCCAAGGGACTGCACACCTCGGCCACCTGCAGTGTGATGTGGTGTAAACAGCAGTGGTGTAAACAGAAGGGATTCTGCTCTGTGCTTGAGAAGCGACAGGCCTGTTTACCTGGATTAAGTCATTTATTCCTCAAAGAGTCCGTTGCTTAACTACTGTTAGCCCAGTTTACAGATAAGGAAAGTGAGGCCTGACAAGGTTGGGCTATTCACCACATTCAGCAGTGAGAGGCCAAGGGGCCACCGGAACTGTGGCTGTCTGACTGGAGAACCCACTTGTGATTCCCAAGAGCAAGGGGGATGTAGAAGAAACCGCAGATTCCTGGGTGATTCCAATCCTTTTATATGTAATTTTCTTTCAAAGCTCAGAATTCCAGGAACTAGGATTCTCGAGACAGTTCAATGTCTCACAATTCTATTATTTGCAAAGATAACGATGCTAAATGTATAACAGATTTAATGTCTATATTGTTCTTGAAATACCTTAGAGAAAGAAATTCTCAAGTCAGGGGAAAATGCTTTGGGACAATGCACTGGGTTCTTTTGGCCAATAGGTCTGCTGCACTTACCCTCAGTCTTGACTGAGGTGCTGCCCTCAGCTGTGAGGGCTCAGAGATGCTGATCTGGGGACACGGGCCCCGGACTATGTGGTCTCAAAGTTCCCATGAGCTCGTCTTTGACAAGTCACCCAATGTCTCCCCAAAGTGCTGGATTCTTTGCTTGCCACCCATTTCTGCCAAATTCCATACCAAACCTCTCCCCCTTACGCCTTGCGAGGCAGAAGTGGTCCCCGCAACACCCCGCCCCCCACAGTCCTGGCTCTGTTGTCCTTGCCCTCCTGTGGAAAGTATACAAACTATAGCAAAGCTCTTTGCGCCCTTCACTCTATTTACTTATTGCCTTGTCTCCAAAGACAAATAATAAAGTCACACTGAGTGGTCCCAGCAGAGGTCCTTGTGGAGCCCACTGGCACTCTTTGAAGCCACTCTGAAGTTCATGAAAACCTCCACTCCTGGGCTCTCTGTGTGCCTGGCACCTCCTGACACCTTAACCCTACTCCCCACTGTGGGACCACTCCGCATACCTGCATTTCTGCAAGATAGAAAACATCTTCTTTTGATGTGTGTTTACTGCAACAAAAGTCATCTACGCAGGAGAGAGCCTGGCTCACGATACTCCAGGTGGACAGGTCTCACATCCCGCCCTCATCAAAGTCATAAAACCTATTTCAGAGAAGTCCCTGCCAGGTCTTACAGCCAGCAGGTACCTGTGCTCTAACTGATCATGCAGCAAGGTCAGCGGAGGGGGTTGGCCCACGTCCTGTGCAGATGAGGAGGGTGAGGAGCAGGGAAGAGGTGGGACTGGAGGAGGGTGGCTCCAGGCTCAGGGGTCTGGGAGCTTCCTCAGGACAGGTCTCCCAGGGGAGGTTCCAGGGAGAGGTAGGTGGGGTTTGGGTGTCCAAACTCACCTGCTGGCCGGCGCTGCTTGACACACTGCCCACGGTTGGGGATGCCCTCAGCCACGTCACCTGGGCTCAGGATGTGGCACTCGTAGCCCGAGGGGCAGAGGAGCGGCTCTGCCCCATCCTCTGTGGTGCTGCAGGCCTCTGCTGTAGGAGGGACACACACCAGGCTCTCAGGGACAGCTCCCCACGTGGCTCTGCACCCCAGATTCCAGGCTGTGCCTTGGGTTTCACTCACAGTGGCATGTGTGCGCCAACGCGCCCTCACATGCATCATGATTTACGTACATGTAAGTTCACCCCCACATGATGAAACATACATGCTCTTGCTTACGATCACACGTATGCACATGTTCACGCACCAAAATTCTGATACACACACACATTTTTCACATCTCACAAGTCCTAACACATACATGCAGCCAGCCACACCCATGTCCACATGCACACAAATCCTGCACACACACACACACACACACTCATACCTACAGCTACATACATGCACGAACATGGATGCACAAATACTCAGACACACAGCTACAAGGACAGCCACACGGTTCCATGCAGAGCCACATGTCCTACAGACACAGTCATGCACACAGATGTGCGCAGAGTCACGAGCCCAGCTGCTCAGACGCAAAGGTCATACCCGCACCCCTACAGTGGTCCAGGCTCCTGGGCCTGTCTGCTGCTCATTTCAGAAACTGCTCTCCACCCACCCCAGAAGGAGGCCACTTTGGCAGGGAACAGTGAAGCACTATGGTGACTTTAGGGATCTGAAAACCAACCCCAAGCCCCCTCCTTCTCAATTCTCCACCCAGGGAGGAGGCCCCATTCCAAGGGACAGTCACACCCCACACTGTTCTAGGGATTCTGAGAGCCTGGCCACGCCCCAGCCATCCCCTCCCGTGTTGGGGTGGGTATTTGAGCACAGGCAGCCTGCGGGAGGACGGGCAGCCCCTGGTTATCAGTTTCCTGGGGTCAGCCTGGCTTTGCTGTAGGGCTGGACTTCACCCTGCAGGTACCTTGCAACACCTCCTCCGGGCCATCCAGAAGCCAGCCGTTGCCCCCAAGCCATCGAGGTTTCGGCTGCACTAGCCAGTCTAAAACTAACAAGATAATTCATGGTTAAACCGAGGCCTTCCTCAGGCAGCTGAGAAATGCCCCAGCCTCTGGAGGTGGGGGAGCCTACATCTCATGATGAAACAGAGTCTCCCTGCAGGAGAAACAACTCAGTCCTCCAGCAAAAGTTCTTCTTTTTAGTAACAGAACTTAATTTTTTTTAAATAGGAAATTTATTAATATTTCCTGTATAGGGAAATGTACACCTTTTGCTATACTTCCTGGAATACTTAAATTCGGTCAAAGCCTCCTATCAATTTGCAGACCTTAAAGACCTGGAGGCCCAGGGTCTCGCCTCTCTGCTCCTCCACTAGAACTTTCTGGGATCACCTACTACATAAGCTCCCTGCATCCTAGACCTTATCTCGGGGTCTGCTTTGGAGGGAACCCACACACAGATTGCAAGTGTGTAAGCTGCTTAGCACAAGGCCTGGTGCATTTCAAGTCATGTTAGATCAGCGGTTCTCAATTTTGGGGAGCAACTGTGTCCCCCAGGGAAACATCTAGCAAAGTCTAGAGATATTTTTAGTTGTGACAGTGTGGGATGGGGTACTGCTGGCATCTAGTGGGTAGAGGCTAGGGATACAACTCAACATGCTGTAATGCCAAGGTCAGCCCCCCAGCCCCATCCCAACTAGAATTAAACAACCCCAAATGTCAGGAGTGCCAAGGGTGAGAAACCTTGTGCTATACACTATTATTATAATTCTTACTGTGACTAATTAGTATTCTGACAGCCCTTCCTGCTGGCCAGTGAAAGCTAGGCCTTCATTGATTCATTCAGTACTCACTGAGTAGCTTTTATGTGCTTAGAGACTATTAGGAGGTGGGGGTTTTGCAGTGAATGAAACAGACCAAACTTCCTATTTCATGGGGCCGACCTTCAGGTGAAGGGAACAGTCAGTAAACATATAAAACACAATATTCCAAACTGAGCTATAAAGAAAGCTGTAGCAGGGAAGGCAGTACGGAATGGCCAGAAGAAAGACTGCCATTTAGAGAGAGAAATCTTCCCAGAGAAAGTGACCACCTCTAAGATTTGAAGTTGGTGAGGAAGTGAGCTGTGTGGGTATCTGGGGGAAGGATGTTCTGGGCTGGGACGGATCCCGCAGATGGGCCCAGAGGCCTCACATCCCTACACTCAGAGCATAAGGCAGTGAACATTTCTCCATAGTCAGAAAACTGGGTTGAAACTCCAGGTCTGCCTGCTGTGACCTGGGGTAAGGGATTCAGCTTCTCGGAGCTTCAATGTCTTCAGCTGTAAAATAGGGCAGATAGCAGGCTCTTCACCCCATGGGACTGTGTGAGCATGAATTGAGAATGATGTAAGGAAAGGCTATTTGGAATGTCATGGACAGTTGTACATTTTGTGCACTGTTCAAAAACACCTGTTCTAGGCGGCAAGTGAGGCTGGAATCCCTATGCTCTCAGTCCAAAGCAAGGGGCACTTTTTTGACCTGTCCAACCAAATAGGAGTACTTTTCTATGCTTCCTCCACCAGGAGGGGGCGCCAATTTGTTTTTCTTATAAAAGGCCCTGTAGGAGCCAGCCTGGCCAAGAGGCTGTGCTCGAAGACTGTCATTATAAGCATTATGAAGCGGTGCTGAGTCCCTTGTCATCGCTGTGACCTCACCACAAAGAAAACAAAATGTGTTCATTGTTGCCTCGGCCTCAGGGGGACCACACCTCTCGCTGAAAGTACAGTCCAAAGCAGGCTGCTGTCTATCAAAGACTCAGCCCAGAGCAGAACCGAGAGTGGAGGAAACTTTACTGCCCACCCACTGCAAGCATTTAGGGGCACAGATTCTCCCTCAAGGGGGAGGTAGCTGCCTGTAACCACCCCACCCCCACAATATTCTCCCGGGGCTCCCTTCCCTCCCCTCCCAAACCTCTCCAGAAACTCCTTCCCTCCAAAGATGAACCTCTGAGGACTGTTTCTCCCAAAGAGATTCACGTTGAGATTCAACAAGCAACCTATGGATTCTCTGCCCCTCCTAGCACTTCCGGTGGTCTGTGCCTTCTCATTTCAGTCCTGCTTTACAGGTGGGGATTTAAGGAGGTGCCCAGCTAGCTAGTGGATTTGAATCTTCCATCCTCTCTGGGGCGCACCCCACCTGGATGACTAAGGTGTCTGGTCTCCATCTCAAACATCCCCGGGGCAGGGCATCGTGAGTGAAGTGGGCCTGGTGGGGTTCCTGGAAAATTGGAGGGGCCCCCTGACACCTAGGGGCACCTGAGGCTCCAGCAGACAGTGGCCCAGGGAATGCAGTCTAGGATTTTTAAGGAAAGCTGGAAATCTGGATTGTTTATAAAATAGCTCCCCCATCTTCATAGGAACAGGTGTTCGGGAAACAGGCGTCTCCTGGACGGTAGCGCCCTGAGGGCAATGGCGAGCCCCGCATACAGCACGTGCTCCGTTCATCCGGCTGGACGCTTGCTCAAGGAGCTCTGTGTTCCCATTTCACAGATGGGTCCCCCTAGGTGGCTCAGGTTTAATTAAGCCCAGCTGTTTCTCCAGTCGCGCAAAGCCGGGCAGGGCGGTTCACCTCTGGTGCCCCCCCGCCCCGTCCCATATCCACCTGACCGGGGGAAGCCTACCTGGCGGGGGCGGCACGGCCTCCAGGCAGGCGTAGGCGCAGCCGTTGTAGCAGCAGCGTCGGTGCCGCGGGCACTCGGAGTCGGCCTGGCAGCGCGCGGCCTGGCAGGCGCCGGGGGGCAGCGAGCGCGGGGGCGGCGGGCAGCGGTCTGCGCGGGGCTGCCGGGGGCCGCCTGCCTCCTCGGCCTGCGGGAAGAGGGCGGTGTCAGCGGGGCGGTGGCAGCGGATCCCAGCGCCTCCGTGAGCTGTGCGCCGCGGGCCAGTCGCTGGGCCTCTCTGAACCGCCGCGTCCTTGTGTAATCACAGCAGAGCCAGGCTCAGCGGGTTGCTCTGAGGATGAAAAGATGCTGTTTCTCTCTGTAATAGCCCCAAACTGAACGAACTATAAGACCATCAGCAGCAAATATGAATCTGGAAAAGAATTGTAAAGTATCTATCCTGTTATATATACGTACGTACATATATATATGTTACACACACAAACACATAGATACTTATGTATATTTCTTTACATACATATATCTTTCTTATAATGCATATGTTTATATAGAGCTTTGAGAATTTACAAATCACCCACAAAATGAATAAATGCACACAATAAACTTGAACCAACCTCAGAAACATAATATTGAGGGGGAAAAATGCTGGCTCACAGGAGAACACAGTGTGAATCCATTTATACTTTGATTTCAAAAACAGGCAAAGCTGATGTCAGGTGTGAGAAGTCAGCAGAATGGTCCCCTGGTGAGTGGTGACCTTAAGGGGGCCTGGGGGGTCCCTGGGGGCTGGCCTTGTTCTGTTTCTTAATCTGAGTGATGGTTACATGGTGTGTTTGCTTTGTGGGTATTCATGGAGCTGGATTCAGGATTTTTGCACTTTTTGGTACAATGTTTCAATATAAAATTTAAAAATATGATCAACTACTTAACATATAGGAAGTATGGATGAATGACCAATAAAATAAGCATCTTAGAGGTGGGATTGGGAGAGTTTAAGTCACAGCAGGGAACCCAGCCTGGGTCCCTCTGACATCAGACCCCATCCATGCCGGGACTGTTCTGCTTCTGGATTTGAAGGTGTGGTGAATGGAGGGCAGCTCTTATATCTCCCTACACACACACACACACACACACAGAGTTAGACACAGAGTCGGTTCATTGGGGAAAAAAACATCTTGGCTTGCTCTGTCTCCTACTTATGCCTAAGCTGCTACTCCCATCTAAAATGCTTTACCTACTTACCCCCCACCCCCCAATATATACATAGTTCAAAATCCTGCCTGTTGTACTGTCCAAGTAAATAATGCATGTCTGCAGACTGGAATAGCATGCAGCCTTTAAAACCTGCTTCTTAGCACAGGGAACCATATTCACTATCATGTAGTAACCTATAATGAAAAAGAATATGAAAAAGAATATATATATGTGTGTGTGTGTGTGTGTGTATAACTGAATCACTATGCTGTACATCAGAGACTAACACAACATTGTAAATCGACTGTGCTTCAACTAAAAAAAAAAAAAACCTGCTTATGAGGGATCCCCAAGAGATGGTGGTTTGGGAAGAAAATTAAGGTGTAAACAATCTGTATGCTCTGCACCTAACTATGTCTTAAAATATCCATAGGCACACACATGTAATATGCATGTATTTATACGGGCCTAGAACCCATTTTTGGAAGGATATACAAGAATCCACAAGAAGCCGTTGTCAAAGGTTGCCTCTGGAGAGAAGTATTAAGTTCTGAAGCCAAGGGAGATTTCTCCTTATTTACTGAACACTCTTTTCTTCTCATTACATGCTCTTCTGCATGGTTTATATATATACACACATATATATACACATATATATATACACACACACACATACATACACACATTTTTTTGCCATGAACACATTTTTTTTTCATTTTAAAGAAGACAATTAAAACATTTAAAAAGTATAAGTACTTATTAAGAATTATTAATGACAGGAAAAGCCCTTATGATATGTTGGTAAAAAATTTAAAAGGCAAGCTACAAAATTACAGATGCCTTCAACCGCCAAAGATGCTTGAACGTCCTTCCTGCCCATCTACTGCAGTGGCTGCAAACTCCATGCGCTGCTCCCAATCCCCTGTAGGGGGCGTCAGGTCACTGAGAACAGGTCCCCTCCAAGCACATCTGCCAGCCGGTGCAACTGCCAGGACCAGCGGTTTTCAAACTACCTCCCAGGGGCCCCCAAGGGCTAAGACTGAGGGCCAGGGGATAAGGAAACAGTGACTAAATGGGGCTCAGGGAGGCGGGGTTGGGGGAGACAGCCGGGGTAGGGTGGGGTTCCTGGCCCCACCCAAGCTTCACCCAGAGAATTCACCTTTTTTGAGAAATAGAAGTATAGTTGATTTTCAATATTGTGTTAGTTTCAGGTGATCAGCAAAGTGATTCAGTTATATATATATTTTTTTCAGATTATTTTTCGTTATAGGTTATTACAAGATACTGTGTATAATTCCCAATGCTATACTGTAAACCCTTGTTGCTGATCTAGTTTGTGTATAGTAGTTTGTACCCAGAAAATTCTTTTCTCCCTTATATAAATTATTTAATTTATGAAAAGTAAAAATGAATATAAAGCCAGTATTTGGTGGATAAGGAAACGAAGCCAAAACAAAGAGGAGACCTTGTAACTCCTGGATCTTCTAACCTCCAGTTCAACCTTTTCGGTCTCTCTGATTCCTGTAGCCTCATGAATAATTTCCAAGCTGCAAGCAGGGCACATAATCCCACACCATTAACTCTCAGTTTGTTTCTTCAGAATTAATGACATCGGACCCATGTTGGGGCCCCAGCATTTTAATCCTAATCGAACGTGACAGCTGCCCTGGCCTCCTTCAGAGGCTGGTGGAGGATGCCTTGGCGTGGCCGGGAAGAGATGGCTGGTTTTTCTGCCCAGCCTGTTTTTATATCAAGCCTCATTTATGAAATTTAATGCAACCTGGAGATCAGACGGGAAATGCTTTCCACTCCATCTCCAATGCCTCCTGTCCAGTGACTTCCTAATGGCAGACCCCAGCAGGGGGGGCGTGTGGATAGAAAGCAATTTTAGATGCTCCATGACTCTCTGGGGAAAATTCAAACGTCGTTTCTCAGAATTTGGAGAGAACAAAGGAGATAAGCGCCTTAGAAGTCAAATCGCCCCAGTGATTTATGGTGCCGCCGAAACAACAGATGGTTCTGGGTGATAAAGGACCAATTTCACCGAGGGGCCCAGATTAAAGGATTAAATGTTTTGAAAAATATTTCATGTCATACAAGGTGATGCTCACAGAAGGTCCTAAACAAAGGCTGTTCCTGGAGTTCTGAGAAAGAACAGACTTCTAGCAAAGAAATAAATAGATCACCCTTCAATGACTTTCGAGCCCAGGGGGTCAAAAGTTAAAGGCAGAAGTCCTCAGACTAAAGGTCAGACCCCAGCTGGCCCCACACCCTGGCCCCTCCACTGCTCTGATCTCCCTCCCTGCCTCCCATCACTTTCCTCTCCCTCATTACTGGTCAGTGGTCAGGCCTCTCTGAGGTCCTACCTCTGGGCCTTTGCACGGGCTGTGCCTCCCTCTGGAGATGCCCACCTGGCTCCGGCCCTCACTTCCTCCAGGACTCTGCTCACATGTGCCCTTATCTGGTGCTCCTTGTTCCCCTCTGCCTGCTTCATGTAGCTCCAAAGCCTGATCACCCTCGGGAGGTCCATGTGTTGGCACACTATTTAGTTTATTGTTTTTCTCCTGCTACAGCTTGCTCTCCTGAGGACTTGGTTTTCTTCCCACCTGTGTCCCCAGCACCTACGACCATGCCTGGCATATAGCAGGTGCTCAGATCCTCTTTGTTGTGGTTGAAAGAAAGCTGTGATGATGAAGATGTGACAAGGATGGGCAGCACCTGCTGGCGGTGATCCACATGCCGGGCGTCCTTCTAGGCATTTATGTGTATGAACTGATGAATTCGCACACCATCCCTGTGTGGTTGGCTCTGCACACCAAGTGGCCTGCAGTGACGTGGGTCTGTCCCTTCATGCCCATTTCATACTCGACCTTACCCACAGTGTCATGCTGCCAGCCAGCAACAGAGGCAGGATTCAAACCTGGGTTTGTCTGACTCTGGCAATTTCCTGTCCCTGGAACCTGGATCTCACCTTTGAGAGCCTTCTTACCTTGTGGGCTCAGGGTCCCTTTCTCTCACATGCCCTTGCCTCCTGCCTATGGACCAGCCCCAGCTCAGGATGTAGCCACTTAGCTGACTCCCGCAGGTATACTTTCTGGTAAGAACCCGTCTCTGCAGCCCCTGCCAGCCGTCCCCTCCATTGCCACTCAGCTGAAAAGAAAATAATGGCATGTCAGATCTCTCTGAGAAAGGAGGCAGCTCACCCCAGACTGACGACGTCCTCCATGAAAATCCCAGACAACCCACGATCTCCATCTTTTCTTGTCATTCCTGCTAAGGGATTGTATAGCAAGCTTGCTTCAGCACAGCTGCTGAACATACATTTCTAGTGCAACTGAGACAAGAATGTCTCAGGGCTGCGTGCCTTTCTTGGATAAAAATGGTTGTTCCCTTAAGGTGTCAACCTGGTGGCTATTTTTTCCCCTTCCTAGGGGGGATATTTTTGGAAGCCTCCATAGATTTGCAGAGCCATTCTTCTGCTGAGAGTGTCAGGAAGCAGGTAGGGAAATACTAATTCTGGGCTGTTTCAGTGGGAAGCCCATTTCCACAAGTCCAAGTCCAGATGCCACTGAAGCAAATGGGTGGATGTCCAACCAGAGGAGTCTGGATGAATAAATAATGGCACATCCGTACCTCGGAACACCACAGACGCCTTTGAAAAGAGGACACAGATCTATCATATTAACGTATTCACCACGTATTGTTCAGTGAAAAAGGCAAGATGCAACACAGTGTGAGTAATAAGCCAGACACAAATTCTGTGTATTATAGGAAATGCCCAGAATAGGGAAATTCATGGAGACAGGAAGCAGATCGGTGGCTGCCAGGGGCGGGGGTTGGGGGGTTAGGGGGAGAGGGGTGGGGAGCAGCTGCTTAATGGGCGCAGGGTCTCCTTTTGGGGTGATGGAAATATTTTGGAACTAAACAGAGGTGGTGATTGTGCAACATTGCAAATGTACTAAATGCCACTGAACTGTTCACTTGAAAATGGTTAATTTTATATTTTGTGAATTTCATCACAATAAAAAGTTTAAACACTATGAGCAAATACCACTAAGAAGACAATGTGTGCTGCTCAAAAATGTCTGGGTGCACACACACACACCAGAATGTCGACAGAGCTAATGTTTTAGAGGGAGAATTTAGATCATTTTTACTTACTTATGACTGTATTGTCTGAATGTCTTTCTCAGTAAACATCATTGTTTTTATAATCAGGAAAAATATTTAAACCATTTCCATTTAAGGAGAAAGAATCCAATCTGCAAAGCTGCCCCAGTTACCCCAGGTCTCTCCCTCAGCTTTCCCACCCCTTCATTCTCGTGCAAGAGCTTTACCCTCCTTTGGAATGTTCCAGCGACTTAATGGCCTGACCAAGAAAAATGCAGTCTAGGACTGGTTTGCTTGGGTGCAGGAAGAAAGCCAATTTTCCTCTAAGCTTTCCTTGCTCTTCCTCTGGAATTCGGACGTCAAAGATCTAAAAATATGTCTCTCCCTGGAACAGAGGGTTTAAGAGTTCAGTGTGCGGTGACGAATGCCATTTCCTGACCTCGACACTGGCCTCTGGGACTTCCTCAGAGAGGTACTCAGAAACCCTGGATCTCACACCCAGACAAACCGTCTCAGTGCATGTTGAGAGCAAGACTGCGAACTCAGCCACCTCCTTCAGCTGGTGTCCATTGAGCCCTGTTGCACATCTGGAAGTCTCCTAGAATTTCCATCTTTTCTCTTCCATTCTAGAAGGCTTTAATGTAATTTATTCCTTCATTTCATGGTAAAGTCAAAGTTTCCAGTCTTATGCCACACCAGGCACTGGCTGCAGAGCTGAGCTGAACCAGAAGACACTGCCCCTGCCTTCATGTGGTTCAGCTCCAGGACATGGGTCATCTGCGAAAGTAGGTAATGAAAAACTAAACAAACCATGCAGATCATAATGATGGAGCTAAATGTTAAGAAGGAGAAATGGAGAAGCTATGAAAACTTTGAAGGGATTGCTAAGTGGGATGGCAGGGGATTCGGGAACAGCCCTCTGAGGAGGAGACCATGAGGCTTAGACAAGCCTGGCCAGGACTCTGCTGGGGAACCAATGCCCTGAGGGCCGCCCAGGCTGCTGGGGACCTGCTCCCCCGACCACGTGGATCCTGGGGACCTTCACAGCATCCCTAAGAGGGACCTCAAGTTCCCACTGTTTGTTTATTTAATTATCATGGTAAAATACTTATAACCTAAAATTTCCCATTTTTACGTGTTCAATTCTATGGCACTGATGAACTTCACAATAATGTGCAATCACCACTTCTGTCTGTTTCTAAAACATCACCTCATCCCACCCCCAGCCCCTGGCATCCTCTGATCTACTTTCTGTCCTTATGAATGGCCTCTTCTGGACATTTTGTACAAATAGATCCCATGATATGGCCTTCTCTGACTGGCACCTTATACTGAGCATCATGTTTCCAGGGTTCATCCACACTGTAGCGTGTCTCAGACCCTTTAATGGCTGAATACTATTCCACTGTGTGGATACACCCCTCTTTGTTCATCCATTCAGAGCATATGGGCATCTGGACTGTTTCCACTTTGTCCACTGTCATGACCAGTGCCGCTCTGGACGGTCAGGTAAGCTTCCCTCTGCTTTCCCTCTCGAACATGCCCTCCCAGATTATCACGACACAGGCCCTGCAGGCTTTTTCCCTTGCTCATTTCCCCCTGGAATTAATTTCAAGCCTGAAACCTCAGAAGACAAAGAAGCCAAGTTCAGAGAGCAGAAAGTCACCTCCAAGGTCACACTATTCATTTATTTCTCCTTCCTTCCATCGATCCGCCCGCCCATCTATCCAGCTCACCCCCCAATTCTTAAAATGTTTCTGAGTGCCTGTGATGTGTCAGGCTCTAGGCTGGGTCCCTGGGTATGACCGAGCCTACCATGAGGGGCTTCACCATGGCACGCCACTTCCCCTCTCTCCTGCCCCTGGGAAGGACCTGCGGGCTCTTGGCCGTGAAGACTCCAGGGCCCACAGATCAGCCCCTCCCCTCCAGACGGATGCATCTTAGTGGTCCTGATGTTGAGGTCCTACCAGAGTGCATTCTCACATCTCTCAAGGAGTGAGGAAAGTCTCCAGGCTCTGAGGGCACAGTGATAGCTTTACTTGTCCATGGCCAAAACAGTGTGGGGTGAGTCACCCCCCACTTTGGCCTTGATTTCATCTGGGAAATGTCCACCATCAGGGCTGCTGCATGCAAGCAACGCAACTTCCAGTTCCTGGAAGCTGACCTTATGCATGTCCTAGGGCCGCCATAACAAAGCACTGCAGACTGAGTGGTTTAAAACAGCAGAAAGGTGTTCTATCCCAGCTCTGGGGGCCAGAAGTCCAAAGTCAAGGTGTCAGCAGAGCTGATTCCTTCTGGAGGCTGTGAGGGAGAATCTGTTCTGCATTTCTCTCCCAGTTTCCCATGGTTCCTGGACGTCCTTGGGAGTTCCTTTGCTTGCAGTTGTGTCACTGTAATCTCTGCCTCTGTCTTCAGACTGGCTTCTCCCCATCAGTCTCTGTTTCTGTGTCTCTCATCTTATAACCTCACCAGCCACATCAGCCTACCTTATTTCAATATGCCCTCATCTTAATTAATTACATTCTGATGACTCTATTTCCAAATAAAGTCACATTCACAGGTACTAGAGGTTAGGACTTGAACAAATCTTTTTTTGGGGGGGGTGGAGGAAGGGACAAAATTAAACCCACAACACAGATCTGAGACTAGGGTTTTAGTGCAGGTAGTATATTTGGGTGGGGGAGGGTCCCAGGCAGCTCCTCGGAAGAATGAGGATGCGAGGCAAGGAAGGAAGGGGACATATGGAGACCATGAATGCATAGGTGACTGCTCTGGGCCCCTAGAGCTCAAACCCAAGGGGAACTTCTGAGAAATTATCCAGATCATTCTTGAGAGGTGTCCCATCCTGGGCTGAGGAAGCTGGACCATGGTCCATCCTCAGCAACCATCGTCCCCAGTCTTCCAGGCCTCCTCATTCCTCCTCGTGAGATGTCACAGCACCCGATCCTGTGACGCTCCAGGATGAGGGGGAGATCAGGCCTGATGATGTACTGGAAATCTCTCTGTGGTCCTAGAACCAAAGTGCTGGATATTTTGAGGCCTAAATATTCCTGTTGGGCCAGCAACGCGCACACAGGAGTCCAACCAGAAAAGAGTCTCTCCCTCTGTGCACACGAGCCCTCTCCTAGAGCAAGGACTGCCCTCTCGATGGCTGCAGATGCAGCCCTTCTGCTGCTGTGCCTCAGCCATGCTGAGTCTTCTTCCAGGAACGTCCTTCCTCCTTCTAATTGTTAATAGCTCTTCAAGATCTGGCCAGAGTCCACCTCCTCCAGGAAGCCCTCCATGACTACAGTATCTCACAAACCGTCTCCCCCTTCCACACACCTACCACCATTTCACTTGCTACTAGGACTTTCTCCACCTGTGTGACTTCCTGCTTAATCTGTAGAGTGTGAGTCCTGGAGACTGAGATTAGCCTTAATACAGTTTCATAGATCACACGGTGCCTGGGGTCATTAAACATCCCCTCTCCTTCTTCTCCACCTGGCAAACTCCTATTCATCCTTCAAAGCCCTAGGTTGAATGTCCCCAATGCTGGGGCAGAGCTGCACACCTTCTTCTGTGATTCCATTGTATTTGCCCATAATTTACCCACAAGAATGTATTGGGTGCCAACTTAATGGCAGATACCTGGCAATGCACCAGGAACACTGCACCAAATGAGACAGAATCAGGTCCCACAGTGAGGAAACTGCCTTCCACCTGGGGAAGCAAACACCATCCAGTTTCATAATTATTTGAGTAAAAGTCACTAAGATGCATTGACCACTCACTATGCACCAAGAGCTCAATGCGTATGGAGTCATTTAGTCCTCATATACATGCTAAGAGTGCTAGTATCATCTTCTTGAAACTTCTGTGCCTCTGTGCTCCCTTTTGGGGTGGGGGAGCTAAAATGCCACCCTCCCCCACCCCTACTCTCTCTCCTAGTCCCCTTCCTGCTTTCTTTCTTTCCTTGACACTTGTCACCGAACACGCTAGCAGCAGACCTCGGACATACAGTGGGTTTGGTTCCAGATCACCACAATAAAGCAAGTCACACAATGTTTTTGGTTTCCCAGTGCATCTATGTTTACATTATACTGTAGCATATCAAGTGTATAACGGCATTACATCTAAAGAAACAATGTACACACCTTAATTTAAAAATACTTTCCCTATGTATCTGTGTAACTGAATCACTTTGCTGTACACCTAAAACTAACACAACGTTGCAAATCAACTATATTTAAATTTTTAAAAGTGAATAAAAAATACTCTATGGCTGAAAAGTGCTAGTCTCCCTCTGAGCCTTTAATGGTCACATCAAAGATCACCGATCACAGATCAATATAACAAGTAAAGGAATAATGAAAAAGTTTGAAATGGTGTGTGAATCACCAAAATGTGACACAGAGACACGATGTGAGCAAATGCTGTTGGAAACATGGTGTCAATAGACTTGCTCAGCACAGGGTTGCCACAAACATGCAATGTGTAAAAAAGCAGTATCTGCGAAGTGCAATAGAACGAGGTGTACTTGTGAATGTTTTCCTTTCACTTTTCATTCATTCTCGGCAACCCCATGCCCATGGGGGTAACGTGAGTTCCCCAGGGCAGGGATCTGATGTCTGTTTCCCCGCAGCCTAAGACAACAGTGGCCTAGGAAAACAGTTGCGATCAAACTTACGTATTTGTTGAAAGGAGCTGAAAGAAACACTTCAATTTGTCCTTTTCAGATGAGTTCATTGGTGCTCAGAGAGGTCAAATGACTTTCCTGATGTTACACAGCATGTGAGCAGCAGAACCCAGATTCAAACTTGGACAGGGCTGCAAGGGCGCATGTTTCTCACCTCTCGCCACATCATGCCATCCCTTTGTATTGCTGTCACATGTCACTCAAGGCCTCCCCCACTCGACTATGCCACCCTCAAGGATGGGAGCTGGTGTGTGCACAGGACCGCACACAGCGCCTGGCCCGGAGCAGTTTCCACTAAATGTTTACTGAATGAGTCACTAACTGCACGGATGCACGACTGCATCCTATTGACATTTGGTTATTGATTGTTAAGACACAACACTCAGTTTTAAGTCCCTGGACTTTTAAATCAGATGCTGTTTGTCAGGAGAAAGTAAACTTTGGTAGGCAAAAGCACATCCCTATCCCCTGTGCGTTTCTAGATGTCCCTTGCTACTTTACTTCCAGGCACAGAGCTTTTTGAGGACTGTGCGTTCCATCCACTCCCCACCCGACTTTGGCACAGCTCAAAGAAAGACTCCTGCCCTGTCCAGCCCATGTTTGGGGGGTACTTGCATGCCATCCAGCATGGGGATCGCCCATCTCCTCCCAGCACCCCCAGCCCGGGTACTTACTCGGGACTTCTCTGCCAGCCTCGCATGCAATGCCCGTTTCCAGATATTCTTGGCAGAACCAGCTTCAAGGAGCAGAAGCAGGAAGCACAGAGCCCAGATGACCTTCCTTCGGCTGCTGCCTGTCCTGTGGCTGGTCAAAGGCATTTCCTCTCGGATGGTCAGAGGAGAGGGGCCCTCTTGCCGGGTGGGTCCTGGAAGCAGGGAGCAGAAGTGTGCTCAGGCTGCCGGATGGTCTCAGCTCCACTCAGCCAGGTCCCTGGGATCATGTGTCTGCGCCCAGCACAGGCCCCCACCCCCACCCCCACTCCCGGTGGTGGCCGCCCGCCTGGTTATTTTTAGCTTGCCCTATTACATCTGGTCCCAGAGACTCCAACCAAGACCAAGACGTCTGCAGCCCTGGCAGCTCAGAAGGCAGAGGCAGCAGGCAGGAGCACCAGGCTGGCTTGGAGACGTGGCCGGGAGTGGCCCTGTCACTCTGGGATAATAAGCACTTCCTTGCGGGCTGGGTGGTCTCCTCCCAAGGAGATGTGCTGGCTTTAGGGGGGTGGCCAGGGCTGGATGGGGGTGAGCACAGGGGGGAACCAGCTGGCAGGATGTGTGGGGGCTTGTGGCTGCTACCTCGTCCAAGTTTTATGCTGGCCTAACAAACTCTTCTGCCCACAAAAACTTCTTTGGAAGACTTGTCACTGAATGGGGACTGGTGGAGGTAGTGACTGTGGGAGGGGAACTCATGTCATTGAACCCTGGTGATCTCCTCTCTGATGTGGGCATCTTGTGTTTCTTGGGAGAGTTCTATGCAACTGTGCATGTAAAGCGTTTCATATACAAGTGCACTATGAAGGTTGGCTTGTGTGTGTTTTATCCCAGGATCCATATTTCACAAATTTTACATTCTATCCTCTGCTCTCGGCAACCCCTCGGCAAAGACAGGCACGGTTTTGATGTCCATTTCAGAGATGGGGAGACAGAAGTACAATATTTGCAGAGGTCAGGCAGCAGGGAGCAGAGCTGGGGCTCCATCCCAGCCCTGTCTGACTACTGTGACATGCCACCAGGTGATTCGGAAGGGACCCATGCTGCAGACTTAGACACCCCTGGGCAGAGTCCCAGTTCAGCCTCTTTGTCTGTGGGATGTTGCCGTTCCCAGTTCTTTCATCTGAGACACTAAATTGGTGGTCATTCACGACAGTGACACAAGGAAGTTCCTACGCCCTGGATGTGGATGTAGGCACTCAAGGTCAAGTCCCCACGCCTCTCACTTCTGCACCCCCATGCCTTGCACAGCGCCTGGCCATCATCAGCATTCAGTAGGTACTGGCTGGATGCACAGAATAAATTTAATCATCATGGTGCCCCTACAAGGGTGTGTCCCCCAGTCTACAGGGAAGAGATGGTCACAGCAGTCATGTGTGTTTGCCAAAGTCCCCATTAATGGCCCACCTCCAAACATTTTCCTTAGTACATGGCTTGGCACACAGCAGGTGCTCGATAAGTGTTCTTCAATTGAGCTATCAGCTTCTCAGCTGTATTCAGACTATAGGGGCACAGGGCACCCAGCTGTGACCGTATCCTTTCTTGCAAATGTCAACTTATTAAAATGGCCTTCCCAAGTCTTTAAGACAAGGAGTGACCACTCCGGGAACACAGCAGGCCCTCAGGTTTCATGTGGAAGGAGAAAAAGCCCTGAGACGAGAAATAAACAAGGTCCAAATCTACCCAGGAAAGCGGCTTGCTTTCCTTTGATCAGGATGAGGCGGGATCCCAGCCTGACAGCTAGCCTGGACACTCTCAGCTGGGGCCCAGGGGCCAGCCAGAGCCTGGGGTCCATCATGATTCCAGGGCAGGCGACTCCTCCCCAGTTCCTGCCAAGCCTAAGAACTTCATGTTCCAAGTGGCAGAGGTCCTTCTAGTTTATCTGAGCTTTGGAGACCTGGACTTGATCCCAAGCTTAGTGGGCTGTCCTCCTGGGACTCATCAAGCCTGAGTGTGACTTCCTGCAGCTCTGTGAGCGAGGCTTCCTCTGGGAAAGCCTTGGACTGGCAAGGCCTTTTATCTTCTCGGCTGCCAGAGGCCAGCTAGCCAGGCGTGCATGCCAGGATCTGACAGCCACTGCCTGCTAGTGGTTTTGCTCCCTCCAGAAAGGGAGGAAAATGTTTCCTTTAAAAATATAAAGGGCACAAGTGCCTAGGGCCTCACGCTAAGGAGCAGGGGACATGGCTCACAGTTACAGGGTCTCAAAAGAAATTGTGCCCTTTCGACCCCAATAAAACTCCCCTACCTGATCACTGAGGTGTCATATTCCTTCCCCAGGGAGGCAGAAAATTTCTTCCATGGTGGTCAGATCAGGCAAATTAGTGCTCTAGGAAAGGGGACAGGGTGGCATTAATTCATACTAAAGTGTGAGTGACTTCCAGAAGAAAGAATTATAGAGGCACAAGAATGAGGAACAGAGAACATTCATTCATTCATTCATTCAAACTTTTGACTACCTACTATGTACCAGGCCTGGGGACACCAGGGAGAGTAAAACCAGGCCGAGTCCTTGCCCTTATGGGGCTTAACAACAAGTAGAGGAGACAGAGATTAATCAGTGTTCTTAATAAACATTTAGATGGCACTTTTTGGTGCCAGGCATGGTTTCAAGTGCTTTAAAAATACTAAGTCACTTAATCTATCATAATTCTTCTAGATAGTTACTATCATCATCGCATTTTACAGATAAGGAGACTGAGTCTCAGACTCATATTATCAATGGAGTGCTTTAAAAATATTCACTCATTTAATCTATCAAAACTCTGTTAGGTAGGAACTCTTACTATCCCCATTTACAGACAGGGGAACTGAGGGTCAGAGATATGAACAACTTGCCCAACTATGCATCTCTGACAACTGGCAGAACTGGCATTGAAACTCAGACACTGGTTTTCAGAGTCTGGGCTCAAAACCATTACACCATGTGTCCACAGGAGTCAAACTGCAACAATGGCATATTGGTGTGGGGTGACCTAGTCCCAGAAGCCAGCAGAGTTCCCCTAGGGAAGTGGCCACGTACCTGAGAAGTGAAGGATGAGGCCAGACAGAGAGCCGACTTGAGATGCAGATGGACAGGACTGGAATCTACCGCTGCTGGGGAGGAGAGGGAGGCGGGAAGCTAAGCCTGGGTTGCGCCTAACCTGAGTGGCAGGCGGTACCACCATCCAAATAGAGCCAAGATATTTCCCAGGCCCTCTGTGCTTTTGCCTTCCTGGGCCCTGTCGACGAAAATCATCAATAAACAATTAATAGTAAGAAAGGAAAAGAGTTTTATTTGAGCCCAACTGAGGACTATAGCCCAGAAGCCTGTTTCCCAAATGACTCTGAGAAACTGTTTCGGAAAAGCAGGGTTTCCAGTGAGAACAAAGAACATTAAACAAGTCAGGGATATACTTCTTCAAGGTTTAAAAAATCAAAAAACAAAAAACAAAAACAACAACAAAAAAAGCCCAGAACAGCCCATACACAGTGAGTCAGTATGGCCTTGGCACCTGGGAAGGGAGTCTTATCCAAGGAGGACCAGCATGGGTGTCTCAGGAAGGGAGGCATTTCATCTTTATTTTTAATGTGGACATTTTTTATTCCTGGTCAAGGTGCCCTTTTCTTTAATAATTAAAGGAGATACGTAATGTATGTCTGATAGGCCACACACAGGCTATTTTAGTTAGCGTCAAATTCAAGTTCACACATGTAAACACCAGAATGACTTCCCTGTACCCTAAATGTGAACATTTCTTTTATCAGGCCCTTCCTCAATTAAAAATAATTAACAATTGTCTGTTACTACTGCTTTGATAAGACAAATATAATCCAAGCTGGAAAATAATCTTTTCATTTCTTTTAAGAGAATTTAAAAGTCTCATGGGCCCGTGGCTATGTGCCTGAACATGGCCCTGGGTCTAAATATGGTTGTGTGACCTCAGGCAAGCCTTTGCATTCTCTGGGCCAGGGAGCTGGGAGGATTAAATGGATAGTATAGATAAGCCATGGAGGTGTCCAGTTCTCGGCAGTTCCCTGCTGGCCATGTCCTCTACAAGAGCAGGGAGGGCAGATGGGAAAGGCCCTCAAATTGCACAATTTGCCTGCAGAACTGCACCCCGCCCCCAGCTCTGCTCCAGGCTGTGTGTGAAAGCAGATGTTCTCTCGGCTGCCCCGCCAGTTCTTGGAGAGCCAGCTCCTGGCCTCTGTTCACCCTGCTGCCCTGTCACTGACCTCTGCTCAGTGTCCCTCTCCCCTCTTAAGTCACAATGGATGCCCCCCGCAACCAGGGAACTCCCCACTTCTCTCCACCTGCTTCCCACCTCCCGCGCCCCACTGACCAGTCCAGGGCCAGAGCCCCTGGGAACTGACCCCTCCGCTCTGGCCAATGTGACCTCCCACACTTCCTTTTGACATCTGGAATTGCTGCAGGAAAAGGTCCCCTTTCAAGCAGTCATGAAACCAATGGACACGGGTGGAAAGGTCAGGTGGGAAGGGTACCTGCCTCTCGGCCCCTCCCTCCCGCAGCTGAGGTACCGATCTGGTTAGCAGACTCAGCAACTCTCTAGCTGCTGGGCCAGGTCACTACTGGGCTCCTCTTGTTTCCACAGGACCTGGATCCAACCCCAAAGCAGAGTTTACCTCTTGCTGCTGGTTTTTATTTCTCCCCTGAAGTAAATCTGATTGTGAAACCCCTCCCCATCCTGCCTCCCCAGCTGAAGACCTTGCCACAGCCCTGTTAGGACATGGATAAAAACACACACCACACAGGTCTTTCTCTACCTGGCTGCACCAGAACATCCCCCCTTGGAGGGGGTTTCAATCACACCCATACTCTAATCCAGCCCAGACCAAGTGAATCAGAACCTGGATCAAGGAAATCAAAACTGGTGGTTTCCAACGTTCCCCAGCTCATTCTAATGACCAGCCAGGGCCAGGAGCCCTGACAAAGCTATCCTCTCCCACAGCAGCCCTCGCCCTGACTTCGGTGCAGCATGTCCCACCACAGTCCCTCCAGGTTCTCCCTGCTGCTGCCTACCAGTCTTCTCTCCAATGCACACTCACTGTGTGCCTTAGCCACAGGGCCTTTGCATTTGCTGTTCCTGTTCCCTGATATGCTTCCCTGTATTCTTCCCTGAGTAAACTTGTTAAGGTCTCCTCATATCTCAGCTCTCGGCAAAAGTCAGTCCCTTCCTTCTAGAAACATTCCCTGATCTCCAGACCAGCTCAGGTCCCCTAAAACAAGCTTTCACGGCCCCATGTATCTCTGCTTGATAAGCTCCACACAATCGGATGGTAGAAGTAACAATTCTTTCTTACCATGACTGACTCTCCTGATAGATTGTAAACACCCTAAGGGCAGGGATTATGATCTTACTATTTTTGTTTTTTTTCTTTCTCACCTACTGTGCACCTGGCACATATAAGGGCTTGGTAAACATTCACTGAATAGCTAATGGTATGCTCGCACACTCCCCACCCAGGGCTCCTGCCCAGATGGCTTTGCTGGGCCATCCTAATGCCAGCCAGTGATCCAAGTAACCTGGAGCCAAGTCCCCTGACCTTGTTGGATAGACTTGAGCCTCTGCAGCAGCACCTGCCCCCGAGGTGTCGTCATCACACAGTCAGCCCCGTGCCAGACCGTATCCTAGGAGCTAGGGACACACTACCCCCCTCTCTGCCAGCACACTGTATCCCAGGGCTTCTGCTCGGCACTCTGGACACCTGGGCCAGATCACCCTCTGTTGTGGGGGCTCCCCTGTGTTTTTAGGATACAGCATCCATGTCTCTACCCACCGGATGCTAGCAGGATTCTCCTGACACTCTCCACCAGTTGTGACAACCAAACATGTCTCCAGACACCACCAAATGCCCCTTCGTCACAAACGTTCGCAGCAACACTACTTACAATAACCAGAAAGTGGAAATCACCAAACAGCCGTCAGAAGATGAATGGATAAACAGATTCTGACATATCCATTGGATGGAGCGCTATTCGGCCATAAAAGGGAATGAAGTAGTGATTCACACCACCATGTGGATGAACCACAAAAACATGCGAATTGAAAGAAGTCAGACTCCTATGAAATGTGTGGAACGGGCAAATCCATAAAGGCAGAAAGTAGATGAGTGGTTTCCAGGGCTAGAGGGATAAGGGGACAGGGAGTGACTGCTAATGGGGATGGGGTTTCTGTTTGGGGTGATGAAAATGTTTTGGAACTAGATAGAGGTGATAGTTGCACAACCATGTGAATGTACTAAATGCCACTAAGCTGAACATTTAAAATGGTTAAATTTTTCTGTGAATTTTACCTTAATAAAAATAAAGTAGAAAAAAATGAAAAGGACTAGAGCAGAAACGGATTGGAGTTCTCTGCACCCACATCCTACATCAGGGCAGGGATGCTCAACTGCCAAGACTAGCATGTAGCTGCTCATTTTGGCCAGTAGCTTGGCCCTCTCTATTAACCACTCCCTCATGCCCTCCTGCCTTTGTGGTCCTGATGGGGGCTCAAGGTCAACCTCATGGGGGTCAAAGTCAGACAATTGAGGGAGCTGCTGATGTGGGCGCCACAAAACCCAAGCCGGTGAAGTCATCCAAGATGTTGTTTGCCAAGGATGGTATTGGAAAAAGAAGTTATCTGACTGCAGAAAAGCTGGATGTCAGAACATTCCCCTTTGCTGATACATGGCCTGGGAGGTTAGCTGGAGGTTTTGCAATCCTTTCCCAAAGGAAACACTTAACTTTTCAGGGAAGCAGTTGTTTCCCACGTTCCTCTACACCAATCTCATCTTGTGCTTTCCTGGGATGCCCAGGACTGTGGGAAGGCCCTGGCGTGGGTCCTGTGACTCAGTGGGACCTGGATAAAATGTAGGAGATCCTCCCTGTCATGAAGGGGGTGGTCCAGGGGGAGACACAGACCAAGAAAGCAGGTAATTGCGCTAAGTGCTGAAATGACACAGAAGTCTGAGAAAGTGACTACAGGGGTGCCACAGGGGATGGGCAACTCTCTTTAGAGCAGGTGTTAAGAAGTAGAGCTCGGGGGTAACGTCTAAACCCAGAGATGGAAGTTTTACTTCGAAGGAATATTTTAGAATTCATTTTCATAAAACAATTTTTCAGAAAGAAGCCAACATGCCCTTGATTCTACTTGCTTTATTTAGCTGGCATCACTGAAGACAAGTAGAGAAGCTAAAACTATCATTGTACACACAAAACGCTATAAATTCAGCATTTTTAGTACAACTTTGTACTTATTCCAATCCATCTAAAAATTAAAGACTTTATACTCGGGGGCGGGAGGTAGGAAGAATCTTCCAGGCAGGCCACCTACCGCTGACCCCAATCCTGCAGGATTGTAAAGTCATGAAGGTCTTTAGGGGTGAGAAGGCTCTTGTGTATCCAGAGATGAGGGGGAGGAATCAGAGAACAGGCTGGTGGGAGCAAGAATTTAAAGAACATACACCTAGTGATGAGGGTAGGGTGGCTGATTTCCCCACAGCCCTAACTACCCGAATGATTGGCCCAAGCCAATCATGTATTCCCACCCCCACCCCCCACTGGTGATTGGCTCAGGAATGAGTCTGTCATCTGATCTGGACCAATGAGGTGTGAGGGGAAGCTAGGGGCGGTGCTTCGGGGAAAGCGGTCTTCACACCCCAGAGATCTGCAGGAAAGTGATGGTTGCTCTGTGCATCTGGACTTTACCCAGTCAGGATGAAATGCCAGGATCTGCAGCAGTCACTTTGCCACAGTGAAGGGAGCCGATCGGATAGTGAGGCCAACACTGAAGTGACAGCATGGGGAAAAAAAAGCCAAACCCTGAGTTCTTGGTGAAATTGCTGAGCTGCTGAATTTAGTCAATCCTGGAGCCGTCCTACCGCTGGGCTTCTTATTACATGGGACAAACTAATCTTCCTTTGTGTTAAGCCAGTAGAGTGGGAGCTTTATGTTACTGACTGCCAGATACATCTCGACTTATACAAACCAAGTTTGCATCCAGACTGGCTGAAGAGCGTCCATGAAAGCAGAGGCTAAGGAGAAAGAGGGCAGGGACTCCCATTTCTTGAGCACCTACTACCTGCTGCGGTCCTTAATCCTCAGTCCTTTGAGGCATCTTCTACCACATTACCCAACTTAACAGAAGAGGAAACTGAGGCTGTGAGGTGAGGACACTTGCCAGATTCCAAGTGGCACTGGGAGCAGAATGTGAACCCAGGCCTGCCTTGGCACTTGGCCAGCCTGCTTTCCAGAGGTGTGGTGACACTGCCCTGGGAGGGGAGGAGCCCCAGTTTGGGCTGAGCCATGGTTTTCTGCAGACATCCATGTCTTCCCAGAGCTGAGGATGCCGATCTGCCCGTGGTCAGCAGCCCCCAGAGCCAGGAGCCCATCCTAGAGAGACTGGGAACTTGATTGGGTTCCATTCAACCTCAGGACACCATTGTCGAAACCCATGTGATGACCCCACAAACCTTCCTGTTTCCTCCTTCCTAGGGGTCAGTGATTCAGTCCACTTGGCTGGGAGTGGTCACTGGGGACCGGAGGACACCCTGAGCTTCCTGCTGCCCATCCCCGCAGGGACCTTGGAGAGCCCTTTAGCTTGGCAGGAGTTAAAAAAAGAAGGAAGAGAAAGACTCTTTGACAATTACTAGGCAATGCCTGGTGCACATAAATCTATCACTTGGAAAAAACAAGCTGTCCCATCACAAATCACCATGTGATAGGTGTATACATTCAGAAAGCAATTTCTGCCTGGCTGGTCGGGCAGGTCCCCAGCCCTCATGGGAGTGGGGAGAGGTGGCAGCCCTGCTTGGGGCCCCACCCTAGCCTCCTCTGCCTCCATTCCTCAAAAATCAGCCCCAACTACTTTTCTGGCTTTTATTTATCGATTTTTCATCTTTTAGAGGCACAGGGCTGGTATCACAGGAAAATGGAAGCAATGATGGGGCATTGAAAGCAGAGGATTACTGCAGGGACTTGGCTGCACAGGCTACAGAAAAGAGTTGGGAGACCAAGCAAGGGACAGAAGGGCAGCCAGAGACAAACATTAGTAAGATGCCGCTGCCCTGCCCCACCTGGGGTAGAGGGGAGACGAAGAGAGGGGCTGGTACTTCTCAGGCCCAAGATCTGGGGTCACCTGGAAGAAGATGGGCCCTAGGAAGATGATGCCTGGTGACACTAGAACCACCAAGGAGACACAGCCACTGCTCAGGGCCCTGTCCCAGTGCTGAGATGGGGAGACCTCCTGGCTTCTCCCCTTCTCCCACCCTCCCACCTCCCATCGAGGCCTCCCATTGGCTGAGCCCAGTGACAGCAGAGCTGCTTCCCACCGGAGCCAATCCCCTTGTAAATTCCCCCAGGGTGGGAGAGGAGAGTGGATCCTCTCCCAACAGGCCCAGGCCCAGAACAGAGAGACAGTTACTGCAAGACAGCTCCTCACGCCTGCCTCCACACACACACATCTGTGACTGCTTCATTTTCCCCCTTCCCTTCCTCCTCTTTTCCTTCCTCTAACTGGATCAAAAGCTGATAGAACCCAGGTGACAGCAGAAACTTTCCATCCATTTGTTAAACACGTTCACTGAGCATCTGCTATGTGCTGGGCATTCCTGTAGGCCTGGGGAGAGAGCAATGTTGCTCCCACTATGAGAACAAGAAACATGAATGAACAAGATGATCCCAAGTTGGCGGGTGCTGTGAAGAAAATAAAACAGTGATGAGCTGGGAGAATGAGCTGGATAGGGTGGACGGCAGGGAAGGCCTCTCTGAGCAGGTAACATTCCAGTGTAATGTAGATGAGAGTGATGAAAAGGAGTCACCTGCATGAAGAGAAGGTCAAGGCATTTTCCAGGCAGAGAGCAAAGCAGGTGCAAGGGTCCTGAGGTGAGCACCAGCTTGGCTTGTTGCAAGACTCATCATGTAATTGACAGGCCAAAGGGGCTTGACTCTGTGGTGCCAAACAAGAAACAGCTTCTTAACCGCACTATCTGAGATCTCCTGGCTCCACCCTGCACATCAGGACACTTTGTTATGAAATCCTGTCCAGCTGTGCAAACTCCTAGCTCCTGTGTAGTTCAGAGTTCTCTTGGAGAGGAGGCTCCAGAGGACCACACACCAGGCTTGTTCCTCCTTGACCCCCCCCCAGGCAACTCAAGCTCTTTGTCCTCTGGGGTAGCTCTTCCTCCCAAAGACTCTTGTCCCACTTCTTACAACCAAAATAGCAAAGCTTTCCCAGGCATATTAACAAATGCAAACAGATAAGGGTGGGTTTGAGACTCATGGTGTTGGGGGCACCCATCTCCACCAGCCACGATGACCTGGGACACATTAGTGGTCAGGAAGCAGGTCCTGTGCCAAGATGAGTGGAAGACCCATTTACACCCTTGGTTCTCCCGTCACAAATGGTCATGGTGCAGAGGGGAGGGTATAGCTCAGTGGTAGAGCGTGTGCTCAGCATGCATGAGGTCCTGAGTTTAATCCCTACTACCTCCATTAAAAAAAAAAAAAGATTAAAAAAACAATGCTCCTGATGGCTTTCTCTGGATGGTAGAATTTGGATAGATTTAATTTTAGCCCCCTTTTTACTCATCTATAGTTTCTAATTTGTCTATAATGATCGCATATTACTGACAGCATGGTCCTGGGTTCAAACCCACCTATGCTACTTCCCAGCAATGTCCCCTGTGACATAAATGCCTATGGTCTCTGACCCTCACATCCCCCTCCATCAAGTGGCATAATATTAGCACTTTCTCCATAGGGCTGTTGTGCAAATTAAAAAAAAATTTAAAAAAAACATAAAAATACTTTGTATAGAATGCAGCTCATAATCAGTGCTTTTATTAAATGTAAATCATGTGTTCTCACGATAGAAAACTCAAAAGTCAATCTAAATAACTAACTTTGTGGGGCACCACAAAGTGACATCACAAAAGGCACTGGGAAAAAGACAAGGCTGAGGAATGATCTTATGCCAGCAGATCAGCCAGGAGGACTGGAAATCAGATGGGACTGGATGAATGATGAGCACGTCAGGGACACAAAGAGCCATGTGTCAATGTCAAAGGGACCAGCAGCGCTCTTGACTGAGCTTTCTACATGAAGGGGGCTGGGCAAAGGGTGCCCAACACCCATCCCAACCAGGGGGTGCAGGCAGCAGCCAGGATCCCATGGGCTTCTGGGGGTGACAGAGAAACTTACCCACTGCTACCCACACCCCTTAGTCCTGGCAGTTTCACCCTCTTGGATGGGGACGTTGTGAATTTTGTGTACATGGGGAGGGGCAGGGCATAGGATGATGATAACTAATAATAACTAATTCTAGTAATAAAAATAACAATAAGCACATTTACATAGTCCTATTCTAAGCCAAGAACTTCGCATACTCAACCCATACGATGACTCTATGAGGCAGGTACTATTGTTATCCTCGTTGCACTGATGGGAAAACTGAGGCTCAGAGATATCTTGCCCCTGATCATCTAGCCAGTCAGTGGCTGAGATGACACCTTTATCATCATTTGCTGCCCTGACATCTCACCATGGAGATGGGTCCCAAGTAGCCTGATGGTCCAAGACATGGATTCCTTCTGCCCTGCCCCCAACACCCACACTTGTAGTCACATGGACCTCAGCTTCCCTGACCCCAGGATTCCACTTTGAAACAATGCCCAGCTCCTGCACCCTGGCATCAGCCTGGCCCAGCCGAGGAGAACCTTCTTTCCCAGGGGCTGGCAGATGTGTCTGCACACCCTTCTCTGTTCTTCAGGGATTGCGTAGAAATCTGGATGCTCCCTGAGCACCTTGTCGGTAGTGAAGCCCCAGAGTGTCATGTGTCTGACATCCAAGCAGCCAGGGCACCCTCACGGCAACTTGCCTTCATTGGTGCCTTTCCCTCCTCACCAAATGCCCTTCCCTGCTACTAGCTAAATCTTACCCTCCAGGGTCACAGCCCAGAACCTCTTGAGATTGGGGAAAGGAGGAAGTGGCAAGTCCTTGGAGGGCAAATGGGTAAGGCTCTGAGCCCCACTGGGAGCCATGAGCTCCCCTTTCTTTGCTCTGTCATGCCTCCGATGTCGTCTGCTTACTGAACGAGGACAACTGCGGGGACAAGCACCAAGCAATCTGCTTCCAGCAGTTCCCCTTCATACTTGCTGTCTCAGTTTCCTCTCCCCACCCCTCAATAAAATGTGGCAGTTTTCATAACTTGGGCGGGGGGGTTCACTGTTAGTAACCGAAAAAAACAGCCTCACATGTACTTTTCTAGCTTGTCCTAGCCCTCTAGCGATCAAGGAGTGACATCTCCAATTCTTGATAAATGTGTCTAAAAGATGCATCTAGAAAAGCTGGTCCAAGATGGGGAGAGTAAGTGAGCACAATTAAATCTTCAGAAAGAATAAGGAAGAGAGACAGAGGAAGGAAGGGAGGGAGGAAGGAAGAGATGGAGAGGGACAGAGGGATGGAGGGAGGGAGGGACGAAAGGAGGGAGATTTATCAGAAATCTCCAACAGATTTCAGAGTTGCCAACAGACACCAAGAAAGCTAGGGGCCCCAGGCAATACCCAGGATGTAATACCTGGTAGGTACTGGAACCTACCATTAATTATGAAGAGGGTGCCTGGTGTCAAGGAGGGAAGTAGGACTGGCTCACGACACCCCCTGCTGGAAGCAGCTCGCCACTGCTGACGAAAGAGGTTGGGTATTTGCAGCAGAGAAACACAGTCTGGTTCCAAGCTAGCTGGCCTTGTTGACTAATTTCCTGCCGTATTAAAATGAAATTTGTCATACTTTGGCTATAGCTGGTCCGACTTTATCACCTCCGCCTGATTTGCTTAGCAAATAGCAACAAAGATGACTTGGGGAAGATGCCTGTTCAAGGAAGCCCATCACCGACATTGTGCTGTACACCAGAAATCGACAAATTGTAACTGACTGTACTTCAATATAAATAAATAAATAAATAAATAAATAAATAAATAAATAAATAAATAAATAAATAAATAAATAAATAAATAAATAAAGTAAAATTCATCTGAAAAATAGAAATGCAGAATCTCACGCCATACTCCATACCTACTAAATCAAGATTTGCATTCTTAACAAGATCCCTGGGTGTTCCATTTGTACAATAAAATTGGAGAAGGGAAAAAAAAAAGGAACCCATCACTGCCTTGTGTCTCATTGGAAAACATGGGAATGCAGGGAGGGGGCAAATGTCCATGTGTAAGGACTCAGCTAAAAGAATTAGATACGTTTAGGCACTGAAATTCCATGCCCCTATTGAAATAGTGTATAACTCTATTTATTGCCTTGGGAAAATGTTCATACAGTAAAAATGAATTCTCAACCAAATGTAGAGTACATTTCCATTTTTTTTTTTTTTTGCGGAAAAGTGTATTTTACGCATGTGTGCACAGAAAAATGTGGAAGAACGCACATTAATATAGTAACATTGTTATCTCTGGGGGGCACTGTAAATCCTCCTTCTTTGCTCTCCTGTGCATTCTTATTTTTCTACAAATGACACAGGCTGTGTACATAAAACATTAAAGTGACTCTCTGGGATTAAAAAGGGAAGCATGTTTGACTTTTCAAAAGGAATGTTTTCCAAGGTTTTGTCAAATTCTTTGCTTTGGGGCAGTTCAGTTATCCACATTTATTTAGCTCCAGGTAGGTCAGGGTCTAGAATCAGATCCCCATGGGGCTGGCCACCTGACCGAAGCCACGCCCAACCTGCTGCCTCTTAAAGACTCGCTTTCTCTTAGGCAGAGGAAACCCAGAGTGAGGGCGGGCGGGCGAGACCCCCTCCTTGTCCTGGGGAGGGAGCAACGTCATGCACCCACACACGCATCCACCTGCACCTACACATACAACACACACGTAAGCACACACACCTGAACAGGTGAGCCAGGTGCCACCTTCTGCCCTAAAGGTCAGGGATGCACCATTCAGTTTGCGTGCCAGTGTCTGGCACATCACAGGAACACAGTAAGAACTGAAAATATGGGCTTAATTCAATAAAAACATAGGAATGGAGCAAACACCTGGACTAGCAGAGTACAGGGAGTGAATGAATGAAGTGGAGCAGGATGCACAAGATGAAGCAGAGTGGACTGGCATGACTGCGTGAAGGGGATGATGGAATCCAATGCATGGACCAGAGTGAACAAATAGAATGGAGTGAATGAATGAATGAGCTATGATGAATGAATGGGAGGTGGGAATGGATGAATGAATGAAAAGGAAGACGTGGCGGCTGACCTCAAGGGGATTCTGGTCTAGGGGGATGAAGACACACAAGCCAAGATGTACAGGAGCGTTGGACGGTCCTTTCCCACTGACAGGCCACTTATCAAGTAAAGAGTACTTGATCTTGTGGGTTTCATGCAGAGTCTCAATTACCCCTAGCAGTGGATGGTTCTGTGAGCCTCCTTCACTTGTTCTGCTTTACAAACTAAGCAACAAAGACAGGGAAAGTTTAGTCACATACTGAGAAAGCAGCTGTTCAGGACCACTTTTGGGAAGCAGACTGTGATGGAGCTTCTGAGCCCGAGGTTCTTCAGGGAGAGCTCGGAGGTGCCACTCCCGTGAAGGGAGAGATAGGAGCCCAGCTGGGCAGAGGGGCACGGGGGTGTGGGTACAGTCTCAGCAAAGGCCTCATCCCACCCCACAGGGAGCCCTGAAGCCGAGAGATATCCTGGGTTAGGGTAAGGGGACCCTTCCCCACTCACCAATCCAAGATCCGGGCTATTTTATTCTCTCAGAGTCATGGAGGCCAGAAGCCTGTAATCAAGATGCCTGTGGGGTTGGTTCCTTCTGAGTGTTCTGGGGGAGAATCCGTTCTGTGGACCAGAGTGTGATGGCAGAAGGTGGGTAGGACCAGCTGTGAGGGGGACTCCAACTGGGCCTGGCAGAATAACGGACCCCAAAGACATCTGCATCTTGACCTCCAGAACCTGTGAGTATGTGACCTTACGTGGCAAAAGGGACTTTGCAGATGTGATTCAGCTGAGTATCTCAAGATAGGGAGATTATTCTGGATTATCTGGGTGAGCCCAATATAATCATAAGGGTCCTTGTAAGAGGGAGGCAGAAGGGCCAGGGTCAGAGAAGGAGATCTGACAGTGAAACAGAAAGAGAGAGAAAGAGAAAGCTTTGAAAATACTGTGCTGCTGGCTTTGAAGATGGAGGAAGGGGCATGAGCACGGAATGCAGGCGCTCCTGGAAACTCAAAGAGGCAAAGAAACAGATTTTCCCTTAGAGCCTCCGGAAGGAATGCAGCCCAGCAGACATTTTGTTAACCCAGTAAAACCCTTTGCAGATTTGTGACCTCCAGAACTAATAAATAAAATAATAAATGTGTATTGTTTTAAGCCACTACATTCGTGGTAATTTGTTACAGCAGCCATGAGGAAATATATACGACCAAGGCAGGAAAGATGGGCTTGGAGACACTCATCTGGTCCAATCACATCACTCTGTGTATTTGTTAGCTTGGCTTTTAGGGCCCTCAGACCTGGCTCCAACCTCTTGCAGCTTATCACCCACCACCCTTTTCCACCCTCTCCCTTCCCAGCCTCACTGGCCATGCTGTCCCTCAAACACACCAAACTCACTCCTGGACCAAGCCTTTTCACTCGCTAGTCCCTCCATTCTGGAATGCTCCGCTCTCACTACCAATAAAAATGTGTGCTTGTTTGTCCCCTTACCATTTAAGTTTTAGCTCAAATATCATCTCCTCAGAGAGAGAGAGGTGTTTCTTCCCAACTACTTGAGCTAAGGCAGCCCTCCAGTCAATCTCACTGCCCTAGTTTAATTCTCTCTCCAGCATCCATCACTCTATTTTCTTGTTTACTTGGTTTATTGCCTGTCTCTGGCTCAAGAAGGTCAGCTGCATGAGAGATGAGACCTTGCCTATCTTGTGCACTGGTGACTCCCCAGTGCCTGGAACAGAACCTGAAATACAGTAGGCATTCAAATACTTATGGATGGAGATGGACTGATGGATGGATGGATAGGTGGAGGGGTGGATGGATGGATTGAAGACTGGTGGCTAAAAGAGATACAAGGATGGTGGGTGGAAAAAGGATAGATGGAGAGATGGAAAGAAAGATGGAAGCATGGATGGGTGGGAAACTGGTAGATGGAAGGAAAAAGGGAAGGGTTGATGAACGGAAGGATAGGTGGTGGTAAAGACTGGTAGATGGATGAAAAAAATGTGTAGATGGAAAAATATCCATTTGGGTGGGAAGAATGGGTGCATGGAAGGAAAGGAAAGATGTAAGGATGAATGGATAAGATAATGAATGGGTAAAGGGAAGGATGGGAGGATGAAAAGATGCATGGATGCATAGATGGATGGAAGGATGATGGATGATGGATGGATGGATGGATGGAAGATTGGATGGATGGATGGATGAAGACTGGAGAGGTGAATAGACAGATGAATGGGTGGATAGATGGATGGACAGATGGGAGGATCGATAGATGGATGAATGGATGGATGGATGGGAGAAAGGATGGGTTGATGTGAGGATATAGATAGAAGGAAAGATAGAAGGAAGAATGGACAGAATAATGGATGGATGAGTGAAGGATAAAAGATGGGCAGAAGGAAAGATAGATGTAAAATCTTCATGAGGTGGCTGCCAGATTAAGCTGGATAGATATTGCTGATGCTAAATACCTCCCATCTGTGTCTGAAAGGGCCTCGTGCTCTACACCTTTCTAACGAGGACTTTTGTTGCCAAGTGACAGAAGTCAACAGACTGTTTGCACCTCTAATCCTTGGAAACGGACTCCATAATCGTCTTAACTCATCAGCAAATATCTATATTTAATGAATTCCCCACCTGATGCCTGGCTCCCCACACCCAGCTATTGACTTAGCGGCTTTATCACAGGGCTTGGTAATCCCGGTTCAAAGCATTAGCATTAACTTCTCCCACCACCAGAGAGGTCCCTCTGTGCTCTGGCCTCTTTCCAAATAGAAAAAAGATTTTCTCACATCACTTCTCTGCTTAAAACCCTCGGGGAGCAATCTGTGGCTTGCAGGACAGGTGCAAATTCCCAGGCCCTGCAAGTCCTTCCCCTCATGGCCCTGACCTAACTTGCCGCCTCATTCCTCATTCTCCTCTAGCTCCTGTCACTTAACCCTCCCCTACCCCCGTGCTGCCATCATATGAAAATCCCCTCCGGTCTGAGAACAGACCTTGTTCTTCTGCCTCCAAGTCCCGTACAGGGTGTTCTCTTGTTCCTGCACATGGGTGTCCCTTCTCTCCATCCACAGAATGTCCTTCCTTTGAGAAACTCACTTGTCATGGCAGAGAAGCTCCACTGGTCCCTCAAACACAGTTATCTTCACAACTGCAGACCCACAGTCATCTCCTGCCAAATCTGGTCTTTTATATTGTTCATGTCCTGAAAGCATCCTCCCAGTCCTCTAGACCAGAGATTCAGGAGGCATCCGGGATGCAGCTCTCTCCTCCATCCTTCACATCCCATGAAATGCCAAGTGTCAGCAACTCCTGCTCCTGCATTCCAGCCCTCCCAGCCCACCATCCTCTCTGCCACCACCAGGTCCCAGCCCCCTTCCCTCTGCCGTGGTTGAGGAAGAGACCCCCACACTCACTGCCCCACCCCCATCCCTTCTCTCTCCGCTCACCCCCCACTATGGCCAGCTAGACCACAACAGAGAGCTAATGTGGCCCCAGTGGGCCTCTGCTCCAGGGGGCCTTTGCTACCCTTAGAATAAAAGCCCTAATCCTTTTCTCACTTCACAAAGGCTTTCTGGTCTACCCCCTGCCTACCTCTCCAGCCTGTGACCACCATCCCCCAAAATTGCTCATTTTCCATCTGGACTTCCTTTCAATTCCTTCTGGGCATCAGTTTCTCTCAGCTCCTGGCTTTAGTGAGGCTGTTCCCTCTGCTTAGAACACTCTTTCCTATCCCTCTTAGCCTGGATAATCCTACTTATTGTCAATATCTCATCATCACTATGATGGTAACCATAATAATAGCAACAGTAGCTAATGTGTCAGAATGTACTATGTGCTGGACACCGTGCTAAGTGCTATAGGAGTATCCTGTTGGGTCCTCACAGCAACACTATGAAGCAGGGATGACTGTTAAGCCCATTTCTCAGATGAAGAAACTGAGGCAGAGAGTTCAAGTGACTGGCCCAAGCTCTTGGCAATTGAAATCAGGATTTGAACCAAGGCAGTCTGACATCAGAATCTCCCTCTTAACCACTTCACTCTAGGGGTCCCACCCAGCTGGTACTCTGAGCATAGCACCTAACATCTGCATCATAAATCCCCTGTGTGGAAGACCATCTCCAAATATGGCCACCAACAATTCCTCCCAACCCTGACACCAGGAAGTGCTGTGTATTCCCCTCACCTTGGTTTGGTCTACGGCTTGGTCTGGCCAATAGTATGTGGGGAGCCTGGGCTGTGAGAAAATGAGCAGCTCTCACCTCTTCTCTTGGAGCCTGGTTGTCATGCTCTCAAGAGGTCAGGGCTGGACTACCTACCAAGGAGGGGCCCAGTGGAGAGAAGCCCCAGCAAATGAGGCCACCTTGGGCATTCCAGCCCCAGCTGAGCTCCTGCCAAGCTCCTGGCCCCAAGATTGGGCTCAGGGGAGACCAGCAGAACCATCCAGCTGAGCTCCAGACAGCCTGTAGAATTGTGGGAAAACCCCAAATCATTGCTGTCTTAAGTCCCTGGCTTGGTTCCTTTCAGCCTCAGTTTCCTCATCTGAAAAATGGGGACAGGAATTTCTGCCTTCCATGTTTGTTATGAGGATGGTGTGAAAATACCTGGCAGAGGAAGATGGTCAGTGGTTGGTTACCAGTTTTTAACTTTGGACCAGCCAAGGGAACCATCCTTTCTTTTGACTTTTCTCATCCATCCACTGTGACCCAAGCCCAAACCATACTCATAGCTCAAGTTTTCCAGATGTACAGTTCTGCACCCTCCCTGTCTTGTCCTATGACCTGCCTGGTACTGGGCTTCAGTCCTACTGGCCGAGAACATCGGGGAGGGGCTAGGGACAGATGTCTCCTGCTCACCCAGAGCAGCAGGCCCTGGGGACAGAGAAAGAGTGCAGAGAAATGACTCCCTCCAGATGTGCATCTGCTGTCCAGGGAGAGCCATGGTCTGGGTACAGAAGGAATCGTATCCACTCCAACATCTGGCTGTCAAACACATCTCTACTTGTCTAACTTAAAGGATGATTTGATCCAGACCTGCTCCCAGGCAGAGGAAACGAGAAACAAGGGGTATTCCAGTTGGAAAATACTTTCAAGGTTGTTTATTCCATAAATCACAGATTTGAATGACTACGGGGCTGAGGCAGGTGATGTCAACGTACAAGGCAGGCGAGTGTAAGAGAGTAAGGGTTAGGAGCTTCATACAATTCCTACCAGGTACACTGTGGCTATTTCAGGAACGTTTTCATTTAAGTTTAACCTAAACACACATGTCAAGAGTGTATAACTCATGGAGTAGATTAACAGGTAGTTGCCCTTGGCCAAGA
Organism: Camelus ferus; assembly: GCF_009834535.1. Classification (NCBI taxonomy): domain Eukaryota; kingdom Metazoa; phylum Chordata; class Mammalia; order Artiodactyla; family Camelidae; genus Camelus; species Camelus ferus. The sequence continues at coordinate 56,632,817 of NC_045704.1, read as the reverse complement.
GTCGGGGTACACCGGGAGTGACTGCTAGGGTACTAGTTTTCTTTTTGAGGGGGTGAGGGTAATAGCTCAGTGGTAGAGTGCATGCTTAGCATGCACAAGGTCGTGGGTTCAATCTCCAGTACCTCCATCAAAATAAATAAATAAATATAATTACCCCCCCCAAAAAAGAAAAAACAGACAAACAAAATTAGATGTGGTGGTGGTTGCACAATTCTGTGAATATACTAAAAACCACTGAATTTTACACTTTACGTGGGTGGATTTTATGGTATGTGAATTACATATCAATAAAGCCATACCTCCAAAATGATAGGTATATAGGAACAAACAAAAAAAGAATATAGAGCTTGATGAATTTTAACAAAGCAAATGGACTCATGGAACCACCACTCAGAGGAGGTGGGGAACGCCGCCAGCATCCCAAGCCCCTCCCACGCTTCATCTCATTGACTATCGCCTCCTCCCACTCTTGAAAGTAACCACGAGTCTGAATTCAACCAGTAAATTAGTTTTGCCTTCCTGCCTCTTTCTATGGATTGATCATTCAGTGTGTATCCTTACATGTAGGGCTTTCACTCAATGGCATTTGTGAGGTTCATGTTGACATACAGCTGCGGGTCAGTCAACTTCACTGATGTAGAGCGTTCCATGGCAGCCCACAGAGTAACCAATTTATCCACGGTGATGGACGTTTGGGTGCTTCTATGTTTGGGCTACTCCAGATGGACCTGCCATGGACACTCCTCTGGTACATGTCTCCTGGTTAGTGAGAGTATTTACTCTCTTGAGTACAGAGCTAGGAGTGGAATTACTGGGTCACAGGGTGGGCATGAGCTCAGTTTAGTAGATGCGGCCAGTTTCCCAAAGTGGTTGTTCCAAATTCCATTTTGTTAACATTGTTTTAATAACATGGGGAGGGCCAACCCCAAATATTCCTGTAGGCTCTCCTCTGCCTGGGAGCTGTCCAACCTACATTTTCAGAGCCATATAAGAACTCCACTAAAGAATGGTCCAAGGTCACAGAGCAATGTAGTAGTAGAGTGCATATTCGTGGCCAAGTTGTTGACCCCCCCAAACCTCAATGTCCTCATCTGTAAAATGGGGCGATAGTAAGTAACATCTCTTACTTTGAGTTGTTGGGAGGATCAAGCAAAATAATGCTTGGAAAGCACTTGGCACAGTGCCCAGCTTCTGGGAACTCTAGATGTGAGCTATCATTGCTGTGGCCACTGTCAGGTTTTCTCATCCTGGGTCCTCCACCTTCTATCAGAACCACTCACGTTGGTAAGGATGGACTGCTAAGGATGAAAGTTTAATTAGCAATGACATCCCTTATTCCAGAACTCATGGCTAAGTTGTGATATCAACACACAGAAGGTCAAGCCCTATTACGTATGTTCCTCCAAACCCTAAGAAACAACATTCAGATGACTGTGTTCTCTGACACCACACCAATTATATAAATTATATTAAAAATGTGTTCTCTTGCAACTGTTTTTGAATTATATGTTAGTATGTCATTTCAACTTGTGGTTTTCCAATTTCATTAAAGACAAGTTGATATCAAAGCCTTAAGATTTGTCATCTATATTAAAAGCAAAACAGTTTAAAAGTCTTCAATTTTATTAGTCAGGTTTCTATCAAAAAGTATGAAAGAAAGAAGGAAGGAAGGAGGGAAGGAAGGAGGGAAGGAAGGTAGGAAGGAAGGAAGGAAGGAAGGAAGGAAGGAAGGAAGGAAGGAAAGAAAGAAGAAAACAAAACAAAAGCATTCACTCTTTGAGCTTCCCGAACGCAAAAGTTCCAAGTCAAGTCAGTGGTGTCCTTCCACTGAAGGTTAACTTAACGTTGGAAACCTGTCATTCTAGTTACATTTTAAAATGGTCTCATGCACCATTAACCACTTCGTGGAAGTGTGACTTTTCCCAGGGCACCATTTTTGTCAAGGGGACTGATGGCCTGAGACAGGAACTAGGAGGCTGGAAGAGGCAATGTCCCATAAAACCCAGGTTTCATGACCATTGAGAAGATTAAGCTCCCGTGTGCCTTACTGTTCATTTCAAGTGGTCTCAAGTGGGCGCCTTTTAATCTTTACGTGGAAGCTGATGATTCAGAGGGTGATGACAAGAATTGCTTTCCAAATGGTCTAGAAGGGAAACGCAGCCCATCCCAGTGTCTTGTCTTTTTTCTCTCTGTTGTTTGAGGCATCTGATGAGGGCTTAGTATAATTAAAGTGGAGTCAGGGGCCAGAAGATAAAACAGCTATTTCAGAGAGGGAATTTTTCCAACTGAGCTAAGAGATCAATTAAATCCCAGGCTGAGATATCAAATCATTAGCGCCTCCCTGATCCAGAGGTGGCTCAAACCTGCCAGGGCATGTGGAGGAGGGGCACAAAGACCCTGGGGCTGGTGTTGAGAGGGCACCAGTCAGGGAGTGCAAATGGGGCAGACGGGTCCTTGGGGTCAAGTTGAAGAAGGAGTCAGGAAACAGCAGTGGGATGTGTCAGTCTCCACCCTGGTGACCTTAGGTGCTGAGGCCAACTGAGCACCCTCAGCAAGCCAAATGCACTTTGAGGCCAGATTCTTTCCCTATTTTTTCAGTGTTAAAAGTTGCCCACCTGCACAAATCGGAGATGGCCACAGGCCCCCAAATCCAACCCCCTGCCTTCTAATGGGGTGGTTGTATAAATAAACTCCAGAGTTCTCTAGCCAGCTACAAAATCCTGGAAGTGGTATCAAGTCGCTCTGGGCCTCAGTTTCCTCATCTGTAAAATGGGAGCAAATAATAAACCCCCTTCCCAGGACAGCTGTGGGAATTAAATGAATTAAATCACAGCAAAACTCCTGGTCGTAGGTGGAGCTCATTCGGCAGTCACCTCTCACCCTTAACCTTTCTTCTCAATGGTGGATGTGTTTTAATTTCTTCAAACCCAAGATGGGTAGGAGAACTTGGAGGTAAAAGGAGACCAGCTCTTCAGATTTATCCTTCCAATTGAGGCTGGGTTCCCACCCAACTTGAGCAATTTCTACAACTCCTACTCATGCTGACATGCAGACAATGGTACCAGAATAACTGTACAGGTTATTGAAGTGTTGAAATCTTCCTATATCATGCTCAAGTGCCCTCCAGCTCCAGCCTCCACAATCCACACCCCTTGGACTCCCCATAGTCTGGCAACTAAAGGGTTCACCCTACACAGCTGGGGCCTCTGGGACCAAAACTCAAGTCCATTCTGATTGGTCAGAGTGCTGCACTGGGCTTAAGTCCATTCTGATTGGTCAGAGCGCCCCTGTAGAGGTGCTGTGTTGAGCTCACCAATACTCTCAACAGGTACGTGGGCTTTACCATTCCCCACTCGTACAGTGGAAAAAACTGGGGCACCCAGAGGGGAGGTGAGCAGCTCAAGGTCACTTTTGCGATGACTGGCAGATCCAGGAGCTGCCGGACTTCTGGAGATGAGGCAGGAACATGTAGGGTGTTTGGAGGACATGTTAAGTGCATCCCATGCCTTGCCCCATGGTGCACACCAACCCTCACCTCTGTACTGAGACTACCTGCTTTTGAATCCCAGCTCTACCACTTACAAGCTGCATCACCACAGGCAAATGATTTATGCCCTTTGGCTTCAATTTCCTTACAGGTAACAAAACAAAACAAAACCCAGAGCGTTACAACCTCAGGACTACAGACATGTGGAACCAGATCATTCTTGTGGGGTGGACTGTTCTGTGTATCGTAGGAGGTTGACAGCTTCCTTGGCCTTGATCTACTAGATATCAGTAGCATCCCAACCCCACTCCACCCCCAGCACACAGTCAGACCATCAGAAATCTCTCCAGACATTGCCTCATATCCCCTCAGTGGCAAAATCATCCCCCCCCAGTTCTGAGGGCTAACGGTTTATAGAGAGGGCTGGACATATTGTGAGCCACTGTTATTAGTTACTTCATCTGTTAGAATTGGATTTGCCCGCAAGTAACTGTGACCGAAAATAACCGTGACTTAACCTAGACAGCAGCTTGATTCACTTTCACAAAAGCAGTTCACAGTTCAGGGTTGTGTGGGGGCTCTGCTCCACACCTCCATCCCTAACATTCGACTTTGTCCTCAGGAACCAAGGTGACAGTTACAGACAACAGTATCGAAAAGGGAAGAAGGGAGAAAGGCAGGAACAGAGGGCACATGCCTGTCAGCCATCCCTTAAAACAGATTCCCAGTGCTGCCAGGTTGACCCTCCACTGTCATTCTATTGGCCAGAACTTGGTCACATGACCATGCCTAGCTGCAAGAGAGGCTGGGAATGTAGTCTTTCTTCTGCATGGCTATGTACCCAGATGACACTATATTACTGCAGAAGAAGAGAGAATTGGCTCCACGAGGTCATGGACTCTCCTGAGCCTGCTGCAGTCAGGAAGCTGATTAAAGTCAAAGGTTGTCAGAGCCACCAGGCTATGAGGGTGATATAATCCTTGGAGCATCTGGTCCATTACTTTTAATAAACCACTAGACAGGAGATATTAGCAGATCACACAGGAAGTAAAAGCACAGGCAACTCATCTTTAAAAAGAAGGCCTGGGAAATGCTGTGAGGCCAGTATCTTTGATAATCAACTCCCTCCCCCTCAGCCCCACCATCCCCTGCCCTCCACATTCTGTGTGAACTTGAACAGAGAGGAAGGGAACGTGGGACACTGGACCAAGAATCTGAGGGACTCTCCTTTTGATTCTAGCACCCAGAGGCTGCATGACTTAGCTCAAGTCACCAACAAGGCAGATACTGGAGTCTCAAACATCAAAATGAGATATATTTCTGTACATGCATTTTGTAACCTTCATAGCAGCACTAGCCAATAGAATTTTCTGTGATGATGGAATGTTCTAGATCTGCACTGTCCAATACGGCAGCCACCAACCACTACAAGTGGCTACCGAGCCCTTGAACTGTGTGCACGCGATGGGACACAGTTCAAGGAGGGACTGGACTTTGAGTTACATTTACCAGACAGTGCAGCTCTGGACAGTGCTTACCGCGTATGACGGAGCCTCTCAAGGACTTTCTGTCTCCCAGGTCCCTCATGTTCTCACCCTCCTCCCCTTATCATGAGCCCTAGAAAAGCAGCCCATCACACCCATTAGGATGGCTCTTATTTTCTAAAAGACAAGAAATAGAAAATAACAAGTGTTGGCGAGGATGTGGAGAAATTGGAACCCTTGTGGGGAAATAATGTAAAATACTGCAGCTGCTTTGGAAAGCAGTAGAGAGGTTTCTCCAAAAATTAAATACAGAATTGCCATGTGATTCAGCAATTCTACTTCTGGCTATATATCCAAAAGTACTGATGATGAACTGATATTTACACCCCCCTGTACGTAGCAGCATTAGTCACAACAGCCAAAAGAACAAGTGTCCGTTGATAGATGAACAAGTAAGCAAAACGTGGCATGTGCATCCATGCAATGGACTGTTACACAGCCTTAAAAAGGAAGGAAATTCTGACAAGTATGGCAACATGGATGAACCTTGAAGACATCAAACTAAGTGAAATTAGCCAGACATAAAAAGACAACTACTGTAAGATTCTACTCATATGAGGTACTTAGAGGAGTCAAATTGACAGGGACAGAAAGTACAATGGTGGTGGCCAGGGGCTGGGGAGATGGGGAGGTGGGACGTTATCATTTAATGGGGACAGAGTTTCAGTTTTGCAAGTGAAAAAAGTCTGGAGGTGGATAGTGGTGATGGTTACACAGCAAGGTGAATGCATTTAGTGCTCTGTAACTGTACACTTAAAAATGGTTAAAATGGTAAATTTTACGATATGCATATTTTATCTAGAAAATTTATAAATATTTATTTACAAACATAGTTTTACTTATAGGTATGTCTTTTTAAAAACACCCCAAAGAACTCTGAAACTCATTTGAACTATGGAAAACTGAAAAGGGAAACTCTGTTGTGGGTCCAAGGAGGTCAGAGTCTCCAGCACAAATGGTGGAAATTGAAGGGGTTGGGGGAGATTGAGGGGGCTCCCCTGAAGCCCTTTGCCTGAGGAGCAGCCCTGCAGGATGATGTAATCAACCACATTGAGCCCAGAGAGCTAACAGATGAACCATTTCTAGAACAGAGACCTTTTCCGTCTCCTTCTTGGTGCTATCAAGACTATAATATGGGTCTTAATGTTAAAGGAAAATGTTAAAGATCATCCAGTCTTCAGGGTGATCTTGGCTGGGAATTATGCTGGCCTGGAGACACAGCTGGTTCAGAGGCCACAAATGCGGGCCAAGTCTGAATCTGATGTTCAGACAGCTTTGTTTGGAATGTCAGGGATTGAAATTTTCTTTTTAATTAGCTGTCAATTTCAAAATTGCAAAGTTCTATATAAAAATCTGTACTCCGGCTTGTCTTGAACAAACAGGAAAATCTGGCAGTGTGCAACAGTCAGCTGCTCCTGAGTCGCAGTGACTCCTTCAAATGGGACTCACCCGCCTAGCTCACCACACTCCCCACCACAACCTACTGCCTCCCATCCCCTCCCAGGCACCTCCCAGGTGTTTGTAACCAGCTCCTTCCCCACCTGTATGAACTGGAACAAGGATTCCAGACTCTAAGCATGTCTTACATAGATAGGAAGTTTACAGATAATTGAGGTTAAGTCCATTTCATAAATGGGGAAGCCAAAAGAAGATAATTTTCCCAGGATTTCAGAATCATCAATGAGCTGCAGTCCCTGAGATCCCATTCCTAATTTCTAGACATTCTCATGGTTGTAAAGCCCACGCATGTGCACACACGTGGCTCACTATCCTTGGCAACAACAGTCATAGCAGGGAATGTTTACTGACTGCTTGCTGCAAACCCAGGGGGCACCCAGCAGGCCTCCCCCAACAACGCTGCTACACTGGAGACACTGCTATTACCCTGCTGGGATGACGAGGCGATGGCGGTTTAGCTGACAAGTGGGGTGTCCTGCCAGAGCTACTGCTCAGATGAGGCTGCTCAGAGGGTTTTCGCATTGGTCTGTCCAATTACCCAGTGCTTAACCACCGTTACAAATTCTACCTCACTAAGCGACAGCTACCATTTTACCCTCTGAAAATTACATCAACCCCAGGCGTCTAATAACTTCCAGCGGAGAAGACAATGGAGCTTGAACCTGAGCTCAAATGGAAATCTGGCTTCTCTACACACACAAGGATCAGAATTAGGCTGTGGGAACCCATTCAATTGCCTCATTATTGTGTCGTCAGCCTCAATTGATTCCATAACTGAGTCTACATTCTACCCAAAGCAGCTACCCAAAGCAATGGTGAGCCTTGCATGTAATTTCTGATAGCTAAGTGTCCCCATTGGCACCATGGGATTTGTTCTATTTCCAAATACATTTGCCAATGGTTATTTCTCAGCCTCAAATCAATACATCATGAATGAGAAAAGCCAGAGTCACAAAGAGCCTCATTGAACACTTTCTGCAGGAATGAATATATCTTCCTATTGAACCAGCCCCAGAGGAATAGTGGACCTAGAAGTCATAGAAACTTTGAACGTGGGTTCAAATTCCTGCTCTGGTCTTTTGAAGCTGTGTGACCCTGAGCCAGGTACTCCACCTCTCTGGGCCTTGGCACCCTTACCTGTGAGAGTGGAGTGATATACCCATATCAAAGACCTACTGAATCACGTAAGACTGAGCTACGTTCTACAAGTTAGTAAATTACAACATGTCATGCAAGTGTCAGCTACTGTTTATTTTTTATCAAGCATGAAGAGCGCGCTACCAATAATCAACAGTTTGAATCTCCTGGTTTTTAATCTAGGTTTATTTTGTCTCCCGTTCAAATGCTTTTCCTTTAATAATTAATTTCTCTGCATACTTTAATCTTCAAAGCCCTCAACACTCACAGTAGGAGTAAGATGGTGCAATTGAAGGCAATTAAATTCCCACCATAACGAAATGTAATTCTACCCTCATCTCTTGGAGAACAGGACCTGATGGTATCAAAGTGATTGCTGACCCTCTGGAAAGAGTTCCAAGTGACAGAGAGCGCTGGCTGGCTGCCTGCGTTTATGGCAGGCAGTGCCACTCCTCAGACCTTCGGCCTTCTCGGCACACCTGGACTACTGGAACGAGGACTCTGAGCTCACTTGGTCTTCAAGGGGCTGTGGCGGGGCCAGCATCTCGAGCCAGGGGCCACAGCCGAGACTGTCAGCATGCTCACCTCGCCAGAAGCTTCTATTCGCTCTTTGTCACTTGCACTCTTGGCTGCTAGAGAGGCCCCTGCCCAAGAGCACACAGTGACATCAGTGTGATGTGCTGTTTAGGGTCACAAAATGCACTAGGGCTGACATGGCAATCAGGAGAAAGGGAAGGCCTGGAGCGAGTTACCATGACGTGTGACTCAAAGGTGGCAGAGGACAGAGGTATGTCAGGGACGGGGGGCTCCCTGGACGAGGTGGCCACCCTGGCCTTCCCAACCCCAAACCCCACCAGGATGTTTATTGCCAGACTTGGAGCACATACTGTGTAGAGTGGCCTTTTTGATTCACCAGAGCTGCTTATTTTGTGGTGATTGATAAAGCCTAGTTCTCAGCGTGTTTCAGAAGGCCCCTCTGGGCCAGTGGTCTAATCTCTGCCATCTTTTCAGCCACAGGAAAAAGAAGTCATCAGGTCCTCTGCCCTTAATAGCCAGCTGTCATCCTCACCTTTACTTATTAAAAAAAATGAATTGACCTTTTATATCATAAAAAATGTATTTGCAAATTAGTTTTGCCATATTATATACACAAGGATGGAGCTGTCCAGGAGGGCATTTGAGGGCATTTGTGTGACCTCAGACAAGTTGTTTAACCTCTCTGAGCTTCTGCTGCTTCATCTGCAAAAAGATGATGTGAAACACCCTTATCTCAAAGGTGTTGCGGGGGTGGGGGCGAACTGAGGTCATGAAGGAAAGCACGCAGCAAGCCCTCAAGCATTTAATACAAAATGTGTCGAAAAGGGTCTGGAAATACACACAAGATGGAAACAGGGATTCTGGGTTGAGAGGAGAATGGAATGTGCCTTTGGATTTTTGTAGAGAAATATATATTTGATATGGAGATATGAAAATAACACAGGCTTATTTGAGAAAATGTGGGAAATCACTTGGAATAAAATAAATCTTGTTTTCTGCAACCCCAGCACCATATCCCTAAGGGAGAGATAGTTGGTCTTTAATATTCTTATCATTAGCCAGGTAAGCCCTACACAGAGTGCAGAAAAATGAACAAAAAGTGTCCTTGACTTTGGATTCTGGTCACAGCTCCCAAGCACAGACCCCAGAAGCTCAGGGGTCAGGAAAGTGCCTCTCACTCCATTGAAGTCCTCTATTTATCCATCCATCCACTGCTGACTGTGTGCCCATTCAATGCCAGCCCTTATGCGGGGAGCATAATTGACAAACTTCCAGCTCCGGTCCAACTTTACCCCTGACAACAGAGCGAGATGCAAGGCCAGCCCTGCTCCTGAGACATGGTGCTGCTGGAGGCTCTGCCTTCCCCCGTGGCTGGAAGAAGACTGTCACCCCTTCTCCACCACTGTCTGTTCACCCAGACCTGCTCCAAATATACCACTGAGAGTTCTGTCTGTCCTTCCTACTTGTTTAGCCAAGAAGGGTACTGGGTGCAAAAGCCAAAATTTCTGCTGACAGCAAAACCAGTCGAACAGTATTTCTTTGGAGGGTAACAAATGTTTCTGTGTTCCAGCAGAGAACAAAGGTTCTGCATTTTTTTAAAATCAGGTCAATTATTTCATTGCTTTTAGCTTCTCAATCTTGCCTGATTGAGGACTTGCTCTAGAATATTGAGGCTCCGTGGGACAGCAGACTCTTCTGGTGACCTTCTTGTCCCCTGCAAGGAAGATCGCTGCCCTAGATTTTCAAAATCTTCAGGAAGGCAGAATATGTCTGGGCCAAAGTGCTCTTAAAAGATGAGAGCAAATATGAGATTTTTTCCAGCAGTAAAATTGGCTTTATGCCCCTGATAAAACACACACACACTTACACGAGATGCTGTTCTCAGGACATTAGAAACAATTAAGACCCCGTTTTGTTTTGTTTTTTTAAGTTTCTGTGTAAATCTATGGTTTGTTTGCCCTTTTTAAATTATATAACCTTTGATCAGTTATGTTTATTGAAGTTATTATTAATAATATCACTAAGAATAATCCTGAACCTTGACTGCTTACTCAGTGCTGGACACTATGGTAAGTGCTTTCCGTCCTTGTCTTATTTAATCCTTGCAACAATCCTACTTTTGAGGTAGGTGCTATTGGCCTATTGTCAGCTCTGTTTTATAGATGAGGAAACTGAGTTTCAGAGAGTCAAAGTAATTTGACCAAGGTTCCAAAGCTAGAGATGGAGAGAACTGAGATTTGAACCCGGGCAGTCTGACCTCAGAGCCTGTGAGTTTAATCTCTACATGATTCCTGAGCTTTGTATAAGAAGAAAAAAACATATACATAACAACAAAATAGAAATCAGGTCTAAATCTTCCACTTCGGAGATGACCACTTAGCATCTTGATAGATATTCTTCCGTTTTATTTTTCCTTTGCCTTTTTCCCTTACCCAATGTAGAATGAACATTCTCTCATGTCAATAGGCATATTTTTTTTGTTGTGTTTTGAGTCCCATAGACAGACATTACTGGAAGCTCCACCCTCAAAATGGGAGAAACCAAGAAAAAGAAGATAAAATGACTGGATAAAATTCCCAAGGATGATAGGACTAAGAACAAAGCCTGAATTTGGAGGTCTGCTCTTCCCTTGGCTTCTGACAAAGCCTCGCGGTTTATTATGAGACATGGGAGGTTATTATGAGACATGGGAGGTTACAGGTCATCAGATGACCAAAGAGGAAGGAAATTTAAAGGAGCAGTAACAGCTTTAACACCACCACAAAGTCTTTGATGCCCCTCCCATTGAGGCTGGGGCTGTGACCCCTCCTTTGGGTGTAGGTGTGCTTGTGATGGCTTTGACCAATAGAATACAGCAGAAGTGACACTATGTGACTTTTGAGATTGGGTAACGAAAGAACATGCATCTCCCCCTTGGCCCACAGGAGCCGTGAGCTGCCAGGATAGAGGTCTGACCAACCACTGTGGTTGCCATCCTGGAGAGGCCATCTGGAGGCGCTCTGGCCAACAGTCCCAGATGAGACCAGCCTCTGGCCATCCCTGCTAAGGTGCAAGCCCCAGATTTGAAGTCACCCCAGCTTCTGGGTCTCCCGGCCAGCATCACAGAGCAGACATTAGCCTGCCTTGCTAGACCCAAATTTCTGATCCACAGAACCCATGATTCTTTTTTATGTATCATAAGTGCTCATTATTTTATGCCACTAAGTTTGAGATGGTTTCACAGCAGTAGGTTCCTGGAACAGAATTTGGTACCTGGAAACACAGACTGACATAAACAAACTTTGAGCTGGGCTCTGGGCTGTCCTGCTTGCATCTGAGTACAAAGAGACCGAAACTCCCTAAAGGTCCTAACGGCCCCCAGGCCTGCCCTACCTGGACCTCCAGCTGACCTCTTTGGCTAGGAAAGGGCATCAAAATAAAATTTTCAAGAAGTTTTTTTTTTTTTAATGTTTCTCTTACCAACGTAGGATGAATGCATGTTGAAAACTGACTGTGCTCATTAACAAAGGGGCCAAGAGGATGGCAAAGATGGTCCAAGAAGCATGTGAGGACCTATTGTTAATGGGCAGCCGAGACTGTTGAGATCAGATTACTGGGTGAGATGTAAAACCGAGCAGCCTTCTGCAGGGCAAGGAAACCGCATCCTTGGGGATTTCTTCGTTAACAGAGAGAAGTCATATCTATCTCTTGCAGGCACAAATTTGCTAGTTAGCATATTCACTTTCAATTCTGGACCCTAATGAATAGTAAAAAGAGAGCTGAACAAAGGCACGATTCCTTAGGAAAGCAACTATAAATAAGTCACAGGCTGGCCTATCGGTCAAGGCTGTTGTGTGACATTAAAAGGACAAAGAGCATCTACCTCCCTTACTCTTAAAGTTTTTCATCATCTTCCTATTGTGAATCCCAGCCACCTTGACCACCCATCGCCAGCTGTACTGGGGACCTTGGCATCCTTCCTCTAAAACTGCTCGCGTCCTAACATCCTGAACTTGGACATGAGTCTCTGCCTCCCCTCGGCCTCTGTCCTCCTGGAGACCTCGGGCTCCTAGCTCTTCTCCTAGGTTCCCAGTCCTCCCCTGCCTCCTCCGCCTCCATCAGGCCCTTCTGGCCCCCAAGACCCCTGGACCCCCAAGCTTCTGACAGGCCTACTAAAAGATGCACGATTCTGAAAACAAAGCTTCCAAACCATGAGAAAAAAACTGCTGCTATTAATATAGATTTTGACGGTTAACACATGTATTTGTTCACTGGCCAATTTCACATCCAAAATAGTCCGTCGCATTGAAACCAGCCTGTCGCTTTTTTGTCTCCCTTTGAATAGGCCTATTTAAGCAGGTACGGGAAGAGCCAAGGAATTGGACCAATCCAAAATTCCCTGAGCTCCTTGCAGCCAAAAGATCGCCAGTGCACAATAATAAATAAGTATGTTCCCATCTCTTGCAAAGCAAAGCGCTCCTCTGGGTGGGAATGCATTTCAGAAGTTGGATGTTCTGCGAGAGGAGGCCTCCAAAGGTAAGGCCACCTAACAATGAGCCAGCTTCTCTCCCTCCCAGTGCTCACCCTGGAGGCTCCCAACCACCACTAGTGGCCTCCTGGGCTCAGCAGTTCGCATGCTCCTGCCATTGGGCCTTTTCACCCCCTACCCCCACCTTCACCGCTGCAGACTCCACTCCTGCAGGGATGTTTGGGAGAATTGTCCACCATGACCTGGGCCCCACGGAAACTCCAGCTGGTTCCCCTCTGCCAGGCAGTCCTGCCAGGGACCCAGTGAAGCCCCACGGGGCCCAGGCCATGTTCCTGGCCAGCCAGCCCTCGGTCCAGGAGGGCACTTCTCAGGTCAGATGGTTCACATCACTGAGAAAGTGCCCAGAAGGGAACCCCCTTGGCCCGCGTTCCCCGGACTCACCTGGAACAACATGCTTCTCCTTAGACGCCTTGGAGCACACATCTCCAGGGGCAGGGGTGTGAGGTTGGATGTTTCCCGGGGATGGGGTTGGGTTGGAGACGACAGGGTGCAGAGAGGGTCCCTCTAAGACTCTCAGCCCTTTACAGGAAATAATTTGCAGCCTGATAAGGTGCAGTGACCCCTGGCGGTGGGAGGGCCGTGTTTGCTGGACCCAAACAGACTCAATCAGTCTGTTCCTTAGAAACCCTGGGAACCTCTGAAAGGGCCTCCCTCCCACCGATGCCCTCAAGGGGCTCCACGAGGCTCTCCAAGGGGGTTCTCTTGGCAGGAGAAGAAACCCGCCGGGCCCCCCGTGACCAGGAGGGAGTCCACAGTTCCGGGACGCACTCAGGTCAGCCTGGTGCCATTCCCTTCAAGCCCGAATCCCCACTCACTCCCTGCCTCTCAGCCAGGCGTTGGCCTCGCGGGGGTTGGAGGTGGGTAGAGGGGTGAGGAATCCTTTCCCTCAAGCACCCTCCAGGCCTCCCAGGACCCAGAGCTGCTCCAGAAGAAATTCATTGCTTTTCACACAACCTGGGACCTCCCCGCACCTCGCTGGGGGTGACTTCCGCTCCCTGGATGGGGTGCTGAGGAGACTCCTGCGTGTGCTCCCAGCCCCAGCTCTTCTCTGCACTCTGGACTCCAATTCCCAAACACGTGCAGCTGGGTGTCCTCAACCAAGTATGTTCAAGGCTGACATCCTCTTTCTCCCAAACGTCTTCTCCTCTATTGCTTCCTATTTGGGTTACTGCCCCACCCCAAATCTGCTCTGCCACACAGACTGGAAATCTTGGGGTCACCTTAGCTGACCTACTCTGCCTACACCGCATCCTCCGTCCACCCAGCACCCCGGACTCCGCACACCCTGCCAACTCTCCTCTTGAATCACGCCCACGTCCCTCCCGCCGCCTACCTCATTCCAGTCCCTGCCTTCTGCCTAGCACCCTCCTCTCATGGTCTCCTAACTGGGGTGCCCACCTTGCCAATGTCTTTATCTGGTACATATCTTCCCTCAGGTACGTCAGAACTGGTCATAGTCTTCCTGAGTTCTTTTAACAACTCTTAATGCCTTTTGAATAAGAACCAAGTGCCCTCACAATTGAACTTATTTACAAAACAGAAACAGACTCACAGACATAAAAAACAAACTTATGGCAACTGGGGCGGGGGGGGGGAGAGATAAATTGGGAGATCGAGATTTGCAGATACTACTACATATAAAATAGATAAACAGCAAGTTTATAGTGTATAGCACAGGGGACTGTATTCAATATCTTAACCTATAATGAAATGAAAACAAATACATGTAAGTATATGCATGACAAACTGTGCTGTACGCCAGAAATTGACACAGCATTGTAAACTGACTATACTTCAAATAAAAAAATATATCCAAATGCCCAATCCAGCACCCAAAGCCATGTTCTCTCTGAATCCTATTTCCCTTTCTAACATAATAACTGATGGTCCTTTCCTGCTGACCACATACACTACTCTCCAGACAGGCCTCCCTCTGCATACTTCAGTCCTCACTCCTGCATTCCCCTCAGCCCCAGAGGCCTTTGTCAGGGTCACTGCTCAAACTCCTACTCCTACTTCCATGCCCAGCTCAAATGGCCCTTCCTGCAAAAATCTTCCTAGGATTCTCCCAATTAGAACCCATCTCAAATTTCCCTGTCCTCCAAAAACTCAGTGGTTTACCTCATTAACATTTCTTTAAATCCGTACTTGTGACACTCAGTTGTGAGTCTGTCTCCCCGATGTGCAGCCCACAAGTCCAGGGCTGGGTCTTAATCACCCCTGAACACCCTTCAGTCTCCACCCTCGAGCAGAAATTGGTGGGGAGTGGAACTCCAGCAGAAGCCAAGCATCTTCAACCTGATCTGCGTGGAAGCCTTTGTAATAGGCCAGATAAACTATCCAACTGTCCTGACCACTAAAAAATAACACTCATAGAGGGTGGGGATAGTTCAGAGGAAGAGCGCATGCTTAGCATGCATGAGGTCCTGGGTTCAATCCCCAGACCTCTATTTTAAAAAAAAAGAAAAGAAACAGAAATTCATAAAATCATAGCTCTATGATAATTACCAGTATCTGTTGTAATAAGTCTTTATAATCATAAGTAGTTTTCAAAATGATACATAAAAGTTAAAATTAGGTTAAATGGAAAGTAAAATTCAGGATCTTCATCACCTTAAGGTTACTAGTCACAGCTTAATCTGTACCTGGTCTCGTCTCATGTTGCTTACTCAACCTTGAACCCTTCTGGCCTCTGTTACCTCCGGAGGCAGGGACGTGGCCCCAGGTGTTTAGCCTTGGTGGAATTTGAAATGTCGGTGCAGTGTGGCAAAGTGGTCAGCAGCAGACAGACTGGGTTTTGAATCCCAGATGCCTGCAGATAGGATTCTCCAAGGCTTGGTGTCTCCATCTCTAAACTGGGAGAGTAATTGAATCCACCACTGATTATCGTGCTGTTGGAGGGGTTAAAACGTGTATTTCATTCAGCGCATGGTCCATAGAAAGAGCTCAGTGATATGTAGTGGTGATGGCCCCCTTCTCGGTGCCCAGCATGGTCCTCTCTGAGCAACAAAAGAGAAAGGACTAGACTTGCTCTCGACCCTGAAAACTGTCTGGGAGCACTGGGAGCACACTGGGGTGGGAGGGAGCAGTGAGGCTCCTTATCTGCCATCCAACACCCCCTTCCCCAGGTTCTTGTATCTTCTTCACTGCAGCACCAAAGAGTAAAAAGAGTTTAGGTCCCAATATCACCCCCAGAACACTTGCTAATCGTGAAAGGGAAACATGCCCTTACAATGGACACATCTGCTGTGGCCACTTTAACCCAGTAAAGCATCTTGGTGTCATCCCTGGGGGACAGCCAAGCATCCTGAGTGCCCAGGTCCCCACCTATAAAGCATTCTTGCCAAAACTATTTAACCCAAGTGTAATCAATACTTTAGACCTGATTTCCAGAAATAGAGGGAGAAAGGGGCACTTGGGAACCATGGAATAAATCTAGAAGGAGAAACAGTCTACAAGACAACTGGCCTGATCTCTTTAAAAAGTCATTGTCATGGCAGGGGTGGTGGGGTGAGGAGGGAGAAGGTCCTGGGAGGGAACCGAAGACTATTGGAGTTTAAAAGAGTAAAGAAACATAATCAGCCAATGTCCTATGTGATGCTTAGTTGGATGTTGGTCTGAAAAACAACTATAAATGATACTTTGGAAAACACAGAAGTTTAATTATAGACTGAATATTATATGATGAGTAATCATATTTGATGTGATAATGGTTTTTTGGTTATGTAGAAATTAACTTCATTTTTCTGGTTGTCTATGATAAAGATTTCAGGGTGAATTATCGCAGTATCTGTGGTTTACTTTGAAATGTTGCATAAGTAATAATATATATATATATATATATATATATATATATATATATATATATATATATATATACACATTCATATATAAAGTAAATATGACAAAATGCTAGTAGTTATGAGCCTAGGCAGTGAATAGGGACATTCATCATACCAGTCTTGCAATTTTTCTGCTTGTTTGAAAAACGTCATAATAAAATCTACAAGCATCTAGAGAGTAGGGGAAGCTGAGACCCCAGCACATGCTCTGCACTGTAATCCCCCAACCAGAATATAAAACATCTGGTCTCCTTGGAGGGCAATCCCACATCCAATAAAAAGGACTCAGCTGTCTGGCACTCAGAAGCAATGGCTGTGCCTTTGTAGCAGTGACTGTCCCTGCCAGTCCCCAACTTCTGCAAACCGCCGGAGGACAGACTCACTTTCAGAAAGAGCTTGCATCTTTCACTGGGAATAATTACATCTTGAGCAATATTTTTAAACAGAAAGCTGAGGCAGCTATAATTGGTCCAACCATCTCTCTCCTTCCTTCTAGAAAAGGAAGGTAGAAGGAAGGAAGGAGGGAGATGGTCAGGCAAATCTTCATCGCTGGGTTGTCTCTAGGTCCTCAGAATTCCAGCAAGTTGGAAGGCAGGGAAGGCAGGCTTGGTCCAGGTGGAGACAGAGCCGGGAGTAACTGCAGGATTCAGCGGTGATTGACAAAAAAACAGAGGTTCCAGGGCTGAAACAGCTTTGAAAGCCCAGCCACTTCAAAGCCATTCACTTGTGATTATCTGGTCTCAACTGGGTGCCCAAGGCTAAATTCAGCCCACTGATATGTCTTATTTGGCCCTCCATAGCAGTGGTGGTTTAAAAAGAAATAGTTATTGATTAACAATAATTCCCTAACATCATCTAATACTCAGTCTATAATTAAATTTCTATTTTCCAAAATATCTTTCATAGTTGTTTTTCAGACCCAGTTTTTCAATTTAAATACAACATACATATTAAAGTACACACATCACTTGCACAGATTCAAAACACTCTGTAATCAGGTCCCAGAACTCACTCTGCACCCTCGAAGGCAGTCATTTTCCAGACTTTTATCACCATAGATTAGTTCTGCCTGTTTTTGAAAGTTCTGTCAGTGGAATCCTGCTGTATCTGCCCTTTTGTGTCTGTCTCCATAATGACTATGAGATTCTTCCATGCTGTTGCAAATGGTTGAAGTGTGTGCACCCCCACTGCTGTATGGTATTTCACTGCAGGAGCACACATGATTTATGGACCCACTCTCCTGTGAGTGGGCGTTCCAATTGGCTGCTGTTACAACAGTGCAGTGACAGGCCCTCTAACCAGTGCCTTCTGGTGAGCAGATGTGCACGTTTCTCCCGGGTAGCCACCTAGGAGCGGAATTGCTGAGTCATCAGATGTGCACGCAGTGAGCTCCATGGTGCTTTGTAAATTTCTCATTAGTTGGCAACATTTAGAATTTGAGAGATTTATCATGAAATTCAGGGTTGTAGTTCTGCTTTCAAAGTGTAAAGCTACCACAACACAGGACCCACATTTGGTCTTTGTGAACTGGGGTTTGAATAACCCTCAGCCCCCGCCAGCCTGCCTGGTGTCATCTTCCTGGCTCCTGGAGGCCCCTGGACTTTGGGACTCCCAGTGGGAAATGATCCCAATGTGCTTTTACTTAGAGTCTATAATGAAAATTACTAGGATGCCTTGGTTTCCCCAATGAGGACATGCTGAATGACCCCAGTGGACTGTGGGGACCCCCAAGGACTGTGATGAGGTCATTCCAGTGGGAGTTCTGAGAAATGATCTCTTTCTTTCTTCCATGTTGGCTCCCCCTCCCAGTGGAACCAAGACACCTTTTAATTTAACTTTAAAAAAAGTTTTTGAATCAACACATGCCCATGATTTAAAAAAAAACAGTCAACAATACAAAATGAGGAGGGAGGGAAGGTAAAGCTCAGTGGCAGAGCGTATGCTTAGCACGCACGAGGTCCTGGGTTCAATCCCCAGTACCTCCATTAAAAAAAAATACAAAACTATATAGAGGAAAGGAAATTTCCCATTGGCGTTGCCTCTGGGGATGGAACCTGAGAGGTTTTGGGAGGGAGAGAGAAGGAATGCGAACACAGAGAGGGATGGTGACTTGCCCAAAGTCGCACAGCCAGTGAGTGACAGCCACAGCAGACCAGATCTCAGTAAGTGTTTGTGGCACGAATGGATGGATCTTAATTTCTGGAAGCAGGTGTTGGGAGGCCTGGCTGTACAGGCAAGCCTCCCAGCACCTTTTCCCCAACAAATGGCAAGTATCTCTGAAGGCTAGTTTGTGACCTGCCTGTCAGTCAGGGCTTATATCCATTCGCTATGGCTACTGTAATAAACAAAGTTAGCAGCTTGAAACAGCATCCATTTATTATTTTACAAATCTGGAGGCCAAAAGTCCAAAATGGGCCTCACTGGGCATAAAGATATCTACATCTTAATCCCCCGGACCTGCAAATATGTTCCTGACGCGGCAGAAGGACCTCTGCAGATGTGATTAAGAATCTTCAAATTCGAAGGTGATGAGAGGACAGAAGCAGAGGTCAGAGAGAGGCATCCACCCTCCAAGGAATGTGGGCAGCCCCAAGGGACTGGCAATAGATTCACCCCTAGAGTCTCCAGCAAGAATGCTGCCCTGATAATGCCCCAGAAGACCCATTTGGCAGTTCCGGCCTCTAGAACTACAAGATAATACAGTTGTGTTGTTTTAAGCCACTCCCTTTGCGTGCTTTGTTCCAGCAGCCCTGGCAGACTCATACCTGGTCACAGGCCATCCCTGTATCAGAAAGCATGGCAGGCGGCAGTCTTTCAGAAGACAGTGAGGACGGGCTGGCTTTGGCTGTCCTGTATCCCAGACTTCAGGAGGCTGGAAAGGGATGGGGGCCTGGCTACGTTTCCTGGTTAGCTGAGGTCTAGTGAACACAGCAGGCAGGAATATTGTGGGCAGGAAGCAGTGGCATTAAGCTGAAAGGGAATCAGAACTTTACCAAGCCCTGTAGAAGTACTTGATGAACGCCCTGGGCCTGGACCCCAGACTAAGCTCAAAGTTTCTATAGCCTGGCCAAAGCAACAGGGCTAATAGAAGGCACTGTGGCCATGGAAAGAGCACTGAGCTGCGAGTCCTACCTGAGCCTGGCCTGCCATTGGCCCTGCAAGCTCAGACTCTTTCTCCCCTTTTCTGGGTCTCAGTCCTTCCACGAGTTAGGAGGGGCTCACTCTAGATCAGCGCCCCTCAACTTTCCTCCTAAAAAACATTTTAAACA
This sequence comes from Camelus ferus, assembly GCF_009834535.1. Lineage (NCBI taxonomy): Eukaryota > Metazoa > Chordata > Mammalia > Artiodactyla > Camelidae > Camelus > Camelus ferus. The sequence goes on along the minus strand of NC_045704.1, from coordinate 56,613,015 downwards.
GCAGATTCCTTTCTTCTAACAAAATCTTCCTGGGTAACTTGGACTTGCTAAGATCATAATCCTAATAACAGCAAGCACTTAAATGGGACTGGCTTTGCTTGCCCAGAACATCTTCTAAGTGCTTTAGAAATGTAAATTGACTTGTGCAATACTCACAACAAACCAATAGGCAGGTGCTGTCATCTTTATTTCACAGATGTGGGAATTGAGGCACAGAGAGGTTAAGAAACTTGCTGAAGGTCACCCAGCAGGGAAATGGTAAATTCTTGATCTGAACCCATGCACTCCAGATCCAAAGAGAACTGAGAGGGAGGAGACAGGTTGGGGGAGATATGGCCAGAGATGTTAAGTGACAAATGCTGGGGGAGGTGAGGAGACAAAGAGGAGGGGAAAAAACCAGAATGACCTGGACAGATGATTTTGGAGTCTGGTCTATGAGAGGTGCTGGAGCAGCTGTGGGGTCTGAGAGAGCTGAGGGGTCGGGGAAGGGGGCAGAGGCTCTCCATCACTAGCAGGTGCCCTGGGGTCCCTTGGAGTGGGCTGAGTGTGGAGACTGGGCCTTGTGGAGCCACAGCATTTATTTGGGTTACACTTACAGACTCACTGTAGGAAACTGATCAGATTGAAGGCTGCCATGGTGAGGCAGCTTCCCATCCCCCTGCCCTCCCCTTTGTCTTTCCTCATTCCAGCCCCCTTGATCATTTTTGTAGAATCCTTAGGTTTCTGGCAACACCATTTAAAAATTGCTGCCCTAGACCACCTCCATTCTGTTGGCTCCTCTGTTCCTGCTTGGATTCATCCCATCGCCCAGGCCACAGAGAGCCCACTGAGGCCAGCAGCTCCGGCCACCCCGTCCAGGTAGCCTTGAAAGGCTGAAGCTTGGACCTCCTCACTCCCAGATCCTTGCATCAGAACCCCAAGTCTCTGTTAAGTACACATTCCAACCAGCAAGGTGACCTTGAGCAAGCCTCTTCCCTAGACCTCCAGACCTCATCTGCAAAATGAAGCTGATAATAATAACTCACCTTCAGAAGCCAAGAGACCGAGCCTCAAAACCTCTTAAGAAAATTAATAAAAGCCAATGTACATGGACCACCTACGTGAGAAGATGGTTTTGCCACTTCAGCCATCACTGCTTCCACTGTCCTCATTTGACCAGTGAGAAAACTGAGCCCAGAGGGGCAAAGTGACTGACCAAGGACACACAGCAAGGTAGTGCAGAGCTAAGGCCAGGATCCAGGCCCTAGAACTGGGTCTCTTCCTCTATCCCAATCGTGCTGCCAAATCCACAGAAGAAGCCTTCCCCATGCCTTCTGGGGTGACTCCCCCTGAACCCTCTCTTCTTCTCATATTTTTTACTAATAAAGAAACTGAGGCTCAGAGGCATGGAGTCACCTGCCCAAGGTCACCCAATCACTCACATCAGAGCCAGAGATCCAGGCGTGTATGACTGCATGCTCACGCCTCTTCTCTGATTGTCACGCAGCCTCCAGAACGCCCACCCAGCGCTCGGATGCTGGGTTTCACTGAACCTGTCCCAGGCATGGGCTAGTTAAAGGTAGAAAAAGTTCCTCCTGCAGCCTCTACCTGCACACCTCCCCATCATCAGGGAGCCTCCGGGATGCCAGGAACGGGTATAGCTGCAGACACCCCAGCCTCAAGTTGCCCTCCACTCCCTCCGAGTTATGCTCCTCCTTGGAGGGGAGGGAGGGCAGCTCTCCTTGCCTTCCAAGCGGTTGGCAGAGCGGCTGCTGCTCCTGCCTGCTGCCTGGCTGATGGAGAGATTATTTCTAAGCCCTTCCCATCCCCCACCCCCTTCTCTTGCAGGACCACACTGGCTGTCCCCGTGGGACTCAGAGTGCAGAGCCTGCCGCTGAAGCAGGACAGCTGGCCCGGCTCCCTCCCAGCATGAACCCCTCAGACCCTCACCTCTCACGGGGAAAGGGGCTTCTGGATCCTTTTTGAAAACCCACCCCACCCCTCCCTGAGCAGTTCTGCAGCTGCTGGAGAGATGCAGAATGAACGGACTTCTGGTTTCTGGAGGAGGCGAGGGAAGAAAGGTTGAAAACTAACTCCGCCAGAAACTGCTGCGTTTGGGATTTTTCTCTCCTTCCCCTTTATCTCCACCACAAACCTGTCTCTTCCCTGGGCATTGAGACAGGGGCTTCCCTTGCCTGACAGAGAAACAGCTGGAAATGGGCTCGCTGAGACAGGAGGGTGAGTTAAACTTTGGGAGAAGAAGTTACTATTTGCTGCAGGGGTGGGGATTTATTTGCAGGATGCTCTTAAACATCCTTGGCCAAGTGCTATTGTGAGTGAATCCCTTTCCCAGGCTCAGGAAGGGGCTTTGGGTGCCGGCTGTTCCTGGGGAGGTGGGGGGCAGTGGGTTGCAAAGTTGAGTTTGTGCAGTGAATGCAGAAAGGGCAGTTTTTTGGGTTGAAGAAAGAGCTCCCCGCTGGGAGACAGTGTCTTTGGTTGCACTGGGACTTGCTATGTGACCTTGGACAAGTCATTTCAGTACTCTGGGTCTGGCTTTTTTCTCGCGGAAAACAAGAACCCTTGAGAAGGGCTTCCCTGATTTCAAAATACTCTTCTCTCCGCAGGCTGCTCATCTTCCTCTGGCCATACATTGCAAATGAAGTAATTCATGCAGAATAGCAGAATATTGTGTGGTGGGGCAAGTGTAAAATGCATAGACTGTGATTCAACTCTTCACTATCTGCTGGACTCCAACTGGCTCTGAAATTGAGAGCAACTTTTATTTCCACTCAGCTGCTGAGTTTTTCCTCTTGATTGGAGTGCATCTTGGAATGTAAGGTTTAGATGCTTTGGAAACAGCTCTGGCTAGAATGCGTAACACGGGAAATGGTTGCAGGAGACTGAGGATGAGAAATATTGTGGCAATGATTTTTTTTTTAATGCATGGGCTCAATCTCAAACCCTTCCTCTAAGTCAAGAGCCCTAAATAGGTCTGGAATGGAGAGAGTATTAGAGGCCCCTTCATTTCACAGATGACAGGATCCGAGGCCCAGAGAAGGGAAGTAACTGGCTCAAGGTCACACAGCAAAGTGTTTGAGACAAACACCCAGTGAACACGGAGGAGCGCCGTCATTGACAGCAGAGCCCTCCAAATGCGAAAGCAAGTAAGAGGCATCATTGTAGAGTGTCTCCTGAGAGTCAGACGCTATGCCAAGCACAGCCACATTCCTCATTACTTAACCTTTCTGCGCCTCAATTTCCTCATCTGCAAAATGGAGGTACTAATGTCTACCTCACGGGGTTCTTAGATGAGTTAACATAGACAAAGCATGGGGATTGGTGCCTGGCATGTCAGAAATGACTAGAAGTGTTCTTAATTTACACTTTATGTATATTACTCTGCCCAGTGAGGTGGGCACTCAAATCACCCCAGCTGTGCAGATAAAGCAAAGGGCTCAGAGGGGCTAAGAAACCCACCTGTGGTGGCAGTTTTTAAAGGATCGGAACCTGGTCCTGCACTTGAGAACCTTTGACACTCTTAAGCTGTATTTCCAACAACTCTACTTTGCAAGATTGGTACAAGTCTTGTCATTGGCATAACGATGCTGAGATCAGAGAGGTTAAGCCACATGCCCAAGACCACACAGCCTGGAAGTGACACAGCTCTGAATTGTCCAGGTCATGACAGAGCTCCCCAAGTCCCAGTCCACGTAATGCCTGTTCCAGGGGGATTCTTCTGAGAGATAAGTAAATGCTCATCTGGGGAAGGGATGTCATCATCATCTCCTTTTGTTCACTGATAGATCCCAAGTGCATAGCTGGTGCCCAATAGATGTATGTTGGATGGAAGATTAAAAGAATAAAGGATGGAGATGCAGTTGCAGGAAAGCAAATGTGAGGAAATGTCCGTGCTATTTAGGACTTGGCCCTGAGACTGATGTGTCCCCCGTTTTCTTGCTCTTGTCCCTTCGGGTACCAGGACGTCTTCGGCCATGCCCATGCCTTCCGGAGACAAGGACCTGTATCCCGGACACCATCACTTCAGCTCCTGCAGCCCTTTGAGTCAGTTCTTGCATGGCGCCGTGGAGTCACGCTCCATCAAGGGCATTTACTACCGCAGGGCCCGGAAGGTGGGTGCGCTGGACGCCTCCCCCACCGCGGACCTGAAGAAAGAGATCCTGGTCAACGTAGGGGGCAGGCGGTACCTCCTTCCTTGGAGCACGCTGGACGAGTTCCCGCTGAGCCGCCTGAGCAAACTCCGCTTCTGCCGGAGCCACGAGGAGATTGCGCAGCTATGCGATGATTATGACGAGGATAACCAGGAGTTCTTCTTTGACAGGAGCCCCAGCGCTTTCGGGGTGATTGTGAGTTTCCTGGCGGCTGGCAAGCTGGTCCACCTCCGGGAGATGTGTGTGCTGTCCTTCCAGGAGGAGCTGACCTACTGGGGGATTGAACAAGCCAACCTGGAGAGATGCTGCCTGCGGAAACTGCTCCGGAAGCTGGACGAGCTGGACGAGCTGCGCAGGGAAGAGGCGCTGCAGGAGCAAAGGGAGGCCTGCCGCCCTGCCGTGCACACATCGCGCTGGGGGCTCTTCATGAACCGGCTGCGGGAGATGGTGGAAAATCCGCAGTCCGGGCTCCCCGGGAAGGTCTTTGCTTGTCTGTCCATCCTCTTCGTGGCCACCACGGCTGTCAGCCTGTGTGTCAGCACCATGCCCGACCTGAGGGCCGAGGAGGACCAGGTGAGTGGTCCATTTCTCCACTGCGCATGGTGCTTGGGACCCTGGGGATGGAGGGCCCACAGATATGTTTTCATCTCTTTTAAAACCAGAAGGAAAGAAGTGAATATCATCTAGCGTGGCTTGTATTCATTTTCAGACCAATGCGGTCATAAGAGATTATTTTTATGTCTGGTTCTTGGAAAAAGAGGTGCATGGAGGGGGCCCATGAAAATCATGAAGGGCCCTGCATCTGACAGAGAACGCTGGGTACGCACAAAGCCCCTCTGGTCTTAGCGGGCTGAGCAGATCCAACCCTACCACTTTCGGCTCTGTGACCATGGGCTCCACCTCTCTGAGCCTCAGTCTCCTCCTCCATCAGACAAGTGAGATCAATGTGGAGGATCACACACTCAGTGCCCTCATTGCATATTAATTGAGCAGCTACTCTGTGCTGTGCACTAGACCAGGCCAAGATTCCCTGCCTTCTTAAGCCAATATTCTCATGGGCATCCCAGTTCCATTTTCAGATAAAGAAACTCAGGGCATTTGGCTTCCAAGGGCATTTGGCTTCCAAGGGCATTTGGCTCAGGGCATTTGGCTTCCAAGGGCTTCCCTAGTGAAGATGCCGATGATGGCAGATTCTGGGCCCTCGTTCCTGAGCCTCCGAGTCAGTCCCGTTGGATGGAGAACTCAGAGATGAGTTGATTTGGAGGTGACCGTGCCCCCGGAGGCCAGAGTAGACATGTTTGCTGTCCCCTTCCTGGATTCTCTTTCCAGGAAGCTGTGGGAGACTCTCCAAACCCCCAGGGGGCCAGATGGTCTAAGAAATGAGGTCAGAACCTAATGTTTTGTTGAAAAGGTTATTGGAGAGCTTCAAACTGAGGACTGGGTTGTTTCCTTAGCTAAGATGCTGCTCTATACTCCTCCATGGCTCCCCAGCACCTAACTTAGAGAGCTTACATTGTAGAGGACACAGAGAGACAATCAACAAAGCACATAAATAAGGCAGTGCAGGCTGCATATGGTTGACAACTGGTGTCAGTTGATGAAAGTTCCCTTCCCTTAAACATATATCCCAGGGCAATCCCAGGGAGGGTCAGAGAACTTTCCAGAACGAGAGGACTTAGATGGAGAACCAGCCAGTGCCGCACACGGAGTATGCTCTCAATAAATATCTGTTGAATAAAATGTATCTTGTCCAACCTATAAATGTTTTGTCCCAAAGCAAACCAATCTAAATGTTTTGATTTTCAGTTTTTTCCCCATAGAGAGGACTGTAGCTGTAGATTGGATCGCAGGCCTTTTTTTCATTCTTTAGCATGAAATCATGTGATTTAAGAGCCTGCTTGTTCATAGAAATATTTACACGTGGACACTGCAATAAAAAGATTAGGATGGAGGAAAGCTTATAACTCAGTGGTAGAGCCCATGCTTAGCATACATGAGGTCCTGGATTCAATCCCAGTACCTCCATTAAAATTTTTTTTAAAATATATAACTAAACCTAATTACCCCCACAAAAACCCCCCAAACTGCAAAAGATTAGGACAACATAAGCAGACTCCATCCCCTGCCCCCCAAGGTTGCCCTTGATCTCAGTTGCTGAGAAAGGACCCCTGGATTCTTCACAAGCCTGTTCCTCTTAAGGATATTCAGGGAGCCAGGATTTAAATTGTGCAGAGGGACAAGCTCTTTTCAAAGCTTAATGCTTTGAAAATTACTCAAGGTGTGAACCCAGGTTTATGTAATTGGTACTTGAAAAAATTAAAACAGAAGTGGGTGAGAGGTCCGCAGAATCAGGGTATCAGGCAGCCATTTCTGCTGCCCGGATAAGAGCAGTGATGCCCTTGTCCAGTTGCGACCTTTGTGCAGCTGTGAAACCACCCCTGGGTATTCTGCCTGGAGAGAGGCTGGGAGGCACAGCCCTCCCAAAAATGTATCTATTTCCCCTTTAGATGGCAATTCAGGGAGCCTGGAGGCTGAGGATGAGGTAGGCTTTGTTCTTTCAAATTGTGCCCTTACATTTACATAAAAAGATGATGTTCTTTCCCGGGCATACATGCCTGGTATTTTGTACTTGCCCTCTGGGACACCAGTCTGAAAGCAGCAATTCAGCACCACTGCAAAGCTGGGCAGCTGCTCCTGGGGGCAGGCGGTGCCTGGGGGGTTGTTGGGGCCTAGTCGTCCCTAGGGGATGTGACCCCACCGAAATCCTCCATCAGACACAGAAGAGGTGTCACGCTGGGTTGGAGAGTTAGAGCACATGCGAAGAAAGCATTTTCCTTTTCCTTTTTCTTCTAACTTTTCCGAGCAACATCCCTTGAGTCAACTTGGCAGTTTGGGTTCAAGGTATGTGCCTGAGATCGCAAATTAAAATAGAAGGAGGAGGCAGTACGGACAGAAAGGACCAAGCCAAGTGCCTAAGCACCTTCAGAAGCATTCGGACTTTGCTGGGTTCCCTGGGGGAGCTCAGCCCTGAAGGGATGAGAGAACTGATGCTTATTAAGTGCCTCCCCCAGGAGGCTGACATTTGACAGGATGGACAGACTCCTTGCAACAGCTTTGGGAATTGGATATGACTGCTACTCCCCATTTTACAGATGAGGAAACTGAGGCTTAGGGAAATTTTATCACTTTCTTAAGCTCACAATTAGTAAGTGGCAGAGCTCAGATTTGAGCTCACTTCCACTTGGCTCTAAAACCTGACCCCTTGGGATGGCACTGGCTTCCAATGCTGGGCGGCTCTGTCTGTAGTCTAGATCGTCAGTCTCGATGGTCCTTAGCATTTCTAACGCAGCGGGACTTGGTGAAGTGCATCTCTATCCAGCACGATGGTTCTGAGTACAGACACTCTGGGTTTAAATCTTAGCTTCATCCTTCATGAACTCAGTTATCTCTGGAAAGTCACTCCTTGAGCCTCAGTTTCCCTCTGTAAAATGGGGATGCTATTAGCCCTTTCCTCAAGGGGTTAGGGTGAGGATTAAAAGATTAATTCTTGTAAAGCGATTGAAACAATGCCAACACTTAGAAAGTGCTCAAAAAATGTTAGTCACCATCCTATTCACTTGTTAACAGGAAGTCACAATATTTACCTTTTATTCATTCAACAACAGTTACTGAGTGCCTACCAAGTCCTTTCTTCCACGTGCTGCAGTTAAGACAAATTTCTTACTTTCTTGGAGCTTACAGTCTGAGCATCCCAGCTCCATGTTTATAATTGAGGTGAAATTCATATAATATAAAATCAACCATCTTAAAGTGAACAATTCAGGGACATTTAGCACATTCATAATGTTGTGCAGCCAGCAGTTCTATCAAGTTCCAAAACATTTCTAGCACTCCTAAAGAAAACCCTGGACTAATCAGGCAGCCACTCCCAGCCCCCACCCCCAGACCCTGGCAACCACCAGCCTGCTTTGTCTCCGTGGATTTCCATATTCCAGACACTTTAGATAATAGAATCATACAATATGTGACCTTTTGTTTTGGCTTTGTTCACTTTGTATAATGTGCTCAAGGTTCATCTGTGCTGTAGCCTGGGTCAGTACTGCATTCCTTTTCTGGGCTGAATAATATTCCACTGTCTATTCCGCCATTTGTTTATCCTTCATTCAGTGATGAACAGTGCAATTCCCCAGGTTCTTTGCTTCCCTCTGCCTGAGTCCTCCACTGCGGTTGTCAACCTTGCCATTCAGCCCTAGCGCCCTTTCCATGTAGCCAGTGGCCACCTTCTCTGCTGGTCAGAACACCTTGCCCTCTCTCTGGGGGAGGCTGGAGGTTACTGGGCAACTGCCATCGAACACTCACTCCTTTTCTATTGCCCTCTTTCTTCCTCTTTACTGCTACTGAGATACCCCCAACAGCTACAAACAGTATCATTCATGGGAAGGAGCCAGAATCTCTCTGCTATTGCTGGGGTGGGATCCCAGCCTGTTGCTCCCTGGCTCTGCCCTTGGACAAGTCACTCTGTTTCTTGGTGCCTCTATGTCCTCACCTATAAAAGAGGATAATGACAACACCTGTTCCAAGGGAGGCATGGGATTGATGGTCCTATTTATCATATGCTGGCAAAGAGCCAGGACCGCCTGTTTTCACCCACCTTTGGGACTTGTTCACACTCCTCCTGTCTACTTTGCTCATCAAATGCTCTTCCTGCTCTGTTGAACCTAAATGGCAGCCGCCAAGGTAGCAGGCAGTAGTCTCAAACATCTGTTTCCAGTGCCTGCCAGCATCCTTCATTCACTTGTGCACTCAACAGACCTTCCCCGAGGGTCGGCTCTGTGCTGGGGACCAGTGACAAGCACAGCACGTGCTCTCATGTCTCCTCCCAATTTAGCTTCTACTCCTACCCGGGGATTTGCTTAGGACTCCGGGGATGTTGCAAAGGGACGTACTCTGATTGCAGCTGTGCAAAGTGCACCGGTGGGAGCAGAGCTACAGCGGGGCCTGGGGTGGGACAGCAGGGCTCTGCTTCAGTCTTCCCCTGGCAATCTGTGTGGCGGTTTCCACCTCTCGCTGGGGTAGGGGAGGAAGGAGCAGAGAGATTTTTAAAGACCAGGAGGAAGCACTGGGGCCCCCTCGATGGAACAACACCCTCCCAGCACAGGTGCAGCTCATCTTTGGGGCTGCAACCCACCCCCACCCCCAACTCCTCCTCGCCTTTGATAAAAAGGCTTGTGCTGGAACCAGTGTCTCCTCCTCCCTGGTTCTTTCTTGGCTCATGAATCAGCTCCGTAAAGAACAGCTGGCTCTCTGTAGCTTCTCTGTGTTCAGTGACATTTGGTAATTGCTTTAGGGAATTCTTCTTAACCTGGTTTGAGGGTTGTGGGCTTTTCCCCTTGGCTGAGCCTCCCTGTGTCCTAGCTCACAAGCAGTACCCCCTGTTTTCTGGACAGGGCCCTCCTTTCCTGAGTACCCGTACTGCACGCTGTCCCTTCTCCCTGGGGATGCTTGTCTCAGTGGGTCCAATTCCTACCCCCGCCCACTCAGTTCCACACCCTCCTCAGATCCCCTGCGTGCCGGCTGGGGTTGGGGAGTAGGGGCGGCTGGGAAGAGGGACTGGGGCTTGAGAGGATGGAGAGGTGGGAGAGGACCACGGAAGGGGCGTGAAGAAGGGAAGGGTGGCAGAGAAAGACCTGGATCCTGGGAGAGACATGAGTCAGCACTGCCAGGCACTGGGAGTCTCAGAGAAAACAGCCCAGGGCCAGAGGCACCAATGGAATTCATGGCCAGGCAAAGGAAAAGAAGAGAGAGAGGCTGAACTGCTGGGTGGAGCAGTGAGACTGGCATTGAGCTAAAGAGGGTAAGAAGTGGCCGATTCTAGCTGCTTTCCCAAAGAGGGAGCTGGCAGGCATGGCTGTGAGAGAGACAGAGGATGCGAGGAAGGCTCCAAGGTCAAGACTTTGGCCCTGAGTCCCTCCCAGATGGAATTCTAGAACTGGCCCACGCTGCACCTGCCACCGTCTGCCTGGACAGCCTGTCCAGCTGGTCTCTCAGGGACAATGGCTTGTTCTCAGAAAGCCCTGGCCACCCTCTGACCCCACAGCCTGGCAGATCAGCTCTGCTTAGGAATTTTGGGAAAGGAATAGGGCCTGGCTGCTGGACCACCCTCACTGGGACGGCTCGGCCACTCAGACTCCAGCTCTGGTTTCTTATTCATATATAATTCCTACGCTGTAATATGCAGCCTTTTAAAGAGTAGCACAAATCAGTATAAAGTTATGCAACCATCCCCACTATCTAGTTCCAAAACGTTTTCATCACCTTAAAAAGAAAGCCTGTGCACGTTATCAGTTCCTCCCCATTCCCGCCAGTCCCACCAGCCCCAGGCAACTATGAATGTACTTTCTTTTTGTTTTGTTTTTTGTTATGGAGGGGGTAGGTAATTAGATTTTTATTTATTTACTTATTTATTATTTTAATGGAGGTACTGGGATTGAACCCAGGACCTTGTGCATGCTAAACAAGTGCTCTACCACTGAACTATACCCTCCCCCCATCAAATGTACTTTCTATCTTCACGAATTTGCCTTTTCCGGACATTGTATAGAAATGGATTTCTACAAATGTGGTCTTTTATGTTGACTTCTTTCACTGAGCCTAAGGTTTTCAAGGTTCATCTGCTTTGTAGCAAGTGTCAGAACTTCCTTCTTCTTTGCAGCTGAATAATACTCCACTGTATGGCTAGACCATATTTTGTTTATTCATTCATTCATTGATAGGCATTTAGCTTGTCTCCACTTTTTGCCTGTTCTGAATTGTACTGCTATGGATATTCATGTACAAGTTTTTGTGTGGATGTGTGTTTTCAGTTCTCTCAGGTATATACCTAGAAGCAAAATTGCTTGGTCATAGAGCAAATGTATGTTTACCCTTTTGAGGGACCATCCACCTGTTCTCCACAGCAGCTGTACCATTTTACATTCTCACCAATGACATTTGGCGATTCTAACTTCTCCACATCCTCACCAACGCTTTTTTTAAATTGAAGTATTATTGGTTTACTGTATTAGTTTCAGGTGCACAACATAGTGATTTGATATTTTTAAGGATCATACTCCATTTAAAGTTATCATAAAATATTGGCTATATTCCCTGTGCTGTACCTTACACCCTTGTATCTTATTTATTCTATACCTAGTAGTTCATACCTCTTAATCCCCTTCCCCTAACACTTGCTGTGTTTTGTCCTTATGATCACAGTCATCCTAGTGTAGAGTGATATCTCATTGTAGTTTTGATTTCTGAGTCTGATTTAAAAAATTTTTTTAATTAATATTTTTAGTGGAGGTACAGGAAATTGAACCCAGGACCTCATGTATGCTAAGCATGTGCTCTACCACTGAGCTATACCCTTCCCACCAAGTCTGATTTTTTTTTTCATAATGGAAAATTTTAGGCATTTATGAAGTAAGCAGAATAATATAATGAGTCCCCAAGTACCCATGACTCAGCTTTCACAGTTGTCCACGTTCCATCATTCTGGTTCTCTCTCTCTTCTTCCCCTCCCACCCTCAATCGTTTTGCATCATGATCATTCACTTTTTTTTTATTTTATGGGTAAAATTTACATACATTGAAATGCACAAGTCTTAGCTGTCCAATGTAAAAAATGGGCGCTGTTTAAACCCTCAGCCCTGTTTAATATGGAATATTCCCATCACTCCAGAATGTTCTTTCAGGTCCCTTTGTAGTCCTTCCCTACCCTACCCAGAGGCAGCCGCTGTTTTGGTGATACTGCCCACCCCCAACGAGTTTTGCCTGCTCTTGGACTTCACCTGGATGGAAACAGAAGTCTGGCTCATTTGTCCTGCATCTGTGACATTCATTCACACCCCATTTCCTCCAGGGACAAGCCCCCCAGAAGGGCGACCAACCAAACGGGTTTGCCCAGGACTCAGGGGGTTCTGGTGACCTGGGACTTTCTGTTGCACAATCCAGAAAGTTCTAGCAAACCAGAATGAGTTGTTCATCCTACCTACAACCAGAAACTTCCTTGGAGAGAGGAAGAGTGACTTTTTCTTTGCTTTCCTTCTGTTCTAGTTTTCTTCAAATATTGGCTGGCCTGGGAATTATTTCCTCATCTTAAGCCCTATAAATCCCCACCGCCCCAACACCAGCCTCTAGTGGAGCATTTCTCTGAGGACCAGGGCTGGGAGGTTGGTTTAGGATGCGGAGTGGAGCAGCAACGCAGGGCAGAGTGCTTGCTGCAGTGCAGGGAGGTGGCTGGCAGAAGCTGGGAGGCGCATGCCTGGAATAGCCAAAATCCAGCTCCAGAGGCAGAGAGAAGACCAACAGAGCCTTCTCTGCCTCCCAGGAGTCACCATCCTGAGCTATTGGGTCACTGGTCTAGGAAGACGATTTCCAGATCACAAGAGGCTCTTATGCCAAAGGAAAAACTCCCATTTCAGCGACAAAAATCTGGCCCAGAGTCTGAAAAACTTCCAGGTGCTTCTGAGTCAACAGGAGGGCTTGCCAAAATACAGATTCCTGGGCCCCACACTCCAGGACTTTGATTTTGTGATTGGGGGCCCCAGATCCGCATATATAACAAGCACCTGAGGGATTCTAATGCAGGAGTTATGAATCAGCTTTGAGAAATACTGATTCTTTTCCACCTCCTTCATCAAAAGCTAAAGCCCCAGGAGGGAGGAGATAGCTCAGTGGTAGAGTGCATACTAGCATGCATGAGGTCCTGGGTTCAATCCCCAGTACCTCCATTAATAAACTAACAAACAAACAGACCTAATCACTCCCTCCCCCCAAAAAAGCCAAAAAGAAGATGAAGCTAAGCCCAGAGAGGGGTAGTGACCACAGAAAGTTCACACAGCAAGTTTGTAGCAGGACTAGGGAATCAGGATCCAAAACTCCTGAGCCTTCCAGAATCCTGACACAAACCCTATGGTAAAAACCTCTCCTGTGTTGGAGAATTTCCTCAGCTTCCTGTAAAATCCAGGAGAAGAGAAAAGAGTATTGATTGATATCATTAAACCCACTAGGCATGGTATGTCTGTGACCAGTGAATCATCTCATACAGGTAGCTACAATATTCCGTGTAGTAGTCAGCTAATTGCTTTAACTGCATCATTTCCATTTGTCATAATTCTCCCAGGGTAGAGAACCCCCCAGTCCAGAGGGGACAAATAATTTGTCTGAGTAGGTGGAAGTGTGGGATTTGAACCTGGGTCACAGACACTCTGGACTCCACGCCTTCAACTGCACGCCACCATCTCCCACCTCTTTAGTAGACCTGATAGAAGGAAGGGGAGAGAGCTGCCCAGCCCTGGACAGGAAAAATAGAGATCAGGGCAGTCTAGCACATTTCTTTCTCCAAAGACCAGATGAAAAGAACATTTCCATTTAGTATTCCTGTGAGCCCAGGCACTGGAAATAATTTCTTTTTCCACTTCAGAGGTTTTTAATCCAAAGAAACCTGTGGTTGTCCATATCTTGCTTTTCACTCAGTCAACTGGCTTCAGTCATTCCTTCATTCATCCATCATAGATACAGATGATATAGACATAGACGCAGGTGGCAATGGTGATGATATAGATAAAGATACAGATGTAGATATAAATACACATGATATAGATATAGACACAGATGGAGATGCAGATGCAGATGGAGATATACATACAGATGATATAGATACAGATGGAGATGATATAAATATAGACACAGAGGGAGATGGAGATGATATAGATTGAGATGGAGATGGAGATATAGATATAGATGTAATATTTAGAATATAAACATAATATTTAATACAGAGACACTATATATGGAGAATCTCTATATATGGACTCAAAATCAATACTCATACAGACCTATGGAATTACTTTTCGGTGTCGTTATTTCTCCATTTCCAGCGCTGTGGCCCATCCCCTCTCTACCTTGCGCTTTGTCGCCTCTTCAGGGGGAGTGCTCGCAGAAGTGCTACTACATTTTCATCGTGGAGACTGTCTGCGTGGCCTGGTTTTCCCTGGAGCTCTGCCTGCGGTTTGTCCAGGCCCGGAACAAGTGCCGCTTCCTCCAAGGGCCCCTGAACATCATCGACATCTTGGCCATCTTTCCCTACTACGTGTCCCTTGCCGTGTCGGACGAGCCCCAGGAGGACGGCGAGAGGCCAGGCAGGAGCTCCTACCTGGAGAAGGTGGGGCTGGCGCTGCGCGTGCTGCGGGCACTGCGCATCCTGTACGTGATGCGCCTCGCCCGCCACTCGCTGGGGCTGCAGACGCTGGGGCTCACGGTGCGCCGCTGCACGCGCGAGTTCGGCCTGCTCCTCCTCTTCCTCTGCGTGGCCATCACCCTCTTTTCCCCTCTGGTCTACGTGGCCGAGAATGAGTCTGGGCGGGTCCTGGATTTCACCAGCATTCCGGCCTCCTACTGGTGGGCCGTCATCTCCATGACGACGGTGGGCTACGGAGACATGGTCCCGAGCAGCGTGCCGGGCCAGATGGTGGCCCTCAGCAGCATCCTGAGCGGGATCCTCATCATGGCCTTCCCAGCCACGTCCATCTTCCATACGTTCTCGCACTCCTACCTGGAGCTCAAGAAGGAGCAAGAGCAGCTGCAGGCCCGCCTCCGCCGCCTGAAAAATGCCGCCACGGCTAGTGAACACGAACTCATGAGCGACGTCAATGATCTAATCCTGGAGGGCCCTGCCTTGCCCATTGCATACATTTAACTCAATCCCTCCACCTCCTGAATATGCCAGAACTTCAACCCATTGCCCTTGGCTGACATAAGCTGGAGAACACCAGGGCCTCCATCATTTGGTGGTATGTTTCAAGAGCCAGAGAGGGGCGGGGCATTTCCGAAGCCAAGAGGGACTCAAAGCCAAAGATGTTTGGTCCTCCAGCCACTTGCTGTTTCCTCCCTCCTTGCCAGTCCCTGAGCACATCCAATTTTGCTGGATTAGATCTGTCTCCCTCCAATTTCGTTTTCTTCCCAGCAGAGTTTTCAACATCTCAGGCTGGGTTCCAGATGCCTGCAGAATCAAGCCTACAGGATTCCATTTCTTCCCTAAGACTTTCTTTCCTGGGCCAACCCACCGCCAGGAACTGGACAGTCCAGTCACTGTAAACTCTTCTGATCAATCTCCCCAGCCAGCCTCACCACGGGTTCCGCGGGGATTGATGTGTTTTCCTTCTGCTCACACCACCAATGACATTTTCCTAACACAGCGGCCTGCCCCCCAGCTCTGGAAGCTCTTAGCCAGGAAGGCAGTACTGGCCTCTGCGTTAAATCCTACCATGGGGGCTGGTGGCCTGCCATCCTTCCTAACATGCCTGGGACCTGGGCAGGAGTGCTCTTTGCCAGCACAGCAGGCCCTCTATGGCCAACTGGGCTCTTGGTGGGACATTTCTCAATTATCCGGACCTTGGCCTTGACAGAGGCTAACTCTTGCCAGGCACTGCATTGTCTCTTGAGAGAACCATTCCTGATGTTGGTGCCTCCAGCACTGCAAGGACCTCAGCTTTCCACTCTCAGCTAAGCCACCACAGATGCAGCCTTAGAATCTGCCCCTTGCCTGTTCCCTGGACCCCTTACTGCCAGAGGATAGCTGTCCTCAGCTGATATTTAAATGAATTTATTTGTTTATCCATTCATTCATTAACAGACTCGGTCCTTTGCACCCAGTGTAGGAGGCCGAAGTAGGGTGAAATCATTAAGAGATAAAAGCAGTGCATCCTGAGCAGAGGGGAAAGAGCAGTGAATTCCGGGCAGTCAGTTCACAGAGGGCTTCACAGAGGCAGAAGAGGGGTTGGCTACAGAGTGATGTTTCAGGTGATGAAGCCGGAAAGGTGGGTTGGGAGGAGACGCTGTGGAGAGGATTTGGATGTTTTGGTAGGTAGAGAGGAAATGTTGGAGATGCAGGAGGAAGGGGTGATGTGAATGGACTGTGGGTGTGGATGATGATAATTGGATGGGTTGCAGGAGAACCAGTTTGGAACAGGGAATGATGGAACAGTTCAGGCAAGCTACAAGTTTATTACTTTTACAAGGTGGTGCAAAGTCCAGGAGTCTCATCTTTTGTTCCCGAGCTGAGCACACCCGGGAGAGGCCTCGATGCACTCCCATGAGTGATTCGGCCACGCACAGCTACGTGCTGTTGGCTGTCAGTCCACTGAAAAAGATGCACTAGGATCCAAATGCACAGGAGAGGAGGTCCAAATGCGGATCTGATATATTTCTTGTGTAAGCATATTAGCCTTTCATCAATCAGAACAAATTATTTGCTGTTCATTCATTTCCCTGGTATTTAGCACAGGCCTACTATGTGTGCTGGGCACACGCTTTCCCCTGACCTCAGTGCCAAGGTTGGGGGCTCTGTTCCAGGGAAACACCCACAGCAGTATCTAGCTCCATGCTGGTCTTGACCCTCATTCCCTATGACTGTTGCAGGTGCCCTCCCAGCTGCTAGGCACACACATGTCCCCATCCCTCTAGACCCCCAACAGTCTGCAGGGTGCACCCCCCAGTCCTTCCTGTGCTGACATTTCACCAAGTAAGCACTTTGCTTAGTGGCATGTGGTCAGTCACACAAGGAAAGGCCCTTCCCCCCATAAAAGCCATCTGTGACTTTGGTCCCTCTCCTTCTCTGTCAGTTTCAGGGGTTGGGCTGTGGTTTTCCAGCTGGGATCCCATGAAGACCCTCCCAACTGCTATGAGGGTGGAGAGCTCTGTATCCCAAGGTGCATGATTTGCAAATAATGATTTTTAAAAGAATGCGAAGACTTCTAGCACCCTCCCTTCTCCAGTCAGTGCCCATCCACGGCCCCCATGGCAGTGGAGGGAAGGGTGTGTGAGTTCACCACAGACCGGGGAACCCCTGGGACCCACATCAGACCCCACATCGGCCCTCCCTCTTCTGATTGGAGACCTTTTTGTGTGCTGCCTGCCTAATGCAATAATTCCCTAATCCAGCTCAGCCCGTCCTGTGACTGACTCCCACCTGGACCTCTCCATTTTCCTCCGTTTCCCATACCAGGCATCTGAACAAAAGTGTACCAGGACTACAAGAAAACTAGGCAAGCCTACTACCAATATTGTGAGGCTCTGTAGTGTCTCAGTACATGCCCAGTGGAAATTCTTTGCTAAATTAGAGGTGGAAAATTGGAATTGATTCCTCACATGTGGGGCTTAATTAAAGGCTCTATTTTTAATCTCCGTGATGTCCCAGGGGACTGGTCTCCTCGTGTTAGTCTAGCCCAATGAAGCAGCCTTTACTTTATGCTGATTGGGTGGGATGGGGATGACCAGCAAGTTGCTAGGTGGTCTCTGCATCTCCATTGGCTGAAAAGAGTCTTGTGATTCACAGAAGGGCTTGTTTTTCTCTGAGGCCAATGGGCATGACTGTAGCCAAAGGTAGAAATTTTCCAGATGAAGGCAAAGAGCAAATAACCCTCTACTTCAAGACATTTTCATACGGCTCCCAGAGGCAACTTGAAAATGTTGGTTCAACACCTCTCTAGCCAGACAGAGCTGAGCCCAAGAAGTGTTTCTTCAATGCAATCCAAGTGGGGCTTGACCCACTGGCTCTATTTTCATG
Source organism: Camelus ferus (assembly GCF_009834535.1). NCBI lineage: Eukaryota > Metazoa > Chordata > Mammalia > Artiodactyla > Camelidae > Camelus > Camelus ferus. Next base: position 56,595,261 of record NC_045704.1, on the reverse strand, counting down.
GCTTTCAAAACTTGAGAAATTGGTACCTAGAAGGCCCATTAGAAGACAGTCTTTAAAAAAAAAAAAAAGACAGTCTAAGCAGGCAGTTTCCATGAGGGGTCTGTGAACCCCTGGAGATGATGTGCATCTCAAAATACACAGCTTTGAAAAAGGGTTCAATGATTTTTATCAGATCCTCGGGGAAATTCATGACTCCTGAAAAAGGACAAGAAGTTAAGTAAACCAACTTCTGCATTTTAAGATGGCAAAACCAAGGCTCAGAGAGGGAAAGCCATCTGCCCAAGGCCACACAGCCAGTTCATTTAATTTGATCCAAGTAGTCTGATTCCCAACAGAACATTCTAGTCTGTCAGCTCTTATGTTAATCTGAAACAGTGCCCAAGACCTCAAAGAAAATATTCAAGACAAGATTGTAATACATTTCCGTGCTACCCCGAGCAGAACAAGGAGGGTGGTCTTGGGGTATCTAGGCACCAACTCTTACCCTTCCTTTGTTGCAGAGCAGTGGACTAGAAATTGATTTCACTGGGCCTTCCTTTCCTCATTGATCCCTTGAAGAAGGTGGATGAGACGGTTCTTTAAAACCCTCCCAGCGTACAGCCTGTGATTCTGAGAAGTCCCTTGTAACAATTTATACCATGGAGAGAGACAGGCAGGTAAAAAACAGAGAAAGGTGAGAAAGAGAAGCCGACCATGGTCCCTGACTATCCACAGAATTGCTCCCTTAGCAAAAATCAGCAAGAAGTTCAAGTTGAAATAGGAGTTTATGAAGAGCTCTGCCCATCAGCTGCCCATCCTACCTGGGCTCCTCACCCCCAGTGCCCGCTGCACAACTCTATGTGCGCACCCCCCCCACCTCTCTCCAGCGACATTAAACTCCCTCCCCACTCTTCCTTGGGTTGAAATGCCAGTAATGGGCATCACCTATTGAATAATTGCCAAAATTAATCCCTGCTCCCATGCAGGCCTCATAGAACACTCTAGAAGGCCAATGTTCAATGGATTTTTTTTTAACACTTGATTTGGAAAATAAGTCAAACTCACAAAAAAAGTCATAAAGAACAAAAATAGTACATAGACTACTCAAATACATCTTTTTAAAAACACTTTGCCCCATTTGCTTTATCATTTGCTTTCTCTGTTTTTAAAATTATCTATACACAGTATGTTTTTCAGGACCATTTAAGAGGAAGGTGACTATATCATGGCCCTTTGCTGTCAGAACTTCAGAATGTGGTAACTGGAAAGCCTATAAGAAGACCATAAGTTCAAGGTTTCCCAGCCAAGGGTTTCCACAAGGGGTCTGGGAGCCTGTAAAGATGCCATGCAGCAAAGCATGTGTACATCATGTGCTTTGCCGAGTGCAAAGTGTCCAATGATTTCATCAGATTCTCCAAGGAAACTATGACTCCTCCCCCAAAATAAAAGGATTGAAAGCTCTAAGGTAAACCAACTCCTTCATTATAAGATGGAGAGCCCAGGGAGACCCCAAATACTTTGCTGTTGGCTCCTAAAAATAAGGACATTCTCTCACAAAACCACCATGCGGTACTGACGCCAGCACATTTAACTTGGATGCGATATTTTAATCTAATCTACTGTCTGGTCCAGTTTTGTCCACTGACTGAATAATATCCTTTCTAGACTTTCCCCTCCGGGATGGGTCCAGCGTAGGACCAGATGCTGCATTTCCTTGTCCTGTCTTTTTAGCCTCCTGTAATCAGAATCTTCCCACAGACTTTCTTTGACATAGATGACATGAAAAGATGGGGTGAGGACGTGCCTCATTTTGTGCCCATCCCATGTCTCCTTGTGCTTAGGTGGAGGCTGGGCTTTTCCAGCCACATGCTGCATCCCTGAGGTTGTGTTCTTCTCGGGGTAGCACATCCGAGGGCGCCTTCATCAGTGACATACGAGCCCTTCATTTGGGAGACCTACAGGAAATGCTGGCGGGGGAGTGGACAGTGAGAAAGAGAGCTGGGGAGAGCTGGCTGGACCCGAAGACATTCAAATAAGAAACAAAATTAATTCCTGCTCCCATGCAGGCCAGATAGGACATGCCAGAGGGTCGATGTGCATGGACCACTCAAGTGCTTCTGTGAGGTGGAGAGAGTGTCCACCTGGCAGGTGACCCCGTCCCCGAGGCTCAGAGCAGGTCTGCTCTCTCAACCTGACCCTTTTATGGGTGTGGACACAGAGGCCCAGGGAGGGGACATAGTGCTGTAGGTCACGCAGTCAGAGGCAGCAAAGCCAGGACTGGCAGGCAGTGCCCTCAGCTCAGTGTTTCCTGATCTTTGCCCAGGGCCCGTCTCATCCAGCGTTTGACATACAACCAAGGGGCACCTCCGGGAACACAAAGTCAGTTAAAAATAAAACAAAACAAAGGGACGCCACTGTCCCTATCGGCCCCTTAGTTCCTGGACCATCCGGAGCGGCTCGACTGAGATTGTGCGAGACCAGCCCGGCCTCCGCGGCCACGGACTCCAGATGACATGCGGGGAAGGCAGCGTGACTCTCATAATTCACCTTTGCTGTAAGGGGGACAAAGGGAAACAGAATGAATTTGGACGCTCTGAGCTAAAATTAGCCTATCTTGCTGTTGCAAAGGCTTCCATTGTGATCAGTAACTGGCTTGAAATAAAACCGCTGGGAAACTCAGCAGTTTCCTAACTAAGCTTTCAGGGCTCCCCAACCCCTGCAACTCTGAGAGAAACATTAAACAATATTAAGAAGTGATGAATGGCTTCTCCAGTGTATTGGGGCAGGTCTAGTCTCCGGGCCTGCTGGGGCTGACCTTGGGATGTGGGAAGAAGTGGGAGGGACCCCCAGGTGATGGGTGGCAGGGATAAGGGCTCCCCGACTCCCGGGCAATGGTCAAGTCAGAAGTTGGGAGGGGCAATCGTTAGTTTCTGGGGCAGCGTTTCTTCAGCGCCTACCACGTGCCAGACATTGTTCTGTCAGCAACACAGATGCTCCTGGACCTAAATGGAGGGTGGGGGTGGAGTAGGGAGGCAGATAAGTCAAGAAGGAAATAAACAGGACAAGCATAGCTCGTGATAAGTACCAGCAAGGAAGAGGGCAGAGAGGTGACTGGGGGAGCCGTACATGGCACAGGGGTTCCGACTCTGGACAGGCTCTCAGGAGGTCTATCTTGGTTTGCCAAGATCTTTGGGCTCCCCCAGAAGCAGACCCTGAGGCAAGGATTTATGTGCAGGCAGTTTACTTGGGAGAGGATCTAAACAAACACTACATATTTTTAGGACACTCCCACAGATATGAGTTAGAAATGCTTTGTTTCCAAGTACAAGAAACTCTATTCAAACTTCATTAAACAAGCAAATAAGCAACAGGAGACTCATTGGCTCTTTTAACTGGCAATCCATAAGGAGTTCAGGTGTGGTTTAATCCAAGTGTTTAACCAATGTCATCAACGTCAAATAGAAAACTCCAATTCTCTGCATCTTCCCTCTGTGGCCCCAGGCTCTCCTCATGGCCACAAGATGGCTGCCCAAGTTCCTAGTCTCATATCCTCACTTTACCAAGCCCACCGAAGAGAGACACCTTTTGTTCCCAGAATCCCAAGATGTGCTTTTTTTGAGTCTTACTGGCTCTGAGTGGGTAATGGCCACATCCCTGAACCAACCACTATGGTTACTCTGATTAGTGTACATGACTGGGGGCTCACCCTATCCGAAGATGGGCTCAGTCCCACCCAAATCACATGGCTGAGAATGGGAGGGTGAGTTTTTCAGAGGAAAACCAGGACACCGTACCAAAAGAGGCAGAAAGAGATTCTGGGCACCAACCGCCTCTATGGGACGAACACAGCAGCTAAGGGGTGTCAGCTGCATGTCACTTCCTGTCCCATCACTTTACATATGTCCCTTGATCCTCACAGCCACCTTCTGAGGAAGGTATGATTATCCCTGTTTTACAGATGAAGCAACTGAGGCACAAGAAGTTTAGGTCAATATCCCAAGGTCACCCAACTGTCAGGGAGACTCAGGATTTACACCCAGCCTATCTGGTTCCAGACTGTGCTCTTAACCTCTACATTCTACTGCCTTCCTGAAGTCCCTGTACCATATGCATATATTCCCAAATGGGCTAGTTGGGGATTCTGTCTCTCACTACAAAAATTATGATCTGATTCTCTCTATAAGATAGTATTCCAGAACTAGGATATGTTTTTTAAAAGAAGCCTATGCAAATATCCATCAACTGATGAATAGGTAAACAAATGGAATAGTATTCAGCCATAAAAAGGAATGAAGTATCGATACATGGTACAGTGTGGACACATCATGACAACATTATGCTAAGTAAGAGAAGCCAGATACAGAAGGTCACATAGGATTCCGTGTATATGAAATGTCCAGATTGGGTAAAACCACAGACATAGCAGTTTGGTGGTTGCCAGGGCTGGAGGGTAGGTGAGGGGGGAGTGGTTGCTAATGGGCGTGGGGTTCCTTTTGGGGTGATGAAAGGTTGTAGAATTAGATAGAGATGTTGGCTGTCCAACTCCAAGGATACACTAAAAACTATTGGATGGTACACTTTTGAAGGGTGAGTTTTGTGGTGTGTGAATCACAGCCCAATAAAATGAGGAGGGGGAAGTGGGGCAAGAAGCAGCAGGCGTCATTGGGTCTGTGTTGAGAACCTCGGACCCTGATGGGGTGTGGGGGCAGAGGGAAGCAGAGCCGCACAGCCCACCCCACCAGGTCCTCAAGTCAGGGGACAGGGGTCAGGCTAGGTCACCGCTCCATAGATGGGCAGCACTGGAAGTGGCTTCAGTGCACCTCAGGGAGCACATGAGGCCATGTAAGTCACCGTTGATGGAGAAAGGATGTCCTGGGTTCCACTCATGGGAATGTGGTCCCCCTCTCCCACTCCCACCCTCATCCTGCCTCCACCTCAGGCTTCCTGGTGCAGAGAAGGGATCTGGCTGTTATCTTGGCCCCACATGCTCACCAACTTGGCTTGTTGGTGGATTTCAAACACCTGTCAAACAGCCCCCAGTCTCTGAGGGTCTCCAAGTGTGGGGCCCGGGACCCAGACTTTGCGTATCTTATCTCATTTCATCGCCAAAGGGACAGTGTGAGGGAAGTCCGACAGCCCCCTTTCAAGAGCAAGGAAACTGTCCCACAGACAAGACGTTAAGGGCAGAGTTGAGTTCAGATTCGGGTTTCTGGCTTCAGGCCCATCCTGTGTTAAGGCTATACCGCTAAGCACTGTAGGGCTGTTCTTTTCCCTTCCCAGGGGCTCTGGGGCAGAGGTTGCAACTCTTTGCCAATATCTGACCCCTCTTCGGCATTTCCAGCCTCCCTGCTGGTAGAGGGGCGAAGGCCAGAATCCTGATGGGTAGAACGCGGCAGAAGGTGCCCAACACTGTGGAGCTGCCGCAAACAGCCCCTGCATGGTCGTCTGTACTCTCCCTCTCGCCCCCACCCAACACAGCTGCAGATTTGGGAATACTCAAAGCCCTGAGGCAGGGGACAGTAAACTACATGTCCCACCCCCTATCCCGCCCATTATTGTAAATAAAGTTTTATTGAGACAGAGCCAGTCTCATTCATTCAGATACCCTCTACAGAACTTCGGGTTACAAGGGCAGAGTCTATGCAATAGATGGCCCACCAAGCTGGAAATATTTACTCTGGCCCTTTGCAGAAAAATTGTGCTGTCCCTGCGCTACAAGATGACCCACATGCGACCCCAAACTGCTGTGTGCTGATCAGCCGCTTCAATGGATTGTGTGAGCAGGAGGAAAACTTCTCTGGTGTAGCCACTGAGCCTGGGCCTGCCCTGCACCCCAGGGACAAAGTGCTCCTTTCTTGGAGAAGCTTCCAAAGGCGTCCCTGGGCCAGACATGCACACCAAACGCTGGCTGCTGGGATTGGCACAGGTGAGAAGACTAGGTCCCCAGATGCCTTGTGATCTGCTGTGCTGGGAACAAGAATCTGCCCCACAGCACATCAGAAAATCTTTGTGGGGGTAAAACACGCATGCAAACCAGTCACTACCTCCCCCAGAGCAGGGCTGATGCCACAGGCACTGTCTTCTCAACCAACATCTATGTGAGACAGTAAAATATTCCACTTTCATGATGACCTCAGAACAGCTGTTCATTTCTATAAATGTGTTTTAAAGCCACCAGCTTCTGCTTCCGGCCCATTTCCACTCCAGTAACAGGGCCTGGCCTGCAGTAGGTGGACAGTAAATGCCAGCACCCCTCCCCTCCCAGGAAGCTTCCTGTCCCCTCATCTCACCAAGGGCCATGGTGTCATCCCCAGGGACAAGGCAGGGAGCAGTGAGGCTGTTGTAATTTTATCCACAGGAGGTCAGGCCTCCCAGCCTCCCCGTCAAACTTCTCAGATATGTACACAGATGCTCCCATTTACTTAATTCCTGAGTCTGAGCTGAAGACACTGGAATATTTAGGAAGTAAATGAACCTACTCCAGGCTCACCCTGGGAGAGCGCTAGGATACACTGGGAAGATTGATCCAAATGAGGACACTGGGTGTAGGCAGGGCTGCAGAAAGGGGCCAGGATGTGACCTCTGGGCTATGGGGCCCCCCACAGTGACAGCAGGTCATGCTGACATTTTTCTCAAATATTTTCTTCATTCATTAATCAATAAGTCTTTATTGTGCCACTGTTCCAGGCACTGGGGGTTCAGCCAAGAACAAAACAGAAAAGGAATAAAGCAGGATAAGGGTGGGACTGCTGGAGAGAAGGGGCATGAAAGGTGACCAGGAATGCCTTTCTGATCCATGACTTTGGAGCAAATCGTGAAGGGGTTAGGGGAGCGAGGCATGTACATCTCTGGAGGAAATCCTTTGGGGAAGAAGGAACAGCAAGTGCAAAGGTCCTGAGGCAGGAATGTCTTTGATCACTCAAGGGACAGCATGGGAGACACTGTTCTGGAGTAGAAGTGACGGAGTGGAGAAGGACATGTCTGGGACCAGTGGGGGACAGCAGGCAGGGTTCCCTAACGTATTGGACATGCAGCCTGTGTCGAGGCTGCCTGTGCTTTCCTCCCAGCTATAGGATGTTCCCTTTGTGCCTGGTCTTTCCTCAGGGCATTGAGCCTGTTGGTCCTTCCCAGCTCCGTGTAGGAAAGACTGCTAACCATTGCTAACACCACTCACCTACAACCTTTTAATAATGGAACCCACCCAAATTGTAGCTTAGAGTCCCCCATTTCCCAGCTATCCCTGCAGCTAGGTGCGGCATGTGACTACGTTTGCCTGATGGACACGTGAGCAGCAGTGATGTGGGGAACTTCTGGGTCATCTCCTTTAAGAGGAGGCCACCTACCCTTGAGGTGAGGGTGGTGTCCAGCCATCCAAGGACTGATCACCTCTGGACGGCTGCAAGAAACAGACCCCGATGAGAGCCACAATTTTTGTAGCATCTTAGTGTGTACTCAATGTTTCTTAAACCGTCATTTCACCAATGACCTGTGGAGTAGGGTGACATTTTACAAGTAGACCCCATTTCTCTAGACTGTAATTTTCCTTTAGGTCTTTTTGAATGCTTCTACAGGTCAGTGAAAAAAGGACTCACTATAAAATGGAAATTTTCAAAATGGCTTCTAAAGCCGTATTTTAGAACAAGGTTTCTATTCTTTCCCTCTAATTATGTAAAAAGAAGTTCCTATTATTCACTCATTTTCCATTCAACTCATTTGTTCGGCATCTTCTATATGGGAGACCCCACAGGAGAGATGGAAAGAAACAGACAATGAATGGGCTGACCTCCAGGAGCTGGAAGCAACCACACCGAGGACTACAGATCTAGGAACAGTTGTCTGCCCACTTCCCAGTCCATCTCACCACTCCCCTGCGGGCCACACGTTTGTGATTCACTCTTATTTGCCAGGTGGGGAAACTGAGGCTTGGAAATGTGGAGTGGCCCTTGGTCTCCTGGGTCCACACGTGTGCTCAGCGATGAAGACCACACATAGGGAGGGAGGGGCAGCATGGTGCAGGGGCTGCCCAGGGTCCAGGGCAGACCCCAGAGCACAGAGCTGTGGGGAAAGGAGGATGGGTGGGGCAGCAAAGGCATGGTGGCCTTTGAATTGTGCCTGGCTAGGTTACATCACCTCCCAACTCAAATATGCTGTTATTGGCAAAACTTCACCCAGAGGGGACTGGGCCAAGAAGACGTTAACAGGCTCTCCATTTCAGAAGCAGCCTTCATCATCATGCCTCAATAATAAATTAGCTGAGTCAAAGGAATAGAGCGAATATTGTGTAATGAGGACTGTCTTAGGAGGGAAGGATTGGACAGGCAGATTTATGCAACATGGGGATGAATATTACTTACTTGGCAGAACACAGCAGAGTTAATGTCATTTTGAATAACTTGTTTACCCACTGATTATGTGATTAATGAATATCAAAAGGCTCGTTGCATAAAACTGCAGTTTGGAATGGCTGGTGTATTTCTGGATCTCTCGGTAGTCACCATCGCAGGACAAATAGTAAATCAATTTAAATTGTCTCCAGGGGAAAACAATGTGTAATAAAGGTGCTAATTAATAGCCTTGGGTGTTTTAAAAATCCTCCCCATTCCTGAAAAAAAATAACCATGAGAAATCATAATTTCAAAGTTGGCCTGAGAAGTGGTTTTTTTTTCTGTTAAATAACAGCACCTAACGGTAAATAACCTAGGTGCTTTTTCAGTTCTACACAAAAATCAGTGCTTACCTGGACTGAGACCCTCCCCTTTCCCACCCTTTCACATACTTCCCTCCGCCCAGTATTTCCTTGCACATGCGCACTCATGAACTCCTGTCCTGCCTTCCGAGGCCTCTCCAACCTCGACTCCCCCTCTCCTGCCCTCCCCGCAGCCACTTTGTCACTCTTTCCCAAGCCCGTCAGCCCGCAGCTTTTTGTCTCAATGGCAAAGGCTGCATCTCCCACTCCTGGTGGCTGTCAGGAAAGAGCCGAGGAGAGATTGTCAAAGTTAGGAGGGAGCTCTCAGAACCTCCAGTTCTCGTTTTATAAAGGTTGGGAGTTTTGTCCAAGATCAGAGAAGCAACGCCAGTGGCAGCCCAGGCAGCAAGGTGGGGATCTGGGGGCTTGGAAGTCAGATGCTTGTACAGGAATCCCGACCCCATGTGCTCTCTGGAAGTTACCCAACTTCACCTTATGAGTTTCCTCATCGGTAAAACAGGGCAGCCATAGCATCTTGTGTGTGGAGTTGGTGGCAGATTTAAATATGACAGTATCTGTAAATCAGCCTCGGGTACAGGGCCTGCTGGAGCCTCTAGCCTGTCAGCTAATTATTTCCTTGGCCACCACCTCCCTCCCATGTACTAGTTAAAAGGGACAGAGCAGGGACCCAGTGGACAGGCAGAGGGGGAGCCTGGGCCTGCAGACAGGAGGGCTGGGGACAACAGGGCACCTGGGTGGCCTTCTGGTTATTCCTACAGATAAATCAACCAAAGTGGACTGAGATTAAGTAGCAGCTGAGACCACACACACCTAGGGGCAGGGAGGCAGCTCGGAAGGAGACACCAAACCAGGGCTTCAGCATTAGCACTGGCCTGGCCCTGAGTGTCGGCCCGGCCTCCCAGCCCCTCTGGGAGAGCAGTCTGTAGTTCTGAACATGAAAATGCTGGGGGTGCAGGAAGCCTCCAGCCTCAGAGTGTGGGGCTGGGGGCCGGTGTGGTCCTCAGCCCTCTGGCCCCAGGTCCCCAGACTTCAAAGCTGCCTGTGCTCCTGCTCTGTGGACTCAGCCCGAGCTGGTGAGGTGCCCAGGCTGCAGACATGTGCACAGCTCTGTGTGTGTGTGTGTGTATGTGTGTGCGAGCACTCGCACGGACTCAGTGTACAGCATCTTCCCTCCTGATGCGAGGTCCTTGGAGAGCCTGCTAACCCCCGCAGACTCACTACAGCCCCCCAAGGAGAACAAAGGAAACCCACCACCTGGCCTGTGAAGCAGGCTCTGTCCCCTCCACCCCATGGGCATGTGGGCTTACCAGGTAGAACAGCTGGGGTGGCCCAGAGGACAGGGACCAGGTCTGTATGACCCCTCTGTTAGCTGCCAGGACTGCCCGACCCACTCACAGAAACCCAGAGGATCTTAAGGGCAGGGATGGGGCTGCCACCTGCCCAGGCCTGCCTCCCCTCTCGCTTGGCAGCCTTCCCCTCTACCCACACAGCAGCCACAGGCACACAGGCTGGTACAACAGCACAGTAACTCTGAGTTGGGGACCCGGCCACCACAGGGGCTTCTCTCTTCACAAATAAAAGGGCTCCAGGATACTCCCTCCCTCCAAAAGCCAACACCACACAGAAACACCAGAAACAGCTTCTTTATTCAAGCCCAAATGTGCAGCAGCTCCCACGCCTCCACCACGTCAGGCCCTCCCTCCCTTTCCAACTCCGCCCAGTGCACCACGTGCTCCCCTGCCATCCTGCCCCTCAGACAGCACCCCTCCAGTGGGTCCAGCTCAGCTCAGGGAACTTTCCCCTGGAGGTCTGTTTCAGTCTCTGAATTTGCCCACCAATGGTTTCGAGGGCCAAGCCCCCAGGCCTTGCTGGTCCAGCAGGAGAGATAGCTGCCGGCGAGCCTCCTGGTAGGGCCCGGCCTAGGGCAGGAGAGGAGCCAGGTTGAGAGAGGGTGCTTGTGGTGGGTATGGGAGAAAGAGAGCTGATGGGGTGGGAAGGGGCTGACCTTGGCTTCCTCATAGGTCTTCAAGGCCAGGAGGTGGGATTTCCCGAGAGCCTGGGCAGCCTGGCGGAAGGCCCAGAGAAAGGCAGCCTTGCAGAGGCGGGAGGGAGGTCCGAGAGCCACACTGGAGATGGAGAGAAAAGGACCAAAGATCAGAGGGAAGCAAAGAACGGAACTAACAGTTCCTCCCCATGGCCCTCAGACTATCTCCTTTGTGCCATGACAATCTTGGGGGTGTCATGGAGTTGGGCACAGAGCTGGAAAGAGGCTGAGCTGGGATTAGAATGCCAGCTGGTGACTAGATGTACCCTCTTTCCCCATGGGCAGGAGGACGGGGACCCCAGCTGCCAGGCCTCCCTATCCAGCCTGCCCCCTGCCCCTTCTCACTTGGCTTTCACACGCCCGGTGGTCACGTCCACAACCTCGACATCAGGGTCCCCCAGGCTCCAGTTAAGGCTGAGGCCGTGGGAGTTGTTGGGGGTGGTGTCGGAGGGGGCCACTGAGGGCCCTGCAAACAGGTGCAGCGTGTTGCGGGTGTAGGGGGGTGGCAGGCATGGCCCCATGACCCCATCTAGGCTGGGCCGGGCATGGATGGCCCTGCTCAGAGTTGGGGGGTCGTGGCAGGGGTCAGCTGTGGGGACAGAAGGCACAGGGCAAGGTCTGAGTCTCTGCCACCTTCTCCCCCTAAAGCCTGCCTCCTGCCCTCAAGCCCTCAAGCCCTCGGGGCCTCACCCAGGACAAGGCTGGTGGCGTAGAGGGGAGGCAGGAAGTGAGCCAGTAAGGCGCCCCCTAGCCCCAGCACAGCCCAGCGTGCCAGCTTGTCGCTGGCCGAGAGGCAGCCCACGTGGGTGTCCCGGAGCGCAGGGGCCACGTAGCACACGGGCTTCAGCTCCCCGCGGACATGGGCCTGTAGGCGGAAGGCGGGGCTGTGCAGGAAGCTGCCCTCCGAGGATGGCGGGAGGCTGCAGGGGCGGCAGAGGACACAGGGGTTAGGGTCAGGGTCACTCTTCCAACCCTACCTATCCCACCTGGCCAAACCAGGCCCCGCCTCGGGTTCCCCACATACTAGATGTCCTGGGCAGCTCCCCTAGGGGTGTTGCTGACGTACAGGTGCAGGAAGATCCGAGGCTTGAGGGCGAAGGAGGTCCCAGGCCCTGGCTGGGGGGCCAGCACGGACCGCTCCTTGCCCTTGGAGCCCCCCTTTGTGGCCAGCAGGAGCTGCCGGAACAAGAACCTGGGGGTGGGAGAGGCAGCAGCTAGGGCGGCTATGTCCTGCCCGGGGCTGCAGCAGAGGCCCCCCCGCTGCCCCTCACCTGAGCAGGGCCCTGCGGGCAATGACCAAACCATGGCAGTCATGGAGCTGCCGGCCCGAGAAGTCCAGCCAGTTGGCACAGCTGCTGCTGCCAGTGCCCAGTGCCACCAGCTGGTAGATCTCCTTGACATGGCCCCTGGCGCCTGGGACCTCTGTGAGGGAAGGGGGCAGAGACAATTGGCCTGAGGCCAGAGGCCCCCCAGCACTTCCGAGGTCAGGGGCAGGGCCACCCCACCTCTCTCCAGGATGACCGCAGCCACAGTCCCCTTGCAGGCCCAGTATGGTGAGCTCGCATCCACCAGACGATCAAAGCTGGCGCTGACCACGGCTGCGCAGCGCTGCTCATGGGTCAGGATGTTCTCTGCACGTGAGGGAGAAGGTGGAAGTGGGGGCCCCACAGGGCGTGCCCTCACTGCCATGGGGTCAGGTCAATGGGGGCCCACCTACCTACGCTCAGGGAGGCGACTGGAGGCCTGCTGGGGGTCTTCGTGGGCTTTGTGGACTCTGGAAGACAGACAAGGGGAGGGCTGCTGTGGGTGCTGGTGTCTGTTCTCTCATACTCTGTCCTTCGGAAGCAGGCCGTGTTGGGGGGGGTCATCTTCCAAAAACAAAAAGTTCCTCTAGCAGTCCCTGCCCCCAAGGAGGGTAGGCTTCAAAGGACCTTAGGGCAGGGGTCAGATCACACCCCCTCCCCAGCTCCCCACAGACCAGGTCCTGATGCCCAGATAGTCTCTGCAGCAACTCCACCCACAGACATGCACCAGCCCCGCCAGGGCTGGGGGCCCTGCCCTGTACCTGAGCTCTCCAGCTGACGCTGGATGTAGTGGAGGGCAGAGAGAGCCGCCTGCTGCTTGGCCTCCAGCTTACTGTTGGCAGTGCCTGCCGGGCAGACCACCCCATCCAGTTCCACGTGCACAGAGAAGGGGAAGCCGGGGTCTGGGGAAGGAAGGGCTGAGAAGTAGCATCCTGCCCCTCATCCTTTCTAGGAGGGCCAGATACCTGCCAGGAAGGAGGACCAGAATGACAAGGAGACGGGCTTGCTGACTCCTGCTCCAGGACAGTGCAGGCCTGGCAAGCTGGTCATCCTCACTCGCAGAATCCTCACAAGCCTCTATGAACAGTTCATACAACCCACTTTATGGAGGGGGCATACAAAGGGCAGACAGTGTGTCTAGGTGGTACCAGGAACCAGATCCAGAGCTACACTGTTCCCAGGATGAAGGTTCCCTGTTGACCCCCAAACACACTGCTCTATTTCTTTTCCACGTGTCTACCAAACACCAGCATTTCAGGTGTTACTTATAATACAACAGAGAAAGAGGAAATCCTAGAACTGGGATCACTTAGTCAAAAGGCATAAACTTATTTCTGTTCATGGTACTTGCTGCTAAATTGTTTCCCAAGAGGACTGCACTTTAAGAAGAGAACCCACATTTCAGCACCCACCCTAGCATGGAGATTCACTCACTTTAAAAGGGCATCAAGAATGCCAATTAGTAGATGCAGAAGGAAAGCTGGCATCAGGAATCCTTTATACGGCAGCCAGGGCATAATAATCAAATCTGGCAACAACCATCAAAGGATGCCAGAACCACAAGGTGACAGTGTTTTGGGGAACAGGATGTCCACACCATCTCAAGATGCCCATCTCAGACGACTGATTAAGCACAAAGGGGAAAGTGAAGACACCTGGCAGTGAAGACACCCTAGTCAGGCCCCTCCCAGCTGACATCCCAGTGGTAGGACAAACAGATCGCAGGCCTCCTGGTGGGGCTCACGGCCAGGGACACCAGATTGCCACATGCACTCCTGCTGATAATGCATGACCTGAACCCAATCCTGAGGAAACAGGCAAACCCAAGTAGAAGGACTTTCTGCAGAACAACTGGCATCAATGTCCCGAAGATGGAGACTGACCGTCTGAGGAACTGTCTCACATAAAAGGAGATTAACGAGGCATGACAGCTAATGTAATAGGTCTTGCTGGACTGGAAAAAAAATGGCCATTATTGTGACTAGCGGCAAAATTTGAATGTGAATGGTAATTAGGTCATAGTAATACATCAGTGTTAAATTTCCATAAATCGATCATTGCACTGCAATTATATAAGACAATGACCTTGTTCTTAGGGAATATATACTGAAGCATTTAAGAGGTAAATCAACATTCAGATTGTTCAAAAAAAATGATGTGGCTATTTACATAGAAACAAATATGTAAGGAGAGAGAGACATATACAGAGTAAATGTGGCAAATGTTAACTGGAGAATCGGGGTGAAGAGTTTACAGGAATTCTTTTATACTATTCTTTGAAAGTTTACCAAAATAAAAATGACTAAAAACATGCCTACTCGTGTCAACAATGGCAAAGGGGACTTTAAGCACAAGGAAGGGCAGTATTATCCAATGGTTTGTTTAGCTCAGGCTCTGAAATCAGACTGCCCTCTCACAGCTACAGCCTCTCTGGACTCAGTCTTCCCATCTGGAAAGTGGTGGCAACGATGTTATGCCTCCCTTGAGGAATATTTGCGAGGACTCAATGAGTTAATGTGTCTGAAGGCCTTCAAACAATAGTAATCATAGTAATAATGATACCTCTATGCAGTGCTGCCCACCATCCAGAACTCAGGAATGTCAGCTATCATCATCCGAATTGAATCGATTTCCTTATTTTCTGTATTCCTGATGCTCTGACATTTGGGGTCGTGAGCCTGGAGAGACCAACTCTAATTTCTGAGTTAATTCCCAGAGGTAGTAAACGACTCCCTGGCAAGCACTGACTCTGATACAGAAACCAACCAATCCGGAGCTCACACCCCAATCATCAAACTCTCACACAAGCCAACATTCTCCATCAACCCTGGGCCAGGTGCTGGACAACTAGGGACCACCCTATAACCCCTAAACTTACTCAGTGTCTTGCCTTACTCAATCCTGTGCTTACTCAGCATATCTTCCCTGTCTCAACCATTCCTCCCCCAGAAAAGCCCAATAAAGGCTCTGGGCTGTGTTGCCCTCTCCTGTTCTACCTGACCACCCTTGTCCTCTCCCACACGGCCCTGCGTGGCGAGCTGTGCCTCCTGTTTCTGTATTTATTTCCTTCACGACGATCATTCTCATGTCTGCTGTCTTACAACACCTGATTAAAACAAATCCCAAGTTGAGTTTTAAATGCATTATCCTTTTTTGAGCTATTTAGTTAGGGTTCTCCTAGGTAGTTTCACAAACCCTCCCAAAAACTTGAGGAATGATTCTCTTGCTATCTCCTTCGAAGCAGGGAATGTGCTGGTTTAAGATTGGAAACCTGAATTCAGGCCCCGGTGTATCACTCTGTCTGTCTGTCTCAGTAGGGGGTGCAGTCGGGGCATAGTAATTATGATATCTCTACGTAGTGTTGTCATTATCAAACTGTGTTTGATAACATCTTTAAATCGGGAACTGGCTCTCACTCACCTGTCTCCTCTCCAATTACAGCTGGCATGGCAACTGTAATTACATGTAACTGGCCCTCAAAAAAGCCTGCTGAAAGGCTGGGTAGTTTGAGGCAGGTTCTCTAAGCAAACCAAGCTTCAGATGTGGATGGACCCTGCCATGATCTGCCAGCTCCATGTCTGGTGTACCTGGTGCTCCTAGCACCAGGCTAATCACAGCAGGTTAGGGCCCAGCTCACAGTCCTCATCGCTTCATTTGGGGTCAGCCCATGGTGTGCTGCAGTCCCAGCCCACTAGGCCTCACCTGGTGTCTTGTCCTCACGGAAGATCAGAGAGACGCCCAAACTGGCCGCGTGCTGAGCTAGCAAGGCCACGGCCTGATCTGGCGGTGGGTCTTTGAGCTGCAGGCTCAGCTGTCTGGCCACCATAGGGAAGTCCCCGACGGACCCTGTGGGCAGGACAGAGACCCTCGGGGACCTCCCCATCCTTCCCCCCGAGTCTTCCCGTGCTGGGGCTGCCCCTACTTCGGCCCCTGCCCCGGGCCCACCATCCCCTGCTGCGGAGGCCTGGAGCTGCCCGCCTTGCTCATTGTCCTCCACATTGGGGGTGGGCACGGGTTCCCATAGGTCTTGCCCCAGGCTGGCTAAGGGCCTCCAGGGGCTGGGCCCAGGGTTGATCTGCAATGACGCCGCCAGGCGGGGCTTTCTGCGACCACCGTCGTCTGTGCCCGGGGCTGCGCTGGCTGGAGAAGCCATGAGGACGCGAGGGCCGAGGCGACAGTGGGCGAGTTCTCACGCTACCTGCGCCCTTTTATGCGCAAGGGTGGGCTCATCCGTGGGGAGCACGTGGCACAACAGACAGTGCAAGGCAAGCTCCGCCCCTACCTCCCTGCTAGCCAATGGGAGCCCACAAAGCTGGGGCAGACGGTGTGCCCAGCCAATGGAAGGCCAGTCTCCCAGACAGCCACAGGCCAAATGTGGACTGAGTGGCCCCTGATCAGTATCCTACTTCTGGGGCGGGGCTTCGGGTGCGAGGTTGGGGTGGGGACCAGGTGATTCCATCAGCCTCTTCTCCACCCTTGTGTGGTCTTGGGGAGGCAAATCTAGCATCTCACCCCTGCTGCTGTCTAAGACGCCCCACAAAGCGCACCCCATTATGCCAGCCCTCCCTCAGCTGCTTAATTGAGCCGGGCGGGGTGGGGTGGCGATTCTCATTCAATAAAGGAAGGTGTTCTCAATTGTACCAGCTGCACAGAATCTTTAGGACCTACATTTAAAAACTATTAACTATAGACCCTCCTGAAGCCAACATACGTGCTCTAAGTGCGCTCTAGTTAAAATCTGTCATTTGGTACCCTGTCCCCACCCCCCCCTTTTTTTTTCCATAAGGGATCTTGGATCGGCTCATAAAAATATCGCAAGATAGCAATTCTTTAAGATGAGGAACTAAGGATGAAGGAGAAACAACAGAAATAAAATGAAGTTAGGGATGAAGACAATTTACATACGGCCTGCAATGATGCAACACAATTGCTTGAAGGTGGCCGAAATTTTAAGAGTCTTGTAGGAGCCAGGGAACACATGACTGATTACTCAGTTCACAGTCTGCAAGTTTTGTCGCTGTTACTGCTGCTGCTGCTGCAGATTGCTACCTTTGGTCTGAAAACACTAACCAGGATTGGGGCAGTGTGGATACAGAGGCATATGAGGAGCAATTGGTAGAACCAGTAACATTTGACTTGGGAAGAGCAGGTGTGGGAGGCAGGATAGATTCAACCTCTCAAATGTTCTAAAGATTGGCATCAGGATGCACAATTCTGGTTTTTTTGGTATGTGTAGCCCAATGACCAGAATTACACCTAGTAGAAGGACAGCATAGCAGGTGTTCAGGAATGGAATGATGGCATAGAGACTTAACTAGAGTTGCCAAACCCAGAAACATCACTAACAGGACACTGTGTGAACAGTGATATATTCATACCACGGACTGTTACTCAGTAATAAAAATTTCTTTTAAAAGGAAACAAATCACTATTTCTTGCACAATATAGGGAATTGCATGTGCATGTTGAGTGAAAGAAGCTGGACTAACAAGACTATGTTCTGCATGATTCTATTTATATAAAGTTCTTGAGGCAGCAAAATTAATGTGGCAATGAGTCAGAATCATGGTTACTTCTTCAAGGAGGCATTGACTGGGAAGTGGCACCAGAGAATTTTCTGGAGTGATGGAAATGTTCTCGGTCTTGATCTGGGTGGTGGTTTTGTGGGTTTATATGTATGTAAAAGCTTGATGAGTGTACACTTAAGACTTGTTTTTTATAGCATGTTAAGTTTATTTTAGTAACAAGAGGAAACCTAACAGCTTGTTTATAGAAAGGAAAGAAGGAAGAAATGGAATTGGCCTCTCTGTGCAGAAGCTGAATGGGTGATGTGTAGTGGTGTGGTAGCCAAAATAATGGTCCCCCAAAGATGTCCACATCCTGATTGCTATGGCCTATGAATAGGTTATGTCATATGGCAAGGGGGAATTATGTATGCAGGTGGAATTAAGGTTTCTAATCAGTCGTGTTTAAGAGGGGGGAAGATGATCTTGGATTATCTGGGTGGGCCCAGTGTAATCACAAGTGTCCTTAAATGAGGAAGAAACAAGACTCAGAATCAGAGATACGGCATCACGAGAAAGATTCAACTAGCTGCTCCTGCCTTTGAAGGTGGAAGAAGGCCAGAGCCAAGGAATGCAGGCAGCTTTCAGAAGCTGGAAAAGGCAAAAAACGAAACAAAAACAAAAACAAAAACATCTCTACCCTACAGTCTCCAGAAAGGAACATGGCCCTACTGACACCTTGATTTTAGCCCAGTGAGACCCATTTCAGTCTTCTGACCTCCAGAACTGCATGATATTATGTTGTCTAAAGCCATTAAATTCGTGCTGATTTGTTACAGCAGCAATATGAAACTAATATAAATGGCCTTCAACTCTTTTGGTATCCATACCCCTAAAATAATTTTGAAAACCTGTATAGCCCCAGTGTTTTAGTCACAAGTTTAAGTAGTTACAAAAGGTGCAATTTCTGATTTAGTATATATTATAATCATCTTTCCAATATATTTTCACCAAAACCATGGAGATGCAGACCTAGCTTATTCTGTTTATGAAAAATGCTCTCCAAATGATTTAATTGGCAAAGCTTACCCTCACAGTCAAAGCACTCAGCTAAAGTGGAATTGCTTCCTATCAGAAACACAGTCTAATTTCATTTTTTTTCAATTTAAATAAATGTGTTGATATTTTCTCAGAGGGACTATCTCATTTCATTCCCCCTTCCATTGATTCAAATATGCATTGGCATCCCCTCTTCTAGCTGTTTGGGATATGTCTGTGACCAACATAGACAGAAGAATTCCTGCCCTCACAGAGTGACTTCTGAATTTTATTTCTAAGGTAGCTGAGAAGGTTAACCTAGAGGTTGAACTCTCAATAACAAAGTGTTACAGCTCACTTCTTTTTTTTTTTTCCTTTTAAAAAGACTCTTTATTGAAGTATAGCATACACACAGAAAAGCACACAGATCGTTCAATGAATTTTCATGCACTGAACACACCCATATAACCAGCACACAGATGAATGAACATAATATTATCAGCCCCCAAGAGCCCCTCTCTTGAACCCTTCCATCGATACTTGTTACTGAACATGCTTTTCACTTTCTGCTGAAGGAATTCTTCTTTTTGGAATTGCCCCCTTGTTCAGCACTCATCTCGGGCAACAACACTCCACAGAGGGGAACAAAGCGATTGTGAACAAGGAGATAGGAAAGGAGAGCTGTCTGATTCCAAGTATCTCCCAGATAAAATCTATATAGATGGAGGCTGAGAATTTGGAAATTGATTCCTTAAGATAATGGTTCTCAAAGGGTGGTGACTGGACCAGCAGCATCAGCATCACTGGGAACTCATTAGAAATGCAATTCCTTGGATCACATCCCAGACCTACTGAACCAGAAAATTCTGGGGTTGGGGTCCAGCAAACGGTTATAATAAGTCCTCTAGGGGATTCTGATGCACACTCAAGTTTGAAAACTGCTGGGCTGGATAATGGTAATATTTATTATCGCACAGTGGTTCTTAAAGCGTGGCCCCCCAAGACAAGCAGAATCAGCATCACCTGGGAATTTAGGAATACAAATGGTTAGGCCCCACTCCAGGCTCACTGACTCAGAAACTGTTTTAATACATCCTTCAGGTGACTCTGATGCACTCTAGGATTTGAGAACCAATGCCTAAAGCTATTTTGCCTGACCACTGGGAAAGTCTCATGCACCCCCCAAGAGTACCTGTACCCCTGTTTGTAAAGCCTGCTTCATAGGATGTAAGGATGATCAGTAGAATTCCTACTGACCGACACAGTACCTGGCTCATAGTAGGTACTCGGTGTTTTCTGAGTGAATTAATACTCACAACAATCCTGTAAAACAGGAAGGTCGTTAAGCAGAGATGGGGTTCGCACTCCCGTCAACCTGGACTTCACTATTGGGATTGTATGCGATTTTATTTCTACGGCCCACAGCGCCGCCTCCACTCCGATTTCACCTCCGCCCGGGAGGTGGCGCTCTGGGGCGCCCAAGAGGCCAGGCTGAGAGGCGGGAGTTCCTGCCTTCGAGGGCGCACTTCCGGCACAGCCCGGAAGACGGGTGGTTGTGGGATCGGTCTGCAGAAGGCGCTGGAGCTAGGTTACCGCTTTTGAGCTCACCTGTGGCACGAGGGTCTGGAAAGCGTCACTCGGAGGTCCGTTTCCCAGACGAGCACCGCTCGGCACGAACCACGTAAGTGCGCGCGCCGCCTGGACGGGATGGAGAGGCGGGTCCCTCTACTCAAGTCCACTGGCCCCAAGCTGTGTAGCTTTGGGACAAGTCGCCCAAAATCTGCGAAGTGGGTTGTTAGCAGCCGCCCGCTCATGGAGTGGTGAGGGTCTCACCAATGTAAAGGGTGGTAGCAACCACACAGCGCTTGATGGGAGATCTCTGCTGCTGTTGTTGGGTTGAAATGCTGGGGCCTGGAGGTTGAGCGGGAAGAGGTGGGCGGGGAGGACGTGGCAGAGGATATGTACGAGGGGAAGGGCGGTCTGGACCCCATTCCCATCCCCTGGCAGGCGCGCTTTTTGACGTGACTGGCCTGGCATTCATGCAGACCTTTGCCACCTTGGAGTTCTAAAGGGACATGGAGAGCCCAGGGAGAGGGTAGGAAGTCGAGGCTATCTCGTGTAGGGGCTTCTCTGAAGTCGTGGCTCTCCACCGGAGCCCTCAGCCCGTCTGCGTTTGTTTGAGGCTGTTTGTTCCTTTCTCCTCTCATTCATTAACTCCTGGATTTGTTCTTTCAGTTTATATGTATTGATTGTTACCAGGTAGCAAATATCAAGGCATTGGGGATAAAGGTTCCTCCCCAGTGGTATTATTAGAGCAGTTTGGAATCAAGTAGCTTCATCTTTAAATATCCAGTCACACATTCTAACGTGTGCTCTGGAGGAATGATGCAAGGTGTTGTGGGATAGGGTTGGGGGAACTGGGAGAGGCTTCCTGACTCAAAACCTGAAGAATGAGTAGGATTTTGTAGGTGGGTAGGAAGGGCAATGGTATTCATTCTAAGTGGAGAGTTAGTGTGAAAGGGCTCTGCAGTGATGTAGATTTATTATTATTCAACACACGGTCCGTTGCATTTTTTTGGAAAATACTGTACCTGACAATGGGAAGACTCACCCCTGGCTTTGAGGAACTTGAGTTTGTCTCGGGAGTGTAGCCTAGAGTGTAGGGCGTGTAGTCTAAGAATGTATCTTGTAATACAATACATAAGAACGGGAGGGAAGCTGACCCCTCTCCCCCTCCCTGACCTCAGTTCCCTGTCACTAATCTCCTTGTTCATTCTGTGGCTGCCCATTTGTTTCTTAGACTTCCTGCCCCAGAACTTTTGTGCATGCTGTTCACTCTGCCGGGCACCATCTTCCCAGCGGTTGGAATGGTACTCTCCATCTTTAGACTTAGGTTGTGCCGAATGCCACCTTCTCAACAAGGCTTCCCTGGCTTGCACTGCTAAAACCACACCCTCGGCCATCGCTATCCCCTCACTTCCTGCTAGTTGGTTGCTTTGAATATAGCACTCACTACTGTCAGGCATTAAGCTACATGTTCATTTGTTCTTTCTTATCTCGTACCTCGAAGAAATTATACTCCTCTTGGGGCACTTTTCAGTCTCCCAGAAATCTGGGAAGCCGTTGTCAGTGTCAGGCCTCGCTCAGAGGCCAGGGTAACTTGTCATTCCTGTTTTCCAGGATGGACTTCCCCAGCTCCCTCCCGCCCTCATTGTTTATGACTGGCCCACTTGGTCTGAGCGATGTCCCTGATGTGTCCTTCATGTGCAGCTGGAGAGATGCGCTAACCCTACCAGAGTCCCCACCCCAAGCCTCTGAGGTGAGAATGGCAGGAGAGCCCTGGCGGCTCCAGGGTGGGTGCCTCCGCTTGGCCCCCCTTCCCTAGCATTCTCACAGTTGGCAGGAGTACAGGTTGGGGTGGCATTAGCACAAATCTGCTAAGACACAGGCTGAGTCAGAGTCCCCTTTTTTGGGGACCTGGGGCGCCCAGTATCCATAGAGTGTTTACTGAGCGAGAGCTGCTGGCTTGCTCTTTCCTGCCTCCCTCTCCCCCCATCTTTCCTTCCTCTATTTGTTCAACAAATACTCACTGAACAGCCCTTACTCTGCTATGTGCCTTATCAGGCCCTGGAAATCCACAGTGAGTAAGTCATCAGATGCACTCCCTGCCCCATCGAACAGAGTTGGGTGAGTGAGAGTAGCCAAGTGAACAGACCTGAGGATAAAATCCTTACAAAGTGTAGGAATGGCTCTGAGTGAAACCAGAGCATGCCGAACCAGCAGAGTGGGTGAGGTGGGGATGGGAGGGGAGACTTCCTGGGACACGAAGGACACCCACTCTTTCTCTGGAAGCCTAAGCCATCTGGCTGCCACTTGGAGACAGGCTGGCTGAGGATTACCCCAGGCAGAGGCAAGTGTGTGAGAGAATTAAAAGTCACTATTGTTGGGGGTGGGGCGTCCTTGAGAGAGTGGGGATTACATCAAATCGGCCCCTCCAGGAGCCTGGCTTGCCGCCTCTTCTGTCCCCCAGCGTTGAGCTGAGCCTCTCAGGCCAGCCCTGCAGTGGGAGCAGTGCAGCCTCTGGGTGTCCCAAGTAAGTGACCGCAAGGTCTGCCCTGAGTGGAAGTGAGCCAAGTGGAATTCGGGTTGGCCGGTGATGGCGTGGGGGCGCCTTTGAGAGCCAATGAAGCCTGGAGGTCAGAAGCACAGACAGGAGTCAGGCTGCCTAGGTTCAGATTCATTTTCCTGGCTGTTGGCTGGGGCAAGGGACAGCCTTTCTCTGCTTCCATTTTCATCAAAAAAGTAGCGGTGACTATCAGACCAGTTTGGCAGGCACCTTGTGACGGTTGAATGAGTTAATAAAAGACAAGTGCTGGTGACAAGACTTGCACTCCCTGTTACCGTACGATCATGTTTGTGTTTCCTCAGAACGGGGCTCCACACTTGGCGAAGGGCCTGCTCTGGGAGCCAGACACCCCTGGGCCCCTTCCTTTGCTGCCTCCTGGTCCCGGTAAGGATCTTGGTCCCCAAGGACCCCCCACCCCAAGACCATTTCTCTCCCTGCCGATTCCTTCCACATCCACGGGGTCCTTGACACCTCCAGTCACTTGAGACAACTGGCCCCACTCTGGGCCCTTCTCCAACCTCACTCTTCCCTTAGATCCTTGGGACCCTGGCTTGACTGCCCGGGATCTGCTTTTCCGGGGAGGCTACCACTTCCGAAGACAGCCCCGTGCTGTGCTGGACGTTACTGAGCAGGTAAGTGGCCCCATGGTGGACAATGCGGTGTGGCGGGTGCAGGGCTTAGTGACCTGGCTCCTCTCCTCCCACAGCTCAGCCAGTTCCTGTGGGACCATGGGGATATCGCCTTTGCACCCCTGGGGAAGCTGATGCTAGAGAATTTCAAACTGGAGGGAGCTCAGGTGAGTAAGCCCTGGCTAGCCAGGGGAGGGGGCGCCCCACTTCATGCTGGGGTGAGCCCTAGGGCGTGTGAGCTTGACAAGGCCTTTCCACGCAGAGTCGCTCTAAGAAGAAGACAGTGGTCAGTGTGAAGAGGCTACTCCAGGACCTCGGTGGACACCAGCCCTGGGGGCAAGTGGCTAGTGAGAAAGGATGGGATGGGCAGGCCTAGCTGGTGGAGGGGATGTGGAAGAAGCCAGGGCATCCCTCACAACTGCCTCCACACCACCACCACACAATAGTGGAGGGGAAGAAGGAATGTGAGTTCATGGACTGTAGCCATAGCTGCATCCAGGTGTTCAGATGTTAACCAGGCTCTTTATTTTCTCATCCACTTGTCTGTGCCTGGCTTAATTCCTAGACAGACTGTTTCCAAGTGGCAGCAAGCTGGTTTATGATTCCAAGGAAAGGACTAGTATCCTTCCTGAGGTACCAGCAGAAGTCCTGGGAAGTGTGTGGTTGGCTTGGCTTGGGTGTCATGCCCATCGTGAGCCGATCACTGTGGCCAGGGGCAAAGGTGGGCTCTCAGTGGCTAGATCTGGGTCATGTGAATGCCCCTGCATTGCAAGAATAGATAGGGTGGGGTGATTTCTCAAAGCATAAATTTCTAGGTTGATTAAAAAACGTGTCTGCTACAGCTGGCCTCCCTTGGGATGGTACCCAGGCCTCCTCCCCATCACCCATAGCCTGACCCACCTGCTGTCCTTTCGCCTGTAGTTGTCCCTGGGCTTACCTCAGCTACCGACAGCGCCGTTTCTCCATCCTTGGGGGCCCCGTCCTGGCTACATCGCTGGCGCGCCTCCTGGGAGAGCTGCTACATGAGGAGCTGGCAGCACGGTGGGAGCAGCTGCTCCTGGACGACGCCTTCACTGGGGGTGCGCTAGCCTGGGTGCCTGGCAGGATGCCCGGGGCCGGGCAGCTGGTCTACCCTGCAGGAGGCGCCCTGGACAGGCTGTGTATCCTTCCTCACTGGACGGGTTCCAGGGATGGGCAGGAAGTTGGGGGGCTTAAGTGAGCAGATCTCATGACCTTCTCCTTAGCAAGAGGCCCAGATTTCCAAAAGGTCAGTCTGACCCCAGGCAGTGAGCCCCGGGTTCTCGGGGACCCTGGCCACATCCAGCTCCGCGGACCTGTCCGGCAGGTGGTGACCCGCACTGTGCAGGGAGAAGGTAAGGCCCATAGACACCTCCGTCCCCTGCTGACTGACTTGCTGCCTGACCATAACCCTGACCTTCTCTGTCCCTCAGCTCTGCTGGCAGTCCGCTCTGACTACCACTGTGCACTGTGGAAGGTCGGTAAGCCAGGGCAGCCGGCCCCTCTCCAGGTGCTGCAGGTTGAGAAGGGGGCCACCGGGATCAGCCTCAGGTGAGGCGCTTCAGTGGGGCTGGTGTGTGAGGAGATGGGCCTCAGGGAAGGGGGTGACCCAACATTAATCACGTGTGTGCCCTGTAGCCCTCACCTGCCAGGAGAGCTGACCGTCTGCAGCCGTTCTGGAGCTGTCTGTCTGTGGAACCCCCAGGATGGGTAATGCCCCTTCCCCATAAAAACTATCCACCCCAACAAATAGTTGCCCAGAACTTGGCCCGTGTGCTGGACCCCGGGCCGGGTTGCCCCATCTCCCCGCATCAGTCCGTCTCCGCCTCACGGCTGGCCTGTCTCCCCAAGGCTGCGGCAAGTCTACAAGGACCCCGAGACCCTTGTATTCCGAGACCCCTCTCCCTGGCGTTGGGCAGACTTCACCGCCCACCCTCGAGTGCTGACTGTGGGTGATCGCACTGGAGTGAAACTCGTCGACACTCAGGTGAGGACGGGGTGCTCCCCGGGGAGGGCATGACAAGCAGCAGGGCAGCGGGTCTTAGGCCGCCAGCAGTGGCTGGTGCCATGGACATCAGAACGTGGGAGTGCTGACCTGGCTGTCTCCCCAGGGTCCGCCGGGCTGTGGTCTGCTGCTTTTTCGGGGTGGGGCGGAAGCATCGTGCCAGAAAGGGGAACGTGTCCTACTGACCCAGTACCTGGGGGACTGCAGCCCCGAGTCTCTGCAGCCCACATTCCACCTTGTCTGTACCCAGGTAAGTGATGCATCTCCCTCCTTCCTCTCCGCCACGCACTGTCTCAGTCACTGGAGACAGTCCTAGGTGACTGCGGGTGAAGGAGGAAGAGGGTAGGGATGAGGATGGGGAACAGTAGGCAAAGCTGGACAGTCTCCCCTCCTGTGTCAGGAAAAGGGGAGGAAGTCTGAGGGTCCCCAAGGGTCTCACTGCACCCCCCTCCCCAGGACCTGGGGTGTTAGTGGATATGTCTCAAGCTTATGTTCCAGGGTCGGGTGAGCATGGGGAGGGCTGGGTGACAGCTTCTCCTGGGAGCCCTTCTCCCAGTGTGGCTATTGGGTCAAGGGATGGTGCCACCTGCTCGGGAAATGCCTTCTGTTGGGGGGCTGGGCAGGCGAGTCTGAGAGGTGGTCAGGGCGGGTCCTGAGTGCTGTGATCCATTGGGGTTTGCACTCATCCAGAGAGCCACACAGGGCCCTGGAAAGACCTGCCCAGGGAGACCTGTCCCATCACGCTCATGCCGCACACTTACATCATTTCCTTTCCATCTTCTTCCTGGGCCCCCAGTTCTCGCTCTACCTGGTAGACGAGCGTCTCCCCTTGGTGCCTCTGCTGAAGTGGAACCATGGCCTCTCTTCCACTCCTGTGGTGGCCCAGCTGCTGCCCCCGCCCCGCCCTGGCTGCCCACGGCCACTGCTCCTGGCAGGCCAGGCCGGAGAGCTGCAGTTGCTGCACATCACAGGTGAGGATGGGGTGCAGGTGGGAGGCGGGCAGGAGGTGGGCAGGGCTGATCTGGGATGAGGCCTCAGCTGTCTGTCCTTCCTCCAGGAGAGGGGGCCTCCACGCCCCGGCTGGCAGGGCCCCCACAGTCTCTCCCCTCCAGGAGCAACTCTCTCTCTGCCTTCCCCCTGCTGGAGCCCAAGAGTCAGTGGCGGCTGCAGGAGCGGCTGAGCGCGCCAACCATAGGTGCACTGGGGTTGGGGGATGGGTTTGGGGAGCTGCACTCCTACTAGGCCATGGGGTCATTGTCCTTTTGCCTCCAGGTCTGGCCGCCACTGTCCTGCCCTCTGCCTCCACACCAGTCCTGTCACTCTTCCAACTCTCGGCAGCTGGAGATGTCTTCCACCAGCGCCTCCACCTCCAGGCAGACCCCAGGCCCGACTCTCCTGCCCCTACGGCTTCCTGGACCCCCCGGGCCACTTCCCGCTGCAGCCGGTGGCTGAAGACCCTGCTAGAGGTGCCTCTGACTCCCCCGATGTGGGCTGCACCCACCTTCTCCCACCGCCGTCTGCTGGGCAGCTTTGAGTCACGAGAGGTTGAGGGGAAAGTGCCAGAGGGTCTCCGCACAGCCATGGCCGAAGGGCGGCTCCTGCAGCACAGGGACCTGGGCTTGCTCCCAACCAGAGAGCAGCCCCCTGCGCCCGAGCCGGGCCCTGAGGATGAGCTCAGTGAGCGTTTGGAGGCAGCCTGGGAAGGCCAGGTGGCGGCCTGGTGGGAGAGGCGTCAGGGCGGCAGCTCAGGGCCTGGGAAACAGCCCAAGCGGCACAAGCGCCGGACTCAGCTGTCCAGCACCTTCTCCTCGCTCAGCGGCCGCTTGGACCTCTCGGATGCCACCAGCCCCCCTCGCAGCCCAGACCGGACAGTTCCTGAGGCCAGGCCTCAGCCCCCAGTGACCCCACCCTCCCAGGAGTTGACCCAGGGGCCGTGGGCAGAGGGGATCCCCTCGGAGCGGCAGCAAACCCTCCGGGACTACATGGCTGAGCTGCCTCTCCAAGGGGACACCCCAGGAGGGGCCTCTGCACCCTCCTCCCAGACTTCCAGCATCCGAGGCACCTCCTCCAGGCAGCAGACCCTCCGGGACTGCACTGTCAAGCTGCAGCTCCGAGGAGACACTGCAGGGGGTGCTTCCATGCCCTCCTCCCAGACCTCTAGCGTCCGGGCCACCCTCTCCAGGCAGCAAGCAGCCATCCTCTCCGGTTCTCAGCCGCTCCGGAAGAAGCCCCGCATGGGCTTCTGAGGGCTGGGAAGCTGCCTCCATCTCCAGGGAGCCCCTCATCCTGGACCAGCTGTGCCTTTCATGGTGGAAACAGAAAACAGAACAGTCTCTGGGGTGTGGACCTTCCTGCTTCCCAAAGGCCATTGTGACTGAGCAGACAGTTGTGCTTGAAAGTGGGGCTTCGGTCAGCCTGAGGGCCCCAACGCACACAAACCCCTCGACACTGGGTGACGGTGCCGGCTCCTCCCCGTGATCGGTGACAGTGGAGTGTGCTGCTGCCACAGAGCGGGCTGGTGGTTAGTGTGAGTGTGTGAAGCAGGTTCTACCTCCATCTAATGTTTCATAGGAGGCACTTTGGCCCCACGTTTAGGGATTGAGTAAACTTGTCATATGAGCTTGGTTTTGAATGAGCAGGTTTCTCAGGCCAAGTCATTTCCCTTTGTTTAGTTTATGACACCGACACAGAAAGTTCTTCCTCCATGGTTTTGTGGCTCCATGGAAAGTCTGCTCTCCTGTGGGGAAAAACTCCCTGGAAATTGCACAGGACCCTGGGGAGGGGGCTGGATTCCTGATCACATGTGAAGAGAGGTGGGGTTCTTTTCTGGGGACACCTGATGAAGTGAATCCGACATTAAATAATCCACTAACACGGGGACTCACATGGATCCTAAAACATTTATGATGCTCAAGGGAGACATTTAGAGCGACACAGTTTGTACTACAGTTAATTGGGGTGAGGTGTCAGGCTTTAAGAGCAGGGGGCATGATGCCATCCACACACGCAGAGGGGTGAGCCGGGGCCCGCGCGCTCGTAACTGCAGCTCTTTGGAGAGAAGGGGAGCCCAGCTAAGGGTGAGCTGCGCCTGCTGTGGGGTCAGGACAGGGCCTGGCTGCCACCTCCCTGTCCCTGTTAGTCCAAGAGTGGAGGGGCCACCTCAGGTTCAGTCCAGGCCACATTTAGCATCCTCTGGTCCTCTCCAGCCTTGGGCTCCAGCTCAGAACACACTTCTTCCTTTTCAGTGCTGTTTCCTAAGGAATTGAGAAAGGAGGTGACTTGGTGTTCTTGGGAAGTGTGGTCACCCCTCCTCTCTTCCTGTGCCTTAGCCACACGAGTTATGTTTCAGAAGGAAGCCTGGCTGCTGGCCAGGAATCCTCTGGGTTCAACAGACGCCAGAGTCGGATCCCCAGAGGCAGCTCTAAACAGTCACCCCCAGCGTGCCTGTTATCAGCAAGCACCAACCAGCTTTCCCACAGGTGCTTCTCCCTGTTCCCGGCACAGGCCCCCAGTGCCAGGTTGGGTGGAGACTGGCCAGTACTGTCTCCAGAACCTTCCCTCAGAAGCCTTGGTCTGGGAAGGCCAAGGA
The DNA here is from genome assembly GCF_009834535.1 of Camelus ferus. NCBI lineage: Eukaryota > Metazoa > Chordata > Mammalia > Artiodactyla > Camelidae > Camelus > Camelus ferus. The sequence goes on along the minus strand of NC_045704.1, from coordinate 56,566,318 downwards.
CCTGGATGGTGGGGGCGGGGGGAGGTGAAATGCAGGTTCCCTGGCTGCGCCAAGACCTGCTGGACAAGGTGGTAGGGATCTGCAGGGCATGAGTGGCCCTGGTGAGGCCAGCTTGCCCACCTGGGAAGGGGTTGGCTTGGCAGCTTCTCGGCCCAGCTTGGCAAGCGGCAGAACAGTCTGCAGCCATCTCTGGTCTTTGGAGAGGTGGTGAGTGACCTCCTCCAAGAACATGGGATTCTTAAGGCAGAGGCCCTGGTGGCCATCCGCTCTGGGTTTGGGTGGTCCACAGTCCACTTCCCTACTGTCAAAGCTTTCAGCCCCTGTGACCTTGAAAGTAAGGTGGCATTACCTGGAGGAGAGGCTGGAAGCAGGTCCCCATCCTCATCCTCACTGCTGGGCGATGGTGTGGCTTCTCTCTTGCAGGCTGGGAGCCGGGGTGGGACCCCTGAAGGCTCACTGTCGTCCAGCTCCTGAATCAGCGGGCAAGGGGCTATGGTGTTTTGCCTCTGGGTTTCTGAGTCTTTCTCTGCAACTTTAAATATGTCTGTAAAGGGTGCCTCCGTCTCGGCCTTCCTGGAGATGTCCTTGGAGATTGCAAATATATTTGAAAGGGTGTCTGTGGACACATTTTCCAGCACTGGGGGTGAGGTGTAGTCCAGTTCAGGGTCACTGTCATCACTCAGGCTTGAGATGGCTGTAATCTTGGGAAAGCACATCTTCTGTTGAAGGAAAAAAGATTTGAACATTTCTGTTTTCACAGTAGTCACTTTAAAATTCACCATGCTAATTCTGCTTTTTTATCACAAAACACTGTTGCCACATTAAGGCCCGAAGGAGTCAGGCCTCAGGATGGGCACGCCTTGGCAGCTGTTTCTGAGCCCTGAGGTCGTGAGCTCTGCTGCCCAGTCTACCCTCCCTCCACCCGCTCCCTCCACCCTCTGCCTCTGTGCAGTATGGCTGTCGCCCACCCTGTTCTTGCTGCACCGACTCCCTCCCAGGTCTCTGAACTGACTCATCTTGGAGCCTTGGCCTCTGGCTGTGCCTTCACCCAGCCACCTAGTCATGCTCTGGCAGCCAGGCCCTCACGGAACTGTGGTTTCCTTCCTTCAATGACAAGCTCCTGCACTGAGATGATGTCTTAGGCTTCCCTCTCCTCCGGGACCCCAGGGCTGGCTCTCCCAGGCTCTCACTCGTGCAGAGGGATGGGGGTCAGGACAATGTGGGAGAGCTTCCCACCATGCCTTCTACGGTCTCCTCCCTCCTCCTCCCCTCCTTCCTCCCCCGCCCACATGTCGCTGTAGACATTTGCAAGATGGACATACAAATACATCAGAAGGATAGAGATGTTCAGATAATAATGTACAATACGTGGTTATTAAAAATCAGTGCTGAAAGATCTGTTCAAGAAAACCCAAGTGGCTAATTGTAAAACCTTCCGGAGGTGAGCGGCATTTCCTTGGGTGAGGTGAAAGTACAGGGGTGTGCCATGCTTCAGGCACAAAGGCACTCCACTTGGGAGTCGAGGACATGCTTTGTCAGTGAAAGTACAGGGTCTGGAAGTGAAAGTGGAATGGCCAGGAAGTGCGCGAGATCACCTTGTCCTGGTCTTCTAGAGACTCGCCTGCGTCAACATCTTCCAAGTCAGGTAGGTCCTGCAAGAGCAAATGACCCACGTCACCAGCAGGGCACACCCTTGACGTCTGGTCGACCAGACAGATGGACCCACATAGACAGCCAAGCCTGTGCCATATGTGTGTGAGTGTGGAGGGGCAGAGGGACTGACCTGGACCACTCGGGCCCCCTGCACACTCAGAACACATGCACACGGCCACTCTGGGTACCCAGATCTGGTCAGTGAAAGAGATTCGCAAGGTGTGACACGTTTCAAGAATCTCCACCTCTTTTCTCGTTTCACTTTGGCATTAGAGACTCAGCCAATTCCTCTAGGGGGCTGGGGAGACATGTACCTCCCATGTACAAATTAGCCTTAGGACTCTACATGGGACAAAATGAATACATTTTGGATCTTCACAAAGCTAGGAGGGCTTTTCTGTTTTATGTTGTGTTCTGGGCTGTCTTCATCTGTAGCAGCTGGTCCACTGTGCAGTTAGATATGTGAACTCTGGAGCCAGAATGCCTGGGCTGGTATTCCTGCTCCACTGTTGCCTGGCTGTGTGGCCTTGAGTGAGTTACTTAACCTCTCTGTTTCTCAACTTCCTCAGCTGTCAAATGGGGATGATAATGGTGTCTACCTCTTAGAGTTATTGGAAGAGTTAAATTGATTGATACAAGATAAAATAGCACCGGATTTGGGGAGGGTATAGCTCAAGTGATGGAGTGTGTGCTTAGCATGCATGAGGTCCTAGGTTCAATCCCCATGAACCTCTAAAAATAAATAAATAAACCTAATTAACACTCTCCCAAAATAAAATACCGCTGGACAATGAGGAAGAATAGTTAGTATTAGCTCTTAGTGCCCTGTTTCTACAGGTGGTTGGTTCTCAAATGTTAGGGATGAATTGCCCAGTTTTCGTTTTGTCGTGTGTATATGTAGGCTCAGAAGACTCAGACCCCCTCAATATTGACTGTGCTCAGCTGAACCCTGTTGGAGGCGCATGAGGTTGGGAATTAAACAGGGTAGAAGTTGATTGAGGAAGCAGGCAGCCAGTAGGCAAAGTCACGCACATGGTTTAAACAGAAGTTGCTCCCTCATGGGCAGAGAGGCATGCTGGCCTTTCAGGAGAGCAGGGTGCACACAAGCACCCACAGGGTCTCCCACCCCAACCCCTTGCACAGTTCTTGCAGGTCATGACAAAAAGTGTGCATTCCCAGGGAACCTGTTCCTGTGGGCAAAGCGTGCAAGACTGTTACTAGAAGAGCTTCAGGGAGGAGGGCTATTCTCAAGGCCATGATCAGTCACAGGGTTAGGTGGCCCCTCACTGAGCCAGCCCCAGGGGAACACGATTCTAGACAGTCACACCAGGGGGCAGGAGCAGCGACAGGCCAGGAAGGTGGGTAGCTGTCCAGAGAGGATTAGAGGCTCTGATGATAAAAAGCTACTTGCGCAACAATTCTGCATACGGCCAGCCAGACAGAACCACTTTGCAGTGCCACTTCTTTGGGGAAAACAAATCAAGAGTTCTGCAGTGAGAGGGTTGAGCTCAGTGGCAGAATGCTTGCTTAGTGTGCATGAGATCCTGGGTTCAATCCCCAGTACCTCCATTAACAAAAAATAGTTTTGTAGACATATTTCAAGGGGAATCGTTTGGACCAGTACTTCTCAGTCTTGAAGGTGCATGTATGGACCCCCTGCAACTCAGGGATAGCTTACTAAATGCAGATTCTGATCAGTGAGTGGGTCTGGAGTGGGGCCCGGGGTTCTGCATTCTAACCAGCCCCCAGGGGAGGCCATAGGACCTCACGCTTTGGGTAGCAAGATTTGGAGGGTTTGTATGTGATCTGAAATGGCTGTACTGCAGACACCTCCAGATGCACTGGTTTACGTACGTCGATGAAGAGCTTCTCCCTTGTCTCCAGTCTGATGGTTTCTACATCTTCAGCTCCGTGAAGTTCTGTACCTGATGCTCTCTCAGTGACCACAATCTGGGGAGCTGATTTTAAGGAACAACAACAAAGAGTTCTTAATCTTGGGGTTGGTTTCATATGTGGTGGTCAGAGGGAAAAACCCCAGGTTAAGGTGGATTCCAAGGGGAAGGATAAAACCCTTGGGTCTGAAAGGCTCCGGCCCCTGTGACAGGAGCTGCGAGAATCCCAGATTAGGACAAGGTTCTTCCTGTCTAGAAGGAAAGGAGAGAGCTGCCCGCTTTCTGGAGCCTGGAGATGACTTCAGGGAGATGGAAGCACCAGCCAGGAATCTGTGCGGAATATGCAGGGTCCGTGGAGGAGGCATGATTGATGGACCAGGAGATGAAGAAGGGAAGACCAAGTTTCCCAGCCCCGCCTGCTGCACGGGCATCAGGGATACCTGTTACATCATCGCAGTATTGCCTGGGGAATGTGGAGTTGAGACGGGGCTCCTCCTCACCACCCCCACCCCTGTTCAAGGTTCCCAGGCTGCATCCCGACCCTGCTGACTGCTTCCTCTCCAGTCTTCTGGCTTCAGTTATTACTGGAGGGATGAACTGCCTCCTCTTCCCACAACAGTTTGGTCCAGCCTCAACCCTGAGGCTTGGCCATCCCCGTGGCTTCTCAACTAGGTTTGTTTGTTTATTTATTTATTTATTTTAATGGAGGTATTGGGGATTGAACCCAGGACCTCTTACATGCTAAGCACTCTAACACTGCACTATATGCTCCTCCCTACTCAACTTCTAATTACAACAGAGATCTGTATCCCCTCTATCTAGCCCTTCCTTCCGGACCCCTATGTCCTATTCATGGCACCATGGTCTCCAACTTCCCAACCAGCAGAAGCTTGTCCAGGCAGCTGCCAAGTCCCTTTGTTTCCTAGAACCTACCTGCTTAGGCTTTGTTTTGTTCTAGGAAAAGGCGAGGCAGGGAAGAGACTACACTTACTGGGTACATTCCTTTCACTACTTCATTTGATCCCTGGCAGGGACTGTTTCCCTTTACAGCGGCTGGAATGGGGAGGTTTTGCGGTTTGCCTGAGGTCACTCGGCAGGCTAAGGGGTTGGATTTGGGTTTGACCTTAGGGTGTCTGTCTAGAAACCGCGCTGCTTCACCTGTTCACGATGTGTTTTAGAGAAATGTGTGTATCGTTCTCTGTACCATTTTGGTGACCATTGGAAGGGAGCTCATGCTTCCCTGGACAGAGTGTGATCAGAGATGGGAAATGCATTTCCACCATGGGATGCACTCACATAACCTCTCCTGCGGCCCTGAGATTTAGACTTCAACATCTGGTGAATCACTGGTCCTTGCCCCGCTGGCTGGTCTCCTGGGCAGTCTGGAGACCAGGGTTCCTTCTAGGTCTCTCCCAGAAAATGGGGGCCAGACCAGCTAACCTCCTCAGACAGACCTCAAATCCTGCTGAGGCTGGGAATGGAATGTTCCCACCCCCAGGGCTGCACAGACTGGGTGTGTCCCAGGCCCTCATCCTCAGGGACACAGCAGCAGCATCCTGGGCGAGTCCTAGGTTTATCTGTTAGTTGATAGGACCTCAGGAACTTGGCTGGAATCCTGTCAGTGGGGCTCCTTTCTAATCTGCATTAGCCATGGCCGTGTATGGCTACAGAGCACCAGCAATGTGGCCAGCACTCCCAAGGAGCTGGATTTTTAATTGTATTCAATTGTATTTATTTTTAATTAATTTCAGTTTCAAAACAGAATCTGTCCAAAACAACTCACTTCCTTTTGCAGGGCTACATTTCACCTTAACTGTTCAAAAGTGCACATCTCAATGGAGATGTGCTGTAAGTGGCAAATATAGACTGGACTCTGAAGACTTAGTGTCAAAAAAGGTAAAGTATTGGGGGCTGGGTACAGCTCAGTGGTGGAGCACATGCTTAGCACGCACGAGGTGCAGGGTCAATCCCCAGTTCCTCCATTAAAGAAAAATCAAGCTCATTTAAAAAAAGGTCTCAAAAAAAGTAAAATATCATTAATAATTTTATGTTGATTTACCTGATTATATTTTGCATGTACTGGGTTCAGTAAAAGATATTGCTAGTGTCTCATCATTTCTTTGCATCTCATTGAGCATGGAACTAGAAATGCCATTCTGGCTCCCCTCGCAGTCCTGTTGGGCAGTGCTAGTCTAGTTAATGACAGTGTTCCAGATAACATGCACATCACCCTACAGACACAGCAGTCAGGAGTGGAGACCGTCTGGGTCCCCCCAGTCACACCCCTGCTATTCTTGACCACCTACCTTCCCAGGCAGTTCCGTGGGTCGGCGGCGTGGGGGCCTCAGTGGGGAGCGCCCCTCCAGGCTCCTGGCCTCCAGTCTCTCCATCAACATCTGCAGGCAGCCCCTCCATGAGGCTCAACTTTTCTGGGAATAGCTCATCCTTGGCCTTGAAACTCTCCTTGACAAACTGCTCCATCTTCTGCCGCCTCTCTCTGTCCTCTTGAGGCTCTTCCTCCTCATCCACAGCGGCATCCACGTCCTCTGCGTTGTCTGGCCTGGGTGTCTCCCCTGAGCCGAACAAGTCCACATGTGAGTTGAGACCGCCCCGAGAGGACAAGGGGGACCCGTGGGGTACTGCTGAGGGTGGGTGGCGAGGAACTGCGGCGGGGAAGTTCATCAGTGTGCTGTTTACGGTGCTGGATAAATGGGCTAACCATCCACCAGAGGGATGCTTAGCACCTGCACCTGGTGGCACAGGACACAGTCACTAAGAAAACAGTGCAGGAGGCGTTTAGGAGTTGCAGGCTAAAGGGCATGGGTTAAGGGCCATGATGTCTGCCCTTTCAAACGGGTCAGAAAACAGGAAAGTGAGTGTGTGTGAGCGCCCATCTAAATGGAGCCCCAGTGCTCCCTGCGTCTAGAGCACGTACCTGGCCCTTGGCTTTCTTTCTGCTGTTTCCTCTCCGCAGCCCGGCGCTTGATCGCTGCCAGGGCCTCAATGCTGTCCGTGATCTTCTTCCGTTCTCTCCTCTCCCACTCCTCTCTCTCCTCCTTCTCAGCTGCATACCCTCCCCGAGCCCAGGCCTCTGCACAAGCTCTATTTAAGAGGATTTAAAAAAACACACTCACACACACACAGAAATCAGGGAGGTTTGAAGTGTCACAGGTTAAAAGTCATCTAAAACATAACACTATCTGACCAAACTTGCTCCTTTTCCTCTAAATCAAACTAAAAGCCCGAAGGACATGTGACCACAAGGATACAAGTTAACACACATACATTTTAATCTCTAATGGTTTGTGAAACCTTTTAGATACGAGGCAAGGGAGCAAACGACAAGACAAAAAATTGAGAAATTAGACTCCAAAATTAAAAATGTGTGTAATGCAAAAAATACCATAAATAAAAGACAACCCCCAGAATGTGAGAAAAGATTTGCAAATTGTATACCTGACAAGCCACAAGACTGGGAGAAAATATTTGCAGGAAAGTTAACTGATAAATGGCTCATATCCAAACATACCAAAAAAAATTTTTTTTAAGTGCACAAAGGAACTGGACACCTTGCTAAAGAGGAGAGGCAGGTATCAAATAAGCTCATCAGCAAATGACATCAGGGAAATGAAAATTAAAGCAATGAGATGCCACTTAACACCCAACAGAATGGCCAAAATCCAGAGCACTGACAACACCAAATGCTGGTGAGGATGTGGAGCAGTAAGAACTCTTCGTTCACTGCTGATGGAAATGCAAAATGGCACAACCACCTTGGAAGACAGTTTGGCAATTATAGATTATAGGTATATAATCTTACATATAATCCAGCAATTGTGCTCCTAAGCATTTATACTCAAGTGAGTTGAAAACAAATGTCCACACACAAATACCTGCACACAAATATTGATGTCATCACTGTTCACAATAGCCAAAAGGTAGAAACAACCCAAAGGCCCGCTGACTGATTGATAGATTAATAAAATGTGGCATTTGGGAATGGAGTATTATTTCACAATAGTTTGAAATATTTTGAAATTATTTATTGACATATGTGTGAACCTTAAAAATGTGCTAAGTGAAAGAAGCCAATCATAAAAGACCACATATTGTATGATTCCATTTATATGAAATGTCCAGAATAGGCAAATCCATAGAGATAGAAAGATTTGTGGTTGCCCTAGGCTGGCAGAGGGGGAATTGGGGAGTGACTGCTAATATATTAAGTAAGGGTTGCTTTTCTTGGTGATTAAAATATTCTAGAATTGATTGTTGGGGTGGTTGCACACCTCTGTGAACATACTAAAAAACCAATGAATTGTACACTTGAAATGAGTGGAGTGTTCTAGGACCAGGGATACAGAAGGTAACATAAGAGGTGACACTGCTTGCTCTGTTAGAGCTGCCCTTTTATGGGGAAAAGACAGACCCTAAATAAGGAAACAAGTATGTCAGAGGCCAATGAGTCCAAAGAAAAGAAATCAGGTTAAAGAGACAACAGATGGAAAAGGAAGAGGTGCTACTTAGATAGGTGGTCGGTCATGGAGATCTTAAGATGACAGATGAGCAGGCACCCGTGAACACCCATGAAGGGCATCCAAGGCAGAGAGAACAGCTAGTGAGTGCTGGAAGGAGGCTTCAGACCCAGATGAATCCAACTCCTGAACTGAAGTCGTGGAACACTGCATAGGGCGGCGGGTCTCCCTGCAGAAGGGCCGGGCTCGCATCCACGCTAATGACCCTCTCCTGCTGGCCAGCACTGCCGTGGGGTGGGCTCAAAATCCTCCGCAACAGCCCCTCTCCCATTGAGTCAGAGTCTTGCACGGATACTCACGGGTACTCACTAGGACCCGGTGGTCGGTATTGTCCCCACTTTCCAGATGAGGAACATGAGGCTCAGGAGGTGAGCGAGCCCAGCCATGGCACGGGACCTGCAGCTGCAGAGCTGGGCTTTGAGGTCCACCTGCCGGACCCCTTAATGCCCAGGACTGGGTGCCGGAGAACCGGATGCATTTTGGCCCGACCCCCACAGAAGCAGGAATCCTTGTTTTCTCCACCTGGTCCGAGTGGAGGCTCTCCCTTTTACTTGAAATCTGTGTTAGTTTGACTGAAGTTTGTAAGTTCAAAAAAAAAAAGTTCAGTAACATTTCTTTTTAAATGTCGTATAATTCAAAGTGCGGATTGTACTTCCCTTTGGGCACTGCCAGTTACAGAGGTTTCTAAGCTGGAATGAAAAGTGGCCTCAATCAAAAGGTAAATTAAAAACCCAGATAAAGGCAGTGACAACATACATGGCAGTCCCAGGTTCGATGTTTTTGATATGCAAAGAGCTCTTAGGAATCAATAAGAAAAATCTCTCCCTCCAAAGGAAACCGGGAGGAGGTCATGAATGCCGTACTCATAGAGGAGGAAACATAAATGTCCAATAAAGGTGGTAAAAATGACTGACCTGATCTGTTACCCAAAAATGCAAATTTAAAACGTGATACTACCTTCACCTTAAACTGGCAAGGATTTCTTTTACATGACTGTGTCTGGGGAACTCATAAGTCATTACAAATGTTCTAGAAAACAATTAGAAAATATTTATAAGCACCTTTTAAAAACCTCAAGCCACAGTGTTTAATCCAATAATACAACTCTTAGGATTCCATCCTAAGGAAATAACCAGTAATGAGGTCAGAGTATTGACGTACAAGGATAGTTATCAAAGGATGATGAAAAGTCTATCAATAAGTGCTCAAAAGTAGAGAATTTCCTATTATAAACCATCATGTAAGGCATTAAGCCTATTGTGTAGGAATATTTAATGATATGCAGAAATGCTCAAAAATCAGACATTTTTATGAGTTTAATACTAAGCCTGCTCAGCTCTTGCATAGTAAAGTGTGACCAACAGACTTTTTTGCTTCCTTACCTGTCCTTTGGAAAAACTGGTCTATCATCCAGGTATGTTAAATGTTTTAGTTGAACAGTGACGGTCCTTCGATAATTAGGGATGTTTCTAATCACAGGATTTCCCATCAGATTCAGTACACGCTGGAAGCACACAGGCAGAACGATGTTAATCACTGAAAATAGACGAGATGAAAACATCTCATCTGTGTGGTGCTCTGAGAATAAACTGAGGGGGCGCCAACGTCATAGCCTGAAGATTTCATCAGAGAAGCCAGAAGGCTTCCCTTGTTTCTGTGCCCACTGTCCCGAGAACTGGGCAGCTCTTTGTTCTGTATGAGCTTCAGAGCCTAAATCTCATTGTGCTTCCAGAACAATATTGGAAAACATTTCCTGAGGCCTTTTCCCAGGGCAGTGGTTGCATTAGTCTCCTCGCCCCACCTCTTTTACTGAAATTCATCCCTAGTTGATTGTTTTCTGGCTTTCTCAGGCATAACGCATTTTAAGAAAATGTGCGCAGTGGCTGGACAGTGACTAAGAAGCGGTGACTAAGAGGAAGGGTGGAGAGCGCCTACTTATCCCCCCGAGGCCCTTTCTCGCCGGGCTTCCGGATGTCCTGGATGTCAGGTCGGGACCAGCAGTGCCAGTGTGCCAGCCCCATCTTTAAATGCTGTCACCTCCTCTTCTACCAGTGAAACTCCAAGAAGGTGAAGCACCTAAAATTGGTTTGCCTAAATCGAGGAAATGCTTTTCACATCTCAAGTGTTTTTTGTTGTGGGAGAAGATAAACATATTGTTAGCTGATTAGTTTAGCATTTTCCAAACTTCATTTTCATACTGCCTTCACCGTTCTCATCACATTTCTAAGTGACCTGTCCCCCAGGCCTGGGTGGTGGAGCGGTGTGCCTCAGGGGCAGTTGTGAAGGAGCTGCAGCTTGGGCGGAGAAGTTACCAGCAGGACAACCAGCAGACAGCCTGCTTTTGTTGTGGGTTGAACTGTGTCCCCCTGCGCCCTCTCAAATCCATATGTTGAAGTCCTAACACTGCCCTCGCCTCCGCCCTGCACCTCAGAATGTGTGCATTTGGAGACAGGATCTTTGAAGAGCTGACTAAGTGATGTCACAGGGTGGGACCTGGTCTAATAGGACTGGTGTAAGAAGAGGAAATTAGGACACAGACATGCACAGAGAAGACCACATGAGGGAGGAGGCAGCCGTCTACTACAAGCCAAGGAGAGAGGCCTCAGAAGAAACCAACCCTGCTGGCAACTTGATCTTGGACTTCTAGCCTCTAGAATCATGAGAAAATAAATTTTCTGTTGTTTAAGCCACCAGTCTGTGGTATTTGGTCATGGCAGCCAAGCCAAGCCAAAAAAAAAAAAAGTATTATAGCATTATATTATCACCATCGGCTAGTGATAATATAAATTCTAAACTAGTCCTTGACAGTCTACTCTGCAGATTATTCTTGAACTATGATTTGCTTTCTATTTTTCTTCAGATTGACTCACTTTTCCCTTGCTTATCCACACCCTAATCCATGACAGTGACCTCGAGGGTTTTGCATGCTCTTGTGAATATTTTTTCCTAGCAGACATGACAGCACATGCACACTGAAAAGCAAGGAAGCCACCAAGGCTACTGGAATTGAGCCCAGAGGACATGGGAGCCACCTGGAGGGGCTGCCACAGGCCAGAGGTGGGACCATTCAAACAGACAAAACCCAAATGACAGCAAGGGTTAAGTCATGTCAAATACTGTATCTGTAAAGCTATGAGTTCACAATGATAACAAGAAAGAAAAACCCTTCATCATCACCGCTACAGGGTCCTAGGTTCTTGATTTGCTTCCCTGAAAATTGATACATAAAAAGTAAGAACCCAGCATTTATCCCAGCCTTTCCCGCATGCACTTTATACTAGGGAGGCCCTAACTGATGAGGGAAAGTGCTCTTTGTAGAAGCACTCAAGCAAATAAATGCAGAAGGAATAAGGTGAGCTGTAATCGCTGTGCGACTCCTAATGAAACCATGCATGGAGGTAGCATGCATCGGCAGAGGCTGAGATGAGCAGGGGAAGGATGGACGGGGGCCTCCATGAAGACTGGGTCAGACTGACAGCAGCTGAACCCACAAATCAGTCTTAAAGTTACAAAAAGCAAGGCAGCCAGGCATTACAGGTGCCCTCATGGGATGCCACGGCAAACCTTAAAAGTCGGATTCTGAGCCTGGATCTGATCAGACCTCTGGCTCCATCATCATTTTATGAGAGATACTGGGGACAGCAGAGCATGTTAAATGACACCATGAGAATACAATCATCCGAATCCAGAATGCAGCCAGTGACCAGAGGAAGGACCTGGTTTCTTCAACAGATTCATGGGGTGGGGAGCGGAAATAGGCAAAGGGACTGTGACAGATCAAAAGAGATTTGAAGGACCAATAATCCAAATATAATGTGTGGATCTGGTTTGGATTTGCACAACCCAATGGCCAAAACACATTTTTGAGACAAATGGGGAAAACTGAACATGGACTGGGTACTAAATGTAGTTATCATAATACTTTAGATATAATAATAATATTGTGATGATGCTTTAAGACACCTTTATCTGTCAGAGATACACACTGAAATACTTGTGGGTGAAATGGTATGGCATCTGGCATTTAAAATACCCTGGCTAAAAATACAGAGAGGGGAAGAAGTGTGATGGAAGGAAAGAAGGAAGAAAGGAAGGAGGAAGAGGGGAGGGAAAGAGGAAAAAGATCTCCTATGTACAGAACATGAGAGACTGCCAGTTTTGCGTGTGTGCATATTTTACCAAGTCAGGCATGCTCTCCAGGACGCTCAGGATCCCTGGGTCCCTCAGCTTGTTGTGGGAAAGGTCAAGGACACAAAGTTTCAAACACTCCTTGAGATGCTGAATGTCTTCCACGGCCTCTAAATGGTTATGGGCCATCTGGAGCATGTTCAGGACCGGCAGGCAGGCTGGGAGGAGAGGTCGGCAGAAGTCAGCAACATAGGTAGAAAAAAAAATGATGAGAACCTCCCCCAGGGGAAAGCGGTGGACACAGTGACCTCGAGAACCACCCGCCCCCTGCCACCGCCCCCAAGGGGCCTTCTTACAGAGGTTTTCAATGGTCTTGATATAATTGTTGCTGAGGTTAAGAGCATCCAGTTTCTGCAGAGGTTCTAGGTTCTCGATTTTATGAATAAGGTTCACTTGTAAGAAGAGGCAGCGTAATTCCCTTTGGGCCTCGAGGTTCTCAATTCTCTGGATCCCGTTGCACTCCAGCCAGAGACAACGCAGCCCCGTGTACTCTTCCAAGTTCTCGATGCGATCAAAACCTAGCAGGAAGGAAGGGCACGCACACCCAGGCACCATGGTCACCCTTGTCTTTGTCCATCTGTCCAGTGTCCATACATCCTTCCTCGATAAAACCACTGCTTCTTTTCTTTGAGGGACATCCCTCCCCTGATACTACCCCACAACTCTCTGCAGGTAGCTGGTCACACTTAGCTACGCGGGGCCAACCTTGATGAGTCCTGGGGAGTTTCGCTGGTTCCACTGGAAAGAGGTAACTTTCTGCTGGAATTGCCAGCCTGGTGATGTGGAGCCTAGTGCTGCCCCTCCCTTCCTTTCTCTCCTGGGAGTAGGAGGAAGTGAGGGAGGGATGGCCTGCCTAAAATGAATGAGCACAGAGGAAAGCAGGGCCGCAGAAAGGGAGAGACAGCCTTGCGCAGATATGCAGTGAGCACCCGGATCCAGCTGTACCTGAAGCTGGTGCAAACTTCAGGTCTTGTTTTTATTGTATTTTTCAGTCTTATGAGCCAAATTTAAGGTGAGAAAGGCAAACTTTTTTTTTTGTTTCTTTTAGTAACTCATTATCAATTTATAATTCCTGGCTCATCTGCAATTAGCAAAACTTTTTCAAAGTTATTGATTTTGTTGCCTGAAAAGTTTTAACCAAAAGTTTTGGTTAAAAAAGGGTTATATCAATTATTACCTAAGAACCAGAACCACCTACCTAAGTCATTCCCAGATTCCTGGCCCTCAGAAACAGTATCAAATAAAGATCTTTTTAAGTTGCTAAGTTTGGGGATAATTCATTAGGCAGAGGGAGATAATGTAGGCCCCTCTCTCCTCTAGATCTTCTCCCTCTCTGATTCTTTCTACTTGTCTGACCCACTGGGTCCTCTTCTTCCTATCTCTTAAACATTGGTTTCCTGGGACCTGCCTTCCTAAGTCATCTCATCACTGCTATACCCAGACGTTGGGTGGAAAATTTTGGAGGGGGCGACGTGGAGGTGAGGAGACCAGTTAGGAGTCATTCCGCACCTTTCAAGTGTTTGTGCTGCAAGAGGCCTCTGGGAATCTCCCTGGCACAGCATGCCTCGCAGTGACCGCTCTGTCCCTAAAGACACTGAAAGCATCTTCACTGTATCCATCTCTGTATCTCCAGCCCCGTGCATGGTGCCAGGCACACAGAAGGCTCTCAGTAAACACTTGACTGAATACATAGAGGGACACACAGATGACTGAGGAGCAGGCTGGCCATCCCAAATTCAGCACAGCCTGGGAATTATCACCCTTCTTTCTCAGTGCTAGGAATAGCATGTGAACCTGAACTGAAGTTTATGTGTGACACTGGACACCACCCAGTCCTTCACAACATATCCCTCCCGAGCTCAAAGTATTTACAGGTAGCTTCTAAGCTGAAAATTTGTGACTCCTTTAGAAAATACAAATAAAAGATATCCCTGTGTTTCCCTCGTATGCATATAGTCAGTAGCCCTCTTTATAAACTCTAGCCATGTTAAGACTTTTCCTTCAAAGAAATATTATTGCTTTTCTGTATATCTCCACTAAACTCTCAAATTTTTACTGAAATATAATTTAAGAACTCCAGATGATCCCTGTAAGTAATTCCTTCCAGCACTAGGGTCTTTCCTGACACGAGGAACATCCTCTACCCGACCCTTACCTTTATAGTGTAAATAGAGCGTATCATTCAATGCTGGGGTAATATAAAGCTTGTGCTGCTTGCATAGTTTTTGCAGAAAATTTTTAGTCATTCTGTTAAGTGAAAAACATGAACAAGATATTTATTTCAGTTGTCAGCTGTCAAATACAGTCCCTAAAGTCTTTGGCACATCCCTACCCTTCCCCAAATTCCACAACATTCTATATGCCTGATGAGAATTTTAAGTTGTTTGTTTGTTTGTTTCTAGCTTTCAGGGCCTTATCCAGTATCATGACTAGCAGCCTTCTTAAAAACTGCAATGTATGTTTTAATAAAAATACTTTTAGTAGCATCATCAAGAACTACTGATGTTTCTCTCTCTCTGGGTCTGGCATTAAAGTTTCATAGATCGTGGTTAGCTGTGCCACTGAGGCAGTGCCATCCTGACTCCACTACTAATTTTCAGACATGGGGCCAAATATTTAATCTCCAAGAGCCTCAGTTTCCTTATCTTTATAAGGGGATGATTGTAGCATCTACCTTACTAGGTAAAGGGTGCTGTGAGTGGCAGCAGCATGCCACATACCTGGGGCCATGCTCTTCCTTGTCATCTCTTTGGTGTGCTAAGCGACCGTCTGACCAGCTATCACCGCTCTGTTTCTGCTTGCTGAGGTGGGAAGCGTCAGAAGGGCCCATACACGTTTCCTTGGGATCATTAATTTCTGTAAAGTAAGAGATGGGTTCTATAGAGATCAAGAAATGTATAAAAAATTCCCCCCAATTTCAACTTGATTAATAACTGTCCACTTTTAGTATGGAACTGGCACTCTTTAAATGGATCACAATTTTCAAAGCATTGATAAGGACTACAAAAATTTCACTTGCAGGCAGATCTTCGATAAAAGCTCTTGTATGGGGGCACAGGGAGACATGTACAAAGATACTGACTTTTGCATTATTTGTAATAGCTAAAACCTGTTAACAATGCAAATGTTATCCATCCGTAGGGACTGGTTAAATAAAACAATGGATTATTCTACCTTGGAAAAGAATGCACTGGAGCTATGTCAGTTAATATGAATAATTCTCTGAAACATGGAGTGAAAAAACCAAGTTTCATAATAAGCACAGGATATCACTTATGTAAATTAAAAACACACAAACCTATACTATGCATTGTGTAATGACACACTTTATATGTAGATAGATAGATAGATAGATAGATAGATAGATAGATAGATAGATAGATAAAGTGATTGAAAGAATTCACACAAAATTCTGGAGGAGGGGAGAAGGGGATGGGACTAGAAATGGGGGTGGGGTTGGAAAAAAACCCATCAAATTTATCTGGAATGTTTAAAACAATGTAAAAAGAAAATGAGCTCATTTAAATGCACTCAGTTTTTTGGAAAAGTCAATCAAAATTGGCTGATTCAAATGCACTTAATCTTAAGGGCTGTTTTTTAAGAGAACTCTGGGACAGCATGAAGCACACTAATATTCACATTATAGAAGTCCCAGAAAGAGAAAAGAGAGGGAAAGGACCTGGGAAAATTTTTTGGAGAGATAATCACTGAAAACTCCCCCAAATTGGGAAAGGAAACAGTCACTCAAGTCCAGGAAACGCAAAGAGTACCACACAGGATCAACCCAAAGAGGAACACACCAAAGCACATACTCATCAAATTGACAAAAATTAAGGATAAGGAGAAGTCATTAAAATTAGCAAGAGAAAAGCAACAAATAACATACAAGGGAACTCTCATGGAAGGTTAGCAGCTTATTTTTCAGAAGAAACTTTACAGGCCAGAAGGGAGTGGCATGATACATTTAAAGTGATGAAAGGGGAAAACTTACAACAAAGAATACTCTATCCAGCAAGGCTCTCGTTCAGACTTGATGAAGAAATCAAAAGCTTCCCAGATAAACAAAAGCTAAAAGATTTCAGTACCACCAAATCAGCTTTACAACAAATATTAAAGGACCTTCTCTGTCATCAAACCATAAGAAAAGAGAACAGAAAGAAGAAAGAGAGAGAAAAAAAAAAGACCTACAAAAGATTGCTTTGGCTGTTCGGGGTCTTTTGTGGTTCCTTATAAATTTTGGAATTGTTTGTTCTAGTTCTGTGAGGAGCGTCACGAGTATTTTGATGGGGGTTGCATTGGATCTGTGGATTGTTTTGGGTAGTGTGGCCATTTTGATAGTGCTGATTCTTCCAATCCAAGAACACAAGAAATCTTTCCATTTCTTTGTGCCATTTTGGTTTTTGCAGTATAGGTAACCTCTTTGGTTAAGTTTATTTCTAGGTATTTTGATGTTTTTGATGTAATGGAAATGTTTATGCTGGTTATAAAATTCTGGTTTTTGAAATGAAAAAAGAAGAATTGAGTGAAGGGTTGCAGATGGCAAAATATCCTTCTTTCTTATGGTTAAGTTGTATTCTATTACATATATATGGTGCATCTTCATTATCTATTCAACTATTGATGTGCACTTAGGATGCTTCCATATCTTGGCAATTATAAATAATGTTGCTGTTAATAGCAGGGTGTATGTATCTTTTTGAATTAATTCTTATTTTGTGGTTGGCTTTATTCCTTTGATAACTACGTAAGTTTAAAAAGCTAAAGCTCTAAACATTCTTAGAAACAATGAACAGTACATATATGTAAATTAAAAAATATATGTGCAGTGAATAAAAAGATATGAGCTATCAAGCCATGAAAGACATGGAAGAAACTTAAAAGATATATTACTAAATGAAAGAAGCCAGTCTGAAAAGGCTACAAACTGTACGATTCCAACCAAATGACATTCTGGAAAAGGCAAAGCTACAGAAACAATAAAAAGATCGTGGTTTCAAGAGGTTTGGGGAGAGGGAGGGAGGAATGAATAGATGGAGCACAAGGGATTTTTAGGGCATTGAAATTATTCTGTATGATACTACAGTGGTGGCTACATGTCATTATGCATTTGTCAAAACCCATAGAATGTACAACATCAAGAGTGAACACTAATGTAAACTATAGACTTTGATAATAATGTGTCAATGTTGGTTCATCGATTGTACCAAACATGCCACACTGATGAGGGATGTTGAGGGTAGGGGAGTACATATGTGTGGGTGGGGAGAGCTACATGCAAACTCTCTGTAGCTTCTGCTCAGTTCTGCTGTGAACCTGAAACTGCTCTAAAAAAATAAAGTCTATTAATAAAGAAATAAAATGAAAAAATTCTAACTCTTGATTTACCACTTAGAAATCAATCTATCTATCTATCTATCTATCTATCTATCTATCTATCTATCTATCTATCTATCTATCTAAAGGGCTGTTTGCTGCTGCCATCTGTGTGTTCCTGTGGACTACTAAATGAGATTAAATAGTCTGTGTGTGGGACTCAATCTTACACTTTCCCATTTCCCAATGCAGGAAATGCCCAGCCACAAGAGGCACCAGATAAAGGTTTGTGGAATGAATAAAAGAATAGGTGCTCAATATACACAATAATTGATTGGTTGTTTTAGTAACAAGAGCTACCATTTATTCCTGGCCAATTGTAGGCCAGAAATTCTAATTATAACTATTCCTGTTTGCAGAAGAGGAGCCTGCCTTATAGAGAGGTTAAGCTCTGGGCGAACAGCCATAAAGCTGGCAAGGTGCAGAGCTGCAATGTGTATCCAGGGTGAGTGGCTCCAAGCCTGTCTTTTGGAGCAACATGGCTTCCCTACAGCAACTCATACCAGGCTTGTCTGGACAGCCAACGCTTAAGATGTATTTGCTGAAGTAGTTTATTAGTCACTGAAAAGTTTCCCTTAGGGTCCAAGCCAAGTGGGAGGAGAGGCTGTCTTCTAAGCCTATTTTGGGGAGCTTTGGTGAAGAGTTACCTGGTGACCCCAGAAATACCCCACTCTTCATTCACTCTGTCTACCGTGGCTTAAGCACTGGACTGGACATTGCTCAATCAGCCTGTCCTGCCCTGACATAGCTTGCTGTCTAGAGGGAGAGACAGCCTTAGATCTTACATGGTGATAGCAATGAAGGGATACATTCAAAACATTAAAAAGTGGGACGGTGGGGAGAAAGGTGTGTAGATAAGGGCTTGGGCTCTGGAGTCAGGCTGTCCAGGCATGAGTCAGTCTGTAATTGGCTGAGGGTAATGTGTTTGGAACAAGTTCTGTAATTTCTTTTAAGTTCCAGTTTCCTCATCTGTATAAAATGGGGAGAGGGGAGCCTACAGCAGAGGGCGGGTTTAATGGCTTAAATGGGGTGAGCGCACGGCATGCGTCGTTTAGTAAGTGTGGGCCGCTACTGTTACTATTAGGGTTACCGCTGGCTGTGAGGACCAGGTACGTGGAGCTAGGCACAGCCTGTCGCCCCCCTCGCCTCCCTGGGGCGGCGGTCGGCACCTTCCTTGCGGCTTCCTTGGCCTGCATTCCCGTAGTCACCCACCGACTCCGCCACGCCCGCTCTCCACGTTCGGCTCCTGCGCGTAGTCCTGCTCCGCACTCCTGTCCGCCACGGGCTCCGAGGCCTCGGGGTGCATGTTTATTCCGGACACACCGAACACCCCGTAGCAGCAGGGACCCCTGTTCCGTGGGGTGGCTATGACCCCTCAGTCCTCCAGGGAGTCCCTGCTTTCCTTCCCTTCCAGCCACTCAACGTCCGTGCCGTTGGCAGCCCAACGCTTCCCCGGTCGCCACGGCAACCGCAGCGCACGCGCACTCTAGTGGGCCAGCTTGTCGGGACGCCGGGGGCGGAACCCGCAACGGCCCCGCCCCCCGCGCATGCGCGGGTCACGTGGGGGCGCGGTACTCGGCAGCTGCTGCGGTGGTGACGGGGGCGGCGGCCGCGCGTCTTTGGCGGGACCGGCTCCGAGACTGCGCCGCCTCTGCAGGTACCGCGCTCCCCACGCCTAGCTCCGGGCCCTAGGCCCTCCTGGTCCTCTTCGGCGCCCGCCGGGCTTCGGCCTGGACCCTCCCTCTGTGCCCCACCACGCCCCCCGGGATCGGTGCCCTCCGCGCCGGGACACCCCGTGCCCCTTCGTCTCTCTTCCCTCGGATCCCCGCCCCAGGCACCCCTCCTTCCAGATCTGTCCCCCAATAGCGCCCCTTCCCCAACTCCACCTCGGCGTTGCACCCCCAGAGAACCCCCTCTTCTGGGCCCCCCCCAGGACCCAGCGGACCTGGGACCCCACCCACCCCGAGCGCGGGGCCCCTCTTTCCCAGACCTGCCCTGGTGCTCCCCACGAGGCTCTGAAAATGACCCCTTTGTGTGCTTTATTCTCGTCTGCAAAGGACTTGGTACGAGTGGGATTTGTTGTTGTCGTCTTTGTTCTAATTACAAGTAATTCAGAATAAGGGAGCTCTAGAAGAAAGGGCACCACGAGTTCCCCAGCGGCGGTCGTTTGTTGGGCCATGCCAGGTGATGGAGGGGAGGGGTTCTGGAGACCAGTGAGGCTGTCGCTTTTCTGAAGGAACATGTAGCACAGACACAGCCCAGCGAAGCCAAACACAGCAGCTTTCTGGGTGTTCATGCTAGCAGAATGCCCGCCTCGGGGTCACACATTGGGGGTCACCAGCCAGGGCTGTGGACTATGACAGACCTCAGTCTGAATTCCCACCTTCCACTTAATAGCTGCAGAGTCCTGGGTTTGTCGCTTTACCTGGGGAAGCCTCAGTTTCCCCATCTGTAAACTGGATATGATTAAAACTGTACCTCCATGGGGGGAAGGTAACCTAATTATCTCTCTCCCAAGAACGAACAAACAAACAAACACAACTCAAAAGCTGTACCTCTTAAGGTTGGTGGGAGAACAAATGAGCTGATAGGAATAAAGCACTTAGCTTTTGCAGAAAGCCAGCTCTCAGTTTTAACCCGGAGCTCTACAGATAGCCAGTCGTTAACGTTGAATACTGAATTATAGCGGCTAATAGCTAAGGTTTATTGAGCACTTACGTTCTAGGCTCTGTTCTGAGTGCTTTATACTATGATCTGATTTAATTCTCATTATAATCTAAGGCAGGAACTATTATTGTCATGTTTACCAGTGATGTAAGAAGAGCTCAAGGAAGTGAAGTAACTTCACCTTCACCCAGGACACACACAGCTCTTCCCCTGGGAGCCTGGATTCGAATCCAGGAAGTCTGTTTTCAGAGTCTGTGGTTGTAATCGTGACAGTAATATTCCAGGGGCATAGAGTTCAACAAATTGGTATTTTTAAAGTAGATTTTTAAAACTGAGATAAAATTCACCATTTTATCCATTTAAAAGTGTACTGCTCATAGCAGCGTATTCACCAGGTACTATTTAATTCTAGAACATTCCCATCATCTCCAAAAGAAGTCCCACCCCATTAGCAGTCACTCCCCATTTCCCACTCCCCTGTCCCATGGCAGCCCTAATCTACTTTCTGTCTCTGTTTCTTTGCCTTTTCTGGACATTTCATATAAGTGGAATAGTATGATACGTGACTTTTTGTGTCCGGCTTCTCTCAGTCAGTGCACTGTTCTCAAGGTTTTCCGGGAAGTAGCTTGTACCTGTACTTCATTCTTTTTCTTGCTGCATAATATTCCATTATGTGGAAAGACCACATTTTGTTCATCCCTTCATCTGTTGTTGGACATTTGGGTTGTTTCTGTGAACATAGCTGTACAGGTTTTTGTGTGAGCCTAAGTTTTCAGTTATCTTAGGTCTATACCTAGTAGTGAGTGGTGGTGTTATTTTAATTCCCACCGCACATGTGGAGACCTGAAACTGATGGGTATTGGATCTTGGACAAGAACTCCCATGTTCTACTGTCTCCATGCAGCACCCTATCAGTTCAGGTTAGTGGGATACTAAAAATTGGCAAAGGAAAGTAAGGAGATTCCAAGAAGTCATGATACACCAATAATAACTTTATCAAAGCGCTGATAGGGAGTTTGAGAAGGTTCTCAAGTTTTTTCTCCCCAAGAGTGAAATTTGAGCTTTGAACACAATGCATTATTTGCTTCTATTTATTAAATAAATATTGTTTACCCAGCACCATGCCAGGTGCTGAGGAGGAATAATGAAGATGAATGCAATCCGAGCTTCACAGCATCATAAGGCTGTGGGTGGATTAAAGACTTAAATCATCAGAAAAGCAAAACTGTGAAAAAAAGAAATTTAGAAAATAATATGGGAAAATATCTTTATGGCCTGGGGTTGCAATGGAATTTCTGAAATAAAACATTACAAGCACAAACCATGCAGAAAAAAATGAATAAATTTGACTTCATTAGAGTGAGGACATTCAATATGTATGCATATGCATGACTGGGACATTGTGCTGTACACCAGAAATTGACACATTGTAACTGACTGTACTTCAATTAAAAAAAATTTTTTTTAAATGAGGACATTCAGTTCATCAAAAGTGCTATGAAGGGAATATAGAAAGAATTTTTATAACTCTGAACGAAGGAGAAGATGACACAGTAGCAGTAAGGTCGAAAGCGAGAAACAGGCACTTGGAACAGGCACTTCATAGATGAGAAAACACAAACAGCACATAAACATCAAGAGAGCCAGCCAGCCGTATTAGTAGTCAGGAAATGTAAATGACAACCAGGATGAGACCCAGTTTCCCAGCGAGGCTTTGGCAGCAGGTGAACTGTTGGATGTTGCCAGTGTGAGCTCACACTCACTGCTGGTGGGCATGTAAGTTGGTTCAGCAGCTTGGGCAGCATCTGGTTGAAACTATGGATGTCCTGTGGCCCAGCAGTTTGACCCTTAGGCCTGGCCCTTTGAGAAACTGGTACCATTGCCCAGGAGACGTGCCCGAGAGTGGTCATGGCAGCACTGTTCATAATTATAAAGTAAAAACCAGCAAGAAAAACCTGAAGGCCCATCAGCAGTAGGGTGGATATATGAATCGTGGTGTGTTTGTACCATGAGATCGAGCAGCAGTGCAAATGTATAGCTCCGGATGCATGGATGAGTCTGGAACACAATGCAGAGTGAAAGGAACAAGTCACCAAAGGGTACACACGGTGTGATTCCTTTATGTAAAGGGCACATTCAGGCCAAATGGAATGTTATTATTTCAGAATCCATGCTGGGGTAATAGTACAACTGTTTAAAAAAAAAAAAAAAGACCAGGGAATGATGACATCAGAATTCAGGAGTGTGGATACCCACCGGGTGGTGGAAGTGGCCGTGATCAGGGAAGAAGCATCGGGGCTTCTGAGATGTTGCTTTTGTGAAGTCGGGTGGCTCTGTGGGCATTTTGTCTATTCTTTGAACTGTGCATAATAGGCGTTAAAACTTTTGTGTATATTTCTCAATTTTCTTAAAGTACAGACACATTAGTCTTAGATTTTCTGCCCTCAAGGGGCCTATTTGGGGAACAAGATAGAGATAGAGTAGACACTTGAATAGAAGGCAGAGCAGTGCCAGAAGGGCAGCATGGCCCGGAGAGGCAGAGGGGAGCTCATGCGGATGGGTGCAGGTGACCTGGGCAGGAGGGGAGAGGGGCCGGGGCCAGGTGTGTGCAGTCATTGCTTGTCAGTGCTGGGACAGAGCTGGGGAGGAGGGATGGGATTTGTGCTGGTCTTGCAGGGACAGATGGGATTTGAATGCTGAGAGCAAGGCAGGTCCAGGCTCTGTGTGAAAGAAGTAAGATTTATGAAAATAAAGTTAATGAAAAGAAAGTCCCTGACCCTGGAATCTTTACTGAAAAGCCAGGCAGTGCCAGGTGTGGATGAGGATGGCGAGGACCACCTCGGCTAATCGAAGATCAGAGGAATCGCTGAAGATACTTTCTGGTTCTTGAAGACACTTGAAGGTTCTGGTTGAAGGGGAGTTGTAGGATTTGCAACTTGTCTCTTCACTGTCCTGAAAACTAGACTGACTGTCTGTACATCTTAATTTTCTGTGACTGCTGTAACAAATTGCCGCAGATTCAGTGGCTTAAGACAAGACACAGCTGTTCTCTTGCAGTTCCAGAGGTCAGAAGCCTGAAGTCAGCCCCCCGGGCAAAAGTCAAGGTGTCAGCAAGGCTGTGTCACCTCTGGAAGCTCTGGGGAGAATCCATTTCCTGGCCTTTGCCAGATTTTGGAGGTACTGCGTTCCTTGACCTGTGACCCCATCTGTGCATCTCCAGATCCAGCAGCCTGTGGTCTTTAAATCTCACTGGCACTCTCTCCAACCTCTGCTTCTTACTCACGTCTCCTCTGACTCTGACCCTTCTGATAAGGACACGTGTGGTCACACTGGACCCACCTGGATAATCCAGGATGATCTCCCCATCTCAAGATCCTTAATCCGCAAAGTCCCCTTGCTACATAGGGTGACATATTTATGGGGTTTGAGGATCAGAATGTGGACATGAATCGGAGGGACATTATTTACCAACCCCATTACCTTTTTTTGGTGGTGCCTTGATTGCCTTTTTCCCATCATACTTGCTTAATTTTCTTTGAAAACATTTTGGCCAATCTGTCTGATGTTCTTGTACCATCCCCCACCACGTGTCATTCATTGGGGTAGCCTGGTGATGTCTGTTTCAGCCGAGACACTGCTCTCAGACCTCTTGATTCCTGAAGGTTTTTATATGAGATCTGATCGCCCTTTTCACTGCAAAGTTGAGTCAGCTAAACCATAGGTCAGGATAATGTTACAGACAGAGCAGCTGTGCTTTGAAGAGGTGACTTTGCTTCTTGGGGTTTTGACCATAATTTTCCCATGATGCTTTTATAGTTGTGATGTTATCTCAAAGGTTTTTATTTTAAGACTGTTTTTGGAGCAGTTTAGGTTGATAATGAAATTGATGGGAAGGTACAGAGATATACCGCCTGCTTCCACACACGCAGAACCACCCACATTGTCAGCATCGCTCACCAGAGTGGTACCTTTTTTTTGCCAAGGATGAACCTACTGCTCTAATTACCAAGTACCTCCACCTCTCCTTCCAGCGTCTCTGCCAGCCCTGTACCCAGGTGCTCAGCTGGGCCATCTGCCACCGTGCGGAAGTTCTAGGGCTCCACAGCTGGAGCACAGGGCAGTGGTTGGCAGAGAGGGAAGGATGAGGCAGAGAAAGCCCAGGGGGACCCTGGGGAGAGGTGGGGAGAAGGGTGTCTGTCCCGTTGGGGCCCAGCCTCTTCTGGGCTTTCAGGGGTCTGTGTGGAGCGCCATCTCCATCCCAGCCCTCTGAGTGGGCTGTGTCCCATTTGATGAAATGTTCCTTAAAAAAGGTGCAGGAAAGGGGGCACCTCCAAGCCGAGCCTTTCCCCAGACAGGTGCAAGGTACCTCCCTCCATCCAAGACAGGAAATGCTTTGCTTCCCGTGCAGGGAATCTCGGCATACGGATTTTTGTGTTTTCTTAACTTTTAAAAACTCTAGTCTTAGTTTTATCTAAAATTTTCCCAGCTGAACTAGGAGGCAGAGGAGAGGCATTTGTTTCGTGTTGGGTTTTCACAGATTGGCCTTAAGAGAAGACAGAGTAGCGAATTCCTGCAGACTCGGAGCTGGCAGAGAGCCAGGCAGAGGGAGGCGGATGGTTAGAGGTGGGAGCAGGGAAGTCGGGAAACGCCTTCCTGGTCCAGCATCTTTTGCTGAAGGTTTTTCCTTCACAGATGCTTAGATTCTTGCAAAAAAGTGGTATTTGCAGGGGGTCAGTGTCCCCTCGACACAGCCTTCCCCTGGGGTGAGGTGATGCCTGAGGCCCCCGACCTCCTTCCCCCACGTCGCCTGGAGCTCATTTTCCCACACGGTTTTCTTTGGCTGTAGTCCATTAGACCTTGATGTGCAGGATTCAGGTTTTCACTGAAGACAGTATTTTAACATCTTGAATATACACCCACCTGTTCTTTTGAAGAATAGATTTATTATTCCAAGTATCTAGTTTTTTGGAGTCATAGTTTTGTTACTTCTAATTTTATTATATTTTGTTAGAAAAGTACTAGTGCATACAGGTGTTATTTTTTGCATTCACATTCCTCATGGCCTAGTATTTGATTAATTATGACAAAAGGCACATGTCCACCTATAAAAAGTTATTTCAGGAACTCCCAACTCAGGGTGGTTGAACATGGAATCTCACTTTTTCTGTTCTTTCTTGTAAGAAGCTAATGTTTTCGTAGTTTCTCTGGGAATCTTGCAGTTAGCACTATTCGGGGCCTGCAGTGATGTGACCGCCCTGATGCGGTGCCTGTCGGGGCTTCTCGGGCCAGCACCTGCCTCCACAGGGACTCGGCTGTGTGTGGAGGTGGCTGAGCAGGGAACCCTTTGAAGGGTTGACACGCCACTACCTCATCACTGACGTCCGGAAACTTTGAGAGGCATGTGTGCACGGCAGAAAAGAAGTAAATGGATTTGAGGTGGATGCTCCTAACTTTGAACGTATTTCAAAGGATTTAGAGCAGCTCCCAGAGTACACTGCCCTAGTGTGGTTGATTGATCAGGAAAAGAAAAGCATTTTCAGCCCAAACCGCGTTGATCTTGATAGTTCGTATTTTAAGAAGTCTCATCCAGTGTGGTCCATGAAGAAGAGTTACCCAAAAGGAACATGTCATTTTTATATTATTAAGTATTTGGTTTGTGTACCTAATAAAGTGTGTAATACTTTCTTTTCATGACCAGTTTTGGCATTCTTTTTGTAGGAGGTAAGTTTCTATGAACAGAATTGCAAAGTGTACAGCACTTTACTTACCGGAAATAAGATGACTCCTTGAGTTACCTTCTGTATTGTTATTTGAGAAAAACATTTCTTTAATTTATTGCTGCATCAGCTTAATTAGAATTGTGGTTGGAACATAAAACTTGCTGTTTGAGGGATTACATCCTTATTGTGGGGCATTTAGGAATCTTACTACCTGTTTCTTCGGTTTTCTGTCATATTTCTTTTGTGTGTTTTGTTGGTTTGTAATTTGGACTACACATTCATGTATCTCCTCCACACACATAGTTGATACATACATACTTCTGTTTCAGAGTTTTTATTATTTTCTGTGCCTGCGGACACAGTGTAGGGTCTTTCTCACAGTGTGTTCCATTCTGGTGGTGAATTTGTTTTCTCCTGTTTACTTTTCACTCTGCACAACTTGGTTGAGCTCAAATTGCATTGCAGTGGAGTGGGAGGGACTTCACTTATTCTTCCTTAAGCTTATGCCAATTTTTGCTGATGTTGTTGGGGATTTTCTTAGTTTCAGGATTTTTTTTTTTTCTGTCCTAATGCAATTTCTATGAGAGGGGCCACTTCCAGAAGTTTTTAAATGTTTCTTTGGCTTAAATCTGTTTTATTTACTAAATGCTGTATCCTTGTGTCCATATACATCTGAGCTCCCTGTCATTTAATTGTAGTCCACTGTGAGCTTTTGGCCCCTTGTCCCTCACAGATAGCACACACAGTTGGATCCGGCCTCAGTGGCTCCCCAGGTCTAGGCTGGGGTGAAGTTCATCAGCCTTGGTCTTGCCCGGCTTTTCTCTACCTCTTCAGGGTCATCTCTGATGCCAGGCTCACATATACCAGTTCATACGGCATTTAAAATTGTTCTGTGAAATGTCTGTCTCTTCCCCTAGGTAACAGTTATTTAATTCTTCTTTGAATCCTTAGCATCTGTCATGGTGCATGGAACATCATGGGATGCCTGGTGCTGCTTGCTCTGTGGATACTTGTAAGAATTGTATTGGGCTTTTCGTTCCTCAGATGTAAGGGGCCAGGCAGAGAGAATGGTGTGCAAATGATGCTAGCAAGACGAAGGAGTGCTCCCCCCACTGTCATTTGAGAAAATCATTTCTTGAAGTTTGAGGAGCATCTCTTTTTAAATATACATTCATGAATATTACTTACACTTAGTATCATTTATGTTTAATTTATGTTAAAGTTTATTAGGTCTTAGTTTTGTCGCAAATGGACAGTAAGCTCTTTGAGTCCAAGGCCTTGTCTTAATATTACCTCTATTTCCTTTATGTTGTCTCAACATGGACAGTGGGCCCTCTGTGTTTGCCAGTTTTTGAATAAATAAATAAAAGAAATAAATGTGCCTCTCAGCTATTATGTGAATTAGAAAGTCTGTGCCTGCCGTTACGCTGGACTGGAGGGTTTCTAGGGCACGGAGCGTATTGTGTTTCTCTCTGTATCCTCTGCATTTAGCACAGTGGCTGAATTTCGGTAGCAATTTGGTAACTCTTGATAGTTACGTTGACTAATCTCTTTGAAAAAAAGTACTTTCTGAGCTACAGGTGTGAAGTAATGAAATCATAAAATTGACTGGGTCCCTGGACTCCATGCCTTTGAACAGTTACTGTTACTTGAATGCACAATAATAAGTGCTGATGTCCTCTGATGTCTTTCTTCGCTGGAACTGTGCATGTTCCTTTAACTTCTTAAGCAGAGACCACCTCTCTCCTGCCCCCACCTGCAGGTTGCCATGGCTGCCGTTGACAGCTTCTACCTCTTGTATAGGGAAATTGCCAGGTCTTGTAACTGCTACATGGAAGCTCTCGCCCTGGTTGGAGCCTGGTACACGGCCAGAAAAAGCATCACCGTCGTCTGCGACTTCTACAGCCTGATCAGACTGCACTTCATCCCTCGCCTGGTGAGCAGAGCAGATCTGATCAAGCAGTATGGAAGATGGGCAGTCGTGAGCGGTAAGAAGTGAGATGTCCATTCTTGCCTGATTTAGCAATGAAATAAATCTTTCCTGTTAGAGTTGTGGTTTAAGTTGGATGCATCATTCAAGGAGTTACTCCATTTAATGTAATGTTTTCATGGGATAAAAAAATAAAACTTCCTCCATGATGATTATGTTTGTGTTTCTCACCACCCTTGTCTTGGGAGAATTTTCCTGTGATTTTTGTCCTTTTATTCTGCCTCGTCCTGCTGTCAGTCCTGCTCCAGCCCCACCTTCCTACCCCTTGCTTTTCCTTTTTGCTCTGTGTTTTGAAAGTGTCCTTATAAACTGTTACCACTTTCAGAAATGCTTCCCTTAAATTTCATTTCAGTGTATCATTGTTTCCCAGGAAAGTACCTCCTGGCACTCATTCAAGCCAGGTATAAGTTGGAAAATAGTTTCCCACCGTGTCTCACAGTTGACATGGTGAATGTAAAACAGTTCTTCCTCTACCCGGCAGGGTGTTTGGGAGAGCATTTGACTAGCCTGTGTCAGTCCTTATTATGGTTTGGGCCTTGTGCTGGACTGATCAGCTACAGACCTCAGGTTGTTCCTAGTGTGAATCCTTCTCTGATTAAACCTGGAAATGGGGTTTTTAAAGTCCATGTTAAAGGTCACACCGTGAAATGAGTTTGCTTACTTTTCCTGGCTTGTCCTGTAGGCGCAACAGATGGGATTGGAAGAGCCTACGCGGAAGAGTTAGCCAGCCGCGGTCTCAGTATCATCCTGATTAGTCGGAACCAAGAGAAATTGCAGACAGTCGCTAGAGACATAGCTGACACCTACAAGGTGGAAACCGATGTTATCGTCGCCGACTTCAGCAGCGGCCGCGAGATCTACGACCTGATTCGAGAAGCCTTGAGAGACAGAGATATTGGCATCCTGGTGAATAACGTGGGCGTGTTTTACCCCTACCCTCAGTATTTCACTCAGGTCTCTGAGGACACGCTCTGGGACATCATAAACGTGAACATCGCCGCAGCCAGTTTGATGGTCCACATAGTGCTACCGGGGATGGTGGAGAGGAAGAAGGGAGCCATCGTCACCATCTCGTCTGGCTCCTGCTGCAAACCAACCCCCCAGCTGGCTGCGTTTTCTGCATCGAAGGTGATGTATTACTGATTGGAAAGTGAAATCGTGAGGTAGGAGAACGTTTACCTCAGTGGTTTGGTCCAGTTTGTTGAGCTCTTGGTCAGCAGCTCATGTTATGCTGTATTTTCTCTTGAAATGGCAATAAGTCTTTTTTCTTCTGAATCTCTTCTGAGTTCCCCAAGAATTAAGTCTTTTCCCCTCCTGTTTTAACAGGCTTATTTAGACCACTTCAGCAGAGCCTTGCAGTATGAATATGCCTCTAAAGGAATCTTTGTACAGAGTCTAATCCCATTCTGCGTGGCTAGCAACGTGGCCACACCCGGCAGCTTTCTGCACAAGTGCCCATGGTTGGTGCCTTCACCAAAAGTGTATGCACATCATGCTGTTTCTACGCTTGGCATTTCAAAAAGGACCACAGGATACTGGTCCCATTCTATCCAGGTAACAGTATGCGCTCAGTTCTTGAGATTAGGTTAATGCATCCTAAAGCTTTCTAAACGATACAGGGGAATTTGATTGGAGCCTCATGCTGAAAGATGAGGACTGTAAATTCTGGTTCTTGAATCCTGATGATTCTGGTTCAGTCACTAAATTCTCTTTGTGGAATTACATATTAAGAACATTCAAAAGTTCAATCTATATGAACTTTTCATTAAAGATGAACTTTTCATCTAGAAGATGAAATCTGCTGCTTTAATGTAAGTAGACAGGAGCAGTATAAAAATACTAAGTATTTATACGGAAATTTCAAAGTAAAAAAGATTCCAGTCATGCTTGAGGGGGTGTCTAAATCAGCAGTATGATCCCCAAACCTAAAACCATAAAATAGGTCTTCATTTTATCCAAGATGGTATTTCAGTGTATTCTTGGATTCATTTGTTCAAGAAGCGTAGAATTTTTTTTTAAGTTGTTCAGGCATGACAAAGATTTGGATCTTTAGTATTTTAAAGAGTAAATTTGTTAAATATTTGAAATTTTGATTCTCAGTTAAGAGAATAATGGTTTATTATAATAGACTTGTGTTTCTTTACCTGGTTAGTAAGTAGATGTTTTCCAATTCAGAATTGTTTTTTTCTTTAAGACATAGAGTTTTCTTAAATACCAAATATTTTGGGGGCTCTTTGCCTAAAAGTTATTAGATTTACCAGTATCAAATAAGTAGATATGTAAATCACAATAGAGTTCACTTTTACCACATTTTTTAGCTAAACATTTCTTTAATATGAAGCAGTTTTACTTAATTGGTTATTTTTAGGTCCTTAATTATTAGAGAAAAGCAGAGACGTAGTTTCTAAAAATGTAGTTTTAGAAGCCACTGACCATGATGTTCTCTTTGAAAGGAAGGTGTAATGAGGGTTGGTTTTGGATGTGTAGATACTTTGACTGTTTATAAAACACCAACAGTTTAATAACAATCAAACTTCATTCACATTGATGAACTTTTGTTGAGAATGTATTTTTTTCTGCCAAGAAATTCTGTTAAACAGAATTTAATTCCTAGAGCAGTTTGCTATATAAAGTTGTTAAAACTGTCCCCTTTTTTTGGTTTGTATTTCACTCAGTTATTTTCAGCCATATCAGTTTTACAGCAGAGGCTGGTTCATCAGTCACAGTTTTGTCCGTAGCAGGTTTCCCTGGTGACTTTTGCCATTTGCCTTTGTCATTGTCATTCCTTCCAGATGCAGTTTGCACGGGTTGCAGGGATCTGACTTCTGCCAGGATTTCAGTCCTCTCTCTGTCTTTAGCCTGTGACACGTATGGTGTAAAGCTTGCTTTGCCAGACTTACCCCTCAGGTTTTGTCTTGTGCTGTTGAGGCCCGTTAGTACCTTTAATATGTTGTGAATTAAATAAGAATGGTAGACTGTTTCTTGACAAGATGTGGTGATAGACCGAGTGTGAAGGGTGGAAGGAAAGGAAGACACGACACATAGTCTCAGGTTTTGGCTTCAGAAACTAGGGGCACTATTTACTCAGGAACACGAGAGGAAGAGGGCAGGTCTGGGGAGAAACCATGAGAGTTTTACACCTGGATTTAAGGTTCTAGGTAAGATTTAAGAAGAGTGGCATTGGCAGCTGCACAGGTCGGGGGCTTGGATGGGAGTCAGAGCCTCAAGGGTCACCGGTGTCTGGCTGGAGGGTGAGCCGCAGAGTGGGGACAGCACCCGAAGAGGGTGTAGGGGAGGACAGCCTGGTCAGCGTTGCAGGGAGCATTCCAGGGGACCGGGAAGAAGGCCTGGAAAAGGGGCAGCCGGAGGGAGGTCAGAGAGGAGAGTGGACCGTGGACGCTGCGGGCAGTGATGGCTTTGAGGGGAGGATGGTCAGTGTCACGTGATATCAGCTGTCCTGTCACATAAGGACCAGCACACGTCTTTGGGTTTAGAGTCTTGAAAATCTTTGGTGACCTTGATGAAAGCAGTTTTGGCGACGTTTTAGGAAGCAACCAGGTTACAGCGAGTAGGTGAGTGTGGGGAAGATGGGCGCATGCTCGAGAAATCAGGCTGCGCGCTTGGTGGGAGAGATGCAGTGGGTCCCAGGAAGGGGTTTGATTTGTTAGTTATCTGTTGAAGTTAGCAGCAACTTGCTTGTAAGTACATGCTGGAGGAAAGGGGCACCTGGGGAAGGACAGCTTAAAGACCGGAGAAAGAAGGCGTGGTTCCCGGGAGTGGGGGTGGGCTGGTGAGCCCAGTGGAGGGGGGGTGGGATGTGGACTTGGAAACAGGTAGAAAGCCATGAGCCAGAGGGGGAGCCGCCAGTGCACTTGGAAGCAGAAGGACCCTGTCTGCTGGCCCGTGAAATGGGGGTCTGGTCAGGGCGAGCTGAGCTGGGGGTGAGGAGGTTCGCAGTCATACTGGAGGAGGAGGGACAGGGAGACGCAGGGGAGCCCCCAGTGAGTGATGGGCTGAGAGTTGGTGGTGACATCGGTCCGTGTGCCTTTTCACTTGGCTCTCTTACCTGTGGGTCATCCTTCCTGAAGCCCCAAAGATGGCCTCTCCCGTGTCTTCACAATGTCATACTGAGAATGGAGTGTATTCAGCAATCATTGCTAAGTTTGGGTGAGAAGAGGTAATTTTTTTGTGAGCTTGCACGAAGGTTGGGAAGCACGTTCCTCACCCCTCACCCCTGGCCTCAGGCTTCCTTCCCCGACCCCGTTTCCTTCCAGATGTCTGCGCAGCAGTAGGGCTAAGGCTGGTCGGTGTCAGAACTGACACACAGCCACGACTCTTGCTCAGTCAGTAACCATTCGTATAATTCAGCAGTTGCGTCTTGTATGTTTTAAACTAGTTGTCTTAATATGTCTTAATAATGATTTGCAACCAAGATAGGGAAAAAATGATTTGGGCTTAAAAAACAGCTCAAAGAAGTCAAATGTATTTACTTGAATTGTTAACTAGTTACCAATAGTGATTTGGGAGTGTTTCTCCTCATTTTCCAAGTGGCATTGGGCAGTATTACATCGTTGGCTTTGGAACACACAAGTTGACCCTAAAAGAGCCTTTCCGTTGAAGCTTTCCATTCGTGATACTTGACATAAAGACCAGAAACATGCTTGTGTTTGATTGAAAAAACTTAACAAAAAAAATTAAAAATTGACTAGAAAATCTGGCTCATGCACATAGGACTGGTGCCCATTGCTGGGTGGGCTGGGGCAGAGTGGGGGCCTGAGCTCTCTGGACTGGCTCCCAGTCTGTTTTGAATTCCTACCTACTTCTGATGTACTCATTCACATATACTCTGCATGTGTTTTGCTATTGGAAAAGGAAAAGAAAAAAAAGAAGAAAAGAGGCATTCAGGGCAGAGGTAGGGCTGGGTGGGAATGGGAAAGCCTGGGGGCTGCGTACTGAGATGTGGGTTGGGGGTCCCAGGGAGGCAGGCCCCTGGCTGTGCTGGAGGGTAGAGCCCTTCTTCGCGGTGCGTCTCCCATGCTGGCTGGGAAGGGGACCTCTAACGACACACTTTGACAGCAGCTTTGGTTATGTCTTTGGATACTCCCATTTAAGGATGCAGCTCGTGTTCTTAGGGTCTTCTCCATTCCTATTTACTTCTTACCTTTTTCAGTCCCACCTGGTCAGTCTCTGGGAAGTGTGTGGCATCTGTATTTTGGTTGCTCTGCACATTTCCAACAAGCTGGGCGTCAACACTCACTGTGGATTTCCACCCCCACCTCCCTTTGAACCGGGTCCCTGGGAGGCCTCCCATTAGTCACTGTCGGGGTTCTGGTGCGGAGGAGGAGCAGGCTGGACACACTAGGGGGGACCCCTGAGGATACCCAAAGCCTTGTGGAGCCTGAAACCCAGCCCTCCTCTCCCTCTCTGGCTTTCCTGCAGTTCCCAGAGCCCGCAGACTTGGCATTCCTTATCTTAACAGGCCGTTGGCTCTGCCCCTGTGATGGGTCCATCCACACCCAGAGGATGCAGGTCTCTCCTCTCCTGTTAGCTCTTCCCACCCTGCTGCCCAGGGTGCTGCCGCCCCACTGGGACGAGCGGGGGATGGCGTATTCATCCATCCTTCCCCTGCTGGACCTTGGAACACGGGCAGCACACACTGATGCTGGTCCCTGTGCAGGAGACAGTGCCCAGGAGTGGAAATGAAAAGCAAACAGATTTCTAGATGCTGATTCCTTCTCCACTCAATAAATACTGAAAAAAAATCCCTTTGAGGGGGACCCGATTATCTAGCCTGTGTCAGGGGTCTTCCTCAGGGTCCGTATGCTGACTTGTCTTATCTCCTTGGATTTAGAGCCTTTTGCTTTTAGGACAGTGATTCTAAGGAGGAGTATTTGGGTATTTTTTCCACGAAATCCTGGCCCTTTAAAAAGAGGTCCAAAGAGATCTTAGTTATTTTTACAGAAAGTTATTCACGGCTCCAGGGCAAATATGGGACTCCTGTCTCCATGGTGGCTAAGCTGGGCCTTCTGTGGAACCTGGGAACAGTGGTGGGTCCAGGACCCTTACCCCACAGTTCATGGTATTGGGACCCCCTCCGTGTCCACTGTGGTTCCTGGAATTGCAGAGTAACCCAGATCTGTTTCTTAAGGAGAATGTGGGCTGACCTGTGTTCCTACACTTCTGTTCAAGGCTAGCATTTCATCCCTTGCTGGGGGCCTGTCCCTTTCCCTTCCTTAATGTCCAGGGTGTTAACTTAGTTCGCTCAGTCTTGGACAGACCTGTCAGTTTTGCGCAGGGTTTCTCCTCCTGGCCACTATTGGCGTAGAAGTGGGGTCGTTTCTCGTTGTGGGGCCGTCCTATGCACTCTGGGATGTTCTGCAGCATCCTTGACCTCTGCGCTCTAGATGCCAGTAACACCACCATCCCAGTTGTGACCTCTTATAATGTTCTGGACGTTGCTGTATGTCCCCTGGGGTGACCTGGCCTGCAGCAGAGCACCATCAGCGGGACATCCCCCCTGCATCCCCAAGCTTTCCTCATCACAGCTCAGGACACTCTCCCAGGGTCGTGGTGTTTTTGACTCAGTTCTTTTGTTTAACTTAGCTCCATCCTGCCCCTCAAACCCCATTTTTCTCACACAATACTAACCATGTATGCATTTTTCTGTTTCACCTGCCTTTTATTTCTGGGATAATTTGGTAATTCTTAACCACATGACCTGCTGCTCATAATCATGTTAAATAAAGATGGAATTGTATTGCTGTGTGTAGGTCTGTCCAGCCTCATTAGACAAAGGGTGTGGTTTCATTTTTCGTATTTAATATGATTGGTGGGTGATCTCTGTTGGTTTAAATCATTGCTGATCTGTGTGTTTCGTTGTCAGTGGCTTTGGGTTCTAACCTTCTAACCTTTTTCTCTTTCATTTTAGTTTCTTTTTGCACAGTATATGCCTGAATGGCTCTGGGTGTGGGGAGCAAACATTCTCAATCGTTCTTTACGTAAGGAGGCCTTGTCCTGCAAAGCCTGAAGCTGGACGATGGTTGGGAAGTTTTGCCAACTCTTGAGAACCTGCAGTATTCTGACGTTTGGAAGAACACATTTATCATCCACATTTGCTTTTATTCCTGATCGTTTAGCATACTGTTGACTCATCATTTGCAAAGCATACATAATGCTTTTAAGAATGCTGTGAAAAACCTCAAGGGCCACATGGATGGCACAGAATAAATCACCACCAAGGCACAAGCACTGGTCAAGAAAACCTAAATTTTGATGCTTTTTTCCCCTAAACCGTTCAAAAGTTGTGTAGTTTATGTTGTTCTAGGAGCTAAACAGCAGTCTGATACTGAAATATAATGTGACTTGTCAGCTTTTATAACTTCAGATGTTGTTTCCTAAGGGAAATTATCTATTTCAGTAGGTGAATTATAGTATTGGTTTTCAAATGTTCATCAGGAAAGACTATTTAAATGCATTATTTTCTAGGTAAGGCTTCTGGTCTAGTTGTAGAAATCAGTGTGTATTATATTGTATAGCTCTAGTTGTTTGGCTGTCTGTGTATGGAAATGCTGCTCTTCAACTGATATTTCATTAGTGAACATATATGTGTATATGTTGTGTGCACCTGGGCAACTTTTGGGGTGAGTTACTTTAAAAAATATTTCTTGTTAAGATGGCTTAATGCGAAACCTTAAGGGGGTATTCAAATTCTAGATTACTCCTTATCATATTAAACAAGGCTATCCAATTTTGTGCTGTAGATTTGCCATCTATAATTTTACTTGCGTCTTTTTTTTTTAACCTCTTATGGAATTCATTCATTCCTAGATTTGGACAGGTGATGGTTGACCCTCAGTTGTCTCCTGATTTATAATTATGGAGAAGTAGTGATTTCTCAGCCTATGACCCATTTTATAACTGAAATTTAGCCCTTTAGAGTGTGTTATATCTGGTTTCCAAATACTTTTCTATGTGATATTCTTCCATATCAGTAGCATTGGTGTAAACAAGTATTCATGGAATAGTAGTTAAAATATGGACAAATTATGGTGTGATATGATGTATTGTATCTGATGAAATACATTAGAAGCTCATTTTTGGTTTGTGTAATGGATTGATGCATTATAGTGAATACTTTTATTGGTATGAAGATGACGATGCACAATCCACCACAAATGTGGGTGAGCCCTGAAACCTGTTGTGAAATGTTTTTGGTTCAGGTCCTATAAAGCCAAACATTTTTTGAGGACCAACTACATACTTAGTGCTTTGAGAATTGTAAATCACTATACGAATGTGACAATGTGTGCAAATTTAAAATTCAGAGTTTAATATTATGACATTGATGCAAAAATAAGTAAATTGAAATCAGTACTTTTATGGAATCTTTTCTCCTGAGATAATATTCCATTACAAGTAGGCCTAAGCATGCTTTTTATGTTACACCCACAGTTTCGTCAGTGACATTGATACTTCCAGATATGACTTAGTATTTTCAGATCTCTGTTTCCCGATCTGACTTGGACTCAAGATCAGCGGTTAAATTCAGAATCTCTTCTTCCATTTACAAATCAGGCTTTCATCACATAAGAAGAAGAACTTTAGGTGTGGAAATTTACACACTAGTGATACCCGGTAGAACTGAAGGTTTTGATGGAGTTAGCTTGGAAGCTTTTATTTTGTTGTATTTGGCATTTCCCCCCACCCAACAATTAATTTATGGTCATTAATACTAGAGAAAATTAGACTTCGTGCCACTATGACCTGAACTTTGATGTGTAATAAGAAGCAGCAACTTTATGTAAAAATACCATTTTTGTATCTACGGTGTTATGTGGTACAGCAGTGTCTTATATTTATAGATTAGATGTTGAATCATTGTTCTATGATGAGACTCAGTAAACCATGTCAGTTTTAAAATTCTCTTCTTGGCAGGACGTATGTAAATATACTGATTGGTGCAAGTCAGTAAAAGATCAAAACCAAGACTCTTCCTTTGGTTTTATCTTTCTCAGCTCATTGGACCACTGTAGATGGGGTTTCTTATTTAGAATGTGGGAAATAAGAACCTTTGAAACAACCTGTGACCTAAAAATTTAACAATAAAAGCAGTTGCTTCTGCTTCCTTTGGAAGAGGTTTTGCTCCATATGTTTGTAAACCGGTTGTTTTGGGAAGATACATTTTTTTCCTTTAGAAATAATTATTTTAAAATTACAGAAAATTAATTTAATCTCAGAACACCTGTGATAGTAGTTCATTAAAAGCGGGTGATTGAGTTAAGAAGATTGTGCATAACCAAGTGTCTGATGAATCTTTTGAAACTACCAAGTTGACTTGTTGCTCTCATTGTCCTGATAGGTTGAGTAAGAGGAAGGCTAACTTTGGTCACTGACCTTGGCTAGATGGGGGTTGCTGACCAATTGTCCTGACCTATTTTCCTTGAGTGATGGGGATGAAAGGTAGTGGGTTCAAGAAAGATTGGGAAGAAAAAGGGAGACAGCCAGTTGAGACAGCTCTTTTGAGGAGTCTTTTTTTGTTTTGTTTTGTTTTAACCTCAATTGCTTAAAATCTTGTCACATTTGGGAACCAGAGGGTTAACTGGGGTCATCATGCTTGACATGTGCACCCTCCAAAACCAGTCTCTCTGTGTCTCTGACTCAGTATTGGCTCAGGTTGTGACTCTTTCGCACTTAGTTTGAATAAAGATTTATCTTCCCATGGAATCGTGCATGCTTTATTATACACGTGAAGCGTGAGTTTCGAAAGTTATTAGAGCCTGGGGTGGGGGAAAACCATTGGACCAGGATCCTGGAGCTCCCAGCCTTTTCTTGGTAGATTTCCAAGCCACCTCTCCATCACACTTCAGCCCCCTTGCAGTTTATAGGGGGTCTCAGAAGCTGGCAGCAGTCTCCTTTTCCCCAGCATTGGACTTCACTATCACATGACAAGGATGTTTGCAGTTCGCTAGCCTACCTCTGTTCCTAACAGTCTGGCTGTGTATTCAATGGCATAGTGACTTAAAGGGCTATTAAGAGAATCCTGGCCAAGACCAATTGACCCTGAATTAAAACAACACACTTACATTTAAGATCAAGTGCCTTATGTGGTGGCAGCAGGGAGTGCTTAATTTTGAGGATTTACAAATGCAAAGGAGTCAAGAATTGTCTGAAAGTTCCTTAACACTGATGCCATCTCAGAACGGGGGACAAGAACTTAACCAGGTGTGGGTTGGCCTAGTACAACCACCACCATTTACTGAATATGTGTGTGTCAATCTCTGTATGTATATGTTTCATTTAACCCTCATCCTATGAGGTCGGTATTAGTATCTTTTTTGGATGAGGAAAGTGAGGTACAAAGAACTGAGGTACAACTTGCTTAAGATCCCAAAGCTAGTAGGTGAGTCTCTATCTGCTATATTAAATCAGTTTTGGCTAATGTTAAAGGAAAGATGCAGTGTTGTGGTTTATTGTCACACTGGGGCCATGCAGAATTATGGTGCAGAGCAAAGTTCACTCAAGATACAAGTAGTTTTATCTGACTGCATAGATCATCATTTTTCACTGGCATTAATTAAAACATGCTTTCAGTCCCCCAGTTGTGCCCAGTGTCAAGTGTGGACCAGCTCAACATTAAGACAGAAAACAGCCCGTGACCCTAGTATCTCAATCACCCAGACATTTTTGGGGAGGCACACTTTGCAGAGAGTGTAACACATTGATCCTTTCTTCAAAGGGGTAAGATGCTCGGTGTCTGTGGTGCAGGCAAGGCCGGGAGGGGTTAGGAGTGGAAGAGACCAAACTTGGGGTAGGAGTCTCGCCTGTCAGAGTGGGAGTCAGACAGGTGAGGACTCTGAATCCTCTGGCCCTGAGAAAGCACTTCACCCGTCCGCTTCCCAGCTGCCGCACCGGTAAAGCAGGTAAAAAGGGTAGAGGTTTGCAGAGGGAGTGTCGCCCAAATCTCGCTCTCGACCCAGACACCTAAAGGCCCGAAGAGAGCACTGGAGTCCGCCAGGGTCGTCCTCCCTAGGACAGGCCCGACGTGGCCGCTTTGGGGGGGGTTGGTGCAGGTCCCCAGGGCCCCGGGCCTTGAAGCCCAGCACATCCCACGTGGGAATCCTGCAACGGTTCTTTCCCGGGTCTCCAAATGGGTCCCTGCGAGCTGGCCACGCCCCTGCGCTCGCGCTCCCGCCCCCCCAAATGTCGCGAGACATTCGTTCGCCTTACCGGCCCGGCGGCCCTCGGCGTCCAGAGCGCGCACGCAGGGCACGCACGGCCGGCGCCTGGGGGACTGCCCCGGCTGTCGGTCTCCCCGCCCCGATGGTGCAGTCTCGCGAGCGTTGGGAGTAAACAGCCCCGAATGGGGACTCAAGGCGTGTTCGCCGCGGAGGCGCCGTTATCCCGGGCCCGCCGGACCCGAGCCTGAGGCGGCCTCAGGTATGTGTGATGGCCCGCTTCCCGGAGCCGCTACCCCTCCCGACCTGCGCGGCCGCGGCGCCTTCCGGCGTGCTCGCCGCGCTCGAGGCCCCGAGGGTGGGGGGCGGCGCGGGCCCGCGCTGGGGGCGGCGGCCTCCCTGCGCCCCAGATCCTTAGGGAGAGGACGGGACAGCGCGAGGGCAGCTGGGCGAGCGGTGGAGACGCGTCTACAGGCACCCGGTGCGCCGCCTGCCCACTTGCGGGAAACGCGTGGTCTCCGCCGCTCGCCGCAGACCCAGCCCCGACTCGCGGCGGGGGTCCCCGCCTGGCCCTTTCTCCGTGTTTACACGCCTTGATAGCTTGCTCCGTCTCACCGTTGTCTTTATCTGAAATAAACAGCAGCTGAGTGAAACAACATGCCTGGCTCTGGCCCTTAGCCTCCGAGCGTACCGTAGTTCTCGGTCCGCTCCCAGAGGGGTGCCGGGAGCAGATCTTAAGTGACCTCGGTTCTTTGCCGGTCTCGGGCGCTACACGCTGCTCCGCTGGTTTTCAGAAACGCGGTGTAAGAAGCTCGTGGGCAGTTTGGGCCCGTGAGACTCTTGGGTTTACTCTCGAAACAAAAGTGCCTTTCAGACCTGTAGGATCTTACACATCGTGCATTGCCCTGTCGTGAGTGTGCTCCCGGAGACTGTTACAGATCGTCAACATATTTTCATTAAGATGTTTACCCTTTGTTTTGGCTAGAGCTCCTGAGAATCTTGGGCTGTTTGTCTATGCAAATTAAGTTAAATATTTACAGTTTAGATTGTGAAGGACACTTCCAAGTGAGAGAGAGGGGCTTAAGATCTCAGAGTTGAACTCTGGAGAATTTCATTTCCCTTTAGTCTTAACTGTGCTGGTAATAGTGCTCTAACTTCAACGTCTCAGTTTGCGAATTTGTAAAAATAAGGGGTTTGGAGAGCAGTGATTCTGCTCAACTTTTTAATCTGCAGCACCCATTTTATATATTTATACATATTAATATGAGAGCATTGTTAAAGTATAATTTACACACCATAAAATTAACCTGTTTTAAGTGTACTTATTCAGTGTTTGTTTTTTTTTAGTAAATTTATAGTACAATCATCACAACCCAGTTTTAGAACATTTCTGTCACCTCAAAAACATCCCTGGTGCCCATCTGCACTCACTACTCACTTGTAACCCCACTAATCTACTTTGTCTCCTGAGATTTGTCTTTTCTGAATATCTAGTATATTCAGGTGAGATGATATGTGGCTGTTGTGTCTGGCTTCTTTTATTTTGCATACTGTTTTCAAAGTTTATCTCCATTGTACCAACTATATTAATACTTCAGTCCTTTTCATGGCCCAGTAATATTCCATTGTAGGGATGTAACACATTTTGTTTATCCATTCATGCAGAGCAGTTTTTGCAGATAAAATTTGATTTTATGTTCCCATGTATGATGCAGATGGCCAGAGCCCTTTTTGTTGGGGACAGGGAGGGTGGAACTCTTGCTCACCAGATCTCTCTCTTGTGCTCCTCAAGTATCCCTTATAATCAAGAATTGGTTGTGTCTATGAAAGAAGAGACATTCTGATTTAGTGCTTGCAGAGCCTTTGAAGCACCTGCTGTCACATAGGATCAAGCAGGAGCTCTTCTAAGAGTTACCAGGTTTCTTTTTTTTTTTTTTTTCCCCGCATGCCCTTCCCATCCACATGTTCTTCGATTGTATTTTCCATAGGTCTGGTGGTGGATGATTCTTGCCCTGGCCACTGCCTCTTCCATTTATTGGCAGCCTCTGCAGGTGCTACAGATAATTAGAGGCTGCAGGTCTGGGAAAACCACACGTGGCTCCCAGTAGTGCCTTAAGTTGGGGTCAAGGGTGGGGGATTTGCATCTGTCTCTTTACTCCAGGAGAGAGTTTAGATCCTGGTTGTATTTTATTGGAAAAACTTGGCAATCCCAACCCTCGGTGACTTGAAATATCAAGAACGGGAGGCCAGACCTTGGTCTGTCAGTGTTGTGCCTGAGGCAGGTTAAGGAGGAGGTAGGAGGAGGCTAAAGTTGATTTCCTCTTCCCTGTGGCCTCATCACTTCTGACATGCTGCAGAAATCTGCTAACTAGGGTTATTAATCTTGACCACGTCCTTTTGCTTAAGGAAATGAGTTTAAAGTGAGAAAATACTAATCTCGTACGCAGTTGACCAGTGCTGGATGGCAGAAGGGAGAAAAGAATGAAGAGACAGGAGCAACATCTATGGCAATAAAGAACAATGCAGACCAAGATTTCTTAACTTTGGCACTCTTGACTCTTGGGGCTGAATTATTTGTGGTTTTTTTCCCTATGAAACCTACTGATGGAGAGAATGTGCCAGAATGAATGGTTCAATCAGCTTAAGAGCACACCTTTATTTTAAGATAGTGTGGTCTGGCACCTCTTAAATATTAGCCTATTAAACAATGGTAATGCAGCCAAGTATGCAGTTAGTTATGAAAATGGTGTTTTTATAGCCAAATTTTAATTGAACTGATTGGTATCCTTTCGTGGACTCAACACCATTCTGTTTTCCCTGGATCTAGTTCAGTAAAGGTTTATTACAAAGCAAGGCACAGCTGCATAATTAGATGACTGTTGGGTGATACAAGTAATTTCCTCTCACCTGAATTGTGTTCTTTTGTTTTTGTGGGGGAGGTAATTAGGTATGTATTTATTTAGTTAGTTTAATGGAGATATTGGAGATTGAACCCAGGACCTCATGCACACTAAGCACATGCTTTACCACTGAGCTATACCCTGCCCCTTGAATTGTGTTCTTTAATTATTTGCACACAAAAAAAAAAAACTTCAAATGTATTTCAGCTACACCTAGAATCATAATCTTAGTGATACTGTTTTATAATGCAAAGTAGAAGATTCTCAGTGCTGCAAGGAGTGTTAGCTGTCCTTGGACCAGTTGCTTGCTCAAGTAATACATCTTCTCTGCTTTGTCTCGCCTTTATACATCTCATTAAATCTTACTCCTGGCATTCTATTATTTGAACTGTTTATTTTACACTTATTGTTTATTGCCAAATATTTTTTATTGCACCTGTATTAGAGGCATAATTATACTTCTTTATGGAAAATACATATTTTTGTAAATACCATCTTTTAAGGTGTGCATTTGTATGGAAGGGTAACCAGGTCTTCTGCATAGAGAATTTATAGAAATGAAATCCAGGAGACACTAAGTGGATCCAGTCACAGCCCTAACTAGGCCCTGTAAGTGACATTACAAAATGATAAACCTCTTCAGAATGAACTAGCTAAAAGCATATACTTAAGCTAGAAGGTAGACAGATTTTTGAAAACAACTTCTAGGAAATAGATCCCTTTTAAGCTCTGCTTTGTGTACAAATAAATTTTTAACATATTTTGACTCTTTGTGCCACTGTCTAACAAGAAAATTTTTCTATAAAATTTATTTTAAAAGGTTTGTTAAAGTATTTGTTTTATCTAATTTAAATGTAATATATGCTCTTTGTAAAAAGGTAAATGAATAGAATTAAGAAACTAACTGCCTGTGATCATGACATTGAAAGCTAGAATCACTGGTACCATTTTACATCTTTTTATATTCTTTTTCCCCCGTCCATATAGATACATATTTAAAAACAAAATTTGGATCACACTGTACATGAATTGTCTTACTTAATATTTCATTAGCATTTCCCCCATATTCTTTGGGAAATATATTAGTTTTCTATTGCTGTAACAAATTTCTACCAACTTAGTGGCTTAAAACAACATGAATTTGGGGGGAAGGGTATAGGTCAGTGGTAGAGTGCATGCTTAGCATGCACAAGGTCGTGGGTTAAATAAATGACCCCCCCCCCCCAACAAAACAACACGAGTTTATTGTCTTGCAGTTTTGGAGGTCAGT
This sequence comes from Camelus ferus, assembly GCF_009834535.1. Taxonomy (NCBI): domain Eukaryota; kingdom Metazoa; phylum Chordata; class Mammalia; order Artiodactyla; family Camelidae; genus Camelus; species Camelus ferus. The sequence goes on along the minus strand of NC_045704.1, from coordinate 56,522,956 downwards.
AGTCTGAAATCAGTCTCACTGGGCTAAAGTTAAGGTATTGGCTTCATTCCTTCTGGAAGTTCCGGGGGGAGAACCTATTTCTTTCCCTTTTTAAGTGTCTGGAGGCACCGGCATCCTTTGGCTCCTGACCTCTACCTTGTCTCACTTGAGCCTTGTGATTCCATCATCACATCTCCTGCCTCCACTTACAAAGGCTCTTGTAATTACAGTGGACTGGACAATCAGGGTATTCTCCTCATCTCGACACCCTTAGTTTAGTTACACCTGCAGAGGCCCTTTGGCCATATAAAGTAACATTTACAGGTTCTGGAGATGAGAATGTGGACCTCTTTTGGGGACCATTATTCAGCCTTCCAAAGGAGCATATTTGAAATTGCTGCATTGCATTCCACTGTAAGGGTGAACCGTAATTATTCAGCTAGTCCACTATTGCTTTTACTTATTTATTTTTTCTTAGTATTTGTGAGAATGCATTTTTTTAATATACATATTTTTATTGAAATATAGTCAATTTACAGTGTTGTGTCAATTTCTGGTGTGCAGCACAATGTTCCTGTCATACATGAGCATATATATATTTCTTTTCATGTTCTTTTTCACCCTAAGTTACTACAAGATATTGAATACAGTTCCTTGTGCTGTACAGTGTGAACTCCTGGTTTATCTCTTTTATATATAGTAGTTAGTATCTACAAATCTTGAACTCCCAATTTATCCCTTTCCCCCTTCCCCCCACGCCAGTAACCGTAAGTTTGTTTTCTGTGCCTGAATCTGTTTCTGTTTTGTAAAAGGTTCCTTTGTCTTTTTTTTTTTTTTTTAAGATTCCACATATGAGTGATATATGTTATTTTTTTTCTCTTCCTGGCTTACTTCACTTAGAATGACATTCTCCAGATCCATCCATGTTGCTGCAAAGTGGCATTATTTGATTATTTTTTATGGCCAAGTAATATTCCATTGTATAAATATACCACAGCTTCTTTATCCAGTCATCTGTTGATGGACATTTAGGTTGTTTCCGTGTCTTGGCTATTGTAAATAGTGCTGCTGTGAACATTGGAGTGCATGTATCTTTTCCAGATAGAGTTCCCTCCAGATAAATACCCAGGAAGTGGAATTGCTGGATCATATGGTAGGTCTATTTTTAGTTTTTTTGGTTTTGCATAATGGCTGCACCAAACTACATTCCCACCAGCAGTGTAGGAGGGTTCCCTTTTCTCCACACCTTCTCCAGTATTTATCGTTCATGGACCTTTGAATGATGGCCGTCCTGACTGGTGTGAGGTGATGCCTCATTGTAGTTTTGATTTGCATTTCTCTGATCATCAGCGATATTGACCATTTTTTCATGTGCCTATTGGCCAATTGTATGTCTTCACTGGAGAATTACTTGTTTAGGTACTCTGCCCATTTTTGGATTGGGTTGTTTGGTTTTTTGTTATTAAGTTGTATGAGCTGTTTATATATTCTAGAAATAAGCCTTTGTCAGTTGCATCATTTGCAAATATTTTCTTCTATTCCATAGGTTATCATTTTGTTTTGCTTATGGTTTCCTTTGCTGTGCAAAAGCTTATAAGTTTAATGAGGTCCCATTTGTTAATTTTTGCTCTTATTTCTATTGCTTGGGCAGACTGCCCTGGGAGAACATTGCTGAGATTTATGTCATAGAATGTTTTGCTTATGTTTTCTTCTAAGAGGTTTATAGTGTCTTGTCTTATGTTTAAATCTTTATGCCATTTTGAGTTGATTTTTATGCATGGTATGAGGGAGTGTTCTAATTTCATTGATTTACATGCAGCTGTCCAGTTTTCCCAACACCATTTGCTGAAGAGACTGTCTTTTCTCCACTGTATATTCTTCCTTCCTTTGTCAAAAGATTAATTGACCAAAAGTTTGTGGGTTTATTTCTGGGCTCTCCCTATTGCTTTTAGATGGTCTCTAATTTTTACCAGTTAAAATCCCTGAACATTAATCTTTGTGTGCTTTCAGATTCATACTTCTATGGAATGAATTTTGCAGGGAGATTTTAGGAAAGTGGGATAACCTAGCTCTTAAGAGTGTCTCTCCTGGAGCCAGACTACCCAAGTTCTCAGCCCAGCTTTCCCACTTCCTGGCCGTGTGGCTCCAGGCAACTGACAGAGCCATCCTGCGTCTCAGTTTTCTCATCTGAAAATTGGGTAGGAACAGGTTGTGAGCATTAAGTGGGTTAATATATGCAAATTACTTAGAATAATGCCTGCCACATGATAAATGCTCAGTGTCAGTTACTGTTATTATTGAATATATTAGACTAGAAGATTTTTTCATTCACATGTTGGCAAGTTACCATTCTAAAAGGTTATAATTTTTACATTCACTAGCAACATATGAGAGTAGTTTTTATTGGGTTGAATTCTTAAACAAGATTTTATTTTATACTGGGTGTCTCAGTTTTTGTCTGTCAAAACATTATTTTTATACTGTAAATTATAGAGAGAACTGGGGTTAATTTTAGCAGCCATTTACTTTCTCAATTCCACAGTTCCTTAGAATGAGAAATACTTTTCATCTGATTTTTTAATCCCCTTGTTGTTTTTTTTTTTTTTTTTGAGGGGGGAGGTAATTAGGTTCATTCATATATTTATTTTTAGAGGAGGTACTGGGGATTGAACCCAGGACCTTGTGCATGCTAAGCATGCTCTCTGCCGCTTGTGCTATACCCTCCTGCCGAGAAATACTTTTAATTTGACTTGACTAGCTCTGTCCATCATTTGGGATGTTTGGATGTCATTCTGTTTGACAGTTGATGCTGTCAGTCTGTTTGACAAGGTCTGTGGTCTGGTTATGCACACAGTGGTCCGCGCAGAGTCTCAGAGAAGAGGCTTATAACTGCGCCCACTCCACCATCACATTTAGTACTTCCACCCTTCTGAGGGCAATCCCAGCAACTGAGAATAATTATAGGACTTTTTTACTTTTTTTTTTTTTCATATTTTGGAAACCATGTCAACCTACCAGAAAGGGTCCAAGAACAGTACAAACCCTTTTTTCCTCTGAACCATTTGAAATTAAGTTGCCCATTGTCCCCAGATATCTTAATGGACATTTCCTGCAAGCAAGGAGCCTGGTTTCTTCTAGTGGAGAATAGTATTAAGAAAACCAGTTCTGGGCACCAAGGGGGCTCCCTCCCGGTGGGATGTCACTGCCCCATGTCCTTTTAGTAGACAGAGCTGGGAAATACATGTGTGTGTGTTTGTGTGAATGTGTGTACCCAGATTTGCATGTGTTTATGTCTACTCTGTGTTGAAAACCTTGAGATCATACCAGTGTTTCCAGTTTCATTCTGATCCTGCGTTGTTCATCCAGGTTTTTTCCCCCTTTCATTTTTGTGACTTCCTTCTCTGATAGTGAGAAAGCTGCTTTCCACTGTCCGCAGAATATTGATTTGATCAAATCAGTGTCCCTTTGTCACTGCTGGCACCTCACTCAGCTCTGACACCCCTCTCAGCCTCCATCCCTCCCCACTGGGCCACTGCGGCTCTCCCACCAAACCTTACTTCTGGTCCTCGACTGCATTATTCAGAAAAGGAAGAAGAAAGGAAAAGTTAAAACACTTTTTATAAAGAGTGTTTTTCTTTTCATGTGTGTTTGTGTCTGTGTTTACATACTCTTTGCTTATCTTATTCTTGTTCCTACTTATCTCTTTGTCACTAGATGGTGAGCCTGTCTTGGAGAAAATGGTCTCCAGGTCTGCACTGTGTGGTGAGAGCCAGGAAGGACCCCTGTGGACACGGTGAAGGGAAGCCTTCAGAGCCCCCGCGGAGGAGTCCGTGGGAACTGGCTGTCTTTAAAACAAACAGGCCAAGGGCATAGAGGTCGGTAGCCGGTGGCCGGTCTGGTGACCCCAGTGCCCACATCATCACTCACCAGCCTATAGCTCCCTGGTGGCGTTTTTGTTTTCCTTAATGCAAATTTGTACTTTAAAGCCTTCTTCTTCTGGGATTGGGAATCTGTAGAAAGCTCAGTGTCTGTTGTCATAATTTTTATGAGCCATACCTCTTTAAAAAGAGTGTCTTAGAACCCAGATTTTAGTTCACCCTTAAAAAACATAAGCAGGTTAGCCAGATCCACACAAACCAGGGAGTGTTGCCTTGTCCTTGTCGACCTACTCCTCCCTGTGGGAATTCTCTACCCGAGATGGCTTCTTTCCAGCCCCTGGAGGTTTGGAGACTAGAGCAGGCTGGCTTCACCAGTGCTGCCCTTTGGTGGACGGTTCAGTGACCTTTTAATTACTAAACCAGTGACCACCTTTCATTATGGAAATTCTTTTTCACTGATTTTGAGGTTCTTTTGACCTCCCTGTTCCTTCTGCCCTGAGCCGTGCCCTCCCAGCTCTAATGTTCATCCTCAGTTTCTCCTGTTCAGAACTCAGGTCCTATTAGTGTTTCCCAAACCAGCTTTTTCTGCAGCCTTTTCCATCCCATTTAGGGGCAGATGCCATCAGTCTTCGAGCAAGAGGCCTTGGTGTCATCCCTGGCTCCTCCCCTGCACGCCCCCGCATCTGGTGGTCAGCAGAGTCTATCTTCACCTCCACCTTCACCTTCGTCATGGGACCACCTTCATCGTCTTGGACCCGGCCACCATCTTTGCAGGAGCCTTCCAGTTGGTTCCCCGCTGCTGCCTGTGCCCCCTTCCACGTGGCAGCCAGGGTGAGCCGGCTGGTGAGGCTTTTCTGCTGGGATCATGCTTTCCTTGCTGTTCACAACCCTGCCAGGTCAGACTCCACTTGAGCCCGCTGCCGTCCTCCTCAGGCTGTCCTGGGAAGATGTGCAACCCGGCACCTGTGTCTGTCCCTCCTCTGCCTCATCCTCCCCTGCGCCCACTTAGCTGTCAGTGTTTGGGATCGGCCTCTTTGCAGGATGGCACCTGCAAGGCTGTGTCCCTCTCTTAGTAACCTTTGTTTCCTCTGCGGCACCCGGCAGCATCTTAAACTTGGTTAGTACTCTGTAAACCTGTGTGAGTTAATGAATAAATTAAGGTATAGTCTTCTTTTCAAAAAACCTAAAAAGTTTTCCTATTCTTTCTGGAAGAGAACTGATTACCTTAGGCATTTTAAAATTTAAAAACCCCTAATCTGTTCTTTCCATTTTTCTTCTGAAATCAGGCTCCTGCTTCAGCTGTAAGAGAACACGAGCCGTCTCCCCTCTCAGGCTCAGTGTAAGTTCACGGTCTTGAGCTGTGTGTGTGGGTTAATTTGACATAGGTTTAGTTAAAGTTGATCTAACCCACCTTAGGTCTAAGATTTGCTAACTAACGTGACTTGCTAATATTTGGGTTCTGTCTAGCCCAAATGTGTCATAGATCCTTTAGCATGAGGCAGAGGAGGTTTTTTTCTTTATTAAAAAAATTATGCCTTCATTGAGTGAGAAACCTGTTTAAATCTTCTACCCGTAAGTTCATTTCCTGTAACATGAGAGCTCTTATCACTAGTGATTAGCCATCTCGTCTTTGACCTATAACACTGTAATTAAGTCAGGTATATGCCGCATAGAACTGTGTCCTGTGGTACCGTCGCTGTGGGGATCCAGTATGAACTGGGAGACCATGGATCTCTCCCTGGCGGAGTGCTGTAAGACAGTTTGGAGTGGCTGTTGGCATCTCCTGTTGCTTTTCTTCCGTCTTTCTGTTCTGGTCTTTGTTTTTCACTTCTCTGTTCATATGATTGGTATTCTCATTGTTCTACGTGTGGCTATGGAAATTCTTTTAATATTTCATTTCTATCTGATGAACTCTGTTCCATCATCCTTGGTCTCCAGTTCAGAGAGCGGCCTGCTTTTCAGGATCGTTTGTGATTATAATGATGAATGTCCTAGTTAATTAGACTTCAAAAATGGCTTAGACACTCTAAACCCTTGCTTTATACTTTATCAGAGTTTTCCTGTTTATAGAAGCACACATGAATAGTTCCAGAAACCACAGATTCCTTGGTGCTTTCAGGTACCAGTTTCTGCCAGGTGAATGGGACGGGCATACCTCTCTTGAAGGGGAGCTAACTCCTTGTCCTTAGTGTTTCCTTTGTAGAAACAAGTAGCAATGGAAGGCCTGTTGCCTCGCTGGTCTGCCTCCCCCTTGGTGGGTGATTTATGTTTCTGGTGTGACATGTGCAACTCATTTTTCTGGGGGTGCTACAGCCTGCATTGTTTTTTTCCTGCTGCTGTACTCGTCATTGTGAAGACTTACCATTTTTCCTACCATTCAGATATTTTGAAAGGTATCTGTGCCCACAAGTAATTTAATACTCAAATGACATTTTTCTTTGGCAATAGCTTTTATCTCACCAATGGTCCTTTCATAACACTTCCAGTAAGAAGGGATAATCTGGTTTGATAGCATGTTTAGAGGGTTAAAATCTTTAAGTTGAAGGTTCAGCTAAAATAAATTTCATGACAATAAAAACTTTTCTGTGCTCTTTTCAGAGTTGGCAGGAAATATTTCAAAACCTGAAAAGGTGTAGTGTGAGTAATTTGAGAGTCCAGAGTCTCTTAAAGAAGCTGGTAAGTATGAGTTGTATGGAAATTAGTTTGTTCTTAGGTGTTAATTTTACAGTGGATAGTCAGGATGTGTACCAATCTTTTGCCTGAAAAATTGGTGAAATTTATGGGGAATTAAAGTGCTAACTGGATTAATGCCCTAGAGATGAAGAGTTGCCAATGGTAGGAAAATGCAGAATCTGAAGTAGAAGTAAAGGATCGTAAGCAAAGGGTCGTGATTCCTCCTCCTTTTTTGGATGCTCAGGGCCAGTATGCCTAATATTCCTGGGGTTGTTATCCGTATTTTTCTCATTTATTTTATCTTTTTTTGTTTTTGAAGCTGCTTTAGAACTTTTTTTCTCCTGAAAGAAGTGAAGAGTAACTAAATAAAAATGAAATAAGGTGTTTCATGGTTGCACCATAGTTTGCTTTGTCTTAGAGCTGGTTTATGTTTTTGACCCTCTTATCTAAATTGCAGGATGACTGCGTCCTCCCGGGCTCTGTCGCTGTGCTGCTGATGCCTCTGTGCGCTTGTGTTGTTTTGTAGACTGGCTCTCAGTGATTGCTCATCCCTGCTGGACTTTGGTTCTGTGGTGCAGATGGAGTGTAGGACTCGGGTGTCTGGGCCAGAGTGAGTGAAGCCTGAGGTTCAAGATGGAGAAGAAACGAAGAAAGAAATGAAAGCCTCTTTCCAGGCCAAGGCACAAAAGGCCATGAAATTTAACTTTTATTTACATTGGACAAGACTGTAAAATGGCTGATTAGTAATGTTTCAGCTTTTAGCTGAAACAAAAATTAACTTATAATCAAGGAAGAAAAAAGTGCGATTTGAATTTATGTGATTTTATGACCCTATTCACTGATGACCATGAAGCTTGTCAACATCTGGCTGCTTCTGCTGGTGGTGTTGCTCTGTGGGAAGAAACATCTGGGGGACAGACTGGAAAAGAAATCATTTGAAAAGGCCCCGTGCCCTGGCTGTTCCCACCTGACTTTGAAGGTGGAGTTCTCCTCAACGGTTGTGGAATATGGTAATGGTATTATTTTAAATGTTAGGGACCTCCGCCCAGATGCGTTTTCCAGACTTACTGTAAACATTAGCTGTGGCTGAAAACATTTCCCTCTCTTCTACAATAAATTTCAAATGGGCTGAGTGCATGGTGTTTGAATGTTAACTCTGCTGAAGTTTGTTTTCCCAGTACAGTTAGCTTATATGAAGCAAGGAAATTGACATTCTGAATTATTTCCCTAAAACTTAATTCCATGGAACAGGTGCCATTGCAGCTGGTGAGGGTGGGGACTTCGGAGGTGCTGCAGGTTTATGTGACCAGTTGTGAATAACTAAGCAAGTAGTCTTATATTCATATACAGCTCTAAATTCATTTATTGTTCTCAGTAAAATAAAACCAAGCCTTCACTTTTCAGAATTCTTTCTTTCTATTTGAAAAACATACAAGCATTTCTTTGCCATACGCTGAAACTTCTGTTAATGTTTGCTTTTTGAAAAATAGCACAGCTATCTGATTTTGAGTGATGTGTTCTGTGATCAGGGGGCTTCATCCAGATCTTTTTCACTCAAAGCTCTGGAAACTGCTGTTCAGATTGTGTAAACTCGTCTGTCTGTTTACTGGTCTTTTAAAATTTCTTTTTTACTGATCAAACAGAAACCAAAGTATTATCTTACTAAATATTTTGCCACAGTTACTTAAACTTTTATTTGAAAAATTTGACAATTAAAATGGTAGAAAGTTTATTTTAAAACATAGAAAAAGTTTCTTTTATTAGATTGTACTGTGTTTGTCAAAAATGGGGTTGTGGTTTAAAAGGAAGATAGATTTGTTTGCTGCTCTTTATACTGTAGGTTTTATGATACCTGAGTTTTCTTCTACCTGGGAAATTTTAGATTAGATATAAGCTTATGTTATTATATATGTGCATAAATTCTAATTTTTATTTTGCGGTCGTTGATTTCAGAGTATATCGTGGCTTTCAATGGATACTTTACAGCCAAAGCTAGAAATTCATTTATTTCAAGTGCCCTGAAGAGCAGTGAAATAGACAACTGGAGAATTATACCTCGAAACAATCCATCCAGTGACTACCCCAGTGATTTTGAAGTGATTCAGATAAGAGAAAAACAGAAAGCGGGGCTGCTGACACTTGAAGATCATCCAAACATCAAGCGGGTAACACCCCAGCGGAAGGTTTTTCGTTCCCTCAAGTACATGGAGTGTGAGTACTGTGACCGCGGGTGGGTCTGTATTGGTGTCTGCTTTGCTCAGAAGAGAGGGCAGATATCCACAGTCACATGTGATGTGCTCCCCCTCCACATTCTGCCGCCTGCTTTTGTTTTGAAAATATTCAAACTGACATTATTTGAAAAATAGTAGAGCGACTACCCTATCCCTTCACTTAGTTTCGTTAGTCGTGAATATTTTGTTGGCGGGAATTTAAAAAATAAAAAAGACACTTCATGCTTCTGATAGAAAAAAACCTGAGAGTTTGCAGTAGAGGATGACAGTGATCTTTGTTCTGTGGGAAGTGATTTTCACTCAGGTTCCTCTCAGAACCTTCAGGCTTTGAGGCTGTGATGCCCCTTTGTGCTCTGAAATTAAGATGATGTCTTTGATTCTCCTTTTTACTTGCATTCTGCTTTCAGTATGTGTTTTTGGTTTTTTACGGTATCTTGCAGAATGTCTTTTCCTTGCATTTCATTTTGCTTTTCTCACAGTCTCTTGACCATGCAGGGTCAGGCCTTGGCTGGGCTTAAGTCGTAAGCTTGTGCAGGTACGAGGATGGAAGGAATTTGACATTTCTCTTCTGATCAAGGGTTTATTCTTTCCTGCTTCCTTACAACTTGGGCCTGTCAAGATAAGTTTACCATCAAACAACAGATTGCATATTTATTAAATAATATTTCAAAGCAAGTGTATTACCAAAGGAAAGGTTTTTTTTCCCTACTTGTCATAAACTGGGGTAAGAAATTGCTGGTTCAATTATCATTTAGTATCATTTCTTTCATTGGAAGGAAGAAGAAATAAAATTTTGCTTTTCTTTTCTTTTGTCTGTCATATACTAGGCCTGAGCGCCTCTGAGGTTTAAAAAACACCCAGATGAAAAGCTTAACTGATTTGCATATATGATAGTTCTCGAGTCAACTGTGGAATTCAGGTTTCTGACTTCTTCAGAGCTCTTTCTGCTAGTCCAGATGTTTCATGGTGCTTTTTCTCTTTGAAAAGCGATAACCTGAGAACAGTCCAGGAAGATAAAAAGAAATCAAACCTTGTACAATTAGCCAAATATATACATTGTGCCTTTTTTTTTTCTCTTAATCTCAAAGAGCTCCAGCATATTTTAGGAAACATGGAAATGCCTGATTTTAGCACAGGAAGCATAGAATCTCATGGTTGGGGTTCTTTTCCATATAGTCTCCACCGTGGTAGCCAAATGCTGTGCTCGACACTCCGTAAGGCAGTAGTACACCTCTGACAGGCCCAGTCTCTCTTGTTGTTAAGCAGCTTTTTTTAAGTTTTGACTCTCCTCCAAAAATGGGAGATAATACTGCCTACTGCAAAGTCCTTGCAAAGATAAAAGGAAATATGCCTGTGAAGAGAGCTGAGTAGAGTTCTTAAGCTGTTGTGAGCAGACATTTAGTGTTTGTCATGTCTGTGGCTCTCTTGTTAGGAGGCTTTGCTTTATTTGGGGTTGAAACCTGTCACACTCTGGATCCCATCTGTCTCTGGCTCTGTCCATGGTCCATGAGACAGAGCTAACCTGAATTCCACAAGATAGTACTTACAGGGATGTTGAGGATATCCTTGGTGTTCCCTGTGACCGTTTGTTCTCTGCAGGGTAATAAAAATCTCCAGTTCCTTCAGTGGTTACTCATATGACCTGGCTTCAAGTCCCCCACCATTTTAATTGCTTTCCTTTGAGTACTCTCCATTTCTTCTGCAATGAGTGAAGCCAGAACTGAATTTAGTCCTTCAGGTGTAGTGTGTTCTGCTCCTGGTAAAGCAGAACAGACCCCTCCTTTGTTCTGAGTATTGTTCTTCCATTACGGCCTCCTGTATTGTCCCAGACTGTTGACTGAAGGAACAAAATCAACATGGGAGGTTCAGGACAGAATAATTTCAGTTGCACTGTGCAAATAGTTACCTGATGGAATTGACATGACTGTATTTTTCCAGGTCCCTGTAACTTTACTGGGTGTAGCCTGGTGAGACTGGAATGAAAACAATAGTAATTTGCTTTAGAAACAGAAACTCAGTACTATTACAGATGTGCCCTTTAGAGACTGATTTGAAATACGATTTTTTTCTTCATTATAGCATGGTTTTTGAAAGGTAAGGGGACAACACTTCTGATATTTCTTTTACTTTTCTCTTCCATTAAAAAAAAGTAAAGTACACATAGTAAGCCTCATGCTTTTAGTGCACAGTTTGGCAAATTTCGATAACAGTGTGCTGTCAGGTATCTACCAATAAAATCAAGATATAACATAATTACACCCCCCACCCCCCACCCAGAAATTCCCTCCAAGTCCTTTGTAATCGTTCTGCTTTTTGAAAGGTGACATTCTAGTAGATAAGCATGGTGGAAACACTGAGTAGTATATGCTAAGAAAAAGGCCATGTTGGTGTTTGGTCGGAGCTAGGTGTCAAGGGATCACAGCTTTTTCCTGTCCAGAAATCCATGCTGAAAGCTGTAAAACTTCACCATTGGTTACTGGATATTTTCTTCAGCAACACCTCCCCCACTTCTGGTTCAGTGAGAACAAATTGCTGATGAAAAATCAGGCATTTCTTCAATTTTAATATCATTGACTTTATTTCTTTAAAAATAATTATTTTATCAGATTGCCTGCCTTACATTGGTTAAAAAATTCCAGGTAGAGAACTATTTGGGAATAATGTGATGGTAAATATAGCTGTGTTGAGAAATTCCTTCTCGCAAATGGGAGAGAATATCGCTTTCCTTCAGAGGGGATTTCAGAGGGAGCCACCGCGCTCACTGTTTGAATGGCTATTTCCTGACAGGTGCCCTGTCCTTTGTGTTTTTTCTCTTCTGATCGTTCTCTTCCCTGGCTCTAGCTGACCCCGCTGTGCCCTGTAATGAGACCCGCTGGAGCCAGAAGTGGCAGTCATCCCGTCCCCTGCGCAGAGCCAGTCTCTCCCTGGGCTCTGGCTTCTGGCATGCCACCGGGAGGCACTCCAGTCGGCGGCTGCTGCGAGCCATCCCACGCCAGGTCGCGCAGACCCTGCAGGCGGACGTGCTTTGGCAGATGGGATACACAGGTGTGTACTGTCAACCTGGAAGCAGCGGAGGGGCTGGGGCCAGGTGGCCACACACGTCTGTCCTCCTGTCTGTTGAGCTGGACACAGTCCGCTGCTCCTGTTGTTCTGGGCATCTGTTTCTGTGGCTTTTCTAATTGTTTAATCCTTCTCACTTTCTGTGTTTGATTTTCCTGTACCGTTTCTGAGGTTAGAAGGGGTAGATTGTGGAGTGTTTCTTTCCTGTCGACACGTGTGCACAAACACTGCGCTGCCCACAGCAGAGCTGACTGGCAGTCCAGTGAAGCTCTGATTTCCCAGGAGACAGGATCCCTCCCGTGTGAAGCCCTGTGTGCAGAACGGCTAGGTGACTGACTGTCACGATTGTTACCTTTTGCATCAGAATAGGAAACAGTATTAGTAACTGTATCCTGGGAAATACAGCTCATATGCAACAAATCAGATTTTTTTCTTACTGATTCATGGTGGCAAAAAATTCCTGTGAAGTTTTGGACCCTGACTTTGAAATGTCAGCCTGTGTCTTCAGCACCCCGTACATCACGGTTTGCCTAGTCTTTCCGTTCCTCCTTGGCTTAGAGACCCTTACCTTAGAGAACCAAAGACCTTTCTGCTACTTAAACTTAACACCTGGTGGACTGCCATTTTATTAAATGGTTGTCTCCTTTTGGTTTATGTTTTTAGGGCAAAAACTTCACAGAACAGAAATTCTCTAATCCTCAGAAAAGCCTTTTTTGTTCCCCCCAAACCAACTAGTTTCCAATATTGTGTGCACATCTTTAAAAAGTAAACAATACATTTTGGTGACTATTTCAGTGTAGTTGATTATTTAACATAGTATTGACACATACACAGCTCTTCTACCGGAGAGGCATTCCCTTCATTACTTCTGTTAGCCTCTCAGTAGTATGAGTATCTTGTAATTTTGTCTGCATGTTTTCTAAAATTGCTTGATCTGACAGCATCAGTTGTATTTCATGTTGGTGTAGATGGTTTTTAGCTAGTATCTAAAGTAGACTTGATACTATAGAAAAGTGTGTAATATAGTGGTTTTCCTTAAAGTGGGGTTTCCCTGCTTGTGGTGGACAGCCCCTCTCTGCAGAGTTCGTTGTCATTAGTGAGCAGGACTGAGTAAGACTTTGACCTGGTCAGAGGTAGGAATGTGCCCCGCCCTGCCCCCGTGGGTGAGTGCTGTGTGCCTGTTCCTCACCCAGGAACCTCTCTAAGGAGATGAAGGGATGGAGACCTGGAGAAAATTACCAGAAGGGGAAAATCAGTCATGGGTGGAAGACTGGGGAGAAGGCGGTTCCACTCCTAAGCATGGGTGACAGTTGAGGTGGGTCCAGAGAGATTTTCTGTTTGTCCTCAGGTCTTAGCAGCAAGTGACGGCAGTCTCCAGTGCGCCCTCTCCTTAGTCTCGGCCCAGCCGGGACCCTGGGCATCTGACGTCACGTGTGCACTTTGGATGAGCGTTGGCCCTAGATCATGTGTCATTCTCTGTGGGTTCTAAGGAGGGTTGTATTTTATAGACAGAAATCCAAAAAGATGATTTCTCCAAACCTGATTTTGCTTGCTTGCTTTTTGGAATTAGGTGCTAACGTAAGGGTTGCTGTTTTTGACACTGGGCTAAGTGAGAAGCATCCCCACTTCAAAAACGTGAAGGAGAGAACCAACTGGACCAATGAGCGAACGCTGGATGATGGTGGGTGGCTGATGCTGGGAGAACCCGAGGGGGGTGTTTTTTGTTCACTTGTGGGCTTTCATCACTCCATCCTCTGTTTAATCAGCTCAGAGGGTATTTTTCTGTGTGTTAATGATTAAACAGTCCCTGCACAACAGTTATTCAGACAGACCCAATGTTTTGTGCCTTCCGCAGAAGCTTTTCTGCATATCTCTGAGGAGGTCAGGAGGTGAGTTTGAGGAGACAGTCCTGGTGGAGGGGCACCTCCCTGTGGGGAAGAGAGCGGGATGTGGGGCTGGCAGAGTGGGGCTCTGAGCGAGGGCAGTGGAGAGGTGAGAGGGTTCTGGGTCTCGGACTCGGGGGAGGAGTCCACTTGAATGGATGGAGTGAATTACTGCATCTTGGCACACATTGGCAGCTGTATTTCATGTCTGTTTTCCTTTCGGGCAGCAGGACTGGGCCATGGCACATTTGTGGCAGGTGTGATAGCCAGCATGAGGGAGTGCCAGGGGTTCGCTCCCGATGCAGAGCTTCACATCTTCAGGGTCTTTACCAACAACCAGGTAGGTGTTTTGAGCACCTGTGAAACTTGATGAATTGATGTTAAAATGTAAAAACTAAAAACTAGAGAACGTATACTGGTTTAAAAGCAGCACACATCAGCGATGCTGCGTGCTGTTGGCGTCCCTCGTGTGCCTTGCCATCTCCCCTCTGTCTCTCCTGTGTGGCTCCCCACCCCCTTCACTGGCCTCCCTGGAACCTGAGGACCCTGCTTCAAGGCACCACGCATGGGGATCCCTTGGCTCCCATGTCTTGTTCTCCAGTGGGCTGGCCCGAGGCTCCTGTGCACCGCGACTGGGCACAGCTTGAGCGCTCTTTCCTGGAGGGAGTGATCGCACGTGTGTGTGTTTGCCGCCCCTGCTGGGCTGACCACCTTGAGCCCAGCACCTGGCATCATGTTGGTTAACATGGGCTTACAAGCTTGTTCCCTCCCTCTGTATTGCAAACACTATTGAAAAGGGGGAGGATCCTAGTATTTATTAATTTTTAAAATTTAATTTTTGTGTGGGGGATAACACAGTTCAAAATTAGCAAGAGGCAGCGTGGGGAGAATTCTCCCATCCCTGCTCCTATCCCGCCGGCTCTTCCCTCACTTCCCCTCCCCTGTGATTGTTTCTTATTTCCTTATCCCCTCTCCTCCCGGAATTTCTTTTGTATATTCAGACAAATATAAATACATTGACTTTTAAAAGCCTTTAAAGATAATTCTTAATCGTTATACTGACTTTTTCCCCTGTAAATTTAATTTTGTATTTTATAAAAATACCTAAATGGCAATACACAAAGTAGATTAACTTTTGTAAGGAAACTATGAGAGAAATAATAACTATCAGTGAAATAATTCTATAAAATAACTTTCATTGCTGCCATTTATCCTTCAGTGTACTTAGGAATAAAGAATATTAGACAAATACATTAAATGATTTAGAAACACTTAATAGATGTGTCTTAGGACAAGTCGTTTTACAAGAGGGGCAGTGGGAAGTTTGGGGTCTTCCCTTGGAAGGAAGGAGCTGGACTGTAGACCTGGAGGGATGGGACTCTCAGCACATCACCCCTCCCTGGAGTCCAGCTCCAAGGACCTAGAAGTTGTGGGTATAGAAGTTTACATCTCAGAGCATTGTTTGTTCTTGAAATTTATTTCTGAAGTTTGAGTGACTCATGCTGCTAAGACTCTAGCATTTGGAGACATTTGTTACAATACCTAATGGACTGTTTTCAATGAACCAGGTCTCCTACACGTCCTGGTTCCTGGATGCCTTCAACTATGCCATCCTCAAGAAGATCGACGTTCTGAACCTGAGCATTGGCGGCCCTGACTTCATGGACCACCCCTTCGTTGACAAGGTCGGTCCCGCCCTTGACAGGAAGACCTTGCGTTCTGTGACGGCTCCTGCTCTTTCTCGTGCCTCCACTTGGCTTTGTGTCTGATGTGCTTGTGGCTTGTCACCCACGTGGTGACTGCTTTGTGAGGATGTGAGCTGTAGTGACTGGCGTGGGAAGCAGCACACAGTGCCTGAGTGGTTCCTTCTTGCCTGAACACGTGACCTGTCTTTTCTGGCCATGCCTGAAAAGCTTGAGACTGCTCTGTGTGGACCCCTGTCCTGAATCTATCACCTCTGGACAGACTGGCTATCAAATGTAGCACATCTGTAGTGGCCTGGTGTTGCATTTTCAGGTTTTAGTTCTGTTTTTAGGTTATTTTTGGACAACTGTATGTTGACTGTTTAGAAGTGGCAGACTTCCATAAATAAATGCTTGCTAATCTTGTAGGTGTGGGAGTTAACGGCTAACAACGTCATCATGGTTTCTGCTATTGGCAACGATGGGCCTCTTTATGGGTAAGTAGCCCTAATAGGATCGGCCTTAGAGGTATTTTTTTCCTTGAAGAAACTGAAAAACTGTTGTCTGTCTGTGTATCTATCTGTACCTGTGTGTATCTAAAACTTTGTTCTGTGGAAATTTCCAGCTCACACACAAAAGACTTTGTAATGAATCTCATGTACCCATCACTCAGTCCAGCAGTTGTTAACTTGAAGCCAGTCTTGTTTCTGTTTAATTTTTTTTTTTTCACTTTGCTGTGAATAGCAATTTGGAGGCCTGAAGTTTTTTTTACTCTTTCTACCCCCAAAATCAATCAGGAAGGTAAATGTGTTAGAAATAAATGGAATTCCACAGTATTTATTGAGACCCACAGAGCACAAGGCATAGGGGTGAAGAAGTAAACAAGGTGGGTTGCCTGCCTTTTTAAGAAGAATACGACGCAGACACAACAAAACTACGATGAGGAGGGAGCGCAGGGCATGACGGACATGGACTGTGTTTGGGGTTGATGAGAAGCACTAGAGGACAGTGGCACAGAACTGTTCCTTCCTGCTGGGCTGTTGTGGTGAATTAAAGCAGCAGGAGTTACAGGACATTAGTTACTGAATCATAGGCAAGCCTCTGTCTGATTAGAGATCCCAGTTTTCTTTCTACCCGAAGCTCCAGTTTTTATTCTGTAGATGATATATAAATGATCTCTTGTGCTGAAACACTTTTGCAGTGGGATGTCTGTCACCATTCTTTACTGGGCATCTGAAATTGTGGTTCAGTGCTACAGCAGAGGGTTTGAGGGAACCGTAAAGGCTTCAAGAAGAGAAAATACAGAGCCCGCCCTCAGCGTACCCTGGTCCATAGGAGGAGAGACGCGCATCCCTCCTAGGCGCGCATCCACGGCACACCCCACAGGGGCACACGCTCTGTCTTACAGTGACATCCTGGGGGAGCAGGCAGTCTGGGGGACAGAGGGAGCTTATGTAGCAGGGTCCAGGGTGTAGGGTTAGGGTGAACTCTATGAAATCAGTGTGTTTATAGGTCAGAACCTATGCATATTGGTAGCCATGGTTCCAGCCTAATAGTTGTTTGGTCAGTGACCTGTCTCTTCATAGGGGTCCAAACTTAGGGATCTTGCAGGGTCCTTAGTCTTGTATGTTGTGACTCATGGGGGAAATTGGTATAAATGTGCCCTAACTACGATTCTGCCACACATAAAATTCAGTTATTAAGTAATCTCATCACATGTTCTTGTTCTTTCTGAAGCTTCTCCTGTTTGCCACTCCCTCATTTCTGACGTCTCTGCTCAAGGCCAGCGCTAGTCAGCTCAGCATCCCTGCGTCACCTGTCGGTTTCCTAGCCCATCCTCCTGCCTTCGGTCTTCCCCACCCCAGCTCTTCCTGCACCGGTGACGAGGGACTGTGGAGGGTGGGGAGGCACAGGAGTGGAGCCAGACAAGTCAGGCTGTGGGACCTTTGCTTCCCTGTGGGGGCTGCCAGAACCACCCGGGGCTTCCTGTGAGGATAAAATTAGACCGTAGAGGGAAAGCCGTGAATACCCAGCCTCTGTAAGTGGTGGCTGTGCTTTTTCCTTTCTTTTTTGTGTGTTTCTGCTGTTAAAACATAGCAGAGCAGTTTTCTTAATTAAGAATCTGCTGTGGACCATGATTGCCTGATCAAATTTAAATTTTTCTCCATGGTTTTCAAGGTCCTCAGTATTGTAGCCTGGAGTCAGCATACTTTTTCTGTAAAGGATCAGGTAGTAAATAATTTAGTCTTAGCAGGTCATGTGGTGTTTGTTGCAACCAGTCACCTCTGTAGTGTGACAGCAGCAGGGACGTGTGCGAATGGACAGGTGTGGCTGTGTTCCCAGAACACTATTTACAAAACCAAGTGAGGGCATGACAGCGGTAGCCTGGTGCTCCGGACTCGGCCTCCCCTCACCTCCCCGCCTACGTCTTCCTCAGGTTGGGCTCTCCCCCTGGAAACCAGGCTTCTCCATCTCCATCACCACCACCCCTACACTGCTGCTGGCCCTCCTGGCTTGCCTTTCGTTCCCGTCACATCAGCTCTTTCACATGCCATTCTGGCTGAAATCCTGTGACTTCTGTGAGCAGTCACGCTTGGTGGCTTCTAATCAAAGAGTCGCTCATGTGGTTGCGTTAGAGAGAGTCCCAGGAGGGGAAGCCCCCAGGTCAGGCTCGTGTATGTTCACAAAGCCTTGTGGAGATCGAGCAGCTGCCAGCTGCTTTGTGGGGGGAGAGTGTCTCAGTCACCGTGGCCGAGTGTGTGCGGCGTGGCTTCCTACCTGGGCGTCGGATAGGGCTGGTCAGGTGACTGTAACGCACTCACAGAGCCCGGTTGTTGATCATAGACAGTGCTGATACTCTGGGGGCAATGCTCGTGTCCCTGTTGACACCCCTTGCTGGGAGCTCTCTGGGTCCTGCACCCTGGACACTTAGACAGTCTTTCACAGTGCCAGGGAGTCTGCAGCTGCGGTTCCCCCTTTGCAGCACCAGCAAAGATTTTTTTTCATGTTTTCCCTTATGTTTTAAAGGCTTAAAGTACACTGAGTAGAGGGACTGGCAAGTAGAGAGAGGGTGGGAAGGTGGCATGTTTTTGTATCAGCTTCAGTGGGAAATTCTGTCAGTGACTCTGTCCTCATCTCAGCTCTTTGATTTCATAGAAATTTATATACTTTTAATGTCAGCCAATGAAAAAGTCACTGTTGGTGCCCTGGACAACCCTCTGGTAGCATGTTGGTAGCCAGTGAGCTAAGGAGTCAGTGCCAGGGTCGACTCAGTGTGGTTTAGAACAGTAGAAACTTGCTACTAAAATCACTTAAGCCACTTGGGATCAGTGGTGGTTAAAGAGGCCGGTTTTTGGGTATTGGAGCTGTGGTAGATAAAGCCCAGGAAGTTTCATAACAGGTTGTTCTATACTTTCATCTAGTTCAACTTCATCTTGATTTGTATGTTGACTTTGTAGTTTAAACTTTTTTGTCATTATTCATATCCCCATCATTTCTTTGCAGGTCTAGTGCCCTTGAGATACTGGGGAGAGTTGCATGGTTTTTCCTTTGCATCCAGGCCTTCCCTCTGAGGAGCTCTGGGTCACTGAGTAATACTAGTCACCCCCATGGTTCCTGTGTGGAAGGGGAGCACCTGCACGAGACCAGTTGAGACTTTAACTTTCTGACTCTGACCATGGCAGGTGCCAGTGTGTGGCTGCAGTTCCTCCCCAGAGAGATCGGGGTCTAGTTGGGGAGGCAGGAGGAACACACTTGCAGCAGTGGGAATTGATGTGAGAATGTGTACGTAGGTGATGAGCTGTGATGGTGATGAGTCTTGTGAAGTTCAGAGAAAGGGGGTCCTTCCTGCCTAGCAGTAGTGAGGGAGGAAGTGAGTCTTGGGCCGGAGCATGATCAGTTGACAGGGAGGGAAAGAAAGAGAGGGTGTCCCAGGTGCAAGGAGAGAATTGAGCCACAGAGGTGGCCATGAGTGGATCAGTTCACCACAGCCGCACGGGTGAGGTCACAGAAGAGCCTGCTGCCGTCGTAGACTTTTCTGGGAGTATTTGCCCTTATTTGAATTACTCATTTAAAATTGTTCCTCTGCCCTTGTGTTTTTGTGTCTCAATGCAGCACTCTGAACAACCCTGCTGACCAGATGGATGTCATCGGAGTGGGCGGCATTGACTTCGAGGACAACATCGCCCGCTTCTCCTCTCGGGGCATGACAACCTGGGTAGGTGGTGCATCTTTAGTTGAACGTGCCTCCTGGGGTCATTGGTGTGAGAGCCAGGGTGCAGCTGTCAGGGCACGGGGAGGGGAGGAGGAGCAGCCTACGGGGTCACCCAGCCTTGGGGCAAGAGCTCCGGCCCCTTCAGCATCTGAACCTCCAGCCAGTGTTGATTCTGACTGTTTTCACGGCTCCACTTTTAAATTTACTTCTAAGTAACTCATTATTTAGGTTAGTTGGATTCGTACCCACTGGTCCTAACTAGTTGAAAGGGGAGGAGCAGTCCTCTGTGCTGGGTAGGATGAGTTTTTAACCTTAAGAAGCAGGAAAAGCCAGTGAGAACAGCTTACTATCGACTCTGCTAACATGGAAATAACTGCATTTAGCTAGATGAAACGAAATAACGCCAGCATGTTAATTAGTTCGGCTGCTTGAGGTTTAATTATGCAACAGACTCATCTTCCTTTGCCCTCTGAGCAGAGCCTGGTTCACTGTGATGCTCCCTCAGGCCGCGCCTGGGCGCTCTTACCTGCCCTGCACCCCCTCAAACTCCCGGCACGGGCTCTGACCCAGCTGTCATGTTGTCGGCTTTTATCAGAGCCTGTGTTTTAATGGCATTTTGAGCAATATTCCTGAGTAATCTGCAGTTGAGCCGTCTTTAAATCAGTGTCCCACATATGTGGATCCAGAGTCTGTTTATGTCTGATTGCCAAGAAGGATCTTTTTCACTTTTAATTGGTGTGCTTCTTTCTTACAGAATATAAGATTCTGTTGTAACTCATTTTGCCCCAATTTTCGGGAAGCTTAAGAGAGTACTCAAAATCTTATCCCAAGTTACTTGTACAATTATACTTACTGTTCCAAATCATTCTTTCCCCTCTGTAACAGACTGAAATATCCAGTCATAGTCATGTACTTTTTTCCCTGTGAAGAAAGGTGTTTCATTTTTTCTAATTTTTAATTTTAATTTTTGATTTTTCTAACATTTAAAATGTTTGAGTTACCTAGAAACCAGTTTGCACTTTTTAGTCTTGCATGTTAGCAAAATTAAAAATAATCCATTTTTCAAATGCTTTATAACATTACTATCCTGGTTATCATAAAACACACTAAAGATTATTTTTTTGTATTATTATTTAAGCTCCTCTTCTGAACTGCAGTGAATTTCAGACTAAAACCAGTACCATACTAAGGTTACACTATATTTGGATAACCCATGTTTCTCTTCCGGTTTTATTCACTCGTAATTGCCCATGGCCGTGTGCTGTGGTAGGAACCACACTGCTGTCATTTATAGGAGCTGCCGGGGGGCTATGGCCGTGTGAAGCCTGATATTGTCACCTATGGCGCTGGCGTCAGGGGCTCTGGCGTGAAAGGCGGGTGCCGGGCCCTCTCAGGGACCAGCGTGGCTTCTCCAGTGGTGGCTGGCGCTGTCACCTTGCTGGTGAGGTGAGTGTTGCTCAGCAGGGGGAGGTTTCATCAGCAGACCAGGCCACTGGAAGGCTGCCAAGTGATTGGTCCCGAGGCAGGTGCAGGAATGAGCACTTCCATTCTCATCTTAAGTGGGCTTTCCTGGGGTAGCTCCTGTTAGATACAAAACAAGATTTTAGGGGTGTCATGTTTGTTTACCTACAGGTTAGGATAGTCTGATTTTCTTCTTTTACTGAGAGAAAGTGAGCAAGTACGCTGATTATTCCCCCCAGCACAGTCCAGAAACGTGAACTGGTGAATCCGGCCAGTATGAAGCAGGCCCTGATTGCGTCAGCCCGGAGGCTTCCCGGTGTCAATATGTTTGAGCAAGGCCACGGCAAGCTGGATCTCCTCCGAGCCTATCAGGTCCTCAGCAGCTACAAACCACAGGCCAGGTTGGTATGCTTGCCTTTTGAACAGGCCTTTCTCTTCTCTGCTGGGCTCCAAGGCAGGTTTTCCCTTGGCACACAATGCTGGCCTCAAAACAGCCAGTGCCTGATATCATAGCAGTCGGGGGTCTCAGGGAGAACTTCATGCTGCTGCTGCCACAGGGTGCCACTGGCAGAACTGCTTTCCACCTCCTGGTCTTCTGTTATTTGTCACATAAATGGTTGAAATAATGACTTCGTATTTCTTTTCACTTTCTTTTTTTAAGACAAAAATGTAATGAAAATTGGTCAGTGTCTTTTTACTTTTTAAAACTTTCTTTTGAAATAATCTTAGGTTTACAGAAACTTCCAAGTGTAGAAGTTGTCATACACCCCCTACTCTGCTTCCCGTAAGGCTGGCTCCTTAACTGGCCCTCACTCCACAGCTGGAGCTGATAGATGCACGCTGGTGCTGTGCGGCCACGAATCTGCATACAGTTGCACAGCGGCCGGCTTCCCCCTCATGTTCTCCGTCTGCTCTGGGATCCAGGCCCGTTGTGGCGTGTAGTTCCCGTGTCTCCCTGATTTCCTCCGACCTCTGATGTCTTGTCATCATTTGTGACTCTGAGTCCTCTGGGGGTGCTGGCTGCTTACTTCATTCATGGTCTCTTGATGTGCGTTTATTGATGCTCATGATTAGTGTGAAGTGATGTATTTTTGGCAAGAATTCTTTTTCACTTTTTGTTTTGAAATGATTTTAGATTCACAACAATTTTAAAAATGAGTACATGAGGACTCATTAATCCTTCAGCAGCTTTCCCTGATGTAACATCTTTCATAACCATAGCACATGCCTCAAAGTCTGGAAATTAGCATTGATCCATTATCATCGACTAACCTGCAGACTGTGTCTGGAGTTCAGCCAGATTTTCCCCACCCCTGCCCTTCGCCTGGTCCAGGATCCAGGCCAGCATCCCACATTATATTTAGCAGTCGCATCTTCTTGGTCCCCTCCAGTTCTTCCTTTTATCGCTGGTGGTGTTCTTCTGCATTATTGGATTCGAGTGATGTCGGTCAGGATCTTCCAGGAGCAGACATGGGGTTAGACATCCGAGAGATGTGTTGGGAGGAGGGGACCTGTGAAGGATAAAGGGAAGGAGGCAGGACTCCCCTGCTTATCTGACACCTGTGAAAAAGAGGAGGAAGGTGGGGAGAGGACCCTGACAATGCAGCATGGGTCTAAAATCCGTTTCCGCTCATGGGGAATCCCTGAATTAAAGTTGACTGTTAAGAGGAGCCTGTGTCCCTTGGGGCTGGGCCTGCCCTAGTGCCCTCTGTGCTTGGTCGGATGTGGTGGGGGGTGCAGAGATGTCTATCAGCCAGGCTCCGAGCAGGCAGTCTGGTGCTGTAGGTAGCTCTGCCAGGTGTCTCTGCTGCTGTCACCCTTTGTTCCTCTGTGACTGCTGAGTGTCTTAGAGGATGCACTTGAAGGTGATCTTGTTTCTTTACATACTTTCACTCACTGCATTTAACATCTATTGATGGTTCCTGCCTGTACTGGTTATCACTCTAGACATTGTCCCACAGTGACTTTCTCTCGTTGCTTCTGCATTTATGAATTGAAATTCTGCTGTAGGGAAGAGAGCTGACCTTCTCTCATTTATTTATTCAATGACATCAGTATGGACACGTAGGTATTTACTTTACTCTGTAGATTGTGATCTAATAATGCCATTGTTTATTTCATTGCTCACTTTGCCCCAGATTTGGCTCTCTGGGGCTCCCTCTGGTTGGCTCCCGTGTCTTTCCAGTGTGTCCATCAGTTGGGGAGCACTTTCTCACTTTCTGGCAGTATTTACATGCCCAGTGTTGATATCGGTTCTTTGTCCAAGCAGCCGTGGTCTTCTCATTGGAGAGCAGGATTTAGAAACTGACACCTGGGGATGTCAGAGAGGGTGATGTTTGTGTGTAGTTCTTTTATCTTTAGCTTTATAGCATATAGTCGTACTGTTTTCCAAAGTTACTTAATTTCTTTTCTTCCTCCCTACCAACCCCATCTGTCTGGTTTTGCTATTTATTTTCAATACAGTTGAGTTCATTTGTTCGTATTCTTGTTTCTTTCTGGATCCCTCCCCCATCCTGGTTGACTTCACCTAGTTATGTGTTGGGTTGTGAAACACTGCCATGGCTCCAAAGTCAGAACTGCACGCAGAGGATAGCTGGAGGGGTGTTGCTACCTCACCCTTCCTGGCCCTGTCCCCTCCACCCCCGTGGGTGACAGTCTCGTTAGTTTTTGATTTGTCCTTTTTGTATTTCTACCTGTTCTCTTACAGCCCCTTCCTTACCTGCAGGATAGCATTACTGTAAATACTCTTTTGTACTTTTTTCCTCTAAACAGCATCCTGGAAGTCACTTTGAATCAGTTCATAGAGCTCTTTCTCCTTTTTTTTTTTACAGCTTCAGAGCGTGGAGACGTGGAGATCATTGTTTATTCAAGCACGTATCTATATATGGGCATTTAAATTGTTGCCAGTATTTTGTAATTGTGAGCTGCTTATGCCTGTATTTCATTTTTGTTGGCAGTGTGTCTTCGGGGAAGGGTCCTAGAAGTGGGGGAGCCAAGTCAAAGCTGAGAGCAGAGTCTCTGTTTCCCTGCTGTTCGCTTCCACACTGATGTGGGTGCCTGCCTATTTACCAGAGCCTCCCCGACACACTGTCCTGTCTTGCTTTTTACTTTCTGCTAATCTGACACATGGGAAGTGATATCTCAGTGTTGTTTTAATTTGCATTTCTTGGGTTAAGAGTCAGTTTGGACATTTTGTATGTGATTAAGACTATTTTTATATATTTTTTGTGAAAGGTCTCTTCATTTCTTTTCCCCAATTTTCTCAGAGGTTTTGTCCCTTGGTTTTATTTTTAAGAGTTTTTTGTATATTAGGGTGAGTAACCCTTTACTGCAGCTATTTCTCCCAGTTTGTCAGTCGCCTTTTGACTTTGCGGAAGTGTTTTGGGCCATGTGGTTTCTTCTTTTTTTATAACCAAGTTTGTTAGTCTTTTGTTGTTGCCATCCCTGGATTCTGAGGCACAGAACACCTTCTCTGCACTGGGGTGAAAGAGAGACTCACCCATGTTTTCTTGTAGCACTTGTTTCTTTTATTTATTTGAGGCTCTCTGATCCATTCAGAGGTTATTCTTGAATATGGTGTGAGGTATGGATCTAATTTTAGCTTTTGCCGAGTGGCCACCCATTTGTCCCAGCTTCAGTTATTAAAAAGTCCATCTGCCCTGCCCCTGTGATTTGAAACCCTGAGTCCAAGGGCTGTCCTCGCTGTCCACCAGCCACAACCACAGGGTTCCAGGCTGGCAGGAGGGAAGAGATGACACCCACATGTCCCCAGGCTATGTGGGCTGGCCCGAAAGCCTCCTGGGTGCAGGCAGCTTTCTGAAGCCAAGTGCCGAGCAGCCCTGGAGCAGGTCCTCTAAGGCTCAGGTCCACCATGTTGAGGCTTCCCTGCCGTCGTGTGGCTCTGTCACCACTTCCAGCACCATCTACTCCAGCACTGAATTCTTTCTTCCAGTTTGAGCCCTGGCTACATTGATCTGACCGAGTGCCCCTACATGTGGCCCTACTGCTCCCAGCCCATCTACTACGGAGGAATGCCCACCATCGTCAATGTCACCATCCTCAATGGCATGGGGGTCACGGGAAGGATCGTGGACAAGGTGAGACTGCCCTCTGGCCAGCGGTGAACTTAGACATGGCCCAGACTTCCTCCTGCGGTTAAAAGGGACAGGTCCTCTTCCTGCCCGGGTGCCGGGGATTGGAAGCAGTGGTTTGTTTTCCCAAGTCCATTACAGGTAAGTCAGGGATAAATGACTGAAATCAGTTTGCTACTCTTTTACTTTGACATCTTGAGTTAGGCTCCTGAGTCAACTAATGACATTTGAGTCTTCGTCTTTACAGTTTCCCATCTGTAATGAGAGGCCCACTCGTAATTATTTCACTGTGTAATGAGCACGAATGGGCCTTCAAGTTTAGAAGGTATGGTCTTTATTTGAATTTTGTCTTTATAACTTTTTTACATTCATTAGGTAAACATTATCACAACAGTAAAGGGTAGGGGGAAAAACAGAAAAATGAATTTAGCCCCACACACTAACGGAGCGCACTGTTTTAAAAATATTATTATTTCTCAGCCCTTATCTGAAATATATATTTTTTGTTACCTTTGTATGGTAGGCAGAAATTTAGTTTTTTTTTCAGTTCTCATGTTACAAACATTTAAAAACGTAACTATATATACAGCACCAATGTTCTTTTTAATGGTTGTTTGATGCTATATAGAATTGTTCAATCCTAATTTACTTACTATCCTTTTTTGAACAATTAGATGGTTTTCTTTAGCTGTAAATATCTTACTGAATATCTTTGCATATATGGTTTTCTTTCCTGCTGAGTTATTTTCTTAACATAAACTCCCTGGATTAGAATCCTGAGTAAGAGGTGTGGATGTTATTATGGCTCTTGGTACAGAATACCAGGTTCTTTCCAAAAGGAGAGTTATGTTAGCCCAGACTGCCACCAGTGGTAAACAGGGATAGTGTCTCTGCACTGGATAATGTGTCTTTTTTTCCCCTAATTCATGAGGTTTTAAAAAATTGAGGTAAAATTCACATAGCATAAACTGCACCTTTTAAATTGTGCAATTGAGTGGTCGTGAGTGTATTCACAAGTAGTGATGCAACCATGACTACCATGTGATTCCAAAACATTTGCATCACTCAAAAAAGAAATCCCTATTAACAGTCCCTTCCTATCCCTCTGCCTCAGCCCCTGGCAATTCCATGGAGTTACCTGTTCTGGGTGTTTCACACACATGGACTCCTACGTCACGTGGTCATTTGTGACTGAGCCTAACATCTGTAGGGCTCATCCGTGTTGGACATGTACCTGTGCTTGCTCCTTCTTATGACTGAATACGGTTCACTGTCCGGATAGACCCTGCTTTGTCAGTTGATGGACATTTGGTTTGTTTCTACTGTGGTCCATCTTTTTCATGTTAAATGTATAGTTAAATCTAACGTTCAATTTAATATATACTTTTTCAGTTGTTTGTAAGGTGGATGTCTGCACGTTTGTTAACCGATTCCTCTTGGGTGAATTAGCTTTTCACTTCCTTTGGCCCATTTCTTATGAGCATTTAGATTGTCCCTGTCAGTCTGACACAGGATCTTTACATCGTAGAGAAATTAACCATTGTGTGTTTCATACAGAAAGATCTTCCAGATTATTGTTTTCTTGTCTCTTTAATATTAGAGGTGGTTTAAAAACTTGGGAGTGGAGGAAATTCTGTAAAAGTTTCACATTTTTATGTAGTTGAGTTTTCATCTTTTGTGATTTCTTCTTTTGTTTCAAAAATTAGAAAAGTTAGCCCTCCAGAAATATTTTTTAAAATCTCAATTTTATTTTCTCCTCTCTTCCCTTTTATGCTTGTTAAATATTTAATGTTTGTCTGTGTTGAGTTAATTTGATGTGTAGTATAAGAGATGGATGAAAGTTAGCTTTTAGCTCAGGTTTTAGCCAGTGGTTTCAGAAGCATTTATTAAAAATCTTTTTCCTTTCTCTTTGTTTGTGATGCTGTTTTTCTTCTTTTTCACAATTTTTTTAGTGTGCTGACTCTTGGGGAGCAGATGATTGCTCTCTAGCTGGTGAGGGAAATGAGTAGTTCAGGTTAGTTTGAAATACTGGTTCGTTGTAAGAGCTGATGTGTGTTTCTTCCTGGTGGGGCATGCTCCCCTGAAGCTCCCCTCTCCCCGATCCTGAAGCCTGAGAGACAGGCCAGGTGGGCGGCCCTCTTCAGAGTCTGGCCAGCTCTCCCTCGGGTCCTCTGCCACACTCTGCCTGCCCAGTCATGGGTGTCAGAATCCAATTGGTGACAGTTTGCGTCCATGTTGTTTTATTATTTTATTCTGTTCAAGCAATGTGATTCTTTAAGCATGTAGCTAATTGAGATCTAACTCTAAATCGAGAATTTTCATTTATGTAAGATCTCTATCAGATAAAATTTCCAAAGCCATGTGTTCTGCCGCCCCAGCCCCCTTTTTAAGCTTGGGGAAAAAAATCCTCTTTAGAATTGGAGGCTGTCAGAAATGGTGTTTCTAGACTCTTCTTGTGGATGGTGGTCCAGACCATGCGCAGGTGGATTTGGTTATAGGTGGCTTAGTGTCCATGTGTCCACCTCATTTTGCCCTGTTCATTGAGGTATTTCAACATTACGATGCAGGTAATTGGGGAACGGAGCTCCTCACCTTGTCCTTGGCTTGTTCTCTCTTGCAGCCGGAGTGGCAGCCCTATTTACCACAGAATGGAGACAACATCGAAGTTGCTTTCTCTTACTCCTCAGTGCTGTGGCCTTGGTCAGGCTACCTGGCCATTTCCATCTCTGTCACCAAGAAAGCCGCTTCCTGGGAGGGCATCGCACAGGGGCATGTCATGGTCACCGTGGCCTCCCCAGCAGAGGAGGAGGTAAGTGGGTGCCCGGAGGGGCTCGAGGGAAGGGGAGGGGTGGGTGGAATGTGTGGGGACTTGGATGTGAGGCGCAGGTGGTGGGCGTGGTGGGCTCTGGGCAGCGATTGGAGGTCCAGGCCTGGGGAACGGCTGTAGTGACAGGTCACTCACTCAGTAAATGAGGTGCCAGATTTCATCCTCAAAATGATTGCACAGAATTGGGTTAACCCTTTGTAGTCTAGTCATTTTTAGGAGCCAGGTACCTTAAATTTGAAGTCAAAACGAATTTTTATGGCATTATGATACGTGAATGTTCTTTCCTGCCTTTGTTGTTATTATAAATTCTTGTGTTCAGGCTATTTGGGCTAAATTGATAAATAAAAGTGAGTTTTCAAACCTGAAAACCTGGAAGTTTCTTCTGGACAAAAGAGACATTTCAAATTTCTTCTATTTTCAGTCCAAAAGTGGTACAGAACAGACTTCCACAGTGAAGCTCCCAATTAAGGTGAAGATAATCCCTTCTCCTCCTCGAAGCAAGAGGGTTCTCTGGGACCAGTACCACAACCTGCGCTACCCGCCTGGCTACTTCCCCAGGGACAACCTCCGGATGAAGAACGACCCTCTGGACTGGTGAGCACTGCAGCCCCGCCCCTCATTCCTCAGCAGGACACTCCTCCTCCTGCAGCCCAGACTCTGTCGGCTCCTGTCACACTGTTGGGTGCCCTGCTGTTCTGTCTGACTCGCACGGTTGTGCAGTGAAGCCACCCTTGAAGTCCTCCTTGGTCACCTTCCTACCCTGACTGCTGTTGGCTCAGTCAGCACATCCCATTGGGCCTTCTTCCAGACAATGGCAAACCCTGCCAGTCTGTTCCGCCCTCCTTCCGGAGTCTTCGTCCCTTCCCAGGGGTGACAGAGCTTCCTGATGAGTCTCACTGCTGTCCTCACTCCCCCAAGTTCCGTTCTCTGTATAGCAGTCCTGGTAATTTCGAAAACCATGAATTCTATCACAGTTTGCTTAAAACTGCTGTGGCTGCCGAGCCAGACTTGGGGTGAGTCCTGCTCTCCCCTCCAGACCCCGCCTCACACAGCCCCTCACCTGGGGTTGCTGCGCTGACTTCCTCTTGCCCACACGCCAAGCTCATTTCTGCCTTAGAATTAAATATAAAAGTTTGGACTTGACACTGAATGTTGAGGGAGGAGGAAGCATGGAAGAACTTGGACAGGACACTTACAAGGTCAGACTCGCTCTTTATAAACAGGGTGTCTCTGGAAGGCAGATGGGATTGGCTCGGACCACAGACAGGTGGACAGAAAGTGGGAAGAAGCTGTTGTAATGGCTGTGGACTCACAAGTGGCAGATAGGGGACCCCTGGAAGTTTCCATGGGGCAGGTGGCCTACACAGAGCACACCACTGTGTGAAACGGCACATTTGTGGGGCGGGGTAGACAGGTGAGCGGTGGCTGTGATGTGAAGTCATCTGTGCTGCTGCCAGCAGGTACAGCACACAGGGCACTGTGCCCCCCTCCCAGTGTGTCCAGGGCAGGCGGTGCTAGCCTGTCACATGTGTGCCACTTCCAGAGTGGCCTGTCACATGTGTGCCTCTGCCAGAGTGAGGCTCAGTGTACTCTATGCAACATTGCTTTGGCCGTTTCTTCTCATTGTTTTATCTCCTTCATGCCCGTGCCGGGCAGGTGGTTTTCTGTTAGCAGCCACTGTACATGCAGCCCAGGGAGAGCTGATCTGAAAAGCTGACTTCATGCTGAGGACCTGGGCTGCGGGGCCTCTGGGGATGACGTTGCTGCCCCTTCAGAGCCAGCCAGGTCTCAGAAGTCAGCTCTGTGGCCGTGGGGCTTTTATCTCGAGTGTAGGCTGATGGTCTTAGTGCCGGGCTTCTTGTGCTGCAGGAATGGCGACCACATCCACACCAACTTCAGGGACATGTATCAGCACTTGAGAAGCATGGGCTACTTCGTTGAAGTCCTTGGCTCCCCCTTCACCTGCTTTGACGCCAGTCAGTATGGTAAGTGACGGCAAGGTGCTGGCCAGGGAGCCCCAGCCAGCCAGCAGGGGGGTCGTGGGGGAGTCGTGGGGGTTAGGATCTCCTGGTCCCGGTGGAGGCCCAGACCAGGCTCCCGAGAGAGTGGCCCGTGTTCCTGACATTCAGCTAAAATCTGAAACTACCAGGAAGGTTGGGGACAAGGACATTTGTATACTTTTGTCTTAATTTTTTTTTTTAAGTAAAAGAAACTCTAGCAGGGGATTTTGCTTCTTTTCAGGTGAGTGAAACACCCTTATATTGGGCATCAGCAGTGAAACAGAAGGCCATGGCTGGTTGCTGTCTGTGAGCTGTGGGACCCTGGTCCTTTTTTTTTCCACCCCCTTCTGAAGTGGATCCAGGGGCACAGACCAAAATATTAGAAACCAGTAATGAGATGTTGACATCAGTAAAATACCATGTTTCTGAAACAGTGACATCCTCTTGGTGAGGTGGCGGTTCTCAAACCTGGGTGCTCTGTCCCTCAGGAACTCTGCTTATGGTGGACAGTGAGGAGGAGTACTTCCCTGAGGAGGTGGCCAAACTGCGGAGGGATGTGGATAATGGCCTTTCCCTCATCGTCTTCAGTGACTGGTACAACACATCCGTGATGAGGAAAGTCAAGTTTTATGATGAAAACACGAGGTACTGATACGAACTGATATTTGGATAAGAAATTTGACTTTATTGGAGTTGAATTCTATCCAGGGAATACTTAAACTGATCGTTTGACCCGTTGGTGGTCTTTTTGGCTGTTAGAGACAGGTTTAGACGCCTGGTTAAGGCAAGCTCTCTCTCCATTGGTCGAGATGTTCTTGAAAGTGGCTTGTTAAGTAAGGAAACTGCATATTGGTTCTAGTAGTAATGGAAACAGTTCATTGTCCCTGTTGATCTTAGACACTTCAGCTTTAAATTTCTATTCTTTTCCGTTCTTCTATCTCTCCTTTATTGAATCTCTACACACTTAAATGCACCAAAGGAACTGTTATTTAAAAAACCTTGCTGTTAATTACTTATCGATGAAGAATCCCCAGTGTGTTATGAACATGTCATCCGTATGGTACGAGTTCTCTCTTTAGAGTCTGTGACTTGAACTTCATAAGCTTCTTTCTTACCCATCTTCCTTCGCTGACCATCTCAAGGTCTGGGCTCTGTATGCCGCACATTTATGTTCAGTGTGGTGCATTTCATGAAATAAGCTGAGCTTTGATTTACTGTGTACACTGGCTGGAGCATTTACGTTGCAGTATTACTCACACCCAGTTTTAGCTGAAACCTCTTGTGGACTGACTAGACTGGCAGGAGAAATCAATTTTGTCGTGAAAAGGGTAGGCGTGTATAGGATGCTCTTATCCGTCATTGACCCCTCATCACTTCTACAGGCAGTGGTGGATGCCGGACACCGGAGGAGCCAACATTCCGGCTCTGAACGAGCTGCTGTCAGTCTGGAACATGGGGTTCAGTGATGGCCTGTATGAGGGGGATTTCACCTTGGCCAACCACGACAGTAAGGTTCTGTGTTGGTTTTTAATAGGGCTCATCTTTCCAAGAGGTGGGCAAGCAGAAGCGTGTGTCTCTGAAGTCCAAGGTTCAGAGCATGAAACAAGGAGGGTCCACGGAGAGACCTGTTCAGGGTCCTCACAAAGGCACCTGTAAAGCTGGGTATTAACCCTGGTTCTGTCCAAACTTTGAAAATGAAAATACTTTGTGCACACATTCCTGATTTTAGTGCCACCTGTGAGGTTCTTTATACTGTTTATATTCCCAAATAGGAAATAGCCCCAGGTCCCTGATTATTCATAAAATTCTATTTATGGAATAACTGCATATCTCATCTAAGTTGTCCCCTCCCTCGCCCCCAGGTTCTTTTTGGTGAGTGGTTTCTAAAACATCTGGAGTGTTTTTGCCACTAACTCTACACGTTCTGACAGCTCTGACTTCTGAAACCTACCCAGAAACCTTAGGTTAATAGCGTTTTTTAGTTTGAGTTTTGAGGTGGTTACTTGTAGTTTTTGTGACCAGGCAATGTAGCAGCTCCTCTCTTAAAATTAAAAACAATTTTAGAAAATACATAATGTCTAAGGAATGCATCTTTGGTAAATGAGTAGCTGCTGATGAAAGTGTTCAGCATGGCTGGGTTCTAACTGTGAACAACTGTTCCCTAGTGTACTACGCGTCAGGGTGCAGCATTGCGAAGTTTCCAGAAGATGGCATAGTGATAACACAGACGTTTAAAGACCAAGGTAAAGGATTACTGTTCATACACTTTTTGGTTTCCCTTTTTCTTGCTTGCTTGCTTCCTTCCTTCCTTCCTTCTTTTCTTTCAAAAAGAAACCCCTTATGCATTAGTGGTTTGGATTTTTAAAAACCTTATTTTACTGTTGGTATTGTACCTACTTTAAGCGAGACTTCTGTGTAGTGGCTCTGGGGGATACAAAGACAGGCAAGACAGTCTCTTGTTGATAATTTGAATATGTGTATAGTGACTACTGCAGAATAAATTGAATTTCCTACAGGAAAAGAGGAGCTTTTGAATACTTGCAGCTTTTTTTTAAACTACTTTCAAAGTTGCTTGAAATTTTTGTTAGTGTTTATTAATTGTTCTGCTTCTGTGATTGCCAGATTACTAACATTTTAGGAAAAATGTTGACTGTGTTTTGAAGTTCTTAACTGTGTGAAGATAAAGCATATTTGAGTCATTTCCTAAGATTCCCTGAAGAACCAGAAGGGAAGAAAGTTCTTCTCTTTCAGTTTTGCTTCTTGAACTACAGGCAGGCATCACCCAGGAAGGCTGATGATTCCGTGCCTCCTCGCATCAGTACCTGTAACGCTGTGCTGGGTGCACAGAGCAAAGCGGGGTGCTGGGGAGTTGGGCACCCCAGACTGCCTCCGCCCTTCCTGAAGGTGGTGGCTGCCCTCCGTCCTGCCCAGGACAGTCTCCTGCAGCCCCACTCCAGAGTCGGGGTTCCACACCATGTCTCTGTCATCTGCACATGCTGGGAGGCTGTTCCACAACCAGCATGAGGGGCTCATGGATATGCAGCGTTCATTTCCCTGTGCAAGCTATTTTGTGTTTCAGAATGGAAGGCCCCCTGTGTTGTGCAGGTTGTCATTTTCTGTAACTGGAAATTAGGAATGGTTTCAAGAGTTGAAAATGACGAGAAGACAGGATTTCTCACTCATCTGTTGGCCTGTGTGAAGTAGAATTTATTGCTGTGTTACCTGGAAGGGGCGCTCTCCTTCCAGTCAAGGCAAAGTAATAATGTTAACAAGCCGTTCTGTATTTGCAAGATTGTATTTTAAGTTTGAGCACACAGATGAAGCTGTTGTCCCTGCCGCCTGGCATGGTTTTCCATGCACTGGTGATTCTTTCTGGGATCCCTGGCTCACAGGGTAGTGTCATCTCCAGGAATACCCTCGGGGTGCAGGCAGTGGTCTCCTTGTTGGCTTGTTACCATCTGGCAGCCCCTCGTTTTGGAAGGAGAGAAACCAGAAGTAGACTCGAGTGCATATTTATTTTGTTGTTCTGCTAGTCTGAAAGTAAAAATTAATTACATTGGAATTCTTTTTAAGGGGCTTTTTATTTCTGAACAGGGTTTAAGTTGAATAATCTTTTGGGTACGAAATAGGAATTTAAAAATCTGGGTTATGCCAGATCAAAAAGGACCCTATTGTCAGAAACAAAACTCTGTCAGACCACGAGGCCGAGGCAGTGCTGTGTGCTCCCCACCCCACCATTTCCTGCTCTATCTCCCGACAAAGGAAATCTTGTTTACTTTCCCACTCAGTTCCTGGTGGGATTATACGCAGAGGGCAGGAAGTGCTGCATTTTTATAGTCACAGACTTTTTAGGATATTACCAAAGCAGTGAATCCTGAGTTCTGGTGGATGATGTGTCATCTCCTAGTGTGAGGAGCACTTTGCCTCCAACATGGAGACTCCTCGGGTCTGTGACGATGTCACTGGCAGGTGCTGCGTGGTTCTGGGCACTTCTGACTTGTTGATCCATTAGACATTGTACCTGTGTCATCTGGGCAGAGGTGAGGCGGCTCTGCTGTTGGAACATTTGGACTGTATTCACGAGATGAATGTAGCAATTTCTTAAATCTAAATTTAAAAATTGAGTATGGTTGTCCCAACTTTTAATGATAAACCATGCAGCCTGGGCATCAGTGTGTGGCTGTATCTGTAGAGGTACTTGCGTGTTGAGAGGAGCTTCCTGGCTGGTTGCCCTATGTGTGTGCTCCGGAGACAAGCCTTTCAGGAGGATGAGGAGGGACAGAGAGGGAGCAGTGACACCTTTAGGATCGTAAATATTGTGCCCCACCGTTTCAAGTGAAAGAGGGATACGTGAATTTCGCTGCAGCCCAACCCAGGGGTACTTTATGTGGTGTTTTCTTGTCCTAAAAGTTTGCACTGTTGTGGTTGAATATTAGATTCTGCTGTGATTTTTTTTTTTTTTGGTCCTATAGACAAAACGTCAAGTTAAGGGACAACTGGAAAATCATTCTTTCCTCACCAGAAATTCTCATTGCTGTTTTTGTTGTGTTGTTTCAGGATTGGAGGTTTTGAAGCAGGAAGTGGCAATGGTTGAAAACGTCCCCATTTTGGGACTGTATCAGATTCCAGCTGAGGGTGGCGGCCGGATTGTGCTATATGGAGACTCCAATTGCTTGGATGACAGTCACCGGCAGAAGGGTGAGAAGTCGGGGAGTGGCTGAAAAGTGTAGGGCTTTGTGGCCCTGAGGTTCACGGCCCTTCCTTCCTTGTCCCCTAACTGCTCTGATGAGATGCTGGTAAATAGACAGAGGCTGCTCCCGTTGGCGCAGCTGCTCTGACTGCCTGGGGTGTTCTCATAGCTCTCAGTCCAGCGACTGATCAGCAAAACAAATGTGCTTTCCCAGGCTGTGCTGTCTTCCTCTCTGCACTCTTTTGTTCTGAGGCTGGCAGGTGCCAGGATCACTGTGTTTGAGTGGGGAGACCCTTGGCCTGCAGATGGGGTTTCTGCCCTCCTCGGTGTCCCCCTCTGGAGTCCGGGTCCCCAGCCTTGCCCTGCAGGGTCGGCACTTGGCACTCCTCCCAAACTTGGAAATTTTGGCTGTTAAGGGGGTGTTTGGTATCATTTTTGGGTGTGAGGGGGAGGCGGGGGATGGGGAACTAGTCCTTTGCATCCCTCCTCCTTTTCAGCATCTCTCGATGCATCCTTCAAATTTGGGGGTTTGAGCCTGGACCCAGACTTCTCTTTTTCTTGTTTTGTAAAAGAGGAATGGAAAGTATTCTGTCTCTGCCTGGTGAGATAAAGACAGGACCAGGACCAAAACCTAGTCTTCTAAGTCCCGGGAGGACTGGGGGCGGGTTGGGAGTCATCCTCATATTTGCAGATGGTGATCAGGCTTAACTGGAGGCAATGAGGCTGCTCGAGCAGGAGCTGGGAGTCTGTGGGGCACCTCTCTCTCTCTCTCAATGTCTCTCTCTCTCTCTCTCAGTGCCCCATTATCCCCTCTCCATCCTCCTCTCCCTTTCTCTCTCTCATGTGAAGGTTAAGTGACTAGGTCCTAGAGTTTCACGTAAATTCTTAGAATATGATTGGTCTTTTTAAAAATCAAAAGTGATGGTTAAAGTCACAGTTGAAAGATTAGTGTTTCATTTCTTCAGAGACTGTCTTTTAAGACCTGAGATCTCTAGTGAGAGTCTTTATTAAAATGGTCAATGCCTGAGAGACTATCCTGGTCCTTAAATGTCACGTGGCCTCCTGGAGCAGCTTTCAGGGCTTTGAGCCCTTGACCAGGGTGCTCTGTGGTGAGACATGTGCTTCCTGGTGTCTCCTCTCTGGGTCTTGCTCTGCCCCAGCTGGTGTTGATGGGATGGGGAGTGGCGGATGCAGGGAGACAGGTGGGAAGCAGTGACCCCAAATTTAAAGTCAGTGTGGCTCCTCAGTCCCCTGATAGGGAGGGCCCATCTGTATGGCTATGATGAGGGCTGTTGATCACTGCCCCACACCTAGACTCCCTGTGAAGTCCCCCTGACATAACTAGCCGCTTTCTGCTCTTGTCCTTTGTGTTGGGATTCGCTGACTCAGGGCAGCCCAAACTACTGGACTCTGCACTTGTGTTGACCTTGAACCCACCTCCCTGTGGTGCATGCACAGTGGCCTGGCTCTGCCATTGTGCTGAAGATCTAGCTCCTTCCCCCAGGACACCTCCAGGCGTTGGTGGGAGCTTTGCTGCCCCATTCTCTGGGTGGTGCTTCTCTCTGTGGTGTCGCGTGGTCCCACTGTCCCTGAGTGAGCCCTGTCTTTCCATCAGTGAGGGCCCCAAAGCCCAGTGGCGCCCGGGCAGCTGTTATGCCCAAACCCTGGGCCTGGAGTGAAGCCCGTGGTCCTTGCAGTTACCACTGACCGGGAGAATGCATGTCACACGAATAGGGGTGGACTTTGACCTCATCTTCTCACGTCCTGTTCTCCCTTCGTTGGAGGCTAACTTGTATTGTCATGTAGCAATTGTCTCAACAAAGTCTAGTTCCTTAGCAGTGTGTTGTTGAACCCGCAGACTGCTTCTGGCTGCTGGACGCGCTCCTTCAGTACACGGCGTATGGGGTGACGCCCCCCAGTCTCAGCCACTCAGGGGATCGGCAGCGCCCCCCCAGCGGAGCAGGCTCGGTGCCTCCGGAGAGGATGGAAGGTGAGTGGCCACAGGAGCTGGCCCAGGCTGCTCCAGGATGTCGTCCTGTCCACCGGCAGGCGGAGCCAATCTGCAGAGCCACCACTGAGCTCTCTGGGCACCTGTAGCGGGCAGGGGTTTCGGGGAGCAGGGCCGAGGGCCCACCCCGCTGCTCAGGTGGTGCTATCCCACTCAGACCAGACGAGTTGTGAGCGCCTGGGCTCCTGGGGAGAGCAGCTGGCATTTTGGAGCACTCCCTGGGTACCAGGCACCAGGCTACCCAGATTACTCTCTGAGGCCTTTCAGAACCCTGTGAAAATAGGTGCTGTTTTTTCTGGTTCTCAGAAGAAGAACTGGGAGCCGAGAGGTTAGTGACCACTCAGGTCGCCTAGCGGGGGACCACCGGGGTAGTCACTCAGCAGAGCCTGGTCTGCGAGGCCCTGAGGCTGAGTTTGCATCCCTACAGGCTGTCCATAGCAGTGCAGTGTGAGCTGCAGTGTAGTTCTGTGTCCCCAGTAGCCACGTTAAAGAAGTAAAAGGAAACACGTTCATAGCAGTAAAACTCTTTAGCCTAGATCACCGAATATTATGTAACATTCTGTGACACTCGCCCATTTCAGTTGCTCAGTAGCCCCGTGTGGCCAATGGTTACAGCGTTGGGCAGCACAGAGCTAAGATATAAAGGAAGTGTTGAAAATGCAGATTTTATTTTTGACCTGAGAAGTTAATACTTGAGAAGCTTGCTTCCATGAAGCTCATCTGCAGGTTAGAGGCCTCGTGTGTGGCCTTATGTGTATAATTGTGGTCAGTAGGGTTGCATGGCCACTGCCATGCGTACAGTGTGGCCACTTGAAAAGGACAGGCTGTCTTGATCTGTTCACATGCCCTCAGCAGCGGGCACCTCACTGGGGGCAGGGGCGAGGGCACCTCAAGGCCTCACTCCTGAGCACCTGGCAGACGGGTTAACAGTGCATAGTGGGCCTGACAGCCAGAAAGCAGCCAGATGACTAATAAAGCCTCATTTTCCCCCCGCATCTTCTCAACAATGGTGCTCCCCTATCGTCGGCGTGGCGCTGCCCAGGGAACCACCTGCACCGGTACTCCAAGGTCCTTGAGGCCCGGCTGGGAGGTCCTGAGCCACGGGCACTGCCAGCCTGTCCGCACCTGTCGTGGGCCAAGCCGCAGCCTTTAAATGAGACGGCTCCCAGGTTGGTGCTTTTCCACTCCTTCTGCTGGGTTTATGATTCATTGCCCTTTTTCTTTTTTTTAATAAGAGGGAATTGAATTTTACTGACATCATTATGGAGTAATCAAATCTAGCTTGTCGTTTTGTGATGGTTTTTTAAATTAGCAGGCCCCCATGTTGACCTTTAGAACCATGTTCCCTGGTGGTCTCCACCATGAAAAGTGCTTTGGGTAATTAGTCTTCCGTTCGGTTTGATTGGGTCTTGCTTAAAAAGCTGTGATCTGCCAGTAATGTCACTGGAAGGGAAGCTCTGGCTCCTTCAGTTTGGGACTCAGGAGTTCAGTGTTCCCTGTGTGTGCTGTTGATTCTGAAATACAGACTGGGTCTTTGTTTTGTCAGACCAGGGGGTCTAGACTTGGTAGGGGAGCTGAGTTCTGGCTCGGAGCTAAGCTGGGGTCACATTTGTGCCCTCTCCTTGTGCTGAGTGTTGTCCCTGGTAGAGTGACATTATACCACGACAGGCCCAGACACTGTTGATCTGCCTGCTTCTCCATTGAATACGATCTCTTCACTTGGTCATTTCCTCTTGGAAGCCAAAATTTGAGTGACCACTGCTATTTCTTTTTCGAGCAGGACAGCCAGCTCAGCCCGCTGGTTCCAAGTTGTGTCCAGATTGCTCCCTCTCCCCGTTTCTTTCTCTGGAATCCCTGATCCCAGCAGGACAATACCCTGCTCTGGCGCGATTGGGGGTCCTGGCACCGTAACTCAGGGGCTCACGTCCTGGGCACGGCTGTGGAAGCAGCACACCACCCCCGTCCAGTGGTGCTGCGAGACACTGTCCCCCCACAGGCTGCACAACCCATGCACGTGGCAGATTGCCCTTGAGGGAGGCTCCTGCCTTCTCTCCCCCACCAGCCTGCCTACTTGCTTGGGTCTCCGTGTGTCCAGGTGTTGGGTGGCCAGGGGGTATGTGGCGGGGACAGAGACCCACCCTCTACACTGTGAGCCATGGAGAGGAGGATGCCTGCAGGGGCCGCAAAGCTTCCTCAGCCTCACTGTTGTCATGGACGGAAGCTCTGAGTGCATCACTCACTGACACGTCTCCTTCAGAACACGCTCGATCGGAAACAGAATTGCAGGAGTGTCACGTTGTCTTCTCATCAGTTTTCTTCCTGAGACTTTAATTACTGAGTACTTTTCCATTCCAGTTAACGTGCCATCATTTCAAAATTTCTGATAAGAGTCCATGTTTACATCCCATTTATTTATAACCTGTCATTATCCTAGTATTCAAACCAGGCTTTAACTCCAGCCGCGGTCAGCAGTTTGTACTGGGTGGACAGTCGTTGGCAGAGATTCCTGAGACCCAGTTATTCTCCAGGGTGCAGCTCAGGACTCTGAGAAATAGAGAACAGTGTCCTTGGTCTCTGCATGTCCACATCAGACAATCCATCAAGTACCAACCTGGCCCATCAATGATGCTGATGATGTGTAGCTCCTGGAATTGGATTTTCACCATCATCCTCAGGAATTCCTTCTTCTAGTACACCCACCAGACTTCACCTTTATCTCACATCTCGCATCTCACATCATGTTGGAAGTTATTCTTAGTCCTCAGCAACCTAGGTCTGGGACTAGATTCTGAATCTGCAGAACTGTGAGACAGTGCTGGACAGCTCCAGGCAGCCCTGGAAAGGCTCAGTGCTGAGTGTGGGTGTGTGGTCCATCTCTGAAACAAGATGCACTTCCTGATGTCCTTAGTCATCAGGTGTCCATACTCAGAGCAGCTGCTGTCAGACCCACGAGGAGCCCCTGGGCAAGGCCAACCTTCTGCCCTCCCACTGGGACTCTGTGAAATTCTCAAATGATAACGTAGTACGCTGTCACCACCACTGCTCAACTAGAAAGGGCCACTGCCAGATAATTCATTTCCACAACAGGAGAGCAGCTGTTAAAATTAAAATACAGCTGCATATATATATTCACCTACAGGGTTAAGTGTCATTGATTCCACAACTTAACATCGTCAGTTTAATTTTCAGACTGATTAAACCTGAAATGTAAAGTGACATCATATTCTGTTTTAACAGAATAGGTTATAATACTCATTGGCATTTTCCAAGCAGTTACCCAGCTGGACGCACGCGATAGTAGCTTATCTCTTTCATGCTCAGAAAGCCACTTTACAGACCCAGCTCTCCCGGCTCCCTGCTGATCTTCATCCTGATTGCCAGTAGAACTGAACATCTTGGCTTTCACTTGGCCAAAGTAAGAGATATGCCAGCAACTTGCTAAGGAGTTAAGAAGCGAAGTGGAAAAATGGGAAACTCATAATTTGCAAATAAGTTTTATTCCTTTCCCGCATTTTAGCCTGAACAGTCTTCAGATTTTCCATCTACTTTATTTGCTCTTATCTCAGTGTCCTCCCAAGCCGTCTGCTGCTCTTGGCGGCTTGCCAGCCCCTCTCCTTCAGTTATCACTTGTGTTGGCCTGAACAGGTTCTTCAGATCTCAGAATTAGTAGTAAGAATAACGGTGCTATCGTAGGAGTACAGTACATTTTGCAAAGCACATCCTGGCCCCGCAGGCAAGGCAGATGTGTATTCCTTTATTCCCTAGTTTGTTTCTCTCCATAACTCGGTCACTTGTGTGTCTGCCTTATTCTCGCTCCTGACAGTAGTGTCCTTAAGGACAAAGGTGATGGCTGCTCCTGGCACCAGGTCCACCCCCTTTGCTACATTTGTTTGCATCTGTCTCTGCTGCCTCTTGGCAGAGACCTCTGTGCTACTTCTGGCTGGGCCGTGAGCACTCAAACTGGCCTCAGCTTCTGCGCCCCCGAGTGCCTTTCGGAGGGTAACGTGCAGTCTCCTCTCCTGCTGCTGGATCATGTTTCCGGTATAGGCAGTGTTAGAAACCCACTAGAACTGACCCCTGGTTCCCATTTTGGGACCTGGAAGCAGTCCCTCCAGTTGTCGGCAGTTGGATTTAGGTAGATGTGGATGGGACATCATTTCCTATTTCTGTTTAAATCATTTTCTGTTTCTTAGGTATTGGCTCAGCTTCCTGGGCTAGTACAGTTGCTTACTTTTATTTTGTTTGAATCCGTTTTCCTGAAGTAATCTTTGGAAACATCAGAAGTTACTCTCCATCGACCTGGACAAAGTGGTGTTACCCAACTTTCGATCGAATCGCCCTCAAGTGAGACCCTTGTCTCCCGGAGAGAGTGGTGCCTGGGACATTCCCGGAGGTCAGTTCTTAAATGCTTTACAATTGGGCTGAATGTTACTATGGTTTGTTCAGAATAGTCTCCCTCCCTCCCCTAGGAGGTGAGCCAGACCATTCCCGTCTTTGCCTTCCTGGATGCCATGGTGGTCCTGGCTTTCTTCGTGGTACAAATCAACAAGGCTAAAAGCATACCTGAAGGATTAACACATCGTTGTCTCTCAGAAAATCCTACCTGGATTTTCAGATTTGAATTCCTTTTATGTTGGCTGGCTGTCACAGTCTGGCCCCTGAACTCTCAACCCAGAGGTCTCCACCTATTCTCTGCCCTGGCCCACCTGGGGTGGAACTTCCTGGACTGAAATTCTCAGTTAAATGCGGAGGTGGGTGTCCTTCATCCCAGGTGACATCAGATGTTCCCTCCAGGGATAATGGCTTTTGCCTTGACAGGACTATCTGAGGCAGATTGTGCCTTACCTGGGATGATCGGACCAAGTCATTCCAGCAGAGTGTGGGTGCCTCTCCTGCTCTGGAAATCCCTGTGCTCTTGCAAGTGTATAGCTCCCTGGGGGCATTTCTCCTCGGTCCAGGAAGTGGCCAGAAAGTCCAGGGATCAGGAAGGGCTACCTCAGCCCACGTGGCCCAACCCTGGGAACTGTGTCCTCATGTCAGGCTCCTGAGGGCCTTCTTGCAGGTCGTGGGGTGCACTGATGGTGATTAGTTCTGGAACCCCAGCATTGCCCAGGTACAAAGCCCTATGACAGTACAAACCAAGTGTCTTCCAGTGGCCACTCTCAGTTTCCAACCACAAGTCCCATGTGTGGAAGGTTTTCTCAGCGGCGGGGGTGTGCCCAGCGCCTGGCCTCTCTGCCAGGCCGCCTCCCTCTTACTCCCGTCCAGCTAGTGTGACACTAGCCCCCCTCCCCACAGCATCAAGACTTATCTACTGTTCATTGTTTTTATGAAAACAGAAGTGGTGCATCCCTGTCGTGGGTTGTCGTGGCAGAAGAAAGGCCATCCTGGTTTCTGAGGCTAGCATGTCCCACCCCTGACTCTCCCAGAAAGCCTCTCATCCAAGTATAACTGCCTTTCTCTCATTCATCCTCTGGGTCACTTCAGCTAAGGTTTAAAAAATGTGTCTGGCCTGCAAGCCCAGCTGGTGATGTTGGTTTTAGCATTGCGTCTCCGATGAGTCTACCCTCCGAGGACAGAGGCTGCGGCCGTGCAGCTCTGTGGCGTCCTGACCACCCCTCCGCTGTCCCCTTGCAGGGATCATGCCTGGCCGCTACAACCAGGAGGTGGGCCAGACCATCCCTGTTTTTGCCTTCCTGGGAGCCATGGTGGTCCTGGCCTTCTTTGTGGTGCAGATCAACAAGGCCAAGAGCAGGCCGAAGCGGAGGAAGCCCCGAGTGAAGCGCCCACAGCTCGTGCAGCAGGTTCACCCACCCAGGACCCCCTCGGTGTGACGGCTGCTGTGAGCCAGAGGGCCTTTGCTGATGGCCATGGCGGGCAGGTGGGGCTGTGGGGTTTCCAGGGGCCGCCGGCTTGGAGGGGCTCCAGCCTTCAGCTGGATGCATGGGGCGTCTTCGAGCCATTCTGAGCAGACCTGCGCTGTGCAGTGAGCGGACTCGCAGTGTGTCCTGAAGTGCGTCAGGGCTGGGGCTTGGGAGGGTCAGCCCCGAGGGAGGCGCCACCGGCGCCACGGCACCAAAGACTCGGGGAACTTCTCGAGGCATTGGGTCTCCCGCCCCGATGGGGAGGAAACAGCTCTGACCAAGCTGAGATATGTTTGATAAAGGCTATTTTCTATATTTATTGTTGGGGAAAAGTCACTTTAAAGACTTGTGCTGTTTGTAAGCAAAGATATTTTTTTGTCAGTGGAATGCAGATTTTTACTATGACATCATGAGGAATAACACAGATGCCATGATCTCCTTTTTAACGAAAAGACAGACTGAGATTTGAAGGAAACTTGCACAAATCTGTGAAACATAGCCCTTCGCTTTATTTTTATAAGTATCAACTGCCATCATGTTTTGTAATTTGGGTCTTGATCTCACCATTGTCGGTGAAGAAAATTTTCAATAAATATGCATTACCTGTATGACGCTAAAAATGAGTGTGTAATGGGCTTTTTCCATCTGTCCATTTCTCTTTGATGACAGCCTGAATCAGCCTGTTAAATCTATTTTTTGAGATATAATTCACATACTACAAAATTCTCCATTTACAAGTGTACTATTCAATGGTTTTTAGTGTAATTCACAAGGTTGTGCAACTGTTACCCCCATAATTTCAGAACGTTTTCATCGCCTCCAAAAGAAACCTCATACCCAGTAGCGAGTCAGCCTATGTTCCCTCCCAACAGCTGCAGGCAGCCGCAGTTTGCTATCTCGGAACATTCCATGTAAATGGATGGCACAATATGTGGCCTTTGGGGGCTGACTTCTTTCACAGTGTTTTCTTGCGCTTCATCCGTGTTGCAGCCGTCTGAGTACTTCATCCCTTCCTGTACCTGAATAACACCATCCTGTGATGGACTGTACTTAATCTGTTCCTCAGTTGATGGACATCCGGGCTGTTCCCACCCTTTGGCTGTTGTGAATAGCGTGGCTGTGAGCATTCAAGTACCACTTTTGGTGTAAACATATGTTTTCACTTCTGTTGGGTAGACACCTTGGAGTAAACTCCTGTAGTGTCATGCCTCACTGTTTGAGGAGCCACCAGACTTTTCCCCAAAGCTTCCATACCACTTTACGTTCCCACCAGCAGGGTATGAGGGTTCCGGTTCTCCATATCCTCGCCAGCACTTACTGTTACCTGTCTTTTTGATGATAGCCATCCTAGCGATTGTGAAGTGATGTCGCATTGTGGCTTGATTTCTATTTCCCTAATGAGTAATGATGTTGAACATCTTTCTGTGTGTGTATTGGCCATTTGTTTATTTTCTTTGGAAAAATAACCCTTCCAATCCTTTGCCCATTTTTAAATTGAGTCGCCTTTTTATTAA
Source organism: Camelus ferus (assembly GCF_009834535.1). Classification (NCBI taxonomy): domain Eukaryota; kingdom Metazoa; phylum Chordata; class Mammalia; order Artiodactyla; family Camelidae; genus Camelus; species Camelus ferus. Next base: position 56,478,902 of record NC_045704.1, on the reverse strand, counting down.
CAACTTGTAAGAGTTCTTTGTGTATCCCACGTTTGAGTCCTTTATGAGCTCTATAACTTGCACATAGTTTTGCTCCTTGGTGATAATCTTTTCACTTTACTGAAGGTATCCTTATAAGCATAAAAATTTTTCATTTTTATGAACTCCATTTGATCTATTACAGACCATTTCTAAGAAACCATTTCCTAATCCAAGAACAGTCTGTTAATGGTTAACCCCCTCTGTCCAGTCTGTTTTCTCTACTCCAACTGGCCAGACAGCAGCCTTCACATCACAGATGAGGACAGTCTGAGCGGGAAGGGCTTAGGCCATGTGGGATCATAGTGGTGACCTGGCAGCTTTTAGCTGCGTTCCGTGGCCGCTCTTGCATTGAGGACTTAGAGGCACTGCTGAAGGCCCCGAAGAGCTCTCTCTGTCCCCTGGCATTTAGGTTCCTGGTGGCATGTCGTCCTCACAGCAGTCCATGGACCTTTGACGTCTCAGAACAAGGGGCTGGTGCCCTGTTTGTTCTGGAGCCTTTGGTCTCCCTGCCTACCCTCCACAGGTGTGGCCAGCTCAGCACCTGCCCGGCAGCTCCGTGTAAGCTGGTGTCCCACCGGCCCAGGCAGGTCCTGGGAGTGAGGACATGGCCCCGGGGGGAGTGGACCTTGGGCTGGAACTCGCTGGAGTGCCCCAGCCCTGTCTCAAGGACAGTGCATCTTTTGATTTTTCAAGAGAAGCCTGCAATCTGGAGAATGCAAAGTCTCTCAGATTTAATGCTGGTGAATGATTGAATTAGAGGAACTGTTTATAAACTGGAGAGTCTCCAGCTCCACTGTAGGGCCATCCTAATGCTGTGGGCCATGTGGTTGTGAAACAAAGTTCTCAACCCCAGAGTGCTGAGCTGGAGCATTTTGGAGCGTTTAGTCTCCACACTGGCTGCAGGCCTCAGGGAGGATACCTCATCTCCAAGATCTGTCCGCACCTGCTGAAAGGGCCCCTCGCCTGGCCTTTGAGGTCTGCATCTATGCTTGTCACCGGCCTTCAGGACCGGCCCTCCTGTTCCCGTTGCTGCCCTACCTGCTTTCCAGAGACCAGCTCCCCCTCTAGCTGGTGGAGCCCCTGGCCCAGCATCGAGCACCAGCTTGGCAGCCTCGGGGCACACATGTGTACTTTGGGTTCGGTCATCTGTAGGTTCACGGAGTTGGGGCATGACGAGGACAGAGGCAGACGCACCTGGACCCCCAGACCACATTGAGGCCAAGTCAACAACAGGAGAGTTGTTACGGTCCCAAGGGTTTTAGGGTCCTGCGCTTCCTGCAGCTCCTGGAGGGCACCCCTCATGGGGGATGATGTACACGGACGCTCAGCAGCAATGCCATGAAAGGCAGCGTCACAGCCGCGCCAGAGCCTGGCCCAGGACGTGCCCGCCGTGAGCAGCTGGGTCCCAGGGGTGAGGCTTGAGAAGATGGCGGATCCTTCTGTCTGAAAGAAGCCGGACACTGAAGGCCACACATTGTATGATTCTATCTATATGAAATGTCCCGAACAAGCAAATTCAGAGACAGAAAGCAGAATAGTGTGGCTTCAGGCTGGGGAAGGGGAGGGTGGGGAGGGACTGCTAATGGGGATGAGTGGGAGGTGTTGAGAATCTTCTGGCACTAGGTAGTGGTGACAGTTGCACAACATTGTGAGTGTCCTAAATGACACTGAGCTGTACATTTTAAAATGGCTAAAATGGTGAATCCTATGTAATTTTACCACAGAACCCCCCACAAATCTCCCCAGGGAATTCTTGTGACCAGGCCAGGTGGGAGCCCCAGCTTGGAGGCTAGGAGAGGCTGTTGGGCCCTCCAGACCCCACATTGGTGGGGACCAGGGTCAGGAGCCAGGGACAGTGGCCCTGCAGGGCTGGGCACCCACCTGCTGCCCAGGGACTCCACCTCCGGTCTGGCCACTGACTCCTCCCTGCCCCTTCTGCCTGTGGCCGCCGTGGGTGGAGGAAGGTCACCATGAAGCCTGTTCGAAGATGCTTCCTTTTACTTTCAAACGCTAGATGCAGTTTTCTTTTCCTTCACCCAGGTGGGAGTCCAGATTATAACCCGGGGCACCAGCCCCTCAATAGAGGGAGGGGACAGCAAGGCTTGTGGTCTCTGCTCTGCAGAGGAGACCCCTGCTGTGGAGCGGCGGGGGTGCCCACAGGCGTCCAGCCTCTTGGAGGTGTGGACCGTCTGAACTTGGGTGCTGGGTGTGTCCGTTTCCTGCTGCCACTGTAACAAGTTACCAGGAAGCGGCAGCTGAATCAACACATTTATTCCCTGTAGTTCTGGAGGTTGGAAGTCCAGAGTCAGTCTCATGGTGCTAAAATCAGGTGTGGGTAGGTCTGGGTCCTTCTGGAGGCGCCAGTGGAGAATCCATCTCCTTACTTAACCTTCTCCAGCTGCTGGAGGCACCTGCATCCCTTGGCCACGGCCCCTCCCTCCACCTTCAGTGCGACCACTCCATCCACCCTCTGCTTCTGTCCTCACAGCTCCCTCCGACCCCTCCCAGGTCCCTGCAGTAACATTTAGGATCCACAGAGACCACCCAGGATCCTCGCCCCATCTCAAGGTCTGGCCTTTGAGTCCCTTTTGCCACGCCAGGTGACACAGCCACTAGTTCTAGGATGAGGACAAGGACATCGATGGGAGCGACCATTCAGCCTGACACGCTGGGTGTGTCATACGTTTCCCACAGGAGGTTAACTGAAAAGTCCAGCATCTGGTTCCCTCTGCCTGGTGTTTATAAAGCCACCTTCTGAAGATCAGGCCAGGGCAGAAAGCTGCGGCCAAGGAGGGGCTGTAGGCTCAAGGACACGGGGGTGACGGGGCCCTCCCTCCTCAGAACTGCGGTTCTCCACCTGGGGGCATGCGAGTGTTTCTTGGGGGAGCTTTATAGAAATCCTGGTGCCTGGCCCCCTAGACCTACTTCATCTGAAGCTCTGAGGGTGGGTTGACAGGGGCAGTGGAAGGGTCCTTCGGGTGCAGTGTAGCCAGGGTCCAGAACGCTGTCTGGAAGCTTGGAATCAGGTGGAGGTGGAACCACAGACACAGATACTGGCGTCTGGCACATGGGTGTTTCAGGAGCAGGAGCCCTCTTCTTGTGGGTCCTCCTAAGGCTCCACAGAGTAGTTAGGGAGTGTTCCCACTGGTTCACAGGTGACCCCGTCAGGCCTGGATCACAAGAGCTAGTGAGTAGTGAGGTCGCCGTTCAATCCCTTGCCCTTCGGTCCTTGAGACCTGCTTCATCTGTCTTCCAGAACTTTCTAATGGGTGTGAGCACAAAGGTCTGCGGAGATGAGCCAAGGTCACTTTCCCAGGAAGTTTCCAACCTGTCAGGTGACCCAGACTCTGTGGGGAAGGAAAGGAGGGACCCTGGAATGTCCCTTGATGAAAGGGAGATGCCTCCACGGGCAGGTGGGGCACGAGGCCAAGTCCCATGTGCCACTGGAGCCGCTCGCCCACACAGTTGGGGCCCCACGGAGTGGAAAGGTCACACCAGCCTGAGATGCTGGCAGAGTGCATATCAAAGCCCCTCAGAGTTAAGAGGTTTTCCCCATTGAGTGGGATTTCACAGCCCAGTGGCCAATTTCTAAGTCATGCACGTTAATGGGCCGATAATCAGGGACCGGGCGGGACAGGGAGGTGCCCGAGGCGCCCAGAGCTGAGATTAAGGAGTACAAAGCCAGGCCGCGGGTGAGGGCTCTGATCTTCTGTCTCACTGCTGCAGGGGTGGATGTGGGGACAGAGCCCTGCGAATTCCAGTGCCCTTGGTTGGGGCTACCCTCCCCCGAAAACCCTGCCTTCAGTCATTCTCTGGGCACCATCAGAGCCTGGGCAGGTGCGGGAGGCAGCGTGTCACTGTTGGCTTCGCAATGACACACTCAGGGCTAAATCCTCGTCCCGTCCCTTGCCATTGGTCACGTTTTTGAGCCACTTGCTGTAAGGCCTGGGTCACAGTGGCCACTGCTTACATGGTGGCAGCAGAACTGCAGCTGGAGTCATGGCCCAAATCCTTTCCCATTGGCGCCTGCAGACAGGCTGGCCACGCCGCAAGTAGAGCCTGCAAAGTATAACCACAAGGAGGTGGCACAGTCAGGGGTTGAGACCTTCGGAAATCACAGGAGGAAAGCCTCTGGGGCGTATCTAGTCAGATTTAGACTGGTGGAGTGAGGCATTGAAGGTGTGGAACTGAAAGTAGTTCTCACAAGGGCCCTAGAACAGCAGCATCAGCGTCACCTGGGAGCTGTCAGAAATGCAGGTGGTTCGGTCCCCAGGACCACTGAATCCTAAATGCTGGGGACGGACCTCACAATCTATTTTACCATGCCCTCTGGGGGATTCTAGCCTGGGTACCAGGAATAAGCAAGTTCACCTCTGAGCTGAAGGTCTGACCTTCACAGGCTTGCATCTTCCAGAACAGGACCGTTTCCAATACATTCTGCCATCTTACCTGACTTTCAGGTTAGGGAGATGGTATCTGTCTATTCAAAGTGTGGTCCGGGGCACCTGTCTCTCTGGAGTTTGTGAGAAATGTGGACTCTCGGCTCCACCCCAGGTGGGACGAATCAGCATCTACATTTTAACAAGATCCTCAGGTGATTCACGGGCTCGTTCATTTGGGGAGCATCTTGGTGAAGCTCCTGCTGAGGGCCTGGGCCTTTCCATGCCTGTGTCTACAGCCCACGAGAGGAAGGCATATAGACCCCCTTTTGCAGATGGGAAACTAGGCTTGGCGCCCCTAGCAGGTGACAGGTGCCAAGCTTCAGACTCCTTCCACGCCCCCTCCCTTAGGCCAGGGGTGAGGGGCCTGTGAGACATCCTGGGAGGAGGCGTTTGAGAAATGGGCCCCAGGTCACTGCACTGAGATCAGTGCAGCCTCCCCCCCATCTCTCCCAGCTGAGCTCCCTCTAACTCTCCAGGCAGCTGGGAAAGCCCCGCCCCTGGGAGTCTTAAGACTCCTTTCCTCGGGCCAGAAGACTCAGAAGCTGCAAATTCTTTGGACAGATGGCCCTGACCTCTTGCCCCTGTCCCCCTAGGTTTTGGGGCATGACCCCAACACATGCTCTCTAGGGCTCCTGTAATTCATAACTCATTGGCTTACCCAGGCACAGCTAGAACCTTCCTTCCTCCTCTCCCAGCCCTCTGGAGTGAGCCTGAGTCCTGTCCCTGATGGCCGGGGACCATCTGTTGCGCTGAAGATTGGACTTGGTGGTAAGGACTGGGGGCTGGAGCACCATCAGTGCAGAAGCTGGGGTGGAGGTGTGGGGTGGGTGGGAACAGTGATGGGGGGAAGGGAGGTGGGGGGTCGGAAGAGAAGTGGGGAGGGAGGCCCAGGTGCCCTTGGGTTGAGTGGGAGGGTAGGAGGGCCCATAGACAGGGGTAGAAGCTGGGGGGGCAACAGTTGAGGGGGAGGAGGTGAGGACCAGAAGTTATGGGGCATGTGGGTGTGGACTGCTTTGGGAAGGGGGAACAGAGGCTGGGAAGAGAGGGATCGAGGCTTGGGGTGGTTGGGACAGATGCCTTGGCTCTGGCTGAACTGGGAAGAGACCTGTCACAGCTCCAGAAGGATACCAGGAGCTGGAAAGACAGTGCCAAGACTGTCCCCTCTCTCCACCCCTCTGCTGTTTTCCAGCCATGGACAGAAAGGTTTTGGAAAAGCCGGTTCCGGAGGACGCCAGCCCCGGCCTGTCCTCCCTGGGCGCAGTCTTCATTCTCCTAAAATCCGCACTCGGGGCCGGCTTGCTCAACTTCCCGTGGGCCTTCCACCAGGCGGGTGGGGTGGCCCCCGCTTTTCTAGTGGAGCTGGTAAGCCCCTGGGGAGCATTCTGAGGTCTCCTGGAGCAGATGGGAGCTGAGTTTAATGTTTCCAGGCGGGGTCCTAGGCGTTGCTTCTGCAGAGCTGCCTGTCTTCGAAATTACTCCTGTGGGATTTGATTTTCCGTCCCACTCAGCTCACAAAGGGAGAAGGGAATCCTCTTGCAGACCCAGGCCGAGAGCATCCTCCATGCAGCCGGGCGACGGGGAGGTAGAGGCGCGGCAGAGCCCGGCTGCACGCACATCTGCATTGGATCACCCTGGCTTTTCAGCTGGAAAGGCGTCGTCTCTGAGCCACCAGCTAACCTCTCTTGCCTGTGGTCTCAGCTCCACAACAAAAGCCCAAATCCTGTGGGCAGATCAGATCAGGACTGAGGCTGCCATGACACCCCACCCTGAGCTGAGCCAGGCCCTGTGTGGTGTCAGGGGTGTCTGGCCACTTTTGCTTGCTGCGTGCAGAGCCTGCCTTCCCTTCCCAGGAAGTCTGGGGGCTGAGCATCCTCAGCAGGAAAGAGCTGCTTGTTAGCACAGCTTCTTTTTGTTTTTTATTCTTTTCCTTGAGCTGATAGGAGTCGGGCATGTTGTGGTGAGCTCTCTGACAGGCATTATCTCAGATGCTTTTTTTATGGCAGCCAGCTGATAATGGCCAGACTCTACTCATATGTGGGCCACAGGGCTTTTCTCATCCTGGAAACTGCCAGATGCTGCCCTGCATAGCATCCAGTGTAACCCAGCTGAGCACCTGGCTTGTGTCGGATGGTTAAGACAGTGTGGTCTCCGTCCCTGTGAAGCTTGTTCTAAGCGGTCACTTGGATAGGATACAAGAGGTCCATTGAGATAGTCTGAGGTGGTGGGCAGAGCTGGGAGGGTCGTGGGACGGTGGGATAACACCCATGGAGGGTCAGAGAAGGCCCCTCTGAGGAGGTGGTCGGTGAACCTCAGTGAGGGTGGTAGGATGTGTCCAAGGGCACGTGAGGGGCAAGTGCAGCAGAAAAGCTGCCCTTCCAGGGCCTGGGAGAAGCCCGATCTCTAGCCACGAAGGGTCAGCAATAGAGCAGGTCGGGCTTTCGTGGGGGTCTGTGGTCAGGCACAGACATGGCCATTCCGAGGGTGGCAGGCAGGGCAGTGAGGCCGGGATGTGGCTCCCCGCTCCCCAGGCTCTGTGCAGGGTACCTAGTGGGAACGCAGATGTGGACTCAGCCGGTCTGGGTGGGCCTGACAGCATGCGTTTCTGAGGGGTTCCGGGGGTACACGGGGGCTACTGTGGCGGCATGCTCTTTGTGTAGGGTGGTCTAAAGTTCCTGCTTGAGCAGGCAGGCTTGAGGAGAGACTCCAAATGGAAATAAATGGAAACTCCCAGCAAGGGAGAAAAATCAGCCTGGTAATCAGCACCCCCCCACCCTCCAGGTCCTGACTCTCCCATCCTCTTAGCCAGTGAGACTTCTCTCCCCTTTTGCAAGGCCACACTTGGGCAGGAGGAGTGCTTAAATACCCCACCACTGGGAGCTCAGTGGTGTGAGGTTTTAGGTCTCTAACGGCCCCATTAGCAGTGGAGGTTTAATGAAATTAATGAGCCTGCACCCTCCTCGGCTCCAGGGAGAGGCGGGGCCTGGCCAGGGGGCCATAAGGGCTCTTTGCCAACTGGCTGTCAGAGGCTCAGGGTCCCTCTTGCAAGTCACCTGCCCCCATGTGGACAGCTAGTTGTATTAGCAGAGACACGCATTCACCAGCAGAGGCTCAGCCTGATCCCCTCTTCCCTTCCGTTTGTCCACAATATCTCCTAAGCCCCTGCTGTGTACTGGGTGCTTTTCTGGGGCTAAATGGTAAGCAAAAAAGACATGATCCCAACCTTCATGGAACTTAGAGTCTGGTGGATGAGAGATGGAGACCCCCATACTATATGCACAGTTATAAGTATGTGTCTTCAGGCTGCTGGAACCAAGGACCACAAACTGGGCAGCTTAAAACAACAAAAATGTATCCGCTCACAGCCCTGGAGACCAGAAGTCTGAATCAAGGTGTCAGCAGTGCTGTGCTCCCTCCAAAGGCTCTGGGGGGGGGGGGGGGTCGTTCCTGCCTCTTCAGCTCCTGGCGTCCTTGGCTTGTGGCCACATCCCTCTGGTCTCTGCTCCATCATCACATGAGCATCTCTTCTGTGTCACTTCATTTTCTGTCCCTTGTAAGGACACTTGTCATTGGATTTAGGGCCCACTTAGATAATCCAGAATGACCTCACCTCAGGATCCTTAATGATACCTGCAGAAACGTCTTTTCATTTAATTACATCTTCATTATTTATATCTGCAAAGATGGTGGCCACTAAGTCAGTGTTACAGGTTCTGGAGATTAGGGTGTGGGAAAAAAGCATGCCTCCAAAAGGCGTGGTTCTTTCAGAGCCTGATATGGAGGGTTGAGCTCACTCTGGGGGTGAAGTATGGGGAGGCTTCCTGGAGGAGGTGACCTTGGAGAGGAGGGAGCAAGAGCAGGAGTTCCCCAGGGGAGGGGCAGTGGTGGAGGAGGGAGGCTGTTCCAGGCAGTGGAACTGGCACTGGGAAGGGTCAGCGGCTGGAGGGAGCACGCGTGCCCCTCCTGACCTTGAACCTTCAAGTTCCTCTCACGAGGTCCAGTTAGATGTTCAGTGTACAAAGCCAGAAAAATACCACAGTAGAGTTTTTTCTGAGCCCAGGAAGGAGGTAGAACATGACTGGGAAGGGTCAGGAGGGAACTTTGTGGATGTGGTGATGTTCTGTTCTTGATGGAGTTTGGGTTGCACATGTGCATTGGGTTGTACCCCTTCTGGTGTCCACTTAGATGCACTTAAGTTTTTGTGCATTTCATTGTGTGTAAATTTTACCTTACGAGAGAGAAGGACTGTAAATAAGTATCAAGCTCTAATTAATGATACACACACCAAAGTATTTGGGGGGAAGTATACTAATATCTGCAGCTTGCTCTGAAATGGACTCCCAAGTTTAAACAGATTCATGGACTCACAGATGCCTGGTGGAGATGCCAGAAGGCAGGCACAGTGCCCTGCTCCTAATAGAATCCTGTTCACTGTAAAGTTCTTCCTACCTTTCCCAGATGTTTGAAAATTTTTCGTAGTGTTGGGAAAATCTACGCTGAAGTCAAGAGAGCCCTGAGAGGGAGGGTGTCTGGAGAACAGGAACGACGATCACTCCTTGAGCACTTGTCACAGGCCAAGCACTGAGCTGAGTGTGTTGCGTGATTATTTAGTCCAAAGGCATCACATCCCCCCATAAGGTAATACGGTGTCATCCCCATTTCACAGATGGGAGGACAGAGGTTGGTGGTTGGCCCAGAGCAGGTGAGAGTCACAGTTAGAATTGAACCCAGGTATGCTTACTTCTGTACCACTGCATGTTATGATCTCTACACCCACAACATAAGTGATCTTAGGAGAGGAATTTAAACTCTGGGTTTTTGCTGCCCTGTTTGTCCACCTGCTGTGGAATGATGCGAATCCCAGATTCAGACTTACAGCCAGTGTGGTCTCCAGGATTCACCTCTCTGCAGCTGTGGTTTGAGGGGAGAGGGCTGGCGGCTTGTCAGGTAGAGGTCCAGTGGAAGTGGCATCAGCATCAGGGTGGCGAGCTTGGGGGGCGGCTCTAGGCTCACCTGGCCTCACATCCTGCCCTGCAGGTCTCCCTGGTCTTCCTAATCAGCGGACTGGTTATCCTGGGCTATGCTGCCTCTGTCAGTGGCCAGGCCACCTACCAGGGCGTGGTTAGAGGGCTGTGCGGACCCGCCATCGGCAAGCTGTGTGAGGCCTGCTTCATTGTCAACCTGCTCATGATCTCTGTGGCCTTCCTTAGGGTGATTGGGGATCAGCTGGAGAAATGTAAGTACCTGAGTGGCGTCGGGGGTGGTCCCAGGGTGTCGAGCTCGGGACCCCTGGGCTCCTGGTGGATGAGCAGGACTTGGACCCTGGTCTGGACCCTTGGCGAGCAACAGAGACCAAGGCCACCCCCCACCCCCCAGCATCAAATGTTATCATGGGGAAGGGAGACCCGGGACTAATAATTCCTAGCATGATGAGAGTCATGGAGAGAGGGGCCTGTGCTGGGATGCCCAGTGAGGACAATTCGTTTTACAGGTGGGGGGGTGGAGCCAACTGCAGAGAAGCCCCTGTGAGAGAGAACCAGTAACACCTTGAATTGTGGCATGTCAAAGACTCTCAGCCCCACATACCCTTGGCCTCCAGTCCCCCACTAACAGTGTCCCTCTAAGTGCGCTTTGGCTGCATTTCATTGATTTCAATATGTTCTATTTTCATTCCATTCAAAACCTTTGCTGATTTTTGCTCTGATTCCTTTGACTCATGGGATGTTGAGAATTGTGTGATTCAGTTTCCAGTTACTGGGGAGTTTTCTAGATCACTTTTTGATTTTTACCCTAATTGCATCGTGGGCAGAGAACACATCTGTGCAACTTCAGTCTTGTGGCATTTGAGACTTGCTGTGTGACCCAGAATGTGATCTGTCTTGGTAAGCGTTCCACATACTCGTAAAGGATGTGTAGTCTGGCTGCTGGGTGCAGTGTTCTAGAACTCCCCATTGGGTCAAGGTGGTCCACAGCTTTGATCAGACCTTCCATAGCTTTGCTGATTTTGGTGGGGCAAGTGGGGGTAGATACTCTGTCAGGTTATAAGAGAAGAAGTGTTAAAATCTCCAACTGTGGTTGTGGATTTGTCTCTTTCCCTATAATCATGTCCGGTTTTGGGTTTTTTTTTTTTTTTTTTTTTGCCTCATTGTGTTTGAAGCTCTGTCATTAAGCACACTCTTGAATTGCCCTTTTGTTATGAAATATCCCTTTTTGTTTCCGATAATACTTTGTCATTATATACACCTTCTCTGCTATGAATATAGCCTCTCCAGCTGCCTTAAGATTAGTGTTTGCACAGTATTTCTCTTCCCACTCTTTTACTGTGAACCGAGCTGTGGCTGGGAATTTTAAAATGCATCTCTTGTCGACAGCATATGGTTGGATCTTGCTTTTTTATCATCTTGACAGTCTCAGGTTTTAATTGGAAATGTTTAGACTTTTACTTGGAATGTAATTACTGATACGGTTGGGTCTCCATCTACCATTTTGCCATTTGTTTTGTCTGTTCTGTCTTTGAACTGTGAGAAAAGGTCCCTGGAGCTAGGATATTGAAATGAAAGGCTTCCATGTTCTGGAAGCATTTGTATCCCAAAAAGCATCACACAGTTGGTAAATTTGAACAAAAATGCCCTACCTGCCAGTGGCAGGTAGAGGTCATGTCACGTTTCAGTTCTGGTCAGCTGGTGGTGCTGCTGTGTTGAGAAGGATTCTGAGGTGCTACAGTGTTGAGAGGGATTCTGGCTCAGTAGTAGATCACCTGGAGGGGTTAGAGCTTTGATGAGGACACAGGCCACCCTGGCTTTGGGTAGATTGACTGGGACCGGGAGACCATCATTTATGTGTTTCTGATTAGATATTTGGGGATGTCTCTTTCTGAAGGCAAGTCCAGGCTTCTAGGAAGGAAGACTAAATAGAGGTTGGGGTGTTTGGGGGAGTCATCGCCTGCATTGGGTACAAATGACTGTAAGAGACTGGTGTCGAGGACACCAAGGAACGGCCTGAAAAGTGAGGGCTCAAGAAGGAGCTGGCGTAGCCCAGATGGCAGAGCTGGGCTTCTTGGCTGCAGGAGACCGGGATGGGTAAGACGGGCTCGCACCTCATCCCACGTTGCACGGGGCCTGATGCTCACTGAGGTCTCTGTGCTCCTTCAAATGCGTGCATTTCCTTGGTCTCTCTGGCCCGGCATGCCCGCCTCCCCTCCCACGGGGCCGCCTCTGTGCAGTGACCTCGATGTGGAGCTGTCCGCTATGTCACTCCAGTAGACATAAGCCATTCTGATCAGGCATTTATTACTTTGCACAACTGGCTGTATCGAGCACGTGGTGAGAACAGAAAAGGGTTACGTTACAGCAGTGCACCTCAAGGTGGGCCAGAAACCGGCTCTCAGGCCCCCCAGGGGGCTGCGGGGCTGCCTCCCCTCACATGCTTCCAGCCTCAAGCCATCTTGCTGCCTCCCCTTTGCTCTCCACCCCCATCTGTCTTGCCTCTTACATCAACTCCAAATTCTCCATCTTGCTGTGGTAAAAGGAAAAAGGTCCCTGATTCTTGGATACTCCTTCTGTTGAGAGATTGATGGGGTCTGTGCTCCGTCCCCTTGAATTCCAGTAGACTCGGCCCGGTAAAAGGTGGCAGGTGGGACACTGCCAGTTGCAGGCCTGGCCTTCAAGGGGACAGCAGCTTCCACCTTGGTCTCAGGAGCCCCAGCGGCCATGGACTAGCCTGCTGGAGGGTCCGCATGGAGAGACCCCCAAGACTGCAGGGATGGCCCCTCTGAGCCCAGGTGCACCCCCCTGCCCAGGCACCCCAGGTGGGTGGAGCCCTCAAGGACCCTCCAGCGTCCCATGCCCAGCCAAATACCCCCACAGGGGTGTGGAGCAGAAGGTGGCCAGCTCAGCCCTGCCCTCATTCTTTTACTCCAGTTCCTGCTGTGTAATAAAGGGGTTGCTCTAGGCCACTGTTTTGGGGAAGTTTGTCATGAAACAGTGACAGAGGACCACAGTGATGATGCTCTCCCCTGCATCGGCGCTAATAAACCACTCCAGGCACCAGCTCAACCCCAGAGACCCATGAAACTCTTGAGCAAACAAAAAGGATCTTTTACAAGAACGCAAGGTGCCTCAAGGGCAGACCATTCTGTCTTTGGCTGCTGATTTCAGGACTTAGAGCAGCACCTGCCTGTCGGAAAGAGCTTGGTGAATATCTGTTGAATGAATTCGTGTAGCGTGTTCCTTCTGTCCCTGTGGCACATGACAAGGTCCCCATCACACTTATTACCCCATCCCTTTGGGATCACAGGGCTAACTTGGCGCCATGGCGAACACCTCCCCCCAGCGCCTGACCCCGGGGACCCAGAGCTGGAAACCCCGCAGCTCGCCTGCTGTGGGAGGCCAGCGCAGGGCTCCATGTATCTCCTCCCGTCTCTTCTACAGTGTGTGACTTCCTCCTGCCCGGTGCCCCGCCAGCCCCGCAGCCCTGGTACACCGACCAGCGCTTCACTCTGACACTGCTCTCCGGGCTGGTCATCCTGCCCCTGTCCGTCCCGCGTGAGATTGGGTTCCAGAAATACACGAGGTATGGACTGTAGACCCTTTCTGGCAGGGCAGTGGCTCTGACTGGGTCCCCACCTGTGCAGCATTTGGCAGGTGGTTGCTGTCGACCCGAGATAGAGGAACTGCCAGCATTGGCACTCCCATTTGGAGAAGGGGAAATTTTTTAAAATTATACAAATCACAAGTGTGCATGATAGAAAATATAGGTAAGCAAAAAAGAAAACGACCCAAAATGACGTGACTGTTGCAGCTGATGTTTTGTTCTTTAATGATTACAAACTTCTTCTGTGCACACAAGCTCAGAGAGAGAAATGGAGACACACACGTACACACACACTTTTTTTCTGAGGGGGAGGTAATTGGGTTTCTTCATTGATTTACACTTGGAGGAGGTACTGGGGATTGAACCTGGGACCTCTTGGGTGGAGCATGCGCTCTACCACTTGAGCTATACCCTTCCCCCACAACACACTTTTTTCATTTGCTGGCCTGAGGGTCTACATATACTTTCAAAAAAGTAAACTCTGGCAAAAGTACTCACATGAGTGTGCAAGCCGCCTTTCCCTGTCGTGTAGCGAAATGGAGCAGAGAAATGCTGGGTGGCACACCTGAGCCCCCAGTCACCCCCAAGCCCTCGCCAGCCTGTTTTATCACATCCAGCCAAGCCAGGGCCCTCCTTCCTGCTGGGTTGTGGCCGAGTGGACAGTGTCCTGACTTAGATGCTGAATCTGAGTGGCTGTGTGGCTGTCCTTGGAGAGACCAAGACACCAGTAGGGATCACAGCCTCACAGATGCCGGCAAGTTCGGAGCTTGACAGATCTGACCCCTGGGCCTGAGTGCGGCCCTGCCTGCCTGGAATGGGTCATCCTGCTGCCCCCATTGTACAGATCAGGAGACTGAGGCTCAGAGAGTGAGAACTTAGTCCAACACCTTGCTAGTGTGGGCAGAGCTGGCATTCAGATCTCATTCTGTGTGGCTCACAGGCCCTCCCTGGTGGCACCAGTGGCACCACGGAGTCCCCCTAATACTGGTATCCTCTGTGTGTTAGCATCCTAGGCACCCTGGCCGCCTGCTACCTGGCCCTGGTCATTGTGGCACAATACTACCTCAGGCCCCAAGACCTCGCTGGAGAGCCCCACCTGGCCTCGAGGTAAGTCTAGGCTTTCCAGGGCTGTTAGGAGGGGCTCCTTGGAGGAGGGACACTTCTCCCCTCCATGGTTTGCACAGACAGCCCTGCTCCTCCCATGAAATCCTTCAAGTCTCTGATGCCACACAGCCCAGCAAAACAAAGGCCCTTCTTCAGAATGACACAACTATTGCCAGTGAGGACGGGGGACAGGCTAGGGGACACGGAAGCATTAAACACCACATCAGCCCAGGGCTCCTCAGCTGCTTCACACGTGCCCCCCACTGCATGGAGGCAGCAGAACCAGCCTGCAAGACACAAGTGCTAGGGCAGAGGGACAGGGATGCACAGAGGCCAGTGTGGCCCGACCACCTGAGCAAGGCCAAGAGTGGGAGCGGGTAGGGGGGGTCCCGTCAGTGTGGCAGGATTTTCCAGGGAAGCCTCTACAGGACTTTGATCACAGCAGGAGCTTGAAATCAAGCCAGCTCCCTGGGCCTGGGACCTATGACCTCACCCAAGGCCTCGCACTCAGAAGGGCCCCACACTGGGATTAATGCCCTGCTGTTGCCATTCTGAAATTTTTTTTTAATTGAAGTACAGTCAGTGTCTGGTGTATAGCACTGTGTCTCAGTCATGCATATACATACATACATTCATTTTCATTAAAGGTTATTACAAGATATTGGGCATAGTTCCCTGTGCATACAAAAGAAACTTTTCAAAATCTATTTTGTATATACTGGCTAACATTTGTAAATCTCAAACTTACAAATTTATCCCTTCCCACCCCCTTTCCCCTGTAACCATAAGATTGTTTACTATGTCTGCGAGTCTGTTTCTGTTTTGTAGATGAGTTTGTAATGTCCTTTTTTTTTTTTTAAAGATTCCACATATGAATGATATATGGTATTTTTCTTACTTTTTCTGGGTTACCTCACTTAGACTGACAATCTCTAGGTCCATCCATGTTGCTGCAAATGGCATTATTTTATTTGTTATGGCTGAGTAGTATTCCTTTGTATAAACATACGACAGCTTCTTTATGCACTCATTTGTCAATGGACATTTAGGTTGTTTCCATTTCTTGGCTATTGTGAATAGTGCTGCTATGAAAATTGGGGTGCATGTATCTTTTCAAATTAAAGTTCCCTCTAGATGTATGCCCGGGAGTGGGATTGCTGGATCATATGGTAAGTCTATTTTTACTCTTTTGAGGAATCTCCATACTGTTTTCCAAGTATTCCAGTACTACAGAATGTAGTCTGTAGAATTTACAGACTACATTCCCACCAACAGTGTAGGAAAGTTCCCTTTTCTCCACACCCTCTCTAGCGTTTATCATTTGTGAACTTTTGAATGATGGCCATTCTGACTGGTGTGAGATGATACTTCATTGTAGTTTTTCATTTGCATTTCTCTGATAATTAGTGATATTGAGCATTTTTTCATGTGCCTGTTGGCCATTTGTATGTCTTCATTGGAGAATTGCTTGTTTAGGTCTTCTATTCATTTTGGGGTTGGGTTCATTTTTTGTTATTAAGTTGTATGTGCTGTTTATATATTCTGGAAATTAAGCCTTTGTCAGTCGCATCATTTGCAAATATTTTCTTCCATTCCGTGGTTTGTTTTGTTTTGCTCATGGTTTCCTTTGCTGTGCAAAAGCTCGTAACTTTAATGAGGTCCCATTTGTTTATTTTTACTTTTATTTCTATTGCCTGGGTAGACTGCCCTAGGAGGACATTGCTGAGATTTATGTCAGAGAATGCTTTGCCTATGTTTTCTTCTAGCAGTTTTACAGTGTCTTGTCTTATGTTTAAGTCTTTAAGCTATTTTGAGTTGACTTCTGTGTATGGAGTGAGGGAGTGTTTAACTTCATTGATTTACAATCTGCTGTCCAGTTTTCCCAACACCACTTGCTGAAGAGAATGTCTTTTCTCCATTGTATGTTCTTGCCTCCTTTGTCAAAGATTAATTCGCTGTAGGTCTGTGGGTTTATTTCTGAACTCTCTATTCTGTTCCATTGATCCATATGTCTCTTTTTATGCCTATACCATGCTGTTTTGATTACTTAGCTCTTTAATATTGTCTGCAGTCTGAGAGTGTTATTCCTCCAGCTTTATTCTTTTTCTTCAATATTGCTTTGGCAATTTTGCATCTTTTGTGATTCCATATAAATTTTAGGATTATTTGTTCTAGTTCTCTGAGGGTAATTTGATAGGGATCGCATTAAATCTGTAGACTGCCTTAGGCAGTATGGCCATTTTAACAATATTGATTCTTCCAGGCCAAGAGCATGGGATATCTTTACATTTCTTTAAGTAATCTTTAATTTCCTTAATCATTGTTTTGTAGTTCGCCATGTATAAGTCTTTCACCACCTAGATCAGATGTATTCCTAACTGTTTTATTGTTTTGGATGTGATTTTAAAAGGGATTGTTTCTTTACTTTCTTTTTCTGCTAATTCATAGTTAGGGTAAAGAATTGCCAGTGATTTCTGTGTGTTAATCTTGTATTCTGCTACCTTGCCAAATTCTTTTATTGGCTATAGTAGTTTTTGTGGGGAGCTGTTAGAATTTTCTATAGATAGTATCATGCCATCCTCATATAGTGATAATTTTACCTCTTCTCTTCCAATTTGTATCCCTTTTATTTCTTTTTCTTGCCTGATTGGTATGGCTAGGACTTCCAAGAATATGTTGAGTAAAAGTGGTAAGGCTTGGCATCCTTTGTCTTGTTCCAGCCCTTCTGAAATTCTTAATTGCCATTAAATAATGGCTGGCCATGTTTGTGTTGCACTGAGCCCCGCAAATCGCCTGGACCCCGAGATGACAGATTGGAAGTAACCCAAGAGTCCAGGGGGTACTCTGAATTTTGGGCTTGAGGACCAGGGAGGATTGCTGCATCCAGTGCAGCTCGAGACCGTGTCTGAGGACGGGTGACGCAAGACTTAAGAAACAAAGAGACAAAGTATAGAGCAAAGATGGGACCAGGGGACTCAAGATCTCGTGGATTGAGAGTGCCAAAAGCCTGGTCGACATCATATTTATTAGGAGTATACAGCTTCAGAAAAAACTTGTGATCAAAGAGGTGAGGCTTTAGATATTCCATGCAATAAGCACTAGGTTCTGCTTGCTGAGTGATTGATTAAGTACCAGCCTATCCCCTCCAGGAACAATCACCCTCCTCAGGGTATCTTAGATTTATGAGTCTACCCTGTGATTGCCTCCGGGACCTCTCGAGATAGCAAACATTTCCCTTGGGTTAAACAGCATGCTTTCATGCCAGAACAAAGTTCTGTTAATGGATGACCTGGCTTTCCCGGGCTGTCCATTGTTTACCTTCAGGAAACATGTGCCCTCCTTTGAGCCCTTGTGGTCAATCCCAGGGTTGCTCACCACAAATCTTCTTTAGCATAATACATGCTATAGGTAATCTACTGCATAAAACATTAAAACAAAGCAAGTGTGTGCATTTTCAGCAAGCAAGTGTGAATACAATGTTTTAAGCTCATGGAAATCTAGGTGTGGCTTGTTTTCTAGCTGCTTGTTGTCCAGCAGCTTGTTTTCCAGCAGCTTGTTTCCCAGCAGAGGATGGGATGCCATTTCTTGAGTCGGATGAGACAGAGAGAAACAGATGGCTGGGGAAGGAGGTCAGGTGGAGGAGACCTTTTAAGTGGGAGTCAGCTTTGAGACACGAAATAAAGATGTCAGCCAGCTGGTCAAACTGTGTGTCTGAAGTTCAGAGAGGCCTGGGCTGGAGAGAAAGCTTGCCCCAGAGATGACCAGGCCGCAACCCGGTCGGTAAGAACTGTAACTGAGCCGGTGGTACTCCCTCTGGCCCAGGGAGGTCAAGGGGAGGTGGGGTGACAGGTGGGGATGGGTGGTGAGTGAGGAGCATGCGTTAGCTTCCTGGAGCTGCTGCAGCAAACAGCCACAAACTGGGGGGCTGAAAACGGCAGAAACCTCTCTGTCAGTTCTAGAGGCTAGAGATCCAAAATCAAGGTGTCCGCAGGGCTGTACTCCCTCTAGGGGTTCCAGGGAAGGGTCCTTCCTGCATCTTCCAGCTTCCAGGGGTGCCAGCACTCTTTGACGTCCTCAGCCTGCAGGTGCTTA
The DNA here is from genome assembly GCF_009834535.1 of Camelus ferus. Classification (NCBI taxonomy): domain Eukaryota; kingdom Metazoa; phylum Chordata; class Mammalia; order Artiodactyla; family Camelidae; genus Camelus; species Camelus ferus. The sequence continues at coordinate 56,460,654 of NC_045704.1, read as the reverse complement.
ACTCCATGCTCGGCCCTGTCGTCCCTTGGCCTTCTCCCTGAGTGTGTTTCCTCTTCCTGTAAGGATACCAGTTGTTGGATTCACTCCCAACCTACTCCAGTATGACCCTGTTTTAATGTGACTAATTACCCCTACAAAGACCCTGTATCCAAATAAGACTTCATTCTGAAATTCCCAATGGATATAAATTTGGGGGAATACTATGCAACCCAGGACAGAGGAGAATAGAAGAGGAGTTTCAGAAGTCAGTGAACATTTCAAGAAGGTTGGGGTCATCACCACCCAGTGCTGCTCCTGGGTCACGTGACACTGAGCCCCAGCATTGGATTTGGCCATGGAGGCCGCTGGTGACCTGATGTGCTTCATCATGGCAGGAGGTGGGGATGAAGGCCCAGGTGGATTGGGTTCCGGACAGCGGGAAGGACACAGGAGAGAGAGTTCTGAGTAGGGGAAGAGGAGAGAAAGCAGGAGCCCAAGGGGGCCGGAGGACACAGCACGTGTCTGCTGACATGGAGGGGAGGGTCCTGCACTCTGGAGATGCAGCCTCCAAGGTTGGAGCTGGGATAGTCTCAGCCAGAGGAATAGGAGGGGACAGCACATGTGGCCCCAAGGACGCAGGCGGGCAGACGGAGCAGTGGAAACATGGCTGCTCTGCCCCTGGTTGTGACTAGGAGGCTGGGCCGTCAGCGGATGGTGCTGTTGAGGAAAGTCCAGGATGGCGGGGCTTGCCTGGGAGGTTCCATGAGCTGCATCCAGACTTAAGAGTCGGCCAGAGCACAGAAAGGAGACACCTCTGTCCAGTGTCCTGCAGCTGCCATAACAAGTGACCACCAACATGGTGGCTTCAAGCCACACACATTTATTATCTTACTGTTCTGGAGTCAGAAGTCCACAGTGAGCCTCCCTGGGCTAAAATCGAGGTGTTGGCAGGGCTGGGTTCCTTTTGGAAGCTCAAGACTGGAATCTGTTTCCTGGCCTTTTCCAGCCCCTAGAGCTGCCTGCATTCCTTGACTTGTGGCCCCTTCCTCCATCTTCAAAGCCAGTACTGTTACCTTTCTCTAACCCCATTTCTGTGGTCACAGCTCCCTCTGACCACAGCAGGGGAAGGTTCTCTGTGAAGGTTCAAGGATTCTTGTGATACATGGGGCTGAGATAATCCAGGATCATCTCCCTATTTTAAAGTCCTTACCCTTTATCACCTCTGCAGAGTCTCTCATGTCATGTAAGGTTACATATTAACAGGTTCCCAGGATTAGGATGTGGACTTCTTTGGGGGTAAATTCTACCACAGCCAGGAAACCCCGATTCTACAGCAAATGCTCTTTGTGCCCCATTCCACCATATGTCCTCAGAGGTGCTGGAGGCTGGCTCCTAGAGCTGCTTGTTAGAGGAGGCTGGAGGGCCACCATCTGGGGACTACTGGGAGGGCTTGACCTGAAGATTCTGCCGTGTGCGCGCCTCAGTCCTCTTAGGCAGCTTGGACAGAAGTCAAACCATTCTTGTACTATTAGGGTCTGTTTGATGCTGCCTGTGCCCCCCTCAACCCCCAGCTCCTCACCTCACTGGGAACAGGTGGTCTCCAGGAGACGTTAGGAGTTCCTTCTAGCCATGCCCTGCCCCGAGTTCTGCCAGCACAGAGAAATGTCAAGTTGCCAAACGTCAGCACAGATGTACTTAGCGCGACATGTGACATGCAGCCTTTCCATTCCCCCAAACGTGGCAGTGGACATGGTCATTAAAATCTGTCTTAGGATCATGCTTAGTTATATCTTGCTCGTATTGTTTAAAACTCGTCTTCTAGTTGAAGGTTGTCTTGAGTTTAACTGTCTATAATAAACATTGGTTCTTGTCTATTTACAGTCCTTCTTCCTGGACCTCTGGATTTAGCGTCTTCCCCACCATCTGCTTTGGGTTTCAGGTAACCTTGGCATCGGTGTTGAAAAGGGTGGCATTTGCAGAGTGGGGTGACTACCTACTCCCCTTGGGAGAGTGTGCCCTCCCTGTCAGGGGAGAAGTTTGAAGACTTGTTCTCAGATGAGCCGGGCTGTCAGAGTCTGAGCTTGTGGGTGGGTGTCTGGGCTCAGTGAGCTGTGAATTTCAGTTGAACTTGGGAACCCAGCCCCTACTCTCACCACCAACAGCAGCTGCCCGGGTCTAGGGTAGAGTGTGGGGATCCGAGACCTGTCCCCTCCTCTGCAAAGCCTCTCGGGACTGTCGCCATACCTGGGGACCTGGAGCCGTCCACTTAGGCAGAATGCCTTCCTGCGGGTGAATTCTGCTGCATGGGCCTGGGGGCTGGAGGGCGGGAAAGCATGCAGGAGAGGGTACCCAGCAAAATGCACAGAATTTGATAGAATGTCAGGGAGCTGTGTGTGGAATCTAGCAGAGGGGCTTCCAGAGTAGCCCTGGGTGGGACAGATTCAGAGATGCCCTTTTCTAGGCACTGATACCTGAAAGGAATCTTTGAGAAGTCGCAGGAAGCGGCCAGGTGAAGGGGAGGGCATTTCAGTGAGAGAGGGCAGTGCTGAGAGCCACAGAGGGGTAAGGCCCCCAGGCTGGAGAGCTGCCTCGGACTCAGCAAAGCGCTCCCTCCATGCGGGGCCAGAGGGGGTCTGTAGGGAGCCCAGGCTCTGTTCTCTACCTTCCAGCCTCTCATGGGGTTTCCCAGGCTCCTAGCAGGTGGCAGCTGATTCCATCCTTCCACTGTTAATTTTAGGAAAGATTTGCCTCTTTCCTAAAAACAACCACCTACCCACTACACCACCAACAAAACCGCCCAAAGGAAAACCAAGTTTACAGGGGAAAGTGGTTCAGGGTTGACAACATCTGAGCTTCCTGGCCTGAGTGTCTGCGTCCCTGAGTCATCAGATAGCTTCTCTTTCTGTTTCTTTATCTTGTATTTCCTTTAAGAACCAATTCTGAAAAAGAACTCCTGAACCATTTCCATTTATCTTTATAAATGAGTCCGTGTATCGCTTCTAGGGCTTAGCATGCCACTTATGGAATTTCTCACGTTTCTCCTTAACACTAACCCAATATTTTGAAAGATGTAAAGCGATGATGGTGCTGTCAGCTGTGTGTCTGGATGCAGTTTCACCAGCCCTCGCTCCTGCGTCTGAGCTCCATATGGTGTGGCAGGCTCGCGCCGGGCGGGGTGGGGGGGCTGCTTTCCAGATGCTTACAAGGGAGGGTCACCCCCCTCACCTTTGCCTCAGCTCCCTCATCCGATTCTCCTAGCAACCGAGGCCCTGGCTGCAGTTTCCAGGGACACGGGATGTGGAAATGGGGAGTTGGGAGAAGATGCGAATTGCAGGGTTGGGGTGGGGCTGAGGATTAGTTGCTGAGGCCAGAGATGGGGCTGCTGGGTTCTGGCTGGGGAGTCAGGGATCTGGGGGTGGAGGGAGCAGGGTGAGGAGTGGGGCAAGTTTGGAGGGGCTGTGCAGGGAAGGGGAGGCCCCCTGACATCATCAGGAGCTCTGACTGTTCAGACTCACCCCTCCTAACACAGTGCTGGGGCACCCCCTCCAGCCTGTGCAGAATTGGAAAGAGGGGCCTGGGAGGAGTAGGGGATGGGGATGCAGGCTCTGCTCTTGGCCACCCTGGCCATCCTCAGTGCTTCTCCCTTGTTGTTTTTAAACAGCTTTATCGAGAGAACCCACGTGGCGTACAACTCCCCCATCCAAAGTGTACAATTCAGTGGTCTTTAGTGTGTCACAGAACTGTGCACCCATCACCAAAATCAATTATAGAACGTTCCCATCACCCACAAAAGAAACTAGCTGTTACCAGTCACTCCCCATTCCCCCTCATCCCTCCCCCAGCCCCTGGCAGCCACCAATCTCTGTCTTTGTGGATTTGCCTGTTCTGGGCACTTGCTGTAAGTGGAATCACACAGAGTGCAGTCCTCTGTGACTGGTTTCTTTCACTGGCCTTGTGTTTTCAAGGCGCATCCGTGTTGTCCATATGTTCAGTACTGTGTTCCTTTGCATGGCTGAATAATATTCCACCATCTGGGCAGACCATAGCCTGTTTTCCATTCCTCAACTAGTGGGCCCCTGGGCTGTGTCCTCTTCTTCCCCACCGTGTGCTCCTCTGCCCCACGTTCCCTCACTGAGTAGCAAGCCTGCTTGCCACCAGCCACCACTCTAGATGCTGCCCCAGCGAGGCAGCCCAGCCCTCAGAAGACGAGCTTTATTTCCCTGAATAAAACCAAGAGTAACACAACCCAGGAGTCAGGACAAACAGGAAGGAGGGCAGGGCTCCATCCTGGCACCGCCAAGCATCTTCCCTGTGTATCGTTTGGTCTGAGGACAGGAGGCGGGAGCATTGATCCTGAGTTCCATGCTTGTTGGTGGAGAGTTCCCAGGGCCGGTGGGAGGGGGCAGGGCGGGGGAAGCCCGCCTGCCTGGCTAAGCTGGCCTTTGAGGTAAGAGGAGTCCTGGGTGGAGCGCCTGGGAGGTTCAGGCTTCCTGAGGCCAGTGAGTCGTGGAAGGTGTGTGTGAGCTCACCCTGGCTGAAAGTAGGAGGGGTGGGGTGCACTCCTTGGGGATGGGGACTGCATGGGCTTGCTTATGGGCACCCCACGCTCGCACCAAGGGGACTGATAAACACCTGAGTGTGGAGGGATGGGGTCAGGTGTGGGGAGTCCTCATGGCTGGAGGCGGGGCAAAGGGATGGACGAACGAGGAACCCCTGGAGTGTTCTTCCACTGTGGATCAACTCCGTGCTGGGAGTGAGTGAGGCAGGTGTGTCTGTCATCACGTAGCTGACAGACGCTGAACAAGCAAACCCAAATGTGCCCATGTCGGGGAGGGCGGGCATGGGGACACATGAGAGTGGAACTCAGCCGGCTGAGGAGGGCTTTCCTAAAGGACGAGTAGGATCCCAGGCAGAGCACACAGCCCAGGCAAAAGCCCTGAGGCAGCAGAGGGACAGGATGGACTGAACTCGGTGGGTGAGGGGAGCAGGGCCCTTGAGTGTGGAGAGTGGGCGGGGGGAGCACGATCAGCACGTGGGTTGTGATCAGAAGTGAATGAAAGGGTTAGGGTGGACATGATGGAACCCTGTCCCAGGAGCCCAGGAAGTTTCCAGAACCCCTAGGGTCTATCCAGATACAGCAACACCTCTCAGCCCTGGCTGCCAAGGTCTCCTGGTCTGCTTATAAAACACCACTGCCCCGGTCCTGCCCCAGTTAGTCCATGTCACAGGTGGGCTCTTGGCATTGGCTATATGTAGTTTATATTTTTAAAAAATGTGGCAATGTGACATAAGACATATGAAGTCTATAAACCATCAGTACATGTACTCCCATGAAACCGTCACCCCAGTGGGGTTTAGAACATTGTCAGCTCCCCCTAGAAGGTTCCCTTGTGACCTTTTCCACTCAAGAGCACCCCTCACCCACCCTGCTATTCTGCCCTCTGTCACCATAAATGGTGGCTCTCACCTGGAGGTGATTGTGCCCTCAGGGGACACTTGGCAATGTCTGTGGACATTTTTGATTGTCACAGTGGTAGCAGGGGGTAGGGAAGCTGTGCTCCTGGCATCTAGTGGGTCAAGGCCAGGGGTCTGGTCAACATCCTACCATGCGTAGGATGGCCCCCAAGTGTCAGCAGGGCTGCAGCTGATAACCCAGTCCCGGCTTGTTGGGCTTGAACTTGAACTTCACATACGGAGAACATTCTTGTCTGGCTGCCTCTGCCCCATGGTACAGCGAGGTTCTTCTGTGTTGAGGTGGGCGGTGGTGTTCGTCCTTTTCAGTGACGTGTCATATTCCACCTGTGAATATCTGATGGGTTACTTCTGCCTTCTACGGTGGGCGGACATTGGGACTTTTTTTTTGAGTAAAGGTAGATTTATTTAGAGAGATACATAGTGCATAGAGTGTAGGCTGTTTCAAGAGGCAAGAGAAAGGCCACGAGGTGCTGGGGTTGGGTACTCAGGTTAAAGTAAAAGTAGGTACACACTCCATAGAGTGTGGGCCGTCTCCGAAGAGGAGGGAGCGAGAGAGGCAGCCGACACTGGGACTTTTGAGGTAGCTGCAGGGGACTGTCATGCCCAGTGGGCTCGGGTCCACTGAGCCTGCCTCTGTCTTGCAGTGTCACGAAGCCGCCGTCTCCATCTACTGCAGCATGCGGAACCGCGGCCTGGCGCACTGGGCCCTGGTCTCCACGCTGTCCTTGCTGGGCTGCTGCCTCGTCTACTCACTGACGGGTAAGGCCCCACCTGGGTGCCCAGCGCTGGGTGGGGAGCTGCTGGAGAAAATGGAATGATGATGAGAGTTTCCAGAGAGCTCACCGTGTCCTGAGCCTATTGAGCGCCTTTGCTTATTTAATCCCTAACACCCCCCTCGCCGGGAAAGTCCACTGTTCCTGGGTGAGGATGCTGAGGCTCACACGGCTTCCATGGCTCATCCAGGGTCTCCCAACTAGATGTAACAAAGCTGAGGTGCAAACCCTGGCCCAAAGCCCCTGTGCTTACTTCCCCGCACTGCTTGCCTGCTTCCTGTCCAATGAGATGGCAGTGAGGAGGAGGGCCATCCTAGCGTCATGTCTGGGTAGCAGTTTACAAAACACTCTGATGGATGCAGTGGATTTGTGCCTTCACAAACTGACCAGTAGGCAGGTGATGGAGGTGTTGCTCAGAGAGGGCCTGTGCCACACCCAAGGTCACACAGCATGTCCATAGCACAGCCTGGGTTCCAGGCTCAGGCTACTTTTGGCTGTTTTCCTCCAGCTCAGTGGCTCTTCCTTTCATCTGCCTATTGGAGCCTCTGATTCAGGAAACCCTGGGTCTGCCACAGATATGTCAGGGTGCTTGGACACTGGTTACCCAAGAAACTTGCGGGGTGACCTCTGGCAGGGGAGGTCCCTGCTGTTGTGTAGCTCCTAGGTTGGACCCGGTGATTGAGGGTCTCCTCCAGATGGTCCAGGGCCAGCAGGATCATGGGACCAGAGAAAAGCCAGAGCCAGCCACTGCCCTGGGCCAGAGACAGGTGTCTCAGGAATGCGCAGGTGACCAGATGCCAGGAAGCAGCACTGGGTTGTGGGCAAGGGACCTGATAGCAGGTAGTGCTGGTCCAGTCCTGCCATCACTGGCTGTGTTATTCCCAACAGTTGCTGACACCCTGGGTCTTGGTTTTCCCATCAGGAAAATACGCACGCACAGCACAGCCTGCAGCTCACCCTGGGCGCTGCGAAGAGGTGGGTGGACAGGGCATTGTCGGGTTGTTCAAAGTGCTTCTGGTCCATCCACACACACAAGTGTGTGGCTCACCCCAGCAGCGTCCACTGTTTGGAAGAAGGACAAGTGACAATTCTGCCCGGCAAGAGTTTGAGTCAGAGGAACAGAGGATCATGTAGGTTGAGGACAGGAAAGCCTTGGGAGATTCTAGACCCTTCTGTCAGCTCTCAAGGGGAAACTTGAGAGGAGGCAGAGCCGGGAACTGTCAGGGTTGGAGTTGAGGGGGAGCGGCGTTTTTCTCATCCACTCTCGGGCCTCCCCCTTTGCTCCTCGCAGGTGTTTACGGCTTCCTGACCTTCGGGACAGAAGTTTCTGCTGACATCCTGATGTCCTACCCTGGCAATGACGGGGTCATCATCGTCGCCCGGGTCCTCTTTGCCATCTCCATCGTGACCGTCTACCCCATCGTGCTCTTCCTGGGGAGGTGAGGCCTGCTCACACACGTGTCGGTGGAGGGCACCGCATGTGTCGAGAGTTATCATGTGGCTGGCTCTGCACTAGCCCATATGTCCCGTGTGACTGCTGTCACCTCCGTTCCTAGAGGAGGAAAGGGAGTCAGGATTCAGGTGGTTTGCCCAGCATCAGCCAGGCAGTGAGTGTCAGGACTGGAACTTGGCTCCCCCGCTCTGTTGGCTGCCCACGTGAGGGCGGATCCCTGGGGAATGAGCAGCTGGCGTGGAACGAGAGCCCTGCTGGGTGTGCGGGACAATAGGGGAACTCTTGGGTGCTGGGTGGTAGGCGGGGGTTAGGGCTGCAGCCTCCAGAGCCCGTGGGTGCCCGTGTACATGGCCTCCAGGTCAGGTAATGCAGGATTTCTGGAGGAGGAGCTGCTGCTGCGTATGTGGGCCCCAGGCCCTGGCCGACCCCTCGGGAACGTGGGTCCGGTTGCCATTGACCGTCCTGTGGGTCACCGTGACACTCGCCATGGCCCTGTTCCTGCCTGACCTCAGCGAGATCATCGGCATCATCGGGGGCATCAGTTCCTTCTTTATCTTCATCTTCCCAGGTAAGGCACCTGCTTCCCGGGCCGCCTGCCTGCTGGTCCTCCCAGTACCCCTCTGTGGGGAGTCCCACGTGGAGGTCAGGGTGTAGGTTGGTTGCTCCCAGCCCTGTTTACTGAGCCAGGCACAGGGCTGGGGCTTTACACACCTTCCCTCATTAAACCTCTCAACAGCCCTTGGGACGTACCTGATTGGGAGTACCATTGTCAACCCATCTTACGGAGAAGAATGAGGTCCCAAGGCGTCCTGGGCGGACTCCTGGGCGGAATAGCTAGTGGGTAGCAGGGCTGAATCAGCCTCACGGCTTTGTTCCCCCTCTTCCTGCTCTGCTCACTGCAAGATTTTGTTTTACTTAAATGGTTTCAATTCTGTGACATTCACATAGTTCAAAGGCCCTCCATGAACGTGTTCCTCCCACCTTGGACCCCCACCTGGTAGGCAAACACCATTTCCCTGATGGACAGGTTCTTAGGAAACCTTCCCAACCTTAGTGAAGATGTGAAATTCCAGTTGAATAGGCCCGAGGGTTATTTTATCCCAGCCAGGGAGACCCAGGAAAGCCAAGGCTAGTGGGGTGCTCCCAGAGAAGGAGGGGCCCTAGAGGGGCAGAAACCCAGATCCGTTCAGCCCCTGGTGCTGGGAAGCAGTTTCACATGTGTGTGGTGGGGCCAGAGCACAAGCCTGGTCTATGTCTGCTAGACGCCGCCCTGCATATGCCTGAGACACAGTAAGCTGGGCTGGGTGCCGTGTTCTGGGTGGAGTCTTTTAGCACCAGCTGTTTCCCCTGAGGGAAAGGATGGGCCAGGACAGATTTGGGAGCCAGGAGAGCCGCAGCTGTCTGGTTTCAGTTCCCAGCAGCGCTATTAAAGAAGAAAAAGAAAAAAAGACAGAAAGGAAACAAGAACAAAGGCAGTTGTCGGTTTTCAAATGCACTCCAGGTGTCAGGCCCTACATCTGGCCCTCGACTCGCACCATCTCATCAGAGACCCTGGCATGGCGAGTGTGCCGTCATTGCCACTGGAAAGGCCAGGGCATTAGGAGGATGCTGAGCTGGAACCCACAGCTGGGCCCTTAGCAACTGCTCTGTGGCCTCTTGCCAGGGACAGGGTGAGCCTGTGAGGCCACTGTGGGCAAAGGCCCTGCTGGCCTCTTGGGTCCCCGGGGACAGCTGGGTATTGGCTGAGCCCTTGCCAGCTCGGGGTTGCCTTGGGTTGGAGCACAAAGAGCCGGGGTGACCCTGCATCTCCCTTGCAGGTCTGTGCCTCATCTGTGCCGTCAGCGTGGAGCCCATGGAACCACGAGTTAAGTAAGTGTCTCCCCATGGGGGCGGCGGTGCGAGTGTATAAGGGCAAGCGTGTGAGGGGGTGTGAAGGCTTCAGGGCTTGTGGGGCTTCTGTCTTTCAGGTGAGGGGACTGGTCCAGACGGCGAGGGGGTGGCTGAGCCAGGACTTGGATGCTGGCCAGCACATGGTGTCCTGCTCAGTCTGTGCACGGCCCTCCCTTCCATTCCAAGGGTCCCGGTCTGTGGTTGGTGTTTTGTGTGGATTTGGCCACTGGAGACCCCAGACTTGCATCATTCCCCATTCTACACTCAGGATGACAGCTCAGTGCCGGGCCCTGTGCTAGACCCCTTGACTTCCTCCTCTTCCTGTGATGCCAGAGTATCTCCATCCTACAGACACAGAGACAGAAACTTACCCACAGGCAGATGGGGAGTGAAGGCAGAGTTGGGGCTCAACTCTGGCCGGATGGACACAAGGCTCCACTCTTACCCTCCCCCCTTGCTGGGGGACAGGCCAGACCTCAGCCAGTACCCAGGGACCTAGGAGCCTGTGCAGCTCTTATTCCCATTTCACAGATGTGAAAACTGAGGCGAGACACTGTATTTATTTTCTAGGGCTGCTGGATGACTTAGATCAACAGTTCTATTTTCTCACAGTTCTAGAGACCAGAAGTCCAAAAGCCTGGTGTCAGCAGGGCCCAGCTCTCTGTGCAGGCTCTAGAGGGGATTCCATTCCGTGCTATTTCCTGCTTCTGGCGGCTCCAGGCGGTCCTTGGCTTGTGGCCACATCCCTCCCATCTCTGCCTCTGTCTTCACACAGCCTCTCCCTTGTGTCCAGGTCTCAAATCTGTCTGCTACTCTTGCAAGGACACCTGTCATTGGACTCAGGGCCCACCCTCAATCCGGGATGATCTCATCTCCAGATCTCTTAACTTCATTACCTCTGCAAAGACACTGTTTCTAACAAAGGTCATGTTCACGGGTCCCAGGTGCATGTGAATTTGGGGGGACCACCATTCTGTCCAATAGAGAACCTCTTACTTCACAGCAGCCGTGGACCCGGGTCCCACCTGCAGCTGTGTGCCTCTGTTCCCCACTTCCTCTGGCCGCATCGAGCCCATGCATGGGCTTCCCAAAGTGGCTGGCTTGGCTGGGTCCCCGTCTGGGTTGAGAAGAGGTTTTCTGGCTAGCTTTCAAGCTGACTTGGGCTTAGTGCTGGCCCCAATGACCTGGGGCCCCCTACATCGTTCTTTCCCTGTGGCCCCCTTTCAAGTCTTGCTGCTTTTGTGTGGTGCCTCCATCCAAATTCACAGCAGGTTTTACTGATGGGCTTTCAAGTTATTTTTAATCCTAGCACTGCTTTAGGGCCTGGTGATCCATCAAAGCTGCTCCGAGGAGCCTGCAGCCCCCCAACACATTCGCTCCCCACCCCCACTGCCATGGGTGGATGCTGACAACCCCAGCTGCCACCCTGAGGTGGCCCCTTCATGACAGCGGATCCTTGTGGCCTTGTTAACGGGGCCAGAAATATCCCTGCATTTCGTGGGAATCATGTTATCGTGGCTCTTATTGTCGCACCGTCTCTCCTGGTGACGTTATGAAGCTCGAGGGCGTGGCCTTGAGGCCGCAGGTTCCAGCCACCTCTGCAGCCTCCAAACTGGCCCCCCGGCCACTGTTCCCATCTGTGTGACTTAGGGCTTTCTTCTCCTTCCTCACTTTTGGGGTGCTTCAACCCCCACCCCCAAAGAAAAGGATCGGAGAGGGAGGGGGTTTGATACTGGTGTCTCCCTGCCCTCATTTCTTTGTCTGATAAAATACTGGGGAGGAATGAGGATATGAAGTAGCGGGTGGGATGAAAGGTTTTTTTTTTTAAACTGTGTGGTTACTTTATTTCCCGTTGTCTCAGAAACCCATCCTACAGGTAAGGGAGCGTAGCCTGAAATTCTAACAAATTGGTGACTCTGGGCTTCACATCACAAGTTTTCTGCATGTGTTTGGCTCACCTGGGTAGGAAAAACGCATGTTGACATGGGTTTGTTGACTTGGCAGGTGCTGCTTGGAGGCCTGGGGAGTGGTCTCTGTGCTGCTCGGCACCTTCATCTTCGGCCAGAGCACGGTGGCGGCCGTCTTGGAGCTGCTTTGAGCTGGAGGGGGTCTCCCCGGCTGCCCTGATCCGGCTGCCTGCGTCCAGCCGTGAGACCGATGTAATTTCATCATAAAGATGCTGGAGAAGCTGATACTTTCTGCCTCCCCGGGCTGCTCATTTCAGCTTCCACTGGTTCAGAGGGTTTCTGGTACAGTGTGGGGGGAGTGTCTCAGGGACTGCCCTGCAGATAACCACAAATTGGGGGCTTCAAGCATTGGGAATGTATTCTCTCTTAGTCTGGAGGCCAGAAGGCCGAGCTCAGTGTGTGGGCAGGGCCACGCTCCCTCTGCAGGCTCTAGGGGAGGGTCCCTCCTGCCTCTACCAGCTTCCGGTGGTTGCTGGCCATCCTTGGTTCTCCTTGGCTTGTAGAGGCCTTCCTCCCTCCCTCCGATCTCTGCCTCTGCCTTCAGGTGGCTGTTTTCCCTGTATGTTTGTCCAAGTTTCCCTCTTACCAGGACAGTAGTCATCGGATTCGAGCCCACCCTGATTCAGAATCACCTCCTCTGTGCTTAGTTCCTTCACTGGGCTCCGCGAAGGTCCTATTTCCAAATAAGGTCACATTCACGAGTTCCAGGGGTTAGGACTTCAGCCTATCTTTCTGGGGGATGCAGATTAGCCTGTAACTGGAAGGTAGGGGCTGAGCCCCAGGAACCCTGCTTTGGGGTGTTGGGATCAAAGACTCGAGTCGAGGGCATTGCTTGGTGGATGTGGCTCAGAGGAGATCACCGGTGGCATTGGTTGTTGAGATTTCGGGCAGCATCCATTGGGGGCGGCCGTGTACTCATGCGGGTCCTCAGGCCACAGCATGGGGAATGTCAAAATCCTGCCGACTGGGAGATGCCCAAGAGATGTCTGCCAAGAGCTGTCCACACAACCTGTCTTCAGGTCCCGGCTCCAATACAGGGGACTCCAGAGCCAATTCCCTCCCCTTCCATGGGCTGGACCTAAAGAGCCTGGAGGCCAAGGGTGCTGTTTGCTTGGTGGTTCCTGCCCAACCCCACCGCAGTTCCAGGGTGAGGAGCCATACCTGCAGCTGTGCAGGGGCTGCATGAGCGGGGTGGCCAGGAGGACGGGGCTCACAGCTCCCGCATCGCCCTGCTTGCCCGCACTGTCCCCGCCCAGGACCCGGGACCCTCTGCATGGATGTTGCTGGATTCAGGCCGCTTCTCCTCTGCCCTGGGACATCTGCTAGAAGCCTGCGGATGTCAGAGCCAGGAGGGACCGATGTCTGAGAACACCTCCCTCGAGGTGGGAAGCGGCTGGGCTCTACTTGTTATGCTGTGTCACGTGTGTGTGACTGTGAGGTTGGTGGTATTACAACTGTTTTGTGGTTTGTTTTTCTCTAGCCTGTCCACCTATATTAAAGTTTTTTTGAGTTGTAATTCACATATCACAAAATCCACCCTTTTAAAATGTACAACTCGGTGGGTGTCAGTGGATGTGCAGAGTGGTGCGGCTATCACCAGTATCTAATTCCTGTGTATTTTTATTACGCCCCCCCTCCCAAAAGAACTACCAGGACCTGTTAGCCATCGCTCCCCATCCCTCTCTGCAGTTCCCAATAACCACAAACTTGCTTCCGTCTCCAGGAATTGGCCTGTTCTGGATGTTCTGTATGACCAGACTCATACCACACGTGGCCTTTGGTGTCTGGTTCCTTTGACTTAGCATCGTATTGTCAAACTCGCCCGTTTTACAGGTGAGGCCACTGAGGCTTGGAAAAGTCAAGGCTGCTTGTCCTGTGAGATGCAGAGTTGGGGTCGGGACTGAACTGTGAGTTTACCATTGTCCATTTTCTTCCCACTCTGCTCCAAGGAGCCAGTGGGGTTGGAACTCATCAACTCCAAGGACAGGGACAGAATCTCTGTCCCCCTTTACCCTAACTGGGTTGGAGGAAGCTCTGACCCAGTGAGGAGGACATGGGACGCTTCTCCAAGGGCTCTTGGACCAGCCTTACCCCCCCTGCAGTGGCCGCAGCATCATCCTGGATGCTTAGAACCAGCACGTGTGCCAGGAGATTTGCGTTAAAGGAGTGTTGATCATCTGTGAGCTGGCAGCGAGTTTGGATGATCACTTATTATTTATACCTGGCATGCTTGGCACCATGCCACTGGCCAGGAAGGCTGGGGCTGTGACAGGACCCTTGAGGCAGGGTCCTATGTAGGACCAAAGTATGGCACGTGAGGGTTACACCATAAAAGGAGACAGTGTATGAAGTGGCTCTGGAGTCAGACTGTTGGTTTTGAATGCTCTCTGGTATTTCCTTTCTCAAGATTTAGGAAGTTGATGAACCTCTTCTAAGAATCAATTTCCCCACCAGAAAATAGAGCAGATTTATTGTGGATGACGTGATCTGGGCTTCCTGTGTGAGAATTAAAACTGATAATGTATCTGCAGCAGCTGGTAGGGGACCCAGACTCTGAGTAGTTTTATTTCCAGAAAACCTAGGTTGAGATTAGTAGGTGAACACTGAGCTTCCTGGCACTCAAGGGAAATAGGAGGATGCTGGGTCTCACCCCAAAGCAGGAAAGCAGATCAGGGAGGTGGTGGCCTGGCACTAAATGCTGAGAATAGATGAAGGTGGGGCTCTCTGAGGAGTGACAGATATCACCCCTAGGGACAATCGTTTTTCGTCTCCCGTGACAGGTACAGATGTGGTTCCCCTAGGACTGAGCCTCCAATCCACCATCATACCACAAGGACATCATGCAATCAAAGGATTGCAGGCTGGGATGCCGCCCTCTGATGGCCTCAGGAAGGCAGGTATGAGCCGTCTCCAGGACTGTCCTGCTCCGGCACTGAGTGCCTCCCTGTCCCTGTGGTTTTAGACAGCACCCGGACAAAGGCAGGCTTGAAGTGGTGTCCTCGAGATCCAGGTAGTGTCGTAAGGCCTTGAGCGTAGGCTCTGGATCTGGACCATCTGAGCTGACTCTGGCTGCCACTTACCAGTTGTGACCTCGGCCAGCCCTGTCTTAAGGTTGCTAACACAGGAAGACCTCTGTGAGCACTGTTCTTAGCCTCAGTGTCTCTCCTCGGACCTAGGTCAGCCCAAGTGATGGTGCAGGGAGAGCAGCCCAGGGAGCTGCCAGCCCCAAGCACGTAAGGAGCTGCCCACGTCCCCCACAGGATGGTGGCCACAGAAGGGGTGGGTTTTGAACAGGACAGGGCAAGGAATACTAGTGGTGAACCTCTGTTTGGGCAGGTGAGTTGCTTGTGATTTTTTAAAAATTGCCATGACTCATGTAACCTAAAAGTAACTACTTTGAAGTGTAGAGCACAGTGGCATGTAGTACCTTCACAATGTCATGTAACTGCCACCTCTGTCTAGTCCCAAAACCTCTCCATGAGCAGTCACTCCCTCCTCTTCCTCCCCCCAGCCCAGGCAACCATGAATCTGCTTTCTATTCCTGTAGACCTAACTCTTCTAGACATTTCATCTGAAGGGAATCATACCCACGTGGCCCTGTGGCTGGCGGCTTTCAATAAGCAGGGTGTGGTGTAGTTCATTACTTCTTTCCTTTTTACGTCTGCATCATACTCCGCTCGTGGATCAGCCACGTTTTGTTCATCTGTTCATCTGTTTTGGGGCATTTGTGGTGTTTCTACCTTCTAGCTATTGTGAATAAGCTGCTGTGAGCATTTGTGCATGAGTGTTTGCTTAAATCCATCAGTTCTTTGGGGCAGAGTCCATACCCAGGAGTGGAACTGCTGGCTCACATGGTAATTCTTTCACTGTTGGAGGAACGTGACTGGGGTCTTTGTGCTTTAACCCAGAGCAGTTCTTCCCCCGTCTGTGCTGTATGCTGAGGTGGTTAGAGCACAGGACTGGGGGCAGACAGCTGCTCTGGTTTTAGATACAAGCAGTGCCACTTGCTTGCTGCGTGACCTCTGCTGAGTTGTGTGCCCTTTCTGTGTCTCCGTCTCCCCATCTTGCAGATGACAGGAAACATCCAGGGAGATGGCGCCTGCCAAGTGCCTGAAGCCATGCTTGGCACTAAAGTGTAAATTAAGTGGAAGCTCTCATACTTTTTATGGATGAAACTTGTTCTCTTCCGAGCCTCTTCCTCCCACTCAGACGCTGAGGCGGCTCTGAGGCGGCTCTGGGGCTCTGAGACTTGTGGGCTGCAGTCAGCAAAGATCCACCCACACAGGGAGAGCTCGGGCAGGCAGGCGTGATGAGTGGCCCAAGTGCACCCTGCCCGTATAACGGGGCTCCTCCAGTGCACCTGAGCCTCCGCCCCCTGAGAATATTCTTAAAACAGCTGAAGGGAGGGTATAGCTCAAGTGGTGGAGGGGATGCTTAGCATTTACAAGGTCCTGGGTTCAATCCCCAGTACCTCCAAATGAGACTAGTAGACGTAAGTAAACAAAGTATGTATTAAATAGAAAGAAGGAATAAGTGAGAAGTCCCTTGCCTCCTGGGTCTGGGATCAAACCCAGGGCCTCCTGCATGCTAGCCCTGCACTCTATACCCTCTAGCTACTTCGTTTATCCCCAACCTCAGCTTTCTCTCCCCAACTCAAGGAGTATGCTGGGTTCCAGGTTCCTCAAAAAAAAATTAATTTTTAGATAAATGCAAAAAGAGAACAAAAAGAAAGGGGGAAAAAGACCTAAAAAAGATTGCTTTGGCTATGTAGGGTCTTTTGTGGTTCCTTATAAATTTTGGAATTGCTTGTTCTAGTTCTGTGAGGAGTGTCACGAGTATTTTGATGGGGGTTGCTTTGGATCTGTGGATTGCTTTGGGTAGTGTGGCCATTTTGATAGTGTTAATTCTTCCAGTCCAAGAGCACAAGAAATCTTTCTATTTCTTTGTGTCATTTCAGTTTTGGAATATAGGTAACCTCCTCAGTTAAGTTTATATTTAGGTATTTTGTTGCTGATGCAATGGAAATGTTTATGCCAATTATAAAGTTCTGGGTTTTGAAGTGGAAAAAAAGGTAGGGGGAATGAAGGGCTGCAAACAGCAAAATAGCCTTCTTTCTTATGAGTGAGTTGTATTCCATTACGTATATATGCTGCATCGTCTTTATCCAGTTATCTATTGATGTGCACTTAGGATGCTTCCGTATCCTGGCAATGATAAATAATGTTGCTGTTAATAGCGGGGTGTATGTATCTATTTGAATTAATGCTTATTTTGTGGTTAGCTTTAGTCCATTGGTAACTGTGTAAGTAAGTTTAAAAAGCTAAAGGTCAATGTTCTTAGAAACAATGACTAGTACATATATGTAATTTTAAAAATATGTGCAGTGTATTGTGTATATGCATTTGCATGCAACATATTGGTGGCTGTGCAAATTGTAACAACAATTCAACCTAAAAACTGAAAAATGAAAAAAAAAATGGGGTTGCAACACATTCATCCTTTTGCTTAATCACAATGATCAGAGGTGGAAGAAAGGTTGGTTTAAAAAAGTCCCTTTCTTTTGCCTCTTCCAGTAAACCCCCTGGTTTTGGGTGAGCAGCCGGCATCAAACCCTGCAAGGAGGTGGGACCTGCCATGGGGAGCAGGGGCTCCAGACAGCAGGAGGCTGGACAGCGGGGGCAGAGCCTTGCCTAAGTGTGACAGCTTTAATGACCACCACAGTTCACAGCTGGCAGCTCCCAACTCAAAGCAGCAGATAGAGAGACCAGCCTAGGTCCTGCCCCTGCGAGGGCGCTGCCTCCTTTCTTAGCCCCCTCCCTCCCCTCCATCCTGCCTTAGTAAAGGGACACATAGCTCTCTCCTTCCAGGTCCCTCCAGACTTCTGTGTATGCTGCCCCGGACAGAGAAAGAGAGAGGATGTTTGTTACAGAGATTCCAGAGTCAGATTTGAAACTATCTTTCTAGGGTCTTGATCTCCTGTCTTGTTGGACTAGCAGCTTTACAAGTATGCAGTGAAGGGTGAACTGTGTCCAGAGAGGTCTGGCCTTTGCCCTAGGCTCCTAGGAGATGACCTCTAGGACCTTGGAACAGCCTGCCTGATGTGAGGGTCTTTGTTTACCTGAGGTCACAAGGTATCAGTTTGACTCCCAGAGGGGCTGGAGGCTAAGGTCAACCTTGTCTACAGGCCCCGCCCCTAACAGAAACTTTTATCACCAAGGCTCTGGTGGGGCTTCTCTGGTTGGCAGTTACCAAACCAATGCGTGACATCAGGCATCAGTGCTGGGAGAAGCAGGTGCTGTCTGGATACATCACTGGGAGGGGACAACTGTAAGCTCTGTGCCTGGTCTCTCTCGGACCCTCCCCACCATGCCTCTTTCCCTTGGCTGATTTCAATCTAGCCTTTTGCTCCACGATCTGTAACCATGAGTATCATGGCTTTGCTGAGCTCTGAGTCCTTCTAGTGACTTACAGAACTGAGGCAGGGGGTTTTGGGGACCCCCGACCTTTGCATTTGTTGAAATACATACCTCGTAGCCTGGGATAACTTGGTTCAGATTTCCTGGATAATATGGAGCCCCAAGCATCCTGAGCTTCACTGTGCCAGCTGTCATCAACTAGGAAATAGGAGACCAACACGCAGCCATTCCCAGCGGGATTTTATTGGTTCCTGCCCAGGTGGCTCTTTGCCGGGCAGGGCACAGGCTACGGGGGTCTACTGCCACCTGCGGGCGCGGCCCAGGCCCAGGTTCACTACGGGGTCTCGGCTCCTACAGGCAGAGGAACGGCAACCAGGAGGGGAGAGAGAAGGGTGAGTCCTGCTGAGGCCAGGGTTGGGTGTGGGGGGCCAAGCATGCGTGGCCATTTGAGGGGGGAGGGGCAGGGGCTGCCTCCAGGAAGCCTCCGGTCGCTGTCACCACTGCCCTTTGGTTTCAGCAGGGCCCCAGCAGCTCCGAGGCCACTCTGCCCACAGGGGCAGGGCTTCTCCTTTGCTTCAGACAGCGGGAAAAGACATTCTCATTTGGAAGTATGTGGAAAAGACAGCTTGTATACAAGTTTCTAGAAAAGAGTGGACGTCCTTCAGAAGAGGGAAGGCGGCGGCAGGCTCACCTGCGGGGCCTCAGGGAGGTGGTCAGTCGCGGCCCAGGGTGCACCAAGCAGCTAGTGAAAGGGTTGGAGAGAGACTTGTCAGGGGGAAAAGGCCGTGGGGAACAGCAGCCCCTCCCCTGCCCTGCACCCTGGGGACACCGCTCCCCCATCTGCTCAGGACAGGAGAGCGACTCCTGCAAGCCCATCCCTCATTCATTGGGGGCCAACTCTGTGCCAGGGTGGCCTGCAAGAAGGAAAGGGGTGCTGGGGGGAGCTCAGTGCACAAAGCAAGGCACTGGGCCCCTCAACAGGTGCAAAGGCACCTGCTGGTCGCCCTGGCAGTGAGTCACAGGTTACCTGGAGGTAACCTCAGTCTGGCTATGAATGGGGCAGGGGGTGGTCCCATGGTGGGGACTTCCCTGGACTAGGGGGAATTTAGGGGGAATTTCTGGGCCTCTGGCACAGGCCCAGTACCTGCTGGGCTCGGGGCCCACCTCCCCAGGGCCCCAGCCTTGTCTGAGGCCTGTGGTCTCCCTGCATCTGGGACACTCCCTGCACGCCTGGCCTCGGCAGTGAGACCTCACTTGTGGACTTTATAATTCCTGGCAGCAAAGGCAAGAGAATGAAGTCTGGAAGGTTTGGACCTCAGCTCAACCACTTCTCCTGAGTCCATGGCCTCCCTGTTCCCAGCCCTCCTCCCCACCTACCTGGCACTGAGATCCGGGTGAGGGCCTCGGGCTGGCTCAGTGTGTCCACTTTGACGTGCCGGAACGCCTTGCACTCAGGGCTCTGCAGGTGCCTGCAACCCAGGGGGATGCCAGGGAACTCTAGGCCCGGGGGTCCGGCTCCAGGTCCGATTCTCACCCTGACTCAGCCTGGGCTGGGGGCTGATACCCTCGTCAGCCAAGCCCAGGGCTCAGAGCCCTCGTGGGAAGACAAGAAGGCCCGGGGTGACTGCTGGGGCCATGGGGGAGAACAGCCTGTTTCTGGCCTCCCAGTGAGCAACCCTTCAATGAGAGAACAGTCTGGATTTTTATCCTCGGGCGACAAACAGGAACAACCTTGGCCTCAGCTCCCAGGGCTGGTCAGAAACCTGGATTCAGAGCCCAGCTGAGTGTGAAGAGAGAGTCACTGAGAAATGCTGCCTCCAGCTGGACCGAGGGCACATGGGGCTGACAGAGGCCAGCATCCTGGGTGGTGGAAGCTGCTGGAACCTGGACTCTGTGACCCTCCCCGACAAGGAAAAGGCCTGAAAAAGGGGGCGGGGTAGTCCCCCTCCACACATCCCCCCACCGAGCCCCCTGCTGCGGCCGGCGCTGCAGCCCGGCCCACGCCTACCTCTTCCACTCCTCCTCTGTCTCCCAGAACTCATACACCACGAAGGTGAAGCCGTCCGCCAGCCTCACGGCTGCAATGCTGCAGAGAGAGAGGCCGGAGTCAGCGGACAGACTGGGCGCCCCCACCTGCTCCTCCCTGGAGTGCACACAGAGCACCCCAGAGCCAGGCTATGGGACACCTGCAGGCCCTGGATAAGTGAGGCTGGCAGGAGCTGCGGCGGCCAGGACAGGCAGCCCGAGGCTGCTCTCGGTAACGCAGGGCCTTTCTGATCAGAACAACCTGAAGCCTCCATGACCAGCTGTCCAGTGTCACCGTTTAAGTATCTCTCTACCACCTGGAGCAAGGAAGGCCCTGCCGAGTGGCCAGTACCTGTTTGTTGAATGAACTGTAATAAAATCTCATTTTTTAAAAGGCTTCTCTTCACTAAAACCTGAAAAAACCTAACTTTAAAAGTCAAAGCTTCTCCCACCTGCCACGTTCTCCTGCATAATCATGGTCTCTTTTAATCCTCGAAAGCAGGAGCCCTGGGTCACTGCTGCCTTACCTGGGTGAGGGGCAGGCCACTCCCTCATTTTAAACAGGACCCCTAGACTGGGGCTGGGGACGAGGGCAGGGGGCGCCTCTGAGAAGGTGGTCGCCATGGGGAGCGGGAGGGCCGGCTTCCCAGGTGACATCTCTAACAGCCGACCTGGCCGGCGCTTCCTCCTCTTCCTCACACGCCCCGTGGAACACAACCCCAGGCAGCCCTCCAAGAGGAGAATCTGTCAGAGGCGGCGTCTGCTGTATAATTATGGGCAATTCCGGGTTTTGCCGCACAGGATAGAAGCAGGGAGCCAAGGCCACAAATGGTATCATCAGTTCATTAGGTTCCAGCCTAAAATTACCCGCAGACAGGGAACAGGGCTGCGTGATACCTAGTCATTGGAGGAGCCGCGGCCCTTCCCAGAGGCGGACCCACTGCTTATGGGCCTGTCCCTCTGTTCACAAAGGTCATCAAGCAATTTGGTTCACCTAAGTGTGGTGGCGGCAGCACAGTGACAGCAATTATGGTGACTGTTTGGCTGACGCACTGATTGGTTTTTCGTGGGGGGAGGGAAAGGCTTCGGGCTGGGTAGGGGGTGCAGGCAGGCAGGCTTGGGGTTCAGAGGACACACGGTTCTTCAATGCTCCGGTGAAAACCCAACTGCGTGCCGCTCCCTCCCCTCTCCCCCAGCCCCCCTCTTCCTGCATTTTTCTCCCACAGTAAGCGTGTAGCTCCCGTGGTTTTAGGTGACCTGCATGGCCACCACTCCCAGGATCTCCCCACTTGTATGTGGCATCTCGACTGGCACCTGGAATGTAATGCGACTCCTCCACCTACCTGACCTTCCCGGACGTCTCCAGCTGTGCACGCAGCCCTCTCCTCTATCAAGTTTCTGAAGCCAAGAATCTCAGATTCTGCCTCGTCACCTCTTTTCTGCAGCCCCCTCACCCCAGCCATTGAAGTCCGCTCAGCTCTATTGCAGAATCGATCCCAGCTCTGCCATGCTGTGCCAAGGCCGAGTACCCTCCCCAGGTGACGTTCCCCTGCTGCCTGGCTGCACTCTAGTCCCCAGCCCTTCTTCACACAAGGGAGACAGGACTGAGTCTCCCTCCTGCTGAAGCATCTCCCACCTGGTCCCTGGTACCTGGAATGGGCAGGGCTGGCGGAGCGGACGTGACTGGGCCTGCCTGCCCAGCTGCTGATTATTTTTTCAAACACGGCACCCTTGCTGCCACCCCTGCTGCCACTCCAGTCTCGCCTCCAGCCAGGCCCCTGCCTCAGATTCTGCAGGTGGGGCTGCTCAGTGCACATGCAGCCCCTCCGCACAGCCCCCTCGCCCCTAGGACCCTGTCCCCTGGCTTCCAAAGCACCCATTGCCAATGGGAATCATCTTTCATTTCCCTCCCCTCTCCCACCACCCAGGATAAATGTTCCACAAGAGCAGCCACCTGACTGACACTGTGCCCCCAGGGCCTCGCCCACGTGCTCCCGAGGTAGGAAAAAGCAAACTGGAGACGAAAGGAGTCCAGGCAGGGACCAGGGACAGAGCCTAGTGCTGCTGCTCACTGGGCCTGGACAGAGGGGCCAGGGACAGGAAGGGAGAGGGTCTGGTGGCTGGTGCCAACAGCCCTCAGGGACCACCTCCAGCAAGGGTGAGGGCTCAGAAGCCACAGAGCAGTGCAGGCCTTGGGAGCAGGGACCAGAGGGTGAGGCCCCAGGAGGGCAGACACCGTGGACTAGAACTGGGGGACGCTGACTATAGTCAGGCACTGGCCTACACCCACCACAGCAGTCATTCCACTGACACCTCTGAGTACCACAGGCAGCGGGTCTGATCAGCAGTCCCACTTTGCAGATGAGTAAGCTGAAGTCAGGGAGATGACATCATGGGCCACATTTGCACAGCAAGGGGAAGCCCAAGCTAGGACTGGAACCCAATCTTGGAATCGCCCCGCTACATGCTTCCCTGAGGTCTGACTTATTTTCAGGGATGAGGCTGGTCCTGCCCTGTCCCTCCTCCCCCAAGCAGAGCTCCCTGCCACCGGCCCGCCCCTTGGCTCACTCACTGAAAGCAGTTCCTGGCTCCGGCGGTGCGCCGCAAGTACTGTCGCAGAGAGCCCAGGAACTCGCCCAGGTGCTCAGGGCACACGGCCATCTCCTGGCGGACCAGCTGCAGATGCTGTGATGTCACAGGGTGGGTGAGCTGTTGTCTTCAGACTCCCTGCCAGCCTTCTGCCCCAGGATGCCACCCAGCCCCAAGGGCACAGCCTGGGACTCAGTCTCCCCAGGACAGGACAATCTGGTCAAGATAAAACCAACCCCCCGACGCCCACCATACACAGACACACGCTTGCATTTTTACATGTGAAAATTGGCTAAAAATGGACTAAACTTATGAAGCCAAATGCTAAAAAACAGACAAAGGGCTTTGGAAAGACAGAGCTGCCTGCAAGGCATCAGATCCGAGACACAATAAAATAAGTGACCAGCAGGACTGTTTCTGTCACTGTCCTGCTGATAGCTTTGCTCCTGGCCAAACTGAGCTACAAACACTCCTGGGAGGGGAGGGTGGCCAAGTGCAGGGGCTGCATCTCCCCTTGTGGAGGTGGCAGGGTAGGAGGGAGCAGGGACATCAAGCCACCTGCATTCTGAGTCCCTGCTCAGGCAGGGATGGGGCCACAGGGGAGGGGGGCCTCACCATGTTGATGCCTTCTTCATCAGAGAGATGCTGCTGAAGGTCAAACCAAAGTGTCTGCAACAACAAAGCATGAAGAGATGATGGAGACAGAGGCCACCTCTGCAACGGAGGCTTCCAGGATCACCACAATGACACAGGATCTCCCAGGGCCAACAAAGAGCTCCAGCCCCTCCCCTCCAAGGTTCCAGGGACTCCAGAGTCCCTGGCTGGTGGGAGCTCCCAGGGGCCAGGCCTCCCTGGGCAGGGCTCAGCCCACCATCCAGGCACAGGGCTGGCTCATAGGGAACCTGGGTAGCCAGGCTGGAAGGCCAACCAGAGGGAGGGACACAGATCTCTTCCGGCCCTGGCGTCTAGGGGCACTGGAGCCATAGACGCCAAGCAGGACAGTATTGTCCCTGGTGAAATCACACACCCGTGTCTTTCTTCTCTACACAAGCACATGTGTGAGGCAGTCACCTGGTGTTAAGGAAAACAAGAGTGGCAGACGTGCAGGACCCATCTTAATTCTTAATGTTTGAACAATGGGCCTGGCCTGATCGTTTCTGCACTGGGCCGGGTAAATTCCACAGTCGGTCCTGAAGAGGGTACTGACTTATCGGGGACACAGTGTGAATGCGCTTTGTAGGTGGCTGAGGTGGTCCTGCCAAGGCAAATTTGTTTCCATCCTTTTACCACCATATAGGTGGGCTCCTGGAGAACACGGGCTGCAACTGGTTCCCTAGGTTTCTCCCAGCCAGCAGGGCCGAAAGAGGGTGAGGATGAGCTAAAGATGAGGGAAGGGTGGAGCAGGCATGGTGGCACCTACCTATACACCCCCCTCTCCCTGCCTCGCTGTCCCAGCGCTCCTCCCCGGCCCAGACGAGCCAGGAGCACTCAGGTTGGTCCGTCAGGGCGGAGACCAGAGTCAGCCTCGGATTGGGTCCTGCTCTCAGCCCGGGCCAATCAGAGGCCGGCGAGGAGGGCCCCGCCCCGCCTCCAGGACGCCCAGGTGCTCCTCGGTTTCCAACCAGACGGTTGTTAAGGCGACTGGGGCACTAAAAATAAGCTTCAAAGAGCCTCCCTCTGGGGGCGCCCGCAGAGTTGTTATGACAACCGGGTCTCAGGGTCCCCCGCCTAGCCTTTCCCACTGCTCCTACCCAGCAGCTGGCTTTAACGTCGGGGTTGGAGGGGGGGGTAGGGAGAGCGATCCCATCTCGGCCTCAGCCCTGCAGGTGGGATCACGGCCTCCTCCCTCTGGACTCCCAAGTCTCGGCCCTAGCCTTCTCCTGGGGACCCCGCCCGCTGCCCTCACGAATTCCTCAGAACTAACTCACAAACCCATCAAAGCATGTTCTTTTGCACTTTTGCAAAAGGTATAAAATTCAGAAAAGTAGGAGAAATGTAAAATTACCACTGCAAGCCTACAGCCCGGAGATACCTGTTATCTTGGTGTATGGAGGTGTATGGGTATGGTGTGGGCATGTGTATAGGTTTTGGTATCAGAATGTCTAATAATAATGGCTAAACAACACTGCTAATATTAAGTGCTAACTATGCAGCAGGCTTTGTGCTAAGCCATTAAGACATTATGTTATTCAATCCTCACAACAACCCTGTGAGAGGTACCATTCTGATTATTTTCTCTATGGTTAGAGGACTCTGAGGTACAGAGAGGGTGAGTCACTGGCCCAAGGTCACACAGCTGTGAAGTGGTACAGCCAGGATTCAAACACTGTCACTCTGTCACTGGTAAACCTTAAGTGAAACTGTTTCCTTTCTTCCAAAAAATATTATTATGGCCTCAATTGCATTCCCCCAAAATTCATACGTTGAAGCCCCAGTACCTCAAAATATGACTACATTTGGAAATAGGACCTTTGAAGAGGTGATTAATTTAGAATAAAGTCACATGACTGGGCCCTAACCCAATATGACTGGGGTACTTGTAAGATCAGGACACAGACAAGGAGAAGACAGCCATCTACATGCCAACAAAAGAGTCCTCAGAAGAAACCAGCCGTCCAGCATCCTGATTTCAGATTTCTAGGCTTGATCTGTGCGAGGATGAAGGCCTGGGTTTCAACCCCCAGCCTACGGTACATGGTTCTGGAAGCCCTGAGAAACACACAGCCATTCTCTGAGTCCAGAAATGTTCTCTGAAAACATGATTCTGCAAAAGCTGTCCCACTTCCTATCACTCGTGGACACGCCACACTGTGTTTAAAAGACTTCACGCTGCCAGTCCTTCTAACTTCTCCTGGGACGTCACCAGCCCTCACCCCCCACCATGCTGCTGCCTGCCCAGACCACCCCACCTTCAAGCCTCCTTGGAGCGCTGTCCCCTTGGTGCCTGTGACCCTGCTGACTTACTCCCCTAGGCTCCTCTCCTTGGGTCTGTACCTCGGACATGTTCCCAGGGTCTGCCTTGAGTCCATGCTCCACCTGGGGGATGTCCCTTCCCAGGCTCTCCAATTTCTGTCCCTGGGAGCTGAGAGGGTGGGGGACAGATAGAGGGATGGAGATGGGGGCTCAGCACTCACCTTGTTCTCCAGCCGTCCTATCAGCTCTGCCAGTCGGCTGACCTGGGCCTCCAGGCCCTCCTCCTTGGGGTCCGAGGAGGCTGGGTGAGAGAGACAAAGCTGCTGATGGGGGCAGGGCCAGGCCTGAGCAGGAGGGCCAGCACCCCGCCCCTCTCCCCAGGGTAAGCCCTGCCCCCAGTCCTAGATCCTGTGGGAGGCCCAGGCCCCACCTGGACCACTCTGAGAATTCCTTCCAGGACCCCCAGCCAGTGCCCCACACCCTGGGCCATCATGCTCTCTCACCAGGTGGAAAGCTCTTCCCTTGCTCTGCAGCCATGAACTTGTGGTTGGGGGCATAGGGGGCTGTGGGGCTCCCAGACCAGGTCTCCACCATGCTGTGGCTGGGTTTGCTGTGGTTGTGTCTGCAGGGAGAGTAGGGAAACACATACTATGAGGGAGGCCGTGAGGCCCTGGCCGCTGCAGCAGCTTAGACAACAATCAAGCACCGGCAATGGGCTGAACCGTGCACAGAACTCACTCCGCGGAGCCCCATCCCTGTGAAGCAGACATCATGTACTTGGTCCACAGAGGAGGATGCAGGGCCCAGAGGCTGAGGCCACGCTGCTAGCGGGACATGGTCGGGATCAGAACTCATACCCATTCTAGGAGCCCAGACCCTGCTCCCGGGAGGTTCAGTTCCAGGCCCCCAAGCTCCCTGTGGCTCATAGCAGCCCCTCCCCTACCTGGCCTGCCTCCCCAGGAGCTGATTCAGTGTTCCGCTGCTCTAGGGGGTGGGACGGGGCTGGGTTTGCAGCAGTCAGACAAGCCCCCTCTCCAAAAAAGGAAGCTCTAAGACACAATGGAGAGCGAGCATCTAACAGGACAGACACCCATGATCCTGAACTCAGCCTGGCCACATCTCCTGCCCCTACACGGCCCGCCCCCTACACTGATGTGCACAGCCCCCCATGTCCTGAGACACACACACAGCCCATCAGACACTGTGCCTGGCACACGCTAGGGACTCAGCAATGCTTGGTGAATGCCTGAACCCCTACGTGCAAAAATGCTGGAAAATACACCAGACATCCACATACACACAGACACATGTATCCACATCACACTCCCGCGGGCACAGTGGTCCCAGCCCCTCTCTGCCTTGGGAAGTGCTGCCTTGCTGTGTTCTGGGAGTCCTCTCCTGGGAACCAGCAAGCCCAGCAGCCGCTCCCTGTGCAGCAGGCCCCCGTGGGAGGAGAAAGGATGGCAGGGTCTCTGACATGTCAATCCTGGTGGCTCATCAAACCAGCAGCAAATTAAATGTGGCCTTCAGACTGTTATTTAGGGCAGCGGGAGTTCCCCAAGGGCAGTAGGGTCTGAACCAGTGACTCCAGCCTGGATCACGCCATCCCCAGGGCTGGGAAACACGATGCCAGGGGACTGCAGGAGGGAGCTGGGAGAGGTGAGGTTTGGGCGGTTGGACGTGGGAGTGCACAGGAAGCAGATGCATCTCCCTGTCTAGATGTGCCCCCACCCCTGCCACCCATGTCCCAAAGTAAGGTCCCAAAGAGGGGGCGGGCAGGGGTAACCGCTGACACAGGACAGAATTGGCAAAGTGCAGGAAATCAGCCATGGAAATCGGGTACCAGTCCTATCTGCTCTGCAGCAGGATAGAAATGTCAAGTTTTTAATCAAGATAGTGACCAAAAAATGAAGAATATCTAAGCGACAGCTTCCAGAGCTGTGGCTGTTAACCTCAGGGACCCTCAAAATCACAAGACTGATTGCAGATGCAGAGTCCTGGGCTCAGCTCCCAGGGGCCCAGATCCAGCGGGCATGGCCGGCGACCAGGAATCTGCATTGTGTATTTCCCAGGTGACTGGGCTGCACGTGTTCAGAGCAAATGCATTTTGGGAACAGCATCATAGAGCAGCCTTGGCAATTGTGTCTGTGTGGGACCAGCCCTGCACCGATCAAAAAGCACATACACAAACGCCTACCCCAGGCAACCAGCATCCTGCCCAGCCAGGGCTCTGCCCGGGAAACCCAAGGCTGGCAGAAAGTCAGGGCTCAGACACCGGGCTCTGGCTCCTGTCTATTTCCATTTCCTTATTTCCCCTTCGCTCTGGGCAATCAGCTGTGCTGGGAAGAACAGGCACAAGAGGGTTGGTCTCAACTTGGGAAAGCAAATGTGAGGGCTGGTGGTCCCCACAGTCTGTCTCCGGAGCCCAGACTCCCTGCCTCAACAGTGTCCCCACCCAAGAGGGGGGACCCCGGGGCTTTTCCATGGCTTCAAGGACCTGCAAATGAGTTTTAGGTAAACAATAATGTGAGCAAAATTGGGGTTGGGGAGTTGGCAAAACTGATGAGAGTCTAAGAACTAGTCATAACAATGTGAGGAGGCAGGCATATAATCGTCCCCATTTAGCAGCTGGGGAAGTGGAGGCACAGAGAGGGGCAGCAGCTTCCCCAAGGTTGCCCAGCTTCCAAGAGCACACACATCACCCCAAGGTGTGCATGGCCCAAGTGACCAGCAAGATTGCATGGACGCACCGGATCTGGCTGGTCTGCTCCTCGATGGCCTCCACGGCGCTCTCCACCGAGCTCAGCAGTGCCTGGATCTGACTGGCCGTCTCCTTCAGGAGGAAGCGTGTCACAAACTGGTCCACATTGCTCCCGCCTTCATACACCTGGGGAGGGAAAAGAAGCGGAGCAGAGGGGAAAGAGGTTGGGGAGGGGTCAAGGGTGGGGATCTGGTACAGAGCAGGGGGGACACCTGGGGTTGGTGTCTCTGCTTTGCCGGGGGACGGGGGACCCCCGGCTCCTGCATGAAGGCAGGGTCTATGGACTCAGACCCCAAGGTGTGAGCCCTGGCTTCACCACATACTAGTTCTGTGACCTCTAGGAGCACAAGAATCATTGGAGCATCTAGCTTACAAGGTTGTAGTGAGGACTGAATGACAAAAGGTATATAAAATACTCAGTGCTGCGCCTGTCACAGAGCAAATACTCCACGTACTGTAGCCACTGTGATAAAGATGATGGTGAAGATGGTGGTGGTGGTGATGATGGCAATGATACAGTGGTGATAGATGATGATGATGGTGATGATTATGACGGTGGTGAAGATGGTAAAGGTAGTGGTGGCAGTGATAATGATGGTGATGATTATGACAGTGATGACGATGGTGGTGGTGGTAATGGTGGTGATGATATGATGATGATGGTGAAGACAGTGGTGGTGCTGATGGTGATAATGAGGATGGTGATGAAGGTAATGACATGGTGATGACAGAGATGATGGTGATGATGATGATGATAGTGGAGATGGAGATGAAGATGGTGGTGGGGGTGATGACGGTGACTGGTGGGGATGTTGCTGATGTTGCGGACAGGGATAAAGTAGTAGGGAAGAAGAATTCACAACTTCTTCTCCTGCCTTCCTCCTTTTTGGGACGGGCGTGGGGTCACATACCTATAGTCCCAGCTACTTGGGAGGCTGAGGTGGGAGGATCACTTGAACCTAGGGGTGCTGGGCTGGAGTACACTATGCCTATCGTGTGCCCATACTAACTTCGGCATCAACTTGGTGACCTCCCAGGAGCAGGGGACCACCAGGTTGCCTAAGGAGGGGTGAATCAGCCCAGGTCAGAAACAGCAGGTCAAAACTCATGCTGATCAGCAGTGGGATGGTGCCTGTGAACAGCCAATGCACTCCAGGCTGGGCAATACCCCATCTCTCTTAAGAGAATCCTGTATCCCCTAAATGTTCCATATACCCCCTTAGATGAATAATAAAAGTTTGCCTTTAAAAACATAGTGAATTCTTTGGGCCCCAGGCCTACAAGCTGCTATGCTGAAAAACGACAGACGTGAACCCAAAGCAGCCGGAGATTAAACTGTCTCCCCAAAAAAGTGCCTGAGACTCAGTCCCCAGAGGGAGGGAATGAGAGGGGAGTCTTGGGGGAAAGAGCGGGAGGCTTAGAGGCCACATGAAGAAGAACTCTGCGGGATATGAACAGGGTATTCCACAAATTTTGCTCTGTGGGGTGGGACAATTTCCCCTTTGGTCAACAGTCTGCAGCAGAGATATTTCTCAAGGTTTCTGGATCCAGCAGGGTTTCTTTTGGCTTCAGAAAACTTTACGGTGGAAGAGAGAAGGCTCTGGCTCAGCCGGGTCACTCCAGGATGACAAGGATCAAAGGACCCTGTCCTGGGAGCCAGCCCCTCCAACCCTGTGCTGCTCTCCCCGCCTCCTCTGCCAAGACCCCACCCATCTGAGCCACCTGCTCGGCACCTTGGAATTCTGCCCAGTCTGTGGCAAGGCAAGGGAACACAGGGCTCTCCAAGAAAGAAAATTAAACCATCCATCACTCTGACTGGGAATTAATTAGCACTAATTGCACAAGGGAACCACAGTAGAGACAGACCAAAAAATGGAGGTAGGGGTTGGGAGCAGGGGAGCAAGGGTGAGAGGGGAGAGAGGCCAAGAGGAGGGCACTGCAGGATGGGAGGGGTGGAGGTGGACACCCTGTGCCAACCACCAGGCCAGCGTGCTGGACGCAGGCCCCGGCAGAGCGCATGCCAGTTTCTGGTGGCCCACTGCACTGCGATGATCAATTACCCTTCCTAGCAGACAGCTCAATTCACACACATTCCAGTGGTCAGGGGGCTCTGGACAAACAAATGGCCAAAAAAGAAGGAGACATAACCCAGTAAAAGATCTGAACAGAAAGAGAAAGGCTACTAAAAGCCATTAAGCAGAAAAATAAGCTGCAGTAAGTGTGTTAAAAACACCCAGATAACTGACTATACCTCAATAAAAAAAGAAAAAGAAAAGAAAACACCCAGATAAGTGTGACTGGTTAGCTGAATTAAAAAAAAAAAAAAACAGACAAGTTAAAAAGGCAGTTTTTACTCTTTTGTCCTCCACCACCATCGATGCCTCAGTCGAGGAGCCAGCTCCAGAGATTCCAGAGGGAAAGGATCAGATCCAGGAATTTTGCATTATGGGGACAAGTGACTCATACGCAGGATGACAGGGAGATCTTCTGAAACCTAGAAACCTCTGGACGTTTACCACATGAGCACTTGTCTGGCAAAGAATACCTAGGAATTCCTCCCAAATCTTCTAGGGTTGAATGTGAGAAAGAAAAGTTTTACATAGAGAGGTTGTGAGAAAAAGCATGGTGATCACCCAAGTTAAAATTAAGGTTCTACAGTCAGAATGACCATCACTCAAAAGTCCACAAACGACACATGCTGGAGAGGGTGTGGAGAAAAGGGAACCCTCCTACACTGCTGGTGGGAATGTAGTTTGGTACAGTCATTATGGAAAACAGTATGGAGATTCCCCAAAAGACTAAGAATAGACTCACCGTATGATCCAGCAATCCCTCTCCTGGGCATATATCCAGAGGAAACTCTAATGCGAAAAGATACATTCACCCCAATGTTCACAGCACCACTACTTACAATAGCCAGCACATGGAAGCAACCTAAATGTCCACTGAAAGATGACTGGATAAAGAAATTGTGATATATACCATAAGAAATGATCAAATAATGCCATTTGCAGCAATATGGATGGACCTGGAGATTGTCATTCTAAGTGAAGCAAGCCAGAAAGAGAAAGAAAAATACCATACGATATCTCTTATATGTGGAATCGAAAAACAAACAAACTTACTTACAAAACGGAAATAGACTCACAGACATAGAAAACAAATTTATGGTTACCAGGAGGGAAGAGGGTGGGAAGGGATAAATTGGGAGTTAGAGATTTGCAGATACTAACTACTATATATAAAACAGATAAACAACCAGTTTATACTGTATAGCACAGGGAACTATACTCAATATCTTGTAGTAACTTATGCTTAAAAAGAATATGAAAATGAACATATGTATGTTCCTGTATGACTGAAGCATTCTGCTGCACACCAGAAATTGACACAACATTGTAAACTGACTATCCTTCAATAAAAATATATTTTAAAAAAAGGGAATATTCCCTCACACCATACACAAAAATAAACCCAAAATGGCTTAGAGACTTGAACATAAGACAACTATGAACCTCTTAGAAGGAAACACAGGCAAAACATTATCTGACATAAATCTCAGCAATGTTCTCCTAGGGCAAACTACCCAAGCAATAGTTATATAAGCACAAAGAAACAAATGGGACCTGATTAACTTTATAAGCTTAAACCTTGTAAGCTTATACTTAAAAAGAATATGAAAACAAATATATGTATGTTCCTATATGACTGAAGCATTGTGCTGCACACCAGAAATTGACACAACATTGTACACTGAGTATACTTCAATAAAAAATATGTATATATACATATATATACACATATATTATATATATATAAAACTACAAAAGAATAGATTAAATGAAAGTTTCTGCTATATAGCACAGGGAACTATGTTCAGTATCTTATAATAACCTTTAATGAAAAAAGAATATGAAAATGAACATATGTATGTATATGCAACTGGGACTTTGTGCTGTACACCGAAATTGACACATTGTAACTGACCGTACTTTAATAATAAGAAGAATTTTTTTAAAGAAAAAAACAAAAATCAAACCTTATTTACTATTGTAAATGGAAAACCAGCAGCATATGTCATAAATGAAGGCAACTGTAAACATGAATACAGTATAAAACACATACAAAAAAATTAAGGTTCTAGAGGTTGGGAAATAAAAACATTAACATGATTAAAGTGTAACTATTAGTGGTTCAGTCAGTAAGGAGTGTCCAAATATGGAAAATAGTCAATCATCTCAAAAATTCTTCTAATTTCACAAAAGGGAACAGAATGTGTTTTTTATTAGCTAGGTATAAAAATGGGATTAAGAGTCTTAACGATGTATGTTTTAGAAGTCACTAGTGAAATGAAAACTACAATGTTTACCTCTGAAATCATAATCAATGTTAAACAAAGCAGATGAACGAACGGTAAAAAAGAGAAAGGAACATTAAAAAATGGGAAGCACGTAAGATTACGACAGCAGCCAGACCAGCTAGATCAGAACAATTAAGAAAAGCCACCT
Source organism: Camelus ferus (assembly GCF_009834535.1). Classification (NCBI taxonomy): domain Eukaryota; kingdom Metazoa; phylum Chordata; class Mammalia; order Artiodactyla; family Camelidae; genus Camelus; species Camelus ferus. Next base: position 56,427,905 of record NC_045704.1, on the reverse strand, counting down.
CAACTGCCCCGTGTAAAGGCACAGTCCCAAGTTTGATGAAATGAGGTCCACCTGGAGGCACAAGGAAAGCCAAGCAGCACGGAAGGATCTGCCAAAGGAAAGCCTGTGCAGAGATTCTGCTACCAAATTTGATCAAATGACTGGGACAAGTTGCAATATCACCATCAAAGTAAAATTTAAATAGGAAAGGATTACATAAGATGAAAAGGGTAAGAATAAATGACAAAAGGCATCATGCATCACAAGGACACGACATTATTAAATCTTTGTGCAACGTGAGAGGATATTGCTCTAAATATGGCTCTGGGAGGATTAGATGGGTACAACCAATTTATAAAGCAATTCTGCTTTATGTCGAGAGCCGTATACTGCTCATATTCTCTGACCCAGTAATCCTCCACTTCTGATCATCTATTCTTAAGAAGTACTGCAAAATGTGGACAGATAATTCATGTCCCAAGGTTACAGTGTTATTGATAATAGCAACAACCTGGAAATAATCTAACATCCCCAACAACTGAGAAAAGTATGTAAATTGAAATATTTATATTGATGCTTTTAAACAGCTTTAATAACCTGCGAAAAGTACTTGCTAAAATGTTAGGCGAAAAAAAGCAGAGAACTTTCGTGTACAGAATGATATTAAGTATACTACATACACAGAGAAAAAAAGGCTCAAAGGTAATAAACTAAAATGGTAACAGTGGTTAGGGACGGGGAAAAAGCAGTGATTTAAAAATCTTTATACTCTTTCTAAATTTTGCAACAAAGTATGTACCATTTACATAATAAAAACATAACAAGGTCTACATGCATCAAACATGGCTAAATATACAGACATGAAAACATCAGAAATATAATTAAGTGACAAAATATAATTTAGTGTGAAAAATTAGCTCACCACTGTCCCACAGGACAGATAAATTAGGCTAAGTATCTGCTGTAAATGGCATTGTCAGGATAGTCTGAAAGTCTTTAAAATGGGCAAAAAAGAGACCACTGGGTTTCTTGTGTAGTACACTCTTGGCTTATCTAGGTCTTTCCTTCTTTTATAGTTACTTCTAAAACTCTAACATATAAAAAGATGACAATAAAGCAAATAGTTCTCATCCACAGAAATGCATATGAATTTTGTCTGGTAGAATGCAACTGCTTGTTGCCCTGTGGATAGTGACCAATTCTGCATTTATTCACAGATTTGTTTCCGAACTCCGGGTTGCCTATACATGGGATATGTTCTTTGAATTTTCCTTTGAGCCTGTGTTAACACCTTACTGGTTCTCAAATTAATGAGTTAAAAAAAATCTTTGATGTGTACCTCTTATATTTGTACAAGAGACTCTACTGTATCTTTTTACAGAGTTGTCTTTTAACAGCATCTATTTCATAACAAAGAAATGAGAGCTATTTAAAGATTTTATATTCTCAAAGTTGTCAACTGAAATAAATGCACAACGTAAAAGTTGAGAGTTATGTTTTATTTGGTGGACATTTCTGAGGACTTGAACCCCTTCGAGCGGGGGATGACAGCCTCTCAGATTGCTCTGAGGGACTGCTCCGAAGAGGTAGGGGTGGAGCCAGGATATATAGGAGTTTTACAACAAAGACCAGGTAGTTGGAACATTAAAAGATTACTTGTTAATTGAAGAAAACCAGGCATCTCAAGTTAAAGAATTTAGTGCTTTTCTATGTATGGGAGGGAGCAAACAGTTGGGCTCATTGAATTCATTCCTTTGACAAGCACCTAGCTATCTAGGGCCAGTATCCCATACTTTCTTATTCTGAGTCCCCTCAGGGTGCACCATTGTGAGCAGAGGCCGGGTTGCAGGCTTATCTTCACTGGGGGGGGGGGGCATGTAGCAGCCACTGATGACTTAATGGCTTCAGCACTCACTGTTTACTAATATGGTTTGCAATATTTTTCGTTCACAGAGTACAAGCTACATCTTCTCAAGTATCCATAGGATAATGATCAAGATAAATAACGTAATATGTAGTGAAGAAATCTCAACACATTAAAAATTACTATCAACTACTTGCTTTTATCCTAATACTATGAAATGAGAAATGAGTGAGGACATTAAAAAACTATTAGAGACTACTGAGAAGAAATACTGTGTATTAAGGTCAATTGCTGCAGTGAAAGTACCATTTAAAGGTGTATTTCTAAACGTTCAACCTTAATTACTCCCCCAAATTTAAGCATTTCATTTCACATATGAAAAAGTACAGCAGGAACAATAAACCCAAGGAAATAGAGGTAGGAAATAATAATGATAAAAACTATAAAAACATACAATATAAGGGAAATGTAAATAAATGTATCAGGGGTTGGTTACTAGAAACAACTAATTAAAACAGGCAAAACTCTGTCAAATATAAGGTTTTTAAATGTAGCAAAAAAGGATAAAAATTAAACCAACACCTGAGCTCTAACAGCAGACATTTTATTGAACTTAATTTGCATTAGGTGTCTGTTTTGTTTCACACAGTATTTTAGTTTTTTTTCTTAAAAATAAGAACATACTATGCATAATGGATCATAAAACTGAACACATCCATGGCAGTCTTATTTAAAAATATACCAAAATGGACACCAAAAAGTAAAGAACTAAAATGAGGACTGATCTTAAAATCACTGTTAAAATAACCCCCTCCCCTATTTAGTACCTCAACCCAAGTTAATGGATTCATTCTTTCTATTTTTGAACAGAAAAATGATTCTAAGTTAGAGAAGCTGATTCACACACAGAAAATATTCAAAGCTGCCTACAATTCACTGCCAAACTATCATCCAATCTCAATTTCTCATGGAGAAGGAGATAAAACGGTCAGCTAGTGACAAGGATTCAGCAATGTGGTAAAAGAATAATGCGCCAATTAGGGTTTATCCCAGGAAGCGAAGGACTGACTGTTCAATAGGAGAGAATCTAATAATAGAATCCACCCCATCAATAGCTTATGAAAGATCATATGATCCCTGAAAAATACCAGAAAAGCATTTGAAACAATTTACTACCACCCCCGAAGGCAAAATTGAACGAAGAGGATGCAAAAATATTTTTCAACAGGCTGAAGAGGATTCTAAAATAAGCAGTGGTATTAATATTATAATTAGTGAAGAAATACTAGACAGAAGCATTTGAACATCAGCAGCAAAACAAGGATGGCTGATGTAGGGCCATTTCAATGTTTGCAAATCTGGGGAACATGCGACAGGACACGTCAGAGAAACAGGAACACCTTTCAGAAGTGAAGGTGATCACTAGGTAGCAACTTACATTACAACAGCATATCAACAAAAGCCAACAAGTCAGGTAAAATCAATGGATGCAAGAGAAGTTTCTGAAATAATCAACAAGCTGCATTTCTACAAAAAAAAAAAATTGGTTGGGGGAAGGGTAGAGCTCACTGGTAGAGTGTTCACAAGGTCCTGGGTTCAATCCCCAGTACTGCTATTTAATTAATTAAATAATTTAATCAATCAATTAATTAAATGAATAAAACCCTAATTACCTCCCAATTTTTAAAAAAAAATTGCTTAGAAAACACTCAACAGTAAGAAATGCCCCTTACAACTTACCACCACCACCAACCTACCATAAGAACGCACCAAAGGCTGCATGATTTCCAAGAGCAAAATCTCCAAAACTGCTCTATGTTGAATTGGTAGGCATTAAAATCTTCTCCTTGATGGAGAATTGACTAGTTATGAACAAAGACCAAGAAGCAAGCATGCAGGCTATTAATGCTGAGATAGCATTGCTGGGCAGTGGCCCCATTCACAGATTTGAAAACTAAGGCTCAAGGCAGGGATTGTAATGTGGGCATCTGGTGCACCTCACCCAGCCCATGAAGAATGGAGCTAGGGCCAACACCCCTGTTTGTGCAAGGATGTCAGAGTTTGGGGTCTTTCTGCCCTCCTTTCTAAATCCACTGCCCACCTTGATACCTTCAGAATATCAAATAGTCTACAAGGATGAACAATGAAAGGGAACTGGTCTCACATCCTATTAAAATATACTTTAAAACACCAAGACTCAAAACAGCAGGACCCTAGGACAGAAACCAAAATTTTCCAGGCCCTGTGCTAAGATCCCTTACTTCATTCAGTCCTCAGAAGCACTCTATAAGGTAAATGCTCCCATTCCACAGATGGAGAAACTGAGGTTCAGCAAGAGAAGTGACTGGCTGGGTTCCTTCAACCAGGCCTGGCTGATTCAATCAGCTAAGCTCCCTGGCCTCCACCTGCAAGTGGGTCTGGTGACAACTCTGCAGGGTTTGCCTTTCTGGGCCTCTGTTTCCATAGCTCTGAAAGGAGGGGAGTGACGTCAGCCACCAGCAGAACTGAAGCGAGTGTTCAGTCCTGGCCATCCAAGTCCTTAGGAAGTTTGCTGCCCCTTTTCTCCGTGGGTGCAGAGAAGGAACACCCCCCCACACCAGGTCCCGGGAGAAGCACCAGCCTAGGGAGGATGCAGACTCACACGTGGGGATGGAGCTGGGGGCGGGTGCTTATGCCCACAGAGCTATGATGCCAAGGCACCACAATGCCCAGCTCACAACTGGCCCCATCTCCCAGCCCTCCGTGCTCCTCCCCCACATCAGGACTTCCCTCCACGACATGCAGGGACTCCAGCACTTGGCCCCCTCCCAACACTCCTAGTGGTTCTGCTGCCCAGCTCACGTCTCCCGGCCCAGACACTGCACTCACCACGGACACCACTAGATCCCTGGTCAAGTTCAGATGCTCACATCCACCCCTCTCCCTCCTCACTCATAACCCTGCAAATCATCAGGTCTGACGCCTGTCCAAGGATCCTGAGGGCTCAGTGTGACTGCTCCTCTCTTATAAGACTCCATCCCAGGACCATGCCTGATTCTGGGAAAGGGCTTCACACTCCAAACCAGACCCTGCTGGACAGAGCCATTCGTTGAGCCGCTCCACCCACTTCACAGTTTACCTCACTCCCTCTAGGAGCCCCAGGCAAAGCCCACCTCAGAGCCAGATTCACCCGACACTTGGCATCACAAATCCAGGCATCCTTTGCTGAGGATGCTCTGGGGAAATGTAGAACCAAACCAGCACTCAGACCCTGGACCCCCAGGGGCCACCACACCCACTGACCTTCTTGGTGTAGCCCATGGCCTTCAGGACAGAGTGATTCAAGGTCTCCAGGGAGGCCAAGACGTCCTCATAGTCCCCCATGTGGTCCACAAAGTAATCTGGGGGAAGGGAAGGCAAAGCTCAAGGGTCATGGGAGGACTGTGCCCCTCCCCCCGGGCCCTCCCAACCATCCTGCCTGTGCCCCTCATTCACTACCTCTGCCCAGTCCCACTCCTACCCTCAAAACACACCACACCCAAGTCTTGGTCCCTGCAGAGCGGGCACCTACCACACAGCTCCTTGGTGTCCACGTGGCTGCAGAGACAGAAAGGGAGGGCTCAGAGGCAGGCCTGTCCAGTCCCCCCCCCCCCCACAGCAAGCACAGCCCACTGCAGCTGGTAAAACATCTCCCCTGCCTCCTCTCTTTTCATCCTCTGCCTTGACACATTAAGCCCCACTTTACAGATGAGGGAGCAGCAGGTAAAGGACGCTGCCCCCTCCCCAGGGATCCATGTCTATGCATCTGTCTGACCCCATCACCATGCCACCCACCCCAATCCTCTCCCAAAGTCATCGGCTGAGAACACTGTGAGCAGATAGGGCTAAACCAGGGGTTGGGAAGAGGGAAAGAGCCCGAGACTATTACAGGGTGTCAACAAAACTCTCACAAGATGCGCTGCCCTGGGCATCCCTGCCTGCAGGGTCCTGGGGCTCTGCTGAGGGAGGAGAGTCCTCCTGGTTCTCACCCTAGCCCTGCTAGCCCTTGGGTCTGGCAACCCCACTCCCACAGAGGGGAGAAGCATCCAGTCCTTCCTTGGCGGAGGCTGAGCCCACGAAGACCCCCTGCGCAGATGAAGGCACACGCAGCAGCCTCAGAGGCACCAAAGGGCCTGAGCATTCGTGCGGGTTCTGATGACCTTCCCTTTCAGGTCCAGTTCCCTGACACAGAGAGCAGGGGCTGGCTGAAAGTGTGTGCTGGGTGGGACCCAACTCCAGCAAGATGCTCCTGGGAAAAGGCTCGTGGTTCAGAGGCCCTGCAAACTCTGTCTTGCAGGTTCCCCCAGTTCGCATCACATATTAAAATCCTGGGGGCAGATATCACTCAGTGGTAGAGCCCACGTTTGGTGTGCACAAGGTCTTGGGTTCAGTCTCCAGTACCTCCATTCAAAAAAAAAAATAAATAAACCTAATTACCTCTCCCCCGCAAAAAAAAAAAAAAAAAAATTGTTAAAAGTTCTGACAAATCCTGCAGAAAGGAAGCCTATTTAACGGTGCTTTAAAGCAGCATCTCCCCCATCTTTCCAAGCCATGTGAATGGTTTTGGGTAGAAAGCCGATTTAGCATCCTGAGGAGGGAGTCACACTCCAGGGAACGTTGGATACAAAATTCTCCTAAAAGTCTTTAGAGCTCTGATCTTCTCTAATGGAAAGCCCACCCTGCCCGCACTCACAAGCTGTGTGTCAGTGCCCCTCTCTCCCCTATCCAGCTGCCCAAATGAGGATGAATAATCAACAGGCACCTGCTGAAGCCCTTTCAAGCTCCCTGGGGGGCTGCAGGCACCGCTCAGAACCTCCATCTGGCTCCAGAAACAAAGCATCCCCCTGGAGTGTGCAGCAGGAAGCTGTTTCTTTCAAGTGGCCTTTCCCTGGGCAAGGATGCCCGCGCCACCTGCCCCACCCTGGCTCCCGGCCTGCACCTCCCAGGACACTCAGCCCCACTCTGGTCCAGGCCATCTCTAGCCTGTCACAGGGGACTCCAACTTATCAAATCTGCCCCCAAGCAGCCCCCAGGAACTGAGGTCCTCATAACCTGAGCGGGGTGGAGAAGGGGGCTTCATCCTGCCTGGGGATCCCAAGGAAGTGGGAGGAGTTCAAGCTGGAAAGGGTCAGATTCGTTAGAGGAGAATGTGAGCTTTTGCACTCGATTTAGGGATGAGCTGGGGCTGGAGTTTTTGGCTGACTGAGCTGCAGGTTAAGGTTCTGATGGAGGAGCGGGATGGAGGAAAGGGAGTTAGGTGCAGCAGAAGTAGGGTTACGGTAAGAGTTAGCATCAGTTTGGCTTAAGGCGAGCCCTGGGGAGGAGCAGGGTCACAGAGTTCTTGTTGAGACTAGGGATAAGCACAAAGCGTTGTGGTAGAACTGGGCTAAGTTGCCCCACCTCCCCCTTTCCTCATCCTGCAAAATCCAGGCTCTTTCCCTGCTTCGCCACCTATGCTCAGAAAAGAGAAACACTTGCCAACATCATGTCAATTGGTTCCCTCCCCAAATTGCCCTGACGCAGAGGGGAGGGGGGCAAACAGATCCGGCTTTTGGATTAGGGAGTTTGAGGTCTCCTGCCCCTGTAGTGAGTGGGCAGTAGAGACTGAGTGAGAAAGACGCAGCCACCCGACTCCCTCCAACCCCCCGGAGGGTCTGCTACTGCCCTACACGCAGCTCACTTGGTGTTGTCAGAGTCGATTGTGTGGAAGAGATCCTCCAGTTCTTTCTCGTTGAGGACGCCATCTGCAAAGAAGAGCTGGAATTCCTCCAAGGACAACTTCCCATCATCTGTGAGGAAGGGAGGGAGAGGGGAGAGCAGCAGGTGTCTAAGAGATGGGACATCCCCAGAGCCAGACAATCCCCAAACTAACAGACGACCTCCAGCTCAGATAATCCCTGCCTGCCCCGCTAATCCAAATTAACCAGCAAACTCCAGCTCAGGGAGCTCACCAACTCATCCAGCTAATTCCCAAACCAACAGACCAACACCCATTTACAAGTAATCCCCAAATCAACAAATGCTGGGGCTCATTATGCCCCATCAATAAGTAGAGAGCCCTGTGCCCCGCCCCCACCAATCTTCTCTTCAAGTCACCTGACCATCTACAGGTACAGGTACTACTTAATGTAGCTCCACACCCGTGAGAGGCAGGGCCAAAGTGGGGCAATCTGATGACCACTCTTCATTGTTTCCAAATGCTGAGATAATCTCTACACTCTGAAACTGTCTCCACAGCAGCCTCCTCCAAGCCAGGGTGCTGACGCTGGGGAGGGGATGACCCCTCTCCACGCTGCCTTCGCAGGTTCTGACCAGAGGAGCCAGCTCCAGTAGTGACACAGAGTTCTCAGGGTGCCAGGGATGCAGCCCCGAGGATGCTAAACCACAAGGGGAGGGGTTGCCAGGCCTGGGGCTGCGGTTCTGGGATGGGGGGCAGGGCTCTGGACAAAGGGCACCCCCAAGCAGACGCACGCCACTTGTCCCCTCTATCTCACCTCTTCTTCCTCCACATGCAGTCACCCTGGGCAACAGCATCTGCTGGGGACGTTCTCATGGGGTTGGGCGGTGGGGCAGACAGGCCACCGAGGAGGGGCTCACAGCAGAACTCCAGGGACTCCCTCCCACCTAGGCATTCCTGCTGAGCACACTCTGGCAAGTGATCTCCACCCACCTCCACCTCCTTTCCAAGACAGGCTCCTGTTCTGCCTTAAAGGAGCCAAGTTGTGAGAGGCAGTGGAGGTCAGGGAGAAGGGTGGGCCTGGCCCCTCTGCAGACCCCTTCCACTACTTCCAGCCAGTTTGCAATCAAAGCCCTTGAGAGCCCACGTGACACTTAGTGTGGAGGAGAAAGAAATGCCTTCTTGGTGGGGGAGGGGGAAGCAGCCCAGCGGCAGGCACTGGGGGAAGGGGAGCGCAGGCTGGATCGCAGTCCCCCAGTTCTCTCCGGTAGGTACCGTTATGCAGGGCACTGTCGGCCCATTTGGACCTGGCAGACCTACTTGGGCCTGGAGCAGAAGGCACTCATACATTTTAAAGGCTCCAGAGCTTCTGTCTCTGCTGCCAGCAGCTCTACAGGGGCTCAAAGTCGGGCAACAGGAGAGAGCACTCCTCACGCCTTGCGTGGCTTCCCTCAGCCTGTGTGGAGAGACTCGAAAATAGTGCCTGCATGTTGGGGGGCTGGGGCAACGTCCCATATGCCTCCAACATCCCAGCTCAGGGTTCAAGGTCACAGACGAGGAATGAATTTGCGACTCTCAAAAACAAGAACCCCGCAAACAAAAACCCCCATTCACACTCAGAAGACCCAGAAACCAACCATAAAAAGTACATGATACCAGCTGTGAAATCTGTAAACTCAGCTGTGGCTCTTTCTCTTCTGTGAAAGAGACTTTCCAGATTTCCTTTGATGAGACAGATAAGAACCCAGGAGGCACAGTTTAGAACCTGGGTGGACACACAGGGCTCTGGGTGTCCACGCATTCAGTCCTCACGGGCTCCCCGACGGCGTAGGTGACAGAGCCGTACTGGGCACTGAGTGGTGAAGGGACCTGCCCGGGTCCCACAACTGGAGCTTGAACCCAGGCCACCTGGCTCCTGAGTCCATATGCTCTCAACCCGACCTGGGGCAGGGTCTTGTGGCAAGACCCCCAGCCACGGGGCTCCGTGGAAAATCTGGGGACAAGTCTGGACTGAGTGGAAGCCTGCTGGGATCGATTAGTCACGTCTGCCACGGGCCCGGGGCTTGGTGGGGGGTTCTCCCTGCCGCCCTCTGCCCTCTCCTGCGAGTCCACGCATCTCCGTCCAGCCTGCACTCAGAACAGGCGGAGAGAGGCCCGCCAGGCCTCGGAAGCACAAAGCCTTCTCGGTGACATTTCCCTTGGTTGTCCCACTGCAACCCTCACAAACCCAGATCAGCTAATGAGGAAGCAACATCTGCCCGGGCCTCTGTCCAATTACATGAGTGAGCAGGCCGGCACCTCCAGGACCCCAAGTGGGCCATTTGCAGGTGTCCTCGCTAATTAGCGTGAGCTCAGCCTCTGTCGCAGTGACCTTTGAAATGCCAGGCATCTTCCAGTGTCCCCGTCCCATGGAGGGTAACACCGTCTGGCACTCAGCCCTCCGCTGCAGCCATACCACCCTTCTGGGTGCCATACCCCCCCAGGTGTCCAAGCAGAAAACCCCCACCTTCTGTCTCCCCTTGGGAGCCATGCCCAGTTCCCACCTCCATTTCCATGAAGATGGCTCTGTCCCTGGAGCCATCAAGACAGGACAGCCTGAGCCCTTGCTCCCGTGATCCCAAAGGCTAATTCCACTCCAACCTGCGGCCACAGGCCTAATTTGAGACCACATCCCCCTCTTCCGCCACACAGGCTTTCTCGCTGCTGGGGTCACCCAGGGCAGAGCCAGCATCCAAGGTACTAAACAAGTGTGCACACGAGTGTGCATCTCTGGCTCTGTCTACACCCACACTCATACGTCCGTCCACACAATTCTGCCCACACAATGTCTGCAAACTGTGCTGGGCTGAATTGGAACCACCTGACCTGCTCCCCAGCCGAAGACCTGCGGTCTCTCATGTGCCTTTCCCAAGCCTGGTTTGTGTCACCTGTAAAAAGGGGGGTGGTACTCCTTCTCCCAGTAGGAGCACAGTGAACATCAAATGAGGAGGTCTGTTAACATCTTGGTGCATAACTGATGCCACTGGCCGCCTCCACCAGGTGGTCAAGTCCTGGCAGTCCCAGCACGGCTGGGAATCAGACACTGGTTGAAAAACCCAAGGGCTGTTTTCCGAGGCACTCATCAGTTGGTCTGAGGGCTCGCTGACTCCTTACAGCGTGCCGAGACCCAAGCCTCCCTGTACCTTCACTACAGCTCTGTGAGCAAGTCTGTCACCTGCATTGGCCCACACCAGGGACAAGCCCAAATCCCTACCTGTAAAAACCTCACAATCGGCTGAGGGTTGTGGCCAGCACACTGCAAGGACCTCTCCACCCCAGGCGGGTGCACACTGAAGACTAGAGAGAGGCCTGAATCAGGGGTCAAACCCCCAAACTCCTTTCTCGAATCTCTAATGCTGTTCAGGCCGCGATGGCAATACCATGGCAATTTCTCCAGTGCCATTAACGTCCCCCTACATCACTCTCCTTCCTCCCTGCTTCCTATGGAATTGCTGCTCATGGTCCAGGGTCCCAGAGGCCTGGGAGGAACCAATATCATACTCAGGGTGCGGTCAAGAGATGGAGACTCCTGGGTGCTGATGTGCAGCCCAGGCCTGAGCACCCCCTCCTGTCTCCGGAGGCCTCACCTTTTACACGAACACGATGGGGAGATAGCTCCAGAGAAACTCTCAGGATCAGGAGGGAGGGGGGCCCGGGCCCAGGCGAGAGCTGCCACCCTGAACTGCAGCTGCAGTATTTTCCCCATGAACAAACACTGAGCACTGCCTGATTCTCTTTTAAAAAGTCTGCCACCCACGTCTCCTCCCGCGTTTTCCCTAACAGCCCAGGGAAGGAGGCAGATTAAGTGCTATAGTCCCACTTTACAGATGGGGAAACTGAGGCCCAGAGAGGGCCTGTGCCTTGGTTAAAGTCCACAGAGAGTTGCTCTGGGCCTTAGAATGAGGACCACAGTATTCCTACAAAGCTAGAACACTCTCTGTGGCGGCTGCAAGGTTCAGGTGGGCCTTAGTAAACTTTATTATCCTCTGGTCCCTGCCTTTCAGAAAGGTCCAGGGGAAGTCGGGAGAAGGGGCGTGTCCTGAATTCGCTGGTCAAGACAATGTGCTGCTCACTTTGCTGGGGAGGCTACATGAGGTGGGGGAATGTCCTGGGGGTCCACAGCAGGGCCTCGGCTGCCTTCACGCAGCTGGGTGACCCTGGGCAAGTCACTGACGGACTTGCTAGAACAGGGGCAACAGTGCTGTCTCAGGTGGCTTTGAGGAGGACGGGTGCCTGGGCCTAGGAAGGGCCAAGAGTGAGGCTGGGGGCTCCTTGAAGGGTGGTCTTTGGGCCCTGCCTGGGCTGCTCTGGCCCAGCCCAGCTTCAGGAGGTTAAGGCACCCCAAGCATTTACCACAGGCAAGACATCACAGTGTCACAGACATCTATTCATTAAGACGGTGAACCCGAGGCAGAGAGCAGAGCCGGGACTACGCCTTCTAACTTCAGAGCCCTGCACTGTGAACTGGAAAGAGACAGGTCCCCATTGGGGGACAGCCTGGGAGGGAAACTCACCATTTTTGTCTGCCCGGCGGAAAATCTGCAGGGAAGAGATGTTGAGTCAGTGCCGGCCAGGGAGGGGCAGGCACCCTCCAGTGGCTTCTGACCACCTCCCCTCCAGGTGGGCTTGGGGAAGCTGGGCCCCCTTCTCCCTGCCTTGGGAGGAGACCCTGGACTGGGATCCAGGGACAGAGGGAGGATGTTTCAGGCAGAGGCCCTCCCAACCCGCGCGGAAGCAGCTGCCTCCTCTCCCTTCTGTGCTGCCAGCCTGCCCACGGCCACGCTGACACACGCACACACGCGCGGACACATGCTCACACCCTTCACATGCTGGCGGGCGTGCTTCCAGAACCATCAGTCCCCGTGCTGCACCCACTGTCAGACAGTCACACTCACAATTCGCATCCTGCCCCACGGATGCAGCCACCTGCCTTACACCCACTACCCCAGACCCCTCAAGAGCCTGGGAGTTTGGGTTAAGTCTCAACTGACGTGTCAGCTAAGGGAAACTCCAGGCCTGGTGACCGGACCAGCCAGAGCAGGATGGATTATTTTTTTGGGTGAGGGAGAGGTAGGAGCAGGTTGCTGGGAGCTCAGAAATCCAGGTACAGATGCCAGGTTCTGGCTGCATGGGGGTGGGGGGGGGAAGGGGCAGCTCAATGCCCCTCAGCCCCAGCGGAGACCAGGTAACTCCTCCTCCTGGTATTTGTGGGATCAGGTAAGCCCTGCTGATGGTGGGAGGAGGGGAGGCACCGCTGCTGTGTGTGACCCGAACACCTTCAAGGACAGAACACCCCCAAGCAATGGGAGGGACATCCATTATCAGGCACCTGAGGCTGTGACAAACTAAAGCAGCAGCTCAGAGCTGCTTCTCAAACATCCCCCTTCTCTAAGCTGAACCCCAAGTCCAGGGCACTGGGTGGGAGCCACTGTGGTGGGGGTGGAAGTGGGAGCAGTTATCAGAACTCTAGCCTGAGTGGCCCATACTCCTGTTCCTGACCCCAAGGTTCCTGGGGGCTGGGGTCCCACTTCCCAGTGGCTGTGCTGGGTGGTGGTGGTAAACAAGTGATTGGCACGACCACGTGACGTGGCCCCCCCACCTGCTCATCACCCCATTTCACAGATGAGGAAATGGAGGCTCAGAGCTGGCTCATGGCCAGCATGTGAGGACTCTGGAGCGTACCTCCTGTACCAGGAGAACCTGGAAGGGTCTGGGCAGGGCTGTCCTAGGAGGGTAGCCCAGGGTTCCACCCATGAACTCTGCCAGGGCTGAGAGAGAGAGAGGATCTAGCTGTGCAAGAGTGTGTTTGGGAGGACTAGGGCTCTGGGCACTCACAGCAAAGATGCCCCTCCCAGCCCAGCCCTCTCCTCCCAGGGCCAGCTACCAGCTCCAAGAGGAAGGGAAGGAGAGTGAGAGGAAATCCACGCTCCCCCACACTCACAGGGATGTGTCGTACACACACACACAGCTCTCCCAGAAACCCACGATGCACACTCAAGGCACTCCATGCCCTCCGCCACCCACCACACAAGACCCTCACTGGTCAGGCACACCCCACCTCCATGCTGCCACTTGGGCAAAGCTCCTTCCACCTCCTTCCGGCATTCTACAGGGGAAGTCTCCCAGCCCAGCTGGCTGTCCACCCTGTAGAATCTCCCTCCCACAGTGGAGAGTGGGTGGGAGGGTGAGGTGGGGCAGTTTAGGTCCCAGAGGGGATGAGGGGGTGAGGAGAGGGAGGGTGGGGTGGGGAAGGGAATGAAGGACAGAGATGGCTGAGTGGAGTGTGGGTGCCCAGAGGGGTCCAGGCTCACGGCGGATGGGGATGGTCCCAGCTTTACTGAAAGGAGAGGGGAAAACAGATGAGGGGAGGGGGCTTCATTTTTCAAGAGGTGGTGCCTGGCGCAAACGGATCTTTGGGGGTGAGAACACCAGGGCTTAGGGTATAGAGCCAGAGGAGAAACCCCCGGAGGCAGGGGTTGGGGGGGGGCGGAAGGGGGTCTCAGAAAAGTAGCGACTCGAGCAGGGATCCGGGATGGAGAGGAGGACGGGGCTGGAGGCGGTCAGGGGCTCCTTTCCCGGGAAGAGATGGAGGTAAAGGGTGAGGTCGGAGCTGGGAAAAAAAGAGGGTTTGGCCAGGACAAAAGTAGGGGGGCGGTGGCTGGGTGGAGGGGCTCCAGGTCCCAGCTCCGCGAAGGTGTGGATCCCGAGAAGTGGAGAGAGGGGGCGACAGGAGGGGGTCGTCCAGGTCCAGGGACGAGACAGGACTGGCATGGAGACCCGCCGAGACCCGGAGGGGCTGGGGACCGCGCTCTGGGACACGGAGGGGCCGGTGCGGGTCCTGCTCTGGGCCGCCAAGGGGGATGGGCCGGGGGTCCGGGCTTATGGAGAAGGGGTCCTCGCGGGTCCCGGCGGGGACCCGGGACAGGCGGCGTCGGGGTCGCCCCCGTGGGAGGAGGGAGCTCGGGGTCCCAGCCCGCGCGTACTCACGTCCAGGATGACAGAGGTGCCCCCGCGCGAAGAGGCGGGGCCCGGGCCGGGGCCGGGGTCCGTAGCGGGGGGGGCGGGGGCGTCGGGGGCCAGCGGCGCCCGGGGCTCGCCCATCCTGGCGCCCACCCAGCGCAGTAGCCCGCCCAGCGCCCGGCCCTGCGGCGGCGGCTCCCGGAGCAGCCTGTGCGCGCCGGCCCTGCACAGGCGCGCCGCCCGCTCGCACATCGCGCCGCGCCCGCCGCCGCCGCCGCCGCCGCCGCCGCCGCCCGCAAGCCCGCCGACCCCCGCCCGGTCCGCGGCCCGCCCCCGCGCGACCCCCTCCCCTGCGCCGCCCGGCGCCGCCCCGCCCTCCCTCCCTCAGTCCCCGCGGCCGCGGCCACGCGGGGACCGGCCGGCGCCGGGGGACAGGTTGGGGGGGGGCCGCTCCGCCCGGACCCCGAGCCACGTGTCCGATGGCCACCGCCCCCACTTCCAGCGGCCGGCCACCAAGGCAGGGTGTACCCGTGGGGGCGCAGGGCTTGGGGGCTGGACTCCAGCCTGGCCGCAGAGGGGGCTGCCCAGTACTCACAGGGTTGTGGACGTCCCACAACCTTGGGGGGCGCCCTGGGGGCTGCCACCCCGAAAGTCTCCGACTGCCTTCCCTCCCGAAGGTGCCCACCCCCAACTCGTGGCGCTGCTGCAGGGGCCGAAGCGCGGTGTCCAGCGGGCCCGCAGCGCCCTCTGCCGGCTGCCTCTCCGGCATCTGCGCCCACGCAAGGGGACCTCCCCCACCACTCTGCTGGTACCCACTCTTCCCTTCCACGGCGTACACACCCTCTCAGACCTCTCTGTCCCATTACACAACGCCCAGAACCAGCCTTCGCCCCAGAACACCCTCTTGCCCTCACACTCCCCGCATCCATCCATTCCAACCGCCAAAGGATTAAAGGAACATCAGCTAGGTACGAGGCCTGGTGCCGGCAATGGGTTCTCAGAACAGGGAAACAGAAAAGGTCCCTGGCCTCCTGGAACTTACTATCCAAGTGGGCCGAGCCAGGGACTGGAATGATTCCACAAATAAGTGAACAATTAAAACTACACTGCTGTAAAGAGGTGGAACCCTAGGCCATGAGAGGGGGATTCATTCACCTTATGGCCACCGAGGGGTATGTGTCAGAAGAGACTTGAGAGGAAGTGATCCTTATGCTGAGAGGAAGATGAGTAGTTAAAGAGAGGAGAGAAAAGTGCCCTGGGCTAAAGACCAGCTTGTGCGAAGGCCTGATGGCAGGTGCAAGTATGGGGAACGTGAAGGACTGACTGAAAGGAGGCAGTGGGGTAGGAAGGAAAAATGGGAGGGGGTGGGCACTAGACTGGAGGGCTCGGGGGATTGTGAAAGCCTCCCCAGTACCCATTCCACAAACCCACCCTCCCCTCACTTCTCTAACACAGCTGCTGTCTCCTGTGCTCCCACTCAGCTGACCCTCCACTTGGGGCACCATCCATTGTCCCCTAAGCCCTCCTAGTCCAAGGTCCTTCTCCCACAAGGCCCTGTGCTTCAGCCCCTGCCTCCACTCCCCGGCTCCCAGAGCAGAGTCCTGGGCACCCCACCTCCTCTCCAAGCACAGAATCATCAGAAACAGGAGTGGAGGCAGGCTCTGGTTTTATTTGGGATCTGATTCTGGATAGAGTGAGGACTGAAGTCCTCCTGGCTCGGCACTCAGCTGGCCCTGGTGATCCCAGCTCACACTGGCATCTTTCACCCCCCAATTACAGGTCTGGGCCTATCCCGGTCTGCAGTCACTGTTCCTACCCTGGTCTGAGTCTGGGCAGCTGGGTTTCCCACTCTTCATCTGAGAGGCCCGTTATAAGGGCACGTGTTTGCTCCTGTCTCCTGGCAGGAGAGGCCCCCTTCCATCACTGGGGCATCTTGGGACACTCTCTGCATCCAGCAGGGCCGTGGTGATCTCCCCTTCTCTTTAGGGTATGGATGTGAGGATGCCAGGCCAGGTGCTAGGGCGGCTTCCTGGCCTCCTTCCTCAGCAGGGAGCTGGCCACAGCCAGAGCCCCGCCCTGCACGAACCGCACAAAGTTGTCCCCGGCCAGCGGCCCCAAAGCGTACAAGCCCTCCTGGTGGATGCTCTGGTAGGTAAAGGGGTCCACGTCAATGGGGTTCCTCTTGGCGCTCAGAGGCTGGTCTGGGTCCATGGCCAGGTCAGCGCCTGCCCCCGGGAGGAAGGACAGATCAGGGTGGGAGCCAATAAGGACCAGCACCAGGGAAACCTCGAAGACCTTCTGGTGGCCCTGGGGGTCCTGGAACACAGCCTGGCGGTCCTCCTTGAAGAGCAGAAGCTGGTGCTCGGGGAGGCTGCGGTAGCCTTCGTAGGGGCTGGGCAACAGGATGGACTGCTCCCGCATCATCTGGTGCACCTTGTGGTACTCAGGGTACAGCATCTTGGGCAGCTGGTTGAACACCAGGCCGGGGTCGTCCACGGGTCGGCGGAAGGCATGGATCACTGGGATGTTGTAGTGGCGAGCATAGAGGACGGCGTCAGCCGCCGACAGCCCCGCACCAATGATGACGACGGGATCCGATGACGGGGTCACTGTGCCTGCCCGCGTGGCTGCCTCCAAGGCCAACAGATCATGGTGGACGAAGGGTAGGCCCTCCCCACGGATGCCCAGCTGGGCTGGGCTGTCGGATGTGCCGGTGGCCAGGACCACGTTGCGGGCGCACAGGGAGAATGGCTGCTGGCTGCGGTCCATGGCTGTCAGGACGCCACTCACCTGGAAGACGGGGCTGGGGTCCTGGGCCCCGGGGCTGCTGAGCTCAGGTGTACCCCACTCCACGGCTGTGACCACAGCACCAGACATGAAATTGTGCCCCAGACCCTTCTTGATCACATAGTCCCTATAGTAGTGAGCAATGTCCCCGGCCGTGGCCCGGCTGTTGCGAAGACCTCTGGGGGGAAGGACGAGGGAGGGTGAGAGTCAGATAGTAGATTCGGGGTGGGGTGGTTATCGGGTGGGCGGGCTGGAATCAGACCCTGGAGCTGGACAGTGGCTGCCCCACCCACAGGCACAGGACTTGGTCAAGTGGTTTAACCTCTCAGAACCTCAGTTTCCTCTTCTATAAAATGGAGCTGACTCAGGGTGCCTCATTAGGGTGGGGTTCAGAATGTGGCCTCTGGGGCCAGACAGCCTGGATTCAGATCTTAGCTCTGCCACTGGTGAGCCTTGTGCCTGGAACCCTCTGCCTCCGCTCCTCGTTTAAAAAATGAGGATGACCGTGGTGACAGCACCAATTTTGTGCCATTGTTGACAGGCGAGGATGATACGAAGGAAGAGTTTAGAACCTGACAGGTCGTAAGGGAAATGAGGCCAGCCACCACTATCCCTTCAAAGGACTAAATAGTACCCTACGTATTTGTGGGAGGATTCCACTTTTATAAAGTTCAGAGACAGGCAGAACTAATCTATGGAGTTAGAGGTCAAGAGAGTGGTTTCCTCTGGGGATGAGGTGGTGGTGACTGGGTGGGGTCCCAGGGGGCTTCTGGGGACAGGGGATCTGTTTTTTGAGTCTGGGTGGCTGAAACGCAGGTGTGTCCACTTTAAGAAATTTCATCCTCCTGTGTGCATATGACTTGTGTGCTTTCCAATATGTACTTGTATTTCAGTAAATAAGTTGATTAAAGAATAACCATGTAAAGCACTTAGTACAGTCCCCAGCACTCACAGTAACAGCAGAGACTATTTATTATTATTGTTACTGTTATCATTACTGTTACTATTATTGCCACCCTTTCTGGGGTAATGATTAGGGCCAGTGCTGCCAGTGGGTGAGGCACACAGACTTTGACATTATCTCAACTCCTCCCTGTATCAACCTGTGTTACCTCGGTGAGTACTTTCCCTGGCCTGTGGACATCCTGTTAAGGATTACTTCGCCTAAACAGAATCCTCTGTGACACGCTGCCAACACGACCCACGATTGTAGAATAATCTCAGACTGCATCCCCTAAGGCCACTCCAGCCAATCCAACTCATTAGTCTGCTACACAACCTGGACTCTGGAATTCATGTCTGTGGGTTGGTCATTTCCCCTCCTCTGTTTGAGTAAAAAAATTGTTTTAAAGGACTGTCCTAATAGGATGTTACATCCAGGGTTTTGTATAATAATAGAGTGGCTTTGGGCTCCTACATCTAAGCACAAGACCCAGCTGGTAGGAATCACTCAGTGGAGATGCTCGCCCTCCCTTGGGAATATTATGTGGCCACGTAAGAGGATGCTTGTGCAAACCTTGCGTCATCACCACATGAAGCCTCATGACATCATGTTACATTTTAAGAGTAGGATAGGAAAGGGTACGTCTACAAGTGAAATTTATGAGAGAGGTTAACACCTCACGCCACAAGCCTGGACGTCTTCCTACCACATTTGTCAGGACACAAAGTCTTTGTGTCAAAGAGACAGACAGTGAACCCTGGAGAGATGGAAACTGAATTGCCAGAGAGGTCAACCACCTACTGGGTGGAGGACGGTCCCCCATCACGGCCCCCGAGGGTGGAGGAAATGTACAAGAGCAGACACCACGCAGGTGGCAATCGTCCATCCTGAGCACTGGGCAACTTTCTGCCTCACACTCCAGGAGGAGCAGGGGCTGGAATTTGTCTATTTAGTCATTCATTTGTTTCTCCGGGGTGGTCAGAAGTGTGCGTTATGGAGCAGGAAACCTGATGGGAAGAGAATCCCCCAAGATGTAAGAGCGGTGGGTAGAAGTGTGAGGTTGGGGTCAGTTTCCTTCCTTCTCTCAATTTTCAGTTTTTCTATAGTATGGTTATGTTTCTATGGCAAAAAACATTTTTTAAAAAAGTGCATCTAATTAGCTGACCTAGGGAAAAAGAGACTGTTCTAGGCCAGGCTCAAATTAGTGGGAGAGGCTGCAGGGAGGCCAGAGGACTGGGGAGCCCAGGCCAGAGGCTCTGGGGCAGGGTGTGGGGAGCAGGGGCCACTGTCACCCCCTCCTTAGAGCCTGGGATGCTCCAGGGAGGGCAAGTCGAGGTCATGTGGCAGGGGGAAGGAGCAATGGACAGGGAGTCCCTGGTGAACCCAGCTCTGCTGCTCACTCCCTGTGTGGTCCTATGCATGTCCATTCCCTGTCAGATCCTTAGTTCCCTCCCCCCGCACCACCCCCCCAGTAAGAGGAAGGGCAAGGCTAGATGAGCCTGGAAGCCCCTATACCTCTGGCTCTGGTTCCTGGGTTCAATGTCTTGGTCTTCCCTGCCCACCCTGGGCTTCCCACAGTCACCTTACCTTCGCTTCCGGCACATCCAGTCCTTGACCTGCAGGTCCGGGAGCCCCATCCACTGGCCTTGGCTCAGGGTCACCATGGAGCCTTCAATGGACTGGGAGGAAAGGAGACCAAAGTCAAGGCCTCTACTAGCTTCCAACCCACTCAGGGCTGGAGGGCAGGGGAGGTCTTAGCTGGGGTTGGTGGGAGACTGGGGTGGGGGTGGGGAGGGGAGGAGGGAGAGGTGAATAGGGAAAGACAGGAAATGGATGAGCCCTAAACCCAGTTAGGGAGGGACTCTCCCCAAGACTTCATGTAGACTCAGCCCAAGTCCCCTCACCCTGGGGCCCCACTCACATGCCAGGCGCCCCCAGGCAGTTTCCGTCCCAGGACCAGGTGGGGGATGGCTCGCTCCTTCTGGTGCTTCCAGGTGAGGACAGACTCCATGTTTCCCCCCAAGTCTGTGTCTGGGCGCAAGAGGGCATCAAAGAGCAGTGCCACAGGGCTTTGGCTCCGGCCTTCAAGGCCTTCAGACAGGTAATCCAGGTCCTGGAGTGGGGTGGGGGGACGCAAGTCAGAGGGGCCCCTGGAGGAGGGCCCTACATTCCCACCCTAAGATCAGAGTGTCAGATAAGCTTGTGGAATGCCACCTCTCAGAGGAAGATAATGCACATTGGCATATTAAAGGCTCTGATAAGTCCTGCAGCTATCATTTACCTGTTTAATTTTGCCAAGCCCAGAGTCTCTCAGACTTACTGGAGCAGGAACATTTCCCCCTACATTTTTACCCAGGAACTGGTGTCCTGTAGAAGGCATTTTGAAAAATACCCTCAGACAAATGCCGGCTTGCTTCCGCAACTGCCAGCTCAAGGGTGGGAGGGGACTAGGAATCTTGATGCTGCCTGAAGTGGGGGTGGGGGACACTGAGTGGCTTCCTGGAAGGCAAGGGGCCTGGAGGGCGGACTGGTGAGCCCTATTGGGCAGAGGCTAGTGCACTTGCAATATCTCGGGCAGGGCTCTTAGCTGTGGCACTACCAGCATTTGAGCCGGAGAATTCTTTGTGGTGGGGCTGTCCTGTGCTTTGTAGGATGTTTAACAGCATCCCTGGCCTCGAGCCTCTCGGCCTGTGGTAGCACCGCTTGGGTTGTGACAACCAAAATTATCTCCAGGTGGCTGAGTTTGGTCTTAGGTCTCACAAATGTATATTTTTTGATTTTTGCCTTGAAAAGGCTGGGAAAATTACCCCACAGTGGGCGTGTCCCCCTACCCGGAGCTCTGGCCCACCTGGTCCATGATGGAGACCCCTGGCGCCTCGGTGAGCTTCCTCTGCAGCAGTGGGTGCGGGTGGATGGCATCTGGCTTCATGTAGGGGGTGTAGCCCGAGAGCAGATAGGACAGGCAGATGCCTGAGGGACCGTTGCCTGGAGAGAGAGGGCAGGGTCAGAGGGCAGCATTTTGGGGTGCAAAAGACCACCATCACCGAGGGTTTTGGTCTCGATCCGTCTGATTTATTGATTTGCTCTTTGTAAAGCTAAAAGTAAAACATTTATAAAGCCCTTAGCACGTGCCAGGCATGACAACAATCAGTAATAAAGTCATGGACAGGTGCTGGAGCCCTGGACTACTTTAACAGCAATAAAGTTGGGGTGATAACTGCTGACACTGACCGAGTACTTCCCACATGTCAAGCTTTGTCACGTGATTTTCATAAGAACAAAACAATACGAAACTGACAGCCGCTGCTGCTGTACCAGGCCCCTCTGGAGCCCCGAAGCTTCATCTCACTGGGCTTCCCTGATGATTGTCGCCAGGCGCATGCTACCCTTTCTCCTTGAGGGAGCTGGGGCACAGAGAGGTTAAGTGACTTGCCTGTGGTCACCCAGAGCATGACTGAGATGCTGAGATTACTGAAAACTAGACCAGTTCTCCAGAACTGACAGTGCGCTTGGACAGACGGATGCATAAAATATTATAACAAAGATGGCTACATCCTGGGGGTGGGGGGAAGCTCGGGGGTGGCTACTAAGCCACCTGTGGGCCTGCCTGCCCCCAAGTCTGGACAAATCCCACTGCTTATCAGTGGCACTTCTTGGGCAATTAACCTGGTGACTTCACTTCTATTCTTATCTCTCTTTCCACCCTCTTATCTTGTGCTGTTCTAAGCCTTACCCCTACGCAGAATACTATTAGGATGAACCATATGAAATCACTGATGCTCAACTGTTTTTAACTTACAAAAATGGCCATTTTGTGTGGTTCAACCTGCTGCTTGCCTGGAGGGAGGGGCCATCTGTTCTCCGTTTTTGCAGACCTTAGGACGGATCACGTGCTACGGCTGCGTTCTCGTGCTCAAGCACCCAGTTCAGTGCCAGGCACAGAGCGAGCACAAGATGGTGCAGGCTTAAAGCCAGTCCCCTTGCCCTCGCTGGGCAAACTTCGCAGATCATCCTGCTCTGGCCTCGAGGGTTGTTGGAAGGATTACGTGGAGTGATGTTTTATAAATTGCTAAGCATAGCACTGGGCACACAGTGAAGGCTCTGAGGCCAATTTGAAGAGAACAATTGTAAAGGAAGGCCCAACCTGGCCTGGCTCAGTGCAGCCCCTCCCACTGCCCCTGGTGGCACTCACCGATGATGACGACAGGGAGGGGCTCTGAGCTGCTGGCTCCAAGGTGGTCCTTCCTCCAGGTGCTCATAGCTGTGGCTGGCCGAGGGCTGGAGGCTGGCAGCCAACCTGGTAGCACAGGGGAACAGGGGCCACTTGGTGAGCCTGGGTGTCACACAGTTATTTCCCAGCTCTACTGGCCTCCTGTGGCCCATAGGATCAAGTCCAAGGTCTTCCTGGAGTCATATCGGGATGACACGCCCCTCTCATACCTGCTACATTCTAAACAGGCCCAGTGAAGCAGGACTCCCTCCCCCAGCCTGGTCGCCCTTGTTTCTCTGAGCCTCACTCCACTCTCCCCATCCCATCAGGGACAGTGACAATACTTGAAGCCTATTACTCATCGTTTATGAGGCCTCCTTCACCCAGCTGGGGACAAGCCATGTCCCCTACTTCTGTGATGGCCACAGCCCCCACCGCACAATCCAGCCCTCGGGTCTTCGGTGTAGCCTGGTGGACTCTGGAACCATCACCTGGCCCTGGAAGGCACTTCTGAGCTGGTGACCAGAGGCCCATTCACCTCTCTGAGCCTCAGTTTCCTCATCTGTTAAATGGGAATAATATTTGCCTCTACCCCATAGGGCTGTAGGGTATGTGAAGCACCTTCCTGGGACAAATGTGCCACTGGGAAAAGACCAGAGCTCACTGCCTGCTCCAGGGGCTGGGAAAGAACAGGTGGATGTGGGAAACCGTAGAAGCCCGAGCATCTTGGTTTGAGAAATGCCTGTAAACCGGCTTGTCTCTGGGGCACCAGCGCCCCCTGCTGACCACAGACCCAAATCACTCAGAGGGACCCAAACTCGGTTCCTAGGGCTGCAAGTACCAGAGGAGACCAGACCCACCTTCTCCACATCCCCAAGTCCTGGCTAATTGGGCCCTGATATCACCCACTGTCTGGTAGCCCTGCCGTCCTGAGGGCCAAGGCAACATCCACATGGGCTCGTGAGGAACGGGTGGGCACTGAACACTTTCCAGTGTTCCGGGTACTTGACATGTTTTTTCTCATGTCCTCTTCACACCAACCCTATGCAGAGAGTCCTCTTGGTGTTATTATCCCACTTCACAGATGTGTAAACTGGGGCTTGGAGAAGTCATGCAAGTTGCTCAGCATCACCCAGGGCTAACGGTGCCAAGGCTTTGCCTGAATGCACCATGCCTGGCACTTGGCTTGACCTGGGGAGACCCGGGGCTTGTAGCCCGTAAAAGAGTGAGTGGGGTGGGGAGCAGCCAGGGATGGGGCCCATCGCTGGCCTTCAGAATTCTTCCAGAGAAGGCAGAAATCTGTATTTTTAGGTGAATTCTCTGATTTGGAAAACTGGGCAACTAAATAACATTTTTTGAAAATCTTGAACAAGCTGAAAAAAACATGACCTCTGATGGGTGCAGAGTGACAGCAACACCAGTGTCCACTGCTGGGCAGGTCCCGAGTGATGGACGAGGGACAGCCGCCCAGCCAGGCCTCTCACAGCGACAACGGGCCTTCCCACAGCACTTCACAGTTTACAAGGACCTTGTCCCTAAGCCATAGCGTTTGGGCCTCTCAGCCACCCTGAGAGGTGGGCGATGTCACCTCCTATGTCTGGCAAGTGGGGGAAGGGGAGGCTTAAACAGTAAAGGATGTCACATAGGGGGAGATGGCATATTAAGGACGCCTTCCTCATTGCCTGCAGGTCCCCTGAGAACAGCCTTCCTCCCTTCAGCTGGGGCCTGGCCTGGGACAGCCTCCCCCACCTGTCACAGTAAGCCCTGTGTCCCCCAACGGGGACCATGTGGCCATCTCTATGTCTGGTTCCCTGCAGGAGCCCATGCTATCTGCCTGGGGAGAGGACTCTGGGGTGACATCACTGCCACTGATAACAACAACAAATGATGAACCTTTCCATACTCTGTGGAGTTAGCTCGGTGCCAAGCACACTCTAAACACTTCACAAACATTCAGTAATTTAATATGCATTTAATTGGGTTGTTAGAAGTCCTCTCACAATCATGCCCATATTACAGATGGGGAAATGGAGGCCCAATGAGCTTCTCCTAGCCCTGTGTGGGTTGCCCCAGCTTGCACAGACAGGCTGAGCCAGGTTGGAGCCCAGGCCTCCCTGCTCCAGAGCCTTCTGAGTCCCCCAAGCATGGCGTGACAGGGTGTGACAGCTCCTGCCAAAGGCCAGGCTGAGTGCAGTCCCCTCTGCTCACCTTACTGCTCTGTCCAGCGCTGGTGTTGTGGAGGGAGGCCCAGGGCCGCTGTTCCCAGCTGGGAGGGACAGTTTCCCACTAGCTATCTGTCGCTGGGTGTGCCTGGTAGCCCTGGGGAAGTCGGCTGTGGGTACCTTCAAACTGCCCCGGGGCCCCTCACTCCTCATCTGCACTGTCCCCAGGAGTAGCAATGACAGGACGCATGTGCTATCCTGGCTAAATCCTGGCTTCCTGTGTATCCGCCCCTATAATCCTCCTGGAACCCACTGTACAGACGAGAAAACTGAGGCTCAGGGAGCCATGGCCACGCCCCCAAGCTCGCAGAGCCAGTGGTAATGGAATGAGTTTGGTCCCCTAGGGCTACGACCACCTAGACACCCCATAGCCCCCGACAATGAAGGGCCAACCTATCCCCAGCACCTACAGAATGCCCACCCCCGGCCACGTCCTTCACTTCCCTGTCCCTTCGAATCCCCACTTCAACCAGTAAGAAGAGTCTTACAGGAGCTGCGTTTACAGATGAGGAAACTGACTGCCCCTTTTCAGCCTTCCTATTTACCACCCGGGCTTTTGGAATCCAAGTCTCACTGCCAGAAACCTCTGGATGCCACACGCATGAGGTCACCACCCCGAGGCTGACCTGAGAGGTCACTTCCTGTGCAACGATATAGACTTAGAGGTCTCAAAACCTTGGAGGCACACACACAGCCAGCTTTCATTGGAAAGTTTAACTTCCTATTTCTTTCATGCTTTTTGGTTTTGTGGGATTGGAACAGTCTGTTTTCAGTGTGAACTTTTTGTTGGCATCCATCCAGTTGAAGACGGCAAATGTTGGCTGAGAGAAGTTAACGTTAAAGATGCATTCCAATTCACAAAAGAA
Organism: Camelus ferus; assembly: GCF_009834535.1. Lineage (NCBI taxonomy): Eukaryota > Metazoa > Chordata > Mammalia > Artiodactyla > Camelidae > Camelus > Camelus ferus. The sequence goes on along the minus strand of NC_045704.1, from coordinate 56,402,340 downwards.
CATTAGCTTTAAAGACGTGGTAAGAGTCGCACCTTCAAGGGATATTTCTTTGGAGTTTGTAGCATTGGTCCTCCTAGGATTACTAAAATGCAAAACTACTCTAAGACTTGGGACACTTGTATGGCCTCCTTAACTGAGCATCTCTGGTGGCTCCTTGCTCACTTAATGACCTGCCTCGTGAGTTTTCTTATTCCGGCTGCCCAGAGGGAGAAACTGCATCAGGAGGGAGCAGGTGTCTCGCCCAGGAATGTTGGAGACTACGCCCACAAGCCCAAATCCTGCCCCTTGATTCCTGTGGAGAGGGACGGGGTGGGGGGAGATGAGTCCCCTCTGAGGAAAACAGCATGACAACAGTACCACCAAAAAAGTGACATGAGGCTGTGGCAGGAGGAGGATGAGGAGGTGCTCTGTCAGCCTGAGTACCATCTGCCACTAGCCACCAAGGTGAACCGTCAGCTGCAGTGCCCACCCCGTGGCATCACCTCCGTCCAGAGCCGCCCGCGTCTGGAGCCCCAAGAGCTCTGAGGTTCCCCAGACCCCCTGGGGCTCCACCCTTCAAATTCAGCAGCCTCAGTGGCTCTGTCCCAAGTGAGCAGGAGAGGCAGAGTCCCGAGGGCAGCGCTCAGCCTGGCTGTGGGACCCAGTGGCCTCAGGGCGTCGGGCAGCCTGCCCGGGGCGGGCCACACTTCTCTTTTCTGCCAAGAGCAGCATCACGTGGGCTGGGGTGCAGTCTGAGCCAGCGGCAGGGCAGCTGTCGGCTGACAGTGCCAGGCACCTGGAGATGGGCAGGGCCAGGCAGGGTAGAGGAGGAACCTGGGGGCATGGGAGGGGGGATCATGCCGACTCCCTGGAGCCAGGATGGGCAGCCTACAGGACCACCTGAGGTCCACGTCGGCTCCAGGGCCCTGCAGGTCACCTTGCTCTGGACGGGCCACTGTCTCCCACCTCCCACGCCTCGCCCCAGCCACTCACCTGATGGGAAGGGTTGTCAAGGGCACTGGTGAGCCTGGCCTGGTCAGGCACTAGGAGAACCAGGGATCACGGTGCCGGTCGAGGGAACAAGATGCCCATTACCCCGTGGGGATCCAAGAGGCTGTGAGAGGCAGGGAAGCGAGGGTATTTCACGGGCTGGGAGGAGGCGGGTGGTGGGCGGGGCCAGAAAAATCACTTTCATAAGCGTGAGTCAGCAGGGGCCCCTGGATGAATGAACTTGCACACTTGAGGGAGGGCAGTCACGTTGCCAACCCAGGGGACGGCCTTAAAGGGCTCCCCTTCCTGGGGCTGGTCCATTGCAGGGCAGGGCCTGTGGGTGGCCAGGCTGGCCCCCACCCCTGGGGCTCAGTCAGTGAAGGGAGGAACCAGGGGACCCTGAATGACCCAACCTGGCCTTTCCCCTCAGGGAGGCGGAGACAGTACTGCCTAAAATACAGCCCAGGGGGCCCCTTTAAGGGAAGAAAAAAGTCCCTGTTCCCTTATTCTACCTGGTTCCACATGGTGCCCTCCCCTCCCCCTCTTCCCTTCCCTCCCCTCCAATAAAAAGCCCTCTGGCACCAGCCTACAGGTTCTGGGAACTCAGCTCTGCCACTCCCTGGACAGGCTGCCTCAGTGTCCTCATCTGAAAAATGGGGCTAATTGACAACTCCCCCCCCACCCCCCCGGGCGTTTGTGGAGTTTCAATGACCTCATTCTTGGTTAAAGTGCCTAAAACACGAAGCCTGCTCCCTGGTTCATACCTTTTCTTTGCTCTTTTTTCTCTTTAGAGTGCAGCACTGGCGTACCTCACATTTTGATGGTTCCTACTTATTGTATTATCTTATCGCCTTTCTCCCCAAACCAGGATGTGGGTTCTGTGTGGCAGGGAGGTGTATTTGTGTCTAGTTTATCTTGCATCTGGAATACTGCTCAGCACACAGTAGGTGCTCCAGAAGGAAGGATGAGAGGGAATTAGAACAGTCCTTAGCTCACAGACCTCAGTGCGTATTAGCTGTTATTTCATTACTGATGTTTCTGTCACCCCCATCCTCCTCTCTTGCCCTGGGGACTTTCCTGCCAGCCGTGCCCTGTGGCTGGTGGGAGGGGACTGTGGGTGGTCCCGCCAGGGCCAGGACTAGGAGAGGCCACTGAGGCGCTCACCTTGTGTGCAAAATTTAAAGTGATGCCAAAAACACTCAGTAATCAAAAAGTAGTATTTGGATGCAATTTTTAAAAAATCAAAATTCACACCCCAAATCCAAGATAAACAAAATGTTAAAACTGCAAACAAAGGCAGGATCTGTATCTAGGCCAGGTTGAGTTGTATCGGAGCCTGATGCAAAAAGAAAAATCGTAATACTGATGCTGTGTTTAGTTAAAACTTTGATATTTTGTTCATCTTGGATTTTTGGCATTACTTTTGATTTTTATAAATAATGCATGGCAGGGAGGGTATAGCTCAGTGGTAGAGCACATGCTTAGCATGCACAAGGTCCTAGGTTCAACCCCCAGTGCCTCCACTAAATATATAAATAAAAACCTAATTACCTCCCTACCCAAAAAATTTTAAAAAATAAAAATAAAAATATTGCAAGAACACACTACGTGCCTTGATTATGAAGTGCTTTGCTGCCCCTTGTATTTGGTACCCAAGGTGACGTCTCTCTTCTACTCCAGGCCCTAGTGGCCACAGAGAACAAGGGCCTAGCCCCAGAACATGCACAGTTGGGTTGGAGGGGGGACCAGGAGGAGGGGGACCAGGTCTGACCACAGGGCTCCTTTGGGGGGCAGGGGGTGGACCCCGGGTGAAAGATGTCTCTGAAGATGCAGAGAACAGCTGGGACCTGTAGAGAAGTGGGAGAGAGAGAGGTTCTCTCGTAGAGAGGGCTGCTGGCAGGGTCTGGGGGCAGTGTGAGGAGCTGGGGTAAAAGGGAGACCCTGGGGCAGGGGGCCCCATAAATCTCGTGACTGGTCCAGGCTGGGATGCGCCTGGTGTGTGGTGGGGTGGGTGAGAGCTGGTTTCTGGATGAGCTCCAGTGAGGCACTGCCCCCCCAGAACCTCCCTTTACCCAGGGGAAATGGTACTCATGGTCTTTTCCTCCTGGGGCCCTTGGCAGAAGTGACCTCTGGGGTCATGTGACACAGGGTGCCATAACATGCAGCTGGCTGTAGGAAGTCCATTGCTGGGACCTCAGCTCCCTGGCTGGCTCCTAGCTCTGCTGCAGGTGTGCTGTGTGACCTGGGGCTGGTGGCCTACCTCTCTGGGCCTCTATTGCAGCTATGGCCTTGTTACCAAAACCCTGACACTCTGATGTGCAGCAGACACACACCAGGACCCAACCAGGGGTTTGCACACAGCAGGAGCCCCAGCAGCAGGGGAGCAGAGCTGCCTCTGGAAGCAGGCTGCATCCTTCTCCTGAAGCCACCCCACTGTCTCCACTTCCCCATCCCAGGGCTCTGATCTGCAACTTTTGGTGTTTGGGGGATGTAAACTGAGGCAGAGAGAGACACTCCAGGAGTAGAGACTCCAACCCTGAGCATGGTGGATGGGGGCAAAGCTGAGGCTTGGAGCCCAGAGGGAGAGTTGGGGGGGGAGGTGGGCTATGGGGACCCCCATCTCTGGGTCTGCCTGGTCCCTCCTCCCAACTGGTCCATTGCCCCCGTGGGCCCTGACCCCTTTTCTGAATTTTGAAAACTTGCTGATACGGGGGAATTGTGGGTGGGACATGGACTTTCTTCCCTGTCGCCTGTTTACCAGGCAGCAGATTACCGGAAATAAAATGTGTTGAGTTGCTTCCAGAAAACTCGACTGAGACAAAGACCGATAATGTCACCAACAGACAAAGGGGTAAAGTTTAGAGGGGCCACAGAGAGAGACACAGCAAGACGTGTCTTTGCAGGATGACTTTGGGGGTTTGTTTCTCTTGGACTCTACCAGGCACCCTGATTCTTTAGATCTGCCCTGTACCCTTCTTGGCTGTGAGTTCGAGTGGCTATTAGGCCCCTGAAGTGTGAGCCTCTGAAATCTGCAATTAGGGGCTGCGGACGCAGCAAATAAAAATACAGGCACCTAGGTAACTCTGAATTTCAGATAAACAAAAAATAAACTTTGCAATATTTGGGCTATCCTTATGCTAAAAATAAATTTTTCCCCATTGTTTATCTGAAATTCAAAGTTTCCTGGGCTGCACATATTGTATTTGGCAAATCTAGCTGTCAGTGTGAAACAGACACTTGATGTCAGTAAAAACAAACACCAACAACAAAAAAAGGAAAAGGTAAAATGGCTCAATAATTTTGATATGGATTACATGTTGAAATGAAAACAATGAAAATATTTTGGACTTTTTGGGTTAAATGAGATCTCTTACTAAAATCACCTGCATCCAATTTTTTTGTACCTGTTTAATGAGGCTATTGGAAAACTCATGGTTACACCTGATGGTCTTAACAGGGTTTTGTGGGATGTGGGGACCTGATGCTCATGCAAACTGGGACATTCCCGGGTTTAGACCTTAGGCTGGACAGCGTGAAGTGGGAGATGCACTTCCCTGCTGAGCCTCAGTTTCCTCCTTGCTCCGTGCAGTGGAGGGCAGGGGCCTGGCTTGTGGGAGGAGCCCACACAGCAGCTCAGACTTAGTATGCAGCCCCCCACCCCCAGGCTTCCCCCAGACCTCTCTCAGGATCTGGGGAACCAGTGAGAGAGAGGGTAGGGGTAGTCCCAAGGCGCTTCCCTGGGGCTCCTGGTATTGAAATGGATCCCCTCTGTCCCTGTATCAACACCCCCCACCATTCCTCTCTCCCTAAGAAGTCCTAGGGACATTTGAAGGGGCTGGGAGCATGCCTCTCCTTTGTGGGGGCTCTCACGGCTCTGACACTGGCTGGGCATCTCCAGGCATCCAGCAGCATTGACAGAATTTCTTTACACGCAGCTGAGGCTCAGAGAGGCCAATCTGGAGCCTGAGGTCACACTGCATGGGTGGCAGGACTGGGGCTCAAACCCAGGGCTACAACTGCAGAGCCTGGGCACTGCCAGGAAAAAGGCCAACAACGAAGGAACTGAGGAAGGAAGGAAGCCTGCTTCCTGGCCTGAACTCTCCCGAAGGGCACACCCAGCTCCACAGCTGCCCCCTTTAGGAGCTGCCCCCGCTGAACAGTGTTTCAGGGATCAATGCATTTGATCTGTTAACCAGTCCGGAGGAAGGCACAGTGCTGTTATTCTCCCATTCTACAGATGAGGAAACTGAAGCCCTGAGAGTGTGAGATGGGTGGTGGCAGAGCTGGGACTGTGACCTGGTTCGGCTCAGCGTCCTGGCGGGACTAGCCCAAGCCCAGCCAGCGCGTGACAGGAGAGCTAATATTTACCCTTGCCGTCCACCTCATCTTATTGATTCTCTCGACTGCCCAGAGACGTGGGCAAATATTTCCCATAACAAGTTTAGTTGACAGATGAAGAAACATGGAGGGACTTGCCCAAGGCCATGGGGCAATGAAGTGGGGAGAGGGCATTCAGACTCTGGTCTGTCTGGTGGCCAAGTCCCTGCCTGCTGCCCCAGGACACCGGTGTGAGCTGCCAGGGCTCAGCACAGGTTCACACCCTGTGAAAGTCACCATGGACCCCTGGGGAAGTCAAAAGTGGGGAAGCCTGTGGCCACCCTTCTCCTGCCCAGCCCATGGAGAGAACCCAGGAGGAGCATCTGCATGGGGCTGCAGCTGGGGGTCTCCAGCCATATTCTCTGCTTTCGGATTCCCCTCCCCTCTTTCCCTTAAAAACCAGGGGGAAAGTTCTGGCAGAAGAATGACTGTCTGACCAACAGTTGGGGTGGACAGGAGTCCGGCCCAGGGTGTAAAAAGTCTTCCGCTTTGGAGTCAGAACAATCAGGATTCTTTCAGCTGTGTGTCTTTGGGCAAGTGACTTAACCTCTCTGAGTTTCCGTTTCCTTGTCTGTGAAATGCAGATAACAGCAGAGCAGTGCTTCTCATTTCTGCTGCATGGCAGAATCACTTGGGGGCAGGGGAGGGATTTAAAGATACAGTAACACTCAGAGATTCTGCCATCACAGGGCTAGGATGCTGCGGACACCGAAAGTTCCACCAGTGGGTCTCATGTGCAGCCGGGCTGCGAGCCTCTCTCACTCCCTGCAGCTCTTGAGGGATGAGCTGAGATAAAGGCTCGGAACCTCTTGGCCTGTGGAGATGCCTGATACATTGGACTCCCTTCCACCCATCTTTTTATAAGCCATATTCTTTATGCTGTTGCAGTAACGATCACGAGGTCTAAAAGAATCATTTCCTGTAACTTGGTTTCCGCAACTCAGCTCTCCTGATTTTGACTTCTGAACTCGAAGGAGGGCTTGACATTTACCCCGGGGGCTTTTCCTTTCTGTATGCACAGCCATCCCTGGAGCCCGAATTCCAGTCCTAGGGACAACCCCCCAAGCAAGAAACGGCCATGATGGACAAGGAGACACCCACCAAGTACTCATAGTAACAGCAAAATCTAAGCAACTTCCGGGCTGGCCGCTGAGGACAGTCCAGTCAATGGGGGCTGGTGCTCAGTGGGGACTATCCTGCAGCCTTTGGAAAAGGCAGTTACAGAGCCAGGAGGCAACGTGGAAACCCTTTATGAGAGAAGCAAGGAAAGTACTTGTGTGACGTTGTGCCTGATGTGTGGGCCTGCGGGCAGGAACTGGATAGGAATCAGAAAAAAAAAAAAAAAAAAAAAAAAAAAAGAAGCTAGAATGTTTGCTGGGGCCAGGGAATTGTAGATGGATTTTTTTTTAATTTGAATTTTCATTATTTTTATATAATCAATAATAATCGTCACAAGGAAAAACAATTTGAGACAAAAATTTTCTGGTTTTTTTTAGTTTGCTGAAGTGGGCCTAATGCAGGGCCTGGGACACAAGTGAAACCGATGAAAATAAAAACTAAGCTCAATAAAAACTGAGTGAGTGAATGAATCTTGTTGCTTTCAGACTTTCCTGATAGACTCTTAAGAGACTCTGAACCTCAAAGGCCTCTCTTGGCCTTCTATCACATACATGTGGCTTGGCATGCCTTCTGGAGCATTTAAATCTTTGATGACAATTTTGAACTGGCCAAGGTTGAAGACAGAGCCCTGAGGGACACCACTAGAGACCCTTCCACCAATGGACAGAGCTTCAGGGATCTATCACTGGCAGAGGGGTGAGTGAAAAAGGAGTCAGAGACTCTGGGCTGCATCTCTGGAACTTCCTAGCTGTGCATCCTTGAGCAAGTTACTTCACTTCTCTGAGCCTCCATCTCCTCATCTACAAAATAGACACCTGTCCCCCAGAGTAGCTTGTTGCTTGGTGCATTGTGGGTTCTCAGTAAATTGTGGGTATCCATACCTCTGCCCATCACCATCTGGACATTTTCACTCTAGGCAGAGTCATTTTCCAATCATCCAGCCCACTTTTCCACACACCCTCCATGAAACATCCTCAAGGGTAGTGGTTCTTAAGTGTGGTCCCTGGACCAGCAGCAGCACCTGAGGACTTATTAGAAATGCAGATTCACAGGCCCCACCCTAGATTCACTAGATCAGAAATTCTGGGGGTGAGCCCAGCAATCTGCATTTACCAAGGTTTCTGAGAGCCACTGCTGTCCATGCCATCTTCCGGGCCCATCTGCAGGCCTCATGAGACAAAGGAATGACAGTCATCTGACTCGGCCACTTCTGGGGAATCCAGGCACAGCCCTTGGGTCACTGCTTCTCCCGCCCGCCCTCCCTCTGGCTGGTGATTGGTAGCAATCTGTGATCTGGGGCTGGAGCACGTGTCTCCCGTGTCCCTTAGAAACCTGGGTCCATCTGCTTGTCCCTGACCTCGGGGGTCCTGCCCGTGTCCTGTGAGTCCTTGAAGGGCATGTCCCAGACCCCTCAGTGCACTGAGCCGTGGGTAGTTTTGCAGCATGAAGAGGCCTGTAGCTTCCGGGCTGCCGAGAGCTGTTGGACAATCCCTCCTCCAAGCTTACGGACCCTCCTGGCAGGTATGTGGCCCCTTCTAGTCCAAGTTCATTGTCCTGGGAGAAGCAGCCCTGGAGCTGGCCGCATGGGAGGCTGTTCCCCATTGGCTCCCAGGGAGCAGGGGCATCACTTTGTTTCTTTTGCCCCACAAGCTGCTAAAAAAAGGCCCTGTTTGTTGTACTTACCGGGTTTCGCAAACTCTTCGGGCCCTGCCTGCCTTCCTGGGCAGTGGGGTCAGGGCTTCATGACCTAACTCACTGTGAAGTGAGCTAGACCTTTCCCCAGGGACCAGATGGGCTGGGAGAACAAGCCCCAGGAGCTTTCCACATGTTTCTGTGCAGAGAGCACTTGTGAAGTCCTGAGGAGAGGGCTTTGGGGCTTCAGGGTCCACAGTGCATGTGGAAGTAAGAATCCACAGAGTCCTGTCCTTTCTTACTAAGACCCCACAGGCCCCCAGAGTCTCTCATAAACGTGTAAACTGCAAATTAGACCCTGCACCTCCCCTGCTGGACCACCTCCAGGGGCTCTCGGCTGTCCTCATGACCAGCAGGCAGGCCTGGCAGGAGCTGACCTGGAGGGGTCCCCCCAAGCCAGCTCTCAAGGTCCCCCCGGCGCCCAGTGTGCCTGTGACACCCGTTGACGGCTGCTCTGTTCTGCCCACTATCCCCGGCCTCGCTTTCCTCTGATTCAGGGCAAACCTCTTTGGATCCAGCTCTCTGCCATTCAGACAAGGTGGGGAGAACCCGAGCTTGCATCTCCTGAGCCCCACTGTGTGCTGGGCTTATAAACCAAGGGCTTTACGAGTTTGGAGTTTGTTCTCAGCTCACTCGTGAGGCCCCTGCCTCGTGAACCAGACTAGAAAAGCCAACCAGAGCTTCACACCCAAGTGCCCTGAGTCAGAGAGAACAGCCCAGGGGAGCTTTGGACGGAACAGGGGGCGGGGGAGCGGGTGAGGGTCACTGGGAATCCCTCTGGAGCACTGACACTTGTGATCTGGTGGGCTTGGTCCCCCAGGGGGTTGGCGGCGGAGGATGAGGAAGGGCTGGGCAGACACACTCAGCTGCAGAAGCCCCTGGGAAGGAACTGGGTTATTTCCTTTGAGGAACTGGAGGAAGGTGGGGAGGTTGGGGGCAGGGAGGAATGTGAGGGGCTGGCCGAGACCCGGCCACACAGAGCCTCGGAGGACGAGAGACAACCTAGATATTACTTGGGTTGCAGTGGGAGCCAGGCTGGGAGCTAGGGTGGCGGGCTTGGCCACCAAAGCCTAAGAGCAGTGGACAGGCCATGGTGACTCCTCAGAGAGGGCTGGCAGCACCTTGGACCAAGATGCTGGTGGGTTAGGCCCAGAATGCATGGGTGCTGATTGGTGACTGGTTCCAATCGGGGAGTGAGCGGTGCTGTCCTGCTAAGTGAGGATCAGCTGGCTGACTCCAGAGGTAGAGAACACCAGCCATCCTCTGTAATGAGAACTAGACCTTTCCCCAGGGACCAGACAGGCAATAGGTGATGGCGGGTGTTGACTGGACGGAGAAGATGGAGAGGGGCGGAGAAGAGGGGGTGAGGAGCGGGGTCAAGGTTGTTGTCCTTCCACACTGAGATGCCCCTAAACCTCTCCAGCTGGGAACGGGCTCAAGGATGTGGGGACCAAGGAGTCTTGAACGGAGTGTAAGTGGCAATGCTGTTGGCAAAGAGATGGTGTTGAAAGCCTGGGGGTCGGAGGAGATCACAGAGAGAGAGAGATGGTGCAGGGAGAGAGAAGAGGCCGGCGTGCAGCTGAGAGACATGGTGTCGTCCTAACAGCTGTTCAGGTGCCTCTGCCCCCCGCTAACCTGTATGGCTGGAGTCTTGCTCCTTGTTGGAGCCCAGCAGTGGTCAGCGGATGCATCTTCACAGGGCCGCTGACTCTGGAGCCCCCTGGACCACACAGACACTGTGAGGATCTTACAAAGCAACTTAGAGGCCCCACCGACAAGGCAGCCCAGGGGACAGAGGGAAAGTGGCACCAGTGGCAGAGAGCAGGCCGACCGGGGAGGAAAACAATAATCATAAAACCCACGACCTGTTACTTCCCAACCAGCTGCCAGGCTGGTGCTTTGTGTACAATCCATGCTCACATCTTTCTCCGAGGCAGGTCCTGTCACGAGCCATGTTTACAGAATCAAGGGACAGCGAGGAGCCGAGACAGCCAGCTAGATGGCGGCAGCACCTCCCTGCTGCCTGTCTCCCCGACTGCACCCAATTCCTTCTCCAAACACAGACTGAGCCTTCCTTGTGAGTGGTTTTGTTTTCTAAAGCAATGAGACCTGCTTGGTCTCCTCTGATACTCTGCTGAGCTGAGACCAAAGTGAACCACAGTCGGCTTCTGATCAGTCACCATCAACATCCTCACCAGTATCCCCATCACCCGTTATCTTCATCTTCATCATCACATTTTTTTAAATGCAGGTACTGGGGATTTAACCCAGGACCTGTGCATTCACTCTATCACTCACTCAGTCACTGAGCTATACCCTCCCCTCTATCATCACCATCATTTCATCATCACCATCATATTCATTAGCAGCATCACTGGATGGTGGGATATCAGGATTGTTCCTTGTCTATAGTTCCAAGTTTCCTGCCATGGCCAAGTACTGCTTGTACATTATAAAGGTGGGGGGGGGGCAATCCAATGGTGGCACAGTGATGAACACTGGGCTAAGGAGATGGCTAGGACCAGGGGGTGCCTGTCCAAACAGACAAGAGCCCCTCCTTGCACAGAGGGCTGCATCCAGCAGGACCTGACAGGCTCCAGGCTCCTTGGACTAACTGGGGATCCGGCATGCTGGGCAGCCTGCCATCCCTGCTGCCTGCCCTCTGCCCGCAGGCACAGTCAAGTCCGGGCAGGGCCTTGGAGGCTCTGCGTGTTTGGTGCATGGTTGGAGGCGGATGAGCAGCCTGGCTGTCTGGGCTTGGAGAGGAGAGTTGTGGAGGTGTCTGCTGCATGAGCAGGGGGCCCCAGCCATCCTCATTCTGGGACAATTCCTGCACAAAGGCAATGACGCTTGAATGGTGGAATCCAAGGCATTGGGGCTAAATCTTCCCCAGGCTGGGCCAGGCTCTTCTCTCTTCATAAGTCTGTGCAGGGATGGGCTTGCTCATGCCTGGCTGTCAAGGATGGACCGTCTGGACCTGACTCCAGGCCACAAAAGTCTTCTTCTCCCTTCTTCTGGAACCCAGCCTCTGTCCTCTATTTGATGAGGGTGGGAGGACACTGTCTCCCAAGCTAGGGAATAGGAGCAGACCTTCCTCTGCTCTTGTGCCCCTGTCCCCTGGGATCTCAATGGCCTGCTGAGCATCGAGGCATGGGGTTCTGGGCGCAAGGATGTCGATGCTCACCAGGCCCCCAACTTCTCCCTAGCACAGTCCAGGTGCCTGAGACTTCATGGCTGAGCGCACTGATCCCCAGCAGGGGCCCCGGAGCAAGGGGGTGCCGGTCCTATCACTTCCTCACCTTCACATCCCCATCGGACCCAACACAGGCCCCTCCCTCTCTTGCCTGCATTGTCCTGCAGGGTATTAACCTGCACTGGCACCATTTATTTTATACAGTGAGGTGTAACTTACAACTTACACATGTGAGATGCGCGTCTCAAATTTGCAGATGTGTGCACCTGTGTGACCACCACCCACACCCGGCCTCCCGGAAGCCCCCTCTTCTGATTCTGGTCCCCATGCACTAGTGTCATCTGCTCTGTCTTGCCATTGGTGGAACCACCCAGATTGTTCTCCCTATGTCTGGGTCTCTGGCTCGGCATGGTGGCTCTGGGATCCCTCCACGCTAGTGCGTGGGTCCATGGGTCTGTCTGTTTTACTGCTGAGCGGACCTCCACCACCGGCACACACCACAGCTTCCTGGACATTTGACTATTTCCAGCTTCTTGCTGTGACTTTTCCGGAGCAAGGCTTGTGTGGACAGCTGCTTTCATTTATTGGGGTAAATACAAAGAAGTAGGACCGCCGGGTCACAGGGAAGGCGAGTGTGTGGGTTTACTGGACGCTGCAGGTGGCTTTCCAGAGGGGCGCACCACCTCATCTAGGGCTCTGCAGCCGCCTCCCGGCTGGCCCCCACCCAGCCCCCCGGACACCAGCCATCTTTCTCCACGTGAATCTGGCCAGGCCAGTCCCTTGCTTGCTTTTCCGGCAGCCCCTGCCTCAAGGGGAAAAGTTCAAACTCAGCAGCACCGCAGGGCCCTCCATCACTGGCCCTGTGTATCTCCCCAACTGTATCTCTGGTTCCCTCCCACCTTGAACCTCACTTTCCAGCCATATCGAAGGCCCACAGTTCCCTGCACACACGTCACTTCTGTCCTTCTGCACACATTGTCTTTTCCACTGGGAGCATGCAACCCTCTATTGTCTAGCTGGGGGCCACCGCCTTGTCTTCTAAGATCTAATGAGAGCATCTCACTGACCTGCTGATGTCTCCCAGGCCCTGACCAGCACCCCTTGGCCCATATCCACCTGCCTGCTCTAAGCCCCCTTTGCTGGGCTCTTCTGAGCAAGCCCAGTTTGCATGTTGGAGGTGAGGGGTTAGGACAGGCCTTTTCTCCCAGCTACATCCTCAGAGCCTAGTGGACGCCTGGCACGTGGAAGGTAAACGTGCAATAAATGAATCAGGGAAGCTGAGTCTAGGTGGACACGTGCAGAGGTGAGCAACTTTGTAAGGTAAAGCCTGCATGTCTTAAGTGTGCAGCTCCATGGATCACTGCATATCTGTGCACCTCTGTGTGACCCCCACCCAGGTCAGGACATGGAATGTGCCCAGCTCTGCCTGACTTCTGTCCCCAGAGATGAGTGCCGCCTGTTCTTGAACTTGACATTAAAGGAACCACACAGAATGTTCTCTCTTGCATCTGCTTTCCTTTGCTCAGTCCAGACTCCTGCTCTGAGAGGCAGATGGATCCCGTGGGCCTGGGCCCCTCTGCCTCGGGGGCCCGCATCTTTGGCGGCTCCTGCCCAATTGTTTCCCTCCCTCTCCCAAGAGTTCTCTTCCCGATTCTTGTCTCCGTCCCCAGCCCGGGCTGGGGCTTTGTCAGCAAGTCTCTGCTTCCTGAGCAGGAAAGGCCTTTTCTTCCTGCTATCAGCAAGTTACCCTTGAAGTTCAGGGACTCAAGTTGTGGTACCACCCTGGTCCCACTCACAGAGAATTCCCAGGCACTCATCCAACCTCCCTGTTTCCTGTGTCTCACGGAATCCCCTCCTTGCAATCACCTGGCTGTTCCAACACTGTACACTCTGGCCCAGGCATGTCACCTTGGTCAGCCTGGCCATGCCTCTGAGATGAATTTTAAGTGGGGTTCCCAGACCAGCAGCAGCAGTACCCCCGGGGTCTTAGATATGCACGTTCTCCAGCCCCGCCCCAGACTCCCTGTCCGGGAAAAACTCACTGTTTCTCTCCTTCACACTCACACTCACAGCACTGTGGATGCCAGATGTGTGGGCATCTGCCCACAGCGACTGATTCTCAGACACCAGCTGGTGTCTTACTATTCATTTCAATCCTGCCACTAACCAGAGATGGCACAGACCCACAAGCTAAGGCTCAGCCCCACAAGACCGCCTCCCCACTTCAGATGCCAGTCACAGGCCGTGGGTCCCCAGGTTACCCACACTTCTGTCTGCCTGGGCCACATATCAGAGGTTCCCAGCACCTCCTCTACTTGGGTTCGCTAAGTTGTTAGAGTAGCTCACAGAACCCAGGAAAACAGTTTATTAACTCTTGTCAATTTACTACAAAGGATATTTTAACGGATACAAATGGACAGGCAGATGAGGAGATACGCGGGGTGAGGTCTGGAAGGGTCCCGAGCACAGGAGTTTCTGTCCCCTGTGAGCTGGCCTGTGCCACCCTCCTGGCATGGGAGCGTGTTCACCAACCTGGCAGCTCTCCAAACCTTAGGGATTTTTATGAAGGCTTCATCACCAAGGCACGATCGATTATTAACTCACTCCCCAGCCCTTCACCCCACCCTGGAGGATCGGGGTGGGGCTGAAAGTCCCAAGCTCCCAATCATGGTCCTGGTGACCAGCCCCATCCTGGAGGTGTCAGGGAGCCCAGCCAGTCACCTCATTAGAATGAGAGATGTTCCTATCACCCGGGAAATTCCAAGGGATTTGGGAGCTCTGTGTCCGAAACTGGGGCCAAAGATCAACTATTACCAAAAAGGATACTCTTAGCATTTAGTCGTTTAGGAAATTACAAAGGTTTTAGGAGCTCTGACTGGGAGCCGGGGATAAGGACAAATGTACATATTTCTAATTATGTCATAACATCACATTCACTGAGTCAGAAACTCCCACAAACCTTCCAAGGGTTCTGATGCAGCTCAAGTGTAAGAACCACTGATTCCTGGCTTGTGAACATGTTGGCAATGAACCAATCAAAATGGGAACACGACTTTCCTTGAGTAGACGTACATTATCATTATTCTAAAAAAAGCAAAGGGGTTCTGGTACTCAGGCTGATGTGGTTTGGTGCGTCATCAGAGCACCAGTGCGAACCTCTGGCACAAACGCCTGCCTCACAAGGATGACAATGTGGATCAGAAAATGTCTTTTTTCTCCCTGAGAGCAGAGGTCTGGCATGCTTAGTATCCTCTCCTTGATCTGTCCTCTCCCTCCTGTCCTGCTATGAGCCCCAGGAGGTGGGGCCCCTGCCAGCTGGCCTCTGGTTGGATTTGACTCGAGGGAGACAGTAGCAGGAAGTCATAGAGCAGGAGAGTAGTCAGGGCAGTGGTGTGCTGACAAACTTAGCAACCAGCTTCAGGGGGTGAGCCATCCCTGATTTGCAGTGTTTGCCAGTTTCTCTGCTGTAACTACTCCCACCATGGTCAAATTTCAAGCTACTCACGTGACAGCTCTGGGAAGAGACGTGTAGGAGTATTTCCACCACACAGATATGCAGACGTAGGTAGCCTCACGACCACAGCTCGTAGGGAAACGGAGCAAAGTCATTAGGGAGTGGTGAATTTTGAGTATATATTATCTTCGTTTTGAATATAATTTGGTAATCGTTAAGTTCATATGATTTAATTTAAAATAATGGGTGTGCCTAAAAACTGGTTCACAAAATTCCTGCAAGTTTAATAGTCTGCTGTTGTAGGTGGGCACAGCCCTGGGCCAGGTGACACTTGCTCAGCTGTCTGGCCTGGCTCCAGCCCTGTGATTCCCTCTGCTGGTCTGGGTCCCATCTGGCTCCAGGGACACTCTCTCCCCTTGTCCCTCAGCCCGGGCAGAACTGGCCTCCTGCTTTGCTCTCCTCAGTGTGTCTCAATGTCTTTCCTTATGCCCTGTTTGGGTACCATAAAGATGGTGTCCTGGGGGTGGGGGACCATGGAACAGAAACCCACCCCTGCCTGAATCCCAGCTCACCTCCTTTTCTGTTAGTTATCACCTTCTGCATAAGATGTCAGTGGAAGAACTGATTCTGAGATCAGAAGCCAGAGGCCGGAAACCCAGGGTGGGGAGGGGGCGTGTGCAGCCCTGGGAACTTCTCCAGGACAGACAGGTACTCAGTGAAAGTACCTGCATCCCTCAGGCATTGCGGGTGGGCATGGCGGCTGGAACCTGCTTGGGAGGTGCTCTGGCTGCATCTGTCATGATGACAGTGCACATGGCCTTGGACCTGGCAATACCTCGTGAGGTATTTGTCTTAGACACGCACTGGTGTGAAATGATCTTTGCCCAGTTATTTATTACAACATTGTTTAGAAGAACCCAGTGCCAATCATCAAGAGATTCATTAAATAGGTTCTGGCACATTCTTCCAGGGGAAGATTTTACAGCCATTATTTATGATGACATGAAAGGTGCTCCATGACTGTGAGTGAAAACAGGACATTGGAATGTGGGGGTGCGGGTAGAGTCTGCTTCCATTTGTTCAGGAAAAGAAGAAAGGAAGTGGGGCGGTGAGAGGAGAGGGCAGGAGGAGGAGGAAGGACAGGTTGGCTGTCTGGGAGGACGCAGCGGCACCTGGCAGCAGGTCTGTCTCCGGGTGGGGACCTGGGCGGCGGGGGACTGGCTTCTCCCTGTAAACCCACTTGCGCTTATGGATGTTGTACCAGTTTCATGTACTACCTGGTCAATACGTAGACACAATTTGAACATGAATGAATACATGCTCTGGGAACTTAACAGATGTCTCCTGTTCGTTCTCAACTCAGTCTCATCACCTCGGACCCCTGAACTTAGGGCCAGCCCCCTGACCCCCTGCTGGCTAATCAGGGCAGGGGCACCCAGCAAGGTCCCCCAGGACTCCCAGCTTGTCGGGAAGGACCCTGTGGCGCTGACTTCTGTCTGAGGGTTTCAGGTTCATCCTCTCATCCCTCCCTCCCTCTGCGAAGCTCCGTGGGCCACGCGTGGCTACACTGGCTTCAGAAAAAGGGACAGGGGAGTTGGGTGTGAGTGATGCACCCATGGGCATGCCATGGTTGGGGGGGTCGGTGGGGACCACGTCTGACTGGTACACCCTGCAGCATTCATGCCTGGCTCAGGGCAGGCTGGCAACCTCCGTGGATTGACTGACTGATGGACAAGGACCCAGCCGCTCTGGGTTGAAACAGTCCTTCCAGTGAGTTCTCCAGGAAGCCTGTTTTTTTGCCTTCTTCTGGGGCAGAGGCAGGGGGAGAGCGGTTCTCACCCTGACATATCTGGGAACCGAGTGTAAGGAGATGGTTTTACAGCAGCATTTCTGGGTCCTTTCCATTCTGACGGCTCCCCTGCACCTCTCCTTGCACACACACCCCTGATTTGGAGGAGTCTGCAACTGGCAGAGGCCCAGGGTCTGCATACTGTCCAGGCCCCTAATTGGGAGCTTCTGTGTCTCTAACACAGTGACCACATCCCTGGAGAGGAGGCTCGGCATGCCTACCCACCCCTGCAGGCTCTGGCTCTGCCCCACCTCCCCGCAAGCCTGCCGCCTCCTGCTCTGAATGGGTGCACCTGGACAGAAGTCTCAGGTTGAGTGGCAATGGGGTGACAGCAACGGGATCACGGTGGGGCTGTGCTGGGGCTCTGAGGGCAGTGGAGCGGTGTTCCAGGTGCTTAGGACCAGGTGTCCCTCTGCATGCTCCTCCTGGCTCTGGCAGGGACTGGGTGGGGCTGGGCCCCGGGTGGATGTCTGACTCTCCACCCCAGCCCCCTGGCTTCGGGCAGGCAGCGACTGGCAGAGGGAAGGTGCAGCTGAGAGAAGGGGAGACTCGGAGGTAGGACCTGCCCGGCCACCTCGGCTCCCTGGGGGTGCTGAGACTGCGCCCTGCAGTACCGGGAAGCCTGCTCCCGCCTGGGTGCCAGAGCCAGCTCCTCGATCTCCCTGCTGCTCCCTCCCCAGAACTGCTCCTCCTTCCTACCAGCTGCTCAGAGTCAACCTTTACTCCAGACCCAATCAGCAGATACCACCAACTCTACCTGCAAATATATTTGACATTTGACCATTTGGCACCACCCCAGCTGCCACCACATCTCCGCCCTGGATTGCTGCAAAGCTTCTAACCGAACTGGGCAACCTGTCTCTGCACAGCAGCTGGAATAATCTCATCAAACAAAGCCAGGTGTTGTCCCTGGCCCTCTGATTACTTCCCTCTTACCTGGGATCAACTGTTTCACCTCCTCCCACACTGCTCTGCCTTTCTGGGTCTCTCCCAGGGTTGCATCTACCTCAGGGCCTTTGCACTTGCTGTTGCCTGGGCCTAGAACGTTCTTCCCTTGGCCAGCCACATGGCTTGTTCCTTCAATTCATTCAGGCCTCTGCTCAAATGCCATCTCAGTGGCCAGAACACTCTGTATAAAATAGCAGCCCCTACCCTCCTCATCCAGCTGTTCCTCCTCACCACCACTTTACACACTACACACTTACTTATTCATTTGTTTGTCTGGATCCCCACACTGGGATGCAAGTTCTCAGAGTGCAGGGTGTTTTCTGTTCGATTCCCTGGTGGATCTCAAACACCTAGGATAGGGCCCAGCACGTAGTAGGTATTTCATAAACACCATTGCATGAATTGTGCCTACAAGCATTCCTTAAGCAAGAGACAGACAGTTAAGACCGCAGTCTCCTGGGTTCCTTCCTCTGGGGCTGACCTTTCTGTCCCTGGAGACACAAAGTCAGAGGGGTCAGCTCCTACTGGGCACCTTCGAACCCCTGGCTCCCCTGGAGCATAGACGGGTTTCAGGTTTCTCATCTGTAAATGAGGGGTTTGGCCCGGGATCCTCCCTTGGGAATCCCCATATCTGAAGTTCTGGATGTCTGTTCTTCTGGTCCCTCCCCGTATTCTAGTATCAAGGGGCTTGGGAGTGGTGGGAGCGTCACAGGAACTGCTGTTCAAGAGCAGTTACCAGGCAAATCCTGGGCATCTCCAAGTTGGTGTTTCAAGGCCGTCATGTCTTGGGGAGAGGAAGCTGGAGGAGTGGTTTGAATGTTGATCCCCCTAAAAGACACATCCAAGTCCTAACCCCAGAAATCTGTGAATTTGACCTTACTGAGAAAGAAGATTCTTTGCAGATCAAAGTTAAGCATCTTGAGATGAGATCGCTGGGATTTAGTGCAGCCCTAAAACCAAAGACAAGTGTCCTTATCAGAGAGAGGGGGATCTGACCGGGACAGAGAAGGTCACGAGACCACAGAGGCTGGGCCTGTAGTGACACAGTTACAGGTCACAAGCCAGGCAGCCTGGAGCCACCAGTAGCTGGAAGAGCCTGGGGGGTGGGGCCCTGCCCACATCTTGATCTGGGGCTTCCGGCCTCTGGGACTGTGAGAGTGCACACTTCTGTTGTTTAAAGCCTCCCACTTCACAGTCATTTGTTAGGGCAGCTCCAGGAAACTCACACAGGAGGGATGGCTGGGGGATTAAAGCCTGAAGGGAAGGTGATTTAGTGGAGGATTACCTTTCCAAGTTTCAGGTTTGGGCTTTCAACACAACCCGCCCAGCTCCACTCCCTGCTGGCTGCTGGGGTTGGGGGCGGGGCACACCCAGCAGAGAAGGTTCCAGGTCAGGACCTCACCTTCATCCTCCCAGAGCCACACCGCCGTCCCCTGGGGAACAGCTGGGTGTGCTGTTTGCCTGAGGTGGAGCCCCAGAGTGAGGCCAGGACTGCTGGGCAGTGTGTGAGGTGTGGCCTCGATTGTTTTGACCTCATCTGCCCACGGCTGTGGCCTTGAAGCTCTAGGAGCTTTGCTGTCAATCTTGGAGGAACAGATAGTGGGAGGGATGTTCTACCAACAGCGGGCAAGGGGTGCTCGGAGAAGGCAGGGTGCTCCCCAGGAAAGCGGTGGGAGGACAGTGCCAGGCCGGGGCGCGGAGGTGGGGCACCCATACAGACCACTCGCCCCACCCAGTGCTCAGCATCTGCATCGCATCCTGGAGCATCTCAGCTTCCCCCCAGGGAGCCGCGATCACAGGCATTTACAGCTAAGGAAACCAACAGCACAACCTTCCCAAGGGGACCCCTTCAGAAGCAGCAGGGCTGCGGTCGGCGCCCAGAGGAGCCCGCTCTTGGCCGAGTCACTGAGAAGACAGAAAAGGGCCAAGAGCTCGGGAGCAGGGCTGGAGCAACAGACTGGGGCAAGGGCACTGTGGACACGGCTCAGGCCAGCTCAGCTGCGTGTTCTCTGCAGTGGAACTGGGACGACGGGGTGGGCGGGGCCCCTGCCCGAGACTCTGATTCAGGGTTGGGTGGGAGCTGGGTTCACCACTGTTTAGAGATCCCCCGGTGAGTCTCACGGGCTCCAGTGGGATCTGAGTTCACTCCCCAGCCCTGCCCTCCCTCTCCAGATTGGGGAGGCAGTGCCCTGGCCAAGCTCTGAATGTTAGCTGAATGGGGTTAGCTGGACAGAGAAACCCAGGCCAGGTAGACAGCGTGGGCGAAGTCAGAGAGAAGTCCAGGGAGGCCGTAACATCCCCTGTCATTGGGCAGGGGGGTGGGGGGTTCCTCTGTAGGACTTGTAGGAGACCCCACTGTGAAGCACGTGGTCTCCTGGGGGAGCCCTGGCCTGACTCCTGAGACTCAGAACCCTGGGCCTGTCTCAGCAAGCCTGACACAGAGCCTGGGTGGGTGTCACAGGTCTAGAAGGACAGAGGCAGGAGGGGAGGCCTGGTCCCCTCTCTCCCTCTGCCCCAGAGTGGCAGGGGGTGGGGATGCTGGTCAGGGCTGCTGAGGTTCTGCAGGAGTTGGTAAGAGCCTGGTGCTCTGGGAGAGCCCTGCTCCTGGCTGGGATGGGAATGAGTGGTGGTCATTTACGTGGGCTGAGGACGACGGCTGATGCCAAGATGTCTTGGCACCTTCTGCAGGCGGGGAGGCTGCTCGGGCCTCGCATGAGAGCTCCATTCGCCCTCCCAGCCACCTTGCGCAGGGGGGACCAGGGTTAGTCCATTTTACTGCTGGGGAGACCGAGGCTCTGGGTCATGACACTTTCCCAAGATTGCACGATGGCAAGCACAGCACTGGGCTCCCACCCAGGCCACCTGACTCCACTGCCCACATGCTTAGCCCTCGTCAACCCACGGCCACAGGGCCACAGGGCCTGGCCACTGCCTCTCTGGGGCCCCTGTCTTCTTTAGCCCCTCCGCGCCGCAGGCTGCCTTCCCTACCTGATGATGAGAGGCTGGATTTGCGCGGCTGACAGGTGACCAGTGCGGGCTGGGAGAAGCAGGCACAGTGGGGCTGGCCCTCCTGGGGGGACCCCCCCACCTTTGGCAAAGGGGAGCCGGGGTACAAGAGGCCAGGCTAGCTTGTTTGTTGCATCACAAAGTCCTGTCTTGGGCTGGCGAGGGGTCCGTGGGGGACCGCCTCAGACTGCCCAAGGGGCTTGGCTCCCTCTACCTGCAGTGCCTCCACCAGAGGCCCCACAGCTTCAGTGGGGGCATCTTGAAAATGGGCACATCTAGCCAAGATAAGCCCGAGGAAGGGGAGCCAGGTAAGAGGCCCCGCAGTTGGATGCTTCAGAACTCTGGAGACTCAGTCTCCCCACCTATAGTGTGGGAGCACGGCCAGGACACCAGGAGCCCTCCAGACCTGGGATGGGGCAGGTGTCCTTCTATTTATGGAACTTTCTGGACAGAGCTGCTAAAGGAAGAGTAAGATCCCAGCTCATCCCAAAGGAGGCGACTGGAGCCAGAGCCAGGAGAACCCAGGGGCATCGTTGCCGTGCAAGCTGCCACCTCAAGGGCAGAGGTGAGGAGGGACTGGGCCGAGGGAGGAGGATGCCCAGACTCCAGGGCCCCCACTGCCATTCGGAAGGCCCTGCCAATCATTCTGTCCAACATTCCCCAACTTTTTCCCCCAGGAGAGGCAGAGGCTATTAGTCAAAAACAAAGGCTCACTTGGAATGCCAATATGAAAAATTCTAAATTCAAAAACTTATTTTTCTGGCTTACATCTGTTTTATAAATGAAAAAGGTTACACTTACTTCTTGTGAATTCAGCTATGGCCCCAGCATTCACAAGTTATGATGCCAGGGTTAGAACCCACATCTGGGTTTAAATAAAATACATCCTACTAGCCTCTGTCATCACAAGCAGTCTTACTGAAATGACAAAATGACAGAAGGAAAAATAAAAACCATGTACAGCTGCAGTTTTTATGTGTCTGAAGGTCATCCCTACAACAAGTATGACAACACAGTGATGTCTGGGGGTTCTGTGGGCACGACAGTGGGCTGGGGCGGTAACAAGCACAGGCACGTGTGAGTCATGAGCTGTCCCAGCATGATGGGGAGCTACACTCGGTCCTGCGAGAACCTCCAGGACTTCCGCTATCACAGAGGAAGGACCTGACAGTTGAACGATGTGTCTTCCTGCTCACCCAATCCCTTCTGCTGCGCAGACCCTCCCTCTGCTTGGAAGTGGCGTCTGTGTCCCATGGCTGTGGCACGGACCCACCAACCGCCCGGTGCTAAGCACCGTGACCTTCTGATCCAAGGACATAAAGCCAGACATGTGGGGAGCGTTTCTCTGGGCTCAGCTTGTATCACTGCAGGAGTGGACGTTTAAGTTGGAGGCACAGAGGGGATGTGTTCCTTAATAAATCTCCCCGCCACCGGCCCCATCTCTCCCCCCCCCCCCCCCTCTCCCTCTCTCTCTCTCTCTCTCTCTCTCTCTCTCTCTCTCTCTCTCTCTCTCGTGTGTGTGTGTGTGTGTGTGTGTGTGTGTGTGTTTGTTTGTGTGTGTGTGTGTGTGTGAGATAAGTAAGACCCTCTGAAGTCCGGGCCCATGGCAGGCCCCCTCCTGCCTGGCGTTAGGCCAGGTATTGACGATCCCGTTGCTGACTCAATACATTACAGCCCTCTTCAGAAGGCAGTCAGTGCTGGCGGCTTCACTGGAGACTGGTGGCTGCAAGAGCCTCAAGTCTTGGGTGAAAAACTGAACTTTCAGTGACAAGGCTGTTTTGAGAATTGCAGACATTGGAACTGAGGGATGTCCGGTGCTGGTTTCAACAAGCCGACCTGTCTCTGGTTGCACAGTCCTGAGAGAGAGAGAGCACTGAGTCACGCAGATAAAAAGCTCCAAATGATCCAAGTTTTGGACAGCTGTCTGCGCATGCGTCAACTCAACAGACGGGCAGAAGCCTGGGTATTTTGACTTAATGAAGTGGAGATGACTGGTACCACCAGCTGCAATGTGCTAGCATTTGGTGCATCACTCGTACGAATAGGCTGTTTCTGCTGCAGGTATAGAGCCACTGCATCGAGGAGTTTGCGGGGCAGACACTGTGCTGGCCTCATCTCATCAAATATCTCAGTCCTAGGAGAGCCGCTAACACCAGCACGTGTGCCAGGAGGTGGAGGGCAGACATGTGTGCAGATTTTTAAATGGATATTTAATAAAGCATTTGTGGAGCTACCACAGAGCCTGGACGGCCCCTCAACATCATGGCACCAAGTGCTCACCAGGTGGTACAAGGCCCACCTCCTGGTCCCCGAGGGCAGCTCCTCAGGCCAGCATGCCGAGTTCTGAGTTCTGCCTGCGCATGGCTTTCCTTCTGGTCCTTGCACTCATTTCTGGGCTGTCGAGAGTCCATCCAGAGAAACTGCCGTTGATATGGCCCAGGGAAAAGTTCACGGTGTGTGTCTGCAGACCGGATCCTTCAGAAGCTTCCCAAAGCGTGAGATGTGTGCCCATCTGGTGGCTCCCGGACAAAGCCATCATCTAGTGCAATCCGTTTCCAATTCTCATTCTTTCAAAAGTCTCTTGAGGACTTTTTGATTCCTCAAGGAGAATGTCTGTAAGTCTGGTGCTTAGTTACCACTCCCTAACATGTATGACTCTCTAGAGACCCAGAAAGGCAACCATATCTAACTAGAATTTAATAATACTGCTTTGTTTTTAACATATCTTTTCACTCTTAACCTCTATTGACAAGAAATACTGAGCACTTATTTATGGCAGTGACATAAAAATCACTGTGGTGGTTATCAAACAATTAAAGTCTGAGGCCATGGCCTCTACATGTAGCAAGATTTGTGGTCTGGGCTGTGTGCCTCAACCAGAAAATCGTCTTTTTTTTTTCTTAAGGGCATGATCTCATTTTCTATTGTGAGGGAAAATTTTTTTTTATATTTTAAAATATTCTATTATTTACATTCAAAAATTATTTTGTTATATGTTGTATTTATTATATACTTATATAAAATATTTATATATTAACTATATAGTTACATATAAATAAATATATAATATGTTATTTATTACATTTATTATGTATTACCCATCATTATGCTATTTTATTACATTTTTTTGCTTTGTTTTGTGGGGACATAATTAGGTTTATTTATTTATTTTTAATGGCGGGCAGTACCGGGGATTGAACCTAGGACCCTGTGCATGCTAAGCACATGCTTTGCCACTGAGCTATACTCTCACCACCATACAAAGTCATGTCCTGATTCAGCCTGCATGGAGAGCCACCTGAGGGCTTGGGAAGGGGGTCTCCTGGGACTTTTGCAGACCTCCCCTTACTCCTGCTCTTCTGTAGATGACCGCTTGGCTGGGGGGCTCCAAGAGCCCACTGGGAAGCGTCGTCAAACAGGGAGCCTGCTGTGCAGGATCTGGGTGCAGGTTTAACACCTGCAGCCAGGGTTTTCTACTTGTTGAGAATCTAAGGTAAAGGGCCCCAGTTCAGGCAAGGAAGAGGCAACACCGCCGTCTAGTGGCAAATAGCATGGACAGCACTCGTGATGCCTGCTGACTGGGAGCCTGGGGTTCCAGGCTCAGGATCATTTTCAGCATCAGTCGTGTCTCTGACCCTATGTGACAGTGGCCTGAGGCAGAAGGGGGATACGTGGGCTCCTTGCTTCTCTGGCCACAGCAGGTCACCACCTACGGAGCCACCACATCTAAGAGCCTGCTGTGCAGAGGGCACCATGCTGGGCTCCAGACCTGCCTGTCTAGTCAAATCCCCCCTCACAGCCCTAGGAGGGGCCGCTAACACCTGCCTTCCATGCAGGGAAGTGACAGGCAGACGTGCATTCACAGCCGGGCTGGGGGACACTGTTTAGCTAGGGGGAGGTGGAAGTGGGACTGCGGAGAGAAGTGTGTCTTTTAACTCCCCTTTTTTGTGTTTAAGGGGAACTTGCCTTGATAGTCTCAGGTCTACAGCAGGCCTGTAAAAGCAGCTCCTGCGAAAAGTCTCTCTGGGCTTCAGGGTCTTCAAATGTCAGTGGGGACAAGGGTGCTCCTGCACAGGTGGCCACAGAATCTTCAGATTGAATGCAAGTTATCGCCCAGACCACGCCTGCACCAAACAGCCCTCCATCAGGGCAGCTGCGCTTGTGGCTCCTGAGTGGGAAGTGGATTTGGAGGAAGTTAGGTCTCGTGGGTTTCTCGTGGGTCTCATGGGTGTCTGGAAGGTGGGGGGCTGTGTCCTGTTTCTATACAGCAGCCCTGGAGGCAGGACTCTGTGCGGAGAGCCAGGGCAGGGGGCTAAGCCTGGCCAGAAAGATCCTGCCCATAAAAGGACATGAGGCTTGGGGCACGGGGCATCCAAAGCCTGGGGTCCCTCTGCAGTGGTCTGGACTGGATGAGGGCTCTGGGATCCTGGGTGACCTGTGCATGCCAAGAGTGTGGCACTCCAGTGCAAAGAGCCACGCAAGGCCCCTGCCCTCAGGGAGCTTCTAGTCTAAGTGGGCAGACACAGACACACACACACACAGGTAAAACTGCCTCACTGAGGCTACTAGGAAGGGCGGGTCCCTGAGGCTAGGAGAGCAAATGACAGAAAGCCTGACTGTCAGGGAGTCAGGGAAGCTTCTGGGGGAAGGGACAAGGGAGAGGAGGGCAGGCTTGGGAATTTGGATTTCAAACTAATTCTGCTTGCTGGGTGGAGAAGGATCTGGAAGGGTCCAGTGTAGCCATTTGGGCAGACCAGGAGGGAGGGTATTTCCTGCATGAAATCGGTCAAGAGAGGATGCAGCCTGAGCTCCGGAGATGGTGATGATGTGGAGGGTGGGGGTGAGGGATGTGGGGTGAGGGGAGCCAGGTACGGGGGTGTCTGGGTTGCACAGCTGGATGGCGGGTGGTAGCCTCACTGGGACAGGATGGCTGGAAGAGCTGCTTTTGCAGGGAAAGCCTTGTCTGCGTCGCACCTGGGCTATGGCCGAGATGACCCGGAGACGCCGAGGTGCCCACTGCAGCCTGGAGAGTTATGTTGTGGATACTCGTGTGTGCGTCCTCGTTGGCAGGCCGTACAACTGAGGGTTCAAACCAGGACACTTCTGAGAGGGAAGGGACGCTTTCTTAACAATTATGCCAGGACAGTGGCTCCTCAGACTGGCACTGCCCCAGGAAGGCAGGGACAATGGTCTTTCTCTAATTTACTTCACTTAGTATAATAATCTCAAGGTCCATCCATGTTGCTGCAAATGGCATTATTTCATTCTTTTTTATGGCTGAGTAAGATTCCATTGTATATGAAACAAACTGAGGTTTGTTTTCCAAGGGGAAAGGCGGGGGGGGGCGGTGGAGGGATGAGTTAAGAGTTTGGGATTAACATATACGTGTTACTATATGTAAACAGATAAACAGAAAGGACCTACTGTATAGCACAGGGAATATCTTGTAACAACCTATAATCTGAAAAAGAACACACACACACACACACACACACACACACACACGTGTGTGTGTGTGTGTGTATAACCGAATCACTTTTCTGTATACCTGAAACTAACACAAGACTGTAAATCAACTACACTTCAATTTAAAAAAAGAATTGGCTAGTCTAGAAATGCAAATGCAATTTGGGAGAAAAAGAAAAAAACAAAGGTGAGAAAGACACCTGGAGTCACCTCTACGGATTCTGCTAAATTGCAAATAATGCAGAAGATTTCTGGGCTGAATAGAAATCACTGGGCAGCTTCTGTTTCTATCTAAGAACAGATCAAAATGGACTTTATATTCCAATGAATGCCTTAGAACTCAATTAAAAATCAGAAAGAGATGCTTGCTCCACTTAAATCTAAATGCACCTTATGCATAATTTCAAACAAAGCTCAGCAGCGTAAGCTGATGCTTGCAAAAATGCTGAGAGCCCCCTGCTGCAAACAGAGTAAGAAGAAAGCAGCCCCCCTTGCAGGATGTTATGCCCCCAGATGACTGAGAGAGGGCAGAGTTGTGCAGCCCTCAGCTGCCCTAGATCTGGAGGGCAGAGAAGGTCCAGGCTTCTGAGATGGAAGACGGGGTACGGGGCAGTGGGACAGGCATTAGAGTGACTCCAGTCAGTGCGGCAGAGCTGGCTCAGGGCTTGTTGGACAAGGTACTGGCTGGGAGAGTCGGGGGCCATGCCACTGAGCCTGGGGCTCCATCTGAATGTGTGGTGCTGCTTAATTATCAGGGGTGGGGAGGAAGCCTTCGGCCCCTGTGCCATGCACAGAAGTTCCTGGGAATGAGTTAGTCCACTCAGTCACCTTGTAGAAATTGTGAACAGAAGTCAGAAAAGCATCAAAACTCTATCTTCAAAATAAGGGGATGGCAGATTCCAGAACCTATATCGAGGAGAGCATGGCAGTGGTCCCCAGTCCAAGTCCAGATGTATGGACATCAGTAATAAAGACATCTTGTGCACTTTAAAAGCTTTAGCCACGTCATCTCCTTCGAGCCTGAAGCAGTTCCTGGGGTAGGTGCTGGGGTGACCCCCATTTAAAGATGGGAAAATGAGGGTAGGGGGTTTGCTTCAGGCCACCCAGCTGGGAAGTGGCAGGGCCAGTATTTGAACCTGGCACTGGCGGAAGCCAAAGCTGATGGCTTCAACCGTTCTGCTACACACTGCCTTTTAGAACAAAATGGGCTCATTAATAAGCCAGAGCAGGTTAGCCCCAAGTCCATTAGCACCCCTGAATCGGAATGAATCAATCCCAGAGCCCAAGACTGAGCAGCCAGCAAGGTTGGAGGGATGTGGGGTCTAAGTCACAGACCCCAAAGCAATGAGAGGTGAGGAGAGCTGTGTCGGGACTCAGACCACTCCCCAGGTGGGGTCTGTAAGGTGGGGTGGGCTCTGTGGTGGGGAGGGGCAGAGTGTGGCTTCAGCCATCCATCATCCACCCATCCTCCATCCATCCAGCCTCATCCACCCATCCACCCATCCTCCATCCACCCGTCATCCTCCACCCATCAACCACCCATCAGCTGTCCATTCATCATCTTCCATCCAG
Organism: Camelus ferus; assembly: GCF_009834535.1. Lineage (NCBI taxonomy): Eukaryota > Metazoa > Chordata > Mammalia > Artiodactyla > Camelidae > Camelus > Camelus ferus. The sequence continues at coordinate 56,374,695 of NC_045704.1, read as the reverse complement.
CCATTCATCCACCCATCATCCATCACCCATATCATTCATCCATCCATCCTCCAACCATCCATCCATCCATCATCCACTCATACTCTGTCCACCCATCATCCTCCATCCATGCATCCTCTGTCTATCCATCCATCATCCTCCATCCATCCTGCCATCATTCTCTGTTCTGTCTTCAAAGAGTAGTTAAATGCAAGGCATTATAAGAAATAAGGTAAGATTTGACAAAATGGAAAATTATTGGTAATTGTGGAAGCTGGTGGATAAGTACACAGTCATTACACTCCTCTCTCCACTTCTGTTGGAAGATTTCCATCGGAAGAGGTAAAAGGGAGATGAGAAGTGGTGGGTGGAGATCAGAAGCTGTAGTCTCAAGGTTCACCCTAACTCTTTCCAAGCTCTTGGAGAGCAGGAACTTCAGGCCTGCAGAGCCTAGGGGCTCCCAGCATTAGCTCAAATCAATGTAAAAATGCTGCTTCTAGAAGAAACTGCTTCTACTAGAACTTAGGAAAAGCATAATTTCTAGTGGTGACCACTGTCATGCTGTTTGTTATCAGGCAGCAAGTAACATGCAGAAGATGACAGAGAAAGTCTGAGGACGGGTCTGGAAGGTGAAAGGCGGGGAGGGCTGGGGACCCGCCCGCCTAACTGAACAGCCCCCTCCCCCCAGTAACCAGCGCGCTTCTGTCTTCAACTTTGTTCTCAAGCCACCTTCACAGAGCACCGAACACACCAACTGGCTGGCTGGGTACCAAGGTCACAGCTAGTGAGGTCTGGATCTTAAAGACGACCACCATGTGATCGTAAAGAACCATGTGTTTAATGTTTCACAGAACAAACTTGTTCTTCACCATTCAGTTCATTATGAACTTGAATCACTGTAACCATCAAGTCTATAATCCAATTTAAGCCCTAGGTGACAACAACTCTTATGTCCAGTGATTTAAATTAGCACAGTTTGTGCAAAGTCACAAACCTTTTTATACATTCATGAACACTGAAATTAAACTAGTGAAACGTAGGGCATCCCTTGACCCCTTCGCAATGAGTGGAGAGAAATGGCTAAAGCGACCACAGTTGAATTATGTTCTAAGCTCAAAGGGAAATCTCACCTGGGCTGTCTGCCCGGGTCCCAGTGAGGCTGACCCATCCACCCTGGGACGGGCACTGACAGAGGCTCTACAGGTTCTGAAGACTGTCCCAGGGCAGGGAGCCAGGCCAAAGGCCACGATGGAATCTTCTGGAGAGAGCCCCATGTCCCCACCCAGCCTGCATCCCCCTGCACCCACCACCACAACCCTGCTTCAGGTCCCACACCATCCCTTGTTTGCAATCAAAGTCAGGGAATGGCTGCTGGGTGTGACCCTGCCACAGGCCAGAGACCACAGTTTAACTCTGCTTTACTCTAAAAGCGCCTTTGGATACATGACCCTGCCCCCGACCATCCAGAAAATTATTCTTTTCCCAGCCGGGGTGTCTGCTTTGGGAAAGGGTACATTAGAGTTTGCTGTTCTTCTGAAATTGGGCTACCAAGCTGAGGACCTGCTCGGAAGCCTTGATGTTCTTGGAGCCGAGGTAGGCGGTGCTGTTGGCGGCCGTCTGGTCCAGGAAGTAGCGGTAATTGACCATGAGGCTGCACGAGCCGGTGATGCCCCTGAGGCTGACGTCTGCCATCCAGTTGATGCGCCACATCACGGCGCCATTCTGCAGGTGGAAGTTGGCCACGGGGTTCAGGGCGTAGCCCCGGTGCTTCTCTCCGTACAGGTACCAGGCGCAGAGCCTCATCAAGGGGGCCTGCAGCGCCCGGACCAGCCTCTCGGACTTCACCCACTCGCTGCTGCTCAGGAAGGCCTTGAGAGTCTCGTGAACGGGGCCCCCTGTGATCTCAGAGATTTCCTTACACTCGGAATCGGTGAACAGTTCGCTCCTCCCGTGCTCCTTGGCTTTCGACTTCAGGAGCCCCAGGAGCCATTTGGTGAATCCGGGGATAGGAGACAGACTTGAAAACGTCCCAAGGTGAGGAAACTCCTTCTGGAAGGCACAGTTTGGGTGGGGAAAGGAAGGCGGAGAAAACACACAAAATTCAGCAGGTCAGTCGCTGATGCAGAAAGACCTCCTCATTTTTGGTTTATGTATCACTGACCTCTGTGCGTGACTGTATGGTTTACAAGGTGGTATTTGATGCACATGAATTTTCTTCTCTCAAGGAACATTTATTAAGAATCTGATGTGTGCTGGGTCCTGGAGGCCTCTTGAATCCCCAGGACAAGCCTTTATGATGGTGTCTCCATCTGCACCACTGTTCACGCTGGCAAGTTGGGGGACTTGCCTGAAATTGGATTGGCAGGGCGGCTGCAACATGGGATGCCATCTTATGACTACAGGGCTTGTCTTCCTAGCACACCAGGCCCCTCCATGGGCTTTGCTGAGGCCACAGAACCTGCTCTCATGCTTGGCGCAAAAGTACCCAATGACTGTTTGTTGAATGAATAACTGATTGCCCAAACAGACCACAGTGAGGGCAGAGGATGGCATAGAAGGGGAGGCAATGAGTATTTCTCCACATCAGATACTATAGTTCAATCATTTTCGTTCAAACTACAGAGCGATCTCAATGACTATTTTTAAAAAATCCAGCGTTTTCCAATTAAAAATGTAATATATGCTCACTATAGAAAATTTTTTAAAGAATTTATGACAGATGCAAAGAAACCACCATCCTCTGCTGCTCTGAGATAAGTACTCTCCAGGCTTGATAGAGTGTAACTCCTTCTGGTCTTTCTCTAGGCAGTTTTTATAAGGGTAGACAGTTATTTCACACCCTGCTTTATGAATTTATATCATGAGCATTTTCTCATTATCACTCAAAATTCAAAACCATAACTTGAACAACAGAATAATAGGAAAAGATAAGATGATCTCATGATTTTCCTAACCCTGGTCTTTTCATTGGGCATTGAAGGTGGCTTTTACAAACCCCTGTGAACACCTCTGGGCAGAAGAGCCTCCTTTCAGATTTCTCTGGTGACTTTTCCGCTCAGTCCTGTGTGTAGAAGCGGTCAGCCATCAGGATGGCTCCCGGGCCACCTGATTCAGAAACAGAGTCTGTGGGTGAGTCACCCTGAGCCCAGGTTCTGCTCTTCCTTTGACTGATCCTCACTGCGCCCCCCTCTGCCTCATTCATTAACACCTGCAGCGAAGACGCAGGAAGTAAGAAGAAATTCAGTGTAATCACCACCTCTGGGGACAAAAGGGCAGGGAGTGACTGATGGAGCTAATACCCCACTGAGTCCCGAGTTCTTGGATGTCAAATCAGGAATTTAACACGAGGCACGTACATGTTTTAATTCCACCCTTTGTCTTTCTCTGAGGAAGAGCTTCTGCATTGTCCGTCTGCGTTAAAACCACCAGGAGCAGAGACCACTGCTCTCAGAGCCAACTATTAACAATCTAATTACTTCCCCTAAAAACTAGATTCTCCTCATTCCAGTGCACCCCAGCCCCTCAGGATAGTTTGAAAAAGCCTTGACCCAGAGTGGACATGAACACTTCTGCTGCAGGATGGGCAAAGTGTGTTTTTCAGGACAACCAAGAGAAGGTAGTTATAAAAAACATAGTGCCACTGCATTCACTCTCAGGCTGCCTGGTCTAACCTCGACACTCTGTCCCGGACCCTGAGGAAGCCTGGGCTGGTGGGCGCAGGGCCCAGAGGGTGTGGGTGAGGGTGGCTGGGGGTGGTCAGGTGCAGCAGGGACTGGACAGCAGGAGTGAAGGGGGCCCTGCAGGGGACACTGACAGGACAAGCTGTGCCAATCAGAAGCGGCCCCGCCAGCCAAGGTGCAGTGCTGTTCTCAGGACACACCTGCGTTTTGGGGTCAATGAGAAGCTAGTGCCAGGTACCTTTTTCTTGGCACTGCTTCTATCTCCGAGGAGCCCCAGGGCTCCCAGGAAGTGTCCCAAGGCATCTGGCATGACCACTCCAGCTCCCCTGAGCCCAGAGCTTCATCCCGTCCCCAAAAATGACGGCAGGGCTCCTCGGCCATCATAAGACTGGGATACAGACTGCACCTCACTCACCTGCAGCTCCTTGACCACCCGCTTGATGAGGAAGGTGCCCAGCTCCACTCCCTGCAGCCCCTGCTGGGTCAGGCTGATGGAGTAGAAGATGGCTGTGGTGATCCTGTTCTGCTCCTCAGTTTCCGATGGGGGACACTCCTTCACAATGATCGCCTGGAAAACATGGACGGTGGTAATGTGCTTGTCACTGGTGGTGGACGCATCCCCACCGCCCTCACTCCTCCCCGGGCTGGAGAGAGGGTCTCCCTGGACTCAGGGGCCCTAGAGACTCAGCGCCCTCTTCTGTTCTGCGATCTCTCTGCGGCGGCAATCTCACCACTTCCCCGGGCTGGCTGCTCCTGTTGTAACATTTCCATCAATTCGAATTCCCGAGCAAACTCTGCTGAACTGCAACTCAGGTCCCCTTGGTCTTTCTCAGGACTTTGTACAAACTCCTGACCTCTGACATCCAGAGACGACACATTGGCCCCTGTCACAGCCAAGAGGCTCCACTTCCTGTGGCTCCTGAGCGGAGGCCCAACATCCTGTCCCCACGGTGGCTTCACTCCATGACTCTGAAATCTAGCTGTTGAGATTTCTCACTGGGCTGTGTGCCGCCCTGCGTAATTTTTCTCTTGGGAAATTTACCTTCTCACGTCTTTCCTAGGCACCTTCTTGGTTCTGTACCACATCCTTGTTTTTTGCAGTGAAACCACACATCTGCACAGACATGTGCGGGAAGCGATCTAAGAATGAGAACGACCAGTATTGGGAAGTCCCTTGGCCAAGTCCCACTTGATTAGCTCTGAGATGTGAGTGCAGGGCGTTCTGAGCCTTAGTGCGGGGAGGGCCACTGGACAACAGTGGGACAGCGGTGGTGACCTTTGGTTTGCTTGGACACAGAAACGCCAGCCTGCTTCTGAAGAGCCTGCTTCAACTGCTCTAACTTCCACTGGCTACACAGGATGCTTGAAGTGGGGGTTTTTGGTCCTGCACCCAGGCTAAGGTCTGGAGCCTACAGACTTTCTGAAATTGCACATGGGATGGGCGGGTCTGAGCATATCCACCTGGGGAAGTGTCCTGGGCTCTGGTCCCTTCAGACGCTCACAGGGTCTCTTCTGTGACTCCTGGGAAGTCACGAACTGCTGCCATTAAGGAAAGTGGGCAGTCGGTGACACAGGGGCCACAACACCCAGGGCCACACCAGGCCTTCTCCGGCATTGCAGCTGACGGAGGAACTCTGAGGTCAAAGGTCAGAGCTCTCCTCCCATCATTCTCAGCCTTCATCTTGCTGAATTACCTCCTTTGTTTTGCAAGAAGTCTGGAGGTTACCTTGTGGTTTCTGATTCAAAAATTCCCAGCAAATCTTTTTTTAAAGTTTTCAACACCCCCTCCCAAACAAACGAACCTTTCCTTAATTATACAAATGAGATGGGCATAATGCCAAAGAGGCAAGAAATGAGTGCATAAAGGAGAAATCACAAATTACTCCAAAACTAAACCCCTGGTCCTGCTCTTAAGCTTTTGGTGAACACCTTTCCAGGTCTGTCTCATTGGCTGTAGGCAAGTACACACTTAAACACACACACAACACACAAAACCATGTACAGACACAATCTCTCATGTGTCCAGGTGCTCAAGTCTCCAAAGAGTGGAATTTTTAGGTCAAAAGCAACACACGTTTTATATTTTAATGGTTGTCATCAAACTGCCCCGGGAGACGCAGTAATAATTTCTAGTGAGTGATTGTGCTGGCGCCTCCAAACACAAACATCGACTAGGAGAGGCTCTCTGCGGACCAAGAACACCCGCCCAGCCCAGCCGCTCTGCTGACTTTTCCACCCTCGGATGCCAGGAGATGCTGCCCAGCACCCACCTGTGACCCACGATCACCTTTCCAGCTTCCAGAAGCCAAGGTGATCTGGTGTCTCCACTTCTCCTCGCTGGCCTTTACTCTTATTGCACCTGCTCTCCTCCCCGACCCTGCTGCTCTGGCTCCTCTCCCAGCCCCTGTGCGCCTGCCCAAGTCGATGTTTCCAACACTCACCAACTTCTCAAGGAGAGGCCAAGCTCGCTGCAGGCGGGTCCATCCCACCAGACAGAGCACCCGCCCACATAAGGCACACGGGCACCGTCTACTCTCCAATTTTCCACTCGTGTGTCTTTTGAAACTACCCTTGGGCACTTGACAGAAGCTGAAGAGTGGAGCCACGCACCCCTGCACCTCTTCGCTGTCCCCTGCAACAGCCTCATGCCTGCCCCACTCACAGTCCACAAGCCTGGTGGGAGCTTTCCTCGCCCCACCCCTGCCACACACCACTTGTCTACGCCCCGTAGCCGCAGATTTGGAGGTTGTATTGAGCCAATTCCAAGATCCACAAAATCCGAAGGCAGGTTATTATACAAAAGGGAAGAAAACTAAGTTCCTCCAAAACTTAAGGGACTCTGGGACGTCCGCTCCACCCTGAACCGACCATGCGTGCGGGGTACCTGGATGCTGTTGGAGATCTCGCTGGTCAGCGCCACAGTGCAGAACGATCAGGGGCTCCCCAGGGGTGGAGCAGTGAGAGAAGAAGTAACACCTCCTGTAGGGCCCGACGCGGCGCTTCATGTCCATCCAGGTTTTCACGGGGTGCACAGCCTCAGACCTGACGAGAACGTTGGAAAGAGGCGAGACAAACATTAAATAACTGTGGCTGATTCTGACTCACTCTTCACTCAAGGCAAAGAAATCCTTCAAGCTTCGATGGACTCTGGGAATTCAAAGAAAATCATGTTCGTGTGAAACGGCACTGCCTGAGAGGAACCACCATTAGTGACCATCTTACACACCAATTTGTGCTCTAAAACCTGGACTAGTTTGCGAGGCCCTTCGGGGGAGGTTATGCAGCAGATCTTAACACAGGAACCTAACCAGATGCGCGTCTTTGTCCGTCCTATGTCTTGTTTCCTCTGAATCTCTGCAGTCTGAAGTCAGGGCTGCCACCATACACGCGTTGCCTGGCTGGTTCCATCTGTCCAGATGCTCAGCCCCCCGCTGTTCTGTCTCCACACGTAACATAACGGCAGCACCGTCAGCTCCTCGCATCTGTGATGCTGCGACAGTTCCCGAGCCTTAGGTTGCAGGAGACAATGTGGACTGAGGAGCTCTGGGGCGGGAAGAGCTCCTCCTGTGGGCAAGGACCACCGTGTCAGCCGGCCTGCATTTCACTCTGGCCGGGGCAGGATGGACTCATGCCCGATATTGTTAATTTAGAGATTTTTATCTAAGGTAGAAATTTCAACAACTGGATGAGATAGATGCTGTCTGCGTTACTGACGCAAATTCCTGGTCCAGTGAATCTGTGCCGCTCTGGTAATGCGGTCTTGAGAAAAGGGGGAACCGTGTGCTTTAAATATGAGGACAGAACTGAGACCCCACATGTCGGTTTTTTTTAAATTGAAGTGTAATCAGCTTACAATGTTGTGCCAATTTCTGGTGTACAGCATAATATTTCAGTCATACATCTACATACATATATTCCTTTTCATATTTTTTTTCATTATAGGTTACTGCAAGATATTGCATATAACATCCCTGTGCTGTACAGCAGGATCTTGTTTACCTATTTTATATATAGTAGTCAGTATCTGCAACTCCCAAACTCACAATTTATCCCTTCCCACACCTCCCCAGGCCTCGTAACCATAAGTTTGTTTTCTATGTCTCTGAGTCCGTTTCTGTTTTTAAAAACCACATGTGGGTTTACTGGCAGAACAATCGGTTTCTGTCTGGGTCCTTCCTTCCGCCATGGTCTCGACATTACCTGCTAGGACAGTCAGCTTTGTGATACTGTGTTTGGGTTTCTTTAGGCTTGGAGGAAAATGTACACAGTATTGGAGACTGGCTTTAAGCTAAGGTTTAGGAAAAGTGGGAACGTAGTACTTACTCACTGATTTTCTGGAGCACTTCGCACGGCGAATGCCAGGTGACCCGCTCCAATTTCAGGAACCCAGAAGAAAACCATTCTGAGAGCATGTTTTTCAGCACCCCGTTCATTTCCTGAAAAGGAGAGGAGAAAGTGCCGGCCTTCTGAGGGAAAGAGACCAGGCCCATCCCTGCATCACTGCCAGCGGCAGGAGTTAGACACCAGGACATGGTATGAAAGCTGAGTCTGCAAAAGCCACCTCAGACTGGACTCAGTTCTACTTCTCTGCTCCTTCCATCTGTAAGACACCTGAAGGGGAGTGTTTCATCTGAACTAAGCTGCCCAGATCAAACTATGTTCCAATTCATTTGCCGCAGGGAATGCAACTAAACACAGGACGTTATCTGACGCTGAATGGTGTGTCGTGGAGGAAATGCTAACACCCTCTCAGGCACAGCCTGTGATTTCATCAAAACATCCTCCCTCGTTTCCTAAGAGAAACAAGTACTGGGTCCAGGTACCACATCTTGTCAAATCTTAAGATGTGCATTTTCCTATTTTAACATCTCTTAAGTCAGGAAGCAGTTTTCAAAAGATGGCAGGTCACAGTTTAATCAGTAGGTTTTTTTTTTTAACCTCGTGGGCCATCAAATAATAGTCTATCTGGCCATCCATGCATTTAGATTTGATGAGATATTCACCTCGTTTGTTTAACCTAGTGTACTTTCAAAAATGATTTGACTCAACTTTACCACCAGATACATTTGCACTGAAACTTTTCAAGCAACAATAGAACAAGAGGTATGTAAGGAAGGGAGAGGATGCAGGAGCAGAACCATCCTAGCTGAGCCCACTGTGACTGCTGCCCGTGTAACGGTGGTAAGCTCTGTAACAGCCAGAGTGGAGAGGATGCCCAGAGCAGGAGACATGGCTTGTTGTTCTTCAATAGCTGTGTCCCTTTCTTCCAAATGAAGAGAAGCCTCACTTGTTAGCTAGGCACATGGCTATTCAGAATAAAGCGTGCACTGCAGCTAGTGGAGGCACATGACCCAGTTCTGGCTAATCATATATAAGCAGAGGTGTCCTGCTATGGGGAACCTTGAAAGATGGCAGGAGCAGCCCTTTGCCCATCTTTTTCTTTGTTCTTTCCACTGCAGGCTGGAACATGATGTGCTGGCTAGAGCTGGAGCAGCCATTTTGGGCCATGAGGTAATCTTGGGAATGAAGGTTTTTCAGGGAAGAGCAACAGACAGAAGTCTGGGTCAACTGAGGACACTATAGAGCAGGATCAGCCCTAGGCTGCCTACCTCCAGACTTCTATGTGAAAGACAAAAATCCTCTCTTATTCAAACCACTCTTATTTTGAGTCTCTGTTACTCATAGATGAACTACATACTAACAGATACACTGAATATTATTACTGGATAATAGTAAGCATCTCAGTATGTCTGGTACAGAATTGACCTTATGAATCTCTACAGAAATCACAAAGACCACGATGGACAACACCTGTAAAACTGCACAAAAGCTGTAAAACTGCACAAAAGCTGTAAAACTGTTAGAGGGCCATCTCACATTTTAATCCCTGGTAAAAGGTGAAAGGATCAGAACTCTGTCACTCGAGGCTAAGTTGCAGGCATAGGGTTACTGCTTCAAGAAAAGTTTCAGAATGAAGTGAGATCCATCTTTAAACACTGATGGCCTGGGACACGGAAGAGGTCACACATTTGTTCTGTGAGGCCCCCACTGGGTAAGGAGGTGGGTAAATCTAGGACCAACTTGGGAAAGGCACAGTCAGACTTAATGTGAAGAACTTCTGAGTACTTCAGGCTGCCCTCAGGGAGACATGGCCCTTGGCCATGGGAAGTCATGGAGCAGGGGTCTGCATGAACATGGTGGAGATGCCTTAAAAAGTATTTACATGCCTACAGGTGACTGGGCCAGATGACCTATGTAACTCCCCTGAAGTCTGTATCCCGTCGCTGGGTCTTCTTCACTGGGCTCTGAACTCTAAGGACAGAGGTAATTTCTGATTCATCTCCCCATTCTCAAAGCATTCAGTGGGCTCTTCCATGTGGGAGATGATTAACAGATTGACAGCAAATGAAAAAGAGAAGAAAAACTGGAGAACAGTGACCCAGCAGTAGCAGGGAGGGAGGGGGGTGGCGTGTGCCAGGCAATACACCAGGGCTCTTTCTCAATCTGCATTTACGCATTTGACTACGTGGGTCTTAACCTTCCTGGGGGGGCCTCACATACTCTTGGGGATGTGCTCAAGACCGTGCACCCTATCTCCAGGAAAAAGCAAACACACCCGTAAAATTCTGCATACAATTTCCTGCAGCTCACAGATGCCTTTGACACTTATCTGTAGCTCCTCCCCAGGGGTTCTTGGACCCCAAGTCGGGAACTTCTGCATGGAAAGGTTGGGAACGGATTAGCTGCATTCCACGTAGGATGTGCTGGCGTCTCTACTACACGCATAATAGGAAAAAGCTGGAACGGTCTAGCTTCGGCCTGAATTCAGAATTAATTATGAAAGAAAGGGTTTGGCTGGTGAAAGCACCACCTCTCCAAGTCCCCTCGTTCTATTTTGGGCTCCTGTGACACTGGACACGAGAACTGGGAATCTAGGTTAAAGGTGACACATCTCCACTGCTCAGTGCTGAGGACCGCAGCTGTTCAGGCTGGAATTGAGCACCGAAGGCACAAGGTTGCTGGACCCCAGACAGCAGGAGGGAGAGAGATGGCGTAGGCTTTGTGCACAGTAATCCAGCCATCATTTATCGGCAATCCAGGACACAGAAATACAACTGCCAACACAACCTTCCTATCTACGAATAAGTTGTTATCAGTTGAGCTAAGCGCAGAATTTGGCAGAACCCCGAGACCACTAGGTTAACCACCAGAGGTTGTTCCACACAGCGCTGCACAGGCTGCGCATTGCAACGGTGGGGTGTGGACCATGTCTGACACGAGTCTGCTCCCTTTCCTCATGTTCCGCCTGGGCTTCTGTTAAGGCTCCCAGACCTCTCATCTGACTGTAATTTCTATGTTCAAATCGCCCATCATTTCCTAAGTGCCAGCTCCCCTCTGCTGCCCACACATCGCTGACAGTGCCCAGACCTTCTAGAATGGGAGTCCACGTGGTTTCCCTGAGGATTTTCTAAGAAACTTAACTCTTCAACCCCAATGGGCCTTTGGAAATAACTCTGCAGAAAAACAAAAAGTCTGTAAGCTGCACATCCTGCCTCAGGGGCAGAGATAGACAGGGGACTTCAAGTTCACAGGGCGGTTCCTTCAGGAGGACAGTGGTGAATTCATGCTCCCGATCCCAGCGCCCTCACTTCCCCACATCAGGGAAGAACATGCAGATCCGGACTTACTGCTACCGAAAGGCCACATGCTTGATAATAAGCCTCTAAATTCACATGGAACTCTGACAGAGGAAAAGAGCATTTTAAACAAAAAGTACATTTTATCTCATGACCAAAGGGATCGTTTCTTTTCCTGGTGTGACTGAGCTGCTTTATGGATCTGATATCACCCCCTCCACACACACACAGACACACACACACACACAGACACACACACACACACAGACACACACACACACACACAGACACACACACACACACGATGACTGATTTATTGCTCCATTTCCTATGGTTAAAACTGGGGAGGGAGCCATATCCAGTGATCAGAGATGTCAAGGACACTGTTAAGTACCTTTTCTACAAATTCCTTAATTATGAAAACAACTAAAATCCCTTTCTTGGAATCAATCCATTAACATGAATTCACTTAGTATAATCCAAGAAGTTCTACAAAACAGCACGAGGTGGACACAGCCTGGGGGTGGAGACTTGGGATGAATCAGAAAGTCCCAGGCTTGCCTCTGAGACACTTGGCCTCTAACGAGCTTGTAATTAACAGGGGGTGACGTCCACCTTCTCCACGCTGGACCTGCTATCTTGAAAGACATGCTACACATTTGACCTCTGCCGGGAGGTCACAACTTTCAACACAGCACTTGTGTCTTCCCAGCAAAGAGACCTGATACTGACTCTGAACTTCCTATCAAAAAGGATAGAGAGTTCCCTTATTTTTTAGGAAGAGAAAAGAAACCTTATCTGATTTTAAATGTCCAAGGAAAGAGACCCTGCCTGGCCTCTGGCCTCGGGCTTCAGACCAGTCTACACTCAAATGGAAACGTCCGGCTTCTGGGATCTCCCCGTATTTCCAATAACCATGGCCCTGGGTCAGAAAGGCTGATCTTGACAAACTCTGTCCTTGTTTGTAACCCTATTTTTAGCAAAGTTCCACGACATCCCTTGGGCAGACGGACCACCAGCTGGGTCTCTCACCTCAGCGCAGAGACCACTGGCCAAGGACTGTTAAGGCATGGGGCTGCGATCGCCACAAATCACATCTCTAACTGGCGGATGGCAAAGACAGCACCGGGGACCAGCCCTTCCTTCCCCACCCCGGTGCGTCGTCCACTGGACCCACTGTCCTGTACGAGACACCCCATCGGCATTCTTGGCCTCATATCTGCCAATTATTCTAAAAGAGCCTTCACGCTCACAAGATGCAGTAAATAAGAACCTGGGAGGGGAACCAGTGGACCAAGGCCATTCATTCCAGGGCAACAACACCCAGGGCTGAACCCCAGACAACTCCCCTGTGAGCCAGCGCACGTCCACCTGACGTCACCTGGCAGCTCCGATGGTCAGCAGGGGCCAGGGACAAGCGCACCTGTGTGATGTGGTGCTTTGTGCACAGTAAGAGGTGCTGAGAACTGGTGCTCCCTGCCTCCCCTGCCTCCTGGGGCACTATAGGTTCTAGGGCTGGGGTGTCTGGGGCTCTCGCTCTAAAGCTTTGAGGACCAGACTCCTGGTGGTTTCCAACACTGAATTCTTAAAAGCATAAAGTTCTAGCTGCGTTGCCTCTTTAATTTGGATGCAAAATCCAGAGAGCAACAGAAGAAACGGGATGAAGGTGGACCACACACATGAAGTGATTCTGGTGGTAAATTACAACCTCAGATCCCAGGGGCAATCTCTGTGGATTAAAAAAAACCAATTTTCTGAATGATCTGAATGATAGAGATTAAAAAACAAATCCACATAGCCACATAGGGCAAAGGGGAAGGGAACCAACAGATTTAGCCACTAACGGTTCTAGGCCCTTGGGATAAGGATGCTATTTCTAGAAAAAGAAACGGAAGAGGTCTGATGGCAACACCAGAAAAGGCTTCTGCACCCAGTATGTCCAGGTCACGTGCAGAGGCCGAGGTCAAGCCACTGTCACTCACCCTCTGCTCATTCCACGTGACTTTTGGTCTGTCAGTCCGTGACGGTTTTTCCCTTATGTGTGTGGACAGCCTTCACTAAAAAGGGAGGGAACGCTGGACACCTTAGGACCTGACAGCTCTGGATTCCCTGACAGCTCTGGATTCCCCTGGGATCGGCTCCTCCCCCAAATCAAGTCTCAACGTCACAGCTTTCGGCTCCCCCAAGGTTCCTTCTCAACTTGCACCATAACTACAACTTTTCTCATGTGGGGAGGAGCAAGGAAACAAGTCACTAACGACTCACAGATTAGGAGGACTGAGGACCAGATGGAACAGAAGGAATTGCCCAGGCAAGTGCAGTCTGAAGGCCTGATGGGAACTCTCTCAGCAGTGCAGAAAACTTTCATGGCCTCTGGGCTTTGTTCCAGGCTCAGAACCCTGAGCGGAGCAGTCTGACTTCAGGACAGATGGGAATGGCTAGCTGCCGACTCTGCAGCTGGGTGGTGGGGCACCTGGGAGTCCGTCTCCTGCTTCATTCATCACTTTGCTACGCAAGAAATTTAAGACAAGGTCCTGGTTTTCAGGGGGCTGATCATCTAGTTTCGGGGGAACAACATGTTTCAAATGCTGAATTCTGTGGTTAATGTACAAAATCCCACTCAGGGGTACAGACAATAACATCGATGAAGCTCAAAACTGGGTGAGACCACCTGGAGCTGGAGCGGTTGGAAAAGCCCAGCACATTAGCTGGGGGTGGACAGAGCTCTTATTCTTATGGGAATCACACCGGGATGTGGGTTTGGAAACTTCATCCAGGAGCCAGCTTGGCTGGAGAGCAGGGCCCGCAGAAGGAAGTAATGCTGGGAAAGCTGGGATATCTCAGATGGTTGCAAAAATGGCAAAGGAAAGACAATGAACGTGATCCTTTTGGCCATGTGAGGGTTGATGATTTTCAACAAAAGAGTAGAGACTGACCTGTGGTTTCAGAGAAAGATGGGCGCTGAGGTTGCTGACGAGACAGAAGCTTGTACAAAGTCTTGGAAAGATACATATAATCATAACTGGAGAATATTGAACCCCTGACTCAGTGAAACTAAACAAAACAAAGCATTACTCAACTGGGTTGTTCTACCTTTCCTTTAGTTTTACAGAAAAAGGCAAATCCTAAGAGAACAAACCCATTTTCGATCTAGTTAGGTCACTGGCTCCGTGGAGTCGTGGAGGCGGGGCTTGGGTCGGGCTCTCTCACCAGCTCTAATCACTTTCTCTGTCAGACAGTCCCTAAGTCTTGCTGAGGATGAAATGAGCAAGTGCATAAAAGGCACTTACACCTAGCAAGTCTGCTCCTAACCCTTCCCATTGTAGAAGGGAAGCTTCTGGACCCAGGGACCCTGGAGCCTGGAGCATGCCTGGTATAAGATAAACACCCAACAACCACGGGTTGAATGGATGGACAGATGGGTAGAGGGTTTCATTTTGCAACAGGGGACAGACATCCTACCTAATTCTCAAGCCTCCTATGTGATGAGGATCAAGTTTCAGAAGGATTTCAGGAGCACTGGTCTCTGCTTCAAGGAGAAAAATGTCTACTTGGATTGCAGGCTAGATCCAAGACTCTCTTGAGAGGAACCAGGTGGGGTGGGTATGCACAGTGTGTGGAACACAAGATCTCAGCCATCCAGACAGGGATTTAGCCGGGAACATGGGCAGTTCAACACAGACTCCAGGACTGATTTGGTGCCAGTGCCATCAACAATTGTGGGTTCTTAGCCTGCGAGTCTCCAGCTGTTAGGAGCAACCACATCACAGCCACTGTTATCAGTCTGAGATTAGTCCTATTAACTACACCCAATTTTATGCCTCTAAGGCCATGTAGCTAGGAAAGATAAGAAAGTTTCTGATAAACACCATGACTCACATAATATGATGAGGCTATATAGTCATGTGACCGCAAGTGATCTGTTACCTTTAAGTAAAAGGTGACATGCTTATCACCTACCCAAGAGAGAGGCAATGAACATGAAAACCATGCCAATGTTGAGTTCTTAAATGAATTAGGACGTAATTGTTCAACTGTTCAATTTTTTTTTAAAGCCAGCTGTACCTGATAAAGTTCAAACATCAGACCTTCTGGAAACATATACATCATTTTTGGTTTACTAAAAATGCAAGTCAGTGGTCCTGCCATATTTAATGTCAACAGTATAAAAAAGGCTCTATTCAACTATCAGCCACCTTTCAAGTCATCATTACTTAAATCTTAAAGTATTTATTGGCATCTAACATGAACTTACTGTGCTAAGTGCCTGATTACTTTCAGAAGTCAACTTAGAATCCTATTTAAGGGCTGAACTCAGGAGCTAAAACGCTCTGCCCAAAGCTGTGTGGCAGAGAGAAGACAGAAGGCATCCAGACTCCTAGATACGGGTGACTTCAAGTTCCAGTCACCTTCGTGCATTTGACAGGACTTCTTAGGACAAGGGCTCGGGTGCTGAATCAACTTTTAATGACTCCATCCAGATTTTCAGAAAGCTGCCTGATGCTCGGCTGGGTACTCATCCAACTGTACCGCACAGACGAAAGCTCTCGGGTAAATTAAAAAAGACTTTATGGAGCACATTCATCAGGAACGAGGTGTGACAGTCACCTTAAAAGTTAGGGAGGGCCGAGTTTCTATAAAGACTGGAGCGAGGAGAGACTAGAGAGAGGCAAGGATTCAGAAGCCGAGAGGAGGAAGGGGACAGGGTGCAGGAGGCTGTAACTCAGGGCGAAGTGTGCACGGCTCCAGGCAAGGGAAGGTGGTGTGTTTGGGGCCCGAGAAGCGGGTGAGGACAGCACGGGGAGGACTATCAAGGGTTGGCGGACCTGGGCGCAAGGCGGGGGGTGCGGCCCATTACTGTCCCCGCAGCCAGGGGTTCGGGGGCGGCCCGGGCGGGGCCTTACCCGGACGTGCGGCCCCTCCACCAACTTGAGGGCCTGCGCCTCGAGCAGATCCGCCCGCAGCTGCACCAGGAAGCGCACGCCGCCGTCCAGCTTGCTGATGTGGTGGAAGAGGCTGCGGTAGCGCGGCACCAGCGCGTAGCGCAGCCGGTCCTCGGCCTGCAGCAACACGGCAGCCTCCCGCGGCTGCTGGCGCAGCTGGAGCACACCGGCGCTCTGCTCGGCCACCTGGCCGTGGTCCACGCCGAAGCCCCGCGCCAGGCGGCCCAGCAGCTCGGCGCGCTCGGCCGTCTCGCCTAGGCTGCAGTAAAAGCTCACGAAGTCCGCGCACTGGTTCTCGGCCGGCGCCGGCGTCTTCTCGCGCAGCTCGTAGGCCGGCATCGCCGGCACCGCGCGGTGCAGCAGCTCGTCCATGGCCCGCTCCAGGGCGCCGGCCGCCGCCGGACGTCCGCTCGACAGCCGGGGTCCCGGCGGCCTCGGCGGCCGCGGAGGAAGCCGAACCCGGAGGAGGCGCCGCACTGTCAGGCCTGGCCCGAGGACTCGCATGGCGCGGGGCGACAACTGCCTGGGGAAAACCGCCGCCGCAGCCGCGCTTCCGGCTTCCGGCGCCCACACGGCCCATTGGCCGAGGCCGGGGGACGACAGGGGCGGCGGCCAATCGGAGGACAGAGAGGCGGGGGCGGGGCGGGGCGGCGCGCGGCTCGAGGCCAAGTGTGGCCAAAGGTAACCCGGGCGGCGACCAATCCGGGAGCGGAGCGGCGGCGGCAGAGCGGGTGGCGACTTCAGGGGCGGCCCCTGTCCGGTCACCTGGCCACCCAAAGTCACCGACTCAGCCTCTCTCCCTTTCTCTAGGGCCGAGCTTTCCAACCCCAGGGAACATCACAGTCACCCAGGGAACGTGTTACGTACGTAGGTTCCTGGCCCTACTCCAGAGATTCTGATCCAGTGTGTCTGGGGAGGAGCCAAGGAATCTGCGTGCCTATGAAGTATTCGTGGTGGTAATTCTCTGGCAAGGTAGCCTTTGTCTTGACCGCCGCCTAGGCGCTCTCAGTTACACAGATGACTCCCAGGACTGCAGCCCTCCTCTCTCCTGAGCCGGGAACTGCTGCAGAGCTTTCTCACGGATGCGGCAAACGGGGCTCTCCTAAGCACTTTGCTCCCCAACCTGTTCCTCATTCCTTCATCCTCATTCATTCAACAGTGTTTATTAACCGCCTGGTATGTGCCAGGTCCTATACTAGCATGGGGATAAAATAATTAATGACACAGATCTGAACGTGCCCCATGGACTTTACAGTCTAAGGAAGGAGACAGAAGATAACAAAACTACAAACTGTGATAAGTGCTATAAAGGAAATCAACAAGGTGAAATGATACAGCAGGGCCGGCATGGACTACCAATTGTGGGCAGGGTCATCAGGGAGGGTCTCTCGGGGGAGGTGATTTTTTTAAACTGCGACCTGAAGCTAGTTATGTGTTGGGGGCTTGGGGCGGGGGCAGAGAGAAGAAGCTGATCTATCCGTTCTTCTAAGTTCAAAGGCACCGTCTTTTTAACCTCAGCCCTTCATCCCAACATCTGTTTTACTGATTCTACTTTAAAAAGACCCTTGCATTCATCTCTTCTCTCTAGCCCATTGCTCCTATAGCCCCTGTCACTTATCACCCGGGCCACTGCAGTAGCCTCTCTGCTTCCAGACTTGATTCCTCCAGCCATTTCTTTGCATCAGCTGCTGGAAACTTTCTAAACTATCCATCTAGCTATGTTTTCACTTGGTTAACAACCAAATACTTTAGTATAACAGGCAGAGCCCGGTACCTACAGCCCCTGCTCCCCTCTCTAGCCCCATCTTCTGTCTTTCCCACCTCATGTCCCTTCCTCTGTGGCCTGGTGGCTCCCAGATGTTCAGATTTGAGGTCAGTTTTTAAGCACTGGGAAGACAGACACAGGACGGGGCGGGGAGGCAGAAATGAAGGTTGTTCTTGGTGGCATTGGTATTGGTGGTGGCTGGAATTACCCTCCATCTACAGCCTCCACACATACACACCCATTTCAGGCAGTTCCTCCTTACAGGAGTGAGATTTCTGCCACGAGGAGTGAGAGACTGGAAGGAGTTTGCAGGGTTTGATGCCAAATTGAGCGGAGTGCAGAGGAAAACCCAGCCAGGGTCCCAATGTGCTCTTTGAGAAAGTGAAGCCTCAGCTAGGAACAAAGAATGATAGAGAGCATCAGAGCCTGTTGAGAACAGATAGTGGGCAGTATGCCCAGGGCAGGTGGGCTCTGGGGCAGGGCCTTTCTTGTCTGGGATCTACAGGGCACCCAATGATGGTTGGGTAGTGGAGGGTGGACCCCTCCCTTCCTTAGTCACACAGCAGTCAGTAACTGATGTTCCACTGAAGTCCCTCTGATATCCCGTGCCTGTGAGGAAGAGATGTGTGCAGGTGCTGGCTAAGCCGCTCACATACACTAATAGCAACACCACGTCCGTTAGTGCTTACTAAATGCCATCTCTCGTTCTTAGCACTCAAATGCATTATCTCATTGAAGCCTCCCAATAACCCTATGGGACAAGAACTATTATTCCTATCTTGTAGAGCTGGAAACAGGGGCACGGAGAGATACAGGGACTCGCCCGGGGGCGCACACTAGTGAATGACAGCAGTGATCCCTAGGTATCTCCCAGACTAGACTGTGGAGGGAGTACCTGGACCCAGGCAGGGCTCACTCCAAAGTCTGTGCTCTTTGACCCCATGATGCTGCCTCTGCTAAAAACGAGCATCTCGGCATTCTTTAGAATTGAGCTTGCTTTCATGCTGAAATGGTGAAGGAAATAGAGGCAAGACAGGAATCTAATAAATCCCAAACCCCGCCCACACGATCAATGGGTTACTGCCTTGAATCAACTATGTCAGGTAATTGTCTTCAGATGAGGCTGAGGCCTGATGAGGCCACGTGACTTACCCTATCAGTGAGATGCCCAGATCTGACTCTCATCTATTGACACTCCCTTTGCTCCCCCAGTTTAATCCCAGTGGTAATGGGAACCCACAGGGAAGCGATAACGATTATTTTATAATGGGGGAAAAATTCAAAGGGGGACCAGCCCTACGAGATAGTAAAATTTATGAAGCTCCAGTAATTAAAACTGAATGAACAGACAAGCGTCTATGAAAACAGGAGAAGGTCCTGAGAGAGTCCAGAGGTGCCTGGGTATTGGGTGTGTGATAATGGTAGCTCTGCACGTCACCTGGGGGGAAATGACAGTTAACTGAGAGGTTCTTGGGGAAAAAGAGCAATGCTGGGTCCTAGCCTCAGACTGTACAAAGCAAATTCCAGATGTCTGAAAAATTTAATTTTTAAAAAATGAAATAAAAGTATTAGAAGAAAATCTCAGAGTGAGACAAAACTTTGGAAGCATGACACAAACCCAGAATCCAAAAAAGGGAAGACTGGAAAATTTCAGCATATGATTAAAAAAATTTTCTTTATGCTTAAAAATGAAAAGGAAAGATAGACACTACCTTGGAGAAATATTTACAAGTTACATCACATACAAATTGCTAATCTCCCTAATAAAGAGCTGCAAAGCACCACGGGAAGACTGTCAACCCACCAGAAAAACAGAAGAGATAGGGCCAGAGAGTTCTTAGAAGAAGAAATCGAAATGGCTCTTAAAAGTATGAAAAGGGCTCAACTTCACTTGTATTAAGAAAATGCAAGTTAAAATTTCAATGAAATCTATCAGTTTTTATTTACTGGGTTGTAATGATCAAATAATCGTACGAAACCCTAGGCTCATGAACTTGTGGGGGAGCAAGCATCCTCTTTCACTGCTGGTGGGAGTGTCACTTGGTACACTTTCTATGGGGGGGGGGTGGTTTGCAATCTCTCTCAGCATTGCAAATTGGCCCAGCAATTTGCACAGATAAATTACCTGATCTGTTGAATGGGTTCATGACAGGTTGATCATACCTGGGCTCTCCATCAGCAGGACCAACATCCAGGCAGGGAACCCAGGACAAAAGCAGGGTCCCTATAAGGAGATGCAGGTGAGGGCAGAACAGCCATCTTTGATGATGACCAGTCTCAAGTTCAAACATCCTCCTCCAGACTGTCTCAGCCAACAAGGAGTAGAAAATTAAAGGTGGGAAAGGGACTTGGTTGGAGTAGCTACAATTGCAGAGGGGAGAGCAGAGGGCAGGATAGCAAATTAATAAAACCAGCTCTGAAGTCAGCAGGTGGCCCTGGGCACACATCCTGGACCTGCCACTTTCTAGTTCAGGGACCCTGAGTAGGTTTTGTCACCTTTTAAAGGCTGTTTCCCCATCTGTGAGATGTAGATGAGAGTTATTATCTATCACAGGCTAGTGAGGATTAAATGAAATAATTCATGTTAAGCACATGACAAGCAGTAAGGACTCCCTAATATTTTAGCTAAATGATTGTAAGTAATAAAATGGAAATATTTGGGAGCGGGTGTGTATTTGCATGTGTCCAAAATAGAGCACCATGTGAAGCCCAGGCAGGACTGTTTCTCTATAACTCAGAGACACTCTGGTTCCTGTGCAGTTTCTTCCTGGAATTATGAAATAAGTGAGGGAAGAGGTTGCTGAGTGTGATAAAAGAGGGTGGAAAGAGAGACAGGGAGAGTCAGAGAGAGACCAAAACCGACCAAGACAGAGAGAGAGACAGAGAAGCTGATGGAAAGCCATCTCCTTGAGCAATTTGCCAGGAAAATAAAATTTTTCTTTTGAAATACTTTTCAAATGGTTACCATTATCCAGGGAGATTTATTTTGTCCTCTAGGAAGTGAGGCTCCATTTTCTTCTCTTTCCCACCCCACCACGTTTATGGAAGAGAATATCCCACACCAACCATGTCTCCCACAGAGCAAAACTGCAGGAGTCGGTAGGAATATCTGGGACTTCTGTCCCGCTAAGATGGAAATACAAAGCATCTTTTGTTTGTCAAATGAAATAAAATCAAGTCATTAGCCACTACCGCCACCCCCAAATAAAATGCACAACCTAAAAGCTGAGAGTTATGTTTTATTCGGCAGACATTTCTGAGGACTTAAGCCCAGGATGACAGCCTCTCAGATTGCTCTGAGGGACTGCTCCAAAGTGGCAAGGTAGAAAGCCAGGATATATGAGTTTTTGCAACAAAGACCAGGTAGTCGGAACATTGAAAAAAGACTGTTAGTAAAGTTAAGGAATTTGGTGCTTTTCTATGTATGGGACGGTGCAAAGGTCTGGGCTCTTTGACATCATCCCCTTGATAAGCACCTACCTATCCTAGGGCCAGTATCCTGTTCTTTCACATCCTGAGTTCCCTCTGGGTGCACTCTTGGGAGTGGCTGCAGAGGCCAGGCTGCCTGCTTGTCTGCATCCTGAGTTCCCTCTTCTCACTCTTGGGGGTGGTGGTAGCAGCTGATGACTTGATAGCCACAGCTTTCTTTGTTTACTGATTTGGCTTGCAGTATTTTTCATTCACATGTTTAAGGGCTAGGGAGCCAGGTACCTGGCTGACTATCTGCAGGTTCTATGGGGTACAACCCTCTGGTCCAAGTGTTACAGTATAAAAGCACCGAGAGACAGTAGTTCTTTATGAGGTCAGTAGTTCTTTGTTGGGCACATCTGATCTTACAGAACTCCAGGAAACGATGTTAGGCTCCTTCAGCAGAGACAGAGACGCACAAAGCCTTTGGAAGGCTTGGCGGTGGCTTTGAGCCCGGCCTACTTCCTCTCCAGTAAGGAAGTGTGAAACCTCATCACCAGCTGATGGAAGGAGCCCGCCTGGTCCAGACAGACTCCTCTGGTGCCTGTCCACATTTCCCTTGACCCAGGTGCTCTCCCCTATCCTGGGCTACTCCTGTCTTGCTGCAGGAACCTTCTCTACTTTGCTTAAGTATTTGTTTAAAGTACAGTTTTCAGTCTGTCTCTCTCCCAACTCCTTCCCTTTTCAAATAAATTTCTTGCTTCTGCTTTTCTCTGTGCTCAGACTTGTTTTTCTCTGCATGTCAGTGGCTATTCTATGCTTCCCCCTACTCATTCCCTTGGCTCAAAACATTGCCCTAATCCAAACTGAAATCAAGATTCCATTGACAATATTATCAAAAAGAAAAAAATACCAAGGAATATATGTAACCAAGGATGTTTAAGATATGTACACTGAAAACTACAGAGCACTGAAATTAAAGAAGATCTACTGGAGAAGGGTGGATAGGAAGAGCTCAGTGGTAGAGCACATGCTTAGCATGCACGAGGTCCCAGGTTCAATCCCCAGTACCTCTATTTAAAAAAAAAATCTAAGTAAATGGAAAAACATGTTTATGAGTTGGAGTATTTAATATTGTTAAGATGGTAATACTCCCTAAATTAATGTAGTCCCTGGCAAAGGTCCAATTTGCAGAGATGGAAAAGCTGAACCTAAAATTCATATGCCAGCACAAGGCATCCTAAATAGCCAAAACAATCTTTAAAAAGAAGAACAAATTTGGAAGATTCGTACTTCCTGATTTCAAAACTTACTACAAAGCTACATTAATCAAAATCAAAATTTGCTCTGGCAAAAAGGTAGACAAATAGATCAATGGATAAAACTGAGAGCCAATGGATAAAACTGAGATCCCAGAAATAAAACTATAGATCTATAGTCAACTGATTTTTCACAAGGGTTCTAGGACCATTCAGTGGGGGAAAGGATAGGTTTTTCAACAAATGGTACCAGAAGTACTGGATATCCACATACAAAAGGATGAATTTGGGACATACTACAAAGCTACAGTAATAAAAACAGTGTGGTATTGGCAAGAAAACAGACATATGGATCAATAGAATATAACTAACCTTCAACAAAGGAGGCAAGAATATACAATGTAGAAAGGACAGTCTCTTCGGCAAGTGGTGCTAGGAAAGCTGGACAGTCACATGTAAATCAATGAAGTTAGAACACTCCTTCACACCATACACAAAAATAAAGTCAAAATGGCTTAAAGACTTAAACACAAAGATACGACACCATAAATCTTCCAGAAGAGAACATAGGCAAAAGATTCTCTGACATAAATTGTAGCAATGGTATCCTAGATCAGTCTCCCAAGGCAATAGAAATAAAAGCAAAAATAAACAAATGGGACCTAATCAAACTTATAAGCTTTTGTACAGCAAAGGAAACCATAAGTGAAATGAAAAAACAGCCTTGGGAATTGGAGAAAATATTTGCAAATGATGCAACTGACAATGGCTTAATTTCCAGACTATATAAACAGTTTATACAGCTTAATAACAACAACAACAAAAATCCAATCAAAAATTCGAAATTTGTAGATACTGACAGGCATATGTAGATAAACAAGATTATACAGTATAGCACAGGGAAATATATACAAGATCTTGTGGTAGCTCACAGCAAAGAAGAATGCAACAATGAATATATGTATGTTCGTGTATAACTGAAAAATTGTGCTCTACACTGGA
Source organism: Camelus ferus (assembly GCF_009834535.1). Taxonomy (NCBI): domain Eukaryota; kingdom Metazoa; phylum Chordata; class Mammalia; order Artiodactyla; family Camelidae; genus Camelus; species Camelus ferus. Next base: position 56,351,022 of record NC_045704.1, on the reverse strand, counting down.
AATTGACACAACATTGTACACTGACTATAACTCAATTAAAAAAAAATGGGCAGAAGACCTAAACAGACATTTCTCCAAAGAAGACATATAGATGGCCAACAGGCACATGAAAAGATGCTCAGTATCACTAATTATCAGAGAAATGCAACTCAGAAGAACGCATTTGGATGTCTACCTCACACCACACACAATTAACTCAAAATGTACACAAAAATTAACTCAAAATGTATCAAAGATCTAAATGTAAGAGCTAAAACTATAAAACTCTTAGAAGGGAAAAAAACCTTTGTGATGTTGGATTAGGCAATAGTTTCTTAAATATGACACCAAAAGCATAAACAACAAGAGAAAAATAGATTAAACTGTATTTTATCAAAATTAAAAACTTTCATGCATTACAGGACGTTGTCCAGAAAGTGAAAAGCCACAGAATGGGAGAAACATTTGCAAATCATCTATCTGATCGGGATTTAGTTTTCAGAATATATGAAGAATTACTATGACTCAACAACAGAAAGACAAACACCTAAATTAAAAAATGGGCAAAGGGATTTGAATAACATTTCTCCAAAGAGGGTATGCAAATGACCACTAAGCTCACGAAAAGATGCTCAACATCCTTTGTCATCAGGGAAATGCAAGTCAAAGCCACAAGGAGATGGTACCTCAAATTCATTGGTATGGCAGTAATGATGATGATGATGATGATGGTGGTGATGAAATAAGTGTTGGTGAGGATGCTGAGAAATTGGAACTCTTGTACATGGTTGATGGGAATATAAAATAGTGCTGCTATTGTGGAAATTATTTTGCTAGTACCTCAAAAAGTTGAACAGAGAGTTACCATACGGCCCGACAACTCCACTTCTAGACACTCAAAAGAACTGTAAACATATGTTCGCAGAAAAACTTGTACACGAATATTCCTAGCAGTGCTATCCATAATAGCCAAATAGTAGAAACAGCTTAAATGTCCATGAATGGATGAATGGAATAAACCAAATGCCACATATCTGTACAATGGAATAGTAAACCATAAAAAGGAACAGAATACTGATACATGTTACAACATGGATGAATCTTGAACAGATGATGCCAAGAGAAAAGCCAGATGCAAAAGACCATGGATTATATTTATATGAAGTATCCAGACTAAACAAAGCTAAAGAAACAGAAAGTAAATTAATGGTTGCTTAGCACTGGGGGAGGGGAGGATTGGGAGTGACAGCTCATGGGCATGGAGTTTCTTTTTGGGTGATGAAAATATTCTGGAATTAGATAGTGGTGATGATTGGAAAACACTGTGAATGTACTAGAAACCACCAAATTGCACACTTTCAAATGGTGGAAAGAGGCACAAACTTCCACTTACAAAATAAATGAGTCACAGGTATGAAATGTACAATATGGGGAATATAGTAGATAATTATATATTTGTATGATGAGATGGTAACTATTGTGATCATTTTGAAATGTAGGGAAGTACTGAATCACTATGTTGTGTAAGGAGGTGTATGTTTTTCTATTTCTTTTATTTTGTATCTCTATGAGATGACAGAGTTTTACTACTCTTATTGTGATAATCGTTCCATGATGTATGTAGTCAAACCATTATGCTGTGCACCTGAAATATGTCAATTATATCTCAGTAAAACTGGAAGAGAAAAATAAAATAGTTACAATAAAAACGAAATTTATGATTTGTGGATTTTATCTCCAAGTTAAAAAAAAAAAAAAGACCATATCAGAAGGATGAGCATCTCTTGAGCCAATTTCAGTTGAGAGAATCTGATTGGTCCAGCTTGGATTAGGTGACCAGGCTGGGATACAGGGTCACAAGAACCAAATTCAGCTGAAGGGAATCACCCTTTTGGGTGGGAGCACAGTGTCCACAGGAGAGTCGTATGGGCTGGGCAGTTGTCCCAAAAGATGTTGGCTTTAAGTATAAAAAAAACAGTGTTAAGGAAAATCTTGGAAAAAAAGAAATCACCCATAATTCTAGCATCTTAATTACGACAGTTTTTATTTCCTAAAATCCTTCCAGTATTTGTCCACAGGCCAACATATTTTTCTGAGTTGTAATCACTGTGTTTGTGCTGTTTATTTCCTGTTCTTTTCACTTTCCATCACATCACAAACATTTCCCATGTTTCTAAATCACCTTCATAATCATCTTTTTAATGGCTGTGTAACATTCAATTCAGTTGATGTACCATAATCTCTTAATCACTTTGCCATTTCTGGATATTTACGTGGCTTCTATTTTTTTTTTTCTGCTAATATATAAATCATGCTGCTGGAAATACTTTCATGCATACTGATTTTTTTCTTTACTGGAGTTGCCCAGATTACTTAAAAAGACCAAGTAGAATATATTTCCCATGAAATGTCAAATGAACCAAGGAACCTAGAATGAAGAGACTTGGAAACTCACAGGAGCTAGCTGGGAAGGCAGTCACAACTCCCGGAGACCCCTCTCCACTCTGACTTCTCTTTTTTATTACACTGAGCCTGCGTGACTTTTAATAGTAGGAAAAAGCCTTACTTTATTCATTGCCATTTTGGATGGAAAGAAAAGATCTATATTTCTCTAGCTTCAGAATTTGTGCATCTTCCAGGAAGCTACTTTTCACCCTTTATTAGATGTGGTTTGATGCCGTCAACACTTGGAGAGTGTCCACTCTGTGCCAGCCCTTGGTCCCGGTGGTACAAGACGAATGAAGCTCAGTTCCGGCTTCCAGACAGCTCAGAATGCCCAAGCCGTCCATCACTTCCTGTGCTCATACACACCTCACGTTTTCTGCCTTAATAACTATACACAATTCAATCTACTTGGTAACTCAGTGTCCCCAAGTTAGCATGAAATCCTTTGTAGGGTTGAAATTCCTGTCTTACGACAGGCACCTCACCACATTCCTGGGGGCTTGGCAACACACGGGCTCACTTACTTCTCAGACTGAGGGGTCTAGATGGTCATGATTTCTTGCTGTTCAGCATTAATGATGATATTCGTATCTTCTGAGCACTGATTACGCGTGAGGAATAGTGCAAAGCTTTTCACGTGTTTGGTTCCATTTAAATCTCAGATGACCCCCCTGATGGAGGGGTTTTATTACCACTCCATTTTAGAGATGAGAAAACTGAGGCTCAGATAGGTTATGTCATTTGTCCAAGGTCACACAGCTGTCAGATGGTGGTCACTCATGAGCTGGGGGAGACTGCCGACTGGGGTGAGATACAATGGGGGCTTTGGGGAGGTGGTAATGTTCTGTTTCATGACCTAGATGCTGGTTACAAGGATGTGCTCATCTACTGAAAACTTGTCGTGACGGGTTCACCTCCCTGCCTGGACCACGTCCCCTCACTCTTCAGCCGACTGGCTCCATATCACAGCATTACCTCTCCCAGGTAATCATCCTTATCAAGACCATCTCCCTCACCCTTCCTGCTTCTCTGTTGGAGCCTTTTGCTTCCATCAGAGCACAGCTATCACAAATATGTAACTGTTTCACTGATTCATTTTTAATTTGATTTGTGTCTCTCTGCTCCCTACTAGGAGGTAAGCTCCCCAAAAGCAGGGACCACATGTGCCTCGCTTTTTGCCGTATGCCAGGGTCTGCAGCAGTGTTACTGGTTCCGTGAACAGCCACACACAGTCCTCTCTCATCTCCCAGTTCACCTGTCCTGTGAGAGAGGGACCAGAGGAGGTTGTGAAGCATCTCTGAATGGTTTCCAGGTTCCGAAGCAGAGGCACAGCCCTGATGCAACCAGCGACTGCCAGAGGAGCTGGGTTATGAGGCAGTTCTTTCTGAAGGCAGTGGGAGTCCATGAAGAAATGGCTCAAAGCTTGTCAACACCCTCAGTCACCCAAAAGAGACTTTTCTGGCAATTGTTCAAAGCTGTAGCATTTGGGGTTTGGAGCAGTTGTGAGTCCATTTCAAATAACTTGTTACTGTTAAAAGTTAAAACATGTCTGCTTACAGATGACTTAAATTTTTTTTTTACTTAGCAATTTCTGAAAGGTATCTGTAAGAATGTTTGTAACAGCCCAAACTGTCAACAGCCCAAATGTCCATGAACAGGGAATGATGAATCAACTGTAGTCTATTCATATAATGCAATACTACTCAGCACTAAAAGGAACAAGTTTGGAATACACAAAACAGCATTGATGTCTTTCATAAACATTAATAATGAGCGAAAAAAAACCCAAAGCCCAGACATAATGACTGGGCAATGATTGTTCCATTTGTATCAAATGAAAGATCAGGAAAAACTAACATATGGTGACAAAAGTCAGAACTGGGATTATATCTGTTGGGTGTGCATGTGTGTATATTCCCTGGGAAGGGAGTCTTCTGGGATGTCAGAAAAGTTCTGTATATTAAAAAAATATTTTTTACTTTGTTTTTTAAAAAATTAAAAATACTTTTTAATTAAAAATTTTTTTCCCTTAACAGAGGTACTGGAGATTGAACCCAGGACCTCGTACATGCCAAGCACGAGATCTGTAACTAAGCTGTACCCCTCACCTCAAAGTTCTATATTTTTATCTGAGTGGATTATACAGATGTATGTCTATGTAAAAACTATAGACTTGTACTCTTAACGTTTGGGCACTGTAGCCCCATAGAAACAGTGGGTTTGAAGTTATCCACTCATGAATCATCACATCACTCTACTTGTACTCTGAGAAGCTTTTGGGGGGCTGAGGAGAAGGGGTGAAGCTAGAGTGAGTATAATTGGAGTTGCATGAACCCAGAGTGCCCACCCAGGCTGCACTGCCTGTGGGAATACCGTCCATCCTTCTGCTGAACACCTGGAACCCTTGGCCTAGAGAGAATGGTGGCTCTTCACAAAGCCCTTTGTGATCTAGCCCCTCCTTACCCCCGTAACACTGTCAACTTCGGCTCCCCAAACTCTTTCCCACTGTTTGTGACTTCCAGGACTATAGAAGAATAAATTTCTGTCATTTATTTAAAGTTTTTTTTGGGTGGGTAGATTTTTTTTTCCCCCAAGGGATCCATCCATCCATTTATCCATCCATTCTTCCATCTTTCCTTCCTTGCAAGTATTGTCAGTTATAATGTGTCAATTTCTGGTGTATAGCATAATGTCGCAGTCATGCATATATGTACATACATATATTCATTTTCATATTCTTTTTCATTAAACATTATTACAAGATATTGAATATAGTTCCCTATATTCAGAAGAAATTTGGTTTTTATCTGTTTTTAGATATAGTGGTTAACATTTGCCTATCTCAAACTCCCAAATTTTCCCCTTCTTACCCCCTTTCCCTCAGTAACCATATGATTGTTCATTATGTCTGCGAGTCAGAAGGGAATTAGATTTTTAAATTAATTAATTAATTAATTAATAATGGAGGCACTGGGGATGGAACCCAGGACCTCGTGCAGGCTAAGCACGTGCTCTCCCACTGAGCAATATCCTCCCCCAAATTTCTGTCAATTTAAACCACTAAGTTTGTAGTAATTTTTTTACAGCAGCCATAGGAAACTGATACAATTATTATGATTATTGCTGGTATTACTATTTTTCATATCTCTTCTTCCTCCCCCCTTTTTTTTAAGTCTTCCTTCAAGAAGTTATCCAAACACAAAAATCAACACAAGATGGGTTAAATATAAGACAGGAAACTGTAATACCCCTGTGAGGAAACACAGGGGAAGAGCTTCCTGATACTGGTCTTGGCAATGATACCAAAAGCACAGACTACAACCGCAGAAATAGACAATTCAGACCACATCAAACTAAAAAACTCCTGCCCAGCAAAGGAAACAATCAACAGAGTGAAAAGCCAGCTTCTGGAACAGGCAAAAGTACTTGCAAACCAAATGCCCAGTAAGGGGTTAATATCAAAAATAGGTAAGAAAATTCTACAACCTAATAGCAAAAACCCAAATTACCTGATTAAAAAATGGTCAAAGGACTTGAATGGACATTTCTCCAAAGAAGATGTACACGTGGCCAACAGATATATGAAAAGGTGCTCATTATCACTAATCATCAGGGAGATGCAAATCAAAACCACAATGAACTATATCCTCACACTTGTTAGGACAGCTAACATCAAAAGGGTAAGAAATTGCAAGCGTTGGTGAGGATGTGGAGAAACTGGAGCCCTTATGACCGTTGGTGGCAATGCAGCCACTTTGGTAAATAGCATGGAAGTTTCTAAAAAAGCTAAAAACAGAATTACCATATGATCCAGCAATCTCACTTCTGGGTATATTTCCAAAAGAACTGAAATCAGGACCTTGAAAAGGTATCTGCATTCCAATGTTCCCTGAAGCATTATTCATAACAGCCAAGGTATGAAAACAAACCCAAATGCCCATTGACAGATGAACAGATAAAGTAAATGTGGTGTATACAGACCATGGAATATCATCTAACTTTAAAAAGGAAGGAAATCCTGCCATTTGCGACAATGTGGATGGACCCGGAGGACATTATGCTAAGTTAAAGAGGCCAGACACAGAAGGACAAATACGTCATGATTCCATTTATACGCAGCATCTAAAATAATCAAAGTCATAGAAGCAGAGAAAAGACTGATGGTGGCCAGGGGCTGAGGGGAGAAGGAAATGGAAGAGGTAGTTCCATGATGGAAAGTCTCAGTTATGCAAGTAAGTTCTAGAGATCTGCTGTAGGACTGAGTGCCTAGAGTCAACAATACTATATTGTGCAGTTAAAAAAATTTTAAGAGGGTAGATTTCATTTTAAGTGAACTTACCACACAAAAAACCAATGAAAAACAAAACAGATGGGACACGAGGAAACATTTGGAGGTGACAGACATGTTTATCGCCTTGATTGCAGTGATGGTTTCATGAGTGTCCACAGATGCCCAAATTCATCAAACTGTATGCACTAACCACGTACAGTTTTTAAATATATCAATTACACCTCAGTAAAGCTGAAATCAAATGAGAAGATACAGATTTCTTGGGCTTGAAAATCTCCCTTTTTTCCCACTGAATCTTCTTGGAGGAAAAACTTTGATGCCCACATTTCTCCCCAACATACCCTCCTTCATCTAGAATTCAGCAAAATTCTCCTGGGAACTCCACGTGTATTGGACTCACTGGGACAGGCAGGGGTGGGGGTGGGCGTTGAGTGGGGTTCACATGTTGATCTGGGCTCCACACCAGACTTTTTCTAAATCTTAGGAGATGGGCATGGGGTACAAAAATCTCCATTAAAAAAAAAAAAAAACAGCACTTCAGAAGATTCTGACACACACGGAAAGTTTAAGAACCATCCATTTGGTTGCAAAATGCATCTCGTATTCAATTTGTATATGTTCTTAGTAAATATTGCGGCAAAATCTACAATTTCCAGCAGAGGGGGATGTTATTGCATGAAAGAACAAGTCTTTGGCAGGAAAATAGGATTTGACAAGTCCCACTTTGCAGAGCAGGGAAATGAAGATGTTTCCTTGGAAAGGATGTCCACCCGTGGAAGGGCTGCTCCACCACCCACCCTGCTAGAGATCTCAGCAGAGAACCATGGCTCGCTGTAGAACAAATACTGGCTGGTTTTGTTCATGTTCTGAGATTTGGGAACTTGTTAAAACACAATGCTGTTAAATCAGTAAGGCCTTTGCTTTTAAGGGTTTTTTAGGGAAATGACTTTGGTACCCATGGCCGTGTCAAGTGTGTGTTTCATCTGAAGTTGCCTGACTTTCACTGTCATGCCTGGCACTCTTTTTTGAGGAAGCCGTGAATGAAGCTATTTCTTCATCCCTAGATGAAACGAGAAATCGCAACAAAGTGGCGTTCACTCTTGGACTCAAATTTGCTCTCACGTTTCTGCATCGTTACGGATGAGGCTTGTTCTCTGGATGCAAAATTGCATAGACGGAAATTCTTATTGGAAGAGGGAGAGAAACTGACATTTCTTCAACAGCTCCTTGTGCAAGCAGTTTATAGGCTTCAGCCTCCCCACCACTCTGCCAATTCCCCATTAGTTTCTCTGCTTTAAAGAGAGGATAACACAGGATCAGAGGGGCTGGGGAATTTGTCCAGATTGTACAGGGAGGGTGTAAGAGCCTGAATCAAGATCTGAACCTTGGTCTAGCTGACTCAGTAAGAAGCAAAAGAAAGAATCATCCCAACCTCCTGTTACCTAAACAAGAGGTTTCTTATTTTGAGCCAAAAGGACAGAAATGTGACAAAAGAGATATCACATGAATAGCTAAAGATGACGCCCCTCAGAGCACAGCCCAGAAAGTGACCTTGTGGGAATTGCCCTACAGGGAAGCCTTCCACCCAGTCTGACTCTGGCCATCACGATTTCTTTCTTCCCAGGTCTTTGTGGCAGGCTGTATGACAGTCCCCTAAACATGTCCACAGCCTAATCTCCAGAACCCATGAATACGTTTCCTCCCATGGAAAAAGGGACTTCACAGATGTGGTTAAGGATCATGAGATGGGGAGAAGACCCAGGATTATTTGGTTGGAGACAGTGTCATCACAGGAGTCCTCAAAAAAAGGAGGCAGAAGGGTCAGAGTTGGACGAGATAAAAGCTGGGTCAGGACCCAAGAGATGCAGGTACTTCCAGAAGCTGGAAAAGGCAAAGAGGCAATTCTCCTCTGGAGCCTCCAGAAGGAACATAACCCTGCCAAAATCTTGATTTCAGCCCAGTGAGATCTGTTTTGGACTTCTGCCCTCTAGAATTATAAAACAATATCTTTACGTTGTTTTAAGCCACGGAGGTTATGGTAGTTTGTTACAGAGGCCAGAGGAACTGATACAGTCTCCAACATTTTTGGTCATACATACCTATCAGTAAAAAATATTTAACACTGCACAGATACATTATGTAAATTACAAAGCAAACAAAAACAAGTAAAAAAGGAAAAAATAAAGGCGGCATAAGAAATATTTCAAAATGCATTTTCAAGTTTTTCACAGTACAAAACCCCCTTTGGCTAAAATTACAATTATTTGTATTAATATATTAATAGTATTTTTAATCAGAGTAAAGGATTGAATACGCTTCCTTAGATTTTAAACTCTTTAACATCTTTTTTATATCAAAACTTAAGGACCTGATTCTGAGGTTCAGGAGATTTTAATACATGGTTTGAAAGACTGTCTCTCTCTTTTTTTTAACATATCTTTTTTGAAGAATGATTCATTTATTTATGTGGTTTTTTTCTGGGGGGCGGTAATTTGATTTATCTCTTTATTTTTAGAGGAGGTACTGGGGATTGAACCCAGGACCTCGCACATACTAAGCATGCACTCTACCACTTGAGCTACACCCTCCCTCCGACCATCTCTTAACTGAAGAGTATTCCCTACAATTTATGGCTGTATGTGTAAGAAGCTAATGATCACTTTCCAATCCCAACCGCCAATTATGCAAAGGTTTCTGTTGACATCTGGGCTAGTAAATTTCCACCTTTTCTGATCTTTGATGTTGTTCTAGCAAACTAATTGGAAGGCACTTCTTTTGATATTTTTAACAAGTGGGTTCAAAACCCACTAGAACTTTTCCTACTGAACTCCTACTCAAACTTTCTGAGAGATTTTGTAAATAGTTAGAATGGCTTATTTCCAAGATTTTAGGCACACAGCCATGGGCACTTTTATAGGTGATAAATACAGGTGATTTTTTAAAGTGGTGGTTTTTTGGGGGGGTGGGGAAGGGACATAATAATGAAAACTTCCCCCAAATACTCTCTCCAGAGCAGGAGTTTCTTTAGAAAAGCAATTCCTTTCTCGTTTGTATTAAAAATGGAATTTTTATGTGACAGATTGATATGTTTATGCTTTTGAAAGTATTTGTTGGGTTATATACTCCTCAGAGCTACTTGTCTTTGGAAAAAATGTCAGCAAATTTGAAACATTTGTCATTTTGTTTTAAAAAAGTGTTAACTGCTTTAAGCTCCGACACTCCTATGGCCTCGGCCATGTGGTACTCAAGGTATCAGGAACTTTCTTCCCATCTCACTGTGAGCTCTGGACTGTATAGGGTTAACCACGCCAGTGACACCTGTGGCATTGATGCGTGGTGTACTTCTGACATCACCAATTTCTTTTCCTCCCTTTTCCTCTTCCCCTCTTCATCCTCCTCCTTTTCTCCTGTTTTGACCTCGGGTAGAGCTGGATGGGTTACATCACATACCATCATCACCGGTCCACCTGAGATTTCTCATTACGGAAAAACCTTTCTGCCTTTTGTCCCCAGAGGTCATCCCCATTTCTCCAGTCTATCAAGTAACTCTTCTCATGAATTTAATGTGGGTTTTTTTTATTTGCAGGGAGGTGGGTAATGTGTTCTTGCAAAATATGTATCATTGTTCTGTGTGATGTATTTTTAATGTATGCAAATGTTTATATATCTCATTACTTTTTCCACTGAGCACCTGTTTTTAAATCCATTCATATTGCTGTATGTGCCCCTAAACTGTTTCCTCTCACTCCTTGCCACCATGTGCAGCCCTGTATTTTCCTTTCCTCCCAGGTACAGATACCCAACTTGTCTGACTTTTTGCCACCACAAAAAATAATGCACTGGACACCTTGCACCTAGCCCTTCGTAAAGCTAGCCTTCCTTTGAAATAGAGACCTAACAGTAGCAATGCTGAGCTTCTGGGCACGTGTGCTTCTTCTATGAGACCAAGTGCTTAATTCTCCTCCCAGGACAGCTATGCCTTTCTGTTCCCCTGACCATCACACACGAGGATCCCAGGTACCCACATCCCTGTCAACACCTGGCATTATTCAGCTTTCTAATCATCAGCCTAATGGGTATAAAATGCTATCTCACTGTTTTCATTTCCATGATGACTAATGAATTGGAGCATCTTTTCAGATGTGTGTGAGCTTTACGGGTTTCCTTTTTTTTTTTTGGTGGAGGGAGATAATTAGCTTATTTATTTATTTACTTACTTTTATAGGAGGTGCTGGGGATTGAAGGCAGGACCTTGTGCATGCTAAGCATGTGCTCTACCACTTGAGCTATACCCTTCCCACCGGGTTTCCTCTCTTATAAGGTGCTGGTTGATGTCTTTTGTCCATCTTCCTATTGGGATTACCCTCTGTTCCTACTGATTTTCAGGAGTTCTGTGAATAATCTCTAATCCTGTTGTCCACTATGGTGGCTACTAACCACATGTGGCTATTGAGCCCTTGAAATGTGGCTCGTCCAGACTGAGATGTGCCGAATGTCGAGAACTACAATTACAGTTTTGAAGACTCAGTATGAAAAGGAGAAAACAGAAGTCTTAGTAATTTTTATATTGATTGTATGTTGAAATGACAATATTCTGGACATATCAGGCTAAGTAAAATACATTACCAAAATTATTTTCATTTGTTTATTCTTATGTTTTTAAATGTGGCTATAAGAATATTTTAAATTACGTAAGTGGCTTAAATTCTATTTCCATGAAAAGTGCTGTGCTAGATATGAAGTCCCTGCCCATTTTTGACACTGTAAATGTCATCTCCCATGCTGTCCCCTTTTAATAAAAAGGGGGAAATTTTATTCATGCTGTCCTTTATTTTCAAAAAAGCCTTAATTTTGATGTAGTCAAATTCACTGATTTTGTTGCTTTCTGGCTTAGGCTTTGAAATGTGTTTTGAAAATTTCTTCCTCTGTCCTGACCCACAGATATGTTCCAAAGTTTCTCGTATTAGCTTTATAGTTTCATCTTTCACTTTTAACTCTGTAATTCACCAGAGGCCACTTTTATGTAACATGTTACATGGCGAGCTTGTCTCAGTGAGTTAGTCTTCCTTATACCATCTATTAAGCAATCTACCTTTTATTCACTAATTTGTGGAGCAACTTTTATTGCATATTAAATTCTAACAAACCCAAACATGCACACACGGTCTGAGCTCTCCTATTCGAATGCTAGTTATACTTACACAGTTTTTCCATAAAACATTATTGTTATTAAAGAAGTAATATTCTATTGAGAATATGTATTCACAGCACTTTTTTCATTTAATGGCTCACAGGGAGTGGTCTTTGTGTATTTCTTTATTGAAACAAAATCTAGCAAATACCATTAGCTATGACATGGTTTTTTTTTTAAACCTATGCTCTCAACCAGTTGTGTAGAAAACCTCCCACACAGCTTACTTTCTTTTAATTCTAGTTTGTTCAGATCTTCAGTGTTTTTTACGCCTTCTCCGATGGCAATGCTGACAAAGGGACAGATTTTACTTTTTGCATTTCTCTTTATATTATTTTACATATTTTTTGCCACAGCAAGAACAGGCATTTCCCCAATGGCATGTGTCTCTCTTGCCTTTTACTCAGAAATCTCAAGAGAGACTTTTGTACATTTATAATTATATTCAGCCAAGTTATACAAAGTACTGAGTATTGTCTGATTTTTACATAATACTGAAAAAAACTGTGTGTGGGAGTGGTTTTCTTCACATCCTGGAAGTTGGGTTTTCCAAGGTCTTGTTGATCACGACAGCTTCGACTCTCACTAGCTAATCTCTACCAGCCTAACATCAGGCAGGCTGAGAGAGGCGTGTGCTTTGCTGACCCAGCATCCACTCCCGGTCCCCACCATCCGCAGCTCGATTTCATGCAGAGTAAACACCTGCTTTTTACTCTCAGGACTGCCGTTTTTGTGTGACCGACCCCAGCCCACCCAGAGGCAGGCCCAGCCAATCAGCTTATTCCATCCTCCTGGCCCTGATTGGCTCATGAAGGGGCACATGACCAATGGCCAGGCCAATTAGACTCAAACCTAGGGTTCTGCTGCAACATTAGGAAAGAAAAGATGCTTTTCCACCGAGGTTGCTGCACCCGAGGATGTAAGTCTGGTCCACCAAGGAAGGCAGTCTGCTTAAACACAGGAGGCCTGATGGGGTAGTTTTAGTTCCTCCTTCACCCTTGCCTGCCCTCCAGGACGTGGAACAAAAATGCCCCCGTCTTTTGTGTATGGCTATTTGGGTTGTTTATAGCCATTTTCAAAATAGAGAAAATTTGAGGAACCATTACAACCTGTTCTTTATCTTCAAGGCTGATTTCCTGTTTATAAAGGTCTCGGGTTAAGGCACAGGGCAGAGGGACTGTGCCATCCAGGCTGTCCTGTGGGTTATCTGTGACTGGCAGGGTCCTCAGTGGCCTGAATGGAGATGTCCTGCTCAGAGTCCTCTCTCCAAGCTGAAGCTGATGGCATTAACCTGGAATGGACTGGCTGCATACCCGCCTCCCAAATTATGTTCTATTTACTCATAGATAACAATACTGTAATATATACTTGAAATTTCCTAAGAGGGTGGATCTTACGTGTGCCCATCACACACACACACACACACACACACACACACACACACACACACGAAGCAAATGGTAGCTATGCAAGGCAATGGACACATTAATGATTGCGATCATCACTTCACCATGTATATTTACATCAAAACATCAAGGTACACACCTTAAATACATACAATTTCTATTTGTCACTTACACCTCAGTTAAGCTGAAAAAAAAAAATGTCCTGATGTGATGAGAGTACTTGCCTCTTATTTCTGATCTTTGCAGATGTTCTGGGGAAAGAGAGGATCTGCCAACTCAGCAACTTTCCACATATCTAATTACCCAGAAGTGTTAGAAGACAATGACATCAGCATTACAGGAGCACAGAATCTCCGACTTGAAAGGATCTCAGAGACCCTGATTTGTAGCCTCAGCATTGGAGGACCAGTGTCATCCTAATCAAACTTCAATGCTCCTACATAGTCTCATGGCAGAATGCTTTAGAAAAAGGCCCAGAAGTTTCTTTTATAGTTCAACATTCACCTACCCTACAACCAAACAATTCCATCTCTAGATTTTCACTCAAGAGAAATAAAAACACACGTTTATACAAAGACATATACACTAATGTTCCCCATGGATTTACTCATAATAGTCCCAAACTGGAAACACCTCAAGTGTCCATCAACAGGAGAACGAGTCTTTTTTTAAAGTAATATATTCAGACAATGGAATACCAACCAGCAGTGAAACAGAATGGATTACTAAACAATCTCATTAAGAAATGGTCAGAGGAATTGAAGACATTTTCCCAAAGAAGACATGCAAATGGCCAACAGGTACATGGAAAGATGCTCAACATCACTAATCATCAGAGAAATGCACATCAAAATCACAATGAGGTATCACCTTGTACCTGTAAGAATGGCTATCCCCTAAAAGTTGAGAAATATTGGCAAGGACGTGGAGAAAAGGGAAGCCTCGTACACTGTTAATGGGAATGTAAATCAGTGCAGCCATTGTGGAAAACAGTATGGATCCTCAAAAAATTAAAAATAGAACTACCATATAATCCTGTAATCCCATGTCTGGGTATATATCAAAAGAAAATGAAAACCGGATCTTGAGGAGATATCTGCACTCTCATGTTCATTTCAGTGTTAATCACAATAAGCAAGACATGGAAAACAACTTAAGTGACCATCTACAGCTGACTGGATAAGGAAGATGCAGCATATTTGACATAGACAATGGAATACTATTTAGTTACAAAAAGGAAAAGAATCCTGCCGTTTGCAACAACATAGGTGGATCTTAAGGGTGTTATGCTAAGTGAAGTAAGTCAGAGAAAGACAAGTACTATATGATATCGCTTATGTGTAGAATCTAAAAGATGCTGAACTCACAGAAACAGAGGCTAGACTGGTGGTTGCCAGGGGCGGTGGGTGGAGGAAAGGGAGATGTTGGTCAAGGTGCACAAACTTCCAGATATTAGATGCCTAAGTTCTGGGGATCTAATATCCAGTAGGGTGATTAAAGCTAATAATACTGTATTACGTACTTGAAAGTTGCTAAGAGAGTAGATCTTAAAAGTTCTCGCCACGAAAAAGAAATGGCAATTCTGTAATGTGATGCAGGTGTTAGGTGTGGTGGTAATCATTTACAAGAGTATCAAGTCAACACCTTGTACACCTTAAACTCACAGTGTTATATGTCAATTATATCTCAGTAAAGCTGGAAAAAATAAAACAAATCATCTCTTGATAAACACAACAACACAGATGGATCTCAAAACCATTATGCTGAATGAAAGAGGCCAGGACCCCCAAGTGTATTGTATATGATTGGTTATATGAAGGTCTACACAAGCACAAGATCTAGGGTGAGAAAATCAGGACAGGAGCCTCTGCAGCTCCGGATCCAGGCCGGGCTGTCCAGCTGAGGCTGGGACCTTGAAGGAACGGCAGCCACTGCCAAAGAGGGTTCCAGAAACTCTCTGGCTTCTCCCTTCCTCCTGCCCTCTGATCACTGCCGTTGCCTCCACTGCCCAGACCAGCCTGCATGCAGCCTGGAATAGAGCCTGCTGAAGTCAGAATAGAGCTGAGAGGCAAAGTCAGGTCTGCCTTGCTCCTGAGTCGCCAGATTCAGTGAATAAAAATACAGGGTGTGCAGTTGCATTTGAATTTCAGAGCAATGAGAAATTAGTTTCTTAGGATAAGTGTATCTCATGCAAAACTTGGGCCATACTTATCCTAAAAAATCACTCGTTATCTGAAATTCACATTTAGCTGTGCATTCTGAACTTTATCTGGCAACCCTAAACTCTTGCTCGTTCCATTTCACTGTCCCGCCACCTCTTACAGGAAGAGAGCACGTTGCACAGACCATCCTATCAGTCAGGCGCCTTGTACATTCATAGAGTGGCATGCTGCTTTGCACTTCAGTGGTGGTCAGAAATTTCTGGGTTACAGTGACAGAAATCCAAAGTGAACCAGTTAAGCAAAAGGGCAGCTCATGCGCTGTTGTCAAATATTGGAAATGACGGGCCTCAGGGACTGGAACCAGGAAGCCGGCCCCTCTCCCCGTCTGCCCCCGTCTCTCTGCCCATCAATTGGGCCCAGTTCCCAGACTCACATTTTTCTATGAGCAAGGGAGGGGCATTTTCTTTAATTCAGACTTGAGAAGGATCCGTGGGAAAGCCCATCTTGGGTTCCAGGGAAGGAATCCACCACATCACTGGTCCTCCGAGCACTGGCCCAAAGCAGCGGCATCAACTCTGACTCATTCCGGATTCTCGGGCAGCCTCAGAAACACTGAATTAGAGGCTGGTTTAAAGAGTATGGATGTGATTCTGACACAGGCGCAGGTATGAAAACCACTGCCCTGGATGAAGGGGAGCAGCTATTTCCAGAGCAAGAGAAGGGTTCTGGGCAGGAAATAGTGAATTATTATCCATCACCATCAGCCTCTCTGAGCCGGGTTAGCTTGAGTTCTTGCAATGTTTTGATCAATAGTTCTGGGAGCTTCCAAGAGCCCAGACCTTGCAGTGTGATGATGTCACCAGGACCCGAGCAGGGGGTGGGGTGGCCTGATGACCAGCCTTCCCCAGGTGCATTCCAACCAGGTGTCTGTCAACCCTCGACCCCTCCCTCCCAATCCAGTGGCCTTCCCGTCTCCATCCCTCCATAATTAAACCGTAATCAGCCGATCATTAGTATCCAAGACAGGGCAATTAAGTGGCAAAAATAAGGATGCAGCTTTAGCTGTTCCTTTTAAAGACATAACAGGAGCCTTTCACATTTTCTAAAAATATGCTATTATATTAATATGCCTAACCTGATTACGGTTTTTTCAAATGCCTTTCTTTTTTTCACTGAAGTCATTAAAGCAGACATTTTAAACCATATCTTTGTGCATCTCCAACATTAACGAATTATTAGACACTAATTGCTCTGGGTTCCAGCCACCTCTCTAAACAGACCAAGTTTTCCATTTGTAGAATTTAAAGCAGAGCAGAGCAATTTGTGTTCTTTAACAGCTACAAATTTGTTAGCTTGACTCAGAACCAGCAAAACCTGGGAAGCCATTATGTAAATATAGATAATGTCTCTCCCAGGATGGTAATTAATGCAGAGATCTTCAGAAAGACACTCTCTTTATGATGGGGTTTATAATGGTGAGCATTTGAAAGCCTGTGGGATGGCACAGAGAGCCTTGAGAACCTTTTTCTGGTCCCTTGGTGGTTCTTTCTGAGTCTGACGAAGTCCTTCAGTTTCCTTAGAGGGAATAAGGAACAGGGATGGAAGCCCCTCTCCTCCTCCTCCGAAGCCCCAAAGCTAACCGTGAGTAGAGGGGCCTGCACGGTGGGTTACGACCCCTCTCCCTGCCTCTCCACCTCTCAAATGGTCAGGTCCATTTCAAAAGAGAATGCTGTCATCTCATTTCTATGAAAACACTGTCATTAAAAGTTGTGCTCACTCTTCATCAGGGCACAGGTTTGCATGTTTCAAGTAACTCAAGGCAATGAGGTTCCATTTGCAGGAAGGCTCTGATTGGCTCATCTAACACTTGTATTTTATGGAAGAGGAAGCTGAAGCCCGAAGGGAGGCAATCCTTCATGAAATTAGAGAAGTGGTCGGTTATGGAAGGGGACCCAGGAATCTTGATTGCTGCCTCCCTCTCAAAGTACAGACTGGTCTTTGTAGTTTCTCTTGACTTAAAAATTCACGAAATGAACATTTCTGGAGTATGTAGGGGACTTCAGTTACTGTGCAAGGTGCTGGGAAGATGGAGGGATGGATAAGATGTGATCTTGGCCTTTGAGAGGCTTTCAATCCAATGTGAGGGTCAGATGTGGAAAGATATTGGCAAAAATATAAGGCATAATGGGAAAAATATGACCCCTCTTAAATGTCCTGTCCTACTTGCCACAGGGCCTTTACACATACTGTTTCCTCTGTGTGGCTCACTCTGCCTTTCTCCCTTCACCTAGTTAACCCCTATTCATCCTTCCTCATTCCATTTCACCTCCTCTCCACTCAAAGGGGTCAGTGCTCCTCTTCTGCTCTCTCATTACACTCAATTCCTTAACCAGAGCAGAAGTTCCTTGAAGGTTTCAGCTGCACCTCTATTGTTTGTCTTTGTACTCATCCACGTAAGAATATAAACTAGTATATTCTATGTGTATTGAAACTGTGTAAAAGAGGCCTTGTGTTCACATGTCAGCAGAAGTGTCTACCTTCATGAATGCCCATCTAGATAATGGAAGGTCTCAGAGGACAGAGACAAACTTTTCTTGATTGTCCCATGCATTGCAGGATATCTTGTGTCCCTCTGAAGGCCACTGCCCACGCCAGGCATTGTGACAACCAGAAACCTCCCCGCAAGCTTCCAGATCATCTCCCAGAGGGGGACAACTCCCCCATTCAAGAGCCACTACTCTGGAAACCCAATAGAACTGGCTGCATCCAAAGAGACTCACCTGCTGGGATGTAGGGCAGAGGCAGAGCTGCGGAGTGATGGTGTGGAGACAGAGTGATGGTGTGAAGACATTTCTCACCCTTTCCCTCAACCAACACTTGTTTGTGTGCACACTGGCACTGAGGACCCAGGGGCGAGCAGAATCTGATGCAGTCCCTGCCTTCATGGGGCTTCCCGCCCTGGATTCTAATGCAGGCTAGAGGGAGGGTCTTTGATAATTAGATGGAGAGGAGCTTTCATCATAGCTGGTCAGGATGTGCTGGAAGGAGTCACAGAACTCTGGCAAGACCTTGCGCTTCTCAGCCAAGTGTTGGTGCGCTGCAGAGATGCATCTGACAGCTCATTTTTACGTGTACAGCATCTGTCTGCCCATCTCAGATAAAACAGAGGACATGTTTATCAGACTTGGAGATGAAAACAAAAAGAGGTGGCTCTGACACTGTATGACAGGATTAAGACTGGAAAAATCTTAACAGGTTGGAAGCATGGAAGAACAGCTCAAATTAATCAAATGAGGGTGAACACTAAGAATAAGTCTTAAATACCTGCAACCTCCAACAAGGAGACCTAACTTAAGAGAGGTTCATATGAAAAATTCCTGGGAGGTTTAAGTATCTCCAGACCAGCAATGAGATGTGGTAGCCGTAAAGTAAATGCAACTCATTGGCTCTATTAAAAAAGGTATCGCGTCCAAATGCAGGGAGGGGATAGTCCCACTGGAGAGGCGGTTGCTCTTGATTTGCGGATCTAACTAGTACTATTACTGTTACTGAGCCCTCCTATCTTCCCCGTTATCACTGTCCCTCTCACTCTGCGAGCATCTTAATTGACATCACGAAAATATCAGGGCTTTGAGAGAACCTGGGATAGAGCCCAGTGGAGAGGGAGTGGCCTTCCTCGTCAGCTGTCCCTTTGAACTTCAGTTCCACCACTGCTTAGCTGGGTGACAGTGGTCAAGTTAGTTCACGTTTCTGAGCCTCATTCCCATCACCTGGGAGGTCGAGACACCAACATGTGACCACTAAAGGAAACAATGTATATCGAGCATAAGGTAAGCCTTCAATTATTCTGAGGTCCCTTCCCTCTAGTTTCTAAGACTGGGTGAAATTTCATTTCTTCTGTCCTTTTTGTCTAGATTTGATGGATGCTGAAAACATCCCACAGAGTGAAAGCCAGGGTCTTGTCACCAGTCCCAATTAGATATTACAAAAGCTCCATAAATCTTGAATATGCTATAGGGAATTGAAAGCTGGGGTTGTATGGCCATTGCTCTAGAGAACACAGCAATCGCTCCCATGAAAGCCCTCACGTAGTTTGTTCGGTCTGGTCTGCCAGCAGTGTGTCTATCAGTAATCGGCGCCTTATCGATCTCCTAACCCTGAAAAATGCAGCCAGGGGCTCCCGTTTTCCCAGCCAGGACTAAAGGAAGAGGCAGGGGTCTGTTGAAAGATGGCTACTTGCTTCACTTTTTGGGAGTATGTTAACCCATGGCAGGAATGACCCATGCAGCAGTGGGGCATCTCTGGCTTTGAGAGTGGAATTAGGTATTGATTTCTGTACCATTCTCTTACTGTTAATTAAACAAACCACAGTCCCTAAGTGTGTGCTGCTGACCCTGTCTTACTCATTAACCAGCTAAATGGCTTCTCACATGAACCCCCATGCGCCTGTCACAGTCTGTACCATATATACAGATTGATAATCATATTCTTAACAACATCAAAAGATCCTATGAAAACAGAAAAAGAAAAAGTAAGAACCCAGTTTTCACAAACGGGCAAAGCTGGCAATTCACAAAGAACCATAAACAGCCGACAAATAATCACACGTTCCACCAGTAACTAAAGACACACAAATGGAATCAACAGAGAGAAATTTTTTAGCTGCTGTTTTCAAGTGACAGCATTGGCCCCAATGTTGGTGAGACTGTAGGAAAATGTGCTGGTGGGATTTTCAATTTCTCTCTTTCTAGGGGCAAACTGGCAACATCCATCAAGGCTTTCTAAGCATTTAGTATCTATGCATTTATCTTAAGGAAGGAATGACAGGTATGCTCAAAGAGCTTTGAGAATGCTCACTGCTTGCTGCTTATAATAATGAACAACAGATTCAACCTAAGCGTCCAACAAAAGGGGATCATTTACATAAACCACAGCACGTTCACACCACGAAAAACTTGTACCTTTACACAACTGTAGAGACAAAGTTTACCAATGTAAAAAGTGTTCACCATTTATTGTTAGGCTAAAAAAAGAGTGTAAATAAAAAACTGTATGTACAGTAAATTGATTTTGGTAAAAAAAATGAAAAGTATATTTTCACAAAGGAAAAATATTTAGTACAATAGAATAGTACACCTCCAAACTTTAACGGTAGTTCTCTCTGAGTAGTAGAAATACGGGTAATTTTTATTTTTGTTTGATTTTTCAATATTTTCTAGTTTCTCTGTCATTTTATAGATATCACATTAATTTTTTTAAAATGGAAATAAGTTGTAATGACCTGTGGAAAGAATTGGAGAGGCATGGGTGAAATACCTTTTAATAGTTTTTTTTAAAAAATGGCAATAAAGGGTTTTTTTCCACTTTCTTTGGAATCTCCCAGTCTTTTTCAAGATTAGAGAAGGATTCAGTGGTATAAGTAGGCAGTGTAAATTCTACTAGGGGAGTTTAACAGATTACTTCTTAAGCTCCTGACACGTGATGCCAGAAACTTATTGAGAGTTTCAGCCTTTGTCTTATCCTAAATCCAACAAAAAGTGACGTCTTCTGCTTAGCATTACACAATAAATTGAATGTAGCCACTGAAAATATTCATGCAAATATCTTCATTAGTAAAATCATGCAATTAACCTGAAATATGTGCTAAATGAAGCAGCCAAATTGTTGCATATTTTCCCAGCTCTTAATTATAATTTTGGTAATCAATTTTTCTCCTGATTACCAAAAAGGAAAAAAAAAAAGATCTTCACTGTATGCACGATCTGAGGCTGAGTTGGAACGTGAAATAAAACCCCCGAATCATTTTAGCAAAGAAGGCCATTAACCTTTCCTGTGTTTTTGTTCATTGCAAGCATTTCCTGCTAATGCTCATTGCTGGGGATGATTGGATTTTAACAAGAGCTTTTTGGATCAAGCGTCAGCCCTTCCTGAACTGTACGTTTTGCAAGTGCTACTGTCATTAAAGGTTACCAGCACTTCCATTATCATCTTACTGGCCTTTGTTTCTTAAATGGCTTTTGACTGCAGTGTAAAAATTTTCTCTAAGTGAAAAGTGACATCCAAACTCTCACCGTAGGGTACTCAGCCCCAAACGCCCAGCGGCTACATGAAAAGCAGTAGGGATGGAACAGTAGGTCCTCCTGGACACACCTCCCGTCTTCTCTGGTCTCTCATTCTATTGTCCTGAGTTAGGGGACCAGAAGGTGCGAAGACCACACAGCACAGCATCTCACAAGGTGAACCCTGGGGGAGCTGCTCAGTCCCGGGGTGCCCCGATGCCTATTATCTGAAAAATGGGGGAAAGAATGAATTCATAAGCCGGTGAGGACTGAGATGAGTCACGTCTCCAGCACACGTGAAGGAGAAAATATATCAGCCAACATTTAGGTTGACATCTTTTACTCTGTTTTCCTTAAAACAGTCCTAAGACTAAATAGGAAGTTATCACTCAGCCATAAGAAAGAATGAAATAATACGATTTGCAGCAATGTGGATGGACCTAGAGATGATCATACTAAGTGAAGTAAGCCAGAGAGAGAAAGACAAATGTCCTATGATATCACTTAAATGTGGAATCTAAAAAAACGATACAAATGAACTTATTTACAAAACAGAAACAGATTCACAGACATAGAAAGCAGACTTATGGTGATGAAAGGGGAGAGAGTGGGGAGGGATAAGTGAGGAGTCTGGGATTAGCAGATACACACTACTATATATAAAATGGATAAACAACAAGGTCTTATTGTAGAGCACATGGAACTATATTCAATACCTTATAATACCTTACATTTGAAATGAATATGAAAAAGAACATATATACATATACAACTGAATCACTAATGCTGTACACCAGAAACCAACACAACATTGTAAATCAACTCTACTTCAATAAAAATAAATAAATAAACAGGAAGTTATCACCTCTAGATGGATAGGACAGGGCAGGGTGGGGTGGGTACTTGATCTTTCTGGCAAGATGTTAGTTTGGACCACTTGATCTTAGAGTTCCTCCCAAGATGCTGAAATGCCTAATGCTCAGTCATGAGAGTAGAGCTGGGAAGAACACACATAGGATAGAGAGAGAAAAAGCCAGGAAGGCCGTGCCTGGGAGGGCAGGTTGTGCACTGCACAAAGATGTCCTCTAAGGGGGGCCTGCCATTCATGGCAGAGACATTGTAGATTTGCATATTTCTCCTGATAGTTTTCCAGATACAAAAATCAGTCCATTATAGTGATTTTCTGCCAGATAGAAGCAAAGGATCCTGAGGAGGGGACACCTCTTTCTAAATCGCACAAAGACACTGTAGACGCTGCCACGTGGCACAGCCCTCTCCTGATGAGTTTGCAGGACTGCAGGGAAAATAGGAAACATGTTGGGAGCAGAGGGGAAGATCAAGTGAGTGGGTCCTTGGGAGGAGACCCTTGTTCAGGAGTTATGGGGGTCCCTGAGGGCTTCCGACCAGTTCCCACTTAGGATCTGGAAGGGGGCTGCATCTTGGGCGATCCTGGTCACATCAGGGTGAAACTGGTGAGGCACAAGGTGAGAAGAGAAGGCCCTGAGAGTTGTGTAGGGTCCTGGCAGGAAACAGACACTCAGTTCAAGCTGGGAACCAAGATGTGGGCTGAGCAGAGCAAAGACAGTGAGGGTGAGTGCCAGGCTGAAGGCTGCAGAAGCAGGGAGCCCCGGCCCTCCTCAGCCTGAACGGACCCAGAGAGGAGCTGCATGGTGAGAAAAGGACTGTCCACATACTGAGATACAGGGAAGTCATTCCGGCTTTTACATGAGTGACCTTGAATCTGATGCTAACGAAAATCGCCTGTTTGTGGCCTATCAGACCTACACTGCACATCTGCTTTAATTACTAAAGAAAAGGACACCTTGACTAGAAGCAAAGAATGTCCACATTAAAAACAAGATTAAATGCCCCTCTTCCAGGGACGCCAGTGCTGGTCCTCCTTTGATGGTAAGACTCCCTTCCCAGGTGTCAAGGCCACACTGACTCGCTGTGTACGTGCTGGTCTGTTTTTTTCTGGGACCTTGAAGAAATGTATCCCAGACTTGTTTAATGTTCTTTGTTCTGACAAAACTGTGCTGGAAACCCTGCTTCTCAAGAGCACTTTCTCAGAGTCATCTGGGAAGTGGGTAGGGAGAAAACCAGAGACTAATAGTTGACCCTAGAAACTTAGTTAAACGATTTTGGGACCCTCTTAGGATGGAATGTTGTAGAACCATGAAAAAAGCTTATTTCTGAAAAATATTACAGATCAATAGCACCTGTAATGACAAATGCAGAAGGCTTTGATAACAGTTTACCGAGCAGCATAGAACAACTCATTAGAGAAGAGTCGCCCAGACCAAATTAACTTTGTTCTTAATGTAGTTTATCACTAAATAAGAGAAAATGTTTAAAAGTGTTGATAATTGAAGCAGAAATTTAAAAAAAATGATTCAACACCTCCTTTCCATAAAGCCTGGAAAAATAGTGGTTAAAGGGAGTTTTCCCTTAACCCAACAACACGCTGCATTTGAAATTCCAATCCAACAGATTTAAGGAAGAGCATGCATTCTGTGTGTGGCACCGCGCCAGGGCCTGGGCCAGCCTCTCCCGGTCCGGACAGCGATGTGCTAAACCATAGCCTGCTTCCCCACTGCCTCTCCAGCCTCATCTCCTCCCAGGCCTCTCTTGCTCATGTAGCAGCAGCCTTGCTGGCCTCCCTGCTCTCCTGGGGCAACCTGGCTTCCCTTCTGCCACAGGGCCTTTGTACCTGCTGTTCCCACTGCCTAGAACACTTCCCCCAGCCCCAGATATCCCTAGAGCCAGCTCCTTCGTTTCTTTGAGGCCTCAGTTCAAATGTCACTGTCTCCTTAGGGACGTTCTGGAGAAACCTATGTCAAAAAACAAGCAAGTTCCACCCCATCTCCCTGTCTATCTTTCTCTGTCTCATCATCACCTGCACCCCACACCCTGACTGGTTTATTCAGTATCCGTCTCCTGCTGTCAGAGTGTGAGGGCCACAGGGGCAGGGCCTTTGTTAGCTGTTTCTCAGGGCCCAGGATGATGCCGGCACAATCATTGCTTAGAGGATATTTGTTGTGTGAGTGAATGAACAGGCCAAAGTGCCACCCTGCGGAAGAAGCAATAACCCCAGCAAATTCTCTATTTCAAGCTGTTTTGCATAGGCATTTTGCACGCTTGCACTTCAACATTTATTTTTGAAAAGGTAAAAATGCACCAGAAGAAAACTTGAAAGAGACACAGGCTTAAGTGTACACAGTAAACACTCAGTGTCTCCTCCCATCCAGGGAGACCCCTCCCTTGCCCGTCCAAGAGACGGAAAGAGCTACTCTGGTGTCATTTTGGTTTGCATTTCTCTTTTCCCAAGTGAGACTGAGCCTCTTCTCATTGATTTAAGAACAGTCAGTAGCTGTTTCTTTCTGGGGACAGTCTGTTGATAGCAGCGTCTATGTTTTTCTTAGTGATTCATAGGAACTCTTTTCATATGAAAGAAATCAGGCCTTTGGAGATGCAGATAGGTTTCCCCAGTCTGTCCCATCCTGTGACTTGTTTGTGGCCTCCAGAACCTGCAGAACAGCTTCGGTCTCCTGTCAAATGTCTCCATCTCCTTCATGGCTCACACTTAGCTTTCGTTCCTCCAAGATGATACCCAAATTCTTAGGCATTTTCTTGTGCTCCTTTTTCTTGCTTTTTGAGAATGTATGTTGACATGCAAATTAGGAGTAGACTTGTCCCTTTGTGGTCCAGGCAACAGGTCACGTAGTTACTATTTTGCTATGAGCCCATTGTCTGTCCCAGGGAAAACACCAAAAAGACAACTGAAGCATCAAGTCTGTGGTTAGGTGTTTTCAGCGGTTTCCATAGGGACTGAGGGACAGGCTGTGTTTTGGGGGGACTTCTGCAGCAGCCCTGTGGGCAGTGCCACCCTGGAGCCCCGGAGAGTATCTGCGTAAGATTCCACCCTGGCACAGGCACAGGGCTGGAGGACTTCTGGGGCTCCTCCTGGGTTTTCCAGACAGTGTATCTGCTGCAGAAGAAGGGGGTGTGAAACCCTGTGACAGGTCTCCAGCACACAATTTCTATCCCATTGGGATTCAAGAAATCCACATATGTGCTACCTGGAGAGCACCCTGGAGGGAGGGAGATGCTGTAGGTCCCCTTTCTTGGAAGCTTTGCACCCTTGAAGGCAGGAGGGTCTGTTCTGTCCCGACCCCTCCGAGCTCACTCGTCTCAGGCTTTGGGGGCCAGCTTGTCTTGGGAGGAAGGATATGTCTGCTCTTCTCATCAGCAATTCCTTTGCCTCTGGGTCACCTCCTCCCCCACAGCTACAACAAACCTCTAATGTGCTGATCACTTCCAAACACGTTATCTTTGCTGGATGCTTTTAAAGCTAGACGTTTTGAGGTGGAGAGCTAACTTGGAGGAAATTAGGAAAAATACTTTAGTCATTTGTTTTTTTTTTAAAAAAGTTAATACCTTTATAGTTTTCCTAAAAAGATACAGAGTTGTTTTTTTTCAAGTTGAAAAATGTATACAAGTGCAAAGAATAATGCCCAAGAAAAAACACTCTCAGTACCCTACTCCCCCCAAAGAATCACCATGATCGGTACTTGGTCTTCATTCTGTGGATGAAAAAAATGAGTAATATGCTTTGATGAAAGGGGGGAATTTGACCATACATGCTGTTTTTTTTTTAATGACTGTATGTATTATTTATTAAAGTTGATTTTGGGGCATTTAACAATGGGTAATACTTTTTACCTATTCACATAATACATCAAAGAAAACTCAAAATTAGTTAAAGTGATGAAGGAAATTAAAGATGATTTAAAGAAATGGAAAGATAGCCCATGCTCTTGGATTAGAAGAATTACATGTTAAAATGGCCATACTGCCCAAAGCAATCTATAGATTTAATGCAATCCCTATCAAATCAGCCAGGACATTTTTCACAGAACTACAACAAATATCCTAAAATTTATATGGAATCACAAAAGACCCAGAATTGCCAAAGCAAGACTGAAGAAAAATAAAGCTGGACAGACAACCCTCCTAGACTTGAGACAATACTGCAGAGCTACAGTAATCAAAACAGCGTGGTATTGGCACAAAATAGACACATGGATCAATGGAACAGAATACAGAGCCCAGAAATAAACTCAGACACCTACGGTCAATTAATTTTCGACAAAAGAAGCAAGAATATACAATGGAGAAAAGACAGTCTCTTTGGCAGGTGGTGTTGGGAAAGCTGGACAGCAGCATGTAAACCAATGAAGTTAGAACACTCCCTCACACCATGCACAAAAATAAACACACATGTTATTTTTAATGAGAAAGCATTTCATTTTGCTTAGATTTAATAATAAAAGAATCTGAAGTTGAACTAAAGAAACTGCCACCTTTGGACATACACACACACACACTCAAGAGAAACAAGTTTACTTTCCCTTTAAAGTTTAGAAAAATAATAAAAATCATAGAAGCTGAAGTTATCAACTTTTTCTAAGACTCTATGTTTTAACTCTAGATGATGTTTATTGACTTTTTGGCATGAAAAATGAGAAAACTAGCCCATTAATTTGTTTCTGCCTACTCCTCTCCCCACCAGCCCCAGGAAATCATTTTTAAAATGGAAACTGGGTTTTATGGTAGTTGATTAACAAATGTTTACGCTATATAAATCCTCCAAACTTAACTATTGGCTAAATTTAAAATGTTGAAAAATCTGGGGAGTAAAGCAAATTAGATAATTATAATTGTGACACTTAAATTAATTAATCTGTTTTGTCTTCTCAACTGTCTTAGAGCTGAAACCCGAGAAGACAAGAACACAATTCAATGGCTTTGAAGATTTTCTGCCTTCTGGTTTTGCCTCAGGAGTAGAAAAATCTAACACTAGTGGAAAATTAAGATTTCTGTTGTACACGATAAACTAAAGATTTCCACAGAGTTCAAATTATTGTCAGTGTTCCCAAATGGCGCTTTTAAAACTCTGTGGTTGAGAGGAGGAGAAATACCAACCTTACTAATAAGTAAGATAACCAGTTTGAGTGTAATTTCCTAAAATGTATTAATAGATGGTTTGGTTTTTAAAGCAGTCAGGGGACCTGAATCAGAACTTTGGATGTTCTTTTACAATCCCTAGAAAAGACGTGACAAGTTGTTCTAATGTGATTAGAAGATTATGTCTGATCACATTTCTCTTTCTAAGCATACAGTCTATGAAATCGGCAATTAAAAAGAGATCACTGTTGTAACTTGATTCTCCTACTCTGTGGAATTAATCCGTCCAACAGCATTAAAGTGTTGCTTCCCTCATATCTCCGTTCACCCATTCGTTCATCAATTCCTTTTTTTTTTTTTTTTTTTGCTCATGGACCCATTCATTCATTCAATAAGCATTTATTGAGCATTTACCAGTGCCAGCCCCCTGCCAGGCATAAAAGAAACAAATGATGAATGTATCAGTCAGTGTTCACTGGGTAACAAGTTACACTATTACTTAGTATTGAAACTTAGTTTGAGACAAGTGATATTTTATTACTTATGATTCCTTGGGTGGGTTGGTCCCTGGTGTCACCAGGGAATGTGATTATATTCAGCCAGATGGTCAGCTGGACTAGAAGTCCTAACATGGCCTCACTCACATAGATAGTAGTTGGCACTGGGTGTTGGTGGGGTACCTCAGTTCTCCTCCAGGTGGAGGTTAGGTTAGACTAGTTTCCTTAGGGAGCAGCCATCCACAAGAATGAAGGAACCTGCAAGGACTTTTAAGGCCTTGGAGATTGGAGATGGCCATTTCTGCACATTTATTGGTCAAAGCAAGTCATGAGGCCAGCCCAGATGTAAGGGGGGGGGGGAACTAGGACTCCATTTCTGGATGCGCAGAGTGGCAAAATCACACTGCAGAGGGGCATACATACCAGGATGACAGGATTTAGGGCCACAGTCTGCAATTCACCAGAGTGAACAGGATGGATAGAGTTCTGCCCTCTCACAGCATCGAGTCTCGTAATGACAATTAGTTACAATAGCTTACACTGGTTGAGTTCTTACTACGTCACGTGCCAGGCACTGTTGTAAATGATTTATGAGTATTAGGATATGCAATTCTCACAACAACCTTATGATGTATAGTATGAGCCCCATTTTTATATGAATAAACAGAAGCACAAAGAGGTTCTATAACTCGTGGGATCTAGGAGAGACAGATATTGAATAAATGACATGTGTATGAAAGTCTAGGTGGCCTGTATTCAAGCCCACTTCCATTATTTCCTACAGGTTAGGAACATTTCTTAGTTGAACATAAAGAACTACACAATGATTGTATCATCATGGTTGTGCTGAATACGAAGAAAGATGGTCCATGGTGCCAACAGGGCAAATGTCACAGAGTGACCTCTCCTATTGGGAGGTTGTTATAGAAGGCTTCTCCGTAGATGGGACGTTCAAACTCCCATCTAAAGGGTACAAGAAATAATAAGGGAAAGGGAGAGGGGTGGGGAGAAGAGAGAGGTCCCACGAGCGCAGTCATCAGTGTTTGTGAATCACCACTGAGGACACTGGAGTGAAACTGAAACTGGGGGAAAGATGGGGCCATGCTGGGCAGCAAAGAGGGGCACCTCATTGGAAATTCTCCCTCTTAGGAAAATCACTTAGAGGTTTTGAAAGTAAGTTATACTGTTTAAAGCTGCAGAACAAAGTTAGAAAGGCAGATGCCAAATAGAAACAAATATTCGCCATGTATGTTAGTCCAATTATTAATTCATTCGACTATTGAATACTGACTAGATCCTAGAGTTCCAGACCCATTCCAAGCATCTCCCTAAATATATACCCATTCAGAAAATTAGTTGGGGGGGGCATCATCTACATGGGTTCAAACCTGATTCACTTTTTACCACCACCTCCTCCCTCTCACTGTTACCACTTTCAACCACATGTCTTGTTAATCACCATCAATATTGACTGGTTTAGCTCATTCCTTCTGAATGTACGTACACTACTGTTTATTTAAATCTTGATGGAGTTTAGGTTCTTTATAACTTTCTCCTTTTGCAACCAATGCTCCCAGGAACATCTTTGTTCTTGCAAAGGCACATGGGTAAGTTTTTCTTTAGCCTAACATTAGAAATGAGGTGGTGGCATTCTAAAGATTTTAACAGCTCCTGCCACACAACCCCTTCAAATAAGGCTGTACCAATTTGTATCTTTATCAACATATTATGAGAGTATCCACTCCTTTGCCCATACTAAATATATCAATCATTGAAATATTTAACAAGCTGCAAAGCCCCCAAACCCCTCAAACCACCACAGCGAAAACAACTCCAATCCTGATTTATCATTGTCGAGTTAGTTTGAATTTGAACCGTCCTCATTTCCAGGACAGTCCTCCCTTGTCAACTTGAAAGTGGCTGAGTTTATGAGACATTATCTCACATTGCAGAAGTAATCTGCTTTGGGAAACTGCCCAGTTTTCTTTAAAAGTTTGTGGATAAATTGAGGGTTAAACTGCCTCTGAAAGAAATTTAAGGTTTATAGCGAAATGTATGGCTCTAAAGGATATCAAAGAAACAGCTCAAAGGAATTTCAAAGTACTTAAAAGGCTCCGACCAGAGTAAGAGCATACATGGACGGGGAGTCTATGATTTTTCCAGGGCTTACTCCTTTCAGAATTCCTTTTGGGCTAATAACACAAACTGGCAGGCCACCGTTTCCTTCTGAGCAGAGTAAATGTGGTAATACTCTCTTCCTTGTATTCATCAAGATACGACGGTAATATCCACGATGATTAGTGCAGGCTTTATGATTTCAGAAGTTGTTTATGAAAAGAATGACTCAGCAAGAAATGCTGACGTGAAACCACGTGAAATCTGAGCTGGGCCTCTGCCTAGAGCTGGTTTAATAAAAGCCATTATGTTTTACTTTATACCTAGACACTTATATTTTAAATTTAATCAAGTGGAAGTCTTAAGTGGCATAATTTTATTAAACGTGAAATTGATTGAATACAAAGGTTTTTTTTCCCCCTTTAAAAACTGCTCCAAATTGGACTGAATTGATTCGAAGTGCTCAGGACTGGAATATTTGGAGATCGAAAATATCGCCAGTAAACTAGGTCCTAATTCTTACGGAATTTCATGTTACGTTACTAACAGGGAGTGCGGTCACCCCTTTCGGAAGGCTCTCATTTATAAGAGAACAGGGTTTTCTGTGGTTTCAGGGTGTGATTACTACAGAATTGAATTTAGGGAAACAACCTTTTAATATTTAACCCATGTAAAGAATTTGTCTCTTGCACCAAGCTATCCAATCCATGCAAAAGTCCTACTGACTCCACCTCTCAAATATACATTGATTCACCCAGTTCTCTGTCTACTGCTCCTCACCATCACCTTCTGTCTGGACCGCTGCCTGGAGCAGTGGCACCGCCAGGGGCATCACTCCTGCTCTGGGTGGTGGACGCAGCTTGGTGCCAATCTGGTAACCATCTCCCTCCTTGCCAGGAAGCCCCAAAACACTCAAGAGAGAGTGACTCCATCTCCAACCCAGGGGGAGATTTTGGTTAGTCTAAGGTAATCAGGGTAGCCTTGTTCTCCTCACAGTCAATGGTCTGAAGCAAGCACATCAAACTGTTCTGGCCAATGGGCCATGAGGACAGTTACCTCGTTGCTTTGAAAAAAAAAAAAAAGAGTCACTGGAGGCGTTGATATCCTTCCTTTTGGATACTGTTGGACCTGGATGTGATGCTTGGAAGAAGGGCCCCCATTGTGCCACCAGCCCAAGGACAAGGCCAATATACTAGGGGCGGAGTGGGAACTGGTCTGGAGCCCGGACACACCAGCCTGAGTCTGTTCCTCCTCCGGGCTCCACGCAAAGGGAGACAGGAAACCTCCTTGTTCTTGGTATCATTTGGAGTCCTGGGTTTCCTATGACTCAGGACAGCACCTAATGCTTACGGTGCCCAGGCTTTATCCATCCAGGAACTTCAAGGGTGGGTTATAAACAAGACAAATCCTAACAAGTCACTTTGCACTTAAAACCTCTTAACGGCTTCCTGCGTGTCTTAGAATAAATTCCTGATACAGTCGTTTGTCATCTGTCCCATGGAAAGCACGCTTTCACTCAGGGCACCCTCTTCCTGTCTCAGGCTCTGGCCACAGAGGTCTTTGAGTTTCTGGCAGCTCCAGGCTCCCTCGCGCTGAGAACCTCACCCACAATGACCACTCTCTGAACCATCCCCCCTCTGCCAGTCCAACTCTTCCAGCTCCTGTAAAACCTTCCTTGCACCAGACATGTGCTTCCTTACGACCCTCACTGCAGTTCCTAGGACTTTCCTTGTTTTGAGAACCTTGACCATTTCGAGGAGTACCAGCTGGGTATTTTGCAGAATTCCCTTTGGGAATTTGGTTGATGTTATTCTCAAGGTAAGGGTTTGGTTATGAGTTTGGGGGACCTAGACTTTCAGAGGTGAAGCGTCTTTCCTGCCACATCCTATCAAGGGTGCCTGCCGTCAACACGACTGATCACTGGTGATGCTGACCCTGCTCACCCGGCTGAGCTGTGTCTGTCAGGTTTTCCCACTGGACAGTTACTCTTCAGAAGGAATTCACTCTGAGCAATGCACACCTAAAGAATGGGGGGGGGGCGGGTTTGCTCCCCAAGAGTGCACTTTCAGGGAAGGCTTGGCAGGGTCATCATGGAGCCCACCAGCCAGGGTCACCCAACAGAGGAGCCCGGCATCCTCCAGAAACGGCCAGGCTCAGTATCTGTGCTGCAGTCCAGCACTGGCTGAGCCCAGCCCATGGCCGGCACCGCCTTGGTGCAGACGTGGCAATGGCTTTCAGAATGTGGCAGCTGGGGCCATGGAGTTGTCACCCTCCCTGCAGTCAGCAATCTTAGGGACATCTCTTCATGGAAGCCCGGGCCACAGGGAGAAGCCACGTATCAGTGCTCCTTTTACAGCCCTGGCCAAGGTCCCAGACGACTACCAGCATCAATCACCAGCCACGTGAAAGATGATGCCGGCAGCTTCCAAGCCTCCAGGCAAAGGCCTGGGCATCGTGGAGCAGTGACATGCCCTTCCTGCTGTGCCCTGTCCAAAGGCCCGACCCACAGGATCTGGGAGCATGTAAAAAATGGTCGTTTCACACCACGAGGTTTTGGGATGATGGGCTCCGCAGCGCGGGGATCTGGAATACTGCCTGCCCTCGCTACCACGAGAACAGCCCGTCCCTTGTAATAAACTCCCCTGTTTTGTAGATGTGGCCATGGTGGCTTCCATGACACCCACCGTGCAGTGTCCCACTGAAGACTCTCTCTGGCCTGTGGACATTCTGCTTTTGACAGAACTACACAACCACCAAAAACTACACTACTGCCGAGAGCTCCTCCAAGCCTGGGGCTCAGTCCTCCAGCATCCAGTCCATGGATGGGTGCGTCTCCTCATCAGTAAAGGCAGTTTATAATTCACCCCTGAGAATACGTTTTCTTGAAGGGACTGGACACTTACAGTAGAAAAGGAGGACCAAGCCACTCAGTGCCCTGCGGTAAGCCTGCGACCCACCTGGCCCTATTAGATGAGGTTTTCCCCATCTGGATAAGAAGGCTCAGTGTCTTCTGAGCAACGCGAATCGAAACAGTGAGACCAGTCCTTTGACACAAAGGGTCTTCTGGCAAGGTCGTTGGAGGTGCCTCTTTCTGCTTGTATAAAGAAATGGAAGCATGATTTTGTGCAAACAAGATCTGCTGATCTCTAATGCATTCTGTGGTGTTTATTCACCAGTTCTCAGAAAATTAGAATTTCTGTTTAAACAAAAGATTTTCTTCTCATCATCTATTTATGGCTGACATTACAAAAGTCGTTTCGTAACATGACTAAAGAGTGAGAAGAAGAAAGTGACGGGAAAAGGCAGAAGGGATGACAAGGTCACAGACCCAGGAGAGGAGCAATTATTACTGTCCAGTACATGCAAGGACCTACACAGGGGGAGGCAGGAGATGGAGGAAGGCGAGGAGGGAGAGGGAGGGGCCACTGTTGGGACCTACTGGGCAATCAGTCCCATTTCTCTTCCTGAAGGCATTCTGATTTCATTCAGCAGCTACCCCGTCCTCAAAGTAGACACCCCTCAGGAGATGCTACTCCCACCGCTGGCTCCAGGATGCATCTGTATCACCCAAGGGCAATGAGAGGAAGTAGAGTGTGAATGTAAATTCTAGAGTCAGCCGGCTTGGGCTCAAATCCCAGCTTTTCCACGACCAAGCTGTGCAACCTTGATCAAGTAACCTAACTTTTCTGGGCCAGAGTTTTCTCATCTGTAAAGTGTGGCTAATAATTACCCCCTTTCTATAGGGCTTGGAAGAGTATTGAGTTAGTACTGTAAAGTGCTTAGGATGATGCCTGGCACAGAGTAAGAGTTTCACTAAATAAACAAAGCCAACCTCATTCGTTTCACCAGTATTTGGTTCAGGAACGGATATGTGACTATCTCCAGTCAAACAACCGCAAGAGGGAATTGACCCCCTCCAGACTTCTTGTAATGGGAGGAAAAACACCCCCCATCCATTTGAACGAGCATCAAGGGGGCCTGATAATCACCACTGAAGCCTTCCTAACAAAACAATTTCACTATCAGAGCCTCAGTTAGCTGG
Source organism: Camelus ferus (assembly GCF_009834535.1). Classification (NCBI taxonomy): domain Eukaryota; kingdom Metazoa; phylum Chordata; class Mammalia; order Artiodactyla; family Camelidae; genus Camelus; species Camelus ferus. Next base: position 56,316,868 of record NC_045704.1, on the reverse strand, counting down.
CTACAAGTTCTCTGCCGCGATCCCGCACACCTGGGAACTTCTGTGACACGAGAAAACAAAAGCTGCACGTTACTCTCAAAGACAGTGACATCCTCTGGACCTACCATAACCATTCAGAAAGCTTAGCACCACCACGACCTCATTTCTAGATAATTTATTTAAACATGTGTTGGTCGTCACAATTTCCCTTTAGTATTTTGGGGTCCACTCCACATTTCTTCTCCCCAGTACGCCTATACGTCCAGGAAAGTTCGCGGTCCCCACGCCCTGGACCACTGATGCCCAGTGAATAAACGGCTAAGTGCTCAGGGTCCACAGACTTCCCACAAAATAGCGAGACAGCTGCGAGAGACCCCTGGCCTCCGGCCTCCTGACAGCTCGTTATTCGGACTAGAAGCAGAGATCGTCTCCGCAGCCTGGTATCGGTACTGACACCGCTTCTGCGTGGCCTCCTTTGGCCACGGGTCGCCTGGGGACCCGAGGAGGTCACGAGACGGCTCTGCCAGCATCCCTGGGGCCGCGGCAGCCCCAGACCAGCTCTCACAGCCGCCAAGGTGACCTCTGGGGGTTCCCGCTCCCCTCAGGAACAGTCTAACCCAGGAGACAACCGCGGGCAAACGACAGAGATGCACGTACCTGCATCCGAGGTCCGCGGCGAACGGCCCTGACCTCCGCTTCCTGCTCTCAGGCCTGCAGACCCGCAGGAAAGAAGCCTGGCCTGTTGTCCGCCTGTCGGCGGCGCAGCGGGGCCATGCCCCTCACAGCGAGGCCCGGCGCCACTTCCCATTGGCCAAAGCGAGTCACGTGGCCAAGCCCAGGCGGAGGGCGTGGGAAGCTCGGGCCCACCGTGGGTCTGCGTGGGTGACTGTGGCACAGCACAGCAGGGGAGTGAGAACCTGGGTGTGAATCCAACCAACCAGCCTTTTAGGGTTGCTTGTGGTGACTGTGACCTTGGACTGCCCACCCAGTTCGCCGGGCTGCCACAGAGCAGAGTAGAACTAACCAAGTGCTCTCTTAAAATAAAGATTTCTCCGTCATTCCAGGGACCGGGTCCTAATTAATACCTTGTTAGAGTGCCTCTCCCTGCGAATCACTGCAGCTCGGTTACCGTGGGAAAACGGCGGGAGGGATGGGGGCTCAGGCCATGGTGCATGTTGGAAAATTAAAAACAAAGAATTATTTTAGAAGTAATGCACTAATATAACCATTGTGAAATTCAAACAGTAAAGAAATGTACAAAATAAAGATATTAGCTCACCCTTCACCCTGCCTCCTTGTAGGTTAACATTATCTCCGCTTTCCTCTGCCTCCTTGCTGTCACTAAGCGCACATTTCTCTTGAATCGAGAGGCCTGGCCAAACCATCTGTGGTCTTGAAAAATCTTTCCTGTGCAGTTGTTAGGACGTGAATTCTCTCCTTCCCAGCAAGGCTGCTGTTGCCTCCCTGGAGTTTCTGGAGTCAGTGGAGAGATAGAGGCTTCTAAAAATACGCCAAGATCCCTTATACTAAATTTGACCTGTCCTGTGGAAGGGAAGAGCTACCCCATGCTACATGGGTTCTCCCTGTCATCAAAGGCCAGGACTCCTATCCCTTCTTTTCTAATTTTTTAAACTTTTTATTGAACTTTAGTTGATTTACAATGTTGTGTTAGTTTCTGGTGTACAGCATAGTGATTCAGTTATACATACATATATACATTCTTTTTCAGATTCTTTTTCATTATGAGATAGTGAATGTAGTTTCCTGTGCTATTCGGTAGGACCTTGTTGTTTATTTTATATATAGTAGTGTGTATCTACTAACCCCAAACTCCTAATTTATCCCTCTCTTCCTCTTTCCCCTTTGGTAACCATAAGTTTGTTTTCTATGTCTGTGAGTTTGTTTCTGTTTTATAAATAAGTTGGTTTATGTCATTTTTTAAAAGATTCTACATGTAAGTGATATCATATAATATTTGTCTTTCTCTGTCTGACTTACTTCATTTAGTATGATCTCTAGCTCCATCCATGTTGCTGCAAATGGCATAATTTCATTCTTTTTTAAGGCTGAATAGTATTCCATTGTATATATGTACAACATCTTCCTATTCCTTCTTGCTGATGTTGATGGGCCCAGTGTCAGCCCAGGAGACAGTACCTCTTTACCATCCCATGATAGGCAGATGCAGAACATCTTTCTTATGCTTGTGCCCCCAGCAGGTAACAAGGAGTCAGCTGGGTGGAAGAGTGGTCTGTGCAGAGCTGGCTCATGGTCCAGAGGCCTTTGCTACAGCACAGGAACCCCTGTTTGGTGTCTGCCATTGACTCTTCCCTGACCTTCCTCTTATCTTCAGTACAAAGGCCCCAGTCCCCTTCTCTCATTCTCTCAACTGAGTACGGAGTATTAGAAAGGCCTCTGCCTCAATGGGGATGAAGCATTAAAACAATTACCGTATATAATATTCTGGGCTTGTCTGCCCTCTGACCTGTTAAGGAGGGCCCTGGCAGTGTCAGCTCAGCTCCTTTGGCCACAAAGCTGGACAGGAATAGCCGACTGGAGAAAGAAAGAAAAACTTATCCCATGGCCTTTGGGGCAGACTTACCTGGATAAATATCTTGGCTTTGCCAACTGTTAACTGTATGACCAAGCACGAGTGTCTTTCAAGCACTGGGCACCGTGTGGGAATTTTAATCACCAATAGCTGATCATAGTCATGCTGGGGGGGCCTGGATTAATTTCCTGGGGCTGCTCAACAAAGTGACATAATCTGGGGGGGAGGTTGGGCTTACAACAACAGAAATGTATTCTCTCCTATTCTGGAGACCAGAAATCTGAAATCAAGGTGTAGCAGGGCCACATTCCTTCTGGAGCTGCTGAGGGAGGGTCTTCCTTGCCCCTCCCAGCTTCTGGTGGCTCCTGGCAATCATTAGTGTTCCTTGGTTTGTGGTAGCATCACCCCCCCCATCTCTGCCTCCGTCCTCACATGGCCTCTCCTGGGGTTTCTCTCCTTCCTCTAAGTTCATTGAACTTCGGGCCACCTTAATGCTTTATGACCCATCTTAAGTTGATTACATCTGCAAAGAACTTATTTCCGAATAAGGTCACACCCACGGGTAGCAGGGGTTAGGACTTCAACATACCTTTGCGTGGGGACACAGTTCTACTCACCGTAGTGTCCTTCCTATGTCCCACCCTCCACCCCGACCTTTGCCACTTCAGCAAACACCAGCCTGACCCCTGACTTGCCGGCAACCTTCATCTCTTGGCCTGAGAGCTTTTTTCTTGCCACTGGAACCTCTTGTCACAAGTGCAACTAACACTGCTTCAAACCCAACGTCTCCGCCCCCAGTGGAGCTCAAGCAATAGCTAATGGAAGTTGGTGTATAAATAATCCAGTCCCCGTACCCCTCAGGGGGATAACTCTGATGCTCGCCCTGGTAAAAGGCCTCCAGAGTACTCTGGGGGTACCAAGCTCCAGCTGCCCACAGCGGTAGCTGGAACCCACCCTTTATTAGCTGCTTTCCCTCCTCTGTCTCACTTTCCAATTCTCCATGTTTCTCTTTCACCTCCCACAAGCTTGCACCTTATTCAAGGGTCCACTGCGGCGGGAACCCACAGAAGACAATACTAAGCACTCAGCAGTCCTTCGTCTGGGACAGGAAGGCAGGAGAAGGCACAGCCCTGTAGGGCTTAAAAGCAGGCATCTTCTTGAATTACCAAAAAGGCATCTGCTGCAATCTGGCTGCCGAAACACAGACACTGGGAAAAGCGTATGTCTGGGAGTAGGAGATTCACGTTGGATTAGCTAGCTGTGTGGTTTGGGGCAGGTCACTTAACCTCTTTGTGCCTCCATTCCCCCTCTTTAGAGTGGTGATGGGGGACCACACGACCTATCGAACCCTTTGTGTCTCCGGGACCCTGGAATCCCTGCAGCCTGCTCCTCCCCACCCCCAACTTTTAACAAATTCTTTGCCTGGTTCATCCATTTATTATAACATTTGTTATTTATTAATGTTTTTGAGGCAGAGAAGGCATAGAAACTGGGGTTTGTCTCTGAGGGGCAGGCTCATGTTTTTTGTATGGGTTCAAGAAAACATGGCATGATAACACAGTGGAAAATTTTATCACTGAAAAAGAAAAAAATGATTTTCTTTATCCTATTTGTAACTGGTATGTTCTCGTATTTGGCAACAAGATAAAGTGGGAATGTGGACTGACTTAGGGGTCAGGTGATCTGGGTTGAATGCCAGTTTTGCCTCTTATGAGCTGTGTGATGTGAGAAACGTTTATTCACTCATTCAGCAAATACGTATCATGGCTGTGGGCCAGCCAATGTCTGGGATGTTGGAGTCACTGGTGAGCATAAAATGGCAAGTTCCTGCCTTCTTGGTGCTTGCAGACTAGTGAGAGAGAAAGGCATTAATCAGATAACCACAGATAGACTTACACACCATGAAAGGAGCTCTGAAAGATAAGGACAGGCTTCTACGAAAGTGATGAACAAGGTAAGGTCTGCAAGATTTTGAAGAGAGCTCAAACATACTCACCAGGGAGACAAGATGTAAATAGATGCTGGTGTCAGTCAGATAAGTGCAGTGGAGGAACAGCTTTTCAGGCAAAAGAAACAGCACATGCAAGGGGGAGGGTATAGCTCAGTGGTAGAGCATGTGCTTAGGTCCTGGTTTCAAAACCTCCAGTGCCTTCATTAACTAAATAAAAACCTAATTAATGTGCCCCCCCAAAACCCCCCCCCCAGAAACAGCACATGCAAAGGTCCCGGGGTGGAAGGGAGCCAGCACATCCTAGAGCTAGTTCTGGGTGTTGTTTACTTTTCTGTTTAGAAACAAATATTTTAAAATGCCTATTCTCCAGGTCACTGTGAATATCCAATGAAATCCTGCTTGAGAAAGTAACCATCAAGCACTTCCTCTTTCCCGTTTTGGGAGAACCAGACTGGGAGGGCTCTGAAGTTCCACATCCAGGGGAAAGACGAGTAGGGGGAATTGGGTTATAGGTTCCTGGAAAGTGATTACTTTACGCTGCCTCTTTATTGCATGTGGGTCAGGTGCCTTTTGCTTTAATGTGTTGATTATTCTGATTTCATGCTGAAGATCAGGGTAGGCCTTGTTTCTTGGGTCTTTGTTTTAGTTTTGAGAATCAGGAGTAAATTACATCGGCTCACGGACAGACCTTCTTGCTGGACTCCTGGGGCCTCAGCTGTGCAAAGCTGCCCTCTGCTGGCCAGAGCGAGAGGTCGGGGGAGGGTACCTCTTAGGGAGGGGCGGAACACAGGGCTCTTTTCTCAATTTGTGGGTGGAGATGGAGCCTCCACTCTAGATGGTCAGGCTCCCCTCCCTTCCCCTTTCTCTCCCTTTCCCTTCACCCATCAACGCACTGCACATCCATGCTCTCACTGGGATCTACCCAGCAACCCCTTCACAGAAATGAGTCAGGAGTTCAGGGTGGTCCAATGACCTTCCCAAGGTCGTGAGCAATGAGACTGGGCCAGCTTCATGGCCTGCCACCTGTGCACAGGGCTTTGTGCTCAGGGGAACCCTCCCCTTAGAAATTCTTAATAGTTTTGAGTAAAGGACCTGCATTTCATTTTGCCCTGGGCCTCGCAAGCCAGGTGACCAGTCTTGTATTTCGCGTTGGTATTCAACTCAGATCTACTTCATTCCAAACCCCACGCCCTATCGCTGCCCCCAGCCCATCACTCTTTCTCAAACGCACAACTGTCATATATCTGTTTAGCCCCCAAGACGACTCTTCTTTACCTGTAAGACGACGAAGCATCTCATTTCGCACTGCAGGGATTCTTAACGCCGGCAATACACACCCGGAAGAGGGAAAGTTGGGAGAAAATACTGATGCCCTGGGCAATCCGCCCGCAGCAATAAAATCAGAACTTCCGCAGGTGGGGCCCCAGCACTGTTATGTGCACAAATTTTCCATGTGATTCTAATGAGGAGCCAGGCTGGATTCACGACGGTGGAGGGCCTGACCTGGTGTCTGGCGTTCAATGGGTGTTTAATAAATATCCTCCAATTTTTTCGAGTCATGAATTGACCAGAAGGCTCAGGTTGAGCGTTAAACTGAGTTGTGAACAAGAGACACACTTTGGGTTCTGTGTTTGTGTCAGAATAGGGCTCGGAGTTTTTCAGGCAATGGGGGACCTACCTGAGTTGGCTGGAGGGGAGGGTGGTTCAGTGGGAAAGGGAAGGAAAGAGTGGGAACCACTTGGGAATTAGAATCTTCCTAAACTGAATATTTGGTTCCCTCTTTGTGGGAAATAGCACCTGATCTGATTTTAGCCGCAACTCTGCCCCATTCTCAATTCCAGTGCTTTGAGAGCTGGTTAATCCTAACCCGGGTCTCGGGGGAAGGACTGACCTAGGCCTGGCCAATCAGATCATTCCATCCCTCTTGGCTACCGTGATTGGTTCAGAGATGGGCACGTGCTCCAAATCAGACCAATGAGAGGCAACCCCGGGACTCTTCCAGGGACTCTTGCAGGAACTCTGGCCTGTGAAGCTCTTTCTGAAGAGCTTCAGGGTCAGCACCTGAGAAGACTGGATGCCATCTGGAACTGCTGGTGTTCATTTCACCATGATGGTGGGAGCCAATGCAGAGAGAGCAGAGCTGACTGATGGTGATGAGGACCTGGATTCAGCCAGGACAAACTCCCATTTACAAGAGTCAACAAATGCCCTTTCTTGCATCCCTGAGTGATTACTGGTCACTCGTAGCTGAAAGCATGATGGCGATAAAAGATGTAAATACCCTGAACAGAATTCCCTGTCCCTTGCTTGGTGACTCACCAGCAGCGATTTGTGGGGGAACTGAATATCCAGCCCAGAGCAAAAAGAGATATGGGCACCCAGGGGGCGCTGGTTTCCTGGTCTCAGGTAGACAGCAGTGGAGCCGAAGTTTCCCTTAAGCCAAAATGACATCCTGAGAATCTCTCTCCCCCATCAGGCCACTGCGGATCTTTAAGACTGACTCATCAGTGTCCACTTTCTCTCAGACCACAGCTTTCTATTATACAAATACATAGCACCATCAAATGTTTACGGAGCCATCTACTTTCTACCAGGCTGTGTTTGCAGGTCAGCCCAGAAAAGCCAGTACAGCCAGTCACACATTTTTAGAACTGTGAGCTGCAGGGTATGAAAGCATTCTTTTTATTTGTCCATTAAAATTTTATTTTTACTTAAAAGGTTGCAAGAAAATTTAAACCTATTGCACACTTTAAAATACAGATAGGTACCAGGGGGCCACATTTTACTGCATCATGAGATGAAACTGACAAAAAGAAGAGACATACATCCTTTTGATTTTGGACGCTGGGGTTATGGGGAAAGATGGACATTTCCCCAGGGATTCCAATGGCCATGCAGGCCTCTTGAAGGCTTTGCATGTTGACAACGCAGGCTCTTTTTGAGGACAGGTTTCTTCTGAGATGTTGACACTTCTCAGAGAGTGGCTGGAACTTTCCTCTTCTGGCGGCCTCCTGCTGACTGGTGCCACATCAGATCCCTTGAGTTAAGCTAAATAACGAACAGGCTATGTCCTAATGGAGAGACAGCCAAGCCCAGTGAAATTCCATCATCTCCACGTTTAGCACAATATTTAGTATGAGAAATTCAACGTTAAGCCTGAAATGTACGACCTGATGAAGGTCAAGGGGCAGAAAGCAAAGCAGGTAAACAGAATTGACGGTGAGGTCTTCCAAGGTGTGTCCCTGCAGCTCTGGCCTTTTCCATGCTTTGCCAAAGGGCTCTCTTCTGGAAACCCCTTCTCTACAGCTGCTTCTTGGGAATTCATGCTGGACATTAGTGGGCTGAAAGTTATCATAACTCCTGTAGGAAAGAAATCTGTGCATTCTGCTTAGTGCACTGTTTCTCCAGCTTAACCTCTGAACTTTTTTTTTTTGAGGAGCAGCTATTTTTAGCCACTCTTTCGAAAACACCTGCTTGAACATTATATTGTTTCATGTTTCTGCGACAGAATTATCCTTTACACAGAAGAGGGACATGGTGTGCAGCTTTGCCAACTGTATGCAGTGGTTCACGCTGGTCCACTCCTGGGAGTGAAGACAGGAGTGACAAGGCAGCTTGAACTTAAAAGAAATTCTGACATGAGCCTTCTGATTAGGTTTGTCTACTTACAAGTGGGGCTACTTAGTTTATTCGAGAGTTCCAGCTAGCTCTCTCGTGGCCCATTTGCCTAACACGTGCATACCTGCAAGGGGCCGGGACTTGCGTTAAGTTTTCCAAAGGGAACTTGAAGATAAGTCCCCAGAGGCAGAGGCCCCCAGGGTCTCTCTCTCTCTCTCTCTCCCTCTCTCTCTCTCTCTCTCTCTCTCTCTCTCAGACAGTGGGGGAGACAGACACACAGCAAGGAGTTTGAGCATAATGTGACAAACATTAAAATAAAGGCATGTTTAAAATACTTTGGGGATCACAGATGGAGGAGGCTCCCTCTTTGAGAGAACTGAGGCTATTTTTGTCTGAAAGGGAATAGTTGAGTTGAGGCTAAAAGATTGAATAGGAGGTTACCAGGCAGAGATGCAGGTTGGGCTGGGGACATATTTCAGGGGCAGTGAACAGGAAATGTGTTGGTGCGGGATGGGTAAGATTCAGATTTCAATTCCCACAGGTGGGTTTTTTCATACCAAGCTATCCCCGGACAGCCGCTGGGTGTCCCACAATTCAAGTCAGTTCTGATGCTGTCTACTCAGAGACAGCATTTGATTCCACAGGTTAAGGGTCGATTCCTACGTGACCACCCTCCATTTCAGGCTCCAGTCACAAGTCCAGGTGGTCTGCAAACAAGAGTCAGAAGCCTCTCATGAACTTTAGACTTAATTCCCAGTTGAGTTGCTTATGAAAAAGAAACACCTTAATCTCTCCAAACCAAATCAACCCTTGATATACTAGTCTTGATTTCTTCTAAAAAGCTGGTTGTACAATGCTAAGCTAGTCATCTGAGAGAGTTTGAATGAGCTCATGGGGTCTGGGGAAATAAGGGAGTGTTCAGTGCTTCAGGGCCAAGGGGTAGATGTCAAGTAGAAATCAAGGTGAGCCCAGAGTGTGTGTCAGGATCGGGGACCACGGTGACTGTACAGAACCAGCTGCACCAAGAAGCAAAGAGAAATTGGGCCCTGGTAATGGGTGGGTTGGGATGTGGGCGCCAAGGAAATGCAGCCGAGGAATATGATGCTCTAACCACTTTCAAAAGTGTGAAAATCTTTAGGGAAATCAGCAAGTAGGGACTGAAGGGGGAGGGGATGGGGAGAAGGAGGGGAAGTGGGAGGGGGAGGAGCTCGGTTCGGGGTTGGGTGGAGGGAGAAAGAGAATGGATGAGGACAAGTCCCACCTCGTACCTTCCTGCCTTGGACGGGGCCTGGGAGACTCCCATTCAGGTCGGGATGGTTTGGACCACAAGAAACTGCGAACCTTCCATACGCAGGGTTCTTCTTCTGGGTCCAGAGGTAGATGGCAGGCTCGTTCACGCTCAGGGCCGACTTCCAGGGTCCAGACTCTTTCCATCTTGGTATCTTCCCACTCTGCTGTTCCAGCTTCACGTTTGCCCCCTCCTGCTCCTAGCAGGGCTCTTGCAGCTTTGAGCATCCTCAAGTTCAAGCAAGATGAAGAAGTGGGGCAGCCGCCGCCTCTGCCCCTCTTAGAGGAGAGGCAATGTCACCTCTGAGCCGCCAGGCAGGATTTAGGGAGCTTCTCCTCAGTGCCTGTATCAAAATGCAAGGAAGCTGGAAAAGTGCGCGCTTAGCTTTCTGCCTCTGTGTTGGCGAATGTATTTGCTCCCAAGAGCCACAACCAACGACCACAAACTGGGCAGCTTGAAACAACAGAAATCTATTCTCTCACTGTACTTGGGGGCCAGAAATCCAAAATCAGGGTGTCCGTGGGGTTGGTTCCTTTCAGCGGCACTGAGGGAGGACTGGCTCCCTGCCTCTGTCCGAGCCTCTGGTGTTGCCACGATCATTGGTGCTCCTTGGCTGGCAGATGCATCCTAGCCAGCCTCTGCTATCAGCCGGTGCTGTGCCTGCCTGTCTCTGTGTCTCTTCTCCTCTTCTTAAAAGGACCCCAGCCTGTGGATTGGGACCCATCATAATCCAGCATGACGTCATCTTAACTTGATTACATCTGCAAAGACTATTTCCCAATAAGGTCCCATTCTGAGGTCCTGAGGTAGGACTTCAACGTATCTTTTGAGGGGACAGAACTCAACCCATAACAGAGATGGATAGGGAGAGAGGGTCTGGGGAGTGCTGTTCAGCTGGTCCCCAGATGTGATGCTTGGACACTGTGTGTCAGAATGGAGGGGCAAGGCAAGGAACCACAGAGCAGCCAGCCTGGAGCCAGGACGTAGCAGAACTGATAAATTAAACATCCCCAGAACTGCCTACCTCCGGACTTCTCATTTTAAGAGGTCATTAAATATCCTTACTGTTAAAGCCATTTTTAGTCATTGCTTGCAACTGAAGGTATTCTAATTTTTTTATTATCAAAATAAAATATTTGACTGTAAGTACTTGAACTCAGCGCCTTGGTTTTGGGCCTCAGCATTAAATCCTTTCCTTCCTCCCAATAAGTAGAAAAAAAAGTCATGCATTAGTTATTTCCTTTGGGATGGATGACTCACAAGATAAATGAGAAACCTATTTTTTTCCTCCAAACAGCACATACGATTTTTTTTCCAGTACATGAACCTATGCTTAAAACCCTCCAAAAGTTCTTTTGAAATGTAATTTATAGATACCTTGCTTGTTATTAGTAAAATCTTGTAACTTTTACAAGTTAAATTATATTTCAATACATTTATGTATTACAGAATTAGCAACTTCACATGCTAACCTGCTGTGGGAATAGAAAAGAAGCGTGCCGGCCAGATTAAAAGAATGTGTCTTCATGAAAATAGAGATAAATGAACTAATAAATTACTAGTTTTTAAAAAATAATCTCCTTTTGAGTAACTTAGCCTTCTGGTAAAATATTTACCATGCTCTTTAAAACCTTTTTAATCAACTGAAACACTCAGGAAGCCTTAAATGATGGCACAGCCTTTTGTCGGCTTAAGAGTAGAAATGATTTTTTATTGAAGTGCATTTTAATAAGAAGCAAATTGATTTAAAATGATTCAAGGCTTCGTGAAGTGAGGGCTCTTCAGGCTCAGCTCCTTGGGCCGGAGGGCGAACTCCTCATTTCACGGGGCCGGAAAGGTCACGCGCTATCCTCAAGCTCTGGTGTTCTGGGTAATTAAGAATCAATTCCCTTTAAATTACCTTAGGATGGGCCTGGCCCCAGTGACTCAGAGGGAAACTATTTCCCCTGCTGCCTCATTCCTCCATGCAGTGTTTTCCCGCCTAAGTAGGAAGTCACATAAAAAAATAAACAACTGGAGAACTGATCTCAGGTCCCTGGGAATCTGCATGTTAATCGATGCCCCGGCAGGTGTCATGTGCTTAGATTAGTCTGACCCCCAAGCTATTGGACAAGGAAGTTGTCACCCTAAGGCGCCGGGTCTCACGCGGGAGGGAGATCAGAATCTCTTGGAGGGTGTGTTAAAACTCGGGTGCTGGTTCCCCCTCAGGGTCTCTGAGTCAGTGGGGCTGGGGGGGCTGGGCCTGGGAACATGCATTTCTAACAAGTTCCTAGGTGATGCTGATGCTGTTGGCCTGGGGACCCCACTTGAAGACCCACTGCCCTAAGGTAACTGACTTTGAGGAAGAAATGTTTTCTCCATGTATGTAAGAACAAAATAGTTGTTAGTTCCCAAGGAAGAAAACGCTTAACATTTCACTGGTGTTAAATACGGCATAAAGCAGACCTAGAACCACATCAATATAATTTCAAAGAATTCTTACCCAGTTTACTACATTACTTAGTACAAAAAAAGACTCCGTAAGTTCTGAACTTGCCAAACAGTAACTTGTAAAAGTAGTTCTAACAAATCTGGTTCAGAGTTGTTCTGGAATACAGATGAGCTTGAATAAACCCAAGACATTTCTGGCAGTTCATGGAGAGGAAAATGTTCGCAGTCAGTGATTCCAGAAAGACTGGCTCAGCTGTGCCAGGGGGTCCTTCAGGCTCTGCTTTTCCTTAGGAGGGCAAGGTTGAGTGGCAGGTCATTGTGAAGCCTTGTCTGTCCTTGAGAAAATGAGATTGACCCACTGAAAGACTCTTACTGTATTTCCTTTCAATGATGCTGGCAAAATGCAAGTTTCTGGTCATCAGCCTCTCAGACAAAGGATTCTGATAGAAGGTCTGGCCACAGTGACGAGGGCTCATGGATCCCAATGCTGACCCGTGGTAATCATAAACTTTTTTGAAATTCTGCTTGCAATACAAAGTAATTTTGACAGTTGGTTTCAAGAGTCTTTCTCTTTAAGATTCTTAATTACGCCCAGTGAACACAGGTTCTGATTGAGGGGCATCTGGATTTGGAGGGCATCAGAGCTGACTGCCTTATCAAGTGGGAGGTCTGACTTTTTTCTTTGGAATATCATTTTTGCAGATTTTCTAGCCTTGCAATCTGTGTACCAGGCCAGTCTCAGGCTTCTGTTCCACAAAGAATCTGGGCCCATCCTTTGCTCAATAGGACCTTGGAGCAGAAACAGTCAAGTGGTCTATTTCCATGAGAATGTATCAGTAGAAGAAACAACCATATCCTTCAAATCTCCAGAAATGAATTTTCTGATGATTAGCCCCAGCGCATTAAAGTTAATTGGGTTTTCCTTCTGCATAACAGGCCTGTAGTTTTAAGATATTTAATATTTAAAATTTCTTTCTGGAAACACTCGGTTTTGATGGCAATTTCTAAAGACCCATTAAAGGTAAGAGGTAGTAAAACTACAGTAATGGTTTAGGAATGGGTTTTTTGAGGGCTGACTAGAGGGAGAAGGATTCTAGCTGGAAAACTTTTCGATGTCAATGACCTTTGAGTATCTGAGGAGCTGAGATGCTGCAGGCGAAAGCCCCTCCCTCACCCGATAAGCAGGCAGGACACCTTCTGCAACGGTTCTCAACCCTGATGCTAAGACAAACCCTGTTGTCAGGGTCCACCTGCGGGGATTCTGAAGCAGGGCATGTGGGTGCCACCTGGTCAGGAGACTGTGATGTGCCGCCATGGTTGAGAGCCACCTGGCTTCTTATTTCACCATCTCCAGTGTTACAATTTATAACTGAGAAGCTACACCTAAGCAGTCTGGAACCAGCAGCTTTCCCTTTCCATCTGGATAGAACCCCAGTCCAGTTCTCAGTCTCCTCTCCTCTGAGGGGCCGGGAGCTATTAGAAGACACCTGATACCAGGCGCAGTTGAATCCTCAATGGGTTAAGCGGGGGTTTCTCCATCTGGGCACTGTTGACTCTTGGAGCTGGATCATTGTTTATGGTGGGGCCGCCTTGTGCTTTGTTGGGTGTCGAGCAGCACCCCTGGTCCTCTGCCCACCGGATGCCAGTGGCACTGAAACATGAGCATTCACTGGGCTCAGCGACGCCCTGCGCCTGGTGCCTTGCTGAGGGTTGTGTTAGGTATGGGCACAGCAAGAGGAACAACTTTGGGGAAATGCTGTCTTCACTCTTAAAACAGAGATGAGAGGAAAGGAGCAAGGCATACCTTTCTGTGGGATACCCTTCGGTGGTGCATTCTGCGTCTTTGATGGTCTGGCAGGTGTGGAATTCAGTCTCCCTGGGGCAGCTGTTTCCTTGTGAGACAATCTAGCCTCCTTTGCAGCTGAATTCTTTCAGACGGCTCGATCCTAAACTCTTTTTAACTATTTGGAAACGATATTACTTCTTTTGGAAAGTAGACATTTTGCCACTGATCCATATAGTTGGTTAAAAGGCATCCACAAAGTAGGAAAGCATACACATACAGCCACGATTATTACCACGAAGCAGCGGAGCATCTCTGTGAGGTTTACACACGCAGTTTACGTATGTGCATGTGAACATGCTTGGCTTTGCTCAAGGAGGGACCAACAGCAGTGGCCAGGGCCTGTGGAAGCAGATGTTCTGCATCTATTAGACACAGACCTCATCCTAGGCAGGTGTCTGAGGAGCTTCCAGGCGCCTCTCTCGGCGAAAGCCTCAGCGTGAGGGCAAAGCATTAGAAACGATTCTTTTCTAACAGACTCAACCCGACCTGTAGAAACAAACTCCTTTCCTATTTCCAAAGTGATTTGTGAGGTCAATGAGTGATGTTCAGTCACAATCCCTCTGGTTTTCATTTTTGGGCACTGACTCACAGCCCTCTACCCCCAACCCGCTTTTCATTCATTGAAAGAGTTTTTAAAGAGGCTGCAGCTAAAGGCAGACCCTTAATATCACTCCCAGGAGACAAGGTTCTAGGTGATGGATGCATGGGTACCTTAAGACCTTTGCACTTTTTTTTTTTTTTAAACAAAGAGACTTGATAAGATAGTAAGCAAAGAGGTCACTGGGGGAGGCAGTCTTTTTGTCCCCCAAGGTGGGTCTCAAGGGATAATTTTTGTGTGAGAAATGACAGGGCTGTTAGCAAGGAAATCACTGTGAAAACCAGTAGTTAGTATTCCCTGCGGTTTGTCAAGGCAGACATTTGAGAAACCGAACTGGATTTGTTTCTACAGTTGTTCTCAAATAACTGATTGGGGCTGGGGGTGGGGGTGGGGTGGAAGAAGATAGTCCAGGAGCATTTCTACCAGCCCTGAATAGTTTTAATTCTGAACAAAAATTCACATCAAGCCTGTTTATTATTTAACTTAGGTCATGCTTAATTGAAAATGCAAAATCAGCCTTTTGAAAACGAATTTCAAGATCCACCCAGGCAGTGGGGTGCTGATTCCCAAACAGCCTGGGACGTGAGGAGCTGGAAATCTTAGCTCTCATAACCACAGGCAGGAAACAGCTGTGACACCTCGGTCAATTGTCACCCAGCATTGGGTTCTGTTTAAAACGGCTGATCAGATAAAAACCTAACTCAGGGCTGTCGTGAGGATTAAGCCAAGTGACGTAAACAAAATGCCAGCGCAGCACAGTGGTTTACAATGCTTTCATAGATGCTCTTAGTTATGACTAATCGTTAACTGTTGCTAGTTAATTCACAGGGCTAGATCTGACAACATATTGTGCAAATTCCTGTTTTAATTTACTTAAAATATATAGACTACAGAATTGAAAAAAGGAACATAAATATCCACATAGGAAACTTTCCATTTACAAACAGAATGTTAAGTTCATTCTAAGTGGTTTGTTGGACTCTATGTCCCCACAGCAATGATGTTGTAAGTGCTGTTACGATTCACAAAGGCAAATGAAACTTTAATTACCTGAAACGCTGTACGTTTGTTCTGATAAGGTCAAACATGGTGGCACTTTAGCTAGACATGAAACAGTATACAAATAAACTGATGAAATAATATTAAAGCATTTAAAACTCCTATGTCTTGAACAAAAGCAGGATTAACTAGAGGCCAAATGAGGAAGCTGATGGGGCGTCTGGACTTAGCAGATGAGGGCATTTAATCACATCTAAGGCTGTTCTGCTTACTGCAAGCACATGCATGCTAGCTGGAGTCCTTAGCTCTAAGTGGGATCTTCACTGGCCTATAAATGAACAAAAAATAGTTGGAGAATAAGAGGGGTAGACAGATATTCCTGCACAGAAAGATTATGCCCGGAACTAGAAAGAGGCAATGCTGACCTTGAGAGAAGCCTTCACAGAGCAGAGACTCCAGGACCAGCAGGGTGTCCCGAACCCTGGGGGGAGGGTCAGAGGGGGAAAGAGGTGTTTCTCTGGCAAAACCAGGCTGTGCTCAGAAGGCTGAGCCTGATGGGGAGGCTGTGGCCGGAGCACCTGGGTGCGCGGCGCTGTGGTAACTTACAGGTACCACGTTCTGCACTACCTGGGGACCCTCAGGTTGAGGGAAAGCACAGATGATGTGAAGGCTTCCCAGGGTCACAGAGCCCATTTCACAGGAGGCCAAGGCTGGGTAAGTGTCAAGAGAGCACTTGGAGTGCAGTCTAGGAAGTGACCACAGGGCTACTGATTGGCTTTAACTAGTATCTCCGCAGGTGCATTTCACACCTTACGCTGGCTCAATGAGAGGTTAATTAGGTGCTGAGTATAAAAAAAGATCCCTGGCCAAATAGCTTGGAAATTGGCAGATGAGTTAAATCCCCTTTCTGCTCCATGGGCTCAGAGCCTTTCTGGTGCTAATTTGCACTGGGTGAATCGCCTCCACGGGCAAGATTCTACCTCCCAGTGAGTACAGACCCTTCTCTGCTGGAGCTTCTCCAGGGATAAGCGTCCTAGGGGGTACACCTGGCTAAGGTTTCCCTCTGGACCACATCAGACGTCCGCTCCTTCACCATCATTGGGTGAACCCATAGTCGGAGGTTCCCTGCTCCTCTGCCTCCCTCTTGGTGGCACGGTCCTTCCCTCCCGATGCCTCCCACCCCGTTTTGATTCCAGCTGATCATCTGAAAGGGTATGAAACATGGAAAACCAAACAGATATTTCTGACACAAAAAAAGTGCCAAGAGCAGGATTTCAGGCACCTTTATTCATGGCAGGTATTTTTGGTCAGGGGAGCTTCCTCTGAAATCTTCCAAGGATGCCAACTCCTTCCATCCCGACTGTCCACTTGCCATCTTCCAGGCTTGGGAGCATCCCACACACAGCTTTGTCCGGTCTTTAGAGCCCAGTCCACTCTGGGTGCTCAGGGCTACACCTCGCAGCACGACCCACTGGCCCAGCAAAGGAGTTTCTGCAGCTTAGTAATAATAGTGAGTAATTCATCTTATCCCAGAAGAAACTGACTCCTTTGTGTTCCCCATATAATTTATAAATAGGACAAATTATTTCTTAATACTATTATATATTTGCAATACAAACAATCAAGACTGGTAACATAGGAAACTTTAAAAAAATCATTCTGTGTTGACTAGGGATTTTCCTCTAAAGCACTAGTTCATCCCTCCACATCTTCAGTTTTCTGTACACAAGATCCCCCTGCTGTGACAGTCACAGGGTCTCCCTCACAGCAGGCCTGACTCTCAGGCCTAGCACCCCTGTTGCTGCAGGAGTTACTGTCCCTGTCTTTATTCATCAATAATAAAACCATTACTCTGCACGAATTTAGGTAAGAAACAGTTTAAAGAAAAAGTCTTTCTTAAAAACTCAAGCCTACTACAAGTCATTTATCATTTTCGAGCCAAGCAACTGACAAGGGCTTAACATGGTCTGTCTCCTTTTTGTTTCTTCCCAGCCAGCAGCTCACAAGTTGAATTAAAAGAGTTGAACAATCCTGCCAGATTTCCTATGGTAACTACTGTAGATGGACAACGTAGGTCCTACTAAAGTATTCAAATTTCATGCAAAACTGTAACTACTGAACGCCTCATTACATCAGGCAATTCTGTCATTTTCTGTATTCAGAAGTTCCAACACTAAAGTGGCAGTAGTTACTCTTTGTTACTTTAGCATCTGACCTCAGGGACTCAAGACATAAAATCAAGATTCAATTCTGAGTTTTGGAAACAGAGCAGTGTCAGATACTTATGAATACACAATCTTAAACGTTTCTAACCACTTGAGAAATATCACCAACACACTATTTGGTGTTCGCTCAACAGTCACCCTGTCTGAGAACCCTAACTATAAATGTCTTACTTCACAAAATCTAATTACAACCGAAGGATCCACTATGTGTCTAATAAAAAAAATTACATAGCAACTTTTATCAAATAGCAACTACTACAAAGGGAATGATAGAGAAAAAAATGACTTCACAAAAATACACTAAAAAATTTGACAATTATATGCAAGAACCGCCAAAGTTTTAGTGTTTAATAGCACAACTGATCAAGGTCCAACATGTGAAGTTACCATGTTCAAGAAACATGGGAGCTGGGGAGGGAAATCACTCTATAAACTAACTAGATAGTACGTGGTAAGAAGAACGCACACTTTGTAATATAAAACCTGTCTACACATAGTAGTTAGTTGCAAAAAGCCGTCTTCTCTTGGCTTGTACAAAGGGTGTTCCAGATTTCAGTGTAAATGAGCGACCTGCTGAAAAAGGAAAAGCCATCAACGTGCTGTTCATTCTATAAGGACAAATAAAAACAAGACAGAATTAACAACTAAATATCCCTTCAGAATCCTCTATTGAACTAAACATATTTTCTCTGCACCATATTCTAGCAAAAACAAGATGGAAATCTTTACAAAAAAACTTGTCAATCTGTATCCTATTCCCACTCCTTTCTCTGAATTAGCCTCGTATCTGGAAATTCTTCTACCCTGCACTTCTCAACAGGGTGTTCTTATTCACTTGATGGGGTTTCTGACGGCTGCATGGTAAGACCAAGAGAAGCTCCTAGGGCTGGCAGGACACTGGCCATGTCACCTCTACAGAGGGATCAAGATGACAACCCTCACAAAACAACTCTGTGATTTACTCACAGCCAACCAACCAATCCACTGTTAAGATAACAGCAAATTTAAAAGTCTTTTACCTCCCAAACCTCTATTTATTTTCTTGGACTTCAAAGCAACTGTATTTCATAGTTACCTATAATTTGGTCCAGCCAGCACATGCTGAGGAAATAAAAAAGGAATTTGGTGTCTTTTACTGTATATTCTGCGTGGCATTCTAGTTACCTAAACATTCTTGGTAAACTTTACTTTCATGGGGAATTAAAATGCTAAAAATGGGATGGGAGAAAAGGGAGTTTAAAGGCTTATCCTCTAAATGTCCATTGACAGATGACTGGATAAAGAAGTTGTGGTATATTTATACTATGAAATACTACTCAGCCATAAAAAAGAATAAAATAACACCATTTGCAACAACATGGATGGACCTAAAGATTATCATTCTAATTGAAGTAACCCAGAAAGAGAAAGAAAAATACCATATATCACTCATATGTGGAATCTAAAAAAAAAAAGACACTATGAACTCATCTACAAAACAGAAACAGACTCGCAGACATAGTAAACAATCTTATGGTTACAGGGGAAAGCAGGTGTGAGGGGATAAACTTGGGAGTTTGAGATTTGCAAATGTTGGGCACTACATATAAAAAGATTAAAAAGTTTCTTCTGTATAGCACAGGGAACTATGTTCAATATCTTGTAATATCATTTAATGAAAAAAAAAAATAAAGGCTTATCCTGAAGAAATCCACTCTGGTGAGAATAAGGCTGTCACCTGTGTGTCTAGCTATCTTCCTATAATGGATGTTTTTGATTTTAGTCTTTCTTCTGATATCTGTAGCTGAACAATGGAAATTTAAATCAACTCTAGAGTGAAGGCTTCAAGTGACCATAATCTAGGTCATCTAAGTCATAATCAGTCATCGCCCTGGCATGTACCTATTGCAGGGGGTGCTCCCCAGAGAATCCTCAGAATTGACGGCCTTTATCAAGGTGGCAATGTGGGTGTTTGAGTTATCTGTTTGAAAAAAACCAAACCTATTGAAAAATCTGCCAGGGATGAGAATTTTCAGGCCAACAAAATATATTTGCTTTAGCTGTAATGAAATAAACTCAGTGGTTATTTAATGTTAACCAAGGGTCTTAACATTAGAGATCCAGGTCTAATTGATAAAAGAGGGAAAATAAATTTTACATAAAGAATTAGTTTGGCATGGAAAATTCAAAGCCTGGAGTCCACAGGGGTACCAATAAAGGGATGCTTGTTGGGTCAGGGCCCAGGGACAGATCTGAAGAAAATCTGACTACATCAAAAATCACACTGAGTGCACCACACTTCTACCGCTCCCCCTCACCTTCAGCTCTTCTGTGTGGCAGGGATCTTGTTTTCCCCTTCCACTTCTTCCACCCCGGCCTGGGTCATGAGGTCTGCAATGTTTTTCTCCAGGTCATCAATGCGACTACTCATGTCGTCAAGTAGGGAAGCTAAGGACCATGCAACAGCTCCCATTTCTTACTCCTCTCCTCCAGGGCCCTGCAGACTACGGCCTTCAACACAGCGACGTAATGAAAGTGGGGTTTTCCAGCTTCCTTTGGATATTGTTAGTATCTGGTTAAGAGCCCTGCCCTTTGCTAGTGATGGGACCTGAGCAAGTTCTTTCCCTTTTCGAAGCTTCCCGTTTCTTCAACCCCCCAAAGGTTAACACTACCATCTCTCCCTCAGGTGAGGATCAGAGGAGAGATACACATCAAACACATAGCTCACAGTCCACAGTCAATCATACCCGACAATACTATAGATAGACTGTAAGTTCCTCGTAGCCAGGGACCTAGCCTAGCTCAGCTGTGATCTCCAGCTCTTGGCCAAGCACTTCTCAGAGTACCTCCAAACTCCGTAAAAAAATTTGATAAATGACTGGCGGAAGTTGGCCTGCAAACCACCCACTTATAGACACCACCACCCAGAAAATGGGATTCAAAGACCCCTAAGAGGCTGACTACAAATAAAGGATATTTCTTCCAATGATCTGGTCGGACATAGTCTGAAATTTATCTTGCATCTGCTGCAGGAGTGTCTGCACCTATGAAACAACAAAACACAACACCCTACGCTCATCCGAGTCACCTTCACGGGATCAGGACAGGCGCCCTGGTCCCAGGGAGAGGCCAGGATCCCAGGTTCCAGCCCCAATCCTCCGCGGCTCCGTGGCCTTCAATTTCCCTGTCCCTGGGATTTCAGTTTCCCCACCTGTCAAATCAGACTTGGGGGGCCCGCTGCTTTTCACAATTTGTTGGGTCTTTTGGGAGCTTCGGACGGCTCCGAGACACCGGGTGTGAGGGAGGACTCGCCGGGTGGGGCGCGCAAGGCCGAGGGGGTGGGGACGGGAGCTGGCGGAGACCCGGCGGTCAGCGAGCCGAATGGGGCTGCGGGGGGTCTGGCCTGCGCGCGTCAGCAGAGGCAGGGGCTAAAGCCATCGGCCCGGGGCTCAGGGTGGCGAGGCCTCGGCCATTGAAGCCTCTAGAAACGGGGCCTCCAAAGACCGGCCCCAGCGGCCGCTGAGGGGACGCCTCGGTCCGCGGGCCTCGCCGGCGCCGCCCGGGGGTGCCGCGGCCTCGGGCGCTCACAGCCGTCCCTTACCACAGAGGTGAGATCCTGCACAGTCTTGGGGTCAGTCTCGGCCATCTCCCCGGTGCCCAGCTTGGCGGCGCTGCCTCAGACCGTCACCTACACTTCCGTTTGTCTCCGCAGACGCCCCCAGCAGCTTCTTCTCGCGACCACAGAGGCCAACTGCGAGACCGCGGGGTGTTGTGGGAGCTGTAGTTTGCGTCACGCGACGGAAAGGCCTGAGGTCTCGCGCTTCCGTTCCGAGGCGAGGCTCCGCCCCTCCTCTCATTGCCTCGCCGGCACCACCCAGCGCGCCCCGCCCCTTCTACTAAGCTCCGCCCAGGACACGCCCACCACACCCCGCTCCAAGCCCCGCCCCGGGAGGAAAACTGAAACGCAAGGAGTGGCCTTGCTTTCTTGCCAGGCTGTCGTTAAAGGCCGAGCTTCCTTTCTCGGGCGCCTGCGAGGTGCCAAGTCCAGACCTGTGTCTCCCCTTGCTCTTCAACAAAACCCCACAAATCCCGAGAAGGGAGAAGAGGTCGGGTTCCTGGAGGAGACTCTGAGGTCTCGGGGTGAGGGGCGTGCCCACCACGGGCCCAGCACCCATCTGCGTCCCTGGATACAGCCTAACCCAGTGTTTCCTTCTCCCCCAGAGGGTCGAGTGGTGGTGCCTAAGTGGTGGGGCGCTTTGATTTTAACTTTTAAGTATAATAGACGTTCTGGATGGTGCGAACATCTTAAGTGACTTTTTACAAAGTCCTCACACTCTTGTGACCACCCCCGAGTCAAGAAACATGAGGGGATGGAAGCCCCTCAGCCCCTATTGCACTGTTGGCGTTTTGGGTCAGATTGTTCTCTGCTGCTGTGGGGAGCTGGGATGTGTCCTGTACACGGTGGGATGCTGAGCAACTTCTACCCACTAGATGCCAGTAGCATGTCCCAACCCCTTTCTCCTGCCAATTTGTGGCAACCAAATGTGTCGCCAGACAGTACTGGGTGTCTCCCGGAGTGGGTGGGGGTTCACCCTCAGATGAGAGGGATCTCCTCTTAGGATTAAAAGTATTACCAAAAAAAAAAAAAATAATTTGGCTCTTTCTAAGTGAACTGCCTGACAAGCAATTCTCTTTTCCCCTTTCAAGATGGTTTGGGTTGATGTGCCTTGCATGTGGTATTTTCCTGGTTGCTCTTTGGTTCAAGCTGGGCTGTTGTTCACACCTTCCTCAGCTGTGCGCTGCGCAGGTATGGATACACATGTGTCCTGCTCCGCAGTGAGGTGTTGTGTTGGCCTTCTGTGAGCAGAGGAGGAATGATCATTGCAGGGCCTTTGAGAACGTTTAATTCGCTTTTTCCCAAGTTGCCCCTGCATCAGCTCCATTTTGACCCTAGCTGAAGCTGCTGGGCACCTGGTTTGCTTTTCTCCCAGGTCACCAGGTGCTGCTGAGAATCACACACCTGCTGACGTGGCCCTGTGACATTTTCAGGATGTGACACCTCATCCTTCTGGTGGCCCGGGCCATGCTGACTACAGCCTTTAGTGGGCATTCCAGACTTTTCCAGTCTCTTCAGACTCAGTTCTCAGAGGATGACCTTACACTGTTCTGTTCTGTGGCAAAAATAGAAACTATTGCCAAACCCCCTCCATCCCGCCCTCCTTAGCTACACACATCCCTCCCTCAACCCCTGTATCACTTCCGTCCGTTCTGTCTCAGAGGAAGCAGCATCATTCCTCTGGCCCAGGCCCGAAGGTTCATCCAAAACTGAGAGCTGGGCCCTGGCTCCCAGCTTCTCCAACCAGCTCCCATCAGAACCTCTTCCTCCACTCACCTCCCCTGTTTCATGGACTCCTTCCTCTCAGCGGCTGAAAGTGGTTAAAAAGAAAGAAAGAAAGAAAGAAAGAAAGAAAGAAAGAAAGAAAGAAAGAAAGAAAGAAAGAAAGAAAGAAAGAAAGAGAGAAAGAAAGAGAGAAAGAAAGAAAGAAACAAAAAGAAAGAAACAAAAGAAAGAAAGAAAGAAAGAAAGAAAGAAAGAAAGAAAGAAAGAAAGAAAGAAAGAAAACAGAACACCTCCATCCTGGTGAGCCTGTGCCCTTCCTGTGCGAGCACATCACAGCCAAGGTTCTAGAAACACCAGAACGTGCTGCCTGCAGTTACCAGGTCTGGACCTCACCTCTCTTTGTGTGCTTTTGCTTGTTTTGTTTCTATTAAAATGCACTTAAGTGATGCTAGGTGGTATGTGGGTATGCCTTCTGTAAGTGAGATGCACATATGTAATGTCTTCACTTGATGAGTCTAGGGTAAGTAAATGCCCATGAGATCATTACCACCATCACGACTGTGAACATATCCACCACCTACCAAAATTTCCTTCCAGCCCCTTTATTATTTTTATTTTTTATGTGTGGTAAGAACAGTAAACATAAGGTCTAACCTGGTAACAAATTTTAAGTATATCATTGCACACTTTGGGAAATGCTGCTGAATCAGGGTAACAAGTCACTTCTCCTTGGGGAGAAATCTCAAAAGGACAGTTGGGAGTTTCTGCAGGTGCCATTTTGTATAGAACAATCCTTCCAGGCACCAATGACCCTCAGCAGTGAAGACACTGCCTTGCTGGTGAGGATGGGCAGGGAGGGATTCAGAATCAAACTTGCAGAGGGGCAAAGGTAGAGCTTTGTGTTGTAGAGAAAAGAGTCTAATTTGGGCAAATTTAGTTGAGACATGCCTTCACCCCAGCACAATCCTCTTGGCTTAGATTCCCATGAGATCAAGTTTTGCTAGAATCCCTGGAGCACACCCTGGCTAGAGCCACTGGATACCTTGTCTTGGGTAGATGAGCAGGCGAGGGTCTCTTTGAGGCTGTGATTACAAAGAACAGAAAACTGCTTTCATGGGGAGGACCAGTGTGACCAGCAGGGTCCAGATACATCTCAAATCATTTTGCTTTTAGTTTGAAGTGTTGATTTATGTTTCTCATGTTTATTGTGGTGATTTTCCAAATTCATGTCTCTGTGATTGGCTGACAGCTGACAAGGAATCAATTTCCTATTTATTCACCCAAACCAGCAATTTCCTAGAGGCCAACTGCCAAGGGAGGGAAGGAAATGTTTCTTAGAGACTGAACGCCAAGTTTGGTTATCGTCTGCTTTGCTTATCCCATCATTAGCCAATGGCTTTGTCATCATCAATTTCACGTAGGTGATGATACAAACTTGGTTCTGTTTATTCCTGGTGACAGATGAGTGGTGCTGTCTTAGGAGACAGTAGAAAAAGTACCGGTCTTGGAGTCATACACACCACTTACTAGGTGTGTATGACCTGGTGTAAGATAGTTTTAACTTTGTGAACCTCATTTTCTCAGCTGTACAGTGGAGATAATCTCTTTCAATAGTCTGTGAATTACATAAATTATACATATAATACAGAGTTATATATTACATGTAAAATGTATAACATAATATGTAAATACACATATACATACATCAACATGTGAAATATCTAGCCAAGGAGGCACTTATAAAGTACTAGCGCCTTCCTCCTCTTTTTTGTTAAGGATCTCACTAAAGTAATCTTGATGTCTGTCTGTCCATCTAGTGTCTATTTATCTATCTCACTCTGCACCTCTGTATGTGTGTGTCTGTCTGTCTACCTATCAGTCATCTGTATGTTTTTTCCAAATCAGAAGGATTTGACTGCCATGAAAGAAGAAAGGAAAAGAGTTAATTATCAGCAGGCAGCACTGATTTTACTCTTGCTCTTTTAATTATCAGCCAGCCAGAGCACCATTTGAAAACATAGACCTTTGTTCTGTCACTGTGTTTAAACTGTACTAAGGCCAGTCTAAGACCAAGCACACATGTTAAAAATCCCAGATAACCTTTATTTCACAGACAAGTTACAAATTTCATGGCGACTACATAGTAAGTCACATGTTACTTTATAGCCCAGAAACTAAGCAATTCAGCAACTAGGGCCCAAAGGTACTAAATCCGCGGTAGAACTGAAGTATTTTTAAATGATAAACTTTCATCCTTTTTGAGTGTTTATGAAACAAATTTATTTAAACTTTCTGTAATGTTTTATCTTGGGGGGAATAAATAATATTTTAGACCAGAACAGTGTTGATATGTGCATGACGACGCAAAAATTGTTTTCGTATAGCCTTTATTTTCAACTCTTTAATAATCTGATCGCATGTATATTGTAGATAAAGAATGACTTGATTATTGTCTAAAGGGAAAGCTTTAAAAAAACAGCAGAAAATGGAAACTTTCAGCATATATTTATAGTGCTTCCGTGACCAATTTCTCAGAGGCTTCGTGGCTTCATGGTGAAAAATTACTGTGATTTTCTGACACCCATTGCTTCTCACTGCATCCCTACTGCCCAGCAAGCACTTGGGAGCCAAACCAAATTTCAAAGGCTGACCAAGATCAGCAACCCTCCACCAATTCGTGTTCTGATAATGATGCGGTGTGAAAGTAGGAAGAGGCTTTTCTGCCTCCTGAATTTGATGAGTAGCTAAATGATTCCTGCTTACATTATAGACTTATTCTTAACTGAGATAATTAAAGTTCTTACCTGAAATCTTTGTTCATACATCCGTTTTTTCTGTCTCTACCTATTTTGTATATACTTTACATGAATACAGTCAACACCATAGAATTTTTTTCAGTCATGGGCTCGCCATTAGCAGTAGGAAATATAATAAGGGTAACACATCATACATGCAACAGGAATTGTTGATGGTGCTAGATGAAGGATTACAAAAGCATCTTTTCATTGGATTATGAGAAGGTCCAGGTCTTAAGGGCTAGTTAAGGAGGGAAGACAGGAGGTATCGTCTTTGCAAAAGGTGTAGCCAGATCATTAGATTTTCATCATCATGACTCTTGTTATTATTATCATCACTATAATTATTTAGTTGTTAAACAGAAAAAGTAGTTGGTCCTTTTTCAGTGCTTGCCTTTCCCTTGGTGTGATTTTTTTCCTCCTTGGAGTGATCTTCCTGTTGGTTCCTGCTTAAGTCAACTCCACATGAATAGATTAATGCTGCTCCATTTACAAAATCAGAAACCGCTTGCAGGTCCTTTAGATTTTGTCTATAGCCAAGCACAGTACAAGCTCTTGAAGATCCTATACCACTCTCTGCCTCACCTTCCCCTCCCCTTAGTTGGTCTTGCAGGGACCGGGCATTTGGGAGGATGGGAATGAATGTTGGGATAACTGGGTATTTAATTAATCGGGTTGAAGCCCCTCATGTACCTGCTAACCAACCACAGAAGGGAAGGGAGGAAATAAGAACATGATGGTATCTTGTAGAGGAATGAATTAATTTAGACTAGTGTTAACAGTTCTTAACAGAAAGTTCCTCGAATTAAGATATATGTACACCAGAAACCAATAACAATATTGTAAATCAACTATACTTCAATAATAATAATAATAATAAAAAGACATGGTAGAAAGTCTGTTTAGTGGGTATGGACAATCATGCTAACTGAAGCTTCAGACGAGGGTTTTCTGGTCTGAAGCAGACTTTCTGTCTGGGAACTGGGAGTGGCATGTGATACAACAGGGCCAACATGACCCATGAAGCCACGTGGCCTGGGTTCTGGTTCTAGAGGCCCCTTACCTTAGGTATCCAGTCTGGTTTTCCTGAGCCTCAGCCTTCTTTGTCTGTAAGATAATAGTGCTGCCTCACGGTTACTGTAAGGATGCAGTGGGTTAAAAGGTACAAAGAATTTTATACAGTGTGGGCCCATAAGAAGTAATTGATACATGTAAACTATTATTATTATTATTGTTAATTACATTTTTGTACCTTGTTCAGACACTCCAGGGGAACTGTGGACTCTTCTGCAGAATCACTTGGCTAGCTTGTGTATCGGTTCAGCGGCACTAAACCCAGCATCAAACATAGCCTATGTAACAATTTTTTAGTTGCCACATTTTAAGATCAAGACCTCCATGTATTTATGTTGCATAAAATGCAATCTGATCTACTTCCAGAGTTCGATGGTCAATGATTATTCCATTTATCAGACTGTTTAAAATGTTGTTTTAAAAATCTGGAATGAGTCATCACAATTTCTAAAAACATTCTTTAAGACTCAAAGTCTTATTTGATACCTACCACAAGATTGAGCTGGATTTATTTTGTCAGGATGTTCAGATTTGCAGGTGTTGGCTGAGAGTCATTGCAGGTACATTGACCTGAACTGATGTTCATTTGGAGAGAACTGGCAGTATGCAAGATAACTGTGATTGAAATTAGAAAATGTTTGCATGTGCTTGTTGAAACAAGTGATCTGAAACAAATAATTCATCATAAATCATAAAATGGGGGGAAAATATAATTTTTAATTAACAAAGGTGGTTAATGCACTAATAAAAAGGATGAAGAAGGTGTGACTGTTCATTCAATTAAAATACAATTAAAAAAAAAAGAAAATCCTCAATCTTTCACTCAGTAATGGGGAAGAGCTATTTCTGCCTCTTACTTGACTTTTTTTCCAATAACTTGGACTAAAATAAAATGCATTGGTAATTATGAAATACGTTTGATTCTACATTTGCTTTCAGTAAACGATGTCAGTGTATTCTAGTAAGTTAAAAAATGTCCTGTGGTTCAGGAAATGCTACCACTTTGGCTTCTAAGACTTGGTCTATTTTGTTGTCGTTGTTGAAGGGATTAGAAAGAATGACACTATAGAAACGTCTCTGTCCTGATAAGAACTCTGGGGACACAGGAATATACGTAAACAGGGGAAAATTAAGGCATAGTCTGCTTGTTAATGAAGTATGCACTTTTCTCCCATTTCTCTGTGTTCTAAACTAAGTTAAGCCACCAGCTTGATTTGTAAAGTGAGAGAGAGCCCGCTGGCTTGAGAGAAAAGGGCGAGTCTTGCACTTGTGTCTTGAGTGGATGGTCACTTGATGCCTGTGTTCCTCCCTAGGGATGGCCCCAGCCCATGGAGGAGGGTGAGCTGTTGGATGGTTAGTTAGTGAGCCTGTGGGGTAGGCTGCTGACCACCCGGCCATCTGAGGATGCTCCTGGGTGTGTTCCCAGGGAGCACTCCCCCTGCCTCGTGGGAAGAGGGGCGCGAGGTCCACCAGGGAGACACAGGGTTGTGCACTGTAAAGACAGAAGAGGAAGCCTGGTCAAGTGTGATGGCGCAGGCTTGGATCCCTGGCCCTGAGCCTGCTCCATGCACTCATGGAGAACCGTGCTATCACTTTCAGGGTGTGGCATCTTCTGGTGAACCAACAGGATTTGTTCAAGAGAAAAACATCCACGTCCTGGACGGTGGACAGATGTTGGGACTAAGTGTCATGCGGTCATCAAACTTAGGATGATCTCACTCCTTTTGGAGTATTTGATCATCGTCACAGCTGACTGCAAGATGCTCAAATCGTTCACTAAGGTGGGTGGGATGAGTGTGTTGCCCAAGCTGTGAGCGGGGTCTTGTTGCTTTACAGACTCATCCACCTAACAGGGGATGTCAGGGACCCAAACGGCCAGTCACATATATGAACTTGCACCAGGCAAGACCCAGCATCAGCAACGTTAGATACAACACAGAAATCAGAGAAGAGCTACCGTCCAGCAGTTTTAACCACCAATACCCATTTATTTAATGGAAAAAAAAAAAAAACCTCTGCATTCTATATGCTCCAAAAAGATTTACTATCAAAACAAATACAATATATGGAACTCTAGCTGCATAATTTCACTACAATAAAGACAACATGTGACTTCTATCTTCTACAGAAAGCGAACTGAAAAGCACAGGTACAGACAAAGATTGCATAAGAAAGCGTGTGTGCGCGTGTGATTAAAACCTTTAGTAAGCAACAGTATTAAAATATGCTAAGACACTTACCTTACCCTAGGTTGTGGCAAGCTCTAGTAAAAAGCCACAGGCTGTCACTAGTTTTATCTGATAGAAAAATTTGGTGTGAGCTTTGATGGTGCATTTATAGCTTATTGACAAGAAGATAATTTTAGTACAAGCGCTAACTTTTCTTCTGACTTTTACATGCTCACAGAATAAAAATCAATTACTTTTCATACATCAAGAACATCTTTTATTTTCAGGTTTGCAAACGACGGTAGTCGAGTCACACAAAAGGGTACTTTTAAAACTACCTGTATTTACTCTATTGTATGCATGTTTATAGGAAACAAACGGTGCATATGTGCATAAAGGTATGTCTATACATGTGGGCAGATATCTGTATATACATGGTACCTGGTGACCTCTTCATACGCATGTATGACCTCCATGCTGACATATATGTTGTACATATACCAAGGAGGGCGAGATTCTCTGTCATGATCCGTATCCCCAGAAAAATCACTGGGACTTTGGATTCTGGACACTTACAAATGCAGATCGTTGCCCAAGCATTTGATGGTAAAATATCCAGCTCTGCTTCTCACCCCTTTCGTTCAGGATCACGGCAGTGAAAACTGGTCGTTGTCCTCATTCTAAGGAGAAAGGGCTTCTGTCTCTGCTCTCCCTCCCGCGGACCTGCCTGGCTGGTGGTGGCAGCG
Organism: Camelus ferus; assembly: GCF_009834535.1. Taxonomy (NCBI): domain Eukaryota; kingdom Metazoa; phylum Chordata; class Mammalia; order Artiodactyla; family Camelidae; genus Camelus; species Camelus ferus. Next base: position 56,287,280 of record NC_045704.1, on the reverse strand, counting down.
CTCAGACTGAACGGGTCGGTGGAGAAGCTTCAGCTCTGTGATCTGGACTAGTGGTCAGTTTGATGCTGAGGCCTTGGAGGGGTCAGCTGCTGTAGTTTCTACCCTTATCTGTTTAACCTCTCAAGAAAGGATGACATATCAAGACTGAGCTTTATAGTCTATCTCTATAAATACCGGGCATATACACATACAGATACTCACACATATACAAATACTAACCCACAGACGAAACAGGATGTGTGGGGCGCTGACTAGCAACATGGTGGCGCATCAGAAAGAGTAGTCATTGTTCCTGCTTCCAGAAGGTCAAGTTATATGCCATGATCTTTAAACACCCGGGGAAGATGCAGAAGAGTCCATTAATTAAAGGAGAAAGGAGGATGCTGTCAAAATGGTGAAGTACAGACCCAGTGAAATTGCAAAGAAAACAAAAATCTGGGACAACTGAAGCCTGGTTGTGGAGTTCGAGAGCTGTAAACGGCAATCTTGAGATTTGGATTTTTTTAGAATCTTTTTCCTGTTGCTATGGAAATTTGACAGTCAAGCTTCAGATGTCAGGAGTTTTCACAGACCTGAATGGAAAAGATTCGGAGTCAAGTCAATGAATATAACAACTTGATTCAAAACATTTTTGCCAAACAGTAGATACATGACTGACAAGCTATAATAAATGCATTTATAAACATTGCACTATCTTGGGGGAAATTTTTTTTTCCTTAGGCATAACATTCGAATAGAAAATGAATAGTTGTACTGGTTTATGTCTTAAAAAGCTGGACTTCTCTGAAAATGCACATACCAAACATCTCATTTCAGACCAACAGTGGCCATTACTGCTGCTACTCTGAGCCCTGCCTATTCCTGCACAGCAGCCCAGGGCTTGGCTATATTGTGAATAAGTTGACTGGGTAGCCTGGAACTTAATGATCATCCCAGATGGTTTTTGGTCACAGAGAAGAGCAAGCTAGTCATTGGTGGTTCTTCAGAGATAGTGTATGAGTTTCCGACAGCTGCTGTAACAAATGACCACAAATTTAGTGGCTTAAAACAACACAAATTTATTCTCTTACATTTCTGGAGAAAAGAAGTCCAAAGTGAGTCTTATGGGACTGAAGTCAAGGTGTTGGCAGAGCTGTGTTCCTTTTTGGAGGCTCTGAGAGAGCAGTTACCCCTTCCCTTTCCAGCTTCCAGAGGCTGCCTGTGTTTGGTTGTGGCCCCTTCCTGCTTCTTTGTGGCCTGCACATTGTGGCCAGCATCAAAGTTTACCGAGACCAGACTGTGCTTATCCTCTGGGTTGTACACCAGCCCAGGGACTTCCACTCTGCCTGATGACAATGTGAATGGAAATAGCCCAGTTTCTGCCATTTTTGCTTAATGATTATTACATCTTGGATTTGTACAGGGAAATGGTACCACTGAAAACTCATGTTACAATCAAAGAAATAAAAATGTGTAAAAGGTCAACCCATGAGGGAAATATAGTTCATCTTGGAAGGAACTGATTGCTGGAAGATAATGGGTTATTCTGTAAAGCTTAGAGCTTTTCATTCCAAGCCTGTTGGTGGGCGGGAGGTCGGTACATAAAACGGACCCACCTACTCTGCACCTAACTGATTTTAGGGTTTAAAGCAGTCATTTATCTGTTTGGAAAATTTAGAGCAGCTTCTCTAAATTCTAGATAAGAAGTCTTTGTAATGTGATTCAAGTATAAATAAGATGATGCTGAGAAGGTTAAGGGTTAAAACTGTCTTTAACTGAAAAGTCCATGGACATTAGCATGCTAATTCAGATGCAATTTCTGGTTATTTTCTACACCTGGGGACCTTTAGATTGTTTGACAAGTGAAGTCCTTTTCCGTTAGGAGTCTTCTGAACTCATTTACGTCCTTTTTTCCCAGTTGAATGTTTCATTGCCCTTGCTACCATCACCTTAAACTCTTTGGTTACTGGGCTGCAGTAAACTATATCTTTTAGACTTACCCACATCTGAAGAAAGACTGGAAGAGAACACATTAAATGACATCCCTCATTTTACTTAAAAAATGTTTTCCAGTGTGGTACCAGTCACTTAAAAGTATCCTTTTGGTCAGTGAGAAAGAGAGAAAAAGTATTTTGGCTGAATCCCAAAATACTGCAGTTGGAAGTCTCCCATCCCTGTTTAAGTCAAGTTAGACTGTAGCACAGCTCCTGTGACTGCTGGGTTGATTACGTGACATAGTCCATCTCATTGTGTGATGTTCACAGCTGTGCGTGTGCGTGGCACACAGAAGGCCCTGGGAGGTCGGAGGCCGACTATCACTGTCTGTGAAGCTGTACTATTTGGAGGGACGAGCTCTGTCTGCAGGCAGAGGACAGGCCACTCTCCCCGGGCTTGGTGCTTCTCCAGGCCCCGTCTTGGCCCATAGTACATTTCACAATAAAAAGGAACAAATATTGATACACTCAATGACATGTACTATTCAATCCCATCTACAGAAAATTCTAGAAAAGGCAAGAATGAGAGAAGGCAGATCAATGAAGGTCTGGATAGGGGGGAGGGAATCAAAAGCAAAGGGGTACCAGGAAACTGTATCTTGATTGTGGTGTGGTTACACAACTGTGTACAGTTACCAAAGTTCATCAAACTGTACCCTTAAAATGGGTGCATTTTATGGAAGGCAAATAATACCTTAATACAAAGCATCAGAATGAAAAGTATTTTCAGTGGCTGTTTTTCGCTCATCTTGGTCACCTCTTTAAGCTTCATTGTGATCAAGGTGAAAATTCAATGCCCCCTCGTTTCAAATGTACAGACCTTTGACTTCGGTACTTGTTAAAATGGCTCCCTGCTCTGTCCTTTTATATTCTTATTATTGCTGATTTATTATACCTAAAACAATGTTTGAAAAGGTTGCAGCACCATATTCATCCTTGAACTTGCTCATGCCACACAGAGCCCTACAAAAATCCTACAGATACGGCCTAATGGAGACACCAGCCCGCTTCATTGGGAAGGTCCTAGGGGGAGAATTCTGCATTCTTTCAATGTCATCAACATGTAATTCCAACAACAAAATTGGCAGTAAAAATAATTTCATTTACATTTTTTATTACTTTCAATGTCATTAGTTTTATTTCCTTTATTTTTAGATGTCAGAGAAGGAAGTGCAGATGTCTCAGTCCAACTCTCAGTTGCAATAAAGCCACCAAGGGTATCATAATAAACGAAAATGCTTTTAATATCTTTTCCCCCAAGGGAGGCAGTCTGACGGCAAATGCCGCCCTCACTGCTGACTCACCTTGGGGCCTTTCTGAGCATCAGTGTCTCATCTGCAGAGTGGGATAAAACCACCAGAGCCATGAAGGAAATAAAGAGAAGAGCCACAGAACACAAGGTGTCCAGTTTAATGCTAGTCTACTTGGATCGGAATTATTACTTGAGCGGAGGACGAAAACGCATTTTCTCTTCCCACAATGGATGATGTGATTACTGTGGTTTTATGAACAAGGCTTTAAAGAAGGCATTGACACACTTTTTCTGCAAAGAACCACAGAGTAAAGATTTTCAATTTTTGGCCTTGATGGCAACTATCCCAATTCTGCACTAGTAGCAAAAAGTAGCCTCAGTCTGTAAATAGATGTGCGGAACTGCTGTGTTCCAATCAGACCTTAGAGACAGAAGTGGACCTTCTTTGGCCCTCGGGCTGGAGTTTGCCAGCCCTGGCTTTAAAGAAACGTCAAACAGGTTCGAACAGATCCCCAGATTCATCCAACGGCTATGGCTCAGTTGGGACATTATCTTACCCTTGCACTTTATGATCGAGTTTCAGGGCTTTTAGGACCCCCTCTCCTCCTCTTCCCCCAGCCCCTGCCCAGCTTAATGTTTTAGCCCTGTTTCTGTGCTGCCTCCTGTCAAGTCACATTAACAACTACACAGGCGGGTCAGCCACTTTGACTTTGCTCTTAGGAGAGAGTCTGAGCTGTAGGACACCCGTGGTTACTTACTCCTGCTACCTCCAATCCGGTTTCTCACATGTCTACATTATTTTTTACATTCTTTTTTTGTTAGGAAGAACATCCTGGGCCAGGTCTATAATAAGACAAGAATCATTATATTCAGCAGGTCTCTTGATTGTTCAAATGAACAATATTAAATAATCTTATGCCTTTTATATACGACCAGACTGAGGTTCGTTTTGAAGCCAAACAGGTGAGTGGTGACACCTGTTCTTAACTGTTTTTTGGGCTGAAACTACCAGTCTTCTGGTGCAAAACATTGCAGCGTCAGCTGAGTACCTTTCCAGCTTTGTAGGGAGATTAGGGCTCCTTTTGGGGGATGATTTTGGCCTTACTACAGCAGGATAACCGTGTGGCTCTCCATTTAGGAGAGAACAAAGAGCACTTTTGGTATCTCACACATCAAATCCCTGCATCTGTCTGTTTTCAGTGATATTATTTTGAGTATAAAATAGACATGAGTTTTTTAGGAGTTACCAGGCAATTCTGCCTTGGATTAACCATGATCCAAGAGCTTAGACGGGAGGGATGAGAAATGGGCTATCTTTGGGAACCTGCTCATAACTGATGTCTGTAGGTCAGGGGTCTCCAAAGTAGGGGGCACAAGAAAATCCCTTGTTGGTTAGAAGAAAATACTGCTGTGTCTCCTTGTATTCCTTTTAATCTAAATGGGTAGATTAAGTCTTACTAATATTTAATATATGGATTGGGAGTAGCAGATGTGTGTATGATTATAAAAAAATATTGTGTAAAAATATACAAATGCTAGGTCTGGGTGCTGGAGGCCACTGTCACCTGGGATGTTGGTCCCACGGGTTGGTTGGGCCTGGGAATCTGTATTTCATCAATCAGGAGAAAAACTCGCTGGCAGTCTAGAGTGGCTGATAAGTGAGCAGGTCCTGCGGGGCCTTGGTTCTTCAAAGGGAGTCATTGAGAGTCAGGATTTGCTGTTGTGTTTGGGTTTATAGAGGGTTTATGTGAGTGGCTACTCAGTTATCTTCTCTCTCTCTGTGTACACACACACACACACACGTGCACGTATAATACACATATGTACATACACATACATAGAATTTTTATTTCTGTACAATCACCCAGGAAGTACAGCCTTTTACTTTATCCAGACTGCTACATGTGAGTTCCAGTGGGTTCCAGAACCCAGACCCAGCACTGGGCTCACTGTCTAGTGCTCATTTGAGAAGCTGGTGGGAAACAGATTCCAGAGGTTTAGTGCAATAGTGTTGGTCAGAGCAGCACACTAGATAATCCACATGTGTCTGTTGACGGGATCCACTGCACCATATTCCTAGGATGGGAAGCTCTCTAGCAGTTAAAATGAATCAACCAGTGCTGGGGTCACTGGCTGGTGGGCCACAGTGTGTTTATGTGGCTCTTGAACTAAGAATGCTTTTGACACTTTTAATGGCTGGTAAAACATAAAAGACAGAAACAAAAAAGCCATAAAAATATGTGACAGAGACCTGATGGGACCCACAGAGCCCAAAATATTTGCCATCTGGCCATTGACAGAAAAAGTCTGCTGACCCCTGAGCTGGAGTAACGTAGATGGAGCTTGGATATGTAATGTAGAAATGAAGAGAAGCCAGTTGCAGAACATCAGGCTCAATATAATATGGATGACATCAAGTTTTACAGACTGCATAACATAGACCTATATGGGGTGTGTGTGTGTAGTGACAGGATAAAACAATGTCCACACACACTCCAGCTCATGGTAGCTATTGTCTCTAGGGAGAGAGAACAGGCAGTGAAGCTGGGGAGAGGAAGACAGGGGATTTCAGCTTCATCTGTAATATTTTGTTTCCTGAAGATAAAGGAAGGAAGAAGAAAGAAAAAAAGGAAGAAGAAAGAAAAATAGAAAGAAGAAAAGAATACAAGAATGAGAGAGAGGAATGTATATTTCCTCACTCCCTCCCATTCATCTGTCCATCCATCCTTCCATCCATCCATCCATCCATCCATCCAATGAGACATTTCTCATTGTAAGGCATCCTCCTTAGCTCTACCCACAGGACGCTGGCTCAGCACAGAGCTTTACACGCAGTAAGTGTCTAATGTTGGAACGTGTGCTTTCCTGTTGACTCCACTCACCACTATTAACAGGATAGAATAACTTCTGTTCTTTATTTTCTAATCATCAATTTCTCAGCCTCAGGAATTCAGAATTCCCACCAATAACTTTCTCAAAATGAAAATACTAAGACCAAAAGGCTTTTGAATGGCATTAGCTATATGTGAGTAACTGCTAAAGTTAAAATTGGACTAGTATTCCATAATCTATAAAATGGACCCCTATTCCATTCAAATAGGAAATGTTTGATACATGTATCTATTCATTTTGTGCTGATAACTATAAAACTCGGCATAATAATTCTTTTGTTTAAAATAACACTTCATTATGTTATAGTCATTACTACCAGTCAGTGAAAAAATGTGTGCATTATGCATTTATCTCTTTTCCTATGGCCTCAGCCTCCATCCATGCATCCTCATGACTCTTCTTAAAAAGGTATGGTATCTACTTTAACTCTGCTAAAAATTATTCTGCACAAGGTGGAGAGACACACAGGGCCCTGGTAGACCAGTTAACCAATCTGGACACATTCATATGAGCTCAAGTTCGGGGCGTCTGTAGAAAGTTTTCTCACCACCTGGGCTGTAGGACAGCATCGAGTGCCTTTGCACAGTTCCCCAGACTGGTGGGCAGGGGGATGTGAAGATGCCTTTCAACATCAGTTGGAGCACTTTTACACATAACACTCTCCATTACACAGACATCAACTGAAAATGAACACTTCTGGGATTGATTTTTGGAGAGATATACGGAAAGACAGTGGCTTTGATTACGTTTTCACATTGCACACACTGCAGCTTGGCCAACTTACTGGCTAAGCTGAAGAGGGAGAGGAGCAGGACCGCAGCTGCGCTGAAGTGCGGGGCCCCTGCCGCGTTGCAGTCCACTTTGGAATTCTTGCAGGAGCACACTTGTATCCTGAGGTCTGTGATGTTCGTCATGGGTGGTTTCCCTGAATCTGTCACCATGATGGGCAGGTGGTAGTTTGCTTTATTGAGATTTTGAAGAAGGCTCACCAGGGCATGCGTATCTATGAAGACAAGGAGGGCCTTGATGAGAGAGGTTCAGACCTTTCCAAAGAAAAGAGTGGGGTGTTGGCAACTAAATGCACACGAAACAGGCAGTGCGTTCATTTGACTATGAGAGTGTTTACATTTAAATCCATTAACATCAAATAAAAATTCAAATTCAGTTCTTCACTTGTAGTAGCCACATCTAAGGTATCTGGCAGCCCCGCATGGCTGGTGGCTACCGTATCAGACAGCGCAAGATAAAACATTTCCATCATCAAGGAGTTCCATGGTTCATGGCTATTATAATCAATCAATTTCAAGGGGATTCACTTTTGTGAAGATGATTGAGGACCAAGGACTCCTCCCTGCAAATTTAAGGATAAAGCCATCTTCACAAAGATCACATTCAACATCTGGAGGAAATAATGTAAAAATCCACTCTCAAATTATCACATTGTACATCTTAAGTAAATATAATTTTTATTTGTCAATTATATATGTGTCAGTAAAGCTGGAAAAAAAAGAAAAAAATTATCAGCTCAGAGTGCTTTTATATAAGAATCCAAATTCAAATAATCAAAATACATTCTTGGAACAGGAACAACAAAAATCCACTCACTCTTAAGGTGGGCAGACTGCCCCCTCGCTGGGGGGGTTGCCATGGGGATGGGTTCTACGGTCTAGTCTTTATCAGACCTCAGCCCATACCCTGAGATGTGGGTGGAAATCCACAGCACAATGCACAACACGGAGACTGGATCTTTAAGCCCATGTTTGGTGGGGACATCTGTCATTACCCTGGCCACTGGGCAGCACTCAGAAGTGGCCACGCCACCTGGCCACTGCTCTTAGCCTCAGGCTATTTTCCTTTCAGTTACTCAAATGATTAAGATTAAAAAAAAAAAAAAAACTGCCCCTTTCTGGGCATAAATAATGCTAAGTATTCAGAAAAAAATTGGGGGACAAGAAAAATAACTTAGACAGCATATTATCTATTTCATAAAACCAGGAGGGAAAAGAGTGTGACTGATATGAAAACAAAAATAGATAAAGTATTATCCGAACCAGAAGGTGACAAGGGCAGAAATAACAAACGTGGATGCTACCACAGTGAGATGGCAGATTAACCCAAGGAACATTCTCCGATCCCCCTCAAGTGGAGGGGAGACTCTTAAGTGAGAAAGTTCCAGTGGGAAGGAGTTGGGGATGACTATTCAAATCAGCTCCAGCCACAAAAACTAGCAAATAAAACACTAACTCCCTCCAACAAGGGACGGGCTGTTTTAATTAAAAATAATCAGTGTAACAGAATTCATTCTTTAAGAAGCAATAAAATAGACAAACAGGCAAATAGAATCAATAACAAGAGAAAAGCACTAATAAAATGAGATATGAGATAAGGCCATAACAATGCAGATGAGATTTTTTAATAGAAAATTTTATGCACAATCGTACAATATATTTTCAAAACTTAATGAAATGGGTAATTCCCCACCCCTCTCAGAAACTCAACCACTGAAGTAAGAAGAGGGAGCCTGGCCCTGGCTGGGTCAGTTGCAGGATGAATTTGCTATTGATGGCAAAGTGTATATAATGTGTGAGTTCTGGTTTTGGGCTTTATTGCAAGGTGAGGTATTTTAGTATCGAGTTCCCATTTGCCAAGGGGAGGCAGGTGAGGAGGGGAGGTGATACAGGGATCCTTCATAATTCAATACATTGATGTTTCCGTCTTAATAAGGCAGATGATGAATGTTGGGCCAAGTTTTAAATTCCACCTGTCCATGTGGATGGACTGGTAACCAAAAGGGACATTGATGGCAAATTTCATAAATGAGGGACAGGACAGATGGAAGAAGATATCAAAGTCAAAAGTAAAAACCAAGGTCATTATAAAGGCTGCATCAGTTTGGAGGAGACCAGCAGCACAAAATGGAAGACGGAGGATGAGAGGTTAACATTTTTGGAAGGCCCTTATACTGGTCTTCTCCTGAGAAAACAAGCCGGCATAGCACAGGAAATCTCTCCAAAATGATAAGAGAGGAAGCAAAAGAGAAAACTCTCATATTTGCATTTTTAAGAACTAAGATGCAATATTTTTACATATTGTATTCATGTGCTGATGGGAAAATTGTCAGTATTTGTAATGCTAGAATAATTTGAAATAAATCACGTGAGGATGCATGAGAGAGCAGGAGAGGAGTCTGGGAAGAGAAACCATACCAGGGAATCTAGGCTTCTGAGCCCAAGAACCACGAGAGACTGTTCGGGGACTTACTGTTGATCTTGGAGATCTTCCAGACTTTATCAGGAACAGTTTGTTTATGGATTTCAAATTTGAAAGGATCTGTATTAGGGTGAAGGTCCTTATCTGATGCTCCCAAAATGACCACACTGAGGTTTTTGGCGTCGTCACAGACCTCGGCCACCGTGGGGTAGATGAAGGGAGCGTTGTCATTCACGTCTTCCAGAGTGATCAGCAAAGTCCCAGTGCCGGTAGCAGGAGGGTTGCCTACAGCGAAAGGGGGGAGATGTCAGCACACAGCTGGGCTGATGCAAGAGTACTTTTCCAGAGCACTTTTCTGACACCTTTGCTGTTGTTACCAGGTTTCAAACAGGACAAAAGAGGAATACCTTCCATATTTGTCTAGAGTTTAGTGGTTTAAAAGCTTTTTATCATACATTAGACTTTTGATTGAAGTTCTTCAGGCTTTACCTTTGGCATACTAAGCTTTAAACACATAAGTCAAATGTAAAATTCTAGGAAATGCAAATTAATCTAAGGTGATACCAGGCAGATCCCTGGTTGCCCAGGGAAGTGGGAGGGAGGGACAGGAAGAGGGACAACTAGCAGGAAGGAGGAGAGAGTGTGGTGGGGATGGCATGGCTTTAAACATGTGTTAAATCTTGCCAAATTGTACACTTACATATAATTGGTTTATTGTATGTCAGTGATACCTCAGTAAATGTTTTCTTCCAAAGATTCTTAAAAAAAAATACAAGTCATACCAGCAAATTGAAAGTCACTTAAAGAACGGAGATGACAAATAGAACTTTTCCTTGCTTATTGAATTAAACCTTTTAATCTAAATATCCAAGTATGCATATATTAGTGGTATGGAGAGGCTGGAGATTTGGTGAGAGGAGACTGTGTTCCTTTTGGAATAGCTCTATACTAACTGGGAGGCTGACCAAGAGAGAAAGAGCTCATTTAGTGTTTCCTTTTGTAGGTAAAAAAGAGGGTCTGGGAGCATAGAAAATAAACTATGGTTACCAAGGGGGAAAGGAGGGGAGGGATAAATTAGAAGTCTGGGATTAACGTATACACACGACTGAATATAAAATAGATAAACAACAAGGAGCTACTGTAAAGCACAGGGAACTATATTCAGTTTCTTCTAATAATATAAAATGGAAAAGAATCTGAAAAGAAAATATATAGGTATGTATATGCATAACGGAATCACTTTGCTGTACACCTGGGAGGGCTGATGGTGCCCCTGGGGGCTGGCATGGCTAGGTGGGAGCACAGGACAGATTTAGAAAGGCAGGTCAGCCATGAGAAATAAAATCACTAACTGGTACCTGGGGCAGTTTGAGCAACCATAATATAATCTTTGGGCCTTATTTTTAAAGCCTTGCTTTTTCAATATTTTCTGTAATTCCGGAAATGCTTTTCATTGTAGGGAACATTATTTTAAGACATCCTTATAATCACCCATGCAAGAATGTCTTTCACTTAAAGAAAAGGGTGTTTAATCTTAATGAGACTCAGCGTGGCTTTATTTAACTTCCTCTACATTCATTTTTAATCACCTGTGCATTAGAGGTTTGCTCTTGGGACAAACCATTCATTAACAGTTTCTGATTCTCTGTGAGAAAAGGTAGAGCCAAATTTGCAAGCCACAAATAGTAAGTGCATGGATTTGCCTTGTTTCAAAAAGGATGTGACGTACCTCTGAAATGACGGTACCGTCATTTTACACACTAGGACTAAACTAATGTCTGGGTCCATTTTGTTTTCTCCTATCCTCGTTTGCACTTAATCAGATTTCCAAGATTAAGTTTATTTTTATCTCATACTATGTTTATTTGTTGAAACACACAATCAGTTTGAAGTTAAGTTATGAACCACGTGGGGGTTAGAAGGGGCTGAATATCTGAGCTCGAGGTATGGGGTCAAGGGCAAGGCAAGGTCTGATGGAGTCTGTTGTTAAAGAAACAGTGAGTCCTTTGTAGATTCAGGCAGTTTGTTAGTTACACAGTCACTAAAGGGACGAGTTGTTGAAGGTGGCTCTTGGCAGGTGATGCCAAAACAAATGGGGTGTATGACTGCAACATGGATGAAGGGACTGTCCTGTTGCTGGGGAGCCCAGTTTAAGCTGCTTGTCAGCAGTTTTACAGCATGCAGCTGCAGCCGATGAGGTGGGCAGGAAGCCTGGTCCCCTGCCGGAACTGGGAAGGTGATGAGAAACTGTGACAGCCTCCCCGGGGCATTGGGAGGTGGGTGGAAAATGGACTGTAGTGGCTCCTCACAAGCCTCCTGGGCCCACACTTCTGGGAAGCTCATGAGACATTCTGCCAACACTTGGGTTGGCTGTGGCTCAAGCCTTCCCTCCTGGCTCGTGTGGACGTGTGCATCTCAGGTCATCAGGCACCACTAGGGGGCTGTTCCTACTGCAGAGCGGTTGGAGGGATGGCCACGGGGTGAGGCTGGAGGTGTCTGATCAGGCATAGGGGCCTTAACTGTCACAACTAGTTGCTTGTACTGACGCTCCGGATTGCACAAAGCCGCTGGAGGTTTTCAGAAAGGCAGCGGAACAATCTGATCTGACTTACTGGTAGAAACACACAGTGGGGTTGACAGGAGGTGCTGCGCATTGGAGACGGTGAACCGGCAATAGACTGAGTCATGATGGGTATTTTGAACAGGTAAGAAATGTCTCGTTTTGGTGATTAGGCCAGAAGAAGAGTAGAAGGTAGTGGGAATGGAAGGACCCAGCTTTGATTGTGCCAAGAGGCCCTCAAATTCAGCACACCCGCAAAGAAGTGCTCAGAACTTCGGGAGACATGCCAGGGCTCAGTTAGCTACTGGGGAGTTGTCAGCAGAGATGCTGTTGAAAACTTCCTAGCAAATTAGGTTACCCAAGGTGAAAGTGTGGAATGACAGAGCGGTGGAGACCAAGGAAACCCCAAAGAGCAGATTAAAAGTTGAACGAGGAGGTGATAGTTTACAGAAGATGTAGGGGAGATGAATTGGAGGAGGAGGCAGTGATCAAACGTTAAACATGTTATGATTCCCAAAAGGATAAGGAGTCAAGAGAAGCAATGGCTTTTGCAAGGAGAATGTTACTGGTGACTTTCCTGGGGGATGGTTTCCATTCATGGGGAAGAAACCAGCTTGAAGGAAGCTGATCAGTGATTCACAAGGCAGTGAGAACAGATATTCTGTTCTGGGGCTGGTGGAAATATAAACAGATCAACACCCAAAGACAGTTCCAGGATAAACATGCAAATAAATATCTGCTAAAATAGGAACACGAGTGTAATTAATCATCAGAAGGATGGGTGTTTCTAATGTGACAGACCTGTCAACTTCTGTTAGAGCAAGAACTCAAAGGAAAGGCGTGATTACTTTGAAGTTGGTTTTTCACTGTCAGCTTTAGTCATTTGGTTCAATTTCTTTACAGAAAAATTATTTTTCTCTTCTTATTGAACTAATTGAATATCTCAGAGGAATCCACCATAGTTTTTTTTTTCACTCTGAATATAATAGGAAGTGAAGTCACATGGTAGAGTGGATGAGAAGGCATTCTGAGTACTTGAAATATGGCCATAAAAATCGGCCTTTTGTGAACTTAATTATACTGTCTTCAATTCCTCATGTGTTATTCTCAGACCAGGGTGGTGATGTCTCTTTCAGAAGTTCAAGTAAAGTGAGCTTGTTTTTTTGTTTTTGGTTGATAGGGTCAAGACTGGATTCTCAAAATCCTTAGGGAAAGCCTCTCCCAGTTTATCTGCATAGGATGGAGAAAAATCAGCATCCAAAACTGAAATGTGATTCAAACTGTAATAGTTCTTCACAAGCCCTTTTGGCTCCAACAGTTCCGTGGGCCCAGGTAATACTAAAGTTTCTAGGAATTCCCAGCACTCAGCCAGAATCCCTCACCACCCCTACTCCTTCCATCAGCAACCCTGAGCTCCCAAGGGACTACGCTGCATAACCAAACATCAGAACCAGAGCATGGCTGGGACTGTGCCCCCATCATGGATTTTCTATTTCAATCAGAAAAAAGCCTCAATTTGAGCAAAACTCCAAGCATATGAAGCCTTCCTATATATATCTTGTCAGTAAGGGACAAAAACAAATACATATATATTGTTAGGAAAAAGATTAGAAAGAAACATACCCAAACTTAAATAGTGATTATCTCTCCAGGTAATTAACATTGAAAGAACACTTTTTCTCTTTTCAATCCCTTTATAAAAACCATGATTACTATAATAATCAGAAACAGAAAGGATGTAAACTCAAAAGTTATACAGGGATTTAAAAATATTTTTTCCAGTTCTACTTTCTTTTCTCTCTTTATTTTTACAGCAAATTGATGTTTTGTAAATTTACAGCATTGTGCAGTTACCACTGCTTCTAATTTTAGCACATTTCCATCACCCTTCCAAATAAACCTCGGGCCCATTTGCACCTACTTCCAGTCCCAGGCCACCACTAATCTGCTTTCTTTCTCCAAAGATTTTTGTTTTCTGGACATTTCTAGAAATGGAGTCATATAACATATAGCCTTTTATGCCTGGCTTCTTTCACTTAGTATGATGTTTTTGAAGTTTATCCATATTATAGCGTAAATCAGTAACCCATTCATTTTTATTTGCTGAATAATATTCCATCCCATTGATCGACCATGTTTTGTACATCCATTCACTAGCTAATGGATATTTCGCTTCTTTCTACATTTTGTCCCTTATGAACAATGCTGCTATGAACATCTGCCTACAAGGGACAGATTTTCACGTGCTACAAGGTCCCTAGACTAGTAAGGTAAGACTCCAAATGTGTCTCTTTGAGACAGTCCCCTTGGAAGAATAGGGTCCCTGGTCTTTCCACAGTTGGATGGGCTGCCTCTGTGTGCAGAGAGGTGAATCTCAGCAAGAAGTTTTGGGAGCTAGTCCTGAGAAGTACAAGAAAGTAGTAGATTTTTCTAGCATTGGCCTAGTGGCGTGTAGCATCTCTTACCTTGGGAATCATGTGTGCAGGTGGTTTTGGATGAGGCATAGCGCGCAAAGTGGAGGTGCCTACATGAAGAACAAAATGCAGAAAGAGAGAGAGCGAGAGGAGGGAAAGACAGGAAGCTCAATTCTGAGTTCCAGGGCCTCCGAGCAGCAGGGCTATTCTCCGTTCTGGTTTATAGTAAGTAGGTCCCTGGTAGAGTTTTAAATTTAGGCTGATTTGAAAAAGCTAAGGATGTATTGCTCTTTCCATACACGTCATCACACACGGTTCCATCTCCACAGGTTTCCTTCTATGCTGAGAATACTGACTATTCGAGTCCTCCCTTACCCCAGCGAGGAGATAAACAAGGGGGTACGTGGCACGGGGTCTGTGGAACTGTGGCTCAGAGCAGGGAGCCCACACCTGGCACAAGGAGGGAGACCTCAGCTGGTGTCTCAAGGAAGCTTGAGGCCCAAACTCTGGGAGGAAAATTAGGAGGGTGGGCCAATTAAGACGAATCACAGATCAATTGTGAGCGAAGGCTGGCCATCCCTATGAGATTTTGAGGCTTGTTTGTAGGGGCAAGATGCATGGTGGGGGGCAGGGCAATCTCCCCACAACTTCCCTCAGCCATTGCTGGGCATCTGAACCTTCACTAAGCAGCTGTGAGCAAGTAAATTCCAGACCTTCTGTTTCCTGGCAACAGGGCTCCAAGTTACCTTTGCCTTTGCTCCAAGTGGGAGTGAAGCAGGGTTCTTCTGTGTATGGTTACCCTTTGTATTGTTTTGTTCATCTCCGTGTTCTATTTATTATAGCTTTTCAGGACTGGTATTTTACAGATCATTTTTTGGGCGTGTGCCTTGTAAGCCAAGAATCTTGTTGCTTTTTAATTCATAAGCATTTTTTCCCCTATTGCTTTGTGAGTAGAGATCTTGACAATTTCATTTTCTACCTTGAAAACATGTAATAGTAAACCAACCAAAAACCTGGCAGAAAATAGATTTGTAAAATACAATGCCAGGTTTCTGTGTGTAATACTTGATGTAGGACTGAGGCAATTCTTCACATAATTCAGACTCAAAAAGTCTTCTGGAGGAGAAATAATCTGAAACCTGAACTGTTTAAGAAAAAAATCAACCTTTTGGCTTTTTTGTTTCTGTTTTACAGACTTTAAAGAAAAAGCAAAAATAGGGAATGAGTTGACTTGAAGGCCATGTTGAAACATGACAGTTTCATTTTATTCATTCAGTCAATAGTCATTTATTGGGATTCTGCCTTGTGCCTGGTTGGATATGCACAAAAGCCAACCATACAGGGTGCCTGTTCTTGAAACACTAACGGTGTGTCAGGAACAGAGATGTAAACAGATGCAGCATAGCGCTGTAAGTGCAGGAAGGGACGTGAGGATAAAGTGTCATGGGAGCTTGTGGCATGGAATAATTAACTGCCTGGGGATAGAGCAGAAGGCTTCCTGATGGGTGACTGGAAATGAGAAGACTGTGTAGCAGGAGAAGGTTGCTCCAGGAGGAGGAAACAGTGTGGCCATTTGGTGGGAAGGAGTGCAGAGACTTTTAAGCAGGAGGGTGGCTTTGGTAAAAGCAGGGATGTGGGAGGCAGAGAAAGGAGTGGACTCGAGTGAGGAGAGAGGGCACAGGAGGACCAGCTGGGATGCCAGTGCGGTAGTGGGGACTGACAACGTGGGCTTAGGTGAGGGCACTGGGGTGCAGGATCAGAGGCTGAATTCAGGAGGCTGAACAGACCGTGAGAACTGGATTGGGAGTGATGGGGGAGGCCGCATCAGCCAGGATGGGGTTCTAGCTTGGAGACTGGGCAGATGGTGATACCATTTCCCAAGGTGGGGAAGAGGGAATACAGAGGAGGACCAGCTAAGAGATGCCTTGGCAGGATGAACTGAACTCACAGATGGGCAATGCAGATAGTATCTTAATGCCCAAATCAGTTTTTTTTCCTCCCAATGAATGTTTAAAAACATCATGTTTAAAATGGTTGCTTTGGTTAGTTAATGTGGACGTGTCCTGCTGTCAGGTAGTTGAAGGTTGGCTGAAGTCTCCCCAGTCAGACGGAAGCCAGCTCCATGAACTGATGCCCAGGCGAGGGCAGCATTTTCTGGCTAATTTGCTGATTACAGCCCTACTCCGAGTGGAGGGCTCTTACAGCCTCTCCCTTCTCTAGAAAAACGCTCAGCCCACCACCACCAGGGTGGTCATCAGATGGCATTTCATAGTTTGCTTCAGACCCTGATGATTCTGTAATGAGAAGCTGAGAAAAACCACTCCGTGACTCAGCTCAAGTTGGTTGACTTAAATATTTATCAGGGGTTGAAGAGCCACTGGGAATTTTGCAGTCATGATGTCCAGTCCCTGTAACAACTCAGCAGGGCAGGTGGCCAGGTCAGCCTCACTGTGCAAGCAGGGGAAAGAGGCTGCGTGAGTGCAAGTCTCACGCCCATGGTGGCCCAGCTCAGCTGGGGAGCTGGCTCACTGCGAGGGGCAGCAGAGCGTAGGCCCCCAGTATCTCTCTGGAGTGTACTTGTTGCCTACAAATGGCTCTGATCACAGTCTTTCTGTCTCCAAGATCTCAAGAGTTCTTTTATGGGGCCATTTTGTCAGTGACAAAATTGTAGCTAGTATTTTCAATGTGACTGATATTTTACTGGTACTTAAAGTAATGAGGAATGATGGCTGGGCCTTCCGTTTATTTTTCTTCCTCAATTACTAGAACAGCTGAGATAAGGGTGTTAAACTGGCTTAATTGGGTTGCTGTCATAACTGATAGCTTGATTTTATCCAAACTAGCATCTTCTAAGTAGAATTAATCTAAATAATCTTACTACATCCCCCATGCAGTCTTGGTTGATTTACAAAAAGAGAAAGGCCATAAAGCGAGGCATCTTCTTGAAGTTCAGTTCCCCTACCACTCCCAGTTCGGGGGCTGTTGGTACCCAGTAGTTCAGGGGTCATTTCACTATAGGGCGGAATAACATTTGTATTTCTTTTAATCAATCTAAAAGTTCTCTGCACTGTATTTCAATTTTGTATCAGCTGGAGTTATCAGAACATCTATTATATCGGAGACTGAAGGAAAAGACAGGTTGGAACATGATCTATCTGAGCCTATGAAAAATCATTATCTTAGTCGATTCCATTTTAATTTTATAGCTGTTATGCTTGGGGCTTTATCAGTGTCTTCTCGGTAACCCACATCATTTTTCACTGACAGACTCTAACGTACTTTGCATAAGTTGCTAAGTCATGAAAACATGCTGCTGAATTTAGGGATAATTGGGCTTGTTTTTATGCCACCATTCTCTTACTCTTTTAAATGAAAATAGATGGGGATGTGACACTTTTGATAATCATATCAAGACTTCCTATGGATGCCAGAGATGGTACGTGTTTCCTGATTCAAACTATTTCATATGCACTGAGACTTAAAGGGATATATACATTTCTTTTTTCTTTAAACCCTCTGCATAGCATGGGCACTGGGAGCAAGGGCATTGGAAATTAGCAAAGCAAAATATTTGCCTTTGGCATTTGTAGACACAATTTAGATCTTCTCTGAGGGCAGAAGAACCATTTGATATCTTTTGTGGAGCGCTGAACCCCATGCAATTTCAGAATAGAAGGAGGAGTGAAAGATGAGGTCAGAGGTGAGAAGGAGGCAGGAAGACCAGCCTAACAGGATCCTGATGAGAAGGCAGTAAACCGGGAAGCAGCAGCTGGCTGTGCCTTCCTGCCCGTGACAGTCCCGCTGGGACCCCAGAACTCTTAGGAGAAATTGCTTGTGACAGTTTTCAGCCCACATAAGGCAGTGAGACTAACATCTGACCTTCCTGGTGATTACTTGAGCAGGAGCAAGAATTACACTGGGATTTGCCCGGTGCTAATTGCTGCTGCTCTGCCCCATGGTCAGCACATCCCCCACGGGATTCCGTCCTATTACACTCCCGAATGTTCTCTCTCCGTCTTGGTATGTTCCTTAACAGTTATTATTATTTTTCCCTTTCTTAAGACAGGCCAGCAATTCTGTGTGTGCTGAAGTCCTTAATAAAGGCGTTCCTGTGCTCTGAAAGCACTGTCTTAACCTTTTCAGAAAATCTGAACCACATAAGGTAAATGATGATATTCATCTCTAAAGATAAAATGCTTGCCAAACACAAAAGGTCAGACCTTATTAATCTGTAGAATTAAAGGCTTTACTCTTCCAATCATTCAGCTACAGCTGGTTCTGCTTTAGCAAAACAAAAGCATTTCCGTTATAATAAAACAATGTTGTTAGGTAATTTATAGCTTATTAACATTGATGACAGTTTGTAAAAAGTGCCTTGTACATCTTCGAGTGTTCTCTGGGTTACAACCTAGGCTCCATCTGTAGGCAGTGACTAGTGTCCTTTCCTCCCCAAATCATTTATAACCTGGGCATTATCAATATTATTATGAAGCATGATTCCGAAACCTGTATAGATTCGCTTTGGGGCCTCAATCAAACAGGCCAAAGACTTTTAAATTTCTGTTAACCTCAGATTTCCAGCCCTGTTTCTGCCTATCTTTTTACATTCCTCCATTCTGATCTCACAGTCTCCAGTCTCTAAGAGGTACCTAAAAAATTTCTCTTTTGGCGCTGCCATACCACTGTCCTGAAATGAGTAAGTGGGGCTGTCTGTACGGGTTATGATGGTGGGACTTCTGCTTTTAGCAAAGTGTTACAGGAACTGCAGAGTGTGTGTTCTCTCTGCAGACATCCTATCACCCACCTCTCCTGGCAGCACTGGCCCCCCAGCAGCTGGGACTGTCCTTCCTTAGAATGAAAAGAAGCTGAGAGTCTATCTCTAGGGTAAAAAGATACTTCAGGAATGGCATGAATGGTTACAACCTCCCGGGGAAGGCACAGTGGACCAGGGACACACTCTCTGTTTAGTCATATATTTTTTTTTGGTTAAGTTTTATTGAATTTTAGAAATGTTCATGTTTCCATAAATACACAACTTGAAGAATTTTCACAATCTGAACACACCCATGTAGTCCAATACACACAGGACCAAGCGACTCATCCACAAGGTGAGCCCAAAGCAAGGGGACTGGTTTCGCCTGTGTCTGACCTTGATATAAATGGAATCATTCAGCATGTGGTCTTCTGCTTCAGCCTTCTTTTACTCAATATTATGTTTGCAAGATCCAGGTTGTTGTGAAAAGCTGCAGATGGTTCATTCTTGGTGCCACACAGACTCAAATGTGTGAGTGTACCACGTATATTTATTTAGTCTACTTTTCTTGGGTATTTGGATTGGTTTCCAATTCTCAGCTATCAGGAATAATCCTGCTACTAACATTCTGGCACTTGTGTTTTGGTGAACAGATACGCATATTTCTGTTCGATGTATATCCAGGCGTGTAATTCCTGGATCATAGGGTAACCATATATGTTCAGCCTCACTTGATACTTTCAGTTTCCGAAGTGGTTGCACCAATTCACTCGTCTACCAGCTGGATATGAGAGTTTCAATTATTTCATCTCCTTGCTGATAATGGCATTTCCCATCTTTTCAGTTTAGTCATTTTGTAGGTGTGTTGTAGTATGGAATTTCATTGTACTCCCTTGATTAATTTGTATTTTAATTTCTCTTGGATACTTTAATTTTTATTTCCTTGATTAATGAAGTTAAGCATCCCTTCACCTGTCCATGGCATTTGAGTATCCTCTGTTGTGAAGCATCTGTTCCAGTGCTTTACCCATTGTTCTTTGAGTGGTGTCTTTTGCATACAGATTGTAGGATTCCTTTGTATTGTAAACACCTTCTACTATGTGGGTTACCTTTTTACATTCTTAATGGTATAATCTGTGGAACTGAAGTTCTTACTTTTAATATAATCTATCTATTTTTTTTCCCTTTTGTGGTTAGTACTTTTGAATCCTCTTTAAAAAAAATCTTGGCCTATGTCAAGGACATCAATATGTCCTCATGTGTTTTTCTCTAAAAGATGTATTATTTTACCTCCCAGATTTTGATCTGTGGCATTTTTAGAACTGATGATTGTATACGGTATAAGAGAGGGGTCAGGATAATGTTATTCATATGGGTGTCCAATTCCCCTAGCACTGCTTACTGAAAAGACCATGCTTTCTCATCTGTGTTACCATGTTGTTCTTGTCATAATAAGGGACTCTGTGTGTGTGGATCTGTTTCTGAACTCTCTTCTATTTCGTTGGTTGTTTTTTTTTTTTTTTCTGTCTTTGAGCAAATACTGCACTGTTTGAATTATTATAATTTTCTAATAGGCCTGGATATATGGTAATGTCAGTCCTCTAACTTATTCTTCAAGATTTCCTTGGTTATTTTTAGCCCCTTGTATTTCCATATGAATTTCATAATCTGTTTCTTTCCCTTCCACTCACAACCAAAATCTGGGGTTTTGCTTTGTATTGCATTGAATCCTTTCGGTCAGTTTAGAGAGAACTGACATTTCAATAGCATTGAGTCTCTGAACATGGTATAGTTCTCTATTTACACAGGATTAGAAACTTCTCTTGGTTGTGATTCATAGTTTCCAGTGTAGTCTTTTCACTGTGTCCTTACGTGGTGAGAGGGGTGAAGGAACTCTCTGGGGTCTCTTCTATAAGGACATTAATCCCGTTTAAGAAGGTTTCCATCCTCATGGACCTCCCAGAGTCCCTACCTCCAAATACCAGCACACTGGGGATTAAGTTTCAACATGTGAATTTTTCAGGGGACACAGACATTCAGTCTGTAGCATTCACCATCCCATCCTCCAACCCCTTACATCATCAACATCTGGCAAATGTCTTAAAGAGAGAATGGCTGTATGTTTAAGGTGAGTTTGCTTGCTTAGGTAGGTTTTTGTTTCCCATGAGACCCCAGGAGATTTCACCCTGCCCTTTAAAAGACACTTGTCCACATGGGAAAAGCAACCATGGGTTTAAGGGCCCTCAAGTTTTCACTTTGTCATACCAGATCCATATGACTGTTACAAGGG
Organism: Camelus ferus; assembly: GCF_009834535.1. Lineage (NCBI taxonomy): Eukaryota > Metazoa > Chordata > Mammalia > Artiodactyla > Camelidae > Camelus > Camelus ferus. Next base: position 56,265,936 of record NC_045704.1, on the reverse strand, counting down.
GTTCTTATTTATTTCTCTCCATCGTGAGCCCTCTGCCTGGCTCAAGCCTGATCCTCACCCAGAATCGAAAGTGTCTGAAGGGAGAAAAAAATGGCTGGCTGCCTTACTCTCTTTGTAGAATGGGTCTTTCCTCTTTGATATTTTGGTTTTTAATTGATTTAGGCTTCACTGCTTCTGTAGCTCTCTGATGTCTTAACAATAAAGGCTTTTGTAATCTATCCCGGTTTTTCTAGTTTTTGCAATGGGGACATTGGTTTATTTATCCTCCCTGGAAGTTCCCAAAGCCATATATTTTACTGACATGTTTTGGTATAAATTCCTGAGCGGCTCCTTGTTTGGAGAAAAATCAATTTGTTTTGCTTTAGCTTCCCGTGTGCTATATGGCAAAAAAATTCTGATTCTTGTATTCCATCAAATACACCCAATTTCTATAAAATTAATAAAATCTTACTTACTTGTATAATATTGAGACATCAGTTAGTACTATTAACTTGGATCTAATAGGTAAGTGTTGGTTTTTTCTGGTTAAACATAATGCATAGAGATAAGTTTTCAGTGAGTGACAAAAAGGAACCTTTAAACAAAAGTTACTTTGATTTATAAGTTCTTTTAAAATGTGTGTTCTTTTTGCTCTAAGTCTTTTGGGCCTTGTTCAAGATTATTACCTCTAATGATGGTTCTATACACTATTATCAACCTGTTTTTTATTTACCACTCCATCTTCAGGGACATTTCTATCCTTTGGAAACATCTGTGACACCAGATTTTGCATTTCCTTGTCTGATATTAGTATTAACAGAATTAGACCAGAAGTAGAATTCAAACTGTTTATTTCTTGAGGACCATTCTTGGTTCTTTTCTTTCTGTAACCCCCCCCTGGGGTGGGATTGACATTTATTGAACACTTACTATGGCTTTAGATGGAGAGTGTAGAGGGCACAGCACCTCATTTCCTCATTTTGCAGAAGTAGAAACTGAGGTTCGGAGTCTATAAGCAGCTTGCCCAGTTACACCCGGAGAGAAGACTCTTATTTCTGGCATAAGTTAAAAGTGTTCTTCAGTTCTAGTTTTTTCTTGATGAAAAATTGCATGAACTATTTCATAAGGGAGTGATAACTGTACTATTTGCTACATTGCCATCACTCGGTTCAGAGAGCCCCTCAACCAAGAAGCGTCCTGGGACCACCCCTGAGGCTGGACGAGGGGGTCCTCTGGGGGCTTAGTTCCATTAGAACAGTTGTGACATTCTACGGCCATCTTCTGTTTACTAGCCTAACTTGCCAGGTAACTCATGAGCTCCCTGAGCACAAGAACAATGTATCATTCATCTCTGAGTCTCCAGGACCAAGCCCAGTGTCTGGTCCAGCTCTTTGTTGATGAATGTCCATGTGCTATTTCATCACATCTATTTCCTCCTCTAGAACTTAGGGAATCCTTTAGGTGCCCACTCCATCAGATGCCCTGTCTGCATTTTGAGATGTTTCAAAGGTATGACTTTTCTGTATACATCCAAATACATTTGAACATATTTACTCACAGTAGATGCAAACTTTCTTTGTCCTTTTCTTACTTCCCGTGCCACACTCCCTTTTGGATTTGATTCCTCTGCTCTTCGCTCTCAGGCACCTTGACCTGCGGACCCTGCCACTCATCCAAATCCTCCCAGTCTTTCAAGGCCAAAATCCAAGGCTGACTTCATTGCGACGCCCACTCTGCCTGAGGTATGCCACACTGATCACTCATTTCTTAGAGATGTGCCCTCCTCCTTGGTTTATATGTAAGTACCCAGCCTCCGAGAATTCTTAGTTCACCTGCTATTGAGTAATGAAGGCACATATAAAGAACCTATAAATATTCATTTTGATATACATATAGGATTCAAAACTGAATCTTCAGCTATGAACAGCTGGATTTTAGGAATTACAGGGAGAGCAAAACTCCTCATGTAATTGACACAACAGACATCTCAGCTTAACATACACGAAAACCAACTCTGAGCCTCCTGTCTCAGCTGATGGCAAATCCTGTTAGCTTTGTGTCTGAAATATACAGACTGTCTCCAGAATCTGATCCCTTCTTATCCCCTCCCTTACCATTACTGGTCCAAGCTGCCATCTTTCCTAGATCATCATCAGTCTCCTAAGAGGTCTCCCTACCTCTGCCCTTGTCCTCTATGTCTGCTCTCAAGAGAGCAGCAGAATGATCATGGCACTTTGAACTCCACTCAGAACTTGGCAACAGTGTCCCATTTTATACAAAGTAGAAGCCAACAGTCTCATGCGGTGCACATGACCCTACACCATCCACATCCCCACTCCCTTCACATACCACCACTCTCTGTTCCAGCCCCTCAGCCACCTGGCTCTCCCCAGACAGCTTCAGGAACCCCATCCCCACCCTCTTCACATTTACTCAGATGTGACTTCTTCAGTGAGGCTTTCCAGGGCTATCTGGTTAAACCTGCAGCATCCTTTCATTTGCTGTCTTTTTCTCTTGTTTCATATATAAATAGTATGTCTTCTCTTTTTTCCAAAAAGCATATCATGTATCGTACTCAGTGTCCTTTCTTATCTCCACGTGTGTTTCAGCTGCATGAGGACACTCATTTTTGTTTGTTCACTTATGTATCCCCAGGGTCTGGAACAGAGTCTGGCTTGAGGATGTTGCATTATTAGCTTTTGAATGAACAACAATTGTTTTGTGTATGAAGCTACTGGCTGAGGGGACCTGACATCTCTCTGTGGTATAGATCATAAGAGGGAAAAAGCTGTGGGAACAATTCAATTGTCAGGATGGGTGATGTCCTCTGGGACTTTCTTTCAACTTGCGTCAGGTGAAAGAACCCTCCCTGTAGGTGACAACATGCTATCAAGATGAGTGACATCAGTGTGGCTTCCCAGCCTTGGCATCTGCCTGAGATGGAGCACAGTGAGCTCACTGCTCTGACCTCTTAACTAGACAACAGCCGAGAATCCAGGACTTGGGGATTTTACTGACTCACTGTGTGTTTACGGCCCTCACACATTTGTATTCTTCCCAAGAACACCTCTAGGTATGTCAGAAGAAATGCAAAAATGTAAAAATATATTTATAACTTGATGACATTTAAAAAATTACTCACCACTGTCGATTGCCAGGAAGAGGGCAGTGTACACACTGTCGTGGACAAATGGCGACTCACGGTCCAGCACAGCTGTGGTGTCAACAGTCCCATTGATGGGGTTGATATTCAGCCAGCCTGCTGGGTCCTTGTAAACAGAATATCTGAAAAAAAAATCCCCAAATAACGTCAGGTTACATTCAAAATAGATTCAAGAAGTGTTCACTGGTACAAGCTGGTACAAGCTCCCATGCTAGCTGCCAGATAATTTTTAACACAAATCCCAAAACATAATTACAATACAGTTGTTCATTCAGCAAGTAATGAATGACCATCAACTCTGGGCCTTCTCTGTGTTAAATATTTTAGACATGCTCCCCCTTTATTTCTCATAACAAGCCTGGGAGGAAGGAGCTGTTATCTGCCCAGCTCTCATAGAGATAGAGTTCACAGCCTGTCTCCTAAGTCCAAGTCCATTTCTGTTTCTTTTATACCTTGGATGCATCTTGTATGCAGACCAGGTAGGAGAAGCACTGTCAGGAAGGTACAGGCAGGGCACACGGATGCCTGGAGGAAGAAGTAATTACCCCTGATGGAGGGCAACCCTGGGGTCCTCACGGAGGATGCAGTATCTGAACTAAGACAGAAGGGATGGGGGGGATGTTGTCAGAGAATAAGAGGACAGACATATCGGGAAGAGAGAACAATAGAAATTAACATATGGAACTGAGATATTCACTAGAATGTAAGTTCCATGAGAGCAGGGATATCTGCACGTTCACTGTCATGACCTCAGTTCCTAGAATATTGCTTAGCACATACACAACATTCAATAGATAGTTGCTGAATGAATGAATATTTAGAGAGGTAGATGGTTGTGGTTGGAACACAGCTTCTCTAGGGGAAACTGAAAGTAAATGAGTTTGGACAAAGAACCTGAACCGCTGTCATAAGGGGTTTGGATTCTGAATAGCGGGAGACCATCAAAGACTTTTTAAATGTTAGAATTATTATTTTTGAGGTTGTTGTAAAAGTAATACATGCTTATCATAAAAAGTTCAAACAATATAAAGGTGCATAAAGTAAGAAGTGAAAGTCTTAGCTATCAAGGAGACTCTAACAGACCATGACTCAGATTTCTTTCTACTGGGTGGCTTGAGAAGTGTGGGACTGTCCCAGTGACACATCACTGGTGCTCCAGCCACTTTCATACTTGAACTAGAAAGATGCTTATTGGTGTTTTTCTGCCACTCCCCACCAATGTTTGGATACATGCCCGTGAGGAAACATGGGAACTCTTAGCTTATCAGTCTGGTAGAGATGGCCTGAAGTTGACCATCTCTGCCTCATACTGCCAGCTTGGGTCTAAGAATGTTTAAAACCAGATTTAAGAGCATATATTCAGAGGGAACTCTAATTCAAAAAGAAACATGCACCCCAATGTTCACAGTAACACTATGCACCATTGCCAAAACATGGAAACAACCTAAATGTCCATCCATGGATGACTGGATAAAGAAGTTATGATATATTTATACAATGGAATACTACTCAGCCATAAAAAAGAATAAAATAATGCCATTGCAGCTACACGGATGGACATGGAGATTGTCATTCTAAGTGAAGTAAGCCAGAAAGAGAAAGAAAAATACCATATATCACTCATATGTGAAATCTTAAAAAAAAAAAGAAAAGAAAAAAGAGGACACTGATGAACTCATCTACAAAACAGAAACAGACTCGCAGACATAGTTAACAATCTATGGTTACCAGGGGGAAGGGGGTGGGAAGGGATAAATTTGGGTATTCAAGATTTGCAAATGTTAACCACTATATAGAAAAATAGATTAAAAGACCAAATTTCTCCTTTATACCATAGGGAACTATATTCAATATCTTATAATAACTTTTAATGAAAAAGAATATGAAACTGAATATATGTATGTATATATGCATGACTGGGATATTGTGCTGTACGCCAGAGATTAACACATTGTAACTGACTGTACTTCAGTTAAAAAAAAAAAACAGATTTAACCCAGAAGACTGCAAATTTCCAAATGAAGATTTGGGTCAGATTACCATCCTAGTCTCACAGTGGAAGAGGTGTACACGTCTTAATCCTGGGAACCTGTGAGTATTAAATGGCTAAAAACTTTGCAGGTCAACTTAAGTTAAGGATCTTGAGATGAGGAGAATATTTTGGATGACTGGGAGAGGAAGGGGCTAAATACAATCACAAATGTCCTTGTAAGAGGGAAGCAGAGATTTGAGAGGAGAAGGCCATACGACCACAGAGGCAGAGAAGGGAGTGACACAGCCACCAGAAACTGCAAGAGACCAAGGAAGATCCTCCCCTAGAGCCTTCAGAGGGAGCACCACCCTGCTGACACCTTGATTTTAGCCCAGTGAGAGTTCTTTTGGACATTTGGCCTCAGGACATGGGCCCAGGTGTTGTGACTCCAGACCCTGAGTTCTGAACGCCCACCCTAAGCCACTTTCCAGCTAATTTATTAGTGGGTTATCAGAAGGTACATCCTGAATTTTGAGACAAGGTGAGCTCCAAGAATAGAATTAGGGTTCCTCTATGTATAAGGAGTCAGATCACTCATGTGTAGCTGAGACCAAGGGACTGTCCACAAACGTGTGGCCAGGGAGACCGGGAGCCGTCAGGGTTCCTCGTCCCTTCCTGTCTTGGAGGTAATCTTGGGTAGTTGCGTGATTGTCACCTGAGGGAGGCTGCGGTCACTGAAAGAAGGGTGGTCAGCTGGGTCCTGGAAGGGGAGCTGAGGAGTAAGAAGCATGGGCTATCAAAGGGAATGAACATCTGAGCAGCCTCCAGGAGACTTCTGGTAGCAGCCTGGCTGCCCACCACAGGCAGCATTGCATCCACGGTCTTAACCTGACCATCAGCGAGGGTGACCCTCCACTGGCCCCTGCGCTCTGCTGCGGCCTCAGCACCGACCCCTGGATGTCTTTGGGCTTCTGAGAGGCACCAAAAGACCCTCCACCAGAGTACTCTCATTTTAACTCATAGAGAGTCACGCTGGTTTATATCAGTCCCTGGTTTATATCAGTCCCACGTGAACAGACCCAAGCACCTCTGTGTGCACCAGTCAGATTCAGGGTTTATCCTGCATGCCGATGAGCAGACCTGGGGCTGCAGAAGGACACCAGGGAGAGGGCGCTGTAAATGTTTCCTGGAAGCGTCGGGTCTGGTCTTTCCCGGCACAACACCCATTTAATAGTCATCGGATCAACACAGCAGCATCCAACGTCCAACTGAGTGTTTACTTCGTGCTGGGCGCTGTTCTAAGAGCTTCCCAATCTGCTCCTTCAAGCACTTGCCTCAGCCCCATGGGGTCAATAATATTATTACTCCCACTTTACGGAGGAGAAAACTGGAAGGATGCTGGATGCTATAAATCTTTTCATTGTCTTCATTTTTTCCTATGATTAAATTACAGGCTGTAGATTTCTTAGTTTTCACAGAACTTTCGTCATTTTGAACAGACTTACATATTTAAAAAAAGATCTTAAGTAGGATATTCTGTTTTTAAAAATGTAGCACTTATATACATATATAGTTGTTTAGAAATTGACACATTGTAACCGACTATACTTCAATTAAAAAAATGTAGCACTTGGCTTTCTGCCAAGGAAAAAGATAAATATTATTCTAGTGCAAAAACAAAACAACAATAAAGCCCCGGAGAGATAAGTGCCTTTGCCAAGGTCAACAGTGAGTGTGTAGCAATGTTAAGACTTGAGCTTGCCTGGGGGCCAGGGTCCTGTTCTTAACCACTCTAGCTCTGCCCAATCACACACATGGTCAGCATCACACGGGAGTTAAAAGCATAGATTTCGGAGTGAAAGAGACCTGGATTCTGACTGTGTGATCTGGGCAGGTGAGTCTCTGTGCCTCCGTTTCCTCCTCTGTGGGGTGGCACAATCCCAGGGACCTCGAGGGTGGCGGTGAGAGCAAAGGGAGGCCAGATTCTATGTGTGTGCTCCGTGCAGAGCACGGAGAGTGCGTGCGGCTGTCAGTGTCAGGTCGCTGATGTGTGTGCTGGTGGTCCCCTGGGTCAGGCCCAAGGTGCCCTCTTTGGATGTGATCTGCACCGTCTCCCCAGAATGTTTTGGGAACATCTGACTCATTGAGCCCTGGGGAAAGAAGCTTTTGAAGCTGAAACAGATGGAGAGAAAACAAGGCTAACATAGGTTTTCCCACACTCCCTTGACACTTCAACGAACATTTCCATATTTCTTAAAAACAGGAGAAACGTATTACTCATGAGAATGAACTGCTTCAAAAACACCAGTCATTCACTTGATAGTCATTTCCACCTGGCAAAATGCTATCTTCTGAGACCCAGCTGCAATGTCTCCCCACGATCACACTGTAAGAGTTTCCCAGTTAGAAGAATTAGTCACTCCCTTCTCTAGGTCCTTGCTGGGCACAAGCATAGATTAAAATTCCTTTGAGAGCGTCATATGAACCCTTAGAGGTTGGCTGCCTTCACCAAGCTTCTCAATGTCAGGATGAGGTTAAAGTTGGCTCTACTACCGCATGCTTACCTGCCAGGCTCTATGCTAACCATTCATCGGCAGCACCATGTTTATTTTTATGGTTCACAACAACCTGATGAAGTTGGTATCATCTCTGTTTTAAAGATGAGATAACCAAGACTCAGAGAGGCTTAGCAACTTGCCCAAAGCAGCACAGCTCAGGAGGGGCAGAGCGGGAATTCAATACAGGTGTGTTGGATTCCAGGCACCAGACCTGAATCAGGATACAGTGTGTTTATGCCCAGGAGCGGGTGCTGGCCATCTAGGATCCCCGGGGTGGGCGGGATGCTGGGCACACAGTGGCCGCCCAGCAGGTGGTACTGCATCCTTTCTTTTTCAGTTGGAACCATTATGGAAATGGAAAATGCAAAGAATGGTGATACTTGTTTCCCCTCTTATTAGGTAACAAATTCACAGTTGGTCCTGGAGTGATTTGTAGAGTTCAACATATCTGAAATAATGAAAAATTTCAATGGACTGTGTTTTATTCCCTGATTACTCAGAGTTTAGATTATAAATAAAAATGGAATTAAGTAATCTAGCTTTTCAAATGCTCTTTGGTTCTCCTATCATTTTTTTGGTCTTACAATGCTACGGTTTTGCAGTACAATGAACATGGTTGCTTCTTCTATAAGGAATATTCAGTAAAAAGCTTACAGATGTTAACTTAGAAGCTGTCTTCTAAGATCTATGTCAGATAATGTTTTGCCTATGTTTTCTTCTAAGAGGTTTATAGTGTCTTGTCTTATGTTTAAGTCTTCAAGCCATTTTGAGTTTATTTTTGTGTATGGTGTGAGAGAGTATTCTAATTTCATTGATTTACATGCAGCTGAATATAATCTTGGCAATGTTCTCCTATGGCAGTCTACCCAGGCAATAGAAATAAAAGCAAAAATAAACAAATGGGATCTAATTAAACTAATAAGCTTTTGCAAAGCAAAGGAAACCATAAGCAAAACAAAAAGACAAACTATGGAATAGGAAAAAATATTTGCAAAAGATGAGAGTGACAAGGGCTTAATTTCCAGAATATATAAATGGCTTATACAACTTAGTAATAAAAAAAACCCAACCCAATCCAAAAATGGACAGAAGATCTAAACAAGCAATTCTCCAATGAAGACACACAAATGGCCAATAGGCACATGAAAAAATGCTCAATATTGCTAATTATCAGAGAAATGCAAATCAAAACTACAGTGAGGTATTACCTCATACCAGTCAGAATGGCCATCACCAGAAAGTCCACGAACAATAAATGCTGGAGAGGCTGTGGAGGAAAGGGAGCCCTCCTACACTGCTGGTGGGACTGTAGTTTGGTGCAGCTGTTATGGAAAACAGTATAGAGATTCCTCAAAAAACTAAAAATAGACTGACCATATGATCTAGCAATCCCACTTCGGGGCATATATCCGGAGGGAAGTCTAATTCAAAAAGATACGTACATCACAATGTTCAAAGCAGCACTATTTACAATAGCCAATACATAGAAGCAACCTAAATGTCCATTGATAGATGACTGGATAAAGAGGCTGTGGTATATTTCTACAACGGAATACTACTCAGCCATAAAAAAGAATAAAATCATGCCATTTATAGCAACATGGATGAACCTGGAGACCGTTATTCTAAGTGAAGTAAGCCAGAAAGAGAAAGAATACCATATGATATATCACTTACATGTGGAATCTGAAAAAAAGGACAAATGAACTTATTTACAAAACAGAAATCAACTCACAGACATAGAAAACAAACTTATGGTTACCAGGGCAGGGGAAGGGGGTGGGAAGGGATAAATTGGGAGTTAGAGATTTGCAGATACTAACTACTATATTTAAAATAGATAAATGACAAGTTACTACTGTATAGCACAGGGAACTATATTCAATATCTTGTAGTAACCTATAATGGAAAAGAACATGAAAATGAATATATGTACATATATGTATGACTGACCTACTATGCTGTACACCAGAAATTGACACAACACTTCAGTACTTCAATTAAAAAAAAAAAGCAGCTGTCTCCTAGAACAGTGCTGAAGGGGTTAGGCCTGTACCCATCACATTCCCAGTGAAAGCAAGAGCTTGTGTGGTTTTGCAAGATAACATCCCACTGCTTCTTTCTCCCCCCTGAAAAAAATAATCAGGTCTCCATAGCTGTTCTATTTAATTGCATTTCTGCTGGGCCCTCTGTTTCCCTCTATGAGTTGATATATTTTATTTAGCGCCTCTTCCATTGGAGACCATGAGGAGGTAGGTGCATGCCCCAGATCTCCTTAATGTCCATCTTGCTGCTTTGACTCAGAATCATGGAGAGAGGAGGACAAGGTCATTCCATTTACTGAGCATCCCCAAGTGCCCAGCACTGGGTTTCACTTCGCCCACACCCTCCAAACTAAGAACTGCATGGAATTCCCCGAATGTAGGTATGATCCTCCCCAACCCAGGAGATTTCCATCCCAAAGGGGAAACCGGCTCAACACCAGTCAACCAGCCTGCACTTCCACCTCCTGGCCAATGGGCCCTTTGGTCAAATCAGCCCTTTGCACCGATTGGCTGGGTACTCTATGTAAGTTTCTGAATTTTCAAAGCTGTCTTTTTAATAACCTTTCAGTGTAAAAAATACAGGCATGCAAGATGTTTTCTGTGCTTCTGGGCCTGAAAACTGCATATGCCTTATTAAATTGAAATTTCCAGGCAGTTTATCTGTAATGTGAACTTTACTGGTTATTGGGAAAGAAAAATCAAATTAAAACCTGGACTCATTTCAATCTGTAAGGAACTTCACAGGAGCTGCTTGTGTGTGCGCCAAGGATCAACCTCTTCCAGGTGTCAGTTCGGAGGACTCAGGGTCAGCTGATTAGCGGATCGGGGCGGTGAGGAGGTGGGGTGGGGGCATCTAACCAGGCTCACTGCCTGCATCTCTCCTGGGAAGCGGGCTTACTGCTGTGGGGCCTTGGCAGAGCAGGGAAGGGAGCTGCCAGTTCAGAAGCCCTGGGGCCTGGTGTCGACCTGGAAGGGGTGGGAAGGAGAGAGACTCAAGACTTTGACAAATGCCACCTGCAAGCTACTTGGGTTCACTTTCTGCCGCAAAGAGGATCCATGTTTGTTCAGCATAGACACCAAAACTCATGATGTAGCACAGCCTGGCTTTCATTTTAGACTTAACAATGTTACAATGTTACATTTTAGTCTCTAACACTGTGTTGTTAGAGCCGGCACAGCCAAGTGGATCACGGCCATACAAGGGAGCTCTAGAAATGGGCAAGTTATACATGATAGACAGATACAGAGGTAGGTAGAGATACCTAATGTAGTAAGTACCTAATACACACACATGTATGTGTCTATGCACCCATGTATTACCTAGAGATCGATGGATCTATATAGATAGATACTTTATGTATAATTATATACATACACATGTTTGGAAATTTACTTTTTTACTTTTTAAATAGAGGTACTAGGGATTGAACCCAGGATCTCGTACATGCTAAGCATGTGCTCTACCACTGAACTATTTCCCTCCCCCTCTGGAAATTTACTTTTTAATGTAGATGGCCTGTTGGATTGTTTGGAAAAGTTAAGCCACTTAATAAATTGTGTTGACTCATTATCCATTTGAATATCTTTCTGATGCCTTTTGGTCTTTGGACGTATTAGAATATATATAAATGCATAAAGAAAGGCCTGGGTATCTATTCACAAACTGGTAGCATGGATTCCCTTGGGGAAGGGATATGGGTTGGGGTTGGTGCCATAGAAGCCAGTCCAAGATCCTCAGGGCTTTGTAATTGCACAGCAGGAAGAGGAACTGCTGATCTCGAACAAAGTCTGATGGGGGAACCATCAGAAATACCCTGGGTGATACCACGTATTGTGGGGAGCGTGGGTTTTCTTAGACTGACATATGAGTCTAACTGCAGCTCACTCTCAAAGAGGAGTCAGGAAGGATAGGAAAGATTACGAAAACCTGGAAAATGAAATCCAGGAATGGGGAAGTACAGATTGGTTTTCTGTTCCCACTGAGGGAAGCAAACAACTGTGTAAAACCACAAGGCAGAAGGGAAACAGGCAGTGTGTGCTCAGTTCCTCACTTCATTCCAGCCCCTGTGTTAGATGGAATACCTGCTTGGGTGATTCACATCAACCATTTTATTAAAAAAAAAAAAGAATTAAAAGGCATTTGCAGCAGAAGGAAATACAGTGTTTTAAAATAGCTCATGGAGCTATGGCTCTGAGTACAAAGGAGAGGGGGTATCTCAAATCTTCTGACAAGACATACAGAGACTGAAGGACCAGTGGATTCCAGGATCCTGGTTCAGTGAGGCGGCACAGGCCATCACAGGGTTTGTGAAGAGCTGGCAGATAGCGTCCTTTCCCTCTCCTAGGGAACCAGAGCAGTCTTGGTAAGAGGAAGGACTTCCCCAGGCCGGAGAGATGCCACAACCAGCAGACGTGGACAGGAAGAGCTGGCCAACGAGTGGGTTGGGGAGATGTAGATAGAGCTTGCCCAGCTTAGCATGGGGTTGTCTCTGTGACCTTCCATGGGACGGGGATTGGGGGAGGCTCTTAACATCTGTAGGCCCTTCCCAGGCATCCCAGAGCTCCCGGTGGAATCCTGGGGTCATCCTGTGTGAGGTGCCCCCAGATTATAATTCTGACCATTACACTCTCTCAGCAGCTGCCATCTTCTGATGGCCAAGGCTTGATTGGTTCCTTACAGACATTCTGACCCCCATCATAACGACAAACCATGCACAGCCTGACCTAAGGGGGGCACTTCCCCCGCTTCAGTGGACCAAGGTAGGTTTGGTATAATCCATCATCCCTGGTCTGTCATAGGAAGTAGGAGGTGAGACACCTGAGGATTATCTTTGGCTTGGCCCACTTCAATGACCCTGATTCTTTGCTTCTATTCTACTTGCTTTAGTCAATTCTTCAAAAAGCAGCTAATTGAAAATTGACTGTTTTCAATTTATATTTCCTGTCCTCTGAGTCCCTGCTTAGAATCCTCCAATGACTTCCCAGTGGGCACAGAATAAAATCCAAACTCCTGACTGCATCTCCAAGGCTCTGCCTAAGCGTGGTGCTGGGTGTGCAGCCGTGGAGTCTCTGGTTTGTTGGAACTTACACTCCAGCAGGGAGAGAGGATGTTAATTAGCAATTGCACGATTGGCTGTTTAATTACACTGGTGATGAGGGACAGCAAAGGCAGATTCTCTTGCATAATACATCATGTGCAGGGAAAGTTTTTCTGTTTTTCAGCATTTGCTTTCTGTTGTATCTAGAACTGGAAGCACACATTCACTGATCACCGTGGAGGAGCCATAAGATGTGTGTACATTACTGCGTGCCATCACCCAATGAGCCTGGGAGGTAGATATTATCATCCCATTTTACAGATGAGGAAACAAAGGCTCAGAGTAGGCTAGTAGCTATCAAGCAGCAGAACTGTGGTTCCAGTGCAGATCTCTCTGTCTCCTGAATGTAGTCTGTATTTTGGTTTGTCTTGAGTGTAGCCCATGAGGGTTGGTAATTTTTCTATGCCATTGGCTCTCTGGTTTTGGTGTATCAGGGTTACTGGGTTGCTCAGTATGACAGAGACTTTTCATGTTTACCAAGTTCTCCAGGGGATTCTGGTTCACCAAAGCTTGAGATCCACTAATCTACCCACAACGATTAAACTTGGAGTGGAAACCCTGGGGCTATGTCCTGTTGGTGGCTTTAGAGGATTAACTCAGGAACATGGGGCTGGAACCTACAAAACATTTCCTAAAAAAAAATCCCCAAACTATTAAATTGATATAACACTCTTTTAAAACCCTACTTCTGTTTATAAAAATTCATACACATTTGAGAAAGGTTTAATAAAATACAGCATGTGTGCATGAATTTAATATTTTTATCACTAGAAATTCTCAAATAATATTGGCTTAAACTGTTCTTTTATTGGAAGGCTCATATTGCCACTTCTAGGTCAAACTTAGAGACTGACCACTGGGATAAACTACTCCATTGTGATGGAGAGATCCATGGTAACTGAGGTCTGAGGATGACTTACTCTAGAAAATAGTCACTCTTAGTCACTGCTTGCTCTCACTAGTGGGACAGAAAGGGGTGGGGCCCCAGCGATCGTGCTACTGACCTTGATGAGATTATCATGAGTCAGAGATGTGCCTGCAGAAAACCCCTTTCCTGTCGACTCCTGACTGGTCCTCAGTGTTAGCCCTGCGTGCACGAAGCCTTCCTGCCATACAGAGGGAAAGCAACATTTCCCGGCACCAGCTACTTTCTGGGGTCACACTCATCACCTCCAAACACCAGTTCCCTACCTGTTCCAGGCAAGGCAAGTCTGCTCCTCGCTTCCTCCAGCAAAGGTCACTCCTGCTCTCTTGTTTGAGGGCATTAATCCTGCGTTGTAATTTGCTGCGGGTGTTCTTACAAAGGCTGCGATAGGACCTTTTGTGCCTGTGACATGACTTTGGGATCAGGCTCTTCCCAGTCAGAGTCCCATCCCCACTTTGCACTACTTATTTCTGAAGATGATTGATGAGGCCTCACACCTGCCTTTGAAACTGACATGAACGCAGCTGTTTTTGAAAAAAAAAAAAAAAAAAAAAAAGGAAGCAAAGTCCCCTCAGCCCCGCTTATAGATGTCTTTACAGGTCCACTCATTATTGCCTCAGGCCAAAATGACCTCAAAGAAATACAGGAAAATCTAGCAAAACAGATTCCATGTGAAAAGCCATGAATTTAACAGGGTCAGAGAAGTCAGGGAACTGAGATCCCGAGATAGTAACTACATATGTGGCTCTTTTCAGTAACAGGCTGAGCCCTGAGAAACATATCGGATTTCTGAAATCCAAGAACACACCTGTCAACTCCAGGTGAGAACATGAGTTAACATCCTCAGTGTTGGTGAAAGTCGTGAACCACTGCTTTAAAAATGCAATCACAAGACGGCTTGCATTATTAATGATCATCATTATTTTTAGTTTCATTATTAATGATGAAGACTGGCTCCTTGGCTCCTCCTAGGTGTCAGCATCAGGGTTAAATTTCCCACGTGTGTGTGTCCATGTCGGGTGACTTTCCCATGTACTAGAAACTTCACGCGGAAGTGAACAGGATGATGTGGCATTTGGTACAAGTTGGTAGAACGTATGCTTTCCTCCATGTGATGATATTCACCCACTTGTTCACTGATTTGCTCATTCCAGGAAGAGTCATCTTGCTTTCACTGTGTTCCTGGGTCCAAGAATGCAATCGTGAACAAGACTGGCAGGGATGGTTCATCCAAATATTGTACTGGCCACATCGTGAATGAACCTCCGGCCACGTCTATAATTGTCTCTAACATCCCTCCCTGCTTAACCCTGGTCAACAGGCTTAGTGAGTTGGCCTCTCAGAAGCTAGAACCATCCAAATACACAGCAATCCAGCACAGAGTACCACGTTAACCTCATAGAAGATGCAGGGTTCCAGGAGGAGGCTCAACTTGATATTGGATTAAGCAGACCTAGGACAAATGAGGAAGCAGCAGAGAGAAGTCAGTCACCGATGGAAGAAGAGAGAGGAGATGGGGTCTGTCAGGGCCTCTAAAAAGAGAGCTAACACATGGAAGCAACCTAAATGTCCAACGACAAAGGACTGGATAAAGAAGCCGTGGTATATTTATACAATGGAATACTACTCAGCCATAAAAAGAATAAAATCATGCCATTTGCAGCAACATGGATGGACCTGGAGATCATCATTCTAAGTGAAGTAAGCCAGAAAGAGAAAGAAAAAGATCATGTGATATCACTCATGCGTGGAATCTTAAAAAAAAGACACTAATGAATTTATCTACAAAACAGACTCACAGACACAGTAAACAAACTTAATGTTTACCGGGGGGAAAGAGGATGGGAAGGGATAAATTGGGAGTTTGAGATTTGCAAATACTAACTACTATATATAAAACAGATAAAAAACAAATTTCTTCTGTATAGCACAGGGAACTATATTCAATATCTTGTAATAACCTTTAATGAAAAAGAATATGAAAGCAAATATGTGTGTGTATATGTATGACTGAAACATTATGCTGTACACCAGGAATTGACACATTGTAACTGACTATACTTCAATTTAAAAGAAAGGTGATTTGAGCAGCGGACTAGGAGAGGCCCTCTGCAAAGTCAACGAAGCCCTGGGGTGGCTTGGGAACCAGGCAGGTTGCATGTGAAGTGTAGTGTGTGCTGTCATGGGATGTTGGAAAAGTTATGTCAAAAGCAAAACACTCCTTGGTTCATCTGTGTTCACTCTGAGAATAGCTTATGGCTGGGATTAAAACAAACTTAGAAAAACATTTCTTTTCATCCCCATTTTAAATCAATTCATTGTCAGTAGCCCTTTTCTGCTCCCTTACTTCTCGAGATAAAGGCTGTTGGAGGTACCTGCTCCTGAAGGAGTCGTGAGTTGGAGAACATGAGCTGGACAAAGGCCGTGGAGGCAGGACTCTGGGGTTCTGAGCCCCACGCTCAGACGTGCCCTAAGAAATCACTCCAGGCTCCCACGTATCCACCTAGGGCCGTTGAGACCTCTGCTCCCCACATGCCAAAAAATATTCCCAGGAGGGAAACAATACCTGCTAAGTCCAGCTCTAGAGAACCTGCCACTTCTTCCTGGAAAACCTCAGAGTTTGTAAATAGTGAAAAGTAAAGGCACCACTCTTGACATCAGTCTCCCCTTTGCCCTCGAACAAGCCCTTCCTATTTTTGTGCATTTCTGATCTGATGACAGGATTCTCTTATCAGGCTTACTAGATGGAGATTTTTTTCACTCTAACATCCACCAGCTGACGTTTAGGCTGTGTGATGGGTACCGTTCTCAGTGGCTGCTCATGGGCCTGTCTTTCACATTCCCCATGCCCAGGGAAGGTCCACATTCCCCAGGTCTAATTATTTAAGAGTTTCAGTTAAGCTTTGCCCAGGGTCCAGCCCCCATGCCTGCCCAGGGCTCTGCAGCCTGGTCCCCAGGGATCACCCTTACGCCCTCACAGAGCCTTTATCCTTGAGCCCACCTGCTGGGCAAGGGCCATGCCAGGTGGAAGATGGGCCTGGGCTGAGGATATCAGCTGTTTCCACGTTCTGGCCTCCCCACCATCCATGCATCCTGCTCCCGAGACTTGAAGCCCTCCATCCTCCTAGCCTTTGTTTTAGCTGCCAGTTTTTGCCAGGAGTTCTGTCCCCAACTCTCTGCCTGGCTGGCTCATTATCACCCTTCAGATTTCAGTTCAAATGTCACCTCCCTCCTCACCAGCTCAGCTAAGGAGCCTCTCCCAATGACTCCCTGTATCATCATGCTGTTCGCTTTCCTACTGGCATGTGCTGTACCCTGCGGTCAGCCTGGCCACATGGCTCTGTATTGATCTCCCTGTTCATTGCCCATCTCTCCACTGGAATGGAAGTTCCACAAGAAGACGGGGTCTTGTTCACTGATGTCCTCAGGGACTAGTTAGGGCCCAGCTCGTAGTGCAAGTTTAGCAAGTGTTTATGAATACATAAACAAGCTGGTATGGCTGCATTGAATACAAGAATATATAAGGGCAGCCGGCCCGTCCAAAACATTTACTTTGAGCCTTGTTTTATATCAAAAGTAGTATTTACAATGGACATTTCTCAAGGGTCTCCTGCACATCATGCAGCATTTAAATCTCCCATGACCCTCTGAGATAGTCCATAAGAGGGATGTTTTACTCATTTTACGTATTTTCCTGTCTGAGTTCTAGAAAAGGAAAACTTAAGCTTTCTGGATAAATCAGCTTCTTCTAAACTAACTTCCCAGAAGACTCAGAAAGAACCCAGGCAATTCTTTGCACTAGCCTTGATTGTTCGAATGTTTAGAAAGAATATCACATATGCTTTCAGTGTCGTGAACTTTTCATTTGTGATTAAAAGTAAGACTTAATTTAGCCCAGAAGGAGGAGTTGTGTCCAATTTCATCAGTTCCTGAAATAACATGCTAGAAGAAAAGAAATGAAAATCCCTAAAAACTGTACATATTCTTTGTTCTAGAAATTCCTTTTCTAATAAGTTAGCCTAAAGAAATAAAGGGAGCAATTTCCAAAATTTGGGAAGGCTGGGCTAATAAAATCAAAGCTTCCCCTTTTTTGCAGGACTTCTCAGAGCCTTGGAGATGCAGATTCACACTCTGAATATCCAAGAAAGCGCCTCAGGATAAAGCATTCCTCAAACTTCCTTGGGAGAGTTATCTAGCTACAAGACTGTTTCTTCTTTCACTGTTTATTTCAGAAAAAATTTACAAAGTACCAGGTAATTGTCTACCATAAGTGTCTACCAGATAATGAAACTCTACTGCAGATGTTCAAAGTCACGACAGGCACAGCATGGCGAGATGACCACGTACCCGAAATGAAGGTGACAGATCAAAACCTTCCCTATTACTATATACAACAGAGAAGGCCCACAGGCAATCACGTGGTGTGCTCACTGCCTCCTTCTCACCAACATCAGTAACTGATGAAGGCATCTTTCCTTGTGAGTCCAAGGTCAGCTTCAAAATCCCTCCCCACATTGTACCCTGTATGCCCAGTCCCTCTTATCACTCGTCTAGGCACGTAATCCCAAACCCATCTGCCAACCTGGCTGAGAAAATATCTCAGTAGGGAATGCTGGTGGTGACCACATTAAGAATCATGACAATGATGAAGACAGTGATAATAAAATAGAAGATAATATTTATTGAGCACTTGCTTTGTGCCAGAAACTTCCTAAGTGTTTTACGTGTGTCAACTCATTTAATTCTCACAACCAACATGCTCATGGTGTTGGGATTATTGCCGTATTGTACAGATGAGGGCACTGAGGCACAGAGAGGCTCAGTCCTTGGCTCCAGGTCACACAGCTGGTAGGTCATGGAGCCATCCAGCTCCAGTGCCCACACTCTGAGCTATGATGCCTCACTGACTGACCTTGGCTTTAGAGTAGTTGTGCCTGTGTCTGGCTAGTGGGAGCTACCCCTTTTTTTATTTTTGCTTATCAGATTTGTTAAAATTTCTACCATGAGCCTCTGGTCCTTTTGCAATAAGTTTTGTTTTTTTTAGTAAAAAACTAGTAAGATAAAGACGTCTTCTTTTGCATCCCTACACCTCCATTTCCCTCTTGACAAAGTCACTGTTTCTCTTCTCTGTGCAATCTTACTGCCATAGATGGTATATTATGCAAATGGTGTCTACAAAAATATGCCTGTATTATATTATATATGATATTTAACACTCTATATGGTGTACATACACATATATAATATATTCATTACATACTTGTTATGGGTTGAATGTTTGTGCCCTCACCGCCCCCATAACTCATATGTTGAAGCCCTAACTTGTAGTGTGGCTGAATTTGGAGATGGAACCTTTAGGAAAGTAATAAAGGCTAACTGAGGTCACAAGGGTGGGGCCCTGATTTGACAGAGTTAGTGTCCTTATAAGAAGAAGGAGACATCTGAGATCGATCCCCACTCACACTCCCCCAACCATGTACGCAGGGAGGAAAGGCCACAGGGGAACACAGGTGGCCATCTTCAAATCACGAAAAAGGCTCTCACTAGAAACTGAATTGTCCAGAACCTTGCTCATGGACTTCAGCTTCCAAAACTGTGACAAGTAAGTGTGTCTTGTTAAAGGCCCCCAGTCTGTGGTATTTGGTTGTGGCAGCCCTAGCAAGCTAATGCAATACTATATAAATATTAGGTTGAATCATGACATTGCCATTTTTACTGGTCAAAACCCATCACATCAGCAGTTTCATACAGCCCAATCTAATCATAAGTGTACATACAATAAAAATGACATGTCATAATTGTGCATTTTCTCCATTTTGGACAGTGTTCTTTGAGGTCCAGGAGACACATCTTATTTAATCTTTGCTTTCTCTTCTCCCCAGGCTTCTGCTGGTATTTGGTAGACACTGGTGACTGATGAGTAAATTACCAAGATGAACATTTTGAATTCCTGTTCCAATAGAAGCCTTAACATGGTTTATATCAAGGCTAGTTCTCTCATTAAAAAGAATTACCTTGCACTTATTGGCAGGAACTATTGAACTGTTTGCCAAGACTTTTTCTTCTCACTTCATAGCAACACAAATTAAATGCGTCTTCACAAAACACACACACACACACAGCCCAGTGTCAGCCAACCTTTCTTGAGTCACACTACTCACACACAGGCACCTTCTCCCCAGGCTCACAGGTGGCACAAAGGATGTTCACCCCGAGGTCAAGGGTGGGTTGGGAGGCAGAGAGTGAGTGGTGTGTGGTCCCAGAGCCTGCCCGGTGTCCTGACCCCTCCTCAAACACCATGCCCACTCTGAGCACGTGATGCCAGGCTCCTACTCCTGGGAGGAGCTGGGGCTCTGGGTACAGTCATGTTTCTAAAAAGCTTCTGATACGCAAGAGAAAAAGAAAAGCACCTTCCCTTCAAATGCATGAGTCAAAATTGACACTTAGCGCTGGAATCACAAAAAATCACAGACACAGGAAAAGGCTGTCATCTCCTAAAACCATGTGGTTCACTGGTTCTCCCAGTGTGGACTGCTGAGCCAGGCTGCCAGCTGGTCCTTTCAAGAGATATGTCATTTCCAAATTGGGTCAATCCTTGGGCCTCACGCCCTGAATGCATGCTTTCTTGGAAAGTTATTCCAAATCTTCTTTATCCTTTGAACATAATTTTGACTGTCAGAGCCTCTAACGTCAATTTGCTAACATTCTTGGCTTTTAAAATCTCCTACATTGACATTTTATTTTGCAAAGCTGGGTATTTTTCCTTCTCGATGTGGGAAGGTTGGAAGTTGCTTCCTTGAGCACCCACCACTAAGGTGGTGGCCCATGGGGTAGGTGGGTAGGTTTGTGATTCAGCAAGTGGAATGAAATGGGAGAATCTAGGTGATGGGTGAATGGGTGCTTGCTGTAACAGTCCTTCAATATTTCTGTGCACTTGAAACTTTCATAAAGTTGAGGAAAAAAATTGATGGATGTGTCTTTTCTTGAGACAGTAAGCAGCATATGTTCCCACATTCATGTCTTTCTACCAAGGGACCAAGAACCTTAAGAAAGTCACATATTGTATGACTCCATTCATATAAAATACCCAGGTGAGGCAAATCCATAGAAGCAGAAAGTAGATTAATAGTAGATTAGTAGAAAGATGAGTGGTTGCCACAGCAGAGGGAAGGCAGAATGGAGGTGATGGATAAGGACAGTAGATTGCTTTCTGGGGCAATGAGAATGCTCTAAAATTGAACCTGGTGATGGTTGCACAGCTTTATGAATATACTAAGAGCCACTGAATTGTCTATTTTAAATGGGTGGGTTGTGTGGTATGTGAATTATGTCTCAATAAAGCTGTTAGATGTAAGAAAAATACCTTCAAGGAAGTGAGTTTGCTAAGGTTATTAAAGCACAGCAGAACAGGACAAAACAGGACAAAACCCAGACACCTACCCATGAAGCTGTTCAGAATATTCTACTAATGAATTGCAGACGGCCAAAAAATGACAGGCATGTTTTGATTTTCTTTCATTTTTGCTCTCTTGACAAATGTGGAGTCAAACGAAGAACTCTCTGAGACTCATCTACAGGATCTTCATTCCTAGTTGTAATGACTGCAGTAGAATGGGCCCCAGGCACTAGTTGCCTGGTGAATGAGTGAATGCGTGAGTGAGTGAGTGAATGAGTGAGTGAGTGAATGCGTGAGTGAGTGAATGAGTGAGTGAATGAGTGAGTGAATGAGTGAGTGAGTGAGTGAATGAATGATTGAGTGAGTGAGTGAATGAATGAGTGAATGAGTGAGTGAGTGAATGAATGAGTGAATGAATGAGCAAACACCTTGCCCTCAACTTGGCCTTTCCTATTACTTCCCCCTCGCTGTCTTGGAATGAATGTTTCACTTTTTCTTAACCATGAGGGTTACAGCTGTTTCTTCATGCTATCAAAGATCCTTGTTTCCTCCAAGTCCAAACAGGAGCCCTGGTCTTGTGACACATTTGACCTGGTGACATCACTGCCACTCTCGGGCTTTGGTTTCCCATCTATAAAATGAAGGGCAGGTTAAACGATGGTCTCTAAGGTTCCTTCCAACCCTGGTAAATTATGACAGTCTTTACCCAAGTGATAGTTATTCATGGATGAGCAGAAAGTTATAAAATTATTCCTGGTGGGCAGATTCAAACTGAAGTCCTCGTGGTTTTTCCTACATGACATGTAACATTTTACAATAGAGTATAAGTGCAGAAAGTGAAAAGGCAGCCATTAAAGGTGAGAAAAATTAACATCCAGGAAAGAATGCCTGTATAAATTGCTCACTCTGACTTCAGGGGATAATTTTTTTAAAGTAAGATCACGAGAAGTAGATTTATGTTCCCAGATCCAATGCAAATGCAGGATTTGTACAATAACCATTTATCAGCTCCCAAAGAGCTGATTTATGGCCCAACCACCCTACTTGGTATTCTGACGGGCTCAGAAAGTTAACATGACAACACAGAAAGAAATATCCTCGGACTCGTTGCAGATGACGGCTTATAAATGAGCACAACTTGATTTTCTGCTCTGGAAAATTAGTGTTTTGAAACTCTCATTAGAAATCAGTCGTTAAAGCTGTTCCCAAACTTGACTGTTTGGCCCCTTGCTTTATTGCTGTTTTAGTCATTTAATTTCCTGACAGCGTTGGGCAGGAAAAGGACTGCCTTTGCTTTAGAACATTCTAGGTCAACTTCTTTGTCTAGATTTAACTCCCAATCCCCAGCCAGACTGTGCCCAGGACACATCTCACTACTGGCCCCCCTGCAGAGATTGTGCACCCATGTATGAAAAGGTAGGTGATGGGGAATCAGTGTCCAGCAGGTGACAAGTGGGATGAGGAGAACTCTGTCCAGGATGGTGCCCTGAGCTCCCACCTGGTCTGTGGGAGGCACTGTGCTGGCCTCAAGCAAGTGGAGACAGAGGGGCTCCTGACCTTCCTCCTTTAATATTAGTGGAAAGACTGAAGCAGTGTTTCCCAGGCTGGGTACCCTATGGTCCTGGCCCCAGAATCACCTGTGGAATTAAAGATACAGATTCCCAGGCCCTGACACTGGAGTTCTTGATTTGGTAGGGGCTAAGCCTCTGTGATTTTAATACCTCCCATGGGTTTTTGATGCAGCTGGTCCAGGGATGGGCACTGGGGATTCACTGGAGCCCAGGGTCTGCCATTACTGCAAGCAGTTGTAAGACTGAGGCACTCAAATAAAGCATTGAGTCCAGGGGATTTGATCTAAGGGAGGTCAGCAAACAGATCAGGAATCGTCTCTCTGAGGAGGGGTTGGCCATGAAGCCTCCTTTTCATTCCTCATGTCCAGTGAATCGTCAGATCACCGATTGCTGCTTCCTTCATGTTTCTCAGCTCTGTTGCACATCTTTGAATTCTCTTTCTTGCTGCTCTAGTCCTGATGGCTATCATTTCTTAAGTGGCCTCCCAGCCTCTTCTCTCTTCCCCTAATGTCTGTCTTGTGCCTGAGTGAGCTTTTTCTAAAAAGCAGATCTGGTCACAGCATCCCTCTGAGCTCAGTCCTTCAGGTGTCCCAAGGTCTACACATTGAGGCTTGAGTCCCAGAGCGGACCACACGAGACCCTGCACAGTTGTGCCCCCTTGTTGAGGGTGCAGATCTAGCCTCTGTGCCTCTGCCTATGCTGTTTCCTGGGCCTGTGCATCCTTTCCCTGGTCTGCCTTTAAGTCTCAGCCTGGCTGTCTCTTCCTTCCCTGACTCTCATAGCAGACTTGCTGCCCTTGTCAGATGGTCCTGTTTTGCATTTTCATCACAGCTTTTGTATTTATGATTATAAAGTGTTTGTTTATACAGCTACCTCTTCCTCTAGACTAGATAGTAGGGGCCATTTATGTTTTGATGTCTGTATATTCCCAGTCTCTGTGAATTAGGGGTTAATTCACATTTGCTCAGTGAATGAAGGTGCCCAGAGGGAATTCTGGGGTAGGATAATCCTGGAAATGGTAGGAAGGCTGGGAAGATACACAGGAGCTCACCCAAAGGCCGAACGAAGGGAGCTGCTCTTAGCCAGGTCTCCTCTTGGAATTGCCCTGGTTCCAACACAGCCTTTGTTCAACCAGCAGCCTGTGTCCCTGCTGATCTCTCTCCATCAATGACACTGTTCCTGTGGGGAGCCTGGCACTGCTCAGGTAGGTAGGGAAGGATGAGGTAAGGATACAGATCTCTAGGAGAGCTCCCCAGGACCCCTTCAGGAGGACTGTAGGAGATGGGCTTCAACATAGTTACAGGAGGTCTGAACTAGGAAGGACTCTCCCATGGCCAGTTTGAGCTTGTTCAACTTCATCCACCCTTGTGTCCATATATCTACCCATGTGTCCATCCATATATACATTCACATATCCATCCATGCATGCATCCATCCAAGCATCTATCCATCCATCCATATATCCATTTGTATATTCACCCATTCATTCATGCATCCATTCATTTATCTATCCATGCATCCATCCATCCATGTATCCATCATATACTCATTCATATATCCATCTATGCATCCATGCATCCAAGCATCCATCCATGTATCCATAAATCATTTCAATATTCATCATATGGCTATTATGTGATAGCAACTCTTATGTCTATTGCACATATGACAGAGATTTTATGCTCTAGAAGAGAAAGCAAGATCACAAACCACATGTAAACAGACTATACGGTAACTTTAGAGAGTGACACATGCTCTGAAAGCCATTGCACTGGGCAATGGTACAGGGAGTAACTAGGAACAGGTGGGCAGAGCTGGGCAGGGCTTCTTTAGTGAGAAATGACCAAGGAAAGCCTCTCAGAGGAGATGACAGATGAGACCCAAGTGAAAAGGAGATAGTCAGGTGGAGACATGGTGGGGAGAACACTCCAGGCAGAGGAAACCACAGTGAGCTGGTGCGTCAGGGAGGATCCTCCAACTGGGAAGCAGTTTGGGGAGAGTGGCTAGAGCAGATGCCAGCAGGTGGACCCAAGTTCAAATCCTCGCTCAGTCATTAACACCTGTGCGTCACTGGGAGCGGTACTAACCTGTTGGAGCATTTACTTCCCCATATCTAAAAGAGAGAGACTCAAACCTGACTCATCAGGTGGCTGTGGAGATGACATTATAGGTAGAGCAAGGTCCTTGGCTGGGTGCGGGGCGGGTAGCTGCTCAAACCCAGATATTTCCGAATCCTTTTGCCAAGTGAAAGTTGCCGTACTTTTGGCATCAGCATCCTCAGACAGGTGAAAAGATTGATCACCTCGGTTCTGGTAACCAGTTTCAGACCGACACCTCTATTGG
The DNA here is from genome assembly GCF_009834535.1 of Camelus ferus. Taxonomy (NCBI): domain Eukaryota; kingdom Metazoa; phylum Chordata; class Mammalia; order Artiodactyla; family Camelidae; genus Camelus; species Camelus ferus. Next base: position 56,240,886 of record NC_045704.1, on the reverse strand, counting down.
ATTTCGGTTTTGTTCCATATTTTAAAGTTGCTTGGTGTACTCCCTTTATTATGCATGTCAGCCGGCTCTAGTCACCGTGAAACTAGAAGGTCACAGCTTGGCTCTGGGTTCAGAAATACTGGCACCTGTCAGGCACATGATTTAGGGACTTGGCCTTCCTCGGTGGAACCACAGAGTAGTAAAATCAAGTCAATGGTTCAATCCGTTGCTGCTGAATAAAAGCTGGGAGAAATCTTAAGCTGCTATATGAACACTGAACTTTTTATTAGTCAGTGTTTTTAGTAAGATGACATTGAACCTGCGTTTTCCTCCTGCAGTCTCCAAACAGCTCAGCTTTAGAAGGAAGAGCCAGAGACTTTGAATAGGCAGCTACGACCCTGATGGATAAAATCTCCCCCAAACCCCAAAACCAAACCAAGAGGAAAACCACGCACCTTCCAAGGGTGTGGGACAATAGGACACACAAGCTCAGGCTTGCTACTTTATATTTTCATATTTTAGGCTTCTCTCTTTTGATGACATTCACATCTGGCTCTTACTTTCCTTTCCTATCGCCAGAGGTACACTGGTCTAGCTTCAACATCTGGTTTTCTAGAGTGAAAAAAAGGCCCTGACGAGCAGCCTGTGCCTGTTTCCACGGTGTAAATATGTCCGTTGCACCGGTTTCAAGTCACTCCTGAGGCTGCTGAGTGCGGAATGAGGAAGAGACCTAACAACTGGCTCTCATGAGCTGGTCTGAATCAGCTCGGGGACCCCATGGCCGCACCATCACCCTAAAATCATGACCACCTACTCCGGTTGGGCGCGGTGTCAGGACGGCACACGTAGCTCACAGCACAGGAACCACCACGGTTGGAGGCAGGGACTGTTACTACCAGTTCAGGGGGGAGGGCGCTGGGCTCAGAGGGACTGTGGGGCTGGCACCGGCTCCCATCATGAGAAAGTGGCAGAGCTGGGATGTGGGGCTACTGGCACATCTCACAGTGGCACCCTCCCCCTTGCCCCCATTCCAAGTCCTATTGTTTCTTCCCAGGATGAGTGCCTTGCTTCCCAACAGGCTCCATGACGGCAGCGTCCCTGGGGTCCTCCCACCATGCTCTTCAGCTTACATACCCGTCTGCCCAGCTCAGAGCTAAGTCTGGTTTACTTGGCTTGGCCCCAGAGTACAGCCTGTACTTCCTCATGCAATCCCTTTACTCTAGTGAAACGGATTGGCCCACTGTCCCCGGATGTGCCTGAAATCATTGACCACCCTCTCCCCTCAGCTTCTCCTTACCCTGCTTATCCGTGATGGTCCCATTCAAGTCCTGGCCCCTCCTACCAGCCCTCCTGGGCCACTTTAGTCCCTGGGGCTCTCTTCCTTTGTGGAGTTGCTACAGCATTTCCACCTGGACCTCTCGCTCAGCCCTCGGTAGCAGTGGCTCGTATAAAACCTCTGCTGTTTGCTGAGGTGGAGTTCTTCCTGCTTCCAGGATACCACAGATTACTCGAGGGTAGAGACAGCGTGGTCTACATAATTATAGAAGAGTCATAAAGAATCTCTTGCTCAGACAGGGGTTCAGTAGCAGTGCCCAGAGCAGAATGTACCTGACTTGTCCCCTGAGAGTAACTGTAAGGAATGATGCTGCTACTCTGGGGTCTCAGACCCAAGAGCAGGCTTACGAGAACAAACTCAATTTATTAAAAAATATTTTAAAACAGCAGATCTCATTCTTTCCTCCCTTTGAACTGTATTTAATTGTTACGAAGAATAAAAGAAGGCAAATTCTCTGTGGCTGGGTGTACAAAGGATATGAGTTCATCTGTGCTCTGGGTGTGGGATACAAGATATATCATAACTCGACTCTCCAATCCACAGAGTTTTGGAGAGTAGATGGGGCTGCCAAGTGTAAGTTGGTCTGGATGGCTGCTAGCCATGACCTTCAGGTGACTTTGGTGGTGCTTTGAAGAAGCATGGCCACCCTTCCCTAGTAGTGGCTGGGTGAGCCCAGTGCGCACCACTGAGCTCACAGATAACAACCACTCCAGCCAGAAAGAGAGCGTGGGGTCCTGATGTTGTGTAAACACGGCACTACTGATGATGATGTAGGTGTAAACATGGAAACTCCCTGGGTCAGGAAGACCCATGCCTGAGTGCCAAGGCCACCCACCCCCAGGCACACACTGCTGGAGCCTGAACCACCTCAGACATGGTTCAGAGCCACTCCGTGGAGGCTGTGTCAGGGAGAACATTATGCAAGGATGCTGCCTGCTCCTTAGAAGGGGCCCCATGGGATTCATCTTCTACAACGGACTGGCCCTGGGTTTGGGATTGCACTGAGTCCACATCTGGCTCTAGGAAGCCAAATTCCCCCTTCTCTCAGGGTGTGGGAGTCAGTGAGAGCAAAGCTTGATAAATTCTGGAATCAAAATATCACTGTCATTTGTGCCTGATCAATGGCATACCATGTGACCATTTGCTTCTCACTAATAATTTGTCTTAAAAAGAGACAGAGACCAGGAGAGAGCAATGAGTTAGTTTTAAGAGACACTGACAGTGCCCTGGCACTCTTACCCCCACAGGGCACATCAGGCTAGTGCCACCTGCCAGCACCTGTTTCCATGTCTGAGATCTTGCTCTGGGAGCTAGAGTCCTTTGCCCACCTGTGCAGCAGCCTGGATGTGCAGGGGAATCAGCCCCTTCAGAGCACCCTCACCAATGGACTGATGGAAACTGATGTGTAAATACCCCGGCTCCATTGCTTTTCGTGGACCAAGATTTCATGGGGTTCTGGGGTTCCCCTGGTGGGACAGCCGCCCCTTTGCCAACAGCGGTGGCTGGCTGGAAATTGCAGAGTGCACTGGCCGGGTCTCCTTCCTTGTCCCACTTCCCACTCCCTTTTTGGTCTTTTATGAGATCACTTCCCAAATCGACAACTTGCGCCCAAATCCTTGTCTCATTGTCTGCTTCCAGGGCAATCAAAACTGAGACAGTTGTGTCAAGAGAATTCCTATCAGACTGTGCTTAATTCTTCCAGAAGCCAGTGCCTAGACCAGCATGGAATGACTTCCTCCAGGATAGTGGTGGGTTCATTCCAGTGGGCTCTCCTGAGTGTCTCAGTAATATGAGAACAAGGTGAGCAGAGCTGGAACTGAATGGGTTTCCACGAGTGAAAATTCAGAGAAAGGTGTCTGGTGCACCTGCAGGCTGAGGTTTTAAAGAGCTGCCTCATGGGAGTTACAAAGAGATAGCAGGCTTTGCCTGCAGGGGCGATGGTTAACTGACCTACTTTCCCCCAAACTAGCTCTCTCAACCCTCACCAAAGCTCTAGAGGAAGGTATTTCATTGCCACCTGGAGACAAGCAGACACTGAAACACTGAAAGGTTAAAGGGCCTCATTGGTCCCCAAGAGACGTGAATGTGGTCATAGATGTGGAACCCCATCCGGCTTACTCCCTCACATAGTAGGTGCTCATTTAATATTTCCTGTTTCTTCTTAATGTGCTAGTGCGCTCCTTCAGAACAACGGCCTGGCCTGGTTCTCAGGTGTCTGAGTCTCTTTCATGTGACAGAAAAAAGACAAAAATGGGACTCTTAGATCTGGTACTAGTGAAGTAGGCAATTCAGACCAATCCTCCCACTAAACATAAGGTGCTGGAAAATATATACAGACAGAAAATGGGGAAGAAGTCAGGACTGGACAGAGACTGCAGGACAGACAGCAATCTGCACAGGTCTTCATTTCCTCACATCCTTAATGGCTTTTACCCCACTTCAAGGGGAGTCTTAGAGAGTTTTGCAGGTAATGTTGTCAAAATTCAATGTCTGAAAATTCAGTCATTTCCAAAGGGTGTTTGATGTTAGAAAAAAGGAGCAAGACTAGAAGATTATACCTATTCAAGTAAACAATCATTGAAGAGGCCAACAGGGGGAGAAAGAAGTGGAAATCAGGGGTTTCCAAGGGTTGGTGGGGGGTAGGAGGAATGAATGGGCAGAGAACAGGGGATTTCAGGGAGTGAAGCTATGCAGTGTGAAACTATCACGGTGGATACACGTCCTTATAGATTTGTCCAAACCCATAGAACGTACAATGCCAAGAGTAAACCCTAACGTAGACGCAGACTTTGGTTGATGATGTATGATGTACTTTCTTCAGTTGTAACCAATACTCCACTCTGTGGGGATGCTGGTGACGTGGGAGGCTGTCCATGTGTGGGGGCAGGGGGCATCAGGGATATCTCTGCACCTTCTCCTCAATTTTGCTCGAAAAAGTGACTCGAAAACTGCTCTAAAAAATAGTCTATTAAAAAAACTGGGTAAGTCTAGGTTTCTCCAGTTTTATGAAAACAAGATTAACTCAGCAAAATGGAAGATTGTATCAAGAATACAATATTAAAGGTAAATTGTATACACAGGTGAAAGATTTCTGATAGAATATTCATTAAGCGTGGAGGGAACATAATCACAAATTGGGAAGGGGGAGAGGAGTGGACATATCCCTCCCCCCACCTCCCACATGACATTTCTTCACCCTTCATTTTGGTAAAAATACCCTGATTGCCACTACCCCACCCCAAATCAATCTATCATCAAGGTCAACCATCCCCTGGCTGTGGAGTGGGCCCTGACCCAAACCAGGCCATCAAAACCACCCTCAAATCTGACTCCAGGCCTAGGTAGACAGCTGGGGCCAAGCCTGTCTGTGATGCTGCTGCCCCTGGTCTCCCACCCAACTCTGGGTCCCACCTGATGGGGACCACCTGCTTGTTGAATTTGTCGGTGGCTACATAGCCTTCTGATACATTTTGGGGTTTTTCTGCATACAGTTTTCCAGAGTTAATTTCTGTTGCTTGCATCCAATTCCAATAGATAAAAAGCCCATTTCAGAAACAGGACCCTATTTGGAAATGCATTTTGGTGCTGCCGCTGCTACTAGGAAGGAGAGGTGCCTGGACCTGGTAGTCAGGAGCCCCAGGCTGGTGTTAAAATCCCCCTCCCACTCTGCAGCCTGGAGAAATGCTCGGAAATGCTGAAACAAACAACTGCCTGCAGGAAATCCCTGCGCCTGCTGGGGTAAGGTCAGTGAAGATAAAGTGGATGGGTTCTTGCAACGGAAGAATAGCTGTGAAGGAAGCATTATCTAATCCCGATCAAGTAAAGGGGAATGTTAACCTCGGATGAGAAGACAGACTTGGTGTTAGCTGTAAGTAGCTGTGCGCCAAGTGCAGGAATAGCCCAAGAGATTATTACAGAGAATTTAGTATTTATGCCAGCATGCACTCATAGCAATAAAGCTCCATTTCATACCTTTTGTGGAATGAGGTGGGGGCATTTATGAGCGAAGGTGTGCATGCATAAATGAAGAAATACACTAAACGACAGCAACGAAGCTCCCATTCTTGAACACAGCTGCCATGTTACCCAGTCCTAGCTGGAAAGCCTTGCTCAGCAAATAACAATTACCTGCGATTATAAGTGATGTGTGGGAACACATGGGCATATGGAACACACTCATGCTTCTCCTTCCTCTTAAAAACACAAGAGAAGTGGGAAAAGGTAGCTGGCAAAATCTCTAATTAAAAATTAAAGACATACTGTCATTGAAGATGAAAATAAATGCATATCATCAGAACCCCTCCTTATAGGAGATTAAGAAGGCATTTTCCTATTCTGTCTTCAATAAAAAAGCTACGAAATGTAAACAAACAAGCAAACAAACAAACAAAAAATCCACAGGCTCCAGGATGTCAAACACTCTGCCTATTTAACTCATGAATATTTAATAGCTCCTGAGTCTATTTTGTGATACTAATTTGAGTTATGGTCTCCATAAACAATGCTTTAAAACCATCTCTCCTACTGGTGGTTGAGACCCTTTATCAATAGGTAAAACCCCTCAGCTTTGGTGATGGAAATAGAAAACATCACATGGTTAGTTACTGGATATCTGCAGAGCAACCTGGTTGTAGGGAACTGAAGGATAGCCCCCCACCACCAGCCACCATATACCGCCATGAAAACACACCTGAGATCCTAGGGGCAGCCGGCTCAAGTAGTTGGTCACTTTGGAAGCATGTGTCACAGTGTACATATGTGTGTTTTAATGCCAACTGCATATTACTTAGAGTGTATTATTTTATATCTATTAAGTATTTCTGTCAATAATAAAAACCATTTTTTAAGGACAAGGATATTAACAGCATTCGAGGTAAGTTGTTAAATCAACATATTCCTCTCAGCATTTCCAGAAACCACAGACAGGGCCCAAAGTGCCATTTACTATCATGTGACTTGTGTAGATATGATTGTAGTGGCTTCTGCAGTATCTGTTCCCTTTTCTTCCAGCCAGATCACCTGCCTTTCCTTTGAGAAGCCAGCCCTCTGCCACACTGACCCCAGGGTTTTGCTCTCGCACTAGATCCTCTGAGTTGACCCAGGCCTGTGGCCAGTGATTGGTGTAGGCTGGGCCCCTGATGCATTCTGGACCCAGGAATTCTGTTGGAACTCTGGGAAGGAACTTTCCTGGGGCTGTATTCCTGGAGCTATTGCTGGCATTTGCTACATGAGGTCAAGGTTGAAAGTGAAGGTGATGGGGGGTACAGTGAGCCCAGACAGAGAGAAGACTCCTGAGAGTCCCGCCCTGATGGCCCAGGCAGGGCTGACGTCACCAGTGGGTACTGTTCTAATTGGCTGGCGCCACTGCTAATGGTTCCTATTTGCATATTTCCCACCAATACTCAGATCCAGCTCTGGCTAAAATCACATTGCCCAGTTATGTGGGCTAATCAGTCCACTTTTTGGTTTTCTTCTCATGCCAGTTTGAGTTAGGTTTCATTTGTTACTAAAATAGTCTCGACTGACAGATAAATCCACCATTTGTGAGGGTGAAAATTTAAGTAACAAGCTTTTCTGCCTATAGATTTGAAAATTAAACTTTTTTTTTGGTGAGAGGGAAATTCAAGAGATGCAAAGATCTATTTGGATTGTTTTTTTTTCTTCTTTGAAATGCCCCTTCCTCCCCAATTTTGTATAGGAGTGCAGTGCTCGTTAGGAACTAGCCTGGCTTCATTAAGAATACGTTTGGTCAATAGAATCTCATTTCTCATGAAAATGAGGTACGCTCTACCTGGACTCAAGTGAGGCATTCACACTGCCAAGTGGGAAAGACAGATGGTGGGGGTGATGACCGACTATTAGGTGAGCTCCCCCTGGTGGAGGGGTTGTTTCTGGTGGGTGCTGGATTATAACACTCCCAACTGTTGACTTCTCAGTCAAAGAGTTGAGCCTACTGGACCGAGAGAGGATGAGAGAAGAGATGCTGGCAATTGCTTCAAAGCTGGGCTGATCTGTTTGCTGTGTGGTGATAGAGACAGAGGCTAAAACTCACAGTTCCCTTGCTACTGGCTTGAACTATAATCAGTCCATTAATTAAGAATCTAAAGGGCTCAGATTATTTTGAACTGAGGCTCATTTGGCCTGAATCATGCTGGTATTTGAAACCAAAAGTCTCCCCACCTTAACATTTCTTCACTAGTGGCTTCAAAATGCACTGTCATTCCTAAGTCACTTTGCAGAATGTTTTTACTATTTTGATAAAAATCCAAGTGATGTATGAATAAACTTAATAGGGCTGAATTTCTAGAGAAGCCATGTTGTTTTATACATATCTCTACACTTTTATTATGTATGTGTTTAACATAACATGTGGCAGATATGACACATGGTGAACTGAATAGAGTCTAGCCACCCAGAGCAAAACAACGTCTATAACATTGAAATTAAGAGGCAATATGGTATTCTTCCAAAAAAGGGGGAAATGTGTCCACAAATCAAATAATGGAGGTAAAATATGAAACATTGCCTCAAATTGTGTAGCAAGGTGGCTGGTGTAGAGGCAACAACAGGACTTCCCCCACCTTCTTGTCCCAGGATATTTTTTTCTCTAACATACCATTAATTAAGGTAAAGTATGGGGATTTCTATTTTGCCTGGATTTTTCTTAGCTGTATTTTTTCTTACTCTACCTGCCATGCATTGAATAGATCCCGTTTCTGAATCTGAATCAGGTCTATCACAACTCAGGTGTGCCTGGTCCTGGAGCTTGGTTTTCATGAGTTGTAAGAGCCACAAAATCTCCAAGAGCTGTTGTAATGCACGGATTCTCTCTTATCCACCCAAGTCCCCTTTAAAAGGCACTGCCCTGAATTCTAACAGTGTCCAAATCCCCGTGCTGAAGCCCTAATCCCAGCACTTCAGAATGTGACCATATTTGGAGACAGGGTCTTTAAGGAGGTGTTTAAGTTAAATGAGGTCATTGGGGTGTGGCCCTGATTCAGCGTAACTGGTGTCCTTATAAGAAGAGATCAGGACACGGACACACAGGGAGGGAAGACCACGTGATGACACAGGGAGAAGACTGCCGTCTACACGCCCAGGAGAGAGGCCTCAGGAGGAACCAAACCCGTGGACACCTTGATCTCAGACTTCTGGCCTCCAGAACTGTAAGAAAATACATTTCTGTTGCTTCAGCCCCCAAGTCAATGGTACTTTTCGGCAGCCCGAGCAAACTAAGACAGGGTCTCTGAAGTGTCTGAACGCATGCTAGCCGGTGTGCCTCTCCATTATTAGGCAAGTTTGCTAACTGAGCCGATTACATTAAGATAAAGCCGCTGAAATGAACCAATTCCTATTCTGCCATCTATTATGCTCACGACAGCCAGTTTGGGTTTGTTCCCCGGTACTGGTTGCTCACAGAAGGCGATGCACAAAGAAGCTTCTCCTTCCGCCTGCCTGATTAATTACACGGCCGCGCATCACCGCTGAAGGTGGAGGCAGGCCGACTACAGCCAGCCCTCTGCATATGTGGGTTCCACATTGAGGATTCCACCAACTGTGGATCAAAAATATTCAGGAAAAAAATACTCCAGAAAGTTTCACAAAGCAAACTTGAATTTGCTGTGTGCTGGCAACTATTTAGGTAGCATTTATATCGTATTTACAACTATTTACATAGCATTTACATTGTGTTAGGCATTACAAGGAATCTAAAGAAGATTTCAACGTGCGTGGGTTCTGTGTAAACACTACGCCGTTTTACATAAGGGATTTGAGCATCCGTGGATTTTGGTATGCGCTGGGATCCTGGAACCAATACCCCGTAGGTAAGGTGGGACAACTGTATTGACTTTCCGATGGGATACCCTGAACTCTCCCTGCGCCTGAATTCACAGGACTTCTATCTGGAGAAGCCCAGGGAAGGGCCACTTAGGTGCCTGTTCCCCACCCAGACAGGGGCCACTGCCCTGTGGGAGGCGGGGTCTGCCATGGACCCTCTGTTTGTCCCCAGGGTCCAGAACGCTGAGTCAGTGTTCTAGCAGCCAGGAAGGGCAGTCTTCTCTATTTTGAGCCCCAATGCATCCCCTATAATTATACCCTGTTCATTCCAGTCTGACCCACTGGAGATGACTTCCTTCCTCCTTCAAATATCAGCAAGATGGCGACTTCTTGTCCCTCAAGAGTTCCCTCTCCAGTCCTCACTTCTCCCGAGTGCCTTCCATCACAGACTGCGAAGTCCTTTCCTATTCTTCATAACAAGCACAATAGCCCTGTTTCCTAAGGGCTAAGGGGGTGGCACTCACTGTGCTAAGTGCTTCACATTTGTTGAATTCTAACTCATTATGACCTTGTTTTTAATCCCATCTCAGATGAGGAAACTCAGGTTTGGGAAACTAAGTCAGTTCCCCCATGTCTCATCACTGCCAAGGGCTGGACATTCTGGTTTTCTATGATTCCAAAGTCTTCTTTCTTTTTTTCCCCCAACTCTTTAAAAATTGTGGTAAAATACACCTAATATATAATTTACCTTCCTAATCATTTTAACTGTAAAGTTTGGTGGCATTTTAAGTATGTGCATGAGGTTGTGTTAGCATCACCACCATCGTCTCCAGAACTCTCCTCTTCTTGTAAGACTGAAACTCTATCCATCAAACACTTAACTCCCTATTCCCCGCCCCGCCCTCCTCCAGACATTGGCAACCACCATTCTACTTTCTGTCTCAATGGACTTGATTAATCTACATGTCTCATAAGGAGGAATCAGACAGTATTCATGTTTTTGTGACTGGCTTATTTCACTTAGCAGAATGCCCTCAAAGTTCATCTGGGTTGTAGCGTGTGTCAGAATCGCCTTCCTTTTTAAGGCTGAATGATATTCCATTGCCTGTATAGATCACATTTTGCTTATCCATTCACCCACTGAGGGACACTTGGGTTACTTTCGCATTTAAGCTGTGGTGAATAATACTGCTATGAACATGGGTGTACAAATATCTTTTTGAGAGTCTGCTTTCAGTTCTTTTGGGTGTTTATCTAGAAGTGGAATTGCTGGATCATATGATAATCCTATTTTTTGAGGAATCACCTTGCTATTTTCCATAACATTTTACATTCTCACCAATAGTGCACAAGGGTTCCAATTCCTTCACTATCCTTGGTAACACTTATCTTTTTCTGTTTTTTTTTTTTTTTTTTTTTTTGATTCTAGTCATCCTAATGGGTGTGAAGTGGTATCTCATTGTAGCTTTGGTTTATATTTCCTCAGTGATTAGCCATGCTGAGCATCTTTTCACACGTTTATTGGCCAGTTGTATATCTTTTTTGTAGAAATGCACAGTCCTTCTTCCTTAGCTCCTACACACTCATTTTCCCAGGCTGTCCTCCTTGAATGAACTAGAGTTTACTGGCAGCCCCTTTAAACAGAGGCATCAGGAGGAACACAGAAGCCCAGCGAGCAGCCAGGTGGCTTTGGCTCCAGGCCAGTTGTTGGATTTTGAGACTCTCTTAGCTTTTCTAATGGCCACATGATACTTTTGCCCAAGACTAAGCTTACAGTCAGTGAAAGCCTCCAGGCCCTTAAAAATTGCCTTGAATGGGTTTTAAGCCAGCTCTCTTGCTTTGAAGCAGGGGTCATTTGGTCAAGTTGCAGCCTGTTGTTTTTGCACACAGTTTCTCAGTCTCGGCACTGCTGACACTCGGGGCCGGATAATTCTTTGTTGCAGAGGGGCCATCCTATGCATTATAGGACATTAAGCAGCAACTCTAGCTTTTGTCTGCTAGAAGCCAATGGCAACCCCCTCCCAAAATATTCCAGATATTGCCAGATGTCTTCTGAGGGGGGGGGGTGCAAAAATCACATCTGGTTAAGAACAACTGTTCTAGTATATTTCAGGCATCTAAGGAGGGGTCACTTGCTTTTTACTACTTGGGGATGTTCAAGATTCTGGAGGAACGAATAATGCTTCTTAAAATCTCAGTTCTTTCTATGAGTGCAGATAACTTGAGAAAGGGACAAAAATAATGAACTGAGATAGCTGACAGGGTCAGGAGCTGAGAAACACCCTTTAAAAAGATCTGCCATATGTCTGATGCAGACGGCCAACACAAAATGCAGAGTGAACACTCAGATTCTGTTACAGAGGATGATAAAGTCCATGAATAAAATGTTTGTTTCCTTGTAGCAAAAATGAAATTATTCATTTCATTCTCCTCCCATCATGTGTGACTAGCTCCAGACAAATATAAATAGGTCTGGTGATAAAAGTGTTTTAAGAGGCTTGCTGCGGATAGCAAAGGAACACTAGCTCTCTAAATAGTTAAATGAGTGTTTATTGGGTGTTTGCTCTGTACGAGGCCCTTGTGGACACCGTGAAGGCAGGGCACAAGGATGATTAAGACACAATTCCTGGGCTGAGGTGGTGTTTCCCAAATGCAGCACACGCAGGACCCTTGGTTCTGGGAGATTCTTGGTGTGTGGGGATGAATGTGGAGTGAACAGTATTGATCAGAGGGGGATGCAATGGGGGAATGCTCTTTGATTGGAAGGAGAAATATATGAGGGTTAATGTATTAGGTGCTTATGACTGTTGTAACAAATGATCACAAACCTAGTGACTTAACTTGAATTTATTATTTTACAGTTCTGGAGGTCATGGTCTAAAATTAAGATGAAATGCCCAGGAACAGATGCCCTGTGGCATGGAAAGTGGGGTTATCAAAGATATAGCAGGGGGCAGAAAAAATACAATGAAAGTCTACCCAAAGCCAGTAATTGACCAAGGGTAGAAGGATCTATGGATGATCATTAGCAATTAGTTAATAAAGAAATTATATATTGAGGTCTACTGTGTGGAAGACACTGGGGATGCAATGGTTGAAAACAGAGACAGTTCCTGCCTTCACTGAGTATATAGTCCAGTGGGAAAAACAGACAGGAAACAAAGATCTGCAAATGAGATTTGTGGGGGTGAAAGGTACATGCAGGAGGCTACAGGAATGTCGTTAGTAGATTAAGGAGAGGCTTCTCTCGGGGAGTGATGTTTGAGCTGAGACCTGCAGTAAGAGGAGTTATCTGTATTCCTCAGGCTGGAGGGTGGGATTCAGGGGGCAGTAGCAGACTGGAGACAGGCAGGTGAACTCAGGAGATGCTGAAAAGATGGAGTCCCCTGGACTTGGTGATGGGGAGGGATATTTGGGTGATGAAGGGCAGGGGAGCACTGAGGATGAAGTCCAGGCTTCTGGCTGGAGCATGAGGGATGGTCCTGCCCATCACAGACACAAGGAGCACTGGGGAAAAGGTGAGGGTGAATTTAGTTCTGATTACATTGAGTCTGACGGGCCTGTGAGGTTCCCAGGTGGAGATGTCCAGCAGAAGTTGTTTGTATGGAACAGAGGAGCAGGAGAGGTGAGGGAGCTTGAGCTGTACACTTGGGAGCCCAGTGCACACTGAACTGGAGCTCTACTGGGATGTTGGGGAGAGGATGCCACGATGGGTCAGAAGCAGGTATTGCTCACTGGGGGTCAAGACTGAGGAGGACAAGGGCTGGAGTTCATGAGGAGGATACGGAGGCCAGAAGGGCTGGAAGACTGGACTGCTAGGGAAGGAGCCTGCAGAGTATGAGGTCTTGGAAATTGGTGGAGGTTTCAGTACTAGTAAGGTTTACAGCTTAACTAATTCATTTCCATCCCATCATCAGTTTTAGCTGAAAGATGACAGTGGACTTCCCAATTAGATGCTATGATTTCCAGTCTTACTACATCTAAATATCACGTTCCTTGCCTTGTTTGGATTCACATGGTTTCCAAGACTGCATTTCCTCCCTGTTCCAGAGCAGGTTTTGGGTATGTATTTTCCAACCACAAAAGCCTGCAGGGAGATGCTGTGGTCTTCATCTGAGACAAGTTCAGTTATTCCTGAATTCACACTTTGGAGCATCCATTTAACATCTGGCTTTGATCACAGTAAGTTACTCAAGGGACATTAAGCCTTTGTTTTCGCACCCAGGAAACAGGAATTGCTATGCTGATCTCATGGTGGTGAGTGAAGATGGAGAGAGATAAGGGATGAGAAAGTACACAGCCCAATGCCCGGAAAATTAACAGCTGCTTACTAAATGCTTGTTAAGTGAATGCATGATTAAGATATTTCCTTGACAGGCTGTAGCTCTCACACGAGTACGAATACCCCAGAAACATCAAAAGCACATACAGATAACTCAATAAAAAATGTTAAATAAAAAAAAGCACATACAGAGATATCCTTATCACAGATGGAAAGCTCCAGGCTTAACATATGGCAAGTTCTTAATAAATATTTATTGATCGACCCATTGAATGGATGCATAAAAGAATGTTATGCCCAGTTCTCTCTCTGCAAGTAGTGAGAGAGGCTCATTTAGGACACTGTCCATTTCCTTCTCCTTTTGTCTCCCCCAGCAGAACAGAGATGCCACCAATTTGGGGCCAAGGATGCCCCAAAGGAGATACAGCTGGGCCATCCCTCTGTTACTCTTCCTCTTCTAGGAAGAGGCAGCTGGTTTCTGGCTGCATGGTGACAAATAGCAGGAGATATATGAGAGCATCTGTCCACAGAAGAGAGCCCAGGGCAAGCCCTGCCCTAGACTGAGTACAAAATACGCTTGAACCCCATCACTATGGGGAGTCAGCACCGACCATCCTTAGTCCTTGAGGGCACGAGCCCCAAGCTCGAAGAAATAGCAATCATTTGCTGAAATCTTAGAATAGGTCTATGCCCTGAGAGCCACAGCAGGAGCTCACTGGCTTGGACCTGCTGTTTCTTAGTTGTGTGATTCCCAACGAATGTGTCTAATCTCTCAGCCTTAGCTGTATTCTTCTGTGAAATAGGGGCAGTAAGACCTGTCTTAATGGTTGTTGGGAAGATGAAACAATAAAACGCACAGAAAATGCCTGGCACTTAGTAATTGCTCCATAAAGCGTAATTCTCTTTTTCTTAGCCTCTCCATCTGATATCACTGTTGTTCTTTTCTTTTTAAGTCATAAATCTTAAGAAACCTAGTTTTCTAGTTTATTTTCCAGGGAGATTCCTAGAGGCAGGTACAGTGACCACAGTATGATATTCTGAAAGCACAAAAGACCAAAAGACCCCAAATCAAGTACAACATTGCTTCAGTGCATTTAACAACCTGTAAGAATGATGACCTCAAGTGACCCTGGTTTCATTCTAATACACTGCTTAAGAATCATGAAAGCATATATTTTAGAAACCTAGTCAAAATACATAATACCATGGTGCTAGAAAGGGCAAATGTCCGTTTCACAGAAAAGTCACTGGATGATGCCAGAAAAATCTAGAAGTTCCCAAATTAGTGTTGGCCTCCCAGAAAGTTCAAACCCAGGGAGCACAGGCCTTGGCTATGTGTTGGAGGATGGCTTTGATGTGGTATGACAAACAGCGTGATCTCACTCACATTCTGAAACTGTTTTTCTGAAATTGGACCCTTATTACTAAGTTAATAGAAAAAAATTCCAATTGAACTTTGGAAGATTTTTTTCTATTACAGTAAGATTACAGGGTTCAATTTGGTGAAGAATGAGCACTGAAGGCTTTCAACAATTTTCTAACAGAGCTTAAATTCAATTCTAAGAATAGTCACTATATAATTGGCAAGGAAGGGGCACTTAATTCCTGGAAATGCACAGATGGGGAAATGACACCTTCCCCGGCATTGGGACCTGGAGCAGCTGGGCCGTGGTGGGCTGGGTCTCAAAACGATTCCCCTGCGGGTCCCAGGCCAGCACATGTGCTGCTGAATCCATGCACAGGGCATGCAGTGAACATTTCCCTGGGCTTTATTTCCTATGATGCAAGTTTAAGGTTGTAATTGGCTTGTTCCATGGGATTTGAAGAACTCTCGGAGTGCTATATTCTGACATCAATGTGAGAACGACAATGCATTTTATTGTACCTTTTAGGGTAATCTGTGTTATTTTTCTTCATTATATCTTTTTGTCTTAACAACCTAAACACAGTGGATTGAAAAGCCCACCTAAGAGAAAACATTTGAAACACTTATCTATCCTTTAATTGTCTCAAGGCAGTTTTATTCCTCTAGATCAAACTGGAAATCACAGCTCCAGGTGAAAAGGGAGAAATGCTTTTCAAATTCCCCTGAGCATTTTTGAACCATAACCAAGGCTAGGGGTGGGGATGCTGTGAAATCTGGGTGAAGGGTCCTTGTCATTTTTTAGATGCCAAGAAATGTCTTTACAGAACTTACAAAGGAATAAGGGTTTTTCATTTCTCCTTGTAAAGAAAAGTGCTGTCTGTAGGATTATCTGGATGGGGTTTTAGACAACATATTTTGTGCAGCTGAATGGATGTTATGACAGCTGAGAGTGATGTGTCCCAGGCAGCAATTGGTAGTTTGTGCCTATTACGGACTCAGGGGGCTGGTGGTATAGACCAGTATTTGAGTTCTCATATGTCTGTAGAAAAGGACCACAGTACCTCTCTGAGAGAGTCTGCTGAGAGAAAGGTTTTTTTTTTTTTTAATATTCCCTTGTTTTTGTTCTCTTATAAAATTACTTTCCTTTTTTAAAAAAAATTCTTATTTTTTATTGAAGTGTATTCGATTCACAATGTTAGTTTCAACTGTCAATTTCTTGTAAAAATTATTTTTCTGAGATACATGCACCTCAATGTTCATAGCAGCACTACTTACAATAGCCAAAGCCATGGAAGCAATCTAAATGTTCATCAACAGATGAGTTGATAAAGAAGATGTGGTAGGTGTGTGTGTATATATATATATGTAATGAAATATTACTCAGCCATAAAAAAGAATGAATTATTGCCATTTGTAACAACATGGATGGACCTGGAGATTATCATACTAGTAAGTATGTGAAGTAGTAAAGTAAGTCAGATAGAGAAAGACAAATATTATATGACATCACTTACATGTGGACTCTAAAAAATAATACAAGTGGACTTATTTACAAAACAGAAACAGACTCACAGACATGGAAAACAAACTTATGGTTACCAAAGGGAAATGGGGTGGGGGAGGGATCAGTTAGGAGTATGGGATTAACAGATATACACTACTATATATAAAACAGATAAACAACAAGGATTTACTGTATAGGACAGGGAACTATATTCAAAATCTTGTAAAAACCTATAATGGAAAATAATCTGAAAAATATTTTTCTGTTTATAAAAGTAACATGTTCAGCATAGAAAACTTCACAATACAAAAGGATGTGAAGAAAAAATTAAAGATCATCAGTACTTTCAGGAACCCAGGAGAATCACTCCTAACCTTTTGGGTTTATTCAAAGTCTCTCCACATGCAATTCATACACTTGGGACCATACAGTTTACCAACTTTGATGCCCTACTTTTTCCACTTAAGTTTATACCAGGAATGAACACTGGTTTAAAATTTCTTGGAAAACACAGTTTAAATGACTGCGTATTATTCCATCATATGGCTATCTCATAATTTACTTATCCAGCCTTCTATTGTTGGACACTGAGGCTGTTTTCCAACTTTTTGCTATCATAAATAAGTCTCCAGTGAAGGGCTCTGCACATAAATCTCTGCTTCCTAGTACATACATCTTTGACACCATTTCTGATTATTTTGTAGAGATAAATTCTTAGGAGTGGAATTACTGGTATCAAAGAGTATAACTGAAAAAAATTGATACATAATGCAAAATGTCATTCAGAAAATTTGTACCAATTTGAATTCCTCCCCCAACTCTTTTTTTTTTTAAACGTATCACTCCACACAAGACAATACTTTTCTTGTTGCAGAGCGGGGGCTCTATTCAAACCAAGGAAGAATGCTCTTATCAGTCTTGGCATCAGAACCCAGGAGAAATAGGCTCCATGGCCCTGGCAGATGGGCTGGCATACGCTGCCTGGGCTCCAAGCTCCCGAGCTGCACCTCATCCCTGCCCCCACCTCCACAGGCCTCCTAGGCTGGTGTGGTAATGAGCCATTTTTATGCCATAATGGGTGTGGCTCAAGGGAGTGCCGCTGTTACCTGCAGTTCCCTGAAGGGGCCAGTTCCTTGCTACCTCTCTATGCACTTGTGCCTCCCATCACCTGGGCTTTGGAAAGCTGCTTTCCATGCTGCCAACTGGTCAGCTTTGGAGTTAATTCTTAAGACTTAGCTCAGGGGAAGATGGAAGTGAACAAACACTGGATGACAGACTCAGGGCACATGGCTTGTCCCCTCGAGAGTCTCCTGGCCTAGTGGGGGTAATGAGAAGCACTTGTATGGCAGAGGCCATTTTATTTCCCCCTGGATATACAGGTAGGCTGCAATACCCCAGCTTACCTTTCCACTAGGCTGGGGCTTTGATTCTGGCCAAGGGAAAGTGGGTGGACATGATAGTGTCATTTCTGGATCTGGCCACAGGACCCCTGAAACACCCTCCTCCCTGTCTCCTTCTTCCATAGAGACCCTGGGGGCCACACATTGAAGAGAAAGTCTCACGAGATGGAAGGAGCCAAGGAGCCTGGGTCCTTGAATGACACTGTGGATCTGAGCCATCTCCCTGCCCCCATCCCCCATCCAATTGGCAATTGGATTCTGACATGAGGGAGCAAAGCATTTGTATGTTAAGTTATTGAGAATGGGGGCTTATATGTTATAGCAGCTAGTGTTACACTACAGGATTCTCACTGACAATTAAAAACTGTGTGTGCATGTATGTGTGTGTGAGGTGAAAGTTGTGCTAAGTTACGCAAAGAGGGAAAGCCCCGTCTGGGGTTGGGAGTAGGTGATAAAGGAAGGCTTGGAGGATGAGGCTGTGTTTGGAATACTTCTTGAAGGATTATAATAACAACTAATACACGTTGAATTCTTACTACATTCCAGATGCCAGATTAGCCTGTTTAATCCTCTCAACAACTCTAGGTATTATCTCCTTTTATATCTGGAGAGAATGAGGCCAGGAGAGGTGAAGTTAACTTGCCCGAAGTCCCACAATTCTCAGTGGCAGAGTGGATATCAAATTCAGCAGGCTTACTGCCAGCATATGAGCAGGGGTTAGCCATGTGGTGGTTACATGGAGGGAGAGGCCAGGGGGAGCAACAGGAGCAAAGGCACAGAGAGGAGGAGATATGCAAATACTCAGCATCCTGTGCACAGATGGGGCCTGAGCAATTGGTGGGCGCTGACCGTGGTGCTGAAGTGGGGCTGCAATGTGAAGGGGGCTCTAGAAGGTCCTGGGGGAGGAGCTAGAGTGGGCGAGCAGACATCCTAGCAAAGAGACAAAGGAGAATGTGACATGTTTGGGGAACCACCAGATGGTGAATTCACAGAGGGGCCTGGAATTCTAGTTTTGGCTTATACACAGCTACCCTCAAAGGCCTGTTTGTCAACTTCGTGGGAGAACAGCTGCATACTGGGCTTCGCCTGTACTTGAATGACTGGCGCACAGGATGCACTCCCTGGATATGTGTTAACTAAGCAAGCTGATGAATGAGACATGCAAATATGTCATTTAGAAAATAAGTGAATCAGAAGTGCTCCATCCATCATCAGGTTCCTTGATGCAGCCATGCCAGTGCTCCATTTAGCTGCCCCTGCCTTTTCTGTTCCTAGGCATCCTGACACCAGTGCCTCATCTTTGCAGTGACTGAGGCTTTCTATTCTGGCTCAGTAACCACAGCCATCACAGAACTAAGTAATGACAAAGTGAGTTATTATCCAGCCTGGCTTCAGCTGGGGATGTTACCTGCAGCTGAGATACCTCACTGTTGGAATGCTCACAATGTCTGAGCAGTGACATGAAAAATGTCCCCTATAATTCCCCAGTTTGGAGCCATACATCCTCAGAGTCTTGACTCCACACTTCATGGGGAATAATGTTGTTTTGTTGAGAAGGAGAAGAGGGTGTAATTAGATTCCTCTTAAATGTTACATTCATCCTTGTTAATCAAAAATTAGTAGCTCTTTAAAAAAATAAAACACAACTCAGCTCCCCAGGAAGCTGATAGCAGTTCCCATGGCTCGTTTAATTACACAAAGTGAAATAAAACGTGTTCCTTTGTCTCTCTACTGTGGAATTAACAAAATGAAATATAATGGTGGCCGTATCTGAGTGGTGGGATTAAAGGTGATTTTTGATTATCTTCTTTATACTTCTCTTTGTTTGTTAATTTTTCTACAATGAGGATATATTGCTCATTAAACAGCATTTAAGTAACTTAAAAAAAAGGAAATAGGAGATTACATTTTAAAAACCTGTAAACAAATGCTTTTCTTAACCCCCTACTCTCATTCTACTCCTCAGAAATGTGTCCTTTCAGACAACTTCTGAAGCATTTTCCTTTTTCTTTATAACACCTATTCTATTTGGAACCATCCTTCTGCTGGTTTTCTCACTTGTTCTCTGACTGTTCCCCAAGAGGAAGGCCCTGGTTCCCTTATCCCCACTATGTCCCCAGCAACAGTGCCTGGCATATAGTAGGTGCTTATTAAACAGGTCTTGAATCAAATAAAGAACGAAAGGATATACGTGGGGAGAAAATGCGCTATTAAAAACCACTGGGAATTTCCAAAGAGAGTGGGGCTCTTCTGGTTTTCTGACATGTTTCCATTTGTTAGAGGTGAGGCTAAGGCTCACTGGGGACAGGGGCTGGAGAGAAACGAATTATTCCTGCAGGAGATCCTTGTTTTTGCTCTGAAGAGAAAATAGTGACATGGATGAACCCCAAAATAATTGTACTGAGTGAAAGAAGCCAGACAAAAAGAGCACTACTCTAGGATATCCAATTTATGTGAAATTCAAGAAAATGCACACTAATCTATAGTGACAAAAAGCAGATCAGTGGGGGTGCAGGAGGGGATGGGCAGGAGGGAGGGTGACAAAGGAGTACTTTTGGGGGTGCTGCATACCTGCATATCCTGATCAGGGTGTGTGCATTATGTCAGAACTTATCAAATTATACACTTCAAATATGTGCAGTTTATGTCAACAACACAACCATAAAGCTGTTACAAAAAGAAAAGTTGGGGAGGAGAGAAGGAAATCAGAGAGAGGAGAGAAGTTGCCACATGTGCTGAGGCTAGGGTACTTTGGGTGGGGTGATGTGTCCTGTGAAAAATACAGAGGGATGGGGCAGTGAGGAGAATTTGCAGCTGACAGCTCTCCAGGGCTCAAGTTGACGTAACTGGATGTGATGTAACTGCACACTCCTCCAACATCCTTTGTTAAGTGGATCACATGAACCACATGCTGAGGATGCTTGTCAGTGTGTGCACATGTGTGTACATGTGCCCACGTGTGTGTGTGTGCCAAGGGGGCACTGAATGCAGAATATGCCAGACTGGCAGGTACAGGCTAGTGAGACAATTAAGAAACAGAACTAGCTTGTCAGAAGTGGACACCTGGAGCCAGAAGTGAGTGCAAGAAATGTGGGGCCTCCTTCTTCAACCCTTGGAATTTCCATAAATCTTGGGGAGGATTTTGGTCTGCTCCAGGGCATGGAGTCAGGTTTTATCACAAGTTTATTTAAGTCTCAAGGGCAGGCAGATTCCAGCTGACATCTGAATGCTGCACCCACATGTGCTGGCTGTTTGTTGAATAAATATAGGAATATTATTTTCACTTGTTGTCAGGAAAACAAAGCACTGCGATTTTGAGTATTGACAAAAGGAGACAGGATGATGATGGATGGGCTGTCATGGGGGCTTGGATCATCCCTCATCTGGTTGGCATGTTTGACAACACCCGTGTTTCGGGGGCCGTGTCTTACAAGTCACGCATTTGTTGGCTGAGGGCTTGCTGTGGGTAAGGCTCTGTACCAGATGTTGAGGTGAACACAGTGAATGTGATTCAGGCCTTCCTCAAAAAGCTCACAGAGTAGAGCAGAACACAGACAGACAAAGGCATCATCATAAGGGAAGGGCCACAGTGCAGGGGGCGGCAAATCATGGGCTACAGGCCAAATCTGGCCCTCTGACTACTTGTGTAAATAAAGTTTTATTGGAACACAGCCACACCCATTGCTTGATGTTGTGGCTTCTGCATTATAACAGCAGAGCTGAGTAGCTGAGACAGACCACGTGGCCTGTGGGTCCTACATTACTTATCATCTGAACCTTCGTGGAGAAAGTTGGCCAACTCGTTCTCCGATAGACTGCGCAGAGCGAGAAGCTGTGACTAAAGCTTCAGTTCAGGAGTTTCTGACCCTTTTGGCTATCAAATCCAGCTCTTGGTGCTCCAATCCAATGGGCCCAGGTAGAGGAAAAATCTTCCTTTTACTGCCTTTGTGGTTGAGTGAGAAACAGAATGGACCTCCAAGGGTAGCTTCTCTCTCCCCAGGAGGAAGAAAACACAGGTGCTCACGGACGGACCCTCATCAGCACTACCTGCACACTCAGGTGACACCATCTCCCTCAAGGTGGCCTCAGGGGGACTCAGCAGAGCTAAAGTGCTTGGCCAGGGACACGGGGAGAGAGAAGAACATCTTCTTTCATACTCTCAAGCTCAAAGGGGAGGCTCAAACCAAGGCAGAGCATCAAGTCATTATCAAATTAATTAAATTAGCATTCATTTGAGCTGCTTCTTAAAGCCAGACCCTGATGGAAATCTCTTTCCAGACTTTGCAGAAAGGTATTAAATATTAACCTCTGAATAGGATTCACTATAGTCTAAACCCTGGTTAAAATTTGGTTTTGAAAGTTGTTTATTCGAATTTATTCATTAAATGAACAAAACTGTACTGAGTGCCTGCTGTGTACCAGGCTCTGTTCAAGACCAATGTGGTTCCCGCCCTCAAGAGGCAGGGGGGAGTCTAGGGAGGGGAGATGGGCAGTGAACATGCAGGCAGGCAGGTTGGCCCTCATTATAGTCATCAAGTCACCTCCAACAATGATTAGCCAACACTGAACTGCACTCAAACGTTTGGGTTCCTGTGAGCCTCTGGTCACATTATCATCAACCAATCAATACATAACCTTCCCTTCTTTTATGTGTGTTTCTGTTTAAATACACCTATTATATTTATATATGTATATATATAATTGACTTGTTACACTGAACTCATGGCTGACAGCACAACTCATGCCTGAACAAAGTTTATTTAACACACGTGTTTTCTCCACAAGACCCATCACAGCCTCCTTCATCTCAGGAATGCTAGACAGCATCTCAGCACTATGATCAGGGACCATTTTAAACAGCAAAATCACCAATAAGAAGCACAGAAATTAAAAAAAAAAAAACACAAACAAAAACATGGCATCCAATAGACTGGGAAAAGCACACTTGTTTACGGTATGAGCTGAAACCACAGGGCAGAGTGTCACATCTTGGACCTCAGCTCAGGATGTGCATGTTGGGTGACTCAAATTCTTCCCTGTTCTGAGTTTTTCTGCAAATGTCTGAGAAGTGCCACAAGTATTTTGGGGTGACAAGTAAATTTGAGTATGTGGGTGAACTTGCAAATACAGAATGGGTGAATTTTGAGGATCAACTGTGATTCAAGGCAGAGAGAATGATTTCTGGACAGCTCCTGAGTGGGGAAGTGCTTGAGGGGGACCATGTGGTTGGCCTGGAGACAGCCAGAAGGAGAGAGAGGAGAAAGGTCGGGGAATAGGGCTGACCAGAAGGATGCCACATGGAGAGTGCATTATGAGGAGGCAGGAATGGAAAGGGAAGACCAGTGGAGTAATTACTGTCATCCTGGCAAACGGCAGTGTGGCTTAGACCAAGTATGTACAGTTGAGGTGCAAGAAATGCATAGATGAAAGACCTAACTGGAGATGGACCCACTAGGATAGTTGATGTGTTCTACCAGTAACTAGACAATCTATGTTTCAAGTATTTGTGAAATATTTACTTTTGGAGCTACACATGTTTAATTTTTAGACAGTCTGGGTAAAACATCAAACAGTAAACACTAGCTCATAGATTTCCATTTGCATGGAACAGCACATTGTGGGCATTCCATGAAGGACACTCAGATGGACGCCAGTGTGGGCTCTGAACACCTTCTTTTCATGATCTTCTCTGTCTACTGGATCCCCTGGCCCTCCTACCATCACAGACTTCAAAAGATGCCCCAGAATTCAAGCGAACGGAGAACAGAGATGAAATGGATCCTCTGAACACTGACCCTCAGCTTAGTTGATGAAATAAAGAACTCACCTGGGATAGAATTTTGAAGAACTTTTATGGGAATTTAAAGAAGCTGAACATTCTACTGGGCCCAATTTTTTTTTAATGATAAAAGAAATATTTTCTTGTTAAAAAATTCTTTGGTATAAATATATCTGAATTTGAATTTTATCCCAGCCACTCACAAACTGCCCGACCCTCAACATATTTTGGTATCTTGGTTTCTCATCTGTAGAACTGAGATGACCACGCCCACTTCAAGGGTGCCCAGAGTTGTGACAGGATTTCTGGATGGTACATTTTAGTTTCTTTTCACATTTGCCTTTTCTGTTTCATTCTGCTCTATTTTTAACTCATGGTTCCTATTCTTTCCCCCTAACCATTTTAAACATAGTTATTTTTATAGTCTAGTTTTTTTTCTTTTTTTTTAATTCACAGATTTCTCTTCCTTTTGAGCCCAGCTATGGATTTCCATTTCCTGGGGACAGCTGTGGTCTGAGCTGTGGTCAGCTACTGGGTGGTCACAGGTATTGTGGGAAACTCCATTTTGGGGAAGGGTTTCTAGCGGACATTGTCATTTCTGGCTGTTTGTCATCCTTCATCATTTCTCACAGCACCTCAGGCTCCCTTTTGGATGGACCAGTTTTGTGCAGTGTTGGTGGTGGGAGGTCGCAGCCTAGTCCCATTCTTGCCTGGATGCAGGAGGAGTGACATGGGACATTCAACTTAGCTCCAGCAAATCTGATGCTCTCTCAGTGAGTGATGTGAGGGTGGGGGTGGGGATGGCGGCATTCACATTCATGGCAAGGGAAGTGTCGCTTGAGAACCAATGCAGTTACCATTGTCTCCTCTCTTAATTTCTATTCAGTGGCCACTCATTTTTTCCCGGGTGATCCTCTGGCCTCCCGTCTAACCTGTGATCACCCATCTCAGTCTAGTAAATTCTTGTTTTATTCCACTTAATATAGCTGATGTTGATTCTGTTGCTTGCAGCCATGGATCCTGACAATTCTTGGACTGGAGATAATTAGAGGTTCTGAACTGTAATGTCCTCTTTTGCTCGTAGGTAATGGTCTGCTTGCTTTATCTCACCTCCAAACATTCGACCAGATCCTAAACTTGTTTGGGGCACAGAGTTTCTGTGAGTCATGGTGTTATTTGCACAGCATCATATGCTTTGCAGAGTGTCTTAAATATTGCTAAATTTAATCCTGATGCCTAAACTAGGAACAGTTTCACTAGCAAAAAATATGACTATGTTATATGCTTGATCTAGAAAGATGGCAAAATCAAGCATACCTGTCCACCAGAAATTCAAGCTGCAAACCTTCAAAAAGCAGTCATTTGAGTCTTATCTTTCATAGTGGTTCACCTGAGCATCCATTGGCTCTGTCATCTCTGAGTACTTGCTTGCAGGCAAGCACAAGGTGGATGGTAAAACTTAATATTTAAAAACTTCTATCTCCTCCCTTCCATTTTTCCAGGGACAGGGATTTTAGCCAGTCCTAGGAAATGCCACCATGAGATTTTAGCAGTGAGATACCTCGGCCTGGCTTGTGGGCCACCAGCAGGGTTCTTGAGGAGCAAAGGTGAAAACCCATTACTGTTCTTGGGAACTGTGGCTAACTTCCGTTAACATCCCTACTAAGTGTTTCCATAGACTTGCTTTACATGAAAACCATGGATTGTAGGAAAACACTCCTTCCCTCCTCAAAGAGCCACCTTCAGAGAATGGCTATGTTTTATACTCTTTGCTGAGAATGACAATCAGTTAAGTGCCTACTATGTGCCAGGCACTGTGCTCTAAGCACTTTTCCTGAATTATCTGTTTATTTTTCACAGTAACTCTATCACCTGTATTACTTTCCCCATTTTACAAGTGAAGAAACCAAGGCATAGAGAAATGAAATTTCTGCCCAAGCTTACACATCTGGAAAATGGATGAATGGAGATTTGTGCTCAAGAAGCTGGGTACCAGACTGGCATTTTGGGCCACTAGAGCCACTGGGCTCTACTACTTGGTTTTGCGAGCCCATGTGAGACCAGGAGCCTGTCCATTTGTAGGACAGCCCTCTGAAGCAGCCCCTGGAGACAAGACTGAGTCCCTGATGGACTGAAAAGTTGAAAGCTGTGTCCTGCCTATGCATTGAGAGGACACATCTTTCAAAGTTGAGATGTCCTAATCTCCTCTAATAAGTTGGCAACATCAGGAAGTGATTTTATGATGGAATGCTATTCTCTCTAAGCAACCATGAAGAGGAGGCTCAGGGAGGTGGGCATGATAGAATTAAACAGAAAAAGCCCAGAGACAGAGGCAGCCAAGGAAAATGTTTAGACTGCAATCGTGCAGCAGGTGGGTGTCCAGCAGGTGAGGCTGTCCCTGTCCAATGACAGTGGAAAGCCCTTCTGTGGGAGGAGGAGAGCGTGCCTGGGTGCATGCATGCCCCAGGGTTTTCTGCAACCTCTGGTCCAGGCAGCTCTGACCAAGCCACTTCTCTGTGGTCCTTACGGGCAATTGGGCGGCAGCAATGTTTGCTGTGGTATTCACAGGCAGGAGTTGTCAGAGGTTTCAGGACTGTCAGCTAAAATCAGAAATTAAGAATGTACAATTTTATTATGAAAAGTAGAAATCCAGTAGAGTAAAGCTCTTGGGTCCGCTTGCAATCTCACACTGGTGGGGGGTGGGGGCTGGGCTTCTCTGGCGTTAGTTTGGTTTGGGAGGCAGAGGGTGGAGCGGGAAGAGGTCTGGGTTGCGATCACCTTTCCCGTGTGGGAATCCATGTGAACTTGGGTAAGTTCTCTAATCTCCCTGAGGCTCACTGTCCTCACCTGTGAAATGGGGCGGTTGTAGCACCTTCCTTACAGGGTTGTTGTGAAATCAGAGGTGATTATCATACACATAAAGCAGGGAGAACAGTGTCTGGGACAAACTAAAAGCCAGCTACTCTGTTGTACCCGTGAGCACAACAGCGAGGCCATAAGAAAGAGGCTGATTCCAACCCAATGTGCTAGGAAAGTGGACCAGAGGAGGAAGCACAAGATGCTGATGGCAGAGGAGAAGGAGCTGGACAGGCCAGGCTGACCTAGGGCTGATCAGCTCCTGGCTGCAAGTGTCCCCACCACCCTGGGGCCCAGGAAGCAGGCCTGTGCACGGACTCTGGATCTGCCACTTTCAGCTCCAGGTGCCCAGTTGAGAGTCTGTGTTGTATTTAACTCCTGGCTCAGTTATTCCCACGCAGCCACGTCCTGTAGAACATGCCGAGAGGGCCACTCCTTGGAACATTAGAATGTCTGAGGGATCCACCCTTGGTCTCCTTTCTTTTCTACCTTCACTCACCTCTTTGGGGATCTCAAAGGCTCAGGCATCTAAATTCCACCTATATGTGGCTGATACCCTGACTTTCATCTCTGGCCTGGACTCTCCTGGCTAGATGGGCCGCCTGATCCCCAGCTCCGTCTCAAGCTCAGTGTGATCAAAACCGCATTCCTGATATTCCCCACCCCCAAGTCACTTCTCTGGTGAGCTTGCCTATTTCATAAACATCCATTCTGTTCTTCCAATTGTTTAGGACAAAAATCTTGGAGTCAACCTTCACCCCCGCCACCCACACACACACACACAAACACACACATGAATGGTTAGCAAATCCCATTGCCATCACCTTCCAAACATTTGCAGTATTTGCCTGCTTCTTACAGACTGCTACAGCCAAGTCCAAACCTTTCCCATTTCTTACCTGAATTACTGCAGCTTCCACTCTCTCCCTTCCCTTTAACCCCTCCCCACCTACTCTCTTCTAAAACACACCTCTGGCCTTTTCGACCCATTCCTCCCTCTCCGCACCAGCACCCTGACTCCCCCAACTCCCCGCGTCTCACATGCCTGCCCACCCTTCCTCAGGGCCTTTGTACCTGTCATTTGGGCTACTCTTCCCCAGACAGCTGCATGGCTCACCCTTAGCTTCCTTCAATTGTTGATTGAGATGTCAGGGCCCACTGATTTCTCTATGTTCTTTCTTTGCTACCATGCAATTTTTTTTAAAAACTGAAGTATAGTCAGTTTACAATTTTGTGTCAATTTCTGGTGTACAGCATACATATACATACATATATCTTTTCATTATAGGTTACTACAAGATATTGAATATAGTTACCTGTGCTATACAGTTACAATGCTATTTCAAAAAAATTATTTTCCTGTTTGTTTTCTCTCTCCCCTGCTAGAATCTAATCTCCATGATGACAGATATTTTTAACTGTTTCTACTGCTGCTGTAGTCACAGTCCTTAG
The DNA here is from genome assembly GCF_009834535.1 of Camelus ferus. NCBI lineage: Eukaryota > Metazoa > Chordata > Mammalia > Artiodactyla > Camelidae > Camelus > Camelus ferus. The sequence continues at coordinate 56,213,153 of NC_045704.1, read as the reverse complement.
AAAAGGGCCTGGGTAGTGTAGGTTCTCATTAAACATTTGTGGAATGAAGAAATGAATGAATAAATTCAATGATTCAGCAATTAAAGAGGTAGCTTATCCCATCCCGAGTCCATATCCAGAGGCCCCATTTCACATGTGCAGCTCTCACACCGGGATCCAAGGCTGTTAAAAGCTGGCTACACAAGGTCCGATCTTCTGGTGAGATTTCTGCCAACACCATTAGAATACACAAGGAAACCCCCGAATTAAACATATTAGGAGAACTCTAGAGTCTGATCACTTGAAAACAAAAGCTTCACAATTCATTTGGAAAGCAAGCCGGGAGCAGAGATGAAGTGCATTTCTTGAATTAGTTAGAAGACTCCCTGTCTACGATTTTGTTACCTGTGTGAGTGCGAATGCCGTGATTAGCCCTCCCTGACTGCCCGAGGTGTGTTTGTTGGCTGGTGATTGACAGACCAACTGAGATAATAGAATAAATCAGCTATTTTCCTTGACTGACTTCTGTTGCTGTCCTCAAGTGCGTGGCTTTCTCAATCAATGCTATATTGGTAGCTTCTGTAGCAACCAATTAAACCTCGTCTAATTCAAATGCCTTTACTAAAAAAAAAAAAAAAAAAAAAGCTAAGGAGATTTAACAGCTTAGAAGACACTGAGCAAGAAACAATATTAACATTTGCCAATATTTTCTTTATTGGTTCTGAGAATTAATTTCTTAGGCTGCCAAGAGAGACCATCATAATAATATTAAAATATAAGCAAATCGAAACCATGTTTTCAATAATGAAAGTCTGGCCCATGGCTAGTATATAACACCATATGTAGATGGATGTTAAAAAGGTGGTTGAATTGTAAAATCACCTTTCAGCTGTTTATCCAAATAGTCAGCGGGTTCATATTAACCAAATTGAGCACCTTTAATTGAGGTTAATAATGAAAGTCTTCCATCTCTGGATCATTATAAAGGCCAGAATTCTACTTTTAGCCACTGAAGCTATTAAGTCTTTAAAAATTTAGTTGTTTAATTTATTAAACTTTGTTTCCCACTGCCATCCTCATAACAGAAAATCTGACCGCTAAAAATAAGAGTCAGCTGTGCTAATCTATTTACATAAATAATTAAAATTCTACAGCAGAGAAGGCAATGAAATGTCTTGCTGCCATAAACTTCCCATGGAAGAACATCACTTTAATTAAAAATTACAAAGGCACCCCTGTAAACAATTCATTTACATTTCAAGCTCTGTGTTGACTCAAGAAAGAAATAACTCATTAAAAAAAAAAAAAGAACAAACAAAGATGACCTCACCCCAAATCCTAACATTGAGGTCAGTAACCACATTTAATTAAGATGGAGTGTTAATAATTTATTCTAGTGGATGGAGGTTCCTGTCTTCATTTCCCCAGGTAGAAATGTTATTATTCGGCCTTCAACTTCTGATTAAAATTTGAAAGGTGGGAGTCACCCCAAATTAAACTCTTAAATCCAGTTTTGAATTTTTTTTTTTCAAAAAAGGAATTGGAACCCTCCTGTCGCCACCCAAAAAATGGTAAACTACTACACATTTCAAATCTCTGTGTTCCTGGGAATGACAGTGATGACAAAATCTGAATTTCTTTTATACATGTATATTTTAAAAAATTGACATATCGGTGGTTTACAATGTTGTGTTAGTTTCTGGTGTATAGCATAGTGATTCAGTTATACATATATGTATATTCTTTTTCATTATAGGTTATTACAAGATATTGAAGGTAGTTCCCTGTGCTATACAGTAGGACATGATTGTTTATCTACTTTATATATAGTAGTTTGTATCTGCTACTCCCAAACTCCTAATTTATCCCTCTCCCTTCCTTTCCCTTTTGGTAGCCATATGTTTGTTTTCTATGTCTGTTTCTGTTTTGTAAGTAAGTTCATTTGTGTCATTTTTTTTAGATTTCACATATAAGTGATATCATATGATATTTGTCTTTCTCTGACTTACTTAACTTAGTATGATAATCTCTAGGTCCATCCATGTTGCTGCAAATGGCATTATTTCATTCTTTTTTATGGCTGAGTAGTATTCCATTGTATATACACACCACATCTTCTTTTCCAGTTATCTGTCAATGGACAATTAGATTGCTCCCCTGTATTGGCTATTGTAAATGATGCTGTTATAAACATTGGGGTGCATGCATCTCTTTAAATTAGAGTTTTGTCTGGATATATGCCCAGGAGTGGGATTGCTGAGTCATATGGTAAGTCTATTTTTAGTTTTTAAAGGATTCTTCATGCTGTTTTCCATAGTGGCTGCACCAAATGACATTTCCACCAACAGTGTAGGAGGGTTCCCTTTTCTCCACACCTTCTCCAGCATTTATCATTTGTGGACTTTTTAATGATCGCCATTCTGACCATTGTAGGGTGATACCTCATTGTTATTTTGATTTGCATTTCTCTGATCATTAGTGATATTGAGCATCTTTTCATGTGTCTACTGGCTATTTGTATGTCTTCATTGGAGAGATGTCTGTTTAGGTCTTCCGCCCATTTTTTGATTGGATTTTGTTGTTGTTGTTGTTGTTGTTGTTGTTATTGAGTTGTATGAGCTGCTTGTATATTCTGGGAGTTAACCCTTCACAGGTGCATTATTTGCAAATATTTTCTACCAGTCTTTATGTTGTCTTTTATTTATGATTTCCTTTGCTGTGCAAAAGCTTGTAAGTTTAATTAGGTCCCATTTGTTTATTTTTGCTTTTATTTCTACTGCCTTGGTAGACTGACCTAGAAAAACATTGCTATGATTTGTCAGAGAATGTTTTGCTTATGTTCTAGGAGATTCATGGTGTCCTGTCTTATGTTAAAGACTTTGAGACATATTGAGTTTATTTTTGCATGGTGTGAGGGAGTGTTCTCACTTCATTTATTTCCAGCTTTTCCAACACCACTTGCCAAAGAGACTGTCTTTTCTCCATTGTATATTTTTGCCTCTTTTGTTGAAGATTAATTGACCGTGGGTGTGTGGGTTTATTTCTGGGCACTCTATTCTGTCCCATTGATCCATATATCTATTTCTGTGCCAACCTCATGCTGTTTTAGTTACTGTAGCTTTGTGATATTGTCTGAAGTCTGGGAGGGTTATGCCTTCAGCTTCATTCTCTTTCTTCAGTATTGCTTTGGCAGTTCTGGGTCTTTTGTGATTCCATATAAATTTTAGGATTATTTGTTCTATTTCTGTGAAAAATGTCCTGGGTGATTTGATAGGGACCACATTAAATTTATAGATTGCTTTGGGTAGTATGGCCATAATATTAATTCTTCTAATCCAAGAGTATGAAATATCTTCCCATTTCTTCAAATCATCTTTAATTTCCTTTATCAATATTTTATAGTTCTCAGCATATAAGTCTTTCACCTCTTTGGTCAGGTTTATTCCTAAGTATTTTATCTATTTTTTGATGTAATTTTAAAATGGACTTTTTTTTTTTTTAACTTTCCTTTTCTGATATTTCATCATTAGCATAAAGAAATGCAACAAATTTCCGTATGTTAATCTTGTAAACTGCTCCCTTGCCAAATTTGTTTATCAGCTCTAGAAGTGTGGAGTCTTTATGGTTTCTATGTATAGTATCATGTCATCTGTATTTGGTAACAATTTTACCTTTTCCCTTCCAATTTGGATCCTTGTTATTTCTTTTTCTTGTCTGACTCCTATGGCCAGGACTTTCAATAGTATGTTGAATAGAAGTGGTGAAGGTGGGCATCCTTGTCTTGTTCCAGATTTTAGCAGGAAGGCTTTCAACTTTTCTCTGTTGAGGATTATGGTGGCTGTGTGTTTGTCATATACAGATTTTCTTATGTTGAGGTATGTTCCCTCTATACCCACTTTGGTGAGAGTTTTTATCATGAATGGATGTTAATTTCTATCAAATGCTTTTTCTGCTTCTATTGAGATGATCATGTGGTTTTTGTCCTTTCTTTTGTTGATATGGTGCATCACATTGATTTGCATAGGTTGAACCATCCTTGTGTCCCTGGGATGAATCTGATTTGACTGTAGTATATGATCTTTTCTATGTGTTGTTGGGATTTTGCTTGCTTTTGTTGAGAATTTTTGCATCTATATCCCTCAAAGATATTGGCTTGTAATTTTCTTTTTTGGTAGTGTCTTCGGTTTTGGTATTGGGGTAATTGTGGCTTCACAGAATGAGTTTGGAAGTGTTCCCTCCTCTTTAATCTTTTGGAAGAGTTTGAGAAGGATCACTGTAAGTTTTTCTTTGTACATTTGGCAGAATTCCCCAGTGAAGCCATCTGGTCCTGGACTTTCATTTGCAGGGAGGTGGTTTTTTTTTCTTATTGCTGATTCTACTTCGCTTCTAACGATTGGTCTGTTCAAATTATCTACTTCTTCTTGGCTCAGTTTTGGTGGTCCATATGTTTCTAGAAATTTGTCCATTTCTTCTAGGTTGTCCAATTTGTTGGTATATAATTGTTCATAATATTCTCTTATGGTTCTTTATATTTCTGTAGTATAGGTTGTAATTTCTCCTCTTTCATTTCTTCTTTTATTTGGGTCCTCTCTCTTTTCTTCTTGGTGATCCTAGCCAGAGGTTTGTGGATTTTATTTACTCTTTCAAAAAACCGGCTCTTGGTTTGATTGATTTTTTCCTATTTTTTTTTTAAATCTCTATTTTATTTCCTCCTTGATTGTTATTATTCCTTTCCTTCTGCTGACTTTAGGTTTTGTTTCTTCTTCTTTTTCTAATTTTCTTAGGTGATATGTTAGGCTGTTCATTTGAGATTTTTCTAGAATCTGAATTTCTAAGTGAACTGATTTTTGCCATCTGCTTCCAAAGGTCTTAAAAGATACAGAACAAAATGTCCCATAGCCAGCTGATGATTTTTGCTCAATTCCCTATCATTTTTTGTGATATCCTTTGAATGGGCTCCAGTATTAGATTAAATGAGGTGTTAAAGTGAAAAGCTTGATGACTCACAGGAAGACCAGCAAAAACCAAAATTGGGTGTTTTAACAAATCTTTTGGGGCTGAATTTTCATCATTGCACGTTGCATTCTGTGCCAGTTTGAGCCCATGAATGACTCTACCTTAGAGCTTAAAAGCTTCCAAGTCCAAAGGAGGAGGGAAAAGGAAATGACTTCAAAAGACCCAAAGAAATCAGGAAAAAGTAGGCAGTGGTTTTCAGAGAGATGAAGGCCTAATTTGGATCTGATTCAGATATTCTGTGTTCAAAGAATTGGCTCAATTTGTATCACAGCTTTGGAAGAAGAGCAGGCTGTTGGACATGACTCCTTACTGTAATTGACCCAGAAAGTCCTGGGATTGGTTTAAAACTAGGCCACATGTAAATGTTTCCATGGTTGGTAGACATTAGTCAATGTTTGAAGATGGAAAATAATAGTAACCACAATAAACCATGTTTGTTTATGCACAAACATGCCTGCACTCAGACAACCCACCCCATCTGCCAGAAATCCATGCTATACCTGTTTACCAAGCACTTCCATAGGCCAGGCTCAGTGCTGGGTGGTTTCAAGACCTTTCAGCTTCTAAGAATTTTCTCTGTCTACGGTGGCCTCCCTCCAAAGTCATATCGACCCTATTGGAATGTACCCACATTGAAAATACGTTTTCTTTTCCTGTAAAATTTTTGAATTGATTTTTATGCTTTTGTTCTTGGAATTATTTGGCTACTGGGGCTATTTCACTAATAATCCCCTATGATTTCTCTAGTGCCTTCTCAGCGCCTTCACGGCACAGCAAGGTGAGATCCACAGAAGTTTGCAAAAGTAAAGGCATTTTGGCAAATGTTAACTTCAACCCGTTGAAGTTGTCATGGTGCTGTGGATACTTGATCTTTGTTAATTTCTTTTTTTTTGCTGTTTTCAAACTTTGGAGACGGCAGATGATGTGTTCAGGTCCCGGACATTTTTTAGGCCCCTGGAAAGTTTGAAGGTCTTGGTGCTGGGCCTGAAGGGCTTAATTAACTGTGCGGTACTGATAAGGCCATGGTGCTTCATTAAGGACAGAGACAAACATGACGCTTATACCCTCACAGAGCCTGAGCTTTAGTGGAAGATGGACAATTAAGTCAAAGATAACAGTAAAGTGTGATGTTCACTAGATGTTCAGAAAGCCCTGTGAGTGGAGGCTGAAGGTCAGGGTGGCCCCCTGTGGAGGTGATGCCCAAATCAGCATTGGAAGGACACATGAGGATGGGCGAGGTGGTGGCGCACGAAACACCAGGAAGTCACCTCCTTCATGTGTTTTCCTTCCATGAACCAAGGCTCAGAGAGGTTATGCTCTTGTCATCAGCAAAGAGGGAGACACCGTTTCTCACTTGCAGGGTGGTTGTGAGAATGAAATAAGACTTTGGCAGTGCTTTTGGTAAACTTTTCTATAAAAATGTTAGGCATCTCAGTCAGAGTACTAGCAACAGACATGTGTCCAGAGGGTCTCAGAAATCTTTGCCTCGTTTGGTCTGGCACCCAACTGCCAGGAGACAGAGACCTGCTCAAAGGCATGGGGAAAACGAGGTTTCTGGGGAATTCGGGAATCTGTTGACAAGCGAGACCAGAATGATGCTTGGAAAGAAGCAATTTCTGTTGCTTGGCTTTTTCTCCTTAGATGGGGACTCCTGGTTCCCACTTCCCAGGGAAACAATTTAGTTCTTTCCCTCCTTCCTTGCCCTCCCTCCCTCCTTCTCCCTTCTTTCCTGGGGCATCTTTGTTTGCAGCAAATACTCTAAGCTCCCTGGAGGCTGCAGGCAGAGACCACTTGTTTCACAAATGAATACATAGCACCCAGCAGTATCAGGCCCATAGCAGGTTCTAAATAAACACCAGTAAATGAACTCAGTAAAGGAATGAATGGAAAACTACACTCCTTGTGCTTTTTTTCAAGCAGTTGTCTTTGGCAATACAATTATCTACTATTCTGATTGTGTAGAAATGTTATTTCATAGCATGTTTTCATATTTTAAAATATACCCTGTAGTTTTTTTTATTACATAGATAGGTTCAATCCCCAAATCTGTTAATGGCAGAAACTTCTAGTTACCTCACAATACCCACTCCTCCTTTCTTCCTTAGTAAGAATCCCAGTTTTAAAAGCTGGCTGCTTCCCAGCTAAATGGTCATCTTTCCTAGTATTTCTTGCAGCCAGGTGTGGCCATGTGAATAATTGTGGTCAATCAGATTTCAATAAAATGTGGATGACTTCCTATAAGTCTCCTTAGAAGATAGTAGGCTCCCTTCTTCTTCCGCTTTCTCCCATCCTACAGTCTGGAATGCAGATGTGAAGGCTGGGGCACTAGCAACCATAACAATCCATGAGGAAGAGGGTGATGAGCAGGAAGGAACTTGGGCCCCTGACAGCTTTGTGGAACCACCATCCCAGCCCTGGACTGTCATTAAAGCTCTACACTTATTTTATGTGAGAAAAAAAATACATAAACTTCTATTTTCTCTAAGCCAGTGTCATTTCTGAATTTTTCTTTTATCTTCAGCCAAACTTAATCCTTACAGACACAGTGCTGCTGGACACATGCTTGTGGGGCTCCCAGGACGAATGATTCTTTCCAAAAAAAATGTTGAGCAGTAGTAGGTAATTTTACACGGGTAGGGACAATATTTTTCCTCAATGCATATCTTATGTATTCAATGTGTGGGCAGAAGTCTCTGCTGCAGAGTTGTTTACTCCAGACCTTGGATGAGTTCTGTCTGAAGAATGTTTGGAATAGGAATTGCTACTTGGTTGCCTCAATAGAAATACCCTGATTGTTCAGAGAATGAAATAAGTCCTCTCAGGCCATTCAAAATGATTGAGCTGCTGTCTGCCTCCCCAGAGTAACCAAAGCAACAGATTGGATGCAACGATTAGTCCCTGTTTCTCCTTTCACTGCTGGGGAATGCTGGGCAAATGCAGAGATTTCCATTTTAGCATGATTATCATCGAGCTGCTCGTTCTGACCATAATTAGCCAACAAGTTCAGTTGCACAAGCCCACCCCTCATTAGAGACACTAAAATGTTATTGAGAAATGCCAGGTTCCTGTCTTGCATACGTGGAGGCAGGCTCTACCTTGAAAGGCTCAACAAGGCTCTACCCTCGTTGTCACTGTATGTGGAGAGGACAGGCTGTCAGAACCCACTCAGTTTTACAACATTTCTATGCTCCTGGAGCAGAGAAACTTTCTAATCATCAATTCAAATCATCAGGGAAAATCTAAATATGATTGCTAGGTATAAAAAACAGAGAATTCTTCATATGACCAAAGCATTAACAGCGTCAACACTTTTGCTAAGAGTTTTCAGAAAAATTTTCAGAAAATTAATGATGCATTAAACAATTTAGCTACAAGCATGCCCACTGACCTTTTAAAATAGAATTGCATAAGTTTGGAAACAGTCTAAATATCCAACAACAAAGGAATGAATAAATAAATGAGTATATCTTTGTATAGAATGGTAGAGTATGTACTAGTTGGTAATTAAAAATAGTGGTTATTTATTGACATGAAAGCTGTTCACCATCTATTGGGAAGTAAAAATGGCAGGTTCTGAAACAAAATGGATGATGTGAGCCAATTTTCAAAAAAAAAAAAAAAAAAAAGGAAGTACTCATACACGTGACTAGAGATATATACCCAAGCTGTTAAAAGGGGGATTTCCTTTAGTGGGATGATTACAGATTTTTTTATTACCTTCTTTATTCCAACTGCCTTTTCAAAAGTTTCCTCCATGAACTGTCTTAACTTTATAATAAGGATAAGAAGATACAAGTCATTAAAGAGAAGAATTTCATCTGTCCCTAGCCCACTGCTGTCCGTTTTGATTTGGCTAAGAGCACAATGTGATAGGCTTTTTAACAAGTTTAAATAACTCAGGCTTTTTAGTGAGAAAATTCACTCTGATGCCTGGACACCTCCTGTCTTTAGAGTTACAGGCTTCTCAGAGATCAAGGCGCCATTCACTGAATTTAACATTCCCTGGTGAGATAAAAGGGTGGACAGCAGTGGCAGCAGTGGAATCCCTGTGCCTGAGACGTGCTTTCCATCACAGGAGACGGGACCAGAAATTAGCTAGAAGTGAGTTCCTAGCTTGTCTGGGAGTTGGGGGTGGGGAGGAGGGCTCCTGTTTTGGCCAGGGAAGGAGCCCACTCTCAGGGCGGAGGCCAAAGTGCCTGTTGAGGTTGGGGCAGGACCTGGATCAGGCTGTCAGGATCTCGGTAGGGCAGAGCATCTCCCACTGTGCGAAAACGTCTTGAGTGCCTGGTTAGTCATCTGAGATGAAACGGGGTTGTTGGGGCTGAGACACAGCTCTCTGTCTCTTGGGGTGAAATATTGATGGAGATGGTGGAGTAGGGAGAGAGAGACAGAAACAGAGAGAAAGAGAAAGAAGAGGGGGGGGGGAGGTGATGGAGGGGGAGGAAGAAGGAGGAGGAGGAGGAAAGAGAAGAGAGGAGAGGAGTGGGAGGGATGGAGAGAAAGGGAGAGAGGAACAGAGACAGACAGAAAAGAAGAGACTGCTATGAGAGAGAGATGGACACATAGGCCAGGGAAAATGTGAACAGAGATGGTGATGGGTAGGGAGGAAGGGCAGAGGGAGACAGAGAGGGAGGCAAGGAAGAAATGGACAGACTGAGGATATACCAAGAGTAATTGGTACAGAGAGGGACACAGAGAGGATGACGCTTGGACATGTACGGAGTCGTGCACACAGACAGGGATGCCCAGCATAACCTACATGACTACAGAGCCCAGGGATGCACTACCGCCAGGATTCAGGACCACCAGGGGCAGACGACCCAGGCAGCATCTTTTTGCATATGCCTTTGTCAGCTAAACTCAGAGTTCTCCTTGAGAGTAAGATAGGGGTTCTTGGCATAAAGCTCTTCCCTCTTCCAACGCTCTTCCCTGAAGAATCATTAAGAAGATAACAACAGCAACAACAACAACAGCAACACTTACAAGGTCACCGTGCCTTTCTGAGAATTCTGGGGAGCCAAGCGCAGATTATTGGAAAGCCATGTCCCAGCCTGGCCCCTCCCCGTGGCCTTGTTCATGCTCCTCACACACAGCCCCAGGGGACGGTGCTTCTCGCGTACAGGATCAAAGGAGGCAAATAATTAATGAGCCTTTTCTCCCCGAAGAGTTCCTGTGACAAGAGCTCAACCTGTCAGTGATGTCATCTCTGCCTTTGATGAGCCCAGAATCAGCGCCAGGAGGGAAGGGTGGACGGAAGGGGAGAGGGAAGGGATCAGAGGTCCAGTCAGTGCTGAGCACCCGAATTCCCATGCCAGGTGCCCAGGTCCCCACCAATTCTTCAATTTCATATGCCAGTTTATGATTCTTGGCAAAAGTCACTCTGAGATGGGTCCTGGCCACTTGTGACTGAGGGTCACACCTGTGCTGACCAAACTGTAGAAGCAGGAAGCTCTTCAGGGCTTTCTACATTCCTGCTGTTTACCGCGAGTCTCACTTCTAGTAATTTACAGATTGTTTTCTCTGATCTCCTCTCACCGTGGGCGCCAGTGGCTCTACCCGAGATGGAATGGGAACCATCATATCCCTGTTCCAGTAACCGGTCTTTGTTCTCTAGGGTGCAGGTCCTGGCCTTGATGTCCTTTGGCTTCCCCCAGTCACCTGCTCCCTGCCCAGGCTGGAATCCTGTCCCCTAACTTGGTTTGCTGGGGCTGCTTTCCGGGGCCTGTTGCCCTCCTCCGAGCACCACACTTCATTTGCCAGATGGAATTTCCTTCCGTCTTCTCAGTTGGCTGCCTGCCACGGTTGGCAGACACATCTGGGAGCATCACCTCTGTTGTTAAGATGCCCTGAGTTGGGGGCACATGGTTCCAGCTCAGGCAAAGCAGACTCACCCCTGGGCAGGTGAACTGTGAGCCCAGTGACAAGAGTGGACAATGGCTGGAGGTGGCTCATTCTCCCCAGGAGGTCCTGAAGTGCCCGCCATCGGGTCCCATTACCTAGGGACTCAACAGCACCCTAGTCCCCATGCTATCTCAGCCAGTTTCCAAACGTACTCCTCAATTCTGTAAGTGACCCAACATTGCTAATTATCGGGGAAGTGGGTATCAAAACCACAATGAGGTATCACCTCACACCGGCCAGAACGGCCATAATCAAAAAGACCACGAATAACAAATGTTGGTGAGGATATGGAGAAAAGGGAACCCCTTGTACACTGTTGGTGGAAATGTAAATTGGTGCAGACACTATGGGAAACAGTCTGGAGGTGCCTTAAGAAACTAAAAATAGAACTACCATATGAGCCAGCAAATCCACTCCCGGGTATCTACCCAAAGAAAACAAAAACACTAATTGAAAATACACATGCACCCCCATGTTCATAGCAGTACTATGTACAATAGCCAGGATGAACCCAAGCGCCCATCAACAGATGAATGGATACAGAAGACGTGGTGTGTGTGTGTGTGTGTGTGTGTGTGTATAAAGGAATACTACTCAGCCATAAAACAGAATGGAATTCTGCCATTTGCAACAACATGGATGGACCTAGAGAATATTACACTTGGTGAAATAAGTCAGACAGAGACAAATACTCTGTTATCACTTATATATGGAATCTAAAAAAAAAAAGAAAACAAATGTACATAGCAAAGCAGAAACAGACTCACAGATACAGAGAAAAAAACTAGTGGTTACCAGTGGAAAAAAAACTCTATAAAGTGTTCACAGAATCTTCCAGCAAATCCCCCCATTTGCCTAGGTCAAGCAGATCTGGTCTTAAAGAATCCCAACAGACCCATCTCTTCCATTGTCTGTCCCACCTAAGTGGGACCCCTACTCCCAGACCCCAGACCCCAGACACCGGCCTCTGCCCCATCCCATCACATTAACACTTCCACGCCTGGTGCATCCCAAGTTCCGCAACAAAGGCAGAGCTTCAAGCTTGGAAACATCAACACCATTTAAGTTCATTTCCTGCCCATCCAGGAGTCACCTCTTCCACCTCCTGTTGTAGAAGCATAAAACCACAGCCAAGCTCCCCTGAAGACATCCTAAATGTGTACAACTACCTTATATAGTCTGTTAAGCGACAGGTTTCCCCATCTAAGCACTTAAGGAAAGCTTTCTCTTTAATGTTTAAATTGTATGTTTCCTTTGCCAGATACTGAGCAGGAAAAGAAAAAAAGGGAGAAAACAAACTAACAAAAGGAACGGCTAATTCAGATTCACCTTATTACGGGATTTGATACTATTTTGTAGTTTTATCTGGTTCATCTGACATTTCAGAAAATTTTGCTGTAAAAATAAATCCCCTTTTGGGGTTGGAAAATCACTCCTGCCGGCTCGCTCCGCGGTACGGCGGCTGACATGGAAACGGCGGCACACTTTCAGGCGTTTTAAATAAGGAAGATTAGACGCATGTGTATTGGAAGTGTATCTAATACCTGACTATCTGTAGGTCACATGAGAAGAAGATTAGACTCTGGAAGAGAAGGGTGAATAACTTCTTTTTGCTGCAACGAGCGCACATGTGGACCCGCACGCGGCTGTGTTTACTGTGAAACATCGCACCAATGAGGACATCTCGTCGCCACTAGCATGAGATGTACCGGCGATAATCATCACTTAATAAAATCACATTATGAATATCCCTCCTTTCTAAGTACCGGACAGGCCTTAAGAAATGAAGACCAAAAATTTGAAGCCTTCTTCCTTTGGCCTGCTCGTATCACTGTAAGACCCAACCGCAATGGTCCATTTTTAAGTACCAGGCAATAACTACTCCTTCCCCTTCTGACAGTTTGGAGCCCAGACCACTTTGCAGAGAGCAGGGACTCTGTGGATTGTACTGCAACGCTTCCCTCCTGATTCCTCCACTACTAAGTTGGGCAGTCTTGAGCAAGTTACTGAACCTCTCTGAATTCCCAACACCTTTATCTGTACGTGGAGTTATCCAAGCCTCTCCCATAAAGTTGTGGCAACGATAAGGTAGGTTAAGCGTCTGAGAGGCAGGGGGCCATCTACAATGGCTCCTTTCTTTGTCCCTTCCTGGTTGTGCTCAGCACCAGCAGACCCCTCTGGTCACTTGGGAACTTGGCCCTGAAGCCATTTTCCTCCTGGGCCCATCTGTGACCGGGGCAGCATCCCCACCTAGTGAGCCTGGTCCCCTGGTGCCATCAGCTGCCAACTTCATTATAACATGTACCTCCTGCTCACCCAGATCATTAACCAGTTTAATTTAGTGGTATTTGATCCTGATAACCAGCCGCCGCAACCAGAAGAGAAAAGCAATTCCCACCCGCCTCCCTCCCAGGGCCGCTCACCCACCTGATGGTTTGGCGCTGCAGGGAGTCGGGGTCCGTGGCATTCACAGTCAAGAGCACGCTGCCCACGGAGATGTTCTCCTGCCTGGTCACCATCATGGGGTCGGGGTAGAAAACCGGACCCTCGTTGACATCCAGGACGGTGATGTGGACTGTCGCAGTGGAGCTGGGGCCATAGGAGACGTCGGGCACCAGTGGGTCCTCGTTTTCCACTTTGATCAGCAGGGTGTGAAAGGCAGAAATCTCGTAGTCCAGAGGCTGGAAAACAGAGAGAGGGTGTCAGAACGTGTATCTGCCCCCAAGGGTAGGTGCTTCTGCACAAAGTCCCTCTGACATTTCATGAGCTGTGGTGGGTGTTCCGGGATCCAGGGTTTGTGGGCTAAGCTTTATACAATTTGGGGTCCTCTTTAAGAAAAAGAGTATGAAACATACAGATACCAGGTTAGGTACGGAAGCTGTTCAGTTTCTTAGACTGAGAGATAACTCACAACAATTACGTGAACCTCAGAGATCTGGGTCTTTCGTTGAGAGATCTCTTTAGGTGACTCACTGGCAACGCCAGCATTAAAAGGCTTCCCACCCAGAGCCTGTGATTCCACAACTCCGACCCTCATGGGCTCTTTGGTGGGTGGGAGACTCTGAAGCCTAAGCTTCGTCTACTTCCTGGCGCCCCTGCCTCTGTTATTTTGGAGAGCAAATGAAAGGGCAAACAAAGGTTCCGTTTTTAATGTTTCCCACTCACTCACCACGAGGTCTAATGGCTTGGTCTCTGCATCACTTAATGTAGAGCATCCCTGGCACTTTGCAGACTTTCCAGTAGGGTGTCATGTAGAGTTTAAAAGGATTAGGGAGGCTGAGACACCAGGGGTTAGGCTGCAGGGTCCTTCCCCACCTGAGGTATTGGAAAACATGTGGAAGCATCTTTATTTGTCACCATGACTTGGGGGCCCGTTTATTGGGCTAGGGGCAGTGATGCCAGATACACGGCCCTGCCTGGGATGCCTAGGACAGTCCCACACACGGCAGATTGTCCCGCCAATGAGCAGCCGTGCTGAGGCCCTTCCGAGGTGATTTTGCAAAGGGGCTGATGGTATCCACCTCCCCCAGTTACTGTATAGATGGAATCAGATGATGTTAAGGAAACCACACTGTAGACATTATTAATATATGGTGTCCTGCCCATCATAGAATGTCACAGAGGACACTCATTCGGCCACTTTCCAAACCACGAGATGCAGTGGGAATGACATTTTCTGTTGATGGTGGGGCGTGGGGTATGGGGGAGACACTTAGGTGAGATAAGGACAATTTTTATTCCAAGCTATTTTCCTAATGTTTACTGGAAAAACAAGTAGCTAACTTATTAGACCTGTTATGTCACAGATACTCTTGCCTGGAGGACAAGACTAAAGGGAGTACAGGGGGGTGATTCACACTCTGCTAGAAGTAAGCAAACAGGGATCTGGGAACGTGGGACTGGAGGTGAGAACGGCAAAGCCGGGAAAGAGATCTGCCAGCACAGGAGGTGGAGTATGGGATCCAGCAGGTTGAGTTGGGATGACTTTAGGCAAAATTATGTTATCTTTCATAATAGTTACAGCTAACATGCATGCAGGGTGCTCCACACCTATGAAAGTGCACACACACACACACACACACGTATGTACATGTGCATGGACGTGCGTGCACACACATGGGAGATACTGGCATCGAAGTGTCTCCCGGTTCTAACAGGGCCTCCACTCACCCTCCTCGCCTAGAACAACTCCCAGCTGGGTTAGCATTAGGATTTTTAAGAGCTGATAGGTATAAAGCAGTTGCTACCTAGTCGTCACCCAATTATGTTGTGGTTCCATCCCTGTCACACAGAATAATTTATCATTCCACCCTCCTTTCTCATAACAGATCTCTGTACTCCCCAGGTGATGCCCCAATTATGCAACCCCAGTGAAGTAAGTTTCCAACACAGGCCAGGGAGCTGCCATGCTTGGAAGGCAGAGTTATTCATCTCAATTAGGGCACTGAAGGGGACAGGGGCTTTGGCTTGCTGGTTCGTGGCAAGTCTACCCATCAGCACTCTGAGCAGGATGGACCCACAGAGTGCGCCAGTCTCCTGAAAAACTTCTCGACCCCACCCGAGTGCTGGGCAGAACCCACTGAGGAACCTGAGGAACAGAGGATTTCTTTTATACCACAGCCCAGGAACACAATAACTTCCTGGAAATAAAGTTAAGGAGAACACGCTGACACTGTAAAGCCCAAATCGAACCAGATTTTCTACTGTGATGCAAATGCCAGCGGGGCGGGGTTGGGGGGGTGGGGGGTTGCTTCTTAAGGGCTCTTAATGGGTAGCAGATGTGGGGCCAGGGTTTGAGGCCAGCATGGTCAGCAGCAAAGCTGAGCTACTCACAGCAGGATAGAGTGGAGTGGACTCAGGCAGAGAAGGAGGTGGGGGTCCCGAGAGGAAGGGGGATCTGACCTTTTACACAGAGCCTTTAAACATGTATTGCTAAAATGGATGTCTTTATATGTTAGATATGTTCATGTGTGCATTTATGTTCCATAAGTATATGTGTGTATTTATATCAAATATACATATTTATATGTTAAATGTATGCATTTATGTTAAGATGTATAGTGTGCAAATTTAGGTTAGCTGTGTATGTATGTATACGTTAAGTACCTATGTGTGTGTATTTATGTTAGGATTGTGTGTCTGTGTGTGTGCACATGTGTATCTCTAGTTGGTTCCTGACACTCCAACAGAGTCTGAAAGCAGAGCCCAAGGCAGGGATTTAGATATAGGTGATTGAGTGGGGTGCACTCGTAGGAGAGAGGGAGTGAGCAAGGCCATGGTCTTTTCTGGAGTCTGGCTTCAGCCCAGTGCTATGGGGAGCTCTGGAGCTTTAACTGCACCATAGAACTAGTCTCATCTACACAGCAGCAGGAAGATGTGATGCCTGATGCTTTGGCAGCCATTTTATGTCCATGAGGAAGCAGTCAGAAGCATCTGTGGTGCCCCTTGCTGGCTTTCTGACACCTGGAGCTGCCAGCCAATCCTAGATTGGCCTGTCTTCATATAGTTAGGAAGATCATGAAATTTTCCTTACTATTTAAGCCACTATCAGCCTGGCATTCAGTTACTCGCACCTGAAACATTCCTAGCTAATGCACTGGCTTGCTAGCAAAGTGGAGAGCATGGGGAGCACGGCTAGGCCTGCTGCCAGAAGGCCACCTGGGGCTTTAACTCAGGTGTGCTGAGAAGCAGAGAGACGTCAAGGCCTTTCCTATGGATTCATGTGGCAGGCAGCCCATTGGAGGGGGAGTGTTCATCCCAATTCTGAAGCAAAGGGAGACCACTTACTAGTAAAATGAAGGCCCAAGGAGGGCCCCAGGCTCTGTGGGCGCCTCCCTGTCCCAGGAATTGCAGGTGGAAACTCCTTGTCCTACAGCAGTGCTTGTCCACAAGGCTGTGCTCTCCTGGGGCACCTCTCTCTTACGTTCTGACCCAGCAGGTGTGGGCGGGCCCAGGAACCTGCATTTTAGCTAGCATTCCAGGTGACTCTTCTCCAAGCCTGCGTTTCAGACTCACAGCATTGTGAGGGCACTCCTCCCCCAGTCTGGTTTTGCTTGTATTATTTTCCTCAAGCCGTAGCAAACACAGGCCAGGAGAACGGTGCTCCTTTAGGGTTTACGATGGGAATGTGTATTTACCCTAGCTCTTCTTCCAGCTGCAGGTTTGGAAAATTGCCTGACGCCTTTTGTAGCTATAGGACTAGCCGCAGAGAACAGCTGGTGGCTGTGCTATTTTACGACTCTCACAGCTTTGAACCTACAGCGGCGGATGCAGCAGGGCAGTGTCAGCATCTCCTGGGAGTCCTGACAGAGAAGAACTGGGAAGACCCAGAGGCTGCTCTTCTCACACAGACGTTTGGGGTTCAGTTCGGATGAGGTTCTGAAAAGGGCAGAGTGTGGGAGAGACCTGCACCCCTCACCCTCTGGAGAAAGCTGGAAGCATTGCGGAGATCTGCCGTTCTTAGCTCTGGCTCCTGCCCCACGGACGTTGTGAACTTTGTTGGTGCAGATGTTTCTATGGCCCCGCGCTAGGCTGAATAATGACACCCCACCGCTGTATGTCCATGTTCTAATCCCCGGAACCTGCGAGTGTGACTGTACATGGCAAAAGGCACTTTGCTGATATGATTGAGCTAAGGACCTTGAGCTGAGAAGAGGATCCTGGATTTTCCAGATGAGCCCAATAAAACCACAAAGGTCCTTAAAAGAGGGAGGTGGGAATGTCAAAAGAAGAAGCAGATGTGACAGTGGAAGCAGAGGATCAGAGTCAGAGAGACAGATGAAGATGCTCTGAAGATACAGGAAGGGGCCACAAGCCAAGGGATGCAGGCACCTCCAGAATCTAAAAAAGACAAGGAAATAATTCTCCCCTGGGGCCTCCAGAGGGAACCAGCCCCACCAACCATAGCCCTGTAAAACTGATTTGGGACTTCCAGCCTCCAGAACTGTAAGAATAAATTTGTGCTGTTTTAAGCCACCGAGTCTGTGGTCACTTTTTCCAGCTGCCACTGGACCCTCACACAGGTGCCAGGTGCCAGTCACGGTTCTAAACGTTTTACGTATTAGCTTGTGACTTCCTGACAAGAGCTTGGAGAGGTGGGTTGTACTGTCAATCTAATTTTACAGATGAGGAAACTGAGGCACAGAAAACAGGGAGGCGTCCCCACCAAGGATGCCCGGGGAATAGGTAGCCATGTGATATGATTTCTATAAACACAATTGCTCCCTGCTTTCCAAACTGCTTCACCCACCAGAAAAGAAACTGTTCCATTGGACGCCCTGGTCTGGCAGCAGCCCTCTGAGAGTATCCTGGAGAGAACAGAAGTGTGGGAAAATCCCTTCCTCCAGGACACGGGGACCCCCAGCATCACACGCTCTGCTGCCACCACCCTCCCTCCCACATCGCTGGGCACTCGCTTTACAGCCGTGGTCATGCTTCCCTGTCAGTCCACCTGTGGCAGAGAGAGGTTAGCGTGCTGGGCAGCAATGTTCACAGGCAGCTTCACTGAAAATCAGCTCGCGTGTGTCATGATTGCTGTTTTAACAGAGTAATTGGGACTCAGCTAAGAAAGATTAAGAGGAAACGTAATAATCCACATGTTCAGCATGCATCTTTGAAAAACCTTCACAGATCCCATTTCTGCATATCTTTGATAATTCATTATCAGATTACAGAGAATCTCATTTAAAAATTAAGTTTGCTTTTTCAAAGGTTACACATAAGTTTAAGTTTTCCAAAACCTATAGGACAGGTTGGTTTTACGAGCACACCCCTAAGCTGGAGACTTTTTCTATTTTAATTCTGAAGGGGGGAGACCAGGGCTGCTGTATCCTTGACCTGGGGCTCTCGGAGCTCACGCGAGGAGGGAGGAGCAGTTGGGGGTGCTCTTACTTTGACGACGGAGAGCATCCCCTCGTTGGTTTGCAGGTTGGTGTGGATTTCGAAGCTCTGTCCTGGGTTTCCGTTGATGATGGTGTAGGCAGCCCTCCATGCACCTGTGGCAGGATCATCCTTGTCTTCAACTGTCAAGTTGACAATCACTCCCACAGCTCCTTCCTCGACTGTGGCTTGAAACTGAAAACAAAGCAGACGGTGACTGTCACTGTTTTGGAAAAACAAAAACAAAAACAAAAACAAAAACAAAAACCAGTGAAGACCATTTATGGTGTGCTTACCATATGCCTGGTATTGGGTACATGACCCATAGCATCTCATTTAATCGTAAATAACAGGGAGATGGGGATGCTGTGCTCTGCCGACAGGGGCTACGTTTCGGCTTCTCTCAGCCTTCCTTGCACTTATGTGAGGCCAAGGGACTGAATTCTCTCCTGCAGGATGTGGGCAGAAGAGACGTTTGCCAGGGCCGGCCTGGGTTTAGCTTGGGGGAGGGTTAAGCGAACAGCTGTGCCTCTTCTCTGGGTCCTTTTCCTTCTACCCGGATGCAAACAACCACCAGACTCCAGGGGAGGGCGGAGCCCCAACAGGGAAGGAGCTTGGGTCCCTGAGACACCACATGGAGGTGGGTGGGAGCCTGACGTGAACTGTTGTTGAGTGAGAAACAAACTTGTCTTGAGTTTGAGCCTTTATGAATTTTTGTTGGCATTTGTTCTCATAGCCTGACCTACCCTAAATGACCGGGTGACCAAATAACCGGATGGCCGTCACTCGTATGTGGAGGGACTGGGGCTGGAACCCCAGGGTTTGCCTCCGGAGCCTCTGTCCAACTGTACCGCCTTCTCTCATGAAGAAAACCGATTTCACCCTTCCCGCCCCTTGCCCACACCTAGGCTGACTTTAAAAAAGCATTTTCTAAGGAAACATAAATCAATTTCTTGGAGCCTTGTGGTACCTGTGTTTTTATTGTAATACATCTTAAATATTTGTTGCAGGGAGGTGTGGTGAAAATAAATCAATAAATGAAATATCAGCTTTCCCCTAGATAGAGAATTTCACGAGCTATCGTTAGCATATCCCTTTAAGGTGGAAGCACAAGGTATTGTTTTGGTGCTTTACCTCTGATACACTACAGGTGAATAGTAATCTGTTTGCAAATATTTTACAAACAAGTAATACCAATAAGCTGACAAGAAGAAGAAATATCCTGGAATTTCAATTAGTAGGAAAGAGAATCTAGAGACAGTGAGATGATGTAAAAAAGCCCTGGTGTTCTAAGCAAAATAATTTGAGAAATGAGGTTTCAAGAGCGGTGGCTGATTAATTGACTTGCAAATCATTAATCACAAGCCTTAATCTTGGTGCCTTGAGGGGGACGGGATGGGGACGGGAACTAATTTGTCTATCACACCTCAGCAAACCTGGGTAAGCTGTTTCCCTTCCCTGAAAGGGGTGCTGGGACATTCTTAGAAGATGCACGCGGAGTGGAAAAGAGGTGGGGTGAGGAGGGACGCGGAGGATGCCGTCACGTAGAAACAGATGCAGGAGACAGTCCTCCATCCAGCCATCCATCCCTCTATCCATTTATCCATCCTGCATCCATCCATCCATCCATATTCCTGCAAGCCAGCCAGCCAGCCAACAAATGTCTGGCATGTGGTTTCTGTGTCCCAGGTATGATATAGTGTCAAATTCTAGAGATAGACTCGTAAACGAAACAGACATAGTATGTGTTTAAATACCAAAAAGTGTTAAGTGCTACGAAAGAAATAATATAGATGTTGGAGAGCCTGTAGCTTGAGGGGAGTGGTGACAGGGGGTGGGTGCCTGACCCAGTCTCGGGAGGGTCATGAGGGAAGGATTCCATGAGAACTGAAGAAAGAGGAGGCGTCAGTGAGGTGAAAGGGCAGAGAGTGTTCCTGGTCTGGACCAGCAGGTGCAAAGGCCAGTGGTGGAGGGAACAGAGGGAAGGTGGGTGTGGCTGGAGGGCTTAGGGGGCACTGTCTGCTCTTGGACTCCAGGGGGGCATAGAGCTGGACTGTGCAGAGCCTTGTGGGCCATGCAAAGGCATTTGGAATTTACCTTGAAAGCAAAGAGAAGTCTAATCAAGGAATTGGATTATGTTTAAATCTACTCCGGAGAGAATTCAGAAAAAAAAAAAATCTTTAAATATGGAAAACATTCAACACAATTATTCCAGTCTTTGTTAAGACCATTATCTGATTCTTGCATAAACTATAAAGCCAGTTTCCTTGAGCATCCATTTAGAAACTCATTATTGCTTAATTAAACACTCATTCCATTAATTCTATTCGATGTTTTAACCCCATTATGTAATTTAAGAATGGAAAATTAAATGGATTAAAACAAAATAGTACCATTTTATATTTCTATAGCAATGCTCACTTTGTGATTTAAAAACAATAGACAGACATTAATTTCCCACATCACAGCAGGGGAATTATTGATTGTAAGATGACTTTGTTAAATTGGAAAAAAATAAAGTTTCTTTTCTGTTAAAATGCACGGCCAATCAAATATGAGAAGCAAAATGTGTTTTTACACAATCAGCGTGGGTGATTGGCTTGGGACAGAGTTTCATTAGGTCTCTCCTCTCAGTTCAGAACTGAATTATTTTATTTTCTTTTCTTTGACAAGGTGGGGTGAGTTTTGTGATGGACATTTCGGGAGAGACTGCCTGGACTTGCCACAAACTTCATCCATCATCAGGGGGAGAGAGACCTGCATTTTATTTTACACCAAGAATGAACACTTCCTCTAAAGAGCAAAGAGTTGGTCTTCAAGGTTAGGGTTAACCTGACAGATGGAAATAATGATTGGCAGGCTGGAAAGCCACAGGTGGCGAACAAGTGACAGCTGATGACTTTAAGGGACAGGACACAGGTGAGCTCACATGCTTGACAATTGGAGTCTGGGTTCATGAACTGTCAACCCTGTGGCATCATGGAGAATTGATGATGAATTTGAAAAGCTGGGATGTAGTCATCCAGACCCTGGCTTTCGAATATTAAAAAATAAGGTCCCAGAAAGTCTTATATACTTACATTTCTATTTGTGAAGATAAAAGAGTGAGGGAGATGTCATTGGAAATTTAACTTGCAAACACTTCCATGAGCCTATATTTACATAAAGGATGCAGCTTATTGGAAAAATCTGCCTTCTTGCTGATAACCTCATGGGTAGAAACTGTGATCGCTATAAATAAGATAATACATTTAAGGATCTTGGCACATTGCCTGGCATAGAGTAAGGATTCAGTATTAGTTTGTTAGCAATGGTGGTAATGGTAGATTTTGTTCTGTATCGGATGAAATTCTTACTAGTAAATTGGAGACTGTGGCTCAAACCCCTGTGACTCGTTCTGTTCTGATCGTGGTCTGCCTTACAACGTAGTTGTCTTAGGTAGATATGTTACTTCCCTGGGTTGGTGTGGGAAGAAGCTCTTTGCTTTTCAGTTACGTGTACCTGACACTCGCAGACTTGCTTGTCCTTGTCTTGCTGTACCAACAGACCTTTACCACCGAGATGAATGATATTAACCTACAGAACCCCCATTTGGAAGAGGCAGATCTGTCAAGTATCTGGCTTCCTTCTATCTACGATTAGCGTTCATCCCGGGACAGAAAGATGCAAGAACTCATTTAAATAGCTATTCATTAGGAGTCTACTGCATGTCAGAAAGTCTACCAGGCACAGGAAGTACAGCAGTGAAGGAGACGGACACTGTTCTCTCCCCTCAGGGGCTTCCAGCTCAGGAGACTGACTCATTCCCTCCTGCTCACTCCTGACATATCCAGACAATTTGCTTTCTACCGTGTCTACTGTCATACATCCAAGGCTGCCTCTGCGGCCAATTGTGGAGGCTTTTATGTTTGTCTCTCTCTCTTTTTTTAGATTCCACATATGAGTGATATCATAGGGGATTTTTCTTTCTCTTTCTGGCTTACTTCACTTAGAATGACGATCTCCAGGTCCATCCATGTTGCTGCAAATGGCGTTATTTTACTATTTTTTATGGCTGAGTAGTATTCCATTGTATAAATATACCAGGACTTCTTTATCCTGTCATCTGTCAATGGACATTTAGGACATTAGGTCCATGTCTTGGCTATTGTAAATAGTGCTGCTATGAACATTAGGGTGCATGTATCTTTTTGAATTAGAGTTCCCCTCAGATATCTACCCAGAAGTGGGATTGCCGGATCACATGGTAAACCTATTTTTAGTTTTTTGAGGAATCTCCATACTGTTCTCCATAGTGGCTATATACCAGAAATTAACACAACATTGAAAATCAACTATACTTCAATTTAAAAAAAGGGAATTTTTAGAAAGAAGAGGCTTAAATCATAAAATGCCTTTTTCTCCTCAAAACAAAATGAAAACACATAGCCACTGAAGACTGGCAGGAGAATAATGCAGTTGGGCAGTGATTCTCAAACTATGTTCCTAGGAACCAAGAGTGTTTGAGAGATGGTGAAGGAGTCTGAGCAGTGAGTCACGTATTTTCCTCTAAGCAATAAAGATTTAAACAGCCTGAGGAATCTGTTAATTATATTTTATCTGTTTCATATATTAGAGTTCTTGCCTAATATTCTGCTTTGAAAATAACCCATTTTGCTGTTGAAAAGAAGTTTGAAAATCACTGCCTTAGGGAAATGATGAAATAAATATTACATTTGATGGTAAGAGAAAAATGAAAACCAAGGAGCAAATATGCTTATATTGTTTTTTCTCTAAATGCCACACATGGAAATTTTATTTCATCTGATATTAACATCTCTCCTTCAGTCGAGTTCCTCTCTTTAAAAAAATGAAAGAAAAGACAAAAGGCATTTGTACATTTGATGAGATAATTGGAAATAGTTTAATTTTGAGATGCAAAGAGAGTTTCTGTAGGCATATGCATTTGACCGCAAACATCTGAATCTGGATGAAGAATGACTTCTTGTAGGAATAACAGCATGATCTGCTCTAAAGACTTTAGAATCTGGTTTATGCAACTCTGTGAATTTACAGGAATGGAAAATTCAACGAAATGGGGCAAGTTCTGATCTATCTCTAACTCACAGGTACATTCTGTAACTTCTCTGAGTCCCAGTTTGCTTATCTGAGGGTATCGGACTATAGCAGTAATTCTTAACGCTGACTACACATTAGAATCACTTTCAAACCTTCAAAAACTTCTCATGACCTGCAGTCACACATTGAGAGATTTTCCTCTTTGGAGCCTGGGCATTTGTATTTCTAAAATCTCCCCTAGATGATTAATTCAGGGATGAGAACAGCTGCTTGGAATGATGACTAAGGTCCCCTCCTAGTGTAAGGATCAAACTTAAAGAAGATCTTTGTGACTGTCCTAGCTTGTGTGGGTCCTAACAGGTGAAGACCACAGGACTGGGAAAGCCACAGGAGGCTGCTGGTGGGATCCTTGAGAATTCTCTACCCTACAAGTTCATAGGCATTGCTAAGCAGGTCAACGGAATATATTTGCTGGTAAAATCACAGGGCTATCTCCTAGAGGTCATCTTTTTCATCATCTCAAATAGAAATCCTGTTCCTATTAAGCAGTCATCCCATTGCTTTCCCTGTCTCTTCTCTTGACAACCACTAATCCACCTTCTGTTGCTACAGAGTCTCTATTCATAGAGATGGCATCACCCAGTATTCACTTCTGTATCTGGTGTCTTTCAATTAGCATGGTGTTTTCAAGACTCATCCATGTTGTAGTCTGGGTCCACCCTTAGTTCCTTTTTGTGGCTGAGTAATATTCCACTGCATGGATGGACCACATTTTATTTATCCAGTCATCCACTGATCGACATGTGGGTTGTTTCGACTTTTGGGTGATTATGAATAGACTCCTCTGAACGTTCAGGGACAACGTTTCACGTGGAGGTATGTTTTCACTTTCTTGGGCAGATAGCTAGGAGTGGAATCGCTGGGTCATGTGGCAACTGTGTTTAAGGTGGTGTGGATCTAAGTCAGTCATCAACATTCATGGAGCATTTGTCCTGCACATTTAAACACATGAGGCTGTGTTCTGTGTACTAAGTGCACACTTCCCCCTCATCCCATGTGAGGGGAGGCAGTATTTGAGAATGAAGCTTCCTTTCAATGGCACGAGGGGCCAGGAAGGAGGAGGATCTGTGAAAGCCTTACCTCTGACTAACCCACATGGAAGCAGCCTCCTTTTTCCCAACTTGCATGGGATATTGCTCAGCTTAATGCAGACACGAGACGGACACCCCGGAGCTCACAGAGAACGAGCCCTGCTCCGTGCGAGCCCCTTACAGCTGTTTCTAACTAGAGAAAGTACGTCTTTAATCTCCTGAGCGGTAGGAAAATTGACACACTTGGTTAGGCTCCTGATGCTAATGCCCCAGTACAAATAAGGACAAGAGAAACCTTCTGCCTTCTTTACAAGGGATTTGTACAAATTCACACATGGAATTGACTTACAGCTTCTAATTTATATTTAAATCCCAAATGCTGTCGTCAGAAGAAACTGCTCTAAATCCATTGTCTGTGTCTGCACCATTGATTCCTGTTTCAAATAGACCCCGTGGGCCCAATTGTAATTCCCATTGGCACCGCCGTGTATTTCTTTACAGCGGTGACTTGTGGAGTTTCTGAAAACATCTGAGTCCCATGGGGAGAAGAGATGGATGCGAATCATTCCCTTAGGAATCAGATCCGGTGAGAGAGGGAGGATTAAGAAAATCATTTTCTGTCCCTTCTGGGCTCTGATCCCAGGGTGGAGTAACACCAGAAGTCTATGTGGGGACGGAGCTGCCCCACTGGTGTTCTTTCACATTAAAAAGAATGAATGAGGGAAAGTTACTCATGTTTAACACCTCACAAAGCTCGATCACCTATTGGCTGTGTGACCTTGGTCAAGTCACTTAATTTCTCTGTGCCTTGATTTTTCTCATCAGCAAAATGAGAATAAAAATAGTACCTCCTCTTATTGGATTATTTTGATGAATAACTGAGAATATTTCTAAATGTCAAGATGAATGCCCAACACATTTAAGCAAAACAGGCACTTTGTTATAATGCACACAGACAGAAAGAACAAGGAAGTGAAGTTTGTTACAGCACACATCATGATAAGAAATGTGACCAAAGAAATAAACTTTGCTCTTTGGGTTTCTTTTTCTCTTTTTTTGGTTTTCAGTAGCCTAGTCTCACTAAATAATAATATTTCAGTTAATATAAATTTCCCTTGTTGTCTAAACTACCTGGAGTTGGTGTCACATATAATCAGAGGTGTCCTGAGCAATAGTACTTTTTGGTTTCTAATTGTATTTTTAATCTAATTTGGGGTTTCTCAACCTCAGTGCTATTGACTTTTTGGGTTGGATAAGGGCTTGTTGGGTGGGGGCCGCACTGTATATGATATTGAGCAGAATCCCTAGCCTCCACCTACGAGATGCCAGGAACATGAGTTGTAATAATCAAAAATGTCTGTGGGGAGAGTCCAGCTCACTGGTACAGCACATGTTTAGCACACACGAGGTCCTG
Source organism: Camelus ferus (assembly GCF_009834535.1). Lineage (NCBI taxonomy): Eukaryota > Metazoa > Chordata > Mammalia > Artiodactyla > Camelidae > Camelus > Camelus ferus. The sequence continues at coordinate 56,186,816 of NC_045704.1, read as the reverse complement.
GGTTCAATCCCCAGTGCCTCCTTTAAAAATAAATAAACCTAATTACTCCCTCCCAGCCAAAATAAAATAATTAAGTAATATAATAATAAATTTAAAAATATTTTAAAAACTCTGTAGATATGGCCAGATGTCCCAGTGGACCATGTGTGTGCATACACAATCCTGAGAGTCACTAATCTAGTTAAACCAGGTCAGAGGCTCCCTACAAGTATCTGCCTGTAAACAGCAGCCTGTGAGCTCCCTCAGGGCGAGATTAACCAGCAAGTTGGTCCTAGACTCAAGTCTCATGGCAGACACTGAAATAGCATAATAACATCTTCCAGAGTAATTGAATCAGACATTGCCAGAAAAACATTCAAGAGTAAAACTAAAGACTATAATTACTATGAAAATTATTGATGTAGTTTGCATTACTCTACAATTTTTGGATTAGCAACTGATAATCCCTTTTATAAAAGAAGAAAGGTAGTTCTTCCTGACACTGGCCTGCCTCTCATTTTTCAATAAACACATTGATGCCTGTGTGTGCCAAGTGGACTCAGATGCAGCAGAGACCTGAGTCTTGCCGCTGGGGTCTAGATCCACCATCCCTCTGAGGAGGAGGGACAGCCCTGTCACTCGTGGGGCTTTCTTGATGAGCCTCAGAAGATCAGAACATAGAAAAAGCTAGTACTTTGCCTTCTCTGTCAATAATAGCAACTTCTGAATGGAAACAAGAGTTCCCTCGACCATTAGGTTTCAAGGAGGCTCATAAGTAACTTGATGCAACACACACACACACACACACACACACACACACACTTGCACACACGCACCTTTTGCAGGAAGGGAGTGTTTCCAGAGTGAGTCCACCTCTAGCATTGTTGTTCTAGCATTGTTGTAACACAAGTGAAAGAGGAAGACGGCTTCACAAACAGAACACAAAGACAAGCTTCCTTCGCTACTGGCTTGCAACCTTGCGCTTTCTACAGTCAGGGAACGTGCGGAAGGTCAGTGCCATTTAAGCCCCAAGGAAGCGCAGAGTCCTGAAGTCACAGCAGGGTGGTACAGAGCTCCCGGGAAGAAAAGAAAAAACCATGCATGCTCAAGGGCAGCAAGTTCCAGGGCTTACTAGCAGCTAAAGGTGATAGGTGGGTGCTGCCTCCTTCTGATGTAACGACCAGCTAGAAAGGAGGCTACCAGAGGGGGTTTGGTGGCCCCAGAGTTGCTGAAACAGGCTATAGGATGGGGATTTGGCTGAGTTGAGTAAACTCAAATAGTTGGGTGCAACGACGCCTGTTTTCTGAAGAAATTAATGATCTGTAGACTAAAAGCTGCATAATGATTATTAGTGGAATGGTAATAAGAAAAGCTAACATTTGCCTGCTTCCTCGATGTCGTGTACTGAGCTGATGGCTCATCCACGAGGTAGGTTCTATTATGAACCACAACTTACAGGTGAGGAAATGGAGAAGTCCATTCTTTGCCCAGGGTCACAGAGTTAGGAAGCAGAGAGACAGGATTCACGCCTGGGTCTGTCTGAGTCCAGAGTTTATGCGCTACCCTCTCTTGGCGGCTTCCATGGATGGTCCTACATTCCCAGGGGCACAGTGAGAAAGCATCTTACCCTCACCTCTCACTATTCCAATCTGCACAGTGCCAAGCCTTCTCCCAGGGGTAAGGAGTCAGCAGTAGGTGTTTCCCCCTGGTCATGTGGCTGTGGTTTAAGAATGGGAAAGGATACACCATCAATTTTCTAATTAATGGCCAACCTAAGTGTCCATCGATAGATGACCAGATAAAGAAGTCATTGTATATTTATACAATGGGATACTACTCAGTCATAAAGAAGAATGAAATAATGCCATTTGCAGCAACATGGTTGGACCTAGAGATTACCATAATAAGTGAAGTAAGTCAGATAGAGAAAGACAAATATCATATGATATCACTTATATGTGGAATCTGAAAAATGATAGAGATGAACTTATTTACAAAAACAGAAATAGACTCACAGACATAGCAAAAAATCTTATGGTTACCAAAGGGGAAAGGGGAGGGGAAGGGATAAACTGGGAGTTTGGGACACACTACTATATATATATAAAAAATGAAAGATAAGCTGAACCTGATCAATACTAAAAGCATTTGCTCAGTGAAAGACCCTATTAAGAGATAAAAGGGTAAGACACAGATTGAGAGACATATTTGCAAGCCAAATCTCCGATGAAGGACTTGTATATGAACTATGTAAACAACTCCAAAAACTTGACAGTAAGAAAACAATCCAGTTAGAAAATGGGCAAAAGTCACGATCAGACGTTTCACCAAAGAGAATAAAGATGGCAAATAAGCACATGAAAAGACGCTGAGTATCATTAGTCATGTAGGGAGATACAAATTACATACACAAATTATAATCATAATGAAATATTGTTAACACCTATCAGAAAGGCTTAAATTAAAAGTAATAATAACACTAAATGCTGGTGAGGATGTGGGGAAACTGCATTTCTCAGACATAATTTGTGGGAATGGAAAATAGTACAGCCCCTCTGGAAAACGGTTTGACAGTTTCTTATAAAACTAACATGTGCTTAACATATGACCCAGTCATTACACCTTCGGGCACTTATTCCAGCAAAATGAAAACTTATGTTCTCACAAAAACCTGTACATGAATATTCATAGCAGCTTTATTTGCAATAGTTTCAAACTAGAAACAAGTCAACTATCCCTTAGTGGGTGAATGGTTAAACAATCTCTGGTGTCCACATCATGGAATACTACTCAGGTGATAAAAAGCAACAATTATGGATACATGCAACTACCTGCAAGGCTCTCAAGGGCAATATGCTTAGTAAGAAAAATCAGTTTCAGAGAATTACTTATTGTACGATTCCATTTATGTACTGTACTTGAAGTGACAAAACTATAAAGGTAGAGAACAGATTGGTGATGACCAGATGTGGGAGGTAGGTGGGGACAACTATGAACTATTAGAGTAGCCCCTTGTGGTGATGGGGGAGTCCTGTATCCTTATGTGGTGGTGGTTACACAAATCTCTACAAGTGATCAAATGCATAAACTATATCATACACATACAAACTATACTCCCCCCCCCCCGAAATTGATGGAGACTGAATCATGTCTGGTTGACAGCATTGTGCCCATGTCCACCTCCTGGTCTTGCTACTGTACTACCCTTACAGGAGATGCTACCATTGGGGAAATTGAATAAAGGGGTTAAGGGGCTCTGTGTGCTGTTTCTGCAACTTCCTGTGTGTCCATCACCACTTTAAAATGAAAAGTTAAAAAAATTAAGTTGCTTTCCTATGTAAGCCTGAAATCACGCATTTTGGTGCTACATGGCTGATTTTACTGTTAATTTGGAAGGAGACCAACTTGTTCATGGTAGAATCCACTTTTGGGCTCCCACACATTGTACCAGACTCAGATTCTTGATCCAAATGCACCCATTTTGAGGGGCAACATTTTTTTGTAAACAGAGAGAGAGAACCACAGGAAGCTAATGTGTTTCTCCCATGAGCAAGTAGCTCAGCAAGACACCATTTGTCCCTCTGAGTAAAGGAGATCATAATAAAAGAAGCGAAACAAAAAAACCTTTCAGTGGAGAAGGGAGCCCCTAGAAGAAGACACGCCCTGCAACATCAAAACAAATGCTTTCCTAATCTGGCTAACTCGGCCTTTGTGCTGATGTAGCTACGAGAGTGGTAGGGACTTTGAAAAGACTGCACATCAACATGTTAAAGGCAATAATTCTCAGATATGCTTTTCAACAGTGAGTAAGGAGAGAAGATATTTTTTTGACCCTGTGAACCAACGCACACAATGAGACAGTTCTGAGGTTCTTAGTCAAGACAACTAACCCTGGTGCAGCCCTTGTTCCCCCAAGAGCATGGGATTTCTCAGTGATGTGGGTTCAAAGGTGACAAAATGTTACTATCCATGGCTGAACTTGGGGAAAATTTCTAATTTGTCCAACTGAATGCACCAGTTCCATGGTGGACCAGCTGTAACCCAGGCATATTGCCTGACCTCTCTAACCGGTCCTACACAGAGCTGCTGGCCACTGTCGTCAATATTCCCATTTTACAGGTGAGGAGACTGAGGCCAAGAGAGTTAAGGAACTCAAGTAATATCCAAGATCTGGCGAATGATGGAGATGGAACTGAAGCTAAGAGTCATCTGATCTTAGCATCTGACCAATCTCCACACATCACTCCATCCTACCTTGTGAAAGGACTCAAAAACAAAATTGGGATTTTGAGGTCATTAAAACAGTCCTTCTGGTCAAATCAACAATGTGAACAGAGAGACAACTGGGAACCAGGCAAATGAAGTCCCTTCCCCATCTTGTTACCTCCTTGGTTCCATCTTGTGACATAGAATTGGGTCATTATTTCAAAAAATCTTATATTCTCCATCACACTGCTGTTGGTGGCATTTGCTTCCTTGCTGGAATTTTAAGACCCCAAAGCAGCCTTGTCACATGGACAGTTTATCTTATTACTTTGCCCAGCTGGTGAATGATACTTTTAAATCTTTTTGTGGGAGGGATCGGATCTGGGATCCATGACCATGACACTTGGTTTGCTCAAGCAGAGATGAAGGAACTGCCTGGAGCCCCATATCCCACAACAGCCAACAAACACGTTGGTAGCAACACAGCTGCTTTAGTCAAGGGGCTGCTGACAAAGTACAGATAGAGCTGCCAGGAGCTATTACAGGTCACCATGGCTGGCTCCCCTCGACAATATTTTCGTGAGAACGCTGACAAATGTCACTCGAATGGCTGCTGGTGGAGCCATCCAGCAGGCCCCTTCTGAGGTAACTCTCCCCTTTCCCTCCCTCCTGAAGTGTTACTGCTCTTTAGGGAGCTTGCGCCGTTGACATGGTCCACATGAAGCTGTGTCAGTGCTAAATGAAAGAAGTCCATCATTTTTGTGCCAGTCTTGCAGACCCCAGGAGAACCTCCTTTCCCCTATCAAAATGTTACGTGGGAAAAAAAGGCACATTTGAAATTACAGGATGGTCACAGAGCTCAAGCAAATGAAGTTAACATGATGTTTTTCTGCAGGCAACAGGGCCACAGAAAGGGGGAAAAATACCCACTCAGAATCTTATTAAAGCCCTAATCCCGAGATGCGCTTATGGATGCAGGGCAGATTTCCATGCCAACCTAGAAACTCAGGCAAGTTTTACTGCCCAGTTATGGCAGGATCTCATAAATAGAATTCTTCAGGGAGCAGAGTTCTGTCAGATAACCTCAGGGTTTCATTCTGTATCCTTTCCAACCTACATTCATTGATTGCATTGCTGGCTACAAAATGCCTTCCTTACGTTCCCCTTGAACCATGCCAGCAAACTCAAGACGGAACACGGAGGGTGGGGGAGTGCCCTGTAATTTCAGCCCAGCTGTTATGGGGCAGGAATATGTCTCTGGGATGCTATAATCATCACAATGGCCGCTTTATTGAGCCACATGCCAGGCACTATCCTTGCCATATATTATTGGCCTTGATGTGAAAATGCTCTACTTTATTTAATCCTTATTACAAGGTGGGTACATTTATCTCCATTTTACTGATAAATAAACCAGATCTCAGAGAGGTTAGGTCATATGTCTAAGCTCACACAGCCAGAAAAATGGCAGTGCAGGGATTTAAAGCAGAGTTGAGACCAACACGTGGGTCTTCAGAGCTTGACTAAATGTCTATTAACACAAGACGAATCTGTTAATTGCCTCCTGCTGCCAGTCAGACAACAGGCAGTGTATGGGAAATAAGGGTGATCTGAGGGTTTTATAAAAGACAGAAACTAAAATGCATTTCAGTTACTGACACTGATGTTTAACTCTGTTGATTCCAGGTTTGTTGCAAAGCCCCTTCCTTCTGCATCTAAGGCATCAGCTCACGTGACTCAGCTTGTCAGTTTTCCACATAGATGGCTGAGGAGTTTTCCAATTGGATGCTGGGTTGTTCCACTGCCTGGCTCAAGCTGAATAGCCTTGAAGAGATGGGATTTAAACTGTGCCGAGGATATTAGTCGAAAGTGAATGAAGTGGAGAGTAGACTTCTCGTTTATGTCCCCAGAGTGATAAATGAGGGAGTGTAATTTTTTTCCAAGGCAAAGAAAATGGGAAACCAACGTGGATTTCAGACACATGAGAAATAGCTTATGAATTTAGATGATAGCTTGGTAGAAATAAATTGTACATCTGTTCATTCATTTTAATAAAGTGGAGAGATGGCATGCTGCGGCAGCCCTTGGAGAACCCTGGGTTTTTAAAATTATGGTCCTATAATAGTAGCATTAAAATTCGTAATGCAGCCAGTAGTTTTTGAATTGGAGGGAAAATTCATTTATAAAATAAAAGTTCAGACTTTGGAATGTAAATGGGAAAATGCAATTTTTCTTGACCAGGTATGAATTAGTCCTGGGAGGGTTCTACAGCATCTTGACCATAAAATATAGATTTTAAAATCTTACAAGAAAATTTTCATATGGCTGATAAAACTTCTTGGGGCAATCTCTATTTAGGTAAATTGTGCAGGTATGAAACCTATGGGTAACTGGCTTTGTTCTTTCTGCCTTGAACTTGGTGCTCTGTGTTCAAGGGCAATGGTAGATTCATATTTCCATTCGAAGGGAGTCTAGTCTGTTACAAATACAAAAATCATTTCTGCTCAATAGTAGAGACAGAAAAAAGAGAACTTTTAGAGACCAGTAATTACCAGTTGCCTCAAAATTTACTCATTCAAGGTGGGGGAGGGCATAGCTCAGTGGCAGAGTGTGCGCTTAGCATGCACAAGGTCCTGGATTCAATCCCCAGTCCCTCTATTAAAATAAATAAACAAACCTAATTACCTCTCCCCCCAACAAAACAAAACAAAAATTAAATTAAAAAAAATTACTCATTCAATGAATAGTACTGAGCTTCTGATTACACGTGAGCCTTATGCTTGATTTTGGAGAAAACACAACAATCCTGATTATAGGTTTCCTGCTGACTTTAAAACCAAAGCATTATTAAAATTTCCCCAGAAATAGGTATTAAGCCCAGAGAAAGCTTTTAGACAGAGTGAGCAATTTCAATTTTATTTCACAAATTAGCCACTCAAGGTTTCTGGTGGGAAAGAAGTTCAAATAAACCAGCAGAGCCGACTGGCCACGGATAACACAGTCCCAGCTAGGCCAAGCCCCTGACCACCCCGAATATGTTTTATTTGCTTCCTGATGAAACACTGAACAGATACAGATGACACAGTATAACCCTGCAGATGAAAAACATAGATTATGCAGAGGTTGTGTTTAGTCTCAGAACTGAGGGCAGTTAGCTATTCTCTTAGGCCAGTTTTTGCCCCAACAGCTAAGACATTCTCCCCAGATTTGAGGGAATCTAGATAATATCTCAGGAAGTCACGTGGACAAGGGGTCTGGGATGTGACTCATCGGTGGAGACAGTCAGAGATGTAAAGGCAAAAAATAAACTGTCCACTTTCCTCACAGCAGGACTGTGGGGTGGGTATTGGCCAGACACAGGAAGATAAAGCCCCTAGCAATGTTGCAGTTAGCATGTTTTGTGGACCTAGGCCTAGAGTTGGAATGATTCTGGGCAGAGGCCTCCTGGGAATTGTTCTCATACATCTGTGTTGGTCTGCGCCTCCTTCCTCATGCTGCATTCCTGGAAGTGCCTTTACTGGATCAGCAAATAGGAATCTCTTTAAGGTTTTCAATAGTGTCTGGACCCAGAGTTAACTCTTGAGCATGGCTTTGCTGCCTCCTCCAATGGGATCTATTTTGAATTGGACACGGGACAAAGCCATCTTCTGAGAAAGAGAGATGGGACAGAAAAGAGATTTGAAGAGAGCAGAGAAGGTTGAAATCAGCCACCAAGCAAGGAGCAAAAGGGGCTGTTATGAGTTAAATAGAAAGAACAGAAGACCCCTCCCCACTCCCACCTGGGTTAGGAAATCATGTGTTTATGACTTACATTCAAATATCATCAGTTGATTCACATACCTTTGAATTCCCCCCATCGCAGTGCCTAGCTCTTAGTAGGTGCTTAATTAATGCTCATGGAATACCTGAACATCAGATATGTCTAAGCACTTTCAGATCCCTCACCCAGTCATCCACCCAGCGCAACAGCCCGGCAACACAATTACAATCGTGTTATTTACCGGAAGTCCCCGAGATGGCTCTGTGTCTTAACACGCCCAGACTGGCTGACAGTTTCCCTGCATTCCTTGGCCTCTGGCAGCGAGTCTGGCCTTAAAACAGTTACAAAGATGAAGAATATGAAACAGCCACATACTGCATGGCAAAATTAGCTAAAGAAATTTTTTAAAAAGCCCAGGAATAAGCAGCAACACTGTTCCCTGGCATTTCAGCTGCTCCGATGGAAAGGCCTTTCACAAGCCTGGCTTGAGATGCTGCATTTTCTGCCCCACCTCACTCTTCCGTGCATGCCTCACCCACAACTGCAGGCTGATGTGGTGCTCAGATTCACAGCCCTTGGCCCGAGCTGCCTCCTGCAGAAAGCTCCAGACCTGGTCTCAGGAAGTGCAGGGAAGGGGTGGACTTGACCCTTCCCAGGCAACAGCAGCTGAGCCACCCCCTTGGGGACTGTGGCCCAGGGTTTCTCCAGCTCAATACACATGGATAACCTCCCCAGCCTCCTGCATTGTTTTGAAGCAGAAAGGGGGAAAAACACAAGTGGTGGAACTTACAAAGAGAAAAGAACTTATTTCCTGCAGGTCTGAGAGGTAAATACCAAATCCTTAGGATGGGCAGATGAAGGAGACAGTCCTGTCACCGTGACACCAGGTAACAGGCTTGTTAGTCATAGTCACTGTCATGAGGGGGAGGGGGAACAGAAAGAATTCATCTAAAAAAATACACAATGAGGGACTCTCCCGCTGGTCAGGGTGTGAATGGCCATCCTTTAAACACATGCATTGGGGGTGTCAGAACACAGAAGCCAATAAACCAATCTGGGAGAATTAAGCATCTCCTGAGAGCATGGATCTTTGAAAAAAACACAAGAAAACTCATCATTTTGGCTTAAAGTTATATACACACATATTTTTTATTTGTATTTAGGTGGGGAAACATGATTAACTTTTATACAGCGGTGTTCTGGTAAATGCTTAATAACTGACTCTCAAGGGGAGGAAAAAAGCCCTGATTTGTAGCTTGTGCCAACTTTTGTGGTGTAAATGCCCCACAAAGGCTGATTCAAACTACCAACATGATGGCACTGCACACAAAATTGGGAAGAGATGCTTTCACTCAAATCCTGCAAAGCAAGTGCCGGGCAGCTCAGGGCAGCCCTGCTCCTGATGGACTAGGCTAAGCTCATTGGTTCTCTTTGTACAAGCTCTAGGTAGATGGAAAATGTAGCTTCGATCTGCCAGCACCTCTTTCTTTGGGGAATGATCCCACCCCATCACTTAGGGTTACATTGGTGCTGTCAACCGCAGGTCTCACTTCCTTCCTCAGAAATGGGCTTGTGACCTTGGGTGGGCCAAGCATTTCATCATTCTCTGGCACTCAGTGTCTGGTTTGAGTGACCCTGCGACCCAGCACAACCAAAGACTTCTGTGAGAGTAGCGTTTGGTTCTGGGCAAAAGGGTGGGTGTGTCTCCCTTTGTAATAAGCCATGGGGACTTAGGCTTATGGGCACCAGAGGCCACATTCCCTGTCATGAGGAGAGAGCCTACTGGAGAATAAAACCAATACATAGGGACAAGCAGAGCTGAGAAACGGAGTGGCATGTAGATAGCATCCTGATGATGCTGCCCGAGCCTGGGAGGCAGCCACATCTGAAGTCAAAAAGCCCTTAGACTTCCCTAGTGATGAGTACAATGTTCTCTAGTGATGAGTACCTTCCCAGGGGAGGAGTACTGTGCCTTCCCCGGGGAGGAGTACCGATGCCTTCCAGGATGTTCTCATGCTAGCTCAAAGTGGGCTCTGCCTTCAACAACAAAATGAGCGCAAGTAGAGGATCTTTAACTCTGGAGAAACCGAAAGCAGATTTTCTTGAGGGAGAGTAAGCCTCTCGTCTGTCTTACTATAATTGATTTGTCTTTTCAATTTCCCAGAGTGGAAGGAAAAAAAGATATTTTGACCATTTCTATACGAGGCTGGTACAAGTGGTCAGTTCAGTTCGCTGGGGTTTGTTGAGGTTTTCCTCTGAGTGACAGGGCCCAGTGCCCATCATGTGGGAGGCCAGTGCTGGGCTATTATAAACCAGGCAGCTAACTGGTTCTGGCTCTGATATATAGATTTATAGCGCCGAATTGAACCTGTGTTAAACCATGCATCCAGGAGCGATTAGCAAAGGCATCTGTTCCTCTTTGCAGAGCTGCCGGGAAGGAGTGCTGTTTGTTAGCTTGGATTTAATGCAACAAATATGCTTTGTGCTCCCCCTGTGCACAGCGTTTTGAGACCGAAGGGGAAGATTGTGACAGATGTGGGAGCTCCAGTCTGGAGGAGGCAGAAATGGATACCTAGAATGCTGATCCAGCACCTGCTGGGAAGGGGCAGGAACAATGCTGATGAAAGAGGTAGTTAATTGTGACTGGGAGATTTGGGGGAGCTTGAGGGAAATGCATGACTTCCAGAAGTTTATTACTGGGGGAAGAGACTCATGCAGGGTGGGCCACCTCTCCCCCCATCCCTGTGCTTACACCATACAGGCTAGTCCCAGCTCCTTCTTTCAGCCTCTCAAACACCCCCTGCATGCCTCAGGGCATTTGCACATGTTGTGTGCTCTGCCCCGAATGAACTGTCCTTGCACCGTCCGTCCTCACTTCTCTTAGCAAACCCACGACTTGGAGGATGAAGAATTACTTCAGGACCTCACCTTTCTAGCTCCCAGACTGTCTTTTTCCCTTAGGTCATATTCCCAGAGCTCTCTGAACTTACCTGTGGGAGGCAGCCCTCTTGCACCACTTTAATACCTGTCCTCCCACAAGGCCTTGCCCATCTTATTTAAATCTTCGGTTTTCCGCTCACTGCCTGTGTTAGTGTAGCACTTGGTGAGAGCGAGAATGAGAGCTGGGGCCACTTTCGACTCTGCTAACTCAGAACAAGTATATCAAATGCACAAAGATTTGTGGACTCGAGGAAGCACATTATCTCATTAATGATCATGGAACTGCAGTAACGACAGTCATAAATTTAACAGATTTAAAAATTGTTACCAGAGATAGCAGACTAGGATAAAAATGACCCTAGTTAATGAACCAAAGTTTTTCTGGCTTCCTAGGACTTTGCCTCAATTCTCCAATGAGTCAAACCTGGATTTCGATCGAGATGTCTAATAATTAGCTGACTATGATAAGCCGCTGACAGCGATGTGGGAAGATTGTGAATGAGATATGCACGTGACTGTATCTTTAGTGGAACTGTCAATATCTTCCCCAGAATGTCACTGTGCTCAACATCGGTTATTTGGTTTGGCTGCTGAGAAATTAATTGAAGTCTAGTGTATCAGGGGCCTGGCTTCTTTCACTTCTGAATCCTGTAGAACCGGAACAATGTGTAGAATCTCAGCAGGTGAGTCCAGTGTAGTGGCTGAGAGCTGGGCTCTGGAACCAGAGCCTGGAGGTGGCATCCCTGCCCCACCACACTGTAGCCGTGGGCCTGTTTCCTAACTTTCCTGTGCCTCAGTTTCCTCATCAGTGAAATAGGGATAACAAGAACACTTATGTTGTAGGGCTTTGTGCGAAATGAGTTAAGATGCCTAAAGCACTTAGAACCGAGCCTCCCACAGAGAAGCACTTAATAACTGTTAACTCTAAAAACTTGATTATCTGGGTGAAAACATTTTTGCATTTATTCTATGCTTATGAGAAATGATTATTATATTTGCCCATTGGATCTATCAAAATAGAGATATGTTAGTGCTACACTAACACAGGCAGTGAGCGGAAAACCGAAGATTTAAATAAGATGGGCAAGGCCTTGTGGGAGGACAGGTATTAAAGTGGTGCAAGAGGGCTGCCTCCCACAGGTAAGTTCAGAGAGCTCTGGGAATATGACCTAAGGCCACCAATCAAATTATTTGGCTATTAAAAGACCTCTCCCCCTCTTTTTTCTTAGCATTAAAAAATTTATTTATTTATTTATTTATTTAAGCAGAGGAATTGGGGATTGAACCCAGGACTTTTTGCATGCTAAGCGTGTGTTCTACCACTGAACTATTATACACACTGCTGAAGACCTCGCTTCTTTTAATTTGAAGAAATTGTGGAAGCAGAAAGAGTAGCTTAGACTTGTGCTAGCAAGCATAGGAGAATTTGTGTGTGTGTGTGTGTGTGAGTGTGTTATAGTTGTATCTAGGGCTTGCACTAAACATTGTCCTGATTTGAACGGAGAGGCAGGTGAAGCCACAGGAAGCCGGGAGGTGGTGAGCTGACACTGGAAATGTTCAAGCAGAGAATATGAAAATGAATGTATGTATGTATATGCATGACTGGGACATTATGCTGGACACTAGAAATGGACACATTATAACTGACTATACTTCAATTAAAAAAAAAAGAAAACTTCAAGTAGAAGCTGAGACTGGAGGTTCTAAACCTGCGTCTTCAGCAAGTCCCTGGTGCACAGGTGTAAAGACGCAAACTGGATGGCTGTTCCCTGAGGAGCAGCCTTGGCAAGGACTGCTAGGGAGCTGACCCGGAGGGCCAGCCGTGGAATAGAAACGTAACAGCTGTGCCTGACTCAGGGGGACATGCTCTGAGAACTGGGTCTGCAGGCGCTGTGCCAGCGAGTTGTTAGCCCTTTCACGGTGCAGAAGCAGCTTAGCATGGGACCCTTAGCGTGGGACCCAGGCTGTGGGCAAGTTCTTCAGCTCTCTGAGCTTCAATCTCCACACCCACGAAACGGGTATCTCAGGATTGGCAGAATGAACGACAGGGATATGTTAGGCTCTTAGACACTGCCTGGCTCAAAGCGGGCGCTTTCATACATTTGCACTGGCTTCTGGATGTTTGTTTAATAACGAAGAGGATGGGGGAACTTTACGCATAGACGTACACACAGGGAGAAGCCCCGCAAAGACGAGGGCAGAGATCGGGTGATGCATCTACAAGCCTATGATTGCCACAGGTTGCCAGCAAACCACCAGAAAACTAAGACACAGGCATGAACAGATTCTTCCTCACAAGGAATCACCCTGTGAACACTTGGATCTTGGACTTTTGGCCTCCAGAACTGTGAGTGAATAAATGTCTGTTGATTAGGCCACACAGTGTGTGACACTGTGACAGCCACCCTAGGACACTAACACAGTCATTGTAGATGTCACCTCCTCAGGGCGACCTCCCTGAGCTCCATGGTAGGTGCCCACACTGTGCCCGTCTCTGGTGAGTTCACTCCTTTCCATCTTGTCGCTAGGGCCATCTGTAGCTATTTGCTGGTTGGCTGTCCCCACTTTAGACTGTCACCTTCTGAGGTCAGGGACCGTGTTTGTTAGGCTGGGATGTTGTGCTCACCACACTGCATCCCAGCCTAACACAGTGCCTGGCAAAGAGGAATCACGGGATATATTTCTGATGGATGGGCTGGTGAATGAATGAATGAATGAATGCACTTCAGAAAGTAACAATATAATGTTATTATATACAGTATATAAATATAGGTACATTCAAGTAAGACAGGCAGAAGAAGATATTTCTCATAAATTCATATCTTCTCAGATCTGGGCAGGCCGACAGCAAAATAAAATGCTGCCTGTACTGGGAAAACTGATATTCAGCCTGTAACTGAAATAGATTTTAGTTTGGAAATAAACGAATTCATTAAAAACAATTCTGGATGATTTTGTTTAATCTCACTTAGAGGAACGAACCCATACAGAACTCTGGGGCTGTGGAGTATTTTCTTTCTCATCTTTAAGTTTGCAGGGTAAGTTGAGCCTGTCTCCACTGTAATGATTCCTTTATGTATTATTTATTAACCTTGAGTTTTCTTTCTTTCTTTTTTTACTTGACTGGTAGGGAAGTAGATTTAGGGCTCTCTGCAGTTGATGTAGATTTGTTTATTCATTCTGGAAAGGAATTGAACTCCAGCCCTCTTGGCTCTCTGGGCACCACAGTAAAGTGATAAACTTCAAGGTCCCTCATGACTTGGTGCTACTGCGGGGCCTTGATTTTTCACCAGCAGCAGTATTTTGGGCCACAACGAATCTGGCCTGGGATCTGCTACCAGCCTTGAGCAGCCACCCTCATCTCTAAAACCAGTGGGTTGGATGAGATTCTTTCTAAAGTCCCTTTCAGCAACATGGTTTTTTAAGTTTTTGATCGCCTCTGTTGCTTACCATCAAATGTTCATAATTTATTTGCTCATTCACCTGTTTTTGGGTTATTTGGTGGGCTGCGTGCTGGGGCCAGAGCAGGGGAACAAAAGAGACAAAGTTTCTCTTCTCAAAGAGCTTACATTCTAATTTGGGGACAGTGACAATCAGTGAATAAATAATTGTATGGCACATTAGGTGAATATTACATGTTGCTAGAATAAAATATGTACACATGAGGATGTGTATGTATTAGAAAAGAATAGAATATGTGAAAGAATATTATATCTGATTGTATACACATAACACTATATGTAATATGGAACACAGTAATATTTGATAGTACATTAGAAGCTGAGATACAACAGACTGTAATAAGGATTTACTGCGTGAATAATAATTTCATCTCTAGTGAAACTTTTCTTTTTCTCTCTTTTTTTCCTAGTTAAGCTTTTGATGTTGCCACTAGAGACAGTGATGAAAAGAATATGTCCCTAAATATCAAACTATCCAAACGGTATTAGGGAGACATAGTATGAGTACATGATTAAAAGGCAGTGTGGTAATACCATGCTGAGGGTTCCTCGTGTGTATAGGACCAAGGAGGAAGAAGAAACAGTCTGCCTGGGAGATTTACAATTGGGGAATTTATAAAAAGGATAAATTGGGAGTTTTCCAGGCACAAAGGAAGAGAAAGGCATTCCAGGGAGAATGGAACAGAATGTGCAGCGGTGTGGAGGCATGCCAAAGCTTGGAACGTATGGGGAATAATAACTAAAATTTCAGTGTCATCTGAGATGAAGGTAGATTGTGACCAAGTGGACAGTGTTTAAAATCATCCATGAAGAAGACCCAGTGATCTTACTTCCAACCTTGCTTGGCACAAAATGGTTTCTAGGAGCAGTGGGGGCTTGGATGTATCATTTTCCAACATCTCCTTCCTGTTACTCTTGGCTTTCTATTTTTGAACTCTTGAGTTCTCATTCTGCAAGCTGTGTTGTGGAGGTGTAGAAATGTTACATTCATAGAGTTAAAAAAATAGACGTTTTACAGCTTTGTGGTTGTTGCTGTCTTTGAATAGAAGCAGATGCGTGAAGTCTTCAGAGGCCATTGTGCTATGGAGTGGCTCAGTGGTGAGACTGCCAGGTGTAGTAAAAATTGCTTTTATTGCCACTGAGCTGCTGCTGACCCTCTGAGCATAACCAAAGGGTTAGCAAAGGCACTGAACTTGCACAGAGGTTCACACAAGGATGATGAGGATCTACATGTCATGAATATAATTATGAAAGACTGATTACTGCAATAAATCATCTGGCTGTCTGGTCTACCTCAACAAGCACCTTGAAGATCCAGCCACAGGGTAGGTTACATTTTTCCACTTAAAAAAAATTCAGATGTTTTGACATCACAAACACAGTTTATAATTGACATGGGAATTTTCAACAATGCAAGATTTCTCACTCTGCTGTCTATGAACAATTAAATCCAAGAAAGCACACACCACTCTTTTCCTTAGCTGGAAGAATCCTGTTTGGACAACAGCTTCTATTTATAGAGCACCGCTTATATTCATACCAGCATTTCCCTTCACTCTCTTTCAGTTAAGAAATCCAGCTGTAGACTTGCTGTTGCAAGTACCTCTGAAATTTGAACACTAGGGGATTTAGTTGATGATTTCATGTTTTTCTATGACCTTCATGCAGGAGAAGAAAGCAACGAACTCACCCCTTCCAAGTGAAGATAAGTGGGGAATGTGGGTGTTGGCTGTTTTGCGGCTAACCCTTCTTCAATTATATTATGGGAAGCTGGGAATGCAATTTGCAAAAGATGACTCCTGGAGTCCTCAGAGAAGGTATTGGCCTGGACAAAAATGGACCAGGAACTGATGTAATTGGGAGTGATGTTGCTGTTTGCACAGTTGGAAATAGGTGGTTTCTGTGCAAAGAAATAACACTGTTCTATTCTCTTCAAATAGTCCATTTCTGTACATATTGGGATGCCTCCATCCACCACACAAAGCATGAGATAAAGATCCCAATGGTATACGTTTGGTTTTATTTAAAACTTCAGCCACATAGAAAACTGTCAGATATGTGATTTCACAACATCACAGCAAAAAGTAACGCATATTTCATCATAATAGTTATGAAAAGTTTCATGGGAAGGGGGAGTTCAGAATATTTAAAATAACATTTAATCATCTTTTAAGATTTATCTGGTTGTTAAAATGTCTTAGACTCCACCTTCCAGGAAAGTCACTTGAGTCAGATAATTGAAATGGGTTCAATCTTCTAAGAAATATATGGTTGGCTTTCTAGATTAAGCTCTATTGAGCAAGTGGAATGTGTAATTATGTGGCCAGTGTCTGGACACAGGCTCCTCTGAATTTAAAGGGAATTTTTCTCCTAAGGGAAATAAACTCTTACAGAAATAGGAGAGTTTCATTTGAAGCACCCAAATATATTGCATGGAGTCCTGGAGGAGTGGATAAATATACCCACTTTAATTAGAAGCTTGGTAAAAGATGGCACACAAAGGTATGTTTACTAGCTTTATACCTGCAACTACCATAAAGGAATGAAAAGATCCAGAAGAGTTAAGAAAATTTCAGATATTCATGTCAACTCAAGAGTGAGGAAACCGGAAAGTAAAGTCTGCCTCAAATTATATAGCTCAGTTCCCTTAGAGTTAGAGTTATTTCTTGATTGTCAATATCAATGAGGAGACACAACATTTTAAATCTTTTTACTAAAATGAGCTGATTTTGAAGCAAATGGTATGACGCGGTGGGCACTGTCAAAATATTTTAATTATACTTCTTCAATGCATATTTTTAATGAAAACATTATGATGTTTTGTGCTACAGTAAATTCCATACATATAGTATCTACTGCTTTCCCCTGGTAATCCAGATTAAAAAACTAATCCGTATTTTTCTTTGTGGTAACTGGGGCAAGCTTCTTCTAGACCATCTTTCAAATCTAGAATAACTCAAGAATATGGACTGTGTTCAACTTACCCCCCACCTCCACTGCCAATTTGAAAGCACTAGAGAGCTACCAATGTAGCCAGAACTTGAGAATCCAAGATCTTGTTGAGAAGGGAAGTTTACTGAAGTGAAGCCAATACTTTATGGACCTATTACTCTTAAGGCAGTTTCTAAGCGGAAAGGGCACAGGGACAAGAGGCTAGCATCTGAGCAGAAAGTGCTGCTAGGAGACCAGGAAGCTGAGCAGAGCTTTCAGCATCTCAGGGGGCTAAGAAGACAAACTGCAACTCTGGGTCTCCAAGCTGGAAGAGCCCTTGTAAACATACTCGTCTTTAGTTGGGGCCCCAGAGAGGCTGTACCCAGGGAGTAAGGGAAACCAGGAAGTAGATTAGTCCTCGCAAAAGACTGAAGCCCACTGATGAACCAACTCAATCCCAGGCTGATGTACAGCTGTCTCTTTTTCTACTCTTTTGGCTTACAGAAAGTAAAAATAAATCCATTCTGGAGGTATACAACATCACCCAGAGCCCCAAATTATCTCTAAAAAAATTCACATACAGTGTTCATAAATAAACTTAAAAAATTTCTAGGCATGCCAAGAGACCATAACAAATGACCCAAAACCAAGAAACAAATACTGAAAATAGAAATAGACTCAGAAGTGATTTAGATATTGGAGTTACCAGATGTTGAATTTAAAATAACTCTGAGTAAAACACTAAAGAAATACATAAAATGTAAAATTTCAACATTTTAATCTATAAAATAAATGAAAATGATATAATTTAAAATATAGTGACTGGAATTAAGAAATCAATAGATGGGTATAATAGTAAATTAAACATAGCAGAAGAGAGATTTGGTAAACTGGAAAAAAGATCAACAGAAGCATAGAAAGTTAACATATATATATATAAAATTAGATACGAAGGAGGAGATAATGGGTCAGAATATGTATTTGAAGAGGTATGTTATGAACTGAGATGCTAAGGAACAAGTATGATAAATACAAATTAAACCATACCTCAGCATGCATAATAAAATTGTTCAAAGGTAAAGAAAAAGAAATATTATTTAAAACACACAGGGAAGAGAGCCACATCTTTTTCAATGGAGAAGAAAGTAATACTGGCAACTGACCTTCCAACAAACATGAATAGATTATCAGAAGTCAATGAGATGCCATCTTTAAAATGCTGCAAGAAAATGACTGTTAACTGAGATTCTGCATTCAGTGAAAATATAATTCAAAAATTCAGGCAAAAAATGTTTTTAGACAAACAATAAATGAGAGAATTTGTCACCAATAGACCTGCATTATTTTTAAAATAAAAAGGAATTCTTCAGTCAGAAGGAAAATTATCCCACAAGGAAGTACCGAATCACAAACGAATAAATACTAATATAAAGAGTAAATGAATGGGCAAATATAAATGAATATTTATTAAATAAACTAATATTTTTGTGAAATTTAAAATGTATGTAGAATTAAAACATATGACAGTATCTCAAGAGACAGAAGGGGTATAAAGGGAGCTCAAATGTTCTAAGGTTTTTTTCAGTGTCCAGGAAGTGGTAAGAATGTAATTTATATTAGATTCTATTAGTCAAGGACATATATTTTAATTTCTCAGAAACCACAAGAATATGAAAATGAAGCATACAAATAAATGATTAGAGCAGAATAAGAATGATAAAAATAGATGATTAATTCAGACAAAGGTAAGAAGTTAAAGAAAAAGAAAAAGAAAAACTGTAAAACAAATGGAAACCAAATATTAAGGTTGGTAGTTTTAAACCTAAATATATGGTACTTGAATGAAATGTAAATACACAATATAATTCGAGTAAGAAGACTAAGATGATTGGAACTTAAAAAAAAATTAAAACCCAAATATGCACTGCTTATAAGAGATGTTCTAAATATAAGACTACAGAAAACTCGAGAGAAGAAAGGATGGAAAGAAATACACCATGAAGACAGTAACCAAAAGAAAGTTAGGGTAACTATTCTAATATCGGATGAGGTGAATGTTAAAGCAAAAAGCATTTTTGGAGATAGAGGAATAAGTTTTGTAATAATAAAGGATCAAAACATTAGGAAGCTATAACAATTTTAAATTTACATGCACTTAATAAAACAGCTTCAACTATTCAAAGAAAACTTTGATACAACAGAAGAAATAGGTACATCTATCCATATAATGGAACGTGATTCAGTCATACAAAGGAATGAAGTTCTGATACAGGCTACCATATGAAGGAACCTTGAAAACATTATGCTAAATGAAAGAAGCAAATCACAAAAGGTTACCTATTGAATGATTACATTTACATGGAATGTCCAGAATAAGCAAGTCCATCGAAACACAAGGAAGATTAGTGGTTTCTAGGGGTTGCAGGAAAAGGGGCATGGGGAGTGACTGCTAACAGGCATGGGGTTTCTTTCAGGCTGATGGACATGTGAAATTAGATAGAAGTGATAGTTACACAACTATGAATATACTAAAAGCCAACAAACTGTACATTTTAGAGAGGTGAACTTTATGAATGTAAAGTATATCTCAATAAAGTTATTAAATTTAATGGAATATGAAGCAAAAGTGATAAAGTTAAGGAATAAAATAGATGTTATCCTGACATCATTTTACACCAGACATTTCTTTAAGAGGAAAAAATAAATTTCTAACGTAAGAGGTAAAATAGCTCCTTGATCAATAAGCCTGCTAAGGAAGAGATGTGAATCATAATGAACATATGGGTAAAGATCTGAATTTCTTGTGATTTACCTGCAATAACAGCATTAATAAAGACAACATAAAACTCCTAATAAGCCTCAAAATAAGGATGTGGGTGACATGATTAACAAGTCACATCAATCCAATGATTCACCTTTAGACAACATTTGAAAATGCATAGCTCATGTATATATGACAGAAACTTGATAGATATTTTCTCAAATTTGACAACAATTTAAAAAATTTACATGACCTTTCCAATAATGAAATAGGTGGTAAAGGTGAAAACATGTTTCTAAGCTCTCAACAATACAGAGTGCATTTCTATCAACCCTGCTAGAAGAAAGACTAGTCTCTTGCTCACTTCCTATAGAAAATGGTTTTACATAATTATTATATCAAGAAGGGATTGTAGAGTTTGCAGTCAAACACGTAAGAGGAAAAGTATTACAGGGTGAATTAGGCAGTTAATTAGTAAAATATTTTTTATTATGAAAGCTAATAGTCCAAACTAAAATAAGACTCCTGAAGCATCACGGTCCTTAAAGACCTGACCCTGGCTTTCAGGAACTGGGAGTCTGGACTCCAGCACCCACTAGATAACCTGATGCAGGTACCTGCCGGGGGCTCAGTTCAGCCTGCCGGCTTTCAGTTCACTTATTTATCTTCACCTCTTTATGAAAATCTGAGCATTTAATCATCTCTCATCTTCTAGCTGGAGGACAGGGCCCTTTAAGTTTTATGCCATTTTTATCACAAGTATTGTAATATTATAGCTCGAACATTGAAACATTTACCTTAGAAAGAATTCATCAAAGAGCCAAAAAAAAAAAAAAAAAAACAAACCCGAAGTTATCCATTCTAAACTATGAATGGACATTTTAAGGTAAAATCTGAAAATCAATTGATGGAATAAGTGAAGAAAAGTTCATTTTCATAAGATTTGTAAAAATCCTTATATACAAGATCTTATGGTAGCTCACAGAGAAAAAAATGTGACAATGAATATATACATGTTCATATATAACTGAAAAATTGTGCTCTACACTGGAATTTGACACAACATTGTAAAATGACTATAACAATAAAAAATGTTAAAAAAATTAAAAAAAATTTTTAGAAATCTTATAATCATTTGCAAACACATTGTTTTAAAGTTAATAGGGAGTTCATAGATCCTCATGAGCTGGGGTTTATGTGAAAATAAGAATTATTCAGTCAGTATTGGTTGAGCATCAACTATGTTATAGGTACAGATCAGGTATCTTTCCTTAAAACAAACAAACAAAACAAACAAAAAAACTTTAGAGACAGAAATGAACAAGTCACTTTGGTCTAAATGGGACTGAGATTCCCAACTATAATTCAAAATCTGGGTTTGGAGAGTTTACCTAGATTTCCTAAAATCACTTCAAAAAGGACCTAATCTAGGACAGTCACAACTAACATTTAAACCTAAACGAACAGTGAAAGCCATGTGTAAAAAACTAGGAAAACTCACAGAAGACTCTGCATTAGGAGACTAGTGTTTCTAATCCAAGCGTTCATGAAAATCAATGACTAAAAATTGATTTCATGTATCAGTAACAATTTTAAGCACTTGGTTCATCAGATCCAGTGACATTGTTCTCAACTTAAAATTACCTTCAGGGAACATTCAGCAAATCCTGAATTATCCAGTGCCAACTGGGAACGCGACAGAGAATGAGAGGTGTGGGCTTTGCCTCTCAGCAAGCTTACAGTTGGTGTGAATAAACTCAAGGGGAACAGCAAACGACCTTAGGCTGCACTAAGAATTTGCTTTTTAAAATAACCTTTAAAATATGTCCTTCCCTAGTAACAATCCCTATATTATCAAGGGCTGCAAGCTGCCAGCTAAGAATAGTTGAAGTTTCCAGTCTTGCTTACAGATCAGGAAGGCTAAGGAGATGCAAGCAGATGTTATTTGACTTCCTGAGGAAGCTCTTTAAATACGTTTACTTGGCAGATCCTCCTTTGCCCTTCTCATTTCCTGCTTCCTTCAACCTGTTACATGGACATGATGGCTGGCACAGCAGCGACCCTGTTGTACAAGGAGGCAGTTTTGGGAAAGGCAGAGAAGAAAGATAAGAGGAATATGGTAAACTCCATATTGGTGTCACCATATTGGCCTGGGACTGTCTGATACAGACTGTTATGTGAGAGAAACCATACTTCTATTTCATTTAACACAGTATTATTTCCAGTATGTTATCTGCAGCCAAATGTAGCCTCTCATTTAAATAAATCAAAAAATGAATTTCTCTGGAGATGGAAGGCCATGTAAAGTAGAATTAAAAAAAGACAACAACTGTATATTTCTATGAATTTCCTAAGAAATGTCCAAATATATGTAGAAACGTATACAAGACAACACCCTCTTCGACAGATTTCTAGACACCTTCAACCCCAAAAGACCACCATGTCCATTCTGCAATGACTAAACCTTGGCTTTCATCTCTGAAAATTATTTCACCTTCATGGTCACCAGGTCCATGTTTCCTCTCTGTTTCTAGTTCATCACATTCGATTTCTTCCACACTCCAGAGATCACTACATTTGGGCTGAGTCCTCATCACTTCTGCTTCTCCACCTAACAGGTTTCTCTTAATCTTCTCTGCTTTTGTCCATAGTATTTGTCCAATGAATTTTCCAGATTCTGGCACCTCTCCTCCAGAATTCCTTCTCCTTGCAAACTCGAGGATCTTAACCATGTCTTTTGAAGTGCTTGAACAAGTTTTTTTGATCACTTTAAAGGACAACAGAAGTCTTTCACCAGGGAGGAGAGATGGCCCTTTAGATAAGAATGGTAGCTGGCCTTTGGAATTTGAGAAACATTGCCCTCATCACACCATCATCTCACTGCTGCCATCTTCCTCACCACCTTCCTCATCCCTGCCTTTCTCCCACTGTCCTCACCACCACCTTCTTAGTTGCCACCGCTGTCCCCATCACCAACACTCTAGAGAACACAAGGTGACAAGCACCAGGGATTTTCACCAACAGCTCACTTAACATTTACAAGAACCCAATGAGGGGGGCCTTACCACCAGGCAAATAGGTGCCAAAACAAGAATGTAGATGGTGAAAGTGTCCATGTCTGGTGGCTGGTCAGTGGGATTTGACTCCACTCCTGGCCCAGGGCCCACTCCTTCACATCTCTGTTGGTCTACCTTTAGCATTCTGGTGTCCAGGATGTCTGAATCCCTCCTCAAGAACGAAGAACGTCAGCCTTCCGGGAACATGTTAGAAAATTTAACTGTGAATTTGATTTACCCAACATTGGCAAAGGCTCCTTTGGGAGATCTCATATCTAAGGGAGAGTCTGATGCACTTGCCAGCTACCCATTTTTCTATTTTATTACGTATGTCTCTATACGAGATGTGCCATCAGCCCTGCCCTGTGGGAATCCCAAGTTCATTGTCCAATGTCCATTTGAAGAGAGTTTTGTGCGCTTGCCAATATTCACAGGTGAATACAGTTTCCAGTATGCTACTCAGGGCCTCTGACTTGACTTTAAGATCTATGTTAAATTTTTCCCTTGAATTCAGTGGTGTTAACAACCACCACCAAAGCCTCTCACCCACAGTATTTAATCTGTAACTAGGTACACGGTTCTGAGCTCCATTCAGGCTGCACTGAAGTAACTAATTAATCTCACCCACTTGGTAACATTGGTAGGTTTTCTTACTGCAGGTTGGGGTTATCTGATTTCTATCTTTATTATTATGTCTATATTGAATATTACAATGTGCCTTGAGTTATTTGTTTGAAACAGGTTCACAAGAAATTCTACAGATAAACCAGTATCTCCCAATGAATATCCCATGAACATCAGCTCAACAAGACATCTGAGGCAGTCCATGAAAAAGTATTCCCAGGCCACATTGGCCTAAGAAGCCCTATAGATTGTACCTATGCCTCTTAGAGTAATAGGAAGCATTTTAAAGGTACCCTGAAGCCCTAGAGTAAAAGGAACCTTTCACACTGTTCACCTCAGTGTTCTCCACATCTTTTTGACCCTGAAATCTTCCCCCACCACCAATCCCGCCATACCCCCTGCCCTATGATGATAGAACTTGTGGAACTAATTTCTTGGAACACAGTTTGAGAAGCAGGGGAATAATGAGCAATCTATATTAGCAGTTAGAGAAACACTGTCATGGGAGCAGTAGACCGGACCGTATCAGCTACTGTGGACTTGGCAGTTTTGAGGTTAGAATCCTAAGTGTCCGAGACATCCCTAGGAGAGGGGAGATTTCTACCCTCTGAATGAGTCATGTAGGGATGCTGATGTGGAGAGGTCACTGGGGAGCCAGGGGGCTGAGAAGGGCCATCTGGTACAGCCCTGGGATTCCTGAGAGTGGGGTAGGCAACTGCAAATCCAGACATGGGGGAAAACATCCTCGGCCGACAAGGAGGCGCAGCACTGCGGCTCAGAGCACGGTTCACAGGGAGTGGTGTTCATACCCCGTTCCTGCCACTTACTCTGGCCATACCTTGGAGATCCAGATTCTCTGAGCTTAAGATAAACTTCCTCCTTGGTTAAAAAATGTGGTTCATGAAGCCACCCTCACATAATCAAATGAGGCAATGGATGGACGGTGGAAAGCCCTGTGGTGGTGATGGGTGTAGAGTAAAGGTTTGGTAAACGGCGGGCTGTAATGACTGGTTCTATGCTCTTGGTCACTAAGAGGGGTGTCAAGTCCTTCCTTGGCCCTTGCCCTGACCCCCAAAGAAACCAAGACGTTAGTACATTTCCATCAGTTGCACAGTGCAAATGACTTCCTAGTTTGGATACAAATTCAGCAACTGAAGGCAACCTTGAGTACCCAGCCTGTCCCCAAACATGGTTCCACTGGAATAAGTGGGAAACAACCACCACAATTCACAATCATAAAAGCACTGGAGCCGAGAGTAAATAATAGTTCCCCCAGACAAGCTAACTTGGTTATTTATAAGCTCCTGGGCCACCCTGTTATTGCCAAGAAAATCTGCTGTACCTTCTCGCTGCCATTCCGTCTGGCCTCTCCGGTGTACTTGTTGGAAAAAAAAAGTTATTGTTATGCTAAAATCACAATGGGACTCACATAATTCAGCACTAAATAACACCAAAAAAACTATGAAAATGGCACTTTGGCATTAAAACTTATTTTCTTATGGACTTGAACAAGATTCAATGCTTTTGTTCTCACAATGCTCTGGTATTTTCAGCTTTACAAAAAAAAAAAAAAAAAAAAAGAAAAGAAGAAGATAAAATGTGGAAAAGTATTCCAGCAAAACACCATCCTCTCTCCACAAAAGAGTATTTTGATTTTGCAGACAGCGAGCCGGCGGGGCTGTGGGACACAGAATTCATAATAATCGGCACTCGTGGCTGTGACTGCAAGGGTGGTGCTCAGCAGGGGCTCACCTCTTTCTTGGTGAATTTCGGCGAGTGATCGTTTTTGTCATCGATCATGATCGTGGCTGTGGCTGTGCCTGTTAATCCAACATCCTGTCCAGCCATATCTTGAGCCTCGATGATCAATTCATACTTGGGGTTTTCCAGAGTCTACAAAGCGAAAACACAACAGCCCTTAGTTGGGGGTTACCACTGGGGACAGGTGACGTGCATCTTGCTGGGACTGATGCTGTGCGCCCTGCTTCGTCCAGGGCAGGCACCTTTGGTCAGGCTGAGCACTCTCGCCTGTTGCGTGTAACTGTGCCTTTGGAATCTCGCCAAGGCAAGACAGTCACTATCCATAGACAAGAGTTGGCTGTGGAGGGTAAATCTAATTTCTGTCCTTACTTCAGTGGCCACATGATACATTCCAGAATGTTTCATTTCTGGGCTGTGGGTATACTTTGCATGTTTGATGTTTATACCCACATGTGTCATTTCACAGTGGCCTCGTGAAACTGACCTGGAAATGAGGCCGTTTGATGATGAGGTCAAGACAAAGATAACAGCTTTAGAAGCTGGCATTACTGCATAGTTTCGTGGGTGAGCCATCAGATTATGGTGTATTTTTCAGAAATCAGCGTCAATTTTTCCAACAAGCATGTTCAGCTGCATTTACTACTCCCACTTTACAGGTAAAAAAAACACCAACTGAGGTTTAGAGTCATTTGTACTGCACTTCCTTCATGTCATTTTTAGTCATTTTAGTCTTTTATGGCATGTTAAATTTGAACGATGTTGATTAATCCAATCATGATCTGATAAATTGAACATAGGCAATACTGCACTACTGTCTCCCAATATTTTTCATTTGAGTACTTGAAAAGTATTTTGCTACCATGTTTAAATACTTAAAACAACTAACCAAATGGTTCTGATTCCAAGATGAAGAAGCATGCAGTGATTGGTAAATGACAACTCTGCATTTAAATTGCCTTCAGTAGTGGATTTGCTTGTCTTGGCAACAAGCACACCATTCTTCCAGTAAGGCATTTCCTCTGGGGACCAACCTGTAACTTATTCTCTGCCCATGAGGTTGGGTTGGATTGACTTTCCCCACCCTCCACTGTGGCCAACTTTTGGAATGAACTCTGATTAGAAGAAGGCAATAAATACATGTCAACCCAGGGGCACTGTGTCTAGTCCAGGGACAGGGCCTGTGATTGACAGTTTAGAGAAGGATGCTCTGTCTCCCTGTGGTGTGAACTTAGGAGCATTTAGCCTGGGAGCTAGATGAGCCATCTCACGTCACAGCAGGGGTAGGGTGAGGGAATGTGCATCTGAGAATGAAGCCAGCCTACCGAGAGAATGAGATTTGAACCCTGGAGAAAAACATGTTTCCCAGTGATTGCTTTGGAGCCATTACATCATACCATACTGTAAGCCAGCCTTGCCTGTGGATTTTTCAGCTAATTAGGACATTCATTCATTTTCGTTACTTCTTAAAACCAGTTTGGATTAGTTTCATAATCACTCTTGCAGAGAGTTCAAGTCTTGAACTACCTTCAATGACAAAATCTTTTCTTTTTGTTATTTTTATTACGATTTTGTTGTATTTGTTATTGAAGGTCCTAATGGTCACAAACAGTCCGAGAGGTAGGCAAGGGGTTCTTTTAACCTCATTTAATTGCCATCCTTGAAGACAGATTTCACCCCTCAGATTTTGTGAGTTCTATGAGCAAATCAACGTCTCCTTTCCTTAACATATTCAGACGAGATGTTCCATGAATAGCAACAAGGGGATTCTGAGTAATATTGCAATTAATGCCATGATCAATTACCTGGCTATTTGCAAGACAGTTTAAGTGTTATTGTATCACGTTATCACAATAGGCTCTCCACAACAGTATCCCAATTATTTTGTTTATATTAGTTTTCCTTTCTAAAATTTTCTCCTCCACATAAACATTTTTTTGACCAAAGAAAGTTATTACAATTTTTCTTTTGTTAGTTTATGCATTGATTTAATTGGAAGTCATTGAACATCTAGTCTAAATATGGTGCTGGCTACTAGGGATACAGAAGTAGAAAAGGGTGCTTTTCTTCAAGGTGTTCAGAGGTGCTTAGGGTTGAGCACAGGTATGTTCACATATAACTGCAACAAAACAGAGTCACAGCTAAGCAGAGGGATGGACAAATTCTTAGGACAGTGCCAAAAGGAAGGACGCACTCTCTTGTAGTTTAACACACTTTATAAATAATTTAAAAAATGAACCAGCCAGCTCCCATCTCCGGATATAAATAAAACTTTATGACTGCAATGGGAAACAGATCGATTAACCTAGTGGAAAATCAGTTAGACTATTAATGAGATAAATGATAAGGTTTGAGATGAGATGTTCCAAAAGTCTCAATTTTCTGCCAGACTTCAGGCTACCAAAGACAATGTATTGTTGAAGAGTGTCCAATTACTGTAAGGCAACTAGAAATGCCACAACCATTTCTAAAGTAGAAAGTGAGGATTCCTTTCTGTCAGCCGAGGTGGGGCTGAAGTGGGATTTGAGAGGAGGTGAGCCGCTCAACTGGACAAATGCGTGAGGAGCTGCCATACCTTGAGACGGACTGCACAAGGAGCTGACATGGAGCGGAACAGCACTTTATTCTACTCCCGCACGGTGGTGCGCACGGCGGGCAGTGGGAGCGGCGGTGGCGCTCAGCATTTTCTTCTAGTTTAACAAGATGGCCCCACTCCATGGCGCACTTGTCCTGCTTTTATCTACTCTTTGCCTGCATGTGCAGTGTTTATTTCTTTGCTCATGAGGCTTACATAACAGCACTAGCACATACGTACTTCTACTTTCTTTGTTCTAAGACTTATGTAACTGACGCATGCATACAGCGTTTACTTTGTACACAGGCATGTTGTTGTGACCCTCGCCCTGGGTCCCACGGCCTACTCGTTCAAGGCTGCCAACACCTTTCCATCCTCCCCAACTCCATGTCTGAGAGGTAAATATTGTTAGTAGTCTGGTATCTCCCTTCTTTTTGCTACACATCATATACATACACACACACACATTTTAGAGACACACATATTTAAAGACATGATACCATTCACACAGTTGCACAATCTGTTTGCCATATGACTTCCATTTCAGTGCTTAGAACCTGTCTGTTCATTTTAATAGCTGTGTAACAGTTCATTGTATGGATCCAGTATAATTTATTCAGTCATTCCCTCTTGGATGGTCATTTGTTTAAGCTGTTTCCAACTTTTCACTTTTAAAAGCAACCTTAAGATAAAAAGTCCAGTGGCCTACATATTTGGTTTTTTTTTCTGTAATCAACATCATGGCTTTCACAATGACAAAAGTAACAAAAACCAAGCAACCAATAATAAAAGCACCTCCTTGTAAGTGTGAAAGACCTAGAGAAAATGCTACATGAAGCCCCTCGCTCCTGCACAACCAGACCCTGCTTCCTACTCCAGCTGAGACTTTTCCAGGAAGTCGACCCCTAAATCCCTCAAGTAGTTCCTCTGACTTGAAACACACACACACACACACACACACACACACACACACACACACACACACACACACACACATTTCTGTACCACTCAGTGGTCACTTTGCCTTTGCTACCCTGCTGGAAAAGACTCCTAGGAAGCCAACAGCTGCCCATTTTCTGGAAAGAACCACTGATGCGGCCCATGGGTCTCCCTTGCACTAGTTGACTGAATCACAGCTACACTCTAGTCCCAACTGGGACAATCAGATTCTGGGAGTATGAAATGTGAAACCAGGCATCCTGGAGACAGAATGTAGGGCAAACCCTCTGGCTCTCCCACGTTACTCCTGGGCTCCATAGAAGGACTGTGCCATCTTGAATGTGTTGAGAGGGCATGTAACACCCTGGCACTCCTCTCTGCCCATGCAGGAGGCACCCTGTCTCTGGGGGATGAGACCTGCAGCTGTCCAGCTCTTCTGTCACTTGGTGAGTGAACTGAACCGGGGGTAGGAACCCTGTCGCCCTCTCAAGGCCAAGCTGCACTCTCCATGGCACTCTGATTCCCGGGAGTATTTCTCTTGGTTGGTTCCAGGCTCAGAGGGGACATAGGTGAGATCCACCCCAAGAGAAAGAGACTTTCAGACTGAATTATGCTGGAGGCACTGCTCTACCCAGAAGGAATGCAGGCTCTGCTCTGAGATCCAGGACTGCACTGCTCCTGACTTCAGCTCTCCCTTGGGTTCTGTAACACACCCTCATGTTTATTCAAGAGATTCTTTTTGGCACTGAAGCCAGCCAGAATCAGTTTCAGTTGCTTGACACCTAAGGAAGCTGTAGTGAAGACAAGGTTACTTGTTCACCAAATCCTACTTCCTTTGACTGCAGGGCATATAGCTAGACTGTAAGAGGAATTTGTGAGAGTGGTTCTGGCCAATGAAATATGGGCAGAAGTGATATATCTTTGGCATGGCCCCTAAACCTCCCACATAATCCTCCATATTTTCGATTTCCCAAACAGGAAGAAGCCTGGCTCCTTAAATGATTATGTGGCAGAGAGACCCTTCGCTGACCTGCTTTAGGCTGAGATGTGAACAAGAAACAAGCCATTGTTCAGGTTTAAGGGAGGTTTATTACAGGGCTTAGCCTACCCTGACTAATATGAAGGCTATGTTCCTGTTTCGTCTTATTCTGAATGCCCATTTACTATCTCCTAAGTGGATGACAAAGTTTTCAAGGGCAGAGACCATGCCTTTGACCCTCACACCTAGACAGTACATGCAGCACACAAGCTGGGCAATTTACTTTCATTATTGATAATGATGATATATTACTGTTTCCCTGAACTAAATTATATCTCAAAAGTCTGAGCATATCTGTGGCATTTTCAAACCAAAGCCATTTATTCTCCGGGAATGGCTATCCTTTGGGGAACTCTAGCTCAAGGAGATACAATTTTGACCAAGAAAGGCACTGTGTCAAAACTGGGAAAATTAAATTGGCTGCTCTGATTTTATTTTAAGCTATCTGATCTGTAAGACATAGCTAAGAGTCAAGCTGCTCTCCTGGTTTGAATTCTGCAGTCATGCATTTCTATTGCATTTGCCTTCTCCTCGGGGGTGTCTGCTTGCTACCCGTTAATATATATCCTAGAGACAAAAGGAAGATGGTGTGTCTGCAAGAAAAAGCTTCCGGTGTATCTCCACAGACAGGGGTCAGGTTCATTGATCACACTGATTTGAAAACCAAACATTTCGTCTTGGAATAAAAAAAAAAAAAAAAAAAGAATCAAGCCATGTCAGTATATATGGCAGATAATCAATCACCAGGCCCTTGATGTTTTACACAGCTACTGCAACTTCCATATGAGTATGCATTTAACGGAACATTTATCACTAATAACAGGCATAATGGTAGCTGTGGGGGGAATCAATGAGTAAATGTTACATGGAGAAAGGTTTTGCCATTAACCCGTGCGGCACCCCATCCTTCTTTCACTTCATCTTGAGTCTCTCTCCATATCACTCTTCACACTCTGTCCAGACTAGATTTCTTTCCACTGTCCCCCTTCTTTTTCTTACTTCTGACATTTATACCTCTTTTTCTTCCTCCAAGAGAATTCCTGCTCATTTGTGGATGATCATTCTTCACTGCACTGAAGCTCCGTGAAGGCAGGGAACTTATTGCATAAACAGGTGGCTGACACTTGGGGAGGGACAATAAACATTTGATCAATCACTGTTACCCTGGCTCCACCTCTGAGTAGCTGAGTGCTTCTGGTCACATGACTCAAGTTCTTCTTGCCTCGGTTTCCTCACCTGTCAAATAGGGAGAATGATACTACTTCTAGGATACGTGAGGATTAAAGTGGATAATGTAAAGTGCCAAGCACAGAGCCTGGCATGGTAAATGCTCAGTGGGTGGCTGCTGTAATTATGTTGTAGAATCTTTGGGAAGTCTTCTAAAGATGTGGCAAGAAGCTGAGCGTGGCCTCCAGGACCAGTCAGAAGGAACTGAATGCTGCCAACCACCACAGAAAGAGCCTAGAAGTGGATCCTTCTCCAGTTAAACCTTCTGATGAGACTGCGTATTCTGGACCAACATGTAGATCTCAGCTTTATGAGAGTCCAGGAATTACAGGACAGAGCTAAGTTATATCCTGATCCCTGAATACAGAAGCTGTGTGCTAGTAAGTATGCATTGTTTTAAATGACTACATTTTGGAGTAATTTGTCATACTACAATAACTAACTAATACAGTTTTCCCCCAGTATTATCATAATTTGTAATATTCTTGTTTATTGATTACTTGTTTATTGACTATCTTGACTCTGACCGTT
This sequence comes from Camelus ferus, assembly GCF_009834535.1. Classification (NCBI taxonomy): domain Eukaryota; kingdom Metazoa; phylum Chordata; class Mammalia; order Artiodactyla; family Camelidae; genus Camelus; species Camelus ferus. Next base: position 56,155,029 of record NC_045704.1, on the reverse strand, counting down.
GGAGCTCCATAAGGTCAGGGACCTCGTCTTGTTTAAAGTTTGATCTCCCAGCCACTAATTCAGTGCCTGGCACATTGCAGTTATGCAATAATGAATCAATTATTGATATAGTTTTATAAAATAATGAATTACATAGAGTGTTGTGCCTGTAAATGTTTAACAACACATCCTCTTGATTTGCAGTGTTTGTCAATTTTTGGTTATTTAAATACTCTTATTATGGCTGATTTCAAGCTACCAACATGATGTCACTGAGTACATAGTTGGAAAGTGATATACACAGTCAGCTTTTATGAGCTGGTAAGAGCTGGCTCCAGCTTATAAATTGTGCTTTAAGGGTCAAAGAAATCTGTAAGAGTCTTTTTCAATAAATCCTGTTGTTTGAAGTATTGTTAATGAGAAATATTAACACGAGATTTATAGCAAAGATGTAATGCAATTCATTTATTTATTTACTCATCAGCTTTGCCTGGACAGGCTGAGCCAAGTAAGACTCCTTGCAATATGGCACCTGAACAGGGACCACATTCTTCTCCAGGTAGCTGCACCTGACACCTGGTCTATAAATACTGCAAACAGATTGGTGAAAACATTATCTGGGACAGAACGAGTTGTTGCCTGTCTGTAGTTTGATTTATCAAATCTGGCCATGTAACCCTGGGAATGGGTAGTCCATAAATCCAGCTGAAATTGCATAAATCCCCTTGTAAAAGGTGCCTCCTTCCCACTGGAGAGGGCGAGTGATGTTCTTCCAGCTTCCTATGTAATAGGGCAATTTGTGTTTGTCTTTAAGCTGCCTTTCACCTTGCTCCTCAGCGCTAATGTGAACTTTCATGCACTTGGCTGTCACCTGCTGTGCTTTCATTCCTGGCTGGGGTCTGGTGGGTAAGGAGAAGGCAGAGCTCATTTCCCCAGATTTACTGGTTGCTGACAAAGCCAGCAGGGTGGGGAAGCAGCAGGGAAATAAACATTGCCTCTTAGACACATGCAGTTGGAATAACCTAAGTGATAGATTTCAGGTTGAGGGACACCAAAATCAAATGAAACCTTCCAGGCAAAATGTACCTTTTCTGATGTTACTGATGAGTTACGGTAAATAAAATGCCAAAGGCATTGATAGCATACCTGGAGAAAAATCACTCCCTTTAGACCTGAGGTGATGAATATTTGACATTCAGGTTGATTCCACTGAAACATTTACATACTGTCTCCTTTTATATGGTATATTTTTAGATAAATAGACAAAAACCAAGTATGTAAGGTACAATGAGATAAGTGTTACCGGAAGTGCACCAGTTAAGGTCTATGAGAAGGTGGTCAGGACATGAGGTTCTCAGAAAGGCGATATGAAGATTGTTTACCAAGCATCTATTGAGCACTTACAACACATTAGGCATCATGCTAGAGACTAGCAACAAGTAGAGGGAGCCAAATCTAGTGCTAGATAATTCCCAGATACTTTCAGTAGATTTAAGTAGAACAAGATGGGAGTAAGAAGAGTGCTGTGATATTGCAAAGGAGAGCCACTTAGCCTAAACACTGGTGTGGGGAGGAGGGAGACATTCCCACAGAGGAGAATCTCCTACTATAGGATAAGAAGTGGGATCTTGGCGTGGAAGTCTACATGGGAACAAGTAGAGATATAAAGAGCTGTGAGTTTACTTTCAAGAAACGCACAGCTTGGCTGAAGGTAAAACACATGTAAGTGGCTCCACAAGGCACGAGGCAGTCCGTGCTGAATGTGTGCTCAGTAGGGTCAGATATGAATGGTGCAGCTGGGAGGGCTACCATGGCTTTTAAGTGGCTATATCTTAATGCAAGGCTGGAGCTGAGCTTTGAAGGAAGGTGTGAGGGCAGAGAACTCAAAGGGGAAGAACCAGCACAGAGGAGGCCAGCTAAGACAGGACCACTAGTGTGGCTGAAGTCAAGGCTTGTGACATGAAGAGACACAGTCTATTGTTTCTTGAAAGTCTCTTAGACATCATCTAGTCTGGCCTGCCTTCAAGGAACTCATAGCCAGAGGGAACAGAGTTAGGGAATCCCAGCCCATGTACCTTGTTTGGGGCAGATCTGAACATGCTAAAGAATTACTTGGTTTAATCTGTTTGAGTAAGAGAAGGAAGTACAGACCCCTAAAAGTTGAAATAAAATAAAATGTAATTAAAGTATTCTTTCTCTATGATTTTTACACATTTACACAATCTACTGTTTACTGCATTAGCCTGTTTCTTCTAACATTTTGGCCCTGAACTGCCATAGCACCATTATGCTCAGTACCTAAGGTGCGTAAGACATATTGTCTGAGTCAGTGCTTCTGGAACTTGCTTGTGCCTTAAGACACATACTTTCAGCCCACTTACAGTGGTTAGGACTCAGGATGTCCAACAGAGAGCCTGAGGATGTGCATTTTCAGAAAGTTTCTAGGAGATGCTGATGCTGCTGATCTGAGGACCACACTTTGATGAGCATCTTTCTGAATGAACATTTGACAAGCTGCAGGTCAATATGTACCCTTACTTAACTTAAAACTCACCTGAGAGTGAGTTTTATGAGAGAGAGGGAGAGAGGGAAATTTGAAGATGGTACACTGCTATCTCAGAGGCCATGAGCTACAGAAGGCAGGTAGCATCTAGAAGGTGGAAGAGGCAAGGGGACAAATTCTTCCCTAGAGTTTCTAGAAGGAATCAGCTCTGCTGACACCTTGATTTTACCCCAGTGAAACTCATTTTGGCCTTATGTCTTCCAGAACTGTAAGATAATAAATGTATTGTTTTAAGCCACAGATTTTGTGGTCTTGCTATGGAAGCCATAGGAAAAGGATGCAGCTTCTCCAGAGGGTGCTCATCAAGCATCCTGGAGAGTTGAGATGCTCACCAGCCTCCCAGAACCACGCGGTGCTCATTGTCACCAGCTGCCACCTTTAGTTCACTCCTAGCTGCCTCCTTCCCAGGACTGCCGACCATCCCAGAATAGCATCCACTATCTTTCCTCTGGAAAATATTTCCATTTCAATCCTTTGAAGTGTAATGTCAAGCAGACCTTTCCTACAAACTATTTAGTAGGAAGATGAGATGAATTTCCTCTCATCTACAAAGTGGTAAATACCAAATCAATTTATTGGACAATCTTCTCTTCAATATATTTGGTTTCTAATATGTCAGGCAATTTCTGAGTATTCATTATAGCCCTCGATGGGGGCAAGGACCCTGTCTCTGACTTATTCCTGCCATATCCCCAACTCCTGGCCCATTAAGACACTGAGGCCCCAAGATACTGCCTTTATGTGGCCATTGGGTTATACTCTGAAAATAAATTGAACTAATTCTAACCTCCCCTGGGGGAAAAAAATCACATAGTCAGTCCAGTGTCTGACACTCTCTGTTAATAACTGACAAATGAATAAATCAAAGGATGTTATGTAGATCACAACACAGAACACTTAGGCCTCAGGGTTGCTATTCTGGGTTACAGAGGTTACTGGTCCAAAGGTGGAGCCTGAGCCAGGTTGGAAGGCCAGGTGATGCAGAGTAGGGAGGGGTGACAAGGCTCTGGCTTCGCAGGAGTGAGCAGGGAAAGTCCTTCCCCATTGGAGAGGCATCTGTGCCAAGGGAGGCTTGGAATGCTCTGGTGCAGGTTGGGTGGGTCTCCTTCATCTCATGGCAGACACCCCATGGCTGGTCCCAAGCCCAGGCTCTGCTCTTGGCCCATCACACATCCCAAGGTGTATAAGATGGAAGATAAAGGGGGAACAACCAAATCCCTAGCAGTAAGGTTTGGATGGGAATGACCTTTCAAAAAAAAGAGAGGACCAGAGAATATTGCTCAGATCAGCCTCTGCAAACCCATAAGAGGGCCATCTCAGGTGACCCTGGGGGGCATATTTGCCACAGTAGAAAATCGGGAAACTGGTATTCCTGTCATTCGCTAAGCACCCTCTGAAAGCAAATAGCTTTTCTTGGGTTTCGATTTATTACCATCTAAAATGTCATTCTCTGTATGGGTAATAAAAGATAATACGTTTTATGGTGGCTCCTTATGTTAAGGTTTTACGAAATCTGTTATTAAATGATCTGCATAGAATCTAAATGAATCTTACTAGGTTCCCTGGAATAGCGAGGTGGTTTTTTTTCTGTCCTCTCTCCTAGATCAAGTGCAGTTGGAAGGGCGGCACTCTCTGCATGTTTTCTAATCACACGGCAGAAGGTAATGCTTTTAAGGTCAGATGAAAAATTGTGTTCTGCTGTATAATCAGCTTCACAAAGTTACATACTGGTCAAAGCGCCCAGAAAATTCAATTACTGACTCCCAATGACAAAAGCACATGAGCCCACCAAGGGTTAGAGGATGTTTCTAAAATCAGGTTCTCAGTGCCTGTGCCTTGGAGCAATTTCAGCTTTGCAGCCTTTGTCTGATATCAGACTTCTGCATGTTAACGGCCCCTGCCCATTAATTTCAGGCGCTTAATCAGTATCACCTCCTCCACTTAGAAAAGCGCAAGTCTAAGGGGCCTTTGGCAAGCTTGATTCGTGCATGGTTCTTAGAGCCCGCTCCCATTCAGACGTGATCTCCTAATCGAATCTGCCATCCAGGGTTACTATTAATCAGTATTATATGTTTTCTCTTAAGTCAAATGCATTTTTATGAAAAGCTTACTCTGGTTTAGAGTTCTGTTGCTGTAACTAAATCCCAGGTAGCTTTAGAAACAAAAGATCCCACAGAGAGAGTAATGAATCAGCAAACGACACCCACCCACTCCCCCTCTCCGTGGACAGGAAAGCAATTCAAGATCTGGCTTCTACGCTGTCACTGGGTTATATTCTCTGAAAATAAATTGAACTAATTCTAAATCATCCGAGGGAAAATCACACAAGAGGGATTCCAGTTACAGCACTGCTGTCGTTCCAAAAGTGAATTCGCATACCAGGGAGAGAAGGAAACGAAGATAACCTGGCCGTGGATTATTCTGGAAGGCTCTCATGCCTGGCGCAGTGAGTCCTTTGGCTCACCTTCCTTCCGCATTATTTGGACAAGACCACCGAGTGCACCACAATCTCCTGCCCTGTTTGCATGAGGCGGCCCTTTCAAGATCTTGGCTCCATCATTCATTTTGTTCTTGAAATTGTCTTGGCTCAGCTGACAAGAGCTAAGCCTATTAACACCCTTGAACGCGAGTCGAGCGGGGAACAGGAGTCAAATGTTATGACTTAACATTTGGTCCTGCCCTTTGCCGGCCCAGCCTCGCTGGACAGAATGTTGATAAAGACAAGTGTGTTTTTCCTTACAAATAATAAAACCCGCAAACATGTCCTCAGAGGGCTCCTTTCCGTTTTATTTTTTTTTAAATGACAATAAATAGAGTTTTCTGCATTTCCTCCAGCTTCTCACCAGAGCACTTTTCAAAGTGAGGGGGGTGGAACTGAGCTCCCTCACCAACAGAGTGCTCTGGGAGGGAAGCCCAGGCCTCAGTTCCGGTCCCCCTTGCGGGGACAGACCTCAGCCCTGGGAAGAGAATGTACCCCCGGGCCTCCTGCTCCCTCCTGGCTCTAACTCTAACCTATAGAAAGAAACCTCTCTACTCTAGGCCACAAGTACTCAATCCTTGTCAGCCCATCTGGGTTCCACTCTGACCCTCTGTCATTATAATAATCATGGTTAGGTCCACTGAGCGCTTACCATGTGCTGGAAGTGGTGTTTAACCCTTTGTGTGAATTACCTCAGCTGATCCTCATGAAACCCCTGTGAGCTGGTTAAGACTGTAGCTCCCACTGTATTGGTGGGAGTCTGTTGCCGCAGGGCACACAGCTCTTTCATGATGGGGCTGAGATTGGTATGTACATCTTGGGTCCACAGTACACTCTTAACTGCTACACTCTGGGGTCTCCTCATCACCTCATAGCCTCTCCTGGTGGCAGCCCATGGATTCCAAATGGAAACCCATTTTGCAGCTGTTCACACCAGCCCTGTATGGGTTGGGCTTGGAAGCATGGGGGCCTTTTTTGGATAGGTCACCAGGTGTGGGCAGCTCTTTGAACACTGTCCACCTAGTCTAAACGTCTGCCTTCTTGGAGACCCCATCACTCCCACAGCTTCTGTTCTACCCGCCCTTATTGACTCTGACAGCTTCAGTTACCACCTGTCTCTTTTATGTCCAAATCTCTCCTAATTCCCAGATACACACTTCTAACTGCTGGCTTGACATTTCCACCCGAACGTTTCACAAGCACTGCAAACACAGCACATCCCAAAGCAAACTCAGGACCTTCCCAGCTACGCCCTTTCCTGTCCTGGCTGGTGTCCCCTGCCACCCAGGCCACCAAACCAGAAGCCCCCAGTATTCTCCTTCATCCCCCCTCATCCCCCCTGATTCTCTCTTGAAAAGGAGTCTCATATTATCTCATCCTTAATATTCCCACTGCCCTTGTCTGAGTGTGGGTCCCTGTCAGGTCCCACTTTGACTGCTGTTTCCTGAGCTAGCAGAATATACATTTTGTAGCAACTTGGGAAGGGTAGTTATAGGGTGTAGGGAGGTAGGAAGAAGTCCTGGGTTAGTAGCGTCATGTCATTGATGGAGGGCAGACCACCCAGCTCATCCCAGTACATCGTGCACCAGAAGCTGTAACCATTGGCCAATGGGAGATTTCTCCAGCTGACTCCATATGTACAAAATACCAACATCATAACTACATCCTACAGAAGCACCTGGACATTCTTTAAGGGATTATGTAGGTGGTCTGTTCACTCCTCTATTTCTTCATAGATGCCCTTCCCTTTGTCCAGAATGCAAATCTCTGCAATCAAACTTGGCAGATTTCTCTCATCCTCAAATGTCCATCTCAAATGCTTTACATTTTAAAAGGCACAATGTTAAAAAGAAAAATCACAAAATAAACACAAAACCTCTTAAAAGTGATGCTTATGACATTAGATCTATACCCTTAGAATTTTGGGGGTTTCCTTTTAAATTGTATTTTGGGTCCAATGGAGAAAAATGTATTAAGCCAAGAGCTATGTAACCCAGAAAACGTCTGTATAAAGTAAGACAGACATTGACTGTGTTTCGTCCTGCTGAAGCAGCCTGACCTTTCATGGTGCTGGCTATGGTTCCTGCAGAGCCAAGCATCCTGAGACTCAGCTGCCCGCCTCTCACTCTCACATCTCAGTCTTCAGGTGAGGAGCCTGAGGCTCAGAGAGGGTTTCTTCATTTATTCCTCAAATGTTTGTTGGAGTGGGGATAGAGCCATAGACAAAAGTCACAAAGACCCCTGTTTTCTTGGAGCTTTTCTTCTAGGAAAGGAGACTGCATGTGACAAAATCAACAGAGATAAATGTTATGGGAACAAAAATTAAGGAAGAAGGGGATAGAGAGTTCTGGGGTGAGGGTGGAGGCTCAGTTTTAACTAAGGTGGACTGAGAAGGTCACAACTGATTAAAGCCATGAAGAGACTAGGGAGAAGCCACAAAGGTATCCTGGGAAAGAGCAATCCAGGCAGATGAATTGGCAAGTGCAAAGGTCCTGGGGCAGAGGCATGTGGGGTGGATATTTAAGTCTGAAATATTTAGAAAACACTGAAAGTAATTCTTGAGGACTGACTTCTGACATCCTTGCTCTTTGCTCTACTGATGCTCAATGACAGGATTACCTATTTAAAATAGGAGCAAACATTGAGGATGTAGTTTTGGATGGATGACTCAACTATAAGCCTAATGAGGGCAGAGACCATACCTCTCTTCCAAATGTCCCATATTCATTTGTTGGATGGATGAACAAAGATAGTTGTGATTTTCATAAAAGAGAAAAAGACTTTCATCATCTCGCAAAAAATAAAAAGCACATTTCCTTCAGTGCCAGCTGAAAGACAATCTGCCCAAATATCATGACTGACATAAAATCAAAGGCTGGAATTTTAACAACAGAAAAGTATTTCAAAAATAAACAGAATAAATGGCACCCTGTATGGGGAATGCCCTTTTCTTTCTTTTATAAATCCCAACTCCCACAAACAGAGATCTGTCATCTAACAGGGACGCTCAGTGTTGATATCTGGCCCAGCAACCAATGCAAACATTTGGCCAGTCTCAGATTTCTTATTATAGTCAACCCCAACATCATGGAACTATAACAAGAGAGCATAGAAGAAATAGTGAAGTAATGAAATGGACAGAAATGAAAACTGAGTGGTGCACTGATCTCAGATTTAGGACCTTCCTGGGCCCAATTTAATCAGTTACCAAGTTCCTCAATTCTACCTCCTTAAATTGTTCACATCTATCCTCTTCTTTCTATTCCTGTTACTTCTCCTTTAGTTCAGCGCACAAAAAATAAGCCTCTGTGGTCTCCCTGAGTGCGACCTCACTACCTCAAGTGCATTTTCATGGCAGTTATCTTTCTAACACTCAACTCTGCTGCTCTAAATCCTTCTGTGGCTCCCTAGTGCTCCCAGGATATGGTCTAAGCTCAGTGGCTTGGCATGGAAGGCCTTTGGAAATGTGTTCCCCTCTACTTGCAACTTCCTACCACGTCTCCCCTCATTTGTCATCTGCCAGCGATACTTAATCGCTGGCCATGGTTTCTTAAACCAGGTTCTTGTCACCTCGATGCCTTTGCAAACACTGCTCCCACCCCAAGTCTGCCATGTCTAACTGGGAGTCCACTTTTCTGTAGGTGTACCATGCCTTCTTTGCGCCTACGCACAGTTGGCTCCAGGCTAGCCTGGGAGCTTCTCAAGGGCTGTGTCTCTAGGAACATTAGTATAGTTCTTGGGCATCAAGGTGCCCAATAAACACTTATGATGGAAAGAATGACCGAGTATGTCAGCTGTAGGAGACTCTCCGAATCTTGGTGAGTCACAGTCCTCTGGACCAGTCAGGACCCACCTCTTGCTGAGGTCATAATAACACAGTGTAATGGAGATAAGAGTGGCCTTTAGCATCAGGCAGCATGAGATACGGCCCTGTTGCACCCCTTTCCATCTGTGCGGACCTGGATGAATTACTTAACTTTCTCTGTGCCTCCAGTAACTCATCTAAAAATGGGAATGTCATCATCTACCTTAAAAGGTTGCCATGAGGATGAAGCAAGAGGATGCTAGCGTTGCAGAGAACACCACCAACCAGCGGCATGTGTGGACCGTGGACCAGCTAACCTCACTGAGCCTCAGCTTTATCATTTGTAAAAGAGGGGGATGATAGTAGCCACCTCACAGTGTTGTCATGGTGACTAAATGGCATGACACGTGCACAACACCCAACAGCGAACATTTACTGAGCCTCTATTGATACTGTGACTGTGCCCAGCAAGCTCTCTTGTTGGCCCACCATCACGCTGAATTGTGCCGTGTGTTTATGAAGCTGTAAGCCGCTCGGAGTCCGGGATCACCTATGTCTTTTCATTGGCACATCCTCGAACCTACCTCTTGTCAGGTGTACAGTGGATGTTCCTTAAACACTAACAGACCTGGTGCATGAACAAATGTCCACTGCCCTCCATCTCTCCAAACTGTATCCATCCTTGAGGGCTTGGCTTAAGTGTCCCCTTGCGTCCTGAAATCTTTCTCTCCTCCCTGCTCTAGGGCATCTGCTTTCGAACAGCATGTCTCTTACATTTTCCCATTTCCCTGTAACATATTTCAGCCCGGAACCTTCAAAGGTTATTTACATTTCAACCAGCCTGAAAGATGCAAGATGCAGTGTGTCTGCATAGCTGTGTCCCCTTGACAGAACTCTCAATCAGCCAGACACTCACTGCCGGCCTGTACCCAGGAGCCCTAAGGTCCCAGAAAAGTGCCCTGTGGCTAAGAGGAATGGATAATTTTACAGGGTCCAAGTAAATTAAGAATGGCTGGACATTCTTCCTAGTCAAGGAATGGCCGGCCAGTGATATTCTCACAGATGTACCATTTAAACATCCTCATAATACTCTAAGGAAACAAATCTACTCAAATGGACCAAGCAAAGCTCTCTGTAGCACTGAAGATGGCTGCTGTTTAAGCCAGAGGCACCCCCATTAAAAATAAATGCTTAGTTGGAGAATATTTAATGACATGGAAATGTTTCTATTATATTGTTGAGAGGAAAAAACAGGTTATAAAATTGTATGAACATAGAGATTCCATTTTTGTAAAAAATGGACTTATCTATACACAATTTTAAATAGGGCAGGAGAATTATAAACAGCAAGATATTAACAAATAGCAATGATCTCTGAATGGTGCGGTTACACCATTTAAATTTTATTCTTTGTGCCCTTTCCTAATTTTCTAATTTTTTTTTTATAGTAAACATTGTCTAGTGGTCAGAAAAAGAATAAGTTTTATCACCCGAACTCAAATGTAAGGTGAAGGTGTCTTGGATGTATCTTTGTTTTGATGGGGATGTATCGCAAGGTGTGTGGTTCTGGATGGGGCCTCTGACCCTCTGTCCTCCTCACATCCTGGGCACCGTGCAAAGCCACAAGTCCCAAGACTCAGGCTTTGCTTGAAGGCAGGCAACCGTGTCCTTGGAAGGAAAGGAAGCGATGGCCATTAGCAATTCCAACAGGAGCATCTGCAAGGTCCTCACATCACTATAGAAAAAGCGTCCTAAATAAAGAGCACACACCTCGTCTTGGCTCTCTAAATGTCAGTGTGCAGGCCTGCACATTTACATCTTAGCAAACACGCAGACTTCTCCAGAGAGCCAGGTCCGACAGCTGGTTGGGGTGTGAACCAAGAATTCGACTAAATGTTAATTGGCACCGAGGTGTGACATGGGGGGGCCTTGAAGGCTGAGCTGGGGAACTCTGTCTTTTCCTTTTCCCAGTTTTGCTTCCTTTAATGTGGTCATCCATAAATCATGAGGCGATCTGGTCAGTAAGCACAGGAGGAAAGGAGCTGTCTCACTCCCTCCTCCTCCAGCACATCCATTATCCACATGCTCTTCTGTGCCTGTGATTGTCCCGTGATACCCAATGTTTGGATGGAAATGAAAACAGCAGGCTCATTCCACATACCCAGGCATCCAGAGAAATACAAATTACTGATCAAATATAGAAGCACTTGGTCGTTTTGTCCACAAATGCCATCTAAATGTTGGCCACTGGGTTTACTAGGGTGTTTTGGCATTTAAAATAACAATGAAGTGGACATGATCAAGAAGGTGAAACGACAACCTGAGAATGGGAGAAGATATTTATGAACCACGTGTCTGATAAGCATTTACTACCCAGAATATGCAAAGAACACTTCCAACTTTACCACATAAGACATACAACCCAATTAACATTTAGGCAAAGAACTTGAATGGGTATTTCTGCAAAGCAGACACACAAATGGCCGATGAGCCCATGAAAAGATGCTCAGCATCAGTAGGCATTAGGGAAGGGACAGTCAAAAATCACAGTGAGGTGCTACTTCACACCCACTAGGGTGGCTTTCATTTCAAAAAAGATTATAAGTTTAGCAAGGCTATGGAGAAATTGGAACCCTCATATGTTACTGGTGGGAATTTAAAATGGGTCAACCACTGTGGAAAAGTTTGGTGGTTCCTCCAAAAGTTAAACACAGAAGGACCATATGATCTAGCAATTCCACTCTTGGATACATACTTCAAAGTATAGAAAACAGGTTTTCAAATGCATACATATACATGGATGGTCCTAGCAGCATTATTTAGCACAGCCAAAAGGTAGAGACAACCCAAATGTCCATCAGTGGATGAATGGATAAACAAAATGTGATCCACTCATATGGAATATTATTCAGCCATTAAAGAGAATGAAGTATCGATACATGTTACCATGTGGCTGAACCTTGAAAACATTATGCTAAGTGAAAGAAGCTAGACACAAAACGTTACATATTGTATGATTCCATCTGTATGAAATATCAAGAATAGGTAAATCCACAGAGACAGAATGCAGGCTGGTAGTCACTAGGAGTTCGGGGGGAGTGGAGAAATAGGAAGAGATTGCTTAATGGGTCCAGGGTTTCTGGTGGGGGTGATGAGAGTGTTTTGGAATTAGATAGAGGTGGTCACACAATACTGTGAATGTACTAAATGCTACTGAATGGGTCAGTTTAGAAAAGTTAATTTTATGTTCTGTAAATGTCATCTGAATAAAAAATACTACAAAATGCATTTATGTGATAGTTGCTGGGACTACAAAGGTGAGTAAAACAGTTATAGACTAAGTTCTTGTGTAGTCCACATGGACAGACAACTTTGTCAAGTTCTACCTATGAAGCGAGAGGTGAAGAAGAGGGTCAGGGTGTTGTGAAAGCCCTACAAGAATGACATGAGCTTCTCTCAGAGACCAGGAAGGCTTCTCAAGGAATTGATGGTGGAACTGAAAACTGAAGGAAGATTAGGAGAGAATGGGGGTAAGGGGATGGCATGGAAAGGATGTTCTAGGTCTAGACTAGCATGTGCAAAAGCCCTGTGATGGGAGTGGGTGAAGTGGAGAAATACCTACATAGCTGGAGGGTGGGGCAGGGAGGTGTGGGGTGAGACAGGCTGGACAGAGGTGGCCAGACTATGCCAACCTTGCAGAAACTCACAGATGGGCTTGGATGGCCTCCTAAGAGAAACAGGACCCCCATGGGAGTACTGAGAGGCTCATATGATAATACAATCATTCTGGCTGTAGTGTGGGATGTTTGTCTTTTTTTTTTTTTTTTTGGTAACATCTTTATTGAGATATAATATGACACACAATTCACCCATTTAAAGTGTACAATTCAATGGTTTTCAGTGTATTTACCAAGTTTGGGCAACTATCATCACAATCAATTTTAGAACATTTTCATCCCCTCAAAGAGAAATCTCACATCCATTAGCAGTGTCCTTATATTGGTCTCCCGTGGCTGCTGTAATAGTACCATGCACTGGGTGGCTTAAAGCAACAGACATTTCTTGTCCCACAGCATGCCATTCCTTTTTATGATCATATGATATATGACGTTCCATTTTGTGGATATACCCCATTTTACTTATCCATTTATTAACTAGGTGGACATTTGGGTTACTTCTACTTTTTGGCATTCATAAATAATGCTGCTATGAGAATTCATGTACACTTTTTCACGTGGACTTACATTTTCATTTCTCTTGTGTGGAATTTCTAGGTCATATTGTTCGCCTTTTTTTTTTTGGATATAGGCATACAAGTTGATCTCTTTAAAAATTACTCTTCATGAATTGGGGTTATAAAACTGGAACTCATGGACAACCCTAGGGATGAATTTGGGAGCTCTGCTGAACCCCCAAAAATTGCATGTGAAATTATGGTCCCTTGTATACTGTTGCCTGGGAAAGTGTTACATCAGATTCTTAACAGCCTGGCATGACTTGGTCACATTTGGGAAGAGATGGAACTTCTAGGACAAGACTCACTGTGAATCACTAAGTGCAATCTCCAGTGCAGATGAGATCACTGAGGGTATGAAATAACTCACAATCCTGTAGTTGGGTCAGTGGCGAGGTCAAGATTTGAGCCTTGGTCTGACCTCAGAGCAGCCATAAAGGGTCAACCTCATCTGTGGGATTTGATTCCGCGTCTGGAGTTCCAGCTGCAATTTCTCACCAGGGTTTTTGAGGCACAAGCTTCCAAGAGAACAGCACAATGAGGGCCTCACCTCCGCTCGGAGCTGGGCAGTCAAATGTGTCCATCATAAGGCTGTAGACTTTGGATGCAAACTCAAGTGTACGAGCATGGCATCTGAGCTCAGTGAGCTGGGTACCTATGTCTGAAGCATCAAGGGTGCACATTAAGAGGAATGCTATGACAACAGTAGCAACATCACCATGGTGACTATCTACTGCCATTTCTGGGGCATCTTCATTGAGCTAAGCACTTATACCCTGTCTGAAGCTTCATGACAACACTACAAGGTCTGTATCAGTAGCATCCCCATTTTGCAACTGGAAAATCAGGGGGTATGGGGCTCAAGGGAGTGTCCTGGGGAAGCTATAGCTTGGAGATACTCTTGTACCTGGAGACTGGGCAGAAAGTCACTGGGGACTCCAGTCTCTTCCCTAAATCCAGGGCATCCAATTCACTCAAATCTGGGGAAAGATGGTTTGGGCTTCCCTGTCCCAAGGTTCAGTGCTTAGAACTGCCCAGATAAGTGGACAGTTACTCAATCAGCCTGAATATGTCTGGCATCTAGTAGGTCCTCAGTAAATGTTCATCAAAGAAAAGAGTAAGCTGATTAAGGAAACCTGGTCTTTTCGCCTTTAAAGAATCTGTTATGAAAAAAAAAAAATAAAGAATCTGTTATGGCCATAAGAAGAGTTACCCACATTTACAAAAATGCAGCCTTATTTACAAATCTTGGAATTCCTTCTGCCTTTAATTTGTATTTTATATTTTATTATTATTTTTTATAGTTTTAGAAATGCTAGTAGGTTTCTATCCATATGGAAAATCAGATTTTGTTATGGCAACTATGTGCCAGGAGCAGGACTCTGAGGTTGCATCTGAACTCAAAGGGCAAGAGTGCCACAATCAAAGAGTGATGTTTCCCACGGGGGCAGGAAGGGGCAGCAAAATTGTGTCTGCCAGCCTCCTTCCCCAGGTGATTTCCTGACCTTCTGCGAGTTCCATCGTTGCCTCCACGCTGATAGATGGTTGGCTTGGTCCTCTTGCTGAACTAGTGCAAGTCCCAACCCACTAAATTCTGACCATGCTGAGCTGAGCCACACCCACTGGCACTAAATCCAAGGGTCCAAGCCATTTCAGAAATACATCTGCTGGCTGCAGTCCATTTGATGGAAGCTATGTAATCAGCTCCCAGACGTATTTCAAGCTTCTCCTCTACTTCTCCAAACTCAGTGATTCAAGGTGCTTTTGGTGTCTAAATCTTTTTTATTCTTTAAATTTCTCAGCAGCTCAGCAATGTGTCACTGCATTGTGCAGTCGTAAAAATAATATTAATGTTACGTGGTGCGAGATGATGCTCATACCACATTCTATGGATGAAAAATATTGAGTGTGTCAACATGTTCAAGGCCTAAGAAGAGAGCATCTTCACTCAGCCCGCAGTGCCTGTAAGTACTGTGCACATTTCAGTTCTTTATGTGTGAAACTTAATGAGTTTGGATTCTTTGCCTCATTGCTCATAGAGCTAGGAAATAAAACAAGGGGGGAAAGGCATAACTTTCCCACATGTAAACTTTAAATGCATCAAATCCTTAAAACAGACTAAACAGAAATGATTACAGAAATTTATAGCAGAAGCGAGAGATGATTTGAATTTCCAAAGTATATTTTGGGTCTGTTACACATTCTTCCTAATCAGGACGGCCATGTTCAATAGCTTTTCCACCACCCATGTCCTGGAAGAACCCAGGAATCACACAAATTAACTGGTCAACTAGGGCTAAAATATTCAATTCAATGGAACAGGGACTTAATGAGGTCCTGTGAGGTTCCCAGACCCCATGCTCAGCACTGGGGGTTTAAGAGATGAATTCAACACCAACACTATATTCATCCAAGTGAGATGAGATGATTCAGAATGGAGAGTAGGAGAGAAATGAAAGAAAATTTTAGGGAGTGAAATCAAAGAGACCTAGTTTTCAATTAGGGTAATAATGATGGTTATGAAAAGAGATAACGTTTATTGATCACTGAAGAAATGTGAGGCTGTGTCAGTTGTCTGAACGTTATCCTATTTGACCTTCACTGTACCCTGTGACGGGAACATCACCACCACCACAAGTGCCCCCACCCATTTTACAGATGAGAAAACTGAGGCTCAAAAATCTTACATGACTTCTCCAAGTCATTCCAGGATGAAGTAACAGACCCAGGATCTGTGCCCAGGCAGAACAACTTCTCAACCCTGTAGTCAGTGTGTGCCTTCGACACGATGAGCAAGGGGGCACTTTCTAGCTGGGGCCCCTCAGTTGATGGAGTTAAGACCGACTATGGAATCAGTATGAAAAAGAAAAGTAGGTTTGGAGAACAAGAGTGCGGCCAATTTAAGGATGGGTTAAAACTGAGAAGAAAGAGAACGGGAGAATAAATTCTTGCTCCTCCTCCAGAGCCAGCTGTCTGGGCTAGATTCTCAGGGCAGATGCCGACATCACATTAGGGACAGTCAGACCCAGGATTTCTTGATTATCTGGTAGGGCAGAGGGACATGACCACCACGGCCTCCAAGTCATTAGGTCAGGGCCTGCTGTTTTGCTGTCAAGATCATGCTTTCAAATTTGCTTAAATTTAGGTTATTAGTCCAATTCAATGTACAGATCATTTAGGTCATCAATATCTATTGCTTTAAGGGCCAGAATTTTTTTTTTTTTCAAAAAGGGAATGAAACATCAGACCGATGCCTGGTGAGGGAAATGCAAAGAAGACTGTTCAAGCTTCCACCAGCAGCAACTGTCAGTTTTGCTTTTGTCCTGCCACGTCTGAATTGGAATGGGCTGCTGGGGAGTGATCATTTTCTGTCTTTTAATTCCTTTGCAGGTAAAACACTGAGGTGGCTTTCTTGGTAGCAATATGATATTAAAGAATCCATATGGAGCAAATTGGGTGATGATTTCCACTGGGAATTCCAAACATTTTGGTAATTACACAAAGTGAAAAGGACTATTATGAGTGTGGAAATTGGTGCGTGTTTGCAGGATATATTTTGGTTTCCTTTGGTAGGTGTCATTCTTCGCTTTCGAACGAGCACTGTGGGCTGCCAGTCCCTGGCTTGGGACAGGTGGTGGTAAGAGAAGGACAAAAGGGAACCTTTTGGAATTCCAGGATGGGCTTTGTCTCCTGGGCTGAGTTCTGCAGCCATTGTTTCCAGTTCTCTCGGGATGTTGCCCTCATTTCTTCTCACAGCAGCTTCTTAGGAAGGGCCAGGCTCTCACCTCACTGGATCACGAGTGCCATGAGGGCAGGGACCTGACTTTCCTTGGTTTTGTCCCCACTGTTCGGTGCGGTGCTGGGATGCAGTCCCAGCTCAGGACGTGTTTGCTTACATGGCAAATCAGGACATCATCTCAAGGGGAGACACGAGTCAAGCCCCTGAGATACACATCAAGCCAAGGGAGCCTGAGAGTAAGAGGAGGAGGTGGGGGCTTTAGGAGATGGAGGGGCAGACAGAAAGGACTCCACGTGGCTCTTCTGCCAGGTGTCTAGGCAGTTTTGTGGCCACCGAGGGCATAGAGACTATTTGGCATCTACGAGGCAGGACCTGCACTGATGAAATCAATGGTGTGAGTCAGGCCTTGAATGCCCTGGTTTTCTTTGCTTCGCTTCCTGGCCACAAGTTGGAACTTCTCCCCACGCACTGGTACACTTTATAAGAAAACACAGGCCCCATAGAACTGCGGGCCTGAGTCTGAGAAAGAGAATGGGTGATGAGTTTAAAACCACTGGCTTCTGCAGAGAGGCAGTCAGCCAGATGCCCAGACATCTCTGAGAACATCCCAAGTTTATAAGAACAGAGGACAGAGCCATGTTATCTTGGGAAGAAGATGATTAGGAACTTGGAGGATTTTTCTCCTTTGAACCTGACGAAAATTGGGAATGAGGTTTTTGGAAAATGTAGAACAAAATGCATGTTTGCTGCACATCTTATTATTTCATTTAACTGAATATCTCAGGAGCGTCATTTCCAGGGAAACAAGAGCGGCCAGTTCATAGCCCACAATCCCCTGCAACTTGCCTGATGTGAGTGTTTGGGAAGGGAGGACAGCAATTTGTCAGAGATGGCCCTGAGCAGACTGGCTCATGGGGACAATTGGTCTGTCAACGGACAGACCACATGCAATGCCGCCAGCGTCATGGTGGAGTTGTGTGGTGCACAGCTGATTCAACTTGCAAGAGGCCGGGAAGGCTTGGTGGGGAGTGTCAGCTGGGTCTGGAAGGATGTGTAGGAGTTCTTCAGGTGGAAGAGAGTGGAAAGGGCACATAGACTGAAGGAACAGCATGGGCAAAGGACAGAGGGCACAGAAAAGCCCCGCATGTTTGGGGAATAATGCTACCATTGGCAGGAATGTGAAGTGAGCAGGAAGAGGGAAGGGAGAGGAGGCTGGCAGAGTGGTTTGAGACCAGATCATGAAGACTTGGGAGCTGATGCACTAGGCGCAGGGGAGTTATCAGTATTTTTAAGCAGGTGAGGGTGCTTTAGAAAAGGAGGGTGTTCTGGAGGTAGGAGGAGGATGTGGGAGTTGGGAGCATGGAGAGGAAGTTAGGAGATTCTGCAGTGGTCCAGATGAGAGAGGTGAGGGGCAGAAAGAGGAGAGAAGCTTTGAAGGTGCGGAGCAGTGAACATCTTGAGAGTGCATCATAAGGAGCTTCTGGGGGATGGAGGGGGCGGAAGGGGGGAGGGGGAGAGGGAGGACCCTTATAACTGCTGGAAAAGACACCTTATTGAAGCAGACACCATCTCCTAAAGTTTGACCGTCCAACGTTAGCGGAATGCATTTCTTTCCCCTGTGTCTTCTTGGCCCTTCCTGTCTATTAAAAGTGAGCCATTCATTCATTCATTCATCCATTCACTCATCCATTACTGGTGCCCTTAGCTGACCCTCAACCCCTGCCCCAGTAAGAATTTAGCCGGATTTACTTCCATTGTGTTCATCACCCCCTAAAACAACAATAAAGCCAAAGCACATTGAACCTTCCAACTAAGTTCAGAACAGGAGAGGAGATTCACTGAAAACTCTGTGACACATGTGGACATTTGTGATGCTCAGAAACCCCACAAATGAAGTGCAGACAAGTAATCACGGGGTTTGGAAACGATGTTCAAGACCCAGGAAGAGGAATCAGGATTCGGCCCTGTTCACCCCTGCTAGGAGAAAAGGGAATTTTCCCCTCTCCCACTTTCCAGTTCATCTCTACAAGAAATTAATATTTTTAAAGGCCAAACTTGTGGCTTCATTTTTCATCTTGACAGCTTCCGAGATGCAGATAGATTTTGCCTCAGATCGGCTTTTTTCCCTTTGTTTTGGGGTGAATTTCATTTCGTTCCACAAGCACCTGAGCACAGACCAATGAAATGCCTTTGAAATGAGCTTGTAAGGAGAAGGGGATTTGATTAAAATGCGCAGCTCTGCTAACTGGACAGCTGATGAGCCTGCGGTCTGCTGTGAGCTGGGTTTGGGGGTAAGGAGACAGACCCCCCAGGGTGATGGGTATCCCTCCATGCAGAACAGGGCAAACTGCTCTGGTTGCAGCTGGAAGCAATAGAATTTACAGGATCAGAAAGTTGTGTATAGACATTTTCTTTTGAAAAATTAAAATATTACATGTTTTTATTTTATAAATCTTCAGTGTACCAGCTCTGCCATTTACTAGCTAAGTCTTCTGCCAGAGACTCTTCCTATGTCTTGGTTTCCCCTTCTGTATCTTGTACATTCAGATGTTCCCTCGTTAATAGACATGCTCTGAATTAAAGGGCATTTTTGAATCTCTGATTTAGTGCCTTATGCCTTTTTTTGGTTCCCCATAATGTGCCAAGCCCTGGGGATGGAAAGTAAGACCAATATAGTATTTCTTTGAAAAGATTCAAACTATTAGGGGAGCAGGGGAGTAAATCAATGGGCTTAGCACACATGGTGATGAGAGCTGTGATGGATGTGGACTAGGCACTAGGAAAGCACAGAGGAGGGGCTACTCAGCCAGCCTGGGAAGTCAGAGATCACATGGAATCTGATCAGATCCAGTGAAGCTGAATCTGAGTTTTGAAGGACAAGCAAGGGTTGGTTGGATGGTAATTGGATGGTAAATGGGGGAAGCTGTCCACCACCTGGCATTCCAGGGGAACGTGGGACAATAGCACGTGTAGGGAATGGCAGGGGGTAAATCCTCTAGGGATGGAGTGAATGTGAGAAGTGAAGAGAGAAAAGGAGAGAGATGCAGGCAGGGGGCATCATGAGATGAGAGACAAGGGAGGTTCCTCCTCTGGGATTCAGCCTCTGGAGGTGACATGCAAGGAACCAGCCAGATGAGAAATGAACTTGATCATTAATATATGAGCAGGTGATTGATAACTCTGAGGGCAGACCTCCATTTAAAAATAAGCTGGAGATGGAGACTTCACCAGATCCTCTATCCTGCTTCATCAGACAAGACTGTGAGGGCAAGCCTCAAGGCCACGCAGGAGCCTGCTCAGATACCAGAAGCAGGAGGCACAAAAGGCCAGCTGTATCTGGATGGAGAAATGAAAGGTGGGGGATGACGAATGGAGCTGGGATACTGACTTTGAGATGCAGGGATCTTATCTAAGAGTAAACGGCGCAAAGGAGGTTCCAGATCCACCATCATTTAGCCACTCCTCCTCCTATAAGAGTCAGTAAGAGGTTCAAAGAGGGGCAGAGGTCCCCATCCCAGCAGGCTACTGCTGCCCCATATGGAAGACATTCTCTATGCATTAAGGTACTAGTTGAAGAAAGAACAGTTTCTCCCTTCCCAACAAAGGGTGTGTGTTGGGAGCAATGCCCCTTTCTTTCTACTGTGGGAAGAGTTGCCAATCATCAGTCAGGCATTTGGCATTTCCTCCAGATGTGGGAATGGCACTGTGGAACAGCCAGGCCCATAGACAAACCCTTTTAGGACATCCAAGCAGGCAGAAACTCCTATATTTCAAGTCAAGAGAGGGATGAACTCAATTCAGTAGCCTTGAAGATCTTCTCAGGCCTGCTTTAAAACTCAGCCAAGCCCTAGTCTTGAATAACATGTAATAGATATACTGAAAAAGCTACAGAATGTGAACTGGACACTGAAAGAAGAAAAATCAGACAAGGCACACATGGAAAAGAAAAATAATAAATAGGAGAATAAGTCAGCTAAGAGCAGGGAAGAGGAGGAATAATGCTCAGAGGGCCCCATGCAGCTGGAAAAAGTATAAGAAAGAAGGTGAAAATCCATCACCTTCACCCACCACATAAAGATTGCATTTCTCAGATGTCTCACTGCCTCATCCTTCCTCTCAGGGAGTTCCCGAGTATTCATTCAAGCAGAGAGCAGGAGATCAATTAAATGTTACCAAATGTCCTGAAAGAATGGAACCACTTGTGACAAGGAGACAAAAAGCTTAGTCATCAGTTTTCCAGAAAAGTAATACAGAGAATGAAAAAAGAGCAATGGCAGAGGGATGGGAAGCCAGAGAGGGATCTGAGATCAGAGTAGTCAGGGCTAAAAAGGCAATGTGTGCCTGCAGCAGAGATGAGGGCTCGGAGAACTCCACTACATGGTGTCCAGTAAGAGTCTGGGGTCAGGGTTCTTTGAGGAGGTCAATTTTAGCCAGAAACCAAGGAGTAAGCCTTGGGCCAGGTTTGACCTGCTTCTCTAGAGGTGAAGAGTCTGAGAAGGATCACTGGACCTGAAGGGTGTTGATGAACTGCAAACACACAAAAATAATCAGACACTTAACAGGTTCAGGGCACAGGAGTGATGCAGGCAGAAATGCAAAGACATTGAGAAGTAACAGACAGAACAAAAGATTCCTTTTGCCATGGTGGCCCTATGTGGCTTTCTATCTCCACCTGAGACCACTTCTCACTGGAAAGGACAGTTCACAGCATTTACAAGGGGACTCTGGGCATGAGAACCAAGGAGCCAGGCAGGGGAAAGGCTGTCCTCCTTTCTCACATCCCCATATTCTTTACTCTGCCTTATGCTTGGAACTAGAGTTCCCTAAACAAGTCACATAATATTTTCACCTCTTTGCTACTTGAGGTAAAACTCAGCCCAAATGTTGCCTTTTCCAAGAAGTGCCCCCTCACCTCCTATTGCTGTAATTTGGGTTTATGCCATTGCTTTATTGTCACACCACTTAACAGCTTGTTCCACAATTACTTGATTACCTAATACTCTCCTCCACTAAGTTTTGAACTCCTTGAAATCACAGACTAGGTCTATGTTTGTATCCCTAGGGATCTGCACAGTGCCTGGGACACAGAAGGCACTTGAAAAATAACAACAGTAATAACATGAGTAGTACCTACCATACATTGAACATCTATAAAGTACTGGGCATTGTGCTAATCATTTCACACACTTGATCTCATTAGGCTTCATAACTGGTCTGTGAGGAAGGATCTACATCCCCATTTTATAGATGAAGAAACTAAGAGTGGAGATTACTTTTCTGAAGTTATAAGGGCAGGATTGGAAGGAACTGATACTTAGACCTGGATGTCTCAGATTCCAGGGTCCACACTCACAGTCCCTTCACCAAATAAAGAAAACAACACATCCTGCTACTTCTCCTGGATGGCTGTGGTGCCAAGTTACCCAGGTGGAGGGTGGATCAACCCTGTCAGGAGGTAGAGGGAAGGCAGAAAATAGGGCATGCAACTTTGGTTGGGGTAGTTATAGTCTATTTGATCTCTTTTTCAAGAACTCTTGCTATTCTGTATGTATGTGCCTTCCTAAAAGTGGTCTTTTCTAGAGGAAACCCACCCTGCAGTCAAGAGGATTCACAGAATGACATGTACAATTTTCAGCAATCTGTGTGATTCAAGCACATGGATAACCAGGAGAGTGGGATCCCCTACCACAACTCTCACACAAGACGTCAGCTTAACCAATGGATGAATTCTACATAAAAAAGTGAATATTTAAAATCTAGCTAATACATATGCTCATAGTTGCTTTTTCCCTTTGAATTCTGCTTTAAATTCAGTCTATTTTTCAGGATAGAAAAATAGAGTTTTAAAAACATTTATCTCATGTTGAATTTGAGGTGAATAAATGCACTGTCCATCTCAGGAATCTACTCTGGTTCCATAACTGCTTACATCTCCCTAAACAATAACCATTACCTCAAATCACATAATTGTAATTTAATAATGCCTTCCCACATGTTAAGAATCTTCTGGGTGACCTAGGAATAGGAAGCAACCAGTATAAACCACTTCTTGCCCTTTTCTGCAAATCCACCAACTATTTCTGGCAACAGGAAACAATTTGTTCATTCACCCATCATTCACATATGCCAAACTTCTGACCATTAAAGGGACCTTACAAGCTAGTTAATCCAGGCCTCCCCCTGTTACAGACAAGTGGATGAACACAGAGAGAGAGGAGAGGGACTTGTCTAAGGCTCAAGCTCAGGACACAATTCAGATCCTCATCTGGCTGCCCCACAGTTTAACCAAACATATAATACTCAGGGTTGTCTATTCTACCAGTAGAATAGCATTTCTAGCTATGTTTCAGACGCATATTGGCAGTGTTGGTATCAGCTCTAACACAGCACAAACAAAGTTTATTTCTTAACATTCTCCTCCCTTTAAGAATACTTTTACTATACAGGAATCATACCATAATAAAGCTGTTTAAAAAAAGAATACTTTTGTTCTAAGTCTCTTCTACCCAAAATAGATAGGCAGAAACACTCCATGTGTGTATTATCATATCAACTTCAGAGAAACTCTTCACCCAGCCTACATTGCATGAAGATTCATTAAGAGAAAAGACAATCCATTCAGCCAAAATATATTTTATCCAGAGTTTTACATTTGCAAGAACGTTTATTTTTATGAACTTCTTTTTGCTTACACAACTTCATATTATGGCTACTGATCTTTCATGAACTAGGCAAATATAAATTGAAGATCCAATATTATACAGAACCCAAATGTAACCCATTGTTTTTTTTTTTTTTTTTCTGAGACTGATTCAGATACTTGCCTCTTGTCAACTCTGGGTTACACAAGAAAAGAAGCTAGCGTTGTTCCACCCCCACCCCACCACTTTTTTTTTGGCCAGTTGTGTGTGTGTGTGTGTGTGTGTGTGTGTGTGTGTGTGTTTTGCTATTCTGGGTTACTCAAACTAAACTCCCCAGTAATGGAAAGTTCTTACTCTTGGCAAGGATACCCATGTCCGTCTAACTCAATCAAGAATTCCAGTGCCCTCTTCAGATCAGAACTCTGGTTCTGAACCAGCCTTTCAGCATCTAGAGTTTTGCTGTCATCAAAACCTCCACATAAAACAAAAGACTAGATAGACCCTTTATAAGGCTGGGGTTCTTAATGGAGTTACGATTTCCTCTGAGATCAAGAGTATGGAAGGCACTTGGTTGCCACTGTGAGCTCTCCAGGGTCCTGACCACATTCTCTGGACAGATTTCCCAGAAATCTGCTCTCCGGGATCCTGGCTCTACAGGATTGCAGCCCTTCTGGATTCCAACACATCACTTTAACCATTTTTAGTATTCATCTCCCACCCTTTGGATATCTGAATCCCTATCTTAGCTTGGTGCTCTGCCTTCAAATGATTTAGTCTGAAGCACAGCAATGGTCTCTTTCAAAGAATTACAAAACAGCATTGTCACTGAGCTGTTAAGCATTGTTATAGCTGATGACACCATCACAGCAATCACCAGGAACCATTTATTCAGCACATACTATGCACTAATAAGAAATTCAGCTACATTATCTCTCGAATTTCATCATCACCTTGTAGGTCAGGTATTATCACCACGTTGCAAATGAAAAAAATGGAGGCTCAATGAAGTTAAACAGTTGTGCCTAAGATCACTATAGAAAAGAAATAAACATGTAAAGTGCTTAGAACAGTGTCAAAAGTCTAGTAAAAACTCAATAAATGTTAACTGCTAGTAGTCTTTCTTTTCATTCTGTGTTTCCATTGACTTAATAATGAGCCTCCACACAGAGGGAAGGAAGTATACTTTGATAGCATTCCCTCTCTGCCTCCAAATTTCTTTTGAAGGAGTGACAGACAAACTTGAATGGATTTTTTCAAGGGAAGAAAATAAGAATAGTCAAGCAAAAATGATCTATTGGCTTGGGAATCACAGAAAGTTTGCGATGAGACTTGAAAGAAATAGACTCTTAAGGGCCACAGCATGAGTTTATGAATGATTATCCTTCATGGCTGTTCTAATTTTCCCTTCCCTTTCTGCGATAATCTGCTCAACCCTCAGCCCCTGGAGGGAGTGACCTTATGGAACATGAATCCATGCCATGGGTCATAGCTTCCTGGGTCAGAGGCAGAGACACCCCAGAGGGAAACCAACTCATAGTTATAGTGGAGCCAAATGTAGTTACCTTTTGGGAATTTGGAACTGAGATTCTGATAGAATGAATAAGTCTGTAGCAAAGCAAAGGATGCTGACACAGAAAAAGCAGCCAAGTTACATTAATGGTAGAGCACACAGGAGGAAGGCCCAGGGAACCAGATCCTCCCTTACCTGAGGCCTAGTGGTCTATCTTTCCTGGAGAGCTGGGAAACCACTTGGTATCTTTACTCTCTGAGTTTATGGGTTCGGTTTCTATTCCCTCCAACCAAATGAATCCTTGCCAAAACCTATAGTCAACCCAATCAACGTATACTACAATATGACTGGGCTGTGTGATTCTGCTTTCACTTCTGAGTGCCAGATTACAGAGAAGTTGCTGTGTATTTGCTCGGTAGAAGGTGCCAGGCTTGGAGCACATGAAAGAATGAGAGAAGGTGGATTGTGTCTGACAGAGATTCAGGGGGTACTACTGTGCTTCTACATACTCGAAGTTGTTATGTGGCAGCAATGCAACTTTTAGCATTGTGGCTTCAGGGTAAAGGGCTAGGAACTATGGACAAAAGTAAGAGGGAAGATGTCAGCTCAGTTAGAGCTATGAATGGAACAAAGTCTAAGCTCCATACTGGGATGAGTTTCGTGTATCTAGTTCTTGACTTCGCTTAGCTGCTCACCCAGGGACCAGCAAAGAGAAACCACTCAGTATGTATGTTTCATATAAATAATTTAAGAGGTAGCATGTTCCAAAGGAGCTGGGGTGTTGCAGGAACTTGAACCGATGAGGGTTGCATGAGCTCAAAACCCTTTCAAATCCTAAGGTCCAGTGTTTCCACAGTCATTAAGGGAGGTAATAGGCAGTGTGGCCTTCATCATTTGTGTAACCAACATGTATACCAGTCAGTTGTTTGATCTGATTTAATGTTTACATTTTATTAAAAAAATAGATTCCCAATCAGAGAATCTGGGGAGGCACAAAAGCATTAAGTTTTGAGAAAATGCTGTGAGTTGAACTCTTTCAGTTCAAAATCCTATTTTTTCTGACAGCAGGAAAGTTGCTTAGCCACTCTGTGCTTCTTATCTGGAAAATGGATATCGTTAGGGTGCCTACCTCAGGATTTTGCTTTTTTAAACAAAGATGAAATAAAATAACATAGGTAAGAAAACCAGCACAGCGACTAGCCCACAGTAATAACTCAACAACATTATTACCAGCTATCATTAGCTACAGAACGGCTTCATTAACTTTTTAGAATGAAATCTTTGCATTTATCTCTCCTCACTGTCTTCCCAGTTCTATGCAACGCTTCTGATCATAACAGCAGTGTTTAAAACACATGAGTGGGTGTTCCCTTTAGCTCCTGGAGAGGGCTCCTGCGTCTGCAGCCTCCAGCATGACTGATTTATGAGATGCTGACCTCAGGTGGGAGGCAAGCATATGGTTCTTCACGGTGTTGGACACTGACCCCTCCGTGCTGTTGCTGTAGATACAGAGGACCTGACATTACTGCAGACACCAGCCTTTGGACACCAACACAGTGAGCATGACCACGGATCTCTGTTCTCACTTACAACATGAGTAATTATTTACAGATGTACTCTTTCCCAGAGTAATTTCTCTGCTGCTCTCACTAAATCATATCAAGGGCCCACATCACTCACTTTAAGCACTAGGTATTTCAATGGAGTTGAAATGATGCCAACTAAATTTACTCAACTACTAACGCTCAATAAAGGCAATTTGGTTTTGAAAGAAAAATAGAAGTTGCACTTGCCTTCATAAATGTTACATGCAGGCTTAGATTACTCTCCGACAGGATGCAGATTTAAAATGTAAATTATTTAAAGTGCCCGAGACCTGCCGCCCATGTTTCTTATTCTAAGGCAGCAACACACACATTACGCATACATTATTCACGTGTTGGGCACCCATTACACACACACTGATGCCGCCAAAGGCATAACCAGTCAGGAAAGAGGCTGTTGCTTATTACAGACAAATTTGAGACTCTCAAATCCCTCCTCTTTTTTTTGCCTTTAAACTCTGTTTTTCATGGATCTATCTTACACAGGTGTTACATGTGTCCTTGTCTTCTACAGATAGATGTGTGGTCACTGGAGGGGTCTCTTTGAAAGCACTGACTTTCTGCTAACTGCTGCTGGCTGCTAGCACATCCAGATCCAATTTTGTGACCTACGACCTATGACCTTCCAACATCCTACTAGACAATGTAGGTTCACTCTGATATCTTAAGGGCTTGCAGAAAGCAATTGTGATGGTCCCCAACTCTCATCCCTTCAACAAGAGGTGATTTATTATGTTCACCCAGGAGGACTTTTGTCGCTGTGTGAACACTCAACCTGCATCAGGAAGAAATGACCTCAGCAGACTGCGAGAGCATCGGCAGGCAGACGCCTGAACACTTCTTTTGCTAAAAACCTCCCTGGCATCAGCTGGCACCCTGCACATCTGCCTGTTGCCCAAATATGGAGTGAGATGTGGGGTGCCCCATGACAAGCTTGCCCCTCTGCTGGATAAATGACTGAAGTCAGGATCAATGTCGATTCTAAGCGGTTTTCTTGATGCTGTGAAGATATTTCCTGTTGCTCTCCATGTCCCTTGATTTGTCAGAAATACTGAAAATGAGAGAGGAAGGAGAGTATGGTGATGAAGCACTTAAGCTCTGGATTCAAATCCTGGGTGAGTCACCTAGGGCTATATGATTTTTTTTTAATGGAGGTATAATTGACCTGTAACACCATGTTAGTTCAACATAGTGATTTGATATTTCTGTACATTTTAAAATGATCACCAAGATAAGTCTAGCTTGCATCTGTCACCATACAAGGTCATTACAATATTATTGATTACATTCCCTTTGCTGTACACTTCATCCCTGTGACTCATTCATTGTGGAACTGGAATTTTGTACCTCTTAATCTCATTCACCTATTTCACTCATTCTCCCTTCTCCCTCCCCTCTGGCAACCACTTGTTTGTTCTCTGTATTTGTGAGTCTGTTTCTGTTTTGATATGTTTGTTCATTTATATTTTTAGATTGCACATCTAAGTGACAGCATGTGGAATTTGTCTTTCTCTGTCTGACCTATTTCATTAAGCATAATACCCTTCAGGTCCATGTGTGTTGTCACAAGTGGCAAGATTTTGTTCTTTTTAATGGGTGAATAATAGTTCACTGTATATACACACCACATCTTGTTTCTATTCATTTATCAATGGGCACTTAGGTTGTTTCCATATCTTACCTATTATAAATAAATGTTGCAATGAACATAGAGGTACATGTATCTTTTTGAATGAGTGTTCTTGTTTTCTTCAGAAAAAATACTCAGAGTGGAATTGCTGGATGGTACAGTAGTTCCATTTTTAATTTGGGGGGAAATCTCCACCCCTTTTTCCATAATGGCTGCACTGGTTTACATTTCCACCAATAGTGCACAAGGTTTCTGTCTCTCTATATTCTTGCCAACACTTGTTATTTGTGGTCTTTTTGATAGTAGCCATTCTGACAGGCATGAGGTGATATTACACTATGGTTTTGATTTGTATTTTCCTGATGATTAGCGATGTTGAATACCTTTTCATGTGTCTGGTGGTCATTTGTATATCTTCTTTGGAAAAAAATCTGTTCCTCTGCCCATTTTTTAATCGGGTTGTTTGTTTTTTGATGTTGAGTTGTATGAAGGTTTTTAAAAATATGTATTTCAGATATTAACCCCTTATCAGACAGAGTTTGCAAATATCTTTTCCCATTCAGTGGGTGGCCTTTTCATTTTTCTGATGGTTTCTTTTGCTGTGCTTTTTAGTTTTATGTAGTCCCATTTGTTTATTTTTGCTTTGTTTCCCTTACCTGAGGAGACATATCCAAAAAGATATTGCTAAGACTGATGACTTCAAAAAGCACATTGCTTATATTTTCTTACAGGAGTTTTATGGTTTCAGGTCATTAAGTCTTTAATCCATTTTGAGTTTATTTTTGTATATGTTGTAAGAAAGTAGTCCAGTTTTATTCTTTTGCATGCAGCTGTCAAGTTTTCCCCGAGGACGCTATCTTTTCCCCATTGTATATTCTTGCCTCCCTTGTCATAGAGGAACTAACCACAAAAGTGTGAGTTTATTTCTGGGCTCTCTTTCCTGTTCTATTTATCTATGTGTCTGTTTTTGTGCCACTACCATACTGTTTTCATTACTGTAGCTTTGTAGTATAGTTTGAAATCAGGGCGCATTATGCCTCCAGCTTTGTTCTCCTTTCCGAAGATTGTTTCGGCTATTTGGAGTCTTTGGTGTCTCCATACAAATTTTAGAATTATTTGTTTTGGGTCTGTGAAAAATGTCATTAGTATTTTGATAGGGATTGCATTAAATCTGTAGATTGCTTGAATAGTATGGTCATTTTGACAATATTAGTTCTTCCCACCCATGAGCACAATATCTCTTTCCATTTGTTTGTATTATGTTCAATTTCTTTCATCAGTGTCACAGTTTTCTGAGGACAGGTCTTTTACTTTCTTAGTTAGATTTATTCCTAGGTATTTCATATTATTTTTTTGATGTAATTGTAAATTGGATTGTTTTCTTAATTTCTCTTTCTGATAGTTCATTGTTGGTGTATAAAAATGCAACAGATTTCTGTATATTAATTTTGTATACTGCAACTTTACTGAATTCACTTTCTAGTTCTAATAGCTTTTTGGTGGAGTTTTTAGGATTTTTCTAGAGATAGTGTCATGTCATCTGCAAACAGTGACAGTTTTATTTCTTTCTTTCCAATTTTGAATCCTTTTATTTACTTATTTTTCTCGTCCGATAGCTGTAGCTACAACTTCCAGTACTACGTTGAAGAAAAAGTGGCCAAAGTGGGCATTCTTGTCTTACATTTGATTTTAGAGGAAATGCTTTCAGAATTTCACTGTTGGTTATGATGTTAGGTGTGTACTTCTCATATATAGCCTTTATTCTGTTGAGGTATTTCTTCTATATCCACTTTGTTGAGAGTTTTTATAATCATAGATGTTGAATTTTGTCAAAAACTTTTTCTGCATATGTTCATATGATTTTTATTCTTCAGTTTCTTGATGTGGTGTATCACAGATTGATCTGTGGATACTGAAGCATTCTTGCATCCCTGGGATAAATCCTACTTGACCATGGTCTATGATCTTTTTAACATATTGTTGAATTTGGTTTGCCAATATTTTGTTTAGTGGTGCTAATTTTTTTTTAGCTTTTGCTTGTCTATAAAACTCTTTATCTGTCCTTCAAGTCTGAATGATAGCCTTGCTGCATAGAGTATTCTTAGTTGTAGGTTTTTTCCTTTCATCACTTTAAATATATTGTGCCACTCCTTCCAGCCTCCAAAGTTTCTGCTGAAAAGTCAGCTGACAATCTTATGGGAGTTCCCTTGTATGTAACTAGTTGCTTTTTCCTTGCTGCTTTTAAGATTCTCTCCTTATCTTTAATTTCTGCCATTTTAATTATAGTATGTCTTGCTGTGGACTTCCTTGAGTTGATCTTGTTTGGAACTCTGTGCTTCCTGGACCAGCTTAGGGTAGTTTTTAGATATTATTCCTTCACATAAGTTCTCTGCCCCTTTATCTCTCTCTCCTCCTTCTGTGACCCCCTACAATGCAAATGTTAGTATAACTGATGTTATCCCAAAGGTCTCTTAAATTGTCTTCAATTTTAGAATTCTTTTTTCTTTTTTTCTGTTCAACTTGTGTGATTTCCACTACTCTATCTTCCAGCTCATAGATTCATTCCTCTGTATCATCTAATCTACTGTGTGTTCCTTCTGGTGTATTTTAAAATTTCAGTTATTGTATTCTTCTGCTCCTTTTGGTTCTTCTTCATATTTTCTAACTATTTATTAAACTTTTCACTGTGTTTATACATCTTTCTCTCAAGTTCATTGAGCATCTTTATGATCATTACTTTGAACTCTTTATTGGGCAGATTGCTCATCTTTGCTTTGCTTTGTTCTTCTTCTGGGGCTTTATCTTATTCCCTCACTTGGACCATATTCCTCTCTCACCTCATTTTGCCTAACTCTTATGTTTTAATTTTTATGTATTAGGCAGGTTGGTTACATTGCCTGATCTTGGAGAAGAGGTCTTATGTAGGCCTATGAGGCCCAGTAGTGTACTCCCCTCTGGTCACTAGAACTATATGCTCTAGGGTGCCCCCTATGTGGGCTGTGTGGGCTCTTCTGTTGGGTGAGGGCACACTGGTTGGTGGAGCTGACTTCTGGCCTGGGTGGCTGCCAGGCTCTGCCTCATGTGAAGACTGTTGGCTGCTGATGGGTGAGGCCATGTCTTGGGGCAACTGGCTGTGGGGCTCAGGGGTTCCCAGGGAAACTGGCTTGGGGACTTGGGAGGAGGGGAGCCACAGCTGGTGCAGGCTTGCTGTTGGGCAGGGCTGGGTCCTGTGTAGTTGGCTGCTTGGCCTGGGGATTCTGAGACTGGTGCCGACTGGCTGGCAGGTGGGTAAGCCCCAGGACTGATAGGCTAGAAGGGGGACTCCAAAATGGCACATGACAGCACCATTGTCTTCAAGGTAGAATGAGCTCCCATTAATGGCTGCCACCAGTGTCTCCCAGGAAGGGTTCCAGTTGCCTCTTGCCTCTCCAGGAGGGCCTCAAGATCAGCAAGTGGGTCTGACCCAGGCTCTTTTCAAATCACTGCCTCTTGCCTGGGACTTAGAGCATGTGAGGTTTGGCATGTGCCCTTTAAGAGTGGGGCCTCTGTTTCCTATAGCCCTTTGGCCCTCCTATGTGCATACCCTGCTGGCCTTTAAACCAGATGTTCTGGGGGCTTGTCTTTCTAGTGCAGGACCCCAGGGCAGCAGGGGGAGCCCAATGTGGGGCTCAAATCCCTCACTCCTTGGGGGGAATCTCTGCAGCTGTGACTATCTTCTCACCCGTGGGTCATCTACCGGAGGGTGTGGGTCTTGACTATACCGTGTCTCCACCCCTCCAACCCTTCTTGTTGCTGTTGCTTGCTTATGTCTCTAGTTGTGGAAAATCTTTTCTGCTACTTTCAGGTCACATTCTCATTGATAGTTGCTCTGTAAATAGTTGTGATTTTGGTGTACCTGGGGAGGATGTGAGCTCAGGGTCTTCCTACTCCACCATCTTAGCCACAGCCATGGCTGTGTGATTTTAGACGATTTATTTAATCCCTCCAAGCTTCAATTTTATCATATTAATTTAGATGAGAGGATGCAGGTAAAGCACTTTGCCTCTTGCTTGGCACATAACAGGTGCTCAGCATATGTCTGTCCATGGTTGTGATGACTGTGGGAGTTTCTTTATCTCAAGATATCCCTTCCCTAATACTTGCTTCCCTTCTCCCTTCCTTATACTAACTCTGAGGAATCTCTCTTACCATTCAAAACTATAGGCAAGGATTTCTAGGGCTGGCTTACTTTAAAGCCTATGAAGTCTTTATCATGAGAACAATAGTTAAACATCATAATTTATCTGACTTGATGCCAGACCCAAATTGTCTGCAAACCCCTCCTAATGGTTAACTTTGAATAGTGCTGCAGGCAGAAAGAAAATGAAAAACTGAAACTTTTATACTGTGCCCACATCATTTTTTCCATTAAATCTCTGTGTAATTACATTTAAAATTAATATTGTCCACAGGTGGAATTACTGAGGATGGTAGGGAAAACAGTTAAAACATTCCAGGTACTAATCTTGCTTCTCCAGGCCTTAGCTTTGCCTGCCTCTGGTAAACCCACAGTTCCAAAATTATTTCTCATTGAAGAAACATGAAAAGATGATAATAAACAGAGTATGCATGGGTATTTTATGTAAAGTGCTTGGAATGGCAAATATTTTACTTTCTGGGCTTGGGAGCTGAGAGGACACGCAACATTAGCCAGCCTGCTATATTCTGCTTAAAACCTGAGATAGATTAACACTCGTTCTGATGGACTTTGGAAAGTATCCTCAAAGCAGATTACTATTCTCAAAATGTCAGTCAAGCAGCCTTGGGCTTATCGACTGGTTTCCTCCACCTATGCTAATCATCTTACACCATGTTTTCACTTTTTATCTGGAAATCATTCTTCTAAAGGACCCGCGATTCAGCCAACTACGAGTGCTCAAATAAATCTTTGGCTCTTCCAATGAACACGGAATCAGAGAGATCAGCACTTTTAAATCTAAGCACCAGCAAAGTTTGAAATCCACATAAAAAGATGTCTTCTAAGACAGTGCTTTTCAAATTTTAACGTGTGTATGAATCACCTGGAGGATCCTGTATGAATGTACACCATGATTCAGCAGGTCTGGGGCAGGCAGGGTCTGAGATGATGAATTTCTACCAAACCTCCAGGTGTTTTCCATCCTGTGGGCCCATGGACTGCACTTTGAATGACAAGGTTCTAAGATACAGGTGGGTCTGCTTCCGGGCATGCGTTACTGCTGTATAAACCATGGTCTTGCACACTGCAGATGAACTAGTCACTGAGCTACAGTGAATGACCTCCCCTCCTTCAAGCTGCCTGACTGTTCTAGTTGGCAAAGGATCAGAATAGCATTGTCTGATTACAAGATGGCCATGAGGGGCTGCATCCGGTAGATCTTGACTGGTCCTTGCATCCAGTGGCTCCTGGTCTGCAGAGTCCCGCCTTCTTGCGAATGGATGTTTTTAGGAAGTGGTGCCCTCTTCCATCGGAGCTAGTCTCACATCTTTCTTTTCTGCTTTCCCATTGCCTTCTTATCCTTGCCTCCATCACCATCAAATCCCCCCTCCAATGCCCCCATTAAAAGTTTTTTTTCCTTATCTTTTCTTCAGTCTCATTTTTGTGTGACTTGCTGTCTTTTGCCACTAGGTCTTCCTGTCTCCAGGGATCCCATGATTCTTGAGCTGAGTTCAGCTTTTCCTTGGGTTCCCCTCAACCCTACAGTGTTCACAGCTTCCTTTCTTCTCTTCCCAAGACTTTCTACTTCCCAAGACTACTATTTCTACACCCAGGTTTAGAAAGATGAAGGAAGCAAGGCTCAAACAGGAGTGGCACCACTGCACTAAGATCTAAATCTATAACCCCCTAAAATGATCACACTCTTTGACCCTGCCATTCCACCCCTAGGCATTTATTAAGAAAACAGGCAGAGATGCAGGCAAAGATATCTGTATAAGACGTCTATTGAAGAATTGTTCATAATAGCAAAAAAAAATTTGTCTAAAATAAACTGGTGGTTAAAGTTAATGATGGTACCTCAAAACAGTGGATATAATTTTGGCATTAAACATCTGTGCTTTAATGCCTACTGATTAGGTGAAAATGTTCATAAAAGTTAAGTGAAAGAATGCAACTAGACAATGATGCATATATTAAAATTCCAATGTTATTAAAATATGCAGAGTAAAGAACTCACACACCCAATTATGAACAGTAATAATTTTCTCTGGGTGACAGGATAATAGATGTTATTTTCCTAACTTTTGTATTTCCCGTGTTTTCTACAATAGAACTGCATTCCTTTATCTCAAAAAAAAATCTTAAATATAAAAACAGTGTACTTTATGAATTTAGATATTAGATCCCACTCACAGATAATCTTAACTATTTGAACATGAGGACAGCTTGGAACTCACATTAGAGTTTCTACTGAATATTGTAAAATGCTAAATTGAGTAACTGTAATAAATGCTCCCTCAGCAAAAATGTTTACACAGAATCACAGGTTTTTAGAGAAGGAACTGGGATGTGATCTGTTTCCATCTTTCCCCTAAATATAGTAATCTCTTTTTGCCATATTCCAATATTCTTTCTCTGGTGACAAATTCATTTAAGATGCAATTCCTCAACTGGCTGGCAAACTAGCTCGACTATTTTGGGCATAATTACAGATAATTAGGCAGCGTCTTGAAGTAATGTGACTTTCCACTCACTGCAAAGAAAGTAATTTGCACTTTCAGTATAAGTCTCTTCTGTCTCTATATTTTGCAGTATCAACATTTTGCATTTCCCCTATTAGTTAATGCCTGACTAGGGCACTGAGGGTTGTGCCAGAATGATGTCTTGAGGAAGCATTTATCATGTGAGCACCACGCAATTCATACGTCCTTCACTGTAACTGATTTAGTTACAGTAATCACTAACACGCTGGCTAACACGCTGACATTTCCTTGACCACACGTCTTCAACATTTTCCTGGTGAGCAATGCCTTTAGACATAGGCAACTGCGCCCTTCTCCAGGGTACAAAGAGTCCCCAGGGCCAAGGAAATGTGCCCACCCAGGTTCCGTAGGCTCCCTTCTAGATCACACTCTGTGTACCCCAAACCCCAGAATTCCCAGTCCAAATGACAAACAGACCAAGAGGACACTCAGCTCTCCTTGGATGGTGTCCTATCATTTTTCCCACAGTGGAAGGTGGTGGAGTTGTCAAATTATTTCACTAGTATTTTTCTGGAATTAATCAATTTATTATCTATCCAAACACTTCTTCCATTCATTTGGTCATACATTTAACTTGCCCATCTATAAACTCACTCACCCATCTACCCATTCAGCCACTCACCCCTCCACCCATCTACCTATCTATCCTTTTTTTTTTTTTCCAACTAACACTAAGGAATTATGTGCTAAGAACCATATTAGTCACTAATGAAGATGTTATGGCTCCTGACTTGACGCCTTCAGAGGACAGTAGGTGAAGTGGGTTAACAGATGGATAGTAATATCGCAAAGTGATGAAAAATGCAAGAAAGGAAAGGGACTTGATTTGATCTCACCAAGAGAGTAGAGAGAGATCCAAAAAGGCTCCCTAGATGACATGCCTTAAAGAATGAGGGTATTTTTCCAGGTAGAGAAGAGAGGGATGGAAGACGAGGACACATGAAGATGCAAGGCAGGTAAGTGGAAAGGTGAGAAAAAGCACAAGGTGAAGCACTGGTGTGTGTGCTGAAATGAGGAGATGAGGCTGGGAGAGGTGAAGGAAGGCAGGTACAATCATACAATAGCAGAGCTTATAGTCAAACTCATTTGTTTTAAAGCAAGGTCATGACATAATGGAATTTATGTTAGAAGGAGAAAAGGGCAGGCATGAAGCAAAGACTGGAGGTGGGGTCATTCACCAGGGGGTGGGAGGAGATAAGGTGGCATTTTGGGGATGTTTTCCTGGGTTGGGAGGTTGAATACACAGGTCCTGGTATGGTAGGGAGAGGGAAGAAATTTAAGGCAACCCAGAGATCTCCAACTTGGGAGTTTGGTTTACCATCAGTGGAAATGGAGAATCATGGAAGCGAAATAGGCTAAGTATGGTAGCTTCCTATTCATTCACTATTTCATTTATTTAAGGGATGTTTATTGTGTCAGCCACAAAGGATACAAGTGAACAAGATGGACATGGCTCTGCCCCCAGGGAACTTTCTGTCTTGTTTTCACACGTAAAACATTACTATGTCTTTGTCAGAAGGATTGCTGTCTTTCTCCTTCCGGATGGGCCCACGGCTGGGACACCCAGGAATGTCTCTCCAAGTCAGTTTGCACACGTGGGTCATCTCCTCCATCAAGAGCAGAACTTGCCGTCTAATTAACTGTTTGGCAATGGACCTCCTATCAATCAATCATCTGTCAATAAGACGCTGCTGTCAGCAGCGTTCAGTCACCAAATGTTACTGATGGCTCCCACCACACACTGCTGTGAAATCACACCACTCCTCACGCAAGGATTAAGTCATCAAAGCAGATGCTCCAAGGCTTTGCCAAGAGCACTGACAACTTCCATCCCCACCTCCTGGAGGAAAGAGGCTTCTTTAGGACATTCGATGTTTCTAGCTCTCTTTGGTTTGAAGCTCCCGCTGGTCAGCTGACCAAGAAATGTGATAGCAGGTTTTGTGTCTCGGCTGGGGCTCTAACAGCATCGGAGCACCGTGCTTGCCGCCTTGCAGAGTGCATTTCTCAGAAGTGCATTCTGTGCGCTAAGGTGATGGATCCCTGGAAAGTCAGGACAAGCTGTGACCTGTTCTCTAGGAGGCAAGAGCGCCCCCTATCCAGGGCAGCTGGTGCTAATTAGCATTTTCTGCCTGGTCAGCTAAATTTCCTTTTGGTATAAACAACCCTGATCATATCAGCAAGGCAGCAGGGAAGACAAGACACCCAGATAAAACCAACCTTCTATTCTCCCCCTGTCAGGCCCCCCTCTTCCCTCTTGGTGCCACCAACAGTCACAAATGCTTTGATTACAGGAACAAGCTTTTATATTAGTCCTGCTTCTACTGCTCCTCTAAAGGATTATAGAGAACACCTCTGTCTTCAGTTGATAGGTTTTATTTTGCCTTTTTCTTATTGGAAATTCAATGTGGTAGTGGTTTCATTAACTTGATTTCTCATGCTGTGTGGAGGGTTTTTTTTTTTGGGTGTGGACAAGTGTGATGCGAGAAGTGAAGCTGTAGTCACAGGGCTGTGAAGGGGACGGTGCTCTACACTGGAATATTCTCATCCCCAGACTGGGGAGCCCCGCGGGGGACACTCGAGGACGCAGGCTGGAGGAGCACATGGTAGCTGTGACGGGTAGAGTGTTGCCTGGGGGTCCACATCATTCTACTGTGTGCCCACCATGTGGTCGAGCAGCCAGCACACAGCTTAATCCATTCAAAATGCTGACACGGTACTTCTCTCCAAAATTCCTTTCTTTTCCCCTCTTTCCAAGTAGGTGCTAGGTACAAAGCAAGGAAAGACATGAGGTGAAGCAGGGATGGATGTGTTGGAGATGAGGGCTGTTTCTGGGGATTGACTTTAGGTGAGGCCCTGAGTGCTCACAGGTGAGACCCAAGGACCCCATCACAGCACGCCTGTGTCCTTCCCCCCGAGTCCGTGTCCTGAGGGCTGAGAGGGCACAGTTAATGATGTGTGAACAGAGGTTAAGCTTGGCTTTCACTGGCTCACTTGGCATATTCCTGCTCCTCCATGCTTTCAGAGTGGTTCTTGGTCTGCCAGCAGCTGACAAGCATTCAGCCAGGAAAGGAAATTATGCAGACAGGGGAAAAAAATCACACTTCTTCCTTAGTTTTCTTAAGGAGGAAATGACACATGAGGAGGCAAATAAAATTCTCAAATTAAAGTGCCAGTGAAGCGCTTTGTTACCCTTGTCGATTCTGTTACGGCGAGGGTAGTAAAACCCTTAGAACAAAAGAGCTGTAGGCTTCTTTTCAAGGCAGAAGGAAGGCGTGAATGGGACATTCGAAGTTAGGGTAGGGGGAGGTGAGAATCCAGAGTCAGGTGGCTGGAAATGGCACAACAGAGTAGAGAAGGCTGCTCTCCTAGACTGGTGAAGATTTGGAAAGAAGATAAGCCATCTCTACACTTGGATGCCTCCAAAATGCTTCAAAAACCCTCTCCTGGTCCTCACTACTCCCACATCCCCCTTTTAGAGAACTGGTTCCCCAGGGTCTCCAGTTCTCAGAGAATGGCATGACCTTTCACCCTGCTGACAAGCCAAGACCTAAGGGTTATCTTTGACGTTGTGTCCTACATCTAAAGCAGGGTTTCTTGGCCTCAGCACCACTGGCATTTGGGGCCAGGTAGATCTTTGTTGTTGGGGACGGGGCTGTCCCATGCACTAGGACATCTAGGCAGCATCCCTGAGGTCTACCTATTAGATGCCAATTGCACACCCTCACCCCAACATCTGCATCCCACCCCTCACCAGGTGCGACCACCAAAAGTCTTCAGATGTTGCCAGATATCCCCTGGGGGGTGCAATTGTCCCTGGTTTAGGACCACTGATCTAAAGTAAACCACCACCAAGTCCTGCTGGGTTTATCTTCTCAATCTACCTGACCCTCGTCACTCTGTCACCATTGTCACGAGGTTTAAGGTATCATTACCTCCCACCCGGACACCAGCTCCAGCCAATCTTATGCTACTCCTGCCTTCTCCAATCCACTTTCCAGACAAGCAGCCCAGGTGATGATTCCAGAATTGACTCTATTCATAGCATCTCCCCATATGTAACCTTTGGAAGATTTCCTATGTTCTGAAGATAGAGATGAAGATGAACAGAGTTTAAAAGAATCTGGCATGGCCTGCTTTGCCTGCTTGTCTCACGCCGTTCTCCTTCTCCCATCAGCTCCCAAAAGGTCCTTTGTGCCCCATGCTCCTTCTGACTACACATCCTTCTTACTACACATCCTTCTTACTCATTCACCTAATTGTCTTTGGATCAAAGTTCCAAAATCACTTCTCCAGGGTCTCAAGCTTCCCATATCCCTCTGTGTCAAGGCTCCCAGCCAGATACTCTCAAAGCAACATATGTCGTTCCTTCCTAGCTTTTATTACGGTTCATAATTCCACATTTATCTGTGCTCTCATTTGATTAAAGTTTGCCTCTCCCACCAGACTCTAAGCTCCATGAGTTATCATGCACCATCATATCCCTGCAACCCAGGACAATGCCTGACATATAAACCTTCACTGAAGGGATGGAAATACATGAAGATGGCCTGATGGATCAAAATTCAAGCCAACGGTGGTCCTTGAATTTGGAGTCAAGGATTTTCAGGACCAGAGTGTCCCTTCCATTCCCTGTTGTTGTTGTGTCTTCATGTATTTCTTTCTTTCACAAGTCTTCCCTGAGTATCTACTATGTACCAGATGCAGATTGACACCGGATATTTCAGACAAGACAGATTTGGCCATGATGTTGTCCTCTGTCTAGCAGCATAGACTATGTCAATCAAGTAACGACAGCCTGTGAGGACTGTGAAGGGGCATTGCTGATACGCAGATGCCTGGTAGGTTCTCTGAGGCCATGGGAAGAGAAGGCTTCACAGCCTCTCCTCCACACCATTGTTTCTTCCCAGATTTAACTCCTCAGGAAGTAGGAGTTGGATTTCTTTGAGCAAAGACTGGAAAGCACAGCATAACACATTAGTTATCCCAGATGTCATTGATTTGTAGAAATGGCATCAATCCTAAGATGTTATTTGACATTTATATTGCATTCCCTAAGTGGATTGCCAAAAGTTTGTTTTCAGAATGTCTTGAACTCAGAGAAATAAGGAACAATAGCTTTTTTCTTATTTGATCTAAAAAAAATCAGTGGCATAGACAACAGACAAGTAACTGGTACAATTGGAAATATAGCTTTAAGTTAAACTAAACTGAGTCAGTTGAACGATCATCTGTGGCTACTCACTACCTGTAGATTCTGTGCTAGGTGCTGAGGACGTCAAGATTCTGGGGATATGAAGACAAGGAGGACAAGAGTCTTGACCTCAAGGAGTCCACAGCCTCTTAGAGACACACTAATTTCTGCACAGATGTACCGAGTGCTATTTTGAGGGGTATAAGTGCTTCCATCTCATTATTCTGGTTTCAGCCCAAACCTCACTACTAAGATGCTTTCCTTGATCACCTTACCAAATATCACACTCTCCTCTGCCATTTACACACTCTCTTCATTAGTCCATAATAATTTCCTCATAGTGCTTACCCTTTTCTGAATTAACTACTAGTTTATGTTTTGTGTTATAATGATTCCCCAGCTAGAATGTATATGCTTTATTTTTGCTCCCCTCCATAGTCTAGTGCCTAAAACAGCATCTGGCAGGTGTTTGGCACAGAATGAATGAATGAATTCATGGGTGGATGGATGGATGGATGAATATTCCCAAGGAAATCCACTAGGTTCTCCCTTGGGAGGCTGAAGAAAGCTACAGAAGGAAGGTGACACTTGAACTGGGTCTTGAAGTAGGAGTTTACTTGGCAGACAAAGTGTGGGTGGATACGGAAGGCGTCACTACATGCAAATATTTATAAACTTGGAGGTGACAGGAAGAGGGGTGATAGAGTCTAAAGGAGGGCAGGAATGATCTTGTGGGACAGGAGGCTGGGGCAGGTTGTGAACAGGTGTGAAGGTCACACCCAGAGAGTGGATTTTTCCCTCTAAGGATGTTTGCAGATAATGAGACTTTTTAAAGCATGAGAAAAGTGAGGCCAAGTCTCTAATCTGCAAATCTTCCTCTGGTGGCCTGAAAGAATGAGGCTGCTTACTGAGAAAATTAATGAATCTTTCCCAGGAGAGAGGAACATCATTTGTAAGCATCTAATTTAGCACATCCACAAAAATATTTTTTTCTTCTTTGTTGACCTCAGAAATCCTTTAAAATCCCCCAACCGTTACTGTAAAGTCTTCTTAGGCACTGGGCAGGTTGAACTGTGCTTGGGAGCTTTCCACATCCTCCCAACCAGGGTCATCTGGGATTTCACACTGAACAACTTAGAAGAGAAGCTAAGAAGCTGAAGGACTAATTAAGTCCCGACTGGGTAGAGAACATGGGTTTCTAACAGCGAGTTTGTGAGGTATTTTTAAGTACTCCCTGAGGGAGGTGAACAGAATAAAAGCTTAATCATTAAATATCCTTCCAGTAAATGGAGTCTCCTACTTAGTTTAAAGAAAGTCTCATCAACTAAGAATTATATATCATACTTGTAAATTTCTCTTTCTTAATATCTGTAATTGTAATGGCTGGTAAGGGGGAGAAGAACTGACTAAAATTAAGCTCATACTGTGGCCAGACATTGTCAAAAGTATTTTATATCCTAGTTGAAATACTTTGAACTATTATTTATCCTCATTTTGCAGATAAGGAAACAAAGACAGTGAAGGGTTAAATCTGGTGCCCAAGACCACACAGTAAGTAGCAAAGCCGGGATTTTAATCCAGGGTAAAACAGAATGTAACAGGGATCAAATATACAGACACGGGAGTCCCATAGACTGAACTGTAGAAGTTCACCCCTCAATACCACGTAATGCTGGGTTAACTGTTCAGCCTCAAAGCTGGGGCATTCTCATCTGGAACGTGGGATCATCTTAGTTCCTATTTCAGAGACATTTTGAGTAGAGGCATCCTCTCACATTCAACGAGAAGACATATGCCCACACTTTGCCCAGAGCCTGACACCTAGAAATCCTCAATTCAGGTCATTTTCCACCTTGCAGGAACGACTGAAAGGTCTCTGTTTTAATCCAGGAGAAATCCAACACCACTGCAAACAACCAGATACTAAATGACAAAGCTATGCTCTTCTTGGCACTTCTCCCCCTGGCCGCACCAAATGTCACTGATGAGATGGTGCTGAATTCAAGTTGCCCATTAAGGTGCCCATTTTATTTTTTTTGGGGGTCTGAGTTTCTTTTACTTTGGGACTCCTGCCTCTCAGAGCCAAATAATGTCCCGTGCATTGTAGAAGTTTGAACAGCATCCCTGGCCTCGACCTACTAGATGCCAGTAGCAACCTCTAGTTGTGACAACCAAAAAATGTCTCCAGACATTGCCATCTATTCACTGGGGGCACAGTTACCCATCAGTAAAGAGTCACTGATTTTGGTGAAAATTAACAGTGATTTATGAAAAAAAAAAAAAAAACCCAAAAAACCGAACAGTGATTTATGAAGCTGAAGACCAAACTAGAGTCTCCTAGGATTCAAAGAGGGAGATTTCCCCTTCCTCTAATATTTCACAGCACTTGCTGAATAGAGATGAATTCTCACTGGGAAGCCAAGACAGGCCAATCAACAAATTACCATAGCCAGTTAGCTCATCAAACTCCTGCTACCAATCCACAGCGTTTTGTAGATTGTTAATTTCTCATTAAAGGAGCCATGTCATTTAATAAGCATTCTGTCATTTGGTTCCATAAGGTGGAATAAAAGCATAAGAACCCACTAAGGTTTTCTCTCACATTTTTAACAAGGAGTGACAGCTATGTTCACTCACCCAACATTTATTGAGTGCCTGCTACATGGAATGTCACATATTAAGCCTCTAACAGTATCAGGAAAAGGTTGAAGTCTTTTATGCCAGCCAAATTTCCTCATGGAAGGAATAC
The DNA here is from genome assembly GCF_009834535.1 of Camelus ferus. NCBI lineage: Eukaryota > Metazoa > Chordata > Mammalia > Artiodactyla > Camelidae > Camelus > Camelus ferus. Next base: position 56,112,185 of record NC_045704.1, on the reverse strand, counting down.
TAATTGATTTTTCTTACAGCTTTTGAAAACCTACTATGTGCCAAGCCACAAGCTAGGCCCTGCGTAGAACAGGCTGAGAGAAAAGGATGTTGTTACTACACTCTTGGAGCTTATGATAAAGCAGTGGTTCTTAAAGTGGTGTCCTTGGACCAATAGCATCAGTATCTCCTGATGTTATGGATTTAACCATACTCCCCAAAAGATATGTTGAAGTCTTACCCCCCACCCCAGTACTTTAGAATGTGACTATTTGGGAATAGGGTGTTTATAGAGGTAAACAAGATAAAATGGGGTCATTAGTGTGGGCCCTGATCCATTACCTTTGGTGTCCTTATGTAAAGGGGAAATTAGGACACAGAGACGGATATTTGTAGAGGGGAGACTATGTGAAGACACACAGAAAATGCCTTGTGAATACTGAGGGCTGGGGAGATGCAGCTATAAGCCAAGGGCCACCAGGGATTGCAGGTAACCAGTAGAAGATAGAAGAGACAAGGAAGGGGTCTCCCCAGACCCGTCAGAGAGTGTACCACCCTGATGACAGCTTGATTTCAGACCTGTAGCCTCCAAAACTATGAGAATAGATTTCTGTTGTTTTAAGCCACTTAGTTTTGGGTGACTTTTTATGGCAGCCTAGGAAACCAATGAACCTGAGAACTTGGTAGACATGCAAATTCTTAGTCCCCACCTCAGATCTACTGAATCATACGCTGTGGTATGTACAGAGATCCAGACTCTGGGTCTTAACAAGCCCTCCTGGGGATGCTGGTGCAAGGAGGACTGGGGGAGCTATGATGAAGGGCAGTGGTTCTGCACCCTGGCTGCATATTCCATTCACCTGGGTAGCCTTAACACCAAAACAAAATCAGAAATAGCATCCTAGAGATTCTGACAGGAATTCTGATAGGATGCTTCTCATGTGCAATGAAGGCTGAGAACGGCTGGTCTCGAGCAATGACTCTCAAACGTGAGTATGCATAGCTCAGCAGGAATGGCATCACTGGGGGTATTGTGAACATGCAGATTCTGATTCAGTAATGCTAGCGTGGGGCTGAGACTCTGCATTTCTAACATGCTCTGGGTTGATACTGACGCTTTAAGAAGGGTCATGTAGTACCAATGCAAAAGTTGACAGTAATAATAGTTAATACGTATTGAGTGCCTTCCCAATGCCAATTGTGGGGCCTACATTCTGCCTAGGGTCTTTGGATTCCCATAGGAAAGGACTTACGAAATCTGTGAAGGTACCTGTTAATGGTGAGCTCTTTAATCAGGCAGAGCAATGCTAAATGCTGTTACAGATAAACTACAATTTCTCAACAGCTTAACAAATTAACATTAATTTATTCTGGCATCCTCAACGCCATGAGGGATTCTGGTATTCAGGTCCTTCCATCTTGGCCTCTGCCGCACTTTCTGTCCCTGGGGTGCTCTCAGTTCAAACGGTGGATGGAGAAAGAGGGTGAGGAGGCCTAGGAGTGGTCTATTGACTTCTACCAAATTCTGTTTTCTCTGATACATGGCTCTGCCAAGCTGTGAGGGATACTGGGAAATTAAGTCTAACTCCATGGCCAGAGGAAAAGGAAACGGGTTTGGTGAACACATTGTATTTCCCATACATTTTGAAGTCAGGTTGGTTGGATGAAGAAAGGGAGGGACTAGTAAGAGGGTGAGGTACCAAAAACATACAATGAATGTTAGGTAAAGGATAATATATTAATCAAATTCCCATAGCTTCTCTGGTTACAATTTTCCTTATAAGAACAATAATGGTTATCCACTTGGGTCTTCAATGCTTCAATAATGACATGTTAAAACATTTCTATGGTACTTGAATAGACATTTCCTTAAAGAAGATAGACAAGTGGCCAATAAGCACATGAAAAGATGTTCAATATCACTAACCATTAGGGAAATGCAAATCAAAACAGCCTTGAGATACCATCTCACACCCATTAGGATGGCTATTAGAAACGCAGAAACAAGTGCTGACAAGGACGTGGAGAAATTGAAACCTTGTGCACTGTTGGTGGGAATGTAAAATGTGAAAAGCAGCATGGTGGCTCCTCAAAAAAATTAAAAATAGGATTTCCATGTGATTCCACAATTCCACTTCTGGGTACCCAAAAGAATTGAAAGCAGGGTCTTGAAGAGGTATTTGTACATCCACGTTCATAACAGCATTATTCACAATAGCTAAAATGTGAGAGTGTCCAGTGACAGGTGAATGGATAAGCAAAATGTGGTGTATACACATAATGGACCATTACTCAGCCTCAAAAGGGAAGAGGATTCTGCGATACGCAGAATAGGCAACATGGATAAACCTTGAGGACATTCTACTTAGTGAAATAAACCAGTCATAAAAAGACAATACTGTATGATTCCACTTATATGAGATATTTAGAATAATCAAAATCATAGAGGTAGAAAGTAAAATGATTGTCAGGGGCTGGAGGGAGAGAGGAATGGGAAATTATTGTTTGATGGGTAGAGAGTTTCAGTTTCACAAGGTGGGAAGACTTATGGAGATAGATGGTAGAGATGGTTGGAGAATATTATGAATGTATTAAATACCACTGAAATGTACACTCAAAAGTGGCTAAGATGGTTAATTTTATGTTATGTGTATTTTACCGAAATAAAAAAGTTGAAAAAATGTCTAAGGAAGAGTGTTGGCTCCTCCCTAACATTCAACAGGCAGATGGGGTTTATGTGTTTGGACTTATTCCCATCATCCTTGGTCACTGGGCATGAACACAGGCCAGAGGATGGAGCTGATGGCTGGGCTTAGAGTCTGAGATGAGGCTGGCATATGCACTGGGGAATGAGAAAGAGTGAGAATAAACAGGAAGCCAAGGTGTTATTGGCATCTCTTCACAATGGTCTCCACAGCCACCTTGACCAAACAGATCAGTGTCCTGGTTTGACAGTAGCACAACACATTTTTAATTAGATCTCATCTAGGAAAAGCCACCTAAATATCGGAAAGATTCAGGGCCAAGAGAATTGTATCTAAGGTCAAAGACTGAGTTGTGGAGAGATGAATAGTGGATGGAATATCAGGGAATTGAATGGACGATGCCCAGATGATGCAAAAAATTCTCTCTTTGATATTCCTAAGAGTTGATGCCCAGTTTTTAACTGCCTGAGCCCTCTTTCAAATGTTGAACTGAAATCTTTTTCTGTGGACCCCATCCCTTTCTGAGCCCACACAGAGAAAACGGTTTTAGTCTACCTGCATGACCTTGGGCAAAGAACATCACCTGTCTCTGCAGCAATGTCATAATCTGTAAAATGGGGCTGAGTACAGTACCTCTCCTGCATGGAGCTCTCGTGAGGACAAAATGCATAACTGACATAAAGAAAGTGCCATGAAAACAACAGCTAGGGTTATCATTATTAGTCTCAATGAACCTTCCAAAAATGCCTCTCATGTTTGCCTCCATGTCTTCTTCCTGTTAGATTTCTCCCCTTTCAGTTCTTCAGCTCTTCCTTCTTGTAGAGTTCCAAGCCTTTAACTTTCATCTGAACTATCATTTCCCAAACTTTGTTCTAAGGATAATAGCCCCTCAAGGTATTAGTAGTAATTCCTTGAAAAACAAAGTTTGGGAAACACTTTGTATACCAGCTGCTTCCGTTAAAGGTTTATAATGTATCTTGGTACAATAAAGGTTCTGAAAAGTCCTCAGCATAGAGAACTGTTTAAATGATGTCATGTGTGTATGCTATTAGTGGAAATGTTCAGCTGGCATGATATTGGTGATGGGCAATTAGTCATCATCTAATTATAATTTTTAAAAATTCGATATACTCATCAACCAGCAGTTCCAATTCAAGGTATCCAACCTAGAAATACTTGCCCATGGATCATTCTAGTTTACTATGTCTTTGAATACTATATGTTGTAATTGGACAAGTATCCCTTTTAACCTTGCCTCAACTGATGATGTGGTAACTAACTATGCCTTTCTTTCTGTGCCTAAATCCATATCACTGATAAATAATCACATGACAGTACTAAACTGACACCAATCCACCAATTTAGACCACATTTTCTGTAACCCATCCACAGTACATCCTCTTATCTGAGGATTACATTCCTTCTTTAAAACATTCTCTCAAGTTTTGTTCTATTGTTTGAGTATAAATTTGGACTCAATTGCCTGCGTGAAATCTCACAAAAGTCCTTTCAATTGAAACCGCATTTTTTTTTCTCCACTAGATCAACAGATTGTTGATCTGTCTTAACTGGTCATTTCAGTCTCAAAATTCTGATTGATTATCTATGGAGATGAGAAGTGTGTAAATGCTTTGGGCGACACTGATGACTAATGCCTGGGAAACTGTGCGGACCAAAATAAATCTGGAAAGAAATAACCTCAAGTTACCCAGAAACAAATGCATTTGTGTACATTCCAAGCAACAAAAGCCAAAGCTTCTCCAGTTCCCTCCTAATCTTTATAAGTGATTTTCTCCTGAGCCACTTGGCACATTTCTATTATGGCCTTCTGAATATGTATAGACCCAGCAGGTAATTTAAGATTGCTGCAAGTGTCTGACAAAAACATAGCGTGTGTTCAACTTGTTTAGGAAACATCTTAATGACAAGCAAAGCAATTTATAGAGGACATATTTTTATAGCACAGTAACATCAACATTTATTATTTGGGACATAACTGGGAAAGAAAACAGACTTCCCCCATCTAGACAACAAAATTAAATTCCTAGGAAGGCAATCGAGAAATAGGCACAATCTTGAATATAGTTATGGCATAAAATAATATTCTTTTAGAAAGATGGTGGAAAACATGGGAAGAATAGTATAATGGCCTGATCAAATATTCCCAAGATGTAATTTTGCAGTACAATCCCTTCCAAGGAGCAAAAACTTGATATTATAAAAATTCAAGGTAATCCATCTACTATAGACTTATTTTCCCCCAACGATGCCACTATATCAGGTGATAGTTCTATGTACCTATTATTTGCAACTCATTTTCTCCACAGAATTAATAATGTCTAAGGAGCTTTTGCCTTAGAATTACAAATGTTCTGAAAAGTCCTGCAGTAATAACCTAAATCTTATTTAGGTTAGGCAGGGTGTGGGTAAATGGTTTCTTTTTCTTTTCTCTCCTTCTCATTCATATTCTAATTCTTAAGAATTTAACAATTGTATATCCACCAAATTTAGTTTCTAGCATATTATATATTCAGGTCTCACTGATAAGGGAAACATTCCAATAAAACAGTCAAGCCAAATGAAGTATATTTCACCGTTCAGGTTGCAGCCTAAAGTGCTACCCAGGGATTACTACCAAGAGAAACGTAGCAGGACCAATTGATTGGTATTGATGAGCCATTTATTGTCTCAGGCGGCTTGGGAAAGTCATGTGACATTACTGTTTGATTCTGTCTACTTGCTCAGCAAACACTGACCAGGTACCTGCTATGTAGACAGAGCACACTGCAGGGCCTTTGAGACATATCAGATGAAATGCCCACTCTAAATCTATGTTTTCTCCCTATTTCAATTTGATTTCAAATAAGCCATTACTTCTGCAAGTCATTCTTGTTCCTCGAATTCCCCATAGCTGTCATTCCAAAATGTTCGTATGTCCTTAAGATCCACATTTCCCTTAATACCTTTTTTTCTCCAGCAAACGAGACAAGCTTCTGCCTTACTAAGACATGAGTTTCCTGTGATGAGTTACCTCCACTCCCCAGCTCCCTATCTCAAATTCTCCTTGCACCTGTCAAGAATGGTTGGTGTCACCCTTGCCACCTGTCCCTCCTTCACCCTTCAGTAGTCAGTCTACCCCAAGTGCTGCGGATTTTGTTCTCCTAAACAGCTCTCTGAGTTGCACCCTTCTCTCTGTCTCCACCATAAGGCTGGCACATGTCTCTTGTTTGGGTCAATGCAGAAGTCTCATAGTTGGTGTTTTTCTTACCTCTACCTCTTTTCAATTCTCAAACCAGAGTGATATTGCCAAAATGCATTTCTGAGTGTGTCTCCTTACGACTTAAAATATTTAAAGGGTTTCCCATTTCCATTAGGATAAAGACAAAATGTGGTCCACAAGCCCCTCAGAGCTCAGTTCCTACCAAGCTTGCCAGGCTCATCTGCATGCAGGCTCCTGTTCCTCTCCATGGCCCTTACTTAGTCTTTTATATACTTACCATGCTCACACCAGCCACAGGACCTTTGCTCATACTCTCTCTCTTCCTGGAATGTTAGTTCTACCCCTTTTTGCTTGGTTAACACAACCTCATCCTCTTGATTCACCCCGAGTATCATTTCTACAAGAAGGACTGCCATGACTTTCTTGGTCGGGTCCATCCACCCTACTATAGGTTCCCTCTGGGAACCGTGACCATCCCTCTTATGTGTTTGGTTAGTATCTTTTATTTGATTAATGTTGGTCTCTCCTAATAGATATTAAGCTACATGAAAACAACACATGTTTAGTTTTTGCTCACTTTTCCTTCCATAGCAACTAGCATACTTTTGGCTCATGGTATATACCCAATAGATATTTATGGAGTGGATTTCTTGATTTGTAATGCCAAAGAGATCCATGGCTATTCATGGGTGTTTATGCAGTTTCTTGAGTGAATTCCTTTCACTGGCCACTCTAAAGAGAGGTAAGCCAGAGCTTGAATGGTAACTTCGAGAGGTGGATTATCCTGATGTGGGAATGCAGCTTCTAGTCAATTTGGGAAGGCAAATAGCTATCTGTTCCCTCTGCAGCTCTGTGTGTCTAGTCAACACCATGGTCAAACTGAAAGAAACTGCTGTGAAGTTGGCTGGAGGAGGAGTTGAAGTCAGAGGTGGGTGCAGGTAGTAGAAGCAGCAGACTGACAACAGGTTTCCTGACAGCTCATCATCAAACTCACAGAGACCAAACTGGGGGTCGCAGAACACCAGGGTCCTCAAGGTGAAAGCCACAGCTCTGCCAGGACCCCCAGCTCGATGTGGGCTCTTTATTCTGAGGTCCTGATTCGAGGATGACAAAGTGACTTCAGACACTCAGCTGGAAATGCTATCCAAATGTTTAAGAAATTGTACAATGTGAGAATCATAAAACTCAGCACAAGGTCAGCTTGATGATGACTCCATAAAATTCTAGCAATGGAGCCCTATAGAGACTGATTTTACCGTCCACTCAATTTGATGATATTTCTCAACTGAGAGCTTCACCATCTTAAGCTTTAATTGCAAGTATTTAACCTATTACAAATTATCATAAATAGCAACAAGCTGAACACCCCCAAAATGCTCATTTCATGTATATGAACCTCTTCAAGGGCCAACAGGAGCAAGTAGGCGGGGCTACAGGTTGGATGGAGGAGAGATGATGATGCTCAGAGAACATTCCTCATGGCAGCTCAGCATCTGGATCCATCACTCCCTGCTCCAGGGAAGCCATTGGACTCTTCCTGGACCCCCTTTAAAATGATCTTCTTGATCCACCCTTTTCTCACCTACTTAGCTAGGACTGAATTTTCAACTTTCTCTTTTATAAGGGATTTTAGTAACATCTTATTGCAAATACAATATTAAAATAACAGAAATCTAAAAAAAAAACATTAGCTACAGTTCTGTAATCACTTAATTGAGTAAATGTTTCACTTATTGATATTCTTTTTAATCTTTTTTAATAAGCATATTCTTGTATCTGGTCATTTTATAGATAAAATTTTCATTTGTAACATTATTCCATGAGTAATTTTCCCTTTTGCTTGTTTTTAAATTTTTTATTTGTTTTTTTACCAAGGCAAATGAGATGATGATGATGATGATTATTATTATTATAAGAATAATTGATTTACACTCTTGTTTTTTAAAATCTCCTTGTCCATTTATACTACTCAGAGATAACAGTAGTGCATACCACCCAGGCATTTTATGATCTTTAACATAATCCTACAAAAACCTATACAAAGAATTTTTATGATTTCTTTTTTACAAAAAATGGTGTGTACATTTCTCTACTCAATTTTTTGCATTGCTCTGGGCCAGTAATTCAGAGATATTAATGGTCATTTTTTTAAGCTACACCATATTTCCAGAATGGATGTAATACAGTGTACTATGGATGAACATTCAGCCTTTTATTATTTGCACCTGCAGAAAACAATGCTTCAACAAACATCCTTGCATATCCATTGTCAAGTACTGAGGTTTTATATTTTTAGAGTAGCTTTCCCAAAGTAGGATTGTTGTGTAAAAGGCAATGCCTATTAATCATTTTAGCACATATTGCCAGAGTAGCTTGTAACTGGCAGAGCTAGAATTCAGATCCATGGACACTTGACTCCAGAGTCTAAAGTCCCAACCATGAATATGACGATGCTACCTCACTAACTTCAGGGATGTCCAACCATAAAGTTGAAATTCACAAAGCAGCAAGCTTGCCTAGATGTCCAGTGTTCAAAAAAAGGCAGAGGGCTTCCTGGGGAGGGGGTTCAGGTGGAATGACCTCCATCTTTTCTTCTACTATGAGATTTTCATCTTCTCGAACATGAATCCACTGTATTTCAGTCTGGTGGGCCAAGCAATTTAGATATAACTACTCTGTTAGTAACTGGGCATGACCATTTTGGGGACATTTCTCAAAGTGATTATTGCTAATTCAACAGTTACACAGCCATGATTCCTCAGCCATAAGGGTTAACAAAGAAAAGAAACTTGGAGAAACTTGCATTAAGCAGTGTCTATCTTGATTAAAACCAATGCTGAACATAAATGGACTATTTAGAAATAAGGATGAGGACAACAGCACATCTAGCATGGAAAGTTTTTCATTGAGTAGCATTTTTCTTTTTTTTTTTTCTTTTCTTAATGGAGGTCCTGGGGATTGAACCCAGGACTTCGAGCATGCTAAGCAGGCACTCTACCACTGAGCTTTTCCTCACCTCTCCTTGAGTACCATTTTTTCATATTGTTAAATGCACTTATATCTAAGCAGTAGGTGGGGTACCCAGAAATAGATGATCTTGTATTTGCAGCAGTAAATCACTTCTGAAACAAAATCTATAACATATATGTGTGAATGTAAGCGCTGTCATAAAGGGCTCTTAGAGGAGCCCATTAGAAACTTTTATTTCTGCAGCACCTTGAGAATGAGCCTCGTATGAGCTGATGTTTCACTATAAGTCCCCGCAGAAGGGTAACAAGCCCATTCAGACAGCCCAACTGTACTAGGAGACATTTCCCTAAGGAGAAGACATTAATGGAAAAATCATTCCACGTTTGCATTTTCAATTTTGCAATTAAAAATCTCTCTAAGTACACTTTCGCCTTTAGAATGTGATTAACCCAAATTTCCCCATCTTCATTACGGCAAATAGCCGGTTATAGTATTCCTTTTGGAATAGCAGCAGGGGCATTATTTAGATTTAAGGGAGAAAGCATGCATGAAACTGTTATTAAAGCTGAATATGTTTAGTTATCACAGCTATTCAGAGGATTGTGAAGGAGTTTGTGCGAATTTTGGATGGGTAGATGGAGCTAAATATGTGTCTGTGTGTGGTGGGGAGCAGGCTTGTGGCTTACCAGGTGTGCTTTTAGTTAAAGGCTCTGTTGGAACCTGCAGAGCTGAGCCCTGGTGTTCCCAGTAAACTCCCTGTGTGCCCTTGGGTAAGTCACCGAACCCACCCAAAGGAAGTCCTGAAGGTTTCTTCTGGTTCTAATATTGTTTGAAGTTCTGCTACTTAAGTTAATATTAAAGTATTAATGAGAAAATATATAGACTTGTTGGCCTGGTACAGTATGATATGGATACCTGTGATCTCGAATGCATTCAAGTTGGTGAATGCCACTGTCACCATGAGGGTGACAGTGACAGTAACAGGAACTAGCATCTATGGGGTTGCTCATCGGTGCCAAGCCATCTCCTGGATGTTGTCTCAGCCTGTTTACAGGTCCTCCTGGGTGTAATGTTTATGCCGATTTTATAAATGAGGTAACAGACTCAGACCAGAGTCACCTCTAATGCGATGGGTAGACAGATAAAGCCAAAAAAAAAAAAAAAAAAGATTGACTGTTTTCAAATTTTCTCCTCCTGTGCTGTAGTTACGGCGATTGAGAAAAACTCTCTTTGACTCCAAACTCCCACTTTGTCTGTCTGCTCTGAGATCATAATTGGGACTCGGCAGATGTTTCCTTGTCCCCCAAACTGGGACAATGTGTTAAAGTACAGGGGGACCTTGAGCTCGGGCTGGGGGAGGTGAAGAGTGGTCAACCTCCTTCAAGGCTCTCACTTGAGTCCTAATGCTACCACGTGGTGGCTCTGTGACCTTGGTTAACTGTCTAGCTTCTCAGAGCTGCACCTGTAAAATAGGCATCAAATAGCACCACCTTGTAGGGATGCTTCAAGGATGAAATCAGTCAACACTCTTTCAGCTCTAAGACGCCAGACATTGGCCCCTGATTTGGGTTCGAAAGATCAAGAGAAAGGGGATGCAAAATTATGTAAGTATGCAGAGTAATAATAACAGACAACAATAATTAAGCACTTACTATGTATTGGACTAACCTCTCTGCTCGGTTACATAAAATACCCTGGAGAGGCAGGTACGGTTACGATTATCAACATCATTTTACAGATAAGGACACCGAGGCACAGAGAATGTAAGTAACCTACGCTGCAGGGCTGGGGTTTGAAGCAGGCTGCCTGTCCCTGGAGCTTCACTCCCTCTCCTGCCCCTGCCCCATGTCACAGCCCCTCTCTGAGCAGTGAGAGTTTCAAGTCCAAACAATGAGAAGTAGGGGCTTTATATCCCAGTTCTTTTACTTCTGATGCTTAAGTCGTGGTTCTGAGTGGCAGTAAATTTTACTATCTGGGCTGTGTTCTGTAGCTCTTTTTCCTTCAGCGTGAGACAGGCACCCTGTAGTGGGAAAACAAGCCCATCCCCAAACAAACAAACAAACCCTCAAAACTCACAGCACTTCCCCCTGACATTCCATCGCGATCACAGGAAGCCTCTGATGACTAGTGATGTTCAGGTGTGGTGGCAACATCTTGGGTGTTTTTGGTTCTGCCTTGAACATTGTGTTAATCAGTTTCCTGTTGCTGTTGTAGCAGATTACCACAAACATGGTGGCTTAAACAAAGCTTATGTATTGTTTTTACAGTTCTTGAGGTAAAAGTCCAACATGAGACTTACTGGGATAAAATCAGGGGTGTAAGCAGGGCTGATTCCTTCTGGAGGCTCCAAGGAAGAACCTGTTTCCTGGCCATTTCTAGCATCAAGAAGCTGCCCACATCCCTTGGCTAATGGCCCCTTTCTCCATCTTCAAAGCCAGCAGTGGTGGGCAGAGTCCTTCTCATGTGGGGATCTCCCTGGTTCTCTTCTTAGTCCTCACATTTTAAACTAGCCAGGAAAGGTGCTTTGATTGTAAGGGCTCATTTGATTGGATGGGGCTCACCCAGATAATCCAGGATAATCCCCTCATTTCAGGGGCCCCTCAACTGCTCCACAGAGGTCCTCAGGCAAAGTAATATATTCCCAGGTTTCAGGAGATGAGGACATGGACCTCTTTGGGCATCATTATTCTGTCAACAATGGATGTAAAGCCAGAAATGATGTTTGCAGTAATGAGGTTTTGGAAAGGAACTGTGCTTAAATCAACAATGGCTTGAAAATAAGCAGTGCTGTTTGGAAACCCCTCTCCTGCCTGTTATTATAGCTTAGTCAGTACCACCTACAATTCCCTGTTTAACAAATTTCAGCTCTACTGCTGTTTCCTTGTGTTACCCCAGGCAAGTTACAGAACCTCTCTCTGTATCATTTTCTATATCTTTATAATGGGTGCAGCATTAGAGTGTGTTTGAGGCTGTTGTTGTCAGAAGGCTCAATAAGCTGATGTACTTGAAGCACATGTATGTTCTTGCACAGAGAAAGTGCTTGGTAAATGAATGACAGTTCTCAGGAAATCGATGGAAGCGGTTTTAAATCTAAGATGCCTAGCTGACCCAAGTACTCCATTCTGCTAGCTGCCATGATTGGTCTCAAGGGTGGGCATGTGACCAAACAGAGCCAATCAGAGTCAGTCCCCAAGTCTGCAATAAAGATTTTGGGAGAGAAAAGTTCTTGGTTCGGGATTAGCAGATACTAACTACTATATATAAAGTAGATAAACAACAAGGTCCTACGGTATAGCACAGGAAACTATGTTCAGTACCTTGTAATGGCCTATAATGAAAAATAATATGAAAAGAAATATATATATATATATATAGAATGAAATGAATCACTATGCTGTATACCAGATATTAACACAACATCGTAAATAGACTATACTTCAATAAAAACAAAAACAAACAAACAAAAAACCAAGCAAATTGCCACCTGGTTCCACATGCAAGCATTAGATCAGTAACTTCTCCTTACAGATGAAAAAACTAGGGACCCCAAAAAGCATTTTGTCCAAGTTGACACAGTAAGAATCTATCAAGAGAAAAACCTTGGTCTGTGGACTCCACCATCACTTGCACGTGTGGGATTCGCAGCTCACTAAACCCCGCCATCAACAATCCCTTCTCTGGGCTTCACGGCTTTGCAAGGTGAGTGTTGTGCCCCCTCACTAAAGATGAAGAAACTTGATGTTCACTGGGCTAAGGGCTTTGCCAAGTTCACTCAGCTAGTAAAAGGGAGTGTTAGGACACACAATTTGTACCTCTTTGGTCTACTCACTATGATGGTTGGAAGTCGTGTCTGAACTTTCTGCTTCTATAATTGTAAAGGATTCGTAACAATGTGGTTACACATCTTTGAATCTATTTCTGTATAAACAAACTAAATTAGTATCTACTCCTTCACCGGGCCTGGTATGAATATATTACTCATGCATATTATATGCTGATTTATTCTTCTAACAATGCATTATTCATCCTCTTAACTACACATCATGCAAATCCACAAGAAATCTCTATGAAAACAAATCTACTGAATGGTAAGGTCACGACAGATAGGGTGACATTTCAACTCTGTGGATCTCTGTTTCATTAATTTAGACAACCAAAATAATACCCACCTCCTGGGGGTGGACTGCCCCGTAAGGGATTAAGAGCCATGATCTGAGGATCTTGGTTGGAAGGCGCCAACTACATTGGTGACTTTGGTGGTACAAGAGGCTGTCCCTTTGGGCTGGGGCAGAGATAGTGACCTTCACTCCAGGGTCTTGGTTCAGACTCTGGCTGTGTCATCCTCCCACAACAGCGGATGCTTTCAGGAGCTGTAATAGTGTGAGACTCGATTATTGGAATGGAATTTGTTGTCACTCTGGCCTCCTTCTCCCAAGGTTCATTGTGCGTTCTGGAGACAGGCAGCAGGTTGGGGAAAGATGGACAGGATGTAGGGTGTACAAGTGGATATGCCATAGGGTGGACTCACAGGAGCTAGGAGGAGCCCCAGCCAGGTGCCAGGGGGTGGTTCTCAGAAGACAGCCTGGACACAGAGGGCAATGGCCATCAAGGGTCGACCACAGGATAAGGTGTCCCCGGAGTGTGTCCAACTCAGGGACGGGGACTTGATGAGCCCCAGGTGAATGCACGTGTGTGGCAGGGGGTCCAGGTATGGGAAACATTTGTCAGCACCGCACAGGCTACTGCAATGGATTGTGGGCTGGGATACAGGTTTCTGCTAAAGGAAAAGAAACATCAGGGCATATGATGAGACAGGAGCTTGGGTTTAGAAAATCTGATCAGGATTCCTCTGTCAGGCTTAAAGAGCCACCTTTCAGTCATGGAGAGTGGAGTGTGATGTCAGAGCAAAAAGCCAACCAGCTGGCCTGGCCCCCCACCACCCCCACAGTCAGCTACTCATTCACTGGCACTTACTGTGGATGTTCCAGGAACAGGGATGGGTGCTGGAGCTGCCAGGCGAATACAACAAGCATGGGTCCTGGGCTCATCAGGGTTGGGTGGGGAGGCCCTTCAGTACTCATTAGGTGCGGCAGGGACAGGTGCCCAGAGGACACGCACGATCATGGGGGCGGGGCACTAGTGCAGAGTGTAAAGGGGGTCTGGGTGTCAGGAAGGACCTTCCTTGGGGAAGTGACTTTCCAGCCAGAACTTGAAGGGTGATCATAAGTTAGCCAGGTGAGGACGTAAATGAAGACAGTTCGAGGCAGAGGGAACAGCACCTGCTAAGGCTGTGTGTCTGAAAGGGGCTTGGTGCTACTGGCAGGGGTCACACTGAGAATAGTCACAGGGTGGTTAGTTCTGGGGCTGAGTTTTAAAGTGTGGAAAAGAGTTATTTAAGTCACTGGGGTTGAGCTGGGTTGAACCTGCAGGTGGGTCCCGGTGGCTTCCATAGGAAATCCCCAAAGAACACATGATTTTGAGGCTGGAATCCAGGTCAGCCTGACACCATCTGTCGCCACCTGAATTTGGAGGAGGTTGGACCCTGACGGGGCCAGTGGCTGTGAAATCCGCGCCACCCACCTGCTGAGGATGACCGACTCCACAGGTGTTTATAAGCCAGTGCGCTTAGCGACTCTGCTGTGCTTGGTTATTTTCATTTATTGAACAGTATAAAAACCAGACATTTATTGGCCACAGACCATTTTTGCGTTCCTGCTACTCAAAAATGGGGCCGTTTTTTAAAAATGAAGTATTACCTGCTTGAAGTCTATAATAAAGACCAGGCCTCGTGGGTACTCACTGAATTATTAACATTAGAAACTCTGCAGTTGAATCTGAGGCAGCAGAACTTTCCTCCCCAAGACGCTTTATTACATCTGCTCATCTTAACTTTTGACAGTCTGTCACATGAACTGCCAGAAGATGGAAGCGTGAGCTTAAGTATGTAAATAATAGATGACTTGAAAAAATGGCAGGACCTGTTTGGACACGATCCATCAACAGGGATCAATTACCAAGGGCTGCTGACTCTCAGAAAATCACTTGAAAAATCACAGCACTTTCTGAGCGCAGCCTTTCTGCTGTTTCTCTACTAGCCCCGTGTTATAGGTAAGGATATAGGAGAGCCAAGAGGTTGACTTTCTCAAGGTCGGTCAGCTCAAGGTCAGAGGCAGAAGCAGCACTCACCAGGCCCATCTGACTCTGAAGCCAGCTGGTACCCATGGAAACACCAACAGGAATTGGTGTAAGAATTACCCAGTCACGTTCCCCTCAGCCGGTGGCTGGCCTCTACACACACAATTTAGATCGATTTCTCTAATATCCAGCTGCACCAGCCAGTGATCGCGTCAGTATTTGTAAAATTTTACATCCCTTTACCCCTGACAAGGGGCTTTGGCAGTATTGTCATCCAATTCTCACAGGAGACTGTGGGGTAAGCTGTCTTCAGCCCGCATTTTAGTGTTGTTGTTGACACCACGAAGAGTCCCTGGCTATTAATACCAATATTAGCACAAGAATTCAGGGTTTTTTTTTTTTTTTTGATTATTGGTTTTTCCATTTTTGTCTTGTTTTGTTTTTAACTTTGGAGAGCAAAGAGTACACTTTCTCTTGAGAGACTTCCCAGTCACACATGGGGGAATGATTAAAATGTAAAACTATAAAGCCTTCAAGCCAGAAGAGACCAAAGAGGATGAGAAATAATTCCTGAAAGCTACTACAGGAGGTGGCACGTGCAATAATTGAGACTTAATATGTGTCAGAAAAATGCTGGATTTCCATTAACATGGCCCAATGGTGAGATGGTATTTCCTACTTAGACATGTTTATTGAATAAAAGAGAGTGTGTTGCTATAAAGCAGATGAATAGCAGAACAGGTACGAGACAGATTTGGCAAAAATCATGAAGGGGAAACTTAAAAAGTAGACCCTTGGGAGACAGTGGTTGAAACCTAAGAAGAGGGCTGTCCTGTGAAATCTCTCCTCAGCGGGTCTCCTTTTGAGGGATTTTTCTCACTTGGATGAAGGCTCTGAGCTGGGTGGGGCTGCCAAGCTAGCCAAGCCCCTCCTGGCTCTGAAGTTGATAATATCACGTTCCTGTGAGCATTCCATGAAACCCTTACAGAACAGTTTTACAGACTAGGAAGCTATAATCAAAATTGGCCATTGATACACTTCAGTAAAAAATAAGAATTAAAAAAATTGGCAATTAAGCAGCAAGCATATACACTTTGGCAAAATTATATGCAAACAAGAGCATGGCTCTAACACCTTCATAAAGTGGACGCTTGTGACACCTAGACGTGATGATCTTTTCTTCAGCACCTCATTCATGGTCTCCAAGACCAAATGCAGTCCACACACCTCCCACAGGGCAAACCCTCCTGCCCACTCTAGGAAACATCCAGGTGACCGCCATCCAGATCAAGAAATAGAACATTCTCCACCCTGGCTGGTTCTCCCATTGCCATCCCTCCAAGGGAATCACTGTTCTGATGCCTGTTGCCATGGATCAGTTTTGCCTGTTCTTGAACTTCAAAGAGGTAGAATCGTACAGAATATACTCCTGTGTTTGGCTTCTTTTATTCAACATTCAGCCCAGAAATTTTACCCATGTTGTGTGTAGAGTAGTTCATTCTTTTTCATTACTGCCTACTTCACTTTATCTGCCTAGCTACCTACCTTTCTACTATTAATGGACATTTCTGTTGTTTCCAATTTGGGGCCATTATAAAAAATATTGCTGAAACTATTATTGTGTTTTTGGTGAAGATAAGCTTTCCATTCTCTTTGGGGATATTTTAAGAGGATAAACTGCTGGATTATAGGGTATACAGATATTTGGGTTTTAGTACGTATTGCAAAACACTTCCAAAGTGACTCAATGTCCACCCCACCCGGCAATACACAAGATTCCCAGCCATTCTGCATCCTTGTCAACACTTAGTGTTGTCAGTCCTTCCAATTTCAGCATTGGTTAATACTGATATCTTGAAGGTACCCAAGCCTAAGCCTCCAGACCGTGTCCCTTTTCCTGAACTTTGGACCTTTATTTGCTACTGCTTGCTGGCTGTTCTCACCTGAATTCTTTTGCTGTATCTTTCAAAGTCAACATTATCAGCTGAGGACTCATATCTCCTTTCTGACTATTTGTAAATCTTCCCCCATCTCCTAGCTCCAAGAAACTCCCTAGAAGCTGAAATCCTCGAAAATCCTGAATTTTGAGTTACTCTTGTTCTCCTGCCATTCAGATTTGGGGGACTGTATCTCTGTAGTGTTTGTATCGGGGTGCTTCTCTCTCCTCTCCCACCACCTCTGCTCTCCTTCAGCCTCCATTATCTCTTGCCTACACTATTTTATGTTCAAGGAAAGAGGTTTCTTGGAACACCTCTTTCCAGACATTTTAGAAATCGTTTTAATTCATTTTCTAGGCAACTTCTCTGGCTCCTGATCAAAGGGTCTATAAACTAGTAACTGGATTAGTCTAATAGTCAAGGTATTACAGTTAAAGTGGCTAATTTTCTTTCTGTTAGCTCACTGAAAATTCCTTCAAATGAGGAACGTAAAATATGATATGAAATTCATTTTCATAGAAGTGTTTGGATTCTTTTTTGGAAGTTTTTGCTCTTTCCATGGATTTGGAATATTACTGAGGCCACTCAGTAGTTCTTCTGGAGGCTCCAAAGTCTGCTTTGTGGCCACATGTTACAAACTGCCCCATAAAGGCCTTTGGTTATTACCAGGCTTTAACATTGGGCCTGAGAAACCTGTATTTCTGATCATGCCCTCCAAAGTCATCCTGCTTTGCTGAGGCAAGACAAGACTCCTGGCATTTCTCTTTCCATCTCTAAGTAGAAACTATCTCTAACCTAACTAAATGACCTTGGATTGCCAATGTGTCCAATTTCTTTAAAACTCCATTCTCCATTTCCCCAGATTTGACAGGCTTCCAGGTCATGATTTGAGGACAACGGCAAAGTTCAGTGTCTCTGAGAACTGGGATCGCTTCTGGGACCTGGGATCAACGAATCCTAACTCCAGTGTTACTAACTTGAGGTGTGGGGACTAGTCACTTCACTAGGGCTCAGTTTCCTCATCTTGAAAATGGAAGCGATAACTGTACCCACCTCTGAAGATTGCTGTGAAATTTGAATGGGACAATCTATGTAAACTGGCAGTCAGTGAGTACAACCGACAATTTGACTATTACTAGTATTAATGCTAAAAGAAAGCCTCCAAACTGTTCATTTTCTCCATTTATATATTACTTTGTTTCCAACCATCTTGTCATAGACTCTCAGAAATTCTCTCTCCTCTGAGTTCTGCCCTTCGGATCCATCTTCAAGCCTCTCAACCAATTTGCCCTAGTTTCCCAGGCTCCAACTGCAAAAAACAGAGTACCTTCCTGGCAACGACCCATGTGCCCTCTCAAATTTCTCACCCCGTTTCAGTTATCTGCAGTCACATGACTCCTCTTAGCCCACAGGAAGCATCACTTCCAGGTTGATGCATTTAAGAGCAGGCATCCAATAGCTTGGCTCTTTCATCCTCCACTGCAGCAGCAAAAGAGGTCACGGGACTCACCCAGTACGAGTTTGCAGAGCCTCTGTAGCCTGGGTCCACTGACAACTCTGTGGAGTGCAGCTCTCCAGCAGATCCATGGTAGACACATAGTTTGAGCAAGAAAGAACCTTTGTTGTGTTATAGTTACTAAAGTGCTGGAGTTAACTTGTTACTGCAGCCTGACCTAGTCTAGCCCTGACTAAAACACCAACTTTGCTTTCAGATGGACAATCTGTTAATGAGCCTCTATTGGCCATCCGACATTCATGAACTGTCCTGGAGGGATTTTCAGGTTGAACAGAGCCCACCCTCCGAGGGCCCTCTCAGAGCCCCCTTCCTGAGCATCTTTTAATGCTAGAACTGGTTTGCCCAGTGAAAGATTTGGTCACAGCCAAAGACCCTGAAGAGTTTTTCTGGAGTCAGTAAGAGATTCTAGGAATTCATCTCACTTTCCCCTTTGCCAGGATTACTAGACACTCATTCAGGAAAACATGGTAGTCAACGTATCTAGACTTCTTTCAATTCTTTAAATATCCCAGCAACTTCTTATATTCACTGGTCCCTTTATCTGTAGTTTTTGTGCTCCAATCTCTACCCGTCCCTTTACCTCCTCTTCTAACTAACGATCTCCAAGTCTCAAAATAAGTGCTACTTCCCCCAGGAAGCCTTCCTTGATTCCCCCAAATAGTGAGGATTCATCTGTTGCATACTCCCAAACTTGCCCTGGGTAATACTCAGAGCATTTGAATTTCTTGTTTAATGTCTTCTCTGCTAAACTGTAAATTCTGTGATAATGGAGCTGCAGCTGGCTTATTTACCACTATATTATTATTTCCAAATTCTGCACCTGGAAGAGAATAGGTGCTCAAAAATTATCTGTTGATCCATAAAAATTAGCTGTCTTTATAAGAAAGAGGGAGAACAATTCAGAGAGCTATCCTACCCCCTACCCCAGCACGAGTAAGCCAGCTCTCACATTAAAATCTCTTATCTAAAATGAGATGACTCTCCTTTGAGAGAGCCTATAACTCATCGTACTGTAAAGAATTGTTCCCCACAAATTGCTTTCTGCAAAGTTTAGTTCCATTTTGAAAATGTGAAATAAAATCAGATCCTTGGCTTCTTGATTCTGCCTCATACATTAGCTTACTGTGAGGCTGGGATGATTTTTATGGGCTAGAAATTAGTGGAGTAGTCACACAGAGAAATGCCATGCAAGCCTGGCTCATGATCTCAGAATTATAGAGACTTCTCCCGACTCTGAGGATACAAGAACCTCAACAGAGCCACATTCTCCAGACAGTCTCGGTGTCAAGTTGTTTTGGCTTTCCATTCTTTAGCACCACAAAAGAAAATTTCTAACAGTGGAAAACACTTGAGGAAAGTTTCTACCCACTCTTCTGAGCCAACAAGTGACAGGAGATATCCAAGAACAGCCCTTCCTGTTACACACTTTCATGGCACAGAACAGCTCCTACATACTCTTGGATGAAAACCAAGTTTTCAAAGAAACCACTAGAAGCAAGTTTTGGATTAATTTTCTGGGTTGGACTATAAATAGAAGCAACTCATCTAATATAAAGAAATGGATAATGAGATTTATACCCACATATATCAGCTTTTCATTATTTTTTTTCTGGTATACACATACACATACTTTTTAAAAATATTACGGAAGAGTATATTATAAAAAGTAAGTTATTGATTTAATTTATTTCTAAACAAAATGAATACTTCACCTGGTGTTTTTTTCACTCCTTCATGCACTCAACTAAATATTGTGGCTTTTGGAAAAAGAATGAGTTGCTTTTTTTTTTTTAACCTGCATATAAAACCTCAGTTCTCATATTTTGGTGATATCTCTGTTTGACATCTAAGAAATTCTAAGTATTTGAGAAAATTTGCATTGCTTTTTAACATTGAAAACTTTGACAGTTGGGGTAATTTTCTAGTCATTCACCCCAGTGAATCTAAACTGGTATCTTGCTCTAGCTTGCAACAAGGGAAATTACAATACAGTGTAAGTTTTCTCCCCTGATTATAGAACCGTTCTTCAATTGTCACTGAGAAGACCAAACATATGCAGACATTTGAAATAAGAATGACTCCTGACTGTTTATTACTGCTTGTTAACTCTTCCTAAGTCCATAAAACGACAGTAACTCCGAAGTTACTGCAAAGAAAAGAGCAACACTTAAATGGAAAATGCCATGTAAATGAATTTTGAAGTGGCTGTTTCAAAGCTTCCAGAATCTAATCAAAGAGGTTCAAAGTTGGTTAGGAGAATCCTTAAAAGTAATCCAACCCAACACCAAGATGAGCTCTGAGTCCTCATGTATAAATGTGTTAATTCTTTGGAAAAGAGAGCCCAGAAACTTGAAATGACTCACCCAAAGCCCTCCCCAGCTGCTCTGGACACCAGTGGGCTCAGTGACCCTAGGCGGGAGACAACTTCTCTCAGCCCCCATTTCTACATGTGCACCGGGGGTGTATGAGGGTCCTGGTGCTGCTGTAACAAAGTACCCCAAACTGGGTGACTGAAACAACAGACTTTCTCTTGCAGCTCTGAAAGTCAAGAGCCCAAAACCAAGTTGTCAGCAAGGTTGGTTCCTTTTGGAGGTTCTGAGGGAGAGTCTGTTCCAGGCTTCTCTCCCAGCTTCTGGTGGTTCACTCGTGCCCAGATCTTCAGACATTACCCCAGTCTCTGCTTTCATATTCAGATGTCTTCTTCCTGGGTCTTCTGTGTGTCTTTCCTCTTCTTTTAAAGATGCCACCAGTCATGTTGGATTATCAGTCCTCCTCTGATCCAATATGACCTCATCCTAACACATTTGCAAAGACCTTCTTTCCAGGTAAGGTCACATTCTGAGGTCCTGGGGGGACATGAATTTTTATGGGACACTATTCAACCTGGTAGGGAGAGTGATAACGACACCTACTGCAGAGGGGTGGGGAGCACTGAATGTATGTAAAGGACTCCAGGGAACACAGGGCAGCACCTGCCACAAAGCACAAGCACAGTAAATGTTGGCCATGTTAGTAATTGACTCTAAGCCCAGGTCATATCCCTGCATAGCACACAAGATATTTTCATTGTCATGTCAATGTTTTCAGCTTCTAGTAACAAACTTTTAACCTCTGAGACAGTTCCTGTTGGATGTATGAGGTGACTTTTTGCCCAAAACCCCCTCTTACCTTTTCTGTCCTTTCCTTCCCTATTCTTTAATCTAAGTCATTATCAACTATTTAGAGCCTGGAGAAGGGCTGGCAAAAACCTGATCTGGAACCTGCTTCATGGTGGTGTTGGTCTCTGAACCTGATAGAGGAGAAGTTTGTCTTGTGTTTTTTGGAGAAATTTCCTGGGGACACAACTGCCACTGATCAGTCTGTAAAGTGGGTCTCATACTCTGGAGCAAGCAGCATTTCTGGTGCTCTGTTGCCATCATTCCCCGACCCCCAACCCCGGGCACCCCAGGGGCAGGGTCTGAGTGACAGGCTGTGGGATTCAGGTCAGACGCAGACCTGACCATTTCTCTTTGCTTGATGCTTTGCAACCTGGGATAAAAGTAAATCCAACCCAACTTACGATGTTTTGAAATCCATTTCCAGTGGTACTAGTAGGCATTATAGGCTCAAAGAGAATTCTTGAATTGTTTTGCCAGCCTAATCCTGGGGCTTAACATGAGGTTCAAGCGAAAGAGATCTTGGCTTTTCTTTCTATCCCGTATTTTTGTCCACTCTGAAATATTTCCTGGATTTAGCTGATTTTTCAGGATCAGTGTTACAAACCTCACGGGGTTTGATCAGCAGTCCTCAATGTTAGTGTGGACTGGTGTCACTGAGATGGTTTGTTGAAAACACAGAGTGTGGGTCTCCCCCGACAGAGGATTCTGCTTCAGGAGGTCCGGGTGGGGCCAGAGAGTCTGTTTTTCTAACGGGTCCCCAGGTGATGCCGATCTTCCTGGTACACACTTGAGAACAGTCCAGATCAACCGTCTTCCAGCAATGCTCAAGGGGAACATTTCTCCCCCAAGTATTTCCTTTTTTGAAAAAGTAGTTTTCAGCGCTCCTACCTAACATTTACTGAGGGCTGGCCGTGTCCTGGGACCACTCACCAGGCAGCTTCCCCACGAGGTGGGTGTTTTTATCACCCCCTTTGAGGGCATGAGAGGTTGAGAGGTTAAGCAGCCTGCCCAGACCCTGACACTAGGGAGGGATGGGCCCAGAGCCGGGGTCCTTAGCAACCACTGGCATTGGGCTAATTTTTACTGTACATTCAGGCTCTGCTGGCAGTATTCTAGGCATCCTAGCTCAACCCCTTCCTCTTTTATTTCAGCCTTTATTCTTCATTCTGTCTCCTAGGGCTGTTGAAATCTTTTCTTCTTCTTCCTAACTTAAGTTATATGATGATCATATCTGAATTTTTATTGCTCTCTAGCAACAGAAGCACAATGAATTTGTTTATATGATTCCATTTACCCAGTTGTATCTACTCTGAGATTATGCGCTGCCTCCGTCTACATGACTGTGTGTGTGCACGTGTGTGAATGAATATGGATATGTAATCGTGTGTGTGTGCACGTGTGTTGAGTGAGTGTAGAAAACATCCTTTCTATCATGAGAAGAAGGTAATAATGACATTAGAAAATTAAGCAAAGTACAAACTTAGCCTTTTGACAGTCCTCAAAGTTTGTGTGTGTGTGGGGCTTTTATGTGAAATTTCAAAGCCTGGGAACCACCAATTCTCAGAAAGATCTTTGATGTATGTAACTGTTTTCATGTAGTTCTCTGAACTTGACTATTCCAAGACACACAAGCACACACACACGGACACCCACCATATTTCAAACTAACCATTTACACAGGTGGGTGGAAGAAAGCATGCTATTTGGGTTAGGAAGTCTGGTTCTCTCTAAAGTAGGTGGACAAGCACCCCAAGCACATGTTGGAAAGGAAACCCTGGTGGTGAGGACCTCAGCTTCTAGTTCTGCACCTTTGGGGCTCACTCTCTCCATGGAAGAATTCTGGGCAGATTCCACTACTGTGGTCCTTCTCTCTTAAAATTCCTGACTCCCAGGGTAACTGTTAGCAGCCAAGGTACCTCTAATTTCCTGATAACATTTTGAGAAGCGGAAACTTGCCAAAGAAAGTTACTCTTTCAATGATGTGTTGTGTATTTTTAATATTCCATTAGACTTAGCCCACTTATCTCTGTCATTTCAAATTGTACTGTATCATTTTGGGGTTGCAAAAGGATTTTCACAGGCAAGTTAAGTCCAATTATGAGATGGTGTGTTTATCAGTTTCCTCAAAATGTCACCTAAATTCATATTTCATATTGTAATATCTGTGCTGCGTTCTCTCTCCATCTTGGAAAGGAAAAAATTACACACGTCCAACTATCACTTCTAATAGGAATAAAAAATGTTCTCCACTTTATCTATTCAAAACCAATATCCCTAAAGAATTTTAATATCTCACTCTTTTTCTTTTATTTCTTACAAAACAGCCCCAGGAGAAACCTGTCCATCACATCTCAGCCATCTATTCAGAGGGCTACTGGGCTGAATTGAGAAATCAAATCCCACTTGTAAAACAAAGCAAAGACACTTTAAAAAAATCCTTTAAAGTCGAGTTGATGATAGACATGCAGGAGATGTGCCCAGAATCCTACCAGGCCTCCACTATCTGGCCAGGTTCCCGCCACCCTCCGCCTACAAGCTGTGTGACCCTGGGCAAGTTACCTACCTCTCTGAGCTTAGTGTCCTCATGTGCACTATGAAGAAAATAATGGTCCTCCAATCTCAGAGAGTGTAAGAATTGAATGAGAATTCATGGGAAGTATTTAGCCCAATGACTGGCTCATATTGAATCTTCAATAAAAGGTAGTTCTATTATTAGTACTAAGTTTTATTGCCAGATCAGGACTTTTTGATAAATTAAGTTGTTTTACTTCCTTTGATGTCCTACTCTTTGCCTTTATATGTTCTTTTCTCTTTGCCAGGAACAGTCTTCCTCCCTCTCTTATCAGAAACCTTCTTCTTCCTCTCTAAGTCAGGGATCAGCAAAATATGGCCCACCACCTGCTTTTGTCAATAAAGTTTTATTGGAGCACAGCCATGCTCATTTATTTATGCCATGCTGTCTATAGCTATTTTTGTGCTATAATGGCAAAGTTTAGAAGTTGCAACAGAGACCACCTTGCCCACAAAACCTAAAAGATTTACTATATAGCCTTTCACAGAGAAAGTTTACAGATCACTACTCTAAATCCCCAGCTCAAGTCATCCCATTCCGGGCCATCTTCCCCAGTCCTCTGAGACAAAGTTACTTCTCTGGCCATGCAAGTCCGTGGTCCCACATATTACTTTGCTGTAAAGAATCATCTCCATGCCTGCCTCCTTGCTACACTGTATGAATACCAGGCAGGTGGGCATCAGCTCTCATATGTTTGAAACTCCAGGCTAGGAAAGCACAGACCTTCAGAGAAGGCAGACCCTGAGGGGTGGGGGAGAGGATGTTTGCATGGACGGACTCTGGAATCTCAGCTTCTGGTAGAGATCTGAGAAGGGAGGACAGAGGGCTTTTGTGATACGTGCATACTACACACCTCCTCCTGGTGCTCAAACACAGACAATTTTACACACATCTGTGCACACAGTTCTGCACACGCATACATGACTTTGCACATGCCCTGAACTCCAAGCACCTGTTAGCAGCACTGCAACATACATAAGCAGACAGATCAGGTGGGCCTTCACACCTCAGCCCCACAAGGTGCCTGTGCCTGTGCCTGTTGTAAGACATGTGAAATACAGAGACCAGAAGGAAAGCCGGGATCCAGCTGGCTTTCTGATTTCATTTTGTTCTCCTAGAAGCAGACCTCAAGACAACAGCTCATTGTGCAAACAGCTTATTCAGGAGGTGATCCCAAGAAGCACAGTGAGGGAGTAGAAGTGAGACAGAAAATGGAAAAAAAACCCCAATACATGGAGTGGTAATGAACAGGTTATTGCTGTGGGCAGATGGAGTTCAATCCCACAGAGGTCACCTGGGAGACTGGGTAGAACACATCTCAGAGCTGTTCTACTCAAAGGGCGAGGAAAGGATATTTATCTTCCAAATCTCATCTCTCAAGGGTTGTTGGTTGCTCTTTGAACATGAACTCCCCAAGCAGACTGAGCACATTCCTGTGGGGAGAGGAAGCCCCAAGGATGACAGCTGCAGGTATTAAGAAGCCAACAGCTTGCATGGGGATGGTGAATGCTAGGGCATTGCCACATTGTCTAAGCCAAGAATCAGAGGGCTGATGCCACCACCATATTGCATAAGCAGGTTGATCCCTAGTTTTCCCTTTCATCTTCTCACTCTCCCCTTCAGAATCCCAGTGAGTAAGCTGTTGAGCCAGGGACACCAAAATGAAATTATTGCCCTAATTCAGAAGACTACATTTTCTAGGCAAAAATTATTTTTAAATTAAGTGATATTTAAATTAAGGGATAAGTGATCAAGTGATAAGACTCTTGGTCAATTTTTATCCAAAAACAAGGATGCTTGGGCACATTCCATTAGACAGTATTAGGCAATTCAGAGAGCTATGTCAACGGGCAGGGTGGCATTAGATAACAAAAGTCTAGCTCTGTTAAGCATTCCAATTGCCTTTGGAAATGTTTTCTTGGTTCTTTAATTCCCTTCCAAAGAAGCAACCAATTAATCATTATTCTACTGTTAAAAATGGGATTAGGAGTATGAACTGGTTAATTCTGCTTCTAAACCCCTTTAAAGCACTTAGTCTTTCTAATGAAAAATGCTTTGAAAATACCATTGGCTTCAAATGTATTTGACTTAAAATTCACCACACTCCTATACATACTTTTCACTGATTCATTCAACCATCTTCTGAGTCCCTGTTAGGAACAATACTTCTTTGAATTAATGACTATGTTGTAAACCTTCTCAGGATGCCCAGAACTGACACAGGAGAAATACTATAATCAAAACATTGTTTTTCCTGTGATTAATTGCATTAATAGGATGATATATAATCATGTGTGAAATTGAAGAGGGAGCAATCAGCTTAGTCAAGGAAGAATGGGAAGGCTCCTTAGAGGAGATACTCAAACCAGATCTGGAAAGGTAACAGAGAAATGAGCAACAATGTTAGCAGAGGAAACAGCATAGGTGTAATGGTTATCTACTGCTGCATAACAAATTACCCCAAACTTGGTGCTTTAAAGCAATGATAAACATTTATTATCTTACACCATATCTGTGGGTTAGGAGTTTAGAAGCTGCTTAGGTGGGTGATTCTGGTTCACTGTCTAAGTGCTTGACTGAGGCTAGAGGATCTGCTTCCAAGATGGCTCAGTCACATTGCTCATGAGTAGGTTCTGGCTGTTGGTAGGTGGCCTCAGTTAGTTGCTATGTGGCTCTCTCCATGGGGCTACTTAAGTGTCCTCACAACATATCAGCTGGATTTCCCCGTAGCAAGAAAGAACAAGAATAATCAATGCTTGGAAGTCATACAATATCATTTCTGCTAGATCCTACTGGTTACACAGGTCATCCCTCTTCAGTTTGAGAGGGAGCTACCTAAAAGCACAGCTACCAGGAGGTGGGGATCAGTGGGGGCCATCTTGGAGGCTGGGTGCCATAATCTGCAAAACTAAGAAGTGCATCATCTTACAGGGAAGGGGAAAATGTTGACGTCATCAGAATGTAGGATAAGTTAGGGAAAGAATAGCAGGAGATAAAGTCAGAAAGCTCAAGTCAGACTGTGGTTTATACCAAGGAGGTTAGACTAAGGAAGCCACTGTACCCACTGGTCTTTCCTCCTTCTTATCTGTTGGAATCTGGACCGAGGAGCCATGGGCATTCACAGCAGAACTGGACTTTCAGCAGTGAGTCCCTCCCTATGAACTGGCCTCTCAGAGACAGCAGATGGCTCCACATCTTTGAGAGGATCCAGACTAGCTTTTCCACACCATCCACTCTGACTGGCCTTCCCCCAGTCCCAAACTTAGAGATTAGGGACCCAAAAGACAGTGACTTATTCCCACCCCTTTGACTTTCTATTCCTATGTGGTCTGATGGCCTGTCTTGGTCTGGAATGATTTCCAATCCTGTTTGCTGTGAGTAGAACAGCAAATCATGATGACAGCTTCTTTGGTGTCACATTGATCTGAGTGTGAATTCCACTTTAACCCCTAGTCCGTGAAAATGGATTTCCACTCCAACCTTCAGCTTTCTCATGAGTAAGGTGGGAGTAAGAGAACTACATCAGGGGCTGCTGAAGGGATGAGGAGGGGTAGTGTGGGACCTGGAGGCCATATTTGTTTAAACTTAATGCAGAGACAGGGGCACCTAAGTTCAAGTCTAAGTTCAGAGTTTGGGATCAGGTAGAACCACGTTACCTCCTCTTTGCATGAGAGTAAGAGGCAAAGACAGAGATGGTGTCACAGTTGGCTGACTATGCCCACCCTCCCCTTCCTTCTTTCCCTTCCTTCACCATGTCTTCACATCCTGGCTCCCCTCCTTTATATGCAAACCAACAAGATAAATATGTGGAAGGCTGGTGAGCATGTACGGGCAGCTAAACGTTTTTCCTTGACTTGTTATTTGCAACTAAGTAGGGCAAATAGCCAAGCAGGACCACTAGGCAGAAGGCATTTTTCTAGATACTATTATTTCACTGAAGTACTATTTGTCTTTTCTGGAGGCACTGTTGTTAGACTCTCTTGGCACCCATGCTTGGATGAAGAATCACTGTGTTGCTTCTGAATGTAGAAGGCAGTGGCCTGAAGATGTTGTTTGGATGATCAAAATTAGAATATTGAGAGAGGGGGCAGATTTCAGGGGCTAATGTGGCCACCAGGTGAGCTCTCATCTTCAAGGGGTCAGAGAATTCCTTCTTTTTTGCTCTTGGCATGGTCCTGTATTGTAGCAGTAAGCATGGAAGTACTATCTCATAACTCTTTCTGTATTTGAGGTCATGAGTTTGGCTGAGTGTCTCAAAGTCTGTAACTATGACTTATTTATTTCTGCCATTCCAATATGCTGGAGAGTATGCTGGAGAGGAGATGAAGTCAGTAAACATTAACCACCTCCAGTCAAAGATTCAATAATCCCAGGTTTTCCTAATCTATCTGTCGATATCATGGATGACAAATAACATGACAAGAGCATCCCAGCTCCCACCTTCCTCTCTCAGGGAAGACATTACTAATCAACTACCAAAGAAACCAAATGTGACTCAGAATCCTTCCTTAGTACTCCACGCAGCTGCTGATAGCCTTCAGAGTAGGCACATGAACTTAAAGTTCTCTTTCATTTTTAGGTGTGTAGACCGTGGCTCCCTCTGTCCTTGGCTACAAGATCGGCCAACCAAACAATGTACTGCACCAAAGTAACATCCAGGCTGCCATTCCTTTCCAGTACCAAGTGTTGGACTAGATCAATGGATTCACTTGGGGGCCACACAAACCCAAGGTTTAAAGTTTGCCATCTAAGAGGTCTTCCCATTTCCTTTCCTATCAATTCAGAGAATCATTGGAAGGTCACATACTGAAGCATCCCCTGGGGACCCATTATGCTTGGGCTCTGTGGTAGGTAGACACAGGGAAGGCAAAGCAAAGAATGTGTCTGATGAGTGAGATGGAGGGCAGGAAAATGAGCCCCACATACATGGGCCCCCCAGAGGGAAGAGGGAGCTTTAAGCAAAGGAGACACAGCTGGAGTCTTAGACTTTTTTGTGCCATGGATACCTTCAGTGGCCTGAGGAAAGCTGTGGACACCTTCTCAGAATACTTTTTTAAACCCATAAAATAAATGCATAGGAGGACAAAGGAAGACAATTATATTTACATACAGTCATCAAAATGTATGTAAGGTGGTGTGGTACATGTGCTCCTTTATCAGCTCATCACTAATAAGACTGAGTGTTAAATCAAATTATGACGTTACTTCAGAGTCATAGAAATAAATTGTGGGGACAATTTTTGGATATATCTGCATCCGCTGTGATGGGATATGGAAGTATCTGTGACTTTGGTTATTCACAGTTGCCGAAACAGCAGTTTCCCACTGCTCCCAAAGGAAGCAAGTAAAAATTGTAATTAATAGTTAATGAAAATAAATATGAAGCATATTTCTCATCTATGTTCATGCACCCCCCCTCCCCCATTCTGTCCACGGACCTCAGATTAGGGCCCTGGCTCTAGGGAAAATTACAGGATTTTTTTTTACAGAGAAGGGACGTTTTAAAGTAGGACATTTTGATGCTCTGTTTGAGGCTGATTTTTCTGTTTAAAAATTACATTCACGTGTCACCATTATTTGGCAGAACACTAATTGCTGGCTTGTATGCATATATTCCCTATTAAAAAAAAACACTATAAACAAATGTTATTGAAGAGGAACACTCTCTGAAGCCACTGCGCTTGTCACCCCGGGGGACCAGGTAATCTCATTATCTGCTCTCACACCAGCCGCTGGCAGGGCCAAGCTGTCTGGACATCCTGTCCGGTGGAGAGGAGGATGCTGTTATCTCCGGCCCCTGCAGCCACAGCGCCAGTCCCCGCGATACTCAGGGTGGACCCAGCTCCAGGGGCGGGTCCCCTCTTGCCAGAGTAGGAAACACCAAGGCCAGGTCATCAACATCCTGCTCCATTTTCTACTCTCCACAACTAAAGAAGCCGTCAGCCAAGCTGTGACTGTCCCCTTCTACCCATCCAACAGTGGGGATTTTTGGCATGTGGAGTGCTTTTTGATGGTGTTCACCATTTTTCCCTCTTTAACAGGGAAATTGCTGTGTGCTGGATTCAAGAAACCCCTCCAAAATTCCTCCTGCACAGCGAGCCCTCAGAAGAGAAGACCTAAGGGTCAGGTTGGAGGCACCATGTTTCCATCCTCTGGTTTCTTTGTGGAGGGAGTTGAGGTTGTGCACATCCTGGGTGCCTGGCATCCATTCAGAGGAGCAGGTGCCTTTTCTTATCCTTACAAGAGTGGTCTATGGGCTACAGGCTGCCCTGCAGTGTCCTCCTGGCCCTACTCCACCCCAGGGAAGGGGATGGAGGTATCAGACTATGAGAGTGGCATCTCCCCAGCTGCCTCTTCCCCTGTCTCCTCCCTGCCCCCATCTCTTTCTGCCCCAGGCTTTGCCCCTCTGCCTGGCAGAGGATCCCTGGGATGGGCTCCCCAAAGGTGGGTGTAGCCTGTGGTTGTCCTCCTCTGCCCACGACTGGGTGAGGCCAAGTCTCTAATTCAAGCATAAAGTATTAGCAAATTTTTTTGGCTGCAGACTCAAGGCTGTTCTTGTCAATCAGCTGCACTGGAAACTGAGCCTCTGGCTTGGTCTCCAGTTGGCCTGTGTCTTATTCCTTAGGGGGTTCCTAATCTGGGAGGAGAAGGAAGGTCATTGTTGATGGACTCCCAGCACCCAACACATCAGCATTTACCTGAATGAATGAAGGCCTCACCTTATACCCTTTGCTTAACTAATGAGGACACAGGCCTTCACATCCATATACATCGAGCCCCTGTGATGGACAGACCTCCAGATGCAGAGAACCACACTCCCGTGCAGACTGTGTAAGGCCCAGAACTAAAGTAGAACCAACAAGCTCTACTGTGCCCTTAGTGAGAGCTAACGGAAGCCACCTCCTGAAGGTAACACTGGCATTTCCTTCCACTGACTCAAGCGGACTGGGTGGGGCTGGACGGCAGAAGCTCAACCTTCCAGAACAACCCTGACCTACTAACAGATGTACCTTATAAACATCTGGCCAAGTGGACTGAACCTCTGGGCAGAGCACATCTGTGTCATCCTTGAGTCTCTACATCTTGTTATTTTATTACTGGTAACAACGGCTACTATTGGTGGAGAGCTTTCTCTGTGCCACAGTCTAGGTGCTTCACACGTCATCACCTCCAGTCTTCCAAACCACGCAAAGTGGGTTCTATCAGTTTCCTGTGGCCGCTGTAACATGTGACATAACCGAGTGACCTGAAGGCAACATGGATTTATTATCTTATAGTGCCAGGGATTAGGAATCCAAAGTGGGTCTGGCTGGGTGACATCAAGGTGTTGGCAGGGCTGCATTCCTTCTGGAGGTCCTCGGGGGAACTTGTTTCCCTCACCTTTTCCCGTTTCTGGAAGCTCCCCACATCTCTTGGTTTGTGACTCCTTCCTTCCATTTTCAAAGCCAGTAGCATAGCATCTTTAACTCTCTCTCTGACCTTGATCCTCCTGCTTCCCCCTGATAAGGACCCTTGTGATTATATCAGGTCTAAATAGCAAACCCAGGATAATCTTCTCATCTCAATAGTCTTAACTTAATCACACCTGTGAAGGCCCTTTTGCCCTGTAAGGTAACATATTCACAGACTCTGGGGATGAGGATGAGGACATCTTTTGGGGGCACTATTCTATCTACCCCACATGTCATGTTATGAGCTCTATTTTATTTTTATTATTTTTAAAATTCTTTTTTAATGGAGGTATTGAGGATTGAACCCAGGATCTCGTGCATGCTAAGCATGCACTCTACCACTGAGCTATACCCACCCTCCTATGAGCTCCATTTTATAAGTGAAGAAACTGAAGCTCAGAGAGGTGAAGTGACTTGTCCAAGGTCACACAGCTAACAGGATGCAGAGCCGGGCTTCCTCTTCAGGGCTCTAGAATTTCGAGGCCCGGGCTCTGTGCCACATACCACCCAGTCTTGCTAACTGGAGAACTGGGGAAAACTGAGTTAAGCTTTCCAAATGTGTGAAGAGTCTCAGAGCAAAGAACAAAGAAATCTGTATATAAGTTTCATAAACTACAATGTGTCATTTAGGTATCAAGATTTCCCCCTCAATATGGCCCACACTTTTCTCTCAGGAAGCCTGCAGGAGTAGACAAAGCAGAAGCTTTGGGGTCAAGTCCAGTCCAGTGTGTGAATCAAGCAGGTCACATCAGCCCTCAGGTACTTGGTGACCCCTGTGGAAAATGGGTGTGGTGGTCCTGGGAGTGTGATGACCCTGATTTAATGCCTGGTGGAAAAAATGGATGCTGTCATTGTTCCCACACTACCTGCCCAGTGGGAGTATGACTTACCCTCCCTCACGTATTAGATAATCAACACCAAGAAGGAAGAATGGAGAAGTTTCTCCATCCTTCCCTATCCCAGAAATCCAGAGGTTAAGGAGACAAAAACCAAGAATTAGGACCCAAGGAGTCATTCATGGAGAAAGAGAAGTCTGCAAAATAGTTCATAAGACACAGGGGAGAACTATCTAAAGGAATTTAATCTCAGTTCCTCCTTTTGAGGTCCGTAAATAGAGATGCCGTTCATTGAATTTCAACAGTCATTTCTAAAGCTGTTCTTTGCAAAGATCAAAAAAAAAAAAAAAAGTCATTTCCCATGGCTGTCTTCAAAACACAGAAACACACAGCACACTACATTTATGAAGCTGCCTGTTGGAATAGGCAGAGGTAGGCAGCGGGTCAGTGCGCGGCAGGACCAGGACAGCCACCACCGAGGTCGTGTCACTGGGAAGCAATGAGAATGCTTATCGTTACAAGTGGGGAAGTTTTGACAGGATTTCCCATAATACACCCTAGAACATATTTCTTTCCTGGCATTTGAAATTCATTGCCTGGGATCCTAGCAATGTTGGCAGAGGCCACGATGCCTGGTAAGACTCCCACTGTTTGGTCAATGACTAAACTGGCATGTAGGAACCAGCCTCTGAACCCAAAGGTGACAG
The DNA here is from genome assembly GCF_009834535.1 of Camelus ferus. Classification (NCBI taxonomy): domain Eukaryota; kingdom Metazoa; phylum Chordata; class Mammalia; order Artiodactyla; family Camelidae; genus Camelus; species Camelus ferus. The sequence goes on along the minus strand of NC_045704.1, from coordinate 56,079,000 downwards.
TCACACCACTCCTCAATTCATTGCCATGTGCTCCTGACCTGGAATCCCTTGCCATCAGGACCCAGATACAACTGTGTTTCAAAATGATGAACAGAAATGTATTTTATGACCAAAACAATACCTGGTCACTGTACCCAAACTAGAAAATACAGATAAGAGCAACAGCTAACCCAGACCTGTTATTCTTCTAAGTACGTGCTTTATTAATTCATTTAATCCTTCCAATAGACCTTCGAGGGAACTCTATTATCATTCCCATTTTACTGATGAAGAAACTGAGGAAAAGCTCCAATCACATTCTCTACATTATGCTACTTTAACACAACGGAGCTTTCTGGGGGCATTAACAGTGATGTTGGAGAAGACTATTGAATGACATGGAAATTACAGTTATGGCTACTGCTTGTTCAAGCTATTAACGTTCCCAGGATCACAGAACTGGGAAGAGGCAGAGCTGAGATTCGAACTCAAGTAACCTGGATCTGAAGACAGTCGTCTTAGACACTGCACTATAGGAAAATTAGGATCACCTGCAGTCCTAAAATGACCACTCCTAATTCATTTATACAAATCTTTTCACATTTTGGACTGTGACGATATATGTTACAAACTGTGTCTGTCTCTCTAAGATGCATATGTTGAAGTCCTAACCCCCCAGTGGGATGGTATAGGGAGGTGGGGCCTTTGGGAGGTAATTAGATGTAGACGAGGACATGAGGGTGGGACCCTCATGATGGCACTACTATCCAGACAAGAAAAGGAAGAGAGGCCAGGGTGTCCTGTCTTTGCCGGGAGAAGACACATGGAGAAGGAGGCCACATGGGCTGTCACCAAGAACTGAATTGGCCAGTGTCCTAGATCTTGGACATCCAGACTCCAGAACTGTGAGAAGTAAGTTTCTGTTTTTAAGCCACCTGATCTAAAAAAGAATCGTAGCTTACACGGTGTTTTGCAAACCAGTTTGTTAATATACTGTGAAAAATCCATATCATTATATACTCTTTTACCACATATTTTATATGACTTAATGGAATCCCAATGTTGGGATATAGCACAATATACCAAACAGATCCCCGATGGTTGGATACTTAGCTTAGCTCTTTAAATAAATCCAACAAAAACTCTCACTTTTTGGATTTGGTGGCTTTATTTAAATCCACCATTTGGTGGATGTTACACACATCTTTGATGTGTGGAATTGCTTAGTCAAAGAATATTAGAGGCATTTAAAAAGCCATTTGATTCTTATTGCCAAAATACCCAACAAACAAATAGGACCGATTTGTATTTCCACACTAAGGCAGCAGAGAATTTTTCTCCCTAGACTTTTTGCACAGGTTTCTTGGAGACACCTGGGTTCAGTCACTTGGAAGAAGGCCACCTGGCAGGTATTAAAAGCTCGCATCTTAATCACAAAAGTCGCCTCACAACTGCACTGTGTTTTGCTTTCCTGTGTTGAAAAAAAGTCCAAAATCTATTTCCTCTGTGTGGTTACCATCCAAATAAATAATCAACCGTTTTGATTCATGTCCTAGGGGAAAAACATGGGCTCTGGAGACAGGCTGATCTAGGCTCACGTCTCAGTGATGTCAAGAGTCTCCTCCTCTATAACCGGGCATGCTTTGCCCACCTTATTGGTTGTCACCAAGATTAAATTAAACATAAAGCGCTTAGGATATTTACTGACACATTGGTGAATTAGAGCAGGTGCTCAAAGTGTCATTTCAGTTTCTTTTTAATCATGGCCCTGATCTCAAGTTCAGGATGACAGTAAAGGCATTGAGAAGTCTTGAGGAACCTTCTGGAAGTGTCCCAACTCTGGTCCAGGATGTTTCTTTTTTATTCTGATAACCAGAAAAATCTCATTTTTCCCTCAGAGTTTCCTTAGAGCCTCGAGAGACAGGATAAGAGCCCCTGTCCTCTGAATCGCCTTCCTCTAGCAATGCCAGCATGAACCAGTCCATCTGGACTTCAGATCCAGCTCAAGGAAGAGCTCCCTCCTCCGGGAATTCTTCCCTTCCCATCTGGGGTCCTCTGGCACCCTATTCCTCCTGCCATCAGGGCCCTGACATAACAAAAATAGTCATTCCAAATGATTTCATCAGGATGTAGTCTATGTCTAGACAGAGCAGAAGTAAACACTTTCTGTTTTACTATTTTTGGATTGAACTAATTGTTTTAATTATTATAACCAAATTTTCAGTTTAGAATTAATTATAAGGATCTGAAATGATCTGTTTCTTAATCATGGGGAAATGGACTGTTCTGCCAAAAAAAAAAAGTGAAATCAGACCTATCAAACATGACTTCGTTCCTGTACCCAGAACCAAGTTCAAGGTGATGATTAATAACTCTGATTCAACATTTTGAGAGTGGATCTCAGACAGAGGCACATGAATACCTGTAACAATCAACAGATGAAGCTGCTGCTCTTTGATCATTTTGACCAATGATTTAATAGATCAGTGTCGGCCAATGACAGCCCGTGGGTCAAATCCAGCCCATCGTCTATTTCATGACTCTTCAGCTAAAAATACTCTCTATGGTTTTGAATGGCTACATTTCAAATACTTACCTAAGTACCTACACAACATTCTTAACGTTGCCTCTTGCCCCACAAAACCTAAAATATTTACTATCTGGTCCTTAAAGAAAAAGTTTGCTGATCTTTAATCTAATAGATGATCCTATAATTTGAAGTCCTTTCACTGTTGAATGTGACATCACAGTGCCATTGATCCAATAAAGATGATCGAGCCTTTAGAACATCAAGTAATAGTATTGATGAACTTTTATCCTTTGGAAAAGAATAGTGAATAAGATATCTTCTTAAAACAAAACTGGAAGAGATGTGAATTCCTGGTATTTTCAAGTGTCATTGTGTCTTGAAATGATCAGTTGCTAGTTTGCTTAATCTAAGCGTTCTACTTTCTGGTCAGCTTCACTTAAAATGCTTTTCAGTGGTAGCATCCTAATAAAACAGTTCATGGCCAGAGCTGAGCCTATTAAAGGTAAGTATAAAATAGCTACTTTCCAGAGGTTCTCAATCAAGTGTTTTTTTTTCCTTAAATGATGGTTGCCCTTATTACAGTTGTAGCAAAGATTTTCCTTGTTCTCCCCTCCAGTTTGAAGCCAGAACTGAACTAGACATTCTTTCTATGTTGAGAAGTATCTCTATGACTGGGACAATCAATAGGGATTGAATTTAGAACAATGTTATTTAAGTACAATAACTGGAAAATCTGTCAATGATGTGAAACCTGCCTTAACACGCTAATCATAGTTCTTGGCTAATAAAGAAAAATAAATTGCTCTCCAAAAGAAATTTTTCTCAAAAAAAGAAAAAGCTCTTCAGCTTTTTTAGGGTACTTCACATAAAATAAGAGGGGGAGATTTGAAATGACAGAAGAAAACAGAAGAACTCTGCATTGATCACCACCCTGCATTTTAAGTGACTTTTAACATATGAGAAAAAAAAAAATAAAAGGAAAGAAAAAAGGAAAAAGTTTAGAGAATTAAACATTTGTCAGATCCAAAAGTTGGATCTCTCTTAACGACAAAGTTAAGTGTCTCTTGATTTAACATGTGCCGAGCACTACTGATTGTCTCACACTTTAAGATGCACAGGAACAGAAGACAAAATAGGCTGTTGTTTATTCATCTCTTTAACAATCTGCGGAATTCAGATTCAAGCAGTAACTCCCTATCTCCCCTTGATAAGGCTGGAAATCTCTGTGAACCAACTCATCACCCTCTAAGTAGCCTCAAGTCTGCCTCAAAATGCCTGTGCTTTTCCACTGATCACCTCTCCTTTAGTTTTACCCAGACTTCTCTCCAAGTCACAGCTCTGGGAAGGCTGGGTTGAATACTGAAACATGGTTGGTGGTATCACATTTAGAGTGGGATACGTCCACAGTCCTTAGGATGATCCGCAAAGCCCTTTGCCATCTCGAACCAACTCCCCACCCTCTTCTGGTATCTCTCTTTACCACACCCTCAAATCCCCACTCTCTCTCCAAGTAACATGTGAACATGCCATGACTTCGCTCATGCTATTCCTCACCCCACGATGCCCTTCCCTCACTGTGTATCTCCATTCATCCATCAAGGCTTAGTTCAAATAGCACATCTTTGTGTGTGTTTGCTGTTCATGCTGCTGCTTTACATCCTTACCAGTCAGCTCGGTCAGCGCTTCCCTAAGGTCCAGCCTTGTACCCTGGATATAGCAGACACTGGGAGGTGCTCAGTTCCTAAGTGTCAACATTTGTCCCTGCATTTTGGCACCTAAATTACCTTGGTGTTTCATTGAGTGTTAGGAGCCTGCCAGGTTCTCTGCTATGTGGGCAGAAGCAAAAATACACTCCCTTCAGAAGAATGCGATCCTAGCCTCACATTGTCCACCATGAAAATAAGTAATATCAACTAATATTTACAGGGTGCTTATGGATACATTAAGCACCCTGCTAAGTGCTTGACACATCTTATTTAATCTTCCTGATAAACCTGTCAGACAGGGACTCTGATTAGACTCATCGTGGCAGATGAAGAAACTGAGGTTTACAGAGGCTGAGTGATCAGCCCAAGTTCTCGTAGCTGATCGGAGGTGGAGATGGGCTCTGAATCCGTGGAGTCTAAAGCCAGCATGCATGCCTTTGCCCTACGCCTCTCAGACCAGTTTTCAGCTAAGCTGAGGTCATGCTAGGTGACTGGACAAAGCCTTAGCTTTCATGGGTTGATTAGGCCAACCTTGGAGGTATGGGGCAAATGGGTAGGGTCACAAGTAGAGTCCTGTAACTCATCAAGGTTTCCTGCTAGAATCTATCCAGAGTGGGGAAGAAGAGGTGGCCCCAAGGTAAGGCCCTGCCCTTCTGACTCTAACCCCACTGCCATCAGCAGGTTGGCATAATTGCAGCTGAATCTCAGACCCCAGGGCTCCACATCATGCCTTATGATGCCCCATCCTTTTCTATTTACTGTCAAAACACAGCAAGCGGATTCGATTCTCATAGGGTGGTTCACCATCTGTGTTTCATTTGCAAGGATAATGTGTTATTTAAAAAATAGGAAGACAATTTATTTACATCTACTTTTTTCCCCTTCTGTTTTCTCAGCAGCAAGTGATACCCCCCAAAAGGAGGAAATTATCCTGACCAAAATATTTATGAGTAAATAGCTTGCAGAAATGGAGAGGACGCTCTTATTAAATAATTCTGGTCCCACCCACCAAAACAAAGAAAGAGAATATTCCTGACAGCGTGATTGAATCGTGTGCAATTACTGCCAATGTTTTAAACATGAGTAAGTATTGTAACAAAATGAGTAAAGTATTAGCATTAGATCAGAGCGGCCTCAAAACACTTATTTTCCTGAGACTAAGATGACTACTTCTAGATTTCATTCAAGGCCATCCCTTATTATGGTGATGATTTTTTATCCAGGCAGCTTGACTTGATATCGTCATTTTCACACATTTCTGTAGGATGTTTCTGGAGATGCAGAATGTGACAACAGTTTAAGTGGGATCATCTTGACCAAACACAAAGTTCCCTTTCAACCTGCAGATACACATTCGATTTCACTGACTATTTTGCATACGATGTTCCCATCAACACTCTTCAGTTTTCTTCCCTGACATATTTCAGGACTCTTGAATCTCTCATAGCAAATAAATGCACTTAAATCTGAAAATAAGTCCTTGGGTGACACTTCTCATGGAAAGAAGGAAGGAAATTCTCTCAGTTTCCACATTTGGCCTAAAAATTGGGGGCATTATAAAGTTTCAGAAAATCCTTTATTGGTTAAAAATAGAAAATAAATTACATTCACAGTCCTAACAGCTTTTATTGTATGTACATTTTTATGGACAGGCTATCATTTTTCTTAGATTTTTCTGGAAGATAATACACAATAAGATGAAGGCGAATTCAGACAAAGAGAGGTACTCAGCTCAAACTCTTTGAAAAGACAAACTATACACTCACAATGCAAATGTTAAGATTGCATTTTAAGGGCCTCATTTAAAGACTGTTTCCATTTGCAAAAAAAAAAAAAAAAAAAAAGAAAAGAAAAGAAAAGAAACAAAGCAAGAAAAAGAAAACAACCCTCCCCAACTCTCAGCAAACTGACCATTAGCTATGCTGAGTGGTGGCAAACTGTGGCTGTGTTCAGAAAAGCTGGCAGATTTCAGCTGATGAATTTCAGTCTAGCAGAGCCAAGATGATCAACTAAATAAACCATTTATCAAATGTTAGGGACCTTTATCTGATTTTATTTTGTAGTGCAGTCTGACATAGTTTAAAAACACAGATAGAGCTGTCAGAATGAGGGGCTGAGTATGGTTACAGAAAAGAATAAAACAGTGCCCCCAATGAACCCAATTTCGTTTAGTAGGATATATGGTTCTTATTTTCTCCAAACATTTCCTCAAACATTGAAGCAAGAGACTCAGATCCTGATGACCCTCCTATTCACCAAGGTATTTCTTAGAGGCTAGTGCATTTCCTGACACTGGGTAGGTATAAGGTGAATAAATTAGATTACTGGATGATTACACAAGGGAAAGAGTAAGCTCTCAGATAAAATAAAACCATTTCTTCTGGTTATATACCCATGCTGAAGGAAGAGGAGCCATCCATCCATCCATCACTCCCTCTATCCCTTCATCCCTCCATCCATCCCTTCATCCCTCCATTCATCCATCCATCCATCCATCAATCCAACATATCTTTACTGAGTGTCTATTATTGACGTGGCACTATGTCTGGAAATGAGAATACAGAGATGGGACAAAGAACCAAGATCTCTTTCTTTAGGAAGTGTATATTGTGGTATGGTTTCAGAAAAAGCAAATGGAAGAGCTTGTAATGGAAAATACACCATGTTACCAAGTCAAACTTGAGGTCTACTAACCCCGAGCTTACACTAAGGCAAGGACAGTAAGCGGTCACTGCAGCTGCTCTCATGCCTCAGCTGTGAATCCAAGGAACTGCCATAAGACCCAGCCCAGCACTAGCAAAAGCGAAGAGGTACAACCCACAGAATAAAGTGAACTCGGTTTGCACAATTTGGGGAGACTCTTCTTATATCTGTGACATGTGAGTAAACAGTATGCAAACCTCTCAGCAGTGACTGATGGGCACCGGAGCCTGAGTTCTCTGCAGTCAGAGAAAGTGTGACGAGTGGTAATGACTGTTGGTACAAAGCTTTGCTATTTACAAAAGGAGAGGGGTTGCGCACATCTCAAAAAGGTGATATAGTTGGTAATGCAGATGTCATTATCAGTCATTACTAATAAGGAAACGGGCTCAGGGAGGTTTAATGACTTGCTCAAGGTCACACAGCTGGCTACTTGGGGAACTGGTGAGCTGCCTTCTAGCATTTTCATGTTGCCCAGAGTGGGTGAGGAATGGCTGGTCTCGCTCTCGGCCCTGTGTGTGCATCTGGGTCCGGAGGCTGCACCCCAGCCCCCAACACACCAGGCGATGGAAGAGCCCCCTGCCAGACCGTGGCCTGTGCACACAGAGATGTCAGACACTCCATGCTGCCCAGCTCTCTCTCCTCCCCACATCTTTCCTTCCATTCATTGCTCAAAAAAGATTTTGTGAACACCTCTCGTGAGCTAAGGACTGAGACTATGCGGGGGTACAAGCTGACATAATCCTCTTCCTCCTGGGAGTGTCACAGCTGGTATGACTAATCCTCCACCTGTGGAAACTGGGCCCCCAGTTTCCAGCCTTTCTGATTTTCAGGCTGGCGAGTGGAATTTTAAAAAAAGAAATATGAAATTGAAATATTTTGATATGGCAACTAAGATGAAAACTTGAAAACACCCTTGGCCAAACCAAAGAGCAGGCACGTGGGCTGATGGAGGCCCGTGGCACACCTGGTGTGACACCTGACCTGGAAGGTAGATGAGGTTCCCCAGAGAGACAGCCTCACAGGACTGAAGGATGAGAGAGGCTCGAGGGGAAAACGCTGGTGCAGGCAGCGGAGGGTCTGAGAAAGAAAGAATTGGCTTCTGACACCTGACACTGACAAGGAGAGGGTCAGGAACCTCGGACAGTCACCTCTCTCCTGCTCCCTCTTGGCAGAAAGGTGCAGAGAGGTAGGTCCATGAGCCCCCGGGCCTCAAGAATAAGTGGTCTGTAAGGAAACAGGCATCGGGTTGAATACAAATAACAGCAAAGGATGTGGCTTTTCCAGCGTGTGTGAGTGTTTGGGTCACATAATACCCATCTCCCTTACAGGTTTTCCCCATCCAACCATGTGTGAATTTCTCATTTCTGCTTTTACCATATAAAGTGCCATTGACTAAAGCCCTACATCTCCCCTCATGTGAAAGCCACGTTCGAGTCTCATGAGAAAGAAGTTGTGTACCACTTGGCTCACCTCTCGGTCCAGCAGGGCAGGTGACACGACGGTGACAATGTCTCCTTTCTCAGGATCGATGTAGAACATGTTGGGAGATGGCTTGTCAGGTGTCTGCTGACGGATGTTGTACCGCAGGAGGGCATTATCCGTGGCCGGGTCGTCTGCGTCAAAGGCTGTCATCCGCATCACTGTAGTCCCTAAGGGGGCGGGACGGAGAGCAGGAGATGGTCACCTGGGGAACAGCGATGGGCAGAGCCCCTCCCCCCGGCAAGGCAATCACGGTGGAACAATGTGTCAGTCACTTTCCAAATTAAAAAAAAGTAAAGCATTCCCTGCCTTTGATAAGTTTTAGCTTTCCTTCCCTGCTCCCTCTCTGCTCCATCATGTTGAAAGAGCTGAAATAAAGACAAGAAATCTTTGCTGTTCAGCAGATTGACAGCTTAATTTTTCCTTCTGCTGACATGCTGTTTATTTCCATAGGTTTTCATTCCATGGTAGATGTGGCTCTGTGACAATGGCCTTCATTTTAAAAGCGTTTATTGAGTGCCTACCTTATGGGGGGCACTGGGGTGGGTGCTGGGGAAATAGAGGTGCAGAAAGGCACATTCCCTGGTGTCCGGCAGATCAGCCATAAGTGGGAGAAATAACGTATGAAAATAATAAAGCGTTTGCGGGCGCTGAGCGAGGGCGTTGTGAATATGGAGAACTGACTTGTCTAACCAGGGCTCAGGGAAGGTCCTCGATGCAGATGCCAGAGGGGTGAGTAGGTGTGAGCAAAGGGCAGAGAGGGGACCTCGAAGGGCAAGGTATTCTGGTTAATTCCGGCTAAAGGAAGGGGAGCAAGTGTTGTCTGAGCACCCTGTATGCGGCCACAAGGATTTAGGCACTTGAGAGACACAGACAATGTGAAGAAAAGGGTTGCACAGGCTATTCGTTTATGACAAGGATTGAGAAGGGTGTCAGATACCAGGCCTTGCTCACACATAGCTGATAGGAAGCGCAACTGTCTCTGGAAGACAACTGAAAAGCAACTAGTTAAAAAAAATGCATTTACTCTTAGGGCATCTACCCACAAGAAACACTTGCACGTGTCCACAAGGGGTTTTTGTCGGGATGTTCATGGAGGATTCTCCACTACGGTGAAACATTTGGAAACAACCTGACTGTCCAACACAGAGGAATCGCCAAAATTATGGTATCCAGTCCCTGTGAAATCTTCTGCAGTAGTTAAAAAGGCTGAAGCTCTAATGTGTTTTAATATGGAGGGCTCGCCATGATTGAAAAATATCAGGCTGGAGAAGGATGTTACCCACGCTATGACATCATTTTTGTGAACATATTGGCACACAGAAAATTCCACCAGCTTTATGCATCTATTCTGCAGGTACAGTTTATGCTCATAAATGTGTACAAGGGTGAACTTCACACTGGCTCTGGTGGTTAAATCAGGGCAGAGGAGAGAGATGGCTAGGGTTACCCGTAGTGATCAGGGAAGATGTTGGACCAGTCTGTAATGTTTTCATCATTCTTACAAGGAGAATGTATTGCTTTTGTGGTTAAATTTAATTTAAAGGGATCATAATTACAAATACCAACAGAATCATGATCTAGGGCAGAATTGGGCACATCTGCTTGCTGATCTTGACAATTTCAAGCCACCACACTTGGCTCAGGGTGACCTGCCCAACCATCATTTTAAATTGTGGTTTACTTTTCCACGAATGTAAGGACCCACCTTCTGATTCCAAATCCTCTGGACTCACAACATGTGAGCTAACTGGTAAGAGACGGAAGCCATAGACCTATAGTTACCGGAAGGAATATTCACATACAGAAAATATTCAAGCTCAGCGGAAACACAGAATCCATCTAGCTCAGCCGCCATCTCGGTATTCCTTTCCCTTTTGTAACAGCGCTTTCAAACCATCAAAGCCACTTAATTACTTTTTTTTCCATCATCAGAATCAGATTATCAGCCATTAGGTCTGAAGGATGAGGCAAATGAGAAGGATCGGACCATCCTGAGGTTGGGTTGATTTGTTAAATAGTCTCAGTTGATTTCACCAATATTACCACTAGGCCAGATGCATCCAGACACCTCTTCTATTCCACATTGTGTCTTTGTCCTTCTTTGTTTCTTTCCGAAATTATCACCAGGCTGGCCTCAAGATCTGGTGTAAGAACAGAAAATTCTGGGCACGTGCAGTCAGCTTCCTCTCCCCTTGCCTTTGGAAGATGTCAGCAAGCCACTTGGTTTCTGTGCTTTGTTTCCCACCCAGTGGATCAGGGTTCTTTCTCCACGCAGTGGTCCACGCAGCCACGCCCAGTCTGTCCCAGTTAGCGTGAAAGGTATACTCATTTGTCTCTCTGGTCTAGAAAACAGGCCTACTTGAGGGCCTCCGTCAGAAATCAGAGGCAGTTCCCAGGCCCACAGCTCGCCCTGGGACATACTCAGTGAGCTCCGTGTGGGCAAAGGCCTGGAAGGAGGCCTCCCCAGCATCGATTCCATGGGAAATGGTCTCTGGGTAAGTATGCACGACCTAGTGCCTTGCACTTCGTCAGTGTCTAACGAACTCTTGACTGTGCCCCATGTAATCTAATCTACTTTTAGTGGAAGTCAGACACAAACAAGCAGAAGAAAGTATTAAAAATGAGGTTGTCACGGTTTGTGACTCTCATGGTTTCTTGGGAAGGGAAGAAAAGACCTCTCAGGTTGACAAATTTTCAGTTTCCACCAGGACATTCATGGATAGTTTTGTTCTTGGTTGTGATTTTTCACAGACTTGCTAACATGAAATAGGAAAAAGTGCTCCTGGAATATTCCCAGCATGACACAGAAAATGCCTTTCATTTTAAGGAACTGTTAGGGAGCAAGTGAACTTGGTCTTAAGCCCTGCCTTGGTCTTCACCCAGCCTTGAACCTGGACTTACTTCTGAGGCCCACTCAGCGGAGAATGATAGTGCTTGAGTCACCCAGATAGGTTTGCAGCATGGCAGGAAACCACCTTGGGTAACGTCTAGGTTCAAGTCTTAACTGTGTGAACTTGGGCAAGTTAATCAATCTTCTCCAAGCCTTAGCTTCCCATTCATCCCCTCATAACATGAGGATATTATCAACACTGTTTTCTTTGGTCCTCGTAAGCATGTAACAGGATAATGTATTAAGTAACTTGGCCCAGTGCCTGCTGTGTCAGTGTTCCAGGTGGGGAGGCCTTTGTCATCGACCTGCCCTGGGGTCTGAACCTGACGTGCAGGCAATGCCGCAGACGAAGGAGCTCAGGAGCCCAGGAGCTCAGGATGAAGCAGCCCACAGAGAGGACGAGTCCCGTTGCCCATCGTCTCTGAGTCGCCCTGCCTCACCTTCTCCCTCTCACCTTGTCCATGGTCTGTGTTCATAGATTTGGGTTTCTATGGGGGAGATCCTAAATCTCTGCTAACACATACACACGTACGTGCACCCAGGTGCACGCGGGCACGCACACACACACACACACACACACATTCTGTAGCCACCACTGCTTCTCCATAGGGCACCCTAGTCCTTCCTCTAGGATCAAGGATCTATCCTGAGCCCCAGACCATCTAGGTGTGCCTGACACCCTGCTCTTGTCAGCTCCTCCCCTGGGGCTGGATCATGATTTTCAGACTTCCAGGTCCTGCCATGGCTAGATAAGCCTCCGAAACCAGCATTTCCTACCATTGTTTCCAGGGAACTCTGGTTCTGTGGGCTCAGCAGAAAAATACATTTGAGAAATACACAGTAAGCACAGTTAAGCAGGTCTCCCTCCTGGAGGACTTCCTGGCGTCCTTAATAAGCAAATGCATGTTGTAAATCTCCAGGAGAGAATGGAGTCTGTAGCTTTTACCAGACTTCTCTGTTGAGGGAGCCTCTTCTAAACCTTAAGGACATCTTCATGTGATGGGTCACGCGGTCCTACATTTGAACCCTTGTGGGGCAGAAGGGTTTTGTTCATCTTGATAAGCTCAGGTGCTGACACACAGTGGGCCCTCCATCAGTGTTCTCTGGGGAGAATTGCACGTTGCAGTTCATTGCAGTTCGTTGCAGTTCGTTGCAGTTCTGTCCATATTCCACAGCGACCAGAGCAGTGGACGACTTGTTATTGAGAAGAAGGGACAACATTGCCTGAACATATTTCATAACCAGGCAGGCTTCCCTGGCACCTCTGAGCTCTTCCCCTCACCCCTCCCAGAAGCCCTTGTTGGACCTGGATTCAGCCCCAGACACCAATTCCAAGTCCAGGGCTGACATCAGGGCAGGTGGGCACCAGGACGGTTGTTCCAGTGCCTGTAGGTGCACCCATGGCTTTACCCTGCCCAAGCCCACATCCTGGACTCTGAGAAGAAGGGCTCATTCCTTTCCATCAGCCTGTCAGCTTCTCGTCCGTGCTTATCTTGTGCCTAGGTGCGCTTCCCGACGGCAGAGAAATGATAATTACATGATAGACACAAGTGTGGGTCCTCCACATAGTACATTTCTGTCTCTCCCCCGTCGCAGTATTCTCCCGAGTGTCAAAATAAATGATAATCACTCTGTCACTCCCGGAGCCAGATGAACTAGCAGTGGTTCCTCCAAAGCCAAATAAAAGAATTACAGGCCGCTGGTTGAACGCCTCAAGTTGGCCTGTTATTTCCTTTCATCGAAAGGCTATGGTGGCTGATGTGACAGCCTGATCAACAATTATGAGGATTCCGTCTTGGCCGGATTGTCCCTTCCTCTTGGCTGCATTTCTCTGATTAAAGAAAAGTGCCGCCTGGTGTCTTGACCTTGAAGCTAGTGTTTGAAGTTTTGCTTCCTTGTGACTTCAAGCACAGTCACACCCTGGAGAAGCGGAGGGCAGATCTGAAGGGGAGGGGCTGTTTTCAATCTCCAGGAAAGGTCAGCCGGCCTCGAGAGTGAGAGGTTCCAAAAGACAGCTCGCCCAGTGCCGCAGGTGACAAATTTCTTCTGTTCTTGAAATTTCATTTCCTTCACGTGATCAAAAGTGTCAGACTCCTTTTTCTTTTTTTAAAAAGGGATATTCCTATAAGTGAATAATATATCAAGACACAGACATTCAAGTCTATGTTTGGCATCGATTTCTGAGAGTACAGTCAAGGCAAATGTCTGCTTTTCAGGGGGATGCCAAACATAAAAATCAACATGATCAGAGATGGCAGGCGTCACCAACTGAGCTCCCCGGATGTGACACATGGCACTTATCATAGAACATCCAACCCATGAGTGGAGGTAGTACATCTAGTGCACCCAAACGCTGATCTCTGTGACTAAACTATCTCTGCCATGTGCCTCAAAGGTTACTAAGAAGAGATCACGACTCTGCACGAAGCCCTCTCAGTGGCTGGCTCAGCCTTATCCATTTGCAACAAGGTCTGTGGTTGGCTGACTTCTAAAATGACCCCAAAGACTCTTGCTCAAATTCCCAGGACTTTGAGTAGGAGGAGGGAGCATGCCGGGACTGACTGCAAAGAACTGAATTCTACCAACAACCTCAATCAGCTGGTAAGCAGATTCCTTCCCGGAGCCACCATATAAGAGCCCAGCCTTACCTACACCTTGAATTTGGCCTTGGAAGATCCTAAGTGGACATTGCATGACATAACCCACTCCTTCTTATTTATTTTCACCCGTGAAAGAAAGGAAGCCCTTAACTATCAGCATCTCAACTTGTGAAGGGGACACAGAAGCATTTCAATGTATGTCTAGTCTGACAGATGCTAACTTGAAAATAATTTGTCTTGAAATCCTTCAGGTTGAAGGGGTTCTGGGCATCCTGGTTCCAAATGCTCAACTGGAGTTCTCAATGTGGGATGAATAAACAGCCAGTTTGCCTGGGACTGGGGGCCTGCCGAGACAGCCCTGAGCAAGCCAGAATGAGAGGGTCCCTACAGGACAAATTCTGCTTCCAGATACATACATATCTCATGGCCATGACTGTCAGAGCACAGATGTGTGACCGGCTGCCACTGTGACTCCAGTGGCCTGGGACATTCAGCTCCTTACCGGTCAACCAGTCTGCAGCTGCTTTCCAACCATGCATGTGGACACAACCCAGTTCTCTCAAAACGGTCCTTAGCAGCAAAGAGAGAACCAGGTGAGCAAATGCAGTTGGAACGGTGTCAAAGGCACCGGTGAGGATGTGGAGTGTCTACTTTCAAATCCTGGCCTCACCAGGAACTGTTGGAGCATCCTTGGACAAATTCCTTTACTTCGTGAAACTCCAACTTTTTTCATTTACAAAACAGCATCTCCCTTAACCGGCTGTCGTGGGCATTGAATGAATTAATGCAGAATTTCTCAATCTTTATTTTTTTCATTATCAACCCACCAAGAGTCTTCTTAGATATTTTTTCCTACTTGCTCCCCATAGATATCTGTTTGTGTATGATAGCCCTTTGAGGGCCACGAATCATTGCAATATCTCTAATTTTGAATGTTCACCCAAGTACCAATTTTCTCCCCCTTGGAGGTGATATTATCTCCATTGAGAATGTATAAATTAAGGAATATGAAGTCTGTCTGGGCAGTGGTAAATACTGAAGAGATGAGAGTTTTATTGTTATTTTTATTGACTGCTGCAATTTGCAACTCAGTTCTGGGGGGACTCATTACCTGTGTGGGATGGTGGTGAGCCAGATGTCTTGGGGGACCCCATCCCTTAGGGTTCAACTCATCCTAGTTCTGGGACTCACAGCCAGGGTCTGCAGAAGCAGGGATGAATTAAAATCTCATAAGGAAACAATTCCTCTCTTCCCTTAGATAAGCCTAAAAGCTTCTGTTGGGCACAGGCGTGCATGAAGCAGCCTCCTCTGGTCTTGTCAGTGTTTCCATGTTCACAGGAATTAATAGGGAAACTGTCAAAGATTAGTTGACAAAAGATACTCAACCAATCTGATAGGTATCCGGAGGCAGCACACATTCTGTAGTGCATGCATCCTGAAAAGTCACCCATGTGATGAATCGTAAATAATGTCTTATTTCACCATTGACCTACATTAGCATTTCAGACCTGCTTTATCGCCATTTGAGGGGCTGCCCAATTGGAAGCTGCTCCTCATAATTCACTTTCAGTTTTTTTGCTTATCTCCAAAACACGCTATTAGCAGGTGGAATGGGAGAAGGGGGTGAGCTCTCTGCTCTGGGTGAGGAGACTGTTGAAGAAAGTCCTGCCCAGATCCTCAGGAGAGAAAAGAGGTGCTTTGACTCTGACTTCGGGGAGCCAGGAAGGGGAAAAGCAGGCTTAGATCTAGCCTGGAGATTTAGTTTTGTTCCTTTGGGGGGCACTTTCCTCTGTCCTCCAATTATTTAGGGATTGTCATTCATCAGCACAAAGACTCCTCATATTTTTCACATGGTGGTCAGGCTGTGTATCAGACCTAGAAAGTTCTTAATAATGTGAGTTTTGATAAAGATGCCAATGAGCCTTTGGCCTCTCTTCTGACAGCAGCCCAGACCCACTGGCCCCAAGGGTGTGACTCTCTGGCCCCATTCCCAGAGCAAAGTTATGGGAGCTGGGCCTGAGGTGAGAAGCTCAAATGCTCACCCAACACCCACACAGGTAACTTACATGAGTAACATGATTTTGATACAATTGCGAGTGGTGAGGACTGTGGCAAATTGGAGGGTGGATGTCCCACCTAAGGGGCAGCTATCTTTTAGTCCAAGGTAATTGCTTTATTTTTGAAATGCAAGTCTGGAGGAGACAGACCTTTTTATTTTTCAAGAAAAGGTGGGAATTTGGATTTTCCTATATGGATTTTCCATATATACCAAAATATTTACATGTTGGACACTAGTTCAAATTAAAAAAACAAACAAAAGACCACTGAGTGGGACAGAGAAGGCCAAACATGACAGGGCTCACCAGTTTTCAACCTTTGATTTTGACTGTAGGTAGTGGCAATTCTTTTCCCCAAAGACAAAGACTAAATGTTGTTACTAAATCCTCTGGTGATTGCAAGGTAGGAAAATGGCACATCCACTAGAAAGAGCTCGCCCTTCTTCCTTCCACCTCCCTGTTAGGACAGGGAAGTTCCCCTGTGCAGCCCCAGCCCCAGCAAAGTGGGAGGCAGTAGAGATGCAGTGACACAAATATGTAACGCAGGTGTTATGCAGTAACTTATCTGATCCTACAATGACTCCAGGAGGTATGTTGTGTTGCTAAACCCACTGTAGGGTGAGGAAGCAAAGACCAAGAAGATCATATAGCTAGTCACCCCTTGAAACAGGATTTGAACCCTGCTTTAGGAAAGAGACTATGGCCCCAACTGTGAGTTGCTGCCCAGTACCCATTCTTTCTTTCTTCTTTAGTAACTCTGATTTTAGTTGCCACATTGCTGACTAGCTGAGATACTAGATGTCCCAGTTTCTCTGCCAGCTACTGTGGCCATGAATTAAGGTTTAGACAATGAGCTATAGTTAGAAGTAATGTGTGTGAGACTCCCAGAAAGGTTCCTTAAAGAGATCTCATCCAGAATGTGTGTGCTTTTATAACACCCCCTTTCCTCAGTTCCTGCTGCCTGAAATGCAGATGTGATGACTACAGCTTCAGCAGCTATTTTAGACCATGAGGTGGCCTTTTAAATGGAAGCTACATGATAGAAAATAAGAGCAGAAAGACAGAAAGAATTTCAGTCCCTGAGTCTCTGATGACCATGAAGCTTCAAGGGAAGCCTGGAATTCCTCCCTTTGGCTTTGTTTACATGAGCAAGAAATAAATGAAAGAAAAGTAAAAGCCCGTCTTGTTTGAAACATAGTCATTTTGGGTTTGCAATTCTATGCTGCCACAAATAATCTTCTCTGAAAAAGAAGGAAGTAAAGATTAAAGAAAATAAATACGTTTTGTTAAATACTTAGTATTATTCTAAAAAGTAAATGTTGTTGCGTTAGCCTGGAACTAGAGGGCACTAATTTAGAGAAAAGTGGAAACACATGGTCAGTTCTTCAGATAATTTCAAATATTCAAGTTGATTTTGATTCACCTAAATTGTCTTGAATTCAGAAACAATCTTTCTATCAGATGGTAAGATTGTCCCATTTGTGGGACAACCCTAGCAAGCCACACCTCCTTTTAAATACATTCTTATATCATCCCTTCCACCTAGAGTGTGGGCTTAGCCTGTGACGTTCTTTGGCCAGTGGAACAGAGGTTTGGAAGTGCTTGTTCACTGAAGCTCGTCCTCCTGGAACCCAGCCACCAACTAAAGATATCTGGGCTGTCCTGCTGGAGGGGCCACCTGTCTGGGAACTGATATCCTTCACTAACCATTAGACGTGAAGGTTGAGGCCATCTTGGACCAGTTCAGCCACACGTGATGGCAGCCACATGGCCAACCTCAGGCAAGACCAGCAAGAGAACCACCCCACTGAACCCATCTCAACTTGCAAACTCATGAAAAAACAAATGGCTGTTGTCTTTAGCCACTAAGTTTGAGTGTGTATCGTTATGCAGCAATAGGTAACTGGTAAAGGAGTATAAGCGGACTAATCTCCACACATAAGCTAGAAAATGTTGTGGAATTTAAAAATTGTGTGGAAGTTGCCATTTTCATTAACCAAATAGCACAATATATTTAGGGGATGGACCAAAATAAAAAGGGACAGGTGCAGGCGAGAAACTGATGACCCATTTCCCAAATACTAGGCTTTTTTTTCCCCCCAAATACTAGGCTTTTGGGGCCACTGATGGTGTCACCATAAGTCACTGCAATATGTCAGCCACCGAGTGTTTCGGTTGCCCAGTGAGTATATTTTTTTGGGAAAGTGCTGAATCGAAGTAGCAGAAAGGATATACTTCTGATTCAGGTCTGAGATGTGTAGGTACCTTTAAATAGGACGACGATTTTGTTCTTAAAAGTGAGAACGCCTGAAATTTTGAGACAGAACGCCTGAAATTTTGAGACAGAACGCCTGAAATTTTGAGACAGTTACCCGCTTTCCTTTAATCGCAGCCAGGGGGGCCTCTGTGTAGCTGCAATTAGCACAGGCTTGATTTGAAATGCGGTCGAATTCTCCTCTCAAATTTGCTCAACCTCCCGGGCAGCTCGTTGGTTTTTTAAATACAAATTGACAGTCAAATATGTAATAAGTTATGACAAGTTGAGCAATGGTTGTCTCCCGTCTGTTTTCAAAGGTTGTTTATTTTCATAGTGATAAAGAGATGGTGGCGACAGCACCACCTCATGATGATTTCAGTCCTTCAGTCGCTCCTCCTAATCGTTCCATCTTCACAGCATCTTTGCCCTACTTCTCCGGTGAGCGGTTGTATGAGCTGCAGCACCCAGATGTTAGGAAATAGATGTGTCTTTGAGATAGAGGGGAACACATGGTAAAACAGGGGTCCTCTCCTGTCAGGATTGACTCTATTGCCCTAATTTATTCATTTCATCCAGAATTTTAAGGTAATGTTGTTCTCAAAACCTATTACAAAATTCTCTTTAATCTCTTTATAATTCCTTTCTGGGTAGCTCTTTTAAAAGGATCTACGAAACTGCTGAATGAACTGATCTTTCCTAAAACACTTTTAAAAAGCAATTTTTAGAAGAATCTCTACCCCCAATATTCCAAAGCTATAATAAGAAATCTTTGTATAGGGTAAGTACCAAGTAGCTGAAATTCTCAAATAGGAAAATATCTTCCCATAAAACTCAAGGGAAAAACAAACAAAAGGAATTGTGTGTGTATTTTTTGTTTGCTTAGCCAATTTAAGAGATACTTTAAAAGTGACTAGTTCTCCATAGAGCAATGATTTTCAATTGGGTGTGATTTTATCCCTCAGGGGACAGTGGGTGAGGTCTGGAGACACTGGTGGTGGTCACAGCTGGGGCGGGGGTGTGAAACTGGCATGTAGTGGGTCGAGGCCAGGGATGCTGCTTAACTTCCCACAATGCACAGACCAGCCCCATCACAAAGGATTACGCAGCTCCAAACGCCAAAAGTGCCGAGGCTGAAAAATGTCTTGTTAGAGACATTTATACCAGTGTCTCTAAAAGAAACGACACTTTTAAAATCCTATACTCTAGCAATTGAAACAATCTGCTTCTCTTTTGGAACTCTTGTAGATTTGAAGTTTACTGAGCGCACAGATACTGTTTCTTCTGTATTTACTCTCCTCACAATGGCTCAAATACTAGTACCACTGAATATGCAAATATATATAGTTTATGATGTTTAAGAATATGTGAATACTAACATCATTAAGCTTTTCTGCTTAAGTGTTGTGTAACTCAAGGTGTGAAAATCTTCAAAGATGCCAGGATAATGCTTTGTATGTGGTAAGAGTTTAGTAAACATTTGTTGAAGGCATGTGTGAATAAATAAATGGATAAAGTGAATGAATGAATAAATGAATGAATGAATAAATACAGAATTAAGTATTTTTATTTATTATCATTTTCCTCTATTAAAGCTTGAGGTAATGATGAAGGTGGAAGAGGAAACAGGTCAATAATTAATGTCTGCCTTGCACTAAATATTAATTCCTAGGTAAATTCTGAAAATAGGTCTAATTTCCCTAACATATCTATCTTAAGGACAAGAGTGAGGCAGTTTTGCTATTAAAAACATGGACTATATTAGGCTGGTCTAGACTGAGATAAATTTCAATCTGAAATTTCAATGGCTTAATATCTGCATTAATTTCTCCTTCAGATTCAGTCCATTTGAGGGGCTCCCTTTCAAGGGGTTCCTTTCCCAGTTGTGATCTAGACTCTGGCATCTTGTGGTTTTGCCATTGGGACACGGGGTTTCCTGATAGTGGGGGTGGGTGCAAAGCCACACGCAGACTCACTAAGTGCTTTAGCCAGAAATGGTGTAGGTCACCGCTACCGCCAGCAGCCTATGGGCGGGTCAGTGTCTAAGGCAAGTGCAGGGTAGGCTTCAAGGGGGAGTGGCTTTGGTCATCCAGGGAGCTGGGATCAGAAGGGCTCTGTGCTTGTTGTCATGCTCTGTTGTCACCCTCTTGACACTCTTAATAATGGTTGAACAAGGGGCCCTGCATTTTCATTCCACAAATCACTCAGCTGGTACTGGTTAAGAGCCCAGAGCCAGATTTGCGAGAAGCCTGGGAAATGTACACAGGGCACCAGACTCCCAGGGGGCCGTGGGCATCTCGGTTGGAGATCCTGCCAATCAAGCCAGGACATGAGCCCTTCGTTTCCTTCATTAGGGCTCCAGACACTACTGCTCACGGAACTCTTAGCTCCCCCAACACTTTCATCCCTATTGGGTGAGAAGCATCATGTAACAGCTCAATCAAGAAGTCTAAACACGGCCTGCTCTGGGACCAGACCTGCTCATTGCGGCTCCCACTTCCCAAGATCTTGGTCCCTTGTCCCGGGGAACCTGCCCCAGGAGACCTGCACAAGCTTCAACCCTTTACTTCTCTTCTGGCTCCTGGCTCCTGAGCTCACTTTAGACCCCAGGGGGCTGCTGTTTTCCGGGCCTCTGCCTGGATACGCTGGACCCTAGGCCACCTTCTTCTTTTTAATTAGATACTTAGGCTTAGTTTTCCCTTGACAACCTGGGTCCCACCAGATGTGGCTCACACACTGGTATGACATTAAAGGATTATGTGGCACCATGTGTTGCGACCCTGGCTGCTCATATGAATCTGCTGAGAAGATTTAAAAACACTCTGAATGCCTGAAACTCACCCTCTGAGATTCTGAATCTACTGACCTGGCATGGAGTCTGGAGAACACAATCCTGGCAAGAGATGGGGCCAGACAGATGTAGCCTCTGACACTCTACTCACTGGCTGCTGTGATCTGGGTGATCTATGTGGGCGTGTATGGCCTCAGTCTCCTTACCTGTGAAATGGGCAGACATCTGCCGCTGTGTACACTGGGTTTGGAGATTCATGTAAAGTCGGGGGGGGGGGCTGATGAAGCAGCCTTTGCAGTAATTCCACAGAGAGGGAAATAAACATGTGGACCTACTGTGTGCCAGCAACAGTCCTGACAACAGCCCCACCAGGGGAATTAGGTCATTTCCATTTTTCAAGAAGGAAAAGCAAAGACTCAGAGAAATCAGACAAGCTGCCCAAGATCATTGCAGGCAAGTGGCTAAGCAAGGACTCAGGGAGACACAGAGAAGATTCCAGAAGCAAAAACCTAACCTTTATTGCTAAGACCTAACCAGACTGTTTGGGGCACTGCAGTCATGTGACCCTCCCAATAGCCCTGTGAGGTACGTGTCATTAGGCCCACTTTACGGAGAGGGAAGTAACGTGGGTGGCGGTGAAATCACTCGCCCCCCCGACCAGATCAACCTATGGTAAGTGGCTGAGCCAAGGTGCCTTTATGTCCCACTCCTCTCCAGCACATGTCATGTCCTTTAGGCATTTCAAATTGCCTTTCACAGGTGGAATAATTAATATTTTCAAGAACTCTCCCTGCAGACTGGCTACTGAACTACCTTTGCTCTGACCCACAAGAGCTTGTCTCTGGCATTTGGGGCATCTTTGGGCATCTTTGAGCCATGTCGGGAGCCCAAAGGACAGACGGGGTGGACATCCCCGAGTTGTAGCACAGAGCAGATGATCAATGACCCCAGAACTGCTCCTGTTAGGGAAATAACCTGCCTGAAGTCACGGGCATGATCAACAAAGGGCCCAGGGAGGTCTGCATGGGGGGCCGTGATGACTGCAGTAACAGGATAAAAATGAGGCAGGATGCTGAAATACTGGCACATCCGAGACTCAAGACCGCCGTCAATGGGAAGAAAGTGCTGGCAAATTGCTGGTAGAGCTGTAATGTTGCTGATTTTGCAAACATGTGTTCTTCAACTTGATAAGTAAATACATACTGGGTAACATGGTGATGTTGCAAGCTGTTGTTTTACGGCAGGGAAGTCAGCTGCCTGTGATTGATGCTAGCAGTGAAAGTATTTATAAAATAACATGGAATTAGAAGGAGTTGCTTTATGAATCTGGGGAAATGGATCTCTTATGAAGAATAAAACTTGATGAAGGAGCTTAATCAGGGTCACACAAATCTGAAATTGAATGTGCTGGGACTGAAATCTAAAAGGGACCCCTCTCTATGTCTGGGCTCTCAGCCTGGAGAAGAGTGGGGAGGCTTCACCCTGACATTTCTGTCATGAGGAACTGGAGAGTCATTTCCACCTATCATGTTCATTTCTCTCCACAGGGAATGTCACTTCTGGAAACTGCATTACCTCTTCCAGGCCATCAGGACAGCACTCAGGGAATAACTTAGACATAAAACTAAGCGATGCATGTGTGGGATTCACCCTTGCAATCCCATGAAATGGGACAGGGTAGGGCACACAGTAGGTGCTCAGTAAATGTTTAGTTATGGAATAAATGGAAAATAGATCCAAGAGCATCTGGCTCATTCTGTAGGAATATTTTCCCATTTCATTTGAGTTTTTAAATTGTCTTCCCTGTGTGTGCATTTCAGCCTCCTAGTGGGGCTGTCTTTCCTGATTGGAATGTTCTCTTCTTGGAAATACTCTGGCAGGGGAGACACCAAAGGCATCTGCTTCCCAAGCCGGGAGGGATAGGGGGCACATGACTCAGGCTGGTTCAACTGGATGCTCCCCTGGATAATAATGGTACTTGTCTGATGGGGTTGTTCTGCGGGTTAAATGAAGTTAATATATGTAATATTCAGCCCAGGACTCTGCGTTCTTTAAGAATACGATTATTATTACACATGAGAGAGGCACAGCTCACAGTCTCCACTTTTGATAAAGAAGTAGAAGTTAAGTCTTGAATGAATACGAGGTTAGGTGGAATTGTTCTTTTTTTCTCCCCCCTTAAAGTAATCTTAGGTTGTATACATAGAGGTAGACTAGCAAGTACCAGGGAGGTGGTCATCATTTTGACACAATATTAAGCCTCAATAATATTTCAGGGTCTATTCTATGCCCTGGGTGACTCGGAGGTAATCAAAATGTAGCCCCTTCTTGTCAAATTGCCAAGTTGCCAAATTGATCTTGGTCTTTCCCTTAGCCTTGTCTGTCTTTCTGAAATTCTTCCTGTCAACCAAGCTCAATTCACACACTTTCACTGGAGCCCTGCAAAGGGATGGCCAGGAGAGCCAAAGGTCTGAGGTCACGAGTAAGAAGTGGCAGAAGGAACGCTGTGCTGGGTGGGGGCACCTGCCTTTCTTGGCCCCTTGGCCCCTCCTCTGTCTTCACAGTCAGCAGCGCAGCATCTTCCAATCTCTCTCTGAATCTCTGACCTCTGCCTCCTTCATCACCTTCTTTGACTCTGACCCTCCTGCCTCTCTCTTATAAGGACCTTTGTGATCAAGGGTTCTGGAAGCAGGAAATACACAGAGAGTTGAAAGTTAAAGTGAGGGTGTGCAAACAGACGTGTGTGTATGTGGTGGGGATTCACAAGTAAAGACCCGGGAGAGCCGCGCAGATCTGAAATGGGGCACCTTGTACTGTAACAGCGTAAGGGAGCAGGACCCTATGGGGCCTTCCCGGGACAGACCCCCCTCCCCTGTACCCACTGCTCTAGCTCCTCTTTGAAGTACCCAGATCACGTGTCTGATGAACATTTCCTGAGTTGTTTTGCAGATGCTAAAACCCCCGCTAAATGGAAGAAATTAACTACTTAATGACCATGAGCAGGTAGCCACCAGACCTGCTGGCGCCTAAGGATTGATAATGTTAACCCCTGTGACACTGCCCTGTCACCTCACCATCATCCAGTCAGAGAATTGTGCATGAACGGATCACATAACCCGGAGACACACAAAGGAGACTCACGCAGAGACCACTTGGGGACAGGCAGAAGAGATGAGTGAAAACGGCAGGAGTCAAACCTGCCCCCTCTAAGGGTCTCTTTGTGGTCCATCAGCCCATGTTATCAGAGGGGCTTGGAGAGACCACGGCTGCCTCATCAGTGCATAATGGACCCTTCGTAATGGGCACAACCTAAGAATCTCATTTTCAATATAAGATGTGCTCTCATGGGCCAGCCCTGTGCCCACTCCAGGAAATTCTGGCGGTGTGTTGCAAATATTCGTATATTTCAACTCCACATTCTACTGGGGCCACTTTGAGGCACCCTGTGCTAGGACTGTGGATACCCATGTGAATAAGACAGTCCTGGCTCCTCAAATTGCTCGTGTACAGCTGGGAGAGACAGAGACGCTTAAACACAAAATTGCAGTGCTCTGCGATGCATACCCAGGACAAAAGCACGTTCAAGGTCACTTTGAGAACACGGCGTGGCGGGCACCCTGGATCTCCCTTGGGGTAAGGGGACTGACTCAATATTGTCTTCAGCTGCTCCCAGCTGAGATTTAGGGCGGGGATGGTCTCAAGTTGTTTTTCCTGCATGACTGACTGACCGTGAATGGTCTGCTCGTACCCCTGACTATTTGATTACTGCTTAGCATTTCAGTTTTTAAAACATTTTCTTCCACAGAATAACTTGCCCATTCACTGAGCACAAAGAGGTATTAAAGCTGGCAAAACAGCACCGCTGGTTGTTCAAACTCTCCCTCCTGCTAAGAGTGGGCACGTTAAAGATATTTTTAGCTGGAAGTGTCAAGGCTGTATTTGCAAGTCAAGTTGAAAAAGCACCGAGTTCAAGGTCCTGAGCACCCATCGCACCACCCACTGCCTTTCATGCTCTTAACATTCAGCGTCTCTGGAATTAACCTCCTAAATGTACGCCGCCCCAGACAGATGGCCCCTCGAAATGGGAACATACTGTGGTCCAAAAGACCTCATCTCCGGAGAGAAAAGAAACACTAAGAGAAATGGCAAAGTCCTAAGCAACTCATTTCACCAAAAGGCAAGCAAGCAGTCAGAAGCCTACCCCTGTAGGTGAAGGAAGAAAGGAATCAGCTAGCAAAGAAAGGAGAGATTGAAGTTTATACTGGGGGGAGGATTTGCAGGCGGTTAAATTTCATCAGGGACAGAAGAAGGGAAGAGAGACAGAGTGAAAAGGAGAGGCTGGAAGTCAGCAGTCTGTGAATTCTCTCAGATTCACATTGAGGATTTGCCGTGTGCTGCCTGCAGTGTGACCAGCTTTCTGGCCCCTCTGGGCTCATATCCCAGGATGCTCAGACTCACCCCTCACTGACTGCATTCCTTTTCTAGGGCCACTGTATCAAATTAGCAGACACTGGGTGTCTTAAAACCATAGAAATGTATTCTCTCCCAGTCCTGGAGGCCAGGAGTGAGCAGAGTCCCGCCCCCTCTGGGGACCCCAAAGGACAGTCTGTTCCTTGCTCTTCCAACTTCTGGAGGCTGTTGGCATTCCTTGGCTTGTGGCCTCATCTCTTTCTGCTTGGCCTTCATATCTTTCTTTGTGTTTCTGTGCTGACACCTTCTGCCTCTCTCTTCTAAGGATCTGTGTGATTCTATGGGCTCACCTGGATAATCCAGGGTAATCTCCTCATCTCAGAATTCTTACCTTAATCACATATGCAAAGAGTTTTCTTCCAAATCAAGTCACATTCACTGGTTCCGGGGAGCAGGACTTGATCTCTTCGGGTGGCCGGGATTCAGCCTAGCACACTGCTCACAGTGCACGGGGAGCTGGGTTAAGCTCTAGCACGTGAACTCGGAGGTTCTGCTCTTAAACCCCATGCTGTCCTTGGAGGAAGAGCAGGGACAGGCTTGAGGTCACGCAGCCGGTGCCTGGTGGAGCCAGGGTTGGTACCAGGCATCTAAGGATGCAGAGTCTATGCTAGAATTGTGTGGTACAGCCAAGAAGGAGGCAGATGGAGGCAGACAGCAGGGACAGGGTCAGGTGAGAAACATACACATATCTATGGCCCCAGGAATGTTTCAGGGTCAATTTTCTGAGAATTAATTCAGTGAAGAACAGGCACCTGGGCCTCTGCCCTCAGAGGATGTAAATTCTGTTCTTGGGGTCAGCTAGTGATGGACACATTTTCCAGGCTCAATTCCCAGAGATGTGTGAGGGGCCAGCTCCTAAATCTCAAGATTTCTAGTCCTGCAGAAGCTGTTTTATCTCCTCAGAAATGCAGCAAATTGGCCCAGGAAGATGAATGCGTGACATTCGCTCACACTTAAGCTCTGACATGGGCTCCGCTGGATTTTGAGGGGAAGAAATATCTCTGTCACAGAGGACATGTGCTTTATATTTTTATAAAAACATGGACAAGACAAGCTTTTTCCTCATTTCTTTACAATCTTTAAGGAAAGAAAAATGTGCACAGTGTATTTTTTTTTCTCTTTGAACCATGAAACATTTGAGCAGAAAGCAGCTTTGAAGTTAATCCAGTCCAAGGAGCTCCGTACAAATGTTTTCCTTGAATGTCAGCTGTTCTGGGTTATATTTCTTGCCTGTACTGAGCAACTAGTTTTATGGTCAAGGGTCAATCCACCCCTGCCCTTGGATTCTGCTCTATTAGGATCATGGCTGGAATCCTGGATCATCCTGGTTCCCATAATATACAAGGAAAATAGACAAACCAGACTGTCAGGAGGAGAGGGGACAGCAGTCTAGATGGTGGAGCTATTGCAATGCAAGGATTAGCTCTAGTAACTGGGCTCTTTTTTTCAGTCCTTTTAAGACTGAAAGGGAAGAAAGGATATATAAAAAGAAATACAGGAATTAGCCTAACATGATTGGTAGGTGCTCTAAAATAGGAGCATGTTTCCTTCCTATACTCACATGATTTCAGGTTTATACTGGAAAACTCCATTTAGGACCAGAGGATGAGTCTTGGGGAAGGACATGGCGACCATGGAAGCTGTCCAATGATGGAAAGTCCTTCCTGATGAACAGTGAGCTCCCATCACTGAGTGTGTGACTGTGTGTGTAGATTGAACAACACTTGCTATGGGGTCTCAGAAGGGAATCCTGCTTTTGGGGGAGGATGAACCATCAGATCACCTCTGGAAAAACCTCTCAACTTGCAGCACCTGAGATTCTAGCAGGGTACACAGAACCATGCCAGGGAATTTCAAGTTCACAGTGCCAAACGGGCATGGAAGTGGGAGAGGACAGAGTCTTTTAGATGCTTCCTCAGCTGATAAACCTGCGAACTGAGCTGACTCCCAGAGTGAGGAATGGAAGGAAGGGAGTAAAAGAGGCAACTTTGCTTCTTATTTCATCCATTTATTCTACAGAAAGGTGCACAAGGTCACACACAGACCATCAATTCACAGTTAGCTGACAGGGAGGTCTGCTTCAAGAGTGTTCTAAAGAATTCTCCCAATGCTATAGCCACACAGACAGCAAGCATCTCACATCCCCTTTACCTCCGAGTCACTCTTATCAATTATAAAGGCAGCTCCCATTGACTTAGACCTTTATTTAAGCCCTTGTGAAAATTTCCATCTTAATAAGCCAGCTGAGTGGCTTGTCTGTTATCCACTCTCCTGAAAAGGGCTGATGTCATATCTGTGTCCATGGGGACAGAATGCTTCAGAAGAGCTATTCCAATTCCTAACTCAGATTCAACTAATGTTCATTGAAGCCTCCTGTATTAGACATTTCCAGAGAACTTACCTCATTTACCTCTTCTGATTCTATAAGACGACCTAGTTCTATTGCTGTACCTCCTGCTAGCTTTCTAATGCGTCCCCCTCTTTCACCTTAGAGCTCCTAGCTTGTTTTCTCTAACAGGCTCTCAACTATTATCCCATCTTCACTTTGCTTCCTACAACCTATAAGCCTCTGAAATGTTATACATTCATCTGTTTGCTTTGTGGATTGATGATCCCCCTCCCTTCAGCAAATGTAACGCGACTTTGCTTTGTGTCACCCACGCAGACATCTCTGGAACAAACAGATGAATATCATCCCTGTTACATCCAATCTGACTTTTCTAAAATGAGCAGTTCCTTGTGCTGTTTCCAGACTTCATATACTTCAGTGCCTCTTGCTGGATCCAGTAAAAAAATCTACAACGTAGCACAACAACCTATTTGACCTGGCCAGTGTTTCTCTGTCATTTGCCCCTACCTCATCTTTGTCCCCTCCCCTTCCTGCCATAACGAATGTGGTCATTACTGTTATCAACAAATACTTCCAGTTCCTTCTGGCCACATGGAAGGACTGTGCTTGCCTCCTCTGTTGGACTCAGGTGTGGTCCTGCAACCTACGCTGGCCTATGAAACGTCAGCACAAGGAAGGCGTGTCCCTTTCAAGCGGAAAGCCTTAAGAGGGTGTCCCTGTGCCATGCTATCTCTCCCTCTACACAGCCACTGCCAGTGTTCCAGAAGGGGGATGCTCTGCTCTGTCAGCCTGAATCCCATAGGGTGACAGGGAGCAGGGCCCCCAGCCAGCCCCCGTTAGATATTATCACAGAGGAAATCAACCACTGTTTTGGAGAACCACTGGATTTGGGGGCTATAGCAGTATAAGCTAGCTCGTCTGGGCTGATGCACTGAACTTGAACTTCCCCAAACTTGCCATTGTGTGTCATAGCCAGGCCTTGGCACATGCCATTCATTCAGGCCTAGCCTCTTACATGCTCTTCTCCCTCTGCTGGTCTTGCTTTAGCTCAATCATTTCTGTTTATCTGTTAGAACACTTTGAAAAGTCTGTCCGCCAATCTCCTTCCTGAGGCAGAATTGAATATTCCTCCTCTTTGAACCCACTTCTCTCCTGGGTTATCCTCACCCCAGTGCCTGTGTACACCTGGGTTGCAATTGTCTATGTGGTGGTCAGTGTCAGCTAGACGGTGGATCGAGGGAAGGGCTTATCTCCACAGGCTTATTCCTAATGGCTAGGAGGCCACCAGGGACCTGGGATATAAACGTTGTGTCAACTTTTATTGGGTGAAATGACAACTCAATGAATGAATGAATGAGTGAGTGAATGAGTGAAGAGAATTACAAGTGTTCTTATCCACAATTTTCAGAGGTATTGGGTTAAATATATCAGTCACTTCTCTTTCTTATTTAATCCTCTCTACTCCTTGAACTCCTCATCCTTGATTTAACAGTGGAAAATGAGACTCGGGAAAGGTAGCAATGGATTTGAGATCATAGAGTCAAACAGGAGGCAGAGGGAGATTCAAACTCAGGTCTTCCGACTCCCATGTCCAAGTTCTTTCCCTTGTCTAGAGATGGAAACCAGCTACAGCAGGCCCTTTCTTAGGTCCAGGGCCAGCAGAGGCAGGTCCTGCTGAATAGACCAAGGTTTCACCTGCAGGCCAGCTGTTGTCCTTGGAGGAACTGCAGGGCAGGTGTGGGGGGAACGAACTCAGCCATCTGCCCTGTGAGGCTCCACACTTCCACCTGGGCCTCTGTTAGACCACATGGCTTCCTATTTCCCCCGGGACTAATCTTTGGTTAGTCCACCTTTCAGGATGACTGTAGGGAGAGTGGGTTACCCAGGCCCTGTCTGACCACCCAGGGACCTGAGCTCACACCTTACAAGACTCTCCACTGCTTTTTTAATTGGTGAGAACTTGCACACGCTAAGCTGGATCCAATCTTCTGGAAACCTATTGCTCTGCTCTGGCTCTTCCACATCTGCCTCTGATGAACTGAAAGCTTATATGTCGAAGTATCTTTCATTGCTAGTCACCATTCTCTGAGCTTGCTACAATCTGTCAGCTTCCTACTCAAAGCAGGGAGCCGAGAGCAAAATAGGTAACATGTAGCCTGACCCGTGCTGGTTGTGGGAGGATGATCACTGTTCCTAAAGCGGAAATTTGCTCTCTCAGAAGGCACTTATGTAGAAGTGCCTGTCTTTTGAACTTGTGGTCAACTGGGACCCCAACATTGTTTTCACTTGAATTACTGTTTAACACGGGAGGGTCTCACCCTGATTTCGTGAGCTGCTTTTTAAGACTCTCGGGCAAAGACTTAACATTCATCTCTGTAACATTAAATCATCAGCTCCTGGTTGCCGTGTGTCCATGCCTTTTGGAAAATTCAATTGGTTTTTCCGCCAGTCATTTGACAGATTAGCTCTCCCTCATCTACTCTGGATGAGGCATGATTTTGATAAGTTATTGATATAAATGTTGAATGAGATAAGATCAGTGCCTGGTAAGTGTCATCTAGCTCATATTTCTCTCTTTCCTTTTTTAAATTATAAATTATCTTATACACATAGGAATATAGGTACATACATATGTACATATACAATATGTACACACACACACACACACACACACACACAGCATATAGCAAGATATGAGAAAGAAGATAATCACACTTCTACCCACCACCCAGCTGAGGAAATACCACATACAACGCCACTGGAACCCCTACACATTTCCCCTTGATCTCATGCCTGTTCATTCCCTCCAAGGAAAATGGTTATGGGGAATTTTGTATCTATTAATCCATTGTTTTGCTTCATAGTTTTACTTCTTATCTTATCTAAACATATTAGTTTTTCATGTTTTTCAATTCTCCAGAAATGGAATCAGACTGTATGAATTTTTCTGCAAATTGTGTTTTTCTCGGCAGAGTCTGTTCCAGGGAGCTGCTGTCAGAGCATCAGAGGACAGCACTGTAATTACCCTCCATGCATTGCTGGGCGAGTGTATAGATTGTTTCCTGTTTTTGCAGCTGCTGGCCACACTGCTAGGAACATCCTTGTCCACGAGTCCAGGTGCACATACGGAAGGTCCTTGCAGGTACAGACTTAGGAATACATTACATATCTTCAACTTTCATAGATAAGGACAAACTGTTCTTCCAAGTTGTTCCAATTTACTCTCCCAACAGCAGTGAATGAGAGTCCCTGTTTAACCACATTACTGCCAACACTTGGTGTTTCTAGACTGAATATTTACCAGTCAGGTAGACATAAAATGATATCAAAGCGTGGTTATTATTTGACTTTCACGATGACCAATGAGGTTGAATGGATTTTTAGACATTTATTTGTGATTTAAGTTTCTTATTCTGAGAAATGACTGTCTATATCTTTAAGCTATTGCAATTTTTTTTTTTTGCTTTATTTCTTACTGAGTTTAGAAGTTCTCTATATATTCTGGTTACTTATCCTTCATTAATTACATGTGCTACAAATATCTTCTCTAAGATAATGCCTCAGATTTTTACCATTTTTTAAACGGCGTCTTCCTTTTTTTTTTTTTTTTAATAATTCCTAAGATTTTATGGATGAACTTGTCACGAATCAGGCTGAGGTCTACATATATTATGTCTTGGGCTTTCCTATTTTCTACCAGCTAAGTAACACTACTGAAAACTATATGCCCACTATCCATTTCTATATTAATTCATTCTATACTTTTTCTGGAACTCAAGGGAAATTCACCAGTATGTAGTTTCTAGACCCTTCCTTTTACCTCTTTTTGTAACTCATTTGTTCATCTCTCTTCCTGTGACAGAGAGAACCTTAATACATGTTTCACCTTTAGCATTTCCATAATACAATCATAATTTCCAGAAGCACCTTCCACTTCTTTCTCAGAAAAACAGTCACAAATCTATGCATCTGTTAGCCATTTTCCTACAGCCCTGGTACAGCACAGTGAAACCAAATTGGAAAGTTTAATTAGCTACCTTGCTCCAAGATAAAAATGCAAATAAAAAAGTTTTCAGTTTCACCTGCTTATGAGCCAAAGGCAAAATTAATTAAAGTCGACGGAGAAAAGTAAGTAAACATTTTGAAATAAAGGAAATAAATATTCTGAAGTGTGATGTTAAGGCTCATGAAACATGAGAGAGTCAATTATTTATAGTCATGTGTTTCTGCCCGATAATTTAATCACATTTCCTCTGTCCTCTCTCCCATTGGAATGGTGCTAAAAAGAAAAGTCTTTGAGCTCTTTAAGAATAAACCAGGTGATCAAGATGGGTTTCTTATCAACAGCCTTGCTACATTCCAAAGCTAACAGAATAATTTTGGACAAAATGCCAGTGAGTTTTCTGAGTTCTAGTATGTTCATTATGATAATTTTTTCCTCTTTTTATAAAACTGTGAAATTGGGAATCTTTTACATAATTTTGCTGTATTTACAAGACCAAAGTAAAGTTGCTACTGTGTAGTTGGTTGTTATGATATTTAAATCTGACTAGTCCTAGAGCAAAAACTAGTTTTGAGATTGACAGCTGAGATGTCAAAGAAAAAGAAAAACCCATGAAAAATGGTCATTTCATAGTCTGTAAATAGACACTATTGCATGATAACATTTCCATTTTAGACACTATACGGGGCAGTCCCTGAGGGTGGTTTCTCATTGCTAACCCGTGGTGTGGAACTGAGATCTCATCAAACTTGGGTTGGGTCCAGGAAAGAGACAACAGGTGGTGGGGGCCAGGATGAGGGGACTGAATATCAGAGACAGGCAATCCCACTGGTGGGGATTCATCCAGTAGGGCTGAAATGTGCTGGTGTATAAAGATAGTCCACAAAGAAGGTTGATTGCTCAGGTTTGCAAAACAATAGGAAGAAACCTGAGAAGGGGAAATGGATAAATAAATTACAGTGTTCCTATAGCTATTAAAAAAGAGAGAGAGAACAAGTTGTATTCTCATGGAAGCATGATCACAATTTTCCTCTTGGGTGGGGAGACAGGTTATAAGATAAACTGTATCCTATGACACCATGTTTTTATCAAATCAAATCAAATCAAAACAAAGTCAAGTCCTGTGTGTAGATATGTATGTGTCAATAAGAAAAGGAAACTGTCTAAGAGGAATGTACGCAAGTTGTTAAGGGCGATGATGTCGAGGTGAGACCGGAAGGAGTGGAAAGGTTCATTTTGATTTAGTCATTTTTGTGCTTTGAGTTGTTACCACAGGTGTGAATCAGGTAATTTAAAGGACTGAAATTTAAAAAGTAGTCAGTAAGTAATCAAGCAGGCCAGCAAAGCGGGAGCCCGGAGGACCAGGTGTTAAGACCAAGAGAAGAAGCAGATCTGAGATCAAGCCGGCCCAGGACCCAGGACCCAGCAGGAGCAGGTGCCCAGTGCCTAGTGCATATTTGACTGCCCATCACTATAAGGTGGATCAAAGAATGTAAACTCAGAACCAGCAGGGTCAGCGGCTGGAACACAGTCCGGAAAGGCCCAGAACAAATGCAACCTCCCTGCAAATGGCAGGTAAGATGCAGTGGAGACTCTGCCACCCCAGCCCTGCCATGTTCGTGAGGATGCAACATGCCTCTTCCTCAATACCGTCTAGGAAATTAATTGGAGGCGCTAGCCTGCCATTTTCTGAGAGCTATAAAAGGTGAAATTCAATTAGTGATTTGTTTCCAGCGAGCACAGAGAAAGAAGGGAGACGTCCACAGGGGACGCAGGGCGGCTGGCAGAAAGAGATGGTGCCGGGGTCTGTACTTTGAGTGACAAAGGACAACTAATTGAAAGGCAGCAGCAGCCCCCTCTCCCAAAGCTGCTGGTGGGGAGGATCTGAGGAGGGACATACTGCGGAGCTGGAAGTTCTCAGTGATCCAGGGATTTGCTGATATGAGTGGCCTTTGGGGGAAATGCAACTGAGAGCTGTGAATGGCAAACAAAGGATCCACCTGCAGCCTGGCCGGAGCTCCCGAGTGGGAACACAAGACAGCAAATATTTAGAGAAGCAGTGGAAGTCCAGAAGGAGCACACAAGACTGCGCTGAAATCCCTGGGGAGGAAGGCTTCTGGAGGCCAAAGGGAGACAAGGCTGTGACTGGGCAAATGGAACAGAATGGGCGGGACTTGGGGGACATGCCCCAGACTCCAGGCAGACCAGCATTTACACCAGGCTGTGTGCATTTTAGACGCTCAGAAAATATTTGTCTCTGATTGAATGTCCAGCTGCCATCTACCAGGTAAAGGGGCTATAGTAAGTCACTCAGACCTTACCACGTTCCTCATGGTCTGAGCTCTGAAGTCAGATATACCCAGCTTCATGTCCCACCGAAGTCCATAATCTACTAGGTCTGCGACCTGGAGTCAACTCTGGAACCTCTCTGAGCATCAGTTTTCACATTGGAAACCGAGATAATAATGGCTCCTGTCTCACAAGTTACTTTTAAAAACTGAATAAGCTAATTTTTATTTAAGGTATTTGTAAAGGCATCACCATCCCCCAGCTGCACAGGAAGCACTCAGTAAGTGTTGGCTGCTACTACTGCTATTGTTATCACTGTTTGATTTGGAAAATGCACTAGACATTTTAAAGAAAAGCATGTAGAGCCACAGGTGGTAAAGGATACAGAGGTCCTCTGACAGATGCATACATGTTTATTTGGGAACTGAATCATGTGCAGGGACCTGGGCTGGAGAGTGAGGGAACCCTGAAAATGAGTCCTCCCCATGACGCCACAGTCAGAGCAAATGGCAAAACTAATTTTGGTAAACTGGAGGTATCATTCATCAAAAAAGTGCCACTATTTCCTTTATTCTATGCCCAGTCATTTTTCCTGATGAAATTCAGAAGAAGAAAGAGATTTAAAAAAAAGTATAATATGCTTTAGATGCTCATTGCACCATTATCTATAGCAGCTGAAAATAGGAAATCTCCCAAATTGAAAGTTTTAAAATGGAACTGCTAGAAGCACCACCAGAGCAGATGCAGGGGCACTCAGCATTGCTGTGTGTAATGATGGCAAACTGGAAACAGCTTAACTACCTATTGGGAAGGGCCTGAGGGAGAATCCTGAGTATATCCGTTTTGTGGAGTATTACACAGCAGGTAAAAAGAAGGAGGCAGATCTAAATGCGATGACAAGGAACATCTTCAAGACATATTAAGTGTGGAAATGGCAAGTTACAAACAATATGCCCTGTACAATCTCGTGTATATAAAATATGTCTATTTGGTTTGTAAATGTAGAATAAAATGTCTAGAAGGGCAATTAGGCTAATACAGGGATTATCTCAGACTAGGGATGTGGAGGCAGTAGTAATGGGAACTTAGCTTTTATTATTATAGCCTGAGAGTTTTTCATAAAGGTGATTATGTTTTACTTTAGATATGTAAGAAAAAAAAGAATCCATAGAATATATTTAGGTTCTACATATGGTTTCTTAAGACACAGTTTCTGCAGCTAAAAATGTCTGAAAATCAATGGCCTAGATGTTTAACCAAAGGAAAATGGCCAAATAAATTAGATTCAGCTACTTGGAGGACCATTATGTAGTCATTAAAGGTTATAACTCTAATGACTGGGTAGCAAGCTGGGACGTGCTTATGTTATATTAGGTAAAAAAGTCAAATATAAAATGACATATGTAGCATGCAAGTGGACACAGATTAGGAGGAAAGACAGAAATAGCAAAGTCAGAGTGGGGCAATTAGGGCTGATTTCTAAATGTTAATATTGAAAAGATGTGTTTTGAATGTAAAAAGGTAAGTCAAACTGCTGTTTTGATTTCTTTTGGACTTAATTTGGGGACATGTACCATGCATACAAAACAGAACTTACTTTTGAGTCAGTCTCTCAGACACATACAA
Organism: Camelus ferus; assembly: GCF_009834535.1. Taxonomy (NCBI): domain Eukaryota; kingdom Metazoa; phylum Chordata; class Mammalia; order Artiodactyla; family Camelidae; genus Camelus; species Camelus ferus. The sequence goes on along the minus strand of NC_045704.1, from coordinate 56,043,270 downwards.
ACTATGCCCAGGAACGCATGCAATTCAAACATGTCTCCTGGATAATCTTTCCTAAAAGCAGACGTTTCCACGGACAGCTACTATGGCACGCCCAAGTCCCTTAGAGGCCACCGTAGATGAAGCTGCAAAAATACAGGTGAGAAGATGTCCATAACCCAGCTCCTCAGAAGGCACCTGCAGGCACAGCCCACCTTGGAAAGCAGGGAGCACAGAGTGGTGCCAATTTGAACCGGAACCATTGAGCCGTGGTCAATTTCAACCACGAAATTCAAAGGAAACATTATCATGCAAACAAAGTCCCCCAGTCTAAGTGCGCTAACATGGGGGACTATGAACCAAAGAGTGATCTGTGGAACCCTAGTTCTAACAGATGTACAGTGGATTTCCTCTCGCTCACGCTTGGGGATATAGCCAAGGACATTCTTCCTGTCCATTCTCAATGCTCCATCGTATGTGAAAAAGGCCCTGAACACCCTTCCATTAAAAAGACACTGTACCCATCAACATTTTTGATAATTATAATTATTAAAGTACTTATCATTTTATTAAATACTTATAATATTATGCTAAGCACTTTAAAAATATAGTCTCATTTTATCCCTTTTAATAATCTTGTGTGGGATGTAATGCTATTCCCATTTTTTTGGCTGAGGAAACTGAGGCTCAAAATTAAGTAGCCTTGGTCAAAGGCACCCAGGAAAAAGTAGCAGTTGGGATGGAGGCCCTATGCCATGTATGTCTCAATCTGGTGAAATGCTGGTGGTCCCAGAGCCACATGAGGGGAAGTGGACAGAAACTACCATTTAATGTGGGAATAAGTTTTTCTGCTTCCAGAACTCAGCTCTGCTATCACCTCATCTAGGAAGCACTTTCTCTAAGCACTCTAGACAAATGAACCATCTCTTCCACTGAGCTTCTTCCAGTGTTTGTCATCTCAGCGCATTGTAACTATATTTACAGATATTTAATTTTTCTATTTAATTGCAAGCTTCTTTAAATATCTTGTTCATTTTTGTGGGAACCTGATATCCGATTATTCTATATTATTACTTACATGAATTGCTGGGCAGGGTATCAATACCTCCCCTAAACAAACAATAAAATCAACCCAACACAGAGCTAACCAAGGAAGTGAGATGCTGCGTGAAACCAAAATCATCAGTGCTATCGTCCTTACACAACTCAAACCTATTATAAAGTTCTTACTGCCCAAATAGACAATGTCTACATATGTCTCCATTTCTACAGCTTAGCATAGTTTGGCACTGAGTGGTTAATCAATAAATACTTGCTGAACAAATGAGTGAATAAATGAAGGAATGAATCATCTCATGTAGGAGTAAGGTATTATAAAACTGATAATGAGTGGCTAAATCAGATGCACAATTAAACAGGAAACATAACTTTCCCTGATTGACTGGCATATAACCAACCATCACAAGGCTGATGATAAACATTAATTTTTAAGAAAATATTTCCAATACATTTATTTCTGTAGTCTTGGGAGTAATAACATTTTTGGAGCCTCCGATTGAAATGTGTCTCCTGTCACGTGAAGGGATGAAGTGGGCGCATGTGTCATCAAGACTGACCAGGCGGATGAGCCTCAATTTGGCACAAGGAGGGGACTGAGAGTATCAGTCCTGACACTCATGGATCCACAGGGGATAAGCCAAGATTAAACGGAAGAGCAAAATCCCCGAGCTGGGTCCAATTCACACACACACACACACACACCAGACAGACTGAAAAGTTTCTTTTTAAATTAACCTCAAACAGCAAAATTTCAGGCTTGAAAATAAAAATTGGGAGTGGTGGGAAATATAAATATGGAAAAAAAAAAAAAAGATTCTCCTCTACTTTAGAAGCATGGGATACCTTAAAGTCTGTGTTTCTCCAGGTGGGGTCCTGACTGCAAGTATCACCTGGGAGCTTTTTGGAGATGTAGATTTTCAGGCTCCACCCAGACCTACGGAATCAGTAACTCCAGGAGTGGGGCACAGCAATCTGGATTTTAAAAAGCCCTCCTGGTGTTGCTGAGACATGAACAATTGTGAGAACCACTCTTTTAAGTCACAAGCTCTCTTTGTCAAATTTAACATAAGACTTCATCTCCAAAATTTTTTCTTTGATTCAACCAAGGAAGATGCAGCTGTAATTTGGCATTCCTATAAGACATACAAGCCTTTGTAATGGATCAGACACTATGCTCTGTAGATCCTCACGGGGATCCTATCACATAGAAAATTGCCCCTCTGCCCATTCCACAGATGAGCAAATAAAGCATCAAAGAGGTTGAGTCACATGTTGCCAGTCTAACTCCAAACCCCACGTAATTCCAACTCACAGAACATGCTCCATGCCATTCACACCTCACTCCTTGAAGAACAGAGCCCAGATGGCTAAGCGAGAACATCCAGGGCTGTGGGTTGTGGGTCTCAAAGGTTGTGGGACTGGGGGCATCATGCAGCTTCCCTGCTGGACCCACCAGGGACATACACTTTGTCCACCTCCCTGCAGAGCATCGATCATAGGGGGCTGTATTCACATCTGCCTGCTCCACTTGGCTGCCCGCTGAGAGAGCTGGGGCGAGGTTGATCTCTGCATCCCTAGTGATTAGCAGCAAGAGGGAGACCATCCATCTCTGTTCTGCTAGTGAAGACAGTGATTCAGCACTGAATGCTCTTTCTTTCTATTAGTGGTCCCCTCATAATTAAAGCATAACAACAGACACCACTTCTACGGCACTTTCCAAGCACCAGGCTCCAGTCTGAGCATCACTTGACTTGCAGTAACTCATTTACTCTTTAAAACAACCCTGTGAAGTTGGTAAGAGCATTAATGTCCTCATTTGATGGGTGAAGAAATCAAGGCACAGAGAGGATGAGTGACTCGTGCAAGATCACACAGCAAGTGGGGGTGGCAGAAGGGAGACCTGCCCCCATCAGTCCTGTTCCAGAGCCCTGTCACCACCACAACCATCAGCCAACGCCCTGTTCAGACGGGGATGAGGTGAGAATTGGGTACTGAACCAAAAGACTGAAGGAACAGGTGGTAGAGGTGAAATGCCAAAGATTAGAAATTCAGGCTCGTAGTGACTACAGGAGAAAATTAATTTCTGCTTTGATACATGAAGTGATATTTGCAGAGTAAGCGCCTTACCAGAAAGTCAACAATTCCTGCTCAGTGTCACAGCAGTACCCGGGGACGTGGCAAAGTTGGCAGCCGGTGGGATGGGCATGCGGGCAGGGACTTAGTGACTCCTGTCTTGGGTCTCAAAGAGACATCTAGGGCCCCAATCCCTGCAGGCTTGGCATTCTAACCGAGAGACACAGCATAGATTGTTACAGATCACTGTAGAAACGAATTGCATCACGGCTGGTTGATTTGTCAGGAGGAACGTTAAGACATTTGAGCTATGGGTGGAGGCGGAAGCTGCAGCCCGCAGAGCATGCGCACTTTGCCGCTGATCTATTTCTGACGCTGTGAAATGAACCCGGTCTTCCCGGCTTGAGGACTGCGGCGATGTGATGCGTTACCCAGGAGCGTGCGTGCCTCTGCGCCTTCACCCTACGTTCCTCTGTCATCTCCTCAGTCTCCAAGTGAGGAGTCCTTTATTCTATGCACACTGCTCTTTGGAAAGTCGCCGAACACCTGCAAGTCACCTAGTCCTGGGATCTTTCACGTCTTCTCAGCGCGTTGAACCCAGTGCAATTCTCTTCTCCCGAAAACTCTCTCCTCTGTTCCCTCCCCTCCTCCCTCTCCCCCAAGCTCATCTCCTCCAGCTGGACCTTCATTCAGGAATGGATGTGTCCTCTTACTCTTCACTCTACCAATCCTCCCTGAGAAAGGTTACTGTTTCTATAAGACATGATGATGGCGAGGAGGACAGGAATAGGAACCCCAGTTAATGGTCACTGAATGTTCACCAGGGGCTGGCACTGATCTCGTACCGACCCACAGAACACTCATCACAGCTCTAAAAGGAGGCACTGTTATCCTGCCGCCTTTACCCAGGGGAAAAGTGAAGCTCAGAGATGTTAAGTTACTTGTTCAAGGGCACACAGCTAGGGAAGAGCAGGCCAGGAGTCTGGGACTCTCTGCACTTTAAGTGTTTTGCACAGATCTACTGGACCCCTTCTCCACTCCTGGCTGCTGCTCTCAGCGGGAAGTGGGTTCCTGCATTTGCACGTCTAACTGCCACTAAGCTGTCTGCATACCTACCCTGCTTTTTTCCCTCTTTATCTGCAAATGAGCCTTTCTTTACTGACTTCTCTATGTATCAGTGACACCACAATTCCCCCATAGTTGGCTTGGGGCTTGCCATGGAAAAAACCAAACTTTAACCCACTCAGCTCCACTATCTCCTACACAGAGTCAGGCAGCTGTCTTCCTATTATTTTCCCTTGGAAATACCTGTAGACCAACTCACGTCAGTTGTATGAGCCCAGAGGGCTTCTGCAAACTCTCAAGTGCACCTTCCTCATTTCAAATGAGCAAACTGCAGTCCAGAGAGGTGGAGCAGCCCACGGAGACCACTGAGTGAATCAAAGTGAGGGCCAGAGTTTGGATCAACACAGTTGTATTTGGGAGCTTCTTGAGCGATGGAACAGGTCTTTCTCGTCTTTGTACACTGCTCAAGGCTTAGAACAGTACCTGGCACACAGTACGTGTAAGTGGCTTTTAAAAATTATCTATTTCAAACTTTATATTCCTGCTTCTGTTACCCTTTTCATATCTTGATCTTCTCAACTCTGGTTTATTGTTGATCTCTGCCTGCTTTCACACTCTTCCTCTTCCTGCACACAGACAGGAGCCTCATCTTCCTAAAGCTCTGATTTCATCTGAACCTTCACACTTTCCATAGGCTTATGTGCCCCTTGGATGAGCTTTTCCACAGTCTGGCTCTTGCTTCTTTCTCTCATTTCTTCTGGCAATTTTTTTTTTAGGGACTTAGGGGTATGGTGGTGATGGTGATGAATTTGTTTTCTTGAAAATGTTTCCTCACTTCTTAATCCCTTCAGTGCAGGTATGCTGCCACCAGGTGGCAGTAATGTATCACTAGGGTGAACCAAATCAATGTTTTAATTATAGACTGGAGAAATGGACCAAACATGGTCCACTTCTCATTTTAGTATGAAACTATAACTTTAAAAAGCCCAAACAGCATAACTGAAAGACTTATAGTCGGATATGTTACATTAACTCCTTGATGAAGTCATCAAGGAATTCATTCAAGTTGCTCAGGGATTCCTTTCTCAGCAACCCCACTATGTTGCAGCAGACCAGACAACTGAAGTCTACTGACCTTGTTTAAATCATTTAGTAGGAAGACTCCTCTGTCTGGAGCTCTGGTTTCTTTAATACCAGAAAGAGACGAGATGGGGAAATAGTCACAGAATAGCCTCGGAGGCAAGTGGTGGTGTAACCCCGTGTGGGTTTTCTTCCATTGTTCAGAAGAAAGAACCTCTTTACTTGGCTAATTTTCATTTTCTGCCCCTCCTTTTCCTCCCTAAGGCTGGGAATGATTTAAGCTTTTTTTTTTTTTTTTTTTTTTTTAAATCAAACCAAAGGAACGGGACCCTAAGGCTAAATGGTGGACTCTGATCTCAGTAAGCAACTTCCATTAAAAATGGCTCAGCTGATCCATCTAAGCCTAAGTACCTATTTCTAAATTTAATGTACATCCTTGTGTATTTTTATACATAATAAAATATCTGGGGTGAGTAGGAAGGGGATAATTCCTTGCAAAAGTCTCAGTTGCACTTTTGCATCAATAGGCACAGATATTTATGAGATACCTGATGCCTGAGTTCATCAGCAGGAATCACGTCTCTTCTACTTCAGCGTCTCCCCAGCTGCCTCCACCAGTGAAGACTAAGAACTCTGAGTTATGTTTCTCGACTCCACATTTCTCCTCGCCTTCTTTCTGACAAATTTTGAGATGTTTATGATAGCTTCTCACTGTGAAGTTTAGAAATCTCTACCACTCACTTTTACTCAGCCAAGTGATGAAGGCATCTATTCTGAATTCTAAAGGCAAAAAGAAAAAAGAACAGGGAGCGGAAAAACATGACTGTCTTTATCTCCAACATAAATGTGTGGGGAGAAATTAAAGCTGAGTGTGAAATTCCCTGACACCTGTGTGGAATGTTAGTGTAGTTGGGGAAGGCTATCAACCTAGAGTCCTGGCTGCCTTGTTTCTGCACCCAGGTGATAAAGCCACCTCCTTTGTGGCACACACGTGTGCACAAATTAGGGCCAAGTGTGAAAACGGCAGCATCTGATTTTTTTCCGCCAGACATTCATCTTAGGGAAAACTTAGAAAGTGTTTCTGAAAGAACTTTTCTTTCACCTGTATAAGAATGGCTCAACTGGGTGAAAATGAGGCAGTTATTCACCTCATCAAAATTATTTAATCTCTCTCAACCTCAGTTTTCTCATCTGCAAAATGGGAACACTGTTATCCACCTGTCAGTATTCTGTGGGAATTAAAGGAAAAAGTAGGAGCCAGCTTGGAAGTTCGATCAGGTGAGTCTAAGCAGTCTCCACTGCCATGGAAAATATTCATTGAAAAATCAAATTTAAAAAATTAAAATATAATTAATCCCCTGGAGGCAACATCATAATTAACTAGCATGGCCTCATTTCAAAAATCCTAGCCCTTTGGATTAGGGATGTGGATAAACAGTGCCAGCATTTCTTAAGAGCTTTAATTTCTCACCTGAAACCTGGGAATGTAGGCATTTGGGACGGGGGGTTGGAGGTTCTCTGTGAACTTCTCTTTTCATCAGAGGAAAGTTCTGGCTCCCCATACATCATGAGTTCTGTCACCATCTCTGGGGACTCAGCGTTCTAACTACTAGCAGACACTTAAAAAGCAGCTAATATTTGGTTGGAATTTTATACCTTCAGGCAAAAATAACCCCAAGCATATTCTCAACAGAGTGGAATATGGTGAATGAAACCAAAATTAACTTGGTGGACAGAGATTCAAACTGGTTTGAGCACACTGTCCAACAAAGGTCTACTACGTGAAGCATTGTGTTTCAGCTCCTTCCTTGTTACTATTTTATTATTGAAAACATTGATGGGGGAATGTTTGGGGACCATAAAAGGCCCCTGAGCACTTTCATGCTGGCAAGGGCTCTTCACAAGAGAGACTGCACAGCGAGGTGGGCAAGAGCATGAATCTGGTGCCCCATGGCTCCTGGCTCGGCTCCTCAACAACTGGGCAGCCTTGGACAAGTTCCTTAACCTGTGGGTCAAGATTTGAAAGGTCTTTCCAGGGGATTCTAATGCACAGCAAAATTTTAGAGTATTGATTTGGGCAGGTTCCTTAATGTCTTTAAACCTCAGTTTCACCATCTATAAAATGGGAAAATCCTAGCTTATAATGTACTTTATACGACGGTGCTAAAGATTAAATGAGATAAGGACTGTTCAGTGCTTGGCATCTTGGTACATAGCAAGGGCTCAGTAAATGTCAGTCTCCACCATCATTATCCTCATCACAATCATTGCGACTGTCATGGTCACTCTTGTCATGATCACCATCACTGTCATCATCACAGTCATTCATCACCATCACTGCCATCGTCACTGCTGCCGCCGCTGTCATAATTGTCAGCCTCTATGGGAGGTGCCATTGATCCCTCTAGGGAGTCTGTAGATTCCTTGGTACTTAACACAATGATCCTGAATTCTTGTTTCTTTTTCCCATCCTTTGGGAAAAGTGAGATACTAGCAATCGATAAAAATTCCCTATGAGCTAAAAATGTTGATTTCACTCTGTTCAGGCCCCAAATGTACAAGTTAAACTTCTTTGTAACCTTCTACACACATTGAAAACATGCTCCCAATGATGGTCACGCCTGCGGGTACAGCGTTGCAAGCTCACTCCTTATATGAAGTCACTCGGGCTCCTGCACCCGTTGTGGAAGGGGCCACCGACCACCTTCTCAAAGGTGTGGCCTACACACACAGGGGTGACGTAGCATAAATGTAGCTAGAACTCCCTCAGCCGTTCTAAGCATCACTGGGGGAGTAGGTCACCCACTATATCAAATTTTCAGCTTCAGATGAATTCCTTTTTGCGTTTCGCAAGGGAGGTGATAAGTATTTTCTGAGCTATTTTTCAGTTGCAAGCTTCAGTCGGCTGAGATAAAATATGCAGATCGAGTCCTGAACAGCTGTAGCACTCCAGAGTGGCTGGTATTTTGGTGGGCTTTATTTTAAAGTCTTTGACAGTTCAATCTCACTAAATAATTCAGCTGTTTAGGAAAAGCCATACGATCTTAAAATAAGTCCCTGAAGGTCAAGAATATAGGTTGAAATTTCATTTTTTCGGTGAACAGCATTTGACAAAATAACAGAAATGTCCCTTGTAATAGCTCTTACTTTACATCTTTGAATGAAATTACCAAGCACACATCAGTGGATGTTCATTTATAAACATCCTACCTCTCCTCCATGCATTTCTGGCAGAGCATTAAGTTACCATTCACATTTCACTGCTCCCAGTGAAGTCAGAGATTCCAAAGAACAATTTCAAAACGCAGCTCTAACTTGAGGTGTCACTGATCATTTGGAAAGCTCTTTGTTACATCTAGCCCAGGAAAATACAAGCCTCACATCGTGGAAAAACTGAAGTATTGACTTCATAAATCTGTAAAGAAATAGGGAAAAAATACCACGTAAAAGTTTTCCAGGATAAAGCTGAATCCTGCTCATCTATCATCAGGCTCTTCAAGGGGATGTGCAATTCAGGAGCAAAGCATTTGCATCCAGAGAGATATTGGCCAAGGATTTCTTTGTGCCCCTGGAAGATGGGTATTTTGGCTGAGTCACCTGAGGGTAGTTCTGAAATAGCTACCCATGGAGTGGGAAGACAGGGTGTGAAGTTCTTTGCGGAAATCTCACCTAAACTCATGCAGAATCCTACGATTTTTGAGGCTGAGGGGATGCTAAGGTCCATCAGCTTCAAATACCTCCATATCCCATTTTACAGGTGAGAAAACTGAGCCCCAGAGAGAATACATGATGTGTGTCCTTTAGTGCACCAATAACAAAGCCAGAGTCAACATGCAGGTAGCACCGGGTCGCAGGGAGAACACACATCAGGGCTGGCCTGTGTTCTTCCATTCTGGCTGACAGGTACGTAGAGCCATTCTCGTTACATACAAAACACATTTAGTTTCTACACTGTGATTCAATCCTGACTGTGTGACTCAGGCCAAATCCTTCAAATCTTCTCAGTGCCAGCCTCCTTATAAATAAAACCCCGTTACGAAATCCCCACCTCATAAGGATGGTGTATGAATGATGTATGTGTGTATATATATATATATATATATGTATTGAAGTACAGTCAATTACAATGTGTCAATTTCATGCAAATGAAATTCTATACTTAAAGACTCAGAACAAAGGCTTGTGTACAATAACACACAACAAAGGCTCATGCTTGGATTTATCCTCTTTGATGTCCTAAAACATTTTCTCTTGGACTAGGGTGTGGGGCCCATCATAAGGGGAACCTAGATTTTCTAGAGCTGAATTGTCATAAAATCTACTTGTAGTGTAGATTTCATGGGTACTTCCATACATTTCAAACCCTGTTTCCCTTTTGGTTCAGGAAAATGCAGGTGTTTAATGTGTCACACTGCTAAGCAGCATCTTGGTGGCAGCTGTGATCGTCAGAAGTCACATCAGGAAAAGCTTAGCCTAGTGCCACTCATAGAAGCTGCCTACCTCTAAAGAATAGCATGGAAAAATTTATAAATAAACTTTCCTCATGTATCACAAGTTATTCATGTACCTTTTTGAAAATTTAGAAAATATCAGTGACCAAAAAAGTGAGAAATAAAAACCACTCATAATTCCACCACTCAGTGAAAGTCATTGTTACTATTTCGATAGGAACACATTTTACACAGATTTAACAAAACAGGTCCTTACTTTTTGTCAATGTTAAATGCATTGAGGAGTTTTCCCCCAAGTAATTAAATAGCTGCTTTTAAAATGGATATGCAGTATTCCGTCATTCACGTATTCCACTACCAGGAAAGCACTGAACGGGTCAAGTGTGATTACCAACCACTCAGAAGGGGGAGAAACAGCTGGTAGAACCACAGGGTAAACCAGATGATCACTGGCCATAGTTGTGCTATAACCTGTTTCTGACTTGAAACATTTCATTCTTATTTAAGAAAGTTTTCTGGTCATAGCAATACCATCAGCAGATGGTAACATCCCGACATGCATCTTTAACTAAATTATGAGGTTGAATTCCTAGAAGTGTGGTGGCTGATCAAAGGAGAAGCACAAGTTTGGAATGTTGATGGAAGGTGAGCTTTCCAGGATACCCACCTCCAGGTTGGTCACAGTCATGGGCTCATGTTTCCTTCCTTGGCAAACAGCCCCAAGGGGACAACTAAGAAAGGCTAAATAGTTGTGTGGGAAGGACAGCAGGACACCCCTCCTCCCTCTGTCTCCTGACTGTGCTCTGTTACAGGAGAGATTCTAGTTGCAGAGACACCCTCCCCACAATGTAGTGAGCTCTGATTTCCACAGTACCTGGGGCCACTAGGATGGAGGAGTCTTCTGGGGCTCTTGTCCCTGCTTTGGTGCCTCTACTGCCGAAATAATTAGATGTGGGCAAGCCACTCCATCTGTCCTGGTCAGGGGTGATTTTCTTACATGTAAAGGAGATGATTGGGTCAGACCAATAATCTGTTCCCTTTTGGTATCATCAGCCTAAGAGTCTGAATTCTGTGCCCCACATTCGAATGCTCCTGCATTTTATTACTGAAATCTTTGTTTCACATCCTCAATCTCCCCTCCCTTCCATCTACACCCCTCAAACAATCAAGTTTCCATCTGCACAGGGACCAAGGCAACTTTTTAAAAAATGTAAATTGTCCAATGATTTCTCCTTCCTCTAAGATAAAAGCCAGCCTCTCTGCTACTCTCTGCACAGACACATGCAGTCTTACTCCTGCCCACCTCTCCAGCCCCATCCTCCCCTTTGGCCACTGCGTTGGCAGGAAAACCACAGTCCTATTCAAGCTCATTCCTACTTCAGAGCATTTGAAATCCTGTTTCTTCTGCCTGGCATGCTCTTCCCCCCAGACCTTCCTTTAGCTAAGCTGTTTTGGGTCTCAGCCTCTGAATTTGCTATTTCCTTTGCCTGGAACATGTGTCCCCTGGTATCAATTTCTTCTTGCCTTATGAGACCTCAGCTCCAATGTCTCTTCTTTGGAAGTCACTGGTCTGACCACACTGATTCAAGGTGCCCTCCTCTTCAGGGACTCTTAACCATACTGTCTTATTTATTTTCATTTAGCCCCAACATTATCATGTTTTATTGACTTACGATTGTTGTATACCATATAAACTATGACAATGAGTGGAGACCTCAGATCGACAACACTCACAAAATACTTGTTGAATGAATGTGGGGAGGAAAGAAAAACTAGCCATTGGCACCCAGGAGCTGGCCTGGTGCCAGTAGGTGGATGTTGGCGTTCTTTTCTTGAAGGTGAACAAACTCACAGAACATCTGCATCAGACGAGGCCACTAGGTGACCACGGTGGCCCAGGGTGGGAACAGACCACTTCACGACTGAGTCTGAACATTGTCCAAGCCACCCGCTTTCCTGGCTCATAGAAGTGAGCTGCTCCTTTGCTGATTACGGCTGTCACCTCACCATTGTCCACCCTACCTACCGATAGATATATTAGGTTCCAGTCATAGAATTACCCCTGACTTCCAAAGCATGCAACTTGGAGCAATGCTCCACTTTTATGAACCTTCCCGCAGTTACTATGAGCCCTGATTCTGTAAGTCTTCCTTAACACCCTCTTGTAAGGATGCTCACGTTCCCCACGGAATGGTCTTCCTCCCTCCAATGAGCAACAAACCCAACTTGTTTAACTACAGGTGTGTTCCTGGTGGCCTCTGGCTGAAAGGCAATGACAGTGGAAAAATAATAATAAGTAATAGCTTCTTTTTCTTGAGTAACTGTTATGTGCTGGACACCACTATTTCCAATAAAACAGCCTTGGAATATAGATGTTACTATTCTTATTCTGATTGAAAAGTTGAGGACATTGAGCTCACACTGGATAAGTACTTTCCCGAGGTCACACACCTACTGGAGGGAAGTCCGCCATTTGAACTGTGCCTTCCTAACTTCAAGCTTGTATATTTTCTCATTATTACAGCGTTTCTTTTTTTCTCCTTTTCCTTTAGAAATGATGTTGGGTGCTCTAAGCTAGTAATGAGGATATGTATGGTAAATGTGTTCCCTACACTAATTTCCCAATTGGAAATGATTAACATTCCTGATGGTCTTGACGCTGTGAATGTTTGTGTTTTAGGTTTCTGCCCTTTCAATGTCGTGGCTGCACAAGGTTCCTGGCACAATCTCGAACATACAGAACGTGTTCAAGAATATGTTCATCATCAGAGGAAATCTTTTAAGACAATCACTCTGCCATTTAGGGGAGTGCAACTGTGAAATGAGAAAATATTTAAAAACATGGATTTGTGAGAAAGGTAATTCTCCACACAGGTTTTAGTATGAGAGAGTTCATTAGCTTTCTGTATGTTGTATTATTGCTCTTTAAATAATGTCTTCTACCTTTTGTCTTTGAGATCGGACAAATGAATGAATTTGAATTTAAGTTTCCTCAGAAATTAAACTCAAGGTTGTTGGTAAATGAAAATATATGTGGATTTGCAGATTCTAATATATATATCTATATATATATTAGATAAGAAACAAGTTCACACGTATAGCACAGGGAACTATATTCAATATCTTATAGTAACTTATGGTGAAAAAGAATATGAAAATGAATATATGTATGTTCATGTATGACTGAAGCATGATGCTGTACACCAGAAATTGACACAACATTGTAAACTGACTATACATACATATATATATATATATATACAAAAGAAGAAAATATATGTGTGTGTATGTGTCTATGTGTGTGTATATATGGGTATTTAGAATTAACAGATCATTACTGAGAGTCAACAGTGAACACAGCCCTGTGCTAGGTGTTTTCATCAATGCCATCTCCAATACATTCATTTCAGATGCTTGCATTCCTAAATGAATTCATAGGAAGAGAAGAAGTCAGTAATATAGACCTGGTGCCAGTAGTTCAGACAGCATCTGGTACCTGATCTGAATCAGTTCCCCTCCATTCTGTGGTCTGAAATTTCCATGAGCTGGAAATCACTGGGCAGCTGGGTTGATAGAGCTTGGTGAATATCAAAGACCAAACATTCCAGTCTCATCTGATTCTAGAAAAGCCTTTAGGACAAGTCCCTAAGGGTACTCCTCTGGGTAGCTCGATACAGCAACCCAGGGTCTCTGATTAGGGTACACACCTCTTGAACCATCATGGGGCTTTAATCAGAACAGCGGCATGATCAGGTTTGTCTTAGAGGCGGGGGAGAGTGGGATTGAGTGGGGAAGGCAGGCCGCACAGAGGGTGGGAACGTGCACCGCGGGAGTAGCCGGGAGGATGGAGAGATGGAAGTATATGAAAGACATCGAGGAGCAGACATGATGGGTGTTGACTGGCTGTCTTGGAGTGAGAAAATGCATTTATCTAGATTGAATACTCTTTACTTGCTTTTTACCCTACGTTGAATCCCACAGTAATTTCTACTTTTTCTTTTCAAGAACACTTTTTTTAAGAACACTTAACATGAGACATACTTTCTTACCCAAATTTTAAGTCCACCATATTGTTAACTATAGGCACAGTGTTGAACAGCACATCTCTGGAACTTACTCATCGTGTAGAACTAACAGTCACTTTATACTAGTTGAACAGCAACTCTCTGTTTCCCCTCCCCCCAGCCTCTGGCAACCAGCATTCTTCTCTCTGCTTCTAGGAGTCTGACTATTTTGGATACTTCTTATAAGTGGAATCACGCAGTATCTGTCCTTCTGTGACAGGCTAATTTCGCTTAGCATGACGTCATCATGTTGCTGCACATGGCAGGACTTCCTTTTTTGTTCAGGCTGAGTAATAGTCCACTTTATGTATACACCACATTCTTTATCCATTCACTCATCAATGGACATTTAGTCCTGAACTGTTGTTATATAGAGTGGATCTGAGGTAAGTGGGAAAAGGGGAAATTGAGGATGCTCACTTTTTTCCTGGCTTGGGATACATATTGGAAGAATCATAAAGATAGGTGGGTCACTGAGTAAAGCCTTTATTTTATTTATCGAATGTGTATATTAAGCTGAACATGTTACCTGTTCTAAGTGTTTTATGGATATCATTTCATTGAATCTTTATTATATCCCCATGAGGTGGGGACTATTATTATCTCATCTAACAGATGAAGAAACGGAGCCACAGGGGGGTCAAGTAATTTGCCCAAGGTCACACAGTCAATAAATGAGAGCTGGCTTCCAGAGCCTGTGCTTTTTAACCACTACACATTTCAACATTTTCTTGGAGGCCCAAATCGGGATCTAATGCTTATGAACATCAGTCTATTGGTGGGAAAGGCATGAGACCTAGCATACCTCAAGGACAGCCAAGGGAAAGTTGGTTTTATTGTTTTGACTTTGATTAAATTTGGTCCCAAGCACCACAATCAGGAAACAGTTTCATCATCCTAGTCTCTTACATGAGGGAAAAAAAAGGTGGTGAGTTTCTGATGGAGGCTCTGATGGAGTTTTAAACATAATTATTTTAAGCCTGTTTATCCATAAAGAGCCCTACCAATGGCACATGATGATTTATCTCTATGGATTAAATGTCACAATTGAGGAGCTGTGGTCTAAATCATACATTCACGGCAGACCTTGAAAGACTCTGGAAGGTCTCCCAGCTGTACGCACAGAAGTCGACCAAAGTTTTCAAACTTTTCTTTTTATTATCATGTAACTGAAATTACAGATGGAATACATTACTTAGTGTATCGCATTTTGATAGTCACTTAGAGCACCAACATTTTTCAAAGATCCAACTTTATCTGTCCAGGTAAGTCTAACGTATTCACTATTGGATTCATGACCTCATACCAGTTTGAAATAAAGCATAAACGCTCCTGAGCCAAAGAAAACAGCTGAGTACTTGGGCATGTTACTATTCATTGACTTTTTTTTAGAATAATAAACACCATGCATGGTACATCACTATAAACCCCAATATGGAGGAACATATATAGTGAAATTGCTTGAGAATGAGATAACCAATGAAATGGAATTTCAGAAGAAGAATATTTGTTATAGTCTTCCTTAAAATTTTAATTTGGTAAGCACACCTTTAGTAGTCTTGAGCAGGGCTTCTCAACCTTGGCACAGTTGACACTGGGGCCAGATAATCCTTTGTGGTGTAGGCTGTCCTGGGCACTGTAGGATATTGAGTGCCATCTCTGGCCTCTCCACACTAGATGCCAGTAGCACACCCCAGTCCTGACAACCAAAAGTGCCTCCAGACATTGTCAAATGTCTTTGGGAGGGGAGTGCACAAAATCATTCCAAGATAAAACCACTACTCTAGAACATCACTATTCAACAGCATTGGCTATGAAAGCCTGTTCTGTAAAGGATTGTTTTGGGGGCATATGAGACCACATGCTCATTTATTAAACAACTATTTATTGAGTGCTTGGTAAATGTCAGGTGAAGGGAAAGTCTTGGATGAAATGGCAGTGAGCAAAATATAGTGAACATGGGCTATCGCTTAATAACGGTGTAAAGGTTGATTTGACTCTTGCCATCTCTTGCAGATAGATAAGATTTGTAACTATTCAAAAGAAAAAATACACTAAAACTTTGCAAGCAGCTTATTCACAGATGTAGTCTGAAGTCTCTTCATTAGATGGTGTAGAAGAGTCAATCTCTTCAATACACCTTCCACCCCATACACATACACATACAAATGTATTTATCTCACACAAGCACATGCACATCCTTCCTTATCAGCAGACAGTTCAGCTGTGACCAAGAACCTTTAAAGAAAACACAGAAGTTTTTCTCTCATGTAGAAGTCTGTATGTAGGCATCCCTGAGCTGGTGCAGGGCTCTTCAATCTTGGAAGACTCAGGCTCTGCCTTTTTGCTCTGCCATGTGGGCCCTCCATTCCCTAGATGGCTACTTATGTGCCCACTTTCTTGTCCACATTTCACCGAGCAGGAAGGAAAGCAGGGGTTAAAGAAAATGACAGGGGGAAAGCACCAGCATTTTATAACGGGAGATCCCCAGAGGTAGCCACACAGTGCATTGGCACCATCTTAGCCATATGACTACATGTAGCTGCAAGGGATGCTGAACAATGTATTCTTTACTCTGGGTGGACATATGCCCCAAGGATCTTTCTATTCCTCTAGAGGAAGGGGAGAACAGATTGGAAGACAAGGAGCAACTTCAACCTCAGTCATCCAGAGGCAGTTTTCCTTTTTACCCTTTTCTCCTCTCCACTGACGTATCAACTACACTGGAGTTCTGAATAATTAATATAATACTACCTCTTTATAAAAACACCAATTGCTCTTGATCTGAAATTCCATTTCATTTGATACATTGGCAAATATTTAATAACCAGCTCTTCTCGGGGTGGTGTGGTATGGGGGGGAGACAACCTGATTTCTAAGTTTGCCGATCTCTATGGTGTAAATACTACCACTATGGCCAATTGATTTCAAGGTACCAAAATCTCTGAAGGTGGTATTGGAAAGAAACATACACAATTGGCTCTCACGACCAGGTATGAGCTGGCTTCTCCACAACTTTGCTTATTAGGAAACACTCAGTGTGGGCCTGGTACAAAGTAAACTCTAAATAGTCTATTTCATTAACAAATTAAAATAAACGATATGCATTTATACCCCATTCATTTCTCGTATATTTACTGAGTGCCTACTATGTGCCAGGCCTGACATTAGCCACTTAGTCGGGGTGAAATGGCTGGCAAAACAGACAAGATTCCTTCTTTCACATAACAGAGCTTATAATGTAATGAGGAAGACAGGCAAGCAATCCACGACAACGGTAAGTGCAGAAGGACAGTTGTGCTAAGTGTGGAGGGAGGGACTAACACGGGGGCTCAGCCTCAGCTAGGGGCACAGCCAAGTTTCATCAGCTGAGCTGAGCCTGGAGGCTGAGCCAGACTCATCTAGACTGGGGTGTCAAGTACAAGCATGTCGGCAGAGGAAAGAGTATCAACCAAGACCCCATGACGGGGTGGGGACAGCATGCATGTTTAAGGGAG
The DNA here is from genome assembly GCF_009834535.1 of Camelus ferus. Taxonomy (NCBI): domain Eukaryota; kingdom Metazoa; phylum Chordata; class Mammalia; order Artiodactyla; family Camelidae; genus Camelus; species Camelus ferus. The sequence continues at coordinate 56,026,005 of NC_045704.1, read as the reverse complement.
GCTGGGGCAGAGCACACTGGGCATGGGAGAGTGGAATGAAGGGGGTGAGGACAGGAAGCAAGAGCTGGACCACGTCAGAGTCAGACATTGGTTTATATTTTAGAAGCAACAAGGAGCTCTGAGGGCTTTGAAGGGAGTGCCACGATATCAGCGTTTGGGAAGAAGATTACTCTGCTTGTGCCAATAAGGGCACATTAAATGGGGGCTTAATAAATGCAGGCATACCAAGTATAAGGCTCTTACAATAGTTCAAGAGAGAAGCAATGGCCTATCACTGGCTAGGGTGGTGGCAGTGAACACAGAGAGAAATGGACATATTTCCGACAAATTAAGGGGTGACATCCAGAGGCTGGGGCGTGGGTAGGCTCTGGGGGAAATACGGGAAAGGACTGTATCTACAGTTACTAAGAGGTGTCTTACTTTGGACATTGAGTAGATTCTGGGTCTTTTATTGAGTTTGGGGTGGAGGGAGTGGAGGAGAGGTTCTAAGTTAGATTTTGAGCATGGACACTTGAATCATTTCATCTTTTGATAATTTTTGAGGAAAACATTCCTTCATCTTATGCCCATCATGCCAGTGGAGAAGTAAGTTCAGAGCCAATGCCATCCAGTTAGCCAATGGGGACCAGCAAATGGGAATGGAACATAGGTCTTATGATGCCAATCCCTATGGTCTTTCCATGATGTAACACAAACTGGCTCCAACAGGGTCCATCTTGAACCCGTGCAGAAAGAATTTAGTTACAGGAAAATCCTCATTAACCTGAGCTGCAAGGTGGGACCTCGGCTTATGTACAAAGAAGACTGAGCTATTAACGATGCTCCTTCAAATTGCTTTGAACAATTTCTTCTGCACTGGACTAATGAGCCCTCCACAGCACTTCTGGGAAACCTCTCACCTTATAAAATAAAGTCCCTCAGATCATGTTCTGAATATTAAACTTGCTAGGATGAAAAGAAAAATAAGCAAGAGAAAAAATTGATTTCCCTCCACCCCACGCAAAGAAGATACTTTTCAATGAGATTAAGAGTGTTTTGCACTGAGGGAGAAAAAAAATCACTGCAAATTATTACCAAAATCACAATGCTGAGTAATAAAGGCATTTAAATGCTCTCATCTCCTGCATAGTTCTTGTATAAACACATACAATGTGACCTGACAGTAGCTAATGGTATAGTCAAGGAATCTACACCAGCCTCGGTCTGCCACATTTGCCCATCAGGTCTGCACCACTGAATTTGAGAGGGCTCCCCTTCCCTTGTGCCTGCTAACAAATCTTCTGGTGGCGGTGCTTCTGAGTCTAAGATTTTTAGGAGAAAACACATCTGGTCCCTGAGCTAATGAAAATGGAACTTCTTCCAGTCACAGACATTGAAGCCAACTGCCTTTGGTAAAATGAGCAGGTAAAGAGAACAATTCATGATCTTGTTATCCTGGGTCAGTGTAGTCTGTCACATAGTTTTACATCACGGATTCTATTAAATGGAATAGACTGCCCTATTCACATGGAAGCTGAGTTAGACATCACAGCTTTTTTCTCTGCTGACTAATGAGACCCACTCGACAAGCTTAAAGACAAGGCAGGATAAGTTCTAGTTCCCCCATTTTACAGATATGGCAAGTGAAGCTCCAAGATGCTGGGGAACCAACTGATCATCACATCCGAAGTAATACAAGAGTCAGGACTAGAACTCAGGGCAGCTCCTTCCTTGATCCTAACACTCTCTCTACAAGCAAGTTCCAGGAGGACAGGGACTAGGTCTGGTTTTGCTCCTTAGTATCCAGCACACAGGAGGTGTTCAGTAAATCTGCTGCTTTGTGCCGCTCCTTCCCTGAGGCACGGTGCAGTCGAGAGGCAAGGGGATCGGCAAGCAGAACACCAGGCTTTCCCCGAGAGCACGGGTAAGGAATGCACCCTCTTTAGCCCTTGGCTTCTTTTCTGAAAAATGAAAATAATCCTTACCAGCCCTAACTAGGAAGAAGGGCCATAAGGATCAAGTCAAACAGGGCGATGAGCAGTTGTCTCAAACAGCACCTGTTTAAGACGTCATGGCCATTTTTCAAATGAGGAGAATACTCCCAGCGACCTGTTTGCTGCTCTTGATCAGACCTGCAGCCTCCAAGGCTGTGTGCAAGGCGCAGCTGCAGAGACCCAGCTGCCTGTGTCGTGCAACTTCGCCTTCCAGAAACTTTCCTGGGGAGTCTTCAGGGCAGCTTGTGACATTCATGTGAGCCTCAGGGTTTTCTAGATCTCTGTTCACCCACAGGCAGAGAAACACGGTGGCCCTTGCAGGCCAGAACTCACCTTGACTTCAGTCTACAAGTTTTCCTTAAAGATCAATTTTTACCACTGTATTTACAGCAGCTGCGATCAAGGCGGTGGGCGGTGGGTGGGCTGGGGATCCTAGGTCACTATTCTCTATACTACGGGAAAACATCTCAACTCTCAGTCCCCAATCAATTATTTGCTAGTCATTCCACTTGGGACATATTTCCCAATCTTTCTCAGCCTCAGTTTCCTCACCTGTGATTAGAGGATAACAACTACCACTCAAGCAGTTCATAGGATTAAACCGTATAACGCAATGTGAGCGGAATAGCTCTAACAGGGACCACTGCAGCTACTGGTGCTCTGAGTGTGGATCTGTGGTATCCCAGCTCCTTTGACAATTCATTTTCTCTTATTCAACATGTATGGTGGCCTGGTGGATAAGACAGAGCTCCACATGACTGGGATCCCAGTTCGCTTCCAAGCTGTGTTCGCTGCGAATCATCAATTTCCAAAGCAGCAGCTGGATTGCACCTACAATTGACCACCTCTCATCAGCAAGTCTGGCTCCACCACAGACCAAAGGACTATCCTCTTGCGTCTGGTTGATTTGAAAGCCTCCTAACTTTAATCCTTGCTTCTGTTTTTGCCCCCCTCTGTGGTCTGTCTCTTAATACACTGGCCAAAAGGATCATGCTAAAAATGTAGGTTAGATCACACCCCTCCTCTGCTCTAAAGCCTCTTGTGGCTTCTCCCCATATCACTCAGAGCAAATCCTAAGTTTGTAAATGCCCTATGAAGACCTCCACAGTTTGCACACCTCTGCCCTACTTCTCTGCCATTATTTCCTGCTACGGTGCTTGAATGAGGAACGAAAGCAGTAAGGAGACAGGACCAAAATGGTCAAAGAACTCTAACCCATACTTGCCACGCTTGGTTCAATCAAACCAACTAAGTAATGGCTGAAAGAATTGGTGTTTAAATGGAAGTAGACCAGAAGAGCATGACACACTATTCTCCCCTCAAATGCCTGGAATATGGGAGGGGAAACCACTAAGTAAAAATACAACTGCTGGGTAGGAATATAGGAATTTCAGATCAATGTTGACAAAGAATCTTCTTACAATCTTATTTAACAATGAATGGAATGGACTTTCACGAGAGAGTTAATTCTCCACTATTGCAAAGACTCAAGCAGAGACTGGAAAATTATGAGAGAAGCAAGATTTCAAACATCAGAAGGTAGATGTGATGAGACTATATTTAATTTCTCTGTTAACCCAGAGAGTCTATGATTTGTAACATTGAAGAATAGAGGGAAAATAAATAAGAATCAACTGCTTTAGCTTCAACAACTGTAAAAGCAATTAAATGTCAGCAGAGAGTGCATATCATAGTGGAACACTGCAAAGGTGTTTTACAGGATGATCCCTGCTTGGGCCAAAGTACTGAAGCAAAATACCAGTTCCTTAGAATGATAAGCCAAAATTGGTCACCTTCTTCTTGGCGTTCTGAGGGGGAGCTGAAGTGGGGCAGAGTGAAAGGTTTGAGACCACTGTCCAGAGGAGGTATAACCAACACTCAATCCTAACTGAAGAAAAGGGAGTCTTTCTAATTACCAAATGACACACTAGGTTGTTGGGCAGGAAACCAGGTCACAGAGTTTTATTTATTTCCCTCATGCACTTTTCTTTCTTTTGGATCATCCTAAATGTTTTGTACAAATGGGTGTGTGTATGTGCACACATTTCCCTAGTTTCTCTATTGCCTTTTAGGGTATAATTCAGTGGGTTCATTCAGCAAATATGATGGCAGATCTACCGGGCACCTGGCATGAATGAACTCTGGCCAGAAGGTGCTGACCCTTTTCCTTTAGGACTGGTTATCAGAGGAGAGATTTGCGGAAGGCACCCAAGCCTCATTCATTCATTTATTAAATAGAGGTACTGGGGATTGAACCCAGGACCTCGTGCATGCTAAGCATGTGCTCTACCACTAAGCTATACCCTTCCCCCATCCATGCCTCATAAAGAAATCATGTCGTGTTTGACCCTAGTCAAAAGAGAGGTCAAAGAAACCTGCTTTGGGCTGATCATGGAAAATGGGCCCCTCCTTTCACAAATTATGTGACAGTTCTGGGTCACGAAGTGATTTCACAACACGCAGTAGAGACCTTTCCTGTGAAAGCTGCCGTTCGACCCAGACGTACGGAGGGTACCAAGAAGTCACAATCGACCCAGAGAGCAATACCCTGTCCTGCTACCCAATGCATGCATACCAATACTATTAAAGGGATAGACTTTCCACTCTCTTCCTTCTGTAACTGTCTCACTAATCTAACAGGTAAAGATGTTTACCTCCAGGAAATACATTGAGAGCAGACATGAGTGCCCCTTAAGAGGGAAACAGGTAGAACAAATTCCTAGAATTGGTTACTAAAGATAAATGTGATGGATTGGTCCTGTGCTATGGTTATTTTAACAAATAAACCAAAAATAGTGGCTGAATGCATTGGAAATAGGGAGGTTTGAAACAACCGATTTAACCTGAAAACGACAGAATCAATGCACAAAATAGAATTCCCTGAAAACATAAACAAATGAATATGTGTGGCTTATTCCACAAACAAAGACAAGAAGAGACTGTCAAGCAAATGTAGACTCTTGTCCATTCCCTTGTCTTACAGAGTGATTTCTAATATGTCTACTTGTGTCTCATTCTTCTGGAAAATATTTTTGAGCATCTTACACACCTCCTAGGGGCCAAGCACCACAAGTTCTGATTTTGTGGGTGAGAGCTCATTTTCATGGTTTATTCAGGGAACTATTTAACAAAGCATGATAAATCAGGAAATGTCACTATCCTCTCTATACTAGGCAGGTTTTTTTTTTTTAAAAAAAAAAAAACAACAGAATTCTACCCTCTAACTTGACAACATAATAAGAAAATCTTGTCAATGAAAAAACAAACAAACAAATCAAAAAAACAATGCAGGAAAATATTGAGGTTAAAATAATCTAACTGCTGGGGTCAGATGAATGGTGACTTACAGCATGTTTTTAAAAGTAAAAAATGAATTTCCCGTAATAATCAACTGTTCTTGCCTCCTGCTATTTTGCAGTGTTTCCCAGGCACGGAATCCCCTCAAGACCCATGGAAGGTCGTATCAAGCCTAATAACAAAGCTCATTTTTTCCCCTCTCAGGATAAATACGAGCCATCAAAATGCAGCCTTCTCCCTCTATTAATATGCTGATATTTAGCCACTGAAGCTTTCACGTTAACTTTACAAACATGAATGACTCCTCTCTGTGTCATGCATGGATAGAAAATACACCTGAGACCGCTTCTTTGAAGGTTTTAGTTCAGGCAAGTGGGACTGACCGGAAGACCACCCTGGCCCTTCTGTCACCTTTCACAAGGGAAGTGACACAGAGCTGCCAAGGCTGTCAGAGGCTCTTGACTGGCTCGAAGAAACATCTCCATGGCCCAGAAAGGAGCTGTAGAAGCATAATTATGAATATTATTAGAGGAACAGAGGTTCGTGTTATTACAAATGGGTCCTCGCCAACTGTGTGAAGAGAGGTGGAGGGGTGGGCAGCTGACCACATGCGATTAACTACACCCAGACCTCACCAAGGCAGGGTCCGGGAGGTCCCTGTGTGCCTCACAGTGTTTTCTACTCTCTTTGAGTTTCCTATGACTGCTGTAACAAAGTGCCACAATCGGTGGTTTAAAACAACTTAGATTTATTATTTTATAGTTCTAGAGGTCTGAAGTCTGGAATGGGTCTTAAGGGGCAAAAATCAAGGTGTCATTGGGGCTGGTTTCTTCTGGAGGCTCCAGGGGAGAACCAATTCCTTGCCTTTGCTAGCTTTTAGGGGCTGCCCACTCTCCTTGGCTTTCGGTGACGTCACTCTGACCTCTATATCTCTCGCCACATCTTTTTCTCTGACTTTGACCCTTGTCTCTCCATCTTATAAGGATTCTTGTGATTACATTGGGCCCACCTGGATAATCCCGGCTATTATTCCTGTTGCAAAATCCTTAACTTTAATCACATCTGCAAAGGCCGTTTGGCCATGTACAATAACATATTTACAGATTCTGGGGGCTAAGAGAAAGATAACTTTGAAGGGGCCACCATTGTGCCTACCAAACACTTTAAGAGCAAGAAGCAAGAAAATAGAGGGGTTGTCTTAAGAGGAGTTTAGATTTGATAGAACAAGTGGAAGGGGCTTAGAGTTATGGAAGGCTTACAGGAGAATAAAGATAATCATTGAGTCTAGAATGCAGTGAGCCAAAAACATTGGGAAATGAGCAAAAGATAAGTATGTGTGTTTGTGATCTTGATCAAGTCAAAGAGCTGGTTAAGTAGGAAAGGAAAATGGGATGAACAAAAGGTCACGGTTTAGGATGGAAGATGGTGGAGCTGGGATACGAGCAAAGTCTAGAGTGTGGTCTTACAAGTTGTCTGCTCCAATGAAAGGGAGATAAATGTCACTGGCATAATGGAAGTCAAGAAGCTGGGCCTTCAAATCTTTCCCTCTGAGGCTCCAGAGTGCAGAGTTGTCTTTAGTCAGGAAATGACACCTGGCTGAGGGTGGGCTCTCAAGGGGTCAGTGGCTGGTTGAGGGGAAGACTAAGAGCTGTGCATCTCGGGAGCTAGACTCTCCCTTCCACACGCTGAAATCACTCTGATGATGTAAGGAGAAAAGGTAGACAGGGAAACCAGGACCCAGAGTTCTAGAATCCCGATGAACGGGGGGAGAAACCTGGGAGGCCAGAAGGTGTGGACATAGTATAATCAGGTGGCATGAGCTTCAGAGAAGGAGCTGACAAAACAGGGTAACAGAAGAAAGGTTCTTCCAAGGGATCCCCAAGAATGTTGACTTTACCTCTTAGTTTTGAAATACTGGGCTTGAGAGGATTGGAGAAAAAACCAACTCCACTTACAAAGAAAAACAATTTTCTCTGCTGCACTTATCATTTGACTTATTATACAATTTATTTTTAAAACTTTGTCTATTTTAAGTCTCCCCTATAGAATATAAGTTTAATGAGTGGTTCAAGTCTATATCTTAGTGTCTGTAACAGTGCTGGACAGTATCACATCCTTTATAACTGGTGAACGAATGGAAGAATAAATGGAAGAAAGGGAAGAAGGAAAAAAAAAAAAAGGGAAGGAAGAGGAAGAAAGAAGGGATGAAGGAAGGGGAAAAAGACAAAGTGACTTATTTGTGCCCTGCAGGTTAGTTGGGGAAGGGCTCAGCTTCTCTAAGCTGAAGAGGAAGGAGGCATTCTAGAAAATGACTGAAGACATAAGGAAGTTGAGAACAGAGAGTAAGTTCCAAAGGCAACAGTGGAAGGGAGGACAAGAGAGAGAAATCAGCAGGAGACAGATATTTTGGAGGGAGTTAATGAGCTAAGTGAGAATTATTTTGAGAGTGTGATCTAAGCTGGGACACTCTAAACTAGCTACCTTTCCCTCTGAGGCTCCAGAGTGCAGAGTTGTCTTTAGTCAGGAAATGACACCTGGCTGAGGGTGGGCTCTCAAGGGGTCAGTGGCTGGTTGAGGGGAAGACTAAGAGCTGTGCATCTCGGGAGCTAGACTCTCCCTTCCACACAGCTTCAAGCAACAGCCTAACGGCCATCTTTCAGGGATGTGCTATGGCTCAAACACTGGCTAGAACCAATATTCGATGACATCTTGGGCTCCTTGCAATTCCTCAGTCATCAAATGGCCAAAGAGACATTCTTCCCCTCCTCCTTCCAGTTTACACTCCAGTTGTTTCATTCATTTTAATGATGGTGGAACAGAATGACCTTTTGCAAGTATCACCCACAGCTTGGAACTCGATTGACAAACAGTGGAATCACAGCTCTTATTCGACCCCGGTTGTAGGCTTGCTCTGGTGCGATAGCAGATTTGAGCCACTCAGGAGGAGGAACAGCTCCATGGATTTAATTTCCCATTACTATGGCAACCTTGAGACTTCTGTTGCAGCAAAAGGTTAAATGCAACCAAGTGTTCATTAGGACGTTCCACTAATGAATCAGGCCAGATCCTTATTCGTGTATAAATCAATGGCATAGGGATGTGGAACAAAGAGATGATGCTCACGCCCGGGAGAGCTAACTGTCTAATCAACCTTGGGATTAAAATTGGTCTCTGACTGCTACAATGGCTTCATCTGTAACATGCATGAAATAACTATAATTGAGAGGGAAAAAAATCAGACATTACATAATAATATTCCAAGAGCATTTGTCTAGGACTAAGGATTATTTTTTCATTCTTGTAAAACCATTTTGGAAAATGTTTAATTTCTTCCTTTTTATCCTTGATCGGCCTTAGTGATCCTTTCAAAACTAAGAAAATGGCCACAAAATATTTATGTTCATTTACCTGAATCCAGGCAATACGCCAGACAGCAGTACCTCTTATTATAGCAGCTTTAAAAAAGAAACAGTAAGAGAGGTTACCAAAGTGGGGGGCATGGCTGGGGCCTTGGAAATCCAACTGGTTTGTGGAATTGGAATTAACTGACTATGGCTCTAAGGATGCTTTCTTTTGTGATGGAGACCTGGGCCCCTGCTCGTATAAAACACATGGTAACTAGACAAGCAAGAGGTAGGCTGGCACATAGAAAGACTTCAGTCCATGGTAGAGTTTCCTCCCCTTAACTGTTTTCCTGAGTGAAGTTCTCATTCACATCCTTTGTTGGTGGGTGTCTGGAAGTGCAGCCATGGTACCCAACCAAGTGCTAGGCTGCTTTAGGGTGATGGGGAATGGGGTAGGCAACCAGGATTCACTTTCCATCAAATTCTGATGTTTCCTGGATCCCTAAAGATTGTCAGGGATGCCCCAGGGGACACTGGAAGAGGGGCAAAAGGACTTGTGGCTTTCACCAAAACAGAGAAATACATTTTGATCTCATGCATTTATTAGGACTTCAGATGCAATCATTTATAATAAAGAATTCCAGTTCAACAGATATGTGACCATGACTGCAGTAGATGTCTTTGTGAATAGTTGTAATCTTATTCTTTATATATTTGCCCCTGGAAGTATAGGGATCCTGAAAATCAGTTTAAAAATTTATTTCAGACTTTTAGAAAAGGTCCATTCAACCCAAGCTTTTTCATTTGTTTGTTTTGTTTTGTTTTGTTTTCCTGACAGGGGTGACAGTAATCTTTACTGGTGAATTGCTCTCTGAGAAATCAGTTCTAAAAGGTGAGGGGTCTAGGATTACTGGGATTTCCTTATAGAGGCAGAAGGTAGATCACTCAGTCATGTTGCTATTGAAAGAGTAAGGGGTAAGTTGCTTTAGGCCTTTTTTCCCCTCAGTGTTTCATAAGAATTTAATAAAATGAGAACTTTCAATAATGAGACAGTTAAAAGATGCTCTCTTGGGTAAGCATGTATGTGTTATGCTGAAAATGTCTGCAATGCTTCAGAGGCTGCTGGGAACTTACATACTTTTTAAACCTTATCCATCTGCAAAGAAAAGGAAACAGAGATTCTTGTGGGACCCTTGTTATTTTTAGATGCAGGGTTAGTCTAGCAGAAATTGAAAGAAAGAAACATGTTTCCAATGAATTTGCAGTTTTATATAAATTATAAAAGAAAGAAATACATGTACTTAATTGAAGAATAAAAAAACAAAGCTCTATAGAATGTGAATACTACATATTTAATTTATTCTTGTAATCTCAGTATCCAGCACAGCACCGGACATATAAGAGGCATTCAGGAGATAATTGCCAAATTTTCCTCTTCTTCCTCCTCATCATAGTTTACTGTTAACTATGTTCCAGGCACCATTCTAAATATTGTATTTGCATTATCACATGTAATCCTCAAAACAGTCTTATGCAGAAAATACCATTTTTATCCTCCTTTTAAAGATGGGAAACCTAGGGCTTAGGTATATCCAACAACGTTTCCTTCCTTCCTCCCTCCCTTCTTCCCAACATTTATCAAGCACCTGTGTTTCTAGGCACTGTTTTAGGCGTGAGGACGTAGAGTGAACAAGACGGTAAAAAAAATCCCCACCCTTGTGGACCTTGCAGTCTAGTGGCCAAGACCATTCAGCTAGTAAGTCACTGATAGAAGATTTGTACCCAGAGGGTCTGAATAGTATACAAACGACACAGAAGATTACAGCCCAACGTGATATCCTGAGCTATTTCAAGGTGTGTCCTGAATGGAGCAGAAACTCTTATTGAACAATGTAGGAAGTCTTTGCCTTTTTAGAAAACCTCTACTTTGTCTCAGTAGGAGATGGACAATTGGAGGCTGATACTTTAAAGGCCCAAAACATCTGAAAATATGCCTTTGGTTGAATGGAGACCTTGGTTTTGCCTCACTCCCTCACACGTGTTATGTATGTTCCATGGTGACAATTTCAATACTCCAAGAAAGATGTGTCTTGAAAAACAATGTTACAACAGGTCCTAGACCTAGAAGATGTATGTCCACTGTCACTCAGAAGCTGTAGGACTGAGCTCCCTATGGCAAGTGTTCTTCCACTGTAAAGTGTTAAGTCCTACTTCACAGGGGTTTTACAGGGATTAACTCAGTCAGTGTCTATGTCCCATTACTGGACTCAGCTCCTTAGGAAAGTCTCTGTGTCTGTGATTCAGATGGATGGATGACTAAAGAAGAACTTCCAAGGCTCATTCTGTTTCCCAAATTCTCCCCAGTGCCAACACAACAGTCCTGGAGTCTTGTCCTCCAAACCACGGGCACATGGTGAGAGGAGACATCCCACATCCATTCCCCTCAGGAAGTCCAGGTTCCAGGACAGCTCATCTAAGTACTAAAATATCCACTTGCCCTGGGACCTAACTGAGACCAGTGAAGCCAGCTGACATCCATTTTTTCCTGTCTCCCCATTATAACTATCTTGTCACAAGTATTATTTGCATTCAGTTTGTAAGGAATTTGGCTCATACCACCTCCACTAGCAGGTGTTGAGAAGATTGTTTTGTTGGCTATTTTTTTTTCGGCCATGACTTTCAGTCCTTTTAATAACCAACTTCTTTAGGAAGAAGTACCCGAATGAGATTAAAAGGAGTCATATTAAGTTGCCCTAATACAACAGTCAGCAAATGACCTGTTTCCCAGAGACCAGTCTCAGGTATGTTTTCCCCTTTCAAACTTTGTCTCCTGGTTTTCTATTTGGGGTCGAAAATATCAACACTATTGAAGTACAGTAAATGATGAGGTGACACTGAATTTGTCTGGTACCCAGTTATCTCTCCAGTTGTGAATTCCCTCTCACTGGTCTCTGTTCTCTCTCTGGTTTATGCCATGAAGACCTTACTAAATGACAAGCACAATTAATGCAATCCCACACACAATCCTGACTCAATGTTTATAATATTTATTAGCATGCAATTTTGATCAAATATTAGCTCAGTTTTTCAGTGTTCAGATAAGATGCCTGCTCCCTTGGCAGCTACCTTCCCATGGGAGGAGACAGATAACAATCAAACAAGAAAACAAATGGTAATGTCAGAAAGATATGTAAAGAGCTGTATAAAGAGTTAAAATGGGATGACATGGAAGAGAATAAGAAATAATTTTTTTATTAGCTTGTGTATCACTCAGGGTCCCAGAAGGATATATACAGCACACTCAGATGGAGATAATTTGAGAGAAGTTTATTAAGGGCTGATTTTATATTTACCATCCAGCACCTGAAAGAATCGTCTTCAGAACAGAATGGAGGCAGACGGGGAGAAGGAAGAAGAGGAAGGGAGAAAGGCGAGCGAGAAGGGGAAATCGAGAAGAAGGAAAAGTAGAAGGAGAATGGGAGGAAAAAGAAGAAGAAGAGGGAGTTTTCCAGTCATTATGGAAAACAGTATGGAGATTCCTCAAAAGACTAAAAATAGACTTATCCTATGATCCAGCAATACCACTTCTGGGCATATATCCAGAGGGAACCTTAATTCAAAAAGACATATGCACTCCAATGTTCATAGCAGCATTATTTACAATAGTCAAGACATGGATGCAACCTAAATGTCCATTGACAGAGGAGTGGACTGTGGTATATTTATACAATGGAATACTACTCAGCTATAAAAAAGAATAAAATAATGCCATTTGCAGCAACATGGATGGACTTGGAGTCTGTCATTCTAAGTGAAGTAAGCTAGAAAGAGAAAGAAAAATATCATATAATATTAGTTACATGTTAAATTTAAAAAAAAAGACAAACTTATTTACAAAACAGAAATAGACTCACAGACATAGAAAACAAACTTATGGTTACCAGTGGGGGAAGGGAAAAATTGGGAGTTTGAGATTTACAGATACTAACTAATATATATAAAATAGATAAACAACAAGTTCATATTGTATAGCACAGGGAACTATATTCAGTATCTTGCAGTAACTTATGGTCAAAAAGAATGTGATAATGAATATTTGTATGTTCATGTATGACTGAAGCATTGTGCTGTGCACCAGAAATTGACACAACATTGTGTAAACTGACCATACTTCAATAAAAATATTTTTTTAAAAAAGAAGAGGAAGAGAAGGGGAGGAAGAAAAAGAGGAGGAGGAGGGAGAACAGGAAGAGGAAGAGAAGGAAGAGGAGAGAAGAGGGAGGGGACAGAGATAGGACCGCTGGGTAAGAACCATGACTTCTGGTTAAGGGACACAGCCAGGCAGCAGCAACACCACAGGGATGGAGAATAGAAGAATGGAGTCTCTTGACCCGTCTTAGGCCTCCCTCCTGTCTCCTGCTTGCATTCCTGATTGGCTAAACACAACAGGAAGCTGGAAGGCAAGGGAGCCCATTGATATAGTGCAAACAGGTCAATCTCCTGGAGCACAGAACAGGGCCACCAAGGGTAGAGAGTAGATCTAAACAGAAAACATCCAGCACAGGTTGTCAAGGTGACCTGTCTAATGAGGTATTTAAACTGAGCCCTCAATGGCTAGAAGGAGACCAGCAAGCACAGATAGGGCAGAAGGGCAGAGGGAGGCTGAGGGAACATTCGGGGCAAGGGTCCTGAGCCAGGTGCATTTTGTGAGTGTGATAAAGATACACGAGGTGCTGGGGAGCTTATGCTACAGAGAAGAATGACGACTGGGACGTTGTTCTTTCTGAGCCCTAGCAAAGAATTAGGATTTCATTCTCTGGGCAGTGGGAAGCCCAAAAGGGAGTGCCATCACCTGACTTGGGTTTTGAGGAGGAGATTCTTCCACGTGGAGATAGCACTGTTATTGTAGCGATTCGGACGAGGGGTAACAGCAGCCAGGACAACCACGATGGTGGATGGGATGGCAAGAAGAAGACAGACTTGAAACATGTTTTGGATGGGTTGGAAGTGGGACAGGAGGGAAAGAGAAGAAAGAGGGACACATCCTAGGTTTGGGGGCAAGTGGTTCCATTTACACCGAGGCGGCATTGTACTCACAATTCCTATGAGACATGCAAGTGAGATGCCATATCAGCTGATGGTTCTATGATTTTGGAGGGCAGGGCAGAAGTCAAACAATCTTTAATTCACAGATCACTTTAGTAGCACAGTGACTCAACCTTTTCCTGCTTGTCCACTTTAAAGGAAATTAATAGATCTGAAGAAGTGCTATTTTTGATCAGACACCATAAAAAGCTTTAAAGGAATCTATCATAAGCAGTAATTATTTCATGCAAGAAATTAAAATCTATTATGTTTCAAATGATAAGCATTTGATCCTGTAAGGAACCAGCTGATTCATCATCTCAAACACCTTCCCAGACCATCTATTTTTTCTGAAACCATTGGCCCAAATTAGAATCATTGATGCTCAAGTTTATCAGGACTGAAACTCACTGAACCTTTCCTAAACATAACACGAAATGTCCCTGGTTTTTAAGTTTCTCTGCTAAGGAGAATGAGTTTATGATTTCTTAGATGTGAATATGATTTGTAGATCAGTGATATGACATCTTCAAAGTAAATTATTTTTGCACAGTACCATATAACTTATGGAAAATAGTACTGTGAAAAAATCCTGAGGTCTTAGAATATCTAATTGAAGGGGAAATGGCCTTTAAGCTATAATAAATTCTCAGGTAAGTTGCTCTCATATAAATCCATGAAATCCACCAACTTCTCTGAATGACTGATTCTTAAAAACTAAGACTCCTACTATAAGTGAGTTATGACCTAACTTTCATGTCAGAAAAAGATGAGTTAAATGCCTGTTCATATAGTGACAGTTTTTACCAAATAAGAAATGCCATCAATTTTAACAACTGAAGTTTCATAGTTGAGGATTGACGAAACTTTGTTTTCTGCTTTTTGAGAAGGCGCTCTGGGTGATCTTGACTATTTTAGTAGCTCATTTAAAAGAACTAACATAACAGAAGAAGCATTTTAATGTCAGGGAGAATGCTGGTATTGTTAGTTTTACCATGGCAATTGTTGTTAGTTGGCCACCACAATGTCATCTCCCAACTTCCTTCTTCTTACTGCACTGTGGGAATAGGGCCCAGAAAAGCCAGAGACTTCTCTAGCCTCCTCTGTGGGTAGGAGTGGCCGTGTAATCAGTCCTGGACAATGAAAAGTTATAAGAAGTCTGCAGAAGTTTCTGGAAAGGTTTTTCTTTCCTAAGGGAAGAAGAAAGGACTTTTAACCTTCTCTCCACTGCCTACTCTCACCTGTCACCTCATTCCCCTTCAATGTGATCTTGATGTGTCTGGAGCTGCAGCAGCCATCTTGCAACCATTAGGCAACAAACCAAGGACAAAAGCAAACATGCTGAGGATGATGAAGTGGAAGGATGCAGAGCACTTGCATTCTTGATGGCCTGATGAGCTGCTGCACTACCCTTAACTGCCTTCCTCCAGTCACTTTATATGAACTCATTAAGTGTCTTTATTGTGTAATCTACTGTGGGACGGATTCCTTTACTTTCAGCTCAATATAGCCTAAACAATCAACCCTCTTCTTGGTATTCACTCTTCCTGATCCTGGACTCTCCTGAGCTTTTTCTTCTTCTCTGAACCAATTCTTAACAAGTTCCTCTTCCTCCTCCCACCCTATAAGATGTGTATTCCCCCTAGGTTCTACACACAGCCCTTGTTCTCACTTTCCTTCACATTCTCCCTTATTCATTCTATCCACTTCTATAGCTTTTACTATAACCTACATGCAAATAACTTCCAAACCTGACTTATTTCCTTAATCATGATGATATAAACCATAAAGCTGTAATGGGTGGATTGGGCTGGGGCCATCCACAAGAACTCTCACTCATGGAGTAACCCCATGCTCTCCACGGGCAGGAGACAGGCAGGCATCAGTGGGATCTATTTCTTAGCTCCCTCAATTTTCTGAATGAAGGATTATTTCTTTCTGCTCATTAAGAACTAGAAAGTATTAAAAATGTTCAATTCCAATAATAAAGTCAAATCTTTTTTTTTAACTTTCCTACACTCTTTTTTTGCATTATTCAACTGTTACAGCACTTGCTGTTGTCTTCATTTGGGGGAACTGACACTGTGATGTTGCTTACTTTCTTTGACTATTTCCTAACCCTTGTACCATTATATAACTTCTATTTTCTTTTAGCCTTTATCCAAGGCCCTCTCTATATTTTCAGCATTAAAGAAAGTGAATGTTAGACAACAAAATTGCTGATGAGAACAAGTCAAGGCTCTAAAGCTATTGGGAGACCCGGGGCCCTGGTGAAGCCTCCTGCCAAGGCTGAAGCCATGACCATTCCTGAAACACTCATGAAAATGGTGAAGTATGCCATCTAGTCACACCTAATATGTGCTGAGTTGTGTGTAAATGTTATCATGAGAGACCCCTCGAACAATGAACTGCCTTGAGAGTGAAGTCTACTGACATAATCCTCTTGGCTGTATCCTCAGATCTCTTGGAACAATAGCGTTGTTGGGAGCTATCCTGGGTACTGAATTGTTTCCCCTCTCACCGGTGCTAATCTGTGGGCTTGAAAGATGCTGGAGACTTCAACTAATTCTAATTTTCCAAATCTGTGTCCAGCCAGAATCCTGCTCCAAATTATACATTAACTGACCTTAATTGATGTCCTCACCTGGTGGAGTTCAGTGATGTTTTTAATCACCTGCCTAATTCCTTGGAATTGACTATGACAACTCAACTTAATTCCTTGAGGGTGAGGGTCTAGCTAACATTTACAGTACCTAGCTCCATGCCTTAATAACCAGAGTCTCTCTTCTATTATATATATTTTTATTCTGTTCATCTGTAGTAGGAAATTCCTTGTCCTCTATTTAAATATCATTATTTAAAATTGATGTCTAGTTAATCTACCTCCCAAGATGAAATTTGAGTCATCAGTTCTCTCAAGCTGGAGTCTAGGTATATGGCATTCAGAACTAAAAACAAACAAACAAGCAAGCAAACAAACAAAATCTTTTCAAAAGATTGAGCTCTTCAGAGAAAAGAAATTTCTGTCATTATTTAAAGCTGAGTGTGCAATATAGTTTATTTGGATTAGAAGTAAAGTGTCCAATAATCTAAGGTGCCTCCTCAACATGCTGAAGGAAATAACCAGACAAAAAGGTCTTTTAGAATATATATATCTTAGTGTATAACCATCACATTGGTATAACTATGTTAATGCCCTGGGATAATTTTTCAGTAAAATCACCTTATATAATACTGTGGATCTGGGGCAGCATAGCAGGAATGGGGTTGCATAAATTCCCCTCTGTGTAAGAAAAATACTACAGTTGTGGTCCACTGTGATGGATGGTTCAGTGTGAAAGCAATAATGGGTGATACCAGGAGATGATTATCAGTATCAAAGGATGGCCCAAATATATCCTGAAACTATAGCCCTGCTCTTCCAGTCTGACAGTGAATCCTGCCTCCACCACTTTCCAACTGTGTGAACTTGGACCAGACATTCAACCTCTCAAGACCTCAGTATCTTCATTGGTATAATAGCACTTGCCTAGTCAATGGAAGGGGATAACACAGTGGCTGACAGATGTTACTGGCTCAACAAATGTTAGGTATGATTAGTATGGTCAGTTCAATTGCTGTCAGTAAAGGACTTGTAATCCTGCCCCCAATGCCTTGCCATCCATGCAGGCTGTGGTGAACAGCTGGTACTCAGAAGGGAAACTGAATGCAGGTATAAAACATTATCCCTACTTTACTGGGTATCTAGTGATTGACCACGTACATAAGGAGTGGCAGAAATGACTGGTTGTTTCCAACATCTGTTCTCCCTCACTGACTCCCATAATACTATAACTTTTAGCCAGATATACGACTGTCCAAAATAAAAATTTCATTTTCTAGAATGCTTTGCATCTAGTTGTGGACATATGATTAAATTCTGGCCAACATGATGTGAATTCAATTATTGTGTGCAATGTCTATGTTATTCCTTTAAGGTGGGGGGCGGGGTGTGCCATCCCCTTGACTCTTTCCTTCTCCTGCTTTCTGGAACATGGATGTGTAGTCAGCCACTATGGACCATGTAGATAAGGGTGGTACCTAGCTGGGTTCCGACCCCACAGAGCTACTGTACTAGCCCTGAACTTCTCTGCCACTGTGCTATTTCATGAGAGAGGAGATATATATATTTCTAGCTCTTTAAGTTACTATTATTTTAGGCCTCCAGTAGATCAATCACACTGTAACTAATAACCACATGTACTAAGTGACTAATTTAATTGATTAATTCTTATGAGTACCACATGTAAGTGAGGTCAAATACTGCATCCAACCAACTGCCTTTCTAATCATCCATCTGTCCATCCATCCACGCATCTATCCAATGCCTCAGATGACTGTTCATAATCTGGTTCTGATCTTCCTTTCCAGCTGAGTCCTGCAGTGCACTCTTCCATCTGGGCATTTGTATCAGCGCGTTCTCTAAGATGAGATGCCTCTCCTCCTGACAAACTCCTACCTCATTCTTCTGGGCTCAGTACAAACACTCCCTCCTGTGAAAACCTCCCTGGGATCTTCTGCATCCTGTCTACAAGGTAGGATTGACTGCCCCTTCATTTGTGCACCCACAGCACTTTGTATATCCGGACTTCCGAGGTTCTATGTGAACTAGTTCTATGT
This sequence comes from Camelus ferus, assembly GCF_009834535.1. Taxonomy (NCBI): domain Eukaryota; kingdom Metazoa; phylum Chordata; class Mammalia; order Artiodactyla; family Camelidae; genus Camelus; species Camelus ferus. The sequence goes on along the minus strand of NC_045704.1, from coordinate 56,007,647 downwards.
GAACTAGAGGCAAGGCACAGCTGGATCTGAATCTTAGACCTTCCCCTATTAACAATGAGATCAAGTAAGCAACTTACTTTTGTTCATGCTCATTATCCTGATCTGAAAAAAGAGGTGAAAATAGAATTTGGTTAAATGAGATAAGCCACACAAGACTGACTGTTTCGAATTTGACATGGAGGAAGGTCTCAATAGGGTGTATCTGTTGAGCTGCTGTCATCCAGGAAACTGGATTTCCCACTGTCCTGAAAGTCCTTTGAGGGCAGGAACAGCATCTCAGACATCTTATTGGTATCAAGTACTTTACAATACTAGGCATGCAACCACCAGTGGATGCTTTTGGAATCCACTCAACAAAGTAACCAATTAATGAAGGATAGTTTCCTGGACTCAAAGAAATTAAAGTGGAACATATCACTTGGCATCTCCTGGATGTGTTAGGGCTGGGTAGGTGGAAATCTTCTGAAGATGGCATTAATGAAGAACTCAATGACACCTCTATGTGTAGACCTAAAAGCCTGGCCACAGGGTGGGATGGGGATGGAGGTGGCCACAGACGTCGTGGAAGAGAAGGAATGGCATCCATGAAGGACAGCTTTTAGGGAGGCCAGGAGTCACTTCCCCATGCTGCTCCTTAGCCCCAGCTCTGCTCAGTTCCCTAGAGCACAGTGTGTTGCTCGCTGTGTTAGAAAACAGGTGAGGTGTCAGGAGGTTTGGTGGCACGTGCAGGTGCTTCGTGAACTTCGGGTGCTTCTGCCCTTCCCTATCAGAACAGGAGCACCTGCCGAACATCCTCCACATGACACGTCATTTACCAGATGGGCCTGCAACTCCCCAAAGAAGGAAAATAACCTTCACAGAGAGAAAAGAAGGCAGAAGAAGCCCTAGGGTCATCACTCGAATTTGAACTGTCGCGTCTCTTCCTGTCATCCCATCTTTCCTACTGTCACCTGGTGAGTCATACTTTAAAAAGCTATGACAGTGTCCGAGCTCTTGTCACTGTGATTTTCTCTCTCTGTCATCTTCTTTTTTAAAAAATGAATTCCCAGGAGGCAGGGATCACAGGCCAAGTTCTGACATTACTTCCTCTTCAAAGGAGTTCTTGAACAGAATCTTGGTTTGTATAGATTCAGTCAAATGCCCACAACATTGGATCAGACCTCAGCTTGTAACTGGAGATGTGCCCCATGCCCTCCCTGTATTGTCTCCTTGTCCCCAAGCCGCAGGACAACCTACATTACAACAGAATGTAAGAAAGTCTGACATTTTCTTTATTCTTTAAGAAGAATAGAAACTAAGACTACTATATTTTCTTTTGCTTTGGAAAAAGAATCCAATGCTTGCCATGGGTGTTGTAATTTTCCAGGATGTCTGTACTTACTTTGGGCTATACAGTTTAGCAGGTAACAGTTACTCGATACTTACACTGTGCCAGGCTAAATGCTTTTCACAAAAAAATCTCTACAAAAATCTTCCCAACAATCATACAAAGCTAGAGCTAGTATAGCCTTCCATTTTCCAGATGTGGAAGGTACAGCACAGAGAGGTGAGGTAACTCATTGAAGGCTACACAGCAAATCCCTAATAAACCAGGATGTGAACCTTGGCTATTGGTGCAGAGCCTGTTTTCCTAACCCCCATGCTCAGCTGCATGATTAAAAAGAAGGAAGTGTCTGGCAGAGCTGACAAAAGACTCCAACAGGAAAGGTACATCTTCCCTGGGCTTTGAAGGATATATAGAAGTTTTCCAAGTTGAGAGGTAGGGAAGGATGCTAGGGGAGGAGTGGGGAAGTCATTCTTTCTCTTTCTCTCTCCGGGTTACTGAAACCATTTGGCTGCAAAACAGACTTTTCATTCCAGTGACATCGTAGGCCCTTCCCCACATCAAAGCAGAGAGGGATTTACCCAAATAGAATAGAGACTTCTCATTGCTTCCACTCTAAGTAAAATGGGATATGTCCGCTGAGTCCGGAATTGTATCTCACAGCCTGTCTGCTTCATAAGAGAAGTCTTTGGTGATGGGTATAAATCACTGGCTGCGGCTTTAGAATTTCTCTGGCTGCTACGAAAATATTTAAAACATATTTGTCTTGTCTGCTCAAGTGTTTGCTGCAAACTCTCTGCCTTAATGTTAGAAAGCTGGAGTCTCTCTCTCTCTCTCTCTCTCTCTCTCTCTCTCTCTCTCTTTCCCCTCTAAACAGTAACTGTGGTGTCAGTGAGAAGGATGAATTGCAAAGGCAAAGGCAAGAGACCAGGCCAGGGCGGTGTGACCAGTCGGGGGGTGTTACAGCAGGTTAAGCTAGAGAGTGGGGGGTTCAAGTGGTCAGTGGCAGCGGGAACAGAATGGGGAAAAGATGAAGGAACTCTTCTGGGCTGACTGGCAGCCAAAGAGAAAGGGAGCCTAAAGGTGGTCCCTGGGAGGGCAGAGAAAGTAGGAGAGGATGGCGGCTTAAAGAAGAAGAAAATAACTTGATTCCAGCCTTCAGTTAATCAGGGAAGGGAGCACAGTGAAGCTGTCAGAGTGGGGTTCTGAAGTCAGACTACCCCAGTTGAAATCATGGCCCTGCCACTTACTATGTGGCATCGAGAAAGCTGTGTGTCCCTGAGCTAATTAATTAATCTCTCTGTGTCTCCATTTTCTCATCTGTAAAATGAAAATAACAATAGTGGCTGCTTCATAGGATTGTTTTAAGGATAAATGTAATAATCCAGGTAAGGCCCTTAGATAAGACTCAGGAAAGGTTAGTTAATAGTATCACTGATAAATTTACTAAAGTTTATTAGGGCTTACATTTCAAGTTTATTTAACATGTGCTGGGCACTGTCCATGTGCATATATTATTTAGCGTAACTAATAAAAGAATCCTATAAGAAACAGAAGAATCCTATAAGGCAAGTATTATTTTTACACTCGTTTTACTGATCAGGAAACTGGGGCACAGAGTAGTTGATTAGGTGGCCCAAGGACACACAGATCGTTAGCAGCAAAGCCAGGATTCAAACCCAGGCATTTGGCTCCTGCCTCTGGGCTTTTATCCACCTCTCTAGTCTGCATTTCTTTTCAAGCTATAAATAGTGTCTCAAGTTTGAAGTTGAAAATTCAAATCTGGACGCTTAGGTGAGAGGTCAAAGCTTGAAGTGGTTCCCTTGGCAGGGGTTGGTCAGAATGGCTTAACCTGTGGGTACGGAATTTCCACCGAAGGAGACAAGAAAGTGCTGCTAACTGAGCAGTGGGGGATACGTACGTAAGGAGGAATGAGACCCAGCGAGGGAAACGGAGGTGTAGCTGCAAGTGAGCCAGGCGAGGGCAGGTAGAGAAGACGCTCAGGAAGGTATGACTGTCCTTATGGGGAGGGCAAAACACATAGGAGAACTGGCTAGTGGCTTTAGCGATCGGGACATCTTCGGAACTGTCTGGAAAGTACTTCTACTAAACCCTACAGGTTGGCAAGTGGGCATTTGTTAAGGGAAGTGAACTGTCAACTTTTCTCAAGTTATCCAAGGACACAAAGAGAGGGCGGCAGGTGGATGAGGTGAGCAAGGTGGGGGAGGGTGGCTTTGTGGATGTGCGGGAGGTGCGGTCTGTTTACCGGCTGTCTGATGAGGGTATCGTTTCTCTTCCGCTTGCATCGTTTTAATACTCCTGTGACTTTCCCCAAGATCATTACACCCTGCTCTCTAGTTGGGGAACATTACTGGGTTGCCTAATGAAATTTATTCTGTTCCATTTATAAAGAATGCTTGGCAAAGGGATGATTAGTTGCCTGGTGAGGAATGAAAGTCGTTCAGTCTTATCGTGATGGAGGATGAAGGAGGAGTGACTGATAATAATTGGGGGGAAATTCTGTTTTTATTATGGCCTGAGGCAGTGATCACATTAAAGCTAATGCTCTTATGTGCTGTTTTAAAACATCACTGATTGTTAGATCTGAAACCATTTATGGGGGACTTCTAGATGGAAGAGAATGCACATTACAAAATTTAATGGGTTCTAAAATAATTTTAGACAAAACAGAGACCAACATTCGTTGCATCACCATGCTTCTACATTTGAATATTACAATAACATTAAGCTAAACACTTCCAATTAAATACTGATTGTGAAATGCCATTACAACTGTTTGATGCCCTGATGTGTTAAGTAAAAAAAAAAAAAAAGCCAAATGTAGAATTGTATGTACAGTGAAATAAAATGTCACTATATCAGACAGAAACAAAACAGTAGCTATGTTGTGATGACAGGCTTGTAAGTGATTATTTAATTCTCTTTTTCTCCCCTAAATGTGTCTATGAGCTGTGTACTACAGTTACTTTTCCTTTAAAAGGAGATAACATGAAGTATTGCTTCCTTTATTTAAATTTTTCCACTGTTCATAGTTCTGGGGATTTTCTAAAGCTTCACTTCTTACTTTGGGTTCATGGTGTCCTGAAATCTTGAATGCATGTCTATGTGCACGGCGGATGCTTCTGCTTTTATCCGCTCTCAAGGAGGCTCGCGACTTCACAGTGGATAAGAACTGTCGATGACAGGCATTTAGAGTAGCCTGTACGTGGCAGTCAAGACCTCCACCTGCGATGAGCCAATGTGCCCCCCTCCCCTGGGGTCTTCTTCCTTTGGAGAACCGTACAGATGGGTGACCCGCCTCCCAGTCCAAGGTGGCCCCCTCAATATGGCTATGGTGGCAATACATATACTTTCAAATACCTTTGTTTGCAGATGTCCTTACAGTGTGAGAAGAGACCCATCGTTCCATATGTGTAAGTGCATTTAGCTCTTTTTTAATGGCTTATAGTTGCAGTTCTGGTGACAGAGTCAGGAACGATCGGATCTACTCCACCTCCTTCACAAACATTTACAGAGATCCTGCTCTTAGCAGGTTGCGAGCAGCGTGACGGAGCACTGCCGGGAATGTGGGTTTGGACCCCCGATTTGTCCTTATGAGCCGTGTGGCCACAGGCTTGGGCTTCTCATCTACAACAGTGATGCCTCTATCTACCTTATGGACTTGTGATGGGGGTTAAATGAGAAGCAGATACCAGCAGGCATACAGATGCTCCGTACATGTTAGATTCCTTCCCTTGTACGTGATTTCCCTGCATTTTCACACCATGCACTCACCTGTCTATTTGAGCACCTACTATGTGTGAAATACTGTGCTAAGTACCAAGGATACTGAGGGATAAAAATGGTCTTAGCAGCATCATAGGCTCTTTGAGACATCACCTTTAAAAGTAGCATGTGCTAAGTGTCAAAGGGATGGTAAAAATGTCTCAATGTTTTGTTTACAAATGTTTTCAGTCTTTCAAATATTTATCCAGCATTCACTGCGTGCTAAGCCCTACATGGGGCACTAACGATTTTGCTGAGAACAAGAGAGACGAGGTCTGCTGTCACAGGGCTCTTACTGCAGCAACAGGGAGGCCAACAAAAGACAGTCAATGGTTATACATCCTAGATGCTCTCACTCGGTGGTAAATGTTGGAGAGAAAACACAAGTGAGCGGTTTGACAGAGTGCAGCCAAGTCGGGTGCTAATTTAGGTGGGGTGACCAGAAAAGATTTCTACAAGGAAGTAACATTTGAGGTGAGGGCTGAATAACAAAGACTCAGCTCTTCAGAGATCAGTGCATGCTTGCTTCAGGCTAAAGGAGCATCTGGGACAAAGTCCCTGAGATGGGAAGGAGCTTGGCACCTTTGACCAATAGAAGGAGCCCAACGTGTCCAGAGGATGCTAAAGGCGGGCAGGAGTGGGACCCATCGCTGCTGTGGATGGATCAGCATGAACCAAGTGACCGACTGGATGGGAGAGAGCAAAAGGGTGCTCAGGCATGACTACTGAATTTCAATACTGTGTATTTGGGCAAAGACTGGGGCATTAATAGATGAAAAGATTGGTTGGAGCATAAACGGTTGCTCCAATCCTGCTTCAATATCTGTAGCTTACCAGCATCGTGATTTGGGTGAGTACCTTAGGTGGTACTGGTGGGTACTCAATACTATGACTGAATTCTGCAAGAAAACAGCCAAAATTTTGGCAGTGAATTGTCAACAACTCAGTTGCTTGAATGTGATGAAAGCAAACCTACTTTGTAATACTTTTCAAAAAAGTTCAATGCAGAATAAAAAAATAATTTCTAAGAGTACTATAGATAAATGAGGCATATTTAAAGCAACCCACAAAGACATAAAAGAACATCTTACAATTGCACCATATAGCTAGAGCTTACAAAAGACCCTAATACAAAATATGGGGGTTTGTATTGCATTCAATATAGTATTTTTTTATCTGTTCTCAAAGGCCATAAGCCAATAACCTGTACCCTCCTAAACACTGCAATTAGACTCTGACATTACCTGGGTCTATAGACTGTGGTCAGACACTCCAAAATGCAACATGAGTTTTCATACTTGGTTCATTTTCTAACATTTTCAGAAGGGGGAAGGAAATTGCAGTATAAGAGAGAGAAAAGGTTAGAAAGCAAAAAACCTTTCTTTTTTTTTTAAGGGAGTAGAAGAAATAAATAAATGCCCACTCCACACTTGGATGTAGCTTTGATTCTGTTGGTAATTTGGATAGCAGTGAACTTGGTCTATTTAGAAAGCCATGAAAAACACAGACACTGAATTCCATTAACAACTTGGCATCTCAGAGCTCCGCTTCAGTTGATAAAACCATGTGTTCTACATGGGTTGCGCTCATAATCTTATTACCTGTTAACAGGATTTGAGCTAGGAACTCCCAGGGACCCGTTCACCAACTTACTCACATGCCCAATGCCAAATGCATGTTGATAACAGTTGGTTCAGACAGATAATAAGACCCTAACCTGCTTAAGGAGGCTTTAAATATCTTCCAGAAACATTTCTCATCTTGTAATTCAGAAATTCCACATTACCATGTATAAGCAACCAGACACAAATTGGGATTTAGAAGAAGCCAGTTAAATAACCTGGACTTAACGGTATTCCTAGAATCAAATCCCTTCTGTCTTGTTGAGAAATAACATGACGCAGGCTATACTACTCGAGAACCTGCTTCTGGGTAAAAATGAATGACTCACTGGTCACGTTCTATATAATCAAGGAGGAAATTTCACTGGGTGAGAGATGTCATTTTGAAGGAGGATATGGGCTAGAGAAATGTATGTTGGTAATGTAGTCCTTGTGAAGCACAGGCAATGGGTAGATTAATTGATGGATTAAGATCAATAGTGAAACTCAAGTAAGTGTTTACTGAGATCTGAGTCAAGTCACCCAGGTGCTGCTTGGGTGGCATGAACCCTGCCATACAAGCTGAACTCTTTCCATCTCTTGTAGTAAACCCTACTGTTGCCCCATCCATAGCCCAGGTCTTACCACTCCCAACTGCTGACTTTAGATGTAATATCTTCATCCTTCCCCCTGAGGGCTTTCTTCAAAGACAGAGGAGGCAACTCTACTTAGCACCTGGCAGGCCAGGAGGACTGGGGGTTAACATCCCCCAGGAATAGCCCTCAACGAATACCTGGTGGGAAGTGGTGTATAAACACCCCAGCTCCCACACATCTCTCTCTTTAAAGCCTTATTTTTTTTTTTAAACACTGTTTCCTAGTGTTTTCTGATGGAACTGCACTCCAGTCTCCCATGGAAGTAACTGGCTGGATAATCACCGATTATATTATAGGTTGCCTTTCCTTCCCTGTCTTATTTCCTCGCTTTCCTAATGGTGTTTTCTGTATCTCCCAAATAGACCAAATTCCATTCAAATTCTTGCCTCTATGTTGGTTTCTGGGGAAACCGAGAATAATACACCCTCTCTGTGCCCTGATTCAACTGAGTCACTGAAAAGCCATTTTTCCCAGATAGAAGGGGCACCTGGATTAAGTAGCAAAGCCTTCTGGCCCTAACTTCGGTTGAGCGTTTGTGTTGCCTTTTCTCCTTTGCCCTCTTCCTTGCTTCCTGTTGCATGATTCCTCTTCATACCAGGAGGAGATAAGAGTTCACAGCCACACAAGGCAGCAGGGCCAGCCATGTCCACTGCTAAGTTGGCTTGCTTGAACTAAACATTATCTTTAGAAAGTCCTTTTTCAAATCGCAACTGTGACATTTTTTGTGCCTCTTCTAAAGTCACTTAAGTATACGGTTTGTGAGCATGGGCATTGTATCTGTGTGTGCGTGAATAGGGTTTACAATTTTGTGAGTGGGAAATATAGAATTTTGGGTTGTTTAGATGACTTCTTATTCTAACAGTGATCACAGCAATAATTTATAGTCACCTGACTCATGAAGAAAATTGTGCATGGGTCAGAAGAATGAGGCCAGGTGCACATTTAGTTGCAAATAAGGACCCTGAAAATTGTCCCCATCTTGGCCAAATCCTGTGGTGCCAGTACTGCTGGGAACAGAAGTGGTCCCTCCATTAAGATGCCAGCAGGATGGTGCCACCAGTGGGAGGAGACCCAAGGAGTCACTTGGAATATTGTTGGAAGAGGGCTTAAGAAAACAGAAAAACTCCAAAGAAATCAAGAAGCAAATGGAAACTTTGCCCTTTTAAAATGCCATGCATAGTCAATTATGCATTTGTGAGTCAATTATGCATTTGTAAGTCAATTACAAAAAAGAAAACAGATGAGTTTTAAGACTTCTTATGTGCAATGCTGGAAAGGGCTTCAATTTAGGAGAACAATAATTTTAAAAAATGGTTTTAGGTCAAATGGGAAGGGAAGGCTTCCAAAATGCCTCCTGGGGATTAAATTAAAACCGAGTAAACTAATTTTATTTGCAGCTTAAATAAAACTCTCCTGAACTGCTTAATGGGCACCCACCTCTTTTAGGTATATTCTAGAGAAAACCCAATTTGCAATTATAGGCTAAAGAGATTAATGAATTACTATATTTTATTTGTATTAGAACCTGTGATTAGAAGACTTTTTTTTTTTTCTGAGTTGAAATCAAAATAAGTTAGCTAGAAAAAGTGGGCAGAGCTTTTTCATGAACCTGGTTTAGCAGCAGCCTGTACATTTCCTAAGTTCAGGGGCCAAAAGTATTTACCTTTATATAAGGATGGTGACCAGCACAGTGCCTGGCAGATAGTAGGACCCTAATAAGCATATATAAAATAAATAAAGCTACCTCAGTGTTTTCAACTGAGTATATTTTAACTAAATGGGCAGAGGAATGGCAGAGATGGGGGCTACAACTGGGCTCTCTTGGTCTTGGTAGAGACCAGGGCACAAATGCCATTTGCTGAAAAGATCCACCTGCACCTGAGCTCTAGGAAGACAAGGATTTTGTCTGCTATGTCCATGGCGGGATTCCCACACCTAGAGGACAGGCTGGCACATAGTAGGTGCTCACAGTTTCTGTTGAATAAATATGGTAGAAGAAGAAACCCTTTGAAGGTCAAAATCAGTTTTTAAAAGCACAGCTTTTATCAGTAGTTTGATGTATGCATTTTATTAATTTACTTTTTGCAAGGCAATTGCTGCTATGTAATAGTCACCAAATAGTTTTAACAATAGTAGCTTATTAATAATGTGCCAGATGCTTCGTGTACATTATCTCTTCTCAACTTTACAACAAACTATTGAGGTAGAATCTGTTATCTTCATTTTAGAGATAATCAAATAAAAACCTTATTTACAAAACAGAAACAGACTCACAGACATAGAAAACTTATGGTTACCAAGGAGGAAGAGGGAGGGATAAATTAGGAGTCTGGGATTAGTAGATACAAACTACTACATGTAAAATAGATAAACAACAAGGACCTACTGTACAGCATGGGAACTATATTTAATAGCTTGTAATAACCTATTATGAAAAAGAATATATTTATATATAACCGAATCACCATGCTGTGCACCAGAAACTAACACAACATTGTAAATCAACTCTACTTCAATAAAAGAAATCTAACTTAAGAATTATTGTTGGCTTTAAAAGTTACAGTTCTTGAATAGTATGAAACTTTTAAAAAGGAAACAAGGCTAGGGAAAAAAGTCTTAAAGTTGTTCAAAGGTGAATTTATATCTGAATTATACCTCAATAAAGCTGTTAGTTTAAAAAGAGAAAGATAGAGAACGGCTTGGTAAAGAGTCAGCTAGAAAAAAGGCCAACGCTGAGGCTCCTGTCTTAACTTGGGCTCCCCCGGAGCTGAGTCTGAGACAAGCTGTTGAGAACAGGTGGTTTATTTGAGGGGAGATGGGTAGGTGGATTCAGAAAGTAGGGGTGAGGGAGCAGAAGATAAGGAAGTAGGAATGTCTGTATAGGTGTGTTACTGAGCTGGTCGCCACCATGGGAAAGAGGCTCAGTCCCACCAGGCACCTGTGAGGACGCAGGTGGAGTGCATTTCAGAACTGCCCTTCCGTAGATGGGGCTGGACGCTGACCCCCTGGCCCCTGCCCCCTCACTAGCTGCGGCCACCTCTGGGGACGTTAACTTTCCCCGTTCTGGGCTGCTTGTATTTCCAATGCTCTTGGCTTTGGAAAATCACTTGAGTGAGAAGATGTTGGTGTGGAGGGTGGCCTGAGGGCTCCTGGCACAGGACACAGAATGTCCGCTGCCTGCTCTAACTTCATCTGTGTCCTTTTTGAGTTTTAGCTAGGTAGCTATGTTGCCTCCTATGAGAGGGAAACCAAGAGGAATGCAAGGTGATACCAAGCACAGTTTTGCCTCCGAGGTGCCTGTAAACCTAACTTAGGGACAGACCTGGGCCCATGAAAAAATGAGGTAACAGGGTGCTTTTAGTAAAGCACAACTGAGTTCACGTGCAGAGTGTAGTCCTTAAGCAAATAAAAATGAATATTTGCTACAGCATTAGTTCCCTGTGGTTGCTGTAGCAAATGACCTCAAATTCAGAGGCTTAAAACCACACATATTTCTTCTCTAATAAATAGTTCTGGAGGTCAGAAGTCTGAAATGGGTCCACAGGGCTGCATTCTTTTCTGGAGGCTTGAGAGCAGAATCTGTTTCCTTGTCTTTTGCAGCTTCTAGAGACCACTAGAATTTATTGCCACTCAGTCCCTTTCCTCCATTTTTATGGCCAATAGCACAGCACCTTCTTTCCTCCCTGACCACCTCTATTCATTCCTCTTATGAGGACCCTGTGATTACATAGGGGCCATGAAAATGATCTCTCTAAATCAAGATCCTTAACTCAATCACATCTTCAAGGTTCCTTTCACCATCTAAGGTAACATTGTCACAGGTCTCTGGAATTGAGAGGCAAGCCTCTTGCTGGGCTTGGGGAGGGGCATCATTCATCCTACACAGCTAGTACACCCACATCTTTTCTTTTATTCTGGAAGACTACCCACGGAACTGTTGAGATGACTGTTCTCAGAGCCTGGGATTGGGACTTTAGAAGAGGAAGGGAGATTTCTACTTTTCATGCTGTGTGTCACCGTGCCCCCTTTGTATTTTTTACCATCTGCATCTATTTTCTTTTGCTAAATGAAAAATGTAACCTTGGTTTCCTGGACCCTGAGGTTATGGGCTACTTTGTTTTCTGCTTTAGACATTTCTGTATTATAAAAACAACAGCCTAACCAATATTTATAAAAATGATGGCTCATCCATAAAAAGAACTACCACATAACCATTAAAGAGAATGAGGAAGATCCATGCATGGCTTCCATGAGGAAGTGTTGGTGGAAAAGCAGAATGTTGAACTGGCTGTAGGGCAGGTTTCCATCACTGGAAAAACACTGCAAAAGGATGTATGTATTTGCTTCTGAACAAAAATTTCTGGGAAGACACACAATACACAGTGGCTGCCCTGGGGAGGGGTAACGAGGAATATTTGGACACAGGATTTGTCACCATATATGCCTATGAAATATTTGACGCGTGCATGTAAAATACTATATATGTATGAAATTTTATCATGCCCATGTCTTATGGTACTACAAGAAGAAAGTATTGAATGATGCATTCAGTGCAGCAATAATACAACCTTTACCAAGCTCTTCTTCCAGTCCAGACTCTGTGTTAACTAAGCATTGCCCATGGATCATGTAATCTATCGATTACGAATGGATGAATGGATTAGTGTTTTGGGGGAAGAAAGAAGTAAGTTCAGGCAGGTAGAACAGACCAGTACTGAGATCCAAGATGGGGAGTTTGGAAATTCTTAGTGTGGTTTTTGGTTGCTACAATCAGTGGAGGAATCTATTGGCTTTCAGTACCAAAAGTTCTAAAACTTGAAGGACAGTCCCCTCGACAAAGAATTATCCCATTTTGAACTTGACTTTCAGGGTCCATTCCAGCACCCTTAGAGCTGAAAAGCTTCCATATAATCCTCTGAGTGAAGAACCTAACTATATACGAACAGAAGGTCTTCTGTGTGATTTTAATCTGTACTGTGCCATCCTCATGTTCATCTGTCCCTCTGCACTTCCCTGTTCCAGAATCTCTTCTTCAGAACGGTTTCTGAGTCATCTTCCTTCTTCTGAATCCGAGCTGATTCATTGTAAATAGGTACAAACATTTGACTACATCATACTATCTTCCATTTCAGTCATGCCTGAAAGTTTACATTTTAACATATATATTATTTAATTGTAAATTACTTTCCTTTTTATTTCTCCTTTATAACTGCATTAAAGTCATGGCATAATACTGAGAATTGTTTCCAAATTCTGTGTGTCGGCAGTAATATTATCCATGGAATTTCAGTTTGGGGGAAGAAAAGAACATGATGATGTTCTTCACTAAGGAGTTAAAAGTCAGATGCCTTTGGGAGCCAGGCTGGCCTGTGTGAGGTGGCCTGGGAATGATACTGCCACTTGTGGACACCCTGCCCCACTCAGCAGTATCCACATTTACAATCTGTTTAAAGATTACTGGGCAAACCAAATGCGGCTGCAAGGACTCCCAGATGGGACCTCCATTCTAGAAAATGGTGAGTCGTTGAAAACCAGAGGTGACCAGCACAGTTCCTGCTTTGCTAATCTGTCTTGAAGAAGCAATTTTTCTCTGAAGCACTGACCTCACGTAGCCCACCTCAGCTTTTCATTCTCATAAGACATTATTTCATTATAACAAAATGGGGCTAAACTATATCGTTAGCAGTCGTGTTTATGTGGTTGCTAGGTAACCAATTTGCCCCTTGAGTTTTAGAAACAGCTGATGGTGCTAAATATCACATATAAATCAGGGTGGCAAAGGGAGCTCAGACATGTTTAAGAAGGAGCATCCTCCAGAAGGACAGATTGTAACTGATTATTGATGAGATTAAAAATTAGGATCCAAATTAAATTAAAACTTTTGGACACACAAACAAGGAGAAGGGGACCTATTATATCTAGGCTATCTAGGTTTAAAGGGAATGGGGTAGGAAAAAAAATACATTCTCATTACTTAAATTAGGTAATACAATTTAATTCAAGGAAGACTAAGACCCAAACTGCTTATTAGTAATGGTACTGACAGATCCAACTGTTAACTTCCCGCAAGCTTTTCCGTGTCTGGCACAACAGTGCTGCATGACTTGCATCAGACCATCTAAATGGCACCCATCTACAAGGGAGGTATTATCACTATTTTGTAAAGGAGAAAAACGAGGTGCAGGAGCTAGCCAGAGCTCACTGTACACAAATCATGCTAAACCAGCCATCCTTTCTGGAGAGAGTTACTGGGTTAGGTGTATTTTTAGTTTCAGCAAAAGAAACTGGTCTGCAGTATTTCTGTGGATTGAAACCTGTGGTTTGGATAATAAAACCTGGTGGATTAGATAATCACGTCCCCCTGGTGTAATGACAACATGCCAGCGGGAGCTTTTTTGAGGGTGGGTCCCTGTTATCTGGCCTGTTCCACAAGTTGTCAGTAACAGATGAGGATAAGCTTGTGTAAGACACAAAGTTGAGGGAGGTGGTCGAGCAGATGGGCAGTACGGAGTCCTCTGCGAGCCAGACAGTTTAGCTGAATTAATAACAACAACAATAACAACAATAATAATAATAAGCTAGTCTATAGCATCACAATTCAAAGTAAACTTCTGGATGGCAGAACACCTCTGACACCTTGTTTGCTATGAAGAAATACACAAGAAGGGAAAAAGACAGCCACATTCCCATTCTGGGATCACTCTCCTTTTTTTTAAGTCATTCTTTGACAGCCACTGGAGTCCTAGGACCTCTCAAGACCTTGAGCTCTAGAGCCAGACTGGGTTCAAACTCTAGCTCTGCTGCTTACTAGCTGTGTGTCTGGTAAAATCTCTGAATTTCCCTGTGCCTCTGCTTTTTTCAATTTAATCTCTAAATTGGCAATACTACTAGTATATACACTTCATGGGGTTGTTGGGAGAATCTGAGATCACTTGTGTAAAGAATTTAGTGTAAAGGATGTGTTCAGGAAACACTAGTGATTACTACCATCATTAGTCCTAGGGATGATCCAAACAGACTGGCTATAGCACCAAAATTTAAAATAATCACACTAGGCTTGAGCGAATCTAAAGTGAAGGCTACTAGTCATGCTAAGGAACAAGGATGACTTGTTGGCCAAATGGAAAGACTATGGATTTATGGGACTCAATTCACACTTGATTCAAATCACCATCTTGTATGTGCCTATATTTAAGCCTACGTTCTCAGGGACCTATCAGAGCCTCAGTGTGGTAAAGAATCAAAGGATGGAGAACACACAGGTATGGGGTGGTTTGTATATCCTAGAAATGATGGGGAAGGCCCAGGTTGCCAAGTGGCTTTAGCTGAGGAGGCTCCATTCATGTGGCAACTCCAGGGGACACTGTTCAGAGAATTTACATCATACTGGTGTCCTGGAGCCAGGCCATCTGGTACCCCTCCTGGCTCACAGGCTATAGTTAAAGAGATAAGAAACTGGCCCAAGAAAGCAGACAAACTCCCTGTACCTGAATGACAGAAAGCGAAACACTTGATCTCCAACATCTGTGTTCACTGTGAGGAAATTTACAATGAGAAGAAAAAGGGCAGCCCCACAGATATTCCCAGGTCGATTTCTTTAAAAGTCATTCTTTTTTGTGGCCATCAAGGAGTCCCAAGATGCCTTTTAAGTCTTCTCAGATATCTGTGAAAACTTTTCCAAAGAAATCCTTCTAAATTCTCCAGGCCTGAGGATGCCTTCCTTTCTGATTATAAGGGAGCAACTGAGAAGACAGATATTACCTTTAGGCACCATACAATTAAAGGAAATTAATAAGGAGCTGTATTGCATCATGAATTTTTTTTTTTTTTTGGCATTTGTTCATATGATGTCCTATTTATGTCCTTTATATAAACTTGAAAACATTTACACTGAGTTGGGTACAATCCTCACTGGTTTGTTCGTTCTTACAATGGCTATTTATCTGAATGCCTAGCAGGTGCCAGGCACTGTGCTGTGTACAAGGGATAGAAAAGTGAGGACAGAACAACAGAGTCTCTGTCATCCTGGAGCCCAGAGTCTAGTAGAAGAGATGTAATACTAATTAATTTCACTCAAATAAAGGCTTTAATACAAACTGAAAGTAGGGCTGGAAAGCAAAGGATTGTGCTTACTTGTTAACATTAAAAGGGACTCTCATCTAGACTGCTACTGGAAGGTGTATTTGAAATAAAAAGGATAACTAAGTAGCAAAAGGGCTGCAGGTGGGGGTGTGTGGGGCTGGAGGGGACAGCACATTTAATTAACTACCCCATTAATGGGCTTTTCAACCTGTAATTGATAATCAGACCATTGGTTACAATGCCTTATGTTCCAGTTATCTGTTGTGTAATAAATTACCCTACAGATTGGAGGCTCAAAATAATAACAAAGCTGCTTTTTTTTTTTTTTTTTAATTTCCTAGGATTTCTGTGGCTCAGGAATCCAGAAAGGGCTCAGCTGGGCTGGTTCTGAGGTACTGGCTTGGGGTGTCTCTTGGTTGCAGTCAGAGGATGGTTGTAGCTGGGACAGTGGGGTGGGGACTGGCTGCCAGGCAACTGTCCCTTGCTCTCTTCATGTGGTCTCAGGGTCTCTCTGTGTGGTCTCTCTGTGTGGGCTAATTTGGGCTTCCTCACAGCATGGTGGCCTCAGGGTAGGAGGACTCCAAAAGTAAGATTCCCAGGGCACAAAGTGAAAACTGTGTGGCCTTTTATGACCTTGCTTCAGAAGTCACTTTGGCATTTTATTGATTACAAGCAAGTCTCTGGTCCACTTAGATCCAAGAGGATGGGACAAAGTCCCCATAACTTAATGAAAGGAATGTCAAGGTCACAGTGAAGACCATTGTGTCATCTTTGAAAAATCTGGGAGAAGCCAGATTAACATACTTTGGACTAGACTCTTTCTTAAGAACTATCTTTAGTACATAGGCTTCCATGAATTAATTTCACTTTATATTTATTCTCCACCTCATCATTATAGAAATAACATATTTCAAAACACTTGACAGTTTACAAAGTGCTCTTAATTGATCATCATAATAAGCCTGCTAATTATTTGGACAAAATATTATCGCCTACAGTTTAGACTAGAAAACCAAGATCCAACTTCTCACAGACAAAAAGGGAGCACACTCAGGATCTGAATCCAGAATTGCATGTTATTTCTTCTAAAATGCACCATTTTACTGAAACATGTCATGGCAATGAAAAAAGCTCAATTTACAGTCTGATGGTCCTTGTATCTTTTTTAGGATACAAAGCATTTGAACAGTCTATGGCTTTGAATGTTAGCAGCAGCATTTATATGAGAATATGAAAAGCCATTGTTTTAAATAGCATCCATTATAGACTGAATATAAAGACTATTTCCAAATTGCTTCTAACATTTTTTTCCTGTCCTATCTTCTACAAATAATTAAGGGTTAGCAACTTAAAAATTAATTCTAGTGGTATAGCTATGCATCTTACTTAATGGATACCATAAATCAATCCCATGAGATAAAATCTATTTTAAGAACTCTAAAGAAAAGGTGCTATTTCAAAGAAGGCATTGTATTATTTCTTTCTCTTCAGAATAGCAGCCCAGCCCTCATATTCCAACCTCTGAGCTACTTACAGCATCAATTGTGAACGTGTTAGAAATGCAAAAAAAATGTACTTTCTCAAGCCTCATTCCAGCCCTGCTGTAGTGGGTTGAATGGCAGTTCCCCAAAAGATATGTCCTGGTCCTAATCCCTAGAATCCATGAATGCGACCTTATTTTAAAAATGGGTTTTTGCAGATTTAGTCAAGTTAAAGATCTCAAGAAGAGATCATCCTGGATTATCAGGGTAGACCCTAAATCCAATGACAAATGTCCTTGTCAGAGAAAAGCAGAGGGAGACTTGAGACAGAGAGAGAAGTCCATGTGAAGATGGAGGCAGAGATTTAAGTAATGCAGCTGCAAGCCAAGGAACCGCCACCAGACACTAAAGGCTGGAAGAAGCAGGAAGGATCCCCCCAGAGCCTCTGGAGGGAGTATGGCCCTGCCGACACCTTGATTTTGGACTTCTGGCTTTCTGATGACTTGTTATGGAGGCCCTAAGAAATTAATGCCTAGTGAATAAGAAACCCTGGTAATGGTCCCACAATCAGTATTTCAAGCCCCTCTGGTGATGGTGAGATGGTTCTCAAGGGTGAGAACCACTGGTCAAAGTTGGGAACCACTAAGTAATTGAATAAATGACCATTTACGATTGGCTAAAGACATGGACATTTTTTTCCTACCAGACAGCAGAGGCCTTTCTAGATCTGTTCAAACAGACCAAGTGTGGACATGGAACATCTAGAGTGAGCCTAGGGTCTCAGCAGGTAAGTGAATCTCTCCAGGTCAGTCCTCCAAGGCTTTCTCTCCTGGGGAGTTTCCTCATTTACAACCCATGTTTTCTTTTGCTCGGAATAGGCCCAGGGCATTGTGCCAGGCACTGCAGGCATAAGTATGTGTAAGACTTGAGTCTTACCATCAAGAGTGCTGCCAGCTCCTTGGAGAAACAGGACAAGCAGATACACAGATAAACCATTCCATCTCCAGCTTCACAGGGCATAATGTCTTTGAAACACCCTCATAACTTATCTAATAAGCAACTCTTCAGGCTACAAGGGTACCTCTAACTGAATTCCTCATAAGCACTGGGGTGGTATGAAATCAACATGGGCGTGCTCTCATTTCTAAGATACAAGATGCTGTTGCGCGATGAATAATGCATCCTGATTCTCTCCCATGCCTGTGCTCCCTACAGATTAGTTTGCATATCAAGAACAGCTAGACTTTCTAAAAGTCACATCAGAGCAGAAGAATGTTCACTTGTGGATACGCTTTCTAGTGGTTTTTTTTTTCAAACTAGAGCACATGAGGGTACCCTGAGAGAAATCAAAATACGCCACAGACTGAGCAAGAACACACATAGGTGGATGAGAGATGCCCCCCCCGCCTTTGACTGAGCTTCTTGACTGGTTTAAATTCAGCGTAAAGAAGGTGGGGCTAGTTCTCTTTCGCTGTATGTCTTCTTAAAGTGACACATGTACCACTGTGACCACACAAGCTGCTGGGAGAGGTAAGCCCTGGGAAGAAGGAGGGGTGCCCATGACCACGGAGGGATGTGCCAGGGGATAGGACTGGGAGGTTATGCACAAATGGAAGCCTGAGGCCGGCACTGAGGCAGAGCATCAAGACTATGGGCTTCAGACACCTGGCTACTTGGATCCTGAAGCCTGCAGCCCCACTCAGTGCTGTGTGACACTGGGCAAGTGACATAACCTCACAGTGTCCTCACTGTTCTATGAGACAATAACAGGAGCTACCTGACAAGGTCATTATGAGGATTAAAAAGTTAAAACAGAAAGAGACTCACAGACATCGAAAATGATCTTATGTTGACCAAAGTAGAAGGGGGTGGGGGAGGGATAAATTAGGAGTTTGGGATTAACAGATACACACTATTGTATATAAAATAGATAAACAACAAGGACCTACTTTATAGCTCAAGGAATTACACTCAATAGCTTGTAATAATGTATAATGAAAAAGAATATGAAAAAGAATACAAACATATATAACTGAATCATGATGCTGTACACCAGAAACTAACACAAGATTGTAAATCAACTCTACTTCAATTTTAAAAAATGTTAAACATAGAACGTTCTAATAACAAAGCCTGGAAGTATATGTTTGTTGTTTCTTCTTTTTCCTCTTCCTCCTCTGTTGTCTTTTCACCATTATCATTATCATCATTCGTAGTGTCACCTCATATGCTTGCAAACCCAGGGTTTAACTCTGATCCTCCCCCCTCAATTGCTTAGAAAAGCCATTCACTTCAGGAAGCTCCTCTGTTCGTGACTGTCACCCCTGTTACCTTGCTAGCAGGTGGAGATTAGAGAGAGTTTGCTTATAGCCCCTAACACACGGCTTAACCCTAGTTTACAGACATTAACTAAAAGGGGCTGCTGTGATTCAAAATAAAATCATTATGACCCGACCCAGAGAAGGGTTTGAAAGGAGACCAGCAAGACAGCAGCAGAAGGAGGGGCCTGGGCTCCCTTCTCCATCCCTGGGAAATGACAGGCGGGAATTAGCTGACACAGGACAGATGAAGACCATTAGTTCACGTCCTCAATAACTGGTCCTGGGCACAGCCCCAGGTTCTGTGCTAAGTATTTCATCATCCTCCCAATAATCCTAGGAGGTAGGGACTGGATTACTTCCATTTTACAGATCAGCAAACTAATGTTAAAAATGGGAAAATAAATTCACCGGAATGAATCAACGAATTATTAATTTGTTACTTGTTAGTTTTCCATGTGGACATTATTTAGAATTCAGGTTCCAGCTGACTTCAGCTTTTAATTACTACATGATACCTACCTTAGGGTGACCAACACCTGCAGCCTGCTGGAACTACTGATGTATATTCCACTGACTTTGGCCAGAGACCAGGCTGAGGGAGAACTCTGTGAGGACCTCCTGCTCTTCCCTTCAATGAGGGGGAGCTGAGCAGAGGGTCTCCAGGACAGTAAACCATCCCACCTCACACCCGAGGCCTCCGGGAAGTCAAGCCTCATACAGCTGTTGCTGCTGGCAGGAGAAGCCACTTTGAAAGAGGTAACGCCCAGCCATCAAACCTCCTACGTATCACTGATGGAAGGGCCGGTGGTCACTGGGAGCAGAACTGCCTCACACATTGTACGCTGCACACATCCAACACATCAGCCAGTCCTTCAGCTCCACCTTCCAGATAGATGCAGAAGCCTCCCATCCCTCATCACCTCCATGGCGCCCACCTGGCTCAAGTCACCTGTGAGACTGAAAAGAGCCCCCTCACGGGTCGCCCTGCTTCTATTCTCCTCCACTTAACTCTCTTTTCCAGACATCAGCTGAGGGGTCCTAGAAAATGAAAGTCAGGCCATGTCACTCTTCTCAAATTCCTTGATGACTCACCTTTCCTTATGAGTAAAAGCCAGGCTCCTTATGATGCCTACATGGATGGATCTGATCTGCTTCTTCCAAACACATCTTCTGCTTCTCACTGTCTTCCTATAGTCCCTCCTACATACCAGATGTGGCCCTGCCTCAGGACCTTTGCACATACTATTTCTACTGTCTGGAATGCTCTTCCTCCTGTATGGATGTGACTAACTTCTTTCAGGCTGTGCTCAGATAAGCCTCTGGTGGTCACTCTATTGAAAGTGTCCCACTGCCACCTTTACCCCAGGGCTGCCCATCCGTTTTCATGCTTATTTTTCTCTTTAAGTCTCATCACCTAATATTCTCTACACATTCTTAATCACCTAATTTATTGCTCATTTCCCTCCACTAGAGGGAGACATATATTCCATGAAATCAGAAGCCTGGTATTACCAAGTATTTGTTGAATGAATGAATGAATGAATGAGTAAGTGAATGCATACATTTAGCGTGGTTCCTGGACATCAGGGGAGATACCACTGCTGTCACAATCAGGCTCATGCCCCTTCCACTCAAGACGTGCCAGGGGCAGTGGCTTACTTAGCAGCCACCCCGGTTCCAAGCAGATTTGACATTCCAGTAAACATGAACTTTGTCTCTGAGTCACTGGACTCTTGCAGCAGATTGTAACAGAAATTCCTGCTGGATTCTCATGTCACCTCCAGAAAAAGAACCACTTTGCTCAGTCCTGAGCCTGCTATTCATCATCGTGAACAAGCATGCATGCTCGGAAAAGTCCCCAGCGTAACTGCTGTTCCCACAGCCCCTCCCAAAGGCAAGAGTAGGAGTCTCATGAGAACATTGCCTTTCCCAGACTACAGGAGCCAGCGCAGAGCCAAACGCTCCTGCACACTCAGAGGCAGCATTTCCACGGGTACCACTTGGCATTAGCCTAGCACCTGATGCCATGGTCTCAGGAAATACCACCAGCTGTATCCCTGGGGACACGCCATAAGGACATCTTACATGCTCTCTCTCTCTCGCTCGCTCCCTCCCTCTCTCTCTCTCTCTCTCTCTCTCTCTCTCTCTATATATATATATATATAAATACATATGTTTTTTTTCCCTAGTAGGGAACCTTCTCTGGCTTTTGAAAGGGCTGTGGCTCAGGCCTGGGCACCAACACCCCAGCACCCTCCATCCAGGCCACCCAAGCCTCCCTTCTCCCAGTTCCTTGATCCATTCGTCCTCCCTCCTCCACCCTCTCCAGCCCTAGATTCCCTCCATCCGTACTTCAGAGCCAGCTGCGGCCTCCCTCCTTCTCGCAGCTTTCTGCCGCCTACACTGAACTTTTCCGTTTTCTGTTTCCTACCTAATTCAAAGACGGCACCAGATAATTTAGTGTGTAATTGCAGAAGCTCTTACATTGTTATTCTTTAACGTGGGCTGCTTCTGTCTTGGAACCAGACAGTATTCTTGGCATCTTTTGTTGTTTTATATCTCAGCTTAGGGCTCGGTCTGGGGAAGCTGTGGTCCTGGGTGAGGGCCTGAAGCCATTCAGGGAGATGTCAAGCAATTCTGAGCTCATGTCTAAGAAAGGGCGAACATTCCTGTGATGTTCTTGCTGTGAATCCTCATTGAGAAACAGCTTTAGAACTCCATCGCTTTGATGAGCATAACTGAGGCTCTAGAATCTAATTCAGTCCTCTAAAATCCATGTAATAGCCTCCAGAATCTTAGCTCTTTGCTTTTAAGCACTTACTCACTATAATTTTAAGGACACTCATAAACAATATAGAATATAAATCATAAATAATAACTAACATTTATTTAATACTTAGTACTCATTAAGCACTGTGCTAAGTACCCTTTGAGATAGGAAATATTGTTTAACTTCCTCCATGCACCCATTTTATAGATGAGGGAACTGAGGCTTGCAGAAGGCCAAGCAGATATTAGGCAGTGGGGTTGGGATGGGAATTCAGGCCACTGAAGTCATTCAAAGAAGACAACAGAAGCAATATGCTTAGTGGGTTGTTTTCAAAGTGCACGAAGGTTTTTTTTGTTTGTTTCTCACAATAACTGGGAGTGTAACTGGCATTTAGTGGGAGGTGGCGGTAGATGCCAGGTAGCCTAGAGTACCCAGGGGTCCTGTACCGTATAGAACTGTCCCACAGAAATTTTGAATGACCTGATGGCCAGTCTTTGGTGGGGTAAAGAAGAGCTCTCATTGATTTAGAATCATCTGCATCTAGAACTTAACTCAATTTAACATTTAAACCCCAAAACAAACCCTTTAGCATAGCTGTAGGCACTGTGCATTTCATCAGGACACAGCTACTGTGTCAGTGGAGGTGGAGGGGGCTTGTTTTTTTGTTTGGATCAGAACCTAACCAGTTCTGGAAAATTCTTTGACTGATGGTATCACTAAGTGTCATTTGAGTGATCAACACAAAACAGACCTGTGTCCACCTGCATCGGTAGCGGATGTAACTTGTTATGTCTCCCAGGGCGGTCGCACTTGAGCACTTACACATTCACCTAGACAACATACTAGAAATTATTTTTTACCTTTATATTACACTTGGGTTTTTTTTTTTAAAGAATGTGTGGAGGTGGGTTGAAATGTTATGAACGTCACAGAGGGGTATGGAGAATGTCTTAGAAGGTGTTTACCAGATTCTCAGGGTCCCTGGTGCTGGAGGCAGCAGAGGCCACTCCAGGCTATGTGGGTGTGCACCCACACCTCCAGCCCCAGCAGCAGATGCCATTGCATGGTGTGAATTAGGAAGGAAATCTTCAGAAAGCTAAGAAGGGGGAGCCGGGTGCAGAAGCTGGCCTGCTAGGAGGCAGCTCTCCGCTCAGCCCAGTGGTGTTGGCTCCAGTGTGTATTCCTGGTTCTTGCTCAGGACAGGTGGGGAAAGCAGCCCTGCCCTGGGTTGAGGCTGCCCCTCTTCCACTTCAGCTACCCCTTTGAGGAGCCACCTCCTTCAGATATCCAGTCAGATGTGGGGAACAGGAGCGTTGCTTGTGTTCTGAGAACCCGTGCAGGCAGCACGCAGAGCCCCAGAGCCACGGTGACAGACAGGGAGGGTGTGCAGGATCTAGTCTGTCACTATTACATCTCCAGGGTGCTCCTGTTCCCTGGCTTCATTCCCTTAAGAGAAGCCAACTGGATATCCATCTGCCGGCACTGTGACTTGGACATCCAGCCTCCAGAAATATGGGAAGAAGATGTCTGTTGCTTAAGCCAACCAATCAATGGCATTTTGTTACAGCAGCCTGAGCTAGGACAGGTGCCATGCAGTTTTGCAAGGAGGAGGAAGCCCCCACTGGAAGCAAATAGGAAGGAAGGGAAAGAAGGGCAAAGACCCCCCTTGGATAGCGGGAGCTTGATCACGGCTGCACAGCTGGCTGCTGTCACTGGGTGCCGGTTAGGTACCACTCCAGATAACCAAGAGTGAACCTGGCCTTTCAGACAATTTATCCAGAGCCTTGAGGGGTGAGCCAGTGGTGTGAGCTCCTTGAAAGGGAAGCTGCACCGAGATGGATCAAGCCCTCTCCCGAGAAAAAACTCCAAAGAAACAGCTGATCCATATAAGTGCACATGTAAACCTGCCTAGAAGACTATCTACAAACACAGACACTGAGCTGGTGACAGCAGTAACCTCTGGCTGGCATGACTATGGTGAGTTCATGTTCTTCGTTTTGCTTCTCTGACTTTTCTAAATTTTGATAATGCACATATAATGTTTTCATAATGATAGTATTTTTCTTTAATTAAAAAACTAAAAGCAATCTAGGGGATTCTGATGCATGCCCACATTTGAGAATCAGATCCTTAAACGCAGTTTCCTTAACTTCCCCAGGCATTAGAATCAGTGGATAATTAGAATTAATTATCAGAGAAATGGAAATCAAAACTACAATGAGTTACCACCTCACATATAGTCAGAACGGCCATCATTAAAAAGTCCACAAGTGACAAATGCTGGAGAGGGTGTGGAGAAAAGGGAACCCTCCAAAACTCCTAGTGGGAATGTAGTTTGGTGCAGCCATTATGGAAAACAATATGGAGATTCCTCAAAAAACTAAAAATAGACTTAGCATATGATCCAGCAATCCCACTCCTGGGCATATATCTGGAGGGAACTCTAATTCAAAAAGATACATGCACCCCAATGTTCATAGCAGCATTATATACAATAGCCAAGACATGGAAACAGCCTATATGTCCATCCACAGATGACTGTATAAAGAAGTTGTGCTATATTTATATAATGGAATACTACTCAGCTATAAAAAAGAATAAAATAATGCAATTTGCAGCAACACAGATAGACCTTGAGATCATCATTCTAAGTGAAGTAAGCCAGAAAGAAAGAAAAATACCATATGATATCACTCATATGTAGAATCAAAAAAAAAGGGAAATAAAGGACATTATGAACTCATCTACAAAAGAGAAACAGACTTGCAGACATAGTGAACAATTTTATGTTTACTGGGGGAAAGGGTGTGGGAATGGATGAATTTGGGAGTTTGAGATTTGCAAATGATAACCACTATATGTAAAAATAGGTAAAAAAACAAATTTATTCTGTATAACCTAGGAAACTATTCAATATTTTGTAATAGCCTTTAATGAAAAAGAATATGAAAACAAATATATGTATATATATGCATGACTGGGATATTATGCTGTACACCAGAAATTGACACATTGTAATTTACTATACTTCAATTAAAAAAAAAAAGAATCAATGGAGACAGCCTGATCTCTGGATGTGGCTGTCGAGGAGAGGAGGGTTGGATTAACAGCACTTGGAGCCAGGAGTCCTATTAAGTGACGGCTAGCAGTAAGTACTGGTAATGTTCACTGTGGGGGTGATAATTCCTAATCACATCTCAAAATCACACATTACCTTTAGGCAAATTAAAAATCTTTGTGGCTGTCCTCATGGAAAAAACGAACACATTAATCATGGAAATGGGACATAAGACCCACTTAGCCTCATGTGATACTGCTTCCCTGAGACAAATGGAGATTTGGGGACATGCAGAGCCTTAGAACACTTTATTCTCCACCTGAGACCACTGCCCACTGGCCTGCAGGAGAGGAGGAGGCTGCTCAGAGCACTCGTACCTCTGAGCCCACAGACTTCATCATGTTTCTGTTCAAAGCCATGTGAAGGGACTTAGGCGTGGCAAGTGTTTTTGAGTTTCTCAGCTTCAAACCCAGTGTCTGAAGATCTTCTGGAGTGCACCAGGCTTCCTGTATCCCTCCTCAGTCACACATCACCCGTTAGCATGAGCTGGAACTCAGAGAGAGTGAAATTTTGCTGGGAAAATTACAAGCATAGCCAAGGCCTTAGAAAGGGTCCCAGCTGCCAGCCTCAGATAGAGGCTTCTTCCAGCAAAGTTGACTTTCTTATCACAGAATATGGCTAAACAAACAGCCATGCTTGGATTCTATTAGTCAAAGCATCAGAGAGAGAGCTCCAGACTTTGATGTTATAGTATCTCTGTTGGTGTCTGCTCCTGATTTCAATTTGGAGTGTTGAGGGGGTGGTCACCATACCTTCAACAAGCAATTCTTGAACACTGGCCGGCGCTCTGAGAATTCAACTCAATTCTGACACTGTCTACTCAGAGAGAGCTTTTCAGATTCCACAGGTTGAGGGCTCAGATCTACAAGACTACTACTTTCCTCAGCTGCAAACTCAGGCTGTTACCTCTACTTCTGATCAACTCGCTGTAAGTCAGAGTTCCTATGACCCTTTCCTTGGGTTCAGTTAATTTGTTAGCACAGCTCACAGAACTCAGAGAAGCACTTTACTTACTAGGTCACCAGTTGATTGCAAAAGGATAGAACTAAAGAACAGCCAGATGGAAGGGATGCACAGGGCAAGGGGGAAGGTAAGGGGAAAGAGCATGGATTTCCAGGCCCTCTCCGAGGCGCCACTCTCCCCAAATCTCCACCTGTTTATCAACCCGGAAGCTCTCTGAACCCCATCCTTTTGGGTTTTTATGGAGGCTTCATCACTTAGGTGTGGTTGATTAACTCACTGGCCATTGCAATTGAATTCAATCCCCAGTCTCTCTCCCATCCCCAGAGGTCGGAGGGTGGTACCAAAACTTCTAACCCTCTAATCACATGGTTGGCTCCACTGTCAACCAGCCCCCATTTTTAGGGGCTGTCCAAAAGTAACCTAATTAACACAGCAAGAGACACCTTTATGACTCTGAACACTTTGGAAATTCCAAGGATTTTGGGATCAATGAGCTGGGAACCTTGAAGGAACACCAAATACATGACAAAAATGTATTTTGGTCATCTGAATGACAAAATACAAACATTTTAAATAAATCACACCATTGCAATACATTATGTGAACCCAGATGCAGGAGGCAACATTCCTAGTAGATTTAGGGGACGTGTCATCTTTCCCTGCTGAATGAATCAGGATGACTGAGTTCTCACACTCAGGGTGACTGAGTTCCCAAACTCCGACTTCGGGAGAATTATAAACACTAAAGACTGCCAGGCCCTACTGTCTGAAGACTTTAATTCAGGAAGTTCTAGTGGAGTTCCCATACACTAAACAAACAGACAGACAGACAGACAAAAAACTCTAGGACAGAGCAACAAGCTAAGGGAAACCACGGGGAAGTAACCAGATAAGAAGCCTAAGAGGTGGGACTTTCTGTGCAGTAATAGTCCAGTCCCTTAATGAGTCAGTATTTTGCAGAGAAAAGAAAAAGGGTGGGTGGGGAGAGGGAAGGATGTGTTGGATTATAAAGACATAGGGAAGGAATAATTGAAACCACTGTGTGGACCTGGAATGGATTTCAGTTTAGACAGAACAATTAATTGTAAAGAACATTTTGGGGTCAACTGGGGAAAATGAATTTTTTTTTCTAATTGAAAAATGGAGATTAGTAACTTAGAAAAGCAGGTTTGAAAATATGGATGGCACTATCTAATTTTGGTTAAAATGGATATAAAATCTATATTTGCCTAGAAAATTAGGTCATACACTAAGGTGTTAAGATTGTTAGTCTCTGGGTGGAATGACCATGATGTTCTTATGTTCTTATGTTTCCTTATCTGACTTCTCTAAATTTCTACAATGCTCACGTGATGCTTGTGTAATAAAGTGTTTTACTAAATTAAAAAATGAGAAGGCATCTGGGTGATTCTGATGCATATCCACATTTGAGAGCCGGCTCTTTGAGCAGTGTTTTTCTAACTTATGAGTCACCTGGGGCACCTGTTAAATATGTGGGTTTTCAGGCCCCAGCCCTGTGGGATCTGACTGATTCTGGGGTGCAGCCTGGGAGGTGGGTTCTTCACAAGTTCCCTGGTGATTCCTACTATCCAAGGATGAAAAACTCTACTTTAGACCAGACCTGCTCCTACTTTGTGGGCACATGAATCCTCAGGGGATCTTGCTAAAATGCAGATTCTGATTTCCGCAGGTCTGCGGCAGGGTCCCAGATTTTGCGTTCCTAAGAACTCCCAGGTGGTTCTGAGGCTGCTGCATCTAGACCATGCTGGGGAGCAAGGCTGGAGAGGTGGTGAGAAGTCAGGAGGAGAAAAGTTTGGGCTCACCACACACACTCTCCTTGTGCAGTCTGGAACAGGGACAACAGTGCAAAAGCCGCCGGTGCAGGGAGAGTGAACAGGAGACAGGCAGAGTGCGAGGCAGTAGGGTGTGATGGGGGCTGTGGCTGCCATGACCCAAACGGGCAGCTGCTGCTCAGTTCCCGCCCAGCGGTGTCATGTGCAAACACTTGTCCAGTGTCGTCAAATCTTCCCATTTTTGCAAAACAAGCCAGAAATGTGATTTCGTCTCCTACTTTCAAAACAGTACATAGGCTAAATAAAACACATCTGCCAGCTAGATCCAGCCTAGGGCCATCAGCGCTGCACTGTTGGTCCTACTCACAGTAGGAGTCAAATCCCTGGTTCTGATAACTAAATGCCAATGAGACCACAGGATAAAGGTTAACCAATCATTATATTTGCTGACACTAAAGGCAAAATCCAAAACACAACAGAAATGCCTGAATATTCAACTCCTTTGTGTTAAAATGAGCACAAAGAAAATTAACTCCAGCTAGCACTTTAACATGCTGGGTAAGCACTCTCTCCAGGCAGATAAAAGGACCAGAAAGCTGAAGTGTCAAGAGGGCAGTTAGTAAGGGCCAGTGGGCATAGGTGGGCATATTGAGAAACTTCTCTCACTGGCCCCCAGCGTCCGCTAAGCCCACTCACAAGCCAGACAGTCTCAACCATGTCCAAAATTCACTGTGAACTAAAGTTCTTGAGATTTGCAAGAAAACAAACAAACAAAAAAACCATATCAAAGCACTACAAGAAAGCTAATTCTGCAGCCTCTAATGAATCCCATTTACATTTTTTCAGCTCTTTGATTTCTGAGCACTATTTAAGGGGGAGGTTTGTTCAGTTCATTTACTTTGGATTTTTAACTGTCCAGGGTGACAATCCTCAGCAGTATAATTTCCCTCCTGTGCCCAAATCAATAAAATGCACCCAAGAGCTAATATCCATTTTGAGCTCCACTGAGACCCAATACCTTCCAGAATCACAGTGGCTTGGAAAACAGTAAACAACCAGAAGTGAGCTGAGACTTGCCACAGGCATTTGGTTCTCAGTGGTGAGTAAGAAACATCTTGTGCTTTCCTCCTGCAGAAGACATAACCCTCAAGTTGAGGAATTATGGGATAAAGGGATAAATAAAGGGAAGTGACTACAGAATTTCCAGTTGAGCAGGGGAATGGATGCTATGCCTCCTCTCCCTCCCTTATGTGGATAAGTTTGTGGGGCAAACATTATGGGTTGGTTGGCCTAACACTCATTTCCAGACAATGATATTTGTTAGAAAACAAGTATTTAATTTCCCCATCCTCCCTTACAATCAGAAGTGGCTACATGTCATAGTTCTAGCCAATGAAATATAGGCAGAAATCTACTGTAGCAGTGGGCTAAGGATAATATTTCAGGGAATCTTTGGCTTTCCAGATGCAATGGAAAAGATGAGATAGGCACCACTCCTTCTCCTCCTTTCTACCTTGAATACAGATGTGATGGCTGGAGCTGAGGCAGCCATCTTGCAACCTTGAGGGAAAGGATTAAAAGAATTACAACCAGGCCAACCATGACATCATTGTGAGACTGAATAGCAGCTACAAAATAACCCACAAAGTGCTTAAGTCACAGTGCTCATATTTCCTATTGTACAAAAAAACCCTCAGATGTGTAACTCTTCATAAAATTAGGTGGAAATACAAAATCTTACCTGAAGTGAAGTGGCCATA
The DNA here is from genome assembly GCF_009834535.1 of Camelus ferus. Lineage (NCBI taxonomy): Eukaryota > Metazoa > Chordata > Mammalia > Artiodactyla > Camelidae > Camelus > Camelus ferus. The sequence goes on along the minus strand of NC_045704.1, from coordinate 55,977,992 downwards.
GAGAGCAAAGATGCTATATTTCACTGTGGTTTAAATTGGCTTCTAGAGTCCTTAGAAGAAGGCTTTGCTGGTAACACTACCAAGGTAGAGTAGGTGGAACTCAGAATCCCACTTACTGCCCTCCACACTTTTATACATGAGTTTTAGCATCATACTGGAAGAACTTACACAAATAAAGTTTCTTCCAATTACGAGAGTTGTTCTTATCAAGTCCCATCTTGAGCTATATGGGAAGAAATCAAGGTCAGTGTCTAGGTGTCTAAATATCTCTGCCTCCAACATTTCATCAGATTCTCCATCACACTCTCATTCCTCTGTAAGCCAATGGCCCAATACTGGTTTATCTGGAAGATTCTGATGCTAAGTTTGGTCAAGAGACTGTAGCCAAATACACTTTTTCCACACTGACTGAGGCTGATTAATTTTTGTCACAGTAAAGGATCCCATGTGATTCTGGTTCCAGCATCACTTCAAATAAATAGTGGCACATGTTTACTGAACATGTACATATTTCCAACTAATTAACCCTCAAAGCCCTACGAGGTAGGTACTACTGCTTAGTCTATTTTCAGGTGAGAAAACTAAGAGTGAGAAAGCTAAAGTGATTGGCCAAGAACCCACAGCTAGAAATGGAGACGCTGGGACTAGAATCTGGGGATGCCTCTTGTCAAGGTTCACAGTCTACGCTACTAAGATAAAGTGCATCTTGACAACTACCCAAGTACCTCCAGATGGGTCCTGGGTTAGAAAGAAGCCAACACAAAAGTGTCTCAGTTGTTCTTCCTTTTCCCAGTCCAAATGGAGAGAGTGAGACAAGGTGGGAACGGCAGAAATGGTCAGTGTTCACCAACTAGTCTCCATGCTTCCCTGCATTTTCAGCCTCCTTTACAGTTGAGTTGGGGCCACATGACTAGTACTGCTCACCGCACTGAGAACAGAAGCACAAGATGTTTCTCACTCTCCACTGAGAATCAAATGCCTTTCTTTCTTGAGCTGAACAAGGTAAGAACCAAATGTTACCTCCATCCCTCTTCCTCTGCCATAATTGAACTTGGAGACCACAGAGATGTTCTAGATGTCCCACTGTGATTCTGGAAGGTATTGGGCCTCAGTGGAGCTCAATTAGCTCTTGGGTGCATTTTATTGATTTGGGCACAGGAGGGAAATTATACTGCTGAGGACTGTCACCCTGATCAGTTAAAAATCCAAAGTAAATGAACTAGTAAATGTTCTAGATCTACAAGATGAAGGAGGATAGTCCTATTCATAACCCAAGTTTCATTATGAAGTAATTTTGTGCTGTTAAGACACTGAGTTTGTGAGCTTTGTTTATTATTGTAGCAGAACTGAGCTTATCCTGACTAATAAAATGGGTCTCTGAAATGTGATCAGGCCATCTTGCTTGTAGCAATTTTGCAAAAAGAGGAAAGTGTGATGCAGAAGCTATTCTAACAGGTGATTCATCTATCAGGGGGGTTGTTCTGTATCCAAATCATAGAATGCCTTATCTGCCTAATGAGGCAGGCAGTTTCTTAGAATTAACATGAAGCTGTTACTTGCATTACAAAATTTGGCACTACTTAATGGGAATGATGATCCTGTCTAATTTCAACTAATACTTCCAGCTGCTGCCTCTCAAGAATGTTATAGTTTGGCCCCATATTTTTATAGGGTGAAATGTTTGCAAAATATATGTATAAGCCTCTGCTAACGGATGCAATTTTATGGCCCATTACAATTTCCATGCAAATGTAGAGACAGTGGGGCTGCCTGAGCTGGGAGTTGGCTGAGATTTGCCAACTGCCTGGTTTTGATAGGGGACCAGGAGAGCCTATTTGAAATAAAACTATACACTGGTGATTCAAATCCTTTTTGAGCATATACTACATGCCAGGACTTTTCTTAAAGGTTGGAGGTACAATGGTGAATAAGACAGAGTCCCTCTCTCATGAGATTGGCATCTGATTGGTGAAACTGAACTTTGGAAATGACAGATGTGTTCATTTGAGGGTACTGAGAGAATCTGAAAGCCAAATGTGTATCTGAAAAGCGAGAAATGAAAGTTCTCACCATTACCCCAAACTACTACATGTGAGGCTTTTCACCATCTGGCCCTGCTCACCTGTCTAGCCTTCTCTCTCACCAACCCCACCCACTCACCCCAGCCATTTACTTCACTCCTGCTCCACTGACCCACATGCATTTCTCAGCCATCACCAAGATTTCTTCCCACATGCATTTGTCTAACCAGCTCTCTCTGCTTAGAACACCCATTCTTCCCCCATCCTCTTGGTATTTACCTTGTTAATGTCTCTTTGTCCCTGAGAGAGTTCAAGGTGTTGACTCCTGCAGGAAGCCTCTCTGGATTACCCCTATTTTGGGCTTAACCCTCCTAGTGACCCACATCGTTCTGTCTATAATTGTACCTGACTAACCTTTTCCCTTTCCTTACAGGCACAGACGATTTGATGGAGACTTGATGGATGCATGGCTTCGTGGAATGAAGGGAGAGACCAGTGCCTGCTGGTGCCTGAGTTGTAGATGCTGGGGGAGAAGGAGCGGATGTGGCAGGCACATGTGTGGTTGGGAGACTGGTTACACTGAGTGAATTGGTCAAGCCAGTTAGGAAATATACTGAGGATACTGACAGTCTGGTTTCTCATTGTTGAAGAAGGTATTTATAATTATGGAAAGGTGGGAAAGATAGAAAAAGCCCTGGGCCATTGGATTGGAATTGGAAATATGGGTTTGAACTTGTGTTTTAAAACGTGATATATGGATAAAAATACTGATAATAATCATAGTTATAGATGTCTATGTGCATGCATGTATATATGTACACATGTGTATACTTGTGTGTGTGTGTGTGTATGGTGTGTGTGTGTGTATGTGTGTGTATGGTGTGTGTGTGTGTATACTCACTGTCTGCTGAGAAGGCTTGGAAGCAATGACACCCAAGCAGTAATAAGCTCACCAAACTCCCCGTCCTTAATTTCTAAATACTACTCTTCACTGAAAGAAACCGAAGTTCCTTGCTGAAGTGGTTAAATCCAGGGTTGGTACAGGAAAAGTACAATATGAGCCTGGAGTACCTTATTATACAAAAAAGTAATAAAGTAGTCCAAAAAAATGACAAGGAACTATCAAAAGCCCCAATATTTGGCTCCCACTGGCCAAACAAGGCATAATTTGAGCACAGCATTAAAAAAAAGACAGCAACAGAAAACAACCCAGTAAATAAAATTAAGTTCCCACGAGTCCACACTGATGTAAGTAAATAAATAAGTAAGTAAATAAATAAGTAAATAAATGGAGGAGAAGAACATACAAGTTATATATATATTTATCTACTTTTCCTTAATTAAAGCACATACACACACATTTGGGTAATGTCCCCTAATGAAACATTATATTTCCCTGTTTCCCTTGCTGTTATGTGGTCATGTGATAAATTCTGGCTCATGTGATGTAAGCAGAGGTATGCTTTGGCAAGGGAAGGGCATGCTGGTACAGAATACAGATGTGAAGGCTGGAATTCCACCTGCCATCTTGAAACATGAAGTGGTCTTGAGGGTGGAAGCCATGCCCTTAGATAGCAGAACCTAATCCCAAATGGCATTCCTGGGCTGCCCTACATGACCTCTGGGTGTCTTCTATGTGAGAGAGAGAAAATTCTCACTATTAGTACAGATGGTTTTCTGTTACAGACAGCTGAGCTTAATCCTAAATGATGCAGGTAGTTAGAAAGGTCTCAACTATATGTCATGTATTATATCTTCAAAAAAAATCTGGAGACAAAAATAGAAAGAATGGGCTGATGATCAGTAACCAGTCAGGGTTAACTTCCTTTTCCAGTTCTCTATTCTGAGAATCTTAAGAAAACAAAGAAAAGCACAAAGAACAATAGAATAAAAATCTGTATACCCACCATCTGGAATTGCCAACTGGTAACATTTTGTCATATTTGCTTTGTCTTTGTTTTATTCAAAGAAGTAAAACACTAGATCTAGCTTAAGTCCTTATATCCGCCATTCTCTTTCCACCCCATCAACATTTTCACCAACAAGAACCACTGTATAGAGTATATAACCTTCTGGTCCATTTCAGGTCATCTTAGGTGTATATTTAATTCTATGAATAACATATTATAATGTATATATTTACTAATTTTAAAATAAATTACATCATATGGAATATGCACTAAAATTGGCTTTCTTGTTTCTGAGCCCTACCTTCATTGAATACATATGTATAAATACATATATACATGTAATATACAAACTATTGCAGTTTAATATTTAATTCTTTTACATTTATCTAACCATCCCCCTATTGATGCTTATTTAGGCAATTTTCAATTTATTGCCATTTTTTCCAAGTTAAGATTATTCCTTTCTTCTATTCCAACAGTCGATACACTCATTATTTTTGGAAAGAAATGTAAAAGAATTCAATAGATGCTTGAATTATTACATACTCTGTGGAAAATAGACAAATTTGAAAATAGGTTAACAATATGTTGTTATCCTAGAACTTACACCTACAAGGTGGTATGGTATGTGAGTTTGATCCACAGCAATTCTTACGACAATTTGAAGATTCAGGGACAATAGGTAGAATGTGGCACATTAACAAGAAAATACACACCTTTTAAAAAAAGTTATCCTTTTTGTATGACATTCTACTCCTGCATGCAACCAAAATTATTTTTTCCAGACACACTGAAGTATAATCAACAAATAAAAACTGTATAGATTTAAGCTGTAGAATTTGATGTTTTCATATACGTGTCACTGTGAAATCCCGCTGTAACCAAGCTGATTAACATGTGTAGCAATAAATATCCTCAGATGTCTCCTGGTGCACATGTATGTTAATTTCCTTCTTGATGCCAGTTGCTACATAATTGATAAACCAGGGGAATGTCAACGATAGAGCATAATTACTTGAGAAAGGCATTTGAAAACTCCTTTTATGGTCACATTATGGATACAATGGAGAAAATGTGGGCTGGGTGATCATGTTCTTACAGGTGAATTTATAACTGGTTGATCAGCTTCACCGAAACACTGTATAAGTGATTTCTAGGCAAAGATCTTTGTGGTCTGACAGAGATCTAGAACTTTATTAATTCAATAACCTTATCATCCGTCCATCCAGTGCTTTTGAGTAACACTGTACCAGGCTCCATAGTAGATATTGGACATTGAAGAGTCAACAGGACTCACACAAAGTTCTTGACACAAAGCTGGTATCCAATTAATGTTTGTTAGCTGATACTTCAGAGAGATGTGGTCAGTGCCCTCCCAAACTTATAGAGATGCTATGACTTTGGTGAAGATTCAGAATACATGTATATGAAATTTTAAGATTTTTAAAAAAGGGACTGGGAATACTTGGCAATAAGCCAGGTTAACGAGATGAGATATCAAATTCTTTCCATAGCATAAAGCTGATTAAATAAAATTTATAATCAGCAAATGTGACATCAGGAAAAAGCATATGTGTATGTACACACCAATACGTACACAAACATATGTATATACTAGTTCTAAGTTTGAGAGATCTATCTTGGCAATAGTTATAAGAAATAAATACTCAAGTTTCTGGTTGAGCACAAGTTCACTATGAGACAGTGCTGTGAGCTTAGAAGGCTAAGAACACCAGCTGGATCCTAGGCTGAACTGGGGTGTTTTTACTGAACTTTGGGCAATAGTAAATGACAGTTCTACTGTTTAATATGTGTTTATTACAAATCAAAGTCACTGTCAACAGCATGCATATAACTAACTGCAGCTATTCTGATTTAAAGAGAAAGTAACTGAGGCTCAGAGAGGCCAAGTAACTTGCCTAAAGCCATGCAAATAATACGAGATGGAGCAGGAATTCAAAGCCGGCTTATTTGATGCTCTGCTATGCTGCATTATGTCTGCTTCTACGTAGATGGACCCACACTTGGATCCCACCTGAAGATGTGACCTGCCTAACTCAATGGGACCGACCCATTTTTGAGGGATGGAAAACAAAACAACATATATTACCATTAATCAGCACCACAACAAAATAATATCTCTATGAGAGCCAATACTGCCACAAACTCCTGGCCAGTGTGTGCTTCCCTCAGTATATCTCTCCAAGAAACCGCGCTCCACTTAAGAGGAAGGCACACATGGGCTAGAAAGGTCAGGTCTGTGATACAGCGCTCCCACTCCTAGTCTTAGTACATTTCAGGGCAAGGGAGAGGTTTTGAGTGAATAGTGGCGTCTATACCTCATGGTTGTTTCAAAGATTAGAGTTAATTTATGCAAATCCAACCACAATGCCCACCACATGGTTGGGGCTCAGTAAGTGGCAGAGATGATGGCGACACTGCTGCTGCTGTGAGGCAGGCTTCTTGGAAGCAAAGACCTGGCTCTTTCATATGGTTGTGGGGTCCCAAGGGTACTGATGAGCAGCCTGCCTTCCTCTTACTTCCTGGAGGAAGAGGTATGTTTTTCTTTATACCAACTCATCTGTCACTCATAAAACCAAGACATCACTGTCTGCTTCTACCCAGAGGGATGGTTTTTTTTTTTTTTTGTAATTCATCTCTCCAGAAGGGACATATTTTTCTAATATTTACAAAGTGTCTTGTTGTTTAGCTGTGTGCTAGGGTCTTTCCAGGAGACACTTTGACATCAAAACGAAGACCAGTCTCACCTCTCCTACCTTTGTCTTTCCCAAGACCTATACTACTGACTCCCAAAACAAGGGTTTCTGGTTATAATTCTGGTTACAAATTAGCATAAATGTGAGAGTCATGATCAGGTGGAAGAAATGAGAGCCCATTGGCTGGAGCCTCAAAAAGTATCTTCTGTTTCTCAATCCAGTAACTTTTGTTTTTACATTTATGGCCTGTGGTTGCATGTTAGAGGATGTGTCACCTCCAGTAGATGCATTAAAGGACTTAAATGAAATACAGCTGTAAGAAGACTGACAGTCCCCATGACGGACAATAAATCCACCAAATGTTTGACAGCCCCATCAAAGAGGGAATTCCAGGAGGAAAAGAGACTGCAGCCTGTGTCTGTAATTAACACCCACAGAGAGAGACACGCTTTGGGATTCAGCAAGGAGAGGATGGGATGGACCAGGCTTCTTTGGAACACAGGACAGGGGTGGGTTAGATGTGGTCTCACCTTTTGTGCTGACATTTGTTAGCATTTGCTATAGTCCTTGCCATGATGGGTGCCACAGACCCTTCCCTCTTTCTCATTTTAATTCAGTTCCCATTCTGGTTATTTAGTGCTGCAGCGCAGTATACCCCCCACTCCCCATATATAATGAATTAAAATAACCGTTTCCTTTTGCTTATGATTTTGTGGGTCGAGATTCAGGAAAGGCTCAGCTAGCTAGTTCATCTCAGGTCCACACGCGGCCAGCAGGGAATGGAGAATCTCTCCGCACGTGGCTCCTGCAGTCATATGACTGAGGTCTCACTGCTCTTTGGCTTCTCTCTCCAAGTAGCATTTCCTTCTTCAAGTCCTCCCCAAATGACCTGAGCTTTTCCAAAGATGGTCTCCAGATAATCAGACTTTGTTTATTTTTTTTACATGGTGCTGGCTTCTGTGCAAGTGTTTCAAGAGACAGTAAAATGAAACCTACCCATGTCTTTAGGCCTGGACGTGAAAACTGGCAAGTGTTACTTTCACCATAGTCTACTGGTCAAGGCAGTCAAAGAGCCCACCTCCATTCAGAGAGAGGGGGCATAGACTCTCAAAAAATTTGTAGCTATTTATAATCCACCAGAGACTCCCAAGTCCATCCCTTCTACCTCCTAAATCTCACCCGAATATGCCTCACCCTCACCATGTCTACCATGACTACTGTAGACCAGGCCCTCATTAACACTCACACTGCCCATGCAGTGTCTGTCTCTTCTTTGCTCTTACCTGTTTTCCACACTGTAGCCAGAATAATTTCTTTCCAATGCAAATATGTCCATGCTGTGTTTCTACCTGAAACTCATCAAGAACTCTCCAGTAGACGTTGTGTAGTATTTCTTTTTATGAACTGCATCTGGTCTCCTTGCTCTTGGTAACAGCATTCTCATTTTCCTTTGAGTTACCACCTCCCCGCCCCCAACTCTTAGTCCTTGTAGTTCAGGGAGAGCTGACATCACATTTCCCACACATCTGGCTCTAGGTGTGGTCAGATGACCCAGGTCTGGCCGCTTGGAATCTACCACACCTGTGCATACGTTGATCATTTCAGAGATGGGCACACACTTAAACTGGGGTGACAGAGTCATACCTAAGACTTTCAATGGAATTATAGGTAAATAATGCTTTTATAAAGTGTGAGGGGAGACTGAAATTACTCAGGTAGTAGGGAAAGTGCCCAGTGGACAGTGTTGTTCGCTGCCACCTGTTAGAAAGCCACCATTGAGAAAAGGGGAGCCAAGGAATAGAGTGAGACACATTCCTGATGACATAATTCGATCACTTAGATACAACCATTCCTGAAATCCCTCTTGGCTTTTTAAATGAATGAGCCAATATAGTCCTCTTTCTGCTTAAACTCACAGGGGCTTCTGTCACTAGGTTTCTGTCACCAGGAATCAAAACTGTCCTAACATGCCTACTTTGCATGATACTTGCCTTTCTTCATCCCATCAGCTTGCTTTGCTCTCAGTGTTTTCCTGGGGTAATTCACTCATCTCTCTTTCAGCATTTATCTTTTTGGCAAGTATTGTATGTATGAGCCTATTTCCTCCACTTTACCCTGAGCTCCATTAAAAGTCTGACTTTGATGTACTCATCTTCGAGTTTCCAGAGTCCCCCAGCACAGTTCCTCAAACACAAAAGATATTCATCAGGTGTCAGTGGAATGCTTACAATTTTTAATCCACAAATATTTAGTTCCAAAGTTGCTGTTGCCTGTGTCACCGCACATTTTAGATCCTCTTTGCAAAGAATTACACAACCACAGACCACGTGCTCAGTCCCTTATCAGCCATAACCCAAGGGGGTCTCAGCACTTCTTTAAAAATTAATTTGTTCCTTAATTAAGAAACATGATTATTTCTAATTAACCAACCTTCTATGTAATGTAAACAGATCGCAAGTAACTAAACAGCTTTGCCTAGCCTGTCGCATGTCTGAGAGCAGTACAGTGAAATCATTTTTAGCACATCATCTGGGAGGCAGGGGAATATGCAGAACTCTCTGACTTGCATAGATGGAATTAAAGGAACTTAAAGAGAGGGAATCTGTCAGCTCTTAATCCCTACCTAGCAAATTAAATTGCTGCTACATTACATCGTGACACCATTTTCAGAATTTCTTGAGATGCAAAATCCCCACAGTTACTAAAGAATTGACTCAAACTCTCTGCAGCTCAAATACACACACACACACACACACACACACACACACACATATAGCATGTATATACATGCTACCCACATGGAGATGTGGCAGAAAGGAGATATTCTGAGTAGGATCCAGCTGGTTTGCTGCGAGTTCTCAGGGAAGCAGTATACTATTTACACTAGGATAAGTCAGAGTTTGAGAGGAGACGGGAAGCAGGATATTATGCATCTGTAATGAGAGACCTGTCATTCTCTGACACCATCAGGTGTGTGGGAAAGCATCCGGAGACAGACTAATGGTTCTGTAATAACAAATGCTAATGGAGGAACATACAGCCCAAGGTGTATTCATTAAACTTCTTCTACCTTGAAACGATTCACTGACCCGGATCCTCTCATATCCTGAAGAGGATATGGGTTTCAACTCAGATGCTCCTTATACCTTGACAATGCAAAATGCACAACCCAGGAAAACTGCAATGTGAGGATGGTTTTCTACCCAGGTATTATCTTATTTAACCAAATATTAGTGGACATAGCAGCACACATGCTGATCGTTGACTTTATCAGAAAAGAAAACGTCTTCTCTTTAAAGGATGAATAAAAAATAAGTAACTCTTTACTTTGCCAAAAGCAAGTCTCTCTAACAGTTTAGAAACCAACGGAATATGGTAAGGAATCTTTGCAAAGGTTTTGTGGTTATTCATTCATGGTGATTAAATGGATACAAAGAAACACTCAACCTTGACTTCCTCTTGGGTTTGGAGATCAGAAGGTGTAGGGGTGAGTGAGGTCAGGGTGTTTATTTCCCAGGATTCCTCCCTCCTGCATTGCCTTAAGCTGCCTGTATCCCCTGCTGTGGGTCTCTGCCCTCTCAGAGGGGCCCCCCTACACGACTCTCTTCTTCCTGCCCTGTAACTGTGCCCTCAATCCCCAGGGATGGGGACAAAAACAGCTCTGTTGGTACTGGCTCAGGGTTACAGCTTGCTTTTCCCCTTTGTAAAATAGGCCCTCCTTCAACAGTCTTAATTTGAGGGTGCCATTTGTTTCTTATTGAGATGTTGTTATATAGCAAACATTTTCAATCTCATTTCTCATCATTGTGGAAATCTCCAAATACTCCCAAACTCTGATCCTGGAAAAATTGTCAAAGCCAAGATTGAAAATGGCGATGTAGATGATCAGTTCTATTGCGACAACCACAAACTACGTAGGGAAAATGATTTTAGTGTTTCATTTCTACAGTATTTCTGTGGATCGTTATGCTTACATTAGCAATCACTGCACTCCCGAGAAGGTCATGTGATCCTTTCTGATCCACAGTTCAGACATTCTAGGAATTTCAGACTGGAAGACAGGCCAGGGAAGGTTATATTCCTAAACAAGTGTGCTAAGGGGCCTATTGGGAAAGGTTACTTCCCACACATGGGTTCCCTGTGCATCTTGCAGGAGAACATCCCGGGAGAGACTGAAAGACTGTAGAGTCCTCGGACCTCTGACTGGTGTGCTGTTAACTCAGCTGAGGTTTTGTTGAACTTCATTAACGCGTGTTGTTTATCCCAACTGCAAGGATAATGATGCTTTGTCCATGTTGTTTCCTCTCCAAATTCTAGCATCTTATGAAAGATGTCTACTCTGGGAAAGTGAGGTGAACTGTGGCAAGTGGTAACGTTACTTCTGAAAGCTGAGTGAGTCGGGGAAACTGCCAATAAAGCTCCTTAATGCAGTCGGTGTGACCTCCTCAAAGGAGAGTTCATCGTAATTAGTGGCATCACAGGAATATCAAAAGCATTCATAATTACGGGAGCTTCATTAGGGTGTGTTGCTAAACATGTCCTGAAAATTGTTTTCGATGCTGTTTTAATTCAAGAATGATGTTGGTATTGGGAGTACTCGAAAATTATGAGTTGGTAACTCATTGGAAATGGAACTTTTGACAGTTGTTGAACAGTTGGTGAGCTTGTGTGTTTCTCTTTATTTCTGTTATTTGGTTGGCTCTTTTGGTTTTCATTCTTGGGAAAAGCAACTTCACTCATAAGCTGGTGTGTATGGTGATGCAAACCGCATAGCGGATTCGTTTTCTATTTCTAATTGCCACCGATTTAGTGGTTTAAAGAACATCCATTTATTATCTCACAGCTTCTGTGGGTCAGAAGTCTGGGCACAGTCAGGCTCATCAGGGTTTGCCTACTAAGGATGTCACGAGGCTGAAATCAAGATGTCAGCAGGGCTGTGTTCCTTGCTGACAGCTCAGAGGAAAAATCCTTTCCAAACTTATTCAGGAGGTGGGCAGAGTGGATTTCCTTCTTAGGCCTCCCTTCAGCCCACCTCCATCTATGTGCCAACAAGATATTCTGTCCTTATCAGGCTTTAAAATTCCCTGAACTAGTTCTTGCCTCATCTCTCTAACTTTCTTCTGCTACTTCATCTCTCACTATTCTCCTGCTTGCTTTTTCTGCTTTTAAGGGCTCATATGATTATTTGGATCCACCTGGATAATCCAGGATAATCTCCCTACGTTAAAGTCAGCTGATTAGTAGCCTTTATTACATTGCAAAATTTTCTGTGTCATGTTACATGACCATAGCGGTAAGACCTGCATGTAGGGATCATGCAGGCCAGAATTCTGCCTACAACATTGTGATAGTGAATTTCATGTCAACTTGACAGAACAATGGGGTGCCCAGTCATTTCAACAAACATTGTTCTGGGTGTGTCTGTTAGGGTGTTTCTGGACAAGATTAACATATGAATCAGTAGACTAAGTAAAGCAGATTGCCTTCCACAAAATGGGTGGGCTTCTTCCAATCAACTGAAAACCTGAGTAGAACAGAAAGGCTGAGTCAGAATGGACTTCTCCTGTCTGACTGCTTTGATCTGGGACATTGGTCTTGGACTTCAACTGAAACACTGGTTCTTCTTGGATCTCAAGCCTGCTGGCCTTTGGTCTGGAATTATACAATTGTCTCTATTGGGACTCCAGCTTGCTGACTGCAGATCTGGGGACGTGTAAGCTTCCATTAATGTGTAAGCCAATTCCTTATTTTATCTATCTGTCTGTCTGTTTGTCTGTCTATCTATCTATCATCTCCTATTGGTTCTGTTTCTCTGGGGAACCCTGACTAATACAAGCATGCATAAAATAAAGTCCAAAGTTACCTTTTGACTTTCTTTGGTCCCTAGAGTAACCAAGCTAACTGCAGTTTTGGCCCGTTTTTCCAATGGATCAATGGTGAAAACCACCACGGGTTTAAAGTCACCTTTTCCGTCTTAAATAAAACTTTTCATTTAGATGGTCTGTTTTGTGCTGATGAATTTAGATGGTATAAGGAAAGACATGGAGGGAAGTTGTGAGAGTCTTGTAAGTGGCCTGCCCACTAAGTTTCAGGTGCTTATCTGTAAATGAGAATTCCTTTATCTGTTTTTGGGAGATTATGCAAGGCTGAAATGAAGGGATATGTATGAAACTCACAGCTGCATATCCTGCATATTATAGTTACAGCAAAGCTGGGCGTTCAGTAGTAAGTAGGAGAGTGAGGGAGAGACTGCCTCGAAGGCCAAAACACATTAGAGCCATTGGCAGAAAATACATCTGTCACTTTTCATTTGGGTTTAGTATGTCTAGCTTCAGGATCCTGGATGGTCAATTTCCTACCAAGGACCCGGCCAAAAGTTTGGTCTTCATGAAAAGAGGTGAGGTGATTCTCCAAAACAAATGAAACAGCAAAATTCCCAGTTAATATTTATATAACATTGAAATAATTCAACAGTTTTTATTTTTTGAGTTGCAGCTCTGTGAAGGAGGCTAGCTACATCCAAAGGGGTGAACGATCAAGAATCAGGAAGCATCAGTGATGTGGTCCCTACACCCAGGCTACTCACAAGCTTCTCTCCCTCCACTGCTGGTCCTGACACGCCTGAGGTCAGATGTCTACCTGGCACTCTGCAACCCTCTCTAGGTTCATTGTCTTGCTCTCAGACCATCTTACATTCAACCTGGGTCTCAGACCACTCCTCTGTGGAGGGGAGCACACCTTCTCAGGTGTCTCATGATGATTCAGTTCAGTACCAAGAGCTCCCTTTCCAAAATATCTACCTTCTCCTGAACGCCAAGCTCACAGAACTTCCTGCTCATAACAGATGCTCTGGTGCTGCATCATCTTAGAGACTGACATGACCATTAGATCTGAAGTCTCTGAGAACTTGAACCAGAGAGAAACCAGTCTGACTTTGTTCCTTTCCTTGACTTAACCAGGAAATCTTTTGAGTCAGGCCTTCCCCTCCAAAGAATTCTCCAACTCATAATAAAATCTTGGAAGATGCTGGGTTCTCTTGCATTTTAACCTTTTAAAAGTTAAATAAGCCCCTTGATCTTTTGGGTACTGGGACCAGTCACTGGCTAATCCCAAATCTGCTCCCAAGCCTCTCATCCCTAGCCTGCCATGTGCACACAAATGCACGCGCGCGTGTGCGCACACACACACACACACACACACACACACGTATACCTTTACACAAACACATAAATAAATTCTGCCTTGTAGATGGTTCTCCCTGCAACTAGGGGTAACCAAACAGTTCTACTCAGGGTAGTGGTTAATCACAGACCACTGAGGGCTTGTGGTAAAGACTGCATTCCTAATGAGAAGCATAGACATTGTTTATTTTCTATTCTTTCTTTTTCCTTGAACACAGGTGTGATGTTTAGCACTGTGACAAGACTTGAAGCCACAAGAGCAAGGCCAAAGACTCACAGAGATGCTGACTGTCAGATCACTGAAGCACAAGCAGCAGCCGCCCACCTCTCTAGCTTCAGGAAATAGGAGACAAATCAAGCTGAGACATTTAAGCCATTTTAATTGCTATTTTGTTACCTGCAGCTGAAAGCGTTCCTGATTGAGGTTTTACTAGCTGAACTGAATGGCTGCATCCCTGGTTACAGTTTTTCTGGCTCTAGAAATTTTTCTCCTGGCAGTATTTGTCCTTGTGTCATGTAGCCTGACCTTCCCCTTTAAGTTGCAATTAGGACCAGGCAGAGCTGGACTGTTTCACACTATAAGGAAAAACCCCTGTGAACAGTCATGACCTAGAGCAGCTTCTTAGCCTGAAAACTCTCAGTTGAAACTGCACTGCAGTCTTCGTTATTTGCCCGTTGCATCCCCATAAGCAATAAAATAAACATTTCTTATTCAGATGCACAGCCTTGGCTAGGGAGCGGCACCGAGTGCTTACATCGGAGACCACTGAATAAGGGTAAAGAAGTCTTACTGTGGAGGACAAGCAGGCATTCTAAGAAGTAATTATCCCACACTGAGACAGAGGAAATGCAGTCTCCTGGAAGGAAGGTGGGATTAAAGGTCACACAGAGCCAGACTCACAGTTTCTCCTCTGACTATCTGTGCCAACGTCTCTGAGCTTATGTTTCTTCATCTGAAACATGGAGATAATAACACTCAGCATCATTGGGAAGATGAAATGGAATGATGAATTTCAAAGTATCCAACCCAATGTCTCTCCCCTACGAGGCAAGCCGTGATGGCTTGTTGAAGGAGCCGAGATGTCCGATATGGCACCTAATTGCCAAGGGCAAAGGGAGAGGGGAAAGGATGGAGGATGCCTGGATGTCTTTCATTTACACACCCTGCTGAAATATGTCAGGAAGGACCATAGTATAGTTGTTTTCAAATCTTTCATGACGTCTCATCCACCCGATGATGACAATGGCATGGCAGAAATGTGCTCAGGGTGGCAAAAGTAAAGGTCTCAGATTACTTCATGACTAGAAGGGTACTGGCGGAAATTTATGCAGGGGTATCTAACTTGAGCCACCGATCTGTTTCTAAAAATTCGACATTTTAATGGGAACTGGATTTTTTAAAAAGAATTTTTGGGATACTTGGTAAACAATCTTCTTAGAAAACACTTCTTAGTAGTTCTGTGACTTCACAGGATAGGAATCTTTATTGATGGGAATTCTTTAGGATGAAAGAAACACAAAAGCAGATGACAAATAGATGTGGTATAAAAGAACTCCAAATGGAGGGACCATTTCTTGAGAGGTCACTATTACTGAACTCTGCCCAAAACTTACATATTTATCTCATTTAATTCTCATAATGAAACTGCAGGATAAGTAGAGAACAGGTATACTTTATGTGATGGACATATTCTCAAGTATCTCGACTAATTGAAAATGTGCATAATTCAAGACTCATCTTGACAAAGAATGGTATGTATTCATCTATATCAGCTAAAGCGGCATCATCCGTAGCAAGAGCAGATTTATTTAAGAATAAACCCTGTCTTTGGCAATAAAAGGGAATGAAGTACTGATACCTGGTACATATGACACAGATGAACGTTCTGCTGCATGAGAGCTGCCCGTCACAACATGCCACATATTGTGTAATTCCATTTAAACTAAATGTCCAGAGTAGACAAATCTATAGAGGCAGAAAGTAGATTTGTGGTTTCCTAGGGCTGGTGAGTTTGGAGGGATGGAAATGGGAAATGACTTCTCATGGATACAGGGCTTCCTTTGGGGATAATGGGAATGTCCCAAAATGGATGGTGGTAATAATTGCACAAGTCTGTCAATACACTAAAAACCAACGAATCACACATTTTAAATGGGTGAATCAGTGCATTGTATGGCATGTGAACTTACTTCATTAAAGTTTATGTTAAACCCTGCCAGCCACTTTGAAAATTCTGTGATTCCTGGCAAATGCTTGCAATTTGGGAGATTGCATTGTGTCTAAATTTGTGCACAAATGAGACTTTGTTAATATTTTCATATTGCAGCATTTCCATTTGTCTAATTCAAATGCATACAAAATTCTGCCATAGTGCCTGATCATCAATTCAGAATGAGGAAATAAAGGCTTGGATTCACACAGCTGATAAGAGAGGAAGCCAGGATTGAAATTCAGCATTGCTGGTTGGAAGAGCTCATTCCTCCCCAACAAGATGCTAGATGACAGCCTTTGACCCTCTGGAACCTATCACCATTGGGGAAAAAAGTGGTGAGTAGCTGCTAACATTGATGGCACAAGTAGCATTTTGTCAGGCCAAGTGCTCAAAGCTCGATACCCACTTTCTTACTGAACCTCACAGCTACCCTTTGGGGGCATGTTCAAACCCTAACCCTAACCCTAACCCGTCATCCCCATTCTGCAGAGGAGTTACCCAAAGCTCAGAGAGGTAAGACAACATGTTCAAGGTCCCGCAATTTGTAGTGCACACATAACCGGAGACCCAGTCTTTTGGACTCAACCCTTGTGCTGTGTTCTTGTCAGAATGCATCGATCTCTCTGATGAACTGACAAGAACATCCTCCTGATGCATTTTCCAATTGACTCACTGGCAAGAAAAAAATTAATATTCTCTGAAAACCTTCTA
Source organism: Camelus ferus (assembly GCF_009834535.1). Lineage (NCBI taxonomy): Eukaryota > Metazoa > Chordata > Mammalia > Artiodactyla > Camelidae > Camelus > Camelus ferus. Next base: position 55,961,239 of record NC_045704.1, on the reverse strand, counting down.
GAGCCCCTTAACATGCCCTGTTCCTTTCCCGCTCCCTCACTAGTCCTTGAGACGTGGTCAGGTCGTCAGCCTGTTGGCATAATTGACAGCCACGTGATGACGTGCATTATTGGAGTAAATTCAGCACTGGACTGTGGTCTGAAATTACTGGAATGGAATGGAATCAAAACCATCAAGCTAAGATAGTTGCCCTCATAAGGCAATAAGTATGTTCTTAATCTAATAAAAATATCTTATGACAAACAGACCTTAGAATGCTTTCTGGAAAGAACTCTAAGATAATGAAGGAGATGAAGGCCATTTTTGTTCCAATAAAGGCTCAATTTTCTGATTACCATAAAAAAGTGGTGGCATGGATGCATACAGAGGAGTAAGTGGGTCTGAATGTCTTGAGCAGCACAGCATATTAGTTAAAAAGCATGACTTGGAGTCACACAGTCTGGCTTATAATTCTTACCAGTTGAGTGACACTGCCTCGGTCAGTTGTTATTAGATTTGGTAACAAACACAGAGAAACCAAGGTACCAGTAAGTTAAATAAGATGGAATCTCCTTATTGTCTTACGTAAAATAATTCTGGAGTGCAGTCCAGGGCCAGCATGACATTCCACAGGCAATGGAATCCATCCAATATCTTTCCATTTTTGCACACCTTCATAGGACACTGTTTCCATTCTCAAAACCACTTTACAAAGCACAGTGGCTGCACAAGTTCTAGCCATTATATCCTCATTCCAGGTAGCAATAAGAAATAGGTGGCAGGAGGAGGACAAAAGGGCACTCTTCCCAGCTGACTTGGCTCCCAACTCATCCCAGAAGCCCAACACAACACTCTGTGTACAGCTCGCTGGCTGGTACTTCGTCACACGGCTGCATCTAGCTGCAAGGGAGGCTGGACAATAGAGCTGTTAGATATATGCACTGCCCCTGCAGTAGACTGGGGTCCATTACAAAAAGAGACAAGAATAGATACTGAGGAAGAGATCTCTGCTCCCCTGGAAAAATTATTTCCTAACTTTATGGTTCAATGTCCTCACTGGAGACGTGGAGATGATCACTGCATCTACTTCTTAGGGCTCCTGTGGTGAGTCAGAGGAATCCCTTAGCATAGGCCCCAGCACCAGCTCCTGCTCAGAAGGTGCTCACTGTAAACTTTAGTGACATGCTCACTGACCGTCCTCAGAGGAGTAGGTTCTTGCCATCTCTCATCCCCGAGCTCCCCAAGCTTACCACAAAGAGGTACTGACACTCTGTGGCATCTCCCCTCCAGACTTTAGATTTGGGCTTCATAACCAATATTCTTCATTTTCTCCATTGAGGCCAGGGTTTCTTAACTTGGGCACTATTGACATCCTTCAGCCAAATAATCCCGTGTTGTGGGGGCCATCCTCTGTATTGTAAGATGTGTAGCAGAAGCCCTGGTTGCTACCCACTAGATGCCAGCTGCACACTCCTCTCCCCTAGTTTGCCCCCGAAGAGGGGGGCAAATCATCCTCAGCAGGACCACTGATCTGTAATGTCTGAACTCAGAGAACATGATTTCTTTGACAGCAGCAGCATGAGTCTCTTGGGTTATGTTTTCATTGCATGGATCAATATTTCAAGTTAAACCACATCAAACATGCCTTTTGAAATTAAGGGAAATTCACCCTGACATTTTTTAATGATGCATCACACACAAAAAGAACCCAATTAACTTAATTTTGTGTATCTAGGTTACGATTCAAGTCATCACCTCAAACCCTGGATCATGACTTTGGTTCCAGCCAAGGAGCATGGAACCTGCTTAGTAAGAGAGAGGGTGAAGTTGCAGAAGTGGGAAGAGAAGCGGAGGACAGACAGCAAACAGCTCATGAGTCTGGTTTCGGTGGCCAAGGGAACAGACCCTGAGGTCCTCCATCATTCTGAAAAGAGAGCACCTCTGAAGATACAGAGGTCAACCACAGAAACGTGAGCTCCGGCCTGCCCTCCTCACAAAGCGGGTATCCCTGTTATCCTGTTAGCAGCCTGTTATTAACCATGAACATAGCAGATAAAAACTATGACACATTAAAAACAACAACAACAACAACAACAACAACAACAACAACAACAACAAACAGAGCAAGAAGAAAACATGTAAAATTCCCCAAACCAAACTTTTAAGAAGTCTTTGAAAAGAGACAGACTTCTGAATAATAAAATAGCTTTGGGTACTATGATTGGTTTTGTTTTTTTTTTTTTTAAAGGCAGCCATCATTAAAGTAAGAAAGCTGTAAGTCTATTAAAATTTTTTCTTTGATACTGGAAAACTCAATTCATGACCTATATTTTAGAGAACATATACTTGAAACAGATTTTATATGCCCTCTGCCCACTGAACTTAGAATGTTGAATCTCTTCCATTTACTTAAGAAGGGAGGTGGCTCTATACATAAATTACTCAGGGCTTCTTTTAGTACACAGTTCATATATTAAGGTGAAGTGATTCCAAGGTATTTGTAGAGATGGATGAAGCAGCCGCTCTCGATTCTGCCCTCAAAAGGGACGGGATTCTTAGTGGCGCGGTGCCGCAGTATAAGCTGGTTTATCAGGCTCTCTGCTGATTATAAATCTGTTTTCACTGATGTTTGTGGACTGTCTTGATTGATGGCCTAGCTGCCTTATGAATCTCGAAGAGTTCTCCTTGAGCGGTTCCCAGATGACCACCAGGGGGGAGGGTCTGGTTCTGCTGGCGAAGTCTGTCGCCTGTCACTCTGGGCTGCAGGGTTACCTGACGAGTCAGGTTGTGATCAAAGGAGTAAGGACAGTTGGTAGTTTCACTTCCTGCTTCTCTCCTTCCCTCTCTCTCTCACCTAGGTGACACACACACACACACACACACTCACATGCATGCACGCTCATATGCATGCAAATAGGGAAGGGCTCCCTAGACTACGGGGTGGGGGGCAGCTCTGAATGGATCTTAGTATTTTCATGGGTAAAGTGGTAAAAGGATCGCAGGTGCTGTAGACGGAGAGGAAATGAAAGGGTACAGGTGTTTGACTGAATCTGAATCACAGCATCATCACCCACCAACTGTGTGGCTTTGGGGGAAGAACCTAACCTCCCTGAGCTTCTGTTTTCACAATTGTAAAAGAATTGGAAGGATTTCATTAAAAAATAGGCATAGAATCTAGACCAGTATCCAGTACTAGAAAAAATATATGGGCGGTTATCACGGTTCCAGTCCCCAGGGCAGAAGCTGCCTTTCTCCCGCAGTCCTAGTAAGATGCTCCTGTGGGCTCCTGCCTTTCTCTGAGCAGCACTGACGGATCAGGATGTTTGTCTGCTGCCTTTCTCACTCATCTGTGAACTCCACGGAGTTGGGGTCTGTGCTAGTTTTACTAGCATCTCCACTCCAGTCCCATGTTTACTGAGCATCAGCCTATCTGGTACCCAAAATGCACTCCAGAGATGTCTGTTAAAGGATAAATTAAATTTCCAATAAAGACAACGTTGATTTAAAAATCAAATAAAAAGGGAAGTTTATTATGATTCATACTTTCTGCCACTTGGGACCACTTGTTCATTGAATGGAATTTATTGAGTGGCTACCGTGTGCCTGGAACTCTGCTAAATGCTGACAACCGATGACAAAAGGACAGTCTGGTTCTCTGGCCTCAAGCTTATGCCGTAAAAAGAAAATCAAAGGCAAAACCAAGTTCATACTTGAGGAAAATTTATCAACCTATTAAGGTTTACAGTATTACCATAATTCCAGATAGCTGGCATAGGTTACAATAATCCAGCACCATAAAACGGGTCAGTATTAAGTATTCCCCTATTGGTCATGGGCTCGCCACAGAAACTTTATGTGACCTCCTCTCGTCACCTCCACGGTTACCACCCCATCCAGGCCACGGTCCTCTTGCACCTGAAATGCTGAAATAGCCCTGGATGTCCTACTTCTGTGCTCCACAGGGTAGCACAAGTCATCTTTTAATAGTAAAATCAGATTTTTACCACTTTCCTGTTTAAAACCACCCAAGGGCTTTCTACTAAATTGAAAATGTAATCAAAACGTATGGAGCTCTAACCCAGGGGTCTGCAAACTTTTCCTGTAAAGGGCCAGGTAAAGAATGTATATATATATATTTTTCATATATATATATGTCTATACACATAGACATATAGATGTGTGTTTTTAATATATTTAAAAACGCTTGGAGCCCTGGTGTGTGTGTCCTTCAGGAACTACGAGGGTCCCAGCCCTCTACCTAACCCTGCACATAAGATCTTGGCATGCACTGGGCATTCAGAAAACACTAGACTCACCCAGAGCTCTGATTGGCTCTGAGGAGCAGCTAGGACCTGGGCTCGGGTCCCATAAATCAATGCCTTGTGACTCCACAAAAGAACAGTCCATAATCTGCAAAGTTCAAAGACTACTATTTTCTGTTGATCTTCCTTCATCTAGTAATGATTCCCCAAAACAACACCCTGGAGTTTAGTGCTGAGCAGCTAGAAATGGTCTCCTGTCTGCACAGACAGATAAATCTGGGTGACCTTCCTCCGTGATGGATTGGTGCTGATGGCATCCGGGTACACTGCGACACGAAAATGATGCCTGGTTGGTTGGGAGATGGATGTTCCTTCACTCAAAGTGTATTTCTTTTTGCCTTACCTTCCCCAAAGGGGATGCAGCCAGAATAATAAGAATAATTGCAGCTTCAACAATACTTTGGCGCATCTTAAACATTTCATATGTTCCAAACACTGAGTGAAGCACATTGTCTCATCTTATCATTGTGTACAGTTCTCTAGGGTGGGTACTACTCTACCCACCCCATCTACCCCATCTACAGATGAGGCGACTGAGGCTTCTAGAAGGTTCTGTCACCTGCCGGCGGTCTCACCTTGTTAAGGAGCTAAGCGGAGCAGTAACCCCAGCTCTAGGCTCCAGTGCTATGCACAGGACCGGCTACTTAATTCTCGGGGCTTAGCGCAAAATGAAAATGCAAGGACTTTGTTGAACAGTTATTAACAATTTTAAGGTGGTGGCAGTGGAGCAGTAAACCAAGCGTGGAGCCCTTCGGAGTGTGGGGCTGGCGCTGGTTCTGCGAATTCAGAAGAAAGTGATGTGAGCGATGACAAGGGCCCTGGCGTTTAACACCATTTAACCCTAGAGGCTGAGCAACAGCTCACGTTAAATGAAAAGCGACTATTTGGTCAGAGGAGCTGGTCATTTTCTGTCAGGAACTAAACTGCACAAATATTTCCCTTCAGCTGGGCCTGCAGAGAGTCCTTGTGAGAGAAGGTGGCCAAGGCCAGCACAGTGCCCAGGAAAGAGCCTGTGCCTCGAGGCCAGACGCGGACAGCGGTGCCAGCCCATCCCCGAGCTGGGTGACTTTGGGCAGGTTCCCGGACCTCTGTGAAGTTCAGTCCTCTCATCTGCATGACGGGAAGGTGGGATCCACCCCTGAGGGTGGGAAATGGTAGAGTGGAGGAAACGACACCAAGTATAGAAACCTCTGGGCGCATGGCAAGTGCCCACCCACACGTGAAATCGTCCAATGGCTGTTTTCACCACGCAGTTTGTGGGTCAGTAGAAACAGCACGTGATCTGAAGGTTGATGATGCAGGTTGAGTCCTGAGCATTGTCCCTCAACTATTATTTGTGTGAACTTGGCAAAGCCGATGAACTCTTTTTGGGGTTAGCAACCCCCTCTGTGAAATGGATGCAACACGTAGGATTCCACAAGCCACAAATGAGCAGGACATTGTGGAAATGGAAGAGGCCATCATTTCTCTAGCTGGTCAAGGTTTGCTGTTATGACTTATAAGTGGCATCAGCCAGGGAAGGGGATTGGAAAAGGGGTACCACCTTCCTTCCCAGATTCCCACTGTCCCCATGGATGCTTGGGGGACCACCTGCCTGAGCTTTCTCACAAGGCACTAAGTAGTCTAAGTGCTTTTTCCTCTAGTTTTCCACAACATTTCTACATTCCTGACCCCAAATTTGACTGACTCCGTTTCAATTTCTGCTTTATAGTCCAACCCAGAGGGTGCCCAAAAGGAAAACAATGATTCAGGCCAAATTCTGCACAGCTGGAAGAAACCACTCCATACAGACATCTGAGTCTTTATGTATTTTTATAGGATAATACCAATCATAAATAGAAGTTTGAGGGGGTTTATGTTTTCCTGGATATGCATCCACCCTGACCAAATTGCTCCGTGCTTTCAGAAATTCAATGAGCATAAAGGATTCCATTTTTCTCTGAAAATACGACATATATATAAAGCAATAAAATCAAAATTCTTTCTGAAACTTTAAAGAAGAATGAAGTGGAGAAAAATTGGACACTGTCTAATCATACACATACATAATATACAAGGACGTGCAGTCTCACAGCCGCCTCGGGTGTAACCATTGTCATTTACATTTAGAACACTTTTCCGGACCATCCTGAATTCCACTCACTCACATACAGGTCCCGGGTACCACAGATGGAAACTGGGAATCATTTTTCTGCTCTGCTCCAATTCCAGCCTCTTTAATAGCTTTTCCCATCGGTTCTCCTAACTTGTTTGGCTCATCAGCTTAAGATTTCTGTAAACATCAAACCCAAATTCCAAGGTGTGTTCCACTGGAAGCTGTCTCTCCATCCAAATCAGCCTAACTAAGCGGCACCACAGGGAAGGTCTGCCCCGAAGTGGTCCGACCCACCTCCTCTTGCTGGCTTTCTGCCCCTCCAGGCCGCTAACCCCACTGCCCTCTCCTTTATGCAGAATGCATTCAAATCCCAGAAGGGAGAGGGTTGCTCCTGCCCCTGGGGATCTCTGTGATGAGGCGCACAGAAGCCCCACTCCTTCAGGCAGAAGGGAGGTTTTAGGCACCTTGCATACAATTATGCACCTGGTCAGCTAGGTGGGTTGCCATGACAACGCTTCCAGAGCCTCACATACCTACATGTTATTGATACATTCCATCAACTTATCAAAGAGGGTAAAAGAACCAGCCAAAGCAGCCCCTGAGCTTCCATCTCCTGTCCCAACGGAGGAATGACTCTTTTGCTGACAACTGGTCATAATCTAGATGCAGCAACACTGATACCCTTAATACAGCTTGCTTTCACCAAACGCAAAGCTTCAAATCAAAGTCCAGCCTTACAAGAGGAATTCTTCTACTTTGCCCTTTCCTGTCTAAGCATTATACTCAGGAGTGACTTCTGCCGCTGGCCATGGAATGCTTTAATTAGTATCTGTGGGCCAAAAAAGGGCACTCTAAATTCTAAAACCTCCCCTGATAAAAAGGTTAAATGTGGGGAAAAGATAGCAGGAGCTCCACAGTAACCTGGAGTGATTTCCATAACAGTAGGTACCCGTATTGCCAGAGAGAGAAAGAAAATGTCTTGCCTTTGGCCCTTTGATTGAAGACAAAAGATTTCCCCATGCACGTCTTCTAAGGAGAGAGAGAAAAAAGTCCTACCCATTGTCCCAAAATGGTTCTTATTAAAAGGCAATTATTAAAAGAAATAACAAGGGAGCTTGCTGTGGGGAATCTTAATTCTCTTCAAAGTCCCACTGTACCACCACGTCCAGCCTTGAGCCCTCACAAGGGTGAGCTAGATATTTACATGGTGTCCAACATCAACCCTACATCGGAGTCTCAGATGTCAGTTATCCTTGAAGGATCACCTCTGAACACAAAGGAAGATATTCTCATCGTTTGCAACACCCCATTCATGTTCAGAGCTGCAGCTTTTCAGCTCTTGCTTCTATCCAGGGAAATAACATGTCACCGTCGATGCATACCACCAATAAGTTAGTGTGGCGATAAAACCAACTCTAGAATCCCCCAAGATCACAGTATGCCACTTCCCACGCATTATGCTAATAGCAAGCCAACTTAACATACCTGTAGGTGATCCTTCCATGACATGGCCGATGTAGGGGCCTTCCCGAAAGATTGGTCTGTTGTCATTCTGATCAATCACGATGACTTCCAGAGGGACAGGCCCCTCCAGAGTTTTGCCGTTGACATCAATGGTCTCCACGAATAGCTATTGGAGCAAAGAGATTGGGAGAGAAAGAAGGCATTAGTTCATTATGAAAATTGGAGTCAGGTTCTCTGAAGAAAGTAGGTTATATCAGCAATTTTATGAGTCCTTGGCAATGTTCACAGTTAGGTCTCAATGGATGGTCGCCAGGACTAGAATAGAAACTAAATGTTACAGAATAAAAGACAAAGATCAGTTCGTGTTAGGTCCCCCGTGGGAAATTTACAATTAATTCATCAAATCTGCAAAGGAAATAAAAAAAGAAAGGAAAGAAAGAAAACACTAGCCATCAGTCATAGCTGAGAAAATGTGTTTCCACTGTTTCTGTTTTTCCAACATCATTATGCTTAAAAGGAATGTTATGCTAATAAAAATAATTAACTAAGCAGTTATGAACAGAGTAAATTAAGAAATAACCAAGTGTTTATGGTAATGTTTAGGAGAAATTCAGGTCAGTATTTATAGAAAACTTTTCGGAGGCAACGAAGGCGCTTGCAGGGGTCCTGAGTGAGACCTCATGATTCCTTCCCACCAGGCCTTTATAATCCACGGGGGATTTCACAATTCCATGAGACACTTCCGTAAGGAACTACCTTCAGATCTCACGAATGAAGAAAATAGCATAGAAAAACCAGCTTTACTGTTGCTTGGAAACAAGGAATTATGTTATGGCTTTTCCAGTGAACCACAGAGATCTTATTCTCTCAATTCTGTGTTATTCTGCCTTGATTTAACTCAGTGGCAACAGTAATACTTCTTGGATATTAGTGGCGGTCCCTGCATTGGGCGCCAGTTGAGTATTTCAGTCAGGAAAGGTCTCTGTCATTGGAATCCTTGGGAAAGGGTCTCTGAAATTGGAATCCCAGCACGACTTTTCACTAGCTATGTGACCTCTTAATCTCTTAGTTTTATCATCTGTAAAATGGGTTCATAAACACTTATAATTAGGAATATTCACTGTGACCCTAAGGACTACTGGTGAGGAGGCAATGGAAGCAATTAGAGGCTGGGCGGTGCAGTCTGCATTGGGCCCTGTGAAGTCAGTCTCCAGAGTTTACATTGTTAATCACCACAAACGATGTTTCTAAAGTACCTATTGTAATACCTGTCACAAGGCTCAAGGGTATTAGCTGCTAGCATTGTTGCTACTGCTGTTACCATCAACGCCGTTGTCAAAACTAGCCCGAATTAGGAAAATAAAGAGAAACACTTTTGTTATAAATCAGCAGTCTCACTCCCCATGAATGTGGTATAAGCTGATTGCATCCTTTGGAAAGTAGCATGGCAAACTTCAACAAATCTATGAAGGACTAACACACTGCTCGGTCTGGATACCACTCCTGGGTCTATCTGAGACAGGCGACACTACCCACATGGAGATATTCACCCGAGTGTTATTTCTAATAATGAGATAACACTGGCATCCACTAAATGTCCAGTGGAAAAGGGCTAGTTGTTGAATGAATGGTTTTGTAGCAAGATGCCAGAACACAGCCATTAGATACAATACTTAGTAAACCTTGTTGATCTACTTGGAATATTATGTGAAAATACACAACACAGCAGTTGCATTATGCATGTGTGATGTACACTTTTGGACAGAATTTGAAAGCAAACAAAAATGAAACCAGCAGATTTTTTTTTTCATTTTTAACATTACTTCATCCTTTCACTAGCAAATTCACACACACACACACACACACACACACACACACACACACACCACTTTGATTTCTGGGGTAGATTAAATAGTCCATGCACATTTTAGCTAAGAAAAAATTCAATAGGCAGAGCCTTAGAACATCTGCACTCTAAGGAGAGCTACACAAGTGAACTTTTGTACTTTTCTGTTCATTTTTAAAGCCGCTATGAGAATCCTGCTAAACAAAGGAAATGAAAAGCAAGCTTTGGGAGCAATTTCATGTAATAATCAAGGTCTGGCCTTTTGTCCTCCCAAAATAGCCAAGGACTTGACTTTATTACAACCAAAACCTAGTCCAAAGACAACATGTGTTGGATCTGAATCCTAAGCTTCCACATCCTACAAGACTTGGCTAGTCTCATAAGCAACAAGCAGGACAGAGGGACGGAGTTCACATTTGCCAAATGTGCAAATATGTTGGAACTGGACGGGGCAGACTCTAGGTCCATCTTAACATAATGGAAAGACAGAGAGACACGAAGGAGATACAAGCGATGAGGATGAATGCCAAGTGTTGGGCTGAATCTCATAAAACCAACTGTAAAGGGAGTCAACTTGACAGCGTTTTCTGTTACACCACTACCCAGACTTTGATTCCTGGATTTTGTATTGGAAAACAGCATTGTTAGAAACCAAGACCTTCGGAACAGTGTTTATAAACAGCAAAGTGCTCTTAGGGGCATATATTAATTTGAAGTTAATTGAACAAAAATTCACGGAGGACTTACTATATGTCAGTCCCTACAATGGGCACCGGATAACCAGCAGGTAAGAAAAAGGACATTCTGGGATGAAGAGACAGCTGGTAGGCAAGGTAAACTATATGCATAAAGTCATTTCAGTTAGAGGTGAGGGATGTAAAGGGATGAAACAGGTTGATACATTAAAGCTGTGCTGTTCAGTGCAGCCAGTAGCTAAATGTAGCTATTTAAATTTAAAGATAAATAAAATAAAAAATGCAGTTCATCAGTTGCACGAGGCACATTCAAGAGCTCAAGAACCACATGTACCTAGTGGCTATCATATTGGACAAGGCATCTCTAGAATATTCCTATTATTGCAGAGTTTTATTGGATAGTGTGGGGTTACATTATGATTGAGAGAGCATGTATGTGAGTGTTGGTGGGAGGGGGTACCTATTTCGATAAAATAGTTGAGAAGGCCTTACTGCTGCGGGAATATTTCAGCTGAGACTTGAAGAATGCCAAAGAAGCTAGCCATGCAAAAGTTCTAGAAAAGAAGTTCTGGAAAAAGAGTTCTAGACAGCAGAAATGGCGATGCCAAGGCCCCAAGGTTGGCACTGCATGACGGTATTGGTACAGATGAAGTAAGGGGGCAGCACCCCCTTCCAGGAGACTGAGCTTTATCCTGCTGTAACATTCTTTGCAAAAAATAACTTGGCCAAAGTGAGAAGACTTTTTTTTCTGTGAATTCCTGGGTAGGCAGAGATGAGGAAGGGAAACGTACATCACGCTTGTTCTTTACAAAGGAAAACATAATAGACCGAATAAAATAAGGAACAAGAAACACTAACATTTTTCTAGGTAGTCCATATAATTTTCAAAAGGCATATTAAAAATGTGGGTGAAAACTAAGCATGTGGATAGGCATGAAGAAGTTGTTAGTAAATACAGCCTTATCATCCCGATCACTTACTATAAAGAAATCTGACACCTCCAGTGAATTTTCCTAACTGCTCTCACATGAAGGTCAGACCCGCAGACAGCAAATGCCAAACTTGTTAAAGTGGGGCTCTTAAATTTCAGAGGGTACCTCCAGTATCAGAGAATTAATGTTCAGTGATGTTCTTACCTCCCTTCCACCTTCCTAATGGAAATACCTAAAACACACAAACCCTTAGTCTGAAAAGATGGACAATGTTTATTTCCTTTGAGTTACAAGATAACATTCCAGAGGCTGTGTTTGGAGCTTGGGAAACAAAACAAACTGGAATGCATTCAAAGGGAGAAATTCTAATGTCTGTTCCTTATATTTGAAGTGAGATGCCACTTAGCAGAAACCTACTGGGAGAAAAACAAATAGGTTGCCACTGGCCCAAAACAATGAAATAATTTCTCAAAGGAGGTGGAGATCACCCAGCCTCTCACCACCTATTTCTACACCACCTTCTCAGACGCGAAGACTTCTATTCTTAGCTTCAGTGACTGATTTTCTTGGAATAAGGGTGGGGGGGGGTGACATATAAAAAGGTCCACTGTGGAACTAGAAAGAGAGACGTTCAACAAATTATAACAAGAAACAGTTGCCCAAGGTTCCTGGACAAGGTAGTGTCCAATGCTTCCTCCATAGCAGGGAGCCTGAACTCTGAAATCACACATTTGACCAGCCTCTGTGTTGTGTGTTCCAGTATCTGCTATTCAAAGTGCAGTCACGAGACCAGCAGCATCGGCATTCCTTGGGAGCTGGCTAGAAATGCAGAGTCTCGGGTCCTGCTCAAAACCAGGCAGCCCCACCTTTCAGCCCATTACTAGGGGATTCAGGAGCACATCACTGTTGGTGTGATGCTGATGTGATGGGGCTCAGGGATTGAGGTGGAAACTCAAGAGTTTTGTAGAGGCTGGGAATGGCATTTCCAGGTTCAGATTTGTGAAAATAACTTCTAAACAGAAGGCAGAATGGATGTTTTCTGTGGAACTGTGGAAGGAGGCTTTGTATATGCATACACACACGTGCACACATACCCATATGTACACAAACATACATCACACACACAAGGGCGCAAACACATTGTATACACAAGTCACACACAAATATGGAGACACACAAACATGTATGTAACATACAAACACATGGACACACTTAGACACACAGACACATACAGATACAAAACACAAGTAATCATACACACACATTTTCTATAAAAATCATTTTTTCAACCTTCTAACCTTCAATTTTGTATATTGAACACTTACAGCATATTTTGTCTGACCACCTTCTATAAAGCTGTCAGGCAGGAGGGAGAAGAGAACTGTTCACTAAATGAAAAGTGAAAAGTTGCAGAAACAAAGTAAAAGAAAGATGCTGGAGGCAGGAAACCTGGTGGGGAAGGGTGCACGACAGGCCGGGGCACTGAATTGCCTTGGCGGTAGTGGTGTGATTTTTGGACCCCAACACTGCATCTCCTCTCTTGAGATGGAATATGCCAGGAGGAGTAACTAATTAAGCTTTACCGTTAATGGCACTCAAGGTCATCTAGGGAACTTGTGAGTGTAGGTCCTTTAGGAATTTGTGTTTAAACCAGCCCCTCCAGAGATTCTGGTGTTAGCGGGTCCAGCCCACACTTTGGGAAGCTTAGCCCATCACAGAGGGGAGATGGAGAAACCATCCTGATTTGGTGGTGGAGGCGGGAGGAGCGAGCACTGCCAGGGGCAGGAGGCACACCTCTGAAGGCTGCGTGGAGGACTCTGAGGACTTGTGGAGAGAGCACTGGACCTGGAGTCAGCAGACTCGATACCCAGTCCTCCTGATGTGCCGAGCCTGGGCTCTGGGCTGGCACGTACTTCTTCATCTGAGTTTCTGTGTTACTAATGAGAGCCTGCCACGGCGACCTCAGGGGATTTTGGTGCAGCAGAGGGAAAGATGATGTGTGAATATGTCTGACACAAAGTGGGTGCTGAATTTTAACCCAACTCTTGCTGCCCTGTTTTCAAAGGGCAGCTTCATTCAGACTTTGCTAGAGGAGGCAGAACTATTTCACATTTACATAATTCAGTCAAAATATTCTAAAATGTCACTATTGGAGGCAAGGATTTTTGAGCAACAAGAAAGTATAATAAACACAGTCACATGCAAATCCTTTTGCTCTAAACTTTGCCCAGAGGGTGGTCCTTCTTCCTGGGGATCAAAGCAGAAACTCAGAAGCCATCCTGTTCCTCAAATGAATCCTTGTCTCCCATTCCCAGTCACTTCATGAACAAGTCCTGTCTACCCTGCTATACTCCTGAATCTCTCTTAAATCCACCCTCTTCTCTCCAAATCCATCATCAGCTCCAGAGATCGGCTTCTGTCACTTCTCACCTGGGCCACTGCAACAGGGACCTGATGGATGTCCCTGCAATCTTCAAGATCTGCGACAATCCATCCCCTAAAGGGTTTTGTGATGGTTAATTTTATGTGTCAATTTGACTGGCCATGAGGTTGCCCAGATGAAACGTTATTTCTGGGTGTGTCTGGGTGAGATTAATATTTGAATCTGTGAACTCAGGAGAGTAGATGGCTCTCCACAGTGTGGATAGATAAAATAAGAGGCTGAGAAAAGAGGGATTTGCCCTTTGTCCTCCTGCCTGACAGCTGAATTGGGGCCTCCATCTTCTCCGCCCTCAGTGGCCTGAAGGCCTGGACTGGAATCTACACCACTGGCCTCCTTTGTTCTCAGGCCTTTGGACGTGGACTGGATTATACCACCAGCTTTCTTGGGTCTTTTGCTTACAGTTGGCAGATCAGCCTCCACAACTGTGAGTCAATTCCTTATAAGAGAATCCTACTGCTTTTGTCTCTGGGGAACACTAACACAGGCTTCCAGGGTGTCTTTTCAAAATTTTTATGTATTGATGTCACTCCAGATTGGACACCTCGCAATCGTTTCTCATCCTTCTTAGGACTGGCAGCACATTCCTTTACTTTGACAAATCTTTTTATAATCTGGTCCCAGCCCACTTCTCCAAACTCGTTTCATGTCACAAGACACCTTCTCTGTTCGTCATTATCCAACTCCACCAATCTTTTTTTCAGTTATCCCAACTTATCCCACTCCTTCCTGACACAGGTATCTTCAGGTGCAGCCCTCTTAGCAAGCACAAGCCTCCCATCTGCTGCCCCTCTTCATCCTTCAGATCTCAGCTCAGATGTCACTGGTGGGGAAGATCCCTAGCTTGGGTGTCCCCGGTTGAAATTCCCACGGCATCAGTACATTTCCAGTATAATGCTTTCCATAACATGTAATTGCTTATTTATTTGTGTGACAGCTCAACTAGCATCTTCCTCTCTGGCCCCTTCCAGGCAGAGTTGTGGTGGGTGTTCCCGCCCAACAGCAAATCCCCAAGGCTGAGATTCAGTGCCTGGTACATAGCAGGCACCCAATGGAACACATTGAATAAAGTCCTCTTTGCAAGAGGCAATACCTCTTTAAGAAACTGGAGTCTAAAGTTTTGGCCTCAGCTTTGGCCATCTGTCCTTTCTCTCCAATCCTGGCACACAGGAGCTGACAGTCAGTCCCAACTCCACGGACTGTAGGCCAGCTGACTGTGTGTGCAGTCTTATTCATGAACAAGAACCACAGTGGTAAATAACATAGAAGTGCATTAAATTGATAACCTGCCTTTCAAAAGAAGGGAACTAACATTTATTTGCTGTGCAATACATGTCTGGGATTTTTCTGCATTGTCTCATTTGGCTCAACCTGGAGAAACATCCAGTGCAGCAAAACTCAGAGAAATTGAAGTACGTTGTCTGTGGTCAAAAGCTAGTTTGTGATCCAGCTGGTTCCAAACTTAGATCTGACTCGAAAATCTTTGCTTTCTCCCACCATGCCCTTGTTTGTTCAATGCTCTTTCGTGGACTTCCTGTGTGTTTTTGTTTTATTCTCTTTACTAACTGTGTTATTTACTCAATAGTACTGCCGTACATTGATTGCTGTGTTTCACTGATGACTCATCCAAGGCAAAATTATCCATGAATTTAGGGGGATGATGAGCTTATTATAAATTTTTCCTAACATACATGAAACTGCATATTAAAACACACTGAGCCTCTGTGGATAAAATGACACCCTGCCACAAATGACAGGCTGGGGATTATTACAGCATCAGCCTAGCTACAACACGCTCCCTTCTGGAATGTCACAGACTTTCTGAAAAGAAAAGAATTGTACCTCTTATAAATTGGCTCTCAAAGGACCAAAGTAAGTAAAATGGGGAGGAGGGCGAGGTAGGCAAAACACTCCTAATCTGCTGAAAACAAAAATAGTTTATCCGAGAGTAGAGACATGAAGGTATTGCACAAACTTGAGCTAACTGCTCACTTCAGGGGTCGTGGTAGATGGGCACCGGC
Source organism: Camelus ferus (assembly GCF_009834535.1). Classification (NCBI taxonomy): domain Eukaryota; kingdom Metazoa; phylum Chordata; class Mammalia; order Artiodactyla; family Camelidae; genus Camelus; species Camelus ferus. The sequence goes on along the minus strand of NC_045704.1, from coordinate 55,945,445 downwards.
TTATTAGTGTGATGTTCTGAGTCCTGTGTATACGAGGAGAGAGTGAGCTTGACCTCTGAAATGGGGAGGAGGTGACAAGAAGCCACAGGAGCCAGAGTAGAAGCTACGCTGCCAGAATCACCCTTGCTGATGCGCATAGGGTCCCCTGGCAACCCTTCTCGGGACCCCATCTCCTAGGTTCTCTATTCTCTTTCTATATCTTGGGGGTATCTCCACTAGAGGTGTGAGCTATCAAGTCACAACATGCAAACTGATGATTCTTCAGACCAGTTAATGCACTGTAATACTGGAGATGGGCTGAACACACGCATAGACAAGAATCCTTTAAAAAAAAAAAAAAACTACAGGAGTGCAGTGAACCAAATTACAAAGCACGTACAAGTACACCGGCCTTCAGCATCACAGCCAGCTGTTAATATCTTCCCCTTCATTTGGCTTATCCTTCTGTCTCTGTTTATGAAAGACACAAGTTAGTCAAACAAAATGTGATACTGTGATCTAATCCAAAGGGATGAACTGACAAAAAAACAAAATGTGCCACAAATTTTTTTTTTTTTGAGTGAAGGCCAAAATGAAGAAGCTGGCTCTTAAAACCCAATATTTTTGTAGTATGAGATGACCCTGGTAACAGATGTCAAAGCTGGATCAATGGAATAAGGCTCTAAGTGGGAGACACACAGTCCATGGATCCATGAGTCATGCTGAAGTAAAACAATTTACAAAACACTTCAGTGACCTTATTGAACTCTCATAATTCTGCTTTGGGCCAAACATTAAAATGAAGTAAAACACATGCAACATAGTCAATTACTTATTTGAGATGATACAGTTCAACTTCTGGTTATGAGGGGATTGTGTGTGTGTGTGTGTTCATGTGCTTTTCAACCCTATGTTTTTGCATCACAGAAAATGAAAAGAACTTAGGAGCAATGATTCTAACATAATGTGACTCAGTTTCTCTTCTGGATCCAGATATAACGTATCCCACTCAAATAAACACACTCCCTCCAGTTACCTCTTTGGGACATTAAAACATTTTTTGACATGGATGCTGCAATTTACACCATCTTTGAAATACTTGTTTAGGGACTTCTACTTGGACCAGTCGATAAGTCACAAAGGTGGACTTTGTTCCTTTTCATTCCTAATCCCATCTTTTATAATGAGAGTAGTTATAATGCTAGAAATATAAAATAGTAACTAGAAGTTCACTGCATGCAATTAGGGGTATTCAAAGGCCTGACAAATATTAGACATCTCCAGTTATACAAAACTGTAAGTTTAGACACAAAGACTCACACAAAACCTTGAAATACATATGAAAAATAAGACGCCAGCATTTGCCTCCTTAGAGGACAAGAACAAAGAAAAGATGAGATCTAATGATCATGAAGGTGCTGTGAAATAAGCATCAAGTTCCATCCATGCTGGGGGAATCTAAACTTGATGTAATATTCCTGGAAGGCAGTTGAACCTACATCTTAAGAATCTTAAAGATGTTCACAGCTTTAAAAAATTTCATGGGAATAAAAAATCCCACAGAGATTTGTTTAAGCATGCTATTGTGAGTTTATTTATAACAGATGAACTCCAAAATTAGGTGCCTTGAGTAAAGAAAGCACTGACAGATATTTTTATTGACTTTTTATTTGCAATTCTCACACCCTCCTCACCTACCAACATCTCATAAAGACTGAACAATGCTTTTCCACCAAAGACATCCTCGTCAATTACTGAAATTACACTAGACTTTGAATCAGAAAGCCTGCCTTCAAATTTCAGCTCTGCTACTTATAGAGTGGCCGTGGTTGGCAGAATAATGACCTTCCTAAAGATTTTTATGTCCTAATCCTGGAAGCTGTATGTTAGGTTACCTGGCAAAGGGGAATTATGGTTGCAAATGGAATTAACTTTCTGATCAGCTGCCCTTAAAATAGAGAGATCAGAACACTCCCTTACACCATACACAAAAATGAACTCAAAATGGATCAAAGACTTAAACATAAGACAAGATACAATAAACCTCCTTGAAGAAAATATAGGCAAAACATTATCTCACATACATCTCAAAAATGTTCTCCTAGAACAGTCTACTCAAGCAATAGAAATAAAAGCAAGAATAAACAAATGAGACCTAATGAAACTTACAAGCTTCTGCACAGCAAAGGGAACCATGAGTAAAACAAAAAGACAACCTACGGAATGGGAGAAAATTTTTGCAAATGAAACTAACAAAGGCTTGATCTCCAGAATATATAAGCAGTTCATACGACTTAATAAGAAACAACAAAACAACCCAATCTGAAAATGGGCAAAAGACCTAAACAAGCAATTCTCCAAGGAAGACATACAAATGATCAATAGGCACATGAAAAAATGCTCAATATCACTAATTATCAGAGAAATGCAAATCAAAACTACAATGAAGTATCACCTCACACCAATCAGAATGGCCATCATTCAAAAATCCACAAATGACAAATGCTGGAGAGGCTGTGGAGAAAGGGGAACCCTCCTACACTGCTGGTGGGAATGCAGTTTGATGCAGCCACTGTGGAAAACAGTATGGAGATTCCTCAAAAGACTAGGAATAGACTTACCATATGACCCAGGAATCCCGCTCCTGGGCCTATATCCAGAAGGAACCCTACTTCAGGATGACACCTGCACCCCAATGTTCATAGCAACACTATTTACAATAGCCAAGACATGGAGACAGCCTAAATGTCCATCAATGGATGACTGGATAAAGAAGAAGTGGTATATTTATACAATGGAATACTACTCAGCCATAAAAACCGACAACATAATGCCATTTGCAGCAACATGGATGCTCCTGGAGAATGTCATTCTAAGTGAAGTAAGCCAGAAAGAGAAAGAAAAATACCATATGAGATCGCTCATATGTGGAATCTAAAAAACAAACAAACAAACAAACAAACAAACCATAAATACAGAACAGAAATAGACTCATAGACATAGAATACAAACTTGTGGTTGCCAAGGGGGTGGAGGGTGGGAAGGGATAGATGGGATTTTAAAATTATAGAGTAGATGGGCAAGACTGTACTGTGCAGCACAGGAAGGTGTACACAGGATCTTATGGTGGCTCACAGAGAAAAAAATGTGACAGTGAATGTATGTATGTTCATGTGTGACTGAAAAATTGTGCTCTACACTGGAATTTGACACAACATTGTAAAGTGATTATAAATCAATAAAAAAGAAAACAGTAGGAAACACATCATGGAGAACATTTTTAAAATCTGATTTTATTGACATTTTATAGTGAAAATGAATTGGTGTGTTGCTTTTGAATTAAAAATAAATTTAGAATAATTTTTTAAAACCCTAGTAGTAAGTGGCAAAAGCCTACCTGAATTTGTAGTTACAAGGTGGATGAAAAGGGGGAGACATCTTAAATATTTATAACAGTATTTCAGGATTTGGGTGCTAGAACTTCTGACTGATTCCTCTTCAGTTTGAAGTCAAAGCATTATCAAAATGTTCTCAATCCCATCTAGAGTTATTTCGTGTTGTTGCTATTTAGAACAGTGTGTTTGATAAATCCTAAGACAATGTATGATCAGGTTTTTAATGTGCCTCATTGGCAAAAATAAATAGGAACAAGCCTTGATGTAAAAAAAAAAAAATAGAGAGATCAGCCTGTATTGTCTGGGTGGGTTCAATGTAATTATGAGGGTCCCTAAGGAAGAGAAGAAGGTCTGGGTGATTTGATAAGGAGAGGTACTTGACCAGCCATTGCTGGCTTTGAACCTGGAGGAAGAGGCCATGAGCCAAGGAATGTGAGCAGCCACCAGAAGCTAGACTAGTCGAGGCTCTTCCTCTACGCCCCCGGCAGTGACTGCAGGCCTGTCAGCACTTGGTGTTGCCCTGCGAGTTCTGTGTTGGACCCTAAACCTACAGAAGTGCCAGATAACAAGCTTGGGTTGTTCTGAATCCCTACATTTGTGGTAACTTGTTACAGTCGCAATAGAAAATTGATACGATGGTCACATAATTAATTGTTCAAACTGGAACACATTTTAGAATGAAAGCAGACACTATAAACAATTAAGCCACAGCAACAGGTGCAAACCAAGACCGTTCTAGGCTACCTGGGTCACACGTGATCCTGTCTGACTAAGGAACTTCCGTTCTCCACATCTCAGTTGGCATATGTAACGATGTTTAGAATGTCATTTTTCTTTTTAGTAAAGGGATAAAAAGGTAACTGAGTGTGTGGAGCACAATTACCGGCACAGAGGAAAATTTTTAAAAAAGCTTTGTTAGCTCAGACGAGGTTTGGTGACTGGCACTTGTTCACTCCCAGTAGAGCTTTCTTTAGACTTTTGCAAATGTGGATGCAATACCCTGGATTCAATTCTTATGTGTCCGCCATTACCCCCTCAAAATTGCTTTCCTATTACAGTAATCCACATTTCCTCTTTGACACTAGTCACTTGCATTTCAAGTTATTTTTCTCAGCTTTATTCATTTATCAAAGTCGAATCTCATTATGGACCAACTCCTGGAGAGTTCCCAGGGAAAAGATATTTTTAGCCTTTTGTAACATACCTCCACCTTCATTTACACAGCTCTGCATGTCATCTCCCCCTTGATGGACTGGAAGTGGTGTTTACAGCTCCCTCAAAAAATGATCAAAGGGGAGATAAAAGTTTCCTTCTTGTTAGATTTTTAATTAAAGATCTTGATACTATTATCAAATGTTCTTTGAAAAGCTTGCTCTGCTTAAAGCTATAGTATTTCCTTTGTTGATCTGAAATTTTACTTTTAAAGTATGTTTTCCACCAAACACAATGAAAACACATTTTTGTCTTCTGTATGTATGCTCACAATCATGCTGGATTTTGAGAGTATTTTTCTACTTAACTTTTGAAGTAACTTTAATTATGTGGAAGAAATCTATATAGATACTCAAAATAATTTTTTAAGCAGCTTGGGTAAAGTCCCAGTGAATATCCCCTACCCCAAAAGGGGGCACAGGCTGAAAATTTTAATTGGTTCAGGTAGAATTTATATAAATCATGGATGTTGGAATTATGCCAGATCCATTAAGAATATGTACAAGGGTTAAGGGGATTTTTGTGCAAAGATGAGAAATACCATACTTTTGAAAACAAAGCCATAGGAGAAAATTACAGGGGATTTTATTTTCACTCACCCTTCTCCCTTCCAAAAGTGAAATTCAGAATAGAATGAAATAAAATACTTTTCTTCTTTTTTTAATTTACAGACGTAAAGTCATTTAGTTAAATAAGTATTAAAATGTGTTTTACAAAACATGATGTTCTCCAAAGAATTAAGGTTGATATATAAAATTTAAATTATAGCCTAATAAATTCCAGATGGATTAAAGTATTAGGAGAAAAAAAGCCATTGAATATTTATGTAATAGAGTGGGGAAGGCCTTTCTAAACCACTATTAAAGGCATAAGTTATTATGTGAATTATTGAGAGATTAAACTACTTAAATGCAAGTTTTTTATATAAAAATGACTAAAACACAATAAATAAAATAAACAGAAAACTGAGAAAAATATTTGCATCATGTGAAACAGAAGCTTACTATCCTGAATATACAAAGACCTGGTTAAAAATCAATAGGGAAAAAACAACAATGAACAAAGCAAGGAAACAAGGAAGTGATAACCATATTATAAAATTAAAATGAGATGGTTTTTTGCTTATATAATTGCCAAAATAATTACAAAAACCTAATAGTGTTTGACAAACTTGTGAGGAAACAAATTCTCATATATTACTGATTCTATTAAGACATCTTTCTGAAATGCCATTTATCAATATCCATCTGAAGCCTTGAAAACATGGTTTTACTTGCTACATGTGTGCAGCGCAGAATAAGGGACGTTTGGTAACATGTATAGTTTATGCATTTCAATATTGCTTAAAAATAGGAAAAGTTACAAACAACAAAATGTTCTAATTGGATACTGATGAAATTGATTATAGTATCTGCACAAAATTGAATACTACACTGCAAAAACACCTTAGGGGATGGAAAATATATTAATGGTATGACGTTCATAGTATGAAATAAAGAATCTGATTGCAAAGTAGTACTATATGGTAAAATTTTAAAAAACAGGCAAAGATATTACACTATTAGGATTATACTAAAATATTAACAGTGGTTTTTATTACAGGTAATTTTTTTTTACTTTGCTTCTCTACGCTTCTCTGGATTTCCTATCATGAGTATGTGTTAATTTCATAGTTAAAAAGAATCTATAGAATTTATCTTAAAATTGACTCCAGATTGGCTATAGTTTATTACAGATGGGGAGCTCTGGGAGTCTGGTAAACTTTAGAGCATCTAGCATCTCTCAGGATTGATCATCAGTGAGAAACAGGTGCACATCAGGTATATGAGAGACCACCACTATGATGGTAGAACAGAGTGCCTGGCTTTTCTCATCTTCACAGGTCTCTGATTTTTTGGCTGAAAAAGAGTCTCAATGCACTCGACAGAACTTCATAATATGAAACTTGGTCTCATCAGCTTTATTTTCTGAACCATCACTGATATCAATGTCTGCTTTTCCTCTGAAGCTTCACTTTTAATCTCACTGATAAATTCTGAGAACCAGCAAAGAGCTGGCGCTCCAAGCATGGACTTTAGATTGAGGGAGACTTGGCTTCAAGTCCTGATTTTAACCCTTATCAGCTCTGTGACTTTAAACCCATTCAGTTACCTTCTTAGAATCTCAATTTCTTCATCTTCAATATGGGAGAATGGAACCTGTCTCACGGGGTTGTCGTGGGGTAAAATACGTGATGTTCGTAAAGAATTTCACAAAACATCTGGCGCAGGCAAGTGCTAAATAAATAGAAGCTGCCAGCATCCTGAAGTTGTTTGTGAAGCAAGAAAAACATTACATGAGGTTTCTGATGAGGGTTCACAATCTCAAGCATCTCGGGAAGTCTCAGATACGTTGCCTGCAGGAAGCTGAAGCTCACTTAGAATCAAGAAGCTACATCAGCCTCTCAGTGCCAAGTCCCCTGTTCCGATCTCCACGTGAGGATGGATCTGGCTAAGGTTACGGGGCCCCGCCCGATATCTGCCTCCCCTCGCTTCCACCCTGAACTCAGAACCAGTGTGACCTGAGGAGGGTGATTAGGAGCCAGTTTGGACCCACACCCTGGGGACTCAGCTGTGAGATGACCTCACTGTTTTTCTGACTCTCCTCAAATGTCCAGTTCCTCACTGCTGCTTTATTGGTCCCCACACTGTCTGGACTTTGGGCTTTCTCATCCCCGGGGCCACTTAGCCCTCTGGGCGGCCTCAATTCCTACTCCAGTTTTTCCTTTGTAACAACGCCTGGATGCCTTGACCTCCCAGGTGTGCCTTCATCAGCCTATCTTTCCAGACTGGGTCCTCCCTTTGGGTGGCACGCTCTAACTCAAGGGCAGGGAGGGCAATGCTTTCTTTTTAATTAAACGTTTTATTTTGAAATAATATTGATTTACATGAGGTGTAAGAAATGACACAGAGATGCCATTTGCAGCAATATGGATGGACCTGAAGATTGTCATTCTAAGTGAAGTGGGCCGGAAAGAGACAGAAAAATACCATATGATATCATTTATATGAAGAATCTAAAAAATAATAACAATAATAATAAGGACACAAATGAACTAATTATTATTTTGATTTCTTGAATATGTGTAAGCACATTAGACTGTCCTTTATGATTGGATTACCTCATTCTGTTGATTCTTATTTTGTAGTTGATAACTTTGTAAATTTGATAATTATGTAATACATTTAAAAAGCTAAAGATCTAATCTGTTCTTAGAAACAATAATTAGTACATATATGTAAAGTGAAAAAATGTGCAGTATGCTGCATATGTATTTACATGCAATATAATGTATATGTGCAGTCAAACTGTAATGATTCTACATAATAAAACTGAAAAAAGGAAAAAAAAAAGAAATGACACAGAGAGATACTCTGTGCCCTTTATCCAGTTTTCCCCATTAGTAACATCTTGTAAAACTACAGTCCATCGCAAGCAGAACACTGATGCTGATATGGTCCTAGGTCTTATTCAGATTCCCTCAGTCTTATTTGTATTCGTGTATGTGTGTGTATGCATGCGTGCCTATGGATTTAGTTCTAGGCATCTATCCCTCACCACAATCAAAACACAGTACAGTTCCATTTCTAAAAGTTTCCCTTGTGTTAGAGACCAATGCATTTAAAATTTTAATTTGCATTCCCCTTCTGAGTGTATATCCAAAGGAAATTGAAAGCAGGGTCTTGAAGAGGTATCTGCGCACCTGTATTCACAGCAGCATTATTCACAATAGCCAAGACGTGGAAGCAACCAAGTGTGGATTAATGGATAAGCAAAATGTCATATGTAAGTACAATGGAATATGATTCAGCTTTAGAAAGGAAAGGAATCCTGCCATGTGCTACAACATGGATGAACCATGAAGACATTATGTTGAGTAAAATAAGCCAGTCACGAAAAGACAAATACTGTATGATTCCTCTTATATAAAGTATCTAAATTAGTCCAACTTATAGAAACAGAGAGGAGAATGGTGGCTACCAGGGGTTAAAGGGAGAGGGAAAATTCATTGCTATTTCATTGGTATAGGTTTCAGACTTGCAAGATGAAAAAGTTCTGGAGATCTGTTTCACAACAATGTGAATATAATCAACAGGAACTGTACACTTAAAAATGATTAAGATGGACATTTTTACGTTATGTGCCCCCCTTTTCTACCATGACTTTAGAAAAACTTTAATTTGCATGAGAATCCCCTGGAAACTTGGGTAATGCAGATTCCTGGGACCCAACCCAGGGGATTCAGTAAATTCTCCACAGGGCTCAGGAATCTCTGTGTTAAGTCACCCCAAGTAATTCTGATACAGTGGCCTAAAGATTGCACTTTGGGAAAACCCACTCTGGGTGAGCTTAAGTCTCCTCATTCTGTTACTAAACAGAATGTACTAAGACCCAACAGAGACTGCCCTGGTTAGGGCAGGTTGACCAGCAGGGCAAAGGCTTAACAAACTTGCTTATGGCGCCTAAGACCCTTATGGTAATGAGATGCACACATAATTAAGACCATATGACTTTCATCATTGCCAGGATGCAGCTGAGTTGTCCCTTTTCTTCTTTCCCATTTTTTCCTTAAGGATGTCAAACAATGACAGTGTCTTTGCAAGAGAGAAATCAAACTTAACCATTAGGTGAATGGTGGTGTAGCTACTGAGTTGAAGAAGCCTGGGGCCCATCAACTCGATGCCCAGTCCTCTCTCCTTACACCCGCCCATCAGCTGGTCCTGTCATCTGTACTTTCTCTACCCGAAATCTGACCATCTCACACAATTTGTTCGTTACCATCTCGGCGAAGCCACCCTCTCTCACCCACGTTGCTACGAGGATCTCTTAATTGCTCTGTCTGCTGCAATTTACACCCACACTCTGGTCACTACACAGCTTTCCAGGTTACCTTTAAAAACAGAAAGTGGGCTTTTCTTCTGCTTCCCAATCATCTCACATGGATTGTGTCCCAAGTCCTCACTGTGATCTACAAGTCTCTGCCATGAACTTGGACACATTTTGACCACATCTTCCATCACTCTCCCAGAATCCTTCCAGTCCAGCCACACCTTCCTCGGAGTTCCTTGAGACTGCTCAATTAATTTCCATTTCAGGGTCTTTGAAAGTGCTGTTCTCTCATCTCTAACACCCGTTTCCAGGAAGTTTTCATGGCTTGCTCCTTCATTTCATACATCTTTCCTCAAAATAGAAGCCTTCCTTAACTACCTGATCAAAAATAGCCATCCCTCCATCACTGCCCCCTCATCCTAGGCTGTTTCCAGGCTCTTGTTACAGGCTTACTCTGCAGTCATTTCTTTACTCCCCACCACTCGTACTAGAGTGTAAGCTCATGAGGATGGGGAATGCCTGTGTGGTTCCCACAGCACAGCAGGACAGTGCCTTTCACATAGGAGGTTTTCAATAAATGTAGCCAATGAACAATGGATGAGCTAAGCGCAATGAGTTTACATGGAAGTCTCTTTTTTCTAGCAGACAGATCGATAGACAAGAAATAACACCTGTCTTTTGAGAATTCCTTGAGGGGGAACCCAGTTAAAAGGCAACGCATGAAGGATTTAGCAAAAGCACAGTCTGCCTATTTCAGAGGAAGAAACGGAGTTCAGTGAAGTTGTTACAACTGTCTAGAGTATGCAAACATATTTTACATGGGATTATTCACTGTTTGGCAATGACGGATAGAAAATGATTTTGTTCTGCCACACACATTACTAATAAGCATATTTAAATGAAAGAAAATAAAGCAACTGGAACTTAATACAAATTCTAGCTCGCCAAAGTGATCCCATCTGTCCCTGCCTTTATAAATGAGGCAATGCGAGTTCCAGGAATTGACTCATATTTCTTAGATAAATCCCTCTTTACCATTCTTATAACCCTAGCTCAGCATCTCTTTGAGTTTTAGCTTGTGCTCAAAAATGCCTCCTACAGCCAGACATGTCTGTATCATGATCAGATAGATGCATTCTGTTAGATTCCCCTGGATTTCCACCCAGACGGCGCCATCTTTTTTCCTTTGGCCAGATGCCCCCATCCCAGATTGGTGCACAAGTCCTGTGCTTTGGCGTACAGACAGTCCACATTGCAGTCAGCCTCCCCCTGGCATAGAGACACCCGACTTCCTCAAGTATCCCAGCCAGCCCAGAATGAAAGTGCCAATGTCACTCATTACTTAACACACGACACCCCTTCCTGTGTGCTTCTGGGCCGTGCAGAGAGGAGCAGGGGTCCTATGCACCACCTAGATTGTGCAGCAAATGGCCCAGGAAACACAATACTGCTGGGTGAAGAGTGAGAGCTAATGAACCATCATTTATCGGCCATGTCCCTTCTCCTATGAGTTTTGTTAGGTTGAACCACAGGAAGCTGCAGATTTTGCAGGTCAAAGATAGTCAAATATTGGTAAATCCAGCTCAAATCCAGCCTGCTGTCTGTTTTTGTAAATGAAGTATTGGAATATAGGCACACTAACTTATGCACCTACTGTCTAAGGCTGCCTTCCCACTAGAACAGCAGAATTGAGGAGGGGCAAAGGAGTCTGTATAACTCACAAAGCCTAAAGTATTTATTATCTGGCCCTTTAAAATAAAAGCAGGAAACAGGAAAATACCCAGGGAGAAATAAGAATTTTGAGGTAGATTATAAACCTACCTTGACAACTTGAGGTCTCTTTAGCTAAACTCCCTCTCAGTATTTATTGGTTCAACACAGAGGTTTGTGCCCCTACTATATGTCAAGTGCTATGCAAGGTCCTTTTTTCTTTTCTTTCTTTTTTTTTTTAACGGAGGTACCAGGGATTGAACCTAGGACCTTGTGCATGCTAAGCACGCGCTCTACCACTGAGTTATACCCCTCCCTCATCAAGATCCTTGATTTACAATAATTTAAAAAGTCTCAAGATTTTTTTAGCTCATCTAGAACTACCATTCAGAGCCATTAAATTAGCATCATGTAACTAATTATTAAACAAGGAAGGATATAGTAAGAAGATTCCGTCTAGACTGTGGGTGGGGGATGCTCAGGGAAGGTCTCTCTGGAGGAGGCTGACAGGGGCAGAGGAGGGAAAGAGTCTGTATGGCACCTGCACCTTTGAGAAACTGTGCAGAACTCAGAGGGACTGAGCAGAACAAGAAAAGCAGCAAGAGTGACGTGGGCTGGGACAGGGGGGCGGGGCCAGGCCAGGCATGGCCTTGCAGACAGTGTTAAGCATTTTTGGCCTCTTTCCTGAGGTCAACTCAGCACCATTAAAACCCTCTCATGAAGTCACTCTGAAAAACAGTTCCTCAAAAAGTTAAGCAGAGAGTTGTCATATGACCCAGCAAAGTCACTCCTAACCATCTACCCGAGAGAAATGAAACACAGGTCCACACAAAAACAGGGACCTGAATGTCCACAGCAGCATTATTCATGAGCCCAAAGGTGGAAATAACTCAAATGTCTATCCACGGTGAACGGAGAAACAAAATGTGGTCCATTGTGTAGACCTATCCACACAACGGAACAAGATCCAGCCATAAGAAGGAATGAAGCCAGACAGAGGCTGCAACATGGGAAAACCTTGAAAACGGGGCTCTGAGTGAAAGACGCCAGTCATAAAAGACCATGTGTTCTATGATTCCACTTATATGCAAGATCTATAGAGGCAGAAAGTAGATTGGTGTCTGTTTAGGGTTCAGGAGGGGAACAGAGGGTGACTGCTCATGGGGACAGGGTGTCTTGCGAAGTGATGAAAATGTTCTAAAAGTGACTGTGGTGAAGGTTGTACAACTCTGTGAATACACTAAACACAATGAATTGTACACTTTAAATGAGGGAGTTGTATGGTGTTATGACTTAGTTAATTAACATTTGATATGTGGAACCCAGGGTGTCTGATGGTGAGCCGTGGTTCCATAATGGACCACGAGAGAAACTGAAATAGAGAAATTTATCACCCACAAGTCCTGGAGGAGGGCCCCATGGGGAGGTCCGGGCGGAAGGTGGACAGAGAGCAAGAGGACCTGGGGCCCATGTCTTGACAAGGTAAAGTAAGTAAGTGGATGCAGCTCTTGGGCTAAGGCCGGACTAGCAAATTCAAACCAAAGAGCAGGGTTTTGGTAACTTCCCAGGGGTCTTACTTAAGATGTGAGCAAGGGGAAGGCCCCAGGAGTCAGGGGAGAATACTGGTTGCCTGGCCTGCTGGGGAAGTCATACCAGGACCTTACACGTGTCTCTGTAACTGTGTGACTCTGCCGGCTGCTATCCAGCGCACACGCCTGCATGAGGCGCTGGTATCAGCTCAAGGTCCCTGCGGCCCCTCGACAAACAAAACCAATGTGGAGACAACAGCCGATATGGACGCTTAGCTAAACTCTCAACATATGGTGTGGGAATTTCCGTCTCAATAAAGCCATTAAAAAGAAAACTTCTTAGGGGTCAGGAAGTAGGGGATGGTGGTGAAGGAAAAACTCTGATTTGAATTTTAAGACAACATTCTGGAAGATGTGGGGAGAATGGACTGAAAGGTACAAGAGGGGGCTGGACAGCCTCCCTGAGAATCTTTGGAAGGAGTCCAGGGGCAAGATGATGATCACTTGAGGATGGTAATGATGTCAGTTATGGAATAATGGTGAGGAGTTTATTCAGAACATTTAGAGAAGGGTAGGTTCTACTTAACTTGGTTTTTTGGCACCCAAGGTTGAGAGTAGGAGCTTCTGGTCTTAATCCTAGATCTGTCACAGCTCTAGCTGGTTTGGGGGCCCCCTAACCATCACCTCCATTCTCTCATCTGCAAAATGGCAATAGTAACACCTGACCCTCCTCCTTTCTGGGGCAAATCAGATAAATGTACGTAAGAGTATTTTTCAGTGTAGCGTGGTGTGTTCCATGTGGATGCCAGGGTTCAGGGAATTAAAACTGAAGGACAAAAACTCAATACCAACTAAACTAAACAAAGTATAATCTTTCTCTGAAAATTCAGGAAGCAGTTCCTAAACTCCCAAGGGGCTAGGAATCATTGTTATGAATATCAGTGTTTAATTATAAGCTGCAGGTACTGAGAAAGAAGGAGCGGGTCCTGACATCATAATGGCTGTAGTGTCACAGGCTGGATGAAGCTTTTAAAAAGAAATACATTAGCAAAAGAAGGTCTGGGATGCTGCCTCGTCTGGCAGGTTTTCTGACAGGCCCGGAGTTAATTCCTCCTCCTCGGATGCCCACAGCTGACTGCAGAGACCCGGGCATTGCTCACAAGCACACACTGCTTCGGCCCCCGTGGACCCTGAGCTATTAGAGTGAGACTGGTTGTGTATTCCCCTCGGCCTCCCCAGTTCTCACATATACTAGAATGCTCAGTGTTTGTTGGCTGAAGAAATGAAATCAATCCATCAATCAATGAACAAATGAACAATCATTGACCGATGAATGCACCAGAGGGCATTTGAGCTTGTCTTTTTGGGCAGACAGATGTGAGCAATACACCCCAAATCGAGCCATCCATTTCTGTCTTCCGGCTGCTCCGTCTCCACTGAAGCAGAGGTCTCATCGCAGGACGCCCGGGTCACCCCCCTCATCACTCCCGTCACCTCCGAGCGCGGCCAGCGCTGTCTCCACTTTGCTGAAGTGCTGCTCCAGGGAGACGCTGGCCCGCAAATGTCACAGGCTCTAATCTCATCTCCAATCTCATCAACAGACATAATGTGTCTGTAGCTGGAGGCCGTGGTTTCACTCCTCAGGTGTCCCAGAGCCTCTCAGTTATCCCAGGCTCTGGGCCCTTTATTTTCCTAAGGCCAGTTAGCCTTTTCCACCAAGTGAGTTTCCAGTCTACAACCAGCCATGCTGAATGTCCTGCGTTCGCCAATGGCCTCACGTAACTGACCCAGAGCACCTAACCCGGGCTCCCACCAGCTGGTGACCCGTGGGTTAGTCCTTACAGTATTTAGAAAACTTGTTTGCCAACATCTTAAAGCGAGAGTGTTGAAATAAGATTCCAGATTCCCAGATTTTCCAGAAAAAAAAAAAAAAAATTAAAGAAGATATTACTGCCTGGTGGCTGTCATTTCTACAGGTAACCTGCTAAGATGGCAGTGAACTCTCATTTGAACAGTTCTCTATTTCCCCCTGGTGCTCATAACTCCCTGTTTTTTCCCCAAAACTAAGGCTGCTTGAGATTTTCTTTTTATTTCCACGCTTGTCTTGCGGTTTTCTTAGACCTGCCTTCATTTGCAATAACTTCCTAAGTCACGGGTTTGGGTATTTGTGCTCCTAACACCCGTGACAGCGGGTTTCAGGCCAACCCTCACTTCCTTTCCACTCCAAAGTTAGGAAATCTTTCTATTGTTTGAGTTCAAAGCGGTACTTGTCATCTCCTTTTCTACTACCTTAGCATTTGGCAAGAAAAATAGATGCGTAGCTGCTAGCGGTCAACACTGATTTAAATAATCCCATCGTCTCTGAATGATGTGTGACGCGCTTGCAAACTGATCAGTTTGCTGTGCTACTCATTAATTTTGTACAATTCCACATTGCCAAGAGCTTTCCAGCCAAGTCTGTCAAGAAAGCGGTGCAAGAGAAAATCAACTTTAGAAAGGTAATTGTAGGTGAGCTGATCTAAATTAGCATATTAATAATGGACAATTGTTCCGCAAGGGGACTGATGCCTGTTTTCACAACTTCAGGCTGAGCCCTTTACAAACTAGTTTTCAAAGCCATAAGGGAAGACAGCAGCAGCGCCCCTTCGTTTCAGGCTCCTTCTATTTGTAGATCGCGCACTCTGTCAATGAACCCTATGGAATGTTTCATTAGCTCTCAGTTCTCGTTAAAGATTACCTGGTGGCATCATATGACTTATGTTTTCTTTACTAGATTTTTCATAACTTCGACTTTCTAAAGACTTCAAAATCAGACTAAGATATTGGCCTTGGGATATCTTCTATAACAGTTCCTAAACCCTTGTATCCCTAAATCAGTTCAGTAACTTCCAACTTTTACAACCCAAGCTGAAGATCCAGTGGCCTCCGATTTGGGGCTGACTGCTTGCCTGGCAAGGACAGGTTTTTATTCTCATTCCTCACACTTGGTCCACACCCTCTAATCTGTGACTGGAACTAACGTGTAGAACATCTCAAGAGTAGCTGGAATTCTTACTTTTTTGGTTTCCAGTGCTGATTATCGAAAAACACAGCTTTAGAATATTTAATGAGGAAAAAAAGAAATCACCTCTCATGGAAATAATTTTTTTTTTATGTTATTTGTTCGAATTGAGATGAATAGGAAAATACCCTCACAGGTGATAAACATTTTAAAATTATTACCTGATTTCTGCCGTTTGTTCTGACCTATTTGTTTTACTACTAAATCAGACAGTGGCTTCATCCTACATGCAGATTACCACATGCTAGCAGTGTGTGGGTCTCAAAGTTTACACTTTCCCCAAATGAATCTTGGATGAAAAGATTTCTTGGACTGATTCCTAAGAAGAACATATAGCCCGAGATGGCCGAGTCCAATCCATGTATGACCTCTTGTTCCACGTGCAGTGGTCCCCAAAGCCTGGTTCCCATGTCTGTCCCCTCCTGCTGGCATTAGTCACTTCATTTAGAGTTTTTGAAGGTTTTGAATGAGCAGGTGGAGAACTGTAAACAGTGATCCATTCAATTATCCCCTAAATTTTAACCTTGACCTGGTCACTAACTTAGAGCCTTTTAAAACTTTCCTGTCCTTTCATTCTTAAATCCATCAACAACTTCTTTCTTGTCATCTGTCTTCTCCCTTACTGGGCATATTTTTTGGCTTCTCCCGTTTCTGTTACAGTTTTGCACATATGACATGATGTTTTATGAAACCTGCTTCACTCCTTTATCACTTGTTTTGTTTAGTAATTTAAATCTTGTTCTCCCTGTTCTTAATGAAAAATATGGATGAGTGCAATATTTTATATTTCACTCTCCAGGAAGTAAATTGTGAAGGAATGATTTACTATTCTCTGATACTCAATCTGCTCCATTATTCACACCCCCAGGAACAAGAGAGGATGCTCACATTGGGATAAGAGGAACAAGCTCACGGGAAATAGATCCATCTACTTCCCATCCATGGTTTTGATGCCTTCTAGGGGTCTGCTTTACTAAGAGTAAAACTAGGCAATGAACAGGGGGAGTGTCTGAAAATCCTAGGAGTCAAGCCCTTGACCCCCAAACACACTAAGATTTTTTAAAACGAACAGCAGTTATCATGTTAGTAGGTAAACATGTGCATCAAAATAAAACATAGCCCTCCCAACTGTCATCAAATGAGGGATGAAACTAGGCAAGGAAGGAGTGTGACTTTGTAGGATGCCTGCCTGGAGAGCTCTCATCTGTCCTGCAAACCATGCCTGGTCACCGCTCTCTCTCCAAAGTCTGCCCAGTACTCTGCCTTCACACAGTTCTGTATATACCTTAATGAGTAAAGACTGAATAATGATTTTTGGTTTTGTTTTTTTCTGTTTGTCTCTGGGGACCCTTCAGAGGTAGGGACAAGGTCTTACCTATTTCCGATTTTTTAGTACTCAGCACAGGTCTGGAGCAATCCTTTGGACTGGCCCAAATGTGCCCATAAGATGCCTGCAGTGACTTTAAGACGGAGGTGGCGCCACTGTCTGGGCCCTGACAGAAAATTGCTCATATTGGAGATGCCTGGCCATTTGCTCCTGGCAGAAGGTGATCCCAAGGTTCAGAAGGACAACACCAGAACTCACCAAGCAAACCTCTGCTTTGATTTGCATGAAGCCACACAGGGAGGGTGCCTCATGCAGCAAACTCATTGAGATTGGTAACTGCCTCTCAGCAGGAGTCAGGGAGCCACACGGAGATTACCGAGCTTGCTCTTAGGGTGTCCTAGAGGTCGAGTTAGAGCCACCAAGTGAAAGTAGTCACTTGTGTTAAACAGAAAGAACCAGAATGACTCACTTGGGATCCCTCTTTCAAATCAAACTTCAAAATTTCTCATTGTCTAAACTCCGTGTGAGTCCCTAGCTTACTGCCTTTAGAGGATGAGAGTTAGATAAGTCAGTTTTAACAGCAGAAATGACTTTAATCAACAGTTGAAGGGCAGACAGCCTCAAATGCTAAAGTTCACCAAAGGGATATACGAAATGAGGTGATCTGATTTAAAGCTTAAAAAAAAGGGAGAGGCTGGATTGATGTCCCCAGACAACTCACATCCAAGAAAACGCGGTAAGAGCATCCTCACTGGAAATGAACCCCACTTCATCTTGTCTTTTTCAACAACTGTAGCAGTGGTGGCAGCTGAAGTTTATTAAATACTGTGTATGTTTCAGACACTGAATTATTGTCAACACTATTGTCTTTTCAATACCTCCAGTTACTCTATGGGATAGGTACCATATTACGCCCATTACACAGAGAGGAAACTGAGGCTGACTGCAGCTGCTTCCAGTGACCTCTCCCTTGGCTAAACTCCAGATCCAAA
Organism: Camelus ferus; assembly: GCF_009834535.1. Lineage (NCBI taxonomy): Eukaryota > Metazoa > Chordata > Mammalia > Artiodactyla > Camelidae > Camelus > Camelus ferus. The sequence goes on along the minus strand of NC_045704.1, from coordinate 55,927,371 downwards.
TAGAGGCAGTGTAGACCACTTAGGAAGAGGCTAGGACAAAAGCCTGAGTTCCAGTCCCAGCCATGCTGCTTATTAGCCAGGTGACCTTGAACAAATTACTCAGTCTTTTCTGGGCCTCAGTTTCCTCATCTGTGAATGGGAGCACTGCTGCAGCAGACAGGATTATTTGTGGCTCTTGGCCGGCTCTCACTGCCATGTACCTCCAGGAAAGCTGGAAGGAGTACACAGCCTGACCCCAGTGACTTTGGAGTTGGCCATGTGATTTGCCTTGGTGAATGAAATTCAAGCAGCTATGACATAAGCAAAGGCTTTAAATGTGTTCACGTGGGTTGACTTGGCTGTGTGTTATGACAGGGTTTCTCAACCTAAGCATGATAGACATTTGGGGATGGATATTGGGGATATGTGGTGGGGGACCATCCTGAGCACAGTGGGAAGTCTAGCAGCATCCTTGGTCTCTACCCATTAGGTGCCAGTAGTCACCCTCTCCTCCCAGTTGTGAAAACCAAATGTCCCCATGCATTGCCAAATGATGCCTGGAAAGCAAAATCACCCCTGATTGAGATCCACTCTGTTATGTTCTCACAGCTGGGTAACCACTTGCTCAAGGAGAAAGAGGAAGCACATGGGACTTACTGGAATCCAAACCAAACTGGAGCTCAGCCTATCTCATATGAACCTCAGCTGACCAACAGACACGTGGACAAAAAACTTAAACATGTATTGCTGCAAACCACTGTGATTTTGTTTTGCAGTAAAAACTCCAACTAACAGTCTAGTTACATGAACAAAATCAAATATTTGATAGAATTCCATGCAGAGTGCCCGAGTGCAATGAGGGCATGGACTGCAGACATTATTAATATTATTAGACTCCATTCGGAATGTCACATTTAGTAATGAGTTAGCTTGTGATGGATCTCCTCTCTTCTGCGGAGCTGTCCCCCTAAAGCCTGTTCAGCAGCCCCCACTCCTCTGCTCCATGAACCTGCATTCCCTAGGACATCTATGGCTGCACCCAGCTACCCTCCACCTGCCGCACACCCGCTGCTGGAGCCTGTACTCATAGTCGGGCGGATTCCCTCTGGCTTCAGACAGTAGCCTTGTCTGTCTTAGGCATCATTCCGCTTTTCTCCCAGTTTATGATGAATTGAAAATCCAGAGCCTTGATACAGATGAAATAGTTTCAACTAGATCCCCACTGAACTTGGTCAGCATACCAATTTCCGTGGTAATTATTTGGTGTTTGTATGTATGTTTTAATATATGACTTCCAAATATTAACCTCTCACAAGCGCAAAGACTGTTTTGTGTCTGTTCTATATGCAGCCAGAACCTACCACAGTTCTGGCACGGAATCCTGGCTGACTGGATGGATGAATGAGCAAATAAGCCGAAAGAACACACACCCAAGCATAACAAGCACCCTAATAATTTAGAGCTAAATTGATGGCCACCTGATATATGTAAAATAGATAAACAACAGGTTTATACTGTATGGCACCGGGAACCATGTTCTATATCTTGTGGTAACTTATGGTGAAAAGGAATATGAAACGAATATATGTATGTTCCTGTATGACTGAAGCATTGTGCTGTACACCAGAAATTGACACAACATTGTAAACTGATTATACTGCAATAAATATATATATAAGTTGACAGTCACCTAAGAACCTTGTTTACAACCATAAGATTTAAATGGGTTACCCAGACTAAATGTCACTAGGTAACATGAAAAGAAACACTCCAAGATAAGAAGACAATTGAGAAAAGGATAAAAGTTTTCCTAAAGCTTAGGTTGTTTTCTTTTTTTTCCCTTAAACCCAGAGTTGGTGATCTATTCAGTGATTCTTTTATTTCCCTCAAAAGAAACTGCCACAAAGCATCAATGGTGAAGTACACGTCTATAGGTTCTACATAGGATTATGAAGTCAGACAACATCTGTCACTATGGAGTCACTCAGGAAGAAGAAGCAGTGATGTCAGAGGAATACCTAGCACACAGAGTGGGGCTGGAGGTGAGGTTTCACTATGCACAACTTTAGCTCCAAGGTTCTGTGCTATTGTTCCAGATTTGCTTCTTTGCCCCCTGCACGAGCTAGCTATGACATCAAAGTGTAGTGTAATTAATTCACCTTCAGATCAGTAAATCCCACACGTATGTAGTTCTCAGCCCTGTGGACCTCACTTTGCTAAAAGACCTAAGGGCCTGCCTTGGATTCAGTAGAGGTGCTGATAAGATGCCCTCTCACCTTACCTGGGCTCCCACGTAAGAATCTAGGGTGAGTGATGGTCACAATTATCATAAGCATCAGACGTGGAAAGGCTGCCTCTGTGGTGGACATGTCCCTGTGTTCTGGAACTCTGTTACTCCTCAGCACCATTCTGTAACATTGCAGGAGTGCCCACTTGGTGGCTGAGGGTAAATGCCTTGCCTGAAGACAAACCAGCTGGAGACAGGATTCAAACTACCACGTCCTTTCTAGGATATACCACACTGCCCAGATCAGGGGCTGAAGATGAGAAGGAAAGTGCCCCCAAACCCACAGGAACCATCAACTAAAATGGAATATATTATGAGAGAGCTGTGCACAGACCCCATTTCTGGTACATGGCCCCAAGGCTCTTAGAGTGAGGCTGTGTCACACAAGGTTTGGGATGCAAAGTCAACACGTGAAATGAAGACCACAGCAAAACTTACTCCTGAAATCAGCAAGTTCACCCAGGAAGTACAGTGCAGCATCATCTCTCAATAAGTCCAACACAGCCATTTTTCTCTATTGTCGGAACAGATGGCTGACCTTCAGCTGAGCCCCAGGTGAAGCTGTGGGCTTATCTCTACAGGGTGTAGATGAACAAAACACACCAGATCTTAGATGCTGAACTCACACGCAGCTCCAAGGCGCTCTCACTCTGAGACTGGAACAGTTGTTTGGGCTGCTCCTCTGCTCACAAGGGGAGGAACCATCCACACGACTGAAATGGTTCTCTCTCTCTCTCCCCCCATTTTTCCAAGCAAAATACATGTCTTTGCATAAACTCCGTGCACATGTGACGTAACTACACCCTAGTGCTTTGGGGAGCTTGGATATTCTGCCTGTAATGAAGGGTAGGTGTCTGTTGGCCACATATTGTTAGGAAGGGCCACGTATAGGTGAAGGGTGTCTGTGGTATTATCTACCCACTTAGAGGCAGCTGTGTGATTCGAGCAAATGGAAATTGCTTTAATGCCCTGGGCAATTGAACACACTGACATGCATCCTCCAGGGATGTTATGCCCATAACAGTGCATAGTGATCATATTTCACAAATCAGCCTGGCTCCCTAAACCCAAGAGAGGCCCCTGTCCTTGAAGCCAGCCAATCTAATTTTACATGTCACCCCAGCTCTCCTGGTTCAGAAGATTACTTGTCTTATTAATCATCAGTATTGTTTCTAATACCAAATCATTTTGCTATTTCATTTGTGCATTTCTCTAATAAGCTGTTCCCATTAAGACACATTGAAAAGAACAAAAGTATTCACATTTTTGTGACCCATTACCCCAGTTGGGAAGATAATTGGTTAAAAAAGAAGAAGAACACAGAAAACATAGCTTATCAGTTTCCCAAAGTGTGGTGGGGGGCGGTGGACAAAAGTTTATTAAAAATAAATAATACTAGACATAACATGCATAGCTCATTACACCCGGGCATATTTTTGATTAGGGCAACGCCAGACAACAACTCTTCAAATGAGATCTGACAGCAGGTAAATTACACCGTGGAAGGGTTTAAGTTGATCTACAGAACAACAATGTCTTGATCATAAGTAGGATTTGTGTGCTGGAAAATACACTCCATCATTAATGCAACAGACAAATGAACTGAAAAACATCATATTGCACCATAGTTTTAAGCAGCTTACCTTAGCAATGTAATATGGGGAGTAAGTCGTGCATAAAACCCTGTAAAAGCTCATTAAGTCAGGATCAGTTTACACAAAACAGCACATATTTCAAATAACTGCTCTTTCTTAGCCAATTCCAGATTCTATTGTTGAACAACAGCAACTAAAATAATGGAAGATAAAGCAATTATAATTCATTATAAGTTGTGTCCCTCTAAAACTCACTTTTTAAGCTGGTGATGCCAAGGACTTCAAATATTTCATGCTGGTGAAAATCCTTGGCAGTCATCTGCTCAGCCCACCCAACATTCTAAACCAGCATTTCCGCTAAAAATTTCCCATGGCCTGAGGCTCTTCAACTACAGGCTGAGAACTTCTGAAAATGACTCACTCTTTTCTGAGGAGTCTTACTGCTTTATTGGGTTATGAGTATGGAGCCACCTTACCGGAAAAGATAGCTGTTAGCTTTCTGGCCAGCTGAAAGATTAGTGGCAGTATGCAGACGAAGGATGCTATGGGACACTGGGTGGTGTGGAGATAAGGTTGCATATATCAAGTTGGTTATCAATATCTACATTTGTCGCATCCACAATTTCAAAGATAATTGCATGCAAAGATTTCAAGTCACCAACACATCTGTCAAAATATCAATAGCTCTGAGATCTGCCAGTCCTTCAAAGACTCTCCTTTAAAAAAAAAAAAAAAAGACCTATTTATTCAGTTCTCAACTATACAAAAGTACATGGCCCAGGTGAGATATTTACAAGTGTTTAAAATAGAGTGTAGACCCATGACCAGGTTCTGGGGCTTCACTTGTTATTTGCATCCCCAACGTCAATCCTTCCTACTCTAGGCCCAGGTGGGTGGGTGCTGACTTTCCATGCATTTTGAGAAGCTGCATCTCATGTGATCCCCCTGTGATTTGGGAGATGTGTTGGGATAACTTGCACTTTACAGCAGGCTCTGGCGTGATGCACACTGAAACCAAGGTAACACAACTAGAGGTGCCAGGCTGGGATATGAGTGCAGGTTTTCTGAGCTGAACTCCTGGCTTTTGTCACACCCACAAGCTGCTACCTTTACCGCTGCCAAGTTTTGCATGCAGATTTGCAGTTTAGGTTTGGAAGCAGCAGATAAGAAATTAAGGTTTTTAGTTTTTTTTTTCATGATGTGGTGTGGGAGATATGTGCAACTTTTGACTTTCTCATCCTGACCCCCTTCTCTAAGTAACAGTGCCCTGCTGATCCCTGGGCCATTAACTCTCTCCCTTCCCCGTGGTTCTGGTGGGACTGTTAATCACAATGTTATTTCCTCTAGTTCTGCCCAAGAGAGGCAGGCTCATGTCCCAACCTAAGCCAATCAGAAGCTCTCTCCCAAGAACTGTGATACAAAGGGTGCAAAGATGGAAGGTGGGTGGAGAGGATTTATTCCACTGGTTCTGCCTCAGAAAAGAGGCTTCAAGAGTTTCTGGCTGGAATCCCCAGAACTGAGCCCATTCCTGTTCAGCTGTCAGATTTTAAATGTGTAGAATATGGCCAGCATTCATCCAATGAACCTCTTATGGCTTAAGCTGGCCAGTGTTTTTCTTTCGATCACAGAACCCTGAGCAGCTCACAAGAGAACGTTACTCTGAACTGGTCCACATCTGCGTGTGTCCAGCCTTGGCCAGCTCAGCTGCGTCTGCCTGCAGTGGGCAGACCAGGGAGAGAAGTGGACTGTGCAATTTAGGGCAGAAAATACAAAAAGGAACTTGGAACCGAAAGGTATCAGTCAGCCCATCGAAAATAAAATGCGTGGGCTTATTATCTCCCAAGAGTCTTCCTTCATTAGGAAGAGGTTATATGAGGAAATTGGCTGTGAAGAAATGAGCCTTCAGCATATCATAGAGAGTACAGGTCTTAGAACACACTGATTGGGTTCAACGCTTGTGCCGATCCTGACAGAGTGGCCACCCACAACTCATGTCCCCCCACTGAGACAGTTTCTGACTCTGTAAAATGGGGAACCTAGGGGAAAAACTATGTTTGTGTACACTTGTGAGAATATATGCACATGTACACTATACACACACATGTGCAATTTATATACCTTCAGTGACTCCCTGACATGGGAGAGATGAGGAGATAGTGCAGGGGAAGGAACAGGATTTGATACCAAGCATTTGCTCTGCATACACATGTGGGTCTGGTGTACCCATAAATACAACATTTTTTAAAACAATTTTTAAAACAAATCTCCTTGCTATAAAGCAGCCGCATTTCACACTTGGGGAGCACACATCCTGATAAGAGAAAAGACTTGCTCCAAGTCTCACAGAGGTCATGGAGGGATGGGGACAGGCGACCAAGACTTCAGATGAATTTTAAGCTCTACTGGTTCGTATGACAAATAGGAACTGGAGACCCATTCAAGGATCTAATTGGCACAAGCGGGACATCACAGCCATGACGAAGGAAGCTGAGATGTTAGAGGAGGCAGGAGAGAAGGGGGCTCCCTGTAGGAACCTTTTCCCACAGGGAAGAAGGAAGGGGGCCTGGCCACAGCTGCGTCTGCCCTGACAGAGGACAGCCTCTCCATCAGAGTGCCTTGGGTACATTCTGTAGCCTTTCTGGAACCATCTGTACTGGGGATTGGGCTGAAAATAGCCTCAGAATCAGACTGCCATAGCTCCCTCAGTCTCCAAACTGGGCCCAGTTGGGTCTGTTTCTCTGGTACTTTTATAGAGCATCAGTTCAGACACGGCTGACACCATCCCCACCTCGGGAGTGTTAGCTCCAGGGGGGGTGGGGGCGACCACGAGTCCACGGCCAAGGACACTGTCCAGCCCAGGGCACATGTGCAAGGATTCATTTTGAAGAACCGAAGGAAAGAGGTGGGAGCTGGCTGGGTACCTGAAGGAGAGCAGCGTTGGTGGAGGAATGGGGAATGGGCTGAACACCGAGCGTAGACCCAACTTACTCCCACTTTGAACCTTCAGATGACTCTCCGCTCTGCCTCCCTGTCCACATGTGTGTGCAGAAGTAAACAGACATCCGTCACATACACCTATGTGCACACCTGTGTACTCACACGCACAGCCCTGTAGTCTTTAGTACCTCCTCTATTCATTTCCTGTTTCTTAGCCAACAATCATGGAAACTAATTTACCTTATCAAAAATGCAATTACTCAGTATCTTACACTGTTATTTATTTGACAGCCTTCTAATTTTCTCACTTTTACCTAATTTGACAGGGAATATTATAGACATAACTAGTCTTTCAAAATGACTTTCACAAGGTTAGTTCGCTTGTTAATTGACCCTCTGTGATGGAAATTTATGAAGCATATTAATTTCATCTGTCACTTCCAACACAAAGTAAATGTGGAAAATAGTCTATCTTTCATAAGGGACCTTGTAAAAGAAGTATGTCGGAATTCTTAATTAATATATGCATATTTTTTCAACCATTGATATTGTACAGAACTTTTATACCCACTCATCTGAAGCTCAGTCTCCCTTTTATAAATGTTTTGTTATTCCTTTATGATGAAGGAGAGACACCTTGACTGAGAATTATTCTTCCAGGGATATAAATCACCACCTCAGAAATGAAGCAGCCATTTGTCTGGAAGGCTCTCTGAAGCCCACAAAGGCAAAGTTTAAAATGAAAGTCCCACAGGAGTCATGCAGAGAGAGAAGACCTCCTTTCCAGAAGGAGGAAGCCAAGGCACTCATGAGCTACTTCATGCTCTTGGCAGACGTTCTCTGTGGGATGGAATCAGACACACCACTTGCCCATTTCAAGAGAGGAAGGTGATGCCTTTAGAGGCTGAGTCAGAACTTAAAGGACATCTGCTGAAGACAGAGACCTTACCCTCTCGATCTGACTGATAGAGAGCTTCTCTGAACTTGCTAGTACCCCCAATTCTTAAAAAATTTTTTTTTGCGGGGAAGTGATTAGGTAATTGTTTGTTTGTTTATTTTAATGGAGGTACTGGGGGTTAAACCCAAGACTTCATGCATGCTAAGCACACACTCTACCACTGAGTATCCCCACCAGGTATCCCCAGTTCAATCTCCACCTTAACTGTGGCAAAATCTCTTTGGGGCCTACCAGTAGGCAGGCGCTTGGTAGAAAGCTGTAAACAAAACAGACACAAGCTCTATGCTCCCGGGGCTCACACTCACGCAGAAGAAACAGCAGACTTAATAGAAGACAAAGAGAATTACAATACAGAGTGATAAGCACCGAGACCAAAGAGGGGTGGCTCCGGGGACTGAGGTGCAGTGAGGCGACAGGAGGGACTGGATCCAGGACACAGAGGAAGGGATGCTTTTTGGCAATCAACCCAACATGTCTTGGGCTGCTTCCCACTTCTCCTCTGTCTGAACATTCTCGCCTGTGGGTTCCCTGGAGCCTTCCCAGATTCCTGCCTCCTCCAGTCCAGCTTATGGATTTTACTCTTTAAGTCCTAACATCGTAGTGAGGGCCTGTTCTAGCTGCAGCTCTAGCAAAGATGACCAGGCTCCCTCATGGGCGTGTGTTTCTAGAGTCTTGGTTCTTCTCCATCCTGTTTTTTACACAGCTCTGAACTTTCCACACCCTGGGGGTGGAGGCAGGAATCTCCTATCAGCAAGGGCTCCGTTTCTTCATCTAGCCAAAGCTCTTGCTAAACTGTTGGCTCAGGAAGTCTTTACATGGACTTCCATCTTAAACCATCCAGGTTCAGCAGTAACATTTTCTTAAAGCCTTTTAAAGTAATAGTATCTTTGCCTTTGTGATCTCAACTGTCTTTTTCCTGCCATTTGCCTTGCACTGAAAAACTCCTACTCCTTTTATGAAGAGATTAAATGCAATTTTCAAGTTTGAAGGTTTTCTTATAGGACATCTCTGGATAAGACTAGAACCCTCTGTTGGGGCTTGAGATCTTACGAGGAAAAAAAAAAAGTGCCAGGATTGATTAAAGCTGAATTTAGCCTCATTATTTTTGTTTTCTCTGATTAAATAGAGAATTTTTACTTTCTGTCAAGCATTTTGTTAAATCCCCTAAAAGGTCATTCCTGGCTTTACGCTAAGCACAAAATACATAGGTTTGGGAAGAGAAAGGCTAATCTTTAATTTGACAGTAATGGTATCATAAGAGTCAGCGTTTTCTTTGTTAAAGTAGCGAAAAATATATACTGAATATTAATAAAATATAAAAAGTCTGTTAAGGCATATTTATGCCTGATTTTTCCACAATCTACTTAATAAAAGCATATTTCAGAGCACTTACAATGAGAACCATTTGATTTATGATTGAGATAATCCATGCCAATGACTTACACCCAGAACCATTTTTTAAAAAAAAAATGCAAATTATGAAGGTGGCATGCTGCAATGTCCTCATCAATCATAAAAATACATATTTTGAATAAGTGTTGAAATGTATAATCTATGCTTCACAGATCTCAGCACACGAGCACAGTCCCAGCCAGCACAGCACACGAATCATCAGAAAATAATTACTCCCTGGCCCTGATATTATCACATGATCGCAGCGCTAAAATGCCGCTCTGAGCAGTAACATTCTGGGGAGGAAAAAATTGCTTCTTCATTTAATCTTATAGACAAAAAGAAGAAGAAGAAGAAGAGGAAGAAGAAGGAGGAGGCAGGTCGGGGAGTGTGTGAGTGTGTGTGGGGTGGGTGGGTATCTTTCCCTTCTCTCAAGGTTAACAGAAATACCTTTCACAATCCTTCTCACTTTTTATTAATAACGGGCTGAATTGTGCCCCCGTACCTTTCCAGACATGGAAGCAGTGTAGTTTTTAGTTTTATTTTTTACCAACATAATGAAACCTTGAAGGAGGAAATTCATAGTTAAATAAAGTTTTCATGGACCAAAGGATTGGATGTTCCAATTAGAGAAATCATTTTAAAATGTGAAGTCAGAGCTACTTCGAAACCACCCACACATCCGTGGACTCGTACTTCTCATGGCAGGATGGAGGAATTTTGGCATATTCTTGCTACTTTAAGATTTGATCAGTTAAGAGAAAGTGATACAGGTTTTAAATGATCTTTCTGCTCCCAGGGGAAGGGCTAATAAATAAATAAATAAATAATGGGAAAAAAAAAAAAAAAAAACCATGCCGGGGATAAAACAGGCTGTGCTGACTCCCTGAGGTGTGCTTAGAATGAAAGTGAACTTGACCCCCCCCAACGATGGGGCTGGTGGGGTCGGGGTCACCATTTTCACTCCCTGGACTCATCAGGTTCCAGCAGAAGTGACTGCAAACCACACGTTACCACAGCTGCTTTCTGATGACTGGTAGCACCACCCAACTGTGGTTTGTATTGGGAGCTGAACTTGGGGCAGTTTATTCATGCTGAAAAGAACTTTAATTTGTTCCACTCTTCTCATTTTCGCATTACCACCTGGGGTCTCACAAAATAAATACAACATTTTGCTTTCTCTACTTCTTTTCACAGTTTTATAGACAGGTTAGAAATAGGGCTCCTCTTGCTTATGGAACGCTTCCCCAGTGCCAGGTGCTTCCTTCCACATTCTAGAACCATGGTTCTCAACTGAGAGTAAGCCACCTCCAAGCCAAGGACAGGAGGCAGTATCTGGAGATGGTTTTGGTTGTTGCACCTGGGGCTGGCGGGTGTGCCTCGCATCTGGTGAGGACACACCCTACAATGCACAGGGCAGCCCCCCTGAGAAAGAATTAGGTGGCCCCAAATGTCAGTAGGGCCAAGGGTGAGGTTGAGAAACCCTGTTCTAGAAGTGTCACCGAAGTGCTCGTATCAAAAACGCAGATTAGATAGTTTTATTCCTATGTTCCCGATTAGAACACAGCGCCTAAGAGGTCAAGAACTGCGGTAGTTGTCATGTATGGAGTCGCAAGACATGTGCTTGCATCTCCACTCAGTGCTTCACTGTGTGCTATTGCCTCATGAACACGAGCACTAAGTAGTATTAACCCCACTTAACAGATGAAAGAAAACGGAACAGTAATTGTCCAGGGTCACAGAGCTACTGACTGGCAGCACTAAGATACAAACTCTATTCTGCCCGGCACCAAATCACAAGCCCTTTTCCCCATATCCCACCGAGTCAAGGTTATAGCAGTTAAGGGGCACAGCTGGGATTCAGGCTCAGAAGGCATAATTCCAACTTCCAGACTTTTTCCATGGTATCTTGTTGCCACACAAGGATAAACAAAACCCTCCCAAAACACATGACTTGTAAATACTCTGAGATTAGACCGAAAACTTCAAGACATCAAAACTCCAGGGTACACATTTAGACTAAAAGTTCCTTCCATAGGAAAGACATTAGACGGAAGGGTCCAAGCAGGGAGCTCTCTGCGGTCAGTAGTCCCCTCCTACACAGCTGGATGCCCACAAACAGATGTTGGTAAATATATCAAGGGATCAACTCACTCCTTGCTTCTGTTTGAACCATGCTTACATAGTGGGAAGTCATCAGAAGCAGGACAGTCCTTTTGCCTTTGGGACAGGACACCTACAAATGAGTCAGATCTGATTTTATAAACTGACCTCACACAGGAGTGTTCTAGTTAAGATGACAAAGGCTTGTGGGTCTGGGGGGATGCATAGCTCATTCCAATTACACACACTTGAGGCTTAAAGAAAAGGCTCCTTTGCAAAATATGCAAAGCAGGGAAGTTCTGCCATGAATAGAGTGCTTCAAGACTCGATGAGCTACACACACACGCACACACAGAGGGAGAAAGTGGTTGCCACTAAAGTGTAGCTCACCTGATCTGCAGCTTCACCAGGGTGATTAAATCGCATGAATTCAATCACTAGCCTGTTAACCCATAGGATTATCTGCTTAGTGCCTTGCTTGTAAATACCACACCCACTTTCTCCTTTGTGTGAGGCAAGTATTATCACCGTTCCTCATTTAAGTCAATAACATGTGCCAGTGGGCATTTATAAAAGCTTTTCATTTATCCAGCCAGCCAGTATCCTGAGAACCAATATCTATTATTTGACATTCACTCGACAGTACTGAGTCAGATCTAAGTAGCCAGCTCTTAGATTCTGATTTTCCCAGATGCATTATCACTTTTATCTAAATCTCTAGGGAATCTTGGAAACCCAAGAAAAAACTGAAATCATCGCCCTGAGTTCCCTTCCTTCCCCTCAGGTCACCCGCTTATCCAGTGACCTAGTCCTGGTTCCAACTCCTTCTAGAACTACCAACAGGAACTTCACTTTCCAAGACTCTGATCCTGCCCCATGCTCCAATCCGTTTAGTGGGTTGTTCTATATTGAACTCCCACATCCAGTCTCATGCACTCCCCTGCTTCAGACCCTTCAGTGGGTTGCCAGTTCCTTCAAGAAAAAAGCCACATTTCTTAGTGTGGCTTGTAGGATCCTTCATATTTCATCCTCTACCTTCTCCTCCAGCCTAACCTCCTATCACTGGTCTCTAGGCCTCTTCTACAGTTGAGTCAAGTAAGAGTACTTGGAATCTCCAGAATCACTGTGATCTTCTGTGCCCTCTGCTTTTGCACACCTGGAGACGGTTCCCTCTCCATCTCTAACAGTTATAGACCAGAAAGGTCCTATTCATCCTGTAATGCAGGCCAGGTCCGAAGTCTTCAGGGAACACCTTTCCTGGTAATGGTGAAGGCTTACCCGTCAGTCCCACCCAAGACGCCCATCCCAGCCGCCATGAGAATCCCAGGCCCTTGTATCCCCTCTTCTCTCTCTCTGATGTCGTCACATCTCCAATTGCTGCAGCCGCCTTGACACCAACCCAGAGCTAGTGTTAGACTGAAAGTGGCAGGCGCCACCATAGATGGAAAGATCTCTGATGGAAATTTTGAGCCACTCTACTTTACTGCACCTGGGAGTTTGCCCTTCTTCTCACCTCCCAGTGTGATGAAATTTTTCCACTCTTAGGTTTGTGTCAAGTTTGAGGTAGAGATTTTTTTCCTTGAAGCTAAAGCATCTGCACTTCATTGCCTCCTCTGACAGTCCTGTTCTTCCCTCCACTAGGCTGGGGCCCCCCTCTGTCTTGCCTTACCTTTGCCTGTCCTGGCATTTATTTTGAAATTCTGTGTTGACTTGTCAGATTCCACTTATTAGGCTATGAATCCCCCAATATCAGGGACCATGATCTTATTAGTCTCTCCTCTCCTAGTTCCTGGTAAATGGCAGATATTTATAAAGCTTTGCAAAATTGACTTTGCTGAATAGCTACCAGGTAAGGAATAAGAGTTGGGAGAAAATGTATGTTGTGTCTTTTCTTACATTTACTCATTTTGGGGTATATAAGGTGCCCTGATTGTGCAGTGTGAAAAATACCTTCTTGACTTAAATTCTGGGTCTTGGCAAGTTGCATGAAAACTTGTTTTTTAAAATTATATCTTAAAATTCATTTGAAATTTGAAATTAAAATTTAATCTCTGAATAGGTGATTGGTGTTGTTTTAACCTTATTTTTAAAAAATCACTTTATTGAGGTAAATTGGCATAGAAAAGCTGTACATTTTTTTTATGGGGGCAGGTAATAAGTTTTATTTATATATTATTTACTTAATGGAGGCACTGGGGATTGAACCCAGGATCTCGTGCATGCTAAGCATGCACTCTACCACTGAGCTATACCCTCCCTCTGAAAAGCTGTACATGTTTAATGTACGCAACTTGATGAGTTTGGAGATAAGTATACACTAGTGAAATCATCACCACAATCTATGCCATGAACATGCCCATCACCTCTGGAAGAAGGAGAGGGGGGCAGGGGGAGGGGGAGGGGGAGGAGAGGACACCCAGTTGAGTGTACAAATTTTGAAAGTGCAGTGGGTGACTTTTTATATGTAAACATGTATATGTGAACACTGCATAAACCACGGTCTTTCCAACCACTACAGAATTTTAAAGTTTGAAACCTTATTTTTGGGGAGATTATTTGATTTACATTCACCCTGACTGGAGCTCGGTGCCGGGAAGGAAGTGGTTTTGTTCAGCATCCTCCCCACGTGCTGCCTGGTATGGGTCCGAGCATGTAATACTTGCTCGTACATGTTTGTCAAACCAGCAAATGAACTGGGAGCAAGACGTAGCCGACTCAGCCAGTAACCTGCCAGGGCTCAGTTCATCAGTCTCTAAATCTGAGATAACATCTTCCGTCCCTACTTCCCAGGTTTGAAAAACCTAACAGAAATATTGACCCAGAATATGTACAGCGCCAGCTGCAAAAACCCATAAAAATAATCTTTAAGTGTACATTTAGCAAGTGTAAATAGATCGACCTCTTTCTTCATATCCCTAAACTTAAAAGTGAGTCAAAATGAGACGTTCCATGAATTGCCAGTACCTCAGATGGCAGAGTGTTTTCTGAGTTAACTTTTTTTATTAAATAGCTTTGGTTTGATCATTAACTGTTAAGTTCTATGAGAGCAGCACTGATCTCAAAGACGGTCTTTAATGACCTCAGCTTCTTGGTATTTAGACCACCGGGTAATCTCCTCCTCCTAAGTGTGGGTTGAAACTAGTGACCTGCCTCTAATGAATAGAATCTGGCAAAGGGATGGAACATCACTCCTGCGATTAGGTTACAAAAGACTAGAGCTTCCATCTCACTGGTACTCTCTCTGTTTACTTAGTGGCTTGCACACTTTGCCACAGCAAGCTGCCACGTAGGAAAGGCTCACATGGCAACAGACAGACAGTGACCTCCAGCCAACACACAGCAAGAAAGTGAGGTTCTCAGCCTGACAGCCCACATGGAACTCAATTCTTCTTACAACCGTGTGAGTTTGGAAGTAGACCATTCTTCACTTGAGCCTGGAGGTAGCTGACACCTTCGCTGCAGCCCGAAGGAGAGCTGAGCCACACCCAGGCATCTGACCTAAAGAATCCTGTTGTTTTAAGCTACTGAGTGTTGGGATAATAATTTGTTATGCAGCAATAGCTAACTAATAAAACTTCCACAGATTTCCAGGACTTCAGATGACAGTAATAGTGCCTGGCATATTCTAAGTTAGCCTTTTGGTCAATGGCTCAGGTTTTATCATTTGTCTGTAATCTTAATGAGAGCAGGATCGTAAACATTTTAATGACTGAATAAAGTGAGGGTCTGGCAAAGTGCTGATATACAGGAGGTACTTGGTAAATGTTTGTGCAATGAATGATGAATAATTAAGTGAAGCAAGATGATCTCTAGTGATGCTGAATGACATGCCAGAGAAAAGCAGGTGAGTGATGGGGCCCTTGGAGGAAGATGGTGGAGCCTCTGACAAAGAATGAAAAGAGTAAGAGTGGAGGCACAGAACCAAGTGAAGTCCTCGCCTCTGGGCTATGACGTGAGCCAGGAAGTTTACAACAGGGCAGCGCCATCTTGATGTACCTTCCTTTTGCAATTTCATCTCTTTTCCCCACAGTCTAAAGTGAAATCTTAAAGAACTCAAACTTCAAAAATAAGGGAATAGTAAAATAAAGAGGAACATTCACACTGTGATGTACTCTGTGGTCATTAAAAATGACGGTATACATGACTTAGATATTATCACCATTCAGACTGGATAAAGCAGGTTGCAAAACAATGCATAGGACATGATTTCATTTTGGTAAAAGTGTATGTGTGTTCACATACTAAACAGTCTGGGAGGAGATATACTGACAGTGCTTATGTTTTCCTGGTGGGACAATGGGTGATTTTTACTCTTTTTATGCTTTTTAGAAACTTCTAATTTTTTTTAACAACAAACATGCATTACTTTTACACTCATAAACAGTAAAAGTTATATAAATTTATTGCTAAATATATAAAACAAGGAAGATGCCCTAAAGATAACACTTCCCTGTTAATACTACTATTGGAAAAGACATCACATGGCGTAGAATGAAACTCCCCTCGGATCCTGTAGCTGGAACATTCTCATGCAGTAGTCACTGGGTTTCATGCTGGGGCCATCAGGGCCCCTGAACCTTGGGTCCTTCCCAGTTCAAAGGTTCATCAAGAGAGATTGGTGCCCCTGATGTTTTAAAAGGTTTTCAAAGGAGGTCCAACTATCGTATGAGCTGCTTCCATGACAGACCCTTCCTTCCTGGGGATTTTTAAGTCCTCAGAAAGCTTGGCCTTAACTCTGGAAAAGTGATTCTCACTATTTTCTAGTGCAGCAGAATAAACAGAGGAGCTTGTTTAAGTTCTCTTTCCCTTTGTGAGGGATCAACTTTGTAGATTTGGGGCAGGACCTAGGAATCCATACTTTAACCCATGCACTCTGGAAATTTCAGTATCTATTGTCTAAGGGCTACAGATGGGAAACTACTTTCAAAAACTATCATTCTGCTTGGCTTGGATACATTCTAAGATAAATAATATTTTTATCTGTATTGCTGTCTTCCCTCTTTTTTCTTATTTTCACCAACTGCACAGACTGGAATACAGAAATATGCTTCCACAAGAATGGTCTGGATCTCAGTTTGAAAGTTTCAGGCACTTTAAAGTTGAGCTTTAAGGTCCTTCAATTAGTCTGTTTACTCCATTCCTTGGGCCACCTGTCCATCTATTCACTGCAGGGTACATGTTAAGCATTTACGTTCTGGGCACCGTGCAGACGACAGGACTTAGAAGGACCCACACCAAAGTCCAATTTGCCACTACAGCCTCCTTGACTGCTCGAAGTGAGTCAAGTTCTATTTGACTGAAAGCCTGGCACACACTCCACTACAGCAAGTGCTCTCTCCAACATGTTGGCAGAGGCATCTGACTTCAAAATCTGGCGAGAACAGGGCTTGGTATATAGGAGGCATTCAAAAAAGTGTTCAAGGAAAAACAGCGTCCTGGTGCAGGGGCAGTGGGTCAGAGCTTTTTGAGAACAGTGTTTCTCGCATTCAGGCCCTTCCCTCAGATCTCCCTGCTTTTAGTCACACATTTCCTCACATCCTGTCAGTTCTATCGCAAGGAAAACAGCTCCTCAGCCCACCAGGCATCCTTCCTCCTTCCTTCCGTCTACCCCAGAGCTATTTCCCAAACACATCTCTGAGTTCATCACTTCTTTATTTAGGAAGCCTCCAGTGGCTCCCTATTTTCTCCAGTAATTGTTCTCAATTTGTGGAATATTCCAAACCTTCATAAAACTGGGTTCCATCATGCTGATACACAAAGGACCCTTTCCCCCAGGACAAGGTACATTCATTCACGTATTATTGGGACTAAATTCAATCTGCTGTTGGACTTAGCTGGAATAAGTTGCTGAATATTCAAATGATAGTAAGCTTGGTTAGCATATAGTTCATTACAAAACCATTACCTCTGTCTTGTAAACTGTATGCCCTGCCGAGATGACCGGGATCCCATAGTGTGTGTATTGCACTAATTGAGAACTGACAACTTCCAGCCCAGAGGGTAAATGCCTGATGTTCTGGCCACCACATCCTTCCCCTCCCTCTCTGGCAGACATCAGTAGCAGACCAGAGACCTTTTCCATTTTCCTGCTCTTGCGTCCTATGCTTTCTCCTTTTCTAAACACATCTGCCCTTAAACCATTCTCATTGCTTATTCTCAGGCTGATTCCTCCTCATCCTGAGCTCCTATGATGGGTTCCATTTCCTGACACTTATCTTCCAGGAACTGACCACAGAATATGACTCCAGACTGTGGTACTGCCCATCTGACTGAGGATAAGTTACTGAATGTCAGTACAAATAGATTCTCTTCTCTGTAAGATGGGGGTATAATTTGTCACAGGAAAGTTATGAAGGTTAAAAGAGAAAATGCAAGTGCAATGCTTGACATGGTTAGTAAATGTGATGAAAGGGAAGAAGGCGATTGAGGGAAAGTAGCACAAAGAACAGGAGGAGACGGATGCACGTTAGGACTGAAGGCATTGTCACTCGGAAAAAAATGCTGAGAATGTGCTAAGAAAGCTGCTGGTTGGAAAAATTTGCCGTATGAAATCATCTGTACATAGAAAGTTATAGAAATTTCTGCAACAGAGAGATTTTATTCAATGACCAGAGTTTAGTTTTCTAAAAGATTAATAGACTCCTCCAGACAGAATTTAATTCTCTGAATTAAAAATAGTCTATCAACAGAAGTCAGAAGAGCTTTGGTTTCTCACTATAAATGAATAGATTTGCATTCTGGCTTACATATTCATCTCCCTTGAGCTCAATTAGTAAAAGTCTATCTCTAAGATACAGATCACCCCAGGATGTAGACACCAAATCGGGCTTCTAAGTCTATAAAGAAGAGGGCTAAACACTGGGCTGTGGACATGGTAAGGTCTTTTCCTAAGCGACCTTGTCTCGGGCAGTAACTGACCTTCCCCAGATGATAACTGACCACATCAAGCAACAACTGGGAGTTTGAGCTCTTTTTTCGTCAAATGGCTAGGCTGCCACAACTACCTTTTCCTGCACACGCAGTAGGTCCCAAATTAGAACGTGAGCCCCAGAAGGCATGGGTCCAATTAGATGTCTTTGTATCTTCAGCCCCTGACACGGTAAGCATCCAATAAACGTTTGCTGTTAGAAGTAAGTTAATAAAGTTATTAATATTACACAACAAGACAGGTCTCTCACTTCTCATTAGAGGAGTCGGTCCTTATCAGAAACGCGTAGTGCCAAAACCTGTCATAAAAGCTGAATGCGGTCTCCGTTACCGATAACCCATTCTTAAAAAAAGAGTGTTTTAAAGTAGAATATAATGTTACATAGTAATTATTGCTGAGATCACATCACAATGCTCGTTGTTGCTGTGTAATGGACCCAAGTACCTGCTCAGTAACTTCAGTCCAAGGGACGTGTTTAATTATAGATTCTATCATGGCATAAAGGATTGGGACCTAATTACCCAACAGGAATTGCAAAACTGTTTTCTAAAAGCAAACCCTCTTGTTTCATTTTTATAAAATTACTTAATTCTTATTAATGTACTATCTCATGTACTTATAAATAAAGAAAAAAGAATCCGTGTACCATCAAGCTAAACTGATACAACTATTCAAGCTTTTACAATAGTGATTTTCTGAATGTGCCCTGAGGGAATTGACAGAAATGTGGTACTAACTGATAGTGTTTTTTTTTTTTTTAAATGAGCATCTCAATGATTTCAATTCAAATATTCATAGTCATTTTTATCATACAAAAGAAATCGCCAACTTGGTAAGAATATGTGAGGGGACTTATTCAGGAGAGCTCTTAATTTCCAAATTGGGCAGACTTGTTCAAAACAGAAGTAGAGGTGACAAGACAAAGACAGATGAGAACTTGATGTCATCGTGGCTGAAAGCTGCTCACTTCAATCACATGCTCCAAGCAATCTTAGGGAGAGAGACTGAGATTCTCAGACAGCAGGATGGCAGAAGGAACATCAGCTCTAAAAAAGCTTCACATGAAAAGAGACCCCAGGATAGAGGACAGAGAGCCCAGAATGGGGTAAAATGAGAAGAAAATCAGAACAAAACCAGTAGTGTACTATCAATGATGCTACTTCTAAGAGCTTCATTGTGTTGTGGAGAAAACACCACTAACTCCTGTTGTGAGTATGACCACAGTATATTCATTGGGATTTACTGATGTCTGTATTCATGCTTCAGTTGACAGCCACCATGTTGTTAAAGCTTAAACAGAAACTAACCACATTGATCTTATGTCTAGTTACAACCTGCCACTTCTTAAATCTGTACTTTCTGAGCTAAATGTAAACAAAGGCGGTGACATAAGCCAGCAGTGACAAATACCTGGAGGACATTATACATTAACTCTGTTCTAGAGATGAATTCAATCACTCATATCCACTGGGAGCGGGTATGATTAAAAGGGATGGAATAAATTTGTATATTAAAAAACTTTGTGGGAACTTTGATCTTGTCAAGGTGACATTAGCAACATGGAAAATAATCACAGAAAACACTTTTTGAATATACATGGGGCCAGCTATACAAGATGTACTGAGGGGCAACTCAGGGCATTTTTCTGAATAATTTGGCATCAATTTGGGTCTGAATAAGTTGGAGTTGAATTATTCACCTTTCCCTTGCCATAACTTTCAGTGGTTTTGAGTTAAGAGTAGTCAGGGCTAGTTTTATTTTTAGTTACATCAAACAGTACAAGGCCACCAGAAAACCTGTCTTTGCCCCTTTGGAAATAAATCTACTAATAGTCTACCTTGGGTTGTCTTTCCATTGGGTTCACAAAGTAGTCTTTGAAAATGCAAACGAAAACATAGCCATGCCTGGATTCAACACTAAAACAGGGCCCTAGCATCTGCATTTTTAAAAACGCACTCCACGCGGTTTTGACATCCACCTACCTACAGCTGACAAACACTGCTAAACAGAAGCCCAAGTAGAAGCTGATCGCAGACACCAAAAAATAATGAGATTAATAGAATTGGGTCTTGGAGATGACATTCTGATTTCTAGCAGTAGAAGCCAACAGGCCTAGGTCTAAGGTTGGGTTATGTACCGTTCATTTTCTGACAACCAAATTAATGCACATTCACATGCAGACAGTGAGTCTTCCCGGTCCTGGCGTCCAGCAGAAATTTGTCTTGTTGCTTCTTGCCGATGGGGGAGCAGGTACCAGCTCATGACGTGTCTCACTCCTGTTTCACTAAAGACTCACTTGAATGTAGGGGCTGCACATTTTTCTCTTTCAAAAGGGCAGGGCATGGTGGTATTCTAACCCCGTAGAGGAGATGTATGGAGCAGGCAGAGTTAATGTGAGCCCAGGCAGGTTGATTTTTCTCCTGCAATACAACTGACATCTCCATTACACAGATCTAGGCGAGTGTTCAAAAGGATGCAAATGGCACTGTTTTTTCAGTCCAATATCCTTTCATGTTTTAGACCCCTGATTTCATCAACGCATTAATTTCTGTTCAGACTTTGCATTTCGAGTGATCGCGCGGCAACTGCTCTTTTTTGCAGAGAAGGGGAGATGCGTCCACTTGAGTTTCCCCGAAAGGAAAAAATAATTCATTTTGGGGTGTGCCATATTTGTCGAAGACTCTTTCGGAAAAGGTTAAGTAATCAGCTTCCATCCATAGTCCTGGATGTGTGCATTCTTCTCGGTAACACTCTGCTGTGTAAAATGTCACCTTGGAGAGGCCTAGGAGTGCAGCTGGCTGTGTGGGACCCTTCTGCTGGGGGGCGGGGTGTGAAGGTAGCTGCCTTACACTCACTCCCACACCTCTGCATCTGCCCTTGCTTCCTCCATGCCTTTCTTTCCCTTGTTACTAAACGTGACCAAAGCAATGGGCTTTAGACCTAATTTGATTCCCTCCCCCTCCCCTTCGTGTGGACCTTCGGCAAATTATTCAACTTGTCTGCTCTTCTGTTAATAAGAGATCTCACGTCACACTACGGTTGTCAGGACTAAAAGGAGCTGGTGCAATGCTCAGTTCGTAGCACAGTGTCTGGCACAGCCCTCAACAAGGGGGACTAACCTGCAATTAGCCATTAGAGCTGGACTGGGGTGAGGGGAGTGATGCACCTGCTTTTCACACTAACAGGAAGGAAGTACCAAAAAACTCAGTCATCAAGATAAATACTATTATAATATTTTACAAATTCAAAATGAATGCAGAAAACCCATGATGAACAAACTCTCAAAATTTTAAATAAAAACAGGATCAGTCACGGTGCGAAGGTGAACCATACTGGAGCTGTGAGGCAAAAGGAAAACTCAGCAGTACTGCTGCTGTCTGGATGTAAAATTCTGAGATTTTGTTCATTATGGATTTTCTGTATTCCTTTTGATCTGTCTTCATTTAAATTTTTTGATACTTTGTTCATCACGGACTTCCTTTGCATGACTTCTGAGTTTTTAAAGTGAGGCATTAAAATGTTATTTCTCTTGATGACTGAGGATTTGTGTCCCCAAGATGAGCATCTCCATGGTCATCATTCACTTCACCTTAATCTGGGCTCCTGTGGCGATTACCACATCCTATGGGAAACCTTTGACTCCACCCCAGCCACTTTTGGACTCTGGTCTGTGCTGGGCTTCCCGAGTGTTCCACTAATTTTGGCTGAAAGAGCATGACTTATAAGGTGACCTGTGGTTTTGTGAGCATTTACGGCTTTTCCCCACATGTACCTTAGTCTTCCAGGATAACCTGCAGGCTCTGTCTCATGTAGGTGACCCTAGAATGGAGGAAGAGCATCTCCCAGATAAAGGGAAGAAGGAGTGTTCTCAGGGGTCCCACCCATGGTTTCAGAGCTGTAATACAAAAAGAGGGTGCACATGCCAAGGGGACCAAAAATCCAGCCCATGAGCCTGAGTCCACCCACAAGTAAAGAATATATTTTACACTTTGATGATATGTAACTAAGAGTATGCCTGTACCCAGAGGGGGCACCTTTTTATATCTGCACAAAGACACCACATAGAGTGGCAGAAGCCCTGGAGATAGTCGTCTTTGGGGTCACCCACAAATATGGAAAAAGTATTTGTCAAAGAAAAACCAACCCTAGTATAGTATGTAACTGACAGCATTTCGGGAGGGTCCCCTGCGGCTGATACCGGGAGATGAGGGCTCACCCAGGTCCTGGGCTGAGGGAAACTCCTAGAAGTAGTCACCTGTTCTGTTCCAGCATCGGGAGAGGGGCAGAGGTAGGGAAGGTACTCAGACAGACTTGCCAGGCAAGGGGACTTAGAGTAAAGACGGCTGAGCTGGAGATTTCTTATGCAACAGCTCTTGGCTCCTCAGAAGCCTGGGGCAGAAAGGGGTCATTTTGGAAGCAGGGACCCTCCAACCTCCTCGCGCTTCTTGGCCAGACTCACTGGTCCCCCCTCTTCCCACTCTCCTCTGATGCCTGGCAACAATGGATGGTGTTACTTTTTTTTTTTTTCCAATAGTTCATTGGGTATTTTAATGCAAATCCAGCCATTCAATTTGCCAACAAACCCGAACATATTCCAGAATCCAGTTACATCAGTAACTAATGAAGCACTGAGACCCCCATCCCAAAACGAACCACAGAACAGTCAGCTCAGTCAGGCCCCTGAGGGTGACACTTGAGCCTCTAAAACAACCGCATAATTAGTTTTCTCAAGATTTTACTTCTAACGGACAGAAATAATTAGAAGCACCAGTGAGAAAGTGACCAGGATCAGGTCCCTTTAGGGAATGAGGAGCACAGAGAAAACCGAGAAATGACTTTTCCTCCGTGAGATCCCGTTGTCACTTTCTTTAGGACTTGACTCCTTAATACAGACATTTTTCCTGTTGCTGAGAGTCTACAGATAGGATCGCACAGATTTCCTGGTCCCCCAGACAAAATGTACTTCCTCTAAAGGTCAAGGAGTCATTCCAGAGCAAAACAAAAAACAAAGGGGAAAAAAAAAATCACGTGGGAGAATAACTGGTTGTAGGAAAGAGGCCTCTGAGCCGGAGCTAACATTTGTGCAGGGAGAGTGTGTGCGGAAACTGGCCAGATCTTTTATAATTAAAATACGATCACCAAACAGCTGCAACCAGCCCAACAGAACATATTCGGTTTCCTCATGTTATTACCAAAATCACTTCACTACCAAACTCTGGGCTTTTTCTCCAACTTACTCTGAAAAGGGTTCAAAAAGACATATACAAAATATATGATGTAACAGTGTATTATATTATTTTATATTTGATTGATCATATACTAATTATTTTATATCTATTATATATTAAGTATACTATTTATTATGTTAATCATCCTCAATATATTTTACAGTTACATCATATTGTGTTATGTTAGACTATGCCATAGTATCATATGTTATACATTTAAATAATTTGCCATTTTTCAGCACTAAATTAAGCAGAGAAGTTCTTAGCCTAGAACATGGCTGGCAGTCAGGAAATGTTAGTTCCCTACCTTCTTCCACTGAAAAATGCCCCAGTTCTCTTCAGAGTGGCCTGTGCTCTTTAATCTTAATCCTTTTTTTAATTTCCTGCAGGTCATCATGTTTTGAATGTTCATGATGTGCCTTATAGTATGATAAATATATTCCTATGAATGGTCTCATTTTATTCTTACCCGTGAGGCAGGCAATAGCATTATATTTCATCATGCAGATGAGGAGACTGAGGTCTGAGAGGCAACTTGCCCAAAGTCAAACAGCTAATGACTCCAACACCACTTGATGCCAACCCCCTGCTTTTGACTGCTTGAGTCTCCTCCTCCAGGTGACCTCTTTATTCAGGGTTGAAAATCCAAATTGAGAAGACAACAGCAAGGGTTTTACAAAGCCCCCAAATGATAGTGAATCTGATTCAGCTACATGATGGACAATAACTCCATGATTGACAGGAAAACTACACTCTTTGACAAGTGTCAGCTGAGTTGGCTAATAAGGCTGTCTCTATGAAGACAAGCATTTGATGGCCTAGAGATGACAGGGTCTTGGTTTCAGATCCCAGAGAGTATGGTGATTTGTCCTAAGGTTGTGTAAAGACATGTGTCTGTCCTCACTCACTGACATTCATTTATTCATTCAATAGTTTTTGAGGACTTAACTATGTGTCAAGCCTGTTCCAGCAGACTAGGTCATCAAAAGTAATTCACTGGGAGCTTACCACAGCTAAAACTGTACTAGGAGCATTCATTATCTCATTTAGTTGAATGCCAAGTTTATGAGGTTTCATGTTAGCCTGTCAACATGGAAGAGACACTGGGGCCATCTGGGCAGGATGAAGATGTGCTCTGATAAAAATCCATCCAGCAGCATCCCTGACTGAAGGGCAAACAGGCAGTTAGAAGCCCTTGTAATTCTCCGGGTTCACTGGAAGGAAAGACTTACTCTCTCAGGGCACTGGGGGAATTTATTTCCCTGTCAATTTTTCTTCCATGTTACTTGTCTCTTTCTTATTGATTTACAGGAGCTTTTTTTATATTAAGGACAATTGCTATCTGTTATACATGTTGAAAAATTTCCCTGTCATCTTGTCATTTGTCTTGTAACCTTATGGTTTCCCAAATAGACAGAAGTTTTAGTTGCTTTTATGTTTTCATTTATAGTTTCTGCGGTTGGAGCCTTCTCTAGTCCAAGATTATATTTTCAGCTTCTCCTATATTATCTTTTGATATGTTTTATGGTATGTTTTTCATTTTTAGACCTCATATCCATCTAAAAGTGCATATTGCTATGGTTGGAAAGTAGGGAGCTAACGATGTTTTTCCTAGATATATAGACAATTGTCCCAATCTCACATATTTGAACAGCTAGCTCCTTCTGGGGCAATTTAGAGCCATTAATAAGAATGGGTAAATTGTCCCTGACCTTTAAGGTGAGATTTAATACCAGTTTTCAGCAATGGTCTCCAGAACCTGGTAGCTATGTGTGGTGTTTGACTGATGTTTACGTTTTCCCTAACCTCTGGCATTTGCAGTTCAGCTATTGCACTGTGGTTTTCCCTTAATAGAATTTTAAAACAATTATTTTGTATGTGCATCCAGGAGCCCCTTGGCATTGGGAATATTTTAAATTTAAACTCAACAGTGGAAAGGAGGCATGTAAATCTCCACTAACAAATCCTCAGGGATGGTGTATTTACTTTCCTTCTACCTCAAATCTATAAAAATATGTGGCTCACAATGACTTAATTAAAATAAATCTAGCCCTGACATTAGACCTGTTTGTGTCTATTATATAGAATTCTTACCTTTGGACTCCCAGAAAACTTAAAGCAATTTCCTGTGACTAAATACTCAATTCAAATCTAACGATGTGAAGAGAAAAAAAAATGCTAAAATGAGATGAACCTGCACAAAAGTAGTCAGAACCTGAATTCAGAATTAGTTGATTCATTCTGCCAAGAAGAGCATCCATTACAATAAAAAAAATAAAATAAAAAGGACATTACCATACTATGAGCCAGACAGAGTGCTGTGTGCTTGCTTTATTTATGGCTTGTCTTCACAGTAGCCTGGCATGCTAGCTATTGTTATTCTGATAAGACTAATGAAGCTACTGGGGCTCAATATCTCCTGGCAAGGAAGAGCGTAGTCTTAAACTCAGCTGGTCCTGGTCTCCCTTCTCTGCCGCATCTTAATGGGATGAGAAAGAGAAGTCCTCAGGAAGCTTCCTCAGCTCTCTAGTATATTTTCCTGCACTTGCACTCTTTTCCTCTCTGCTCATGTATGAAAGACTCCCCTAGAGTAAAACCAAATCCATGGACTCTGCCAGGATCCAGGAGTAGAACTTTGGTGGGAGGAGCTAAGGGATTACAGCAGTCTTCCTGCTTCCTCCTCCCAAGCCTGCCAGGTGCATCCCTTCCCAGCAATGCCAAGGCGAGAACATTCACCCTATGGAAACTGGCAACTGCTACCAATCAGGGCTTGGCTTTCCACTTCTCACCCAGTTATGAAACATTTATCACTACCCCACTATCTCCCCACTTTGGAAGCACTATTTCAGGAGGTTAAGTCTTTTGCTTAGAAGATGCTTTTGTTTCAAGGGGCTCACAGTGGACGGGGAAAGATAAGGAGGAAATCATGGGGTGGCTTCAGGCTGGCTCTGATTTAGGCTTGGGAATGACAAGGAGCCAGACAGATATGTGACCTCATCAAGTCCTGAAGCTAAATCCCCAATGTTTTACATTTTTTTCATCTATCCAGGTTTTGTCCTCCATACACATAACACTGGATAATTTCAAATTTGATGAATTTGGGGCAAGTCTTGGGGGATAGTATAAAGTATTTTTTTCTAAGCAAGGAAAAAAAATCTGTTGCAGATTCCTTGCTATGCTGCAATACTGCAAAAACACCTCAGCCTCTTTAGAGAAGGGAAAATATCACAACTCATACCAGTAGAAATCATAATTTTGTACAAATTGAATAGACATGGATCAACTAGTTGCTATAGGTGAATAAAGACAGAGAAATTATTTTTAAAACAAATTTAGTCTCTTTCTTGCTAGCAGCAGTTGTCAGATTTTTTGGTCTCAAGATCCTTCTTGCTTTTAAAAATGAGGAACCCAAGGGCCTTTTGTTTGTGTGGGTTATAGCTTATCAACATTTACATATTAGAAATTAAAGCCGTGAACCTAAAAATATGCATTTATTAATTTGCTTAAAGTAATAAACCTATAACTTGTAAACATAAGTGATACTTTTTTAGTGAAAAAAATCACCGTCTTTCCCTAAACAAAAGAAAATATAGTAAGAAGAGTGGCCCTCTGCTTGGCTTCAATGCCTGGACTGATGGGAGGCAGCTAGATTCTCTCAGCTGCTTTTGCATTCAGTCTATCGCAAGTCTACCCATCGGGTAGCCTCTGGAACATTTTATGGTACATTTGTGAGAGATGAGAGGGGAAAAGGCACATAGCATCTTAGTGTTACTATGAAGATAGTTTCGGCCCTACGTACCCCTGGAGAAGGTCTCAGGGCTTCCCAGGAACATTTTAAGAAATGCTTGCCATTTTTAAGCCTTTAAAAATATTCCCAAACTGTATGGTACACAGTTGGTACAACTTGTTAAAATGCAGATTTCCTGGGCCCCACAGAGAGAATTCTTTATTCAGTGGGTCAGCTTAGGCATCTGTATTATAAACAAACTCCCCATACTTTGAGAAAGACCTTCATCTTGCAAGCTTCAGGCAGGCTTTGTTCAATCTTCCGCGAGCCTGTGAAGGCTAAAACACATTTGCAAGTTAGATGAGCTCCCATTCACCTGCGGGGTCAGAACCACAAGCAAGAAACCTCCAACTGAATTCTACGCATTCCCTCTGCAAAGCGAGAGGAATTTCCTTTAAGAAGGGGGCTAAAGCATCTGTCTATCCAATGTTTATTGAGCACCTGGTCTACAACAGGTATTGTGCTGGCTTTGCAAACTCAAAGTACATGAGGGATGATCACTGGCTTTAGATGCTTGTAAGTCATATGAGGAAACACCAAAGCACTGGAGGGAAGACGACATCCTCGAAGTACTCAGTGATGGACTCAGTGGAGAAGGACTGGGAGTTTCCTGGGTGGCTCCTAAGGAGTGGGGCTAGGATCAATGGGTGGAAAACAGATCTTGGCTTGATAAATAAAATATTTTAAACAGAGCTACTCAGAGAAGGAGTGGTTGGGACAGAGTGGACTATCTCTCAAAAGGATTCAGGAAACAGTCTGAGGGTATGAGGAAGACTCTGAACCGAGCAGTCAGGATCAGCCTATTCACCCCTGATGTTTTAGGATCCTGCAAACTAGTCTTGCCCTGGGTACTCAGGGTCTATTGGCTTCTTTTCTTATATACATCTTTTCTTCTATTGTGATTATTTAAATGGTCATAATGAATTTGTGCTTTTCATTACAAGCCACTTCAATTTTTTCCCCCTAATACGGGACATAAAGCATACAATTGAAAGCATTTCATTAGTGTGTAAGTTCTTAAGGGCAGTCGCTCTGTCCTATTCGTAACTGCTCTGCCTCTCCCACCTCCCACCCACCCACCCATCCCACTACCCCAGTGTCTGGTACTCAGTTCATGCACGGGAATTATTTTCTCGGAATGGAAGGTCTAACTCACATCAAGCAGGCAGTAGGCACTGTGGTTCAGAAATGACATGTAACCAAAGCTTTCCATCATTACAATCAACAAAGCACACACTCCAAATCTCCCAACCTAGAGCCACAAGGCTCATCTCTACGTTTTCACTAAAGCCAGTGAGGAAAATGGAGTCCCTGCCCTCGGGGCCCCTCCTGCATGTTCTGCTAGTTCCCTCCTCTCTTTGGCCCTCCTTCCCAGAAATTTAAACATATCAAGACAATGAAACACAGCTCTTCATCAGAGGAAAGTTAGGAAGCCTGGGTGAGGATTAATTGCAGCGGTGTCTTGTTTACTCTAAAGAGGCACTCTGCTCACCATCTGAATTCAATTAATCTGATCAGACAGGAAATTAGCAGCCAAAATTGCCTTTCTATTAGGTGGACACGACCCAACATCATTTGAAGAGAAAGTATGATGGCTGCCCTAATTTCTCAAGTGTCATCTAATCAAAAGGAAAAAAAAAAATGGAAAAAAAAAGTCAACATTATTTCAAGCTGCAGTGGTCTGGCATCTCTCCTTTCCCGGCTGCACAGGGCCTTGAATATTTTAAATGTTCTATGGGGCAAACTGTTTATTCATTCAAATATTTGTTGTGGTCCTACTATGTGCCAGGCCCTGTTTAAGGAATGAGGATGTGGCAGGAGCAACCCAGATGAAGATCCCTGCCCTGGTGAGTTTCTATACTAGTGGGTGGTGACAGTCGAGTTCTCTGGATAAAAATAGAAAAAACTAGGTGAGGTGGGTGAGGGTGAAGTTTGGAATTTTAAACAGGAAGCAGGGTCAGAGAAGAACTCACTGAGAGTACACCGTGAACACAGCTGAACAGAATAAAGGTACGCAGAGACCAGCTGTTATCTGCTAAGAAGGATGTCCCTATGCTCTCATCCAAATCAGATTCATCCTGGGAGCTTTTTTGACAAACACTTTGGAGTCCACACTTGGGAATTTCTAATTAGTAAATCCTGGGAAGAGCCCGAGAACCTGCATATTTAACAACACATTCCCTGACCTCAGCGTGTTTGGGAACCTTAGCTTTAGGAGCTGGACACCCTTTGAATAAATTTACATAATGACTACTTCTTTCTTCACTGCATTCAGCAAGTTCTGCAAATCACTCTATGTGCTGGGAGTGGGGGTTTCTCTGGGAGAGAAGACAGGATTTATATTTTGAAGGAGTACACTGTTTAATGGGATTTATAGAAGTTAATTACATAGCCACACAAACAAGTTCAAATGCAGTAAGAGCTTCACAGAGGAGTAGCATAAGGAGCCTGCAGCAGGTCCTGAGCAGGAGGTCAGGAGTGGCCTCCTACAGGGTAGGAGTCAAACGATGAGTGGGAGGAAGAAAAAAAAATGTACCAAGGGTCTGAAATGAATGAGAGGTCTTGGACAACCCCTTCCATCCACATGGGCTTTCTAGAACATTCTCCCCACCCCCAGCCATGGCTGACACCAGTCCTTCCCCTGAGGCCACCTTTCTGCCTACAGCCCTGCCCAGCAGAACTGTGGTCATGAAGGCTGTTAACCTGGGTTGTGGACCGATGGGCTGCTCCCTTAGGAGGATGGTGGTATTGGCTACGTGGAAGATGGCACAGCCGGGGGCCAGGCGGAGGGTGTGAGACTGGAGCTGGAATGGGCTAAGCTAGAGGAGAGAGGGCCTAACCCCAGGTAAGCGATGCCGAGGAAGAGGAGAACGCGTGAGCAGTGTGGTCAGACGACGCACCTGGACCTACGGCAACCCGACACACATCAATGCTTCAGACCTTTGATGTCGACACACGGGACCCAGCTCCAGGTCTGTACCAACTGTTTGATCAAGGGCAGTTTTCTTCACCCCTCTAAGGCTCCAGGTCTTTATCTGTTGAACGTGGAGATAACTCAACCTGCTTCCGAGGATGGTTGTGAAAATGAAACCTGACGACGGCTCCATAGCGTTGACGTGCTCCCCGCAGGGAAAGCACCGCAGAGCCACACACAGTAGAGTCACTTGAAACCACGCTGCTAGGACACATGTTCACTTTTGCACAGCCCTCAGTGGCTGCTTTCAGATGGGCCACCCTGCAGGCTTCTTAAGAACTGGCGTTGTTTTAGAGCCACTTTGCTCGATTACAGAAGTGATATGCACCATCACCGGGGGAAGAACGCTCAGCAAATACCATCTCTGTGGGTCCCTGAAAAAACAGGTGCTGGAGTTATGAGACCAGAGCCTGTTCTTTGAGCCCCAGTCACGAGCACAGGACACACGATGGCCCAGGAGGCTGGGTTATCTGAGCGCAGCCTGCACACATCATATACTAACGAGTGTATGCGGAAATGGAAATGCTGTTTTCCAGCAATCTCATCAGTGGGCCCTGGCAGTGCAAGCCCTTCTAAAAACCCCACCTGGTGACTGGTCCACACAGAACGGCTGTGCTTGGAAGTCCTAGGCGTTCAGTAGACCCCATTTCCCATGCTGTCTCCTCCGCAGCTTATCTTCCCCCCTCCTCAATTTTTGAGGAAAGCTATTTAAGCGTGTCCAGCTGAATCTCCAGGCATTGGGGGTAACTTCTCCAGCTTAGTAAATCGTTAGGGGCCACGCAGGCCTATTAACCCCCATGATTATGATTTGCTGGTTGTTCCCGCGAAGACTGGTGGGCCCCAAAAGGAGTGGAGAGATTTGATGAGCTCTGGACTGCAACTTTTGGACATCTATAACATCTATAAGGACTTCATAAAACAGCATTTTCTCAACCTTTACAAATTCAACTTTTAACAACACGGGAAAATGCTCGCGCGGTATTAGCTGGAAGTGCAGGATGCAATACTGTCCGTGAACCTGGAGCGGGATATTCTCTTTGCCTGAAATACTGTCCCTCACACCTTCACGTCACTCAGGACTACCCCCGTTAACTCAGCAGAGGGACCAGCGTTCCTCGTCAATCTCTGTCCCTTGGCCTCTCAGTCCTCACCACTCCCCAGTGCTGGGTCAGACATCTGTGTAATTTTTACACTTATCATCTGCCTCCTTCACTAGCATATAGTTCCTGCATGACTGGGGACCTTGTCTTATGTGCCCTGATCCCCAGTGGTGAGGACTGTGCCTACCACGGAGGGGGGCTTCATAAATGTTTGTTGAATGAATGAACAAGAAACACTCAGCTATTGGGTAAATGAATTAACTACCTAGAAATTGTTACGAAAATTAAGAGAGATAACAGATGGGAAAGCACTTTGTAAAGGCTGAGGCAGAACCCAAATGTTTATTTATTACCGTCGTGACATGTCAGCTGCATCAGATCAAAAATAATTTGCAGTGACAACAATCTTCATAGGGATCATTTAGGTCTGAAGAGATTAATTCAGCTAAAGAGGTTTGAGTATAAATTATTCACCTCCCAGTGGCAGTGGCACAGGTGATTGGACAGAAGCATTTTTATTGGAATTGATTTGTAGTCAATATTCATACAGGATTTATTTTGGAATTTTCCTCTAATTATCCTAAGTCAACAATTCCAGTCAAAAGCTTTGCAGGGGAAGGTGAAAGAAGGCGGTTCTATAAATAAGGCTGGCTCATAAGGGCTGCAGTCCACTCAAGCACCATGAGTTATTTTATTTTTATTGAGAAACCAGCAATATTATGATTTTCAGCATTTTATGGTCTTGGGTATGTAATATGTCCTTCTTTTCTTAACTATTACTTCCAAGTACCACCTCTTTAAATAGAAAATCATTATCCTGGATCGGGGCTCAAACAACAGACATAATTTTGGTCACTTTTGCCTCCCGGGGGGGCAGAGATGCTGTCTAAATTCCATTCAAGAACGTTGCTAGTGGCCTTAAACCAGAACAAGGAGCAGCCCAGTTTGGAAGCTGCCTTGAAAACTCACCTATAAGATTGACTAAAATATCACTTATAAAAATATCACTTTATTCATGAGATGAACAACATTTTTGCTCCTAGACTTCTCAGAGCACGTGATTCAGATGTACTATGTTTTCTTTGAAAAACTCCTGGGGATGGGACCTAAGCCCTCAAAGGAATGTGGATCAGTGGTAACAATCAACAAACTGCCTTCTAAGAAGCAGCACCTGGAGGATTTTATTTGTTAAGTGGGACAGAATGTACCCTCCCTGAGGGCAGGGGCCTGGTGCTGTCCACAACAGTAATCCCAGCACACTGAGCAGGGCCTGGTCATTGCAAGCACAGGGTAGATCTCTGTGGAAGAAATGTTTGAAATTCAAGGCTGGAGTTGAATTACTAAGGTGAGAAAGGAAGGGGGAGGACTCCACAAAAGGGTCCCCTTCCTTCTTCGCACACAGGGCTCATCCTCTCCTTCCTAATAAATACACAACATCACTAAAGGATATCAGTGTGAAATGACACCAAATTATTCGCCTGTCCAGGGCACACAAGGCTCTATTCAATCCTATTTGCTCAACCCAAGTTGTTCGCTTCCTACAACAATCAATTTCTCTAACCATCAACTCCTATTTTAATCTGATAGGCCAAGAGCCTGAATTCCCCACCCCTCTTAGGTAAACAATGAACTCTTTGATAATGCAAGAGTCTCCTGGTTCAAGGCGTGTTTTCAAATACTTGGGCTTAGGTTCATTGTCATGTCTCTATGCTTTAGTTTCCTGGTTAGCAAAGAGGCGGGCCTACCTCTTCCATCTCATCTCAGAGCCCTCTGGAGGTTCTCTGTGTTGCTTGTTGGCCTGATTTTCAGACAGAAACAGAACAGAGAAAGGATGGGTCCATGACTTGACACTGATTCCTGGCAGAATTCTAAAACGAGTCAGTAAACACTTGGGCCAGAGGGAAACCAGTAGATGTTTGTGAATGATAATAAAACACTTTTTCTCAGTGGTACGCAAGACTATTTTAGATGGTACAAGGATGAAATTTGGAATTGTACTGCTTATGTGCGATACATCAACAATAAGTATTACACAAAATCTATGTTTATACAGATATTATAGAATTAGGATTAGGTAAAGCTGGTACCCAAATGGAGCAAAAATCATGAATTTGGGAAGTGAGCAACTGAAATTGGGGAAACATTACGGCCAGCCTGCCATGCTCACCAGAGCGGATGAAATACGTGGCATTAAACGTCTTGTGTTAGGGTCTCCAGCTGTCGAGCTGATTTGGGGTGACTGGACCACCCTGAGTTCCTGAAAAGTACCAGCTGCCTTGTCTTATTCTGCTGCCAATTTCAGGAATTCTCCTTTGCTTATTTAAAAAATGTTCTGGAGCTGGGTCTGGAGCTGCCTCTGAATAGAGTTTTTGTTTGCAGAAAATTTATAGAGAGTGACTCCCCAGGTAGTGGAAATGTGGAGGAAGGAACAGAGAAAGGGGAAATGTAATCATGTTACTGTTCTTACAAAAGAAAGGGAGGAAAAGGAGGGAGCGGGGGAAGAGAAGAAACAGAATCTGCACAAATGTCTTTGGCACGAGGAAGAGCAGCAGATCTATAAATGTAAATGATGTGTAAATAATTCTTACCATGAGAAAACATGCCGGGGAGGATAAGAGATGATAGATAGGAACGTGTCTTTAAAAATATGAAGCCTCCTTTAAACTTGAAGGAGAATGATGAAATGTGAAATCTGCATAGACGAACGTCTTCACACGTACAGGCGGGACCTGTCTTCACACACAGGGAGTCACATCTACACGTGTCTGTTGTGTGTAAGTCCAAGGAATTCCCACACTCACATTTTTCCATGGATACCAACATCTATAATTCACGCTTTCTACTTCATGATATAAATATTTTAAACGTCACAATGCGGGTGGCTTAATAAGGGAAGCTTCCCATTGTACAGTGGTGGCTGTAATTCTCAGATGCCCTAAACAAGCCATATTTCCTTGTGGGTGTCTTTCCTCAGTGAAACACAGCCACATCCCAAACTGTAAAACCTGAGCTTGTCGACTTTTCCATATAGAGCTGTTTCGTAAATACACATTTTATTCCACCCAAACACAGCATGACAGGGCCATCTTAGCACTAAGAGAGTCATTAAATACTCATGTTATACTGTTTTAATTACAAGCTGCCCCCTTTTCGGGCTTATTTCAATAGATTATTGCCCTGCTGTGTAATAGTGTATAAAGAAACAGCAGTATCTCTTGCTGGTATATTGTGAAAATTAAAATTCTCAATACTACTTCAGTAATTAATTTCCAAAGAGAAACCAGTTTAGTTTAATAAAGAGATTAATGAAAATGTTGCAGAAGATATATTTCTCAGGAGGTGCAGTCCATTCTTTTCTTGCACTTGAAATAATAGAACCATTTCAAAGGACTTAGTAAATCTAGCCTCAGTCAATTTTGTTAGCATGGAAATGCTTTATAGGAGTTTAGAGAAATAGGCCAGACAAACCAGATCAGACCATCCCCGAAGCACAGAGGGATGGAGCTGTTCTCCAGCGGCCAAATTCTCTGGATGCTGAGCTGCTGTGTTATCTATGGCTGCACGGTGAAGAGCACGTTTGGAAGGCAGCTGGTCACAGGTCAAAGATGAGGTCATGGGAACTGTATTCAGGGTCCTGGGTAGGGACGAGCAGTGTATGAAGTAATATGACCTAATCCATGACTACCACCCACTGCGGTCAGCGTTACCCTTTTTTATTTAACAAAGTGCTTTTTACACACCGTATATTATTACATTTATTCTTTACAACATCCCTAGGGCGTGTGTGTTATCATCATCAAACTCACCCAAGACATGAGGAGATTTAAGTGTGGAGAAATCAGGGGATTTTTCCAACATCACAGCTAGTAAATTTACAGAGCTGGACTCAGATCCAAAACTTATTCCAGGTCCCATGTTCTTAAGACATACAGCGTTCACTTTGTCAAGTGTCTGTTCAGGATTTTCTGGGGCAGTCTCACACTGCTCTGACCATGGGGCCAGACCATGGAGGAAGGATTTAGCATGACTGAGGCGGGCTGGAAAGATTCAATGTCTGAGAAAGTGGTTCTTCGGGACAAGAATAAAAGGATAGATAAGTGAGATAGGTTAATAAAAACACTCTATTCCACACCCCTTCACCAGTGGAGCCACAGAAGATGGAGAGACACAGAGGCATGGTGTGTTGTGAAGAAAATCCAGTTACCCACACTATACATGTGGTGGTGGATTAACTAAAGGCAGCAACCTTGACTGATAAGACCACCAAGTTGTAAGAATCTTTCTGGCGCAGACACAATGAACTATTTTACAGTTGGAACCAGGTCAATACCAACTGCAGAGATCTGTGAATTGGGTAGCCTGATGCAGGCAGAATCACCAGGGGTGCACACTTTCATACTTTCTCTGCAGGCCTCCTGGACTGGGGTGACCCCAGAATCCTTGGTGGGCTATGGATCCCTCCTCTGAGTTCCCATGCACTTTCCATACTATTCCGATAACTGTTTAGGAATTTTATTCTCTCGCCAGACTGCATCTTTATATCTTCCATCCCCAGGTCCAAAAAGATGACCTGGCATGATTTAGATAATCAATATGTAGGACCTAAAGGACTCTGTTTACTATGCTTACAGAAATAATATTACATCATATTTTAATGAAATTTCATAATACAAATCTGAGGTGACAGGATTTTCCTGGCACTTCAGATGTTCTCAGGAGTCCTGGGAAGGCGGACTGTGACACAGGGGCATGCCACCCTGTGAGTTCTCTGCAATGATGTAAATATTATGTTATGCTACAAATACAAGAGTTGAGTTTCTAAGAAGTCTCATGTTTTCTAAAATTGTCATAGAAAAGGAACTGCTTTTCTAACAGAAAAGGAGATGCTAGAGAGTTCTGGACTCACTAAGTTATTGTTTTTCTGTTTAAAACATTAAAAATAAAGACATCTTTATAGATAAAATGTATTTGACTACTGAAAGCTAAAACTGAGGAAGCTGGCTGGTCAGACTGGAACAAAACAAACCAAAGAGCTTCTCTGACGACCTTCCAAGCTTCCTGCTTTGGCCTTGCAGTTCAGCTGCGGCCAAGTTTACCTCCAACAATGGAGAACCAAAGAATGATTTGCAAAACCCGAGAATGTATGGGACAGGGAGGAGCTTGGGGCCTCTCTGCTGTGTTCTCACCACTCATTTCCTGTGAACTGGTGCCCAGTTTCCACTGTCTACCCACTAGTGGATCATGGAATAGAACTCACAGTCCTTAATTACTCAGTCACGTTGTGTTCAATTCAAATTTTGATAAATGTTTAGTGTAGGAGGAATGCCTATACTAGGAAAATTATTGAGACCAGGATGCTACATGTAGACATTGAAATCTGTATTTCATTTCATGTCATTAATGTTCTCCAAAAAAATATGATATACCTATAGGTCTACATATATACCTAGATCTACAGATCTATATAGTTTCCATATATCTAGATAAATATAGTTTCCACATTTATATATATAGGCTTATAGATCTAGATATATAGTTTATATATATATATATATATATATATATATATATATATATATAGCTTAGATATAAATATAATTTATATATACTTAAACTCAATATGGAATGTTTTTGTAATTCATATCACATAAATGAATTCACAAATCAGAAAAAAAGTATCTGACAGATTGTGTGTCCTATTAGTTTGGAAAAAATGTGGGAACTGGAGGAACAGCTGTGGCGCCTGCCCTGGTGTTACTGAGCCAATTGGCGGTGGCACCGCTTTGAACAGAACCAAGATGCGCCAGACACATCAGCTGCACGCGGCTCAGGCATAGACGGTTTCCATCCAGTTGGTCTCTAGTTTGTATTCCCATGGAATTTCCTGACTTTCTTTCTACATATTGCAAAGGTTACGTATGATAGGGATATGGATACATACATATATGTATATAGGTGTGCATGTATACAAATATATATATCACTGTACTTAGGTCAAACAGTGATGCGGTTATTTTGACTGTTTTTTATTATTATCAAGTCAATTATCATTATCAAGGGTTTACTCTGGTCCTCTCACTGTAAACACATGTGAATATGTATGTGTGTATGTCTACCTATCTCTAGCCATCTACCTATAAACTTTTAATCTGTATAATTGCCCTGGAAAGGAGATATTGTCATCATCATGTATTGGATGAATCAGTTAAGGCTCTGAGAGGTGAAGTAACTTGCTCCAGGTTACACAGCTGGAGTTGACTGAGGCGGGCCACAATCACAGTCAGAGCAGTGGCATTCCAAAGCCTGGGCAACTAGCCACCATTTTATCAGGCCTCCTTTTCATGAACCAGGAACATATCTTATTTATGATTCCATTTTTGATGTCTCATATAATGCCGAGAATAGAAAGTACATTGATGGTTAGGCAAACACATGAGTGAAGGAAGGAAGGTGAGGTGATGTAAACATGGCAGGCAATTTTCACTACTTCTTTGAAATCCTTCCTTTTTGGTAGAATAACCACAGTTATATTTGGGCTACACCATTTCCCAAACAGCCATGTGGTCAAGGAAGGTATCTCCGCCCAAACAAAGGGATGCATCTTGATAATCCACCATTCATGGTCACCCCATTTCCCTTGCTAGTGATTGGTTTGGGGGAGACATTTCACCTGGTCTGGCCAATGAGGCATGAGGGTACATATGATGGGGACGAGGGCTTCCGGGAAACTGATGACATCAGATGCCAAGGAAGATGTGCTCTCTTCCTTCACCTCGAGTTGACATGCCCACCTGCGACATCTGTGGCTGTGTGGCTGTCCTGCGCACTGTGATAATAGCCTGATGATAGTGCAGCAGGCTAAGGGTGACAAAGCAGAGAGAGGAGGCACCCGATCCTTGATGCTGGTGAGGCGCTGAATTAACCATTCCTGGAGCTTCGCTCCAGGCTATGTTTTGTGAAATAATACATTTTCCTTATTGTTTACCACAGTTTGGGTTGGGATTTTCTGTTACTGGTTTCCAAAGGCTTTCTGTTTCCACAAACAATGTAGGTCCTTGCTGCTACTTTTGGGTTTCACCAGCTCCTTCCCCCCAGATACCTGCTGCTGAGGAGGAAAGTGAGGCTGGAAATACTGGCAAATAAAGATGTTTAATCAGACAAGCGATCGGAGGCAACAGCAATCACAACCACCGGCAGCTGCAATCAGAACATGACTGGAGAAGAGAAATCGGCTGAAACTCAGCAGAGAGGTGGAGGTGTCTGTGAGTCACAGAGCAGGTCACAAGGAGACACTTCCACTTGTGACCAGGAATAATGAGTGAAAACTAGAAGCACTTAGAGGCGGGCAGAGAGAGGGCTCAAGGAGCATGTGCACCTCACCCACCACCACGAGTCAGGTGGGAGACACCCGCTGTGTGTGATGTCTGTGGTGCTGGTGCCTTGAACATCCCCATGGGAGTTACTGGCTTAACGCCTGTTCTACCCTTTCTCCTTATTTAGGCATCTTTGTCTTGAGTCAAGAGGCTTAATAAAGGACAAGGACTACCTTTCCATTCTTTTAGGTGTTCCCAGGAGCTTCAAGAGGCGAGACCAGGCCAGCAGAAGCCAATCTCTGGAAGGTGATGAACACACTGAAACGGCCATTATAATCAGTCTATGTAGCTGCCACTAATGAATTTTAATCATAGCCGATGTTATGGGCAAACCACATCCTGGAGATCTTATTTTAAAGAGCTGTTTTCTGACATCAACCATTTAGTGGAAAGTGGTGAGGGAACAGTCAAGACCCTTCATTTGAAGGATGGTCAAAGAATCTGCCCCAGATACCTGGGATCTGTCATGTAGAATGGCTGGAAGATCTCTGTGTATCTCAAAGGGGAAGAACCAGGAGGAAAGGGATGCTTCTGAAAAGGCAGATGTGCACGCAGTACAAGGCAGGCACTTACAGCCTGAACTTCTGAAAATGAAAGGCTGCTGTTGCACACTCATTGATCACGGGAAGTGCTCCAAGCATTTGGGGAGAAAGTGGACAACCAAGAGACAGGATGCTGTGTGCAAAAAGGTGGAATGTTTGATTTCTGTAATTATTTCCCATCTGAGACTTCATGGAAGCACCCGTATCATCGACTCCACTGGAGTGAAACCCAAGTTTCTTTAGGAGCCATGGCTCCTGTGTTTCTCATGTAATCACATGCAGCCCATCCATCTTTCCCCACCTTACTTAATTATGTCTATTTCTGTAGTGTATTCATTTACTTAGCAAAATGTTACTAATACCAGACGATATCAAGAACTACGAATATCAAATTTAAAAGAATATGTCCCTATTTCCTATGAGTCACTCAATTACTCTTAGGACAAACAACATAGTATCAATTTAGCTGGTTGGTCTGAAATATAATCACATTCAGGTCTAATGAATTTAGACTAACTGGCAAAAACCGTATCAATCAGTAGTTCCAGTGGGCAACATAAAAAATGATGGGCAAAACTGCTCGAAATAGAAAATACTGACCATCAAAAACCACCCCAAATACATTAGAAACATCTGCAGAAGAAAACCTGTTGATATTTTGGTTTCAAGTTATTCCAGGCTGTTTATTATGCCCCATCTCATGAATGTTTTAGGAAACCCTTTTACTTGAAAGTTATGATTTTTTTTTTCATTTTTCTTTATACTTTCTCTCCTGCTGCAGATTTCTTTTTAAATTCGGATGGTTCTTCCTAAGGTGAAGGTGGGGCACTACAGCAAGAACATTTCCCCTGGGTGTTCCAAGAAAATCCAGGTCTTTTAATGTGCAAAACGTGTTCATACTTCCCTGTGGCTCACAGCATAATTAGAAAAACTCCAGGCTCTTCACCTGAACCATACGAGATTCGAAAGGAAGTGACATTTCCTCTTTTCAAACAAAATGTCTGCCCCAAGTCTGCTTTTATTGACAAGCACTTCAGGAGAGACAGCATGGGGAAAAGGTTCCTCCAGTTCTGTCTCCCTGCATATCTGATTATAGCACAACCGTGCAGACTTAATGCCCTCTTCCCTGTGGATAAATCCGAGGGATGGAAGGCCCATTACCCACCATGTGGTCTGGGGAAATTATACTTGGAGGAGGTCACATGAGTCTAAAGCTCACTCCCAGGTCTCCAGGGGTGCCTGCAGTTACCCTGTTATATTCAATTTATACGACTGAATATTAAAAGAGAAGAAGCTGGTTGTGCCTTCCACCTGGATGTTTCGGGAAACACCATGGCTATTAATCACTTGGTAACTTCTCACTGTGCCAGCGTGAAGACAGCTGCACCAGGTAACCTCAGACACAAAGCCTTTCCACACGTTACCGTTAAATGAAAACCTGCTAGGTTGGAATGGCTCCAGATGGGATAGAACACGTCTGATTAGCAAAAGCGGGGCTTGCGCATTGTTATGAGGGTTACAGAATTTCTGTCTGAGTGCCTCTCCTCCCCTCCACCCTTTTACATGCATGAGGCTATTTTTCAAAGATACAGC
Source organism: Camelus ferus (assembly GCF_009834535.1). NCBI lineage: Eukaryota > Metazoa > Chordata > Mammalia > Artiodactyla > Camelidae > Camelus > Camelus ferus. Next base: position 55,886,595 of record NC_045704.1, on the reverse strand, counting down.
AAAGAAGGTGGCGTGTCCTGGAACCACCCCACTCCTGGTCCAAGTTCTAGTTCTGCAACTTGCGAGTTACCTAACTGAGGTCTGACCTTGTGACAAGGACCTAACTTTCTGTCATTCATAAATCGAAGACAAGAGGAAACCACTAACATCTTTCAGAGTTACTGCAGATTTCTCCACTTGGCACTAGTGACATTTTGGACTGGATAACTTCTTTGCTGAGGGGGCTGTCCTGTGCACAGTAGAACATTTAGCAGGACCATATGAGATCTGAAAGGAAGTGCAATCTCTCTGGTCTCTACCCATCAGAGGCCAGTAGCACTCCCAACCCAGTTTCAGTGACCAAAAATTGTCCCCAGACATGGCCAACCATCTCTTGGAAGGCAAAATCATTCCTAGTTGATAACCATTGGCTTAAGATGAGCATTAAGTTAATACTATCTGTCATGTGCTTGGCACAGAGTTGGAACTCAGCAAAGAGCACTTCTTCCCCTCTCACTGCCATTTAGATGGTCAACCACACATGGCCCTTTGGATGGTGGCTAAAGCATAATCGCCCTATTGGTGGGTCTCTCAGTCAAGATGCCCTGTCCTAGGAGAGGACTAAGGGGTGGACCTGTTACCCAAGCTAGGCCATTTGGACCCTCTCTGGAATTCAAGTGTCTCTGTCAAGGGGCCCTTGGTGCGGGTTCATTCATCTGAAGGGAGCACCACCAGTTCCTGCTACCAAAGCCTGGAGCTCCTCGGCTTCACAGCCTCTCTAAGGATCTATCTCATCAGTTTTACTGTCAGTTCTGAGAGCTTTTCAAGTACATTCTTTTTTCATTTTCAACTTCATCCAAGCGATTTAAAAAAAAATTCAGCAAAAGCAAATAAATGACATAATCATTCTCTAAAAGTGAGTGGCGAGAGACAAGATGGCCTTGGAAGACAAAGGGGTGTCAGTGGATGGGGCTGAGGTGTCTGACTGGAAACACAGGTGCCATCTTTGTGTTTACGTCTCCTCACTCTAAAGAGTATGGTCTGGGGCCCAGCAGCCTCAGCACCTGGGGGCCGGTTAGAGCTGAATCTTAGGCCCCACCCAGGCCCACTAAGATCCCAGCTGATTCTTTGTTGAAGTACTTCCTGAGAGAGGCTGAGATTAAAAGAAATCAAAGCGCCCACAGCCTCCCTTTGGTGGGACTCTGGGCCATGCAGAAGCCACCATGCCTGGGAGGAGACAGAAAGATGAGAAATGGATGCTAATAAAAAGATTTAATTCCTTCCAAAACCCCAGACACCTAGCCCCACTCATTCCTGTCTCTCCACTTAGGTACTTTCACAGAAATATGTTCTTACCTAACACCTTGGATCAGTGTTTTTAAAACCGAGTGTCACAATTCATTTCCAGATTATGAAATCAATTTATAGGTCACAGCCAGCACTTCAAGTAACAGAAGCAAGCAGAGGAGAAACTAGAAAGCAAGCAACACCTATAGTAAAGACAGTCAGTGTTACTTATAAAATTCATTTCGTGTGTGTGTGTGTGTGTGCACGTGGGTGTTGAGGGTACTGGATTGTGGTGGAAAATCCGTTTTTGACTGTAGGGGTTCTATCAAAAAAGTTTAAAAGTCACTACCTTTGACCTTCATCAAAAGTTGTCCCAAGAAAGAGCCATTTAAGACTTGTTTTCATTTCACTATCTTTTAACTGTTAAAATTACTCAAAAATTATGTTCACTGGGTTCTGTGATGGGTCATTAGAATTTAGACCCCTGAAGAAGTCTGCCTCCTTTTTCGGAAAAGGTGCTCTGGTTCGCAGCACGGTAAACACGAGGCCCGAGTAAGATGCTGGGAGGCGTGGAGCTCAGTTTTAAGTCAGCCAGTGCATTTCTTAGGATGCAAGACTGAGACCTTTTTGGTTTGGCTTTGCCTTGTCTCACATGAATGATTCTTCAGTGCTTCTCTGCCTGTACTGTGGGTATGCTGCACATACCTTTTTTTTTTAAAGTTTAAAACTTTTTTTTATCTTTATTTTTTTTGTTAGTGGAGGTCCGAGGGATTGAACCCAGGACCTCATCATGCATGCTAAGCACGCACTCTACCACTGAGCTATACCCTCCTCACAACATCCCCTTTTAGAGACATCTGTAACATAAATTAATCAAACAACCCAGCATATAAAAACTAACACGCAGAGCCCCTTTGGCTGCCCAAACAAAGGCAGAAAGCACAGTAAAACCATGCCTGGGGATTTTGTTTCCCCACTCACAAAAGAGACTCTCGAATCAGCAGCACCCAACCTTTACTGAAGATGCACTACATGCCCAACATTGTGTCAAGGGCTTGAGAGAGATTCTCCCATTTCACTGGGCGGAGCATCCGATGATGTGGATACTGGACCCTCTTCTCATCTCCATTTCACAGATGACAAAAGGAAGCTCAGAGAGGCTAAGTGGCTTTCCCACCTCGTAAGATCTGCACCAACCTGACTGAAACCTCGTCCTCTGAGCCACTGTCCCCTCTCGTCACCTTCATGCCACCTCCAGCAGGGACCCGCCTCCCTGTCCCACCACAGCTGTAACAGGAGCACCCCTCTTCTGATCTAGACGCTCAAGTACACGGCTGGCAATTAAGGGCGATATTACGACAGAGCACACAAGCTTCCTTTAATCTTTCCCGGTTCCCTTTGTCTATGTATCAAATGGAACAGCACTCACCCTCTTCAAAGGGAGAGGGAGAGGGAGAGGGAGAGGCAGTGATGCTGGAATGAATCTTTCAGAAGTGGAATTTGACAGTGAGTGAAAGATGCATTCAAACAAGAGGGTATGAGGACTGGTCACGTGCCTGTCATTTACAGCATCTTGGTGATGCGCTCTATGCCATTAACTTTTAATTAACTCCATTAGAGCAGAATGTCTGACACCACGATGAGCACATATAAACACCCCTGTTGGTGTCATGTTAAATTAACGTCTCCGAACGGCAGATTCTCTTCTTGAGTTAATGGCTTTGCCACCCTGGCTCTGTTAATTGTCCCTGGCACCCACATGTTGGTCACATCTGAGACATGCCAGTGGTCTCCATGCAACTCCAGAAAGCCATGCAGCAGGCAGAGCACTGCCCCCCATCTTTCACAGGCTGCCTTTCTCTCATCCTGATCTGCAGCGACCACACTAGTTTCAGCTTTTGGGTTTCACTGGCGTATTTTTCCAATTGCAGCCACTAAAGCTGGTAGGCATCTTTGAGCCTAATTTTTATTGGGTACATTAAGAAGGTTCATCTTAATAATCAGGAAACAGGGCTGTTAAAGAGGGCCATTCTTAGTAGGGTGTTGCAATTTTAAATATGATACACCTTTTTTGGCTACTTCAGCTGAAAATATTAGCAGTAGAAATTTTTTTTTAATAGTCAGACTTTGACATGCCTCTGGAGAGCTATGCTTTTCAGCCAAATCAACGCCTTCATTCATCTTAATGAACAATATTAGTATAATTCGTGGCCTAAATAAAAAATATCCCACAAACCACCACCAGTTTGTGCTCGGTTATAAAGGTGCTTGGTTTCATCTATCATCTCACACATTTAATCTTATGGTTACCAGGGAACAGGGGTGGGAGGGGATAAGTTTGGGAGTTTGAGATTTACAATTGTTAGCCACTATATATAAAAATAGATTGGAAAAAGTTTCTTTTATGTAGCACAGGGAACTATGTTCAATATCTTAACCTTTAATGGAAAAAATATGAAAATGAACATATGTATGTATATGCATGACTGGGACATTGTGCTGTGCTATACACCAGAAACACATTGTAATTGATTGTACATCAATAAGAAAATAAATAAATAAATAAACAAATATTTAAAGAAAAGAGTAAAGCAATAATAAATCTTTAAGACAATCAGCTTTTGCTGGTGTGTGGCCCCACCCACTGGGGATTCATCTTCCTAAGAGACTCAGGGAGATACCTTCCCTGACAGAAGAAGTTTTGTAAACTTCTTACATCATGGACCCAATACCAAAGAACTGGGACCGATGGAGGCAATGAATTGAACCTAAAAGCAGAAGGGGGTGGGGAAGGGAGAGACCAGCATCCTTGAACCTTTGCTTTTTGGATCAACTTCAATGCTCCTTGTATTTCTTATCTTACCATTTCACTTTTAGTAAACAAAAACAGGAAATACAGATGAATTCTAATGAAGCTGCAGCTGCAAGGGGCTTCTTTCAATTTGTCGAATGCGCCATCACTTCCCCCCTCAGAGGCTTTGCACATTTTGTCCCTTTGTCCATGACTCAGCCCTTTTTTGTGTGGCTCATTCCTGCTCACCCTCAGGCAAGAGGGATTGGACATCATTTCTTCAGAGAAGCCTTCTTCCATCCCCAGACTTGGTTAAGACCTCCCATTCTGTGTTCCTATGGTGTCCTGTATTTTCCTTCAGAGACTCATCACTTATCTTACTTGTTCAATGTTTGCTTCCTTACCAGATAATGAGCTCCAAGGACAACCACCTTTGCCCCACAACACAGAGCATACAGGCCCCGAGAGACATAACGGGCGAGCAATACGCATTTGTAGGAGAGAGGGAAAGTTAGGGAGTATGAGACACATCAGGGCCCATCACAGCTTCCTGAGGGCACGGCCAGGCTGCAGACCTCTGAGGGGCTCGGGAGGGGCTGGGGACTGCTTGTGGGCAGGGATCATATCCCCGCCATTGCAGGTGCCTCGCAATATGTGTGATGTTTTGAAAGATTATCCTGAATGTCCTTGTGGCCTCGAAGGGCTCCGAGTTGGCAATACTTAAGATGAAGGCACAATGGGTTCTGAATCTCAGAGCATCAGTTCCTCATAAATACTTAGAATTTTTAAAAATACAATTGTACTTACAACGAGCAATTTATCCTTAACAGCCCTATGAGGTTGGGTCTACATCAAATTCTCCTAGGTTTGACCATACTTAGGCTGTCAACTTCCCCTTTCTGATTCCTACCATGCGTCTAGCATATTAGTAGATTTTACCATAAAGTGCTTTACCAACATTGTCTCCTATTACCTTTAGATGAACCTTATGAATTAGGAGCCAATATTCTTACTTTACAGATAAAGCTACACAGCTTGCTTAGTCGGGAAGAAGCCGGGTTGGGCTTTGAACCCAGCCCTGTCTACACTAGAGTGCCACTCCATTACAAGTATCACAAATATCACAACCAAAGTTGTCCCAGATTGCTGAATTCATCCTGCTACTGGACCAGGGAAGCAATGAGTCCAGGAAGGGGCCTCTCAAGGGTTAAATGAGGCACAGACATCTGGGCCAGCACAGCCCTCTCAGGAGGAGCCAAGCTGGGCAGGATGGCAGGGACTTTCTCAAGTGGAGTAAAAGCCTAATATCTGAATATGCTTGGGAAGACATTTCCCAACGTTTAAGAGGCTTAATTGTCTTTATCTGTGAGGAAGCCATTTTCTGCACGCAGTCCTAATGTTCCGATGCAAATAAAAATAGGCATCTTGCAACTGACCCTAGTTTAAAGCTGGAGAAAGGGGAGGGGGCCGGCCTTTGGGGGCATGTCTCCACTTCTCTTTTTAATTTCAAAGCCCACCGTCATGGCCACACAGCCCACGCTGAGAAAGTCGTAATGTGCCCTGACTTGGCACAGTTTTCAATGACTGAATACTCAATCTCTTCAATAGTCAATTTCCTTTATAGTTAGCAGTTTTTATTAAAAAGAGGTTCTGTGCATTCCTGCTGCTTCCTAAGCCATCTGTCACAGACACCTTGGGCAAAAAGAAGCTACAAAGAGCTCAAGGAGCACTTTGATCAGCTTCAGAAAAACAAGAAAGAGCTGGCCTCTTGCTTTTGGACAGATGAATGTTAGCATCTCACCCAGCATTTCCCCCTACTAGAGACATTTTTACAGGGAATTTAATTGATCCTATTAGACTTGGTATGGGAATCAGTTATTTTTATAGTTACGGTCAGCCAGTAAGAGAAGCTAGGTGATGCACTTTTATTGTGGGTCTCAAATTGGAAGAAGCACAAAAAAAGCTAAGCAAAATCCTGGAGAATTATTGAACAGATTCAAGGTTTGGGTTTTTAAAAAATTTATTTATACCACACGTGAATCCACACTGGATTTGAGGGAGCCTGCACATCTAAACGCAATTAATGTGGAATTACAAATAGATAAGAAGAAGGATCAGATAAAAGAGAAATGCACACGATAGGCCGTCCACAGATGTAGCTGTTATGCTTGAACCACAAGCTTGACCCCGTGCATCTTGTTGGCTAAAGTGAAAAGGAGAAACATGGCCAGTGAATGCTGATGGTGATGGGGGTGGAGAACATGAGGCACTTTATCAAAGGGATTCCTGAGTCTCACTGCTTGGTTTAAAAACCAGGATGTAGAAGTTCAAACAGTTGAGGTCTTGGAATTTGGGATATGGAAACAAGTCCCTGTGACACCTGAGTGTATTATCTTAACTTGGGACTTGACTTTATAAGACTTGACCTCTTACCATATGGACTTCTTACACTGCTGACATTTGGGACAAGTTAATTCTTTCTGGTGGGGGCTGTCCTGTCCCCTACATTGGGGACTAGTGAACCTGTGCATTAGATGCCAGTAGCACTCCCCTCTGTATTCAGGACAATCAAAAACGTCTCTAGACATTGCCAAATGACCCCTGGGGGTGGGGGTCATCGCCCCCAACACCAGGTGTGCCTCAGACAATGTGCTGAGTTTAACTTCCCAGGGCAGCTGAGATGCAAGCGTTCACCACTCACTACCTCACACAACTGCTCGTCACACCAGAGCTGGCTCAGTGTAAGTCTCCAAGTGTCCTCAGCACAAGAAAGGAGGGTAAGATTCGCTTTTAAGAACAGGTGTACTCCTAAAATGTTTTCCGTAAACACAACTTTATAATGGTGTTAAGATGATCATTCTTGCTTAATAAAATCTTATTTCCCCATTTGCATTCATTAGGAAGTTATGGCCATTATTATATTAACCATAATATCCTAATAAATACTTGCCTAAAGGTAGAGCAAACACATCAGGAGAAATTAAAACTTTCTCTTCAGATTCTAAAAATGCCACTCATATCCTAAAATGAAAGTACACTTGGCGTAAGGATGCTAGCTCATATGGTGCTTGGCACAGGAGTGTAAAGATGGACGGGGGAAATTGTTAAGCCTGGGATAACAACAGAACTTAACCCTCTCCTCCCACCCACGGATCAGTCTACGCAGGTGCACCAGCCTTGGAGCGGCTCCCTGGGGACTAGAAAGAGGCATACCCTTTGGGTCTGCACGTTAAATGCTCACAAAGCTCCGCTGGGCTGGGCAGATGGCTTTCTAGGTATGTGCCTCCCTCCAGGCAGCCTCAGCTCTGATGTCCCAGCCAGGCGACTTCACACAGCGCCCTCATCTCCCACAGAACACGCCTGCTCCTCAGAAGGAACCAAGCCTCCAGCTGCTATCCAGCAGTGTTACCAAGGCGGGGAGACAGGGTCTCTGGCATGCAGCCCATTCATCCAGATCTCAGAGGCCTGCCCTTTCAGATAAGACCCCAGAGGCAGTTGACTCTCCTCCTAATATTTTTTCAGATTTACAGTTCTGGGAAACCTACCCTAGACCAAAAGCATTATATCTTAAAGGCGGTGATAAGTCACAATCACTATCACTCTCACGCCCCATGAGTACAGTCATTTAGCTAAAGGGTTTGCTGCTAACCACCTCAGGTATCTTGAGTTACTCATTCTCTCGTGTCTCTTGTTCCTGTTGCACAGAAACAACTATTTGGTTGGTCAATGACAGTGCTATTTTGGGGGACAGGGGTTGTTAGCTAAACATTTATAGAAAGAAACTTGGATTTTAAAATCTTATTCAGTTGGACAGATATGGAGTTTTTTTACTGGGAACTCTTCATCCAAACAGAACACTGGACGTCTCATGAACTCTTTTTGTGGCTAACCTCTAACAAGGTTAAGTTCTGTTTGGTAAGGCTGGTAGGGGCAGGGGTATGCAGGTAAATGATTAACCACCAGCTTTCTGGAAAAGTGAAAAAGCCTTGGCTTGCAGCGTCTGCCCATTTCCAGGGTGTAAACTCTCCTGTCGTGACTGATGTCAAGCTATAAACACTGAATGTGGAATTGGAAAGAGATTCCAACAAGCATTGCAGGAGAGTGGATGAGCTGGCTCTAGCACATCGTCCCTTGGTTAAAGGACACAATATCCTCTACTTGGTCTGGTCAATGTATTTCAAAAACAGGTTCTGTATGACATGTAAATTGCTAAAGAGACTTGAGTGTTGGCAATGACTCAGGGAAGACTAAGGTTAAGGTCCAGGCACACGACGGTTGTGTGTAAGGAACAAAACTCTGGGGGATATCCCTGAGTAGCCTGGACTTGGAAGTGCACCTTTCCCCATCTCAAAATGATTCCTAAGGGTCACACAGAGACTATGATTTCCAGTCCAGTCTTTCAGGACAAAGAAATGGGGTGAGAGACTGTGAGCTTAAAAAATGAAAGACATTAGCAGATTCTTTGCCAGAATTAGACACAAGGATGTTGAGTTCAGCTTGGGAAGACAGGAAGGGCAAGACGGCAAAAGATCACTTGGAGCTGATACGCGTGGCAGGCGGCAACACGGGACGGTAGGAGTTCTGGGCTGGGCAGCGGACTTCCCTGCACAGAGCAAAGGGTGGAGCTTTGGGTTTGGTTAAGACTGGAAGGGCCAGAAATAGAAAAAAGGAAAAGGAAGAAACTTGGGGGAAGGTCTGTTTAAGAGATGAGAAGCAGAGAAGTTCCTGAGTGCTTTTGGGAAAAGTTCCAGGAGACGGAAAGGGAACGGGAAAGTTAACGTTGCAGAGCAGGAGAGAAAAGAGACTTGCTACATTGTGAGAGAATTCTCTTCATCTACCAACCTACTGATGATTCCTTAGGCTTACTTTCATTTTAAGTTCTTAGCCCTGTGAAGTAATTTTTAGTACTTCCTGTCGCTGATTTGGTGCTGCGGATCTCGGTGAAGTCTCCGATAAGCTCCCACAAGCTTAGGAAAGGCTGCGGACAGCAGCAAAAACACACCCACTCCTGAAGAACGCGGTCCCGGAGTCTGGGATTTTAATTTTTCTCTGTTCTCGCTCCTTCTCACCCACACACAAACACACCGACACTGCTCTCTCCCTTCCTGATCTTTCTGCCCTCTTCCTGGAGCACGCCCTCCCCTTGGCCCCGCTGATGGCAGCAATCTGGGGCTGTGAGTCGAACAAAGCCCGTGGATTCTCACAGTGCTCACCCCCCATCTCCTCAGCACCCCCTCATCAGGAAGAGCCCTCAGAAATGAGAAAACATCAACCTTCCCCTATGGCTTCATCTTGCCTTCTCCCCACCCCCCCTTTTCTAGTCCCCTGCCCAACAGCCTGGTGTCCCCTGGACTTATTAAACAGAGCTGTAGAGACAGAGCAGAACAAAGGACCCTAATCCGTGGGTGACATTTAAAGAGCAGCAGGTCTCCTTAAGAAGCATCTGTCCTTCAGAAGCGTGTTTTATTATTTGCTGTAACTCACTAGCTGATATTCATGGGGTGTATTTAGGCTTGATTTCTGGATTTGATATTGGAGCACTGTTTGGTTTGCCCATTGAAAGGATTTAGAATTACAGGTGGAATGAACATGATGAATGAGGAAAGCTGATTCCTGTCTCTAAGATTAAATTTAAAATAAACCCAATAGTTAAAAATGGTATAGATAATAACTTCTTATCTTTTTCCTAGGCTTCATGGGAAATCCAAAAGTAACCCCAGAGGAAAAGAAACAATAAGGCAAGTATTTATAGGTGATTTAATGCAGGGTGGTGGTGGGGGTGATATCCAGATCTCAATAACATATGTGTTTAACACATGTTTTATAGGTAGTGTGCCACTGTGGTCATTTTTTAAAAAACAAAAGCGAGGATAGAGTGGACTGTATTCTCAATATGTCCAGAATGAAGCAGGAAGGAGAGGCGCTAGGTCCTGACACAAGAGTGCAGTGTGTGCCCTACTGAAGCCCATACAAGCCTGAGACCTCATCAAACCCTGTAACACTCCCAGCTCTTTGCAACTCAGCCACTGAGATCCTCATCCGGAAGCATATCCTATCCAAGTGTCCAAGTAAATGATACCAGGTACAGAATATATCGCCAGTTTGTGTCCCGCACTGCCACCTTCCTGTGGGCTTAAATTAAAGGACCTGCCAGACCCCATCTGTCCTTTCCTTAAAATCAAGTCTGTGAGTTGGTTCTCCTCTCTTTCCTTGGATGGCATAGATCGAATGATCTCTAATCCTAATATCCACAGGATCCCTTTGCCTAGAGCTAAAGACCTAAAGATTCCTGCATCTATTTTCACCCCTCCCCCAAATCAAATCAGATGTCCTTCCTGGTTCACGTCAGTCATCACCTATGTTGCAGAAGCCATCCCAGCAACCCATTAGATATGGATGTGCAAAGGCACTGAGGCAGCAAGGTGCATTAAGGAAATGATGAGCAGTTCAGTATGGCAGAGCAGAAGCACCACTGGAAGAAGAACTGAAGAAGGAAACACATGGCCAAGGGCCTGTGTCCCACTTGGACTTATCCTGAAGTTAGCAGAGAAGTGCTGATAGCTTAAGCAAGGAAAGGACCAGATCTAGTGTTAAGCCTCTGGCAGGAACACTGGGGAGGAGTACAGACCAGTGCTTAAAAGCCAAAGGGAAGAGTCTCACCTGTTCAGGTGAAAATGACAGTTAGAACTGAGAAAGTAATGCTCGGGAACCCAGGAAGAAATATTTTATAGATCACTCCAACAGGATTTAGTGATTGCTTCTTAAAGTAGATTACCTAGAAGAAAAACAAAGACAAATGGAGATGAATGAACCATGGAGAAGTGAGGAGATGAAGAAACACTCCAGGCTACAGGTAGGACTGATAGATTGCAGAGCATCATTGGGGAAAATCAGTAAATCAATCAACATGAGGCCCTGATGAGGAGATGAGTATCGTGAAGTTTGCAAATGCAGATGGAAGCAGAAATCAAGGAATAAAATAATCATACACCACTCTGACAGGGAAAAAACAATAATTTACTAACAGAAAAATACTACGTCTTTTTCAAGATTTCACATAAAATTTTTCCCACAGGTGAACATTTAAAGATCCCTCTTGGAAATGTTAGTGGAAACTGGGTTCCTGTCTTCTCAATGATTCCAAAACTAATGCATCTGGAGAATGAATAAATTCTAGTCCAGATACTTAACTGAATAAAAGCCTATTCTCAAATCTTGATTGTAACAATAAATAAGAACTAATTTGGGTTTTAGGCAAAAAACTTCTCAATGATAGAAGGAAACAATTAGGTTAGGTTTTCAATATGCTGAAAATATGTTTAAATTACATTTCATAGCTCCAGATCTAACCCTGGTTAAAGTCCCTTGCATAGGAAAACAATCTGAATTTAATTTCAAATGAAAAAGATAATTATTTAATTAACAGGTGACCCCTTGATAAATCTGTAAAGACCACAGCTAATAATTCTAAGTCTAAGTGGACTTCTCAGATTTTACATCTCAAGGAGGCCAGCTCAGCCTCAGCCCTTCTCTCTCGGTACTTCTGAGCAACATCTGAGATGATACTTAGGTCAACAATCATCTGTCAGTGCTGAAGTGTAAAGTAAAAGATAAATCATACATTTTAAAGTGACTTCTCCTGCAGTGGAATTTCTCCAGTGTTTGACCCTAATGAGACCAATGTCATCTTCTCACCAAAAAACTTCTTGAAGTCATTTCCTACAAAGCAAAAGTCTTCTAAGCTGCTCTGTTGGGAGACGAAGGGAGATATCCCTGGTCAAATGAGTCTGGACTATTAGAATCCAGAGGTAAAGAAACGGGCTTAACTTTGATCAACTGGTTTTTCAAACTTGGTTATGGATATGTCTGTCTTTCTGTTTGTATCTATCTGTCTATTGTCTGTCTGTCTATGGCAAAATGTGCAGAAAAGAGCTAACACAGCAGAGACTGCTGTCCCTAGGAAGGCCTGCTTCCAAGTTCAGCCCTTGACTGGCATCTGGGAACTTGGATTTTGGACGGGTTTTCCACTCTTTCCTAACAGATAAGGTTGGTTAACAGTACCCAGCCTGTTTATACGAAAATATATGGTTTCTACTAACCACCTGCTTTCTTTCTGGAAGTCTGGAGTCCTGCTGCACACCAGGCAGATGACGCCTACGTGACCAGCCCCCAACAAAAACCTTAGGCAAGGAGTCTGCAATGAGCTTCCCCAGCAGCCATTTCACGTGTGCTGGCCCAAGTCCTGCCGGGGAGAGTCAAGCACATTCTGGGCCACTCCACCAGGAAAGGCACCTTGGGAGCCTACGCCCGATTTCCTTGCCACATCCCCCCGTGTCCCTGCCCAGTGCTAATTTTGCTTAGTATCCTTTCGCTGTAATAAATCCTAGCCATGAGTGTGACAACATGCCGAGTCTGTGGGTTCTTCTAGAGAATTATCCAAAGTGACGGTGGTCTTGGGGGATACCTGACACACAGAGCATCCATCACCATTTTGCTAGACTGTGTTCTGAGGGAAACAATTGCTCAAGAGCATAGGTGAATTAAGAGAATGTATGTAAAAACTGGAGCACAGTTTCTGGCAGATGAGATGGGCTCTATAAGTGGTATTCCTTAATATTGTTACCCCAACATTTTTATTAATATTACTATAATTCTGAGAAAAGAGATGCCCTCTTTGCCACACCTTGAACATCAGCCACGTGCCCTGCACACTGTTCCACGCACAACTGCTCACTAGATGTCTGTTGAATGAATTATTGGGCCTTTATTTACAAAGTGCTGTGCCAACATGGTGAAGCCCATTTAAAGTGTGCTGTCTCAGCTCCCTCGATGCTCACAAATCTAAAACAAACACCATCAGTAAAGACAGAGCTGTAGACAAAGATACAGACCGAAAACTCAGCAATAAAAAACAAATGGATGCAGGAAAAAAAAACCCAAAAAAACAGCGGTCAATACACTTCCCTGAAGTAGAAAGCTTGACACTTTGGTATGTTCCTAATTTTAGAGGCAGACACGTGGATGGACTTTAGAATTCTGAATTTCCAGAGATGGGAATTAGGTGGTCCCACAAAAACCTTTTCTATGAAGCTGATAAACCCTTATGGGAGAAAGCTTCATAGCTAAGGAAGAAGAATATGCTTAAAATGGTGATGCTATACTTCCCCAAAAATCTAAATCTAAGCCAGTCAGTTAAAGTGTTTGTCTGAGAGGTTTCTTATTCCAGTAAAGCTTCACTTCCACTGAGGCTAAGATCTCCTATACACACTGACAGTAAGTATGATAGTCTTACATTCAAATATATTCAGCCAGGACCAGGCTCCACGATTACTAAGCCTGTTTCAGGTGAGCTACTTAACCTCTCAGTGCCCCACTTCCCTCAACTGTCAACTGAAGATAATAGTAATACCTACCCCACTGGGTTCTCACAAAGAAGAAGAAAAGCTACCTGAATAGCAGGAGGCACATCGCACATACTTGAAAGTGTTAGCTGTTTTTGAAGGTATTTCCATCTGAGCCAGGGAGGCGGGGACCCCCGCTCAGCTGGGCAGAGCGTGCAAGTGGCGTGAATGTCAATTTCCCGAGAAAGACACAGTCAATGACTGCGGTTCTCTTTCCTGCAGACCTGCAGGTGGCCTCAGAATCTTCCTCAACATAGGTCTCTCTCAGGGACAGAACTGTCTCTCCAATTCACATGTTGAAGTTTTAATGCCCTATACGAAGGTATTTGGAGATGGGGACTTTAAAAGGGGTAATTAAGGTGAAATGAGGTCATAAGGGGCGGACCCTAATCCAGTCTGACTGGTGTCCTTCTAAGAAGAGGGAGGAAGAGGGAGAGATACCCTAAATGCATTGCTTAGTGCCTTGAACAGTACCCGAAAGGCAGGAGGCTCTTAGTCATCACCAGCTGAATTAATGAGTGTGAAAGAGTGAATGCGCGGGGCAGGTGGAATAGATAGATACACTTCAGAATAAGCACGTCAGTCACAGGAAATAGACTGGCTGCAGTGACGCCATACTGTTCTGTCTTCTTGACATGCGGGGAACCCCATACCCTTTGGGGAAGGTTTATAGTTCCACTGTAGCTACCATGAGTTAGCCAGTGGGATGCCACCTGTTTGATGGGTCACAAAATAAGACCGTCCCGGGGTCACGGCATTGGAGAGAGGCCTGTGAATCTTAACATGGCAAGTGGATCTTTCACAGATAAAAATTAGTCTTTGCCTTTGGTATACAATCTTGTGTTTAGAAAGGGCTCTCCCCTCCCTTCTCAAGCACCAGTGCAAAGCATCCAGGCAGTAAAGCACTAACTTCATTTCCTCTTCCCATTCATCTTTTTTATTTCCAACTTGAGGAGCTAACCCTGCTGCTCTCCCTCTGCAGTGATAACTTATAACTGAACGACTGCTGATCTCTCCCGTTAATGAAACCTCCCTCTATTTCTCTTAAGAAATGACATGGGCAGGGCTGTGAAACAGCCAATGTGACAAGACAGGTGCTGTATTTAAAGTGGGAAGTGAAGCATTAGCCCCTAGACCAGCACTGATTCTTGGTTCCTTAAGCTTTCCTTGAGAATGCAACTGCCCTGCTAGCAAGAGCACGTACAGGGATTTTGCAATGACTGATCCACCTCTCAGATCAGAATGTACCTCACCCCAAGCCCAAGCCGACCCTCAGCCCACAGGTGAAGACCGTGGGATACACATGTTCTTTACAATTAAACTTGGAGCAAAAGGAACTGTCCTGCCTCTATGCCAGACCTGGTTCTCTAGACTTAGAGGCAACTTTCTGTAGAAAGAAGAAAAAACATTCAAAAGGGGACATTTAGTCTTACTGCATGAATCAAGATTGGATGAATACATAGTGTGTCTGAAAAATCTGACTCAACCAAAATCTTCAGAAGGCTGAGACGACAGAGACCAATCTGTGCTCATCCAGCCTGGAACCTGGCTAGAACCAATCCAGCCAAGAAACAAAGACCACTGTGGAGACAAGATATCCACTCACACATTCACATGTTTTCCCGAGGATTTCAACTCCTACTGACCCACTCTCAACAAACAACAGATAGCTCATACTTAATGGACCAGCTTATACGGAGAAACATAACCTGTTCCTCAGTCCCTGTCTCGTATCTAGGTGGGGATGAACCTGATGACCAGGCTTCCAAGGGGAGGAAGACCAGCACCACAGCAACCCAATGGACTCTGACATCGGAAATGCGGAAATAAATTCCCACTCCTCTGCCTTCTGGTTATACGACCCTGAGCATAGTTACTTCACCTCCCTAGCCCTCAGTTCTTCAAAGCCCCGCTGTGTAAAGCAGAGATGAACAACCGATAGCAAAAAGCACAAATAATGTTTATTGAAGCACTGTTAAATGCCCAGTCCTGCGCACTTAACGAGGAATGTCTTACTTCCTCTTGACAACAGCTCTAGCAAGTAGGTCCTGTCATTTCTACCTTTTTATAGATGAGGAAACCAAGGCTTACAGATTAAGTGAATTGCCTCAAACTACCTTTCTTAGTGACAGGCAAAACTAATATCAAAATATAGACCTGTGTGATGCTAAAAACAACACTTTCACCCACGACTTCTTCCTAGATCTGCACTTTCCAATACCAGATCCATCAGCCAAGTGGCTATTTAAATAAAAACTAACAAAAACAGAACTTAAAAAAAATCAGTTTCATGGTTGCACTGACCGTCATTCCAGGGCTCAAGCCACTGGTAATAGACGATCATATATCTGGCTACCATGCTGGGAAGCAAAGATACAGAACATTTCCATCACTGCAGAAAGTTCTATTGGGCCACACTGGTCTAGTCCTTCTCCAATATGTATGGAGCCTGACTTTCAGGAGGCATTAGTGAATGTGAGGCTTGACCAAATCAGAAGAGAACTGGGATGCTTCCTCAGCTGGGCTCCACTAGGCTAAAGTCACAGAGGCTGGTTCAGGTTGTGAAGAAGCCGAAGATTATGCAATTGGGAGGGTTTCCTTTAAGCAGAAGACATTGACATGCAATGCAACCTTGGCAGCGGGGCTGCAGAAGGGGTCACTATAAGTAAAGGGCTCTGGAAGTCCAGCTTAGTTTCCTGGTCACTTGCTTCCAACTCTGGAGCAAAGACCAGTGTGGGTCACCAGGCTCCCGTCATGAACACATCGCTGTGGTGTGGGTTCCTGGTCAGCTCTCTGCTGAGCTGGGCAGATACTGCCCTTCTCCTGTCTCTCAGCGGCCACTCTGTGTACTGAATATCCATCCCTTTAGGATGTAATTTCTTCAGGCTGTTGTCAGATATGGACAAGGTGCCCAGGCCACCATGGAAAATGTGCAGGACACCCCGCCCCTGGATTCTCCCTCTGCCCCACCCTTTTCCTCCTGAGAGGAGGAAACCTGAGTGTTTCTGTCCTCTGACTCTTGCCTCCCTCACCATTTCTTATTTTCCATTGTTTAAAAAAGAAAATTGAGGTCAAATTCACATAGTGCAATCAATTGTTTTAAAGTGAACAATTCATGGCATTTAGTGCATTCACAGTGCTGTGCAGCCACCGTTACTGTCCAGTTTCAGAACATTTCATCATCCCCAAAGGAAACCCAATACCCACCAGTTGTCCCCAGTGATCTGCTTCCTGTTTCTATGATTTACCTATTCAAGACATTTCAGTTGAATGAAATCATACATGTAACCTTTTGTGTCTGGCTTCTTTCACTCAGCAGGATCTTTCCAAGGCTCACCCACATTGTACCATGCATCAGTACTTGGTTCCTTTTTAATGGCTGAATCATAGCCCACTGAGTGGATGACCAACATTCATTTATCCATCCTTAGTCCAGAGACTCCCCTACCTCTTGATGAGCTAAAACAACAGGAAGGAGGAGAAGCCTAGGTTCCACTACATTAATAGAGAATATTGATGCCAAATTGTCTCCAGAATTGTTTTTCCAAAATGGCGGACCATGCAACATCTCAGGAAGGCATGCTGGCATCCACTGGGCACTCCACACTGACTGTTTCTTTCTGGTCTCATCAATTAAATTTTTTTCTCAGTAACATTATCCAGAGTGTGAGTTCTGTATTGGTTAATACTTCTTACAGGAGAGCATTGTTACAAGGTTTAGTTTTTAAAAGTGTGGACTATGCTCACTTAAACAGGTTTTCAACTAAAGGCCTTCAAATTGTCTTTACTGTGTCAAATATACACTGTGAATTTTAAAGAAGCAATTAGAGTTTTCAATGTTTCCCAGCCTTTCAATGTTTCCCAATTGTTCCCAAGAGAGCACAGGACTCCCTTTCATGTGAGAGTGTGGGTCTGCATATGTGTGTGTGTGTGTGTGTGTGTGTGTGTGTGTGTGTGTGTGTGTGTGTGTGTGTGTGTGTTTGTGTATGTTAGGGGGCCATCTCTTAGTTCTTGTTTTTCCAGAAACAGTTTGATAAAGCTATTCTAAATTAACATCTGAATCCTTCTCAGGTCTATGTAATTGCTGGGCGGGCGGAGGGGTGTCCACACACTTTGGAGTACTTCTGCTAGGCTTAAAATAGGTACATTTGGAGACACAGTTAAATATCTTAAATGCATTTAAATGCAAATTATTTCTGAATTAATCATATAAGCTATATAAAGTGTCATGAGTCTGAATTGCAGTCGAATGGTAACAGCTCATAACTTATAACACAATTTTCTTTTGGAAAATATCTTAATCCTTCAGCACTCCATAGCACACAAGTTTGAGGATCTCAAAGGCAGAGAGTCATAAAAAAGGGTATCTTTAAGAAATGGACATTCGAGCATATATCCTCAGTAGATGTATTAACACTTAAGATAAAATCTGCTGAAATGTGCCGTAGAGTTGGAAATTGTGTTTCTGAATAATATCTACATAATTTTCAATAAAAATAAACTTGCAGCAAATTATCTAGATCTTAAGGTGCCAAAGACAAATGGCCTTTGCTGGAATTAGTTTTCCCTCAGGAGTAAGGAAATGGAATTTGTCTTCTGCAATGAGAAAAAAAAAATTAAAACACCATGCCAAATAAAAAATGAGTATTGGCGAATTCTTCTAAAACCATATTACTGGGTGCTTCTCAGAATTAAAGGGGGGGATCTCTAGGCAGGGTGGGGAGCCCCCAGCGAGCCAAGATTCCAGCTAAAATGAAGTCTGGTTGGTGAAAACAGGACTTGGTTAGGTAGAAGATTTACCATGTTTAACACACACGTTACCACTTTCAAAGATCACAGCAACCCCAGAGGGTGTTTCACTCTTCTCATGTTCCACCAGGGTTTCTCAGCAGTGTTACTAGGACATCGGGGGCTGGCTCATCCTTTGTGGTGGGGGCTGTCCTGTGCATGGCAGGAAGCTTAATGGCACCCCTGGTCTCTACCCACTAGCTGCCAGTAGCAGCCCTCTCCCAGCTGCGTTAACCAATAATGTCTCCTGACATCGCCAACTGTCCCCTGGGGGCCAACATCATTCTTAAGTGAGAACCACCGGTTTACAGTGAGCAAAGCAAGCATTTAAATGATGTGCGATGGAGCCAGTGTGCAGAGCCTGGGCTCGGGATGGGGAAGAAGGCTGTCACCTGGCTCTGTCACCTACCAGCTGTGTAAGCTGCTTCCTGATGCTCCCCTTAGTTTCTCCAAATGAAAAATGCACAAAAACGGTCTCTGCCTCAAGGTTCCTGAGGGAGCAACAGATGTGTTGTTGTTTTTTTTTTTGAAGTATAGTTAATTTACAATGTTTGTTAGTATCTGGTGTACAGCATAGTGATTCAGTTATACATACATATATATTCTTTCTTGTATTCTTTTTCATTATGGGTTATTATAATATATTGAACATAGTTCCCTGTGCTTGTTGTTTATCTGTTTTACATATAGTAGTTAGCATCTGCTCATCCCAAACTCCTAATTTATCCCTCCCCGACCCTTTCCCCTTTGGTAACCACAAGTTTGTTTTCTATGTCTGTGAGCCTGTTTCTGTTTTGTAAATAAGTTCATTTGTGTCATATTTTAAGATTCCACGTAAGATGTGTTTCGTTCACTCTCAAATCCCTAGCAGGCTAGGGGACACTGAACTTTGAAGAGAGCATCCAAGAAGAGGACTTAATCGAGCCGGACACAGTCAGTGTGAGGTCAAGCTTGGCTGCTGGTATCTTGTGTAAGTGGTGCTGGGGCAGGGATCTGGACTTGGAGCTGACTAGGTCTCATGCCAGGATGCTCTCCTCTAAAGCATCAGGGTCAGGGTCAGGACCAGGTGTGCTGGTACCTGCCTTCTTAGGCTGAGACATCAATACTCTACCCAGTCTCCCCTACCTCTCCAGTGGGTAAGAGGGCCTCAGGGCAGGCCACCATTTAGGGCCCACCTCGTGCCACAGAAGCTCTGAGCCTGAGACTGCTCCAAGCACAAACAAAAACCCAGTGTCCGACTCTGCCTGCTTCTCACTTGTTCTGGAGAAACACCGAGATGACATTTCAAGAAGAGAAATGAGGAGAGTGTGAAAGAGGCTGGGACATTTACGTTCTGATAGGAAAACACATCAGAGAAATGACAATCTGCCTCTGACCTTAAGAGAGAGAATCATAGGGGTGCCCCTGAGGGCTTGGCTGCGAGCTATGGCTCCCTCCAGTTACCGCCCTATTTGCAGCCAACAGAAGAGGGGAGCCCCTTGTTCACACTGCTGCTTATGCCGTCCGTCCCCAGGTTCTGGAGGTGACGGTAGCTGAGGCCAAAGGTTCAGCTCATCTCTCTTACCAGCTGTGTGATCTTGGATCAATTCCTAACCTGCCCTGTCCCTCTATTGCCAATCAGTTGAATTTAAAAATAAGGTTATCCTGGATCATCTAGGTGGGCTGGTGTTACCATAGGGTCCTTACAATGGGGAGAGGAAATGCAGAGAGAGAACAGTGCAAGCAGATTCAACTGGCCACTGCCAGCTGTGAAGATGGAGGAAGAGGTCACAGGCCAAGGAATGCGCCTCATGGCCTCTTAGAAGCTGGAAAAGGCAAGGACACTGATTCTCCCCTAGAGCCTCCAGAGGGAATCAGCCCTTCCTATGGACATCTTGGTTTTAGCCCAGGGAGACCCCTAATTGACTCCTGACCTCTGGAACTGTGAGGTAACAAATCTGTGTTGTTTTAAGCCACCAAGAGTGCTGTCATTCCTATGGCAGAAACAGGAAGCTAACACAGGCTACCTAACCCACTGAGTCAATGCCAGGGATTACTGAGGGCTGAGCGGAACCCACAAGGGCCACCATCATCCCCGGAGTGGTTGTTACTCTATGACTCAGAGCAAGAGTCGGCCTCAGGTGGAGCTCGCAGGCAGGACAGCTCAGGCCTGCCCCTAGCTCCCTGAGTGATGCTGGGAACAGAAACCTGCCAGGAAAGAGAAGCGAGTGTAAATCTCATTGCGTGTTGGGCATCTGCCAGCTCGCTCTCCCTCAGTGAAGCCTCTTCCAAGCACACTTTCATTTACTCAGGAAGCGGAGAGCAGACGAACTTGGGCAGCCCCGGCACTTGATCTGGAAGTGGGGTTCACTGCATCTCCATGAAAATGCCTCCGGGGAGCCTGTCCCAATGGAGTTAGCTCGCCTCTGGGTCTAACAGCATCCCCACACATTCAGCCTTTCCTCCAAGATCTCTGGAAAAGGGAAATGGATAAGCTCCCTTTTGGGACTGAAGATGGTCTCAGAAAACTTAAAATTAGGTTATCGAAGGGCTGTGGAGATGCCAACTCCTAAGGGATGTGAGGGCCCATCCAGTCCGGGGTCAGCAACTTCTTCTGTAGACAGGCAGAGAGGAGACACTGTGCTCTGCTGGCCGTGATCTGCAGCAACTCTTCAGCTCTGCTGTTCTGGGGGTCTGAGTGGCCGCAGGCAATAAATGAACAGGCAAGTCTGGGTCAGGCTATAGTTTGCAGACCTCCTACTTCTTTTTTATTTTAGGTTACTTTTTAAAAATTGAATTATGGTCAGTTACAATGTGTCAATTTCTGGTGTACAGCACAATGTCCCAGTCATGCATATATATAAATATATTCATTTTAATATTCTTTTTCATTAAAGGTTATTACAAGATATTGAATATAGTTCCCTGTGCTATACAGAAGAAAAATTTTTTTAATTTATTTTTATATATAGAGGCTAACATTTGCAAATCTCAAACTCCCAAATTTATCCCTTCCCACCCCTTTTCTCCAGGTAAATGTAAGATTGTTTACTATGTCTGTGAATCCTACTTCTAATCTAACTTCTCAATGTAAGAACCCCTCTGAGCTGTTTCTGAAGGTGGTGTTTGAACACATCACCTGGCAAGGATTCACTACCACACAGGACACCTACTCTGTCCACGCTGGTCACCTGGCCATTCCTCCTCACACCTGTCAGGAAGCAGAACTATGGGAGAAGCCCAAACTCTTCCCATTGATTTCTTTGGAGAACTCTCCAAGTGGCTGGCCTGCCAACATAGAAGGACCCCCCAGGGGAAAGGTAACTATCCCTCACCCCCATGAGATCAGTGTGTCATGATCTGACCTACAAAATTAACTGACTGTTCATAGAGGGAGTCAGGGTGGGAATGGGGGTGGAGGATGAGGGAGGGCACCCTTCTAGGAGGGGGAACCTGGTGTCCAGGTCCTCTAGAGAACAGCCTTCCTATTCATTTCTGTGTCTCCCCCCAGCCCTAATGCCTAGCACCAGCTCTTGCTCTGGGTGGTAGCTCAGGTCTAGAAAGCCCGGTGAGAGAGTCCAGGGAAGATGAAGGCAAATAAAGAACCACTCAGGATGGAAACGGTATTTCCAAGATGTATTCTGGATGCTGGCATATGCTTGATCCACACCCCAAATAACAGAACTTGCAGTTTTTCCTTCCTTCTGTCTCAGGGCCTGGACTTCCTGGAACTGATCACAAATAATGCCACCCACACTGTGGCGTTCCCAGCAAATAGCTGTCACATTGGTTCAATGCCCTCGGCGGTCACTTCCCAGACATAAGCATAGACTTGGGAACAGGGGAGTAGATGGATGAGGGGGTTTGGGAGGAAGCCCCCATTACCATGCAGAAATTCTACATTCTGCACCCATCCCACAGGTGACATCAGGAATGAGAAATCCAGTCCTTCACGTGCCCTGATCTCTTGAGTTAACACTTATGTTTTGGAAATATATTTCCTTTTATTTGGAAGCTGAAACAGCTCTGCTAGTTAACAGAGCCTCACATAACAGAAAGGAAGAAACATGAAACAGGAACTAAGGTGACTTGAGTAGAGTTCATGATTAGGCTCTGTGTTAAAAACTCAAAAGGAATAGAAAATGCATACACAATATACTGTGAAATGCCAGTCCTCAGGTTTCTAAGACTTTATGATCATCTGGCCAAGGTCCTCTGCCTTGGGTCTACCACCTTGACCACTGCTTTCCCCCAGGTGTTAGCCAGTGACTCAGTGTGCCCCTCAAGCCAGGAGGGGATGCTCAACATTGAAAGAGCTCTCCTGACTTGTTATTGGCAAACATCATCAACCCAGTCTTGGATCTGTTAATGTTTGACATGCTAACCCATCATTCACTGAGGATGCCTTCTCTCCAGCCTTTGACTTTATCCCATCTTTGGAGTGCCTGGTCAAGGTTCTGTCTGGCCCCAGCTGCGGGCAGGGAATGAGCACCTGGAAGTGACAGAGCACAACCAAGTTCTTTTAGCGAGCATGTAATCTTTCCCATGTGGTACCAGAAAAGATGAACTTTGCTTTAAGGAGCCTGATATGCAAATATTCATAATTTCAGAAGAAAGAAAAGTAATGTGGAAGTGATTTTTTGGCACCTAATGCCTTACTGCAAGAACAAGATAAGCCTTCTTCAAAATAAAGATCTTAAAAACAGATGCCAATCAAACAAATCAACAGCTAACAGCTCTAGCCAACTGTGCTTAATAAATAATTTTGAGATAGCTCACTGATAAACTCCCACAGAAGAAAGAACTGAAAGACTGGAATTTTAACAGAGAATGCTCTCTTGGCCTGGAGATTGAGCCAAACAAGGGAAGGACCAGGCAAGCACATAATGCACTCCCCATCCCTCCACATACGCGGATTTAGAATGAAGAAAGGTATTCTTGTTTACTCTGTCTGGAAGAGAACTTCAAGGCTGAGCTCAGGGAAGGCAGGGTTTATCTTTTATCTCTCTTCCCCAGGGCCTACTAGGTAGTAAATTCTCAACAAACCAATGCATTTTTTAGAATTAATTTCTATTTTATGGCAATTTGAATGTTATTGTTGACTTTCTCAAACAATTCTTATCTTCCTGAAATGCAAATTGCATGACACTCCCTTGCTTACAACTCTCCAAGGCTTCCAGAGAGTAAAAACCAAAAGAAGGGTGACTACTCTGCAAGGCCTGGCAGGACCAGGTCCTACAATTCTTGCTACTTATTTCATCCAAAGGTATATTTAGTATCTTCACTATGAGTTTGGATTCACCTCCCAGGTCTTCCTGGGTGAGAATGCCATTTATCTGATATATGCCACTCTGGCTTCAGAGACCCAGAGATGGGACTCGTGACCTCTCACTTGTCCTCTACTGGCAACCAGAGCCATCTGTGCAAAATCCACATCTGACCACTGTCACTCCAGCCTGAAATCCGCTAACATCTACCAGTCACCAAGGGCTGTCTTATCTAAGCTCATTTCTTAGCACCTGGTCCTACCTTCCCTGCGTGTCAAGTTCAAGTCCTGTTTCCCTCAGGGGCCTCACTCTCCTGCAGAGGCATCGTCAACTCTTTTGTCCCCTCTCCTGGGAACACTCTTCCCGCCCTGTCCCCTTCCGGTCACCTGGCTAACTTCTCCTCATTCTTCGGCACTTGCTTTGCTGTCCTGCCTCTGGAAGGTTGTTCCTGGTCCCTGTTCTCGTCCTGTGGTGGAGGAGGTGTCTTGATACAAATCATCCCCAGGCTAGACCATGGGCTTTGCAAGGACAGGGACAGTGTCCTTGCTGTTGTGCCCTAGAAATGAACAGACCTCTAGTCTATTCATGCCTGGTGAGTATTTGAGTGAACAAACCACATGTTCAGACCCTCTAAGAGGCCAGCCCCACGCTGGTGCCTGCAGAGCATGACATTGTGGCATCTGTCCTGTTCCTTCGAGGACATTGAGCCACATCTCTCCCTCAACTGACTAGATGCCAGTAGCACCAAGCTAAGCTGTGACAACCAAAAATGTCTCCAGACACTGCCAGACGTCCCCTGGGGTGCACAGTCACCCTAGATGAGAACCCTTGGTGTCAAGACCTGAAAGGGAAGGACAGTATTCCTGCCCTCAGACCTTCCATCAGGCTTGCCTGGACCATGCAGCTGCTTCCATTCCATGCTCTGTATCTTTAATCTGCTCCATTTTTATTCCCAGTATGTACAACCACCTTCTTGTGTTATATACTCACTAAAGTTCATTTATTGACAGAGTTCCACGTGGCAGAAACTTGGTGGTGGTCTGCTGCTCTCTCCCCACTACTTTGGAACAGTGGCTGGGTATGAATTAAGCATCCCATTGAGGTCTGCTGAGTCAATCAATCTTGTAGTTGATCTGAATTGCGCTTGATGGGGCTGTTGGGTGTGTGCTGGCCGTGGCGTGCGCACATCCCTGGGGCAGTTCCTAGTTGCCTCTCCATCAGGCGCTGCTACTTTCCCCTATGCTTCTCTTGGCTGGAAGAGAAGTCTCAACTGGCAAAGATCAGGCTCCTACACACTCTCTTTCGTCTCCTGGAGTTTTGCTCGCAGACGCTCTCGACTTTAAATCTGTAATTGAGGTGGTCTGCTCCAATTAAACACAAAGCAGGGCCCTGGCCAGAACTGAGGTCAGCAGCTCTCTACCCTCAGTGAGGACATAGGTCACATCTGCACTAACCCCCTTCACAGGACCCCGGGTTCCCACCTGCTCAAGGGGAACTCCAGCTCCATTACAGCATCATTCCAGTATTTCCTGGGAAATCCAAGGCTGACTTCACAAGTGCCCCCAATCAATGTCAGCATCTTCCCCCCTCATCTGGGCCACTCGAAGGGAGCATTGCCATGGTGATCCAACCCCTAATTACCCACCCTCTCATGCCGAGGTGCCGCAGGAATCTCTGGGCAGGGGGATGGCTCTCTTTAGAACTGTGTCATCATTTGTCACTTGGCTTCACAGCTGTAGTGCTTGAACCTAGAATCTTACCCAGTCTTTTGCCATTGGTTTAATTAGCTTCTGGTCCTCACCTCCAATTTTGTATAGTAGTTCATGAAAGAAATAATTTCCATAATTTTCTGCCCTCTAACCTCAAAGTGTCAAACCCACTTTAAGAGGCCAGAGGAGGATAGTCTGTTTTTATCTTCTTTTGCTTCTTTCTCCTCCTAGTCCCTGTCCCCAACAAACTCCTTCCCTCCCCTGCTCATTTTTACAAATGAAAAAAAAAAAAAGAAGAAAACCCTTAATGCCTATTGATGAATGCGAATATATGGAGAGTGAGTGGTGGGAGCTGGAAGGAGTGTCTTGTCTGTGTTTGCAGGATCTAGCCCCGGAGAGGCAGCCACAGTGCCTGTTATGGAGGGAGAACAGAACAGCGGCAACCTTTTCTTCAGTGTGGAGAGTCAAAACCATTGGTCAGTTATAGAGCTTCTTATTTATAAATTTAGCAGGTTAGAGAAAATGGGTCCAAAGGCTCTTGCAGTCCTGATATTCTGTGGTTCTTCAGCATTTGGGAAAAAAAGAAGCTGCTAAGTCATTTGAAAAGCAGCTACAATGAAAGAGCTTTGGTTGTAGTTAGATAATTAAAGCAGAAAAAAAAGAAGAGAAGAATTGATGACCACACACATTTTCATTCCTTGACTGTCTGGTAGGTCCAGGCTGTGGGCCCGATGCCTCGGATGTGAGGCCCAGCATTGGGAGGAGAAAGCTGAGGGAAGAATGTAGGGTTCTCCCAAGATTCAAGTTCGACTTCTTCTGAGGAGTTTAAGCTAATGAAGTCTCGAAAAATACATTTCCACGGCCCTGAGTGAGCCAGCAGCTTTGCTTAGTGGACCAAATAATCAGTCAGGAGCAACTCAGTGGTCTAATCCAGGTATGTGGCTGCCACCGTGATGCTGTTTAACCTCTTTAGGCCTCAGTTGACCAGGTGCACCTCACAGATAAGGTCAGGCTGCAAAATGAAGTGATTAGAAACAGAAAAGCCGAACGGGAGGGTTGGATGGAGATGCTCGGAGGTTCTGGTGTGGGGAGATACTGCGACCAAACCCTGAATTATTTTTTTCTCAAGTGAGTCAGAAGACAATCCTTTTGTTTGTTTGTCAAATTGGGTTTCTCTGCATTTCCATTTCATAAGTGCTTGTGTCCAAAGAGACGGCAGAGAGTATTTCATTTCAGATATTTACTCAGAGTAAGGCAGTTGATGGAAAGGAAATCAGATCTTTGATTCTCTGCTATTGTGTGTTAGAAACTCTTACCTGTGTGATCTCATTTGATATTCACAACAAAGCTACCTGGATTGGTGTCATTAACCCCAGTCCTAATGATGAATAAACTGGGGTATAAATGAGTTATAGTAACTCAGAGAGTCTCAAACTTGGCTTCACAGTGGAAATACCTGAAGAGTTTTATAAATGTACTGATGTCTGGTCCCTTTCAACACAGTCTGATTTAATTGGTTTGGAGTTTAGCTTGGGCATCAGGGGTATTAAAAACTCCCCAGGTGATTTTTTTTTTAAGTGCAGCAAAGTTTGAGAAGCACACGTAACTTCCTCAGGCTCACAGATCTAATATGGCAGAAAGGCTGGTTCTACCAAGCCCAGGGCAGCAGTTCCTCTCATCAGGGATTATCTTTACCTGGACCGCCTCAAATCTCCTGAAGACATTTTCATCTCTGGCCCAAAAGGCTGGTTTCTGAGAAATGAGCAGACACTCAGTAACATGGTAGTTAGCCATCATCCAAAATTGAGACAGGAGAGAGTGAAGAAACCTGGACAAATTTGCCCAGCTCGCAGGAGCCATTAACGAGATAAAAACAACGGCACATTTGAGGAGGATGGATTGGATTGAGAGGGCTTTCAGATGGCGTACCAGGGCACCTGGAGACATAAGTACCTTTCAGGCATCAATCTGTGACCCCAGCAGTGCTGTAATGGAAGTGGTTCAAAGGCTAACTTCACTGGAGCAAATTAACTGAAGCCAGCCAGTTGCCCTGATGTTAACACTTAGTGTAGTTAGACCTGAGGTTCTCAAGTGCCTTCGAGCATCAGAACCACTTGGAGGGCTTGTTAACACAGACTCTGGGGCCAGAGTTTCAGATCTAGCAGGTCTGAGGTTGGGCCTGAGAATTTGTATTTCTAACAAGTTCCCAAATGATGCTGCCGGCCTGGGAGCCACGCTTTGAAAACCACTCATTTAGATGATTTCATTCTACCGAGCAACACATGGTGTGACTGACATTCAACAATTTAACTGCTGGCTGAAATGCCTAGCAACTGCTTTCACCTGCAAGGAGCTTCGCCTACAAAACTGGTACATGAGATGATGGCTCCCAATTCTGGACCACTCTGTAAGTGACTGTATCGAGCAGTACGCTCACACATGCCATGTACCAATTACAAAACCAATGGCAGACGGTCCTGCAATTCACCCTCATTCTTAGGAGGAGAAAACAGGTTGAGAAGTAAATAACTTGCCAAAGGTGACACAGTATTAGAGCAAACCATGAAATGGCCAAGAGTCACCCTTTCTTCCACCGTAAAAATGGCAATTTCATATGCAGCCTCTGATAGCAGAGGTGAGATTCTAACCTCAGTAGGTTCAACTCCAAAGCCTGAGCTTTTAACTCGAGTTCTCTGTCTCTTCCTGATTAGGGCTCTTTCCTAGGCCATGTGTCATATTGACTGATAGGACTGTAATGTTGAGCTAAGATCACAGTGAACCACACTGTCCAAGGAGGACTGGTCACCTGCCCTCAGACAGCCATGCCTATCACTGCCTGCCTTTCACCTGGAGTAAAATTGTACTGATGACGTGGCTGATCCTGTAGGTGACAGCCCTGCCCCAGGCCTCTTGCTAGCTCAGCTGGAGTCCTTGACATGATAGAGGTTCTTCCCTGTGGACATTCCAGCATGAGACCTGGCAGTGGAAGTGAGAGACAGAGGCGGTGGCTCTGGTTTGGACACCAGAGGTTCCAGAAAGCATGGCATTAGTCACCCGGCATTTCTGGGCAGCCCAGGCAGATGCAGTTGCTACAGGCCAGTTCTGAGATCACAGAAGCAGAGTGACAGGAGGAGGTGGTAGCCACGTGTGGTGACAATGGAGACAATGATGACTTGAGAACAGTGGTTCTCAGCTGGGGGCAATTTTGCCCCCATGGGCCAACTGGCAGTATCTTGAGAATTTCTGATTGTCAAGACTCGGATTGGGGGATACTATTGGCATCTAGTGGTTACAGGCAAGGTGTGCTTCTAAACACCCTGCAATGCACAGGCCAGCCCCCAAACAAAGCAGTATTCAGCCCCAGATGTCAACAGTGCTGAGGTTGGGAACCCTTGCTCTAGAATCGTATCATATACAGCTGAGCATTTTCTGTAGCACTGCTGTTTCTGGTTGTTGTGCATGTTGGGTCCTTTTGACAATCCTATAAGCTCCCTGTACCCTTTAATGAATCCTTTCTTTCTACATTAGTTGGAGAAGATTTTGTTGACCACCACCAAGAATACCAACTAAAAAAGACAGCCACAGGGGAAATCAGACTAGAGGATGAAGAAAGAAGTAGCTTGTCCCCACAATTGAGGGCTGCAGGAGCAGCATTCCAAGTACAAATACTATCCGGGGCAGGGCAATTCTACCAAGGTAACACGTGCATCATCCCCGTATAACATAAACATTGTTACAAACAGATGAATCACCTCAGTAACTCTCCAGTCTGGGTAAACCTACATCTCTCAATTGCCTTACAACCACTAAAATTATGATACATGTATTTCCACATGACAGTAGCATTTTTTACCTTAATGCATTTTCTGCCAAATTGTCTTGGAGCAACTTATGGGTAAGAATTGGGGCAGAGCCACATGAGTGAAAGGAAACACAGGAGCCAGGGTACCCTTTGTCTGTCAGGTATATTCTAATTTTACAGTAATACCCTTAACCACAAAGTCAAAAACTAATCCAAGACATTGGCTCAAAGAAGAGCAAGTTATACTCCAGAAAATGTGAACAAACATTCAGAAGGAGACAATGATATCCTGCTCGTGGTCTGCGGCCAAGAACACAGGTGGTTCTACTTACCAGGTCCATAACTGAGAATGAAAACCATATTACGCTCACCTTTATCAAGGTTAAATGAGATCATCATTGAGATACTTAGCACAGAGCCTTGGCATGTCATAAATGTTCAATAAGTGTTAACGCCAACATTAAACAATAATATATCTTGGGAACCACTGGGGCCCTCTAACATGTCAGCGAAGGCAAGATAATAAACCGATTTCACAGATTTTTGTATGCAGAACTCTAGAGTTCTTGGGTACTTAATAGGTGCTCAGTAAATGTTAGTTCTTTCCCTCTTTCCAAGCACGCCTGTCTTCTCCCAACCTACTCTGACATTCCCAATTCTTGGTGCATCACCCATTGTGCACAATGGATCAGGGTGAAGGTCTCCTGCCTGCGACATGTGTCCACTACCATTGTCCTGCCTCCTGTTTTGCCTCTCTCCCCCTGCTGGGCCCCACCCAAGCCCTCCCTGCCTGACCCCACCTGCCTAACAGACTCTGTCACCATCTCTGCTCCTGTTCTCCCGTATTGACAAATTTGCAGCCAGCAGATTATAGTCACAGTGTGAGGGAATCATTACCACCTGCTAATATTTTTATAGAATTTCATAAACTTGGTCATTCATGAATCATTTACAGTACTTTATTCCAATGAAGAGTTCACAAATCACTCAAATGCTGGCAAAATGCATAATAATGAGTAATATTTCAGGAGGCTTTGCATTAATATGTCAGCTTCCAATACTGCAAGAGCTAAATTATTTTGCCAGGTGCCACTTCAGGTCAAAACCAGAGGAAGCCGTTTTGGGGGCTTGAGGGAGTGTGGGCAGGTGGCAGTGGATTTGGGGAAAAGACAGTATTTAAGAAGAAATAGATTATCCAGGGAGTCTAATCCCTTTCCAATGAGTGTAATTCCTGGGAAAGAGGTCTAGGAATTTGCAGATTAGGTATCAGAGTCTAGTTGGAGGCAGAAGTGTTTCTTAGTAATTGAAATGGCCGGGCTTTGCAGGTGGAAAGAAACAGACATGGATCCCATGCTAGTTGGGACACCCTGAAAAAGTTATTTAACAGTTACTTACTTATCTGTAAAATGGTGTTAACACCTACTTCTTAAGTCCCCTGTGTGAAATGGATTAAATAAGAGAATGTATATGAATTGTTTAGCACAATATCAGCCATGTAGAGTCCAATAAATGGTCGCTTGACGATACCCATTCAGGGGTCAAAGGACAAATTTATCCCAGGGTATTTCTTGTTGTGCAAATCCTGAGGCTTAGTTCACAATGCTTTCTTGTTGGATTTGTGAAATGTTAACACCCTAGAACAGACCTGCCTGTGAATAGCATTACCTTTAAAATAAACAATAGCGGCACTGGAGCAATTATAATGTCAATCCATTCACCCATGTGCTGTCTGCTTTTTAAACTCACAAGACGGGAAACTGAAAACAGGTATCGGAGACCAAGGATTCTGCTCTTTGAGGAAGCAGGTTTGCTACCAACCCCAGTGACCATTAGGGACATGATGGGTCTAACTGTACTGCCGAGACAGAAAATTCTTTCCAAACAGGTGCTTGAAATGAACCAGAATTGCGACTTCTAGAGCCCAAAGTATATTAAGAAGAGCGTGACCCAGTTCTCATAGGAGAACCAAACACAGAGTAATAGAGAACTTCCCCAGCAAGGACGTGAAGAAAACAGGACAAAGACTGGACTGAAGAACGAAAGGCGGCAGCTGTGGAGGGCTGGGGCATGGTGTTAGAAACTGGGCCCTCGCGAGGACTGGTGAAGAGTGGCTCACGCTCAGGCATCGTTTGGCCGTTGGGGCCCTGTTCCTCCTTCAAGACACTGCATTCCCACCAAGCACTAGCATCCTCTGCACTGGGCACGGACACACAACGAACACAGCCCAAGTTCCCAGCATATCACCTGGACACGGTGGTGAGGAATTCAAATCCGCTCATTTTGAAACAAAGCCTAGACAGTCAAATGAAAGCTCCACAAGGGCAGGGAACCTGGTGTATCTTGTTTGCCACTGTACACTTCACCCTGCAGCTGCTCAGTGTAGCATGAATGAGTTGATCCATCAATCAACATACTGTGGAGTGCATGATGAAACCACAAAACAAATTCAAGATTACTCAAGGAAGGTCCATGCTTGAGAAGGGCAGGTTGGGCCCTGGCTCAATCCTTGGAGTTCTCCTTTTCTCCCTTGCCATCCCCATCGTTAATCCCTCACTCACATGGTAAGATTATCCGGGCCTTCCCTGTTCCTGGTACTGTTCTAAATGCCTAACATGTATTAACTCATTTAATCCATTACAGTCCTATGAGGTCAGTGTTACTATTGTTCCCACTTCACAGATACCTCGCCCAAGTTCCCATAGCTAGTCCTTAAAAGTCATGATTTTAATTCAGCCAGCCTAGCTACCTACAGACTTATGTCTCTAACTCCTATACACTACATGGCTTCACTTTAAGGAAAAACATGAGAAGTTTTATACCACAGATCAGGCTCTATTTTACTAGCTGATTAGCAATTACTAGCTAGCAAAAACTAGTAATTTCATCTTTTACAATCATTAAAGGTACTAGTCTTAGCCTCATTTTATGGATCAGAATCACAAGATCAGAGAGGGTAAGTGAGTTGCCCAAGATCACACAGCTCAGTAAGCAGCAGTACTGAGACTTGAACGATTTTTTGACCCCAGAGTCATGGATCTTAGTCACTATTATCACTTAGGCAATATTAAAAAATGACTTAAATAAAAAAAAATAGTGGGGTTTTCATTCAATCCTAGCCCCTGATGCCTTTGTGACAATTAGAAAGGGACTGCCCTCTCCCAGTGGACACAGCCCCGAACTGCAGCTCAGCTTTTGGTGAGTAAACCATGGGCTGGGTCTAGCCCTTCTCATTCCTCAGCCACCCACTTTGTGTCATAAAATCCCGGCACAACCATAGATGACAGCCCTGCATTCAGCTGGTGAAGGCCAGAGGAAAGGGATATTTCATGATTCAAAAATTCTCCTTAAAGAAGTTTCCAGTTGGCATCTTTGGCAACATCAAAAGCAAGACAACTGACTGACCAAAGGCCACCTTCTCATCACTCCCTATCAGTTCATTTTTGAGTTCTTTTCCCTTCTCCAAGATGTCTTCCCCTCAGAGGACTTTCTCACTGTCCCTGGAGATGAAATTCCTCACCATCTAAGGAGAATGTTCACACTGAGGTGGGCCCTGGTTTATGGAGTCCAGACATCTCTCTCTGAACATGGAAGGACTCCCAAAAAGGTGACTTTAATTCTTAAACCACTTTTGGATCCTGCAAACATCACACAGGATCAATTAGCCATGCAAGCATCCAAACTCTTGCTTAGCTCTTACAATAGCTCCTAGGGGGCTGGAGTCACCCAAAAAAGGCATCTTCCAGCCTCTCACTCACCACTTCTTACTCCTTTTCCAGTTTCTCTGATTCATGCCAGTCCTATTTCCAGGCTACAGAACACTCCCAAGAAGACTGCTGCTCCTTTATTCTTTTTCCTGTAGGTCTTCAATCCCCCAGGGACTTCCAGAGCTCCAGCTTCCTCCTGGAATCTCTCTCTGATACTTAAAAGAAGGGCAGCAAATGCTATGATGGTTCTTACCAGGATAGGAAGGAAAAACACAAGTCTATGGTAGATGTCAGTCTTCTCACAGTTGAAGGTAGGAAACTGAAGTTAAAAACTTCTGGAGTTTAGCTAAAAATTTTAAATCATTTTCAGGAAAAAAAAACGAATAAGAGAGTCTATGATTTATTGAATGCTTGCTGGGTTCTGGGCATTGTGCTCTGCATTTGCAAAAATAAATTTATTTCACTTTTTACAGTCCTTAGAAATGCTGGTACTGTCCTCACTTTGTGGACCAGAATCACAAGATTCTCAGAGAGGGTAAGTGGGTCGCCCAAGATAAACGGTAAACGGCACAGTAAATGGCAGTGCGGAGACTTGAATGGCAATTTGCTAACCCCGGAGCTCTGAATCACTATGCTATGAAATCATGAAATGCATCATATATTTAGTCCCTTGTGTCTGAAAATTAATGGCTATTCCCACAATAGGCAGGGAAAGAGAAGACGGCATCTACCCAGAGTAACCTGTGGGCTTTTCCTGCAGCAGCTGGACACTGCCAGGTCACCTCTGGTCACTGTCAAGTTCAGCTGGACCTGAGAATTTCAGAGGGTGCCAACATTCAGTTTCTACAACAACCAGACTCTCCCGCTGGGTGTTGGTGGAGGACATCCTGGTCACCCTTTGGCATTCTCTGACAGCTGGGACCTCTTGCAGATGCTCACAGCATCTGCCTTTTGGCAAAGCTTCTGAAAGGGAGGGTCTCCCAGGACCTGGGACCTTTGAACACATTGCTCAGCATGAGACTGGATGTAGATTCCACCACGTTACATCACGCAGCTGGCCTCTATTTGTCCAGCATTTTAATGCCTCTAACACCCTCTTCTGTCTTCTCCTCACTGGAAACTCACAGCTATCCACTTGGGTAGGTGGGCAAGTGTTATCTGCATTACATGGATGGGATCCTGAGGACCAGCACTTACATGGTCTTGCCAAGGTCAATATCTCATGGTGACAGAGAAGGCTAGACCCAGGGTACCCATTTCAGTCAGAGCATTTGACTCTCCAATGAAATGTCCCTCCATCCTCCGTCTGCAGAAAAGCAAAAATACTGTGGGTTTTTTTTTAAGGAAGGAGGGAGCACTATTGTTGAAGTGGGACTGGGATGCTCAGACATGGTGTTTTGACCAAGAAAACCACAGATGCCAAGCCTGGTCTGAGAAACTGGCCAACACCCCTGGACCCCGATCAGAGTGATGCATACGTGGTAGGCGATGGTGATAGAAAGCAAACGTTGTCTGGGCCTCATTCCCACAGTGCCTGCTCCCAGCTCAGCACATTGCATCCTGCAGGGGGCTTTTCCTGCAAACGGCTGGGAATTCTGTCTCATTCCTGGAAAAATGAGCTTACTGTCCCCAGAGGCTTGGGGCCATAACCCAGGCTGTGTGAACTGGACTCTTGGGGTCATGGTAGAGAGGGGACAGGACTGACCGGAAGCCGATATGGGATTTAGTGCTCACCCCGATATCTGTGTGCAACTACTTTAGTCTCTGAATCTTGAACGGGTGTCAACTTCTGTAACTACTCTTTTACAAATAACCTTTTTTTCCCCACCATATAAAAGAACAAGTACATTGCAGAAAAATCAGAAAAAAAAAAAAAAACCAAAGAAAAATCAATAACACCAAACCCAACCACTAACACTTCGATTTTTCTTCCATTGTGCTTCCTCTCAAACATATATCCATCGTGGTATGTGTAAATACTCCATCCGTAATGAGGACACCATATGTGTTGGTGTGTCTGTTTCCATTCAGTATCTTGAAAATCTCCCATATAACTAGAACTTCTTTGGAAATATTTTAAATGGTTGTGGGAAATTTCCTTGCAAAATTGTACCATACTTTAACCATTATATATTGCTGAATATTTAGCAACTGTTTCCATTTTAAGGACCACGTCATGCTGTAAAATCATTGTACAAACATCTAACTAAATTCCTCTCTAATTCCTTAGAATGGATTTCTAAAAGTAGAATGATTAGGACCAAGGGTTTAGACTTTTTACAGCTCTTCATTATCAAGCTGGTTTCTGGAAAACCAAAGCTAACATAAGGTTTCTGACCTCTTCTGAAAGTCCCCCTTCTTGCTTTTTAGTGCCCAAAGTCTCACGCAGACCAGAGGGGCTCCGATGATGAGATAGGGGCCCCCAATGCTGCTCTGTCAGGGTTCAGCGCCACTCAGCTCCCACAGAGACCCACTTAAAGTCACACAGCCCCGGGTCTGATGAAGCACAGAAATAATGAGCTCAGTGGGAGGAAAGCAGTCTTTCAAAGCCATATCCCTCTGTGCAGGTGGGCACTCGAGGGGTACTCACTTGATAAGTAGCGATCGTTTCTCTGTCCAAGTTCCGTGTCACGGAGACGCTACCCGTGTTCTCATTGATTCTGAAAATTCCTTTAGGCTCTTGATCCACTCCCTTACCAGTGAGCCGGAACTTGGATCCTTCTGGTCTGTCATTATCCACTACCTGGTTAGAGAAACAGAGCGACATTTAAGACTCTGGCTGGAAAACACAGAGAAAACACATTCCAAACACACCTCAGCGACCAATCCACTAACCACAGGTGCCAACACAAAGGCACTGGATGAACTTAGCTAAAGCGGCTTCACCAAAAATAGCATCATTGCCTAACACCTTTCGTGCTAATATGCAAAGCTTTGCCTCTTTCAGCTGGGAAGTTTATCAGCACTCGGGTGACATACAGAGAGGGATCTAGGAGGGAAACAACTTCATGAAATTCAAGGTTGGACATTTATATTATTTTTCACTCCCAGGGAACAGACTTTTTTCCTGCAAGCAAGACAAAATAGGCAATGGAAAACATTTATTCAACAGCTCTATACTGGGCAGACAGTAATTAATGTTCTAGGTATTTACACGTATCCAGTCCTTAACAGCACCACCCACCCCATTGCTTCTAGCAGGTGCCAGGCATGATGCTGAGAACACATTTTACACACATTCTAAAAAAAACTCATAACAATGCTGAGGGCAGGGAACATTATTATTCATACTTAATGAATGAAATCACTGAGACTCAGAAAGATTAAGCAAGCTTGTGGTCACAGTTAGTAAAGACACAAAGATGAGATTCAGAACCCATCTTCCACCTCTCTAGAGGAACGCTATGCAACATCATTTCTGAATTTACTTTAAGGTAATTCCCTATAGGTGATCAGCCTTGATTTGTTTGACATTTGAAGAATAAATTCAAAAGGTAAAGATATAGGAAGATAGTTCCAAGCAGGGGAAACAGCACAGACAGGCAGCAAGCAGGCGAGAGAGCCTAGAAAATTCCAGAATGGTTTGAATAGAGGTGAGGTTGAGAGGTAATAAGGAGCCAAATTATGTTTTGTTTTGTTTTGATGGCCTTTAAAAGTGTCCAACTAAAGAGAAAATTATTATTTTCACAGGTTAGTTCTCGAGTTTTACCAAATATTCACGTATACTTAATATCACTTTGTCATCCTGCAAACATTAATTCAATTATAACAATCGAAAGGTCATAAACACAATAGAAATTCAAAACATAGAGATAAAAGAAAGCTGACATTAGTCTGGCTGTAATCAGTTTACAAGTAAACAGGAATACAGTCAACCGAGCCTGGATGGTTTAGGTGGCCAGGACCAGAAATGTGCCTTCTAGTGGAATCAGGAAGAGGTGTGTATTGTTTTGGGGTGGAGGGTGGGGAGAGGGTGGAATTTCTATGGCCACCAAGCCTGCAATTCTGATGCATGCCACCAGGTGGCAGTGGTACCTAAGGCAGCCTGTTCCTCACAACAAGGTTCCTCTGCCAGGACCAGTGGAAGTAGGGTAAGAGCATGACACTGTTCCATATGGCAGTACAGTTTTTCCTGATTTCAAGTACTCTTTATTAAAATACACTGAGAATTTTGATGAGGCACCAATTACCTCTGTTTGCATTTTTGAAATTAACAGAAAATATCTAAAGCAAGACTAAAAATATGTGGTATCTTCTGATGGAAAGAATTTTTAGTCATTGCTTGATTCAATTTAGTCCAATTGACATTATCCCCACTGCCTGGAAGCTCCATGAGGTCAACAGCCTCGGCATGTCGGGCTCACCGCTGGACCCCAGAGCCTGGCAAAGTGCCTGGCACACGGCAGGAACCAAGGCCAGCATCTGTTTAATGAAGACCCCACTGTTTAGACAAACATATGCCCCAATCCTAGCTTGGCAGCTTATCAGTCCTGTGACCTTGAACAGGTCTTTGATTCTTTGCCTTTTTGGCTCTCGATTTCCTCGTCTATAAAATGAAGATAAAGGCACTTATTTCCCAGGGTTGCTGAGAGTTTGATGAGATAGTGTGTGCAAAGTACACTTCCCGCCACATAGAAAGGGCTCAACACATCATAGCTAACAATTCCAAAGCTAAGAGTAATAATCATAACAAAATCATGCCATTGTTGTTAATGGGTAAGACTGACACCTTCAGGCATGAAAAACGTCTTGGCCATAATATGAAAAAGTCCCTTTCTAAGGGAGCGCATTTCCTTTTTAAAAACCAAACTCACAAATGTCTCTGGTTTGAGGAAAGAAGTGCTCTGGAAACACTTGCTGTGGGAAGGGGCATCTCGTTCTTCTCTTTCACATTTACTGTTGAAACCCTCCCCTTCCTCAGACTTTGGCCCAAATATGGATTAAAACCTCTTTCTTGCTCCCCTTCACACACCCGAGGGACAGGTCCTCTCCAAAGGCCACACTAACTGAAGGGAAATGGACACGGGAAACCTACAAGGACTGGGGGGCTGTCCTGCTTCCTCAGAATGGATTCTGACCCCATCTGTCTCCCAGACACAGCCCACTGGTGAGGACCTGTCAGAAGAAGCTGCTGTGATCTGTTCTCCTTTTTTGACCCTTCCCTGCTCAGAAAGTGTTGGGAGCACAGCACCCCAGACCTTCCGGAGGAAACACAGTGGGATACAGGCCTGAAAGCTTTCTTGGGTGAAGACTGCCATCCTCCCATTTCTCTGCTTGCCACTCAACATGGAAAGCTGAATTCTAGACTCAGAGACTCCGCCAGGGCGACTCTTCCTCCTGTGTGAAGGTCAGGTCTGGGTCATTCCCATTCTTTCTCTCAGAGAGCTTGAACCACTTGACCTCATGGAAGCAGGCTCTCGGAGGGAGAACCCTGTTTAATTAGTGCTGCTGCTAGAGTTAAATGGCTTATTCCCCCAGGCAAGGAGCAAGACCTCTGCTTAACACCGTACAAGTCTCCCGTTTCGCTTTCAATGTTTTGTTTTTCAAGGCCTGGCTTTGAGCATATCAGCTGAACCTGCCTCCTGGTCCTGAGGGCTGTGTCCACTTTGAAGGAGTGTTCACAGCCATACCAGGCACTGTGTCCCCAAACTGACGAGCCTTACAGGGCCACCAGCACAGGGAAGTGAGGATCTCATTCTCCCTAGAGCAACTAGTCTCAATATGTGGTTCCCTGGCCAGCACAGGCATTGCCTGGGAGCTCATTAGAAATGCAAATTCTCAGTCACCACCCAGACCCCCTGAATCAGAAACCCTGGGGGTGGCCTGGCAAATCTGTGCTTTGAGAAGCCCCATGGATGACTCTATGCAGACGCAGTATTGAGGACCACCGAACTAGACAGACTTCAGCACCATCCACGCTCATTATGACTGGTGCTGGTTTCTACTGTTACGGTTGGGAGATTTGATGATAAAAGGCTGGGTCTGTTTGCTACCTTACTTCCAGACCTGTTTTAAACATATACCATTATTAGAAGCTCTTAAAAAC
This sequence comes from Camelus ferus, assembly GCF_009834535.1. Taxonomy (NCBI): domain Eukaryota; kingdom Metazoa; phylum Chordata; class Mammalia; order Artiodactyla; family Camelidae; genus Camelus; species Camelus ferus. The sequence continues at coordinate 55,847,842 of NC_045704.1, read as the reverse complement.
CTGTTTTCTAGAACATCAGTATAGCAGAGTTGATATTTCACCAAGTCCCACACCTCCACGTGTGTCAAGGCACCCGAGGGCTTGGAGGAAACTTGGAGAAGAAAGCATTGGAGGGGGGTGTCACCCTCCAGGGAAAACGTGGGAGCCTTGGCTCAATTTAGATTCAGGAATTACCCACCAGCTCTCTGATTTCTTGTTCCCCAGATGGGGTTTCAGAGGGACCCCAGCCCACTCCAAGCTCACTGAGCTGGAGAGGAGGTGTGCGGTGGCCACAAAAAAAAGCTTCAACCACACATCAGAGCTGTTCCATGCAAGCCGGGTAGACGACCAGACGACCTTTATTATACTACATTCAACTCTTGAAATTTGTCCCAGTGCTACTCCCTGGCTGTGGCCCCCAAGGCTATGGTCCTTTTCTCATTGTTTATGTGATAGAATGTAAGAACTCCAGTGCACTCCTTTTGCCCAGAACAAATCCTGCCCTGAGTCTCTGCTCCTGCAGCAGCTGTTAACACCCATTACGCCACAGAGCAGGGCTTCACAATTAGCTGGTCTTTCCTATTATTCTTTGTAATTCAATACTGCTTTTCACAGTGGGATTTTTTTCCCCTTATCCTCTGAATTGGAATGAAAAGATAGCTAATGATGAGAAAGAACTTGGACCCTGGTTGCCTGCTCTCTGGGAAGGGCATGTAGAGAGCACGCAGGAGCCCTGCCGCGCCCTTGGGTAAAGCAGCCCCCCAGGCAGCAGTGGGGAGTGGCCTGCGTGCCAGCTGTGTGGATGGCAAGGATCAGCTGGGACCAGAGTCCTCTGCACCGAGGCAGGGGAAGGAAATACAAAGGCTTGGAGCAGGCAGAGATGCTTGGTCTGAGTTTCAAAGGGGGCTCTTCCTGCCTGCTTCCAGCAGAGTATGGTGCATTATGGACAAAGCCAAGGCCCCCTTGGGTCCCCTTGTTAAGTCCTGTTCCCCCTCCATCCTCCATTCTCTGCTCCAAGTAGCCAAAGATACCATGTTGTATATATTTTTAAGGTGTTCTATGAATTTACATACATATATATGTACTCACAGAATATATAACAATTTCGAATGTTTTTACATGAAGAGGACCACTCTGTATACAGTATTCTATAATTTTCTATTCAATATGGTTGGAGACTATATATAATATGTAGTATATGATATTTTACATATATTATTATATTTATATAATATAAACATATTATATATTTCATAGATAGACAGATACAGACTCTGAGGGGGAGGAGAACTTTCCATTTTCAGAAACATTGCCAAGACAGTGTAGAGTTCCTGTATACCTTTCATCCAATTTCTCCTAATGCTAACAACCTTTATAACCATGGAACAGTGGTTGCAACTGAAAAATTAACATTGAGAAATTAACACATGACTGTTAACTAACCAACCTCCAGATTTTAGGTAAGCAGATTTTACCAATTTTTCTACTTTTATCCTTTTTCTGATCCCAGATCCAATCCAGAACCCCACATTGCCTTTAGGCGGCATGGTTTTTAATTGCCCCTTATCGTGCCTCCCTGTGGGCTCAGATTTTCCCTTAGTTTACTGACATCAGTTTTTCCCCCTATGGAAAATGTATTTGCTATATCAAAATGCCAGTCTCCAAGTCCTGTGTATTGTCTTTATTATAGGAGCTTCCAGCCCTGCCCTCTGCCAATCTCCCGGACCTGTGATTTAACTCAGATCTCCACTAGAGATTTTGGACTGTTCTGTTGTCAGGGCCAAGAACAATGCACATTACACGGTAAGTTTTCAATACATATCTGCATACCAAATAAGTAAATGAACGTTATTTTATTAAAAATGAAAACAAGGAGGGGGAGGGTATAGCTCAGCGGTACAGTGTGCACTTAGCATGCACGAGGTCCTGGGTTCAATCCCTAGTACCTCCATTAAAAAATAAATAAATAAACCTTGTTACCTCCCCCTCCTAAATAAATAAATAAATAAAAATTTAAAAAGATCTATTGTACTAACCTTTTTTTCCCCCTGTGGAAAATGTGGTCACTTTACCTGTGCCACATCAGTACCTTCTCTTTTCTCTTTTTACAAACCCCCGAAGTTAACTTTCCAGGCAGTGGTAATGCCCAGGTGCCATGAATGGACATGGAACACCTCCCCATCCTTACAGTCAGCAAAGGGTCCCCTTGTGGGAGGACCCTCCATCTAAGCAAACACTGTGCTCGCTATGCAAAGCAGCTCCAACACAAATACCCCAGCACTTCTTCCCTGCCACTGCCAACTAAATTGGTGCTCTAATTCTATCTTCTCCCAATTGAGAAAATCAGGAGATACTTCTTTCCAAAGGATAGAAGACTACATGTATGCAAACAATATGAACAAAAGGATGAAAAACTAGAAAATAACCAGATCCCTCCCTGCAAAACTACCAAAGGGAATAAATCACATGTGAACAGTATAGGTCTCTGTGGATGGAGGTAAGGGTGATATTTTTTCCTTCTTTCTTAGAATATTTTTGGTTTCATAAAATAAGCCTATATTACTTATACAGTAAAACAAACAAACAAACAAACAAACAAAAACAACCTTTTTAAAACACAGAAGAGTAATTATTGGAGCTTGGTGTAACATGCTAATTTAGAAGATGTTTTCTACTCCATGTTAAACAGATAAAAATCATTTTATTGCCTTCACCTATAGTTATTAGAAGGCATTCGTTTTATCCGTAGACTGGTTCTCTAAGGTGATCTATAAGCATTAACTAATTCTCGACTGTGGTTTAGTCCTTGACATGCCTTTGAACTTGAAGACACTTAGCCAATCAGCAGTCTGGGCAGCTGTTAGATCCATGCCCTTCTATCACCCCCATGCTGCCCAACAGCTTTCAACCATTAGGTCATAAATTAATAAGAGGAAAACCCAATGCCAAGAGACTCCAAAATCCCTGGTGGAGAAACAGAACCAAGGCTCCAGTATTCCACCGAAGGCGCGTGATAGCCAGAGACCCAGTGGTTCTAATGTTAGCAGGGGCTGACTGTGTTTGCCACCAGATTCAAACAATTTCCATCTCCCGTGGAGGTTGCTGTGGTTAAGGGCAGGATGGAGCACTTGGGAAGGAAAATCAAACTCCAGTAACACAAAATGAGAGGAAATCTGAATCCACTGTCCCTACCTTTCACCTTTTAGTACGATCACTGCACCAGCCTTTTTTCCCTTCTTTCATAACAAAGGCATCTGAGATTACCCCTAAACACAGCTTAAGCTGAGTTCCATAGGATTCAGTGTTAATTGGTGGGGTTTTTGCATTCTTTTCTGATTGTTTATTATTTTTTGGTTATTTTCTGTAGGCTGTAGAATTTTTTTAAATGAGAGTATTACTTAACTTACAAGCATTTACAACATTTTAATTATTTATTTCCAACTTAACCATACAATAATGTGGCTTATGAAATTTTTACTTTTGAGGGTTTTTTTTTTAAATTATTAATGGCCAAGTGCAATATCATCTTTACTAAAAGATCCATTGACATGTGGAAAGAATGAATATTCTGCAGCATCAGTCACAATAGCCAAAAAATGAAAGTAACCCAAGTGTCCAACAATGATAAATGGATAAATAAAATGTGGTATATCCATAAAATACAGTATTACTATTCAGCCTTAAAAAGGAAGGAAATTCTGACACATGCTACAATATGGATGAACCTTGAAGACATTATGTTAAGTGAAATAAGCCAATCACAAAAGGACAAATATTATATGTATATTTAAATATACATAATTAGTACAATGCTGTTCTCACTGCAGGAACTCAGTTTATGTTTGTTAATGTATCCAAACTGATACCACCATTCACTTAGCCTGATGGTCTGTTTCTCTCCCACAACTTTTCATAAGATGTCTCCTTCTTGAGCAAAATTTCCTCTAATATATTTCCCTCTACCTTCTTTTCTTCCATTCAAAATATTCATTGCCCATTTACGAGTTCCAGAGTTCTCAGTGTCCTCAAGGGCCCACAGTTCAATACATTCTATGAAGTTCACATTATGCATCATGGGAGATGGGCTGAAAGAGGCCACAGCAGATCAGAGAAAGAGGAAGTCATCTTTGGGGCATTCGGTCATCGTGCCTTACTTGTCTGGGCCCGAAGTCCATTCATTGCCTGTCAGTATCACGATTCTGCATCTCTTTATTGTCCGAGAGAATAACTGGGATCCTTATGTGTCACTTCCTGAATTTCTGGTTTCCTAATGCAGACTGTGAGCTTCACTTTCCTGCTCATTGGTCTCTTGACTTTGTCTACCAAATATCAATATGGTCCCTAGAACTTCTGGTATAAACTCTAGATTTTCTATACCTGCTGTCTCTTCTATTTATGAATCAGATTTATGGTAGTGGGGAGTAGTCACTGAGGCTGTTCCTAAATACTTTGGCTTCTCGTCTTCTGGGCACATAGTAGGACTACATTTCTCCAGCCCTGGAAGTTGGTCGTGGCCGTATGATTTACTTTAGCTAATGAGGTGTAAGTGAAAGTCACACGTGCCACTTTAGCTAATTTTGAGCAAAAGCTTTAAGAACTATGATGTTCTTAGCCAGGTTCTTTTTTCCCTCTCCAAGGTGACCAGCTATGTTCCAAATAGTGGCGACTTCATCAACCTGGAACCCAAAGTAAGGAAGAAGACAAAGTGCAGAGACCCCACCTAACCCTCAATGGACATAAATGTTAATTAAATCTTTTTATACTTTGATCCACTGAAACTGGAGTTGCTTATTACCACTGCAGAGCCTAACCCATCCTGACTAATGCACAGAGTGCTTAGGAGATGAGGGTTTGCAGCTTGGACCTCATTAACAATGCAGACATACTGGGAGTCTTGTAGCCTCTCTGAGCCTCATTCCTATCCTGTTCCAAATGGGGGAAATAATGCCAACCCTAAAAGGGTTATGGTGGGTAAATGATCTGAGAGATATGAAATGCTTACATATATAAATATGCTCAATAATGTAAGGCAGTTGTTCTTTTTATGATTATTAAATGGTGATGATAGTGATGGTAATGATGACTATGACAAAGGCTACCATTTATCCAACACTAACACTGACACATGCAGTTTTAAGCATTTAACATACATTAGTTTATTCAGTCCTTATAACAATTCTATGGGGGTAGGTACTGATGTTAATCTCCACTTTACAGAGGAAGAAACTGAGTCACACAACCTTGCCAAAGTCAGCTAGATAATGGCTTTGGATCTGAATCCAAATATTCAGTCCATGGCTCTAACCCCCACTCCATATGGCCAACTGATTGAAGGGTGGTGGGAGTGCCCCAGGAGTAGAATCAACAAAACATCAGTACCGGGCATGGTTCAAAGTGCCCCTGGTTTGGACTCCTGCTGACACGCCCACCCCATGAAGACTAGGAGCGGAGATGTTCATCTTGGGCCCATGTCAGTGGCAGAGCCAAGATTAAGGACTTTCAAGTCTCAATTCCCAGATTTATATGTACCCAGTGGGTCACCCATTCCTTCTGTACATCAAATTCCTGGCAGGAACATCTTTACCTTCTCACAGGCTCTGGGCTTTGTCATAGTAATGGAGCAATTTGGAGGTTTTTGCATGCATTCTGCCATCTACAAGGATAATAAATTAATCATGCCCTTGGGCACTGTTGAAATATGCACACTTAATCTCTTACCAACTTGCCAAACTTTTCCTTCCTTGACATTTCTCTGCTCCTCTCCCTTCCATCAGTTCAGATTTTTACGGTTCCCAAAGAAATATTAAACCAAATATTTATGCACTCATCTGAGCCACAGTTCAGAGAAAGCAATGGAACAAAATCAGCACTATGAACCTGGAGCTATTCCCATCTGGAAGTAATAAACACGAACAATTGAACAACTTCTCCCTGGAAATGCATGTTGGCTGCCCTTTCACTGAGAATTTCAACACTTATTCTTATCATTCTTATAATTCAGGACACATTTTTATGTTAAGCCTGATGCTTGGAAACACAAGCAGTGTTGAACATAAGTAAAATTTCAATCATTTTCAATTGAAAGCCTGACATTCTGTTCTGCCTTGCATGTACTTCAGTTAGAAGAACCTGCGTAAGGCTTTGAAGTTCCTCCTTCCCTGAAGCAGCTACTCTCTCTCATAATCAGATAACACGTGATCAAAATTTTCCTAGGGCCCCTGACTCCATCACTTTCAGTGACAGTTCAGGCTCTCTCAGAAGTGCACTTACGGCTCTTTATGGCCTGTTTCCTGCCTTTGTCTTCAGGCTCAGCTGTTGCTGCGTCCATGTACGTGCCCCTATCCTGATTTGCTGTTGTTTATCCCCAAAGTGCCATGCTTGGGTCTATCCCTGTTTCAGCCCTGGGCTGTCCCTCTTTTGACCCACAGACCCAGGTTCTGAGCCTGGCCAATCCAATCATCTCTTTATGGAGCCTGGGATTGGGACTGGAAGAGACTGAGTCAGTTGGCTGAGGGTTGTCGACCATCAAAGTCTTATGAGCTTGAAGGCTGAGTCTACCATTTTGGGGAGACTCTATTGGGCCATCAGTGCAGACTTCGACAAAGAAAGCAGTCTGTATGGAAAATGGAAAAAGAGAGTAACAAATATATACTTGTGTGTATCTGAAGCCAGTTCAGGCTCAGGTATGGGAAGTGTTAACACCCTGCATCTGGTAAATAATTCACTCCAACATAACTCAATCTTATACCTCAGCCTTGGCCTCCAAATTACACTCTTAGACCAAAATATCATGGTTCCCTTTCCCAGTGGTGGCTGGTGAATGGCTTTCATTCACCAGGATCCTACCTAATGGATATCTGTATGGTTCATTCCTTCTTTGTCTCTCAATTCTTTAATTACACTCACCTCTTCAGAGGGGACTTTCCTGACTATCTTATTAAAAAAAAAAAATCGTAGTTCCCCTCCCAGCATCATCCTCTATACTCATTACACTGTTTTGTTTTTCTTCACATAACCCATCATCACCTGACATAGTTGTCTCTTTGTTATCTTTCCTTGCCATTAAAATATATGCTCCATGGTATCAGGGACTTTTGTTTGTTGGCTGTGAACAGTTCATGGTGCATAACAGACACAAATATTTTGTTACAAATAAAATTATGCATAGAGAAACTGAAATGAAAGACTATATGGTCAGAGAGGAAAGGGAATTACAAAAGTTTATAAATCAATGAACTTGCCTAGCTACCCTGGTTTCAAAATGGCTGATTGACTTCTGGTAAGAACCATCTCTGCTTCTTGGGTTTGAGTTCTGAGGGATGCTCTGGTATCCTACCAATGGAGCCATCTCCTTATAAATGATCCCAGGGAGACATCCATTTCCAAGAATAATGCTGCATGCTCCCTGAAAGGTAACAAGCCCATGGATGCTATGGGATCAACTTAGGTAAACATCTTCCTCTGAAGCTTCTGGCTGCCTGGATTTCCCAAGGGAAACCCCAACAAGAGAGGATCATATCAACTGAGTCAATGAAGGTTTTGGGAAAGTGTTTTAGAAGATGCACAATAAATGGAAAGATCTCAGTGGCGGGTGTGTACAGGCTTCAAGCTCCAATCAAGTAATGATAATGAATCCACTAAACAGCCATGGAGAAACACAACTGCCCAAAAGCTGCCTTGTGGGTGATGACTCCTAAAACAGGCCATGCTGTGTGGAGTGTTCTAGCCCAAGGATACAGGGATGGGCAGAGGCCACATGAGGTAGGGACCCAAGAGGAAGCATGTGTTCAGGAGAGAAGCCATGCAGTCTGTTCTATAGAAGATGAACACGGTGGAGCCCCTTAAGTGATTGGAAATGTAGAAAGAGGGAGGCAGGAGGCACAGTTCTGGACATCACCTAGACCTGCAGCAGAAGAGACTGGCTTCATTTTGTTGTTGTGAAAAAGCCAATAAATGCAGGATACAGATCAGACAGACTTCAGCTCAAAAGAAGGAAAATGTCCTGAGGTGGAAGAGCTTTTGCTGACGGCACAGGCTGCCTGTTGATGGAGAAGGCTGCCCCTGTGGGTCCAGGCTCCCACCCACCTGGTAAAGAAGGTATAGGGGCGATCAATACCAGATGGAGTCTGAGGTCATTTCTCACTCCCAGCTGCTGTGATTCCTTGGGTCTGAACTTGGAGCAGCCCTGAGCATGTGTGTGTGTGGATCAGCTCCATGTGAAGGAGGCAAGGGACGAGGCATTGTCCAGGGATCTCTGTTTAAACTCAGGTCAGCTGCTTTCTACCCACCAGCTGGGCAAGGATTCTCTTTCATTCCCTGTGACTTCATTTCTCCAGGTGCTGAGCAGTATCTGTCATTCTTGCCTCTGCAGGGCAATGGTCTAGAAAATGGTTTCTGGCTCTAATATATCCTTGGTTTTTGACTTGGAGCAAATCTCTTTACCCATCTGAGCATCAGTTCCCTCTTCTGTTGGATGAGGACAATACACCCCAGGTCCCGAGGTCCTGGTGAGTACAGAGTACTGTGGCTGGCACACAGTGGGCACTCAATTAATGCTAGTAATCATCCTCTAAGTACATCTAAACACAACACCATGTCAATACCAGGAAGAGTAATTTGGTAATTAAGAGGATTTTTAAAAACCTTCAAGTTGTACCCTAGGTAGTAACTGCTTTCGTTGAGGTCTCACAAATGTCAGGTTCCATGCTAGAGCTTCATATGCATTTTACCAGGGAATTACTATTATTTCTGTTTCAAAGATGGCGAAAGTGAGATTCAGAGAGGTGAAGTCATGTGTCCAACCAGGTTACACAGCTGGTTTGGGGACAGGGCTGGACATGGAAACCTCTGAGCCCAGCTGAGTTAATCCAGATCTCTGGGTTTTGATCTGAAGCCAACTTTTGGCTGCTCAGTTCCTCACAGCTCAGCCAGACGCCTCCTCAAGGAGCAGGGGTGGTCATTTCAAGGCTAGGACTGGATTCTGAAGGGAAAGGCTGGGCCTTCTTTGAAGGGCTCCTGTTGAACAGACCAGCCTAAGCCTGCTCAGACCCCACGCCCACGTGGTGGTGCACTGGGCGCTCCCTATATTATAGGGCCTGGGGCCCCGGCCCAGACGTGCAGATGGACAGTCTACACGACGGAAATGAATGCACGTCCATCCTGGGCTTTCTGACTTGAAGCCAAACAAATTCACTCAGGCTCATTTGTCAGCTGCCTTAACACCCCCTACCTCCCAGCCTAGTGCATCCTGCCTCCCAAGTTCCCTAGTTGTTATAAGCTTATCACAGAAGTAAATCAAAATGTTCTCAAGAGGAAAAGAACAGATAAAAGCAAAAAAATGCAACATCCTCAAGAGAGGAATATTTTTTATAGTTCCACAACTCTAGCAATTCTGTCTTTAAAAAAAAAATCCATTATTTAATTTTAGGACCACGGAGGTGCTAGTGATGAATAATGACTCCTCTTCTACCTTCTAGTATTTCTAAAATATTAATACTGGTTGGGTACCTCTCCTAACGGGAAGCAGGAGTTGAATCTTTTATAGGCTTCTGAGCCCTGTTCCTATTCTACAAATTTATTCAATTACTACCAATCATTCGTTCTGGGCTCTTCAAATTATGTCTGGACCAAAGGGTGGGGCTACACAGTGGGGTGGAAAGGGTAAAATGTGTGGCTAAATAGTCCCTTTCCCATTATTTCCTTTGTTAAGTCCTTACTGTTTTATTATCCATCAAGATGCACCTCCCGTCTCGACACTAGACTTGAGCTGTGAATCATAAATAGAAGCCGCAGTGAGGCATCCAACTTCACAGCCCCCGCAGGTCAAATGCCCGTCAAGACTAACAGCAGTTCGTTACAACTTCAGCTGCAAATTGCCAGTGTGAAGCTTTGAACGCAGAGCCCCAATCTACTCACTCATGAGTGGGTTGTAATTTTGTGTGTCTTTGTGTCTGTGTGTGTGGTGTGTGTGTGCCAGATCTGTCTATGCTCAGGGTAAAGGAGAGGAAAGAATGAGGAGATTGTTTCAGAATAAACTACAAACAATACTGAAAATGACTGTACTTGGCCATGAACTCTTTTTTAAATAAAAAATCAGCTTTGTATTATTCCTCTTTACAAAACTAACACATGGACACTAGGAAAAAGCTGGAAAGCAAACCAAGATAAAAGACAGAAAAACAAGATGGTCCATGACGTTCCTCTTAATAGTCCCAACTCTTTTAACATATCAATGACTCCCTTCCAGGCTTTTAAATGCATAAAACTGCATATGTATCTTTTACTTAATTTTTAAAATTTTGAGATAATTGGAGATTCACATGCACTTGCAAGAAATATCCTTTACCCTGTTTCCCCCAATGGTACCATTTTGTAAAACTATCATAAATAGCACAACCAGGATATTGACATTGATGCAATTCACTGATCTTATTCAGCGGTTCATTTTATTTGTACTCATTTGTATGTGTGTGTGTGTTCATTTGGTTCTGTGCCATTTTGTCACACATGTAGGTTTGTGTATCACCACCAGTAAGCTACAAAACAGTTCCGTCACCACAGGATGATGCCGTTTCTAACCATACCCCCCCCCCCCCCATATACCACCTCTCCTCACATCCCTACATCCTGCAACCACTAACCTGTTCTCTGTTTCCATAATTTTGTCATTAGAAAGCACCACATAAATGAAACCATACTGTATGTAATCTCTGGGATTGTTTTCTTTTTTCACTCATAATTTTACTTATTTGCATCGATGTCAATATCCTGATTGTGCTACTTATGATAGTTTTACAAAATGGTACCTTTGGAGGAAACGGTAAAGGATATTTCTTGCAAGTGCATGTGAATCTACAATTATCTCAAAATAAATAATTCCCTGGAGATTCTTCCAAGTTGTTGTTGTGTATCAATAATTCATTAATTTTATTGTTAAGCAATGTTCCATGGTCTCAACATACTGTAGTTTAACCATTCACCTGTTGAAGAACGCCTGGGTTGTTTGCAGTTTCTGGCAATTAATAATAAAGCTGCTCTGAGCTGCTATGAACATGTGTGGACAGGCTTCTGTATGAACGTTAAGTTTTCATTTCTCTGGGATAAACCTCCAGGAGTGCAATTTTGATGTCCTATGGTAACCACAAGTTTTACCAAAAACTGCCAAGCTGGTTTCCAGAGTGGCTGTACCATTTCACGTTCCCATCAGCAATATCTGATTGGTCCAGTTTCCTGTATCCTCACCAGTATTTGTTATGACTACTTTTTTTTTTTTTAACCACTCTAGAAGATGTGTACTGATAGCTCATCTTGGTTTTAATTTGCATTTCCCTCATGGCTAATGAGGTAGAACACTTTTTCATGTGCTATCTGCCATCTGTATATCCTCTTGGGTGAAATGTCTGCTCATGTCCTGTGTCCATTTTCTAATTAGTCTGACTGGGACTTTTGATGTTGACCTTTGAGAGTTTGTTATATATTCTAGATGCTACTCTTTTGTCAGATATGTGGTTTGTAAATATTTTTGGTTTGTAGTTTCTCTTTTCATCATCTTAAAAGAATTTTTCATAGGCCACAAGTTTGAAATTTTGATAAGGTCCAATTTGTCATAATGTACTTTCAGGAGTCATGCCCTTTGTGTCAAGTCTGAGAACTCTTTGCCTAGCCCTGAACCCCTAAGATTTCCTACCATTTTTTGTCCTAAAGATTTAATAGTTTTATATTTTACATTTACATCCATGATCCTTTTTGGGTTAACTTTTGTATAAGGCATGAGGCTTAAGTTGAGGTTCATCTTTTGCCTACGGATGTCCAATGGCCCCAGTGCCATTTGCTAAAGGAGCTAACCTTCCTCCATTGAATTGCTTTTGCATCTTTATTAAGAATCGATTGGGCATATTTGTGTGAATCCCCTTCCTGGGTCTCTAGTCTGTTCCATCAGTGTGTGTGTCTGTTTCTCTGCTGTACTGCACCGTCTTGATTACTGTGACAATGTAGCCTTAACATCGGGTAGAGGGATTCCTCCCACTTTATTCTTTTTCTTCAAGATGATTTAGCTCTCCTGGGGCATGTGCCCTTCCACATACATTTTAGAATAAGCTTGCCCATGACTACATAAAGCCTTGCTGGGATTTTTGTAAGAATTGCATTAAAGCATAAACATATCTTTACATTATTTTTTACATATTATATCACGAACATTTTCCCTATTATTACTAACTCCTTTTTTAATGGCTACCCAACATTTTAAAATCGATATGCCATCACTTAACAACCATTTCAGTAATAATGGCCATTTGACTCTTTTCAATTACGAATAATGTGAATCAAGCTACTAAGAATATCTTGCAAAGGAAGAAAATTCTCTGCCCTTTGGATTATTTCCTTAGGATAGATTCCCAGAAGCGGCCTTACTCAAAACAAAGGGGAAGAATATTCTTACAGTTATTTCTATTTGGATATTCTTTCATGTATGTTTACCAATGTACGAAAAACATTACCATTAGCTTTAAAATTTCATTTTCCTATGAGTTCGAATGACAAAGTAGGAAAAATGCCCATCAATGAAGAACAGGGAGATTGTAGAAATGATGCTTAATGTAGCAACCAGGCCTCCCAGGGTGATGACTATAATACCACCTGGCCCAGTGCTTCCACGTGGTGCCACCCACCTGCTCCCAGGTGACCCTCTCGACAGTGAAGGCAGGTAAGAAAAATCAATTCCTACTTCACCTACTTCAGAACAGCTATTTGCTACTAAAATGTTTTTTAGAGTCTCTTTTCATCCTAAAGAAAAAAGATTTAGTTAAGTCATTTTCTTTTTACCCATGAAAAGGGACAGGGACAAACTGACCAGCCTAATCTATCTCCTTATTGTTTTGGCCATGAAAATGGCTGTTCTAGGAGATGGCTCTGAATGGGAGGTGAGAAATAACTGCCCAGTGGAGTAATCAATGACAGCTTGGGAGGCTGACACGGTTCCATTTATGTTTCTATCCTTCCTAATTGGGTTTTCTCCTTTTTCTCTAATGGAAGTAGAGGTTCCATGGAGAGATAGGAAAACAATGTATTTTTTCTTTGTGCACAGTCATTTTGCTTTTAAAACTGTACCAGAGACTAATACAACCATAGTAAATTGACTATACTTCAATAATAATAGTTTAAAAAAAAACCCAAACTGTGCTGGACCTGCACCGCTAATAGCAGGCATGATAATCTTCATGTGAATCCTAAAAGCAGAGGTTCTTCTGAGGACTCAGGACAGAGGTGACCTCTGGAGCCACGTCAGGGTGCACTTAAATCCTTCTGCGTACCCAGCACAGCTGCAGCAGGAGAAAAGACAGCCCAAGGCCACCGGTGGGCCACCCCAACGTGATATTACTTTGAAAAGCCAGTCTTCGCACTCTCAAATGTTGGGATTGGGTGTCCTTGAGGATTGAAAGGTGGAGAATCACTCAAACTATCAACACTGGGATGCAGAAAAAAAAGCCCTTCTGTGAATAACGGCTTTTCTAATGGAAATATTTGATTCTGTCTCTGTACTGTGGGGGCAGGGGCGAGGAGGAGGAGAAGTTGATGTGAGTTTAAGTGTCTGCTGTGGAACAGACACTTTAGCAGGGGCTTCTCTTATTTACTAATTTTCATATCCTAAAGAGGCATTTGTGAGCCCCATTTCATAGAGGAGGCAGCAGGACACTACAGGGCTGGAGCGAATTTTCCAAGAAGAGCTGTCAGTCAAAGTGAGGTCGGTCTGATGCTGGGTTGAGTTCTTTTTTCTACTGCTCCTTGGCGAGAAGGCAAAGGAAGATAGAAAAGAAGCCAGTGATTTGAGTTAGAGGAGCAGATACAACAATAAATCAAAGAAGTAACAAAGATAGGAGCCCTCAAGCTCCCTGCTTTTGAATGTCACTCCTACACAAATGAATGGAATTCAGAGACTGTGGGAAAGGGACTCAGGGACACCTGCCTGCTTCCACTGGCAGTGGAGTCACGTCTACCTACCCATCCTGCAGAGACCCAGGTCTCCTCTGAAAGAATAGAGCCCTGTCTTCCCCAGTGGAGAAGAGGAAAATACAAAGGGTCTCTGTCCGGTACTCAAGGGGCAGGGTCAGAGTGCAAACTAGCATGCAGAGCTGGGGTTCAAGTTCAAGTTCACCCATTTAATTATCTGGGTGTCAAAGAACACACTACGAAATCTCTAACCCTCAGCTCTCTCCACTGTAAAATGGGGCTAATCCCCACTTGAAGGTTTGCTTAAAAGATGGAGATGAGGTAATGCAGGTAAAGAGCTGGCACGTGTGGGGTGGCTTAGCACCAGTTAGCAAGGGAGCTGTTGTCACAGACGCCCCGCTGCCTTCCTTCAAGTATAGCTTCCACGCTAATCTGCATGCGCACAGGCCTCCAGGTCACAGTGCCGCCTGTCAGGGCAGAGGCACCTCCACTCACCAGGTGACCCAGGTGCCCTGGGTTTGTGTCCTCTGACGCATATACCCACCACAGAAGCCTCCCTTTTGGCCTATCTCCCTCTACAAAGCCCAAGTACATACAAAGCCATCCTTTCTTCTCTTTAAGAGACATAGTTTCTGTGGTCTTTGGAGTGAAGACACATGTACCATTTAAACTCTGCAGTCAGACCCTCGTCTTTTAGATGCATTGTTTCCTCTGTGTTTAATGCAATTCTCATCTTGTCTACTTACTGGGCACTTGTCAGGGCAAGAGTGCACTGAGGTCCACATTTGGGGCCACCCAGAAATGAAAACGCCATCAATCTCTTGGAATTTACAGCCTTGGGGAGGCTCAGATGACACCCTAGGCAAATGCCTGCTCAGTGACACATTTCAAGCACCCTGCTATAGGCAGCAGCCTAGAGCAGCCAGATCTACGTCCCTGCAATTAACCAGGGATGTTCAGGTGCTGCCAGGCCCTCTTCTCCATTTCTTCTTTGGATGTGGTTCTGGGGAAATAACTTTTCTCAGAGCATGATGTCCCTTTTATGTGGATAGAGGGTTGGGAATCACACAAAGCACCATGAACAAGAATTCATCTGGTGATAATGGCCAGAAATGTCGAAAACGCACTGGGATCATTTTAAGCAATTCTTCCAAAGGCCACAAGTCCAAAGAGCTTGAGGAAGAAGACCCTGTATTCCCTATTTCCCCCACATTTTCTGCAGAGCTGAACCCACAGCCCAGCCCTGGCATGTAATTGGCACTTAGCAGTTACCTGCTGGATATTGTGAGCATACGTGCATGGAGGAATGCTGTGTAGACACAGGCATCAGCTGCCCTGTATTTACCACGTGTTTCCAAGGGTGCAGGAGCAAGAGGAAGGGTTCTCCCTTGGCGAGTACGGTGCCAGGTGCTATAATTAATACAGTAGTGGCTAAGGCGTCAGTGCTGATGGGTGTTGGGCTTGGTGCTTTAGGTGCCTTCACCATACCCTTTACTATCACATTAATCCTGTATGCTTTTCTGTCCCTTTTTATCATCAAAGAAACTCCAGGAGACAGGTGGCTTTATTAGCCCCATTTTACAGATTGAGAAACTTGGGGCACAAAACGGTTAAGAATTTGGACCAAGTTGCCATAAGTACGCATAATAAGCTTCCGAGATGAACTACAAACACTCATGATTTATCACAAGCTCATATCCCAGCAGTGCTAAATCTGTTATCTTATATGACCCTCCCCCAAACTTGAGGAAGTAGACTCATTTTCTCCATATTACAGGCTGAAAAAACTGACGCTTAGGTTAAGAAACTTTCCCCAAGGATCGTTCAAACCTTTCTGCCCGCTGAACCTTTGCTCTGAATCACTACATTAAGCAATCAGATCGATAATTTGCAATGAGATTAACCAAATAAGAACATTCCTACCCCAAACCTGCCCTTTATGTGACCACAACGAGCAGACCGAGACATGGTCAGGACAGCTGTTTCAGCAAGCTTAGTAATTACACAGGAACAATAGGGGAGTCAATCAATTGCTTAGCAATTAGCCATTATGAGAAGATGGGGGAAAAAAAATCCAATTGACTGTTTGGTAGAGCAGGAAGCATTTTAAATGTCACCACAGTGAGAGAAATATTTGAAGATTTGTCTTCATAATGGTTAACTAATTGCAATCTTCAAATTTTATTGCCTTGGAAAAATAACTCAATTCAAAAGTCGGAGTATTAACACTTGGGGCTATTTCTCCTTTGTCTTAGTTAGCTTCAAAGGGAGAAATGTGAATTGATCAATCCCTATAATCTACGAAGACCCCCTCCTAATGAACGGCCGCCTTGAGGCAGAGTCAACATGCCATTCATCATTTTATCATCTGTGTGTACCTCGTACAGTGTGGGGACATAGGGTAGGTGCTCAAAACATGCTGGCTAAATTGAATTAATATTGAAAAGCAATGCTGAGGTCTGTCCCCCCAACCCCGAGTTCCCTGAATCGGAGGTCTAGAGCTATATGTGCGATTTGACTTTGGTATAAATACAGTGAAGGGTGTAGCTATAGATTTCTTTAGCTAGCAGGCTGTCTAAGCCCTTCTGGTATCAGCCCTCCCACCTGCCCCATGACAAACAGCTAGCGCCACAATCATCCTGTCACGACTTCCGTCCACCCCACTCTCATGGGGATGTACTCCTGGCCGAACCAAACCTGTTTCTCTGGCCTCCCCCAGAGACAGCTCCAGTATTGGGTATATGCCCAAAGCTGGACCAGACTATGTTATCCCCAGGGCTTTTCTGCGAGAGCCTTTGAGTGATGCTAGAGGGAGGCCATTTGTGCTGTCTGGAGAAAGTCTATGTACAAAAGGTGACAATGAGGCCAACCTTCAAAGGAGGAGCAGAAAGAGTGATTCTTTGATTCTGAGATCCAGCTGTTCTAAAGCCAGATGCACCCTTGGATTTCCTGATTATGGGAGTAATAAATTCCCTTTTACTTCAGCTCTGTGTATGTGTTTCCATCACATATAATCTCCAAGTCCTGACTAAGAGAATCTCTTTCCAACTGCTACAGTTATTTTTGCTTCAGTTTGTTAATATCAGGCAATCAGAAAAAGAAAGAACTAGAGGTTGAGAATGGAATTAGGAGGTAGGCTGTAGAGGGGGGTTAAAACTTTGAGATGAGACTATGGGGAATCCCAGAGAAGCTGATGCAAAGCAACCCTGCTCAAAAGGAATGATTGTACGTGAGGACCTGAAGAGATGGACTTGCAGCTGAGTGTCTGGGGTGCCGGAAGGACATAAGAAACAGCAATCCACAGAGTCCTAAAGCCAGAGAGGGGTCCCAAATTAGGATGAGAGCCACACACATAATAGAGAAAGCTTTTACATGATCTGTCACAAAGCAAAAAAAAAAAAAAGGAATTAGTTTTGTTGAAACAGAGAATTGAGTTCCTTTCTAAAGAGTCTATCAAACACAGTTAACGAAAATAGAAAATGCAACATGCTGTATTACTAATGCAAGGTGAGGAAATGCTAATGAACTTCTTTGACTGAGAGCCCATCATTTTTTTTTTCCTTTTGGCGGGAAGAGGTAATTTATTTAATTTATTTATTTTTAGAGCAGATACCAGGATCGAACCCAGGATCTTGTGCATGCTAAGCACGCACCCTACCACTTGAGCTATACACTCCCCCCAGCCCATCATTATTGCGGAAGTTAAAGTATGGGTTCATCAATGGCCTCGGTCCACCCTCTCCCCATCCTGAGGTCTTGGTGAGCGATGTGGAACTCTAACAAGGGAAAGGAAAGGAGGTGGTGTCAAGCAGCTGAAGGAGGCACAGTAAACCGTAATAATTGCTTGTAAAATTTTATGGTTGGTCATTAATCTTAATCACTTCAATTTCTAAAAAGAAAGATCCGTGGTCCCTTTAAACAGACAAAATTTGAGCTTATGGGAAATTTAATAATATTCACACTGATGCAATAAGAAATTCCAAAAGTCTTAAATTTTTTGCAGACTTTGGAGCGGATGCAGCCTGTTATAGTAGAAAAAGGACAGGGGTGAGAGTCAGATGCGTGGCCAAAGCCTGACACGGGGATTTAAGCAAGTAACGGAATTTCTCTGAGCTTTCATTTCCTTATCAGGAGACAGGAATGGTGCCAGCTTCCTTGCAAAACCACAAGAAGGACTAGAGAAAAATGTAAGAAAGTTCACAGGGGCACACAGCCTGGCCTGCAGAGCTGTAGTCATCACTCCAGAACATTTTCCAAACGCACCCAGAATCTGATCACCATCACTGATCCCCGCTCCCACCACGACACCTCTGGGCTGAGCCCCCATCACTTCTAGAACCTGAGTGATTGCAACTGCTCCCCCTTGCCCACCTCGTCTCCCTCTCCCTACAGTCTGCTCTCTCTCCATCAGCCAGAGCAGTCCTGTAAAAGCACAAACCAGATCACATCTCTCTTCCACCAATCCCCCACCCCACCACAGCATGGCTTTCTCTCTCCATTAGAAAAAAGGCAATGTCATGCCTATAAGGCCTTCCATGATCTGGCCACACTTCTCCTGTCTCATATCTGCATGCTCTTTCTTCCCCAGCCCCCTACCCTGGGCTTCCTGCTGTCTCCAGAACATTCCAGACATACACCTGCCTCTGGCTTTTGCTCTCCTAGTTCCCTGTATCTAGGATGCTCACCTCCCAGGTTGACGTATCCCTGCATCATGCCTTCATCAGGTGTTCTCAGTGAGGGCCCCCACTTTCCAGCCCTTGTTTCTCCATATCCTTGATCGTGATCTTTATTTTATTAACTTTTGATTTATCAGCTTCCCTTTCTAAAAGGTGGACTCTAAGAGGGCAGAACTGGTCTGTTCTGTTTGCTGCTGTACCTGTACAATGTACAACCATCCTTATCACATAACCAGAACTCGGAACATTTCTGCAGAGTGGAGGAATTAGCCACCAAACTCCCTGGGTCACTCTGGAGCTTCTGGGTGCAAACTGCTTCTCCAGAGCTACAGAAACCTGTCCCATAAAAGAGCACCCTCTCCAAGATTTCCCCTGCCAGCACACCCTAAAGGCCCCGAGGCTCCAGGCTGAACCATGTCCAGATAGTAGAATAAGCTGGTAGAATCAGAGCATCTGGTTTGAGTGACCAGCTTTGCTATAAGCCACAGTTTCATCACTGAGTAAGAAGCAGTGGAACCTAAGAAAGCTGGCATTTGAGGGGATTTAATAAGGAATGCGGAAATGCCAGGTTCATGAAGGTGCTCTGGTGATGTGAAATGTCCTTCTTCCTTCAAAGAATTGTTGTACGGATTAAATAAAACTAGGCTTTGGAAATAGGAGGATACAACGTCCGTTTAAAATCCCTGCCTCCCCGTTTGTCCTTCCCCTCCGTCCCTGGGGACGGCCTCCTGCTTCCACGGACATCACCTCCTCTAGCTCACACTCCCCATCAAAACACATCCTCCCCTTGTCCCATTCTGCAAGTCAAGCTCCGGATTTTCCTAGGTTACAATGAGCTTCTCTAATATAGCTTTAGCATGGGAAATCTGACGTTTTCTAACTCTGAATCCAGCGGTTCTCAACCCTGATCATATACTAAGATTGTCTACACAGGTGGGTTCCTGGGGCTGCAGTGGGGCTTGGGTGCCAGGATTTTTCTAGAATCTGAGTGACTCTCATGTACTGTTGGGTTCAGAACCACTCGTGTTGACCCTTCCAGGAAAGGTATTCAGATGTAAATTGGGCCTCTTGGAGATAAGACACCTTAACACAGAACTTTTGCCAAAAGCGAAAATTTGAAGGCACCATGGGGGCAGCTTAGCTTTTCTGCTTCATTCAAAAATTCCCCAAATTGTGCTTGTCCAGCTATCAACATGCAGACGCAGCTGTGAAAGGAAAAGCTGGATCAATAATGGAGACACACTGGTGTTGGCAGTCTATCTTGATGTCAACAGATCCATTTGAGCCTCTTAATGAGATCTGGATTCACACCGACCAACCAGAAGGGCAGTGAGCAAAGAGTTGGGCTCACAGTGGATGCTCAAGGTAAACCAGGAGTCCTGTTCCACCCATTTCCCCCATGAATGTGCCTGGGACAGGGTGCTTGTGTAAATGTGATACTGACATGCATGTAATCACAAGAGACACACATGTGCTCAATATTTTCCCAACTTTGTTGTTCCCCTCTGGATGTACCATGGATTTTTTTTTTTTTAAATTATACACTCCTAAATGGTACTCAACAAAAAAGCAAAGACAAAACAATGCCGACAACAAAAAATAAAACAAAAGAAACTGAAACACCAGAGGCTGATCAGAATGCTGTCTTGAGAGTCCAACAAGTAGGATGCCTTTCAAAATAAAACGGTACAATTTTAAAAGCACTAATTTCATGACGAAATTCTATTTTATTAAAAAAAAAAACTTCTCTAAAGTATAATTTCTTTTCTTTCACAAGACAGTGCAGTAGCAGAAGGGACATGGTTAATTGTTTTCCAGATACTTTCCATGGATAAGAGGTAGACACTCTCAGGGTGGAAATAAATGAGCGGTGCCAGGAAATTAGCAACAAATGTGTCAGATGCATGAATTAGTCCATCAGTGTTGGGGAGGCATGAGGATTCTTCTGTTCTGAACTGTCGCCGTTTACAATCCTGTTCCTGGTGATTAAACCAAACAACTGTGCCTGTTTATTTTATTGATTATTCCTGTTCTTGTTATGATAACCTACAAAACATATCCAGACATAGACTGGGTCAACAAGTTAGTGGTAGAAACAGATTTAACTAAACACTTTACAGGACACCGGTGGGAATGTACTGCATTCGGGAATATTCCTCAGATGAAGTGATTACGTCTAAATATGAAAAATCATAATTTACCATTGAGGGAAGTTAAACTACCTGCAGAATTTTACACTCTCAGAGAATATATTGTGGTTAGCATCAAATTTGACAAGCCGATCCTGAAGTCTATCACTTTACGTTACTTTGAATTTTTTCGAAGATGTCTTTAGGCACACGGCGGATGATTTCCACAGCAACACAGCAACTTACTGAGAAATTACTATGTGTAAGGCAATGGGTTGGGTGCTTCCCATTTGCTCCTTTTAGTCTCAGAGCAAGCTTTTGAGGTGCTATTATTTTTATTTCATTTTCTCATGATGAATTTGATAGGGGTTTAGCGATTTGCTCAAGGTTACCTAGCTTATACTCCAAGAAAAGGGAATCAATATTGCATAGCAAAGGCTACAAACTCAGGAGCCAGGCTGCTTGAACACGAACCTCAGCTGTGCCACCACCAGCTACAGAATCGTTAGGATTCTGTGCCTTGGTATCTTTATCTGTAAAATGGGGTAATAGTACTATCTACCTCATGAGGTTATTGGGAAGAGATAGATAGATAGATGGAAAGATAGGTAGATAGATAATTATATACACACCCTATAGTACAACTTATATATATGTAAATACATATATAAATGTATAAAATGCACATGCGTATGAAGTGCTTAGACATCACAGACTCTAGATGAGTTAATACCTGTACAGTGCGGAGCAGGTTTCTGAGTGTCAAGTATTACTACCATGATCATCAATATCCTCTGTCTTTACATTCACACTCAGCCTCTGTTATCTACAAATATCATCTCTCTCATGCTCCTGCCTTCACTTTTAAAGAGCCCTCCTTTTGGTTATGGGGTGATATGGGGAACACAATCCCACCAAAAGAAAAGGAGTCAATAGATTTATTTTTAAGGAGTTAGAGTAAAAGACCTATTATTGGATTTAACAGATGAAAAATAAAAGCACCAAAGTGAAAGCTTGGCTCTCATGAGCCTCCAGTCAGGGAATTTCAATTTGAAAAGATATTCAGGCCAGGTTTGGAAACTACTTATTTTTCTGACCTTTAATTTTCTTTTATTTTCTTTTTGACTAGTGTTGAACTGTAGAAGCTGTAAGACGTCCAACCAGTGAGTTGGCAAACATCTCCCCATCTTGGATCTCAGTTTCCTCTCTCCAATCCTTGACTTGGCTTGGATGTTGATGTTCAAAATGAGAGATGGATGTCTTGCTCCTGACTTTTGGGGCTGGGAGGCTGGGAGTGTAGCTAAAAGGCCTAACAGGATTCTTCCACCCTTCTTCCTCCCTTACTTCCAGACAAAACAAATTCACCTGTATCCGCTTGTCCCTACTGGATTTGGGGTTAGAATTTTATTTGAAGAACAAATGTTGAAGCTCAGAAAACATCTGACAACCACTGGCTTAGATCCCTTCTGGCTTTGACACTGTGATGCTCTAAGATCAGATGACTGGCTTCTGACATGTCCCAGCCTCCTACACAAGGTACCCTCTTGGACACAGTGACAGGTGCTGTCCTATGGCAGAGGGACATCGGGGCCAGAGGAAATGGAAGCCAGCCTGAATCCACACTGACATTTGAGAGAAGCACAGAGCTCCTTAATATTTAGATTCTAAATGATGTCGCTAAAAACATCCCAGGAAAAGCTGACTTTAATGCCACCAGCTGAATCTATAGTAATATTATGGGATTTTTCTAAAGGACTTGGTGTGTACCCAGTTCCCATGTGTAGCATATAACTCACAGATTTAATTATAGATCTTCCTCAGTCACTAGTTCCCTAGGAAACAAATCCATGGCTCATGTCTTGTGCATGGAAGGTCATAGCAGAAGATAAATATTTTCTGCATTTTGAAACTTTATCTAGAGGTCACAGGTCTGCAACTCGGCAGATGAGAGCTCTTCAGACAATAGCCAAGAGCTGCTGTGTTTGACGAATATCAAGATACTTAAAACCTTTTGTGTTTATCTAAAATAAAGCACTTCCCACTTAAACGACTGAAAATTTCCACTATATCTCCTCTCCTTTTTTTAAGGCTGAAATACAAATAAGATGGGAAGTTTCCTTAAACGTTTCTTCCTGCTCAGTTAAAATAAAAAGGCTGTGTTTATAATTTAAAAAAGGGAACATTATGTGAAAAATCCAAGCTAATTTTAATCACTTGGACATTGCAGGTCAAAGATCTTTTTCTGTCTTGAATCAAGCTGAAAACTGCCACAATTGGCCAGTTATATTGAGAAACTAAAATAAGAGGGCAGACTCAAGGCAGAAAATTCAGAAAAGTGAAAATGTAAACACCTTTAAGTAGATGAAGAAAGATCACAAAGTAAAGATGAATTTTTCCTTATGACTAGAGAAAGTCAGTCTCATTTTACTTTATAATTCTGTGTATTTAACACTCTCTGAAATTGGTTTCCGCTGGTTCCCATTAGTGCCACTAAATTTTTTTAGTCCTATGTGAGAATTAAATGAGAAAACATAAGAAAAGTACTTTGTAAACCTCAAAGAGCTAGACAAATGTTAGCTATCTCAATTAGCGTCCATAGTATAAATTCTTAAATGAAATCCTTTTGGTCACAGTTGGGCAGAACTGACTGAGGGTTTCAAGTGTCCACAGACTTTGATAAAGCGTGGAGATCAGTGGCGGCCCTGAGCTCTGGCCCTTTCATGTGGAGATCATAAAGTAAACAGACATGACCGTTCACTGAAACTCACAGAAACATCCCAGGGGGGTCCAAAGGATGAGTTATTTTCCCAGCAGAGCACAGCAAACCCGAGGCAGACAGAAGACCTACAGGTCTAAACCTGGCATTATAACATTTTCAGTTTCTCTTGCAGCCTCGACAATACACAGTTTATGACTTCGGTGGGAGACCAGAGGCATGAGGATAAAGCAAACTTTACTTGTTATTCTTTGGCGGAAGCTCCGGGTCAAGAGAAAAGGATTATAAAGTGACATACGGCATGACCAGCGGGAGGTGGGGGGATACTAGTTAGTCATCACTTCCTTTCTCACTGCATCACACACACAAACTGCTTTTGCTCCGTTTACAGGCCTCCATAAAATATTAATTAGGATATAGCCAATATTTATTGAGCCATTACTAAGTACCAGGGAACACATATTTTCATATGTTCTTATGCAGAGCCACAAGCAACTCTGTGATGTTGGTAAAGTGGGCTCAGAGGATGACTCAGGTCTTTTCCAGCTGATAATTAGAAGAGACAGGCCCGAAATCAGGGTTTCTATGCCCAAAGCCTGGGATCCAAGCCATCACACAGTAAGGAGGATGGTCCTAACCATTCAGGAGTCAGTATCTCGTTGGGGAATCTATGCAAATTGGGATCCTTCTCTCTCCAGGTAAATGCACACATGATCGCACACACACTCACACACACACACAGAGTGTATCATTTCTGATATTCAGATGCCTAACATCCATCCATGGATCCAGGCTCAGACACACCAGGTTAAAAACTGTTTCCACAAACCTTACTGGCTCCTGGTGGCCCTCGCCTCTTCCTCCTTCTTTTTAACAACTAGCTCAACTCAACCTTCCTCAGTTTCACCCATCATGGGTTCACAGAACCAGCCAGACACAAGAGTCCAGCTTACATTCATTTTAATGGTGACATAACCAAGGGGTGTTTTTGCTTCACTGAAAAAAAGCACATGTGCCAAGTACTACCGTCCTAAAGGTGGTCAGAAAAGCTTTGAGCCTGAGGAGGCTCTGGCACTGTCCACAGCAGGGGTTCCCACATGGGGTCCCTGGGCACGTGAGCTAGAATCACCCGAAGCTTGTTGTCAAGATCTCTGGACCCCACAGTAGACCTACTGAATCTGAATGTGAAGGTGATGGCGGGGCTCACTGAAGCTGCCAGCAAAACCGCTTAGTCAATTCAGGGCACACTGCAGTGGAGCCCCCCTTTGACCGAGAAAAACTAAGTACCCAAATACTAAATAACTTGCCTGAGGTCTCCCTTCTGGTTGGCAGCAGAGCCGGGCCAAGACGCAATGACTCCTGACACCCGTTCACACATTTTTATCTCAGATACCCAATAGTGTGATCAAAATTCAGTCAATCCAGCAATTCATTTAAACACATCATTGTGTTGAGAAAATGGATTTGAAATACTCAATGCTAGTGTGAAATGAAATGTTTGTGATTTATTTCTTTAAAGCACTAATGTCCCCAAATAGGATGTTTATTAAATCACCAAAATGCATGAATTTAAATCTGCTATAATGGCTTCATTTTAGAGAGGAAGACTGCTTTTAATAGCATTGTGTTTCCTCCAACAGAAGAAAAAAAAGAACCACATTTTATTGCAAATTGTGGATTAAAATAAACAAACCGACAAATGACTACAGACAACAACATGGATTAAGCAGCCTTGTTTGTTGTACAGAAATCATTATCTAGAGTGACCATTTTTGTGGAATTAAAATTGGCATGCGTAGTCTAACCATTATGCATATGAAAAGTGGGGCACGTTCTTAGGGATCTGGACAGTTCTGGGGTAATCTGCATATGACTCCTTTCAGACTATAACTGTAGAAAACTTACTGATGGGACACTTCTCTACAGCTCTGATGACTTTTTGGCATCCATGTGGCTACCCTCAAATTGTGGGTCCCGGAATAAGGGTCTGATGCTCCAAGTCATTTACATTGGTTTCATTTCTTTATACTCTTTTTGAAAAGAAAACAGAATATGATATTCTTTATTAAGAATGTTTCTAGCAAGTTTTTTCCCCTAATTACATCTTCATGAGGGAAAAGACATAAAGGGCAATACATAGATGATCTGATTTTAACTGTTTTTTCCAATTGCACTTACTTCTCCCAAAGAATACACCAACAAATATGAACTCACTTAAAGACTATTTCAATTTTCTTTAAAAATTCTGATTGATTCAGTGCTGTGTGATGAAGAGAATGCTTTCACATATAAAAACCTTACTTCTAAGCTACCCTGAACCCAATGAAATTTAAAAATACATAATCACCATGCTCCAAAGTCACTGTGATTTGGTAAAGTTGTGTTTTCTCACAAAATAAAACAAAACTTGTCTATGAATGACTGAAAAATTGTGCTGAACACTGGAATTTGACACAACATTGTAAAGTGATTATAAATCAATAAAAAATGTTAAAAAAAAAAACCCTTACTTTTTTGGAGGGGGTGGTAATTAGGTTTGTTTGTTTGTTTGTTTGTTTATTTTAATGGAAGTACTGGGGATAGAACCCAGGACTTTGTGCATGCTAAGCACACACTTAACCACTAAGCTATACCCTTCCCTCAAAACAAAGATTACTTTTAAGGGATGGAAATCATACTCTCAAAGCTATAAATAGTAAACTACAATTAATACATGGATTAAAGTCCTGTGCCCAAAGAAAGCATTAAAAGTTAGTTATTTTCAAATAATTTCCCATTTATCAGCATTTTCACATTAAAAAAAAAAACTTACCTTGCTTTGATATCAATATATATTGAACTAAGTTAATTCTGATGCTAAGGAATGCTTCTTTTAAGTGGAAAAAGTGATTTCCATTTTATCCCAAGTCTAGAGGCAATATAGGAATATTACGGAGAATTACACAGATTCCAGAAATATAGAGAGTTGAATTCATAGCCTGGCTCAGTGGCATACCAGCTCTGTGACTTCAGGCAAGTTACTTAACATCTCCCAGTAAGACTCCCTTTTCTTGTTGGTCAAATAGTGGTAGTGACAGAACTCATCTGACAGGGTTGGGAGAATTCATGAGATAAAAAGAAAGTAGTGCTTGGGATACTGCCTGGAACATACTAAGTTCTTCAGTCTCACAGAAAGTGTTGATTTCATATCCATGGAACGTACAAATTCCAGAAGCCCCTTGCATTTCTTGGATTCCCTAACCCACTTCCTAAGGTGGTTTTCCAATGAAGAGGCTTGAAAGCCCTGCCAGGCCACTGCCACACGAGCTCTGATGTGAGGTTCCAATTCCATAATCACTAAAATAGTGGCACATTTATTGAGTCTTCATGTGTACAGGTTCTATGCAACAAATATTTCTGCTAAAATATACTTCCACATTTGGCCAAGGTATATTTTCCCTGTATAATGAAATGTATGAACATACTGTTCCAGAAAATAAGTGCATGTCTTTTTGTGGCTTCCAGAAGAAACTTTAATAAGTTAGAAGGGAGTAAACTATACATGCAGAGGGCAAGAGGGACCAAAACCAGGCAATTTGTGTATCTTAATAAGCACTAATTAAAGGTCACACTCCGGGAAACACAGAAGAAGATGAAAAAAATCAAGTCAACCTGTCAGTCACAGTATGGATTCCATAGACATGAGCTATGATTGTTAGGGTCATTAGCAGGCATTCTGAGATTCAACTATAAAGCATTATTCATGAACACAGAGTGGGCAAAATTATACAATCCATTTAAATAAAATCAACCGCATAACAGATATAATTTCACAAAGTGATCATTTTTAAAAATAGAAAATTGAATTTCAAATCAGCATTTTAATGGCCCAGTGATCCAAATATTAAATTGATAATCAGGCCACAGTGATTTGCATGAGTAGCTGAAAATATTCTTATAATTCTATAACGATCTATGAAATGCCAGAAAATTCACATGCTCAGAAATACATCGTCCCAAGCAGAATCTTAGACTATCAACCGCAGATGTGATCTAAATCAGTGGTTTTCTACTGGCGGGTATCTTGTCTCCCTCCTCCCTTCCTTCTACCCCACCCTCTCCCCTCCCCCTCAGGGAAATTTGGCCTTGTCTGGAGACATTTTTGGTTGTTGCAAGTGGAGGAAGGATGCTTCCAGCATTTAGTGGGCTGAGGTGAAATACGCTGCTACACATTCTGCAATGCACAGGACAGGGCCCCAC
Source organism: Camelus ferus (assembly GCF_009834535.1). NCBI lineage: Eukaryota > Metazoa > Chordata > Mammalia > Artiodactyla > Camelidae > Camelus > Camelus ferus. The sequence goes on along the minus strand of NC_045704.1, from coordinate 55,820,156 downwards.
AGTAAAGAACTATCTGGCTCCAGATGTCAACAGTGCTGAGGTTAGAAACCCCGAACGTAAATCAACCTTTTTCATTCTGCAAAATGGAGAAGCTGAGACCATGGACCAAGGGTAAGCTGTTGATTAGATTTCAGGGTTCCAGGAGCTTTTTTTTCCCCTCCACTAGGTTTCTTATAGCTCCTTCCTTCCTGCCTCTGCCCACTTAACCTCAATGTATCATCCATGATTTATTAAATGCTTACTATGTGTTTGGCTCAGTGAATGCAGCAGTGAACAAGATAAACCTAGTCTTTCTCCTTTGTGTCTATAGCATGGTGGGAAAGGCAGATGATAACCATTCAAAGAACTATCATTGTGACAAGTGCCATAGGAGAGCACACAACCAGGGGAACCCAATTCACTTTGACACCTCCTTGTTCTCAAGCCAAGTCTCCTAAGGCAAACACTCCACCATGCATTCAAATAGCCTTGAAAGAGATTTTGGGTACCAGGCATGGGTCCTGACAAGTAATCCTCTATCTTGGAGGGAACCTTACAATAGGGTTGGAGGTAATAGTAATACCACCACTCAATGCAGATTTACTATGCCCAGGCACTGTACTAAATTCTCTCCTTCCATTTAATCCTCACTACAACACTAATGGGTAGGTACTACTGTCAGCACAATCCCCAGTTAATTTTCAATGAGTAGCTTGGCGTGGGGATGTGACTCAGTCTGTCATAGCTGAGTTAAACTCTGAGGGAGGTGACTGACTTTGACTTATTAAATGAGGACCTCCTTTGTGATGTAGGAGACTTGGGTGGGGGGTTGGGGTATAACTGGTGGCTAGTCAGTTAGTGCCTGCCCTTGAGGAATCACTGGGGAAGTAAAGGTATTTTTAAAGCAAGCAACCTAGTATGACATGGATGCATGAGCAATGTTATCAATTGCCATCTTTAAAATAAGACAAAGTGAGAAAGACTTTAGTATATATCTCAGGCTCAGAAGTATGTCCTTAGAATTGTCCAAATGGTAGCCACGAGCCACAAGTGGGTATTAAAATTAAATAAGATGAAAAATCCAGGTCTTTGGTCACACCAGCCATATTTCAAGTGCTTAGCAGCCAGATATGGCTAGTGGTTACTATACTGGATGTGCAGATATAGAACATTTCCATCAGTACAGAAAGCTCGAACACACAGGGCTGCCTTTGAACTTGGGGTAGCATCCAGTGGTAAGGGACCTTTTAATAGCTGTGCCCATGGGGACATTCTCATTCTCCTGCTCATAGTTTGGGACCTAAGGTGATTTCTAGGTCAGGCTGTTTGGAGAAGAAGGGAGCTAAGGGTTTGCTCATACTCAGATCCCCAACGGCAACAAAGCTACAAACCAGGACTCTGACAACTATAGAAGGACAACTATGACACATCCCAAACATCAATAATATACACCTACCTCTGGATCCCTTTTTATGACAATAATTTCCTTTCCAAGAATTTATTCCTTGGAAACAGTAATAAGGGCTATGCATAAAGTTGAGAATGTTAAGTGGAATGGTATTTACAATTAGGGAAAAACTGCAAACCCACTAGATATCTAATAACAATAGTTAAAAACCCTTACAGAACAGACTAACGCATGCCTCCAAGTCCAATGCTGCACATACCATCTTGACTTGGAAAGGTACTGGAGCATATTAATTTAAAAAGCAAGTGACAAAACAGTATGCACACTGCAGTCACATTTTGTGACTATAATATATACAATATGCATAAAGGAAGTTGTAGAGATCTCTAATACATTTGGTGTATTTGTAATCATCTGGCTGGCAGGGTAAGAATTATACATACATGTATTTCCTTAACTTCACTCTTACACTTTCTCAGTGAACAAGTGTACTTGTTCAAAGCTATTCTCAAAACTAATGATCAGCAAGATAGGGGTTTGTTCGGTCACAGTGGTCATCCAGCTCAAATTACGATCTCTGAATTGGTCAATGGTGCCCCTCCACCATTTCATTTACAGTGGTTTCTATATTGATGTGCAGACATAGAACATTTCCATCAGCACAAAAAGCTCTAGCACACAGGGCTGCCTTAGAACTCGGGGTAGCATACAGTGGTAAGGGACCTCTTAATTGTTGTGCCCAGGGGGACATTCTCCTGCTCATAGTTTGGGACCTAAGGTTATTTCTATGGAAATGGAACCAAATCCATGGTGTCTTTGGAGAGCTGCCTTCACCAGTGGGCTACAGTGGAAGTTAAGAACCTAATTTGGCATGTTTAACTAAGCTAGTGAATTAATAAACTGTGAACAGCTCCATATAAAATATAAAATAATCTAAATTTTCTCTCTGTTTTAGAAACATCTGTCCTAATGTCTTCTGCCCAAACCAAACAGAACTGGTATTCACAAAAAATCAGAGGCATTATTCTTTGCTAATTTTGAAAACAAAGCAAGACTCTGGAAGAGGGGCCACTCAATTGAACGTTCTGTGATGATGGAAATAGTCTTTACCGGAGCTCCCCAATACAAGAGCCGTAATGATATGCGGCTCTTGAATACTTAAAATATGGTTAGTGTGGCTGAGGAACTAAAGTTCTTACTTTCTGTAATTTTAATTAAGTATAAATTTAAGTAGGTGCACGTGGATAGTGGGTACCTCACTGGCCGTGCAGAGTTGGAGTGTGAATTGAGCTCTTGCAAACTAACGCGAAGAGCCCCCTTCACGGTCAGGAAGGGTAAACTTCATCTGGTTTGGAGAGGTTCTGAAAGACGAGTGGTCATTTGTTTCTGCTTTGCTTCAACCTCTTAAGCTTTAAGAAATTCTGAAGTATTGGTCAAGATAACTGAAACCTATCAGAAAGACAACTGAATCTTTTTTTCTCAAAAAAAAAAAAAAAAAGGCAATGCCAAGTAAGAAAGTGTGACTTATGCACGGTACCACTACATGCAGCATTAATAAGAAAAGATGGATTCTGAAATGAGATGGATGAGAGGATTCAGGATTCAAGACACACTCCAGTGGTTTGACAGACACTGAGCTGAACTGATCTCTTCTAGAAACCCATTTCCTCCTACACTCGATAAGCCTCCAGCTCCCCTGGAATGGAAATATAACAGAGAGAGAGTGTAGGAGAGATTTCATACCAACCAACCAAACTCAAGGCACCAGATTTGGTGTTTATGGGCCTCTGCCGGAAGTCCATTTTTGGGGGTGAAACTGGATGATTGTTGTGATCTTCTGGCCATCCCTCTAGGCGCTGTTGTGATAGTCACTTTGGAATAATCTAGGATGTGCCTGTTCCCTGGGTCTGTGGTAGGGTGCCCTAGGTCACAGAAGACAAGGAGCAGCTTCTAACCATAACTCCACTGCTGGAAGCATGAGGAGTAATGAAATGGATGTTGGGAATGTAACAGGGCAGAACCTCAGTTTGAGGCAGATCTTCTTTACTTACTTCCTAAAGACAGATGTCACCAGAAGATAGGGAGAGTTGTGGAGTTTTTGGCAGTGTACCACATATTTTTCAAAGCATCTTTCAAATAGGATGCCGAATATAGCAAATAAAATTACAAGATGTCCCAGGGCAATATTTGGGACATACTGAAATATTAGTCACTGTTTATCTGAAATTCCAATTTAACTGAGTCTTATATTTTATCTGGCAACTCTAACCCTGAAACACCGGTCCCAAGAGATCTGCCTAAGGAGCGGGGTGGGGCAAAAAGGACCCCATGGCTAACTATGCATTGGAAACACTGCTAACTTTGTCACCCTCTTGGGGAGTCTGAAAGATAATAGCACATTAAAAGCTCTGACAAGTTCTACAGCAAATACTTTCACTCTCTTTAACACAACACTTTCCAAACTTTGAGAACATATTGCTCAGTGCTTAAAGTAGTTTAAATGGCAGCTCCAGGGTCAGACTGCCTGAGTTCAAGTGCTGGATTCACAACACAGTGGTGGCTCTGTGACCAGGGATAAGGTACAAGGAGAGCCTGGGACTGGGCATCCGTAGACGAGGACAATCACAGAGCCCCCCCTGCACAGGCCCAGGCTGAGAAGCACATGAATTAGCACAGAGCATTCAGTGTGAGCCTGGAGCAGGGTGACTGTTCCATGAACAGGAGCCTTAACAGTCACGTCGGTGGCAGGAACCTTCCACGACACTGGCTATTTACATCCAGGGGAACCAGCAGATACAATCTGGGACATGCTGAAGGTAGATCAAAACAGGGCAGGGAGAGTGTTGGGTTGGTCCAGCACAGAATGTATCTCCTTCCCTGGCAGACTGGCTGGCCTTGAACTCACTGTGCTCATTGTAGGTGATGAAACGGGAATTCCTGGGGCAGCAGAAGGTTCAATGAATCAAACTGTCTAATGAAACGGTGCCCTGCCATGGGGAGCTACTTAGCCTCCTCTGTCTTTTATTAGCTTCCGTATTAGTTTCCTCCGGCTCCCACAGCAAAGCGCCACAAACTGGGAGGCTTAAACAACAGAGATTTATTGTCTTATGGTTCTGGAGGCCAAAAGTGAAAAATCGAGCTTTCTATAAGGTTGGTTCCTTCTGAGGGCCGTGAAGAAGAATGTGTGCCAAGCCTCTCACCTTGCTTCTGGTGGTTTGCTGGCAATCTTTGGCATTCTTAGGAGAGTAGACACATCACCCTGACCCTTGCTCTGATTTTCACGTGGCATCCTCCCCAGGTGTGTGTCTGTCTCTGTGTCCAAATTTCTCCCTTCTACATGGGCAGCTGTCATAATGGATTAGGGCCCACTGTAATGACTTCATTTCACCTGATTGCCTCTATAAAGGCCCTACCTCCAAATAAAGTCACACTCTGAGTACTAGGAGTTAGGACTTCAACATAAGAAGTTTTGGAGGGCACAATTTAAACCAAAACAGATTCCCTCTCGGATGGGGAAGATACCAGTTGTGTTTCTCACCACACAGGACTGTAATGAGACTTCAATAAGAGAACGTAGGGGGGAAGATTGTGAGAAGGTTGATCGCACTACAAAGCTGCAAGGTAAACGTGCAATTCCATATGTTGACCTGCACTAGAAATGGTATTCAAATCTTTGCAAGAAAGATGTCAGGAAACTGTTAATCATCCCACAATACTGCCTGGAAACATACAGCCATGTGTATTTCAGAAACACATACAGATTCTAAGGAAATGGGAGATGCATGCTATTTGCAGTGTCCCTAAATTCCCTGATGGCACATAGGAAATTGGAGACCGATAGGGAAATGCAGATAGAGGCAGAGATATTTCAAAATTTACTGTGCACTTATCTTGCTGAGCACAGGGCTTGTCAAACCTTAATCCAGGAGACAGATTATTTATGAGTAACTTATTTTAATGGAATGGGTAACCTTATTAGAAAACCTTCCTAATACAGAAAGGGAAGTAAATCTGCAGGGGAGACCCTGAATGGTAGGAAAGGAAACAGAAATGGGGAAGGAGTGCTAAGGAATAGGTTTTTGTAATTTTGGTTGATTCTGCCCCTGTTCTCTCTTAATTTTCAAGAAACTAGTTTCCATTGATCTGGAAAAATTTAGTCCAATCAGGAAATGGGCACCTGCTGTGTCTCCTATACTTATCATCCACACTCTTGCCAGATAATGTTATGAATTCTTGGACTTTTAATTTTACTCCAGCAACAATAAGTCTTTAAAATTTAGATATATTACAGAGACGGGTGCTTAGAAGTGCTTTTTGTTTAGGGATTTTATCCAGGATTCTCCAAAGCACAATCTCTCATTGCTCACTAAAACAACTTTGAAGAAATAGAATATGTCCAAAATTCCAACAATTTTAAGTACTAAGACTGACAGTTACCAGGAGAATCTCACCGACAGATGGAATGGAACTGGGAAAAAATGAATTAGGACTTTTCCATCCTTTGCCTCATAAAGCAGAGCTGCATCTCCAACTGCAGAACAGTGAGATGCCACGGCCCTGTCCTATGTATGTCTGTTTTCCAGATCGGGAAGCCCAGTTCTCTTTCAGAGTCAAGGAAACATTTCTGTTCATCCTGATTTCTCACCTCCCCTGACCGCCTCTGTGTCAAAGTATGACATCAGCTCTGAGAAAACAAGTAACAGTCAGTGACAGCAGGAACCTGCAAAATGATCATGGTTTTTCTTTCCGGAGGAAAAATTAATGCAAAAATAACTAAAGCCATTTCGACAACAGCACATTTTCAGAAGGGCCTGATCTACTATGTACTAAGCCACATTATAAAGCTATGAGTATTAGAACAATGTGGAATTACTCCAAAATTTAACAGATGAGATGATCTCAGAATTAATTCTGGTAAATTATAATGTAATATCACACAAAGACTATATCACAAAACCAGAAAATGAGTGGAAACTTTAAAAAAAGTAGTTGGAAGGAAAATGAATTTGGAGGGTGAAAATTCAAAATGGGCCTTTACATTAACGCATACATGAAAATACATTCTGAAATGTATTTTGAAAAAGAATAACTGAATCACTTTTCTGTACACCTGAAACTAACAAAACATTGAAAATCAACTACACTTCAACTTAAAGAAATACTTTCTAGAATGGGCTGAAGAATCAAATGTGAACATGAGGCCATAAAACTTTGGAAAAACATATATATTAGCAAGACTCTAATTTTGGAGTAAGCCAAGGATGTTAATTGCAAAAACAAGGGAATAAGTCATAATGAAAAATGATATTCTGTCTGACTAAAGGTTTAAAAAATTGGTGTCTCAAAATCTCAAGCAAAATTAATTCAAATAACATGCTGACAAAAAAAGGTGCAACAAATATATGACAGGCAAGAAATTAATATCCACAATAAGTGATAAGCCCTTAAGAATCAATAGGGAAACTATTTATACCCAAATAGGAAAGGGAACAGGGCTCAAGAAGGCAGCTACCTCACAAGACATGGAAGAAAGAGAGAGAGAGAGAAATTCACCAGTATTTTTAAATGACAAAAAAAAAAAAAAAAAAAAAAAAAACACAGGTAACAGTATTTTATCATTTTCATCTACCAAACAGAGAGATTTAGCCAACCTTAACATTTGATGCTGGCAAGGAAAAAGTAAACAGGGACTTTCATATACTGTAGGTGAGATTAAAGTTCAGTGTTACTCCTTTGCAAAGCATTTTGATATTTATGTATTAATTGTCAAAGAAATTTATTTTTTCTAATACAAACTTCACCTTCTACAGATCAGTGCTAAGAAATTAGATGACTATGGACACACATGCATATACCTAAATCATCATCACAGAATTACTTGAAATAATAAATTTTTGATGGAAAACTAAATAACCAATAATGGGTGGAAACTTTACAAACAAATTGGTAGTCCATAAGAAATTTTCTGATGTGGACACAGTTTGAAGAACTCAGTGACAGGAACATTCCCACAAAATAAAGTGAAATTTTAACAGCAGAATACAACCTGAATATATTTAATTTGATCCTACATACACACACATATGTAAATTTGTACATACACACACTCCTACACAGGTGTGTGTGTATGTGCATATATATATATGTATATGTGTGTGTGTGTATCAAATATTCCTATGGATAGCAAAAATAGATACAAAACACTAAAATGTTATCAGAAGCTGTCTCTGAGTGGTAAAATTACAAGCTAATTTTACTTTCCTCTTTTATTCATTCATTCTCTCATTCATTCATTCAACAATAAATAGGGATTGCTTTCACTATCAGAATAAGTTTATTTAAAAATAAAATACTGAAGTCAACAGGAAGTATGGGCAGTGAGAGTTGATTCTGTCATTTTATAAATATGTTTATAAATATTTATGAAATGGCTAGTTTTATGTTAACATTGGGCTAAGGGAGGGGAGAAACATTTGAGACTTTCTGCTGGAAATATAGTCATTCACAGCTTTTTATTTTATTTTATTTTTATTTTTTTGGATAGCACTATCCATTTGATGGTGCTTAATGCCCAGCTGAGCTATTTGACAATGGATCAGAGAGACAGAGACAAATGTTGAAAACATTATAATCAGGAAAAAAGAATAAAAAATGAAGGTGGCTTGATAAAGTTTGGTAAGAGACTTTTGGAGAGGATAAAAAGGGGCACAATAAAGTGTAACTCAGAAAGATTGAGCGAAATGTGCATTCGCACACAGCTCAGTAATAAAACCAATGTTTGAGCCCAGGTTTTTCCAAATCCTAACATCTTTTTTTTTTTTCTTTTACGACTACCAATTGTATCTCCTGACAAGAATCTAGTACGCAATCAAAGCCTAAGTATATAGGAGGAACGAACTATTGTAAATATATTTGCCAATGTAAGTTAAAATATTCGTAAATCTTAATGGGATTATTAAAACACTAGGAAAAATCTGCCATGTTTCCTTACCTAGTGCATTCATTTTCATGTTGATTCCCACTTCTCAAAATAAAAATGCAGCAAATAGAGACATTTTCAAATATAAAAACCCAATTGCTTCCTTCATAAAATCTTAGGGAGGTAATTGTGAGGTGCAAGAGGCAACTTCTCTGTTTTTTTCCTACTAGTTGAGGGATTTGCAATGTGAATATGTTTCATGAGCGGGAAGAATACATGTTTGTTCTTGCTTCATAGTAAACCTGAAAACATCTCATTCCGCAAATACTATTTGATGCCCAATGGGCATTTTTTAAAAATCTGAATTGGAAAGTGATGTTTTATCAATTCAAAGTGAAATGTGAACTTCAAAAGACACAGAGTTGAGTATAAACATGGGATGCTCTATCCTAAGCTCACCTGAATACATTAAGTATGGAAATGAGGCTAGGAGAGGGCACAGTCTACATCTGTCTGAACTGCTCGCCCAACCACATAAATTAACCAAATGGCGTGTCAGTGGAAGTTGGCTCAGAAAACCTGTGTTCTTCACAATTTCTTGAAGTTTAAATGTTTCTGAGATAATAAAAATCTGATCTTGGAAGAAGGGGAGGGAGGAATCCAGAGGTTAATTATCTGCTGACTTGGACGCTCTGGAGGTGTGCTTCGTTTTACTCTTCTCGCATCTTAGCCCAATTACTCTTCCAGTCAAGGCTGACAGGTCCTCAAAACCCATTTCCGCTGAAGACCCTTTTTCCTCCTGCTCCCTCCGCTTAAACACTGCCTTGGAGATTTACATAAAACAGTCAGGTCTGGTATTTCACTCCTCATTGAACCTGGGCAGCACTTGGTTATTCATTTACAGTGGGAAGAATTCACTCTCTTAATGCCAGGGAACATCTGCTGTGAATCGGCTTGTTAAACACCCTTTTTTGCCCCAAATATAGTTTAAGAGCTGGTCACCCACTAAGCATGGTCAGCATCGCTGCCCGCTGCTAGTGGCAAGATGCTTTCTGACTGAGGGGGATGTGATCTGTCTGCAAACAGGGCACATTCTTCATTTTACCCACAATTTCATTTTTTTCCACTTTTAAAAGCTAACCACCCTCATGCCTTGGGTTCTCTGCAGATCTCCCTCCTCTCCGATAACTGCTTATTTCAGGCTCCTCTCCTGCTCTTTGCTTTCTGTAGAGAGATCTGGAGATGGTTCTTTCCAAAGTCACCTTTGTTGTTAACCTTTCTCCACAGTCCCTCCAGGAGGAGAAGGCAATGACCTAAAGTCCCATTTCTAGTTCTGACTTCTCTTCTTAATTCCAGGGCTGTAATGTCTATTTTAAGGCCAAACTGAGACCTGATGCATATTTCTAAGCCTTCCTGCAAACTAGCTCTGCCTCCATCTTTAATTTATGTCTATGTCACCAATATTCATTCCCTTATCCTTCTCTGCTGTGATCACCAGTTCAGGCAGAGTCTCACCGTTCTGAACCTAGACTTTTGTTAGCCTCCCAACAGCTCCCCCCACCTGTGCTCACTGCATCCCTCAGCACAAACTGTCTTCCCACAGACCCTGGCTTCCTGCTCTGGAGCCTTCAAAGACTCTTTCCTCAAATGCCTTTCTTGATAGCTGTCCAAACTTTCATCTAGGAGAGGTTGATAGGTTTTGCAGAATAAAAAGGGTGTTGTAGCCAAAAGCAAATTAGAAATGAAGGACTAAGCACACAAACTCGTCTCTTCACTGCAGTAGATCTTAGAAGAGCCATCATTTACTGCACATTTTGAATTAGAAGCTGGAAAGTGCAGACCCGGTGCCACCTGTACGCAAAGGGATTTAGAAGAAACACAAAGTATAGCTGCACGGGCCTTATTTTACAGGAGAAAAACATCCAAGGGCCTGTCCAGAAGGTAGACTGATTGACCTTGGGGCCCACTGCTAACCCTACCAGATAGAGCTGTCTGTCAGTCTTCGAGTCACAATATTCCTTTGCCTCCATTTGGTGCTTTGCCTCTGTCTGCTGCAAGACTTAACCAGAATTATCTCATTCAATCCATTTTGCAGAGAAAGGCTAATTAATTTACCCAGAGTCACACAGGGGTGCATGGCAGAGCAGTGGTTTGAACTTGGAAAATCTGACTCAGATTTCCGAAATCTTGACACCCTCCTCCGCCCATGCTAAATATTCTACTTTATACGGTTTGGGGCCCCTAGATGTTTCTGTCACAAGGTCAGAGAAGTCAAAATCACCTGCTTAGACACCCCAGTTCTAAGCAAGGGTGACGCTTCATTTAAGAGTGAGAGGGATTTGGGTTAGTGACCTGATTGCACCACATGTGGCCTTGGGCAGACACTTCTACTCTCCAGTCTTCAGTATTTCCACAGGAAAATTAAGACAACAATGCCTACTTTTTAGGGTTGGCAGAGGATCAGATGTGATAAGCATCTAAAGCACCAACCCTGGCACTAAAGTAACTTACATTATGGTGTTTTGGTGAAACACATGGGCTCTGGAATCAGAGTGAGTTTTTATCTGTGTCTCACCAGTTACTGGTTGTATGACTATAAAATATAGATACTAAGTGCCTTATTTATAGTGTTGGGTGATTATTAATTTAGATGTCTTCAAAGTGCTTGGCATCATGTTCAGCACATAGTATGCATTTATTATCATATAATAAGTTACATTAATGATGTGATTATTGTGATGGTGGTGGTGGTGCTGGTTTTATTGGTTAGGCTAGGCTAGGCTATAGAAATAAAAACAGAACAAAACAAAATGAAATCTCAGAGGCTTAACCAAACAACAGCTTATTTATCTCGTGCTCATGTTGTGAGTTTGGGGTGGCTGGTCAGGGCTTCATACTATACAACAGCTCAAGAACCCAGGCTGATGAAGGTTCCACCATCTGGTAGCTGGTACCATCTAAAATATGTCCAGGGCCACCATAGCAGGGAAAGAAAGAGGGTGCAAATGGCCTGCTTTGGCCGGAACCAGTCACGTGGCTCCAGCAGACAAAAAAGGAGCTGGAAAATACAGTTTTCTGTGTATCCAAGAAGGTGATGAGGGCTGGATGTGGGTGAGCACACGGATAACAGCAGAGACAACTATACAAGGTGATCAGATTCCAGCTTGGAACCTTGACTCAACAGGTAGTTAATAACTGGTAGCCGTTGTTATTTTTATCATAGGTTAACTGAGTACAAGTCTTGGTCACAGGCTGGGTAACAAGATGAGTGGCCCAGAGGGAAGAGCTGGTCTCTGCACTGAATCTAGAAATAGTAGGGGTTTCCCTACATAGATGAGTAAGCTGGACTCTGCAACTGCCCCAGATAGGCCAAAATGTGGGGAAGCAGGCATCTCAAAGGTCCCCAATCCATCTATAAAATCATTTCTTCAAGTGTGATCCACAGACAACCTTCACAGCAATCACCTGGGGAATTTATCACAAATGTAGATTTCTGACTGGTCTCAAACCTACTGAGTCAGAATCTGTGTGTGTGTGTGTGTGTGTGTGTGTGTGTGTGTGTGTGTGTGTGTGTGTGTGTGTGTGCATGCATGCATGCATGCAGAGGGCTAGGGGAAGTATAGTCTGCAATATGTATTTTAACAAGCTCACCTAGTGACTTTTAGGTCATCTGAAGTTTGAGAACCATGCAAACGGATACTTCCTGCCCTCAATTTACCCATGGGCACCACCTCTGACTCTCAGATTCAGGGTGCCCCTTCAACACCATGCTCTGTCCAACCTCTGATGCTGGGGAAAGGCACTGAGGTTGAGCACTAGAGAAAGCCACATTCAGTTTCCAGTTCTGTCGTTTACTTGCTGTGTATTCTTGAGCAAGCCACTCAGCAGTCCTGAAATTCAGTTTACTCATCTGTAAAATGTGTGCAGTAAAATAGCCTGGCATTTTTTGGAAATGATTCAATGATATTATGTAAAAAAAAAAATGACGATGATGATGACAATGGTGATGAAAATCTTCTGGTCACTGGCTGGACCTCACATGTGTAACAGATGGGACACACAGTTACTTTTTATTGTCTATAAAATGGAGTTTGGCACTTGATTATATGATGGGTAAGGAAGTTCTAGGAGTATATGTAATGTCATGTCTGAGATATAGCTCATGTTTAACCAGTGCTGGTTCTATTTTCCTTTTATTTCTTGTAAAACAGACCTAATCCCAGAACAAAAGGGCTAGCTGGCCTTATTTACATCTGAATTAGAGCCAAGAAAGTGGAGAGAGAAATTGGCTCTGAGAGAAAAATATGGATTCCTAAGTATAGAGTCATATTAATAATGATCAGCTTGTTCTCTGGTTCGATTGCTTCCTCATTTGAGTTGCAATGTCCTCAAACAACCATGATGGGTTATTTGAAACCCACAGTATCTCAGGCTTTTGAAACTCCCATCTGGGGCAGATTTTTAGAGCTGATGTTTGTTGCTGTTGATTCATGTAATTAGTTGGGGAGAGCTACATTGTGAGAGTGACAGAGATGGATGGGTAAGAAATAAAGAATGCGGATAAGAAATGGGACCCTGGTGGGCAGCCCTTTTAACTCTATAAATATGCAAACCACGCAGAGTCAAGGTGGGGAGAGAAATGGTGGTGGTTTGCCAAGACAAGAGGGATGAGTAAGTGGCAAACGGAACAAAACCCCCATAATGCTCAGTTTGCCTGTTTAGTATCTCTGTCTGTTTGAACTAAATCTGCTTCTAGCCCTAAGAAGTTAGTAGGAATCTTTGATTATAGTCTGCCTCCTTAAAACGGCCCCTCTCACTACGCGATTCAGACAGAATTATAATTGTTTAAAAAATAAAATTAAATTTGACTATTAAGAAAACCTTATTCACTCATTTGATGATTACTTCAGTATTGAAATTCAACATTCAAATACTGAACACTGCATGACTGTTGTTCTCAATCTTCTACTGAAATCCAGAACTGTATGCAGATGTTAGCACACTGCCCTGGAAATCTGAGGTGTTTCTTAGTTAATTTGATCTAGAATATAGTGTTGTCTAACATAGCCGTTAAAAATCAGTGGAACAAATGACATCAAAAATTCAAAAGCTTTCAGACAGAGTTGCCGATCTTTTTCATGTATAATATATAGGAATGCTAGGCGTGCTGACACTGAGTATTGGCACAAAGGCAAGTCTCATTCCCACAGCAATGCAGTGGTCTCAGGATTTGCCTGTGACTACCCTGGATTGACAATTTTTTCCTCAAACAAGAAAGCCTCTGGCATTGCATCAAGTCCCAGTAAAGAAAAAGCAAGTGTACTGGTGGAATTAGACATGAGGTCCCAGGCAAACATTTGTATAGAAACTGTTTTTCTCACCTTATGTTTAAAAACATCTTCAACATCCTTTAAAAATCAGGTTGCCATAGTTACAGTTGTGCAGACAAGGAGGTTTCTAAGCATCTCTGATCTCATCAGCTAATACTAACAGATCAGAAATTTTTGAAAATTGGTATTTATAAAGTATCACCCCTCTTTTTTTCCCTCCTGATCATAAGTCACATCACTGAAGGCAACTAGGAGAGTTTACAGAATTATCAACGGTGGTTATCACTGTGGATCTGGCCTTTTGTAAGGTCACATGTCACACTGACCATATGCTAAAGGTGACCTTTGACCTAAGTCCACATGTGGTGGGTCAAACTCATTTACTGACATTCACAAAAATGAAGAATTGTCATTCTGATAAAGCAAAGTTGTCATCCTTCACCTTCATTGTCACAGATCTGTCCCTATGACAACCACAATCCTAATTGCTATCTTGAAAAATCACACTGATCAAACTTTTTAAAAATATAGCTTTCTTACAGAATTCTTGATTTAAATTATGACATATCTAAGATTGTGTGCTAACATGCTTTACGTAAGGACCTTAAACCAATCCAGCCCAATTTGACGTGATTTTACAGGCTTGATAGACCATGCTGCTAATGAACTGGTTAAATCAATGTCATGAATGTTTAAATAAGAAATTGAAGTTACATCCCTTTTAGTGACCAACATGTCCCAACATTTTAAAAGTCTATGTTTCTTACTCTCTCATAGAAGAGATTCAGACATCAATGCCTACTTCTTGATCAGTGTGATGCTTTAATCAACCTGATTATCTTTCTCATGGAGACCTTAGCTTATTGTTGCAAAATCATAAACCCCATAGTACTGACCTCATGGTATCCATTAATCGTTTAGTTAAAGTATTTCTGAAATATGAAAATGTGATTTGACTAAAATAAAATCATCAGTTCAGCAACTTCACCAGAATGCAGCCTTTGTAATAATCTTCTTGGTCTTTCATTGGCTTCATTTTAAAAAGCTAGGAATAAATTTAACTCAACTAGAGTCATAGGAATTCAGTGTTGCTTAGAGATATAGAATCAGCAAACTGATGAATGGTCTATTTTTTTCCAGGGTATTTTTAAAAACCAGATTATTTTCAGTCCTCTACTTTGGGCAAATGGGAGATTTCACCAAGACAGAAAAAATAGACTACAAGACATGGGAGGGAAAATGGAGAATCAAAATTGGACCATGTTAAGTTCAAGGTATCTGACTATCTAGGGACTAAGGGTGAAAATACGGCTGGAACTGAAGTGAGAGGCGAAGGACGGAATCAGATTCGTGAATTACTGACATATAGGTACTACTGAAGGGCCTGAGAGTAAATGGTGTTATTCAGGAGTGAGCAAAGTAAAGACACGCAGTGCCTGGGAAGAAACCCAAAGCAAGCCTCACAGTCGATTATCCCGGGGCAAAAAGGCAACCAGCAGAGCGGGACAAGAAGAAACAACATTCAGGAGGCAGAGGGGGAAGCCTGAGGTCACCTTGGTGAAGAAGCAGAAAGCAAAGAATAACAACAACGAGAAATTCTTCTTTGAAGTAAGATGAGAAGGATGGGGGCTTGGACTTGTCTCTTCCCTGTTTGTTTCCCAAAGAGATTGTGAGCTCCCAGAATTAAGGAAGGACCTCTGTCTTATCATATTTCCCGAATTTACCCAGCTCATAGCCTGGAATAGAGAACCCACCTTATAACAATTTGATTAAACGAAAGAATGAAAAGATCAAAGGTGTGTGGTGCCTGAAATGAGTCCACCCCGTGTGTTGGCTGGGGGCTGCTGGTAACCTTTTCTATAAAAATCTGAGAGGCCGCTGAGGCCAGATTTCTCTCCTTTGCTGCTTAAGTAATGTAGTATTATCCTGAGGGGTCCTTTTGCACTTCCATAAAAAGAGAACTCTTATTCTCTTAAATGATAGGACAGTTTTCACAATCAACTGCATTTAGACTTTAAAATGCAATTAAGATGTAACTATAATGTAAAATGGGTGAGCCTGAAGATGTTTCCAAAATCTCTGACTCATTCAAAATGGGAAGAGATACCAAATTGTAGCATCCTGAATATCTCACAGCCGCCCACACCCTGCCCAGTGAATCCACAAATGGTTCATTATGTGGCTGGTGATCATTCTAGGAGAACACCCAACTGATAACATTGGTCTGTTATCTGTAATCATCTCAACGGTTGATCTGAATCACAATACTGTTAATGAGATGGACTGTATGGCAATTAGCTATTAAAAAGCAATAAAAAAGACTCAGATTAATCTAAAAAGTCAATTCTGTGACAATCTATGGAATCAAGATTAGCTAATAAGCAAACTGATTGAGGGGAACATTTTGAAGGAACCGCAGTGCCTGACATCATTTGAGTTCTGGCATCCAATGCCCTTGATTTGGACAAGGTGATAAGAAAAAGAAAAGGAAAACACCACCTTATTAACTATGACACCCTTGTTCAAATTTTAGAAAATTGCTCCTTTAAAGAGCAGTGTGGGGAAAAAGCAGCCTTTATTTTTGCCTGCAGTATCAGAAGTAGAGGTTCTGCTGCCTTCTGGATCAGAGAGATGTGCCTATCTATTGGATGACAAGCTTTTGAATTAGTATAAATATATTACGGCCATAAAAACATCTGTGCTGAATGAATAAGGAATAAAGTAGCAAAAGATTTATCGAAGGAGGCAACGAAAAGGAACACTGTCATAGCTTAGTTTCCTGTCACCAAGACACTGAAGTCAAGCCCCAGAAGCAGGCAAGTAAAACTTGATCCAGTCCTATTAGGAGCTTGTTAGCTGCCTGTGGCGCCTTTTATCTGGAGTCTTTGAAAACATCAACCTTTGTGCAACAACCACAACAAAATCAATTTTCCTCAGCTTAAAAGAGCACCCTTCATCAGCTTGGACACCTAGGCAACTACTCCCCTAAAGGAAAGGCTTTGTACCGTAAGAGGACATGTCACCTTTGTAGATCTGTGCGTACTTCAATGACATAGATGCAGCAAGATGCAAGGATTACACCCTTGAAAGGAAGACGCTTTCATTATACTGGTTAAGGATGCATGTTGGAACTGTGGAGTGAGTCATCATCAGTCAGAATCCATTAATACTCGTGATTTTTTAAAGAACCAGCGACCCTTAACAAAGAGAGATGAAAAGGTCTTGGCTTGTCGAAGCAGGCCGATGTATTATGACTGTGTATTGATTCAACTCAAGGGGCCTGGTAATTCTTTAATTTACACCAGCGCTGTGTTCAAAGCACAAACAAAATCACTTCATACTGAAAACCTTTTGCTAATGGAGTTTCTCTCAGTCTGGAATGCTCTTCCCCCCTGGCTAGTTTCGACCCAGTCTCCACACTCATATCAGAGGCTCTTCTCCTTGCTCTAGCACCTGGTCTCAGCCTTGGCTGCGCATTGACTCACTCAGGGAGCTTCAAGGCATGCTGATGCCTGAGTCTCCCCCAGAGATCTGCAAGCAATTGGTATTGGAGTATGTCCAGGATGTGTTGTGGACTTTGAGATTTGTGGAAGCTCAAATTATCCTAAGGAATAGCCAAGATAATCAGGTTTCCTCCTGCCTATGGGCCTTGACTCCCTTATCCTCCCTTATTTTACTCTAGAAAACTTATAATTCTTTCTCTGCCTTTTTAAATGTAAATCTTCTCCCTGCTTCTGCTAGTTTTACCATCCAAGAATCTCTTCCGTAAAAACCTAAAAACCATTCAGTTTACATGTAATCGTAGAAGGGGATTGCACCGCATCCCTCTGTCCCCGTGGGAGAACTCCCATAGTGCCAATTAGCAACCACAGATGGGCCAGTCACTGACTGACCCATCCCTTAATGTTCTCCAGGACTTTTCCACCAGATCATCCCAATGCTTAAAACCCTCCCACCTTTCGTTCAGTGAAGTTGAGTTCAAATTATCTCCTATATTGCACTAGTCTTAAATAAAGTCATCGTTGCCTATTTAACTCTGTCGGGTGCAATTTTAATTTGACCTCTTGCCTGGACTGGCCCACTCTGTATTCACATTTTTTGTTTGCATTTCAGTTTCCTCCACTCCTTCAAGGTCCCCTTTTGTTGTTGTTGTTTTATCCTTTATCTCCTCAGCATCTACCCCAGGGCAGGGTACACAATGGGCCCTTAATATGTTTCCTTCTACATTTTAAAACTGTAATGAAAACTGGAGTTGCTTAGCATGCATATAACACATAACTTATTTGACTTCAGCAACATGTACTATGGAGAGGAAGAGTCAGGAGAGAGGTGCTTGAGGGAGAGTCACCCAGAAAAAGAACGGAAGACCGATAGAGGAACCAAGAAAAATGGAGACTCTTTATTTTCCCCATTGTCCTTTGCCCCTCTCAAATTAGACCTTGGCCTTCACTGCCCCAGAGAAACAAAAGACATTAATTTTTGGCTTTTGAACTTCTAAAGGCTCAGATCTTGGCATTTTAAGTGCCATGTAAGGGACTTTCAAGGATAATCTGACACCATGCAATTTTTGCTTTACAGTGCTGGCTTTAGAACCTGACCCTTCTGCCTCTGCCTGGACCTCCACTTGAGAGGTCTCCCTCTGTACTTTCCTTGTACAATCTGTTGCTTTCAGACATTTCTCAGTGAGTGATTACTTGCCTCTGATAACTTATTTGGTTGCTTTCAAAGCTTGCTCTTTGAATTAATATCCTTGAACAGTAAGTAAATTTGACTGTTTCCACAAAAGTGGTTTTTACCCCTTTAATATAACTTTTATAGTATCTGAACATCTCATTTTCCAAATGAGAATTAAATAACTGACTAATTAACTTAGGTTTTTCACAGGAGTTTCTTTCCCTAAATCATAAAATTTTAATTGGCAAACTTTATATCTGTACATGTAGTTCAAGATTCCAAGAGCCACTTTGAATACGAGAGCATTTCAAGATTTTTTCCTATAGAAAAACCAAATGAAATAACATGATTTAGCATTTACTTGCAGGTGTTACCCCCCCCCCCCAAATATATATATAGAACAACACCTGGGGCCAAAAATGATCATATTTTAAAGGCAAATGATATACATTTTAAAGTTAGCTCCTGTCTAGCAATATCTGTGTATAATTTGTTTCATCACTGGCATGTACCTGGTAGTTGCTCAGTCAATGTTTTATTAGTCAACTTAGGCTAAATTCTGCTGGGGTAACAAACGATCTCATAACATTAGTGAGTTAAATAAGCCAACATCCATTCCAATCCCATGTTAAAGGTCCATTACAGATCAGTTTCAACTCTGTTCTAGATCTTTTGCATTTCAGGGTCCAGGTTAAAGAAGCAGCTCCTCTCTAGGACATGCTAGTCTCACGGCAAGAGGCAGAGACAGCAAACTCATGGCATTGCCTTTCAAACACCCACTTCTATGCGACACGTATTGCTTTCACTCACATTTCATTGGCTGAAGCAAGTCACACGTTCAAGCATGACATCACTAGGGCAAGGGTTCGTAGGGAGAGACCAGGAAAGGAAAAGGAGCAAATATTTCTGAATAATAATATAATTTTTCACAGTAATAGTTAAGTGAACTTTTTTTTTTTTTTTTTAACTGTGTGGAACTTCATTCTACTCTACCTGCCCTGGGATTGCTCTTGATTTCCAAATATAAAATAATGACAGTAACCATCATCTTAATGTTCTAGGGCTGCCATTAAAAAATACCACAAAGTAGGTGCCTTAACCATCAGGAGTGTATTGTCTCATAGTTCTGAAAATCAAGGCGAGGACAGGATTGGTCCTTCCGAGACTTGGAGGGAGTTTTTGCTTCATGCCTCCCCACTAACTTCTGGTGGTTTCCTGGCAATGTCCGGTGTTCCTTGGCTCAGTCTCTGCCTCTGCATTCACATACTGTTCACGCTGTGTGTATGCCCATGGCCAAATATCTCCTTTTCATAGGAAGTCAGTTACTTTGGATTAGAAGCCAACCCAGTCTGACCTCATCCTAATTAATTATGTCCACAATGATCCTATTTCCAAATAAGGTCACATTCTGAGGTACTCAGGGTTAAGACTTTAACATATGGATTTTCAGGAGTGGTTCAACCTATAACTACCACATATCATGTTCATTTAGAACAGCCCCTTTTCCTGCAGTGGCCCTGATGACATTATTACAAGAGATCCTTCTTTCACTGTCAATTAAATGGTTACCCTAAAAATAATACATGGTCATTACAGAGACTTTGAATAAATATAGAAACAGTAAAAGTAGAAAATTTAAAGGATTCACCTTTAAGTAACCAGTCCATTTGAAATCCTACTATTAACATTCTGGTGTATACACATAATTTTGTAACAAAACAGAACAATGTTGTAATACTGCTTTGTAACCTGTATTTTCCTTCAATACTATTTTGTGCATTTTCCTATATTTTTCCTTAAAAAATTCTTTGAGAACATGATTTTTAATGACTGCATAATAGTCCATCTTATCCACCCTGTAATTTATTTAATGACTTCCTTATTGTGGGCCATTTAGGTGGTTTCCAAGAGAGCACTGTTTCACAAAGTCGTTTTTGGCATATAAAACATCAAACAGCAATTTTAGAAAGACGTGGCAAGAATTTCCCACAGTTCTGAGTACATTTCTCATAACGGTTTAATCACAAGTGCTATTCCTCGTGCACATTTACAAAGGGACTTAAGCTCTTTTTTGGTCTACTTTTCCTTAGGAAGGAAGGGGTTTCCAAAAGTTGACTGCTATAGACTGAACGACAAATCTTCTCTTTTTGTCTTGCAAAAAGCTTCTTACTGATTTTATTTCTAGCAGACTAAGTAGCTTCAGCTTTTATTTTTCAAAGGCTATACTGGAAAAAAAAGTGGCTGCTTCCTTGCAACATGGTAACATCTCTTAGAAAATACTGTTTGGAATTGCTTGTCCAAATTCCAGTTCGTTTTACATGTGCTGGGTTAGAATAATCTGTTTCCAGGTTTAGGCAATGATGGTCATCACCCCAGTGATGCACTTTACAGGAGTGTGTGCCCTGCTGGAGGGACTGGTGACTGACTGACTTGGAGGGGAGTGATGGGAAGGGGTTATGAAGGAGTATTACAAAGACTTTAATTCCTCTGGTGGCTGAGTGGGGGTGCAGTGTGGAAAAGCTGTAGGGAATAGAAGCAGCTCTGGAAGGAGAGATGTCTGAACAGGACTGGGAAGTTCAGAGACAACATTGTGGAGGAAGCAATTTCATAGCTGAGTCCTGGATCAACAAGATATAGGCAGGTGTGAGTCACAGTCATAGGTTGAGTCAGTATGTGAGTTTGGGAGCACATCTGGAGCTGAAGGTGACAGTGATGTCACTGGAGAAGTGAAGGGTTTTCCAGACATGGGAGAAGCAAAGGCAAAACCTTCTCCATGTGAGGCCTGGGGAGACACACTTTGAGAACTGAAATTATGAGGGCAGGGGGAGACAAGGGAGAGGGAATATGGAAAGAGACAGAGACAGTGACAGAGGATGTGGGCGTAACAGGAAGAGAAGGACCAAAGAATGAAGAGGAAGAGGAAAGGAAAAGGGAGAAAGACCAGGACTAAAAAGACAAAGGAAAAGAAATAAGTGAGAGAGAGAAAGTAAGAGGGAAGAAGAGAGCGACAGAAAGAGTGAGAGAGATGGGAGGAGAAGGAAACAGGGGGTTGGGAGAGAAAGAGATGCTGAGGCAGGAGAGATCAGAAAATGAGGGCTTTGTAAGCCACATTAAGAGTTCTATCTTTCTCCTATGGGCAACACGGAGCTAGTGGAATGATTCAAGGAAGGGTGATGGGACCAGATCTGGAGTGTGGAGAGCTCCATCTGGCGGCTGGGTGGGGAACTGATTCCAGGGAGAACAAAGCTGGAAGATGAGATCAAGTGTAGGCTCCAAGGCTCTTCACAGCCCTACACTGGGGTCTTCAGGCCAAGTAGAGAAGAGGGACGTAGACCCTCCAGGAAAACAGAGCGTGTGTATGGACATGCGGCAGCATCCCCAGTGGAGAGTGCATACGGAACTGTGGCATCACACCCCTGTAGGATAGGGTGGGAATGCTGGGAATTCAGGTGGCAGGAAGGTAGGGTGCCCAGGTGAGACTGAGAGGCTGCTGGATCACTAAAGAGTTTAAACTTCATCCTGACCTAGTGTCAGCCCATGTAAGGCGGTGGTAAGCAGGAGACTGGTATTACCTGATTTGCGTTTTGCTAAAATTACTCTGGAGGAAATTTTGAGAATAGTTAGATCAGAACAGAGGAGGAAAGGAGGTAGGGGGGTCTCTCTCTCCTACTGTGGACTGGAGGGGAGACAGTGGAGTACAGTGGAGAAGGGGAGTATGAACTGATGCAGAGGAAGTTCAGCCACACTTAGCGAGCCTTGGTGATAGTTGAATGTGGGTAAGGGAGAGGACAGGTTTCAAGGTGATTCTGAGATTTATTTTTCATTTGTGCAATTCAGGATTTTTTTATGTATCTATGATACGGTATAAGAGAAGCAGATTTAGGAGCTAGGGGAAGAAGTTCGTGAGCTCATTTGAGGATCCAGTGAGTAAAGAGATCTGGAGAAAATCCTGGAGACATGAAGCAAGCGGTTGAAATTCAAGTCTGGGTGTCAGGAGAGCCCAAGTGAGCAGAGCCATAGAAGCGTGCGTCGTCAGGGCCCTGGGTTAAGCTGAAGTCACAAAAATGGGTGAGGGTGAGCAGAGAGAGGATAGAACGTAAGGAAAAAGGGAGCCTCATCTGGAACCCTAGGAACACTGACATTTAGAGCTTGGTTGTTAATTGCAAGACTGGTGACACAACATGTGGGGCCCATTACAAAATGAGCTTGCAGGGCGCCTTGCTAAACATTATTAAGAATTTCAAGATGGCAACAGGGAAGCATTAGACCAGGCATCGCTTATACTGGTCGCCAGCATTGCCTTTACCAGGTGGCTCATTTGAGCTTCCTCCCCTAGCCCATCTGTAAACCCCTCCAGCTGTGAGAAACCTGACCCCCACTGCTCTCCGCTGATGTGCTTAAAGGTTCAGTTACAGTATACATGTGTCATGGTTTCAGAACTGGCAACTTGTACCCTCATGGGAAAGAACTTAATCACTTGCGTATAGTGTTCAGCACAGTTTTGTTTCATTTTAGTCTTAGGTGCTTCACTCATTTCCAGCGTTCTTTAGGTCATCGTTTTTCTCCCCTACTCTCTTCTGTGAGGTCATTTCATGTATTTGTGAAACAGATTCTTCTGCCACATTCTGCTTCCCATCCTGAGATCCTATGTCAAGCACTAGGGGTATTGACAGACGCGGTGTTAGGTATCCACTGTTGTAGTATCACTCCGAATCAAACAGTAACTTACAGTTCTTCCATTTTAACAAATCCTGTCTTTATCTACTCAAACCTTACCACCCCCTCCCCTAAGTCTCTGGAGATCACTGACCTTCTTACTGCCTCAATAATGTCCCATTTCCCAGAATGTCCTGTAAGTGGAATCATTCAGCGTACAGCTTTTTCATCTAGAAATGTGCATTCAAAATTCATTCAAGCTGGCATGGCTTAATAGCATTCCATTGTACAGAGGTACCACAGTTTGTTTATCCACTCACCTATTGAATGACATCTTGGTTGCTTCCAGTTTTTAGTGATTAAGAATAAAGCTGCTATGAACATTCATATGCAGGGTTTTGTGTGGACATAAGTTTTCAAATCAGTTGGGTAAATACTTAGAAGTGCAATTGCTGGGTCATATGGTAAGATTATGTTTAGCTTTATAAGAAACTACCAAACTGTTCTCCAAAGCCGTTGTACTATTTTGCATTTCCATCAGCCCTGAATGAGAGTTCCCCCTGCTCTGTGTCCTCACCAGCACTGGTATTGTTTTTGTTGCTGTTGTTTTTTGTTTTCACCACTCTAATAGGTATGTAGTGGCATCCTGTTGTTTTAATTTGCATTTCCTTAATGACAAATGATGCTGGACATCTTTTCATATGCTTGTTTCCTGTCTGTATGTCTTTTTTGATGAACTATGTTTTCATATCTTTTGCCCATTATTTAATTTGCCCATTATTTGTTTTTTTGTTGTTGAGCTTTAAAAATTCCTTATGCAAGGGGAGGCTATAGCTCAGTGGTAGAGTGCATGGCTTAGCATGCACAAGATCCTGGGTTCAATCCCCAGTACCACCATCAAATAAATAAACCTAATTACCTCCCCCCTCCAAAAAAAAAAAAAAGTAACAACAACAACAAAAAGAATTCCTTACGCATTTTGAAGAGAACTTTTTATCAAATATGGGTTTTACAAATATGTGTTCTCATTCTGTGAGTTGTCTTCAGTCACTGAATAGTGTCTTTTGCAGAGCAGCAGGTTTAATAAAGCTCGATTATTAGCTTTTTCTTTCTTGTATCATGCTGTGGATATCCAATCTAAAAACTCATGGCTGAACCCATGGTCACCTGGGACACTCCTCTGTTTTCTTCCTGAAGTTTTATAGTTTTGCATTTTTCATTTAGGTCTTTGACCAATTTCTATGGTATAAATACTCCCATGATAGCTGACTTCAACCTGCTAATATGACATCAGTGGACACAGAGCTGGGAACAGACGCAAGCTGCTGCAAGCTGGCACGAGACAGCTCCAACATGACGATGCTTTTAATCATTTGGTGTCTGCAGGACTGTACGAGGAACTTTGGAGAAACAGATTCTGATGATAGGGATTTTAGACCTTAGTTACACTTGCTTTCTTTATGATTCCTACTGTTCTGAATGTTTGGTGGTACACAAAAATTATGAAATGTTTAGCAGACAAAGAATAGGCTATGCAGCAGGTCCTTCCTAATATGTACCTTGCACATAATAGGTCTCCACTATTTCTTTGCGGAATTGAATTGAATTCTACCATATTCCTTCTCAGTCTTTCCCCATAAGAAGTTAATTTTCTCACAGTTGTGGTCCCATCATGGACCCCATGAATAAGTAATATTGGACACTTGAGTTAAAGTTAGCATCTCCCTATGAGATGTCACTGCCATCTCTTATTAAAAGCTTCCTTGTACTTCCTGGTCCAATAAGTATAAACGGGCTTTTTCTGTTTTAATGGAAGAATCCTAGAACATGGAGACGATCTCACCACCTTGGTTTCCACCTCTCAGGTCATTAACAAGATTTATTATGAAGCTACAGGAAATTAGTTGCTGAATATTTCAATATGGACAGGAAATAATGTAATTCCATTGTTACCACAGAACCACTGCATCTTGGAGTCACCTGTAGCCATAGTAACAAGATAAGGACATACTCCTTAATGCTTAACTGTGATTCTATACTTTGTGCACATTCAAGTACAGTCAATTCTTGTTATTTATAATTGAATTAATTTCCTGATACATTTGGGGTTTACTTTTCAACAGTGGTTTTCAATTACCTTAATTTAAGATGATGACTATAATAAGATTTTCTTTAGGGCATTTTTGTTAGAACTGAAATAGAACTCCTTATTGTATAAAAATGACTTGAAAAGGGCCTTTAAAAATGAATATTTTTGAATAAGTCAAATAGTGTCTTTGAGGATAAATATTACAGGTTAAGGGTAAATCTATCTCAAGGTCTTCAAAAGTGACATTCACACTGCCCACTGTAAGTCCTAAGTCTGAAGATATTAACTGTATCATATAATAATAACACTATACAATAAAAGTTCATACAGTTTGAGAATCTATCATATTCCAGAATACTCTCAATGACCGTCTTATTAAAACCTCAGGAAAATCCTAAGAGGCAGGTACTGTTATCACCTTCATTGTGCAGGTACAGAAACTGAGGCACAGAGACATTACATGTCTTGACCAGTCATCTGGCCGGCAAACGGCAGGGGTGGGATGGAGCCCATGCAGTCCTGCTCCACAGCCCATGATCTTATCCATTGCTCCTACTGCTCTCTTCTGCCAGCCACTCCGAGTCCACATGCTGCCATGTTCTCTCAGCCGCTCTGCTATAACCATCTCTCTGTCCCTGACAGAGTAATGCCTCAAGGAGTAACCAGAGCCTACTGGCTCTGGACCTTCATGTCAATTCCACTGAATTCACAGCCATGGCTTATGTTGGTGTGCAGGTGTTGGGCTTAGAGCCAGAGAACCAAGATGGATAAGACAAGGTCTTTGCTCTCCATGACCTCAGAGACCAGTGGGTGGGACATGGCAAGTGAACACACAGAAGTGCTCTAGTGTGATGGGTACCAACCCAGGGGAGGAGCACGAAGTGGGATGGGAGGGACACTCCCTCTAAGCGAACAATTCAAGTAAAACTCAGAGTAGAGGATGCTTGTTCTGACTGGAATTTCCCAGAAGGAAAGTACTTGAGGGAGGGGAGAAAATTCATCCTGAATATTTCTTGAACACAACACAGGAAGGCTGTGACAAACCATGGGAGGAGAAGGTGATAGGGGATGGTACAAGGGGCCAGGTCAGAAGTGACTTGAAGTTCACATGGAGAAGCTCAGAACTTAGTAGCAGGGAGCCCTATGGAATTTTGAACAGATTTACTTTTTTTTTTAAATTAGATTTCATTTTTAGAGCAATTTTAGGTTCATCACAGAAAAATTAAGCAAAGGTAGTGAGGTTTCTCATATACTCACCCCAAACCCCCAGACATAAACAGTCCCTTCCCTACTGGAGTAGAACACATATTATCACTGATGGAACTGCACTGACACATCTTTATCACCCAAAGTCTGTAGTTTACCCAGCAAATTTACTTTTAAAAGGCCACTGGAGGTAAATGAATTGAAGTAGGCAGGAAATGGAGGCAAAGGAGCCCAGTTAGAAACTACCGCAAGTCTCAGCAAGGCAAGACCGTGCCTTAAACTCGGACCTTCAGAAAGCAGCGTGGAGGGACGGCAGGGAGACGTGAGGAATATTTAAAAGGTGGAACAAGCAAATTTTAATCCATGATTGAATGCATGTAGTGATTGCTTACTGTGGCTCTGTAGGATCTGACTCCTATCCATGTCTCTAATCTTAGCTTACAGTATTCCATCTCTCCATTACTGGAGTTCAGCCTTACAGGTCTTATTCTTAATACATTGAATATAATACTTTCTAAAAATATCCATGTCCTCCTTTCTTCTTTAATAACCAGATCCCAGTTTCATTTGGAATGCCAGTATTCCCAGCTAACACTTGCTTTCCCAGCTGCCCCTATAATTCAAGATGCCCATGGAATACCATTCTGATCAATGACATATAAGCAGATATCTAACTGAAGTTTCTAGGAAAACACTTGTTTTTCCCTCCATTAAAAAAAAAAAAAAAAGGACACAAATGGTTGTTTTATAACGTTCTCTTTACTTGACCTTAGATATGATGGCCTGAGCTTCTGCAGCCATCTTGTGACCATGAGGGAAAGACTAAAAGAATTACAGATTTGTGGCCCTGATATAGTTGCACAGGTAATCTTTGCCTACATTTAAGCTTCTTTTGATGTGAGATAAATAAACCCCTGCATTGTATAAGACACGGTGGTTGAGTTTTCTATTACACAGTCTTACACAACCATAGAGGCCTCAGCAGATGCTGTCCCCTGACTTGGAACACTCTTTTGTTGGCTACAAATCTGGCTTCTTTTCATCCTTTGAGTCACAGTTTCAATTTCATGTCCTTTGAGGAACCTTCTCTGATCACTCAGTCTAAAAGTGAGGTCTTCTGCAGTGGAATGTGAGTGGTAGCCCTCAGGGCAGAGTACAAGTTAGTCTGTTAGCTGCTGTGTTGCTAAGATCTAGAATAATAACTACTCAATAAATATTGAATGAATGAATAAATGAATAAGGGAGAGCATGATGTCTGAAATGAATAAGAGATCCAGGAATAATTCTTTCAATTTGTAGTAATTTCTTTAAGAAAAAATAAATAAACCAGGTGCAGAGCAGCAAGGCAACAGGACCCTGAATGACGGTACGTTTCCGTCCATTTGCTGACCTGTGTTGACATGGCCCTCGGTGTCTGTTGAACAATTAAACCACCGCGAAAATAATGACTGCATTGTCGCTGCTCCTAATGACAACATTGCCTGTGATATGTCAGGAATGCTCCCAGCAACGTGACTTTGTTCAAAAGCCCCAATCTTCAAAATTGCACCCTCTCTGATAGTGACTCTCTCCTTTTCATTAAGCTTGGCAGAGTCAGAAGTGGTGGGTTTCAAACAATAAACATCCAACCAAATGCTGTCGCTGCTGAGATTGGTGGCCGACAGGGGGTCGGCGTCAACCCTGCTCTGAGTCTGTCAGGGAACAAGGCAGTGCTGCAGCTCGTGGCACCGGACAAACAGCTTAGCACTGTAATTACAGCAGAACTGGATATCCTACTGCTTTTTGCTCTGTCTTCCTTCATGTGGACAAATAAATTGGAGGAGCAGCATATGGATGGAGAGCAAAAATTGAATATAATGTCCCCACGCTTATATTACCAAGGGCAAAGAGCAACACATCCACGGTATCACTGTCTGCAAGCGGGCCATCTGTATGGCAAACCTCATGATGCCCAAGCAGAGTGAATCCTGTTCCCACCACTGTTCCCCAGGCAGGGCGTGGGCTTCCCTGCCTCCACTGACCTACTGGCACAGGGGAAGCAGGCTCTGTAGCTGTTGTTTGTGGAGAAAGAAGACCATTTCTCCAATGTTTTGCAAAAGAGGATGCTGTTCTTGAAACGGACACCTGGGTAGGTGGAGTCTTCTGTTCACAGAAGCTGGAATTGCTAACCCAGGTAATGAACTCATTCTGACAGCTGGAATCTTGTGTGATTTTTTTCAGGGAAAAATGGACAAATAGATGGTCTAAGCGTCTCTCTTTTTGCCTTTTATTTTTCCTTTGGCAGGATCTCGGCACAGTTATAAGTAATGTAACAACTGCAGGAAATAGTTATTTATAAAGTCAAAAAAAATTATGATGTGTCTATGCTGTTCCAGGCCCAGATCTCATAGTGCTTATATTTGAATTTATTGCTGAACATGTGTTCCCATCTCCTCAACTAGAACATAGAGAGTGGCAGATGGGCAAACTAGACTATTGCCTTAATTTAAAAAAAAAATTTGCCTGGACAATGCTTAATCAAGTTAGTATCATTTATAAATAAAGTATCATGTTTATTGTGTTGGTTAAACTGTGTTCACTTATACGGTAACTTTGACTTTCTGCAAGGGTAGGAACAAAAGACACCTTCAACATCTAAATAAGTAAAAGCCTATTTCAGTTCCTCATGGAAGAAATCTTCACAACCGCTCAACACCTTTGTAGGCTGATTTTGGCCCGGAAGAGAGAGAAAGAAAGGAGGGACATGTTGGCCAAGCACTTGCTATCTGCTCAGCATGATCAAGAAGATGATTTCATTTTATCCTGCCCCAAACGTGGATGGTAGGTGTTACTAGCCTTGTCTCATATAAGAAGAAAGGGAATGCAGATGGTGTCAGTGGCTGTCTAAGAGTCAAGCAGCTGGTCACCAGCAGAACAGAAACCAGACGCAAGTCTGTCTCATTCCATTTTTCTGAGTCTAGATCACAGGACTGGGTCATGCACGGATGCCAGTTTCCCAGACCACAGCAATTTCAAAGCAGCAAATTCCAAGGACTAGTTAATCTTGTTAGAAGCGGGCAGAAGGACAGCAAAGATGAGTGGCTACTGAGAGAGTCGGGAAATGGCAAAGGAGATAAGGAAAGGATAAACAGCACACACACAAATACACAGCAGAATGAAGCCAGTGACTGTGGGAGCATACGACCTCTTCCACACTCCTCAGCCTCGGAGAGTCTGACACAGTTCCACTTGCACAGCCAGAATGATCGATGCCACGTTTCCCTATGTTAACTTCAGTTTTCTTTAAGGAAGGGAACTACTGTATGAAACATTACAAAGAGGTCTTGGCATCCAAGTGGTTCACACTTAAAAACATTTTTGCTTCAGTTACCTCTAATATTTATCTACAAGGAACCATTCTCTACACAAAACTAAATATCACAAGCATCACCTCACAACACAAAATGTACTTTACATGTTACACAATATGAATTATTTAATATGTGTATTATAAATGCATACTCATATACTCATTTAAATTTCTGAAACCTTCCCCAAATATATCCTTACTTCTACCAAGTTAATCATTTTACCTATTTATTAACTGATATAATAAAGAAAAATTATTTTTACTAATCCCTAACTTCATAGCATTTGTTCTGCATACGAGTACCTGTAGGCAGAGGTTAAGGTGTGTCCTTTGTTAACCTAGTGTGCAGAGACCACTGGAGTTGACACTTTCTGATTATTCATTCATCCATTCATTAAACAGCTAATTACTGAGAGCTTAGTCTGTGTCGGACATATGCTAGATGTTGAGGACAAAAATTAGGAACTACATGGGCAAACAAACAATGCAAGAATTATGCTTTCCAAAGGATCCTGCTGGGGTTACATAAGTGGCTCTCCTCAGAAAAACAGGGTGCTCAACAGGTGGGATCTTGCACTATTATATTCCCACTTCCTGGAGTTCCTCAGCGAGCTCTTTTCCGTCAAAGGCCGAGTTGGTCCTATAGAGTTCTCTGACCCTGGAAGGGCAGTTGGGGACATCAGCTGAGCTCTTAAAGTTGGACGACCCTCTAAGAATTCTGCTAAAAGTGTGAAAAGATAGGGGATCAGTCTTAAAAACAATACTAGCAATTGTGAACACCCGACATTAGTCATGGTGAGCTTGTGTTGAGCTTCCTAAAGACCTGGGACGTCCCCAAGCTGGCACAGCCATTCTTAGCACAAGGAAGGCTCAGAACAGGTGTAGGCAGAAGGGCACCAGGATGAGCAGCAGGAGATGAGGGTTTTTCCCACCTGCTGGTGGTGGACAAGTCATTTTCCATCTTATTAATAAAGTGAGGTGTTTGGACCAGGCCATCTCCAGGGTTCCTCCTAGCTGTAATATTCTATGATCTCTCTGAATTGAGAAAGGGGTAAGATTAAAATACCGATAAATACAAACACAACCAAAGAGCAGCAAGAGCATCAAGGTGGATCCCTCTGACTTAGGAAAAGGACTAGGGGACACTTCAGACACTCAGTGGATCACTGGGGATGTCAAATGAGGATGGGTGTGCAAACTGTCCGTTCCACAGTTATACATGAGCAGGCCAGGACTCTGGGTCATTTACCAGGTAGCAAGTCTTCCTTTATCTGTAAAAAATGTTGCCAGGGTTGATTACACTTCGGGGATGTGCACTTAGTGCCTGGAAGGTGACATGAAGGGGCCTCTGGGGACGGGGTCTGTTCCATCTTGTGAACTGAGTGCTGATCTCATGGGTGTATTCAGTCTGTATGTTTATGATTTTGCACTTTTGTGGCCATATATTATACTCCAAGAAAGCATCCCAGCTTCACCACTCCAAGGCATCAGAGACACCCACCAATGACTCTTTCCTCCTCTGTAAAGACCGTGAAAACACCTTCTTGGAATGGCTGTTGGGGCAATCAGTGATGGAGTTTGCATAGCACTGAGCCCAGTGCCCTTTTCAGAGAGGGAGATTCTCAGTGGCAGGAAGGAGACAATGCAGATCGAAGATGTTTCTACTGATGAGAAGGAGAATGCGAGTGAGAGTGACGGGGGTACCAGAGGTACAACTGGAAGGCTTCAGGTGTATTCTTTCACAGTCCCAAGAATGTATGGGATGCATATATCCAGTTAGCTGTATTTTTTTTTTTAATCCTCAACAGGGCTGAGGCTGTACTGCCCCAGATGACAAATGCATAGCATAATGAGCACAAAGATGTTCTAGACCTAGGGGGTATGGGATGGGTGGGGAGGGGAGGCAGGTGGTGCCAGACGGAAGCAGAGAACAAGGGACTTATCCGAACATGGACACCGAGGATTTACGCCTCTCCCGTGTAGGAATGAGTCAGCCTGCTGTTTCCCTGAGACATGCTGTTAGACTAGCTCTTGACTGTGTGCAGGTTGAAGTCTCATATAAGGTAACTAACCACTGTTATCATATATATGTATACACACACATACACATATGTGCCTTTGTACATATAGAACTACGCCAAGGTTGCGTACGTATATATCTACGCAAAGAATGGTGATGTTCACGGTGATGTAATTTACAGCTGGAAGATATGAGAGGGAAACAACTAAACACCATCTGTTGGGAGAGTATAAGAGGTTTTAACCGTTTCTGAGTCAAGGACTTCTGTGGCAGTTGGTGGTGTCCTTCTCAGAATAATTTAAGTGAAAACAAATTTTTAAAGCTACATTGGATTACAAAGGGAACTGATTTATCTGTGGATCCCTCCAGGGTCTGTAGACCCCACATTAAGAACCCCTGGAACTGAAGGACAGCACATGCCACGCCACTCAGCCTCTCAATGTGACGTTGAAGAAAGACATCTGAGGACGTGACTGGTGTTTCTGAGACACTGGTGACTGAAAAGTCACTGAATGCTAGATGGTCAGGAGTGGGTATTGTATGTTTAGGACAGAGCGTCTCAAAGTGTGGGCCACCGAACTGGGAACATCAGTAGAACCAAGGTGCTGGTTAAAATGGTAACTCTCGGGCCCAATCCAGACTCATGGAATCCTAATTTCTGGGGATGAGGCCCAGGAATCCATGTTTTCACAGATTTGTACATACTTGAAAGGTTGAGAAGCACTGCCATGGCATAGCAACAGTGGTTATCTCAGGTCAGGGGACTTGGGGAGATTTTTGTATTGTTATTGCTAAATATGTGGGGGGTTTTCTTTAAAGTTTTTACAATGAGAATCTATTATTCTTATAATAAAGGGAAAAAGTTACTAAAAAAAAGGAAAAGACAGAGTTATTCTGTGGTATGTTAGGAATGATTTCCAGATGCAAATAACAAAATAAAGGCACCACTTGTGAGGAATTTCAAGTTGTCAAATAAATAAACTAAAGATTGAGCAACACAGAGCCTGTGAATTGCGTATACTAATTCACAGCCAAACATCAGCATTCAAAGAAGAAATTACTAAGAAGAAATGTATTTAGAATGAATTTGAGGCTAGAAGGCCAACAGTGAACACAGCTGTTATATGTATCTGAGCTCGCAGGGGAAAAAAAAAATTTTAAATCCACAGCAAGGAAGGACTAAACTAAAATCCCGAGGCACGGATCAGGAAGGATTTGTGTTCAGATTTGGGAAGACACGGGGAAGCGACATCTGAGAGTCTGATGCTCCCACAAGCCCGTTGCTGGTGCAAAATGAATTCATGCCCCCAAGCACGGTTCTCCTCCTGGTCTGCACATCTACCTCTCAGCATGCAGGTACACCTGATCCCTCTGGGAGCAGGGCCCTCTTATGTCAAAGAGGGGCAGCACAGCAGACTCAGTGAAGAATAAATTTGGGGAGAGGGATAAAATAGTCCCTCTGGCTTCACAAAAGGTCTGTTGACCCACAGCTACGCTCTCCTTCCAGGGGACTTTGCTCAGCATCCTACGGAGGCGTGATGTTCCCAGCTAAGAGCGCTCTTCCTCCACTCCCGTCACCCCTACCACACAATCACCCACTGATGCCTCCTCGTCTCCCCAGAGGAGCTCTTGACCCTGTGTCTTCTTTCTAGCGCCCCCTGTCCCTGCCTGGCTGACATCCATTGCCCACAGGGCTGCTGTCACAGCCTCCAGCTGGGTCTCTCCCCTGTTGCTGGTTTGATCAGCCCTTGGGTATGACCCACTGCAACCAGACTAATCTTCCTAAAATACCAATCTGGTCACGCCATTCCCCAATTTATAACTCTGTCACCTGTAGACTAAGGTACAAATCCTGAGGTCGTTTTTATGGTCCTTGGTCTTCTAGCCCTTCATTATGACTCAAATTTGATGTGTGAGATGCCCTCCTCGAATCATAGCCATGTCCAATTACTCTCAGCTCTCCAGACACACTGTCTTCTCTCCTGCCTCTAGACAATGGATCATCCGGATTCTCTGTCTTTCCACCCCACCTTCACCTTGCCTACTGGTGCCCCTCATTCAGGAATCCTTTTGGGAGTGACTTTCTCTGTCTCCTCAACTTCTCCACACCCCACAGCTCCTTCTCCTAGTGCTTATCTGCCTGTTTAGAGGTCTGTGTCACCCCTAGAGTGGATGTTCTCGGAGGGGGAATCTATGAGCGGTAGCCAGTGCAATGCCTGGCACATAGTAGTTGCTGGATAAATAAATTCTGAATGAACGGATAAATGAGTAAGTGAATGAATGAGGCCTGATTTTTCAGCATTGGAAGAATATGGCCTGCCCCAGAGGCCTAAGCTGAGGCTTTTCTTCATCTTATGATCCAAGCCACCCAATATAACTGGAAACACCAGCATCCCTAATGAAACACCCACAGACAGGAATGTTTCAACTTGCAACAAGGGTCTTTTGTCCACCATCTCCCCCACTGCTGCTCACAGAGGCAGGTCAAGCCCAGATGACGGGAAGGCACTGTCCGTAGTGACCCAGCCCCACGGGGAAGTCTCTGCCCAACACCTCCATTTGGAAGCCAGGGCTTGTTCCAAGCTAGACAAGAAATAAGTGTGGGTTTTCCATGCATCCCTCGCCCTCTTCAGAAAACCGTTTATTGGCCTGTTTCTGTCTCCAACCCCTTCTGCCTCAATCCTCTTCACAGCTGGGAGTGGAGGTCTGCCCACAAAAGGGCCAATCTGTTCCCCACAGCGCCGGAGGCCCTGCTCCTTCAGCCCTATTGACTGAGTCAGCTGTGAAAAATGAGCAGTGATATCTCTTAATTACACCAAAGTTAGCCTTTTCTGCTTTCACTTTTGTTCCTTGTGGCTCCCTTTGAACAAGGTTGTCAGCAGAGAAACCAACAAAAAAATGTGTGGTCTGAAGCGAGAACGTGGCTTCCCTTACAGTGAAGAAAGCCGTTTCCTGCTTGTCAACACATGGTCTAGTTGTCAAACTAAGACGTGACCTCTGGCCTCGACTCCGTGCACAAACACGCACATCAAGGAAAGGTTTGCGAGGTTAACCTCATTTCCCCTCACATCGCCGAGAATTTTCTCCCTCTCTTCTTCACTCTCCAGGTAGGACTGGGACAGCTGTCACAGGGTTTGTCGATTTGTCAGAGTTGGGGTTTTTGTGTAAAGAAGGCACGGTGTGGAGAGGCTGAAAGAGCACAGGTTCAAGGTCGGCTTCTGCTTTGCACTGGCTGTGACCTTAGACAAGTGACTTCATGCGACGAAGGAGCAGAGGTGTCCAAAAATCACCCCTGGTGCCCAAAAGAAATAAGCTAAAACCTGGGGTGGATGGGTGGATGTGTAAGGCACCCCTCCCCCTGGAGGTTCCACTCAAGCACTGCTCCCCAGGGACCATTGCGTCCCCTGACCCCATCTAGTGCCACATTCTATGGGTCCCAAGGTCACGGGTGAGCTGAAGCCTGCTCCTACTGCTTCTTGAAAGCTAACTGTTAAATAGTCAATAATTGTGCAAGCTGGTAGCTTGTAGTTGGCCACTGTGGGAGCCTTTACACCAGAGAATGTGGCAAACACTACAAGTCAGGGCTCCCCTCACCCCCAAGAGCCGGTTTACCAATATACCACTGCCCCCAGGCATCTGGTTTAGGCATCTGAAATGTCAGACAACTCCTGTACACCTGGGTACCTGCACTCAGGCCACCAGACACCCTAGAAGTCTGTTGCCTGTCCACTGGCCAACTTAGAAGGAGAACTCTGGGAGGAGAATGCCTCTTCCACCAAAACTATCTGATGGGCTTAGCTGTCTGCCCAGCCCCCAGCACATCTCTGCAGGGTGACGGAGAACGCAGAGCAGAGCTGCTCATTCTCGGCTGCCCCTGCCCTACACGTGCCCTCTATCTCCAAAAAGCCTACTCCTTAACCCATGCTGCATGCTGTTAAAAATCCATCCAGAGCCCTGGTGCATGGCAGGTGGCAACGCCGAAGGAACTCAACTTACACAACAACTCAGTCTGTACTACAAGCACACTGTTATGCACGGTGCTCTAGTCTCAGTTCCCTCAATGGTACAATGAGGACATAATACTGGTTTCTGAGAGCATGTGTGACACTCAAATGACCATGCATGTACTCATGCTATTCAAACAGCATAGACCCCTGGAAACTAAACATTCATGGATGTCGTGGGGCAGAAACTGTTGAAGAGTCTTATGTTTCATTATTGCCACTCTTTTAACTGAGCTACCTTGGGCAATTTACTTAATTTCTCTCAATTTTAGTTTGCCTAGCTGAGAAATGGGTGTCATACTTTATAGGGTTGTTTTAAGACCTGAACAGGACAACAAGGATAGTCATGTCTGGCTTAGATCCTGACACTCAGTAGAGGTTAGAGATTCTAGATAAATTTGAAAATTCCTCAACTCTCCCTCCCCCAGGGTGCTATTTCAAGCTGAAATGCCAGATCCTTTAATGTTCACAAATAATTAAATATAAATTCAGTCTGAGGCCAAATGTACATGACAATAAAGCCCTGGGAAGCCTTCACATTGAGAACTGAAAGGGTGATAAACTCAGGGCTAAAATTATTGCTTCCTCTATAGGTTCAGATGCCTTTATTTGCTGGATGTATATCATGAAGGGCATTTTTGCATATATATGTATTTGGCAAAGAACTAGAACAACTCAATTGTGCTTTATTATTAATTAAACTTTGCAGAAAGAGGCCAACACTTGCTAATGGTTAACATAAGCTTTCATTAGATTTAGTCAAAATAAGTTGGAACAAACTCTGTTCAGCTGTGAATAGAAGTTTTGAGTTTTTTATTTAAGTAGATTTAAAATGTTATTGCATGTATGAGCAAATGCAGAAATACAGGCACCCTCTTTTCTCATTCTCTCTTTCTCCCTCTTTCTCTCTCCCCCTTACCCCTCCCTTACTCTTTCCCTTTCCCTCCCTCTCTTTCTACACACACACACACACACACACACACACACACAAATCCATCAGCATCAAATCTATCACAATCTGCTAAGGACGCTTATATGACCTGACACAATGGTTGACTGCCAAGCAATTTATCTGGTACCCCCACTGCTGTTGTGCAAAATTAAAATTTACTAGAAATATCCAGACTGATCATATAATGGTCTGTTAATTCCTTTCTAACAACAAACCAGCTATGATCACTTAAATTAGTAACCAGTGAATGCCTCAGCTGACCAGCCATAGACCTGGCTAGAATTCAAATCAAAGAATATATGCATCCCTACTATGTGTCAGGTACTGTGCTGGATCACTAACTGCTCCTTGAAAAATTACAGTTAATAGGAAGATAAGAAAATTACAAAAGAAACTATATTGCTGCTCAAAATGTGTTAAGTGTTGTCAAAGTGGTATAAACAACGTGTAAAGGAGATCAAACAAAAACTCTCTACAGGAGACTGTATCAAAAATAGGCTCACAACAGAGTCTGGGAATAAAAGAATATTTATCTTAAAGAAAAAGAAAAAATAGGCTTTATCCCAGCACACTACCCAATAGAAATACAATGTGAGCCATATATATAATTTAAATTTTCTAGTAGCCCCATAAGAAAGTAATACATGACATTAATTTTAATTATACATCCAAAATAACTATACATCCAAAATAACTTTATTTTAACATGACATCTACATAAGGACTATTAATGAGATATGTTCCACTCGTGTGTGTGTACTAAGTTTTAAAATCGTATGTGCATATTATACTTACATCTCAATTTGGACATTACATTTTCAACAAAAATATTTAATATGTACTTACATTAAAATTTACAAGACATTCAATATCTTATAATAACTCATAATGGAAAACAATCTGAAAAATTTCTATATATAACTGAAATATTTTGCTATATATTTGAAACTAGCACAACATTGTAAATCAACTACACTTCAAAAAAAATGTACAGTTGAAAAGACAGATTCACATGCCAAGTTGTTTAATAATTGGATCAAGTAGTTTTTAAGTTTAAACTAAATTTAGTTAAAATTAAATAAAATGTAAAAATCCAGTTCCTCAATTGCACTAGCCAAATTTCAAGTACTCAATAGCTGCAGGTGGTTAGAGGCTGCCATGTTGGACAGTGTAGACATGGAACTTTCTTCAGTGGTGTAAATGTTCCATTGGACATGCAACCTTAGAATGTAAGTGGGGCAGCCCTATGGAGTGAGGATGAAGACGATGAAGATGGTGTGTTCCAGAAAGAGGAAAGAATTCAAAGTCATAGAAATATGAAAGGCATGTGTACAACTGGGGTTGCTGAATGTAGAAATAAATTCTGCTGTTCATCTCTACAAGAATTTCTGAGTAATGAGCTTCTAGACATCTTAGATCACCTATATTTAAATTTCTCTCCTAGGCAACAACCAAAGGTGACTTTCAGTCACTGAATAAAACTGTGAGTTGTTTTTAAAGGAGGAAATTAAACAGATGTAAATTTCTGAGACGAGGCATGTAGTTAGACATGAATACAAGGTGTGAAACAATGGATTTTAAAAGGCTGGTGGTGATTACATAAAAAAAATCAGGCAATAGGATAGAGTGAGGCACCCTAAGTCTATGTTTTAGTAGAAAGGTGAGATGGAGCAGTGCTGGATGGAGATGGATCTAGAATCAGCTTTCTGGTCCAGGTTCTGGGGAGATAGCTTGGCCCACCTGGTTTCTCAAAGTGTTGCAGAGGACTACTAAATAGAGTAAAACAAATTCAATTCCAAGATCAGAAGAGTCCTTAGCATCTGTTTGCATAGTCCTTAGCATCTGTGGGCTAAACAGTAGATACAGAGCACTTGGATTCAGGAAGACCTCTAACCAACCGTGCACCCAGAACTCTGAGAAATATTTAGGATCTGCCATAAATTGTCCTCATGTGTGACTTACATTCATGACACAATCAAAGCAGAGTCCTGGCTGAGTGGTTTTCATGATTTGGTCTAATGATCTATGTTGATTCCCTTTACAAAGAGCACATGGTCCCACTACATATTTCTTCCATCCTGGGTTAAAGATGTCCTTCTAAAGGCCCATTCTACCAATTTATAGGGGATATAAAAAAAGGATTTTCAGTAAAATGTACTTTTATTGGTTTTGATGAAAAGGGTTTGTGATAGAAGGAGAATCTCTAATAAGCATTTCATAAATGACTTGTCTTTCAAACTTAATTTAAAACAGAATAAAATACATCTCCCAAAGACCTTTTTGGTGCCTCACAGATTTAAGTCCCCTGCTCTCAATCAATCGGGCCTGAGAACTCAAAAATCTCTAAAGATGCAATCAAATATTTATCAGTGAAAATTGGTAAGACCGAGAAATTATTTATGATCCAAATTTTGAAACAGTCAGACTTTGAAGGGGGAGGGGGGAAAAAGTACATGTTGGGAACGACATTTCTCTCTCCAGGGCACATACTCCCAGATCCTCCCTGCTGTCTATAATTCAAAAATGGGGAGGAAATCACTGCTTTGAGGAAGTATGTTTACAACTGGGTGTTTTACTATTTTTTCAGAAACATTGAGAAATATGATGGAAAAGCAGCCCCCAAATTCTAGGAATTTAGCTACTTACCCACTAATTAATTATTTGGCAGATAGATAAAACATGTATATGTCAAAACTTTGATGCCTAGAGCTGCCTGCATAGTCTTTTTGTGAATATGCAATTCTGCACAGCATGGCCCTCGACTGTGAGAAATCCCCTAAGGAGGACAAGTTTGCTGCAGCACCTTGCTTTTGATATCTTCATCTTTACCCTTTAGTATATGGGTCTTCTTTCTTAAAAGAAATTCAGATTGTGATAAAATATGATAAAAAAGAAAATAAAGAAATAGCTAGTCTCCGTTCACCCTCTTGAATTGTTAGACAAATGAACAGAGTACTTTTGTGCCAGCATGCCAGCTCTGCACATTTTATAACAATTTTATATTATTATAATAATTTATATTATTTATATTAAAACAACCTTATATTTAGTTAAACTTAATTTTTTCCAACATTGTATTATGAAATTTCAAAACACACAGGAGAGTTGAAAGGTGTTGACAGTGACCAGCTATGTCATCACCTTGACTTCACCATTAACCTTTTGCTATGCTTGCTTTGTCATATATCTATCCATTGATCTATCCCTCTGACCCTCTTATTTTTTTGGTGCATTTCAAGGAATTAAACTTAGTTATAATGATATTTTAAAGAAAGTGATTTTCAGCAAGGATATTTCATTTCATGGAAGAGGATTCTCAGATAGCACTTAGTAGCCCTGAGCATATTGGTTAAGAGCACAGACTTTGAAATATCAAAGAGCTGGCACAAAGCTTGTCTCTGCTGTGAAGTGTGTGACTTTGGACAGGTGACTTCATCTCTCTGAGTCTCATTATCCTCATTTGGCACGTTGGGAGATGGTCCTCATGGAGTTGTTATTATGCAAATTCAACATAATAGATAAAAAGTGCTTACACTTTACCATAATGGAGAAAATAATGAATTTGTGATGCTTTTTTCCTACTCTTCTGCAATCCTGTGAGATCAAGGACCCTGCTTCCTCTGTCATTAAATCAGCAGCCCCTTGCTCAGTGCCTTGTAAACAGCAGATTCTGAGTATACTTGTTGACTTGAATTGGGTTGAATATCAGAGATTTTCCCTCCTGGAATGCAGTGAGGACTTATTAATGGAGAGAGGCAAGTACAGTCAGCTTCAAAGACACAAGACATAAGAAAGTTAGTTGAGGAGCTAAGTTAGGAGCAGAAGATGAGATATAGACAGAGAAAACCTAGCTTGCAAAGCAGAAGCATCTATATGAACTTTAGTAATGGAGCAGAATTCATCAGTGCCCTGTCCCAGTCCCTTGGACATCACCTTTTTTGTGCAGACCAGCAGACTTCCAGCTGCCATAATGCCTAAAGCTCTCCCCCAAGCCCTAGAAGGCCATTGTGCCTGTACACAGCAGACAGGGTGTACTGGAAAATTTACACCTCTTGGAGCAGCCCTCAACGAGACTGAAGGAGTTGGTATATAAGTACCCCAGCTCCCTCCCCTATGGACAAGATAACGCTGAGAGTGTCTTGCACCATTTCCTAGCCTTTCTCCATGAGATTACAATCCAGTCACCACAGTGGTGAACAGCCTCTTAACTGGCTGCTTTCCCTTTCTTGCTTTCTTCCCTCACCCCCTCACTCCCTGACCAGTATTACTGGTACCTAAACCACCTACATCTGAATTCTTGTCTCAGGGAACCCAAAGACAGACAACTGCCTTATACTTTTATATTCACAGAATCTCTTCTTCAAATGGCATTCTACTCTGAACTCTGATATGTAATATTTATAAAACTACAGCTGCCTTTCTTCACTCACAGTTTGGGTGAGTGAGAGTGGTAATATGTGGAGGCCTGCCTCTTTGGTCTCTTTTCCCTTCTCCCAGCCTCCGCAGCACTGCCTGAAGACTCCTATACCCTCTCACAGCTCGACAGAGCATCACTTGTCAGCTATTGGTGGAGCTGACTAGGATAAGACATAAAGACAAGGATAAGAGGAATGAATAAAGACAAGCAGACACGAAGAGGAAAATTTGTTCTTTCAAAGGCCTAAGAAGCATGGGAAAACAAATAATTTTTTTGCAAAGCAGTGCAATTATTCCGTAAAAGCCATCTGGATGTTTGGGAGGATCTCACACGTCATGATGTTAGACTTAGAAAAGCTGTTGTTTGTAGAGAATCCAGGTTGAAAGCCCACGTGGGTGGTTCATAGGGGCTAAGGAGAGGTGAGCCTTCAGCTTGGAAACCAAATTGTGTTTTGAGGCTGTAACAAGTAAGAAACCATGCAAAAGAATGCCCTTTGTTAGCTGTATCCTTACTGACACGTTATGTATCTCAAGGAACGAGCCTTGTGAAAACTCCCTAAATATACTCAGGGGGAGAAACTTGTGGGGTTGAAGGAAGCTTTAGGATGAACACAAATTTACTGTCCAAAGCTGGACATGTTTAAGGGGAAAGTGGTTCTAATAATAATTATGCCAAGACAATTAAAATTCCAGGTAACTGAGATGTATTATCACCCTTGTCATAACCTAACCAATGGAACTGAAACTCCAGTACTGAAAGTATTATAGTTTAGTGGTAGGCAGGAAGGAGAATATTTTAGATCAGACCTCTGGAAACTCGAGTGTATATCAGAATAAC
Source organism: Camelus ferus (assembly GCF_009834535.1). NCBI lineage: Eukaryota > Metazoa > Chordata > Mammalia > Artiodactyla > Camelidae > Camelus > Camelus ferus. The sequence goes on along the minus strand of NC_045704.1, from coordinate 55,778,316 downwards.
CTGGAAGGCAAATAAAAAAAACAGGTTCCTGACATAAAGAAGATGTGGTCTATGTATACAATGTGAAACTACCCAGCCACAATAAAAAATGAAATAATGCCATTTGCAGCAATGTGGATGGACCTAGAGATTATTACACTAAGCGAAGGGAGGCAGAGAAAGACCAATATCATATATAATCACTTATATGTGGAATCTAATAAAATGATACAAGTGAACTCACTTACAAAACAGAGACTCACCGACATAGAAAACAAACTTATGGTTACCAAAGGGGAAAGGGGGGTGATAAATTAGGAGTTTGGGATTAACAGATACTGACTATTATATATAAAATAGATAAACACCAAGGTCCTAATATATAGCACAGAGAACTACATTCAGTAACTTGTAATACTCTATAATGAAAAAGTATATATATTACATATATACATTCAGTGTTCAGTGTACTGAATCACTATGCTGTACAATAGAAACTAGCACAACATTGTAAATCAACTATATACTTCAAAAAAAATACCATATGATATCACTTATGTGTGGAATCTAAAAAAAAAAAGACAAGCGAACTTATTTGCAAAACAGAAATAGACTCTCAGACATACAGAACAAACTTGCGGTTACCAGAGGGGAAGGTGGGTGGGAGGAGATAAATTAGGAGTTAAGAGATTTGCAGATACTAACTGATATATATATAGAATAGATAAACAAGTTCATGCTGTATTGTGCAAGGAACTGTATTTGATATCTTGTAGTAACTTATGGTGAAAAAGAATATGAAAATGAATATACGTATGTTCCTATAAGACTGAAGCATTGTGCTGTACACCAGAAATTGACATAACATTGTAAACTGACTATACTTCTAATAAACATATATGTATACAAAAAACAAAAACAAAACAAAACAAAACAGGCTTCTGGCTTCATCCCAAGAGCTTCTGGTTCCGTGGTCCTAGGGTGGGACCAGAGAGCAGACAGTTCGAGCAAGCAGCCAGGAGCTGCTGATGCTGATGATCAAAAGCACTCTCGAAGTAGTTCTGGTTTAGACCAGTGGTTCTCAGCCCAGGCTGCACATCACAATCACCCAGGATCTTTTTTTTTTTTTTTAAATTAATTAATTAATTAATTAATTATTATTAATTAATTATTAATTTATTTATTTATTTTTAACTTTTTTTTTAATTTATAATCATTTTACAATGTTGTGTCAAATTCCAATGTAGAGCACAATTTTTCAATTATACATGAACATATATATATGCTCAATATCACTAATTATCAGAGAAATGCAAATCAAAACTACAATGAGGTATCACCTCACACCAGTCAAAATGGCCATCATTCAAAAGTCCACAAATGACAAATGCTGGAGAGGCTGTGGAGAAAAGGGAACCCTCCTACACTGCTGGTGGGAACACAGTTTGGTACAGCCACTGTGGAAAACACTATGGAGATTCCTCAAAAGACTAGGATTAAATTTACCATACGACCCAGGAATCCCACTCCTGGGCTTATATCCAGAAGGAACCCTACTTCAGGATGACACCTGCACCCCAATGTTCATAGCAGCATTATTTACAATAGCCAAGACATGGAAACAGCCTAAATGTCCATCAACAGGTGACTGGATAAAGAAGATGTGGTATATTTATACAATGGAATACTACTCAGCTATAAAAACCGACAACATAACGCCATTTGCAGCAACATGGATGCTCCTGGAGAATGTCATTCTAAGTGAAATAAACCAGAAGGAGAGAGAAATATACCATATAAGATCGCTCATATGTGGAATCTAAAAAAAAAAAAAAGAAAAAACAAACACCCAGGATCTTTCAAACAATGCTGATGCTTGGTATTTTACCTCCTAACCATCTGAATCAATCTTTGAGGGTGGAGACTGGGCATCTGTTTTTAACTGCCCTGGTGATTCTGACACCCAGGGAGGGCTGAAAACACTAACTGTACAGAAAGGAGACCTACAGAAAAAGGATGCAACTTGTGTCTCTGAAACTGTTTGGGGGCAGAGCCTTGCAGATTTGAGGACTCTGTTTCCTTGGCGAGTACTATCCTTGGCTTCAGGGAAACTTCCACAAAGGCCATCACAGAGGCTAGGGTGGTCCAAAGGGCAGGGCTCATCAGCACTACCATTGTCCACTCAGGACAGTCTGCTTCCCTTCTTTGCATCATATCCTGGACTCCCGGTAAGATTTTGCTTAAAGAAATCATCTTTGGCATAGTGGTAGTTTAAAATCACAACTATGGTTCTTATCAGGATAGTGAATTATTAACGTTTCTAATTTCCAATAGAAATAGATTTGCAATAGTCCAAGTCACGCTAACCCCTTATTGGCTGTTTCTTTGTGTCCATTCTTCCCTACCACTCCGCTCCCCCAAATCATTCCATATAGGCAGCCAGGGGGACATTTCAAAACACACCCACAGTCCCACACACACCCCATCTGGGAGATTTTCCAGTGGTTTCTGGCTGCACACACAATGAAATACCCCTCTGCACCATGTTCTCCAAGGCCCCTAGGACTGTGTCACTCTTTCCTTGTTCACTGCATTGCTGCCAACCAGGTGCTTTGCTCCTCAAATATGCCTCATTCTTTCCCACTCCAGGCCTTTGCACACACAGCTCCCTCTGCCAAGAATGTGGTTTACCTGAATCTTCCCACGGCTGTCCCCTTCTCCGCCTTCCTGCCTCCACTCAAACGTCAGAGATTTGGACCAGCCTTTCCCAGCCATCTGGGTCAAGTGTCCCTCCTCCCTCTACTCCTTGATCCTGCCATTTACTCTTTCTCACATCATCCTATTTGTGTTATTCACAGCACTTGTTATCCTCTGTGATTTTCTTGTTTACTTATTTACCCTTTGACAAGTCTGCCTCCACAGCACAAAGCAACCCCTGTCACTACAGGGGCTGGTGTGCCTGTGCACACCTACACGCATCCAGCCACTCACCAATTCCCATCTTGGAGTCTGGCATATAACAGGTGTTTCTCGGTTATTTAATGAGTGAATACGTAGTCCAACAGCACCAGCCATTCAGACCATCCACTCAACTAACTACCACTGTTCAAATTCCAAGATCGCCAAAAAATACGAACTGGTTAAAAGTCGATTTTCCATGTCGGCTTTCCTATGGAGAGAGGGTGTGTTGACCGGACAACATCAACGTTCCTGCCTGTTTAACAGGGAGCATTTCTTTCTGGAAAAGTAGTTGCTCTGATTGATGCAGCAGTACTTTCTGGATCTGGTTAGTATGGTTCAGTTCCTTTGGTTTTGTTTTCAGAGAGCTGACCAGTGGTGCTCCTGGACCTACACATTTGAAATCTCCATGGATTTAAATGAAAGGACATATATTATCATACTGCTATACTGAGGGGACTCATCAGGCTGGTTGCCTGGGCATTGTCTATAAAAGCAGTGAGTCTATTTCTTAACCGGTGACATCTTCCTGTCACCACTTTAGCATCATTATCTACCACACAGATTTCCAAATCATGACTTTCAAAGATGTTATTTTTTTTTCATAAATTCCATTTTTTAATGATCTTTTGACATTCTTTTCTTGGCAAAACCTTCTGGCCTCTTACCATAGAAGACCTGAGGCCAGTTCCAGCAGGTCACCACACCAGTCACAGTCACTTTGCCTCGTGTGTGCTCATCTCTTAATAAAAACATGATTTGATGTTTGTCTTTTGTCTGACTTACCCTGCCAACATCTTTTGGGAAAGGTTGTCTCTGATTCTCTGGAATTAAAATGGGAGATACCACAATGGACCGCTTTTGTCTTGGGACAGGAGAAGTTCTTGCGAATTTAAATATATCCTAGAAGAGAAAAAACAAATCAATTGACTAAAATCCCCCACAGAGACGATATATCAGTCTGCTCTGAGATATGGTTCCTTTGTTGTGAAAGCATACAGCTGTTTGGACATTGTTAATTTTATTCTATCAAACCTCATTAGCGTTAGCAAGTACATCGTTAGAATTATACTAAAGCTGACACTGTGATTCACAATGACTATCATTAAGCTATTTAATCCCATCTTCTGAATCATTCTACTCGCTTTGTCAGTCTCCATTTATATACCCTTCAGTGCTTCTGTGTTCCCATTCTTAATCTGCCAAGTGAGGAGATCACTCACCTGGTCACTAACCCACAGAACTTGCTGGATATAAAAGTGACCCTCCTCATGGCCAAATGCAAGGTCCTTACACTCATGAACGAGTAGGGATGAGGGACAGGCACAACGTTGCAAACTATGTCAGGCACTGTGGAGACTAAGTCAACGTTCTTGCAAAGCTCCCCACACAGTGTGTTCCAGACTTCAGCCCCTTGAACAGCACTGTGAAAATGTCTGTCCTATCTGTAGTTTACCTTTTTAATTAAATAAACGAGTGCAAAAGAGGAAACGTGTCATTATTTTAAACACACTACCAGTTTGGCTTTCCATAAAAAGTAGGAAAACATCAAAATAAACAAACTGGAGGCCAGATGATGTTAATTAAATTTGAGCTGGAAGCTTGGTTGGGGGGGAAACCTTCCTCTTTTTGAAAAGGAGATTAAAAAAGGGCTAGAGGGGTTTTAAAGGGTTGGTAGCACCAAGCTGAGACTTTCTTGATCCAATTAGAGGACTGAAAAATAATTAAAAATGGGATATCATTTCCAATATAGAAACCAATTGCATTCATTGCTACACACTAACTGAAATTAGCTTATGTGTCACAAAAAGCATCTCAAACTTTGGACAGTAGATTCCTATGCAAATCACTGAGCTGCACTCCATAAAAGTATGTGTATATATATGTACATAGGCCATATATATGATGGATATGTATATATAAACTATATATATATAGTTTTAAAGGAAATTCTATATAAGAAATGTCAAATAGAAAACAAGACTACCTAAGGCTATGAAAGCTTCTGTAAACAGTCTTTCTCTTGATTGTGGTGGGATTGTAAACTGATGCTATTCCTGTGGAAAGCAATCAGGCAATATTTATTTATCGAGAATCTTACAATTGTACATATCCCTTCACTCTGTAATTTTACTCCTAGGAAGACATCCAAGAACTAAATTCAAAAGAGGAATAAAACTGTATGCCAGAAGATATTTAGTGAGACCTTATTTATAAACAGCAAAAATGGCAAATTGCCTAAGTGTTCAATAGCAGGACAAGGTTAAATTTGGGTCCATCAGCAAGAGACACTCTTAGTCACCAATAAGGCAATTGTGATGACCACATTCTAACCACTGTGATCATCATTTGACTGCTTCTAAAATCACCACTACAAACTATATAATAACAACAATGTATTAAACATGCATTGGGTGATGTGCTAGGCACTTTACATGTACCCACTTTGATATCAGCAATAAACCTCCCAAGTAAGTCTTAATCCTCCTTAACTGATGAGGAATGTTAAGTTCAGAGAGGTTATATAAGTTGCTCCAATTCACCTAGCTAGCAGAGATAATATATAAGGTCAATTGTGTATGAAAATACAGTATGCCATAGGAAACCTGGTTGCCTTCCATTTTATATAAACTATATTGAGCACAGAAGAATCATATTCAAAACCTCAATGAATAAGTCCAAACAAAAGCCTGGTCTCTAAGAACACGAAAGACTCGATATTCAGGCAAAGAGAGAAAACCGGAGTGTGCATATGTAAAAGACAATGAGAAGAAAGTAAGAAGGATTAAAACAACAAAAACTTAACCAACCAATCAACCAGATAAATAAACAGATAAATAACCCAGCCCAAACATACAGAAAACAGCAGAGAAAGAGAATGGAAGACAGTGAGAAATGGGCCGGAGTGGACTATATTCATAAACACCGATGTATAACATCTATAACAATTCTGTTGGCTTATTAGAGAATAGGAAAAGAAATGAAAAATATGTAAAATATAGGCAATATAGGAATCTTACTTACAACAAAAAACATCTTGAGACTCAGAGGAGAGAATGTCTAAGAAAGAAAGCACTTTGAAAAGATGTAAAGTCCTATGCAAATGTATGGGTCAGTGACTCTGCTCCCTAACCGAGCAAAAGTAGGATCCATTCATTATGACAATGTATGTGTAAACGTATCTGAAATGATGAAAAGCACATTCATTGTCAGTAACAACATTTCCATTGTTTACAGTAAGGGACTTATTTTTGTTTGCATGTCTGTGAATGGGTGGTATTTTTGTCCTCGAGGGTGACCGGAATATCAGGTCCCTGAGTCCTCATTTCTGCCTCTGGTGTCCTCCTAGCTCATCAGCTAGTCAAGCCTGCAGCTGCAAGTTCATTTCCTCGACCCTCACAACATCCCAGAAGCCTGATAGTAAGGACACTTGTGTAAGCCCTGGGTCTAAAGTGCTTGCAGAGAGAAGCAGGAGGCTCTGAGTCTCAAGACGGGAGACAGTGCCTGGAAGGGACGGGCTCGAAGGGGAGTGACCAATTGTAGTGATGCTTGTGTGCGTGGGACTCTGAGCTCACCATGGTCAGCAGGACTGGGGCATCCTTTTCCTTCCAACTCAACTTTTTTTGCCTTACAATGGCAGGGACGTCAACAAAAACTTGTTCATGAGTGTGCTTCTATGTCTATGGCTCCATTTCTGTCTTTCTGATTTATGTGTATATCTATTAACTGTGTGCTTGTTGACGAATGTCTACCTTTGAAAAAAATCTGTGGTGATGAGTTTGTGTGCTCTGAAGCCACATGCTTCTGTGGGACCAGGACTATGTAGGAGCCACAGCAACTGATTTGACTGACAATCATACACCATGTGCATATTGAGGGGCAGGTGTGTGTAACCGAGAATGTGTGTGTATGTGTTTGTATCCGTCAATCCATCCTGTGAAGCCCCTGAACCCACCAGGCTGTGGCTGTAACCTCAAGAAAAGATAAGACAGAAGCAGTGGAATTAAAAAGTATGTGACTGATTCAGAGATGTTTATAGAAGAAGAGGAGATGGGTGTGGGGAAGAACAGGACATCAGGGAAAAGGAGAGGCTGTGTTAGGACTCCCTGCCTTCTGGTATTGCCATTACCAAGATAGTGGGGAAAGAGGGAAAAGGCAGGTCTGGGCACAGATGCTGGGTGCCAGAGAGTCGCTGACTTTGAGGGGCCATTGGGCATCCAACAGAGATTTCTAGAAGGTGTATAAATAGTTACAATCAAGAGGTAGAGATGAATGCAGGAGAGAAATGTCACAATCATCCATGTACAAGAGTAACAGACATGAAGAAGAGGCTGACGCCACCCAAATTATGTGGGGAAAGAAAAAGGAGGAACTCAACCATTCAATGGGTTTCCAAAAGGCCAGCAAAGACCACAGAAAGGCTAGATGGCAAAAGGAGGAAAACCAAAAGGACCAAGAGATAAAGCTTTCACCAAGGAGGGAGCGCACGGCATATCATATCATATCATACAACACAGGCTTCCCCGCCAACAGGCTAAATACTACATGGAGACTGCTGGCTTTGGCGATGAGCAAGTAGTTGATGATTTTCAGAAGAGCAACTTAAGAGTGTGTTAGGGCAGCTGTCAGAGGAATTGATGAGAAGTGAGGAGTTTGGTGGGGAAGGAAAGGAAGGAAATAGCAAGAAGTCTGCCAGTGCAAAGGGAGACCAGGAAGGATGTTGGGCTTGAGAGGCAGGGCCAGAGGGAGGAAGCATAGCACTGGGTGAATGAAAACACAGAATGGAGGGACCACTGGTGGAGGTGGATGCCCAGAGGAGGCGGGAAGCGAGTGGATCAGCCCAGGAAAGGATGGCAAATCCACTTTCCTTGAGGAGGACAGGGAGAGGTTTAAGAGGAATTTCTCATCTGTAAAGGATGACTTGCCTGTGCTCCTGGTCATCAGAATGAAATGAGAAATCACACATGGACTTGGGCTGCACTCTCAAAAGAACAGCACAAAAGTGAAGGATGGTCTTATTAATACCAGGACAGCGGAAGTGAGGAAATGAAGACAAGCCACTCGGTGCCTTTTAGGAGTGAGTAATTCAGCTGTGGATGGCCTGAGGCCAGATCTCAAACAGACACTTATAAACACACAGCCACCTCCAGATTCCAGACTAGACACATGCACACTGACACCAAAATTCTCTCCCAGCAAACACACTCATGTGCACGTGCGCACCTGTCACACACGTACACACCTGTCACACACGTACACTGACACGCTCATTAACAGATGCACATACAACTGACATACATCACATGCCTACACCCCAGGACACATAAAGCACACCTTCCTACTTCAAACCAACAGTTCCCTCAGCCAGAAGGACAGACATGTGCATCTGTGTGTGCGAGCATGCGCGCACGCACACGCACGCACACGCACACACAGAGAAGATGTGCAGAGGAGAGTAAGCGACTGGCCGTGTGCCCCCCGTGAGACTCTCCCTACAACTCTGAAGTCAACAATGATTTACCAGCACCTTTGGGCCTGGAACTGTTGGAGGCCTGCAGCAGCCTCAACCAATCTTGTTTAAGTCAAAGAAGCAGAACTGGGTCCGCGGGGACACTCACTTATGCTGCATTTTACTACAGGGAATTGTCACCTTTACCTTAACGCTTCTGGTCTCCTGGGGCTGACCCGGGCCTTTGTCTCTATACTGGAGGGGACCAGGGTTTACAATCTCATTTGCTTTCCTCCGTGTTTCTCAGTCTCAGGAGAAAGTGGCAGTGCATTAAAAGCACATTATTTGTTTTTGTGGTAAGGTTTTAAGCTGAAGAATATGAACCCACTTACAATTAAAAAAAAAGTGTGTATATATATATATATATATTTTTTTTTTTTTTTTCCCAAGCTGGCCACTGTGGGAAGAACAGATTTGAAGGCACAAAGTAAAGACATGTTTACTTGTTAGGTTTCTTCCTTTTTACAACCCTGTCTTCACAGGGCACTAAGATTCCTCCTAAAATGTAAATCTGAGCTTTTGATTTGAGAAGGGGAGGTGGGGTCAGCTTTCCCTAGTTGGAGTCTCTGTACTCTCTCCACATCCCACAACACCTTCACTTCATTACCCAGGTGTGAAGTAAGTACTACTACATTCACCCGATTTAAGGGTGCAAAGCAATGACTAGCAGGACATTTTCCCAGTTGTGCGATCATCACCACAAACTAGTTTCATAGCATCTCCATCATCCTCCAAAGAAACCTCATGCCCACGTGCTCACTCCCCTTCTCCAGGCCCTAGCCGCTGGCAACCATGTGTCTGTCTGTCTGCACACATTCACCTTCTCTGGACATTTCAAGAAAGGGAACCACGATATGTTTTCATAGTATTTTCACAGACTCCGCCTCATTTCAGAGTTGAGCTGAAGATTCTGAAGCAGAAAGGGGTGCAGATGACCTCCTGTGATGGGTAAGGGGTGTGTAAGGTGTGAGGTGGGACCACACTCAGGGACACCAGTCCCGCTGGTCTCAGAACGGCTAAAATCTCCGCTGTCACCGTGGGTGATGGCTCCTCAGTTCACCTCCTCCACTGCCCCTCCTGCTGTCCTCATCCCCGCATAGGGGTGGATGCAGAGACCCCTCCCCCCACCAAAAAAACCTAAACCTTCTCCACACAGATCTCTGAGTCACAAGGTTTGTTTCCAGGGAACCCACCCACGACATTGTCAAGACAAGGTTCCCAGAGTAGAGACTAGCTGGGCGGATGCCCCAGAAGGAAGGGGAACAGAAAGGTTGTGACCAGACGGGCATTCTACACCTGGACCACACTCTAGGTTTTGGCTGTCACTGCTCCCTCCCTCCACGTCCAGCTGAGGACTTAAAAGTCATCCATGGGCCACCTCAAGAGAGTGATTAGATTTGAGAGGAACAGGCCTGCTCTCCTCACACTGAACACAAGCCCAGAAAGCAGCTTGGATCTGTCTTGCAACCCGTCAGAGGGTCTCCAACACCCAAGTGGGCAAAAAGTAACCAAAGAACTCATACTTCCCCTCCCCCGCCCTCCCCACTTCTTGTCCCTGTCTTTATGTTTGGTAATACATGGGAGGGAAAAATAGCCACAATTTTATAAAGAAGCCACAAGTCCCTGCTTCTTTTTTCCTACTTTCATAACTTTGGGGCAAAATTATGTGCTAAGAGGAGCTATTTTAAAAAGAAAAGGCACTGCAGAAGCTAGAAGCATTCCTCTGGCCTGGCCGAAGCAGGGAGTTCAGGGACAGCAGAGCCAGCTGAGACTTAAAGCAGCCAGCCCAGCCCGACTGTGAGCAGTCCGATGTGCTTCCCAGGCAGTGGGGAGCCTTCACTGGTTTCATGCAAAGGTATGATGCTTTGCGTTTGAATTCCATGCCTGGTTGAAGGATCCTGAGATTTACTTCTTTTAAGAGTTCTAAGCTTGAGTTTCAGACTCAAGTCTGAAGGTCACAGCTTGTTTCCTTGTTATCTTTCTAATCCTAGGATTTATTTGGCATCCTGGTCCTGGAATCACCGAGTCTGCCAAAGGAAACATGGCCCTTTACTGAGTTGTTATGTGCCAGGCACCGTGCTAGACATCTTGTAATATTATCTCATTTAACCCATTCAGTGACTTGCAGGTAGAACCACAATGCCTGTTTCCCTGAGGTTCAAAGATGTAAGAGACTTACCCAAAGTCACTGAGCTCTTAAGTGAAAGAGGGAACCCAGGCCTCTGTGACTCCAGAGCCCCCTGTTCTAAGCTGGATGCTATTCACCTCCTCCGGGCTGTGCCTGCAGAGCGTTCCTTACTCAAGGGTAATTGGAGAATCACAACTCTAAGCTTTGCAGTGGATAGGTCAAAAATCTCCATCAGCCTTGGGCTAAAAGGAGCAGCTATACCCAAACTGCAGGGGGACAGCTTAATTGTCTGCAAATTTCTGCAAATGAATGGAACAGCAGAAATCAATCTCCAATTCATTCCATTCTTGCTGCTGATCCCATTGTGCTAAAAGGTGCCAGGAGGAGGATTCTACTCTACTCAGTTTGCCTGGCATCTGCAATCAAATGCATGTTCAGCCAGCTTTGCTGTACCTGGGGGCAGATTTAAAGTTTGCTTTATTACCTCCTGCGGCTGAAGCTTGCCTACTGAATGGAAGAAACAGTCAACAAACACCAAACTTTCAGCAGCAAATTGAGGAGGTTGGAAGGCCAACTTGCTTCATTTCCAACTATTTATTTCCCCAATATGCTAGGGGCCAAATGTCAGCCTAGCTGAGTCATCTGCTGTAGGTTTAGAGGACAGAGTTATGCTGACAGTAAAACGGAGTGATGTGGAAACTGTCCAGTGGTTCTACATATCACCTCATGGTATGGAAGACCCTCAGCTTGCCCTTTACATCCAGAGCCCTCCCCCGATTAATTACATCCATTCAGTGCTGTCAGTGATCAATGTCTGCCATCTGCGCAGGCGGGCAGGCACCACATCTTCTTGGATTGCTGCTATGTCCCCTGGTTCTCAGCATAGGGCCAGGCCTATAGCAGGCGTCCAAAAAGTATTTTTAAAACATTATTAAATAAAAAATTATTACGTGAATATGAGGTTATTGTAAGAATTAGGATAATCCAGGTAACGGGCATATCTAGCATCTGGTTCAGAGCATTTGCTCCATAGTTGTGTCTGACAAGTACATAAGTGAGATGCCTATGATTCCACATTGATTTCCTCCTCAAGACAGAAATGGTTCCTACATGACAATTGCCATACTGGGTTTGGATTCTTTCATCCTAGGGTGCTCAATGCTTTGTGAAGTAATTCAATCTATAGAAATTTTTTTTAGAAAATTCACCCCTTGGATCACCTCGTAGAAGACTGTTGCTTTCTGGAATAAATGACAATTGATCTGAGACCTGAAGGCCAAGTGGAATTCGTTCAGGTAAAGGGAAACCAGGAGGAGAGAGAATTTCAGGCCTGGGGAACAGCATGTGAAAAGGCACAGAGGCAGAGCCTAGCCAAAGACCAGAAGGGCTGGGGCTGAGAGGGTAGGGCTATAGAAGCCTTCAAAAAGGTTTGATGGGAAAAGAGGCCAGACCTCTTCCATCCAGAGGACGGTTCTGCGTCCTGAGGACTGTGAGAAGCCCTTGATGGTTTTAAGCCGAAGTCTGGGATCTCACACTGCCTTTGACCCTGCCCGGCCAGAGCTGAGGGGCCATCCCCAAGAACACATTTTTTTGAACAGCTTTCTTCCCTGTTATCCTTATTTGAAAAGTTGAACTCAAAAATAAAGCACAAGTAAAACAACCGCTCCACACTCATACACACATGTTCTATACTTGCTCTAAAATGTTAGCTTTCCCATGTTTGAATTGCTAGTCTAAAAAAAAAAAAAAGCAAAGGCTTTGGCTGAAAATTTGCCAAACCACGCTTCCAAGACAGAATTGCCTCTGAAATATTTCATGAATCCAGCAGGAACAGCACAACACAGATCAAGACTCGCTGGTTTCACTGGAGGTGAAAAATGTTTTAAACATATGTAGATTCTTTAGTCAGAGGTCCACTCAGCCACGTGTGACGGTGATGGGGATATAATGGATACAATTTTCCTCTCTCTGCTCTGGCATTGATAAAATATTCATGTTAAGGAGCTACTTCTGAGCACCTGGAGGCATCTTGCCGAGTGTTACAGATGGGCTTGTTTTCCTAATACACGTATGTAGTCCGCCTCAACAGCTGCATTAATTTGCATATGTATTCTAGGTGTGTGAGCACGGACCCCAGGTCCCATGCTTTCTGGTCTGCGTGAGCCCATAAATGTGTGATTAGCCTTCAGAGAAGGCACCCGTTAGAAAACCCACATGTGGAAAAACAATGCCTTTTCAAGTCAGTGGGTGTTTATTGGGTGTTTGCCAGATGCTTCTCCCGTGGAAGTTTCCCAGTAAATGCTACGTGACTATACCGCGGGTACCTCAAACTCAACATGTCCTAAACCAAACTGAGTCCTGCCCTTCCCACTCGCTCCTGCCAACACCCACAAGGTTTCCTGTCTCCCGCTTCTCAGCTGTTAAAGGGCTAGACACTTACTATCTATGGATGGTTTACTTCGTTTCCACCAGACTGCACTCTTAAGCGCATGCCAACGCCTAAAGATCCCACCTGCAGGACTTTCCAATCCTTTCCGTCTCCAGAACCGCATTCCTGCCTTGATCACCATGTTCTGCCTGCTACTGTAGCCCGCCTGCAGGTCCTTCATGACTCTCCGTCCCCTTTTATACATGAGCCCACTGGACAGTAGTCTCAGTCACAACGCCCAGGGCCTCAACACTCTTAGTCTGGGCTTCCCGGAAGCAGACATTGAGATAAAAAGTTGAAAGCAAGTAGTATTTTAGTATTTTTTCTAAAGTTTCTAGAATGAACCCACTGTATTTACAATCAGAAAAAAAAAAAAAAGATTTACTCACAACCCTGTATCAGATAAACAAATGTTTCATTGTCCCTCCTTCCTGGTTTTAATATACTTTTTGCTTAAGTTGAAACTGACAGGTCTGAACAATTCTACATCTTGCTTTTTAAACCTAAATAAGCTTTCCTGCCTCCCCTGTCACAAATCCTACAAACATCATCTTGGGAGCTGCACAGTACACCACGTGGATGCCTTGGCATGTATTTAACCAGCCCCTGTTACCCATACATTTAGGTCCTCCCAATTCTGTCATCAAAAGGCAAATAAAATATCATTGTATGTAGTTTTCTTTGCTTACGTGTTTGCTTTTCTCTAATAAGGGTTCCTTAGGAATGGACTAGCGAAAATGGGATTCCTAGGTCAAGTTGATGAACATTTTAAAGGACCTGTGACATACTGCCAAACCCCTCCATCACCACTGGAAACAGCTCTGATCTTGCCGTGTCCGGGCATCCTCAGTGGTTCTGACACACCCCTCTGGCCACAACTCCTATGGCTCCAACCAAACTGCTTTTGCCTAAACATGCCACGCCCTCTCATGACTTTATGCCTTCATTTGTCCTGTGTTCCTCTGACTTGGATATTCTTCTCTTCTCACTCACCTGTAGTCCTCTACCTGCCTTAACACATAGAGACACACACACACACAAACATACACACAAACACACCCCACAACAGGCACCTACTGCATATTATGTGTGTCCTTCTTGAGTTCAGGGTATGCAGTGGTTTCTGGATAGTTTCTAGTAACTTCAGGTTTCTTCTGCCAGGTCCCACTTGTATGCAAACACATGCTTCAGTTTTTAACTTTAATAAAGATTATTTAATAAATAAATATTTGTTTAATGAATGCCGTCAAATAGATGGCAAGCCGATTGCATCTCTTTTCTTCTTTTTCCAAAAGAGTTTCTGAGTTTGTTTTCCACTCCTTAAGGCAACCTCAGAGAAGAGAAAAACCTTGTGTTTCACTTAACACCCAATGCATTTGTCCATCAGATTGGAAGGGACACCCATTATCCCCTCTCCCTTGCAGCTGAGTTGCCTCATTAACTGGCACCAGACAGCACGGGCTGTGGGTGTGGACGGCACAGCCACCCCGCAGTGAGGCTTGACCTCACGTGTGCCCGGCTCAAGGAGAGATGGGATGATGGCTGATGTCACCGGGTTATTCTAGGATGAAGTTAGAGAAACCCAGTGTATGACTGGATCAAATATAAAACCAAGTGCTTCTTTACTTTTTTACCCTAAAGAATCTTCTGATGCTGCAGGGAAAGGAGGGCCCCAAGTCAAACTTCCCCAACGGCAGGGGTGACATCAACCCTCCCCTTAAGGATGGAGTGTTCCGTCTCAGACAAAGGAACAGAGGGAGGACATTTAAGGCAGTCCTGCATTTAAGAAGAGGGAAGCACACAGCGCCAGGATGCACCCTCTAGATTTGGTCTACTGTTGAGATCCTTGGTCCTCCTGTTTTAACCTACTTGCTTTGTTTTTGGTTGTTAACTGGTTGATGTTATGGCTGCAAATCCTAAAATTAGAAAGCTATTTCCCACACTGGCCGCCAAAGTCGATTGCTTTCTTTGTCCAACCGATTTTTAAATATCCTTCATGACTAAAATTCAAGATTATTTTGCGTAGGGAGTTAGACTCAATATTTAACCTAAATCCTCCTCCTTTTTTTCCTCTTAAAATGTCCTTTCTTTCATTGAAGCCTCCCCAAACTTTCGGTACTAGTCCTCTTCCTCTTTTGTTAAAGACATTTTAATGAAGACACCAGGGTTATATTAACCTACTTAAGCAGTAATCTCCCTTTTATCTGGCTCTCTTCAGTGAAGTCCGGAATTGGCACAGTTGTCTTTCATCAGCCCGTTCCATGTCTCTCTCCTCCCTTTGTTCTGTGGTTTTTGTTTGATTACAGATCCTCACATTTTAATTCAGCCCCAACCGCTGTTCCACATGACACAGTTTACATTAATAAATTCATCTTTGCAGTGATGCATGCAATGTCGCGTGTCTTCACACATCATTGATTACTGAGGCCTTTGAAGGTTCAAAGGTGTGTCAGATCTACCCAGAAAAAGGGAAAAAGAGAGCACATTTGATATTCTCCAACATCTGAGGTTTCCCTGAGCCCAGTGGTTTGATGTTAGGATGGTAAAACAACAACTGTTTAAAAAAGAGGAGAGTGTGTTATAAATATTCAGTTGCCGTGTAACACTCATTCTTCCTTAAAGGACTGAAGGATCAGGCTCCTTTTTCAAAGTCAGGATTGACAGATACAGCAACTATTTGATAATGGAGCTTGGAGAATCTCTTAAGGGACCACGAGAAATGTTTCGCATCCCAGCGATTCTGTGAATGTGTCCCACAGGAAGGGAGGTTTCATTTATTTTCGTATACTTCTCCACATTGAGTGCTTAAAGAGTTTTACAAATAGGAAAATATCTTCGAAAATCACATTTTTTGAGCATTTACTATGGATTAGACACTAGGTCTTACAAAGCACTTTTCTCTTTAATACTCAGTCTCTGTAGGTACCATCATAGTCCCATGCTACAGATCAGAAAACCGAGGTCCAGGAACGTTGCTTAAGGGCATACTTCTGGTGAGTGGAGGAACCAGGATCTGAATCCTGACTGTTATATTTGGAGACTGCATTATTATCTACTCCTTGTCTTCCGTGTCTGTCATTAAAATTAAAATTTTAATTACTGAAATAATCATATTCAGGATCTCTTCCAGTTAAACTTACATGCATTACATTCATCCTTTATCTGGTCTATGAGCTTCACCTTCAATATATATTCAGAATTTCTTACTCTGCCACCCCTTTCTCAACTTCACAGTCCTGGTCCAAGCCAACATCCTCTTCTGCCATGATTACAGCAAAAGCCTCCTAACTGGTCCCCCAGCCTCTGCCTTTGTGCCCACTTCAGAGCCTCTGCTCTTGCTGCACGGTCACCCAAGAATGCTCTACACCTGCGTCCCTATGGCTTGTGCTCTTATGTCAGCCAAGTCCTCCCTGATGCCAGTGTTGAGCATTGCATGATATCCCCAACACCTGCTATCTCTCCTCTGTGCTTTATTTATATCACATCACTGTTATCGTCTAATGTGCCACATGTTTTACTTATTTATATTACTTTTTGTCTGCGCCCTCTCCCCTCTAAACCAATACACAAGATGCATGAGGCAGGAATTTGCTTTTTATCTTTCTTATTTACTGTTCTAATGCTAGTAAACCAGAACAGTCGTTGGCACCTGGTTAGTGCTCAAACAACATAAAAATTCAGTGAATGATGAATTAATCTAGTTGAGAAGGCAAAATGAGCCTTTATGGAGTAACACAGTCAACTGAGATGCTCCGGTGTGTTGACTGACTGTTAGCAGAAGCAGAGATGGCACCTGAGTCACGTGATCAGGAAGGAGGGCTGAATGCTAAGCTGATTTTGCAGGACGGTTAAGATTTGGATGGACAAAGTAGGAACTCCCAGGTAGAAACAACAGAGATAATAATACCAGCATCTTATACTCACTGAATGCTTGGCAGGTGCCAGCACTATCCCAAGCACTGTATACAAAAATCCCTCGAAACAGCATTTTGGTAGTTACTATTATTAACCTCATGATATGGATGAGGAAACTGAGGTACAGTTAAATAATCTTGAAAGAATCGTTCAAAGTTAAAGGAAACGTAAGGTTTGAAATAGTGGCAGTATGGGCCCTTATTCTAAGGTTTAGAAGTAATAGAAGTAAAGCACTTAGCTCTTAGAAGATTCTCACTAAAACATGACTGTCATTATCAGTAAATAGGTAGTCCACAGAGATTACAACAAGAATTTTGGTGTTATTTCCCTTCTTTCTCATGCCTTGTAAGTGGACTGATGCATGAGGTCAAACATGTTTGTGAACTCCTTCCCTTTCATCTGCAGAAGTTTCTGTCTTATGTTGGACACACTGGGTAGCAACCTTGAGGACACCCTAGTGTCTAGTTAGATGTCTAGGCTCTAAGATTATGGGCATTTTATATTTGAAGGAACTTCAATATCTAAGCCAGAGGCTGGAAGATCAGACAGGAGGACACTGCTCTGAAAGTAGTATCTTCTCTGTCCAAGAAGCAGCATCTTTCCCTCCTTTAACATGGAATGTTTATAACAATGCTGCCCTCTGGATCTGTCAATATCTTCCTTCAGGTATACTTGGCTGTTATTTACTGTAAGTGGCAGTTCAGAATAGTGAGTGATTAATAGACTGTTAATTTGATGGTCTGTGTTCAAATCCCAGCTCTGCCACTTACTAGTGATGTGCTAAAATTATTCAATCATTCTGTGCAACAGTTTTAACATATATAAAATGGAGACTTAATAGTATCTACATCATAGGGTTTTTGTTGGTGGTGGTGCTGGTGTGTGTGTGTGTGTGTGTGTGTGTGTGTGTGTGTGTACAAACCAACACAAATATGTATATATAGTGCTCTTTAAGTGCTATTGTTTTTCTTTCCGGGTACATTTAGGGTACACTCTGTAGAGGTATTTCTCCCATACATGTAGAGATAGTTCTGGGCTCAAAGAAGCAACTATCAGTTTCAATTAATCTGGGTAGACTCCCATTTACTTTACCTCTTTTCCCAGTGCTCACATCTTATCTGCTTCAATGCTTTCTTGATTCACACATCAGAATACTTCTTATCATAATCAAAATGCTTCAAACCAGTAATAAAAATAAAATCTTAAGAGCAGCCGGCATGGATGGGGGCAGACATATCACAAACAGTAAAAAAAAGATAAGGATGACAGCAGATGTCTTGTCAGAAACTGCAAGTTTGAAGACTGTGAAGCAAATCTTTAAAATACTCAAAGGAAAAAAAAGTCAATCTAGAATTCTAAATATCTAAATATGAAAATATCTCCCAGAATTGAAGGTGAAATAAAGACTTTTTCAGACATACAAGAGGTGAAAGAATTCTACCAGCAGAAGAGCATTATAAAGAATGCTAAATACACCTTCAGCAGAAAGGAAAACAATATCAGATAGAAATATAAATCTACAAAAAGGAATGAGAAGCACAAGGAACTGTGGATATGTGGGAAAATATGACTTTTTTTCTTATTTTTACATGTCTTGAAAGGGTGATTGACTGCTTAAAGCAGAAACAATGACATTCTAGTGTAGGGTTTATTTACAATATATGGAAAAGTAAAATGTTACAGCCATACTGCAAAGGCTGGGAAAGGGGGAAACAGAAGTACACTGTTTGTAAGCTTCTTACACTATATGTGAAGGGCTCAATATTACTTGAAGACAAACTGTGATGAGTATAGATACTAAAAGTCCCAACACAACCACTGAAATTACTAAAGACTATTTCTTGAGGCCACGCTCTTCAGTTTGGTTCCTGATGCTACTTCTTACTGTACGGGCCAGATCCTAGGGACATCTGGACCATCCCAATAGCCTCCCAACTTTCTTACCCTCTTGTCCTAGTCTCATGCTCCTTCAGCCCATCTAGATATTCTCATACACTAGGCATTCTGAAATACTATTTATCAAAGGTTATCTTTAAGGTAGCACAGAATAGGTACTCGGTGGATATTTGTTGCAAAAAAAAAATGAACAAATGAAGTCATGAGTCTTCTTTGCTTGTTGTGTGGTCTACTCTATCCTCTTAGCTTGACATTCAAGGCTCCTCTAAAATTGGAGCTCAGACAACTTTTCTAATTTTCTTTCTTTAATGGAATCACCTGCTTTAGATCAAATGTTATGGTGCTGTGTTCACTGAACAGGTTTTATGTTTTCCTGTTTTGTATATTACCTCATAGCATCCGTCTTACTTGGAATGTCCTTCCCACTTAAATTCAAAAGATGCTGCCTCCTCCCAGAAGCCTTCCCTGATCATCCCAGTCAAGCAAGTTGTGGAAGTTAGGGAGGGGAAGTTGTCACCCAGGCAACCAGACTGTCGCTAGTAATTAGCAGGTTATTGGCTGTACCAGTGAGATCACCCTTAGAACCCTGCTGTAGTAACTCTGATAAAATTGTAAAATGATTTTAATTATTTTACAGACTTTGATCATGCACGTCTATACTGACTTTTTGAATTTCCAGCTTGCAAAGTCTTATTCACTTTTTTTTTAAAGAAGAGCAATGTTGTATACGGCAGTAAGCCCATAATCTTGAACCCTATTAAGACAGTATGAGGTGGTCAAAGGGCCAGACTCAGGAAAAAAGACCAGCATTGTAATAGCTTAGAGGCATATCCAGATTACTGGATTGCCAGGAATGGTACATTCTCATTACATGAAACTTAACAGGTCTTGGGTTATGTGTGTATATGTGGGGGGATGTCTCATATCTGTTAGACTAAATACTTCTTTTTGAAGATAAAAACAAAAGCAACTGAATCTCCCATCTATGTGGCAGATCAACTTTTGTTGAGCAAAACTGAGGCTTGGCAAAGTTAAGCAACTAGTCCAAAGCACACAGAAAATCAGTGACAAGTGGGAAGTATTGATTTGAGTCTCTATCAATATTTCTCCAGAGGTACACTCGATCTTGACATTATTCAAAGGACAAGATTAAGACTTGTTTTTCATTTCCAAAGGTTTTCAGGGGACTTTTTATGAGAATTGGAAAATACTTCAGCAGGGCCCTGACATTCAAAGGCATTGGTACTTTTTCCTTTCAACTAAAATTCAGATATCAAGAACTCAGGTGTAAACATCATCACTTTCAAGTTCAAATTGAACAGTAGTCTTGAATCCAGCCTTGTGGCTGATCAGAAGTAGAAGAGAAAAGATCACACTTGATTAGCTCAGTATTGTTTACGCGTGCCGCCTTTTTCGTCCCCTCCCAGCACATAACTGTGGTCAGTCCAAGAGAACTATATGTAAATTGACTGACTCTGCATTGACACATGCCTGTAAAGCACAGACTCTCATATTAAGGATTTAAACTGGGCTCCAGCAGGGACTCTCAGTCCTGAAAATTGAAATCATGAGTCGTGATGGCAATAAAATGCTCATGAAATGTGGTCATGGCCCAGGGATAATTATTCTGCAACTGCACTTTCCTTCCTGTGATTGGTCCTTTAGCTATGGTCCAGGGTGGATGCTTTCCGTCTCACATTACAGGAGCTGTTGGAGAACTTCTCCGAGAACAGGGGAACTGTTCAAGCATGCAGATTCCAGCTGCAGATCCCTGAGCAAGCCTTCTGTCTGGGATCATGTTTAGTCTCCTAAACATTAGTTTGGTCTCTGGGCTGCTCCGAGAGAGCACTGCGGACCCATATGATAGTTCATGATGGTTGGGCTGATTGCCATGTTGTGGGTAAAATCAGCAGATTAAAGTAGTCACGGTGTTTCCCCAGAACAAATCCAAATGTGCTCAGTTGAAGAAATTCATGTCACAGAGTCAAATACCCCAATGATGTAGTAAGTGTTGGAGGAGGCAGAGACTGAGTAGGGGATGAGGAGGAGTTAGAACAAGAAGTTCATCTCACCAGGAATGGGAATGGTGTGACTGTTTATTTTGTAGACAGAAGTTGAATGAGCCTAAAAATTGCCAACAGAGCTAAGTAAGCAATATTAAGGAGAAACCACCCTCACTCTCACATTCCCATCAGTGGATGTAACCACAATGCCTTCCCCTATCAACTCAGAGGATTATTTAGCTTCTGTACAGAGCTCAGGCAAAAACACTATCAACATCAGTTTCGTAAGTGAAGCAGTCCTGCAAAACTATCACATCTTCCCCCACGGAGTTATTAAGCCAGGTCATACTTAAGAAAATGATTTTACAGGAGAGTCTATGTTTGCTCAGTGAGTCTAGATAAGGTTAGCTTCCTTCTCTTCGGGGCAATAATAGGTGTGTCTGGGAAAAGCAAGATGTCCCTGGATTTCCAAGAACTCAGAATACACAGGGAAAACAGAACTGCACAGCTAATGAGAAGCATAGCAGTTTTCCTTTTAAAGTGGAGGGGAAAAAAGTAGTAATAAAAGATGAAGGAAGAAAGAAAAATGTAACAAAGGAAGACAGATGAAACATGCTTAAGGTTTCTGTCGATCGGCACTATTTTATTGTATCAGCATGGTGCTCGAAAGGAACTAGAGCTGACAAGTTAATGAACTCTAGTTAGAAATTTCCAGATGAAGCTGAGAATGGTGTCAGCACCTGCCTCGTCCTCATCATCTGAGACCTTGCCTCGCATAAAGGTCTTGATCATTACAAAGGAGACCGAATTATCTGCACTAACAATAACCATCAATCAAGTGCTAAGAAGACAAAGGTTGTGCAAATCAATGCAGGGGCAATGGGGGCCTTTAACGAAACCAGGCTGCGCTGGAGTTAGAAAACCCTCATCCCTGCTCCACATTTAGTAGGTGTGTCACTTTAAGTAACTCCCTTGAATCTTTCTGAATCCAGGATTTGCTCCTATAAAATGGGAATAATAATGCCTATCTTAACAGACTGTAATAAAGACTGAAGGTGCCATAAGGCATGGATTGCTTACTATTTCAAAGTTCTACTTGGTAGAACGATGTCAAATGAATTAGAATTTAGAGGTTCTTTTATACCAGGGATTCTCAATGACAGCACTCTCTGGTGTCCATGGGAAAATTTCCATGTTCTCTATCAAAATTATTTGTGAAATTCTATTTGTTAACACACAGATGTGAGTGATACACTCATTCTCAAAAGGCTTAAGTACCACAGATTTAAACTCTTTGGAGTGAAGACTTACTTTTTTACATTGTTTCTGATCTTACAGGGTTTTTTTTCAATGATTCATAAAACTGATATTTATTCAACACCTACTACATGCCATGCACTGTTCTTGATACTGGGGTTAGACTGGGGAAACAAACAGAAAAAAAATACGTCTCTCAATAAGCTAATATCTAGTGGATTTATTCTTCAGGATAACCATATGTGTTGTGGCACAAATATCTAAACTGTATATTTAGAGAAAAATGGAACTAGAAAGTAACTTGTGTGAGACCAACCCATGACTTAGTGGCTGAGTTAAGCATGGTTTGAGCCGAGACTCATTCCAACAGCCCAGGAGTGAATGCAGGTATAAGGGAACAGAATTAATGTCAGAATCACTCCTTTGGTCTGATAGACAAAAGCACGCTTAGGGTGTCACCCCTTGGGATTTTCATAGGGAACGGCAATACCATACGGATGTGGCCAGTGGAATTCTCAAACTTTACCAAAAGGGAACAAAACACATCTCTTCCTGCTGGCTGAGAATGTACTGTAAGGAAATAATTCAACTTAAGATAAAGAGTTAGCAAATGGTTCACGGACAGAGCACTGTTTCTGCTAGAAGATGATGAAGTAAGAGAAAGTAGGGGAGAGAGTAAGAGGGAAAAGTAGGAGACAGAGAAAAGGAAGGAAAGAAGAAGGGAGGGAAGGAGGGAAGAAGGAAGGAAAGGTAAAAGGAAACCATTAAAATGTTCCATAAAGAACTGTTCAGTGTTTACAAACATACTGGCTTGTCAACTAGAAGAAATAAGGTGCAGCCTTTAAAAATAATAAGATCATGTAGCAACACAGAATATGGTCATCATAAAATAAGTTGAAAAATTACAGAACAAGGAGGGCTGGTCAATATGGCAGAGTGGTAGGACCACAAGCTTGCCTCTCCTCACGACTACAACAAAACCACAACTGAATGCTAACCATTGAAAAAAGGACTGGAACCCAGCAAAAAGATCTTCAGCAACTGGAAACATAACGAGGGAACCGCAGCAGGATGGTAGGAGGGGCATGCTCGCAATTTAATTGGGACCCATACCTTCCAGGTGGGCAACCCACAAGCTGAAGATCTGTTAGGTCGCAGAGGCCCTCCCACAGGAGTGAGAGGTCTAAACCCCACTTCAGGATCCCCAGCTTGGGTTCTAGCATTGGGAAGAGAAGGAGACCCCAGGACATTTGGTTTTGAAGGCCAGCAGGACTTGGCTCTGGGAGCCTCACAGGACTGGGGGAAACAGAGACTCTATTCGCTTGGGAAGCGTACACAGAAAATTGCGTGCAACAGGTCCAAGGGCAGAGGCAGTAATTTCATAGTAACCTGGGCCTGACCTGCCTGATGGATTTGGAGGGTCTCCTGGGGATGTGGGGGATGGCTGCGGCTCACCCAGGGGACAGAAAAGCTGGCTGTGGACATTCTGGGAGTGTTCATCTACATAAGCTTTCCTGGAGGCTGACATCTTGATATGATCATTAACATCAAGACCTAGCCCCACCCAACAGCCTGTAGAGAAGCTTTAGGCCAAACAACATTCAGGGTGGGAACATAGCCACACCCATCAGCAGACTTCCTAAGCCACAAAAGCCTCTAGACAGCCCTACCCACCAGAGGTCCAGGACCAAGCTTCACCCAGCAGTGGGCAGGCACTTGGCTCTTCCTGCCAGGAAACCTGCATAAGCCTCTAGTCCAGCCTCATCCACCAGGGTCAGATGCTAGAAATAAGAAAACAACAATCCCAAAGCATGTGGAAGGAGTCCACAAACACACAGAAAGAGGATATGAAGTAGCAAAGGAATATTTCCCAGGCCAAGGCACAAGATAAAATCCCAGAAGAAGAAACAAGTGATGAGGAGATAAGCAATTTATCTGAGAAAGAGTTTAAAGTAATGATGCCGAAGATGTTTAGAGAACTCAAGAGGAGTATAGATACACGGAGCGAAGTTATTAGCAAAGAGTTGGAAAATATAAATACCCAGAGTTGAAGAATAAAATCTCTGAAATGAATAACACACTAGAAGGAACCAAGAATAGACTAAATGAGGCAGAAGAACGGATCAGTGAGCTAGAAGACAGGTTAGTGGAAATCACTACTGCAAAACAGAAAAAAGAAAAAAGAATGAAAAGATATGAGGATACTTTAAGAGAACTCTGGGACAACATGAAATGCACTATTATTCACATTATAGGGGTCCCAGAAAGAGTAGAGAGAGAGAAAGGACCCGAGAAAATTTTAGGAGCAACAATAACTGAAAACTTCCCCAACCTGGGAAAGAAAACAGTCACCCAAGTCCAGGGAGTGCAGAGTACTACACAGGATCAACCCACAGAGGAATAGACCAAGGCACATGGTGACCAAATTGACAAAAATTAAGGATAAGAAGAAAATATTAAAACTAGCAAGAGAAAAGCAACAAATAACATACAAGGGAACTCCCATATGGTTATCAGCTGATTTTTCAGCAGAAACTCTACAGGCCAGAAGGGAGTGGCACGATATGTTTAAAATGATGAAAGGGGAAATCTTACACCCAAGAATACTCTGTCCAGCAAGGCTCTCGTTTAGACTTGATGGAGAAATCAAAAGCTTCACAGATAAACAAAAGCTAAAAGATTTCAGCACCACCAAACCAGCTTTACAACTAATGTTAAAGGAACTTCTCTAGTCATCAAACCATAAGGAAGAGAATAAAAAGAAGAAAGAGAAAAAGAATAAAAAGAAAAATTACAGAACAAACTTGCCTCTACACTATGTATATATATGTGAAATATATTTGGATAAGAAACAGAAGGGAATATTCACTGAGTGTTTTGCTGAGGAATCATGATTTTTTTTCAAAATGGTTTTAATGCTGTTATAGATTTCACAACACAGAAACTTAAAAAAAAAACCAACCCAAAACATATGTCCCCAGACTTGTTTTTATTAGCCTGTATTGTAATGAATGTTGAAGTCTGGTCTGGAAACCAAATTTGCTTTGAAAATAAAGGGTCTAATTATTGTTCTAAGTTTTAATCACCAGCCTGTGCAGTCGGAGCAGACAGGCTGGGAAGACGTGCAAGTCAGTCTGACAGGATTACTGAGTGAAGAGTCTGCGCTAGAAGCTGCTGTCTTCCCTCACTTGAACTTCAGCAGAGGAAATAGGAAGTCTCGCATCTCCACCAGGGACCTGGCTTCAGTGGTCTGAATCACAGAACAGGCTGCAGGCTGAGCTGGGGGCAAGGAGGAGCCTAAAATTAAGGAAAAGGGGAAGCTAGTGAGAGGGGAGAGAAAACTGGTAAATGCGGTCAATGACTGGTAACCGACTACCCGCCAAAGTCTCACGTCTACAGGGAGTGATCTTGGTTTTCGTCCATGCCCGAGCATGTTGGCTCCAACCCTGGTCTCTAACTCTGAGAACCTATCCATGTTCCATGCTTCTAGCATCAAGGGTGAGAGATTTCAGGGGACTTTTCACTGGTATCTTGCTATTCAAAGCATGAAACTCAGAGCATCTCCTGGGAGCTTGTTACAGCCCTAGGTCCCACCCTGGAGGCATGGAATTGGAACTTGAATTTTCACAAGATCCCCACATTAAAATCTGCATGTCCGTCAAAGCCTGAGACACACTCATCTGCATAATTCCTGAAGACTTCTGACTCTGTTTACACAGACTTCATCTCCTCTTTCTAGCCCTTAGAACAAAGTCTTGAGATAGAAATGCACGTGTGGAAGCCATCAGACTGTATTTCACGGTATCTCCAGTCTTATCACATTCTAGAGATCAAGAGTGTGCCCTAAAGGCAATTTCCCACTAGGCTGTGAAATCCTCCTACCTCCAGGGGAGGGGACCAATCCATGTGGTTCACTACTGTAGCAGCCAAACTTGGCACCATATGTGGTCACACTCAGTGAGCCAAAGTGATGGAGTGGGCAAGTGTGATTAGGCCCCAGGAACCAGTGAAGTACATGCACAGTAGTCGGGAACGTAAGCTTCCTGACAGCAGGAAGTGTTCACAGCTGAACCCTAGTGGACAGCAGAGTGCCTGCCACAGGAGATGCTTGAGTAATGATTAAATGACATAGTCATGACACTAAATACACAATGGAAAACATCTTTGTGAAATAAAATTGATGAAGTACTAAAAGCCTGTGAGCTCATGGTCAGATATGGGATGTGGTGGTAGTGGGCTGGAATTAATCCTTGGCTTCCATTTACAAATCGAGCACCTTAGTTTACACATCTATACAATGGGGTTGATAAACTCACATCCAAGATTGCTGTGACATTTAACCAAATGTGTATTTAAATCTATAGAGATGAAAAGTCACCTGAAACTCTAAGCCAAGCAAGGGTCAGCAAATTTTGTCTGTAAAGGACAAGACAATAAATATTGTAGGCTCTGTGGGCCATACTGTTTCTGCTGCGACTATTAAACTCCGTCCTGGCACCAATGCAGCCACAGACAGTGTATCACTGAATGGGCGTGACTGCATTTCAGTGAAACTTCATTGATAAAGTCAGGTGGTGGGCCATATTTGGCATGTGGGCTGTGGCTGGTTAACCACTGTTCTAAACTTCTGTATATATTAATAGTCATTACCCTCCAGCTTCTAACTGCTGGCAGGAAACATGCCATAGAGCTCATGCATTTGTTTGAAGTATTTTCTAATCTGTAAAAATGTAAACTATTGGATGAGAACATATAGAGAGCTCTAAACACGTTGAATCATGTACAAGACCACACTTCTTTAGAGAAGCTCTGATTATATAGGGCATTGAAAACTTTAGTCTCATCCTAACCCCATGAAATAGGTGGTAGTACCTTTTTACTTTATAAGACGGGGCCCAGGCTCAGAAAGGGAAACCAGTTTACATAAAGTTGTATCAGACATGGCTTTTGGAGCTGAGGGCTACTGGTTCTAGATCAGACGGATTTCACTAAAACCCTGGGCTTTGTGTTGTGGTTCTGTGGGCAAGTGTCACCTGCTAACATGAAAATGTTAAAGGAAGAAAAAAGAATATTGTAAATTGTGTCCAAAAATGTCAACAGCCTGCTTTTTGCTCCATTGTTACAGCGACAATCCTGACATTTAAAGTCAAAGCTCTGTAAGTTATAAGCCTAATAGGCAGCAGGGAAGCACAAAACCCGTGAAACTCAACAAGACACCCTCAGCATAAGAAAGTAACACGTCAGACTCGAACCTGCCACGTGTCAACACAAGCTAAAGACGCAGGACTTTAGAAGAGTCTCGCTGGGGAGTGCACATCTGAGCTAAGGCGAAGTAAGAAGAAATACTTCTATGACGCCCAGGTGCTGCAGGAGCTGGAAGCTACCCATTAACAAAGCCCTTCCCAAGCCTGGGACCCGTTCCATAGCAAGTTCTCAGGGAAGGTGATAATCAGATCTCTTCTCCACCCTGCTTCTCTTGTTAATAACATTATAAAATCATCCTGCTAAGCATCTCTCAATATATAGATAAGACCATTTATAATTAGCACCCATCTTGTATTCAATAATAAATGGACTTAAGCGTTTGAAGAAAACATTCTTAGGTTTAAAAATTCAGTGACTGCATAAGAACATAGTAAACAATAATAGGGATTTGTTACACCCTGGGTGCCATGTTAAGCATTATACTTACAGTAAGTGTAGAATGTTTTAATCTCATTATTAGGAACTTGCTAGCTTTTAATATATATTTCAAAGCAGTTAAAATGAATCAGAATTGTATCAACAATTTGTGTCCAGTAATATTGCTCAAGAAAACTGTATGAAGCCAAATTAAGTCACTGTTCAGTTTTCTACACAGCATAGTTCAACAATTTCAAATTTACAAATAATTCAGTTTTACTGATGGAATTACTTTCTTCAGGATTAGTTGCACTGTGTATACATTTTATGCCAAATATTTGGTTCATTGATTGGTTTTTGCCAAATTAAAATTTTCCAAAGGCAACGTCTAATCTGTGGGTTCTGTTTTGTGGCTTTATTCTACCAAGTCCAGTTTTGCTGTTCTATATTTTTGACAAGAAGTTTTGATTCTTGCATCAATTTCTAATGAATAATAAAATTTCCTTGGTACAGGACTGGCCATTGTCATTTTATTTTGTTCTCCTTTTTCGACCAGGTCTAATTTTCCACAGCACATTTTTTTTTGTGTGTGGTTTTCCATGATGCCAGCAGTATTTGATCCTTCAGCCTACTTTCCCTCCACAACAAAGTTTACTGCTTGCAGTTTCAGCCACTGCCTGTTTTATTTCGTGTGCATTATCTCTGTCTCTAGCAGTAACATATTAATTGCATTCAAGACCAGTGGTGTGTATCTATTTCTTAGAGTAAGAGCATTAGTAAAGTAATGACATAACACCTGAATTCAAAGCATGGTCCAAATGCCAAGGTCAAAACAGCAGTGTCAAAACATCTTGCTTTGAAAAGTTGAAGTTAAGGTCATACAAGACCTCAAGGAATGGAGAATTCAATTTAGACCTGAAAAAGTGGGGACTCAGCTTAGCTCAGCTCTTAATGAGGATCTGGGCTGAAAATGGCCTCCTCCCATCTTACAGTGGGCATTTTACCACCATTTTCTCGTGGAGTCTTCATTATAGCTCCAGCAGGCAGGGACTATCCCCATTCCATAGACTGGGAAACCGAGGCTCAGAGTATCTTGCCTAGGACCATATGGCTTATAAATGGCAGAGCTGGGATTTGTACCCTGCAGTCACTCACACTCTACATTGTCTAGGCTCAAGGGTTTACTGAGTTTTCTTGGGCAAATAAGACTGTCTCACAGTCTCAAGTCTATGCCTCTGTCTCTCTGAATTTTGCCTTGAATTTGATGTGAATTTCAAGAGGTCAGGGCCCTGCTACCTGAGTTTGTTATTTTATAAATCATTTTGCACTTAGGCCACCATCTACCCATGATGGGACACACTCAAAGGCCCTGGTGCCTTGATTTGTTCTCAGTTAGAGCAGTTGGACACCTGCCTTAGCTGTAGAAGGCTGCAATGACTGGAGACAAATGAGTTTGACTCTCTCAGGAAAGGGTGTGAGCTAAGAATAATGCAGCATTTCAAGTGTCACTTGGAACATTTCTGAATTAATGGGTGTTCTGAGGAAGAAATTGACTTCTTTGTTTATTTTGGCAAATATTATATTCAGCAGAATATAATAACACTCCCCCATCAAGAGCCTCAACGTGTATGAACATATTGAAAGCTCTAAGAAGTCCTGTTAGCAAGAAAATAAATCCAGGGCTCCCCAGATATGGCTGGCTGCCCCTTCTCCCTTCTCCCAGCCTTGCTGGCATGATAACTGCTCCTGCAGCAGCCATCTTGCAACCATGAGGACAAGAATAAAGGTTAAAGCCATCAAATGAAGGATACTGGGATGAAATGGAGGAATCAACTGGCTTTCTCATGGCATTATCCAACAGCTGAATCAACCACAACAATCATCCATCCTGGGACCTCATGTTAAATAGGGAATACAACCCCTACTCAATAAAAGATATTCTTAATCAGGGTTGTTGATTGGTACTTTGAGAATCAAGTAAGATCCTGGACTTAAGACTGTGTATCTAAGATGGGTGGGTGTGTGTGCGTGTGCGTGTGCGTGTGCGTGTGTGTACACCACATATATACATATATATAAAATACTACTTAGCCATAAAAAGGATAAAATAATGCCATTTATAACAACACGGATGGACTTGGAGATTGTCATACTGAGTGAAGTAAGACAGAAAGAGAAAGAAAAGTACCATAAGAGATCGCTCATATGTGGATCTAAAAAAAAGAAAGAAACAAATGTACAAAACAGAAATTGACTCACAGACATAGAAAACAAACTTATGGTTACCGTGAAGGAGAGGAAGTGGAAGAATAAATTGGGAGTTCAGGATCTGTAGATACTAACTACTATATATAAAATATATAAACAAGGTCCTACCCCAAGATATAGCACAGGGAACTGTATTCAGTATCTTATA
Organism: Camelus ferus; assembly: GCF_009834535.1. Classification (NCBI taxonomy): domain Eukaryota; kingdom Metazoa; phylum Chordata; class Mammalia; order Artiodactyla; family Camelidae; genus Camelus; species Camelus ferus. The sequence continues at coordinate 55,748,205 of NC_045704.1, read as the reverse complement.
ATAGCCTATAAAGAAAAATATGAAAAGGAATATATATATATATATATATATACACACACATGTAAAACTGAATCACTATGCTGCACATCAGAAATTAACACATTTAAACTGACTATAATTCAGTTTAAAAATACAGAATTTTAAAAAATAAAATAAAACTGTGTATCCCATAACAATTCATTATCATTTCCACTTTAGTTACAGAGGAGTATAAACTCCTTGGCCAAATGCATCCTTAACTGACACCTGCTCAATATTTATGGACTAAATGAATACATTTTCCTACAACTTGGAAGTGGAAAGCACACTGCTTTCTGAAGGTGAATCACGGGTTCTCCTCCACAAACATGCTCTCATGGGGTTTTCACAGTCATCCCTACACAGAGCACCTAAACTACAAAGGAAAGGTGATTCCTTCTAGATAAACATGAAAGTGAAAAAGGCAGGAAGAAGCAGACAAAAACACCTGACATTCCTATTGATATAAACATTTTCAAAGTCACAAATCCTCTCCCTGACTAGCTCTTGCTAAACCTGCCCCAGCCACATAAATTGCCACCAACCAATAATGCATTCAATTGGCTTCAGTCTTTTATGTGATCATTAGTTCAAAACCAGAGACAATTTGTTAGGTGTGAAAAATGCTACCAACAGCACCCGAATTTACATCTGAAAATTGATCTGGGTCACGTTAGGCTTTTAGGACGGCCTCCTCTAGAAGTCAGTGCAGCCACAAAGCATGATAAAAATTATGACGGGTGTGCAGCAGTGTGGCAAGCTCATTGTGAATTTCATTGTGTCTCTAAAGAGCCACAGTTGGTGAAGTGTTATTGATGAGATGGTGAGCCTTACCTGGAGCCATCTTTCTGGATGATTTAATATTGACAACTCAACTCAATAAACCATAACTTGGGATAGGCAAAAGAGTGTTATAATAGCCTGATGCCTTTCATTATATTTAGTTTCTGATCAGATGATTAATAGAAGGCATGTTAAACTACTTGTGAGCTGCTAAGATTAAGAAAGTTATAAGCACTGAGGGAGTAGAAGTCTCATCAGTTCACAGCTTGGGGTGCATGTTGAAAAGAAGTTTCTAACAACAGTTCTATTGAGTTTCTTTGAATTGGCATCTTTTCCAACACCAATTTCGTTTTTCATGTTATTGGAAGGCGGCAGAGAGTAGCAGAGAGAGAAACAGAATTTTAGTGGAGCTGATGGATGTGTATTGCGGTCTGTTACAGGTTCTACAATACTGGGAACTTCAGGAACATCTCTAAATCTCAATTTCCACATCCACAACATGGGGACAGTGATCATTTTTAAAGAATTTATTTTATTTTTTATTTAACTGAAGTATCATTGGCTTACAACGTTGAGTTAGTTTCTGGGGTACAGCATGGTGACCTTGTCCCTCCTCCAGCGAGCGTGCAGGACCGCACATGTGAGAACTGGGTGCACTTACGTTGCCTTCCTTCTGGCTTTCCCGTCCTTATTATCCTTTCTAATTCCATCACATCCTTGTTTACCCTGTTCAGTGTGAAGTTATGTAAATTGTCCTAATGCTTTATTCAAGCAGGCGGGACAAACAGTGAATACACGTAAAAACACCCGTTGGGAGTTCCCCTCGAGGGTATTTCGAGAATCAAGTAAGATACTGTATTTAAAACTGTGTATCCATACCAACCCATTATCATTTCTACTTTAGTTATGGGAGAGTCTGAACGCTTATAAATATCCAATTACTATGTATTTAGTGAAGAGATTTAGAGAGCATGGAAGCATATCAGCTTCTATTGTGGTTTTGAATCATTCTTATTAAGGATCAAGTTAATTGCTCCCAAACTTATTACTTATTTTCCCATAAAAAAAAAAGCAACCATCTTACCAAAAAGTCTGTGGAAAGGAAAGACACCATTCAAAACATACCATCTGGGAATAGATATAAAACATATTTTTTTCCTTCGCATGCTTTTTAAAACAAATGTGTGACTTCATTATTGCTGTTAAAACAGCAGAATCAAATGCCTTGCTAATTAATATTGACCCTGTAGTGGAGGAACATTTTTCAGTCTTTCCTGCAAAAGCTGTTCTCAGACCAAATCTCTTGATTCTCTACTTACTTGTACCTCCTAATTCTAGAACTAAAATTTAATCTTCATGGTGCCAATCCATTGCTCCAACCTAGTGAGATCTTTCTGAATCTGGAAAAAGCTCATCTCCAGTATTAGCTCGGACACTCTGTTTATCTAAAAGCATGTTCCTACCCTGGTCTTTAAACTCTAGAAATATGATCCTTGGTCTAGGTGGCTGTCCCTGATACATGTCTCAAGCATCCTGTACCTCCCCTTTTAGCACAGTTGTAATCCCATGTTCGGTCCTTGTCCTCACTTCTACACTAGTAGACTCAGGCCATACAGATCACTTCTGTATCATTTACAGTGTGTCCTCTGGGTCTCCCACTGTCATTGATACATAGTAGGCGCTTAGTAAATACAGTTAAAATGATCAGATAGTTTTGGATCTACTTTCTTAAAGTCAGAAAACTCTCCATAGCCCTCAAGAGCCTTCTTTACTAAGAGGGATTGTAAAATAACCCACTTCTTGCCAAGTTTCCCATAACATTCACTAGATAATCTCCCTTGTGGGCTAGAATAAAGTTCTTCTCATTGCTTCCTCTGTATTTTGAGAGGTACAGTTTTCCCTACTCAAGACTGCAAGACACAAGCAGATGTCTTTGATTTTAACAGAGTGAGATTCTTCATAAATATACATTAGCTGTGGACACTGGGGCTGGTTACTATCTAAATCTTGGTTTTCTCATCTTTAAAGTGGGGCTAATAATAGAGTATATCTCACAGATTCATCATGAGAATTGCACTGGACAGTCAGAGCGCCTGCCTGGTGTTTGGTGGGGTATCTCGATGCAGGAGGAGGAGGAGATGTAGTCGAAACCCCCCTCCCCATTCATCTGCTCATTTAATAAACATTTGGAGTGAGCAAGAGTGGGAGGGAAACCAAATTTTTTTGTCCATGCTTGTCACACACAGGCATTCCGATTTTCCTGGGTTTGCATTTCTAGCCTCTGCTAATCACGATAGCTGGCTGTCACCCCTGATCTGGGACTCGTGGCTGCCCTGAGCTGCGTCTAGAGTAGAGAAACCTGGGGAATGAGATAAGGGCTCTTTCCACTGTGGATGGTCCTAGAGAGAGCACTTTATCATTATGACACTTGATTCTCCGTCTGCAAAAGGCAGAGCCTCCTTGACCTTCACCCATGCCACAGGATTGCTGTGGGGATCTTAATGAAATAAGGTTGATGAAGCACTTCAATTTCCTTAAAAAGGGATGAGGTAGATATGTCATTTTTATTAGCCCAAATGTGAAAGTACTTTTAATGAGCAGCCTACCTTCTGAAATTTGCTACTTAACTTCAGCTGGTTGACATTATTTCCTAAGTACTAGGCTACAATTAGAAATAAGGTTGTTTTGAAGGAGTTTTTCCCCCAGAGGAATTTACATAATATACATATTGTAACTTTGATTTTTTCAGAAATCATGGATAATCCAAATAAAGAATGACATTTTTTCTAGACTATTATGCAGCCACTAAAATCACATTCTCAAAAACAACCTGATAGATGAAAGAAAACCCTCATGATATATTTACTTATAAACACATTTGCTTGCAAGCGATGTGCTTTCCAGTCTTTTATTTATATAATTATGAGTGCAAGCAAAAATTTAACAACAAGGATAATGACAACAAGGCCAAAAAAAGGAGAGGCTAGCATCTAATTTGAGTTGATTACGTGCCAGAGCTGTACTCGGCATTTGAAATATATTGTTCCATTATATTACTGCTTGCATTTAGTGGAAATATTATCCCCATTTCAGTCTCAGTAAACCACATTATGGTTGCTATGATTATTATCATCCCATTTTACAGATGGGACAACTTTAGCTCAGAAAAGTCCCTTGCTTCAGTTCCAAATCAAGTATGCATCTGTGCGAGGTTGATTTTATGTCAGAACCAAAGTTATCATAATAGCAAATAATGAAAATAACATGAATAATATCACCATAAGATAAGGTAAATAAATGATGGTGCATCCTTACAATGGAATGTTCTGGAGCCATTGATGATGGTAGAGCAGAGGATTTGACTTCAGGTATAGCTGAGTAGCTCCTATTTGATCAACCTTCCTATAGATGACAGCCGTAAACTCTAGACAACACCCAATAAATAACTACCTGAAAGACATGGAGAGTGAACCAACTAGCAAGAACTTGGAAGGAAGTGAACACTTGGAAGAAGAAGACCATATTGGGTGAGTTTCCCATTTTTATGCCTCTCAGTGTGAAGGCAGAACCAGTCAATGTCAGGTGGACAGCTAAAAGTCTGATGGAAAACCCAGTGTTGGTAGCTTTCAGAATACAGAATAAGGTTCAGGACAACAGCCACCAGACAGTAAATGGGGAAAACCCAGACAGGAGAGACTCAGAGACAGAGAGCTCCAACTTCTGTACAGAAACTCTGCCCAAAACTCTGCTGCTGTGGACCCCTGAACCTGCGTGGATGGGCAATCTCCAAGAATCAGTATTTGAGCTGCCTCTCTCTGCAGGGGAGGTAGAGTATGTAAGCTTGAGTTTAGCTAAGCAAAACCGAATAAACAAACAAAATGCTCTTTGCGGGGAACAGAACAGAATTCAGCATTTCTATACCACATCTTTTACAATGTTTAGGATACAGTCCAATGTCTGAATGACACTAAAAAGAAAATAGTAGGAAAATATGACTCATTCTCACAAGAAAACGCAATCGATGGAGACCAACTCTAAGGGCCACCCAGATTTTGGAATTAGCAGTCAATGTTTGGAAAGCACCTATTATAATTATAATCAAGGACCTAAAAGAAATTATGATGAAATGATATGAAATCTCAGCAGAGAAAGTAGAAACAATAAAAATGAACCAAATGGGAATTTTAGAACTGAAAAATGAAATACATCAAATCAAATATTCACTGGTTGGTCTTAGCAACAAAATGAAGATGAAAGAAAGTCAGTCAACTTGAAGATAAATCAGTAGAAATTATTCAATATGAAGAAAACAAAGAAAAAGCACTAACAGTTCTTTTTCAGGCTCTGTGGCACAATATCAAAAGATCTAACATAGGTAATGTTTTTTTCCTAGAAACTGGGGCAAAAAAAAAAAGATGTCTGAAGAAATAGCAGCTGAAGATTTCTTAGATACAGTGATACACATAAAATTATAGAATCAAATCCATAAAAGGATAAATACAAAGAGAACTACATGTAGGCCCATATCACAGTCAATCTGAAAACCCAAGATGAAGAGAAAACTTTTATAGCAGCCAGAAATTCACACATATGACCTCTATTTTATTCATAAAAATTAAGTCTAAAGGGGTCATAGACCTAAAGTAGAAGTTAAAGCTGCACAGCTTTTGAAGGAAAACACAGAAGAATATCTTCTCTACTCTGGGTGTAGGCATAGATTTCAAAGACTGGGCACAGAAAGCTATAAAATAAAAGAAAAACATTAAAATGAAACTTTATTAACATTAAGAACTTCCGCCCATCAAAAAAATCATTAAAAAAATAAATAATCAAGCCACAGACTGGGGTAAAATACTTGCAAAATATATACCTGACAAGAGAATGGTGCCCAGGTTACGTAAAGGGTGTAGCTCAGTGGTAGAACACTTGCCTAATAAGCACAAGGTCCTGGGTTCAATCCCCAGTACCTCCACTAAAAACAAGTAAATAAAAGCCCTATTACCTCCCCCCAAAATAAAATAATAAATAAATAAATAAATTTAAAAAAAAATTCCTATAAATCAATGATTAAAAAAGACAAAACAAAAACAAAATAATAGTGAGTAAGATATTTGAAAAAACACTTCACTTCTAAAGGAAGATGTATGAATGGCCAATAAGCACACAAGTCATTAGGGTGATGCAAATTAAACCCACAGTGAGATGCCACTACATACCCACAATATAACGAAGAGTAAAAGGACCAGAAACACCAAATGTTTGGGAAAATGTTCAGCAATTGCCACCCTCTTGTGTAGCTGAGGGGTGGAACAACCACTTTGGAGAAAGGACAGGCTGTTTCTTATAATACTCAGAATGACTCTACCCCAGGATTCAGCAATTTTATTCCTAGGGATTTACTCAAGAGAAATGAAAACATATCCGTATATAGATTTGTACTGAATGATTGTTTATAGTGGTTTATTCATGGTTACCAAGAGCTGGAATCAACCCAGGTGTCCATCAGTAAGGAGGGTGGACTAAAAATGTGCTAAATCTAAGCGATGTAATATTACTCAGTAATGAAGAACCACTGATGTATGCCACAACACAGGTGAAACTCTAAAGCCTTATACTGGGCAAAAGAAGTCAAATAAAAAAATACATACGCTATGATTTCATTCACACAGAGTTCTAGAGCAGACAAAAGTAACCTATGGCGGGAAAAGTCAGCACAGTGGTGGCCTCTGGGGTGGGAGGGAAGGGGAGGCAGATAGTGACTAGGAAGGGCCATGAGGCTACTTTCTGGGATGATGAAGATGGTTTCTATCTTGATGGGAGTTTGGGTTGCACATTTGTACGCATTGGTCAGAATGCACATGTTTTATATAAGATTTGTGGGTGTCATAGTATCACAGTATGTGAATTTTACTTCAAAAGGAAAACAAGAACCATAAACAAATGCTGAACTCTAATTAATAATGTGCAGGCAGGAGTATCAGGGGGTGGTGGTGTACATATTTGTCACTTACTGTGAAATGCAAAAATATGAGATACTTGGTGAAAATACAGAGGGAGGATTGATGTGCGTGTGTGTGTGTGTGTGTGTGTTATGTATGATTAAACAAGTAAAATGTACATTGTAGAATCTAGGTTATGAGCACACGGTTGTTCAGTTTGAAGTTATTTCAACTCTGTTTATAATTATTCCTAATACAATGTTGAGAGATGATAGTTCAAAAGCTATTATATAAAATGGAAGGACAGCCCCCCTCCCTTCAATGCTGTGAATGGTCCACACCTAGCCAAGGAGACACCAGACTTGTAGGTCTAAATATCCCTACCCCCTACAGTAAGCTTTGGACCAGTGAGGCATGGTGATGGGTTTTGATCCAGACACTGGGAATACTGAGAAGGCAGGATAAATGCTATAGCCATTTCCTGTTTTTATATGGAACACTTGGGAAACTTGGCTCTTTTATTTTCTTTTTGAAATATAATCAAACAAAAGCTCTTTGTGCCAGAGGAAAGAAGCCTGGTCGTGCCATCACGTTGAGTTTGATGCCCATATGGGCTGCTTGGTCTCCTCAGAGCTCTTTTTCGTTTTTTCCTTCCAGTTTTATGTTTGGTAGGCAGGATGTCTGGAATCCACAGTCCTGAGTCCTGACTCTGCCATTTATCAGCTTTCAGCCATTTTGCATACTTTTCTTAACACATTTAGACCATTTTTTCCTTCTCTTTCATGGTTTGGTCATAAAGCTGACTTACAGTAAAACCTAGCTCGGCAGCTGCATTGAGAGGATTTTTGCAGCAATTCTGCCCATGAATATGTTCAGTGTCAAAGAGCTTTAACTGGTTTGACTTCTATAATATCCTTTCCATCTGCAGAGCTAATTCACAAATCTGTGACCTTTTCCAGAAGCACAGGGACATCAGATCACAAAGGAGAAGAGAAAGACTTCCCAAATGAGATTGATAGTCTCTATTGGAAAACTCAGGAAATCCCACATACGGCATTTCCCAGCAATCATTTTACTGGGAATCCTGATGTAATTCAACAGTTACAGGGCCAAAGTCTGCCTCACAGGACATCAAAGGTCATCTGAACCCAGACATTCCAAGCGTGCAGCCTCATAACAAGTTACGCATCTTACATAAGGCTCAGAAACCACAACCCCATTCCCGTTGCATCCACAGTAACATTATTGAGCTCTGCCAGAGCCATTCTAGCTCAAGAGTGTTGTTCACCCCAAGGTTAGGACAGATGGAAGGGGCTGGAATGGAAAAGCCCAGCTCAAGTCATTCTGATGAAATGTAACTTTAATGCCAAGAGGAAGATCTCAGGTGGTGGACCGTGGTCAGGCCATTGTCACAAGCTGATCTTCATCAGGCCACTTAGTCTCTCTCCTTGGGGTTCCCCACAAAGCAGACCCTGAGGCAAGGACTTGGGTGAGAGTTTTGGGCAGGGAGACAAGCGGATAAAGGTGCAGTGATGGGAAGGTTACCAGTGTGGAACTCAATCTCACTGCGACCCTCTGAGACACAGTGGAGAACATGCCTCAGAATCATCCAATAAGGACGAGGATGCGGGAGAGTCAGTCCAAAGATACTCCCCTCACTGGCTTTTTCCACTCAGCAAGCTGTCCAGTCGGGGCAGAGGCAGGCTCTGGAGGTAGGAGGCCACCATGCTGAAGGGCCCAGGCGAACTTGCACGTGAGTCCAGGATGAGGGCTGGACACCACAGAGAGGGCAATGATCTCTTCTCTGCTCTTGGTCTAATTCGGTGTTTTCCATACAATACATTTAACATCTGGAATCAGTAGATCTGGCTTTGACTGTTGACTTATAACTGAATATGTATATCACTGAATATTGGCTTAGCAATTCACTTAAGCTTCTGGCATTCATTTCCTCATCTGTAATAATAGTATCTAAGGAAGATTAAGGGAGACGATGATTGCGGTGGAGAGCTCCAGAGACCCCTCCACACAGAAATCATGGGTGGTGTGCAGTTGTTACACTGTCCTGTATGTTCCATGTACAGCTGGCCCTTCAACAACATGGGTTTGCACTGTGTGGCTCCACTTAAATGCAGATATTTTTCAATAAATATTGTGCCTGTATTTTCATTTCATGTATGTCTCACACATATATGTATACACATTATGTTATATATGTATATATAAATATATATACTATGTTATAGTAGAGTGCATACAGATCATACCACATTATAACATAGTATGCTATGTTATATTAATTATATTATCATATTTTACAGTTAATGTGGAGAGCTACAATATCAGAGTAACCGATACAGGATCCTTTCATCACCAGGGAGGCCACATTTTTTTCTCTGCTTTCCCAGCAGTCAATGTATTCATTTTATATAAATAAGGTCTTTAGTAGGGACTCTGGAAGCAGCTTCTTTAAATCTAGCTGGTGTGTTACCAGGGGCATTTTAGGGAGGGCCGCAAAGAGGGAGATGTTAGGGACTCTCATCATCATGTGGGTGATGGCCTGCTCCACTTTTGTCACAGGGTTATTAAATAGTGTTTCCTAATTAAATACACAGAGAAAATCAAAGTTCCAATGCTCTGTTTAATACAAAAGGGAGGAAATAGAGAGCAGTAATTGAAAAAGATCACACATACAGATCTGCATGCATGCCAGAGCACATGTGCACACGTGCGTGCGTGTGCACAGACACACACACACACACACACACACACAAAGGAAAGAACCCACTTGCTGGTGCTGAACACCCTTGATTCCGCCATGAGCTGTGCTTCTGACCAGGACAGCAATTTTAGTGCAGGCTCTACAACCAGACAACTTGTACCCAGATCTCAGCTTCACAATTCCTAGCTGTGCAAGCCTGAGTTATTTAACTTCTTTCAACCTTTGTCTCCTTATCTGTAAAATGGGAATAGCAGCAGGACCTCCAAGGGCCCCGTTATTAGGATGAGGAGTTGAGGAGCTGCTGTGAGTAAGTGACCAGCTCAGCACCTGACACCTGCAAGCACACAAGACATCTTAGTATTGTGGTCATTACTGTGGTCTTAGTATTCAGATCCTGGTATAGGAAACTACTCTCTGAAAGGCCACACTATCTTAAAATAGCTGCATTACATTCTAATGTAGATGAAAGCAAATTTTAGAGCCCATGGAAATTTTAGAAATCCTCCAGGGCAACCTTTCTCCAGCTTTTATCCAACCTGGGGGATCTGGTTAAAACGCAGATTTAGATTAGGTAGGCAAGGCCTGAGATCCTGTTTTTCTAATACTGAGAGTGAGGCTGATGCAAGGCCACAGATGTTGCAGGGCCACGGATGTTGCTTTGAGAAGACAAGTGCCCTCATCTTCCAAACAGGACCCAGAACCCCGATGTGGACTCGCCCAAGACTACATGACTAGTAAAAGAAGACTCAAATTTAAAATTCAGGTGTTTTCACTCCAAGTTTGTGGTCCCACTGACCCCTGAACACAAATACCATCTAGCTTCTGACAGAAAAGACCAATTCCACTCTGGCTGTTGTGGTAGAGACATCTAATGCTCATGTGTAGTCAGGTCTCCTCTCTCCTGAGCACATGAAGAACCACACTTTTCTGTCCCCTTTGCAATAGGATGGAGTTATGTCATTATTATACTCAATAGATCACAGTGAGAAGTCAGGACTGTTACTTCCAGAACAGAGCATTTCACTGTGAATGCAGAATCTGGAGTGTTCTCTTCCTTTTGCCATGGAAAACCCATTTGCATCATGTTAAGATGGTACTGCCATAACCTAATGGGTCATGACTGCATGGAGCAGAGCACCACTCTAACCAATACTGGTTATGTAGCATGAGTAATAAATAAGCTATTGTTGCTTAAGCCATTAATATTTGGAGGACTGTTTATTATTGCAGCATAACTTAACCCAACCTGATTCACATACCACTGCCTAAGGCAACACCTCTGCTGAACTGGTCTTTTGACTTGGATTTACAAAGCTTTTCCATAGTTTCTGAACTACAACGTCTCACAGATAAATATAAATAATTTGGTCATTCCCTCCAAAACAAGTGAAGTTCAGTCATCTTGGGTATTTCCTCTCCATCCAATCTCACCATTTTTCCCCTCCTGAATCACGCTGATAACAAGATTTTCTTTTCTTTTTTTTTTGAGAAAGTGGATTATATAAGTCATGTTTGCTATCCTAAAATGACTTCTGCTTCTAAAACAGCTTTTATGCCCATGATATTTTTTTTTTAAAATACTGTACCAAGGCTATTAAAAAGAATGGAGACTATAGATCATAAAAATGTCAACAGTGAAACATTCATTTCCATGCAAGTTGTGAAATAAGATCAATATATGTTAACTTATTCTTTAAGAACAAAGGAAAATAAAGGGAAATTTTAATGTTTTTGTTATTTGATCCAAATTCGTGGATCCATTGTTGCTTATGGCTAGAAGGGATCCCAATGGTTATTACATCCAACACCTTCAAATTGTTGAGTATAAAATTTACAGTGGTTCATGTCAGAGTATTTAGTTATAGGGACAGAGATCACATGTATTTCCAAAATTACATTTTTAAAGAATAGTTAATGATTTTAAAGTTTTCCAGAAGCTAAGAAAGCTAAGATTTTTTTGATGTAAGAGCAGAATTTAGTAAGCATGCCAAGAAACAAGAGGATTCCAGAACAGATAGATATTTTAGGTGAAATTTTTTCAATTCAGAGATGCATCAAGTTCCTTAGAAAAAAAGCAAAATTGTCCTCAAAGATTTTTCAAGTGCCGTAGGTCCAATTTTTCCTCCTTTCCTGACTTTCATTTCCTTACCTGGTCCCTGGCAACCACAAAAACCACCTGCTTCACCTGGATCTCAAGAGAGAAGACAGAAATCAACATTTATTTCAAAGATAACTGCTTGCTCCTGTGAGGGACAGAACCCAGGATGTACAATTTGAGGTCTCAAAAGACACTTGGACAAAGCCCTGTCCTTGCTGACCAGGGTTTTCATTGGATCGGGGGTCAGAGTGAGCATCTGGGGAGAGCTGGTAAGGATGAGGACGTCCCCAAGTCGGTGGGGCTGGAGGACGTGCTGACAGTGTTTCTGAAAGACAGCAGAGCCTAATGGCCAAGGCTCCAGTGCCAGACCTCCTGGGTTTGAATCATCCTGGCTCTGCATTTTCCAGATAGGCGAACAGGGACGCTGTCTTAACTCTTCATGCCTCAGTTTCTCATCTTGGAGATAAGGATAATTAATGGTCTCTACTTTAGAGGGTTGTTATATAGATTAGATGTGCCAATATTTGTAAAGCACATAAAACAATATCCATAGTGTAGTAGGTGCTATCTCCATAGGAGTTTCTTAAAAAGAATGGTGTTGCCAAAGTGATGTGATCATATTTATAAATGGCATTTATTAATAAAAAATTTGAAATACACCTTCAGCCTCACAATTCTGTTAGAGAACCACTTGTGTGAATTGTGGGCTGTGCTGGAATCCTAAATACAAGTGGCCATATCTGAATGAGACGGAGACTCCTGATTACTCCTGTAATGGAAGAAGCACACTGACACATATAATTCAAGATGTGTGATTAAGAAATCATTTTTTTGGATGTTTTACAAGATAATTTAAGAACATGCATCTGGGATTCTGAGAATCCTTCTTAAATCGAAGCAGTTACTGCCCCTTATTCTATGGTACCTGGACTCTGAACTGAAGAGCATGAGAAGTGGACAACTTTTGCCCCTAACCTTGAATTTTACAAATCTTTGCAGTGAAAACATTCTGACCAGTGGGTGGCGATCATGTGTCATGATGCAAAAGGCCATAGTTCAAAAAATTTAGATACTGGGCAGAAACTGAAGAACAAAGGAGTAGAGGGTAGATAAGACTGAAAAAAGTGGTGAGCAAGCTGGACACAGACCATGCCCTCAACAAGCTTGCAGTCTTCAAATACAATAGTGCAGCTGCAAGGATGTAAAATATTCCAACCCCTCCCATCCCAACTGTCTGCTTAATTCCTCTTGCAGAGCTATGAGTATATTCAAAACAATAGCATTAAAGATGAAGACCATGGGGGCAAGCCTCTGTTAGTGATGACAAAGACTCATGAGCCAGGCATGCGCACTGTCAGTGGCTGATTCAGAAGACCACACCTCACTCTTTAAATAAGGTGCAATGAATGTGAGAATTCTACTGCCTCCCATTCTTGGCCAGCGTGACCTACATTTGCCAGATTCTGAATGCCCTTGCAGGAGTGAGGGTGTGGCATATTCCTGTGAGACTGATCTCTGAAGTTGCAGAGCTCTGAGATGTCCCTCTTAACAGCTTTGTGACATTGTCTCAGTTAGTTTTCATCCATAAACTTCAGTTCCTCTTTATGCAAAGTGCGGATAAGCACCATTATGACAATGTCTCAGGGAGTTTTAGAGACTAAGTGAAATAATGCCTATAAAGTGATTAGGACGATGTCTGGCACTTAGAAAATGTATAAAAACATTACCATCATCATAATTACCATCATCATCCCATTGGAAGTTGGCACCTGCTATGGTTCAAGGTCTAAACATGGCACCTGTCTCCCACTGATGTTCTGAGCTGTCCATTCCTGCTGAGGCTGCCACTTTGCTAAGCCCTAGTGGTATCTTCTGGAGAATAGTAGTGATGCCCCATCCCACAGAGTAGCTGGGAAGACTGACTGAGGTGCTGGGCTGATTAAGCACTGGTAGCCCTGGAGTTAAGAACAAAGGTGAGGGCATCCTAGCCCAGGCTATGAACACTTGAGTTAGGTTCTACTTCCATTTTGGCTTAACTAAGTGGTAGAATGGAGGAAGGAAGATGTGTGAGGCCCAAGACACTCTAAGGTTTAGAGGCCAGGGAGAGGAAGAGGAAAAAGGGACGCGAGCTGAGAAGGACTGGCCAGGGAGGAAGGAGGGGAGCCAAGACATGTTACTGCTCTGCCTTTTCTGCCTCATTAAAACACTTTTCTTCATCCTGTCCCATTTCAATGTTTTCCTAACATATTTATGTTATGTTTCCCTTGACTATAATAAATCAATAGCACTAAAAATTCCATAGGGTGTGCATTTTATCTCTAAAGCTAAGATTCAGTCAGGCCCTTGGATCATTAACCTTAGTTTGTCTAGGCTGGAAAACAGTAGTACTTCAAAATTTTCATAGAAAACAATAGTCCTTTGTATGGTTATTTGTTATTGTTTATTAAGTATTGATTTTGTCTCAAGTACTAGGTTGGTCCCTTTATGTGATTTCTATCAATTTAACCCTTGACACAACCCAGTTTAAAAGGTTCCCATTTTACAGATGGGGAAACTGAAGCTCCAAAGGCTAAGGTGACTTGGCCAAGTTCTCAACGGTAGCAGAAAAGGAGGCAGTGGGTTTTTCTCACTTCTAAGTCTGTGCTCCTCACCACTGCCCCACACAGCAAGCCTCTCTACAAATGGATCAAGATGACTGAGACATAGAATGAGTTGCCTTCTGTTGCCCTGAGGTTTAGAAGTAAGGGAATGAAGGCTGCTCTTTGGAAGGAAATCTGTAAATCAAGAAATTATCAATAAGAACAAAGATAGACAAAACAAAGAAAAAATGATTCCAACAGAAGTGAAACTCAGCCATCTGTGTGAAGGGGTTAGCACATCTAAAGAATGAGCCAGCCCTAAGGAGGCTGGCCACCAGTGGAAGCAGAGAAATCGAGATGCCATGGGGTGGGGGGGCAGTGTCCATCCTGGAGGCAGGAAGTGCCACTGAGGCAAAGACCTAACAAGTGGATGGTGAAGGCTGTCTGGGCTGGTTGGTGGAGTTGAGTTAGCAGGCTTTCTTAGTGCCACTCCTTTGAACATCCACTCTGACCATGTCCCATGCTTACTAAGCAGCCTTCTTATTTGGCTTTCTGCTACGGGTACTGTAGACGCTGAAAATATGCTGACTGCGTGGTCTTTGAGTATCCGGTCTCTTGGACAGTAATTTCTCTTTGTAAATTAGCAGATCAGCTCCACACAGGGAGAGAATCTGCTGATTATTTGTGCTGTGTGTACCTCAGCGCCTAGGACAGTTATTCTCCTTTTTAAATTAATAGATTGGCTTCGTATAGGAAGAGAAAATGCTGACCATACGGATTTTGACTGTTCCGGTCCTTGTCACACTTGTTCCTCTTTGCAAATTAATAAATTGGCGTTCAGGTTTTATAACCGTGTTTGTAAAGCATCAGACCTAAGCGGCAGTTCTTCTCTTTGGGCTGACAATATCAGGAGGTTCCTGGTTGGCTAGGTGACCAAATTGTCCTCATTTGCCCAGGACTTTCCTAGTTTTAGCTCTAAAAGTCCCCAAGCTTGGGAACCTCCTCTGTCTCAGGAAAACCAAAGCAGCCTGCTTAGGACTTTCTCAGTTTTAAAACTGATAGTTTTGCATCTCTCTCGAGAAGCCCCTTAGTTCTTGATAATCCAACAACTTAGCTACTTGTTAAGGAAAACCCAACATCACCATGCAGCTGAGAAAGAGCCAAAGTGCTTCAGAAATCACCTACAAGTGCCAAATTCAAATTTCATATCTAGTTTTAGAAGGACCTTTAAGCTGTCACTGTCTTATGACTCCTAGATATTATACCAAAATATAATCCATGAGTATTTTATTTTACAGCTCTTAAACTTAAGACATTTTACAGGAGGCAAGCTTTACACTAACACATAGGAGTTAAGATGACTGCTTTATACCTGGACCACATCCAAACCGCAGTTCCTCCTGGCTTAAGACAGTCTGCATTCTTATTTTTAGATCCCAAAGCCATTTGCCAGTTGCTACGCAGTGGTGCAATATAGCCTCTTAGGGGGTTTGCAAATGGAAGTCTCCCCAGCAGAATTTGCTGTGGATGCTTCCTTCTACTACCCAAAGGAAGTAGGAAGAGGGTGCAGGAGACAGCAACACACCTGGAACATGAACACCCACAACCAGTCTTTATTCTCCGTTTCTTCTAAAGATCCTGTGTTAACTCCCTGTCCCATCGCACGTATCTTTGCTCTAGCACCATAGCTTTCATACCCACTTCTCCAGGCTTCCTTGCCTCTGCAATACCAGTCTTTCCCAGTTGTTCTTCTACCTTCAAGCTGCTTCTATATCCAACCTCTAACTGCTGGGATTCCTCTGGGCTAACTTCTGAGATCTCCTCTCTTCCTAAAGCTCTGCTGTCCAGGACAGTCAGGAGCTACACGTGGCCATCAAGCAATGAGAACTGAAGTGTGCTGTGACACACTAGATTTCTAAGACTCAGTGTGAAAAAAGTAATATAAAATATCTCATTTTTAAATATGGATTGAATGATGGAATTATAATCATGGGATAAACTGGTTTTAAGAAGATATTATTAAAATTAATTGTATGTTTCTTCTGACTTTTTTAATGTGACTACCAGAAAATGTAAATTTACATATGTGCCTCGCTTTACATTTCAATTGGGCAAACTGCCATAAAATCTCCCCCTAAATGACTTTAACAATCCTCAGACAACTTTGGATCGATAAATCCACCTCAGAATGTAAGACTCATACATTCATCTGACATTTTTGCATATCTCCACGTGGGCATCTCATAAATTTCCCATCCATAGCCTGTTCAAATCTTGATCCAGTCCCCTCACCTCACCTCTCCCGTTTATCTCACTGCTCCTGAGCTTCTCCCACCAAAAAAGATGCTATGAAACTGGATTTGAAGATGAAGGAAGGGGCCACAAACAGCCTCTGGAAGTTGGAAGAAGCCAGGAATGGATTCTCCCCTAGAGCCTCCAGAAGGAACCAGCCCTGCCAACACCCTGATTTTAGCCCTGTAAAACCCATTCTGCCTCCAAACTGTAAGGGAATAAATTTATGTTGTTTTAAGCCATTATATTTGCGATAATATTTTCAAACAGTAATAGGAAACCAACAGAGATAAATGCACAGCCCTGTCATGTCTACTTCCAATGATAGTTTAAGCCCACCCCCTTCTCCCCATCTCCACCACTATAGCAACTTTAGGACAGGTTTACTGTGACAACTTCCTAGCCAGTCTTCCCTTGGGATGAACTGAAAATGGTTGTAAATTTTTTATGAACCTTCCCATCGAGAGGTGGAGTCTATAACTACTCCCTTGAATTTAAGGTAACTTTGGGCTACCCTGACCAAAAGAACACAGTGGAAGTGGTGTGTAACCTCCAGGGCTAGGTCTTAAAAGAGATGAAGCTTCTGCTTTCACATGCTTGGGCTGCTCCCTCTGGAAGCCCACCACCATGCCAGACCACTGATTAGCTCCAAGGAAGCCCAAGATGGCATGTGGAAAGAGGCCACATGAAGAAGCACCAAGGTGCCCAATTTATGGGTGAATCTGGATTTTCCACCCTAGCCAAGATTTGGATTTTCCCGACGAGCCAAGATTTCCTTGGATTTTCCAGCCCAGCCAAGTTAGCTACTGACAACAGCTCAGTGAAAGACCATTTAATATGCAGCTGAACCCTGCTTGGATTCCTGGCCCATAGAAACATGACCAAATAGAATGGTCGCTATGTTAAGTCTGTAAGTTTGGGATAGTCTGTTACACAGTGATAGGTAACTAAAACATCTCTCTTCCATTCATGTGCTAGCTCCAACTCATCTGTGACATGGCAGTCATCTTAGTTACTCCGAGGATCACTCCCTTGCTTCTCACTGGCCTTTAAGGAAGACTAAACCTCCATCCTCTGTCACTCTTTCCATTGATCCTGGAACCCAGCCATCAGACATCACAAGCATCACTGCATATTTATGGTCTAACAGCTATTCAATTAGAAATGCACTTATTAATTCAATACCTCTTTATATAGCACTGACTGTGTGCCAGGTGCTGAACTAAGTGTTAAGAACACAGTGGAGAACCAACTGACATGGGAGATGGAGTAAAGCAAGAAAAGAAAGAATGCTTTTAAACATTTCAAATTGTGACAAAAGCTGGGAATGGAACACACACACACACACACACACACTGTACTGTCACAGAAAACTAACATGGTGTACACAATTTAAGTAAGGTGATGAGAGAAGGCTTCTCTGAGATGATGTTTAATCAGATGCTTAAAAGGGAAAGACTTTGATGTCATTATCCCTAGACTAGGCTCTATCTTTCCAGATGCAAAGCGCAGAACCAAAGCCCAAGGGGGACCTCACAACTCCCCCTGGTCCTAAAGTCTCAACCATTCTGCTAACGTATTTATTTTGCTAATATACCTCCTTCTTCATTTTCCTCTGCTCCATAAATTGCTTCTCTGCCCAGACTCACTATCTCAGCTTCCAGCCTCCAAACCTAGCCCCCACAGCCTCCCTAGAAGACCCTGCTCTCAGGCATCATCTCCTGGTCTATTGTGACACCTCAGTGCCAGTATCAGCACAGACATTAACACAACCATGGCAAACCCAAAGTCCAATTACCTTTTAGTTCTGTTGGGCAAAGATTATTCACAATTGCCACATTTGGGATGCAATTTATTTTTTTCTCTATTCCTTTTAAATGTTTATAAATGTTACTGCATAGTTGTTAACTAACTATAACCAGAGGTCCCTGGTTTCATTTAGCTGTGGTAGAAAAAGCAAAAATGAGCTCCTTAGTGTTAAAATAATTGGGTGACAATTTTGCTGTGGGCACCCTGCACCCTCTGATGTTGTCCCTTGGCACGTGGGAGCGTATCTTCCCTAGGACACCAGTGATGGGTGTGTAAGAGGAATTTTCAGCTGGGAAAGACATTTCTCACTTATCTGTTCCTGCCAGTTACTCATTCCCATGTATTCCAGAGTGGGCAGAGGGAGAAAGTCAATGGGAAACCATTTTGGAAAGAGGATTCACATAAACCATGATTCTGGGAATTCACATGATATGGTTTAAAGGACACAGAAAATCTTCCCGTGTCAATACATTATGGCTCCTCTGCCACCACGGTGTGAAGCCTCAATGGTCTACCATTAGAGCTACCTTTTGGATTGTCCTCAAGAGATGCTCATGAAAGTACTCCTGATCACAAAAAGTAAGCACACTATCAGAGACGGAAAATACACTAGACCAGGAGCCTGGAAATCTGAGATCTAGTTCCAATTCTCCTCCACTGGCTGGTGTGACTTTGGGTAAGGCTCTCAATGTCAGAGACACAAGACTACGTTTCTCATCTCTAAAACAGAGAGACTAATATATGAGTCCATCCACTGTTTCCTGTGCTTACCCTGCCAGAGAAGACGTATCGAGCATCCACGATGTGCCAGGCCCTCTGCCAGGTGGTGTAAGATGAGGGTCAGCACCTCGGTGGCTAATCACACGTGAGAGGAATAGGTTGTTAAGGGGGAAACAGAAGGAAGGTAAGTAGAGACCACCCCAGCCTGTGTGTGGTGGGGGGAGGACAGCAGTGTCCCAGCTGGAACCCATGGGGTAACAGAAGGCTGTGAAAACAAAGGCAGGTATGAGATAAGGCATTTCTCATCCACTTTATTATTTTACCTCCACCCATGTGTCCTAACCCAGAGATTCAGGATGCATGTACAGTGTTCAAGGAGGTGAGGATAGCACTGCACGGGGTTAGGAGTACAGGCTCGGGCTCAGACCTGAGCCTAACTCTCCCTGGAATTTCATTACTTGCAAGCTGTGAACTGTCGGGCAGGTCACTGAACCTCTCTGCGCCTCTTCTGTGCATCAGATGATATTACACGAACAAATACTGGGACAGCACTGGCACAGGTCTGCTGGGTGCCAGGGCTCAGTAAAGTCAGGAAGCCCTTCACCCTTCCCATCCTTGTTGCTTTTCCTTTTTTCAAAGGAGTCCTGCAGTTCATAATCCAAGTCAGGTGGCTCCTGTATAGTAATGCTAGAATTTTAGGAATGGACATTTAGATATTTGGTGACAGATTGTAATTTTTCAGATAATTTGAATGTCTGGGTTGAACATCCAGTTTTCTCTAATTTAGTCCATTGAAGTTGTGAGAAAAAGCATCAGCTCTATATCTCTATTAAAAAGATTTATTTTATCAATTTAAGAAACATTGACAAACCACAGGAAACTGGCTTGTTGAGGAGGACTTGGGAATTTCAGAAACCACAGCTCCTTTGGATTTTGAGACCAAAGTCTTGGATTCAGAAAGATGGTGAAACACGGAGGTCTGAATTATTATTCAGTGTTAACTGAATACCTGCTCATTTCAGAAAGGGTGAGCATTCCATCTCTAAGTTCCAGTGAAGAGGCAATGTGTGTGACAGATCCAGAAAGTCAGCCCTGTAAGCCGGGCTGTCCTCTGACTGACTTGTCCTCGAACAGCCTGACTCAAACCACACTGGTGCCAAACCATCCCGTGCCCACTCTGAATGTGACATCTCTGAAGAGCTGGACTCCCTGAGGCTGTGGCAGCACTGTGCCCGGGTCACATCCCCTCAGCCATCTGTGACTTCAGCAGCAGCCATGCAACGTAGTTCTCTGTGGGCATAGACTAACCGGGCTGTCCTAGGGTCCTACCCCAAGCTCACATGAAGGCAGGTCATTCTGCCCTGGACTTGCTCAGACACATGGAGGAACTTGTTCTAAATGCAAGGCAGTTGACACCTCCTGGGGCAACTCTCAATCTATGAGGAGTGGGCAGCCTGTGGATAAAGACTCCTGCCTGTCCATCTTTTAGGTGGATGATTCTGGGAGGTGTTCCACAGGACTCTCAGAGGTCCTGGTAGAACTGAAGAAATTAACCCTGTTGCCCACAGAAGCAACCTCAATCAAACACCTTTTGACTGGCTTTTCCTCCTTCCCTGTCTCATTCTACCCTTTCGCTCACTCGTGCTTCCCTGGACTACCTCCCAGGTACGTTTCCTGCACCCAGACCCTTGCCTTGCTTGGGCTTTGCTTTCTGGGGAACCCAAATGAAAGCAGACACAGTCCAACCAGTACATCCATCTTTGAATGAGAAGGGATTAGAACCTAGCAAGGAGGCACTGTCAGGTTGGCAGCAGGGTTGGGAGGAAATAAAGCAAAGCGAGGATCCTTCCAAAGCTCTGTTAGAGTCCCAGAGAGAGGTAATCTCATCACCAGGCGGTTTCTCTGAGGTCAGTGTGTGTCAGCAGTAATTCTTTTTTCCTGACTGCATATTTGTTTCTAGGACTGCCCCAGATGCTGACTTCAAAAGCTTTCTAGTGTGTAATGTGCTATATAAGACTTCTTTGTTCTTTCCTGCATGTCCAATTCCATTTCTGGAAGACACACAAGAGAAACATTATTATCGTGGAAACGTCATTATCTTTTTCTCCCTGCCCTGGTCAGAAGACTCCTGGAAGAGAAGACTGGCTCCTGAGGCCCAGCCCTGTCCCCTGTCTGCCTGGCAGCCAAACCCTCTGTCCCTACCATCCTTCAGCACTGAGCCTTTGTCAGAACAAAAGGTATCCCTGTAATCCGTGAGGTCACGAGAACACACGTACTCAGAAAAAGAGAAACAAATTATTTGACATCCACATATTGAAACACAAAAATTGCAGACCATCAGGGAAGGACAAATATTTTCCTACAAGAATTTGGCCAGTGGCATATATGAGAAAGCCCACTCACATCAAACACAGAGGCTCTGCTACCCGGGTCTCTATTTGATGAGTGAAGCAAAACCTAGTTTTCTTCAATAAATGAGAAAGATGAAGAAAAAGAACATAAAACTTTAGAAAGCTCTGAAAAAGGGGAGAGGCTAAAGTCACACCCTAAACCTGACACAGCACTTAACTGACAAAGCACAACAAACTAAACTTGTATTTGAAGCTAAAAAATATTATTTAATGATTTGCGTGTTTAAGACAATAAGTATTTCATGGAGTTAAATAAGTATTTTTACTCTTAAAAATAAAGTTGCTTGGGAACCATGATAATTTAAGACAACCTTTTTTAAAAAGTTATTTTTAAGCCATCTCTTCTACCCCATTTCATTGTCTCTAAAAATTAGTGATATATCTTGCAATTGATGTTAAGGAAGGACTGGGTCCAAATTTAAGTGTCAGTATTTTTCTTTCTTAGTGGTACCTAAAATACAGGTATGCTGGCCTCACCCTCTGGTCTCAACTTCCGTTCTCTCCCACTTCCAGAGTAGGAGGTGATTTTATCTCAGGTTTAAAATTAACACTGCCAGATCTCAAGAAGATTCAATCTGGCGCAGGCCAGAGGGAATGGTCTAGAAGGGAGACTAGGACCTGGTTCTAAAGGGCTTTGCGTGTCGGGCTAAGGATTCAGGCTACAGCTTCAGTGGTGGGTATGTAGTCTTACATCTGGAGAGACAATAAGAAATATTTGCTAACTCACCAAAAGGCAGAGTAAGCCAACTGTCACTTTTATTTACTTTCAATCTTTCAATTAAAGCATAATACTTATCTTTCATATATTAAACTGCAAAAATTTAAGTGTACAGTTTCATGGATTTTCTTCTGTGTGAAGTGAATACTACTGGATAACTTCTTGGTGATCAAGGTACACAATAATGTCATCACCCCAGAAATTTCCCTCATGCCTTCTGCAGTCATCATGCTTTCAAAGGTAACCACTGTTCTGATTTCTAACAGCATAGTTCTGTCCACTGCTGAACTTTATCTACCTGCGACAGTCTCCTTCATATCTGGCTTCTTTTGTATGATGTTTTGTCTATGAGGTTCTTAAGCATAAGAGTAATTTTTTTAACTGCTAAATAATACTCATCTTATATACATATTAAAACTTACCCATTTATCTCCTGATGGGCTTTTGGAGTGTTTTGAGTTTTTAGCTATTATGAATAGTGTTCTGAACATTCTTGTGTCTTTTGCTGTACGTAAGCATACAGTTCTTCTAGGTGCAAATCTGGCTGTGGAATTTCTAGGACGTGGGATATTCATTCTGCAGTGTGTGAGGGTCCCAGTTGCTGCACATCCTTGCCAACACTTGGTATTAGTAGTTGTTTTATTTCTAAACCATTTTGGTGTGTGAATGTAATGGTATCTCTGTGTTTCCCTGATGGCTAAATGACTTAAAAAAAACTTTTATATGTTTACTGGTCATTTCAAGATCCTCTTTTATAAAGGGCTTGTTAAAATTCATTACCCATTTTTAAAAGAGTTATCAGCCTTTAGCTATTGTTTGGCAGGAGTTGACAGCAAATATCCTATAATAGATATGTATATTACAAATATTTTTCCCACGTTGAGTACATTTTAAAAAAATTTAGTGAAGTCCGATTTATTTATTTTCCTTTTATATATATAATAGAAATTGGCTTATAATTTTCCTTTCTTTTAATGTTCATATCAGCTATTTTGATAAAGGTTACACTAGCCTTAATAAGAGTTTAAAAGGGTTTCACTTTTTCTATTTTCTAGATTATTTTTTAAAAATAAAATTGGTTTAGTTTCTTCCTTAAATGTTTAGTAGTAGAATTCACCATGAGGTCACCTGGCCTGGAGTTTTTGTAGGCTACAGAGTTTTAAAATACTAGATATAGGACTATTCAGATTTTTTTCTCTTCTTGTATATGTTTTGATAAGTTTGTTTTTATTTTTTGAGAGGATCTGTCAGTTTTGTTTAATTTGCAATTTAATTTTCAGAAATGTTTTCACAATGCTCTTTTCTTGTATTTCTTATATTTGGAGGATCCCTAATGATACCTGCTTTTACATTCATATAATAGGTAAATTGTGCCATTTTTTTCTTGGGTATCCTTACTAGGGGCTTATCAATTTATGAATTTTTCAAAGAACCAACTTGTGACTTTATTTCATTTTTCCTAACTGTATCTACTTTCTATATTATTGACTTCTGTTTTTATCTTTATTATTTCCTTCCCTCTTTTCCTAGAATTAAATTGACCATCCTCCGATTTAGATCATTCATTTTCAGTTTTTCTAATTATGCATTCAAAGCTATAATTTTTTTCTCTACTTTATCTGCATCTCCCAAGTTTTGTTATATTTTCATTATATTCCATTCAAAATGTTTTCCACTTTCTACTATTATCTCCTTCACGCACGAACTATTTCAAAGCATATTGCTTAGTTTCCAAACACATGGGATCTTCTAGTTTTCTTTTTGTTATTGATTCCTGTTTTAAATTCACAACGGTCAGAAGACATATTTTGTATAATTTCAATCTTTTGAAAAGTTTTTTAGATGTACTTTATGACCAGCATATGATATATTAGTAACTATTTAATACACACTAGAAAAAAAATACATATTCTGAAGTTTTTAGGTACAGTGCTCTATATATGCTATTGAAATTTCCATTATCCTTGTTTATATTTAGACTGTTACACTGGCTGCTGAAAGCCAGGTTAACGTGTCTGATTATTAGTTTTTCTATTTCTACTATTAGTTCTGCTTTATGTATTAGTTTTATTTTATATTTGTTATTGAGTGCATCCAGCTTTAGGATTGTCGAATCTCCAGCTGTATGGTTTTATAATTGTGAAATAACCCTTTTAATCTGTGGTAATACTTCTTTAACGTCTGTATTTCCTCTTATAACAGCATAGCTGCACCAACTTTGTTTTGATTAACATTTATATGGTAAAGTTATTTAAATTTGTTCACTTTTAATCGTTTTGTGTCCTTACATTTAAGATATACCTAATTTAAGCAACATATAGCTGTTGTTTTAGAATCCAGTGTAATAGTCTTTGCTTTTAATTAGAGTATTTATCAACTTATATCCCTGGGTCCTCGTGTTATTTTTCTATATTCCACCTTACCTTGGTAAATCATCTCCTTGTGAATAGATCGTGTTTGTGTTAGCCTAATATGAGTGTGTCTTCCATACACAAGGAGAGAGAATGTGTAAAAACAAGGACACGTCCAAAGCCAGAAAAGTGGAGAAAGAAAAACTGGTCCTTATGACACATACAGAGCCCCTATATTAAGCTTATAATATCCATTTATTGCCTATAGTAAGTTACAGTTAAAGTCACAATGCTCTACCCTGCACATTTTATGTACCATATTAGGACATGGTCATTCTCTCTTTACTACATAACAGTATTTAGTATTTATTGTGTGCCAGGCACTGTTATATGAACTTCACATGTATTATCTCATTCAGCTCTCATATTAACCCTAGGAGGTACTATTTTTATCCTGATTTCACAGAAAAAAGAAATTGTCTTAAAATGGTAAAACAAACAAACAAACAAACAAACAAAAAACAAAAAAACAGAAAGAAAAAGAAAAATATTTCTCACAAATCACAAGGCTGATGAATTCCATAGCTGGGATTTAAACCCAGGAAGTTTTACTCCAGTGGCTTAGCTATTAAATCCCTCACTTTTCGGCCTTTCTCAGTAGGTTGTCTTATGTGGAAAGAAAAACCAGGATATCTTTAGACTGTGGTCCAATGTAGATAACCTGTTTACTTTGCCAAATATTATTTTATAAAATGTCTGTTTTGTTAATAATTGCTGACGGTCTATCTTTTCCATTGTTCTTATTGAAAGTTTTACTTTAGAAGTTCCTATTTCTGCTTTTCTAAATGCTCTTAAATGTTTTATGGATCTTCATAGCGTGTTTTCTATAAAAAATATGGATTGTAGTTTTTTGCCATGTGTGGCAGAATTCAGGGAGAGATGAAAATATATGAGCCTGAATTGTTAATCTTACATCTTGTTTCCACAGGATGCTGTTCTTTTTCTTGCCAAAGAAATGTTGACAGTTTGGATTTACAACAATGCATTCAGAAACCTTGAGGTTTCATAACAGAAAATAATGTATCATTAGGCGCTTGAAAGGATAATGAGGCATTTACTACTTCTTGCTCATTTTGGTAAAGGTTTTTAGAAATAAACATTAGCTTGTATGGACTTGGCATATGGATCACTCAAGAAGTAAGCAGAGAATGCATGATATAGTTAGCTGCTTGAATTATTTCTCCATAAATTATTCATGCTTCTAATTTATCTAACCATTTTCCCTCTTACAATATCTGAATTTTCCTCATTTCCACATGACAGGATTGCATTAGCAGCAGCAAGGACAAAGTTAACAACAACAACAAAAAAATTTAAACGGTTGACCAAAGAAGCCATAGACAAAATAAATCAAAGAGCAAAGTCCTAGAAAAGAGAACTGTATCCCTGAAGGGAAACAATCCAATTCTGGGTCTTAGTTTCCCTCAGGAATTTGAATACCTCATTCTCAATGAGATGATAAATAATATGGTCGGTACTGTAAATTCCACCTAGAGCTACATTTGATGGTAGGTAGAATAAGGCTCATATCTGGCTGTTGTGGTCAACAAGCAGAGATTTGCTGAGAGATCTAATGTTAAGTGGCAACCCTAGCACATCTGTAAAGGATCCTGAGCATCCGAAGGAGACCCACCCAGATCGTAGAGCTCCCTGCATTCAAACATTGCAAATTACATAATGTGTAAGACTTGCAAGTGTGTCATATTTCATTATAACATTGTAGCATTATTTTCATCACGATTACTTACAAATCTCCAAGAAAAAAAAAAAAAGAAATTCATAGCACTGGTTAACCTATTGGCATTAGCATTTGTTTGGCTAAAGTATATATTATTAAAGAATAAATCAATGGTTCTGCTAACATCACAACTCCTAATCTAGTCTTCATTCCTGTATGCTTGTTGCAACCCATTTCTACTACTCCAAGAAATAAATGTGGAAGAGACCGTATCATTTTAAGTGACTGTGGAGGATAAAAGTTTCCTTTAGTGGGAGAATCACATGAGTGATGAGGAGCAGTGAAGGGTGAAAATGACAAAGCTAGGTTGGGGTCAAACTGAATGTTGCTCAGTAGGCATGAGAAGCACCTGGCTGTTCTTTGGGAAAGACAATTCAGCAATAACAGGCATGTGGATTAGATCACAAGGGAAGGAAAGAAGTCAGACTTAAGAGAGATGCCTTCACAAAGCCCTGTCATAGGTCATGTAACAGGACGTGATGCCTTAATGAGCTGTTGCCACTGGAATGGAGAAGGGTGTACAGGTAAAAACCTCATGGAAGAGAGAAAGAATGAGAAGTGCCACTGACATCTCAGTGATGAGTAATGAATGAGGCATCAAAGACAAATGTAAGGCTTGGGTGCCTGAGAAGACAAGGATGCCATTGCAAGAAAGAGAGAATTCAAAATGATGAAGTTTAGAGGTTCACAAGAGTAAGTGTTTGTACACCCACACACTGACCTTGAGAGGCAAGGCATACAAGTGGAAATATACTATAGACAGACAGACACAAGGAACCCGAGGTCAGAAATGGAGCTGTGAATTTGGAGACATCCTAAAGAGGAGATATTTAAGGCCACTAGGTTGGATGAGATTGTTGGGAATGGTAGAAACCAGCAGAGGAGAATCAAGACAGAAATCTTAAGAATACCTCCAAAAACAGGAAGAGTAGAAGAGGAAATAGAGAAGAAAAATGTAAGTGGTTGCCATATATATAAAGAGTGGGAGAACAAGGATAGTATAGTATCTCTGAAAGCAGAGGAGAAAGCATTTCAAGGAACATTTCAAAACTGTCAAATTCTCTGGTGGGAATGTAAAATGGTTCAGTTCCTGTGGAAAACAGTTTGCTGATTCCTCAAAAAGTTAAACATAGAATTACCATATGACCTAGCAATCCCATTCCTATTTCTAAGTATAAATACAAAAAGATTGAAACCTAGTACTTAAATAAACACGTGTACATGCATGTCTGTAGCAGCACAATTCTCAATGGCCAAATGGCTGTTAATGGATGAATGGATAAACCAATGGTGGTCTATCTTTACCACTATAGATATTGCTATACCATTATCTATAAAGTAATATTAATCAACCATAAAAAGAAATCAAGTAGCCATCCATGCTACAACATGGATGAACCCTGAAGGCATTATGCTCAGTGGAAAAAGCCAGTCACAAAAGACCACACATTATGATTCCATTTATATGAAATATCCAGAATGAGTAAATTCTCAGAAACAGAATGTGGATCAGTGTTTGCCAGGGACTAGAGGGATCAAGTGCTCGCTAGGTATGAGTTTGTTTGGGGGGAGTGGTAAAAATACTTTGGAACTAGAGGTGGTGTTTGTGTAACATCATGAGTAGGTTAAATGCCACCGATATGTTCAACTTAAGATGGTTAATTTTATGTTATATGGATTTCATCTCAATAAAATAAAAATTTAAAAATAAGTTGCCAAATGCTTCAGAGGATTCAAGTGGGCTCAGGACTAAGACAAAGTTTAGTTATCAGCTCTTTCCATGACCTTCAAAAGGCAGCAATTTCAGCAAAATGTTGAGGGCAGGAGCCACATTTTGGAGTGTTAAGTATCACTTTGTGATGGAGTACAGACGTTGAGTGAAGACAACGCTTTCAGGGAGACTGGTGAAGGGAAGGGCATTGAGGAGAAGGTGAAATGGCTCCATGGAAATTTGTTTTAATCTGGGGAGGTGTGAGCATGTTTGAAGGCAGAGAGGAGGATTCAGGAGGAGGAAAGAGCTGAAGGTGTAAGACAGAGAAAGGGAGCACATGATGAAACAGAAGCAGAAAGGAGTGGGCTCAAGGGCACAAGTGAAGGGTCCAAAAGAGGCAGAAGAGGTGGTCTTCCTCTGACAGGGGAGGGTAAGGTTGAAGGTGGGCAGAGATGGAAGAGGGAATCACAAAAGCTCAAGTTGGACAGTGTAAACTTTTCAGCCAAGAGAAATGAAGGGTCAGCTGCAGAAAATTGCAGGCAGTAGGGTAGGGCCTAGTGCCTAAGGCAAATGGAAAAGTCTTGGAGTGGCGCTAAAGGTGATGGGCAATAAATTAAGCACGAATAATTACAGGGTAGCAGTAATGCAGGAGCCTGTGGAGAGGGAGCTGCTGAGGTTCCATGAGGGTGAAAGCCTCATCAACCGAGACCTTCTCTCATCGCCCCATCCTGTTTTCCAGAATTTTTTGGCCTGTAGTTGGGGTTTCACATCTATACCTACAGATAACACCTTATTAATTTCAGTGCATCCCTGTAGATATTTGAGTTCTTTTGGAATCACTCAGTTAGGATCCCAGAGCTGTGAAAGTTACAAATTACAAGTCGTGTCTTCATATCTTCATTTCCATGATTGGGAACGAGCTCAGTCAGTTAGGGCCACTGACTGCATGCAAGAGCCCTTTCTTTAGGCTCACAGAGATTATTTTTCAGATCTTTTGGATGCAGCTGTTCAACCAATCTGAATCTACTTTACTAATATTCAGTAATAACATCCAGCTCCTATGTCTCTACCTTGACAAACAAGGATAAAATGTTTTGTTGAATGCTTTTTGAACAGTCTGAGTACAAAGCATGGCTCTGAAATATCCCAGTCGTATAACCACGGGCAAGTCACATATCTTTTCCACGTCTCACTCTATTCATCTGTAAAATGAAGATAATAGTACCTATTTCATAGAGTTGCTGTAATGATTAAATGACTTAACATAAGAAATGCTCTTAGAGAGGTGCCTGGCACAGACTTTGAGCTAAATAAATGTTGGCTATGATCAGCATTATTAACATTAATATTCATTCCATCTCTGGCATTTGTTTAGTCATTCAATACATATTTATTCAGTGCCTGGTATTATATTCAGTGCTAGATGTACAGCAATGAACAATTCAGTCACAGTCTCTTCCCTATGGAGCAGATAATTTTACTTTACCTAATAAACCAACACTAAAACTGTAAGATTTATGTAAAACTTGAAAAATATATAGAAGTTGACTTTTGGGGTTTTTTGGCATTTATTTTTCTTTGATTCAGTTCCTGGGTCTTTTTTCCTCTTTAGGGAAAATATTACCCAAAGGCTTGAGTGAAAGAGGAAATCACGGGAAAACCAGGCAAATAAGACTGATGGTCATGCTTTTTGAGATTAGGCTTTGCTAACAAAGTCCAAATTGAATAAAAGACTTGGAATAAAAAAGCAGTCCCGTCTCAATTATCTGTGTGAAGCGGAGTTTGTGAGAATGGACAATGAAAGGAAGAAGATAATGCATCCTGATTTGCTCTCTTGTATCTCACAGCAGCAGCTAAAAATACTAGCATACAGTGATCTTCAGGAAAAGCCTAGTTTTAGTTATTCAGACCATTCCTTAGGTCTCTTGGAGAACTACCATTGTTTTTAGCTTTTTTAACTTCAAAGGAAAGGAGTTGTAAAAAGTTGTCAACAGAAGCCCAATTTGCCTGACGTGATGAAGGGGATGGTTGACAATACACAATTTTTTGTCAAAAGGATTTGCTGCAAAAAGATGGGAAATGGAAGGAAGCATCTGATTTCCATAAATAGCTGGGAGGCAG
The DNA here is from genome assembly GCF_009834535.1 of Camelus ferus. NCBI lineage: Eukaryota > Metazoa > Chordata > Mammalia > Artiodactyla > Camelidae > Camelus > Camelus ferus. The sequence continues at coordinate 55,718,135 of NC_045704.1, read as the reverse complement.
GAGAAACTGGGTCGACATCAAGGGAAGGCAAAGCCCCCTCTTGGATCTTAAGTCCAATTTTCTCTCATTGGTGAAGAGACAAAGAACAGCGAGGAAGATTCCACAATTTCCCCTTCTGAATTGTAAGAAGGCTGGAGGGAAATCAGTGGGGTCAAAGGAGTTAGAGCAATTCGCTCAGTCCAACTGAAGGCAGCCTCTCAATCAAGGAGGGTATTTTGGAAAGATTGCTTTGAAGGCAGTTTCACATTTTTTGAGTCCTATTGGCCCTAAGTAGCCCTTGAGTACTTCTGTTACTCTGTCCTAGGGAAGCTCTTTCTCCACTTCAAGTCCTCTCCAATTGGCTGTGTCCACCAGTCTTTGGAGATGGGGAATTGCCAAGAGAATTAAGATGCCATCTTTGTCAGCATTTGAAATTTCTCTGCCTATGTGTCAGTCTACTGATAGGTCAAATTCTGAAATGGTATATGTGAAATTATTTCAAGGACTTTTTGGATAACTTATCTTTCTTTGTATGATAAAGAAGACCAAGGATTAATAAAGTCTATTTTCCATTAAAAAAATCATATTTTGATGACCACATACACACAATATTTGCTTTTGATTACTGCTACTTCTTGCCATAGTAAGAAAGAAACAGTTTGGCAAATAAAAATATCAGCCCCTGTTGTGGACCCCAGTAGGATTTAGGCACTCTTGTTATCATTATTTGATTATTATTATTTTTTCCCCAAAGTACCCCTAGGGGGTATGGACCTGAGGGTTTCTACTTTTGTTAACAGGAGCAGAAAAAGACAAAATAAACTCTGATGAGACTGGACCCTGGCCACAGCCTGTAAGTGCTTCCTGTCTGTGTGAGACCTTGAGACGAGACTTGGCTTTGTCTGAACAAGCAATTGAGTTGAGGGTCAGACAGCATCAAAATATGGCCCAAGAGAAGTTGCCCCCCTGAAATTTATCACAAAGCAAGCCCAGCCCACAGAAACTAACGTGCATCCGTCAAACATGGGCGGATTAGAGGATGGTTGGCTGTGGCCATAATGTTCTTCTTTGCTTTATTTTCTCCAGATGCTCAGGCTTCTTCCTTAAAAGACTGGGTGGAGGCCATTAAATTTAATCAACCCATGTAATTGGGTGGAGAGAGACTGAATAAATGGTACATCTTCTCAATGTTCCTTTGCTACTGAGTGTTTGAGTATCAGGACCAAACAACTAAATGGAGATAATCCATGGTCTGTATCAACAACTGTGTTCTGTTATCACTGTTTTTTTTTTTTTTCCCCAATTAGCTTTGAGAACCAGTCTTTACCAAGTGGCCTAGGAGACATTTACCTCTGGAAATTTTGTGCTATTTCCATGCAGTTCTATTTCCAAAGGTTTCACTCATGAGGAAAGTTTTTAAAAAGTGTCATGACAACAAAAATTTTCTCAGGATTATCACTTAGTTTTATATGATTTTTAAGATTTCTGATCAGTTTGAAATTTTCCTGTGTCATTTCATCTCTAATAAGAGAATCCACGCCAACTGGCAAAGCCTGTGGTGACTTGTATCTCCATGTGCCAGATTAGAGGGGAGTTTAAAAAAGAGGTTACCACCCAAATATTTATGCTTAGGATTCACTAATATTCAATTTCTGGTAATAACAAAAGATATGAGGTTAGAAGTATACCAGAGAGCCTAGAAAAATACACATTCTGTCCCACTATCTTATCCCATCAAAGATACTAGGTGAACATTTCTTTGTGGTGATGCTATATAGAACACTGGACATAGGGAACTGCTGTGAATTGGAATGCTTAGGTACCACTTGACCAGCTTTTTGACCTGAAAACCAACCTCTTGACTTCTTTGTGTCTCAGTTGCCTGACTCATAAAACAGGAACACCACCATCTGCTTCAACACATTGTTGTGAGGATCAAATCCATAAAATGCATATGAAAATAAAATTTTAAATCATAATTAAAAAAATATAGATGTCAGGCATTTTCCCTAGACTCTAGAACTATGAAGATGAATGAGATAGGTGTGAAATAAAGGAACTTAGGGCCTAGGGGACACATATTTAGAAACTTTGTGCTGTTCTCAAGAGGTTCTCTCTCTAAAGATTCTAATCAGGAGAAAAGGTTTTAAAAGTGTCGTGACAACACAGGACCTGTGAAACTACCTGAAATTTCTTTAGGAGTTTTTGCTCAGCTCGGCATTCATTTTCTATCTTCTAGCCATGTTTTAATTTTCCTATTTCACAGTCTTTACAATAGAACAGAAAAGCACTAGCTCTGTCGTAAAAGTATTACTAAAATAGCAGTAACTGCATAAAATCAGAATGCCCAGGCCCCGTTCCCACTTGGTGATGGATGATGACACTGGTGACATTTCTCAGCTTCTCTGAGCCTGGGCTACTTCTGCATCAGCAAAGTAGGAACCAGAAACACCGATGGCACAGGGTGGCTATGAGGATCAGAGAAACAGACATATGTGTGAGAGTTTCTAAGGAAGTGTCCTCATGTGTGGTAGGCATGCAGTGAATCATGCTTCCCATTTCTCTTTCAAAATGTACAAATATGCCAGCACAGTTCCAATGGCAGCCCGTCTAACTGGTAGCCAACTGCCACTTGTGGCTATTAAGCACATACAATCTAGCCAATCTACACTGAGATGTGCTGTCAGTGTAAAGTACATACTGAATTTCAAAGATTTAGTATAAAACGAATGAGAAAATTAGTAACATTTAGGGATTATCTGCTGACGTAATATCTTAGAGAAATGATTATAATATGTATTGGGTTTTATATATGTTGGATAATGCATGACTGGGACATTGTGCTGTACACCAGAAACTGACACACTAACTGATGGTACTCCAATTTAAAAAATTTTATATATATATATATGTATGTATATATACACAGACACATTTCATATTATCAGATACTATATATCTATATAGACAGCCATATATATTATATATATACATATATAGAAATCTACATAGATGTGAAGAGTATCTGTATACAGGTATACAGAGATGCATCTATATAGATAGAAAATACCTATATGTATGAAATTTAACCTAATATGTATATATTAGGTATGTGTATATATACAAAATATACAACATATACATTGGGGTATATATATATATGGTTAAATATATGTTAAATACATAAATAATATATAATAAAATACTAAAATAATACATATTATTAAAATTTCACCTGTTTCTTTCTCTAATGTAACTTTAAGGAAACTTAAAATTACATATGTGGCTCGCGTTACTTGTTTATTGGACCATACTACTGTACAATATGAAATTTTGACTTTCCACAAGACAAAAAGAAGCTGCTTTTAGTTATCTAGATTTTCTATAGGATCAGTTATTTTTCCCAAACATTTCAATTAAAATTAATCTTCAGAATATATAATTTTCTTACATTCTGATCCACAAAGCAATCTGTTATCTACTTAAACTAATGAATTGAAGAATGTCTTTTATCTGTATTTGAGTAGTATCCTGGAGCTAAGAATCAAACATAACAATTTAGTCATGTGTCAAAATGTAACAGCCTAATACCCTTTCTAGGCCCAATTCTTCGATCTGTACAATAATTTTCCAGCTGTATATTTTACCCAATTTTGGTGACAGTTAAATGGATACTAATTTTCCTTAATATTAACTGGGGAGGCGTTAGCCATGAAGAGTGGTACTTTGCAGGTTTTTGAAGTTATCGTGCTTGTTAAATCGGAGCATATTAAGTATCTACAGCTTTAACTCTTTATTTCTTTATGGCCACAGTAAATGCACAGATTGATTCTCCACTGCGATGACTGTAAAACATATTTCATGAGAGCAAAATCAATGGCATTGACAGACTCCAAGCCCTTCCCAGGGGATGTGATAAGATCTTGAGGCAAAGCTATTACTTTTACCATAAATTGGTTGCTCTCATTCTCAGGCATGCTTTAAACAAAGGAAGTCAAGTCACATGGGTGCAGTGTGATGGATGCCTTGGAGGTTAGATGGTACAATGGCCCAAACAGAGGATTCAAATGGTTGGCTCAAGGAAGATGCAAATTGGACTTTTTATCAGTAACAAAAATACTTTTGTCTAGAATGTGTGAGATTAGGAAAGATGGGAAAAAAATACACAGAGGTGACAGCAACTCACTGGGTGCTTCAGTGAAAAATAGACAATCCGTGACAGAGAATCCTCTGTCAGTACTGCGTTGGGCATGATATATATTTTTAATTTCATGTACCCCGTTATGACACTTCAACAAGGCCAGGGTGTCATTATCACTGTACAGATGAGAAAACTGAAATTCAAAGGAGTTAGGGGACTTTCCAGTGTCACATGACTGATAAATATTAAATGTGTGGTTAGAGCCCAATGTCGGGTCATTCCAGGTTCCCCTTAATAACCCATAACTCAGCTAAATGTCCCAGAGCACATACATGTACAGTAACAGAGGGACACTCGGCCGCTGTGTTTGAGCTTCTAGATCCACCGTTCCAAGAGCTACTTAACAAATGGAACCTTGAGATTCTGTGTAGCAGTGGTTATAAAAGGTGTAATCCCCCTAGGGGTCAAAATACATAATTAACCATAATATTAATATTGGCTTCTGAGCAGCTGATGATATATTTTATATTTTTATTTTAGCCACTAAAAATAAAAACAAGTTTTTCTCTCAAGTTGCTCCTTCCTCCGATTGCTCCTTTTAGTTTGTTTTTTGGAACTATTTCTATCCTGATTCTTGAAACTGGATTAGGAGCCAAAATTATGTCTTTAAAATTACATGTTTACAATGATGATGATCAACCAAGGTAAACAAGCCTGAAATTTAGCCTTTTCAGTTTCTGTCATATCTTTCTCTGTTTTTTTTTTTTTCAGGAATTTTTTAAATGACAAAAAAGAGGGGGGGAGGTTTTTTTTTTTTTTTGCATTTAAGTTAAGCAACTTGATTATGAGACCAGTTTCCCTCTACTGAGAACACCAAGCACTGATTTCCAGTTAAGAAGTGTAAATTAACTTTTAAATACTGCTAAGTCTTCTCATGTTTGTTAAGTGGACCCATAGAAATAAAGAATCCTCTCCAGGAAGTTTAGTCAGCATTTCTTGTAAAGTGGGCACCTGAGGAAAGGGAGTGTTAAAGATTCAAGTTCACTTATCATCTTGAACTCTCCCAGGTTGTCTAAGTGACAGAACTTGGTCATACTGGGAAGGGAGGATGGATTGGGCTGTCTGGATTTGCCTGGTTCATTCAATGACCATTTATGACAGTCTGACTCTGACGATACAATGATGAAGAATAACTGGCATTTCCACAGCACGCACTTGGTGCTCAGCACTGTTTTAAATACGTTGCATACATTTACTCATTTAATCCTCACAACATCTCTATGGACTTGATACTATTATGAGCCCATTTTATAGCTGAGGGAGCAGGAGCAGAGGTTGCAAGTGTGACACCGGGAATTGGGCCAAGGCATCCACCTCCAGGGCAGTGTTCTCAGCCTCCCTGCATGGAAGCCAGGGCCCTGCGTTGAGGAGCTCAGAAGTGAGATGAAGACAAACACAGATAAATGAGACAAAGTTCAAAGTTCAGTGCTGTGATGGGGGAGTCAGGCAGGTCTCCATGAGGAACTTGGAGGAAAAATCACTTAATCAGCCAGGGGATGGTCAGAGAGGTGTCCGCGAAGAAGAGAAATCTCAGCAGGTCCAGAAATTTCAAAGGAGTTAGCCCTGTTGATTGGTGCTAGACATGTGGCAGCCAAGGCCATGATCCAGACCGGGGAGCAGCCGGCATGAATGGGAGGGATAGCTCGGCCAGGTCAAGAAACCACATGTGGCTTGGTACTAGGGGTGGGGGCAGAGTTCAGTTCACGGAGTGGTCTGAAAGCAGTGACTCAGGCCACTCCTGTGTTGATTCAAAAGACACTTACTGAAAACCAACCATATGCGAACACTGTGTTGGGTGCTGAGGCTGGAGCCGTGAACACACCAGAGGGGAGGAAGGAAAGAAAGGAGGGAGGAAGGAATAGAAGGAGGGAGGAAGAGAGAGAGAAGGAGGAAAACAGAAAGGAAACAGACTATGTTCCTGCCTTCAGGGAGCTTACAGTCTCATCAGGGAGCCAGATTTCAAACACCTAAACAAGGAAGTAAACACTTAATTACAAATTAAGAAGAAGGCCAGGGAGGAAGAGAAGGGGTGCTAGGAGTGAGACCTTCTTTTGGAACAGGGACCAGGGAAGGCCCTTGGTGGAAGCTACATTTCAGCAGGTCAAGACACCTAAAAATGAAGAGCAATCAGACTTAGAGGAAAGCTGTAGAGACCAGGCTAGACTGTAAAAGACCTTTTCAGGCATATATAAACACTTCAGAATTTATCCCCAGGGCCAGATAGGCTGATGAGGAAGCAGAGGACTGATGTGATCAGAAATGCATTGATGAAATAACCCCAGGCAGTGGGCAGGGAAGCCTGACTCAGGCCTCTAGTCTGTGGGCCCCCACAACTCTCCCTTCCTTTACATGTGTGTCTCCTGCTTTGCTCATGAGACCCACTGCCTGGGTCACAGGTATGTAAATCCTACAGTTGCTTAGAGCGTGAGTTCCCACGTTTCAAGATGCTGCTGCCAAAGCCAGTCAAGTCTTTAGCCCTCAAACTGCAACTGAAAATAAATTCCTACAAGCTCCATGATGTACTTACTTCCCAGCCTGACTTTATCAAGTTCTTAATTGATGTCAGAATTCTACAATTATGGAAGCTACAAATTCTTAAATCATAAACAAACAAACAAACAAACAGATAAATAATTTCCAGGCTTCAAATTTGTAAATGAGGTTGATGAGTCCCATTTACACAGCAGGTGAAGGTATCTATCCAAGATGCATACAGAATGAAGCACAGAGCTTTTCCATGTAAATCTTTGGACCCATATATTCAAGGTAAAATAAATTAATAACTCACTCGCTCACTCACTCACTCAATAAGTAAATAAGAGCAAACACTGCTGTCTTTGTGTTCATCGCCATCAGCCGCTTTGGTGGGGACAAGGCACGGTTCCATCCAGACATAACTCTGTGAGTCGATTCCTCATCACGTTCCACGGGCTAGAACACGCCATGGTTAACCTTGGCCCCCTCCTGAACAACTCCTCACTGACTGTCAAAAGACAAGGGATTAAACTGCTCCTCCAACCACTCAGATCTAAGATGATCTTACACAGCCCAGGCAGGTACTAGTGTCTGGGCAGTTCATTAAAAATGTAGCAATAGCTTGAGAGTCTAAAATTAAACCATTAACAATCAGACATCACAGATTTGGGCTACAGGCTTTCCCATGAAATAGGGTCACAGGTAGCAGGTAAAATAAGAGAGGTACATGCTTTTGTTAAAGAATTGCTGGGCTCCAGTTATAGCAGCTGAACTGGGCTTCACTGGGGTTACATTTACCTTAGAGAATCCTTCCTTCCCAAGCACAGTGATGTAAAACCAGCCACTGTGACATCTCTCTTGTTTTGGTTGCACTGGGTGCCTCAGGACCCTTCTGGAAATACCTTCACTTTCTGGCTTTGGCTTCACTTTCTCTTCCTGCCCCTAATCTCTGGTTTCTGTGCCCTGGCCTTAGTGAGGTCACTTAGCCCATGGTCTCTCATCCTTTCTTGAGAGATTCCAAAATAATACCACAGATAGGACACTATCTGGTGCTGCGCCCAATGGAATGATTCTGGGAGGCAGGCACTATTCTTATCCCTGCTTCATAGATGAGGATGTTGAGGTTCAGGGAGTTTAGTGACTTGCCCAAGGTCACATAATCATAAGTGGTGGAACAGAAATTTGAACTCACTTAAGTTTGACACCAAAGCTAAAGCCCTACCTACCACTCTGCTGCTCTTCCCCCAGATGTTTACCCTGGGATCCAGCCCATGTTCCCTGTTGTCTCCTGGACAGCCCTCTCAAGATGTCCCCAGGAGCCACCAAGTCAACACATCCAGGCTGGACTGTTCACCATTCCCACCCATCCCCTCCCTGATTGGTCCAATCCAGCTCCATCTTCCTAAGGCTAGACAATTTGGAATCATAAGGAAGCTGCATCTTGGCTCTTTCTTCCTTCAAACCACACCTTCCATTTGTTGTTTTCCTCCATTGCTACTGTATTGGTCTAATGCATGCCCTCATCTTTGGACCACTAGGTAGCCACCCAAGTGGCACAGTTTTCTGGTGAGCAAAGTGGCAGGAACAAGAATGGGAGTTTGGACAGAGAGGCTAAAATCTCAACTTGTTTTCTGCCAATTCCAAGCTAGGGGATCTCAGCCAATTTTCACACCTGTAGGAAGGGGATACGGTCAGCAGTCTCACAGGGAGGTTGTGAGGGTTAGAATAATGCATGTTAAAGCATATCCTGAGATGCACACACTTACGAGAATCCCATTAAATAATACAGGTTCTCACTCACCTCTTTGTGCCTCAGTTTTCCCCATCTGTGCAATGGGGACAATAGCATGTGCCTCATAGATGGTGGGAAATAGGACAAGTCAGCATTTGTGGCCCATGAGAGCAGCACCTGGCACACAGTGAGTGCCACGCAAACACTGTCATTACCAGCCCGTCCCCTCTGCCCTCTCTCCTCCCTAAAGGCACCGAGCAGCCATCACCATCGCCTCCCTACCTGGTACTTAATCAGTACACACATTCATTTTCTCTCCCCAGCCAGAAGCTGAGCTGACTCGTGCACTCATTACTTTCCTTCTCCAGCAGCTGGCCCACCTCACCACACACAGAAGGGCCTCAAAAATACCAACTGGATATCTATTAAGGACTGTGCTTTCCTTAGAGGGATTCTCTGGCTGTTTTGTTTTCCTATTCTTTTCTTTGTCATTTTTCTTTTCCTTTTCTTTCTTTCTTTCTTTTTTTTTTTTTTTTTTTTTTGACTTTTTTATTATGGACACATCACAAGGCCTAATTTCAAACCTCATAAGATTACTGGAGGCGGGAGATGAATGCCCTGTTCTGATGGAGTCTGGCAGACTGACGGCCCAGCGGCTTCCTCCATGCTTTATAAGAAGCAAACAGTCACAGCCAAGTTATGCTGACGATGTGTTCTGACAGCGACAAATGAGAAATGACCGGGGCTCCAAGGAGCTTTGCCTCCGCGAGGGTAGCTTTCTGAGACTGAAGAGTCCAGCTCTTCAAGGCCGAATCGCCTGGTAATGACCCCAGGTCTCCTAGCCCATCAGGGTGAAGTCTGTCCCGAGAAGTGCCCAGAAGCCCTTCTGCTCTGCTTGGAGCTAAATACTATGACATTGTCTTTTCCAGATATAAAGCTGAGTCACCAATAACAATGAACAATGTTCACCTAAACACACTCCATCCCACATGCAAAGCCCCTTACACAAATCTCTGTACCATTTACTTGTTTCCAAGAAGCACTTTGTGCTGCACCTTCTTGGCAGTTTTGTTGCTTTTGCTATTTAGAAGTTGTTTATATCACAAGTTAGTGAGATGCTGTGAAAATGACCATGGCTAAATAAGAAATAAGCTCACTTCTGTGGCACCAATGGGTTTCCACACTGGTATGTCCTGTTTTCTTTGAAAACATCAGTAGCACACTGTGGATTCATTTTCAGCTTGCTACCCACCCTAGACTCACAGACTGACAGATAGGAAAGGGAATTATGCAGTTTGTCCAGTCCAGGGATGGCAAATATATTCTGGCCTTAGAAACATCTCTAAATGGTCAATGGATAGTAGCTTCCAGATGATACCCAGGGAAAGACACCCAGGTCAAGCCAGAGGTGATTATGTGCCATGTGCATGGTGATGGAGGGGGCAGCACACGTGCCACTTAACTGGCACTGCAGACTATGCAGCCCCTCTCATCTGTAGATAAGAAGTTAATGACAGCATCGGCAGGAAAGCAACCCTCCTGTTGCCGTTTGTAATCTCTGCTCCCCAGTTGTGGAACTGGTGTTTACTCCGCCACTGAACAAAATGAACAGATCAAGCAGGGCTGCAGGGAGGAAGGCAGGTGGAAAAAGGCAGTGGGGAATCACAGGCTGTGAGAAATTGGGCAAGAGCAGCCCAGCGGCAGGCAGGAGGAAAGGCCAGCCGCACTGAGCTGCGGACGCACCGCTATTACTGTTCTCAACCTGCCAGGGTCTTGCTGCGTGTCTTCCCTGTCTATAACTGAGAAGCCACAGAGTCTCTGAGCCCCTGGTGAAGGAGGAGGAGGAGGTAAGCCCATTGTAGCAAAACGCCTCTGGCTGACCCAATCAGGACGCCGGAAGGGCAGTTTGCGGCACTGCTAAAGTCACGTGTGTGCTGGTGCAGAGAGCTGTGTACGTGTGCACGTGGAAAGGAACGGGCACCGGTCATGGCAAAGGCGCAGCACCACATGCCATGGCTGCCTTGTCTACAACCCTAGGGGGTGACTGAGGTTCTTGCCTGCCCAGCACCCATTTCTCTTCCTTAGATGACAGCACCCTAATTTATTTTGAGTAACTACCCCTTTTCATTCTCAGTCCACATGTCTTAGGTGGGGCTGAGTCCACCCGGCTTCAGGAGAAGGCATGTGACCCAGACTTAGCCAACCATAGCATCAGGACCCAATGGACACAGTAACTGGTGCAGGGATGGGCGCATGATCTAAGGAGAGCCAGTGAGATTTGATTTCAAGCTTCAGTTGGCAGCATCATGAAGAGATGCTCTCTCAGATGACTTCAGACTAGGAGAATGAAGTGGAGCTGCTGAGATGCCCACACAGGGAAGCGGGGAGGGTTGTGACTGTCTAAGAGTGAAGCCAAGAGAAGGAACATGGAACCACAGATGGGTAAAGATCAAAGCTGATGCCATCATCTGGGCACTGGTTCACAGTCACGCTGGAAGGCAGAGCTAGCCCTGAAATATCTGTCACATGGCCCAACAAATCTCCCTGCCACACTGCTTTTTGAGTTAGGTTTCCATCATTTACAACAAAAGAATCTTGGCCAATAATAAACCAAAGACTCATTTTCCATGTGAGACACAAACCCCAGCATTCCTCCTTGGACCCAACTCATTCCAAGCAGCTATGTTACCTGCAAGGAGCCCTGGATGTCTTTCCCCCCGACGATCACGAGTTCTGCCATGTCTTCCGCATGGGGAGTCCGTGCATGGACGAACAGAGTCTTGCCCACCGCAGTTATGTTTCTCAGGGCAACTAGGCTGCCATCGTTGTTCACCTTGAAGTATGGGCTTGAGACCTCGTAGTGCAGTTTGTCATTTCCCTTACAGTCACTGAAGATCACTGGTGAAAACAAAACAAACGAACAAAACAGAATGTGAGCACGTTGGGCAGCTTAGTCCTGGAGATACCTCCGGCATTTAGCTGTGGATTACCACTCTGCAGCCCAGGTCCATGAATGCTGCCCCTATCCCCCAGTGCCCTCTCGCAGCCCCGTGGCTTTGTCTGTGCTGAAGGACTTCCCTCAGTCAAGACTTGTCCTAAATCACCCTCATGTCCCAGGCAGCTGCTGAGCACTGATGATGCACAAACAGAATGTCTTCTCTGCCCTTGGGTGTAATGGGTGAAGCGTACAGACAGATACAGCAGAGTGACATTTAGGGACGTGATCTCTTCCCCTGTGTGTGAGGTGCTATGGTGGAACCAGAGAGCTCAGGAGCCTTGAGGGACAGCTTCAACATTCCAGTGGGGTCTTGAAGATGAGCTGGAAATTAGAAGGTCTGTAAGAGAGTGGAGGCATTCTAGGTTACTCAAAGGCATGTGTGATGGGAGGGGTGCTGAAATAAAAAAAAAGACTCGGAGAAAGAGAACTAACATTCACTCAGACCAGAGGCTCCTTTGCAGTGGAGCAGGGATGAAGGAGAGGCAGAAGAGGCTGGAAATGAAGCTGAACATGTCGTCTGGAGATGAAGTGGGAAACGCCACTAAGGGGAGGTGCAGCCCTGTAGCCTTGGACTATCTTTAGCGTGGAGAAGGTCTAGGTCAGGTATGGGCTCTGGTTCCAGTGTAGTGCAGTGCTTCCCAAGGGCTGGGATGCCGCAGAATCACGTGGGAGATTTTTTAAAAGTGCTAGGTACCCAATCCAAAGATTCTAATTTAGCAGCTCTGGGTTCTAGAGAGTGGTTTAGAGGAAGCCAAGAAGACAGGCCAAGAGAACTGTTAGTTTGGCATCGCATCAGTGATGCCTGGCCCGGATTAGGGCAGTGGCTGGATAGACGCAAGTGCAATTCCCACAACTGCACGGCTAAGTCATGTGCCGGAAGCGGCCATCCTGGAGGAACTGCTCGGAGCTCGGGGCTGTTACTGTGAGTGGCAGCTAGTGACAGCTGATCCATCACCCTCCCCTCTGCAGTGCGTCTGTCCCCGGTGCCCGATTCTGTCACTACAGGCACCACCACTTGTTGTCTGTGCCTGTGTCTGCCCGTCTGCCTTCCTCTGTAAACTCTGGGGATCCTATAGGGAAGCACAGAATTGGATTACTTACTTTCTTCCCCACCCCCACTTTTGTTTTCATAGCTCTCAGCTGAACAGGCTTATTTGCTGTTTACTAAACCTTTCATTGAAGCATAGCATAGACGCAGAAAAGTGCACAGATCAGAATGCACATTCAACTCAATGAATTTTCACCAAGTAGCCATCCATGTACCCAGCGCCTAACCCTAGACACCAAATGTTGTCAGTCCCCCTCCTCCTCTCACTCCTGAGTCAAATCCCTATCCTCCCTCCTCAGAGGCTACACTGTCCTGATGCAAATGGAATCACACCGCCGATGCTCTTGTGCGTCTGGCTTCTTTCACACAACACTGTGTCCCTGAGATCCATCCAAGTGGCTGCAAGTGTAACAGTTTATCCTACTGGCTATGCAGCACTCCATCCGGTGTCTACACTGAGTGCATTCATCTGTTCTATTGTTGATGGGCATATGGGCTATTTCTAGTTCGGGATTCTTAAAATACTACTACTAGGAACCTTCTTGTGTGTCTTTTAGTGACAACATCTACCTGAGTCCAAGTACACAGTTAGAGCCATATAACTGTCTGGTGAATTAAGCTGGTCTTTCTATTCTGGGAAGATAATTCTTATGGTGATGAGACCATATTAGCTGTTAATTACAATGGCTAATGTGAATTGAACACTTTCTACACATGAGGCTCAGAGCTAAGCATTTTACATACATGATCTTATTTAATCTTTACAACAATTTTGATCCCCTCGCTCTGCAGTCTATGAAGTAACTGAGGCTCTGAGAGGGAGAAGGAGGTGCCCAACACAGTTTGTGAATCATAAAACCAAGACTTGAACCCTGGTCGGTCTGCCTTTCACCACTATTTGCTCTCAGTGAAGACAAAGCCCTGAATGGAATACTCCCTCCTGAAATCCCATCAGAACCTGAATATAAGGACATGAGTCCCCAGCTCAGTCCTGCTCCCAAGTCTTCACCCAGCCCAGAAGCATTCTGCATTGTGCTGGTGCCCCTCAGGGTCCCTCTGTGTCAGGACTCCAGCACCCTTCCTGGCTGCCCAGTCCTGGCTTCTCTATAATGACTACAGTTTTGGCTTCCTCTGAGCATCTTGGTAGCGAGGAGTGACTGGGCATGGCTGGGTTCAGGTTTGGGAAGTGAACTAAGAAAGAGAGATATGGAGGATGCCTTCACTGTCACCATCAATTAGCATTCATCCACTGAAAACACATGGCTCAGAGGACAGGGCCCACTGGGAGCTTGTTGCCTGTTTTGCCAGGATGCTGGTTCTGGCCCTGGTACCTGGGCAGAATCAAGGAAGACAGTCTCAGCTGGGGATGGATGGAGGTGAGGGAAGGCATATGAAGACTAATATAGTTATTACCACCTTAAGAATTCTCTTCCCAGAAAAGAAAGACTCTGTGGCAGTTCTAGTTTCACAGCTAAGTTCTTCTTTCCTTCCTTCCTTTTCCCTTTCCTTGCTTCCCTCCCAAATATTTACTGAACCTATGTAATGCTAGATGTTGGGGTTATAACACTGAACATAGTCTCTGGCCTGAAATCTAATGGAGGAGAGAGACATTCATAGGATACTTGTTATAGGCTGATGGAACTGTAATACAAGCAAATGCCCTGTGGTATTCAGGAAACTGCAAATAAGTCAGCAAGATGGGCCCAGAAAGGGATGGGAGAAACCAAGGAAATGAGTGGAGATTAACTGGGTCCAGGAAATGGGGGTCTGGAAGGCCACATAAGAACTATTTCTTGAAGGAAATTTGTACCCTTCCATCACAACTACAGAACTGACTTTCCTCCTCCTGAGTCTCACACAACTATGGCTCCCCATGGCAAAATAATGCTTAACACTCAGGGTCCTCCAAGTTCAAGCTGTCCATTGGCCTCCCCACTGGCCTCCATCTTCACTCTGTGCCTCACATATTACCCGCTCCCGCACCTTCCTACAGCCACTACACTCTCCCACCCCATCGATCAATCGTACTGCTCCCTCTTGTGGCGAAGATACTTCCCAGTTTCTTCACCCTCTTAACTCAATATTCTTCGAGAGCCAGCTTGGGCCACTTCTCTAAATATCCTCTTTGTGTTCTCAAGTGTTTCCTGCACATAGAGCCTTCAATGTCATATCATATCCACATGTCTACTTTATGTATCTGTTTTCCCCATCAGAACCAAGAGCAGAAATTGGACCTTACTCTTTTATTACATCTCCAGCAACAACCAGAAAGCTCTTCCATACAGGAGGCCACCAATAACAATTCCACTTAACCCAATTAATCTCTATTGGCAAAATGATGCTCTAGTAAGTGGTGGACTGGGGGTACCTCTTCCACACTGGAAGAAGGAGATACTGCAGGCAAGGCCCCTAGTCACTTCTGTTTTGGTTGAGCCCCGCAGTGAGGACAGGTAGGAGGAAATGCGGGACTCAACCATGTCTCCCCTTAGTTCCCCAGGCTCTATATACATCCATTCATGAAAGCTCTTCGCCTCCTGGGCTTAGCTTTGACTCAGCTCATTGGTAAAGTCATAGGTGCCTTCTTCATAATCCCAGTAAAGCTTCACATAGCCCCTATGCATAGCTGGGATCAGTGTGTGCATGCCGAACGAAGTTTTGACAAATAACAGTAACAACTTCTACCATTTACTGAGCAGCATTTCAGTGCCAGACTCTGTGCCAAGGACTGTGCATCCAGCTTCCCCTTTTAATCTCACAGCAATTCTAATCTACAGCAACAGTTCCCAACTTTTTTTTAAATTATTTCCCCCTACCCAGGAGAGTTTTTAGTTATCTTTGCCTAATTGCCACCACTCTCATGAAATGTCAGTGTCCCAGGGATACTGTACATCTGTTTATTTGCTGCATGCATATGTGTACTCTACACACACATGGAATACAATTTTTTTTCCTCTGCCCCAAGAGCCCATGTCACCCCTTTGGTGACATATAGCCCCACTGAGAATGCTCAATTTATAAGCATCATTTCCATCTTATAGGAGAACAGACTGAGCCTTGGAGAAACTAACATGCTCAAGACCACACATCCAGAAGAGGCAGACACCTGTCCCCAGTCTGATCGGTCTATCTTTGCAGTTCAAGCTCCCAGCACATCCATGTCCCACATGTGGACAAATGAGAGGGAAGAGGGCACTTGCCCCATCCCCACCCTTCAGGCCTCTCACTGGTCCCTCGGGGGTTGTCAGGGGTTCCAAGTGAGAGCATACTGAGAGACCAGACCTCCTTTCAGGACCTGGCGCATCGTAGGCCCTTAACGTATTCTAGATCTCTTCCCAACTTGCTGCATCAAGTAACTAAGGGTTGCATAATTGGGTCGTTTATTTTAGACATCTTTTACCAATTTAGGTGCAGGTGTGGTTCTTTTTCAAGGCTATGAGAATCACTTGGAGAATATTTGAAAATCTAGCAATACCTGCCCCAACCCCTAACTGAGATGCTGCTATAGCTAGGCTGGGTCCAGGCACTGGCATCTCTTTTTTAAGATTTCCCAGATGAATCTAATGCAGCCAGGGCTGAGAACCAGGAGCTCAGACAAGGAATGCTTGTCAAGATGCCAGGTTTCCACATTTCCCAGTGATTCCTGGCAGAGCGAGGAGGCTGGGACCTAGTGTTCCAGGAACTGCTATTCCTGTGCCCTAAGAAAGGGCAGTTGTAATGGTAGGTTTCTAAGCCCTTTTCTAATCCTGTGTAGCAGCCCTTTGGCAAACCATCTGTCCCTTTAACCTAAGGTAACCTGGAACAGATAACAGTACCTCCCTTATAGGTACTATAATTTTATGGTGAGCATTAAACAATATAATATGCGCCTACATGCATAAAGCACTTTGGACAGACCCAGGGGCTCCATGAATAAGAATTATTATCCTCATTATTTCTGTAGTTCTGGGCATTAAGGAAGCTTCCCTTTTCTTTTCTACACAGCTTCCTTCTTCTAGCTGGTTTTCTGCCTGCCTCCTGGGTCCTTCCACTTCCTGCTAGTCAGGTGCCCATGCTCTGGTCTGTGTGGTTACCATGGAGATGGTTACTACATTTCTGCTGAGGCTGAAGGAGTGAGGCAGATAATTCTGAAGCAAACTTGCCCATCTTTGGATCCTCCCACTCTTCTTGGCAAAGCCTTACCACTCTCACATGAACGGTCATGCAGGAAAAAATGACATCAAAGGAGTGAAATTACGTGTTCTGCCCATAGCAGACTCCACAAAGTTGTGTTCAGTATTCTCCAAATGGATTGTCTATAAAGATAACTTCCTAAAAATCTAAGGTATTCTTTTTCCTAAAAGAAGGATGGTGTGCTGAGAATTTGACATTCAGGATTGCAATAAATTATCAAGTTTGAGGTAAGTTTTTCCTCTCTGGAATCTGAGGACTTAGTGAGATCGAATGAGGTTAAGGCCATTAGTCTAGGCCAATCTGCCTAAGAATGTGTTCCTGCCTCCGGTCATCCAGCCCCAGATTCACAGCCTAGCCAGACTCTCAAACCTGACCTATTATTCACTTAATATTTTTCTTTTAATTGACTCACTTTTTAACTTATAAAATTATCTGAAGATAACCTCTATAATACATGATGAATGTGCCAAATGTATTCTTTTCGAATAATGTTAAAATAAACTTAAGCAGTAAAAACATACATTTATCCATGTATGCACTAAAACCATGCAAACAATGATGTGTGTCCGACTCTCCAGAAATGCTGGCTTGGGCTACATTCCTTTCTTGCTCATTCTTCATTTAAACAAACTCATGCCTGGCTTCATCCTACTCAGGCTTATAATCTAGGAGGGCTGTGATACAATTAGATACAATTATCTGATATAATCTAATAAGGCTTCTGCTATTTGAAAAAATACATGTAACATAAATAATGAGGTCTCGAGAAAGACACAAACCTTAGAAAAAGCACGAATCTAGACCATATCAATGATTGTGATTTTGACAGTACCTAAATAACAGATCTGAAACATATGAAGAATACTTAATCAAAAGAGAAATAGGTCAGCACATTGTTTCTTCTTCCTACTGGAGGAAACAGACTCCACTTCCCCACTGATGGTAATCTCCCCTCACATTTCCTGTTAAAGGGGCAACTAATTGATAGTGTCAGCTCTGAATCATTGTTTCGTATTATGAACTTCGTTGACACGACCACCATGTCAGCGATTCTCAAACTTTTAAATAGAGATGAAGCCAGTGCATGTTTCATGATGCAGAGTTCAAAGAACGTATTAAGGAGGAAACTGAATAGTTTCTATCTATTTTAAAAATATTTGTTTCTATAGAGACAATCTCCTAAGCAGCTCAGAATAACACTATGAGGAGAAGTGAAAGGAAAAATACTAATAAACAATTAAACTTGTGAACAAATACTGAAAACCTCTATGGGGGGGGGGGGGATTGCAAGGAACTATCTGTACTATTCTGAACCTGCCAAGGACTTCCTTACACAGTTTGTCACTATGGTGTTTAACATAGCTTCTGGAAAAAAATTATACATATAATATACTATACATGGGGATATATTGGAATCAATTGCACAACATCATTCTTTGAGATAATCTTTGAACACCCCAGGAGAAGAAAGGGGGGAGGTGAACACTCCCCACCTGGGGGAAAAATGCAAATTAGATGAATGGCACCACTCAGCGTTTCAATTATGCTTTCAGCGTGTTTCCACTCAAAATGTCCTCTGGGCTTAACGCAAATGTCACAAAAAGACAAACTTTAGCTGGGAGACAAAACCACAATTGAAATGGGAAGTTTGGCTCATGAATTAGAGGCTTAATCTTCCTGACCTTGATTTTATGCTTTTCTATTTCTTTCTTTTGAATGTGGTTCTTCGGGATGGAAATGGGAAAGGCATAGATTTCTTACCATCTAGAAATGTGTGAGGAAGCAAATTAAGCCATATTACGATCCCACGAAATATAAAAATGCAGATGGATTTAAATTTATCTGCAAAATATAGAGCAGCCCTGCTCATGTAGATATAGGTATGAACTAAATATGGAATTTGTGCTATTCTTGTAAATGTTTTGGGAGTTAGTCTGTGATCCATGCACTCACATCTTATAAGGGCAAATGGTCCTAAATACATTATATCCATTTGTAGAGACTTGCAAACTGGTCTACTCAGAAGTTGGTGGCCAGACTCCACTTGGACACTTGAGGGAGGATCAGTCGTAGTGTGGGCTCTGAGCCAGTCAGCCTGAGAGTTGTATTCCTCCCACAGTCAGATGTGCTCAGATCTACTTCTAGCAATCTATACTTGCACAGAGAAGAGTGGCTTTGTTTCAGTCGTATGTGGGTTAACAATAACAGAACGTAAATCATCTGCCCTCTCCTAAGACTGTACCATATATCCCAGCACTCAGAGCCGAGTTAGTAAAACAATTCAATTGCTCCATTTAGCAGGAAGCGCCTGCATATTGGTTGATCTGCAGTCTTCACTGGGGCATGGAAAGCCATGCCTTTCTAATAACTGAAATAGCACTTAGTTCAGAAACATCAGATGGACTCTCCCCAGGATACAGACCATCACTTAATTGCTTTTCACGTCCTCAATATCCTACTGGGGCCCAACTTCCTCTGAAAGAACTCAGAGGACTTTAGTCCAGAGGCTTTTTGGATTTGCCCAAGTGAGAGAAACAAAACATCTCCTTTGGTTTCTCAGAACACCCTCATTACTCAAGCCTTCTAGTCAATCGAGGTTCCACTAGCAGATGTTCAATCCCACCCACAATGGGCCAGATCCCTGTATGATACATCCTCCAGCCTCGATTCCATCCACCCTCCCGATTCCTGAATGCATGGAACCATATCCTGTGTCCCACGTTTGGCCTGGAGTCAGCACTGACATCCACAGAGCTTCTGTAAAGTTCTGGGCATGTTCCTAATCGTGACTGGTTATCCCAGAAGTGAATTTCACCCCCAAAGGCTTTGTAGATTTGATAGGTACAGAATGTACATAAAATGGCCTTAATACCATCTCATGTGTCAATCCCAAGTTTGATAAAATAGAGTTTCAATTCTATCATGTCAGCCAAAGACATCATAATGAATGATTCCATCAAGTGATCTTCAGCAGAAAACTATTTTTGCCATGTAAACCCTTAAGGGGTTCCTCTTGGAAAGAGAGCCCTTGCTTGCTTTCAGGGGATTTTCTCTGCCTACCATTAAAAACTGAGCTGCTAGCTCTGGATCTAGTCTTTTCTGCCAGGATCTTACAATTTCCTCTTGCTACTGGTTTTTTAAAACCTGGCAAGTTGTTTTCTGAAAAAATGCTATGCATCTTCTATCCCATGGTGGTTATAATCACTATGAATTTGTATTTCAGATTGGAATTACTTTATATGGCACAGCGCCTGACACAGTACATACTCAGTCCTGTTTGTTGAATGAATAAATAGCAGAACTGCAATTTGGCAGCTAAGCAAATTTTAAACTTCCAAACAAAACCGAGAATGATGGCCCAAACTCATGTGAAGATTTGAGTAAGCCGATTTGAAAGTCACCTGATCAGCAAAACAGAAATCACTGATTCAGCAACTCTGAGAATCACCAAGTCTCAGATTTATAGATTCCTTCTCAGTGTTTTCATATTACTAGCCCATATCTCTTACAAAGTCCATAGTTTTTGATTTATCTAATAATTATGTGTGCACACGCCTTCCTCTCCAAGTGTCTGTAGATTAAGTTAATGAAAAAAGAAATCTGTTCCATGATAACTTTTAAGATATTTGGTCTGCTGTTGGAGCTGTCCGGAGACATGTGACAAAGTGAACTGGCTGAGCCTATCCTGAGATTCAGATCCTGACTGTGTGTGATGCTCAGTACCTCTCTATTGCATGAGCAGAGTTACATATGGAAGAAAGGACCTATAAGAAGGACAGCTTCTATATGAGCACCTAGAAAGATGTAGAAACACAGTGAAAGTGAAGAGGAGAACACAATATTGGCTTCCTACTCCAGCCCCATGGGTCTGTAGTTCAGGGAGAGAATAAACTATACACACAAGCTCAAAGATCCAGAAAGCAAAGGTGATTAAGGTAATCTCAAGCACTATTACTCTGGTTCCTAATAAACTATTGTGAATGGCAGCTTGGCCCCATTTCTGAATGGACTACAGTTTGCCTTTGCTCTGGTGCAATGAAGACTAAAGCAGCCTTGGGGTCTTTTGACATCTTGAGGGGTTCATTGCTTTGGGGATCCTAGAGATGGACTTTGAGAAGCAGCCTTCTCATAGAGAGCAGTGGGAGGCACTTCCTCCAAGAGCTTTCCAGAAAGGTTAATCAATAAAGAGAGGTCATGGAAGAATGACTTGTTAGTTTGTGTAGGAGATGCCTTGGGGACTTCCAGAATTAACCAGAATAAAAGCCAAGGGAGGAAGGTGGGTTGGGGTCCGACAATTGTACAGGTTGGGGCTAGAAGCTGGTGCAGTGCAAATACTAATATTTGCACGATCTCATTACTGTCCAAATATGACAAAAGCCTGAAGAAATTCAGGGTACCATTCAGAAGGTCTAGTTATTTCTGAGTGAAACAACTTGCTGGTCATTGGGTAATTTCAAGTAGAACTTAAGTGACTGCTAAATTCTGTTGTAGAAGAGACTCTAGCATCGGATGGTGTCTCTTATACTTGGGAAATTCTATGATTCTAAATGTCAACATATTCATCCACTAACCTATTAAAAGTATCATTGGTTTACTTACAGGATGAAAGACAGGAGGCAGTAAGGGATAAGTGCCCACATAAAGGCAGGTAAGCAGAGTTATCTGTCTTTTGTCTACTGAGGCTCAGAGAGTTTACGAAAATTCCTTAAGGCCACACATCTTTAAGTAGCAAAGCTGGAACTTTGCTTTGTGCATCTGCTTTAATGTCCTGTCCCAAGTCCTGGGGAAAGAAGTAGGGTTACTCCAGGATGGTGAAATCCAACGTAAATGTTAGAAGTCATTCTGCAGCTTAGGAGCACGTGGATTAACAGAGAGTTAAACAGTCTGTGTCTAGAGGTGAAAGAGGTGCTAAGATAGAGATGAGTCGAATCTTGAAGTAAATGATTAAATCAATTAGCAGGAAAACCCATAGAGCAGAAGCCAGAAGACCCTGTAGATCAAAGTTCAGGGAACATAAGCTCTAAAGAAAGTTTAGGAAAATATATGAATGGAACCTAGCCAGAGCTTTATGCAGCCCCAAAATATCTAAAAGTATTCAAGAGTTTTTATTAGTATGTTTTTTTAAAGGATGAAAGAAAACACGTGTGGAATTTGTTACTATAGATCTACCTATAACTTTTATTGAAGAACTTTAGAGATTTGGACTTTCTGCAGACCAAAGCCCTGCTATTCTGCTACAAAATCATCACAAATCTCCAGATTTTAGCAAACAGAACATCACGGGGGAGGGGAAAAACAGCATGGAAGTTTGATCCATGATTTTCAGAATGGTTTGATTTTAATAAAACTCATAGGTGATCTGTAAAAGTGTGTGGATGGACATCTTCGTATAAAAAATCCTGAGGCATTTTAAACATCCCACCTTTCATTCCCTAAGGAAACCTAGGATGTTGTCATGCAGCGATGTCCTTGTGCTACCTGCAGATTAGTGTTTGAGGGCTCAAGTACACTGTCTGAGGCAAGAGTGAACATCCTTCCTAAAAGGCATGCCCGAGATGTTGACAAGGTTGGTGGCTTGTTAATAACCAGCAGGGATGCCAATCAAACTGCAACCCAGTACACAGCACCAATTTCTACCTCTCCACAATCATCTCCTGACCTATCCTTTGGTGACCCGGGAGCAAAGGGCTCCTATAGCTTCATCTCCAACTCCATCTTAGGGCTACCGCTGGTAAAAGTTGGCAATCGGAACTATTAGTGGACTCTTTTTGGTTGTAACCAATTGATTCATCCACCTCCTCCCTAACTGCAGTGGGTAAGGTGCTCACCAGCTGTGATTACAAATTGGTTCTGTCTAGTTGACAAGACCTTATCAGGAAATTAAAATAAAATGATCTGGCTTACAATACATGAAGCACAATTAATTCTTGTATGCATATTCGGGTTTCTGATGTAAGCAAGAAAATGATCAGCCCTGTGGGTCATGCCTATTCATCCTCCAGTTGCCAAGAGATTTTTATTGCATCCCTTATGCCATATGGCATCATCCCTAGCTTTAGCCTCATGGGAATGGAGGGGGATGCTTGCCAAGAGTATCTCATCACTTGTTAAAGGTATCCCACTTTCCTGTGATTTTTTTCACTTGACAACAATAGCCCACATTCATCTCCTTAAGAAGTGAAAGTCAGTGTAGGTGAAGGTTTTTGTGCTGCTTTCCATCCCACCTGAATTATGGGACGCTCATGAGCCAAATGTAAATCACGGCTTTCCATCATAAGTGGCAACTTTTGCAATTGAAGGATTCTTACAGGGGATCTCAAGTATATTACTGTGATTATAGAAGGCCCCACGTGTCTGGAAACATTCTTTTTCACATACCCATGGCAAGTCTAAGGTTCCCGAGATTTATTGCTCGTGCTTTTTCTTTACGTATATATGCTGCAAGCTGAAGCATATGGTCCCACACAACTGTGATATTTACGATAATGAATCACAGATGTTTAAATAGATGTACTCTGAAAACACTTAAATGCTAAGATGCTGAAATCTTACTGCAAACATTGCTAAGAGAAGACCTTTGGATTATGTTGATTTTCAGATACGAACACTAGGAATATGACTTTCCATATTCCGGGAAAATATCAGGCAGAAAGGAATGACTTTTTTCCACTTTAAAGAAGTATAGTGTTCAAAGTAAGCAAGGAACTCCAGGAGTATAGATTTGGTTATTTTTAGATAACCGAATTGCAGCCCCATCTAGAATTAATGGTGAACTTACACAGTGAATATCCTTTTACTATTCACCCATCATATAACACGTATTATTTGAGCAGCCTTTTCCAAATACAACAACATTTTAAAATTTCTCTGGAGTGAAATGGAAAATGCACCCATTTACCCTCCCATCCATCCCTCACTTGTCCCCTAACCACACAATTTGAAGTATATTTGACCAGATTAGCAAATTACATACACACAAATATGGTGTAGTAGTTTTTCGCTTACATCTATTACAAAATTTTTATGTTGGCCCATATAGATCCACTTCATTCTTTTTCGTGACTGGATAATACCTCTTAGCATGAATATGCTATCATAAAAGCCATCGCCTACTGCTGGTCACAGGTTTTTCCTGTTTCATAATTACTGTTTAGTAATTAAAAGCCTTCACACCTGCCTTTTTGTGCATATGTGCAAGTATTTCTCCACAGTTAAGACCCATCTCATAAACTGCTGATTCAAATGAAATGCCCATTTAAAATTTGGTTAAGCACTGACAAACTGTTCACCAGAAAAGATTTTATGGACTTAATTCTAATCCAAAGTGTGATCGAGTTCTCTTTCCTCACACCAACAGTGGCTGATATTTTTTGCCAATTTGATAGTTGGAAAAAAGTATGGTGTTAATTTGCATATTTTTGATGAAATGTGAGATTGGGCCTTGTCTCACAGTATTGGCCATTTTCATTTCCTTTTCTGTGAATTTCATGCTGTGCCAGAGTACTCAGGAATTCAACTCGTCATCGCGTGTTCCTTCGCTTTTCTCCTTACTGGACTGTGAGCTTCTTGGAGGAACTCTGTCTTGCTTGCCATTCTCTCTCCATGGCTTCACAGAGACCAGGCATCCGTGTTTTGTGGAATGAATACATGTTTCAATGGATGAGGCTGTTCCTTTATGCTACTACACAGCTGCTGACCGGAGTCCCGCTTTATAAGAGGAAACTCAGCTCAACCCCTCCTCCCTCCATCCCCTCCCTACCTTCTGTCCTGTATTGGTCCCCTCCCTTAACGGGACAGAACCACCATACCTGCAGGGACCCTGTCAGCCCAGTAACCCTTGCATCTCTAGTACTAGCACAGAGCCTGACAAGTAGTAGGCACTCAGGGCCTATTTTCTAAATGAATTCAGTCTTTGTTTTATGATCTATTTCTATATCAGATAATCATGCTGGCATCCAACTTTTAAAGGTGGATTGGAGCTTTGGAAGGTATTTCTGCTATTTTGTTCATCTCCTGTGCTGATGGGTAGAGGGACCTCAAGACTTTGAGTGAGATTCTTAGTCCCACCTTGTGAGCCAGGGTTGAGGCTTGTGAAAGGAAAATGGTATCATGATACCGGTAAATGGGCTTCACCGCCCTGTATGTCTTTTCATGGCAGCTGTGTAGAGAAAGTTACATTGCAGACTTTCTAGAGTGGGCCCAGCTTCGAGATTCTGAACCCTCGAGCTGAATTCATACTCATATAGGCTGAACTGAAGATCTAAAATCAGCTGAGAGAAACAAAAAGCTCTAGATCATCTTATGACCACATGTCCCTCTAAACCCAGAGTCAGGAACTTATGACCTGAAGGCTAAATCTGGCTAACTCCCTCTTTTATAAATAAAGTTTTATTGGAACACAGCCACACTATTTGTTTACATGCTGTCTATGGCTGCTTTTGCTCTAGAACTGCAGGATGGAATACTGGCAACAGAAGCATCTGGCTCATGAGTCTAAAATATTTACTCTCTGACCTTTTACAGTCTGTTGACTCTTGCTGGAGGCCCAGGTCACATCTTTCTCCCACATTTTTCAAGAAATCTACTCTAAGCCATCTGAGTGCTGAGGCAAGTAAACTGT
The DNA here is from genome assembly GCF_009834535.1 of Camelus ferus. Classification (NCBI taxonomy): domain Eukaryota; kingdom Metazoa; phylum Chordata; class Mammalia; order Artiodactyla; family Camelidae; genus Camelus; species Camelus ferus. Next base: position 55,692,912 of record NC_045704.1, on the reverse strand, counting down.
CCATGATATATTTTGCACCCTTAGTTGCATGATTAGCCACAAAGACAATCAGCAGAGTGGGGAAAATGACTCACAAACACTCAGCTAAATGTTGTCTCAATGCCTGTGTGTTACCTTTAATTTTCAAAACTAAAATCTGCTGGGAGATATTTTCCATTCAAAATAGAATCTCAAGAGGCTTAACTTTTTAAATACACTTCTAGAATCCATTATCTGCAGTCATTAAATACAAGGACAAACACAGAGAAGATGAATCTACCCAGAAGAGTAGAAGGGAATTGTGTATATCTGTATTTTTTTAATGTCTCTGAAGCAATAATTTAATTTAGAAGCAAGAAATTAGCTGAGAATCATGCTTTTGATCAAATTCATACAGAAAACTGTCTTCAAGGTCTGTTTAACACACATAAAGTGATCTGTCATTTTCTCATATGATTTGCCATTAATTTTTGTTTCTTTTCTTGTAGAGAGTCTGTCATTATTTTTCCCAAAATGACAAAGATGTTTGATTTTCTTCACTCTGTAAGTGAAGCCATTTGAAGATTTAGCTTCCTGGAAAATGAAATGGGAATTATCCAGCCCAAAGGTGGAAGGGAAACAGTGATTTTCTTTCATTCTATTTTTTCTCTGATGAGAGCTTTATTCATTAGCAAGAAGGAACTCATTTCTTTGAGTAAAGAGGCAAAAGAAAGAAACCAAAAAACCCTCAAATTGTTTTACATTTCCACGAAGTTAGCAACTATACTGGAACATCAAAAAGGGATAGTCACTATGTATTTTAAGTACTTAAAAATCCAATGAACTCAGAAAAGTACTACATTTGAACTATAGCACATATTTCCTCTGTACTTCTTTGAGTTGGATGGTTTCCTGAGTTCTTACTTCATGCCTTTTAAGTCTGAGTATCATTAATATAAATTCTTCTTCCAGTATTCAAAGGGTCCTGAGTAAGGAGGATCCAGTTCTAGACGGGAATGGGTATAAAAATGAAATCTGGTGATAATTAACAACAATGGGTAAGGAATAAAGGCAGAATGGAGTCACTTCTTCACTAGGAACAACTTTGAAAATGTTCATCATAGCTGCAATGAATAAAACAATTGCTGAGCTCATCCCTAATGCTCTCTGAGGAAGATGGGTCCTGCTAAGGGCAAGACCCTTGCTTTCATTGAGCCACTCACTGGGTTTGGGTGTGGAAGTTTGGGAGGATAAAACACAGTGGTTGCTAAAGAGCTCTGCATGACGAAAGGCTAATTGGGAAAAAACAAGAAATCAGGCAAGAAGATATAAGAGGCAGAATTGGGGTAGATTGGAGAAGGGAAGAGAAAGGCGAGGCAGTGGAAGATCATGAATCTCTCCCCCGATCCTCAAACCCTCAGTAAAATCTACCTTGGTCATGAATGATATATGTGTGTGTTTCTTGTGCAGCCTGGTTCAGGGCTATGTTTTACGGCTTGGTGGGTGTACATCAAGAAAGAGACAGCCTTTAAGGCACAGGACCCAGAGGCAAGACAGGTTATGAAGACACAAGCTCCCAGGAATCAGTATAAATTAGGGGGATGGTTTTCGATCTCCACAGTTTATGGAAGTTAGGGGCTCAATTCCCACTTAACTAACCCTCCAGGGGTTAGAATGGGTCTGTGAATGCTGCATTTGCATCTACTACTTATTCAGCTCTTTCTGTGAGTCAGGCAGCATTTTAAGACTTTGCATGCATTATCTCAATATCTTATTAATTTTTCACAACTGTGTTTTGATACTGGTAGCATGCCCTCATTTTTCAAATAAAGAAACTGAGTCCAAAGGGACGCTGTGTGACAGGTCTATGTGTGAAGCTACACCTGTATGACAGGTGTAGGAGAACCTGGTTTCCTAAGGAGTCTGCCCAACTGCAAAGATTATACCTCTTATTATTTGGCTCCGCTGTCTCTCACTTACTCAGCAAACTAGTCTCAAGAATTCTGTTGGGTTCCAGATGCATAAAACAAAAGAAAGCTCATCTCCTGTCTTTAATGATAATGAAGTGGTCAGTGAGCCCATCATCCACTTAAAAGAAGCTGACAATGTTGCATAATGGGGAACACAGGAGAAGTGTGAACCAAGTTCTCTGAGCAGGAAAAAAGAGCAAGTGGTCTGGTTGAAGCCTGAGCCACATAAGACTTCCCAGAAGAAATGACCTTTGAGCTTCACCTTGAAAGATGAGCAGAACCAAATAGTTGTTTTCCACAACTGACTGCACGTAAGCAGCACTATTGGTGGCTGACATCAAAAACAGACCGATAGATTTCACCAAAGGATGTTTCTGGTCTCAAATGCAATCATCTCTAATTCTTTTTTTTTTTTTTTAAGAAAAGTAATTCTTTGATTCAGTAGGGGTTTGGGTAGCTATCTAGAGCCTTCGCCAGTCCTGTCTGTAACAGATCCATCCACATGATGGTGTTTTTGAAAATATTCTGAGAAACTACAAAGCATAGCACAAATTTCAAAGTGGAAAGGAAAAAAAAAGGGTGGCAGCAATGAAATGTTTGTGAGAGGGGGCAGGGTTCCTCTTGATTAAATTTTCAAAAGAAGATAATAAATTAGGAGAAAATGTGAGAACAAAGACATCCTATGGTTTATACTCTTGAATTAAAATAAGCAAAGAAGCCAACAAACGCTAAATTTCCATTTCTGAGAGTTAGTTATGTATCTCTGTAGTTCAATTTTTCTCTGAGTTAATTCAGGCAGGAGGGGTTTTTTCCTGATAGTTGAAAACATTAACCTCTCTGATCTTCAATTTGTTTGTTGCAGGAATAATAGAACTGGCATAGACTAGGGATTCTCAAAGTATGGTCCAGAACAAGCAGTATCAGCACCATTTAGGAGCTTGTTAGAAATGCAGACTCTTGGGCCCCAGCTGAGACTATTAAATCAGAAGCTCTGAGGACAGAGCCCAGTGATCTACATGTGAACAAGCCCTCCAGAAGATTCTGGTTCACGCTCAAGAGTAATAACCCCCAGCACAGATAATCTTCCAGATGATGAATAGCTACACGATTCAATGATTCAATTAAAAACATATTATCCAGTATTAAATATACACTATCTGATATGAAATTTTTAAAATAAGAATATTTATTAAATATACAGAGAGGATATCATCTTTGGATCCGGAATGCACAGATGTGAAGAGTCCTCCCTCCCAGCTGCATGAGAAAAAGCACAGAATCTCTGACATTCAATTTCCTGATCTATAAAATGGGAACAATGATGTCTTCTGTCTAGAATTATCTTGAAGAAAAAAAGACACCTATTACATAGGAAGACACCTAAAATAGTTGCAAGTGTGAGTTTATTAAAATAATGGACTCAACCACAGTTGGTTTACAGCCCTTCTCTTTTAATAAACATCATAATCTAAGCAAATGAAAAACAGCTCTTATTGAGCCACTGTTTTTAAATTGAGAGGGTTGTTTTTCTGCAACACTGTCTCCCAAAGGAGGTATGTCTCTCTCAGAAAATGCAATATAATAGATGCTAACATCAAAAGGGCTAATTAAGTGTCATTCAGTGACTCATCCTCTTGAATGAGGGAGACATGAAGCACAAATCTATGAAGCTGAAAGGAAGGAGGGAGGAAGACCTCTTCCTGACTCAGGCCTACATGGTATTCGCTTGGGCTACTGCAGTAGTTCCTGACCTGGCCTCCCAGTTTCCCCCTCAACCCACCCCCAACCCACAATGGTCTCAACACAGCAAAGAAAGGTCCCATTATAGTTTATGTTTATGTCACCCGTCTACTCAAAACCATCTCATTTGGAGTCAAAGCCAAGTTCTTATTCTAACCTACAATACCCTACGTAACCTAGGTCATATTATGCATTATGTCCTTTTACTCTTGCCCTCAGTCCCTCCAGCCTCACTGGCCTTCCAGAGTTTTCTCAAACTCCCAGGCCTGCCCCTGCCTCAGGACCTTTGCATATGCTATAACCGCTGCCTACAACACTTTTCCCTTACATATCCAAGGCTACCTTCCTCATTTCCTAGCTTCCTCTAAGGTATCTACTCAAATGTCACCTTTGTCATGTGGTTTTCCCACCTAACATTTCAATACTCACCCACTCTGGCATTTCTGTGTTTTTTGTTCTTAGCACTTCTCATTATCAAAATGAACCCATTGTACATTCTTGTTATTTATACTGCTTATTGTCTTCCTCTTTCTCAAGAATGCAAACTCAGAGTATCTCAAGAGCTTGCAACAGTGCCTGGCACATGATGAATCAATAGATAGTAAATCAATCAATGGATGGATTAATTTCCTTTGTTTTTATTCCTTTACTCAGCTATTATCATCTACCAATCACTGAATGATAAATAAAATTAGCAAAGTAAGTAGGTAGGTAACCACTTGGAGAGAAGGACAAATATAATGTGACCTTGTATAATTGTTGTTTGGCCAGGTATGAATATGGAAAAAAGAAAGAAAAAGTTAAATGAATAATAATTTTAAGGTGTTTCTTCACAAAATATTTTGCAGCTCTTAGAGAAGTTTCTCGGGGAAGCAATAGTTTAGAGCAACAAGTCTGAAATCAGAACTCAGAACTTGCCAGTGATGGACACTTGGATAAGCTAATCCACAGTTTTGAACTGTAGTTTCCTCATCTGTGAAATGGGTTGTGTGTTAATACATATATAACTCATGGGACTAGGGCGAAGGTTAAGTGAACGTTCATAGATCACTTGCCACTGTGTCTAGAGTAAACGGTCAATAAACACTGCTCCCTAACACTGGAATTTAAGTCACTCCAATCTGGAGAAAATGGAACAGGTGCAGTATTTTTATGGCAAATCAGATCATTCCAATTTTAGTGAATTTAAGGATCTGGAGTTACTCTACTCTGACTCACCCCATCATCATATTGGGGTGAAACAAATTTCTGAAAATAAAACTGCCACCATTTTGAAAAGACCCAGTTTTTAAACATCAGTAATGGCTCCTGACTCCCCTCACACTGTTAGAGTTACAGCTCACTTCACTTGGTTTCTTGTATAGACACTATCAGAAGCAAACCAGTGATTACAACAGTGAATAATCCTCATTTGGCTCTGGTCTGTCAACTAAGACTGAGAAAACGACACCACAGGGAGTGGTGTCATTAGAGCCACTCGGAGCAGCGAAGCGCTGGGCCAGCCTTCACTTAACCCATCTTTCTCAGAATTAGCCTTTGATTTTCCCCAGAAAGGCAGGCTTCGGCATTTTTCACAAAGGAGCTGTCTTGGGGGAAAGTAAATTGTGTCAGTCAAAACTGTTTGAGATGTGTCTGAAGTTTGTTTTCTTATGCATCTGGGAGAAGGTGTCTCAGATCACTTTTTTTTTTCTCTCTTTCTCTGTATTAACAAAAAGTTACATTATCACTTGGGTCTAAAAACATATACCTAATATGACAATAAACTTCTTCATGGTAATTAACTATTATGTTGAGACATTTTTTATGGTAAAGATGTGCTTGCGACTTGAAAGTACTCTCATTGAGCATCCAGAAGGTGAAAATCAAGTTCAAGTTAAGGGACACTTGAGTTCAGCAACATGCACTTAAAGCACCAGCCATCTTAAGCTACTGACCTCAAGGACACAAAATGCAATGCTGACCCTGTACTAAGTACATTTTGAAGTGATTTTAAATCATATTATGAATTGTAAATTAAGGAATTTTACCTCATTAAAAATGAACAATAAACAAAACACCAATGCTAGGATGAGGATGTTCTGAACAGTACAGCAGAGGTCATATTTTAAAACAAATCTTTCAGTATCTGCTATTCATTTTGAACCACTCTCAGTGAGGATGACCCTACAACTGGCTATCATTTTTGTCAGGACTTGTAAATGTCCTGGCAGGAATTATTTTAAAGACACTGAACTCACTGCAAATATTTTAAAAGGAAACAAATCAAAACAAAACAAAGCCAAACCCATAGGAGCCAAGCCCTCCTATCTGAGATGGAGAATCAGTTAGAACACTCCTGGTGAGAATGTGAGCATGAGCTGTGATGAGAATTCACCACTGCTTCTGAAACAACCTGCATTGTGAGACAAGCCCTCTGTATCTGGGAGGAAGAAAAGGTAAACACACACATAATTGGAGACTCTCCTCTGTCTTTGTCCTTTACATTTGGAAAACGTTCAGTGTTCTACCTGGATATCAGATAGGTAAAAACCTTAGGCTGTGGGTGGGAGAGGCCCATCCACTTTGTGAGAGAGGATGTGCTATGGGGTGGGGGCCTGCAGGTCTGGGAATTTTGAATGCCACTTTAAGTACATCTATGTGTAGCAGAATGTAGGCAACTGGAAAGAAATGAGATTTGAAGAGGGACAAAGAGGGAGAAGTTTATGAGCTTTGGTAGAGAATATCTCTCTCCTCCTGACCTAATCTTTAAGTGGAGACAGCAAAACAAAATATTCATCCAGCAGTGAAGGGTTGAGCCCCTGGCTGGGGCTCCGGCAGAAACTGTGTCTCCCTGTAGCCATGGAATCTCACCTGTTAAGCTCTGGGTTTTACCTGGGCACGTGGCTACTTGGCTAGAAACTACAGTACTCAGCCTCCTTTGCTGCTGAGTGTGATCATGTGACTCAGCTCTGGTCCCTGGAAGAATGAAGGGAAGTGGAAGACTTGCAGTCAGTGGCCTTTAAAAAAAAAAAAAAAAAAAAAGCTTTCTTCTCCTCTTCCTCCCTTTCCCGTTCCTGAAGGATGGATAAGGCTGGGGTATCTTTATTATAGCTATTAGCCAATAAATACCTTAACTAGTTTGGATGCCCAGGTCTTAGCTCGCACAATTGTTGTTAATTCAGACTTCTTACCAGCACACACTCTTTTGAGCCTACAGAGCCTTTTGCAGCCTTCCCTGTCCCTCTCTTTCTCCTTCCCCATCAAAGTCCCTGCCATTTACTATAACGGAGGTAAGAGAACACCAGTATCCACTGGGTCGGGAATGGAATCCAGTTCACCTGAATGTGCTGCTGCTGCCAGACTCAGAACTCTACAGTCCATTTATTACCCATGAAGATGACCTGCCTGGATCAGAATTCCCTTCTCATTTGCACAGGTCAGTTTTTTCAGGGAGCATTTATTGAGTGTCTACTTTAGGCTGATTCAATTGTCTTGATTCTTCCACCTCTTCCCTTGTTAATATGACGAAGAGGTACAGAATTTATATCGTGCAAATCTTCTTGGAATGTCCTCAGAAACAAACCAAAGGAGGATATAAAAGAAGTGGCAGAGAGGTGTCATAAATAGGTAAGTTCCTGTTTGTACAGAATTACTTAGGAGATGGATTACGCCAGTTAATGCACTGTTCATAGATTTTAAACTACTTCCATTAAACATTCAGAGACTCCTTTGAATAGAACAGTAGAAGTTGCCCATGGGGCTTAATAATCCTCAATGTGCTCTAACACTATGTCTGAGCAGTAGGTAGAGCTCAGTTTTGGCTCCTTCACCTGTCTTTCTCCGGCTCCTTTTTGCAACATCACAGAATATGGCATATAATAATCATTTGAGAGGAGGTCGATGTGGCAGGTCTGAGAGGTCTGCAGTTGGGTAACACTTGCTTGTATAAGAGATAAGGTGACTTCCCTGTCCTCTTTTCATGTTCAGTGGCTGCACCCATGAAAATAGTGACTATCCTGATTTGATATGTATTTATTCTCTCTACACAGCATTATTTTGTCCCTGTTTATGAATCCGGCTTTTTGAGATATTAAAAGGGAAAAAAACTCACTTAAAGCATTTCAAGAGATAAATTATCAGTTCAACGCTACCCGGAGTTACAGAGCTACTCCAAGATTTTGAGGACATCATGAGAGATAGCAACCCACAGCCCTTGACCTTTGCCAAGGTAACAGACCCCTGTTGCCTCCCAACAGCAATTTTCAGCTCAAAACATATTTGCATGAGCCTTGAGGCAAACTGAGCTTATCAAGACAGTCATGTGAGACTAAACACTCGCAGATGAATTTTAAATGAGATAACAAATATTTATCTAAGTTGTTTCCCTGTTGGGGAGAGGGCTTTCCATTTGGATTCCTATTCCAGTGCTGCCATATACCAGCTGGATAATCTTGAGCAGAATATTGGTGTTCTCATCTATTAAGTGGGAATTTTATAACCACCTCTCTAGGCTATTATAAGACTGCCAAGGAATAATCCACATAGTATATGCTCAATAAACGTATGCTGAGTAAATGGATACACACAAGTCAAAGCTCTACATGATCTGGTCTCCTCACCCTGGCTTCCTTGTAACTCCTTTAACACTCCAGGCACCTCCAGTATCAGGGCCTTTGCCATTGCATTTCCTTCTGTCTACAGGGCTTTTCCTCCAGCCATCTACGTGATGTGTTCCCTTACCTCCTTCAAGTACTGCTTGAAAGTCCTTCTCAGTAATGTCTTGCCTGATGATCACTTATTTTTCAAACCACACCTCTTCCCCTAATCCCAGTCCCCTTGTCCTGCTTGGTTATTCCTGACCACACTGGTCACAACCCAGAATCCAATATGTTTCACTTGTTTATGCTTGTCTGCACCCAGCTAGACTGAAACAGCACAAGGGCAGGGTTTCTTGTATGTTTAGTTCACTATATTAGATTTTTAGGGCTGCTGTAATAAACTATCACTAACTTTGTTGCTTAAAACAATGAAAATATATTCCCTGACATTCTAGAGGCTTCAAAATCAAGGAATCAACGGAGTCGCACTTCTTCTCGAGGGGGGATTCCATTCCTTGCTTGTTCCAGCTTTTGGTGGCTCCAGGCATTCCTCGGCTTGGGGCTGCTCTACCTCCCTCTCTGCCTCCATCATTACACAAGCTTCTCCTCCTCCCTGTGCTGCTGCTTTGTGTGTCTCTTACAAGGACACTCGACATTGGATTTAGCACCCACCTAGATAATCTAGGACCATCTCATCTTGAGATCCTTAACTCAATTCCAATTGTTAAGGCCTTCTCTCCAAATAAGGTTATATTCATAGGTTCTGGGGGTTACGATGTGGCTACACCCTTTGAGGGGCCACCATTCGACAGACTATATGCCCTGGTATAGCTTCAGTACCTACCAGAGGCACAGCGAGGTGCTCGGTTCCTTGTTAAATAAATGCAAACAGACCTTGGGACACGGTTGGACTTAACGGGATTACTTTTCTCACCTGAAGTACAGCTTCAGGTGTCTATGAAATGTACAGCTCTCCTAAGAGAAATTCAATGAGAAAGCAAAGGCAGAACAGTCATCACTCAGTACCTGAGGTATCCACAGGGAACTGGTTGTAAGGCCCCTGATCCCACAGACACCAAAATCCTCAGATTCTCAGGTCCTTTATATAAAATGATGTAGTATTTGCATGTAACCTATGCACACCCTCCTGTATACTTTAAATCATCTCCCAATTCCTTATAATACCTAATACAATGGAAATGCTATGGAAATAACTGTAAATATAATTTGAATAACATGTAAATATTTGTTGGTATGTGGCAACTTTAAGTTTTGCTCTTTGAAACCTTCTGGATTTTTTTCCCTAATATTTTTGATCTCTGGTTGGTTGAAACAGTGGATGTGGAATGCAGGGATAGGAGGCCTTCCCATGACCCCCCAATCAAAAGTGACCCCCATTGTTGCGTGAGGGGTGCCCTCCGACTGGACAGGATCCAGGTTCACTGCCAAGCACAAAGTACATCAAGCGTCCTCTGTCATCCATAGGCCAAAAGGACCACACAGAACCCCTTTGACAAGAGAAGCAAAAAGTGAGGTTCATTTCTAAGAACAGCATGTCCATTAACCCAGTTGCCAGATAATTCCTCAGAGACGTCCTGATTTGCATAAATACCTCCCAGTCAATTTCTGTTTTTCTTAAATTAAAACGAAAGTGGCAGCTCTGCGGCTGCAGCCCCGGCCACGGTCTGGTGGCTCCACACACATGTGAGCAATGATGGTGTGAATACTGGATCACTGGAGCAGGAAGAGATGAAAAATATCCATTATCAGCACTGGTCACTATTTGCGCGGATACACTGAATAACCCTCACTTACATGGACAATAAACTCATTTGAATGGGTTTTTGGAATTTAAACCAGTGCCAGATTACTTGTGCTGAGTGGTCCAAATAGAGGGCTATAAATGCATTCTCAATTGCAAGAATGATAAAAAATGGAATTGTTAACGTGGTTCACGTGGACAAACATAAGTTGCTTGTCCCCTCTGTGCAGGTTCCTATGCTGAGTAGGCACTGTAAGGGTTTGTAAGAAAGAATATAAAGCCATCTCTTCCTGCAAGTCCCTTACAGTCTACCTAGAAGATCAGAGCAACAGACTTACATGCAGACTAAAAACGGAAAGTTAGAGTACTGAGAATTCACAAAGGAAGTCCTCTGGATTTTGAAAGGAGGGGATGATTCATCTGGTCGGTAGTTCAAGTCATGATGGAAGGGGAAGCTGGGAATGAAAAGGGCCGAGGAAACGGAGAAAAGAAAATGGGTGCAGAATGAGTGAGATGTTCTGTGCTTAAGAGAGAAATGGTGGTGAGTGAATGCACCCAGGGCAGGACACACATACGGAGGTGACTGATAAGAGATTTAACAATGACGACCAATCACTAAGCACTTCCTATGTGATAGGTACTCTGCATCATCCTCTGTAGAGACCAGAGTTCTTCAGCCACAATGACTACTGACATTGTGGGCTGGATAATTCTCTGTTCTGGTTGGATGTTAGGTGCAGTGCAGGATGTTTAACAACATCTCTGACCTCTACCCACTAGATGTCAGTAACAATCCCCAGTTATGACAACCAAAAATGTCACCAGATACTGCCCAATGCCCCTGTGGGGAGAAAAAATGCCCCAGGTTAGAACCACTGATAAATACGGTTTTATCTCATCTGCTTCTTATGAGAAGTCTCTGAGGCAGCATTACTAGCCTCGTTTTATTGATGAGGAAATAAAGACATGTAAAGGTTAAAGCATGTGCTGGAGGACATACTACTGAAAAAGGATCCTTGTCCTTTGAGATATGCGGTACAAACATATATATTTCCATATGTCATTTGCTTTCATTCTTAGTTATATAGAGTTTTTCGTTACTGTACAGAAACATTAAAATTTTATGTAGTCAACTATATCAATTTTTCAGTTATAGTTTTGACTTCTGGGTGACATGTTTAAAGTCTGCCTCACCACAAGATTATAAAAAATTCACCTCTGATGGATTTCTTCCATTTTTTAATGGTTTCCTTAAAAATATATCTTAGTACCATCAGGAATTCATTTTGATGTGAGGATATGTCTATATACACAAACACACATTATGTGTCTATATATGGTATGTGTTCCTTGTTTAAAATGTCAAAGGAAAAAGGGTAAGAAAAATTGGTATTCTCCTGAGTCTTATTACTTGGAGAGAGCTGTACAATATTCTGGTAAACATTCCTCAGATCACCTCTGCAGAGGTGCAAGCGCCAAGAGCTGAGCTGTAGAAGTTTGGGGACTGAAAAGGGAGAAAAGAAAACAGCCAGGCACAAGTAACATTGGAGCATATTCACAATGATGAAGTAGAAAGAGAAAAAGGGGACAGAAAAGGAGTTACAAAGCGTACAGGTAGATAAGGAGGTGAGTCAAACAAATAGAACACAATGGAAACCAAGAAAAGAGACATTTCCACAACAGTGACATTCTTCAAGCATCAAATGCAGTAGTAAAGTTACTGCTGATGGAACTTGAAAGGATGTGCATTTTGGTGTATGAAGAGGTGTTTTGGGTAGAATGAAGAGAAGAGTTATCAGTGTGCAAATAGATTAAGATAGTCATGTGAATAAGACCAATTCTAGAGGCACTAAATAAAAGCTTCTTTATCAAGAAAAGTGCTGGTGAAGGTTAGAAATGAGAAGGGACAGTATCATCAGGAAAAAAGGTTCAGGGAAAAACTACATATCAGAGCTTCTAATCCTGGGTTCCACTAACACCTTGGGGGTATATAAGAAGGATTTAAGGGATTTTAAAATCTTTAAAATTATATTTAATTTTTGTGTGTTTATGTATGTTATTCTGAAGATACGGATTTTTTTTTATCCAATTATCAGTAAGTGTTAAGAACTACTTTGTCATAGGATAGAGGAAACTACTGCTAATTTATAGCAAAGGATAATGACCCAATAAAAGGGCCAAGACTGGGAGGTTGAGAGTGGTAGCAGGTATTCAACTGAACAATGTCCAAGCAGAGGTAAGAGTAGACAGAGCCGAAGGTAAGCCCTTGGCAGAAACGTCTAGTCCTGAGATCTTCCCTTTTTTCTATCATAATTTTCTATTCTAAGAGGATGGGTTGTCCAGAAAAAAACAAATCACGCTAAACAAAAACCCAGAAAACTAGGAAAAGAACATCACCAGAATGACACCCCTCTGCTTATTTCTGAATGGTGGAAGTACTTATTTCCTTATTCCTTTTTTAACTATTTTCCAAAATTTCTTCAATTAATACATGTGAATTTTAAAATCACGTAAGACACAAGATATTATTAAAATCAATACATTAATGCAATTAAAATAATTCTAGGGAAAATAATGCATGATACAAGCAAAATGGATTTCTCCAAGGAAGATCTCTATGCTGGAATGAAGAGCACTGGGGCTCAACAGACAAACGTGGACAATTCTGGAGCCGTAGAAAGGACAGAATTACATCAGCCTGGAAGGCTTGAGCTGGTTGCTAGCTCTGCCATGGACTGACTTTGGCTTTTAATGTCTCATTCTGAAATTGTTTTCCCATCTGTGAAGTGGAATACCGATGCCTTCTTTGCAGAATTTCTAAGTAGGTTAGATGGATTACTTCTGAGTGGATGTTTAACAAATGCACATTCTTCAAGTTCTGTAAGTGTCTGCATCACCCTAGCTGACATCATTGTCCTGATAAGAGCTGTAGCTGGCAGTCAGCCTCTCTCTACACTCCACCTTTTTAAAAGGACCTAGAAAACTACAATGGATATTGTAATGATGTGACAGAAATTTATTTTAGAAGCCAGGAAGACTAATGGGCAAAATCTGGGCATCTATGCTCGGTAGATTAGAGCTTAAATCCCAGGGTTTTTTTGCATATCAGCTATGTTAATTGTGAACAAACCTCTTGAGCCTCAGTATCATCCACAAAATGGGGATACGAGCAACTTGGGATCAAGCTTGTTGTGAGGATGAAATGAGATTAACATTAAAAGAGTGATTGGGACAGGAGTGGGGAAGGAGAGTTGGGCAAGTTGTATAAACGTAGAAAGTCAAAACTTTACTTAAAATCTTGATATTTTACCATGGATTTTTACGTTAATTTTTATTTTAATAAAATGTCACATTAAATATTATTTGTTTTTATTATTGACTCTTTGGCATCCCTTCTTAAATGTTGTGCCCAAAGAGAATGCCTCACTTGCCTCATCTTAGTCCTGACCCCCAAAGCTAACAATTACTGAATGCTTACAATCAGTCAAATACTGCATTGAGCACTTTACTTTTACACATTTGCCTGTAAGTAAATGTTTAGCATGGTACCTAAACCAGAGTAAGTCATCACCATCACCAACATCAACACCGTCATTATCATCAACAACATATCATCATCACCATTATCACCATCATTACTGTCATTATTATCATTGCCATCACCATTATAATCAATTATTACGATTTTGTAAGTCATCTTAAGAAAATTTCATAATATTTCTAAATTGCAGTTCTCTCATTTTTATCGTAGGACTAATACTATCTCCTTACAAGGTGTAAAAACTAAACAAGTTTTTTTGTTGTTGCTGTCATTACTGCTGATGCTGATTCCATTGTATGACCTGGCTTCACAGAAAAGCCAGTGAGTCTGCTAAGAAATCAGATGACTCTAATGAACATGGGGCGCAGTCAGGCAGAGCAATAGGGCAGGGACGCTCTGTGTCCTGGACTGGCTTTTATAAGGCTGCCTAAGATTTTCACACAAAGAAGCACACACTGTTCTCAGAGCTGACATTTCCATACTTATAAAGCTCAGTGCTGTTCCAGTTCAGGAAACTGATGAGTCACTGGGTAGAGGCGGTGGGAAGAGGAAAAGGTTTACTCTGTTTTGCGTGTGTACGTGCATTACAGTTTTGGTTATTTCTCAAATGTTTTTAGATACAGAACAGAAAAGGAATATAATAACTCCCAGTCACTGCCCCACCCAGAAAACCTCAAGTCACTAATTGCCCTTTTTCCTAAAATGGAGGAATTTTATCTGCCCAGTGTTAACCATTTTCCTTTGCTATGCTTTGCTCTGTAAGCCTTTTAATCTTGTAAGGTATAGTCATATAAATAAACAAAGGAGAAAACAGAAAGATGAAAACGCTTCAGGTTCATCCAATTTTGAATCCCACTTGACAAACAATAGTACATGGTTTTGATAAAGGTGGTGAGGATTGTGATTTGACCTTCCTCTCACCACTGTGTGAAATGTAAACACAGTGTGCTTTCTCATAATTAAAAGATATTGATTCCCCAGCAGCCTACAGGGGCTCAGTAATCTTTCTTCTCAACAGATGTAACATGATCCCTGTTGCCATCTAGTTCTATCCAACCAGAATGCCCTTATGGGCTGATGTGGCTTTGTACCCCAGAAAGTTGTATAATGTGGGAAGAGTATCACTTCTGCTTTGAAAACAGTTGGTGCTTTCAGGACACACAGTGGTATTATAATAAGATTCCACAAGATTCAGTGGTTTAAAGCAACAGAGAGGTTTCTTTCTCCCTCATGCCATAGTCTGCGTTGGTGGTCCAGAACCGGAATGGTGGCTACATGGTATTAGGATCTATCTTGTTACCATGTCATCTCCAGTATGTGCCCTTGTTGGCTTAACTGAAGATGACTTATCACCATGTCTGCATTCCAGCTGGAGGGGAGAGGAAAAACGGAAAGGAGAACATATTCTTTCATTTCGAGAGCATTACTTGAGACGCATACATCCTATCTATTCGTGTCTCATGGGCCATCACCTGGTTGTATAGCCACAGCTGGCAAGGGTGGTTGGAAAAAGTAGTTTTTAGCTAGGGGGCCATGTGCGCAGCTAAAATTCCTATTGCTGTTGAAGAAGGGAGGATGGACACAGTGGGAATCACTAGGAGTCCTGGCCACAGTTGAAGTGAATGAACATTTGCCCAAGAATGGAGAGAGATCTGGGATCTCCATTCCTAAGCATCTTGGGTTGTGATGATAATTGATGGTGTTGCCAAAAATGATGAAAATCAAGATAGTAGCACCTAACATTTACTGATTTCTTGCCTGACATCTCTTGATACTAAAGTACTCTGTAAACATTATATATCTTCATGATAATCCTACTGAATCAATAGAACAATTATCCCAGTTTTACCCCCCAAAAAACTGAGATGCATTAAGTTCAGAAACTTGATCAAGACCATGAACCTAGTACATAGCCATGTGGAACCTAAACCCATATGTTTCTACTTCTAAAATATTCTCTTAACCACTTTGCTTAGATGCTAAGGGTGGTCTGAACTGTTTCCGTATTTCAAAAAGCTGAACTAAACTACAAAGTCTTTCATAATCAGATCATCTGAACTAGATAAAGGTGTTTGGTAGGGCTTGAATATACTTGATTTAGATTGGTCCTTCATTTGTCAAAGACTAATAAGAGGTTTTAGCCCTGACAAAGACCTTGATTAATCTTCAAAAAATAGAAAAAAAATGAATGACTGTTTATTAAGTGCAATTTGTTTGGGATAAAAGCTCTTTCTAAACCTTCCAGAGTGAGAGGAAACAACCAAAGGCATCAGTAAACGCTGGGGAATGAAGATGTAAAGACTGCCTACCACAGGGCCTCTTTGCCAGTGCTGACACAAGGGGGAAATGAGAGCAGAGCAGGGACACCTCTGACCATCCCTGAGGGAGGGGGCCTCAGGCACCCTGGCTCAGTGCAGAGCACTGAGCCAGTGAGTAACATGGAATCTGGGTCAGCCAAACGCATGAGCTTGTACAGAGTCAATGAGATGAGGTCTCTCATTTGGGGCAGCCCTGGCCAAGAGCTGAACAGAAGAGCTAAACCCGTTAGTGGAACACAGAGGGGTGGGCTCTGCGGCGCAGCTGCTGTCGTCTCTGAGCGTCAGCACACTGAGGCGTCTGGGAGGGGAAGGGGAATAGAGCATCCCTCTCTCCGGCGAACAGATGGGTAATTAGATGGAGGGTGGGAGCCAGATGCTGCACTTCCCTCAAGACCAGCACCATAGGGAATGGGCTGGCTCTGCAGAAGGCATTTCCGTTCCTGAGAAGGAATATCATACTGGGGAAAGAATCAGGGCTTCAGGGTTTCTTGGAGATGGGGTAACAGTGTTCGTCCTCTGCCAACCCCCATTCTGTGCACAAAGCAGCCGAGTGCCAGGTCAGATTCCCCCTGACCAGAACCCTGTCTAAGGACATTTCAGGAAAACTGGCTCGTTAGTGCTTGCTGTTGTTTGTTCCTGCTGCTGTTTGTTTCAAGGGCCTCTTTTCTGTGTTTTACAGTATGATGACACAGACGGTTTCCCTGATGTGAGAAGTCGTGCTCAGCTAAATCCTAGCTGAGAAGCAGCTTCCTATGAACTATGAGCCACAGTTTAATATAACATGCCGTTGACAGTGATTCAGCTACAATTGTTTGCTATTGATCTAAAATAAGTTCTTGTGGGAAAAGTCCTCTGATATTACCCAAAACACTACTTTGCAATGATGATGGATTTTGGCCTGACAACAAGGCTGGCAAGGAAGTCTAAGATCAGTTTAGTCTAGAGTCTGCACAGAGTCAGTTTACATGCCTCTCTCTCCCTGGCCTTTTTTTTTTTTTTTTTCTCCCAGCTAGGTTAAAAGGGAGCACTGCCTTAGACCTGAAACAGAGTCATGAGATTAAGTATTTGTAAGATGTAAAATGCCCTCCAAATCCAAGGAACAATGGTAGAGGTAGTGCCAGTGCACTGTGATGAGATGCCCCAAGGCATTTCAAAAGGAGGAAACAGACTGCCCTTGGAAAATCAAGCATAAAATTAGCCCATAAAGAAGAGTCCTGCAATGTTAACAGAAGGAAACAGACTCCAAGATCAGAGGGAATGAAGACAGTTATTGGCTCAACCGAATTAACCTACCTACGAACCAATGTATAAATCAGAAGATAGGGCAAGTAAGTCTTGCAGAAGGAGAAAAAAAGTTGGCATGGCCCATCTAAGCTCTGTCCAAGGAAGATGCCTCTTCAGATCACTAGACTTCAAGGATCCCGGGGGAGATGAACACATGAGGTGTTCTCAGCCAGAGGCCATTAAACCTCAGAGTCCAAGTTCTTGTTTGTACAAGGTCATGCCTAACAAGTATCTTCACTCCTATTAATAATTTGATTATTATCCCAGATTGAATGAATTTTTTGTACCTTGAACTCTTTTGCCCATTACTGTTCACTTTTTTATAGGGTGAACTACTTACTATTTTCACTATTTTAAAGTAAACGTTAGTCTCCTGCATAACAAGAACCACAATGCATCTTTTTCTCCTGTTTGTAACCCCACTGACACCTAGAACTGAGTTAAGCAGCTGCTTCACAAAATGTCAGTACAGAAATGATAGGTTCATTCGTTACATCAGACCAAACTGCTGATCATGCAAACATTTACTTTGCTTTTTGACATAGGGGGTGTAGTTCTGGAATACTGTGGACCTGTGGGCTCCTAGAATGCTACACCAGCTCTAAGGTTCTGCAGCCCTCCCCACAATGCTCCATGAC
Source organism: Camelus ferus (assembly GCF_009834535.1). NCBI lineage: Eukaryota > Metazoa > Chordata > Mammalia > Artiodactyla > Camelidae > Camelus > Camelus ferus. The sequence goes on along the minus strand of NC_045704.1, from coordinate 55,675,124 downwards.
CAGTTCTAGGACAGTCTTTCTCCAAGTATAGAACAAAGTCCCACTTATATGTGAGTCTAACCTGAAGATTCTTTTTCCTACATACATGTACTTAGCCCTGATTGTATGTGCCACAATCTCCAATGAATGGAGTCTGGAGAATTGGCATTAAAACAAACAAACAAGCATCCCAGATGATTCTCATTCACAGTAAAGTTTGAGAACTGATTTCAAGCCAAGCTCCTCATTTCACAAATATAGACAGTGAAATTTAGACAGGTGATGTATCCACACACAGGTGATGCATCCACAACCAGTTTGTGAAAAAGTCTGTACAAGAACACACTTCTACGCTGCATGAAAACTCCAGCCTGATGTTGTTCTGAAGTTTACCACTGCCCACCTCAGGAATCATGACCTTAATGAAGTTAATCACTGGAGTTTCGCTTCCCTAACACACTTCCATCCTCCAGTGCTCCTCCCTTACTTCCCCTCTCCATGAAAATGTACTTTATTATTTGAAAAGTTCCCACTGGAAATGGTTTCCTCATCCCCTTCCGATATTTCTGTATAGCTCATACACTATACTCCTTTTGATTAATTTAAATTTCTTGGGTAAATTTGTACAGCCTTCCACTTGCATCCGAGATAATGATATAAAGTGAAGTTTGCTAAATTGGCAGAATTAAAATTTAAAATTTCTCCTTCCCTCTTCCTCTACCCTGATCAAGGCTGAGATTGGCTGTGTTCAAACATCTATAATTCTCCCCCTTGACAGACACAATCGTGTTATTGCCAAAGTCAGCGGTCCTTTAAGCAGCACTGTGCCACGTGTGATGTCCGCTTCAGCAGTTGATTGAGATGCCCAGGCGCCCAAATTATGCTTTGTCCCTCAACAGTTCATTTCAGCCACCCACATACCACAGGAAAAGTTCCATAAATTATGCCCCAGAGGTGGCTGTGGGATGAGGGATTGGAGTGGACTAGTAGTTGGCTAAGAGCTAAATTGGACTTGAGAGGGGCAGGAAAGAGACGAAAGCCAGACTGGAGAAGGGTCTTGCAGGAGGTGGTTTGTGAAGGAAAGGACTTGAAATCTGTGCTGATGATGAATCAACATGATGCTGACAGATCTAGATCAAAACTGCCCCTTCCCCAGCAGAGGGTGCATCAAGAGGAAGGCATCTTAAAATACAGATTTTAAAAATATTTGAAAATATTTGATTTTTACCTTAAGTCTGCCTCTCAGTAGTAAAAAAAAAAAAAAAACTATTATAAATATCACTCATGTGATACCTAACATGAGCATGTGATCGGTTTTTCAGATGAATGGGTGCTTACAGGGAGCTACTGATGAATATGTTGCTATTCATTTGAAAACGTTTTCAAGGCCATCAAAGTTGTCACTCTTGCTTAGAGAATGGTAAAGTGGGAGGGAAGGAATAATGGTACAAAGAAGCCAGCTAGTACAAGTAAACCCCCCACCAAAAAAAAAAAAAAAAAAAAACCAACAAAAACTCTATGACCTATGTTTAAATCTCCGATGAAGACAGCAAAGAGACATGGCGCGCCTCCTCCAGAAGGCCAGGGCACAAGATGGACTGACTCCCCCAGATAGGAGGCCAGGTACACCCACTCCTGGACTTTATCAAACCAAGGACGGCATGTACACGGCAGAAATGCTACCACTGCTTCCTCAAGCCCTATGGCAGGTGCCATTACCGCCCTCTTTCCCAGTGAGATCGGTATGGCTTCAGAGTTGTTCCCAAAGCAGGGCCACTGATTGGAGCTGGCAAATGAAACAGAAGCTACCTTTTATTCTGTAGCTAACAGACGTATGGGTCTTGGGGCTGAAATCTGACAACTTAAAAGACACAAGAACTTCTTGGCTCCCTGTGTTATTATCACACAAGTGACTTGAAATCCTGAAAATGTGCAGGAGGGACCCAGATGAATCCTCTTCTGTGATGGGCTGTGGCGGGCAGAGGAGAGTGAGAACCACAGAAATCCTTTCCTGCTTCCTCACTGCTGACTCATTCCAATGGAAGAGCAGGGCACAAAGAATATGCCACCTTCCTGGAAATGACGTTTGTATATTTTTCTAGAACCCTTGCTTTCCTACAGAACAAAAGGCTATTGAATCCAAGGGTGAACTTTGGAAAAGCTGCATTTGACAATATTGGCAGTGGGCTTCCTGGCTTCCAGCCATGAGGGATTGGGCTTGGGAAAGAGGAAAGAGAAATTGTTTAGGGAGAGGGGAAAGTGGATGCTAAGAAATAAAAGAAAATTTTGATGTGGCTGGGTGTGCACTCACTGAGGCAGAGGGCAGTCATGATAGTTCCCTAGATGGGCTGAAATGAAGCCACTGGCTGACAAGAAAGGATCTGGGCTTCAAAATTATGGAGACAGGAAATGGCTCTTGAGAGGAGCTGGTCAAGGAAGACCGGGGATGAAGAAGAGAAACTGGCTAAACAGCTGTTGGAGAATAGGGCCTAGAGAGAATTTCTATAATATGATCCCAGGGATTTTAACAAGGGCAGTTTCATTCTGACACTAAGGCTTTAAACTAAATTCTAAATGTAAATCACAATGCTTGGTTAGAGAGAAAACCAGCCAGGAGGGGGATGAAAATGAATCACTTCTAGATAGATGGGTTAAGCTTGGAGAGCTAATGTAAGTACAAAAAGAGGACCCTGCACTCTGAATATAGCACAAATACTGAGATATCTTTACACTTCATAGTGGAGGAAAAAAGTCTGTCACATTACTGGCTGATGGAAACTAGTCTTCCTTGGGGTCTTCTTCCTTTTTCAACTACTTACACTGCCATGTCCAGGTAGAGGCTGAATATTCTCTTCTTTCCTGCCTTGCTTCCTTCCTTCCTTCCTTTCATTCATTCATTCATTCATTCATTCTCTTTCTCCCTGTCCTCTCTCATCTTTGTAGATTTTTGAAAGTCTCTTTTCTGTGTAAGTGCAAATCTCATCTCAGATTTCAATTTCAAAATAATAGCTTCGCTGCTTCCCTATTTAATTCATCCATAGACAATCTGTTATTTAACACCCCCAGGGCTCACTAAGGTGCCACCCAGTCTTCAGCACTGGAGGTATAAAGAGGAATGAGACAGTGGAGGCCTCAAGGAGCTGACAGTCCACCCGACGATGTCCTCTAAAGTCACTTCTGTCTTCACCTCTCACCTCAGAGCATCTTCTGTCTAATGAAACACAGGAACTTATCAAGCGAGCATCCAACTGTAATGCTGAATTTGCCCTTGATTATTTGCTCTCTTTCTGGACCTTACCAGCTTTGCTAGACGCTTACAACCAGAGCTCTAGCCTCCAACTTCTCTACCTGACATCACAGGTCACGACCCTATCCTCCTGTTCTTTACTGACTCACCAAGAAAAACTCCATTCTTTACACTCTCTTCACTTTGGAGGTCTCTAACATGTTTCCTTCTTTAAAAGTAGTTCCTTACATTTATAAGAAAATACATACAAACACACAGAGCACTTTCATTGCTTCAGTTTTGGCCCAGCTGCCTTGGGTCCTCACCAATCTTCAGTGATTTAAGAAAGAGGGTTGTCACTACAAGATACTAACAACAGAAACCAAAAAATAGCTCTGCTTCAGTAGGCGGGGCAGTGCAATGTTCAGGCAGGAACGCTTTGCTGGAGTGGATGGCATTCCAGCAGCTTGTGGCAGGAAATGATGAGCTGAAGGGCTGTTGGCTCATCAGATTGTGATCAACACTTCAGAGGGAGAAAGATCTCTCTGTGCTGGAGAGAGGCTGTCTTTTCAAATCACAGGACCAGGCATCATTAGACAGAGGGATGGGGCAAGCCAACACAAAGTCCTTGAGTCTCTGTGTGACAGTGGAACCCCACAGGCCCCTGCTGAGAAACGCAGCCACAGGGAATTCATTGCATGTTCCTCACCATTCTGTTGTGACTGCAACAGTAAAGAGCAGCTTTAAAAGGAGCCAGTATCTCTTGCTAACTTGTGGCAACAAGAGACAGCGTGTCCTGACATCTCTGCCCAGAAGATCTAAAGATGGCTAATTAATGCAATAGAACCCTTCTTTGGGGGGAATTTAAGGGGTAAACGCAAAGTAAAAAAGAAGCCAAGAAAGGACCAAAGACAGAAAAGCTGAAACCTGAGTAAGGTGATGGCCACTAAGGAGGGAGCAACGGAGGTAGCTTCTGGGAAAATGACCAATCGGTCACTTGAGTGCTTCTGAGTGATTCACTTGTTTGTCCTTTAAATAAAGATTTATGGAACAGCCATTTTGAACCAGGCACTTGGCTGAGTACTGTTGATTCCTGAAGAGCAAGTTACTGAATCCTAACTCCATCAAGCGAAGATGGTGTCTAGTATTTCCCTACAGGGTCTTTGTGATCTTCTGATAGACTTAAGTCACTGGAACCACCTCGATTTGCCCTACACAACTTGAAAGTACTAACTAATAAAAGTGTAAAAGAATGAGGGGGTTTGGAGTTCCAGATATGGTAGCACGAGATATGGTCCAAATTCTTCACTCTCTTGCAGTATTTGTACACATTTCTTCCCTTGCCATGGTCTTATAGTTGGGGTTAGTCTTGTGACTTGCTTTGCCCAATAGGTGTAATTGGATATGATGCAAGCTGAGGCTTTAGATGTGTTCCCAAGGTTGTTTCTGCTATAACCAGAAGAATGAGAGACACAGGGAACATGGTCCAGAGCTACACCCAGCAGTTAAGCTCAGCCACATTCCAGATGACCCTCAGATGCATGAGCAAGAAATAAATGCTTGCTGTGATAAAGCACTAAAATTCTGAGGTAGTTTTGACCCTGACAACAGTGAAAATCTGAGAGAACTGCCAAGCTAGAGTCTACTAAAGCTCTTTTATGACCATGGACTTCACATATTTATGATGGAGATGGTACCCATTTGAAAATGAAAGCAAGAATGGATGTTTTCAACAAAGCATTCTTGTTCCCATGACATCAGATGTCAAAGTCTTGTCATCAAACTCAGTGTAAATTAATTCTGGGATTCACTCTGATTCCCCTGTGTTGCAGAGGCTCAGATGCACCAACGTGAAGACAACATCATGTGAACATCACTATCACCTACAGAGTGTGTGGCTGAACTCTAACCCAGGGACTAACTATATTTACACATTGTCACATTTTGTCCCAGAGCAACTTGACAATATGCGTAAGAGTAGTATCAACACTTTAGAAAGGAGGAGACTGAGGTTCAGAGAAAAAGACAATCTTGCCCAAGGCCTCACACAAAGGATGTGGCAAACCATTCTTCACCCCAGAGCTGACTCTCCAAAACCTGTGCACTTACCTCTGAAGTGCCTGGGCAAAGATTTCTCTGTAAGAGAAATGAAAAGGAACACTGGCAAAGTGTCTAGTGAATATAGTGGTCACCAAGCACCATTTATTCTCCTCACTGGAGCTGTCAGATTATAAATTTGATGGTCCTCTTCTTTTCCTCCAAAACTAACTACCAACTCTTGCTTATTTCAAGATCTCTGAGTTTTGCTTTCCCCACAAATAGGATGAGTCATCCCCTAATTGCTCTTTGCTATAATAGAGATGACTTTGAACCCCCCTCCCTTATATTCCGAACAAAAGTTTTCCTAAGGTCTTAGAGATACTCAAACTAGAGTTCCCTGGACACTTGTGTGTCCTACAGAAGTCAAGGAACATTGGGATCAAAGGGTTCATATTTTACTTCTGTAAGATTCTTTTTCAACACTTAGGAGAAGTAGAGCAAATAATACTACTTACTGACATTATTCAACAGGAATAGGTTTTACATTTTATGTTCCTGGTCTCAGTAAGTCAACACTTCAGTGTGTGCTGCCTTTCTATCACCCCGACAGGGCTGAGCACACAAAGGAGGGGACATGAAGACACAGGTGTTCTGGCTTCACAAGTAACTATCAGGAATATTCCAGATGCTGGGGAGTTGTGACAGTTACACTCTAAGCCCCAGGGTAAAAGTAGTGATTGTAACATTAGCTAATAGTTATCAAACACATAGAGTGTTCTAAACTCTGAGCCAAGTGCTTTATACACATGTGTTATAGCAGAGTCCTCACAAAAACATTCCAGGTAAATCACCTAGAGTTAAATCTCTTCTCTACCTCTTTTTTATTAGCTGTGCAACATTTAGCAAGTTACTTAACCTAGTTTTTTCATCTGTAAAATGGGAATCATAGTTGAATCTAACTCAGCGTTGTTAGGAATAAATGAACGAATAACGTGCCTGAAACAGTGACTGGCACAGAGCAAGCTGAATGTGAGTGTTAGCTATCATCATTATCCCATTTAATCATTTCAATAAACCTAGGGAGGAAGTACCATTTTTACCTTTATTTTACAGCTAAAAAAAATTAAAACAAAAAAACCCTGAGGTTCTGAGAAGATGAGTATCTTCCTCAAGACCACTTAGGAGGTAAGTGGCAGAGCTAGAGTTTAAATTCACTCCTATTAGATTCTAATGCACATGTTCTTAAGCACATTACAACAAACAAATGAACTTCTGACAGCATAAAATATTTCCAATGTGAAAACACAATGAACTCTATCTAAAATTAGGGACTGTGTTGTTGAATGCAGAAGAGTGGTTTCCAAAGTGGGCTGGAGAATAGGACTGCAAGGGAAATAATCTATTATAGTTTAATCCAGTTTTCTATTCCCCTTCCCTTGAGATTCTGACTTAGAACATTTGATTTTTTTAATGGCTTCCCAAGTGATTCAGATAATCCACCACATTTGAAAATCTCCTAGAATAGGGCACTCTAATGATTGTTGAATCTATTCATATCTCTGGTACGAAAAGTCTTATGAGCTGCCCAGTCCAACTTCTCACCCACGACTGGAAGCCAGTGTCTTTGGCAGATGTGACTCCACTATGCGTTGCCTACAGGAAAAGCCCTCTTTCCATGAACCCAGGTCTACTTCCACCCATTGTTCCTCACGTGGGAAGCTCAGTGAACAAATTCGTTCCCCCTTAAGCTCCTGGCAGATGGTGGCGGTGAGATGGTGTACCAAGCGGTCAAGGGCACATTAACCCAGAGAGACAAGCTCTGAAGTGAGCATGGGTTCATCCCCCTGCTCAGGGTACTCATGTTCCCTCTCTCACACACACACTCCTGCTGAACGGTTCCAAAATCTCTAGTCAATTTGTTGTCAATTTATGTCAGGTGTGACATCAGCTCACAGCAGTCCTGTCTCACGGATCCCTCTGTTGTTTCTAAAACATCTCATTTTCCTCCCACTTTCTCCTCCTGTGCCAGAGAGTCTGCATTGTCTGAATACTCCCTTACTGTCAATTGTAAATCCTCTGTGTCTGCCTAAAATCCAAGGAATCCAAGGAGATGGACTCTACCATTAGAACATGACTCTTCAACTCTCCAGCTCAGACACACAGCATGTTAGATCCCTGATCTGCAGATGCAAGGTGGGATTAAAAACCAGTGATTTGATTAAGGAAACACCCAGTGAGAACATGGTCAGGGAGCTGGGAGCACCTAGGAAAGCCATCAACTGAGAGGCAAGTCTGACTTGGAGTGAAAGAGAGAGGGAAGGCAGGCAGAAGAAATGTACTAAAGTCTAAGGGGTGCCCTGCGGTCTACAGGAGGCACTGCAAGGCTCTAGGGGAGTCCCAGAATGAAGGTCAGCTGTCAGATGAGTCCCAAGACTCCCAGGAACCTTGCTGAGGCATTTGTGAGAACAGCTAAGACGTATGACCTCAGCCCAAACACTGCCATGGACTTGGGAGCTCAGCAGCTGGAGCCACTGGTCAGTTGTGCTCCCTGTGGTTAAAGGTCGGCAAGCATATCCTCCTGGTTGTCACACTGAGCAAATGTAACAGGTACTATTGAAAGGAGTCTCTCTCCCACTCAGGTTGATGGAGGTCTCCACCAGAACTTTAAATACTTCTGCTCACTCAAAGGGGACAAAAAGATTCCTCTTTCTTCAGTAAATATTGAGAAATCTGGGCCACTTGTAGAAGGAGCTTCTTTAGGAGAAGGAGCTGAAACTGGTTATGGAATTACAAAGAGTTTACTTGTGTTAGTGTGGAATGCAACTAGGAGAAAATGTCCTGCATCTCACTGGGATAAAAGTCTGCAGTAAAGACTGAGATTGGGCTGAAATCAAAAAGGGAAATCTTCTCTATGGAATTCATAGTTGAAACCATAGAAATTCAGATGATTGTCCAAAGAAACTATGTAGAGACAAATTAATTATTGTAGCAGCAAGCTAGTAGTAGCAGAATAGTGGTCTCTCCAAACAACGTCTATTCTAATCCCTGAGACCTGTGATGATATTAGGGTACATGGCAAAGAAACGAAGGTTGCAGATAGAACTGAGGTCACTAATCCCTTGAACTTGAAATGGGAAGATAACCTTGGATTATCTATGCGGGCGCAAGTAATAGCAAAGATCCTTGTGAATGACAGGGACAAAGTCAGGGTCAAAGAAAGACTTAATGTTGCTGTTGGTTTTGAAGATGGAAGGAGAAGCCATGAGCCAAGGAATGACGGTAGCTCTAAAAGTTGTAAAAGGCAAGAAAATTGATTTTCTTCTATGGCCTCTAGAAGGAATTGGAGGGCACTTTGATTTTAGTCCAGTGAAATCTTTTTAGGACTTCTGATCGCCACAACTTAAGATATTTTTAATTGTTATTATTTTAAGCCACTAAGCTCGTGGTAATCTGTTACACAAGTTTACACAACAGGAAATACAGTTCTGATGTCAGAATCTTGAAAGAGAACTTATAGATACTAATGGCACAAATTCTTATTTTCCGGGGACCTTCCTGAACGTTTTATATACATTCTCATTTACAACCCAATGGAGTAGATATTATCCCCACTTTACAGACGAATAAATCAAGACTAAAAATTCCAAATAACTTGCCTAAGATCACACAGCTAATGAGTGCAAATGCTGAAAGATGAATCAAGGAAATATGGCTTCAGAGCTCATGTCCCTAAACAGAACGTTTTACTTCCTTTTTCAGAATGGAAGGATGGTAAGGAAGAGCATTCAGATAGCAAGACAGAAGAAGGGACTGAGTGTTAAGTGAGAGAAGCCATGGGAGGACCAATTTTGAGGCTGGGGTAAGACAAGAAGAACAGTGTTGAAGCTGCAGAAACTGGGGGGCATGGGCTGTGGAATAGTCACTGGGAAGCCAGCAGCAGCCTTCGAGAGGCTCACTGTAATCGGGCAGAACATTCAGAAAAGTAGGTGCAATGTTGCCGCAAAGGCTGATTATGCGCATTGCATGCGGGAAGATGAAGATATAAGAGAGCCTTGCAAAAAATGCAGAAATTAGGATCGAGTGAAAAAAAAAATCTGTTGTTGATGTTTTTATGGATAGGTGTTATGTGTGATTTTTTCCTTCTTTTTGACAAAAAGAATGAAGGAAAACACTTGAAGGGGCTGGAGAGAAAGGAACCAAATAGAGAACAGGCTTCCCCATGGAGCAGGGCTAAGCCTTAGTAAGAAAAGGCACTCCTTCCTCTGAGAGAAGGTGAGGGGAGGATATCACTGGGGGATGGGAGGAGGGTGAGGGCGTTCATGCAGACCTGAGTGGATTTACCACATCCCCTTCCAGAGGTGGGCATCAGGGAGAGGGCCTCAAGACTGGAGACTTGGAACTGTGGTATGTGAGCCAGGGAACTGAGAAAAGATGAATAAATTCTGGAGGAAACACATTTATCAGGACACAAACTTTATTCACAAGTGTGGAGGATTCATCTAGTTTTGCGACATGCTAGTGAAAGGCAAAATGGAAGTGTATTATTATTTCCCTTCCTTTGAATTATTTTAAAATGACTAAGTGAAAGTCAGCAACCAGGTCAATGGAAAATATTCCGTAGAAAAGGAGCCCCTTTGAAAATGGCCTTGGGCTGATATTTGTATGTATGTAGGCCAATCACAGGAGGCTGAGCCCTGCAATGATGGTGCTTCTGAGGCTGCCAGCCTTCCTCTGTGCTGAAATGACAGAACTTGGGGGAGGAAAAAAAAGCACCAGTCCTGTATTATCCAACTACAAAGCATCAGAAGGGCTTCAAGACACTTGATTAAGGAGGAGGGCAGCCAGCAGGAACTTCCTGACACAGAGACTTCAATATAAACTGTTCTCTTTTTGCACTCAAAATGACTAGTGAAACAAACAAACGAGCAAAGAAACACTTCCTTGACTATTAGGAAGTTGTGAGCATTGGAACACGAGGAGCTGACAAGACAAGAGGTTCATGGATACATTTCATGAGGTCTAGGGGCTCTGGAGGTGGCTATGGGACTTTGCCCTGAGCAAATCACTGAATCTGAAGTCTCTCAGCTGCTTCTGCTCTAGGTCGTGGAAATCGTCACCTACCTCACCAGATTGTTGGGAGGATTAAAAAGAGATGTTTTCACTTAAGCGTTCAGCACGGTGTTATTGTGGAATGAACCCTCACACATCACATTTACAATAATTTTAAAATGCAGAGTTTAGTCATCTGAAGTGTATAAGCTGTGTTTTATTTACTCGTCGTCAATGCACCATCTTGAGTCCAGCCCTTGAATGACTTTGCCTCACCCTGACCTTCTCCATCCTGGAGCCTGGCCTTTATGGACTCAGTCAACCTGCTCCCTGACCCTGACTTTCACCTATGGGCAAAACACACTGGAGAGAGAAGGTGGGGAGGAAAATGCAGGTGTTTATTCCTCTGCTCCCTCCTGAAAGTCCCAGTGCCTATCAGGTGGCCCTCTGCACAGTGGCCTCGTCTCCCTAGGAGTTCTGGGAGAGCATCCCCCTCTCGCCCCCGCAGGCCAGGGGCGGGCTGGGAACTGCTGCACCATCCTCTGTGGTTCCCCTACGGCCCACCCACACGCTTACAGATGGCGCCTCTCCCAGGCCACACTTCTCCCTGCTCATTTCCGCAAGGCTCAGTCCGATCTTTCTCTTTTCCTCTTTCAGGGAAGCCTGGCAGGAAAAGCCTTACCACATTCTCCTTGTTGGTCTGGGTGACGTAACACTGACAGTAAAATGACTATTAAGCTCCGGTTAATAGCCTGGCCCTCTCTGTGCCTCCCGGGGCTGAGGGTTGGCTCCCTTTACTCCCTCAGGTTCCATCTAACCCCGCAGCCCACGAAGGATGTTGGGCCCATGACTGGAACTCTCCATTTAGCAATCCAAGGGAGGGCAGGCCCGTGGAAAATTCAAAATGCAATTCCATCTGGGAACTTGCTAATCTGATTGGTGCAGATGTCTTCAAGAATATTTAAGAATACGTTTTCAAAATGTATTCCAGTGGTATTTATTTGTTTTAAAAATCCTTTAAGAAGAAAGATACAACTTGCTCTCCCTTCTTTTCATTGTCTTTGGGGGCTCAGACTGCCCAAAACAGACAGGGCGAAGCCAGACTGATGAACCACGAACTTCATGCCCTCGTCTTAGAACTGGCCTTGCTTTGGCCACCCCTTGCCTCACCCGCTCATGGCCAGCCCTGGGGGGAGGAAGCCCTGACTCCTGGTGCCACACGACCATCCGGCTGAGTTTCAGGCGCTCTAATCTGTTCACAAATCAAACAGTTGCTGGGTGCATTCTCTGTGCCCTGCACCACGCTTGGTTTTGGTGATAACAGAACTTCAGTACCCTACTCAGGAGTCAGGATGCCTGAGTGAGTGCAAACCCCACCTTCATCACCTACCACTTGCATGTCTATAAACAAGTCTCAATCTCCACCTGCCTCAGTTTCCATAGTTGTAAAACAGGCATTCGTGGTCGTCAAGAGGTTGTGCAATATTTTCTATGTGCACACAAAGCACCTAGAACAGGGACAGGGTGAGTGGCCAGTAATTAGTAATCCATGATGAGAAGACTAGAAAAATGTCAAACATACAGTCTTTCTTGGAGCTTCAGGGCAGTGAAGGAAAGAGACATACGAATCCACAGTTACAGTTGAGGGTAATCCGTTCATTAATGGAGGAAGAATGGAGAGTCGGGGACCCCGAGGAAGAAGAAACCGCCTCACGCAGGCAGGTTGAGAGCAGGCTTCAGGGGACCGGGAAGTGGGGCTCCTGTTTGCTAACTTCTTCAGAGCCCGGGCCCATCAAAAGGCAGTCCCCACTGGTCTACCTCTTCCACAGTTCCTGCCTAATGAAGTCTCTTTCTCTGTCTCCCGAGCCATCTGCTTTTCAACTCCCCGCAAGTCTTACCTCGAAAAACGCCTTTCTTTCCTCCCTTGTCAATGCCTTTGCATTTCTCTTTCACTTTGTTATTGGCCTTCTGACCAGGCGCTTTCATCTCTTCACAACACAGAATCCTTCCAGCGCTGTTTTCTGCCGTTTATACAACCCGGGTATACCCTCGCCTCCTGCATTATTTAGTGCCAAAAACTGGTGGAGGAGAGAGCTTGTAGGATAGATGTCAGAAAAATAAGTTGTGTCCAATTGCATTATGCCATGGACAGCCCTAAATGGAGACCCCTAGCTTTCAGAGATGGGGGTGTACATGTGAGGGGAACAAGCAATCAAGGAGGGGGAGATTTACTTGAAAACCACGTAAAAAATTATTTGTCTTTAAATATGTGAAAGGGTATCACAATACATTACTCTCCAGGAGGAGAGTGAGATCTGCAATGGATACTAAAATTTTGGAAGGGCTGATTTGAAAACTGTAAGAATCTATAATTATTATTACAATTATTGTGATGATGAGAATGTTATAATTATCAGTATTATTTATTGGGTGCTCCCCATTTATGGTTAGGGTTTTACATCCACAGTCTCATAGAACCCTTACAGCAGTGCTATGAGGCAGACAGTATTATTATTCCTGTCGTACAGAGAACAAGGGTCAGAGAGGCTAGAAAGTTACCCAAAGTCACACAGCACTGGGGAACTGGGAATGATACCCAGCCCTCCTCTGACCACTGCTCTACACTCCCTCCCCACTGTCTGAGCCTATCTCTCCCAGAGTCCCCCAGCCCCATCCCCTCATGGAGGGTATGGGTTTTATCTCCACTTGGTATCTATGCAGGCCCCTGGGAGCCCCACCTCGGGTGCCCTGATGACCTACATGCCCCCTACCCCTGCTGCCCCAGACCAGCCAATCCAGCCAGGGGCTCGAGGGAAATTCCAATTCTCTCTTCAATATTGATTTGCGCTTTATAATCACAAGACTGACAGAAATCCGAGAGCTGGATTAGGTCAGATGATACCGGGGGTGTGGACAGGGGCACCTCATGCACAGCTATAAGGGTATAGACCAGGGCAGCCACTCTGGAGAGGAATCCAGCACCATTTCAAAGTCCAGGCATGCCTTATGTGTAAGTTTCCTCTTGCTGCTCTAACAAATTACCACCAACTTAGTGGCTTAAAACAGCAAAAATGTATTCGTGTACAGTTCTAGGGGTTAAAAGTCTGAGCTAAAATCAAGGTGTTGGCAGGGTTGCTTTCCTTCAGGAAGTTCTACGGAAAACTATGTTTTCTTGCCTTTTCTACCTTCTAGAGGCCACCAGGTTCCTTGACTCTGACTAAATGGCTCCTTCCTCCATCTCAAAGCCAGCAGTACAGTATCTTCAAATTTCTCTCTGACTCAGACCCTTCTGTCTCTCCTTTTTCTCTTATAAGAACCTCTGCGATTACACTGGACCCACCTGGGAAATCCAGGCTTATCTCCCCATCTCCTAAGATCCATAATCACATCTGCAGAGTCTTTTCTGCCATGTCAGGCGATATACTCACAGGTTCCGGGAATTAGAAAGTAGACATCTTTGGGGCCACTACTGTGCCTGCCACACCTATGACCCAGCAATCATATTCCTGGGTGTGTATGATCCAAGGAACTTCTCACACTGATCCACAAAGGAGTCATAAAGTGTGTTACTGCAGAGTGATTTGGGGCGTTGGGAACTACAATGGAAGTTCCACACTGAGACACAGGAAAAGTGAAATGAAAAGGACACGCAGCCCAGAGGAATAGGCAGTGATTAAAGTAACAGCCTAGATGTTCACACACTGGTATGAACGCATCCTAAAAATAAAGCTTATCCTCGTCTGTTTGAAAAAAAAAAAAACTTAATGAAGTAAAAGAGAAAACAGAATAAGGTATGGTAAATAACACTGGATCATTTACATCAGACAGACACATTGTAATTGGCTGTACTTCAATAAAAAATTTTTAAAAACAAAAATGAAACGCATGGACATACAGTGGCAATATGTCTTTTGCGTGAATACTATACAAACAAAAGGACACATGTGTACACGTTGTCAATGGCTGCCAGTAGGACTACAGAAGGGAAGGGGGTGGGCTGGATGGATAAAGGGAATAAAGGAGAATAAAAATAAAAGACTCGCTGAAACATCACCTCCTCCCAGGTGCAGGTGCCCAGCTCTGCGGCGTAGCTCTTAAGTAGAGTTCCTGTCTTGCGTTTGTCTGTTAGCATCTCTCACTTTACCCAGAGCTGCTTGGAAACAGGGACTCTATCTTGTTTTCCTTTGTATCTTTGAAGCGTAACACGCCTGCCTCACAGTGGGTACTTAATACGTGTTTTGTTAAGGTGAACAGTGGGAAAATAAGACATCTGGAGTGGGGTGTCTCATATGAGCTGACACGTAGAAAAAATTCTAAGGACACTCAAATGGGCTTTAAAGCTAAGTTTGGAACAGACAGTTGAATCATAAAGCCTGTTTCTTTCAGGTGAGCAAAGGAGAGGGGTGGCAAAGAGAATGCAGCCCTCCTCAGCATCTGTTTCGCCTCTAACTCCTCGAGACAAAATGCCAAGAAATATGAGCATCAGAATGAAAACGCAGAACACACAGGAGTGAAAAGATACCCCCAGCTGAGTAAAGGGAGCACAAGACTGCATCTAGTTGCTCTAAATAATTCAATCCAGAAGAATAAGGGGGGTACTGAGACAGGGTGCAGAAAGAGAACCTCCAAATATTTCCAAAGAGGCAGCAGACTCTGCAATTCTGTAATGAGACTGACATTGTTCTGGGTCAAGACTCCAGAACTGATCATTAAAGCAATGGTTTTGAACACTTAAAAATAGAAGGGAGATCTTTAGAAGCCTGTGAGGGTTCATTAAAAATCAAGTTGTGCCTGAGTGACCTGGTTTCCTTCATGGACATTAAATGGCAAAAGACAGACTTGTGGTAGATCTTTTCCATAAATTTCAGCTAAGAATTTGATAAGCACTACCTTAGTGATTTTTAAGGATGAGGTGGATGTCTGCCTTGATAACCACTTCAATGGTCACACCAGAATGGCACTGATTCTTGGAATGTGCCAATCCTGACGGATGTTTCTGGAATAATACCACCACTCATAATAATAAAAGCGGCTGCTGTGAGTTGGATGCCCTCCACGTAACAGGCACTGTCCTCGACAACTCACCCCTAGTCTTTGTCTCCCTCCGGCGACTCCATGGGGAAGGAGATGTTATTATCCCACTTTGCATGTGAGGGACGGACCGGTGAAATATCTTCCCCAGGGCCACAGCTAGCAACATCTGGCCCTCAGGACTGAACCAGCCCAGCGTGCTCTCCTGCTAAAGAATTTTTACATTAGAAGCTGGGCAGTACGACTGTAGAAATGGAACTCAGAAATGCAAGAGCCTCTGCAGAAAGGGAATAACATCCCTCTTGTCTTACTCTTTGACCACTCTGTTTCTCACCCAAACACAGCTCTCACATTTGGATTTTTTTGCCAGATTCTTTCCTCTACAGCAGCTCTCTGTGATGTAGCCTGTTCAGGGATTGTCTTCCTCTCCTGCATTTGTCTACTTCCCACATGCTTTTAACCTGTACCTCATCAGTGCCCCCTGAGTTTGGGCTTTGGGAATCAACCTCACCCTATGCTGCCCCTCACCTAGACAGACCTTCTTCTGCTCAAAACCCATCTACACACAGGGGGCTTAAAATACAAATAAACTCACAGCCAGGTCCAGCATATGGAACTTCCTGGATTCGAGGGTTAATGCCTTAAACACCACAGAGGCTCCACCCCTAAGTAATCCTCCACGGAACAGAGCAGTCACTGCAAACAAAATTAATGGTCATGCGGAATCAACTGCTGCAAGACTGGGATTTGAAAATAACTCCCTGTCCAAATAGGATATGAATGAGGTAGCACCTAAGGGCACAGACGGTTATGGGGAAATAATCCAACTGACTTAAATGTTCATGCTTTTTAGATTTCACTCTTACCTAAACAGGGTGATCTGTTTTGCACTGTACTATGACTAAGAGGAAACCATTTGAATTCAGGGTTGAATTCGGGGAGGTGAGTCTGTATCAGAATTATATTCAGCTGTCCAGTCATTCAATGCACACTGGTTGAATACTTGTCAGGAATAATGTTGTCAATTGCATGATAGTCTGGGGTCTGGAGTCAGAGGACTAGGACTTAGGTTCTGACTCTTCCATGTGTGTGTTGGATGGTTTTAATCCCTGTGCCCTGTAGTCCTTCACTTAAAAAATACAATTGATGATAGACAACCCACAGGGCTGTTGTGAAGATTACGTTTGCCTCTTCCAGAAGCTGACCATGAAACAAATGCAGGTAGTTTATTTGGGAGGTAAAGGGAGCACCTATATGGGACTAGGAAATGAGCAAAGGAAGGCAGTGCAGCCACAAAAAGTTTGTTATAAATCCCCTGTCAGTGTGGGAAATGAGAGCCAAATTTTGCGCTCTTGTTTCTGGAATTTCTGTGGAATTCTGGAAGCCTTGGGGTTATCTCATCTGAGAAGTGAGGGAGCTGCGTTATTTATACACTTTCCCCTCTGGTCTTTGGTTGAAGGCTGCTCCCAAGGTGTGTTTGTTTCCCAGCAACCTAAATTAGGGCTGCAGGCCCTGGAGTGATAAAAAGCAGGGATATGGGTGGGGCACCTGCAGTGTCTGCTGCAGACTGTGCAAGCCACTCTGTGTGACAGCCTGAAGTCACCCATTCATACATTCTGTGTTTCAGAGTGCCCTGAGCTGAGTGAGCCCTGGTAGGTGCTGGGTATAGGAGGTGAGTGACCTGCTCTTGAGATAATTTCACTCAAGTGTGAAGGACCCAAAGCAAATATTTACAGTTAACAGGAAAGAATGTTAGGGTAGGGAACTAATGGGGGTGGGGGGTGCTATGGAAAATACAGCACTGGAACTTAATCCATTATACAGATCAGGGAGCTCCTCCCTCCCCGCAAACAGTAAGGTTTGAGTCCTTAAGGATATGCAGGCATTAACCACTGAAAATTAGGAATCTCCAGGGTAGGGTGATTCAAACACTGAGAAGATCTTGAGATGAGAGAGACCAGAAGTCAACCAACTATGGCGCTAGCACAAAAATCCAGCCCAATTCTTGTTTATGTAAACAAAATGTTACTGCAACACAGCCACAGTGTACGGTATGGGGCTTTCTCCCTACAGTGGCAGAGCTGAGGAGCTGCAAGACAACTTCTATCACCCACAATGTCCACTGGCCCTTTGCTGAAAAACATCTCCTGACCTCTGGCTTACATAATGACCTGGAAGTAGATTATATTGCATTTTAAACCATTAATATATGTATTATTGCTTGACACAGTTATGTGTAGGAACCCACTTGTTCTCACAGCCTATTGAGGGGAACAAAGTGGCAAAAAAATTAAATAAGCACAATGCCATGTGATTGACTGTGTAATAAAAGGCTGTAGCAAAGGTTTCTTGAGCTGCCAGGTAGAGGCTAATTAGTTCTGCCCAGGGAGTGGAGATGGTTTCACTCTCTAGGAGGAAGGGATAGGTCTGAAGTTTGAGTCCATTTCTGGGTTAATGTAGGGAGTTCGAATTCACCTAGGCGGAGAGGAGAATGTGTTCAAAAGGTTAGAGAAATGAAAGCAAAAAGTGTTCAGGGAAGATTGCAGTTTACTTCCCTTGTGCCTCCAAGGAGCTGGCAGGGCCATGAGTGTGGCCTCCTGGGAGAATTGCCACTTAACTCCCTCACCTCTACCACCAGCTTTTTAAAAAATTTTCTTTCAAGAATTAGTCAGCAAGAACAGACAGTAACTGGATCACTGGGTCTGAGGACTTCTCAGAAAACAACACATTCTCTAGATAAAAGATTTAAGACAGGAAAGTGGAAGGCATCACATTTTAAGTGAAGCAATAGAAGTTGAAGTGTTAGGATCCTTAGGTATAAAAACTGTGTATTTGATCCCCACTGGCCAAACTGTGGACAATTTGGAGCATGAGAAGAAATTATGATAGTAAAAGATTATAAGCCCCCAGAATAAAACAACAATCCATGAGCCCACAGTAATGTAACTTTTAAAAATGAAAGTAAGTTGACAGATGGGGAAGAAGGGAAAACTCTTCCTTAAAACAGAATGCCAGCTAGTAAAGGTAGAAGGAATCGTGTAATTAGAAAATCGCCATTTGGCAACCATGGCCATAATAACAGTTTTGGGCAACGATCATCAGTGAAGACTGGAATTAGTGGATGAAGGTATGGAAAGAAGATACTTGTGAGTCTGGAAATACCTCCTCACAAGATTAAGTAAAGGGAAAAATATTAAGTTTATAAAGAAGAAACTTGGCAGATAAGACCCTAATCAAGAGATCAAAGTTAATGTCACAGTAATGACCCAGGTAGATACTATGTGCATCCTGACATGATGCCCTAGGATTCTGTGATGCTTTTGTGGTGTTCTTGCCATAAATGCATAACCTGGATCTAATCACAGGAAACATCACACAAATCCAGATTGTGAGACAGTCTACAAAGTAAGTGGCCTGCAATTTAAAAATACATCAACGTCATAAAAGACAGAACAAGGCTGAAGAGGTTTTCAAAATTAAAAGAGGGTAAAGAGATGAGGTCTAAACACAGTGTCAGATCCTGAGTTGGATCCTGAACCAGAATACGTTCTTCCTTGCGCTATAAAGAACGTTAGTACCACAATTGGCTAAATTTGAATCAGGTTTGTAGATTAGATACTATTCTTTCAACAGTGTTAATTTCCTGATTTGATAATTAGTCCATGGTTCTATAACAGAAAACAAAAAGAAAACCTTGTTTTTAGGAAATACCACTCTGCAGATTAAAGGTAAGTGAGCACTAGGTCTACAATTTAATCTCTAATGGTTCGGGGGAGGAAGGAGTAATTAAGTAGATGTGATAAATTGTTAACGTTTGGGAAATCTGAGTGAAAGATAAGTATAATGAGATTATCTGTATTCTTTTTGTAGCTTTCCTGTTGGTCTGAATTCATTTCAAAATAAAAAGTAAAAAATAAAACTTCGTATGTTTTGGAAGGCAGACTTCTAGAACAGAGGCTCTAGAGTCCGACCAATCTAGATTGGAACGTTTGAGCTCATTTTGATGAGCGGTGTGACTTTGAGCAAGTTACCTACTATCCAAGCCTCAATTTTCTCATGAATAAAATAGACTAGTACGTATTTCCCAGGTTAACGTAAGGATGATGTAGTCACTGTGTGTAAAGCACTTTACACGGTGCTGGACAGCTCCTGAGCCTGACCCACAAGGTACCTCAGGGAGGGCCGGATGCTCTGTCAATTTGTGGCCTGATTGGTTGATGGGCTTTTATGTGCCCTGCAAACTTCAGGCTTTACCTATACACTTGGCTCCATTAGGGTGCCATGCAACTTTCTCTTTAAAATACTACTCCAAAGAAAACTTAATGAATAATAATAGTCAAACTAAAAGCTTAATATCCTTATCTTTTTCTTTTTCTTTTTTTTTTTTTAACATAGTATATTCAATGTCTTGTAGTAGCTCATGGTGAAAAAGAATACGAAAATGAATATATGTATATTCATGTACGACTGAAGAATTGTGCTGTATACCTTTATCTTTTTCAGCATGGCTCTTCTCTCTCCTTCAGCTGAAAAGAGCATTTTGCTAACCCGGTTTCTAGACCTTTTAGAGAGAAGGTGGGGAGGGAAGAAGGAGAGGAGTGAAAACAGAAGGGGTGGTCTGGCTGGGAGTAGAAGTTGGCTGGGAGAATTGCCAAGGAGAAGAGGAGGAAGCCTTCACTCTGGGTTAGAGGTGGATCAGGTAACATTCTTGAAGAGAAGGGAGTTACATCTTATTTACTTTTCATTGTTAGACTCCCTTCTTACAACACTTCTTGTAACTGAAGTTACATTGCCTGCCAATTCCACTTTCCTTTCTTAGCTTCTGGAGAGGTGACATTCTTGGAAGATGACCAAGAAGGGCTTTCCCACCCTGCCAGGTACTCACCTCTCCCCTCTCTCTACCCACCCAACCCCCAAAAAACCTTCTCCTTCAATGCACTGAAAGTTGGTGCCACCATATCTGAACCAGGACAATAACAAAGAAAAATCTAGTACTAGCAACCTGGCAGGAATGGATTAGGTAAATGTTGGGAGGGAAATGATATTTTAACTGTTCGGTAAACTGTAGATTGTTATGTTTTTCATCTTTAAATGCACGGCTTTTACATTATGCTTTCTGCCTCTGACCTCCATTCACCCCTGGAATTTTTAGATATGTTTTCTCTCCTTGTGAAAAAATGTCGTAAGTTGATATTCACCCCCTATTCCAAGCAGGGAGAGTGATGTTGACAGAAGCACTTAAATTCACATGGAGAATGGAAAAAAGCCATACCCTTTATTATTATAGAAAACCCGTGTGACTTTTACCCCATGCGGGCAATTATCTTCTCTCCCTCTCTCTTTACTTCTCCCCGAAGGTTTAATAGGATAAGGCACTATCTGCTTAAGATGGCTACCTGCTGTCAGGAAGCCCCCAATCCTTATCACAATAGTACATTGGTTGTGTTTTGAGATTGCCGTATATTTGATATTTTCCTTTTCAGCTTAGTAAGCCCTTTGGGATCTTGCAAGATAAAGTCATTTCATAAATTTAGCTGTATTACAGGATGAAATCCTTTGTAGGGGACTTCAAGAAAATTACATTAGTCTATTCCTCTTTTTTCCTACCATCCAGATTGTTTTATAAGTACAGAGCGGGCCCACTCTGGATTTGTTAGATCTCAGCCATCTCCATTTCTTTTGCTCTCTGGCAGTCCTTTCCTTTCCAGCGTTCTGAGGATTACATTGTACCAATTGAGAGGCAGATCGCTGTGCACACAAAGTGACTCAGGAGGTCTCAAAAGCCCGCAGCTCCGCCGGGCGCTGGTTGTTCCCTGTGTGAACAGGGGAGCGTGGGACTCCCACAAAGAATGTCATGTTGCTGTGTCCAACTGTGAGAACAAGCTGGGTGTCTCTGTTCCTCCACGTGGCTTTCCTGTGGGCTCGCTACGGCTCCTATAGGAGCAAGACCGTAAGGGCTTTGGAAACGAAGCAGGGAAAGGCTGCTCCTGCACTCCTCACCTCAAGGGGAAATGAGTGTTTTGGGGATTTCACCAGCACATGCGGAGCATTCAGCTAGCTTTCACCCTGCCCCAGGGATCATTCTAGGTGTCCAGGACTCGGTGGGCAAGTACAAATCAGTTATAGGTTCTGTCCCCATGGAGATTACATTCCAGTGAGGAAGCTGGGGTTTAAATCAACTGTCATAGAATTTATTATATAATTACAGTTATAATTAGAGACACAAGGGAAGATAGACTTTGAGAACAAAGGGGAACAGACTCACCTAACATGTGACTGGGGGCAAGTTCCTGAGATGGGAGGGGTGAAAGCACAGGCGGGGCAGGGGGTGCAGGAGGCTGAGACAGAGAGGTTCCCCAGCTGATGGACAGAGGGGATGGAGGCATAAGGAGGAGAGTAGGGGGCGCCCCAGAGCTCCCAGCAGAGGTCTGCGGCAGGAGGGAGGCAGACCGACCCACTGCAAGAAGAAGGGGTCTTGGGTTGGAGGGGTTGGAACAACATGCTCAGAATGGCATTTTTAACCCCCACGCTGGCTGCTCCAAAAGAAAGGGGTGGAGAGGATGTGGGTGGAGAGCACTGGAGACTGTTTCAGTAATAAACAGAAAGTGAGAGCCACTTTAACTAAGCTGCTGACAGGAGCAGGAGACAAGCTGATGGATTCTGAGAGGCTTGTCCGGCGCAGGGCTGGGCTGTCCAGTCCTACAGGGAAAAGGCAAGAAATGACCCAACCCCATGGGAGTCATATGATGCTAGAGACGTGGGTAACAGGCCAGTAGGACTAGGGGCCACATGTTTAGCTGGACCCACAGGCAGGCCTCCCAGAGGTTGTAATACTTGAGCTAACACTGGAATTTTGAGAGGTTGCTGTCCTTCACATAAAGCTAACTAGCTTCCTTCCATCCTTTTTTTCTTCCCCTTTTGCCAGTTTTGTACTTTCTTTCCAGTTCTTTCTCTAACATAACTGCTTCATCATGTATGTTATCCTATAGGGACAGAGATGAAGGAAGTTTTATGTCTTATCCCAAAAATAATTTAGTGCTTTCCTGAATTATTATTTTGTGTATACATCATTTCCCTGATCTGACTGTTTAAAGATACTTGTTCTGGATCCCAGGTCAATAATCACCATTAGTACATCAATTATTTAAAATAAGTTTGTTTCTATTTCACAGGAAACCAAGCTTGGCACTGTCACACATACTAACACCTTGAACTTCTTTTAAAAGACTTAATGGAACAATCTACTTTCAGAAATGAAGCTCAGACAGAAGGGCAGTTCCAAGTCTGTTTGGTCTTCAGTACGTTGCCACATCGGCCACATGTTTTGAGTTTTACCTAATTGCTCATCAGCTTCTAGTTCCGGGTTTTCCAGAACACCACTCCTGTCCTTCCCTCTCAGAAATCTCCTGGGCCCACCCCATTTCATTTATCCATCTCTCCTATCTTCCTTCTTCATTTTTGCAAACTAAACATAGGCCTCTGTGTTAGATTCCTTGGCTGCTATAATAAATTACCAAAAACTTTGTGGCAAAAACCAAAACCAAACAAACAAAAAACCACAACAGAAATGTATTCTCTCACAGTTCTGGAGCCAGACGTCCACAATCTAGGTGTGGTCAGTGTTAGTTCTTTCTAGGAGCTCTGGGGAGGATCCTTCCTGTCTCTTCCAGCTCCTGGTGGCCCCAGGTGGTCCTTGGTTGTTGCTACTTCACTCCCATCTCTGCCCTCCCGGTCACATCACCCCCTCCCGTGTCTCTGTTTTCCTTTGTGTCTCTTGAAAGAGAACGTGTAATTGGATCTAGGGTCCACCTGGACCATCCAGGATTATCTCAGGAGTTTTATTAGCATAATCACCTCTGCAAAGACACCTCTTCGAAACAGCTAACATTCACTGGTTCCCAGGATTTGACAGGGATGTCTTTTGGTGGAACACTTTTTGGCCTACCACAGCGTTGCTATTACTTTCCATGAATTTATGCCCAAGAAAGGGGTGATTCCCGAAGTTCTGATTTAATTGGTCCAGGATGAAGCTCGGGTACCAACAGTTTTTTTTTTTCCCCCATTCCCTCAGGCAATTCTCATGGACAAAAGATTGAATCCTCACTGGAGACAGGAATCCATCAGTTTGTAGAACTGTAGGAGCTCATTTCAACTCTTTATCACTTAGGGCCTGAATTTCCTATGTTATATATCTAGGGGATTTAGCCAGTGGAAAGAAATCTAAAGAAATAAAGAGACTGCAATATCCTAAGAGCTGTGGGTTAGCAACTTTTTGTTTTCCAGGGGTCGCTCTGAGATGGGTGTGGGGGAAAGAGAATGGTGGCCATCATCGGGAGGCCTGGCTTTTAGTCTTAGCTCTGCTGTCCCCTCAGAGTGACTGTGGGAAGTCATGTCCACCTCTGGGCCTCAGATTCCTTCCTGGGAAGGTGGGAAGTGATCTGGGTTTCGTGGGGAAGTGGAGGTACAATCACATACCACATTCCTAGTGATCAATAGAAGTGGAACATTTGCTCTGCCCTCTCAGCTGCAACTCACCAGGGTCAGCGCCAAGACAGCCTCAGAAACTACGAGTCCAACGCTCCGGCAACAAAGCAATTATCTGTATTTCGTATTATCCTTTTCACCCCTCAAAATCACAACATAAAATAGAAACACTCATACTAAAAATGATTTGTACAGCATTCTCCCTACAGTTCCAAATCACAATGGGCTTGTTTGCGTTAACAATTGCTATTTTAAAAAAAGCTAAAACACATGGCAACCTTGCTACAAACGAACAAAAGACAAAACCTTCTTTAGGATGTGGGTACACAAAGAAGTTCCCTGGGAGAGATCAGAAATAAAGAAAAAACACTGGTGTCCATCACTCTTTGTTTCTGATTTGCACGTTTCTGTCGTTAAGGTACTTGCTATTGAAAATAAAACCTAGGGTGCTATTTTCCTTGTGACGCTCAGAAGGTGAAAAAAATTCTTCTTAGAGATCAGACTGAGGGCCTGTCCTTGGCTGTGATTAGGCCATGCTCTGTGTTGGGCATGTTCCGATACACCATCTTTTTTCTCTCTGTAGCTCCAGCCTCCCCACCCTTCCCCAGGCCAAGACTCCCATTTCTAACCACTACTCAACAAGTGTCCACTCGGAAACCTGCCAGGCACATCACATTTCACACGGACCTCACCTCCTCCTCATGCTCAATTCTGCCCAAGTCCTCTCATTTTCAAGACAAATAGGGAAACTGTTCACCAACCTGCTGAAGTCCAAAGCATGAGAGTCCTCCTTCAACCCTCTCTTTCTCTCACTTACATGAGCAGTTCTACAGCGACTGTCAACTAGCTTAGACGCATGCCTCGTATTCAATTGCTTCTCACCACCTGAACCTCGCCCACCCTGTGCTGACACCCTCGGGTCTCGCCTGGACCACGGTTGATTTCCTTGCCTCCACCTTTGCCTTCCCTGTAGGCACACTGGACCCACCCACCAGATAATGATTTTAAATCATACATAGTATCACATCGCTTCAATGCTCAGAATTCTTTAATAGAACGTAAAATGGTACAGTTGCTCTAAAACACAGTTTGGCAGTTTTTATAAAACAAAACATGCTATTACTGCATTACCAAGCTATTGCAATTTTGGGCATCTGTCTCAGAGAATGAAAAATCCTATTCAAACAAAAACCTGTACATAAATGTTCATAGCTGCCCTATTCATAATTGCTAAAATCTGGAAACGACTCAGGCATCCTTTGTTAAACAAACTGGTACATCCACATACGGCTCAGCAATAGGAAGGAATGTGCAGACTTGCAGAGCCACGGGATTTTGCAGGTGGAATTAAGGTTGTCAATTAGCTGACCTTAAAATAGGGTGAAGGCTCTGGATCATCCAGGTGGGCCCAATGTAATCACAAGGGCCCTTAAAAGTGGAGAGGAAGGCAGAAGAAAACATCAAAGGAGAAGTGACTACAGACAAGTGGTCAGAAAGATGCAGTGTGCTGGCTTTGAAGATGGAGGGAGGGGCCATGAGCCTCTAAAAGCTAGAAAAGGGAAGAAAACAGATTCTCTGCTGGAGCCTCTGGAAAGACATGCAGCCCTGCCGACACCTTGATTTTAGTCTAGTGAGATCATGTTGGACTTCTGACCTCTAGAACTGTGAGAGAATAAATTTGGGTTATTTTAAGTGACTCAGTTTGTGTTTTTTTGTTACAGCAGCAAAAGGAAGTTGCTGCAGGGGGCAAAACATCCACTTTTCTCCCCGAAATGTCCTTAAGAACTGAGTGAAATAAATGCCCTGTAATTATATTTCCATCACCAATGATTTCTTGTCTCAGTCTTCTTTTTAAACAAAACTTGAGTTTGAAATGTAGGAAAGATGTAGGAAGATAAACACGAATTGTGAAGTAGAGGCTTTCCAAATAACAGGGGAAGTTTTCTTGTTTTATATATGCCATTGCTGTGAAAGATAATTATTTATATCCGAAAAGGAAATGTTAGGTATTGGTTACAGCTGTCAGACCATGAACACTGCTGGGAGAGCCTTGTTCCATGCCAAAATACCATACAATGTAGATTTCAGTGACACCCTGGAAGTCTACGCCCATTTCAATTTGATCTTTAATCTTCTCTTTTCGCACTAGGCAATTCCTGGGGTAGATTTCATTAATTTCAAGCACTTCAATATCTGCCTGGATGAAAAGTCACATTCAGCCCTCAGGTGGAATACTCCTAAAATGTGCTTATTTCACCCAGATAAAAGCATCCAAAGGCCTTCGACAGGGCATGCCCTGCCTGTGTTAACCATCACTCCTTCCTACCTTTCACCTGACCATTGTTGGTCCCTGAAGACAACTGAGCCTGTGACCTGTGCCTGGTGATTTTTGAGTTGAATGACTCCTAACTGGGCATCTTGGGCTTAGCCTCCTCTGCAAAGCTGGGGACCCAACTACGCAATGCTGGCGTCATCTCTCCATGAGTGAATCCTTGGACCATTTAAAACCCAACATGTGTAGTATGCACTCACTGTCTTCCTCCCATACCTGTTCCTTCTTTGCATTTCTCTTCTTGGTGAACTGTTCTATCATATAACCAGTTTTCTTATGATAAATTTGCTGGATTTCTCTCTCTGCCATTCCCCTGACACTGGACCACCACCAGATCTTTCAATTCTACCTTCTCAGTTTCTCTTCTCTGCATCCCCTCCTTTCTAACCCTACTGCCTCTGCTGAAATCTGTGCTTAAAGGAGAAAACTGAAGTCTACGCACATTTATTGAACATGGACAACATGCTAGACACTGTCTTGAGCACTTTTATGTGAATGATCTCAGTGATTCCTCTCACCTTCATTATGAGGTGTATATTCATATTATTCTCACTTTTAGAAGCAGAAAGGGATGCTAAGAGAAGTCAAGGCCAGATAGCATCTAAACTGGGATTCTAGCTTAAGTATGCCTCCTTCCTGAGCCAGAGTGTTTAGTTACTGATCTGTGAATTTACTGAGAGTGAAACAGAGTGGTGGTCTCTCAGTCCACCTTTGCCATCCCTTAGACAAATGTGGACACCTTGGGGCAGGGAGATCAAGGAAAAGTGAAGAGGATTCTGTTACAGGGTTTCTTTCATCTGCCTCACGAAGAAATGGACATACACAAAGGTAGGAGAACCCATTCCCTGGCTGCTGTATCTCCAGCAGTGGCAATAACTGATAACAATAGTGACAAAATTTTAAGAAATGTCAATTGTAGTAACTAATACTAGCCATCCTTTAAGTGCTTATCATTGGCTAGGCATTCTCCTTGGCATTATCCCACTTAATGTCCATTACATCCTTGTGAGGAAAACGAAGCTCAGAAAAGTTAAGGAACTTTATAAATATCACTATCAGTAAGTGATGCATCCAGAACTTTCTGAGCCCAAAGCTGATGTTCTTAACCCCTATGATATAGTGATATACTGCCCTGCATATTTGTTCAACACGGGCTATGGATTCAGAAGATAGCAGGTGGCATGGACAAATTGTGTGTGTTCTGGGGCAAGTACTTAACATCTCTGAGCTCAGTTTTATCATTTGTAAAGTAGGGGCTACTGCCACCTTCCTGGTGGCTTATATCTATCTTGAAGTTCCAACATCTGATACCACTGGTTTGTAAATTTGTTCATTTGGCAAAAAAGGGTATGACTCTTGTGCCCATAACTCTGCCAAGATTGCACATACTGAAAGAAAAATATACATATTTTACCAGATTAGTTTTGCATAAAAGAAAACACCTGAAACTATTGGTCCCCCAAAGAAAGATCACTATTTCCTGATCTTTGCAGCTAGATATGATCTGTGGCCAATTACCGGACAATGAGATATGAGTAAAAGTAGTAGATACAACTTCTCAATTGCATATTTTATGGGGATATGTCCTTCCTGTCCCCCCTTCCCACTAACTTGGATAAGGGGTGGTGGTGAGCCATGAGGACGGAAGCAACATTCCACAGATGCCACATGAGGGAAGACGTCTTAAAAAATCAGACTTGCACATATCTCTCAGACAAATTCTCTTTTCTCCATCTGTGTTTCCACCAGCTCTCTAAGTGACAGAGTAGGGCTACCACATTGGTCCAGGACTGATTATGTCTGGGTTATCACTTAAGATAGAAACACACATTCATCTTACTGAAGCCACTGCCACTTGGGATCTTTGTGATGACATATGAATCCACACCATAACTCATATAAAGGGAGAATGGAAAGCCACTGAGCCAAATGCTATTGAAAGAAGTACTATCAAAAGTTCAGCATATGCAAACTCTCTAATGCAAAAGAACCTAGCACATTAAGGGATGGTAAGAGGTTGGGTTTGGCTCTGCTCAACTTAGAGCATCCAGCAAGGCGACTGGTAAAAATAAAACTGGAGGGGTCATCAGGTGCCGGGTCACAAAATTTGTGCTCCCCCCAGGTTAAAGAACATGGACTTGAACCTGGGGGCAATGGCTATCCACAGAGAAGTTCTAAAAGGAAGTGGCATGATACTTCTGAGCTTTAGAATGACCCACTGATTGTTCTTTGGAGCAAAGACTGTAGAGTAGACTCTAGAGTTAGGGAGAAGAGTTAGAAGGTGAGAGATGATGGCGGTCTTGACATAGGGTGGAAACAGGAAAGGAGAGAAGCAAATCTGTGTGAGAGACTCATAGAAGGCTAAATTAAGACTTGATGACTGGTAATCAGATGAAGGAAGCTAGCAGAAGGAACTGGAGTCATAACAAAATTCGTGGTTTGAGCAACAGCATGGTGAGTGACAGCCCTAATATGCTAAAATAGGAAGCATACACAGGAGAAAAAGTAGGTTTGGGGCTGGGTTGAGGGTGGAGCTGTAGGCAGATTGTGAGTTTAATTTTGTACTTCTAGAGTATAACATGCTAGTGGGACATCCAAGAGGTGGTGTCCAGTAGGCAGAGTTAATATTAAATTCATGACAATGACAGTGAAGGAAAAGAGTGTTCATGTAGAACCTTGATTTAGTATTCTTATAACCATTAAAACCACCATACTTTTCCCCAAATTAAATCATACTGAGAATACAGTGAGAAAAAGACAGAAACCTCTCAATCATTGCTGCCTTTGTAGGGATTAACAGATTTTATTTACTTTGATTATTCTAGGTGGAAGCCACTCAGCAAAGCGTTCTCTCTGTTAAACTGCAAGCCCCTTTTGGGGAAGAGGTTTTCCATTTGTTTCTTGAGTGACTTATAATTAGCCATACAACATCATTAACTGACTATGTAGCATTTTTGAGCAAAGATTCCCAAAGATTCGGGGTGAATTACAGGGATGCAGTAGCTGTTTGCTGAGATAAGGACCCCAACAATCATTCAGCAGTGCATCTTCTAGTGCAGTTCCTCTCAAAGCTTATTCTTCTCTAAATGAATTTTGTCTGTTTTTGTCCCCTCACTGTATTCCCAGCACCAAGCACAGTGCCTGACTCACAGCAGGTGCTGAATAAAAACAAAACGAATGCATGTTTAATGAACTGCCACTTGTATATGCTTTAAGTTCTAGCTATTTAGAAACGGAAGGCCAAAAATACTCTTGGTGAGAACATGCATCACTATACCCAGTAGGGTTAACCAGACAACCCATAATCATAAACTAAGTGGATAATGACGAAGCCATTGTATTAATCATTTATAAGTAAAAAGCAAGAAATGCAGGCATTGAGATCCAGGATCAGCTGAAGTCAACTTGGATAATGCACTGATACCATCCTTTTAGAATATGTTAGGAATTCTGGAAAACTATGCATGCAAGTGCGTGGTGGTGATTGTTCTCCTTTGCCAAACAACGTGAGGCAGGCAGCCGGCTCATTTGAACAGCAGATTAAAGTCATCAATAAACCCCAAGACAACCTTGGAGAAGAGCCTGGCAGGTCTGCAAAAGGTTAAAAATAGAGTTGCCACATAACCTAGCAATTTCACTTCTAGGTAGATACCCAGAAGAAATGAAAACATATGTCTATAAAAAAATCTTATAAACAAACCTTCATAGCAACATTATTCATAATAGCCAAAAGTGGAAACAACTCAAATGCCCATCAACTGATTAATGGATTAACAAAATTGGATATATCCATGTAATAGAATATTTTGTGGCAATAAAAAGGAATGAAGTACTGATAAACGTTACAATAGGGATGAACCTTTAAAACGTTATGCTAAGTGAAAGAAGGCAGACAAAATGATCACATAATGTAGGATCCCATTTATTTGAAATGTCCGGAAAAGACAGATCCACTGAGATAGAAAGTAGGTTATCAGTTCCCAGTTGCTGAGGGTAAGATACAAAAAATGTGGCATGAATACCAGTGGAAATAGGGTTTCTATGGGGTGATTAAAGTGTTCTAAAATCAATTGTGGTGACAGAAAACTCTGTAAATATATTAAAAAACCTTGGAATTATAGACTTTAAATGAATGAATTGTATGCTATGTGAATCATATATCAATAAAGCTATTGGAAAAATATAAACTCTAAGAGTAAGAACTCGCTTAGTAGGCTATTATATATTGGTAGGCTTTAGTCATAGGTAATAATAAGATTCTATGGAAGGGCATTTCATCACTAGTGCTCTGTGACTTTGGACAAGCTATTTCAACTCATGAAGTCTTAGTTCCTCGTCTGCAGGACAGGAACGCAGCAGATGCTGTTGGTACCTGTTCATATTCTCTTGCATCACCAAAGTTTTCTTTCTGCAAGCCTCTGTGGCTTTCTCCAGCTGTAGAAACATGCTTGGCCCCAATGCATGACAAACCAGAAGTGCTTGGGAGTCAATACCCATGGAAGTAGCTTCCAACCAATTACAAACAGAATCTGATGGATCAATACCCCATCTTCCTCACTGATCACGTGGTGAAACTCAGTGGTGTCCTATTTATCTCCCAGATTCACTGAGGAGGATTGATCCCCCATTGCTCACAGCAGCAACCTGTTCCTTAACGTGTCTTCTACTGCTTTCCCTCCCTTCCCAGCTCACCTCATTCCCTACCATTGCTTCTCAGCTTCACCTCCCAAATGAACTACCTGCATACAAATCCTTGTCTGTGAGTCTGCTTCTGAGGAAACCCAACTTAAGACAAGAGATAATTAGAATGTCTTCTTTTTAGACTATTGGGAGAATTAAATATTACACATTGAGCATTTCAGCACCATGCCTGGCCACTTAAGAACTGTTAGCCATCTGTTGGGAAAGCTGGACAGCTGCATGTAAATCAATGAAGTTAGAACTCTCCCTCACACTATACACGGAAATAAACTCCAAATGGCTTAAAGACTTAAATATAAGACAGGACACCATAAATCTCCTAGAAGAGAACATAGGCAAAACATTCTCTGACATAAATTGTAGCAATGTTTGCCCAGGTCAATAGAAATACAGGCAAAAATAAACAAATGGGACCTAATCAAACTTAAAAACTTTTGCACAGTAAAGGAAACCATGGATTGGGAGAAAATATTTGCAAATGATGCAACTGACAAGGCTTAACTTTAAGAATATACAAACAGCTCATACAACTCAATAACAACAATAAAAAAAACCCAATCAAAAGATGGGCAGAAGACCTAAATAGACATTTCTCCAAAGAAGACATACAGATGGCCAATAAGTGCATGAAAAGATGCTCAACATCACCATCAGAAAAACAAATCAAAACTACAATGCATTATCAGCTCACAAAGGTCAGAATGGCCATCATTAAAAAGTCCTCAAACAATAAATGCTGGAGCGGGTATGGGGAAAAGGGAACCCTCCCACACTGTTGGTGGGAATGTAGTTTGGAGCAGCCATTATGGAAAACAGTGTGAAAATTCCTTTAAAAAAATGAAAATAGACTTAACCTATGATTCAGCAATCCCACTCCTGGGTATATATCCAGAGGAAACTCTAATTCAAAAAGATACATGCACCCTAATGTTCACAGAATCACTATTTACAACAGCCAAGATATAGAAGCAACTTAAATGTCTGTTAACAGATGAATGGATAAAGAATATGTGAGATATATATATATATATGTGTGTGTGTGTATATATATATATGTGTGTGTGTGTGTATATATATATATGTGTGTGTGTGTGTGTGTATATATATATATGTGTGTGTGTGTGTGTGTGTGTATATATATATAATGGAATACTACTCAGCCATAAAAAAGAATAAAATAATGCCATTTGCAGCAACATGGATGGACGTAGAGATTATCATACTAAGTGAACTAAGTCAGAAAGAAAAAGACAAGTATCACATATCGCTTATATGTGGCATCTAAAAAAATGATACAAATGAACTTATTTACAAAACAGAAACAGACTCACGGTTACCAAAGGGGAAAGGCAGGGGGAGGGATAAATTAGGAGTTTGGGATTAGCAGATACAAACTACTGTATTTAAAATAGATAAACAACAACAAGGTCAGACTGTATAGCACAGGGAACTATTTCCTATATCTTGTAATAACCTATAATGGAAAATAATATATATACAATATATATAATCAAATCACTAAGCTATACACCAGCAACTAACACAACATTGTAAATCAACTCTACTTCAGTAAAAATAAGAACTGTTAGCCATCATCACTATTATTACTGATGTTATTATTATTATTATTATTGAAAACGAATAATTGACTTAAAACTTTCATCAGATTCTGGCCCATCTAGGAGCCTGCCTTGGCCTCCCTACACATATGAGAAACACCAAGTCAGTACTGCATTTATTATTTCACTACTGAGCATTCAGTTAATTATTTTCCCCCAATTGACTCTGGGTTTTCAAAGACTTTATCTAGCAAACTGCACAGATTGAGTAATAATTCATTTGCTCTCCCATGTTTTATTAATCAAAGACACACATAACTGCCAATCAGAGCTTCTGATCAGCATGAAATTAGCAGGGTCACCAGACAGAGCTAATATCATTTCAGTAAAAGCAAAGAATCTTGATGTTTTTGTTAGTCTGTGAAGCTTTATCACTTGTAGAACTATGATTATATTAGATTTTCTGAAATACTTAAAATAGCCTGCAGACCCCTGTTGCTGCCATCATGGTCTCCTAAGACCCTGGAACCCCATGTGGCAACTGCTGATCTAATAAACCAAAATTCATTAAGAGAGATGCTTGTTTTTGTTATCAAAATTGCAGCAATAAAACCTTTACTGCCATATTTGGCAGTAACCTTTCCTTATACTGATGAGAAAATAAAGGATAAATGAATTTTTAGTAATGTATTTTCTTTATCTTGACCTTTTCACAATGAAATATCCTCAAATCTGAGAGTGGCTGGATTACCCTAAGATGCCAAATCATTTCAAGTTTCCCACTATAATATTTAGATATCACAGTCAATGAGGAAAAAGAAGAGAGAAAGAGGGAGGAGAAAATCAGCAGTTTAGAACAGAAGAGCAAAGGAGTAATTCCCCATTGCTTATATAAAGCAAATATCTGCTGGCCTTGTGTTCATAGGCAGATGGGCTGCATCCATGCCCTTGGCCCTCTGAATTCACTCTCCCTTCTCTACTCTGCTCTGTCCTTCAGTAGTAGATCACCTGGAAGCCGTCTCCTCTGGCTTCCAGCTGGGTTCAGCAAATGAGGAGCACCAGCAAGACATCAGAGACAGAAGAGGAGGTTTCCTTCCTAAAAGTCATGAAGACTGGCTGCATTCCTCACCTGAGGACCACAGTCCTGTCACAAGCAGCCTTTTTCACACGTCTCTCTCTGACTCTAATTCTGGTCACGACTCTCACCCTTTACCCCATAAGCTTTGTGGTGATAATGGTGCCCACCATTGCTAAGGCCCAGGAAGCTGAACAATCCCTTGCAATTTGCCCACACATTGCTCACCATCCTTGTCAATAGTCACTTTATTACGTTCTCTTCAAATGAACTAATTTAAGCACATCATCTGTTACCTGTCAGGACCCTCACTGATATATCCAGAGAACCTAACCAAAAACTAGAGGGCAAGACAGCCAGGTTGATATGGTCCATGCAGGTCAGCATCTTGTGGCACAGGGAGAATGGAAACTGGTGGACAGGGGTTCTGGAGGCACCAATGGACTATATTTTGCCCTCTAAGATTTCCAATATGTAAGATAGATAAATAACACAAAATTCATATGGTTGGTATGAGAACTAAATAATCTGATCCACAGAAAAACTTAATACACTGTCTAGCACATCATAAATAATTAATAGACATTAGCTACTATTATTATACTCAAGGGTCTGTAGAAAAATCCTGTTCATTCCCTGCTTTGTGAACTAAAAGCACCTTTTCCCACACACTTGGGATCTGAATTCACATTAGAGCCATCATTACAGTTAAGAGGACAAATTACCTGCACAAACACTAGCCAGGACTCTTTGAGAGCTTACTATTTGCAAGGGATGGTGCTAATTACTTTCCAAGTGTTGTCTCATTTAACACAACAATACCATTAAGGAAGTAATTTAAAATCATCCTTTTACACATGAGAAAACTCAGTAGGCTAGTAGGATTAAGAAAGCTTCCCAAGCTCACGTGGTCCAAAATTGGTAGAAGAACCCAGGCCCACATATCCACAACTAGAATCCAGAATTCTCTGTTCACAAGAGACAGATTCCTCAGAGAGAATCCTGAGAAACTTGATGAGCATGGAATCAGGTTGTCTGAGTGTGAAAAAATGTCTATGCATTTATCATTGTCAAAACTCCTTTCAAGAAAATATGCTGTAATTGCATATTTAATTCAGCCCCAGCACAACACAGTGTTCTAGTGAAGCATACAGCAAAGTGACATGTGTTGAGATTGTGACCCTGTTGGGAAGGAGTCTTGTAAAACTCGCACTAAAGAAAAATGACAAACAAACAGATGCAGTGGTTTATGGGCCTCATCTCTTTGTGGCACCTCTGTGGCTCCCAGGAAGGAAATGGAACACTTAGGAGGACATACTGAGCCCCTCAGGCCCTATGGGCATATGATCGCTGTACTAGCAAGAGGATTTATGTTCTTCATGTCCTTGAATATTCACCAGCCTCCCCAGTGGGGACACAGTCACTGACATTGGAGAGATCGTGGGCCAGAGAGGAATGGATCCCCTCCCTGGAGTTCTCTGTGCTTCCTTCCACTCAAACCAGGCCTGCAACTGCCTTGGGAAGCACTTGAGAGCCCTGAAGATGCTGCATATAGAGGAACTGAGCATCTTGACACAATGAGACTGACTGCCGTAGACGGAGCTTGTCCATCCTCTAGTTTGAGAGTCTGAATGCAGTCACTTCTGGTGCTGCCTGTCAGGTACGCAACACCTTAATGGTGAGCTCTGTTGGGTTGGGGAGAAGTTGTAGAGACCTGTCCTTCTTCAGTCTTACCAGTGCAAATATCAGCACCCATTGCTCATGTCTACACCTCCAGAACAAGGTGGGATACACCATAGGAGGTCAGCTAATATGTGTTGAATCAATGAAAAGCCAGCCCTTCTTTGGGAACACAGACACTCTTTCCACTACAGACACAGAGGTACCTACAGGTGACTCAGTGGGGCAAGTACAGTCAAGAGAGACTGTCTTGTTAGTACACAGTCTCACAATGATTCCACTCATTTTGAGACCAGACCCCTAGGTACAACACACACACACACACACACACACCGCAAAACATGGCTATTCTGTTCTATACCCTCCCCTCCTGGTCACTAGTGATTGATCCAAGAAAAGGTACCTGAACCAAACTGAATCAATAAAATTATCCTCAGGGATTTGAAATTGAGGCCACGGAAATATGGCAATGGGTAATATCCAAGCCGAAGCAAGTCACTGAGAGAGTCCTAGGAGGGTCACACATTCCAGCATCTAGATATGTTTTTGTCTCCTTCTCTTTGCGAGTCATAGCCTCCTCTGATTTCATACACATACCACTATCCCACTGTTACAGGTTGAATTGTGTCTCCCCCAAAATATTTTGGAGTCCAAATACTCAGTACCTCAGAATGTGATCTTATTTGGAGACAGGGTCTCTATAGAAGTAATCAAGTTAAAGGAGGTCACTAGGGTGGGCCTTAATCCAATGTGACTGGAGTCCTTATAAAAAGGGAAAATTTGGACACAGATGCAGACACTCACACAAGGAGACCACCATGTGAAGTTGAAGGCAGAGATTGGGGGATGCGTCTACGAGCCAAGGAATGCTGAAGGTTTCCAACAAACCACCAGAAGCTGAAAGACAGGAATGGAACAGATTCTCTCACAGCTCTCAGCGGGAACCACCCCTATCTGCACACTATTCTTAGACTTCTTGTTTTCAGAACTGTTTGACAGTAAACTTCTGTTGTTTAAGCCACCAATTGTGGTACCTTGTTTGAGTAGCCCTAGCATGGTAATACCATACACCAATAATACACTTCTTTCTTCATTTTCCTTATACGCCTAATAATAGAGTGGATTGCTGTTGCCTGCTACCAAGAGAAATTTAACTGATCATCCAAGTAGACCACGGTGAAGACTGATTTTGATTTCAAATTTAGTATCCAACTGTTCCTGTAAGGGTTGTGACTCCTATCAAAGAGTGAAAGCAAAACTGAGTTTGGGAAGCACAGCAACTCATAATTAACACAATGACGCTGTATCAGAGACCAAAGAGACTCACTTAGACCAAAAAGGAGATGACTACAGAATGGTCTTTCTCAGGCATGTGAAGGATGAGCAAAACAGTTTGCTGTAAAGAAAGCTTTGTTTCTCCGACTATTGCTAGCACAAATAGCAGAAAACAAAGAAATCCTTATGGGCAAATAAATTGATTTTTGTCTATAATTTCATAGAAAAGACAATTATAAAAATAAATGTATACATTGAGATATTAATCCTATTACACATTGACAGGAGCTCTCCTATTATGGGTTGAGCTGTGTGCTACAAAAAAATATGTTGAAGCCCTAAATTATGGTACCTGTGTATGAGATCTTATTTGGAAATAGGGTCTTTGAAAATGTAATAAAGATGAGGTCATTTGTATGGGTCCTAATCCAATTTGACTGATGTCCTTATAAGAAGAGGAAAATGCCCTGGGAAGACATAGACACACAGAGAAAACACCATGTGAAGACAGCGGCAGAGACTGGAGTGATTCAACTACAAGCCAAGGAACACCTGGAGCTAACAGAGCCTGGAGGAGGCAAGGCAGGATCCTCCCCGAGAGGATTTGGGTGGAGCCTGGCCCTGCCGACACCTAGACTTTGAATTTCTAGCCTTTAGAACTGTGAGACAGCACATTTCTATTCTTTTGAGTAACCCAATTTGCAATACTCTGTTATGGCAGCATCAGGAAATTCAAAACCCCCCTTCTCAGAATCTTGCCCTGAGTCACAGAGGAGGATGGGATGATTTGACAGCAATTTGTAAACTCTGTCACTAAGTAGAGTTGGAAGATACTCACAGTAGCCAAACCTCTCACGGTAATATGAAAGTGAGAATAATTACTTTAAAAGTCTAGCTAGGATATATACAAAAATAAGTAACTTTTTTTCTCTTTCAAGTCCTCATTGAAATATTTTCAGTAAATTAACGTTAAAATAAGCAATATTCTACAATCATAGCTGAGCACTGGTGTAATTCAAGCCAGGAGGATTAGTTACACGGTGTCTTTTGTTAAATTTTCAGTGAAGATTCTGCTTTTGAGTGGAGTAAAGAAGACAAGTGAAGAAACTCAAGGAAGGATCAGGCATCCTAAATGCCCTGTCAAAAATGACTGGGAGCGAACTTTGTCTTATACTGTGTCATTAAAATGCTGTTCTCAGAAGGAAAAGAAAAGACTGCCGTCATAGTTGGTGAAGTCTTCCTACACTTTCCAGCAAAGATCCCCATGACTCTGATCTTTTGATTGTTCCCAAATAATGATTTGTTTGGTCTAAAAATAGTTCTTCTGCAAGGATGAAAAAGAAATTTATTTTTCAGGACTCTGTTAAAGGGAGCACACTGAAGTCTAAAGGGGGAAAAAAGATAAATCTCCTGAAGGCATGCCATGTGTTAAATTTACTGTTGATGTTCCAAGAAAATCTTCCTTAATATTTTTAGACTGAGATTAATGTATTTGCAGACAATTTTAGAATATAAAGGAGTTGAAACTGAACATCTGCTTTATTGTCTTGGTCCTAGAGTCAACCTTCCAGCTTAAAAATTTAGAAAGCAGATTTGGAGGAATAAATACATAATTTTGGCTTACCCAAATAATTTACTCATATGCTTGGGGAATTAAAATGGTTTTTCATTTCTTTGTTTTGACAGAAGATTAACTTTAGAGGTACTGGTTTTATTAACCATTGTATAACAGTGTCTTTCAATGTCCATTAAATAATGCTTAGTATAGTAAATGTGAAATTACCATGTTATATCTCCCATAAATACATGTGAAGTCCATATGAATGCCAAATGAATTCAATATGGTCATTTCTATTACAATAAATGCCAAATGAATTCAGAGTGATGAGGCACTTAAAATGTCATACACTTCCAACTAGTCCCATCGTGAATTCATTACTGCCATGTGACACCCATTCGTGTCAGGGTTTCCATTTTAAATAGTTATTTTCAGCAGTTTGTAATAAAATTCCATTTGAGGAATTGATTCTCATTGGAAATATAGAAGAAGATGAACTCTTAGTCGGGGGAAAATAGTGTCAAAACAATTTTTGGTGCATTGCAAAAGTCTACACACCCACCAACCTGCAAGTTCAGTATTTGAATAAAACACATATAGGCTATCTAGCTATGGGTTTTGATGTTCTATATCCAAAGAAAATTTTAATTTGATAGGTTTCCTTTTTGAACAGAGAGAAGTTCTTTCAGAATGTGTCTTTTTGTAAAATTTACTTAGTTTCGTACCATTCTTATTCATGGAGGCAGATGTACACATAAGAGACAAATGGGAAAACTAAGACACCATAAGATAACTACTTTAATCAAGACATGAGCATGGATGATATCTGATTCCATTATCCAATATTTCCATTTTTTCCAAAAATATCAATTCTGCAACTCCCTAGATAGCCCTTCTGTGTAGAAGTAGCAGCAGTCAGTTAGGAAGAGTGAATGTAGACGGTGGGAGAAGACAGCTGGAGAAGTGCAAAATGCAGACTAATGAATGTGACCTCCAAATAGGTAGTAGGAATAACCGCCAGCTCTCCTTGAGGAGCCGTAGATCCTACAGGATAAATACAATGTTAAATAGCAGCGCTGGTATTGCTGATGTCAGCCTGCTACCATCCAGAGTAATCAGAGTTAGGAATAAGGAAGAGAGGCAGTCTTAAACTTTCTCATATATTTTAATATATGTACATACTTATAAAGACTTTGGCCTAGTGTTGTTAACAATAATTGTGTTTAATCTGCAGTTGCATTTCTTGTAATATATATGTGTGTGTGTGTGTGTGTGTATGCAGTCTAAATGTAGATTTGGCTTAAAGCACTTATGGTCAAAAAGGATATGAAAATGAATATATGTATGTAGGACTGTAGCATTATGCTGTATACC
Organism: Camelus ferus; assembly: GCF_009834535.1. Classification (NCBI taxonomy): domain Eukaryota; kingdom Metazoa; phylum Chordata; class Mammalia; order Artiodactyla; family Camelidae; genus Camelus; species Camelus ferus. The sequence continues at coordinate 55,635,761 of NC_045704.1, read as the reverse complement.
AGAAATTGACACAATATTGTACACTGACTTTACTTCAGTAAAAATATGTATTTTAAAAACCACTTTGAACAGCATTCCAGTGATTGCATATATAAATCATTTTGACTTTCACTGAATTTGTAGGCAGATGTATTTTTTATTACCAAAATATAGATAAGATATGTTGGCTTGAGATTCTATTTTGTTACAGAACCATGATTAAGATTAATTTTATATGAGGACATACAATTTTAGTCAGTGTCTGACAATTGGTAAAATATTTTAAAAGTAATACTGCTACTTATGTTTGAGAAACTGCTGATATCATTCCTTCCATTGTTCTATTCATCTACCTACCCTCCCTCCCCCTCTCCATCCACTCATACATCCACTCATCCATCCACTCATCCGTCCATCCATCCCTTCATCCATCCATCCATCCATCCATCCTTCCATTTATTCATTCATATACTCAACACATAGGCTGTCCTATTTTGTATTAAATGTTGCAATAGACGTGGAGGGAGAGTATAAGATCAGAAAGACACATAATCTTCTTTCAAGGAGATTAATTGATTATGAAAAAAAGAAGTTTACAAGGTATCAGAAAACATGCTATAAAAACTGAAAGCACAAAGCTCTCAGGAAGTCCAAATGAGAAGACTACTGATTTCCTTCAAGAGGCCATGAAACCTTCACAGAGAAGGTGACAGCCAAGCTGAGGCCACCGAAAGAACAGAGACTATCCCTGGGAAACAACTCTGAGGCAGAGACTGGAGGTAGCTATTTTGTCAAGGCCACTTCGCACTGTCCCTCCATCTGCCTAAATCTTCTGAAATACTTTTGAGGGAATTAATACTTTTGCCTTATCACGATGCCTCACTTCCATAACTTTTAAACATACAGCAACATGGAAGGAACAAAGCGAACCTTCCTTTCCTTGCAAACAAGACTTAAAATCAGAGGGGAGGGATTTCATCACACTGGGGCATCTCCACAGCAAAAAAGGAGGGGTCTGGCCCAAAGCAAAACTAAATGAAAACAAATAAAACAATACAAAACCCTTGAGGCATATCTACCTGTAAGAAGCCTGATGAAGCTGTTTGTTATTGTAATTGTTCTTTCCCCCTTATAGAAATTGCCAGCCAATGGTATGAAAGCCTCGCTTCACACCCCAGAGGGTTAGGCTTTCAGCTTTCACTCAGTAATCTAGGAAACCTCACCTTAAAACCTGTTTTGCACTTGATCTACAGGTGCTGCTGAGATCTACACTGAGGGTCTGCAAACTATGTCCTCAGGGTTAAGTGTGGCCCCTAGCTTGTTTTTGTAAATAAAGTTTTATTAGAACATCATCATGCCCGTGTGTTTACATATTGCCTGTGGCCATTTAGGGGCCACAGTGGCACCATTAAATGATTGAAGCAGAGAGACTTTATGGCCCCCAAAACCAAAAATATTTGCTGTCTTGTCCTTACCAGAAAAAATATTTGCTATCCCTTAGCTATGTTAACTTCTAACTAAGAAATGCCTTTGAACTACAAAAGCTCTGCTTAATCTATATTCTAATGGATAACAAAATCAAAACATATTGATTAATTTCTTCATATCTGGGCAGGTGCCCAGGATTTCTCAACAGAAGCATTATTAACACTTCAGGCCAGACAATTCTTTGAGGAGGGGCAGGGGGCTGACCTATGCATTGTGAGATGTTAGCTACATCCCTGGTCTCTGCCCACCAGAGACCAGAAGCATACTCCTCTTCCACTCGGAAATCAAAACTTATCTTCAGACAAAAGTCCCCTGAAAAACAGCCCCCCACACCCACCCCAAGCTAGAGAAAGCAGCTCTCTTGTGCATTCTCTCTTGCTACACCTTTTTGTCCATGCTCTGTTCTGTTATGAGATCAGCTATCTCACAGAGTCTGTCACAGCTCACCGAAGACCCGACGTTTTGGTGAATCTGTCCAGCAGCATCCTCTATCAGGTTAGGCCATGCCTCTGTGAGTCACCCAGCAGAAGCCCTGGACTGGAGAATGTAATAAAACCAAACCTCATAGATGGGACTTCAAGTCGGGGCCCTTCCACCGCCTGCTCATTGCGCTAGATGAAGACAGGTGAGGTCTGTCATGTACTCTCAGCCCTGGTAAGACATTTCTCCTGATCTCTAATGACAGTAATGAATCAAATAATGGCTAAGTAATGAATTGGGTTATTTCCTAAGGCTGGAGATCAAGAGAAATTAAATACTCAATCTCAAGGGGTCTGAGTTGATAAAGGGCTATTTAAGTGCCTTCACAGCAGTGGAAGCAAGACCTGAATAACACGCAGACCGACAATACCGCCTGCACCCTCTTTCTCAAAAGATGGTGGAATCAGTTAAAGCTGATAACTGCAGAGGAAGCAAGAAAATGTGAGATTACCTCGATGATGTGGGAAACCAAATCACTCGAGAAAGAAAACTTGTTTCATTAATTAGCACATTGTGTCTTGTTTACACTAAGTATTCAGATACTGAATTTAGAGACATCTGTGTAATTGATTTCAGCAAAGTAAACTGTGTCTCAATTTGATATATCCTTACAGGCAAGGATGGACTTATATTTCTTTGTTCCTCAAAGTGTCTTGGACATGGTAAGTGCTCAATAAATATTTGATCGACTTGATGGAAGCTAGCAGTTTTATACACAGATACTGCATCAAACATACATTGTCTGATAACAGCCAAGACCTCAGAGTCTCAAATAGAAGGAAGGAGCTGCCTATTTCACCCCAAAAGGATTTTCAGAGTCTTATGCTAGTAATTACACATTTTTTTTATCATGAATTCTTCTTCCATTTGAGTCATATAAACTTTCACTATTGGATATTTAGTCTTATACACTAAAAGACAAAATCTTTCACAGACATTTCAATCATTCTAACAAAATTATATTTTAGGAGGTCTATCCTGCAAAAGGTACATTATGAAAACTGATCTGCTCTATACTATAGTGTCAGAATCAGGCCATTAAAGCAGTATATAATATGTATGTATGTATATAAAGAAGAAATCATGTCTATATTTCTTTTCTATGCAGAAGAAAGGAGTCTGCAGCTAAGACAATTAGAATGGAAGAAGGGAAGATCAGTAAGTGGGAAGTGACAATAATTCTAAATGCTAAATTATCAAATCAAATATGTAATTAAATGTATATAATTCAAAAGTGCAATTAGTCATGCATCATAAGATTTTTTGGACACATATTGATAGTGTTAAAGCAGAGTTATTATATTAAAATGATAATCAATTAGCTCATCCTTTTTAGGCATACAAATAATTTAGCTTTTCCAGGAAGGCAGTCAAGGACACTGGATAGAGCATTGACTCTGGAGTTAAACAGCATGGAGGGCAAATCTAGGGATCACAAGCTGGCTCTGTGAGCTTGGGCATCCATCACCAGAGGCAATGCAATATCATCGGAAGGGGGTGGATCTACTGGAAAACCTGAGTCTCAATCCAGGCATCATAACTCACCAGTTCTGGGACCTTGGGCAAATCACATATTCTCTTTGAGCTTCAGTTTCACATCTTTCCAATAAAGTTATTCTACCTCTACATGGGGATCTTCCTTGTTTTATTGGCATTATTATTCCAGGCCAGTACATATACAACATGATCCATATCCATCAAATCAGTGCACTTGTCATAAACTGAGAAAACTTGCTGGGCAGACATGCCCTGGAGTGCAAACCTGTGAAGTACTTAACCTAAATGAAATACCCACTGGGAAAACCATTTCTGACCTCACTAGGTTAGGTCCTGTGGCATGTGTTATAGCCTGTATTTCTACTATAAAATCACTCATCACAGGATATTCTAAGTGCCTATGTAAAAGAAAATGATTAAAATTACCATTTTTGTCTTGGCATAAAATGGATATAAAAGCCAAGGAAACAGAACAGAATATAGAAATTGACCACATATACATGGTGATTCAATTTATGACAAACAGGTCACTGTAATTCAGTAGAGGAAAAGGAGGGTCTTCTCAATAAACGGTTCTGGAGAAATTAGAAAAAAAATCTTGATCCCTACCTCACACTACACACAAAATTAATTTGAGATAAAAATTAATCATGAAAGCTAAAGAAACCAAGCTTTTAGAAGACAGTAGAGAATGTTCAAGACTTTGAGTCATGCAAATATTTCTTAAACAAGACACAAAAAAGCAACAAATATAATAGGAAAAATGAGTAACTGTTCTTCAATAAAATATAGAACACCTGTTTATTAAGACACCAATAAGGAAGTAAAAGACGAGCCACAGACTAAGAGAAGAAACTCTCAATACATACACTTGACAAAGACAAATTCAGAATATTTAAAGAACTCCTTAAATTACTATCAAGGGAAGTTCCTTTCAAATGTAAAAAGCTGGTTTATTCTGGAGAGCACCTTGGGTCTGAATATAAGCAGCTGAGACTGGAACTCAGTGAAGGAGCAGGAACAGAGAATGGACTCATACCATGTAATGGATCCAGCACCCTGGGTGGAAAACTAAAGGAAGGAGAGATGGAAAGGGAGGTGGGAAAAGAAAACGATGAGATGTGAGAAAAAGAGAGCTAGGTGTACACAGACACAGAAAATGTGTCTGGTGCCTGAAAGACATTTAAGAATAGTCAAGTTTAATATTCCATGGGGAATTGATACAATCTCCAGATACAAGTTTCTAGAATTTCATTAAAGTGTGTCACCCACACAATGCTTTCTGTAAAACTTTTGTGACAGTAAAGAGGAGGGACTACCTTCTATGTGTGGACTATAGAATATGAAGAGGATGATAAGGCAAAACAACTAAATAAGCAGAAACATGATCTTAGAGCTAGATGTGATCATTGGTGTGAGAGCTCCATGAAATGCCCAGAATTTCACAGATATCACTGAGCATTCCCAAAGCATGGAATAGAGGTTTGTACCAATATTATTTAGATTTTACAGGATAAGAGATTTGAGGTGATTGCTTCTCTCCCATTAAGCTCTTAGAGAGCAAAGTATACAATAGTAGCTCAAAAATATTTCATAGAAAATGGATGAATGAATGAATGAACAAGCATGTTCATGAATGAGTTTTACATTTTGTTCACCCTGATGAGTTTTCAAAGTTTTGATCACTTTTTTACCCCTTATTTTGCCTGGTGTCCTTTCATTTGTCCATTTTGCTATCATTTGCTAGAAGCTCCCGGTCATATGCTTGCTGTATTGTCCATCTACAAAGCAACATTTCAGCCCAAATGTGCATCTTCTCCATTTGGGAGATGAGTCGCACTATGGTATACAGTGATTCAAACACATTTGCAAAATAATTACTCCTCTTTCATACACGAGGCCTGTTATCTGAATAAATGTTTCCCTAATAAAGCTTGCAGCTGGGTTGAGTTTGAGAAATACAACAATTAGGAGTCATGGGACAGGAGCTCAAAAAAGGGTTCCCTTTTAACACCAGCATTTGCTTCCCACAGCCCTGATTAGGAGGAATGGGGCTTGTGTGGGACTGCCAACACAGCGCTGATTGCTAATCAAGTGGCCATGGTATGCCGGAGCAAAAGAAAATTAGAAAACAAATGTAGATGCTGATTAGTTTTCTACAAACATCTTGAAAGATGTGTGAAGCAGGAGCCAGCCAAGGTGAGGCAAGTAAGAAGAATCCGGCTCTCTCTGCTTTGCCAACCTTATCTGAATCGAATCTGGAATGTAAAAAGTAACTATGGAACAGAGGACTAAACTGATTGCAAAACTCAGTTGGGGTAAATAGAAATAATAATAATAATTACAATCACAGTTACAACCGTTGAAGTGTGTACCCCACTTTACCACTGTGCAAGTACAATGATGTTCATTAGCTCATTCTAGTCTCATAATTACTCCATGACTTGGTTGTCAATTATATCATCCTCATTTTATCAGGTTTAAAAAACTGAAATTCAGCAGGAGAGTAATTCACTCAAGGCAATATATATAAGCGAAAAAATCAGGATTTTTACTTGAGGTCTTCATTTCCAAATTAGGCTTAGCATCTGACCTGTAATGGAATGAAATATACCCACACAAGCCAAGGGCTTAAAAATATTATCAACAATACTACTTATAAACAGAATTTGAGAAATGAGTTTTAAAAAATTCAGAGATTAGGGGGTCTGGAGCTAGCCATTCCAGTTAGTGGGAACCAGTGGGAAGGAAGTGCTTCTTAAAAACATCCATTCTGGACGAAATAAGAAACCACCATGACTGTAGAGGAGACTGGTAACATTTAATTTCTACCTATTTATTGGTTAAATCCTCAGTTCTGTACTTGAAAGTGTATACTCAGGGATCTCACCTGAATATTGGTTTAGCTATGTGGGTAACTGTTCATTTGTGACTATTCTGTCTGCTGGTACTCCTATAACTCACCTACCTATCAATTTTTGGAATATTTGGAAGAGAACACAAATTCTGGCCCTCATTTTACCCACAGAGTGTTTTGTGAATAGCACATGACCTTTATGACGCCAATTATTTTTAGGTGGCACCCAGAGGTGTCCTGGGGCTGGCTTATTTGAGCTGGCAAAAACCAGCTGTGCACAACGCTTCCCAAATCCACATTCAGTGATGTCACGTTGGTAGCTATTTCCAGCTTGAGTCATAGTGAGAGTATTTAAACCATGGAAATAGGCAAAAGATACAAATCACAGATTTTATTTTTTTTCTTCTGGAGAGCCAATTGTCAAACATATAGCAGCGCATTGCTTGATATATTTTTAATGTAATTATTTTATCTGCACACTGAGTTTCATTTTTTACTTAAATATACATTAATTTAAAAAAGAAACCACATCGCTACTATAGATAAGAAAGCAATATGGTCTTACCTAAATAGAAGGTACCTTTAAAGATAAATCCCAGTAGAAACAAAGCAATGTTAGGACATTCTTAACTAGAAGATGGTGTTACAAAAAATAATAATTTTGAGGTATGCTTTCTCTTCTGTAAAAAAGCGTATTAGCAAGTGTGGAGGGGTATTAAATATACTCAGAAACTATGGTGAGACTTTCTACCTGAGGTAAAAAGAACTGATGGAGGCAAGTTGCTATGGCTCCTCTGACAGAGAATTGGCAGTCTATGGAGCTATTTGACACTGTGACCACTGCCTCCTAAAGCCATCTGACACAGCAGAGGAGAAGCTGCCAGAGTCCCACCCAAGCCCCTCAAACTGCACCCCAGGCTGTGATCCAGGCAGCTTCTGATGGCGGGTCTGCAGCTCTGTGTTCTGTGTCTGCTTGCGCACACAGTAGTGTTGAAGCCCCTCTGGTGAGAAGTGCCAGGAATTAACACCCTTTTCACGGGAGTAGCCCACACCAAAGGAGCTGGAGTAAATACACTCACCTAAAGAGAACTATTTATCAGTATCCCTTTCCCTCTTTCCTCAGGTGGGATAACTGAGGTATGTCTTCTACAGTTTCCACAGTTTTCCTTCAGGATATACTTTAGTTACCTACCACAGCTTAAAATCCACCCTACATTGACTCTTTCCTTTCCCCGTTGTCTCCCATCCATTTCTGGTGTCCTCTGGCCCTCTGTAAGAAAGTACTGGCACTCACACCTTTGTCTCTTCTGGAGGACCCCGATGAAGACACACACACACTCGTATCATCTCGTGTGCCCCCACTGGACCAGCGTCTCAGGCTTTGGACAGCTGTGTCCTCATTGAAGGCCAGCGCTGATGCAGGCCATGTGACGCTGCCATCCACAGACTTCCCATATCTCAAACACTCCATATAGAATGCTCAATATTAAAATTACCTCATTATCCCCTCTAAGGCTGGCGGAAACCATTGATATTTGAGAGTGCTAATCTAAAAGAAGCATTGATCATTTAATCCTCTCAGTTCACTGAGTTCTATTCCCAAATCAAGTCTGATCACCAGGAAGCTTAGGTCTCTGTGGGAATGAATTCATCTTATCACAATTTCTTTTCATGTCTTTACTGAGGTAAGATATACAAAGTAACCAGGGAAAGAATGTTTTTACCCCTTTGGCAAAATAGCTGTTGAAAAAGCTCTTCCTTGGGTATGCAGAGCCCTTTTCAGCAAAAGCTCTTGACAATATATATATTCCTACCAGAAATAAATAACAAGGGGAAATTTTTTTCTCTTCCTATTAATTGGCATATTTCTTCTTTTTTAATCAAACAATGAGAACTATTTAAGCCAACATGTTCCTACTTTCTCCATGGTTATATGGAAACTCAAAACAAATTTGGTACTAAAGTTTAGTAATTATATCCCACTGTTGTTCTTCTGTATTATATTTCACATCTTTTAAAAAAATCTACCTTTGTGCAATAGTACTTTAATAAACTATTTGAAAACAAAAATATTTAAAAATAAATGCTGTAGATATGATCATTAAATAAACAACATTAAACCTATAAATAATCAAAATACTGTCTTTGCCACAAAATAGCTTTAGTAGGGAATAAGCAGATATTATTCTTCATGCTTCATTCAAGATTGTCTGCATTTGGTTCACAGCGAAAACAAAGTTCCTGCATGCCCAGAGATAACACGTAAAGGATCCTTCCACAGGTAACCTCCGTGATCACTGACTTGCAAAGATATATACATTTATTCCTTCAGTCAGTCACAAATTGTGTGTCTGTACTGTGTGCCAGGTACCATATTAGGGTTAGCAGTAGCTCTCTGAGAAAACAGATACCGACCCTGTTCTCATGGAATTTATAATTCAGCTGATTGTGTGTGTGTGAAAATAGCCTCAATTAAAGACTGCTTCACCTAACCTCCAATGAAAAGTAAAACGGCAACAAAGGGAAATAAGGAAACAGCTTTGGAAACAGGATTGTGAATATTTATGTAATTAGGTCTTGAAATCTCTGAGGCTGGCACACTGCACGAGTCATGGCTCGTGTTACAGCAGCTCCAGAAAGAAAACCCAGAAAGCAGGGTAACAAGTGTGGCCACTTCATCAGCAGGAAACAGGCATTAAAGGATGTAATTTAATATAAGTTATTATTTTTATTTTCTTAACAAGACAGAATGGAGAACTTTGCAGGTGCCATCTGTTTGATGGTACATGAGGTCTTAACAAGAAGCTGCACAACATTCTGGGGCACCATTTTGGTTATGGTGATGCCATGCTGCGGTGTGGCACAGAGCCCTGATGAAGAGGCATCTCTACTCTGGGCATTATGTTACCTCAGACTTCGAAGGTGAACTCCCAGAGGAGTCAACGAAGATCCACAAAACATGATACCCATGGGGCAAATGGAAGGACCAAGCTTCCTCCCCATCTATCCTTGCCCTAAATCTACACAAGTATGACCCCTTGTGTGGATAAGACACGTAGGTGGAGCTGATTCCATCTATTCTCAGAGTGTAGGTCCAAATCGCCTTGGTCACAGACTTCTATAATTAGTGCAGTAGCACAGGAATTTTTTATTTTTCATATATTGTTTAGTTTTTTTAAAACGGAGGTACTGGGGATTGAACCCAGGATCTAGTACATGCCAAGCACATGCTCCACCACTAAGATATCTCCCCCACCCTGTCCTTGGCACAGGAAGTTTTTAATATGAACTTTATGGCCTATGGAAGTGGTTCTCAAAGTGAGGCCCCAGAACTGCCTCTGAGTCAAAAACTCCAAAAGTGTGGTTCACCGTTTTAATGAACCTTACAGATCATACTGATACACACTCAAGTTTGAGAACCACTGGCCAAAGAACCAGAGTTTTCTGAATTATTTTCCCACATAGGTCCTTTTAACTTTCTTTTTTCTTTAACCACCCAGTGCTGGGAAAACATGTTGAGAAGCAGCTATGCCTCATTTATCCAAAGAGCACACTGGTCTTGAGACCAAAGGAACTTGACATGAGTAGTTGTGAGCTATTTTATTCCACAACTGAAATCAGATCCCCGGACACATTTGATTCAGCCACCCTAAAGGTTCGTACAACCCCATCACTCAAAGGTGTATCATAAAAGAGAGAGAAGAAATGAAAGTTGGTAAAACAACATGCTGATCTTATAGTTAAGTTTAAATGCTAACTCTTGCTTTCACTTATGCTTCTACTAAGTCATGGCTCCACATATTTATCTAGTGCAGTTCACTATATGGACTTAAGCAATTGTTAATAGCTCAGCCTACCATTTCAGCCTCCCAAATTATTTTTGATTCCTGAATCTGTTATCAGATGTATCACAATATTGTAAACTGACTATAACTCAATAAAATTAAAGAAAAAAAGAAGTATCAACCAGAATGACATGCCATCAATGTATCAAATATTTCTACTTGCCATGTCTTCATCGATACCAGTTATAAAATGTTAAAGTCTATGCTAAGGGGTAAACACTGGGCCTACCATCTGGAACTGTCCTCCAGTAGACATTGCCCCATGAAAAACCATATAGTCAGTAAAGGTTATGCACACAATCTTCAGTGGATATCACTTGACCAACATTTGGATGATAGTCTCCACTCTGTCCGTAAGTATTGTTCTGGGAAGCTCTAACCCAAGTCTCTAAAAACTGTGTAATCCTCTGTTTAATGGAGAAGTTCATGGAAAAAGTTAAGATTGTCCTTTACAAACTAGCTAGAAAGCGCTACACTCATATGACTCTTGAAAAATAATCCCTTTACCTCTTCAGAAATTATTGCCTGATTACTACACATTATAAAAATAGGGCTAGTGGGACTGAGTTAGGGTTGTCAATCAATCAATCAATCAATCAATCCATCCAGTTAAGTTAAATTTGAATTTCAGATAAATAAGATTTTTTTTTCATATGACCCATTCTCTCGACCACTAATGTTGAATGCCTTCCTTGAAAGCTTCCTTTAAATAGTAAATTATTCAAAGCTGCTGCATTCCTCTCACTAACTGAAGCAACTTTTTTTTCACAAGTTAGTATGGTAGGAGTGGGACCACGGTCCCTTTTTATTCAGCAGGTGTTTTCTGAACATCCACTCATGGCCAGGCTCTGGGCTGGACATAGCAGAGGTGGAGAAGGGCTCCCCGCTCCACAGCTGTCTTAACTCCCCACAGCAAAGAAACCCTTGAGGTCCAGTTCTTGCTTCTGCATTGCTTACAGAACTGCCAGACTTCCATTTAATCTCAGAGTATCGAGAGTTGAATAGTCAAGGCATTTTGCTAAGCCTGATGTGGATTCAAATCTTTCCCAGGGAAGATGTGTGTGTTTGCACTGAAAAATAGAATTCTCTATGTTTATCAGTGACTGTAACCATTGCTTTTCTTCTTTATTTATTATCATACATGATTTTAAAATAAAAATTAATATTATTTTCTAGCTTACCTTCAATTACATGATGAGAAAATGCTACAAGGGGGAGTCAGATAACTGAGGTTAGGTACACCTTGTAGCTCAGGAGGAGAGTACAACCTAAGTATAAGTGAGGTTGAAAGCAGGTTTCTTGGGCAGAGTGACCCAAGTAATTATCTAATCAGAGAATCTCTTTAAGATTATCCCCCAGGGGATCTTTCTTAAGAGGAGATGGTACATTTTTTGTTTGGAATTAGCTTTAGGAGTGCATTCAACCTCGTCAGAATAGAAACAGAACTGTTTTGTGAGTATCAGCAAAAGCTGCCCCTGTGGAGAAATGATAAAGCCAGAGGAGAGGTCTAATATTAGAGTATGCAGGTAAAGGCAAGTTTTAAGCCTCAGAATTTTAATCTAATTTGGTAATAGGAGTGATTTATGTCCCCTTTGATAAGTCATCATTTCCTGAAAAGGAAATGGGCAGAGGAAGGTGTTTAATCCTCACTGCCCTTTTTACTAAGGTGAACTTGGACATTGATTTATTTAGGCATTTCCAAACCTTCATGGAATTAATTTTAAGTGCTCAATTTAAAGTGATGTATTTAGAGGCATAACTGCTCAGAATCCTAAGAACATCTTAACATGTTTATTAAAGGATAATTAAAAAACTTTTACTCCAAAGAGAGCTGATGGGGAGCTCTTTGTTCAATTATGGCTCTGAAGAGTTTCCTACTATTAATAAATTATTTATAAAAAAGAAAATATATAAATTGGACATGTGAAAAGGAAATATACCTCTCTGATATCTCTATACAAGCTAGAGTTACTTCAAAGTAAAACATAAAGCACCCAAATGTGATCCATATTTAACATACCTGTGTTTAATATAATGCACATAAAGTGCTTAGAAAAGTACCTGGCGCATTGTGAGTGACTGTTGAATGTTAGCTATTGATATATTACAGTATTTTAAAAGATAGAGTGCCAGCCAGACACAAAAGAGAACACACTGTATGATTCCATTTACATAAAGTACAAAACAGGCAAACCAATCCATGCTGTTAACAGTCAGAAGCATGTTACCCTTGTGGAACAGTGGCTGGGAGGGTGCAGAGGCCTTCCAGGGGCTGGCTATGCTGTTATCCACCTGGGTGCTAGTTACATGTGTGTGTTCAGTTTGTGAAAATTCATCAAGCTATAGAGTTCTGACTTCTACACTTTTCTATATGTATGTTACACTTCAGTAAACAGTTCAAAACACAGCGTCAACTTGATTCAAATTATAACAGAAACATTTCTTGAAGGTGATCTGATAATTTAAAAAATACACATAATGGTTCCCAAAATGGATAATGAAAGCCAGCCATACAACTACAGATCAGAAATCTGTAAGAGAGAAAGTGCCTTGCAAACACTGAACACAATGCTATCCACATTGCTAGGATTCAGACTAGAACAGTATAGTGAGTTCTTCCCATTCCAGTGTCAGAAACACAGAGGCTTGATCCATACCAGGAGAGTGGAGTCATGAAGAGAAGAGACTAAGGGGTTTCAGTTAATCTCATAAACACAGTGTTTATCCCAATCTCCAACCTTTCCAGTGATTTCTCATTAAATGTCAGATATAATAGAAAGTGTACGCTCTTTATAAATCCTCCATTACTTCAGGATTTAAAAACAATAAAGAAATGCAACCATTCCAATCTATGATTTACTAATACCTGAGGGGTTTTTAGAGAACTGGTAAAACCATCACCTTGGATAATTCTTATTTATGTAGGAAGACACTGATTCTCAAGATAGAGTTAGATATGGAAAACAATATTAGAATAGTCCATGTTGCCCAAAAGATGGGAAAATATTGAATCAGGTTGATAGGATCCAGAGATGGTGAAACTATGGGGACAAGAACATTTTCAAATGTTCCTGGTGGTGATATAAATTGGTATGACATTTGGAAAGGCAATTTGATAGTATCTGTCAAAATTTTAAATGGACCTATCTTTAATCGCAACATGCCATTTCTAGAATTAAATCCTACATTCAATGGTTCTGTGTGAAGAGATGCTATTTTTGCAGTGCTTATAAGAGTGAAAAACTAGAAGCAACATGGATGTCCATCAGTTAGAGGAGTGGTCAAATAAATTAGAGTTTACAGTAATGAGAAATAATGTACAGTCATCAAAAAGCCTTAGGTAGATTCTCCCCCATCTCCACATACATAGAGGCTGCATAATATATATTATTGAATGGAAAAAATGGCAGACAGTATGAATGATCTGATCACATTTATTTTTAAACAAAACTACAGTTGACCCTTGAACAATATGGGTTTGAACTGTGTGGGTCCTCTTATACATGGATTTTTTTTCCGTAATAAATACTGCAGTACTACACAACCTGAGCTTGGTGAAATCCACAGATATGGAGGAACCAAAACACTCAGGGGCAACTCCAAGTCATAAACAGACTTTCAATGGAGGATGGTTGGCACCCCAACTCCCTCTTGTTCAAGGACTAAATGTATTTCTTCATTTTTGTATCTGCTGACTTGTAGCTCAATAAACATCTAGAAAGACACAGACTAAATTATTAATAGGCATTACCCCTTTTACAGTACATTGGGAGTGGCAGAGAGTAGACATTTTCATTTTTAAATTTTTATACTTCCTTATTGTTATATTTTTCAAAAAGCATACATACTGCTTACAATTAAAAAAAACTGAAAAATGTAAAAGGAGAGAAAGCAAATGAATAACTACTGCTTGAAAATAAAGCAATACAAAACATCTACGTAGTTCTAGCACATAGTTTTAGAAGTAAGTAAAGAGGTCTGAGCATCTATGAAGCAGCCTGTCCTTATGAGAGGAGAACTGAGTAGAAAACAACAGAACTTTAAAGCTGAAGGTGTAGTTCTTATTCCCACCTAATCTGCCTCATCTCTGTGAGGACTACCAACAGCCCCTTGCTTTCTGATTAATCCTATCCCTTCATTGCCCAACTTTTGCTTTCTTTGGCAGCTACTGCCACACCCACAGTTCTGCTCCTAGACCACAATGGTTCCTGTGATCCTTTCCTAAGGGTCTCCACCTTCAGAGTTGTCCTTGACAACATGTCTGTGTCTCCCCCCAGGCCTCTGCTTTCCTGGCTATTATTGGCTTCTCTGGGTCCATGCCTTCTGGATCCTGGAGTCACTCCAAACTCCAGGGATATACTAAACCAGCAGCCCATACCTTCCCATTCTTCCCTGTAAAGTTTCTTTGATGCATTGATGAACTACCTGGGTGCCTGCCTGTATAGGTTTCCCACATTCCTGTCTTCTTTTCCAGAAAATTCCAGGGTATCCATCCTAGCAGAGTTGGCCAACCAACCCCTAACTTTTTAATTACTTCCTCCAGGGATTCCCTCCTTTGCATGCCCACTGTTCTCCATTGTCATTTTACCTTTGTCATTTTACCTAAAGCACTGCATCTCACTTCATTGTCTACACAGTGGGAGAAACCCATTGTCTACACCCGCATTGAATCTTGCTTCTGCCATTCACTGGCTGAGCTTTTATTTCATCATCTATAAAATGTAGTCAATTTTAAGACTGACCTCAAAGGATTGTTGTGAGGATTAAATTAAAAATATAGTAAAAGCACTTGGTGCCCCGCATATGTAGTAAGAACTAATAAATGTAATTGATTACTAAACCACAACTAGACTATGAGTTTAGTAGCAATTTTATCTTATAGCAATGTGAAGGGTGATGGTGATGCAACTTTCACCAAGTGGTAAAGTCTATGTCCCATCTCCTTGAAACTGAGTGAAAGTTTTCACTACCTCAACCACTAGAGATATGGTAAAATGGTGTTTCCAAGCTTAGGTCATAAAATTCCATGCATTTCCATCTACTTTGTTCTCCTGGGATGCTCACTTTTGCTACCAGATACCATGCTGTGAGGCCACCCAAGCAGTCACGGGTGGATATTCTGGCTAAGATTCAGCACCAACCACCAGAAACATTAAGAAACAAATCTTAAATGATTCCAGCCTCCAGCTATTAGTTTCCCCAGCCTGCAGGCAGCCCTAGCTGACATTGTGAAAAATAGAAGTGACTAGTTCCCACCAAGACCTCACAAATCACAGATTCATGAGTAAAATAAATGACCGATGTCACTTTAAGCCACTAAGTTTATGGCAGTTTGTTATACAATTACAACCAGACACAAAGGAAAATGCAGCCAGGTATAGCATCTTATCTTAGTCACTAGTGGACTGGTGACAGCTCTTCATCACCATAGCTGAGATGAGAACTCTGGTTTAGTTGGACTCTCCTGACCATGTCTCAGATTGCTCAGAGAGGTCAACTAAATTACTACAGCTACAAAGATGAGGAGCAGCAGAGTTAGAATTTCTACCAAGATTATCAGCCTCCAATGCTTGTGTGCCTAAAGAACTAAGATTTTGCCTCTACCCTTTAGTGATCTATTGAAGACTTCTAGAGAAAGATTCAAGTCCAAAGCTAAGAGTGACCTTGATAGAGTAGGGAGGTAGGGGAGACATCATTTCTAAGAATATTGTTGGGATCCAAAGTGTAGGAAACAATTAAGCAAAGACAGTATAGGCTGAGAGTGGCTAAGGGTAAGGCTTTATTATCCAAGTTGGTGTCTCCATTCAGGTCCTCTAAAGTTTTAGGGAAGTGGGAACCAGAGTGTAAAAATGTTTTAATACCTTTAAAGGTCATGTGAAAGGGTCAGCAAACTATGGTCCACTGGCCAAATCTGACTCACAGTCTTTCTTTGTAAATAAAGTGTTATGAGCACACAGCCATGCCCATTCCTTTATATATTGTCTATGGCTGCTCTTACACTGTAACAGTGTAGAGCTGAATAGTGGTACCATAGACCATGTAACCCAAAGCCTAAAATATTTCCTAACCTGTCCTAGTGGAATTTATCCACTTACCCAAGATAAAACTGCACAGTCTAATTAAAATGTCTTTTTAATATTCTTTAATGTTGTCTGGAGTTATATCAACTTTCCTGCTGGTTATCCTGTGTCGTTCAGAGGTTTTGGTTGGCAGTTCTGTGAGTCTTTGTTAAATTTTTTAAAATGAGAATAACTCGTTATTACCTAACAAAAGGATTGTGTAGACACAATGTTCCAACAGATGGATTTCATGGAGAAAACAGGAAAAAAAAAGTAGGACAATTCCTTGGTAGTAGAAGGCTAAGAGCGACTGAATCAGAAAACAGTTTGTTATTGAAGTGACAGGTGGAGTGATACTAAGGACTGACATTGGTTTGTCTTACGTAGAGGATCTAAACTCAAGGTCTGTGGGCCATATCTGGCTCAGTGACATGCCTTTGTTTCTCTTAATGTAGAGCCAATATTTAAATATGGTAACTACATGTTGGCAGGCAGTTCAAGTTAGCTGTTCCAACACCCACTCCTAACTCCATTTCTTCCTGGCCTGCTTCTAGCACAATGGCTGAGCAGGTAAATAACTTTGTAGCTTCCTGTGACGCTAGGGTGACCACATGATCTGTTCTAGCCAATGAGATTTAAGCAGAAGTCTGTTAAGGGTTTCCAGGGCAAGTGTTGGCTTTCCTGCTAAAAGCTGGCACTGCCTTTCCCCTCTCTTCCTTCCTTGAATACAGATACTATGGCTGATTTCCAGCTTTCCCTAATAAATGTGTGGACCCAGCAACACCGAGTCTACTCTCCCATGTGGCAAGCGTTTGCAGGACTGGTGTAGCAACTGCTCCCCTCTACACACTGGCTGAGGGTGCTCTGTGTGGCCAGATTGCTCTGGGCCATTCTTCTCATTTTATGATCCTTCTTCCCTTTTTGATAAGGAGCTCAGGAGCTGCTGGGTGTTATTTAGAGCTGACAGAGGTGCCACCAGAGGACCAGGCTCTCTGGTTGAGTCCTTCTTCTTCCTCTCAAAGAGGGGATTCATGCATCACAGTCAGAACTTCATGGTGAAGAAAGCTCAGATCTCTTAAGACGATTAAAGGATGAAAAATAGAGACCGCAAAATCCACCCACTTGAGTAATCAGAGTATTATTCTTGCACAGTTCTAAAGTCTTATGGGAACTTTTTTAAAGGAAAAAGTGGATGTGTATGTGTGTATGTGTATATATATATATATATACTTTTATATATATATATATACACATATATATACTTTTTTTTCAGGCATACATCAGTGTCTCCAAAGTGCTTTAAAAACAAGAATTACCAGCTTTAACGAGGAGGTAATAACATCACTAAGAACATCTGAGACAGTTCGTCCTTAATAAAATTCTAAATGTTAGCTGGTTCCATTACTCAAAGCTTTCCCTCAGCACACACGTTATTTATTATATCACTATGCGTTCTGAAAAGCACCAGCCACGCTGCTTAGAAGAGGTGGTGCTATTGTACAGGAAGCCTCACTTTCCATATTGATAACGGTAACTTACCCGCTTTCCTAGCGCTCTTGGGTTTATTTTAAGAGCTCTAAAAGTAGGTAGGTGGTGGCTTTTTTTAAGGTGCTGGAATAACCTCAGACGACACAGGATGGGATGTGATGGCACTGACGAACAAAGTGAGAATCACAAATGCACAGCAGTTGAGAAAAGGCCAAACCACCACCACAACAAGCTGAGTAAATATTACTGTGACATTTTTCACCCTAAAACCATTGAATTACTAGATGGGTTTTGTCCTAATCCTAAACCTGTTTTGTTTTTAAATAATGTTGACTTTTATCAGTGAGTAGAGGGGGATGTTGAAAAGCAAGCTCATAGAAAGCAAACCTTTAATCATTAGCTTCTGTTTTGCTAAATTTGAGTTTCTAGATTCTCATTACCATCTTCTTACAGAAAATATTGTATGTAACTAGTTTCCCTAGGAAATATTTCATTTAATGGGTTTTCCTCCATCAACTTTTGTTGAATATAAGGAACTGATTCATGACTCACTTGCTTATTAACAATTCTTGGAAATTCTGAGAAGCCAGTTGCTAGACAGATGTAAGCCCGAATCCAAGGAACAGGAAACACTGCCTTTGGGGCCAAGATTCTGTTCCTCTGTGATCATTTGCAGAGGGAAAGAGTTGGAAACTGCAGAACTACAAAATCCATCTCCAACCCAGGAATTTTCTCTTTATCTTTAATTACAATAATCATTTCAAATGCAACTAATAAAGACTATTGTTTGTATCATAGAACAGGAAGCCACAAAGCAGGAAAGTAGAAGGGAAGAAATGTTTGTCAAGCACCACCCTCTCCATGCACTAGGCTGTGTTTCACAGTTTCACACAATTTATCTCGATGAATTGTCATGGCTGGCCTGCTATTTACATTTTTAAAACCGAGTACACTGAGTCTCCGGAAAGTAAAGCTTACTCGAGGTCACAAGGTAGCAAGTGGAACTATGGTTTGTCTGATGTCCCACTCGATCATCTATGGCCTCACAGGACATTTAAGGGCAGGTCTACTCCATGACATGCCTAAGAGTTGGTCTTTGCCTTCAAC
Source organism: Camelus ferus (assembly GCF_009834535.1). Classification (NCBI taxonomy): domain Eukaryota; kingdom Metazoa; phylum Chordata; class Mammalia; order Artiodactyla; family Camelidae; genus Camelus; species Camelus ferus. Next base: position 55,616,961 of record NC_045704.1, on the reverse strand, counting down.
TTTCCAGAGAGAGAGATTATAGTCTTCAAACTATAGCTCAAAATTTTCTTACCTGGCTTTGTTCCTTTATATATAAAGCCACAAGAACCACACCAGCAATAACTACTCTCATGTACTGAACCCTTCCTTATAAACCAAATACAGTTCTATGTGTACTACATATGCCAATCCTTACACTCATTCATTCACTAACTCATTCATTCATGCACAAGTGTTCAGTTAAACTTTCACATGTGCAAGATTCTGAGCTGCAAAGGGGATACGCGTGGGACAAGTATTATTATCCTCTTTTTACACATAAGGAAACAGAAACTCGGAAAGGTAAACCTCACGTTACACAGGGTGGCACAAACTGGCTAGTGATTCACCAATGAGGTTTTCTTATCCTCCTGGGCCTGTGGCTGGACTAACTCCGCAGTCTCTCTCAGTTTTGTCAACAGAAAGTGCACAGGAATGGAATTCACCACAATCAGACCTGGATCATAAAATCCTTAAGGGCATTTCTCTTGAAAGCAAGAAATAAACTTGTACTTGGTAAACTCTTGAGTTTTGGAGGTCTGTTATAGCAGCATGTATTATCTAACTAATACATACAGCCAGCAGAGGGTAAGGCCAGGGTTTTGCTCCCTGTATGATTCTGAAGCCTGGATTCTAGAAGAGGAGACAACACTGCTCTTTGCCTCTCTTTAACTTGCATATACTGATCTGAGTTCTTCCTTCTAGAGGGCGAGAGAATCTTTCCATTTCTTCTTTTGTAATGCAGTCCTTCAGAGACTTGAATTCCATTTTCATGGGTCTTCCTTGTCTTTCCCAGTTCCTTATATGACAGAGTTGTCCAGCCAGATAAAATCTAGTTTGCCACTGGCCTCTTTAAAGTATGAGGTAGAAAAGCTATAGAGAAAATCAATGAAACTAAAAGTTGGCTCTCTGAAAATATCCAGATTGACAAATTTGCAGCTAGACTGACCAAGAACAAAGGGAGAAGACACAGAGCACCAAATAAAGAAATGGATGCAGAAAAAGTATTTGGTAAAATCCAACAGTCATTCATGATAAAAACTCTCAACAAACTTGGGATAGAAGGGAACTTCCTCAACATGATAGAGAACATATACAAAAAACCTGTGTCTAACATCATACCTAGTGGTATGACTACTTCATAGACTGAATGCTTTCTCCCTAAGATCAGAACAAGGCAGTCATGTTCATTTGCATCACTTTTATTCAGTATTATGTTGCAGGTTCTAGCCAGTGCAAATAGGAGAAAAGAAAGAAAAAAAGAAGAAAGGAAGGAAGGAAAGAAGAAAGGAAGAAAGAGAGAAAGAGAGAAAGAAAGATGAAAGAAAGAAAGAAAGAAAGAAAGAAAGAAAGAAAGAAAGAAAGAAAGAAAGAAAGAAAGAAAGAAAGAAAGAAAGAAAGAAAGAAAGAAAGAAAGAAAGAAAGAAAGGTATAAGCTAGAAAATGAATCCTGACGCTCCCTAAAACTTCTGACCAGCACAGACGATGGGGGCAGTGTCCCAAAGATTTGGCTTTGCCTACTGAACATCCTTTTCCTCTCCAAAGGGAACTGCCCTCCCCAACAGACTCTCAGTCCATGTGGATAGACAGGCTGACTCTATTCCTCGTGCAGGAGGGAACATCTGAATTTGACCCAAGCCACGACCATGAGTTTATTTGGTCTTTAGTCATATAGCTGACTCATGGAAGTCATGAATCAATGTATGAGCAATGCTAATAAGAGTGAACTTCATTATGGACTTCTGTTGGAGCTGTGGGGAAAAATATAGCCTATCTCCACTGTTGCTATGAAGTTAGAGTTGCTATGAAGATAGAACTTGAGCCTGGAGCTACAGGAAGCTATCTTTACTGTTAAAAAATGAGGAGAATGGAGCCAATGTAGAAGAAAGCCAAGCAAAGAGATGAAGATAAAGTACTGGTGACAGGTGCTGTCTGAGCTTATATATCCAGCCAATCATGAAGCCAGGACTATCCATGGACTTCTCACATATGTGAGCCATGAAATACTCTTTTGCTTTGGCCAATATTAATTGAGTTTCCAGCATCTGCAAGGGGAAAAGTCCAGGGTGGGAAGGGACAGATTGGGAGTTCGAAATTTGTAGATACTGACAGGTATACATAGAATAGATAAACAAGATTATACTGTATAGCACAGGGAAATATATACAAGATCTTGTGGTAGTTCACAGTGAAAGAGAATGCAACAATGAATATATGTATGTTCATGTATAACTGAAAAATTGTGCTCTACACTGGAAATTGACACAACATTGTAAACTGACTATGACTAAATAAAATAAAATAAAATAATAATAATTTTAAAAAGGGGGGAAAGTCCTACCTAACTCAGGGATTGTGATACCCTCCCTGCCTTGATTTTGATGTTAGTTTCACCTTAGAATTCACAGATCACACTAAGTTCTCCATTTGAAGCTAAGTCTTAGTAGAACCAGGACCATTTATGTTTTGTTTTCTACTTTATCCCCAGTGCCTAGCACACAGTAAGTATTCAATCAACATTTGCTGAAAGAAGAGAAATTCATGCTGGAGGAATGGACAGATGGATGAATAATGATGAGTGGACAGCTCTGTTCTGAATTTTATTAGGGTTTAAGTTCAGCTTCATTCGTCTTTAATTTCCAGGACTTATCTTCTTTATCTTTTTAAAAATGTTGGCCATGCCCATTTCCTTTCTCTTCACCTCTCTTCTCCACAATGTCTCAAAAATTACAGAAACTGTTGCTGAGATTGTAATCCCAATTTCTCGGTGTCCTCTGTGACAAATAATTCATCTAGTCTTACAGATGTGAACTCGTTTAAATCAATAGGATGCACTTTTATCATCTTCTCAACTATCTTGGACTCCAATTTTCTCCTATTTATATTTTTCAACCCTTTTACAGGGTGATGATTATTTTCCTTGGCCATAAAAAAACAGAGGTAACCTGAGCCTGCCTGGTCCTGCTTTTACTCTGCCATCTTTACCAGGGCACCATCTGCCCGGCAGCAGGTCAGTCCACAATTACCTGCACAAACTTCTTTTCAGTGTCATTGGCTGAGTTAAAACTTGCTGTGGTCGAGAAGCTTTAGGTACCTCTACCATTGTTTTGGGTGTTGCCCCTCATAAAAGCCAAGTTTACTAGAGAAGTCCTTATTTTGCCACAATTTGCCTCTTTGGATATATTTTTCTCTTCTCTTTCTCTCTCTCTTTCCTTTCTCAACCATGTTAGGTTTTTGCAGTTATATAATCAGGATTTCCCTTTTAAGACCATTTATTTCTTTCCTCACTGTGTTCTGTGTTAGCATATCTGCTTTTTAAAAATGTCTGCATTTTCCTCTGATTTTGACTTGATGTAGTCTTTCCCCAAACCGGGCACCTGTCAGGCTTAACTCCGTGGGCCCTTCTGTTGGATTCTCACACATGAGGCCAGCATGGTCATGTGTTTCCACTGCCCCATCAGCTCCACAGCATCCACTGGCCCCTGCTGTGCACTTAATGTGGCCATTTCCTCCCTCCCACACGTGAGCACCTTCCTTCCATTTACGGTCTCTGATGAGAGCAGAGTCAGCCTTCCTTCCTCACCTTCCTGCTCCCCATCAGTAACTGTTCTTATGTCAAACCAGCTTAGAGACAAAGGCCTGATGCTTTCACTTGTGCCCTCATGTTGATCAGTAGTCACATGTACAATGAGTGGCTGTGTGAGGGTGGATGTGGGAGTTTTCCAGTGCTCGTGAGTGTTTGAATAGTGCCACATATTTCAGTTTGCTACGTATTAATTGGAACCATGGTAAATTTAATTTTGTTTAGGAAAAACCCAAATGTGTCACATAAAATGCAGAAATACAAGTTCTTTATATTTCATAATTATCTCCTAACGGGGGAAATTCTTTAGATCTTCTGCTTCCTTAATTCATAACCAAAATCAAGATGTATGACAGTTAAATGTCTCAACAAGTGTGAAAAAGGCTGACAACACCCCTCGATATCCTTTCGGGTTTTCTGTGCGTACATCTATCGCAGCAGTTTCCAGAGTCCTCCTTTCATTTGAATTATTTATATATCAATCTCTTACCTACTATACTGAGCCCCTCAGAGTCTATGAATTAATTCATTTCTGTGTCCCCATTGCGTCTTGAACGTGGTAATGTACATGAAAAGTGGCAAATAAATACTTACTCCATGGAACTGAACTTTGGACTTTATGTAAAATCAATAGGATAAAAAGGAATTCACTGTCTGGAGGCATTTAAACATCATCATCTACACAGAAACATCTGATATATTAAATATGAATTATTTTAAACTATTAATAAAAACAGAGCCAAAAAGGCTTCTGCTCAGAAATGATTTGAACATTTCTTAAACTCCTTTAAAGCCCAGACTGCCTTTCCTTCATGTTACAATTCAGACAGGTCTTCCCGATAGTTAATTGGCATTCCAGAAGCTGTGATGTATCAGTTCCCCCAGATGATCTCGTGCTAAAAAAACGAAGAGCAGTGAATTGTGCCCATTTTTAGAGTGTGTATATCAGAAGGTACCTTAAAGTGCCTCACACGAAATGAATGATCTAAGGGAAGTGTCAGCTCTACAAGGAGCTGTACAATCAAGCTATCTGAACAGACAATCACCAAAACTCCATGAGCCCTTTCTGAGGAAGTGTCACCTTGGAGCATGTGGCATCCCAGGGCACAGCTCTCCTGCCCAGCTGACCGGCCCCTCCAGTTTAGGAGGGTGTTTTAAATGCTCTACACTCTCCATGCCTGCTGTCCACACGGCACTCTAAGATTTTTCATCAGTGACTGCATTTCCCCCCAGGTCCCTGTATTTCAGCAGAGGATAAAACGATCCCTGTATATCACTTTGATAAGTTTGTAAAGCACTCTGCCATCTTTGGGCAGGAAGCTGCTAAAGAAAGATACCTTCGTTACGGTTTACAAAACCATTTTCAAAATGTGCTGCTTTGGCCCTTAGAGGCAAGTTCAAAAATAGAAGCCTGTAAAACTTACCCAGAGAACCACTGTCACAAAAAGACATTCTCTCCATAATTGGAGGGCACGCTTTAGTCTGTTACATTAGGCTGCTCCGATATTAAATCTATATCCTAAGACTGCCTTAATTGACCATAAAAAGGACAATTGAAAACACAGGATTTGATCACTGCACATACAACACTAGTGCTATAACCACCAAATTAGGCCATTTTGCGGAGAGCATCCAGGCCTGAGTTCTGTTTAAGCAGTCTCAGGGTTACATTTCATCATCCAATTTCAAAAAGGCAACAGGATATTAAGTTGATTAGGATTCAGTGAAAGTTCAGACCACTGCACATCGTGCAAATTTACCATTTGCTTCCATCCATCCTCCCTGATGAGGGTGGGGGAAGGAGGGAAAGAAAGACATTTACACAATATTCTCAGGATTAAAATTGGACTCGCCTGATGCTCACAGTGACACCTTTTGGTGTCACTGGATTTAATGATGTTATAAATAATGAGTTAAACAAATTGGGAGAGTCTGATTAATGAACCCAGGGACCATTGTGTAATAGAGAACACTGACACCTGAACAGAGTGTGTGACTCTCGCATTCTCTGATCTCTCAGGAGGGGTAGGTTCCAGGGCGCCAGACCCCACTACCGGCTCCACACTGAGATCAGAAAGCATTTCTGCTGCACCAGCTCTCACCAGGCTTCACAAAAGGATAGCATGCCTTCCAGAATCATTACAACTTCAGCTTCTTTTCTCTGTTAATTTTTGGAAATTGTTTTTCATCGCTGAGGAAATTAGATTTGTTCATTACTGGTAGGTACCTGGGTTCTTCTAGAGAGAAAACAATTGGTAGGTATTATGGTAAAGATACTTGCAGGTAGTTGAGTTGAAAAAAAACTGACCAGTTTCACTATTTTACTAGTTGGGTAACAACAGATAATTTGCTTAAAATTGCTGAACCTTCTGCTGCTTCCTCCTGCCCCACAAAATGGGGATGATGATAATACTCACCTGAAGACATTGCTGTGACTGGGTTAAGATATTACATGGGGCACATAGTTAGTGCTCAACACAGATTATGCATTATGACTACTAATAAGTGGGCCATGGTGGGGGACCTCATGGGTAGGGTAGTGGTACCAGTTGTATCAAAGTAGAAGCTTGCTCTGAAATTGAATCTAGTTTTTAGAAGAAGTCTTCCAAGTCACTGGTAGCAAGGAGGCACTGACTAGAATTCTGTCTGCATCTCTCAAAGCTCCCTTTCTGGACAATCCTCTCCCATTCTTATCCTGACCACATCATTGCTCTTTTTTTTGTTTATTTCTAAAGCCTTAATTTTTTTAGAGCAATTATAGGTTTATAGCAAAATTAAGAGGAAGGCACAGAGATTTACCAAATACCCCCTGCCCCAACACTAGAATTGCTTTCCCCATTATCAACTTACCCCACCAGAGGGGTGCATTTGTTATATGATGAACTTACATTGACACATTATCACCCAAAGTCCATAATTTTCCTTAGTACAACCTCTCGGTGGTGTACATTCTATGGGTTTGGGTAAATGTATAATGATGTGTATCCACCAGTACAGAATCCTACAGAATAGTTTTCCTGCCCTAAAAACCCTCTGAATTCTGCCTGCTCAGCCCTCTCTGCCCTCTAACCCCTGGCAACCACTGATTTCTTCAGTCTCCATAGCTTTGCCTTCTCCAGAATGCCATACTGTTAGAGTGACTCAGTGTGTAGCCTTTTTAGATTGGCTTCTTTCATGCAGTAATGTGTGTTGAAGGTTCCTCCTTGTCTTTTCATGGCTTGATAGCTCTTTTCTTTTTAGTGCTGAATACTATTCCATTGTCTGGATGTGCCGTAGTTCATTTATCCACTCACCTCCTGAAGGGCATCTTCTAAGTTTTGGTAATTATGAATAAAGCTACTACAAACACCCTCATGCAGGTTTTTGTGTGGACATAAGTTTTCTTCTCCCTTAGGTAAATACCAAGGATGTGAGTTTTAATCAGATATGGTGATGGCTGGATGGGGTGGAGAGATTGCAGGGGGAGAGTAACTTCAGTGCAGCCACTGGTCTCTCAGCGCAGCTCTCCTTTCATTGCCAGAGAGCTCTCTCTAACCTGTGCTTTGCCAGCTTTTAAACAATGACTGACAGAAAGCAGGGTAGAAATCCCCCAGGGCTCCCTTGCCCCTCAGGTGGAATGACTCTGAGAGGCTTTATGCTGGTTCTCAGGTCCCCTCTAGCATAGCCCTGGGTGGGGGAGGGAGGTCAGGTGGCAGACCCAGAGCTGAGGAAGAGAAGGCGCTAAGTGCGGGGGCTCAAGGCACAGGGTGTGGCTGCAGGGTTCCATGCTCCCATGTGAACGTCCCTGGGTATTTCGGGCTGGCCAGCAGCACACATCTACCAGAACATCTCACTACTGTCTGCTTCTTCTCTCTTTAGGCCTACTACCTATCCTTTGGGGGGAAAAAAGTTAAACTATCATTCACTCTGTATCAGAAAACAGGTTTTAGCCCATTTTAAAGTCCACTTTAAAGTCTCAGTTTATTTATTTATTTATTTTTCTTAAACAAATATTTACTCAGAGAATCTCATTCATCAACGTGGATAATGGGCTTCCCCAGCCCCACACCCAATTTCATGCAGTTTGAATTAGGACCAAATTTTAAAAAATAAAAAAGAAAAGAAATAAAGAACAAAAAAATTACAAAAAATAAATTAGGACAAAATACAGATTTTATAAGGTTGAGACAACAAACATTTTAAAAAGACATAATTTGGGGGCACTGCTGTCCTTAAATGCAATAACAGAAGATACAAATTATACTTGGTTTCTTCCTTTTGGGAGTCAATGAAGTATATACAGCTAAGAGTATTTTAATCAAAGTATTTTAAGTACTTCCCTGTCTTTCAAATTAATCATTTACCTACTTTAAGGAATGTTTTGACTTAGCAGAGGATTTTACACTGGATCGGAAGACCCTTGTTATTTGAGTAAATGTCAGCCTGTTTGCATTCATCCATGCATTAACTTCCTAATTGTCTGAACTTCATTTATGTGCTGTTGAGACCCATAAAGATTTTAGAGTTGAGTAGGAAATTTTAACTTAGGTTGGCTCAAATTTAGTTTCCTTGCTATGTGACAGAGGGTTCCAGTAATGTCAACCCCCCTACCTTGATGAGGTTCTTAAATTGTTAAGAAAACAAGACAAACATGTGAAAAGTGATACGTTAACACAAAGAGGCAGAGCTTGGTTAAGTCGGAAAGGAGGGGCTCAGACAAGGAATGTGAGGAGGGAGAGAGGTCAGAGATTTGGAGAAGAAGAGGAAGGAAGAAAAGCCGCTCTCCCTGCCAGTAACCATAGTGATGGGAGGGCTCAGGAGAGAGCAGGAACAGCTGTCAAATCAGAGCAGGGAGAGGTGGGGGCTCTGAGGGATGTGCAGTGAGGAGTAGGACTATACCACAGTTGAATCATGTATCAAGGAGGTTCAGGAGGGGCATCTGGAAGTCCAGGTGGCCGGACAAGGCCAGAGCACTGGACACAGCTAAGTCTCCAGGACATCACTGGTGGGGGCGGCTTAAAACAGGCACTTGATGGGCATCTTAGGGAATTTGGTGGCAAAAGTCAGGATTCCAGGCCAGGAGCCTAGGGCATGGGTGCGAAGGCGGTCCAGGCCCTGCAGGTGATGTTTGGTGGCGAGTGAAGGGGCATAAAGAGGAGAATGAGGACAAATGTCTACATTTACTGCGTGCTGTCTGCATCAAGGTATCTAAGCATTGCTCCCAGTGAAACCTCAGAACATCTTTTTTTTTTTTTTTTAATTGTTGTATAGTCAGTTTACAATGTTGTGTCAATATCTGATGTACAGCATAATGTTTCAGTCATACATGTACATACATATATTCATTTTCATATTATTTTTCATTATAGGTTACTACAAGATATTGGATATAGTTCCCTGTGCTATATTGAAGAAACTTTTTGTTTATCTATTTTATATATAGTAGTTAGCATCTGCACATCTCCAACTCCCAATTTATCCCTTCCCACCCACCTTCCTCCCTGAAAACCATAAGTTTGTTTCCTATGTCAGAACATCTTAATCATCTGTGTTGGGTTTAGCTCATGTAATCCTGACTGTCATCCTGTGGGGTACACACTGTCACTGTCCGCATTGTACAGTTAGAGACACAGTATCAGAGAGAAAGAAGGAGTTACCCACGATTGTACAGCAAGCAAGAGGCAACGTCAGGGTCCAGATTTCAGCCTCTGCAGAGCCCCCTCCAGGTCACTTTGTCCTAAAAGAGGTGATGCCATGATGCTTTGGACATCAAGGAGCCTCTGCAGTTTTGTGATGAGAAGAGAGGCATAATGGAGAGGGAATGATAAATAGAGTGGTCATACTCAGCTAATCTGACAAATCTTCCCTTGAACCTGCCATAGATTCTTGGTTTTCCTCTTTTGGCAGAAGTTTATTTTTCATACAAACCACATTATGCCTCACACTTCGATGAGATGTGTGAATAAGTTAAAGTTGCAAAGAATCTGAGAGCTCAGGGAAGTTATAGGATTCAGTTATAGAGCTCTCAAAGTTCTGGCTGGTTCTGACCTTCTTATGCTTCCTACAACATAGGATCTAAGGTCGCCCTACCCCGAGGGCTACAGCCTGGAAATGTTTGGGCTGTCTTTGTCCTGCAGCTGGGCTGAGCTCTGAGTCGACATCAACCCCACCTTTTTGGCCCCACTGCTAACTTCCGGTGGAGAGCATACTAGCTTCAAAGAAACCCCTGCTCCAGCTGCACAGGTCAGAGCTCAATAAATTCATCAGCTGGGAAGCTGGCAGCATACTTGGCCTCCCGGGTAGGAATGACTACTTCGCTGTGCTCTGGAAGAGAATGTAGGGTTTGGAAGTCCCATTCTCTAATTTGGTACCTCCCGAACCCAAAGGTAATCCTTTTACATAATGTGAATCATAATAGAAATGTTCAGAGAAAATAACAATGTCACGTGACCACTAATAAGCACCACTAAACACCCACACAGCCTGTTCAGTGGTTTGAGACTTGGAGTCTAGGAGCCTTCTTATAGGACAGAACATATTTTCCAGCAGGGATTAGCCTTGAGATTAGAGTTTAATGAAACAGTCGCTAACACTGGAGGCCTGGGTGAAAAACCCAGCAGACTCCAGGGAGCTCCTAGTTCGTCTGGGGAAGACATTTATCTAATAAACCATGAATAAATAATAGAAAGGAGTCTAAAGTCAAGAGATGCAGAGGCATCAGGAGACAAAAGTTAGGAGCTGGATGTATAAGAATATGCTTTAAAAGCAGTTTAATGGTTTGATCTTGTGACAGACATTCACTCCTGGAGAAATGCTGTCACCTGTGCAGAAACAAGCACACATAAGGCTGCTCATGGCGGTGTCAGTCAGAATGGGGTAGGTTATGCAGTGGTAATAAAGAACTCTAATGTATCCATGACTTAGGACGAGAATTTATTTCTTGCCTATGCCCCATGCCCTAGGCAGGTCAGCAGTGGGATTCTAATGATCATAGACACTTAGGGACCCAGATGACCAAGATGGCAGCGTCTCATGGGACGGAAGAGAAGACTGGAGAATTGGGCACCAACAATTATGTGTTTTGGCCTGGAAGTGACAAATACCACTTCCACATACATTGCAGTGGTGTGATCTAGTGACACGGTGATGGCTAACACCAAGAAGATAGGGAAGTATAATCTCTTATGACCAGGAAGTAGAAAAGCACTAGATATTGGTGAACATTAATGCATCCACCACATGTGTAATGGCAAAAATTGGGAAGAAGCACCTAAGTATTTCCTTACTATTTCCTTATCTGTACATAAAGTATAATATATCCATATGAAAGGATAGTATGCAACAGTTAAAAAAAACTTAAAAAATTAAAATGCAAATTGCAGGAAACTGCACAGAGTAGTACCTCTCTTATACATACCTCACCCATATCACAGGGCTCTATGTATCAATGGGCAGATATATATGTGTCTAAATGCCCAGAAAAAATTCTGGAAGGATGTCCATCAGACTAATAATGGTGGTTACCTCTAAGAGGGGGATACGGTCACAGGGAAGAAAAGGGGGGTTCTGTTTTTCTGAATTATTTAAGATAAAAACGAATTCATATATAGCCTCTGAGGTTTTGTTTTTGTTTTTGTTTTCAAATGTGCTCTAAAAAGGTATTATCTGTTGCCCATGGCTGTTGGTTGGGTGACCCCTGTGCTAACCTGGGGTGCCACGTTCACTGTAGGTAGGTGACTTAGGGCACTTTTGATCTCCATGAGCTGCACCAGCCATGTGCTCGGCAACCTTGTCCACCTGGGAGGGATTTTCATTATGAGCTGGCCCTATTTCGTTTTGTATCTGATACTTTCTGGAACATCCTGGAATTTTAATTCCAGGTGAAGTCACCTTTTCTCTCAGGTTCTACCTCTCTTCAACTTTGGCACCCATAGGGTAATACCCTGGGGAATGTCACGGTTCTAGATGTTTGCCTTTTCCTTCCTTATTTCAAAACTGACCTATCCTCTTCCCATCCCTAATTCCTCTTTCCTCAGGACTCTTCTCCAGGTTAAAGATAATATGGTCCAATAGAACTAGGAGCAAAACAAATCCAACAGATATATTATTTACCCCAAATAACACAGTGTTTTAAATTAAGCAAAATATACAACTTTCTAGAAGGGTCTTTGAGCGGAAGCATAGGGTATTTCAGACACAAGGGCAATGCATGGGGCTGAATTCTCTGCATCCTGCAAAAGAGGCTGTGCCCATGAAGGATGCTCTAATCTTACTGTAGGTCTGGCTTTTATAGTCAAAGATAGTAATTTTATAGAAATTATGAAAAGCAACTTGGGACATCTGCACAATGGAATACTATTTGGTGATGAAAAAGAAATGAGCTATTAGGCCACAAAGAGACATAGAGAAATCTTAAATGTATATTTCTTAGTGAAAGAAGCCAGTCTGAAAAGGCTATATACTCTATAACTCCAACTGTGTCACATTCTGGAAAAGAGAAAACTACAAAGGCAGTTAAAAAAATCAGTAGTTGTCAGCGGTTCAGGAGCAAGAAGGGTGAATGAATGGAGCACAGGGGATTTTTAGGGCAGTGAAATTATTCTGCATGATACTGTGATGGTGGATACAAGCCATTATACATTTGTCCAAACCCATAAAATGTACACCCCCAAGAGTAAACTCTAATGTAAATGATGGACTTTAGTTAATAAAGATTTATAGCTATTGCTTTACCAGTTGTAACAAAAGTACCACACTAATGCAAAATGGTAATAATAGAGGATGCTATGAGAGGGGAAGTAAGAGTACAAGGTAACTCTCTCTATTATTGGCTCAATTTTCCGTAAAACCCAAAACTGCTGTAAAAAAAAAAACTATTAATTAAACATTTTTTTTTTGCAGAGCTGATTTTTTACAAAGGAATTTGGAAGTCTCAGACCATGGTTTGAATTCTAAGATACACTATCTCTACCTTAAGGGGAAAAAACTCAAAATACTTGTGAAAAATGGGAATGAAATAGAGCCTGGCACAGACTTACGATGGCAGGAAGAATGAGACCAGGGTCCTTGACAAGAGGGACTCCCTCTTCACACACTGACCCAAAGGTGGCTGCTCCAGCCACTTCCTTTACTTGGAAGTAGAAAGCCCACCGGAGGCAGCAGAGATGTTGTCATAGCTTCAACTTCATCATGAACTTTCCTTTACAGTTTTGCAAAACATAGAATGAAACTTGCCAAGCATGGGATGTTTTGTTTTTCCTTTTCCAAAAAAATACACCACTGGCTCTTGTCACTCATACTTGTTAGTAAAAGAGAGATGGATGGGCTGAGCATCTGGACATTTTGTAGCTGAAGCAAGGCTCAGGTTGAGGTTGTGGTATGATTTTGGAGAACTTACTGTATCCCTCTAAACATAAGGTTTTGATCTACACAATAAAGGGATTATGATTAAAGAGAGCTTTATGGAGCCCTAGGGATGCTAAGGAAATCTTCAGAGCGCCTAGTGAAGGGCAAAGAGGAAGGCGTCACAGGTAATGCTGGGCTTCCCCCTCCTCCTACAAGCATACATCTGTGCTTTGCTCTGTTTTCTTTTCTGCTTTCATTGTGATGAAAATTCCTTCCACAGAAAGGATTCCACTGAACTAGGTGATCATCAGATCCCATTTCTATTTGTAAAATTAACATTCCAAATTAAGTTACTGAGTAGACCTCACATGGTAGATATAACCCAGTGAACTACAGTGAAGGCTCCTGGAAGGAAACTTTCAGTGAAAGCTGCACAAGGTTGAATAGTGTCTCCCCCCAAATTCATGCCCATCCAGAACCTCAGAGTGTGATCTTCTTTGGAAATAAGATCTTTGCAGATGTAATTAAGTAAAGATAAGGTCATACTCGATTAGAGTGGGCCCTAAATCCAATGACTAAGGTCCTTATAAAAAGAGGAGAGGACACACAGCACAGAGGGACATCAGAGAAGACCCTGTGAAACTGAAGACTGGCATTGGCGTAGTGCATCTGCAAGCCGAGGAAGGCCAAGGATGGCTGGCAGCCACCAGGAGCTGGAAGAGGCAAGAAGGGTCCTCCCCTTTAGCCTTCTGGTGGAGCACAACCCTGCTAACTTGCTGATTTCAGAGCTCTAGCCTCCAGAACTGTGAGAAAACAAATTCCTGCTGTTTTAAACCATTCCGGTCTGCGGGAATTTGTTGCCACAGCTCCAGGGCACTAGAACTAGCACCTAATATGTACGAGGCATCTTCAGGCACATCCTCTCATTTGAATCCTTGGAATAAGAAGCCTGACTCTATCACAGTCCTCTTTCCCAAGTTCTTTACAAAATATCCTTTTAAGATTCTCATTTTTTTCAAGACTTGATAGGGACCAAATGTTACAATGCCAGTTGGCTTGTTTCTGCTTCTGAAGGATTTCCAGCACAAATGGCTGACACTTTGAGGAAGTAACAACAACTAACTTCTCAAAGCTGGTAACTCACATCAGAGAAATGGGACTAAGGGCCAATCTTATGCTAGACATACCCTCATCGCTGCCACCTTGGGGGTCTGCTAAACTGCAAGCTTAGTGGCGAGACTCTTAAGCTGTAAGCCTCCGAAGAAAGAGCTTCTGAAAAATCTGGAAGCCTGAGATGCAACAATGGAACCTACAGGAACTTCTGCACTTGGCTTAGGAGAATTCAATGTGAGGAAGTCTCTTTCCATGCTGCTGTGTGAAAGTTACCTCTCTCCTTCTCTCTCTGTATGTACATACATATAAATATGTATATACATGTATACATATAGCATGTATATATACTTACATACATACACACAGATATATGAATTTTTTAAAAATCAGAATACATTCTATCTAGATATTCTTTGAAAGGTAAGTTTTAATAGATCCTGGAAAAAGAGAAAATCAGGGAGAGAAACGGTGCCCACTGCAATACGGCAGCCACTAGCAGCAAGTGGTTTAATGACTTGAAATGTGAGCACTTGAAATGTGTCTCATCCAAACTGATGTGTACTTAAAGTGTAAGGTAAGTGCACACTGGATTTCAAAGACTTAGTACAAAAAACTCAAATATCTCAGTAATTTACTGCATTGAATCTATATTGAAATGATAATTTTTAGAGGCATTGGATTAAAGTATATGCCATTAAAATTAATTCCACCTGGTTCTTTTGGTTTTTTTTTAATGCAGCTACTGGAAAATTTAAACTTACTTATATGGCTTACACTGTATTTGTATTGGACAGCACTGGTCTAAGGGATATGTGGTCTCCGATACCTTTTATTTAGTCACTATTTTGAACATTTTTGCTCAGGAAGTTCCTTTACAAGTGATTCTTTTAAAAACTTTCTGTAAGAATCCTTGCATACACAGAGGGTTCATTTTGTAACACTCTAGGCTTGTTTTTTATGGTAACTTTTCTCTTTCTTAAAAATACCTGTCAGACATAAAATAAGATTAATTTTGCCCTTAGGTATTGGGTATATTATGAATTGCTGTGTGACCCTGGGCAAGTTATTTAACTTCTCTAGGCCCCAGTATCATCACCTGTAAAATTAGCTGGTCTAGAGATGGTTCCTAAAACAGTGACTCTCAACCTCTTCCTTTCTTTTCAACATCCCGGACGATTTTGGGAAACTGCCATCAGCAATAGCAGTTCACTGCACTAACAGTGCTGCCTCCGCTTCCTCCCACTTCTCCCGAGAATCATTGCCATTCTTTTCACAGACTCAGTAAGAAATTTCCAGGGAAAAGACAAAGCGCAGTAATTAGAGTTGGAGCCTCTAGGATGTCGGAGCCATTGAGAAACCTAAACTAGGTTCATGTAGTTCCAATGCAGCACTCTTCTCATGGGAAATTATGGCCCAGAGGGTGTAACGACCTGCTAGTCAAGTCGCCCAGCTGGTCAGGAGCAGAAGGCTGGCTCCGGCAGACACTGACTACTGTTGACGTGCTTCATGGTGCATCCCGCCCTGATGGGAAGGGAGGCCCGAGTGACAGAGCTGCAGAGCAAAGACGGCGATGCATGGTTGCCCATCCATATATTGCTCCGTTCATCCCCGGGACCACACTATCCTATTGGGAGGTCATTTTCCTCTGTCTTAATTTACCACAAAGTGGGAAAAGACAAAAGATCCGGAGGGATGTGAATTAATGAGGGTGGCTAGGAGAAAACTTGACACCTCCCAATTTAAGTTGAAACTCATCATATTGACCTCTCTTCAGAGAGGAGATTAGTGACTCAATAGAAAGCTACTTGGCAACAGCTTTGGATGCCAAAATGTTCTGAAGTACCAAAATTTACAAAAACCACTTACATGCTTCTGAGCCTGGTAAAACAGTGGATGAGTCAGAATGTTCTGTGCTGTTTAGACGTGAGGCATATCAGGGTTAGATAAAGTCATGATTGACAAAGGTTTGTATTCATTACAAAAGATGCCAAGTTATATTTGGGTGTTTTTTTCCTTTAAATCTCACTCTAAATTGCTTGTCACTTTTTGAAATATCATAATTAGCACCAGTTAATTTGTGTGCTTAAATATTTTAATGACAGCGTTATAATTTTAGTAGAAACAGCAGTTTAGAAGAAAATCACAGGGTCCCATGACTTCCCAGAGAGAAGTAGAGAGGAGAGATTGAGACCAGGCTTTGAAGTAGAACCCAGACCTGGGGCCCATTTTTGACTCACCACTTCCTACCTATAGGGTCTTCAGCAATCTATATCACCTCTCCATACCTTGGTGTTCTCATTTATGAAAGGCAGATAACAAACCTACCTCATTAAGGAGTTCTAAGGATTATTCCAGGCTTGTTTCTGTAAAGCCTCTCACACACGTGGTAGAACTTAAATGTCCATTTCTGTTTTCCTACATGCACTGCCCTCTAAGGAAAGAGAGCCATGGTAGAGTCTGGGTTCCAAGTAGAAAGTTCCTAGGTCAACTGAACTGTGAGAAACATTTCCAGAGGTTGAGAGGGCTAGGAATAAAAGAATCATCAAAATGAAGAGGAAAAGGCTCAAGTCCCAAGGGTAAGAGGAAAGAAATGGCTGGGTGAGTAACTGGGAGGCTCAGAATTGGGAAGGAATGGAGTAGTAGGAACGGCTAAGGACAGACTTTCGGAGACCACGAAGTTGCGCTCCCACTTTACACGTGAGACTGTCCACTGGGGACAGCCAGGGCATTTGAAGACCCTTCAGAGGGCCAAACAACCACCGAGTCACTCCTGTCCCAGTCGGTGCAGGCTGAGAGGGATGGCAGGATGTAGATCTCAGCCCCGGGAGACTCATGATTCAATAGGATGACCAGGAAAACTCAACCTGACCAAGGTGCTGGGTCAAATGGTTGGCACTGAAGGTGTCCAGTCCTGCTGCTGCTGTCCATGCTATGTGTGAATTAGTGTCTGCTGTGGGTTATCCTATTAATCATTCAGAGAAAGAGGCTTGAGGGCTGGTTTCACCACTTACTGCTTATGTGCTTTAAATTCTCTGAGCCCCAGTTGCTTTGTCTGTAAATCAAAGCCACCATTACCTTCTTCATAAGGTTGTTGCAAGGATTAAAAGAAACAACATATGAGACAGGCAGACACAGTGCCTGGACTAGTGAAAGGATTCAATAGTTAACAGCCATGAAGCTGAGGACAGTGATGTTGGTTCCATCTCTTGTAGCTTCTCCAAGACACTTATATTCTATCCAGACTTCAGACTTCTCACTGATATGTATTTCAAAACCTACTGTTCTAAGGACACCATCAACGAAATGAAAAGACAACCTACGGAATGGGAGAAAATATTTGCAAATGATGCCACCGACAAGGGACTCATTTCCAAAGTATACAAATAGTTCATACAGCTTAATATCAAAAGAAAAAAAAAAGGCAACCAAAAAACAAGCAACTCAATCAAAACATGGGCAGAGGACTCAAATAGACATCTCTTCAAAGAAGATATCCAGATGGCCAATAGGCACATGAAAAGATGCTCAGCATTGCTAATTGTTACAGAAATGCAAATCAAAACTACAGTGAGGTATCACCTCACACCGGTAAGAATGGTCATCATTAAGAAGTCTACAAATAAATGTTGGAGAGGGTGTGGAGAAAGGGAACCCTCCTACACTGTTGGTAGGAATGTAAATTGGTGCAGCCACTATGGAGGACAGTATGGAGGTTCCATAAAAAACTAAAAATAAACTTCCCATATGATCCAGCAATCTCACTCCTGGGCACACATCCAGAGAAAACTCTAATTTGAAAAGGCACATGCACCCTAATGTTCACAGCATCACCATTTACAATAGCCAAGACACGGAAACAACTTAAATGTCCATCAATAGATGACTGGATAAAAAAGTTGTGATACACACACACACACACACACACACACAGTGGAATATTACTCAGCAAAAAAAAAAAAAATTAAATAATGCCATTTGCAACAAGGATGGACCTGGAGATCATCATTCTAAGTCAAGTAAGAAAAAGAAAAATACCATAGATTGCTTATATGTGGAACCTAAAAGAAAAAAAAAGACACAAATTAACTTATTTACAAGACAGAAACAGACTCAGATATAAATAACAAACTTACAGTTACCAGGGAGTAAAGAGGGTGGGAAGGGATAAATTGGGAGTTCTAAATCAATAAAAAAAAGAATGCAAAAAATGTCCCCAAAACCATACTGTTGACAGCTTGCCACATTGGACGAAACCCCTCCCTACCAAGCAGCTCAAGTCAAGCATCCTCTGCATTTTAAAAGAGTATCTAGATAGAAATAAAGGTCAAAGTGGGCTTAGATCGGATAGAAAATGAATGAACGAATGAACGAACGAATGAACGAAGGAACATGAATGAGTGCCAAGATGGTATGATATTTTGACAGCAGGAATGACTATGGCACTGGTTAAAATGGGGAGGTGAAGTTAGAGGAAGCCAAGCAAAGAAACACATGAGGAAAGGGGGGAGGGGGAGGTTAAGAAGCTAAACACATTGCAGGTGAAATGAGTAAATAAATCCCAAGGAAAGAATGAAAATGAGAATTAATCAGGAGTGTGCTGAGCCGTGGCACTGCCAGCCACAATCAGAGGGCTTCTTAATTGCTTGTCAAAGACCAATGCATCCTGGCAAAATGATCCTCAACTAAGCTGGACTTTTTTTTCCCTAACCTGGCTTCATTTATCATGATTAGAAAACAAGTCAAAATTGATTTCTGTTTATTTTATAAAGAAAATCCCCAAGGAACCCTCCTTCCCAGAAGGTTTGATAATTTTTAGCTTAGAAGGGGAATACCCTCAGAACATAAAGAACTGCATTACATTGTTTAGGAGGTTAGGATATGTAGCTGTATAAAGTCTACAGATATTATTTTAAAAATGGCAGTCTCAAACTTTTATAAATCACCTTAAATCTGTCAACCTGAGACTTTTAGTTCTTTCCTACTTTAATAGGCAAATTAGAGGCAGTTTAATATGGGGAAAATGGCCCACACTTTGGAATCAGACAGGCGAGTGTTTGAGTCTTCGCTCTACCACCTAAAGCTGTGTGACCTGGGGCAAGTCACTAAAAGAAATCTCAGAAATTTAGCTCAAACCTCTGAGATTTGAAAATGAGATTGCTAATACCTCTCAGATTGTCCGGGAAGATCAGAGGTTGAATGTGTGAAAGTTAGCACAAGAAGTCTGCTCTGCAGATGGAAGTGATGGAAATAATGTCCTACAAGTTCAGTGAAGTCATCCACTGGATTTTAAGCTCCATGCGGGCAGGACCTGTGTCTGTTTTACTCTGAGTTACAGCTTGGCATTTGGCACAGGGCTTGATGTACAGTTGATATCCATCTTAGGTATTTAACACTCACATCGTACCTAGTATATGCAAAGATCTGTTTTAAATGTTTATCAGACCATTGATTCTTTCAATCCAGTAAATATTTGTTGGTTGCATGACTGTTATTCACTTATCTTTTGCATAAAGATATTTAAGCACTATGCCCCAAACAATGTGGCTTCTTGGGGAGGAAATCCTTCTAGAGCCTAGAGTGTAATGGGTAGAATAATTAATTCTCTTATCCATTCATTCTTCTCTTCACCCACGCAGTTGTTTGTTCATTAAATGTCATATTTCGGTTTTAGGCTGCTAGCTTGGCCCACTAAAATGCAAGGTCAGCTTGTCATCCCTGCTCCCTGGCTACCCAAGAACCTCATTTATTCATTTACACACACATACACACACTCACACACACACACTTCCAGGCAAGTCCTCTGTATTCCACCAAGATTTTGTTAATAAGTTAAATCATATTTGAAGAACTACAAGAAGATTCCTAATTTGGGGGCCTTGAATCACCTGCAAACAAACTGGGACAAAAACAATACGACAGTGGCAGCAGAAGGTCAGAAAAACATCTTTTTCTCCTGTACAGAGATTTTTATTCTCTAAACAGATTCCAGAGATTATGTTCCCTTTCTGAAAGTATAACCACAGTAAAAAAAAAAAAAAAATCAATATACATCTTAGCCCATGTGAAACAATCTTATGAAGGGGCATTCGTGTGATCTCCAAGTACCTAGAGGTTTCCCGCAGCACTCTGGACTACTGAACCATTCTTAGATGCATTTCCAAGATCTGAAAAGGCCCTATTTCTGGGATTTAGTGCTTAGGACTTCCCTGCTCCTTTTAGTTTATGCTTAATCCTCACAATTAATTCTGAGTCTCCTGCCTAGGGAAGTTTCTGCCGTAGAATTTCCTGGCATTTACCCAGCCAGAAAGGAAGTGATTGATGCTTTACTCACTCTTCTGCACAAAAGCCGAAAGGCTGGGCAGAAATATCACCTGCCTCAGCGCTGGCCTCTCCCAGCCTCACCTCTTGACCCCACACTCTTGATTTCATCCCTCACGTCTCCTCGGGGACGTTGCTCCATCAATCACCCTTTTTCTCTCCTACTTTCAATCAGTTCCTCTCCACTGCTATTTCCTGGCAGCTTACACACATGTTTAAGTCTTATTTATTCTAGGAAACTAAAAAAAAATTATTTTCAATTCTACTCACCTTTTACTTCCCTATCTCTTACCTTCTCAAGATAGCTGAACTTTTTGATAGAATTCATTCCCCATTTGTCTTCTCTATATCATCACCTACGTACTCCTTGAACCAGGGCAAACTACCTTGTGGCTTCATCAATTCGCTGAAGCTCTTAAGGTAAAGATCATCAATATCCAAGTAAAACTCAACTCCAGAGTTTACTCTGCTTGGCCTGTCTATGGGATTCCATTTGCTCTTATGATCATTCACTTAGTCACATTCTCTATGCAGCAAGACAACTGTGGATCTGCCCTCCTGGTATTTACTGTCCATCAGGAATAAAGATGTCAGTGAAGGTGGTGACTGCTAGGAACAAGGGCAGTGCTCTGGGACTGGGTAAACTTCAAACTTGATCTGAGAGTCAGAGAAGGTTTTTTTCTGGTGGCATTGGCATTTAAACAGAGGGATGGGTAGGAATTTGTGATCTGCAAGGGACTCAGGATAAAGCATTCTTGGCAGAGGAAATGGCAGGTGTAAAAGCACTAGGGTAGGAAAGAACATGATATGTTTGGTAAAGCGAAAGCAGAGCTGTATTTCTTGGCCATAGAGAGTGAGAGAGAGAGCAGTCTAAGATTGGGAAGGAGAGGCAGGGAGGGGATGATCAGGTGCAGGGAGGGGCAGATTAGGTCCAGGTCGACCATATGTACAGGTTTTGACCTTCCTTTTCAGGCAATGGGAAACATTGGGGACCCTTCGGTGCTTGTAATCACCAGTACATACCCACTACCCAGAATTCCATGTGCCAGGAAATAGTAGGACCAGCAAGAAAAAGTAAAAGAAAAGAGAAGTCTGGCGACTTCTCAATTCTACTTATGGTGAAAACCTAACAATTGAGTCTATTTTTTTCAAAGGAAGACATTGTAGGTCCCATGCTATGGTTGTCAAAGGAATGCTGTGACATAATGAGAGATATATACATGGTCTCTGCCCTGGTATCTGACACAGAGCCCCTAGAACCTTTGTAACTTCCTGAGTGATCGAGGTGATGGAGTGTCTTACACAGAGCTCCCAAATACTTTGGGATTTCCTTGGTGATAGGGACAACTTTTGTTCTCATAAGGTGACTCTTAGTGGGCTCCTGGATAGCTTCTGGATAGGATCTGGTCATCAGAAAGATCAAGCCATAATTAAAACCTTAGAACTTTCAGCCTCACCCTCCATTCTCTGGGAAGGGGAGAGGGTCTAGAGATTGAGTCAGTGATAATTGTTCATGCTTATGAGATGAAGCCTCCATAAAAACCCCTGAAGTATGGGATTTGGAGAGCATCTGGTCTGGTGAATACGTGTGCCTGGGGATGGTGTGCTCCAACTCCATGGGGATAGAAGCTCCTGCACTTGGGACCCTTCCAGACCTCATACTATGTACCATGTCATCCAACCATTCATCTGTGTGCTTTATAATATCCTTTACAATAAAACAGTAAATGTAAGTAAAGTATTTCCGAGTTCCATGAATCATTATGGCAAATAATCAAAACTATGAAGGGAGTTGTGGGATCCCTTGATTTGTAGCCAAGTCAGAGAGGAGTGTGGGTAGCCTGGGGACCCACTGCTTGTGACTGGCATCTGAGGTGGAGAAAGTCTTATGGGACTCAGCCCTTAACCTGTGCCGTCGTCTGCTCTATCTCCAGTAGTTAGTGTCAGAGTTAAATTAAGTTGTAAAACACCCAGTAGGTGTCCAGAGAGTTGGGAAATTGCTTGGTGTGGAAAACCCACACATTTGGCGTCAGGAAGTGTTGTAAGCAGAGAAACGGTTTTCTTTTAAATGTGTTCACACCAAATGGGTCAGTTGAGACAGAAATGCAGATGTTACACTGCATGATTATTTGATGTAAAAATGCTGAAAATAAACTGTAAGACCAACCCTGCATACACACTCCAGGACATACACACACATGCCACCCACCTGCAGGCATCACCTCATTTACTCCTAAGCCCCTAAATTAGAGCTTGTACTAGATAATAAAATAGGCAAGATATCTGTTATCATCAAACAAATATGAAACTGAGCTTTAGATAACATAAGGATTCCGAAAGTTAAGTGCTATTTTATGGTACCTTTCAATTTGGAAGTGCATTGCAGATGAAACACGGCTTTGGTTTAAACCATTGATGTATTGTGTTGTTAAGATCAATGAATTATTAAAAGGATAATCTTTTAAACACCAAGAAATTGTCTTCTAGTGTACTCTAGGGGCTGTGGGTAAATGCATTACACATACAAATTCACCACTGCCTTGGCTGTAATTTATACAAACTGCAGAGTTCCCACTTGACATCACAGACACTTGATTCTTCTCCCACCTACTCAGCTAATATGAGACCCTGGGCACCGAGCAAGGAGTAAGGAAAAAGTCACTGTGTTAATGTTCTGTTCTCCATTTCTATAGACAACTGAAGGGTAGACAGTGATGGGCCACCCAGATTGCCCTGCGAGGAAGGTCTTGTCAGCCCAGCTGATAGGGATGCTCTCTGTGGAAGGTCTTTGTATGTTGGTCCCACCAGGAATTGTCTCAACTGTAGAGACTTGCCTCACCTGACGTTTCCCCAGGCAGCCCATATCCAAATGCTGGCTCAAGCCAAGGGCATTCTTTAATAAACAAGCACTTTAATAAACATCCTAATCTCAGCTCAGAGTCTGCTTCCCAGGGAACCCAACTTGAGACAACAGTCTCGTCCAGACTCTCAGCTCCAAATGACTGGGTGCAGCATTCATCTTCAGTTCTCTACACTTTTGTCTGTGTTGTGCTATCCACCTGGACTGCCCTTCCCAGTTATCCATCAGTCAAAATCCAACTTCTTGGTCCAGGTCCAGTTCAAACATCCCATCTCTGTAAACATCCCACCCAGTAATTTGCTTCTTGTTTTGTGCTCTGAGAGCCATCTGTACTATTAAAGCCCTTGTCTTTACTGTTCAATAGACCAACAGTGTCCAAGAGAATTATAATATGAGCCATATGTGCATTTTTCATAGTCTAATAGCTATATTTAAAAAGTAAAAAGATACAGGTGGGATTAATTTTAATAATATATTTTACTTAACTTTATATAACCACAAATGATCAGTTAAACATGTAATCAATGTGAAAATTATTCAGATTTTTTACAATTTTTTCATGCTAGCCCTTTGAAATCCAGTGTGTATTTTATATTCACACCACATTTCGTTTTAGGCCAACAACAATTCAAGTGTTTAATAGCCCCATGTAGCTTTCTATATTGGACAGTGCAGACAATGAATGCCTCAAAGACATAAAGATTAAAACTTAGTCTGTGGACTGGCATGCAAGGGCATTTGATAAATGTTTGTAGAATAAATTAACAAGTGAATGAATGGACAATGGTGAGTGAATGAATAAAAGAAGGATCAATGCAAATTCATGAATGAACACCTTGGTTTCCTGGCTTCTAAGCTTGGGATTCACTCCTGTGCTCCTGTTCCTTGCTGTTTTGGGGACCATCCTCTGCAGAGCAGCACATCTCTCTGTACCTGTAACAGTTCCCTGGACAGTAATAATGTATAGCATTAAAAGCTAAGGGTCTAGACTTTAAGTATAAAATTTATGAAACAGAGTCCTACCATGTAGCAGCTTCTGAGATGGGAAAATTACCTAACCTATTTGGAATCTCATTTTCTTCACCTATAGAACAAGGGTGAGTAATAAGGGTGCCTAGGGCTGCTATGAAAACCAAATGAGGCACTGCAGGTGAATGGCTTTGCACATAATAGATGTTTAATAAAAAGGTAGCTAACAAAATAAAAAGTAAGGCTGAAAACCTGGAGGAAGAGGCAAGTATGAATATAACCTTCCCTTCCTTTCTTCCTTCTTCATTCGCTGAGCTAATATTTCGTATGTACCTCTGTGGGGCCATGAAGATGTACTTCTCAGAGCTCTAAATGAAGGGAGTATTTTGAGCCACAGCTCCAGCTGTTGTGCACCAAAATCCTTCACCACACTTCTTACCATGGCCGTGCTTCCACATGCTGCTCCCCGCCAGTTACCACACACAAGGACAATGGCCAGTGTCATTCTTGGGGAGCCCATAAGTCCTTGGATGGCCAGTGTGGGCTCAAGGACTCCCTGATGGCATTGCTGTACTTCCTTAGAACTGTTTCCCCCCAGGCTTTACTCTTCTCTCTCTCCTTTCCTCAGGGTCAGACCAACATCTGGGTCTGACTCAGCCTCCTGGTTCCTTCCTCATTTTCTCATGTCTCTTCTTGGAAGGGCACTAATCCCACCGTGGGGGAGCACCTTCATGACCTAATTATCTCCCAAAGGCATCATATCCAACAACAATCACATTGGGGATTAGGGCTTCCACATATGAATGCTGGGGAGACATAGACATTCAATCTATAGCAATTACCCACAAAGAAAATTTATCACACTATCATATCAAAATTCGTCATAAATTAATCACTTTTGTACATTACAACTATTAGAAACCCATTACTTGATTCAGTCTGCATTCTGACTTTCTAAAATTTGTTGTCACTTCATTTTGGAGTGCAGGTTCAGCATGTGTTAAATATTGGTTGCCATTGCTTGGGCCACGTTAAAGTTGCCTGTATCTGTTTTACATTTTTCCTATCTTAAGCCACATCTGTCAAAACTGCTAATGCCAACACATGTATTTGTGTGATTTTGTAATGTATTAAAAACTGAGACTTTTCCTCTGAATATCTAATTGGCTTTAGTTTATCTGTTTGGGTTGCTTGTTTGTCTGTTTCCAATCCATGATGACTAACTTATGTGGAACTCAGGGATCACAGTTGTCCACGATTAGAACTGTAATGACTTTGTCATCTTGTTTCAATTCTTCCCCTCTCAATCACTGAGGACACAGCTCTCAGACAAATGTCAGGCAAATATTCAGTATAAAGTTACTGCTTACAGCTCGCAAATTTTAGACTTTCTCTCTCAGAGTGAAATGTGGAAATGTGTTTAGCAATTACTCTATTAAATTCAGTATCTGTGAAAAATAATTATCATATCTGACACTAATATAAAATGCCAACCTTCTAAATAAAAACAGCTGATGGGTTACTAGACCCAAATTTCCAGAACTGCCTGAATGCTTCTAGTAATTTGGAAAACTCAGTCAACATATTGTATCACAAAAAAATAAAAAAACAAAAAACAAGTTGCATTGAGCATTTCAATTAGCTGTTTTCCTAGCTATTTTTTATTAAATGTTAAATGACAGAACAACTTGTAGTGGTTTTGTTATGCTTTTTAGATGTTCCACCCCAAACTCCCTTCTGGTATGTAATAAAGTCATGAGACAATAATCTGTACACTGAAATGACTGTTTTTCCTTTCAAAGTAGACATTTAGTAACTCACTTACTCTAGTCAGACTTATTTGCCAAAATGTCTATTTGCCAAAAAGTATTTTTGGTCTCCTCCATGAGAACTATGTTCAGGGGAGGCAATATACCCTCCCTCTTTGACTAAGTTTTATGAAGGAAAATCTTTGCTCAGGGAAAGTAGATTTGATTTTTGGAAACAGTCAAATGTCATGCAGAACCAGTCTTGCTGGTTGAGACCAGCGTGCATGGGTGTGCGTGCACATATGCTGCATACAAATGAGAAAATAATATATATATAGCAATAGTAACAGCTAATTTTTATTGAGTGCTTTCTGTGCTTGTCATTGTTCTAAGCATCATACAGTGTTAACTCATTTAATCTTCATGACAAACGTAGCAGGAAATATTTTCATCCTCATTTCACACATGAGGAAACTGAAGCACAGAAAGGTTAAGTCACTTGTCTAAGGTCACAGAGCTCTGAGCCAGTAGTTATGAATGAGGAGTCAAAACTCTACTAAGCAACAGTAGTGCCCTCAGAGCCTTACTTTCCTCATCTGTACCACAGGGATGAGTGGTAAGCACTTTTCAAGGTTAGAGTGAAGCTTTAAGAAGCGTCCCTAACTCACAAGCACTGGCACTCTTGCTAGCTCATGGTAGATGCTTGCTATTTCTAAGTCACTTCATTCTTGAGTGGGATGCCATTTTGCTTGATTGTATAGGAGTCTAAAGTATGGCCTGTTCTTCAGGTTAGGACTACAAGAATAAGTGTAACCCATTTTCTGTTCAACCATGGTCACTGATATTCACAACCACAGCACACAATTCCCTGTAACACTGATCACTCCTGGTTCTATTACAATGGTATTTTCTGATTCAAAGATGATAACAGGTATCTGATAAGTTCATGAGCAGGCAGAAGGATGATGGAGCCGTCTACTTGACTCATGGAATCTTCTGGACAATCCAAGACACATGACCAAGAAATTTAGTGTGTTTTCAACAATGTGTTGAGTTCCTACAACACTAAATGCAGGGGAACCTAAGATGAATACAGAACAGCCCTTGAGTCTTAGCCTTGTAGCCCATAGTTCCAGAACAGGATTTTCCAAATCATGCTCTTTATTCTTCCACATTCTAAGGGCACTGTGAGACAAAAAAAAAAAAAAAAAAAAGACAGGAAATGCTGTGTTACAGGAAACCAGCTTCTTTCTTGGGGGTCCTCATTGATATCCATACAACTGAGAATTTCTAAGAGAGAGACGCAGAATACAGATTTTTCAAATAAAGTACAGAATGGAACGCATTTCACCTAGAGCTTCCAACAGGGAGGGGGTTATGTGAGAGGAAGGCTGGATGCTGTGCTCTGGGGGCAGTGTGAAGTGAGTCCCGGTATACTAAAATTGAATAAAAACAATAAGAACAAGCTACAAAAAGCCCTCCTCAATGACTCAACATCACAATCACTTAAACTTTCTGGGCTTCAGGTGTCTGCACTCCATATGGAGACAAGACCCTCGACCCGGCCAGTTGTGTAGTTTCCATGAAGGCTCAGCAGGACAATGAACACAATGAACACACCCTGCTAACGCTACTTTAACAATGCCGTTTATTTCACTCTTTGCAAAGAGCACTTTCATCTACTGATGACCCCACAGTTGAGACCTCAGGTTCCATTGATGTACTAGAAAAGCTGACCTCAGAGAACCCACCTCAGTTATTTATTTCCAACTCTAGCAAAGGAGCAATAAAAAAGAGGGGATTGAGATGGTCATTAAGTCCTGGGCCTTCCAAGGAGTCTGAGGCTGGGAGTGGCGGTGTGACCAAACTCACACTCCTCACTCAAGGGGCTGGGTCTTCCCATCCTGTGCAAAGGCCCATCCCAGACAATCACAGTTCTGGATGGCTCTCGGTAAGGTCTCCTGCCCTGAGCACCAATTTGGGACCAGGCTGTCAGGTTATCCATGCTAACTGTGATCTCTCTCTGTCCATCCACATCAAGGTTCTGAGAAATGATCCCTTGTGCCCGAAATCAGCATCCAACGATCAGTGTCTCCAGAATCCAGAAGCCTGGGAGACTTATTGGAAATGTCCTCAAATACTAATGCTTTGTATTTTTGAGCCAATTAGATATATCATTGAATCTACAGAGGGTCAAATACACAAAAAACAAAGTACTGGGAGGCAGTATCTCAAATGCATTTATGTTTTAAATAAATTTCCTATGGAGGTCTGTGGCCCATACCACTTCCCCAAGAAGAGTTTTACTCTCTTGAACATGCCTCTCTGTGAACAGTATTCCCACTAGAAAACCTTAAATTTGTGTACTTTAATTTGGAAGAAAAAGGCTTTGAATTATTTTTAAAAAGACACACCAGATTTTTTTTTTTTGTCTAAAGCAATATTTAAATATGATGGAGACAGAGGCAACTCTATCCTGTGTACCTCCTCCATTAGGACCCACATCAGAAATGTAGCTCAGGTTTTAATCCCAAAGATTATGGTACAGAAACATCATTTGAGCAATGGTTTTATCTTATGGATACATGAACCAAAGGCATGGAAGAAGTCTCCTCTTTGTTTTGGCTGTTAATGAGATCCCAAATTTCCAACTCTAGTGTCTACGTGAGAGACAGAGTGGGTGCCAAGCTGCCCCCAATTTTATCCTAGTTTCTTATTTGCATTTTTCTCTCCACTCCACTCCACTGAAAGTGAGTCACCCTAATTCATTTGTGAAGCCAGGAAAACTAAGTGGGAGAGAGAGAGAGAGACGAGAGAGAGAAGCACAAGCTTCCTTAACCAGAGTGTGTGGTTCATTTCATGTATAAATCAGTTCAGAGTTATTCAGTATTGAAAAGATGATGGCATTTAAATATGAGGGAAGATTTTTAACAAAAGAAAATAACATTTTCTGTGGGAATTATTTTCGGTGATTGAAAACAAGGTTAAGGAGAATAACCACCTAAAGAAGGACCCTTAGTCATATGAGAATGTTTCACAGAAGTACTTATCAAAATGGTCAGCCACAATAATGATTACAGCCCAGGAAGGTGAATAAGGCAGACTGTTAGCTCAGGAAATCTATTAAAGGTACAGGATCTTAAAACACCCCAGGCAATGAACCATTAACAGACTTGAGTGAATGGAAAGCTGGACCCCAACTCCCCAGCTTTGTAACAGACCACAAGATGGAAAATGGAAAACTAGTGCACCCAGAAAACAGGCAAATTGCAAAGGTCTATTCATTTGGCAAAGGTTACATTTCAAGGGGTTAACTACACGCAAGTAGCTAAATGGACAATGTTTTAGCACTGCTGCTTTCCAAAACAATGAATAATCTCCGTTTAAGTGTGGACCACGTTTAAGATCCACATGTGGTAAGAACCATAGTGGTGGGGTGGGGGGGTGTGGCCCTTGGAGATCATCCCAGGCTGGGCAGGAATGACCAGCTAGAGCTGGCCCACATCACAAAGGCTTTCTTTCCAGGTAGCCAGGAAGGACACGGTGGCAGAGCAGTAGTGCCTGACAGAGGCGATGAGGACAGTGGACGGGCAACCTGTCACTCATCAGCCATTCTGTTTCTAGTCCAATCCTCTCACTTGACAGAGGAGGAAATTAGGACATTCAGAGGAGAAGGGATTTGATTGAAGTCATAGGGGTCCCATGAACCCGGTCCAGTTTCTTCCTTATAGTCCCTGCCTCAGCCAGATCAAATAATTTTGCCTTTATTCCTCTAGATTTCATGAAGCTCTCAATGAAAAGGGCAGCCTGTAATGAGGTAATGGAGATGCCCGTCTGATTTACCTTTCTATGACAAGGCCACGGAGAACACAGACAGGCAGGGCCTACACAGCTCGAAGGTCATTTTCCAAAAGGTCGTTAGGTCAGAAATTTGGGTCTTAGAAAAATAATACCTTAGGTGGCTAACCAAAGAGACAGAAACCGAAACAAACAAGCAAAACCCACCAAGATCAGCAAGTAAAATACCTGACTGCTCGCTCTTTCAGCTAAACCACACATACCTTCCTGGAATAACGATGTGTTAAAGTGAAACTGCTCAAGTTCAGAAATGCAATTCAGGAGCCAGAACCTCCACAACTCGCCATCTTTATGCCCCAGAATGGGGATTCACCCATGCTTTTAAGTCATCCTTGACTTTGGGATGCTGTGGGTGGCTGGGGTCCCCTGTTGGAATAAGGTCCTTGGAACACTCGTCTCATTTTCCTTTCTTCATCTGCCCAGGTGTTTTCTGCCCAGGGCCTTCTCCCCAAGCTGGAATGTCTAGGGCCAGGGGAAGGACAGGCAGTCCTCCGGGGAATTTTCTACCTAATCAAGCCTACAGCCATGAAAGTGTTGAAGGCTCTTACTGTTAATAGCAATGAGCTAAAATGTATCCTCCTCCCATGCCATTCCCTTTACAATTCTTTTCTTTTTTTACACCAGGAGCCAGCAAACTATGCCCATGGACCAAATTGGACCTCTGCCTGTATTTGTAAGTAAAATTTTATTGGAACACAGCCAGGCATGTCCATTACTTATTGTCTACAGCTGCTATTGTGCTACAGGGCAAAGCTGAGTAGCTGTAACATGGATGGCATGGCCCGAAAAGCCAAAAAAGTGTACTATCTGGCCCTTTGCAGAAAAGTTTGCTGACTTCTGCATTAGACCATTAGAGAATATGAATCTTTGAGCACAAAGTCTAAAGTGATTTCTCCATGTATTAAACGGGTAGGTTCTTCACCATAGTTAAAGGGAGGTTTCTGGGGTGAGAACCCTACACAGACGTCATTGTACAGAGATCTGTCTAACAAGCACAGGTTTAAAAAGAAGTACAAAGAAAGAGGAACACACAACCAAAGGGAGACACATAAAAGCCATAGTAAGAGGAGTAGTTACCAACTATTGTTAACTATTATTTTCGTCAGTGAATAGAATGAACCTGGAATTTAGAAGAACCAGGAAAACACAGAGATGAAAGAAGGCCCACTAAAAGGTAGGGAGGTAAGAAGTCTCAGGCACTCAGAAATGAGTTCAAGTCCAATGGCACTTGGCTGAATATGGTTTTGGCTGAAGGGACACAGTGAAGTTTAAGAAATCCTAACAAACACAGGGAAAGGTTCAGTATACTGTAGATAGGCAATGACCAATTTTCATAAATTGGAAAAGAGTAAATTCCAAAACCTCCCCATTAGAAAGTTAACATTTTAAACTCTGGCAGAATCATTAAGAAGAGAAAAAATATCTCAATGGAAAAATGCACAAATATTATAAGTTGACAGTTTTAAGAAATAGAAATAAACATGGTCAAAAACATGGCGAAGTTTAACTTTGCTGGTAATTAAAAACAAGTAATAAAATAGCAATGAGGTCCTATGTTTTGTCTACTGGAACAGCAAACATTTGCAGAGACACATGAGGCTGGCAAGAGTGCAGCAAGTCAGGCCGTCACATCCATATGGAAATGCAACATGGTGTAGGCTTTTTGCTGGGCACCGGGGTAAGCTTTCAAATATGTACAACATATAGCCAGCAATTCCACTTTTAGGAATTTAATCTAAGGAAATATCTATGAATAGGGATGCTCATCACAGCATTACTAGTAACAACAAAATCTGATATAGTCTAAATGAATAGCTTTAACAGTTTGGTTCCAAATACTAGTATCGTAGAATATATTTAGCCATTAAAATGCATTTGAAATGAGTTTATGAAATAGATGGACATCAGTAACATAAACAAAATATACATGTGTATATTTATTACTGCATTTATAATTATAATAGCTAGGACTGTATTAAGTATTACATGTTTTCTTATCAGATCTTGGCAACTCTATTAAATGAGGAGTAATAACAATGATAAGGATAGCTAATATTTATTGAGATCTTCATTTATGCCAGGCACTTTGCCAACCATCTTATATGGATTATGTCATTAAATTCTGACACAACTGTATGAGGTAGATACTATTATTAATGTCATTTTATAAAGGAGGAATAGAAGCCATAAAAACTTGTCCAAGGTTACATAGAAAGTGCAGGGTACAGCCAGGACATGAACGCACAAAGCAAATCACTGAAAAGCCTATACTTTTAACCACTATGCTATACTCTTAAAGTACTATTATTTCTTCCTGGGATGAATGGAGGCATGAAGGGATGGACAGATGGGAAGATGAATAGATGCATACATTTTGGAAAGCTGGATGAATAGATAGATGAATGGGTGGATGGGTATAAGGAAGGATGGATGGATGAAAAGATGGATGGAGGATGGCTGGATGGATAGATGGAAGGGTAGGTAGATGGATGAACTGATAGAAGATGGGCAGATGGATAAATGGAAAGATGGATAGTCAGGAAAGAAAAAATATAAAACTAGTTATTTCTTAGTGCCTCTTTCATGGTTTTATTTCCTTCTTTTTGCTTTTTCAGGCATAGCCAGATTTTCTACAATATATTGCTTCTGTAACCAGACTACAGAAATATATTTTATATTAAAATAAGTTACAATACAAGGCCAAAAATAGGGCTCAAAGTGTTATGGTCTTTGTATTCATCTCTTGCAAAAAGGTGATTTAGTTCTAGGTTGAGCAAGAGCTGAGCAACAGTCCCCTTCCACTGCTATAAGTAGTCCCAGAAGAAAAATTTCGACACACAGCCAAAACACAAAGCAGCCTCCTGAATATCACCCAAGAATCCTTGGGTAAGTCCAGCCAAATAAGAGAAAATGTGCAAATGGGATTTTCTCCCTAAAAGAGAGAGCTTTAGTCTAAAGCCATAGTTGGCTAGAAAATAAGGATGTGAAGGAACTTGGGTTTCTTTCTTTTATTTCCCCCCACATCTTAGACCTTATATTGTAAGTTGATGATTGGAAGAAAAATAGCATGGTATTCAAAGGACTTTCATCCAAAAATTGGACAAGGCTGAACAATCTGAGAAAACAAAGCGGCCTAAGTCTTTTTGGCTGAGAAAAACTTGGAGATGCCTTTTAAGTCTGAGCTGTTTCTAGTCCGATTGCATAAGAGATGAATTGAGGCAGTCAGAGTTTAAATTTAACGCATTCATTTCAGCGATGACATTTCTGAGCAAATGTTCTATTAGTGTTAACTTTAGGTGAGTCAAACACTGCAACGAGGGACAAGGGAAATAGATTCCTCCTAACTTCCCTTATTCCTCTCCTCTGTCCCTCGGCTTACCCTGGGCCATGTATATGCCTCTAAGGACTTGAAAATTATAGGCGCCAGGTTGCTGCTTTTAATGAAATATCTTGCTTTGTCTGCTGCAAGGGAGCCTCATTTTGTTACCTGTCAGCTCTGCTAACACCCTCACCCAGGGAGCCTCCCTGTCTCCACAGCATGCCTCTGCTGGCTGCCAAACCCATCTAATACCTGCAGGTTTCCTGCCCCCAGGAGCAGAGGCTCTTAAAAGTGGTCTCCACTTTAAAAGTCTGTCAGCTACAAGAATACATCTGCATTGTATTGGGAAAAAAAGAGGGAAAAGGAAAGAGGATTAGCATGTGTGCTGCATGAATTCAATCAACAATGTTTGTATTTACTTATTTAACACAAGCAACACTTTGCTATTAGCCAGACATTGTTCTAAAAGTTTTACTTAGAGTAATTTTAAAAATACACCCCAACCTCCCCTCAAAAGCCATGAAGTGGGTATTATAATTAGGCCTCAGGCACCAGGAGGTTAAATAATTTGCCCAAGATCACACAGTAAAGCAAAAAGTCATGATTTGGATCCAGGCAGTTGAGCTCCAGCAGTGAGCTCATTAGCAACATGCTGTGCTCAGTAACCCAGGCACAGGGTGAGGACCAAGGTGACCAACATGATGGAGGTCTCCCTTTTGGTCTCTACAGGCAGCAGCATGAACAGTAGAGGCTGTCCCATCCCAGGCACACTCTTACTTAATCCTCACAGAGGCTCTGTGAGCATAGTGTGTTTATACGCACCCCTCACACAGATGAGGAATTGAAATCTACAGGAAATATTGTGCAGGAAGTGATGGAAAAATGCAGTGTCTAGACTGGCAAGTGACACAGCATAGGCTTGGTATCAGTGTTTCTCAGAGTGGTCCTCATACCAGCTCCATCAGAATCACCTGAGATGTCTGACAAAATACACATCCCCGGTTCCACCCCAGTCATACTCAGTCTGAACCAGTGGACATGGGGCCTGGCATCCTGCATTTTGAGCAAGCCCCCTTTCCCCACCAGGTGATTCTGATACACACTCAAGTCTCAGAGTTTTATCTACATTGTGTGCTGGCTCTTTCTCCTGCTGCTAATACAACTGCAGTGTATGGTGATGATTATAATACTTAATATGAAATAATACAGAAAGCAGTTCACATACAACAGCATGGATCATGGGTGAACATTCCCTGCTTTTATTCCATATAGTTGCTTAGTAGGTCATACTTTCCATGGTGAAACTGGCAAGGCTTTTAAGCCCTCTCATTTCTTATCCTTTCTCTTTTGATTTCTGGATTTAATGGAGTGAAACCCCATTGTCAAAGCTTCAGGTGATGGTATTCTATAAAATCCTGTCTCTCCAACCCATAGAAGGTGATAATAAAATCCAGATAATTGGAATTAGTGAACTCTCTCATAGGACACATCTCTTCAGACCTCTACACATTAGAAGCAACATCTAGGATTTATTGAATCCTTGTGTTAAAGGGCTAGGTTTATACATGCTTCCTTCATTCAAACAGTACCCTTTTTATAAAAGCAAAGTATTACTTTCATTCTAATACCTCAGGCAGAGCATTATGCATATCAGAGAGAGTGAACAGAAAACAAAATAGCTTAGTAAAAATCCTACTAAGGGTATGAATAATTCTTAAAATTAAAGACCAGATTTTGATACCATATGATATTACTCATATGTGGAATCTTAAAAAAGAAAAAAGAAAACACTAATGAACTCATCTACAAAACAGAAACAGATTCGCAGACATAGCGAACAATCTTATGATTACCAGGGGAAATGGGTGGGAAGGGATACATTTGGGAGTTCAAGATTTACAAATACTAACTATTATATATAAAAATAGATAAAAAACAAATTTCTTCTGTATAGCACAGGGAACTATATCAGTATCTTGTAATAACTTTTAATGAAAAAGACTATGAAAATAAATATATGTATGTATATGCATGACTAGGACATTATGTGGTACACCAGAGATTGACACATTGCAACTGACTGTACTTCAATTAAAAAAAATTTTTTTAAAGACCAGGTTTTATTTGCCCTTTAGGTTTGTGTTTTTCAAAAAGGAAGGAAGGAGAAAAGGGGAGAAGCAATGGAGAGAGGGAAAAAGAGAAGGAAGGAAGAGGGAGGGAGGGCAGAGGGAGGTGAGAGGAGGAAGGAGAAAGGAAGCCAAAGAAAATAAAAACCACCCTTAGTCCCTCCACTATTTTCTCCAGCATAGTTAACATTTGTGAGCCTGCAGCTGCACCCCACAGAGGTTACCACTGTAAACAGTTGGCCTTACATGTACACGCATGGGTCAGAGACGGTAATGACTCTGGAGCCAGACTGCATGTATTTGATCCCTGTGACTTTGGAAGTAAGTTGCTCTTCACACTTAGTCTCCAAGTTTGGGGACGTTTTTAGTATCCGTCTTCTGGAAGGCTGGGAGGATTCATGGCACAGCAATTGGACATTGCCTATTCCTTGTCATATTCTACTAGTAAAGATCAACACTTACTATGTTGTTAACATTTTTCTAACACTTGCACACCTTACTTCACACCATGGCAGTGGCTTACAAAAACAGAATTGTAAAGTGAATCATAATGTGCATGCTCTAGAAATTTCTGCTATTTAGTTTTAAAAGTTCCAATGTGAATCTTATGTTAAAGAAATCAATGTGTGTGTGTATGTGTATGTGTGTGTGTGTGTATTCAGGCTTTTCTTAATCAAGTTGGTTGAAATTAAGGTATTTCTCTACAGCTGTTAGAGTGATTTTTTTAAAGTAATATCATTTTTGTAAAATAAAAATAGTACAGCCTCATTTTTAAAATATGAAGGAAAGAAAATACCCAGAAATAAACCTACCTAAGGAGGCAAGAAACCTGTACTCTGAAAACTGTATCTTGCTGATGAAAGAAATTGAAGATGACATAAACAGATGGAAAGAAATGCTGTGCTCTTGGATTGGAAGAATCAATATTGATTGGCCATATTACCCAAGGCATTCTACAAATTTAATGCAATTTCTACCAAATTACCATTTGCATTTTTCACAGAACTAGAACAAAAAAATTTGAAATTTGTACAGAAACACAAAATACTCCAAATAGCCAAAACAATCTTGAGAAAGAAGAACAGAGCTGGAGGAATCACGTACTCTGGCTTCAGACTATACTACAGAGCTACAGTAATCAAAACCATATGGTACTGGCATAAAAACACACACATAGGTCAATGGAACAGGATAGAAAGCCCACAAATAAACCCACATACTTATGGTCAATTAATCTGTGACAAAGGAGGCAAGAATATACAATGGAGAAAAGACAGTCTCTTTAATAAGTGCTGCTGGGAAAACTGGATAACTACATGTAAAAGAATGAAATTAAAACATTCAATGACACTATATACAAAAATAAACTCAAAATGGATTAAAGACCTAAATGTAAGATCAGATACTCTAAAACTCCTAGAGGAAAACATAGAAAGAATACTCTTTGACATAAATTGCAGCAATATTTTTTTGGATCCATCTCCTAGAGTAATGGAAATAAAAGCAAAAATAAACAAATGAGACCTAATTAAACTTAATTTGCATAGAAAAGGAAACCATAGACAAAACAAAAAGACAACCTACAGAATGGGAGAAAATATGCGCAAATGATGCAATCGACAAGGAATTAATTTCCAAAATATACAAACAGCTCATACAGCTTAATATTAAAAAAAAAAACAAGCAACCTAATTAAAAAATGGGCAGAAGACCTAAGTATACATTTCTTCAAATAAGACATACAGATGGTCAACAAGCATATGAAAAGATGATGAGTATTACAAATTATCAAAGAAATGCAAATCCAAAGTACAATGAGGTAACAGCTTACAACAGTCAGAATGACCATCATTAAAAAACCCACAAATGATAAATGCTGGAGAGGGTGAGAAAAAGGAATCCTCCCACAGAGCCTGTCTAGATTGACCCAGCACTGTCAGACCAGCTGTGCTGCCTCCCTCAAAGGGCTCCACCCAACAGGTGTGCCAATAGTGAAGAGAGACTTGGACACAAAGGATGATGAACAAATCCCCATGGTGTTGAGTTTTGTATAGGAAATACATTTTGGTTCTCTTTTACTTTCAAACTTAAACATTTTGTTAAAATAGTCATACACTGAGCCTTCATGTACTCATTAGGCTACAAAAAATATGAAATATGTAACTAACATTTTATAAATAAGCCTAATATTAATGTTGAAGAATCACCAGAGGAGTATCCTAGTAGGTTTTTACAAACAAAGCATTTAAAATCTAGTTGATTTTATGAATGTATTATATTGCATTCTTTTTTTACTTTATTTAATTCTGCTTTCAATAATAGCATTTTCCCATGTCTTTAAATATTTTTCAGAAACATTATTTCCATGACTACATGCTACTTGATCATACAGATGTACCAGAATTTATATAACTTTTCCAAGAGTTATTTCTGAATCTTCCCTATTGTAACCTGTGCCCCAGGTAAATACTTGCACATAAAAACTTGTGTGTGTGTGTGTGTGTGTGTGTGTATACACATATATACACCTACAGACAATATATTTATATACATATACATATATAGATAAATATATTGTCTGTAGGTGACTTTTTAACTTAATCACCATTAGGCACAGATTAAGTAAGATTTCCTTTCTCTTTTGAGAAGTCTTTCTCAGCTTCAGCATTTACTCTTCATGGAGAGTTCAGGTTGAATATGTAATACCAGGAACAAGGGGGAAGAGTGTGTTAGCAGGGGGGAGATTTTTGTAAACATTTCCCGGAGCATCCAGCCCCTCTTTTTAATAGTGTGAAAATAATCTGAAATAGCCTAACACATCTTAAAATAACATGCTCCATCAGGGCCAGAACTAATTTCCATTTTCATGTCCCTGGTGAACTCTGCCTTTACTCTCAAGAGTTTGCATGGATGGAACAAGAAAATTATTCTTATGACCTCAGCATTCTATTTACTGTATTCCTTTAGAAAATTCTAGTCTATACTTTATTTTAAAAACCATTAAAATTTTTATGTTCATCTGCTTAAAAACATACTTCTATTTTATACATTAAAATGCATCAACTTTATAATACTTCATTTATGATGGTAGATTGAGCTAAGAACTCACTTATACCTAAAGTAATACACACATAGATGCCTAAGAAGACACACATATAAATAATCACATATGAAAGTTAATATTAGAACACCTGAAAGATAAAATTCCTGAAAGATAAAAATTAGATGGAATTACAGATTTTTTTAAAAAGCAAGTACCACATAACATGGTGAGGATGGATCCAGGGCTATGCCATGCTCAGAAGGGGTAGGAGCTGGGAAGAGAAGGGGTGCAGGGGGCACACACCAGGTGATTAGTTATGGTACCACAGGTGATGTCAGACAGCCATCTCTCTCCTGCCCGCCAGTGTGCCAGGTACCAACACTAGAAATGTGGGTGTTTGTCTCTAAGGGCAGCAGTGACTAATGGAAGCTACCTCAGTGAGTATTAGATGGCTTAGTTTTCTTCCTAACTGTAGTGGATGCTCTAACACACCTGTCAGATTCCTCCTCAGGGCTGAAGGATTTGTTTTCCCAGCCTTTGGGGACAGCCTTCAGCTGTTAGTCCTCTATGGAACTGCCTTGGCTAAAGACTATCTTCTCCCCTAAGGTCATGTTCCTCTCGCATGACTCACATCTAATGACAGATCACCACTGAGTTATTAAAAAAAACCTAGCACCCTCACCCCAGTTCAGGACCACTCTGAAGGGCCATTCTGACTTCACAGTTCCCTAGGGAATTGGCCGAGCCTTTGGTGAGACTTATATCATAGCCCAGCTTCTTCTCTACCCAATCCTACTTCCACAGGTGACAAGCCTCAAAGCATTCTCTAATAAACTTCCTGCATGCCAGTCTCCGTCTCTGAGATCCAAATCCATGATATCACCAAAAATGCAGGCTTGGACACTCATGCAAGATGGCCCGAAGGTGCAGACTGAAGTATTAACACTCAAATGCTCTCATGTAAGTCTTGGATAAGTCCAGTCATTGAGTCAACCTTGGCCATGTGTCTTTTCCAAACATATTAAACACGGATAAAGAATAACAACAAAACATTGGAAACCAATGTTGGAAATAGTAAGGGCAACCACATATTCCATTCAAAAGAGTCAACATAAACAGGGGGAATCTTCCCTAAAAAGGCATTAAGCATCAGAGAGTCTTAAAGTTTTTAAAAATGCTCTCATAGACTTTATCCCATTGGATTTTTGCAGTCCCAGAAATCAGAAATTATTCAATCTGTTTTACAGTTGTGGAAACTGAGGTTCTGAGGATGAACTCCCTCACGTGAGTCCAGGTTTGTAAATCTTCTGAAGGCTATCATAAAAATGGAGTTGACCTTAATATCAATATTAACATTAAAGGGCTGATCAACCTGAAAAATATAGCATCATATTGATATATAATAGGAAAGTTATTAATTTATAATTGTAAGATGCTTTTCACTACAGCGAACATGACATGCTTGCTAATAGGCACCTCTGGCCATTGATTTAGGCTATTAGAATAGCAGCTGGCCTTCTTCAATCAACCAAGCAAGTGTTATCCATAACCAGGATGGACCTGGCAAAGGTCCAAAAACAAAGCAATTTGCTACTTTCCATTTCCCTAAATCCATCACCAAAATAATAGAGCAAACGCTCCCATTCAAATCACTTTTATATTTGCTCAGGCTGAACTAGATGAAGGCCCTTGGCAGGCAAACCATTCAGTATCCACTTTAGTACCATCGATATATGAAGCAATCAACCCAACCGGGTACTATGTAAATGTAATGGCAAACATTTTCATAATAAACTAAAACCACTCAGACCCCTCAGCCAGGTACCTGTGCTCAGAGACTGTTTTCGGGGCAATCCTGTATGTAGGACGAGAAAGAGAATGTTGCACTGGATAGGCGAGTGACTCCCATTGCAAAGTGGAAAATATTTGGGGTGATAGGAAGAGGCTGAACAAAATCTGTATGTGTTATCAGTATATATCATTACACACAAAGCTCAAAGTGAGGTTTGGGTGCCCATCGCCAAACTGCATTAATTGTTATAAATCACTACCTTTTACTGAGCAGTGTCTATGTGTCAGCTTCAAATTTGCCTTTAGCATCTCACTGTATGCTCGGCTTTTAGAAGAAATGGAGGCTTAGAGAAGTTAAGGAACTTCCCCTCAGATCACAGAGTTAGTAAGGGTTAGAACTGGCATTTAAATCCAAGAGTTCAGGCCCCAGAGCCTGGGTGTCTGCCACAGATACTATGGGGAGCTGGGATGGTGACAAGCATGTGCCAGGTCTGCTCAACTCCAGGCAATGCTTGCTCCTCTTCCTGGAATGGTTTGGAGCTGGTGGGAACTGACTCTGGGAAAGAGGAACGTACCAGAAGTCCAGACCACGGATGTAGCTGGTGTCACAGTTACAGGGTGGGCGGTGACTGTATTAGCAAATGGGGGAACTTGAGAAAAGAGAAAGACCTTTGTGTCCTCAGATAGGTTAGCAGCTCATGTAACATTGCAAAGCCAGTTTGCTGTCTTTTAGAAAATGCTCAGTAATATCAGACCTGACCTGCTTCTAAAATGTCTTCATCTAAGATACTCAGGTGATGCCTAGAAGGGGCACAAATGCTACAGGTGGAGCCTTGGTGCTTCAGAGTGGTAAAGCCAAAATATCTGGATTTTTATTCTCAGTTCACCAATAACTTCCCAGAGGTTTATAAATTCCCTAAAGGCTGTTACTGTCTCCAACTTTCCGTGGCCAGCGTTGATCCCTCTCCCTCCACTCAAACCTGCCTAGTCCCTGACAACATTCTGCCCAGGTGAAGCAGGCTGTCAGAAGCCCCAACCCAAAGGAGAGGTTCCAGAATCAATCTCTCTGCTCTCCACCCTTGGGTGGTTACAGGTGGCTTCCTGCCTTCTTGTCAGCCGTGGTTTGTGCCACTAGGAACAGGGACCGTTTTATGGACATTTATCTGCTTACCCTTTTCAGATTTTCCTAGTTGACCTCCTCACTCTTTTGCCAGAGGCATCTGTTGCCTTAGGGAGGATTAGAATGTTGAATCAGGAATGCAATGAGAGTGAGAGATTAAATATTCATGCTAAGGATTTTAGTGAAACAAAAGTCTTGAAAGCCAGGCTTTACTGAGAGAGAAAAAGGCTTTCTACATTGCATATATTTCACTGTAATCCTAAGGTAGAGCTCACTCAAGATTTCACGGAGAGGTTCCCACCCACCCTGGGACCTTTTCAGCCTGGGTGAAGGAGATGGAGGATGCTACTGGACAGAGAGCCAAGACAGGAAGTTTTACTGAGCCTCAGAAAGTCTGGCTTTACTCAAAGTCTATAGCCTTTATGTCCAGAGCTTTGAATCTTACAGGTGTGTATGTTTTCAAGCATTTTACTTTTTTATTTCCTATGAGCTCAGCAGAATGAGAAAGAACAAAAAAGAAAAATATTTTCACTTTCCCCTCTCCTCAAGAAGAAAGAAAAGGTTTGAGTCTGGTAGGCTCAAATTTTTCCAGCCCCGGGTGAGACTGGAAATGTGGTTTCCTTCTGCATGCTGAAGCTACCAGAAGTTGCTAGGGAAAAAAAAAAAGAAGAAGAAGAAGAACGATGGTGTGGAGGTGGGAGAAGCTCTGCAACTTAGGGAAGAGTGAAGGAGGTGAGCTATTTTCAGACTAGGAAGGGATTAGATTCTGAGGTATGTCAGTAGGCCTTCAGGAGCATTCACTGTGCATTTTCGCATTTTAAAAGTCTGAGAAGTCCTACAGTTAAAAGGAAAAAAAAATTCATTTCCCAAAGTCATTTAACTTTAAAATATTTTCCCCATGTGCGTTCCTATTATCATTCTGTAGAACAGTGATCCAAAGACAGAAGTTTGGGAAATGCTGACTTAGAACAAATACAAAGCACCATGCACTGAGAACTGAGACCACCCACACCACATGACTTAGCTGTTAAGACTAAGAACTGAGACCCTCTGCGTCAACCTAATTGTTTGTTCCCAGAAATCTTTGCCCAAGAAAGATAAGACTCTAAACCAGGAAAAGACAAACAAATGAAACAAAAAAACTTTACTGTTTATTTCAGGAAATTTATTAAGATCAATTTACCTGAGGGAACAGTCTGCTACCTGGACAAATAGCTCATTATCAAGAATATAACTTACTTGTAAGACTTACTTCAAGATTTACCTAAAGACCTTGCTAGTATGTCATGAACTTTACCCAATGCGAGTTACCTACCTTAAATCACAAGAGCCTGGATCCTCTCCCCAAACCCTATAAACTCCCATTCTGACTTCCACCTTCTGAAACATCGCTAAAATTCTGTCAAGGTGGTGTTTCCTATGGATGAGAGCTTTCACAATTATACATTTGCTTTATTAACATGAGTCTGGTGATATTTTGGGAAGTTGTACTGTCAGCTGTTTGGCCACATGATGGAAAACCTATTCAATCTAGTTTTTTAAAGCTTACATTTCATTTGTCTTTGTTGTTTATTTTCATTCTTATGGTAAAATGTTTATTATATTGTTAAGAAAAATTGTTTAAGGCTCAGAAGAAAGTAAGATAAAAATGTTTGTGTGTCGTGGTGGGGGGATGGTCTTTCAATATCACACACAGGTATTACTTAACAGGTCCATTCAAGGTGTGTTTAATTATCTAGGAAAATATAATTTGTTCACCTCATAGTTTACTATTCATTGAAGGTTGCACGTTTAGTGAAATTACATGTTAACCTGTAAATTCTTGCATAGTAGAGATGTGAATAATATTCAGTAGAAAAGCTAACCCCCAAGGTTATAATTACTTGACCTGTAGGACATTAACCAGCTTTGTATATAACCTAGCAAACTTACTCTGATATTTCTTTATTATTAAATCACCTACAAATACCTAGCTCTCCCAATATTCTCTGGGTCAGACATTATCTTATTGGTTTGCTTTTTAATTGATGAGTTTGGACCTATGTTCACTTTATATTTCTATATGAGACACTTTTAACTTATGCAAAATTATACTTAGACAGTTATTTGTTTCTTTTCTGAAAGTATCAGTCTGTAATACACTGAAATAAAACAAAATGAAACAAAAACTGGTCTCTCTATATAGAAAGTTAAAAAGCACTGTCTTCACTCTCTCTGAGTCCCCACTGTTGGAACTCTTGGAACGGAACTCTTGGAACTTCCTTAGTTTCTGTTCTTTCTGAGGCCTCATCATTCAGGGCTTTGGATGAACCTATGAGTCACACAATTTCCTTCCATTAAATTCTTTTCTTTAAAGTCTTGAGTTGGTTAGGGTTTATCATAACTGATAGTCACTGAATTGT
The DNA here is from genome assembly GCF_009834535.1 of Camelus ferus. NCBI lineage: Eukaryota > Metazoa > Chordata > Mammalia > Artiodactyla > Camelidae > Camelus > Camelus ferus. The sequence continues at coordinate 55,573,369 of NC_045704.1, read as the reverse complement.
AACCGCTACTGACAAAGTATAACAGAGAACAATCCAGTCTCTCCTTAGGTACACAAATTGGCTACACCCATCATAAAAATACTTGATAAAAATGTACATGATAAGAGCTAAAAGTTTGAATTGGGCTATTCCAAAAGCAAAGGCAATGTTGGATATAAAACAATTTTTACGTACATTTTTACCTTTGTCCTCACTCACTCTAGAACTGCCTTGACCTTAAGTCTGAAATAAACAAAACACATGGAAGCTTAATCAGAGATGCTGTGCACGACGCTCCATGCCTTTTCCTAGGAGACATTGCTCTTCATCCCTCTTGGGCACAGACGGGGCCTGGTTCTGGCCCAGGCCCTTCCTGTCCCTTTGGACTGTGGGAATGACAATGACCACTGGGCTACATCCCCATGGGCATCTACCTGACAATCCCGGTTGCCCCCTAATTTCAGTTTCCTCCCTCAGTGCCAAGAATATGATGCTGAATTCCTTTCCTAACCTGATCTCTCCCCACATACCCTCACTTTCTGTTTTTATTTCGACAAACTTCCTTCCACTGAAAAATGCAGTGCTAACCATATTCCTTGGGGTTTTGACTCTATTTTGAACTGTTTTTCAAGCACTAATTATTTCTTTCATGTTATTCAGAATCAGTGTTTCCTCATTTGGAATCCTCCCCTGCCCCCATGGAATTTAATGTGTACATATGAAAATTAAGACCAGTTTTAGCTAAAAATAGATCCTCTGGGAGGTCTCCGAAAGCAGCTGACTTCCACACTTAAGAGGAAGCTGGATGGCTGACAATTATTGGGCTTCGGATGGGGATGAAATAAGCTGGTGCAGCGGTTGGACACTTTACAGGGGTGTTCTGCCAAGATATTATTTACCAAGTTGCTCACAAGTAGGAACGTGATTGTGTAGGGTGGCTGGGACATGGAAGCTGGTCCACCAACACACTCTGCTGCCCCAAGAAGCAGCTGGGATGTGGAGAGGTCAGCTGAATCTTTCAGCAGAATTGAGGCCTGCAGCTTTTCAAGGGGATGTTCTCCTAAGGAGGGTAGCCAGCAATTTGGAAATCCAAGATGCTCCACATACCGAAGTGTCCTCATAACTCGTTTGGCAGCAAAACCCAACCTGAACAGACATGGTGATATTTGTCATCCTTATTTATCCTGCTTAGGGTAAATATTAATATGTTCTACTGCAGAAATATCTGTTTTATTACAGGGTGCTGCCCTAGACCCCCCAGTGGAGTTGGGTAACATGCAAATTCTGAAACACATCTGGATCTAAGGTTGGAAGGAATCACTTCTCAAATGCTTTTCAGGGAACATGCTTTTAATTTTTAGCCCAAAGAAACCAAAAATGAGGAAGTAGTATGTGTCTGGGGGGAGTGCAGGGGAGCAGGGCTGCAGGTGCCCCTGTAACATGAAAATGCCTAAAAGGGGGACTAAGAGGAAGCAGGAAGAACACATGTCCTACTTAAGAGGAGTCAGGTTTTATGGAAAACTCCTGGTGCCACCTTTGGTAGACACTGGTGCTGCCTATTCCAACAGCATCATTATGCAGACATTCCGCTCCCTGGCCTTATTCTTTCAAATGATAAATCAGCCAACCCTTTATATAGAGCTTCCTTGTGGCAGGCACTGTCCTAACACTTTTGCATGTGTTGTCTTGATTAATCAATCCTCAAAACATTACCTCCATTTTACAGATGGGGAAACTGAGGAAATGAGAGGCTGAGTGACTGGAAATACCACAATGCTGTAAGTGATGGAGATAAGTGATCCAACTCAGAAGCCGGCACCAAGAGTCCTGTCAGGCTCTCAGGAGCATCCTCGTCTGTTAAAGGAAAAGACAGGAGCACTTCTGTCTGATCCAGCTTTTCACGTGGGGAGAACACGCAGAGACAGATCAGAGCTCCTTTTTCACCACTGGTATTTCTTTTGAGATACTAGATCTTTAAATCAAACTTCATGCCCTCATCTCTAAAATGGGATTATAATCTTATTTTACTGGGCAGTTGATTTGATTAAATGGATAAAATGGTAGCCCCTTTCCTGGATCAGAGTATCTCAAACTAAAAATCCTGTTCTCATCTTAGGATTGTTATAATACCTGATCCCTCTGCCTAAAGGTTTACCGGCCCAGTCTCCACCTGGCTGGTACCCTCACTCAGTCAAGTCTTGGCTTCTCAGAGAAAACTCCTTTGGCCACCCATTCATAGCAGCCACCCAGAAATCTCTATCAAATCCCCTTGTCTTATTTCCTCCACAGTACTTATCATCAGCTATTCACGTATGATTTTCCTGTTTTCCTAGGTGTTTATTTCTATTGTGGCTGTCTCTCTCTTTCCATAAAAAAGAATGCTCTAACACAGAAGGCATCTTTTTTATCTGATTCAAAGTTTTATCCCTTGCACTCAATATAGGGTAGGTGACCATTCCTGTAATTCTTAAATAATTGACTAAACAAATGGTAGGCACTCCCTATACGTCATTTCCTTTCCTAGCTCCCATTTCTATCTCCAGAAGGAGAATGTGAATATGATCAAATACAGAAAGTGCCTGGGGATATTTTTATTGGCAAGTATATTCACCTCTTGCCCTTTTGTTTTCAAGCCAACAAAAATTTCCATGAAAATTAAGATAAAAAGGACAGACAGAGAGCACTACAATTATTAGAATGTGTATGGATTTGATCCGCTACAGGATAATAGGATTTTCTGCCTTCTCAAACTATTTAAAGTCATGCTTAATCCTGCCAAATTTATGTTTTGATGTCATACTCATTAAGCAGCACAATTCAGGTGGTATAATACCTTAAATTAGGAGATGCTCCTGAAACATCTGCACGTTCCTGTATTCTTAATCCCTCGAAGAAAAACAGAAGTAAGGGAGATTTATACCAGCTCCAGACCATGTGATTGAAGACACTCAACAGGTTGAAGAGTGAGGCCATATGGCAGCACTTAGAATTTGACAGTCTTAATTAAGCAATCTGCTCACCAGCATCACCAGTGAGAAACCTGGCATGATTGCTGTCCTTATCCCCTGCCACCTAAGAGACATTTACAATTTGCGTGTGTGCTGGGTTCTAAAAATTCTCATGCATGGAACATAGCCCACAGTCATACAGTGTTAGTACTGAAAGAGACCTTAGCAATAGACTAAAACACCTTCATGGTGGACTCTCTTGCTTTTGCCAGCCCCAATCTTCCTGGATACCTTAATTGGTCTAGGGACAGGCACATGATCAAGGTGGACTCAGAGAATTAGTCATAAGGTGTCTTCTGGGACACCTGGAAAAGAGAAGCTTTGGGTTGTTAAACTGGAAGAATAAAAGGGTGGAACTTCTGGTGGCTATCCTGGAGGGCACCTCTCTGAGAGTGAGGGGTACCAATACTATATTAAGCAGAGCCGAGGAATGAATTGAGGAATGATATTGATGACATCATTAGAGCATCTAGATCCAGGTGTTCCTACAGATTAGGTCAAATCTTGCAATTCACATTCACGTGAGCTGAGAATTTTATATAGTTTTGCTAAAGCCAATTGGAGCTGGGTTACTTAGATTACAACCAAAATAGCCCTAATATACCCTCATTATACCAATAGGGAAACAGAAGTCCAGAAAGGAAAAGGGTCGTATGAGTCAGTGAGCTGGGCTAGACTCCATGGATTGTGCATCTCTTTGGGAAAACTTGTCTTCTAGATGTCTTCCCCAGACTAGACCCTGGGAGTCCCCTGGGCCTCTGCTCTCAACCTTGTTTCATATTCCAGTGCTTCTTAATCATCCTGCCTTCTCCTCTATGCACCCCTCCTCTGAAATACCCACCAATCATCCCCATCTCAGAATTTCTGAAATGGCTCCAGGCATGCCTGAGCCTTCCAAGCTCTTCCCTCCCACCTGGCTCCTATTCTAAACTTCCAGGAAGAAGCCACACTGACTGATCACATGGCTCCCCTTTCCACACACTGCCTGTATTGACAATTCAAAACATTGAAAGTAGATTTTAAATTCTCAGTCAATGCCAGCTGTCCCATGCCCTTCCATCTCTTAGCATTGTCCTCTGCTTCCGTGACCACCAATAACAGCGAATGACAGCAATGGTTTGATAAAAACATGTGTGTTTGGTCCTTTACACCATATCATTTGACCCACACACTAGTCTCATGAGCAATGGTGGCTTCATGGAGATGAGTGTAGATGCCTATAAGGCGCAGGCAGAATAAAGGGGGAAGACAACTGTACGACAGGAAGACAGGAGATCGGTGAGCCAGAGGGAAGACCTCAGCTACTGTTATTACTACACTACGTCCAGCAGCTAACATTTTAGTGCTTACTGCAGATGAACATTTAATCCTCAGAACAACCTGTTGAGGTTGCTACCATCATAACATTCATTTTTCAAAGGAGGAAACTAAGGTATAGGGAGGTCCTCATCTCCTTCGACTTGCCCAAGTTACTTAGCTGATACTAGGCTGACCTTGGATTTAGACCCAGGCAGCCTGCCGCTGGGATCTATATTCTAGAGGCCCAATACAGCCCAAAAGTTATGAATTTGTAAAAGTGAAATTCTCAATGTTGACAACACATTTCTTTCATTAAACACTTCAGACTCTCAAACTGAGCAGCCAAGCAGGACATATCTGTGGGGCAAATTTAGTCCAAGAGCTGACAGTGTGACTCCTCTGGTCTGTTTATTTCTTCCATCCCACTGATAAGAAAACTTACGCCAACACAGCTCCACCTGCACCTATGTTCCTCATTTCCTAAGGCTCTCTGACCCCATTACTTCATATGTTTCCCAATCTGCAAAGTAAAACTTAGGACCCAAGTCCAATGGAAGGATCTTGAAGCATTTTGTCATATTCCTCCATGGTGTATATATATATTCTTTTTATTCTGCAGCTATTTGATTATATAACCTTACATACATGAGATGAGGTAGTATAGTGCACTTATGACGATCCTAATAAATATTAATTGACTGATTACTTGATTGTTATAGATATATTGGTGGGGAGAGAAGGGCAAACCTATAAAAATATTACATTTCAGTAGGACTCTGAAATATAGGAAAAATTCTCATCAATGTAAATAGGAGTCCACATTCTGATCCAAAGTATAATCACCTTCATAATGATGGAGTGAATTAAGTGACACCAGAGTAATTTTCCTTGGCATATCACAACAGTTTAAAACAAATATACCACTTGAAACTCCAACCTATTCAAATCTATGTAGACTGTAGCACAGGTCATGTTAAATAATTTCACTAATCAGTTAATCAATCTCCTAACGTGAGGGTAACTACAAGTTAGTAGTGCAGAGGACAAACAGAAAATGGAAAGGAAATTATCATATCTGTTATTTTTTAAATCACCAAAATTGAAAACAAAGCAAATGAACTTAGGAAGTTTTCAAGGATAAAGAATGCAGACAGACAAAATTCTGAGTCAGCTTGAACTCAGGAAACAGGAATTTCTCCACCTGCCAGGTTGGAAAGTTCATTCATTTATTACTATCAAATGGAATCTTTTCAGCAGGGTCAAAAGGGCCTTTGTTTTGACATTTAATTCACTGGCGATGTATTTCCTGCGTTAGGATGCAAAACACCTCTCACATTGCTTTTTCATTAATTGCCTTCATTTTTCAAGTTCCCTATTTGATTTATAGTCAATTAAAAACACCTTCAAAAGCCATGACTCATGTATGTTAAGCACAAACATGATTAATGCGACACCATGCGCTCCATGGGTGACCTGGCTACTAACCAAGGTCAGTGTCAAGGTGGCATGACCAAGAAGTGTCTTGGTGAAAAGAACTCATGGGGTGGGCAGAAAGCCAGAAGTGTAGGGTCATGGACAATCTGTAACTGGATCCATTCAAAACCAGGAAAAAGAGGCCCTTTTTCTATGTTTTTCTATATTATAGAGGAAGAATGAACTTGTCCTTTGAACAGAAAAAACGTAACGCAGTATCAGGTCTCCATTTCATCCAGGTTGATGGACAGAGGTGGGAAAATTAAGTGGCAGGTCACCTTGATAGGTCACCACCAAAACTACAAGACACAAAGCCAGAGAATGCTGGGCAAGGGACAGGACACTGGAATCCTGGGTTCAAATCTTCATGCCACCAATTATAAGCAACACAACCTTGGGTAAATAACTTCACCTAACCCAGCCTTAGTATCCTCACCTGTAAAATGGGCATGTGAATGTATGTTTTTCCCTAAGGCCTGTTACGAGGCTCAAGGGGACCCTCCACATTTAGAGAGCATATAGTAAATGTCAGCTATGAAGGTCATGGAAGCCGCATGGGCCAACACTGGGGATGCCTTTTAAAAATCCCAACATCTGACCCTAATGTGTGCATACTTGTTACATTTTCTAGAAATTCTCTATTTTTTTTTCTGTCAGTATATGTATATAGTCCTTCATGAAGAAATCCCTCAAGAGCCATCTCTGCCTCTCCAGAAAAATGAACATATTGAAACTTCAGAAGAATATCAGAAAAGTCAAGAGCAAATTAAGTAACATCAACCTAATGCCTTAGATCAGTGATTTCTCACCAAAATGAGGTAAATAAAGACATTTGGTGCATTTTTTGCAAAGCAAAATTTACTCAAATTAAAGGGCAGCCCTCCCTTTGGTAATTAATTCTTACTTCTGTTTTGTTTGTTTTTTGATCTCACTTTTAAAAGTCTGGCCACAGTAAATGATGGCAATATTTTCACTCTATCACATTTATTAGTTTGCTTTTCTTTTTCTTTTTTTCATATTCATACTTAGGAAGATATTTAAAAATACACTTCTATCAATTCAAAAATTTTTTAATAAATTCTATTGGTTCATGAAGTCCAAATCCTAAATCACTGCTTTAAATGTTTTTTCATCTCTTCAAATTTTAATGTCCATGATTTGGTTTCTAAAAAGCCAGGTTTAGATGGTCATTATAAGGGTATTGAACCTATCTAAGATCTATGAATAATAATAACAATAGTAACAACAGCAGCAGTAACAGTAGCAATAATTACAGTAATAATAATGCCAGCTTCCATTTAGTCATAACTATGTTCTAAGCATTTTACCATCAACTCTAGAAGGAAGGACTGCCATTATCCTTCTTAGAGAGATGAGATAATTCAGACTTGCAGGATTCAAATAACTCATTCCTGGTCACACAGCTAACACAAGATGATGTCACATATTTGAACCCTAGTCAACATGAGTTTAAAACTATGTGATCTTAATCAATATTATAATCATCAGGAGGATGCAACTGGAGCCCATCCTTATTAAAGCCATCAGAAGGTCCCCTCCTTGGGTGTTTCTAAGAGGAAGCAGGGAAGAAGCTGATTCTGCTCAGTGGGAAGCATCCCTGATAAGAAAAGCAGGAGGTAGTCACAAGTGCATGACTTGCTCTCCTGCTTGAATGACCAACTTTGTCTTTTTTTCCCATGTAGACCCAGGTTACTCAGAGACAGCTGCCTCCTTTGTGGTCTATTTCTGTCTCTTTCAAGAGCCTGTTTTTGACTGGGATCACATGGTTTTGCTTGGATCTGCATAGAGACTGTGAGCGTACACTGATACATTCCCCAGCCTCTCTTCCAGTTAGGCTGGCTGTACACCTAGGTCAGCTAACTGAGTGTGAGCAGAAATGATACATGTCCCTTTGAGCTCAAGTGGTTAAGCACCTGTGGTGCCTTTTTCATATGTTTTCTTGCCCATCCATCTGCCAGCTCTGTGACTTAAGAAAGACTGGAAGTCACAAGATGGCAGGACCAAGGAGGAAGTAGCTTGGGTCCTCAAGTTCCTGCATGGAGGACAACTACTTGAAGGAGAGCCACCCAGGAGAGCAGCCAACCTGCATCCACATGATGTGAATGAGAAATAAACTTTTATGTTAGATCACTGGAGTTGTTTGTTACCAAGTCTATGCTAACCAATGAAGGTTCTTTATTAAAAGTGTAATTACACAGGTTGTACTTTAGTTTAACTCAAATGTGGTGATTTCTCTCTGTGTATTTGTGTTTGTGTGTATGTGTCCTCCAAGAGGAGCAATCCGTGAAGGATGAACAAGGTGGAAGAAAAGTGCTGACCCGATACTGGCTGGGTGGCTGATAGGATGTCGTTTCTGGACACTAGAAGTTGGAGACACCTCTCACTAACAGAGGTTGGAGGATCATGAGTGTGGTTTCCCCTCGCAAACAAGATAATCATAGATCCCTCTATAATGCCAAGGAGGTCTGTCTGAGCTGATGTGGGCAGGGCAGAATATTCTGCTCTATAATTTTGCAGAAAACAAGATAGGCAGGGACACTTGGTCTTCTTCCACATCAGCTGGGTGGCTGGTCAGTTTTCCAGGCCAGCTATTCTTCTGAAGCCTGAGTGTCAGCTGCGAGGCTGTAACCAGGGTCGCTATCCAAATCTTGTGGTACCAAGACAGTGACTACCAGAATCGCATGATTTTTGTGTTGTAAGAGAAGCAACCACATCAACAATTTAAGAGAATTCTGGGTGTTGGAGACCCCTAGGGACCTCCAGGAACACACCCCTCACTGATTTCTCCCTGAGTCTAAAAACTTTGAATGGATGTCTCCTTTCTGATTTTCTGCCTTCTAAACTGTCTCCCTGTTTCTTCTTATACTTTTCATCAAAAATGAGAAAAATCACATCTTCCCAGCTCACCTTTAAAGACTGAGATGAAGCAAGAGAACTTTTCCAAGTTATCTTGAGTGGGGGGCTTTGCATCACACTGTGAAAGACACGGTGAAAAAGATCCCCTGGTTATATGAGAAGAAATAGTGGGATGTCATGTTTTGATCCTAGAAGCTTGTTTAAAAATGGCCCTTTAAAGACGAAAGCTAGTCTAGTTGGTGGAAAGGAGAGTAGAATAAAGACTTATTTGGATGTGAAGAAAATAAAAGGCTTTAGAACAACTGAGGGAAAGATGTATTGGAGTGAAGAGTGAATAAAATATTAGGGAAATAAAAGGAGTGGAGCTGACCATTAGTAACAGTTAAAGCAGAAAAAGATAAGTCATTGAGAATTGAGGAGAAAGATGAAAAAGGATAAAAGGAAATATTACTGTCTGAACAAAGAGAGCACGGAGCCGTGGACAGAATAAACATTCCCTGAAACATGCTAAAAGCTGAACACAGACTCAGTTGAATAGAAGTCTGGGGTGTGGGCAGATAGGCTCTGTCTGTCGGGCAAAGAGACAACACTTCCACCAGACAACTTTACAGAATGGTGAAAAGTGTAGACATCAAATGACTGATTATGCTGTGTTTTACACTTTCTGCAAGGCAAAAATTCACAATGATTGGAAACCAAAGCTCTTAAATATTGCAACGATAAAGGAAAAATGAAAAGCATAAATGCCACTAGTGGAGTCCAAGGTAATGTTACTAACCTGGTTCCTTTTAACCTCTGTTATTACCTAGAACATCAGCTTATATTTACACGTCACTGAACCATCCCTAACCATTTCCTGGATCTTGGTATGTGACCTCAAATACCTAAGTATTTTAAAAACATTCTGGTTCTGTTTGATTCTTTTCAGTTTTCACCTAGATGTTAGCCTTGTGACAATAGGGTTTTCATTCTGAGAGCACACACCACTCACTGGTTTCCTGGCTAGTCACATTTTTCAGAGATAGAAGGATCTTGTGTTGAACCATAAGGAAATGCATGGAGAAAACTGAGAAGGAGAGAGGAGGGAAGGAGGGAGGGAGGGAGACTTAAAATGTTAGTTGGCTAGGGGGAAAAGTCTATTCAAAATTTGGGGCCTTTTATTTCCTCTTGCATATGAAATAGAGAAAAATACATTGCTATGACTTCTGGAAAGCCATATTTTCCCAAACAATATTCAATAGGTATTCTCAAGTCTGTGAAAACTTTCTTCCTCATTCAGGCACAATTCACCTTATTCACAGGGTCTATATTCATGACAACCTATGTTCATTGCTTTGAGGTGAACTCAAAAGTATTGAACTAAATCCGCTCTTTGTGTTTTTTCTCCCTTATTTATATATCTCACTGAGGGGGGCTAGTCGGATTTTGCTGATCTAGCCAATTCACATACAAATTCACATATAGAATTTTAAACAGCCTCAATCTCCATATCACTGACTTTTCCTGAATATGCCATCATTGATAATCAACCCACCCAGTTCCATGTAGCACTTACTAGCTTACACAGAATCAGCAACCATAACCCACGAAATTAGGAGATTAAAAAAAACACACACACAGACACACACAAAACTGTGATATTGGAATGTACAGTGTCGTCTAGTTCAAATCAAAAAGATCCCCCGAAGTATGATTGTTTCCAGCTTCTCAGAGGTGAATTAAAAGCTGTTTGGTGTCGTGAAGATTACAGAAGCAATCACATTTATGGGCCTGCTTTGCATATCAACTCTATTAATTTCCATACTGAGGGTGGCTTCACATTTCCACACATGTTAATATAGATGCCATTTGGGATAATCGCTTGGAAAAAAAGAAGAGAAAAGAAAAGATAGGAGATGAGGCAGAGGAGAGGAGAGGAGAGCCAGAAAAGTGGTTCTCTTAAACCTAGTTCCATTTGAAATATATTGATTCTGATAAATGGAAGAATCAAAAGAAAAATGAGGGTTCCTGATGGCCTGACCCAGGAGTCACACACAGGGATCAAATTAACATGAAATCACGTATTGGAATTCACTTCTTGTGCCAGTCCTGCACCTTGTCATTATACACTCTCATTATTGAAGTGATTTCATTGGTGTAATTGCATCAAGATGTGCAAGGGCTTCACCTTGGACAGCTCCCTGGATGCTCAACACTGCATCTTCATTATTGTGTTCCTTTCAACTCGTAAAATGTGTTCCAGCCTCCCTGAACAATCCATTCAGTCAGGCTGGGGGTTTTTCCCTCCTTTTTCTTTAAACACGCCAGCCACATACCACAGGAATAAAGGAATGTGGTTAGCCTGGAAGGCAAACCTGGGACCATAAGGGCAAATGTACAATTATCTTCCCTAAAGGGACCATAGAGCATCTGACCAAATAAACCACTGCTCTTATATCTTTCACTCCCAAAAGTTAAAGAATAGTACTCAAGAGCCTACAATTAACTGGTTACTTGTCTACTACTAATTTTAACTTCATTGTGCTAAAACTATGCTTGTAATGCATTTAGCAATGCACTCCATGCCATCATAAAGTTAAAACAATACAACACTGGCATTAAAAATAGGGAGAGATTATAACTACAGATCTGAGGAGAGCATATTTTAAGGAAATCAATGGGAATTTGGAGGGATTTGAGTTTAATCCACAGAATTGTCAGTAGAGATTTTGAATCTTTCAGAATTCCACCTTAAAGCCTTAAGAAAATGAATTTTAAATTCCTGTGCCTAAAATTTCCCAGAAGCCAACATCCTGCTCGCACCATTATTTTGATCTAATGTTATGTATGAGAAATCCAGGTAGAACTAAAGCCCATAGGAAGGCAATGGTTTGCTTTTGGGATATTCCCAGAGGAAACAGATTTCACTTCCTTTGCACAGACTAGTACTCACATTGGAGGCAGCAGCCCCTTTTCCTGGGAGCTGTCAGGAAATGCTCACAGGTAATAAAATACTCAAAAGAGGCACACACCACTCTATTCACCTCTAAGCTGACAAGGCCCTAATTCAAGACTTTCCACCTTGAGTCAAACAGTGACACACGAAAAATGATCAGAAAACATCATTTAGTTTAGAATACCATACCCTGAGACACATTCTTAGACATGGGTGAATAGGCAAAAAGCACCGTCAGTTGCTTACAGTTTAGAATCGCCTGGTCCTCAATGAATTCAGCTGGCTGATCGATATGGAACACTTTCTGCTGAAACCCAGGAGTGCAGTCCAAATCTTCTGCAGATGTTAGCAGCAGCACCTGAGAAAACCAAAGCCATCAATATTTTAACAGAGGCTTATATGTTTGCCCTGCTAACTTTTACCAAATCTGTGACTTTTAGAAATGAGCTGAAGTTTTAATTACATTTCCCAAATGAAGAGGTAAGTTAATATCACCTATGGCTGCCAACAATTCGTTTTGGCAATGAGATTTGGAAAACACACAAATGGGAACAGCTGCTGCAGTTTCCATTAAGTTGCAGTTAAAGAAATAACTCCGTCAGATTTTTACACCTGCTAAGAAGCTCACCATGGTTTCCATGTGTGAAATTTCATTACAGAAACTGTCAATTTCATATGATATCTGAGCTAAAATCAACTTCACTTTCATAGATGCAAAGGAATGACATGATCGATGAAGAAGAGGAAAACAGAACTATCCCATTGGAAGTTACTTCTCACAAGAATCCAGGACCCCCTAGACCTTCACAGTCCAATATGGTGCCCATGAGCCACAGGTGACTACTGAGCACTTGGAATGTAGCTGCACTGAAACTGTCAGTAGAAAATACACACTGGATTTTGAAGACTAAGCACCGAAAAGAAAAATAAAGTAAAATCTATAATTAATAATTTTATATGGATTACACTTTGAAATGATATTTTACAGATTAGACAAAATAGATTTGCTATTAAAATTAATTTCATCCCTCTCGTTTTATTTTAGTATGTTTGGCTACTTGGAAATTTAACATTTACAGTATCTCTGAAGGCTCAGCTCTGTCTTTGCAAATTCTTGGGGCATTTCATCCAGAAGTCAAAAATTTAGGTTTTTGGAACATAGAAGCATATGTCAATACTCTTGGACAACGGATACTTTAGTAAGGGAAGAAACAGTCGTAGGCTTAGTAGGCAAAGATTATAAGCAGTGTGAAGTTGGAGATTATCTTTTTCTCCACCTTTTATACCAGGTATCAACCACATATTATCCTGGCACAGAGAAGATGCTCCAGAATACCTAAACTAGGACTGCTAACATTCAGACATCACTATGTGGCAAGCACTGTGCTCAGTTTGTTACAAGCATTAACTCCTCCAGTCTCCACAACCATTCTGTGATGTACTTAGCATATTATAAGATACATTTAACAGATAAAGGCCCTGACATTCTAGAGAGGCTAACAATCTTGCCCTGAATTACACAGTTAGAATGAGCGGAACCAGGATTTGAATCCAGGTTTCAGTGCCCTTTGATTCTGCACAATGTCAGAGCCCCTCTGCTTACATCCTTCAGTCCTTCCATATCATAGGGCAGGACTTTGTTTTTTGTTTTGTTTTTTTTCCTGCATGGGCCATTTCTCTGAAAATTGTGGGAGGCTGCTTTATCTGAGTATGGTGCCAGCAGACAATGTTTGGAAATTCACATTCCCAGGACCAGCCCTCAACTATAATTGATGAGAACTGGAGCATGAATACCTTGGCTTCCTCACCCCTCAGGTGAGATAACTCAGAGGCAAGTGTGCTGTCTCCCAATTTCCACTTGGGCAGTCGCTCACAGTGGTATCTGGCTCATAACTCACCTTCATTAGCTGCCTTCTCTTCTTTGACTCATTTACTCACCCCCTGTTGGTATTTTTTCTGACACCACCCTCCAAATAAAACTACTCACACTCAAGTCTTTGACTCATTATATGCTTCTTGGGACACTAAACTTTGATACCAGAATGCAAACTTTTAACCACCGCAGACAGGCTGTTGAAGAAAACTCATTATCTCCACCAGCGAACTCAAGGAGTGTACAAAAGGTTGGAAGCTGTGGGACCAGGGCTTCTGTCTAAATACCAGCCCTCTGATATGCACTGAACCCAAGGAACAAGAGCAAGAATCAATCTCCCGAGGTTCACATGTGGCCGGCCTGAGAAACATCAGAAGAATTGAAATGGGAGAGTCATCACCCTGATCGACATCATCCTTCTAAAAATCAAAGGGGGAAGGAGGCTACAGTCCCATATCTGAGCAGTTCTGTGTGTAAAACTTCCTCTTGCCTTGAGAGCAGGCTCTGGGTAGGTCCCTTCTGAGGCCATCATAACACTGACATCCTAAGTAGCACACACAAAGAATGCAGATTCAGGACTCAGAATAATTTGCTGGCAATTTTGCAAGCAGAAGATCTACAACTGGCCAACATTAATTCAGTTAAACAGCAAATGGCCAAGGGTTGCCTCCAGGCACCTTGTGCCTAAAATTGTATGTTAACCTTCTGATCAACTAATTCTGCCCTCAAATTCCAGGCCAGTAAACCAGTCATCCCATAGGAACTAAGGTAGATGGCATTTCTTCAGGGATCCTGAGTTAAGAATCCAGGACTGACCGAGAGTACAGGTGAGCTAAATTCCTGGTGTTTGTCTCTCTGCGGCTCAGTCTCTGTTCTGATTCTTTGGCAAGTTCTACTCAGGATTCCTCTGGAGTCATCATAAAGGAAAATTAAACCTTTTCCTACTGCAGACCCTCAGGGAGGGTGAGACTGATGGGAGGACTCCCAGAGGCTCAGTTCTATTTTTGCAGATTCTTAGGTTACTCCATCCACCAGTCAAAATTCCAATTAAGTGCTTTATAACATGAACACACACAGCACTCTCCTGGGCAAGTGTGACCTAGCGAGGTAATAACTAGTCAAATAATTCATTTACTTCCTTCTCCTTCCATTCATTCACTTGTTTCCAAATACTTATTAAACTCATGGGATTCAGTGAGCACTTTACTAGGCATTGTCCTGGAGCTTACAGAGAAGCCCTATAATGCAGTTGTTAAAAGCACAAACTCTAAACTAGTATGATCTGGCAATCTCACTGCTGGGCATACATCCCAGAGAAAATTCTAAATCAAAAAGATACATGAATCCTAGTGTTCATAGCAGCACTATTTACAATAGCCAAGACATGGAAGCAAACTAAATGTTCACTGACAGATGAGTGGATAAAGGAGATGTGGTGTACATACAATGGAATACTACTCAGTTGTTAAAAAAGAATGAACTAATGGCATTTGCAGCAACATAGATGGAACTAGAGATTATCATACTAAGTGAAGTAAATCAGACAAAGACAAATATCATATAATATCACTTTTATGTAAAATTTTTAAAAATGATACAAATGAACTTATTTACAAAACAGAGACAGACTCATAGACATAGAAAACAAACTTACGGTTACCAAAGGTGAAAGGCAAGGGAAGGATAAATTAGGACTTTGGGATAGCAGATACAAACTGCTACATAAAAAACAGATAAAACAACAAGGTCCTAAGGTATTGCATAGGGAACTATATTCAATATCTTGTAATAAACTATCATGGAAAAGAATCTGAAAAATAATGTATGTATGTATAACTGAATCACTATGCTGTACACCAGAAATGAACACATTGTAAATTAACTATACTTCAATTAAAAAATAATAATAAAGGAAATAATCAGAAATATGGTAAAAAAAAAAAGAAAAGAAAAGAAAAGAAAAAAGCACAGACTCCAGAGTCATTTTACTTAGTACAAACCTTGGCTCTGCCCTTTAATGACTGTGCAGTTTGGTGTTTTTCATGGTCACTCTGATCTCAGTTTTCTCACGTAGAAAAACACGGAAAACAAGATGTGTACTGAGAGTGGCCATGTGGATTCAATGGAGGGATGTGTTGGGAGCAATCAGACTAGTGCTGCGCAAGATAAGTTGTCACTAGTGTTAACTGTTACTATGGACTAGAAAAAGTGAGAGGCATTAATGAATCATAATTTAACTAACTGATGAACTAAAATTAAACTTTAACTTGAAAGGAATTCACGGGTCTCTTTTGCAGCGTGTAAAAGCTGGGAGGAAGTCTAGCTTCATCTAGAGGGATCGCAGAAAGCAAACCCACAGAAGGGACATTTCTGCTTTGATCTTGAAGCTGGGTCAGAATGAGTTGGGTAAATGGAGAGGAGTATAGACTTGTCTTTTTAACCAACACACTCTTTGTCTTCATGTGAATTCCTTTATGCCTCTCTGGGTTTCGTGTCACAGATCTCTGAAATGACAAAACTGCATTTAAAAAAGGATCCAGACTAATTTAGAGCTCCCCCATAGCTGAATGTCTGACTGGGCAGTCGTGCCGGCATGTTCTAGTTACTGCTATTGGCTGCCTTTTGACTTTCTAGCAGATTTCAAATGGCATCTGTCCATGAACTTGCCGCATTTTCAATTTCAGTGGCACTGAGTTTGGTGGTGGAATATGAAGACAAGTCCCTCATTGGTTTAAGATGAGTACACAGACATGACTCCAAAACTAAGCAACCCCTTCTCCAACATTATTGAATGTCACTCATAAATATACTACCTGGGCATACTTTTCCCCAAACTCTCTTTAACATTTCCAGAATAGATGCTATGAGCAACAGTCCAAATTCATCTTTAAGGCATTGGCAGTAATGGTCTTCCTGTATGGTTCTTTTGTTCATTTATGCATTAGTTTGCATCTCATAAACAACAGGTAACAAATACACCCTTGAAAGCTCAGCAATGATCATATTTTATGACCACCAAAGGATTTTTGTTATGTGAAAACTGCAATCAGCCTGTTATGAAAGCAGATTCAGTTCAGACAGACTATAAACACAGGACAGAGCCACACTGGTTCTGTACGTATCCCAGTTTGCCAGCTGTCACTTACCAGCTGTAACCTTGGGCAAGTAACCCTCTGTGTCTCAGTTTCCTCAGATAGAAAATGGAAATAATGAAAGTATCTTACAGGTTATTATGAGGATTAAGTGAGCTAATAATTGTAAAGAGCCTTACATGGTATTGGGCACATAGTAATTGCTCAATAAATATTTGCTATTATTATTATCACTATTATTATTGCTCTATATTATGTTTAAAACAATATACATGATTCACTGATCTTCCCCAGGGTCAACACTGACAAACAGCATCAAAATATTCCTTCTGTTGCTACTATAAAACTGCTCAGTGCACAGACTGTGCTGGGAAATATTCAGAGGGGAACAGCAGGGACCTGAATCAGATAGAAGATCAGGAGGGAATCTGCACCTGGGAGTCAGCTGCACAGTGAGAACATCAGTGCCTGCTGTGGGCTGAGTTGTCCCGCTTTTGCGGGGTACCCAGCCTCCTTTAAAATGGCAGCTCAGAGCTCTGTCCTTTATGCAGGAGCCACTGCCCTAAACTTACACACGGATAGTGAATCCTTACAACACACTCTTTATCCCTGCTTCTCTTTTTTAGCTTCCACTTCCATGCTGCTGTTCACAGCATACTCTTTTAAAAAGAAAGGGTTTATATTTATCCTGACAGGTACTGATTCAAGAGCATAGCCAACTTTGGAATTTGCTTCCAGAAAAAAATGATTTTTTCTGCCCTAGACTGCAGGTTACCAACTGGCAGCATATGGGATGGATCTGGCCAGCAGATGTGGTTAGTTCAGCCAGAGCAGTCTGTCATAAAAGTTAAATTATCATGTTCCATCGAGTGCACCTCTTTGCCCTGTCCTCGTCTGCACCATTCCCTGTTACCGCTCCTGCTCCCTCTAGGCATTAGAGTTTGCAACCCCTGCTTTAGACTTTGGAAATAAGATTTTCAAGTAAAGAATTCTCCTTGTTAAGAGTGTCTAGTTACTTCTCATAATAGTACCCACAGCTATGTGCTCCTGGCTCTGTTGCAGTGATTTTGGTCATATGACTAAGCACTGGCAACCAAAGGAGGTGGAAGGATTTTCACCACTAGACCTGCCCCCTGAAATGCCTTCTCTTAGCCATCTAGGAAACAGAAAGAAAGGATTCCGAGGTGGTAGAGTCATCTAATAGAAAGAGCCCAGAAATCAGTCACTGCTTAGAGGACAAGCACCTGGGAGAACTGCCCAACAAGGAAACTCCACGTGCAGGGTGCAGTCCCTAAGGTCTGGGGTTGTTTGTTACAGCACCACTTGACTGACTATGCACTAAACTCAGCACTAGAGCAGAGGGTTTTCTATACACTGCATCACAGATTATCCCAGAGGCCAGAGAAAAATATCAGAACTGAAGAAAAGCTTAACACAACTGTATTTGAAACAGCCATAAATAAAAAGAGAGAAACTTCCTGCCACAGACAATTATCTCAGCAGGCTGTGAACAACCACGGATCTCATCCTCTCTTAAGCCAGCTTCAAAATGGTATTTTCCAAATGAACTCGCTAGTGTGTGCTGGCCCCTTGTTGTTTTCCTTACACTGCCTCACTGGCTTTTTGCTATTAGGGTACATGGACAGTTACTTTATCCTTGCCACAAAACACCTCTGGTTTACTCTTGTCAAAGTCGGTCTATTGCAATCAGTTTGGAGGGGCTTAGATTGGTGGGGAAGAAAGGCTACTATCTCTGACTTGCAGGATATAAAAATGTTACAGCAATGTATTTGATTGATTCTTTATCCTGCCAGGACCAAAAACCTAGAGTCCTGGAAGGGTTTATAATGGCGCACTGCCTGCCAGGGAAGCACAGAGAAAAGAAGCACTTCAAAGACACACACACACACACACGTACATACATGTACATGTGCACACACACATATTGATATGGTCACTGTGTCAGTTCATGTCATCCACACTCCCTCTGAATCTGGCCTCCTTGAAAACTCCTGGTGCTTTTCAGCCTCCGGACACAGAACACCTGCCACCTTCCTGGCCATTAATGTAAGACACTTAGACATGATTTTGTGATTCCTGGGAATATAAAGGGGGAAAATCCTTACAGTTTGGTGAGTTCTGTTGCTGCCTTCATACACAATTTGAGGCCACCATTCAAGACTTTAATTCGAGTTGAATACTACTCAGTATCTTTTCCTCCAGTTACTAAAAGGAATGCTAAGTATATTTGGAAAAGCATGGGACAAGAAGCCAAAATTCATGTGAGCCTGCATTCTGGCTATGTCGCCGTTTCTCTGACTTTTGGCAAATTACTTAACCTTGGACAGCCTCTTTATTTTCTTTGCATGAGCATAGACCACCTACAACATACAGTTGCTGGGGGTTTTAATGAGATAACGCAAAAAGAAAGGCTATCTGGTAGACAGAATAATGGTCCCCAACAGATATCTTCAGTCTAATCCCTAGAAACTGTGAATATGTCAGACTACACAGAAAAGGGGAATTAAGGTTGAAAATCACCTGACCTTAAAATAGTGATTATCCTGGATTAGATGGACCCACTGTAGTCACAAGAATCCTTGCATATAGAAGGAAGAACTGCAGATTTAGAGAAAGTGATGTGACAGTGAAAGGTCATAGTGATGTCATGTGAGAAGGACTTAACCTGCCATCACTGGCCTTGAAGTTGGAGAAAAGGCCACCAGCTGAGAAATGCAAGAGCCCTCAAGAAGCTGGAAAAGGCACCAAAAAAAGGGATGGAGCCTCCGGAAAGAATGCAGCCCTGCTGACACCTTGATTTTAGCCCATTAAGACCCATTTTGGACTTCTGACCTTAAAAACTGTATGGCAATCCATGTGTGTGGTTTTAAGTTGCTGAGAGTGTGGTCAGTTTTTACAGCAGCCATAGGACACTTGTACAGTTACCATAGTGTTGGCCCCACAATGGGCACTCAGAAAATATTGGTTCCCTTTATTTGTTTATTCCAGATATAAATATAATTTGGGCAAACCAATGGAGAGGGAGAAACCGAGGAGGGAAAGAAAAAGGAAGAGTAGAGGGAAACTGAGGGAGGGAGAAAGAGAGGGAAGATGAAAAAAGGGTCATGCCTTTGGAACCCTTGGACAAGACCATAAGAAAGTCGATGTAGAAATAAATGCCTACATGTTCCATTCCTGAGTATAAACAGTCCCTTTTCTTTTGTCTTAGCAATTGTTCCTTTTAAATGATGGGGTGTTTTGATTTGCTGTCATGACAGAGGGGTTAGGTTTTTTTTTCCCATTAATTCCTTTAGTCAAAATTAAACATTTCTATTAACTTCTAGGCCCTGGGCTAGATGCTGGAGATGGAGAAATAAACACAGCCCTTGATAAATTTATTATCTAGAAGGAAAGGCAGACACATACGCATATAACATAAAATCCCAGTTCTACCGCTTAGCTGCTGTGTGGTCCTGGGCAAGTTACTTAACGTCTCTGTGTTTTAGTTTCCTCCTTTGTATAATACAGCCAATAATTGCGTCTATTCTCACTGATTGTGAGGTTCAGTGAGTTAACATAAATCAAAAGCTTTAGAACAGGAACAGGCTCATAATTGGTACCACATGCTATGAACTGTTATTATCATTTATATTAATATAGAGGAATATGTATTAAGTGTTCAGAATAAGGAACAACAAACTCTTTGGATGAGAGTAGGAAATGGGACCATGTTACAGAAAAGGCCATGTTAGAAAGATGATTGACATTTTTCAAGTGGCAAAGTACAAGAAAGAATGTTGTTCCATGCAGGGTTTTGGTAAATGCAAACAGTAAGGCATGCTAGTTGAAGAAACAAGGAGCAATTTCACAGGGATAACAAGCTCTGGGTTGTTCCCAAGATTATTTGAAAATGTGTTGCGGTCTAAAACAGGACTGAATTGACCAGGCATGTCCTCCTTGAGTCTGGCCAAAACAGAGCCCCAAAATAATTCACTCAATGAAACTATAATTTTTTTGTCTAAATAGAATGACTTCTTTACTCGAAAGACTCCAGGATTAATCAACTAGACTGAATTGGACATTTTTTTAAGAAGAATAGTTTTGTAAGAATTTTCATTAATGCAAAATTAAGAAGACTTGGCTGACTCTTAGGAGAAACTAGAGGCTGTGCCTGCCCTAGAATTGATGGTATTTGTGTCTATTGATGAAACTGTGGCAATTAAATTAGTGCAGCCAAATGTCCGTTAAGCAAAGCAAAATGCAAGCAGAACAGTCCCCATATGAGATATTCTTGGGTGAGGCTCAGCTGCCCCAGGAAGGTCAGCTGAACAAACACGAAATATCTACTGGGTGCCAGGCCCCAGAAGACTAGTTCTGTCTATACGTAAAAGCTGATTCTCTGGAGACAACACAGGAGGCATACTAAATGAATAGGTCTGGGGTTTGAGGCTTCAGCTCAGTAGAAGATCAGGGCCTGAATCAGTCCCCTTGGCCACCCTCCTGTCTCAGTCACTGCTGCAGTGCATGGTTCCCCAAGAGCTCAGACTTGCCCTGCCGGGAGTCCTCGGTCTCCTCACGTTCTGCTCTGGAGCTTGCTCCTATTCTGCAGGAGCCTGGTTAATGTGAGGTCAGGCAGTGCTGGGAAATTCAGAGGAGTTAAGCCCTCAAAGTTGGCCTTGATGCTGGGAAGTGGCAGCTCGTTAAATGCTCCAACCTGCCTTCTTCCAGACCGATTCCTCTGAGAGAGAGATGTGAGTGCCACCCAGAGGTCCTAGTGAATTGAGCCCCGCTGTCCACAGCAGTGACCTCAGTGACACCTTGTTACATTGACTTTCTCCATCTTCCTGTTTCCCCCTCCAGCTCCTCCCTCCTGCTTCCTGAGTCACCTCCCAAAGGAAACCACCTGTATCTAGCCCTTTGTCTTGGCTCTCAGGGGAATCCAAAATAAGACAACCTCCATGTATTAGTTACATACTGCTGCTGTAACAAATCGCCATAATCTTAGTGGCTTACAACATAGTTTATATTACAGTTCTGGGTATCAGAAGTCTAAAACAGGTCCACAGGCTATGTTCCTTCAGCAGGCTCTAGTTTCCTTTCTACTTCAGGTCTCATAGGCCATCTACATTCTTTAGTTCACACTTCCTCCCTCCATCTTCAAAGGAAGAGGCATAGCATCTTCTTTTTTTCTCTGTCTCTCTTCTTCCATCATTATACTGCTTTCCAATTCTGACTCCTCATGCATCCCTTTTATAAGGATGGTTGTGATTACATCAGGTAACAGTCATATGTTCTGGGAATTAGGACCTGGGCATGTCCAGGGGACCATTTTTCAGCCTACTACCACCCATGAATAGCTTATACAAGGGAAGGAAAATGTTGTATAAATACAATGTCACTTGAAATTGTTCAAAGAGGTATAGGAACAACCTATGCCCATCAATGAATAAATGGATAAAGAAGATTATATATATACATATGTATATATAATATAATTATATACATATTTATATATTTATTTATAACTATTATTTTGCCATGAGAAACAAAGAAGAAAATCGGCCATTTTCGACAGCATGGATGGAACCTGAGGGTACTATGCTAACTGAAATAAGCCAGGCAGAGAAAGACAAATATTCCATGGTATCATATACAGGTGGAATCTGGAAAAAAAAAATCAAACTTATAGAATCAGAGAGTTGAAAAGTAGTTGTAAGAGGCTTGAGTGTGGGGAACATAGAAAGAGGCTGGTAAAAGGATACAAACTTTCAGGTATAAGATGAATAAGGTCTGAGGAGCTGAAATAAAGCAAGTGGCTGATAACACTGTTGTATGGTTGAGGTTTGCTGTGAGAGGGGAACTCAGATGTTCTTTCACACACATACAAAGGGACAGACATGTGAGATGATGGATTAACTAACTGGATAGGGGGATCCTTTCCCAATGTACACATGTGTCAGGTCACTGTGATGTCTTATTTAAATAGCTTATAATTTTGATTAACAATTACACCTCAATAAAGCTGAAATTAAAAAGCAAAACCAAAAATATCTGAGGGGGTGTCATTCCACAATCACCCACATTTCTGGAAATATATGAAATCAGGAAAATCTAAATGCAGACCCCTCTGATGGTCAATAGTTACACATCCAGACCTGATGTTCTGTCATTTAACAACTAACTATGACCTTTTCTTGCTTAGAAATAATTATCAGATCCTGCCTGGCCTTGCTGTGAAGTGGAACATTTTATTCTAACTGCGCAACTCTGAACACTTTCTTCTCTGCCAGACATTAGACAAGATGTCAGATCTGTCATCACACCGGAAGGTTTTTATTAATTATCTTTCGGAGGCAAAGTCCTTTTTGTAATTTATTTTTTCACACCAGGAAAATTCTTATATTGAGCTAAATGCCTATCTTGTTAAATTGTTTTTTTTACTGCTAAAGTTTCTTACTTCGAAAAGTCTCAGAAGAAGAGAAATAAACCCAGAAGAAACTGGTGTTAAAGTCAAGGAGTGGATGGTGTTAAAGTCAAGGAATGGATTGTATTAAATAGAACACATCGTATCCTCTCTTGGCATAGAGTGTAATATGCATCTTTCTTTAAAATCTAGCTGCCTAATTAATATACAGTAAGAGAACAATCTCTCCAAATTCTCGTTTGCCTGCATCAGAAGGAATTACAATGACTCCTCGTTACGTGCCAATTAATCACATTCTGAAGGACTCATTCACTTGTGAAAGTAACACTTATTGAGTGCTTATTATGTGTCAGTGCCAAGAGAGACAAAAATTAGTGAAAACAAGGCCCCCATCCTTTAGGAACACACAGCATAGTAGGAAAGACTGGTATGTAAATAACTAATTTTAAAACACAAAAGTGTAAAAATCTACTAGAATAGTAATCTAATAGAAAAAGTGAAAAAAAGAACAATTGGGGGGGGTGTTGGGAATAAGATCACTAGAGAAACCAGTCATCCTAGACATCATTTTGGTCGATTTTGCTTGTGTACCCTTATCTTTTAAACAGAAGACGACGCACAGCGGGAAGGACTAGCAATGATGGGAATCCTTGAACTCCCCCTCAGTGCTGCTGCTAGAACCACTCAGAAAGACTCAGATGTCTCAAGATGAAGACATGAAAAAAATTCCTGATGATGAAAAAATTCCTATAAAGTCTTTGAAAACAACTTTATTTTTAAAAGGCAAAAATTCTTGAGAAGATAGGAACCAGAAAATAATTTAAGAAGCAACTTTTTTCTGCTTTATATTTTCAGAGTAGCAAGCAAGACAGTGACACAATGTCTAAGTGGGACACAACGTGGTCTCAGGCTTCAAGGGAGAGATGGAGAGAGGCCTTCCAGCAGCAGCGAGGGGTACCGAGGGGAGTCCTGGTGTTTAACAACCAGCTCTCCAAGAAATGCTTCTATTTGTAACTTTTGCCAGTTTCCATGGTGTAATTACTCACATTATGATTGATTTCGAGCTACCAATGTGAAGTCATTGGATACAGAATTGGGAAGAGATGAGTACAGGGGTTCCTATGTGCTGAGCAGCTCTAGCACAGTGCTGGGGGTGCCAGTTCTGAATCCTGGGTTATTTGGGCCAAGAACTTGCCTGGACTTCTTGTGGCGTCTTTATGAGTATGAACCACCATGCCACCAAGTAGAGCTCCCCTCCTCCCCAGGGCGACATTTTGCAATCAAGGATGGGGTTACATGACACATGAATTAAAACAGCTTGGAAAACCCTCACTAATGGAGCAAAATGGCCCACCATTATTTGGTTTTACAGTAAGAGAAAATGCAATGAATCCTTGATTCGTGACCATGTGTTATTTAAATATTGCTTTTGATGTTTTATCCAGAGTCCTAGCTCAAATGATCAGAGATAATCCTGCCTTCTGACATAATTAGGGAGCTGCCACTTTGCTAAGCTGGAAGATAATCAATTTGACCTTGAAAGTTTGTCTTTAGTACCATACTAATGTTCAGAACACAGACGTAGCAGCCACACTAGTGTCTCCCTAGATACTCAAACATCAGCTACAGACTTTGTTCCAAGGACAAACAGGCTCTAACAGAGAGGGTGCAAATTATGATGGCCAGCAGGCCCCATATGGCCACTATATCTGTTAGATGGCCTTTAGTTCATGGATTAATTGCTAACATTTAAATACCAAGGATTTTTCACTAAGTACCTGGGTTTGAGATTGCACTGGGATTGGAGTCAAACAGAACAACACTCCATGCATGATAAGCATATCCTCCTGATGGGAAGAACTTCATCTCCACATGACCACCGTCCATGCCCCTCTTTATTTGTCCTGGCAACAAATAACATCTGCCTTTATTATCCCAGTTGAGCTCTTAATTTTCCTAAATTAAGTTTTAAGGGATTTCTGGTTTGCATTCATGTCTGTATATAGATTTTCTTATTCCCAGGCCTCTTCATTCTTTTACATTACCTTCCTGGCCATGCTGAGCACCTGAGCTTCCATTCCTTATCCACTAATAAATCCAGGAAAAGGGTATCCCTTGAATGTGTCACAGAGAAGTCATCTGTGTTGTGAGACTACAGCCACCATAAAAGAGTCCCCAGGATTCTCTTCTTGAAACTGCTTTCATGTTTACTGTCTTCTGTATTCTGCGGAGCTGAGTCAGCCTGCCTCGTTATTCAAGTTCACACTTTTTCAGAGCATCAGACCCTTCCCCTTAGCCCACTTGTTCCAAGGCACAGACATTTTAGGGTGATAAAAGTGGCTTATTGCTGGTTTCCAAAGACTGAAGATATCCCTTCCATCAACTTCACTGCAGTGTCAAATGATCACCCCCCACCACCAATCTCTACAACAAGCAGGAAGCTTCTTCAACCTGCTTCTCACTAAAAACAAACAAAAAAGGCCCTAGATACAAATACACTAAGTCGCAAACTGCCTCATTTTTATTACTGTATTAAATTTAGGTGTGAATGAGCCAGTCTCTTCTCCCCATCAAGCAAGCATCTATCAGGTTTTGAACTAAGAAGAAAGAAAACATCTGTGCCAAAATAATGTCCTTTAAAGAGGACATTACACACACATATATATTTTTTTCTCATGTCTGTTTGAGTCCAGAAGTTCAATTACCAGAAATTTCATGAGTTGGTCTTTGGAATATTTTAAATTCAAGTTGGATTAAAGCAATAGTCAAAGTTTCTGCTAATCCTATTCCTCTTTCAAAGTAAGTTTGAGTCTTCTAATGGAAAAATACTATATATCTCCCATAGTAATATCTGGAGAAGTAGCGATCTTCAAAAATTACACAGTGTAAAAGGGCCTTCACACTAGCCTGGGAGAGTACAGTCGAGTCTCTCCAGATAGTCAGACATCTGCTGTGGACTTTATTCTAGGGGAAAGAAGCTCGAGCAGAGAAGTGCAGGCTGATGTGATATCCACAGGCCCTACCTGGACACTCTGTCTGTTACATGGCCAGTAAGGCCAGCAGCCAAGTGGGAGGTACCGAGGGCAGAGCTAAGGTGGTAGAAAAGACTGCAGATGAGGGAAAGCTGGGTAGCAGCTAAGGTGACCTGGTTTCCCTGAGACTGTTTGGGATTCAGCCCATAAAGTCCCATATGCCAAGAAACGCCTCAGTCCCAGGTACCCTGGCCCCGGCAGGAAATTAATTTCATACTCAGACTGAGTCACTTGGAGAGAGAAGGATATAGAAACTAGCAAAAGGATGGGCAGGGTTGAGAAGGAGCACAGGGCACAGGACAGCATCCCAGGAAGAGTAAGGCACCTTTATCTCATCTAAGCCTGAAGGTCCAGGAGAAGAGATAGTTTCCAGACCCAACAAAGAGAGCTGCGTAGAGGGAGCTCCCTGGGAGGAGCTGTGAACCCCAGTGGAGACATAGTACCAGCTGCAGAAACTTACTCTCCTCTCTCCTTCTGAGCTCTTGCCTTAGTCCCCCATTGGCACAAGCACTGGTTAGCAAATCACAGCCCACAGGCCAAATCCAGCCCACTGCCTGTTTTCTGTAAATAAAGTTTTATTGGAACACAGCCAGGCTCACTGATTTACCTATTGTCATATCTGCTTTCACACTACAATAGCAGAGTTGAGTGGCTGTGACAGAAACCTGATGTCTCCCAAAGCCTAAAATATGTATGATCTGGCCTTCTAAGGAAAAGTCTGCCGACTCCTGGGCTAAGCCCACTAGAAGCCAGGGGGCAGGGGAGCTTCACTTAGGGCAGAGAGTGAGGTGGAAAATGGAAAGGAGTAGGCCTGGAGGGGCCGACAAAGCGGCTCCGCTCACTCTGTAACTGTGACGTCTGGAGAACAATTGGGAGAATCAAGGCCAAGAAGCTGAAAACAGAGGCACCCCTCAATTACCCTGAGTGCTAACAAAATCATGAGCTTCTGAAGCAGCCATCCATGAACCAGCCCTTTTTGAATTAGGCTCCTGCAGAGAAGGTATAATTGTGGAAAGATGGGATTTGAAAAGGCCAGAGGCACTCAGCATCTTCACAATATTATTTGGGTGAATTTTCTGTAAATTCAGTCTTTTAAAATACCCTTTTTCTCAACATCCAAACAAAGTACTATAAGTTAGTAAACAGGATGTAGGGGTTTGGTTTATTCTTTGGGACAAGAACAATTAACTATTTCACAGTAATTCTCAATAGCTGAGTGACAAATATTAATTGAGCACTTACTATCTGCCAGTCCTGTAGTGGGTACTGGAGACAACATAGCAAGTAGGACAGATATGTTTTTCGACCCTCGTGGAGCTTAATTCAAGTGTAGGAGATACCAGTGAACAAGTGAAAAATAAGTAATGAGGATAATTTCAGAGAGAGAAATTCTACAGAGAAATGAAAACTGAATGATGGGGTGAGGAGAAGGACATTAGATGGCAGTTGGGAAAGTGTCTTTAATGAGGAGAACAATGAAGACTTTGTCTTCCAGGGTGGGGAAGGTCATCTGAGGCAGAGGCAGCAGCAAGCACAAAGGCAAGGCTTGGCTGCAGGGATATGCCCCTTAGTGGGAGGAAGGCCAGGTCAGCTGGATGGTAGTATGGTGAATGAGGCCAGAGAGTTAGGTGAGGCCTTATGGCCTATGATGTTGTGCAGAGAGGATTTAACAGACCAGATCTGGGAATGCAGCCTTGGAATGGCCTGTTTGCAAGGTTGGCCCTTGGCTGGCATCTGGGAACGTAGATTTCAGGAGGGTTCCCACCACCCCAACAGATATGGGTGTCTCAATGTGCCTAAACTGTTTGCACATAAAGTGTGGTTTATGCTGAACTGCATCCTTCTGGGAGCCTGGAATTTTGCTCCATACCAGCTTGAAGGAGCCCATGGGACCAGCATCAGCACAAACCCAGGGCACTCAGTCTCCAGTGAGCTTGCCTGGTTGGCAAATTTCTCATGTGTTGTCACAACTCCTTGCTGGAGGAATACTCATCTTGTGACTCCCCTGGGGGAGGATCCTTGTGCCTGGTTCCTCTGACTTGACTGCACGCACTTTTTCCCTTTGCTGACCTTGCTCAGCATCCTTATTCTATAGTAAATCTTTGCCGTGAGTATGACCACATCCTGAGTCCTGTGAGTCCTCCTAGGGGGTCACTGACAGTAGAGGTGGTCTTCAGGATCCTCAACACAAATGGCAGCATTTCATTCATTTTCTTGAGCCAGAACCCAGGGAAAGTACTTTACATAAACTTTCTCACGTAATCTTCACCACAAGTCTCTGAGGTTGGCAACCCCTCCCCGTCATCAACGCCACCATTTTACAGATGGACTTAATTAAGATTCAGAGAGTTTTCATACCTTGCTCAAGGTCACTGAGCTGAACCTGAGGGAGAATCCAAGTGGTTTAACTCCCAATCCTATGATTTGCCCTCTGGGCTCACCCACAGTATGCACACAGCCTGCAGAAAACTCAGGGATGTTTCTGCACATTTGATTTCGACCACAACGTGTTGCCCATTTTAAGACTTTAATCTATTTTACCATGAGATGCTCCAGCAAAGCTCATTCAAGCTCCACCTCTTAATCTTGATAGTGATTTTGAGCCTTTGTTGTAAGAAAGACTATTAAGATTTGGCAATAAGATTCTTCAAGGGTGATAAATATCCCTTTAAAGGGACTGCATATCCATTGACTGAATAACTCTGTCCTAAAAATGAAAGTCACACTTGGGGAATGGAAGGGTGGGTTATGAAAATGCAGATTAGAATGACTTTATTGGTTGAGTTGAATTCAGCTCGTCTTGTCACAAAGAAGTATGAGTTGGGTGGGTTCCTACCAAGCCGAGTCCGAGGCGTTATAGAATGCAGGCACTCGCATCAGCGGCCTCATAACGGAGTGTGATGTCTGCTGTTAAAGGCATCAGCAGAAAATGCCAAGGTGCTACTACTTCCATTACTCTGGAATGTACTTGTATTCTTTTGGGGAAAAAAAAAATCTCTTTAGGTCTGACTTTCTTTGTAATCAATATTTCTCAAAGTGGGTTACACACACCACTGTGGTTTGTGAGATAATTTTAGGCAGTATACTTAGATGAACATTTTTTTTAATTTGATAATTATGTCTTTATTTTAATGTTTGCTTCCTATATATAGTCAGCAATATTTTTTTTATTAAGCAATATCGATTTTCTATTTATGGTAGTGACAGATAATGTCCTTTCTTAATGTATTTGTGCCAAATAGTAAATTGATTTAAATAAAAGTAAACACAAAAGAAAATGTGGTTCTATTTAAAATATATATATAGAGAGAGAGAGAGAGAGAGGGAGAGGAGATTTAAGCTGGAGAAACCTTGAACTTGATAACTTATTCTGGGAAGGTTTGCAGACAGGGAATTTCAACAAAAGGCAGTAAGAGTGAGATGAAAGTAGGTATTAATCAGAATCAAAAGACAGTAAAGCCATGCTAAATTTTACATCAGTGTTTCTCAAAGTGTGGTCTCTAGTCCAGAAGCTTCCCTAGTAGCTGGGAGCTTGTTACTAATGCAGATTCTCAGGCCCCACCTTGGACCCACTGAGTCAGACACTCTGGAGGGGGTACCCAGCAATCTGTGTTTTCACAAGCCCTTGGGGGAGGGGGAGAGGTGCCAAGGCTCACTCAGGTTTGAGAACCACAGCATGAGATGATTCACCAATCACTCATTCATTCAATAAATGCAAATGAAACACCTTCTACACACAAGGCTCACTTCACACTCAAAACCCTGGGACGCCACAAAGGAAAAAGACATTTTAAACATTTTACTAAAGACGCAGGACACATGCTGTGAGTGAATCATGGTGAATTCTGATGAGCAGAGCCTGAGCAAATGGGTCTCTGCTGTACACAGAGGCTCTGGGGCTTGGAGCGGGATCTCCCGGGGTGTTTGCAAGGGAGACTTCCGGGTGTGCCCAGGACATATATTCATTTTACTGTCATAGACTGATCGAGCTGATGAAACTCTGGCCAAGAATAAATGTCCTTGGTTTGCTGTAGGCAAGCACGCATACAGATTGATCATCACAGCGAGGCAGGCCCGGCCTCCTCCTGTGTGTGAGCTGAGACCCTCAGAGGTGGGGGCATCTTGTATCTGGAGGCCAGGAGTGATGAGGCCACTGGTCAGCCCTGCCATGGCAGGGCAATTCCTCACCCTCTAGGGCCATATCCTAGGTGATAGTCCTTGTGCGTCAACTTGCTTGAAGTGGATTCGAGAATGATAGAGCAAGAGGAAGGGCAGAAAGAGGATCATTTTGTCTCATCAAGGGTTACAGCAACTGAGTTCACTTTCCCCAGGAAGTTGGCTGGGTGGGGACCACATTTGCAGCTTAAAATGCAGCCCCTGCATCCGAACGTAGGGCAGCTGTGGATTTTAAATCCAGGCACTATGTGACCTCAAAAAGAGAGAAGAGATGGGAATCTATAGTGCATATTCTCTGTGAATGTTGGAAGGAGCATAGACTGGTCCAGTACAGAAGCCACATGTGCCTATAAGATGTGCTGCAAGAGCATAAGGCACACTGGATTTCAATGACTTGGCATGAAAATAGAATGTAAAAGATTTCATTTGTAATACTTATACTGCTTACATGTTGAAATGGCACTACTTTAGATATACCAGGTTAAAGAAAATATATTACAATGAATGTTACCTGTTTCTTTTTACTTCTTTTAATGTGGTTACCATAAAATTTAAAATTATGGACATGACTTGGATTAGATTTCTATTGCACAGCACTGCTCCAGAGCGGGGGTCTGCTAACTTTTTCTTAAAAGGTCAGGTAGTAAATATTTTAGGTTTTGTGGACCAAGAAGCAAAATGGAGGATAGTATGTAGGTACTTAAATAAGCATTTAAAATGGAACTGTTTAAAAATGTAAAAACCATTCTTAGCTCGTGGCTGTAAACGAACACGTAGCAGGCTGGATTTGGCCTACCGATCACAGTACGCAGACCTCTGTTCTAGAGCATAACGTGCCTCAAAACATCCAACACGCACAGCTTCACGGACCCAGCAGGCCACTTGCGTGGAACCGGCTGTGTGAGCAGACATACATCAGGTGTGTGGAGACTGAGGCTCAGAGTCAAAGCTGAGCTAAGGAGACAGGTGGAACCTGCACCAAGGTGTGCAGAGCTGCAAAGTTCATGTTCTTAAGCACCATGCTTCACCAATAAAAGCCCTTTTTATGTTCTCCTTTTCTCATTTTTTAGGGAGAATCTTTCTTATGGTTGTATGACTATGTCAGATTAGCCCTGACCATACTTGGTCCCAAATAGATGCTCTTAAAACAAATAAACAAAGAGAATGCATAAGTGTTGGGGCCTCCCAGTGGTTTTAAAATCTCTCTCTAGCTTCTTTTTCAGCACAAATGACCAAGG
Source organism: Camelus ferus (assembly GCF_009834535.1). Taxonomy (NCBI): domain Eukaryota; kingdom Metazoa; phylum Chordata; class Mammalia; order Artiodactyla; family Camelidae; genus Camelus; species Camelus ferus. The sequence continues at coordinate 55,541,963 of NC_045704.1, read as the reverse complement.
ATTATGTAGCTCAGCCATCTAGTACAGGCCCCTACTTTCATGCATGAAGCACTGACCTTTAAATTCATTTGAAAGATACAAGCAGCCTGCCAGGTGGGGGGAAGAAAAGACCTCTAAGGGTCCAGTAGCAAGAATTGCATTCAGTGCATCAAGAGTTAATCCTCTGATGCTGCAGGTTATTAATACAGGAAATACAAAGCAGTCGTATCCTATCTTCTGCAAGCAGATGAGCTGGCTAGCACTGAATTGAGAAAATTATTATTTATTAAAACTGAGATAGTCACGGGCCAGTGACTAATCCTGATTGGGTTCAGAGACAATTCCCCACCCACTAGGCAAGTAATACATTTTTCAGAAAGGTGTTTTGTCAAATACAAAGTGCCAATAGCATTGTTATTCATCTGCTCTAGGCTCTCACGTGGGATCTTTTCACAGTATAATGGCAGCAACTGTGAAAAGACCCTCTACATGGTCAAATCCCACTTCCTCCTCTAAGTGGCCCCTGTGTTGTCAGCTTCCTTAGAGCTGGGGCTTCCTTCAAGCCTTGGTTGTGGCTCAGGTACCCCCCTAAGACTATGGGATTGGAGTGGATTGAAGACAGACCCCATCAAGTGTCTAGGTTGGCATTAGGCTCTTTCCTGGACACACAGAAGAACAGAGAAGGAGGGAAGGGAATCATTTTCCATTTCCACTGATTGCAAAGCAACACAAGGCCCTTGAGTAGTTAATAGAGAGAAGGTCAAAAGGGATGCAGTTGGAGCATGGTTTCCAAAATAATTTGACAAGGCTCCATGGGAAGCAGAATGGTAGAGCAAGAGGCTGTTGGATTCTTGGATGAGGTGAGACTTTGAAGTCAAGCAGACCCAGATATGAATTTTCATGCCACCATTTTCTACCTATGCAGCTTCTGCTGAGGCATTTCCTTCTCCAGGGCTGAAGTTTGGTACATCCATGATAAGGTCAGGTTGGTTTCCTGCAGGGTCAGTGAAGAACGGGCACTTTAATGTGCTTGGACCATAGAAAGGAAGTGCTACCTAATAACTCATATTATTAACATGAAATCAGAAAGCCCGAGAAAGTCTGAGATGTTTGGCTGGTATACAAATTAGAGAAGGCTCTTAGGAGTCTGATTTGTGTCAGCTGGTCTCTCATATCAGTTCTGCCTCTGCCTGCTCTCTGGGAATGCTGCCATAAACAACTGACTCATTTTAGGAGTAAGAAAGTATAATCCAGGGTTGGGAATTTTGTAGCAAATGTGTCGTATCTTTCTAGCTCACCAATGTAACAGACAATGCCAACCCATTGCTACATCTATTTCTCTGATGGTGTCTGGATCCAACATCAGAATTCTTCCCAACACAGTTTTTTTTAGCACCTACTGCCAAATAATTGGAGTTGTCACTTGAATCAAAATCTGGCCATCTTCCTTGGTGCAGTCAAATTTGTATACCATTTCAGTGGCTGGCATCCAGCAGATGATCAAGAAATTCATTTTCTTTCTATCCATTTGTGTTTTGGAATATATAGTTATTGTTTAGTGATGATTAATCTAGATGTATGAACTTATTGTAACATGGCAATGTTATCAAAACTATTTCAAATTGTTGCTTGTTTTGTTTCTTTGTGGTGGTAGTAGTTGAAAGAGTATTAGATTCATATATTTCACTGTGACTCGTGCACATGATTTATAAATCTAATTATAACTGTGGATAGTGACAGCAGGCTTCACATAGCATATAGATATTTGGTAGACTGCATTTTCTAATTTTCATCTGGATTTTTGTAACCATGTTGATAAAAGACAAAAAACAAAACAAAACAAAACAAAACAAAACAAAACAAAACAAAACAAAACAGAAAACAGGAGGAGGAAGATGAGGAGAAGAGGAGAAGGATGAGATGACGTTATGCCTAAGTTGCAAGTACCTATTTACTCTAAAACACTTAAAACTATGAGAAAGACTATGCATTAATTAGGGTTGAAATTAAAGCTCTAGACCTTGCAAAATTTATTTTCTAACTGGTCTCATGTTCATAATTAATGGCTAATATTTTGCCATTTATAAGGAACTGAAATAAACAGTGGTTTAATGAGATTTCACTAGGCTGCTTGCAAACACTCAAATCTTATTTTCAATCTATGAAAAATGTCTCCTTGACTCTTAATGCATTTAGGGCCAACAGTAACATCTTCATACATAAAAGATTCCATTCTGCTTTTAAAGAAGAGGTAATTATAAGATAGGGGTCACACAAAAGGTCTAGGTTTTGTGTAACTTCTACTCTAATTAATTTATCATATGTGGGATTTTGCTTTGGCTTCCAAGTGTTGATCTTTTATGGCTACCACATTCCATGTGATAATGGGTTTTATTCCTTCAAAAGGTCATCCTCGATATAATTTCACCGTTAACAGAGAGAACCTAGGAGAATGGGTGTTCTTGTATGTCATTGCATCGTGAAAAGTCATTCGGCAAAGTCCTGGGACTTTTTTGCCCTTACATGTTATTTCAAAATCAAGAAGCCAAGGCATTTGAACAAAAGGTGAGAAATTCAATTAATCGTTAGAAAGGTTGTCTTCACAATGGCAGCCCCAATGAAGCATATGGATCAACAGAAATGTTTGTAACTGAGAATATGTTTTTTCTTTCCCCTTCTGTTTCACAAGTGAAATGACCTGGATGTGACTGTTATTTTGTCTTGTATTTACTTTGTGGCTGGTTTTCTCGGGGTGGCACGATCCACAGCTGGGGTCCTCAGCCCTTTCATCATCAGGAAAGCTTTGTGTTGTTGTTTGGGTTGTTTCCTTCTGATGCTTCCCACACTTTGAAAAATGTGAGTCTTCCAAGCAAACTATAGTTATTAAGCAATAATTACTTCATTTCCCAGCACCTCCCTACCCTGACACTTAAAAAAAAAAAAATCAAAGACATACAAATTGTCATATAGAAGCATCTTAGATAACCAGCCAAGCTGAGATCATAGAATTCTGGCTCAAAGCAGAGAAACTTGATGTCGACCTAGTTCAGAATAAATGTATGGGTTCAGTCAAGATTTTTGAAATGCAGACAATTTGCAAATCACAATCACTGACTGCAAAGAAGTCCCTGCATTAATGCAGCTCCAAACCATTGTGCATGCAAATCACCAGGGATCTTGTTCAAATGCAGATTCTGATTCAGTGGGCCTGGGGTGGGGCCTGAGATTCTGCCTTTCTGACAAGCTCCCAGGTGACGCTGTTGCAGCTGGTACATGGACCACACTTTGAGAAGCAAGGCTCTGGATAATAAGGGAGACCAAACAGGCAATTGGATCACAAGATGATTCAGTTTCAGCTCCAAGAAAGATTTGTTAAGTACCTTCTGTATGCTGGGCCCATTATAACACTATGTGCATTTTTACATGCACTATGTTAATGGGGAAATATATTAATATTTTTCCTTCAATGGCCCATCCCACATCTTGCTGCATAAAATTTCTGCGCAATCCAGAAAAGAGCAAGACTGTGCTTGGGATTGGGATTATTTCCACAGCCATTATAGTATGCACATAACATCACTGTAACTGGCCTTCCTTCATGCATGGAATAATTTACAGATTAATTAACAAACATTTATGTGCCGGACACTATGCTAAGCAGTAGGTATATGGTGCTAAGAGAAATAGATACAGTTCCTGCCCTCAGGGAGTTTCGAGCTAGAAAGACTCTGACTGGTAAGAACACAAAGAAGTATGTAATTACATATATATGTATATGTATAATATATAAGCCTTAGAAAAAAGGGAATGCATTCTCTTATCTTCTTTGTGCTCCCACTCCTCACCCATTTACAAGCAAAGGAAACTAGATCCTCTTTTTTGCTTCTATTGTGTCACTATCCACTTGTTCTAGAACATTCACTATGCCAGGCACTGTGCCTGATGCAAACAACACTGCTCGCTGCTCTCGGGATGGGGCTGCACTCCAAGGGATGGGGGAGGACTTCCAAAATTAGTTACTCTCAGGGTTCAGCGTGGTGTGTGCATGACAAAGCCTCGAATGGCGTCTCTCTCTCTCTCTCTCTCTCTCTCTCTCTCTCTCTCTCTCTCTCTCTCTCTCTCTCTCTCTCTCTCTCGAAGTTGGCATTCAAATAGGCAGTGCTGAGTGAATAAATGAATGAAAGTGTCAACAAGTACAAGGTCAAGTGTGTTCCCCGTAGTGAGAATCAGAAAAGGTGCTGCACAGTGGCTCTTATTAGCTTTACGGGCAGACACAGTAGGGTATAGATCCCACCCTGTCATCATCCAGCTCTTGGAAACTTTGTTCTTGCTTTTGGAGGAAGAAAAAAAAAAAGGTAACATTATTTTCCCCCTAGGATTGTTGTGGGATTAAATGAGATAATATCTGTGAAATGCTTACTCCCTGGCCTGGCAAACAGTGAATATTCATTAAGTAAGAATGCCGGTTACTCGTAATGGCATCTTTATTATTATTTTTCTAATGATTATTATAGAAGTGGCATATGATACAACCCTCAAAGGAGATGAAGGATTTTGACACAAGGAGATGATGAGAAAGGTTCTACAGAGAAAATTTCTTTAAGAATCAGATTATTGCTTACACATTCAATAAATACGCCACTGGTTATTTGTGCTTGCCAGGGAATTAGGTGAAGATTAATTAATATTTATAAAGTATTTTGATATACATGTAATATCTAGTAAGCAATTAGTTCTGTAACACAAAGCCAAATCCTTTTACATACCAAACAATGTAAAACAAACTGAATACAGCTGTGTAAGAAGGAACAGAATTTCATTAACCCTTTTTGTAGGAAATATGTAGCCAGTTGTATTTTTTCTTTCAGTAATTTTCTTGCTGATTTTCTCTGGCTTCCTACTGCATTTTCCCACCTTACCCCCTGCAGACCCAAATCAAATTCTTTCCTCTTGGGTAGCAGTGAAAAGAGGAGTGGGATGAAGGCAAATGCAATTCTGGCCCCTCTTGCCTGGGAGGTGCTCTGAGCCCAAGAATGTACAAGTGGTTTAACAAGGAGGCAGGCAGGGCTCCCATATTCCACATCCATCACCCTAGTTAGGTGGTGTTAAAAGTGATACGCTCCCTTGTTTTAAAGATTTGCACAGAGAAGAAATTTGGGGAAGGAATAATAAGAAAATTGGGTCAAAATCAAAGATGTTGCTCATTGATGGCGCTTTCTCCATCTCTCCCCAGTCCCCGTGTCCACATATACATGTATATTGCCAAGCCTCTGGCTGACTTAACTGGGTTCTCCCAACCACTTCTGTTTTCCATGTACCATCCTTACTTATGGACAATATGTTGCTATGTACCCATAAACCTCTTGTCCCCACCTTTTTCTAATGTCCATCACCCTAGCCTAAAAATTCCAACCCTGTGTTCACTATGGAAGCTTCTGACCCTTGAAAATTTATCTACAAACCTTGTCCATGAATTAGATACAGAAGGAGTTACTGTAGAGGGAGTAGATGTCAGAGGTCCACCTTCCTCTCTAACTCCTGCACCCTCTTCCTAGATGCAGCTTCAGAAATGGTTCCTGGATGGCACTGAGTCTTACCCTAGTGGAAGCTTTTCTCATCAAATATACCCAAGCTAAACTACCAGAGTAAATTCATCCAGAAATGCATCCTCTTTAACCTTTCAAGATGGGATGATCAACTGTCTCTGCCCAGGTCTGAAAGGCTCCCAGAAAGCAGGACTTTCAGTCTTAGATAAACCAGGATGACTGGTCACTCCATTCCTCTCACCCTCTAAGGGATACGGATCTGATCATGAATAAACAGGAGGCTCTGGCTCCATGCCACACTCACACCCCACTTGATCATCCCTACACCACAAGTTGTCACAATTATTTCCCTCTTTACCTATTACTGTTCTGTCCAAATAACCCAACCAATATCTGGCCTACTTCCCTTGGAGTGAAAAGGGCATCAATGCTGAGCATATTTTTAAAGCAGTTTTTAGACCCAATCCTCCCCAGAGGCACCATGCCTTGTCTCTGTTTCCTCACAGTGGGGGACTATTTTGTGAAGCCAAAGATAGGAGCTCAGACACCGCCCAGAAGGAAGCTAGCCTAGCTCAGTCTACTGACTCCCTTGCCTCTGTAGTGTCCTTCCAAGAAGGGTGGGACCTGCTTCTCTAACTACCCTCACTGAAAGCACAGGACTTAGCGCTCTATCATGAAACTTTCTTTCGGCTCCTTCCCAATCATCTTCTGGGGCTCATTGGTCAGAACCCTGACTGTCTGGGTTGCAGACCCTACACTGACCCCCTTGTATCCTTGGAGACTGTAGCTGTCTCTGGAACCAGTAACCAAAGACCTCTTGTGGCTATACAATAAATCCTTATCCAAAACAGTAAAGATGAAGATATCCTATAAGAAAGAAGTTCACAAGATGACTAAAGCACTATCTGCTTGGACAATAACAAACTGAAACTCTCTCTGCCCCCTCCTAATAGCCCAACAGACATATTTTACTAAATTAACATCATTCTTTTTTTTAAAGAAATTACCACCAGCAGAGCAAGGCTGCGGCTGTGTTGCCTGGGTAAGATATGAGCCAAATGTGTCCACAGACAGAAATAACCCCTACCTAATCAACTGGCAGAGGATAAGCAGAACATGCCAAGGACTTGATGAATCATTCCAAACCCAGCCATGTGGCATCCTTCTGTAATTAGCTCAATTTTGCATTCTTAGTACCTTTCCCAAGTCCCCTGAGAGCGAACCATAGTCTTTCTCAGCATCTCCAGTTGTTGAAACTTGAAAACCCACCTCACCTTCTTGTGGTCAATATCTGCTAATGCCACATTTTAATCGCTTTTAGGTGTGTATGCTTAATCCTGAAATTATCTAAGATGCCTGCCAAAGTCTTTCACCAGCAAATCCACTAAGTTACTTACAAATCAAAAAAAGCTTATGGAACAAATTGCCACACTCAGTAATTTTACAAGGACTTTTCATTGTACAAAGCAATTTAAAATTATTGGGGCACTTCACCTTTTTTTTTTTTTTCCTCCATAAATGCTTCAATCTGGAAGTTATTGGGATTCTATTCCTGAGATGAGAGAGGTAATTTAACTTTTCTGGAGAACTCTTTATACAGATACATATAGTAGAAGAACCTATTTTAAAAATGACTGAAGCTCTGATCACATGCAGTGTTGAACAATTTAAAATTACTAAAATGTTTAAAATTTTATCAATGCTTCAAGTTTGGGACTGAATTTGAGATTGTATGTAGAAAATAAAAACCACAAGGAGTATTTTATATCAGTGTCCTGTCATTATTAAAATCAGAAGTTCAATTTGGACGGTGTAAACCTCCTGCTATATACTGAGGCATTGCAGTTCTCACACAGTCTGACTTCAAGTGGAAGCAACCCTCTGCTTTCAGGTCTTCGTCTGGCTCTTGTGTGGCTATTTATAGCAAAGTGATTCAGAATCAGAATCACCTCTCCCTCAGCAGACAATGTATCTCGAAAATAGTTGTTAAAATTGTTTAGATCTAGGAGAAATAGGCCAAAGAAATTTTAGTCCTCACTAGTCATTAAATTTAAAATTGGATCAAAAACACTTTTCAGCTAATGAGAAGTTTGTTATCATTTATTTTGAAGCATCAAGAACAAAAATGAATTGCTGTATTCCTAGAAAGTGAGGCATTATTTAAAGATGGCATAACACAAAGGGGACTCCTGAATTCTGGTTATGAAAATAGGGTCACGGATAGGGGCTGAAGAGCTGGGTGCCCCTTCATTGCTCTAGCAGCTGAAGGGGAGATAGACCCATGTTGTCTGACCACCTTCTGATGTTTACTGATGAAAATCATAGATGAGAAGCCCTTTGAAAAAAAGTCATTTATCCCTGTCAAAAGTTTTTTCTGTTTTCATATTGAAAATTTGAAAGAAACATCAAAGTGGAGAGAGTCATATAATGAAACTCTCTGTCTCTATCACTCCATCTCAATATTAGAATTCATGGCTGCCCTTGGTTCAAATGAACACCCTTCCTCTTCCCCAGGTGTCCTTAAAGAAAATTCCAGATATCATACTATCATCTGTAAATATATCACATGTCTGTAAAAGATTGAAGCTTCCTTTTTTTCTGTTGTTTAACATGAGCACAGTACCACACCTGAACAAAAATAACAAGAATCTGTAAATGTCACTAAATATCCAGTCTGTGTTCAGATTTTCCTAAGTACCTTATCTTACAATTTTTACAGCTTATTTTTTTTATTAGGTCCAAACTGAAACCAAATATTATAGTTAAGTGATAAATCTCTTACGTGATTTTAATTCATAGAGTCCTCATCCATTATCTGGCTTGTTTTCACAGTGCAGATTTGGCTGGTACATTCCTATGGTGTCACAGCACACGTTCCCTGTCTGCTGTGTTTCCTGCAACTAAGTGGTTATATCCTAGAGGCCTGATCAGATTCAGGTTCAACATTTTTGGCTGAAGATCACTTCATAGGTGGTGGTGGTCTAGATTTCCTTCAGGAAATACAAATGTCTGCTGGTCTCTCTCGCTATTTTATGACGTTAGCAATCAATGATGGCCATTGGCCTAGATCCACTCTTAAAGCAAGGGTTGAGAATTCATAATATTCTATCACTTCTTCACTTCTTTGCTGTAAAGAGAAACTCCCTTTATCAACTGTGCAGTTAGCTCCATGAGCAATTCTTAAAGGGAAGGCAGGATAAGTGTTTGCTTGCTTTCCTTTCAGTTTACCAGTTTCTAAAATAATAAGAGGTTTCTGTCATCTTTGAAAGGTGACCAATAAGCCTTTTTGTGTTTTCCCTATCATTATGTACTTGTGGATTTAAACATATTTGATGTGTTTCAATCCACAGAAATTACTAATCCTGTTTTGATGCTCAAATTGCCTCATCTTTGGCCTCCTGATGTCGGTGTCTCTCAAGGACGTGAACTAATAAGATCAGGTAACTTCTTTGCTTTTTGATATGACAAGATTTTACATATTTATCTGGTACATTTTCTGCCCCAGAGGTGAAATGAACCATTTCCCAAGGAGGCATGGCTGCATTTGCTGGGAAATGGTAATTAGAGATCATAATCTATTTGCTAAGGAAGCTCATCGTTATTGGGTTGGTCAGTATTCGTAGGCCTTTTTAACAGAGATAGAATACATGAATTTTTAAGTAAAATATGTAATGAATTCATATTGATAATGTTACTTCCAATTCTGCCCTTTAACATTTTTAATTAACCTCATCGAACTTACATCTGTATTTTTTAACTCTTAACACCTTAAAATTCTAACCCTCCTGAAAACTAACGTGATTACTCATTTGTTTTAGCTCTCAATAAACACAACAAAAGCAGTAACAATATCAACACTACTTTCAACAATGGTGTTACTAAAAACAGTTAAGATTTCCTTTTTCAGTTTTTTTTAAAAACACCTTTATAAAGTGTACCCTCTAATGGATGCAATCAAATTACTGTGTTTTAGAGAGATTTGGGTCGGGTTCTCTCTGGGGGTTATGGCCATTGCTGAGTACACATTTAGGTTCAGTTTTTTTCTCTGACTTTTGAATTTTATAATGGCCTTGTTATCTAGTTTAATTTTCTAATTTACAAAACAAAGTTTATTCAAAAAAATCTTTTTTCCCTGTTCCCTTGTTCCACACTTCTCACTTTTGGTAACTGTCAGATTGTATTTCCCAGAAATGGCCACAGCAATACTTTCAGTTGTACATGTTCTTTCAGACTTTACCATTTCCCCTCTAAGATGTGAAGCCTGTTTTCCCCTCAACTCACTTGAACCTGGGTTAGGCCCTATATAACTATCTCAAAAAGTGGAATGTGGCAAAAGTGACACTGTGACTTCTGAGACTAACTTCTGTGTCACCCCTTGGCCAGCCTGGCTCGTCAAGGCTCTCAACAATCAGCTGTGAGAAGGAGGGACACAGAGAGGGCAGGCCTCCCCTCACCTGGAACCACCCTGGCAAGGCCACACAGAGTGCACCCCAGGCCAAATTCACATGGGCCAACTCCAAGCCTGGGAAACGTAGTCATCTACCTAGCACTGCCTCCTCATTAGTATAAATTTTTAAAATATCCTTATGTCAACACCATAAAGGTAATTTCCTCTTGGAAAGGACACTAATTCATTTGCTTTAAACAGTCATTAATGTTCCAAATTTCCCCTCAGAATTTCATGTCAATGATCCTATGGGGAATTTGAAAGTATAACCAGACAAATAATGATGTGAGGAAAATGTCAGATGAGAACTGTGAATGTGTTACGGGCCTTCAACTAATATTGTTGCTGATGGAGTTCAAGGATTAAATACTCATCAGTTTGCAACTTTCCACGGGAGCCCATTTCTCCCTGACAGCAGCCAGCACCAGCTTGCCAATAATGATTGTTTCTGCTGTAACTGATGACTTTATCTAATGAGGAGCTCACGGTCTCAAAGTCACAAAGCTCACCCCTCATTGGGAGAGGCAGGTCCCAGGGACTTACTGGGTAGGACTCCTCAAGAACAGGGGCAGGCTTCTCCACATGAATAAAGGTAACCCACCACATGACTGCAGCCAACATCAGCACTCCTGGCTCAATAGAGGGATGGAATAGTTACACTTGGGGCCGCACCCAGGAAATCTGGGGCACTAGTGTATCGTCTTTATTAAAATTGTAAATCAACTACATGTCAAATAAATAAATACATAAATAGATATCTTTTTAAAAAAGAATGTCTCTTCAGACCTAAATCTCTCAGGCAGATAAAGTGTGAGTCTCACATTGACTCGCATGCCTTTGGGAAGGGATCCTGTCTATCATATTCACCTTCAAATCCTCAGTGCCCACCGCAGACCTGTAACAAAGTGGATAATCAATAAGTATTTGTTGAATGAATAAATGAGTGGTTTATCTTTTACTTCTGGGGCCTTGGGAATAACTGCAGTGAAGTTCCAGAAGCAGAATATCTGGTTTCAAATCCTGCCTTTACTATTAACTAGTTACAAAACCTTAGAGAAATTAAGTTCTTTCATCATCTATAAAATGGGCATAAAATAGTTCCTACCTCACAGGGTGAAAGGACTATATGTGCTGATATACATGAAGCATTTGGAACAGTGCCTTACGCACTGTAAGAGTGCAACATCCGAGCCCTTCGTGTCGTATTTTTGGTCACAAGTTCACAGGCACACTGAATACCCAACACGTGCCAGGCCCTGCACTTGGCGCTTTACATGCACTGCTGGCTATTTCACATCCCTCCTGGTGGTACTGCCATTTTAATGAGGTGGTAAGAACAAACCAAGGATATTTCCAGCAGTATCTTACTTGATCCTCCCTGTGTCCCTCGTAACAGATACAATTATCCCTGTTGTAATGACAAAGTAACTCAGAGAAACCGGGGATGTATTCACATAAACGACACGCACAGGGCAGAGCTGGGATGGACTTCCGGCCCGTCTCACTGCAGCATGCCCTCCTCTAACTCCTGCTGCTGCTTCTCAGAAACATTTCAAAGACCCTTTTTGGCACTAGCAAGCTGCTCTGCCTACTACTCCAGCCCCCTTACTCTGTTCTCCTTTTGCTATTCCCATGGCACTTGTCACCTTCTAAAATAATATGTGATTTACTTTCTTATCATTTATTATTTATCTCTCCTGTTAGAATGTCAGGGCTGTAAGCAGGGAGATCTTTGACCTTTTTGTTCAGCGATATATTCCAGACGTCATGAAAGTGCCTAGTACATCAAGGGCACTCAATGAATTAAGGGAGGAAGGAAGAAAAGAATAAGAGAAGAGAGAAAAGGGGAAGCTAGGTGATGTCTCCTACCCGCTTCAGGGCTATCTGGTCCCTGCTCAGTGGCTTGTCCTCCCGGATAACTCTGCCAGAAACGCACGTGTCCTATTTTCCCGGCTGCGATTCTTCTAATACAAAGTGGCTAGAGACAGGAAAATAGAAGAGGCAGCCAAAGAGTTAGGGAGGACCTGTCCCTAGATAGGGACAGCTCTGTGACAGACAGGAAGGAAAAGCCGTGGATGCAGGGAGTTTAGAAGAGTTTAGAAGCTTCTTTCAGAATGAAAGAGATGGGACTTCATGAGTTCTTAGTACACTGCTCCTCACATATTCATTCTAAAATATGTTGATGTAGGAACTGGCATGTGAGACTTGAATCTGTATCATTGTCCCTGGCTGATGGCTATAAAGGTTCAATGCCTCCATTTTCTGGAAGGTTATCTGAAATCTACCCTCACGCTTAGCAGGATAAAATGTTATCTGATTAATTTAGATCAATTGATTGATTGTTTTTATAATTATGGGATTACTCATCTAGCAATCAGGAGATTACTCTGAGGCAATAAAAATACCCCAAGCAATGAAACCTATCCAGTTTGTGTGTAGAATTTGTTTTCTCTCTCTCTCTTTTTTTTGCCCCCCCTCATAAAACTCAATCTTATATTTCTCAGTATTGAATAAATAGAAATAATCACATATGCCCAGTGGTTCTGCTGAAAGAATATCCACACAGTCTTCGACAGCACCCCTGGCAAAGCAGCAGTGTGCAATTACTGATCCTCAAAAAGTGCTCAGAGGGGAGTAGCTTCTGCCATTGAAAATGCTTTATAAAAGCATAACTCATTTCACCTTTAACCGTGTTTTCTTCCTTATTCAAAGTAATGACACCACTAACAGCAGACTTGTTTTCTGTGTGCAAATGTATGAATATGCAAATGCAGTGGCAGAGAGAGCCTTTTTTGGAGACTTGCCCTAGACCTCTTGCATGCAGCTGAAAGATGCCTGTGGCCAGATCTGAGGTGCCACCACTGCCTTCCTTTGTAAAATATTCCCTTTTCTGTCGCTATTAATCCAAAAGTGTTTAGAACATTTTAAGCACATTCAAAAGGCCAACAATGACATCTTGTTGTGATAATACTATAAACTCTAAATGGAATGCAAAATCTTTAGCTCTCCCACCCCTTTCTGGCAAACTCCTACTCCTCCTTCAAGAGTCAGTTCCGATGCCATTATCTCTTCTGCACTCTCACATAGCTTTTTATTTCTTTTCATGGAAATTATCGCATTATATCTTAATCATTTCTCCATGTATAGTTTCTAAGAGCAGCTCAAGGACCAGATGTACTCAAATGGTGGTACTTTTTTTTTTCCGCTTTTGTCCTCTTTCTGTTAACATTATTTAAGCATTGGAATGGAATGAGCTTTCTTGTCATTTAGCCCTTAGTTTGAATGTCAGCTTCATAATTTACCAGCTGCTTGGACTTGGGCAAGAAACTTAAACTTCCAGAGCCTCAAATTCCGCTATGTGACATACATAGCAGGGTTGTGGTGTACATAAAAAGGGAGACTAGATGAAAGCTCCCTTCAGAATTAGGCTTTCTGAAATACACACACACACATTCACACACAACACATATATGCACACATCACCCTATACATATATGTGTGCATACATGCATTCATATATAAACATGTGAGTGCCCCTCTATCTTCAAATATATAAATATCCATGCACTTATATATAAATGTATAGGTGTGCGTGCATGTGTGTGTATGCATGCATTTATATATAAACAGAGATGTGTATATGTGTATGTATCTTCATTTATGTGTGCATGAATGTATTCTATATAACTGCACGTGCGAACTCGTGTATGTGTATGCTCAGACATTTAAGTATAACTACATATGTGTGTGTGTGTCTGTGAGTATTTTTTCAGTGTTGCAGCCATCACTCCTCCTTGGAGGCAGCTGGAGACCAGAGTGTAGATTTCACGGGGCTAATACGTACAGAGCTAATGCATTTAGCAGAAATACATTGCTAAAGAAAGTGAGGACAGCTGACCTGAGAAGAGCTGTTTGTCAATATACTGAGTCAGGAGGGGTTGGACCTGGATGCTGTTGGAGCAGAGCAGGATCATAACTGATGAGAGGAAACCCCCAAGTTCAGAGTTGTGATCAGGAAAAGGAATGGGTACCCACAGTAGAATTGGTGGACAGTGAGTAGAAGAAAGTGAAAAAAGAGGTAAGGCAAGCTACAGAATGGGATTTCAGGGTTCTCTTAGCAGCAAAATAGTCTTATTCTGACCAGTTCACTTGGCTGATTTGTATTGGCCTCACACGTGTATTAGGGCTTAGACGTCTCATCTTCCAGAAGTTCTTCCTCATCCTCTCTCCTCTCACCACAGAACTCCCTTAAAATCTGTATTCATTCCACTGGTAGCAATAATGATGTTGTCCTTTAATTGTCCCCTTTGCAGAGTTTAAGTTTCAGGAGTGCGGGGATTATGGTCTGTTCCCTGCTGAGTCTCAGGAGGTATTCAGTAGGGAGAGTGTGGTGGTGGTAGTGGTGGTGGTGATGATGATGATAAAATGTCTACACACAATCTTCCTCTAATCTTTGAACCTCATTTTTTTATTATCTCCCCTTCACTCTACAATAACCTCCTTGTGATTCCTCAGACACACTAGGCACTTTCCCACCTCAGGACTTCAGTATGGAATGTTACCTATGCCTGGAACATTCTTATTCCCTAACCCCTTTCAAATTTTAGCTCAAATGTTGCTTTCTCAGTAAAGCCTTCCCCAACCCCCTTATGCACAATTACAACCATCTCTTCCCAACAGTGTCCCCCGCTTTATGATTCTTCATAGTCTTCACCAACCTCATGCACAAACACGCCCACATTTTACCCATTTTTCTCTCTCCTCTCCACAGGAATATGAATTCCTTGAGTGTAGAGACTTGTCTATGTCTTCACACCTGTATCACTAGGGACTAGGGCCTAAACAGTGCCTGGCACAGAGTAGGTACTCAATAAATATTCACTGAATGAATGAATTCAGATGGCAATGAACAGTTATTACCACTGGAAGAAACAGTGATAGCAGGAAGGCGGCCGTGGGTTTCTGCAGGAGAGAGGCTAACTCTGAGGTCCCTGTGGGAGCTGGCCTTTGGCCCCTAATTTGAGTGCAAGGCCGATTCTGCAAATACTCTCCTCTTAACCAGAATAAGCCTATTTCTGTCAGCAATGCCCCAGACCAAGTGTCCCAGCTTCTGCTTACTGTCACACACTTTGCAATGCACTCCTTTTTATTCTGAAACAAAACACAGTAATGTATTTTACCAGCCCTAAACACGTGTCTTGCATTCAGAAAGAACAGCATTTTCCTTTTTCCCAACAGTCATCTGTGGTGTTAAACTGCATATAATTAAATTAAAAGCATCTGTGAACTCTCTGAAATATAATGCTTTGAAGAAATCTCAAATTATTGTAATTAAAGCTGTTGAGACCCCGCAGTATAATACTGGTCAACAAACAGTGCCAGTAAAACGATATTCTACTGTCAGGGACGCTGCTCTTCACAGTGGGAGATTCGAGAGCCAGGAATGGGAAGGAGAGACCGGGAATGGAACAGTGTTCGAAAGGGGCACCATTTGGAACAGAATTTCAACTAATCACTATTCCCACCTGACTTCTATTGAGATTTCGTAGGCTTCAATGAGAGCAGCTTGTTTTTGAAAATGGAAATAATACCTAACATTTATTGAGCACTTTCCAAGTTCTAGGCATTGTTCTAGGCACTGGACACACACTAGCTCATTTAATCCTTGCAACAGTCTGCAGAAGTATGTGCCATTACTGTCTCCACTGTGTGGGTGAGGAAACCGAGGTCCTGTGACTATTAACAGATGAAAGCTGTGAAAAGGATGCTCACATTCTGTCCTCGGTAGGGCCTTGACCCTTACCCTTCTCTACTCCAAGCTCTTACTGCATTGTTGCCCCTATACCCTGCAGGGCTGTCTGCTAACTATGCAATTCCTCAAAGTACCCCACTGTGCACAAAGGTGGATTTTCAACTGAGCTTGGAGCATAAAAGGCAAGAAAAGAAATGAATGAGACATTTCTTAACTGTGCTCCCTGTGTCTGGCACTTTGGAATGTTCACTCTTGCACAGGGGTTCAGTGAGGGTGGGAATCATGCTCACTTTGGGTAGTTAACCAGTATTTGAATAGGCACTCGGGTATGTGTTAAATGGATGGATCTCTACAATGGTTCTCCAATGTAGGCAAGGTTCTCCCTACTGCTTGGATGATAAATTGAGTCTTAGAGAGGACAAGAGACTTATTCAAGGTCCCAGAGTGAATTAGGAAAGAGTGATATTTGAAATCAAGATAGACTGAACTTCAAGATCTATGTTTTCTAAAATGGAGCAGGTGGCAGAGGTCATAGGTAGGGACAGCATCAGGCAGTCTGAACTAAAAAAATTTTGTTTCAGTTTGTTTTAGTGGTGAAGACTTAGAAATCTGGGGCTCACAGTATCCATGATGATGGAAAGAGACATGTAAAGGCTGGCCCTGGTCGTCTGGGGTCAGCATGGCCAAAGCAGAAGGATTAGTGGCCACAGGCAGCCTCCAGGAAGCTGCTGCCTTTTTGAAGCCTTTTATCTTAACCCCAGGTATCTCTGCACGCTATCTACAGAGAAGTACTTTCTGCACTTAAAAAGAGCCCGCCAGCTAATACCATTACTGGGCCCTTTGATGCATAGAAGAGTCCACATCAGTCAATAAGGTTTTAGTATCTGAGTCTTAAGAGGCTTGCAACCCCAGATGGATGTGGGGGTCAAAAGCAAGTCTTGGAAAACTCAGAGATACTGCAGCTCTGATCCCAGGAAGAGGGACATGTGGCTTTAAAGCCCCAAACCCATCTTCACCACAGATCCCTTCCCAAGGATGGCACTTATTTTTCAACCACCCAGAGCCCTTAAATCCAATCTTTCCTACCTAGATAATGCCTTTCCCAATCCCAATTTCAAAACTCACTCAGGAAGCATTAACAAAGCAGCTCTGTTTCCAACTCACTTCAGCACACATTCACCTACAGGTCCCACAGGTGTATAAAGCCCTTTAGAACTCAATGCTCCCAAGCTAACAACATGTGCTTCCAAGAGAAAGGGCCCTAAGTCCTCTCTGAAGACCTACTTCAGTCTGCATTTCACCAGTGCAAGACTTGTAGCAAATTGCTTTGCCTTCTAGAGCAACTGAAGGACTTCTCTTTAAGATGGGGTCAAGACACACCTACCATTAAAGGCAGCTGAACCATTCATTCAACTCTCTGCTATAAAAAGTGAATACTTCCCTCATGTTTTGAAGTATATCTCCTTCTATCCGCTCAGGAACTATCACTGATCCCTTCTCTCCTACATATTGTTACCTCTGCCTAAAATGGATCCTTCTTATAGGCAAGTCTCTCTTACTAGAGAAGAAAGGAAGGAAGGAAGTCTCTATGTCTACCTCCAACTACTTCCTATCTGTTTCCTTAGCAGTCAAAATTCTTAAACGATGTGTCTATAATTTCTATTACCATTTCCTCTCCTCCCAAATGGCTTCCACCTCTATTACTCTATCAACACAGCTCCCATAGAAAAATAAACACCCTCTGTTGTCACTAGATCCAACAAAGAACTTTCAGGGTTTTTTTTTTTCAACTTTCTGTTTACTTGTCTCCCATCTTCTTACTGAAGCACCACCTCCTCTTGTCTTCCCCACCACCTCACCTGGGTTTCCCCCATTTCTCTAGTTGTTCCTCCTTAGTCTCATTTTTCAGCCTTGTCTGCTTCTGCTAGCCACTGAATTTGGAAATCCTTTAGGTTACTGCTTGTCACTCTTCTCACTCAGTCCATCTCCTATGGGCAGTTTCAAATAGGATGAAAGCTCCAATTACTGTGCATATCCTCGTGACTTCCTAATATTTATCTACTGCCCTGGCCTCTCCTGTGGACTTTCAGATCCAGTAAGGTAGCTCTGCAGGAACTAGGAAAGTAGTTACTTTCTTTGCGTAAGATTCCCTCCAAGTGACGACATCTCAGTTCCCAAAGGCAATCTGTTTACATAATGACTGTTAAGAGATAAATAGGGTAGGAGACGCAGTGTGAAAACAGTTACTCAAAGGGTGGTACATTTCCACACAGTTTGCTTCTCCACTGAGGAACAACTTCCCCCTACTCTGGTCTCACCGCAAGACTGAGGATAGAACCTTTGCCTGTCTCTACTTCAGATGCATATGTCCTACGGTCTATTTCATATTTCTGTGGGGATACTTGAGAGGCACCTCCAACTCAACATGTGACAAACCAAACTCAGGGTCATCTTCCTAAACCTGGCCCTTTCTGACATTCCATTCTCAGTAAATCCAATAGCATGAGCCAAAACCCTAAGTGTCACTCTCGACATCTCCCACATTTCTATACTAATACATCCCTAATTTTTGTAGATTTTCTTTCCGTCAACCACCTCTAATTCCATATATATCTCTCTGCCTCCTCAGTTGAGAGCAAGATGCCTTATGACTGCTTATTTGGAATAATGCAATGGCCTACTATCTGGTCTCTTTGCTCCCTGCTTCTCCCTTTTCTGGACGCTGTAGTTTAGGGGTTCTTTAGATGGGAAAAATGCATCTTTATATGCCTTAAACTCTAACTGAAATTTAGCATTTCCTTTAACTATGAATGTAGGCAACAAATCACAGCAATATTAGCAGTAGCTCTGACTGTGTCATCAATTATAGAAAGAAATATTGTATCACATTACAGTTGTTGCTGATATTCTGAAATATAATCTATACTCATCACTACTTCAAAATTATGATAGTTATTAAGCCTGTGATTAAATCTGGTTATTTAAGGCATTAATAAAGTTCATATATACACTTCTTTATTAATGTCTTAAATAACAGGATTTGATTGCAGGTTTAACACATACTTATATGTGTTACATAAAATATATGCAGTGCTAAATGTTTTAACAACTGGCTCTTGGTGTGCGTGGGGGGTGGGTTTGATTTTTAATGTTCACCAATTTTCATGGTGTAAATACTCCCATCGTGGCCACGTTCAAGCTACTGACATGATATCACTGAACATGGAGTTAAAAAGCGAAGTGCACAATCAGCTCTTACAAGCTGGTGGGAATGAGCCAGTTCTGGTACGCTGCTGCATAGATATTACTCTATCACAAATATGTTCCTTTAATAATTAGAAAACGTATCAAACTATTACAGTATACATAAGATATAGTATAAGCAAGAGTCTATCATAATTCTAAGTATTTGAGTCTATGCATCTAAATACAACATTCTGAGATGGGGTCCACAGGCTTCACCAGACTGACAGAAGGGTCCATGGCACAAAAAAGTTAAGAGCCCTTGCCATTCTCAGAATAATAGTTGCAAAGAGAAATCTGATTAAGACTGTGACCCCCATGTGCAGATGCCTGCCCCCAAGACACACACACACACACACACACACACACACACACAAATCCTGTTAATGGATTCCCACTGCTCTTAGGATAAAGCCCAAATCCTTCAGATGACCTACAAAGCCATGCAAGGCCAAGCCCACTTCATCTTCTCTCTTCTGCTCACGCTTTTCACATCCACAGCTCACGACTGACTGGAGGGTGCATTTATAATCATTGGGCATTAGTCTGTGTGTCTCTCCTGGATGGCCCCCACCCCTACCTCCACCACCACCAGGCACTCGGGAATCTTCTCTGCTGACCCTATGACCCACTGCTGCAGCTGGGAATCAGATCCCAGGGTGTCCGAGTTGTGGGCTAATGCTGCAGTCTGGATGGCTGTGCTATTTACACTGTCAGAGAAAGGAACCCTTGTCCCTTGGGGCATCTGTCTCCCCAGGTCACAGTCAAAGTTTTTAATGGGTCTCCAAACACTTTGCAATCCTCTGAATACAGTATTATTGGGGACATAATTAAGGTTCCCAAGGATTAGAGGAAACTTTCCAATGTTTCCTTGCTGTATCTTCCTTGCCGGCAGGATCCTCTCATTACTCTCATTTGGCAGACATTTGTTTTCTCCCTGACTTTCGCAAAAAAAGATAGATTTTGCCTAATGAGCTGTAGTCTTAGGCCCTCAATCTTCAGTCTTCTGTATCTCTCTTTACTGCAGGTTACTCTTTTGTTGAACCATGTGTTGTTGTGTACACATTCAAAGAGTTGTCTCTGGGTAATGTTTCATTTAAAGAGAAAAAAGCTGGGCACCATGTCCTCAGCTTGAAGTGGAAAAGGTTTCCTCTTTCAATCAATGACAAAGGTCAGCAACTAAGTAATTTCTAATCACTGTTGGCAAACATGCGACAAGGCAGAGACACAGGGCCATGGCAGAATTCCTCTTTGGGGGATGCTATTTAATAGAGGGGCTTATGGAGAATGAACTGAGGTGCCTTAAAAGCAAGTCTATGTATCAGTTAATAAAAAGGCTGTCTGTTTTTTCTTATCAGGCACCTTATATGTATCTTGAGAAAGCCGTAAATTGTGCTAATCCACATCTTCCACTGCTGTCCAGAAGGAATTATTTTTGTTAATGGCCTGGTAAATCAGGAGACTTGTTAGTGAAACTGCTCAGAAAATGGGTCTTGAAAATGAAAGCTATAATATTTGTCAGATTTCCAAATTCCCTCTTGGGAACAAAGATGGTAACCATAACATATTTGCTAAATTCCATTACTTTAATACATTTATGTTGCTTGAGCTATGGGATGCTAAGGAAGTCACACACATAAATCAGAGTAAAAACATAAAACCAAATCCAAAGATAGATATTATGGCTGTAAATTCAGACCTGATTTCATGGTTAGTATTCTGACAGATTTGAGTATCATCACTTACAAGCTTAAAGGAGCTGCTCAGCCTCCTTTATGGCACCTGGGTGAATTCCTAAGGAAAGATCTTACCACCCCCTCCTCTCCAGGATCTCCAAGGCAAATGACCCCACTGCATCCTCTTGATGAATAAACACATTGGCTTTCTGCACAGTACAGGGCAGGGCTCAACTGCTCTCCCTTCCTTTACCAGAACCCTTCTTGGAGGAAAATAACTCAAGAGGTACTCAAACTCACTCACGATCAGAGAAATGGACTTGAACAAATAATGTAATAATGCCTTAGCAAATGTTTAAAGTTTGATAATATCAAGTACTGGTGATAGTATGAGGAAATAGATACTACTATACAGTGCTGTGGGGGAAGGCAGGTGATTTGGTATAACCCCTTTGGGAAGGGAATTTTTCAGGATCTTAAAAAAATGCATATATATGTTACACACAGATATACAAGTTATATACATACGTATATATGCACTTATACACATGTACACATTCATATATATATACATGTATATATCTTTCACATTTACCTAGAAAAACATCTTTACATGTGTACTTGGGAACAGGTACCCTTGAATCCTTATGCTCACTATAGGATCATTTTTAGTAGTGAAAACTAGTAGGGAAAAGATTAAATGAAGTAATTTATGGTACATCCTGAATATGATATAGCAGCTAAAACAAATGGGGTGTCTCCAGATGTATTAATATAGAAGGTGTCTAACGTACAGGGCAGAGTAAATGGTAAGGCTGTCAACATCTTAGAATAAGGAGAGGGGGCAGATTCAGGGTATAGTAGAAGCCTTATCTGTGATTATTTAATTTTTTATTTGCTCTCTGGCTTAAAATCTCAATTGTGCCATTCAATTACTGGTTGTGCTCTGTGCCTCAATATTCTCTTTTGTGAAGTGGGAACAAACGTCTGTGCCTGTGTCTGGTACACAGCAGGTGTTCACCAAGCACTAGAAGTTTTTCCCTTGTCACCTTTCCAACATCATTCTATAAATAAATACATAAATAAATATTTTTATGCACTCAAGGACGGAGAAAGAAGCTTCTTTCTAGTGGCTTTTCTCCTGCTCTTACATATTGCCTTTTCAATTTGTGTCCACAACCTCTCCCTACCTCCCTTTCTTGTCATTCCCTATTATTTCGCCTTTGGCTTGTCTGCTGTAAAGATTCAGCTCTGATAGCATTGTGGGAAAGCATAAGCCATTCAGTGACAATTTTTGACTGAGTGTCTCCACAAAATCAAATGTTATTATATCTGTAATTCCCTAGAAAGTAGACAGAGAGATATCAAAGGCTGTTAGATCTTGCTTAACAGAAATACAGGGAGATGGAGATCCTAGAAAATGGCCTCCATTATTTCAAAGAGGAAGAAAGTAAATCATTTCACGCATGCAATAATTCAGCAGTTCTAAAAAAAAATTAGGGAAAAAAAAAAAACAGAGAGAAGGAAGGAGGTTTGAAATTACCCACATCTCACTTCATTTTGCAAGTGAGGAAACATATGCAAAAAGTCACAGGGTTGTCCAAGGTCAGAAAGCTAGTTAGCTGGAGACCAGAGTAAGACCCTGGGGTTTCTGGCTACACTCTTCCTCTTCTCCCCAATATTTCATTTGCTTACATCTCAGTAAGATGGGGATTCAAGAGATACTGTAATTGGGAAATATTCTGTCTCCAGTTAATAAGTTGACCCTGGATAATAAGCAATTCCCTTTGATCATTTTAAGGGAGAAAGAAAACACGGTTTGAAAATAACCGGAGATATAGTTGAGAATGATGTCTTCAGTTCAGGAGAGTCAAAACAGAATTTGTTAAAATCCCAAAAAATCATTGCTATGGATCTAGTTGCATTTATTTACCCTTCAACAGTTTTCATCCACATACAAAATACTTCATTATGGCTTTGGAGGGATAAGATCTTAAGCTTAACTGTTTCTTTTACCCTTTATAAGAAACAGAGAGTATCCCCTTTCTTCTTGCAAAACATAAAGCCTTTAGTTTGAGGGTTATCCTTGGAATCTCCAAGGTAAGAGGTCAGTGGTTCCATCTTCCAGGGATCCTTAGCACCAAAAATAAAGGCATGATGTCATTGTTACCTAGATCTCTTCTTTTTCTTCTTTGTAAGTGTTAAGTGTTACCTCCCATTCATCCACTCCAGCTGGGAATCCTGGGCCCTTGATGCCTGCCCTTCACCTCAGAATCCTCTACTTTTCTCACTCTGCCCTTCCCAGACACCAGGCCTCTCCCTGCCAGTCATGCTGTTCACACTGCTAAAGTGAATCATCTTTCATCCTCAACCAGCAAACACTATTTTCTTTTCTCTGCAAAACAACCAGAGAACTTCAACTCTTCTTTGTCTTTTAGATAAAAAAAATGAAAAAGGCAATTTGTTCAAAAGGATTAAACAAATAGAAGCAATTATAGCAGGTTACTTAACAATCTGGCCAATTGCTGCATTTTTACATGGCATTTGGAACACTGGCTGTGTGGATAAATCTGGCCATGTCTGTTGTCAATAAAAGCAATTTAAGTCTTTTGTTTAAAAAATAAAAAGCATGGTCTCAAATGCAAGAGCATATATTTAGAAACAAGAAGTTACTTGTCATTTGGAGTAAAACTTTTATCAGTCTTGCTCTCTCATGGACAGCTACTTCCTCTCCTACCTCTAGTTGTCTTGGCTTCCACCCTCCTGATGATTGGTACACCCACATCTCACCAGTCCCCATTGGAATATGCTAGAAGATGTGATTGCAAATTTATTACCTATACGCTATGTGCCTCAGTTATATTCTGTCCTTCCTCACTATGTCAGAATGAAAGGCTTTTTGTTTCTATGGACCCAAAATTTCCCACTGGAGAAACACAGCATATTCTACCCATTTTTGTTCCAAAACAATATGCAAACTCTCCTGCTCTCCCTGCTTGGGACTCATCCCTACTCAAGAAAAAGCATCAGTTTTCAGCTGAGGTTCCAATCAAGCAGGCCACAAGTTTGGGCAGGAATTAAATGAGATCTCCCCCCAACTTTCTTTCATCACCTCACTTCCCATCATGAATTCCCTTAGGAAAGGGATATTGTTGCTAAAAGGTAGAGTGAGATCAAGAACAAACAAATTTAAAGTTTTAAACATTCAAGTGATTTTGTTGTTGTTGTATGAGTCCAAGATTTTTTTATTTCAAACCCTGTATCTAAAGCAATCTGAGTATACATTGGACTTCAACAGATATGGAAGAAAGGATTATGATCCAGGGCACTCCCACCTATTGTCCAGGTAAAAATTCCCTGGGTTGTAAGAAGAAAGAGAAATACAACAAACATGGTAAAAGGGACAATGGCACGTCTTCTCTCTGAGCTGCATTTCTGGTTCAGCAAGAGAGTGACAGAATGGTCTGCACATGCTTTGGGAAGGGACTGAAAGAGTGGAGAGAGAACCAGAAGAATCAAATCACCCTTAAGCATAGAAGAAGGAGAGCACTGAAGACCAGATGAGTATACCAGCATCTCAGCAGATGCCAGGGTGCCTCCTACCCATCGTGTGCTGTGGCAGCATAAAGCTGAGTAGAAATTAGACAGAAACCTAAAGGATCATGGAGATAATGTATGGACTTAGCTTAAGTTTCTACCAACTAATAGAAAGGGTGGTCACAATAGAAATGTATGTAAGGTTTCAGGAGACAAAGACAGTTGTCTTATTTGCACCCCAGAGTTTGTAGACAGGAGATTAGTGCCTTCTACACTTATCTTCATTCATATCTGATATGGAGTATCACCCCCACGTCACACTGCAAAGCCATGCCTTTAAGATAGAACTTAGACTCTCCAGGGACTTTCTCCAACAAAAGCACCATTAGAAATCACCAGCCTGTGAGTAAAGTTCTAAATCAGACTCCTGCTCAGACCCCAAATCATGTTTTTATGAAGTCTTTTTGACTTTGACGCTAGTTCACAGAATGACGTTCTACTTGTCATACCCATATTTGGGCATCTCTCATTGTAGTCTCCAATTATCTGCCACTGGCCCTGCTCCCAGCTCATGCAGACCCCTTGAACTATATTTTGCTATCCTGCCCAAATGTACTCTTTTGGCATTTTTCTAGATTTTGGCCTCATATATCTGTTTATCCACAGATAGCTTGACCAGCCATGCCACTCTGCATCAATGAGATAAGCCAAGGGTGGGATTTGGATAGCTGTAGTATTTAATCATCAAATGAGCAGAAAGGCCAAAAGATATACAAATTCACAGTTACTTTGGTCTTGAGGGCCATCCACTCAACTTTATAATCTAATCACATCTCTCTTCTTCGCATGACCTCTCTTGGGTTGCAAGACCAATCTGCCAATCATCATATCTCTTTCTTAATAGAGAGAGGAAGACATGGAAGAGGTGGCTGAGTGAAGACAGAGGTTCTCCCAAAAGACAGATAAAGTGAAAGTGGAAAACAAGTCCATACTCTCTTCTGTGATAATAAATTCTTGGGAATTTTAATGATGCTTTATGTATTATGTTAATGGCTTTCCTTTAAGCCTCTGGATAAGGAAAGATGGGTAAGAGAGTACCAACCTTGGATATATCCTAAGTAAACAACTATGAATAATTCTGCTTCAAATAGAAGTGAAATACGGATTTAGGTAAAATGGAAAGAAAACACATTTGATGAAGTGGTGCACATTCTTTGAGACAATCTTGGATTATTTTTTTCTAAATTTATTAATATATCTTCTAATCTAGATACAGCTTTTTAACCCTAAACTGTGCTGACAGATCATCAGTCCATAGTCTTTTTCTCTCCATTGGGTACCGAACTTGGGGGATTGTGTTCAGTTATATAGCTTTAGCAATTGTTAGATACCTTGGAGAGTAGGAGCAGGGAGGGTCCAACCAAATATTGAGTGTCTACCATGAGCTATGTCTTGAGCTGGCTGTTTGATATATATATGGTCTCTCTAGTCCACACAGTGACTGTATAAGGCATATATTAAATCCACCATTTTTCGTATGGGGAAACTAAGAGGTGCACATAGTACAAGCAGGATCCAACTGCATGGTGATCTGGTAACATGAATTCCAAGTGCTTCTTCTTTCTCTCCTTTTTATCCTATACCACCGAAAAGATTTAAATTGACTTGCAGGAGCATTTGAATTGTTCTCTAAATTTCCATTTTAAAAAATGATGAGAAATTCACATTCTCTCTATATGTTAGCATTAAAAAATATTTTTTGAGTCTGAGCTGCTCAGAGATCCCAAATAAACATCCCAGTCTGAGTCTTGGGTGCTATGTTGAGTCAGTAACTCAGGAGGAGAACAAACACCCTGCCTCTTCCTGAATTCTGAGATGAAGAAAGTTTGATCAGCAAGGATGAATAGGTGTGTATTTTCTAGAAACCAAATAATAGTTCCCCTTCAAGGATAAAGGAGAATTATTCAAAACTGAGGTCAACTTAAATCCTTTAAGTTTGTCTCCATGGTGCTATCCCTGTACCACGGACCACATCTCTGACAAGAAGAGGGGAACTGAGATGAGACTGATCCAGACTTACCCAACTAAGGTCAGTGAGAGGACCTGGCCCACAAACAGAAAAGAAAACACTTCAGTATGATCTCTGCCTTTTTAGAAAGCTGGGAGCACTTGTGCTGTTTGAACTCTATGGCCAGCAGTTTCTGCCTTAGAACAGCGCACTGGAGGAAAAAAAACCAGGGATCGATGATTCCATCCCAGGGATTTAACTGGATGTTGTGGAGTCTCTGAAACTATACACGGCCCTCAGTGGGGTTTTTTCAAAGTGAGGCAGGTGGCAAAGGGGAAGTGCCCGTACAAGAAAGACGGAGGCAGAGAGTCTTCTGTGCTTTTGGGGAAACACACGGAATTTTGTTCCGTAGCAACTTGAAGTACACTTTTAAGGCAGCCAAAAGAGGGAGATATGAATGCTCCCTGAACATTTGGTAAGGGTCCCTGTTCACATCTCCCCAGTTCATTCAATTTTAAAGCTATATTCATGCAGTCACATCACCTCTGTCCTCATGCACTCTTTTTTTCCACTTCCCCCTTTATTGAGGTATAGTTGGCCAAAAGAAGTTGTATATATTTAGGTTGTACAGCATGATGTTCCCTTATTTTACTACACCTTAAGGACCTACTACTTCGCTCTAGTACCATGAGAAAAAAGAGCCACTGAATCTCTCAACCCCATGCCTCCATTCTTAGAAAACTTTGAGATGTACATCATCTCCCAGTTTTGCCTCTGCCACTAGGAGCAGAAAATAGTGATTTGAAAAGCTGCAGAAGCAGCCAGCTTCATCAGGGTCAAGTCCCAATTATCTGTCATTGCCCCTGTTATCCCACATTTATAACCCTTTGGTGCACCAGGAGGTAATGTCCCAGAAGCAGCCCTCAACCACTGACAGTAAGTGGGTAGATGGATTCCCCAGCTTCCTTGCCCTGGGTGTGGCACAGCTCTGAGGTGTCTCTACACAGGCTCCCAGAGGTCCTCACTGGGACTGAGCCTCACCCACCACTGACAGTTACATGTCCATCCACACACAACTTATTGCCTTCCTTTTATTCTCTGTATCACTCCCTGCTCCATCACTGGAGTTTTCTATCTCTTCACAAATTATTTGCACTGTCCTTTTGTCAGGATCTGTTTAGGGGAACAGAACGTAAGACACTGGAGGTTGGCATGAGTATGAATAGCAAACTCTTAAAACTGCCCTGTCCTGTGCTCCAATATATATACCTCTATTGAGTCAATATTTCAAGAACTGTTAAAAGATTTTGGGTTAAAAAATAATAAAATCACTTGGAATCAATTGTATGAGTTAGTTAAAAAGACTAAACCAGCATCTCCAAGTTCCTATCCAGTTTCCTCCAGTTAATTTTTGCACTTTCCTTGATTACTGATCTCAGAATGTCATGCTGGCTCCTCTTTTTGCCTTGAATAAACACCCTGGACTCAACAGTCAGGTACTATTGACTCAATAGTCAAAAGTAGTAACCTTGCCATTCTCAACCCTGACTGCCCATCATGACTTCACATCTGTGATCACAGACTTGAATCTGCTAGTTGCTGGTTTCATAGGAATTCAGGGGGTAGAGATGTTTTTGAGTGACTGCACCAGGCTAAAAGTTCCCTGGAGATAGGGTGGGTTAGATAGAGTTTTTTCCCAAAGCATTTGAATCTGTAAGAGCTAGAGATTCCTTGAGGAGCACCAAGCCAGGTTAGATGGACCCACAACAGAGACAGTTATTCATGAATTCCATGACCAGATTAATTGGAAACAGGCTAAAAGTATGTTGGGAGATGGGTTGGAGCAAAAAATTCAGAAGGAAACCTGCATATAAGTCTTGGGTGTTGGTGGCCGTCACCTTAAGTCACTGCAGGGTAGATAGGAAGTCTGAGAGTTTAGGAAGCTACACATTACCGGGACACTTGCTGTTTCTTATAAAAGGATCCAACATACTGTAGTTTCTGAAAAACTAGGAACAAAAACTCCTGTGATCAAATGTAAAAATTTTAAACACTGGTCTGAATACTTGCTCAGTAAGGGTCACAAACATGTAACTTTATGCTGTTTTTGAGTTTCAAGACTTCATATTCCATTTTTCATTCTTGTTTAGTGGTGCAAAATTTACCAAATGGAGTTAAAAGGAGGAAAAAGGAAATAAGATACTTCAAAATCCACATGCTCAATTTAAATAATTGAATACTGACTACAAATGAGTAAAATAACCAAACTCGACATGACTCTGGGTTTCTCATCTGAGACTCCCAAATCCCAGAACAAACTTTAATTAGCACAGGATCAGTATTTCTTTGGGATTTAGGTAAATCTTGTTCTTTTTCTTTTATATAATGAGGTATGCAGTTGTTGAATGACATGACCAAGGACAAGCAGTAAGCAAATATATGGTAAATATGCCCCAAGTCATGTCTCACTGGCCAGACCCCAATATTTAGAACTGTCTAAGATCAGTGGTTCTTAACCTTTCTGAGTCATGAGCCCTTTTGTTAATGTGATGACACCTTCTAAAACATGTATACACCTGCAGGATTTTGCATACATTTGAACATTGATGGGCCTCCTAAAGTCCATCTCTCAGTCTCTGTTTTGTGGATCTCAAGTTAAGAATTCTGATTTATGTTTTGAGGATCATTGGGGATCTCTTCACAGATGGAAAGAGGTTTAGAAGTGAATAGCCACCATTTCAGCCATTTCAAGTTGGCTGAGAAATCCATTTAACTAAGTCTTGCTATAAGAGAATCATAGAGTTTTAAAAGAGACTGAGCCCACTGAAGGAGCTCCAACTTACTCATTCAATAGTGAAGGGCCTTCAATAAAGTAATCTACGATATTCATTAAAAAAACAGTGAATGACTTTTGGCATAATCTCAAATTAACCCAAATAACCCAAAATAAACAAATAAATGAAAAGCAAGATTTAGACAAGCAAGCTTTTTCTAACTGACAAGATAGACAAATATGCAACAGTTAATGATCAACCAAAGAGTCTGCCCATCTTTCTACCACAATGGCACCAACCCTATACACTAAAACAAACTGCAATTTCATTTGTGTGCAGTAGGCAGGTCCTCAGTAAACATCCGCTTAGAAAACAGATGCTCTTTGCTTGCAACAGCATATCATGATAATGCAGCAGTTTCACTGTTTGTATTTAGGAGCCAATAAATTGTCCAGTTCTGACAGTGACAGCCTGGTAGTGAGTTGCCACAAAGCCAAAATCCATAGGAAAATCATGTTCAGTATCCACCATGCTTTTTTTTTTCAAAAAGCACAAAAAAAACCCCTTTTTTTTTCCTATTTGAAAAATGTCTCTGTTAATTATGGAAACATAAAATCCCACTCTACATCAGAGACTGAACATGGGAAAATGAACTGAACTGACTTTCTCTCAGAAGCCACTGATGGAAACAAATGGGTCCAAGTGAATTAATACTGAACAAGAGTTTTCCATTTATGTTCCTTTATTACAAGGTGGGATTAGTAATGTTAAAAAAAAAAAAAAAAGACTCAAGTGATATGTTTACCCTGATAGCATCCCCTTAACGAGAGCTGCTTCTAGAAGCTAATGAGCTTTCATAGCAAACTGCTGAGTACGTCCAGATATTAGGGTTAAAAGCCCATCTTATGGTAAATTACTCTAGATTCTAATTTGGCAAGAGTAAATGATTTGTGGTCCAAGTGGGGATTTGGTGCCAAGCTCCTAATTTGGGCTGTATACAATATTTCAAGACCAACTTTCATATAGTATCAATTTACAAATGAATTATGTGTAAGCAACTGAATCATACAACAAAAAACATGTATTAGACTTTTCTTTGATCACCATCTAGCCATATTCACCTAGTGCTTTTTAAGATGCTGAAAAGAAATGGGGTGGGAAGGGGAGAGGAGAAATTATTGATTTGCCTTTTATCTCCAAGTTTATCTATTGTTCTCTTTGTGGAATTGCTAGGCTTAAACAATTATTAGAGGTGTGAAATTTAGTGGTTAAGGGAGGACTCTGGTGGCAGACTGCCTGGGTTGGAATCCCACCTCTGCCAAGTTCTAAACAACTCAGGGTCCTTGGGCAAATTACTTCACCTCTCTGGGTCTCAGTTTCTTCATCTGCAAAATGAGGATCAAAACTGTGCTCACCTTCTAGGGTTACTGTAAATATTAAATAGGAAGATGCATTTCAGCACATAGCACAGTGCCCGGCACATGGTAAATATGCAATAAGTGTTAGCTCTGATGCTGCTGCTTCCAATAATGAAGAGAAACAGAAGGATGAAGAAGGAGGAAATGATAAACAGGAAGGGAAACAATGATACTGCCTGAGCATGTCTCTATTTGAAACTGTACTTGATGCTCTCAAATATGCAGATTTGAAGAATGCTACAAAAAATAAAAAATAAACAACAAAAACTACTGGGTGACATGCACACCGTTCCTGCAGTCTACAACTAACAGCAACATAACAGGTGGGAGCCACCAATAAGTTTCAAGACGCTGAGACTGAAGCCACCACCCTCAGACACAGGGAAGGAAAGACTCTGGTCTTCACAAGTGACCGGGGTAAATAGACCTGTTTAAAGCACTCACTCAATCAGTGTCTTCATTCCTTTGTGTTTATCTCCTTTACAAACATCAGATTTAAAATTACCCACCAGGAACTCTGCTAACCAACCACCCAAAAGAAAACAGGTTCCATCAGCCTGGTTCCTTGCCTAATGGCCAATTTTTCTCCTCCAACAGTAAACCACAGTTACAACTGAAAAGAAAACAAAATACAGCCACATCTGTAAACACTCCAATCTAATATGTAAGTTACTACATATGCAGCTCTTAGACTCCGGCTGGTCTCGGAACTAATAACTCTCCAGGGCTGCGTCTTCTGCTGTTTCTCCAAATCTCAAATGGGGAGTGCCAGTAGGGAGTGGGAGAGAGGAAGGAGAGTGACTTTGGGGGATGTATTTCTCTGCCCACACCTTTGTAAACAGCCCCTTCATTAAGTTTTCTTCCAATGGCCCAAGTGAAGCTGGCTACGGTCTCCCTGCAGGACCTGGCAATCATCCTAATGGAATAGAGACGCCCACTCTAGCTGGGACATGTGTTTTACAGTACAGCCCAGCCCCCAAACCCACCTCTGACCTCCTCCTACAGGCCAGCCTGTGGCACTTATTTAACTACCTGGCCCCTGTGGACGTTTGTGCTTATAACCTCTGTCCTGGAGTAGGGAAGTGACTTCCAAAAACAGTACCAAGTAATTCAGACATTACCCAGCCCAAGTTAGAAAGGCTGACCTGCATTTACGGCTCACCCCACCATTATCCCTTCAGCCTCACACGTCAATTCCCTTTGAAATGACAGTCGGGGAGTAATAACCAGAAATATAATCGCATCATCACATTTCAAGAAACCCCGTATTGAAAGCAGAGCTACAAATTTAAGAAACAGTCCAGGGGAAAAAAAAGAAAAGCTTTCATCTGGTGCATGAATATTTTAGGTACTGTGGAAAGACTTTGAAATCAGACAGACCTGAGTTCTAATATTAGCTAACTGGTTGTGTGACTCCTACTCAAATGCTTAATCGCTTTGATGCTCTTGTTTTCTAGATTTGTAAAATGGGCATGATAATACCACTCCACATAGTTATTATTCACATTAAATGAAATGGTGTTACAGGAATAACCTGGCATCCAGTAGATAGAGTCAATAAATGCCAGCCTCTTTTCTTTCATGGTTCCAGATCAAGATACTGAGTCTGCGTTTGATTTTACTCCTACCTTAGTCATCAGAGAAAGTTTTCTCAATTCAGAGCTACCTGAGGAAGAAAGTGTCTGATTACTTTGCCAAGGCTCTTTGATATTTTAAATCTGGACCAATGATGATGACCACTACATGCACATGAGCTTTGCTCTTGATAAAGCAAGCACAAACCATTGATAAGGACATACTTCTGAGAAGGCTGTTTTTTCAAGCAGCAGATCTAAAGAAATTCTACCACAGGGTAATACACACACACACGCACACGCACACGCACACGCACGCACACACACACACACAGAGCCCTACAGGGGCCTTTGTAAATCTTACCATTATTTACTGGATTCTCACCCAAATGATAGATAGAGCTTGAAAATTAAGTTAAATTACTATATGAACTTGAATCTAAATAATGTTCCCCCCCCCCAAAAAAGGTAAATAATTATCAGCATATCTTTGGGTGGAGCAGAGGAAGTCTTTGTTTCTAGTATAAAGGCAGGCTGTATATGGGACTATGATTGATAGGTTTTATGTTTCGAGCTAATTCAGATCCACTGATAGCAGCTGCCTGAAGTGATGTGATGAGAAGTTTTCTGAGGTCTTCAGGAGTGGTCATGGACTAGTGATGTCTGCTCTTGAAAAGGGTAAGGGACCGATGGCAGCATGAGTGTCACCTAGTTGGTACCTTTGATCTAGGGCTCTGGGCTGACAGTGCATGGTGGTAATGTCCTTTCTGTGGCTACTGCTGCCCTGGCTCAAAACTTATTTTTGAACTGCCTCTCAGTTCACAAATGAGCACAGTTGAGTTGTGGATCATACGAGGCTCCAAAGCTGGGTTCTACCAAATCACACTTGTAATATACCCTGTACGGCAAACCTTATGTAACAGCAACTGCAAAGTCACCTTCACCTTTCCTACAGTGAAAGAGAAACTTACAGGAATAACTGTTAAGAGACATTACACTATAGAAACTGGAGCCTTATCTCATTTGGACAGCTCAACTTCGAGGTCAGATTGTGAAACAAGGAGGAGTTACTTCTGCCAAGTACAAGTCATGGATGAATCAGATCAATGTGTGCTGTACCAGGTTCATTTGGAGGAAGGAAAAGATTACAGGATCCTTGCCTCCCATGGGCATTCAGTATAGTTGGAAAGGGCAAACTCCCATATGTGGTGTGAGCAGGGCTGACATTCAACCAGCATACACAGGTACAGCCACGGTAGAAACAATGAATATTTCTGTGCCCCCTGGGAAATGCTGCTGCTCTGAGACCCCTGAGTTCCCCTGCCCTAATGCACCAGCCTTCCTCTGGGATTCCCCAGAACCTTGTTATAATTCAGCAATTAAAGGGCTCATACTTGTCACAGCAGGGAAGTGCCAAAAACCCTCTGTGGCCACTAGGGCCAGTGTCCATTCTGATTGAACCAGGTGTTAAGTATTTTGCATATCACCCCAGACTCAAGTGCGGAATGCCCATAAGCTAAAATATCACTAATGAATATTAATAGTCAAAAGTATGAACTGAAAAGATAATTGCTGAGCAGAATACACATGTAAAAATGCACATTTAGAATGGAAATACATAAATTCCATAGTAGTGAGGCCCATATCTGTCCTTCCCTGTTAAATCACAGCTCCCAGAGAGCTGCTTGGCCCAGGACAGGGATTCAGTATCTGGCTGTTCAATAACATGACAAATGACATATTGGGTTATTTAGGGATTGTGCCCTGGGGAGGTGCTGAAGATGGTTCTAAAATGAAGAGATGAGTAGGAATTGGAGGGAGGATTCTAGGTAAAACCTGGGACCTCCAGGTACCCATGCACGCCCTCTGCACATCCACAGGGCAGAGACTAGTGCTCTAGCTAGTCAGGGAACTGAGCTCATTTATTAGCTGTATTACCTTGGACCAGCCACTCCACCTTCCAGAACTTGTGTTTCCTGTTTGTAAAATGCCGCTCAGGGATTAAATAATAATCTCTGTCAGATTTAATCAGACAATGTATGTGAGGAACCTGACCAGAGGAAGCAGTCACAAGGCTGGAAGCTCCCAGAGGGCAACAGGTTTGTCCACTTTGTTCACTGAGTTGTATCCCAGGGCCCAGAAGCATTATTGAAAAATAGACATAATAAAATGTTTGTTGAATGAAAAAAACAACCTGAATAAATGAATGGTGACAAACTTCTGCATTGTGTTCAGTGAATAGGGACACAATCTGTTTGGATGCCCCCAAAGTCTATAAGAGGTGGTGAGTCAGGAATTAGGGTACTCTTCCAGAATGGGCCAAGGAGCTCATAAGGATCCAAGATGGAACCTGGCCAAGAAGGGTCAGGTCATGACCACTGCTGCTGTTTTGTTCTGGTGGGCATCTGACTGTGGGAATTAGCAGCCCAGAGGTGGATGTTGATGTGGAATGGGTTGACAGCATGGTGGTTAAGGGTAAAGGGTTTACAGATAACCTGCTTGGGTTCAGGGCTCTATTTCATTATTTACTGATTGTATGACCTTAGGTGAGGTGTTCTATCTGCCCCTCTTCATTTGTAAAATGGGCTTAATATAGTATATGATTCATATACCATGGAGTTGGTTTCAAGCATTTGGCAAAACAATGCAGGGCAGGTGGCCAGTGTGTTATAATGAGCCTCGAAAAACGGTGTCATCAATATCAGGTAGGGATGCCACCTTGAGGTACCCTCATCCTTCTAGGCCCAGACTGATTTCAAATTGTCACTTGACTGGCCTTTTCCATTTCCCTCACCATTGTGCCTCGCCTTGGTTTAGGTAGATCAGATGGAGGATGTGGCCTCCATGTTAACCAACTGAGAAGACCCACTGAGATCGAAGTTGGCACGGATCCTTGATGTCTAGTCCACTGGGAAACTGTCCATGAACCAGGGCAGTCAGATCAGAAGCTAAAACTGCCTAGCAGAGACCTGGGTTAGCTCACTCTAGACAAGAGGGCTCCTCCTCACCCCGCTGGGTGTGCAGGTTGACAAAGGGACAGGTAAGCCTGTGGGAGATGAGCATGCAGACCAAACACCAGGAGAGCCTGCTAAGGAAACACCGGGAGGGTGTTATTTCTTCAGATCTGAGACGAGTGCTGATTTACCTTTAGAACAATGCAGAGAGCGCTGAGTGCTGGGAAGAATCAGCATAATAGTCTTCCTGGACTATTCTACAGCCATTTTTTTAGCTCTGTATCTTGGAAACAAATTGCTTTTCTGCCAGTACAGGAGGTAAGAGGAAGTTTATATGTTCTGTGAGGGAAGAATTCGGGCAGAAGAATCAACCTCGAAGGAACTGAAGTAGGAAAAATTGGTTTAAATTATTCTACAACTTGGGATAAAATATCATAACAGTTTGAAATGAAAACTATAGTTTGTGAAATATTAAGGCTGAAGGGGTATTATATTTATAGGGTGTTTGCCTAAGGTATGACAACATAACTATTCATTTCAGTCAAAGAGAAATTAAGCCACCATTTGAGAAAATGGGTTTGGATTCAGTATCATCAAATATTTTCTAAATTAACAAAATGTGCCAGGTGCTACATGGGTCAGATGTAAAACTTTTAAACAATTATTTTATGTTGTGTATTGGCCAACCCTAGTAGCTTATTTCTAAATATTTGGAATAATTCTCCACCCCACCCCTAGATTTCCATCTCAAGGGAGAAGAAAAACATAACCTCTTTGAAGTTTAAATGATTTAAACCTGATTGACAGTGTTCTCAATAACAAGGAAGAGGATTATTTCACAGAACTAGTGAGTTGCTTGGAGGGGCTATACCCTCGTTCCCTTCCCTGATTCTCCCAGTAAGGGCTGCCCTCACCAAAAGAGCTTTGTAGACAATTTTATCTGGGCTATTTCAACCCAGCGAAGGCTTGGTGTCTCCTGATAGACTGACTGACTAAAAGCAACTCAACACTGCCCCAGGTTGTCCCTCATTTTTCTAACTTCAAGAGGAACTGCTCTGAGGGTCCCATCCTCTGCTGAAGTGGTTGCCCTGCGATGCTGCCGTCTCTAAGCCTTCTAATCTCTTTCCCCCTGAGGCCTTTCACAGAATTAAGAAAGGGTTTGGGGAACAGCCCTGTTGATTCCAAGCATCCTCAGTAGCACAGAAATCTACATAACAGACAAGAGGAAGGAGGCTGTGGAGAATAAAATGAGTGATACCAGAGTGTGCTCTGTTACTATATTGGGCATAAAAATACTTTCCGGGTTTTGACTTTTAAATGATGTGGCCCAGTAGGGGTTCACTGAGCACAGGGCAGACTGACATGGAAATAAGAATAATCATTCAGGAGAATGGTCTTTGAAACTTGAGGTCCCGAGCTCAATTGGATAATGAAACACTGAGAACTCCACAGGGTATTTTTTCACCTCTATAAAGAACATTCAATTAAATGCTTTTTCATTTGGACAGGAAGGGTGGGGTTATTTTTTTCCCCCTCTCTTTTCCATGGAAAATGTCTTCTTGGCTTCCGGCCCCATTTCTCCCCTGCCTTTTATTGCCTGTTTTTACTCCCCATCGTGATCCACAATGCCCACACACCCTGCCTTCTTGCAGGTTGATGGAAATCCCCCACGTTGCCCTTGGAGAGACACAATAGCTTCACTGGGTGATGCATTGGCAATGCTTCCAGAGGCTTCTGGTACCTCCATTTCATGGGCCACTTGCTTAGCTGCTGCTGAAATGCCTTAGTGCTAAGAAGGCTGCATTTAACTTAGCCATCTGTGAATAACTCCATCAGGGGCAGATTCAGATCCAAAGTCAAGACTGCTTCTTGGACAGAATGTCATCCTGTCCCACACAGGCAAGCAAGAGTGATTTCCTGACACAAGAGACCAATGCTGTCGCCCCTCCCTTAGGAGCCCTTGGGAGCCCTTGGGAGCGTGCCATGCATTACATGTGGACTTTCTTACAAATCAATTAGCACTTGGCACTTTATAGTCTGGAATGATGTCACACAGTCTGTGTGCAGTCAGGCATTGGGTGATGATTTCAAAATTAATGGTATTGGACGAACAGAGGTATATATTTCTTTCCTGGAGTGTGACAAAAATAGGAGGAATACAAGAGACGAATAAAGGGCTCCTGATAAAGGGGCCATACAGCCAATTCAATTCAACTCACCCTGATTGAAGGTCTACAGGTACCAGGATTGGTGCTTGTTGCTTGGTGCCTGGTGCTTGGTGCTTGGTGCAGTGGCATGTAAGACACCATGTTTATCTCAAAGGTATTACAGTCCAGTGGAGGGAGCAAGGGATCTTAACCTGGAGTCAAGAACTTGAGAGAACTTGTGAATGGTCCTTAGGGAGTGAAGAAACCTCTAGAATTGCACATAAACTGAATTTGTACAAATGAGCATATGCACACAGGTGTGCACATTTTTCTGGGTAATAGATCCACGATTTTATCAGATTCTAAAACTACCATCTACTAGTCTAGTATCTTTTTATTTTGTATTCCCCAAGCATGTGACAACAGATGTTGAGCAAATGAATGGCAATTGAATTAGTAGGTGATGATTTTGATGCTGGGAAGGGCACACAGGCCAGCCTAGCCATCAAGGGTCCTGTGGTTCCAGGACTGAGAGGTGGTGGAATCATCAGTTTGTGAGTATAAGAAGTCAACGGATTGGGGAAAGTTCAGAGTTGAATGGCTTATGCAAAGAAAAATGAAACTGCGAAGGAGGTCAAAACAAGTCCTCAAAGCAAGGAGAGGCTTCAAGCCAGAGCAAGTGCCCAGCGGTCAAAGGACATAGAGATAAAGGACCAAGAGCAATAAGGCAAACACACCAGCAGCAGGGACAGGACAGGAGGGTGGTGGGTAATAAAGACTTAGGGAGGCTCTGAAGGAGAATTTAAGAATTTGGGCTGGAATAAGGCAGCCTGGAGTTCAAATCCTACCTTGATTTTGTGTTAGCTTCTCTTTGCTTAGTTTCTCCAGCTGCAAACTAGAGCTATAGCACTACCTCCTCAAAGGGTTATTGAGAGGAGTCAGTGAGAGAAGTCATACACAGCACAAAGCTATTGTTCAAATAGGGCTTGGATTGAATTCTAGGGAAGGGTTGGATCCCGTCAAAGGGCTATAATTAGAGTGGACACTTGCTACCATGGTTTGATGCCACTTAAGTGTTCCAAAAATCTATTCATGTTCATTTATCTTTCTCCTCTCCATTCTCATTCCTATGTGGCTCTTGCAAGGTATTGCCTATTATTGAACTAAATTGACTCTTCCTTTGTATTAATCAAAGGCTCCTCATGTGAAATTTCTCCATTTCCCTTTGAGAAGATGATTACTTCCCTGATAGAGAATTATTAGGACATCTGATGAGGTAGAAGAATGCTCTCAACTCACCATTTGACTGCCCTCCTTCTCCTCCACTACCATCCTCTCTGCAACCACCAAGTCTTATTGCTTCAGCCCCTACCACCTGGGTTCTCTGCACCTTTGGCAATTACATCCACATGCAATTGTCCTCGCCAGTTGCCCCCAGTTACTCTCGTTACCAATTCCAGTGAAGTCCTCTGAAAACGTTGCTCCTTACAGAATAAACCCATTCCTCGTATGGCATTCAAGGCCTTTCATAAATTGGTCCAACTGAGTTTCCTGATCTTAATTCTTACCACATCTCTACAAATACCTGATGTTTCAGAATCAGTTCAACACCAGTCGTTTCCTAAAGAGGCCACACGCTTGCACAGCTCATTTCTGAAATACCTCTTGCCATTGACCACCTACCAGAATAAATCCTCTCTCTCTCTCCCTCCCACTTAGTTATCATTCAGCTTTTTATTAATATACAGTCATCCGCTTACTTTTCTCTTCTCCCCCTCAATGAGGCAGGTACCATACATCGTTCCATATCTTTCCAGTACCTGTTTCAGTGTCTTGTATACAAGGTAATCAATACGTAATTGATGAATCAATTAAAATGAGTCTAGGCCACATATTTAATTAATGGAGTGTATCCTAAATCAATGTTTGTCAAAGTGTGGTCTGAGAACCCCCAAGGGTCCCTGAAACACTTTTCAGCTGGGATATAAGGTGAAAGCTATTGTCATAATAATTTGAAGATATTATTTCTTTTTCACTTTTATTCTCTCTCACAAATGTACAGTTATTGATAGGGTTTCTAAGATTCCACTTTGGAATCAGCCTTTAAGAAAACTAATACTTCTTGAGCATCAAAGAAGAATATCCACAGTTCTTCAAAAAGACTATTATAAAGTGCTCCTCCTTTTTTCAACTAATATCTGTGTGAGCCAGGATTTTCTTTACTTTCTTCAACCCAAGCAACAAATCACAACAAACTGAATTCTGAAATGGATATGAGAACTCAGCTGACTCCTAAAGAGGTAAAGAGATTTGCAAAACTGTAGAACAGTGCTGCTCTCCTCACTGCTGTTTTGTTTTGTAATATACAGTTCTTTTTCATTCAAAAATGTTATTTATGCTAATAAGCAATGGGTTTGTCATTATTTAAAAAAAAAGTATATATATAAATATTTCTGTTTTAATTTCAAATATAGTCACTATCAATAGATACAGTCCCCATAAATAAAAGGTCTTAGGGTCCTCAATTCTTTTTAAGAATGTAAAGGGGTTAAAGGGGTCTTGAGATCAAAATGTTTAAGAATCACTCTCCTAAACTTGGCTTCATGAAATACCAAATCTCCCTACAGTGTTCCGAGGTGTTTTGTGGAAAACCAGGCGGGGGCGGGGGGGGGGGGGCTCTTATTGGTATGGAAAATGCATGTTAAATAGTTGAATATATTTCTTTTACTCTTGACTTCTTAAAGCTTTTATTTTGCTAATGCTCTTCATAAACATCTGAGGGCATTGCAGTGGTTTTCTATTGCTGTGTAACAGATTCTCTCAAACCTAGCTGCTTAAAATACACATTTATTTCCTTGTAGTTTCTGTGGTTCAGTCACAGCGTGGGGGTGGGAGGTTCTCTGTCTCGGGTTCTCACCAGGCTGCCATCCAGGTGTCAACTGGGGCTGTCCTCAGATGCTCACCTAGGGAGTGGTCCACTTTCAGACTCCCTGTGGGTGCTGGCAGAATGTATCTCCTCAGGTTGGTGGAATCAAGTCTCTGTGTTCTTGCTGGCCACTGGCCAGGGCTCACCAAGAGGCTGCCCACAGGTCCTTTCCCTCTTCACAGGCTCTCCCAACATGGCAGCTTACTTCTTTAAAGCCAGCAATGGAGTCTCCCTAGTCTGCTAAGACTGAGTCTAATATAACAAAACATTATTAAGGAAGTGACATCCCATCTCCTTTCCATAATCTATTGGCTAGAAGCAAGTCACAGGTCCTTCCCACACTCAAAAGGCAGGAACTAAGCTGGGTGTGAATGTCAGGGGAGAAATCATGGGGGCCACTCTGTCTGCCACAGGTACAGTCTATGCTTTGCTCTCACTTACTTGACCAAAGAATTCTTTTGTGAGCCTACTGACATTTCAAGAAGCCCTGTTTGAGACATGTTGATCCAAAGTATTTAGTATAATTAGACATCCTACATTCTCCCAATGTATCTCATAAGGGGTGTGTGTGTGTGTGAAATTTATCTTGAAATGTCACACTGGTCAGTAAGTCAGCACCCACCTAGAACTTCAGGAATGTCTCGATGAAGAAGCAACCCTTCCTGTCACAGAGAGTAGTAGCTAAAGAAGGAATATTCTCC
Source organism: Camelus ferus (assembly GCF_009834535.1). Taxonomy (NCBI): domain Eukaryota; kingdom Metazoa; phylum Chordata; class Mammalia; order Artiodactyla; family Camelidae; genus Camelus; species Camelus ferus. The sequence continues at coordinate 55,501,281 of NC_045704.1, read as the reverse complement.
TTGAGCCAAAGTGGATGCTATTCTGAGATAGCAGGTGTGGCACCTGGGAGACACCTAGGCACCTACGCACTGCCTCATTACCCTGACCCTCCCCAGGAGAGTGCCCATGGCACCCGTTCATGGACGGGAGATACTCGCTGTGCAGACTGATCAGAAATGGAGCCCAAGATTGGGACCTGAGATATAGTGGCTCCTGGAATCTGAAGATTGGTCTAGAGATGGCCTGAGACTTAGAATGGGAAGAAATCATTTAGACCTGTAGGCTTTGCTCAGCAAAACTCTATTTTTCAAACAAAGTATTACTTGATACTCTCTTGATTAAAACAAAGAAACAAAGAAGAGTGGATGGCTATGGTATAACAGGGGTGTTCTGCCCACTGAACTTCCAGTTGCCCCCATCTTTGTGCAACCCAGAATGCCCTTCAACATAGTTTCTCTTGCTCAGCCTCCTTATTACAAATTGCAAAAATACTGAGCACCCAGAGGGTGAAGTGTCCTGCCAAAGCCACACCATGAAGTCTGGACCATCCATTGTCAGGACGCCTCTTTGATACAATTCAAAGCAATCCTCAAAGGTAAGTTCCATCCCCTCACAGGGTACAGTGGCCTCTCCACTCATGGTATACCCTCCAGCATCACCGTAAGAAGATCCTCTTTCATGAGTTCACAGTTGTTGTCAGTAACTCCCAGCTTGAGGAATCAGACTGAATTAGTTTTTTGTGTAATTAAACCAGAGAAGCACTTACATTTTGTGACATCTCTAATTTCTGTGAGCAACCCCACCACATAGAAACTGAAGGAGCTTGCCTTCCAACCCCTCCAAGACACCCTGAGGGTGGGGTGCGGTATGAAATCTCCCCAAGACAAATTCAGCCCCAAGGCTGAACTGGAAGCTCATCAGAACCAGCATTATCAACCTGAATCTAACTGAGCTCCTCAGCTCTTTGGAGGTAACAAGAAATAATGAAAGCAGCAAAAGAAACCTCCTTTGGAACCCAGAGGCAAGTCCAAAAAGGACATATACAATGGACAGCTTGGAGGGGGATCTGACCTGGAAGCTGACCTCTACCTGGACCCAAGCCTTGCCGAGGTTCTTACCAACATCCTCCTACAAAAGTTAATCCAAAGGCTTAATGATCCAAAAGACATTAAGAATCGTGCTTGTGAATAATGCCACCAACTCTTGCTTCTTTAATTGGATGCAAATAGCATCACCTGGGCTCCACATGCCAGGCTCCATCCTGCTCTTTGTCATGCGGCACTCTAATGCACCCTGTTCTGAAGAGCCTGGCAGGAGAGGAAGACATTAACTGTGAGATCTGCTGGCTTCTGCCAAACTCACAAATGCTGGCAGCTAAGCCTATAGATAGAATGAGGGGTAATTTCATGCAAATTCTCTGTGCTATTCCCTGAGCTCCAAGATTAGAGATGTCAGAAAATGTAAGTGCTCCTCTGGTTAATAACACAAAGAACTAATTCAGTCTGATTCCCTAAGCTGGGAGTTAAAGAGCATGATTGTGAACTTGAGGGAGGGTCTCCTTAGAGTGGTGCTGGAGACGGCTGGGTGTGTGCAGGGGCTGTGGTCCCTGAGGAGGAAAACAGACCTTGTGAGGGCCACTTTGAGTCACACTGGGGTGGTGTTCAGAGGCTCATGTAGCTCTTGGAGCTTGGCTATCTCTCAGGTACCTGCTGGAAGTGTGGGCAGATGTAATGGGCAGTAATAAGCTTACACTGCTGCTTGGAGAGGATCATTCCAGGCTGAGCCAAAGCTTCAGGGTTTGGGAACAAAATCTAGAAGACACATACAAAGGACATGCCTCACTTCCCCATATCCCCTTTCTAAAAGAGACACTTGTTCCCTAAATGCATCTCTCTTAATTTCTTGGACACACATTTCTCCAATTTTATATGTCAAATGATATTTTGTCATAGTCTCCAGAGGGCATTCACTTATTCAAACAGGGTACTCAGAGATGATTTTGCATCTTGTGAATGGTATGGAGCAAGGGAACACTTCATAGGAAAAAGGAGATTACCTCACTCTCCTATTTATTGTGTCCTAGGTGTAGTGTAGGGATTATGTGTCAGGCTTTGGATATTCAGATTTAAGTTTTGAGATTATTCTGAAATATCTATGATGGTTTTTGAGATAAATACATGCGTGCACGTGCACACACACACCTCCTCCCACCATCCCCCTGCACACAGTCACTGGAATAGAGGTTGTTGATTCCTAACTTTTCTAAAAGAAAAGAAATTGTTGTCAATTGGTTATCCATGAGTGACTTTATCAGTTTTCAAATTTCTAGAATAGAATGTAACATTGGAGACAGACAAATCTCAAGCCAGACGGTATGTGTCATTAAAATTGAGAGCATGATTAATGAGTCATTTTCTTGGAGGCTGACTTAGGATTGGGCTCTGCTTTCCCCACTGGCTGCCATACCCTGTGGAAGCCTGTTAACCTCTCTGGGCTATCGATCTCTCTAATCAGTCTATTTAGGATAATAATTCCTACTTCTTAGGCTAATGTCGAGGATTAAGTGAGGCGATGCGTATGTCTAACACATAATAAGTGCTCAATAAGTAGCACCTAAACTATTTTTGTTTGGTTTATATGATTAAAGCCCACAGCACAGATCTATATGATTAAAGTGTTTGCACATAGTCAGTATGTACTCAGAAATTTTGTATCATCATCAGGTATCAGTCACCCCTCATCACACCTTTGCAATGGGAATTTCTTCCAAATAATGTAACGAGTCAAATGGGGCACACTTTTCTGGTTACCCACCCAGGATACATGTTCTGCTGCCTTTTTTGTTTTTGTTTTTGTTTTTCACAGTGTATATACCTGTAGATAGGCCATGCCCTGCTATCTAAATGAGTAGGATGAAAAAGTCAAATTATTTAAAAAGTTTGGAGACTCTGTTTCCAGAAGAATTCCACCTACACATATTTACCTTGCCCAGCCTGAGGCTAGCTCAGTGGAGAACGATCTTTAGTAATAAGACCATGGGTTCATTTTGTCAAGTGAGATAAAGGAGCTCTTTACAAGTGAATTGTATTTTATTTTATGGAACTATCTTTTCCAAATAAGCAGAGCCATGACTCACTGGAAATTATGAATCCTCACATGCTGCCTATCCCTGTGGATTTACAAGTCTCTGTGGCCATGCACAAATGAGGAATGTTTTACTAAGTACCCACGATTCTTGTCCAACTACTCATGAAAATAACAGTTCCCTGATTTGAAGGAGCACAGATACATTGCAAACAAGCCCTCTGGCATAGATGTTTCCAGAAACAAGTTTACACATTTTCAGTGAGAGTGACAGTTTTGTCCCACAGACTATCCTGAAATATCTAGGATGGCTTTTGAGAGAAAACACTCCCCCACACACACACCTCCTCCCTTCATCCCCCTTCATACAGTCACAAGAACATGCCTTGATTCCTAACTTTTCTAAAAGAAAGGAAAGAAGTTGTTGTCAGTTGGGAATCCATGGGTGGCTTTACTGATTACCAAATTTCTAGAATAGAATGCAAGATTATAGACAGCTGAATCTTGAGCCAGACGGTATATGTTATTAAAATCAAGAGCATGATTAATTAGTCGTTTACTTGGAGTGATTTATCTTGTATTCTCTCCACTGGTGTTAGAACTGCCTGCTGTGGACGTCAGGTGTACCACTCTATTATGAATACTAATCAAAGTCCACAGAAGTGCAGATTGAGGGTGAATCTGAGCTCCACCAAATATCCATTCTAAAGAGGAGACTTTTATTAAATAGGCGTGAAGTCAAGAAGACTGTTACAAAGGAAAGGACAGGTCAGTTATGGCTAAGCTTTCTCACTCTCAAATGAGCCAAGTGCCCACCTAAGCCTATATACCTGGGGCCTCAGGGCTGCCTTGCTGACTCGTGTATCAATAAGACAGTCCCATTTCTTCTCCTTCCCACATACTTCTCCAATCCATCCCACTTCTCTTTGCTTCACCTGCTAGCCCCTAAACCAAACACCCATCCCTCCCCTGAAAGACTGCGACAACTTCCTCAGTCTGGCTCCATTAAGTAGAACAGATTTTTGAAAACCACAGTTGATCATATTACACTTTCTTAGACCCATCAGTGGTTCCCATGCTGTTCAAAAGAAACCCAAAAAGACCTCTTCAGTCTCACCCCACCCATCTCTCCTGCTTCATTTCAAATCTCTCTCTGGCTTATTCAATGTGCATCAGCCTCACCGCCCCTTTGGAGGGTCTAAAATGTTCAAACTTCGTTTCTGCCTCCAGACTTTTCATTTGCTGGTCCCTCTTCTGAAAATGCCCTTCTCCTATATCCCAGCCTGGCTAAGTCTTTTAGTCTGCCTGTCTGTAGCTTAAAGGTTACTTCTTCCCAGAAAACTTCTTATTTCCCCTTCACCTCACCCTGGAGGTAGTCACCAGCTCTCCTGTTGCCCGGTAGTTTCCCCTTGTAGCCTCATCAAAATTGTCATCCATTACTTTTATAATTAGCCATTAACACTTTTTTCCTCCCTGTACCCTCAGCTCCTAGCACAAGGCAGGGTTCACTGTGGGAACCTCAGTAAGTGATGGGGTCAGACAACAATGATGAAAGCAGTATGTGGAGGAGACCACTGGCTCACTGCCCACCCAAATCAGTGACCCTTCCTTCCTGGGCTCACAGCTGGACTACATTTCCCAACCTTCCTTTCAAGTAGGTGGTCATCTGACTTTGTGGGAGTGATGTCTGCCACTTTTAGGGACCAACCTCAAAAACCTCTCTCGGAGCAGCTCCATGATATTCCTACATCCTGGGGGACTGGGATGTCGATATGTTGACAATGGAAGAACACCCACTGGCCTGGGTTCCTGAATGAGTTTGTGGAAGAAACTCTCAGACTAAACTGCTGGTCCAGAATGATTGGCTGAGCAGGAAATAAACATCTGCTGTTAAACCACTGAATTTTCAGGGTCAGTCTGTTACTGCAACTTAGGGCACCCAAATTAACACACGAGGATACTAATACATAGGATTCCAGGCCTTGGAAGTGAGTGTAGAAAGGTTACCCCCACTTACACACACACATATACGCTCATACCTCCATGAACATATAAGTGGGTCATATAGAGGTAGAAGAAAAAAACAAATTGAATTTCTGACAAAGTATAATATTATGAAAAAATCTGTATTTAAAATTTTTTTCTTTCTTTCACCACTTAATTCTTTCCCTCTATGGACTCAATCTTTAATAAGCAAGAATAGTCCAGTTATGAGTGCTTCTGTACAAGAGAGCTGCTACTGCCTCTTAGGTTTCTCCCTCTCCTCACATGTTGCCCATGCCGACTAAAATAAATGCGCAGCCTAAAAGTTGAGAGTTATGTTTTATTTGGTGGGAAGACCCTGGCCGGGTTGACAGCCTCTCAGATTGCTCTGAGGGACTGCTCCGAAGAGGTAGGGGAGGAGCTAGAATATATTTGAAATTTACAACAAAGACCAGGTAGTTGGAACAATAAAAGATTACTTGTTATCTAAAGAAAAACAGGCATCTCAAGTTAAAGAATTTAATGCTTTTCTATGTATGGGAGGAAGCAAACATTTGGGCTCATTGAATTCATTCCTTTGACAAGCATCTAGCTATCTAGGGCCAGTATCTTGTCCTTTCTTATTCTGAGCCCCCTCAGAGGGCACCACTGTGAGTGGCTGCAGAAGCTGGGCTGCAGGCTGGTCTGCAATGTCAGGGGTGGCAGCAGCGGCTGATGACTTGATTGCTTCAGCATTCTTTGTTTACTGATATGGTTTGCAGTATTTTTCGTTCACACCCAAGTAATTGCACATAAAGCCCTGGGTAGGAAATATCCCCACAGTCAGGAGGGGATGACTCCCCAAAGCAGTAGAAATCAACCTGTTTTCTCACTGAAACTAGAATCTCACCTAGCAACCAATTCTATTTAGTTCAATGCAGAAATTACTTTTGCCCCTAAGACAGTTTAATGAGAGAAAGAAATCACTAGACAGATTTTTTCAACTGAATTAAAAGTCCTCTATGTCCTTGGGGTTCCTATCAAGTCATCCCAGGGCTAAGGTCCCACCTTTTCTATGCCCCAGGGCCCAAACTCTAACTCAAACTCAGCGGAAGGCAGGCTCTCATGGTTTTGCAAGCTTCTGCTGAGCAAGTTAATCTAGCTGAGTTAATGACAATGCAGCCACTTAACCAGCAGCACAAAGAGCCTAATCAGTCAGCTGGTTGGAGCTTCCTGGCCAGGACGCCCGCCCCTCCCTGCCTAGCCTTCCTTTGGCCATGGAAACCTCTATCCTTATTAGGAACACCTGCTCGCAGAGTTGCAGGGCCTTTGGCCTTAAAAGGGAGGAACTGAGCACTTTTTGGCTCTGGGTGTGGATCTCTCATGCTCCTGGAAGCCCGTTTCTTCCACAGGAAATGTCCCCTGGTGCCAACCAGGCAATGGAAAGGAACATTTTCTCACATTGAGCCACACCTGTTGTCAACAGGCATTTGCTTCCAATCTATTTAAGCTCCATGGGGGAAGGAGACTGTGTGGGTCTCCAGCATTTTTGGCAATGCTGGACCCACAGCACCTGGGAAAGCTCCACAAAATCTATGCTCTTGTTTGGGAAATGGAGTTGCCCCTGGTAACAGCTGCTGTATTTCAACAGAGACAGGAGGCCTCTGGGAAAGTCATAAAAACCCTGCCCAGGCCCCTTTGCAAAGCTCAGTGCCAGGCATTTGGAGCTGAAAGGCAGCCTATGCCTGCTGGGATTCCTGCAGACTCACCAACAGCAGGAGAAAAGCAGAGAGAAGGTTAAGTTCTGGCAGGTGATTGGTGGTGTTGATTTTATTGCTAATGGTTTGGTTTTGGACAAAGATGTCATCAGGCAAGGTTATGTTAAGTGTCTGTGTTAACTGCATATGAGTTTGCATTTTGGTCTGTAACCTAAGATGTATTTATCCACCTACAGTTCATTTGTTCATCTTTTCATCCATCCATTTATTTATTCTTCTATCTTTACCTTCATTCAGAACCAGAGACCCATCTGGAATCCCAGTTCTTTTCTTTGGCTCCCTGAGGCCCTACTTCAGTTCCTTTCACCTGCTTGGAGCCTTAATACTAGCCCCATGCTTTCTCCTCCCAAGGAAGGTCCCCTCTCAAATATGGATGGTTCTACTGAAACAGCAACTGACACTCTTACAGAGAACTTAGGGCCTGGGCATTCATCCACTGCTCAGTTCCCTGTTTCATTTTCCTCACCCCAGTAGTCACCCCCATATTTACCCACAGGTAGCATTAGGGTTCACAGATTCACATCCATTTTGAATCATTCAAAGTAAGCCAGTCCTTCTGGAGAATTCCCACAACCACATGGCAGAGTTCTCTACAGTTGTATCCAGCATTCTGCTATGTAATTTTTGGTTTACGTATGACTCTTGTATGCTGTTATAAGCTCCTTAAGGACAAAACTGTGACTTATGTGTCTCTTTACTACCAATGCCTAGAGGTCTGATAAATGCTTGCTAAGTTTATTTTTTAAGGATGGGTGTTCGTATGGATGGATAAGAGTATATTGACAGATGAGAGGGCAGGTGAGCAGGTGAATGCATGAAAGGATGAGTGGATAAATGGGTTTATAGGTAAATAGATACGGGTGGATGGAGGGATGAACAGAGGACGATTGGGTGCTTGATAAGTGAGGATAAGTGGGTGGGTGAGTAGCTAGATGAATAAATGAAGAATGACCTCAACCATCAAGGTGCCAATGTGTGCGTCAACAACATAGCTTACTTCCAGTAAGCTAATCTCTTAAATAATCCCTTAAATAAATCCACAAATCCTGAACTACCAGCAAGTAAAACAACAGGCAGGCCCCTTGTGGCCTATATTCCTTGGAGCTAAAGAAATATGCAGAATGTTCTAATTTTGGCCTATTGGTCAAGAGGTAAGATGTTTCCCTGTGGCAACCCAACAGCACTGCTCTGGTAATAATCAAACATGTTCCATTACCTTTTACAAAATAATTTCCTACATATTAAAACCGCCCCTTTTATTCTTCAGAAATAATACCTAAAATGAACCTCAAGGCATGCTGCAGAAGATGCCCTTAAAACAAAATTGACACCAAGGGAAATAGGGAGTCAAGCCCAGAACTGCTGCCTTCTTAGGCAGTCCTCACACGCTGTCCCTTCAGACAAGCAGTGTAAGACTTCTGACTCTGACACCCCAAATATGACCTTGTTTCAAAGCCCCACGGCTTTCCTCACTCCAGTTCATTGTTAGTCAGAAAATAAGAGAACATACAGTATTGCACTACTGCCACATGTAGAATGAAACATAATCCTTGTCTTTGTGTGTTGGGTTATTACGTTTTTTATTACCACTACTGTGTTATAGATGGCTTTCCTCCCTCCAAGAAAACAAAAGAACAATGAACCAGTTTGAAAGAGAAAAGCCGTCAGTTTGAATAAAATAGTCTGTTTTATTTTTTTATTAAAAAAAAATAGGAAGCTAATCATGCCAATTGTAATTTAGTAAGTTATTTCTAATGAGAGTTTATTAAACCAAGATTTTTCCCTTGAGTGAAACTAATGACCACTATTAGGTGTGCTAGTCTATTTTAAATGATCAAAATATTCACTGGAATAGGATGAAAATTATAGATAGTGATAATTACAAAATGTCAGCAATACCTGGAATCAATTTACTAATATGTCAGCTCGATTGTGGAGGAGAAGAGTCAGTTTAAAATGAGCAGAAAGCACGTTGCATGGGCTGCTGTCATTTATTCTTTGGGGACTGTCATGACTGAATATTTATATCCCTTGCTTCCCTGCAGTTGTTTCTAGCCTGCTCGATACACCCTTTATCAGAGAGCAAGGGAAGGATTGGCAAGGAGAGAGAACTCCTCCACCTCTTTGAATCCCCAGGTCCATCCCTGAATTTTTGCAGAAGTGGAGACAGAGCCTTCAAATAAACCAGTTCTGTTTTAACCACTTGAGGCCTGTATCTGTGGTTTTCCTCTTAAATATATAATATTGACCTTCCCCTCCCCTCAATTCCTGCAAGTGAAAAGGGAGCAGGAGTCTATGTAATTTAGACACATTGCAAACACCACTGCTTGATTTTAAATCCAGGTTTTAGCTGTCTTGTTTTGTTTAAGTAAATTACCTGCTTACCTGAAATTATGGGCAAAATGAATTTGCTCTTGGCACAAAAGGGCAGAAACTGCATCCCCTAAGGTGTACCTGTCAGGGTAATGTGCAGCTAACCTGCTACACATGTACACATGTGTCTGGCTCTTCAGGGGACTGATCAGTTTGCTGGGGCTATCAAAGGTACCTGTGTAACATCACAGGATAAGAGAACCATGACCTTCCTCCTTTTTCTTTTCTGCACTTACCTCCCCCAATATCTTTCTGCCACCACATGCTGCACAAAAGATATGTGAGGGTAAGCATGTGCTCACACACAGACACACTGGAGCACTGCACCCCACAGACTATAAACAACTCCAACAGTTTGGTTCTGGTGGGACACAACGCCTGGATAAACTCCCAAAGTAGAGCTGGTCAGTTACAGGTAAATTTTTAGGTGAGTTTAAATCCTTAATTGCCATTCTTTCCCGCCTCCTACAGCCCCACCCTTTGGAGTCACTGATCATCCTTCTAGGTCCATTCCCAGACTCTCTCTTCTGCACAATCTATCTGAGATTCCATTTGCCCCAAGGAAACAAGAATCATTCCTCCTGAACAGCAGGCAATAAGCCCTGCTGTTCCAGCAGCCTGACTTGATAGTGACCCTTGGACTCTGTACAGGAATTCCTGGAGCAGCCTCTGCTCTGTTCTGGATGGATAGCGCTAGAAAGCAGCAAAGTGCAATGGTAGAGACTTAGGTTCTTGAGCTGAACTGCTGTGTACCAGCTATGGGACATTGGGCAAGTCTTCAACTTCTCTGTGCCTCCAGTTTCCTTATCTGTAAAATGTGGGAAATTATACCTACCTCCTAGGGATTAAATTTGTCAAGTGCTTAGAATGGAACTTAGCACACAATTTTCTAATGAGCTGATTACTCAAGCCTCATCCTTCTCCCTCCTCAGCTTACACTTCGAGGTTCCTTTTCATCTCTGCTACAAAGTCCAGCACCTTTTGCACCCTCTGGAATCTCAGTCTTTCCATCTGAGATTGATTAGAATACCCAGCAATCCTCAGGGCTGATTCCTGATTATTCTCTTTTCTCAGATCTATACTCATATTTAAAACTATCCCAGAATTCAAGACCAAGGATAGTTCAGTTCCTGAGATTCAGCCAATTTAAGCATTTTAAATCCACCATTGAAATAAGACAGTATTGTTTGCCATTTCTTAAATTTGGAAATAACTAAATATGGGTTCATATAGGCTATGTGACAAAGCAAAAACCTACTGTAAATAAAGAGGGCTCTGGTTAGGTCCGAGTTCAAATCTATTAGTTCTAGGAAGAAAATGTATGGAATGACAAGTAATTAATGAAGAAGGGGATGCCTCCCTGCCAACCATATGTAATATTTACTTGCTGGTGATCACATCTTAAAGAAAGGAGGCAGATTTTCGTTTTGTTTTGGTGTGATTCCAAAGGCCATTCTCAAAGAGGAGCTGCAACAAGTTCTCAGGCAAAGTTTGCATCATGAATGAGCATAAAGTTTTCCATTCCAGAGAGACTACTTCAAAGGCCAACACTTATTTTATAGAAAGGACATGACAGAAACATGGAAATGCTGCCACTACCCAAAACTTAGCAGGGCACTTGGCTTTAGCATCATGGGTCAATGCAGGTGGATACAAACTTATTGGAAGAGACTTAATATGTCTAGAACAGTAAAGTTTGATTGCTATTCCGAGTTTTCCAGACTGGGATACCCTTATCCTATGAAGGGCAAGTAGACAGCTACAAAGGGATGCATGACTTCTCAATACAAGCAAGATTTTCTGGAGGGACAATTCTACTCAGTTTAAGTAACTTGAAGGATTATTTTCCATTAAAGGAATATCAAATATTGTGGTAGGTAGTGTCTGGCTTTCAATGGCTTTGGAAATTCAGGATAGCAATCAAACTTTATTGGTCTAGACATATTAAGTCTCTTCCAATAAGTTTGTATCCTCTCCATATGCATGCCCTTGGGTAATCCCCTCCTGTTGAGTGTGGGATGGACTTAGTGACTTGCTTCTAATGAACAGAATATGGCAAAAGTGTGATTAAGTTACTAAAGACTGTGACTTTTGTTTTGTCGACATTTTGGATCTCTGTTTCTTCTCACTTGTTTACTCTGAAGAAGCATGCCACCATGTTGTGAGCTGTCCTATGGAGAAGTCCATATGGCAAGGAACTGAAGACTTACCCTGTCCAATAGCCAATATGGAAATAAGTCCTAACTGCCTGCAAGGACAGAATCTTGCCAACAACCTCATGAGTACACTTGGAAGTGAACCCATGCTCAGTCAAGACTTGAGATGCCTTCAGCCCCAGTCCACACCTTGACTGCAGCTCTTACTGTAACTAGAGAACCAATCTAAGCTGCACCTAGATTCCTGACCCTCGGAAACTTTGAGATAATAAATGTGATTTTAAGCTACTGAGTCTTAGAGTAATTTGTCAAAAGTAGCATTAGATAACTAACACAGATATATTATGAACTCGGGTACAAAACTGTCAAGAAAGACAAGGCCACAGCTGAAACGGACTGTGAGCTCAATAACTCTGAGTCTCTGGCTTAATCCAAAATTTCCAGGGCTTTGGTTCTGTGCAAAGTGCTAGGACAGTTAGTTCTTTATCTTTACTCCAGCTGGAAGTGGAACCTCCCACCTCTCCTCTGGCAGAGAAAGGGCAGAATGAAGTCACCTCACCAGTTCTGCTCTCCCAAGGCATTCCCCCATGATGTCTGATTATACCATTAAGTACCAGGTGTTTACTTTGGAAAGAAAACCAACTCCATAGTCAACTCATCTAGGGACAATGAAAATAGAAAACAGATAGAACATGGATTTAACTTCCTCATTCAGTTAAGAGCAGCGCTCCCCAAACTAAGTAGATTCTTATCTGAAAAGAAGGTCCATATTTGCAGGTTGTTTGCATATTATTAAATTTGGCACTATGTCCAGCGGGTCCTTTTGTGTCTCCACTTACTACAGTAATGTCTGCAGATTCAGAGACTCCCAATAAGCATGGCTGCTTACTGAAAATAATAAAAGGCTCCTACTAAGTGAGCACTAACCCTGCTGGGCATTTTTGTGTACAGGTTTTGATATTTTCCCAAGAACATGGAATAAATAGTGCCCTTTCCTATTGCTCCCTGCACACCTCCATCCATTCATGGAAAAAAGTCATCAGTATGTGTCCCAAACAGAATCTAGTCCAGGAACAAGCTAAAGGATATTTCCTCCAACATGTACCCCAAAAAAGAAGGAAAATATTAATGTTTCAAGAATCAACTGTGTGCCTGGCCCTGTGCTGGCCGCCTTCTGCAGTGGGCCTCAGGGAGGCTGTGAGGCGTATGAGTTAAGATCATTGGCTGAGGAGCCAAACTGCCTGGGTTTAAATCATAGCTCCACTATTTATTTACTTACTACAGAACATCAAGCATCTTATTTAACCTCTCTGTGGCTCAGTTTCTTCAGCTGATCCAACGGATTTTAAACAAATAGCTCGTCACTCTAAGGAATCAATAAATGTTAGTGATCTTACCCTCGTCATAGCTTGTGAGATGGGTGTGATTCCACTCCATTTTGTAGATGAGCAAAGTGAAGGTAAGAGAAGGCAAAATGCTTCTCCACACTCATACAGATGGTAAGTGATGAACTGGAATTCAAACTCACTCATGATTGAACCCAAAGCCATGGTTACTGTAATTACTGAACTGTGAGGCCCTACTGATTCTCTTGTAGATAATAATAGTGACCACAAAACAGCCATTTCCTGTGTGCCGGGTACTGTCCTAAGGGCTTCACACGTACTCACCTCACTCACTTTGTCTCACAACTGAATGTGGGAGGTGCAACTGCCATCCCCATTTCACGAATGAGGAAACTCAGCCTTAGAAAGGTTAAGCTACTTGCTCAAAGTCACAAACGGGTAGGGGACACGCCTAATGCCCACCATACCCTGCCCTGCTCTCCTTCCAGACATGTGGGAGGATTGCGAGTCCTAGGGCCATTGGGCAGGGCCCTTGAGGCATTCTTGTTCATAGGCTGTAGGTAGAAGAAACCCGTTTCATTTCCAAGTCAAAGCATTTAATCTCTAGGGAGAATTTCCCCAACGCCCTTTCCCCAGCTGTAGCAACTGTGGGAGCGCGTTTGGTAACGGAGACATGATGAGACAGGACAGCCTCGCTTGTTCAGCCCCCTCACAGGAAAGAGCTCCCCGACTTGGTTTTCAAGAGGGAGAACTAAAGCTTTGTCATGAACAGGCTCTGAGACCCGTGCTGGTCTGGGATTGCGGCATAGCCTCACCTGTCCTGGCCGACAAAGACAAAGCTGATGCACGACATTTCCAGGGTTCAAACCCGAGAAAATGAGATCATAGTAACTGTCACACAGGGTGGTAGTGAGAAATAAGTTACATCAGATAAAATCGATATGGAGAGGCATAGCACAAAGCCGAGCACATGGTAAATGCTCAATAAATGCTTGTTGAATAAAAGAAGAGAATTCTTTCTCTGAAGGTCAAGATTTAAACCTTGAAGAATGCATAGTGGTAACTGACATCCTGCAGCACTTACTCCGAGCCAGGCATATTTCTAAGGGTTTTGTGCATACAGACTCACTTCTCTCACAATACCTACGGGAAAAGCACTACAAGTACCCACAATTTACAGATGGGCAAACCAAGGCATACAGAAATCAAGGAATAGAACTAAAGTCATATGCTGTAATGGAAGATCTGGATCTCAAACCCTAGGCAGTGTGGCCCCAGACCTGATCAAGTGATAGGCAGACAGATTTTTTTTTTTAAAAGGAAACTCCCTCAAATAATTAAGTGTAAAGGAAATCAATATTCCTGGGTGAGTTAAGAAAAAATATAATTTTGGAAACATAAGAAAGGCTTTATTTTCAATTTGCTTCAGCAAACTTCATAATTATAAGTGAATATACATCCATAAAAACAGACATGCGCAGAAGAAAACACAAAATGTATTGGAGACTGGTGACATTTGAAAAGCAGCTCTAGACTGTTACAGGATAAAACACAAGATAAAAGTACCCTAAACACAAAGCGGTAATGTGCTAATATTCAATTTCAGATATATCTCCACCTTGTCATAGAGGCAAGACCCTCTATTACCTCCCCCTACAAAACTGTTTATGTCAAGGGATCCCCAGGGGCCTAGAAGGGCAGAGCATGGCAGTAAGAAAACTAGAGTGGCAGCTTTCTAGACCCTTCCACCTGTCCTCACAGCTGACCTCTGTATCAATCCAGGGATGGGCAAATCAGAGAAAGGAAAGGAGGGGCTTTCACAAAGTGGCAGCTCTCAAGGCAAAGAAAACCACAAAGAATAAGAGGGACATTTATCCTTGTTGCCACAGGAGAATTCAGACAGCTTGACTGAAAATGTTTCTGCTGGCTCAGCCCATGTCCTAGGTTTTCTCTGCCTTTCTCAGCCTCTGCATCCTTTGTGTTGAGTCCTAGCCTTGAGCCGATTCTGAGAGACAAAGGGACTATATCCAGAGCCCCATCACTTGATGGGACTTGGGTACCATCCTTTCCACAACAAGACCCAACCACTAGGATTCCGTGCTCCATCTACATTTCCTTGTCTGATAACCAGACCATGTAAGACCATGTTAGATTAGGGTATTCCTGGGGCATCCGGATGACCCCCTTTACCATCTTATGCCCTCATCATGTTGGCTCAGGCCACAGAAAGTGGACCAGGGAAGTATTCTGGCTTCATTATTAAAAGATTTGCTTTTGAAAATTGACTTAATGTGTTCAAAGCTCAGCTCTTCCCCTATGATACTGGACAAGTTACTTCTCTAATTCTCAGTGTTATCATCTGTAAAAAAAAGGGACGGTGAAGAAGATGGTGGTGAGATCTACCCCCCAGGGCTCCTATGAAGGGTAACCAAAGCAAAGCATCTGACAGTGCCTGGCACTGTAAAAGCTCAGTAGTTACCCACTAGCTCAGTTTGCTCTGGGTTTTGTCTGTTTAGCACTTCTCCTACCCAGATCACCTCCAGGTTCAGGGACTTTGCCCTGAAATCCAGCTGGCCACCCTCCTTTTCACCAGTTCCCTTCCTCTCAGACTCCCCTGCCTTGCCTGTGTGTGTGCAGGCTGGGATGGGCTTCCTGCTGCATATAGTGCTTGGTATAGATTAGCTCTGCAGCACATACCAGTACTGCCCCATCCACATCCCCTCGGATCCCTTTGCCATTTTCCTGCACACCAACTCCCAGCGTGCTTTCATTGCTAACAGCTGGCGCCTGCAGTGGTATGCTGGTAAATATTTAACAACCACCTCTGGGAATGGGAGAGTCCTAATTTGTAATGTAAGCCAATTTCCATAGCGTAACTACTCTCACCATGGCTAATTTCAAGCTAGTGAGGTTAACTAGCTTGCAAAATTCCTACCAATTTAACATCCAACACTCAAAGTTTCAAGTCAGTGCCTGCACACCACGGGCAGCTTGTGTTTCTCTTTTGCAAAGGCTGCATCCCGGCTGCCAGGACCTGTTTCGTCTGTAATCAGGGAGGATAGGAATTGTCTGGGCATTTATGCCTCTGTTCATCCCCCATCCCAGATTGGTGGGTTCAGAGATATAAATATGCAAAATCCCTCACCTCTGATGTGCCAACACTGAAGTGTGACCCACACCTTTCCAGTTTTTCTGGGGGATTAGGCCAAACTTACCTCCGTGGGACTCTTCTTGATACAGCACCCTTGCTCACTCTCCTCCCTTCCCAGTCTTACTTCCCCACTTCCCCATCGATGTTTCCTCAGAAACTTTCTAAAAAGTCACTTTCACACAACTTCTCATCCAGAGCCTGCTTTTGGGGAGCCAAACTGACAGTACTTAAGAGCTTGCTTTCAAATGCTCTGAGTTCAAATCCTGATTTTGATATAATCTGTGTGACTTGGGAAAGTTATATGAACTCTCTGAGCCTACATTTCTTCATCTATTAAATGGGCCTAATAAGTCCCTACCAGTAGGGTTGTTGGGAGAATGAATAAGCTAAGCCATCTAAGGGGCTTAGCACAGAGGTTGGCACATGATATATTTTCCATAAATGCTGTTGTTGTTACTATTGTTATTGTTATTAAGAGGGCATCTGGCCTGACCTCTAGGTCAGAGCTTCACTTGGAATTGTGACCGTTGAGCCCTCCCAGCTAGTAGGACTATGTGACATCCTGGTCCATACCTGAGCTTGGACCGCCCTTTGGAATCAGAGTTTAGGATCCTTGGATGTCCTTTCCTGGAACAGGCCTCCATCCATCTTTGCCCTCTACAGAGGGAATGGGTCTTCTGGAAATTCTCTGGTCCCACTGGACCAGCTCTGTAATCTAGAAACCCAAGTATGCCATGTTCCTGAGCTCCAGCCTCCCCAGGAAACCAGGGCAGCCAGACAGCAGTGCAACAAGTAACTAGCATCCCCCGAAGGCATGGAGCCAGCTCTTTGTTCATGATCCAATAAAGTCCCTTGCTGCACTATCTCCACTTTCTCGTGGAGGGACTAGCAATTTACACCCAGGAAGTGCCCAGGTGAAATGAGCACATGTGAAGTGCTGCTGGCGGATTAGATTAGTAAGTGCCCCTCACAAAAACTGTCAGGGAATCTCTACCCAGACCCTTGAAAACACCCACTCCATTGGATCCAATGGTACCAATTTGAGACATAGTTTCTAAGCATACGAAACTTGGAAAAGTTTTATGCACAAATATAATCAGTTTAGCCTGGTGCTGTAATTGGTACACAACACATTTTGATTAACTAATGAGCCAGCCTATTATTTAACATTGTAAAAAGTTAGAAAGCATCTTGGTCTCAACAGTTAAACACAAAGAAGAGCAAAATGTTACGAGGCTGACTTCTGATTTTAAAAAATACATGGCCATTAAAAATCACATTTATAAAAAATGATAAAACAATGTGAAAAGATTTATGAAGTGAAGTAAAACAAATTTTAATTTCCACTAAAGTCACAACTTAGTTTTTCAAAAAATATACAAAGGAAAAACACTGGAAACATTGAGAACAAAATACCACAATCAGAAAATGCTTAACTAATATATGATATATCCATATAGAGCAATATTATATTATGCGGCCACTAAGAACTGACTGTGTTAAAATTATAAAATGATACCTATCTATGGAATGGCAATACAGCTCAAAGCATAATTATTGCTAATTTAATTATATGCACTAAATTTATGATAATTTTAAGCAGAATATTGAATATTTGATTTATGATGAGTCCAACTATATAAAAACTAAACCAAGTTAAAAGTGTATGCATAAAGGAGAAAGACTCTAAGTAACTACAGTAAATGATTAAGAATGATCATATTAGGTCTGTAACCCTTGAGTGGTTTTCTTTCTCTTTCTTTTTTATGTTCCAAGTTTTCTCTAATTAAGGAGAATTGCTTTTATAATAAACAGCTTTTTTGATTGATTGGCTAAGTAACAACAGTGCAACACGCACACAAACACACATATACACAGATGAAATAATAAGGAGTGGAAAGTAAGGGAGAACATTACTACTCAAACACACTTCTCGTTTAATGGTTTCCAAATTTGTTTTCTAATAAGGCTAAATCACAGCCATGTTTTATGGCAGGTAGCAGCCAAACCTAAGCAAAGAATCAGACTCAAATGAGTACCTCCCAAGCCACAGTTACAGTTTGGCTGTCACTTCAGCAATGGCGACATTAGCTGGGAACAGCAGCTGAGTAAGATGGTATGCAATGCAAGAACAAGAGAATTCAGAACTCTATCTTATTGAAAATCCAATTCAGTCTTCCTTGCCTGTGTAGTCTGCACTGTGCATTCACAGGCTTGCCAAATCTCACCTTCAAAATCGAATTTCCTCTCTGCCATATGCTGTTGCATTCTGTAGTTTTAAGTCCATTGTTTCCAACTGAATTTTGTTTTTTAACTGCAGTACATTCAGGTAAGTATGTTCTTGCTGATGCATTAGAAAAACCAGCTCAATGGAGGCCCACTGATTCACCACATGGTGGGTGCATGTCTTTCCATGAATAATTTATCATTTGCAAGCATGAAGGAAAAGCCAGGGCACCATGAAACAAGTCAGTTCCCTCTCTCTTTCCAGCAACTACTATCACAAGAAAAAGTTAGCATTCACCTAAGTAATATTCGTTCACCTATATTCTGGGTGGCATCATGAGACATAAATGTCAACAGCCACTAATGTCCTGAATGTTACCGTTTTCCAAACAGCTTCCCCAATCAGAGGTTCAGTCTGGCATCCATAAAGACACGGGTATCTTTATCCTTTCCTCCTTCTTCCCTGATACAGAGGGCATGATGCCTTTTTAATATCCCACTTCCTAACATATGAGGATACAGTATACAAAACCTGCCATCTGGCTCTTTCTTTTTTTGATTAAGCCATTTACATTTTCTTAGTATAATTAGTATCGCACAGTAACTTGTCAATACTCCTCTGCCATGGCATCAAATAACAGTTTAAGTATACCTGCAACTTTGATGATTTATTTGTTTCTGCATGCTTTCAAGTGCTGGCGAGGGATAATTACCAGGGAGATTATTACATGGTGTTGGGTTAATTAAATATGATAAAGCCATTTGCCTGTGACATGATGGGTCTGTTTCAATCTAAATGATATAAAATGGTTAGACTCATTGAAGGCAACATGGTGACCCCACAGAAGATTAGACCTAGCCAAAATAGAATCCTGCTAATGATGTTTCTGAATTTGATGTTCTATCTCGATTTTACTAGCTGTCTTTTTAATCAGAGAGATGTCATTACAATGATCGCTCTTGAACATTCATGCCCAGCCCTCATGAGAAAGCAGGGGACCTTCAAACTACCTTGAAATATTGACAAAATACAAAATATTAAAGGTCTAAAAGGGAGTCTGCTGACACTGAATTGCTTCTGATCTTCTTTGTTAGACTGAATAAGAATCAGTCTTAACTGAGATGTCTGCTGGGTTAGGGAAGTAAGAAACAAAAAGAGGTAAGAGACTGAGGTCCAGTGTCTGTCAGACCATTTCCCTCCTCCAGTGGAGGTACTGCTGGGCTATAAACAGATGTAAGCACTAGCCTGGAAGTCTGATGGACAAAACTTTGGGAACAAGTTTTCTATTTTAATTTTTAAAGCAACAAAAACAGAGATTGATACTATGCCATATTTTTAAGGCAAAATAGGCAGTTTAGACCATGAACATTAATGGCTGGACACTACAATGGTATGGTAGTAAAATGGCAATAAAATGGAAAAAGTCTCCATTGCCCAGTTCCCATTTACTTGGCACAGTTGACAGACACAACCGCTGCAAAGCATAGAGCAGCTGAAATAGTCAATTCAGTCAAATACACATTAAATCAAGCCCCCCAAATATCAATAAAAATAATTGCTAGAATGACTGACCAGGTGACAGGTGTCACTTGCAATCAGTGGGTAGCTACTGAGGCCTTCTCATGTGCAGGTCACCGTAGGGAACGAAAAAAATAAACACTTTATGGAATTTTATCCCAGGCAATAGTAAGAGACTTTCTTGCAGTTTAGTTGAAAAACTAAGACATATGTCGCATGACTACATAGCAAGGAGAAGCATTCCCAACAGCCACAAGGAAAATCAATCCAGTTACTCTATATTTAGACAACTTATACATGAGAAGTTACTCCTCATAGCTTCCCGCATCTCCCTTCTGAGCCATCAGCCTCAACCCACTCACACCCACTACTCAGATAGAGCTGATCTCCTTGGCTCCTCTCTCTCTCTCCTCATTCCTTTTCTCTTTGAGGTCTTGCAATTATCACTCTGGTCTCATTTATTTTGGCTCTTGTAAGTGAAGACTTCCCCTCCCTGGGACCTTTGGTGCCAGTCTCTGTCCCTTGTTCTCCCCCAAGTCCATGACCAGCAACTGATCACCAGCAGCACCGCTACCAACCAGTGGGCTGGCAATTCTGTCCAAAGGAAAGACAGCTTAGGCAGAAACTCTTGGTGGTCCTCAGAGGAGTCAGGGAGGTGCTAGGACTGGAGCTGAGCCCTGGAGGAAGAGCAGGGAATGAACAAGCAGAGGCCAGGGCCCAGTAAAGGGGAAGACTAAGAGCAAAGGCACTGAGCTGGGAAACCAAAGGGCCGGGGACGATGGGACACAAGTGCAGTTGGAACAAGGAATTTAAGTTTGACATGGGACAAGATAAACCCAGAAAGTCTTTTGCTTGCATCAACTAAAAAAAAATTTGTATTCCTTCAGTGAGTGCATTAGTGCAATGTGGGTGAATCTTAAAAACATAGCCTTGCATAAGAGCTCATGCTGCATGATTCCATTTATACCAGATTCTAGAATAGACAAAACTAATCAATCCATGGTATGCAATCATCAGAGCAGTGGTTGCTTTGGGGTTGGGTAGGTGGGGGTTAGAACTGGCTAGGAAGAGGCTTAGGGAACTTTCTGGGATAATGGGAATATTCTACATCTTGACAAAGGTTTGGGTTACACAGATGTGTACATATGTTAAAACTCAGAGGACATGCAATTCACTGTCTATAAATTTTGTATCAAAAGAGAAAAAAACTATACACAGATATTAAAACAAAATTCTTGCTAAAGTATTTAGGGGGAAAGTACACCAATGTCTGCAATTTACTTGGAAATGCATCAAATCAAAAACATAGGATGGATAGAGAGCTGAGGGAGAGAAGAAAAGCAAAGGGTAAAATGTTAATGTAGAATCTAGGCGGTGAGTACACATGCGCCCGCTACAAAATTCAACTTTTTGGTAAGTTTGAAGAATTTTATAATAAAATATTGTTTTTTTTTTAAAAAAATTGTACATTGGGCACAGATGGGCTTTGAAGCTAAGGTAAACAGTCTATTTTACCGTCAAAAGACATCTCACATTTTGCACTGAGGAGAGCTGAAAGAAAGCAATTTTTCGGGGATTTAGTCAGATTTATTGAATAATGGATAATACATACTGGATAATAATAATATACAGTAAAGACAGCAACAATCATGGATACTACTATTATTGCCATCTATTTACTACTCTTTGTGTGTCAAGTGATAGGTTAAGTGCTTTCAAGAACTATGTCATTTAATCCTACCACAACCCCCCAAAAATGAATAATCTCATTTTTTTGATGAGGAAACTAAGTGTCTATAGATTAGCTGACTTGCCCAAAGCTAATCAGGCAGAAGGTTATGGAGCTGGTAGTGTGTGGGACATGGATGGCAACTGGCAGGACCAGGAGGTGAACCCTTGTCTATCCAATCCAGAATCTATGTAGCATCTTCGATCTTTGTTACATACTCAGCAGTTATTCTTGGCAGGACAGTGTTTCCTTAGTCTCAGATTGGACCTCAAGTCTCTCCACAGTGAAGGTGGGAGTTTCAATTCATCAGAAACGATCCGGACCTGGTATTAAATATATCAGCTTTATATTGATAAGTTTTGCATATTATTCTCCATAAGGCTTGACCTAAATTCTGCAAAGTTTCCTTGACTTGGAAGAGAGGTTACACTACATATCCCATATAGCACAAGACATTTTAGCAGAAGCCTAAAGAACTTTGACTCCAGCCTTGTGTCATAAGAGTGATTTTAACAGTGGACTTCCAGACAGGGAAGTGAAGTGCTAAGAAAATATTTTGGGGTAGATGGCTCTTGGGAACATTTCTTTTCTTAAATTTGGTAAAAGAAACATTGGTAGAGGATACAGAGTCATTGAGTATTCCCTAGGAAGTTTGGTCTTACATCCTGATTTTACTTAACTATAAAGAGGTGATTTTATGAGAAGTTATTTAAGCCCTATGGGAATCAGTTCTCTTTTATAATGAGGATAATTCCATGTAATTCTCAAGTCATCATAAGGAGAAATTCATGTCTGAAAACTCACAGGGCCTGGCCCTGAGCAGATACTCAATGGAAGTTTATTTCCTTCCCACTCTCTTCTCTGGTCCACAGGAAGAAATGACACTCAGAGAGTCAGACTGTGAAATACTCGGCAGAGGTATGTTTAACACTGGAATTAGCAATTATGCCTCCCTTAGAATGCCTTTCCATTGAGAAGCTCATAGTATAAAAAATTACATGCTCATGAAGGCAATTATTCCTTGTATGCCACATGATTTTCTTGTAATAAATACCGTTCACAATATAGATTCCCCATTGATACTAGTATCAGGCAGTGCCAGAGCTGGGAAGGAGCAATGGGATGATCGGTGGGGAGCTGTTAGCGGGTTTTCAGTCAGAAACAATGCAGTCTATGATTTTGACAGTTAAAATAGAAGGACTAGGGAATCAATTTCCATTTAAGACTTCCAGCGCTGGGCACTCAATGCAAGCTTGTTGAATTGAGCTAAAAATTAGGGGGGCTTTTCACAAGATGCATGTTAGTATCTTTGCAAGGAAACCCTTATGGTTCTAGAAGAGTTTATACTCTCATTAAATGGGACCTCAAGAGATGTTTAGCAGAAAGAATTCTGAAATTCTGTAGCTCAGAGGACCCAAATACTAGTCTCTTAAGAAAGGGAAAATGATATTCAATTTGCCTGACACATCCACAAACTATACAGAAGTATGGGGATTTCATGAAGAAATGAATGAATGAAGAATGAATAAAGTGACAGAGGTCAGTTCTGTCTCATAAGGTAAAGGCGCACAAATCCACAACCAAAATTAACTCCATAATGATTCGTGTCCTTCATCCATTATCCAACACCTATTTATTGAGCACCTACTACGTGCCAGGCCCCACGCTATGGCCTCGGATAAATCTATGGAATAAATGGACACAAATTGTACCGTATAGTTTTTAATGCCATAAAGGAGGCAAATTGGACCTCAAAATGCCCTCTCTGCTCTCACATCTGCTCCTCTAGCACCCTCAGGTTTTACAGTTCCATTTCCAGATGTAGGTTTGAGTTTTCCCTTCCACTTTCCCTCCTGGTCTTGTAATGGAGGGTGGGGAAGGGGAAGAACCTGGATGCATAGAATTGGAACCTCCTCTAGCAGGTCAGAGATAGACGAGAGCTGGTTGCACTCCCTCATTCTAAACATTTGATTGCTTTTTTAAAAAATATGCATAATACATGGAAATTTTACTATTACCCAGACCCTAGACCCAGATTATTGTTTTTCATGCATTATCTCACCTAACCCTCACTAGAAGCTGCAAGGTATTATTTATATTATTATTATTGTTACAATAATTATCCCTCATTTATAGATGAGGAAACAGACAATGTACAATTGTAGCTTTTGCATTGTCATGGGGCTCAGAATTAGATCATCTAGAAACTGAATATGGCTGTCAACTATTTGGTTTCCAAGGACCATGGGTTTGCCACTCTCACTTTCCTTTTAAAACTCAGGGGCTCATTTATATACCTATTTAATGATATGTCTATTAAATTCATATATCCATTCCATTCATGTGTCCATTGATTCACTAAATATTTATTAAGTGCCAAATGTGTGCAGACACTGCACACTTTTAAGGTAAAGACTGTCCTTTGACTTAAGTTGTTGGAGAGTTGCTCAGATCTCCATGTGTATCTTTTCATTCTTTCATTCACCAGCAAATAGTTACTGAGTGCTCATTATTGCTATCCTAGGGCTGGGGATGAAACAGGGTCCAAAAGAGGCAAAGAACCTATACTTATGGGGCGTGCATCTAGAGGAGAAGATGGAAAATAAACAACATTTAAATATCTACTACGTCATGATGTGTTAAATGCTGTAAAGAAAAAGTAGAGTCAGGGGCCAAATAGTAACTAAAGACAGAAGGGATGCCCTCTGTAAAAAGGTGACATTCAAGCAAAAACTAATAAAAGTAATAACAAGCCATGAGGATATCAAGCAGGGGGTGGTGCATTCCAAGCAGTGAGACTAATATGTGTAAAGGCCCTGAGGTGAATGGGTGTGTTCTAGGACTAGCGAGGAGACAGGTGCACTGGAATCCCATATTCATATGCTTAAATAAAATCTATATATGTCAAGGTGCTGCTGGTTATTCCTTACACAGTTGGGCCAGGGATGTCCTGCTTTAAACTTGCAGTCTTAGAGCAGTTCGTGAACTTCCAGGAGAACACAGGAGACAATTATTTTTCCTCGAAATGTCATTAAGCTACTTTAATCACTCCACAACAATGGCTGGACAATGAAGAGACTGCCTACCCAAACCACACAGGGCATCCCCAAGAGTGAGAGCCTACTGATTAGAGAAACACAAACAGACACAAAGAGACCAGAGCTCCCTTTTTCTTTCTCCAATATAGTCGGTCTTTGCTTTAAGTCCTCAAGTCTTTGTTCACGGTTTCCCAGGGAATCACTCCCCCAAGTGCAGCCTGCCCACTGTTTGGCCTTGTCTAATCAGTAGACATGGAAGAAGTGACCCGGCCAGGAGCCATCACTGAGCAGTCTGAAAAAGGGGGAGCCACAGATAAAAAGAAGCAAAGCTGAGAGTCTGGCTTCTAATTAGTGGAAATTAAAGTTGATTTGAATCATTAGAAATACAGACTTAGGGGTTTATTAAATAACATCCTCTCGCATATATTTTCTGTTAATACTCTGCAGTAGTTCCAGTTAGCTTCAGTGCTTGAGAACTGTGTGCATTAAAAGATAATATTTTAGAAAAGTCGTGGGTAAATTTTGTGCCAAACAGTACAAGCTTGAATAATTTTCTTTTTATGAATAATAGGTAACAATTCAGAGGTAATCAATTCTAATGGCACAGAACTCTTAGAAATCCTGAGAATCAGAGTATCTTTGGAGCAGAAAGAGAAGCTCAGGGATCATTGTGTTCAATCCCCTCACTTTGTCTTAGAGAAATGACAGTGATGTGGGTGAAGTCCAAGGTGCGGGTCCTTGGGGAATAGGAGGGAACCACCAGGCCATGGCAGATTCTACTGCCCAGCTGCTTCCTTGGTCATGCTGATTTGCAGTTGCACTTTGCAACTCCTCTTGACATATCTGTAACAAATTCAGCGAGCCTTCTAAGTGCTTAAATTGCCATTTCTCTTGTCTTTAAGCTTTTGTGCCCTTAATGCATATCTCACCTGTAAGAACTCAGTGTAAACAGAAGTCATTTTTCTTGTTCTTTAAATTACTGTATTTTGATATTTTTCCTGCTATGATTTATACTTATGTATACACACAGACATATATATATATAAAAATATAAATAAAATCAGATAAGTTAGGAAAAACTGTTAGACATCACTCCAAATTTCACTTCAAACCATTCTCATTTTTCCCCCTCAAAAATATGTCACGTTCTGCTTATGACAATGCAACTTGGTAAACACTAACTTAAACAAATGGAAGTTGTTTAGATACGAAGCAAGTGATGAATAAAATATGTTTGAAAGCTCGCATGGCGTTTAATCATGCCTAAGTCACAATTCTACCAGCTCTCGGTTTGCTGTGACTTTTGAGCTTACCCAGCATAGCTATAATGCAGTGCATTGTGATGAAAGCAACTGACCTCAAATAATTTACCAAAGAGCAGCCTCCTGGGTGGAAGGAATATGGAAGGTGAGTTCAGACAGTGCTGATTCTGAATACCAGACCTTAGCTAGTCCCCCACCCAGAACTCTCTGTGCCTCAGTGTTCTCATCTAAGAAATGAAAATACTAGTGTTTATCCCATAGGGTTGCTATGAGAATTACATGGAAATAATGTATGTTCCCTTTTAGTATGGTTCTTAGCATGCAGTAGAAATATTTAATAAACCTGTAAACCTGGCATATTTTTGCAAATAGGGTTTCAGGCAGAAATCATTTAAAATAAGGGGTTATAACACTGTAATATTAATAAAAATAATTTTTCACTTAGTCCATATTGTTATAAAATCATAAAAGAAGCAATGGTGAAACTTATGCTGGATGTAACTGACAATACACCAAATGATCATGATGTGACCACCTCCTAAACCCAACGTCCCTTCCCACCTCCTAGCAGAAGATAAGAATACAACCCTCCTGTTTTGAGAGCTGGCTGGGCAGAGGGCCAAAGCTAACTGCCAATCCTATCATATTTAAATGTGTGTTATTGCCAGGGTTGTGCTGCCTTCCTTCCCTATACCCCCTTGGTAAGTAGCAATGATAAGCTGTGTTCTTCTGTCTGATACAGACACTCCTATGCTTGGAGCAGCCCAGAAATAGGTTCCCTGGACAAGGTTTGTGTTCCAAAAAAACCTGATGCTTGGGAGAATTGTGCAATAAAATCACAGGGTTTTTGGAAATGATACAGTGAGGACAGGCCACTACTCCAGATCTTTGCAAATTTGTAACCATGTCATCCATGCAAATGATAATAATGGTAATATTTTTAACTGTTAAAGACAGAATAGATTCTTAATAATTAAAAGAAAAGTACAGTGAATATAGGACTTTAAAAAAGTGAATGCAGCTTTATGGAAGAATTGTAAGGAAAGGCTGAGGCTGCTGAATTATGGAAACAGAAGCACAATGTTGCAAGATCAAGGAAATTACTCAATAGGCCTTCTAAGAGGGAGGATTTGGTCAAGTGAGTCAGAAGGAGGAACTTAGGATGAAATGCACATAGACTATTTTGCATTCCCCTTGTGCTTGCTGCATTCAGTAGTATACTTTTGTTCAGCTGCTGCTTCTTAGTGGTGCAAAACATCAGTGTTCTAGGGAATATTGCATATGCACCAAAATAATTTTTATGCTATACTGATATTCCCATTTATTTAGTCAATTGCCTATGAGCCTGTTGGCACTATAAAAACATTCAGTAGGTAGAAAAGATTTTATTTAGCTGAATAACATAATACAGGGTGCCTACACAATCTTCCTTGAAGTAGGTGTATATCATTGTCTTAGTTTGGATTCTCCCAAAGGAAGAGCCTGAGACAAATAATTTGGTACAGGTAATATATTTGGAAATTCATTCCAAGAAGCACAAGTGAGGAAGTGGAAAAATGAGGCAGAGAAGGGAGATACACAAATAAAGCTTACATTAATGATAAGGTTCATCCTGTGGACAACTGGGGTGCAACCCCTTTGGGGACCCTCTGTGAAAACATGTAATATGGCTCAGAGTTGTCTGTACAGGAGGCTACGGTAGCTGGGTTATTTATCACTGATTCCCACTGGATGAGTTAACTCCCCAGTGAGTTAACTTCCCACATTTCCAGGAATCACCTGTTTTCTACTTGGCAAGTTCCCAGTGTTGAGAAAGCCCTTAGAGAAGAAAGAAAGATGCATCTGAAGTGCTGCAAATTACCTCCCTCGCATAGAAAAACTTAGGTGGGCCAGTGGCCTAGGAACAGAGAATCACAGTGGCTGTTGCACACATTTAAGGAAAGACTAGCAGGGGTTTCAGAGATTTACTTGTGAAAAAGAAGAATTGAGAAGAACTTAGTTGTATCAGTTCAAGTTATTGTCACATCCTAGGCTACCTAAATTGAAATTATGCCTAAATTTCCATGATTCTTGAATGCTCACTGGGTTAATCATGGCTCTATCTTCTGATAAAATAGAAACATCCCAATGCCTGCCACGCTGATATCCCATTTATCTGAAAGTGTACAAGTCTGTCACACCTCTCAAGGAAGGAGCCCTATATAGTTCCTTAGCATAGGCAACCATGTTCTGTATCACATGACTCCTCCTCTGGACACTGGTGATTGGTTCACAGTTGCCATGTGACCTAAGAGCAGCTCATCCATAGGCTGTTCAATAGTATAAAAGCTCTACCCAATTGGATTTTCCCCAGGAACTTGAACTAGGCAAAAATGAAAAGACTGCTCAGCTAAAAGGAGACACATACTAAAAGAAATGCAGAAACAAAGCAAATTGAGTGGTATCAACAGTCCTCTGGGCCAACATGGTGACATGAAAACCATCAGTAGAGCTGGGAACATAACTTTTCCTCCAGTTCCTCAATCACCTTCCCTTTTCCAGGAGACCTAGATGTCCAGTTATTCCCAAGTTCCCTGAGATTCTCATTGCCCTTATTTCTCAAATCCCTGTTATTTCAATATAACCTAAGGATGCCCCTTTGTCTTGCAGCTCAAAGAGCAGTTAACATCTGCCAGGAGAATATGCATCAACTCCCTGGTTTTGTTCAGGTCTTCACCCATTTGATACAAGGAAAATATCCCTTTGGGTCTGGTGTTTCCACACCCACCAGACCATTGCCCTGATCATGGACCCAGTCTTTCTTGCCTTTGTCAGGCTGAAGGGTCATCAACAAAGATGTAGATCATCTCCAAACAGCCTAAAAGTCATTGCCTTGGAATTCACACACCTGCCAGAGAGATTTCCAGTCTCAAGATACATTGATAGCAACATTTTAAGAAGCCACAGCATTACCAAATCTTGCATTTCCAAGCTGCAATAGTCAAATTTCTTCTACCTGATCAATTACTTAGAAACTGAGCTTTAAATCAAAAGCTAAATTGTTCTGGAAGCCCTCTGGGCAGTGTAACGATCTCTCGCAATTAAATGTTGACATAATTCTTTCAGAGCTACAGCATTGCTTTTGCTCCAGGGCTTACTTCCAGGCATGTGAGAGCTACCCAAAACCTAGGTAAACATTCTTTGAAAATCTGAGTGAATGGCAAAGGTCTTTGGGTATGGGAGTTTTGATAAGAATTTTAAATATCAAAAAAACTGTTCAGATACCAATGAAGGTAGTTGTGGTTATTAATTCAAGTATCTCCAAAGGCTTGCTGTGAGCCAACCTAAGCAAGGAGCCAGGGACACTGAGAGGGGTAAAAAGTGGTTTTCCTTAGAGAAGTCTGGGCAAGTAGGGCAATAGACAGGAAAGAAGAAATACTACAATCCCCCATGAAAATGCTCTGACCACAAAATGAACTAAGAGCTTGTGTGGGAAATGAGGACAGAATGAGTCCCAGAGAGTTGGCAAGGCTAGGAGGAAGGGGGAATGTTGATGCTTAGTGATTCCTGATGGACACTTAGAGGTTTGCCAGGGAAGGAAGACAGACAATGTACTGGGAACTTTCATGTGTGGGGCTACAGCAGTAGATAAAACCCAAATATCTGCTCTCATAAAGCTTATGAGAGTCAAATGAGATCAAGTGCATGTAAAATACTTTAAAAATGGCAAGGTGATGGTCACATGTTGGTGAGAGTTGTTTGGCTGTCACTCTGAGCATCAGACGATTTTTAGGTCTAATAAGTGCTCACAAGAGCATGGTTTTTTGGTACTACTCATATCTAGAACGGTCATCTAGAGCCTCTATTTCCTCATCTGGAAAAGGGAGAGAGGAGGGCTGATATTAGCTAACACTTTAATACTCACTGACCTATTACTCCCTGCTTGACACTGTACTAAACACATAACAAGCTCTGTCGCATTTAATGTCTTCCACAGTCCTATAATCTCCATTTGCAGAAGGGGAAACTGAGGCTGAAAGAGGCTAAGCAACTGGGGCAAGGAACTGCTAAACTACCTGCATTGCCCAGTCATCTCTGTTGCCAGGAAGGTTAAAGGAGACAGAACATGGGGAGGACTTCACACAGCGCCTGGTTTGTGGCAAGTGATCAGCAATGGTGGCCATTATTATTATTACTAGAGCAGTCCAAACCCATGAATCGTTACTTCTCCCATCAGGAGGATATCAGTTTACACTTGCCTGTTTGGGAGCATGGGACCTTCTTCTCTTTCCCTCATTTTTTTGGGCTGTGTCTAATTTATTTAATTGATAGACAGTACATCTACATCTAACCAACAGGTTCTTGGCCAAGCTACCCAAGCAACAAATGAAGTATGCAACTTTCACAAGCTGCCGCATCAAAAACCTTTCCTCAAGAGAGCCTACACATTGAACATTTTAAACTAAGTTAATGGACCCAGTTAAATTTGAAAACACCACTTGTTTTACTGCCTCCCAGCCTTTACTTAAGCAGCTTCCTCCACCTAGAAGGCTCAGAGACTTCACGTCTGCCTAAGGCGGAATCAACCCAACTTATAAAGTCTTCCTGACCCATCTCTGAGTGCCAACTATAATTTTAATGAATCCCTCCATATTTTCTTCAATGTACTCGTGTCACTACCGTAACTCCTACCACAATTTGGGCATGCAAAATATTTGACAAGGTATTTAATCAGAACAAATGCCCAAACACCCAATAAGGCCATAGAATGCCCACATTTAAAGGTCAACCATGCCACAACAGGATTCCCAGCAAGTTCTGGTTTGGGTTTGGTTTTGTTTTGTGTTTGGTTTTGTTTTGTCCCCGTATATAGAAATCGGGGATTTTATTCAACTTATCATTAGTAAATGTCAGTTGAATGAATACATGAATGAATGAATGAACAATGGAATAAGTAAATGAAAGGATGATGCGCCAGAATGAGAAAACAGAAATAAGGAAATTAAAGGAAGAAAGCTAGAATCTAAGTTTTAAAAAGATTTCAGAAAATTGGAGACCCCATCAGAAATTACCAACCTGAGAAAATGTGGTTACAAGAACTATTATTTGAACACGATTACTTCCTTAGAGACTTCAAATCAATCCTCTGTGCGCTCCCTTCTCTAATCTTCCCAAACACAACTTGCTTAAGTGGTTTCCTTTGTTATTCCCTGGTTTTCTCTCTAAGCAATCACTGCCATCTAACCAGAGGGTCAGAAGAGAAGGCTTGTAAACGCTTTACCCCCATGAGCCTTCATTTGGTGCTGAATCCAATGACCACATCCCTGCAGGCCTTGTGGGTAAGCCTCAAGTATCAGAGAAAGGCGGAAAGTTGGAGAAGGGTTGTAGTCCACAGCTAATTGTCTATTTACTCCCTACAGGACCAACGGAATTTGGAACAAAGAGAACACTGCATGTATTTTATTAGGTCCATCTATGCCAGTATGTGTGCATGCCTTTGTGTGTATGTGAGTGTCTATACACACACACACACACACACTTCTAACAAATTTGTCTTTCATGGTTATAGTAATGAGGACCTTGAAACTACTGCATTGGTTTGAGTTTCCCCTTAAAATACCTAATTGCTCTCACAAAATGTCATTTCAATTACAGAAACCCAATAATGAAGTAAAAATATCCTCTCATGCACTTTTGGCTCGTGAAGTACCCACTGACTGTGACAAGCACTAGTTGAGGTTTGGGGGGATTTTTTGTATTAGTAATAAAAGGATGCAAATGAAATGAGTTGGCTTTTAGAGATCATTATCAAGAGTCTAGATAGCAAAGGTATGTGGGAAGCTGTTTTGCATTTTGCTGTATCATCAGCACAACAAAACGCAGAGCTGCTTAGAAACCTAAATAAATTAATAAATAAACCAAATGATAACAATATTGATCCAGCAGACCTGAATAGAGAATAGAGACTGTCTCTATGCAAAAGGCTTGTCTCTGCCTCATAATGCCTAGCATTAGAGAAAGCAAAATGTATGTTTCATAGCAATTCTCAGGAACCTCAAACAATTTACACAAGAAACTTACTTCTTTTCCAGAAAATGGGAAGCTGTTCAGAAAGGTTGATTTAACACCTGACTTATTTAATAATGCAACAAATATTTACTCTCCTAAAGTTCAGGCCCAGAGATGGATTCAAAACAGTAATTTTCCCTAATGGTATTCAATCACTCATTTCAACAATCATTTGTTCATTATTGAGCAATGATTATCAATGAGGGCCCATTTGTATTTGGGAGGACCCTGGGAAATAGACATTAAAAGGTTTTGTAGAACACTAAATGAGAATCAGATATGAGGCTTTACAGTTACCACAGACAATGTTCAATGTTGGGGAACTTCCATCCCCTAACTCTATGCAATGAACTACAGAGAGTAATAGACAGTCCTATAATCTTGAGCTGCCATCCCAGTAGCTTCACAGACAACAGAAGCTTAAGCACTAACTGAAGAATCATGGAATTCTTAGACCTAGAGTGGACCTAAGAGATCATCTAATTCAGTGATTCACAAAATTTCTGGGATAACTGTTTCATAAAAGAAATATTTCACGGAATTTTAACATACGAAAAGAATAAAAGTGGAGTGTTTCTGGCTAAAGGGAGGATGGGATGCATAGGACTCCACTGGAGGCTCTCTTTTCTTGATGCCTGGACAACTTCTAAGGTGGACCCCCAGAATCAAGGTCTCCATGGAATATGGCATAAAGACCACAATCAAAGTCAAGCCCATTTATCCAATGGCAAAACTGAAATCAGGAAGAATCAATGACTTGCCCAAGGTAACAAAGCGAAGTTAGAGATACAATCTGGCACTAGACTTAAAGTCTATTCCTCCCTTTGTAGCACACAGCCACTTGTTTGGGAGGTATGGTTTTGGAGGGAGAGATACAATTGTTTTGGATGACTTGAATTCGAGGTGATGGTGGGACATCCATGTGGCGGTGACTAGGAAGTAGTTAAATACGCAGACCTGAAGCTCAGCAGAGGAACAGTAAGAATTTCTTAGACTTAAGTGTTGTCATCATAGAGAAGATAAATGATATCCAAAGACAGAGCAGAAAGCCTCCAGTTATGGGGTAGGAAGAAGAACAGATAGGTGTTCAGAGAGATTGGAGAAAAACAAGGACAAGAACAGATCTGAATTTTTTTTGACATGGAGCTAGATACTGACTTTGAATTATGCCAAAATAAAATATCTGTGTAGAGACAGAACTACCAGTCATTTCCTTCTACACCCATAGCCCCTTCTGCATTTTGCCACCTTCTCACAGAGGCTGCTCTCCCAGCCCCATAAGGAGTAAACAGTGATAAATGGGAGCCAAAATTTACTGTTACCAAGAGTTGATTGTTAAATTTTCAGGAATTTTGTGAACCCAGATATTAAACACAGATATTATTAACTTTAAATTATGTGTTTATGGTTAAACAAATTATCTTATTAAAAGCAAAGGCAGTAAATACTCAACATATATCACTTCTTGATTATTTTACTGTGTTTTACTATTATCTATGCTTTTGAGGTTACTTATGTCTATTTTATCTCTCTGCTAGAAATACTATACAATGGGGTGCAACTCTGCACCTCTTCTTATCACCCATTCAGTGACAGCTTGGTAGCTATCACACTTGGTAGCTTGAAATCAGCCATAATGGAGGTATTTACCACAGAAACAGGCAAATGCTACAAATCAGGACTTGGATATATCTGGGTCCCCAAGACCAAATATTCTGCCTCCTAGTTCTGGCCCTTTGGAAAGTCTAGCTGAACTTCCTGGCCCTTTATCCTCTCAATAATTCCCTGTTTTTCTTAAACTTGTTTGAGTCGATGCTTGCTACTTTCAAACAAATAATCAATGACTGAGAACTGGACATTTGCAAAAGGAAAAGTCACATCACATGTTTTAGAGTTAGGGCTCACATCAGTTTAGACTTTTATCAATCAATCAAAAAATGCTCAAGTATCTATTCAAAACAAGGTTCTGGGCTAAGTCATTTAGGAAGTGAAGGATTGCAGAGGAGATAGTTCTAGACACATAGGGTGCAGTGGGGGAGGGAGGAGGATAGGAGAAGAAAAGGAGGCTGCAGGAGGCAACACACAAAAGCAGGAACAGAGAAAGATTTCCTTTCTACACACTGCTCTCTATCCTTCATTGCCACAATCTTTGAACAAAAGTTGACAGTCCGGAGAAATCCGCTATTAGCTCCATTACATTTCCAGTTATTATTCTATTCATTGTTCTCACACCTCAGGCCATCCTATTTACATAATGAGAAGAGACTTGGTGGAGAGGAGGGGCAAGTATCGATTGTCAGAGCCTGCCTTGTTAGTTTATACTGTAAATAACACACTTGTTTCCCATGCTGCTGCTTTGGGGAACAGTCTGTTAATTTCAGTCATCATCTTGTTTTCGCCAAATTTGGCAGCAGAATTAGAGGAATATTCACGTGGTTAGACATGGTCATTATTTGATGGTGTTTTAGCAGGGATGTTTCTGGGAGACAGATACAACCAATAAGCATGCCAGTTGAGTGCTGTGCTGTCCTACAGGGGCCAGCTTTCTGTACATTTAGACTGAAGAATGATTTTCCATACTCACATATGGGTGGACTCACACTTCTCAGCCACTCACCCATCCTCATGGTGATAAACAAAAGGCTATAAGTAGGGACAGCCACATAATTTGCAGAACTTAAGTGCGAAATGAAAATGTGAGGTCTCTTGCTCAAAAATCAGCAAAAATTTTTCCTTTTTTCCACTTTCTCTCTCTGAAGCTGTCATAGTATTTTTTATTTGTTATTTAATGTCATGCTCCCGGAGTATAAACCCTCCCAGGTGCTCTGCCCTTCGATTCTGCAAGTGGAGCACATATACCTTACTCGTCCCTCCCTGTCCTGGAGTGCGCCAGCAGGAGTGAGGTGCTGCAGCATTGCCTGGGCAGGGTCAGGGTCAGGGAGCAGGTAGTCAAGAACCCATTGCAGGGAGATGAGGAAGCCATGGGAAGTGGAGCTACCAGAGAAAGGACGCCCCTAGCCCCAGATCATGCTCCATTGCCCCATGGGACTTCATTTACAAAACACAAAGGCAAAGAAAAAATCTATCAAAAATTTCAAGATGGTGACCACAGAGCATAAACCTCCAAACACAGGACCCCCTTTTGAGCATGGGGCACTTTGCAACTGCACATGTCATATGCCCATAAAGCCATCATCACCGTAAACTTCTCTTTTTCTTGTCTGTCATGCTGACACCAGTTGGTACACACCTGGCTTTCTATGTAACAGCACATGCTGAAGATTACATACGATTAAGCAGTGAGTGGGAAAGATGGTCAGGAAGAAGAAGGGGAGGAGATCAGTTGAATTGTCTGGGAAGAGGACCAGCACCACAATTTTGCAAATTGCTGTTGATGGTCTCTCATTCCATCATTGTTATAATGTGAATTATGTGGCTAAATGAAGAATATTTGAAGCCACTTGTCTTAAGTGACCAATCCTAACATTAAAAGTGCTCCATAAGTATTTGCCAAAAGAATGCACTCAACCATAACAGAAAAGTGGAAATCAAAGTCTGCCTGTGCTTTGGGGAAAAGGAACCAGCTTAAGCCAATCTCTTGCAATTTTCAATGTTAACAAGCTTCAAGTGAACTTAGAGAACTTCTCCTTGGTGTTCTTGTCCAACCCTGATCAACCGGAAGCATTCTTTGAGAAATTTTTCCCTTTTCATTATCAAAAAACAGAAGCCCTGATATTTAAAGGCTTTCTCTTCATCTGAGGACCTTCTTAAGAGAACTGTGAGCAGAACTGGGCTCAGCTTTCAGGCAAGTCCTCGAAATCTTCTTCAGTCTTGTATCAAATCACTAACCTAGCAACACTCAGACCTGAAGTGGGTGTGCGAGGGGCGGAGGGTCTTTTAATTGATTTACAAGACAAAGGAGAGAGCGGGTAATAAACCACATGATAAAGATGAAGGCTAGTTGAGACAAATGCTCAAGTCCAGCTCTCTTAAAGACCAGACATCCTTCCTAAATGTTCAGGGAACATCTACTCATTTAGATCAGCACCTGGTTTGTTTCCTTATTCAGCAAT
This sequence comes from Camelus ferus, assembly GCF_009834535.1. NCBI lineage: Eukaryota > Metazoa > Chordata > Mammalia > Artiodactyla > Camelidae > Camelus > Camelus ferus. The sequence continues at coordinate 55,465,556 of NC_045704.1, read as the reverse complement.
AAAGATATTCTCATTTCTGGCTACAGACATTCCCCTCGCTCCCAACCACCTGCTTCCTAATTTCTGTTTACCGCTGCCCCCTAGAGTACCACTGTCTTTGGAGGTGACCTCCGTTCGTTCACTCAGTGCATCCTCTGCCCTCCAGGAATCACATAGAGGTATTTAGGATGATAGTCTCCTTTTGGTGCAGCACCAACAGTTACTGTTGGTTGCAAAAGGTACTTGACGATTCTTAATCTGATCTTTGAGCCAACCCAGCCACCCTACCCTGAATGCCTGAACAGACACCTGCTGGCCTTTAGCTCTGTACTTCTGGGGACAGGGAGCCTTGACGTTAGCACATATTAATTCTTTCAATTAGTTATTGGGAAATATATTGAGAATCTTTGATGGGTCCAATGTATGTTAGGTGATGGTGAAAATGAAAAAGAGGAAGTAAAGGAGAAAACAAAGGAGGGAGTGAGAAAAGAAGGAAAGGAAGAGACAGTGGGAGGGAGAGATGGAAGAAAAAAATGCTCTGGTCAAGGCATATTCTATGGACTATGCAAATAACTAAAGTATATTAAGTTTAAGGAAGTTTAAGGTATGTATACAATGCAATGAGATCTCAGGAGAAGAGATACCTCCTTATAACAATTGCATAATGCTGGGCTTCAGCCCCAGCTCTTCCACTTTGTACGTGGCTTTAAGCAAGTTACAAACTGATGTTTCCCTACCTACGGCACAGTCTTAATAACAGCTCCTATGTCAGAGCATTATTTTGAGGAATAGATGAGTTATCATATATCAAGTTCTCAGTTTAGAGGTAGCTATTTGTCATCATCACCATGGTGCTGTTGATGCATCTGTAGAGTATTTATGCTTTTTCAATGTAATTTTATAAATATTTCTTGAATAATGTGTATTCTCACAACCACTTTGGTCCCCCTTCAGCCAGTACTCAACCTGGCCACAGGAATGTTACAAACATGCCCATCCCTACTTAATCTCTCCTTTGGTTTCCCATTTCTCTTTAACTGAAGACAGAACCCCTTATTTGCTCTCCAACAACCTTCACGGTCTGCTCCCCACCTAACTCTCCAACCCAATCCAGATACCAGGCTCCCCGCTGGGAACTCCAACCCATCCCCTCTGGCTCCATTTTTAACTCTTCATTTCACAGTGAATCAGTGCATGTTGCTCCCTTTGCCAAGAACATTTTTCTGACTCTTAAGCTCCTCTTGATTATTCAGGTATCAGCTCAGGGCTCACCTCCTCCTCTGTGTCCCCTGACTGGGCAGCTACCCCTCCTACAGGTTATCACAGCCCCCACACTTCTCCTTCACCCCCATCATGGTGACAACTCTACATCCATATGTGATTGTGCTACTCATTAATAATTCTTGGATAAATTTGGGAGTTTGAGATTTGCAAATGTTAGCCATTATATATAAAAATAGATTTAAACAAACAGTTTTTTTTCTGTACAGCACAGGGAACTAAATTTAATATCTTGTAATAACCTTTAATGAAAATGAATATATGTATGTATATGCATGACTAGGACATTGTGCTGTACACCAGGAACTGACACACTGTAACTGACTGTACAATAAAAAAATTCTTTTCACTACCAACACCTATAGACTCTAAGCCATATGAGGGCATAGATTTGTTTTCCTTGTTCATCCCTGTGTCCTTAATGCCTATTACAATGCCTGACATAGAGTAGGTGCTTAATAAATATTTATTACATCATTTTTACTTGACATAGAGACATAAGAGGGGCTGAGAGTATCATAACATTTCACAAATGAGGAAAGAAGTCTCTGAAAAGTTAACTAACTTGAGCAAAGTTTGAAAATGGCAGAATTAGAGAGGGTGTCTGGGTTCTATAAGGCTGAGATATGTGTGTCTGCCTTACCTTGCTTCCACCCTTACTCTGCCACTCCCATGACTGTTCCTAGTCCTGCTCTCCAGAATGACCAAGAACCTGTGAAAACCTTCTTCTGCATTCTAAATCTGGACACATCTGAACTGGGTGTTCCCTGCCACCATCAAGACTCACTTTTTTCTAGGTATAGGTGTCTCTATCTTTAACTCATTCCTCATGCATGGGATTTCCAGGCTCCATAAATCAAGCTTCCCTGAATATAAAGTGAACTTGAACTTGTTTAAGCAGATAGAGAATGTATTGATGCATGTAACTGGAAAGTCTGAGGTGTGAACTTTTGGAACATCTGGATCCAAGAATTTGAATAACTCCATTAGGTCTCTCTCTCTTCTTCCTTTTTACTGCTCTCTCTTCTTTCTCTCCATTTCTTGTATCTGTTGGCTTTTTTATTCAACTCACTGCATGCATGTGGAGCAAAGCTGGATCCCAGCGCTCCAGGCTCAACTAGTCTTTGGAACGAATTATATGAGAGGAGTAAAAATGGCCAACACTCTGCAAATTCAAACTGCTTCCCCCAAAGAAGTCTCAGTTGCCCAATATTGGTCATAAGTGTATCTCTATACCAATAACCTAGCCCAGACAACTAGAGATCTGATTGGCTAGCTTGGAATAGGTATCTTTTGGAGTGACAGAGGCACATATTTGAAAGTTCAAGTAAAATTGCTTAAAATATACAATGGTAGGAAGGAGAAGGTGCCAGGCAAACAAAAATGTAGCTCAAGTCTAGTACTCAGGTCACCCACCATCTTGGCCCTGTAAAGAGAATCACCTATTACACTTGGGTGTCTAGATATGCAATTCTCTAGGTGAATTTTTACAAGCACAGTAGGACCAACATGTCTCACTTTCATAAAATGTGTTATTATTGACAGAGTTTAGAGTAGTCTCTCTCTCTCTCCCTCTCATTCTCTGTCCTCTCTCTCTCTCTCCCTGCCCCCTCTCTTTTTTGCAGATGTATCACATTGCTGACTCATACTGAGGTCATAGTTCAAGGGGAAAAAAAGACAAACCCAGAAGTCTGTCTCATGGAATCAAAGTTCAACTTAGAGAAGAATTTCCTCTCTGCTGATGACACTGCCAAGAGATTACTTGAAGCCCATTTTGACTGTCAAGTTGCACGCACAATTAAGGACATGGGCGATCATCTTGTTCTGGAAGTCAGAATAAAAGCTAATACCAAGCAAAACACACTCTGCTTAGTAAATTAACTGCCACGTGCAGTTGCAGCTGAAGACCTCTTCTGGATGGGAACATAAACTCAGTTGCAGTAATGAGACTAATTTCCTGTGAGGTTTGTGGATCCAGTATCTTTTCTTGGCAGTTGTACGTCACACCAGGGAGAAGCATCTAGGGCTTTAGCAGAGCCTCAGCTATGATGCTGAAAGCCAGTGAGTCATATATGACAGACCAACTGCTGTATCAGATGGGGGACACCGAAATACAGAGAATGGGGCAAACAATTCTGGACTCACAGAAGACATATAAATGAATTCTTATTTTTTGCATTTGTGAAATACAGGGAAAGTCAAATGGAACCTATTTCTTCCACTTAAGCCCAAACTTTTCCAGGTATTATCAACTTTCTAAAGCCATGCCTTGGTTTTTTAAAAGTGGAGGTCACCTGGGTGTAAACAAATGGGCTTTCTGTTGTTAATCATAGCCTTTTGTCACTTGTGGGGAAAAACTAAGTGGAAAAGACAGTTACAGTTTTGCCTTTGGAATACTAACATTATGCTTTTTCTAAACCCTGAAAGTTGGCATAATTCCCAACATTCACAATATTCAGTCATTTTTTAAACATCTTTCAGGACACTAATTTGTAAATGGTTTCAAAGCCTCTAAGCTTTCTACTGAAACAACTAATTCAGGTTTAGTAAGCATCAAAACAGTGGTTCTCAAACTCTAGGCATGAGAATTCCTTGCAGGACTTGTTAAATAGTAGCACCACACCCCACAGTTTCTGGTTCAGTGGATCTGGGATAAGGCTCAAGAATTTGCATTTCTAACAAGTTCCCAGATGCTGCTGGTCTGGGAACCATACTTTGAGAACCACTGTACTAAAAAAGAAGTATTTTTCCCAATATATGAAAGAATCCAACCCTTTCCTTTATACCTAAAGGATATATAAGAAAAAAACAAACAAACAAAGCTACTAGAATAAACACTCTTCAAACTTTAAAATGTGTACAGATCACCTGAGGATCTTGTTAAATGCAGATTCCAATTCATTAGATTTCAGGTAGGGCCTGATACTCTGCATTTCTAATAGCTCCCAGGAGATGCTGATGCTGCTGGTCTGAAAACCACAGTTTGCCTTCCATAATAAAAGAGTTAACCTCTTTGGGCATGGCAATTATCCATGGTTCAACAACATTACATTCTGATTAAACAGTCCCACAGGAAATATACTCCTTGCATGGAAGAAGCACATTTTCACTTTTTTGGATCAATCACATTCTATTGAAAAGTGCCTGGCATAAAGGAGAACTAAGTCAATTTAACAACATATGCTGAGTATCTACTATTAGCCTAGCAATTTTCATTGTCAGAGATACAAAAATGAAGCAGATAGGGCTGATCTAATCACACACCCAGCCCCTAATAATTATTTTAATATTCCAGGACATTAAATTGCTATAAGCAGTCACTAAAAATTAAGTTTATACCATACCAAGACAAAACAACACAAAGCAATTAAGAAAAGCTCTGATCATTGTGCTATTCTTGCAATTTCTGTGCAAACTGAACAATTTCTCAAAAATTTTTTAAAGGCAGGTTTGGATTTTTCTTCTGAGAAAATGAGATACATATGTATATAAACAACTTACTTTAGAAGATTTTTAAGTGAAATAATTTATTCTAATATGTCTCTTGGCATTTTAAATAAAAATTTATTATTTGGTAGGATAACTTCACTCACAAATGAAACTTTTACCATTAATTGTAAAAGCAAAAAAAAAATTTTTTTTTCTCCTAAAGTAATAAAGCTATTTTAAAAATGGAAAACAAATCTTAGTTTCATTCTTTAGTTCTCATTTTCAATGGCTCGCCTGAAAAGAATCCTAAATTCATGAGTCTATGGGGCTTTATCAATAATGGGGACACCTTCTGCTTTTAGTGATGAAAGCAAATTCAGACTTGCCTAGACTTTGAAGAAAGCATTAAAATACCATCCTATTTATTTGAGAATGGTTTACAAAGTCTGTAAAGGAACAATATATTTTTGCCTGTTTATTTAGCCATTATGTTTTAAAAGTGGTAGTGGATAATGCTACTTTAATTAAACTTATAAATGGGTATATTTGATAGTGTTCTTAAATTTTCCAATAGTTTTGGAAAACAGTTGGCAATTTGTATGCATTAAAAACTGGAAAAAATATTTGTACTTAGTGACTTGGTAGTCTTAGTTCTATAAAATTATTCTCTGGAAGTAAAATAATTGAAGACAAAATTTAATCCTGTCAGGCTCAAACTGGAGGGGAATAAAAGAACAAGCTAATAAGATGGCCAAGATGGCAGAGGAGGAAGACCTTAAACTCACTCAAGCATACTAGCATTTGCTTTATAGGGGTCCCAGAAAGAGAAGAAAAAGAAAAGGGGAAATAAAAATTACCTGAAGAAATAATAGCTGAAAACTTCCCTAAGCTTGGGAAAGAAAGAGACACCCAGGTTCAAGAAGCACAGAGAGTCTCAAAAAAGACAAATGCAAAGAGGTTCACACCAAGACACATTATAATTAAAACTACAGAAATTAAAGATAAAGAGAAAATCTTAAAAGCAGCAGGAGAAAAGTAATTAGTTACCCAACAAGGGAACTCCAATAAGACGTTCAACTGACTTTTCAGCAAAAACTTTGCAGGCCAGAAGGAAGTGGCACTATACAGTCAAAGTGATGAAAGAAAAAAAAACCCTGCAACTAGGAGTACTCTAACGCAGCAAGGTTGTCATTCAGATCTGGAGGAGAGATAAAAGAGTTTTACAGACAAGAAAAAGCTAGAAGAGTTCAGCCTTACTAAATTTGCTTTACAAGAGATGTTAAAGGAACTTCTCTAAGTGGAAAAGAGAAGACTACAACTAGAAATATGAAAATTATAAAAGAAAAATCTCACTGGTAAAGGCAAACATAGAGTGTCAACCACATATAAAGCTAGTAGGAAGGTTAAAAGACTAAAGTAGTAAAATTGTCTATAGCCACAGAACGTAAAGAGTACATAAAACAAAAATGTAAAGAATAACATCAAAGACATAAAATCTGGTGAGGTGGGGAGTAAAGATGTAGGTTGGTTATATAAGAGCCATATGAAACTCATGGTAACCACACCAGAAACCTATAAAAGATACACCCACTAAAAAGAGAAAGGAATCCAAACATAACAATAAAGATAATCATCTAATAACAACGGAAGAAGGCAAAAGAAGAAGAAAGGAAGTAAAAGGAATACAAAAACAACCAGAAAACCATTAACAAAATGGTAATTAGTACATATCTATCAATAATTACTTTAAATGTAAATGGACTAAATGCTCCTATCAAAAGACACACAGCTGATGAATGAATTTTTAAAAAGACCCGTACATATGCTGCCTACAAGAGACACACATCATATCTAAAGACACACACAGACGAAAGCGAGGTGAAAAAAATGTACCCCATGCAAACGGAAACAAAAAGAAAGCTGGAATAGAAATATTTATATCAGAGAAAATAGACTTTGAAGCAAAGCTGATAACGACAAAGAGAATGTGATCATTTCATAATGTATGCAAATGTCAAATCACTATATGGTACACATGAAGTCACATCTATGAAGAGGAGTGATAACACAGGAAAATACTTATGTCTAAATAAGAAAAAGAAAATTAAAAATTATATGCATCCTGTGATGATAATCATGTAAAATATTGTAAGAAAAAGAACAAGAGAAACTCACAAAAATATAGTTATATCAAAATAGCAGGATAATGAATTGTCTTAGCTTCTATTTTCTTTTTCAAACTTTCTGTAATATGTTTTTTACTGACTTCATGGTACTTTCTAAAATTTTTTTTAAAAATATTTAATTTGAAGTTTAGTTAATTTATAATATTAGTTTCATATGTACAACATAGCTATTCAGTATTTTTACAAATTATATTCTATTACAATTTATTACAAAATAATGGCTTTAACTCCCTGTGCTGTACAATACACCCTTGTTGTGTACCTGTTTCATACACAGTAGTTTGTATCTCTTAATCCTATACCCCTATCTTGCCCATCTCTTCCCTCTTCCCATGTAACCACTAGTTTGTTTTCTACAATTGTGAGTCTGTTTCTGTTTTTCTGTGTATATTCGTCTGTTTTATTCTTCAGACTTCAAGTATAAGTGATATACAGTATTTATCATTCTTTGACTTATTTCACTAAGCATAATATTCCCTAGGTCCATCCACATTGTTGCAAATGGCAGAATTTTAGTCATTTTATGGCTGAGTAATATTCTGTTGTATACATAGCATGTCTTCAACCATTCATTCTACATATGTATCACATCTTCTTTATCCATTTATGTATTGATAAGCACTTGGGTTGTTTCCATATCTTGGCTATTGTAAATAGTGCTACTATGAACACTGGGGTGCATATATCTTTTAAAATTAGTGTTTTTATTTTTTCTAGGTCATTTAAAAATTTATTTTAAAAATTCCATGATACTTTACAATTTTCAAAAATTTCACACACATGATTTCATATAATCCCGTAACAACTGTTTTTCCCCCTACCCATATGTTGCCCCCCTTCCCTCCCACACCTCACTGGTTTGTTCTCTATATCTGTGAGTCTGCTTCTTTTCTGTCTTATTCACTAGTTTGTCATATTTTTTAGATTCCACATATAAGTGACATCATACAGTATTTGTCTTTCTCTGTTCCACTTATTTCACTTAGCATAATGCTCTCCCAATCCATCCATGTTGCTGCAAATGGCAAAAGTTCATTCTTTTTTATGGTTGAGTAGTATTCCAATGTATACCACATCTTCTTTATCCATTGATCTGTTAATGGACACTAAGGCTGCTTCCATACTTTGACAATTGTAAATAATTCTGCTATGAACATTGGAGTACATGTACCTCTTCAAATTAGTGTTTTGGGGCTTTTTTTGGATACATACCCAGGAGTAGAATTTCTGGGTCATATGGTAGTTCTATTTTTAGTTTTTGAGAAATCTCCATACTGTTTTCCATGGTGGCTGCAAAAATTTACATTCCCAACAGTGTAAGAAGGTTCCCTTTTCTCCATATCCTTGCCAGCATTTGCTATTTCTGTTCTTTTTGATGATGGCCATTCTGACAGATATGAGGTGATATCTCACTGTGGTTTGGATGTGCATTTCTCTGATGATGAGCAATGTTGTGCATCTTTTCATGTGCCCATTGTCCATCTGCATTTCCTCTCTGATAAAACATCTATTCAGTTCTTCTGCTCATTTTTTAATTGATGTTGAGCTGTTATGGTACTTTATTAACAGACAAAAATTATGTTCAAAAAATCAAAATCAGTCCAGAGCTACACATCTCATCTTTATTTAATAATGTGTTAAGGCAAGAAATACTACAGAAGCTTGAATTTCTATCCAAATCCCCATGAACCAAGCTATCTTTAGAAGGGCATCACCTCACCCACATGACTTCCTTAGCCTGGGAAAACTACATCCTTCTGTTTCACAGAAGTTTTAAAGTGTGATAGTTCGAGATGTAGACTCTAAAGTTAGAGAATTCAAGTTTGAATTCAGGCTCTAACCATTTGTTGCTTTGCCACTAGACTGCATTTCTGCCACAAATATAGCCTTTCAAAATTCACTACTCTCTGCACAAGAAAAGAATGACTCTGTGGAGCTGCCTCTGAGCCATATGGCTATTTTTGTGTCTTGGGAGAGGCAGCCCTGCATGGGCTCTGGGATTAGAGTGACTTAATCTGGCATCACTGCCCAACTGCCATTTTACAGGCTCTGCACCTTGTGCACGTAATCAGAGCCATGTGCCTCAGTTTCCTCATCTACACCTCAAAGGTTTAACCGTACCCAGCCCATGAAATAGGTGGTGAGACCTATATATGTATAGAATAGTCACTGTACTGCCTAGCACATGGTAAGCACTCAAAAAAATCACAGCTACTACTTTTTATCCAGGAATCCTGGGAAAGGAGATCTTTGTCTCAATCCTGTAACAGTTCCTCCTTGGAGTTTGAAGAGTAGGTGACAAGGAAATTGAGGGAGGAAAAGGACCTGATATCCTGAAGCCAGCACAGAGATTTATGTCAGAAAAGAGAGAGGGGTGATACATACATAGAGCAACTGGACCAACTGGGATTACAAAATCCCCTCCTGAATTTCAAAAACTCACTAGAAACCAGAAGAAGCTAGCCACTGCTCAAGTTACTGCTATCCAGAGATAAGACACATTTTGGTTCTTTCTCTCTGGAGTGCAGGAAGTTCAACCTGTAGAAAATTACTACAAGGGGGGAGAACATTAGAGCCCTAGATAGACACCATTTTTCAGTGTTTACTATAATTACTCATGTAACAGTCATTCTTTTGCTTGGCTTTTGGGGATTGTTTCAACCGTGTTTTTGCTTCTTTTATTGAGGAAGTAACTGGAGATTCTTGAAACAAACTGATAGAAGACATCATCCTAACTCTGCTAGCTGAGCTGGGGTGGAGAATTGGGCCTGAACGAGTAAGGGAAAGTAAGCTAGACTCAAAATTTCCTCAGCTAAAAGCTTCTCTTGTCTCTCCAATAAGAAATAGCCAGAGAAAACTATGCTTTAAAGATGGGATCCCTTAGCCATTTTGTTCACCATTTCTTCCACAGTCTAGAACAGCACTTGGCATATAGTGGGGGCCTAATATATGCTGGATGGACAAAGCAATCAATCAAAATAACCATTTCAAATTTTTCTATAAAAAATCAAGTTTACACAGTTTGAATAAACTGATATACTTTATAAGTATTTGATGTCTACAAAATCAAAAATATTTTTATTTTGAAAAACAAATACAAAGCATGATTTTTTTTAAATGCAAAAGTTGCAGAGAAGAAATTTTGGAAAGGAATATGAGAAAACATTAACTATAGGGGAAGGAGCAATGCTTGACGTCTTTTCCACATTCAGATCTTTCATGCTGGTCAAGGAGAAGACTGCTGAGTGTGAGGGTTTGTATTTTCAATTATGAAAATGAATTAAAGATGTATCCATTCTTTGTCTAGATGAAAAACCTTTTAATTTCCTTGTTAGAGCATTTGTTCCAAGACGTTCCAAACAATGCCTTCAAAATATGCATTAGCTCTGCACCCCGCCTTGTGATTTTTCTAGTTTACAATGGCGAAAGTGGTACACTTTCAATAGAAACTGTACTTCAAATTTTGATTTTTGACCTTTTCTCTGTCTAGCGATACTCTCTGGAGATGCTGGGCAGTGGCAGTGAGCCGCAGTCCCCAGTCACTCGACCATGACGGTAAATAACTGACACACTTACAATCATTCTGTTCTCACTCAACCACTTTGTTTTTCACTTTCAGTACAAGTTATATGAAATATTCAACATTTTATTATAAAATAGGCTTTATCTTAGATGGTTTTGTCCACCTGTAGGCTAATGTAAGTGTTGTGAGCACGTTTAAGGGAGGCTAGGCTAAGCTATGATGTTCAGTACGTTGGGTATATTAAATGTATTTCAACTTATGATATTTTCAACTTATGATGGGTTATTAGGACAAAATCCCATCAAAAATTAGGAAAATCTGTAGTGTACAACTATTAGAATGTTCAAATTGTTCAAAATTAGTTTTGCCCATAAGATGATTGTTTCAGATTTTTAAAAATCATACCCTAAAGAGAATTGTACCAAAAAGGAAAAAAAACAAGAAAACAAAAAATAAAACCTACTGTCCATGATGGATACATGGAGTTCATTATACTATTCTGTTTACATGGTAAAGGTTTTAATATTTCTATAATAAAAGAACTTGTAATGTTGCTTACTATCTTACATAATTTTTTCCCTAAATGTACAATTAGTAATTTATGCACTTAAAATTATATTATGTCACTTAGACTTTATTTCAGCATGTGCTAGATTTAAACCAAGCAATTTATTTTTAATGGACTCATGGAGGAATTTTCAGTATATTCTTGAGACTTGTAAGTTGCTACCAGCTTTACTCAATGCATGATGGATAGTTTTTATTTTGAAATATGGCATTTGTTGTGATATAATTTAAATTACCTTTCTGCTGGGAGCATGCATTCTTCAGAGTTACAATTATGCAAAGGGAAATTATACATCATATTCCTACTTTATCCTCCTTTATAGTCCTTGTTGCAGTTACTTTCACTCAGGTACAATTACATTAGGGAAAACAGGATTTCGCATTTATATTAAGAACAATTCTATTCAGAAAAATTCATTTCAGTGCTTAGTTAATTACAGAAGAAAATGAAAGCTAGCCTAAAAATAAACAAGAGTAAAGGCTCAAAAGTAGCAGAACTCACATATAAAGTAATGTGCCATGTATAATCAATAACTTAGAGTTCTCACAAGCCCACTTAACAAGTTACTGTATCATAATGATATATTAAGAAAAATATTTTTAGATCTTTTCATTTACTATAAATGTTATGTATGCTCATTATGGAAAATTTGGAAGTTTAGACAAAAGCACAAAAATAAATTAAGATCACCCTGTGATTACTATACCTAGATGTAACTACTCTTAATATTTTGTTATATTTCTTTCAAGTCCACTTTTTTGTTCAGATATGATGCAAATTTCAATGGCCTATTATATTTTACAAAGTTGGCATTGTACAGTATATTCTGTATACTCTATTTTATAACCTAATTTCTCTGTTGGAAAATGTGCAGTAAACATTTCCCCCATTTTATTAACTATCCCTCCTAATAACTGCAGACTTTCTTGCTCAGTGTTACATCTACACCATGATTTATCTAACCCATCTCATCTTGTTAGAAATTTAGAGTGTTTCCATTTTTTCCTACTGTAAGTAATGCCACAATTAATGACCCTATGTAAAAACTTTTTCACATTTTTATTTTCATTTGATAAATCATTTGAAGCCAAATTTCTCAGTCAACACATATGAGTATATTTAAGCATTTTGAAACAGAATGATAAAAATCTTTAAAAAGTTGTTATAAAACTCCCATAAGCAATTTCAGATATCTGTAGCCTTACAAGCTATGTTTTAGCTTTTAAACGCATAATTGCCAATTTGAAAAGTAAAAATGGCATCTTGTGTAATTTTGATTTGTTTCTTTATAGTTCAAGTGAAATTGAACATATCTACTTGTGCCATGGCCATTTTTATTTCTTTCCAAAAAAAAAAAAAAAGTCATTTAAAAAATCTCCTTCAATTCAATCCAACCACCTTATCTGAAGTCTACCATGTTACAGGCATAGAGATAAGTACCAAGGATTGAAAATTAATAAGACATGGACCCCATCTTCAAGGATTTCACAGTCTAATAGAAAAATAGACAAATTCCAATCTATCATTATAAGTGCCACATAGACATATGTAAAACATGCTAGGAAACCACAGATAAGGAAGCCGGAAACTCTCCAGGGGAGTAGTGAAGGATATACAGAAGTTGTAAAGTTTCAGCCGGGCTCTGAAAAGTGAATAAGCATAGATTGGGAGCTGGAGATTTGCAGATGCTAACTACTAGATATAAAACAGATAAACAACAAGTTCACACGTATAGCACAGGGAACTATGTTCAATATCTTATAATAATTTATGGTGAAAAACAGTATGAAAATGAATATATGTATGTTCATGTATGCCTGAAGTATTGTGCTGTACACCAGAAATTGACACAATATTGTAAACGACTATACTTCAATTAAAAAGAAAAGAAAGAAAAGAAAAGAAAAAAGAATTCACCAACATGGGAGAAAGAAGTGTCTGGCAGAGCCCAACAGAGGAGGCAATCAACATATTGTGAAGGATGTTTTGAAGCCAGCCAAGGGTTTAAGCTCTGCCAGTGGAAAATAGGGATTCATTGATATGTTTCTGAACAGAGAAAAGACATGGTAAGTTTGAATTCTAGAAAGGGGAAGGACAGGAATATCTGGAATTATTTGGGGAATGAGAGAGAGAGAATCAGGCCAAGGGCAACTGCAAGATACTCTTAGCCTGAGCTATTCAATGTAGAGCTATATATTTACTTAAAAAAATATAGGCATGAGGAAGAAGTAACCCCTTTTGAATAATCATCCCTTTTTAAAAAATCTTAAAGCACAGTAGCTGTGATAGAATGCATTACTTTCCCCAAATGACTTGCTTTGGCCAGTGGATGGAATTGACATGTGACAGTTCCTGCTTAAACTCAAGAAGTGTCCATATGTTAGTGTGGAATCTTTCAATTTTCACCAAGAAAATATGTGCTCCAGGGGGCCCACTGTTTCCAGAAAATAGAAACACATAGAGCAGACCTGGATCCAATAATTTGGATCCAAGCTCCGCTGAGCCTAGTCTAGATCAGGCTGACCAATCAGGCTGACCTACAGTGTGTAAGCCACTGAGTTTTAGCATGGTTTGTTATACAGTGTTATTACAACAACAGCTAACTGATACACTGGCATATTCCAGTCCTTTAATTGCTTAGATATAGCCCATTGCTGTTTAAAGACAATTCTCACGCCATTTGCAGCAACATGGATGGACCTAGAGATCATCATACTAAGTGAAGTAAGTCAGAGAGAGAAAGACAAATATCATATGATATAGCTTAAATGTGTGATCTAAAAAGAATGATACAAATGAATTTATTTATAGAACAGAAACAGACTCACAGACATAGAAAACAAACTTACGGTTACCAATGGGGAAAGGGTGGGGAAGGATAAATTAGGAGTTTGGGATTAACATATACATACTATATAAAAAATAAATAACAAACAAGGACCTACTGTATAGCACAGGGAACTATACTCAATATCCTATAATATGTATAATGGAAAAGAATCTAAGAATGAAAAAAAATATATATATAACTGAATCACCCCTGTAAATCAACTATACTTTAATTTTTAAAAATAAAAAAATTAAGATCTTGGATTGGGTTAATACCCTGTGCATTATCTGGAAAGTGCGATAATAAAAATGGAAGTTTGTAATGATTAAATGTAGCCCAGTCCTTCTAATTGTTAACATCATCATATCAACTGAAGGTTGCTGATGAATTTTCATCCAGAATTAAAGTACTCATGTAGTACATAAGAAGCCAATTGGCTATTGATCCTGCCAGGCTGACATTCATTATAATAAAATACTAAACGGACAGGCATGAGCTCAGCTCCCTGTTTCAAATAAGAATACTTACATCTTTGTTGTCTTTCTCTGATCATGTTATTTGTAACCAGCAACCTGTTGCATGGCATGGAGACTTTTAATCAGATCTTAACAGGCTTCCTCACTCTGTTCATTAAGCTAAAGAAAGGTTTACTAGGAAAATGGTCTATTAGGTTGTAATTTGCTTTCACATGCAAATTAAGGAATAATTAGTTTTGAATATCTGGAGATGTAGAATCTGGGTGTTTGACATATTTTCATATGTAGCCAAGTTCAAGTGTCTTCAGAGAAAAGAAAGCTTTTTTGCAAGTTAAAAGAGATTAAACAATATTCCATTCTGAACGTACACTATTCAGGTAAATATATTACAGGTGGCATATATTTAGCTCACAATTCAGAACCAAATTTTTTTTTAATTTGCTAATATTTTGGAAAGGCTGACAATAGACTGAATGTCACCACATTTCCCTTTTCTTTTGCAAAGGCAAGGTGTTATTTAAAATATGGTTGAACCAAGATTTAAATTATTTTAAATAATTAGAAGCAAATACCTGTGCTTTCCATTTAACTTGAAGTAGCACTTCCTCTTTTAATATTTTTTAAATAAGTTGAATCTTCTCTTTAGTTAAACAGGGAGTATACATAGCTTGAATCATTTCTTACCTTTGTAAACTGTTACTTGGTTTTTGCTTACTCTTTAAACTTAGTTAAATAATTAAAGTATGAAAAGTGAGTGGATTAGAATGAGAGAGACATTGAGCGAGGACTCTAACCAGGGCATTAGTTCTGTTTCAGACAGAATTCCCACATCTCCACTTTCCTGGGTTTGACATCAACAAAAACCGAGGAGCTCTGTGTCATGTAACTTAAGTCAGGTAAGAAGTCAGACTGTTTTAGTATAATAAAGTATTGGAGATACAGGTTTATTTTCACAGTAGAAAAGACTGATTATCCTATAGCCCTTGTACCTTACACCATGAGACACCCATCATATTCTAGCAAGAGATTCTTACAGAACCAAGAACTCTTAGCCTGTTCTGGATGACAGATTCACATGGAATCTAGTAAATGTGTGATGGGTAGATAGTTATGCAAATGAGTAAGCTCTAAAGATCTGCTGTACAACACGATGCCTTAACCACACTGTACTGTGCACTTAAAAATCTGTTAAGAAGGTATATTTTGTGCTGTGTTCTTACCCTCAAAAAAGGGGGTCATGAGGAAACTTTGGAGGTGATGGACTTTATTAGAGTAGATCCTGCAGGGTTAAATCCCTGCATCTGGGGAAGAACTTAGGAATGAAATAGACTCAAGTTGAGAAGCCACCCTCAAATTCCTGCCACCTTATGGATCCTCTGCATTGAAATATGCTTAAGAATGAAATATAAGACTTATGGGGCATTCTGTGGGACTCTGTTATACCCTTGACTGGCTAATAGTAAGATCATTTTAAAAGAGTCATCAGACAACACCTCCCTTCTACAATAAGGAGCATATTTTTGTGGTTGTATTCCTTTTGTCCAGTAGGAGATAACACAGCCTCTGTGGCATCACACAATGAGGGGAATGAAATGGAAATGGCGTGGAAAGGCAACAGAGATAAAGAGACAGGTGAATTGGCAAGATATGGCCACTGTGTCAATCTGGAAGGCAGCAAAGGGGGAGGTCCATCTTGATTCTTGGTCCTCCGCCTGGATGACTAAGTGAATGGCAATACCATTAAACGAAATAAGTAAGTCAGATGAGTCTGGTTGCTTACACGATGAGTTTGCATGCCTATGGGATACTGGGATATTCAGATGCCCAGCATGCAAGTGAAATTATTCTAGAGTGTTCAGGAATTTACATAGAGATTTAGGCATTAGCTCCTAAATAAAACTATGATAGGACACTTGAAACCAATGCTAATGGAGAAGGTACAAAGAGTTAGAGTACAATTTTTTTTTAAATCATTTAGATGTTGGGAAGAAGGAAAGGAACTGAGAAAGGCAGAGGAAGGACTACTCAGAGAGGAGGAAGAAGAACCAATATCATGCTGCATCTGGGAAGCAAGGGAAGAGGACCCAATAACTACAACACAATAAAGAGGCTCAGGAGGGAGAGAACTGAAAGAGTCCTGGGCCAGGCAACGTGGTGGTCTGGGATGACGATCAAGAGAGCCCTTTTCTTGAAGTCACATGCGTAGCTATCACATTGAGCTGCCTGAAGGAATGAAGGGGCAAGAGAGTGAATACATCATGAGGAGGTGGAGATGGTGACAGTGTAGCCTAATTTTTCTAAAAATTTGTTAGTGAAAAATTTGAGAAAATGATAGTTTTGGTAGAGGATTAAGGAAAGAAGACTTGAAATGAAGGCAGTGAGCTAGTGGAGAGAGAGAAAAATATTATGACACAATGAACTTAAATTCAGCAAATACTTAGTAGGTTCCTACTAGACACTAGAATATGATGCAGAACAAGACCTGGACTTCTACACATGTAACAATATATTGTAATATTCTGTTAATTTAGACCATCAGCTCATTGGAACAAGAACTGCATGTCATTCACCAATGCATTTTCCATAGAGCCTGAGGCATGAAAGACCCCCAACAAACTTTTATGGAATCAGTGAACAGCACAGTCCCAGCCTTTAAGAGGTTCTTACCTATCTTCACTTGGTTAACTCCCCTTTGTCTTTCAGGTCTAAACTCAGACATTGCTTCTTTCAGGAAGCTCTTTCTCATCTCCAGGATGGAGTTAATCCCCCACCTCTGTGTGCCTATTACACCCTGAACGTCCCTACTTCTATCTTTCAGTCTAAAGAGAGAAAAACAAGTCAACAAATGTTTTCAAGATTTTTACCAGCCCCTAAGCAATCGGAGAGACAGAGACAGCAAAACCATAGTGGGGCTCATGGACTGGTTTAAAAACTCAGGGGAATTAATTTCCTATACACTTCAAGTTTTTCATAACTCCCATTGGTTCTCCTTTTACTTCTACAGGTTTTCCAGGGCTAGTCTGACCAGCTTGGCTAAATTCAAATGAGCAGAGAAGCCTCTAAATCAGCCTAGGGAGCGCAGAATCTGTTTTTTCTCATGTTGTTAATCTCACGTAAATAGCCAACCCATGCACACTGTAAGCAAAGCCTGTTAGACTCCATTGTCTGGCTGGGCACCTGCATTAAAAATGCAACTTGCTAAACAGTCTACCCAGCAGATAGCTTTCTTTGGCAGAACCATGCTGTTTGGCCCAGAAGGGAATTTGATAAAGTGCTTTATTGGGTGGCAACTTTCTGGTCTCAGCTTTCCTCAGATCACAGTGGGATAATGAAATTGGAATCCATTTAAACCTTCCATTTCACCCCACACGGCTCATAGACACCGTGTCAAACCACATCATGCTGCAATAAATGTGCTAAAATCTACGAGCTTACTCCTTCTATTACACACAGTGCTCTTCGTCAAATTGGAGATAAATTATGGAATACAATTTCTAGATTTTGCCCACTCAGGTAGCAGAATCTCAAATCCAAGGCAATACCCCATGCCATGAAGATGCATGAATAACTATATTGTTTCACGCCAAATTTAGCAGCACAGCATTCTTACTGGCTAGTCTAGGAACAGTACAGTCACTGCTGGGACAGATCCAGCCATGTGACAAGGATTTGTATGCTCTGTCTCTCACGACAGGTTCTACCCCATGGAGGTCACTGAAGCATTGATGATTACATCACATTTTGTCCACAAACCCTGGAAAAAGATGATCCCAGGTTAAACTGAAACAAAGATCATCCATGGACAATAATCACTGAGTTTGGAGACTCTATGCCTTAGACCAAACCTTTGGAGATTTTCCCTTTTGCTTACTCCCCTTTACTGTGCTCCTCCGAGACTATCTTAGGACATGAAGAATGTATGAAGGCTGTAACTTCAGAAATATTCAGGATTTGCCAACTGTTCACCCGGTTCAAGCTGCCTTCATCTCTCAGTTAGATTACTGAGTAACCTACTTACTGGTCTTGCTTTATCTCTTGCTCCCATTACCTCTACATAGTGGGCTTGACAATGTAGCATCAACATCCAATTTCAGTGGAGGACCCATTGCCTCAGCCTCTGGGAGTGCAATCAGGAAACAGACCTCAGCTGTCAGCTACTCAGGTGTTGTCCAGGTCATGCTCTTTCATGGTCATCTTCATTGCCATTAAATGACCTACATTCAATGACTGACCAACACCACAGGGCATCTCAGGCTAAACAGGGACTATTCTGAAGCTCCTATGTGAGTGGCTAAGGCTGTCACTGTGCTGTGTCACATCTGGACTTTTCTCTCAGCCCAATCCTGTTTCTTGCCCCTCCTTTCCACAGGAGTTGATCCCAAGGGGTCAGAAACATCCTGCATGTTAAACTCCACTTCAGAGTTGCTTCCCCAGCCTGTGATGGTTCATGGATCACAAATAGCCCGAGTCATCCCCGTACCTCCAAGTGTGACCAGGACTCTACCCTACTCAGAACACTCTCTCTCCTCCCACTGTCTTCGGAGGCTTTACAATGGCTCAGGAGACCCCACAGGATCTGGTCCCCACTTCCACCCTCACTTCATCTTCTCCCACTCATGCCCTGCTCACTCAGCTCCAGCCATACCTGCCTCCTCAAACATGTCAGGCACACTCCCATCATGAGACACACTGGCTGTTTGTTCTTTCTGCCTACAAGACTCTTCTTCTAGGGCAGAGGTAAACAATTTTCTGTAAAGGGTCAAAAAGTAAGTACTTCAGGCTTTGCAGGCCACAAAATCTCTGTTGCAGCTACTTAATTCTGCCACTTTAGTACAAAAACAGCCACAGACAATGCAAAAACGAATAGGCCTGTCTTTGTTCCAATTAACTGTATTTATGAAAACAGTTGGTGGGCTAGATTTGGCCTGTAGGCTGTGGTTTGCTGAGCTCTAACCCTAGAGAGTAACGTGGCCGGCTCCCTCATTTCCTTCAGGTCCTCACTCAAAAGTTTCCTTCCCTGACCACGCTATTAAAATTCCAGCTCCCAACACTGCTCATTTCTCTTTCCTGACTTACCTCCTTTGTGGCACTCATTGGTACCTGGAATACTGTATTTTATTTGTTCTTTTGTTTACCCTTCATCTTCCCCCACTAAGAGGTAAGTTCAATTAAGGTAGGGATTTTATCTGTTTTAAGGCCCTTAACAGTGACTAGTACAAAATAGCTGCTAAGTAAACATTTGTTGAATGGTTGAAGAAATAAATGAATACTCAGATAATTCAACATTTCCTCCAGTTTTTGTTTTGTGTATTTGTGTGTATGTGTGTGTGTGTTTCTGTTCTCTTCATATCCTAAGAGGTTCCTTTTACCTATTTTATCCCAGCAGAGAGAGCGAATGAAAAGCACAAGCCCTTTAGTGAGACCTGAGTTTTAAACCCCTGCTCAGTTACCTACGAGCTCTTTGATCTTGTACATATAGCATATCATATATATGACCTCACTAAGTCTCAGTTTTTTCATCTGTAAGATGGAGACACAACATTGAACATAACATATGATCATGATAATGAACAACCCTCAACACAGAACCTGCTATCTAGAAATCACTCAGTACGTGGGAGTTATAATCAGCCAAATCACTAGATCTTTCCTTTGGTTAGCATTCTGCCAGGATAAGACAAGGATCATGCTTACAAATTGGGTTCTCATGTGCCTTTAATCAGAATTCACATATACATGCATGGGAACACTATTTTTTAATGTATAGCTAAAAGAGATTCTAATAAAAATACAGAAGAGTTATAATGACCATTTATTAAGTGCTCATTCTGTGCCCACTGGTGGACTGATAACTTTGCACACTTGTCCTCACATAATCACTAACACATTGGGGATGATCAGTGAAATGATTTTCCAAGTTTCCTCCCATCAACTGGGTATGTTGAGATGTAAACTTATCTGCCCCTTTCCTGAAACCTTGTCACAGTTGACAGAAACAATTACCAACACACTGCAGAATATACCTGTGGAATAAACCTGGTCACCCTCTGGCATTTGTTTTAGATGGGGACAGCAGAAAGAGAAATGGAGATACACTGCTTAAGAAAGCTTCACCCCCATTACTCCTTCTGGAGCCCTGAAACTTAAATTTAAATTCCATTTGGAAGCTCCCTCCAGGATCCCAACAAGACTCTTTCTGCACAATGGAGTCCCAGACCCCTAGCTCATCCTCAGACACCTGACACAAGTATCCATGAAACCAGAAATCCACAGCAAGTAACAGACTCCCAGTGTATCTGAAAATATGTGCTGTTGGTTAGAATTACAATCAGGAATTAGCACTTAGATAATTGTAGTCCCTAGTGAATGGGTTGGAAAATCTTCTGAGCTTTCACCTGGGATGCACTGGTGGCACTAACCACTCATTTCTTGACCAAGTTTGAGGAGGGAGAAATCTTTTTTCAACAACCCTCCTTCCATTCCATTCATCTTCCTGCTTCAAATCATTTACAACACTATGAGAAATAGATTTGTCCTGGCTGGTATTTAAAGAGACAGTCAATAACAATATGAGAAATAATTACCATACCTGGAGAAAGAGGGCATCGATTTCAGCAATGACTGGGGCCTCAAAACTGAATTTGGAGCATGTCGTAGTTGAGTGATAGCAATTTATTACTTAACTTGCTGAATTTATACCTAACTTCAGCGGGATGGAGTTGATGCTGAAACCCTTAAATATGGAGCTCATTTTTTTAAAATGACAATTCAGTTCAACTACAGATATATTGAGAGCCTACTATTTTCCAGAAACTGGGTTAAGCTCCAAAGACACAATGATAAAGAAGATGGGCCATCCCTGCCTGGGGACACTTGCAAATTTTTTGGTGAAAGGAGATAAGCCACCACAAAAATTCATCTTTTAACTGTAATTATGGCAAGCATTGCAAGGAAAAACGGGCATAATGTGGTGAACCACCTGGTCTTGGGGAAATCAAGGAAATCATTTTTGAAGAAGTCATATTTAAGCTGCAAACCAAGGGATGACTAGGAGTTAGATAGGTAAAGTGAGGAAGGAAGAGAGCTGTTTCAGGTGGAGGGACCAAACAAAGGCCCAGAGGTTGGAAAGAACCTGTCCCCTTCAAGCAGTGGTGTGTTGGTAAAAGTTAACTGGCTCCCTTCAAATACCAATATGTGTTTCTCTATGCATATGTGTTTATTATAAATATTACTGGTACCTGAGATAAGTAACACATAATTTACAAACAATAATGAAATATACACTGTGCTCTATTGTAAATTCCACACATAGCCAATTGATTCTCAGAGAATGTTTTTGTTGATTTTTGCCAAACTCATTTATCTGTACCCAACCTATGGTCACAATTGGTGAGTGAGTGTAGTTCCCATATAAATGTTGTTTTTTTTTTTGTTTTTTTGTTTTTTTCTTTAAAGTTAACAAGATGAAAGTGAAACAACAAAGACATAAGTCAGAAGCGCACTCATTTGTCAGTGATGTGAGCATCTTCTGTGCTGAGTCATACAACAGTTTTCAAATGTTGGAAGAATGTGTCTTCACGTTTTGTAGGGGCTATACACAATGTAACAGTTACCAGATATAATATGTTTTAAAATTTTAATTGGCATTATTAACATTTTCTCCATCATTTTTATAAGTCTAGACTAGAGGTCAGCAAACCATGAGCTTGCTGTCTGTCTTGGTAAATAAAGTTTTATTGAAACAGCCACGCTCGTTAACTTTCTATGTATTTTCTACAGCTGCAGAGTTGAGTAATTGTAACAGAAGACTTATTGCCCACAAAGCCTAAGATATTTATGATCCAGCCCTTTACAGAAAAAAGTTTACTGACTGATATTCTAGATCGCCCACAAAAAAGTAAATCAAGCGCTGACTTGAAGTGTTTGCCTATTCTTGTGGTGTAACTACACCCACCACGGCTGATTTCAAGCCGCCATCGTGTGACGTCATGGAATGAAGTATTGGTAACAGATGAGAAATAGTAGCACATCATTACACAGATGTCAGCATACGGCTCCAGCAGGCCTAAATAACCACAGAAGCACAGACAATGGTAAAATGGAGTAAAATATTTAGGAACTGGTAAGTTTTGTATACTTATTACCCTTGTTTTTACTATAACTTAGTTAATTGTAAGTTTGCATAGTTAATTGTGAGTTTATATAATTTAACTCCTGGTAATGTAACAATTCACTCTCAGGGCTGGTATGAGCTGGCTCCAGCATATCAGTGCCCTAAACCAACTGAAAGATATAGAGCGTGGCTGGGGAGAAGAGATGGATGAGTGGAATAAGGCCAAGTGGGTGAACTAAGCAAGGCCTTGTAAGCCAGATTTAGGAGATAAGGATTTATCCTATGAGAAGTGAAATGCCATTGAAGGTTTATAGCTGGGAAGTAGCTTGATCTCTCCCAGCTCTTATCATTTAATGTTTTTAATCCCAGTAAACATTTTTAGAGTGATTCCTACGTGTCAAACACCATTCTAGGTGTTTTATAAATACTAATTCTCACAAGCCCCTGAGGTAAGGTTTTAATATTGCCTCCCAATTTTACAGAGGAAACAAAGACAGTAAACAATTAAGCAACTTGCTCTGAGGACTTGATTAATGAGTGGTGGAGCTGGGATATGTGAAGAAGATGTTAACTCTTCTCTCATTCGGGGGAATTTGAACCTGCAGAGAGACAGGGCTCTAAAACATGCATGAGAGGGTTCATGACACAAAATGGGCGAGTCTGTCCAAATGCTTCAGACATAGATGGCAAAGATGGGTGGGGTAGGTCTGGGGTCCATCGTGAAGGAATCTGGTGAGCAGATTCCTGTAGGTTGGGGCCACCTGTCTTCTGAGAGGAAGACTTTATAAACTGACCGCATAAGAATGTTCAAAACTTGTCAGCTACCAGTCACATTTGACTTTTGTCCCAGTAACTTAAATCCCTCCAGAATCTACTCTTACATCTTCTCAGATCTCTTATCCTTTTATAAATTACATGAGCAAGGAGGGAAAGGAATGAATATATCAAGCTCTAAGTGGGATGGATTCTTACCATTTAAATTTTAGGTAACTTCCCCACAAGTCAAAGTTGATCTTTAGCTCTAAGTGGAGCTAATGCATCTCTAAATCAAACTAGACCTGATTATTCTCAGAGAGAGAGCAATGAGGAATAATGGCTGCCAGTTAGAAGCTGTTGTAGCTGCTAAGTGCATTACAGACATTTATGATTTAAGCTGAAATTTTACTTTTTAGGGAAAATGAAAATCAGCCAATCTTCTAATTTGGTGCATTAGGGAGAGAAAAAATCATGTAATGGAGAGGATAAATGCACATCTTGCAACTGCAACCTCCAGCAATTTGCAAACCTGACAAGGATGTCCCAAAAGTAAACTTCAGAGTGTGTTCAAAAAAGAGAACAATGGGGAGAAAATGAAAAACTGTGGCGACCACTGCTCTGTCACTGTCATTTGCTTTGACACTCCTTCCTCATGACCATGTGCGTGTCTTGTAATCAGTCTCCATTACCCCATCCCCTTGCCAAAGGTGAGTTTCTCATAGCCATAGGTGAATTCGGATGGATAGGGGGATCCTTGGAGTATCATTAGAAAAAGAACAAAAACAGTTTTGTAGCAACTTAGATTTCTTCCTTGTTAGTTATCAAAATTAGGGCCCCACTGCTCTGTGTAAATAAGTCTTGTTCTAACTCTAGCCTTCAACAAATGACTTTGCATCTCATGCTTCAGTTTCTTCATCTGGGAAACGGGGATAATAATACTACCTCCACCACAGTGTGGCTGGGAGAATTCAATGAGATGATAAAAGTGAAGATGATCACATCAACAGCTAATGTTTCTCAGGGGTGCGCTATGCACAAGGCACTGTTTTAAGCACTTCACCTCTGCTAACTCTTAGTCTTCCCTGCCACCTTAGGGGGTGCTATTCCTGTTATTCCCATTTTGCAAATGAGGAAACTGAGGCATAGAGCAGTTAAGAAACGTGCCCAAAGTCAGACAGCACCTAATGGAAGGAGTAGGGCTTATACAGATACAAACTATGGTCCAAGGTTGAGCAAACTATGGTTTGTTAGTGAGATTCAGTCCACCACTTGTTTTTGTAAGGCTTGCAAGGAAAGAATGGTTGTTACATTTGCAATTGGTAAAAAAAAAAAAAAACTTTAAAAGAAAAATAACAGTTTGTAGCCCATGAAACTTATATGAAATTCAAGTTATTGGAACACAGCCATATCCGTTCATTTATATATTGCCGTTTGCTGTTTCACACTGTATCAGCAGAACTGAGTAGCTGAAAGAGAAACCTTATGGCCTGCAAAGTCACAGAAAATACTTTATAGAAAAAGTCTGGTGATCCCTGCTCTAAGCCACTACACAACACAGCCAACCAGTCTACTTGACCCCTAGGTGTTGGAGGACCACCCCCCCCCCAATGGGTGAATTAACTAGGTCCTGCTTTCCCTTTGTATATAACTTACTATGCACCTGCATGTGGCGAGCGCATTCACCCACTCATTTCTGGACCTCTTTCAGGGAGGCAAATGAACATCTCTGGCAGGCTGGAAATGTCACATGAGGGAAAGCTTGCCCAGGTTCCCAAAGGAGCTTGGCCCCTGTCATATCAGGCCTTTTGGCTGCCGTGGCCACCCTCTGCCCGTCTAAGTTTTCACACTTTCACCTGGGAGCCTCAATAATTCTCTAATCTCAGCACTGCCACATATCCTCAGAGCTCATTAAGTCAGTGCACAGAAACACAACTAGAGAAGTGCAATAATTATCTGGGTAACGAGTTAAAAATCACTCTTGCCTAAAATAACCTGGTAATGAGTGAGCCCTGCTCTCATATTCATTAAAGAGCAGCAGTTCTCCAAAAGCCAACCAGAATGGAGATTGGGCCAAAATTAGTTTATAACTCAGGAATGCACCGCCAGGGAAACTGAATGCAATTATCCAAAGCAAAACAGAGGTAAAACACATAAGGAAAATCCACCAAGTAAAGTTGAAGGGACCTTGATTTTATAGTGAGAAGAGCTAGCATTCATGGATAGAGTACCTTGTGCAGGAATAGGTTAATAACCTAGTGTGGGTCATTTGATCATGTTTTGAAATGACCCAGATATGGTTACTGCTCTTATTCCCATTTTGCAGAAGAAAAAAACTAAGGCTCTGAGAAGCTGAATAATTTGCCCAAGGGCGCACAGCTAAGAGAAGGGCTAGCCTGTGATTCCAGGCAGTTTTAGCTCCAGAGTATACAACTCCACACCTCCTATAGATAAAAATAGGCCAAGACAGGTTCCATGCAAAACCAGTTGGTGGCAGGACCTGGGACAAGTCAAGAGCTTGAGAGACAATACTGTAGACAGGGGTGAAGACACATGTGCACCGTTTGTGAAGAAGGGAGGGGGGAGGAACGTTGGTTCTATTGCCTCTAATTCCACATCATCAGCATAGCAGCAGCAGCAACAACAAAGAAGTTAATATTTATCAAGAATTTACCATATGCCAGATCCTGTTCAAAGTGTATTACCTCAGTGACTCCTGACAATGCTATCTCATTTAATCCTTAACATTACCCTTAGCCCTTAGGTATGACTTATTTTATCCTAATTTTATAGGTGGGGAAACTGAGTCACAGAGACAAGGTAAGCTGTCTTCAGACACCCCGCGCCCTGCAGCTGGAAGTTTGAGGGTGTAAGATCAGTCTGCCTCCAGAATGCACAATTTTAATCCCTGCTTCTCCCTGACCCCTCCCTTTGTGGACTAGAGCTCAAGTGTTTGTCATCACCTTAGATTATCAGGATGGCTCCCAGTCTCCTGCAGGGCTCCTTAATTTTCTTTCCTGTTTTTCACAGCACCTTTCCAAAGTATTAGCTGTTTACACACAGTCTCCTGCAGCCACCCCATCTTCACACAAAAACATGTGTGCATGCATGTGTACGCGCACACACACACACACACTTGGTATGAGCTCCTTCAAGTCAGCTATCCTGTGTGAGCCCTTCATCAAACACATTTGAGAGCATCCTGATAAATAGTGGAATGTGGAACAGCATAGATACTAAGAATCCAGGCTCTGTAACACCTGCCTCCCCACTTCCTACAGCATAGATAAATTAGGTCTCAGGGCCTCAGTTTCCTCATTTATTAAGTGATAATGATGGCACTTACATAATGCAGGATTGTCATTTGGATTAAAAAGGACTACGCATGTCAATATCTTAGCACAACTCCTAGCAAATGAGCATTTGAAAAGGAAAACATTATTAATAAAACTAGGTATAAAGAATGGATGGATGGATGACCAGATGGATGAAATTCTAGCTAATAGAAGGACTAGTTTAGAGAGATAAAATGATAGAGAAGAAAAAGTAAAGTTTTTGTGTGTAATAAAAAGATCTTTAATCTGCACAATTGAAAAAAAAAAATCTCTCAATCTGCAAGAGGCCTATGGGATCAGGCTATGACCCACAGATAAGTAAGATCTTCATTTCCAAAACCCAGTTGACTCTGCTAGACATTCACCAAAGTTATTTCAAGATTCTTGCTCCCAGCATTATTTGTTAATGCCTACAAGAGGGCAAGGAGGAGATGAGAATAGAGAAAGTCACAGGTAACACCGAAAAACCCATCAAGGTGGAAGCTGCGCCTACCTTGCTTAACATCAAGTCCCTAGTGCAGAGCACAATCTCCCGTATTTTATGACTCTTTGATTAGCCAAAGTAGGCTAAATTCTAGATTCTAAAGCAAAACAAAACCAAAACCTCAGTTTTGACAATTAACACCATGAAGATTTATCTATCACGGTTGTCCACTCTGTGGATTTTTTCATTTGGGGGAGGGGGAGGGGTTTGATGACTCCCTGTAGTCATGGAAACCTCCTTCATCCCCTGGCTCCACTGTGTCCCACTGGGTCCTCTGCCTCCAGGTGGAAGACAGGACAATAGAGTAAATGTGCATGGAAGACTGCACAGGAGGTTTTACGAAGTCAGGCTTATCCTTACATTAGCCTGAAGTCCACTGACCAGAACCCAGCCTAAGGGAGACTGGAACTGTAACCTAGCTGTGCCCTGGAGAAGGAAGAAAACGACTTGGTGAATAACTAGCCAGTCTCCACCACAGGGCTCACTAAGTATGTGTTGAATGGAAAAGTGAATGTCAATGAGAAGCAAAGAACTATAAGCCTACTGTGCATGATGGATGATACACAGTGGGAGGGAGGAGCAGAGCATCTCCCTACATACATCCACCTAAGGACACATACTGAGTCATTATCTTGCTGGAACTCAGGATGACTTAGTGCTCCCTGTGGGTAACTTCCTCTCTCATGGAGCCCCTCCTTCACCATCCTGTTCCCCACGGTCTATATGTTCTACCTTTATGCCTACACTGGTGACTGCTACAGCCATGGTTCTCAGATGGTGGGTCAGACTAACCCAATGCTATCACTGAGAGTCAACTTTGGACATCTCAACTCCATAATCAGGGGCAAGAAAAACCCAGATTGAATTTCCTGTCAAGGTACCAGAAACAGTTTATTGACTTTTAAAACAGAAATGTGAGAAAATGTGCCAAGCCTCAGGTGCCCACTGAATAAGCAGTCAGAACTTTATGGTTGGTACTGGAGATGCCACCAAATCAGGACACTTACCATGGGCGAAGTTGTATTACAGAGGCTTATGTATGCATCTGCAACACTGATACCCACAAGCATCTGGAGGGCAGTGACTGAATTATTCATCTCTGACTCCCTTGCAGGAGAGCTAAGCAGAGCTCTGCACATGACAGCAAATGCTGGTAGTAGACTTCTGTCCTTCTGGTCTACCCACCATCTCCGTTTCATGCTGCAGCATGCAACTTGCCTTTGGGAAACCTCCTCACTCTCCACATTTTATCTATAAAATTCAGGATGACTCTATCTCCAGCTCCAGAACATGACCCTGGCCTGGTCAATCTCAGCAGTCCACCAGGCACTGTGCCTGTATTGGGGGTGTTCACAGGACCCAAACTGGGTGAATCATGGTCAGCCCTCTGCAAGGATGGTTGGAGAACAACATCTATGGAGATGCAAAACTGAGGCTACAAATGTGGGCTCGTCAGTAGCCATTTGGTGCTTTATGAGAAGAGCCTGCCTAAGAGTGAAGTCACTATGGAAGGAAACAGAGCCAAGAGATGGAGAGAAACAAATCCAATTTGACAATAGTCAAGCCCCAAATTCAGTTGTTCCTGAAGCTCAACTCCTTGGACTTTTTCAGTTCAGTGAACTATTCATTTCCCATTTTAAGTTGCATATAATCACCTAAAATTGAGAGGGTCCTAACAAAAACAGATTTCAAAATGCTTATTGAATCAAATTAAAATCACATTTGGAATATTTTTATCTACACATGTTTTGTTGGGTTTCAAGTCAAACCAAGAAGTCTTCCTTGAACCCATGTCCCTGCCTCATAATAAGTCCAGTTAAAGTGTGGTCTGAGGATGGAGGAGGTGAAAGAGGGCAGTGGTACAGAACTCAGGCACATGGCACATGCCCACTACATTTTATGAAAGCACATAGTGATGCATGGATTTCCTTCCATCTCCACTGCCATCAGCTTAATCTAGCCTGACTGTCATTCCCCACCTGGACTTCATTCACAGCCTCCTGATGACTCTCCCTGCTGCAGAATTGGCCTCTCTGCTCCAACATAGTAACAAAGTGACCCTAAAATTTAGCTCATTAAATAGCACCTGCTTACAATTACGAATGGCTTCCATTGAATCAGAATAAAACCTGAACTTTTTACCATGGCATACAACGACCAGAATGCACTGGTCCTTGTCTAGTCATCAAACTGCAGTTCTGGCCACTCTCTCCATCACGCACAGGGTTTAGCTTTCAATTCTTTAGACTTCTCAATCTATTTGCCGACTACTGGCCTTTGACTTCGCTGTTACTTCCAGTTGGAGTGCTTTTCTCCTGGTGCATATGAGCAGTTTCAGAAGCGTTGGCCCTCTGCTCTAACCTCTCTGGATGATTCACTAGTTCCATGACCTTCCATGTGCCATGCTCTATTCTGTGCCTTCTATTCCTCCCTTTTAGCTGCCTAAGAATCTGCTAGCCTCCCTGTGCCCAGTCACCCTAAATGTGACTTCTCCATTGACCACATGACAGAATTAATGCTCCTGCATCTATATTCCTTCAGCTCACCATATGTGTAAATACCATGGCACATGGTAATGCAGCCATTTGTTTATATATCTGAAGCCTCTCCCACACCATGAGTTTATCAAGGGCTAGGGAAATCTCTTATTCTTTATGGTAGAACCTTGGGTTTAAATACCACCAGCAATGTTGAAGTGCTCAGTGAATATGTGTTCAACAAAAGGAAAGAATGACTGTTGAGCAAACAAGTGCTCTTGGAGTGAATTACTTAGCATCTTTGACTTCAGTTTCATCATCTATAAAATGAATGTTTTGTGCTAGTAGTTCTCAATCATGGCTGCATCCCATAATCATGAGGACAAAGTGCAAAAATGCAGGTTCTTGATCCTACCTCCAGGAAACTTCATTCATTTATTTATTCATTTGTTCAGTGCATATTTATTGAGCACCTACTACTTGCCAGACCTTGTTTTAGGCACAGGAAACCCATTTGTGAATGAGCCAGGCCTCATGGAGCTTATAGTCCAGGAATCAGATTCACTCATATTTATTGAGACCCTGTGACACTCTAGCATTGAAATAATGGATTTGAGTACATTCACCTACAGAGTTTCTACCTCAGCCCTGAGAGAAGAGAATTTTATTTATCACTGAGGAGCAGAGAGCTTCACTTGGCCAACTTCGTACTTGTTAGAGGTATGGAAGCTGGCTCAGGACCTTGATTCCATACCTGTCCTCCTATAGTGGACTGCTCTGTTGAAAACACATCTGGGAGAGCTAAGCAGGTCCCAGGTATTGGATTAAGGAACCACTGTTCAGGGTGAATCAGTGAGTTGCAATGTTTGCCACTCACTGTGACTGACTGAAGCAATGGTCCACAAAGACATAGCCAGTGAGAACAAAAGCCCTTTCAGTAAATACAGTAAGACTTTTATTTAATCAAATGATTGAAAACAGAGGAAGCACTGGACCCTACTCTGTGTCCATCACTGCATTCACTCCTCATGTAACCTGTGAGCTAGATGTCATTACTTCATTTTACAGATGAGGAAACAGATGCTTAGAGAGCGGCTCAGGGACTCACCCAAGGCCACTCAGAGGTCCATGGTGGAGCCAGGACTTGAACCCAGGACTGCCTGACTCCAAGGAAAAAGTGGACTTTTACTTCCCAAACTTCAAGGCTTCAGTAACAGAATGGATCTCTCCATATTCTCAGTTCCAGAAAGCCTCAGGCCAAAAATTACATGACAGGCTGATGGCAGGGATTTAAGAGTGCCCTATTCACGGAGACCTGCGAGAACTGGTGCCAGGGCTTGAATCCTTTCAACTTATCAGATTCAACCTGAAACCTCCCCAGCAACAAAACAGCAACAGCCTTCACACAGGACTTTACAAATTGCAAACAGCTTTCCTCTGGAATATCTCCTTTACTCTTTACAGCCACCCAGGGAAAGACATACTGACTTTGGCATGGATGGTATTCAAAATATTTAAAAACTGTTACAGCAAGGGCACCAGCAGATTCTAACAGACACTGGCCATATACACCCAATGTGGTCACGCCGGGGCGAATGTGGTGATGGAGCAGAGACTGGCGTGATCCACCTGCAAGCAAAGGAGCGCCGAATGGCCAGCGGCACAAGAAGCTAGGGCACAGGCATGGGGCAGATTCTCCCCCAGAGCTTCGGGGGGAGCGTGGACTTGCTGATACAGGAATACCCTGCTTTTACACCATTTCTCTTTTATGAAAAACTTACATTACTACCTGTATTTGCTAACCTAAAGAAATTTGACGAGGATTTTCCCTTTCACGAAAAAAGTCGAAAATCCAGACTAGCACTCAGTCTCTGTTTTGCAGCAGGCGGTTAAGAAAGGCAGCGCACACCCCGGCAGCAAGAGTAGCGCCGCCAAGCTCCATCCCCGAGAACTGCACACAGCCTCTCAGCATGGAGCCGCCATAGCTTTGAATGGCACCCTTGTGCACCTGTGCTTTACCTTGATTTACTTTGTGTACCGTTTGTGCGAGATTTGCCCTAAGGGAATTGCTTCTTTGCTTTATGCCATTTCAGCTTCAGAAAGGTTTCACAGGATGGTTCTACTTCCGGGTAGCAGGGGAAACCTCTACCTTGATTCAGATTTTGCTGCCTCCAGAACTGTGACAGAATAAATTTCTGTTGTTTTAAGCTGGATAGTTTGTTTCAGCAGCCCTAGCACACTCGTACAAAGCCCCAACCCCTTTCTGCCATGTCTAGATCCAAAGTCACCAAAGGGTCTGGCTTCAGGCAGCACTGGGAACTTAGAGCCCTTGCTAAGGTTATTCCTGAGGTATCTCAGCTACATTTTCTTGATTATTAATTGTCATTAACTCACTTGGTTAATGTCTGGTTAATGAACATAGAGCACTTTCAGCCAGGATAGGGCTTTTCTAAGGATGTCATGAGTGCCATGAAAAGCTCTTCACGATGCAGAAGGCACTCTAGATCTTACAGGCTGAAAGTCAATTGCGGCTGCATACGAGTCGCTAGGCCATCATCGGGATAGTCCTGCGCCGCTTAGGACAAAGCCAGACCATCTTCTGTGTGGAGACAGAGGCCCGCTCCCTGCTCTGGTTTCTGCTTGCGCATTACTAACATGTAACGAAGAGAAGGTTCTGCTTTATTGATCTTCAGACCAGCGCTATATGCAATGCTGCCTAAGAAAAGCCCCAAAGGATTTTATTTGATTTTTGCACAGAACAATAAGCTCCCTCACCAAATTAGCTGCTGGACTGATGGGGATTTCACCTTGAAAATGTTGACAGGGTAGCAAAAACAGGAATGTCTATATTTGCTAACGCTTGCTCAGATATACATCCCTGCTGTTTGCACCCTGTCAAATGAGTCCCTGGGAAATATCAGGCCACGCTGAGGAGGGGAAATCTGTAGCCCAGGAGAGATTAGAACCACAAGAGGACACTGATGTGTGGCACAAAGTGGTGATGACGGGATTTCATCTCTGCAAAATGATAAGCTACAACCTTAGTCAGCCCTACCTCCTTTTGTTCCTTCTCCTTTCAGAACATTCCTAGCTAGAAAATCCCCAATCTAAGAACCCCAGAAAAGCCCTTTCTCCCTTAACTGCATCATAACTTCACTGGATGCCTTTTATGGGCTGTTTGGTGGCAGTTAAGCCCTCTGTTGGCTGCTATGAGGTGTTGAAAACTCAAGAGTTAGCCTCTCCCCAGTCTGCTAGCAGCTCAGTTTTTTGGCTCAGCCAGAAGTCAGATAAGGAAATGGACTTCCAGAAAAGGTCAGATAAGATCACAGGACCCAGAGCAGTAGGCCTGCCTGGCAGACTCTGCACAAGCTATCAGAAAGTGCCTGGATTCTTCAAGTCTCCAAGAAGTTTGAGGTTCAAGGTCACTGATCACCTCTCTGTCCAGCCAACAGCAGACCCCTGCCATCTCCATACACTAAATCACACACATGAAATCAATTTGGGAAGGAGTTCCCTCTTGGGCTTAGACATGTCCTTTGGCTCCTGCCTTTATGGGCACTGGTTCTTCCAGACCTTGAAAGAACATCTTGAGAAAAAGCAAAACTGAGAGCCTATCCCTAGTGCGTTTGTCAGGAGGAAAGGTGATGAGAATCCTCTATGTGACCCTTATAGAGAAAGAGACTCAGATCCAAAGTAGGGCTAAGATGGTCCCAGGTTCTAATGGATTCCTCTATCCTAATTGCCTTTGTAGCATGTCTGCTAAATTTAGATAAGATTTAAATAGAGCCCAAATAAAATTCAGGAGGGAGTCACAAAAATGATTAAAAGGTTGTAAAATTGGGGCTTACGGATGGAGGATTTGGGGGTTATTTATCCTGGAAAAGAGAAAGCTGAGAAGGGACATATAAAGACTTCATACTAGATTAATTATGTAAATAAGCAGACACCCAGCTGGCCTGGAATCTCAACCATTTGGCAAGGAAAGTGGGTATTGAAGGGGGGTTACTAGTCATTTTAAGATCATTAGTTGCCTGCACAGATTTCTGAGGGGCTGGCTGTTGCTAGGTAGTACAAGTTACGGATCTGCCAGCTTCGTTTTAATGAGCCCAGACACCACCCACTAAAAATCACTTTCAGCTAAGCATGCAGTAAAGGCAGATTTTTCTGGTCCATTGCCACAAGCAGAGGTCTTTCAGGGGTTCCTTGTGTGATGGCAGACTCCAGGACTCATCCCTTCTTCAATTTCCCACCTAGGGTCAGGTGTTAGGATGGACAATCAGGGGCTCTGTCATTCAGACAGGAAGATGCCGGAAAGAAGGGCCCCTCAGGATGATGAGCCCAGCATGGTTAGAGGCAGGAGAAGTGTCCCCTCCCTCAGAAGAGTCATAACCAGCCTGCCCTCTGGTTCTACCACCTGACCACACTGCAGCCAGTCGTCCTTTCATTCTACAGGATATTGAGTACCCAGGACTACCTGGTCTTTCCAAGCCCTGGGCTCTAAGCCTGGGCACAGAGATGAGGAAGAAGGTTCTAATTATGCAAAAAATAAAGGCATGATTTGAATACTAGTGACACTAATAATTATCATCACAGGAACATTTAGTGAGCATTTAATCTGGTCTAAGTCCTCAACTCAGCAATTCCAATATATGATTTCATTTAATTCTCAAAAAAAGGCCTACAAAAGAGAAACTATTGTTTTCCTCCCTTTTTGCTGGTACAGAAGACTTAAAGAGGTTAACTGATTTGCCCAAGGTCACAGAAGCAGTAAGGGCCTTGGTGAGATTTGAACCTAAGCTTTCCAATCCTTAGTCTTCGTTTTTTAAGTATGTGTTTGCTATTGTTGGCTTTTTGATGGAGACTTAGAGCACACAGTAAAACTTTCTGCTTAGGAGATATCACAGCAATCACTAGTCCAATTGCCTCTTCTTGTGTTTTTGCTACTCTTGACCTCTTTGCTATTCTGCCTCCCAGAAACATTCTACAGGGTGTCGGCAGAGGAAGCACAGAGGATGGGCCACCCAACCCTTCTGGGAGAAGGCAAGGAAAGTGTCCCAGGAGGAGACACACCCCAGACACTTGAGGACCCAGAAGCTCTCTTGTTCACCTTGTGTCACAGGGATGGATATACATTCTTCAAACCAGGCTGGATGTGCATCACAGCACAGAGGGCAGAGATCTTAGACACTAATGTGTATAGATCATCTGCAGAACTTGTTAAAAATGCAAATCCTTGGCCCCCACCCCCAGGAACCCTGCTTTGATAGGCCTTGGCTAGGTTGGGGAATCTATACGTTTATTCAGCATCCCAAGAATTCTAATGTGGGTGGTACAGGGACCCCAAAATGAGAGGAAATCCCCTAGACTTGCTATTCTCTCCCCTGACTCCTTTTTCTCTCCAAGCATCATTTGCCTTCCCTACACACTACAGCTTTCCAGGATCCTTTTCACTCAATAAGCATTTACTAAGTACCCAGGTGGCAGGACTATAAAGATAGCTGCCCTCATGGAATTCAGAGTAGAGCAAAGAAAATAAGATAAGAAAACATTTGATCTATATGAAGCTGAATGAGGGTAGCTCCCAGGGAGGGGCAAAGCCCTAGGCAAGTTTGCAAGAGAAACCAATGATGGTTGAGAGCTGAAACTTAGGAAGACTTCCAGGAGGTAAGTAGACTGAAAATAGGTGATGCTTGCTGGAGGTAACCCCAAGCAAGGCCACAGAAACAGCCAAGAATCCGAGAGACCAGGGAGTCAGCCATTTAGCAGGGGCTTTGAGGGCAGGATGGGAAAGTTTGGTGGTGAAATTAAACACTTATGTAGGTGGGGGTGTGGATCATGGCTCATGGTGTGCTTTAATACTGAATTTTGACAGTAGCCCCTAAGAAAGTTACTCAGAAAAGACATGATGGGTGAGGCTCAGGGCAACGTGTTTGGAGACCATCGTAGTAGAAGGCCTGGTGAGAGCTAATAAGGCCATTTTCATAGGTTATTGGGCAGGATTAGTTAGAACAGAGAAGAATAAGCAAGGTACTCACATTAAGCTTTCCTTTCATTTACATGTAAGTAGCATCTATAGTAATAACAAATCACTGAAGTGAGTCCCAGAAGGGAGCATTCTTATATAATTTTTTT
Organism: Camelus ferus; assembly: GCF_009834535.1. Classification (NCBI taxonomy): domain Eukaryota; kingdom Metazoa; phylum Chordata; class Mammalia; order Artiodactyla; family Camelidae; genus Camelus; species Camelus ferus. Next base: position 55,429,990 of record NC_045704.1, on the reverse strand, counting down.
TGTTAAGGTATGTGTTTAACAGTAATAAAATAAAATGTATTCTATAATTTAGACTTTCTCTAAATTACACCAGTCTTTACCTAATGAGTGAAAATTAATGAAGATTGGCCATTTGATGCAGGAAGGGTTATTGTCTTCAACAAGGTCATGCTACATCATGGCAAACACTACAGAAGTAGCACATTCAATAATGGAACGGTTGCTGGATATTGTTATGCTGGTTGAAAAAAAATATGGTAAGGTTAGATAAAATAATATGATAGTATCCACCCTCTTTCTTCCGGGAGAAGTTTGGAGTATAAGAGAGCAAGGGTGGTTAATGCTGAGGCCTCTGGATTAAGGCCTCCTTGGTTCCAATCGAAACTCTGCAGCCTAGAAGCTGTGTGATGTCCAGCAAGGGATTTAACATTTGAATCTCATTTCCCTAACTGTAAAACGGGATTAACAAGAGCGCTGTTGTGAGGATTAAATAAAATAATGTCTCTGAGGCACTGGCCACATAGTAGGAACTCGTAAGCATTAGCTATCCTCATTATCACCACTGGGATATCCTGACTTGAGACTAAGCTTTCGTATTTCATCAACAGCAACAAATGGTGGGAAGAGCCATAGTTGAGTTCAGAGTGCTGGATCCTAGTCCTGGCTTTCCCAAGGACAAGGGTGCCTGAGAAGAACCCCTCAATGCCTCTGAGCCTGTTTCCTTGTCTGTACAATGAGAAGATAGGTCTGCACTGGAATTCTAACTCCCTTTTGTTTTTACATCCCTCCACTTTTTTTATCAGATAGAATCTCCTCCTGAACCCTAATATCTAAGTGAGATTAAAGCACAGTTACCCCATTGATGTTTTCTCCCAGGGCTGGAGTCCCAGCTACTTCCTTCACCCTATCCCTCTCACACTTTCCCCACTGTAAGTCCTGATTGCCCCTCTCGGTACTAGACCTCCATAGAACACAGTTTAAAAACTATAGGATTAAGGTCCTGCAAGATCATTTGGGATTTGAAGATTCTATTCTCATGGGAAGAGATCATCAGGTGCTGTCCAAATGGCAAGATGAAATAAAGCCTGTGGTAAACCCTGCAAGATCCCTTTCTAAATTCTGTACCCTTCATGATCATAATTAGGAACTCCACAATGCAGTCACATACACGCTGCCCTTTCATGTCAATTCCTATTAGAAGACCTGGAGAGGGAAGTGGAAAATGTCAAGAGGTGTTTAGATACAATGCAATGCAGACGACTCGCCCAGACCTTCAGCTGCAACGTATTATAACACTGATACTAGACAGGAAGGTCAGATGACTGGCTTCTTCCTTGACCTTGTTTATACGCGAGCTTTGTTTTTTTAATGTTGGACTTAGATAAAAAGCAGGTGGCAGTTTATAAGATATACTAAATCAAACTATCCTTTCCTGCATACTTAAAATGGGATTATTTAATTCTGAAAAGTATATATTCAAATATTTATACATGTATATATTTATATGCATGAGTATATAAATATTATGTATATAATATAAGATTTTTATATATGTATATACATATATAAATATATCAAAATATATATATTTATATATATATGGGGGGGAGAATATTTAAGGCAGTCTTTCTCAGTCTATCCTAACCCATATGTCACCAAGCTCAGAAGACAGTGCTGACTTTGGGACATCGCTGTAGGGATTATCCAAACTCACAGCTTCATCTGGAGACCTTCTGGCTAAAAAGAACTTCTATTTTTCTCAAACTCATTCCTTTCTTGGGCAGCTCCATCTATTATGCCTGTTTTTATTGACCTAAAATCTGTCTGCCCATGATTTCTCCCCATTACTTCTATCTTCTCGCAGCAACACATAGCAAGATGGCCACCCTTGCCTTGCAGACACACTGGGGTGGGGCTGCCCAGAGTCTTGGGAGCAGGGACCCCACCCTAGTGTGTCTGGAAGGAAGGACCTTGGACTCAGGACACCTGGAGGGCAGAGCATCAACCAAAGAGGATTCTCTCAAGCCTTAAGGTCTAAAGTAATTTGCCCTGTTGGGTTTTGGTATTGCTCAGACCCTGGAACCCACCAGTCACCCCTTCCTTCTTTCCTTTTTTCTCCCTTCTGGAATGCAGATGTCTATCCTGTGCCTCTCCCACCACTGTGTTTTGGAAGCGCATAATTTGTTTGATTTCACAGGTTCCCAGCTGAAGAGGAATTTGCCTCAGGTGAATCATACCTCAAGTCTCACTCATATCCAATTTCTATGATATTTAGATAAAATTTTAGACTTTAGACTTTTGAGTTGATTCTGGGAGGAGATCAGACTTTGGGAAGTATTAGGAGGGAATGAATGTACTCCTGTCATTTCCCTGTGTTTGGAGGATTCATCTTACCCCTTGTCCTCCATATAACTTGGTGGCACTTTGTGCATTCTGACTGGTCAGTGCCTATGTTGCACCGGTTGTTAAAAATGTTGAATATCCTGTCTATGCCTATTTATTTCCTACTAATATTTATAGCCCCCTCCTTATTTGCTATCTCCACAACAAAGTAAGTCAGCTGGCCTTGTATACATACCTCATTAGAGACGGCTTTTGTTCAGTTAGTGAAAAAAGAATCGAGCATGGAATTGGTGTTAATTAGTTAAGCTGGATACAACTAAATCAGCTACTTGACTAAACTGTACCTTTGACTTTATGCTTTAGGAAGCAAAGCAACTGCCTGTGACAAAAGTTATTTTCCTGCTTTCCAGTGGATGGTACACACAGTGGATGGTCTTCCAGTCTGAGGCTCCTGCAACACTTCCTGAGTTAAGTACTTTTTTCCTTTTGGTAATACAGAACTCAACTAAATGTAGAACCAAATGCAAACAAATTTTCTAACTTTGGAGTGAAAGTTGAAATTAAATATCTAGGAAAAAAGAAAGATTTGGCTTGGAAAACGTGGTCAGCACATATACCTCACTCATTAAGAACATTTTGAAATTAAAATGTCCTGTTTTTCCAAATATTATCTTGACTTGTAAATCCCTGCCGCCATGTTGCGTGATCTGCCTTCCATGTGACACTCCATCTCCTCACTTTTCTCCTCCTTGCTAACTACGGGGCAGTCACAGGCTGCCCTCTGCTCCAGTGCTTACTGGCTGGCTCTTTCTCAGACCTCCGTGACCACACAGCTTCCTCCAAAGTTACTCCCTATGCGTCTCTCTATTTCTTCAGAACACTTACTGGGAATTGCTCTTATCTTTTGAGCTGTTTATTTGTTTATCACCTGTTATCCTCGGCATAATATGAGGAATTACATCTGCCTTGTTTACTGGTATACCTCAGTGCCTTGAGTGGTGACTGGTACATAACAGGATTGAATAAATGTTTGCAGAAGGAAGAAGGGAGGAAGGGAGGGAAGGAGAGAGGGTGAATAATATGAGTATGAACTTGATATCTGATCTGTATTTAAGCCTGCAGCCCACAAAGGAAAGCACCATCTAATCCATTAAATAGTACACCAGATGACCAAAATCTGTTGAAAAAGCATCTATACTTTTCTAATGCAGTCAGAATTCACTCGGGAGAGAAAGGGTAACTTGCAGAAACATAAACGAAATTAAAAGCACAAGTATATCTTCTCTCCAGAATTATGTAAGGCTGACATAAACAGAGCTCTTAATCCTCTTAGACCATAATCGATATTTTTAAGTCTTTAAAATTTGAAAACTTGAAGACTAAGTTTGGATGAAATACTTTCAAGGAAGAAGCAGACATATGTCATGAAATATGTCCCCACCAAACAAAAAAAATTAAGGGAGTAGAAAATTTATTAATTTTTTGAATGAGTTTTGAGACCAGCCTAGTGAAATTTCCACTGCTGAAATGAGCCTGACTCTTTCGATTCAGAGGGGTACTGTGGGAAGCTGAGCTAATTTCCAGGAACCCGCGTTGCTTCCCACATGTACCAATAGAGGCGGTTGTATGGCTCTGCTAATGAGACATTGTATTAGCATACTGAATTCTAATTGTTACATTTCTGAACATCCTTTTGCTGGAGAGAAGGAGCGAGTAAATCAAATCTTCAGTAAAAATACATGGGACATCTCACCTGCTCAATGGGGGCCCCAGGAGGAAAGCTGGTCCTTATCCTCTCTCATGCTGATACCTGACAGCCTATCATGAAATAATGGCCCAGAAGAAGCCTGTTTTCCTGGATCGTCCCACCTTTGTGACCAGCAAGACTGTTACTGTCTCTGGGTTTATTTTTGATAAATTGCAGGTTTTGAAACATGTATATGCTGGGTCTCACTGATGCCCACGAGGAAAGAAAGAAGAAACCATTTATTTGCCTGTCCAGCAAGCAAGGCGCTGTCATTCACCATCCTCATGTTCCAGCAAGGTATCACCTCATCCAGCACATCTATGTCCTCTTCCCCAGTCTGCACTGGGTGTCTCCCAGTAGCCTGTGCTTGATTTAATTGTTAAAATTAATAATCATATATTAAGTAGCTGTTATACGCTATGAATCCCGCTAAGCATAGTTCAGACACTCTCTCATTTACTTTGCACAATCCATTATATAGATATCATTCTAGACATTTAGCAGATCAGAAACTGAGGCTCAGGAAGGTTAAGTAAATTCAGTCAATTTAGTACACAGCTGACTGAAGAGCCAGGGCTATCTAATCATAGCCTTAGTTCTTGACAGCTGAGCCCTGCTTCCTCCTCTGGGATTCCTTTCTGGATCCCTCAGGCCAAGACAAGGAACCCAGGGGTGGCTGACTCTGCAGTGCCTGCTCTTTAGCAGTTCCACTTAGCACCCACCCTGGGAAGCATCAACCACAAGGCACCAAGGTCACTGATTTGCTTGTCTACCTCCCTCGATTAGGTTTTGAGATCTTTGAGTGTAAAGAATGGGCCTTAGACATTTTTGTAGTTCTAGCATTTAGTCACTGTCAGTGTGGAACGAACGAATGAATGAATGAAAGAATGAAAAGAGCACTACACAAAATCTTGAAGTAACGCTTGGATAAAACTGAACAATGCTGCACCAAAGTTAACAGGCACAAGAGCCAGAGCAAGCCCAATGGACACAGCCCTACTGTTTCATTCAGTGACATCTATAATTCACACTCAGATTCAGCAAGGCATATGCCCCAATCTCTATGTTCAAACCACATGAGAGGGATTGTGCCCCCCAGAGCCTGCTGTGGCCTGAGAGCTGCTTCCATAGGACTAAGAGACCCCTACTCTGCCATCCCCTTCCCCCTTATTTGTCTGTGACTTGCAGTTTTAGAGTTCAGGAACATTTGAGCCACAACATTCACCTTTTTCAAAGGCCTTTTTTTTTTAAGCTGCAGTAGTGTGATGGGTTGTTTATCGGGTGCTGTCATAAAGGAGGGGATGAAGGAGAAAGGAGAAAAGCAGAATGCCTTGAAAATAGAAATTGGAAACAGATAAAAGCGAAGCTGAATACAGAGGCGGCTATAATGGGTGCCTCAAGAGTTCGCAAAGCTACAGGTGCTGGACAGGATTGCATTCTAAGTCAAAGTAACATGAATGGGGCTCTCTACAGCTGGTTTCCCAAAAAAGAAAAGACACACTGCTGTAAGCTGGTATCCACTCCCTCCATGCAAGGGCAGAGAGGAAGGGGGAGGCGGAAAGCAAAATCTACAAACTGGGATTTGAAAGGAGCAAAGGCCATTTTCTTATTGTTTACAAAATGATTTTCACAGTTTTTTCCTTGTCTCAAGTCACAAACCCTCAGACTTAGTTGTCATGTGCAAGTGGCTTATTTAGCAGGTGCTTCCAGGAAGTGGTGATTTGGAGATGGGAGGTGACACAGGCATGAGAAGGAAGCCAATAAAGTATTATAAGTCTAGACAAGACCACTTGGTCATCAATCCACTGGGGACTCTGAGAAACAATGTGGAAAGCTCCCCAGGGATATGCCTCCAAAGGGATGATGGAGCTGGGGTAGTTATCCTCCAATTCCTATTTGTCCCTGGTTGAGGGCTGCTCCTGGGATGTGAATTCCCCAGCACTTCTGGCCTGCCCTGCATGAAGGCTGAGAATGCTTCTGCAGCCAGAGCGAGAGCTCATGAGAAGTTGTCAGAAGGAAAGGTGAGTGAGAAGTAAACATGAATGGGAAACTGACAGGGTAGTGGGATAGCCCTGAATTATATTACATACACTTTATGATAGCCTACATGTGTGTATATATATATAGTATGTGTATGTATGTATACATATATATGCATGTATAACATACACACATATAACACATGAGCACACATATCTGAGTGTATAAGTGTTCATGTGAGTGGGAGAAACAAAAAAATGTAAGTAATGTATCTCTGATATATCACAGCATTTATTAATTGATGCATAAATATTATGAGCAAGACGCTGTTCTAGGACTGAGGATACATCGTGACCAAGCTAAATGAGGTTCTTAACCACGTAGAGCTTACATTATGGTCCAAAGAGACGGAAACACACAAAGCAACCCAGAGGATACATTTTTATCAGGATAAGTGGTGTAAAGAAAACTGAGAAGCAGGGGAAAGTCTCAGTGTGAAACTGAAGTTCTTGCTGAGATGTGACTGATAAGGAACCAGGTAGGTGAAGGGGCCTGCAGCAGAGGAAATAGCAAAGCAATGGCCAAAAGACAGGAAGAAGCTTGTTATCATCTTTATACTTTTATATTTGTAAATTTTCTGCAATGCTTACAGATAGTTAAAATTGGAGGGGAAAATACAACTATTTTTCAATATTCTTTGAGTGAAAGAAAGAAAAATCCAAATGAAGACCTATCGATTCTTAGAAATTTGACTGATACAACATTCCAAAATTGGTCATCTGCTGGGAATCAGAAAACCTCCATTAACTTCTCTTAATGGATGGCAAGTTCAGAATCAATCGATAAGTATTTATGGAGCTCATACTGTGTAAAAGGCACTGTGTTTGTGCCCTGGGGAGCACTGAGATGAGCAAGACAGTGACCTGCTGTCATGCTGTCCATGTCTAGTAGGGGAGGGTGGGATCATAGGAAATTTCCTGATTAGGCGTCTCATGGTAAGAACCACGACAGAGACAGATAATGTACCCTGAGACTAATCCAGGCAGGGGCAAGTTTAAGAAGGCTTTCTAAGGTACAAGACATTTGAACTAGGCTTCCAGAGTCAGCAAGCCTGCCAGAGCCACAGAGGGTGTTGCCGGCAGGTGAAAAGCACGGATAAGGGCAGGATGAGGAAAACTGCGGCAAACGATGAGAAACGAGTCATTTACAGGGACTGGAAAATCTGGTACTTAGCATTCAGAAACAGAAGACGAGGTGGGAAAAGTTGACGGAATGGCCGGACAGAACACCTCGAGTGCCATGAACGATGACCATTAGCTGGTTTGCCGGCCACTCACCCATTTCCCTACTTCTGATAACAATGCTCCATTTTCTTTGGGGGGCCGCCCTCACCCATGCAGTATAAGTCCTTGTGATTGGATGAAGCTGACAACCCACCATCTCTGGCTTCAGAAGGGTACATGTGACTAAGTCCTGGACAATCAGAGCATCCCAGCCCCTTGTTCTTGGCAATTGGTTCAATGATGGGCACATGACCTAATGAAAGAGAATTTAGTTCAAAGATTCATATTGAATGTGTTGGGAAAAGAAAACTCCTCTCCCTATTGGAGCTACTGAGGGCATGGACAGCACATCTGAGTCTACTGCTAGAAACCACATTATCACCATGATGAGAGAGGCTTTGTCACAGTGGAGCTAACAAAGAAGAAAGTATTGCTGAGAAAGGAAGCAAATAAGACATTTTTCTAATGATAACTTTTAAGATCCTGCCATGATGGAAATTAAGACAGCTCCATGTTTTCCAGTTGTGGAATCCAATAAACCTCCTTTCTTTTCGTTTTGAGCTAGTTTGGGGTAGATTTCTGTTCTTTGCAACCAAAAGCCCTAATTAGTATACCACACTAAACATATGCCCACACAAAGACTCATTCATGAATGCTCAGAGCAGCTCTATCCATGAAAACAACCCAAATGTCCATCAGCAGCTGAATGGATAAACAAAATGTGGTGTATTCATAAAAATACTATTCAGTAACAAAAAGGAATAAATTGCTTATACATGCAACCATATAGATGAATCTCAAAAACATTATGCTGAATAAAGAAAGTCAAACACAAAATACTGTATAGTTCCATGTATATGAAATCCTAGAAAAATGAATCTATACTGAAAGAAAGTCAATCAATGATTGTCTGAGACCAGGGGCATGTGTGAGGACAGTCTTAGAAGGGGCACAAGAGATTTTTTAGGGTGATAAAATATTCTGTATCTTGACTAGACTGTGGTGATAGTTACATAGGTGCATAAAATTTGTCAAAACTCATAGAAGTGGGTGTGTTTTATTGAATGTAAAACTTAATAAAGTTGATTTTAAAAATAAATGCAAAATAAGAGTATTTTCAAACAAAAAATGTATATACCATTCTAAAGAGTCTTAATATTATTGTATAGAAAAGGAAGAGCCAGTGAATGTTTTTGAGATGAGGGTTTCCCTACTCAGGATTATTTTTCAGAAGGTCCACATGTTGTCAGAGTTCATTGTGTAGTACATAAGAGCTTAGGTATCTGGACAGAACCCTCCAGATTCAAATTGTAGACCTATCCTTGTATTAGCTGTATGACTTTGGGGATGTCACTTAATTTCTCTGTGTCTCAGTTTTCTGCTGTTGTTGGTTTTTTGTTTTTTCCATTTGTAAAATGTGCATAATAATAACACCAACCTCAGAAGGTCATTGTAGAGACTGAATGACAATGCATGTAAAACACTCAGAGGAGAATGATGACACATGCTCAAATCTGCTAAGGGTCTTGTTAACAGTGGTGGATGAATCAGTTGGATGGGGGAAGATAATGGCAAAGGGACCACATGGTCTGTCTCAGAAAAATAGGACCTTGAACTTGGGCAATGACCATGAGAATGAAAAGGAGATGTAAATTTGAAAAAATTTTTCAGAGGTAGAGTCAACAGGATTTGGTAACTAATAGAAGGAAGGAAGAGGAAGAAATAAATTACTCAGAACTTTCTAATTTTGGAGGTTTAGGGGATGTTAATACTATTGGCTAGAGTGAGAAAAAAACAGGAAGAGGAACTGACTCACAGTGAAGATAATGAGCTCACTTTCAGCCACATGGAGCTGAAGCTGCTCGAAGGACAGCAGGTTGGCGATGTCCAGTCTGAGAGGAAAGTCATACTTACAATGCTGCTTACAATGCTCAGTGAGAAAGGAGAAAAAAAAAAAAAAGATGAACCATCATAAAAAGAAGCAAACTATGTTACTTCTTTCTGTAGTTGTAGATATCAGATTAGTGTTCTGAATAGTAATCATTGTGGATAATCACTATATATTGTAGAAAACAAGGCTGAATGTATTGGGACTCATACCAGAAAGTAATTAAAATGTATCCTGTCAGCAACACCATCAGTGAAATTTTGCATGAGGGCAAAGAGGAGAGTCAGCCTCCCAACAGGATGATCTAACAGCTGCTTTCTCTAGCTGCTTTCAAAATTCTAGGACAGGACTTGATGTCTCAGAATCTGAGAAATGATTAAGCTTAACCCACAATCTTAATTTCTTAATTCCTAGGGATGTATATACATATATTACACAATTACTGGCCCTGACTTTTATAATGATATCTTCCTCCAAACACTGAAGTTTGATTTGACTATTTGAAAAAACAGATTATTGCCCACTCATTCACTGTAGCTCTTCATTGGTGACAGTGCTTCCAGGATGCTCCCCTGGCACTGATTGTTGTGACATTTTGCTTGAGGTAATGATTCTCAAATTTGTCCTATGGAATATTATCTCATGAGATGTTCCTGGAACAAAAGGGTTCCATGGTCAAGTAGACTGGGAAACTACCTCACACTCCAACTCCTTCTAGAATATTTAGGGTGCACATTCACATATTAAAGGCTTTGATAAGTCCTAAAGAAAAAACATATATTTAATTTTGTTTAACCTAGGTGTCCCCCAACTTATTTATCCACATGTATCTTCGATTCCATATACTTTCAGTATCCTAAGGAACTAAAATCCATAAAGTATACCTTGGATAACCCTAGAAAAGGCTTCCATAAGGCATACTTCTAAATTAAGCCAGCTTCTACAGTAAGCCAATCTTAGCCAATTTAAAATAATTGAACGAAGCTTTCTGTTTGACAACTTGTAGGTAAGTGCCCAGCCAACTAATTGGCTGATTCATTTTATTTCCCTTTTTTCAGAAAGCTGTTGAGACATCAAGTTAGTACCACCTACACAGGCCTGTACTGTTTACTGTTCATGAAAACTAAATTGGACCTTCTTCTCCCAACAGCTAAATGACACCTGCCACTGACAAAAGAGATCTTCATATTCTGTTACGTTTGTTCTATGACATTGTCTAGGGTTGTGGGTAGGAATAGGAAAAACACTATAAGCTATGTTTGTGCATTAAGTATAAAGAGCAAAGTGTGTATACTGATTACATTTGGGGTTAAGGAACTACCATAATCACTATGAAGACTTGTTTTAAACACAGTCCCTTAAACATAATTTCTAAGAGATTCCTAGCAGAAAGGAAGCCTCTCTGGAAAGCAGAGGGAAGAAATACATCCAAAGCAGCAGTGCTAATGAACTGGAGATTGGGAAACGCAACCCCAGGAAACAAGAGCATCGCCTCCTGCACCCGTGCAATCAGCCTCATCTCAGCCTGCCTTGGGTGGAAATTAACATGATTAGATGGCCTCCCTTCCACCTACATAGCATGTGCTCTCAGGAGGGTGGAGCAGACCACTCTCCTCATGCTGGGAGTCCTCCTGGAGGCTTAGCCTGCAGACGCGGTGGAGATGAGCAGCTGCTCTTGGCAGAGCAACTTAGGTAAACATCATGGGCCCTCCCAGCCTCTGCTATAGCCAGATCCCAGTTTTATCAAATCAGGTGACTTCTCTCTCAATATGAGTGTGAACCCCATGTCTCTCCCACACCAGTGTTGTGATGGTCAAATAAAACAACAGATGTGAATGCATTTTGTAAATAGAACATAGTAAATTATTATTATTATTATGATTTTCTTTCCTCTTAAAACGAGGGTTGGCAAACTATGGCCTATGGATCAAATTTGTCCTGAAGCCTGCTTTTGTACAGCTTATCCACTAAAAGCAGTTTTTACATGTTTTAAAAATTATTAAAAGAAGAAGAGAAAGAAGAGGAGGGGAAAGGAGATAAGAATATATAACAGAGCTCATACGTGGCCTGCAAAACCTAAAATATTTACTCTCTGTCTCTTTACAGAAAAGTTTGTGGATTCCAGTCTTAAAGAAAAATTGGATATTTCTTTACCCTCCTGTAGTAGATTGCAAAAATGTCCCCAGATCTTCTTCTCTGCTGGTGCCACATAACCAATGCCCTCTCACTTGAGACTGGCCTCAGCTACAGGCTACTCAGCAAAGGAATGCTTGCCAAACAGGCTTGAAAAGCACTAGTATTTGCTCTGTCTTGTGCCACTACTCTGAGACAATGCCCAAGCCAGTCTGCTACAAAATGGGAGAGTCATGGGGCAAAGCCAAGACACCCAAGTCATCACAGCCGAGATCAACATACATCAATCAGCCAATAGCCAGCTGACTCCCAGACACGTGAGCAAGACCAGCCAAGATCAGCAGAGCGACGTAGCTGACAGCTGACCTCATAGTCACGAGCACTAAATATTACCAGTCATATGCTACTGTGGTTTTGTTACACACCAAAATCTATGTGATTTATATTTTTTCTTCTTCCCCCACCACTTACAGAGGACACCCCAAAAGATACAGCTCTCTGCCTCAGTCTTCAATGAGAGCAAGTTATTCCTATCAGTTCCCATCTTTGCTTTTGGATGCAAACATATGCTTAAAATCTATGGACTCTCCGTACCTGGCAGACAACACTAAAGAAGATAGAGATGGCATAACCCTGGAATTGGAGCTCTGAGTCTTAACAGTGTTCAGTCTTCTAGACTCTGGACAAGCCAACATCACTAATTAGAACCTGCCTCTCCAAGCTACATTCCATGGGTCTCCATTCATTCATTTATTCAAAAACATTTCTCTGTAGCTCCTATGTGACAAGCACCATGCTAACTCTGACATACAACCCTGACTTCAAGGAGCTTATCTGTGGGGTAGGTTATGTCCTCCAGTCCTGTTTCTTCCTCATCAGCACTGTCATGATGGAGTACCAGCAGATAAAATAGCTCCATAACTTTATTATAATCTATTCTCAGTAATGCAAGTACAGATTCTATATATTCAAAACCACGTGGCTATATTGAACATGAAAAATTCAGACACACACACACACACACACACACACACACACACACACACACACACACACACCAGTAATGCCTTGGTCCATTTAAAGGTGATGAAATGGTGTTGCAGGACAATGCAGAATGAGAGGGACAAAGCCTCATCATTTTCCCTACTGAGAAATGTCTCTGTCTCCAGTATCTGGAAACATGAATGAACTGTTCTGAGAGTTAACTTTGTTCAAACCACTTAAAATTGAAAGATGAATGTACAATCCTTTCTTTGATGACATATTGTGATGGTTTTAAAACATGTCTACAAATTCTTTGATACATCTCCTTCAAGAGGTGAAAGTTAACTCTTCTCCCCTTGAGTGTGGAGTTGGACTTAGTGACTTGCTTCTAATGAATAGAATGTGGTAAAAGTTATAGTATGTGACATCCAAGATTAGGACATGAAAGAAGTCTGATTCCTTCCTTGCATTTCTCTCTCTGGGATATGTCACTCTGAGGAAAGCCAGTTGCCATGTTGTGTAGATATGATAGCAATCCTATAGAGTGGCCCACATGGTAAGGAACTGAGGCCCCTGACAATACCCATGTGAAGGTGCCGTCTTGGAAGCAGATCCTCCAGCCCCAACTAAGCCTTCAGATGAGACTGCAGCCCTTGCTGACACCTTGACAGCAGTGTCATGAAATGCTCTGAACAAGAACCACCTAGTTAAGCTGTTCATAAAGTAAATATGTTCTTAGTCCTTTGGTTTGGGGGGTAATTTTTATGCAGCAATAGATATTTAATAGACATAGATAGCATTAAATGAATAAAACTAGCCAGAGTTTGACCTAACTGACTTGAGTACAAAGAAATCATAGGACATGAATGGGAAGAGTCTTCTTGTCCACTTTCCTTGACACCAGCCTACACCAGCTATGGGAGTTCTAATTTTGTTGCTACCACCTGCATGAAAAAGTCTGTTTTTACACATTTGTTGCCCCAAAAAAGGTGCAGAAATTGACTGGATTTTAAAGATGACCTCCATGATGCCAAATCAAAGACCTTAAAATTTCTTACATTTGCAAAGCAGCAGTGTTCTCATTACTTTTTACTTTTGAAAAGAATTAAGGTTTACTTTTTGTTTAACTTGCTTAGTTTGTGTTTTTTCTGATGTTTTTAAGGAAAGTAGCCCTTAATTTCTATCTGAAAAATCTAGAGTGACACTTGTTTTTCAGTAAAGATTATTTTTTATACTCTATGATATGAATGTGAATAGAATCAATCAACACAATAGACTGTATGCAAAATGTGTTTATAAATGTTTACATCATTTCTTTTCCCACTGGGGAGCAGCCCAAAGATTTCTTCAGATCCTCAAAAGGGTCTGTGATCACCAAAGGATTAACAATCACAAATCCAGGGGCTTTCCCTTGTCAGTCCTATCTATTTCACAAAGAGTTGATGTCACCTATATTTCAGGCTTGAGAGTGAAAAAAGTAACTCCTAGAGAAGCATTAGAAAGGCTTAGTGTTGTGGAAAGAATTGACAAATGTGTGTAGATAAAGAATATATTTGGCAGGCTAGTAGATTTGGGACATTTATCTGCAAGGCTGCTTTAAAAGGGTTATGGTTGATTTAAATCCGTGTTTAATGTCACTCAATACCTTGTACATAATCTGTTAAAAATTAAATGCACTCTCTTGTAAATCCAAAAGTTATTCAGCTCAATTCTGTTAGGGTGCAGTGCATGCATCCTAGGCCCAGACAAAGGACACCTGACCTAAAAATGCAGTCAGATTTTCCTCTTCTGGACTCTTAATTCCTTTGGAAGCAGTGCACACAAAAGCCAAATGACAAACAAAATATGAAATTATTCCTCCTCAGTCCTGGAGCCATGTGATAACCCTGCCATGGGTGGGAGAGATATAAAGATAGGTTAAAGGGAGAGGAAATGGTGAAAAGTAGAGTTAAAGATAATTTATTAAATCACTTCTGGGCAGCCAAGTGCCGAGTAGGAGGCCAAGGATTAGAAATAAACTGATATCTGCTGTCATTAATTTGTAGTATGTTTGAGAGACAACAGAAATATCTAAAGAACAGCATATTGAGGCAAAGTCTGGGATATTTTAAACATCCAATATGTAGAGAGATTAAAGAAATGTGCTAGCAATTGGGAAAGTCTAAAGGAGGAATGAAACAAACAGCTCATATGGCACCGTTCTCCCCTCCTAAGCCCATGACAGGTGCCACCAGGTAATGCCAGAACTATTTCCTGTGAAGCCTAGATATGGCTCCAGAATCTTCTTCCACATACATACCAGGCAGCGACTAACACTCAATCTGATCTGGCTTGTGAGATAAAGCTCCTCTGCCTAAATTCATTAGTGCAGAGTTTGGTGAAACACTAAATGGTCATTCCCAAAATCACTGAGGATGTTGGGATATTATAGAGGCTACAGGCTAGGGAGGACTGCCAATACACATTTAGGAAGGGATTGAATTTTTTTTAGTGAACAAATAGGAAAATACAGCTTTAGCGTCTCCAGCAGCAAGGAAGGAGAAAAGGTATGTCAAAGATCTGTGCAAGACCAAGGCACCTGTTGTCTGAATAATCTGTGACTGATGATGTGGTGTGTTTGGTATAGACTGGTGGGGAGACGCTTGCTCTTTAACCAGGGTTGGGAGGGTCTCTGAGAGGACATAACAAAACAAAACGAATATAACTAGTGCTCACTCAACATAGTCCTAACCAGTTCAGCCTTGTTTTCCTGAAGTCTAGTCTCTCTGGGAATGTAAAGCCACATACAAGAGTGGTCTACCATCCCTCCTCCAAATCTGTCTTTCTTCCAGTACTTTCCAACAACTGAAGGGCAGACACCACCACCCATTTGAGTCAAGTCAGAAATCGGGAAGTTATCCTGCATGCTCATCTCTCCTGCACTTTCCGTATTCAATCCATCACTAGATCATATGGATTTCACCCCCTAAGTAACTCAAAATTCCATCTACATCGCTCCATGCTGCAGCTATGCTAGGTCAAGCCTTTATCACATCTTAGCTGGATATTGCAACAGCCCCACATGCAAGCTGGTTATCTCTAATCCATTCCCTACCTCCAATAGGAGTTCTTTGTTAAATGTGAATCTTTTTTACCCTTCATGGAGTCCCCGTTCACTCAGGCATGGAGTCTAGAATGTGCAACAAGGGCCACAGCTCCCCCCGAGGGTCTAGACCCTGCTTGTCAGGGTCTTCAGGCTCCTTCCTACTGATCTGCTTCCAGTTCAAAGAATACCCCACACCTCATCCAAACACCAGGACTTTGCACATGCTGTTCGCTCTGCCTTGGTATCCTTAACTCCTCCACCAACTTCAGTCTCCACATACCTCCTCCACACATACACATAGTTATGTGTTTGTCCTTCAAATCTTAGTTTAAGAGTCACTTCATCAGAGAAATCTTCCCTCCCTGAGTAGTCAGTTACTAGCATCTATTATGATCACTGAGAATACCTAAGACCCCTCCTTCATAGGAACTTCCTTTTAGAACACACCACTGC
This sequence comes from Camelus ferus, assembly GCF_009834535.1. Classification (NCBI taxonomy): domain Eukaryota; kingdom Metazoa; phylum Chordata; class Mammalia; order Artiodactyla; family Camelidae; genus Camelus; species Camelus ferus. The sequence goes on along the minus strand of NC_045704.1, from coordinate 55,414,115 downwards.
TGTAGTCCCTGTACACACAGGGATAATGTCATCTTCCTTCCTCCCTCTTGTAACCCAGGGTCTGCCCACTGTAAGTCCTCAAAGAATACTTTTTGAATGAATGAGTGTGTGAATCATACTAATGGTTCCTTCATTCATTGGGCCCTTCTTGAAATTTGGAATTCTACCAGAGAAGGGAAATATTTGGGGAATGCAAGACATGGCAGTGGGAAAATTCACCAAAGAGCTAAGTATTGAGAGGTTTGGGGAGATGGTTGAGAATAGGCCTGGGAAAGGCGGGAGGGGAGATTCAGTTTAATAGTCTTAGGATAATCATAAGATAAATAAATTTGAGATAAAATAGCCTCCTTCTCATGCCCACAAGCTGTTGATTCAACTAAAAAGGCAATTACCCAAGAAGAATATGAATATTGTCTATCACACTGACACAGAAAAAAGTGCTGAATGTTGCAATGATAGTGAGCAGTCTATAAAAAAACTTGGGGCGGCGAAATACCAAAGTCTGCCTGTCACATTTTATTATAAGTAGCTCAGATAACTCTGTTCAATCTCATTTGCTTGGAGCCAAGCACAGTTTTTTAGCGTAAGGCAGAAGGCTGAGACATTTTCTGTAAAAGTAGCCTTAACTGGTAATTGTCACATAAACTTTTCTGCATAAATAGCTCTATAGGCTTGTGAATAAATTAATTGGGGGGGAGCGTTATTGAGCACCTACTAAGTGCCAGGCAGTGAATTTAATGATTATATTGTATAAGTATATGATTTATTTTTATTTTTAACCAGGTGTGGAAACTGAGCTTCAGAGTGTTTAAATTACTTGCTCAGGGCCTTAAACTGAGTAAATAAATGACAGCATTTTAATCCGGGTCTGCACTGTACCTTGGTGTGTCCCATGAAGACACAGATGAGGAGTTTGAACCAGGAAAGTAATAAGATTACTCACAGATGGCAGAATCCACAAGTTCACAGGAATTTTACTGGAGGCTTTTATGACTCTGACAGCACCTTGGATCAACAGCACAAAACAGACGTGTTTTCCTACTCCTGCTCTTCTATGAAATATGCCTAAAGTGGCAGTAACTCAAATCAATATTGGAATGTAATTATGCCTTTTAACACATGCAGTGTGCAAAGCAGCACTCATTAATGTGTTATTGGTAGCACAGATCTTTTTGATTTGGGCCTGCACACTGGTATATTAATGAAATGGTCTACTCGGAGATTCTTGCAGAGTGCTTGGCGTTGGAAGATGTGTGTCCTTTCATGCCCCATACATGAACATCAGGGTGAATGCTTAAATGTTTAGAGCTCATCACTGGACCAGGCAGTGGTCTTCCTGAGACAAAGGATGCTGTTTTCAGCAAAGGGGTGAATGTCCTACACAACTGTGTGATCATGTACAAGGTTTCTGCCAGCAGGTTCCTAGATAATATCCAAACCTAGATTTTCATGTGTTTATAAGTTATCTATTATTGCATAAAAGGTTACCACAAACTAAGAGGCTTAGAACAGTGCACATTTATTATTCTATGTTTTCTACAGGTCAGGAATCTGGCCACGCATTAGCCAGTTCCTCTGCTTCAGGGTCTCTCCTGGGGGATCAATCAAGGGATTAGCCAGTATTGGGGTCTCATTTGAAAGTTCATGTCATGATAGCAGGTAGATTCATTTCCTTTTGGGCTGCTGGACTGAGCCTCCTAGTTCCTAGTTGGCTGTTGGAAGACCACCCTGAGTTCCACTGCCACATGGGCCTCCTCAGCATAACAACTTGCTTCATCAAAGCCAGCAAAGGAGTGTGCTAGCAAGACAGAAGTTGGAACGTCTTGTAATCCTATCACAGAAGTGACATCCTTAGAGGCTGAGGTGTTCTATTAGCTAGAAGCAAGTGCCTCAAGGAGAGAATATTATGCAAAGCTGTGAATACCAGGGGGTGGGACCATTGAGGCCACTTTAGAAGCTGTTTACCACGTATGTTAAAAATCAATGTCTATGCAGACCCCTTCCCAGCTACAGGAAACACCGAGTTGGATGGCCTGTCTCAAATTGAGGCAAGCCTGGGTAATTTGCCACAAGCTGCCCGCTGTGAGAGGCTTTGAAAACAAAAACAAGCAACCAATGCTATGCAAAAGGAAATTACTAAACTGATTATAATAATGATGTCATCAGAATGGACAAAACTAATAAAAAAAACTGGCTTTGCAGAAGAGGGGATAGATGGGATAGCTTACCAACAATTTATCCTTAGAATAAATTTTTAATAACAGTGATTCACACCTGCTGAAAAACTCATTCTCACTGGAATCTGTGTGGGCCCATCTGTAATTCAGATACTTTCTCAAATCTACCAGGTAATGTCAGCTGAACAGTTTGACACACTGGTTTTATTCTGAGGGGAAAAAAGCATCTGGATGCAAGCAAGTTAGAGGACTAAACCTGAAAAAAGTACATTAAACCTGCTAGAACATGCCCGTTACTTTAAGCAGTTACTGTCACAAGGATGAACCTAGCAGGTAAGGAAAATGGCTGACCCAGTTCTTAAACTGAAGCATCTGATCTGGGAAAATCCAGGCGCCCTGGTTCCCAGCAGCGCCTAGCTCTGTGTTCCCAGGCATTGGCTATAGTCAGGGAGCTTGGGCCAGGGTCCCCTCTCACTCCCATCCTGGCCCCTTTTCCTTTAATTATCCATCTCTCTGGTCATCAAACCACCAACCCAGGCCTTTCCAGTCTTCTTACCTTCTTTCAACTGTATTTTTAAAATTACTAACTATTGCAAACATATAATAAAACAAAGCAAATAATTGGTGAAGACTCACTTGCATCACCCTTGGATCCTTAATTCCTTTTACACACACTAACAGAAACTTCTCAAAATGGTTTATAAGACACGTGTCACCCAGTGAATAATGTTTTGATAATTAGACTTTAAACCACGCTATCATCATTGACGTTTTATTCAATAAATATTTCTGAGTCCCCACCAGATGCCAAGCTCAGGAAATGCAACCAAGGAAACAGGGAACTCTGCTTTGATGGATTTCAGAGTCTTGAATAATAATAGAGACCAGTGCTGGGCTTGCAACTGTCATTATTTGATTCAGTACACAGACATCCCTGTGATAGTGGCCCCCTTTTTACAGGTGAGAAAGTTAAGGCTCAGAGAGGTTTAAAAGTGTGTTTAAGTTATATGGTTTGTCTTCACTTAAGACAGCTGTGTCTTTAGGTACTTGGTTTCGGGGGGGAGATACCTGATAGGGAATCCAGGACGTAGCCTGGAGGTAGTGGTTACTGACAGGTTATGCCAGTGTTGAACAAGAGGTCCCTTGGCTTGTCCATGTGAGGCAAAAGCCAAGCAACTGGCTGTGGTTATGCACTTAGAGATTCCAGGCAGCGGCCCCAGTTATGAACAACTTCATGTAAAGGCAAAGCCACACTCACTAGTCTCATTTCTGTGCTTGGACCCTTGCTACCATACAGGTCTGTGATCACTGAGAGCCTGAGTCCCTCATGGCAATGCTGCAGTGCTGCAATGAAAAGGTGATGTCATCCTACCAACACAACCAACACAATCCCAAGCATGTGTGTCCTGAAGAAGCCTGCCAGGTATCCTATCACTTAGTGCTCATGACTGTTCACCCTGGCTCTGCTCCTGCCTCAAAGATGGCCAATTTGAATGGAGGACCCTGCTAGGCCACCAGTATGGATCCGCACTTTTGATGGGCTGAGATCAGAATAGCAAGCAACCATACAGCAAATCATCTCTTTACCTGTATAGACCAGTAAAGCTGGCCTCCTATTGATGCCACTTACATCTTGTTATAAATTAGGAATAAAGAACTGCAAAATCTCACCACACAGTCCCCCACAGGCTAAGGACTTAGCTATTCTTTGTGCCAAACCTGCCTTCTCCTTTATATCCTTTGCACTATGCTGTCCAAGGGTGCCAACCTCCCCCTGGCATCAGCTTTAAGGCTAGAATCTATCCTAAGTGAGGACCTGGCCTGCCTGCCGTAGGTAAACCACTGACCTGCACTCTTGACCCCTACATGTAACATGTAAGAGCCAGCTCCCTGCCTCTCTCCCCCCAGTTGTACAATGTTTGAGGCAGGTCCCTACACCGGTGAAGAGAGAGAAGCAGTGGCTTCCTCATCCTCAGTGTCTTTGTTTAATTAAGTAAGAGCTTACTAATGCTCTCATTTCTAACCTTTTGATAAAAAATGGAGAATCTCCCAGTGCCTTCTCTCTGGGAGATACAGCGAGGAAATTTCTTGGTATAACTTGAACAAGAAATTTTCTTTCCCGAATGATTCAAAAGTGGGGTATGTTATGACCACATATATTACCAGTATTTGACATAGTTACTAAAATAAATTCTCATTTATTACTGCTGTTCTTGGTCACTCTATTTTCCCTGTGCATAAAGTGACATTCTGGGTTTTCAACACAAGGAAGAAAAGTGTGCTGGGTGCTAGAATCTTTCTCAGAAGTCATCGCATGGATTCATCATAATAGTCATTTGAGGAAACAAATGGTCTCATTTTTAGATCTGAAAAACTGACATTCAAAGTAGTTAAATAATTTGCCCAGTGTTCCTCAGCAAGTAAATGGTTGATTTACTGGTTGATTTCAAGACCATTCTCTGATCCATATACCACACTGCTGCCTCTGGGGAAAATAGAGAGGCTGGGAACCTGCATTCCTCGGTCCCTCTCCCTGACAACTTCTGCTCTCACCAGCAACCAACGGCATAAATGAAGCTAGCAGCCAAATAAGTATTAAGATCTTACACGTTTATCAGTGTGTCACCCCTGAGGAATCTGGTGATCTGCTCTGTTCCTCTCAGTTCTTCCTCTGCAGAACTATGAGGGAAAGAGCTCAAAGATCTTACCCAAGTAAGATGACTACATGTTGCGGTTTGCCCAGGAATGTCCTGGTTTAGTCCATTTGTTTCCAATATTAATAGCAGCCCCTTTTGCTCTCAAGGGTATCCTGGTTTGAATTAGAAATTACATGGTCATTGTCTCCAGGCCCCACATAAACCAAAAACACGTTCTCTGCAACTGGTAACCATCAGTTGATGATTTAGATAATTATGCGTTACCTGAATTTCTGAGAAGGGTGTGGAAGGGTGGTGCCAAGGATCATTATCATTTCCACTCACAGTTAGCAAAAAAATATTAATGCTAATTCACTAGGGATAACATGGAAGAGAAATACACTCTTTTCTACCTTAGTACTCAGCTCTCTGTGAGGAGGCACCAAGCTCATTTGTCATGACTTAATCCCTAGGGGGCATGTGATATATAAGTAGGGGTCATTCATAAGACATGTACCCGAAAACCACATATCAAGAAGATTGTCTGATACAAATGACCAATGGGCATATGAAAAAAATGCTCAATACAGCTAATTATCAGAGATGCAAATCAAAACTACAGTGAAGTATCACCTCACACCACTCAGAATGGTCATCATTAAAAAGTTCACAAACAATAAATGCTAGAGAGGGTATAGAGAAAATGGAACCCTCCTACACTGTTGGTGGAAATGAAGTTTGGTGGAGCCATTATGGAAAACAGTATGGAGATTCCTTAAAAAGAAAAAAACTGAAAATAGACTTACCCTATGATCCAGCGATCCCTCTCCTGGGCATATATCTAGAGGAAATTCTAATTTGAAAAGATACATGTACCTCAATGTTCATAGAAACACTATTTACAATAGCCAAGACATGGAAACAATCTAAATGTCCATTGACAGATGACTGGATCAAGAGGTTGTGATATGTATATACAATGGAATATTACTCAGCCATAAAAAATGAAACAATGCCATCTGCAGCAATATGGATGAACCCAGAGATGATCATATTAAGTTAAGTAAGCCAGAAAGAGAAAGAAAAATGCCATATATCATTTATGTATGGATTCTGAAAAAAAGACACAAATGAACATATTTACAAAACAGAGACAGACCTACAGACATAGAAAACAAATTTGTGGTTACTAGGGAGGAAAGGGGATGGGGAGGGATAAATTGGGAGCTTAGGATTTGCATATACTAATTACTGTATTTAAAATAGATAAACAACAAGGTCCTACTGTATAGCAGAGGAAACTATATTCAATACTCTGTAATAGTCTATAATGAAAAAGAATATATATATATGTATATGACCAAATCACTATTCTGTACACCAGAAATTAACACAACATTGTAAATTGACTATACTTCAATTTAAAAAAAAAGACAGTCTGTTTAAAGACCTCTGAAATGTCACCTAGGCACAGTGAACATTCTAGAATTGGTCAGACCTCTTCATGGGACCCAAGGGCTGAGCACAAGGTCAGGCAACCAAGGCTAAGACTACCTGAGCCAAGTCTGGTTGAATGGGCTGAGCTCCTCAAAGCCCGAGCAGTTTATGTCATATACAAATGCTCACACACCACTACAGGTACATACACACACATACACACACTCAGGAGTACACACACACAAATGCACACACATGGATACATGCACAAACACATCTTTGTCAACAACAAATAGTTCTTGATCCAGATGTCACTTTTTACAACATAGACATGATCTCATGATCTTTCAACAAAACTGAAGCTTCAATCTCCTCACTGGATCATTTCTCTAAAGTAGGTCTTGCTTGCCAATGGCTATACTCAATTACTTACAAGTTTACCAGGTAAACACACAAAACACACATGTTGCTCTAAAGTAGATATACCATTTGTCTTAAGTTTTGCCAAGCTTGGCTAAATTTGCCACACTCCAGCATATTGGCTCTGGCTAAGATCAGAGAGCTAATAAGTGAGTGGAGAGCTGGGACTGGAACCTCAGCTTGAGCTGGGCACTGCTTCCTGCAGGTGGAGCCCAGACGCTCTCAGGGTTGGGCCGAGCTGTGGGCACGGGCTGTTTGTCCTCTGTTGTCTCGATTCCTGAACAAGGCTAGGCCATGGCACAGAGGAAACACCATTCTCTTGAGGTGTCACTGACTTCCAAAATAGTAAGAGCAGAGGGCTAGGTCTTCTGGGAGATCCTTCCAATATTTTTCTTAGAAGCAAGCACATCTATTTCCTAATTAATTATCCATTAGCTAAGCTCAATTACTTTGTGTCCACCTCCAAGAATACAACCTTGCTCCTTGGAGGCTTCCTATTAGAATTTCCAAGGGGGCAAATATTGCCAGAAGCATGTTTTATATAATTACATGGTGTAGATATTTCACTCTCCCTTTACTTAATGATTATTAAATACTGAAATTAACTTCCATACGTGGATGTGGATTCCATCAGTTTCAGATAGATTAAGTGTATCATGGGGTATTCTCATGGATGCCTGTATTAAGTGGCCTCTCCTCTCAGTTCTCACTATACAGTTCCCCGTGTTTATCAGTGGAGACTGTTCCTTTTCTAATCTGCAAAAGAATAACCTGAAGAGTTTGATAAAAGCACATTCCAAGGCCTTGAACCTAGACTTACTGAATCAGCGTATCTGAGGGCAGGGCCTGGGAGTCTGCAGTGTTCACACTCTTTCTAGGGGGTTCTGTTGATACAAATGTCTAAGAATCAGTGGTAGTTAATTTGCCTGATGCATGAAGACCGCATTATCTTGGGGAACAGGAAAGGCAAAGCGAACACAAGCCAGTATCTCCTCATACATATTTTAACAATAAGAATTCAATACATGCTATCTATTATTTTATAGTTGTTATAAATCCTCAGACAAGGGCTTGAAAGCTGTGGCTGATGTGGGAGATGCAGGCAGGACCAAGAGGTGAGGGGAAAGGGAGACAGGAGGGGAGGGTACAGTAAAGGGGTGTTGCTGTCAGGGAACCACTCAGGCAACTGGAGCTCAAGCCTGCTGGGCCTTGGAGGCAGGCGAGGAGCACACACCTCATGTCTAGTTCATTCCCTATGGAGGGTGGGGAGTCTGGTGTTTACTGTCTCCTGTCAGTGCTTGGCTGGGCTCCTGAGGGCTGGTAATTCCCTGGCACTGCTGTGTGCGGACGTTGGGTGGGCACAAGCTTTGGGGGGCTGGGCCGGCATGAAGGTGAGGAGCACATCTGAGGCACCAAGAGCATCTGCTGCCTCTCCCCCCAACTTTCTAACAAGAAAGTATCAGGTGCGTTTTGGTGCGCTGCTCAGATGGTGGCTAAGAGACAAATAGGAGCATTGTGAGAAGGAAGTTCTCGCATTTATTTATCTGCATGTTTATTTAATTGTGGTAAGATGCACAGTGTAACATTTACCATGAGTGTCACTTAGTACATTCACAGTGTTTGTGACCGTCACCCCTATCTACTTCCAGAACACTTCTGTCATCCCAGAAGGAAACCCTGCACCCACTAGTCATCACTCTCCATTCCATCCTCCTTCGAGCCTGGCAGCCACCAGGCTACTCTCTGTCTCTCTGGATTTGCCTGTTCTGGATATTTCATATAAAAGGAATCATACAATATGTGTTCTTTCATGTCTGGCTTCTTTCATTCAGCATAATGTTGTCAAGGCTCATCCATGGCGTAACATGTCAGTGCTTCACTCTTTTTTTCTGATTTAACAATTTTCCATTGTAGGGATTATACTCCCTCTCATTGTTCTGGACACCACAGAGGTTTCCCCAGGATGTGTCTCTGCAGGTTGACCATAGTGCTAGGTGTGCCCTGTCTGGCATACGAGATCGCCCGCACTCATCTCCTTCCCAATCTGTGCTCCAAGACCCTAGCTTTATGGTCTGCCTTCTCCTCTGGCTTCCTGTTAGATTTGGCTAATGGAAGTTACTGGCAGGATATCAGACACGAGCAAGTGCAGCTAAGGTATTTCTTTCTCCTGGTAAACTGACTGTGTCCCTCTGTGAAGACCAGGGCTCCTGTCAGTGGTCCTCTCCACCGGGCTTTTCTCTCCAGGTTCTGCTGGCCCCTCTCTCTCCCTGCACTTTTCAGTCCCAGAGGAAGGAAGAGCATCCTGCTGCTGACAGCTCTCAAGCAGTGCACTATCCTTCATTAGTTTTCCTCAAATATGCTCACATCTTTGTAAACAGTACATTGAACTTTCTTCACATCTTCAGTTTGTGTGTGCCTCTTTCCTGCTGGGACCCTGACTAATGCAATAATAACTGATGATACAGTAACTCATCAATAGTTTATCCAATTACCAAAGCACATTTCATAGTGCATAGTCATAACTTGGGGACCAAGCAATACTCTGTGCCCCTGTGTGTTATCCCCACTTCCCAGACCAGATGTGAACTACACAGTAATTGCTAGAAGGCAGTGCAACAGGGCAATTATGTAATGTGGGTTCTGGAATCACATTTCCAGGGTTCAATTTTTAGCTCTGCACCTCCTGGCACTGTGACCTGGGGCAAATTACCTAATCTCAGATTCACGATGTGCCAAATGTGAATTATAGTGCCTATATTATGACTAGCAGACAATATGCAGAAAGTTCTCAGAACAGGACCACACATTAGAAGTGCTCAATAAACATCAGCTGTTGTGTTAGCACCCATTAGTCCTGGTCGCACATTCTCCCCTCCTGGTCTTTGTCAGCTTCTCCTGGCACTGGTTAGAAGTCCTCACTGCTGGCTCAGATTCTTCCCAGACTCTGAGTCAACGATGACAAGTGCTGAAGCACACCAGCACCTGATTCTCTTCCCCTCACGAGGGAATGGGGAATGTGGAGACAGGCAACTTCCCCTGGACCCTCCGTTCCAAGAAGAGCCCCAGGGACCTCCTCACCCTGCGCTATTATGATGGCCTTCCTTCCCACCCCCTGCTCTTCATTCCCAGCAAGAAGACTACCACGTGTTGAAAGTTTACTCTGGGATAACAGCCTTAAAAGCATACTTCATTTAATGGTCCTATCAATCTAATCAGGTCTTGTTCTCTTTTAAAGATCTGATGCAAATTTGTTTCAGATCCATTTTTTAAATGTGTTCATAGTATTATAATTTCCAGTTATGCAGGTAATACGTAGATACGTTTTCCTTGTTAAAGATCCAAAACTTAAATAGTATGAGGTTGCCATTTGTATCCCCGTTTTTCTGATGATGAACCTGTAACCGAGACAGATTAAATAATGAGCTCAAGTTCACGCTGGGAAGCAGCAGTGGCAGAATTCAAAACCAGCAGTTTTTGATGCAAGAGCCTGAAATATCTTCTGCCTCAGTTTCTCTCTTTTGGCCTCCCACCAGCCTGACCTTCCTGGCTCAGGAGCCCATTGTAGCAGAACGCAGATCCTCATATATGACCTTTAAAGTCTATACCTTAACTAGTAGGCTGCTCTGCACATTCCTGCACCCTGTGCTGCATGCTTCCCAGCCATGCCTGTGATAACCAGCTTCCCACAGGTGTGATCAGATAGCACCTCCCATTCTCGCATCCTGCCCTATGGTTTCTCTGACACCATGGAATGGAATGCCCCAGGGAACCCACGGGGTCACTCACACTTGCACAGCCTGGGAGTGAGAGAGTTGACATCCTGTAGACAAGCCCTGACCAACGGGGGACGGGAACTGTCCCTGAGAGACAGGCATTATTGTCGTGTATTTACTGTGGCTCTTCTAGAACATCCTGGGAGGGTGTGTCTCAGTTGCCCATAGTGGTGACCAACCTGCATCTGCTCCCTTGAAAAGGTGGTCCTTCCTTTTCTGTCTCACTCCTCCCACCCCCAACCTGTGTCCTAGAATCACACAATCAGTCATATTAGGCTTTGCCTCCTGGGGTGAGTGAAGGCTAAGTCAGGAATGATGAAAGAATTGTTTTGTTTTCTATCTGTGGCAAATAATAGACTCTCCTTGCCTAAGAGATGATCTCCTCTCAGAGTGGCCCAGATCTCGAAGGCGAGGACTGCACAGGCTACAATCTCCTTAAACTATGTGCTCTCCACAGGCAGACAGAGCTGCCCACTGCACAGGAGTAGGCATGTATCCTTGACCTCACTGAGAGATTCAAACATTCCTCAGTAAAAGAAAAACAGAGATTCACCTTCCTAACCAGTCACTCATGCTTCCAACGTGCTTCACTGTCATCATGAGAAGGCTATGTTTTGCTGAAGAAGAACATTTGAGTACCTAGAAACACCCGGGATTATGCAAGTCTCCAAGGATAAAAGGGTAAACATAACCTAGTCCTTGCCCTTAGAGAGTGAACATTCTAGATTGAAAGCAGATAAGTAAACAAGAAATTCTCACACCTTGCAAAGAGTACTATAATGGGGGAAATCAATTATGTAAGTGAAAATTGAGCTTTTAAAGACAAAAAAAAAATCTTTTCTACATACCATGCATTGCATTTTAAACCAGGATTAATAAAAGTAATCTCCACATTTATTCCACGTTTTTTCTGGTCCTAGATATGTGATCTATTTGAGATAAACATATATTATAAAGCATCCACACATCTACCCATCCATGCATTCATCCACCCAGTACAAATGTGTTTGGTCACAACATTCTGATAGGAAAGAAAAGTCTCTGATGCTGGATGCCCCACCAGGGACTTGGGGAGCCCGATGTAAAGGGCATAGATGACAGAAGACGAGCAATTTTCATGCAAGACTTCCATGCAGCGCTTCTTAGTATTCTGACCATGACTGACTAAAATTATGCTAGATTTGTGACTATAGATTTCCTGGATTATATTTGCAGCCACTTTTCCAACAGGGACCAAGCAGACATCAATCATTCTGAGATAACAAATTTGTGAGAGCAAGGTCAGCAGCCAAGTTCACTTGGATTAGTTTGATTGGGCATTTGAAGAAAGGCTTATCCAGGACACACTGAAAACATCAAGATAGTGAAAAAAAAAAAGAGGAGGAAATGCTTTGTTTCAACTAGAGTGTCTGGCTCCCACCCTCAAAATATCCTATGTGCACAGAAAGAAAAGAAAAGAAAAGAAAAGAAAAGAAAAGAAAAGAAAAGAAAAGAAAAGAAAAGAAAAGAAAAGAAAAAAAGGTATGTCTAACTGAAAACAGTGTGTTAGTGTAGTGCAATCAGAGGATCTTTCAAAAAAAAAAATCTGCCATTTGCTACTGTAGATTTTATAGTGTCTTACATTTTGTGACCCTGGGACTGAATCCTGCCTCTGATACTTCTAAGCTCTTACTTAGAGTAGGCCCTGATTTCCTAATCTGTTAAAAAAAAGGATCTAATTCTATCTATCTCACTCATGTATCCATTAATTCAGTCAATTTATTATTTACCCACAAGTTGCCAATCTCTGTGCCCAGCAGTGGGGATTCAATGATGAATTTAAAAAATAAAAAATCCCTTGTCCTCTAGAGCTTTTCAGTGGGAGGTAAACACTAATCACATATTCACCATAAATAAATGGAAGTGATGTTTATCTCCTGGGCTATGGAGGAGATGTATGTGACATTATGAGAGAGAATAAAAAGGGTGTCTGATCTAGTCTGACAGTAGAGCTGAGATCAGAAGGATGAATGGGTCTGAATTAGGTAAAAGGCTCAGGGGTAGATTATGGGTAGATTCTTGATAGAGAAAGAAGTTTGGCCTTGGTACATGGTGTTTCAGCAAAGGAACAAAGACTGGTGTGGCTGGAGTTCAAAGTGTAGAGTGGTGTGAGAGGAGATTGGAGAAGTTGGTACTGGTAAGTACATCCTATCCCAAGCCTTGTACGGTCTGTTTTTTATTTAATCCTCAAAGCACAGGGAAACCATTGATGGATTTTAAGCAATGGAGTGACATGATCAGATGCATCATAGCAAAGCTTTCAAAGGATCACTCTGGCTGGGGAGAAAAGAGCAGACTGGAGAAAGGTATAAGTAGCTACGTGGAGACCAGCTGGGAGGCCATATTGGTATTCAAGGCAAAAAATGATGGTAGCTCAGTTAGAGTGCTGGTAATAGAGATGGAGAGAAGTGGATGGATTCCCAATACATTTAGGAGGCAGGATTTAAATTTGGAAATGAAAGGGCAAAACTGGATGGATGGTGGTGCCACGGATTAAGGTAGGGAACAGTAGGAAGCAGCAAGGTATGCGAGTGAAGATCACATGTTGGGCTGGGAAATGCATGGAGTCCAAGGTGCCCTTGAGACATGAAAGGAGGATGTCAACCTGGCTGTTAGGGTATACAGTTCTGAAGCTCAGTGATGAATAAACTGAAGGGCTAAATATGAGTCATTGGTGGTCAGGTAGATAAAATTGAAACCATGCACATGGATGAGATCATTGTGAAAATAAAATAAATGTTCACATACAAAATATCTAGAATGCTATGTGAAACAGACTGGTGTTAATAAATCTTACCCCCCCCCCTTCCTTCTTTTCCTGTGCTTTGAACAATAGGATGATGAGTGAATTTGGGCAACCCCCCTGGGAAGCTGGTTCCTGAGGAGGGAGAGAAGAGCCAGTCTGCTACCTCTAGCTGCTCTGGTTTTCTGAGGACATGCTCTAGCTCAGAATTGCTCTTTGCAGGAAGAGTAATACCCCTTTCTCTTGACTTCTGAACCCTGACACAATTGGTACTCTTGGTTTTTCAAACAAGGTGTTTGTGAGAAAGACAAAGGCCACAAAAGCTAAACTAGATATGCAGAATAATTCCCTCTTCAATGTGAACTTTAGCTGGGCCTCAGGAGGAAAGGCAGGAAGGAACACAGAATGTTCCTTGGCCATGCTTGTCGCGAGCAGGAAGGTGAGTCGGTGGGTTTGGTGACCTCTGCCAGAAATATTTTTGCATAAAATTTCTGAAGTATCTAGAAGAGCATCTTAAACGTAAGAAATTGTAATGAGACAGATGCAACTCCATTCAGCTTTGAAATATATACTGTAATGTTATGCGGCTACAGCATTAAATTCTTCTCTTCCCATCAGAGAAGGAGGTCTTCATTCGTTGGTACCAACAAACTTACTGGATTCTGGAAAAGCTCTACTTTTCTGTGTGTGACATCTCTCATTTCTTCCTTCCATCAATTTGATATTCCACTGATAGACTAAAGCATTTTCCCCAGTGCCTATTAGTAAGTTTCAAGGACATATCCACATGGTATATAGAAATAATAGATGGGCCACAGGAATTTACGAAGAAATAATCTCAGGCTCTCTTCACATGTAAACCAAGAAAGTAATGACACAGTGGGTTTCTCTGCAAAATCTTAGGATGAAATTATCTCCTTCTAATTTACTGCAGTGTGACTTATGCACTTTTCCAATACAGTGTACTGATCAAATACCACTTTTAAGTTGCAAAATTGTTAAGACAGCTAAAACGATACTTATTTCCTAACTATGCTGAGTACGTTTGAATCCTTTCTCCCTATTACTATCAGAATAAAAATAAAGGTATCCAGCAGAATTCTAAATGTCATGCTTCAAAGCTCTGAGACACTCTTTCTTCTGACACCTGATTGACAGATTATGGCTTTTGGATATCCATCAAATTAATAGATTATGACTTTTTGAAGCCAGAAACTATGCAATTATTGCCATGTTCTAGCTTTAAAGAGATAACTTATTCTTTGTCATCCACTTATGTCTCAGAAGACAGCCCCCATCCCGCCAACACATACATATCATAATTATAAATAATTTCATTCCTCCTGTCTTTTTTTCTTTCCAGTATGCCTCCATCTAGAACATCCACAAAATAATTCACTTTTAAAAAATGTTAGCTTAGGAGATGGCTGACATGTCTCATATTTCTCAATAATGTTTTGCAAATTTAAATATTCACCATTTATGTAATCTCTGGTGAGAGTTTCCCTCTGGTTTTATGTATGTGATCCAAGAACTCCTCTGGAGCAGAATTAGGAATACAAGAGTCAAGATATTTTCAAATCCAGGGACTTGACCCTGCTGCCGTTAACTAAGGATTTTAATTTTGACATAGTGGAGACAGAGGTAGAAGAGATCTTCCTAACTCTCTGGAGAACTGTTAACACTTTTCAGGCACCTTCATTTACTTAGACATCCCATTCATTATAAATACCTTAAATAAGTGATGAAAACCAAGTGATCCAATTGTAATATGAGTTGTAGTGCAATCTCTAGTCTGATTTAAAGAAAGATCTTTATAAAGACACTTTAGAAAGGGGTGAAATTTAAGCTGTCAATCCTGCCAATTAAGATGGTGACTTTACTAAGTATGCAAAAAACATCTACAATGTGACCGCAAGTGGTCAAGGTTTATTGAACTGGGCTAGGATTTCCTTCTAATTCCCCTTCCGTTACAAGTGAAAGCCTGTTTCCAATTCTGATCATAAGATTTTAGGGCTGCAACTTCAAAAGCATGTTCTTAAAGGGTAAGAAAAACACAAATATAAGAACCAACATAATCAGATCTACTCCCCCTCCGCAAGCCCTGGAGTACACTTTTCAAAGTTTTGAAGGAGAAAGAAAACTTTTATTCTGGAGACTCTATTAACACATTAAAGCAACCCTTATACTAGAGAAGCATGAAAGAGAACATTGCCAGATGTGGGCAGATCTTAAAAGGTCGTGCAATTTTAGAGAATTTCGAGTTGCTGCCCATCCAGTTGCCTCTGTTACTAATGCTCCCACACTGAATGATGAGCTTCTGTGCACACATCAAGAACCCATGCCAGTGGCATCATCTCCGTGATCAATCCACTCTAATGTGAACACTCTTCCTTCTGCTCCAACACACACCATGCTTAGTTCTGTTACACTTAATTTTTCAACTTCAGGCTAAATACAGTTTCTTCAAGGAGACATTTCCCAACTCAGACATGATAAAAAAAACTTCATTGAGCTGTTTCCCTCTCCCCTTTGTAATCCCCATGGCTCCTGGAATAATTATCTAACACCATCTTCTCTGATAGGTTGTGAGTTCCACCAGGGCTCTGTGTCTATCTTGTTCACTACTGAAAGCCCAGGGCCCAATAAAGTGCCTGGGTTACAGTCAGTGTTCAGTAAATGTTTGTTGCACTGCAAATTTTAATTCCCAAGGTTGTTTCCTTGGAGATACTTTTCTTTCCTGTTGGTAAGTTCCTAGAGAGAGCTGTTATATTATTCTCAGCTCCCCGCATGAGCATGAAGCTCAGAGAATCTTTGTTGAATGAATGGATGAATGAAATGTTGAACAAATGACAGAAGAAAGGGACAAATGACTGTGAGAAGAAACAATAAGAAGAGGAAATTAATCAACCACATACATCTACCAAATTCCTACTCAGGGCCAGGTGCTTTATTGGGCACTGAGGGAAAACACAAGAAGTAAAAAGTGTTTCCCTTCGTAAGTGAAACTTGATACCCTTACCTACCAAGAAAGTCAGAGGGATTTCTACGGAAAACAGCAAATCAGTAATTCAATGCAAGGACTATTTCAAGGAGAATGGAACCAAGGCTTAT
This sequence comes from Camelus ferus, assembly GCF_009834535.1. NCBI lineage: Eukaryota > Metazoa > Chordata > Mammalia > Artiodactyla > Camelidae > Camelus > Camelus ferus. The sequence goes on along the minus strand of NC_045704.1, from coordinate 55,397,776 downwards.
ATGAGACATCCCCTAGGGCAGATAAAAGAGGAAATGATGGGAATCAGTGGCTGATTACCCAGAGATGTATGTAGAAAAGTGGGTGGGATAACTTGGGTCAAAGGGATCAACTGAGGGTCCAAAGAGTCAAGAATGATATTGGGCATTCTGACTCTGGGTGATTTCAAGAACCATATCAGTGATAGAAATATGGTGGTTAGAAAGGAACTAAAGCTGACTTTAGAGAGTAATCATAGCATACTGACATACTGAATTAAGGTGATATTGTACAAATGGGAGCCTAGAGAAAAATCAGAATAAAGAAATAGGTGTATGAGCCAACTTCACAATAATATTAACAAACATTTATTGAGGGTTAATGATAAGCATGGCACTCTGCTAAACAGCTCACACACATTATCTCAGGTGGTCCTTGCCCCAAGGGGTATTATTATTATCCTACTTTATTCCTATTTTGCAAATGAGAAAACTTAGGTTTAAGAGATTAAGTAATTTGGCCAAACTCAAACTATTAGAAAGTTACAGAGTTAGAATTTGAACACAGATTTGCTCACTTCAAAGTCTTGGTTCTTAGGCACTGAAAAGCAAGGGAGACTATAGAAGAGAAGACAGGAATGATTCCTGGGAGCATGCTGGAAGTGAAGACATTCTTTCTAAAATAGGTGATAGTGGCAGGGCAATGAGGGGGAAGCAGGAAGTCATCTGGAGAAATTCCTCCTTCTTCAGTGAGGCACAATGTAAATGTTATCAGAAGGGGGCCTTCTCGGGTATACAAATTTATCTTTCTGTTACTTTTGACATGCCTGCTTACACAAGAGGATTTTATATATCTCCTCTTGAATAGAACAACAGGTCATGAATGGAAAAGAATCCCTAAGAAAACCCTGAAGGTAAACAACTAACGTCTTCAGAAACCTGAATATGGATCCAAGAAATTGAGTTCTGGAGAAGCTAGGGTATTCAGATTTCAACTGGGTTCACAAAACCCAGCACTTTAATCCAAGTCTAGGTAGAAGACGATGGGTGGATTATGCCATTTGAGTAATGGTTAAGGGTTAGTGGAAAAAAAACACACCTATGTATCTTAAAACTATTTTTTATGACGTTTGCTTTAAAGATTTATTTTTTTTGATATTGGGTGTATGGGTATAATTCTTTTCTTTAATGTTTTATTTTAAAAGTTTTGATTGAATATTTGTAAAGGCATGCTCAAAAATGTGATTTTTGCTCAGAAAGTTACCATCTTGAATATTAGGGAAAAACAGAGCTTGTCGATTGGCTCATGTGACCAAGGTACAATACCGCCACCTGGTGACAGTGTACATAGTACAATACAGTTGCAAAAATCAATCTTAACATTTTGAAACAAGACCATAAAAAGAGTCCTTCTGGGTTCCCATCTGTTTTCTTTGTCATTTATGACTTATACAGTTGTGTTCTTTTCTTATTTACATTACTTAGCAGAAATTTATTGTAATGATAAAAGAGCACTGGCTTTGGCATTAAACAAACTTGGGTTCAACTTTGGGCAGAGCCAATAATCTTTGGCTTTATGACTTTCTTTTCAGTTCATCTGAATGCTTACAAAAGGCTGATGCAAAGATTTAATGAGATTGCATATAAGACATGCTTGGCACAGTGTCTGGCACATAATAAAATAGTACATGATAATCATCATTGCACCATTGAAATTGTTACTATTACTGTTATCTGTGATAGGAGACTCTGGGAAGAAGACCTACCTCAATGATTTTGCGCCTCCAGGAGGATAAACAGTGACAGCCATGGGAAAAATGTTTTGTTTATATCTCAGGTACTAACAGCTGTTACTACATATTAGGACCAGATGTTCCGAAATGATATGCAACATTATGCTCAATTCTAACTTTTACTGAATTGCCTGTTGATGAAAAATGACTGCTGAAGGAGATGATTTATTAAAGGGAAATCCATGGATGTGCCTTTAAGTTTCATACCCGACTACCCCAGATTATGTGCCAGTCTCTATACTCTGAACACTGCAAATGTCTGGCCCATTCTGAGAATCTACTGAAAGCTCATTCCCTAATTGCAGTCCATCTGTCCATCTACCTGCCAGTCCTGTGTACATCTGCCCTGCTGCACCAGGTACAGCAAACCTGGGCAGTATACAGTTACACAACCTATCAACTCATGCTTCCTTGTAGATGGGAACTTTTCATTGATTCCAGAGTCACTGTTGCTTTTGATTTTGTTTCAAGTGATTTTTTTTTTTTTCATTTCACATTCATATTGTGCCCACAGGAGAATCCATTGAGGGGAAGGAGAGAGAAGGAAGAGGAAAGAAATGGCTCTCTGTTGTTTCCTCTTAATCCCAGGCCACAGCAGTCCTTGTTCTAACTCTCCTACAAAACCTTCAGGTTATTTCCTGATCCCTCTAGATGACTTTCAAATGTTCTGATTAGGGGAGAATTTGCAATTCAACATGAAGTCAAATACTTTGGTGGCAGCTGGTAAATCCCCACTTTGCTTTATTAAATTTCCCCAATAAATTCCCAGGCACAGGGAGTGGGGAGTGCAGCCAGAAGCCCATATACCCAGTGACTCAAGAAACCCAGACAGGACCTCAAACCCTGCTACAAGCAGCAGTTACGCAGCAGAGGCCGCTTTCCTATCGCTATTTGCTCCTTAAGGCAGGTCAAGAATGAAAAGCATATAATGATGTCTCTTTACTTTTTAAAGGGAAAATATATGAATTGCAAGAAATTCTCCACACTGAGAATACAGAATACATCTCTGCCAAAGGGCCAGGAGAAATATTTAGCACATAAGCTGCTTATAGAGATCCATTTGTCAATTCCCTAACTAGAGTTCGGGACATTTGTCTTTGCAAGCCAACCAACCCAGCTGGGATATATCTCACTAGAGAGAGTGATGATGGGGGAGCAAATGGTTCAGTCCAATTATATATGCTTAATTGGTCTAGATTCTAGAGGGCATACTCGTATGGAAAAGGTTTGCCAACTAATCACAGAAGAAGAAACAGCATCTTAATTGGGTGGCTTTACATTGGGTGATATTACAATTAGTTACAATGTCCAATAAGTTATCTATAATGCTTTTAATGAGAAACATTTAAGTCCTGGAATTTTTCCAGTCAAATTAATTCTGAGGACTGAAGACAGTATTACAAGTAATGTTATCAGAATTACAATTACGCTAGTACTAGAATGTGTCACTTAAAATAAAAGGCTCAATGGGTAAGTCCTAAAAGACCCACTATTTTCTCTGTAGACTTTGTTAATGTGGTCATGGATAAGATACATCGTACCCATGTCCATTTCTCAGGAGCTTTAATAAAGCAATATAATCTACTGGGCTTGAAAGGCCAGGACAGGGTCTGTCTGCCCTATACTGGGCATCTAAGGAACCATTCTCAGATCTGAGAATCACTTTTATCCAACATGCTGTCCCCCTGTCCAAACATGCCCCCAAAAGGCTACCAAAAAGGCATGGCATCCCCAAGAGGTGCCCAGACCATTGGCTTTCCTGCCATACCCTTAGGAAATATTGCTCATGCCTGAGCCTCAGGAAGCTCTAAGAGTGAATCTTGGGCTTCACTGATTTAAGGCTCAGCCGATGCAGCCCCTCTGATGTGGATGGTACTGAGAGCAATAACAAACACAGTCAGGACGCCACTGTGCTGGGCACATCAGGGACACCATCTCATCTCATCCCCCAACCTCCTAGGCTAATTATAGGCACTGTCATCATCTCCATTTTCCACAGGGGGGAAACTCGTATCCATAGAAATTCTGGAACTTGCTAAAGGTCCAAAGCGAGGGCTCATGGCCCCTTTGGCAGGGCCGCCCCTTGGCTCTCCCTGTTCTCTCCCAGATGCTGTGCTAGACCACGACACATCTTAGAGCCCTCCAGTGAGGGCTCAATGGCTGATGACACCTAGGACAGTAGTTCCCAACTTTACTGTACACCAGAATAACTTGGGAAACTTGTTAAAAAACAGACGCCTGGGCCCCACCCTGATAAATTCTGAACCTGTAGGCCAGAGGCAGGCCCTAAAGTCTCTTCATTTTTCATACGTACCATTCTAAGTGATTCTGAAGCACATAGTCCAGACTGCTGCTTAAGGAAAAACACTGCCCAAAGGGCTGGTCCTGGGTTGTAGCTTTAGGGTAAAAACCATCATCCCCTATGCCCTGAATCCTTCACTGTCAACTTCTTTTGCCCTTTGTAGAATGAAGTCCACTAGAATCAATAATAGACTTGGCAATGTGTCCTACAAGCCCTTTAATCAGTGGGTCTGACACCTCTCTGGGGTTGAAAGTTCTCATCAACTCTGCTTTCGCAGCCTGGACAGTATCACTCACCTTGTGATCAGGGCTCATGCACAGGGAACAACCAAAGTCTTAGATGACAGAATTCAGTGGAGCAGTTGAACAGGGAAGCAACAAGCCCATGGTTTGTATGCTGCCTCTTGGGAGTCTTCGTAAACTTACTGGGTAGCTGGGTCCTGTCTCCCCTGCATGGTTTGAGCCATCCTGTATACATCTACTTGGTATTCATGGCATCAGGTGCACAGATGAGCTCTAAAGACTCAGAGCACAGCCCTGGTAATGGTGTAGCAATAGATGGAGTAACATTCAAGTAGAGACGAGAACCTGTGTTAATATTAGGTCAGCCAGACAAATACAGGTGTTTCTGAAAAACTGTATTAGGCTTTAACTTATCTCATTTTGAGGCAACTTTGAAAGCAGAGCATAAAAAGATTGAAAAGGCTCCCTAACAACACAGTTGTGAAAGCCTGCTGTGGCAGGGCAGAGGTACGGAAAATCCCAGGGAGGTAGTGAGCAGGAATGAGCTGCAGGGGCATGGACTGAAGTGTGATGGTGACTGCAGTTTCATGACTGTCTCAGGCTCTGGGTGCACACTGCTGTGGAGCCTCCCGGCCTCCCTTGTGCCTAGTCCCAGCACTGAGTGCCTCTGTGCAGCTTCAGGTGGGGGCAGTGTGATAGCACCCAGCTCCTGTCTGGCCTATGAGCTCTCATCTCCTGCCTTAGGGCCTCCTTTTTGACTATAGAGAAGCCTCATCCCTGAATACACAACCCAAAGCTGCAAGGGAAGGAAAGCACTTTGAGCAAACACTTAGCCAATGGCAGATGGGAATAAATGGATAAATTCCTCCTCCTTCTCCCCTCCTTCCCCCACAACCCAGGGAGACAGGCCTCACAGGGGCAGAATCTTGAAGCCCATTGATCAGTTACACTTGGAGGTATCCAGCTCGACAGCACATCCTCACAAGACTCCTGATTCACTTCCCTTCTCCTTCACTCCTGCTCTCTGGAATTATCTCCTCTCATACAATATTAGCACATAAGCCCTCTGCTTTATGGTCACCCAGCTAAGGAAGTGACTAAAGCCAGACCTCCTAAATTCCAACACCTGATTCTTTAATTTCTGCTGCTAGTAACTGAGACAATGTGAATAAGCTGGTGTGAAATCACTTCTAAAGATGCAAGTCAAACCACTCTCCTCCAGGAAGAAACAGCTGAAGAAAAACAAGAATGCTCAGTGTTGGCCTGGGGGGAGGGGGGACAGAAGGGGAAGTACATATTTAAGGTATAGAACTAGGACCCCTTACTGAACTCAACTCAGTGACAGGACCTGCATAATGCATTTTGTATTGGTTATCTGTTGGAATCATCACCACCTTGACAAGGACCCTGACTCTCATGGATGCGGAATAGTATCACTGCGGTGGTGGGAAGGCAGGCTGACTTGGGTTAAACAACTTAATTTCAACCTTGAATTCATCACATTCCATTCATGTGTTCTTGGGCACACTATTGATCCTCTCTAAGCCTCAGTGTTCTCATCTGCAAAATGGTGGTATGAATAGGACCATCCTCATACTATGGTAGTTTGCACACAAAGATCAAAGATAACCCACATGCCAAACTTACCATAGTGCCTGGGTTACAGTAAATATAAATACATACATACATTAATCTTTAAAAGCTACTGTTGTTGTTGCTATGGAATACAGCCCAGATTCCAACGCCTGTGCTGTCCCTCACAGCCCACTGTCTCCCCCATACAGAGTGGGAGGTTAGCTCAAGGAACACACCAAGTTTAGCTCTCCTATGGAAGCAATAAACACAATGTGTGGCCATCCATCCATCCGAGAGGGAGGGCTGGTTATGGCCTTGCTATGCCATGATCCAGGGACCTTACCTTTGAAGGAGAGGTTGGCCACCTCACTGAAGTGGATCTATTATTTAATGTACATAAAAAAGTTTTGCCTGTGGCATAATTGGCACAATGAATGATAAGGCATCCATTTCCCTAAGTATACAGCTGACTGTAGGAGCTTGGAAAGACAGAAAATATCTAAGGATCAACACACCCCAACTTCCCTGAGCAGGTTCACCAGCAGCTATGGGCCCTGTGGCAAAACCAGGTGCACAACAGCTGTAGACAGAGAGGCACATCATGATGCTGGCCCAGAGTTCAGGAACTTAAGCACCATAGTCTACTCTCTCTCATACAGGCTCTGGGAGGAGTTAAGATGATTTTTATATACAATAGATATGGCAGTTATGTTCTAAAAAGTCACTGTGAATAATGAATTAGCAAATAGTGAACCAATGACCCCAGTGGAAATACAGGGTTAGGTTCCTGCAAGCATCTAGTCACAACATTTCTGTCCATCAATCAATGTATAACCTTCTTTTATGTGTGTTTGTGTTTAAAGATAATTTTTTAACATATACTGTTTACTTATTAACATTAAACTCATAACCAACAGCACTGTAACTCATGCCTGAATGAAGTTACCTAATACATATACTTTCTCCATAATGTACGTCACAGCCTTCTGTACTTGGGGACACTAAAAGCGCTTCAGGATTACACTTGTGGGCCATTCTAAAGAGCAAAATTGCCAACAAAAAGTGTAAAACTGCAAAAAAAAAAAAAAGGCACTAAATACCACTAAAAGAACATTGATTGTATTATGAGACTTGAAACAATAAGTTAAAGTACGACCTAGTTGACACAAGAACATGCACGTCACACGACTCAAATTTTTCACTGCTATGTGCACATCTGCAAATAACAACAAAAGTGCTGTGAGTACCGGTTTGGGCGTTACAAATACATTTTAGTGAGTAGGCAAATTCACAAATACAGAATCCTCAAATAATAAAGATGAAATCTGTATGTGTGAGAGTGTAGACATATATATATATACATTTATACATCCTATCACGTGTATATGCATACATGTTACATGTGTGTAAAAAATGCTTTAGCCTAGCTTCTGTACCATACTTACTCAAAATATGTTATATTATTATTATTGTTTCATATGAAAATCTGTCACTAGGCAAAAGTAAATCCTCATTTTCACTAACTAAACAAGCAAGAAATTGCAAATACAGTCAATAGTCAGAGGTTAACAACATTTTCTTCACTTTGAAAAAACTGAAAAAAAAAAAAGCAGGTAGAGAGTGTAGCTGTTTTAAGAAAACGTGCAGAAAAAATATGTGGATTCTTTCTCTCGGCCATCAAAATGGGAAGACTTTCAGCCTTCTCTCTCAGAAATTTATGCTTCAAAATTATGGCTGACATCTTTTACCCAGCCACTGCATTGACAGGACCCCAGGACTGCGCTGGGCTCACTGGCTGACACATCCCACTGTGCAGCACTAAGATCTCACTCTCAAGCACCAGGCATTTGGCAACTAGTATGTGCAGAATGTACCAACTAGTTAGTGCAGATCACTGTCAGGGACTTGGAGAGAGAGAAAGAAGAGACACTCATGCCCTCCAAGGACACTCCTTCCGTTTGGAGAGGAGAAATACATCCGCAAGCACAGGTGCAGCAAATTGTTTTGCAGTGTTGCTCAGCAAAAAGTAACACTAACATCAGTGGAAGCTAACATGCAGCATTATGTAGCACTTAGTATGTGCCAAGCACTCCCCCTTCTTCTCCCTTTGACTTTGAGCAACCACCCTATGAGGTAAGGGGCCAGTCATACTCTACTTTCCCCAGAATGAGGCTGAATTCCAAAGGTCAAGGAACTCTGCCCCGTGACCCATAGCTACTGGAGCAGAAGTGGATCCAGAACTGTCCTAAGAGTTCGAGTGACTCAACCTGGAGTAGAAAGTCTGTGAGGCTGGAGAGCAGAGACAAATTTCTGAAAGAAAGAAAGCATTTCTTCTCCAAGCCCGTGCTTGTTCACATAGCACACAAGCTAGCAGAAAGGTAAATTCCTTAGGACAAGAAGAATAAGGGCCCCTCAAATGCCCCAACACACGCATACACACAACTTTAACACTTTTACATCAGCCTGGAAGACACCTCTGTTCCCCTTCTAAGTGGCAGAGAAGCCCTCCCTGTCCAACATGAGTCTGGTTGGATATGCCTCCCAGGTGCTATTTGACATTTAAGCCCAGTTTATTTCTGCCTCATCCCAGAGCAGAGGCTTCTACCAACTCACCCAAAGATTTATATTAAAAAGGTCCTCAGAAATGACTATAAAGTGCATTTGTCTCCCTAACAGAACAGAACACTCAAGACAAGCCGGGCATGCCTATGGGTGTGTCTTGAGAATAGCAGGAACGGATTCACTCAGAACCAGTACCCTTCTTCCCCTGCTGTGCCCCTTCTGAACAAGTCATCTGGTCAACCCCACTCAGGTGTCCCCATTAACTAAGCTTTAACTAACTAAAGTCCCAAAGAGAAAAACCTCCTCATTCATGTTTCTAAATTGTCTTCTTCATGTGTATTCATCAAATTAATCTCTTTTTTTAAGTATAAAAGTAACGCATTCTTATTGAAATAAATTCAGACAATACGTAAGTGGAGAAAATAAAAAGCAAAAACGCCTTCCTTCTCAAGATAAATACTGCTAACAATTTACTGAGTATCCTTACAAGGCTTTTGCTACACTAACACAAAAAGTATGTGTGTGTACACAACACTTTCATTTTTTAAGTAAAATTAATTACAAATTTTTGTAGCTTGTTTACATGCAATACACAATGGAGACCTTTCCATGTCAGAGTCTCTGTATTTACCTCATTCTTCTGAGAATATGCACAGTAGTCCATTATATGGATACACCATCATTTATCTAACCAGCAGATTTCTCTGTGCTGATGGAGATGTCCTGTATCTGCACTGTATATAATCTGGTAGCCACTGGCTGCATAAGGTTATTGAGCACTTGAAATATGCCTCATGAGGCTGAGGGACTGAATTGTTCATTTTTAATTTTCTTTAATTTGATTAATTAAAATTTAAATGTAGTCACATGTAGCTAGTAGCTACTTTACTGGACAGTGCAGATCTAATGAGTCCCCTAATTGAAGGGCATACATTAGTTTTTCCTAAATTGTCTCCATTAGATATTCTGATTGGATGCACATTTATGTGTGTGTGAATACCTGAGTTCTGACACCTCATTATTCTCTAAATGAGGTTTCCTCCAATACCTTGTGTTCTTTATTAATAATAAGCCAGGTTCCTATAAACTGCATTCACTTCTGATGGAATAAAAGGTAGACGTGCCCATATATTTGCTGCAAATAGCCCTAAGGTGCAGAACTTCCTACATGCATTCAGCATCCTTTATGAAGTTGCATAGTTGTCCTGAAACCACCAGACAGGCTGGAGTGTCTACAAGGTGATTCTGCTGATAGCTAGGCTCCCACCAAGGAGGTACCTGCACTAAACCCCTACTTGGGAAGAAGGGTCTGCTGGCTGCCTGGCATGAACGAGTTGGCAGCAACCTTTTTACTCACTGCTTACAATATTGCATCATTAATAGTGCCCATATTAAAGCACGGCAGGCAGTATTTTAGTCTGTTTCTTAATGTCCCTCAATTACCCATTTCTATCTGTTCCTGCCTATCCCCAGAAAAGCATAAATAAGGGGTTTGGCTGCACTTCACGTAATTAGGCTGTGACCAGAGCTAATCTGCTGCGATGGATGATGCGTGTGTCCTCAGGACTATCTCTTAATACAACATGGGGAGGGAGAGCTTGATGCCAACCTCACTGGGCCAGCATGAACAATGAGCTGATGCTGGAGTGGGATGAGAGGAGGCAAAGGAAATGAACAGCTGTATCCCTCCAGCATGAAACACCGCACTGGCCCCCGGGCAGTTATCACACACTCAGCCCCTTCCTTCAGACCTGCTTTGCAGGGGCCACTGTCATGCTCCTGGGAAGGAAGAAGATGGTGGGTGTTTGGTTTGTTTTTATGACTTCTTCAATGAACTTAATAGATTTTTTTAACCTAATGAATATAAAATTCTAACCAGTTACATCCTTCCAAAGGCTCTTCTCATCTTTGTTAACATCCACATATATTTTACTTTTATTGCCGGAAGAAAATTGTAGCAGCATCAACAGACCTCTAAATAAAGGAAGGGAAAAAATCACCCATGATGCTGAAAGCCCTACAAATCAAACTGTTTTCATTTTTCTGTGCTCCCTTTCTGTCTTGTTCATGTGTATACATAATTTATGTCTGAAACTGCTCTACTGTCTTCAGTTCTAGGTATACAGTGAATGGAATTAAATATAACTCAACCCTCCAGCAGATTTTCTTCTGGGCCCTAGGCTCTCTTATTTCTTCCACTTCTCCCTGGCCTCTGACCATTTCCATTTCTCCAGGTCTTGCTCTAAGATTAATCCCTGTGCCCCTTTTGGACCATGGATAGATTGACTCACTCTGGCCAACTGGTGCTCCCTTGTGGATTTCCCCTCCTACCCCCGCGAACCCTTGCAGACACAGTAAAGCCCCTATTGGGTGATTTCAGCTGATGGACATTATGACTGGTGGTTCCTCTGCCATACTTGGCTGTTAAACATTTTAAATAACACCCCTGATATACCCATGTTTATCTGCTTTAACTTAACTCACTTTTGACACTCACTTTCCATGCCCCCACGTTTGATTGTTTTACTTGTGTCCACCTAACCTCTGTTTATCTTTGCATTCCTCATCCTAGACAAACCAGTATACTCAATTCATTGAGGTCCCCTGGCTCCTGTGACTTCTAGGCCACCATTTTTCTCTTTCCCTCTTCTCAACAGCTTCCTCTGGACCTAGAACCTCAGTGAAGCTGGCTGCAATCTGCAGAATAAATGCAGTCTTACTTTCCGCTTTTTAAACTTACTTTTCTCCAAATGCTGCTGTATAAGCCTCTCAATTACAGTTTTAGGTTTCTATTGAATGAATGTTCCATAACTTCTTAACTATTATCCTAAACCAATGGTTCTCAATAGGAAGCAAAGTTGCACCCCCCACTGGAGATAATTCACAATGACATTTTTGGTCATCACAAGTTGGGGGGTGCAACTCATTTAGTGGATCAAGGCTAGGGATGCTTCAAGATACCCTACTAAGCACAGGGCAGACCCCACCACAAAGAATCATCATGCCCAAAATGATAACAGTGCTACGGTGGAGAAACCCTCCCCTAGTATTACACATTCAGATTTTCCCAGGCTTTTGTCATGACATTCCCATGAATCCTCAGGTCCATCTTACTCACTGTTGCATGCCCAGTGTCTCACACAGTACCTGGCCTGTGGTGGGCTTTGTGAACATGGTGTTTTATTTCTTTGGGATTACTTCTTTAAGGAAAATTCCCATAGAGAAGTTTATGTTGATGCAAATGGTTTTGCCATGTTTACATCAGTTAGTATATACTCCTTCCTTCATTGTAACTTATTTTTACATTATTTTTTGTATCAATTTCCACTTGGAGTGGATTATAGACTGCCATTTTTAATAACTTTGCACAAAGACGCACAGACGACACATAAGCTCTGCTAGCTCATTGAGATTCTAGGCCTTGCTTCTGCCCTTCTCTCAATGCCAAGGCCATCCTTCCATTGTTATGACTAATGTTTATTCACATCTGTTTATAAATTACGTGTTTCTACTTTTGGGGTAATTTCTACAAGGTTGATAGTGAGCATTCTGATTTCAGTGCTATGAAAAGTGAGTAATTAGTAGTGGGACCAGGGTAAAATAGAGAAGTTACACCATCTAGACGCTGAACATAGGTGATGGTAAATCTCTGAAGAAGTTTTATAAACCCTTGAGAACCATCAGCAACTATGTATGGTTTTTAATTCCAACATTATTTTCTATAAAATAGGGATAATAATACCTATTCCACCTCATTGGTAGGCTCCCTGTTTGCAACTACTATGAACCAACCAGAGATGATGACCAGGAGGAGGTTACAGTCAGCATAAGACAATGGAGAATGCTTTGGGGGCTATGATCAGAGCAGTCCAAGAAAATTCACCCCCTTGAGAACCTACTTTGGGGCTAATTTATCTGAATATCAAGTGTATAATCAAAGTAGAATTACAGAATCCTCACTGCACATGCACACACACAAAAGGGAAAATGTGTATTTTTTCCACAGTGCTCTATTTTGTTGAGCATCTATTTTATACCAGGCTCTGTGAATGGAGAGAGAAAACACATTGAGCATACATTCAAATGAAGAGAGAGAATCATGGCAAACCATTATTTCATCCACCATGTACTGGGTGGAGTCCTAAATTCTTTAGATGTAATTTAATCCTCACAATCACCCTTTAGTATCAGTACTGTTATACATTATTTGATAAATGTGGAAATCTAATAAGCAAGAGGTGTAATTTAAACTCAGGTAGCCTGCCTCCACTCTTAACCACTAAGCTATACTCTCTCTTGAGACAGATTCAGAAAAAAGTAAGTATATTAACATACAACCAAGATAGGATTTATCCCAGGTATACAAGGCTGGATTAATATCCAAATACAATTAATGTAATCTATCATACAAACAGGCTGAAGAATAAAATCATATGATCATATCAATAGATGCAAAAAAAAAGCATTAGGCAAAATCCAACACCTATTCATGATTAAAAACTCTTAGCAAACTAGGAACAGAGATGAATGTGATATGATAAAGAACATCTACAAAATAACCTACAGATAACATCATATTTAATACTAAGAAACTCAAAACTTTCCTGCTAAGGTCAAGAACAAGTCAAGAAGTTCCCCTCTCATCCCTCCTTTTCAACATTGTACTGGAAGGCCTATCTAATGCCTAACTAAATCCTATCCAAAGATAAGAAAAGGAAATAAAAGGTACACTAATTGGGAAGAAAGAAATAAAACTGCCTTAGTTTGCTGATAACATGATTTTCTATGTAGAAAATCTGAAGGACACAACAAAACTCATAAAAATAATAAGTGATTATGCCAAGTTTGCAGGAGACAAGGTTAATATACAAAAGTCAATCACTTTTCAATATATCAGCAATAAATAAGAGAAATTTGAAATTAAAAACAGTGCCATTTACCTTAGCACTTGCAAAAATGAAATACTAAGGTATAAATCTAACAAAATATGTAAAAAAATCTATGTGAGAAAATTACAAAACTCTGATGAAAGAAATCAAAGAACTAAATAAATGAAGAGATACTCCATGTTCATGGGTAAGAAGATTCAATATTGTCAACATGACAGTTCTTCCCAACTTGATCTATAAAGCAAACAATCCCAACCAAAATCCCAGCAACTTATTTTGTGGCTATCAACAAACTGATTCTAAAGTTTATAAGAAGAGGCAAAAAAAAAAAAACAACTAGACTACCCACCACAACATTGAAGAATAACAAAGTTAGACAACTGACACAACCCAACTTCAAGATTTACCATAAAGCTACAGTAATCAAGATGCTGTGGTACTGATGGAAGAACAGACCAAAAATATTACTGGAACAGAATAGAGAGCCACATAAATAGTCAGTTGATCTTTGAGAAAGGAGCAAAGGCAATACAATAGAGCAAAGATAGACTTTTCAACAAAAACTATACAGCTGGAACAACTGGGTAGCCACATGCAAAATATCAAATCTACACACAGACATTACATCCTTCACAAAGAATAACTCAAAGTGGATCAGAGACCTAAATGTAAAACCGAAAACTGTAAAACTCCTAGAAGATAACATAGGAGAAAATGTAGATTGCCTTGGGTATGTCACTGGCTTCCATCCAAGGCATGATCCAAGAAAGAATTGATAAGCTAGGCTTCATTAAAATTAAAAACTTCCACTCTGCAAAAGACACTGTCAAGAGAATGAAAAAAAATAAGCCATAGACTTGGAGAAAATATTTACAAAAGACATATCGGATAAAGGACTGTTATCCAAAATATATAAATACCTTTTAAAACTCAGCAATCAGAAAATAAACAACCCAATTAAAAAATAGGCCAAAGACATTAACAGACACCTCACTAAAGAAGATATACAACTGGGAAATAATCACACTGAAGATGCCCAACATTATATGTCATTAGGAAAATACAACTTAAAACAACATTGAAATACCACTACACACCTACTAGAATGGCCAATATCCAAAACACTAATAACACCAAATGCTGATGAACATACAGAATAACAGGAACTCTCATTGATTGCTGACAGAAAGTAAATAGCACAGCCACTATGGAAGACAATTTGGCAGTTTCTTACAAAACTAAACATACTATATGATCCATCAGTTGCACTCCTTGCTATTTCCCCAAAGAAGGTGAAAACTTAATTTCCATACAAAAAACCTGCACACAAATACTATAACAGCTTTATTCATAATCACCAAAACTTGGAAGCAAGCAAGATGTCCTTTAGTAGGTGAATGGATAAATAAACTGTGGCACATCTGGACAATGGAATATTATTTAGCAAAAAAAAAAAAGAAATGAATTATTAAGTCATGAAAAGACATGGAGGAAACTTAAATACATATTACCAAGTGAAAGAAGCCAATCTGAAAATGTATGATTCTAATTATATGACATTCTGGAAAAGGCAAAACCATGGAGACAGTTAAAGGATCAGTGGTTGCCTGAGGTTAAGGAGAAAGGAGAGATGAAAAGGCAGAGCACAGAAGATTTTTAGGGTAGTGAAATATTCCAGAGGCTACTACAGTGACAGATATATGCCATTATACATTTATCCAACCCATACAATGTACAACACCAATAGTGAACCTGAATGTAAACTATGGACTTTAAGTGATAATGATGTGTCAATGTAGGTTCATCAATTGTAACAAACACACCATTCCGGCACAGGATTTTGATAGTAGGGGTGGCTGTGTATATGTGGGGGCAAGGGGTATATGCAAAATCTGAATACTTTCTACTCAATTTTGCTGTAAACCTACAACTGCTCTAAAAATAGAATCTATTTAAAAACTGAAAAAAACAGATGCAATCAAGTACAAACCTGTCTCCCTATCCAGCCTCCTATCTTATCACCATATCAACACACACACAACCCCCTCCTCCATACACACACAATGATCACCATTCAGATACAACCAGGTACATCCTGACTCTCTCTGGCTATGCTGAGCCAGCTGCCATTTTCTCTTCACCCTCTCCCTTTGAACCTCTGATTTCTCTGCTTGGAATCCTCCTCCCCTCCCCTACACCCCCAGCTCTGTTTGACCATCTCCAATCTCTGGTTCAGATGCCACCTTTGGGCTTCCCTACCACTCTGGGCCAGATGCTCTTTCCCCATACTCCCAAATCAAATCAGAGCTCACTCCGCTATCCCAGCACTTGCTGTTCTGCACATTAACTCTATTCTTAATTCTCTGCCTCTCCCTGGTGACAGGCCAGGGTGTAAAGTGGGTGTCCAGGCATCTCAGAACCTCATGCAGACCCTGGCACATAGCAAGTGCCCACCAAATGCTAGCATGAACTTAAAACACTTGAGTAGTACGCTGTTGACCCTAAGGCATCCTGTTTCCACTGCTTCCTATATGGGTGACCCTCCTGCTCTGGGCCTCAGCTTCCTCACTGTAAAATTAATAATAATAATAATAATAATAATAATAATAATAATAGCAATGCCTATTTCATTGGTTGTTGTGAGAACTTAATGAGTTAATATATGCAAAATTAACATATATAAACAAGAAACCATAGACTGTGGAGGAGGTGAACTTCTTCAGACTTCTAAATTGCTTTTGGCTTCTTCTACTGCACATAGTAACAGATGATGTCACAGCCTTGCCTTCCTCCCACCAATAACCTTCACTCTCAGGATAATATCCAAACCCTCCCTGTGGCCCAGTCTGTCTCCTGTTCTCATCTCCTGTTCTTGGTCCAGTCACTTCAGTCGCCTCACTATTTCCACTATATTCTTGCTTCAGGAATTTTACATTTGTTCTCTGCTCTGCCTGGCATATTCTGTCCCCCTAGACCCACATGGCCGTGTCCTCCACTACAGGCAGATCTCAGCTGAAATGTCCTCTCTCCAGGGGACCCCTCAACCCTCCACCTCTATGGAAAAGAGCATCCTCATCACACTGTATCCCTCACAGTGCCTTGGTTTTTGTGCAGCACTTACGACTAACGGACTTTCTTTGCTATTTGTTTCTCCCACTGAAACAAAAGCTCTGTGAAGGCAAGGACTTGGTTGTGTCCCACTGCTGTTTTCCTGGTGCCTTAGAACCATACCCGCCACATAGTGGGCACTCAATAAATGTGCTGAATGAATGAGTGAATGAATGAATGAACAGATGAATCCCCTGATACAGTGGGGAAGGGAAGGAAATTGTCTTGGATTTCTTTCTAAATTCCTTCTCCAATTCCTGCAGCCACCCTGTACTCCAGAACCAAGAGAATGAGCACAAGATGGCAAACCACCAGCATCCCCCCTCCAGCTTATTAGCTGCATGGCCATAGGTCTTAGCTATATTACCTGCATAATGGGTACAGTCTTAGCACTCACCTCAGTGCTATCAGAGTAAATAAGGTGATATGAGGAAAGGACTTACAAGGCAAGTTACATGGCAGTTGTTACATGTTTTTCACGATTAATATTATAATATTATAATTGGAGAGCCTTCCTGTGCCCCCCACCATTCAGCATGCAGGCGACTTGTGAATATAAAAAAAAAAAAACTATTTAAATCCCGCTTCCTCTTTTTAACCATACAGCATTCATATGCTTACCCACAGTCTGCTCCCCTGGGGATGTCTGCCCCCAAGTAAAGGTTGTCAAACATTTTAAATGTTATTAAATTGTCCAGTAAATGGGAATGCTCAAAGCAGAGAGCCAGTCAATCAGGATTATTCGAGAGCTTCAAAAAGACAGAAGGAAACCATTATTAGGTTTAAGAATATTGCGTTCCTTCTCCCACACAGCCTTTATCTAAATCTTCATTTAATTGGCAGCCTTCAGCACTGTCAGAATTGCATTCTGAGAACCAGGAGAAGTTTTCAAACATGCACGCAATGTTGTATGCTCAGCTCACAACTACTCAAGGGAAGGATCCTTTTTGCAGGGGATTTGGGGAATGCCATATCACTGACACTGCAGGGGCTGGGGAACTGGTCTTGAATCAGAGAGGAAACCAACACCACCAAGTAAATTCAAACACACCCTCTGAGGTTTAAGGCAGAGAGAATCGGACCTGCTGTCTCCCCACACTCTACAGGGGGCTCCTTGAGGACAAGAATTGGTCCCTTCCATCTCCGTATCCTCAGAATCTCCCCTCTGGACTCGTATCCCATGCCCCCTCTACATGTGCCAGCACCAAGCCCTGGGCTTCAGCCACATCCCACGTCAAGCAACTCACAGCCTTCCCAAGTCACAACTGCCAGCTCCCTCCATTCCATGCCTTCCTTCCTACTGAGGGCTTTGTGCAAGCACATCTGACTGCCTACTTCCTGCTGATCCTTTCAAACATCCATTGTCCGCACCAGAAAGCCGTCCTTCCACCTCTTCTTTGCACTCCTTCCCCAGGTAGGGCCAGCCACTCCTCTGTGCTCCCAAGGGGCCTGAAGCTGATAACACTTTATGTCTTTAGTTTTTTAATTTTATTTGTACCAAGGCACTATAGGAAGTGTGCAAAAACCTCAGTGTACAGCTCAGTATTTTCTACAAGGTACCATGCAACTGGGGTCAAAAAATAACACACTATCAGGTTCTCAAAATCCCCCCTCTGCCTTCTTTACAAGCTCTTTGGAAAACTATCTGGTGGTATCTATCAAAGCCAAAACTGGTTTTCCAAGCAGCCAGATTCCCAGGCCCTTCATCCAATCTTGACAATATTGACTTTTGTCTGTCTGTTTCACCTTCCGAATCTGAATAAAATGCTGGGGTCAGGGACTATAATTTGGTTACCTCCTTATGGCTGCTTGCATCACAGAATCAGCACATGATAGGCTCTCTATAAATGCTGAACGAATGAAATGAGTGAATGAATGAATGAGAGAGAGAGAGAGAGAAAGGTAATGAGCATGCACTCTCATTTTGGAAAATGGTCTTGAATTTCTTCTGATCGATGCTTTGTGCACTTTTCTCATTTGGAACCCACAGTAGTGGCACAATTCTGAGTTCCCATCAGAACTCACAAAAGACCAGATGTCCTCTAGAGATTGTCAGAGGAAAAAAAGGCTTTAAAGGTCATCTGTTTTAATCAGAAAAAAAAAAACAGAATTCTAGGTAAAGCAGGCCAGTTAAATTGGTTTGACAACCAACCTCAGCAGCAAATGCAGCTTCCAGCCTCTTCCTAGACTGGTTCATTTTCCAAGATCTGTGATTTCTAAATGAGGAGTAGGATCAAAGGTCAACCTTACCCCCTGGGGCACAAGCTAAGTATGTGCTGTAATCACATCGCAGAGTGAACTTCAAATGCCCACAGTGTAGTGACGGCAACCACCTATCTATCTTCAAACCAGATGAATGGCTTTCTGATGCCATTAATCAGAAAAGAAGACGTACAAAGAGCAGCCGATCCTTATTTAACCAAGCTCTCCTTATCCCAGTCATGAATGAAAAGCACATGCACAATCCTGGCCCTGGTGAGAAAGAGAATCTGCTGGAAACTGCCAGAAGCCTGCTATTTTCCTGTAATCTTTCAGAGCCAGGAGGTGTCACCGGTGACAGTCAGGAATGACAAACAATGCTTTTCTAAAGCACAAGACTCCAGGGAAATGGAGATCCAACTCTACAACGTAATCCCTCCTCCCTAGAACCTGAGCCTTGCTTGGAACAATGAACTCCTTGGAAAGTGCTGTGACATTCGCATGTTCTGAGAACTTTGCTTTGATGACTGTGACTGGCAGAGGAAGGCAGCAACAATAGGTGGGCCCAGCAAGTTGCTACTTTCAAAATGCAAATTTTAACCTATAGCCTTCAAAAAGATGAAAGGCCCTCAAATTTTTTCTGATTGGACAAAGCTGGTCCTTCCTGAATTCTCAGTCCTGTCTGATTGTTCCTCCAGGCCAGGATCACATTTCTAGCAGCTTGTTCAATCATCATTACCAGCGACCCATCCTAAATCCTAAGGTCCAAGGCCAGAACCACCCTCTCCTCTGACCCTGACTGGGAAATCATGTGGTGTTTCTCCTATCAACTGTGCTGCCTTGGAGAGGCACTGATGGCAGAGAAAACCCGCAGGGCAGCTGTAATGGAAAGTTATAAGGCCCAGCTCTACTCCCTACTCATGTGGCTTTGTTCCAATGGAGTCCCCTCTCTGAGCCTCAGTTTCTTCATCTGTAAAGTGGGAAGGCCATGCCCTTCTGATAAAGGATTGCAATAATGCACAATAAACTCTTTTCTCTGGACTTGACAGAAGGAATTTAATGAATAGACACCACCTCTCTCTCCCAATAAAATTGCAATAATAGTCAGGAGATTCAGATTTGAATCCTGATTCTGCCAATTATCCCCTGACGAAGACAGGTTCCTGAGGTTCAGGTTTCTTAACTGTAAAACGTCATCTCTAGCCTCCTGAGGGTTGAGTGAAGATCAATGAAGATGTTGTATGTGAGCATGCCCCACCAATGGTGAACTCCTCAGCCATAAAATGAGATGAATAATAGTAACTCCAACATTCAGAAAGTTGAATCAAACACTCTGTATGTAAATACTTAGCTGAGTGCCTGACACATAGATGATGTTTCATAAATGTTATTTTTTAACTTAGATAATTATTAGAGTGTCATTTAATTAAACAATAATTATTAGAGCACAAATGATAATGGTTGTTCTTAGTCTTACCACCAAAGCAAATTCAAGTTCTGTCCTTGGAGACACTATGTCAAGCTGACGGTGTCTCCCTGGGGCCCCTCCTGCCAAGGGAATGTGTCTAATGGGGGGTGCTCTCTACAACTGCCCCTTTCCCCCAAAAAACCATACAACAGGTAGAGACCAGCTGTGCCAGATAAGGCTCATTAACACAGAAAGAGAAAGCCCATTCTAGCCTGGCAAAACACACCCCTCAATTTCACCTGTTTTTTCCCATTTACTTCTTTAACTTTCTGACTTAAACTGCTCCACTGGGCCTTCAACCAGCCTGAACTGGTTCTCTTGCAGACTGGAGCCTCAGAGGGTGCCTCTACTGCCCAGTGTGCAGATTGATTTTTACACTGTGCAAAATCAATCTTGGGCGTGCAATTTCTCTGGTGGCTCAGCCTCAGAGAGAATGCTTCCTTGGCAGGTTCCGCAATTGCAAAGGGCAGAAGTAAGCAGGCTGAGCACCATGCAGCTTGCCGGCAGCCAGCGCTAGAGAGGCAGGGGGATTTGGAAGGAGAGCAACCAGAGAAAGGTGTTCAGTTGAAGCTCTTCATCCCAACAGTGGAACACTTGGGGGCTCAGTTAATCCTGAACCAAAATAGCCAGGGTAGGGGTTGCTCTCTGAAAGCCTAAGTGGCTGGGTTATTAAGGCTTTTAGGGTTCCTCATGCCGAGTCTGCAGTGTGCAGACTTCTCCAAGCATCAATTATAAGAGCATAAAGCTTTCTGGAATGGAGAAAGGGTGATGAGTTCGTGGTGCTTGCTGGGGTCTGATGGATCTTCCTTCGCCCCCTCCAAATCTTCCAAGTACTTCATTACTTTGCTCCCCAGCTATTCTCCAGTGCCTCCGAAACTCCTAACTTTGCTTTAATGAGCAGCCTCTGTTTATTAACTCTTTGGTCAAAAAGAAAAAAAAAGTGAAACCCAGTGTATCTCATTTCTTGCAAATTGCAGAAGGTTAGTTTCCATCTAATAAAGCTATGCACCTGGTGTTAAACAAAATCTATTTTCTCCTCAAGGATGGGAGAACTGACCACTTGCTGTCCTGGGCAGTGTGGTTCCAGGTCTACTTCCTAGGGCCACATTGTTTAATTACTTAGCCTCAGTTTCTTGATCTATAGCTTGGGACTGTTTCCCCAGAAATAGCAATTATCGTAACAATTAAGTCATCAAGATCCCTGCCCAGTCTGGATTTATAGTGTACCAGGCACTGTGTTAAGCATGTTACATGCTTCAATTCATCCTCATTAAGAAACCCATGAGATGGAGTTAAACTGTTCCCATTTGATAGATGAGGTAACTGGGGCAAAGAGAGTTGTATATGGGATTTGCTCAAGGTCACAGGGCAGTGGGAGCTGCGAGTCAAGCACAGGCAGTCTGGTGTCCTCGTTGTTAACCAGTAATTAATTTTCCTTTTTCCATTTCTCCTTCCAATCCCCTTGCCTTCCCTTTGTTCTCTTACATCACCTCTCCTTCCTAATGTTGTGTCTCTTCCTTACATTTGTACCTGTTTTTAAGCTTGTACATGGTCTGAGCAGTCATTTCATAGGCTCCCCCACTATGTCATGGCCCCCCATGAAGCTAAGTCAACTTCCCATAACTTGACCAGATTGGTCTTCTCAAAGAAGAGAACCAGTGGTCACTCTTTCTTCCTGCAGTATCCAGTGATTTCCCCAGCCCCTCCTTCTTTACCTTCTAAGATAACTGCAAGTTCCTTCTTGAAATTCTCTTTCTTATTTTGACATCATAATACCCCACATCTCCTCCCCCTTATGTGGTTACCAATCCATCCACCCATCATCTATCCAGTTCATTTAACAATGAGCTGAGCTCAGATTCTCTGTAAACTTGGACTAGTATTTTACTTCTCTGATTTTCTGTTGTCTCAGTTGTAAAACAAATATTAAGAGCATCACTTATAGGATTGTTGTTGTTAAATGGGACAGCAGATGTAAGGAAACCTGGCTGAAAGAGGTGTTCAGCATATATTTATTGTTCTATTGCTAATTTTCTCCCACTCGGTCAACCTTTAATCTTGAAATCATTTCTGGCAATTTTTTCTTTCTTCCCCCTCAGGTCATTCATCATCAAGCCTCTAAAATTGGCCCTTTCTTTTCAACACTTCTTTTGACCTTTATTAGCTCACAAGCTGGACTTCTCGCCTTGGGTTTTACGGCCCAATCCATCTTCCATACCACCCCCAGATTAATTTTTCAGAAATATTATTTTCCATTATGTTATTCCCTTCTTCAAAACCTACACTGAATCTCCACCAGCTATTTTTTTCAATCTTCTCCTTCGTTCACTTTTTCAAGTTTATTATATTTTTCATTATAAATGTAATACACGTACATCAATGGAGATTTATAAACTAGAAGGGAAAAAAATCACTTAGAAACTCATCACATGAACAAAACTGCAGTTAGGATTTTGAAAAATTTCCTTTTGGACTCTACCCTTCTCCTTTTCCACATATAGAAGCTTTTTGCTTATTTGTTTGTTTAGTAGGAATCCTACTCCACACACATTCTCCTGTTCAGTATTCATTTCTCACTTAAATGATTTTTTCATGTCATCACTGTCTTCATAACTGCCCTCTTGAATGCCTGTGTAATATTCCATAGAGTTGCTTAACCAGTTTCCATTTGCTAGAAATTTAGCTTATTTGTCAAGCACTTAGGAGAGCCAGGCACACGGCAAATACACAATAAATGTTGGCTATTGTTATTATTTCCAATTTGTGCTATCACATATAATGCAGAGAAGTATTTCTGTACATCTTTTTCTGTATTTAGTTCTGTTTCTTTAATGGTCAGATGTAGATTACTGGCTCAAAGAACATTACTGCTTTTATGCCTTTTAATACTGACTACAGCAGATGCCGACAGCTTCCCACCCCAAGCCCATATCCCTTCTGGCCTTTCATTAGAGGGCTGACCCATATTCCACTGCAAGAATCTACACCTCTTTGCTGAAGGCTTTCTCTGGGACCAGAGGCCACACACAGCAGTCCAGCAGTGCTCAAAATCAATGCCATCTGGGGCAGTCCAAAAACGATGCCCACAGAGATTTGTGGCATAAAGTCCGGAGCTTCCTTGCCCCTCAGGCGGGATAACTGAGGTATTGCACACTGGCTCCCAAAGGTCCAGGCACCGGCAGTCCCATTGGTTGCATAATAGACCCTTTATGTGGCTGCTCTTCCTTCTGTACTTTGCTTTGCTTCCCCACCCACCCTACAGTTCTCCCTGGATCACCTCTCAGATGAATTAATTGCAATTAAATTCTCCTCTCAGAATCTGGTCTTGAAGGAACTCAGACTGAGACTGTGACACTTACAGACAAATGGCTAACAACCAAGGTCTGCTAAATCCTGTTCATTCACCTTCTCAAAGAACCAACTTCCATTTTCCAAGGCTCATTGTTTGCGAGACCAAGACTTAACAAGGTTGTCTTGAATCGCCAGCCCAACCATATCAGGCAGATATTGCCCTCATTTCATAGATTTGGTAACCTAGGCACAGAGAGGTTATGCAACTTGTCCATGGCCACATAGCTCTGCTGTGGCAGAGCTGGGATTCAAACAGTATTTCCACCTTCCCCCAAGACCTGAGCCCTTAACCCACACAGTGTACTGCCTGGCACTGCCCGACAGTGATATCAGAATCCTTTGGCTAAAATAACACTGATACTATTATTAGCTGACATTCCTGTAGCAGTGATCCAATTTCATACTGCCTTCACATTCACTGTCACTCAGAACAGCCTCCTCGTTGCCCTCTGAACATGTTACAAGTATTTCTATCTCAAATTTGGGCTATGCTTCCCTCCAGCTGGTAACACCCTCCCTCCCTTCACTGTCTGGCTAAATTCTATTTCCCCTACTATGGTCGTGATCCCACACCATTTTCTTCTTACTCTGCCCGTGTCCACTACTGACATTCCTGACTCTCCCTGACTCAGTTTCCTCATCTGTAGGTGGGGGCGATGGTAAGACCTACCTGATAGGGTTGAATGAAAGCCTCTAGCACAGAGCACATTTCATCAAAGGCAGGTAACAAACGGCATCTCTGCATACTACCACCTTGACCTCCTATAACCTCTCCTCCCACGAATTTCTAGCCCTCAACTGACCACGATTTCTTTGTGCCACATTTCACAGTCCATTTCTAGTAAGGCAGCATGAGTAAATTAAATGTCATATGTTTGAGGCATCAGAAAAAATTATCCAAAGTTTGTAAACTAGGCCAAAATGACTGATGGCAATCCTTGAATATCATTCAGGGACAAAGGCCATAGGAAGATATCTAGGACCATGCTCTTAGTTCACCGCGTTGTTTACTCTTCTTGATTGAAGGCTCCAGATTTAGAGAAGTTGCCAGTTCCTTGATCCTTGATGATTGTGTCCAAGTAGAGATGCAAATAATTTCTGTCTAGTGTAACAGATAACCCCAAATATTAAGGCATGTGGTACATTAACTAGTTTTTTTTTCCTAACTCAAAAATCTCTTCTTAACATTTCTTTGTCAAATTGCTCATAAACTCTAGCTTCTTAAATGCCCTTTGAAACCATCATCAGATCTTACTGGTTTCCTCATAAACTAATGAATTAATGGTTATATTTACCTAAGAGTCAGGGTTTTTACCTTTTGAAAAACTATACTTGCTACCAGTTGTCTTCACTATACGTTATACACACATACATGTAAAATCAAAGGAGGTAGCTGCCAAGTCAAATGAAGGGTAGCAGCATAAGCCACCCCAAAATACACCACTTTGGCATGAGGATTATTTTGAGCTAAAGGCAACTGAGAAGAAGTAGTTACAAGAAAAGCCTACTGCCTTCCTCCTATTTACCTAAAAGCAGGACATAACTTTACAAAGAAGTCCTCTCTCCCTCCCCAAGGACAAAGGTTAATGTCTAGAGACAATTTGGGATCCTTATCAATGGAGAAGGCACTGACTTAAATCTGCAGAACGAATCTTACTCTTGTTTACCCTGCTTTTCCTGGTTGCCTCCCCATAACTAGCCTCCCATACACCTTTCTTTCTCTTGTCTTTAGTTTAAGACAGTTTTTAAACTGGAGTTCTAAGCCACCTCTTAGAGTTAGTTACTCACATCCCCTGGGTATTTCCTATGTATATATGAGTTGTATGTGTTAATACATTGTTGGCTATTCTCTTATGAATCTATCTTTTTCTAAAAGAGTTTCAGCTAAAAACCTAACAAGGGTTCTGCCTTATCTCCGCAGACTGTCCCGAATGTCTCTTCTGTCCTCACCCCAGGTCTTTGGGTCTGCCTGTGCGGACAGCACACAAACCCAGCTCAGGGTCTCATGGAAGCAAGCATCCATGGTCATAATAGTACCGAGCAGAACCGTCAGCCCCTACTTCTGTGTCTCACTGGTTTTTATTTTACAGTCTCTGTTTTCTTCTGGGGAGCCACATTCCTGGTCTAAGCTTTTGTTTCCCTCCTTCACCCAAGAGAACATCAAGGAGCTCTCTCTCCCTCACAGCACACTGGATCAGCAGTTTGCGAATCTCAGAGGGCGTCAAAGTCCCCTGGAGGGCCAGCGTGAGAAGACACAGATGGCCAGGGCCACCCCAGGAGCTCTGAGTCCGCAGGCTCTGGGGAGGGAATGTGCCTTTCTAACGGCTCCCAGGTGGTGCTGTCTCTGCTGGTCTTGGTGGGCACGTCCCAAGTTCTTAGACCCCGGAGTCCACACAGCTTGTCTTCCCACCTGTGTCCTGTGAATTGCTATCTCATGACGTCCTCTTTGTAAGAGTTCCCTTACCCCTGGGAGTTTGGGAAGAGTGCTTGAAATGCAGGCTTGGGGAGCACCTCTTTGAAACTAAATGCACATTAAAGTCTCAGAGATGATCAGTTCGTGAAAAACAAAACACAAGCTGGTTCACTTCTCTGGGTAACTTCAGAATTTCCCAAAATACTAGCTCATGCAACCTATGTTTTCCAGAACTCTTATTAACCTCCCATAGAAATAGTATCTCTTTGGAATACACTTTACAAAACAGTGCGCTGGAAAAGCAATGCAAGAGGGCTGAATCAGACACTCATGTGGCTTTGTGTGATCCCCTGTTATCACCTGAGAAGGCTTTAAGAATTACAGTGAGCCCAGCAGACCTGTGAGCTGGCCCCATAGGAGACCAGGTCTCAGCCAGAGCCCCTTCCTTCCACAGCTCCTGTCCCAGCCCAAACTATGGCTGCTCCTCTAGACTATAGACCCAGGAAGGCATTTCCAGTCCCTTAGCTGTGCTTTTATAAATCCTCACCTCCCACAATCACAAACAGGCATCCTGGGCTGGTCAGGGGGCAAGCCCTGCTGCCCTTTCCTGTTGCACCACACATGACTAAGAGCTTTGTCACTCTGAATGTTAAACATGAATGAGAAATGCAAATCGGCAACCTAAGGTTAAGGTCAGAGAGGAGTAAAATCCATGCCTAGGGGGCCTGGGAATCAAAGAAGTTCTGGGATGAGTGGCAAGTGCTGATGGAGGAGTGTGCTTGGAATAGGGGTTCTTTGATTTAGATAATGAGTGCGGAGTAAAAGGAGTATGAGCCTTAGGCTTTAGATTGCCTTCTCATTACCAGCCTATGAAAATCTTCAACCCAACCAGTCAAGGGGTGCCAAACATTCTTGCTAATTTGGGTAAATCCTTTCAGCAATCTGGTATCAACTGTAATACAACGACAGCATGTCAATTCAGTTCTCTTGCCCTCTCCCTCTTTCATTCCCTCTCCCATTTTTCCACCTCTCTCCCCCTCCTTCTCTCCCCCTCCCCATCTTCCCTCTCTCTTCTTGAGCCACTTATGATTATTATTTTTAAAAGTCAGCCACTTTAAACACCTCCTTCTCCTATAGTCCCTGGGTCTTACTGCCAGGACCCTATACCAGAGACATCTGGGCCAAATGGGAATAATAACCCATGAGACAAAGATGGATCTTAATTCACTTTGCAAATCAGCAAAACAAAAGCAAAGAAGAATCATTGTTTTATTTCTAATGGGCCAAAGTCACTTGCAACTCTGAATCACTAGGGTTGCCTTTATGAGTGAAACACATGAAAACGGTATAGAAATGGTGAATCAAAAGCCAATTCAGGGCCAGAACTCCCTGGGTGACTTGCCAGCTCCAAGTTTCTCAGCATCTCTCTGCCTTGGTTTTCTGATCTCTGAAATGGGGCAGATGATAGGGCCCTTTCGAGGAACAGCCAAGTTAATATAAGTAAACAAGCAGGATGCCACTAGCAAGTGGTGAGCGCCTGTAGGAAGGGTGGCATGTGTTCAGGGATGGCTCATGCAGGAGCCCCGAGGTTGGACTGCCCAAGGTTTGCTTGTTTTTCAGCTTAACAACAGTTTTATTGAGACATAATTCACTTACTATAAAGTTCACTCTCTTAAAATATGCAATTCTGTGGTCTTTAGTAGACTCACAGAGTTGTGCAACCATCACCACTATCTAGTTCCAGAACATTTCCATCACCTCCAAAAGAAACCCCACACCCACTTGCCATCATTCCTCCTTCCCCACTCCCTGCAGCCCTAGATAACCGCCAGTCTACTTTCTGTCTCTATGGATTTGCTTATTTTGGGCAATAGTTCTTTCTATTTCATGGAATCATACAACATGTGGCCTTATGTATCTGGGAGTGCCCAAGTTTGAATCTCAGCTCCAGATGTCAAAAGCTGTGTGACTTCTATCAAGTTCTCCTGGAACTTCTCCATCTGTGAAATGGAATTAAGTTCATTCTAGATACACCACAGAGTCCTTAGGAGGACTAAATGTGCTGATTTATACATCTAAAGTCTCACCCAGGGCCCAGCTCACAGTAAGCCTCACTTAGGTGTCAGCCTCCATTACTACTACTACTACTACTACTACTACTACTACTACTACTACTACTACTACGATTACTACTACCACTACTGCTAGTCTGCTGTTCTTCTGCCCCAAAGCATGTGACTGGTGGTGGGAATCAACGATGAATAGAGCTCAAAGTACATAGCTCTTGCCCTCCCCAGTGCACAACCTGGTGAGGATTATATGATTACAAAACCAGTTTAAATGAACACAGTAAAGTCTTAGCATATGCACATTTAACTAATGGAAATTGAGCTCTTCCTCCAAAAAGAGAAGGAAAAAGAACAATTTAAATACTGCAATTAAATGCTGTAAAATTATATATTGCCTATATTCTTTATTATGCGCTGTATATTATTGCATGCATTATACACTGTTACACATTGATTACAGTACAGGGCTGCATACACAAAATCAAACACACTGTAATTTAATGGGCAACTTAAGAGATTTCAAGGTTAATGACGACCCTGTGTTTGCCTTAAACCTTGACTTTATAATCTGACCCTCGAGTAAAACGTGACTCTATTGTGTGTCGACAACAATAGCAATTCATAGTGATTCCAGACAAATGAAAGCAACCAACAAGAGTTGGTGGAGCCGAGCGTTAGGCTGCAGGAGATTCCAGTTGGTCAACACCCATTTGCAGAGCACCACTTCTGCCCTCCGCAAGTTCACAGTCTCATTTTGAAAATAAAGCTCATAAGCATACTCCTAAGAGGTTGGTGAGTGGCAGAACTGGGTTAGGGAACAGATGGAAATAATCTCGCAGCCTATCAACCAACAGGTCAGACAGGTATGAGAAGGGTTGTGCTTTCCCTGCCCCCATCCATCCCTTTGCCTGCTTTGTCACCCTTCACCGCACTCATCACCACCTGAAGGAAGTCATGGATCTACCTGTTCATTTTTTACTGTCTCTCGCCCAACCAGTATCGACGTTCATTGAGGCAGGGACTTTGAGGACACTGTTCACTTCCGTATCCCTAGCACCAAGAAGAGAGCTGATCACTTAGTAGGTGGTCAGTAAGATTTGTTGGGAATGAATGAAGGTACTTATTTAGATAAGCTCCACTCTTCTGTCCCCAAAACACCCATAATCTTTTCCTCCAATCTCAACTTGCTTATTCATTAACTGATCAAAAGTAGTGGGAAAATATTCCACATCAAAAATGAGGCCCTAATGTAGCATTCCAGGGCTTTGGCATACTGGTACCATCTAGTGGGAGAGAGTGTATTTGCAGGTGGGTGCTAAACCAAATTCAGAGGGTTTATAAAAACCACCATCATAACTCTTTCTTTGTCATTAGCTCTACTGAGCAAGTTTCCAGTAACACATAATGATGACAATTGGAATCCCTTATACACTCATGCTCTACCCAGGGGGTACACTGCTTGTCCGAGCACCTGGTATGTCTCTTCATTTTTCTGCTCAGAACTTTTCAAAAACCATGGTTGCTCCCAGAGCCACAAAGGTCAGCAGAGAAATTCAGAAGAATTACTGGCCCCAGGGGCCACCTTCAATGTAAGATAGACATGGGTGCACATACCCTAGCCTCCTATCCTGCAGAGGGACCATTCTGATGCAAGTTTTACACAGTTCTTCCAAAGGGCCCCATGAACAATGAGACTCAGTTGCCCACAACAGTAACCAACTCAAAGATAAACTTTTTATTGGCTTTCCTTCTGTCTTGCTTCATGGCCTTCACTCTGTGACCTGGAGTCATCTCCCAAAAGAGCTCCCTGCATCCAAGCCTATGTCTCCATCACTGTTTGGGGGAACTCAACCCAAGATACGGGGTTTAACACCAGTATACCTTTGGGCGGTGAGAAAGCCTTAAGAATTGCGATGGGTACCAGATTAAGTACTATAAAAGTTAAATTATTATGTCTTTTAGAGCTGGTCTAAAAATTATGTTCTACAGTTTTACAGGCATCTTTACCTTGATCAAAGTTAACAAATAATAATCCAATAATTTGTGGCTCTAAAAATGTACCACAATCCTTATGGTGACAAGAGGCCAAAGAAAATGTTTAGTCTTTCACCCTGGCCTCTTCCCTATTCCAATTTAACCAACTGGTGAGGTGACTAATGGTTCACATGAGGGGTAAGCCAACTACAGCCCAAGAGCCAAATCTACATCTGCCTATTTTTGTAAATAAAGTTTTATTAAAACACAACCCTGCCAATTTGTTTACATATTGTCTGTGTCTGCTTTTATGCTACATTGACAGCATTGAGCAGTTACAAGAGAGACCATATATTTACCTGTTAGCCCTTTACAGAAAAATATTACCTATCCGTGGTTTACATCATTGGTTGCCATAGTTTTGGATTCCCAAAAGCAAAATTTCAAGAAAAACAAAAAAATAGAGAATGAACAAAGTTTTGCCAACAACAGTTTACCACTAAGGACAAAAATGCCCTCCGTTTATTAATCAACTTCCTTTCACAAAATATAGGACATTTCATCCCTAAAAAGTAGAAAGATCATTGCATCAGAACAATGGAATTCCCATTCCAAGAAAGAGTAGTAGATAAGCTCAAAACAACTGCCTATCTCATTTTAATTTTTTTCATAACACTCACGTTCCAAAATTATCATATTTACTTATTTTTGTTGTTGACTCTCTTTTTCCCTCATGAGAACGTAGACTCCACGAGGGCAGGCCTTATCTTTCTTAACCACTGCCTCTTACCCAGAGGTCAAGCGTCCTGCTTGAGATATGGTCATTGATCAGTAAATGTCTGTTAAATGAATGACTTAATCACATATGAAATGTACATCCTGAGAGAGGTAGAAACACACGGCCAATGTGTGGAGTGGTGAGGACTGGGCAGCGGGAGAGTGTGTACATCCCCCAGGACAGAGGCTCCATGAACACTCACTACTCTATAGCCAGGACATGAAATAGTGCCCGGTACATAACATGTACTCAACAAATGTTCCCTGAATCAATAGCTACCCTGACTAAAGGTCCCTCAATTGAATTAAAAGAAAAAAGAGAACTTGTCTGGTAAAACACAACTAAACTTCAGGTTAGATTCAGTCCAATTGCAACTAATTATAGATCTGAGTGTCGATAAAGCTGTGGGCTCTATATTTCTCATCTTCCTGTAGATTGGGGGAAAGCATTATTGTAGACAGTGACACTCAGGAGACACTGGCTTAGACACTGGAGTTCCTTGGCACCTTTGGGGAGGGGATGCCATCCAGCCTTAGGGCCCAGCAGCAGGCAGGAAACTGCCAGAGAGTTTGCCTGCCCGTTGGAAGCTGCAAAGGAGCCACACCCGAGCTGGTCCTGGCATCTGTGTGGCTGTTCTCACTGGGATGTCTGTTCTTGCTGGAGGAAGCATGCAATATGGGTGGGTTGTTTGTCCCTGGTCAAAAGCAAAGACTCAGCAATAAAGAATATAAATAACCCTGGGCTAACCTAGTTATGGCGTTTGTAACCAGTAGCCCAGAGAGGAGGTCCAGGTCCCAGGACCAATTTTAGAGATCAGGAATCCAAAAATGAGGTCAGTGCAGGCAGCTATTTTGACTCCAAGAGAGCCAGAGAACAGAACAGTCAAGGGAGAGAATTCTTACATCATTTGAGGGGACAAGGGAGGAAGTTTTTATACACTTAGTGAAATACGGAGGAAAACACACATGCACAGGAATCAGATATGCATGGGTTCAAACCCTGACCTCCATTCTTCATGGCTAGTGTGGCCTTAGGCAGATGACTCAATCACTCTGAACTACCTTTCATCAGATGCAAAATAGAGATAAGAATAGTTGCCCTAAAGGCTGCAGGAAGGATTTGAGATAATGTATGCAACTAGCACTTAGCAGTAAATTGTGTGGTAAATTTACCATAGTTATTTCAACCTATTTTAAATAACAATAATAATCATAAGTGCTCATAGTGTTGGCATGCAAACCCACTTACATACTGCCCTGATAAAGCCTCCTCGGAATAGCTTCTGGGAAGATACATCCAGAAGATTCCACCCCACCAGGCCAAATGATTTTATGAGGCATGAAGTCCCCAGAGGAAAGATCTTTGGGGAGCTACCAATATGGGAATTGGCAAATCCTTCCCTGGGGAGCAAATTTTATTTAAGGTTCATGCATTTTTGAATATACAAGTATTTTTCCCCTCTAAATTAGTCAGATGCTCAAGGCCAAGGCCCCATGGTACCTTCAAGCCATAAACTGCCTTGGAACACACTATGTGTGAGAGTTAATGCAATTAGCGTTCCTTAAGCTCCTAGCACTGACCATCATGGGATATACTCTACATACATGGGGTGAGCATGAGCATACACTTATTTAATCATCACTAACACCCTATTAGGCAGGTGGCCCTACTCTCTGTGTCGAGACACAGGAGGAAACAGAAGAGGGAAATATGGTGATTCATCTCATGTCAAACTGCATGCAAATGGTTGGGTCAGGATTCAAATTCACTTCTCAAAGGTTCAGAAGTCTCCCCGGTGCTCCAAAGCTAAGACTCTGACTCCTCTGGGTCCCAGGAGACCATAGGCCCTGATTCACCTCCAGCACCTCCCCTATTGAGGACCAGGGCTGTGTTGTACTCATCCCTGAACTCCCAAATTAGCAGCATTCTTGGCACTTACTAGATACTGAAAATTATAAGAAGAAAAGACGGGAGGATGAGAAGGAGGGAGAAAGGAAAAACTGGAAGGAAAGGAGGGAGGGTTCAACAATCTTACTCCACCAATAATATTTTATTTAGCCCCTATTGTTTTGTATTGTAATAATTACCAACTTTGCATTATTTCAGCTATTTATTTTCTTGTTTCTTATTGGCTGCCCTCAGCAGACTGCAAGTCCCATGAGAGCAGGATCCACATCCATCTTGTTCACCTACAAATTCTCCAAACGTTTCATTAATACTTAGCAAGTGGACAACTGTACATCCCTCACCTTTTGAAGATAATGGACCTGTGCTTCTTTTTTTTTAAGAGAGGGCCAGCTGTGAAACATTTACTAGCACACCACTGCCTGGCACCCACTTGAAGATTCTGCTACTACATGTAGAAACAAAAGTGTCACCAAGGCTACATCCAGCATGCTGAAAGAAAGGTTGGTTAGCATTCGCAGAGTGATTGCTGAAAGCTGTAGATCATTATTTGCTTCATGTAAGAAATATTTCCAGTGCTGCTGATTGAATGTTCAAGAAACGATTAAAAGGCTTGGCAATGTTTCTCCCAAATATCTTTTGCATGAAAAGTCTTAGAGATTGGTTAATTATAGAGGCTACACATCAGCCACTCTAGTCCAGGGCATTTCCAGGCCCCCACAGGGCCCATCCCAGATGCAAGCATGGACTGGCCCGCAAGTACTAGCGTAACTGGGGCCCTGGATGCCTCTTCGGAGGAGCATTACTGCAGCCTGGCTAACACCCCCAAGGAAATGGCCCTCAGACCCTGTTTACGATGTTAAAAGCCTGGGTTCCTTGCTTGCGCAAGTGGCTCCAGCTTCTGGCCAACTGGAAGAGTCAGAACTCAAGCTCGTATCCTTAACCCCTCCCTGGCCATTGTCTTGCCATCTTAAACCCAGCTAACAAGCCCTGCCCAGTTCTCCCCTAAATGTCTCCCAGATGCCCTGAGCAGGCTGTGTCTGCTTCTCTCATCTGTGCTGTCACTCCCTAGTCTAGAGTGACAAGAGTCCCTAGCCTCTTCCCACGATCGATCTCAGGCCTAGCCTAGCTTCTCCCTTCCACTCATGGTCAGCTCCAATCCATTAGCTACACTGCGGCCAAACTGCCTTTACAAAATAGAAATCTGGCCTTGTCACACTAGACCCTCCCCTCATTATTGTCAATGACAGCCCACTGCTCCAGGACCAACACCAAAATCATTGAGACGCTGACATGCCCCACCAGCTGCTCCTTGCACCACTCTCTTCGGGCTGCATGGTGTTTCCTCCCGCACAGAGACTTCCCCAGGCTGTGCTTTCTGCCTGGAATGCTTCCCCCACAACGAACACCCTAGTGTTCCTTTGTCTGTAAGCCTCACTACTCCTCCAGACCGTGGTCCAAACACCAAGCTGTCAGGGATGCCTCCTAGACCCTTCATCTGGATCTGACGCCTTTCTTACATTCATTCATTCATTCATTCATGTTTTCTGAGGGCCTACTATTTGCCAGATACTGTTCTAGGCCCTGGGAATACATTAGTGATTCAGTTAGACAACATGTGCTGTGATGGAGCCTATATCAAGGCACAGACAAGCAAAACATGTAGAATGGCATGATCTCACACAACTGTGTTTCCTTCCATCTAGCCGTTGTCTCTGTTTCAAGTTATTCACTAATTGATACTGATCTCTCCTGTCAAGGGATCTCAAGGTCTGAGCCCCAAGAGAGCAGAGACTGAGTCAGCCTTACTAGCAGCTCTATCTTGAGCACATAGTAGGTCCCAGATGGATATCAGAGGTATTTATTGAATCCATTTCGTCCCAGGTGAATTCCCCTGAAGTCAAGTTGCTTGAGAGCTTGGGGCACAGGAGGGACAGTTCCTAATCCAAACCCCTAATGCCTCCCTGCCCTTCGACAAGGCTCCCTGCAGTCTCTTTCGCTGTAATTTTGAGCCAGAACAGGAGTCAGCAAACTTTCTCTGTAAAAGGCCTAATAGTAAATATTTCGGTCTTTGTGGGCCATATGGTGTCAACTGTGTTGTTACAGCACAAACACAGCCATAGACAATTATATAAGTGAATGGGTATGGCTATGTTCCAATAAAACGATTTATAAAAACAGGCTGCAGGAAAAAATTGGCCCACAGGCCACAGTTTGCAACCCCTGAGTTAGATGATCCCAGATGCCCAGCAGCTCATGGCAGTAGAAGGTGGAGCTTGTGTGGCCTGCTTCAGCCATGGGCTCCGTGGCAGGGTCCAGCAACTTTCCGCAGACCCTACATCGACCGACAAGGAGATGATCTCAGTAACTCGTGCTTCAGGCATTTGCAGGCACCATCTCCTGCAGCACATGAAAAAGCAGGTCCCTGCCATCCCCGGAGGAAAGAGACTTTGGCCGCATTAGGCAGGAATGGAGGCTGCCACAGTTCTTGCAGGATCCCCAGGCTCCTCCAGAGGCTGAGCTCACTTCCTGGCCCTGCCCAGGCATGTGGCAGGGCTGCTCTCAGCTGAGCAGCTGCTGCCTTCCACCCTAGCCCAGCCTGCACTCAGCTGGGAGACACAGAGGCTTTGTGCTTTTGTAGCGATTGGGTGACACTCTCTGGGGCCTTTGAAATGAGACATGACATGTTAAAACGTGCTTATTGCTAATGCTAATTTTCAGGAATTTGACTTCTGCTGGCAACTGACAAAAGAAAAACACTTTTTTTGGATATATGTACGTAGTTATATTTGCCCTGATCTTTGGGGTCTGTAACTACTGAAAACAATAGTTATCTGAGGCTTACCTGCTAGTATTGGATGAATGGACAGATTATTCTAGCATTTATGGAGCCAGAGAACATTAATTGTAGCATTAGCACTGTGTGTAGACTGTGGTGGGTGTTAACTGTTAAAAACAGTTATAAAAATATCACACAAACTCCAGTGTATAAAAGTATTCTAGACACCAAAGCTCTGGTGCTAACATTACCCTGAAGTTATAAATGCTCAGATGTTACTCAGCGCTCCCAGAGTCCTCCACAGGACTAAGGCCAATAAGGTACTGTGATATTCTGATGATACACATACTGTGGGTGAGCAACACTGCTGGAATGGCAACACCTAGGGTGTCACTGTACTCCAAGGGTAGTGATGTCCTTGGTGTAATGCTCTGTAGAGTGCACTAGGGCCTACCTATCAATTATCCAGTGGTCTCAGAGCCCCTTGGCTGCTGACACACAACAATGTTTTAGATGTTCAACACTCGGGAACCAGCACTCAGAATGACTCAAAGCTGCAGTGTGTCACTTCTCTGGGTGTAATGATTCCCCATGAAACAATGACTGAGTGTTATGCTGTTCTGGGTATCCCTAGTTACCCAGTGGCATTGATAGTAATACCATTCTCAGGGAGGAGGCATGGTCCTCTAGATCATGTTCTTCCAAAGTTCACATCCATAAAATTCAATCAGAGTGACCAAAAAGAAGCTAGTCTCTTCCTTTTCAAATAGCCTATCACTGAAAAACTGACTACATCAATTTGATCAAGTCTCAAAATTTGCAAAACCAGAAGTTCCCAACGTAAATGCCTATAGGGGCAAGTAGGTAAAATAAGTAAGTACAGTGCTCTGGGTGAATAGGAGGGAGTCGTGGTGATTGTGGCAAACTTCAGAGGCATGTCCTGCCTAAAGTGGGCAATAACGACTCAACTCCAGGGAAGTGTAGCCATGTGGGAATATGGCTGTAGGATTGCCTGACCTTCTGACATTATAAGAAATGCAAGAAACCTTTTTTTTTTTTTAATGTACAATATCCTATTTTCAAAACATGGGCCAAACAAGATACATCCATGAGCTACATTTATCCTGTGGCTGCTACTTTGCAACCTCTGCCCAAAACTAAAGTTGCAGAAGTCAGGATGGATGGGCTTCCCCACCACTGAGAAGATATCTTGAGGTTCAATCTGCTAAGCCAAAGAGTAACCCATTCACCTCCATGAGCCCTGACTCAGTCTGCATTTCCAGTTTGAAATGTCATTGCTTCTCCCCTCTAGCTTGCCCTTAGTTCCTTCTATCAGTAGAGAAATAAATCACTTTCTACCCTCACCCTAGAATAAAACCACTACTTTGGGTCTGGTGAAGGTGCAAGGGATCCTACAATCCAGCCATTCATCATTTGTGCAGTCTGCTCAGAGAGAAGGACCCAGATCTGGGGTCCCCAGGTAGCTGCAGAGGAGATAGGCTGCAGGGAATTGTATTGGCAGCAACCTCAGGAGGGTCAGATTCTCCCAGGCATGTGGGCACCTTGCCGACAGCTAAGTGAAAACAATGCCAAAACCAGTGGTCATTTGATTTGATTCTGCCCAACTGATTATTGTAATTGGATGACAGGCTGATATTTCCCTCTACTTTTCAACTCATGTTGGAGGGCGAGTGGATCTGGCTAATGATTTGCTCTTCTGGGTAGTTACCTAATGGGGAAGATTATCTCCTTCCACAGGCAGAACTGTTCACGCTGTTTGGCTAGCTAAAGAGTAAAACCAGGTCCAACCTAAGTCAAATGCCGGGAAACTTTAGAACTTCCTCTCATTTCATACTGCATTGTCTACAAGGGTCTTTGGAATGTTCCCTGCTCTCATACTCAGTGGGAATACATAGTTGAAGAAAAGAACAGAAGCAACTGCAATAGGGAAAAAAGGAGGAAAGATACTCAGTGCAAAATGACAGGACTTCTCATTAGGGGAGCTTGTAGAAAATAACTGACAATAAGGAGAGTACTTTAGTTTGATTTTGACAGAGCTTCTACATTGAAGTTCTTTAAAATATGAGCTGTAGATTTAGAATTTTGTAATGCTGTGGATGGAGCCCTCTTCTGGAGAAATTTTTCAACAGGTATTAAAACAGATCAAAACATACAGAAATGAACACATACACAAGCACAACACAGAAATATGAAATATTGTTGGCTGTTGTTACTTAGATGTGAACTGAATCCATAGTTTGTCCTTTTCTTTACCTTCCACTAAACAGAAATTAACTGGACTCCTCAAGGAACTTTCTTTCTGGAAGGAGGGAAAGAAAGAAAGATATTCACAAGAACCCAGTTATACTTTTACCTAAACAGTGAACTTCCGACTGAGACTCAATATACACAACCAAATGCTGGTAATTTTAGATAATGCAGTTATTGGGTACATTGGTTTATTGGGCTATTTCACTGAAACACATAGAAGGAAACAGATTTTATTTAATGGGAAGCCCAAAGGCTAAAGATAGAAAAGGAGAGAAGGGAGGGAGGCAGAGTAGGAGATATTAGCTAAGATGACTGTTGGGGCTTTTAATATAGACTGTGGCATTGCATAAGTTCCAGATCACATATTCAGCCTTGCAGTTTATTAAATCTCTTTGGGGATATGCTAAAAAGTTGTTCAGACACATGAACTCTAGCACTTCGTGATTCCTTCCACCACTTACATCTCTGTTTCTCCAGTGCTTTTAAAATCTTACAGGCTGTCCCACGTTGAACCCATCTCAGAGCAGGAGATGCCCTCTGCAACCCTCAAAGTCTTTCCTCCTTATCAGAAGGGTTCTGCAAATAACCACTGCCCTTAAAAATATAAGATATGAAGTTGCAGGGGCACTAGACAACACTGATTCTCATTTAAAATCTTGAAAATCAAGATTCTGACTCCAAGAAAGACCTCCACATTTTAAATCAACATCTCAGAATTCTGTGGAACATTTTTAGTCACTCCTAAGTGACTGTTCTCCAAACCTGAACCACTCCCTAAAACCCTAATTCTTAGGGGATTACTCATTCATTGTTAGAAATTTTGGCTAGATGTGATTACCAAATTAGGTGGGTGGGTGGGGGAATCATATTTACCGTGGAATTCCTAACTCATGCCTCTCTTGATTTGTTTCACATTCATTATTTATCATAGCCAAGTTCCAGAGGCCACTTCTGGGACAGCCTTTCCCAAAATGCCCCAGGGGAGAAGGAGAAGTGACTGTTTCTCTGCTTTGTGAGCTTCCAGCCATTGTTGCTTAGAATTCCTCTTCCTCCTTCCAAAATGGCTAAACCAGCCCCCTAGCCAATAAACTTACAGAGATTGATGGCTTCCAAAGCTGGACCCAGCGTATCACAACTGCGGTGGAAAAACACACACATACTTGCCTGAACACCACTAAGGCTAAATGACTAATTTGCTTTATTACGGTGTTTTTCCCCTTCTTCTGTTTTCTCTCTGCTGCAGGAAAGTTTTGTTTTTGCTTGTTGACTCAAAGGCACCAAGACTCTCTCCACTTTTCGCTGTGGCACACAGAGCTCTGCACTTGAACCTCTTGCCAGTTAACTGATCTGCACCAAAATGATTTCCCTGCAAGGTGCTATTGCTACCAGGATATCAATTACTGTCCTAATGTGGACATTTGCTCTGATTATGAATAACAATCTGAGAGAGAAATAAGCCTCTCAGGGCAGGCAATGCAATTCACAGTAAAACCTCTGCTCTCTGATCCTAAAGAAACCGAGAGAGCAGACAGCCTTCAGGAGTTACCTATGCCAGTCAGGCCCTGGGTGAGGAGACACACCAGTTGCTTTGCAAAAGGCATCACCTAAGACTCTAGTGCATAGGGACTGCTGGGTGCTATCATGTGGTCTCTTTTACTCAAAGGAAGACAAAACTTTGGGCAAACCCTGAAACCCAAACAGGTCAAAACATGCCCATGGAGAAAAGGATTGTAAAGTCCTTGGTAAGGCTGTGGTAAGTGCTCCCCAACATAGAAGGCTCCAGAGTGCTAGGCCTTGTGCCAGATGTATCACCTAGGACATCCTGTTGAATGTCCTCCAATCTGCCTAGCAATCCTAGGAAAGTGATAAAATTACAGTGGAGAATGTGGAAACTCAGAGAGGTTAAGAAAGTTACCCAGGTGGTACCACTAGGATATGGCAGAGAGGATCTGTCTGAATCAGAAGCGTGCTCTGAACCACTGCTAAATCAGGAGAGCGAGAGAGAGAGAGAGAGAGATACACAAACACACATATACTCCACTGCAGAGAAAGAGTTCAGAAAGTCTGGAAAACTGGTTCACAGACAGGTTTAGGATTTGTGGCAGGACTTAAAGCTACAGGGACCCCAAGAGAATCAGCTCAAAGCCCTAGTAGAAGAGGAATATAACTGGGCAGTCCTGAATGGGGGCTGTATATCCAGGAAAGAAGGAAGTCATGAGTTGGGGAAGGTGGGGGCTGTTCAGCAATCAGGTACCTTACTCTGCCTCCAGGCACCACCATCCACCCCCACCTCCCACTGTGAGTCATCATGGTCACTGCTTGCTGGAACATTGACCCATTTCCAAAGTCTAACCCCAACACTGATACGGCAGTGGTCTCCCCTCAGAAGGCTGTACTACATCTCTGCATCCCAGCCAGCCCTTGCCTCTCCCTCCCTCTCACCGCACCCACACACTGACACATGTGCCTCATCCCCTGGCATCCAGGAGTCCTGGCCAGGAATTCAACACCCATTCCCAGCACCCCAAGGCACTCCCTGTCTCCTTCCCTCTTCCCTGCCTGGTCTTTCCTTGATCTCACCCATGCACTTGTAGGCTGCCAGCTCGTGCCAAGTCCCACAGACTGCCAGGGGGGCCTGGAGGGGACTGGGTCACAGCGCTGTCAGAAACCACAGGCCCCTGAGCAGGGCTGAGCGTGTCCCTCAGCTGCCAGTCAGCACCTCCAGTCTGGCCTCCTCAGAGTACTGCTTTCCTGCACACAAACTTCCCGAGATCTCCGAGATTCAGAGGTGGTTGCTGGAGAACCCCGTCTGCATCGCCCCCTCTACCACGTCGCCAACCCTTCCCTTGCGCCTCAGCGCTCCAAGGGTTAACAGGCAGCTGCAGGGCCCGGGTGGGCAAGGCTTGAACTTTTCTCCGCGCTCCGCGCCCGACTGGGAAGGCAGGAGAGGCGGCAGTCAGGACTCAGGGTCGGAGCTCCAGCGGGCTAGACAAAGGGGGCGCGGGGGACTGGGGCCTGCTCCCGGGCTGGGGGGCGCGCTCAGGCGCTTCTGGGCCCGAGGTCAAGGAGGGAATGGACCCCGATGCGGGCACTGCCGGCTCCTTTGAGCGACAGCGGCAGCCGGGCTGCAGCTCTCAGCTGGCCGGAGGCGCCTTCTAGCGCGCCGCTGGTCTGGGCTAGGGGGCCCGGGCGCCCCGGGAAGTCGGCGGTGCCAGGCCGGCCTCACCAGCCCGGCAGCCCGCAATCCCGACCCGAGCTGCGCTTCCCCCTTTTGGCTCTGGGTTGGGGAAAACCACGACTCCTTGGAGTCGCCTCCAACTGAGTCTTTCTCTAATGCATGAGCCTACGGAGGCGGCGAATCAAAGTTACCCCACTTGATGTAGGCGAGAATGTCGCCCCTGCTTGCACAAGAAAGGACTCGGGAGCTCTCTCCTCCTCCACTGAACGTACACACATACACACTGGCAAGCCGGAGTGGGAAACCAGGGCCCCCGTAGGATTTCAGGGGCTGGGAATGACCTCCCTTGTGAGCCCCGAGCTGCCTTCGTCGCCGCACCCAGAGTCCCCCGACCCCCAAAAGCCCCCTCGCCCAGCCCGCGGCAGGCGATCAGAATGCAGAAACGGGTCGCAGGGCGCGCCCAGCAGCCCCTCTTCCCTACCTGGGACAGAAGAACGTACAGGACAAGCGGAGTTGTCGGCTGCATTTTGCCCGACTAGAAGCGCCCGGCGGCGTTTTCATTCATGCACGCGGCTGCACTGAGCATATTTTCCGTGGGAGCCAGGCTTTGAGGAGAGGCTCTGCCTCGCCAGCCAGCCAACTTCCCAAATAGATCAGCGGCAGCATCACGAAAGCATTGGGTAGAGGCTGATGACCAGGACCAATGGCTTTACAAGAAGGATTCCTTCATAAAGCTCCCTCGTTTTGCATGGCAGATACGGCGGCGAGCACCTCGCACAGAGCGAGTCCCTCCGAGGAGGCAGCCAGTTTGCTTTTTTGGACTGTTGGGGCCCAGCCCCACAAATCACGCCAGCTGGTGCCACTTTTCCAGAGAATGCAATTGCACTGGGAACTGTCGGCCACTTCCAGCCCAGTGCAAAAAATTCTCTGTATTAAAATGTTAATAAGATCCACTTTATTTCCAATAAATCAAATAAAATGACCCCAACAGTTCCAGCCCTTTCTATGCCTGGAAATACTTGGTGGTGGATTTTTTTTTCCTTTTTCTTTTTTTTTTCCCCCCAATGTGGCCCAGTCATGATGGTGTTTGGTGTTTCCCTACCATCTCACAAATCACAAAGACGCGATCAATTCTAGCTTACAGAAAAAAATCCATCAAGGGGCAATAGATTTTATTAACTGCTCAGGTGAGAGTCTGACTGGCTGCCTACTCCACAAATGTGCATCAGGCACCAAAGTTGACACTGATTTGAGGAAACTTTTTTTCCCTCTATCTGGATGTGTTCTTTCAGAAGCTTCTAGCTGCCTCCAGAGATTGGAAAGAGTAGTACCCACTGCTCAAGAAATTTTATAAATGGGGTGCTATGGGAGTGAAGTAAGAGGGAGATCTATGTCTAACTTTTCCAGGAGGAATTTAAGAATATGCAGTAAAGACCTTATTTTGTCATTTCCATGCAGCCTCCTTAAAAAAAAACAAAAAAGATTTAAGGTGTTTTATAATAAAGGACAGTTGTTCAATGGAATTTATGCAACCAAAATAAAAAATCTGGGTCAGGAAAAAAAAATCAGAAAACTGAAATGCTAAATCTGAGCTTCCTGGTGGCCAAAGCAATAAGAGAAACATGTAAATTACAGAGTTCTTGCAGATACATGTATACATACATATATCTTCTGACATAATTTCCTGGGTGCTAAATACTAGAATAAATGTATAATGTGACATCTAAAAGCAGGACACTGAGCAATGGGCCATGCTGAGATTCAAAGGATTGAGCTGTATTCCCAGCATCTGGCATAGGGTTTGGAATATATAGACAGTCATTTGTGTGTGTGAAATAAATGTTTGGACTTAATCAAGAAGTAGCAGAGGGTGGAGTAGGGCAAAAAATCTGGAGCCACGTTGCTTAAGCTTAACCCCCAGCTCTGCCGCTGACTAGTAAATTGCTCACTCTCTCTGCCTTTGTTTGTCCACTAGTTAAGTGAAAATATAAACTCTACTGAACTCATGAGGTTAGGGTTAGAAAAATAATCACTCAATAAATGTAAACTGATGTACTTTTTAAAATCTTTCGTTGTCAGAAGTTCGGTCACAAGGTCAGCTCATGTGGTCCCAAGGTCACTGATGAAGATGCAATGCCGTCTTACCACCTGGCTCCATTAGCCAGTGCTGGCCCAACAGATGGCAATGTTGGCCAAACAGCCCCCAGAAGAGTCCAGGAAAGATGGATGCTCTTCTTCCAGTCTCTTCAGCTTTCCACTGTCCTCTTGCCTAGGTAGGCATCTACCCCTGAGCCTCTGAGAAGTGCAGTCACAGTATTTGACAGATGATCTGATTGTCCCAGCTTGGAAACCATGTGTGTGGAGACCCACACCCATGTTCCCCACCAGTAAGAGTAAAATAGGATACTTTGGAATCAAACAGGCTTCAGATCAAGGCATTCTGAAATACCCTAAATTTTCTCCATTCCAGGGCAGGAGCCCTCTTGTCAATCAGGGGCCAAATGAGCTGAGCCCGTGGATTCAGCAGACAGAAAGACAAAGAGAGCAGAGCAGAGCTCAGAAGATGATCAATCATGATAAGGGGGAGAGAGGGCAAAAACAGATGATGTTCTAGTCACTTTTCCATGGGCAGTCACTCAGGCCAGGAAGCACTGAATGGCAGTGTGTGCCTAAGGCTGCCTTGTCCAAAGTACAGAGCTGTATAATTGAATTTTACAGTTCTTCTGGCCCTTTCTGTGGTCTCCCCATCCCATCCTCCTTACTGCTGTTCATTAAATAGGTCCAGTTTTCCTCCTTTCTTGGCACAGGACAGGGCTGTACTTGCTGGCCCATCTGTGGTCCCCATGGGGCCAAGTAAGTAGTTCTAGCCAATGAGCTGTGAGCAACAGTGACAGGTGTCACTTCAAGGCTGGAGCATTTAA
This sequence comes from Camelus ferus, assembly GCF_009834535.1. NCBI lineage: Eukaryota > Metazoa > Chordata > Mammalia > Artiodactyla > Camelidae > Camelus > Camelus ferus. The sequence continues at coordinate 55,354,023 of NC_045704.1, read as the reverse complement.
TCACCAGTGTGAGAAGGGTTGGTGTCCCTGGAATAGGTGCTCAGATAGAGGTTTGTGCAAGTCACTTACTGGGGAGTTTTCTCAAGAGCAGCCACTGCAAGAGGAAGGGAAACTAGTCCAGCAGAGGGAGAAGTAGAAGACTTCGTAATTGCAGCAGAGGCCTCAGCCAATTCCAGCAGAGCTCTGAGGCAAGAGTTGCCCTTTAGAGATGAGCCTAATAGAGTCAAGGGGCCGTGCCTGAGTGGCCCCCTGAGGGCCAGCTGTTGGCTGTTCCTCCAAGGAGGGGAATAATCTTTGGTGAGGTAGCTCAGTTCAGCCAAGGGCACTACTCCAATCTGCCCTCAGCTTTGTCATCTCTACATAAAACTAACATGTGACTCATAGCAGGTAACCAAAGCCTGTGATTCCCAGGCTGCAGATGACCTCGTGCATCTGATGGTACCAGGGAAGATGGCTGTAGATTTGCCTGACTGAAATCCTGCTCACTCTTTTTCCAGCCAGGACCTGCACAGACATTCACCAAGGTCCTGGGCTTTCGTCCTGAGCTGTTCTACCAGCAGGCAGAGTGGCTCCAGTCAGCTTACCTGATTTCAGGTGTCCAAAGAGCCAGTTTCTGTTCCTTCCTACCTTAGTCTTCACAGGTTGGACTTTTGGGCCCAGGGGGAGTTAACTTCAAGAGGCTTATTAGGCCTTGAGGCTTACTTCTAGAAACCCATGAAGGCTAGGAAGGCTGGGAAAAGATTTGTCTATAAAATGAGGCCTGAATTGGGATCTCTAGAATTCACTTATATTGGGCAAGTTGCTTTTACACCTCAAGCATCAGTTTCTCCATCAACAAAATGGGAGTAATAACATAACACTCCAAGGATTATCATAAAAACTGATGTCATTTTCCCCCTTTATCCCCTACTCCCCTCTACTCTCAGAAAATGTGCATTTTGTCAATAACATATCAGGTTTTATTCAACAAAGACAAGAGAAAAACCATTTCACTCCAATGATAGAAGACTTCTGAAGAAGAAATCCATTTTTGTTTATTTGTTTTGCCTTGTTTTCCCTTCAGCTCCCTAATGAGGGTCTTTGGCAGATGGATTGATTGATGGTGGCAAGTAAATATTGAAACTGAAAACCACCCCCTACCTATCCCCACTCTATCTCCTCCCACCCTAGCCCCCACCAATCCCTGACTGCTTTTGCAGCTGTGGGCTCCCCAGAAGCTGTGTCTGCACTGAGCCACATTCCAGGTTCACACTCCTTTTCCAGGCACATCATCCTGGCTTTGGAGCTGATGAAATCATCCAACAGTCAGCGGCTGTCTCCTGAGGTGCCAGGGAGTGAGACTGTTTCCTTTCATTGACTGACATGGTTGAAGACATTACTGAGTGTGTGGAGGTGGCCGTGTGGGTGAGTGCAGTGTTTGTGGTTATGTGAACAAGCACATGGTGTATGTATATGGAAAGGGGGTAACTGGTGTATCATCCAGCAGAGATAATTTATTCAAATTTTGGCACCCTCTGAAAGTGCTGCTGTGATGAGGTATTTGAATAGAACAGTGACAAACCAGATAGATGCCCTTACGAGACACGACAGTTATCATGTATGCCAGGATCCCTCGATAACTGGGGTATGGGATATACTTGGACAGCAGGGAGGGAAACTCACCCTACATAGCCTTACAACATAGCACAATGCTGAAGCTATACCCCTCCCAATGGGATAGGCTGGTAAAAATATCCAGGTTGATGACAATAAACCATCCCATAACACTTGGCCACCCAGAAGGAGCATCCCTAATTACTCTTGAGCCATGAATCTGCTTTATGTTTCTTCGGAGCCCTTTACGTTACTTGACCTTACACTACTAGTGGTCACTTGTATCATTGTCTCAATTATTCATTCCAACCATGTACCTTACCTTTTATACCTTGACTTTGGCTTTGGACACACAAACTTCGTTTGGCCAGTGGAATGAGGCAGAGTGATGGGGTGCCAGCTATAAGCCCAGGCCCCAAGAGGCCCTGTGCATTTCAGCCAGCTCTGGCCAGGGCCTTTACCAGTGTTTTCAAGGGAACATTCACAGGCTAGCTCACTGGTCACAGGAGGAGAGATGAGCACCCCCTGGACCCAGAGATGCTTGAGCAAGCCCAGCAGAGTCCTGTCCAGATTATCTGACCCAGGGTTATTTGAACTAAAACTAAATAATTGCTTTAAATTTAGGGGTGGTATGTTATGCAGCAATAACTAACCAATAATTACATTTGCTTGTTTGTTGTCTGTATATCCCTGTGGAATATAAGTTCTATGTCTGTCTTTTTGCTGCTGTGTGCTCAACTTCTGGAATAGCGTCCGGCATACAGTCGGTCCTCAGACACTCATGCTGAGAAGATAAATTAAATGACTTCTGTATTGAAAATATTGATGCTGATATGAACCCCCTTACATGTACTGCCCTACCAGAAAGACTTCCTGATGGTGACAGTTCAATCCTCCCATGTGGAAAACATCCTCTGACTTTGACAGTCTCCCCTCCCGTGGCCATCTAATTCAGCCTATGACAAGGCTAGGTCTTCTTATGATAGTCTATACCAGCATTAGACAAAGTAAGGAACATTTCACAGAGACTAGTGTGAACAAGTGAGGTGTCTGGGTTCTTCGGTGAAGGACATGTAGGCTGTGACATCCTTCTGAATTTCTGCAATGTGTAAAGAGCCCAGGCATCTAAGAATAAGATAGAAAATACTCCTTTGGTTTTTGAGATACTATACTAATAGAGAATCCTTTGTGAATATGTTTAATACAATCATGACTTCAACACTAGCACAGAGGTAGAATGGGGAGTGACTTTTAAGCCATCTCAGTTTAATTGGCCTAACTGTCTAGGACTTCGGTCCCCCATGGTAGCAAAATTGGGCATTCAGACACCAATTTTATCCTAAGAAGTAGAAGTTGTTAAAACCCCCCTCTAGGTGTCTCCCTTACCCAAAATTAGTGACTGGGGTTATTTCTACACAGAGAATCATCTCAGCATCAATATGGTAAAGCAGTGCTTTTCAAAGTGTGGCCCTTAGACCAGCAGGATCAGCATCACCTGGAAACTTGTTAGAAATGAAAATTCTCAGGTCTTAACCAAGACCTACTGAATCAGAAACTTGGGATTAGGGTTCAGCAATCTCTGTTTTACAAGCTTTTCATATGCATAGTTTGAGAACCACTAGAGAATTCTCCACTACTCACTAACATATATTCATTCACTCATTCAAGAAATACCACAAAGCGCCTATTTGCACATTAGCCACTGAGCTAGGCAACAGAGGGAGAAATGAAAAGGTATGTTTTGTGTGCCTCAGAAAATATGACTCACAGAGAGGAAGACATCATTCTATTACAATGTGCTGCAGGAGATGCTGAGAGAGTCAAAGAAGCCAGAGCTATGGGGGAGCAGGATGCCTTTAAGAAGAGGCAAGGGCTCCACCGTGGTTGATTTCCTTTGTATGTCAAAACTATCACAGATCTCTGCTTGACAGAGTTGTACTTTTTGTATCTGTTGATGAGCAACTAAATAATAGCAAAAGGCAGCTGAATTCAACACCTCCCTCTACCTTAATTTGAAGTTTATTCTTTACAATCTTACCTAGGTAAAGTTGCAAATGGCAGTGTCTGGGGGAGATGGTGAGCATTATTTATAGTTGACAGATAATGCTTAGTGAGCATTTAGTAAGATGCCTTCCAATGACAGTCTAGTCCCCATGCCTCCAGTCCCCACCTGTCTGTGGCCCCAAGCAGGGAACTGCCAGAGTAAGGGAGAAATAAGGAAGAGGAGACACTTCGGGGAGGGGCTGATGACCAGAGGGAAGGCAGAAGACAAGTCTGGGCAGTTTTGGGGACAGATTAGAATCAGCTTACACTTCAACATCTGGAGGTTGAGCTCTGTCATACTGGCAAAGGGGAATCATCCAAACTGCTTAGACGGAAAGTTCAATAGCTCATTTACATTTTAGGACTATGACTCTGGCCACATTGGAGATGAATTGCATCGAGTGCCATAACTAAGGAAGAGAGACTTCTGTGAAGACCATTGTACAGAATATATAAAAGATAAGAGCCAGAATTCTTTTTCTTAGATTTCTAACCAGTGAGTGGTGTGGGAATATTACATGGCCATCTTTCCTGCTGCCTGGCACATAAAAGAACCTTCTATAATAACAGATAAATTAAATATACTTATTAAATTACAGGAGATTACCTTTGAACTACAATTCTTCACCCTACCCAGTATCTAATTCATGTCCCATTAGTGGTGGAGTAAACTTCCTCCCCTTTGACTTTGGGCTTGATCATTTGGCTTGCTTCAGCTAACAGAATGAGGTGATGGTGACAGTGTGCAGTTCCGATTCTAGGTATTAAGAGCTCTACTGTGTTCTGTTTGCTCTCTTACACCTCTGCCATCTCCATGAAAAGAACATGCCCTGGCTATCCAACTGGCCCAAGGAGGATGAGAAACAGGCAAAGCTGAGCCATCCCCACCCATCCTCAGATCTGCAGTGAGAAGCAGAGTCTAGCTTAGATTAGCCAAACTCCAACCAACCAATGGATCCAAAGGAATTAATGCTTACTGTTGCATGCCACAGACACTGTTGTGGCTGTTTATTATCCAGCAACAGCTGACTAATACATAAATGAACCCCCTTCTTGGGACTATGAATAGTTCAGGGCATGGGCTGAAAGTTGAATACTTAAATATAGCATACACGTTTACATGGGTATGACCAATGTTTATTGTTTACTACAAATTCAAGCCCTTAATACTTTCTCTACTCATCACAGTCCTCTCCTCCCACCCACCTAATCCAAGCCAGCTGTCTCCTTGCAAATCCCTATGTTCCTTTTTGAATATTTACTGCAAAGTTACCGAACCTGTTTCTTGTTGTTTTTCTTATGCTACCATAATTGTGAGGCCATCACTTAAGAATTACTTGAGAAAATTTATTTACAATGCCAGGCAGATCCATGAATGTTTGTAGTGGATAAATTTATTTACAATGTAACCCAAATCAGCCAATGCCTCTAGTAGATAAAATTATGCTGCTCCTATAGAAAGAAGCCCACCCAGTTAATGGTTTCTCTAGTCTTTCATGAATAAACCAAGGTCAGGGCCACCATAATGAGTTGAGGAAAGTCAATCTGCAGAAGCAAGTTATGCACAGAAAATTACATTTTAATGATACTGTATGTGTGGCAGCTGCCAGAATTTAACCAAAGGAAAGTCAGAAAAGGCAAATTCGAGACTCTTTCATTTCTTAAGCTGAGTTTTATGGAGTTAAAATGGATGATGTGTAATTTCCATGGGTCAGGTATGACCTATCTCTTTCTCTCCCTGGATACCCCTCACCCACACACTGTCTGGCACTGAGTAGCCATTCAGCAGACATGAGTGGGGTGCATCAGTAAAAGAGTGCAGGTACACAGGAGAGGTCCTGTTTAGCCTTATATGTCTGCTGTCTATAATACTTACATTTATTACAGTTGAAAAAAAAAAAAAACTACCAAACAATACACCTCTACTTTCAGCATCCATCTTCTCCAGCAGTGGTTCTCAAATTGTTGTCCTACTGTGCACCGCCATTCAGTCTCAACACTCCACATGGAAATTTTATGTATCTACTGTTTCTATTGCATAAAACTCAAACGTAAGAATGTCTTGAATCATAAAATTCTCTCCTAACACATGACGGAAAAGGGAAACTGGCCAGAGCCTTTGAGGCCTTGCAAAGCTCTCTCCTGCCTCCCTCTTCAAATTCATGCCATTTCTCCTTGCCCTTGCTCACTAGGCTCGGCTCTTCTGTCAGTCATCAAGCATGCCAAGCTTCTCCCTACACACAGGCCTTTGCACATTCCAGTCACTCTGTCTGGAATGCTCATTCCTCTACTTCCAGGTCACTCATCCTCCCAGAATCTGTTTATATGTCACTGCTTCAGAGGAGAAGCCATCCCTTATCAGTTGATTCTTTATTAGCTCATTTCCTTATTTGTTTCTTTCATGGCAATTGTCATCGTTTGTCACTATTTTATTTATTGTTCACTTCTTTCTGTTTGTTTCCCTCACTAGAATTTAAGTTTCATGATGGCAACTAAATATCTGTTATTGATCATTGTACTCTAGGACCTAACCATGCCTGGTCCATGACAGGCACTCAATAACCTTTTTTTCTTTTTAAAGAAATGAATGAACAGGTGATCTTATGGCCAATGAGAGTAGATGGACCAGCGGGTCTCTAGATGCATTCATGTTGTTAGGAATACCAAGTAGTAGTCCAATGGCTGATGACTACAGGACACCACCAGGGAATCAGTGTTCAAAAATATGTCAGGATTAAGAGTGCACACTTCAAAGCCTTCTGTTGTGTAAAACATAAGACCAAGGGTCCAGGGGCCCTGTGTGAACCAACTAAACAATAGTCTATTCTCTTTGCCAAGACTAAACTCATTTGAGCCTCAGGGCATGCCCTAGGGGAACTGAGGACCCAGCATTCCCAAGGTGAATCAGGGAAGGCTGAGGTGAGCCGGGGCACACCTGAGCAAGACATGGTAGAATATTTTCAACACTATTTTCTCTTACTTGACAGGTCAGGAATTCATCTAAAGCCCTTTCAAACTGCCAGGTTCTTGTTCATGTAATGAATCTATTGATTCACTCTTTGTACCCAGGAGACTCTGAAGACCACAGAATGTCAAAAGGAAAGACAAAGAATTCTCGTTCCTTGTCGTGGAGCCTTATGGGTGAAGAGGCAGGTCTTGACATATTCCCAGAGGATGCTCCTGACCCAGTTATTATTCTTTGGGGGTGAAATGGTTACTTATTTCAGGACTTACCTACTTTATTGCTTTCAGCTAACATGCCTCCTATGCCCAAAAATTGTTCCTCTCTTGACAAAGAAAGTAGAATAGGACAACTATTTATTCATTTCTTTGTTCATTCATTCATTCAACAATAGTGTTGATAAGAAGCAGCAATATATAGTAAACAAACAAAAAAAGGGGTATTTTTCTGGAATCAAGCTAAGTGCTTAATCTCTAGATTGCCAGACTCCTCCAACTCCCCAGTTGACTTTCACATTGTTAGCAGAGGAATTTTTAATTAAAGCAATTAGTATCAAGTATCTACTATGAGCTAGGCATTATTTTACTTAGCAGTGAATAACAGCAACTTTGTTCCTGGCTTTTGTTCCTGAATCTGTTCTTGGTATATGAATAAAATCTTCAACGGCTCCCCACTGCCTTTAATTCCAAATCCCAAACTTGGCATTCAGTGTCATACATAAAGATACTATATGCCTGCTCTGCTTTATTTTCCCCAGCAAAGCTCAAGCCCCAGCCATACAGGACATTCTACCATTCACCCCACCTCATAGAAAGCTATTTCATTCAACAAGACTTTTGCATGCACTGCTTTCTTGGATTTCTCTTGTGCAGGCCTAAGTCTAATTGGTGGGTCATAGCTCATCATTAAGGACCAACCACCTCAAATGCCACTTACTCCAGGAAGTTGCCCCTGATCCACACAGGCTGAGTTAAATGCACTTAGAACATGTCATTATTAATTTTCTGGAATCCCTCTCTGGAATATCAGCTGCTTAAGGTAAGGAACCAAGTCTTATTTTCATCTGCATCCTTAATAAGCCCAGTGCCAAACACAACACACACAGGGCTTCAAAATAACATCTATGCATTGATAAATGCATGCATGATAAATAATCATGAGAATTGCAGTATTCATTAAGTGCCAGGCACTTTTCCAAGTATTTCATACTCATGTTTTTCTCAATGAAGCCTAACCAGCTCCATATAAAATATGATCATCCCCTTTTATTGGTGACCAATGACAGACAAACCAGCGCTGGGGGCAGAGGAGAAAGCACTGAACTGGGAGTCCAAGCACCTGAGTCCTGAGCCAGTCTCCACAGCCTAATTGTGCCTTGGCAGAGAACAGATCTGCATTCTCGAAGCCTCAGTTTCCTTTCTTGTTAATAAGCACAGCCTTTGGAGTCAGACAGCCACTCTGTCACTCGCTAGAACAGGCTTAGGCGAGCTACTTAACTCATCACCACTGAGCACTTGCCATCTGCCAAGGTCTGAGCTGTGTGGTGGGAGTAACTGCAGAGATAAAAATAACATTAATTGAGAATTGTTTTATTTAAAATTTTACTGTTTTATTATTTATTTTTATTATCTATTTGAAGTATTATTTCATTTTAATTTAATTATTTATTATAATTATAATTAATTAATAGCTAACTTTCACTGATAATAGTGACAGTTCACTAGTCTAAGCACTTTTTATGTGTCAGATTATTTAACATGACAATTTTGAGAGGCTGGTTCTATTTCTAGCTCCACTTTGAAATGAATAAACTGAGGCATAAATTAGTGGACAAAGGGCTTGAACCTGGACCCCTCAACTATAGAACACAAACTCTCGACCAGCTCGCCATCTGCCTCTCTTTGTATGTTAACGAAAAGACAGACCCTGCAAGTTCTCGCCTAGCAAAACTGCTAACTCCTCTTTGAGTCTCAGATGCCTCTTAAGAAAAAAGGGCTGCTAACAGTTTCTCCATCACAGATTGTTGTACAAATTAAATGACTTGACTCATGTAAAACACCTACTGACCTCTGTATGAGTGGGTTGGACTGGCTGTTTCACAGCTCATCCCTTCCAATCCTCAAGTTCTATGGAATCAGCCAGAACTCAAGAACCCCATATGCCACCCAGCACTTTGAGAAGGAGGAGAGAGTGGCCATCAAGAGTTTGGAGTCAGTTTGCAATCTGCCCCAGGGGCAGAGCTGGGCATCTGCACAGTTTATGGGACTGTCCACTGAGCTACAGTTTCTAAATATTTCAGTCTCAGCCAATTCTGTCACATCTAAGGACTGAGTGTACATGAACAGCAGTAACCTATCACAAGATGGTAAAATTCTCTCTGATTCCAGGGAGCCTCCACCAAAGAGCTGTGGCTCTAGGACTTGGCCACATGGTTTCCCTGCCCTCAATGTGGACAGAATCAAAGAACCAGATTGTACAGGCTTGGTTAAATTCCCTCATCTCTCATAGATTCCTCACCTTGCTCAGAAACTTTGGTGGGCACCCGGGTGTCTCAGAGGAGGAAGTACACCATATAAAGCAATGATGTCACTGACAGGCACTTATCCTGGGTATCTTACAGATACCACGCTCCTCAGTCCTCAGAAAGCTGATACCACTATTATTGTCATAAAACATCACCACTATGCTCACAATATCTGAAAGGTTGGGTGGGTAGCCCATTATCACTCAGAGCTAATCAAGAACACAATTAGAGTCCACAGGATAATAACTCATTCATTCTTTCATTTACCCATTCATTCACTCAATCATTATGAAGTATCGATTGTGTCCCTTTCCTGCACTGTTCCAGGAAAGAGCTGGGAGTACAGTCATGAACAAAACAGACAAAAACCCCAGACTTTCAAGGCACTTGAGTTCTAGTGGAGTGGGCAGAGGGTAGGTAGGTAATAAACAACATAAAATCTGTGAGATAAGATCAAATGGTGGCAAGTGTTCTGGCAGGAAAGGAGGAGACAGCCATGGAAAGAGACTGAAAATTCCATAACTGCTAATGTTTATTTCATGATTACTCTGTGCTGGGTGTTATTCTAAGTATTTTGCATGTATGCACTCTCTGAATCCTTCCAGCCACCCTAGGAGGTAAGTCCTATTGTTAGGATCTTATTAGAGGTGAAACGAGAAGGAGAGGTTAGAGGCCTTACATACCCAGGGGAAGAGCCAGAACTTGACCCCTAGTAATCTCGTTTAAGTTACTCCCTTAGCTAATCAAGGTATGCAGCAGCCTAAGTTTAGGACAGCTGTCTAGACTCCTTTGGACGCATGTTTGGAAGGCACCTTCTCTTTGTTTCTGCTCCCTTCTTCCTTTCCCCTGCCCTTCTTTTTCCCTTCCTCCTCCCCACCCCATGTCCTGCGGAGCTGCCCTGCCCTTGTACCTTCACCATCAGAGTGAGATGCTTACAAACCAATTTCCTCTTGCAGCTGTTGACTTCTCAGGCTGTGACTAGGTGGGGTGAGAGGCTAGAAGGCCCCTCTCCACCAGGACTAAGAATGAGGGTAGATGGAGAGGGTTAGAAAGGGTAGGAGAGGCAGAGAATCCCACCCTGCCCCCATCCCCATTTTCCAGATGAAGAAAACTGACTGCAAAAAAGTAACTGAAGGAGCTGAGCTGCGATGTGACTATTTGACCCTAAAGCTCTTAACCACTAGACTTCACTATTCATTTCAAAGAGCAAGTCTATGCCAGGCAGAAAATAGATGTTTAATTCAATACTGACTTGAAGAACAAAGGGACAGATGGATTAGGGACTATAAGGTGCAAAGAAATGGGCAGATGTGCACAGGCTCTCCAGCAGGCGCATGAAAGTGCAGCAAGGACCAGCACAGTCTGGTTGGAAAGCAGCTTTGGAAATGTCCAGGACCAAACAGTCCTCACAAATATGGCTGTAAATACAAGTCTGCAGTCTTCTAGCCAGGCACACCTAACCTTGTTTTTCAACTGCAGTTTTATAATGGTCTCTTGCAGACTTTTTTCCTTTTATAGACAAGGACAAGTGTGTTGAGGGGACATAATTTGGGAGAGGCACCTGGTCAACCTGAGACCGGCACCCAGGGAGGGAAGAAGGCGCCCTTGGGAGAAGTAGAAATGCACGGCTGATGGGAGAGGGAATTGTGCTGCTAATCCCTCACACCGTGACTTTACCAGCTTCTAATCACCTAATAGCAGGGCATGTAATTGGCAGAAAAGATTGCCCTGCCCTTTACACACGTGTCTGCAATTACTTTTCAAACTGGGGCGATAAGTGGCATGATTGGTTTCCTTGTGCAGGCGCAGCCGCTTCTCGGAGACAGGGGCCTTTCTCCTGAAGCTGTGGTCAGCGCTGCAGGTCACAGGCGGATCAGCCCCTGGCAAACGTGCATCTTCCACCACTGAGGAATAAATCCTCAACTCTGCTAGTGTCTGACCTCACCTGCTGCCTCTCTGTTGTGCACACTGTGCTTTACACAAGACTCCTCACTGTGCTCCATCACCCTGGCTTGTTCTTGTCTCTGTGTTTACGTTTGCCACACCTCTGCCTGTATCTTCTCCTGCTTTTTTTAGATCTAGTCTCACAGGGCACCTCCTCAAAGAAGCCCTCCATGAATACCTTTATTTAAAATACCTCTCTTCTACTCCTTAGCCCCAGGTCACACCTCTCATTCCTGTTCTCCTTTGTATCACATACCACAGTAGGATGCCATGTCTTGCCTGTGTCTGTTTACTCGTTTACTGTCTGTTTCCTAACTGGGATGGAAACTCTATGAGAGAGGCCTTTGACTTTATCATCCCTGCATCCTCAGTGCCCAGTAGGAAGCCTGTGATGGCGCGAGCACGCAACAAATATCAGCAGTGGGTGGATCCGGCACTGCAAACACTCCATGTGCCACGCCATGAGGTGTGTGCTGTACGAGTACAATGAAGGGGATTTGAGCAAAGGTTGAGGGCCTGCCCTCTGGAGACCCATGGGCCTGGGTTTGTATCCCAGTTCTGTCATTTAGAAGTTCAGATCCTCTTGTACCAACCTGAGCCCCAGTTTCATCATCAATAAATTGGAAATAGTAGCTCTCTCACTCCACTGTTGCTTGAATTAAATGACACAATGCTGGTACAGCGCATTATCCTGCAGCTGGCATACAGACGATTATAGCTATTCAATAAATACTAATAGATACTGGTATTTCTATTCATTCAATGAGGAGGAAAAGAGAAAGGGACACACATGTTAGCTGAACATCTGCTGTGGGGCTTGTATCCTGCTAGGTGATTCTACCTCCTGAACTTGTTCCCCACAGAAATCTTCTGAAATAGGCAGAGCTATCCCTGGTTTCTAGATGAGGAAACAGAGTCACCTTAAAACCAATGGCTTGTCCAGCATCACCTAGTTCCTAAGTGACAGATCCAGACCTCAAAGCCAGGTTCATCACACCTGCTTTTTCATTATACCAGGGTGCTTCTCTTGAAAATAAAACCAGATCACAGGAAACAAACAGGACATTGACACAAGCAGCCCTGGAGCACAGAAAATTTAATTTGAGACTCAGTTTAAATTCTCCCAAGTCCTTCTCCATGACAGTTCCAATAGAGAAGGATTACCCTTGGGTAGTGTTGCCAGATAAAATACAGGATGCCAAGTTAAATTTGCATTTCAGATAAACAACAAATAATGTTTTAGTATATCACAATTATTGCATACTTAATTTTCTCTCCCTCTCTCTCTTTCTCCTTCCATCACCTTCCTCTTTCCTTCCCTCCCTTCCTCTCTCTCTCTTTTTTTAATCTGGCAACTTTATAGCCTTGTATTTCTTGCAACCCCTCAAGGTGTGCATGTTTATGAGCTAACCAGTGTTCCCCACCAGGGCAGAGGTTTGTAGAAGACATTTTGGAGAGTCTGTCCAGTTCATGGCCCTCCTATCTACCCAGAAGGGCAGGCCCCACCACCATGCTGCCTGTCTGCCCGGGAAGGATCCTGAACCACTCTTGCCAATCCAATTCTCCCTCTTGAGCATATGAACCAAAGAAGTGGAAGATGGAGCTAAGTCAAGTCAACATCCTGCAGAACAGTCCAATCAATTTCTCTTTCTTTTCTTTCTTTCTTCCTTTGTTTTTTGGTTTTGGTTTCGGTTTTGCTTTGGTTTGCTTATTTTGTTTCAAGTGGGATTTTGGCTCTTGTAACCAAATCACTCTTGACTAGGCCATAACTCTCTTGTGGTCATTTTATTTGCCCAGAGGAGATATAAAATGACCTGTATTTTTGAGTGCCTGGATTAAGGCATTATCACCTTTTAAAACTTCTCTAATGTTACTTATTTCTTCAACTGGTTGCATTTTATTTTAAATCAGAAAAAAAATACTATTAAGAGGCCCATCTTATGAAAAAGGCAACATGACCCAATGTCTTGAAAATAACAGTAATTCTCAGTGTCATCAGCTTTGATGAGCACCCTCCATCCAGTCTTCACATGCCATCTGGGCAGCACAGGTACAGAAATGGGGAAAGGAAGAAAACTGCTTTCTCTGAAGGAAAATGGAAACCCAACCCGAGGCTTCCTGTACACAGTGGATCTCTCACGGCAAAGCAGACTCCTTCACTGCCTGGCATCCGTGGCCTCATCCTGACCTAGTCAATGGATTTCTTTCTAGACTGCAAGAGTAGGGAAGCACTAACAGAATCCTGTTATCCCCAAATTTTGGAAAGTAAATCGGAGAACTCTAGACAGAGCAGGGAATTGCTTATCCCAGTCATAGAGGCTTAAGTCCCTCTAAAAATATCTGAGCAGCCATGTTGGTAACAACTGTCAAGTCCTTCTCACTTGGCCCCTAGTCCTGGCCCTAGCCCTGGCCACCGCAGTTCTGCCCAGCTCCTGAGCTTTATGGTTTGGCTTTTATTTCTGTCCTCATGCTGCTGACAGTCCACAGTCAACTGAACTTCATGCCACATATTCTGAAACTGAAAAACCTCAACTAACAAGAGAGTCGGAGTGTTTTACTCTGCTCGACCGACACCATGACCCTTTTATAGATCTTCAAAGACTTACTCTCTTGGAAAAATGCTAGAACCCATTTAGAGACCCTACATGTTTTACTGGACAAATACAGTGACTTCTTTCAAAGATATTTTATCTGTATGCTTTTCAAAAAGCCTTTTGATGTTTGCTAACTTATGGCAAGGACCACCTTCCTCTCCTCTGCTGAGCATCACAGGGCTTCATCTCCCCCTCCCCATGAATGTCACAAGATTCCTCCTCCCCTGATGACCACAAGGCAAGGTCTGCAGGAGCCTTTGGTTATATTCAAGGATTTTTTTTAAAGCATGTACTTGATGTATTAAGGGTCTGGCGTGTGGAAGTCCCAGGCATCTGAATGGTGAGTACTCTCCTCTTCACTTCCTAAAATGCAGTTCTCATAAACTACAAAATTTTATTTTAAAAGAAATAAGAAGTTTTAATCTGTAGATTAAAAGCAAAAATCGGCTTCTCTATTTCTGTCAGCTCTCCCTGACACCAAGTTCTCGTACCCACTATATTAATTACCTATTGCTGCACCAAAACTCAGTGGCTAATAATAGCAAATATTTATTTATTTTCACTCAGAGCTTCTATGGGTCAGGAATTCAAGAGCACCTTAGCTGGAAAATTCTGAATTGAGGATCTCTATTAGGGCCAAGAGATTAACCAGGACTACAGTCATCTGAAGGCCTGACTTGGGTTGGAGAAGCTTTTTTCTAAGTAGATCTCTCATGCGGCTGGCAAACTGATGCTGGCTGTTGGCAGGAGGTGGCAGTTCTTCCTCACCTGGGCCTTGAGCTTCTTCATGTCATGGTGGCTAGCTTCCCCCAAAGTGAGAGATCCAAGAGGCCAGGGTGGAAGCTGCAATGCCTTTTATGACGTAGCCTCAGAAGTCACAAATGTAATTACCACCATAATTGACTGGCCCTCTGAGTCATTATGGGAAGAGATTACATAAAGGTGTGAATACCTGGAGCCCAGGATCACTGTGGGTCATCAAGGAGGCTGGCCCCCACCTTTTCCATCTGACCCTTCCCTCCCCTCTCTGGTTCTGGCCACCTACTTCACCAACCCCATTTTATGTCCCTGGATACCCATAAAGGATTTATCTACCTGGCTGGATCCTTACTATCATGCCTCTTTAAAGCTGCCAACATTTTAAATTATTATAAATCTCATAATTAGAGGAAAGCTTTTCTCTTAAAACTAGAGAATAGAGAATCAGTGAGATTAGAGAATCAGTGAAAGCCACATTGGCACCAGCTATGAGAGAAAAGATGGACTACATTTGTTGTCCACAAGTTCAGATAGTCTGAAGGAAAACATGATTGACAAAAACAGACCAAAAATAACCATTGTAGCTCTAGGCTGTATTAATAGCTAAAGAGTATGTTTGTTAAAGGAGGTGATACTCTTATCAATGACTGAAGTAGTTAAAACAGACTAGAAATTTGAGCTTAATTCTCATATAAGGAGGGACTGTGACAACCCAGAGTAGGTTTAGAGATGAGAGAGTAGGGATGAAATCAAAACTGAAAGCATAAAAAGGATGCCAAGTGTTTTACAATCATTGCTACGGTCAGAATGTTCGTGCCTTCCTGACCAAAATCCGTATGTTAAATCTTAATGCCCAAGATGACAGTATTAGGAGATGGAAATATTGAGAGGTAATTAGGTCATGAAGGTGGAGCCCTCATGAATGGGATTACTATTCTTATAAAAGAAACCCCGCAGAGCTCCCTCAACCATTCCACCATGTGTGGACATAGTGCAAAAGTCTGTGACCCAGAGGAGGACCTTCAACTAGCCACGCTGATCCCTGACCACAGACTTCCAGCTCCCAGAACTGTGAGAAATTCATTTCTGTTGCTTATGGGCCTCTTGGTCTGTGGCATTTTGTTACAGCAGCCTGAATGGACTAAGAAAATCATTATGTCTAATCACTGTCTGACCTGTTTTCTTACCACCCACCACTTCCCTCAGTCTCCCCACATTATCCAGTTTGATCCCACCTTAGATTCCCCCATCAATAGCTTCTCAGCAGGCCTACCCAACCCTCATAGCTTCCTTCACTTTCTCCCTCTCAGCATCCCACGATGGGCCCACTGCTGCCTCAGCAGACTGAAGATAATGGCAAGATTGCACCCAGGCATAGCATTCTACAGTCCACCAAGTGTTTGCACAACTGTCTATTATCCCACCAAGTCAGGTTAGCTTTGGTCTCTGGAACCCCACAGGAAAACAACCAATGGTAGGCACTTTGGGGTGCATGGAGGGAGCTATATTTCTTTCTTAATTCAAGGAGGAATATCTTAACATATATAGTTGTGCAACCTTATGAAGCAGAAAGAAGGTTACAGGTTCACCACACAGAAGGAAACAGAAGCCCAGAAAGATTCAGTCACACGGCAATGGTTTCCCAGCATGTTGGTGGCAAAGCCAGAACCAGTAACCCAATCACTGGGACTCCCAGTGCTTTTCCCTCTCTGCACCATTACAAAAATGTCCTCCTTTCAGCTGGGGTGGAGGAGGAGGTGGCAGGAAAGTGCTCTCTGCTGCCGCAGCACACAAGAGCTCAGTGGTGGCACCCCTTGTAGGCTCCAAAGAGCTGAACGCAATAACAGTTTGCACTTATCAGTCCCCATTCATCTCCCCATCCCCCTGTGACATTCATTATCGGAAACACAGGCACCAGGGAAGGGCAGGAGCTAGAATCATAAGAATGCACAGGTGCCCTTCGCTGCCTTTAGAGGCTTTCTTTTCCATTTCTAATAAACTCTGTTAAAAGCCTATGCCAGGGGAATATAAAAAAAGTGGAGCAGGAGCAACAAAGGCAAACATCTATTTTATCTGTGTGACAAAGGCTCATGGGAGAAGCTGGCTTTGGCATAACAACGCAGCTCTTCTCCATGTTACATGAGCGAGTGAATTCAAAAGAGCTTATGGGAAAGACACAGGAGATTATTTGGAGCCTGGGAAGGTTTAGGAAGCAGAATTTAACAGGCACTGCCAGAACAGGGGGCTAAGAAAAGTAGAAAGGGGTTTCCAAATTTGAGCGGAGCAAAGCATAATCCCCTTCCCCCTCAGAGACTCAAGACAGAGTGGAAGAGGGAAAGGGGAAGTTGCCAGAGGAAGCAGCTGAGAAAATTGCCCTAAATTCTTGGCCTAGCAGGAAAAATCAAAAGTGGTTTGGTCCTTCTCCACCCCCACAATGCCCACCTCTTAACGCACAATTGCAGAGGGCAGGCAACTGGGGGCCAGCAGTAAAAAAGGCCTCATCTACCAATCTGAAGGAAGAGAAGGTAGTTGAGTCACAGAGATTTACCTGCTGGATCATCAGGCCCTCAGACCCCAAGGAATCCCCCAGAAGAGGCCTCCTGAAGTGTCTTCTTCTGCTCACCCTATTCCCTCTCTTCCAGCCTGCAAAGAAGACCCCAGGTCAACAGAATCACAAGAGAGGCCCAGGTCTCAGGATGAATAAGTCAGCACTTCTCAAAGATGAGCCACCTATGAACTGGGCAAAATGCAAGTTCAGCGGGTCCAAAGAGGAGCCTGAGATTCTGAATTTCTGACAAGCTCCTACGTGATGCTGCTGGTGGTCCATAGACCACACTTTGAGTAGCAAGGCCATAAGTTTATGTTTTCTCTGCAGTAAAATTGATTTGGCTGACAGTGGTTAATGATTAATGGTTAAAATGGTCAGTATGATTATAATAATTATAATACCATCCTCACCCTCTCATCATCAGAACTGAGTTGTAACCTGTAAAACACCCTACATAGGTACTTAATATTCGTGATGTCCACAGTGTATTGCCTAAACACACCTGAAATCCAGAGAAATACACTCTAGAGAAGAAATGACAGGGAGAGAGGCTGGGCCACAGAACGTTCAGATGATGTTTCTCTCCGACAATCAGGAGTTCCAGAAAGTAAATTCTTTTCTACAATCCTGTGTCTGAATCCATTGCTCTTTTTATGGGACCATAAGTATAGGCCCCATACTATACTTATGATGGGACCCAAATTTTTTCACCTGTAGGTATTCACCAACTTTCCCTGTCCCTGACTCAGAGCTTTCAGGTATCAAAGATGACAGAACAGGAATGCTGTGGGTGACAGAGAGAGTCCTGGGCTAGGAGAGTCAGAGGCTGCTGGCTCTGTGAGGGTTTCAGACACTAGAAAACAAAAACAAAAACAAAAACAAAAACAAAAACAAAAGCAAAAACAAAAACAAAAACAAAAACAAAAACAAAAACAAAAACAGTTGACCTGGATCATGAACACGGGTAGGGTCCACTGTAACCTCCAGAGAAGACTCTATCCCCTCAATACTCACCACTCCAAACATGCTGGCAAATTCCTACTGCAGAAAACTGCAAGAGCTACTCTGCCTAACGGAGTTCTCTGTGTAAAGCTCTGGTGCACAGAGCAGGCTGGGGGTGCCAGGGAGTTGATGCCCCCATGAGCAGACACTGAGCATTGACTAAAAGATTCGGTGAATAAATACTCCAGTTTTCTCACCCTTCAGGTGAAGCAACTGGGAGGCATGGCCTCCAAGCTTCAAGAGGCCCCCAGCGGGATTGAACTGCAGTCACCCACAGAGAAAACCAGTTTATTAACACACCCTGAAAACGTCCTTGCCTCCCTGTTGTATGAGCTTCCTAGCTCTGCAGTAACAAATTATCATTAACTTGGTGGGTTAAAGCAAATAAATTTTTTCTCTCACTGTTCTGGAGGCCCCAGAAGTCCAAGATCAAGGTGTCAGCAGGGCCACACTTGCTCTGGAGGTACTAGGGGAGAAACTTTCCAGCTTCTGATGGCAGTTAGGATTTCTTGATTTGTACTCAACATCACTCCAATCTCTGCTCTGGTAGTCACATTGCCTTCTTCTCTGTGTGCTTCAAATTTCCCTCTGTCTCCTTATAAGGATACATGTGATTACAGCTAAGGCCCACACAGATAATCCAGGATCATCTGCTCATCTCAGGGTCTTTAACAATCTACCATGACTTTGCCACATAACTTAACACCCACGGGTTCCAGGGATTAGGACTTGAAAGGCTGTTGGGTACCGTTTTTCAGGCTACCACACTTGTGTCTCTTCCCTACCCACCTATTGGAATTACTGGGATTATTTCCCAAATAAAATCCTTGGACTCAAATCCTAGGCTCAGAGTCTGCTTTTGGAGAAACCCAAACCAAGACAATACCCTTGTTTGAGAACACAAAGAAAGACTGGAATTTCTGTCTGTACTAAGCTTTTTAAAATACAAGCTTGCCCTGGGACTAGACCAGGGTGCTATAAGTGTTCTTGCAATGAAAGAGGCATCCTTCCTCATTGCAAAAGTCAATCCCTCTGGTTTCACTGCAGATTCGTGTCCCCTTCCCCTTCTCAGAATCCAAGCCACAGTGCTAACCTCCCCACTGCCTTAGTGGTAGGCCTCTGCACCCCCCACCACTGCCTCTATCTCAACTACAGTAATACACTCTTCAGTCCTTCCCATCTTAAAAGTAAGGGGCCACCTCCAGATGGGAAGCATATGGACACACAATTGAACAGGGCCAGCTGACAGCTCATTCACTGAGGAAAACACAACAACCTCACTCCTTTACCCTTTAGCTCCAGACAGATTCTCACCAGCAGAGAAAACTAAGGGGGTAGCTTCAAGGGTTACTCCTGCCCCTCTCTCCAAATCCAGCCCCAAAGTACGACCACAGGAAAACCAATGGGTTGTGCCATAATTTTCTTCCAGGGCCTTAATGGTCTCTCTCTCTCTTTTTTAAATTGAAGTATAGTCAGTTTACTATGTGTCAATTTCTGGTGTACAGCATAATGTTTCAGTCAAACATGTACATACATATATTTGTTTTCATATTCTTTGTCATTATAGGTTACTACAAAATATTGAATATACTTCCCTGGGCTATACAGAAGAAATTTGTTTTTAATCTATTTTATATAAATAAATAGTAGTTAATATTTGCAAATCTCAAACTCCCAATTTATCCCTTCCCATGCCCTTTCTCCCCAGTACTCATAAGTTTGTTTATTATGTCCGTGATTCTGTTTCTGTTTTGTAGATTAACTTCCTTAATGTTCTCTTGAAAATTATTTCTGGCCAAACAAGCCGTGCTTAAGACATGGTGGCCAGGATGGACATCATAAAAGCTGAGACTCTGCTACATAATTTCCTGCCGATTGCATAGGTCCTCCCCTTTTGGAGCAGTATTATTTCTAAAATCTCCACTGTACAATTAAGAAAACTGACTCTTGCAGATGTTTAGAAATTAACTTATGGTTTCATAAATAGGAAATGATGGCGCAAACATTCCAAGCTAGGCCAGCAGACCTCTGACTACTACTTCACACACTGCCTCAGTTATAACTATAGGATCAGCTCCGGCCTCAGGCCATGGCCACGGGGGGAAGCACTGAGGAGTCCAGGCTCAGCTGGTCAGGAGCCCTGTTCCATGCTCACTGCCATTCCACTCTCTCACCTCAAGTCACCTCGCAGGGCCTCTCAATTCTCTGAGCTGCATTTGACTGTTTCCTGGAAATTGACACCAAGGTTGAGTGACAGTGACAGGAGCTTAGACCTCAGCCCAAAAGAGAAAACAGAGGCCTAATTCCAGCAAGGGAGTGTCTATGCCCTTCTTGGCAAGAGTCTGCTAGCCAGCACCTTATTATGCTATGAGAGTACATGCAGGCCTCTTCAAGCCCATTCATCATTGTTCTGGTAAGTCCATGCTTTGATGCAGTAGCCTTGATGGCGTTTTTTCTGCCGCTACCAGCTCCAGCAATCTGGAAAGTGGAGTGATGGGTAATCAGTCTCTCCATCATTAGGGTGAAGAGGAGAGTCTCCTGTGGACCTGGCCTCCCAGTGTGGGTTAGCAAAAGGGCAGGCAGAGGTTTTTTAATAAAAGGGCTGGCTCAGGGAGGCCTGATTCCAAACAGAGGTGGCTTGAAGATAAATGATGTTGCAGCATGGGGTGCAGGGAGTGTCCTTCTGCTTGGATCTTGGGAGAGTCATAGATGGACCAGGACTGGGCTATGCATGGAAAGCTTAGTCACTCAGGAGTGACGAGAAAGCAGGAAAAGCGGGAGTCTGAGGCTGCCTGGAGAAAGGGCTGCCAGCCTGGCTAATGATCTGCTTGGCTAGGAACCCAGCACAGCTGTTAAGAACACGGGCTCTGGAGTCCCCTACCCTGGGATCCACTCCCGACTTCCCCAGTTTTCTAGTTGTGCAATCTTGGGCATATTACTCGTCTACTCCAAGCTTAGATTTTCTCAACAGTGAAATGGACATGATAAGCATCAGTGGATTTTTGAGGTTAAAATGTGATAAAGTACATTACTTGGAAGGAGGATGTACATTCCTAATTTAAGACACAGGTACAGATGCTTCCAGATCATTGTCTGCCTGATCCAGATGTCACCTTGTAAGTTACCCTATAATAAACTGATCAATTGATTGTATGGAGCTGCCTACCTGATTTTTCAGTTTCAAGAGCCTCCTCAGTTCAGTGGGCATTTTTTGCTCCCTCTGTCTTCCAATACTACCATCCAAATTGTCTGGGGGTCATTCTGATCAACTTTCAACTACCTGAGTAGGTCACTATATAGTCAGTGCCATCCAGGCAGTCCATGGATAACAGGAGAGTCACTGAGGTCCCATCTAGAAAATAATTATATCTGGTAACTAAGTACATGAAGATGCAGAAAAATAGCCTCATGAATAACCATTTTGGTAATCAATACAAAATGATTTCTCTAAATTTCAACTACTGCAGACATGGCATTGATTTCACTGTGTTTCAGTTTCCCATATAAAAAACAGAAACATTAGTATTCCTCCTTATACAGATTAGCTTATCATTCATTAAATATTCACTCTCTTTCCCCAACATTCATGGGAAGAGTATACTTCCCTGCCCCTAATGATATTGGACTTGGTCATATGACTTGCTTTGGCCAATGAAATGTGGATACTACTTCTGAACCTAAGCCTTAAAAGACATTGTATCATTCCATTCACCCCTCTGAGAGCTTCCAACCTCTACCATACAGACCTCCTCCCAGATAACTAATACCCCTTTAGCCTGAGCCCAAGAATGAAAATATGTGGAGCAGAGCCACCTGAGCTAACTCCAGCTGCCCTACAGATAAATGGGCAAGAAATAAATACTTATTGTATATGCCATTGAGCTTGGGGTGGCTTGTTACACAGCATTATGGAGGCAATAGCTAACTGATACACTCTCTATGGCAAGAATATAGCTGCATGAGCAGTTTGAAATAAGAGATAACTTACATAGAAAATAACCAAGCAATTATCATGAGTTTCTTAGTGGCTCTAATATTGGACCAGGTCTTCGAAATAGAGCCCTTGTCAGAGCATATCAATGGGTGGGGTACCAAGAAACATGCTTTCCTTCCTTCTAGAGCTCTGCTTGAGGCTCCATCTTCATTCATCCAGCAAGTGGAGTGGGAACTTTGAGTTCATTCTGTTTCTTTATTCGAAAAGTCTATCATTTAATATCTTTAAAGTCAGGTTGGACACACAAATCCTGTTTTTGATGATGCAAATTTCCTCCTTTCCAAGAAAGGCAGAAATAACGACTCTGGCACAGATGGAGGAGATTTCTTCAGGGAAGGAAAGCATCATTTAGGTTGGTTAATGCTTCCCCTGGTGAGCCATTGTATTCTTGTTTGGGGTTTCTGGGCCCTCATTTTAGGTACAGCAAGACTCTTCAACTGAGATTTATAGTGTAGAAACAGTCAACAAGAGCAAATGAATCAATCTGGGAAGCCATGTTGCCCTCCACGTAGTGCACTTTCGTCTGCTTCTCCCAAGTATTTACCCTTTTCTTACAATCATTATTTATCCCATGGACCCATATTAAAGCACTTTCATGGGTATACTCAGCCAAAGGGTATCACAGTACTCATGGTATGATGGCTGCCTTTGCTTAAATATGTGGTTTTGTTTATCTGTTTAAGAAAGCATCATATCTTTCCATTATGAGTAAGTGCTAGGGAATATCAGTTTGGGTCCAGTCATGTTATACATTTTGGAGGGAAATGGGTAACTAAGAAATCTCCTTAATTTTATACTCCCATCCCAACATTCTAGCAGAGCTCTTTTCCAGCCTAAGTTCCAGACAAGAGGGAGTATTGCTGACATTAGGAAGTCCTACATGGAATGCTGACATGTCCCCTCCCCAGCCTGTGCTCTCCTTGATCTGTACTTCTTTCCTAGGCAATCTTATCCATCCCCATGATTTTAAGCATCATCTTTACACTAACAATGCTTGCATTTAGACCTCTAGCCCAGAGCACTCCCCTGAGCTCCAAATTCATTAAAAAAAAAAACCCACTGCCTGTTTGACACCTCTACTTTGATGATTTGCAGACATTTTAAACATAACATATCCAAGTGGAATTCTTCATCAGTTCTCCCCCTCCACATACAGACACCAAACCTCCAAAACTGATTTTCCTCCAACCATTCTCAATAAATAACATTTTCATCTTTTCAGGAACTTAAGTCAAGAATCTGGGAGTCATCTATGCTCCTCTGTCTCCCTCAGCACCTACAATCAATTTCTTACATACTGAGTCCTAGAGTCTGTTTTAAAAACACATGGAGATTCCATCACTTCTCTCCATCATCACTGCCTTAGACCAAGCACCATAATCTCTTCTCTGGACTCCTTCAAACACTTCTACTTGGCCTTCCTCCTTCCATCTTCCACATAATCAGCCAGGGATTTTCTATTAAATGTGACAATTCTCTTCAAAACTCTCCAGTGACTTCCAGTTGTAAAATACTATCATAAACTAAATGACTTAAAGTGACACAAATTGATTATCTTACAGTTCTGGAGACCAGAAGTTTGAAATGGGTCATATGGGCTAAAATCAAGGTGGTGGCAGATTTTATTCCTTTCTGGAGACTCCAGGGGAGGATCTGTTCTTGCCTTTTCTAACTTCTATAGGCCACCTCCACTCCTTGGCTCACCGCCCTGCATCACCTCAGCCTCTGCTTCTGTTGTCCCATCTCCTTCTCTGAATCTGATCCTCTTGCCTCCCTCTCTCTTATAAGGACCCTACTAATTACATTGGGCCCACCCTGATAACCCAGGATAATCTCCCCATCTCAAGATTCTTAGCTTAATCACATTTGCAAAGACTCTCTTGCCACATGAGGATAACATAGCCACAGGTTCCAAGGGTTGGACATGGTCATCTTTGGAGACCATTATTCTGTCTACCATACTTATGATCCCACTTAGAACAAACTTAAGTTGTCCCTTGATACAATCAGGAGCCCTGCTATCTCTCTGATCTCATGTTGGACTACTCTCTCTCTGTTCATTCAAACCCCACTATCTTCTTTGCTGTTCTTCAAAAGAGCCAAGCTTGTTCCATGTGCTGAACTATCTTCTCCCTATGAAGCTCTCCCCCAAATGCCCACATAGCCCATAGCTCAGATCCTTGACCAAATGCAACTTATAAAAAGGGCTTCCTTGACCAACTGTCTAAGACATACCCCAAACACACACACACACACACACACACACACACACACACACGCACACACACACCATTATTGTCTGTCCCTTACCCTATCTTATTGTTCTTCTTAGCATCTAATATAGCACATATTTATTTGATTATTTATTTATTACAGAACCCTCCCTCCCAAACATAAGCTCCATGACACAGGGACCTTGCTTTTGTTCAAAGGTTTTTACTCAGTGCCTGGCACAGAGGAAGTATTCAATACGTATTTGATAAACAGATGAATGAAAGAAGAATAAACAGTCTACTGTATAAATTCAATGAGTCATACACAAGAGGTTGTCTAGTTATACCTGTTCGAGGAAGACTTAACGGAGAAAGGAATAGTTAGGCAAAACTTTAAGGGCTAAATAAACATTAAGCAAGTAGAAAGAACACCTAACTAGCCTTCCCAGATCTAATACTCCCTGGGTGAATGAAGTAAATTGAATTTGTGGACCAAGAAGTTCAAAAACTCCCTCATCTTGAGGAAGGTAACCAAAGGGCTCCTTATCTTGAGCCATGTGTACTGCTCAGATACTTGTTGTTGACAATTCAGTTTTCTCCAGTTCACCCAGGGCTGTTTATCAGTATCAGGCAAGGCAGGCAAAAGAACTCAGGTGTGATTGAGGCAAATATCCACACTGAGTCAGGAGCAAGGGCCTTTCTGGTGGGAGATTTTGGGCAATGATAAAACTGAATTTAACTAAGTTATATCTTGGGAATACAGAATTTGTCTTTTTCCACTGTATAATGCACTGTTTGAGTATCCACCATGTTCTGTCATGTCCCAGAATACATTTTGGCCTGTTCCGCTTAGGTGCCCACATCATACATGGTATTCATACCAGTACCCCAACCATAGGTAGGGGTAACAAAGATTAAGATCGCATCCCTCCAGGAAAGGAAGGGAAGCTGAGCAGAGCAATGTTAGTTACTCTGATTCAGGCCAGCTGGACCTCAGTTTGATTTGGTGACTGAATATGGTCAGGACAGAGACTTGATTTGGCTAATGGGGCCAGAGACCTGATAAAGTACTTGAGGAATTCTGTTTCTCTTGGACCCATGCCACTACCATGAGAATGTGCCAGGCTCACCCATAGTAGGGATAGCAGAGACATTTGGGAAAAAGCTAATGTATACCAACAAAGATCATCCTAGACTAACTAGCCTCAAGCAGACCTGCTAACTGACCACAGACATATCGGCAAGCCTAGTCCAGACCATTTGACCCAGATCAGCAGAACCACCCAGTCACCAGTTACTCATGAGAAGTAATACACAGCTGTTGTTTAAGCCACTAAATTTTGGTATGGTTTGCTACATGATAACTGTTAACTGATACAGGATAGAGACAGATAGCTTGTCCTCTGAAAGAGGTCAGCTCAGAGAGAGATAAGGAATACAGTGACTCAGAGGATCCATGGTTGTGTTGGCCATTGCTAAGCCCACTGGACGCAGAGTTCACTGGCCACAGATTCACATCTAAGAACTTGGAAAGGTAAGATGTGCTGCCTGCCTATATATGACCAGCTCAGGCACTGGGGTAGTTCTGCTCCTGATGTGATGTGATCAGTAATTTCATTTTAGCCATCTGGAAAAACAAGTCTGGGCTGATGCTGATGGCCTGTGAATGACTCCTTAAAAGAGAAGAGAACCAGAACTTCTCCCTCTACTCATTCAAGCATGAGTGGCTGCTCCTTGGCAATCAAGAGCAGGATGCAATGCTCAACAGTCCACCTTCCCCTGCAGACTCAGCAGTCACCCAGAGACCTTGAAGAAGCAGCACTGACAGAAAACAAGCACACAATTTCAAACCATTCCCTCTAAAGTTTTACCAATGTTTGATAGACAAAGGTAGATATTCCTCAGACGGCAGAGAATCGCCCTCTCCTTGGAATAAAATCAGCTGGACAGAATTTTTCTTTCCAAATGTAAAATGTTGTTTCCAAACAAAGGAAGTGAGATGTTTTCTACAGCTGCTCCACATCCATTATGCTTTGCAAAAGCATGTTCATGAGGTTTTTATGATGCAAAAAAAAATAATTAAGATGAGAGGCACTTCTTGTCTTTGAATCTTTTTTGTTTAACCATGTTTTGCAAATGGCCAGTATCTCCTGTTACTTAGGTTAGCATCCAGAAAATGTTAGCACTTAATTATAAAATCAGCAGCTAATATGCTTAATGACTTTCCATTATACCCAACAATAGCTGCAATGTGCTTTAAAAACACATTTGCATTCATATTCCTTTGACCTATCTATCAGAACCTTGAGGCAACCATGCTCTAACCATTTACAAATAATTGCCCTAGTTAACCGGGTGGCCCTGGATATGGTGTGATGTACCCATAGTGGGAAGGAAATGCCTTCTGGAGGGAAGAGCTGACTCTTGGTTCACAACTCACTTGTATATCACTAGCTTAGAGTTCATATGTTCAATATTTCAGCAAGGTGCTGGCCTTCCCAGGAGCTAGTGAGCCTCAAGTCTCAAAGGGAAGGATAATATGGGAAAAGGCCCAAAGTTGGTTGCTAAGAGAGCCCAGTGGAGATGAATGGGAGACTCTGATGTTGAGGAGTACCTGGGAGCAGAGGGCAGTGGGTTGAATTGTGTCCCCTCCGCACATTCATATGTTGAGGTCCTAACTCCCGGTACCTCTGAACATGACTGTGTTTGGAGATATGGTCTATAAAGAAGGAATTAAGATAAAATGAGTTCATATGAGTGGTCCCTAATCCAGTATGACTGGTGTCCTTGTAAGAAAAGGAGACTAGGATAGAGACAAACACAGAGGAATACCCTGTGAAGACACAGGGAGAAGAGAGCCATTTGCAAGCCAAGCAGAGAGCTTTCAGAAGAAACCAACCTGGAGTTCTTCTGACCCCCTGTGTACCTCCTCACTGCTGACACATTGATATCATACTTCCAGCCTGTAGAACTATGAGAAGATAAATGTCTCTTGTTTAAGCCACCCAGTCTGTGGTACTTTGCTATGGACCCTAGCAAAGTAATACAGGCAAACTCTGGTAGTATCCATATCTGGAGTCCAGTAGACACACCACTAGACACAGGGTGGTCTCTGATGCTCACAAATGCGTGTGTTCACCACTGTGGTTCCTTTAGAAGCCTCCCTACCCACCTCACACAAAGGCTACATACAAAGGGGATTCAAGCCCTTCTTAGCTCTTCATGACCTGAGGAACCACTGCAGCCTCTTCCCCCACTTCCTGTCCTGCTTTGCCTTTTAGACCTATTGCTCTGTACTGGTCCAGTTTTCAGGTTTTCCTCCCTCAGTCCGTACTCTCCATGCTTGATCCAAATTCAGGATCTCCAACTCCAAGGGTAGCCCTCTGATCAGAAACCCTGCAGATACTTAAGTCTAAACCAGATAAGTTTTGTTCTGGCCCAGTGCTTCTCAAGCAAGTAAGGAAGAAAGATCTATCCTAAAGGATTCTCTCTGCCTGTTATCTCCCCCAGTACTGTTAGGATCGCCAATGGCCTAGTGCAAGTTTGATTACCTGAACATTTGAAGAACTGTTCCCAAACAGTTCTGTTTTGTTCAGTTTGTTGTTCAATACATTTCCCACCAAGAAAGTGAAGGATCTGGTTCCTTTTTGAGAGTACCAACTGGTAACAAAGGACCAAAGAAGGTAAAGATGCTGAAGGACCTTGCTCTTGGTAAAGCTATTTGGTACAATGACAGAAGGGCAAGTGTGGGTGAACTGAGAATTGAATTAGTTGACATATAAAAGTTTCCCAAGTAAATTCTTCCTGAATTGAAGGGAGCCTGTCTTGGAGGACTCAGGCTACTGGCAGAAGTAGAAAGCCTTTGTTACTGTCTTCTCACTTTGCTTTAACCAAGCTGTATGAAGAGCTGGAGCTGGGAGTTAGTCTAAAGGGCAACCAAAACAATGATACAGAAAAGCCAGATCCCCCAGAAGAGCTGGTAAGCAGAAGAGAGCTGAGGTAAGCACTGTTTACAAGAGGCCTGCCTGCCTCCTCGGTGGAAAGGAATTATAAATGGGTCATGAATGGGGGGAAAAGCAACTACTGCTCTAAACAGTGAGAGGAAACAGCTGAGTTTAGAGACAAGGCACCCAGCCTTATCTAGATATTCTACCTTGGACTGGAAGACCACTTCCTTATTTCATTCTTACAGCAAATGTACTCCTTTCCAAGAGTTGCTATAACAAATAACTACAAACTGGATGACTTAAAACAAAATAGAAATTTATTCCATCACAGCTCTGGAGGCCAGAAGTCTGACATCAAGGTGTCAGCAGGGCCTCCTCCCTCTGATGGCTCTTGGTGAGGATCCTTTCTCACCTCTTCAAGCTTCAAGACTCCATGTGTTCCTTAGCTTATGGCAACATCCCTACAATCTCTGCCTCCAACTTCACATGGCCTCTCCCTGTGTCTTCTGTCTCTTATGAGGACATATGTCATAGATTTAGGACCTGTCTGGCTTATCCAGGGTAGTTTTAACTTAACTACATCTGCAAAGACCATTTTTTCCAAATAAGATAATGCTCAGAGGGAGCAGATATTAGAATATGGTCCTGTTTTATGGGGGGGGGGCAATTCAACATCATAAAATTTTTATTTATGAGTATCATAAACCAAATTGATATCATTACTTTTTGGAAAATGTATAATTTTAAGGAAGACACTTAGAAGCCCAGCTCATGTGCTGCATTGGGGGAGACCCAATTCACCTCCTTGTATATTTCCATGAGTGCATTTACATCCCCTTCCCAAAGACAGTGGGCTGGAGTTCTTCTGGCCCCCTGTGTACCTCCTCATTCACTCATTCTTATAAGAAGGTCACAGACTAATTTTACCATGGAGAATGGGGAAGTTTTGACATCCTTTGGCCCCTTACTTACCAAGGATAGATAAGCAGGCAGCATAACTCCATCCCCCCATAAATGATGGGTCACTGGGCAGCTAGAAGCCTTCAGCTGGCTGGGAACTTGCTAGGAATGAAAACTCAGCTTCACTTGAGATAAGGTCCAAGGTCTAGATTTAGGAGTTATCTGCTAAAATACTCACTTTGACCTCAGGTCCAAGCTGTGTTCTCCAGCACAGTTAATCAAAGACCCTGAATTTGAAGGGTTTGGCAATGGCCTTGCTCATTAATACATTGGAGGTTTCACTTGATAATCACCTGGTTCTTCGTGCCTATATTCAATTGGATAAGAGTTTATAGGAAGGAAGGAAGTAGGATTAGAGCCCTCGAATCGCAATTTTTCTATTTTCTCCCACGTATACATCCTTAACCATGGCTCAAGTATCCAAGACAGGGATCAGTATTGTTTACTGGCTCTTAGCTACAGAAACTGAAGATTGTCTGGAAAAGACAATGAACATTTTATAGCTGTCGTCTTCTAAATTAAAGCTTGGAAAGTGATAATACACATTATATAATTCAAGAGGTGAATTGCATAATAAAAGTTCTGAACTTGACAGCAAAATGTCAACATAAAATTTTAAATATTTACTTAGCCATATGTTGACTGTAAAACATCAAGCATCCCCTAGAATGAAAGAATAAAGAATTACCTCATAATAGTGAAAAACAAGAAACCACCTAAATGTCTATCAGTAGAGGAGGTTAAATGAATTCTGGTAACTTTGTAT
Source organism: Camelus ferus (assembly GCF_009834535.1). Lineage (NCBI taxonomy): Eukaryota > Metazoa > Chordata > Mammalia > Artiodactyla > Camelidae > Camelus > Camelus ferus. The sequence continues at coordinate 55,324,174 of NC_045704.1, read as the reverse complement.
TCCCGGGTAGTATATAGCCACCAAGAAAAAAAAAAAAAAGATACATTATGTAAAAGCAGATCTTGCAGAATAATACATAATATAGAATCACATTTTTGATACAAGAAGAAACCATGTGTATCTATATGTCCCTGCATGTGAAAATGCTAGGAAAAAAAAGAAGGCTGCAACCCTTCACAGTGAGCTGATAGCAGTGGGAAGAGGAGATAACTTGGAAGCAGTGGGGAACAAGTGAATGGGGATTTCACATTTGGGGAATTGTTTTAATTTTTGATCATTAGGATGTATTCTCTTGCTACTTTAACAATTCAGATAAACATCAGTTAACTATTTTATATTTTGAAGGCAATTACTAGGTTTTCTAAAGGCTGTAAAGGAATAGTTAAGGTTTTATTAAAAAAAACTAGTGAACACACTAAAAAAATTTAATAACTCAAACAAGTATCTATCTAGCTATTCACACACATATGTGTATGTATATATATACATGAATGTGTACAGACAGATATATGTGAGTATGTGAGCATGTGTGTATAGTATAAATTTATTAACAACTATCTAATTTCATTTTACAAAATATATTGAGCAACTTGTGATTCTTTTTTAGAACATTCTTATTTTTTTCTTTTTCTTTCCTTTTTTTCCCTCTCTTTCCCTTTCTTGCTTCCAAACAAGTACAAGTTGCATTTAACAAAAGAGCAATTCCTTAATCCCCTCTCCAACCTCAACCCTCCAGGGTTATTCCTGGATGCAGTTGAAGTAAACCAGTCCTTTCTTTACTCTGAGAGGTCACAACAGCAAGACCTCTTTCATGCAGTGAGTAGTTTAGGTAGAGAAATCTCTGGCCACGACCATGTGGTTGAAAGAAAAGAAGAATCAGCAAGGCTCAGGGAGTCAGATCAACCTAATTTCGAATTCTGGATCTGCCAACTTGTAATTAAATGGTCTGGCAGAATAATTCAATAATTCACCTGTAAAATGAGGGGTAAAAATAGATTCTTCAGAGGGCTAGAGTGAGGATTCAAGGAGGTAACATATAGCAGATATGCAGCTAGAACTGGCCCTGGAATGGAGTCTGACAGAGCGAAGGCTGACCCTTGCCATCCATTCACTTCAGAAAGTGGGGGAAATCAGTGGTGGTCTTTAACCACTGAGAGGCCATGTGCTTCGAGCTGACAATGGCAGCAAGAGCAGCAGGCTTACCCATTCACTTTGTGCCCTGTGTCCCTTGACCAGGGACAAGGCTGGGTATAAATCTGTTACCAGAAGTTTCCAAGCCCCTAGTAGACACACTTTACCTTCACATCTTTCTCACTTTAGGGCGATTGCCTCACAAGCCACTTAAGCTTGATTCTTTATTTAGTCCAATTAAACTACAGTTCCTTTCTACTTCTTTTTGGAGCAAGGCCAATTGCATGAAATAAGTTTCTACAATTCCTTAAAGAAAAATGCCCCTCTCATATTCTTTTCAGCATTTGACTAGTTTAGAATAAGGATCCTTATTAGTAAGGCTCCATCATCTCTGTTTCCTTCCCCCACCCTCACTGACGTCATCAACAACTGGTCAGTCCTTCCTTAGTACTCATAGTTTCTGAATGCTGGAGACTGCTCCAAATTTCCCTGGGTGAATCAGATGTTAAAAATAGAGCATCTATTCTTCTCTTTAAAACCCCAACCCTGTCCACCCTCTCAGCTCAACAGTGTGCTCACTGGCTACCAGTCCCCGCCATCACCCTCCTTTGTCATCTGAAGCTTCCTACCCACCTAACAGATCACAGGAAAGGGTTGTGAAGTGGAAGTGAGCACTCAGGTGCCAGGCAGACTTTGCTTACACTCATACTAGCAAAAATTAAAGATGAAAGGGCGGATGAACATCGGCCAGGCTTGCTATGAGCCTTAAATTACATAATGTGCGTTAAGTGCCCAAGATAGCACCTGACACCTAGTGGTGACCCTTTTCCCCTCCTCCTCCTCCTCTTTTCTCTTATTATTTTAACATTAATAGCAGTTATCATTTTCTAGAGCTTTCACTAATTGTCAGGCCCTAAGCTGAGATTTCACGCAGAACATTGCCTTTAATCTTTAAAATGATTGTCCGCAAGGCAGACATTATTGAGCACCCCTGACTGCAGCAAAGGCAATAATTAATAGTGAGACATTGGGCTGTTGAGTCCAAATACCTGGGTTCAAATCACCACCTGGCATTTATTAACTGTTGGTCCCTGAGCAAATAATTTCTTCTCCAGAAGCCTCATCTGTAAAATGATGAAATAAATATAGTAGCTACCATGTTTGGCTGCTGAGAGGTTTAAGGTCAGGGTATTGCATCTGGCACATAGTAGGACTCTCTCTGTGGCTGCCCTCTCTCCCCATCCTCTTCTTCTGCTCCTAATTCTATGGACTAAGGCTGTCCAATAGAAGAACAGACACCTCAAATTTTATATGCAAGCCACAGACATAACTAAATTTCCTAGTGGCTACATTTTTTAATGTAAAAAGAAACAGGTAAAATTAACTCTAACAATAAATTTTATCTAACCCGATACATCCAAAATACTATCATTTCAACATGTCAACATGTAACAATATAAAAATCATTAATGAAATGATCTATGGTCGTTTTTTAATACTAAGTGCCATCCAGTGGGGACTTTATACTTGGAGCGTCTCTTGGGTCACGCCGGTTACGTTTCAAGGGCTCAATACCTACATGTAGCTTGTGGCTATGCTACATACCAGGGCAGTGACAGACAAAGAAGATGGAGCTAGATCAGTGAGTTTGAGTCATCTGTCTGAGCCCACATAGCTCAGAAGTGGCATCACCAGGACTCAAACCATGTCTGTCTAGCCCCAAAGCCTGCCCTGATTTTGTGATAGTCTCACAAGCAGTTATATAGTGGCTCAAGGGTCTAGTTCTATTTCCTCTAGGTCTCCATGTGGAATGATTATTATTCTCTAAGGGTGGCTGGAAAACCACCCCTTTAGGCTTGCAGGTTGTCCCCCATCTCTCTAACCAATGCTGTCACATCAATGTGCACTTATTTTCTTGTAGGGGGAGGGGGGAGTGCTCTCTTTCTTGTTCTGTTAAGAAATAAACACAGCTGAGCTCCTCACCTCCCTTCCTTCCCAGAGGTAATCTCGTTCCAGAAGTTGATCTGTCCTTCCTACTTGAGACCAGACCTTGGCAAGCCTGAGACTTCCTTACGGAGTGGGATGACAAATTGGTGCTGGTCTCTGGGGCCAGTACACCACTTGCTTATTCACCACAGTGAAGGACACATAAGCCTCAGTAATCTCCTCAAATCACTTTGAATTGCTTGGCTCGAATCCATGCATCTCTATCCTACCCCTCATGCTCCTCAATCCTTGAGCCATTTTGGAAAGCATGTCTGCCTGGGTGACCTTTAGAAAAGCAGCACTGACGATCTTTCTTCATCCTCTCATTCCACCCTCTCAGAGGAGGTCACCACAGAGCCCTGAGTTGTTCTCAAAGGTGTGGACTTCCTGCCTCAGTGCCAGCAATTCCCAAGAGCTGGTGGAGATCAAATTTCACATGCTCTCAACAAATAGATATTTTAAGTTTTGCCATTGACCTAATTTATTCATTATAAAAAGTGATCTTTTTTGGTGTTCTGGCCACACTCTATAACCATGGTGGCCAATGCTGACTAGGGGTGGATGCCCCAGATCCTATAGCCTGTGTCTCTTGAGTTGAAAGCTCTAATGAACTTCTTTTTCATCATTACTGGGGATACTACAGTCCCAGAAGCATGCATCCTAAACACTGAAGCTAACCACACAAGTTAAAGAACAATGAAAAAACCACAACATTGTATACAATTTTTAATTTCCTCTATGAAATGATGGTGAGAGTAGATGGTGGTGTGCATTTGCCTTTGAATGCTCTTACTTGGCATAGGAAGTTGACAATCCTACTTAAGTTTTCTAGAATTATGTATATGTGAGTGCTCACACACAGTGTTGTATTTAGTCCTTAAAACTATCCTGCAATGCAGGTGGTATATAGATCTATAAAATCTCCATGTCTGGGAACTACAGATCTGATACTTGTCTAATGATATGAGAGCTGGAAATCCTTGAAGACTAATGAGAAATGTACAGATGAACAACCTGTTTGTGAGGCAGCAAGAGAAGAGAGGAACTCAGCTCCACCACCTCCTTGGGATCATGACGTGGTTCCTTTACTGAAATAGACGGAGCAGCTTCTTTGCAACATGACACCATCACTGAAAGAGCAGCCAGCATTAATTGTGTCAGGCACTGTGCAAAGTGCCTGAATGCACTACCAACTTTCTTTCTCACAATAACTCTGTTGGGTGGGGAGAAGTAATCCCACAATGGGGATAAGAAACTCAACAGGCAACTTATCCAAAGCTACAGAGCTAATGGGTAGCATGGTCGGGATTCAAACCCAGGTTAGTCTGATTCCAAAGCTTGTGTTCATAACTGCTGTGCTATGATAAATTGCATAGCTATGTGGAAGCAAATAGAACATTTTGGGTGTGAAAATTATATACAGTGTTGTAGATTTTGCATTTCTCTTTAATATGGATGGTTAGCTCCAGTATTTGGGGTATATGATGTAGGGATACCAAGATCTCCAGTTCTGATGTGGAGGAAGTTAATTAGATTTTTAACCCAGGAGGCTCAGGCTGCACCATCCTGGATACCCACCTAACTGACACTGGACCCAGTGGGAGAACAGAGAGAGTGGAACTGGTGCAGGGCAAATCCATCTCAGTCTGTTGACTCACTACTCAAAGCAGACACTCTATTGCAGAAGATAACTTATTGCCTCACATTTCTGCACCATCTCCCTAGTCTAGCCTACATTCTGCAAGGCATGATGTACAAGGATTTTGTCTGTAGTGATCATTTCATCACCAACACCTCCACATTTCACTCCTGTAGGAGGAGTTGTAACTCCACTAGAAGGGCTAAATGATGTGGAGTTCAAGTGGAACCTAAATTTGTCAGAAACCCTTATGCTTGCTTCCATCGTAATTTCTCCACACCCTCACACTGCCACAAAGGAGAAAGTGAACAGACTTGGAGCACCATGCTATGGAACCACGACTGCACTTGGCTGTGAAACAAGGACTAACTTGAACTCGGTCAATAAACATGGCAAGCCACATAGCACACAGCTCCGATTTAGATGATCACTCAGCCAGCTCTGGGCATGTCTTGAATCTTGTGTTGTAACACATGAAAATAGACTTGGCTTCTGCCACCCTGGAGCCAATCTCGGCCTGCTGAAGATCAAAAGCGAGAGAACCATATATTCTCATCTGCACAACCTTTATGAGTATCTATCTATGGTTTGGTTCAGGTCCAGGCACAAACTTGAATTAAAGGTTGAAATTGATGACTCAGAGTTTAGCTGGAATTGCAGGCGAGAAAATGGAGCTGTGAACTGGGAGGAGAATATGTCTGAAGATGAAAGGGAGAGATGGAAGAGCCAGATGCTCAGGCCCACATCCTACCCGTCTGCCCCAGGAGCTCCCATTAAGTTTCCATGCTGTGGGCAGCAGAGGGCACTATTAATACATTTGGATGTGAACAGCACACTTGAAGCAACAGCAGGAATAGAATAAACTTGAATGTGACATTTGCGTGAAGGAAGGTCATAGGATTATAGTTATCACATTTATTGTTGCTTGTTCTCAAACTGACAGATTAACAAGATTCTAAAGTAAAGACTGGCTACAAAGTAAAACTGACTCCTGCATGGAACTCCAAGTTTTTAGGACCTGAAGCACAAACACAAACACACACACACACCCATATTAAATAGAGTGATTACTATAATCAAGCTTCAAGGTGCTAAATTCTTTACATGCATTATTTTATTTAATCTTCAACTCTATGTGGGTAAGTCCTATTGCCATCTCCATTTTACAGATAAGGAAACTGAGGCTCAGTGAGGTCAAGTGACTTGTTCCAAGTTACCAAGTAGTGATCGGCAGAGCTGGGATCTGTGCCAACCTCAGATACCAAAGCCCACACTTATAACCACCATGCTATACCTCATGGAGGATATCTCTTCCAAAATATGAGAAGAAAACACCAACTCCTGACCCATTAAGAGGAACTGAAGGTGTTGTGAGTTCAGTGTTGCTATGTCTATGCCTCAGAAGTTGTGAAAAGTAAGTGTGCTTAAACCCTGTGATAGTCTCTCCCTCCACCAGCCAGCTCCTGACCTTTTTCCAACAAAATTCCTGGGTTAAAAAATCTTAAAAATCTTTTAGAGGTTAGACTTCGAAAATGTGGATGCAGCCCAAGGGTTTATATCCTCCAGGATAAAAACCTCAAGGTAAGCCAATTTCTCAGGAAACCAAAAAGTCTGAAAGTGTTCACCCCTTGATCCACCTCTGTCTAGATCTAGCGCAGAGCATGGCATAAAGTAAATTCTCAATAAGTGATGAATATTTACATTAATCAACCAACATTTGCCAATGATTCAATGACAAATAAATGAAATTAAGAAAACCAACTGACCCTATAGGTGGTTGACTTTCCAGAGATAACACCAATGCAAGCTCATAATCTTATCATCTCTAAAATAGTCCACTTCAGAACTCCTATGATACCTAACTTTTGGGTCCTTCCAGAAGTGCTGCTCTGGCTAATATTGCTCATCATGTTCCTAGAAATTAATCTGATAGGGATACTGGAGCTGTTCGTCTTGAAGTTCTCAGTGTTGGAAGTATATTATAGATCTTCTAGTTCAATTCCTTTCCAGGCATGACAAATAACACAGCATGTGTGTCTCGACCCACCCCACTCCCCATGCCCAGGATCGACCTCATTAATGAATCATGATACTCTTTCAGTTGGGCCCAGATGGCCAGTAATGATCCATCAGACTGGATCCATAAGGTAAAATCCATTTATTTTCCTGACTCAAGATATTTGGAATCACCACTTCAGCATCACAGCCAAGCAATGGCCCAGCTCCTATCTAAACACCTCCATAGACTGAAAATACATTCTCATAATGACAGCATATTCCATTTTCAAAATTCTGTTAGAAAATCTTTCTTAGAGACACTTCTAAGTGAACACAGAGACAGAACACCCATTCCTGCTATGCCTGCCTCTTTCCAAGTTTTTATTAAAATATACTCGAAGATACAAATAACAGACTGCTGCTGACCCTTGCAGAAAAAATTAGCTGATTTCTCCTCAAAATATCTAAGCATCAAAGCAATGAAAAAATCATAACAAAGAAGACATATAATTTTTCTGCAAAAATTAAAGCTTTTCTTAACTTTTAAAGGTACCAAAATACAGGGAAAATTGCTTTAAAACCCCCACAAAGTATGTGTGTGTGCATGTGTTTGTACACATATCAATTATACTTCAATAAAAGTTTCAAAAATAAAACAAATTGATAATGCCTCAATATATCAAGAATGCTTATAAATCTGTAATAAAAATTCTTGAGCCAAACTTTTAAAATTTCGAGTCACAAAAAAAACAAATTTCAAAAGAAAAGCAAATGCCCAGATTAAAATTATTCAATTTCTCCAATAAAAATTGCAAAGTAAAACAATAAAATAGAATTTTATTTCAAAACTTTTTAATGATCATGCTCCAGGTTTTTGAGGTGGAATGAAGAAGATTCTTTTATTTACTGACATCAGGAGAATAATAGTTGAAATCTACTTTCTCCTACTTCTAATCTATTTTGTACACTACAACCAGAGTCTTTTTTTTTTAACATTTTTTATTGATTTATAATCATTTTACAATGTTGTGTCAAATTCCAGTGTAGAGCACAATTTTTCAGTTATACATGAACATATATATATTCATTGTCACATTTTTTCTCTGTGAGCTACCATAAGATCTTGTGTATATTTCCCTGTGCTATACAGTATAATCTTGTTTATCTGTTCTACAATCAGAGTCATTTTTTCAAAGAGCAAATATGACCAAACTACTTCCTTATTTGAAACCCTTCAAGGACTTTCAGTTGCTTCTAGAATAAAGATCTAAATCATAGAACAGCCTACATGATCTTCTATGGTCTGGCCCCTGTCTCCCCCTGAACTTTATGTCCCAATATTTCTCCTACAAGAGCCTTCCTCTCTGCACGCAATGTTCCTCATTCCCTCTCATCTGAGCCTTTATGAGTGTGGTCTTTTTTCCTGGACCACCCCTCGCCATCTCCCAATTCACCTTCATTCTTCCTAGGTCTTATCTTAATCTTCAATTCCCAAGGAAACTTTACCTGGTCTTCCTGAATAGGAGAAAAGTTCTCCCGATAAAGGTTCTTTGAACATTATGTACCTCTCCTTTCTGGCACATATCAAAGTTTTAATTTTATATTTATTTTGGGTGATTACTTAATATGTCTCTCCTTCCCTACATTGAGCTCTCAGAGGTCAATGGCCAATCTCTTTGTGTTTGCTATTGAAGCCTAAGTACCTGGACCACAGGATGTACTCAATAAATATTTACTGACAGAAGCAAACAACTGCAGTTGATCTTGGCCTCTCCTAAAATAACAAGGCCTAAAGTTTACCCAGACATGGTTTGTCAAGGTATATAGATGCAGGACATACACATTTCTGAATATAGCCCTATTATAGGGTTGAACAAAAGTGAAATTATTGTCCTTTGACATGCTGCTATTAGACCATATCACCTCCAATTTTATTCTTATGTACATACTTGCATTCCTGGATTCCAAGGTGAAATGTTTACCCCTACTAAATTTCCTCTTGGAAAGTAAGCCCATAATATCAAACTTCTAAAGATCCTTCTGAATCCTGATTGTGTCAAATTCCATGTTTCCTCTAGTTTCATGTCACATACAATTAGTTTTCTTCCAAATTATTGGTGAGGGTTGTATGATTACAATGACAACTATGTGGATATCTATCATCTCTTGAGCACTTATTTAAAAGCATCAGGTGCCATGACAGCCTGTTTGCATGCTGACTCCTGTCACCTTCATGACAACAACTCTGAGGAACAGTTCACTTGTCTGAGATCTCACAGCACATAAACGGAAAGATAAGGATTTGAACTCAGGCATCTCTATCTTCTAAGCCTTTTTTACGTAACTGTAGTGGTTTTCAAATTTTCTTAGCCATGAAGTCTGTTGTTTCAGGTAAATCTTACACAAAATCCTGCCATATAGCTAAAATCAGAGTAGATCTCTGCCTAATGCAGTTTCAAAATCACTGCAGCACGTTGGGTTGATTTTCACCAAAGGAGGCCTAAATCAGAGGCCCAGGAGAACCCTAGAAACCTGTTACACTCACAGTTTAGTAATCAGTCACTTGTTCTAGAATATACTGGAATATTCTGGAACATTTTAGAATACTCTGGGAAAGTCTATAATGATGGAGATGTTCCATTATGTACTATCCAATATGATAGTCATTAGTCACATGTGGCATTAAATACTAGAACTGTGACTAGTATAACTGAAAAACTGATTTTTTGTTGCTGTTGAAATGATTATCTTTTCTCCACTGAATTACCTTTGCAAGTAAAAACTGATTTTTAATTTAATTTAATTTACAAAAATTTAAGTAGGCATACAGATTATGAGTTGACCTGATATACCAGCCTCTATCTCATACTTTCTTATTGTCTTAGACACAACAGAGTCATGAAAAAATATAGAGGAAACTTAAATGCATATTACTAAGTGGAAGAAATCAATATGAAAAGGCTACATACTGTATGATTCCAACTATGTGACATTCTGGAAAAGGCAAAACTATGGAGACAGTAAAAACATCGGTGTTGCCAGGGATTGGTGTGGGAGGGGGATGAATAGGCTGAGCACAGAGTATTTTAGGGTAGCGAAAATACTCAGTATAAACCATGCTGATGGATACATGTCATTATACAATTGTCCAAACCCATAGAACATGGGTTCTAACACCAAGAGTGAATCCTACTGTAAACTAGGGGCTTTGGGTGGTTATGATATGTCCATATAGGTTCATCAGTTGTAACAGATGTACCACTCTGGTGTGAGATATTGATAACAGGAGAGGTTATGCAGAGAACATATGGGAAATCTTTGTATATTCCTTTTTTAATTTTGGTCCAACCCTAAAACTGCTCTAAAAAAAATCTTAAAACACACATACAATTGATTGCGAATAAAAATGTGACCTCAGGCATCAAGAAAGGTCTGCCAGAAAACGCTCACCAAAAAGCCATGTGCCCCCTACATTTCCCAGCTTCCCTTGCAGTTAAAGTGGGGCCCTGTGACTAGATCTGGCCAAAGAGCTCTGAGTGGAAGTGAAGTAAGACTCTAAAGCTGAGGCAGTTAAGACTGAGTGAGCCTCAGTGTCCATGTGTTCCACAAAACATAGCTAGGAATGTATGAGAAGGCAAGTCACATGAGAAAAATGTCTTCATTGTCTTAAGGCTTTGGTATTTCAAGGTTAATTGTTACAGCAGCATTGTGTTGCCTAAGCTGACTGATAAATAGCAACAGAGAGCACTCAGGATTATTGGCAAAATAAGAACAATAAAGAAGGAGCAGAAGCACAATTCAGAGAGGTAAGGAACCAGAGACAGTAACTTCTGTTAACAGCAGCAATGATTTTTGTGCCTGGCCCTTGTGGCATTTTTATAATAATTGTGCTCCAGGTTCATAACTGCAGATAATTAGGAATAGTAATCTCCATTCTGTTATCCCTCAGTTTGCTTCTAAAGAAAAGTTTTCCCATACTAAACACCATCTTGCTTATTTCCTTCAGAAAGAGCCTTAAGCCAATTATGTTATATAAGTAGAGATTATAAAACCTGCATTAGCAATGAATCCTCTGGCAGCTTCATGTCCCTGGAGCTGTCACTTGGCAATTATTTAATAGGACAGACATGGACCTTTGGTATTGGGGGTAATGTGGGAAATAGACATTTATAGCCACAGCTTATCAGACATTAATCCCCTTTGCTAATGGTAATTTCTGACTGTGATGACTGCTGGATCCCACCACTTCTGCCCTTTCCCCACTTAAAGAATCAGTGGCCATTTGGACACCATTAGCAAAGACCCATTGTATCTTTTACTAAAAAGGTGCATTTGTTCAAAAAATATTTGCAGAATGCCTCTCCTCTCAGATATATGAGCTGTTCAGAGATTTTTCTCTGGAACATCTCAGGTCTCCTGTGAAGGGACGTCTAGGACATCAACCAGATGCCTACTGCTAACTCCCTGCCCCTTTAGGATGCAGGAAAATGTGAAATGTATCTCCAATTTCATGGCCTGCTGAGGGATCCCAAGCCTTCAGAATAGCCTACTACAGTGTGGTGCTGGGGAGCAATCTTGGGTCCAAACAGCCCAGGCATGAATCCTGCTTACGTTACCTGCTAGCACTGTGACTGTAAACAGTTATTCTCTCTGCCTCTGCATAGTGGACACTGAAAAGGTGCTGCCTAAATCTCCTTGGATTCCCTTAACCAATTTGGTGTGTCCATCTTCCCACTGTGACATCCTTTTTTCCTTTCATCCTCTACCCTTCAGAAGATCATCATGGACTCCTGGAGCTACTTTACTCAAACTGAGAAAGCCAGAAGTGCTGAGAGTTTACTATGCCTGGGCATCTACAGTCAGTGGTGCAAGTGTATCAAAGTCCAGTGATGTTGACTCCATGCAGGGAAACTCTGCTGTGTGACTCACCTCTGGAGCTTCTGCACCATACCAGGCTGAGGCTGAAATCTGACCTCTGAGTGGCTATTTCCCTACGCTAGTCTCTAATACCTATTTCCGCATGGAACATTTTCTTTCCTTTTTTTTTTTTTCTTATAATAAACTTTTTATTTTAGAGTAGTTTTTGATTTACAGAATATTTGCACAGATAGCACAATATATTATATTTCCCATATGTAGAGTTCCCATATACCCTATATCCAGTTTAGACTTCAGAAACCTCAACTGAAGACCAGAAAGGAGAGCTCTTATGCCCCGTGATGATAGCAGAGCCCAACAGGAAGAAGAAAGACTCCTCTTCTTTCCTGTGAAGGACTTGGCCAAAAGAGATCCATGGCCTCCTGGTTTACTACAGCCCTCCCAACTTCCTTTTTTCCCTCTAGAAAAGCATTCTCCATCCCTTTCCATGTAGGAATTTGCACATGGTCCCTAGTGGTTACAGGCCCTGAATAGCAATTCTCTGCTGACCCCAAATAAGCCCACCTTTGCTTGGAGAAATACCTAGCAGTCTATTTTTTTTAGGTCAACACCTATTATTAACATCATCCATTAATATGATACATTGGTCATAATCACTGAATCAATATTGATACGCAGTTATTAAGCAAAGTCCTTACTTTATTCAGATTTGCTTAGTATTTTTAGCTAATTTCCTTTTTATGTTGCAGAATGCCATCCAGAATCCCACAGTACATTTAGTCACCATGTCTCCTTAGGCTCCTCTGGGCTGTGCCAGCTTCTCAGACTTTCCTGTTTGTTTTTTTTGTTTGTTTGTTTGTTTGTTTGTTTTTTGATGACCTTGACAGTTTTGAGGACTACTGTCAGGTGTTTTGCAGAATATCCCTCAACTGGGATTTGTCTGATGTTTTTCTCATGATTACACTGGGGTTGTTGGTTTGGGGAGAAAGATCACAGAGGGATAGTGTCACTCCCATCCCATCATGACCGTGTACATACTATCAACATGATTTATCATGGTTGTTGTTCACCTTGATCACCTGGCAGAGGTAATGTTTGTCAGGTTTCTCCACTGTAAAGTCCTTATCTCTTCCCCCACCACATGTTGTAGTCTCTGGAAGGAAGTCATTATGTGCAGCCCACACCTAAGGAGTGGGGAGTCGTGCTCCATCTCCTTGGAAGTGAAGTATCTACATCAAGTGCATCCATCCCTCAGTTTCTATGAGCTTTGGCTGCCTAACAGCTCATAGTTGTTCCCCTTTTCCAGAAAACAATGCTTGGAGGACCAGAAATGCCTTATCCAAAAGGTACACCATTCTCCAGGGGCATCTCATAGTCAATGACTGGTTGACATAGGTGGACAAAAGACCAATCCTATGGCCTCAATTCAGAGGACAACTTCATGGGGCATTTTGTACCCTAGAAGCCCCCATGCCAAGACTAGACTTTACCTGAGGCCACCTACCTGCTCAGCTTTCCTCCCTTCCCTGTCTGCTGCCCTACTCCCTCACAGGTTTTTTTCTTAAGAGCAGTCCCTCAGTAAACCACCAGTACCTGAATCCCTGATCAGACTTAATATCTAGGAAACCAAACCTAAGGCAACTGGTGAACAAGAGTGGTCCTGGGATAAAATGAGAGCCTGATGTAGACTCATTTGCTGGTGAGCAATGAGGATTGCCATCATTAGAGCTCTGTGGAGTGCTGACCGTTCCTAATGTGTGGGCATAACGCAACTGTAAGACTTTTACTTGGGATAAACTGGTAGAGGCTACAGCTGGAAGGGAAGGTACAACCTTATGTAGTATCTCTGGCATTTGAGAGGTATACAGGTAGAGGAAATCTAAAAGGACTGTGGAATTGAGTGGTTGTTGCTGAAAACAACATTGATAGATGCTTTGGGAAGAGAAAATAACAGAGACAAAAGGAATTTTCAAATTCCAGGAAAAAAGAACCTTGAAAGTAAGAACAGGCATCCTGAGGTTCCCATCTTGTCCCTCAAAGCCCTAGAAAGCTACTCTACCTAGGAGGGTTTCCCCAAATGACACTCTTACCTGTATACATATGACATCAAAATTTCTAGCTACTCAGCCAAACATTAAAACAGAAATTCAGTCGAACTGGTTTTTCAGCCTTATGAACCTAAGTAAGCAGGAGACAGAGGAATCAGTCTTTACAGCGTATGGGTTTTGTCAGAAAGATAGTTCCTCTGTCACAGGGCTTACAGCTTTTCCCAATTCAATTAATTGGAATCTCTCAGAAAAGCAAACGCTATAAAATAAAAGACTCAAACATCTGGGACCCCAAGCACAATCCAGTGGAAAGCACTAATATGATGCAGTCACAGCCTGTGGATGGGAATTTTAAGAGCCTTTATTTCTAAGAACCACTGCACGGAGAAAGTGTGGCTTCTTTTAACAGCTAGGGTACAAGGCAGGTTTAGATGGTGGTTTTTCTTAGAATGCAATTTAGTGAGGCATCTCCAATGTATTCATTCAATCAAAATATATTAAATGAATGTCTCTTTGGGGCGAGCCATGGTGTTAGGGTACAATGGTGAGCAAAGTACACAGGTCCTGCATGTCTTCACAGAGCTTAGGGTCTAAATCCATTTCAAAAAAACCCTGGCCCAGCAGGAAAGAGTCATGGAAAGAAGGTGGCCACAACAGGACATGTGACTGTTAGTCAAGAGACACAGCCAGATTGAGGCATCTTCACCCTCTTTATTCCCTCTTAGGGCTCTCCATTGGCCAACCCAACCTGAATCCAGAGGACCAGGGAGCCCCACTGATAGAGTCCATACAGATGAGCCACTGAGACCAGTGGGCAGGAGAAGGAAGCAGAGTAGACCCAGAGGAACAATGGAAGATACCCAGCACACAGTCATGACCCAGTAATGATGGGTCTCAGCAAACTACCCCTGTCTATTACTATTACTATTATTATTATATTGTATTATTATACATTATAATATACATGTATATTATATTATAAAATAATTATATTATTAGTAGTATTTTTATACTCCCGTCTGTTATTATCTACTATTATCTCAGCAAATTACTCCCTTCTAGCTGGCTCCATTCAGCCTCCAAGATACTCTCGTGGTATCCCTTGTATATAGCTTTTCTCTCAACAAATTCTGAATCAAATAATCTGCTCCAATCTATATGACTGGTCTTGTCTTCCCATATAGGGAGTTTCTGTCTTCCTGTATAACTTCCTGATATATAATGATCACTCCCTTCTCTTTCTATGTGACCTAGTTCTTTGGAGCAAATTATTGCCTTTGAGAACTCTGGAATTCCTAAAAGATTATATTTAACCTTCTAGTATGAAAATATTGATGGAGATAAAACCTGTAAAATCCCAATTTGACTGCTGATTTGTGTTCAGAGCCACTTTCAAATGAGAGCTCATGAGATCATTGAAGAAAAGGCAAACTGAAAATGGTAAATACATGCCTAAGGGATAATGATGTATGATCAGAATTGTTACTATTAAAGCTCTCACTCGGTACCACCAAGGAGATTTTATGGCAAAGGATGACCTTGAGAGTAATGCAGCCTAAACTGAGGAGGCTTCGGATGGTAATGTGATGCTAATGATATTAACAAAAGTGGTAATATTGGTACATATCATTTTTCAAGTGCCTACTAAGTGCCTGACACTACACTCAGCCCTTTATACAAATTAATCTCATTAAAACTTTTACTGATCTGATTATTATTAATTTTATACACATCTCATATAATATTCAAATTGATCTGATTAAACAGGATTTTTACTTTATAGCTTTTATCTCAATCAATATTCAAATTGACATCATATTCTAGCATGTTTATGTATCTTACTGTATACACTGTATACATTTAATCTCATTTAATACTCAAATAGATATTATTTCAGCATTTTTATACATATAATGTTACTTATATTTTTAGCTCGTTTAATACTGAAATTGATAGTATCATTCCCACTTTGCAGCACAGGGTACTGATGCCCAAGGAGTGGGAGTTATCACTCAGAGCACAAAGCTCATAAGCGCTGGAGCAAGGCTGACATGCAGGCCTGTCTGGCCCCAGTGCTCTTTCTCTCTCTACCACAAATAAAAGGCCTCCCACCAAAGATAACAGCTGACAAGCTAAGGCTTCTGCCCAGGCCAGGCGCTGTCCTATTTCTGTGTGCACTTTTTGCATTTCATCTTCACGACAACCCTACAAGGTGGGTTCTATTTTCAATCCCTATTTTGCAGAGCTCAAAAGTGGCACCCAGACAAGTTATAGTAATTAAGGGAGACTTGTACTATCCAGACATCTGCTGGAAATCTGGCTAAAAATAGAGGGTCTGGCAAGTTGCTACACTGACAACGGTTTCATTCTTTCAGTGTCGAGGCAATGAGGTGACCTGTGACTGAGGGCTTAGCCTCGGCTAAGGAAGAAAGATGAGCTAGTGATGAGGAGATGGCAGAAGGCCACAGAAAAGTAACTGTTTTCCTGAGGTCTTAATCATACAGAAAGAGAAAATCCAGCACTGGCTGGTATAAACCCTGAATTCTTAGAAATAGAATTTTTTTCAACCTGATATATCAGAATTCTGTGGTTGTAAGGGACAGAAAATGACTCAGGCTACTTGGGCAAGAACAACTATAACTACAAAGGAGATAAAAGTATAGCTGTCCACTTTATACAGAGAAAACATGGGCATAGAGTTTTGTAGGCTAAATAGTTACATGACTTGAAATGGCTGGAAGATTCTAAAGAAAGATCATAAAGATGAAATCCCAAACTGCTCCAGTGATAAAGAAAAGGGATGAAGCCAACAAGGTGACACTGTGGCTGTCTGAAGGCACCCTGCCTTGAAAGGCTCCG
Organism: Camelus ferus; assembly: GCF_009834535.1. Taxonomy (NCBI): domain Eukaryota; kingdom Metazoa; phylum Chordata; class Mammalia; order Artiodactyla; family Camelidae; genus Camelus; species Camelus ferus. The sequence goes on along the minus strand of NC_045704.1, from coordinate 55,307,635 downwards.
CAACAGAGGCAGAGCATGTAGTCAGAGAGACAGAGACGGGACATCCCACCGACCTGGAGGAATGAAATGCTCTGGGCAAGGGGAAAACCCAAATTAATGTAGGCAGCAGCCAAAGAAAGAAGACCAGAGGTGCATGCACATTTCCTGGTGAGCACCGAGAAGGAAACTAACATTCATTGACCTTGATTGTTGCAAGTTTGGGCTCTGGAGTCTGATAGAGCTGAGTTGGAATCCTGGTTGTGTGAATAAACTAACCTAGCGACCTTGGGCAGGCCTTTCTTTCAGAGGGAGATAACATCCTTGTTCTGGTTCACACCATAACCTTCTCAGTGAGGCTACCCTATCTAACTCAACACCCCTTTTCTTCCTCCTCCCCCCAACTCCAGAACTTTTCATCTTGCTCTCCCTGTTCTACCCTTTCTTTTTCCACAGGACTCATCATCTTTTATCATACCAAAAAAAGTTTGTTAATAAACATAATATTGTTTATTATGCATCCCAACTCACCACATACACTAAGGTAGAGGTGTTTGTTGATTTTGTTCAAAGACGTATCCCAACTACCTAGAATAGGCATACTGCAGTGCTTAATAAATACTCTCTGTCTTGTTTGGAAAATGGGGACAACGTTCACTGTGTTTTACGAAGATTAAATGAGATGATGCATGCAAAAAGCATCCAGCACAGTGCCTGGCAAAAAATACTCAGTAGATGTAGGCAATTGCAGTGCTTTTTATATCAATTAATTTTCTTGAAGATGAGGAAACTATAATTGATAAGACATAAAACCAGTTGTTAGCTTGATTCCACATCACAGAGGCTTCATTTGTGGGAATGGTATAAAGAGAAGGCTAGAACAGAGATAAAGGGATTCACACCCCATTTTTTTCAAGCTTTTTCTAGCAAAGGATGGTTAACCCCACACTCACTAGCACAGGGACTGAATTCCAAAAACAGTTACCAGATACATAGTCAGTGAGTATTTTCTTTCCTAATGTGGTGATCACTAGAAAACATGTTGGTTGGTTCACTAGGAAGTCCTTGTACTACGTAAGTGCACTTCCTTCCTTGAAAACGTTACTGTGACAACGGAGAAAAGCTGTAGACAAAGCACAATATATCTTGAATTCAGCAGAGTACAAAACAAAGCCCCCTTTAACTTTACACATAAGGTAGTGAAATATGGGTTCACTTGTTGTTGGATTTATCACCTAGGCCAAAGATCAGCAAACTTTCTCTGTAAATGGCCAGGTAATAAATATTTCAAACTTTGTCAGTCATATAGTCTCTGTCGTAACTATTCAATTTTGCCACTGTCATGTGACAAAAATAGATAGCCATAGACAACATGTAAACAAACAAGTGTGGCTGTGTTCCAATAAAACTTCACTTACAAAAAAAAAAAGCTGCAAGCTGGATTCAGCCCTTGGCTGTAGTTTGTCTACCCCTGGCCTAGGTGGTTGAATGACTGTAACCCTAAGTGTGTCACAGACTGAAGTAGCAAAGAGTCTCTGTTGCAGTGATATGAAATTAGGCTGACTACAAGTATGAGTGAGAGAAAGCAAGGAGAAATATCCAATAAGATGGATAACAAAGTCAAAATTTTAAATTAGACTGAGATGGCAAAACTACCAGCCCAAATTAATGTGATGTAAGTTAATGCCTAAAAGTATATTGCTCTTTGATTAACAAAACATCATCAATAATGAAACTAAGCTACATTCTACCAACACAAGAAGGAAGAAAACTGGGTTTGGCAGTAATCGCTCAAAACTGACCTGGGGCCAGCCATGTGATCTACTCATTATTCATTCATTCATTCATTCATTCACTCTCTTCTTTGGTTTTCAGCAATAAGCCCCAGCTGCTTACTAGGCCCTATGCCTAGTGCTGGAGTGATTTTAATGATAAATCAAATGGTCTCAGCGCTTAAGGACATATACTACAATCTATTAGATGAGGAAAATGTCCCTTTATTCATTCATTTATTTAGTCATTCACTCATGTTTTTTCAACAACTAAATATTGCAGCCAACAATGTGGCAGGGCCAGATTAGGGTGTGGGGATGACAAAGGCAAATGAGATTTAGTCTTTGCCTTTGAAGAACTCTGAATATAATCTTGGAGATACATTTTATGTAAATAGATCAATTACAATACAGCACGGTATATGTTCTTTCAGAAATACGAATCTAATGCTGTGAGAGCAGAGAAAGTGAAACAGCTAATTCACTCAGGGATTCCATGAAACCCTAACATTTGAGCTGTTTCTAGAAAGTGGGTTAGGAGTTTGACTACCAGATGTTGATATATTAGTTAATGTTTGAAGGACTTTTGTGCCTGGTTACAAAAAACCACAAATACTTGTGCTTTGCTTAACATTCCATTTACTAAAATCATCTATTAGATCACAGGCTAGTTTTTCAAAACAACTCTTGGTAATGTAAATGTTGCTTACAAATTTGACTAACCTCCAGTAAAGAAACTAAACTGCAATTACAAGTGTAGTCTCTTAGTTGGTTTTCTGCAGAAGCACTCCCTGATCAAGGTTTGGGTGTGCACAATATGTTTGGGAGCTATAGGGACACCAGTGGGATCTGGACAATCAGTCCAGGTAAGGAGAGTCAGCCCAGAAGGGATATGTTATCAAGCCAACTACCACAGCTAGTGACTGAATCTTAATCTCATGAGGAAGCTCTGGGAAATGATATAAAGCCACACCTGGAAATAATCCTGGCCAAGGGCGAGGTAACTGAAGGCATCTCTACTCCCACACCTGTCAGACACTGGGTAGGGGCTGTCACAGGGTAGTGATGGGGGTAGTTAACCCCAAGGCAGGCACTTCCAGCCTACCTTGTGCACACATGTGTGTTCTGGAAAGCTGCAGACAGCCCAATGACAAAGATGCAGTGTAGTCTGTCAGGAGTCGGACTGAGGCACATGAAAATGGGGCTTTTGAGGGCACATGGATGACATACCAGCACAGCTGCTATGTGAACTATGTATGAGTCTTGAAAACGTTAGACACCTTCAAGAGCAGGCAAAACACACATATAATGCTTACAAACATACTAAAATCTACTCTAAAACAGCAACACCAAGCATTCCATTCATTACTTCATTATATTTGTCCTTGTACTTCTAACTTTCTAGGGTTATTGCTATACAGCTTTTATTTCTTCTAGGGTTTTCATTGTAGTAGTTTGACAACTTTCCTGGTTGTAGTTATTACGCTATAACACAAATAAAAGGAGAACTTCTCATGCCAGCTAAGATTAAAGATCACCTAAAATAATGCAAGCTTGGTCATAAGACTGAGTAAAACCATTCAATACACCCTCAAGATTGAATTTCCTAGATTCACCCTTTCACATAGGCTTTACTTTTTGGCAACCTGGGGGTAACCTCACAAACTGTGTACTGTGACTGTCACGTTTGGCTGGCATTACACCTCTTTGCCTCTTATGATGTCATTTTAATTTACTGTTCTTGTCTGTTAGCATTATTTAAAATGTACAAATTTCTATTTCTATTTTATTATAATTTCTATGGCTTTCTAGAGGTTTCATCTCCTAGGAGATATGCAATTGGGTCTGTGTACTTAGCACACCTCTCAAGGACTCTGGGCTAATTAATCATTTTGGAACACTGACGTGAACCCTCCTTCCACCTGGCCATTATGCATGACTATCCATACTGATGTGTCCTGCCTACACTTTGAACATAATGTGCTTTGTTATTTTTGGAATTACTTGACTTATGCACACTTGTCTAGTTTATTCTTTCTTAATTGCCCTGATAGAAGCAAGTACAGATTTCTATTTCATATGCAAATACTTGATCAAAGAACATAAAAATATTTGATTCTATGGGAAGTGGCATAGTTTTGTGATAAGAGAATAGACCCTGGAGCCAAATGGCCTAGATTCAAATTTGGGGTCCCCCACCCACCAGCTAAGTGACCTTGGAGAGGTCACTTAACCTTTTAGTGCCAGGCAAAGGTGTGTCAGTTACTGCCACTGATGAGACATTTGTTAGCAGTGACAGAACTATATCATTTTAAAATCATGAGTTCACACTTGTATCCATCAATATAACAAATTTGTTTCTTTGATATCCCACTTTTTAGCCAGTGTGTATTTCTTGATTACTAAAGATTTTATCTTATCTTGACAGCAGAAAGGGGGCCAGAAACAGAAGACATTGAAGGCAGAATAGGAAAGAGCATGCCATGAGCAGGGAATAATAGAATGGGGGGACTGGTGGGATCCCTGGACTCTGGAGCTGCTTCCTCTTACCTCCTTGACCAAGGTGAATCCCATTACACTACACTTTTTTAACACCATGTCTCTCTTCTTGAACTATTTATCACAGTTGCAGTTTTAGAATTATTTGTGTGGCTTAGATGTCTATCCCTTCCATTAGACTGAGCTCCAGAGGACAGGAATGTATTAGGTAGGGAGAATAACAAATAAATTCAAAAACCAAGATGGATTAATCCATGACAAGTTTTTGTTTTTGTCTTTTTCTTCCTCATTCAGCTAGCATGTAGTTGGATATTTGGGAGGTAGTCTTCCACACAGTGACTAAGGAACCCAGGCTTCTTTCAGTTAGTGGTTCTACTAACCCAGGGCGGGGGGGGGGGGCAGGTCATGAGCATCTTTCTCTGGATCTGCTGCATTTGACCAGCAGCTGAAGAGAGAGAGAGAATGGAGGCTTATGCATTAATGGGCTAGCCATGGTGGCAGTATTCATCATTCCGATGTGGCTGGAACCATACAGTACTTGGTGTTTCTGTGACTGCCTTATTTCATTTAGCACAATCTCCTCCAGGTCCATCAATGTTGTAGCATGTGACAGGATTTCATTCCTTTTTAAGGCTGAATACTATTCCTTTTTCTATATACGCCATATTTTGTTTTTCCATTCATTCATCAACACATTTGGCTCGCTTCCATCTCCTGGAATACAGTTAACACTACTGAACCATACTTAAAAATTGTTAAATGGTTTGAAAGGGAAAAAAAAGAGGTGATGTGGCTGGGAAGCCTCTAACAGTACACTCCATAGTGCTGGAACCTGAGATGGAATGACCTCTTGGACTGACAGCAGATAGAGATCTGACCTACCCATGCTCCATATTTCTTGCTCCTTCCTCATCGGCAATAACAGTTTTAAAGGCTACTTCCAAGATGCCCAGAGTCATTACATGTCTGATGGTCTCCTTCTGCTAAGAGGTCTGCAACATGAGCTATTATGCACTCTGGATTCAGAATGTAGGGGCCCCAAAATGCTGGCCTTCCAACTCTCCCAGAATCTCCAAGACCTCCATTTCCAAATCTCTATTCACTTCCTCTGGTATATTTCCCATTTGTGAATATGCAATACAACTTGTGATTCTAAGTTCTGGCACTGAGATCAAACAGACCTAGGTTTGCAGACTGGCTCCTGCATTCGCAATCTGTGTGTGTTTCAGGAGCTAATTAATTTGCTTGTGCCAGTCTCCTTGGCAGTGAATTAAGATGAATGTGAGCCCTCTCTTGGATATTTTCTCCAGATGTACTCTCTATAGATCTGTACCAACCTATAGGGAGATCAACCTACATGGACTATACTGCTAGTTCTCAACTGGGATAATTTTGCCTCCTCAAGAGACATTTGGAAATATGGAGACATTTTTGGGTATCACAGCTGAGGAAGTTGCTATTAACATCTAGTTAGTAGAAGCCAGGGACACTATTAAGCATCCTACACTATACAGGAGGATTTTCTCACAAGAAAGAATTATCCAGTCCCATATATCAATAACATAGAGGTTGAGAAACCCTAGACCACACCAACAGGTTCTCTGCCCCTCTGGCTTCTGGTTGGCATTGACCAATGGGGAGCCCCAGCAGAAACCAGGAGAAAGAGGATTGTGAGGTCAGGCTGGTCATTCCCTTTGCTCCAGCTTAAAGGGGTTGCCTTGGGTTGGCTGTGTCCCTCCTCATAGGCCCCTACTCCATTCAAAGCAGGCTTTTCTAATTCTAGAATCTAGCAGCTGCTGCCTCTACTCATCTTTTTGGCCTAAGAGTGGTAACAGCTATGCTGATACTGGCCCTAGGGCACCACATTTCCTTTTGAGGATCCTTTGTACCTTGCTACATCTTTATAAATAGTCCCCTTTCAAATAAACCTTCTTGAAATTATCCTAATTTGATATCTATTTCCTTTTGGGATTCTGAGTGATATTAGTAACAACCTCGTAAGGCTGTTATAAGATTTCAATGAGATAATAGAAACGTTTGGCACAATGTGATGCGCGCTGTGAATGTTCAGTAAATTATAGCTGCCTCATAGTTCCACTTTAGGCATTGCTGTTACCCCAGGTTCTCTGTAAAGATGACCTTTCTTTCGTATGAGCTACATGAAAATTTTCTCCCTTTTTAATCTGCACCATACTTGGATCTTAAGAGTAGGTCATTTTTTTTTAAACAGCTATGCTCCCGTGTCTGGAGATTCTGCCATTCTGCTGCAGAGCTCAAATATGGCATTAAAATATGTTGTGAGCTGGAAAACCTTTGCAGAAATTCCAGGCCTCTCTCTGCTCTCGGAATGCAAGACATTATTTGTGATCCTGTCACATAAATTTGGAAGCGAAGTCCGTGCTGGCCTTTTTGTCTCTGGGTTTTCTGACTCAGTAGTAAGAATGGATGAGCCTGATTTTTATTCCTGGTGGCAGGTGGAGAAAGGTTGGGCTCCAGCCTCTGCTTATAAGGTTGGATGGGATTCAAACAAGGCAAGGGAAGTCGGGAAGTTTCTTTGCTTTGCTGACCCTCTGTCCTCTATAATACCAGGGTTATGGTGCCCACCTCACTGCCTGGCCCATGGTCAATGCTAAGGCTGGCAACTAGCACTATTACTAAGGAGTAAGGAACTTTGAGTCTGGCATCCCTGAGTTACAATCCTGTTCTGCTCCAAAACAGCTATGTCCCTTGGGCAAATCACTTAACCTACCTGGGCTCAGTTTCCTCATCTGCCAAGTGGAAGGATAATAATGTCTGCCTTACAGAGTTGTGGTGAGAAGTTCATGACAAACACAGAGGTCTCCAAAGTGGAGTATGCATACCCTGGGGTGAGATGCAAGAAGAAAATATCAGAATTTTTATCTCCAGCTTACTTAATTCACTTCAGAATAAAAAAGGAAATGAAGATTTACTCATATTTAATGTATGCATAGATGCTTGACACCCATATTTGATCTGTGTGTCATCTCTTTTCTTTCTTCTACAGTGCAGATTAGCTGCTAACATACTCACATTCATTTGCTTTTAGCAAACTGCCTCATGTAGCAATTAATGTGTGCCCAGGTAAACGGATTTAGGGATTACAATAACCAGTTTTTAAGCAAACTTACAAAATAGATAAGTGACTTAAAAAAATTCCTACTAAGAATCTATTCTTAAAATGCTAATAAGGAAGCATAAGAGAGCACCCAGAAAATAGAAGAGCGCACCTTTCTTCCACTTTGTTAAGGTTTCTTCATGGGCTACACCTTGTAAAGCAAATTCCACATCATTTCACCTACAACTAGTGTGGTATGAACCTCTAACTTTTTGTTTGACCACCTCACCATTATCACACCTAAAACATTCATCAGTAATTTCTTTAATATCATCTACCATGATGTTATTATTATTATTATTATTATCCTTTGAAAATACTATTATAATTGGATCCCTCCAGCATCACCCCATCTTCTTCATGACCACATCCACAGTCTTACTAAGGCCAAAACACACAGCACGACCCCTGCCTGCCCTTTCCTCCTTGCCCACCACACTCCCAATGCAGGCACCCTTCTCCAGTTCCTTAAACACTGAGTGTCCTCAGTTTCTCCCCACTCAGCACCCTTGTCTCTGTCTGAATTGTCCATCCCCCACCTTTCCAATAAGCTCCTTCTCAACCTTCTTTCCAGGCTCTAACGTGCCCCCTGCCCCAAACAGGCCCCCAGTTGCTGTTTTGCTCTTCCACTAAACAATGCTCATGTGTTTCATACGACTCATAACACAGTCTAAACTGTTCCTTGCTTACTGCCTGTCTTCTTCATTTGACTGGGAGGAATGCAGTCTGTTATAGTCACTGTTTTCACCCTGGAGCTGAGCTCAGTGCTGGGCAGGAAGTAGCAGCTAACAAATGATTGAAAGACTGAAAGCAGGAGTGAAACCATGATCTTGCCCTGCCTCCTTTTCCATTCCTGTCTTCTATTCCTGTGTCTGGTTTTTCAGCTCCTTCAACAAGGTCTTCCTCTTCCCTCTCAAGCTGCCTCCCATCCTTCCACACCACATCCTCCCCATCCTTCAAGTTCAGATTCTGTGTGACCTCCTCTGGGAAGCGCTGACAGCTTTTGTGCTCACTCCCTGAGCTCAGTTCCACTACCAAGTTTATCACATCAGTTGTGTGTCTGTTGCCCTTACCACAATCTCAGCTCCTTGAGAACTGTGATGGTTAAATTTACGTGTCAGCTTGACCAGACTAAGTTGCTGATAAAGACATTATTTCTGGGTGTGTCTGTGAGGGTGTTTTCAGAAAAGATTAGCATATGAATCCGCAGACTGAGTAAAGAAGATCTCCCTCCCCAATGCAGTGGGAACCATCCAATCTACTGAGGACCTGATAAGAAGAAAAAGTCAGGGGAAGGGCAAATTTGCTCTCCCTTCTTGAGCCCGAGTACTCATCTTCTCCTGCCTTTGGACACTGGATCTCCTGGTTCTCAGGCCTTTGGGTTTGGACCAGAACTATACCACTGGCTTTCCTGGGCCTCCAGCTTGCAGATGGCAGACTATAGGACTTCTCAGCCTCCATAATTGCATAAACCAATCTCTCATATCTCTTTGTGTATGTCCATATATATCTTATTGGTTCTGTTTCTCCAGAAACCCTGACTAACATAAGAATCAAGGCCCTGTCCTGTTCATTTGGAGCTCAGTACCTGGGACATCTCCACAAACCCTTCAGGACTGTATAAATGAATCAGCCAGGAGTGGGAAGGTAGAGTTAAGCCTGAAGGGCCAGGAAATAAAGAACCAGTAATGTAATGGGGATCGGTGGGGCTCAGGGACACAACAGGATGGTTTGAATCAGTAGATGATATCTAAGACTCTGAACAAATGAGAGGGTCCTGGGTTTCCATTCATAGAGCTGCCAAGTATGACCTCAGGGTGATGGCAACCTTTTACGTAGGTTGAAAATAATCTGAAAATAAGCTCCACTAGGAAAAAGCTCCCCTCGGGGAGGGGTTTGGATCTGTACCATTTGCTGCTATTTTTGCAGTGCCTGAAACATAGTAGGGGCTCAGTGAAGATTTCTTGGATGAGTAAATAAATGGATACATGAGTTCAAGGCTGACTGAAGAAAAAGCAGGGATATGAACTGGATATGAGTAGAAACAGAAGAGCAGTTTCCTCACTACCCCTTGGAACCACCTAAGGGAAAATGTGGCAACCCTGTAACAATTAATATCAAGCCTATCTTGTTTCATCTTGTCTTTCCAATGTCCAGCAGAGCCTGGCACCTAATGGTGCTCAATAAATCATTGTGGAACAAATGATCCCTTCTGTGAAATGGAGGCTATTATTACTTAGCTTGTAATGAATTAGGATTCTCAACACTCTTCATGTCTTCAGTGAAAATTCTATATTAGTTCAATCTCTACAATTTTTTTAGCACCGTTTTTAAGAGTGTTGAATCAATTCCAACTTATCAATCAAGGTCAGATTTGTCATTGGAGCATCTGCTTGCTAATATGAGTGTGTTTTCATTTTGTTGAGCTTTCTATTTTTACTAGCCTGACATACTAGTACAAGCCAGGCTGTCTCCAGATCATGATATTGTTGTAAGTGGGGCACTAGTCTTGGGAGCTACTGGTAGGTGTCTCTGGGGTGAAAAGGAAAAGTTTTGAAGACACACAGATTTTGCAAGTAGTTCGTTAAACAGAGAGTTCTCCAATGCAGGATTGCTCAGAGCCTTCATTATGCTAATATGAAATTGTGACACCCTAGGAGAGGGTATCAAAAGAGGGTAATCCCCACATTCTTTACTGATTAAAACTCTATTTTTTAGGTGTTTGGTGAAACATCTTTCAATAACCCAAAGGTTGCCTGTTCCAAGAACACAGGCTATTTCAAGAACGCCAAATCAAGAGGATTTCTGCATTTCAGTAACCACTTAGTTGGCTAAAATGACTGCTCTACCATCATGGAGGGTGGCACACAAACTCATTCATACTCCTTCATCTGTTCCTCTTAAGAGCAAAAGCATCAGAATCAAAACAGATTAGGTTTTGCTGTGAGCTTGACTAACATCTCAGCCTCGGTTTTCTCATCCATAAAAATAAGAACAATAACACCATAGAGAGACTACAGAACCATGATAGTAGGGGATGTCTTTGAAAGAGTGTAGCAAGATCTGATATGTAGGAGGTGGTATTTCATCCAGGGAGTGTTGGGCACTCACAGAGAATCTGAGGGTGGAGCTATAAAAATACAGACAAAAGTCCCTGTGCTTGGGAGATTCCAGCCCAGCAGAGCAAGATAGAAACTTCTACAAAGTCTGGCTCCCCAGGTGGTTCCAAGGGACAGCCAGCATGGATACCAGAACCCTAGGGCAACAGCAGGTGCCACTCATGGAAGTCTGCTGCCACAATCCTGGTGAAGGTGATGAGGCTGTGAATTGTCCTGTTACTGAGACCCACCCAAACAGTGCCTCTGCACTGTGGCTGCAGCTTGTCCAATAGGAGAGGGTTCCCTGACCCCTCCTCCCCCCAATATGATGGAAGCACACAGCAGCAGAGCATCTGTGCAGCCTCACACTGGAGGGCCTCTGGACCCACATGCCAGGCAGCCCCATGGTGGGAGCCAAAGACACGAAATGAGACCAGTCAGGTCAAACCTATCTCCTCACCTGAATTATAAGATGAGTCTCTGTGTTTGATGCTAGATATTGATTCCATGGATACCTATCGATGGCACAGCCAGGCCAGAGGCCTGGAGCCCTGTTCATTCTGAAGAGACTCATACAAATTTTTGAAACTGGTGGCACATGTCCGGATGAGAGTTGCTCAGTAGCCTGTTTTGTACTTCTGTCTCCCAATGGTGGTGCCAGATAGTCCACTGAGCTGCCTGCATCTTCTCCTTTGCCTGCCTGCCTGGGAGATGGGATACTCTCTAATGGTGCTGGCTTTTCTCCCTCTGCTTGCACCCCTCCTACTGAAGCTCTCCTGCAGGCATGAGGCATTTAATTGCACATGCCACAGTTCACTCTCCCCGGGGCTTAGGCAGGGGCTGCCAGCTCTAGCTTATTCACTCTGCAAATTGAGCGCACACTGACTCCTGCCCTGCCCACTTCATGAATCCTAGTTCAACACGTTCTCGTAATTATCTCATGTTTCAGACTTTAGAGGGAGATCCTAGCAAGCTCAAGTAGAACCTAAATATTTCATTTATACCAAATGAAGAATACAACTGTGTGTGCTTCCTTTGTGTATCAATTAGTGGCATATGGTGAAAGCCAAACACACTAATAAAGTTATAAAGAAATATAAGGGAGACTCGCTTCCTCATGGGCTCAGGCAGGAGCGCATGCTGCTAACATTGCAATTTCCCAAACAGATTGTCTGAACACCTGTGCCATTCAAGGACCCTCCTACTCTCAAGTACTCTCCTTCGTGTCTCTTTCAACAAGATCGGCTTAATTCGGGGAAAGGTGTGGTGTTTAGGTTAGAGAGGCTATATGACAAACAAGCTTCATCTCACATGCCAACCCCAATCAACTGGGACTACCTGGAGTGCCATGTTGAGAAGGATTCTGAGGCTGCACTTGTCTCAGTGGAAATGAAAACTGATTAGTTATAACATTGGCCTTGAGAAGGTCATGGAGCAAGGAAGATGTGCACACATTTGGCATTTCAGCTAGTGAAAAGAGTCTTAACTGAGGAATTGAAGATGGTGTGGTCTTAGGGAAGTCATTCACTGTCTTCAGCCTCAGTTTCCTGATCTGTAAAATCAAGATGGTGATAATATTTCCTTTATAAGGTCATAGTTATGTAAGATCAAATCCAGTGAAGTGCGTAAAACTGCTTTGGGAACAACAATTCATTATACAAACAGGAGATAATGTAATTGCAAAAATATCTACACTCAAGTAACTCTGTGTCTGTGTGTGTGTGCGTGTGTGTATGTTTCTAACACTCTAGGGAAGGGTTTTTCACCCTCAGCACTGTTGACAGTTTGCACTGGATTGCTCTTTATGGTGGGGGACTGTCCTGAGCATTGCAGGATGTTTAGCAATATCCATGTCCTCAACTCACTAGATACCAGTAGCAACCCCCAACAATCAAAAGTGTTCTAAACATTGCTACATGTTTGCTAGGGACAAAACTGCCCCATAATCATTGGTTTCAGTCAGTAGTTTTCCCCTCTGGCTGTACATCAGACTCACCTGGGGAGTTTTAAAACCACATCAATGCCAGTTTACAAGCCCCAGTCAAGAGACTTTTTTAAATTAATCAGGAGCAAGTGGGGTGCCAGAGTCTTTTCCTGGTTGATTCTAAAACACATCCCAGCATTGAGAACCTCCCACAAAGCTGTGTGGAATCCTTTCTGAGAACACAGGTTCTCCTCTCTTGCAAGCAATGGGCTGCCCAGGCCTTTGCCATGTGCGCTTTTGGGAAAAGGCTAAGGGTCCTCCCAGGGTAAATCAGGCAGAAGATTTCCCACACCCCAACCCAATATGCAATTTCCTCCCTCCATTCAATCACAAAAACCCCATTTTTTAATGAGTAAATGAACAATTTATCCTGTAACAGACGACTGAAGAATGTGATGGAGATAGTTAAACGTGATGGATATCCATGCTCGTCCATCTTAAAGCAACTTTTCTAAGACAATAAAAGCCCTAAGATCCCTTTGATAAAGTGGAGCTAGACAGAAACATAGCAAGTAACATATGACTGGGTACAAATGGTAAAATTAAAGGCAAACATTGTTGATGAGCTCACTAGAGCCTGAAGTACTGAAGCACAATATTAGCCTTGGTGGAAAATAACTTCATTGAAATATGTCCTTCCTGCTACACGGCTTTCCTAAGGCTCTGAAAGCATTCCTTCTCTCTCAGCCTCTCGCTCACTGTCACAAGGCTTTTTCAATAGAACCAACAGAGAAGAGAGTTTGGTAATGAAAGTAAAGGATAATTGAAGTCTTGCCTTGATCTATTGTTACAACTGAATAGGCAGAGAGACAAACACTCGGTCCTTGCGTAGACCCTCCCAGGAGCTCTTCAGCTCCTGGGGCTGGCATAGCAGCCAGTCAATAGCATATACTTACTGAACACCCCCCATAAATAAGTCACGGTGCTAAACTCTCCTGGGGATACTAAGATGCATAAGACACAGATCCTGCCCTCTAGGTGTTTGTAGTCTAGTTAGGGACCTCTAAAAACATAATCAATAATACTGAATGACCTGAGTTTAACTCCAAATGAATGACTCCAAAGAGAAATACTGAGCTGGAGGGTTTCAGATGAAGCTAAGTGAAAAACTGGACATGGAGGCAGGACAATACAATCAGTCCCCAGGCAACACTTCTTATGAACTGACATTCTGTTGGTCTCCTGAATGAAGGAGAACACACCTGGCGGAGGGTCAGGTACCTGAAAAAAGCATGGCATAATGCTCACCTCCTCCTAGGATTCAGCAGTCAATGCTGTCCCTGCATAAGAGACAGGGGCACAGGCAGAAGTAAAGGAACGAAGCATAGGATCAGAGGGAAGGCTGGTCTCCCCATCTCTGTGTGCACTGGCCAGACCAGCGGGGACTTGAGAGCTGTGCAGAGAAAGATAGGTTCTTGCCCTTCACCCGGGGACAGAGGCAGCCTCCAGGGCAGAGCTCTGTTCTCCAGCAGAAGAAAACAGGATCTCAGTGTGGGACCCGGATGTTATAAGGATGTCCAGTTCCTGGCAGAGCAGTGTGAGACTGCATATGGGGCCTATGTGGGACACCCTTTGGGGACTCCTGGACACACTTGAGGTATCTTTTAGGAATCTGTCAGCAGACATCTTCATTCTGAATTTAGGGGAGGGGGAACCCTGTGATACCAGTGGGAGAACAGAAGGAATGGCAACTAAGCAGAAAACACACAGACTGGAGAAAGGCCTGCTTTGAGTATGTCTAATTGCAAAACTACATGTGAGGTGAGCAGTGCTATAAATAAGCAGCACTATGTGGGCTGAGACCAAAAGTCACTGTGACCAAGAGCCTGAAATCTCTCTTGACCAAGAAGGTTGTTCTGTATGCGACGTTTAGCCCCAGGAACCTTAAGGAGCCCAATCCAGTAGCTTGTGTCCCAGTGAGGTCTCACATGGGGCACATGGGACACAGGGTGGGACTTTAGGATTGCTGCTGTTAATCCACTGCCTCGTCCACGCCCCGCTCACCACTGCCTCCTCACAACTGGTCTCCTTGCCCCTAGAGCATGTGCGCCACACAGCAGCAGAGTGAGTCTTTTAAAGCTGTAATGAAACCATGGCACTGTCCTTTCCTCTTACTTACAGGAAAATCCAAACTTCCATGCCCACTGTCCTCACAGGATCCACCATGCCCATTGTACCTGCTCCCCAGACTCATTCCCCAACTTTCTTTGTCTCAATCACTTCATTTCAGTGACAAAGGCTTTGTCTTGGACCTAGAATACCTCTAACTCATTTCATGCCCCAGGGCCTTTCCACTTGCTGCCAAGAAATCCTTCTCCATATAGTCTCATGTTTCCTCCCTCTGCTCGTTCAGGTCTCCACTCAAATATTATGTCCCCAGAGAGTTCTTCCCTGTCCATGTTCCCTGAAAGAGCCCTGTCACTTTCTATCCCCTTATCCTATTGAGTGTTTTTTCATAGTACTTGTCTTCCAGTATCACACGTAAATTTACTTGAATGTTTGTTTATTGTCTCTGTCTCACATTAGAATATAATCCCTATCCCGAGCACCTAGAAGAGCACCTGCTATGTAGTCAACAATAAACACATATTACATAAAAGTATGAAGAACTCCTTTCCTATTAGGCAAACTTCTGAGAGCTCTAGCCCCCCTTTTGAAGATCTGGCTTTGGAAGCCACTAATATGCACTGAGCTTCAAGACTACAAAGCCCCCAGTACTAACTAAGTGGTCCTCTTCTGTTTGTCCCCCTCACATCACCTGACACATCTGCCCCCATCCCATCGCAGCATGCGTCCACACTGGTGACTTACCATCCATTTTTGTTTACTCAGTTTTGCTTCTCTCTCCGACATGAACACCAGCCTCCTAAGACAAGGACTGTGCCTAATTGGTTTATTGCTATAACCCTAATGCCAGGCAAAGAATAGGTGCTCAGTAAGTATTTGTTGATTATTCATCCAGCTAAGCCAGGATTTTCTTTCACCTATGTTTTGTCCGTTAATATTTCCACCCCAGGGCCAGATCTTGCATTTACTAAATAGATTAAATATCACTGCACTAGATTCAACTCCTTATTCCAGTTGAATGAGTTGAGAACCTTGTGATCCAGATTCTGTCGTTCAGCATAATACTGTCTTTGCCTGTCTGCGGAAAACCTGCTACACACATCGTTTCCAAGGCAGAGATGGTGGCAGTGGACAGGTGGGCAAGCCCCTCCTCCTTCTGGCCTCCTTGCTGACCAAGTTGGGAAAGTTAGGGTACAGCCTCAGCTCCCTCACGCACCCACCCTCCTCTACCCACTCCCCAAAAGGAGGAAGTACAGATGGACTACAGGCTCAAGAACAGGCTAGACCACATTTTGAATCCCACTTTCTCCACTTAACTGCTTTGTAAATTTTGGCAGTGGTGATTGTCTTCACCTCCCTGCATCTGACTTTCTTTGTTCTGGTAATTGAGACAATAATTCCTGCCCCTAGAGTTGTTGTGAGTACTAAAAACAGTGACAAAGTACTCTGTACCATGCCAGGCATTTGATGAATGCATCATCTATGTGTGTTTAAAAAACAAATAAACAAACAACTTCAGCAGTGAGAGAGGACAATGAAACCCAGATATTTCATTGATAGTTTTCCAAGCCAATAGGAAAAAAAAAAATCAGTACATCTACAAATTAGTTGCGAGTCAGAGGTCATGTGGACAGTTGTGGTCATTGTTTAATGTTCCCATTACAGTCCCCATGCGACCGTGAACTTGAAGACACAAGACAGCAGGGCTTGTGTGGGGCAGCAAGGGGCTGGGCAGGGAGTCAGGTACCTGCACAGATCCCGGATGGCAGATGGCAGGCCCGTGGCTCCACATGCTCTTTGCGCTACCCTCGGTACAGCACTGAAGCAGGATGCTTACCCAGCTGCCATTTCTGCATCTACCTCATGCTCATTTAAATAACGGGGCAAACTGTAAAGATAGGAAGATAATCATAGAGAGCTCAGGGAAAGTATGCAAATAGAAAATGCTACAAACTCAGAGGAGGCTGGGATAACAAAGATAATCAAGAGCATTATCAACAAGCCCCAGGTGTGCAGGCACTGAGAGCCTGCGAGGAGCACAGGCTGGGATGGGAGGGTGCAGCCCCCGCTGCTCCACCCGGGGTCTAGTGCCCATTTTTATTAATGAACCTGCTCTCTCCCGAGCTCCTGAGAATCCTGGGAGATGGAGCGCAAGCATATTCAAGAGTGGGGGAAAGTGGAAGTTAGGTGTTTCCCTGCATGTCTATTCTCCACCTGGTTCCCTTATTACCTTCATCCTGATGAGGCAGCCACAGAGATGTATTCAAAATGCTACCAGTGTCATCATCCCTCTGATCAAACCCCCAGTGGCTTCACCTCACTCAGAGTAAAGCCAAAGCCCCCACCCAAAACCTCCAAAGGAGTCCCCCACCCCTCTGACTTCAGCTTCTGCCTCCTTCCCTCACCACCCCCAGCCACACCCTGCTTCTTACAAATCCTTGGACACACATGGGGCTCCCATTTCAGGCCTTCGCTCACCCTCCCTCCCCTCTTTTTCACCTCAGCTCCAAGGTCTCAGTCTCACAGAGCCTTTCTCTGTCTATGCAACCCTCCTTCTTGACTCTCCCTCTGCCTGCTTTGCCTTTGATGGCATTTATCACCTTCTGATATGGCTTGTATCTTGCTTCCTTCTTTGATTCATAATCTCCATCTCCTAACTAGAAAGTGGGGGCTCCTAACTAGAATGACAACAGGACTTTTTGTTTGTATGTCTACTGTTATCTCCCCAGTGTTGTCAACTTTACCTGGTACGAGGAAGGGGCTCAATATATATTTGTTGAATAAATGTTTTTGTTAACTAAAGCTACATGGTTATTTTGACTGTTCCTTTCTCTTCCCCTTTTTCTGTCTCAGGGTTGCTAGGAAGACTAAAGAAGCTAATTCTTGATGAAATTACTCACTGTGTTGCACCTGGTACACGATACATACTTAACGAAGGTTGAATGCCCTGTTAATTGGGTGAGTTCACCTCAGTATAAAGTGAGCATGGGCAGCAGAGCCTTCCTCACTGTGGCACCCAAGGAGAAAGTGTGTAAAGATAGTGGTACAATTTGGCTCCATTCTCACAAGAAAGAAGGAACTGGGAGCAGAGCCAACCCTGTAGGTGGGGCCCTTGGAGTCAGGCAGAAAGAGCTGGGATGGCAGAGGTGGAGAAGTCACAGAGAGGCTGGCTCATCTTCACCCTGTGGTTCTTCAAACTACCCAGCATTGATGACGGCAGACACGTGCATCTCAGTCACAGTTAACTATGCATGACTTTGCCCCCAGCCCCCAGGGAAAGTTCTTTCCTTGTCACCCAAGTAGTCAAAGTTCCTGCTGAAATCAAACAGCAAGGATTGACATGTCCAATGAGTTGAGCCATATTTGCCAAAGGGCAGCCAGTTGCTGGCTCTAAGAGCTGAGGCGGCCCGTAAGTGGACACCAGCCCGATTACCAACACCAGCATTATAAACATAGCCTTCATGGACTGGCCCCCACCCTTCCAGCCTCATCTAGCATCGTGCTCCCCATTCTTGGGGCTCGGTCAGCACTAGTGTCTCCAGTTCCTTGAGAGCGTTTTGTGTGGACATTCTTTCCTATCTGTGTGACCTGGCGACCTTAGGCTCCTCTCTTAGATGACACATTCAGTGTTCCCTCCTGGTGGAGCCATTTCTCATCTCTGGAAGTTGTCTCTCAGTCGCATTGCTTTCCCTCCACACCCAGATTAGGGTAAGAGTTTCACACTAACAGTTATTCTGCTAGTCCCATGGGAAAAGGCCCAACTATAGTTTCATTCACTATTGTATTCTACAATGTGGACACACTGTAGGCTCTGTGTGTGTGTGTGTGTGTGTGTGTGTGTGTGTGTGTGTGTGTGTGGTATTTTTAATTAGTTAATGAGACTCCCACTCTCCCTGACTGAGACACAACTTTCCACTCCTTGTCTTCCTCTGTCTGGTGAGTATTACTTACTGGCTTGCCTTCCAAGCACCTCCACTTACATCTTCCACTGGCCCTGAGACAAGTCCACCTCTTCTCAACATCATCCTCCTCCATTTATCATCATTTCTTCTCTCTGTTTCCAGGATTTCCATCAAGGACAACAGTTGGTTCCACCAGTCACACCACCACATGCTCTCTAGGAGCCTTCAGGACTGGTTTCTGACCTGATCTGCGTGCTCCTGCAGAACTCAACTCAAAAGCATCTCTCCAGAGAGGCCTCTGCTGACCACCACATCTACAAAGCATCCCCCTCCCCGTTGCTCTCTATCTGTATCTCTCTATCTCATAATCTTACCAGCCCTCAAAATGTGGTCCCTGGATTAGGAGCAGCAGTATCACCTGGGAAACTGTCAGAAGTGCAGAATCTGAGCCTCACCCCAGACCTGCTGAATCAGAATTTGCATTTTAATGGGACTTCCCTGTCACTCATGGGCACATGGAAGTTCGAGAAGCAGTGTTTAGAGCACTCCTTAAAGCCTGTAATTGTCTAATTTGTTTAGTTAGTAATCACCTATTTCACTGCAAACTGAAAAGTAAGATCCATGAAGGCAGGGACCTTGGCCTGTTTATCACTGTAATTCCAGTGCCTAGCAGCTGATACATGGTAGGTATCAAATAAATATGAAATAATAAATGAATGAATGAATGAGTGCATTTTCAAAGTTTCTTCAAACGCCAATGTTTGATGTTCAGTGGTTTTCTCTTTCTAGCTCATTTTCTTCTTCCTGTTGTCCAACGTGGGCTCACCTGCTTCCATTAAGCACTTACTCAGCACCTTCTGGGTAGGATGTTCTATTCTGAGCATGGAAAATAGTTAAAAGGTAGTATCTGCTCATAAACATCACACAGTTTAAAAGGTTCACTCACAAGAAACAACTTCTGTCTTTCATTTCATTACATCTACAGTTTTTAACCCTCTATCTACCTGACACTGAGCAGTAGATACATTTTGCCATCCTTAGAGGCCAAAGAATTGTCTACTTTCTTTCCCCATGGGCTTGTGTTTTCTGACTAAATATCTGGATCTTTTGCTCACACTCATCATTGGAGCGTTTCCTGCTTCTCCATTACTAATGAACTTTTATCCAGTTCCTGGATGTACCGCATCCTGTCCTGCCTCCAGCAGAAAACACTCCCATTGACAGCTACCCTGGCATATCCTATGGCCACCTTGGTCCCAGGAACTTCAGTCATCACAGCCTGAGTGTCCTCATTTACCTGCTTTGCATGGTGGATTGCCTGCTCTTCAGACCCTGGAGAGCTTTGTTTTATGTCTAGCTTTAACCATAACTTCCCTGTTTTCCCTTAACAGTTTTTTCCACCTATGTCTGATATGCTTTTCTCCTTCCCACCAAGAGGAATCCTCTCCATCCCAAGAGATTCAATTTGTGTTATAGGAAAACTTATTCCCACAATTCATTACATCAATGATAAAGGAGAAAAACTCTATGATCATATTAATACAGGCTGAAAAGGCATTTGATATACTCTTGCAACCATTTCTAATACATACTCTAAGTAAAATAGGAATCAAAAGGAGATGTTTTAAAAAAGGAAATCTTTAAATATGATAAATACTTTTTAACAGAAATTACTAACAAATTTTAAAATACGAAAAAATTTCTGTAAAAATCACTCTGGATAGAGACGCCCACCATCACTAACAAATTGATCAGCATGGTCTAAATGGTTCTAACCAATGCAATAAGTTAAGAATAGTAAATAATGGACCTACAGCCAGAAAAGAAAAGGTAAAACTCTCTTTTTTTGGCTGATGATTTGATGACATATGTATAATACCTACATAAGCTATTTTTTTTTAATTCTACAATTAAGAAGAGTATTTGATAAGATTCAAGAGTATAAGAAGAATTTGGGGGGAAAATAGATTCTCTGTATGCTAACAATAAGTATTTAAAATGGAAATAGTAAAAAAAAAAAAGTGTATAATGGGGGAAAAATTAACAAGAGAGCCAAAGGACCTATATGAATAAAACCATAAAATCTTATTGGATGACATAAAAAAGATTTTGAACAAATGGAAAGAGAAACTATGTTCTTCATTAGGGAGATCTAGTACCATAAAAGTGTCAAAATTATACATACAAATATATAAAATTTAATGATACAGCTATTAAAACATGAATAGCATTTTTCTTTCCTTTTCCTTGAAGGTAAAATAAACTTCAGTTCATATAGATGAAATAATGCTCAAGAATACTAAAATGTGTGTGTGTGTGTATATCACACACAAAGACTAAAGACAGGAGATTTGCCTTACCAGACACCAAAACACACTACAAACCACTCTAAATAAATCAATATAATATTAGCATAAGAATAGAAAAATTATTCAGTGGGAAAGAATAGAGGATCCAAAAATAGATCCCTGTAAATATAAGACTTTAGAATATGGCCAAAGAGATATCTCCATTTGATGAGGAAAGAACGGCTTATTCAGTAAATGGCCATGAACAAATGGCTATTGAATTAAATGACTGTGGAGTTGGACTATAATCTCATGCCATATAAAAAACAAATTTACATAGATTCTAAAAAGTTCTAGATATAAAATGTTATACAAAAAAAAGAAAACTAAGAAAATGTGTATCTGTTTATAGCCTAGAGGTGGAAGCTCTTCATACCCAAAAGAGGAACCCTATGTTTTAAAGGAAAAACCAAGTGTATATTTATTCTATACAGATATTAACTACAAAGTACATACTATATAACTATAAACCATAAACTATCTAAACATACCTAAAGATAACATTTTACAAGTTTATAGAGAAACTAAAGACTTGGAAAAATATTTGCAATTCAGATGACAAATAACAGGTTAATATCTATGCTATACAAAGAGCTCTTACAAATTGACAAAGAGAAACAATTCCACAGAAAAGATGAACAAAGGATATGAATAGGCAGTTCACAGAAGAGCAAACCCAAATTACCAATAAACATATGAAAAGATATTCAAACTCACTGGTAGTCAGAGAAATGCAAATTAAAGTAACATAGAGTTATTTCTATATACTACTGTCCCAGGCAAAAATTAAAAAGAGAGCTAAGACCTATTGCTGGTGGGGTTGATGGAAAAGTTCTCTCGTTACTGGTGTAAACATGAAGTGTCTCTGGAAGCCATCTGGATGTATCTATTAATATTAAAAACACACATACCCTTCAATCCAGAAACCTCATTCCTGCTATTCTGTCCTACAAAAACAAAAGCTTCAGTATCTAAAGATAGACAGTTCAAGGACATTTATTATAACATTCTTCAAAGAGGAGAAAATTACTCAAAACAGTAAGTGTTTGTTAATACAGTATATATTAAATTATAGTACAATCATACCATGGAATATTATATTACATTATGCAGCCAAATAAATGAAAAATGAGATTTAGAACAATTTTTTGAGATTAGAACTATTGTAGAGTGCAAGATACAAGGAAGTATGCATATTATAATACCATGTTTTAATAACGAAACAGTTTAAAACCCTATGTATATGTGTATAGGTATAGTTATGTAAAATGGATAAATGTATAAAAATATGCAACAGACTATTAGCATGGATTTATAATGTGGGGGAGGGTCATTAGGGTAGAGTGCTGGAGGTGACTAAGGTGGAGTTGGAGAGAGAGATGGCAGAGCAAAACAAGCCCACCTAACAACATCAGCAAACCAGTGTGCATGACATAAGTAGGTTTTTATAAATGTATGTGCTGGACAATAAAAAACTAGCACTTGATACAAGTTACTTCCTAGAGCTCCATCCCTGACAGTAACTTTAATGGTATAATATTACTCAGTCAACAGAGACACAGCCAACTCCCCTCTAGTCTTGTATATGTTATGCATATGCTCACATTTGTTTGCTGATATAAAGAGAAGGGTGTGGAAAGCAGCATACACCTCAGTAGGATGGGATAGGGTGGGAGGACAGACAGAAGGGAGTGTTGATTGGAGGGGAATGGTTACCCTTTATAACGTGTCTAGTTGTGTGGTCCTACTGACTCTCAACAGTTAAATATTCAGGAATTTTGCAAGACGGTTGTTAAATCTAGCTATTATTAAAAATTAAATTATATAAACTTTTAATTAAATAAATTATATTCTTTAAAGGTGTTAAGTAGACAATACTTATCACTTCTTAATTATTTTATTATTTTTACTGTCATCTATGCTCTTGAGGCTATTTATACCTACAGTATCGGTATGGTAGAAATATTGTATTATGGGGTGTGACTGTACATTTCTTGTCAGCTCCATGTTTAGTGACATCACGTTGGTAGTCTGAAATCAGCCATGGTGGGAGTATTTACACCACAAAAATTGGCAAACACTACAAGCCAGATCTCAACTTATGGCTTTGATGATTGTCTAGATTTAAGAAATTGATGGAGAAAATGTTCATAATGTAGATTAAAATTAAAAGTGTTACCAAGGCTATTGCCCTAGAATCATAATCCTGCACCTCCCTGGAATGGAAACCAACTGCTCTTTCCCAAGTTTCAGGAGGAAGGTACAAAGAAAAAATAAGAACTGGTTAGAACAAGCTAGGTCCAAGATGACAGATTTGACTTCTAGTAGACCTTCAGCCTCATTATACATTCATTGTAATACACTAGCATGCTAACTGACGACACCCACCAGCACCATGAAAATTGACAGTTGCCACTAGCCACGACAACAACCGGAAGAAGCTCATACAAGGACTGAAAAGGAGTGTTGCCTCAGTTCTGGATCCAAACCACACCTCTGTTCTCAGATAAGTCATGATTACTCCTCCCTCCCTTTTACCTCAACCCTTATATACATATATATATATATTTTATATATATATATATATATATAGTCTCAGCCCAAATCAGGTCAAGTTGATTTGTTTTCTTCATTCTTTCACCTTTGAATAAAGCTTGTGTTGTTTCAGTCTCAGCATTGCTTTCTTTATTGGCTGTGCAAATTTGAGCAGAAAAAGAACCTCCCTGGCCAAGACAAAGGGTCTCAGCTGGGGCTAGGACCTCGGTATGAGTCCAGGCAACCAATTCGGTAAGAAAAGTGGGTGTATCTGTAGCTGTTACAATGTGAATAGCATGGAACATTGGAACATGGAAAATATTCTTTGAGTTATCAAAAATTATTATCTGATTCAGCAAACACGTGCCCCACAGTCACTGATGAAGAAATGAAGTTCTGACATGTTTTAATTGCTTCACTTTTGTCTTACATAACGTTATAACACTACCTTATTTCTTTGTTAATGTAAATGAAAATATTAACCAGTAGTCAGGTAGAAGTATATTTGTTTGTTAAATACAACCACAGGCTGGCAAAGGATGTAAGAGTTTGGCAAAAATCAGTAAAAACATTCTGTGAAAATCAATTGGCCATATATACATGAAATTTATAGTAAAGGATATTGTATATTTTATTACTATTTGTAAGCTATATGCTATATATTTCTTATATTACTAACTTTATAATAAGTGTTTGTATATATGTTTATTTTATGTATATACATATTGCTTTTCCCAGAAAACTGTCCAACATTTACCAGCATATCACCGGTTGTACCACTTATCATAATAAAAGAAAAATGTTAAATAATTAAATGACTCCCCCACTGGGAAGCCTTCCCTGTTCTCTCAAGTTCTCCCTGTTCAGTGTTCCCAGTGTCCCTCAGGTACCCCTCTGTAAAAAGCAGTTGTCACACTGCCCTGTAAAGCACCTGACTCCTGTAAGTCTTCGCCTACCAGCCTGTAATTCCCTTGGTACAGGGACTGTCGAATCTTCTCTCACACTGCCCCCTTGCACACAGTAGCTGCTCAACACATGAATGAATCAATCAGTTGGAGAAGCAGAATGAGGAAGGGGCACAGGACAAAGGCCCAGACCAGATGCCTGGATTCATATGGAGAAATGTGGGCAGGGCTTTCTGAAAATGCTGGCCTACAGCCCCAGGAGATCAGCAGCAATTGAACCTCCTAAAACTTCTGACTGTAATTCTGCAGCTGAGCTCTTTTTTATGGATTAATTTTATCCACAAAATCCTCAGCTCTTGGATTGTGAATATGCACAAGGATGTTTGCACTCTGTTTTGCTATCTGCTTTCTTTTTTTAATTCTCATTTTCAGGGTCTAAAAGTTACTCCGTAAAAGAAGATATAATCTCATATTCTTGACAGAAAATGTCCTGGCTCCTGGTAGGACTTCTTATCTCCTGTTGATGGGTAAACTAAAAACTCAGTAGGCATGATCATCTTGCTCTCTGAGAGCCTGGGTGCAGCAGCCAATCTGGATAACCATGACAGGGAGTAGAGATAGGCTGAAAAATACATTCTTATAGCAAAAAAATAAATGTCTTCATTTTTCCAAGTGAAGGCATTCCTCTCAGCATGAGGGTGTAGTATTGCATGAGAATTCTGAGCATGAGGCTGTCAGACAGAACTGGCCTCAAATTAGCCACTGGCCTTGGGCAGGGTAGTTGACCTTGGTGGACTTACACTTCCTCATCTATAAACTGGAGATTCTGATAGTACTATACATTTGTTTGTTGAAAGAATTAAGTATAGGCTATGAAATGAAAGCATTTGTGCACATAAACACTTGCACACAGATGTTCATAACAGTTTTATGTGTAATAGTCAAATACTACAAACAATTCCAATGGCCACTATCATGTGAATGGATAAACAAATTGTGTTATATTCATACAAAGGCACACTGCTCAGCAACAGAAAGGAATAAGCTATTCATATACACTACAACAAGGACGAATCGCAACATACTTATATTAGGTGAAAAGAGCAATACCAGAAAAAAAGTACATACTGTAAGATTTCATTTGTATCTTCTAGAAAATGCAACTTTAGTGACAGAAAGCATATCACTGGTTGTGTGGAGACAGAACTGGGGACCAGGAGAAAGGAGAATTAAGGAAGGATTAGAAAGGGGCCTAAGGAAACTTTTTGGGGTAATGGATATGTTCACTATCCTGACTGTGATGATGGTTTAATAGGCATATTCATACGTCAAAATTTATCAAATTGTACACTTTACATATGTGCAATTTACTGAATGTCAAAGCAGTTAAAAAAACTATATGGAATAACAGCTGTAAAGTGCTTAGAGCAGTCCCTGATACAGAGTAAAAGGTCAGTAAATGGTGGCTTTTATGATGAAGATGAAGCTGACAATGACAATAATGACAATAATCCTACTGCTGTCACTCTTGGGAGAGAATACTCCTTCTTGCTTGTATCCTTGGAACATCCAAACTCTTTTCTCTTCCTCCATTAACATCTTTGACTACCTAAAGGCCCAGAAGAGTTCTTCTCACCTCCTGGATGGCCCCAAAAGTCATTCTCTTCTATGACTGCCAATATCCTCTGTAGATCAAAACCTTTCTCTTCACTGTACACTAATAGAGAGCCTTGAGTTTAAATTTAAGCAGACATGGGCTGAAATTTGTTTTCTTACTTCCTAACTTGATCAAGCCTCAGTTTTCCAATCTGTCAACTGGGAAAGGTAATAACAGAGATATATATTGGCATGCTCAGAGGAGATAGTGTGAGTAAAGACTTGAGGCTCAGAGAAGAAACACCCAATAATGGTATTTCAATGTCTTATAGTCCATTTCATATTGGTTGGGTTGCTCAGTGGTTACCCTTCTTTTCCTGAGTTCCAAAAAAAGTGAGACATGAGATAAGAGAGTGAAAGATGGAAGCCACCATAGCCTCTTTACTCCCAAACAGGCCTAAATTGGAAGATGCTGCTTAAGATAAAACAAAACCAATTCTTAATCCTAAACCTCAAAACCTGACCAATTTATTTGCATAGTAATGGCAACACTGAACTCAGACAGCCTCCCAACATGAGGACATGAACAGAGTGTTTATGCCTGGAAAAGAGTAGAGAAATTATGCTTTCTGCAGGTAGTTCACTTCCAAGAGAGAAGAGGGAGTTTCTGAGCCAAGAATGCCAAGTTTATTATTCCTAAGCTGTATAGTATAAAAGTCACTTCTCTCTCACCCTTCAATAGTGTGGAATGAGCAGACCGGCAGAGAGAGACCAGGGGTGTTACACTAATGGAGTTTCCTCCAAATAAAGAGGAACATCAGGCATGAGGAATAAACATTCTCCCTTTAAAATACTATTTTCATGCATTGTTTCATGAGCAGGAGTACCACTTGCCCAACTATATCATATCATAATGGCCAAGCACATAGGAAAACTCAGTACGTACTCTGGCTTGCTCCATAAGCCATGGAATCATCATTTCAGAAGTCAGTATGGTGGAAAGGATCTCCTCAGGGTAGCAGCCCCTTCTAAGGAGTCACCTCTGTCTGCACTCCTTCAGAGTCATGGAGCTTACCACACCTCAACTCAACTCACAATCCAGACTGCAACCACTGGCCCAACAGATCATGTAACTGTTACCCAGTGACTTCTGGGTCAATATTACATGAGACTGTGTCATCTTCCATACGGAATCCTTTCAAGTAATTGAACAACGTTTTCCATATAACATCTAAGTCTTCTTTGTAGAAGGTTACTTATACTCCATTCTTTAAATCCATTCCCGTGTATCATGGTCTCACACAACTCTTACCCTCCTAATTCTCCTTCAAGGGACACACTCTACACTGTCAATGACCTTCTTAAAATGTTCCACCTTAAGAGCCACAGATGCAGTTATTTAATCAATCTAATAATTACTCGTAAATGAAATCAAATTCCCTAATGGCCACAATTCCTGTGGATGGAACAACACACCTCCCTACAAAGGAATCAAGGCTTCCTTGTATGTTCTTGACAGCAGCTTCCCTCTGTTAATTCCTATTGAACCTGCGGTCAACAAAAGTCCTAAAGTATTCATTCACATTAACTGCTGGCAAGCCAGGGTTTCCCAGTCTTCTACTTGCACTACTGATTCTTTTACTTGGAATTCCACTTCTATTTCATCCTATTACAACTCATCATTTTCAAGAGGTAGCCAGTGTGAGGGAATTAAGAGCACAGGAAGTCATCAGTCAAGACTGAGTACAAGCCTTGATTCCCTGAGCTTCCATTTTCTCATCTATAAAATGGTAATGGTGGTGCCCATGTCTTCAGATTGCTATAAGAACAAAATGAGACCATGGATGTAAATAGATCAGGACAGTGTCTGACACAAAGAAGCAAATAAATAAATATGAACTTCCATCATTACCATGTTAATACATAAATACTATTATGAGAGGACATAGGTAAGAAGTATGTGATACTCGGTACAATCATGATTTAAGAGGAATTTATTTTAACCAACTTAGAAATTACTTTAGAACCATGATATTCAGCATTTTTTGTTATTCTGATTGCATTTTAGGGGGGTATTATATACTCCAGTGTACTTGTGAATTGAGAAATTTACAGATGTCTTAGGGAGACATTCCTTTCAAATGTCAAAGGTCAGCCATTTAAAACCAACCTACCTTCTTTGGGAGTCTATCATTTTTCCATGGTGCCTCACAATCACTGTCAGCAGTTCTATGGTCAAGCCCTTCAATGGCTGGGATGGAACTTCTACGAGACTACAAATTTGGACTCTATAGGGAGCTACCTGCCTCCCCACCCGAATTATATTATTCATACTTGTGATACCCTTTCCTTTCCAGTTTGTAGACACTATTCCTAACTAGATAAAATAGAACCCAAATAGCAGCTATGTGCTGAGCCATCCCCAAGTCATGAATCTCTCTTTCCTTTTCACTCTTCTCTGAACATTTCTCTAGGGACCCTTCTTGTTCAGATTTAGCTTGATTTTCAAGCCCCACACTTTCTGGAGTTTTGCCTTTGTAGTACATTGATACATTAATCAATTTGAATTAGTCAGACCTTTTGATACCCACACCTTTCACTATGTAACTTTGCAGGACCCTCTTATTCTGGGCAGTGCTTCCTGTCTGATTTCTTAACTCTGGGCTCAGCCATGTGATGTGCTATGGCTAATGGGATATTAGGCAAGTATCTCTGCCACTGCTACAAGCACATTTTCCAGCTAGCCTCTGGGACGATGAAAATCATCCCAGTTATGCCAGCCAAGACTATCCTAAATCAACCAACAGTCATTCAACCTCCAGAAGATGAGCATGCCCAGCCAAGATTAGCAGAGCCAATTAGCAGAGCCAGTTAGCTAACCTGTAACCGACCCCAGATACACATGATCCTCCCAGTCAACTGAGTCCACTTGAGATCAGTTAAACCCTTTAGATTTTTAGGCTAAACAAATGTTATTGCCATATGCCAATGATGCTTTATGGTTGGTTGTTACTCAGCATTTTTTGTGGCAATATATAATAAAAACAGTGTCCCCCATATGAACCTACATGAATTGCGTCTGTAAGATTTGAGAATAAAAAAGGTAAGGGAACATTCCTCCATTTCTATCAGATACCCCTCATTTAAGTTTAGGCAGTAAAGAAAGCTTGGTGAGTGACACTCATGGCTTCCTCTGAATGGCTGACATGGTCAAGAGTCTCATAACCTAAGCCCCTGCATGAGTGGAAGCTTGATGATTTCCTTGAATATAAAAAATTATCCAATTCCACTGATAGACATAATCACCAGCCACAAAGCTGACACTCAGTTTGACACCAATACATTCAAAATGGATGGCTTATCTAGTCTCTGTCACCCAGAACCATCTTACCATCACAAGCCTACTTTTGAAATATGAAATCCTGGGAGAATTAAAACTTTCTCTGCAGCTTGGATTTTTTTTCTTTTACAGAGAGTTATTTTAAATGCCCCCAAACTTGTATGGGTGTGCCAATCGGCCACATTTAATTGGCCAGACCGTGGGCCTCAGCGATGCAGCACTCTCCAGAAAATTAAACATAGACATGATTGTTAGTTTGCTCTGTTATTGTGGCTACAGAATGGCAAACCAATCTGTTGAAACTGAAAAATCCAGCCGCTCAATTATCTATCAGGCCTACACAGCTAAACACCCCATAAGTAGGGGTTTTTTTCTCCCTGCTTAGCTGTGGCATATTTTGATTGAAATATTGCTTGCTTGGCTTTGTGTATGCCAAGACTCAAGGTCCTTCTAATAGCATGCCAGTTCCTTAGAGATAAGTTGGTCTTAACAGATATATACATTCATTCATTCACTTAACCTGTAACCATTTATCACATACCTACTCTGTGCCAGAAACTGTTAGGTGCAGGGCATAAGGAAAAGTTAAATAAAAATTAGTTAAATAAACAATTAGTAAGACATCAAGGCAGGAAGAGAAGCTATGTTTCTGACTCTAAAGCAATGCTTCTCAACTGGAAGCAATTTTTCCCTGCCTGGTCAGGGGATATTTGTTAATGTGTGCAGACATTTTTTGGTAATCATGACTGGAAAGGTAGGTACTACTGGAATCTAGTGGATAAAGGTTAGGCACACTTTTAAGCATCTTATAATGCACACAACAGCCCTCACAAAAAAAGGATTATCCAGCCCAAAATGTTAATAGTGTGGAAACTGAGAAACTCTGCTCTAAAGCCACATACTGGACTAGTTTCTTTGAAACCAAAGTTTCCGTCTAATCCATCATTGTATCTTTAGCCCCAGCACAGGGCCCAGCCCAGGCAGGTACCCCATAAGTGCTTCCTGGCTGATGGATGTATAGATGGATGGATGAATCTCACATTTATAGATGGTATCAACAGATGTATATGATGGGCACTGAATAACTTACTTAGGCCATCAGAAATTTAACAGATGGCTCAACTTTCCAACCTAGAATTTAGGTGGTTCCAAGAAGGAAACAACTGGCAATTTTAACATGAATTACACAGGACCTGGTGGATTGTGCTCAGTGATGAATTCAATGCCCCAGAAAATCCCACATTTTTGGCCTTAGCCTTTTTCCTAGTGCCTCCTTTAATTCAAATAAGATGTGCTGAGCTGTTTCTTCAAGTCTTCCTGGCCTGAAATGAAGATAATCTGTCTTCTTTTATTTCTTAACTACTGGAAATAAGAGTGAATTCATCATATCCAACATTTTGTAGATTCATTTGGCCAATTATTCTACTTTGGGTCTGAACTCATCCCTAGTAATGTACAATCTGTTTTACATGTTAATTTTTAATGGTGTGATTTTGGCTTGTCCTTCAAATGAGTTAAGTAGAAACATTGATTTATTTTTATCCCTTTCATCAATGTCAGGGAACAGAATAAATTACTCAAGAACATGTTCTCTTGCTTTTGCTTCTCCTCCATGAGAGATTATGAAGATAAATGCCCAAGGGTTGATTTTTACTCTAACAGACTGGTTGTGCACCCCAGTTATGAATGAGGTACAGAGTTTATGCTATGGAATGAGTTATTCCAAGGCCAGCTGGACCCTGGCCCTGCCTTTTGGGAGGCCACAGTAAGGAGGGGTTCCATGGACGAAGTGAGGTGCTAGCAGCTGCAACTGGTGTCTAGGATGGAGGCTTAGGTAGGATCCTGAAAATTGTTGACCATGTGTATGTTTCTCAGTGGATTGTATGATCCTTGGGACAGAATTTTAATAAATGAGCTTCCCCTAACAACCTTAAATTTGGCCCTTTACTCTAAATCTTCCAAGGAGAATCACATATTGGAGGAAGTGCTTAGAAAATCCTTCCTCTTTAAGATTTAGATGAAATGTGTGAGTTTTGCTAGCACAGGTCTGGCTAGCCAAGTTCAGTTGTCCAATTGCCTGCCTGACCCCCTAAGGCTGTGTGCTATACTTCAATAGTATAGTGTTTGAAAACCCACCAAACAACTGTCATCACAACTGCTCTGATGAGCCAGATAGACTTGGCCAAAGTTAAAAGAGGTGAAAAGAAAGATCCCTTTGTTCAACAAACACCTACTCTGCCAGGCAGGATACCAGGTACAGATGACACCAAGCACCAGATTTACACATTCACTACTTTCAAGTCACTCCAGTCCACTGTGAGAGAAGGGTATAGGTTTGTTTTGGTTTTGAGCCCCTGCTTCATTTCTGTAATTCTTTAAAATCCAAAGAGATGCTGACCTCTTTGACTATTTTTTTTCCTTTCCCCATTTTGGCTACTTTTACATTTCCTCTCCCTTTCTCCACATTTCTGCTGTCATCCTTGAAAAGGCACAAATAAGAAGTCTGGAGGCAGGAGGCTGCCAATGTTGGTTCATGGGTCACTATCAATCAAGGTAAGGATTCTCTGAGGTTCTCATTCTCTTTTCTTATGCTCATTGCTTCATGTTGCAGAATGGCTGCAGGAGGTCCAGGTATCACCTCTACAGGACACAGGAAGAAAACAGAGAGGCAAAGGCTGAT
Organism: Camelus ferus; assembly: GCF_009834535.1. Taxonomy (NCBI): domain Eukaryota; kingdom Metazoa; phylum Chordata; class Mammalia; order Artiodactyla; family Camelidae; genus Camelus; species Camelus ferus. The sequence continues at coordinate 55,275,797 of NC_045704.1, read as the reverse complement.
GGTCTTTTCCAACGTCTTTTAATAAAGAACAGAAAAGCTTTCTGGAAAGCCCTACCATACAGGTTTTGGCTCGTATCTAGTTGTTCAAAACACTGGCACATGGCTACCTCTAGCTAGAAGGTGGCATAAAGGAAAGAGCTGTGGATGGCGTCAGCCAACTAAGCAAAAGGGCCTGTCAAGCGGTTCACCTGGAAAATATTGCTGAAGAAATGGACACTCATAAAGAAAGTCTTTATGAAATTTAAGGGCTATGAATAAGTCCTTGAAATCAGGTATTTGGGAAACTATAGAATTATATTGCCTTGAATGCTTTCCATATATCATCAGAATTGATCATTTCATCAAGTCTATGGCTTAAATGTAATTGTTAGTACCATTTCACAGACAAAGAAACTGAGGTACAAAGAGGTAAAGAGACTAGTCCAAGGTTATTTTAGTCAGGAAAAGCAGAGTCAGAGCTGTATCCTAGATCTTTAAAAATATTTATGTACCTAATTCTCTTTCTTAATTCTGCCCTTGAGCACAAATGTGCACAATTAAAACTCACTGAAGCATGAAGTTTGTATACACATACCAAGCAGCAGTGGGGAAGTGTAGTAGACACATTTCCAGAGCAAGTAAGCTTTAAACCAAGAATTCCAGGATAGTTGAAAGGCTAATTCATCATTCACTCATCATTCACATCACTCACTCATCAATAGAGCACCTACTGGATTCCCTCCCTAGGCTGAGGCCAGATGAGGAAGACACAGCTCCTTTTCCCTGCAGCTTCTTGTCTAGACATGGAAATGGACAAGCGGTCATGCAGAGTGTGATGGGCTGCAAGAGAGGGACATACAGGGGACCATGTGAGTCCACTGAGGCTTCCTTCATCCAGGTCCTTCTGCAAACAGAGCCTGGAGCAAAAAGCAAAAGATTACTTGGGATACGCAAGCCCAGGGGATAAGGGTGAGAAAGAAAAGGGAAGTGAAGTAAGGGAAAAAGTAATATGAGGCAATGCAGGCCTACACTGGCCAGGGATACACAGTGAGCCTCAAAGAGCCATCACAAGCTGTGGTTGGCTGAATAATGGCTCCCAAAGATGTCCATATCCTAGTCCCCAGGCCTGTGAATATGTTATCTGAAAAAGCAAAAGTGATTTTATAGGTATGAATCAGCCAAGGATCTTGGGAAGGGTCATGGATGATTTTCATGGGTCCAGTGGAATCACAGAAGTCCTTATAAGACAGAGGCAGGAGTGTCTGAGTTAGAGAAGGCGATGTGGCAACAGAAGCAAAGATCAGAGTGACATGGGGGCCATGAGCCAGGGAGGCAGGAGCCTCTAGGAGCTGAAAAAGGCAAAGAAATGGGTTTTCCCCAGAGCCTCCAGAAGGAATGCAGCCCTGCCAACCCATTTTATATTTACAACCTCCAGATTTGTAAGGGAATAAATTTACATTGCTTTAAGCCATTAAGCAATGGTAATTTGTTACAGAAGCAATAGGAATCTAATACACAGGTCTCTTAGCAGGTGTGTTCACTTGGAACCCAAGAGTTTTCTAGAAGGATTTTATGGAATGGAGTTCACAGAGAAGGAAAAGGAGCAGGAATATATCTGTCCAGTTGCTTCTGAATATCTCTCATTTCCTACTCATCAAAGTGCACCTCTTGGGGTGCTAACTCTCCCGCCTTTCCAGTTTTCATCTTAAAGATCTTTGGCAGCTGCTAAAAATCCATATCCCATGCCCACAGTAGCTCATTCTCAGCAACACTGCCAAACGGCTGACTAAGCAAGGAGAGGTAGCCCTGGCAATCTGAGAAGTATCCAAAACTGAGGGTGCCTAACTCTGCTTGAGGAGAAAATCATATAAACATTCACCCAGCTCCTTCTACAGACTGGTGTCATTTACAGGGAAGAACTTTGCCTCTGCCTACCTAGCATCCAATCCCTAGTTCTTTGACTAACCATACTATTTTCTTGGCAAACCACTCTACTTAACCCTATCTGTGTCCCAAAGTAGGCTGACATCCACACTTATTCCAGGAGAAGGAACAGCCTGGGCTCTGCTAAGCAACTGACAGTGGCTCAGAAATAAGCATCACCCCAAGCCTGGGCAGTCAGCACATTGCATCTCCCTGGCCATAGTGACTGGTTCAGGGTAATGCCCATGACCCAGTCAGTTCAGTGGGTCACGGTTTTGGAAATACATCATTTTTTTACTCTACTGGAACTGAGAACATGTCAGCCTGGAATTTCCCAGGGCTACCATATGGACATGAAGTCAACATGAAGGGGAGGAAAGGGGATACCCTAGGATACCAGTTGGCCTTCTGCATCCAACCATACCTGAACTTGGAGGGATTTTACATGTATGTGGTCCAATACATTCTCCATTTTAACTCAAGTCAGCTTGAGGAGGTTTGTCTTTTGAAAGATTCCCAATACAATACTTCCTCAGGGACACATTTTCACTTGCTTCCAACAGGAAGCCCTCATGCTGATTTAGATGCTTCCAGAGACTGGAGTAGTTAGGAAAGCTAGAGGCAGGTCAGAGAGGGGCAGTGGCCAGGAACTTCTTAAGGACTTACAAGTCCTAAAGAAGAATCCCAGCTATCACTTGACCCAGTATCTGCTGTGCCTGGATCCTTTCCCTAATGCTACTAAATGTATCCTAACCTCACCATGGCCCTGGCCATGGCCACCTCAGTAGGCATCCTTGTATAGTTGTTCTTTGTTCAGTTACACCCCTTATTACAGAACAGGAAGGCAGCTTATAATCTATTTCTTGGATGTGAACTACTCAACTGCTGATGGGAGGGATGTCTGACCTATTTGCACTGTCCAGCCTTTGACGCAGTGATTCTAATGATTAGATGTGGCCAATTCCAGCCTCCATGAAATAGAAAATTGCTGCAATTGTCAACAACAGGTCTGGCTCAGGCTGAATCCAGCATACCTACAGTCCCAAGCATAAAGCCCTCTTTCAACTCCCACAGTCCCTGTTCTGAAATCAGGACACAACTCTCAGAATGAAGAAAAAGGCCATTTTCAAGGCAGTAATTGCATAATATACAAGATGTAACAAAAAGGAAACCCTCGAGCTCCATTACTTTGAAGGGTCTGTCAGTGTTTTCATTATAGTCCATTTTCTGCAGTGATTTATCTTCAGTCATGAAGCTAGGCTGACAGCTGGGGCTTAGCACCCACAGGCCCAGCCCAGGAGAACACTATGGAGTTTAATTTAGTTGGAATTGTTTGGCCAGCTCCTTGCTGAGGATTTGCAAACTATGAATTAGGTCCAGGTTTGGGTCCTCTGGCACTTTTGTGGCAATTCTTGTTCGAAGCATCCTCAGCAGCTAGCCTGCAACTTGTGATTTCCTGACGGGATGAACTATCCGAGGTGAGGAACAAAAGCAGGAGAATCGTTTTTTTATGCTCTTCAAAGGGTTGTTTTTCAGGGGCAGGAGAGGGGACTTAACAGTTGTAATCCATGAATATAACTTCTGCTTCTTTTCAAGTTAAAAAAAAAGATATCATTTAAACTCATATAATCATTTAAAAGTTATCTCCTGTCTCCTCTCTGTATGGTCCTCACATGACCCTTGTTTTCAGTGTCAGGCACAGGCTTTGGGTTCTCCTGGGGGAGATGGGACATGATCTGCAATACCCCCAGCCCCAACAGAGGTTATCTGTCTCCTCGTACAGAAAGTCCCAGAGCCTAATCCTTGGAACAGCAAAGCCAAGACTTAGAAATTAAGGCCAGAATGAACCCTAGGAATAGTTCCTTGGTGGGCCAATGCCCAGTCTGGAGCCTGGTGCTCAGTGTGTATCTGGATTCCAGCATGGAATTTAGAATCCAACCCCAAACTCAGAATTCTCTTTCTAGAGTCAGGTGGGGGGTGAGGGGTGTGGAAAATCAGCTTTAAAAAGGTCTTTGCTCTGTATTTTATCCCTGGCCCTCTTGGGTGTTAATAGCTGAGCAACATATGAACTTTCTACATAGACTGTCTTCTGTAAGTCACAGTCCTGTCCATAAGTCCATGGTGTCCTTAAGTCGTTGTATTCACTCTTACCATCTTTCTCACCATCAATGACATCCATCATTGTCAATTTCACCATCATCAGCACCATCACCAGTTGCATCAAGAATATTATCAAGAACTTACTTCAAGGCAGTCTCTGTGCCACATGGTCCATATGTGGTCTCAGTCAATCCCAACTACAAGCCTCCGTGTAGGAGTTTTTAATCCTCATTTTACAGTCAAGGAGACTGAGTCTTGAAGAGGCAAGGCAACATGCCCAAGGTTACCAAGCTGGGAAGCCAGGACAAACTGACCCAATGCTCAAGTTCTGGATCACTATGGAACACTACCTATCAACACAGCATGGGATTCCCAGGAAGCTGACTCAGAGATAGTGTTTGAAGGTCAGCATGTATGTTACGGGGTGTCCCTGGGATCAAAACCTGTGGAAGGGACAGGAAGGAAGCAGGAGTGGGCAGAGGGAAAGTCAGACTCTGACACAGGACCAATCACAGCAGTGGCTCACCTCCACAGGGTGCTCTGGAGCTAGAATGGTCTGCCTGTGACATTGCCCTGTCTTGGGCTAGGACAACTGTGTCTCTATATCCTGTACAAGTTTCTTATGGCTGCAGTAACAAATAACCATAAATTCAGTGGCTTAAAACAACACAGATTTATTCTTGTACAGTTCTGGAGGTCAGAAGTCTGAAATGGGTCTTACAGGTCTAAGATCAAGGTGTCAGCACAGCTGTGTTCCTTCTGGAGGTACTAGGAAAGAATCTGCTCACTTATCTTTCCAGCTTCTAGAGGCTGCCTGAATTCCTTGGCTTGGGCCCCTTCCTCCATCTTCAAGATGCATCACTTCTACCTCTGCTTCTGTCATCACATTCCCTCTCAGACTCTGGTCCTCCTGCCTCCCTCTTACAAGGCCCCTTGTGATAACATTTAGGATCCACCTGGATAATCCAGGATAATCTATCCATCTAAGACCCTTAACATAATCACATTTTCAAAGTCCCTTTTGCCAGGTCAGGTAACAGAGTCACAGGTTCCAAATGTGGACATCTGGTAGGGCCATTACTCAGCTTGCCACATGCTCCCTCAATCCCTCACTGACTGTGGGTCTTCCAGCTGAGGCAATCCCTGAAGAAGGCTGACAACTGAAAACCATATGCTGACCACACAGCTGAGGCCACAAGTCCTTCCTGAAGGGTACTGGGGGATCTGCATGTCTATCACACATCTTCAGAAAAATCAGGGTCAACCCAACCCAGATGACCCCTCTTTCTGCTTTAAAGACCTGCATTTGTCCAGCTTTGAATCTCAGCTCTAAATTCCATCTCAGACTCTGTTACCAGGATCTGCTTTCATCTTCCTCTTCCGTGAATCATAATACTCTGATTTTATATTTATGACCAACTGTTTAAAGTACCTCTTGAGCGTCTGACCACAGCTCAATTGTCCATTACTGCAATAATCATCTGTTTCTTTGTATTCAGAAAGCAGCACAGATTATGAAATGCAAAGACTGCTTTTGGCATTGAGCAGTTGTGTTTTGGGGGGCATTTCTCCCCCTGCTATAAATGTGTTACACTGAAGCATATTTCTATCCATCTGCAGCTCTGCCATATTGCAGGTAACTGTGAACAAAACAAGCAACAAAACTGCAAAAGGGCTGCTGCCATTTCCTATACATCGACTCTCAGTTACCTGTGCTAATGGCATAGACTCCTCTTCTTAAGTGCAACCATTACTCCCAAGCAGCACCTATGACCTAGAGGCCCATACAAAAGCCAAGAGGGAATGTAAGAAATAGCCAGGGGGGGTGTTTTATTTTTTTTTAAAAAAGAGTCATACACTCACACCTTGTCCTCTGATCTTGCCTTCTGAAAGTTACCCTTTCTAAGCTGTACTTCTTATAGAATGAGTGATAAACACCAAACCACTCATTAGGGTGGACACTGAAGTGCTAACCCATCACTCTATGTGATTCTTGAGAGTCTGTCAGCAGAGAGAACCCTACCTCAGTGGGCTGACTGCCAGAGGCCTAGGGGTCTGGAAGCCACCAAATCATTCTCTCTCTCTCTCTTTCTCCCACTCTCACACCCAAGTTGCTAAGCTGTCAGGATGTAAGCTCAGGGCTTCTTGTGGCCAACATGTCTGTCTGCTCAGGAGATGGAGATAATTGGGGTCTTGATATCTTTATTGAACCCCTGTATCCAATCACACCTGAAGGTAAGACATAAAATCTTTTTCAGTTATATGAGCTAATACATGCTTCTTCAAATATAATTATTTGTAATGGGTTTCTACCACATGATATTATTGAAAGTGACATTAATTTTTTTGCATTTCCTTCTATATGTTCCTCAGTAGCCTCAAAGTCAACATGCTCCAAAGTAAATTCAGCATCTTGCTGTCCCTACACCTACATCTCCTAACTTTGCTGTTTTTCCCCCCAATACTTACATTTTCTACAGCCCCTACTCTCCAGGTCCTTGCATACCCTTAAAACCTCTTTCCTTCAAGCCACCCATCTCTCATTGCCTTCCCTTTGTTCTGGTCTGAATGGCTCTCTCCATGGTACCGCAGTAGCCTCCTGCATCTACCCCTGCTTCTTGCATCCTTACCTGATGCTTCTTCCCAAATGCTGATTTCACCAGGCCCATCTCTTATGCAGAAACCCTCTATGGTCCCATGAAATCAATATAGGCCCCAAACATCCTTGCTTTACATCCAAAGTGACGATGTAACACACAGATTAGATTTTAGCTCCAGACTAAGACTCAAGTCTTAGCTCTGCCACTCCTTAGCTGTGTGACTTTGATCAAGTTACTAAACCTCTTTGACTCTTGTATTCCCCATTAGAAAATGTAAATAATAGGACCTACCTCTTGTGGTTGTGGTGAGAATTAAACAAATTACTATGCATTAAACACTCAGCACAGAGACTGAGGCAGCAGTACCCAACATTTAATTCAAGAAGTACTTATTGAACACCTGCTATGTGCCAGGCACCATTCTTGTGACTATATACACACACAGACACACGCACACACACATGCAAACACAGAAGCAGAGTTTGAGCTTCAATTCCCATCTAATCAATGCCTTCATTTATTCATTCAGCAAACCTGGGCTGGGGCTTCCTGCTTGCAGCATAATGCTAGAGACTGAGATAGAGTAGTGAACAACCACATACAGCCACTGACTTCAAGAAATTCCTGTCCAGCAGGGGAGACACATGACATATAAACAGACTATTTCAAATGCCATCAGATTCTGTCCTGTCACAGCCCATAACTGGAGCTTCTAGGAACCTTTGTGTCTAAAATCCTATGATATTACAAAGAAAGTTAATTTTTCTTCTCTAGAAATAGAAACAAGAAACCCTGTGGAATAGAGTAAAGAGAAATAACTAAATTCCCCCTCCATTACCCGAGTCCCGCTTTTGACAATGTCCTTCCAGCATCCTGCCCAATGAGACAAACTCTAAGCCCAACCTCCAGGGGTTGATGCATATTGTCACTATGGCAATGACTCCATAAAGGGAGTGAAGCAGAATCTACAAAACAACTTTGAGGAGAGAAGCTTGTCCTTACAGTCCCCTCACTGTCCACTTCACCAGAACCTGTTGCTTCAAGCTCCAGGGCTTTAATGACAGTCTCCAAAGAAGAGTGGTCAAGACCTTGGCAAACCACTGAACACCCGACCATTTTCCACAGCTTCCCCCGCCTGCTCCAGGCCACTGGTCAGGAGTAACGCTCGTTACAGAGAGATGTGGGAGCAAAAGACATTCTAACAGTATATTAGATATTCACAAACAGCAGTGTGAAAAGAATAAAGGCAGGTGCAATTCTCAGCCCTAGGTCTAAAGACCTTGGTAACATGGGCTTCCCTGAATGAATAACATGTTCTTTTCAGTGACACAGTATGAATCTATGGACAGAGAATAAATCTCAAGCATATAGGAACCAGGCTTGAAGCATCACCTAACTTATCTCATGCGTGTGGCTTTGAGCCAGTCACTTCATCTCTCTAAGCTGTTCTTTACCTAATGAGGGAGTTGGACTACTCCAGGGATGGAAAATAGTTGTTACATATTAATCCCCTCCCAACTACTATGCCTGTGACAGACATCACTAATCAATCACTGTACACTTTCCTCTTAAGCCTAAGCAAAACCTCTGAATCCTCCACACAGTGCTCTGGAAGCTGCTGCAGCTCCACTATTTGGCTGTTGCTGCCAAGTTATATCAGTATTGTTTTCTATTTTTAGAGGAGTCAGTGATTTTTCAAACTGTATTTGGGAGCTTCGAGAGAGCCTCCCCAGAGCTACTTTGAGGAGAAGGGAACAGGACAAGGAAGTCTCCAGGTTGTCAAAACTCTACTTCATCCAGAGCTTTGGTCTGCTTTACATAGTGGATTTCTCATCAAATTTCACCTGAACAAAGTAATGCCTCACTAAAATACCAAAATTTGCTAGGGCTGCTGAAACAAAGTACCTCAAACTGAGTGCCTCAAACAGCAGAAATATATTGCCTCACAATTCTGGAGGCCCAATGTCCAAGACCAAGGTGTTGTAGGATTGGTTTCTTCTGAGGGCCATGGGAAGGGATCTGTTTCAGGTCTCTGCCCTAGATTCTGGTGGTTTCTTGACAATATCTGGCATTTCTTGGCTTACAGGAGCATCACCCCAATCTCTACCTTTATCTTCACATGGCATTCTCACTATGTAGTTTCTCTGTATCTAAATTTCCCCTTTTTATGAGAACATCAGTCATATCAGATTAGGGTCCACCCTATGGCTTCACTTTAATTTGATTACCTCTGTGAAGATCCTATCTCCAAATAAAGCCATAATCTGAGGTACTGGGTGGTCAGGATTTCAAAATGTAAATGTGGGAGGGACACAATCTAACCCACAACACTCTCTCTGTCCTCTGGTCCTCCAAATTCATACCCTTCTCATATGTAAAATACATTTACCCCACCCCAGCTGCCCCCAAATTCTTAACCCATTCTAGCATCAACTCGAAGTCTAAATTCTCATCTAAATCTCATCTAAATCAGGTATCAGGGAATGATACATCCTGGGGTAAAATTCCTCTCTATTTGAAACCTGCAAAACCAAAGAGTTACTTTAAGCTTCTAAAACACAGTAATGGGACAGGCATAGGACAGACACAGTGTCCTGGGCATAGTCAAGTTTTCTCTCTGGAGTCTGTAAATCCTGGTATCTGCTTTCACGTGCGTGGTTTCCTAATGGGACCATGCCTCTGCTTTGTATACTATCAAACTTCTTTAAGGAAATCCAGGTTCATACATCTGTTCCCCACAGGTCAGATTAGAGGTCAAATCCTCCCTAATGTCCTGATAACATAAGAAATCTTGATAATCAAACACATAGCAAATAATGAAGCAGCAAACATATTTCTTGATACCCTAGTAACTGGATCCTCACGCCTTTCTTGCTTTTAGCTTTCTGTCTGGAAAAAAGTAATAAAAGAGGCAATTCTGATTTTTTTTCTTTCTTGCTAGTTCTATGAAGATCAAATATATGAAACAATAATCCCACTCTGTATGACTTGACATGGAGCTGTCCCTGTGAGTTCCTAGGCTCATGCTGGTCTCCTTGTGGATAGAATGGCCCTGGAATTCACTGTCTTGGAGCACACTGTGATGGGAAGAGTCCTTGAAGATCAACAACTTTCAACAGAGACTCAAGAGCCTTTTGCTCTAGTTGGATAATGCACTTAGGATTTTAATCAACCTTAACGTGTGGATTTTATACATTATTCAAGAACTCTACCAGCACCACACAGATCCTCCTGTTGACAAACACTCCGTTAGAAGCCTGGGTTGTCTCAGTGCAGCTCCGGGACCCTGTTGGTATGCAAGACAGCAGTTCCCAGAAGGGCTGAAGTCAACACTTATTTGTGCTCGAGCCAGATCTTTGGAAATTGGACATTTTCTGTTCTAAAGAAAACTCCCCAAGTTGCTCCCTATGCTTCAGCATTAATATCAGCCTTGATGTAAATGTTGACTTTTATGGTGATAGAAAAGGACGTGTGTGAGAAAATAGCTCTGGGCAGGGGTGGAGAAATGCCCCAAGGGGCCCATTGCTCCCATTGCTTTGTGGGACAGGAGCCCAGTGAGACAGCGACTAAGTCAGAAGTACCAATTTCTGCCTGAGACAGTGGCATCCTAATGAGCTCTAATTGACAGCTGGCTCTCAGCCTCCCTAGGCTCTTTCAGGCCTCCAGGCTGCAGGGTGCGATAACCATCAGAGATAGATAAGGACAGCACAGTCCATGATGTCTACCAGGGAGCAACTTAGTAAGGCATGGGGTGCCTAGGAATAGGAGTCCAGGCGCTGGCAAACCCAGGGGGTTGTAATTCCACCCATTAACGTCAGTACCATGATGGATAAATCACTTCACTTCCTCTAGCCTCGTTTGCTTTGTAAATGAAAAGGGGAAATGGGAGCAGTAGTTGTACTTACTTTCTGACTATTTGGGGAATTAAACTGTGATAGTGTGCCTAAGGCACTTTGCCCTGTGCGTGTTGTATAGGACATGTCCAATCAATGTAGACCTTCGAGGGCCCAAGAAATCTGCATGCCCCAGAGGCAATAATAACCACAATTTCAATAGCTATTATTATAACAACTTCCTGCAGGCACAGAAAATGCAATTAGCAGAAATAATGATAATCTTAATGGTAAGAATAATTATGGCAAAACAGCTAGCATACATTGATCCAGATCCTATACTAAGTACTTTACAAGCCTTAACTCATTGAATGCTCACCTTTATGAAACGGGTACTGACAGATGGAGAGGTGAAGCAATAAGCACCAAGTCACAAAGTCAGACCTGAATCTGAATCCAGGCCCCTTGCACCATGTCACAAAAGAAAAGGGCAGCACGTTATTTAACTTCTCTGTATTTCAGCTTTAATTGAAGGTGATAATTCCTGTCTCAGAGGTGACTGTGGAAATCAAATTGGATATTGCATTTAAGGAAGATGCTTTAAGCATACAGAGATCTGGATAGGAAGTTGGGTATTTTCTGTCAAACCTACCAGCACAAGCCCTCCATGTATCCATTGGAGATACTGTGTTCATGCAGCCAAGAAATTCATGGCAGCCCCTAGGAGGAGTCTGCCCTTCAGAGGGGAATAAAAGAAGCCAGAGGATCTACATCTTAGACAAGGAAACAGTGTCAGTCCCAAGCAATCTAGATTTTCCTACTAAACCAGAGAGATGGTGTAGCAGGTACAATGACCACCCAAAGGTATTCAAGTTCTAACCTCCTGAGAACATGTTATTTTACATGGCAAAGGGGACTTTGTAGATGTTATTAAATTAAGGATCTTGAGACAAGGAGATTACCCTGGATTATCCAGGTGGGCCCAGTGTCATCACAAGGTCCTTACAAGAGGGAGGCAGAAGGGTCAAAGTCAGCGAAGGAAATGAGACTACAGAAACTGAAGTCAGGGAGAGATATGAAGATGCTACAATGCTAGCTTTGAAGATTAAGAAAGGTGCCAGGAGCCAAGGAATGCAAGTGGCCTCTAGAAGCTAAAAAGACAGGAAAGGAATTTTCCTCCAGAATATCCAGAAGGAACTGCTGATCCATTTTAGACTTCTGACTTCTAAAATTTTAAGAAAATAAATTTGTGTTTTCCTAAGCCACCAAGTCTGTGATAATTTGTTGCAGCAGCAATAGGAAACTAGTACACTCTGCATCTACTACAAAGCTGAACATACTTCCGACAAAGCTCCAAACAGCATAGGGAAAGAGAAGGACAAATCCCCTTTCTGTTGTGCCATTGTGAGAAATCATCATACATCTGGGCTTTAAAACAGATTTGTTTTGTTCAAATCTTGTTGTTAAATATTCAGAAGGAAAAGAGACATGACACCATTCAAAAAAAAAGTCAGCACTTTGCATTTGCGGAAAGTTAAACTGTAAACAGTATGATATGAAATCTTTGTAAAATTTGAATTGATAGACATGCATACTGAATTATTATTATTATTATTAATATGAAATTTTTAAATGCAGAAGCGAGTTCCCAAAGTGGCATTCTGCAGGCTGTTCCACCACCCACTCATCTTTGGGACCAGAACAAGCAAGAGAAAGCTGGCAGCCAGGGCAGAGAGGAGACCCAGCTTCTCCAAGAACTGGGAATAGCTGAGATCGTCTCAAAACAGGTCACATCGGACGATGAAGCATGAATCACTGAGCAAATGTGCAATAGAGAAAAACTGAAAAATAAGCCTAGAGACAGAATGCTAATAGTCAGGCAAATAAGGGGAGACAAGTATTTGAATATTCATGAGCCTTTAATCAGGAGCGTTGGAATGAATACAGAAATGGTCCCATGGTGATATGTGCTCTACAGGAAGGAGAATCCTGCCTAGGAAATGCAAAGAAGTGTGGACCAGACCTGTCCTACTACCCAGAACTCCCAGGACACTGACCAGGATCTTCACAACCTAGTCCGACAGTTTTCTTTCTTCATCTGTCACTCACACTACACCAAATTTGGTCTTTTCTTGCTGCAAAAAGTTTCCACTTTTAGAGCTGGAAAGGGGAAGTTCGGGAGAATACTAATTATGCCTAGAATATCTTCCAAGTTCCAGTCCTGAGCTACATGCTCTGTACATATCCTCATACCTCCACTCCTTCATGTAGATGTAATTATCCCATTTTACAGATGAGGAAACTGAGGCTCAGGGAAATGACTTATTGCCTAAGTCAGAAAGCTAGTCAGTGGCAGAGCTTACATTTGAACAGCTTGTCTGTATCTCAGCAAAACCTATATTCATTCCTCCTCATCAAGCAGAGTCCCCAGGATTCACTCTAGACTTGTATATTCACAAAGTGTACATAAGCATCTGATTCTATTTAAGCGAGAACTTGGTATTTGGGAAGAGGAGTGGCAGAAGTCTGTGGAACAAGGCTCAGCTACACAGAGAAGTGAGTGGCTTAGAGAGGAACTGGGATCAAGAATCCTCTCTGTAATGAGGATGAGGAATGCCAGCTGCCTGGACATGGGGCAATCCTACAAGAAGTTTCCTCAGAATCAGCTGGTATGCCCAGAACAGTGAGGACAGAAATCTCAGACAATCAGAGAAGGGCTCAGGGTCAGCATGGGCTGGGTGTTGTGGCACCCTCACACAGCCACACATGCACACTTGGGCACTGCACACACATGGATTGAGCTCCTGGTTGTGTTTTGCACCATGGTGGCACCAGAATCCGCAGTAAATAAAACCAACATGGCAGCTGGTCTCATGAGCCCAAGAGACTACTGGCAGGGTGGTGGGGTGGAAATGCACAAACTAAACAACCAAACAGAACTTTCAGAGACCGTGAAAGTGCTGTGAAGGAAATAAACAGGGGCTTTGAGAGCGGTGAGGGAGGAGGAAGAGCCCACTCAAGCAGAAGAGGATTCTCAGAGGTGTTGACATTTGAGCTGAGACTTGAAACATGAGCCAGCCTTGTAAGAATGGATAGGAAATGATTTTAGCAAAAATATAGGGTGAAAGAGGTGATCCAGACAGTGGTCAATATTCAGGTCTTGCATGGGCAGTGGTAGGCATCAAGACCCAGCTATGACAAGACATGAGCCAATCCCCAAGAAAAGAATGAACAGGAGGCCAGCAAGATCCGTAACAGGCTGGGGTTTGAGGCAAGACTATGTTCCTGATGGGGGAGGAGGAGCTGTACTACTTAGCTGAGGAGATGATCTGAAATCCAAGACAACTACCATCAGGTATCTACCATGTAACTGTCTTATATGCTGTATGCAAATTATGACATTTATTTCTCAAAATCTTTCTCTGGGGTAGATGTTATTATCTCTGTACCAATCTTTTTTGCTATTTTTTTTACTATAAATTTAGTGCCTTAAAACAACACACATTTTTCATCTCACAGTTTCCATGGGCCCCAGGTCAAGCAGGTTTTAAGTGGATCCTCTGTTCAGGAGCTCACAAAACTGAAATCAAGGTATCAGCCAGGCCAGGTTATCATCTGGTGGCCTGACAGGGAAAAGATTGCTTCCAAGCTCCCTCAGGTTATAAGCAGAATTCATTTCCTTGTGAATGTAGGATTGAGGCCCTCATTGTCTTGCTATTGGCCGTGGACCACTCTTAGAGGTTGTTCTCAGGTCCTTGCCATGTGGCCCCTCCATTGATCCTCTCAGATTTCCAACTTCTCTGGGTTCAGGAAGGGTCCAGTCCCATTTAAAGGCTCATCAATTAAGTTGGCCCACTTAGATAATCTCATTCTGGATTAACTCAAAGACATAACCCATCATATTCACTGATTCTGTCCTCACCCAAGGAGAGGGGATTATACTAGATGTGCACACTGGAGGTAGGGGAGTGGGACATCATTGTGGGACATCTTAGGATTCACAACGGATAACATTAATAGCCATCATCCTTCCAGCACTTCTACATGCCAGGCACTCTTCAAATAACTTGATATGCAACCAGACAATTGTCACCTTGGATGTAAAAAGTCTCCATTTTAAAGATAGTGATACAGACGTCAGGGTGGTTAACAATAATTTGACAAAGCACGTATAGCCGTGGTGAGTAGAAGTCAGGTTTGAACTCAAGTCTGCGCCACTTCAAAGCTCAGCCTGGCCCTAGCTGCCCCTGTGGCATAGCCTGTTGCACCTGGCCCAAGGTCTTGCTCTCTGCAGATATCTGGGTCCCAGAAGCCACCAGAGGGAGCACCTCTCACTTCCTCTAAGCCTTGAAGGGAAAGCCCAGAACTACACTGGAAAAGCTGCTTGGAGAGGTATCCGTTGTTCTGGGCCACAGAGAGATCCTGGCAGCAGCAGACCCCAAATCAGGGGAGAAGAAGGTACTTGGGTTCAGACGACTCTACCAGGACCAGAGCGTTCCATACATCTGGGGGTCTCCGAAAACTCCAGAGTGCCCAAAGCAACGTCAGGAGGATTTCCCAGCCTGTCAGGGACACCAGTGACAAAGACCCATATCCACAGACCCGTAGAACCCACGCTGCACTTCCCAGGCCACCTGCAGAGTGGCCATCCCCCACCCCTCCCTTTGTATCAGAGCCTGAGCAGATGGTTCAGAGTCACTCCAGTGGAAATTAATAGAGTCAGACTGTCCACACACTTCTTTTCAACCGTAGAGAAATATTTTCCATGAGTCAAACACCAGATGTATTTTGTTTATGGGGTAATTTAGCACTTGTGAGGGTTAAAACACTAAAATCAGAGAAGAGTTGTGTTTGTGTTTCAGGCAGAGCCAAGCACACTCCACCCGCTTGCAGGAAAACTTTGGGCATCATTTCTGAGATGGAACCTGGACCTTGAACTCAATGCATCACTTTTGTAAGCAACTCCATGTCATTCCCCTAGGATTCAGTTTGTGACCATGCTGGCTGAATTGGCCAGAGCCCTAGAGATGGGAGGGGGCGGCTGAGAGAGACAGAGGGGCAGCACCACCAAAGGACTGATGTGAATGAAAACTATTGCCTGCCATATCAGTAAACAAAGGATGCTGCAGCCATCAAGACATCACACTGCAGCCATTCCAACAGTGAGCCCCGAGGAAACTCAGGATGAAACAGGATGCCAGCCATGTTACTATCAGCCACAGCCACCCCCAACAGTACACCCTGAGGAGACTCAGGATGGGAAAGCACAGGATACTGGCCCTAGAAAGCTAATGTGCATATCAAAGGAATGATTTAAATGAGCCCAAACTTTTACAAAAGTGCTAAATTCCTTACCTTGATATATCTGGTTTTCTTTAATTAACAGTAATCTTTTGATGTTCCAACTACCTGGTCTTTGTTGCAAAAACTCATTTATCCTGGCTCTTCCCTTACCTCTTCAGAGCAGTCCCCCAGAGCAATCTGAGAGGCTGTCTCCTGGGCTTGAAGTCGCAGAAAGTCCGCCAAATAAAGCAAAACTCAACTTTAGGTTGTGCATTTTTTTTCAGTCAACTCTGAAAAGGTTCTTTCAGGGTTCAAGACTAGCAAGAAATTAACTAAATTTGTAATAGGAAAAAACAAATCTGCCTCCATATTAGATCTGTTCCTTTGGTTTTTAACCCTGTGCCCTGTTTTCTAGGCTTAGTCTTTCTAGCTCTGCACTCACGTAAAGATAACAAGTTGCGGAACAGAGAATAACATTTGTTTTGGAGGTTTTGCAGGAGCACCATGAGCTGGCCCATGTGGACAGCTGCGAGAACAAAGAATTCCTACATCAAGAAGTTTGCAACAACCAACCACACCCCCTTCCCTTTTTTGTATAAAAGGAGCCTGTATTCTGACTGGGGGAGAATGGTTCTCTAAGACATTAGTCTGCCATCCTCTCAGTCTGCCAGCTTTCCTAATAAAGTCGCGATTCCTTGCCCCAACACCTTGTCTCCAAATTTATTGGCCTGTCGTGCAGTCAGCAGAACGAGTTTGGACTTGGTAATAATTTGGCCTTCACTGGGATTACCTTTTTTTATTTTTTAAAGAACAAAGAGTCACAAAATTCTCTAAATCAATGGTTATCAAGTAGGACCCCTGAGCCAATAATACCACCATCAAAGGAAAACGTGTTAGAAATGCAAATTCCTGGGCCCTTCCTCAGACCCACTGAACCAAAATCTCCAGGAGAGGGGCCCAGAAATCTGTGTGCATACGCCCTCCATGAGAGTCTGAGTCTCACTGGAGTTAGAGAACCACTGCTCCAAACAAACACCAGAGGTATACTTTTGCTTCACATCTAGCTGTAGAGTTTCATATAAGTTAATATATGACTCAGTTTTCTCATCTGTAAAATGGAGTAACAGTAGTAGTTAGCCTAATTTATTGTACAAATTAAATGAAGGAATTAATTTAAAGTATTTGAAACGGGAACTTGCGTAGTATATCTCATCAACAAATGTTTGTCACTGTCATCATTATTACTTGCATTTGCATTCAAAATCCACTGTGACAGTAGCTGATAACATTAAAGCCACCACACTTTGTGCACTTGTTATATGCCAGCCACTGTTCACATGACTTGATATGCAAATAGATAGTTGTCACACTGACTATAAAAAGTCATTTTAGTAGTAAGCATTACCTCCATTCATTCATTCATTCAACTATTCATTCATCCAATAAACGCTGACTGAGCCCTATTATGCTTGAGGCACTGATGGAGGCACAGGGGTACCACAGGGAACAAAGCAGAGCTTTATTCAAATCATATGTGCCCATGACATATATAACTCAAAGTCCCCTTCTAAAGCATCTTCTGGGAACCCCAGGGCCCCACTTGGCTCCTACCCAGGCTGCTACTCTCTGCTTAGAGCCTGCCTCTGCCTCCTGCTCCCTCCGGATCCTCCATTCTCCCTCCATGCCTCTGCCACCCTCACCCCACAGCACCGTGAGCACTGACAGTGCTTGTTCAATGCTTTGGCCAACAGTGCTCACCTCCCTTGTGCTGCTAAGAAGAGCTTCCTCCCTCAGGGCCTGAGTTCCCTTCTTGAGTAAGGCCCCAGGCAGTTTTGTTCCTCCCCGGGGGAGCAGCAGAACTACTCTCTTGTTTTCTAAACAATGTTTTAGCCCTGTCCATGCCATGAAGGTGGCCAGAGAGGGGCAGATTAAATTAATTAATGTGTATTAGGGAAAGGAGATATTATATTAAGATATTAACTATATTATGTTAATAAAGAGGGTAAGCTACATAGGGATTTGTGAAAACTTTAGAACTTCCAGCCTCTTTCACTCTCCAGGTGACATGATCCTAAGGTCCAATACCTTGAATCTCCAAACATCTGCATAAATGCATATTTATCCATTTCTTCAGCTACTTTGCATATCTTATGCCTACAACTGAAGGGTTTCATATACATAAGAATCAGGCCATTTGGAATCTGCAAATTGAGGTGTTGATCTTTTTTCCAGACAACCAATTATGCACAGTGTAGAACAAGGTTTTGGAAAATGCAGCCCTCAGGACAAATACAGCCCTTTGTTTCTGTAAATAAAATTGTAGTAGAATACAGACATGCGTATTCATTCACATATGGTCCTTGGCTACTTTTGCACTACGAGGGCAGAGCTGAGTAGTTCTGAGAGAGGCCATCTGACCCATGAAGCCTAAAATAATGATTATCTGGCCCTTTAAAAAATAAGTTTGCCAACTCCTAGTCTAAAAAGCAAGGCTTATACAGCTTGCCTTAGAAGACATCTAGTTAGCCTGGATCTAATTCACCTGATGAGGTGAATAAAGAATGAGCTAGATCTAGTGGAGGTGATGTAGAATATTCTCTGTTACTGAGGGGCACAAATGGCAGTGTGTGTGTGTGTGTGTGCGTGCGTGCGTGTACAGTAAGCACCCATTGGTATTAATGGAGACATATATGCACACACACAAACTAGAAACACTTGCAAGTGAGTAGAAAAATTTGGAAATTTTAAAAACAAGAAACTGCTACAACCATAGTTGCTCCTGGAATAGGAATCTGAGAGTCTGAACTTGCAGTGACACTCCGTTTTGACTTAGAACCTTCTTGTTCTGCTTGATTTTTTTTTTTTACTACATGCAGTTTTTGTTAGTTTAATTTTAAAACATGTTTTTATAAAACAGAAGTGTCACTTTGTGTCTGACAGTGCTGCTCCTCAGGACCAGGGTCCTACTGGGGAGGGGGACATTGCTGTTAGTCAGAAAGACCTTCCCCCAAACCCAAGAAAATAGCGACAGTGGCCAGAATGCCACAGCTGACTCTCCAACTTGCAAACTCTTGGGTCACTGTGTACGCGAAGCCAGCATTATTAAAAGGGAAGAAAAAAATCAATAATCCATCACAGAGAGGGCTTTGGAGTCAGATGAGAAGGCTCTGGATTTGGGTGTCCCCCAAGCAGCTGTGAGACCCCCAGAAGAGCAGTAAATATCAAGGCCCCTTGAACCCCCGTCTGCCCAGCAGTGAGATGGGATCACACGGCCCCACTCACATGGGCCTGGGCAGGGCTCGCACTCATGCAGCACAGGCCTTGTGCCAGGCTCTGGGCTGAGCACATCACTGCACTTAGTTCTGAGGGTAGCCAAACCATTATCCTCACTTTTCAGATGGGGAAACTGAGGCTTAGCTGTAAATCAAATCAGGGTGCAAACTGTACAGTCTGTCTGTCTCCCCCTGACTCTCTCTTTTACACACACACACACACACACACACACACACCTAGTGTCAGAAAAGAGATCTCAGTCATCTCACTGAGGCACACCCAGCCCTTCTCCTCAATCTGGGAAGTCCGGGCCTGCTCTGGCCTACAGGAGAGCCCGCAGCTCAGATTTTGTTCACAGGTCTTGAAGCCCTCTCTTGCCCCAGAGTCCATTCTGTTTCATTCCTTCATATATACAAGAGGTTGCATCCCCCTAAGTCATAGCTGCTTTTTATAAAGCAGAGATAATAACACCAATTTCATAGCGTGGCCGAGAGAAAAAAGAAGCTATGGCCCAAGGCAGGGATGAGCAAAGGGCAGCTCCTGGTATTGGCTAAACTGCACAAAGCATGAAGGTGTAAGGACAACATCTGCCTTGCCCCTGATGTATCAACTGTGTCTAATGCAGATCACAGCACAGAGCATGTATTCAGCAGAAATTCACTGAGCCCATAAAGGAAGGAACTCAAATATACACTGAGCACCTGCCATTAGTTAGGTGCTGTATCTGATGTGCGAAAGAAGATAGTCTCCCTGGGCACTGTTGGGCCCAGGTGTGCACATCTAACGCAAAGCAGGAAGGGCGAGAAATCAGAGGAGCAGTGGCCTGGGCCAAGCCCATCCCATCTGCCAGAGACCACACACAACACTTCACACACTTTTCTTGTCTGATAATTTCAGCAGGCCTGCCGGGCCAGTCTCCTCACCCCTACTTTATCAAGAAGAAAACTGAGTCACAAAGGCATTAGCTGTACAGGGAGCAGGAGTAGGGGGAGGCAGGGCTGGGCTTCCACCTGGGCTGCCAGCCATCAAAGCTTGGTGCTCCCTTCCTTTTGCTCTCCTCTGGAAGGGCAGTGGGGCCCCTGGTCAGCTGAGGTCCCTCCCAGCCAGCCCTGTACTCCTCTAAAGGGCCTTGGCACCCGCACCCACAGGAGTCCTTTTGTCTCTCAGGCAAAAGCTCCAATGACTGTGCCTATCAAGACCTGAACCTACTAGGGACCTCTCCCCAACCCTCACCTCCTAAACAATGTGCCCCACTGGAACTTCATTAGAGGCAGTCCACTCTTCAAGGGGCTCACTCTTCAATTGGGCTTGGCCCCACCCCAAGGGGTGCTCAGTTCTCAGCTATGTGCCACAGTGACACTTTCCTCCTCCATAAGTGAAATGGGGAAAGGGAAGGTTGGGGCCCCAGTGGGGTGTTAGTTCTGTTAAGCTGTCTGTGTACGAAGCCCAAGTGAGTGTTCCCACAAAGGAAACTGTCAAATGAACCAAAGACTTGGAAAAACTGAGGAGGAAACAGGACTTGACAAGGAAAAGATGCCCTAGTCCTTTTGCTGTGTGAAGGTGCACAGCCTCTATTTTATCTTTCAAGAAGCTAGAGGAAAGCTCAGCCATCAGTTCCCCCATTCCTACCTCCACAACCAGGAAGGCTCAGGGTTCTTCCAGGAACTTTCTGGAGAGTTCAACCAAAACCTTTTTAAGCATCACAGACTTCACCACTCCTTCCTGCACCACCAGCTCAGCCTTCAACACAGACTCAAATAGATGCTATCCATTGTACTAGAAAAGCCTATTGTTTCTGCTGCTCTTTTTGCTCCTTGATCCCATACCTCCTGAAAGAAACTTCTTCATGTTCTGGCTGAGCATGGAAGAGGCAAAATTTATGTTGACCATCTGACCACAGCTGCCAGGACAAGGATGGATGACTCATGAAAACGTGGCACACATCGTGGCCAACTTAGTTAGCTCTAAGTTAACTCTTCCCTGGAAGGTTTTTTCAGTTAAGATGCTTGGGCTGAAAGTAATATAAGCCCACACTTAACTTATTTTAAAATTTTCTTAGAACATTATTTGAACAAAATGAACCTCACCCCACCAGTTCTCTGTCATAGGCACTTGGCAGAGAAGTGCCCTCAACACTCTGAGAGACTTAGGCTGGGCCCTAGCTCATCCCAAGGGAAATTCTGTTCTCAGCTGCCTACCCCAGGGAGTGCTTGCCTTTCCATCAAGTGAATTCAGGACGGAAAAGGATGAGGTTTAGAACAGGGATCCCAAATCTGATGGGCTTACTGAAAAAGGAAAAGCTGAGGGAGAAGAGGGAAGAATGCTTTGCATTATGCAACTGAAAAGTCCAGAAGCATTCTGTTTCAGGTAAGGCTAGAACCAGGGACTATAACAATTTCATCAAAACTTTCTAACTTTTGCATATGCTTTTCTCTGTTGACTTCATTCTTGCACAGCAAAATAGATTCTGGAAGCCCTGGAAACAGACTCACAGCTTAGTCACCCTTTTTTTTTTAATAGTTCCAGTAAAAGTTAGAACTAAGTCTCATTGGATTAGTTAGGGTCCCAAGCCCAAACATGTTTTTTGTAGTTAGAGGATGAAATATGCTGATTAGCTGGGCCTGGCGTCAAAGGAAAATGGAGGGGCTACCGTTAGAAAAAAGCAATAGGAATGTTAGCTGAGTGAAAACAAGAGATAGTCACAAGAATCATGTAGGATGTAGGTCTGCTGTTCATCCATTCATTCACTTAGCAGATATTTAGCAACTCTTATGTGCCAGGTGCCATGGGAGGCTCTGAGGCTGAGTAAACCAGACAGATACGGCATGTGCTCTTATGAAGCCTGGGTCCAGTGGGGAAGAAGAATAAACACAAAGATAAATGAGGTGGGTGTGAAGAGTGAAACTGCTGGGAAGGGAGAAAACAGGGACGAGAACAGGGAATAACGGTGTCAGTGAAAGCCAAGCAGAGTGACCGTTTGGGTGCCCATGTGTAATAAGGAAGCAGAAAGAACCAGCTCAAAATGCAAAACCAGAAAAATCGGACATTTGGGGCAGATGTATAAAGCCAAGAGAAGGGAGAATAGATACAGACAGGGATGTCAAAGGCTTACAGCTAGATTTTTCCTTTTACTCTTATACTCTCAGTTTCTTATCATGAATCCCTTTACTCAAGTTTGGTCAAAGGGTTTCTTTGTCTTGAATAAATCAGCCTTGACTATGAAACTAATTAAAAACTTCATGACTCCCAACCTCATTAGTTACCCACAAGACAGCATTTTGTGAGCTTGTCCATTTTTAAATGATGTAAGGTACCGAAAACTTTACTGAATCATTACTAAAAAATACCCAAACTTAAATACATACCTGTATATGTATTATATACTATACTTATGTGTTCTTAAGGATGAACAGGAACTGAGGCAGTCAGTTCAGTTGCTCATTTAAAAACCAAAGCACCAAGTTTACTTCTTGAGTTCTCCTCAGTGGAGCTGCAGGCCTATGAGCACAAAAAATGGTTCACTGCTAGTCCAGGAAGGTGCCTCATTTCTCAAATATGCCCAAACCAAAGCACACACACACACAATGCACAGAGCACACACAGACACACAAATTGTATCCACTCATATATGTACATATACACAACACAAAGCACGCATACAAGGTACACACACACACAAAGTATATGTATATGTGCACATACAAACTACACTCATATACACGAAGCAGACACAGTAAAACAGACACACATAGATTATGAAAAGTACTCAGGTGGATTTTTGATTACCATCCATCGAGGCCCTACTCACCTACTCAGTGCCAGGCACAGTGGTCAAAGATGTTTACGCATCTGCCATAATGGCAGCAACTGAATTAGTGCTCATCAGTCTTCCCAGCACCCCTAGAAGGCACAGACTTAACCATCATTCCTCTGTTTTAAAAAGAAATGACCTGCCCCAGGCCACTCCTCTAGGTCATGGTGGAGCCAAACATGCTATCTGTTGGACATCCTCCCTCTTTGGTCAACTCTATGCTGCTGTCCTTATAAATGTGCATGTGTGTGAACCCAGGTCCTGTCACACCCATTATGTCTGCATATACGTGTCTCCCTGTGATATAGATCTCAGCACATCACACATCTCAGGGGATAAAATGGTGCTCCTTATACTCTAGACCACTGACGCTATTCCAGATTTATTGCATTTATTTAAAAACAACAAACATTCTCAATTATTTCCACACTGCTCAGGACTATAATTTACTCAGAGGTATGAGCTATCAAGTTTCTCAGGGATTGCTTCAAAATGTCAGATCTAAAAGATGACTCCCATGTTAGTGAATATGAAACACCCATTTATATTTTTCATTTTTACTTTGATTTAATTTTCAGACAATTCAACTTTTTCCCCATGCCTGAGTGCCTTAATTCATTTCACTTGTCAAAAGAGACAAATTTTCATAATTGCAAAATAAAGCACGGTGGCCCTTCTTTGGTGACCGCATATTTCACATTTTTTTTTTCTGGATGAAAATGCCTTCTTAGTCTAGTTGGCTTACTTCTGACATATTTTTATTCAGTCTCTGCTTAGAACAGACAAGGGTACAGGCTAAACATTCACTAACGTTTTGTTATGTTAATGAACATCTGTAAAAAGGGAGATGAAATTTCCCAACCTAGCCTGAGATGCTCACATTTTTTCTATAATTTTCACTGAAAAAAGGCAATTTTCTGAGATTACAAGCTGTAGCATGAAATATGCCCTATCCTCTAATGATTCTGCCTTGACAAGAAAGCCCTCAAGTCCTACCGCCAGGTTCAAACAGGGTGCTCGTTTCACAGAGGTCAGAAGCATCTAAGATTAACTTAACATAGCTTCCAGGGATATAGTGATGGGATTTTCTTAATAAAACATTTTTTTTTCATGTACAAAAGTAGTATGTGTCCTTTATTTAGAAAATTTGGGGGGGAAATAGAAACAGTGAAAACCAGAAAAATATGACCTATAACTCCATCATTCAAAGCAAAAGACAACCAACACATTGATGTAAATTCAAGTTGTGCCTTTAAAAATAAAATTTACTTTTGACTTGGCTGGGCTCTTGAATACTTGAAAACGAATTGTTTATCATTAGAAATCTACTCAACTAGTTGATAAATGGTTAAAGATAAAAATAGGAAGAAAACATTTAATTCTTTGGAGCTATTCATCTGTATTGCTAAGTTCTGAATTGAAAGACTGCTGAAATGCCTGGTCTGGTCACCAGCCCCACTACCTCCACCCTCCATCCCTGCACCTGGACACACAGACCACTCCCAAAAGAAGGTGACAGAATTTAAAATTCAGTGGCCAGTAAATGCTGACGGGGTAGAGAATGATGAGGAACTACAGAATGAAGAGAATATCCAGGGCAAGGTGGGCTATCAGAGGGGTGGTCACTCTCAGGAGGGACTGACAGAGACAGCAGTGGAAACATTCTTGACGCACATCCTTATACACACACTTTTATACGCATATGGTCATCGTCATAGGTTGGGGTCTCTGGGAAGCAGTCTCTGAGGTGGAGAAGAACACACAGTGGGTTTCTCAGGAAGTGCTTACAGAATTGCCACCTATGCAAGGGACAGGATAGAAACAGGATTGAGCATAGGAGGAAGCTGAGCTGAGATGCTCCACAAAGACCTCAGATGACCCCGTGGGGAGCTGTAAAGCTAGGATAGCACTTCAGCGTTGTCCCAGGATGGTGTGAGGGGCCAGGCCTTTACAGCTCCTATAGGAATCAGTCATTGGATGTGGCTGACCCTGAGCAAAGTGATGCTCTCCAGAGGAGACAACTCCTGAGCAGGCTGTTGTGGTCAGGCCAAAGAAGCTCTTTCCACAGTAGGCCTTATAGATGCCACCAGATGTCACACTGAACTCTTCTCTCTCACTCTGCAGCTGGTAAGATATGCACTATAATTCTCATTTTACACATGAGGAAACAGAGGCCTAACATCTTGTCCAAGATCACCTAGAGAGCATGCAAAAGCCAAATTTGCTCCCCATTTCAGGGCCCTGATTTGGGGTTTATTCCATTATGCATGGCTGCCTGAGCCTGTTGGTTTGACCATTAATTGGATCACGTTTACACCCCCATTGCCAACAGTGATACTTTCCTGTTCTCTGAACTGCAGCCTTGTTTTATTACAGTCATTACCATCTATTACAGAGAGGTGTGACTCTCCCTGCGAGCGTTGAATTGTAAGTCTGTGGTTCCCTAGCAGGGAGGGTTCGGTCAATCTCTACAGAAAGACAGCACACAGCAAGACACAACATCTCACTTCAGCCTCAGGAAGACAAAGCTGAGCATCTTCTCTTTGAGAAAATCATTTCCCTCATCATTTGTCTAGCGTCCTAACTATGGGGAGAGAAAGGTTGCTTTAAACCCCATCTCTTTTGCCCTTTTTGAGCTGAATGTGTGCCATCAACCTAAAGAACTGTTCTTTCAACAGAATACTGCAGCAAAAATAAAATTCATAATAATAAAAAATAAATTCATAATAAAACCCCACAAGAATTCCATTAAACTAGACATCACTCACCTTACATGGTCAGACTCAGACTACATTAGGGTATGATACAATCCATATTTTAATAAGATCAGGAAAATACACTGTAAGTACTGGCTCTTCATCAAGTTACATTACAAGCCTGAGCCTCAGTTTCCCCACCTGAAAAATGTAAGACTTAGGCTAGGTCATCTTTTTTTTGTTGTAATATTTTTTTAGGTCATCTTTAAGATTTATTCCATTTCCAGTATTTCACAATCAGGGTCCACAGACCCATACCTTGTTCTGCTTGCCATGGAAAAAAGTGGAAAAGATGTAAAGTAAAACTACCACTACCACCACCACATCACTCCCCAAAACAACAACGAAAACAAGCTTCCCTGGAGTGTTTGATGCTCCATAACAGGACGCAGTTAGAAAATGCTTATGTCAGAAGATTTTTTTTTTTTAATGTTCTCATTTCACTATGGATGCAATAATAGAAGCATTAGCAGACAAAGACCCAAAGCAAGCTGCAATACCCCCCAAAGCTCATTGCAATGTTTAGCCTATAAATTGAAATTAAAATTACAAAAATGACACTCTGGAAATTATTTTTAAAACTAAAAACATCTTTTTAAAAAATTGAAATGGCATTCCGACTCCGCGGTTCCTCAGGCACCCCCCTCCCCCGCAAGTTAAAATGTCTCAATTACAGCAACATCCCTGATACCCTCTCAACAGAAATTGCGTGAGAGCTGTATGATTTACATTTGCAGTTTATGAAATAAATTAGGCAGAAAAGATTCTCATAATCTCAAGCACATTTAGTTTACCAGATTCTACAAAGGTAAATGGACAAAGCAGCAAACAATAATACTAATAGTTCATTAATATGTTCATTAGAAGAAATTTAATAAATGCATATATATTCTCTTCTAGACAATTTTCAGGCAATGGGTCAGCAAAACTCTCCAAGACATACTCCCTCCCAAATTCTGAGTCCCATTGTTAACTACATGGCCTTTTATAGGAACGCTAAGAGGAAGACTGACAGCTAAGTTGCTGGGGTTTCTGGCCTGCTGATTTCCAGTGCTGTCTATTATGTCTACAACCATATGGAATAGGTATGTGTGGGCCACTGCTCCACCTTGGCCCAGTAGCCTTCATCTCTTGCCTCAGTTACTACAGTGGCTCCCCAACTGGTCTCCCTGCTGCCCATCCTTGCCCTGCCTCCATCTCCTCTTCACAGAAAAGCCAGAGGGATGCCCTAAATGTGTAAGTCAGTTTTACGCAAATTCTCAGCTCAACTCCATTTGGACGGAGGGGCAAAGCCCTCAAGGTCCTACATGATGGGGCCCCATCTCATCTTTCTGACCTCCTTTTCTATATACTTTTCCCTTACTCATTTTGTTCCAGCTACCCAGGCCTCTTTGCCATTCCTGGAATTTTCCAGGTAAGCTCCTACATCAAGGCTTTAGTGGTGGTGGCTCTCCGAGCTCTTCCTTCATACATTCACACGGTGACCTTCTTCTCCCCCTTGAAGGCTTGGCTCACAGGTTACTGGCCCTGAACAGTCTCCTTAATTCCATTACCTGTCCCTTCCCCCCAGGCAATCCCATGTCGTATTATCCCAGGTAATGTTTTCTTTTGTCCAATAAAATGTAAAACTTCTACCACACTATTTAATTTCTTTATTTTTATGTCTGTTGTTTAGTATCTGTAAGCTCCAGGAGGGCAGAAATCTTTGTTTTGTGATGCTCTATCTCCAGCGCCTAAAAGAGTACCTAGGAAGAGTAAACAGATTAAATATAAGACGAAAGGAAGGAAGGAAGGAAAGGAGGGAGAAAAGGAAGAAAGAAGGAGGATATGTAATAATAAAAAGAGCTACTATGTTAGAATGGAATATTTATCCTTTTTTATTTCTAACATTTATGATATTATTATTATTAAATCACATTATAATTTAATCTCAAAACATATAGCAAATAATTGGCATTCTCAGGTGGTATGTCTTGGAAGTGTTTTTTTGTTTGTTTTTTCTTTTTTTCATTGCGTTATAGTCAGTTTACAATGTCGTGTCAATTTCCAGCGTAGAGTACAATTTTTTAGTTATACATGAACATACATAAATTCATTGCTGCATTCTTCTTCATTGTGAGCTACCACAAGATCTTGTATATATTTCCCTGTGCTATACAATATAATCTTATTTATGTATTCTACATATGCCTGTCAGTATCTACATATTTCGAACTTGTTTTTAAATCAGTGACTCAATTTGAGTATGTCAATGAGAATTGTAAACAAGAATCTTGAATTACAGGAAACCCTTTCAATACTCCTTTTTATAAAAATGTAAGTCAGGAAATCCTGCAAATAGCATGCAATTCCAGAGAGAGGGGAGAGGGGTCCTGGGAGAGTGCACAGCCCCCAACACTGTCTCCCATCTCTCTACTCTCCATGTCCTCGTTGCTCAGTCTCTGTGGGGCTTGGATGAGGATACTACCATCCTTCTTTGTTCTGCCACATCAAGTCAAACACTCAATCTGTCTTCCTAACCCTGTTTTGCAGGCCTACTGTTCATGAACTGTTTCTTACTTTTCTAAGTATTTCCTGACTTTATTGCCCAGTTCCCAGGGTCTAGCATCAGAGTCACTTCATGCAAATTCAAATATCTGCACGTGACCAAGGAGGAATGAGAGAAGAAGGGTGGAAAGGATGGGGTAAAAGGGATCAGGTGGGAGGGGGTGGTGAGAGAGAGACCCTGGAGGAACACTGGCCACAAGTGGCTTGTCAGGAAACATCAGGTTGGTACCCAGTGTGCTCAAAGGAGGCCACATATGCAGAACTTTATGAGCACTTCAAAGGATTGTCAAAGGTCATTTAGACTCCATGGGATGCTTCTTTCACACCCTGATTTTAGACCTTAAGCCTGGAGTTGGGCTGGGCTCCATTATCTGTTTTGTTTCCCAAGGCCACCTTTGCCTTGGATTTGCATTTTGACTTCTGCACCAAACCCACCACTTTACATCAGTGTTCCACCCCCGGTCATTGTTATGGAGGACACAGTACACTCTATACACACACTAGCTCACCACTGATCTGAAATAGATGAGATGTCACATATGTTACAGGTGGTGAGGAAGAAAAAGGATGCAGGGGAGGAAGGTACCAGCTGGGCAGCAACTGGTCAAGGAACCCCTAGTGTACTAACAATAAAAATGTAAAACTAGAAGAATTTATTCAATGACTATCTTGAAGGACCACCAACTCTACTGAAGGAGTAGAACTAAGAAGATAAGGATAAATGTGCAATCAATGAATATTGACAAGATGAGCTCTACAGCTTTCAAATCAGTTCTAGTTCATTCAAATGAGTTCTAGAACATCCAGCCAACTACAGAGACTTTGGAGACTCAACAGCATCTACCAGTTTGCTTGGAAAAGCTGCCAGGTCAGTGTCTTTGGCCCTTTTGATGTCCCAGAAGAATGGCTCATATATTCCCTCATCTACTTATTCATGTATCTATTCTATTCAGTACAAAATATAATTTAAACTCCAACCCATTCAAAACTACTTTGATGAGCTGATTTACTCAACAAATATCAGGAGAGCAGCAATTTTATGTCAAGAACTTGTGCCAGAACTTCTTTTCTGTGCACAAATCCAGATAGTTTCCTCTACAGAGATCAACAGTCTGGTGTTGGGCACATCAAGAGATGTGAGAGTAAATTCAAATTCCACTGCACGTTTTTGCATTTCTACACTATGTCCTTTTATCCCCCTAAAAAGGAGGGGTCATCCTCTTTAGAACAGTATCATCAAGGAGCCAGTACCTACATACATAAATCCTGTTGTTTCACTATTTTTTCCTTTGTCCTCATGCATTTTTAGCTTCTATTTATAAGGACCCAAACTAAAATTTCAAGGTCAAAATGATACCTGTTTCTACACGAAAATTCTTAACTACTTGTGTGGAGATGGTGCTTATGAAATACTCAGAGGGCATGTTGTATATTTTTAACTTGCTCTTAAGACCTCAGAATTCAAATGTGAGGGCTTGCATACAGAGGATGAAGACAAATTGTTATATGAAAGAAGAAAAGTTTTGTTTTGCTTTGTTTTCCAAAGATAAAAGATGCTTCCCTTCTCTAATGAGTCATGAACGACTCATCTACTCTTGGGAAAATCTGAAGTGGCCAGTGATTTGATTGCTTTTTCTGCTGTAAACACATCTAAGAAGTGGAGCCTAAGAGTAAACAATAAAGGACCCTGTGAAATTCAAATAATTTTGTTTCTTTTACAAATGAAACTACCCTGAAAATGATTTTTAGGGTAAATTTTGTGCTCTCTTTCATGCTGTAAATATTTAAGTGTGGTCACTGAATCAAATGATTTTGGCTGAGTGCAATTTGGGGGGAGGGGTGGGCCTTTTTATCCCTTAATGGGATTCACCCTAATATTGATCCAATTCAATCATTTCATAAATGAAAACCACAAGATGACTTCCATCTTTTCTTATGTCTTGTCAATAAGACATCATTCTATCTTCATTTCTGTTTCTTTTTCTCTCCAGACCCTCTAACTATTTTGATAACTTACAAAGCTAAGAAATGTTCAATGTTGAAGAAAAACACCAGAGAACTTTTAAAAATTCATTGTACCCCAAAGGCTGATGGCAAGAATATACTTTCTGGTACATAAGAAAGAAAAATGTATTTGGTATCACTAGCTGTTAATATGTCATCAGGATAAATCATAAGTCTTATTCTTGGGAATCTTAATAAAAGAAGTCACTTGAGACATGGAAAGTACAAAAATAATCACCAATAGGCCCTATCTTTGACTAGAACCTGGGGAAATTTAGAAAGTGTTCATTCACAGAGACACTTAAAAAGACATTGCCCAAATTTATCATTGTCATAAATTCTTGCTGACTAAAAAGTTTCCTTAGAGTAATTTACAATGCCCATCATAAAATACTTCATCAAAAGGAAATACGTAGATTTAATACAAAACCGTAAACTCCCAAGGACTCAGGGACAATGATCTCAGCCAGTCTCCAGAGAAAATGGAGTGGTCTGTGACTGCTGTATGCCTCAAGCCTTGGTCTCACTTTCATCCGGCATTCCTATCTTCTAGGTTGTCACACAACTCTAGTGTGTTTGTTTCCCTCTGGGACTCCAGAAAGACACGGTATTTGAAATAACACTCTAGTTCTTCACCATCTATCTCAGGGGAGTGGGACAGGAAGGATGCTGTCATCTGGATACACTAACTGGTTGGTCAGAAGAAGTAACCTGTGATTAGTAAAGCAAATACTTTGCATCCATGTTCCAGCCTCATGGTGGAAGAAAGCTATACCACACTGGATGTTTCTGGATGTCTCAACCACTCTACGAAGGCAACTGGTTTCACTTTGTCTTGAGGGCAGGAAAGCTAATAGATCCCTCGCAAGATAAAGAAGTCAACACACTGAAGAACAGAACCATCAGCTTTTTGTCTCTCTGCTCTTCTTTCCTACAAGCTCTTATTGAAATTAATCCAAACTCTGGCACCAACTTTAACCATGTTCCTGTGTTCAAGCCACACAATTCCCACTGCAGCTGGACTCCTCCATCTGGAAGCTCTTGCTGACACTTCTAACTCCTATCTCTAAAGTGAAATTCAGCATCTTCCTCCAAAACTGGCTGTTCTATCAGGGTCTCATCAACTCTCTGTTTGCTGCATTTGAAACTTCCTTCAACCCTGACATCTAAGCTGTATGCATCTGGCTTCTTTAACACCCTCATGCCCTTCTCTCCAACGTAGCCCATGCTGACAGGTTAGTCCAGCCAGACATCTCACTCTCCACCTCAGAGTCTTTCATCTACTTTTAGTCTTTCCCTAAAATAAATTATGTGCAACATTGCCAAATAAATCTGCCCAAAGCACAGCTCTGCTGATGTCACTCAACATCAGAACTTTTCAATAATTCGGTATCTCCTATCACATGCAGTCTATACTTCTTATCTAGCTTTTCCCTTTATTGTGAAAACCAAGCTTTCTAGCCTCACTTCCCACTACTGCCTTCTGGCTACATATGGATGTATGGAACGTTCCAGTGGTACACTGGTGCCATTGCCCATGCTCCTTCCTTTGCCTGGAAGGATCCATCTCCACTCTTACCTGTTGAAATCCTACTCTTCCTTCCAGGTCAAGCTAAGGTACCATATTCTCTGTCAAAGATTCCTTCCCCTAGTACCTCTGTCAGAAAAGCTGTTTTGTTCTTCTATAAAACCTTAATCATGTGATACTAATTGAATGTTTATTTATTCTATAATCTTTGTACACTTCTCCTATGTTGGGCTATGAGCTCATTGAAGGCAGGGATTCACCTTTCCCCTGATTCAGGTTTGTATTACTCAATTAACATTTTGTTATTGGATGGATGGATGGGTGGATAAGTAGAATTCACGTTCAATACATATAGAGCTGATATACAAAACCATGAAGCACAGAGGTCTCTATTATAAAACCTCCAGTCCCGGATAAGTAGGACTTCCTTTCCTCCTCATACCCATGATTCCTGGATAATCCCTGTCTAACTTGTGATGTTGGGAGTTTAAAAAGATGCTGAAAAAGCAGTGAATGGAGCATTGAGATCTGACTATGTTCCGTAGAAATCTGAAGACCTGGCAATCTTAAGGAGGAAGTTCAGTAAGGGAAGACCTGAACTGTATGGTGGACTGTAGAAATCAGGCAAGTGAAGACAGGGTAATGGAAAGAAGAGATTTACAGACAGAAGAATACAGCCTCCACATATGGTCAGAGGTTCTGAACATGAAATGTCCAGGGAAATGGAGCATAGGTGATAAGAAACAAGGCTGGAGATATGGAGGAAGTCATTCATTAAATATTGGTAACTTTCTAGAAACGACTCCCTTGAACAATTTCACACCTTTTGCCTGAGTCTGGGTGGTTCCCATCATAGATCAGTTATCTGGGGGATTCAGAAGGGCCAGAACAGATGAATATTGGCATCAGCAAGAAGACAGTCAAATTGAATCAAGGACTCAGCAAGCTCATAGGGCATTGCCATTGGTGTTGGAATTAGAATGGATGCAGGGTTTTATTACTATATCACGTCCAGGGGTAAGGTGGAGGAAATGTGCCAAAAGAAAGTTGGTGAAGGAGTTCATATGGAAAAGCTACCACCAGCCAATCAGAATCATTCATTTCAATCTGACCTTCACTTTTCTCATAAGAAAAAAATGGAGGTAGCAATAATGACAACCACACCACAGACACTGCTGTAGTGTCAGGTACGGTTCTAAGCACATGATATGAGATTTCCCCCTCACAACAACTATACTTGGTAAGTACCATTATCCCTATCTTACAGGTGAGAAAACTGAGGTGTATGGGGATTAAGAAACTTGTCCAAGTTCATACAGGTAGTTCATGTCTGAGCTGGGTTTCAAACCAAAGCAGAGACATGCCTTAGGGCTCCATAGCATTTATCCCCCTTGGCTCTATGCCCAAGATTACAAAGGGCAGGTCTGGGCCACTGAAAGAAATGAAAAATCAGGCTCACTGGAAAAAGAGAAATTAAAAAGCCATTGCTGCTCAGGCCCTAATGATATACAATCAGGCAAAAGAATCAGCTCAGAGGGCCAGCGAATTATCTACAGCCCCAGAGTGCAATCTGAGGCTAACAATCGGGACAGAGAGAACTGTAAATAAGTCCTGGCAATGACTACAGTCATTACCCCATTCTTTAATAATAATGAGAAATCAATGAATTATAGCAAGACCAGCAACACACTTCTCTGTAACCCTGCAACTCAGAAAGCCCCGGGAAACCCCTCTGAGGCTGCAGCTCCCATGCAGCAGGCCCAGCAGCACTGGGTCAGGAGAACGGAAGGGGCCGATGGTCAGACATCCAGGCCTCTTGGAAGAAGAGAATTTTGATGTGGTTCTTCTAGAAAGTGGCAAATGTAGCATGGTATAAGAGCCGCAAGGAAGGAATGAAGAACATGGAAGGAATGACAGCAATCTCTATACAGTAGTGATGACCACAGAAGCTGCAGACAGCTCAGAGCCAGAGCTGCAACCCACCTCTCACCCATTCACAGACCCTCTGCACGGTGATAGATGTGAGACCTGATGCCCAGGTCTCCATATAAGGCAGGACTTACTGTTCCAGCTGCTGGGAGAGCTGTCAGCAGGCAGCCTTGAGCTGTCAGCCCTCTCAGGAATTGCCTCACCCAAAGTCACACATCAATGTCAGATGGAGGAAGGGGGATAAAGGCCAAGCCATTTTGGCCCAAAGCAGGACAGGTCTGATGGACCGCGTGGGCTCGGGAGCTCCCGTGTCACAGTGTGCCCACCCAGCTTCCGCCCTCTCCCTTCCACAGGTGTTGATCCAAAGTGTTCTCCCTAATAAACACAACACATGTCAACTCTGTCTCATAGACTGATTCGAAGAGCAGCCAGCCTGCCACAAGCACATGGCCTGTGTTTTAACCTTGTCCCTGGATTCCCTACCTTAATTTACCTACCTTAGTTTTATTTAAGCCCTACATCCCCCCCCCCCCGTATTAGGCAACCAGATTCAGGTATCTTCTGTGATAAGAGAGAGACTAAAGAGGGGATGGGGACAACAGAGGGAGAGGTTAAGTGACCTACATGATAAAGGCATGGGAGGGAACAGGGATTAATAAGAACAAATCCTGCACAGACTGGGAGTTGAGGGAAGTTTTCAAGAGTCGATAGTTATGAGTATCTGGGCAAAGGAGGGTTGTATTGGTGATAAAATAGGTTTAAAGGGGAGTTACTAAAATTATTAATTGTATCCCCATTGTACTTTTTGTGTTTTTCAAGAGACACAAGTAAATACTGGAATCACTTTTTAATTACTCCTGAGCACTACACTGTGTGTTTAATATGTGACTCCACACAGAATTTGAGACTCAGACTTTTATTGGGTGTGTTGGTCACAGTAATTAACACTAGATGCTTTAACTAATAACCCCAAATCTCAGTGGCTTAATATAATAAAGGTTTATTTCTCACTCCCATCATAGTCATTTGGCGATTGGGTGGCTCCTTTTGGCAACTCACCTCCAAGTAGTCCATCTTGTAATGCTGCCACTTTAAACATTGTCACCTAATTTCTAGGTCCCTCTGCCACCCTAATATCTTCCTATTTGGCCCCACCACCAAGAAAAAAAATCTGTGATCTACCTTTCTCCACTTGTTTTCTTCCCAGGAGAGGCTAATCT
Organism: Camelus ferus; assembly: GCF_009834535.1. Classification (NCBI taxonomy): domain Eukaryota; kingdom Metazoa; phylum Chordata; class Mammalia; order Artiodactyla; family Camelidae; genus Camelus; species Camelus ferus. The sequence continues at coordinate 55,241,011 of NC_045704.1, read as the reverse complement.
GTATGGATTACAGATCACAGGGACACTCATGCCTCTGGCTTCCAGCTGAGTTTGGACAATAGAGATCCAGGCAGAAGACCAGAGGAGGCAGAAGTGGGGGAGATTTACTTTTCCAGCTTCCTCCCCTGAGCAACTTGACAAAAGGTCACAGCTCTCTTTAGGTGGTTCTCTCTACACCCTTCATTGTGTCCGGGATGTATAACCATGATTGCACTTGCCCCTTTAGGCCTCAGATTAGTTACAGTCCTATTGTCCTCTGCAGCTGGGCACTATAACATCCCTTGTGGTTTCCCTCAACCCCACCCAACCTTTATAAATAGCTCTTTAATTAAACTTCCTTGGATGATGCTACTCTGAATGTATCTTTTGTTTCCTGCTATAATCATGACTGATACCCCAGGAGAGAGAGTTGAGGGCAGAGTATTCTGTGTGTCTAGGAAAGAGGAATGTGAGCCAGGATTTGGCACACTGCAGCTGCCAGTGGTTTTTCTTTTGTTCTTGTGTTTGTTTATTTGGTTCTTGGTTTTTGTTTTTTATGTTTGTTTCATTTTGTTTTGTTTGGGGTGGGGAGAAGCAAATACTGTTTACTTGTAGGGATGATTTTCTTAGTCTTTTCTCTGTACTTTCCACTGTAATTATACATGAAATTTTTATCCTGCTTTATTTACTTATATTTCATTCAGTTCAACATATATTTTTATTTCTGTTGAGACTTCCTCTTTGACTCATGGATTATTTAGAACTGCATTGTTTAGTTTCCATGTGTTTAGAGGTTTCCCATTATCTTTCCGTAATTGATTTCTAGTTTGATGATTCAGTGTGGTCAGAGGATACCCTCTGTGATGCCAGTCCTTTTAACTTTCTTGAGGTTTGTTGTATGGCCAGGATATGGCCTACCTTGGTGAATGCCCTCTGGGCACTTGAGAAGCATGTGTACTCTGCTGCTGTTGGGCAGACTGTTCTATGTTGATTGGATCCTGCCGACTGATGGTGCTGAGTTCTTCTATATCCTTGCTGATTTTTGACTTGTTCTGTTACGGAAACGACAGGCCAGTCAAGAAACAAGCACCACTCGGAGGGTTGGAGTACTCAGATGTATTACGCCGGCGGGCTCAGAGGGGCTTCTGCTCCAAAGCTCTGAGCACCTCCAAGACGTGTGCGTGAGGTTTTATAGGGTAAAGTACAAGCTTGGGGTATTAGGCCAATAGGCATGGAACAGCTTTAGCAGCATTATCATCACACAAGTGGAGGCGGGGAGGCAGCAAACCAACATTCCAAAGCCAGATATGTATCTTTGAAAACCCAGCTGGCTAGTTAAAAAAAAACATGAACAGCAAACCAACACTAATTAACTTAGATTTACAACTTAGTCTAGCAGAACTCAGATCAGTATTCCAATACTTAGATTTGTGAGTTATCTTGTTAGCCCAGCCCAGCCTCTCCTTCACATTCCTAGACTTGTGAGTTATCTTGTTAGACCAGCCCGGTTTTTCCTTCACAGTTCTATTAATCATTGAAGAGAGGGAGGTTGAAGTTTTCACCTACAATCGTGGATTGCCTATTTCTCTTTTCCATTCTATCAATTTTTTGTTTTGCATCTTTTGCAGCTCTGTTGTTAGGTGCATATATACTTAGAACTTCTATGACTTCTTGGTTGGCAATGCTTTTACCATTATGTAATGCCTCTCTTTGTCCCTAATAATTTTCTTTGCTCTGGTCTCTTATCTGATGTTAAGATAGCCACTCCTGCTCTGCTTTCTTTTGATTACTAATATATCATTTTTCTATCCTTTTACTTTTATTCTTTATAATTCAACTAAGTTCTTGCGCATGTAGTTGTATCATGTTTTTTAATCCACTACCAATCTCTGAGTTTTAATTGGTGCATTTAGACCTTTCAATTCAATGTATTTATTAACATGTTAAGGTTTAAGTGTGAAATTATTTTTGTTTTCTGTTTGTTTCCTCTGTTTCTCATTTCTGTTTCCTCTCCCTGCCTTCATCTGGGTTGCCTGAACATTTTTTTAGAATTTTATTCTAAATTTATACATTATACATACATGATCACATAACTAAGCACAGCCGACTGGTATTGACATTTTACTGGTTACTGGTTCTTGTGACATGTAGAAACATTACCTCCATTCTGCTGTTGAGCCTATCCATTGGGTTTTGTTTGTTTTGTTTTGTTTTGTTTTGTTTTGAGTTCCATTATTGTATTTTTCAGTTCTGAAATGTCCATTTGGTTCTTCTTTATAACTTTTCTTTTCTTTAAATTTTTATGAAAGTCTATTTCTTTGCTGAGACTTTCTATTTTTTCAGTTGTTTCAAGCATGTTCATAATTGCTCACTGAAGTATTTTAATATTAGCTGCTTTAAAATTCTTGTCAGATGATTCCGACATCTGTGTCACCTAGGTGTTGGCATCTGTCCGTTATCTTTTCTCATTCACATTGAGATTTTCCTAGTGCGTGGTATAATGAGTTATTTTCACTTGTATCCCAGACATTTTTCTATTATATTGTGAGACTTTGGTTCTTATTTAAGCCTTCTTTTCAGCAAGCCTCCTCTGACTCCACATTACCTCATTACTGCAGGTAGGGAAGGAAGCCCAAGTTCTCCACTCAGCCTCTATTTAGGGGTTAGGGGGTTCCTCATTAATGCTAGAGGGTTAATGCTCCAGGTTCCTCATTAAGCTTCCACTGATACCACCATGGCTGGTAAGGAAAGGCATCTCACCTCCTTACTGTTCCCCTCTTGGTGAGGGTGCATATTTAGGCTCTCCACTTGGCCTTTGCTAATGGGGCCTTTGCTAATGGGTCACAGATTTGTTTTGTGGTGTTTTGATGCCCTGTCTTGCTACACTGCCCCTTTCCTGGTCCTTTGGTTAGAGAGAGAGCAGGATTTTTTTTTTTTTTTTTGTCTGCATCCATTAGCATTTCTAGGTTTGCTAGCTTCTCCTGAACCCAATTGAAGATATGAGATTTCAAAAAGAACTGAAGGAACTCCACCACCATGTCTGAGGTCTCAAAATTCCTAGCTGGTCTGCTTTCCCCTCTGCTCCTTTCAGAGTCCTCTTATGTTTCTTTTATGGATACTGTTCAAAGGTGGTTTGTGCTGAATTTAGTGTGAGAAGTAGGTAGAAGTGGTTTTATATATATATTTCCCAAGTTCCATACTCTGCCCTGGTTCCAGATCTGCAGATTCAACCAACTGGGATCACCATGTAGTACTGTAGTATCTACTGAAAAAAAATTCATGTATAAGTGGAGACGCACAGTGCAAACCTGTGTTGTTCAAGGGTCAACTGCATATGTATGCACTTTACCACTAGGGTGACATACCATGCATATTTTAGAACATACATATAACATTAAAAGGATGAAAAAAAATTAAGTAATTTAAAACTAAATTATATGGATCACTTTGTGTAACATACTGGGAACCACTGCTTAGATTCAATTTGAAGAGCAGAGGGAGAAGGGCCTCCCTCCTGCGACTGGCCTCTGGGTTCTGCTATGTCCCATAGACACTCCTCGGGAGCCAGTCCCCATCCTGTTCAGATATGTGTTCCTTCTGTGTGGCTTCTGTGCAGATCATGATGAGAAGCTGCAGGTGTGACCTTCTGCCCTGCTGGGCACCTAGAGAGGGATGGATGGGCTGGCTCTGTTCGGACTTAATGTACCTGCTAGGAAACAAGCCAGTTATGTTGATAAACAAGACCTTGAAAGGGACACAAATAATCAAAGAAGCCCTTATGGGGTGACTCTTTCTACATAATGCCCCGTGGGTAGCTATAGTCTTAAGCACTCAAAAAAATCAGAAAATCTATTCCCAAGCTTGGGTCCTGCTGAGTCTCTGTGGCATCCAGCAGCTCAGCCTGTTATTCAAGGGTGGCGCTGGTGACAGCTGCAACATTTTGTGTCTTTAAGTGGCCTTAAGTGAAGGCAAGGGAGGCTGCCACCTATGGGGCAGGATTTCAAGTTAAATTGAAAGACTTTGTGACCTCAAACTGCTGTCCCCATTCTACTTCAGAGGCCTGAAAAACTTGCCTTCCTTCTTTCCCCTCCCCTCTACACTCACTGGTATATAAGTACATACTTATACACTTAGCAACTGTTTATTGAGCTTTTACTCTATATGAGGCAACATAGCTAAGCACAGCATTGAGAGAAATCACCAAGCCAGACATGATTCTATTATGACATAGTGAGAGAGGGATTCTTCTGCTGAAGCTCTGCTGCTTTAACTTACAGAGGGCAAATACATGGCACATATGATACACCCCTCCTCACCCACAGCAGACATTACTAATCAATCATGTCATGATGCACCACTGAGCCTGGATTTGGCCTCAGATTCCTTTTCAACACACTTTTGTCTGTAATCACTGCCAATCAATGGCCACAAGACAGTTGGCCCACAAGATGGGATGTATCTGCCATCTCCAGATGAAGTCTTTGTTCTCTTCTCCAGTTTTGTTCTCATTTTAGATCCTTTGGATGGTTCGTGGAGAACAAAGAGCATCCACATTACTGAGATTTGATGCTTATTATCTGGAAATGCTCTGATTGGCAGAAGACTTGGTATGCTGTTGATTATACTTAGTATGAATCCTCCTCATAAACTGACTTTTTTTTAAATCATGGAAGTGGAACATCTGTAATGCAGTGTTGTCCCTTCTTCTTGCAACACATTATCATGAAGTAAACTACAAAGTTGATAACAAAGTTGACATTTACTGAATATTTTCTTTAAAGAGAAAAAACTGCCCATATGCACATTTGCATGCTCCCTTGGGAAAGCCTTACTTTGTCCCAGGCTCCAAGATCTCATAGATAACTCAGCAAGTGAGAAATGCACAGTCACATTACACATATGTACTTTCTCGCTCTCCTGGGCTGGTGTGACCCAGGTCTACAGTTGGGTTGTAGAATGGCGCCAATCTTCCTAATGGCAATTCCAGCCACACATTCTGTGGAGAAATAACTCTTCATGGCCTGCTAATATGGAATGGAACTGCAGGAAACATAAATTTGGAGCAAAAATATAAAATGCATTTTTAAATTCTTCTTAGGAATGAAGTCTACCCTCATTATTCACAGTATTTATGTTCTGTATCACCATGAATACTGTGTAAGTAAACACTGAGCCATTGCTCCCTAGAGGAAATACAGAATTAGGTTCTTGCAAGCTTCAGATCATAACATTTTTGTCAACTAATTAATTTATAACCTTGTTTTATGTGTGTTTATATTTAAAGACTCCTTATTTAATATATATTGTTAATTCACTAACATTGAATGCACAACCAACTTCACTATGCCTGAAGGATGCTTATTTAACACATATTTTCTACAGAAGACATATTACAGACTTCTTGCACTTAGGAATATTAGATAGGATGTTAGCATTTGTAGGCCATTTTAAATAGTGAAATCACCAATAAAAAGCACAAAAATGTGTGGAAAGGGGCACTAAAGAGATTGCAAAAAAGAAAGTTGTTTGCTTGTAGTATGAAAGCTGAAACAAAAAAGCAGAGAGCCCCCCATTTGACCTCAGCTGGAAACACATAGGACGACTTACATTTTCCACCACTTTGCCCATGTATGCAGATAACCAGGCAAGTACCACAGTATTGATCTGGGGATTATAAATAAATTTTAGCAAGTAAGCAAAGTCACAACTATGGCATCTGTGAATAACCAGAATTGACTGTATCATGTTACCGACCATGATTCAGTTTAAGCGGTGTATGGTCACATTAGTGTAACAGAGAAGAATAAACCTGACTCCATACTGGATCTATCCCTTTAGCTCTAACTCTTCTGCACTGTTGCCTGTAGCTTTTACATACCTTTGTAAAAGTATGTTGCCTATAGCCTGAAATATTCATGATAGCCCATTCTCAGGGCTCTGACCTTTAAATGTATAATACTTTTCCATTCATATAGAGATAAAAAGTTTCAGAACAGAGAATAACATTTGTCTTGTTGGAGATTTATAGAAACATTGTAATTAGACCTCCATGGACAGTTGTAAGAACAAAGGATTCAGGTACCAAGAAGTTTGCAACAACCAGCCACACCCTGCCCCTTATAGTATAAAAGAAGCGTGAATTCTAACTCTGGTAAGATGGTTCTTTGAGTCACTGTTTCACCATCTTCTCAGTCTGCTGGCTTTCCAAATAAAGTTACTATTTCTTGCCCCAACAACTCATCTCTCAATTTACTGGCTGATCATGTGGGGAGCAGTAGGAGCTTAGACTCAGTAACATTAGGAGGTCAAGAGAATCTCCAAAGACTTTAGGATGGAGAAAGTTTTCAAATACTTGTTGCAAATCCAGAAGAAATGTAAAGTTCTACCACTCTAACCTGTTGAGGATTTCAATCAACCCTTCCCTGCTCCCAATGTATTTGTAGGTTTACAGTATATTCATAGCAAATGCCTACTTAGGAGTTTTTTGTGGATTGTTTAAACTTTTCTTTCTTTCTTTTGGCTGTCGTTTAAGCATTCTTGTGAAACCTATCATTATTGTACTTAATTTCTTTACTTTAAGCAGTTTTGCTAATTCGAAGCAGTTAAGCAGAGGCCCTGGTGAGGATGAGAGAACCTCTACCAATCAGGGTATCTAACCCCATGTGATCTAAGTTTTAGCCTCTGCAAGAAGCCTTGTCTCATCTTGCTCCTTTCTCTGGAGGGGAAGCCTGCAGCTCACTGACCAAGGTGGCTCATGGAAAAAGAGAACCAGGTAGATTATGTAGCAGGCCCAAGGAACAGCAGGTATGGATTTCTCCATCCTTGAACTTCTCAGACAGGAAAGGATTGTGTTGTGTTGCACTCTGAGGACACTTCTCAAGATGGAGGCTGGTAGAAAGAGAATCTGAAACTGAGTTGAGTGCTGCAATGGCCCTGGCCAGGAACCTTTCCCCTCTGTCTGTGGAGTAGGTTGGACCAAGGGAAATCAGCCCTAGAAAAGGAAGCAATGTCATGTCAGGGTGTCTCTTGATTTACTCTGCAGGAAACCATCTCAACTTGGAAGCTTTTTGCCAGCTGCAAATCCTGCCGGTACTATCCCAGAATGACTTTTCCATTGGGAGGTAGGGATGGCCATGCCATTGCTCACTGGGAGTGTGTCTGGTTTGGCTTCCTAGTAACTCAAGATCCATTCCCTAGGTGCTAAGGACTGTGGGTATGAAGCAGAGGATTTCAAAAAAAAAAAAAAAGAAAAGAAAAGAAAAGAAAAGAAAAAAAGAAAAAAGAAACAAACTCAAGAAGAACAGTTAGACTGAAATACTATGTGTCTGAACAATGCTAGACACATAGTGGACACTCCATTATATGTATTTAATTGGATTGAAAATATCCCTTCCCTCAGGGGAAGAAGAAAAGACAGCTCTAGCAGTTTGCTGCAGATAGATTTCACTGTAGGCAAAGTCACAGTGGGTTCAAAACGATGGCACCAGCACTTTGAACTGTTTGTGCAGGTATACATGGGCAGATATTTGAGAAGAAAGCCAAACATTCAAGATTACCTTCCTTTTCTGACATCCTCATCCTCCTCTGTCACACACACTGGACTTGATACATAATGTTGATGCGGTCTGCCTAGGTAAAGTATTGGGGTGCAACAGAGAACAGGAGCTTAGGCTAAGTGCCTCCTGAAAATGCACTATGGGTTTTCTCCTGGGTGGGAAACACTTATGTCAAACTTTTCTCTATTTCCCATGTTGATTTCATCTGGTTAGCAGCCTCTGCTCCCAGCTTTGTGTGATTCTCTTTGCCAGCTGCACAAAGTAGGCTTTTTCCAGTCTAACAAATGAGTTCACCTGGCTATGTTGTTGTGTGTTTTGGGTTTTTTGTAATTAAATCTTTTGGTAATGTAATGCCATATTTATGAATTAGAAAATGAAAGGAACCCTACCACATCTTAAAATTCCCTTCATGCATAAAGTTTCTCCAGTAAGTGGGCTTAACAAATGTCCATTAATTAGATATTCCATTCTGTATTCTGCTTGCATTTGTCATTTTATTTTTATCATACCATGTGGCACACAAAGTGAGTTAGTAGTATATTATTTGTGTACTTAAGTATAAGTAACTATACAGGTTTCCTGTACAACTGAGTTGCTGCTACTATAACTCACACATGAAATGACTAAAAGTTACTAGTTGGGAATTATGACGGAATGACCTTAAGAACATAAACTGTGTAAAGGGCAACACACAAGCTGTCCAACAATATCAGGTGTGAGTTTATCTGTACAGACTTTGCAGAGATGGATTTATTTACATCGGTATGTAGTCTACTTACATTTTTATCTTCTAACAATTTTCTACAAAAATAGCAATTAATTTATAAACACTGACAGACGACTTTCTAGCTGGATTGATTTTTGAGAGTGTTTTGGTTTTCATGTTTCGTTGTGGTTCTTGTTTTCATTTCTGTTTTCATTTTTGGTTTCATTTCTGTAGATCTATTCCTGAGATTGTAGTAGTAAAAGCTTTGCTTTTCTGGGAAAATAAAGTAAGAACTAGGAACTAGGTGTGTGCATCACAACTAGTGTAGAGGAGGAGACATATTTGAAGGAAAAAGCTTTAAAGAGAAAGTCAGGGGGCAGTTGTCAGGTTGTAAGAATTTTTTTCCTATGGGGTACAAGATTTTGAATAATGAGGTATTTCTCCCAAAATTAGAATAGGCAAAGTATTAATAAGATTAGCTTTGTGTTGTATGCTCCTTTAAAAATGGAAAATATTTAATATAACATAAAAGAGAAAAAAGCTTTTATGAGTTTTATAAATGGATTCCTTACAGGATGACTTGTTCTCTAGCTGTGATCTTACCACTTCAAATAGATGTAATTTGAATAAATTTTGTAAGGGGAAGAATCAACAAAAATTATTTTTTAAGAGAAAAAAAAAGAAGTCTGAAGTCAGGCAGTCCAGAATTGGTGTAGGACTCCCATGTTTATCAGGGATCCAACCTTCCTTCTATTATTTTTATACTTTAGTATCATTACTATTTTTTATTATATAAGGTTAATGTGTACAGCCTTATAGTTCAACATCTGTATATACTACAGAGTGACCACCACAAGTCTAGTTACAATCCATCAGCAGCCTCCTTCTGTCTTGATGGTCCATCAACCTACAGCATAACCTCATGGTCTAATGACAGCTGCTCAAGCTCCAGCCATCATGTCCACATACCAAGCATGCAAAGGTCAAAAATGCCCTCTCCTCGTGGATTAATATCCCAACATACAGGCTCCCCACATGTCCCAGAAGTGCTTTATATCCAGAATGTTCTCACCTGGCCCCATTTATCTCCAGGAGAAGCTGAGAAATACGGTCTTTCAACTGGGCATACTGCTGCTCTGAGAGAATTCAGAGTAGGAGGGATGAATAAATATTGGGAAGTAGATAGAAATCTAAAAGTTTTGGCTAGGAAGGAGGAAAATTGAGACAAGAGCTCCCTGCCCTCGGTGGGTTCATAGAGGAGACAGAGATAATGAAAGAACCATACCAATACAAGTGAAGTCACAGCTAGGGTAAGTAGATGAAAGCCTGTAGAAAGGGGATTTGGGAACTGAGAGGAGATCTAACTGCAGCACTGAGGAGTTGAGGATGGGCTGAAGGAGGGAGAAGGAAGCAATTACTAGCAGCAGAGGAAGGTCTAAATCAGGCCAGACAGGGAGGCACGGGCCAACCCTGAGGCCCTGCGGGTGCTCACCTTCTGGCTCCCTCCAGGAGCCTTGGGAAGCATTTGCTAGGGTGGGAACAGAGATTCCATGGCCATATTCGCACTTTGGAAACATTCTGGCCACTGATGGGATGTGGGGAGGGGGCTAATCAATGTGAGTGAGTGGTCACGCAGATCAGGAGAGTGACAGTGAGAATGAGGGAAAGCACTGTGGTTTCTAAAAAGAGTCAGCCTTCCTTGAAATACTCAGGGAATAAAGCATGGACTTTCTCTAGGGAGAACCACACTGTGGGATGCTTCCTTCAGGCAAGAGAAGCAATCATTTTCTGATCTATATTTCCATCTACCTAATCCTGGGTGGCCAGGCATATTTCTGAAGAAACTGGGCAGCATTTAGAGATGTGGGGCTCCTTGTGGTCAGTCCATAGTATCATCTAATAATGGGTCTGGGGGGGCCTTGAGAGAGAAAAAGGCCTGGGTCTACCTGAACTTTGTGATTTTTCTCTTCGTGCATTTTCCTGGCCTCCAGCTGGGTTTCTGATGTGGAACTAGAGGCTTGGCCAGGTAAGCATACAGAGCTCTTGGCAGGGATCTACTGGGGGCTCTATATGACCAAAGCATCTGCAGCTGTTGGGAGGTGAGGAGGTGGTGAGGACTAAACTGCAGGGGTGCTCACTGTTTTACACGCAGCAAAGGCCTGGCCCAAAGCAGGCCCCCAATACACTTATTATTTATTTAATGAATAGATTAATGCATTAACTGTTCTGTCAACAGACTGGAGACGTAGTAGAGGAGAAAGGAAAGGAGATAATGGTGGGAAAGAATAAGCCAGGAAGAAAATTGGAAAGGGAGATTTTGCATAAACTCTGCCTGGAGGACATCCCCACCATCATAAAGAGCTATGCCTGCAACAGCTTCCTGTTATAGTTTACACCCACCTCTGCCTACGTGGGCACCATTATCAACGTCTGTAATATTCTCTCTGGCTCCAGGGAACTTCTCCCTAAAGTTCCTGCTCACGATGCCTTCTCCAAGAAATCTGCCCACTCTTTCATCCCAGTTTCTCATATCTTTCCTCCAGCCCAGTCCCTCAAGTCCAGGAAATGCATTTACCACAATAATGTGCCTTTTGGTTCAGGCTCTAGCAGCAATATCTCACCTTAGGCTCTGGAGTCAGGCAGACTTTCTGGGGTTTGGATTCCACCTCATATGTCTATAAAATTGGAGGTAATCATAGTGCCTGGCTTATCTGGCTGTGATAATTTAATAACAGGATCCCTGTGAAACACTCAGCACCATGGCTAGCTCCTAGTTCTACTACAGTTAACTGCAGACAACCATGTTGCCTGTCCCTCTCTGCCCCATGTTCCTTCTTAACTTCAGAGCTGGTGGCTTTTAGCACAACCCACAACCCTTAAGATGGGCTATAAAATCAATAAACTCATTTCATACAAACAGCCTAGTGAGAAAAGTATCATTTTTACTTTCCCCATTTTACCCATGAAGAAAACAAGGCACAGAGAAGTGAGGTAACTTTCCCAAAGGCACAAAGCTTGAGGGTGGCCAAGCCAGAACTTAAATCAAGGTAGTTCAGGTCGAGCCCACACAATTAACCCCTATACTCAGAAGAGAAGAAACAATTACCCTTAGCTGCTATGGGGAGCACATTGTTTTGTCAGTTCTCCACTAAAGAATCTGAAAAGCCAAGCCTCTCCCTTGCCCCACCTCACCCGAGAAACCTAAAGCCACCCCAAGATGAAATTTCAAATGCCAATGTCCAAGGCTCCAAGTCCATGGGGCAACAGCAAGGACAGATCCCAGGCTGAGTGATAGAAGGAAATCAAGAGGGAAGAAAGATGGAGACAGGTTGCTCAGGCATGATCTAGAGCAAATCTGAGCAACCTACAAGGCAACCAGCTGGGGAAAGGAAAGAAATGTTTGCACTATTCATTCATTCAGTGTTTGTTGTATTATCTACTATAGGCATATGAACAAGAAAAAGCTCTTGTTCTCACAAAGCTTACATTCTGGTGCAGAAAGACAGCCAGCGCTCAAATCAGAAAAGTAGCAAATGTATGCATTAGAGGGTGTTAAGTGCCTTGCAGAGTATTAAAATAGGGTTGTATGACAGATCAGGGATTCTTTATGTCAGCTACATATTAGAATCACCTGGGCTGATTTTTTAAGTCCAGATACCCAGGCTGATCACCAGACCAACTAAGTCAGAATCCATCATGGGTCAGACCCAAGCATTAGTATTTTTAAAGCTCCTAATGTATAAGCAGGGCTGCATATTCCTTGATAGAGAGGGGCAGGGTGGCTGACTTGGGCAGGCTGGTTGTGGAAGTCATCTCTGAGACGGCAGCATTTAACAATGACCTGAAATTCCAAAAGGAGCAAGACATGCAAAGATTCAATGGGAGACCCTTCCTGGCATAGGGAAATGCGAGCCCTCAAGCCCTAATGTCCAGACTTCCTGTGTGTCTACAATCAGCAGCAACTAAGCTTATTTTCTCTTAGCTAATAAACAGTGTTATCTGCCAGGGTTCTGAACGGCAAGCAACAGAAACTAGTTTTGATATGTTAAGCAGAGAAGTAATTTAGAGGAGGAAATTGGGGTTCATAAAATGGATGTGAAGATGAAGGACCGAACTTGGAAAATAGGCACAAACCGAGTCAGTGTTAGTGGACCAAGAAGCAGCATCTTTTGGCAAGCCAGCCTGACAAGGATGCTACCATCATGCTACTAGCTTCTCCTGCAGCTGCCATCAATGAATTCTAACTACCCATTTATCTGGCCCCATTATGCCCACCCTCTGTCTCCAGAGATTCACCCTGCTGTAGCTTCCACAGTGGGAGGCAGGATACAAATTACTATCAAGACTACATAGTCCAGAGAGGAGATGGGTGGGAGACAGCCAGGAAATGAAAACCATCCACCACAGAAAACATCAGTATGTCCTTCCCAGCTTGCGTTGCATGAGGTGTGATTATGTCAGTATTAGCTCAATGAAAGCAAGGGTATTCCTTTGTTTCTTTGCCTTATTCTCTTCTCCCATTGCATAACATATCTCTTTGCAGACTGCATATCTCAAGTAAAAGTTTGTTGAACGAATAAGATTGTTTTCATCTGTCTTCTTGCAAATGTATTCATAGAAAAATTAAAAAAGAAAGTCTAGACTGCTTTGTGACCCCATTACTTTCTTTTTCTTCCCCCATTCACCCTCCAAATTTATCTTTCTCAAGGTTTATACTGATTATGTCCTTAATGCCCTTTCCCTAAGCATCACCCCATCAGGCTTCACTCACAGGATGGAGTGAAGGTCACAGGATGGCAGGACTCTGCCATGGGCCCCTCCCTCCCAGTTTTCTTCCCAGCACCAAGATGCAATTGCACCACCAAGTAATTTATCCTCTTTGTGTACAATGCCTGAATAACTTGCCTTTTGAATGGTTCTAATTAAAGGAAGAAAGAATTTCAGTCTAAAATTTGTAAATTCATAATATTCTTGAAAAAAATGAACCTTGTGAAGTTTAAGTTCCATTTAAAAATATACTCTGAGAGACCCACAAGTTACAAGGCCGATTTTGACAGACAGCTTTTACTGCCTTTGGCATTTCAGTAATGACCCTAGAACTGCCACTGACCTGCCAGCATTCTTGGTAAAATGACAGTCTGCTCAATTTCTTCCCCTATTAAAATGTGGTGGGAGCAACCAAGAGGGAAGGGAGAGAGAGAGAGGAAGACAGGAAGGCAGGAAGGGGAAAGAGTCAGGGGGAGGAAAGAAGACTAATGGCTCCCAAAGGTGTCCACATCCAAATCCTCAGAACCATGTAAATATGTTACATTTCATGGCAAAACAGAATTAAGGTTGCAGATGAAATTAAGCTAGCTGACCTTAAAATAAGGAGAGCAGCCTGGGTTGTCCAGGTGGGCCCAATGTAATCACAAGGTTAAAAGTTAAGAGGGAGGCAGGAGAGTCAGAGGAAGCAGGGTCTGAGAGGTGAAATGCTGCTGGCTTTGAAGATGGAAGAAGGGATTATGAGTCAAGGGATAGGAGTGACTTCTGGAAGTGGAAAAAGCAAGGAAATGGATTCTCTCCCTGGGAGCCTCCAAGAGAAATGCTGCCCTGCTGACACCTTGATTTTAGCCCAGTGAGACCTGAATGGGACTTCTGAACTACATAACTCTAAGGTAATAAGTTGCGTTGTTTTAAGCCACCAAGTTTGTAGTAATTTGTGACAGCAGCAATAGGAAACTAATTCCCAAAGCAAGGAGAAGGAAGCATTTCTTGGTAACACCTGTGGGCCAGGTGCTAGGCTGGGGAAACTAACATGAGCTACTATATTGGGCATTTGTGGTAGATTCTGGACATTTGAAGCAGAGTTCTCCTAAGCAACTGAGCTCTCCCTTTGACTTCAAGAAAGGAATAGCCATCCCTGGGGAGAAATGTAAAGCTAGAGGTTAGGGTGAGTATTCAGATGGTAAAAGAAGATCATAGGATAGAAAATCAAATGTCTTACTTGTGAGGCAAGAGATGAGATGGAGCATGACTGGGAGCAGCAAACATGGAAACCACCTACTTTATCTAATCCACAGGGTGTGTGAAAATTTACCATGAGCTGGGCACCAGGCAAGATGTAGAGAGACGGTGCCAAAGGAGATGGGCACTGGCCCCAACAAGTCAAACTTCAAAAGATGCCAAACTCCAAGCAGGCCACAGTGAGATGCCAAACCATGCCCACAGGGATGGCTACAGTCAAAAGAAAGACAAGAAGTGTTCGCAAAGATGTAGAGGAACTAAACCTTCCCTACATTGCTAATAGGGTTGTAAAATGGTGCAGCCACTTTGGAAAACAGTCTGTCAGTTTCTCAGAAAGGTAACATAGAGTCATCATATGAACCAGCAATTCCACTCTGAGGTGTACACCCGATAGAAATGAAAACATAGGTCCACACAAAAACTTATGTATGAATATTCATGGCAACATTATTCATAAAAAACAAAAGGTGAAAACAACCCAAATGTTCATCAACTAATGAATGGATAAATAAAATCTGGTATAGCCATCAAATAGAGTATTATTCATCTATAAAAAAGGAAGTACTGACATGAACTATAAGGATCATCTTGTGGATGAACCTTGAGAACACTACGCTCAGTGAAAGAAGCCAACATAAAAGGCCACATATTATATGATCCCATTTATACTAAATGTCAAAATAGACAAATATATAGAGACAAAAAGTAGATGAATTGCTTCTAGCACTGGAGGGAGAGATGAGAGTATTAGGGGTGATAGCTAAGAGTAAGGGCTGGAGGCCACAGGAGGTCAGTTCCTGTAGTGGCTCCAAATGGAACTTCCCAAATGTACTCTGCTGCATGGTCACCTTGTACCTTGTCTACCACATGTGTCTCAATCTCTCTGCTATTCAGGAGTTTAGGCTGTGGGGGCCTTATTGAAATAGAGTTGGCCTGATAGTGCTAACAGAGAAAGGTATTCTAGCGGCCCCTTTTCTGGCTACTTTTGAAAGTTCCAATGTTTTGGACCACAAAAGAAGAAAAAAGAAGAAGGGCAGAAGAGGGGGGGGGGCACTTGTGATTACAAGGCATCTGAAGGGTCATTTTGTCATTGTCTGAGGCTCCACAGCACTGGAAGCTCCTTGAGGGCAGGCCCTATGCCCACATGCTCACTGTTCTGCCCCAGCTGTCCCAGCACTTGGCACACTGTATGCTCTCTATAAATACTGATTAATTAAACCAAAGGAGTAAAAAGTGGCAGATAATGTAAAATTTCAATCTTTTCCTTCTCCTGATGCCTCTAGTCTCTGTACAGAAATTTATTTTTCAGCCATATGTATTATGACCCCCTCCAAAGCAAAAGAGGCAACAGACAGTTGGAGTTTCAAATTACATGTGTTATTTTTACGTTGGTGTCCTTATGAGCACTCAGTCACAGGAAGGGTAGCTGAGAATCAGATGCAATGGGTGTCCCTGGGTTGGGGTGGAACCCACAGAACCCAAGCAAAGAGCAGGATGGCTAATGTAAGACCTCAGTCTCTTAGCAACTGAACTTGGGAAGGAGAAAGCATCAGACACTGGGGTGTATGTAAGCTAGTACCAAGAGGTCTTAGTTATGGTTTCTCTGTTTGGAGGTTTTAAAACATGTCTACAGTCTTCCCTTCAAAAAGAGGGCTTAATTCCCCTCCTTTGAATGTGTGCTGTACCTAGTAACTCGTTTTCAATTAATGTGGAGGAGACCACAGTGTATGGCCTCTGTAGGTAGGTTGCGGTTGGCTGAATAATGTCCATCTAATCACTAGAACCTGCGAACGTAACCCTAAATGACAAAGGGAACTTAACAGAGGTGATTAAGGATCTCGAGATGGGAAGATTATCCAGGATTATCCAGGTGAGTCCTAAGTGGTTATAAGGTCCTCGTAAGAGGACAGATGAGATTTGACTACTGAAGATGAAGAAGCGGATGCAATGAGGCCAGGAACCCAGGAAGGAGGACCACCTCTAGAAACTAGAAAAGTCAAGGGAATAGAGTCTCCTCCAGAGCCTCCAGGCAGGAAATATGGCCCTGCTGACACCTTGCTTTTGGCCTAGTGAAACTGCTTTTGGACTGCCAGTCTACAGAGCTATAAAAGAATAAATATGTGTTGTTCTAAGCCACCAAGTTTTGGCCCATTTTGCTACAGCGGCCATAGCAAACACATCGGTCACAGAAGACATTGCTGCTTCCACCTTGCTCTCTTGGATTGTCCAAATGCCAGCTGCCATGTTGAAAAGACTCTCAAGAAACAATAAAGGGAATGTTTTCAAGCCAGTGACCACTGTGGGCAACTGAAGCTATTCCCATCAGGAAATCTGGCATTCATTGCAGACCATGCACCTCAGGATCAACCCACCTGAGGGCCAAGGGAGCTGGGGTGTACACAGCCACTCTCATCAATCGCTGGGGAAGGACTATCCCTGGCATGGGGGGTGGGGAGAATGTTAATCCTTCAAGACTGCCAGTCTGGTGGAGTAGGTTCCGGTGACCACAGGAAGAAACGCAGGTTCTAGAGGTCAGAAGTGCTTTCACTGGCATGGTAAGGGGAAGAGGGTGTGAGCAGGGTTCTGGCAGTTTCTGCTACACCAAGAGATCAACAATGGGCAACGGAGCAGAAGACGAGTGTCCAAATCAGAGTCCATGCAGAAGGATGAGCAGTTAGCAAGAAAGCCAAATGTGGATGTCCCCTACCACTGCCACATTCCAGCTGTGTGCCGCCTGCAGTCAACATGCAGAATCCCTCATTCTTCAACAGCACGGGCTGGGGAAGGGGGTCACACCATTCCCATTTTGAAGACGGAAACACTGAGGCTCAGAGAGTTTAAGAGGCTTGTCCAAGATCACCCTAAGCTAGTGAGCACAAATGGGAGAGCAGCTCATTCCCGAGTGCTCTCTCCTGCCTCTCCAGCAGCTGCAGGAGAACTGTCTTTAAAGCAACAATAGTTTGTCTATCTCCCGACAGCCAGTGCCCTTTCCCCCTTCATGTCCCATGCATGGTAGTGTCATGCTACATTTACTTCCAAGTGTCACGTGTCACCTGCCACCCCACCTGCCTCTAATCATGTGTGCACACGTGTGTGTGTGTATGAGCAGCGTGTGCATAAGCACACACAGTCTGCTGTGTTCTGGACATCACAGAGAGGCCCTTCGACACAGCAGGCCACACATGGCACTCATCTTTCAGAGTTTAACCAGCTTATATGAAAGCAAATATTTGAAGTTTACCAAACATGAACCAAGTAAAACCTAAGTCAATCAAAAGTGACTAAACACCACTTTTGTCCAAATACATGTTTCTAAAAGGTCACAGCTGGTGTAATTATCCATGCTAGACTTAGCACGCATTCAGCTGTGTGCTTAAGACTGCCAAAAACTGGAATACATTCAGAATCCTTAAATAAGAGTCACCTTGTTTTCAGAAAATGCTTGGTTAAGTCAGGCTCAGGGGTGGGGGAGTTACTGGGGGAAGCCTATTAGAGTTTAATGACACTTTGAGAAAATGTATAGGGAAACTTTTTTGGAAAAGGAATAGAAATACATGTCAGAGCCAATTTCTTATAATATATGGGTTGAACCCTTTTTCATCAAAGAAAATAAGTCCTGACAAGTACAACAACAACAACAAAAAGAACACAATGACAAAATGAGCAGCCCAGGAAGTCGATCAACAGGAGGAAAAAACAAATACCTAAATGCAGGCTTGGGAGTGACCTTGGGAAACTGTGACCTGCGCCAGGGGAGGAGTGAGCAGCGATCACCAGTTTTCCCCCATCCTTTGGCATTTCAATAGGCAGAGCCCCAACCCAAAGTGCATCTTAGCAAGCATGCAACTTGTGCAGGAGTGGTTGTTAAACCGTGTTCTGTGGCACCCTAAAGTGCCATGCCAGAGCCTTAGGAATCACCACAGAAAATGATGGGCCACATGAGGGTGAGGGGGTCCCAGCTCTCCTGCCTCACTTTTACCTGAACAGCTCCCTTCTTATCTGCTTTAATAGCTTAGACTTCCACCTACGATTTTGCTTCAAGACAAGGTTGTTCTGTTAAATAGATTGAATTTGAAAACTTCAGGTTTCTATAATGTCTGAGGCTCATGACTGCCCTCATGCTCAGATAGGAATTTCCAGCCTCAATGTCAGATAAGAGAACCAGGGCTGAGTGGAGGAGGACAACAGACTGGGGATTAGATGGCAAAGCACGTTGGAAAAATCTGGAAAACAGCAGGGGTGGGGAGAGTATTAGGGGAGAGGAGGAATGTAAGTGCCTGAAAGGCTGGGATTTTTGTCTCTCTTTCACTCACTGCTGCATCCAGGACCTAGGAGAGTACATGACACACAGTAGGTGCTCAATAAACATTTGTAGTAAATGAATGACTAAATGAATGAATGAGGCACTCAGTGGAAGAGACCAATGGAGAGGCCATGTACAAGGAAGGATGCAGCAATGGGGTCAGCACCCCGGGACTGGGACGGTTAAATGGAGTCAGCCAGCAGGGAGGAATGGCTAGAAGTGATTGCAGCTTGGAGAGACCACCGGAGGCACTGAAACAGAGACTTGGGGAGAAGGCCGTCTCATTCTCTAGGACACCTGGGAATGTCTCTGTGGGTTAGGAGGGAGCTGTTGAAGGTGTCAGTTTCGGAACCAAAGTCTGGCCATTTCTTCACGGCAAGAGAGAAAAATAACCAAACTCGCAGGAAATAGAAAGGCAGTTCCATATTTAAAGGACCCAAATGAAACCCTGAAAACTTTACCCCCAGAGTTCAACTTCAAGAGAATCCATGCCTGCATAAGTGGAATGAGGTCAGGAACAGGGTATAGACAGGACTTTGAGTCTATAATGTTATACCTTAAAAAAAAAACAAAAAGAAAGAAAGATCTAAAATCTCTGGAGGCAGATCGCTGTGGTGGTGAAGAGCACAGATTCTTAGAAGCCAGGCTTCCTGAGTTCACATTTAGGGTCCTGGTTGCTCGCTGTGGGACCTGGGGCTAGTGACTTTAAACCTCTCTGGGCCTGTCTCTTCCTCGGTAATATGGGGACGATAAGAGTACCTCTGTCATGGGTTGTCAGAAGTATGTTAAGTTAGGCGATATAAATCACTGATATAAAATGGCTTTTGTCAGGGATATGGCACCCTGTGAACATCTGTTAAATACGGGCGTTGGCACGGTGGTGTTCGTTATAACTTTCTTATGTTTAAAATAACTACAGCTTAAAAAAAAAAAAAACTTCCCCCAACCAAAGGCATATCCTTCTGGTTATCCCCAGACTCAAGAGGAAATTAACCCTTTGAAACCACCAAAGACACATACAGAGGAGAACAGGGAACATATACGCCAGCAATTCTCAAAGTGGGTCCCAGAGCCAGCAGCACAAGCAGCACCTGGGAATTTGTTAGGAATGCAAACTGTCAGGTCCCACCCCAGACCCACTGAATCAGGATCTCTGGGTCTGAGGCTAGGCAGCCTGTGTTTTGATGTGGGACTGGGGAGGGGCCTGCTGCAGAGGGTTCTGATGCAAGCTGGAGGCCATCACCCAAGACCAAATAAAGAACCATGTGGCCTGAGGTCCCAAAGTAACTCATGTAGCTGAATGTCTCTGATACATATTGACGCTGCCACTGGCTGAGCATCTTTAGTCCCTGTCACTGGGGAATCTACTCTCCCTAACTCTATTAACTCCTCACAGGGTAAGGAGCTGGGAGAACTAGTTAGCAGTATGCCCAGGAGAAATGGCAACCTCGCTTTTCCCAACCCCACCTGGTAGGTAGAATGGGCCTGACTAAGGTAATGGGGACACCTCTTGTGAAGTTCTCTCAGTAGGACAGTATCTGATCATAACTCCAGAATATTTCATTGTTCATTCACAGAGATCGCAATCTCTTAAATTCTCTCAGTGCCCCTGTGTGCCCAACCCCCCAACCAGGGTACACTACACAGACTCCAGCAATAACCCTTCCTTAAATGTTGCTTAGAGCAACAGCACTTGTCCTACTCGCCCCCACTCTGGCATTCCCAGGCAGGGAACTTCCAATAGTGGCTGTCAGAAATATGAGAGAACTATCAAAATGCTATAAAAGCATCTTTGTAAGTTGTAAAACAGATAAAATAAAAATTATGGGGTTTGTTCTCAATGGAATATACACTGCAAGTTTATTATCAGTGTAGAAGTTAAAAACAAACGCAAACTGTGAGCATAGTCTCCTGAGAAAGGTTGTTCGGGGTTAGGAATAGCAGGAAATGATGGTCTGGGATGATTCAGTGCCTTTATCAGTGAATATTGGAGGATGCCAATAAATATTTGTTGAATGAGTCAGTAAAATGTGCTATTCACAGTACACACCTGTGTCTTGTCACACGCACAGACACAAACATACCCACTGTAACAAGCCTCTAACAATCTATCTATGCCTGGGCATCAGGTCATGTCCTTTCCTATGAAAGTGGACATTTTTAGATATCAGTCTTAGCCCTTCCAGCTGCTACAAAATTTTTTTTTAAAGAATGCGAAAAAAATTATGCAAAGATAGAGGAGCCAAGTCCAGAACAAGTGGTTGGGGAGAGAGCATAAAAAATAAAGCAGTGCTCCTTGAGCAAAGATGAAATTCTACTCCTCTCTAATAAACTCAGTGATTATGAACTTCTGATCTATAGAACTGGGCTTCTTGTGCCCAGTGAAAGGACTCAGACGGTGGAATCTCAAATGTCAGCAAAGTTAACTACAGAGAAGGACCTTAAGTGCATCAGTCAGGGTTGAACTACTAGATAGAAGGATTAAGTGGCTAATAAAAGGGATGTTCTACTGACCTCTAACACAAGAGGGAGGAAGATAATAAGATAAGTAAAGCTGGTGAGGATAGTAAGACTATAATTATGGCCAAGTTCAAATACTGAATGAATATTAGAGAACCCTCTAGATAACATGAAGAGAGAGGAAAATCTTGCCTCTGGAAGTTAATACTGCCTCCAACACTTGAGATGCTTCTGGCTGCATTTCCCTCAGACCAATGCAAAAACAAAATCATCACAATGGAAGTTTCAACACACTAAGGCAGTACTTGTGTTTCAATATGCTGAAAAGGGGCGACAGAAAGAAGTGAGGCCTCATAACCAGGAGAAACTCATTGTGATCAGAAGTCATGCCAAGTCATTATTTTTAACAACAGCTGTTGTGGCCACTGTCCCTGGGCATTTAGTGAGCTTCTGCCATGTATACATGGTGGTGAGGTTTGCCTTGTACATCTTGGGACATTTAAGAAAAACATATACATTCATGCAGTGAGTCCTCTGGTTGGAAGTTAAAACTCAGTAAATTAACAAGTTGTTTTTTTTCTCGATGTGGGAATTCAGGATCTGATGCAAAAACAGCAAAAAATAAATACATTAAAGGAAAAGCATTTGGTTCAGAACAAGCATACAGTCTCCCTTTGCATCTGGAGCATTTAGTTTTTTCTGCAGAATGTTTTATATAATTGTTTGCTTAATCTCTTGGGTGAAATAAATGTATGGCAGCTTTACTACACTATTGATTCAAATTATTACTATAATGACAGAGCTATCCAGGGAGTTGTCACTGGATTTCTTGAGATGTCCTGATGGCTGTTGTATGCATTATTAAGGAGCACTCAGAAAAGGAAGCCCCTCCCTGCATCCCCTGAGCCAGAATTACTTAAGGCACCACTAGGCCTGGTTGTCATGAGCCAAAAGGGATGCTTTCAATGGATTTGCAAGTGTGAGGTCAATATACCCTAAGGGACTCACTTTCAGGTTTTAGACCTGCAGTCCTGAAGACATGACTGGACATTCACAAAGACAGGAAGAAACACAGTTTGTAGGACAGGGTCCCTGTAGGAAACAGAGGAAACTCAGGTCCTGAAAAGAATTTAAGAAAGGATCTGCTTACAGGTGTGGACAGGGTTAGGGGACTGGCAGGGGTGATCAGGCATCCAAGAACAGCATCAGCAGGAAGCCCTCACCACCTCTAGGGCTGAAAAGCACAGGGAAGAAACGGTGCTTCAAGAGCCTCTTGGGAGTTGGAGTACGAGGGCACACGTGAAAAAGTGCCCTCTCTCTCCTCCTGCCCACTGATCCTTGTCAGACTGAGTGTAGAGTGAGAGAGGGCAGAGAATGGATCTGGGGGTGGAGCAAACAAGTAATAACCAGCCCTGACAGCTCGAGGGCTCAGAGTAGAAGAGGAGAGTGAAGGAAGCCCTGAAGGGTTGATAGACAGAAGTGCTACAAGGTCAAGTACAGCATCACACTGAAGTCCCACTGATATCCTGAAGTCAACTTGAAGGACAATGAAGACTCTTCTCATTACAGAAGAGAAAAAGCAGTCAGGAGTCTGGGATTTACACTCATGCAGACCCAGGATGGAGTCCTGGTTCAGCCCTGTTCTGGCTGTGTAACCTTGGGCAAGCTATTTAACTTCCTGTGGCTCAGTTTGCCCTTCTGGAAAAGGAACATCATACGGGATTACTTGAAATTGGTTAATGCTTATAAAGAACTTATCCCATTTCCTGACTTACAATAAATGTTCCAAGATGGTAGTTATTTACATAAAAAAGAAAAGCAGAATCCCACTAACGCTGCTTTAACAAAAAAAGGGCAGGAGAGGCTATTACAAGGACTGGATGCAGTCCAGTCCTTCCTTGACTTTGGCTTCCACTTGGGCATGGCCAGCGGGGAGCCCCAGCAGGACACTGCAGGAAGGGAGAGGATGGGGCCAGGGCTCACTCCCTGCAGGGTCAGCTGGGACAGGCTGCGTCCCTACACTGAAGCCACAGCTTCACTCACAGAGACCCTTTTGGCAGGATGCTCAGGTTCCAGTAACCGTTTCCTCTTCTTGCCCCTTCAGGACCAGGAGTTTTGACAGCCTGGCTATTGCTAACCCTTGAGCATGGGCACTATTCCTCATGGTCTCCCTATACCCCACCCATGCATTTGTAAATCACCTCTTTGTTGGACGTTCCTCAGATTAATTTGAATTTGCTGTCAGTATCCTGCTGGGACCCTGACCAACATACAAGGCCAGTTAAAGACTTTCCATAAATCAGGCTCCTGAACCCTGGACCCTGGACCCATTGGATGTCCCTGTGGCAGCAGGGGGATTACTGAAAGGTAGAAAGCTCAAGGTGTTTTCTATGTTGTTAATGTTGCTGTTGTTTTTATTATTACTAGTATTAATACACATCATTGACTGGTTTGAACTTCTGCTCATTCTCAAAGACTGGATATTGGATTGGAGTCAGCCTCCATTTCCCACACACCTCAAATGCAAAAGGCCTCCAAGAATACAACCACATGCATCCTCGAAGCTTGTACACTGCACTTGCCCTGGCTTCTTACATGAGCCTCCATAGTCCTTAACCTGAATTCTTTGCCTTTGAAAAAAAAGCAGTACTTTGAAAAGCCTTAGTGATCCTGTTTCTTGGGCCAAGTGGTGGTCTTAGAAGAACTCTGGAGGAAACAGGGCTGAGTCACCTTCCTAGAAAACACAGATTTATATGCAGGACACTTTTAATCACTGGCAAGGGAGGTGATGCATCTTTCCCCTTTAAAACAGGACTTTCAGGATTACTGTCAAAGAATGTAAAAGCTCAAAGCCTCAATCCTAGGCCTCTTCCATCCTAGCTGATCACATTTCCACCTAGAAAATATACTCTTTCGTCGGTGATTAAATAAACCCACTAACCTGCTTCCAACAGTAAGAAGAGGTTATTCCTATTTAACTGTTCACAATGCTCCAGAAATTGCTGAGGGCACTGGATACAAAATGCAGTCCTGGCTCCCATTCTCTCCTTCTGCTCTGAGATAACATGCTTGCTGTAAGAGGTAGCATGACCCCCGGTACTGGGGTTAAACATGTACATTCTTAATGACAAAATATATCCTTCCACATAGCAGAGGTCATTTTTGTAAAATTAAAAGCAAACACTGAGTGAAATCATTCCTTCTGACCAGGACAAGGCTTACAGCATAAAAATGAAAAGTGGAAAAAATAAGGATTAATTTACTAAGCTAGTCATCTGATTTTTTTTTTTTTCCTAGCTTGTTTAAACATTTGTGATTCCAGCGTGGAGTCCCACTCTCCAAGCTCAATGCTTCCATCCAGTTGATCCTGCAACACAGTTAGTGACATGACCTGCTGCCATGGAAACAGCAGTATGGTAACATGAACAGCACAGTGATTTTGGGTGACTTTAGGAGAGTTAAATCTAGATGAAAATTTTAATTCTGTCATTTAACAGCTGTGTGACATTGGGTACATTACTGTAAGTCTCTGAGCCACAGTTTCCTCATCTGAAAATGGGGAACAGTGATAACAGCTCTCTTTAAGAGTTTTTATAAGAATCAAATGACATCATCTGGGTAAAGTACTTGGTATGTTTTTTGGCACTATATGTTCTTAGTAAACGTTAGAAGCTTCTGTTATTGTTATAATTAGGAAATTATACCATGTTTTCATTCTCTCATTGATAATCTCATTCATTTATTTCACAAATAATTATTGAACTGCACTATGTTGCAGACACTGGTCTAGATGCTAAAGATTAACTAATGAACAAAACTGACAAAGTTCTGCATTCACAGAGCTTAAATTCTAGTGAGGGAGAAAGACAATTAACAATAAACTAGATGTATATGAAATATTCTATCTGACAGTGATACATGCTCTGAAGCAGCTTACAGCAGGATAAAGGAGAGGGGGAGTTTGCAGGAGTCAGGGGAGTTATTTCAGATAGCACCCTCTCTGAGGAGGAGACATGTGAGGAGAAACCAGAAAGGCACATGACAGGACAAGCCTGTGGATGTGTGGGGAAGAGCAAGGGCACGAGGTGAGCAGAATAGCAAGTAGGTTAGGGAGACAGCGGCACAGAGAGGAAGGAGAACACTCCTGGGTCTTAATGTTAGGAAGCAAGGACATTTGTGAATCTTAGACTTGTGAACAGGTAGGATAATAGAGGTTGTCAGAGCTGTAATAGTAAATAACACAGCATGGCGATGAAGACAGCAAGCCTTGAAGTTTCCTGCAGCCTGTGAGAGAGTCTTAGCTCTGCCACCATCAGCTCCCAGCGCGGTCGGTCCCCCAACCAGCAGCACCAGCTGCTGAGATCTTGTTAGAAATGCAGAATCTCAGCTCCAACCCCAGCCCTACAGGATCAGAATCTGCATTTCAATCCAGATGATTCATAAACTCATTGAAGTCTGAGAAGTGCTAGCCTGGGACTTTTCACTTAACCTCTCTGTGTCTCAGAAACCTTATCTACAAAATGGGTATCATACAAATAATTATCTCATAATATGGTTATTGTGAATTTTAAATAAGCTTGTGACAATAAAGTGCTCAGCCCAGTGCTTGAGACATTGTGAGTGCTCAGTAAATTTTAGCTTTTGCATTTAATCCCTGGTAACATACCAGAGGGCTAAATCCTGAAGGTTTTAGGATTAAAGAGGATGAAATTCCTGCATCCTTTATGAAGCCCTGTAAGAACCCAGATGCTAAAGGAATGTTCCCTTGGGACTCCTGGGAACTGTCACCATTGCCTGTTGATTGCTTCGAGCCCAACTTGGAACTCATACAGAGGGTATGGGGACCAATTCCACTGCATCTGCTCTGAGACTGCTGGCTCAAGAAAGACCCATGCCCTTGGTTATATAATGAAAGCCATTTTCACATGTGAAGAGAGCACTGCAGCTCTGTATCAGCAGTGCCTTCAGTAGGAGTCAGATTTCTCCTAGCAGAGATGGTCTGCAAGGTCTCATCCACACTGTCTGACCCAGATGCCCTGTGATTCATCGCTGTCACCAGTGGTTTTCCTCCATGGGAAACTAGCTGATTCTGGAGAGGCTCAAACCTGAATATTGGCCTGGATACCACTGTATTTCCAAGTGCAAGTGAGTGTTTCTTTAGCCAAGATGGCAGGTGTCAAATCCACCTCATTCCCAGATGCATTATTATAAATCTTCAAACAACACTTGTATAGAAAAGCAAAATGTTTATTAAATATGAGATTGTAACTTTCAACTAAGCATCACTGGCAACTATAATAGAGTAGCTAAGCAATTGGCTCTGTAGACAGACTGGTTTCCAATCCCCTCGGCTTTCAACCCCTAAGCTCCTTAAAGTTCAGTTTTCTCACCTGAAACTGGGGGGTGACAAGAGGATCCATTTCACAGGGATGTTGTAAGAACTAAACCAGATAACGCTTATAAAGAGAATTTGACTGTCCTGAAAGACACTAAACATTCTGAAAATGTTAGCAGTCACCATCATTTTTATTACAGTGTGTTTCCAAGGTGTGCTACGTGCTCAAAGAGGACAGCACGCATTCTCAGATCGATGGGCCCATTCTTCAGCTAAGAGACAAAGAAGAGCAACGTTCTCCTGCCAGTAGGGACAAAAAACTGATAAAATTAAACTGAGATGATCACAATGAGAACAATTCAAGAGATATTTCTGAAATAGAGGCAGTAGGACCTTGTGACTTCGTGTGTGGAGAGTGAGGAGAAAGAATCCGAGTTTTCGAGTCTACACTCTTATATGGATGGTGATGACATTACATTCCACGGGAAACATGGGAAAGGTTCATGAGAAAGGGCAAGGCGTTTAAAGGTAGTTTGTAAACAAAAATACACATATGGAAATGTTCTGAGTTTATTCATAATTGACAAAAACTGGAAATAAGTGAAATATCCTGAATATAGAATGAATAAATCAATTTCAATGTGTTCATGCCATATAATAGTGAATGAACAGCAATGAAACAAAATAAACTACTGAATATCATAGTCAAGATACTGACTGAAAATATCCAGATACAAAAAAAAACCTGAATGATAATATTATGATGATATTTATATAAAGTACAAAAACAGGCAAAACTAATCTATGACAGTATGATTCAAAATGGTGGTTACATTTAGGGGGTATTATCTGTGAGAGACCACAAGCAAGCCAGCCCTCTGGAGTCATGGAATTGTCCACATCTTGATCACAGTGGTGCTTACCCGGATGTATACATACGCAAAAAAAAAAAAAAATCATTGAGCTGTACATTTTAAATATATGCAATTTATTTTGCAAAAGGTTATACCTCAATTAAAAAGTAAATTTAAATAAATAGCACTGGGATAAATATTTGAGCAGTTCCTAAAAACAAAAAAACATGAGAGAAGTCGGCAATTCTGGAATGCACTGGAACCACAAGGCTGGAGGGATTATTTAGTACTCAAAATAAGTTTTTGGTTCTAACAGTCCTATCAAACACTGTTTAAGGTCATTCTTGGAATTAATAGTGGTTTTGGTGTTTGTCAAGCATGGTCCCAGTGGAATCTGTAATAAGCGTCCAGAAGGAGGTAGATGAAGAAGGCTGTGCTTCATAAGCTCTCTGTCATTATGAACCCCAAGGGAGCTTGGAAAAGCTGCGTGCATATAACAGGGCTACCACTAGAGGGCCTCACTGGGAGCTTCTGCCAGGTCCAGCCCAGGAGCTGTGGCTCTTAATGGCTTCCAAGAGATAACCTTTGTCACCACCCATCTTAATAGTGACCGATGAGCTTATCTCTGAACAAGAAC
This sequence comes from Camelus ferus, assembly GCF_009834535.1. Taxonomy (NCBI): domain Eukaryota; kingdom Metazoa; phylum Chordata; class Mammalia; order Artiodactyla; family Camelidae; genus Camelus; species Camelus ferus. The sequence goes on along the minus strand of NC_045704.1, from coordinate 55,213,175 downwards.
AGAGATGGTGTGTCAGCATGAGGTGGGACAATGCTGTAGATTCTTCTGGGGTGGCTTCGATTGAGCTGCTTCCTTTCCCAGGGCCTCACCTTTCTCCACCTTTCTCGGTGCAAAAAGAAAATAAACAAACAAAAAGCACAGCTCCCTCTAATCTTATAAATACCAAGATTCCATGATGCTCAAGTGCCCCTCTATTAACTGTTAATATCTGATAAATATTATATATGAGCATCTACTATGTATACTGGGGACACAGCAGCAAACAAGACTTTCTGTCTGTATAGAACTTACCTTCTAATGAGGGAGACACAGGAAGCAGGATGTGTTCAGACTGTAGTTAGTGATATGAAGAAAATGATTAGGTCTGATGTGGGAGGTGACAATTTTAGTTAGGGTTGTCAAGAACTGCCTCTCCAAAGAGGTGGCATTTAAATTGAGGCTTGAACAATGGGAGGAAAGCGGCCACCCCAAGAGCCTTGGGGAGAACAGGAAGAACAAGTGCCAAGACCAGGTAGGAAGTGCTACACTGGCTTCCCTGCCACCCAGCAGGAGCCACCTTTGAGGGATGACGGTTAGAAGTGCCTGGCCCAGCACTCTGCACCTTTTACTTGCTAACAAGAGGTACCAAGGCTCTCTGGTTTTCCATCTCTCCTTATCACAGGGAGGAAATATCAATTTTCCACCAGCAAACACCAGTATTTGGGGACTAAGCAACCCAAGAGTTAGAACTCAACAATGCGAGCAGAGAAATCTAATTGGATTTAGAAGTGCATTTGCTCAGAAAAGTAGCATATACATCTAGAGACAGTTCCAATGGGAAATAAATGATGAAATAGCAATTATATGTTGGGTCCTCAGGTGGAATTACTTGTATGGAAGCAGAAGGACTCTCAGCCCTTGTGCTGCCCCCTTCCCCAAGCTCCCTTAGCATCACGGGTTCACACCACCTCTTAGTAATATCACATTGGATTGCTACTGTTGGTTTACATGCCACTCTCTCCTCATTCGGGTATAAGCTGGTAGGGGCAGAAACCATGTCCAGCTTCTCTTGCTGAGTACAACTCCAAGTTCTAGCTGGCGCTCTATACACATTCAGCAAATACTGGAGAAATGAATGTGTGCACACATGTGTGAGTAAATGCATCAACTCAACTGATAGTTATTGAGTACCTACTATGTGCAGGTATTCCTCCAGATTTTGAGGACACAGAAGTAAGCAGAACAGTAAGAAAAAATATTCCTGACCTCACATAGCTTGCATAATAGTGGGGGATAGGGCAGACAGATGATAACATCAGTAAGTGAGAAGGCCAGGTGGCTGCTGTGGAGCAAGCAAGGGAGAGTTAACGGAGGATCCCATGGTGTAAGACCAAGTATGACTTATTAGGACTTGGCCTTGACCCAGAGATAAAAAGCTGTCCGACAGCCCTGAATGAAGGATTGTATGATCTGACTGGTATCTTTTTTATTGAAGTATAGTTAATTTACTATGTTGTGTTAGTTTCTGGTGTACAGCAAAGTGACTCAGTGTGTGTGTGTGTTGGGGGTGTGTAAAGGATTAGCAGATACAAACTAGTATATATAAAATAGATAAACAACAAAGTCTTATATATAACTGTATAACATAGGTAATTATATTCAATATCCTGTAATAAACCATAATGGAAAAGAATATGCCTTATATTTTTAAGTGATCAGTGATCAGGAAAACTCAACCTAGTATTAGAACTAAGGGCTAAGGTGTTCATTCTGCCCTGTATAAGCACCAAAAGAGGCACCCCTATGGGGGCAAGAATAAGAGAAACATGTATGAGCTCTCTCTGTGACCCAGGCAGAGAAAAAGTAGTCCAAATGGGACCCTAAAGGGACTGACTTCAGAGCTTACCTGCCATGGTACCAGCAAAATCATCGATCCCCTCACTCATTTTTCCCGTTTTATTGAGATACATGTGACATATAACATTGTATTAGTTTCAAGTGTACAGCACAGTGATTTGATATATGTATACATTGTAAAATGATCACCACAATAAGCTTAGTTAACATCCATCACCTCATATATTTATAATTTTTTTCTTGTGATGGGAAGTCTTAAAATCTACTCTCTCAGCAACTTTCAAATATACAATACAGGGTTGTCACACTAGAGTCACACTCATTTTTAAAGATAAATGCCCAGAGCAAAGAATGGCTGCCTAAAAGGTGAGCATTGCCGAATCTCAACCCCAATCTGAGGGTCACTTCAGAGCCCAGAAATCTCTGTCAGGGTTTCCAGGAGTGTGCAGAGACTGACAGGGCAGACAGAGCTTGTCTGGGTTATGAAGACTGCTCTGCAAAACCCCTTTTCAGCAGTCATGCAGGAGCCAGTGGCAAGGGGATGCCATCAGCTCGCCTGTATCCAAAGAGATGGCTCACCATGGCCACTTCTTTCTCTCAACCGACAAGCAAGGGGTCCTTCCTCTTTATCGGCATACACTGAAACAGAGATCTTAAGAACCCTCACATCCCTTTGTTAGCTGTCTTGACTTCCTCTTCTTGCCACGCCTCCCCTTTATCAGTCTCAGCAAGTCCCTGGACTTACCCCACAACTGTGGTCTGTGATTGATTTCCTTTAGAAGCTTTGTGTTTTTTAACTGTCTCTGCTGGTCACAGAGAAACCCCCATTTCAACTCTCTGGGTTTCCTTAGAGCCAGTCAGGGTCCATATCCCACTCCATCTCCCCCGCATCCTGTCGTGGGCACCTACTGGTTTTGCCTACCGGGCTGGACTTTCCTATGGGAACCACCTTCCACCTTGGGAGTACCTGAGGTTCGGGAGGGGCTCCTTGAGGTGTGGTCAGTGACCCAAGCCTGGCCAGTCCAAATCATGGTGATGAATTCAGGTAAAAGCCAGGCCCCTGAGAGCCACCCCTGGGACATTCGCAAATATTATTTGAAGAGGATGCTCTTTGCTCTGCCAGGATTGCTAAGTGGCAAAATGGAAGCTATAGCCACTGATGGGCCCTGACTCAGGGAAAGTCTGCCTGTGAATAAGTCCATCACAGAGGAAAACAGCTAGGGTATGAAGAGGAATAGTTTCATGGCCAGTCTATCAGAGCACCCAGAACCAGCCAAGCCTGAAGCCAATGCTGCCTGAACTCTAGATATAGGAGTTATGTGAGTATCCTATGGCAGCTATATCAAATTACTACAAATTTGACAACTTAAAACAACACACATTTATTCTCTTACAGTTCTGGAAGTCAGAAGTCTAAAATCAGGGTGTTAGCAAAGTTGTATCACTTACAGAGGCTTTAGGGGAGATTCTGTTTCCTTGCCTTTTCTAGTTCCCTGGCTTGTGGCCCTTTCCTCACATTATTCCATCCTTTTTCTTCCATCCTCACATCTATTTTTGTAGTCAAATCTTCATCTTTCCTTTATAAGGACGCTTGTGATTGATACCATTGGTGCCTCATCTCAAACCCTTAGTTTAATCAAAACCATTTTGCCATTTAAGGTAACATATTCATGGGTTCTGGGGATTAGGATGTGGACACCTTTGGGTGCAATTATTCAGCCCACCACAGGAGTCAATGCATTTCACTTTTTGTTTGAGCCAGTTTAGGCTGGGAATCTGTCACTTACAGTGGAAAGAGTCCATATACATATTCCTAAATCTACAACATTGTCCTACTTCCGGGGAATACACACACCATAGTATTCAGTTTATCCTGAGTTCCAGTTTTTTTGTATAACTTCAGTATTTTTTAATTTCAGCCAAAAGTACAGAGGAGAGGTTAGGAATGCAGATTTGGGATTCAGACAGCTTGGGTCTACATCCTGCCCTTTCCACTTACTAGATAAGCCTTTTAGGCTACAATCCTCTTGATCTGTCAGATGGAGATAATAAAAGCACCTGCTTCAGATGAAGACTGTAAAAATTAAATGAGATAATGAATGTACAGCGCTCACAGCACAAGGTCGGTGTTTGATAAACAACACTCTTTCCACTAGGACTGCAGACATGATTCCTTCCATCTGGCAGTACACTAATTTTACATACAATGTGTCTCAATTAATTGCTGCATTTTTATTCAGCTCCTTTAGAAATAGCTCCAGACGCAGAGAATCAATCTCAGTGAATCTTCTGGCCATCTTCATGTTAAAGGTTGTGTCAAGCCTTCCACAGAAAAGACAGTTGAACCAAATTTTTGTGAGTTGCCCATGCCTCCCCTCCTTTCCCTCTCCTCTACTGCTAACGTCACTCTGCCTCCAGAGTAATCCTATCCCTTTTGAGAGGTCTGTACTTTTCAGCCACTCTGGGCACAGTCTTCTCCATATCTATGTAATTTTTCTCTTTTCTCCAGTTTATCTAATAACCCCCTTTTCATGTTCTTACAAAAAATGTGATTGCTCCTCCCTTCTACCAAATTCCACTCACCACTTAATGCTCTGATTTAACTGCAGAAGCAATTTCAGCTTCACACTCCCTGGGCATCCCATTTGGGTGTAGGATGCCTCCCTGCATGGAGTCATGGAGTGTTCTGGCAGTTGGTGGTCCATGCCTCAACACATAACAGAGAACAACAGACAGTGACCTTACTGAGTGGTTCAAGTTGCACGGACTGTGGGCCAGCAAGAGGTGTTCATCTGTGACAAGTGACAGCTACACTGTGTGGCTCATGGAGGCTGATGTTCCCTGTATTTCATACCCCAGATGCAGGGTAACTGGAGGAAACACAACAGGGATTTCCTAGAGAAGGTCAATTAATACTGAACTTTCACCTGGACACCTGAACATCCCAACATCCAACCCACCCACTCTCTCCCCTCCACAAATTCAACCACAAAGAAATTTTTTGATGTTTATGCCTATACACTTAAGGAATTTAAAAAATTATTTTATACAATTAATCAAAATATACTTGTGGAAGACATTCTTATTTCTACCCAACAAGCTAGTAAATCCTATATGAATAAGGTAGAGAGTAGAAATGTCTTCATCTCATGGAAGGCATCAGGCTCCTTCTCAACTTCAGGTTGGTCTCAACTCCCAGGGTAATTCCTTCCCTCTCTGCCAGCAATTGGCCCAAGTGTAGACATGTAACCAAGTTCTGTCCAATGAAACAGGAGGAGAATTCTACTGGGAAGCTTCTCTTTGCTGATAAAACAGTAGAAAGAGCCTCAGGTGGACAAACTCTTTTTGTTTCCCTGAGTTTCCACTTGGAAAGGGAGGTTTGGTGCTTGGAGCATGTCAACCATTTTTTTCCCATGAAGTAAAGGCCAAAAATAATCTTAGAGACACTGAACCCACTGACCTCACTGAGCTGCTAAAACAACTTCTTGTTATGTGACACATTTAAATACCTCTATTATGTAAGCCACTATTAGGTATTTTGTTGCTTGCAGCTGAATGCATTCTAAATGATATACCTACCATTTAACTCTGCTCTCTAGGTAGACTGGTGAGCAAAACTTAACCCTCTCTATGCCTGCCTTAAAACTGTGTATAGATATGGTGGTAGCATCAGTCTTCTTACTGAACAACTTCTTAAATAAAGTCAAGTGTTAAGAATTCCCCCAAATGGTAGTTATGTATCTTTGGGTGCTCTGTTCCTCCATTGAGCTGATTGAACAAGACCTTTACCTCCCCTTCGCAGTCTATTAAGCGCATTGCTGAGTTCTCATCATCCAAATATTACAGTACTCAATTATCTCCCTCCCTTTTCCCTGTCTTGGCCATGCAGCAAAGTCTCTTGACCACAGCTTGCTATGTAGAAATGAACAGAAGGCAAGAAAAAAAATCCTAAAATTCCCAGCTGTGATGTAGGAGGAAAGCCCCAGCATGGAGCTGGTTTCAAGAGAAAATGGAAGGACTAGAATCAGAAGCTCTATTTCCCATGGACATTGCTAATTTAAAACGGCAGCTTAATCACACACTCGCCAGTTTAGTCTGTAACTAACAGATGATTTTTTACACTGTGGCCTTGCATCTGATAAGGAAATTAGAAATCTGAATATAATGTTGTCAAAGGTCAAATTAAAAATATTATATGGGGTCTTTGGGTCGGGAGGGGGGAGTTGTTGACCTAAGGCCAAAACATTTTACAACTTCTATAAGGCACAACTACAAAAAATGTTAACATGCCTGGTGATACCTAGACTTAAATGAGCATCAGCTCACAAGAAGGGGAGTCTGGTGGAACTGTAGCTGGAAATCAGATATTCCACATGGAGGAAAGTTCTAGAAACACAGCCACAGGCTCCCAAATGCAGATGCAGGTCAACTACCAAGAAACAGGCCAGTAGTTCATGTCTCAAAAGGTGTCATGAAATGAAATTCATTCCCTTGGTAAGTTTACTAGCTTCCAAGGGCTGACCCCTTAGGATTAGAGGCTCAGAAAACTGATTTTTCTAGCACAGAAAGATCAGTTCCTTCTTAAGATGTGGAAACATATTACTGAAGCTCATGAGACTTGTTATAAAACTGAAATGTCAACTTCTTGATGCAAAATGATAAATGACTGGCAAAGGAACTTTTAAAAGTTTTCCCAATTAATCCAGTCTCTTTGTAAAGTCTAACATACAAAAGGGCCAAATCAATTTTATCTTGAAGTTTAGTGAACTCAGAAGGCACTGTATTTGTAGAGCATCGCATGAGATAACCTGACCCAGCCAATGCACCTTGACAATAAACCAAAGTCAACTGACTTGACTTCCTTCAACCATCTCCACAAGGGATGCCCTTGCCAGTGGGACCAGAATCTCCCAAGTTGGTTGGCAATGCCGCTCTCCCCTGGGCATAGTCTGGATGTCCATTGTGAAAAACTGCCTCCAGAGACTCCTTTCCTTTCTCTCTGCTTCCATGAACAGATTAAAATCATTTTGACCAACACATTTTTCATTAGATATGTTTATTAATTCAATCTCATTGAAGATTGCTGAGATGTCTTGTAGCCTAGAAGCCATATCCTCTTTTCCAGTTGTTAAGAACCATTATGTATTGATTTTAGGGCCTAAAGCTGAGAGTTTAATCTTGTTACACTCTTTACCTCTTGGTTAATGTCCCACAAAACTTTCCAAATGGTTTCTATAAACTTCACATTAGACCCTGAGTCCCACATTGGATCAGTAACACATGGCTAGCATGGTTCTATTTCTACCTGTTCATTCACTCATGCCTTTCTTCCTTCCCTTACTCATTCATACATTCAAGAGATACTCACTGAGTAACTGCTAAGTACCAAATATTGTTCTAGGCACTAGGAATACAGCAGGAAACAAAACATTCTTGTCCTCATGGAGTTCCTGTTTTATTTGGAGGAGACAGACAGTACACAAATACTTGTAATATGTCAAATAGTGAGAAGCAATATGGAGAAAAATAGAGCAGGGATGGTGTATATAGATTTCTGTGGGTATAGTGTGCAGTTTCTAAAGTGTGGCACTGGAAGCACTCATTAAAAAGATACTATTTAAGCAAAGACCTAGGGAGATGTGCAAGCCATGAGGAAATCTAAAGAAAGAGAGTTCCAGACAAAGGGCAGTATGTGCAACTGGAGCAGGATGGGCAGGGGAGAGAAGCAGGAGGTGAGGTCAGGGAGTTAATAGTGAGCTAGATCAAGTAGGACCAATGTCTGTGTCTATCCACTACCAGATGCACGGACAAAATTAAAACATATCATTGATGGAAATGTTCTCCTCCCTCTGGTCCATGTAGACAGGTGGGTGGGCTCTGGTTCTTCAAATACCATATTAAACAAACTTAAGGCACAAGCTATTCCCATATTCATTCAACCAATATGGTTGAGCACCTACCATGTGTCAGCCTTTGTGCTGGGCCTGGATGATACCTTGGTTGAGATGAGTTTATAGTCTAATGGGGTAGACAGACCTCAAGCAAATAACTACTTGATCCCAATTAAGATAAGGGCTCTTCCAAGAAAGAGACTATCAGATGCCTCAAGAGATAGAGGCTAATTAGGGAGGTCAGGAGAAGGCTTTTTAGGGAACAAACATTTAAGTGAAGATCCAAAGATGAGATGTTAATGAGGAAAAGGAAGAAAAAGATGCAAGGGAAAGGAATTGCCTCAAAAAGAGGGAAGAGGGGTGCAGAAAGACTGGATAGAAAGGGCAGTGTGGGCACCACACAATCCCCATGATGTGAGTTCTCCTTGTTGCAACAAATCAATAAACCTAACTTTGACTATGGATGTATTCCTGGTGGTATTTCACTGCAGGGCATTAACAATATGAATTGGTACAACTACTGTGAAAATTGTTTGCCAATACCTACCGAAGCTGAAAATATGCATGTCCAATTTTTATCCTAGGTGTACACCCAGCAGAAATGAACATGTGTACCTCCAAAACTGTACAAAAATGTTCAAAGTGGCATTACTCATAACAGGGGAAAAAACTGGAAGCAACACAAATTTCATCAATAGTAGAAAAAAATAAGTAAATTATGGTGCATTGTCACAATAAGAATTCTATACAACAATGAAAGGAATGAATTAAAGCTACACGGAACTATAGATAAATTTCCCAAAACTAATATTGAGTTAAGAAAAAAGCTAGACATGAAAGAAGATTCTATATGATTTCAATTATATTAGTTTCAAAAACAGACAAAATTGATTTATGTAGTAGAAGTCAGAATAGTGGTTACCTGGAGGAGACACATAGAGAGGCTGCTGAGAATCTGATAAAGGGTCTTTTTTTTTTTTTTATCTGAGTGGTGGTTATATCAGTGTGTTTAACTTGTGCTAATCCATAAAGCTGTATACTTATGAATTATATAATTGTCAGGATGATGTTAACTCAATTAATGAAGTTGGTTTAAAAATTACTTATTCAATCTAAAAAAAAAAAACATAAATACAAAACAGAAACAGACTCATAGACATAGAATATAAACTTGTGGTTGCCAAGCGGGAGGAGGGTGGAAAGGGACAGACTGGGAGTTGGAAATCTGTAGATACTGACAGGCTTATGTAGAATAGATAAACAAGATTATACTGTATAGCACAGGGAAATATATACAAGATCTTGTGGTAGCTCACAGTGAAAAAGAATGTGACAATGAATATACGCATGTTCATGTATAACTGAAAAATTGTGCTCTACACTGGAAATTGACACAACATTGTAAACTAACTATAACTCAATTAAAAAATGTTGAAAAAATTACTTATTCACACCTTGTTTGGTATTACTTATAAACTGAGATAAACTGAATTATTACATGTTTTCACTTAACGGACTTTATTGAGCACCTACTATGTGCCAGGCACAATGAAGATACAAGAGCTCCCATGCAGTGCATGGCCCTCTCCTCATGGATCATTCCTTTACTGTCAAAGAGGGGACAGTATATAAAAATAAATGCATAGTAAAAAAAGCATAGAAGAAACAAAGTAAAACAAAAGGAAGAGAGAAATAACAGAAATTCTTAGAGGCAGCCTCAACATCGTGTGAGTTCATGTATATTGCATGTGAAAGGAAATATTAAAATGATACATTTGACTATCACAAACAGATATACTGAAGCACATTGCACTGATAACTTATAAATTGCAATGTGCCTCATAAAATGTTGATGTGGTTATATGTAATATATTTTCATCTCAAAATTTATTGCTAAATTATTTAACAGTTTAAAACTGTGTGTATAGATCACAATTTTGTCAAAGTTGCAAAAAAAGTTTCTATTTAAAAAATTAATTTATTTGGATAATTTTTTCCTTCTTGATTTTTAAAAATCTTAAAATATGGGGGGTAATTATCTTCCATGCTTCTATTTTAACTGTATCACCTATCCACTTAGAGATCTCTTCCATCTACAGCTCATGTACTCATAGACTAGAGTCCTGCCAGCCTAGACTCACATTGTGACTCCACCACAGCTATGTGCTAAGTTAGGCAGAGACTTAGGAAAGAGAATTTTAGTTCAACAGTTAAGAGCTCAAGCTCCAGACACCAAGAGTCTGGTTTTAACCTTCAGCTCTGCACCTATTTTGTGACCTCATGCAAGTCCTTAACCTGCCTGTTCCCAGTTTCCTGCTCTGCAAAATGGGGATAACAAAAACAGCACCATCCTCATAGTTTTATGAGATTAAATGAAAAAAAAAATGAAAAGCGTAGCATAGTTCTTGGCACAATCATGGGTTCTTTCCCTCTTCACATGACTTCTGCTATCTGAAATCACATCTTCTTCTCTCATTCCCAACCCTCAGTCCATGCCATCTGGAGGCAAGCAAAAATGCAATGGAAACCTGAGCATGTTAGTCAAGCATCATACAGTTGCAACTAACAGAATCCTAAGAGTCAATACAGTTTAAGCAAAAAAGGTAATTAGTGGCTCTTGTAACTGTAAAATCTAGGGGTAAAGGCCAGGACCAAGGGACTCAGCACATCAGCAGGACACTCTCTATTTCTGTGTGGTTCTGTCTTTCTACGTGTCTCTGTATTTGTGTATGCCTCTGTCGGCCCCACTTTCCTGCATGCTGTCTCCATGTTATGTCAAAGATGGCCATCATCAACTCTAGGCTTACCTGTTTACCAATGCCAGAGAAAAGACAATGTCTTTTTTCTAGTGGTTCCATCAAAAGTCCCAGGAGTGTCTCTGAATGGGCTTATAATGGGTCACATTTCTATGCTTGAACCAATCATTGTGGCAAGGGGACCCTTGGAGCTTCGATGGTGAATTCAACCCCAACCCAAGGAGATGAATAAAAATTAGAGCAGGAGTGGTTCCCCAAAGGAAAGTGAAATTACTAAACTGCCTACACCAGGTGAATTTCCCCAAGAAACAGTTAACATTCTTTGGCCCATTCCCCAAATCATTCCTATAATAGGAAGTTTTCTAGGTAGAGTTCATAGTGATTAAGTCAAATCATAGCTATCTGATAGCAGAGCTGGGAAATGACTGTGTGCAACCCCCTCATCTTACAGATGAGAAAACTGAACCTCAAAGAGGGAAAGGGAGTCATCTGAGACCACACAGTTGATTAGTGACAGTGACAGGAAAAAAACAAAATCTCTGGGTACCTGGTCCACTGTATTTTGTGCTTTTTCCCCCCCATTCAAGTATATCTGGTTAATATCTGCCTGCATCATCTCTTTTAGAAGAGTCTTGATATGAGCAGAAACTACAGGTGATGCCCAACAGCTGAATAATCCTTGTATACCCTCTCCAGGATGAAGAACATCCCATAGTGAAGCCTAATACACACCCTTCAATGCTCAGTGTAAAGCACTCATGGATTTTCCCAAGGACTGTGACAAGGGAAAGATGAGATTTCAATGGAATTCTTTGGCTACTGTCATATTCTAATTGAAGAGCAAGATGATCTGCCTTTGTGAGAGCATCACGAGGGTAGCAAAGGGGGATTCTTTGAACTTTTCATTCTCTACCTTGTCTGGCCAATGGTATCATGAAAGGCCCCTGAGATAGAAAGGAACTTCAGCTTCTTATCTGGCTATGCTTAGGATGGGATGGACTCCAGGCAACCTTGGAGTTAAACCTTATTCACGTTTAACTTCAATGAATTCAACAATTTGCACTCAAAACAGAGAGGGAAAAAAGTAAGCAGTGTAGGTGATTCTGCAGTTTTTCACTGAAAAAAAATACCTGCTCTAAATTGACTGTGTAAGGAAAGGTATAAATCTGTTAAGTAACACCTTTATTCAGAGTTCAACCCCAAACAATGCAATCAGATTTAATGCTGGCAGGAAAGCTGTCTGAGTTGGACTTATCAAGAAATAAGATGGCTAATCTCCAAAGGAATTTGGAAGGAATTTTGGCTATGCAAGGTATTCACCTTAAGTGCTGACTCTGGTAACTACATCTAAGATGCAACGGCATTCTATAAAATGGACAGCACAGAGAAAGGTCACAAACAGCATAATTAGCTGATAACAATAGCTAACACTTTGTAGCATTGTTCTAAGCATTTTTACCTCTATTCACTCATTTAATTCTTAAAAACAACCCTAAGAAGTCAGAAGTCAGATGTCTTTATAGATGAAGGAAATATGACCTGCCCAAAGTCATACAGCTAATAAGTGGCAGAAACCAGGGCATTAAGATATAAATATGTGTTTTGTTCTCCCTACCGCATATTAGGTTTCTCTTTGCAAGCCCTGAAAGGTAACTGTGTCTTTGTATAACATTGTCTTGGGTGTGTTTTTGTGGGCCAGAGATGAAAACAGGTTTGCCAAGCAGAGAAGATAATGTCCTTCCCAGCTATTTTTTCAAGAGCCTTGCCTCTCTGAGGGATGATGTGGTGAGTTACACTTCACTGAGAGAAGAAGAGAAAGTTGCTTGAACTTTTACAAGTAACTTGAATTGAGGACAGGCAAATATTTATCCAATAAGATGACAAGGACAAAGTCCTTCAGGGTTTCCACAAAAGCTGATCCATGCCTGGTAGTTGTCAGTAGCTGGGGTGGTAATTGAATAGCTAAAGCTTTAGCCCTGAGAACCACAGTGACACTCAAACTTGGCACAGAAGCCTCTGGATTTTGCCTTCAAGTGAACATCAGGGCTGGGACAATGAACTTGGAAGTGGTAACCTGTGTAGTCCAGAGACAGGTGGAAACTTCTGTGAAAATGCTGTCCTGCAAAGACGTCCGAGCCTTTATATGACCCTACAGGGGTAAGATTGGGAGTGGAAGAAGCTCAGGTAAGGATAAAGATTGAATTTTCTGCTCTTACAGATTAAACATGATTTGGATAACTAAAAGAATGTGACATTTCTTGCCTTGTGGTGTTGTGGAATAAAATACATCCTTGCTACATAGATAATAAGGAGCAAATTTCTGAGAGAGGGGACCAGAATTAAACTTAGTAAGAAAGCAGTGGAAAGAAGGTCCTGGGGAGGTGAAGGAGGTGATGAAACAAATCAGGCTTCCACATAGATAACATTACTGAACAAGGCAAGATAAGGGAACAAAGGCATATCCTTGGTTGACTAGAGATAGGGGAACAAAGAAGAGACCACTGTGGGTGGCCTCTAGAGAGAGTGATGGGCCCAAGGAGGGATAACATTACTGAACAAGGCAAGATAAGGGAACAAAGGCATATCCTTGGTTGACTAGAGATAGGGGAACAAAGAAGAGACCACTGTGGGTGGCCTCCAGAGAGAGTGATGGGCCCAAGGAGGGAGGGGAGCTTCATGATGTAAGGGAATGAGGGGGAAACTGGGGGGAAAAAGTGTTAAGCATGTATAATCAGTGCACTGCTTTAAATCTGCCTGCTTGGTATGGCTTCTTCCCCACCACTGATGACTGATAGAAAAGACAGGATTGCATATAGATGGGGAGTTTGATCTCTCTGGGAATTACTATAGATGCCTAGACTGTCCGTGATGAAAACTGATGTCATAATATGCATAATGCATGCTGGGGTGGGAGGACAACAGAAGACTGGTAGAGAAAGTGAGTGAGGCAGAGCTGGAAGGCCAGGGAGCCAATGGGCTCAGGTTGCCTAGCATCCCAAGGACATAACCAGGGACCAATGGGAGAAGCACTCTGTACTGTGATTTCATCAGGATTGAGTAGGAGATGCCAGTTTTGAGATCACAGAAGTGTGGAGACTCCAGGCTGACTCCCAATCCTAGAGTTAACTGGTAGGAAAAACAGACCACAGTGCATGGAGGAAAGGGAAGGAAAAGAGCCTAAAACTTCCATGAAATCAACAGAAAAAAATACATAAATCCAAAACTGATGGAACAGCAATAAGAAACAAAGATTGGTATTTTTGTCAGATTTCAACACTCCTCTCTCAATTATTGATAAGCCATGTAGACAGAAAATCAGTAAGAAGATAGAAGACTTAACACCAGCAACAAATTTAACCTAATTGACATTACTAGAACACTCAACAACAGAATATACATTCTTTTCAAGTACTCATGGAATATATAACAAAATAGATCATACTGTAGGGTATAAAACAAGACAACAAATTATAAGGATTCAAGCCATACACAGTATGTTCTCAAACAATAGTGAGATTAAATTACAAATCAATAATTAAAAAGATATCTAGAAAATCTTCCAAATATTTGGAAATTATATAACACACTTTAAACAACCCATAAGTCAAAGAAATCAAGAATATTCTAAACTCAATGAAAATGCAAATTCAATTTATTCAAAATTTGTTGGATTCAAACAAATTTATAAGGAAAATTTATAGCACTAAAATGCTTATATTAGAAAATTAGAAAGGTCTCAAATCAGTTACTTCATCTTCCACTATAAGAAAAATAAGAGCAAATAAAACCTAAAGTAAGCAGAGGAAAGGAAATAAATGGAAATCAGTGCATTAGGAAACAAAAAATAACACAGAAAAACAGTAAAACCAAAACCTGGTTCCTTAAGAAGCTCAATAATGTTGCAAACCTCTATTCACTAATCAGGAAAAAAAAGAGGGAAGACACATACTTCCAATATTAGAAATAAGACAGGTGACATGAGTACAGGTTCTATATATAGTCAAAAAGGATAATAAGGAATATTGTGAACAATTTTATGCTAATAAATTTGACAACGTAGATTAGATGGACAAATGACTCAAAGACATAAATTTTCCAAGTTTACTTAAGAAAAGCTCGATTATCTGAATAGCACAATATCAAACAAACTTCTTATTAAATATTTCTGCAAAGAAAACTCCAGGTTCAGGTAACTTCACAGGGGAACTTCTGCCAAATATTTAAGGAAATAGTAATACTAATTCTAGACAAACTCTTCCAGAAAGTTGAAGAGAAGGGAATATTTAGCACATTCTATGAGGCCCATTAGTCTGGTTTAAAAAAGAGAGAGGGGGCATACAAAAACAGAAAACTACAAGCCAGTGTCTCTTATGAATATAGATGAAAAAAATCTTAACAAAATGTGAGCACATTAAATCCAACAATGTATAAAAAACATACTACATCATGCCCAAGTGAGGATTATCTCAGGAATGGAAGTTTGGTTTAACATTTGAAAATCAGTCAAAGTAATTTATGGTAATTAGAATATTTTAAAGGAAAAAACATAATCATTGCAGTTGATGCAGAAAAAGCATTCAACAAAATCCAGCATTCATTTCCGATTTTTAAAAAAAGAAAGAAATCTCTCAGAAAACTAAGAATAGAACTCCTCAATCAGATAAAGGACATCTACCAAAATAATATAGCTAACATAATTCTTATTGGTAAAAGACTAAATATTTTACCCCTAAGTTCAGCCAGTGAACTAAGGAAAGAAAAATAGACATCCAGATTGAAGTAGATCTACTTTATTAACCAGTGAGAAGACCATCTATGAAAAAATAATTTATTTTTTAAAACATTTTTAAAAATCCCATATAACCTACAAAAAAAGTTACTGGAACTAATGTAAGAATTTAGTAATAATGCAGCATTCAAGATCAGTATATTTTAAAATTGTATTTCTACATACCAACAAGAAATAATTGGAACTTGATATTTAAAAACCAATAGCTTCAAAAACTTTGAAATATATAGACAAAAGATATGCAAAACATGTACACTGAAAACTATAATACATTGCTGAGAAATATTAAAGGTCTAAATAAATGGAGAGCTACATCATGCTTATGAACTTAAAAACTCAATATTGTGAAGATATAAAATCTCAGATTGATATGTAGATCCAACCCATTCCTAATAAAAATCTCAGCAGACTTTTTTAGAAATTGACCACCTGGTTCTAAAATTCATTCAGAAATGCAAAAGACCTAGAATAATCAAAATAGCTGTGAATGAGAAGGGAAAATGTTGGAATACTTATATTACCTGACTGTAAGACTACCTGTAGACAATAATCAAGACAGTCTGGTATCAGTGAATAGGTAGACAAACAGATCAGTGGAAGAGAATAGAGAGCCCAGAAATAGACCTGTGCATGTATGAACAATTAATTTTTTTACAAACACTCAAAGGTTATTCAATTTAATTGAGAAAAGATAGTCTTTTCAACAAATGATGCTGAAACAATCATACAATATACATATATTCATATATACATTTATACACACATGCCAGTATATTCCATACCTAGCTCCATACACAAAAATTAATACAAAATGAACAGAAAGCATTGAGCCCCAATGAGTTCACTGGTAAACTCTACCAAACACTTAAGAAAGATATTGTATCAAGTATGTACACTTTCTTTCAGAGGATAGAAGCAGAGTAAATACTTCCTAACTCACTCTATGGGGCCAGCATCACCTTAATACCAAAACCAGACAAAGAAATTATAAGAAGAGGAAAAAGAGAGCAATATCTTTCATGAATATAGATACAAAAGTCCTCAACAAAACATTAGCAAAACAAATCCAATAAGGTATAAAAAGGACAATCTATCATGAGCAAGTAGGAGTTATCCCAGGTATTAAGGCTGGTTCAACTTTTGAAAATCAATTACTGTAATCCATCACATCAACAGACTGAAAAAGGAAAATCACATGATTATACCAACACATACAGAAAAAGCATTTGACAAAATCCAACAGCCATTCATAATAAAAACTTTCAGCAAACTAGGAACAGACGGGAGCTTACTCAACTTGATAAGAAGTAACTACAAAAATTCTACAGCTAATATCATATTTAATGGTGAAAACTTTGAAGCTTTCCCACTAAGATAAGGTACAAGGGAAAATATTCTCTCTCACCAGTCCTTTTCAACATTGTTTTGGAAGTTCTACTTAATGCAATAAGACAATTAAAGGAAATACAGAGTATACAGATTGGTAAGGAAAAAAATAAAACCACCTTTTCCCATAGATAACATGATTGTCTTCATAGAAAATCCAAAAGAAGAGACAAGAAAACTCTTGGAACTAAGTGATAACAGTGAGGTTGCAGGACACAAGGTTAATATATAAATGTCAATTGCTTTCCTATATAGCAACAATAAAGAAGTGGAATTTGAAATTAAAAATACACTACCATTGCAGTTCAGATCTTTTGAGCATGAGCTGCCATTTTCCTTGCTTGACCCTGCAATAAATGCTATAATTTCCTTTATCAAAACCAACAAACAACAATAACCACAGTACCATTTACATTAGCACCCCCAAAAAATAAATCAGGAATAAATCTAGCAAAAGATTTACAAAGTCTGTATGAGGAAAGCTACAAAACTCTGATGGAAGAAATCAAAGAAGAAGTAAATAAATGGAAAGATGTTCCATGTTCATGGATAGGAATACTAAAAATTGTCAAGATGTCAGTTCTTTACAACTTGACCTATAGAGTCAATGCATTCCCAAATCAAAATCCCAGCAACCTATTTGATAGATTTTGAGTCTAAAGTTTCTATGAAGAGGCAAAAGATCCAGAATAACCAACAAAATACTGAAGGAAAACAACAAAGTTTCAGGACTAACACTACTCAACTTCAAGACTTACTACAAAACTAGATTAAACAGGACAATGTGGTATTGGTGAAAGAATTGACAAATAGATCAATGGAACAGAATGGAGATCCCAGAAATAGACCCCCATAAATATAGCCAACTGGTCTTTGACAAAAGAGCAAAGTGCATTCAGGGAGCAAAGATAGTCTTTTCAACAAATGGTGCTAAAACAACTGAACATTCACATGCAAAAAAAATTAAAAAGATACATTTTTTATGAGATCGCTCATATGCAGAATCTTAAAAAAAAAAAAAACCATAAATACAAAACAGAAACAGACTCACAGACATAGAATACAAACTTGTGGTTGCCAGGGGGATGGGGAGTGGGAAGGGACAGATTGGGATTAAAATGTAGAATAGATAAAACAAGATTGTACTGTGTAGCACAGGGAAATATATACAGGATCTTGTGGTGGCTCACAGTAAAAGAGAACGTGACAATGAATGTATGTATGTTCATGTATAACTGAAAAATTGTGCTCTACACTGGAATTTGATACAACATTGTTAAAATGACTGTAACTCAATAAAAAAAAGTTAAAAAAATAAAATAAAATAAAATTTGAAAAAAAATTAAAAAGAATCAGCAAGAATCAGCACAGACCTTACACCCTTTATAAAAATTAACCCAAAATGGATCACAGACCTAAATGTAAATCACAAAACTTTAAAAATCCTAGAAGATAACATAGGAAAAAACCTAGATGACCTTGGGTTTGATGATGACTATTCAGTTATTAACACAAAAGGCCCAATGCATGAAATAAATAATTGATAAGGTAGACTTCATTAAAATTAAAAACTTCCTTGTGAAAGACAATGTCAAAAGAATGAGAAGTCAAGACACAGACTGGGAGAAAATATTTACAAAATACATATTTGGTAAATGACTGTTATCCAAAATATACAAAGAAGTCTTAAAACTCAGCAATAAGTAAACAACCCAACTTTAAAAATGGGCCAAAGACCTTAACAGACACCTCACCAAAGGAGATATACAGGTACCAAATAAGCATATGAAGAGATGCTCATACTCCACATCATATGTCATCAGGGAAATAAAACAACAGTGAATATCACTACAAGACTATTAGAATGGTCAAAATCTGGAACAATGACAACACCAAGTGTTGACAAGGATGTGGAGCAACAGGAATTCTCCCTCATTGCTGGTGGGAATGCAAAATGGTATAGCCACTTTGGAAGACAGCTTGGCAGTTTCTTACAAAACTATACTGTGTGACCCAGCAATTGCACTCCTTGTTATTTACTCAAAGGAGTTGAAAGCTTATGTCCAGAAAAAAGCCTGCACACGGATGTCTACAAGCAGCTTTATTCATAATTCCCAAAGCTTGGGGGCAAGCAAAATGTACCTTAGTAGGTGAATGGATAAAATAAACTGTGGAACATCCAGACAATGGAATATTATCCAGCCGTAAAAAGAAATGAGCTAGTAAGCCATGAAAATTCATGGAGGAAACTTAAATACATATTTAACTAAAAGAAGCCAATCTGATAAGTCTACATACTGTATTATTCTAAATATATGACATTCTGGGGGAAAAAAAAACAACCAATGGAGATAGTAAAAAGATCAGTGGTTGCCAGGGGTTAGGGGAGAGGGAAGGATAAATAGGCATAGCACAGAGGATTTTTAGGACAGTAAAACTACTCTGTATGATACCATAATGATGGATACATGTCATTACACACATGTCCAAACCTATAGAGTGTACAACACCAAGAATGAACTTTCATGTAAACCATGCACTTTGAGTGATTATGATGTGTTAATGTAGGCTTATCAATTGTAACAAAGGTACCACTCTGGCGGGGGATGTTGATAATGGGGGAGACTATGCATGTGTGAGGATAGGGAGTATATGAGAAATCTCTGGACTTTCCCTTCAGTTTTGTTATGAACCTAAAACTCTAAAAAAGGAAAGTCTTAAAAAAAAAAAAAGCAAAAATGAGGGGAAAAAAGTATTAGTATAATCCTACCTGTCACAGTCATAAAGGTCCAGAAATAAAGCTAGGTCTCATCTGAAGATAGGCCCCACAAATGGATCTAAGGAGTGGGGAGATGGAGAGACAGCAGAGTATAGACTAAGAGCTTGAGTTTGGGAGATGGACAGAAATAGGTTAAAATCCTAGCTTTGCCATTAGCTAGTTGTATGACCTTGAGCAAGTGCCTAGCCTTCAAGTTCTTAGATTCCTCCTCTATAAACAATGGTAGTGCACTAGTCTCCTAGGGTGGCTGATGGGACCAACTAAGATGATGCAGAGAAA
Source organism: Camelus ferus (assembly GCF_009834535.1). Lineage (NCBI taxonomy): Eukaryota > Metazoa > Chordata > Mammalia > Artiodactyla > Camelidae > Camelus > Camelus ferus. The sequence continues at coordinate 55,193,459 of NC_045704.1, read as the reverse complement.
GACTGGAGAATCATATTCTCTATACAGTAATCACATGGCAGCTTTTTTAAAAGAAATAGAAAATATAGCAAAAGTCTGGGCCAGAAGAGGATGCTGAGCATAGATACTTACTTGGTCACTAGAGATGAAAGTGAACCCCTAAGGCAGTATGCACAGCAGTGTGACCCTTGAGTACCTGGTTCTTTGCTAAAACTTGAGAGGATTAATGGGCTTGGTTCTGTTTTTCAGAATGAAATCATAATAGGAAAAAAAAGTATAAAGACTCTCTTTTTCTTTTTTTTTTTTTAAATAATCTAGCTAAATGTGTTACTCTTCCTAAGTGAGTTGCTAATGGAACCATTCCTCTGGCCACAGCATGTTCTTAGCAGAACTGTCACAAATGTTCAGAAACAAGAATATCCCTCTATTGATGAGGATGTCCTGTCCTTGAAAAGTAAACCATCTGGGGGACAAATGGTAATGCTAGGGGACAGTAAGTAATCTGGTCACAGTAAGGGACAGACAGACATAAAACCAGACATATTTGTTTGCAGAAAGCAGCAGATGCAAGTCTGAGCTTACCTTCGAAGGTCATGCTCCTTGTAAAGTTCTTTTCTTAGTTGTTGTCTTGCCTGTGTTGTCTTATTATCTGGCTCTTTACAGAAAAAATTTGCCAACATCTGCCCTAAAAAGTCAAATAACCTTTAGGTAGGCTTGCTAGTCAGTACTGTAGCATGACATTGAAGGATATGCAGGGATCAAATCATTACAGTGTACACTTTAAATATCTTAGAATTGTACTTGCCAACTATATCTCAATAAAACTGAAAAAATAAATAAAATAAAAGTCTGCACCAGAAAAAAATGAAAACAAAAAGAAAGCATATGTCAAAATCTTTTCATTTTATTTCCAAATTTCAGCTAGACAGACAGACAAATTAATTGGTTGATGGATGGATGGATGGATAGATGGATAGATGGATGGATGGATGGATGAATAGATAGATAGATAGATAGATAGATAGATAGATAGATAGATAGATAGATAGATAGATAGATTTAAAAAAAAAAAAAAAAACAAGACTAACTGCCAGTAACTATGGCTGAGGAAATGCATGACTTTCCTTCAGGAAAGGTTTGTGTAGACTGCTTCCATTCCTAATGCAGAGTTAACAGAAGGGGAAGATGCTGAGCCAAAGGGTAAAATATCTTGAGATCTCCTTTGCCCACAGCTTCATCCTTTTGGTTCACTTTTCCTTTGGTCAGGCTCTTCCCACACAACACTGAGAACTGGATTTGACCCTGTCCCTGACTGGGACGGCAGCTACTTCCTGAAAGTTCCAAAGGACACTTGGAGGCTCTCTTTGAGAGTGACTTAAGTAAATGCAAGGAGAGCAGGGAAGCTACACAGACGTTCATTGCAGAATTCGTTAATGGCAACAAAGTAGAAATTACCTGAATTTTTAAAGACAGAGTGTGCTTAAAAAGGGCTTAAATCAAGCCACACAATGACTACTCTGCAATCATTGGAAATGGAGAGAATGTTGTACACTTGTCAAGAAGGGAAGACATCCATTGTATATTGTTCAAAGAACAAATCTGGCCCCAAACAGCATGTACAATATGATTTATTGTTTTAAAAGATATAAATGTATGAAAAAATTTGGAAGCAAAGCATCAACTTGATATTAATTACTATCACTAAATAGTGAATTTTTATTTTCTTCTTTGTGATAATCTGGTTTTCTTTATTCTAGTTGTTCTACAGTAGGTATGAACAACTTGTATTATAAATAAAGTTAAAGAAAATTTATAAAGGCTTTCCTCAGAGGGAGCTGTGTTATATTAGCTGTTTAGAGACAGTAGCATGACTTTATCTCACAATATATGTATCTACATCAATATAGACTTTTTATAAGAAGTATGTAGTATAAACACTCCCTGCAATAGTCTACTGCATCCATGTCATTATAAACCATTTTATATGAAAAGAAACTTCCCCAAAGAGGACAGGCTGTCATAGAGGAGTCAAAAAGAGCATGAAAGAAAGATTAGGAGTGTATGTGCTTGCTATGAAAAATATTGATGAGTCTAATTAGCTCTCTTTCAGAACAATGTTGACACAATTAAGACTCATTTGACACAAATATAAACCAGTATTTCACATGATAGCATATAGACTAACCGTATGACCTTCTATCCAAAGATTATGCCATATCATATATCCAGAGAAAACTGTAATTCAAAAAGATATATGTACCCCAAAGTTCATAGCAGCACTATTTACAATAGCCAAGACATGGAAGCAATCTAAATGTCCATTGACAGATGACTAGATAAAGAAGTTATGGTATATTTATACAATGGAACACTACTCAGCCATAAAAAAGAATGAAATAATACCATTTTCAGCAACATGGATGGAACTAGAGATTATCATACTAAGTGAAGTAAATCAGAAAGAGAAAGAAAAATACCATATGCTATCACTTATATGTGGAGACTAAAATATGACACAAATGAACTTATTTATAAAACAGAAACAGACTCACAGACATAGAAAACAAACATATGTCTACCAAAGGGGGAAGGAGGTGGGGCAGGAATAAATTAGGAGCTTGGGATTAATAGATACAAATTACTATATATAAAGCATAGCACAGGGAACTATATTTGATATCCTGTAATAAATTATAATGGAGAAGAATGTGAAAAAAGAAAAATACATATACATACGTATAACTGAATCACTTTGCTGTACACCAGAAACTAATACAACATTGAAAATCAACTATAATTTTAAAAATAATTAATTAATTAACAAAGAAAGAAAGAATATACCATATAAAAATGGTGACTGTTTCAGGCCAACAAATATTAAAAATATTCTTCCTCCTTTTCTCTCTCCCCACCTCCTTGTTTTTCAAGTGATGTGCTTGACCTGCACCTCACACTCTGCATATTGCAATATGCCAGGCACTACAACAGTACAAAGATCATGGATATCAATCCAACACCCCATTCCAATCTGTTTGGATCTGCTGGTTACTTACAATCTGTTCCTGAGGTCAAATTATTCTACTGAAATCAGAACAACTATTTTGCTAATAGTTTTCTGTTTTTACAAAACAACAAATGTAACATGACTACCAGCAGATATGTGTTTAATACATCTTTTCAGCTGCATGAATTGTAAATTTTAAATACAGTAAATGAATGTCTAGGTTTTATTGAGTGAGTACATCAAAACAGAAAAAATATATTTTTCCCCTCCTTTTTCTGGAATAATAGAGAATAAGTATAGAAGTAACATTGTCCATTTTTGCTCTTATTTCTTCTCAGGGTAGAGTACATGTGATAGAAGAAAGGGATTCAGAAAGAGGAGAGGTGTAGAAGATACCTTACAAATTTAACTAAAATATGAATACTGACACTTTTCTCATTCTTCATATGAGAGCAGCACTGAATAGAACAGATAGAACAAAGTAGGCTTGGGTTGAATGAAAGTTCATGGGGAAAAATTCTACTAGATTCTGACATCTTAGGTAAATTTGTAGGGAGATGTACCTAAATCGTTTATTAGTAGTATTTAGATAGACAAAAGAGAAAGAGCTAAATGCATGCACAATTAAAGGGGGTTTAGACAATTTATATTTTTAAACGCTAGATGATTTATTCATGTTGCTATGTTAACGCATTTAAAATGAGCATTGACAAGGAAATTGGGAATGCGACCCCAAGGACTGAGTCCACAGTGAAAATTTGTGACCAGAGAGGCCTTTTTTTTTTTTCAAACTGACATTAGTTTTTCAATGAATTAATTGCAAATTTCAAGAATTATGCGATTTCCTAAGTTATTTGTATTAGGAAATGAACAGGAAAATGTAATTATTTTTCCCCTCAAATAATATCTGAGGTCTGAAAAGAAGCTATGAGCTATGTCATATTTCTTGTATCTTTCTGACAGTTTGTAATTACTTTTAATGCTGCTGTTCTCTAAATTATTAATGCTAATCTGTCATGACAGGGGCTGAAGAGAACTAGTGATTATATGCCTTTTTACTAGCAAGGCTGGCTTTAAATAAATGTCTTAATCACAAGAAAATAGAAGAGTAGTTACTTTAAAAGAAATAGACTTGTAGCTTCTTTAGGGTCCCTCCCATCCTAAAATAAAATAAGTGCACATTGACAACAGTTCAGGCAGGATGGCAATCTATGCAATAATTTCTGAAAGTAACATTGTGCAATGACACCTAGTGATTCAGACTCACAGAGTGGTAAGGTATCTTAAATGTCATCAAATGCCACTTACCTCCCAATGCCTGAACCATCTCTGTTAGTTATAGCCAGTGGCCACCTGTTCTCTGCTTGAGTATCTTTAGAATGACAGGGAACTCACTCCCTCCAAAAGGGATTCCTTTCTTTCTTGTTTTGAGTCAAGATCTTGCTTCCTATAAATTCCACCTCCTAGTCTTAGCTCTGTGTTTTGGTAGTACTTAGGACAGGCAGGTCTTCTCAACCAACACATGCTTGGCAACCCTTCAAATATTTGGATATATCCTTGATATTCTCTCTGGGTCTTCTCATTTCCAGGCTAAAAATACAAACTTCCTTTAATAAGCCCCAGGAGATCAGGAACCCTCTATTATTTACCCATCTCTAGTACCCAACATACCATAGATAACAAACAATATAGTTATTCCCTCTTATCCACAGGGGATATGTTCTAAGACCCCCAGAGGATGCCTAAAATGGTGGATAGTACCAAACCTTAATATGTATACTAATATTTTTTCCAATATATACACACCCATGATAAAGTTTAATTTATAAACCAGCCACAGTAAGAGATTAACAATAATAACTAACAAAATACTATAATCAAAGTTATATGAATGTGGTATCTCCCCCCTCTCAAAATATCATATTGTATAAATTGAACGCCTTTTCCTCTCAACTAAGCACTTATCATACACTGTGGCCATAACTTTTGCAGTTTCAGGTGTGACAGCAAAACTAGCACAAATTTCTTTTTCCTTCACAGTTTCATGCATAGAAGATTCTTACCATAGATGTCAGCAACCACAGTATAAGATTTTTGTCTTTCCTTATTAAGTCAAGAAATTTCACCTTTTCACTTAAAGGAAGAATTTTATGGCCTCTTTTTGGCATATCCAAATTGCCAGCATCTCTGCTCTTGTGCTTTGGGGCCACCATTAAGTAAAATAAGGCTTACCTGAACATAAGCACTGTGATACCACAACATTGGATTTGATCACCTAGAAGGCTACTAAGTGACTAAGGGGTGGGATATGCTGGACAAAGGGATGATTCACATCCAGGAGAGGACAGCACAAAAGACTTCATCGTGCTACTCAGAACAGTGTGCAATTTAAAACTCATAAACTGTTTCCTTCTGGAATTTTCCACTTAATATTTTCAGAATGTGGTTGACCTTTGGTAACTGAAACTACAGAAAGCAAAACTGCAGATAAGGGGGAGTACTATAGTTGAAAGAATAACTGTAGAATACCCTACAGTCATATATCTAGGGGAAAAAGATGGTTTCCAAACATCCCAGCTCCTTTCTCAGGATCCACTTTCCCCTGCAAACCATTGGACTTCTGACTGGGAAGCTATGTCCAGAAGGAAATAATTAGAAGCTAGAGTTTGAGGAATAAGAGAAAGAAGGGGCAAGAGCTTGAGTCCCTATTCCTTGCTTGCCTACTTCCTTCAAGCTCTTTTCCCCACACTGTGACTCCACACCATGAAGCAGAGAATTAAACAAAAACCTCTGTTGCTTCAGCATTGCTTCCTACAAGAACAGCTTTAACATCAGCCTCCGTACTTGGGGAACATGACAATAATAGATAGAGCACAAGATCCTCTTAGTAATGAACAGGAGTCATCTGGGTAGCCCCTACCATGACAAACACCTTTCTCTATCTAAAGCAAAAAAATAAATTTAAATTAAAATCTACAAAGCCCACTCCACTGCCAAAGCCACAGAGAACTTTTGCAGGGAACTTCTGTACAAGCAGAAGACATTTTTGCAGAACACATTTGCATTTGAAAGCACCAACACATCCTAAATATGCAGCATATGCACAGATCTATGCAGCAGCAATTAGGAACAGAAATAACCAGTGCAACTGAATTAGAGTTGATGAGGTTTTTGGTGTTCAAGGCAGCCACTTCCTTTATATGACTAATCCCTATACATTCTTTGGGTTTCAGATTAGATGTTGCTTTTTCTATGAAGTTTTCTGAGACCCTCAAAGTCTACGCTATGTGCCCATCTGATGAATTTCACCTTGCATTTCTCCTCATGGTATCTATCACCTGAGATGAGTATTACCAGTATACTTCTGAGTCTCTCCCACTAGTCTGTAGACTTTGTGAAAGCTGGGACCATGTCTTATACATTGTATCACTGGTATGTCTCACAATGCCCAGCACAAAGTAATTGCTCAATAAATGTTTCTGAGTGGATTTAAAATAAGTAAGCAGAGATGGAACATGGTACAACTGTTTACAAAAACTAAAAAAATCTAGCCAACTCTATTATCAGCTCTAGTTGTAAAATGTCATAAGACCATCATGTGATGTAGTAAGTAGTGGTCATGTAACTGACTCAGACATATAGAACCATGAAAAAGAAAATAACAGGTCCAGACCATGATGACATCACACTCACTCCTGGATAAGAACTCTACTCAAAGTCTATTCATGAAGGCATAGGTAACTGCATAACAACTATGAACTAATATATACCTAACTTACCTATGCTATCTATCCCTCTATCCACTTATCCACATTATCTATCTATCTATCTATCTATCTATCTATCTATCTATCCATTATCTAGCCAACTAGGTAACCATTTATTATCCATCAATAGTCTGTATGTCTAGCCATCTATTTATCCATTCATCCATCCATTCATCCATTTCATCCATCTATGCATCTGTGATAAGCAAAATTCTAAAGATGTCCCCCAAGATTCCCATCCCCTGGTTATTCAATCAAACACAAGTCTAGGTCCTGCTGTAAAGGGAATTTGCAGGTGTAATTAAGGTTCTAATCAGCTGCCCTTAAAACAGGAAGATTATTCTGCATTTCCTGGCGGGCCCGATGAAATGACATAAGCCCTTAAAATTAGAAGAGGAAACAGAAGAAATGATGCAGAAGGGAAAGCAAGAAAGATTCCAAGAGTAAGAGAGACTTGACCTACCCTTGCTTGCTGGGATCTCCAGTCTCACAATGACAAGGAACTGAAGTTGGCCAACAACCTAAATAAGTTTTGAAGAGATTCACCCCCAGAGCCTCTAGCAAGGAACACAGACTGACTGATACCTTGACTTTGTACTCATGAAACCAGGAGCAGAGAATCCAATCTAGCTGAATAGACTCCTAACCTATAGGATAATGAGATAAAAATCTATGTTGTTTTAAGTCACTAAGTACAAACCATAACAACAATACAAAACTAACACACCATCCATCAATCTATTAACTATCTATTTAGCTATTATCTATGTGTTATCACATCCCTTATCTTTCTATCACTTATCTATTATCTATATATCAATATGTTATCTATCAGTCACATTTATTATCTATTACAGTATATAGTATCTATTACTTACCTATTATCTATCTAAATAATATCTATCTATCTATCTACCTATCTATCCATCTAGCTTTGTTGCCTGAAATGGCTGTTTTCTTAACAGAAGTCTTTTTTCCCTGACCTCCCACCTCTGACCCCAACACATATACTTTCCTCCTGGGAAACACTGCAACCACAAACAGAAAACCTGCATTGTGACCCCATAGGCTGTGGGAACCTCTCCAACCTGCACTTGCTCTGGCATCCCCTTTTCTTCCCATACCCTCATATCTGGCTTCTTCACTCTGCTTGACTTTCACTCTAACAGCCTGTTCAGTTCTAGGTCCTGACTCCACCCCTGGATGCTCAACTCCATCCAACAGGTTAAGTACTCACTACCCCATCTTAACCAACCCAGACTCAGTCACCTCAACCAATGAGCAGTACTCCCAAGGCCATGGCTGACTAAAAAGGACCCCAGAAAGTCATCAGGACATAGTTAATTTACTTCTATAAATTGGCTTCATTTTGTTCTCAATAAATCTTTCTTTTCTCTTTATAAAGACCTGATTTTCAAACAACTCTTTCCACTGTTATTAAGAGATAACCAAAGCAGGAAACTCACTTATATACACCATTCTGGTACTAAGAAGCATTACATCTTTGAGAATTGTGCCAGCACAGGGTCAAGGGGACTGCTGGGATATGTTATTTCTCACAGTGACACTTAGGTAATATTTCTTTATAAAAGATACTGTGCTGTCCTTCTAAGATCACATACCAGAACTGAAATGGCCATATAAAACCAACCTCATAAAAGAAGAGTCAATTTTAACTATTGATGCTCTTAGAAATATAAATCTTACAGCATATTACTTGCCACAATATATCAGATAGGAGGATTTTATGTAACTATATATACATATGTATATTAAAATATACATAAATTTGAGTCCCTGTTTCATGCCAGGCATCAGACATTCACACTATTACCTGCATTTTCTCTATAATCCTTACAACTTTATACAATATGACCTGCTATTATCTGCATGTTAGAGATGAGGTTAAGAAATTTGCCCAAAGTCGCATGGCTAGAACATAATGGAGTTGGGATATAAACCCAAGGCTTATTCTCTTAAATACTACACTGCATTTTGTTCTTATCATGGTGAGAGTCACTGGGGTGTGACTGAAGGAGCATCCTTGCTCCTTGGATAAATCACATCACATTCCTGGCCCTCACATGTGAAATGAAGGGGATGGGCCATGTGCTCCCTCAGGCTCCATCAGATCTAATGGTCTGAAGTTTCCTGGAATGGCCTCTCTGGTTGGGCCCTGCTCTAACCATGATACAGGAGACAGATGCTGGTTAGTATGTATCATCATCATCACCTTTCTCTTTTCTGCACTAACCTCCTAATATCATGCACATTACTGTCCTTCCCTTTTTCTAAAGATCATTTAACACCCCATTTAGTCACCCTTGCTAATGCTCTTCTTTTTCAAAAGTACAATGAGAGAAGCAGCTTCCAAGGTGATTTCTCTACATTGGAGCACATGTCAAGCTCTGGAGATCATCTAGCCAGCATCCTAGTTCTGGAGCAGGTGGAAGCAATGAGGCCAATACCAACAGCAGAAATAATCCAGACTAGCAAGAGATAGAGTGACCAGTTATTTATCAAAAAACAAAACAAAACAACAACAACAACAACAAAAACAGACTATAGCCAACAATACTTGCTTCTAGCAACACCCTTTAGGAACTGTCCATCCTGACCCTGAACCACCAGGGGAGTACTAAGCATGATGTCAGAAGAGTAAATGCATTTCATCTAAGTCACCAACTCCAATCAATTATGAGTGAGCTCCTAGAGTGCTGGGGTGAAACACACTAGAAGACAGGTCTCAGCTCAGCGGGAAAGAGCACTGATCGATTAATGATGTCTGTCTGCCAGGGGCAGAGTGTTTGAAAAGAGGCACCAGGCTCCTGGCTGCTCACAGATCTTGCGAAATCAGTAAATGGCACAGGCTGCGCAGTTAAATTGACCTAAGCTCAAATCACAGTTTCCCCATTTACTAGCTTTATAATACAGGGAAAATTTCTTAAACTGTCTGGGTGTCAGCTAAAATGGAATCATTGTAAGAATAAAGACTGAAATGTTTGGGCAGCACTTAATAAGGACCCACTAACACGTTAGCAATTATCATAAGTTTTCCCAGATAAAACACAGTGCAAAGAATATCGCTCACTATAGCTGGGTGAAAATATTTTACTTCTCACCATCCCTTGGATTGGGATAAAAGTCACAAACTGGCAGTCATGGACTCAGTCTCATTTTTATACCTATTTTAGTTTGGCTCATGTTGTTGGTTTGCACAATGTCTAAATAATTTTTTAATTAGTTACAAACATATTTCATGTATTTTTTTAAATCTATGTATCTTACTTCTTTGAAAAGCTTGATCTGACAACATTGGTCCTATTCCCAAATGGCAACAGTTAACTGGGGCTAACTAGTGGCTGCTCCCTTTATAGGGTTCCTAAACCCTTTTATCTTTCCTTTTTTTCACTGTAATATATGTCACATATTCAGAAGAGTGCATAAAATATACGTACAGTTTAAAGAGCAATTATAAAGCCAACATCTATGTAACCAAGTCCCAGGTCAAGAAATGGAACATGGCCAGCACCCCCAGAAGACCATAAGTCCTTCTAGTTACAGCCTCTACCTCCCTCTGGAGTCACCACCATGCTCACCTTTGTGATACTCATTGTCTTGCTTTTATATTTTTACATTATATTTTAAACCATGTAGGTATGTATTCCTAAACAGCATAGTTTGGAGAATTGTATGGACACAAATTCTTATGGAATGTCTTCTTTTGGGGCTAGATGCTTTTACTCCATATCATGGCTGAGAGATTCATGCCAGTTGACATATTTCATTTATTTTCATTACTGTGTGGGTCATGCACTCTTCAATTTCACTCTCTGTCATCTGTCCACTTGGCCCTATTATAAGCATTTGGATTTGTGCTTTTATATCAGGATACACAGCTCCCCTGATGCAGGGAAACAATTATCATTATAAGCATGCTGCATTCTCTGACCACTTCAACCAAGATACCCAGCTTATTCCACAGTCCCACTGTGAGCTCAGCTTACTGGTATCCCCCAGGAGGGTTCAACCTAAGGAGGCTCAGTCTATCTGATTCCTCCTTCATGTCCCTCCTCAATTCTTGGTGACCTTGCCAGCCCATCCAGTAAGTGATCCAGCAGCCAAGCCTGACTGCCCTGCATTTATTCGTCTCTTCTTCTCAGAAAGGAATCAAGAGATTCAGTGAAGCCAGAGCCAGCTCACCCCTCTAGTAGCACATTGGGCAGCTTGTAGCAGCTCTGTCCATAGCTGTTGTCATTACCTTTGCTTTGTGAGTCTTCATCCAGCTCTCAATCTATGTCAGTGGCTCCTCGGCCAACCCAATTTGAATTAATTTGTCAAGCAAAATTTTGTGAGATAATATATCAACTGCATTACTGAAATAAGATCTACAACTTCTGTGATCCTTTCATCTTCTAATTTAGCCATTCTATCAATAAAAGCAATCAAGTTTTCTTGGCAAAGTTTCTTTATAAATCAGCTTTATGAGTCATGGATCCACATTCTTCCTGATGTTTATGGATTTTCATTCCTAATATCAGTTCCATTGTTTTACTACAATGGAAGTGAGACATCTAAGACAATGAGAACAGGGGTGCTTTCCAATATATTCTTGGCTATAAAAGTCAGGCTCAGAGTGTCAGGAATGCTGAATGGCTTTATTCTACCAACCCTCTGTGGCGTTTAGAAAAAGTTCCAAACTTTCAAGATGGCATACAAGGCCCTTTGAGCATCTGATGCTAGCCAGCCTCCCCCGTCTCCTCCTTCTTATGCATGAATGACATGACAAGGCCCTGATGTGTCATAATCCTTTATTCTTTTTTCTCTCTCTGCAATGCCCCTTGTGTCAGTTAGGACTCTTTAGTTAGGTTGCATGTGACAGAAAGACAGAAATTGGCTTAAGATAAGAAGAAATGTATCAGAGCATGTAATTTAAAAGCCCAGGGACAGTACTGACTACTAACTTCAGGTCAGGTACCACTTGATCAGAACTTCAGCAGACATATCTCTCCTCTCCTCCCCTCCCCTCCCCTTTCCTCCCCTTTTCCCTGTCTCATTCCCCCCCACACATACATTCTGCCTTACAATCTTATAAATGCTCTTGGTTTCGCCAATATTTACATCTTCTCACTTCCAGTCATAAAGGATAGAAAGTCTCTATAATATATTGGATGGTTTTTCTAAATTCTTCACTCATTCTACATCATAGAATTATACATCTATGGTAGTAATTCTCAACCAAAGGTGATTCCCCCCTCCCCCAGTGGGACATTTGGTCATGTCTGGAAATATTTTTGGTTGTCGCAATTTAGGGGACATGTTCCTGAGGCCAGGAATGCTGTTAATATCTTACAATGCACAGGACAGCCACCACCATAAAGAATTATCTGACTCCAAGTGTGAATGTTGCTGATGTGAGAAACCCTGCTCTATGCCCTTTGCTGTGTGAACTGGCAGTGAATATGTTTCTCTCTTCCATTAGAGGCAAAAAAAAAAAAAAAAAGCAATGGGTCTGCTGCCCATGCACAAACTAGCCTGGTCCACTTGGCTTGGACCACATAGTCTATACAGGGATGCCACATAGGACTGTGCACAAGCTGCCTGGCTGAGGGGTGAGTAGGGCTGACCTGGGTCTGATGGCCCACTGACCAGGTATAACTGTATTTAACCAGAGAGGAAATCTTTTCCCAATTTTCATGGATTCCCAGCAGTGGCAGAAGAGGAAGCCAGGCTGTTTCCTGCATCGCAAGCTAGGTTTACATTTTCACTTACTAAAGTTTCCAGAGAGTTTACATTATTCTTTGAGTTCTTAAGAAGGACATGATGAACTGCCTGTTACATAAGTAAGCAGACCTCATAGGTGGCACAGGTTGTTTCTAGGTACATAGCCTGTAAGCATCATTCTGGGGTCCCCTTCCTTCCATCTGACATCCTCACCAGAAGCTCATGGTCTTCCAAGAGAATCTGACTATTGTTGCAGGGTGAGGATCTTGATAAACACCATGGTGGTAGGCAGAAGTCTAAGATACCCTCAGGTTTCTCATCTCTGGTATACAAACCATGTATAATTCCTGGGACTATGAAATATGATGAGATATCACTCCCATGATTATGTTATGTCATAAAGAGGTTTTACACATGTAATTATGTCTTAAATCAGTTAGCCATAAAATAGGCAGATTATCTGGCTGGGCCTGATCTAATCACAAGAGCCCTTAAAATCTGAGTCTAGAGGTCAGCAACAGAGGAGATCAGAACTTCAAAGCACAAGAAGAATTTGACATACCATTGCTGACTTGAAGATGGAGGGGCCAAGGTGGCAAGAAATGTGGGCAGCCTGAGAGTGGCCCAGATGACAGCAAAGAAATGGAAACCTCAGTCCTACAACCAAAAGGAAATGAATTCTGCCAACAGCAAGAATGAGATTGAAAGCAGATTCAACCCTAGAGCCTCCAGAAGAGAACTCAGTCCAGCCAATACCTTGATTTTAGCCCTAAGAGACTGTGAGCAGAGAACTTAGTCATGCTGCCTTGGACTTCTGACCTACAGAACTGTGAGCTAATAAGTGGGTATTGTTTAAGCTGCTAAATGTATGGTCATTTGGTACACAGCCATAAAAAGCTAATATAACCATGAATAGACTTCTAGTCACAGCAAACACCTCAGGCCCTTTGCTAGCCACGAAACATTTACTTTCCACTAATCCACACTTTCTTTCCACACCACTATAAGTGTGGATAATTTACCCGAGGTCTTGCAAGCTCAGTCATATCTGAATAAATTTTTTCATCATAAGACCAAAGGAATTTGCTTTTCACAGAGTTAAACCATAGTTCCCTTTAATATTCCAGGCATACTCAAGGTTGCACCTGACCTTAATCACCCAGTAATGTTCATTTTAAGAGTTTAAAGCATATTATATCTAAAACAAGATGCAAATGTAGTATCCAAAAAAAAAGCAGTCACCCTAATACTGAGCTTTACAGGGGTGCAGCAGGATTTCACGGCAGGCCCTCCTGATCATTTAATATTCACTTCGTCTCCACCGGAGGCTGTGAGGCTGAATAGAGATGATGTCTTGGCATTGTTAAACATAACTCCAGAGTGTGTGCCTGAAATGCATTCTGGTTGCTAGAAGATGTAAGATATAAGAAGCTGGGCTGCTTCACACTGATGTAGCTCTTCCTACTGAATCCACAAGCTTAGCCAGAGTAAGAATTTTTAAATATGTGGGCCAAATGTTCATCTTGCAATTTGAGGAATATTTAAAAAGTTATCCACCAGGTCCCACTATAATTTGAAAGATATATTGGAAAGAAGTATGGGGACTTGAGAGAAGATGTTTTGATCATGAATTAAAATTTCATAACACCACTACAGCATTTTTGATGGTACTTTTGTCTGCCTGTGAAACATTTCCCTTGAGTTCAGCTGTGCTATTTGCATTTTTAATATTCAGTTGTTTCTAACTTATACCCAGACTTTTTGACCATGTTTATATGAGACTCTAAAGAAAGCACTGGCAGTTCCCAACTGTTTTCTACAGAATGCTCCTGTAAGTTGCTTTTAAGCAGATCATTGCACAAAAACATTCCTTTTCACTTGAAAACACTTTAGTAAAGGAATAAAGTGTTCCTGACCAATGAGTAGCATCAGAAAAGTTATAGTTATAACAAATATATAAAAAAAGAAAAGATCTACCATAAACTCCTCTGGATAATTAAAAATGTACAGAAATTATATTTGTTTCATAAAATGAACATAAACATAACATAAATACAGATTGTGATTGCATTTAGTATGAACCAATATATGGCTATTATTTAACAATTGGGCTTGTCTGTTTATATTTAGAAAGACTTTTTAAAATGTTGTTAAATGGTCTAGTTTGTTTTTAAAGTTTCTCAGGAGTTGTTGACCAGATATCAGTTTCCCTCTTGTAAGTTTCCTGGAGCAAGGGATGGTGTTCAGAATAATATTAATGGTCACAAAATTACTCTCAACTTCTGAATTGTTTTTTCAACAAAGCACTGATTAGCTAGTGCGTATGCATGTGTATGCATTTGCAGGTGTGTTTGTGTACATGTGCATATGTGTGTACCCACACAGCAGAACCAGAAGTCTGCCTTCTCTTCTGATTTCCCTGCCTATTCTTCACACCCAACCCTCCTCCACCCACCTACCTCCTCGCTCCTCTCTGTCTTGAGTTCACACTGGTGTAAGTCCTAAATAGCAAAATATGGAGAGGCAAAGAGGAGAAGAATATTTGCCTTCACGTGAGGAGGACTTGTGGAGCAAAGGATGAGAAAAAGAGGGCTGGTACTGGCTGATTGTATTGATATTCCTAGTTTTGCACCAGTTGACTACAGTATTTTTTCTACCTCCTCCTTCCTCTCTGCTAGAGATGGACCCAATAAATAAATCAGTATGATGGGAAATGAGGTACCTACACTAAATAAAAATAAGCTTAACAATAAAATTCAAAACTTGAAAAGTGGGAATATTCCCTGTTCATTCTGCCTCTTCCTCAACCTTGGAACTCTACTCGCATCAGTGAGGGGTGGGAAGGAGTACAGGGTGAAGTGAGATAGCTATGGTGGTTTGTTAGTTAGTTTTCCTGCCCTACATATTCCTCTTCTCTTCCCGTCTCCTCTGGTCACAGAGGTGGACACCTGACATGAGCTTACCTATTGGAGTATCCCTTTTTCTGAACACAGTGACTTATAGCATGTGATTCAAGAAAGGCCAGTTGGGTTTTCTCACTGGAATTCACATACAGATGATGAAAGAGAGAAATTACCCTTATGTTGGTATGAATAATCTGGGGCTACCAACAGCCACTGTCCCCAGACACATGGAAAGAACTTGTCTGCTGAAAAAGGAGAGCCAAAAACAGAGAGAACAGAAAGAGATGGATGGAGGGATGGGTGGGTGGATGGATGAGCTCCTTTTTATCTTCCTTTAAGGGGACAGAGGTGCCAAAACTGTGTCCCAAAGCAGAAAAGTATCTCTCTCCAATCTAATACTCTACTCATAGACCATGGTTTTTAATCAAATTCATTAACTACTTTGTCTCAGTTTCCCAGTGCTGGCAACCTGAATTCTCAAAGTCCTAGGAAGATTTTTAATGAGCCCCTAATCTTCAGCAAGAAAAAGGTCTGAGTAACAGGCACTGTCCTCTACTAAGGTCTACTGGCATTAGACCAGGTAGTAGCCAGCACCACCTTGTGACCCATTCTTTGGAGAAACTCTTCTGTCCTTCATCTATGTCTTTTCCCAAATAGATCCTCAGCTTCTCATCAAGTAGACTCCAAGGTGGTCTTCGCATACCAGTGCTCAAAAGCATATCCAGATTTTAGGATAAACACAGCTTAGACCCAAGTTCGAGTCCTGGAAACCTGTGTTCATCTTCTTTTCTACCACTTGCCCTCTCTACCCTCTGCTGCCGTTATTTGGCAGATGATGTGCTTGCTGGGCCAATCACTGGGCTGGGGCTGGGGGCAACATGATGGCTTCAGCCACTTAACATTTATATGGAACTTCTGAGCCCAAATAAAGACAAAACTTGCAAGTATAAGGAATGATTTGAAGTCACCTCAGAACATACCATCTAGGAATAATATATAGGACTTGTTTGGATCCTGAGTCAAACAAACCAATAATAAAAAAAACACCATGAATGTTCCAATCAGAGAACTGAACACTGGCAGGATATTTGATGCCAAAAAAATACTGTCATTTTTTAACATGTGATAATGTTACCATGATAGTGTTCTTTTTTTAAGTTACTATCTTACAAATACATACTGATGTGTATCTGGATAAAATGATATGATGGCTGAGATTTGCTTCAAAGTAAACCAGTCAGGGTGAAAGAGGTACAGAAAAGTAGCTGGGGAGAGAGAGAAAATACACCTGGTGAGAACTGTTGAAGCTGGGTAATGATTACATGCGACTTAATTGTACAATTCTGTCAACTTCTGTCTATGCTTGAACACTTTCATGAGAAAAAATTTTAAAACAATTTCATCCATCTCAAAAGGCCGTGGTTCCAGAGTTTCCTCACTATAAGCAAGTGGACATATTTATATTTGCATTTCCCAGATGCAAGAAACTTAGTTGCCCAGTGGCAACTGTCTTGAAATGTCTAGTTTCCACCAAAAATACCACAAGAAAGTCAAGCTTTGTACATCATATCAAGGTAAGCTAGAGAAAGCAATGTTCCATCAAACCACAAAGATTTAGAAAATGTCTGTTATACTCGAACAAAACAAAAATTTTAGTAATATCTTAGCTTAAGCCAAAGCACCATATCTCCACCTTCTGGGGTCAAAGAAGAGGTTTCTAACCGGAGGCAGAGAGACAATCCCCTTGAATACATCCAACCGCCACAGGAACCCCAGGAATTCCTTCTCAAGAGGTCAGTTTAGACTAGATATTCATAATGTGGGTTTTCAATGCCACCAACCACTTCTCAAACGTTACTACTTCAAACATATCCATCATTGTATTAGTCAAAATTCTCCAGAGAAACAGAACCTATAGGATATATGTAGATATATAAATAGGCATAGCAGAGATTAATTATAGAAATTGACTCACTTGGTTATAGAAGCTGAGAAGTCCCATGATCTACCATCTGCAAGCTGGAGAACCAGAAAAATCAGGCGGTGATGGTGTAAGTCCCAGTTTGAGTCCAAATGCCCAAGAACCAGGAGCACTGATTTCCTAGGGCAGGAGAAAATGAATGTCTCAGCTCAAGCACAGAGAGTGAATTCACCATTTCTCCACCTTTTTGTTCTATTCAAGCCTTCAGCAGACTGGATGATACCCACCTGCACTTACGAGAGTGATCTTCTTTACTCAATTTACTGACTCAAATGCTAATTTCTTCTAGAAACAACCCCACAAATACACCCAGGAATAATGTTTTACCAGCTATCCAGGCATCTCTTAGCCCAGTCAAACTGACACATAAAATTAGCCATCAGAAATATATTAGAAAAAGGATTCAAGGATTATTCCATGTGGTATTCAGAGCCTGTTTTAAACCTTTTAAGCCTGTTCAGTTACACATCTTTCTAAGCAGAAAAATAATCCACATGAATGGAGGCCTAATATGTCTGTCCCTCATTTATTCCTACCAAGTCACTATGAGTGTATCATTGCTATCCTCTCAGAGAAGGAGTCTCTCCTTGGTTTTAAACATGCGCAATAAAAGTGACCTTTGAAAACTGTGTGTTGAGTCTCTGGCCAAATCACCCTGAATAGGTCCGATCTCACCTGAAAACTGTGTGTTGAATAACATTCCATGGTCTGCTGTGCATCATCTTTATTGACCGTGAGGCAGATGTTAGCTGCATGGCAGAACTATCATCTGAGCCTCACTGGACACAGAATCTTTTGGAAAAAATTTGGCTTTACTCTCCATGTGGACCCAGCAGGATTCAGTAAGGGAGGCAGATGGTGTGGTGAACAGAGTTCAGCCTAGCTTGGAAGAAGGAGATGCCATCTGAATATCCCCAAGTGCACCCCTGGGACATCTCCTCTCCTGCCTCTTGTAGTCTCTGGTACTGTCAGCTCTTGTCAGCTGTGGGCTCTGATCACCCTCATCCAGAGCAATGGAGGCCCACATCCAACAAGGGGATGCAACTTTCCTCCTTGTCTCTAAGCCAGTGATCAGGTAAGGCGGGAACACTGAACCATATGTTCCCACAAGCCCATCCCCAGACTCATCTAGCTTTACCTTTCCTCCTTATTTAAACTCTGCACCTATGGTTCTCAGCCATAAGCATGCATCAGAATCACCGGGAGGACTCCTTACATCACAGATTGCCAGCTGCACACTAGAGCTCCTGATTCAGTAGAATTTGCACTTCTAATGTACTTATCAGCCAGGGAATGCTGATGCTGCTGGGCTGAGGGCCACCCTTTGAAAAGCACTGCTCTAGAGCTTTCCTAGGGTCTGAAGCCTTTATCTGAATCCCAGTCTCTTTGGTTTGTGCCCTCCTCCTCCTTGGCCTGGACATTGGCCTTAATACCAACTGGCCAAAACAGAAAGATCATGACACAAGGATCAGCCTGATTCAGCTTTAAGACACCTGCTGCTTCGCTATGAGACCTCCACTTAGACACTACTCAGGATGGTCACCAACTCTAAAGAAGACTAAACCTTCCATATGTTCTAGGGCACTGTGCTTTGAGTTGTTGCTACTGACTCAATGCCTGTCCTAAAATTGGGTTAAATTCCCTTAGTTCCTGTCCCAATCATTCCCAGGTTTCTTCCTGCCCTGCAGCCCCAGTGCTGAGGTCCTAACCTGCTGTAAGCAAGTGAACAGGACAGTGTTCCACCCCTCTACACCTCTCTCCATTCCTGGAAGCCCACAGGACATCGAACTGACTCTGGTGCTTGCACCGCTGATTTGTCTTGCATTATTATTATTGTTATTATTATTAATATTCCCTTGTCCAGGACAGGGAAGGCCTCAGTTCAAGCCCAACTGTATAAATAACTATCTGTAAAGAGTTTGATTAAATGCCTTTACTCCTCTGGGCCTCAGGACTGAAAGAAACAATTTGTAGATCCCAGGCTCCACCAGCAGATGTTTGATTTCAAGGGGTGGGAAGAGGACCCAAGCTTTGCCATTTTCTCAGAACTCCCTTGTTGATTACAATGTGCAACCAGGGTTGAGAACTACTGATCCTTCCCTTCATTTCACAAATAAAGAGACCAAGACTCAGAGAGAACAGTGGCATATCAAAGTTCCACAGACAGATACTGGGATCTGACACTAGGATTCTGTCCTCCCAATTCCTAGTTCAGAGATCCATGTGGAAACTGGAATAGATGCCAGCTTCCCACTCCTGCTGGCCTGATCCAGAGCAATGGTTATTCCAGCTTGGCTGAGCCTGCGGAGCTTATTAAAATGGAGATCTGGAATTTCAACCCAGACCTGCTGGCTGCATGGGGACCCCCAAGGGGTACAAGGAAAAGAGGGTGACTGGAGAGCTTCCTAGAGGTCAGAGTGTGCCATCAGCATCCTCCAAGCCGCAGCACATTCCCTCTTCAAACCAAGTTAGTATCCTGGCTTTGGTTTTGCCCTCCATTCCATGGCTGTGATGCTCTGAAGAAACCTCACACTTGACTCTAATTTGGGCTCCAGATTTCAGGCCCCAGCTTGGCATCTTGGCCTGTGACTCTCACTTTCTCTCCCTCTCTCCCCAGCCTCCTCAGCTGTAGAGGTTGTGTGCCTCCCTTAAAAAGGACCTGATCCCATCACTGCTGGGCAAACCTTCAGAGAGCTTCCCTGCCCACACTAAAGCAACCCAGCCAGTCCTCTCAGGGGCTGGAAAACTGGACTCATTATACACACTATTAGCCATAAAGGCTTCAGGAACTATTAGAGAGAAACAAAAGTTCCCCCAGTGGCTTCCATAGATGGTCTAAAATGTTTGTCATTGTCCTCAAACAACAGATTGTCACAGGGACATATAATTCAGCTGAGTCTAAGCAGGACCCCTGGCTCCTCACTGGATTATTTATGTCATTTATTGGGAGCTTTTAAAGAATTGTTTTTCTCAGTCAGCCAAATGCACTGATGGAAGCGCATGGTCAGCCTTCAAAAACCAGAATCACATCATTGTCCAGTAAATATGTTCCTGCTCTTTGTATTACAGAGTTTTAAAATTGTGCTCCACTGAGGAAAAGAAAAATGGTATGTGTGTGAGCATGGATTGAAATTCCCGCACACTTGGGGGACGGTCAGCTGGGGTTTGGGTATCTTTCAACAAAATGCAGCAATTTATTTGTGGAAATCCCATTATAGCTAATAGGAGTTAAAAACCATTTTAAAAGATAAGGATGTCTAGTCATTTCAAGATTATTTTGTAAAATGTGCCCCGCTAAAAAAAGGAATGAATTTTGCAAAGAACATCACAAACCTACTCATACCAATTCAAGTCACATAAAACAATTAAAACTAAATATATCTGATACCAGAGCTAACTGCTTTTTTAAATCTTTCTTTAAATACACCAAGCTTGAAAATTCTCACTGCTAGGAAAACATACGCTGCACACTTAGACATCAATGGCTATTCTCAGGCAACCTTCTTTAAGCAAGATAATTGGACAAAATTCTAAATTAACATGAAGGGAGACAGTACTGTAATTTATAGAAATGGAAATTTCAAACATAAAGAACTTTCAAACTGGAGTAAATCATATCTTTGAACCTTACTGCTCATCATGGTTAGTAGCATCATCTTGGATAAAGACACAGAAAGAAAGCTCTTCCAATTTACAAGGGAAACAAAACTGAGTCAAATAACTGATCCAATAGAGAGTAAAATAAAGATGATTCACATTGATTTTGACAGGCTTGAAGAAATTGTACCCTTTGTTAAAATAATTCTATTCTGCGTCTGGAAATTGATGCTAGGAAAATAATCCTAAAAATGTTGGAAGAGGAAAGAAAAAAGAAAAAGACATGCTTAAAGATGTTCAATACAGTCTTATTTATAATAGGAGGTATAATCATAGCATGTAAATATTGCACAAATGTTTCAATAAATTAAAATACATTCACTCAATGAAATATAATGATGCAATATTTATGGAAAGTTACATAATAAAAAAAGATCTTACTGTTAAGATTAGAAATCAGGATATAAAATATAGGATCAAAGTCTTTTTTTTTTTAATCAAACAGATAGGAGAAAATAGTTAGAAGAAATATACCAACATGGTATCAGTTTACTCTTTCTTTCATGGTCATAATTCCCACTCAACACAATGGCCTACTCTCTCCACAATCTAACACCTACTTGGGCCAACATGTAGGGGGTTACTTTTATTTTCTTTTACTTTCTACTTGTCTGTGATTTATAATTTCATATATATGAGACTGCAATTTCCTTCAGAGGATCCAGTTATAATAGGATTCTCTCACTGAAATTAAAAGCTAATATAGGTTCCTCCCTTTCTTCTAAAATGCAAATCTTGTCCCTATTTATTATAAGCTCCCCAGGGTCATCTGGGCCCTCTGCTCTTTCTGCTTCTCAGCCCTGAGAAATGCTGTTTATCATCCCAATTGTAGGAGTTTTTGGCCTCTGCAAACTTTCTGAGCTGGTTCTACTTGTTCTTTGAGTCTTTGCCACAACAAACAAGAAGACAGTCCCTTCAAACCAACCCCTCAATCGTAGGTGCACAATCTATCAGTAACATTCTTAATAATGTGTTAACTATATGTGTTAACAATTGTGATAAAAAGAGATGTTTATCACACAGTCGCTGAAATGCCTTACACGCTCCTGACCACCTAATTCAGAGCTCTGTGGGTTACAAGTACCTGAAACTTTCTAAATCCAGTCCTCAGGGCTTTGGTGCATGTTGTTCTCTCTTCGCAGAACACTCTTTTCCCAGATGTTTACATGGCTTGCTCCATTGTTTACTTCCTGTCTTTGCTCAAATTTCCCCTTTCTAGGAATGCCTCTACAACCACATTATTTTAAAATTCTTGACCACTCCTCACTCACATCCCAGCACTCCCTATCCCTTTCCCCACTTTTATTTTCTCCGTTGCACTCAGCCTTTTCTTGCATATCATATATTTTTCTTAATATCTTGTGTACTCTTTCTAACTCTCCCATTCCTCATCCCCCACTGATTATCCCTCACAATGCAAAGTTCCAGGAGAGCAGAGGTATTTTTGTCTTTATTTTCTGCAGCTGTAACTCCAGCCCCACGAATGGTGCCTAGCACATTATAGATACTCAATAATATTTATGGAATGAACAATGAATGAATGATGTAGTCCTAAGGAAGCTTGTAAATCATGCCAATCATTTGTACAACACGTGTTATTTACAGAGACCATTCGGATATCTCAGGATGTCTGTGTCTCCATCTCCTCTTCTTATAAGGACACCAATCAGACTGGATGAGAACCCACACATACGACTTCATTTTGCCTTAATTATCTTTTTAAAGGCCTCATTCCCAAAATACAGTCACATCTGAAATGCTGGGGAGTCTTCAACATAATGAGTTTTCAGCTCATAACAGATAGCAAGCAGGTGACAGCGGCAGAATTTGAACATGAGTCTCCTGGCTCCAACCCACACCCTCCCACTTCACTATGCTCTCAATCAACCCAGGATAGCCCCTCACCTGAAGACATGACAACCACCTCCCTATGTGGACTGTCTAGGACTCCCTATGTGCCCTGTTTCCTTCCACAGCAGGGGCTCCCCTCATCTCCTCTGTCTGAGTCAGTCTGTGATTTCCCACTTCCTGGAATGGCATGTGACCCAATTTCTCTCCAGCCTTGAATCTTATTAATCCAATTCCTCTGATGTTTCAGATTTCATTGTGAATCACATGGGGACCATCCTCTGTGCTGTGCCATGTGCATAGAACATCCTTCTTCCAAACAGCTCCCAAGGCAGTACACAGGCACTGCAGAAATCCATAACCCAGATGATCCCCATGAGACCCCAAGATGCTCTGGAAGGGTGAGTGAGAATTTGCCAGAGTTACAGCCCCAGAAGACCGAGGCTCCAACTGCCACCAGGCTGCTCTATCACCCTGACTCTCTCAGGTTATCATGTTTCCTCTCCCAAATCTATGATAAGTAAGTGCTATTTTTGCACTTCCTCTTTAGGGACACTTATTCAGCTCTCCCACAGTGTTGAGTCTGTCCTGAGCATCAATCTGATACTATCATCAAAGGCTCAGACCAGGCCTAAGAAATGACCCTTTGCTGTTTCATTGCCACTCAGCTCAGATCCAATGTTGCTATTAAAAAAGACCAATTACTGGACCACAAAGCAGTCTCCTTCTACCATCTAAATTCACAATCAAGTCAGACTGATCAGGCAAACTGATGTGATCAACTAGTTAGTGATTCATCACTAAGAAAGCTTTGGAAAAAAATCTATTTTGGGTGGGTACAGTCAAGCTTGGGGCATAGTTCCTATGTAAACATGTTTCTGATGGAAACATACACAAAGTGAAGAAAGACACACATCTACTTTGTAAATACTGAGCTCCTTCCACATCTCAGGCACTGGCTGGGCTGTAGAGTTACCATAATGAACCAGATGTGGTCAAAACCCTCAAAAAATCCACCAGGCAAGGGGAACATCTCTTTGCAGTTTAAGATGGTGGGAAACAGGAAGCTCACCTTGGGACATGGTGCCAAGGGAGACCAGGAGAGAATGAAACCCTTACTCTGGTAAGTCAGATAACTGACCTTAAAATGGATGCTGTCAGGTGGAGAAGGATGCTGGGACAGGGATTGGTGACTGGAGCTCAGGCTGAGCTGCCTGAGATTTCCTGTGTCTCCCAGTCCCTCTGCTGGCCCTCACTCTACTGATTTAGAGCACTTTTCCAGGGTGTTCCTGCCACATGATCTAGTCCAGAGAGTCCTGGGCAACAAATCTAAATCTCACCTTCCACCAAACACCCATTCACAATCACATGCAATCACACACATTTACACACTCATATACTCATACATATGCTCACACACTCAGACACTCTCATACACATTTGTGAGTGTGCACACACACATACACACACTTTTCATTTTTCCCTTCAACCTCACACTAAATTTAAAATTGATGTGGAAGATGATGAGGCTACTGAAACAAAAGGAATTCAATATATGGGACTATTTACCCCAAGATAGCATTCTCAAAGCAAACCTGATTTTTTCCAGGACTCTTTCTACACCAACTTCAGCCTGTGTGCCACACAGATAGCAGAAGGACACTGTGAAGATGCAAGTCACAATGTATCTCCTAGTTCCAAACCCTCCAATGTCTTCATTTCTCACTCAAGACTTAATGACCCAAACGCTCCTTCAGACTGGACCCTGTGACCCTCCTAGGATTCAGTCCCTGGCCCCCTTCCTCAAACACTCTAGAAGTTCTCTCCATTGCTCCTACAACTCCACTGGCTCTTCTCATAGCCAGAAACAGTCCTTCCCCAAAGCTACATGGGCTACCCCCTTCACTCAATTGTCATCTTTCCAATGAGGTCTTTTCTGGTCACCCTATAGAAAATTCTGCCACTGCTTCTGCCACAGGCCTCTGACCTCCCAGTCCTGTTTTGCTTTAGTTCATAGAGCTTATGCCATCTAATGCAAAGTGGACGTTTCCTGCTTTGTTTTTTTCTCCATTCACTAAAGAAGGCAAGCTCCCAGAGAGCAGGGACTGCTGTCAACTTGGGCCACAGCTGTTTCCCCAGCACTTAGGAGAGTACTAGAACAGATGATGGCTCCACAAATAAAGAATCAGCAGGAAACAGACTGGTTTGTCACGAGGCCCTCAAGGAGGTGGTGCAGTATAGGACAGTCATCTTTACACTGAGAGGTTCCAGATAGGCGCTTGGGGAACTACAAGAGCAAATGATGGGAGGAGGCTGTTTGTGCCCCCTCCTCCATCCAGCGCAGTTCCATTTGCATTCATTTTATCTCTTTGAACTTCCATATAAGATTGTCTCTAATGAAAGATTTATACTGCTTTAGATAAAAGTTTTTAAACCATTGAGGAAAGATCACAGAGACAAAAAGAAATAGACTGGAGTCCAGCTCTACTGCTTATAACAGTGAGATGGAATATTGGCCAAGTCACATATGTTTTCTGACCTTCGGTTTCTGTATGTGAAAAATGAGAACAATGCCTATCTCCAGGGGTGATATGAACAATATTTAACAACTAGTGAAGTACAGGCAGCCACCAATCAGAACACACAAGTGTCAACATTAAACAGAGGATGGCTGCACCTGACATAGGCAAAAGGTCATTAAAGGGTGGATTCCCAAATCAATCTCAGGACCTTGTCAGGCAATCTGGTGCATTTATGGTTCCTCTGCGAGACATGGGAGTGTGGGGGAAGAACAAGGCTAATTCAGGATGAGTCATCAAAATCCAAACCTTGCAGCCACCTTTGGAGTGCAGGCTCAGAATGCCCAAGGAATGGAAATCCAAAACAAAAGGTCTGACCCACCTTCTTCCTATAAGCCCTTGCCAGGGATTAAACAGCATACCCCAAAGCCACAGAGAAGCCGTAATATGCCCATATTTTATCTGGGTCACATTATATGCAGCATAATTAATGTTTAAAAAGTATTTCTGCAATAAAATGTCTCTGTGATAACCGGCAAGAATCGCAAGGAGGCTGTGGTTGTGTTTAATTTGATTGCAGAAGAGATTTCTAGTCAGTGGAGCATCGCCACCAATGGCCCCTTACTGGACTCAGCACACACAACCAAGCGATTGCATTTCCAATCAGAAGCAGAGCCTGGGACCAACAAGTCCCCAGTGAGTGCATTTCCTGGCCACAAAAGCCTTTTGTTTCCTGTCTGATTCTGCAAGTGTGCTTTCTCCAATGTCTCTCGATTACTGGGCCTTTTACCAGCATCTCCAAGGAGGATCCTCGCGTGACAGTTATGAAAGAATTCTCTGCTGAGACTGTCTGATGGCAGACCTCTGTCGAGTCATTCTCTTAACTTTGTGAGTTGATGAAATGCATCAATTATTTCAAAGCACTGAAGTTTGACAATTTCTTCATGAAATGAGTATTTCAGTCCCCACATAACAATGGAGGCAAAATTAGTTGGGATGAGTGGAAAATTGACAGGCCAGGGTTTTGCAAATGGAACCAATTTCTCCTTGGCACAACAGACATTTTTCTCTGCCTGCTCCTTCCTACTTCCTGTCTCCTTCATCCCATGGCTCTACTTATCTAGAAGTCTCAAGTGAGCAGAAGTTAGGGAGGGGAGGCTTGTCTCACCTATGGATTGGCAAATGCATGGCTGGATCTTATAGAAACAGGGATGATTTCTGGACCTAGGGAGACATGCTATACTAAATCTAAAGAAAATAATCCCGTCTCCCTGGCATGGCTATGGACAACAAACCAGTTGTCCAGCCCAGTCTTGTAGAATAACTGCAGTGCCCAGTTTTAAAGTGCACATTGCTTTCAACCTAATTAATAACTAATCATAACATAATCTGCTACTAAAAATGAAATATCAGAAGTTGTATACCATTTACTCTTCTAAGAAAGTACACAATGAATCGAGTTAATGGCTATCCCTACAATACTGTGTTTTATATTTGCATTCTAACTTGTTTTCTAAACAATCAGTGTTGCTTTCTGGTTAAAAAGTTGGACTCACAAGTCTAATTGCCTGGGTTCAACTCCTGATTGTCATTCTTCTGTGTCCAAAAGTTGATTCTAAGAGCAGGCATTGCATTCAAAGTTCTGCATTGAGCATTGAACAGTAACCCCTCCAAGCATGGAGCACTTAGTTCGTGAAATACTCTAACTATATATTATGTCAAGGAAATTTCCCAGCCCCCATGTGGAAAAGGAGGAGATACTCTTTCATTTCTCAGGCCTTCTAATGGCAGTCTCTCTGCTCTGAACATTCCCCTTCTTGGTTAATATTTCATCATCCTTCAGATTTCAGCTAAGATGATACTATCTCCAGAAGAAACTGTCCTTAACCCAGATCTGAACTTGGATCCATGAACTGCCATTGCACCCTCGAATTCCTCTGTGCAGCACTCACAGGCCTTTACTGCTTTACTGCCATTGAATGTTTGTGCTTCTAACCCCACAAAACAAGCTCTGTGCAGGCAGGGAAGGTGTGTATCTTGCTTACCATTACGTGCCCCAGAGCTCAGCCCAATGACTAAACCTAAAAGGCATGTACTGTATCCCTAATGCATGCGTTACTTATTAGGGCAGAGATGTTTATTGTTCCCCCATATCTCTGTGTTCCCCAACATCTCCCAACTTCCTTGAAGTAGATAAAGCCATGTGATTAGTTCTGGCCAATGTGTTGTAGAAAAAGAAACATGTGTCCCTTCAGGGTCAAAGCTAAAAAGAATGGGTGTAGGTCCTCCCTGCTCCCTCATCCCCTGGTACAAAGATTGGAGTAGCCACTTGTTGACAAGATGGAGCACCAAGATGGAACCACCTGGACCCCTAAGTCATAACTTAGAAAGGAAATGACATAAAGAGGCCCTTGATTAGCAGACGACTTTTCATGAGTGATTGTAAACCCATGGAGATTTGAGGGGCTTGTTTGTTACCACAGCATAACCTAAACTGACCTGAGTTACTTAAAAGATTTTCAGGGATCACACAGCACACTGGTATCCAACCTCAGAGCTCTTGAATTTAAAAGTTTAAGACTGAGTGAATAATAAGGCTTTGCCTTTCATTCCTTATCAGCCTCGTATCTTTTTCACCTTTGTATCCTGAATGGCAAAAAAGAAATAGTTCATAAACCACCTACACCAAAAATCTCTGAGGAAAATGACTAGCCATTTGCTATCAATTTGTGGATATTCTCTGTATGTTTTAGGGGGATGCCTCTCAACCTATACATCCACTCTATTTATCTACAGAAAGAGCTGTGTGGTAGAAGGAGCATCCCTCTTTGTGAATGAGGCCACCTGTTCTTCTGTTCTGACTTGACAGATTTCCATCTCTTCCCTGTGAGTAGGCGGACAGTCAGAGTTGATTTGCTGGATAGTTTCCTCAGATGTGATCACAGCACAATTACACTGATAACCAGCTTAGCGTGTGGTCAAAATGTTTCCTAACAAAAAAAGTATTCTAGTACATGGAAATAGGAGTCTTTAGGGAGTAGTTAATTTATAGGCTAATGTCTCCTTACATCAAGTATGATTGCAAAGAAGGGTTATTTCTGTGAAGTTAGGCTATTATCAGGGAGCTAGACCACATGGGCAGGGATGAGGAGGCTTAATCTTAGAGCCAGGGCAAAGGTGTAGCACTGGCCCCATCTCTGTTTATCACAGGAAAGTGCAAACCTTGCAGACTTCTCTTAAACTTCCTTACTTTCTCCTCCAATTCTGCAGGGATAGTTCTAAATTTAAGAAAAAGAACATCAACATTTAATGAGAACCTTCTCTTCATAGTTACCTTTTCATTCACATTTAAAACATTAACCTTTTGAAATAGGTGTTTTCCCAGCTCAGCAGAAAGTGTCTGAGTGGCCTTGAGCAAGTCACAGAAATGCACCAAACCTCCATTTTATTGTCTGTACAATGGAGGTCCCACTGACTATGAAAGACTGGAAAAGGGTCAAGCATTGGAGGATATCTTTGATTTCCTGGGAAACAGATTCCAAGATGCAGAACTGTATGCAGGAAGCTAATTAGGGAGCACTCTCAGGAACAACTCCCATGTGGGAGCGGGAGAAGCTAGGTTAGACAGAATTTGAACTGTGATGCAGTTGCAGAATGATCTCAGCCAATCATATGAGAGCTCTGAGACTGGTGGGACCTTCAGAGTTGTCCCAAAATGAGACAAGGGGGCCAAGCCATTGTATACCCCAGACACACTTCAATCTACAATTCATTGAAGTCAGCTAGTCACAGGGAGGGGGCATAATCTTGGACAAGGCAATTTCCTATAGGAGGGTAATGCCTAGGGAAGAACTCAGCTGTGAGCCATCAACAGGCAACATATCCCACAGCCAGGGAATGAATACTTAATTCCTGAAGGGGGAAATGAATGGTAGACTACAGGATTCACTGGAGTGGTGAATAGGATAGGCAGGAGATCTGCCCTCCCAGAGTTTATAATCCAGTGGGGAGAAGAAGAGAAAAGCAAACAAAGAATTGATTATTTGCAGTGCCATTGGTGCCATTAGAAACACACCCTTGTATCCATTGAGCACGAGGGGAACATATTCCTTGAATGAGAGTGGTAACTACATCAACAGCATATTGATATTTATATATGTTCAACATAGTTCATTTGGATTTGTGGCCTGTCATTGTACATTGCAAGCGGTCTTCAAATTTCCTACATTTTGACTTGCCATCCATTCATAATTTCTTCCAGTGGCTGGTCTCAAGCTACTGTCAGACAATCCTCCCAGGCTTTTACAGCGATGTCTTCATGTCAGAAGCCAACCTTCCTACAACACCTGCTGTTCTCTGCCCTTCATTTGCCCTACCATGAATTCCAGCTATTGTCAAAAGCGTGTGCTAGCCTCCAGTGTGATACTGTTGCTTGGGTTCCCTGGGGCAGGTCCAGTACCTGCATACCTGTCCCCAGTTACTGGAGTCAGAACTATTCTCCAGGACACAAAGTATACATGGCAGAAAGAAAGTCTCTGACAGAGGAAACCACACATATTGCCAAACACACTCACTTCAGGGTCATACTGTAGGTGCTCACTGGAGGAGAACATTCCCAAGATGTACAATGACATTTACTGATTAAGATGCTCAGGATAGTCAGCCAAGCCCCCAGCTCTCACTGGAAGACATCAGCATGCAGGACATGATAAAGAAGAGACACACACACACAGAGACTAGTGTAATGGATTTTTCATATTGAAATATTTATAACTTATATATGACTTTAGAATATATTTCAGAAACAAACAGTAATTAACAGTACTGCACAAGGATGGTATTAAACAGAATGTGTCTGTACAGGCTTGTACAGGAATTCATAAAAGAGTGACTGACTTAGATGTGGGGGAACAGGGAGGATTTTCTGGTGGAGCTGAGATCTGAAAGGTGAGTGGGATTTAGTGATATTCAGGGGTAGGGGAGCATATTTCAGGCAGAAGCAACAGCATATGCCAAGCCTAAGAGATGAGAGAGAGCATTTAGCACATTTGGGAAAAGAAGCCTACACGGTTGAAGCACAAAGGGTGAGAAGGGGACTGAAGAGAGGTGAGGTGAAAGTAGAAAGAGAGGTGAGGGTTATCCTGAGAAGAAAGGGAAGCCACAAAGGGTGTTAAGCAAGGGGTGGGAAAATGTAAGACTGTGATTCTGGAAAGAGGATGTTGAAAGCCACCAGGCTCCTCTCAGACCATCAGCCCTCAGGGCGCTGCCTTTCTCAGAGCTGAGGATGTCTCCCCATCAACCTTATAACCTGTTATCATCAGGACAGAAATTCCCTAGATTTTACAGCCATTCACAGTTATAGCCCTTTATGTTTCATATATATTATCATTTCATATATATCATATAGATACATTTTATATACATCATCACAAAAATCCTGTTAGGTGGGCAGGGCAAAGTGTAGGTAAAGAATTTTTATAGTTTACAGTTGGGGAAACAGATCCAGGAAAATTATATAAACTCACTGCCATTACACGGATGATAAACAAAACTAGAACACAGAAGCAACCATAAAAGATACATAAATAAATGGGTATGACTGTGTTCTAAAAAACTTTATTTACAAAAACAGGTGGAAGCATAGATTTGGCCTAGGGCATAGTTTGTCAACCCCTGCAGTACGGTCTTGGTGATGGTATGGACATTTGGATTTATGAAATAGAACAGAATTCCCAAAATAGACCCAAATGTGTGTGGCCAATTAATTTTTTTAAATAAAGGTAAAGTAGTAAGAATCTCGATCTATACCACATTTCGAGACTAGATCACACATGTAAATGTAAATGGATCATTGACCTAAATCTAAAACTTAAAACCATAAAACTTCTAAGAAAAAAAATCTTTGTGACCCTGGGTTAGGCAAAGATTTCTTAGCTAAAACACAAAACTATGAACTATAAGAGAAAAAAAATTGATAAATTGAACTTTGTAACACTTAAAACCTTTGTTCTTTGAAAGACACTACAAAGAAAATAAAAAGACAAGTCATAAAATAGTAGAAAATATTTGCAAAACACATTGCTGAAAAAGTACTTGTAGCTAGAAGACATAAAGAACTCTCAAAACTCAGTAAGACTAAAACAATCCAATTTTTAAACATTCGAAGTATGTGAACAGAAACTATACCAAAGAAGAGCTGTGAATGCATGGTAAATAAATACATGAAAAGATGTTCAACATATTAGCAATCAGGGAACTGAAAATTCAAACCATAATAAATGGCTAAAGTTTAAAAAAAAAATGATGCTACCTAGTTCTGGTAAAGATATAGACCAACAGCATCTCTCATTCATTGTTGGTGGGAATGCAAAGTGGTGCAGCCAGTATGGAAGACAGTTTGGCAGTTTCTTAAAAATTAAACATGCACTTTCCAACAATGAAACAATTCCTCTGTTAGGTATCTACACAATAGAAAAAAAAACATGTTGACACAAATATCTGTGTGAGACCGTTTATATCAGATTCATTCACAATCTCCAAAAATTGGAAATAACTTGAATGTCCATCAACTGTTGAATGGATAAGCAAACTGTGGTATGCACATTCAATTTAATATTATTCATAAATAAAAAGGAATAAACTGATATGTGCAATAAAATGAATTGATCACAAAAATATCACGCTAAGCAAAAGAAGCCAGACACAAAAGGCATTCCATTTTACATGGCACTCAGAAAATGACAAAATCTACGGAGAAAAACAGATCAGTGTTTGCTAGGGGCTGGGAGAGGAAGAAGGGCTTGACCACAAAAAGGGAACAAGAGAACTTCTGGGGTGATGGAAGTATTCTATATATTGACAGTGATAGGCTGGTGGTCACATAACTGTATACTTTGCTAAAGTTCATAGAACCGAAAAACGTGAATTTAACTGTATGTAAATTGTACCACAATTTTACAATAAAAAACTCCTGCATAGTTCCCCAATTCTCTCAAAATTAAAGTAAAAATATACATCTTTAACAGCTCCTCTTGGAAATTCTGAAGTTCCTTAAAAGGTGAGAATTCCTAAGGAAGAATTTCTGTTTGATGCCCTACCCCATTTCTCAGTTCTGTGCCTTCCCCATCCCTTGGTATCCATACTCCAGCCACACTGGAGGCCCAACACAAATGTCACCTTATAGGGACACCCTCCAGGACATGCCTTAAGTGGGCCAGATCTACCTGAATTTCACTCTTACCACACCCTGTGAATCTCCCTCGCGGCACTTCTCCCTGGGGACATTAAATGTCAGACTGGTGAGAAGTGGTATACTGCCCGTCTCTCCAAGGAAGGTACAGTCTGTCAGGGTTGGACTCTTTCCAGCCTCGTCCCCTGCCCCTATGTTTGCTGCCTAGCAATGTGCCTGACCTACAGTATTAACATAATAGCAAATTCACTATGCCCACTAGGTGCCAGGAATGACTATCAGTTAATATATGGAAATATTAACTCACTTAATCCTCACAGCAACCCTATGAGATGTATCTTTTCATCATCCCCATTTTATCAGTGAGGCAACCGAGGCACAGGGAGATTAAATAACTTGTCAAAGGCCTCACAGCTGCTAAGTGGCAAGCCAGGATACAAATACAGAAAGTAGAGCCCCAGAACATGTGCTGGGAACCACCATGCTGCAAGCTTAACATCTATCTGCTGAATAAGCAAATGCTGAATGAACAGGAAAAAATCAACGTGATTAACCAACAACGCTGTTAGTATTGAAGTGACACCAAAGGCTAGCTCTGCTGGTCCCCATCTCAGGCATTACCACTTCCTTTTCAGACACTTCAGGTCTTCATGGGAGGCACAGAAGAGAAACCTGCAGCAGAGTTTTGTGTCTCAGAAAACCTCTGTGAGAAGAAAACAGCGAAACGAAGGATTTGCTGGCAGCCAGTACTTACCAACAACCAACAAATTCCACTGCTCAACCATGTGCTTGCTTGAAGAGGATAATCAAGACCATTTACCAGACACTTGAAAGAGCAGGAATGCTTTCACTAGGCAGATAAGCGAGGCAAAAACAAACTAATTTGAGCTTTCTTTCTCGATATTTGGATTTCTCTAACTGAATCAGTCAGTAAGCTCTTAGGAAGGCTCTGGGGGCATTGGAAGAGATAACAATGATTGCAGCTACAGTGATTGGTACCCAGTGGGATCACAGACCTACAGGGAAGGGAAAATGAGGTCAGGCCAAAGGCATCTGGTACCAGGCAAACAAGTGGAGGGTCCATAAACCTGGAAGCTTATCTAACCCCCGAGGGGCTAGTCTTCTACAACATTGTGCTGTTTTTCCTCTGCATGTCACCCCAGAGCCCAGAGCACCCCACTGCCTTACAAGGCTGATAATGGGCCTAGATCCTGATGGGTCTATCCAGGATCACAGTGCTGTAAAACAGTGCTTCTCCATCTTTCCAGCAACCATATGATGAAGATGGTAACACAGATTCTGATTTCTCATTCAGTAGGCTTCAGCTAGGACCTAAGATTCTACAGTCCTAACAAGCTCCCAGCTGCTGCTCATCCTGCCAGTCTGGGACCACAGTTTGTTCACAAAGTTTGCAAAGGTCCAGTGACTATAAAAGAGGAGAGTCAATTCTATTAAGATACTTGAAGGAGTAAAAAAAAATCCATTTCTCTAGACAACCTAAAGATATAAAATCAAAACCAAACACAGCATACCCTTTTCCTCTTGCTCTCTTGCTTTCCAGACACATGAATTTCTCCAACTGAGCAATCAGTCAATCAGTGTTTACTGGATGTTTTCTGAGCAATGGGAGACTCATGGGTTAAAATCAATCAGCTGCTATGATTATAATGACCCAATGTGATGTGGAAAAACTACTGTTGAAGGGAACCAAGATACAGTCAAATAACAGGAGAATATATCTGCAGTGCAGCTCACCTCTCAGAACAGAATCTTTGCAGACAATTATCCTTCCCATTGGGCCTCCTCTATGGTCTTCAGGATAAAGGCTGGTAAGAAGGCCAGTGGGAGAGGAAAAAAAAATTTTTTTCTTTAATAATCTATGACTAGTAAAAAAGAATTTGGAAAAAGTTTGCATAAGACAGATAAAAAGCTCTTCTGAGATTTAACAAAACTACACATGAGATGGGAAAGAAGGGCATGGTGGGCAGAGGAAAGAGGAAACATTTAAACTTCTGCCATATTTCTTGCAAGTGATTTTATATCTACCACCTTCAAGGACACTCAAAATCACTCTGAAAGTGTACTCTCTTATTATCCGCACCCCCCAAATGAGGAAACTGAGCCTTCAAGAAGTTAAGTGATTGTTCACTGTCACTCCAACCAAGAGCCAGAGGAGTCCTGCTCTTTCATGCCATCTCCAAAAGAGGCTAAGGAGTTGTTGAGTGCACAAGTACATCTATAAAGCACTTTATGGTTTTCCAAGTCCCTTCACACACTGTCTTATTTAAGATACCAGAAAATAAATCAAAAGTTCATTTCTCAAAATACCATACTTCATGTGAAGACAGAGGCATGGTGGGGGGCTCAGTGGTGAGATAGAAATGTATGAAGTAGAAAGAAATGTAGCCTTACAACGTCATAGGAGGGCTACCCATGTCAATAGCAATCAATAGCAACGTTGTTGGAGCTACAGCGACTGAATGCTTAAGAAATGTCATGCATTCTTAACAGTGACTGGAATGTCAAGAATTGTGCAGAGGGCTTTATGTACAACACCTAGTGGAAGCTGAGGCCTGTCTGAGATCCTTACAATTTAAAGCACAAGATGAATTACACATCCAACTCCCCAGTTTCTGTGTTATACCTTCTAGTTGCTTAAGATATCCAACCAGTTTCTCATACATTCATTCAACAATGATTTATTTCCCCCTACGTGTCAGGTGCGGTGCTAAGCACTTGGTATAAAGCAGGAAACGATACCAAGTCCCTGGTCTCATAAAATTTACATGTGGCATGGGGGTGACAGACAATGCAAATAAGAATATAAGACAATGTCAGGTAGTGATAAGGAAGGGCCATGAAGAAAAATAAAGCAAAGTAAGAAATAGAGTGAGATGAGGAATGTGGGTATTTATTTTCAAGTTTCTGCTGAAGTATAACACGCAACAAGAGAAGTGCACAAGTCAAAGTTTACAGCTGACTGAATATGAACACGCTGAACACAACAATGCTACAAGCACTCAGATCAAGAAACAGAAGACCACACTTCAGAAACCCCTGCCATCCCCCTTTCAGTTACAGCCATGGATGGTAAGGGAAAGTTCTCTTGGAGAAATGACATTAGAATAGAGACCAAATAAAGGAAGGGAACAAGTGAGCCATGTGGGTATTGCAGGAAAGAGTATTCTGGGCAGAAGGAATAAACTAAATGCATTTAAAGAATAGTAAGAAAGCAAATGTGTCTGAGTCAGACTGGATGGATGCCTAGGTGGATGGACGGAAGGAAGGATGCATGGAAGGAAGGAAGGACAGATGGACAAAAGAATGAAATGACAGGTAGGAGATGACATCAAAAGAGAAGGAATAACTAGATCAGCTAGAGCTTTGAAATTAGGAGCTAGGATTTGATTCTGTTAGGATTGAAAACTTTTGGATGGTTCTTAGCTGGGCCTGGTGTGATCTCATTTGCATTTTCAGAGCTCAAGCGAAAGACTTAAGGGGTAAAGGGAAGCAGTCTTCCAGTGAGGGTGGTTTTTAACCTCTGGGATGGAGGAATCATACTTCCTCCCTCCCCACCCCAACCAAAACTCTTCACTATGCATATCAGATGGAAGGGACCAGAGCTGCTCTGACTCCAAATTCCCCAAAAATCACTGAAGCTTTGGAGAGCCTTGTCCGCAACCCAGTTGCCTGGTCTCGGATACAGTTCCCCAGTAGTTAAGCTGGACAAGGCAAACCACAGCACAGCAGCATTCTCTCAGGATAAACTCTGCAGACTTTAGAGGTCTGCCTTCATGACCTCTGGGCCCCTCCCCTCTGCATCGCTTCTCCACTCTGTACTCTTCTGCACCCTCTAGGAGAATCAGTGTTTCTCTGCTCTCTAGCCCCTACTTTGACCCAAAAGCACAAGGAACCGATGTGGCAGTTAGCCTAGAACCTGAAACTCTTCTCATCAGCATGTAGACAACCTCATCTTTTGTTATTTAAGCCTCAGCAACCTTAGTATGCAATGGTTTCATTCTGTCTCTAGTTAGGAATTCCAGTCTGTCAGAAATAAGCAGTGTAGAGGTTTGCAGACAGAGGGAGGCAAGATTATTCTTTTGACCTCGTAGCTGATGCTGTATCCCTGAATGGCCCAGACACCGGGTGACCTGGTGAAGAGATAGCACTCCCAACATCTTCTGCAGAGAGCACCAGTTGATGACTCTAGCTCTTCATCCCCTAATCTAGCTTCCCCTCCCTCCCCCAGCCTTGGCCTCAGGACACTTGTCACCCCTGACCAAACTGGGGGTCACTAGCTGCCTCCCCTAAGCAGCCTTCCCTGTTTAACCTGGCACCCAGATGAAGGGCAGGTGACGAGCAGATAGGAGAAATTCAAGGATTCCAGAAGTAGGAAGCCAAAGGGGGGATCTGGCCAGATGGGCACCAAAAGCAGTGTTCTAATCCTCAACCTGAGTAGAGAGGGATGGAGCAAGGGAGCCTGCATGTGGAATTAGAACCAGGATCTGTGACACAGCACTGTGAACTGACTATATATATATATATATATATATATATATATATATATTATATAATTAATATAATAGTATATATATAATAAAATAAAATAAAATCTAAAAGAAAAACAAAAGAAAAAGAATCAGGATCTGTATTTCAGAGCATGGGGGAAGCAAAATTAATGCTAATTAGTAAGAAAGAAGAAGCAACAAGGTGGGAGTGGAAAAACTTGGATTGTCTGCATAATCAATGCTAACCACAATCTTTTATGGGAATTGTTTCCCATTTTATTCCTAATTACTACTTGCTACAACAATGATGAAACATATCACTAAATATAATCTCAAATTAACTTTGCAGTAAAGTTCCCTCTGATTATAACAGCAAATTCTCGACATGCCCAAGGAGTGATTACAAAGTCCTGAGTGGTCCCAAAATTTAACTCTTAAAAAGCATGCTCTTTGCTAGTGGCCCAGGTCTCAGCCAGACAGACTGAGCACTCACTTCTACATGTCATGGTCATGGGACCTGGATTTTCTCAGAAGTCCCCCATTTTAAAATTCTCCATCACTGTTGTTCTCGTGGGCATTCAAGTATTGGCCAAACTATGATTTCTACTTTTAGTTCAGAAGTATGATCACTGGACTCAGGTGATGTGGGTTGTTACTCAAACTTTAGTAGGTCTGAGAACTTCCAAGTCAAGGTGGCTCCATTGTCTCTGGAACACTTGTCTTCCCCAGCCAGGGCAGTCTCCTATTGTTGCATAAGAAGGAGGTGCTGTTATGCTCTCCAGGGTAGGTACTGAGGCATTGACTTTTACCTAAAGGTTAACATTTGAAGACTTAGAAATTCCAGCTCAGCAAAATCCAAAAAGGATAAATCCCATCTCCCCAGTAAGTCACGCATCCTTTCACCGAAAGTCAAAGTATAGGAGTACTGGTCAGAGTAAGGAGAAAGCTGTTTTGACAGGACTATCACCTGGAGTCCTGCTGGATGAAATCTAGTCTGAAAGAATCCTAATCTGACCCCATTTAGCTTGGGGCATTTTGTAACTAGCAGGGATTGCTTTACTTAAGTCATCTCATCCTCCAGAATTCAAACTGAATCTGGTCTATGGGTCAGTCTGTATCATTCAGTACAAAAAGTCCACAGCCACAAAAGTGGGACCCATTCAGGCCACAGCAACTCTCAACAGCTGCCAACAGCTGAAGCCAGCTCCAACCCACCTTCCCCCCAACACAGCCCACAGGCCTTTCACAAAGCGTTTTAATGCTGAGAAAGCTCAGCTGATTTATGGGCAGATAGAGTCAGGAGAGAAAACATTGTTTATAATCCCAAGAGATAGGTCTGATACTATTATATCATGCTGTAATGACTATCATTTATTAAGGGCCTATTTAGGGCCCATACTGGGCATGGTGGTAGGTGGAAGATTGGGCCCAGACTCCATCTCTTCAAGAGCATGGATTTAGACTTTTGAGGTCACCCCTGAATAAGACTATTTACACAGTCCTTCTATTCTTGTATGTTTGTTAAAAGCATTCATCTGTCCAAAGTAAACATTTAAAATGCAGCAATTTTTGTAATAATTTTGGGATTGCTTTATTTTTTAAACATACCTGGAGGCTGAACAAGTGAATTAGCTCAGGCCTCTAGAAAGCTAACTGTTCCGGTGACTATTACGTATTAAATGTACAAAATGCACTACTCTGCATTTTAGGTGTATTATTTCTAATTCCCACAACAAAATGGCAAGATGGGCATTATTATTTCTATTATACATCTGATACTGAGAGGTGGGTATTATGATTTCTATTAAACAGATGAGATTATAAGGAGGGTAATATGATTTTTATTATATAGATGAGGTCGGGAGGTGGATATTATTATTTCTTTATGAGGATGAAGATGTGGAAACCTATAGAGTCTTCGAGGTTTGTTTAAGAGCTTACAGTTTGGTCAGGTGATGCTATCAGATCTGAAGATTCCAGCCCTCGGGAGGGTGTGCAAGCTCAGTTGCCAGGAAGCTATTTCTTCAGGTAGGGGTCATGCGGCCCCACAGAAGCAGGGAGGAAACTGTCTGCAAACCTCCACTGAGGCTTTGCACCAGCCACTTCATGTCTTCAAATGTGTCTCCCATGAATCAGCAGAGCATGGGGACTTCTACTTCCATCACCCCAAGCACCTGTCATAGAGGAGTTCCAGTAATGGATGGGAGGGCCCTGGGCTTTCGAAGCAATTTTGAAAAATGAATCTGAAATGGTGCATATGAAGGTTGCAGACAGTGATGCTTCAATGACAAGCATCCGTAATAATGTGACAGTACAGCTGCTAGGCTAGGCTGAAGAAGCTCAGAAACCTCCCTTTCGCTGCTGGGCACTTCCTGCAGAGTGTGGTCAAGGCCCAAGCCCCAGAGTTCTGTGTACCAGCACCTCACCAGGTAAGGAGAAATGGCCTCCACTCCAAAGCTTTCGCAGGACAGCAACTACTTTTCCATGCTACATACCACAGGAAGTCATACCTCCTTTGTAGAGTTCAGCTCTAGGTCTCCTCCAAGTCACAATGACAAAGCAGATCTTGCACACTTGCAGGAGTGACTCAAATGCTCACTAGCTGCTACTTGAGTTGTCTGGCACTGTCTATGCTGGAGGCCATATGCTGGGGAGATAGAAGGGTCAGGTCTAGATTTGCCTTTTGCACGTCATCCAACTTCAAGCTGGCCCCCAAGTTACAAAGGTGAGGAACCAATAGTACCTTGC
Source organism: Camelus ferus (assembly GCF_009834535.1). Lineage (NCBI taxonomy): Eukaryota > Metazoa > Chordata > Mammalia > Artiodactyla > Camelidae > Camelus > Camelus ferus. The sequence continues at coordinate 55,153,632 of NC_045704.1, read as the reverse complement.
TTTACATATTTTTAGCTATAAACCCTGTTTCTCCAACTGGCAGCAGTCTCTCCCTTAACAATCTAGGCAAGGTTCTCAGCTGTATTCTGAGGAATCCTGGGTTCCCCTAGAGATGCCCCAGAGCTACCTTGCGAAGGAGAAAGTCAAGCAGCCAGTGGATACACCAGACTCAAATCTGAATAAACTCACTTTGATCTGTACCTTACACTGATTTTTTGCATAAGATATTCTTTGTCCAAAAAGTTTCATTGCTATTTTTTAAAAATATGGAAAGAAGAAAAAGGAAGAATAAAAGAAACCCACTTACGGGGATCCAGATCTGCCCCATTTGAAGAGAATTCTTCCATGGAGAGATGGACATGTCCTTCCTGGGAGAAAAGTAAAAAGTCTTCCTAATTAGGTGTCAGGACTAACTTGGAACAAACTCCTCCAAAGAACCAAGGTCTGCTCTTTCCTATTTGACCATCCTTAGTAGGGAAGAGATCAGGGGTCTCAAACTGGAGCACCTGCAGGGGCCAGGCAGGAAATATACAGAGAGAAGAGGCCTGTGGAGTCTCTGTGTTTCGCATCTGAAAGCTGCTACACAGCTTCCTTTGGGGGTCGTCTTGAGGAGATGAAGGCCAGTGTTGCCAGAGCTTCTGATTTTGCAAGAGAAGTTAGAAAATCCAAAATTATATGACTTTCCCAAAGTTTAAATAGGGCAACTTTCCCCCTCAAAATCAAAATACTCTGTGGGCCAACCTACACAAGTCTGGCTCTGTGCTGCCAAGTCTGAGAACTGGAACAGACAGACTGGCTATCTTTATGGGGGCTGGAGAGAAGGCAAAACCCTTCCCACCACCACGAGAGACATGTTGGAATAGCAGCACTCAAAGGTGCTGGCACACGCTTCACTCTCAACCCATGTGCTCCTGCCCATCTCCCTCTATTCCACCCTATCCCAGATCCCATCAATTCCTTCTCCTTTGTCTCTTCTTTAGGATAACCCTTCCTTGACCTCTCCTCCTCCAGATTATCTCAGAGCCCCATTATAGCTGGTCTCTCATAACTACTCCCTGTGCTATTCTTTCCCAGCATTGAGCACAATTTGTTTTTATATCTCCAGTTTTGAAGAACAACTGCCTTTCCGTCTCAACTATAAGCTCCAAGATAGTAAAGGCTGTACTTCTGGCTCTCCATTATGAATTTCCCACAATTAGAGCAGTATCTGGCCCACAGAAGGCATACACATCTATATAAACTTGCATGAATTAGCCCAGAGCACCATGAACCACAGTCACCATCCCATGTGTTTGTCAGAAACATACAAGTTCCCCTGCCACCTCCACCTTGGATTCTTTGTGGACTCTGCCCATGTCTTTGCCTGCTTGAATTTGGTGTCACTCATTGTTTTGCAACTTGATCCAAGACCTTCTCTAATTTTGTGTCCCTAAGCCTTGAACTCGTTACTCCCTTTGTCTTCTCCAGTATCCACAAAGACTGTGAGAGGAAGGGAGAAATCGATCATCAGCTCCATTTTACAGAAAAGGAAACAGAAGTCCTGAAAGTTCGGGCAGATTCACTGTCGAAACTTCGGGGTCTCTGATTCCAACATGAGTTCCTTTCTTCTGAGCTTAATGTCAGAAAAGATGAGTAAGAAAGAAACTCTGACATCAGAGAAGCTTAAATACCCAATATCAGTGGCCTATAAGTTTTATAGTTGTGAATATGCTATGCTTATATATTTAATATCAATATCTCTGCATCCTAGCCCAATTTTATTAACCCTCCAGCATGCAATGACTTACACAGATGCAGAGTTAAAAAATAATTGTGTTCCAGGTGGGCCTGAGCAACTAGGACCTAGTGCATTGTCATAACAACAGCAGCAGTAGTAGTGGTAGCAACTACTAACATAGTTGCTAACATTCATCTAGAGCTTTCTATGTGCTAAGAGGCATTCTAATCTCCCTACTGCAATAGTGGTTTGAATAGTGCCCCCTAAATATTTGAGTCCACTCAAAACATCAGAATGTGACCTAAGTTGGAAATAGGGTCTTTGCAGATGTAATTAAGCTAAGGATCCTGAGATGAAATCACTGTAAGGAGAAGACACAAGCCACAAAGGAAAGACTGTGAAGGCAGACAGAGATTGGAGAGATGCAGCCAAAGAACACACCACAGTTTGCTAGGAGCCACCAGAAGCTAGGAATAGGCAAGTAAGGATTCCCGACTAGAAGTTCAGGAAGGAGCTCAGCCCTGCCAACACCTTGATTTTGGACTTCTGGCCTTTAAAACTGCAAGAGAATAGATTTCTGTTGTTTTAAGCCACCAAATTTATGGCCATTTGTTACAGCGTCCTTGGGAAACAGACACACATGCTTTGTGTTATTTAATCCTCACAGTATCCCTATGAGGTATGAGTGTTCAAGTGAGGAAGCTGAGGCTCAGGGCGGTTACATGACCTGCAGAAGCACATAAGCAGTGAACCGTTGAGTCAGCTTTGACCCTGGCTGGTGACTCTCTGACCCCCTACAGCTGCTGGTGGCCACTGACAAGCCTTCCCAGGCCTCCCCCTGACAAAGCAGAATACACTCTAGTTGCTAGTCTCTGCTGTGACCAATACAATTTCTGGGGTGGGGAGGTGGATTCCTCTGCAGAAAAATCTTTTCTTTGGGCTTCTCTCCCTCCTGAGTGCTCCAGCTCATGCCGTGCAGATTTACCACATTGAGCTGTGAGCTAGGTTGACGTGACGACTTCACTCTCCAAGAGAATATTTCAATAACTCAGTTGCAGCCTACTCACCCTCAACCAAAATTTAAGGCATATATGTTGCTCATAATCAAGCTTCTTCCTTCTCCTGTTACCTTTCCTCCTCCCACCACCAAAAGCCCTCCTGGCTGAGAACGGGGAGCAGGGAGTGGGGGCAGAAAACAGTAGGATCTCAGATTTGTGGAAAACTCTAGCACATGCCTCTTCTGGTTCCAGCTCAGAGCATCAGCCTCTGAAACAGGCCTTCCTCCAGCTTCCAACCCAGAGGTCAGGAGGGGCAATGTGAACATGGTAATTTTTCCAAGTGTCTTATTAAATTTCTGTCAAGTGGCTGAACATCTGTTCTCTTTTCTGTTTGTGTTTTGAGGAATAGATCTAGCCCAGAATCACAGGGCTTTGAGGGACCGTGGTTCATGTATAATCATACCAAAGCTTTCTCTCAGGCCCTTGCCAAAGCAATTAGCAAAGCTGCTTTTAACCAATTAGGCCCTTCTTTTCAGCTCCCTGAGGCAGAGGCTGCCTTCTCCCTCCCCACTGCTTGGCCTCCGTGGAGGCCATTTCAAAAGGCACAATTTGAACCAATTATGCCTGTCTTGTTATTATAATCATTAATCATCATCACTCTAATGACAACTAATAGGCTACTTCAAATCCCTTTCTGGAACATAATGGGGGCCTACATAAATACAAAACAAATATTTTGTAGAGTGCTTCCAAGTTTTGCATAGTCCTCTCACGTACAAGATCTTGTTGGATCTTCAAAGCTGTGAGGTGAATTATTAATGGGAAAATAAAAAGCAGCCCTACTCTGGCTCTCAAGTCACTCAGTCCACAGCCAATTACTAAATCATAAATAGCATTAGTTAAAACAAAAAAGGGGGCCCACCGTGTGGGATGGTGGACAGAGAAAAGAGAAAGCTCTGAAGGTCTATGTCTGCATCATGATTCCCTATATCCTAAGCCCAGTTTTCTCAACTGTGAAGTGGGCATCATGGTGCCTGTCCCAGCGAACTGTTGTGAAGACTCAATAACATGGCACTTAGAAAGTGCCTGGAGGAATGCTAATAAAATAATACCCACAATAATGATAAGGAGTAATTACTGAACTTGTAAAATGTGTCAAGCTTTGTGCCTAACCCTCTACATGTTTCATGCCATGGAATCCTCACAACAACCCCCTGGATAGATGCTATTGTTCTATTGTTTTATGGTTGAGGTAAGGAGTGAGGTAAGGAGTAAGGCAAGGAGAGTCAAGCATCTTGCCCAAAACCATGTTGCTAGTAGGTGCTAGGTGATCCCAGGCAATCTGGTTCCCAGACAATATCCTAAACATTCCATACATGGTGTCTTTAAAAGACTAGAAAAAAATATCATCTGAAGACAGCAGGGATGGTGGAGACAAGGGCACCACCTGGCACCACATGGGGAAGGGAGGAAAGAAGAAGGGTTTGAGTACCTGGTGTGTTCTGATCACTATGCAATGTGTCTTCCTACGCATTACCTCCTTTGCCTCTCACAGCAGCCCTTCCAGGTAGTTATTACCGTCTCCATCTTAGACACGAAGACTCTGGGGGCAGAGAGCAATGCTGACCCTGGTGGGCAGAACTGGGACTCAAGTCCCCTTCTCCTTCTGCTACAGCCCATGATCTTCCATCCACGTGTCCCAGGAGGGACTGTGCTCTTCCTAATGTTGAGATATTCTATTATATAATATCAAACATGAAACAGTAACTTTTTATTGTACATGGCAGAGAAGAGCTCAATGACTTTTAGTGCAGTTTGGTAATATTGCCTTGATCTGTGTTAAGACTCCTGAAGTTTTAGTCACAACTGCTTTTACTCCATCAGTATAATTACAAAAGACAAATAATGAATTTATTATTATGAAAAAAGCTTTGATTTCATGGACCCCTCTGAAAGGGCCTCAGGGAACCCCCCAATGTTCTGTGGACCACAGTTTGAGAACTTTTAGAATCAAATGCACAGTTAAGAGAGTCAGCTTTGGAGTCAGGCACAGGTGGCCCAAGTAAAGGTTCTGCCACATACTAAGTGCAAGACCTTGGACAAGTGACAATCTCTCTCTGACCCTCAGTTGCTTCATCTGTAAAACAGGCCTAATGATAGTTCCTACCTCATAGGACTGTGTTGAGGGTCGCATGAAATATGTTATATGAAGGGCTTAACTGAGTGCCTGGCACAGAATACCCAATAAGTAGTGCACAGGTTTTAAGTAAGTAAATCATTAAATGTGATATAAGTGCTAATAGAGGTGGGTACACAATATAGGATATAAAGGGGAAACAGGCATCTATTCTACTTTGTATAATACACATTTAGGTGTGTGCCTGTCTTCCTCATTCAGGATTCTGAAGGAGACAAAAGGGCTAAGCCCTATGCTGACTTTACATGCATTATCAGGTAGACATATGTTTTATCTAGCCCACGGAGCTTCTCAGTGCCCATACTTAGTTAATGCTAGTTATCAAATAAAAAATAAGTAGCATAAAGGCAGTAGTTTAGCATCAAATGCATTTTCATTTGGATATGGATCTTTCTCAAGTTTTCTGTCTCTTGCTACATTAACTATTCATCTGTTACACCTAACTGACACTAATATTGCTTTCACAAGCTGAGGGGAGACTTCAAATTTAAATACTCAAATTTCTTAGAAGTCTCCTTTGCTATAAAAAATAATATGCCTTATTCTTTTAGAAGTCAGATCAAAGCAAAGAGCGAAACTTTCCTCTAAAAATCAGCAGCAACATCTTCCAGAAAACAGTCGTGTACATCTCCGCACAGTTGAAAAGCAAGCTAGCAGTGTGTCTGGTTCAATACAAGACAAGGGAAAATTATGAGCCTGCCTGGATGTCGAAGCATGTCTCTGCAGGGGTACTGGGAGCCCCTTCCTGCTCATCCAGACTGCTGGTCCTCGCACACCAACTTGCTGCTTACCCTCCCAGAGGCTCTATGGATCCCTATGGTCCTGCCTATGGCTCTGGGCTTCCCTTTTGCTGAGTTGACTGCAAGCTGCTTTATTTGCCTCTTCAGTCTTTCAGTATCCCCTATACCAAAGGAAAACTTGTGCCTCACAGATGAGTTGTGAGAGAGTCAGCACACAGGGAAAAAGAAGAAAACTCAAATTACTTTCAGAAAATGCTTCAGCCTCAACCTGACCCAGACAGTGATGCTTCACATGGGACTATCACTGGGGGAGGAAGGCAACTCCATTGCTCTCATAAACAAAGTTGTAAGAGGGAGATGTTTGGGCCAAATGAGTGACTACCTCATTTCACCACTCACAGGTGGGCTTCTCCAACAGCAGGGTGCTCAGAATCCACTGGAAAGCTTGCTAAAATGCAGCTTCCCTGGTCTCACTCCTCAGATGATGCTAAGAGAGCACCTCTAGAATGCCCTTGAGAAGTATTCTCTACCAATCCAGATTTTCAAGCTAGACCAGCTAGGGGATCTCTAGCCATAAGGATTTTTCTCTATTTTCACTATTTATTAATTCTTTCATTTAAAAAACATTCATCGATGCCATGTGCAGCAACATGGATGTCCCTGGAGAATGTCATTCTAAGTGAAGTAAGCTAGAAAGAGAAAGAAAAATACCATATGATATCACTCATATGTGGAATCTAAAAAAAAAAAAAAGGAATACAAATGAACTTAAATATAAAACAGAAACAGACTCACAGACAGAATACAAATGTGTGGTTGCCGGGGGGAGGGGGATGGGAAGGGACAGACTGGGAGTTCAAGATTTGAAGATACAGACAGGTATATATAGAATAGATAAACAAGTTTATACTGTATAGCACAGGGAAATATATTCAAGATCTTATAGTAGCTCATGTTGAAAAGAATATGAAAATGAATATATGTATATTCATGTATGACTGAAAAATTGTGCTGTACACCAGAAATTAACACAACATTGTAAACTGACTATAATTCAATCAAAAAAATTTTAATTAAAAAAAATTCATCAAGCACTTACCAAATGCCAAACACAGTTAGTCATATATATGCATAAAATATATATTACATATGTATATACTATATATACGTTTGTATATATATATATGATACATAACAAACTTTGCTTTCATGGAGCTTAAATTCTATGACACAAGTCAAATCACAAACAAATAAGCTATGTAATTTGTACAAGTTTTCATAGTGGCATTATTCATAATAATCAAAAATGGAAACAGTCCAAATGTTCATCAGGAGGTGGCTACATAAAATGTGATATATGCATACCATGGAATATCATTCAGTAATAAAAAGGAATAAAGTGCTGATAACATGGTACACCATGGATGATCCATGAAAATGTTACGCTAAGTCAAAGAAAACAGACACAAAAGGCCATACATTTTGTGATTCCATTTATATGAAATGTCCAGAAAAGGAGTATCTATAGTTACAGAAAGTTGATCAGTGGTTGCCAAGGGCTGGGGGTTGGGGGAAAAGGGGAGTAACTGCAAATAGACATGAGGGATCTCTTTGGGTGATAAAAATGTTCTAAAACTAGACTGTGGTGATGGCTGCACAATCACACCCTTCAGTCTTCTGTAACTGAACAAACATTACTGCAAACAAGTTATGTTCCCCATCTCTCTGTTTGGACCTCAGGAGGAGAGTGAGCCATGACACAGGGTTCAGAAGAACCACGTATAGAGGCTAGAGTCAAGCATGTTGTGAGGAGGAGACTGGTGGACTCAGGAGTAGCACATGCTGACCCACCCATCAACCCAAACTTCAGAGAGGAAAGAACATGTCATTGTCAGAAACATGAGAAAATGCCAAACGGCCATGCAATCAAGCAGCTAAGTCATCCAATGTGCTTCTGTTACTCTGAGACAGAATAATAATACGAGAAGAATTAAGAGTCCTAACATTTAACAAGCTAACATTTAACAAGCCCATCCTATGTGCCAGGCACTGTTTTAAGGTTTTTATATACATGAACTCATTTAATCATCACAGCCACATTAAATGATATCATTGCAAAAGATTTCTATAATGTTCTGGCAGGATGCAGATGGCATATTCAAATGAGGCAATTGAGAACAGCTTAATAAAGGGCCACTTACAAAGGTATAGGTAGTATCCCAGGAACCAGCAAACACTGGTGTGGTGCTTCAAAGCTAGCAACAGCAGGGAGCTGAAAGAACTCACAAGGAGGACTGGATGGGTACCAGCACCTGAATGGAGTCACTGTAGCTAGGAAAGGGGATAAAACCAACTCACAGTGACCCAGAAAGAAGGGAGCTAGGAAAATAAAGCCCCCAACCTGACTCTCTTCCCTTTCTCCAATTTCCTGATGACAGTTCCCATTGGACAAACCCATTTGGACACCATAGGACAGGAAGCCCATTGATGCAGTCCACATAAGTTAACCTCTTGGGCACAGAGAAGGATAGAGAAGGGTAGAGAATAACTGTGGAAGGACAAATGAAAAATATCCAGTGTAGTACTGTTACCATTCACTCCTGACAGACAAAGAAACTGAAGTCTGAAACAGGTAAGGAACATGTCCAGGGGTATACAGCTGAAGGCCAGAGCTGGACAAGGAATCCAGGTGTTCTGGTGGCTCTTAACCACCACCCCTAAGCTGAAAGTGTTTCCCTCAACCCCACTAGGGTAGAAAATGATCAAGAAACACCTGGGAAGGATAGGCAGGACTCCCCCAAGGCTCTAAGATTAGGGGAAACAACTGTGCCCTAGCGCACAACAGTAATCAAGGCTGGATCATGTACTTCTGTACTCCCAACATGTACCACACCCAGATAATTTAGTCATGTTGCTCCCAGGGCCCCAATTCCATGAGACAAATCATCCCAGGTGTGGGTATCAACTCTTTGGCCAGGTCATTGAACATAGCTCAAACACAAATCTCCAGGCAAAGGTTTTCAGTGGAAAATATTTTAGACTATTCCGAGCAGGTGCTACTTTTCTGCCACCCACAGGTCTAAAGTCTGTGAACTGCTGGGGAAACAAAAGTTCATACAATTCCTGCTTGCCCTTCAGCCTCAGAGAAAGCACCACTTGGGGAGATGCTTCAACTTGTACAATAAAAAACCTCTCCAACCCTTAAATAAGAAAAAATAAATAAAAGTGCCTCACCCCGCTCTGATTTGCAGCAGTTTGCAGAATTGGTGTGCTATGGAATGAGCTATGGGGTCCCTGTGTCCCCAGATAAACCTGGTTATGAGTGATATCCTTTATTTGACCTCTCAAACTCCACTGCCTGAGCCTGCAGGGTCCCAGAGCTGTCCTAAGGAGACCCTGATCCCAGAGCAGATGCCATCCTGGAGACACCTGCTGCCCGAGTAGTCCCACAGGAGAAGTAGGTGAGGTGGGTCCCTTGGCAGTGGCTGGGCTGGCAGCTGAGTGATGGGGCTGACATGGAAGAACAAGCCTGTCCGCCACCCCAAGCCTTTGTTATCAAACAGCTCCTACAAAACTTCTGCCGTGAGCACATCAATACAAACAAAGGCAGCCTTTCAGAAGGTAGACGCCAGGCCTGCCGTTAGCTGAGGTCCTGGGGGCTCCAAGCGCACCTATTTCATCCTTGACTTCTAGCTTTATTGTTCCGTGATGGGGAGGAAGGGACAGCTCTCCCAATGTCCACCTCATCTGCCTTCTCTCCCATGCACTGTGATGATCTCCGCCCCAGCAGGTCGCAGAACCGAGCCAGTTTTATGATTGCTCTCTCCCTGTTTCCCCAGTCCGTGGATCTTTCTGTCCCAAATAAATCAATGTTACTATTTCTCCTTTTCCTCCTCACTCTCAGCAGGCTGCTGCTCAGGCCATTTCTCTTAGATAATGAGCCAGGCATGCTCTCGAGCTGGGCCCATTTGGGGCCCAGGCCTGGATGGAAGCAAGACTACACAGTCCAAACCAGAGGATTTCTGAGCTGCTGTGCAGATTTCCCCCTGGTGGGGCCATCACAAGAGTATGAGACAGGGCATGGCAGAAAGGATGGAAAGAGCAGATTCAAAGGCTTCAGCCTAAGTCATCTAAGTGGACTCTGCAATCAACCCACAGAACACACTTCGTCTTTATGTCAGCAGGGCTTCCAATACCATTTCCACTTCAGACATCAAAGGAAGGGCTCTAGAAGCCATTCAGCTGAACATTTGCCAAAGCAGAGACTTTAAAACAAACAAACTCCTACATAGAATCCCAATATATAGAAGAAATAAGTGTAGCAATGCACCAGCTGATACTGAGAGGAGGGCTCGGGTTCCTCCCCACTTTCACTTCCCACGAAACTCACAGGCTCCCCAAGTATCTCTGGAAAAGCCCAGAGTTCTGCCAGATACAATTTGGAAACTATCGGTCAGCCCTTTCACAGGGTTGAAATTCCCTGTTCAGAATATCCGGCATGTTCCCAACTCTGGTGCCCACATCTGTGTGTCTGCCCCTGCCTGGCATCCGCTGCACTCTTTTTAGTAGCTGGCGCCAACCCAGCCTGGAGGCCCTGCTCTCCATCCATCCTCCACTGTCTCACCACTTCCCCTGTAAGAACAGGCCTGACTGTGGTGGCGCCCCCAATCCTGTGCTCCCCGGCCCCCTCCTTGGCCTTTGATGTCCAAGAAGGCTCTCTTGACCTGCACACTGACCAGCTCCTCCTCGGGTGAGTAATTTCCCTGAGACTTCAGAAATTACTTCTTGGCATTGTGGCATGATGGTTAAGAGTGTGGGCTCTCAAGTCAGACTGCCCGGGTTCAAATCCTGACTCCACTCCTTTCTAGCTACGTGACCTTTGGTAAGTTAACTGCTCCATTAATCAGTGTCTCCATCTGCAAAGTAAGGTTAGCAATCCATCCAGCTTCATAGGGCTGTGGGAGGATTAACTGGATGAATATATCACAGTTCTTTGTATGGCCCTGGCACAGGGTAAACACCCAATAATTGTTACTCTATTGCACTCAACCCACTCCCTCCCCAGACTTGGCAACCAGACCCCAGCAGGAGCTGGGCCACCAGGCAGCTCTCTACCTCGCTGTTCCTATGTGCACACATCAAACCACACTGCCACCTGCTGGTGGCCTGCACACATCCAGGGGCACCAGCCAAAACAAAACTTTAACTTACAAATTCATTTTATAAAAATCCATTTAATAAATATTTATTGAGCATTCATGCAATGCCAGAAACTATGCTATGTACTAGGAGTGTAGTAGAAAATAAAGGAGACAAGATTTTTCCTCCTATGAGGTTTACATTGCAGTGACTTTATCATAATTTTCTCTCCAAGGAATCCAGAGGCAAAGTCTGACCCTGAGGGTTGAAAAAAGACTCAAGAAAATGCTCAGCTCTCCCATCCTGTGTTGTGCAAGTGCTCACTGGAAGCCCTAAAGCTAAGAACACAATAGTAGAAGCATCACCATGATTGTGTCCAGTTTCCTTTTCTTCTTGGTCGCAGAGCCTTCCTTGGCAGTTATGGGTGGCCACAGAGCTGAATCTGCCCACTGAATATGGGTAGAAGTGAAGTGAGCCACTTCCAAGCCTGCCTGGCCCATTATAACTTCCTGCATGAGATGCTCTCCGTGCTACACTGCCCTTTTCTGACAGTCTTGAATGGACAGGACCCCCCGTACCCATGACACACTTGAGAGTCATCCATTGAAAATAGCAGAATCACAAAACAGAAAGAGGCTGAGACCCTGAATCACTACTTGAGAGAAAGTTGCTCAATCAGAAAACCTGCATTGGTGTTTGACAGAGGAGATAAATAAACTGAAATTTGAGGGTTATGTTTTATTGTAGCTGATACAATATTAATGTATAGAAATGATAAGGGATTGTGGGGAGCAACAGAGAAGCTAAATGAGAAAATGAGATCACTGATGAATAAGACGATAATTCAATCATATTCTCTTCCTTTTGTAAGTTTTTATTCTTTAACATTAAAAAGCAAATGTGGTTTATTTTTCTATTGAGCTCAGTAATAAAATATGAGCCACAAAAGGGGATTATATGCCCACTGTTTTAGAAAAAGAAAAACATAACTTTAGTTTGACATTATTTCTTTCACAGGGGAGAGGAGGAAAAAGAAAGAAAAAATACAAAGGAAATTCTCAAGCTGGTTGGAAAATTTAGAGGCATAGTCTCAAGAACAGAGAGAGAACTCAAGAAACTTGGAGGACATATGACCAGTTTCAAAGGCTGAGAAACATCTAGACTGGAAAGCCTCAGACACAGAGAAGGTATGATAAAATCACTAAATCACAGATAAGTTGACAGAAGACAAAAGCTGTATTTCCTCAATGCACAATCAGGATTTAAAGCAGAATCCAAGCTAACCTAAACATGTTACCCAGGAGTGATAAAATAAGATATGCCAGGAGGGACTCTCTTCCAGAACAACATTTAAACTGTTTTCAAAAGGGTTCCTCTGACCCTCAGCATCAGAATCATTTGGAATGCTAGTTGAAATGTAGTTTATGGTAGTAAAAATCTATAAACACACAAAATGTCCATTAATAGGTGAATAGATAGACTCAATGTGGAATATCCATACAGTGGAATATTATTCAGCAATGAAAAAGATGAGATACTGTTAAATGCAACATGTATGAATCACAAAAACATATGGTTAAGCCAAGGAAGCCAGGCACAAAAGTGTATGCTTCCATTTTTATAAAACTCTAGAAAAGACCATTTTAATCCATAGTGACAGAAAGAACATCAGTAGTTGCCTGGGGCAGGAGAAGGGGAAGTGGAAAGTGGGAAGTGGCACAAGAATGTGGGAATGTTCTCAACCTTGATTGGAGTTGGGGCAACATGAGGTTTATAAATTTGTCCAAACTCATCAAAATGTACACTTAAAAGAGAGTACATTTCATTGCATGTATGGTATACCTCAATAGGTTAATTCAAAAATTAAAACTTATAAAATACAAGCCCACTGGAAGCAACAATACCCCAGAAGCAACAAGCACACCTAGCACTTAGATGTTGGTTTCTAATACCATTCTCCAATACAAGGAAAGAGCCCCTTGGAGAAATAGCTGGTTCTAGAACATAGGCAGAAATAAACAGACAAGCCCTGAGTTTCTTGTAGTGCCAGAAAGTGAGGAAGCGCTCAAAAAAAAAAAAAAAAAAAAAAAACCCACGATGATGGAAGTTTGTCAAACAGACAGAATCCATTGAATCATTCCCAATAGCCAAAGCTGAAATGATTTGAGCAAGAAAATAAAGTGGTATTGAATATAACCCAAAGGTATAATATAAAGACCCATGTGTTAGTCAGTCAATTAATCAATCAATCAATCAATAAGGGAGAACAGACAAACCTCTCATAAAGAAGAGCTCCAAATAATTTATGTAGATTTTCTGCCCTCAAGGAGGTAGAGCACAACACCCCACTTCTTAAGTATGAGCTGTGCACAGTGACTTTCTTCTAAAGAGTGCAGTATAGAAAAGAGGGGTAAAAGAGTAACTGTATGGTGGAGAAACCTGACAGACACGACCTCAGCCATGTGACCAAGATCAGCATCAGCAGTGATCAGTCATGTTGATAGTGGTGCCCTGATACCATGTGATGAGAATTGCATGCTACCTCTGTGGTTTTCCCCCAAAAAATCCATAACCCCAGTCTAATCATGAAAAACACATTGGGCAAATCTCAATTGTGGAACATTCTACAAAATACCTCACCAGTACTCGTAAAAACTGTGAAGGTCATCAAAAACAAGAGAAGTCTGAGAAACTGAAAACCGAGGAGAAATGACGACTAAATATACTGTGATTTCCTTGATAGGATCCTGGGACAGAAAAAGGACATTAGCTAAAAACTAAGATAATCTGAATAAAGTATGGACTTGAATAAGAATGCATCAATATTGGTTCATTAATTGTGACACATGTAAAATACTTTGAATAGGGAAAACTGGGAGTATATAGGAAATCTCTGTACTATCTTTTGCAAAAATTTCTGTAAATCTAAAACTGTTCTAAAATTAAAGGTTATTTTTAAAATTGCAGGCCTGTTCAATCAGAATCTCTGGCCTGTGGTGCCTTGTAATCTGTGTTCAGCACACTCAAGTACGTCCAAGAAACCCTAAAGCAGTGGTTCTCAGCCTGGGCTGCTCATCACAATTACTTAGGAAACTAAAAAACAAACAAACAAACAAACCTGGACCTCACCCCCCAAAATTTGGTTCAATCAATCAGCATGAGGAGGGGTCAATAGGGGTCTTTTTGAAAGGTCCTCTGATTATTTTTGTGTAGCCTGAGTTGAGATTCAGTGATTTATGACATATAGGATTCTTTCCTTCTTTCTTTTTCACTTCTACATTCAGTATTTCCTCCTTCCTCTCCCTAAAATATATCACTTGCCTGCTTGGAAAAAAACTGCCATGAGCCTGCAGAAAACAGGAACTGCTCCTGAGTGAGCATATTACAGCCTTTGGCTACTCTGCAGAGCCCAGCCATCTCCAGACTGTATCTGTGCCTCGCCCTACAGCACTGCAGGCACCTGGCCCCAAAAGACTCTGCTTCCTTCACAGCACCATGGTCCACATGTAAGCCTCCTCTTTTCTGGCTGGACTTTCCTGCCTCTTCTGCCTGGCAAACTCTTTCTCATCCTTTAAAACCTAAATCAAATGTCATCCTCTCTCTGAAGCCTTCCTAGATATCACCCTAGAACTTAAGTCACTTTCCTCTTGCATCTTCCCACCATGCTTTTCTGACACTTGTCTTATCATTTGCTGCATTGGATGGCAATTATTTGTTTGGGTGTCTCTGCCCCATTGCTGGAATGTGAGCTCTCTGAGGATAAGAATCTGGCACTGTTTGTCACTCACACCCTCCGGTCCTCTCAGCACAGGGCTCAATATTCATTCAAGCAATGCTTTCATGAACAAACTCATTCTGAAGGCCTTAGCCTTATGTTAAGGGAAATAATGCCTGCTAGCTAAGAGATTTCTCTGTATCAGATGACCCATCTAGTTTGCCCGTTTGCTCTGTAAGCAATGTTCGGAACGTTTTATTAATGTGTTTGTTAAGAACTATGTACACCAACTTAATGAACAGGCTCCTGTTTACATAAGCCAGTCAGGATGTCAAGGATGCTGCTGGGAATACGGAAAGCAAGTCAACATCCCAGATTCATGCACCAGCCTAGAAGCAGCAACACCTTGCAAAGAAGAGAGCAGACACAGGTAGGGCCAAGAGGCCTGGGAATGAACAAGAGCATTTCACTGTCCTGCCCTCAGCTCAGCTCCATGACCATCCTGTGAAACATTCAGGGCAGCCATTTTAAACCTCTGTTTTTTATAGGAGGAAACTGAGGCTCAAAAAGTTGAGATGGCAGCCAATATCAATGGCAAAGCCCAAAGCAGTCACCACAAAGGGGAAATTTGTAAAAACTTCCTGAGAAGCATATACTCAGTTCCATACAACTTTGTGCTGCATTTTGAGAAGTAACAAGTCAATCAGTGGAGCTCGTTCAGTGGAGGAGCAAGAACTATAATCTGATCTTCCAGTGACAGGAGGAAAGACTCTGTGTGGTACAAAGAAGAGGATCTAGGGCCACAAATAATTTGAGGATCAGATAAGAGTTATAGACCCTCTTGCCAGGGACAAATCCAGTATTCAAGATTTTGCATAAAACCTAGAGTCCAAAAAACTCCCTGAAAGATGCAGGGATTATCTAGGGGAAAATAGGTCCTGGGTAAGAACACCTGGGCTAGATGGTCCTAGGATCCCTCCAAATCATGGCATCCCCTAATTTATCTTTTTTAAGACAGAAGTGCCTAGTATAGGCTGCAACATAGTAACTGCTTAACAAATGAAAGCTATTAATTATAATAGTGTAAAAATAAATGTGAAATTAGTCTTCTTCAATTGCAGGGGATAGAAACTCAACTGAAACTGGCTTAAACAAAATAGAAAATATTGGGAATATCAAGCTTTAGGCACAGTTAGATCCAGGTGCTAGATGAATTCATCTAGAATCTGGATCTTCTTGGTTCATCTTTCTTGGATCTTGGTTCTATTCTCAGTCAGGACCTCTCCTTATTGGGGCAAGATGGCTACCAGCTGCTCCAAATTCACATTCTATCCTTTCAGTAATTCTAGCAGAAGCAGCAAACTTCTTTTCCAATTCTTTTAGCAAAAGTTCAAGATGGTCCTATTTGGATCACCTCAAATCACTTGCCAATCCTTAAACAATCTCTAAGCCTGAGTGATAGCATATCCTAATGGGCTTCAGGTTCAGACCCACAAGATCTAGAGGTGGTGAGGCCAACCACCCAAACCACATGCATTGAGAGTAGGAAAGGGGTGGCTCCCTAAGAAAAATTAGTGTGCTATTACCAGAGGAAATGGGAAAGCGATACTGAAAGGGCATAATCAATCTATGTCCATTACAATAGTAGTAAACAGCAATCATACCTAGTGGGCTATTGCTCTTTCGAGAGGACCCAGCATGCTGATGTTTATTCAATGCTGGTCTTGATAACGTTTTACATAGACATGATGGTCCAATGCAAAATGGGATGGAGTAGTCTGGAGGCATGGGAAGCCCACTGATTCCTTCAACTCAGTAACAGTTCTGCTTGTTCATTTCAACTCATATCCTTTCAAGACAAGAGTTCTAGTAATAGAAACCCTCCCATCTCCTGTAGTTCTCTCTCTGCCAGTCAATAGTCACTGTTACAGGGAGAAGAGAAAAATTTCCTATCACCTTGATAGGCCTCCTGCACAGTTGTATTTTTGTTCCTTTACCTAACCCTGAAGGCCACCTTTATTTTCTCCCCTACTGAGTCGTTTGATGACTGTCTGCTTTAATCATTACAGAGATTTAGAAATTTGCTGGGGGAAAAAAACTGCAATCTTTACAGAACAGGGATATCTGAAGTGCTTTTTCTATTAATGACCTCGGTCCTGAAAAGGAATCTGAGCACCAATGATAGATTGCCACCCTCCAGGCCTTGGGAATGAAGACTTGCCTCTCTGCCCCTTTGTCCTCCATCAGCAGCTGGCCCCAAGACATGGCTGGTCTGCATTAGATGAAGTAAAGTACTTTCAACTCCGCTTTCTCTTTCTAGCCTGCTCTGGGCCACAGCCCGGCTCAGGTTAGCTGCCTGCTCTTGCCATAACTTGAACAGCTACCCTAGAAGCCCAAGAAGAAATAATCTGCCTGCAGTCTTGAAGATATGATTGTCTAGTTTTGTCTGAGGAGAACACAACTCTTTTTAGGATAGAAAGTTTTAAATGAGAGGGAAGAATGTTAGTGTAATGAGAATAAAAAGGTATGAAAACTGAGAGTCGTCATCTAGGCAACCAAATTCTTTCTTCTTTTCTAAAAGCAAGGAAGAGAGTCTGGCAGTGATTTCTTGAACACTAAAATCTGCTTTTCCCCTGCTCACAATCCTTCTCTGGCTACCTGTTGTATCAGAAATAAAATCAACCTCCTGAGTGTGCCTTCCAGGTCCTGTCTGATCTGGCCCCTGCTTACATTTCCAGTCTCAATTTTCTTTGCTTTGTCCCTCCACTTTACTCCAGCATGCCTTAAAGAACCTATCTTGCTCTTGCCCGAAAACTTATAAGCTTGTTCTCTCTTTCTAATGTGTTTCTCTACTTGGTTACTGTATTAGTCCCCTTTCACTACTTTAACAAATCACCACAAACTTGGTGGCTTAAAATAACATAAATGTATTTTCTTACAGTTCTGGAGGCCAGAAGTCCAAATTGGTTTCACTGGGCTGAAACTAATGTGTCATCAGTGCTGTGCTCCCTCCTGAAGCCCTACGAGAGAATCCATTTCCTTGCCTTTTCCAGTTCCTAGAGCTACATTCCTTGCCTTTCTTGGCTCCTGGTCCCTTCTATCTTCAAACCATCACAGCATTTTGCTTCATTGCTCACATAGCCTTCTTCTTCTGTCTCGAATCTCCCTGTGCCTCACTCTCATAAGGACACTTATGGTTGCATTTGGGGTCCACCTGGATAATCCAGGATAATTAATCTTCCCATATTAAGATCCTCAGCCTAATCACATATGCAAGACCCTTTTGCCATAAAAGGTAATATCCTCAGGTTCCAGAGGTTAAGACCTGAATATCTTATAGGGGTTCATTATCAGCCTACCACAAACACTTCCTACACACCTATCAGGAGTCACCTTGGATGTCATTTGCTCCAGGAGGCCTTTACTGTTCTACCTCTCTTCTCAGCTCAAGGTTATGTGCCCTTGCTCTCTCCTGCTTCCCTGCACGCTGAGCACACTACTGTATGTGACACTTGTCACTGGCCTGTACCCAGGATAAAAACGTATCTCCCTGAAGGCAGGGGACAGATCTAATGCATGGAAAGGTATGTCACTTATAGAAAGGCATATAAAACTAGAAGTGGGGTAAAATGAAGCTCCAGAACAACAGGTACAACACGGGCACTGGTTAAAGAGCACCTGTATTTGGAAGGATACAACCCAACTTTGATCTGTGGTTTCCTCTGGAGAAAGAATGAGGATTGCTGAGGCAAGCATGAAGGGAGACTTGACTACACTCTTGTGATGTTGTGCTTTTATCAAGAGAATGTGTTCGTGAATAACTTGAGAACTGAACAGTGGCCTATTTTGAACTCTGTAGCATTCCCCAGGTTTCTATTTGAATAAACAGTTGTGGTGTGTGTACGTGAGAGATGCACATGTGTGTGTGTGGTGCCCAATGGGGCCCGGTTTGAAAATTACAAGATCACTTAGTCTTTTTTTTTAATACTTACTGCCTAATAAGCTATTTTTTTTAACTGAAGTAGAGTCAGTTACAATGTATAAGACCACTCAGCCTTAAAGCATCTTAAACAGTCTTCTGCCAAAAGCCAAAAGTTATATCCCAATTTCCAAGCCCCATCAGTAACTTTCTTCTAAAAAGATCTGTTTTGGGTAGGACATACTGATAAACTACGATCTCTAGAGAGAGCGAGCCAGGCTACGCCCACTATGAAGCCTGCAAATGCTAGAGCTGGAGAATACCACACAGAGCTGGGATGAATACTCATCCATCCCCGTTAGAGTAGGGAGAGGATCCACAGCCATCACGTTCAATGGTGGATGTTACCACCAGCCAGCAACTAGCAGATGTCACCAAGATTGAGTCAAGACAA
Source organism: Camelus ferus (assembly GCF_009834535.1). Taxonomy (NCBI): domain Eukaryota; kingdom Metazoa; phylum Chordata; class Mammalia; order Artiodactyla; family Camelidae; genus Camelus; species Camelus ferus. The sequence goes on along the minus strand of NC_045704.1, from coordinate 55,134,753 downwards.
TTGCTCTGATTAAAATATTACTCACTGCAGAAACACTGACTCAACTTAGCCAACATTTTTCTTTAGCACAAGGTCCAAAGAAGCAAGGGGATGCCCCAAGAAACCCCCATGTGGACGTAAGAAACATCATGAGCAGTCATGGGAAGAGAAAGCTAAAGAAATCCAGCGTAATAAAGTCCCTACTAACAAGAAGTTTCTGATAAACAATCAAGAGCCACAAACAGGTATGAAGAAAATATTTGCCACATACTCCTCAAAGGATTACTATATAAATACACACTTTTAAAATTTCTTTCAAATGAGTAAGAACAGGGCAAGGAGCCCAACAGAAAAATGAACAAAAAATATGAACAAGTAATTCACAGAAAAGGACATATAGGTGGCATGCAAATTTGTGGAAAAAATGTCCAAATTCACTATATGATCGGGAAAATGTAGGTGTTACTGTCATATTCTATCTGTAGGGGGGCAAATTGTCAAAGTAGTTTTGTGGAAAACTTGGGTAAGAAATTTTTAATGTAAGGAGTTTTAAAATCATATACACTTCCACATTGCTGAGTATCAACCCTAGGGAAAAACTCACATACCTGTGTAAAGAAGTGAGAAATGAATTTTCATTTCAACATTGTTTGTTATTCTGAAAATTTTAAAATAACCTAAAGGTGCAGTAACATATGATTTGTGAAGTAGAATGTAAAATATCCATACTAGGAAATACTATGCAACAGCTTAAAAGAATGAGATACATCTCTGTATCTCTGTAAAAAGAACCTCTAAAACATTCTATTAAATTTAAAAATGATATTGAGGAATTATATTTATATATTATTTCTAGATATCTAAATATACAGACAGTAGTCAGGGAAAGTATAATCCAAACTGCCAATAGTAACGACAGGATTGGTTCTGTCTAAATTCTTTTCCCCAATATAATTGATGCAAACATGGTTTAGCAGAGCATGTAGGAAAAGAATTAGAAGTATTAGCTGATCATACAAGCTTAAAATCAATTATCAATCAAAATCAATATTGTGTAGCTATCACAATTGCTAAAAGATCAAATTAAATTTTTTAAAAAACTTAGGTCACATTAGCAGAATAAGTCTTTGGAAATTTTTAAGCATACTGGTTGGTGACATTTCAGAATTATCCCAATTTGCAAATTTCATCCCTCTTCATCCTACATCACTTCTATTACCATACTTGTGAAGTTAATTTAATCTATTTGTGATTAATCATTGAAAGAACAGTAATAAAATATCCCAGTATGATTCTGAATTTTTTTCATTTATCACTTTTGTTATATCAATTTTTTGCTTCATATATATACTCTTTTAATAGGTGCATACAATTGCTCTGATTAAAATATTACTCACTGCAGAAACACTGACTCAACTTACTAACAAATTGACAATTTAATCTTCCTAACAAACTGACAATTTAATTAATATGAAATATCCTTCTTTACCTCTGGTAATACTCTGTCTGGGCATCTACTTTGTCTAATATTTATATAGCTGCATCTTCTTTCTTACACTTACTGTTAACCTGGTATATCTTCTTCCATCTTTTTCATCTCAATCTGTATCTTTATATTCAAACTGTTTCTCTCACAAATGCGATATAGTTAGGTCATACTTTTTTATATAATCTGACAACTCTGCCTTGTAAATGAAGTGCTTTGTTCCTTTATATTTAATGTAACTATTGATAAGGTTATGTTTCAGTCTACCATTTTGTTATTTCTTTACTATTTATTCCATTTACTCCATTTTATCTGCTCCTTTGTTCCTTCTTCTCTCCATTAATTTGGGTAAATTGGGCATTTTTTAGTATTGCATTTTTTTAACATTTTTTATTGATTTATAATCATTTTACAATGTTGTGTCAAATTCCAGTGTTCAGCACAATTTTTCAGTCATTCATGGACATATACACACTCATTGTCACATTTTTTTCTCTGTGAGTTATCTTAACATTTTGTGTATATTTCCCTGTGCTATACAGTGTAATCTTGTTTATCTATTCTACAATTTTGAAATCCCAGACTCACAGACAGAGAATACAGACTTGTGGTTACCAGGGGGGTGGAGGGTGGGAAGGGATAGTATTGCATTTTTTCTCCTTTGACTTTTAAACTATATCACTTTGTGCTACTTTCTTAAGTACTTTCTCTAGAGTAGCACTATGTAATAGAAATACAAGGTGAGCCACACGTGTAATATTTACAGAACATCTCAATTTTCTAGTTGTCACATTAACAAAATTAGAAGAAACAGTTAAATTAATGTAATAATATATATTATTTAACCCAACATAACCTAAACATTGTCACTTCAACATATACTAAATATAAAAAGTGTAAATGAGATAATTTACATTCTAAAATTACATTCATACTGTCTGAAATCTGATGTCATGTGAATTTTATACCTACAGCATGTCACAACAGTTAAAGTGAAAGGTAGTACTGCAAGAACAAGAAAATAGTGTTTCATAGAAGAATGTGTACACCACTTCAATTTTTCATCTAAATTTTAATAATTATATGACAAATTCATCCCCCCAGTTTTATTGGCCACATTTTAAGTGCTTAGTAGCCACATGTGGCCAGTGGCTGCTGTATTGAACAGAACAGCTCTAGAGTTTACAATATGTAAGTTTAACTTATCACAGTCTAGCCTAAAATGATACTAAGTACTTAATTAACAGTGAAGGACTTCTACAAAAGCCCAATTCAATTTATCCTTTCCCATCCTTTGTGCTATATTCACATATCTTTTTCTTCTTATATAGACCTCAAAACACATGGCTATGATTTTTGCTTTAAACAGCCTATAGTCTTTAGTATGCATAAAAAATAATTTCTAAAAATGCGATTTTAGGTTCACCTGCATATTTACTCTTTCTCACCTTCTTCAGTCTTTATCGTAGACCTGATTTCTTCCCTTTATCATTTCCATTTAGCTTGAAGAACTTGCTTTACCACTTCTCCTTTGTTTGTGTTTTTACTGACGTATACTTGATGTACAATGTTGTCTTAGTTTCTGATGTACAGCATAGTGATTCAGTTATACATACATATACATTCTTTTTCATATTCTTTTTCATTATAGGGTTTTGCAAGCTATGGAATATAGTTCCCTGTGCTATACAGTAGGACCTTGCTGTTTATCCATTTTGTATATAGCAGTTTGTATCTGCTAATCCCAAACTCCTAGTTTATACCCCTTCCTTTCCCCTTTGGTAACCATAAGTTTGTTCTCTCCCTTTTTTTATTGAAGTATAGTCAATTTACAAGTTTGTATTAGTTTCTGGTGTATAGCATGGTGATTCAGTTCTACCAACACACACACACACACACACACACACATATGTATGTGTGTGTTTTTATTATACGTTATTACAAGATATTGAACATAGTTCCCTGTACTATACAGTAGGATATTGTTGTTTATCTATTTTATATCTAGTAGTTAGCATCTGCAAATCCCAAACTCCCAATTTATCCCTCCCTTTCCTTTCCCTTCTGATAACCACTAAGTTTGTTTTCTATGTCTGAGTTTGTTTCTATTTTGTAAATAAGTTCATTTGTGTCATTTTTTCAGATTCCACATGTAGGTGTTATCATATGGTATTTTTCTTTCTCTTTCTGGTTTACTTCATTTGGTATGATAATCTCTAGGTCCATCCATGTTGCTGCAAATGGCATTATTTAATTATTTTTTATGGCTTAATATTCCATTGCATATATATAAAACACATCTTCTTTATCCAACCATCTGTCAATGGATATTTAGGTTGCTTCCATGTCTTGGCTATTGTAAATAGTAGTGCTATGAACATTGGGGTGCATGTATCTTTTCAAATTAGAGTTTTCTCTGGATATATGCCCAGGAGTAGGATTTGTTGGATCATATGGTAACTCTATTTTAAGTACTTTAAGGAACCTCCATACTGTCTTACATAGTAGCTGCACCAAATTACATTCTGACTAACAGTACAGGAGGGTTCTCTTTTCTCCACACCCTCTCCAGCATTTATCATTTGTGGACTTTTTAATTATGACCATTTTGACCTGTGTGAGGTGATATCTCACTGTAGTTTTGAAATGCATTTCTCTGATAATTAGCGATACTGAGCATCTTTTCATGTGCCAATTGGCCATTTGTATGTCTTCACTGGAGAAATGCTTGTTTAGATCTTCTGCCCAGTTTTAGACTGGGTTTTGTTGTTGTTGTTGTTGTTATTGAGTTGTATGGGCTCTTTGTATATTTTGGAAGTCAAGCCCTTGTCTGTTGCATTGTTTGCAAATATTTTCTCCCAGTCTGTTGGTTGTCTTTTCATTTTTTGCCGTGCAAAAGCTTATACATTGAATTAGGTCCCATTTGTTTATTTTTGCTTTTATTTCTATTGCCTTGGTAGACTGACCTAGGAAAACACTGCTATGATTTATGTCAGAGAATGTTTTGCCTATGTTCTCTTCTAGGAGATTTATGGTGACCTGTCTTATGTTTAACTCTTTAAGCCATTTTGAGTTTACTTTTATGTATGGTGTGAGGGAGTGTTCTAACTTCATTGATTTACATGCAGCTGTTCAGCTTTCCCAACATCACTTGCTGAAGAGACTGTCTCTTCTCCATTGTATATTCTTGTCTCCTTTGTCAAAGATTAATTAACTATAGGTGTGTGGGTTTATTTCTGGGCTCTCTATTACCATTTCTTACAGTGCAGGTCTGCTGGGAACAAATTTGTCCAGCTTTCCCTCATTTAAAAATGTCTTTATTTTGCCTTAATTTTTTAAAAATTTATTTACTTGGGATATAGAATTATATATTGAGAGTTTTTGTTTTCATTACACCCCTTTAAAGGTGTCATTCCATTGTCTTCTGGTCTCCACTGTTTCTGATGAGAAATCAGTTTATTCTTATATTGTTCCCCTGTATCTGATGTTCATAGATTTCTCCTCTCTCTGATTTTAATATTTTATCTTTTATTTTCTCTTTTGTCATTGTAACTATAATGTTTAAGAAGGGTGTTTTGTTTTGTTTTTCACTTATCCTACATCTGGTTCTCTGATCAGTTCTGTTACGTTTCTTAAAATTTCCTTTTTTCTTTTGGTGATTCTCTGGTTGCATGAGCTTACAAGAAGTTTTTAGTTACCAATATTGTGTTTTTCAATTCCAGAATTTCCACCTTGTTCTTTTTTATAGGTCCTAAATCCCTTGTTAAATTCCCTATTTTGTTCATTAAATAACTCATTTCCTATAGACTTTTGAACATTTGTACTATATTGTTATTATAAAATTCTTTTCTGAAAATTAAAACATCTGAGTTGCCTCTGGGCAACTGACCATTTCTTTCTAATTTTTTTATTCAAGTCTTCTAATTTTTTATTACATGTTAAACAGTGTCTAGGAATGGCTCCTCCATCTGAAGTTTAGTCCTTTTAGCTCTTTGATAGCTTTAAGGAAAAGAATGATTTTGCTATTACTGTTTGTCTCCAGGGACTTGTGGTTGTGTTGTTAGGGGTGAGGGTCTTTCACTCTTCCTATATCCTAGCTAGAGGTGGAATACCTCATTTAGGTTTTGTTGCATAATAAACTTTCCAAAAAATTAGTGGATTGAAACAATAATCATTTGTTTAGCTCACATGTCTGTGGTTGGCAATGTGGTCTGAGTTCAGCTAGATGGTTTTTTTGGTCTCAGCTGGGGTATCATACATCTGTAGCCAAGTACTGGTCAGGTTGGAGGATTCACTTACAAGTGTTGGCTGCCTATCAGCCAGTACAATGTGGACAACTGAGTGACCTGCATTTCATCCTCCAGCAGGCAAGCTCAAGTTTGTGCCTATGGAAGTTAGGCAGCAAAACTAGCCAGTGCCTGGAAGTTTCCTGAGGCTTATGCTGGAAACTGGCAAACTGTCACATTTGCCACACTCTATTGACCAAACAAGACACAAGTCCAGCCCAGATTCAAGAGCTGGGAATACAAACTTTGCCTCTTGATAGGAGGAGCTGAAAAGTCATAACAATAGCATGTGTCATGGGAGAGTTGAAAATTGTAGCTTTTTTTTTTTACATCTACAAAAAGTATGCTTGCTTCTTTTGAATTTTTTCATTATTAATTAAGCATTCAAATTTATGTTTTTCAGAAAAATAATGAATCATGGACTGAAATCAGTCAAAATTGACAGTATTTAATCCATGAATACCAGCAGTGTAAGGTAATCATATAATGACTTCAGGGAGGCAGAGGTAGGTTTTATTCTACTCTAATCCAATGAGTCTACAGTTGGAGCAGTGTTTTGGTTTGAGGAGGGATATCATAAGAAAGCACTGTCAATCTGGGGCATCTGGGGAAGAAGTCAGTTCAGAAGGACTCGGAATCACATCATAAGACAGATGGTTAAAGGAATCAGAACTGTTTTTCTTGGAGAAGAGAATCTTCAATAAAGACAAACCAATTGGCTTCAAGTATATATAGATTTGTTTGGTTTAATCATTACCTTTAAAATCAGGAATGAGGGGTTATTTTCTTATCTAAATTATTTTTATTGAGATGTAATTCATATACCATAAAATTCACCATTTTAAAGTACACAGTTGAGTGGCTTTTGTTACACTCAAAAGATTGTACAACTATCACCACTGTATAATTCCAGAACACTGTAACTGCCTCGAAAATGAACCTTATACCTGCTAGCAGTCACTCCCCATTCCTCTCTCATCACAGCCCCTGGAAACCACTAATCTACCTTCTGTCTCTATAGATTTGCCTACTCTGGCTATACCATATAAATGGAATCATATACTATCTCATGTTTTGTGACTGGCTTCTTTCATTCAGCATGATATATTCAGTATTCATCCATTCTGTAGCTTGTATCAGTACTTCATTCCTTTTTTGGTTGAATAATATTCCATTGTGTTATAGGTCACATTTTCAATGGACATTTGGGTTGTTTTCACTTTCTGGCTATTATGAATATACTATGAACATTCATGTTGAAGTTTTTTTTGAAAACATATGATTTTGGTTTTCTTGGGTATATACCTCTGATTTTTGGGTCATTTTGATTTACTCTTGAAGGCAAAGCCAGTGCTAACAGCAAGAATTTTCTATCACAGGAAACTATGTTCACAATGGAATGAGTTTTCTTGAAAGATAATAAGCTACCTGGAGGGGTAGAAGGGCAAACTAGATGAGATTCTTGACAGAATATGGACTATTAGACTGGCAAGATGCAGGAGCACAGAGTTTAGAAGCAAATATCCTGTCACTTAATTGCTTGAGTTCGAATTTCACTTCTGCTACTTGCCAGCTGTGTCACTTTGGGCAAACCAATTAATCTAGTTTAGCTTCTGAATTTCCTCACATTTAAAATAAAAACACTAACTCCTTGGGATTAAATTACATACTATATTTAAAGCTGGCACAAGTCCTGGCACAGAGTAAGATAGAAGTTACTAACATTACTATGATCTTCATGAGACTTGAGTTTTACAAATCCTTCTTTAAAATATAAATTGGGTATCCCTTTATCATTTTACTCTTCTACTCACTCATGATCTTCCATTTCTCAGTTCCTCAATATTTTTTTCTCCAAATAAAGTTTTACCACACATAAATAGATTAAAAATCACCTGGAAACTAACCCAAACTCTGCACCATTCCATAGGGAACTGGTTTGTTTCAGATTTAAAGGAATGAATTAAAACGTGTGTTTGTAACCAAGGTATAATTCCCTGAGAGGAATCTAGTCTCCTTTAGGTCAGCAGGGCCTTTGTTAGGCCAGACAACCTTCCATGTGTTCTTTTCAACTTTCCCTTGGAGGAGCTCAGAGAGTTCAATTAGCCTGCCTAAGCGGTAAAGCTAGGATTAAACGAGTTAACAGAATATGGCAGAGTGGGGACATCAAAACCCAGGTCTGACTCTAGAACTTTGCTGAGTGTACTACCAAATGAATAGTTCATCAAATGAATTAACAAAGCTGTTGAAATAATGCCTGTATTTCTTTATTTAGCCAAGTAGAGTACATAAATATGCGTATATTGCTTACTATATAAATCCTGAGCACTTTACACGTTAATTGACTCAAATTACATAGCAGTCCCATGAGGAGGAACTATTACTAGTATTACGATGTCCATTTTACAAACAGGCAAATGGAGGCACAGAAAGATGAGCACCTGTCCAAGATGATTCACCTGACAAGTGGCAAAGCTAGAATTCCAATGCTGGCCCCGGCGCCCATGCTGTCACCCACTATGCTATGCAGCTACCAGCATAAAGAGAAAAAATTGACAGTGGGTAATTTGTCTACCTGTTAAATTTCCCCCAAGGTGTCCCCATCCTTGTCAGGTGTGAAATTTCCTGTGGCCAGAAGAAAGGTCCTACATCCTAGACATCACTGAAGTAGCCTGAGTCCCAAGCAAGAAATTCCACAGTATTCCCAGATGCCAAGCCACAGGAGTAAGGAAAACATTTCTCCCTTTACAAGAAGCCCAGGGTTCTCTCCCTGTTCTGGGTACATTAACCGCCCTTGCACTTGGCCAATACTCCTGCTTTACCTGCTCCTCCTCTTTATCCTTCTTGCTATTCGTTACCTCTGCAGACTTCTGGTGTCTTCAACCCCATAGCTCTGAGTTCATTCTATCTACCAAGAGTCTGGTTGCTCTTGACCTGCACTCTGCCTTTAGCCACAAGCTGCAAGGCCCTGAGTCCCACTGATTAGTGATAACACTCAGCCTCTTCTTTCCTGATGTGCTGGGATTAGAACTGCGTCTTCCTGTGCCCCTTTCACCCTGTATGACACATCACCCTTTGCTTTGGCCTCCAGTCAGACAAGCAAATGAACCAAGTCCTCACTCCAGTGGGCAGCAGGTATTGCGAGTCTTTCAGAAAAGCATTTGCTTTTCAGCATGACACCATTCAATTAGCCTCTACCCATTGCAGAGATACTCTGAAACTCTCCTCTTAAATGAACCAAATGGCATCTTTGAAGAAAGCATTTGAAATTGCCCACATTCAGCATCACTAGGTTATTTCTAAACATTTCAAAAGCTATGTTTGCATTCGAAATATATTTTACTTTTATATGACTGAGTTGGCACATACTTCAACCCCATTTTATGGTTAAAGAAAATGATGCTAAGAGGTTTTAAGTTATTTACATCAGTGGCTCTCAAAATTTAGGTGTACGTAAAATACATTTCAGGAGAGCAACAAAAAATGAGTGTGTTGTTCTAGTTTTTCTTAATCTGCATTTTCAAAAAGAAACCTTCATTGATGTCTGCCTCCCCTCCTGTAACTCCTCATTATTTTGATACAGGTGGCTCACTACATTGAGAAATACTGCAACTGAGTAAGTAAAGGAGTCTGTGGATAGAATTAGGGGACTATGAACTTGAATAGGAAAAAATTTTTACATCCTTGTCTTCAGGATCTTCTAATTGAAATTTAGCATTTCCTTCAATAATTAACGTAAGCAGCAGACCATAGTTTCATTAGCAGTGTCCGTGACATTGTCATGAAGTCACAGATATTTTTATATCACAAGTTTTGCCAGTATTTCAAAATATCTTCTACATTTCATCAATTCTTCAAAATTATAGTTGTTATGAGACTTGCTGCTATACCTTATCAATGTGTTTTTGAAAAAGCACATCGCAGATTTCCTCTTATTCAGTATTCTGATGACATTTGCAATCCAACATATATTTTAAGCATTTAAAAATATTATTCTGAGAGGAGATCCACAGGCTTCACTAGACTATTTAAAGAGTTTCTTGCATTTAAAATTTTTTAAAAGTTTGGGAATTTCTTTTCTCAGACCTCTTCCTCACCACCTTTGACCGCCACAATGGTCACCTGACTCTAGGCAAGCCAATCTATTGGTTGGGTTGAGCCAATCAGGGTCTCTCTCTTAATTTAAGAGATAGTCAGCTGTCAGAGTAGGGAGACTCTGGAGATAAAAGGTATAGAATCTGGGCTGTAGCCAGTTCCACTGAAAGTCACAGACAGAAGGAGCTGAGAAAGCTGACCAGCAGAGAGCAGGCACAGCGAGGGAAGAAGAAATCAGCTCCATGGACTCCAATCAGTGATCTGAGAGGGGCTGAGAGAGAAAGACCATTCCAGTAGCCCCATGGTTCTGCTGCACTTCCTGCCTTAGACCTGCATGAGATTCACTTCTCACCTTATAATCTGTCTCCCTTCCCTTTCCTAGTTGGGGCTTCTGCTCCTCATAACCAAGACCTCGCCTGCAACTGCCTAGGTGCCCCTTATTACTCATTCCAGCGTCTGTCCTATTTACCCACATCATCACTGAGGTCGTATAGTGGTAAAGAAACTGTGTGTTCAAGTCACACTTCCTGAATGCATCCTCTGCCACTTTCTGGTTGTAAGAACATGAACAAGTGGCCTAGCCTTTCTGTGCCTCCTTTCCTTACCTGGAAAATGAGGACATTAACAGTATGTACCTAAGATGAGCATCCAATGAATTCATATATGTAAAATATATGCTGGGTAGGGAACAAGTGCTTGGTAATGGCACACAATTGTAATGCTTATTGTCCCCAAGTCACAGGCCTTAGACTCTACATGATCTGTACCTACTCATCTTATTTTTCAGCAAGCCCTAATCAGAATGAACAGTGATAAACAGGCCTAGTTTGGAGCCAGGCACCTCCACAAATTGGCATTCTCCATCAGCAACCTTAGACTTACTTGCTCTTTGTAAAAAAAAAAAAAAAAAAAAAAAAAAAGTTTCCATATCATGAAGATTCTGTCTTGGAGTCCTGTACAATTATTAGGATGGATTTACTTTATATGAGGCCACTGTTTCTCACATGCTGAGGCTTCTCTGCTTATCTGGGCCAAAATATATCACATCTCCACTATCAGGCAATTGGCTCAGATCCTTGCAAAGACTGGGCCCCCTTAGCACACGGATACATGTGAGGAGGTGTATGCTGCCAGGGGAGCATAGTTACTAATATACCCCTAAGCTGAGTATAGTAGCTCCGAGAAAGGACAGTCACCTCTCCAGGCTAACCACCATGCACACCTCCTCCACCATGTGACCCTGAGTACTTCCTCTTTTATTTACAAACACCATCTAGCACCAGGTTCTGGGCACAAACACACAATGCAGCAGCTGCTGCTTCCTGGACACACATCTACCCTGGGGGCTGTCAAAGATGTAGACGCACAGAGAGCTGGCTCTAAGGGTTCAATTTCAGATCTCAAGTCTATTTGGCTTAACCTCTGTACCTCTATCATTGACATACCCATCAGGGAAGTCACCTGGGGTTGATGTGGAATACTAGAAAAGCTTGCCTGAGATTTTTTTTCCTAACCATCAGGCAGTTTCATTGCTGCCTTGGGACTTAGTTCTTTTTTTTATCATAAGTGATTGAAAACTTCTAAAGTTCAATTAGACTAAGAACCTCCATCCAAAAAAAGATGAATAATATAATCAACGAAGATAAATGTTGGTCTAATTCTGAAAGTCTAAAGGCAAAGACTGTGAAATCCCCCTTTCCTTTACTGTACCCTTTAATCATGCTAACATTAGAAAAGTTATCAGAATAACAACAATAATATTAATAACAGTGAGTATTTAATAAATGGCAGCTATGTGCCAGATACTTTCCTAAGTATGTTACCATGTGTTAGTTCATTTAGCTTTCACACACACAAAAAAATGAAGCAGGTGCTATCATTATCCAATTTTACAAAAGGCATAGGGATGTTAAGTGACTATTCCAGGGTTAGACTACTATTCATGGCAAATCCAGGATTAAAGCTCAGGTACCAAGCTCCAGGGCCAAATGCTCAACTAGGACATGTTTCTGTCACCTAGATTCCTTCTGCTGCAGTTAAGCCCATTTTCCTTAAGCATCTGTGGAAAAGAACAAGACCACTTAAAATAGCCTTTCTTGTTGTCCTACAAGAGGATGGGAAAGTATCTCTTCACCTCTTCTCTACTTCTCCTGCAGACAGCATTGACACTGCCCAGGTCCTCTTCCAATGATGCCCCTGAGTTCCTGTGCAACTCAGCCACATTCTTTTCTGGACTCTAGGCCCAAAAAGGGTAACTAATCTCTTATTCTTAATCAAGATTCGGATTGTCACATGTGCCCACTCAGGAACGAATGTAAAATTTGGCCACTTTCTACCCGTTGAGCTCCTGGATTAATCACAGGAATCAAGGAGTATTAAGGACAACTCCAGATTTCTAAAATCAAATATTTTACCAAAACAAATCCTTTCCGCACGTCTTCCAGCCTCCAGCTTTTCCACAGCCACTGCTGTGTACTTTGCCAGTGAAAATGAAGGCATCATTTAGCTCCATTCCCGGCTCTCCGGAAGGAATCTTAGCTCCCTGATGCGATAACTTGGCTCAAGTAAACATTTTCTTGCCTAGTGATGACGTGTCACCATCATAACCTCACTGTCCTAAAGGGCCATGGCCTGAACTTTGTGTCACAACAGAAGGCACTAGCACTACCTGGATCATGTGTTGGGCTGGAGGGCAGCATGATGATGTCTTGCCATTTGGCGTTCAGCTGATTTTCCAGGATGGGAACCTTCAAACATATGCCTGAGCCAAGCTGTCAGCTGAGGGTCTCTATATTCCTACTAACTGCAGACATGGCTTTGGCTTGGGCTAATAATATGGGTGAAGTAAAGTGTGCCACTACCAGAAGAAAGCTTTGAGAGCCTGGATATGATTTTCTAGGTTTGTTTCTTTATGTCATGGCCACAGATGCTCCAAACGGTGAACCCCATCAGCATGGGTGTCAGGGGCAGAAAAGGTAGAGCAAAGCACCCAGTCAACCCACTATGGACATGTAACAAGAGCTAGATATCATCCTTTGTTGCACTGGGTCAGCCAGATTTAGTAACTGTTACTGCAGCAGAACATACCCTATCCTGACTGCTATACAGCAGAGACTCTTACATTTGTGGTTCTCAAACTGGCTGCACAGTAGAATCATCTAGAAAGCTTTAAAATAACAATGCCTGGATCCATCCTGAAGCATAGTGGTTAGTATGACATAACCACACTGTTTAGATAGTGAGACAATACCATCATAACTATATGGCCTAGGGTACATTGGGAATTTTTCAAACTGAGGTTTTGGGGGAGAGAGAAACAGCAATGAGTTGCTGCTTATACAGAATAATTTAATGCCTTTAATGACAATTTACGGCAACAGTGGCTTATGGGCATCTCTAAGTACCAAATGGTATACTTGGTAAACAACAACAGGAGCACTGAGGTGTCTAAGTTAGTTGTGATTATTCTGAGAAGTGTGACAGCTTTCCTGATCTACCAGCAGATACTCCTATCCTAGCCAGTTTAATTAACTTTTGTCATGTGGTTCACTGAGTCTAGAAATGCAAAATTATCTGACTGTGTCCAGAGATTTGTCAAACACAACCTGAAAAAAACTACTTTTCATTTACTGTAAAAAGAGAAAGGGAGGAGGAATTAGGAATTCAGAAACAACATAAATATATTGCTGCAATTCCATTTTCCTAGAACCACCCTTTGTTTCAAAAACAAAGAGAAATTAGTTGGACATGTGACAAACAGACAAAAACTCAAAATAATGAAAACTTGCTCTGGAAAAAAAAAATCCCCATTATTAGCATGCCTGGGGAGATTGCATCTACAAAGCAGCTGGGCTCGGCTAGTCTCCAAAGATAAGAGCGGAGGAGTGAAGAAAAGGCTGTTACAGAGATGGTGTTGCTGATACCCAGAAGAAAGCCACTCTCTTGATAATTGGCTAAGATTTTAAAATTAAAATACTGCTGCTTTGGCGGACCCAGAATTGCAAAATTACAAGTGTGTGGAAAATTTCTTTCAGTGGGGAAGAAGTCTCTGGACAGGAAAGACTGGCTTCAGGCGCTTGTTTTGAAGTTAAACTAAAACTCTAACTGAGCCGCTCCAGTCAATCCTCCATCCCTGGACCACCATTCTCACGATGATGCCGTGAATGGTGCAAGGCAGCTTCCCTGGCTTTCAGTTTGCCAGTGAATAATGCCTGAACTCAACCAAGAGGAAGCCAGAGACTTGTGGCCCTTTCTCAGAGGCTTTGAGGGAGGCTGACAGAAGTCAGAGAGACAAGGAGCCCATTCATAAATGGCCAATTAACTTTCTGCAACACATTTGCCTGTGAAATATGTAAACATGGTTTCTAAAAACTAGGGTCACAAGCAGTCCTTGGGAAGTGAAACAGTTTAGGAAGACAAAGCCTACAGCTTTAAAAAAAATTTTTTTTTAAAGGAAGAACATTTTCCTGCTAAACCTCCACCCCGACACACACACACTCCTGGCAGACATTATTAATCAATTATGGCTGTCATTCCTGCTGAGTCCAGATGTGACCAGAATCCTCAATACCTTATTCCAGATACTCACAACTAGTCAATTCAAGTTAGCATGCTTAATGAGCACTATGCTCTCTATCTCTAATTTTGAGATCAGGTAGAACTTCCAATGCATAGCAGGAAATCCAAGCACATGCCAACAGTTGCATGAGGCAGACACTGTTGGCTGCCTACCCAATAACTATTCACCCTTCCTGAAAAAGTTCAAGTTTTGCTCACGTAGCTATTCCCTCCTTACATAGCCATGTGCCTCCAGGGAGGTAGACCCCAGTTCTCCTCCCAGGAGGTAAATAATGCATGATCTAAGCCAATCACATTACTCCATTTCATCAGCCAGTGATTGATTAGACTGTGACATAGTGCTGGCCAGTGAGACTTGATGGAAGGGGTTGAGGGGAGCATTGAGGAAAGGTTTTCTTTTCCCTAAGAAGGAAGAGAGGGAGGGAGGGGAAAGAAGGAAGCAAGGAGAAAAGAAGGAAGGAAGGAGAGAAGGACCTTTCTTCTTCCAGACACTCATATTTGGATGCAGTACTTGGACCACCTTGCTACCCAGGGAGAAGCAAGGCTGAAAGATGAGCCATTATGTAAAGATTGTCAGAGTACATTGATAGAAAAAACCTGGGTTTTTCACCCACGTAAGGAGATAAGAATTATAGGATTATGGGAGATAAGAAATCCTCTCTTCTGTTTAAACAAGCTGAGTTAGGGCTTTCATTTCTTGCTGCTGAAAAACTCCCGTTAATACTTAGGAGGGGTTCTGAGCAGATGGACAGAGGAGATGCCAGAGGGGAGACCAACAGCCACAAAGGTAGAGAAGGCAGCACCACAAAATGCTGATGTCAGCAAGCAAGGGGCCCACTCATGATCTGAGTTTGAGTTCTGGACCAAGCAAGGCAGGATACTATCCTAGGAAAAACCCAATTAAGGACAGAGCCAGGACTTAGTCCAAAAGGTCAAGGACAGTTCCCAGTTTCCGTAAGTGAGGACAAAGAAAACAGAAGAGAAGGGACGACCCTCCCCCAGTCAATCATGTGTCAAGCACTCCTCTCACTTAATGTGTCTTACAACCTTATAAGGCAGGTTGGTTTTCCTCCTCTTGCAGGTAAGGAAGGTGAGGCACAGAGAGATTAAATGACTTCCTCCAGATCACTAGGCAGTCAACAGTAATGCTGGGATTTGATTCAGGGTCTGACTCTGAAGTTCAAGCTCCTTCTACTATACCATGCTGCTGTCCCAAGAAATGGTAGGAGCTAAAAACCAACATTGAGTTTTGCCCAGTTTTAAGCTCTAAACTTGAGCTTCTTTAGTACTTTTTCTGGTTACAGTATTTGCCTGGCTCAAAACTAAGTCTGCTGGTAAGGGCTGTGGCTTCCTGGAGAAAAAGAAAAGGAACTTGGGATCTGTCCCATTAATGGTGAGTGCAGGACCCAGATTCCTTTGCAGACTCTGCCACCAGTAGCAAGAAACTCTAACACCTCATACTTGTTTGTGATGACACTGAAGGAGCAGCCTGGGATGGCCTCTATCTGCAATCTGCATGCTAGCTGTTAATGTGGAGTGGCCACCAAGGCAGACACATCAAGGCCACAAGTTTACTGAGAAGACCAACATTCAATAGAGGTATAGAAGTTAACAAACAGATCTAGAGTAGGAAAGGTAAACAATTTATTGTTTCCTGTTGTTGCTATAACAAATTACCACAAACTTAACGGCTTAAAAGAACACAAAGTTATTTTCTTACAGTTCTGGACATGAGGAATCCAAAATGGGTTTCACTGGGTCAAAACGAAGGTGTTGGCAGGGCTGCTATCCTTCTGGAGCGTCTAGAAGAAACTCCATTTCCTTGCAGTTTTCAGCTTCTAGAGCTGCATTCCTTACATTCCTTAGTTCATAACCTCTTGCTCTATCTTCAAAGATAGCAGCATAGCAGCTTCAAATCTCTATCTGCTTCCATTATCATCGCATCATCTTCTCTCTCTCCTACAGTCAGATCTCCTCCTTATAAATACACTTAGGGCCCATCCAAATAACCAGGATAACCTCCTCAGCTCAAGATCCTTAATCACATCTGCCAAGACTCTTTTGCCATATAAGTTAAACATCCCCAGGTCCCAGCGATTAGGACTTGGATATCTTTGGGTCATTATGTTGCTTACCACATGTAACTATTCACTCTACCACTTATTAGCTGTGTGATCTTGGACAGTTTACTAAATCACTCTGAGTCTCCGCTCCTTTATTCATAAAATGGGATAATAATGATACCTACCTCATAGGATTATTGTAATAATTTAGCAAGAATGCATGTTAAGTCTTAGCACAGTGCTTGGCCATATGAGTGTCCTTGTTAGTGGAAAGAACTCCAAGTTTAGAGCCACAGTGTCCTGAGTTCTAAGTTCAGCTCTCCCACAAGTCAGCCATGTGTCCCTGGAAAATCACATCACCTCTCTGAGCCATTTTACATCTGTAGAATGTGGGAAATATTGGACCACCATTCTCTCTGAGGGGACTTTAGAAAAAGAAATGATACCGCCATGTGTAATGAGCCCACCACAGAGTTGGAACCATTAAATCATAAGGATGAATATGAGAATAAGAATGGCAGGAACATAACAAAATGTACTGAGGTCTTACACGGCAAGCTCAGTTCCACGTTCTCTATATGGATTTCCTAATCCAATCTTCACAATTGCCCTGTGAGACAGAACTACTGCAACCCATTTTGCAGAAGAAGGAACAGGCATAGAAAGGTTAATTAACTTGCCCAAGGTCACACAGGAAGTGTTTCTATTAGTTTTCTACCCAACTGTAACAAATTACCACAAACTTAGTGATTTAGAACAACAGAAATTTTTTCTCACAGTTCTGGAGGCCAGAAGTCCAAAATCAAGGTGCTAACAAGGCCACATTCCCTCTGAAGGCTCCAGGGGAGGATCCTTCCTCGCCTCTTCCAGCTTCTGGTGTTGCCAGGGGTCCTTGATGTTGCTTGGCTTGTGGCTGCATCACCTCAGTCTCTGCCTCAGTCATCTCATGGAATGACATCTCATGAGGCAGAGCAAGTGTTTCCCCAGTTCTCCTGCCTCTGAGCAGCCTCAAACGCAGGGGCAGCTAGTGCACTGTTGTGGATGGCCCCAGAGCAAATGACCCTGGGAACAGCCCCTTGGCACAGGCTCTATGAGCCTATGTTTCACTCAAAACTGATTTTGCTTCAAACTAAGGCTGAGCCCCATTATCATTATTTAATGTCAGTGTAACGGCAGTGTGATACCAGGCTTTTACACAATATATCATCCCTAAGACTTGGAAGCTAGCAGGACACAGCAGAAATACAGCATCCCAACTTCCCAATGTGCTCGCGGCCATCAATATTGATGGCGTGTCATCAATCAAATCCGGCAGGCTTTTACGTGCTCTCATTTTTAACTGAGCCTTACCATGCATTACAATAGAATATTTAAAACCATGTACACATTTTATCAAGCCTTCATGACCACTAAATGCTCTCTGGTTTGCAGCTCCAAATATTATTCATTACATCTAGAGAGGTGGCATGCAAAAGTAAAGAAACCGAGTGGAAACAGAGTGTGATTAAGGACAGGGCGGGAGAAGACACCATCAGAATCCGCTGCCTGATCCAGCCCTACCCTCCAACTAGCCCCCAAGCACAGACTCATGTCTCCTCCCACTTGCTTCCTTTTCAGCCCTAATGGGTCTTTGGGTCAAGATGCCTGGTTCGAATCCCAGCCCTCAGGTGAACTTGGCCAGACTGTTTCACCTCCACCAGCTTCACTGTCCTTATCTGCAATGGGGATAAATTCTACCCACCATTGGAGTTTCTGAGGACATAACCAAGTGTTGCACCTTCAAAGTGTCTTGGCTCAAGTGTCACCTTCAAAGTTAAGCTTTTTCTGACTACCCCCTTTTTTTTATTTAATTGCCACCACCACCCCATCCTAGGCATGGCCCATCCTTCTTACTAGGTGCCATTTTTCATAGCACTCATCACCTGCCCACAGATTCTCTGATTCACTTATATGTTATGTTTACTATCTACATCCCTACACCAGAGCATAAGTCCAACAAAGGTGGGATTTCTATCTGTTTTGTTCACTGATTTACTCCCAGTTCCCAGAACAGTCCTGGCACACAGTAGCTGTACTCAATAGATGTCTGTTGAGTAAATGAATAAAGCCCACAGCAGGCTCTTGATGAAGAGTTCACATTTGCTGGGTGTAGACAGACGGAATCTTGAGAACAAGCAGAGGAACAGCAGCACATGTATGTTCAGCACTGAGTGTGAGAGCAGTGAGCTTTATATGCATTACCCCACCAATCCTGTCAGGCAGCTGGCAGCCTCCCACATTACAGATGAGGACTCCTGGCGTTCCTGCCGTGAACCTTCTGCACAGTCATGGTGTGACCTTGAGCAGGTCATTGACTCCTGATCTGTCTCCTCCTCTATGGCTCCTTCCTGTGAATTCCCACAGGACTCTGTCTTGTCCTTTGGCCACAGGGACCACACTCCATCATAAATTCCTTCTCCCGAACCACCTGACCTCCATGCAGGTAGAGCCCTGACTTACCCATTTTTGCATCTCCATCACATGGCACTTGTCCCATATACATAGGATGAATATATTAATAAAGGTAAAATGGAGACCTCAAACTAGAATCAGGGGCAGCAAGTGTTGGCATGTGCATTGCCATTACCCCCCTCCCAATCCCTAGTGCACAAAAAGACTGAACCTGCATATCCTTTCTTTCTAAGCACAGATCCAGCCTCAAAATCCTTCTCCACATCTCACTCCAGACAGCCATTCCCAACACATTAGAGTTGGCAGAGCAAAGTATTAACCATCCCTGTCACAGAAATGGTTGCTAAAAGATCCCCAAATCCACTCCCTATGCTTTGTGGGAACACATTCTACATTTCCCACCCTTCTTTGAGGGAGCTGTGCCATGTGACAGAGTCCCAGCTGACGGAATATGTGTGGGAGTGATGGGCACCACATCCAGGACTCCTCTGTCCACACCTGCCACGTGGGAGCGTCAAAGCTTTCTCCCCTCTGTGCATTGATGCAGACAAACATCATGACCTGAAAGTCCCCATGTGGAAGACAGTGGGGCCACAAGATAAAACAAGCATGGAGCCCCAAGTCACCTCTTGGAGGAGAGCCATCTGCCAGCCAGGAAGGCTTATTGATAAGAGCAAGAAAACACTAGCTGCATATTTGGCACTACATAATTTGAAGTTGTATGTTACAGAAGCTTGCTTTACCTTAACTAGTGTAGCTGGACTACTTTTTCATTTCTTCAAAACCTCTCTCCTAGTTCCACATTACTATAATTCAAAAAAGTTTCATTTGTTATCTAAGCTTCCAAAAGGTATTTTCTAGTAGCTTAATAAGGCATGTGTACTTCTGGGT
Organism: Camelus ferus; assembly: GCF_009834535.1. NCBI lineage: Eukaryota > Metazoa > Chordata > Mammalia > Artiodactyla > Camelidae > Camelus > Camelus ferus. Next base: position 55,114,924 of record NC_045704.1, on the reverse strand, counting down.
ATTTTATGTCATGTTAGAGGGCACTAACCCTCAGTGCTCAGCAAGTAAACTTTTAACTCTGGGAAACATATAAAGTATTGCAGGATGTAATAACATCTATCTTCAGATTGCAGATCAAGTTCTTGGGAAGATATTCATATGAAACAGTTGGCTATCCCAAAGCACTGTCTCAAAAAAATGCAGCAACAAATGACACGACCAATAGAAAGTAATACAACTACATCACTACCTGTGTGCTTTGAGCAAATTACTCAGCCCCACCTGCCGCCAACACCCCAGACCTCCATTTCCTCCTCCAATAACACACACACAATTGCACCCACCTCATTGGTAAAGATGGGCGATGTGCTTATAACAGTAACTGGCACAAAGTAAAGTGTTCTATAAACTTTAGCTACCATTTGTGACAGGAAGGATAGATCACTGTGGGTTAGAATGACAGAAAATGAGTGCAGCGATGGCTGAGAAAGGATATGATGGGGGAAGGAGACAGAAGCAGGAGTGTTTATATTATGTTAAGAAACAATGAGGAAATCAGTCTGGAAATGTTAGAGATTTTGAAGCAAGGGATTATTCTTACCAGGACTAGATTCTGAAGGTCTCTAAACTCTAGAATGAGAAATCAATTAGTACTTTAACTTTTTTTTCTTTAAGTGTGTGGTGAAGAAAGGGTAGACACGTGGCTGAATAGACAGTAGGAAGGAAGCCAAGAGGAAAGAAAGCAGAGGGAGAGAGAGGAAAGAAGGAAAAGAAAGTTCATCATCTGGGATTTGACAGCAGAGCACAGTGAAAAAGAAATCATGCTTTACAAGGAAAGAGACCTGGAGAGAAATTTCAATTCTGCTTTCTATTATTATATAATTTTGAATTAATTGCCTCCTCTTGGTAAGCCTCGGACTCCTACTATAAAGCAGGGGGGGTCATAATCCTCATATCACATGGCTGCTTGATGAGAATTAAATGAGGTAAACCATATGGGGCCTGGCACAGAATCTGCCGGTAGGGTAAGTTCTGTCAGTCATTCATTGATTGAACACTAATGCGGCACTTATGAAGGCCCTGCAGTTGTACTGAAGTAATATTCCACAAATATTAGCCTTCCCTCCTCATGCTATTTAGTTAGCAAAAGCCACGCTTGCTGATACAACAGCACTGAGTGCTTGGATCCCAGCCAGCATTTGGCAAGGACCCAAACCGGCAGTCTATGGGAACAGGAACAAAAGCCCAGAAAGTGCCAGTGTCACCGAGTCCTGAGCAGTGTTTTGAGTCCTCATACATCTCTATCGGATAGAAGCCTGGGAGACAGTCAAGTGTAGTGATGGCTTCCCCTCCTTCCCCCAACCAGAGACAAGTTCCAGTCTGAGAAAGCATCTCTCCCATGCACTTTATATACGTGGGTCCCTTCCTGTCATCTGCAGTCAAATAACAGCAACCCACTCATCATAATTTATTAATCAGGCTAAAGTTTCTGCCCAGTTCTTTCTGCATTTGAAGAACTGGGAGGGAAGAGCCTCTCTAGCAGAGTTAGGAATGATAGCTTCTCATCCAACATTCGCCGTGCATGGCGTTCTCATCAAATTGTCGGCTTGGCTGAAGAAACAGTCCTCTTCTCAGAAAGCAAGAGTGAGTTTTCCAGCTGGGGGCACCCACTGCTGCCCCACAAAACGAAGAGGTTCCTGAGACTGAGAGCTATTTTGGCCCTGTCTGTACACAGGTGGCTCTCATAGCAGGACTCCAGCGGCCAGCCAGCGCTGGTCGTTTCTTAGTAGGCTTGTTTGTCCCCCTGAAACGTCTGAAGTGTGGGAAAAATGGTAGTGAGGGGAGGGGACAGGAGTGGGAGAAGAGAAGAATGTTCTTTAAAAATCATCAGAAAAACTGGGACCTGAGTGGGAAAGAAAATACAAAGTGAGCGCTGATCATCACAGAAGTGAAGCTGGAAACGAGAACGTTGTCGGAGCCCAGCAGAGCAGAGGCTCCGGACTTCAGGGACTTGCGGGGTTTTGCCCTTCTTTGCAGGGCCAGCCACATAATGTGCAGGACCCAGTGCAAAATGAAATGAGATGAGCTTGTCCCTCGCTCAAAAAGCAGAAAAATGTGCTGTTAATGGCACTAAAATATAAAGCTTTCCTTTCTTCCACAGCCTTTCTCTCGTCATCATGCGTTTTATATACTACTTAACATCGTTCTAAGTAAAGGAAAATTAAATTTTTAAACTATTAGCATGAATTTTACAATTCATCTTTGTGTTGTGAGGTGCCAGTCTAAAATGCAAATACAGGAGCATTTTACTTGTATGTGGAATCACAAACATTACACAATACATATTCCATGGCTTGTACACGCATATGAATCTCAATCTTACCACCACAGTGAAAACGCTGCACCAAACTAGCTCACTGCTTTTATTCCATGTCTTGACATGCGTACTTTCTACCAACACCCTCCACCTTTGATTTACTTACGAGGATGGAAGGACTAAAGGAAAAGGAACTGTGAGCTTCCCAATCTTTCCCTTCCCTTCTCTGCCATTGTTTCCAGCCTAAGTGGCTGCCTAACACAGAGAAGGAACGTGAGTAAGAAGGATAAGATAGGATGGGGCTCCCTGGTCCCTTGTGTTCCTTAGATGCCATTACATTCTTTCTGTGCTCAAAGCCAGTTCTGGTTTGAAGGAAAAGAGTGGCCTCCTGGGGCTGTTTGATCCTCACTGACTCAGTAGTACATGTACGGTACTTACTGTACTTGCTTTGAGTCTCCCTGAACTCCCATGCATTGGGGGCCCGTGGGAATTCTGTGCTCACGGGACAGTGGAAATGCTGTATGCCAACAGATGGCAAGCGTCCGTGGACACACGTGCTGTGTATCTCCTCTGCTCACGTGCATTCTCCACTGTCCCATGGGACCTCACTTACAAAACAAAAGTTCAGAGATAAAATTACCTAGAGCTCCAAGACAGCTACAGCAGGGCACTGACACAAGTGCAGAGCTCCTCTGCATGCAGGGCACCAGGTGACTGCTTGCCTGTGAGTTGATGAGCTTCTCCAGGAAGCCCCAGTCAACCCAGCAAACACTCAATCCTCCCAAATGACTGGATTCAATATCCCACGTGCTCCAGGGTGTTCTTTACAGACTCAGGGTCTTTACTCACTGTAGTGAGGTGAATAGTGTTCCCCCAAAAGATATGGCCAAGTCCTAGCCCCCCAAACCTGTGAATGTGATCTTGTTAGGTAACAGGATCTTTGCACATTAGCTAAGGATGTCTAGATGAGATCATGCTTTAAGGTGGGCCCTAAATTCAATGACTAGTGTTCTTATTAAGGACAAGAGAGGGATATTTGGGACACATAAATACAGGGGGAAAGGCCACATGACAACAGAAACAGAGATTGGAGTGAGGCCACAGTAAGCTGAGGAACATCAAGATCCACCAGAAGCTACACACCTGGAGGAGTGCTCTTGCCTAGAGTCTCAGGAGGAAACATGGCCCTGGTGACAGCTTCACTTTGGACTTCTGGCCTCCAGAACTGTGAGAGAATACATTTCTATTGTTTTAAGCCACAAAATGTGTGGTAATTTGGTGTGGTGGCCCTAGGAAACTAATACACTCATGCCCTTCCTTCTTTCTGGGCTGCCTTCCCCACCACACACACATCGTGCTGCCTACCATATGGAAAGCACTTTAGCAGAGTTCATGGCATATAGCTTTTGTTCAATCAACAGTAGCTAAGGTTGAACCTTCAAAAGCACAAGAACTTACCTATCATGACTCTATCCTCAGAGTCCAGTACATAAAAGGGGTTCAATACATAGTTTTTAAATTAGCAAATGAATGAATAAATGAATTTCCCTTTCAGATTCAACATAGTCTGACCTTTAATCAACAATCTGTCCCAACATCCTGTGAATAAATTAAATATCTCTTTATACTGCTGTAGTGCTGTTGGTGTTTATTCACACATCCATTCAATAACTACTACGAGCCTGGCCCTATTCAAGGCACTGTAGCTGCAGTAGCAGACAAGACAGGTGAAGCCCCCTGCTTTCATGGAGTTGATGTTTGAGTGGAGGAGATAGACGATGCACAAAGAAACAAAGACTAATGTAATAGGATTTCAGGTAGTGATGAGCACTATGAGGATAAAGTGGACAGGAGGACAATGGTGGGAAGGCAGGAGCTACTTTTAGATAGAGTAGTTAGGAAAGAGATCACTGAAGAAAAGACACATTACCCAAGACTTGAATGAAGTGTGAGGACAAGCCATCCTAAAGGCTGACAGAGAGAGCATCCCAGAAAGAGGATGCAGCAAGTGGAAAGGCCCTGAGGCTGGGAAGGTTGGAAGACCAACAAGAATACCACTTGGTTACAACACTGGGGCTGAAAGGAAACTGATAAAATGGGGTCAAAAGGAAAAACAGAAGACAGGTCATGTAGGGCCTCATAGCAATGACAAGGAGTTTTTATTTATTCTAAGACATTAGAGGGTTTTGAGCAGGGGTTGATTTTTCTGATCTAAGTCTCTCTCTCTGGCAGCTGTGTGGAGAATAGACTGAAGGCAGTGCAGGGTGGGAATAGAATCAGAGACCTGTTAAAAAGCTTTTGCAACCATCCTGTCAAGAGGGTATGATAGTGTAGATGGGTGTCTCTGTTGAATGAGTTTTAAAAGGAGCAGTTCTGCACTCAAGCATTTCATATGAGAGAAAGGTCTTAAACTAAGCTGTGCATATTTAACCTGCCTGTACCATATGGGACATTCCTCATGTCCTGCCCATCTGCAGTCAGGCTGACTCAAGGTTTGCCAAAGCCTGATGCTCCCAGGTACACTAAATCTTCCAATAAGGTGAAGGAACATAGCATAAGTCACTATTGTCATCATCTGCCTCCTGATTTATGGTGTAGTAAAAGTAGCACCTAAGCTTTACCTGGTAGTCAATCCACGTTGTTTGGGCCCAGATATTGACATGCACAAACAGGAGAAAAGATGAGTGCCACAAAGGTTTCTTGTGGATAATATGCTGAAAGTCTCAGACACTCCTTTCCTGGTTGTGATCCCACCTGTTGTGGGACAGCCTCCAATTAGGTGATGGTTTCACAGTGCTTTTACTCAGGAGATACGTGACCCCTGCCCCTACATATATCCCTGGAACTGACTAAAGAGTTCAGTGACCAAAAAGATGTTTTGTACTGGGCTTGAGATTCAGTAAGTTTAGCCAGCAAGCTTTAATCTGCCTGAAACTTTCCTCTAACAAGTTGAGTAAAACAAACACTCATAGAAGCCTCTTTCTGAAGGGATATGTGAGAATATGAGCTGGTGCCTCGCTCTCTAATATTTTTAGGATGTTTTTACCTAGAGCTTATATCATAATCTTCAAGCAAGTTAGGGACCTACCTGGGACTAAATGACACTTCACCCTAACACTTTGTCAGGTGAGAGGATCATTCTACAAAAGCAAGTCAATAGGATCTAATTTAACCATCCACAGAGGGAATGTAGTTTTAGGGCTAACAAGGCACTCAATACCCTGATACACAATAAGAACTTAACAGTGAATAAGTAAATGAATGAAATGCTTTTAGTTCACAGCTTTTGAGACAGAGTGGGACCTCTTGCTCGCTTATATTGCCAGCATCTGCATTACGGGTAGATGACTGAAAAATGCTGAAATCATGAGATTAACATAAGCTCCTCCATGACTTGGATTTCCGTATAGCCTCAAGAAGTCAAAGAAGGGAACTGAATGAAAGAGTTCATGGTAATCATAAGTATATGTTATAATATATCTCCATTCGTGGTCTGGGATCGGTTGACCGTGTTTATAGCATATGATCCCATCCCCGTATGGCCACAGCTGAAGGGGCTGGAGGTGCTACATGATCCAAAGATTGCCTCTCATAGACTGAGTTGAGCCACTAAGTTCTTCTCTTGGGAATCTGATCAAAAAGGCACAGAGTCTATTAGTTGGCAGCAGATGCTTGAGGTCATGACATAGAGCAGGGGTTGGCAAACTGTGGCCCAGGGGCCATATCTGGCCTGCCCCCTGTTCTTATAAGTAAAATCTTACTAGAACACAGTCATGCCCATTTGTTTTCATATTATCTATGGCTACTTTCATGCTACAACCTCAGAGTCGAGTAGTTGCAACAAAGATTTTATGTCACACAGAGTCAAAAATACTTACTACCTGGCCCTTCACAAAAGAAAGTTTGCTGACCCCAGATGTAGAGTCGGGTCTGGCAGCTACAATGGAACACATATAAAATTTTAAAAAGCACAGTGAAGGTAAAACCTGTGAAGCTCTGAGAGGTGGAGAGAGTCCCCTCAGTCCCAAACTTTCTCATCCTATTCTTCACTAGGTCTAACTGTACTTTCGGTTTTGTGAGTACATGCCTATTCCTATATATAGCAGCCTTCTTTCCCTTGAGCTACCTTGAGTGGGCTTTGGTTTCCTGCAGCCACAGACCTGGACTGATAGCGTAGATTGATGCAAATCCTTCCCCATGTACTGGAAAGTTACAGGATATTTTCAAGGATGTTAAAGAGTTCTATCAGGTCATACCTTGTTCCCTGAGATGGCATCCAGTCCACCGACCACCTTTCAAAGATAAATATGGGGCCTTGGGAATATCAATGTGCAACAGTTTCCAGGTAACCCAGAGTGGAGTTTGCAGAAAGAGGTCTGTGTTGATGCTTGAGAAAACCCAAGGAACTCTGAGTAATTTTTCTTAAGCCTTGTGATCACCTAGATCAGGACATTACAGGGGAGGAAGAGACTATGGATGGACCCTCCAACAGGGCTGACCACTTTGTAGAAATTGTTCCCTTTGTACCTGACTACAGAAGGGCCACAGCTGAGCAAGTCTTCTTTCTTCAAGGGCTCATGGGCAAAGCCTCAAAAAATCAGTTTCTTCAGCACTCAATTAACATTAGTCACTCACTCTATACCAACCACTGTAGCTTGGGAGTCCCCAAGATCACCCTCAGATTCAATGATTCACTAGAAGGATTCACCAAATTCAGAAAAGCTATTGTACTAACAGTTTTGGCTTATTACAGCAACAGAATACACATTAAAATTAGCAAAGTGAAGAGGCACATGGAGAAGGGTCCAGGAGAGACAATCTATAGTTGGCCTTTACCAGTAGAGTGTTGCAGATAGCACCTATTTCTCCCAGCCATGATGTATGAAAATACACAGAGAGTCGTGTCACCCAGGAAAGCTAACAGGAGCCTTGTCATCCAGATTTTTATTGGAGGTCAGTGAGATAGACCTGGCTAACCTCCTGCACAGCTAACCTTGGGCTGGGCCTGGCTAGGCAAGGAAAGAGGAAGAAGCAGGCTTTGAAATGAGTACAATCACTATCCCCATTCCCCAGATAGGAAAATTGAGGCTCGAAGAGATAAAGCAACTTACCTAGGGTCACAGAGCTTGAGAGTGGCAGAGCCAGGGCTTAAAGTCAACTGACCCTAAGTTCTCCATCAACACACTACACTGCTTTGAAGCTTCATCTGGGTTGTTCTGACTCTCTCCAATCACTATCTATGTATACATGCTGTAGTACTTATTACATGATACTGAAATTATATACTCCTCTGTGAGTCCTGAAGGTGAGAGCTGTGAATGTTTATCTCTGCATTTACCTGGCACATATAGGTGCCCTGAAAACATTGAAAAAAGTGAATGAATGTAGTTCACTTGTGATCAGCCCTGCTGGACACCTGCTGACAACGCATAGGATTAATTTTAGGATCTCTGTCATTTAGCTGAAGAAACCTCTCAGTCTCAGGAGACCATGGAAGAAAGAGAATCATCACGTCTGTGAAGTGCCCACCTTCTGTGACTCACTGGCATCTCCAGGAAAACCCCTTAGCCCCTTGTAACAGTTGTTCGTAATGAACAGAGAGGAGGACTGGGCATTTGAGTTTGAAATCCAGGACCCTATAGAAAGGCTGTGGTAACTAATACCACAGCTACCACTAAACCATTTTCAGAAACTGGGCCAACAGGCTTCTCACTGTAAGAGAAGACAGCTCCTCAACAACTGCTCTCAGCCTGGGGAATGAGCTGGGGAAAGATAGTGTAAGCCCACCTATCCTGAAGCCTTCATGGATGCCCTGGTTCAAGGGTACAGGATTACATCTGTGCTTACCATGGACCCCGGGAGGCCATCCTACCAGAGAAGAACGTGCCTTTAAATACACTTTCTGGACTACATGGAGTGCTTTTTAATGTCATAGAATTAAAGCACAAAAATCATGATCAAGGGCCCTAGATACAGGCCTCCCAATCTGGTGATATTCAAGTGGACTCACAGATCCCACTATGTCCTTTATGTTTCTATCTATTTATACTGATTTCTATCTATTTATATAGTTCTCAAATGCAAGCCCCTTGAGGGCTGGGCATCTTCCATATTCACCACTATATCCTGAGTCTGGCACTGCTAGGCACTCAGATATTTGTTGACTAACAGTCTACTGTGTGATGCTGAAATGAACAGCTGCCAAATTTGAGGCAATCTCAGTTAGCTATTGCTGCATCACCAACTGCTCCTAAACCCAGTGGCTTAAAACCATAAGCATCTATCATTGCTTATGAGTCCCTAGACCAGCTGGATGGTTCTGATGATCTGGGCCAGGCTTGCCTGAGTTCAGCAGGGCCGGCTCATGTGTCTGCAGGCAGCTGGTAGGTTGGCTGGTGGCCAGCTGGCCTAGAATGGCCTCACTCACATCTGGTGGTTGGCTAGCCATTGAGGGGATTTCAAGGGTGACTGGGTCACAGGTATCTTATCCTTCTCGCCACCTTGACCATCCTTCTTGCTACATGGTGCAAGGCCTAGGCTCAGATCTGGCACGCCATCACTTCCACCACACTGTGTAGACCAAAGCAGGTCACAGGCCCACCCAGATTCCCAGGGATGGGAAAACAGACAACACTTCTGAGAGGCATTACAAAGTCACATCACAAGGGGTATATTATGGTCATTTTTGCAGCTTACCTTATAGGTAGTTTTTCCAAATCTATGGTTAAAAACACAGATTATATGTCCTACAGGAAATGCATTGTTGGAAGTTCCTTGAGAGACATTTCAAAGAGAGGGACTATTAGCTCTTGGAGCTAATGCAAGTCTTAATTTGTCATCATGCTGCAGTTGGGTTCTAAGAGATCAGTAGTAGGGATTCAATGATTTGATTCCTCCCAGTAGGAAGGAATAAAAATAATTAGAATTAGGATGATCATAATTTTTAAATAATAGTAAAAGAAGGAAGAAGAGTAATGTCCCTTGTTTAAATCCCAACTACATGCCAAGCACAGGACAGAGCCTCTTGTATATCCTATTCCCAGTCCTTACAAATCCCAAAGAGGTCTTTTTCAACCATTTCCCTGGTGTGGAGACAAGCTCTGAAAAAGGTAACCAGCTTGCCTGAATAGTGGTGAAAGAACACAAGCCCAGGTCTGCCAACTTCAGGGTGAGGGCTTTGGCCATTAGGCCAAGCTCACATCTGAGTATTCCAGGAAGAGAACGCAAGGTGGGGAAGTAATTCGCTTTACATGGCTTGACCCCCTGGTACTTAAGAACACTCTGGCCCTGTAGTGCCATCTTGCCTGGGCAAGAAATGCCTTCTGGTCAATGACAGGTCAGAGTTTTGGTAGCCATGAGGGAGCTGTGTTATCTAGGTTTCTATTGTCTGATGACTTAGGGAAACAGTATAGCTTAATTTTATTAACTCATATTGACTTATATAGTTTGGCTCTTTCCACAAAGGATTTGAGGAAACTTACAGTGAAAACAATACAACTGAATATAGAATCCCAGAAATCAAATGCTGTTACAAAGATATTCCCAGAACAATTTTTTTTCCCATGGCATCTTTTACTGTCCTATGTGGACAAAACAAGAAATCACCATGACAGAATCTCAGCCCTGGAAGTGGCTGCAGTGGGTTTCAAACTAGAGAACATAAAAATCACTGGAGAATGTGTTTAAAATGCAGATTACCCAAATCCATACCTAGAGACTGATTCAGGTGGTCTGCATGAAGCCTCAAAACATGTTTAATGCAATTCTATTGTGAATGGCACATAGATTATGCCTTGAAGAATGCTGATAAAATCCAAACCACTTAATGATGAAAATCACCTTTCTAGCACTCATTCTATATACTAAGCACAGTGCTGGGCCCCAGAGGTAGAAAGGTAAGTAAGAGGAGAATTCATGCCCTTAAAAAGCTCAGAGTGGAACCACCGAAACACTGAATTACACAACCAATGGTGATACAATGTATTCAGTGCCAGAAACTTAGAGAATCCTTTGAGAGAAGTGGTTAAGTTTTATCTACCAGGTGTCTCTGTGGGGAGTGATGGTTAAGAGTACAGGCGCTGCAGGTGAACTGTCTGTAGATGATACGAATCCTGGTTCGGAATTTGCTAGCTGTATGCTCACGGGCAAGGGATTTCAAAATGGTGACAAGGCTAGCGCCTACCTTATTAAGTTGTGAAGATTCAGTTAGAGAATATGTTGGGGACATATTATATCTCAGTTTTAATCTGTGTGTTGTCTGTGTGTTTCCTACCCTGGTGCTGCAAAACTGTTTTAATGTTGGTACTGGTAGGTGATGGTGATGAAGATGGTGGTGGTAGTGACGGTGGTGGTAGAGGTGATGGTGGTGACAACAGCGAAGATGGTGGTGATGGTGGTAGTGTGATGGTGTTGGTGAGGGGATGATGGACAAAGTGGTGGTGGGGACAGGAGTGGTGATGATGATGATGGTGTCTAACCTCTCCTCAGTCTACTTGGATACAAAAACAAAGACTGAAACAAGCTACAGCCCAAAGACAAGAAAAGAAAGATCTGATGCCTGGTTAAGAAGAAAATTCTTCATTTCCCAATTCCCAAAGAAAGACAAGACTGAGATTTGGGGTGAGTAACAAGAGAGATAATGACTTCTATTTTGGCTAAAAAGTTTGAGAATTTCCAACTATAAAAGTGGTTCTGTAGCTTTGGAGAAAAATGAAAAGTAGGAAATATAGATTTGAGAATCAGTTACATATACAGAGAAGGTATGGGAAATAGAGTAAGCAAAGGAAATCTGTAGAGAAAAAAGAACAAAGACAAGAAGATACAGGAACAAAGTTAGAAGTTAGTGCAATGGTAGGACATCTCTCTACAGTGAGTTATTCTTAGGTATAGTAGTTTAGTCAGTTACAAGTGCAACTAATTTCTATCTTGTCTGAAAAAAAAAGGATATCAGAAGAAACATCACCTAATGTTGTTATGAAATCAAAAGATGCTACAGGTATATTTTCAACATGATCTTTCCATCTAATAATCTTACTAGAAGATGGAATAATGTTGGTTCAACATGAATGATTCTTAGCAAACCTATGCTGGGTCCAGTGAGTCTTGCTTTCTTTTCTATGGATCTCAACTATCACTTTTTAAATCCTTCTATAATTTTTCTAGGTATACTTTTAAAGGTTTTATTTGCAATTTCAAGATTCTACAATATTCCCTTTTTGGAAAATTAGAACATTTTCCCTCTACAGACATCTAGCAGCTTCCCTACCCCTCATTATGTCTCAGAGATCATATGCTACAGTTTCACAATTTCAGTTGAAAATTGTTTCCTCTGGTGTATAACTTGGGTTGACCTGTGACCTCTGAATTCATCCATTGATGCTCCACATTCTCTTAAGATAACCTCACCATCTTCAAGTGTTGATTCCTCCTAACTCACATGTGTGCTTATCTGTCCAATTTGAATACCTGTTTCCTTTCCAGAGACAGTGAAAGAACGGTGTTCTGGGTCAGAATCTTGAATTTACTGGACACTCAATTCACGGGCTATTCATGGGAGGCCATGTCTTTACACCTAGTATATTCCTTCCACGTGTACCTGCTCTGCCTCTCCATCTGCCCTGCAGGATCTGACCACTACTCACACCAGCTCACCTACTTCTACTCGACATCACTTCACACTTCTTGATCTACCACCCCCGGTCTGCTCTTGGTCACAAAAGAGACTGATTGGGATTTTCATGACTGACCAGAGAAGGAGAAGCCCTTGGCCAGAAGCAATATTAAAACATATCTGATATTCTGAAAATCTAAATAGGATTATTTGGGACACCCTGAAGAATTTGGGAGGGCCCCAAAATTCATTCATTTATTTTACCATTATTTATTGACCTCTTGTGAAGCTTCTAGTCACTATGACAGCACTGAATTTATAACGGTGAACAAAATGATACATAACCATGGCCCACGTGAATCTTAAAGTCCACCAAGGAAGAGAGATAGTAATCCAATTATCCCACAATTAAAGTGTAAAATTCAGACTCTTAAGGACTATGAGGAAGGGTAGTTTAAGTGATTTGTCAAGAGTATAAAATAGAAACATTCTTGAATAAAAGGCTCCCTTGGAAAGAAAAAAAAAAAGGACCATGGAACTGAGATCCAAAGGCTGCACAGGAATTAACCAGGTCAGGGTTCCTCACTCCTAGAGACATATTAGAATTACCTGCAGAGGTCTTAAAATGCTGATTACCAGGCCTCTCTCCAGACCAATGAATTCAAATCTTTGGTGGTAGGTCCAAGTATTGGTATTTTTAGGAACCCTTGCCCTGTACCCCAGACAATTTTAACATGCAGCTAAGGTTGGAAGACACTGACTGAAGAAGAAGAGACTGAGGGTGAAGGAAAGGGCATGTGCAAAATGCACATGGAAGCGAGAGAAGGCTGGTGTGGCTCAAGTATGGAGAGCAAGAGGGAGCTCAGTTGTGGATGAGGCAGCAAAGGAGGGCAGGGGCCAGGCAGGGCCATGCAGGCCATGTTAAGAATTTTGGCTTTTTATTTTAACATCAATGAGAATCAGTGAAGTTTTTTTGGGGGGGGGTAGGGGGAGGGGTGTTTTGTTTGTTTATTTGTTTAATTATTTTGACCACTATCAGCTTTGCATTCTGAAAAGATCATTCTGACTTCCTGATGGAGAATTAACTGGAAGGAGCAGGAGGGACTAGAGTTGGAAGGAGAAGGGGGCGCCCACCTGACCTACGGGCTGAGAACTTAAGGACAAGCAGAGACTGTTGTCCCCAGGGCAGCAGAAGAGAGCAGACTGAGGTCTGTCCATGAGAGAGGCGGGCCTTGCCAACCAGGCAGAACATTTTAGCAGCCTCAGAGAGCACTAATCAACAAGTTTGGCTGAAACCCCTCTTTCGGGGAGCACCAGGCGCAGCAGCTTCAGCAGCCTTCTTGGCACAGGGCTGGGCGACACTGCCACGATCTAGGCAGCCCGCCGGAAGCCATATGCCCTGCTTAATTCCTCCACTAACCTACTGCTTGCAGCCATGCAGACATATGCAGCCTTAATATGGTTACAGCGCCTTATACTCCTGAAAAAGTGGGATGGAGGGATGTTCCTGCCCAGGCATGGTGATGGAAAAGAAAATTGTCAGAAGTGATTCTTGGCTGAGATTGGCAACATACACTGTCACTTGAACCTATCAATAGACCAGGCTGATGATGTTTTTCACTTAACACCTAGTGACGAGGCTGTCAGAAACTGGCAGGAGATCCCTGCATGCCCTGCCAAGAAAAAGGAACATAAAAATCTGTCGAAATTTATGCTTGCTAATAAATATACCCCTGGAATTCTTTTTTAAGGAACCCAGGGTTTCAGATGTCTAGGCAACATTTGCCAGGGATTCAGAAAGCTTGATCAAGCCAGGAGGTTTCTCTCTAGCTTCAGTTTTCATGTGAGTTTGGTTTGCTGGCACAGGAAAGGGGAAAGGCAGAGGCTTAGTGAAGGAGGGGGGTCCCCAAAGACACTAATTGTTGTAAATTCTAGCATGGGGTCTGCAGTCTACAGGCAAAGTGAGTAGATACATGACATTGCCCCTAGGCTCCAGGCACACCCTCTAGGACCCTGGGGCCAGATTTCCAGTGCTACCTACATCAAGAGAGAGCATGGGGGCTTGGCAGAGGGTTCAAAGGGAAGGTGTAATAACCATGATCCTCCCTATAATGGGAATGGTTTATTGCACACTGGTTACAGTCCAACATGCCTGTGCTCTGATCTACCAGAGATGATTTTGAGTGAGGTGCTTAAACTTCAAAAACTTCAGTTTATTCATTCCTAAATTATGAATAATACTATCCATGCTGTAAGAGTCTTGCAATAATTAAATAAAATAATGTCTGGAAATGATTAACTTTTATTGCATGCTGTGTAGAAAATAGTCAGCTTAGTAACCTTTAGATTGCCATCATTAGAAAGGTCTGCTTGCAAGCTTGTCCCTTGCTAGTATCTGGGACTTTGGATTTTAGGAGAGTTCCCACCATTCCAAAATTGATAAAGGTGCCTACTATACCTAAACTGTTTGCACAGACAATATGGTTTATGTTAAACATTTGCTTTTCTTCTGAGAGTCTGGAATTTTGGCACATGCTAAGCAAAAAGTGCCTACAGGACCCGCCATCAGTAAAAGCCACAGGCACTGGGTCTCTAACAGTATTCCACGGAGACAACTCTTCACAGTTTTGTCACAACTCATTGTTGAGGGAATAAAGCACATCCTGTGTGACTACTAGGAGAGGAATCTTGGAGGCTTGTGCCTGTTTTCCTCTGGACTTTGCCCCATGTGCTTTTTCCCTTTGCTGATTTTGCTTTGTGTCTTTTTACTGATGTCATAACCATGAGTCCAACTATATCCTGAGTCCTTTGAGTCCTCCATATGAATCTACCTGGGGGTGCTCTTGGGGACTTAAAGGTACGGTTTGCTCTAAGTTAACAATAAGTATAAAAAGATAAGTTAACAATAAATGCCCAACATTGCAAACTGACTATAATTCAATAAAAATAAATAAATTTAAATATTGTTAGTATTAAAAATAAACACATGGAAAGAAATGGAAATACCTAATTCACAGGCAGTCACAAAACAAAAACACCAGGAGACTGACTATGTCTCAACCAACAGTTAGTTCCATGCAATTGCAGGCCAGTCAGTTAATCCTTTGGCCATGTCACAGGATTGCAGTGAAGGCCAAGTGAGGCAGTGCATGAAAAACATTCAGCATGTGGTCTGGTATATAGTAAGAGCCCAATAAACACCAGTGACTGTTGTTGCCCATCATCACACAACTGTTGAGACGAGGAACTAGGATTTGAACCAGACAGACACAACCAATATTCAGTCTTACCTCACTCTAAGAACAGTTAAGGGGGGCTTGGAGAAATCTTTGTAGACCCAATGATCACTCATCCACCAACCTACAGTCATTCTGACTAGGACTCTTCGACATACTCTCTTGGTCCAGAGCTTGTGAAGAGGCTGAACTCCTTCAAATTCCCTCCTGAGACCCTCAAAAAATTATTCTGGATAATCTTGGTTCCTCTCTCTCACCATCTTAAAAACCCTGACAGTAATTACAGCTGCCACACTAGAGTGCTTTGAGGGTTACTGAGTTAATGATTACAAAGTCTGTGGAGCTCTTCTGAGGAAAGAAGCCGTAAAAATCAGATAAATAAAACAATCAATCAGCACATGCTTTTTGTGTCTACAGGGTGCATAGTACCATACTGGAAAATAAGGATTAAAGGGGAGGAAAGCAAAGGAAAAGAAGGAGGAAAGTTAGTTTAACCAAAGTCTTTTCAGGCCAGAGTACAAAGCCAGGCATAAGCTAAAGGGCTAGAACTCTCTAAGACTTGACAAAATTAAGGAGGTGCCCCAGATCAGTAAGGAAAAGATAAAGAACTTGATTAGAAAAAGAAAACCAGGCAAAGGATTTAAGTGGGCAGTTCACATTAAAATAATTAAAACTAGCCAATAAACAATGAAGAGGTGTTTAACTGTCCTCATAATTAATCAAAATAGTAACGAGATACCATTTTTCACTTATCAGGTAGGCAGTTTTTTAATTTTCTGACACACAGTACTGGCAAGGGAATGAAGAAACAGGTACTCTCCACCCACCTCTGGGGAAAATATGAATTGGGGCAATCTGTCTGGAGAGCAAGGAGGCAAGAGCTATCATATTTAAAAATATATATGCCTTTTGACCCAGCAATCCCACAGCTGGGAATCTGCCCTAGGAATAAACTCACAAGAACATACCTTGCTATCTAAGCATATTCATTACATCACTGCTCTTAATGACAAAAAAACGGGAACAATCTAATGTCTGGGAGTAATGTACTGGTTCAATTATGGATAATGTACATGGTAAACACCAGGCAGATGTAAGCAAGAATGAGATAATTCTGTCCACTGATAGGAGAGTGTGCCAAGGTGTCATATTAAGAGAAAGAAGATAGAGCAGAACAGTATGCATAGTACAACCCATTTGTGAATAAGAACTTGGGGGGATTCATATTCAAGGATGAACCTCGGGATGTACTGTGAACACCCATGGATCTTCACTCATGGTCCTGCTGTGACCAAAGGACTGCCCTACCAGGAGGCCATCAGGGTTAGGGTTGGAGTCTAGAGAGATAGGAGATTTACGTTGTTTTCTTTGTGAAAGTCAAACTCCAGATTCAGCATAAGAAAGAACATAGTATATTAAGATCCTGAACTTGGTGCCAAGTTTTCAAGGTTCAAATTCCAACTCTAGTGCTGCTTACTAGTTGTGTGCCTTTGGGTAAGTCACTTCACCTCTCTGTTCCTTAGTTTCCCTAAAATAGCAATAATATCAGTACTTATTTCATAAAGTCATTATAAAAAATAAATATGTTCTATCTGAGGAGTGCTTCAGACAATGCCTGGCAGATAGCCACTCCCTCTGTAAAGGCTGAAGCAAGTAAATTAGATTCAAACATTGAGTGCCCCATCTCCTGAATCCTAATGTGACTCCCTCTGTTGGTGTGGCCCCAAACACCCAAGGGGGAAAGTAGAAAGGAAAGGTGCCTCTTACGTATTCAGTAGGCCACACTACAGGATGAGATCATTTTAAAAAGGATAATTAGACCTCCAGTTGGTTTTTATTTTATTTCATTTTCTTGCCTGCAGTTGACAAGCGGGGAGATTGTGTTACTGCCACAGACAGCCACCAACAGCAAAGCCGCCTGGTTCTCCCTCTTTCTATAGCAAACTCGTGAAAGAGAGAAGCCTGCTGGTGCAAACTGCTTTGATGGCAGAAAGCATCTAAAATGCATTTTAATTTCAATTTGTGTGAAGCTTTTGTATCAAATTACGGATCTGGGGCACGATGCAGCTCAGTGAAGAATCCCATTTTCCATCAGTTTGGATGTGTTCATTGTGCCAGTCAAGGGGTAAAATAATTAAGGCTGAAACTCTATCTCCACTGGAGACTGTCTACTAGTGTCCCACTTCCTGTGTTGATCAAGTCAGGGGACAGACCAGTGATTAGTATTCAAGGACCTGTGTTGCCCCCCCTGGAAGTCCCAGACCAGCCAAAAATACCCAGTCAAGTCAGTAAGTCCAAGAGGCTTCTCACTCAAATGTGATCGTGCCAGTGGTCTGATGTCAGTTGCAAAACCATCAAGCAACTAGGGCAAGCCAAGGTTGCATGAACAAACTAAAACAGAAGCTGGAAGAATTCAGTAAAGCAGCTGAATTCTGCAAAACTACAGGTTTTAGTAACTGGTGATTAGGCAACTGAATTCACCTAGTTGCATTCATGCATGTCAAATTAAATGTGTATTTGGAGGCCAAAGCAATTAGGCTAGAAAAGTCACCATTGTTTACATATTTTTGTATTCCTCTTGTCTGGCACATCAGGTGGTCTTCTTGGAGTGTACAAGTTCTGCTCTGTACGAGGGTCTCCTTTACAGGGACTGTGCACCCATCCCCGCCTGCTGTAAGTATTGGCTGCTAACAGAGAATGGCTCTGCTGATAGGAATCATGTCATCTAGAAGGATACATGGTATCCCCAAGCCTCACCATCACTACCAGTCCAGGAGCCACCAATGAGTCCCTAAAACCTAAATCAAAGGGCAGCCTCCTTGCCTCAAGGGAGGCAAGAATTTCTTGGCAATTCCCTTTCATCTTGTCTTCCTCACTCTCTTATAGGGGTCTCCTGAGAGCATTCTCTCAAGAAATCATGTGTACCCAAATCTCTGTCTCAGGCCCTGCTTCTAGAGAACTCAAGTGTATTAGTTTCCTATCACTGCTGTAACAAATTCCCACACATTTAGAAGCTCAAGCAATTCAAATTTATTATCTTATAGTTCTGGAAGTCAGAAATCTGACCCAGGTCTCATTAGGCTAAATCAGGATGTCAGCAGGACTGTCTGTGTTCCTTCTGGAAACTCTTAGGGGACCAATCAATTCCTTGTCTTTTCTAATACCATGAAGTCTCCTGCATTCCTTGGCTCATGGCCTTGTATCACTGCAACTTTTTCTTCCATTGTCACATTACTTTCTCCGACTCTGACCCCTCCTGCATCTCTTTAATAATGATGCTTGTAAATACATTGGACCTACCTGGATAATCCAGGCAAATTTCCTCATGTCAAGATCCTATAAAGTCTCCTTTATCACATCTGCAAAGTCTCTTTCACCATGTCAGGTAACATACCCACTGGTTCCAGGGACTAGAACATGGACATCTTTCGGGAGATTATTCTGCCTCCCATACTGACCTAAAAAGTTAGTATGAGAAGCAGTCCTAAGAACCAGACTTAAAGGAAGGGATTCTGGAGTCAGGTCACTGACTGGTTGCCCAGCAATGAGGAGTCCATCACTGGTGGGAGATGAAGCATCATAACATCCGTGGCATGTTGGCACAGTGCAATTACTAAGACTTTGACCTGTGGATGATTGGGGCAGGCTACAGGTAGAAGGGGATGCACTGGCTTGTGTAACATCTCTGGTGTTGGGGAGGAATGAGAGATACAGTAATTATCAGGATTGTAAAATTGGGTTGCTGAATACTGTGAATGCATTGAAGAGAAAAATGACAGCCTCAGGGCAATCTCAACAATTGAGAGCAAATTGTGTGGTGCTAAAGAGTAGAACAGGACTTAACTATAAGAATGACAGAACTTCAGAGAAGGCAGGATTTTCAGGCTAGACATACATCCTACACCAAAGTCAGGACCTTCACTGGAAGGAATGGGACTCTGATGTACTTGATTACCTTCAACCCGAAGAGCCTCCTGAACTCTCTGGGCCTGCCAAACTGTCTTCCTTTCTCTTGTTGGAAGACAGGACCCTTCCTTTGACTGAAGAATAGCAACACCTCAAATGGGGTAAATGCCTAGCAAAACAACATACCCACATCCTCTGCTGGCTACCAGACCAATACCAGTATTGACTCTCAGCCTAACCCAATGAGCAAGTGTTGGGCCTGCTAGGGAGAGAAGGATACATGTCATAGTAGCCACAGGGCCCTGGTTAACATGGCTGGGCAAGAACCAAGAGCACATGGATGAAAGTGAATCCCTGCTGTACTTGGTCTATTGGGGTGGAATATAAAGCTTTTTGGATAAAAGAGAGTTTATTTCATGGGGAGCCCTCCTATGACACAGGATTTAACTCCTAGAAAAACTCTGAGAGACAAGTCTTATATGCATCATGGATGGCTCTTGGGAACTTGGACTTAAGCCCCTCAGGATGGGATGCAAAGAAGAAGGGGACTGTGAGTAATAATTTAATTGACATCAACTGTTAACAGTGTTTCTGAGGTCTGGAAATCATTGGTAAGGTACCTGGAAAAAGAAATCTGACATTCTAAGAAGTCCCAATTATTCATGGTATCTAAGAGAAACAAAACTCTACTTGCTGTGAAATTGTACAGCTGCCTCTTTTAATCAGGGGTAATCAATTTGATACCATGTGAGAAAAAGAGTAAACATAGCAAGAAAAAGAGTAAACATTCCTAAAAAGGCCTGCTTGCCAGGTTGGCCCTTGGCTTGCACCTGGAAATTTGGATTTGAGGAGAGTTCTCACCATTCCTAGAATTGAGAAGAGGGCTCACTGTGCCTATACTATTAAAACAATATGATCCTTTTATCAAGAACACCTGCTTTCCTCCTGGGAGTCTAGAATTTGAGCATGTGCCAGGCAGAGGGTGCCTATGTGACAATCTCCAATAAAAACCCAAAGCATTGAGCCTCTAATGAGCTTTCCTGGTAGACATTTCATGTGTTGTCATATCTCATTGCTGGGGGAATTAAGCACATCTTGTGTGACTCTACTGGGACAGGAATCTTGGAAGCTTATACTCAGTTCCCTCTAGTATTTGCCCCCTGCCCTGATTTTGCTTTGTATTGTTTTGCCATAATAAATCATAACCACCAGTACAACTGTATGCCGAGTCTATAAATTCTCCTAGAAAAGCATCAAACCTGGGAGTGGTCTTGGGGACCTCCAACACTCACCATGACAAAAAGATATACATAGTTTTCTTCATACATATTTATCCAGGCCCTTCTGAAGGTGAGAAGCATAGTGGATCATGAAGAAAATGTCCTCATACCCTGAGTTGTTATTTTTTCCTCTATTCTAGCAGATCCTGCTTCCCTTTGAACCCATTGTTGAGTTCCATATTATTTAATGTATAAGGAGTTTGGTTCCATACTTAGAGGTATATGTTCTCACCTTATAAAACAGAATTTTTCAGAACTTCTGGGGTCTTCTTTCCCATTTTCAAAGTATAGATACAGACTTTATTCCCACTGGTCCCAAAGAACTCCAAAATGTTTGAAATTTTAATGTTCTTTCCCCCTAACCATGATTCCTAAACTAAATTTTGCACAGATAAATGGGACCAAAACCTATTGGACAGATTTCACGTCCTGTCAGACTAACAATTATCATAGTTGACTAAGTCTTAAAGACTATGAATTAATCGTGGTGAAAAAATTGTCAAAGGGGACCTTTGAGTGAGAAAAGACAAGAGGATGAAATGGCTTGGGTCATCCCATGAACCTGCAAGGAGCTCAGATCCTGGGGTGAGGGGCGGGAAATAGCCTACTCAGGTGCACATGGTTGGTGCCCCTTCTTGAAGTTTACTAAGGAAAGGAAAAAGTTACTCTAGCAATAAGAGCATGTATGAAAGTGAGGTGTGTGTACACAGCTGGAACCCATAGATCATCTCACCAATTGCCCCTCAAGTGGCTACAATTAATAACTCTGGTTGGAATATTATTTTTCTCGCCTCTATTCTAAGTGCCCCTCTTAGGCATCTTCTCATCCACAATTCTCTGCTGCCCCCATTTCCTAACCAAATTCCTCAGCCCTCAAATCTCTTTTTCTCTAGTCCAGTTTCATTAGGCACAAGATGATAGTGCCACAGTTTGATGCCTAGTTGACCTGTATTCTGTTCCAGCTTTGGGATTCTTACCCCTTCCTGCCATAGGGACAGGAGGTACTGAGTGGCTATCCTAGTCAGGGTCATGGCCAGAAACAGATGGTATGCTATAGGGGTGGCATATAAAGCAGTGGCAAGCTGAGGAAAATCCACAGGCAACAAAGCCCCAGGACTAGCAAGAGTGAGAAGTGGATATACCACCTCCAAGATTGAAGGGAAAAATGGAGGAAGTATTACCAGAAGTCAACAAAATCTATCGCTTTGGGAGAGGGCTACCTGATAAGGGCTGTGACCCACGACATGGAAACACAATCACCACCAAACTATGTCCCACCAAGAAGTGAATCACAAATTCAAGTGTGTTCAATTCCTTTTCATCCTTCCTTCTCTCCAGTCTCCAGCTATGCCTCCCATTGACCACACCTAATGAGAAACCAGAGGGCAAGAGAACTCACTGATGGGTCTAGAGGAGCAAATGGAAGATGCCCAGCTAATGGCTGATTACATACTACATATCAAGACACACACAGAGAAATAAATCACGGGACATTCCGAAGCTTTTATTTATATGAAATAGACAACAGATTTCAATATACCAGGAGATTTAAAAACTTGCTTGGAAATGGAATTTCATGCTTCAACAGCACATACCTTGGTAGGCAGCCAGCTATTAACATACCCAGATGTCTGGAGTGTACCCCACTCTAGTAGGCTGATAAGAGATGCCACTATAGGATAGGAGCATTTGGAGAGACAACTAGGCTCTTCAGTGTCTCTCCAGTGTAGCAGATACAACAGAGATTTTGCTGCCTGTCTGCCCCCACAGTGATGCTGGCACTTTCTAACAATCATGTGTCTCATAGGGTCAATTTCACTTTTCTGCAGTTACCTGGTCTCAGTTGTGATGAACCCAGAAGAGACCTTGCTCTCACCTTACTACTCAGTCACCCTGGGGTCTTATTTCAAAAGGCTGTCTGTGATCAATTTCACATTTACAAAGTGAACAGGTATTAATCCTAATGAACACCACTTATTCTGGGCTCTCCCTAACAAAGAAATGAAGACTCAGATGTTTGTGCAGCTTCCCATTCAGATATGCTGCTTGAGAGTCCCACTATAATTGAAATCACTAGTCCCTCAGGGGCAAAGGGCTTAGAACTGGTTAGAGACTGAAGAGATGACAGAAAGGGGGAAAGGCTGGGAGAATAAGTGTCTCTGCTCCTTCCAGGTGGCAGTGATGTCTGCCTGCACAGGTGAGCAGAAAAGTGCTCACAGAGATTGTGTTCACTTTCCCTTTGATGGTAACAACAGGTGGCCTTGCAGCTTTGCCATTATGTAACATTTCTATAATAATATTTCTTCTTTCAATTAACAATCCTCTAAATAAGCAAACTAACTCATTTCTTGACACCATCCTCCTTAGGCACTGTAGGAGAGGCAGGGTAGCACAGTAGTTAAGGGCCCAGATTCTAGAATCAGCCTGCCTGGCTTAAAGCCCAACTTTACCACTTAGTAGGAATATAACCTAAGGAAAACAACTTAACCTCTCTGGGCCTCAGTTTTCTTACCTCTACTTCCTTATCTGTTAAGAAGTAATTATAGCCCTTCCTCACTGAGTCGGTGAGAAGATTAAGGAAGAGAATATATACAGCTCAGCATAGCCTCAAGAAAATTTAATGTAAAATTGCCATATGAGCCAGCAATTGTACTCCTACACAAAAGAATTAAACAAATACTTAGATATTCATACACATATGTTCACAGCAGCACTATTAACAATAACCAAAAGGTGGTAACAGCCCAAATAGCCATCAATAATGAATGGAAAAACAAAATTTGGAACATCCATACAGTGGAATATCATTCAGCCATAAAAAGGAATTAAATACTGATGCATGCTATAATATGGATGAACCTCAAAAACATGTTGAGTAAACTAAGCCAGGCACAAAGGCTACACATTATATGATTTCATTTATATGAAATATCCACAGGAGTCTAGAAATGAAACAAAATAAGACACTGATGAGGAAGAATGGGAATAGGGCATACATAAAAGAGAAAATACAAATAGAACAAATACACAAAAAGATGTTCATCATCACCAGAGTTCAGGAATTTCACATGGGCAAAAATTTTTTTAAAAACACACTTCACATGGGCAAAAATTAAGAAGTTTGCTAATGTCATTGATGTGGGGAAATGGTTACTCTCAAATAGCAAGTGGAAGTATAATTTGGTACAGGTGCTTTCAAGGGCAATTTGCCAGGACCTACTAAGGTTTAAATGTGCATCCGCTGAGACATAGCAATTCCATTTCTCATAGCTGCCCTGAAGAAACACCCAGAGTCCACAAAGAGACATGTTCAAGGATGGCCATTGGAGTCGTGTTGGCAACAGCAAAAAACTGCAAATGTCTAGATGTATATCAATAGGGGGCTGTCATAATAAGCTGCCACACGTACTCATATAATGAAATACTATGCAATACGTAAACTATTGAAGGAAATCTGTACATCCCAACACAGAAAAGTCTCAAAGACACAGTGCTAAAGGAAACACACACACACTAAACAATACTATCCATTCTCTATGATACAAATCTATGGGTGAAAACACATACAAATAAGTTTTAAAGTATCTGTACTAATAAGAGTAGCGGCATCACATATGGAGGAATTCCCTAGGGATTGCTGGTGATGGTCAAGGCGACTTGAGGTTTATTTGTGATGTTTAATCTTTTTTTTTCCCTAAGTTCATGCGCTATTGCTGTGGCTGAAAAAATTCAAAACATTTAAATAGCTACTTTGTGGATCTGTTTTCAGCAAGGACATTCTAAGCTATTCTACTTTGTCACAGGCTTAAAACTTTCATAGTTCCTCCCAATCGACATTATTTACCTATTTTTTTTTTTTGTTCTTGAATATACTACAGTGATTCTCTAACAATTTACTACATTATAACCCTGAACTTTCCCCAAATTTCAGAATTAGTGTTTGAGACCCATTTTTTTCATTCATAAATGTAAATTCCTTTCAAAACAAAGGCCTCTGGTAACACTCACACATCCAGACTTGGAAATGGAAGCAGGTCTGCCAAAGAAGGCATTCTTAGAAGGCAGCAGCCTCAGCTTCACATCTTCCTGAGGCTGCGGTGATGAAGTCCCTCACTCCGATGTGCTCTAAGGAGGACACATCTCAGGCTGTGGACCTGGGGCAGCAGAAGTGGGGTCTTCGGCAGTGTTATTCTTGGCTGTGTGATCTCTAGACCTGTATCTCTAGCCTTCCCAGAAATACTATGAACTGCTCAATACTATTTTGACAAATCTATTTTCTGCTGAAATTAATCAGGTTTGGTGTCATTATATGCATCTGACAACCTGACTGACTCCATGATCTTGGGAAAGTTACCTAATTTCTTCTATTTCTTCATCTCTAAAAATGAGGATAATCATATCTATCTCACAGGGTTGCAAGAAGATAGAATATATGCCATATATTTAAAATAGATATTGCACATATGAAATATATTTTAAAATGCACATATATTAATAGATCCACTGAATATATTTTATGCACTTATATGAATCTGTTAATATTACATCTCTATGTATAAAATCTGTATTAAGGTAAAAAATATGAAAACACCTGACCCATAGCTTTTTCCTCAGGGTTGGGGGCAACGGAACATGACAGGTTCTTAGAATTTATAGTAGATAAATTGCAGATTTCCACTCTTAATAGCTCATATAAATGGAAAGGCAAATGATGTACAGCTTTCAAGGAGGCTGGAAAAATAAGTAAAAAGATGGCATTTGTGGACCTAAGCTTGAGTACAAATAATCACTCCAAACATCCTGTGACTCACTTATTTTGTGTATAATCTGCAGTGACCTTTCCATTGAAGGCCAATTTTCTGATACCGAATAACTTCCAATCACAGGCCAGCTGGCTTCACGACATTCACAGAAATTGCCTGTTCTAATATCGGTCACGATAAACATCATTAGGACTGAAGTTTTTCTGCAAAATGACTCTCAAGCCCTAGAGTGAAGTCCACAGCCAAAGCAGGTGACATCAAGATTAACGACTTTGTTGGGTACCCATGCAAGCGTTCCCCTGCCAGCCCAAGTAATCAAGCAGCAGAGAATGTGATGGTTTGGAAGGGCCTCGGGGATCCTGGTGTGCAAATTAGTCTGAGCATCAGAGTCTCTACAGCCAGAAAACCATGTTCCCTGTCCATTCACATGGAGCATGTACCCCCACAACAGGTCCTCCAGCTACTCTATCAGCCAAGGAGAAGTGAGGCTGAGGGTCCCCATTTCCTTGCTCTGTGGGAACCTTCAAAATAATCAGCCACAGCAAGCAGAGACAGGCATATAGATGAGCTGAAAATGAGTGTGTCTTTTCTTACTTCTCTCAGGACCATCTGCAGAAGAGAGCCAGGACTTTCTTGCAAATTACCAAGGCATCATCACTGTGTTCCTCATTAAGTTTTTTTTACCTGAGGACTTCAATCTTCCCCAGGACATTCCTTCACACATCCAAACAACAGAAGAAAAAGAAAGGTGGAAAGTCTGAAAACTCAAGTGGGGAAAGTCAACAGCAAATCAGCCTGAATCTGTCCTCTGCTTCAGTCTTAAAATAATGTCTTAAAATAATGTCTGATCGAAAGGAATCCCAGCCAACTCTTCCTCCTTTAATTTGGAAAGTTGTTAATGCATTTAAAGATGAAGGGCCCCCTCAGCTCTCTTTCTTCTTCCTCTTCCTACCCAAGCTTTAATGATTTCTTCAGGAAGAGTTTATAGATATATTTGTAACCCTAGCATACTTTCCTCATTTCTTTGGTAATAAAACCCCTGCTCTTTCCTGTGGGAAATTCCATGTGCTTTACATGGGAGTAAGCTTGTTATTCACATACACCCCCCTCCACAAACACACACACACACACACACCCCTTACATGATAGGAATGAACAACATACTCAGAAATGACCATTCCAAAAGTGACCGTATAATCAATGTGTCAGTCCAATCAGAGTTTCCTCTCATATATGAACACCAGGACAATGTCTCTTTCTTGCTCTGAGACTGTTAAGTCATAAGGATAATATAGTCTTGAGCTCCTGCTGGCCTTTCCTACAGAAGCATGGAAGAAGCTCTCCACAAATAAGAAAGAATGACACCAACATCCAAAGAGAAAAGAGATAAAGGGGTAAACAGGAACAGACCCTGAGCCCTGATGCCATCACATGAGCCATTAAAGGAATGCTGATTAACAAAAGAAGAAAATTAAAATAAATGAGTCCATTTACTTGTAATAAGAGGTTTGAAGTTAGAAATGGTGAAAAAGCAAAAGGCAAGTTGACTCTACAGGCTGTAAATAAGGGTTCAGGCCATACTGTGAATCCTGGCATTTGTAGCACCTGCTGAATGCTCAGCTCTAAGTAGAGTATAGCACTGGTAGGTAGGAATTTCTTGTAATTCACACCAATTTATTTAACAGTAAAGTGTCTGGCTGAGACTGATACAGAAAGCTACTTAATTAATGTTTTATTGAATGGTTGCCGAATGGACTTCAAGAGACAGGGGGACTATAATCTCCCTTGATCTTAACACTCTGCTTCTATTAACTCAGCTTAGGCATAAAACTTTATCCACCACATCACAGAATAGGCTCGAATTGACTGTGTGTTGTTATCCCATACCTTTGTAGATTACTCTTCAAGTCCATTCTTGGCTGTAAATTTATTCCCATTCAAATTCATCTTTTAATTTCAGCTCATCATCTTGGTCTGTCAACATGATATAGAATTCTGACTCGATCATGCAATAGATAAACTCCTTTCTTCTAGCTTTGCATCATTTGGAAATTCAACAGGTTCACCCACTACAACGTATCCCAGCCACTGATAAATACAAACAAGATAAGGAGAAAGTCCTGCAATGTGTTGGTAGAGAAACTTCCCTCCTCCCCTCCAAAAAATGTGACATTACTAGGAGATCTTTATATATAGTTAAACATTTAGTTATAAATCAACCTGTGAACTCATCCAAATCATGTTTCATCCTGTTGACTATGTGAGTTTTATGAAATATTTTACTAGCTGCCTTGCTGGGCATCATACCCTTCATGTACAATGGTACAATAATCTGATTATAAAAAGAATCAGAGTTGGTTCAACATGACCAGTTCTTGGTGAAACCACTATGGCTCCCAGTGATCCCAACTTCCTATTCCACCACCTCAAAAGCCATCTATTTAATAATTCAGTCTGAGATTGCAGCATTCACTAGTGTCAAATGCACTGGCTGGCAGCCTCTAAAACAACCTTCCTCCTTTTATGGTAACTTTAAAATCTGTCTATAGTCAGTCAGTCTTTCAGTCACCCCTCCTTTTTCTGCTCAACAAACAAATATTTAAAGAATGCCTACCATGTGGCTCTATGTAAGGCATTTGGCATATAGAAAGAAGTAAGCAGACGAGGTTGCTATTCTTGTGGAGTTAGGATGAAGGCTGCTGACAATTGCATTTCAATCAAGGAAACGTAACACAAGAGAATCAGTGGTCTGGTTCACCAGGTCTGATTTTGGGGATAGTAGGAGAGCTGATTTACTGATTTTGGCTGCATCTTCCTGGTATTCCCTCTGTCTCACCCTCACCTCCCCTACCCCTCATACACACCAATTTCTCCCTCTTCTCTGGCAGTTCGAAGAAAAATAATGAGACAATGACCAGGAACTGTTTACTGGAAGAAATCTCAGAGGGTTTTTGCTCTTCACTTTAGGGAACTATTTCCTATAGCTAATCATAGGGGTATAAATGAGCAACACAAAGTAAAAAAGATGTGTCCAGCATGAATCAAAAACACAACCAGAAATTCACGCATTAGCCAAAACTTCACCTTCCAGCCCAGGGGATGGTCCAGTATTGACATTAAATTAGAAAACCCAAGGGCAGGGACATGACTGTTTACTCTCATACTCCCAAAACAATGCTCAGCACAAAGCAGGTACTTAAAGGAGATTAAATGCATTCATGGTCCCTTTGCCATGTGACTTTCCAGTTCCTCTTCCCACCTCTTCAATCTGAGCTGAAGTGTGACATTTTTTGGCCAACAAAATGCAGCAGAAGTGCTACCTACCTGTTCCAAGTATAGGCCCTCAGGTCTTGTGTTACCACTATGTTCTGTGTCTCTGTTACCACCATGAGAACTTGCCAAGACTAGCAAGCAAGAGTGAGAAACCAATGAAGAAAAGCTGTGTTGCCTTGGTTTCCCCTGCCTAGGCCACACTACACCAGTCAGTGCCCCCAGTGGACCCCAGGTATGTGAGGGAGTCCAGCCAAGATCAGCAGAGTCATGCAGCCTGTTCCCACCTGGCCTGAGACACATGAGAAATAAAAGCTTATTTTTCATAGTTTGCTACACAAAATTATCTTTTCTGTACACCATTCTTTTAGCTGTAATGTTCAAATATAAGGACAAAGAGAAGGGAGAGAAGACATTTTAACACATAACTTGTTTAGAAGTTTGCCATGTATGTGCTTTATACCCTTTGTGTTTGACATATGCTTCTTATGCCAAAGGGCTCTCAAGAAATAGATGTGGATAAGGAAAAAAAATCTGCTTGTGTGAATGTCATAAATATATTGAGAAGAAGATACCCAACTAAGGAGAAGGGGGAAGTTCAAAAGTAGCACCTCTATATCCTATGCAGCAACCAGCACCATCGATTTTACGCTTGATAGTTCCCACAGACCCGTTAAGATGAATTTCATCCAAGTCTGAAGACCTGAGCTCACGTCTATGAACCACGCTGACTACCTGCCTTCACACCCACACTGCCTTGACTCCCTCCCCTTTATTCTACTTTTTTCCCAGAGCAAAATCATTCTCCTTGGTAGACAAGTCAGAATTCAAACAGCAATTAAGTAGTTCTGCTTTCTCTCTCATCTGTTAAAATCTCCCCCAAGCAGTCCTTCCCCTGTTTATCCATTTTTTTTTCCCCTCAGATGGAAATGAAAAGCTCCTTTCAGTTGTTTCTCAAGCTTTGGTTCTTCTGAGTTTTAGATGAAGTGAGATAGTAAGGAGCACAGGCTCTAGAGTTAGACTGTTAGGGGTTTGTGTCCCAGATCTGCCACGTAGAAACTGCATGGCCTTGGGATGTTTCTTAACATCTCAGAACTTAAATTTCCCTTTCTCTAAGTGGGAAAAATCACCATATCTGTATCAGATGGTGGTTGTGAATATTAAATGAGAAAATATAAGCAAACTGCTTAGCAGTTTCTGGTGTATAGAAGGTACCCGATAACCCAGCAGCCTGCATGATTCTTTAAGTTCAGGGCCATTGTTTTGAGTTCGGGGAGAAGTATCTATTTTCAATCCTTTGTCACTTTTTCTGCTTCCTGTATGCCCTTTTGATATCTGGGCTTTTCAGAGAACTCCACATATAAATACAAGGTTACCTATCAACATTCTTCCTTTCAATCTTTATGAGAATCACTCTATACCAACTTCTAAGGTAGGACATTGATCAAGATTAGACTTTCCATCCCTGGACATTAGGAAGCCACACCAATATTAACTCAGCTTTAGAATTATGAATGACAGAGGTTGGATCCTGAGATTACAGTTGTCAATGCCTGCCTGCTTCCCTGCCAGCCAATGGTCTTCCACTCATCTTATGGTCTATTCCCTGGGCTGCCAGCTACTAATAGGAGGCTCCACTTCTTTCTGGACCACCCAGGTCTGCTGAGGTTCTGCTCAGGCCCTCTACTCATGTGCTGTACTTTCCTTCTAGTCTGGCCCATCCTCTCCCAAAGTACTGGTCTCAACCCAGGATGTGGGCCTCATTGCCAGCTGCCTTGGAATGGCTGATTTTATGTGTTGGCCAGGCTTTATTACCCAGTTATGCAATAAAACACTAGTCTAGATCTTGCTGTAAAGGTATTTTCTATATATGCTGAACATCTTCAATCAGTTTGAGTTTAAGAAAAAGAGATTATCCTCGATAAACTTGGGTGGACCTTGTTCAATCAGTTGAAAGGCCTTAAGAGCAAAACTGAAGTTTCCCAGAGGAAGAAGAAATCCCTCCTGTGGACTGCAGCATCAGTTCTTGCTCAAAAGCATGCAGTCTGACAATCTGCCTAAAGATTTCAGACTTGTCAGCCTGAAAAAAAAAAGGAAAAAAAATATATATATATATTCTGTTCTCTGGGTCTGTTCTCTAGTAGAACATTGGTTGATTCACTCCTTCTGCCCAAGGCACCCCTAACACCACCGACCACGCAGTCAGATCCAAAATGGCCAAAATCTGAACAGAATGATCCTCCAATTCATTGCAAGACCAACTAGCCACTAGTCACAATGTAAACTGATCAGGCTGACTGTCCTGCTAACATTATCAACAACAAAAGCCAGCAACATTTTACTGAGCTATTGCTATGGGCCAGGGATCATGCTAAGCACTCTTTACGCATTATCTCATTTAATACTCACAGCAGTCTACATAATAGGAACTATTGTTATTCTTATTTCTTCAAAGAAGTACTTGAGATTCAGCCTTTATGAAGCCCAACAAAGGTACCCAGCTCCTAAGAGCAGAACCAGAATTCACTATTCCCAGCTTCCATGATCACTTGCTTAGGCTACTATATCTGTGTCCTGCTCCCAGTCTTATCCTAAATCCATTTTTAACATAGTAGTTGTAGTGGGCTGAATGGTGGCTTCCCAAAAGATACGTATGAAAGGGAGCAGGACCCTGTGCCACCCCCCTACCCCTGCCTCTTGTTTATAGAAAAGCCCAAGTCTCCCAGGTCTCCCTGAGTCATAGAAAAGCAGGCTCAAGTAGTTGATTAGGAGAAGCCTGAAGGCACTGAGGGATGCCAACAACTCTGACCACCTATCTCAATGATTAACTGAGATTATTCATTCAGTTTCCTTTAAAACCTTCATGACTGAACAGAATCTTCGGAGACAGTTTTTTTTGGGGGGGTGGTGGGGAGAGCTAGATACTGGGTCCACTAGATTGTAGGCATTCTGATTAAAAGCAACTTTCCTTTTTATGACCAAGGCTATTGCCCCCAGGATCATAACCCTGCCCCTCACTCAAATAGAAACCAATTTTTTTATCTAAGTCTCAGGAAGCAGCTGCAGAGAAGAAACAAGAACTAGTTAGAACCCACTCAGTCCAAGATTGTGGAGGATTTGACTTCCAGTGGACCTGGAGCTTCATTATACGCTCATTGTAATGTATTACCATGCTAAGTGACACACCTACAAGCACCATGACAGTTGATGATTGCCATGACAACAACCAGAAAAACCCATAAGGACTGAAAAACTCAAAGGACTGATTGGCTCCATCACACCCAGAAGGAGAACATGATGGCCAAAGCCTCCCATAAAAGTCCATGTGGCCCCACCTGGGCCAGAGCTGCCCCTACTGCTCATCTTAGCTGACGGCTCCCTGCTCAAGTGCCTCTTTCTCCCTCGAATGCTTTTCTTCCCCTTCTCTGTGCTCAAGCACTTTCCTTCCATTTCCCTTTCTGAGCAACAAAGCGGCTGTTTACTTCATCCTTCTGCCTCTGCTGTGTGAATTGTTTCACAGCCAGCAGCAAGAATCCACACTTTGGTGGTTTTCCTAATTCAGGGGCCCTTCCATCTGCTAACATGCCTACCCAGAACCTATGAATGTGACCTTATTTGGAAAAAATGTCTTTGAAGATGTTATCAAGGACCTTGAGAAAAAAATCAACCTTAATTAGTGTGGGCCCTAAATCCGATGGCAAGTGTGTTTATATGAGAAGAGAATGGGAGAAGATACATATATGAAGGCCATAAGAAGACAGAGGTGGAGACTGGAGTAATGCAGCTACAAGCCAAGGAATGCCAAGGATTTCGGTAACTACCAGAAACTAGAGAGGCATGGAACAGTTTCTCAGAGCCTCCAGAAGGAACCAAACTTGCTGACACTTTGACTTTGGACTTCTAACCTGTAGAACTGTGAGAGAACAAAGTACCGTTGTTTTAAGCCATATAGTCAGTGTGCGGCTTAAATTTTTTTTGTTATGGCAACCATAAGAAACTAATACAGTAGTCAAAGCGATGCTTTAAAAACATAAATCAGATCACGTCATTTTCCTATGTAAAACCTTCCAGTGGCATCGTAGTACACTCAAGTAAAACGCAAACCCTTTTACTCAAGCCCACCAGGCCCTATATAATCTGGTCTTGCCTTCCCTCTTTATTCATTGCATTCTCACTCCCCTAGTTCAGTTCACCCCAGCCACACCTGCACTCTTTCTGTTTCCCAAACCCTCCAAGCCCATGCCTGCCTTAGGACCTTCAGATCAACTGCTCCCTATACCTGGAAAATGTTTCCCTCAGATCTTCCCAGGGCTAGGTCCTTCTATCTTCAGGACTCCACTGCCCCTGCCCAATGCACACTCTGTCCCATTGCCCTATGCTATCATAGCACTTACACTTATTTACTTGGTCAGTTTATGATTAGTGTCTGTTTCCCATGAGAGCATGTTCTTTTTTTGTTTTGTTTTGTTTTGTTTTGTTTTTAAAGAAGTATAGTCAGTTACAATGTGTCAATTTCTGGTGTACAGCATAATGTCCTAGTCATGCATATACATACATATATTTGTATTCATATTCTTTTTAATTAAAGGTTATTATAAGATATTGAATATAGTTCCCTGTGTTATAAAGAAGAAATTTGTTTTTTATCTGTTTTTATATACAGCAGTTAACTTTTGCAAATCTCAAACTCCCAAATTTATCTCTTCCCACCACCTTACCCCCAGTAGCCATAAAATTGTTTACTATACTTGCAAGTCTGTTTCTGTTTTGTAGATGAGTTCATTAGTATCCTCTTTTCTCTTTCTTTTTTGTTTTTTTAGATTCCACATATGAATGGTATCATATGGTATTCTTCCTTCCCTTTCTGGCTTAACTTCACTTAGAATGATGATCTTTAGATCCATCCATGTTGCTGCAAATGGCATTATTTTATTCATTTTTATGGCTGAGTAGTATTCCATTGTATAAATATACCACAACTTCTTTATCCAGTCATCTGTCGATGGACATTTTGGCTACTTCCATGTCTTGGCTATTGTATATAGGGAGAGCACATTCTTGTCTGCTTGTTCACTAATAAATCTCTAAGACCAAGAACAGTGCTGGGTATTCAGCAGGTGCTCAATAAATGTTTGATAATGAATAAGGCTATTTTGTTGAACTAATCTAACTCCAAAGCTCAAGAAAGCCACCAGATGTGGAGGGACAAAGGATTTGAGATTCTTCAATCTCCAACCTAGTTGTAAACCTCTGTTCAGTGATACCTGGATCTGAGCCCAAAGCTCAATCAGTCTCTGCAGCAAAGCAGAGTCCCTAATCACCTCTCAACTCCCTTTCCCACTGTTGCAGCAATCACAAAGATCAGCCAATTCTTCACAAAAGCAAAGAGAAGCTCACCTCCCACAGCACCTCAAACATGGTCCACATCTGCCCTGCCTGCTGGGGGTCTCCACAGCTCCTAGCCATGCCCTGCCTCTGCCAGCCCACCCACTATCCCCAGATTTATGCCCACAATTATCTCAGAGGACATTTTTTGGACCAGCAGGCATTTGTCACTTCATTTCCTCCTAGAGCCATTCAGTAGCTCTCCACCCACCTATGGACAGGACCCTCAAGGTGCTAACAATGTCCTCCCCAGCATGGGGCTGCCAAGAAACCCAGCAGCATTGGGAACTGCA
This sequence comes from Camelus ferus, assembly GCF_009834535.1. NCBI lineage: Eukaryota > Metazoa > Chordata > Mammalia > Artiodactyla > Camelidae > Camelus > Camelus ferus. The sequence continues at coordinate 55,080,885 of NC_045704.1, read as the reverse complement.
ACCTTTCAGCCCCAGGAATCCTGCAGACTCCAGATTCTCAACCAACTCCCTGACCCCAGATTGCTTAAGGGGTCCCATTAGGCATCTGAATCACAGTCTGGAAGAAACTGATGAGAGAAGCTGAAGGCAGAGGCCTTCCCTAAACAAAGTCCCTGGCACATAGACAGGCTGCCAGGCATCCATGCCAAGGCATGGCGACTTTCCTCTTCTCCAAGGAGTAGGTCTGGTGATGGCTCTGCAGTTATGTGCCTGGCACAGAGAAGTGTCAGTTCTGGCCTTTGGCATCAGATCCCAGCTTGGACCTACTTAAGCTTCTTTCTCTATCCCTGAGCCCCCACATACTACACCTGCCTCCTTTGAATTCCCCCAACATCCAGGCACCCAAAAACAGCCTCCATCCCTCCAGGCTCATACACCCCCAATAATATGTGCATTACAGTCACCAGGGGAGCTTTTAAAAACAGAACAGCTCCCCAGTCCCCCTCCCATAAATATTCTGATTCAATTAGCCTGCGGTGTGGCCAGCAGGCATTTTTTAACTCTTTTTATTGTTTTTGTTAAATGTAGCCACTGCCTTAGAGCTTAACTGAAGAAGCTTCAAGAACAAACTCCAACTCTCTTGAATTTCCTAGTTCCCCAAACCTTCCCTATACAGCTCTGAGGGCCCTCCTTGATCATCAAAGGTAAACTGAAGAACAAACTCAGATACACCTCTAGAGCAGATCTGACTCAAAGGAGCCTTCATCCTTGCTTCCTAGGAACTCAAGTGTAAGAAGTTTTCTTCCTTGTTCCCAAGAAGCCCATCAAAGCAGCTGCCCCTCATTTCACTAGTTCCACCAGACACTGAATGGACACAGCTCTTCTGGACTAAACGATATTTTGAAACTATTCATTTCCCAGGTTTGCTGAAGCTAGTTTTGGGATGGCCCTCAGCAATGAGTGACACATTTCAGCTGGGTATCCTGAGCCTGAGATGGCTGCCTTCACAGGTTCTTCCCTTGGCTTGACTGCAAAGCCAGGCAGACACATCAGACCCCGCCCAGGGACAAGCAGAATTCTCAGAACCAAAGAACATGAGGCCTCCTGGGCCCCCTGGGGCTCCCTGAGGCCCCCTGAAAATACTCAGGGATTCCTGAGGGCCAGAGCTGCCCAATGAAGCCTCCAGGACAAAGGTCCCCAACCAGCCCAAACATAAGGATCACCCAAGGCACTTGCTAAAGCCACAAGTTCCCTGATGCTTTGGCCACACTGAGTCAAAATTGGGGGACAATTTTCAGAATTACGTAATTTGAGGGAGCAGGAAGGTTCAGTCTTGGCTCTCAAGCCATCTTTCAATTCAAGAATCCAACCCAATCTCCTGAACTTCCTAAGTGTTAGTGAGTGCCTAGAATGAGAGACCATGTTTCACTGAGCTTGGGCAAACCAGTGTCCTGGAGGCCTAAATGGCTAGGACAGCAGTTTCCAGAGTTTTAAACTGACATAAAGGCCACCTGCATTAGAAACAAGGAGGAGGGGGCATGGATAGCCTGTTATGAAACACAGACAGACTGAAACAGAATCAATGGAAACAGGTTCCAAGAGCCTGCTATTTGAGGAAGCTTCTCCCCCAAGGACTCCTTTATCTGCTGGCATTTGAGAACTCCTAGCTGGTGTCCAATGGAGGGCCCATGAAGACCAGCTCTGGAGGCCCTAAACACTTAGACACTCCCCTGAAGAATGGGGACTGTATCCAGAAAATTCTCCTCATCAGGCCCACTCACAGAGACAATAATTCCTGACCCCAATTCCAGGTCAGAGCTCTTGAGAAAAGCCCTGTCTCCAAAGCCTGCTGGGAGAATTTCAGAATAGGCTGTCAGGGGTGCCTGTATCTGTTCCCACCTTGGGGAAGCCAGGACAGCCCTGGGCTCCACCCCAGGGCTGAAATGAAGATGCTGCACTCAGGAGTGGGCCCCTGTTCCTGGGAGAAGTCAGTCTTCTAACTGTTCTTGGACCCCTGGATCTCTCTTGTCTCTTTGTGAAATGGACTGAGTTGAATCCTAATACTCACTACCCAATTCTCCTGCAGGCTGTGCTTGATAAAGCCACCAGTGAACATCACCTCTTTCACCCTAGACAAAGGTTATGGGCTCCTAACAGGTGTTCCTGATCCCTTCCTTATCTCCTCCAATCCATTCCTCACAGCACAAATTTCCCTCTCTAAAAGGTAGATCTGAGCATGTCACTTTCCTGCCTTTAACAGTCAGTAATTTATTCATTGCTCCAAGGATATAATTCAAAACATTTAATTCATAAGAACTGTCCCCATGGTACCCACATTTACCTCATGGGCTTTTCTCCCACTCTCTGTTTTCATCACTCTGTTCCACCCAGAGTTCTTCTCCCAGTCCCTCAAAAGGGCTAGGCCTCTTCCACAGGGCCTTTGCACATTCTGTTCTGGCCTTTCCCTGGTTAATTCTAATTTATCTTTGGAGCTCAGCTTAACTATCAACTCCTTGGCCGCTTTCCCTCCCCTAAACCAGCTCAGGCCTCATTAGCCTTCCTCCTTGGTCCCTTGGTAGCATTTATCAAAAGTGTAGTGAACTAATCATCTACACTATTATGTGCTTTTATCTGTCTCCCCCAACAGGCTACAATCAGCACTATAAGCACAATGGCCATGTGTGTCTTGCTAACCATTAGAACCTCAATGAATAGCATGGAGCCTAGCACATAATAAGTGTTCAATAAATATTTGTTGAACAAGTGAGCAAATTAAAGAATATCAATTAATTAATTAATTAATTAAAAGTTTTAATAAGACCCTCTTTCCTACCCTGAGTACTTTCAGGGACTCCTGGGTAGCTGAACCTTTTAGACTGACATGTCCTGAATCAAGCAAACTTCTTGATCTGCTTTTGAACAGTCCACAACTTCAAAAGGGCAACATTTGCCAAATGCATGTGTTTTTTTTTTTTTTTTGGTTTTTTGTTTTGTTTTGTTTTGTTTTGCTTGACAAAGGGATTCTTCACTTTACAAAAAAAAAAAAATCCCCTGAAAGGCGTCTTTAAATAGTGTGTTCCCTCTGGTGCCCATAAGCCGTATTAAGAGCTCATTAATTATATGCCAGGGAGTCTAGAACTAAGAAGCAAGTCGTAAGAATGGTTGCCAGGGGAAGAAATGATGATAAATCAGCATCTAAATGAAAGTGTAAATCATAGGGGAAGTAGGACCCGATTTACAGAAATGTGATTTGTATACAGCTTATTGAGAACTTTGTTATCATGAAGTGCTCTTGGAGGGGAACGCTATTGACTTGGAACCAGATTTCTGCCTTTGTAAGGCATCCTATTCCCCTCCTTGGTCATCTCTGCACAGCTTTCAAAGATGTCTTTGAGCTGTTGTGCCTGAGGCTGGAGCGCGGTCCTGTGCCTGCGGCTGCAGCTCACCTACTATCACATCATACTTTTCAGGCCTCTCAGGGCTGCAGATGTTCTTCCCAACCTGACTGCAACAGATTTTATAAAGATCTATTCCACCTTCGGCCAAGTGGTTGGCAATTTTGAAGAAAAGAGGGCACTCTCCACACATGTTATTGGCAATGTAGGAGGGGGTTCCATTAGGAAAGAACATTTACTGAGTGGTTAGTGGGTGGCAGCACTGGTCATGCTTTGATATACCCTTTATCAAAAACTGTGGAAATTAACAAAGACCACTCAGATGAGGACCAAGCAGGGCCTAATATAGCAGGGAAGCCAACCACCATCACTTGCTCTGATTGGAGGCTGCTGGCCTGGGAAAGCTGTGGGTGGCCTAATGAAGCAGGACATCCTATTCAATTGGTCAATTCGGGAGCAGATTTGACTTCTTCTGTTTGTTCCTAAATGGAAACAGGGACAAAATTAGGGAGGCTGGCAGTCATTGATCAAGTCCTGGCTGTTTGTGGCCAATTGCTGCAGAGGTTATAGGTAGGGTTCTATTTTCATATGTGGCCTGGTCATTATCATTGTCCATTTGTAGATTGTCTTTCACCAGAATGGCACATGATCCCACCAGGGCTTTCCACAAGGAAATGCTCTGGTTCTCCCCCAGGCAAAAGCCAGACCTGTGTTTCTGTCCATGGGACATATTCCAGTGCCATCAGGAGACATGCTGAGAAACATGGGGTAAGTGCTGCATGCAGAGCTGGCTCTGCTCTTCCTCCCAGTTGCCCCCTGCTTCAGCAAGTTGGGGTCTGTGCTCACTAGGGTTGCTGTGTAAGAGATTCATCTCTCAATCTCCTCCATTCTGCTCCCCTTCTCTGTGCTCTTATGGCCCTTGGCTTTTCCCTCTGATGATCAAGGCTTATCGTCTCTGGGTGTTGTACATCCATCTCAACCCTCATTTCTTAAGGCCTTGAAGACAAGGCCAGGTCTGAGTTACCATCACAGCTTCAGAGCCCAGCACAGCACCTGGCCCACAGAAAGTGTATGAAAAAGTCTCATGAATAATTCAACGAACGCATTGGTTTCACTGACAGCTACTCATGACAAGGAAGGGACAGGAAAAGAAAATAATGAAAACAACAAACATGGGGCAATTACAAAAGCTCAAGAAATCTTAGAATACTCTGCAGGAGTGTCACTGGTCTTCATGAAATGTACTTGGGTCCAAGGCAAGGTCTTCCCTCTTCTTGTCCCTTCTCTGCTTCCCATTCCTAGAGTTCTGAGTAAGATTTCTTCTCTTTCCCTCTTCATATTTTCCCCTGATTTGGGGGTCTTATATTTTTCTTGCATCCCATATATGCCTACAGCAACACTGGAGATGTGGCAGAATTTTTAAAATGCATCAATAGTGTGATTTCAAAATGGATGGTAGTGGGAGAGAGAGGGTATTTTGAACTATGGCAAAAGTTGGCAATAGGTAAGTTCACAGAAGAGTTCATTAAAGAAAACCCTACCTTGGCCACCCTAGTTCAGGAGGAAATGTATTGTTCCCTACATGACGTAAAATAACATCTAAAATGACAATTAAGACATAACCATTGTGTTTTGATATAAGAGGCAACGTGTGTGTTAGGGCACAGTGATCCTGAGGCTTTTGTTTAGGACACAGTGAGAAACTGCTAAGCAAAATGTTATTTACTCATGTTACAGAGTTTGTGTCTTTATACTTAAGATCATCTAATTAAGTCAGGTAAAAGTCCCTGTCGTGGCCTGTCTCAACCATATAATTAAAGGAAAATCAAAGCGTTGGGCCCAAAAAATTGTCAGCACTCCAGTGTTTAGCCAGTTGTAAATACAGCAACTAGCCAGCACCTCTCCCATAACAAAACAGAGAGGAAAAGCCAATTTCCTCATGCCCCTAACCCAGGCTGTTAACTGCAGTTGTGCATGTCTACTGTACAATGATAATCACGACCCTGAGGCCTTACAAGATTGGGAAATGCCTTCTGAAGCATCAAACAGAGATTAAATTGTCTTGCCTGTAGTTGTAGCACTAATTTAAATTACAATTTTTTGAAAACTGGTATTGGATTGCCAGTTCTCAAAGGACATGAAATTTTATCTAAAGGCGACTCTTGATGAACCAGAATGTGCAATTAATGCAAACATCCTTTTTCTGGGTCTTCCTAGATGCACGAGACTTTTTAAAATAATTTATTGAATATAAAGGCCACCGTTTACTTTGGAATAGAACATTACAGTTTTCAAGGATTTCCATATAGTTTCTCATCTGATACAAATATACCAGAAATGTAGATGAGGTAAGATGCAGCCATAAAGTCAGTGCCCTGCCCTTTGCTCTTACACACCAACTTTGCAGATCTGTTTACAAGGACTACCCTCAGATGATTGGAGACCACTTTACCCAACAGGATGAAGAGGTGGAAATGTCTGAGAATTTACACTCCCCTTTCCTACCCTAGTCCTTAGCCAGTGACTGAGGTGCAGGAGCATGAAAAGCCCAACCCCCTTACCACAGGTGAGGACCACTAGGAGCCTTAACCCACACCTCAGAATTCCCATGCAGGAGCAGGCTGAAGCTTCCCTCTGCAGGTCTGTGCCTGTGATCACACCATTTCTCCCCTTCCTCTACTGCTTCCCCTTTCCCTCCCAAGACACCAGCACTTCCTTAATAAGTCACTGGAACCCGAAGCCACATGTCAGGAGCTACTCCAGAGAGTCTGACCTAAAGCTCAGGGATGATTATTAACCTTCTACAAAATGTACTCAAAGAATGGAGCAACTTGCCCAAGATCACATAAATGAAGCCCAAATCCAGGTCTTTTAGTTAATCAATTATTCAATCAATATTTATGAAGTACCTACCACTATGCTCAGAACAGGGAACAGTGAGACAAATACACTAAGGCACCTATCTCCATTCAAATGCACAAGCTGGTGAGTAAAACAGCAAAACCCATGCTGGTGTTTTTAGCTGGCAACAGTTTACAACTGAAAAGATCTTGGAATACATGGGTATTCTTTACACGTTTTTAGGTTGATTTTATCAGGATTCCACTTGAAGGCAATCAGAGCAAGCACTTTTACTAAGCACCATACAACAAACAAGGTGCTTCAAGTCTAACCAGCTGCTTTCCATATGCATTGTGGTCCCAAGTCCAAGTAGTTGCTAGAGAGGAGACAGATGGAGAGGGGTGGGGAATGGGGATGGGAACTTAATGGGACACACACTGGAGAACCAGAGAAGGAAATGGCTGGGCCAAGGAAGAGTTTCACCATGAGGGAGGCAGCGTTCCTGTGCTTGGTTCCCACCACATTCAACACACCCCAGGGAAACTGCCCTCAGCCCCTCACATGCCAGCTTCCTGGGGAAGATTTGAGCCCATCCTCCTGTGTCACCCACAACAACACCCAGCATCCAGTCTGAGGCATCACCAGGGCCTGGTAGCCCAGCAGTCTGAATCTGTGTTCCTGAACCTGGCTCAATTCCAGTGAGATACAGAGTGGTGGAGTCACTCATCCAACTTCATACAAACCATTAAGAGGCAAAGCAAAGATCTGAACCTGGGCATGCCTGGCTCCACAGCCCACACTTGAAGAATAACTAATGAGAAAAAGACAAGAACAGTGTTCTCATAAATACTCAGTCCTCACAACAGAATAAACCACCATGATAAGTTAGGCTGAGTGGATGCCCAAACATAAAGGGAAATTCAATTCTTGCTGAAAAAATGAAAAATCAGAATTAAATCTTATATCATAAAGAAATAGTCCAGAAAGAAGGAAAGCCTAAAACTGAGATGAAGCACAAGACAACAAAAATGTTCTAAAACTCTAAAAATGTGTCTGCTAGGGAGGAAAAGCTAATGACAAAAGATGCTGGAAGTCACTGGTGTAAAGAAGACTGAGCAGTCCTAAACATGTCTGGAAAATGACACCATGAAGTGATGGCTGAAGCTAAAGAGTATTTCTTTTCATGAAAGACCCAACGAGGATCTAACCATTTTCCAAGCACATAAGATAGGCTCTTTTGGGAGGGCACCTTGTGGGGAATCACAGGGGGTCCTTTCTTTTATATGTCCTACTCCCTAGAAATCTCTGTCCTCAGACCCAGGCAAGGAAATCCAGAATTCTTACTTGGCTCCCTCTTGGGGCTTGTAGGCTGATTTAAAATGCAAAGAGAGCCTGGGAGGGAAATAAAGCTTCATCAACTTGAAGCAGGGCCATTGAAATCTTCCCTGTGTACACACTACCTCACTAGTGTGACCTTGGGCATTTCTTGCCTGTAAAAAAGTGGTCAAACTCTCTTCTCCAGGGTTTGCTGTGAGAACTCCAAGAACATGTGGAAGCACCTGGCCCATAGGAGATGAAAAATGAGAGGCAAAGGGACATAAATTTAATGAGGATACGAAGTAGAGAAAGGGAACAGAGAGACTGAGGCTCAAGCTGCCTTGGCTGAAATGGAGACATTAGGAGGCATGTTCAGTAAACTGCAGCCAATAGCTGGAAATTCGGGCCTAGAAAATTGGGGAGTGTCAAGGACAAGTGTCTTTCTACACAACCCAACATAGACACGTCTACTTGGGAGACACTCTTCCTAGGGAATGTGTGGATGAGGTCAAGCTCCAGTGAGAAGATGAGAATTGGCTGCACTCAACAAAGCCCGAGCCTGGAGAGATGCTAGTAGCACAAGTAGGAACTAAGGCCCTCACACTCTTATTAGCAGTAGATTTTATATTTCAGTCAAATCAGAATCTCCTGGAGGAGTGGTTAAAAACACATTGCTGAGCCCCAACCCAGTCTTTCTGATTCAATAGGACTGGGGTAGAACCCAAGAATGTGATTTTCTGACAAGTTCCCAGATGATAGTAATGATGCTGGTCCAGGGACCACACATTGAGAACCACTGTCCTATTCCTTCATCAGTAACCTTAGGAGAGAGTCTCAGCCTAGAGTTAACTGTGACCCTGGGCAGTTCATTTTCCTCTTGGTGCCCTGCACTGGAACTGAGGCAATGTGCTAGATGACCCCTAGGAGCCCTTCCTGCTCCGATATTCTGCAACTTTGCAAGTCTAGCCAGTTCGGTGCATTTACTGCCTAGTTCTGAGCTGGGAATTGGGGGGAGACAGGCATGCAGAAGTGATTGAATGACAAGAATCTCCAGAATACGGAAAGAGCAAACATTGCATTTTTTTTCCCACTGCCCTAATTTTCTTCCATACTCTACTCTCCTGACTTCAATTAAGCTTGCCCTGGGCTCCTGAGCTTAGCAGATATTTAAAATAAAGAATGAGTCATTTGGCCAGGTTAAGTTTTCCTAAAGTCCTCCCCTGGAAGGATTCTCAGCCCTTTGGGCTGTGCGTCTGTAACTCAACAGTGACATCTGGTGGTCATCGAGGTGAGTCCCAGGCCCTGGTAACATCCACAAGTGCTCCTAAAGACTTGGGCACTTAAAGGAGGTGCTTCAGTTCCCATAAATAAGTCCATTTCTCAGTCACATCTAGCTTACCCATACTACTTGTGAGAAAATTATTCTCTTGGTTGAATGCCAAAAATAGTAAAGCCTCTGACTCCTATTTTATTTCTCTATTCATTGACCCATTTAAAAGGAGACAATCCTTAGGAGGCTGATAACCCCATGGTGGTTGATGCATCTTAACTAATATTCATATTTAAACTGTTTGGTTAAAGGAACTCATCAAAGCATTTGGCAGGGAAAAAAAAATACAGCCTAACTTTGCATCCAATGATTTGATCTAAGCAAATAAATAAGTCATTTTCATTTTCAGTTTAACATAAGAATATTTTTACATGATAATTTGCTTTTAAAAATCCTAGCTGTGAAGTTTAATAACAGCACATGAAACTGCCTGTCATTTCATATTTATGTTCCAATCCTAGTTTTGACAGTTCCCATGGGTTCTGGACCACTTAAGCTAGAGATATTCCAGGCCATGTTTTCATAATAACAGGTACAAAACCCAACCCCAGAGCCAGGAAAGAATAAAAGACCTTTAACAGGGCTTTGGACATGAGATTGGCTCACCTTTTTCCTCTTCTTGCTACAAAGCAAGTTTCAACTTAGTGAAATGGTCAACCAAGCCCTCCCTTCCAGTGTCTTTAATATATGGTCATCGGTGCCTTTTCAAAGCAAACAATGTCAAGAAAGGCCCTTCTCTCACCAGGACTGGCTAATGGCAATAGCGGCTGGTATTGATTGAGTGCTTACTGTGATGGGCACTGTGCCCAGAGCATATCATGCAGATGGCCAAACCTCCATAGCATCACCAGGCAGGCAGAGCTACTCATATCCCATCTCACAGAGGAGGAAACTGGGGCTTAGCCAGGTGAAGGAGGGCCTTCCTTAAGATCTCATGCTAAGCATGGGCTGGGGATGCAGTCTGAACCCAGACAGTCTGACTCCAAACCAGGAATCAGACTGGAGTGAATGCTACCCACCCTAACCTAGACAGCCCCTTCAAAGCTCAGCATCAATGTTTTCTCCTCCAGCCTTGCTTTTCCCAAAACTGCTACACCCACCCCAGCACCTTCCAAGTGACAGCAATGCCTCTTGCCAGTGAAATATCACCCTGCCTTACTACCAACTCTCCACGGACTACCTTGCTCTGACATGAACATAAGCATCTTAAAGGCAGAATTCATACCTTATCTGTATCTACAGTAACCCCTCTTGCTGGCACAGAACATTGCAAGCAGTCAGCAGCCAGCATGTTTTTGCTGAATGAACAAATAAACAGACCTGAAAAATGTTCTTCCTCTCTGTAAGAAACCCCTTGGTTTGGGGGAGGAGGCTAATCCTCTTGGAGGGAGTGGACAGTAAAGAGAGGATGAGGAGGTGTAGCACATCAAGGACACCTACAGAATTGCTCGGAAGGGAGCTCTGTACCCAAAGATGCCACTAAAAACTGGTGCATTCCCACCACTGAATAAGACAACTTCACATCAGAGTCAGGCACTATAGCATGGAGCTGACCCAGAGAAGTTCTCTGCAACCCCCCCCCCCTTTTCTGCTCCTTTCTGTTGTGGGATGTTTGGGTGATATGTAGTGCCCCCACTTTCCCCTAGAACAGAATTTACCACCCCACCCCATTGCATTATCATTGTCTGCTTGTCTGTTCCTCACTAGACTGTGAGCTCTCTGAAGACGAGGGCTATTTATTTGGTTCCCTGCTAAACCCCAGGCATCTTGCATAGTGCCTGACACCTAAAGGGGGCTCAATAAATATGTTTAAATCATTTGAACTTTAATTACAGCAGCAACTACAAAGCAGTGGTAAGGGAAAAGTTTGTGTCAAATCCAGAGTTTCTCAGCCCTTCACTGAAAGCGTGATGTACGTGCATATTTCGTAGATGCTAATTGTTGACAACATGATTCGGTGGCTCAACAAATTGGAATTGACACCATCAACCTGCTCAATCCATTTACAATCTTTCATCATCAATGTAGGAGACTTCAACTGAGCATGGTCAGCTTCCCTTGCGAGGCCAGCAGCTTGCTTCCTATTAGTGATGAGCATTACAAGTAAATAGATTGACTTAGTGCGTTAAATTGCATCCAACAGCCCAGCAAAAATCATAAGCTAATGTGGAAAAATAAAAAAGTAAGGAGAGGACGAACTCAAGTCAACGCACATTTACTGAGCAGAAGTTTCACTAACTAGTTTCTCTACCACCAGCCTTGCTGCATCCCACCCTCCACAGAGCACCCAAAAGGCCAGTCAGCTCACATCACCTCCCTATTTAAAAGTCTTTAGTAGTTTCTCCATTCTCTTCTTATTATGTCATCCCAGATGCTCTGGAATCTGAGCCTTACCTACTTCTCTAGCCCAAAACTTCTCCCCTCTCCTCACTTCCCACTGTACTACACACACACGCGCACACACACGCACATGCACACTACACTCCAAGAGTATCACAGTACCCTGAATGACTGTAGAGTCTCTTCCAACAGGATCTTAGCAAATGCCCCCTCTTCCCATCTTTCTGGAACACTTTCTTTGCCCTTTCACCTACCTAATTCCTTCAAGATTTAGCTCAACTGTTTTATGGCAACAGGCAGCCTTCCCTGATGTAATAGGTTGAATGGTGCCCCCTCAAAAATGTACATTCACATCATAGCCCCCAGAACCTGTTCATGTGATCTTATTTGGAAAAAGGGTCTTGCAGATGTAAGTTAAAGATCTCAAGATGACGTCATCCTGGATTATCTAGGTGGACCCTAAATCCAATGATAACTGCCCTTATAAGAAACACACAGAAGAGAAACACAAGGATTAAGAGGAAAGGGTCCATGTGGAGGCAGAGGCAGACATGGGAATGATGTAGCCCCAAGCCAAGGAACACCTACAGCCACAAGAAGCTGCAAGAGGTGAGGAAGGATTCTCCCCTAGAGTTTTCAAAGGGAGGATGACCCTGCTGACACCTTGACTTCAGACATCTGGCCTCCAGACTTGAGAGACAATAAATTTCATTGTTTTAAGTCCCCAGTTTGTAACAAATGGTTATAGCGGCCCTAAGGAAACTAATACATCTGAACTCCCCTCAGGTGCTCCCTGTCAGCACTACCCCAACCCTGTGCACACTTCTATCTTTGCCTTTTCATGTGGTTTTGCAATTGCTCTGTGACTTTGTTGCCTTGCACACTAGACCCTAAGCCCCTGGAAGGTGGGGATTTTATCTCTCTGACCTTCTGCCAAGTTCCAGAATCTCCTTGAAGAGGGCACAGGGCTATCAGCAGGGTAAGAGCAAACTGACAAAGAGTCAAACCTGTTCTTTAAAATCTTTAAATCTCCCACAAATGTCTTCTGAGGACAAGTCTATCAGTTCCTCTCACATCCCCTTACTCAAGTCTTCTCTTGGCCCTCAACTTAATTCCTCCATTTATCAATAAAGCCACCACCATCCACTTAGGTGGTCACCTGAATCATGCATCTCCCTTCTTTGTCAAAGGATGACAAGCCCTGAAAATTATTCAAAAATAATTTCCGTGGGTTTCAAGCCTGAATTCACTGTTTCAAGCTTGAACGTACCTATTGCCTGTGGGCCCACTTTCATTGGGTGGAGTGGTGGACTAACCATGGCATCTAAATGATTGTTCTCTTTTTTCATTGTACACAAGTATGTAGGCATACACCATAACCCCTAGCTGAAGTATTAAAGGAACAAATGGAATAATGATAAATGTGTATTTATCCCAACCTTTTGTTAAACCCCACAAAGGAAACATAGGTAAGTAAGGTTTAGTCCTTGGCTGCAAGGGGTTTATAATCTATGTGAACCTAGTAATAGCTGCTAACATTTGTTAACTCCCCACCAAATCTTTTTTTGTTTTTGATGAAGCACAATTATCTCAATATGAGCCATGAATTTTCCAAATGAAATTAGGTTTCACTTTACTTTGTTTATTAAAATAAACATATATCAATAACAGATCATGAAGTCCCTATTTATAAAGTGAGCTGGTTGGTGGAGGTAATGATAAATGAAAGAAAAGAAACAACAGGGACACTGCTGATGAGGAAGTAAAATGGTGCAATCGCTGTGGAAAACAGTCTGACAGTTACTCAAAATGTTAAACATACAGTCACCATGTGGCCCAGCAATTCCACTCCTAGGTACATACCCAAAGGAATTGGAAACAGATGTTCAAACAAATAGTTGTACACAAATATTCACAGCAGCATCATTCACAACAGCCAAAAGGTAGACCTAATCCAAATGTCCATCAACTGATAAATGGATAAACAGCATGTGATATACCCATAAATGGAATATTATTCATCAGTAAAGAAGAATGAAGTATTGATACAAGCTACAACATGATGACACATAAAAATACCATGCTAAGTGAAAGAAGCCAGTCACAAAGTCCACATATTATATGATTCCATTTATTTGAAGTGTCCAAAATAGGCAAATCCATAGAGTCAGAAAGTAGACGAGATGGACTGCAATCAGGGGTGGGGGGTGGGGTGAAGGGAAACTGGGTGTCAGTCAGTTTGGGCTGCTATAATAAAAATACCATAGGCCAAGTGGCTTCAAAATACAGACATTTATTTTTCCCAGTTCTAGAGGCTGGCTGTTCAAGATCAGGGTGCCAGCACGGTCTGGCTCTTAGTAAGGGCCCTCTTCCCCACTATATCCTCACATGGACCTCTTTGGTACATGTAAGCAGAGACAGAAAGTGAGTAAACAAGTTCTAGTCTCTTTCTCTTCTTATAAGGACACTAACACCCTCATGATCTCATCTAAACCTAATAATCTTCCAAAGGCCCTACCTCCAAATACCATCACATCAGGGGTTAGGGTTGAATATGAATTTGGGAGGTAGGGGGGGACGACACAAACATTTAGTTCATAACATGGGAATGGGTATAGGGCTTCTTTTTGGAGTAACAGAAATGTTCTAAAATTGATTGTGGTGATAGATGCATAACCCTGTGAATATACTAAAAGCCATTTAATTATATACTTTAAATGAGTGAATCATATAGTGTGTGACATATGTTAATAAAGCTGTTACAAAGGAAGGAAGGAAAGAAGGAAGGGAGGGAGGGACAAACAGAGGGAGGAACAAAGGGAGAAAGGAAGGAGAGAAACAATGGAGGAAGGGATCATAACCTCAAAAAGATCAGGAAATAATATATCCTAGAGAAAGATGTTATCCTGTGAGAGAGTCAAACCCTGTATCACCATACAAAGCAGTTGTAGGAGGAAACTCATATCAAACTCAGGACAACAAGAGTTCCCATCTTCTTCTAAAAAGGCAATATGTGCTTATCATGTGGCAGAACTATTTTAAATGCTCTAGAACATTCAGCAAAATGTTAAACCTCCAGGACCCTATGCAGTAGGTAATTTAATTTCTGTTTTACAAATGAAAAAAATGAGGCACAGAGTAGTTAAGCTGCTTGTCCCTGATCACTACCTGGCCAATTACAGAAGCCAAACTTGACTCCAAAGCCCAGTGCTCAGTTGGGTAGACAAGACGCATCCATATGAAAAGACAAGGAGCATAATCTGAGGACTAAGAGAATGGCCAGGACAGTTGATATTTTCACAGTTCCCTGAAGGGTAAGTGCTTCTGCAGAGAAGGCCTTGAAAGACTTGGTGGGGAAGGGAATTTCCAGACACCTGGACACTTAAAAAGGGGGACTGAGTTCCTGCATCTCTGAGCACTGGACAAACAGCAGAAGTAAAAGTGAAGTGCATCCAGGATGTGTGTGAACTCACAGAGCAGAGTTCCAAGTGGAAATCAAGGGCTTTGCCAACTGTATGAGCTAATGAATCTGGCTCTGGGTGTGCCAAGAAACATTCGGACAGGAAGATTCACGTTTATTTTCAGATCTAGAACAAATCTGATTGGGCTACAAGATCTGTCTGGAATATAGTCTCTTTCTACTGCACACAACTATAATGTCCATGGTTTTTCAGTATGTGTACCATGTATCACTGGTTCTGCTTGATGCTAAGAAGAGATTGAGTACAGGAAAAACAGTTCCATGGTTAAATAAGTTTTGTAAATGCTTAATAAAACAGAATTAAGGGGCTTTTTTTTTTCACTGAGGACTTTTCAGAGCCTCTATCACATGCACTGGGAATCTTCAAGAAGGTGCAATAGATTGCAAAGTTCACTAAATTACAGGATCAGAAACCACACTCTCACAACATACAATGTGGTCTCACAGAACTCCCTTCAGTTTTTATAAACGTGTATTCTCTCCTTTCTAGGCCTTTTCTACTCTTACTCCTCCTTCCCTATTACCTGCCAAACTCTTGTGTCATTTATTCTAGAAGTCTTCCCTGAACTCTCCAAACTGACTTAGGATCTCCAGCTTTATCTTCTCTAGGCATCTCCACTCCACTATCATGGCATCTGACACGCTTTATTGTTATTACCTACTTCATCTTCTGCTTTTCTTTCATGTGTCAGCTTGACTGGGCTAAGAGATGCCCAAATAGCTAGTAAAACATTATTTCTGGGTGTGTCTCTGATGGTCCTTTGGGATTATAAAATTAGCATTTGAATTGGTGGACTGAGTAAAGCAAATGCTACTCAGACATAAAAAAAGAATGAAATAATGCCATTTGTAGCAACATGGATGGACCTAGAGATGATTATTCTAAGTAAGCCAGAAAGAGAATGAAAAACTAAAAGTAGACTCTAAACTTATATTCCAGAAGCCACAATACATGGAGAAGACCATGTGAGCAGTATCAAGGGCCCAGGCTTCTACCCTCTGAGCAGACCCAGTGATGCCATGCAGGAGAGGGGTCTGGCTCCACAGGCCTCGCTTCATTCACTTGCTCCCTTGTGCTGGCAGTGAGCTGATCCCTTTCCAGTTGAGGCCCTCACATCATAGAGAGGACCTATGGCTCCAACTGGATGAATCTGGGCAAATGATCACCACAAAAGCAGAATATGTAAGACTGAGATCACACAGGTGATCTATAGTTGATAGCTATGATGATATAATTCTCCCAGTCCCTGGGTTGGATGAGTGTGTTAATCTGCTCAGGCTACCATAACAAAATACCATACACTGGATGTCTTGAACAACATAAATTTATTTCTCATGGTCCTAGAAGCTGGAAGTCCAAGATCAAGGCGCCAGCTGGTTTGGTAAGAGCTCTCTTCCTGGCTTGCAGACAGCTGTCTTTTGTCTGTGTCTTCACATGGTGGAGAGACAGCCGGAGATGGCAAGAGCATGTGAGAGAGAGAGCACATATTCTGGTATCTGTTTCTATAAGGAGTCTAATCCTATAATACTAGGGACTCACTTATGATCTCATTTAACCTTAATTACCTCTTTTTGCCCCTGTCTTCAAATATAGTCAGTGGGGTGGTTATGGCTTCAACATGTGAATTTAGGGGGACACAATCCAGCCCATAGCAGTGAGGAAGGGTGCGAAGGAGTTAAGTGATATTTATTGGGTGGGAAGAAGAGAAGTATTCTGACATCCTCAGTGATACAAACCGCTTAATTTGATTGTACCAGACATAACTTCAAACCTAAGCAGTACTTCATAGGAAAACACTACTAGAAAGATGGATGCCCAAACTAAATATTGATATTAGTGACCAAGGAAAGTAATCCAACCAATTAGGCAGAGAAACTTGCATTAGCTCTGAAGTCTTACCCAACACAGCATTATCTGCTCATGCATACATCATTTTTATCAGTCTCATAACTCTGCCTCTCAGGGAAATATCTAAGTGCTACAATCACTACAAGGGGAAAAGTTATATTCTAACCCAAAAAGGGATTATTTCTCTTATTCCATCCTCACTTCTCCTTTCCAAAAAGTATAAAACAGAGAAGCAAACATTCCCTCTTCAGTCCCTTCCTCTAACTCCATTCTCTTCAACAAACATTGAGAGAAGTGAGATCAGGTCTCCTACTATGACTCATTACTCAGACACCAAGGTGGCTTTCTTTTCCCTTCTGTTCCCTGAAACATGAGAGAAAGAGATAATGGAGGTGTTTCTTGCTTCTTTTTCTTTTTTTTCTCTTTCTGGCTCAGAGCGAGTACCAGTAACTACCCTTAGCCTAGAATTATGATATTACAATGTCCTAGTCTCTAAAACATGACTGTTGATATTTTGCTCTTATTTCAATTTTTCTTTTATATACATAATTTTAGTATATACCTTAAATGATTTTTGAAGAAGAGTATCAGTAATAAGTATATGCAATTACGTATTGTATACATATGCATATATGTATATATGCACATATAAAAGATTGTTTTACATGTATATTGTATATGTATACAATACATATTTGCATATAATAAAGAATACTATGCTTAATAATAATAGTTACTTTGACACAACATTGTAAAATGACTATAACTCTATAAAAAATGTTTAAAAAATAATAATAATTACTATTTATTGTGTACTTGCATGAGCCAGGCCTTCTGCTAGATGCTTTACCCCATCTCATTTAATCCCCACACAAGGCTATTCCTTGTCAGTAGATGAGGATGATTCACTAAGAGAGCCTCATCACAAGTCTAAGTCAGAATTTCTAGGTCAGAGTCAGACTTCAGGAAGAAATTGGTTGTAGAAGGCAGAAAGAGACACTGAGCCCAGAAGTACTTGTTCATTCACCAGATGCTGAGGACAGGGAGAGATATTGGAGCAAGGTGAGAATCAGGCAGCAGGCTGGAGACACCATGTGGCCAGGGAGTAGGGACAGTGACTAACATCCATTTACTCTGCAAACATTTCCAAACATCTTCCAACGCAAAGAGTTTAGGGATAGAGGATACCACAGCTCTCTAGTACATAAAGGAGAATGGAATACTGCAGGAAAACTGCTATACAGATCCAGGATCTCTTCAGCTTTGGAGGAAATAACTAGTAGGGGATCAAAGAATTCACTGACTATGGATTTAAGTGCCCAATATTCGATAGGTCCTCTGCTCATAAATGAGATATAAAGATGAATGAAACACTGCCATATCACTGCTCACCATCTAGCAAGGATAGAATAAGCACAAGAGGAGACTTCCTGGAGAAAGAGGACAACAAAAGTCAGCCTTATGCTCTCATGTTTATAACAAATTTATTCACAATAGCCGGAAGGTGGATGCGACCCAAGTGTTCTGTTGACAGATGAATGAATAAGCAAAATGTGATACGTATATACAATGGATGGAATATTATTCAGCCATAAAATGGAGGGGAATTCTGACACGTGTTACTGCATGAATGAACTTTGAGGACATTAGGCCAAGTAAAATAAGCCAGTCACAAAAAAGCAAATACTATTTAGTTATATTTATGTGAGGTAACTAGAGTAGTCAAATTCATAGAAACAGAAAGTAGAATTGTGGTTGCCAGGTTCTAAGGGAAGGGGGACAAGGAGCATTATTATTCAATGGGTAATTTCAGTCTGAGGAGATGAAGAGTTCTGCAGATGGAAAGTGGTGATGGTAGCGCAGTAATGTGAATGTACTTAAAGCCACTGAACCGTACGTTTAAAAATGGTTAAGATGGTAAATTTTATGTTATGTGTATTTTATCACAATTTTTTTTATTTAAAAATTCTTTAAAAGTAAGCCTTAGTGATCAGGGCATATCTTGACTTGTTGAAGACAGAACCAGGCAGACATGAATGAAAGCCAAAATTAATAATGATCACAAGTATAAGCAAAGAGTCAAGAATCAAGAGATCTGAGGGTACCTGGCAACCACTTGGAACAATACAACCTTAATGCCCACAGAAGCTCCATAGTTTAGACTGAGTTTTATGTGGTATCTGTGGAGGAAGAAATGGCACCAGGTTTGGCCTTGCTAAAGAAAAGCTAAGAAAAGAGAATATTAGTTTAGATACAAGGAAGCAACAATATCTAGGCCACCTCATATATGGTGGTCACCTGGGAATCACGGGGTCTTGCCCATATCTTCCTTTGTCTCTTTGCACCAACCACCCTAAGACTGGTATTTCAGGTTACTTTCAAGAAGGTGCCATAACCCACCATATTATTTAGCAGGAGTATGCAGAAAGCATAAGCAGAAAGTAGAGAAGCCCCCTACCTATTCATTCATGGTTCATGGGAAATTCCTAATATCTGCCTAAGTTATCAGGACCCAATTTTCAGGGGTTTGTAAAATGTGAGCCCTGTTAGGGTTCCCCTCAAAACAGAGCCTAAGACAGGATGGGTGCAGCTAGTTTATTTTGGAAGTGATCTCAAGTGATTGAAGGAAGTGAGGAACCCAGGAAAGTAAGAAAAGCAGGGAGGAAAAGACCAAAAAAGGTGCATAATTGGGGTTCCAGCTCTTGGTCAAAGGGCTCAATTCCTCCAGGAGCTCCAGAGATAAACGCAGGATGCCTCCCAGCACTACCCACCTGAAGGACAAAGGCTGGGGCATTCATCCACAAGCTCCGATTGTTTATTGGTTAAGATTGACCTCATGCACATCAACTCCTTGACATTTCCAGGGTGTTTTCAGAAGCCAACCATATGGTGGTAGCTCAGGAAGGTCCTGAGGGCAGAACACAGAAAGGAACTCTGTACTTCTACACCTCAGATACGATGCTTCCTGGTGAATCTGAGCTTCATAGAATTGTCCTCCACAGCTGTGGTTGAGATCAGAAATGGGTATTATATACAGGACACCAAAAGTATCTGTTCTGTGGAGCTTTGGCATCCTAGGAAACTCAAAGAAGAAGGGTTACCACTGAAAATTCCACATGCCTATTTCTTTTTGTGATATCTGGACTTACTGTGCCCCTCCTCCCACATACACCAAAGAATATGAGCTTTTCTTGTTGTTTTGGTACTTGGTCCCTCTCTTTTGTCCAGATGATTACCAAACTATACAGATTATATACACAACAGAAGAAATACACTTTAAATATTTCACAATAAGAAAGAGCAGATCACCTCCAGCAAACAATTTTAATAATTTTATAAATGTAGATATATTGGAAAGATAAGAGTATAATATTGCTTCATCCTGGAGTAATTTTGTCTCCAGATCAGCAATGCTTTCAGAGAGATCCAGAATAATCCCCAAATTCTGACCAAAACTACCCAAACAAACCAGCTATGGTAGCCAAGGAGATGCACCCAGAGCTCCTTTCAAGGGAAAGTCAGCCACAAGGAGTTCAGGTAGCTGAAAGCTTCCAGCCTTAGGCTGCCCCTCAGTGTTCAAGCCAAGGCTGAAGCCTGCTTGGGCAGCTCCTAATCAATGATTGCACACAACATAGTGGAGAGTAGAGCTCAACAGTCTCTGTCTGAGATGATCCTCTAATGGGTAATCTTTACTCTGAAGCTCCCCATCTGCACAGCTGAGACTTTCTCATATTTACTCTACTAGGCTGAGGCTCTTCCTACCCAATCCCTCTTTCCATCCCCCTCTCCTTCTGCAAGTGTCAGAATTTCACTGTGGCCCAAAGGCCTTTCAGATGACAAAACTGACCCTGAGAGATGCAGTGTACCCTGCCCAGTCTCTCTCAGCAAATTCATGCTAGAGTTGGAAGCAGCATGCACAAATCTCTGAGCTCCTAGCACAGCGCTCCACCCAGTCACACAACCAAATATCATACTTGTAGACATATCAGTTGTCTCAGTAGGTGCTCAGCCAGCCAGCTATAAGTCTTCACATCTCCATTTGCGGTACTATAAAATTGAGAAGACACTTGCTTCACAACAGCTCTCAGGGATTAGGTGAAGAGGAATAAAATATTTCTGGTAGCTGGAAGAAAAGCCATAAATAAATACAGAACTGTGCAGTCAGCTTTCACTTATTGGGGCAAGTGGATGGGTGCACTGGTGCAGAAACACAGCCTAGGGCTTCTATGACTGCATCCAGACATCAAAAACAGAAAGATGGGGCTCAGGGAGCTAAGAGGGAGCCCCAGAGTAACCCTGCTGAGCCAGGTCAGTCTGGGTCAGTACTCTTAATATGTGCTTTTCCAAATCAAAAAAGAGCATAAGGAAGCTGTCCATAGGTAAATGGCTTTTAAGCATATGAAGAGATAGATGTTCGTCGAGCTCACTCAAAATTACAACAAAACAAACTTTAACAATGAGATAGTATTATGAATTCAAATTAATAGAGTCTAGTTGCAGTATTGGTGGATGTGTGTAGAAAAACTCTATTAGTGCAATTGTAAACTGTTGAAATTTGTCCAGGGGGAAATTTGGCAATTTCTACTAAAATGTGAAGTGCAGTACAGCTGGGCCCAGACATTGTGCTTCTAAGACTTTATGATATAGATCTACTTGCACAAATACACAAATGCACAGGATGGTCACTGAATCATAACTTGAAGTAGCCAGTCACTGGAAATAAACTAAATGTCCACCATTACAAAAAAGGTTAAACAAAGTATAGTTAGTATGCAATGTTGGGCGCTAGAACACAATGTAGCTGTGATAGAGAAAGACAAAGTCTAATGGGATGATATGGAATAGTCACTAAACTGTACAGTTAGCAGAAAGGAAAATGGAGAATTGGGTTATCATTTGTTTATAAATAAATATCTACATACAAATTTACATATATAAATATATACATACGTACATATATGCATATGCTTATATATGCCAAGAATACTTTGGGAAGAAAACATAAGAAATTGGTTAAAAGTAGCTACTATTCTAAGAGACTGACGGTGGGAACGAAACATAGTTTTCATTGTATAACTTTTATACTTCGTATTTTTACCATGTCTTTGTCTTACTCATTTGAAGAAAAAAACTTGCTAAAATGTGTGTTTTCTCCTTATAACACTGCTCATGGCAGCAAGAGTAAAAACAAAATTAATAATAACAACCAATGTGTGATTACTACTTATACTCCACATAACACTTTCCCATCCAATGGACTGTGAAATTGTGACATTCTCCCCTTCCCGGCCACCAGGATTACACGTTGCTGTTGTGTTATGAACATTGAGACAAAAATTCAATATTTCAGTATCTTTTCAAAGAAAGCAGAAACACACAGAAGATGCCACATTCATCCTTGCTGAAGTTCCAGATCCAGCTGAGGCCCCACACCCAGTGCATTTAAGACATGCAGACATCTTCCATATCCTCATTCTTTGATAAAGTCTGACAACACACGTGAGTGGGCAAAAAGAAGGGAACAGGCTGAGTACCATAGCATGGACATGAGCAAAGAGGATGGTGGTTAGAGATGAAAGGGCATGACATCATCAGCAACAGAAACCTAGACCTGGAAATAAGATATTCACCATCCTCAACCAGCTATTCACAGAAACTTTAGGGAGAATAATGAATTTTTCATAGGATGTAGAATAGACATCTCCAGACAATCTAAAATCCCATGTTTCTAAAGCCCTGTGCCTGTACCTCATTCCTGATTTGAACGGTAATCTGTATGTTCATATGCCTGTGAACTCACAAACTTTTAGCTCTTTGAGGGTAGAACCATTCAATACCTGACACAATGCTTGCAATGAATTTTTTAAATTGATAGCAGATTTTATTTGGGGGCAATGCATTTTTACAATTGATAACAAATTTTATTTGGGGGCAACGCATTTTTTAAATTGATAACAAACTTTATTTTTGGAAGTTTGAGATTTACAGAAATATTGCAAAGATACTATAGAGTCTCCATAAACCTCACAGATTCCTATTATTAACATCTTCCATTACTATGGTACATGTATCACAATTAATGAACCAATGTTCAAACATTATTATTAACTAAACTCCATATTTTATTCAGATTACCTTCATTTTTACCCAATGCCCCTTTACTATTTCAGGATCATCCAGGTTACCACAATATATTTAGTCACCATGTCTCTTTAGGCTCCTCTTGGCTATAACAGTTTCTCAGAATTTCCTTGTTTTTGATGACTTTAACTGTTTTGAAGGGTGCTGATAAGGTGTTTTGTAGAATGTCCCACAATTTCAATTTGTCTGATGGTTTTCTTATGAGTAGACCAGGGTTATGGGTTTTGGAGAGGAAGATCTCAAAGGTAAAATGTTACTGTCATCACACCGTATCAAGAGTACCTGGAAACCATAAGCAAAACAAAAAGACAACCTACAAAATGGGAAAATTATTTGTAAAAGATGAGACTGACAAGGCCTTAATTTCCAGAATATTTAAACAGCTCATACAACTTAATAACAAAAAACAAACAACCCAACCCTAAAATGGGCAGACCTAACCAAGCAATTCTCCAGTGAAGACACACAAATGGCCAATAGGCATATGAAAATCTGCTCAATATTGCTAATTATCAGAGAAATGCAAATCAGAACTATAATGAGGTATCACCTCACACCAGTCAAAATGGCCACCATTCAAAAGTCCACAAATGATAAATGCTGGAGATGGTGTGGAGAAAAGGGAACCCTTCTACACTGTTGGTGGGAAGGTAGTTTGGTGCAGCCATTATGGAAAACAGTATGGAGATTCCTCAAAAAACTAAAAATAGACTTAACATATGACCCAGCAATCCCACTCCCGGGTATATACCCAGAAGGGACTCTAATTCGAAAAGATACATGCACCCCAATGTTCACAGCAGCACTATATACAATATCAAGACATAGAAGCAACATAAATGTCCATCAACAGATGACTGGATAAAGAAGTTGTGATATATTTATACAATGGAATACTACTCAGCCATAAAAAAGAACAAAATCATGCCTTTTGTTCTTTATCAAAGATTAGTTGACTATATTTATGGGTATCTATTTCTGGGCTCTCTGTTCTGTTCTATTGATCAATTTGTCTATTCTTTTGCCAAACCACACCATCTTGAAATATGGGCTGTGTCAGTCCTCCTACTTAGTTCTTCACTTTTAATATTGTGTTAGCTATGGTAGGCAGCCTTGTGCTTCTTCATACAAACTTTAGAATCAGTTGATATCCATAAAATATCTCTCTGAGATTTTTACAGGAATTACATTGAATCTATAGATCAAGTAGGAATGAAGTAACATCTTCACTATATTAAGTCTTTCAATCCATGAACAAGGAATATCTATCCATTCATTTAGATCTTTGACTTCTTACATCAGAGTTTTGTAGTTTTCCACATAGAGTTTCTATATATATTTGTTGGATTTATACCTAAGTATTTCATTTTGGGGGTCCTATTGTAAATGTTATTTTTCATTCCAAATTCCAATTGTTCATTTCTGGTATATAGGAAAACAATTGGCTTTCGTATATTACTTTGTATGCTGTGACCCTGCTAGATCGCTTGTTAGTTAAAAGAATTTTTGTATTTTTTGTGACTTTTCTAAATAGACAATGTTGTCTGAAAACAGTTTCATTTCTTCCTTTCCAACCTGCATATATTTGGTTCCCTTTTCTTGTCTTATTATACTACCAAGGTCTTCCAGTAAAATGTTAAATAGGGGTGGTGAATGTGATTGCCAATTTTTTGTGTTAACTTGACTGGCCATGGGGTGCCCAGATTATTTCTGGTTGTGTTTGTGAAGGGTGTTTCCAGATGAGATTAGTATTTGCATTAGTGGACTCAGTAAAGTCGACTGCCCTCCTCAACACTAAGAACCTGAACAGAACAAAAATGAAGGAAGATTTCACCTTTTTTCCTGCCTCATTGATTGATCTGGGACATCTCATTTCATCTCTTCTTGCTCTCAGACTGGGATTTATACCATTTATACCATTAGCAACCCTAGTTCTCAGACCTTTGGGCTCAGACTAAATTACATCACCACCTTTTCTGAGTCTCCAGGTATAGACAGCAGATTGTGGGACTTCTCAGCCTCCACAATTATATGAGTCATGTCCTCATAGTAAATCTCCTTTTAGGTATATACATGTCCTACTAGATCTAGTTCTCCGGGAAACCTTGGCTAATACAGTGAGAAAGGACACGCTTGCCTTGTTCTCAAACTTAGGGGGAAAGCATTCAGTTTCTCACTATTAAGTATGATATAGGTTTTTGTAAACATTCTTTATCAAGTTGAGGAATTTACCCTCTATTTCTGACTTGCTGAGATTTTTATCTTACAAAGATGCATCACTAGATTCCTCCTTCATGGATGACTTGTTGTGCCATCTATCAGTTCCATCAAGGCATGCCTCCTCAGCCACAGAAAGCTCCCTTGCCCAAGGGTGCATTTTTCTTGCGGCAGCCCACATTCAGTGACTGATAGAGGTGTGGTGTAAAGACATAGCCACTTCAGTACAATGAGGGTCAACTCTGTTGGATAACATATGCTCAGAACTCCCCATGGAGTGAGGGAAAGCTTTGTCTGGCCTGTATCACAGTTCAACTTCTCCCTCAGCCCATCCCTGCTTCTTATCCCTTTCATAGGTGTTGATTTCCAATAAACACCTTGCACACTAAACTCTACCTCAGTGCCTACTTCCAACAACTCAACCTGTGACTCTCCTTACAGAGTAAAATCATTTTCCATGCTACTCCACAAAAGACAGGGTGGATTTTTTTTTTTTTTTTTGCCCCTACCAGACCATTAGCTTCATAAAAAAAAAAAAACTTTAGGAATAGAGTCACAACAATAGGAAACAATTTCTCTCCCATTTGGTTATCACTTGAGAGTGCAAAATTTTAATGCTTGGCTGCAGGGTCTGTAGGGATTCTAAAATGGCCTGGCTTCTACACTAAGACAAAGGAAAAATCCAAGTGGGCAGATGTTACAAGCAGAAAGTCTCTTCCAAAAGTAGCACCACTGCAAAAAAAAAAAAAAAAAAAAAACACCAGACATAAAGCCAAAGAGTTCATCAAAGGGATTACAAAGATGAAACTCAAGTTGGAATCAGAGGATTGACACTAATGATTCTAGTTCAACATAACAAGAAACAAAGTGCTACCACTTGGAACAGCATCCTACATATAGCAGTAGGTGTTCAATAAATATTTGCTGAAGGAACTAATGAACACTATTTTGGACTTAGAAGTACTGGCTTCTGTTCCCAGCTTTGGACATGTGGTATATGACTAAGGGCCAACTCTCAAATTGTGATAAGGCTATGTTTCATTTCCATGTATTCAACTTTCAAGCAATCCACACATTGATACTCTATTGGTTTAACTCCATAATTAAGAGCTTTTTTACATTTGTACATGGTTGGCTATTTCACAGTAACACAGCTGGCCAGATACATCCCCATTTTTGAAGGTAAAGCAATGTTTGTGCAATTATATTAATATTTTATTGCATGTTTCCCTTATTAGGTTACAAAAGTGAGTGGAGAAAGGAAAAATTAAAATGCTGATACCCGTGATAAGGAGCAGAGGTCTCATTAACTCACTGCAATTAAGACAAAGATAGAAATCATTGGGCCTGTGGAAAGTGATAGGTCATTAGCCTCAATCAGATGCTCATTGACTTCAAGCTGGTCAACCTTCTGAAGGGAAAGAACAAAATGAAAGAACATGTATGGAAAGTATGAATCATCAAGGACAATGCCTAAAAGGCAAAGTGTTATTAGGGATGTTAGTAAGTTTTTCAGCTGTATGATAACAGAACCCACATGAAATCTTGTTTAAGTTTTATACATTTGACTTGCCACAAGTTTTCAAGAGAATATTATGTGCAAAATCAGGGGACTGCCTATGTAAATGCATGGACTTTCACTCTTAAGAGTTGTTGTATATCTCACATTAGAAAATAAAATCTCTGATTGCAATACCATTCTGTCATATTTAGATATGCCTTGCCATTTTTGTAAGTACAAATATATTGGTAATTTTGTTGACCTAATACCAATAAATACAGATAGATAGGTATAGGTATCAGTGTACATGTAGGTATAGGTGTAGGTGTGGGTATAAGTGTAGGTTATAAGTATGGATACAGGTACTCAGGCACCTTAGCATACTCCTTTTTCCAGAACGTGGTCTATGAGAAAGAGTGTTTAAAAAAAGAAAAGAGGAAAGTCTGAGAGGGACAACAGGATAGGGAAGTGAGAAAAGAGAAAGGGAGACTCCTAGGCCCAATTCCTAGACCTTTCCCTAATATTGACCATCTCTCTTTCTTCAGAGCTCCATCATCCTACTTACTCTGCTTCTCTTTCACCTCTAGGCCACCTTCCCTCCTATTAAGGCCTGAACCCAACTATCCTAGGGTCATGTATTTTAATCAGGACTTTGGTTCCCAACTATCCTACCTGGAAAGATTCAAGCCTGGAAGATGAAGGAAGCTCAGCCTTTAGCCTGCTTATCTATCAGGTGGAAAAGTATCTGAGGACAATGGGTAGATGAAGACAGTGGCCTCTTATATCTCAATAAAATACAATAATAAAAATATAACCATTCAACATTTTCTTAAGTAAATGCAGAAAATCCTTATTGTCATTATGCTCTTATATTTCACTGATGACATAAAAGCATTTTGAAGAATGCACAGGAGGCACTTTTCCACTTGCAAATTTAGCATTCATGGTTTTGACGACATAAGAGAGATCCTGGAGGACTATGACATGTAGCAATTTGTAATTTTGTTAAAGCACTAGTTTAAGTCATCCCCACTGTGAGCTGGCATGTGAGAAATTAGTCATTTAGGTAGTGAGTGAGCCAGTATCTGCATTTTGATGTCAGTTTGTTGCTCTCTAGTGCTTTCCATAAATCTGGGGAGTTCTTGGAAGTCTCAGGACAAACACTAAAGAGCCTACTGTATAGCTCAATACTGTTAGGTGTTAGAATCACAACATGCAAAAATGCACATTGTCTCCCATAATGCAGATAAATCTCACTAGGATGACCACACCAGGCTACCACAGCCACTTGCAGGTGTCCAGAGTGGTCAAAACCAGGTAACTCACCTCTATTTTACATACTGCCAGGGC
This sequence comes from Camelus ferus, assembly GCF_009834535.1. Classification (NCBI taxonomy): domain Eukaryota; kingdom Metazoa; phylum Chordata; class Mammalia; order Artiodactyla; family Camelidae; genus Camelus; species Camelus ferus. Next base: position 55,053,144 of record NC_045704.1, on the reverse strand, counting down.
ATTGGGCAAATTATGCATAATAATTTGCATAAAAATCTAGCATTACCTTGTTTGCATCATATGAACACTGACTGTTAAAAATATTATTAAAAATATTTTGTCCACCAGTATTGAGCACTGGTATGCTTCTCCATTTGTAGTAGAGACTGTCACTGCCTGCAATGTTTATCCTCTACCTCTTTCTTGCTAACAGTCCCTCAATGTTGTCCATGGCAGCATTAAATCCAGTCCCCACTTTATTCACTCCCCTTATGTCTAGGGGTGACCTATAAATCCAGTTCTGGCTAAAGAAATGTAAGAGGAAGCCATCTGGAGAAATTCTGAAAACTTTTTGCTTTCCTACAAAAGGGACAGATGTCAAAACCATTCCTACCCTCTCTTCCTGCCTTGAATATGGACATGAGGTCCAGAACTGTGGCAGCCTTCTTGCAACCATGAGGCAATAGGCAACAGAGAAAGGCCAGGAAAATTACAGTGATGATGGGTTTTGAGCCACTGAACAACACTATCAGACTTCTTTGTGTAAGAAAAATAAAACCTTATTCTCTTTAAACCATTGTGAATCAGTACATCTGTTTCTAGTGGCTGAACAAATACAAATACACCATTCATTAAAAAACACACACTTTGAATACATGATTCCTAAAGGCTCTCTAGTCCCATATTCTATGATTGTAGAAAGTTAAGAGGCTCTTCGAGTGGTAAACTCAATCTCTCAGACTCACTTACTTTACCCTTCTACTTGGGGCATAGAGCTTCCAAAGGGCTCTTCAATTTTTGACACACTTCTTCTACAGGGTGTTCATACTCCAAGAGACTTTTATCTATGATGTGTCATGATATCATGATATCTGTCTCATCTTTCATGTCATATCTCAGTTACCATTGAATTATTTCAGGAAGGAGATGAATCCTCAGGAAGGACTGGCAAAGGCTGTTAGTAGTTTTCTGAATCATATTAGAAACCAGAGCAGCCTGAGGCTTCAGAAAAGGGAACACAGTGAGTAAGCGTAAAGAAACAGGGCCACGCCATAGTTCCTGTAATAAGTCTATGCGTGTGCCACAGAATACTAAGCTAAGCAAACTCTTTTCTAGGAGCTCTACCAACTAGAAGACATAAAGATGGTGCTTCGTCTACAGGGAAATAGAAATTAACTCAATTATACTAACATTATGAAAGCACCTACCACAGGCCAGATCCTATGAGAGGAACAAGGGACACAAAAAGGGATAATGCCAAAGCCATGCTCTATGATGAGACATGCATTTCTTTGAGCAATAAAAATTCTCTGTTTCCATTTTTTATCCAGGTAAGGATGTAATAATTTCATCTACCTTGGAGTTTCAATGTCTCTCCACTTGTATTACTAAGCCAGATGCTGTTTACTATACTTCATGCTGCGGGTGCTGGGAAAAGGGGGAAAAGTAAGTAGATTCGTTAACATACCATTCATCCTCAGCCTACGCCATTCCGCAGGCAGGATGCCCAGCCTGGATGTCAACTTTTTACAAGTAACAACTGAAACTGTCAGTTATCTTGATGAGCAGCGCTCTGGTGAAAGAGAAGCATAACTGGGGGGTAAAATGTTAGTGAGCTAATTTTTTTCACCAGCAACAAGAACAAAACATCTTTCTGGGGATAATGTACTTACTGTTACTGTTTGGTATATAACACAGAAATCCCAAATAATACAAGAATGAAAATATCAAATTCCTCAGCTTTTAGGAGAAGTAGAACATACATATCTCAGGTTTCAAAAAAATACAGAGATTCATGGAACCCTATTACTTTCTTTCTTTACAAGGTGTTTGTGGGTTTGGTTGTTTTTTATTTTGTTTTGTTTTGTTTTCTGGCCTGTTTTTAAACAGAAAAACTCTGGTATTTATTTTTCTTTGGTATTTGTATGCTTAAGTACAAGTAGGATTATAAAAAGACCCCAGTGTTTAAGCCTGAAGGCAAAAATGATATGAATTTAAATGATCTGTGATATTGTCCTCTAAACTCTGGAAGGCTTGTTATTCAGAGCACCAAAGTGTAATTTTTTCCATCCCTCCTAGTTTATAAACCTAAGACCCTAGCAACCTGTCCACTCTTTTTTTTTTAACATTTTTATTGATTTATAATCATTTTACAATGTTGTGTCAAATTCAGTGTAGAGCACAATTTTTCAGTTATACATGAACATATATATATTCATTGTCACATTTTTTTTCTCTGTGAGCTACCGTAAGATCTTGTATATATTTCCCTGTGCTATACAGTATAATCTTGTTTATCTGTTCTACATTTTGAAATCCCAGTCTATCCCTTCCCATCACCCACCCCCTTGGCAACCACAAGTTTGTATTCTATGTCTATGAGTCTATTTCTGTTTTGTATTTATGCTTTGTTTTGTTTTTTGTTTTTTTTTTTTTAGATTCTACATATGAGCAATCTCATATGGTATTTTTCTTTCTCTTTCTGGCTTACTTCACTTAGAATGACATTCTTCAGGTGCATGCATGTTGCTGCAAATGGTGTTATGTTGTCCTTTTTATGGCTAAATAGTATTCCATTGTATAAATATACCACATTTTCTTTATCCAGTCATCTGTTGATGGATATTTAGGCTGTTTCCATGTCTTGGCTATTGTAAATAGTGCTGCTATGAACATTGGGGTGCAGGTATCATTCTGAAGTAGGGTTCCTTCTGAATATATGCCCAGGAGCGGGATTCCTGGGTCATATGTAAGTCTATTCCTAGTCTTTTGAGGAATCCCCATACTGTTTTCCACAGTGGCTGCACCAAACTGCATTCCCACCAGCAACCTGCCCACTCTTGACCAAGCTTTAAAATCCAGCTCAAATACTGAAATCCTGATGGAGGATTCCCTACCTCTTAGCAGTGCTAATGTTTCTTTTCTCCAGTTTCCATCCCTCTTCTGCCTATCTCTCATCTGGCCCTTCTCACACTGTCTTCTAATTGTTGTTTACCTTCTGTCTTCCCTCTAGACAGGGACTAAGTTTGTTCAGCTTTGTACTCCAGGGCTTTGTACAGTTTCTAGCGCATAGAATATCCTCAATATGTGCTTGCTGAATGGGAAAAGGAAGGGCTGAATTTGGGAAGAGTGGAGCATTTTGGTGGATGCTTAATACTCAAAGAGCAAGGACTCCACAGTAGAGCCAAGTGAAGGGCTCTGGCTCTTAGGACCCAGCAGAGGGCAGCAGAGAACCAAGGAGCAAAAGCTAACTCTGGGAAGAAAGTTCTCCTGAGATTACCAATGGGAGGGAGGACAATCCTAATGTCACCAAAAATAAGTGGCACATCATTCAGAGATCATGGGATATACTGCTAAGACGCTGATCCTGGCAGGACTGTATGAGGAGGCTAAGACCCATAAGAGATACCCACAGTGGGTCCAAAATAATTTGGACAGATTGTATGGTGGGGAACAGGACTTCATCTGAAGGTTCACAATCCTGGCCCCTCAGCTGACCTCAAGGTCTTGGGACCCTGGAGGGAGATAATGGATGGAGAACAAACCAAACATCTTACATTTTGGATCACTAATTGAAAGCTAGGACTCTGCAGAGAGGTAAATATTAGACAGTCCAAAGGCCACTGAGGTGGGAGTTGAGGAGGAAGAAAAACTCGAATGAAAAGGCTACAATAAGGAGAAAGTTTCACTGTTCAGCTCAGGAACTCCAAAAGCACAGGACCTGAATGAGAGAGGATGACACAGCTGTGTTTTGAAGGAACCAAACCTCTCCCTTTTCCCTCTTGGCCCAGACAAGCCACACCTGGTAGGATTCTGCCACTCAGCACTAAAATACATCCTTCCCTTTTAAATTCAATGCAAAAATCTCCCAATTGTCCCAATTACCACCTGAACCAATCAACTGTCCTGTCCCCTCACTAAACAATGCTCCAAAGTCAGTCAAAGTTCAATTAACCAGGAGTAGAGAATTTAAAACAAATAAACCCAAACCACATAGTAGATGCTCTTTAATATTTGTTGAATAAAAAACGAATACATTAGTAGCCAGTTTTTTTCATTATGGATTTTGCATCTTTTGTGTTTGGCTTAATCTAACTTAGCAAAAACTTTGCATTCCATCCTGTGCATATGTGTAATCAGCCATGCCATGAAAGATTTGTAGTCATTGGCCATTGTTTAACTTACAAAATGTAAACCATACAAAACTGAAAGTTAACTATATTTTATCTGTATTTATCTGTTATTAACAGCATTTTTTATGCTGTTGACTTCTTCAGCTTGAGGTCAGAGACGTCATCCAATCCCATACCAAAGAAATAGCCCCTTTTTTCAACAACATGAGCTCAGTGGTATTCTTTAACTTGAATGCAGTATCCTCTTATACACAAAGAAGAGGGAGAGAAAATAACCAATTTGATATAGTCATACATTCATTCTTTCACACCCTGGCAAAGTAACATCTCTCAAACACCAGAATTAAGCACATCACCATAAGGTTTAACCAATCATTATACATATATCTCAGTAACAGCTAGGCCCCTTTTGGAGGGGCTTTTTTTTCTTCCAGTTTTATTGAGATATAACTGACATACAGCACTATATAAGTTTAAGTTGTACAGCATAATGATTTGACTTACATATATCATGAACTGATTACCACAATAAGTTTAGTGAACATCCATCATCTCATATAAATACAAAATTAAAGAAATAGAAAAAAAATGTTTCCCTTGTGATGAGAACTCTTCGGAATTAATCTTAACTTTCTTATATAACATACAGCAGTGTTAATTATATTTATCATATTGTGCATTGCATGACTAGTACTTATTTATCTTATAAATTTAAGTTTATACCTTTTGACTGCCTTCATCCAATTCCTCCTCCCTCAATCTACCACCTCTGGTAACCACAAATCTGATCTCTTTTTCTATGTGTTTGTTTCTTCGTTTTTGAAGTATAATGGCCAACAATTCTTTGTTAGTTCCTCTTAGACAATGTAGTGATTCGATATTTCTACACATTTTTAAATGATCACCATGATAAGTCTATTTACCATTCGTGGCCAAACAAGGACATTATATAATTACTGACTTTATTCTCCATACTGTATATTTCAAACCTGTGACACATTTATTTTGCACCTGAAAGTTTATCTTAATCTCCCTCATCTGTTTCTCTCTTCCTCATTCCTCTTCCCTCTGACAAATACCTGTTTGTCTCTGTATCTATGACTCTTTTGTTTAGTTATGTTTAGTTTTGTTTTTTAGATTCCACATATAAGTGAAATTGTACAGTATTTGTCTTTCTCTGTCTGACTTATTTCACTGAGCATAATAACCTCTACGTCTAACCATGTAGTGATAAATAGCAAGATTTCATTCTTTTTATAGCTGAGTAATATTCCTCTGTGTGTGTGTGTGTGTGTGTGTGTGTATTCTGTATCTTCTTCATTCATTCATCTATTGATGGACACTTAGGTTGTTTGCATATTTTAGCTATTGTCAATAATGCTGCAATGAACATAGGGGTGCATAGATCTTTTCTAATTAGTGTTTTCATTTTCTTTGGATAAATACCAGAAGTGCAATTGCTGACTTGTATAGTAGTTCCATTTTTAATTTTTTGAGGAATCTCCATACTGTTTTCCTATAGTGGCTGCACCAAACTACATTCCACATCCTCACCAACACTTGTTATTGTTGTCTTTTGATGACAGCCATTCTGACAGGTATAAGGTGATATCTCATTGTGGTTTTGGCTTGCGTTTCCTAATGTTGAACACCTTTCATGTGCTTATTAACAGCCAGGATCCTTTTACTGCTAGTAAGATTATATTTTACTGTCAGTCCATTGGAGCTTGCCTCCAAGGAACCTTATAAAGTCACCTATTCCTGAAATTACTGATGGAACCAGCATCCTGTCCAGTCTTTTGGTCACTCCTCCATTTGCAGACCACAAGTCTTGCAGCAGGAATAGCCACACTTATAAGTCTACAGAAAATTGCATCTATCTGCTTCTCCTGACACCAAAATCCTGTCATAACCACTGCCACCTCCACCTCCTCCCCTTCCTGTCCAGTTCCCCCTGATGAGCCCCCTGTCCATACCTTACTCTGTCTCTGGATCCACCAGACTCTGGATCTCATCATCCCTGAAAGTCAGAATTGTTTTCTCCTTAATGCTGAGGTCCCTCCATTCATAATGAGGGGATGGAATCAAAAGCCAGGTTTGCAAGCTATGAATCTAGCACTAACCTCACTCCCAAGCTGGCCTTTGGGGGAAGCTCCTGGGGAGGAATGGGTAGGTGCATGGGGTGGCCTTGCTAATTAGGCCAGATTCAAAGGTGTCTGGAGTTTAGTGTAAGACACTATGGCTAAATGTCAAAGTTGAGGAGCCAGTTCATAGAGTGACAAATGTCCCTGTTAGAATGCTGACAGGCAAGGACAGCAGTGGCTGGGGAGACTGTGACTGTGTCATCACTGTGCTCCTGAGCAACAATGACTAAGACCCACACTGAAGAGGGCAGGCATCTTAAGAGATAGGCTTCCCCTGGCTGCACTTATAAGAGAATATTAAAAGCCCTAACATAGAAGACAGTGAGTCTGAAAAGGATGCTTCATCACAAGTCAATATCTGAGACCTGAATCAGATACAATATCAATTCGATGAAGTCAATTTGAACATTCTAAAGAGCCAGTTTTGCTTTGTATCTTTATTAATTACAAAACAAATTGGCTCAATTCTGGATTGAAGGGACTTATAATGAAATATATTTTTAAATACATTGATTCAGTTTTCAATATAGGAAAAAAATTACATATTTTGGTGCAGGGATCTAGAAATGACTATTAATTCTGGCTTCTAATCCATAGTTCCTTTTCTAAGTGGGGCCTGTTGGCTCATCTAAGACAAGCATTTGATTAACAATTTGGGTCATTTATTTTTGTCCTTTTTTATACTTGCAACAATCCTATGAAAATAGGCAGAGCAGATATTATCAGTTATTGTTATCTCATTTTTTTGATTAAGAAATTCAGATTCAGAGAGCTCAAGAGACTTGCCTAATATTTCACAGGCATGAAGTGATGAAGCTAGGACCCCTGTTTGTGTCCGCTCATGGGAAAGTTCTTGAAGAAGAAACATTTTATCAGGGAATTCAGCTGCCAGCCATCAGCACTATCTTAAACTGGTCTCTCTCCTTCATTTCTTCCATTGGGCAGTGCTCGCTGATCCTTTAATTACTGGCCAGTGAGTCTGGGACTCTGCCTGCTTTCACACACAACTCATTTTCAATTACTATGACTCATTCTTTTTACTTTCAGCTGCAAGGAAAGATCCTTCTTGCAATCTTAACGGTGCTGATAACTTTAGCTTTCACTGAAAATAATCAAAGCTCTGGTGATTTGTGTAGAGGGAACAAAATTTTAGACCTTAGTTGAATATCCTCTGTGCTGAAATGTTAGTATATTCATTCACTTGTGATGGAATGGTCTTTCTTTTTCTTCTCCTCAGCCCGATCCCTGCCCAACCCTTCTTCTAGGGCATGGCACATATTAAGCTTGGGTACCAGAAGGGGAATTTGATAATATGACTCAAGATGGAAAAGAGAGACTCTAACAGAATCATAACAAATGGTAGCTATGTATGCCATGAGGAGATCCACATTGGCAACATAAAAGGTCTGTTTCTGGGGATCAAAAGCTGCCATCACCACCACCTGGTATGACCACTTGTTCTAGAGTAGAGCCCAGTGGTAACTGGATGGTTGACGAGCTGCTGTAGAGGCCAAGGACAATAAACAGGCCCCTGGGAAATGTGGTGGAGAGGTTAGGGATGAGAAGAAGAAGAAAGAGTGGGTACAAAGAGAATGGCTGGGGACTTGGTTTGTAGGGCAATCCCATAAGCCAGGTTTGAAGGACTTAAGAACCCTGAGAGTCTGGGAGTTTATAGAAGCCGAGGCAAAAAGGAGAGTCACTCCAAAACCTGCTTCTACTTATGGTCTCACTTGAACTTGAAGATACAGTAAAGGATCATTTTGGGTATTCTTTTGGACACTTTGTGCTTGACTCCCAAGTATTAGTTGTTTAGTAATAGACTGGACCACCATCGCCTTCCACAAATGGGGTTACAGATCCAATCATGAGGCAAATATTCACTGAATATCAATAAGAACCAGGCACTGTGACAGGAACGTGAAGATGAATAATAATACATGGTCCTTCCTCAAGAAGCACAGTCCCAGGGACTCTTTGAGGATAATGACCATGGCTATTTAAATTTTTTAATGAGTACGTTATTGTTCTTTCAGAAAATTTTCAATAAACATACCAAGCTTTCATCAATTCAATAAAAATCCATGGCTGCTCTGCAAACCATAAACTAGATATATAAACATGAAACTTAGAGCAAAACTTTTGAAAACCATGACCTCTGTCCCTTCTGAGCACTAAATAACTAATATTTAGACAGCATTTTTTACATACCTCACTTCTTTCTTCACTTATATTCATAACAGTATGAATACCTATGAAGTATTTATAATATCTATGAATTCATAAGTGAATTCATGAATACTTTGATTCATCATCTATATCTACATCTACTTCATAATATCTGTTAAGTAGATATTACTACTACTATCTCCATTTCACAGAAGAAGACACTGAAGTTCAGAAAATTTAATAAACTTGAACTCACTTTGTTTTTTTCCTACTCCTGAACAACAAACACAACACACTAGGGCACCATCCTCTCTGGAGAGAGCAGCAGCAAACACTAACCTATAATAAAATCTGTGTTTTGATTAGTTTGGACATTCTTATGATGTTCTGGTTTGGCATCTGGTTATTGAATCTTAGGTAATAGGCCATTCTAGTTGTCAATTCAAATCTGTTCACACTGAATACTTTTTGTTATTTTAAACTAATGACAAAATTGCAAATAGGCACTAATAATACACATATAAACTTTTGAGAATTTAATGTCACAATTGAATTCAAGTATTTCTTGAGGAAAAAAGTGAACGGGAAACAGGGAGCATGAGATTTTATTGGATGTACATTTTCTTACAATGTTTTAATGTCTTTGTATTCAAGTAAATGAAGATAATTCCAATAAAAACATTTTTTGGAATTAGAAATATTTTTTCTTTTTAAAAAAACTATCTGTTTTTATCCTTCATAATGATTACTATTAATATAACTTATTAATTGTTCAAGAATGTTCCCTACTTGGGATATATTCCTGGAACAACTGTGATTTGAAGCACTGTAGTAATTCATATGTAATAGAAAGAGTTTATCTTCTGCTAAATATACTCTCTAAAAGGATTACAAAATACTTTAGAAATCCCGTAACTGTGTATTCAAAAGAGGTGGGAGAGGGAAAAAAATAGCAGATGTAGGGAAAAGGGAAATAGAACAAAAGAGGGGAGGAGGAAAGAAGGCAAGAGTAGTGAGAAGAGAAAAAAGAAAGGGGGAAAGGGCAAAAGAAAGGCAGGGAAGGGAAGGAAGGAAAAAAGAAAGTTCTCACTTTACTGTAGGTCTAATCCTGGCCTTTCCAATCCTCACTCCACCCACCCACCACTAATTTACACACAAACACTACTTCTTTGACAGTTGCCTCAGCCTCACACACCTTGCAGAAGATGTAGAAACTGGCAGCATCTCGATCATCCAAGCTATTCCTTTCAAGAACACAAAGTTATGGCCATAAACACATTATTTAAAAATTATTTTTAAATTAAAATTTTAAATATTCTAAGAATGGAACCATTTTCAGAAGTAGTTCCATGAAAAGGTAATACTTAAGTTGCTTTCTACATTTAGTAATCTACAGTACTTTCCGGATTTTTTTTTTAACAAATAAAATGTACTTGTTGAGCAGTTGAATGGATGATACACGGTTAGACTAGAAATCCTAAATCGTTAAACAGCATAGCCACAACCAAAATTTGCTTTCCATGCTATGTCCTACATACCTGCCTACTCTGTACCCCCTACTCCCTTGGGGATGTGGCTTGGACACTGAAATTTTATCTTTGGGGAATATTTTCATGGTTGCCAAGGAAAACAACATAAAATATTTCAGCTTGGTGCTGTTACATACACACTCACACATGCATCTACACGTGTGAATGTGTGCACACACAGGTTTACATGTACACACACTCACATACACACCAATCCCAGGTATATGAAAGCTATACATATGTCTCTCTCATTCACTGATACATAAAGGAAATTTTCAGATTTGGATTACAGCTTTTGCCTCCTTGATAGAACCATATTATATTCCTGGGTGAGCTGTCAAACATCCTGATAACACTGTTTAAAATTCACAAATGGGTATATGTTTAAATTTAATCAGAGAAATAGGAAGGCCTATTCTGGCCAGTGATATGCTGCTTATCTGCTGCTTCCTCCTCAGTTTTGAGGAGTTTCAGTCAGTGTTTCTGAAACGCCAGTATTACAGGGAAAGCACTCTGATTAGGACGCCCTGCTTTTGAGCTAATGCTGCCAGCTGCCACCCTGCACCTGGAAACTGAAGGCCCTGGAGCTCTAGGCCATTGTTGGGAAGCCAGTTAGGAAATCCAGACGGATACAAGAAACTGCTGTGGAGAGCTATGCTCCCAAAAGGTAGCCTGACCTAACTGGAAATGTGAGCCAGACTACTAAGGTCTTTGGTCCATTTTTTACTGGGTTGTTTGCTTTATATCATTGAGTTTAAGAGTTCTGTGTATATTTTGGATAATAGTCCATTATCAGATGTGTGTTTTGCAAATATTTTCTCCCAGTCTGTAGCTTATCTTCTAGTTCTCTTGATATTTATTGCCTTTCACAGAGCAGACGTTTTTAATTTTTATTAAGTCCAGCTTACCAATTATTTCTTTCATGGATCATGTCAATTATTTCTTTCAAGGTAAAAAAGCATTACCTTACCCAAGGTCATCAGGGTTTTTGCCTATGTTATCTTCTAGGAGTTTTATGTTTGCTTTTTACATTTAGGTCTATGTTCCATTTTGAGTTAATTTTTGTGAAGGATGTAAAGTCTGTGTCTAGATTCTGTTTTGTTTTGTTTTGTTTTGTTTTTTGGCATATGGATATCCAGTTGTTCTAGCACCATTTGTTGAAAAGAGTATCTTTACTCCATTGAATTGCCTTTGCTCCTTTGTCAAAGATTAATTGACTATATTTATGGGGGCCTATTTCTCTATTCTGTTCCATTGACTATTATTTCACCTTCCCATACTATCTTGATTACTGTAGCTTTATAGTAAGTCTTGAAGTCAAGTTGTGTCAGTCCTTCATCTCTGATCTTCTCCTTCAATACTGTGCACTAGCTACTACTACTTGTGCCTCTCCATATAAACTTTGGAATCAGTCAATATCCATAAAATAGCTTGCTGTGATCTTGACTGGGATTGCATTGAATCTATAGATCAAGTTGGGAAGAACTGACATCTTGACAATATTGAATATTCCTAACCATGAACATGGACCATCTCTCCATTTATTTAGTTCTTTGATTTTGTTCATCAGAGTTTTATTGTTTCCCTCATATAGATCTTCTACATGTTTTGTTAGATTTACACCTAAACATTTCACCTTTGGGGAGTGCTAATAAAAACTGTATTATTTTTAATTTCAAATTTTACTTGTTCATTTTTGGTATATAGGAAAGCAACTGACTTTTGTATATTAACCTTGTTTGCAACCTTGCTATAACCACACACTAGTTTCAAGAGTGTTTTTGTTGATTCTTTGAATTCTTTAGATTTTCTATGCAGATGATCATGTCATCTTCAAAAAAAAATAGTTTTTATGTCTTCCTTCCTAATCTGTATACCCTTTATTTTATTTCCAATTCTTGCATTACTGTATTAGCAAGGACTTCCAGCATGATATTGAAAAGAAGTGTTGAGAGAAGACATCCTTGCCTTGTACCTGATCTTAATGGGAAAGCTTCAAGTTTCCAACCATTAAGTACGATGTTATCTGTAGGGTTTTTGCAAATATTCCTATCAAGTTGAGAAAGTTCCCCTCTGTCCCTAGTTTACTGAGAATTTTTATCACGAATGGGTGTTGGCTTTTGTCAAATGCTTTTTCTGCATCTATTGATATGACCATGTCATTTTTCTTTTTTAGTCTGTTGATGTGATTGGATTATATTAATTGATTTTCAAATGTTGAACCAGCTTTGCATACCAAGGATAAATCTCATTTGGTCATGGTATATAAATTTTTTATACTTTTTTGGATTCAATTTGCTAATGTTTTGTTGAGGACTTTTGATTCTATATTCATGAAAAATATTGGTCTTTAGTTTCCTTGTAATGTTTTTGTATGGTTTTGGTATTAGGGTAATGTTGGCCTCATAAAATAAGTTAGGAAGTATTCCTTCTGCTTCTATCCTCTGAAAGATATTGTAGAGAATTTGTATAATTCCTTCCTTAAATGTTTGGTGGAATTCACCAGTGAACCCATCTGAGCCTGGTACTTTCTGTTCTGGAAGGCTATCAACTATTGATTCAATTTATTTAACAGATACAGGCCTATTCCAATCATCTATTTCTTCTTGCATAAGTTTTAGCAGATTGTGTCTTTCGATGAATTGGTCCATTTCATCTAGGTAATCAAATCTGTGGACACAGAGTTGTGCACAGTATTCTTTTTTATCCTTTTAGTTCCCATGAGATCTGTAATGATGTCTCTCTCTTTCATTTCTGATATTAGATATTTGTGTCCACTTTTTTTTTTCTTAGCTAGCCTGGCTAGAGGCTTATTGATTTTACTGATCTTTTCAAAGAAAGAGCTTTTTAATTTCATTTTCTCTATTGATTTGCTGTTTTCAGTTTCATTGCTCTAATTCTTATTATTTCTTTTCTTCTACTTTGGATTTAATTTGCTCTTCTTTTTCTAGCTTCCTAAGGTGGAAATACCTTTAATGGCTGCATATTACTGCATAGAAAGGGTGTATGATAATTTATTAAGTATTAACATTTATACTAGTCTCCAATTTTTTGCTACTATAATCAGTGCTGAAATGAGCTTTCCTGTACGTAGACCTTGAGTGTTTCGAGAGAAGTATCTTCTAGAAATGGAACACCGAATCAAAGAGCATGTGAATTTCAGAGTTTGATTAGTACTAACCAAGTGCCTTCCCAATAGACTTGAACAATACACATTTCTACAGACATTTTATGAAAGTATGTATTTCACTGTATTATTGAAAAAATCTGATATTACCAAGCTTCTTGATTTTTTATATTCTAACAGGTGAACATTTTTATGTTATTTTTTTCCTAATTACATTGTGGATGAGTTTACTTTCATAAATGTTTTGGATATCAGTTTTTTCTTCTTTTGTGAATTGCCTAATTTTATTCTGTACATTTTTATTGAGATGTTTGCCATTTATAGTTACTGATCTGTAGGAATTCATTATTGGATACTAATAAAATTGCCATTATATATGTTGAGAATATTTTATATCAGTCTGTCTATTCAGAACAAAATCTGAATTTTAACATAATCTTCAATTGCCCTTGATGTGCTTAGTTTTTCTAAGATGTTTATATTAGGGGAATCTGGGCAAATGGTATACAGAAATTCTCTGTACTATCTTTGCACTGCTATGTAACTCTAAAATTATTTTCAAATAATTTTTTTTTTACTTCCTAGTATGGTGGCTTTTACAGCTTTTTTGCTTGCATGGTTTGTGGTAGTGGTAGTTTTTGCATTTAGTCCTATTAATATAATTGGAATTTATTTTTGTTTATTATACACAGAATATGACGTAATCTAGAAATCTGTCTAGATTTTTTTCTGAAGAGCCAATGATTCCAACATCATTTATTAAGTGATATGTTATTTTTCTATTGATTGAATCATCATAAACTGAACTTCCATATTTACCTAAGTCTGTTTCTGAATTCTTCCCTGTTTTATTCTTTAATTTATCTATTTCTACACTTTTAAAACACTGTAGGTTCACAGTATGTCTTACATCATTTTTGGTTATTTTTTTCCTTGAATACTTATTGTCCCTTTTATACAAACTTTAGTGTCCGTTTGTCCAGTTCAAGTAAATTGGTCTTATTCCAAAAGTTCTTTTTTAAAAAAGGAAAACAAACAGTTTACAAACTATTATCTTGCCATATTATATAATGATACCTCCATAAAAACCTTCTTCAAAGAGTTTCCTGGTTGGTGAGCACACAGAGGTGCTGGGAAGGTGGTGTGCCCAGAGAAGTCATGGAAGCTCCAAACTCCCTTCTCTATACCTTGCCCTATGTACTTCTGCATCTGGTTGTTCATCTATATTACTTTGTGATATCCTCTACAATAAACTGGTAAATATAAGTAAATATTTCCCTGGATTTTGTGAGATATTCTAGTAAATTATCAAGCCCAAGAAGGGGCATGGGAACCCCCTTTTGGCCAGTTGGTCCAAAGTACAGGAGGCTCGGATTTGCAATTGATATCTGATGTCGGGGGAGATCTTGTGGTTCTTTGCCCTTAACCCATGGGGTCTGTGCTAACTTTGGCTAGTTAGCATCAGAATTGAATTAAATTGTAGGACACGTAGTTTGATGTCCACAGAGAACTGGTTAATTGCTCGATGTGGAAAACCCACACATTTTGTATCAGAGGTGTTTGTGTGAACTCTGAGGCTGCATGATCTCCAGGGCTGATCCCCCTTCTGCAGCAGTCCTCACCAGTGTGCATCTTGGCTACATTTTCCTCCATCGATGTAAGTGCATGTGGATATTTTTTTTTTTAGGTATTCCTGACTGCACTCATTCATGTCTTCTAGGATGATTATAAATTTAACTTATTTTCTCATATCATTTCTTCTATTTCATGAGATTTTGAGTGGGAGAGAAAGATAGGTGCATATGCTCCTTCCCTACTACCTAGATTCAATCTCTTGGAATTTGTAAAACAAAGACCAAATCATTCATAGTCCCTCCACCTTTTTACATAGGTATTTTTATTTTTGTATACTCGCTTCTGGTCTTTGTCCACATACATAATTTCATATTGTTACAATCAAAACATACTTAAAATTTTGCATTCTTCTTTTCCACTTAAAATACCTTAAACTTCTTTCCATGTAATCTTCATAATTGCCACTTAATGGCTACGTAGTTATACATTTGGGTGATCTAGTATCATTTCCTTAACCACCCCTTAATTTTTCACTATTATAGACAAGTGGAAATGAATATTTTCAAACATATACTTTTCTTTTCTTCTGACGTATTACTTCCTTAGAATATATACCCAGAAATGGAGTTACAGGAATAGTTTTACAGTTTTAGTGTTCTTATGTCATACTGCATCTCAAAAGAATTTTACCATTGTACTCATTTTGATATAATTTTATCAGCACTGGGCACTAACATTTTTGCTTCATTAATAAGTATAAAAAGTTACCTTGTTTTAATAATGACTTAGTTTCTTTTTTTAAGGGATAGACAGATTAAACATTTTCTTAAATAGTTATTGGCTTTCTTCTATAAATTTTTAAATATCTCATAAATCAAAATGAGGTATTATTTTATTCCTTATATTTGAATGAGTTTTTTATATAGTGTAGGTATTCATTAAGACCTGTCTCATAATAAATGCAAATATCTCCTATAATCTGTTGGGTGTCCTTTTCAATGATAATTTTGACTTTTTTAAAGTTTTCTCTTTTATAACGATAAATCTACAACTTTTCCTTTGTGACTTTTTCTTTTCAAAATTAAGTAAACTATCATTCATACAAGTTTTTCTGGCAAATATTTTAAATTTTTTAGATTATATGGGGTTGATTTTGGATGGGTCATTAGGTACAGACAGATGCCCCCCACCAAACCCTAGACACTCTGGAAATATATCCTCAAATACAGAACTAAACTCAGGCAGTGCCACTCCTCGAAGAAGGAAAAAAATTTTGTAGTCTCCAATACAACAGCCACCCAGCCACTTGGTTGCTGAGCACTTAAAATGTGGCTAGTTCAAATTGAAATGTACTTTTAAAAAAAAGTAAAATATACATCAGCTTTTGAAGTTCATTAATAATTTTATATTGATTATATATACTGGATTAAACAAAATATATACTACAATAATTTCATCAGACTTACTTTTTCAGTGTGGCTATTAGAAAATTTTAAGTTGCATATGTGGCTTTCATTATGTTTCTATTGGACAAAGCTACTCTAACAAATAGGTTTTCTGTCATAGCTCTTGATAAGAAGCAGAGTGAAGCCTGGAGGATGATGGCAATTAATACAGCTCTCTTAAAGGAGAAAATATTTGCTTTAAAATTTAATGAGACTGAGAGGGGAGAAAAGTTTCACTAACCACTGCTGGTGTCATCTGTGTCAAGACTACACTTGTGCTCATCTTTGAGCAAGATTCCCAAACTGATTCATTGTTGAAAGCTTCTTGGAGGCCCAGAAGAAGGGCAGGGCTACAACACTAAGACTAGCCCAAGCTGTTATCCTTGAGTAGTTTCTTGAAACACAAACAGGCCTGCTCCCACAACCTAAATTCCTCCCATTCTTCAAGATCTTTATATAGCTCCCTCTCATTACTCCATGTCTGATTTGCCCCACACCGACTAAGTTCCTGCACACCTGGTATCTGTAACATGATATTGCAATTGAGCTCTCTGCTTATTATTTCAGGTGGCACCAGAATCCAGACAGGGGCATTCTGATGCCTGTCATAACTCCAAGGCAGGTTTTTCTGGTCATAGGTATTTTCAGCATATATGGCTAATAGTGTCCATCCCATTCTTTGGCCTAAATTATCTAAAAATTTAAATTAAAGTTATAATAACTTCATATTCCACCAGTATTCTCCCAAAGTATTTTCACTCTAATGATGTCATTTAAGCCCAAACAGGATTCAGATATAACTGGCCAATTTTATGCCTGTCTGTTCCAAAATGTGTAATCTAGGGACAAAGTGAGGGATTCGAATCATTTCCCCTCTACAATGTACACGCTGAGGAGTCTTGACTCAATCATGGAACTTCCGGAATGAAGTTCTCGCCTTACAGCATTTGATAGGCCGTCATTACACAATTGCGTCTTATGCCATTACTAACTTTTCACCACTTTGCATGGCAGTATGTATTTGTCTGACAGTAAAAGTGATTAACTAACTAAGTGGACCTTGTAGTAAATGAGTTATTTCTTTGCTACCATTATGTCTAACTCACCATACATTATTCAGTCTGAAGGCTTTTCAGAATCATAAGTAGCCAAGATCATTTTTCATCTCATCATCCCATTATCCATAATGAGAAAATATTTCTAAATGTGAAGATTACTCTTTCCAAAGATCCCTGGTGAATACTCCTACAGACATTAGTGAAATATATTGATTTTTCTTTTCATGGCAGAAAGAAGATGTTAAGGATGCCCACAAAGTCCTTCCAAAAACTCTCAAGAGTCAGGTTCTTTCCAGACTATAAATGGGCCCTTCTGGATGATCTTACTGAGGTGGTGACTGACCACCTCACCACGGCTTATTGCATGAGATATTAATGGGCTTCAGTTCACACCCAAGGTTTTCAGGAAGAAGGCAAGTCTAGATCTACCATGAAATTTCCTAGGGAATGTCAGTGGCTCTAACCAGACTCAGTTTGATCCCACAGCTCTAATAACTTCTCTATGTGCTTAACAGTTTACAAAGGGTTTTCAAATACATTATCCCATTTAATCCACTACATCCTGATAGGTCTTATTATTCACATTTTTCAAATGGGAAAAATGAGTTTCAGTGACAATCAGTGATTTACACAAGACCACAGATGCAGTTAACAGTAGGGCCAGACCTATACCCCGTCTTGTGAATTCAGATGCCAGGAGAAAAGTAGTTCAAGGAACAGCTCAAGAGAACAAAATTCCAATATCTGCTTAGCCAGTGGCAATTTGGGGACTTTGAGTAAGTCACCTTACCAAAATTAGTTGGACCAGAATAGCATTACAACTGTATACTACCTTAATATTCTAAGTTTCTAGGAATCAAAATGTAATTCCTGCTTTACATATGTTCACCCTGGTCCCTGTGCTGGACCCTTAACACTGTTTGCAAAGTTGAACAGGTTCCTTGGGCTTCTGATTCGTTTTCTCCTATGTTCAGCAAGATTCCAGTACTTCCATTTGACCTAACCCAAACCAAAAACTTCTATCTAAGCCAAAAAATCCATTCACACCTAAGAGTTTCTAAGGCTGTGTGGGAGGTAGTAGGGGAGGTAGAGCACTTCCTCTGGGAATTCCCAGAACCCTGTGGTTCATCCTTCCTTATTTCATAAATTGGATTTGAAATAGATTGAAAGTTGTTTCAATAATTTTTATTATTATAGATTTAATTAATTGTAGAGATTTCAGGAAACACTTGCAGAGTGGGAAGCTCATGCCCTTTATTTGTAAAGTAATCTTAAGATCATCAGTCAGGCTTCAGATGATATAGGATGGGTATCTTAGTACATTCACTTGTGTTGAAAAGTGGATGCTCAAGTCAAGATAGATGTCTGTCAGTGGTTGACTGCAACATGATAAATTTCTTTTTTTTTTTAGAGTTAAAAATGTCTTTTTCTTTAGTTGTCTCCACAAAACTCTAACCAATAATTCATGGAATTTCTTGCCCCCTAAGAGGGATACTATATCACCTTAGAAATAAACACATGAAAAATTTAGGTGATAGATTAAAACCTATTGCAACATTCTCTCCTCTCCTCTCTCTCTCTCTCTCTCTCTCTCTCTCTCTCTCTCTCCCTCTCTCTAACTCTCTCTCTCTCTCACTCTCTCTCTCTCCCTCCCTCCCGCTCTCATTTTCTCCAAGCTGAGGAAACAAATTGCTTTGTAATTCTTAATATACATGTTTGTTTTCTTGTCTTCTTTTGTGCAGCACTGGAGGAGCAAGCAGAAACCTCAACATGCTCAGGATTCTAAGTTGAGCTTAGATACCATTCCAGACACTAGAATCAGCATAAAAAATTTTTAATTGCATCCATGAAAATGAATGTAACCCTGAACTTGAGGGGAAACGTTTTGAATAATCATTTGGTATGGGTCTATGCCCCTAAGCAAAATACAACTCAGCCTTCCTAAAAGAGATGAGTATGTCTCATGTGCCTAGGGATGGAACATTGATCTTCCTATTGCTTAATAATGCAAAGTCTGGAGAGGAAATACGCTATAGAAAGCATACAGGACTTGCATTTATTAGATACAAGTTCCAAGACTGGCTGCAACTTTTACTTAACAGGCTGTATTATCTCAGCAAAGTCACTCAACCTCTCTGAGCCTCATTTTCTTCATCTTCATTACAGAATTTTCATTGTAGATTTTGACTGAATATTCATTACAGTAAAAGAAAGGCTTTAAAAAGGCCCTAATGAATTAATAGAACTAGGCTTTGAACATCAATAGCTAATAATATACCACACACAAAAAGAAATATCCAGATTATGAATTATCAAGGAAAAATAAACCTGATTCTGATAAAGTCTCAAGATCTAACTACCAGTTTATAGGAAACAGAAGACAGAGTACCATATTAAACCACACCACAGAGATGCAATCAGCAAAATTCAGACTTGGGGAAACTCTATAAGATAGACAGTCTGCGTATTTTTGAAAACATACCAGAAAAGGGAAAACAAAAAGAGAGAAAAAGAGGAAGACACTATAGATCAAAAGAACTTAAGGGGGGATATATCAACATTAGGTTGTATAAACTTGATTTGGATTCTGACTCAAACAAACAACTGTGGGGAGAAAAGTTGTGGAGCCTCCAGTTTCCTCTCAGGGATATAGAGAGCTGGACAGAGCATTGCTCTCACCCTTACAACAGCGACAACCAAAATATTTTAAAAATTTTAAAAGTTAGACAACTGCAAAATTCATGATTTTTTTTCAAACCCATTAAAGAACTGAGGTCTCAGGACAACCAACTGGTCAAAAATACAAGGAGAGGTAGATACCTACAGGGACAGAAAATATGTGACCATACACTTACCTGGGGTAATGCCACTGGATGAACATCTGTGAGAAAAGCTCATGGCTAAAATAGTTAACATAATACTAGCAAATCAAATCAAGCATTATATAAAAATAATAATATCTCACATCCAAGTTTATCCCGGGAATGATGATTTGAAAATCAATCAATATAATTCACAATGCTAACAGAAAAAGACAAGAAAAAACATCGTATCTAATGGTAAAAGACTGAATGCTTTCCCATTAAGAACAAGCCATGGATGTCTTCTCTTACCATTTCTATTCAATGTCGTACTGGGTACATTGTGACCAATACAATAAAACAAGAAAAGGAAATCAAAGGCTTACAGATTGGAGAGGAAGAAAGAAAATGGTCTCCACTCACAGATGACATGATTGTCTACACAGAAAATGCCAAAATATATACCAAAAAATACCTCTTAGAACTAATATATGAATTTGGCAAGTTTACAGGATATAAAGTCAATGACAAATTAGAATTCAAATTTTTTTAAATACCATTTACAATAGTACTCCAAAAATGATATTTAGTTTCATGTATGTGAAAGATCTGCGTGGTGAAATCTATAAAACACTGAAGAAAGAAACCAAAGAAGAACCAAATAATCATGTTCATGGATTGGAAGACTCAGTATTATTAAGATGTCAGTTCTTCTCATTATAATCTATATATTAAACACAAACTGATATACAGTAACCCTCTACACTGGTTTTCAAATTCTGTAAATCTAAAATTATCTCAAAATAAAATCTTTTAAAAATTATAAGATAACTGGGACAATTAAGGAGTTATTGTTAATTTGTTTTTAGGTGAGATGAGGTATTGGTGTTATGTTTTTAAAATACTTACCTCTTAGAGGCATTAATTTAAATTTTAAATAATTAGAAAACCACTAAAGGGTAACCACCATAGAATTCCTTGTTTCATGCAAGAAGAGATGCTAAAGTTAGTAAGTGAAATTATTATAAGAAACAAGATACTTATATTGTCTCAAAATATCTCCCCATAAGACACTTAGTAAATATAAAGAGACTGATAGAAACTTGACAGTGAAGTAACCTGGCAAACATTATCTTAACCAAGTACTTCCTGATATAATGCACAGAGAAGGACACAGTACCATTTCTTGTGTTCCTGCCAAAAATGCATTACCTGAGTCTTAATCACTCAGAAGCAATACAGAAAACCAAACTGAGGGACATTCTACAAAATGACTGGCCTATACTCTTTTAAAATGTGGAGATCATGAAAGATAGAGACAGGCTGAATCACTGCTCCAGATTAAAAGAGACAAATGATATGTGAGAACCAAATGCAATATGCAATCCTCAGTTAGATGCTGGATCAGAAAAAAATATTCTCTTTGCTGTAAAGGACATTAATGTGGCAAATGGAAAGATTTAAATAGGCTTTTAGATTACTAATAGTGTTGTGTCATTTTTAACTTCCTGATTTTGTCCATCGTATATGGCTATGTATTTTTAGGAATCACAAAATGAAGTATTTGGGGAATGGGGGCATCATATATGTAATTTCCTCTCAAGCAAAGAAGAAAATAATATATACATATATAAATAGACATATATACTATATATAGTGAAATTATAGAGAGAATATTAATTATATTTATGATAAAATGTTACCATTTAGGAGACCTATGTGGAAGATACCTAGGAATTCTTTGTACTACCTTTGTATTTTTTCTAAAAGTCAGAAATTAACCCAAAATTAACAGCTTTAAGAATTAACAAAGGAGAAGTAATAACATCTTCAGTCCGTGGCTTCCCCTACTTCCACCTGGCATCTGTCTACCCTAGAAGAAAACTGGCTAGATGTCTATCATTCATTAGACCATCTCAGTCACTGTTTCATTTCCTGTAGCTACTGTAACATATTACCACAAATTTTGTGGCTTGAAAAAACATAAATTTATTATCTTATAGTTCTGTAGGTCAGAAGTCCAAAATGACTCTTACTGGGCTACAATCAAGGTGTCAGCAGAGCTGTACCTTTCAATGTTCTAGGAGAGAATCTGCTTCCCTGACCTTTCCAGCTTCTAGAGGCTGCCTGCATTCCTTGGTTCATGGCCCTTACCTCCATCTTCAAAACCAGCAGAATAGCATCTTCAAATCTTTCTCTGACTCCTTTTTCTGTCTGATTTAAAATGAGAAGCACTAGGATAATCCAGAATAATTTCCCTATCTTTAAGTCAGTTAATTAACAACCTTAATTTCATCTGCAACCTAAATTCTTCCTTGCCATGTAACATAATATATTCACAAGTTCCAAGAATTACGATGTGGACACTTCTGAGGCACCGTTATCATCTGCCTATCACAGCTAACCTCTGCCAGGAACGCCTGGAAAGTATGCCGTATCCGGAAACCCAGATCCCTAGATCATAACTCCTTCAGAAACATGTCCCTAGCTAGCTGAAAATGTTGTGGTGATTGCTCCAAACATAACTTTCTCAACTCTCCCATCTCCAATAAACTTACTGATTTTCCTTATTGCTGTTTTTTGTTTGTTTTCTTTTTAGTTGTATATCTTCCTTTCTTTGACCGTTGTTATCATTGTTTGACTGAGCCTACAAATTGGAAGGCTGATGCAGACAAGTAAAATAAATGTCACTGATAAGAAAACACTTTCTCATGTCTAACTTAAATCTCCTTTGTTGAAATGTAACCATAGTTCTTTCTGCCCACGTTCTGGAAGTAACAAAAAGCAACAAGTCAGTATCAACCTTATTTCAGATTTAGAGTCCTTCTAATGGAAAACACACACACACACACACACACACACACACACACACACACCCCAGATAATGTCAACCAACCAGCCAATCCAGGATAAAGGCCAGTCGAGTTGCTCTTTTAAAGTGATGGAGTGATACAGTCAAGCCCTAAGATAAATACTATCCACAAACATGACCTATATGATACCTCTAGCTTTTCCCTCTTAGTCAACATAGCCTTACTCAGTTCTTACCTATTTCCTAAAGTGCTTGTAGTTTTGGTTACCCTCTCTTAGTTCTGATGCCTTCCTAAATCTCCTATGTAAGTTCAACTTGGACCTGGAACTTTTTCCTTTTCCAACTGGCAAAATCTTTTTGTATTTCAAGACTTCTCAAATGATCCCTTCCTCCCCAGAGAACAATTAGCCATTCCCTTCTTTGTGTTCCTTCTGGATATGCTGGGGGTTCATACCCTTGATATGACACTTAATTTGTGGGATTGAAACTCTCTATGTTACTATCAATTTTGAACTCAACTCTGATTACCAGACAATAGATTCCAAAGGGGTAGCTATTGTTGTTACATTTTACTGTTTATTAAATTAGTCCTCTGGGATTTATTCCTATCTCTGCTTACTCCTTCTATTTTCAAGTTAATTCTCCTCTACTTAAAAGAATTTCAACTCAGTACCAGAATCCCTCAACACTTGGTCCTTGGTCCTCTTCTCTTCCTGGTATACATTCCTCCCCTTAGTTGATTTTATCCATTCCCTTAGTTTCAACAACTGCTTTTATGCAAATTACTCCCAAAGAATATCTAGCCCAGAACTCTCCTCTGAGATTAAGCCCATGCATCTATCACTCCCTTGAATGTCTTAAAAGCACCTCAAACATATGTTCAAAACAAAACTCAGGAACTTTCTCCCTGGCAGTGAGAACTTTGGGTCACTTTCCCAGCACTCAATTCCCCCTTCTTACAGCAGCAATAACCTAATTTCCTTGATGGACTTCACCCTCCCACTGTTGGCCAATCTGGTCTCCGTGAGGCTGACCTCATCCTCATCCATTGCTCTAGGGGTAGACAATGATTAACCTAAACCAATCCACATACCCCATCCCCCTGGGCAGGATGTCTCTTGGACTGTGGGCATATACTCCAATCAGAGCAAATGAGTCACAATGATGCCTTAGCTGGATCTCCTGGAGAGAAAAACTTTCTTCTTGTACATAGTGGTATGAGTATGTGGTTATCTTGTCTCCCTATGTGGCCAAAGATACCCAAGGGAAGCAAAGCCAAGAGACTGACCCATGTCACACTGGCCCCTAAATAAGCCATTCCTAAAGCCAGTCTACTCTATTTTTTTAAATTTATATTAGTCAACTAATTCTTTTTTTGTTTAAGTAAGTTTGTATTGGGTTTTCTACCACTTGGATCATAAAGAACCATCATTGACACACCTCCCACACATCTGAGCTTCCAGACTCCCCCAGTTCAGTGAACAGCATTATCATCTACCTAGCTACAAAGTCAGATACTTAGGAGTCATTTCTATTGTCTCCTTCTCCCTTGCCTGCCATATCTGATCTGTCACCAAGTCTTGTCAATTAGAGGTCCAAAATATTTCTCAAATCTGTCTCTATCTTTCTATTTTTTGTTCCACTCTATCCTAACTGCGTTTGCCTCAACTACTACAAACCACTAACTGCTCTACCCCCAATCCATTTACCATCCACACTGAAGCCAAAATGATCTCTTTGAAGTGCTAAAGTACTAATTTAACCATTCTTTTTAAAACATTCAATCATTTTCCGTTGCTTTTAAAACAAAGACAAAATGCCAAACTCCTTAAGATCGTGTCTCTACTGGCCTTCCCCCAGGACGCAAAAACTTAACTGCACAGTTTCATTTGGGGAGTGACCCCCAAGAAGCAGGAGTTATGGGAAAGTGAGTGAAACAGAGCAGGAGGAAATGAATGAGCAAGTTGACCACCTTCATGAGCAACTGTGTCAATCCCATGAGGAACTTCTGAGAGACTGTGGGGAATGTATTTCAGAATTATCCCACCAGAGACAAAGGAGGGAAGCATTCACCCACAGACTTTCATCTGCCAATGGCTGAGGGTTGCTCTGTGGGTGCTAACTCACTGACACTTCTGAGTTGCTCACATGTGATTGCCAGTGGTCTCCTCCAACAGCCTCAGGCTAGGGACCAGAGAAGCCCCAGGCACACTTGGAATGAGGTCACCCCAGATCAGAGGGTACTGGTGTCACTGTCCCTCACAGCCTTGGCTGGAATCATACTGAGGCCATGAGGTGGTGCAGTATAGGTGTTGATATGCATGGTCCAGCTTCCACCTACCTCTTCCAGCATCCTCTCACCCTCTGACTTCATTCAAACCATACTAGTCTTACAGCCCCTGAACTGCCACATGTTCCCACCCACCACAGGGCTTTTAAATGTGTTGTTCCCTGTGCCTAGAATACTCTTTCCTTCCCTCTTTGTCCATCTCCCTCTATTTATTCATCAGAACTCAACTTTAGCATCACTTTCTTTGGGAAACCTTACCTGACTGTCAAAACCATGGTAGTGGGCACTCACAGCTCTGTGAGCTTCTCCTTTGAGGCACATATGAAAGTTGCAATTATCTACTTGTGTGGTCATTTCAGATTGTCTGACTCTCCCTGGACTATAAGCAACATGAGGAAAACTATAGAATCCCCAGCATCAGAACAGTATTTGGCATGTGCTAGGCACTCAATAAATCATAACTGAAAGCATAAACAAATTTATCTTTTTATTCCCACTAGTATCTGGAACAAATAGGTGCTCAAATATTTTTAACGTAAGAAATCAATTAATTAATGGAGCTAATACTTTAAGAAGCAGAAGTGTTACTTTCTGGCAGAATTTATTTAACTGTCACTTAATTACATTCTGTTTCTTAAAACTTGCTATAGTGAGACTCTTCTCTGGGAAGCCCTAGGGTAGACATTGTTTTGTTTTTGTTTTTTACTGTATGATACCTATAGACACTTTTCCCCCAGAAAGAATAGTTGAGATTGAGAGAAAAGAGAAATCATCAATATAGATAAGAAAGCTCCATTGTGGACTAAGACAGGGATGCTATCTAAAACAAATGGGTAGAGGTTATTGACCACAGGAAGAATAAAATTCATTGGTATGAGAAAATAAACTCCCAGAATCACTCTGAGCTCTCCCTTTTAGCCAGCATCATCAATTATGATTATTAAGTGCCTGCTCAACTGCTGTGCAGTGGAAGAGGCAGGGAGGTTTGGTAGCTAGGCAACGGTCTGGAAACTCAAAGGGTAGGAGGTGTGATTCTGGCTTCTCCATAAAAGTGATAAGTGGACTTGGATAAACTCCTCCTGCCTTGTTTTCTTCATCTGAAAAATAGCATCAAAAGTCTGCCTTTCTGCACTGAAGGAATTAAAACAGAAGTGAACAGTACACTGCAATTGTAGAAAAGTAAGCTTATGGGGCCTAGGGACTGAAGAATTTATCAAGGGACCAACTTCTCAACTGAAATTACCAATTTATAACAAATAGCTTGAGCCTGAGTAATCTGTGCCTCAGTTTATCCATCTAGAATGATTCACAGCTAATGATCAGGTCCTGCCAAAAATTACAAAATAAAATGTGTGGTCTTTATTTCTGTAGGATCTAGGGGGAAACTTGGGTGGAGGACCCTCTCCCTTCTAAGTGCCCTCTGAATTCCTCAAGTACCTCTAATCTATAAGCACATCAAAAGAAAGGTCACAGCTGCCTGATTCACCACACAAACCCCAGTACCTGGCTCAGTGTCTAGTACACAGTGCTCAATTGTGTTTACTGAATGAGTACATTAATTATTTAAATAATACCACCTCTTTCAATGGGAAAAATATGATCTATAACCTCAAATGAAGCGTAACTAGTCTTGAAGAAAAAAATGTCCACTGAACAACTTTGGAGGAAGTGGCATTGATCTATACTCTAGGGTAAAGGTTTGACCATGCCAGGTCATAAACAGCCGTGAAACAAGATTACACTTTGACTAATTCTCTTTTATTATTTTTACTATTACTTAGGGCAGACCCAAATAATACAGTTACTGCTCAACAGCATTCCTTCCAAATATAACTGTCATTCCTGCAGAGTAAGTTTCAGAAATGTTTATATATTATCGAAATTAAGTTTCAAAATGAGCTACAGTATCTGGAAAAAGGGGATAATAATATTTCACAGAAACTAATTGGAAACTTGTTTTGAAATAAAGTAGTTATTATTTCCATCATGGAAAGATGAAAGTACAGAGATTTCCTTTTATCTCACCAGCCTAGTATCTTATATTATTTATTCAAACTAAAATTAAAACCTGGCCAAATCCTACTGAGGCATTGCATATCAGTTAGAGATTATTCTTCTGGAAATGAACTTTTGTTCGCAAATTTCATTATGCAGTTACAAATGACTATTATTAAAATGTAACATATAAAACTAAATTGTCTTTTTTTTTCCTGGCCATGCACAAGGTTCAATTTTCTACGCAGTATTATTCTTTTCTTATGCACTTAGTGACATGCTGTCCCTCTGCCCATTGCCTCAGCATCCAGAGAACTCACAACACTCACTCCACTTACCTGGAGCCCCCATCAATGCCACTTTTTATTGCTCTATCCCTTGTACCCCAAGGAACAGACACCAAAGGACATTCTCCACCTGGCAACCTTGCCAAGGCCCATTTTTGTTTTTTCTGTAGACTCAAACTTCAGGTAAAGTGACTGTCTATAAAGAAGTACCTGGAGCATGATGGTGACCCACTTGCAGCTTTCTGAGTGCCTAACTCCAAAGCTCTTTCTCACCCATCCCCCAGGCCTTGCCACCTCCTACTCATTTTGCCTGGAATACTTTTCCTTGATCACCTAACTCTGATTTGTCTTCCAGGTCTCAGCTTAGATGGCACTTTCTCCAAAAAGATTTCCCTGACCTACCTCCCGAGCTACCAGATCAGGTACAGACTCTGTGTTGCCATGGTACCCTGTACCATGTAGCCCTTGCAACTTCTTAACTGGCCCTACCTCCCACCAGATTGTAAGCCCCATGACAGCAAGAATTATGTCATGTAGGCTCACCATTTTTTCACCAGTTCTCAGCACAACGATGGGCATATAACAATCGAACTTTGGATTTAGATTCAACTCTGGTATCTGGCCTCTGGGAAAACCAATTCCCCACTCAAATTCCAAAGAATACTATCTTTGTCTGAAATTAACTTTGTGGTTCACCAGAGTTCTCCTTGCATCTTCACCCTGAGAATTCTAATTTCTCTTCTGCTTATTTCCTTCCACTCCTGGAAGGTCCTGCATAGCATTTTCAGGGTTTTCTCTTCTGGTCCATCTGTTTGAATTGTGATCATTAACCAGTTTTTAAACGTGGCCCTACTTTTTGGGTTCGTCACATTCATCCCATATCCTGTATGTCCAGATCACCTTTTACTTAATTTCCACTCTCTAGTCTACTCTTTACCTCTCTCTAACTCAGCAAAGATGAGGCTTGGTATGTATATGTTAAGGAAAGACTAAAAATGTATCTAGGCACTGCATGGATTTTTGCATAGACTATGATTTTAAGAAACTTCCAGTCTCACTTTCAGTGCATCTACATGACCCCTGCTCTTGACGCTGCTCAAATTTTCCCTTTTCCCCAGGACAGTGACACTCGTCTCCCTACAATCCTAAAAAAATAGCCTCCCACCCCAGTTCTGAAAGCCACTTTCCAATCAGCTCAACCTAGCTTTCCCCTCTGCCTCTGTGCTGCCAATAGGTCCTTTTCATCACAAGTTTCTGGGTTTATTTGTCTGTTGGACCCTCATTAAAGGAAGAAATAAGGGCAGTTTTCCCAGGGAAAAGTCAATGAGGTCATTTTTGCACAGGCTGTATCTTGGTTCATAACTTGATTACATGTAAAGAAAGGAGCTGATGAATATTGTTTACCTTTACTCTTACTGTTTGCATCATTTGAGGTATGAAAGGACCAATAAATAATGCCAATTTCTCAAGTTAAAAATATATTGAGAAACAAGACAAGAGAGACAGACAAATACAGATCAAAATATCAGTTTTATTATTATTATTGATAAAACTGATTTGAGAATTTGGCTTGATGTCTGGGCACAAATGAACTTGCTAGTATTACTTCTCCATTAGGCAGATTTACCCACCAATCACAAGCTTCACTACACTACTGTAGAACCCTCCCTACCCAGGCAAGGGCTGCTTCTGTAAGTTTCCAACATGTGTCAGTATCCTGTAGAACGGAGACCTCCAAGAAAGAAATGTTCGAGTTACTAAACTAGGTTTAGTTCTTCCTTGTATTACAAAAGACCAGAAATGTGATGATTGTTATGACAAAGGAAATCCATCATGAAAACATAAAAGCAGGGGAATGGAGAGTCCCTCCATACAGCAATCAGTCAAATTTTATCAAAGCTTCCACCAAAGTCCCTAGTATGAGACAAAGATCTAATAGCTCAGAAATCCCTTGGTTATTTCAAGTTTACCTTTTCTTATTGTTATGAAACAATATTTTAGGGTTCCTATGAGGTGTTATGGATTTGTTTGGCCTAATCTGGAACCAAGATAAGTTTTCCTTGAATATTCGAACTACGCTAGAAGGCTTGGAAATGGGTGTACTGGTTACTTGGATTTCCTGATTAGGGAAAAAAAGATCCTTTTTTTAAAAATTACAAACCAGACTCAAATGACAGTCTTTATAAAAAAAAAATTCATCCATTTATTTTGCTGCTGCCGTAAGTACACTAAATGTAATTTAATCTTTCTTTGATGAGTCATGGTCTTTGAGAGACTCATTTCACCATTATTTATATCAATTCTTACTGTTTGGGACTAGATACAGAGAAACACTGATACAAAAATTGGATTGAATGGGCCCTAACCACAAGACAAACTGTGACTGGACAGGGAGCTCTCTGATGAGATCATACTTCTTTAAATATATTTGAAAGATGATAGCAGTACATTAGAAATGATGGTGGTGGTAGTAGTTGTGATAAGCACTTACTATATGCCAAACACTATGTAAGCCCTTTATGTGTATTAAATCATTGACTCTCAAATCCTAGGAGGTAAGTATCATTACCTCCATTTTACAGATGAGGCAAATCAGGTTCATAGAGGTTAAATAACCTGACCATGGTCTCACTGCTATAGGAAGCAGAACCACCAGGATTTGCCCTTGGACTATGTGGTTCCAGACCCTTCATTCTGCATGCTAAAACAAGAGAAAATGTGCGTTAAGAATATTGAACTGAAAAAACATGATGGGAGAGTAAATCCCTCAATGCACTGTAGTGAAATATGCTTATATGAAATATGCTTAAGCCTTTCATCCACAAACTCAGAATCACACATATCCGTTATCAGCTACAATCAAAGTAAAAAGGGTGAACCTAAAAAACACACTCATTGCTTGAGGCACATGATATAACATTAACAAACAACAAAGGGAAAGTCATATATCTCAAGTTTTCTTGTATTTCCATCTTCTTTATCAAGGAGAATGATCTTTAAACTTAGGAAGGTTGAATAAATGTAGTTTAGAAGGAATTGAAGTATGAGATAAGTAAGGTGATAGCTAGAGACCATCTTGTGGTTTTAAATGAGTTCAAGTCTCCAGGCCTAAACAAATTACATCCCAGAGTATGAGAGACTTTGCAGATGTAATCTAAGAGTCACTGTCAGTAATCTCTAAGGTTTCATAGAGACTAGAAAAGGTATGAGGCAATGGAGCTAGAAAAATAGTATTCCAGTTTTTCAACGGAAGAAAAGAGGTATATTCCATGATGTGCAGATCCATACTCTAATTCTGAAACACAGTAATATTCTACAAGTTAGACAATTTGTGAGCCCTTAGAAAAGGAAATGGTAATTACTAGGAACCAGGATGAATTTACTGGGGAAAAACAATAAAGATCCTGTATGCCTCTTTTATGTAGGTTTAAGTACTGGTGAAAGTGGGGATGCCATGCATACCGTGAGAGGTGTGAGAGCAACCTGGCTGAGGCTCCCATAACACTATGGGTCATCAGTGTTGATTTGGATGATCTGGCTGGCAGATGGGATCCCCTTTGCTTTATATTCCATGAAGTTGCACATTTTCTCAGAGAGAAACACCAGAGAAAGAAAAGCCTTCATACAAATAAGGGAATACAAATGCTGTGCCTCCCCAAAGCCCCCAAACAAGTGCAGATACATCTGTAGTTTACATTAATTAGGTCAAGCATATTTACAAAATCTCTTAATATTCTTGGCACCTGATGGGTAAGACATTGTTTTTAAGAAAATGAATGTCTCGTTGAACATTCATACCAAAACCGCTTGAATTTATGAATCAATGTCATTCTAACTAGAACTCTTCCCTTCAGAGAGTTGCATAGCTCACTCCCTCCAACAGGACTCTCCCCAGTCTCCTTCGAGAGGACTTTTCTAATGATCTAAGATAGCATCTGCCCCCATCATACTCTGAGTACTTTGTTTTATTTTTCTATATAGTTCTTGCAATCGTTTGACGTCGTATTACATATTCTAGCTCTTACTACTATCTGATGTTGTATCACATACACTATGAGATGTCTGTCTGTATGTATATATGTATGTATTTATGTGTATGTATATGTACATCTTGCAGAGCCAACAAATTCTATGTGAATGATGTGCGTACACTATATGGTAGCCCTGTCCTTTTGAATGTCAGCTCCATGAGGGCAGGGATTTTGCTGTCTCTTTTTCTTTTTACCATTATAACCCTAATCACTAGGATAGTATTAAAACAAAGTTGTGTTCAATAAACATTTGTTTCTCAATAATATTTGTCTAATTAATGGATGTCAACCTGGAAAATGGTTTCTAGAGGCCATATGGTTCTGTCCTTATCCCTATCCAAATATTAATTTTGACTTAGACAAGGAGAAAGGAAATAATAGAACTGATTCTGAGTCCATGTCACAAAAACATTTATTATTATTATACCAAAACCATCATTTATTCAGCAATAGGTACTTATATTATTATGAATGCTCACAACAAACCTAAGAGGTAGAAATTATCATCTTCATTTTGTTGTGAGAAAACTGGGCTTGGGGAGTTCAAATAGCATGCCAAAGTCAGACAGCAGGTACAGGAAGCTGGGATTGAAAAACAAGATCTATATCACTGCAAAGTGCATGCTTTTTTTTACAAAACTACGATAACACTTACAAAAACATTGAAAATCTACTTAAATTTGCAGCTGACAGGAAAGCCAGTACATTAGATGAAAAATCAAGATTTTATAACAGTTTGACAGATTTGAATAGCAGGTCAGAATTCAAAAAACATATATATTGGGTATAAAGGTAAAGTCTCATATGCCAATTTTAAGAATCAAATGCACAGGTATATGGTGTGGGGAGGAAGGGATGGGGGAAACACACATTTATTTGAAACAGATCAAGTGATATCAACTGACCACAAGCTCAGTACAAACCAACGTTAAGATGTGGCTGTCAAATGAACTAAAGTGATGTTAAACTGGATTATCAGAGACTTCTTTTAAAAGGGAGGAATCCAGTTCTATTCTGCAGAAACTAGACTAGGAAAACCACAGCCAAAGTAGAGTGTTAAGGCCTCTAGAATGGTGAAAATTTTGCTATGAACAAAAGGATTAAAGGGCTTGGTGAAGCTTAGCCAGGAAGAGATGAGACTCATGGGAAATAAAATAACCATCTGCCTATATGAAGGACCATCACAACAAACAAAAAGACATTCTCTGTTGATCTTGATGAAACAGGTTTGGCTAAAGATACAGGGCTTACTAATAATTAGACGCCTTCTGAGTTACAAACTCCCAATCTATCAGGGAAGATATTCAAGCAGAAGCTACACGATAACCTGGCCCAGGTACTTTAGTATCTACCCAAAGGAGTGTGAAATTCAGTTGATTTTTGTGTGTTTTTGTTCAATCCTTCTTTCTACATACAGTGACATTATTTTCTGAATCCCAAACCAAGACCTGTGGTCCTAAAAGGACATTTGTGTTGCTTCTTGATTTAAGACAGTCCAACAGATATAAGCTATTAGCCCCCAAAATATTGAGTTTCTGGGAGATGTTAATGATTGAAATAATGGAGAAAATATTTGACATTGGGACTTTTTTGGAAAAGGGAATCTGTAAAATCACTCTAAGGCAGGCATTTTTCTCTTTTTGAGTACTCATGTTTTAACCAAATAGGCAGAAACTCTTGGTTAGAGTTCACTCATTTGTTTCTAGCACAGCAAGTTTTCTTCAACTATGGCCTCTTCTTCCAAAAGCTGGGAACCAAAATATATAAGTAACTACTTCAATTCAATCAGATTTAGAAAACCAAGAAGCCCTTGGAAAAGCTTCTTGGAACACAGTAAAACTCCAGATCCTTCTACAGAAGCTATCCCAACCCTTCCCTCGTGATATCACTTTCACTTTTGTGGAGATGCTCTAGTCTGTGCAGCTTATCAAGGTCCCAAACTATCCTGGTTCCTTCAGCCTGGACCAGAGTGCCTCCCCACCAGCTCCCCACCCTGGAATTCTTGCACCAAAAGTGGGTGGGGCAAAAGAAACACCATCCCCAGCCTTGGCCAAATCTGGCTTCTCTCCTTCACCCACAAGAACCAATCAGACTAATTAAGATATTGTAATTCCAGATAGCAGTCATTGGGTTGATATCAGCTGTTCCCTATTAGACACAATGTTCTTTTCAATAGAGTACTTTGCTTCACACTGACAGTCATTTTTCACCCTGCATGGCAGAATTTCAAAGCCAAGAATCCTGTATTACACAATAAACAAACAAAATTAGACTCAAAATTGCCTTTTTTGATATTGATGTATTAATCAACTCCTCAGGAAAGCTTCTAAACATTTTCAATTACATCAAAAACAGGCTGGCAACATTTTTCAACTTAAAAAAAAAAACAGGCTTAGTTAAAGGTTTGTTTTCTATTCCATGGATACTCTATTACATATTTGCAACTGTTTCTGTTTTAGGACAGATTGATTAATAGCATCAGTTCTAAAATCCCAGCATGACCACAGGGGAAAAAAAAAAGTATTTCCATCTGTGACCTTCATTAACCAAGGCAGATACATCTATTTCGGTGTTTGCTTCTTCCTTCAGCTGCACCCTTGGTTCCCTGCATCTCTTTGAGAGTACAGGCTTCACTGTTGCCATTGAATGCTAACTACCGGTCAGGTGAACACTCTAGAGATAGAAGGCAAATAATAGACCAAACCAGCCCAGGGGAAAAAGTTTTAATATCCCAAGACCCAGTCTCCCTCCTGTACTTTATATCTTACTTGACTGGGCAGCAAAACTGGCATTTGAAATAACAGTGAAATGACCCTGAAAAACAAAACAGGAAGTAAGGTATAGTCGACAAGGATGTATAAAATAAAATGTACACTGGACAATTAAATGCTTAATAGATTAGATGATAGCAGAAGCTAAAGTGCTTAAATTATGTCTGCTACTTTAAGAAGTGGAAATCATAGGAAGAATGTTACCAAGACAAGTAAAATGTTTACACACCCTTCCCTAAATGTATTCC
This sequence comes from Camelus ferus, assembly GCF_009834535.1. NCBI lineage: Eukaryota > Metazoa > Chordata > Mammalia > Artiodactyla > Camelidae > Camelus > Camelus ferus. Next base: position 55,018,753 of record NC_045704.1, on the reverse strand, counting down.
TTAAGAAAAGAGCTTAAGACTGCTCCTGCTGGTAAATGCTTAAGTTTTTCTGTAATCTTTATCTACTAGCTAAAACTGGCAAGTTATCAGGAATTACTGAATCCCTGCAGTTTACAATGTGTGCCACGTACACGAATACAAAAGGAAGGGGATACAAAAGAATTAGAATACAGAAGACCTGCTCACAAAAAGGGCTTACATTACAGGGTAGAAACTGGACAAAAACACTTACAAAACATGTAAGAATATTCTGAAATGTGAAAATGAATGTGATCTATTACATAATTATATGAGGCTTTATGTGTCCCTGCACTGGAATTTCACCTCTCTTATTGAAATGAAACACAGAATCTGAAAGCTTTCAGCACTTGAAGGAGTTTCTCCCAGAAGATAAAGGGGCTGATCAAATGACCACCCTGGGATTTTTCTCACACACACATACACACACATAGAATTTTCTTGGCACTCCTTAATACAAATGAGACACTTAAATTTTCAAAAAGACTTTTCTATTTCATTTTGCATAAAATGCATAAAAAGAAGTCAAGCATACAGAGTCTAGCACAATAGCTACATAAACCCCTTGGCCCTCAAGAATATTCATATTCTTATTTCCCAAAGGAGCTAGTGATTCAACACTAATCTGAGGCTGTGGGCCTCATGGATGCCATTAAAGACAGAATTTTTAGGGTCTGTCCTAATATTCTCCAAAATTAGGGATGACTCTCAACTCCAGAATAAACTGTAATTTGATTCTTTATATCAAGATGGAGAGGAAATTTCAGGATGCCAGAAGACAGACTCTCACATACTTTTACTTCCTATCAAATGAAATACCAAACAATATCTCAATATTATTCATACTAGTTCCAGAACTCCTGTCTAAAAGTAAAATAGGTGTTAATCATCCAAAGTTGGTATTGCTCAATTAGGGAGTGAAGCAGAAAGAAAAAACACATTTCACTCCTACTGGTGAGTTTCTGTAGGGATCGAACTGGAGGAAGGTTTCCCAGAAAGTAGACAGAGTCCTGAAAAAGGCATTACTTGTCTATACACAGAAATTGAAAACCCACAGCAACATCCTTCACACCTTTGCTTTTCTTATATGGGATAGGAAAGAATAATTTCTTCCCAGTCGCTGCAGATGAACCAACAAAAAGTACTGGCAAGCAGGTGTTCTCCATTAACAGGCTTTAAGCAGGCATGTCTTACGCTTTATGTAGGTGTTTCTTTTTTCTCCTCGTTGTAAATACATAGCAGCCTATCTACCAGAAAAGGGAATAGGGATTTTGTTCTTCGATTAAGAACAATGATCACAATCTATTAGTCTCTGTAACACCAGGAAAAGAAGAAATCACTACACATCAATGATAAGTGCTCAGGCCCCACCTAGGGACTTTCCTAAGGGTCTCCCAGAACAGGCCCCTTTGTGTAGCTCGCTCACAGTTTGCTTTGCCTAGATAACTGATAAACTACCTGACTATACATTATCATCGTCAACTGAGACCTCCCATCATTTACATTCATGGTTTGGTAGCTAATGGGTCCAAAGACAAATATCTTGATGAAACCACATTAAAAGGAAGAGTTACTCACATAGTAAAGGGGGATGTGACTCTGTCAGTGACCATACACAGTACATGTGTAAAGGGATAGTAGCCAAAATGGAGTGTCTTATTCAGGACTGAAATGAATTGAGTAAAACTTTCTAAAGGTGGTGAGATCTCCCTATAGAAATGACCATTATCCAATTGTATTTCTTATAAGGCTCCTATAAATTGTAACTCTGGTGATTTACATGAATCAGTTAACATCTATGTCTAGTAATCACCAGCAGGAAAATTAAATATATCTGAAATAAATGTCATGTTAACTTTCTGTTTCATTTATCACACTAATCCCAACATATGTTCAGTCTTCTTAATCTACAGATGCTATTACATGATTCTGTGCTCATGACTTAAAAAAAAAAGGAAAGTTAACTTTAAGACATCTAAATTAAACATTTTTGTTAGGAAAACAGTATGTCAGTTCAAAGGAGATGGCTGTGCTAATGTAACAAAAGGTCTACAGCATTCCTTACACTGAATGAAGTAATCCCCCATTCAGGTTGGCCCCAGAATGATGGTACCCAAAGAACTTGACAGAGGAAATAAAATTTCAGCAAAAATGGGACCCTATGAGATTAATAGCTTTATAATTTAATATTTACATGATTATACCTAAAACACTAACTCAAGGTATAATGAAATGTCACTGGTTAATACAAGTTTAAATACTTACAGTTATCAAGATAGTGGTCACTGACAAGTTAAACTGAGAGAAGGGGCCTGTGCTATGTCTGGTCCTGCCGAGCAATTTTCAGACTTCAGCATATTCTGGCAACTATAATCAAAGAACACACAGAAACTAGAATTATAATTATGAGACTTTACATTGTAACAGTTAGCATGCTTTCACTGAAAATAGTAGGAAGCTGAATAAAACTGGCTGTAACAGTAACTTTTATCACAAAACAAGATGTCCAGAGGTAGAGTAGTTCCAGTGTGAGTTCACTTGGTAATTCTCCAACATCAAGAAGGACCCAGGCCCTTTCTATCTATTCTCTCTGCCAATGTAAGCATGTTGGCCTGTCCCCTGTGGATCCTCCTCAAGGTCCTAAGATGGCTTCTACAATTCCAAGCACCATATAAAGATGATAACAATCAGAGGCAGAAGTGTCTCCTTCTATGCATAAATTTTATCCAGAAGCACCCTCCTCCCCCAAAGACTCCCATCTTAGCCCTCATTGACCAAAATTGTGTCACAAACCCATGTCTAAATCAATCACTGAAAGGGCAAAATGTCTGGTTTGGACTATTCAAAATTCACCACCCCTCAAGGCTGAAGGGAACTCCAACTTCCCCCAAAGGACATGGCCACCCAATATTTGAGAAAAATTCGGGTTCTAGTAGCAAGAAACAAGGTTAGTGGAGTAGGTGCCCTAAAGTGTCTGCTACATGTACCTAATAAGAATAGAAATAGAGCTTAACTCACGACACATGGCTCAATGCATAGAGCTGACACTGAGTTTAACTGCTGGACAGTATCATAGATCTAAGATTAGCCATTGTTGCTATAGCAGTATGTCTTCACAGAAAGCTGCAAAGATGTGAATCTCTCTTTAAAAGGCAGTAAGTGATTATAATTGAGGAACAAATCATTGCTAAATCCATATCATCTACATGGACCCAGAATAGATATTTCACTTTTTATTGAAAAATCAAGAGTTCCCTTTACTGGAAATTTCCGTTCCAATGAGTTTCCAGGAACAGTTTCACATTCCAGATGTGCATTTGTAATAAATTTGTGTTGGTTAGTTGGACTCAATTTATCTAATGAGCCACTAAAGTGGTCAACTGTTATGTAAGTTAGGAATTGTGGATGCATTAAAAAGTAATTTATTACATAAAGTACTACCTGATATACTCAGACATACATCATTTAATTTTTTCATTTCATTCCAAATTCTTCATTTATTACATGGTCATCTCTCATACAGAAAAAAAAATAGTTATGATACTTGGTAAATATGTGTTCTTTTCTAAAATATTTAATTAATTCTAATGAGAAATAACACTAATGAACTTAATGAACTATTTTTAATGCTATATAAAATATACTTAAGGGATGTCAGGAGAGATAATGTGGGACAACTGTAAAGCAATCAACTGAGAGGTAAGAAACATGAATTCGAATTCAAATTCTAACCTCATTTATTCAGTACTCACTATGTTCCAGGCACTGTACCAGGTACTTAACTCATATTCAGTTATTTAATCTTCATAATAGCCCTCCCAATATGCCCTCCCATTTTCATATGTGGAAACTGAGGCACAGAGAGGTGACATAACTTGCACAAAGTCATACAGCTGATAAGTGGTAGGCAGACTGGGACTTCAGAGCCAAAACACTTAATTATGGTTTAATGTGATTTCTCTAGTCCTGGAATTGCCACTAGTTGCTTGGAGCCACGGTTTCCTAAGGAGTTAAATAAACAGTTGAACAGAGATCTTTAAGAAAATTTCCAGCCCTAACACTTAAAATATAAGCTGTGACCTTACAGAATCTTCCTCTGCCAAATGCTTTATATTAAAGTTACATTAATCACTCGTGTCTGGACACTTACTTTCTAGCAACAATTACAACATACTCCAGAGGAAGAAATAACTAAAAAGCCAAATATAGTACTAAGTCACAGGAAAGATACATCTTCTTGAGGAGTAAGGTTGCAGTTTGTCAAATCATGAATTGCCCCAGACCCTGGTATGAGACCTACCTAGGGGGCAGCCAACAGAACTGGGCTTCCTACAATAAGGCTTCTGAATTAACTAACAACCTCCCAAAGCATGTACATTTCCTTACATTAGACAGTGGAAAATTCTTCCCCTTTCAGAGTAAAAAGTCTCCCTTCTCTCTGAACCTCCCAAGGGATTTAGAATTGAATTATCTCAAACCATCTCACCAAACATAATAATAAGTATTTGTAAGATTCCTCAAAATATCTCTGGAGTATCCAGACAAAGAGTAGAGCTATACATTTCCAGAAGAATTAATACTAAATTTATTTCTCCAACACTGTGAACTACCCACTAGAGTGACCTACTGTTCAGCTAGTCTGAAGAGCAAATGTTTAGATCTAAATGATTAAAGCATTGAATCTCACTTTAATAATACAAGCAAGATTGGAAAGTATCTTCCTGCAGTATGTGAAGTAGTTCATATTTGTTACTACTTTTTCTCTGTGTGTCAAGAGGGACATCAAGTTGTCTAAGCTCTAGAAGACTGTCTGTCAGGGGCACTTTCTCAACCTGGTCTGTGGAGCTCCTATGATCCCTTGATGGGATAGATAGAGCAAAAGAGTGCAAAAGAGAGAAAATTTCAAAACACTCATTTTTTTAAAAATCACTTGAATAAATTCAGCAAATTTTGGTAAGGATCAATTTTCTTTGGGTTACACAGTTTTCTTTTGGGTACTCAGTAATATCTCAATTATCCCCAGTAGGTAGGGATATAACAATGTTTTGAATACAAAAATAATTTATGTATCATGGTGCTTTTGTGTATATAGGTGTTTTGTTACATAGACTATTTTGCTTTCCTGTTGCATTCTTTTTATGTTATATAATAAAGTTAATTTGTTATTCCTGAACAACAACAACAAAAAAGACCTTAAAAAGCCGAAAGCACTATGAATGCCAAGGTCAAGATGTGAAAAATAAACCTGCTACAGTATGCAGGACTAATCCATAACAAATTTTTTGAGGATACTTATAGCTTGTTTAAATCTATGATTTGAAATGTATTTCGAATAAAAGTGCTGGACACCTCTATTTCCATACAATTTTAATCTCTTTGTCTTTGTTTAGATAAATTAAGAAGAGTTTTATGACATTTTCCACCAAGAAAGAAAGGTTAGGCAGCTGGATAACTGCACAGAAAGCCACTAATGACAAGAACCAACTGCTTGTTACTTATATGTTTCTGACATCAGAAAAGCATAAAGTCTTTTTGGGTTGTTTCTCCCCTTAGTCCTTCAGGCCAGTCAGATTCTACACACAAGGGGGGAATGAGAAGAATTACTACTCGGTCTCGCCTGAGCTATTGAGTTTATAGTAAAAATTAAATAAAATATAGTAAAATAAAATAAAGTAGCTACAGGTAATTTGGATGTTAAGCAACAAAACAATCACACAAGTATGAACTGAAATAACAAAACTCATTCTGTAACAATGAGACCTTCAGATTCAAGTGAAGTGGAATGATCAGTGAAGTGCATGGGCAGCAGAGTCCCACCACCTCACTTCCAAGCCTGGTCAGCCTCTTCCCTACCTCTGGCTATTTAACTTTCCTAACTCATGTTTCCTCATCTGTGAAATGGGAATACTCACTACAAAGGGTTATGGTGAGAAATAAGTAATCAGATTGAAAGCATTTCAAAGTGTGTGGCACATAGCCAACATTCTATAATACATGCAAGCTGCTACTGTTATTAACCTAGGAGTAAGATTATCCAACTGAGGGACAATATTTGGACAGGACATCCTGATCTGAGAATGTCTCTCATTTCTCATATTGACATAATTTATTTAAGTTCTTCTTTCATGAATTCTTTTGAAAACTTAATTCCACAAGTAATATACATATATCTTATAAAATAAAAAATACTGAAGGATTAACACATTGTAAAATTACTGTAACTCAATAAAAAAAATGTTTAAAAAAAATACTGAAGGACAGGTTAAAGTCAGAGTCCTACACCCATCCCCAATACCAACTGTGATTATTCTTACTTTAAAAGTAACAACTGTTCTTGGTTTGGGGTATATGTTTCTATCCCTTTTTATGTTTAGACAAAAACAGATGTAGTTATTTACAATTTTTTAAATAATAATTGAATGTTATAAAAATTATTCTATTACTTGCTCTTTCACTTAACAACATATTCATGATATCCTTCAGTATATATTAGATGTGAATATGCTATTGACATAAATTTAATATTAAATTTTAAATGAGACAAATAGGATAAATAATGAAAATAAGGACATAGTGTTCGCTCACCATTTTTTAACTTTTGAGAGTGATGATGGCATTGTGATTATGTTGATTTTTTTAAGTCCTTTACCATTTAGAGATATTTACTGAAATATTTACAGATAATAATATGATGCCTAGGACTGGCTTCAAAATAATTGGAAGAGGAATGGAGAGAAGAAAACTAAGGGGATATAAATAAAACAAGATTGGCCATGAGTTAATAATTAAGCTGGCTGATGAGTATACGGGTGTTAATTATACTTCTCTCTATACTTTTGAATTAAAAAAAAAAGTTTTTTGGTTTTTTGGGGGGGAGGTTGGAGGGGTAATTAGGTTTTTTTTTTTTTAATGGAAGTACTGGGAATTGAACCCAGGACTTCATGCATGCTAACCATGTGCTCTAACACTGAGCTATACCCTCCTCTCTACTTTTTAATATTTTTAATATTTAATACTTTTTAATATTTAATAATTTTCCATATTAAAAAAATTCCATATTCTATGCTTAAAATTTATCTACTAAATTCCAAACAGCTATGCATTTAACTTGCAGTAATTAATTTCTGATTAATTTAATCAACAAAACTAATGGTTCCCAACACCCATCCCTTAAGCAGCACAAGCAAAAAACAACTTAGCTTCCTTATAGTTTGAATGTTGCTATAAAAATCCAAATACAATAACCAGCCCAAAGAAGCAATATTCACTAATGTTATGGGAGATATTTACCGACAAGTGTAAATTACTATTATAATTACTGCTTTTTAGAGTTCATAAAGAAGTGTTTTCCTTTTTCTCTTATATTGAAATTATAGCAGCTGGATGAAAAAAGAAATTTTTTAGTCTATGTGCTGCCAAAAACTCAAGAAGATGTTGTGTGCTCTGTTCACCCAGATAAGAGGACACACACAGTCTGGACTGCACGAACCAAAACTGCCCTGCTGAAGCCAAGACTTATGCCACTGGAGTAGAATGATTTTTTGAATCTTTGGTTGGTATCTTGCTCTATGCACACCTCAATAGTTCCAAAAAGGCAGCCAAGCCCTTAATATCTTAAAGGGCACAGAACAGAAGCTGCCTGGATTTTACAGCTCTTCCTAAATTCTTGTCAATGTCTACATTCACTGAAGGAGCATGCCCAAGTAGCCTGCAAGCAGATGGGATAGCCAAAAGGGAAGAGGAAATTTTTTCTCAATAATGGAAAGAAGTCAGGATTCAGAAGGTCTAGTGAGACACCGAATCTGGCAAGACAAGGGTGTGGCTGTGTGGTGAACCTAGAGAGGTTGGATGCTTGGCCCCCAGTCCCTTCAAAGATTCATGAACACCAAGCATGGACTAGAAACTGTGGGGAGCAGCCTAAAAGGACCAAGCTAGCTGGACAACAGCCATCTCCGTATTATCCAGTGAGATCCAATGATCAATGACCAGAGCTACAATCTTCACTATGCTTTGGCACCATTTAAAATCCTGAACCTTTGCACAGTATTTGGGACAGGAAAGCCCTAATAAATATATAGATTTAATTTCTGCCAGCTCAGAAGTATGATGAGATTTTACTTAGATTTGGATTTAAGTGAATTTAAAGAAAATAAAAATGTGCAATAATTTTTACAGATCTGGGTTTGTGTTTGTTAATTCACACAGACTACTCCATTTAAAAAGCAACCACACCAGAGGGGGAGTGTATAGCTCAAGTGGCAGAGCACATGCTTAGTATGCACAAGGTCCTAGGTTCAATCTCCAGTACCTCCTTCTATGCTGTAATTAGTAACCATCTTTCACACCTGCACAGCTTTGTACATTTGGTAAGGTGTTTTCACATACGTTATCTCATTTGATCCTCACAGAGTTAAGAGGTTTCATTGGCTCTCCAGCTGTTGAGTAGATGGGCAAGAGCAAGTTACTTAATGGAAGAGACCTCTGGTCACTAGATACTTCCTTTGCTCAGCTGCATTCTGATTCTCTCTCTCTTTTTCTCTCTCACACTCTCTCATTAGGAACAAGAGGAAAATTTTGTTCAACTCTTCCTTTAAAAATATTTGTGCAAAGTTATCATTTGTCAGATGAGTTTCATAGAACCCAATGACAAGGATGAACTGACTTCTACAGGGTTTGCAATTTAGGCTGCCACCCAAATGGTGGTAGTAAATCATGGCCAAACTTATCATAAAACAGGACAAAACAAAGAAACAAACACCTGTAGGCATATCTGAGAAAGAAAAGAGATTATAACACTTTGCAATGCCTTCTTACTATCAGAAAGATTTATTTCTTAAAACAACTCAATAAATATAAAGTTTATTTAAAGAGTATTTTTCTATTGCAAACTTTTAAAGCCAAAGGATTTAACAGAAGTTGCCTCTGAGGAATGGGAGTTGGGAGAGTGAAGCAGGTAAGACATTCATTTTCCTACTAGTACATTTCTATATTTTTCTATTAGTTACAGTAAAAGATATTACTTTTATAATACACTGTAATTGAAAAACAGAGTTTTTTAATCAAAAGATCTAATATCTAATTAGATTCTTTTTCTTTTTATCACAAAACATCATTGCTAGTTCTCTTTTCCTTTTATACCTTACAGGGATTCAAAAAGAAAACCCTTTTTTCTTTCTTTTAATTGTTCACTTTTGTCACAAAAACCCTGCCCTGGCTTGTCCATGTCCTCTAGGCCAGGAATTCCCAACTGTGGCACAAACACTAGACAAGGACTTGGCACCAGCATCAGAATTAAGATTTCACTCTCCATCAACCTACACCATCCAGCAAGTGTGCAAGGCTGAATGCATCTGCCATTGATTTTTTTAGGCACGCTTAACAAAAACAGGTAGTAATCTAGGAGAGTAGGTTTTTTTGTTTGTTTGTTTTTACTGTAAAGTTGTAACAGGAAAAATTTCTCCAAAAGGTAGGATGCATTTTAATGTGTGCAAAACTTACTACAAATAATAAGTAAAATAACAGAGTAGCTACAAATGTATAATTGTCCTTCTAAGAAAAATAATGGGCTTTTTTAATTTTTGTAATGGTGACACTCATATTCTTAAGAGTGGTAGAGGAATATAAAACAGTCAAAGCCACTGATTTGGCTTAGTTAGTAAGTCCCAGCAGCCTCCTTTTCAACTACTGGCTTTGACTTCTGTAAGTTTTCTTTATAGTAAGAACCTGTCGTAGGTAAAGAGAAAACCATTAGTCTCTCCAGCCTTCTGATTTAACTTTTGTTTTGTTCCTCCTTATTATTAGTAAACACACAATTTCCTCTTGAAGAAAATAAACATCCATTTAGGCTGTGGCTTGACTTCTACAACTATAACATGTTCCCCTAACAATTCATTTCCACATTCTTTTTCTTTCTGAGAACCTCCTCCATCCCCCACAAATGTCTTCTAGGTTTAGATATAATAGTTTCATTTGCATAAATTGATCATATTTTTTAATTTTTTCTCCTCACAATCCCCATAGCAACTGGCTTCTTTAGAAACTTTCATAGAAAGTCCAAAGATACTATATCTTTTAACTGAACAGAACATTTTGAAAGAATTAGTACAGGAAAATAAGCCAGTTTCATTACCACATCCTTGGCCTTTCATTTATTTTTTTTCTTTTGTAAAGTAAAAAAAAAGTTTAAATGTCAATTCCACTAGATAAAATTGGTTAGGTATTCTGGGGGCTTATAAGTTATTAAAGAGTGTGTATAATTTTAAAAGATGCTGTCTCACCCATTTTAAAGAGAAGTTTTTCACTTATTCATTCAATAAGTATTCATTGAGTATACTAAGAACTGCTTAAAGCTGTGAAAGATTCAGGTAACTATAAAACTCAGAACTGCCCTCCTGCACCTGCAGTCATGTTAGGTGACAATAAAAGGCAGTGTATAATTAAACACTGAAACTGTAAAACAGCCCTATCAGCATTCAGGGAAAAAAGGGAATCATCATTTTTGGTTGATGTAGAGAAAGATGAAATTTGAATTGGGTTCTGAGAGACAGGCAGGCTTTGAAAAGCTGAAAGAAGAGAAAACATTATTCCAGGCATCATTCCAGAAATAGAAGGCAGTCTGAATATTTACACAGAGAGTAAATATGGAATGTTTAGAGGCATAGTGAGTAGATCAGTTTAGCTAGAGAAGGCTAAATTGAGGCATAAAAATTGAGAGCTAAAAAGCTAGGAGATAAGGCTAGAGGGTAGGTGTAGAAAGCCTTGACCATCAGCCTGGATTTTATCTCACAGGTGACAGGATTAACTACTTAAAATAGGAAACTAATCTAAAAGATATTAGGAAGAGTAATCCAAACGAATGTTTGAGATTACTTTAGGGTCAGACTTTCTCCCTGCCTTGTTTTGTTTTTTCTTCCTCCATTTCCCTACTCCACTTTCAGCTAGAGCAATTTTTTTTAATTCAGTCTCTAAAACCCTCTTTTTATTGAGTTTAATTAACATACAACATTAGTTTCAAATGTAGAACAAAGTGATTTGATATTTTCACTCATTGTGAAATTATCACCACAGGAAGACCAGTTACTATCTGTCACCATACAAAGTTGTTACAATATTATTGACAATATTCTCTCTATATACACTACATCCCCATGACTTACTCATTTTAAAGGTGGAAATTCGTAGCTCTTAATCCTCCTTCACCTATTTAGTCCATTCCCCGAGTCCCCTCTCCTCTGGCAACTACCAGTTTGTTCTCTCTATAAAAACTGTTTCTGTTCTGTTTTGTTTGTTCATTTTAATTTTTAGATTCCACAAATAAGTGAAATAACATGGTATTTTTCTCTGACTTATTTCACTTAGCATAATACCTTCCAGGTGATCCATGTTGCTGCAAGTGGCTAGATTTCATCCTTTTTTATGGCTGAGTATATACATATACAATGGAATATATATATATACACACACATATAGATATGTGTGTGTATATATATATCACACATCTTCTTTATCCATTCATCATCAGTGAACACTTAGGTTGCTTCTATATCTTGGCTATTGTAAATATGCTGCAATGAATGTTGGGCTACAAATATCTTTTTGAATTAGTATTTTCTTCAGATAAATACCAAGAAGTGGAATTGCTAGATCATATGGTAGTTCTGTTTTTAGTTTTTTTGAGGAACCTCCATATTGTTTTCCATAGTGACTGCACCAATTTACATTTCCAGTAACAGTGCATGAGGGTTCCCTTTTCTCCACGTCCTCGCCAACACTTGTTTCTTGTCTTTTTGATAATAGCCAATCTGACAGGTGTGAGGTAGTATCTTGTGGTTCTGACTTGCATTTCCCTGATGATTGGTGATGTTGAGCACCTTTTCATTTGCCTTTTGACCATCTGTATGTCTTCTTTGGAAAAATGTCTATTCAAGTTCTCTTTTCAATCAAGTTGTTTGGGGTTTTTTGGTATTTTGTAAGAGTTCTTTATATATTTTGGACATTAACCCTTTATCAGATACATAGTTTGCAAATATCTTCTCCTATTTTTGATTTGTTTGTGGCTTCCTTCACTGTATAAGTGTTTTTTTTTTAGTTTGACATATTTCCATGTTTATTTTTGCTTTTGTTTTCCTTGCCTAAGGAGATGCTTCTAAAAAAATATTGCTAAGAAGGTCAGAGGTTACTGCCCATGTTTTCTTCTAGGAGTTTAATGGTTTCAGATATTACCTTTAAGTCTTTAATCCCTTTTGAGTTTATTTTTGTATACGTTGTAAGAAAGTGGTCCCATTTGATTGTTTTGCATGTAGCTGTCCTGTTTTCCCAATACCATTTATTGAAGAGACTGTCTTTTCCCTATTGTATATTGTTGCCTTCTTTGTCATATATTAATTATCCATACGAGCATGGGTTTATTTCTGGACTCTCTGTTCTGTCCCACTGCTCTATATGTATGTACCAGTACCATAATTTTAATCACTAGAATTTGTAACCTTCTATAATTTCAAGTCTTGGAGTATGATACTTCCAGCTTTGTCCTTCTTTCTCAAGATTGCTCTGGCTATTTGAGGTCTTCTGTGGTCCCATACAAATTTTGGGATGGTTCATTCTAGTTCTGTGAAAAATGCCATACGTATCTTGATAGGAATTGCACTGAATCTGCAGATTACTTTGGACAGTATGGACATTTTAATGATATTCTTTCAATCTATTAGCACTTATCTCTCTCCATTTATTTGTATAATCATCAAATTCTTTCAGCAATGTCTTATAGTTTCCAGAGTTGAGGTCTTTCACCTCTTTGGTTAAATTTATTCCTAGGCATTTTTTCTTATTGATGAAATTGTAAATTGGACTATTTTCTTCATTTCTCTTACTCATAGGTTGCTATTAGTGTGTAAAATGCAAGATTTCTGCATATTAACTTTACATCCTGCAACTGCACTGAATTCATTTATTAGTTCTAATAATTATTTGCTGCTCAGCCAGAGTGATCTTAAGATTGACACAATTCTATTGTGCAATTTTTAAGTGATGCCATTCTCCCGCTTAAAACATTTCAATAGCTTCACAGCAACTTTCAAAATCCTACCAACTTAACATATGGCCTTTAAGATCTGGCCCTAGCTTGCCACTCTAGACTTATCATTTATACAACACGCATCACTTAAACATCTTTCCATCTGACTGACACACTCCTTCATTCTTCCCACATTTCCCTTTTGTCTGGCATACTCTTAACTCATCTTGAAGTCTCAGCTTAGATGCCACTTCCCTAAGGAAGGCTCTCCAAGCTCCCCAAATTCAGACTAGGTTCCCTGCCATAACTCTTCTCTCTGTGAGAGTACTTAAGAACTGTTCCTTTGTCTGTGGCATATGGACAGGGGAGGGGTAGCTTCCCCAGCATCCACCAAAGGGCTAAGAACACAAGAGATTTTCAAGAATATTTGAAAAACACAGAAGACAGAAAAAAAAATAGGAGTCTATGACTGTTAGATGATCATAAAGTAGTAAGATTTAGCCAGGGATACCTTATGGCAATGGAAAAGAAAGGATGACTTGGGGCACGATAAAAAGAAAGCTAAATGGAAAGTTCACAAACCTAAATTCTACTGAGTTAATGCAATTTGGTTTATATAATTGGGAGATTCATGTGGCTCAGTAGTTTCTAAATCCTGGCTGATCCTCAGAATCATTTAGGATAACGAATAATTTATTTTCAATGTTTTAATTTCCTCTGGTCATTCTGTCATAACTAAGGACGGATGTTTAGAAATTACTTACTTGGATGTCCTGTAAGGCCACTTTCAGGACTAAGTTCTAATTTATCCAAGATAACCACTAACAAGTAATTGATAGGACTTAACTGAATATAAGATCAGAAAGGACGTGTTACACTACTTAGATTTTTAGGCTGGTTGACCCAGAGTCAAAATGTGCTTATAATACTTGCTTATTGAATGAAACAGGGGAGCAGTAAGAGGGAGCATTTTCTGTGAGAAAGTAGATCTGATGTTGGGTATGTGTTTCTCAGCTGACATTCCTTATTTATCCTCCATGGCTGTGTCAATGGAACAGTCTTCTTTCCTGCCTTAAATAGAAACTTGACCTTGGCTTGGCTGTTCTCGCTATTATAATGATTATCTTCTTTGGGTTATAGCACCCAATTTCTCTTTAAAGAATTACCCTCCCCTATTTTGTACAGTCCTATGGGGACTATAAATCATATCTTGCCCTTTCTTAGCTAAGACTCAATGAGATTCTTTCCTTAACTTTGAAAATTGGAGTGTCCTAAAAGCAAAGGTATCAGTTGGTGCTCAGCATTTCTGCAGTGACACTGATTATTGCTTCCTAGACCCTTGGGTTGCCCTGGTTTCTGTCCCTTTAACTTGCCCTTGTTCTTGAGCCTTATTATGAACTACCCAATATCCTTCTAATAAATTCCCATTTTATTTAATAAGCCATTATTAATTTCTGGTACTTGCAAACAACAACAAAACAAACCAACAACAACAAAAACCAAAAGGAAGGAGGGGAGAGGAGAGAGAGGGAGGGAGAGGAAGTCAGAGAGGTAGGGAAAGAGAGAAGAAAAAGAAAAAGAAGATATATATAATTCTAAATTTTCTAGTAGCCTCATTTAAAAGATGAAATTAATTTTAATGCTAGGTTTTATTTAGACCAATGCATCCAAACTATTATTATTTCAACATGTAATCAATATGAAAAATACTAATATTTTACTTTTTTGTTCCAAGTCTTTGAAATGTGGTATATATTTTGCACTTACAGCCCATCTCAATGTAGATACTAAATTTTTAAAGGTTAAGTGAAATGCAGTCCTTCCAAAACAATAAAATGTTACAACAAGAAAATATGTTACACTGCTTAAGTTTTTAAATTTAAATATTCCATTCCTCAGTCACATTAGCCACATTTCAAGTGCTCAGTAGCTACACATGACTAGGCTTACTGTACTGGGCTGCACAGCCTTAGATAACATCAGCTACAAGAGTGAAGAGACGCATGGGACCTTTTCTTGATGTATTTAGTAACTGGAAGGAATTGGAGGTTTCCACACTTCTAACAAACTCCATTATGAAAGGATTCGGAATTGTGTGAAGACCTATTAAAAAAAAAAAATCTCTTCCCCCACAAAGGATGTTTTCTTGGCCGTGTCCCTAAAACAGGTTAACACATTACTGAGTGTGAGACCCAGCATCTTGTTTTCTACAATTCAATAGCATAGAGAGATCAAGTAGTTACTCTCCCTGTCTAGGAGTTTAATTCAAAGTTAAAATGACATTATTACTCTTAAATCACTTCTCATTTATCACATTTTGATGGGTGGGAAGAGACTTTAGGGAACAGTTTTAATTATAAGCATTTTCTTCGTCAAATAAAAATGCAGAATTTTGAGAAGCAGGCTGTAGAATTTGACTTTTGTTCCTCAGGCAATAGTAGTCACTGAAACTTGTGGAACAGGAAAGTGATCATGATGAAACCAGTTTCAGGAAAATGAATCAGAATCCACTGTGCATGCAGACTGGTAACAAAAGAGATCCACAGGGATGGTATGGAGCTTCTAGCATCCTTAGCTGGTGTACATATGATCTTATTTCTGTCAGGACCTGTTTTCCTCTGAATCTGACAAAATATGTGCCTGTCCTTCAAGATCTAGTTCATAGTTGTTTCCTGGATGCAGATAGTCAGAATGGATCACTTCTTCACCTCTGCTCCCACAGAATTTCTTTCAAAATCCCAAACAGAAGTCAAATTCATAGAGGCAGAAAGTAGAATAGTGGTTGCCAGGTGAGGAAGCAATGGGTAGTTATTGTTCAACAGCTAGAGTTTCAGTTTTCCAAGATGAAAAGTTTTCTGTAGATGTATGGGAGTTATGGTAGCACAAAACTAAATGATTGGGGGTGAGGGTATATAGCTCAGTGGTAGAGTGTGTGCCTAGCATGCATGGGGTCCTGTGTTCAATCACCAGTTCAATCACCATTTAAAAAAAAACCAAACAAACTAAATGATTGGAAGGACTTTCCCCAGGCTAACTCCTCCCCTTTCAGATCTCAACTTAAATGTCACACCTTTAAGGGTTTTTCCCTTTTCCAGGGCAAAATGGTTCAGGTGCCTTTGCTATACCCTCTAATGAACCCCATGCTTTTCACATAGGGCTGTTATTACAATTTTAATCTATAGCTAACTTTGTGATGTATTAGTGTGCTAGGGCTTCCATAACAAAATAGTACAGCTGGGTGGCTTAAAACATAAAACTTTATTTTCTCATGGTTCTGGAGGCTAGAAGTTCAAGATCAAGGTGTAGGCAGGTCTGGTTTCTCCTTAGGCCTCACCCCTTGGCTTTCAAATGGCTGCCTTCTCACTGTGTCCTCACAGAGTCTTTCCTCTACACGTGTGCATTCCTGGTGCCTCCCTGTGTATTCAAATTTCTTCTCTTAAGAACAGCAGTCAGACTGGATTGGGACCCACTCTAAGGCCTCATTGTAAGGTCTTTAAAGGTCCTGTTTCCAAAAACAGCCAAATTCTGAGACAAAATTCTGATGAACTTTGAAGGGACACACAATTCAACCCGTTAACATATGATTAGCTCTATTGTTCCCACTTGGTAAACTCTATGACAACTCATCTTATTCTCATTTCAGGACTTTTACAGCTGCTATTCCATCTTCTTAGTACACTCTACCTCCAACCTCTCATACAACAGGTTTTTTTCAACTTTCAAGCCTTGGCACTATAATATGACCAAGAGCATCCCAGACCACCTTATCTAAAGTAACCGTGAAAGTCACTCTATCCCATCACCATTTTCTTTCTGCCATTGCACTCGTCAGAATGTCAGTCCCAGGAAAGGGAGTTCGTGTGTTCCTACACACTATTGTACCTCAGAAATTAGCCCAGTGTCTCACATGTACCACATTGTAATAACTTTATTTACTCCTCTGAGATAACCTGACAGGGCACGGCCATGTTTTTATCAAGTGTCACTGCTTTTATTAATCTCAGCTCTAACACCAGCTGTGTGAACTCTAGTAAGTCCCTTAACCTCTCTGGGCCTCAGGTTCCCTATATATATGATGACAACAATACTTTCTTCAGCGTTCTTAAGAGGATTAAATAAAATAGTATACGTGTGGTACCCAGCACAAGAATTCAGTATACAATGCCTGCTATTGGCTGAAAAGGTATTAGGTTGTTTGTTTTCCAAAGTGTAACACCTGTGAATAGTGTGGAAACTGTCTACAGGTGGAATACAAAGCATGAAAGCTATCGTCTTTGCAATGTTCTTTCAATTCTTTAGGTTAAAACAAAGTCACTTTCTCATGCTTATGTCTCTCCCCATCCTTTCTACTCCACAGAAAGGTCATTCAGGTTGAAGGACGCACACAACTGTTAATAGGGGGATTTAGCACTTTGCCACTGTATTTGTGTAAGTATTTAAAGGCCATTCTGAGGCCACACTGCCTGGGTTTCTCGGCCCCTCCCTCACTCTGGCCTTGGGCTAGTTCTGGAATCTGCCTGCACCTCAGCCGACTCAACTACAACAAGGGGATAATGACCACTTCATGGGCTTATTGTGAATATAAAATGAACTATTACACGTAAAGCGATGCAGAACATGGGAAGCCCGCCATCCACGTGAGAAACACGTGAAAGAAACGGCCTGGGCGGGACGGCCAGTGTGGCAACTGTCCCAAAGTTCTCACCAGCGCGACTGAGTCAGCGGCAGGACCGGGTCCGCTGGGCCTGAGGAAGCCTGGCCGAAGCCCTCGGGGAAGGCAGCCGACAGCTCGCAGCTGCCGGGACTCTGGCCTCCTCCAGCTGCTGCTTCTCTGGAGTCTCCTTCCAGGGGTCAAGTCGCTCTCGCTCCTGCTTCTGAGCCTGCGCCTTCACCCTGAGTTTCTTCACGAGACGAGCGCTCCTTGAGGCGACTCGCGAAAAGCGCGGGCCGCGCGGAGGCGCGAGAAACGGAGGCGGGGCCACAGGGCGGGACGACGCGCGCTACGTAAGACGACACTGAGACGCACGCAGTCTCGCGCATGCGCGGCGGGCCCAGTGGCGGAGCACGGCGCCGGGCGGGACTCAGTATGGCGGCGGAGCGCAAAACTAAGTTGTCCAAGAACCTGCTGCGCATGAAGGTGCGGGGACGCGGGGGAGGCAGGCCAGGCGGCAGGGGTACCCGGTGTTCCCGACCTGCCTGAGGCTGAGGCGGCGGGTGTACCGGCGCACTAGAGAGGTCCTGTAGGACCTCTAGCTCTCGCGTTCATTCATTCACTTAGCTTCTGCTCCGCGTGAGGCAGTGAGAACCAAATTATAAATCTGGCGGATTCTCTCATAAAGCCCACAGCCTGGTAGGAGAAGTAGACACGTAAGCAGGCTGTTAGGACACAGCGTAGTGAGTGCAGTGGTGCTAGAAGCGCCGGAAGCCCCGGGAACTTACTTGGGCTGTCTGGGAGAAGAGACTGAAGGGTAGGTGGGAGGGTGGGGGCCGTTAGCGACATGAACTGAGGGGAAGCGACTTCAGAAATCCAAGAGGCAAACCCCGCCCAAAATCTGTAATTCCCAAGAACTGAGGGTCGTTCAGTATGTCTAGAAGGCAAGTAGCGAGAAATGGGCCTGGAAAAGGAGCCAGTAGTCACTACATGCAAGGAATTTTACGCCAGATTAAGGATTTTTTCCTTTATCTTGTAGCATTGGGAAGCTGTTGAGCACCGGGGAAAGTATCATTAGCTGTGCTTCTTACTTTTCTCTATTTCTTTAACTGTCCTGTGAAGAATACATTGGTGAAAGAAGGACCCGACAAGGGACAAAATTGTAGTCCTGAAGACCAGATAGAACTGATGATCTGGGTTTGTGTTGCAGTGGTGGTGGGAATGGAAAGAATTTTAACAGTGGAGGTGAAATGTGAGTTACGATATATTCAGAGAACCTTTATGGAGCTCTTCTTGTGTCCCAAGTACAGCCTGAATACCAATAATACAAGATGAACAAGAAACATGGTCTGCTATTTATAATCTCAGTCTTTTGGGAGACACAGAAGCATAATGAGAATAAGCCAGTGTTCCTAAGGCTGTCTTAGAAGTAGGGAAAGGTGTTCTTTTATGGGAACAGGCTTGAGAAGCGCTTGGCCAAAAAAGTCAGGGGAAGCCCTAAGGACACGTGCTCCGAGCCTTCCCAGGGGACTATTTTGCCAGGCAGAAAATTGAAGCATGATGTTGAGTAGCAGAGGCAGAAGGCCTGGGAAGTAAAAGGTATGCATTCCAGAAATTGCCAGTGCTTTCCTGTGGTGAGGGTATGGACACAGAGGTAAAAGGATGAGGACCCAAAACACTTTAGGTGCAAAGAGTGCTTTTACATTTGTTTAAAATAATGATAGATTCACAGTAAGTTGCAAAAAATGTACAAGGGGGAAGCCTGTGCACCCTTCATCTCCCTGTCTTATTTCACTCAAGTACAGTGCAAAGCCAAGAAACTGACAGTGGTACCATCCACAGAGCCTACTCAGATTTCACCTTTTTATGTGGACTCCTTTGTGTGTGAAAGAGAGGGTTTATCATGTCTAGATTCATGTAACCACCACCACCTTCAAGATACAAAACCATTTTGTCATCACAGAGTCCCCTTGAGCTACCCCTTTTTAGCCACGCCCATTCCCTTCTATCACCCTAACCTCTGACAACCATGGATCTGTTCTCCATTCCTGTAATTTTGTTATTTCAAAGATGTTATATAAATGGAATCATACAGTATGTGGCCTTTTGAAATTGGCTTTTTTTCACTCAGCATAATTCACTTGAGATCCATCTAGGTTGTTGAGCGTATCAATAGTTCCTTTTTATTGCTAACTGGTATTCTGTGGTATGGAAGTACCCTAGTAGTTAATCATTCACCTGTTGAAGAGTATTTTGGTTGTTTCCAGTTTGGGGCTATTACAAATAGAGCTACTGTGAATATTCTTGTATAACTTTTTGAGTGAATATAAGCTTTCATTTCTTTGGGATAAATGCCCGAGAGTACAGATGCTGGGTTGTATGGTAAGTGCATGTTTATTTGGGTAAGAAACTGTCAAGCTGTTTTCCACAGAGGTTATACCATTTTACTTCCCCTACACTAGCAGTGTAGGAGTGATCCAGTTTGTTTACATTCTCCTCAGAACTTGATGTTATCATTATATTTTATTTGGGAACATTTTTCAAGTTTTGTCATTTCACTTAATAGTCATTGGGAAAGCTCTGATGCCTAAAAATGCTTGTGTTTTTGGAAGAACCAGAATAGAGGGGACAGTAATATGGAACCTGGATAAGGGACAGAAATGGGGTAAATGGAAACCAGTGGAACCCTGGACCTAACTTCTGGGAGGCTCCTGGATGTTTTCTGAATGTATTTTTTTCCAATATTGATGCTTTATCATTTTGCTGCAATTAATTTCTTGGTTTGTTCGCCTGTCCCCTAGGAAATAGTTTTTTTCCCTTTTGCCTCTTTGGGGGGGGGTCATTAAGTTTATTTATTTAGTTATTTTAATGGAGGTACTGGGAATTGAACCCAGGACCTTGTGCATGCTAAGCATGTGCTCTAACCATTTAGCTGTACCCTTCTCCCTAAAGCTTTTGTTTGTGCTAGGGAGAGACTAGCAGCAGGAGTGCTGTTTTCTCCACTGGCCTATTTTCAGTTGAGCTTCTGCAGATTTTAGAATGAAGAGCTGATCAGCATTTCAGAGGATAGGTATGAGTGAAGAATAGGCTTACAGGTACAGCTTGGCTTCAGTCTGTATTTATAGAGCCATTGCAATGCGTCTTTCATCATGCTGATACTGATGAAGGAGACTATCCAGACGCAGTCCCTGCCCTGAAGGTCTTCAGAAGAGACAGATACTCAAGAAATTTAAATGTTGTGAGACTAGTTGAAGTTGCCATGGGAAGCTCCTAGGGAAAAGATGCTGATTTTGCCTGCAGCTGTTAGGGTTAATTTCACATGTCAGAAGGGCTAGGAGTTGGCCAGGTGGAAGAACTTGAGAAGGGCATTACAGATTGAGATCAGCAGGTGCAAAGGCCTATGGGCTTCCTGGGTCAGAGAGAGATTCGGGAAGTACTGCATCTCTCATTTTCTGCTTTTTGCCCCTCTCACGTTCTGTCTCCTACCTGCCTGTCCTGGCCTGTGGTTCAGTCTTCGGCCTTAGCCCTTCCTCACTGGCCATTATGTAAAACTGCAATACTTAATGTGACACTTATTGCGTACAGTTTTTTGTTGTTGTTGCCTGCTTTACTAAATCAGAAAAAAACTAAAATTGGTAAAGCTCTCTCTAAGTCTTCTGAAGAAAGTACACACGTTGCTTTTTGATGTGCTCTGGCAGGTTCCCTCCTAGTGTGATGTTGTCAAGGACGGGGCTCAGCTGCTTGGTTGCCCCACCCCCAGCCTCACTCACAAGATGGGATTCCTGGAGAAATGAGTTTTGTAAGTTGGAAATGTTAGTAGCTGACACTGATTTTATTTTATTTTGACAGTTCATGCAAAGAGGACTGGACTCGGAAACCAAGAAACAACTAGAAGAGGAAGAAAAGAAAATCATTAGTGAAGAGCACTGGTACTTGGATTTGCCTGAGCTTAAAGAGAAAGAGTAGGTTTTTTACGACACTTTGGGTGTTCAAAGGGAAATCCCTATAAATGTGATTCATCATTCCAGTGACATAAAACCCGTGAAACAGTATTTATTCAGTTTCTTGAGTTAGCCTTGCAAATAATTTTTTTCATTATTAAGTCTCCAAGCGTTCTACTTGGATTTGTACATTTTATTTGGTCCTTGGCCGTCATTTATAACATCGTTCTTTTTTCATATTGAGTAAAGGAATCTAGCCCTTAAGTCTCTGGTAGAAACTGGTGACCTTTCATGAGAATCTAATGTGCTCTCTGTCGTATTAAGTTTTGAAGATTAGATATGTACTTCAGGTCTCTCCAGTTTTGTGTCAGTAACAGAATTCTCCAGCTGAGCTTTGTAAAGGCAGGTCAAGAGTTTTTTGTTTACTTCTTTTTTTTTTTTTTTAATTTTTATTTCTAGTACCAGTCCTCTTAGCTAATGTGTGGTGAGTCTGTAGTGTGTGCTGGGAACTGGATGGGCTAAGCACTTTACATCTCTTAATTATTTAATCCTCATAGCAAACTTGAGAGCTGGCTCCTATCATTCCATCCATTTTATAGTTGAGAAAACTGAAACTTAAGAGAGTATGACTTACCCAGAGTCACCAGCTAGTCACTACTGAAGCTTGATAACACACTAGACCGTTTCTCTTCCACCTCTAAGCTTAGTTAGTACATGATAAATAATTTTGAATGAGAGTAAGGGACTCACATCATTAATTTATCTAAATTCTTCTGGAAGCTATTTATCATTTCTCCTTGATGTTTTCCTTACAGTTAGTAATCTCGTGGTTATGGTAGTTTTACTTACACTTTGTCAAATGACTGAAGATCCTGCTTATTATCTTCAAGCACATTTATGTTTTTCTCTTTCCATACCTTGTAATTTAATTTTTTCCTTTTTAACATATTATTTTCCCTTGTTCATTTGGCTGACCTTTTCTGGATCTTTTTGGGAAATTTAGACCTCCTTCCCTAAAGATAGAAAATGTGACCCCCAGGAGGAATGGAAGGAAAGTAATTTCTTTTCTCTGCTTGCTTCTCTGCATGCTTTTCTGTACAGTTTCTCAGAGGAAGCAAGATGTTAGTGAGGAAAGAGAAGATGATGCTGGAGATGGTATGGATTTGGGAGTGGGGCTTGGTAGGAAGAGAAGATTACTGGTAAGGAGCTACAATTTGATTTTATGCGTTGCCTCCAAGTATTCCAGGTATCACTTACTTTTATTGAAAAGCAAGACAGTTTGTATCTTATTTTCAGTATTCTTTCCACCCCACCCCCTCAACACAGCATATTAGTCCCAGAAAAATGACCTTTAGAGTCCTTTCCTAGGGAGGTAAATGTCTCAGTCTGTTCAGGGACTATAGCAAAGTACCACAGACTGAGTAGTTTATAAACGACAGAAATTTGCTTCTCACAGTTTTGGAGGCTGGAAGTCCAAGATCAAGATACCAGCATGGTCATTTGATGTTTTGGTGGTGGCCCTCTTCCTGGTTCATAGCCAGCACCTTCTCACTGTGTCCTCACCTGGTAGAAGTGGCTAGAGATCTCTGTGGGGTCTCTTTCATAAGGCCCTAATCCCATTCATGAGGGCCCCATGCTCAATGAGCTCATGACTTAAGCACCTTCCAAAGGCCTCCCCTCTTAGTACCATCATCTTTGGAGATTAGGATTTTAAACATGAATTTCGGGTGCAGGGGAGGTGCAAAAACATTTAGACCATAGCAGTAAGTTATAACCTTTTGCCATCATTCAGTGTTCTGTTTACATATAGGTATGGATATCAGTTTGGGATGTTGGCAGGAAGAGATGGCATTGTCAGGTTGGGTAAGTAAGGAGAGTATAACAGAGACTACGGAAGTGTGGGCAGGGTGTAGGGAAGCCACTCTGGACATTGCAGCACCCTGGCTTGTGCCATTTCCATTCCAGGCCTGGAGGGTCTGGGGGAGGCAGTGGTTACTGAATCTGAAGACAGGCTGCGTGGAGAGAGCATCTTACAGGAGCTGCTACCTTTATTTGAGGGCACAGCCAGCAGAGGTAATCCCATAGGCAGAGAACTGTTCCATGTATTATATTCAGATCAACCTCCCAAGGCACTGATGGCAGGGGGCAGTGGGAGGAATGGCAAGTGGAGCTGGAGGGGTAAATGAATATGTCCCTGGGGTGTGTGTGTTTTAACACCCCAAATAGGGAGACACTGGATTGGATTGGTTCATTAAGAGCATGGGCTCTGGAGACAGAAGGACCTGGGTTTGATGTCCACCTCTGCCACTTGCTTACTTGTGATCTTATCTGTGTTTTGTCATTTTTATATTATGTATGATAATAGTGCCTGTCACATCCATTATGAGAAGTAAATAAGGTAATACATGTGAAAGCACAATAAATGTTAGCAGTTTATGTATTTACTTATACTTTAGTATCAGGAAATTCACCCACTCTTTTTGCTCATTTGCATTTATGAATATTTTCCTTGATTGTATCATCTGAATTATTCCAGAGGGTTACTGCTCTTTGTGAAATTAGAGATTGCCATCAGCTATATTGGTCTGTAATTCAGTGATGACTGCTAGAGCTATTCAGTGCTCACACCTCCCCTTATAGGACACCCTTAGCCAGTAACCAGGCTATGAAGGGGGATGAGGGATCTGGCTGCTTTGCTTCAACTTGGAACAACTGCAGGGCTTTCCTAACTCCAGAGCTCCTTGTAGCAACTGGGGCCTTAGTGTAGCCATGTTGTAGGTCAACTTCTCCATCTGCCTAATCTTGCATTTCCATAGAGGGCCATCTCCCAAGCAGTACTCCCCAGTAAAACTTCTGCAAGTAACTGTCTCAGAGTCTATTTTCAGGGAACCTGATATAGGATACTTGGTATAAATTCCTGGGGGTAGTTTACCATATCAAAGGTTTTGGTATATTGTTGCCATATTATTTTTCTCCAAAGGATGTGGCCCATTATAGAGAATGTGAGTATAGCCGGTTTAATTGCCCCTTTGCTATAGGATGTTGCTTAAAAGATATTTTTGGCTACTGTGTTTCTTGTGCCTGTGTATCTTGGCCGGGTGAACTTAAGAACTGTGAGATCTGAAATTGACCCTACTTGCAAACTAACAAATGGGCCTGCTGCAGTTTCATGGATACTAGGGGAAGGTATGAGATTCTTGAGTCAGAGACAAAGGACTTTATTACTCACAGCACACCAAGCAGTATGAGCATCACATTGACATCATTTTCCCTAATCCCACTGGGGCTAATGTGGTACCCACAGTAGGTCTGCATCACAGCAGAGAAGGCCTGAGCTTAGGAAACCTGAGTCTTTGATACTGGACTGCAAACAAACTTGCCCTTCGCCCCCAAGGAAGCATTATCTTTATTATACTGGACATTAAGCAAATCTGTGCTTTGCTCTGGAGGAGAATAGCTCTGTCTTCCACAGCTGTTAACTATACACATATCCTTGGAAAGATAGTTTGGAACAAATGGGCATTTAGTGCCTCACTCACAGGATGTGCAGAAATAAGAGGCCCATAAAGAATTGTTTCCTAACAGTGAGTTTTTGCCCTATTTTGCCACGTACATATTATTTGTGGCTTTCGGCAAATCTGTTTTTTTTTCAGTAGCAGTTTCTCAACTGCAAAAATAGATGAAATAGGTAATTTCTTGGATATGTTTTAGCTCTAAAATTATAGATCCTTATCAATAAAAATGGGGAATTAAAATACAAAATGTTTACAGTTAAATTTTGGAATATTTCCCTTATTTGCTAACTCAATTTGTGTTCCTCATCATTGGAACTATGCTTATAGGTAACAAAACAACTATGCTCCTTTTTATGTTAATGTCAAAGTTACCAGGTCAATGGAAACCCATGGGAAAGCTTTCTGAGGAGCCATTGGTCCTGCTATGAATCCGTTCCTGCCATTTAGTTCCATCTTTTGACTTAAATGAATGCTTAAATGCCTGTGTATGGTGCTTTCATGAGGGAGGTAATTTACTTGGGACATTGGTGATGTTTTATCAGCTGCACTCTGCAAGGAACAAGATTGGGCAGTTGAGAGGGAATCCCAAGTTTATGGAAAAGGCTGAACAAAAAGTTGGGGAGAACATGTGCCTGAATTTATTGGTCACAGTAGGAGGGCTGGTTTGATACCAGTTACTCCCTTATGACCAGGAGTGGAATAACCTTCTTCATCTTTATCCAGTGTCTAAGTGTTTTATTTATTATCTGGCATCACTCTCTAGAATGTAACCTCTGCAAAAGCAGAGACTCTTGTCAGTCATGGCTGTCTCCCCAGCTCTAGAACAGGGCCTGGCCCATAGTTTGGTTTAGTAAGTGTTTGCTGAGTGAGTGAATGAATGAGTGGATCTTGAGAAGAAGCAGGGCAGGATTGTCGGACAAGAAACAGTCTGCTAAAGAAGCCATAAAGGCCAAGTTTTTGATTTCCTGCCTTGCTTTATGGTTGATAGCTGGGCTGTGGCTGGATGTGTTCACCTGGGATTGGGGTCATAAACTGGTGACTCAGGGGAGAGCCCCTTTTGGAGACTGAAACATCCACACCTGCATCCTTTTTCCAGGGCAGCAGTGGCCTCTCCGATGCCCGCTGTAATCTCCACTGTTTAGCCCTCCCAGCAGTAGCATCATTTGTCCTAGGGAGGTTTTTTAGCATAATTTTGGTTTGGGGGTCAACAACCTAGCCACCTTTATTTCTGCCCATTTCCCAGTTCTGCTCATCCAGCTCCCCCGGTGATTCTGTGAGATACCTGGTATCCTTACAATAAACTACGTCTCTGCTTAAGTCATCCAGGGTCAGTCATTGTTATTTATAGCTGAGAGCTGCAACTAATACACTCTTCAAGCTGCCTAGAACACTGATTTCTGTAAATTTAATAAGAACTGGGTGGGTAGTGTAATCATCAAAGAAACTTTGCTTAAAGTTTGGAAAATTCCAGTTTATTTAAATACTTTTGGTCTCTACATTGTGTAGGCATTCATGCAAATTAAATGTAGAGTTTAGAAGAGAATGTGCCTCCACCCTGCTGCTCTTGCCTCCTAATGCTTATGTTGGCCAAATTAATCAGTTTTTATTTCTAAACCTAGGTCAGAAATATTACCGTATTTTTACTTGATTCCACTGAGAGCCAAAAGATCTATTTTTCACTTAAAATCTTGACTTTCATTTGCTCTGTTTTGTTATAAGTAGATATGCTATTAATATAGGTTTATTTTCTCATTTAGGAGTTTCATAATAGAAGAGCAGAGTTTCTTGTTATGTGAAGATCTTCTCTATGGAAGAATGTCATTCAGAGGATTTAATCCTGAGGTTGAGGTATTACATATAATTGCTTCAAATTTAAAATTTTTCCAAATGAATTCTTTCTGCTAATAATTGGGTTTAGGTTTTTCCCCACCAGATACCATTTCTCCTCATCATATAGAAAATAGCAAGTCTTCAAATATTTCCATAGCTATTTAAAGAAATTGCAGGCGTTGCAGTCTAGTTTTATGGTGGAATTGAGTAGATAATTTAATATAGCAGTATACAGTCCCTGACAGTGCCACTGTAAGTATTAGAATTTTAGCTCGGGTCCTTTAGAGAAATGTCAGGATTTTATTCAGATGATTCTATTATGAAAAAATATTTTCTGATATCTATAAATGTGTCTTTTCTAATGGAAAAAAAAGTTACTTAAAATTGAGTAATTTGACTTTTTAATGGATAAGTTTTAATCCAAGCTTGTAAATAGATTTTTAAATGAATCTTTGGAAATTTTGTCTGAGAAGTAAATACTCACTTCATAACTGAGCTGTTCATTTTAAGCTTCCTGCCTCAGGTTTGTAGAGAAGCACAGACCTTCATTTCCAAATAATTATTAGAACTACGGCTCATGTATTAAAAGCCATCCTGTCAGGTACTTGACCAACCAAATGGAGGCTTGTGATAGAAAGCTTTTAGCTTTGTAGCTGTCACTTAAAGGCACGGTTTCTCAGCGCTGGTGCTATTAACATTTGGAACCAAATTATTCTTGATGGTGGGGCCTGTCCTATTCATTGTAGGGTGTTGGGCAGCATCCCTGGCTTCTACTCTACCCACTGGATACACATATACACCCCAGTTGTGACAACCAAAAATGTATCCAGACATTCCAAACATTGCCAAAGGTCCCTTGGTGAGCAAAATCATCCCTGGTTGAAAACCACGTGTCTAAGAATGCCAGAAGGAACCACAAGTTAACCAAACTAAATGCTGGAATTTATTTAAAGATTGTAGGTTGATTTTCTTTTTCTTTTTTTCCCCTTTTTTTGAGGGATATGATAATTAAGGTGTTATATTTACTTTATTCAAAATCAACACTACAAGTGTTTTTTATTTGTTTGTTTTTTACAAGTGTTTGTTTTTAATATATACTTTTCTCTCTTTGGTCTGCTTAAAGCTTTAGGAAGAGAAAGAGGGCAGTGAGGTAAAAGAGGGGAAAATATACCAAAGATAATGAGTGGATGATGCCCAGACACTAGGGTACTGGGTTGGCAAGGACTCCAAAGTTTGGCTGGTCCAGTGGGAAAAGGAGTTGATCTGGCCTCCAAATTTGGTGTGGGAGGTTATTAGAAAATGGCTTTAATTACTGGCAGTCTGTAACACTGAATTCATTCTCTCTGGGAGGTTTTATGCTGTTCAACTTGCAGATCTGTCATAAATTGTGAAAAAAGTTTGAGATACTTGGTTATGGAAAGAATAATACCAACTTGAGAGCACTTTATTATAAGAAGGATGTACTTAGAGCACATTTTTTAATATTGTATTTGTTTCTAGTGACACTTGCCATGCGGTCTATTTATTCAGTAAATATTTAGTCTGTACCCGTGGTGCATCAGCCCTCTTGAGACACTGGAAATGCAGCAGGTCTGTGCCCTCACAGAGCTTGTGTTGTTGAAATTACTTTATTTTCACTCTTCTAAATGTTGGGAAAGCTAGTTGAAACTGGTTATTCTTCTGCTTTTCCTTCCTCACCCTGCCTTTGGTATAAAGAAAGTATCGTATTTTTTTTTTAAAGTCTGTCAGAGGGTAACTATCAAGAAAGGTTAATATGAGAAAAAGAGATGGAGGAGAGACCTATGGCATGTAGACATCATGTGGAAATCAGTGCATTTTCCACCCTCATGTGTGGAGCCGAAGCAGTTCCCCCCATTATACCAGAGCCAGCCCTCCAGTTCTTCCAGCAGTTTGTTGCTCCCCTTTCCCAACTACCACCCAAAACTGCATTTAACATTACTCTTGATTGTAGTATTTCTTCCATTTGGCTCAAAGGTGGGAAGTTCAGAGGAAATCTGAAAGTTTACTTTTTCTTTCCCCTACTCACCATAGTCTGTTAGCAGTGTGCCTGCTTTAGATACAACTAATACGATGTATGATCTAAAATACAATTTAAGAATATATATATATGTATAAATGAATCGCTGTGCTGTACACCAGAAACTAACACATTGTAGATCAACTATACTTTGATAAAAAACAAATAATCAAATCAAATCAAATCAAATTTAAACTCATTAACACTAAGTCTAATCTAGCAGGGCTTTGTCTTACTATTTTTTTAATTCAGAGCTGATTTCTTTTAGCATGTTGTAGAATAAAGTATTACAGATAACCCCTTGTAAATTTTGTCTACTCCTGGAGATTCTGTGGCTACTGTTTACTTTCAGATACATTTGACACCAGTTCCTTTAACAAGCTGTTTCCAGCCCTGCTAGCCAGCATTGTTGTATTTTTCAGAAATTAATGCTTCAGATGAATGCCAAGAACAAAGAAGAAGTTGTTGAAGATGAAACAGTGGAGCTCGATGTGTCAGATGAAGAAATGGCCAGAAGGTAACTGTTACCTTGGAACAGCTTTATAATCTGAGCCCAGCATTTGTTGCCTCTCACATGTGCACTGTTTTTGCCCCACGACCTACGGGTCTGCCATTCTTTGAAAGGGGAGTACCCCAGCAGGAAGATGACTTTCTGCTTTCTCTAACATGGCCTGGGGTAGATTCATACCTTTCACAGGCTGGCAGTTGAGGACTCATTTCTAGTACTGCTTCTAATACATATTTTTAAATATACATCTCAACTTAGTTAGGATAATGCAAAAATAAAATACAGTGAAGAATTTAATCAGAAATTCATACATTTTTAAATGAGATGGTTTCTTTTAATCATAGCTTTGATTTTTCTTATTCTCTGTTGCATATTTGGTTTGATATTCTTGACAGGACTTGGTTCCTACCTTTTTTATTTGAAACTGAACTTGTTCTGTGTGTCTTAACAGATATGAGACCTTGGTGGGGACAATTGGGAAAAAGTTTGCTAAAAAAAGAGACCGGGCCAATTACGAAGAAGATGAAAATGGAGACATAAAACCAGTTAAAGCAAAGAAGATGTTCTTAAAGCCTCAAGATTAAAATGGATGCCTTAAGGTATGGCTCAGGGATGCCTTGTGAGAGCACATTTTAGAACACACTGTTGGTTTCTCTGTGGTTATTAATGTTGTAATGTTTATTTGTAAAGCAATGCATAGTTTTGGAAACATGCTGTTTTGGGAACAGATACGTGGTGGATGTTATACATCCTTTGCTTAATGGTATTCATCAAGAATGGACTTTTAGCCCTTGATCTTCAAAGGTATATAGATACAGTGTTGCTTCCTGAAGATTTTTTATCTCAGATTTTTTTAATGTCACTCTCCAGTCCCTGACCTTGAATTGACTCATAAATTAATACCAGTGTTTAAATTGCCCTTATGTTTATATTCTCCTTTAAATTGTTAATCATGTCAAGCCAGTTCGTACATATATTTTAGAATATAATGTCATAAGAATTTATTACATGCAGATTCACCAAGAATAAACATGCCTCTCCAGCCTGAAGTATTTCCATGTTACCAAGTCATTGTCATTGTGTGGAATTATATTTTTTTGTTTAAAGCCTTTAATTAATTAAAAAACAAACAAAAAAAAACTTGTTCTGTAATAGGCATCTGTTTTCATATACTTTTTCTATTCTCATACTTTCAAACAGTGATTTTAGTCTAATTAAGTATTGGATCTGTTATGTAATTAGTAACTTTAAAAAGACAGCCATTAATTTAGAATACGGGGATGTATTAGGTTGAATCATAAGAAATTTCCTTTTTGGGTCAAAAACAATTATCATTTTCTTATGGTACAGCCTGGTAGAATTTACCACCAACTAGACCATCTCCTAATCTGAACCTTATTCTAAGTAGTAAATACAGAACCGCATGGAATTAAGTGTATATTTGTGTCTTTCTGTCCATCTGGAGATATGTACCTAGGACTTCTAAGAAATGCTGATTTCATCTAATCATGTTCCTAGCAATTAAGTGAGGTGTGTGTCTCCTCTCTCTGAATCTCCTCAGGTTTACATTGCTCTGTGACCTCAGTTCTCTAGTGAATTATGAGAAAAGTTGTGAATTTAAAGTTTATCTGGCTCTAATTCATTGTGAAGGTGAGGACGGTGCACCGTCCAGTCCTCTACATCCTGGGGCAGAGCCCCGAAGTTTTTCACAGTGCTTCACCAGCACCACAATCCATGGATTAGAATGGATTCCACAGAATGTCTTACTCACCTCCCTGATATTCTGCACCGCGTCCCATCTGATAGACAATTCATTTCACAGTAAAAGAAGTGGAGCTTGTGTCTCGAATTCACTAGTCTTAGCACATACCCCATCACCCAGAGCAGTGGGCAGTGGAGAATGGTGGAATGGTCCAGTGAGAACGGTTATGGCCCTAGGAGGGGTGCAACACTCCATTATCTTAAAAGTGTAAGTTATGCATTGAATCAATGACAACTCAGGTGGGCCGTTGCTGTCATGTACTCAGAATGTAAGGTCTGGAATCGAGCAGAGACGGAGTGACTCCTCTCACTGTTACACCCAGTAACCCCTCTTGCTTCCTGTCCTTCAATTCTGACCTCTTGTTTGGAGATCTGTGTTCCTAAGGAAGGAGTGCTTCCACCAGGGAAGACAACACTGGTCCCATTAAGACAGAAACAATCTGGTCATTTCACCACTAAACTAACAGGCAAAGGAGTTAACTCTCCTGGCTGGTTTGTGTGATCCTCAGAACAAAGGAACATTTGTGTTGTTCCTACACAGTGGGTAATGGAGAAGGATATTGAACCCTAAGCATTCTCCAGGACATCTTTTTTTAGCACTTCAAAGTCCAATGACAAACTTTAATGGAAGACTACAACCTCGGAGGTGGGAAGGATTTTGACCCTTTAAACAATGAAATCCTGGGTTACCCTACCAGGTATCAACCCTGAGCACCTGAGATACTAGCTGAGGAAAGAGGAAACATGGAGTGTGTAGGAAAAGAATGCAGTTTATTAACTACAGCCTTGCGACCAAATAGACAAACAGGTTACTGAGCAGTTTTACATATTTTCCGTGTGTGTGTGTGTACTAATTTCTTCTCTCTCCTTCCTCTTATTGTGTACATTTTTTTGTAGGGTTAACTTTGCTATTAAGTCTTAAGATGACAGAATATTCATATGGGACTATGAGTAAATTCTAGCTGTAACTGACAGGAGGTGAGATGAATAATGTGACTGTTTCCCAGAAACCGATAAAGTGTCTGCTGGGATTTTGGAAAAAGTGAGAACATCTTTTGTGCAAAGGATGTTTGCAATTTGTTAAGCAGAAATAGAGTTGTTTTCCTTCTGAGTTTAGTTGTGTGTACACGCATACATGCATGCATGTGTGTCTGCAGAGTGGCCCAAGGAACGGACTGTAGCAGATATTAACCTATAGTTTCTCAGATTCAAACACTCTTTTACACTCAGCTTTTGGTGCCAGGCTGGCACTAAGCAAACCCCATTTGTCCTTTGCCAGCTGGCTCCTTACTGAGATCTGCTGATGGAACCCAGAGGGAGATGGCAAGGCTAGAGGAGAAAGAAGGGGCTTGGTCCTTTCTGTCTGCTTCCTCTTTGCTTCCTATTCCTTTGTCACCCACCAAATACCTCTTCACTCCTACAGAGGCTGGTGTTCCAGTCACAGTTGTCGATCCCACCTGTTGCCCCCTTCTCTGGCCTACAGGGCCCCCTCCCCCCCCAGCTCAGGAGACACTGGTTTTAACTGAGCAGCAACTTCTTGCTGGAAGTCTTGAGTTTCAGCTCTCCAGGGCCCTTGCAGCTTCTTAAATTGAACAATTTCCACCTCTTCCCTAAGAGTGGCAATTTCCTGCATGATAACCTTTAATGTTCTTTTTCTACCTTTTGAGGTTTTTAATACCCCATTAACAATTGTTTATATTGGATTTCTCCTGTTAAAAATAAGGATGGCTTTTATCTCCTGACTAGACTTTGACAGATTCAGACTCATCCCAAAGCAGTAATATCTGTGAAATCATGGGTTTGGTAGGGCTTGAAATCCTTTTTCTAATCTGCATTCAGGTTTACAACTCTTAAAGTAAAAATGTTCAGCCCCTCACACTTCCTGGAGGTTATTTCACATCACCAGTAGCTAGCCTACAGTTTTTCGGAGAACATTGCCCAGCACAGTAATGCTCATTGACTCGGTTGCTGAGTCACTAGTGTTCATCTCCTTAGTTGTCGAGCTACTGTCCTCTAGGGCAGGGACTATATCTTACCTTTTTTCCACTTGCCGTTGCACCAAGCAAGGGATGTGGCTCGTAGTAAAGATTTTGGTAAACGTTTCTCAAGTGAAAGTATAAGTGAATGAATGATAGTTGGATAATTTGGAAACCGGTTGGCCTACGGAGTCTGTTTAAACCCTAGTGCTGTGGAAATAATGACCAACCAAATGAGAACAAAGACTTTAATCTGCACTTGCTATATATAGCAAGGGAGTCAGTCACCATTGCTTGTGCTCTGGCAGACTCAAAGGCAGGCAGAGGAGTGGGAAAGCTTTATAGTGGAAAAAAAGGAAGGGTCAGGGATGCCTTGCTTGGAGGCTTTTGGCATGGGGAAACTGAGCAGCCAACTAGAAACAGGGCATCCTATGCAATTGGTTAGGGATGCATATTTTTCTTTCTCTAGTTGGTCCTAAATTGGAAGTAGGGGCAGTAGTCGTTTTGACCATTTGAGAGTGATTGTTATGAAGTTATTTTTCAGCTTCCTGTATTGTCACTAGAGATAACCATCTGACTTCCTGCCAAGTCTGACTTCTAGCAGGCTGGCTTCCTGAGTTGTTTATCATAGATAAATGTTTGATTTCTTGGGCACGTTGCTGCAGGTTATAAATCAGAGTTCTACTTTTATGTGTGGTCTGGCCATTGTCCATTTGTGTATTCAGTCTCGCAGTGCTGAGGTTTATTTCTAATCATACTATAAAATACAAGCATTTGATCATGTCTCTGGGGAAACATGCACCCAATTAAAGAAGACACCACCAATAGGATCAGGGATGTTTGTGACTCTGGCCATAAGCAGGACTATCTGTGCAAGAAGCAGACACTTCAGCAGTTAATGCCACAGAGACCAGGTCCCCAAATCAGGCAATTGAAACCTTTTGCCATCCCAGATCTTGGAGAGGAAAACTGAATACCACTGGCTAATGGAGATAAAATGCAATTTAAAAGGCAATCACCATTTCACTCATAGATGAATAACCATCCATTCACTGTCATTCAAGTTGGCTGATGAACTTTATCAGAGTGGGCTATTTGAGGGGGGAGGAAAGATGTAGCTCTAATGGTAGTTTCAAAAAATTCCCCAGAGAACATCTACTTTTTGCTATGTCTTTTACAAAGATAACAGTTTCCCCTCTTGCCTGCCAAAACACTCCTATATTTTCCCAATCCAGCCTCAGAGAACATGCTGGTACCTTACCATTTGAGTCCAAGATGTATTGGCAGCTTCTTAAAGAGAGTCTGTGATCTGACCTCCCTTCTCCCTGTAGGAATATCCTCACATAAACAGTTTATTAAAATTTTTTGATGGCTCTGTAAATTCTTATAGAACTAAAAGCTTCTCATTGCACAGTAAGTTCTAATTTTAATTTTAATCATTAGGAAAGTCATTAACCCATGAATCTACCTCGTTTAACTCTGTTTGGACACATAAATTATTTGCACAGAGGGGACACCACTTTTCAAACCAACAGCTTGATTTTATATCCTAGAGTTTCCTTCTGACATATTTAGCTTGTTTTCCATGCAGCCCTGTGTTTTCACTTGCCCCAGGAAAAAAGACGTACTGAGTCAGACATTCATTGTAAGACAGGACTCATTGGACTCACTGACTCACTTGTACAGATTTGCACTGTTCTCCCTAAGACATGTTTAATCTGGATAGTATCACTTGCTAATTTCTCTCCATCAGCATTGTTTGGATGATAGGAAAAAACCCTGTCTGCCCATAAGTAGCAGGGGTAACCCTGTGTTTTTGCAAAATTGCAGCAGATTCAAACAAGACCATTCAGGTAATGAAGACAACACTTTGACAAATATTGGCAGACCGTGACTCCCAGTGACTTGTCTTCCTCTTCTCCCACTCATGGCAGGCTCTTACTCCCACATTCCCATCTCCAGCCTCTGCTGTGATCATTGTCCTGATGTCACCTGACCACCTATAACACCCATGTCAAATGTATTCTGTCCTTGAACCTGACACTTCTCTGCTCCCATCTAAAATTCTCATTTAACTTCATTGGAATGGCAACCACCCATTCTTGAAAATGGCAATGACATAGGAACAAGTGTGCCGTTCAGGCCATAGACTAGATTCCGGAGTCTGTGGTTACAAAATCTGAACTGCATAAAGAATATAAAACACAAACCCACCCTTGACCATCAGAGACCCTAGCAGGTATTTAACCAAAAAGGGAGCTGATAATGGTGGATTCCAGATGGTATCTGGAGAAAAATAAAGGAAGGTAAAAGTAGTTGCTTTGATTTCACTGTGAGAGCCATCCAAAAGGTCCTTGTCATTAAACGTCAGCCACGTACCAGGAATATTTCTGATATTACTCATTTGTTTGTTTCTTTAATGAATGTTGAGTTCTGACACTCAGCCAGGCACTGAGTTATGGACTGGGGATGTAGTTTATTATCTCCATTTTTCTCATGAAGAAACTGAGGTACTGAGACATTCAGTAGCTCACCCAGTGTCACACAGCTTTTAAGTTATAGAGCCTGGATTTGATTCCAGATCTACTGACCCCAAAGCTTATGCTATCTCATGTCACATTCTAGGAGGAAACAAAAGAATAGAATTGGGAAACAGGCGTAAAATAACCTAGCCCCATAAGACCCTAATTCTTCCCAACCAGAATCTTTCAGAATCATATTTACTACCTGGCATTTTTTTTAATATTTCCTTTTTTCTAAATTACTTTTTTACAGATGGTACTGGTTAAATTCACATTAACAATCTGTTTTATGATTAAACAGATTAATGATTAATTAATCATTAATTAAATGATTAATTTCATAAATAGAATATTCTCACCATTAGTGATCCCATATTAAGAAAGATTGTACATGTGGATCTATGGTAAAAAAAAATTAGAAAAGCAATTATTTGATGACTGCTCACTTGGAATATAACTGTATGTCGTCACATATTCATTTAGGTCCTATTTATGAAATATTACCCAATTTGAAAGCAGGAACTGTGCTTTACTCTTCTTTGTCTGGTTCCAAGCCAAGTTCCTCATGCAGGGTTTTGCAAAAAGTAAATATTTAAAAGATAATAGTAAATTGAATGAAAAAAATTTTTTGTTTACATAATCTCACATAAATGTTTTTAGTGACTCCTGTGAATTTGTTTAACAAATATTGGACTCCTCAAAGGTTTTGCATACTTCACTGTTTTATGAGATAATTGTGTCTGGAGTCATATATTTACAAAGTCTTCACTTGTTCAAGGTTCAAAAGTAGTGGAGTAGAATTTCAGTATTTTCCCCACCCAGGAGGTTAGAATTACGAAATTCTTAGTCTGGGATATACTTCTCCCTTCTGATTTAACCCAGGTACCAGATTCTACTCTCTCTATGAAGCAGAAGACATAAGGCATCTGAGGCTTCTTCCTAGAAGTCAACACTTGAGCCCATGGCATCTGGTAAGATCTGGCCAGTGAAATTCCCAGGTAGAAAGTTCAAAGTGACAAGATGGCTACCTATGCTAAAATAGGTAAATATGGTTTAAAAAAATAAAAATAAATTACAAAGATACATGAGCTACAGAAGGAACTGTTCAGTTTTGTATCAGAATTTAGAGAAAATGTGAGGGCCCAGGGTGGTTGGTCTTTCTAGCATGCAAAGGGTCCTGAAAGTGACAAATGCAAAGATCAAATCTGGAGTGTTGTCAATAAAATTTGGTCTTAGAATAAGTGTTGAGGTAAATCATCAAAGTCAAGAATGCCCATGTAAGACCTTTTTCTGAATTTGACATGTCGGATTTGAAGGTGTGTCTGCTAGATCTTCTTTGTTATGTGAGAGAGATTCCAAAAATCTTAAAGGGGGTAGTTTGTTATGCAGCAATACATAACAGAAATATCAAGTTTAAAATGTTTGCCAATCTTGTGTGTACAAGGTGTGGCACCTTGTTTCTTTCATTTGCATTTCTCTGGCCACTAGTGAGGTTAGGATTTGGTTTTTCTTAATCCCTGTGAACTCTCCCCGCCCCGTGAATTGGATGACAGGGTTCAGAAGGGGGAAAAAATGTTTCTCTGAATTAGCCAGGAGAGATCAGCTGTATGAGATAAACTACAGTGCAGATGTTGCTGGAGAGAAATTTCAAGGGAAGAAAATAATTCCAAAATGTTAGGTTGCTGGCTGGGGGGTTATTATACAGGATGGGGGTAATAACACTGTAGCCGATTTCAGAAGATCTGTTCGACAGACCATGACCTCTATCCCCTTGATTCTGGGAAAGTTGGCATCTGGATTTTCAGACATTACAATCCAAATGGCCAAGTTCACAATTCTAAGGTTCCTTCGGTCATCTCTAGCAAAAGTAGCAGGAGCCCCAGAGCCTCCAGTAGGAATGGAGTGGGAAACCACTGGATCAGAAGGCTCGCTGATGAAAGAAAGAGGCTGAAATCATCTATCCTCATATTGAGGCAGAGACAGCTGGATGACAGGAGAGGATTTCAAAACACCCTCCAGCACCCATGCAGACAGTCATTTTCAAATCAGAAATTGGATATTTCCACTATTTATACCTGGGAAGAGAAGAGCAAAATGAAGAAGTACCTCAAGTCTCCCTGAGCTTTCCTCTCGTAGATGAAGAGATTACAAAAAACAAGAAAGACTCGAAATAAATGCCAATGATTCCAAAGGTGAGAGGAAGTAATAATTATGAAGCCAAGAAAAGCTGTCTCGTGAGTGTGAATTATGCACGTTGGAAGCTTATTGGCTTTAATACTGAAAAATGTTAAGAATTAGCACTGGTTCCAAAAATTCTAATTCATATTAAATCAACTCTGAATATAAAAAGTCAAATACAAACTCACTCTTCATTTCCTTGATGAAGAATACTTTCTTCTGTAAGAAGGAAGGAAGGGGGAGGAACTATGGAAAGCTCTCTCTTCACTAAACTTCCCTGAGAAGGGGCCAAGGAGGAGATTTTAAAAGTAACTCTTTTAAAAGTTCAGGTCACTTTATACATCTCTTTAATTTTGACAGTCTGTCAACTGGTAAAAGGAATTTTTGTTTTCAGTCAGCACTGAGGTAAAATGTACATGTGATAAGATGCACCCATTTTAAGTCTGTGGTTTGATGACATCAGACAAAAGTCGCGAAAGTGAATAGAAAAGTTTGTTCACCTGGGTAGCCGCAATGGAAACCTAGATGGTTTCCATCCACCCTAGAAATTCCCTCGTGATTCTCTGTAGTCAATTCCTGAACCCCTGTCCTAGGCAACCACTGATCTGTTTCTGTCACATTATGTTAGTTTTGTTTGTTCTAAAATTTCAAATAAATGGAATCTCACAGCATGTATTTTTTGTACCCAGGTTCTTTTGCTCAGCATTGTGTTGTGAGATTTATCCATGTTGTTGCATGTTTCCTGTACTTCCAAAATAAACTGCTTGCACTTGAATCCTCATCTCAGGGTCTGCTTCTGGGGGAATCCAATTAAGACTCTGAACCAGACATTGGAACAGTTGTTACTGACAATGTAAGGATAGATAGACAGGCGGCAGACAGACAGATGATTGACACATAGTAGGTAGGTAGATGGAAAATACATAAAATCAAGAAGAGAATCATTGGAAAGGAGAAGGATCGCAGATATTTTTATCTGGAAAGTCTGTATTGATTAATCATATTTCTTACTGAATGTTGAAAAATTGAAAATTGCTTCTAATTCATTTCAAAATTTTTATTGTAGAATTTCAAATCTATACAAAACTAGACAGAAGAGTATCATCAATTCCCATGTACCCATTTTCCAGCTTCAACCATTATCTAGTTATAGCCACATTTTTACATTTATACTTCCATCCACTTACCCCACTCTATATTATTTTGAATGAAATACCAGATGTCATACCATTTCATCTGAAAATATTTTGGTAAGTATGTCTAAAAGATAAGGGCTTTTAAAATAACTTATCACATATAAAGTAAGAATTTCTTAATATCATGAAGTATATAGTCAGTATTAAATTGTCTAACTATCTAACAAATACCTTTTTTTCGTTTGTTCAGTCAAGATCCATATAAGTTCCTTACATAATGACTCATTGATATTTCTTTTGTCTCTTTTAATCTATAGTTTCCCTACTCCATCTCACTCTTTTCTTGCACTGCATTTATTAAATAATTACTTGATATAGTTTAATTTAGCAAGATTTGGCTAAATCTAACACAAATTACATGTTTGCTTCCTTTGAGTCATGCAATTTAAATTTTATTATTTTTTTATTTTTTTTTTCATGGCAGTACTGGGGATTCAACCCAGGACCTCATACATGCTAGGCACACACTCTACCACTGAGCTATACCCCAAGTCATACAATTTATAACCTAGAGTTAATCCAGTGCTTTAACATGATTCTTTTCTGCAGACTAATGTTGGAAACTTATTTATATTTTGGAAGGCATTCTCAAAATGTAAATGCTTGGAGGCTGTGGAAACAGACATATGTATATGAAAGTAAAATCAGGAGCTCTCAGAAGCTGGATGAGTAGAGAATGCAAAACCCAGCAATAAACGCCAGAGTTTTTTTAAATCTGAAATTGATCATGTCACTTTCTCTGCTTAAAATATTTCTTTGGTTTTCCATTTACACTGAGTACAAACTCCAAACTCCTTACCCTGACCCTGTATTACTTGGACCTGCCTTTGCAGTTTCACTTTATTAGCTCTCACTCTCTAATCACAATGCAGTCACAGGGCCTTCTCTCCAAACCTCTCACCACAGTAAGGTTTATGCACTTGCTTTGTCTCTGCCTGGGTAGTGCTTTTTCCTGACATTAAACAAGTCTGTCAAGATGGAGGCCTAAACATATGCAGACTACTCCCCAAGTTTAAAAACATATAGCCAAACCTGAAAACATGAGACAACCACCAGGGGAACTCAACCCTGGTAATAAGCAGACATTAAAGCGTGCGGCCTGGGAATGCAAAATGGTACAGCCACTTTGGAAGACAGTTTGGCAGTTTCTTACAAAGCTAAACATATTCTTACCATATGACCCAGCAATCATGCTCCTTGGTATTTACTCAAAGGAGTTGAAAATATGTCCACACAAAAACCTGCACATGGATGTTTACAGCAGCTTTATTCATAATTCCCCAAACTTGGAAGCAGCCAAGATGTTCTTCAGTAGGTGAATGGATAAATAAACTGGCACATGTGGACAATGGAATTATTCAGCCCTAAGAAGAAATGAGCTATCAAGCCAGGAAAAGACACAGAAGAACTTAAATGAACATTACTAAGTGAAAAGCCAATTTGAAAAGGCTACATACTGTATGATTACAATTATAAAACATTCTGGAAAAGGCAGAACTGTGGAGACAGTTAAAAGGTCAGTGGTTGCCGGGAAGTGGGAGGAGGGAATGG
Source organism: Camelus ferus (assembly GCF_009834535.1). Taxonomy (NCBI): domain Eukaryota; kingdom Metazoa; phylum Chordata; class Mammalia; order Artiodactyla; family Camelidae; genus Camelus; species Camelus ferus. The sequence goes on along the minus strand of NC_045704.1, from coordinate 54,978,056 downwards.
ATGAATAGGCAGAACACAGAGGATTTCTAGGGCAGTGAAAAGACTGTAGATACTACAACGGTGGACATATGTCATTATGCATTTGTACAAACCCACAGAATGTACAACACCAAGAGTGAACCTTAAGGCAAATTCTGCACATGGGGTGATTGTGATGTGTCAATGTAGGATCATCAATTGTAACAAATACACCACTGTAGTGGGAGATGTTGATAGTACAGGAGGCTATGCATGTATGCAGGAACCTCATAATTCCCCTGTATTTCCCCTCAATTTTGCTGTGAACCTCAAACTTCTTTTAAAACATTGTCTTCAGAACACAAAACAGAACAAAACAAAACAAAACAAAACTGTGTGACTCATATGAGGCTCTATATAAGATAAACCCTTTGGGAACTAGACCTTGAACTCCTGCTTAGAAACGGAGTCACTCTTGATGATAGTTCATTTGAGTATAGATCTCTGGGTTGAAATTCGTTTTCACAAACCCAGACATCAAGTTCTATCATTCTTCACAGACCCTCCCTGAAAAAAGTATTAAAGAATGGACTTAGAAAAATAAAGGCAAAGTTGTGTCATGTAAGAAGAATTAGTGAGAACAGAAATCAGCAAAGATTGGTTGGACAATGCATTGATTGTAAAATATGTAATTATTTAGAAATTTTAAATATGTATTGATGCTAAGTAGTCTAATTATCTGGTTTTAAAAATGATACCAGAAAAAAAAAATCATGGAAGATGGGAAGGGAGCATTTTGAAGGAAGTTAAATTGTCCTCATCTTATTCAAGAGGAGGCTAGAAATACAAATTTATGTAGACATTAGTTTTTAAAATAGGACTTTAAATGTGTATGTTGAATTTTTGAGTACCCACCAAAGGAATGGAAATAGAATATGTTAAAAGTTAAAAATAGGAGGTAAAAAAAAACTAAACTTATCCAATAAAAGATAGGAAAAGGGTGGGGAAGGGACTAAAAAGCATATGACATTGGCATAAGATAGACAAATAGATCAGCAGAACAGAGGAGAGTCCAGAAATATACACACATCTATACAATCAGTAGATTTTATACAAAGTGTGACAGCAATTCAGTGGGGAAGTTAAAATTTTTTCCAAAAAATGGTTAAGGAACAACTGGATGTCTATGCAGAAAAAAAGTGAACCTTGATCTCTATTCCCACCAGAATGGGCTGTACAGCTGTACTCATTTCTCACAAAACTCATCGAGCCATGTGCTTAAGGAGCATGTATGTGTGTGTTTATTGTACTCAATTTTTAAAATTTCTGTTAGAGATGATTACACCCACTAATTCCTTCTCAACATTTGCTCTCAGTCTAAATGTCACCTCCTCAGAGAAGTCCTCCATAACCACTCTAGAACTTCAGCACTTTCAGCATTTTAGATTGTGCTAACTTCAACCTGAAAAAGGTAAAATATTATCCAGCCAAGTTTCCTTATCCCCCAGCTACACCTCATCCCCCTGCTCACCTCTCTTCTTTTTCCTTTTTTTATTTTATTTTATTGCATTATAGTCAGCTTACAATGTTGTGTCAATTTCCAGTGTACAGCACAATTTTTCAGTTATACATGAACATACATATAATCATTGTTGCATTCTTTTTCACCATGAGCTACCACAAGATCTTGTGTATATTTCCCTGTGCTATACAGTATAATCTTGTTTATCTATTCTATATATACCTGTCAGTATCTACAAATTTCAAACTCCCAGTCTGTCCCTTCCCACCCCACTTCCCCGCCTTCTTTTCTTGTTGATCCCTTTCCCCTATATGTTTTCCCCATTCCCTCCCACCACCTCCAGCCTCTGCTCCACTCATTTTCTCCCTGCCTTCCCATCCCAATCTCCTCTTTGTCCACTACCAATGCTTTCCAGGCTGCCTCCTCCAAGATGTTGAGGATGGTAAGATAGGAGGTAATAGCAACACTCCTGGTTATTAGTTTGGGCTTTGGGACCCCAAACTTGCCCAGCCCTCTGAGTGTCGTATCAGAATCTGTGTAGTTGGTTATTCAGTGCCTGATGAATTGCTGCTAAGGATCCAAAATCTTTTCCTGAGCCCCTAGAGCAGAATGCTTCACCAGGGAAGTAGAATTGAAGCTGAATTACTACCTTTTCTTCCCTAATTGCTACTTGCTTAGTCCCCTTGGGTGTGATGCTAACTCTATCCTTGCAGGGTGCATTTTACAGAGGCAGGACAGAAACTGTCCTTGGAGATCATAAATTTCAGCAAGGCTGACGTGCATGTTGCACAGGTTGTACATTGCACAACATATCCTGCTAAGGCAGTAAGAGGGGACCAAAGTCCAGTCTTGGCTCCCCTTACTAAGCCATGCACCCTTGGCACTATGTCTGTTTATCTAGGACAATTAGTAAAATTGTGTGCTAATTTGCAAAAGGTACTACAGAATCTAGTGTCCATGCTGAAACCTATCCTAGTGGGGGCAGGAAGGGGGTACTGGCTTTGGCTGGATTCAGAAGCCCTGCAGTCATTCAGGGCCCTAATTTACAGGCTTCTCTGAGTAGGTATGAAAGCTCACAGCCTAAAGGCATGAGGGGATTTCAGTGAGCTCTATTATCTGCTGGTCAGCAAGCTAAATGCTGTAAAATCAGTCATACCCCTGCCCAGCAATTTTCCTCCATCCACTCAGCTTTGGCCAGAGATGCCCTCACTCCCTCTTGGACCTCTGCCACCTGGCCTGTGGGTGTTTCAAAATGAATTACCAGATAAAAATGATTCTTCAGCTTGTCACCTCAAAGCAGAGCACAGGCTCCTCATTGTGGTCCAGGGCCTGCGGACCTGGGTGCTGAGCCCCCACAGTGGGCAGAGCCATGCACCCCCACAGGTGTCAGATGAGGATGGAAGTTGTTTCTCAAGAGTCTGGGAGCAGCAGACATCTGAGTTAGAGTGACTTGAGCAGCCTGAAATTTCAAGAAGTTATTCAGGAGAGAGCTGTTACCCTTCTTACACCACCTGGGGCTGACTGTCAAGGGTTTCATCCTCTACTGCCTTCTTTTCAGAAGAGCCAGTGGTGGTTGGCTTTGTGGTTGGCTTTGTGGTTGGAGCCCTGCTGGCAAGCAGCTAAAATCAGGAACCCCTTGTGTTGGGTGTATAGAGCTTCCTGCACACTCAAACGTAATTAGCACTGATCACGCGTTTACCTCATACTCCTTATTTAGTCGCTGCACGTTTGTCTTCCTCATTATGTTGTCAATTCCCAAGAGAGTAAGGGAGCCATCTGTCTTGTTCCCAGATGTACCTGGCACAGGTGGGAACTCAAGAAAACCCTGTTGAGCAGGAGGAGTTGATAACGCAGTGGGTGACAGGTGAAAGAGAAAACCTAAGGTTTAGTGTTGAGGCAGGCCTCCCTTCCTTTCAACGGTGTGGGCTGGATGGGCAAAGCAGAAAGCCATGATCTGGCTTGATGTTCACACCCCAGGGCAGATCAGAGAAGGCAGAGCAGCCAGGAGTTGCAGAGCAGAAACATTTGGGTGCCAGGTGGGGTGTGCAGGATGTATAGTGGATGAAATACTTCTTCTCTTATAGTTTACTTTCTCTGGCATTAGTATAACCATGCCAACATTCTATTGATTAGCATTTGCATGGTATCATTTTTTATCTTCTTGCCTACATTTCTCTTGTTGACATTCTCTAGTTTCAGTATCCCTGCAGACACTGACCCTCCAAGGCTGAGGAACCTCTTGGTATGTTCCTGCCTCCTATACAGTTAGTTCTGGGAGGGCAGAGCCTGTCTTCTTTGCTTTGGACCCTCTCCTACCTCCCATAGCTTCTCACCCAGTGCTGTTACTTCATGGTCTATCAAAGTGGACTTTTCTCCCATCTCTCGGCAAGGTAGGAAATTCACTCTTAATGAACAAAGAAGCAGAAGTCACAAGATGCCACAACGCAGAGATGGGTCACATCTTCCACTTTCCCTTTACTGCATAAAAATCATGAAGCAGGTATTACCTGCTCAACTTTCGGCCTCTGCCTCCTTGTGCTTTCTTTATACTTTTCTTCAACTGACCATTCACAGCTGTCCTGAAAGGGGAAATTTCATGTCCCCTCTTATCATTTCACTCAGGACAGAAATGAAAGACCTATGATGACACTGAATTAGTGTTCTTTTACCTTATTTGAAACACTGATGAACCATCTTCTCCCCAGTTTTGCATAGAAATATAAATGTCAAGTGTAATTTTAAAGGAAGAGATTTTGTTGACAATTTAAACACTGTGTAATTATAAGAAAGAACATTTCAACTGACACACTACTGAAGTCTTCCCTTCCGCGGCAGATAGACATTCCTTTATTGGCAGAGGCACATAAGCCTTGGTGTAGCTCACAAAGGAAACTTGTTATATGGCAGCCCCTGAAGGTCTCATGGTCTTCCTAGGGGAGACTCACTGACGGCTTCCAACAGGACTTCAATAAAGCTTGACACATTGTAGGTAGCAGGGGTTGCCTCGGAATGAATGAAGGATGATTGCTTCTCCTCAGAGGCCGAATATTCCCATTTTTCTTGATTACAACAAGTCCATTTACTAGATGAATGGAGCATACAGTCTATAAGGTCACTAGCAGCATGTAACTAAGAAAAAATCTCCAATCTCCTTCCAAGCTCCTCACCCATTTAACACACAACTGTCTACACTTGAAATAATCAAAACACCCCATCAGTGTGAGATAAAGGGCTCTGAAGCCATGCAGCTTATCCATGAAATCCTGATTTAGGAAAAGCAAGTGAACATCCATCAAGGGTGGAAAAAAATAATAGCTTCCTTTGACCTCCCACTTCCTTTGACCTCTCACCTTTCAGTGAGAGATGATGCTTCTTTAGGTCTTTCCCCATAGCTAAGCCAGAGATTTGACTGAGTCATTGGAACAGAATCAGCCAGCTGTGGGAGAAGCTGTCTGGAACTTCTAAACCAAGCCACTGTCATCATCGAGGGCTGGATGGCAAGCAGTTTCCTCCCTTGCACCAGTTCTCATCAAATGGTAGTGGCTGCATTGAGCACAGTAGTGTAGAAGTATCTGACGCCTGATCGAAGGCTTGATGGAAAAGAATTTCTAATTGCTTAGCAATCCCTATCTTGGTTATTGTTATGAAAAAATTACCCAGAACTTGGAAATAAGGCAAAAATACATCTGTGATCTTTTTAGTATCATGCCAAAGCATTGTCAAAAAGCCTTCTAAGAGCCAACTGACTCTCCAAGGAAATGTGGACTTATATATTGATTACAGACCTAACTCTGTAAGGGTAGATATTAACTCAGAAAAAAAAAAAAAAACTTAGAAGGTGCAGATTACTTTTACGCAGTAGAGATGCAAATGATTTCTGATCAGCAGAGAATATTGACCCAAACATTATGAGTATATTGTTCTTTCGAACCTTAACCAGTTTTCTATGTCATTCTAATCCAATTCTAGCAAACTTCTATTATCTTAAGAGCACTATATTTCATCAGTTCTTATATCCTCTCTGAGGCCAGTTCTGCCATCCCGTTGGCTCTCTCACTAATGAGTTAAATAAAACTTTGGAGCATGCTCACTGTGCATTTGAGATTTTAATCTTTTCTGAAAATTATTCCTTGACAGTATGGAAGGAGGAGGGATGTGGCGTGGAAGTTGTGAGCTTTTTGTTTCTGGCCTCGAGTCCAGAGGAAGAGAGGGCTTTGAGGATGTTGCCAACATAGGTGTCTGTTCTGCAGCTCATCCCAGGTTCTCCCTCTGCCAGGGAGCTAGCTCTGTAGGTATAGGCAAATATATGTGCTGTCAGCTGCCTGCTTGGGCCACTCGGTTATCTAGTGACGAAGAGAGATCATGTTGCCTCTCAATATGAGAGAAGATTTTAGGGACCTAACGAAATCCCATCCACTGTGCAGGAGGGGAAAGTAGTCCTCTGACCTTAAAACAAGGAGAGACTGGTAGAGTTTCCCCAGTTCTCTTATAAACCTCCCTGGGAAGGTATCCCGTCAAACACCCCTCTCCCTTACATCTCCCCACCTGCCCAAGTCAAACCTTAGTCTCATCCCTTACATTACAGCCTGAAGCCTCTGTCCAAGGGAGGCCACATCACATCTTGGGGTTATGAAGTTGTTTCTCAGTAGAAACCAAAAAGTAGCGATGGGAATTCAGAGACTACCTGGGTCCCCATCCTACTGTGTCCCTGTAGGTGGGGCAGAGTCCTAGTGCAAGAGAGGAGGAGAGGGCTACGGGGATGGCGCACCTCTTTGCAGGGGGTGCATCTTTCTTGGACCCATTCACCCTGAGGACCTATGAAGATGTGGGACTGTGTTTTGGGAGTGGGCCTTTGAAACCACTGTGGTGAGAAGAAGGGGATAAATTAAGAGACTTGTGATTGCAAGAAATAGAAACTGAGTTCTGGCTCTGAAAAAAAAATAGGAGTTATTTGAGTATATGTATATATGATTCACATATATATATATACTTCACATAATCAAGGGAACCCTGGAAGATCAGGTTTGAAACATAGAATTGATGGGACCAGGTGTTTCCAAAGGACCAAGAAACAGGAAATACAACAACTATCACTTGTGGGAGACTGCCACCATCACTCTTCATATCCCTCAATTTCATACCCTAGGAAGGTCATACATTTGTTTATGATACCCAAGTCCTAGAGACTAAGATTTTGGGAGAGGAAGGAGTTAAATCTCTGGCTTCTGTAGTTGGAGGAAAGGCATTATTTTCCACCAAGATCTCACACCTGGGGAATGACTTCCAAATAGGAAGGTAGGTGAATGCTAAATAGCATGCCATCAACCCCCATCAAAAAAAAAAAAAAAAAAAATCTGGCTATTGCAATGGCAATGGGCAATGGCATGTATTGGCTTAGCCCATTTATGATTTTTTTCAGTCCCATTTTTCTCCTACCATGGATATTGAAGATGAAAGTGTGAGTTTTGTTTTCACCAATGAAAATTTCTTGCACAAACATTTAAGTCTTATCTAAAAATCTTACCACGTCCAAAGAATAGGATGTTTCCAGTTAAGATCGTCTCTATATGTAATTAGTTCATCTTGGACAGTCAGGAGAGAGCATAGGACAATGCCAAAGAGAGAAGCTGCAAGATATCCAGCAGCGAATCATTACCTATTATCAGAATAAGAGGAAGAACAGAAAGTGGAGCTAAACAAAATTACCTCTGTGGTGAAATTCCCAGGGCAATTACCCGGTGGCCAGAACACTCTCACATGGATGGAACAAACTGGGAAGAACAAATAATTCAGGACAAAAGCTTTGCGTCTCTTTGTTGATCTTCCTGTTTCACATGGTAAGCTGATATTCTCACTTCAGTCATCTCCATATTTTGCAATATGGTAAATAAATTTTGTGATGTTCCAGGACAAGATGTGTCACCAGACCAGACGCAGTGTACCTAACACTGTTCTCCTAGCCAGTCGTGAGGGATTCTCAAACTTGGGCGTGCATCTCCTAGGGGGCTGATTACAATGCAAGTTGCGGGGCCCACCCCCAGAGTTTCTGATTCAGTAGACATGGTTGGTAGAATAATGGCCTGATGTAATGGCAAATGATAATGATAATGATAATAGCACACGAATCCCTGAAACCTGTGCATATGTGACCTCACTTGGGAAAAAGGACTTTGCAGACATGATTAAGGGTCTTGAGACAGGGAGATAATCCTGGATTATCTGTGTGGGTCCAATATCATTACAAAGGTCCTTGTAACAGTGAGGCAGGAGCGTCAAATTCAGAGAAGGAGATGAGATGAGGGAAGCAGAGGCCGGAGTGATGCAGCCACAAGCAAAGAAATACAGGAGGCCTTTGCAAACCAGAAAAGGCAAGAAATGAATTCTCCCCTAGAGCCTCCAGAAGGAACACAGCTCTCACATTTACTTTAGCCCTGTAAGACCCATTTCAGAATACTGACTTCTAGAACTGTAAAACAATAAGTGTATGTTGTTTAAGCTGCTAAGTTTTTCATAATTTGTTACAGCAGTCATAAAAACCTAAAGTACAATTGCCTTGGCTCCTGAGAACATGCATATATAATAGGTTCTGTGAAAATTAATAAACAGAAACCTCATTTTAAATGGAGTCAGGAGGCCAGAAGGGGGTGCCCTCATGCCTGACTACAACTGCAGACCCAACAGGAAAAAGATTACTACTTTACTAGCAGCAGAAGGAAGGAGGAATATCTCTTTGCTGGGAAATATCCCAGCCAATGAGAGACTGTCACAGCTCAGCCAATGAAAAGCCACTGCACTTTGAACCGCAGTTTCCTCTAATGGACTTTTTGTTTATAACAGCTCCTCCTTTTTAAAAGAATGGTCCTCTGTCTTCTCTGGACCTGCCTGTGGTTCACCATAGATTGCATGTCCTAAATAGCAATTCTTTGCTGTTCATGAATAAATTCATTTTGCTGGTAAAATAATAACTGGCTGTTTTATTGTTTTAGGTCAACTGTCCTCAGGTGGCACTGATTCTGCAAGTCCAGGGACCACACTTTGAGAACCACTGGCTTATAGTGAAACACACAATCCTGAGTCCTCCTTTGGACAGCAGGTTGTATAAAAACTGTGTTCTCTTAACATGTGAATCATGCAAATGGAAGCCCTGAGCTTTATAACTCTTATCTCCAGAAAGTGCCTATTTTGGAAATCAACACTTAAAACGTGTTTTGGTTTTTTTTTTCCTTTTCTTTCTGTTCTGCCCTAAAGCAATAGTGTAGAACCACCGGACAGTCAGCATGACCAGCCATTTAAAATGTATTGTATTAATATTTTATAATTATTTATCTCACTATATTGTTACTATTTTCTTTGGGAGAAAATTGCAGAGCTTTGTCAGTTGATCTACTCTCCCAAAATCTCCATGGGGTTGGAAAATAGAAAAAGAACCTTCACGTTCTGGAAAAAAAACGGTTTGCAATGAACAAGATGTCTGGACCTCTGCTTCCCTCATGTGAAGCTGGTAGTTTTTATAGTTCCTTTCATGCCCTCTGTTTTCACCAGCTCCTCCTCTTTTGCCTCCCCCAGGTGAACTTGGCTATACCTCTCTTAGTATCTGACATTCCCTACAGTGGGGCTTCTCCACGTAATAATGCTGGCTTTTCCATCCTGGATGCTCAGATGGAGACGCCAAGGATGGTTACTAGGTCACCAATTCAAACAATCACATGCCCTGTGTCTGCCAAAAGGCTACGGGGTCCCTGCTTGAGATGGAAGGCCTCATCCTATTATCCCCAAGGCTTCTGGTAGAGGAAAGGAGAAGAGGTGCACAGAGCACTGATTATATACAGTACCTTGGATGCAATAGTTACAGTGGGATATCAACACACAGTGAGAAAGACTTGATTTGACTGTGTTCCTTGCCATTTCCTCCTCCTCGTCTCCCTTCCCTCTCTCCTTTTACTCTTCATCTCTCTTTCTCTTCCTCCTCTCCTGGCAGGCAATGGAATCCAAATTGGATTTCAATTCTAGCTCTGCCTTTTTCTAGCTGTGTGACAATGAACTAGAAACTTAACAGTCTCTGATTCTTAATTCCCTTATCTATTAAGTAGGGGTAAAGATGCCTACTCCATTCTCTGATGGGAACCAGATGAAAGAATATCTGAAATGTATCCAGTGCAAACTAAACCCAATTAATGCTCTCCACAGTGGTCATTTCCACCCTCGAGTAAGTCCTGTTCAACCAACAAAGTTCACAGGAGATGCAGGTAGGAAACCACAACTTTAATGGGAAGCTCAGAATCCCTTTCATTCCAAGACTACAACATTTCCCACTTATTTGCCTATATGGCCTCATTCTTCACATTAGGCTTGCTTAAAGCTCTGGGCATGATCTTTCCATGGCCATGCTTTTTTTTGGCAAAATAATCAAATATGCCAGTAGGGCTAAAGGAAACAAAATAGATCCATGGATAAGTCATTTTCCCTGGTGCATAAAATGCACAGGGGCTCTTAGCAGAGATGGCATGATGGATGTCCAGAAGTACAGGGGAGATGTTCGGATCAGAGAAGTTGTTGATCAATCTTAAATAACCGCGTTGCCTATGGATGTAGTCCTGGCCATAGTCCTCTTGCACGTCAGGGGGGAGGTGGTCCAGGATGCTCTTCTCCAGCTTGTCCCACATGTCACTCGTACCTGTGATATCTGGGATGCAGATAAAAGAGAGGCTCAGATGCTGGGGAGGCCACAACAGGCATGTCCTACCAACCCTAGTTGGGAAGAAGGCCCTTGTGAATTGGCTTCTGTTGGGAAGGACGTTCCCAAACACCTTTTAAAGTATGTACTTTACAACGGTATTTATTATATTCTTTTAAACATACATTACATAACAGTGCACAGATGACTAGGTTTCCACAAACTGAATAGCTCACATAACCAGCAACCAAATCAAGAAATGGACAAACCAGCTTCTGTTGCCTTTCCAGTAGCCACAGTCCTGAAGAACAGAATAAAGTAGTTTTGCCTAACTTTAGACATTATATAAATGGAATCATATGTTATATTGTGAGATTTATCCATGTATTATATGGTCAATAGCTTTCCATTCTGTAATTATGCCATAAATTATTTATTTATTATACTGTGATGGGCATTTGGGTTGTTTTCAACTTAAGGCTCATGAATAGTGCTGCCACGAACATTCTAATACATATCTTTTCATGACTATTATATACAATATAAAATATAATGTACATAACATAGGTTATCTATAAAATATGTATATACCTACATAATATATGTACACATACATACACATATCATTTTTAAAAGTATAGCAGTAATGCCTGCTTCTATGCATGAAATTAAATATATAATGTTGAACATCATTTTGTCTATTTCATGAATATATAATTTTAATTTCATTTTAAATAATATATTAAACTTAGTTTAAATCTGCATTTAAGTTTTAATATATGAATGTGATTAAATATATAAACATATATTTAATGTGGAAGTAAATTCTTATCTATTATATAAAATTTAATAATATCCATATATTTACTACAAAATATAGCAGCAATTTCTGGTCGTTGTATAAATAATAACAATGAGATGCATATGTTTTTAAAATCAGTCTCTTTGGAGGTAACTTACAGTTCTGTGAGTCATTCTACATTCCCTTCTTGTTCATACAAACATATATACACATGTTTGGCTTTGGTTAATTTTGTTTTACCAGAAACAAACAAAAAAACCAAAAAAGAATCATACTGTATGTATTTACCAGGAACTTGCTTTTATTGTTTGTGTTTTTTTGTTTTGTTTTTTTGTCTGATTGCTTAGTAATAAGACACAGACCTGCCTCCTGGCAATGGCTATAGTTTTAAACCAGAGCAGCAGAATTTTCCACTGAGCACCTTTAGTCACCACTTCTCTATCAAAGGACTTCCCAGCTGTTCCTGGGTTTAACCATACCAGGAGACACTGCCATCAGCAGCCTTGCACAGTAAATCCTTTTGTATTTCAGTGTTTGCTTCTGTAGGGTACAGTCCCCAGAGTGTGGCTGCCTGGTCAAAAAACACACACATTTTGAATTTTGGCAGCCACTGCCAGATTACTTTGCAGAAAGGTTGCGGCCACCCACATTTCCTCCGACAAAGTGTGTGATTGCTCAGGGATTGCTGTGGGGATGAATCTTGTTTGCTAGCCTGGGTAACTTCTGGATATCAGGACCGTGGGGTGGTTGGCATTGAGGGGAGCCTCACTATGAATGTAAGCCAGTGAAATCCAATTATACTCATGGAAATGCAAACAGAGTTTCAATTGCTCATTTTTTTACATGAAGTCACCACACCAGACTTAAAGAAATGATTACCCTGACAATTACTACTCTGGAGGCTTCTAAGTCTTGAAAAACATATTTGCGTGAACTATTGTTCCTCCAGCATCTTTTCCCCCAGACTCTACTTTCACCGGCTGGGGGATTCCTTTTCCTCTCCACTTCCTTCCTCTTTAATCACCTCATGGACTTTCTAACCACTCTTGTGGGTACTCTGTTTAGAATTCCCAAACCTCTCTTTCTTGATGACAAAGCCACCAGTCTTTTGTCAACCTTCATCTGCTATTTTTGACACACATTTGCCCATCCCCTGCCGCTCTGGGGCTACACACAATAAAATTGTTAAGATGATCTGGATCCAAATCCCATCCCTGCCTCATATCAAGTCTGTGGCTTGGGAAATTCCTTAACTTCTCTGAGCCTCAGTTTTCTACCTACAAGATGGGAATATTATAATGCCTACCTCATAGGTGAGGATTAAGTGAGATTATGCATGTCAAATCTTAAAATCTGCTAAGCATGCAACATGTTTTAGCTCTTTGTCTTGCAGGGCAGCAAAAACAAAAATCTGGTATGTCACCTCAAATTTCTTCAGAAGCTCTTTGTGTCCCTAGAAATTCTTTTTCTTGTCCCCCCACTTCCAACATCATTCTCCAAATGTAAGTCCTCAGCCCTCCACTGTCTGGTCTCTTGTCTTTCAAGAGCCCATCAAATATCAGCGTGAAGCTGAGGGCAGCATGGTATAAAAGTAAGAACCAGGCACAGTACCTAGAGACCTGGTTTCAAATTCCCCACCATCATGGTGTGCTATTTATTACCTACCCCATCTCAGTGTCCTCAGGGTTGTGGTGCAGCTTAAGACATATGGAAAGAGAGGGAGTAAAATTGGAACAATTTTTAAGGAAACATTTTGGAATTATCCAGTAAAGTTGAAGGCAATTAAGATCTATGATCAAGTCATTTCACTCCTGGCTGTGTCATAGGAAAAAATCACATACACATGCACCATAGGATATGTACCAGAAGGTCCATAGCTGCATTGTTCACAATGGTCCAAAAGTGACCCAAATATCCCATCAATAGTAGAAAAATTGTTGCATATTCACAGAAAACTATATGGCAATTTAAATGAATAACCTACACCCAACAGAGATGAATTGTGAAAATACAATGTTAGATGAAAGAAGCCAGAAGCAAAAGAACACATCCACGTTGATTCCATTCAAAGTTCAAAAACTGGTAAAGCCAAACTGTTGTTTGGGGATGCATATATGGATGGAACATTGAAAGGAATAGCAAATAAACAATTGTTACAAAAAGTAGGAGAGATTACATGTTGAAGGGACGAGAGGGTTAAGACTGCAGAGGATCACATGGGGGCTTCTGGGAGCTGGAAATGTTTTTGATCTGGATGTTAAGTACGTGAATTTTTTATAAAAACTTAAACTATGTGTGTATATGATAGATTTCTCAATAAAAAAATAAGATCAACAACATCAGGAAAGAATGTATAGGAAGTAGCTAGTCCCCAATAAGAACTGCTCCCCCAAAATGTTGGCTATGACAATTTTGATGAGTCCTTGAAATTCTAACTTAACTGTAGGGTTGCTCTCTGATCCAAGCAGAATCTTACATCTGTGTATTGGAAGTTGTCCTTGGCTGTGTCACCAAACCCTTGATCCTGCCCAAAATCAAATTCATCATTTTCCTCTTACACTAGCTGTCAGCCAGCTTTTCTCTCTCGGTCTCTCACACTGCCATATTTGGCTTCATCTTTGACCCACCCTTCTCCATCAACTCCCTTCAGCTCTCCTCCTGGCCCAGGGAGTCCCCAGGTTGGAAGCCCCTCTCAGGACATCTTCTTCCCTCCATTCCTACTGTCCATTCCTACAGCCTCTCAACCTGAGTGGCCCAGGTGTCTTTCTCTGGGTCTCCTTCCTAGAAGAGCCCTTTCACTGAGTCTTCATGCTTCTCCTAGACAGCTCTCTGAGATCCAAGCTGCTGGATGCTTCAAGACAAAGTTCCCCTTGAGACAGGAGGGGAAGGATAAGGGCACAACCATTAAAAGAATGACACAGACTTTGAGGATAGGACAAATACTGTTTAGAACCAGCTAGGCCCAAGATGGTGGAAGATTCAACTTCCAGTAGACCTTGGAAGGTCTCACACTCATTGTAATACAATAGCATGCTAAATGACAAACCCACAGGAGCCATGACAGTTCTGAGGCTGACTTTAAAAGACCGAAAAGTGGGCAGTGGCCCAGTTCCTGGAAATCCTCACTCTTTCCCCAAAACAGTTGGAATAATCCTCCCACTTGTTGGTATATGAAATTACCCAGCCCATAAAAACTAACCACCCCGGCACCCTAGGGCCACTCTCACCTTCAGAGGTGGTCCATATTCTGCCTATGAAATGTCTATCTGTCTAACTAAATTCGCTTTCACTTTACTATGGCTTGCTCTTGAATTCTTTCCTGCGTGAAGCCAAGGACCCTCACTTGATGGCACGTCCCAGGGACTTGCCTGAGACGGGTAACATGACCATTGTCTCAAGCCCCATTCTCCTGCAACACTCTTTTTTTAGATTTTTATGTTGTGCTTTGGGTGAATATTCAAACCTCTAGGGTTTGTTCTTCAGTATGTTAGCAATCCCTCCCAGTGTGTGTCTTCAGTTATACATGTTTTTTTACATCTTCACTTAAATCACCAATTAAATGTTTGATGACCCAGAACTAACGACTGAACCACAGGGGTCATCTACATTTGCCCAGAGTCCAGAATTTCAGAGAGAGGAGAGGAGAGGAGAGGATGACCATCTTCTCCCAGGGTAGAAGGAGGTGTGTCAGTGAGTCATATCCTTCAGAAGGGATGAGGTGGTGTTTAAAAAAAATATGACATCAAAACGTAATTCCTTGGTGAAAGGCGTCAGGGGAGCAACCAACCATTCAGTGCAGGACCTGGCACTTGCCCCTCTATGCTAAAAGAGCCCACCCATCCCAACCTCTCTTTGGTCGACCACTGAGGGGTTTGGCTTGAGCTCTGTCAGGATAAAGGACCTTCAGCATCCCTTTGGAATGAACACTCCAAGGCTCTTAGGTTCAGACACCTACTCGTTTGGAAGCCTCCAGGCTGGATAACAGAGACTTTAACTCCCCAGTTGGATAGCTCTTGTCTCAAGACTGCTGAAAACATGGTCAGAGCCGCCTTAGATGAGCTATAGGCTGCCAGCCTCTCCATTGGGATCGCTCCTATGGAAATAATGGGAGAGAAAAAAAAAATCAGATCTGATGTTTTCATTTGCTCATCCACTAACTATTTAAGCACCTATTGCATGTCAGGATTTGGTATCAGTGGTGACAAGGGCCCTCCGTACCCAGGGGAGCATATATTCTTGGTCACACTATTGTCTGGCTTCCTTTGCTTCTGCTTTCCATGACTGCCTCCGTCACAACTGGTCCAATGACACACCAAGTGCTCAATCTCTCCCAGCTTCTAAGCTAAATGTGATTTGGGTGGGATAAAGGGCATCATCCCCAGCTTCTGACCTTCCAATTTGGCCGACCTACATCCTAAGGTTCTAGGTGGGTTTATGTTTGGGGAAGGAGGGGCAGGGAGGCAATATTCAGCCCATTGAAGCTTATAGTTTAACAAATTGGGTTTAATATTTGTTGCAACAAGGAGTAACACACACCATGGTGAACTGTGGGGCATCTCTGTAAGAGGGTGTGACCGGTCAGAATGGCTATCATCAGAAAGTCTCCAGATAATAAATGCTGGAGAGAGTGTGGAGAAAAGAGAACTGTACTATACTGTTAGAGGGAATGTAAATTGGTGCAGCCACTATGGAAAACAGTATGTAGGTTCCTTAAAAAACTAAAAATAGAGCTACCATAGAATGTGATCCCGCTTCTGGATATATATCCAAAAAAGATAACTCTAATTCAGAAAGATAAAAGCACTCCAATGTTCATAGCAGCACTATTTACAATAGCCAAGACATAGAAAAAACCCAAGTGCCCAACAACAGATTTAAGAAGATGTGATATATATACACAAAGGAATGTTAATATTACTCAGCCATAAAAAGAATGAAATATTGCCATTTGCAGCAACATGGATGGACCTGGAGAATATTATAGTTAGCAAAGTCAGATAGAGAAAGACAAATATTGTATGATATCACTTATATGTGGAATCTAAAAAAATAATACAAATGAATCTATAAGCAAAACAGAAACAGACTCACTGACATAAAACAAACTTATGGTTACTAAAGGGGAAAGGGAGTGAAGGAGGGATAAATTAGAAGTATGGATTAACAGATACAAATGACTATACATAAAACAGATAAGCAACAAAGATTGACTATATAGTGCAGGGAACTGTATTCAATATCTTGTAATAACCTATAATGGAAAATAATCTGAAATATATATGAATGACTGAATAATCTGAATGACTTTGCTGTACACCTAAAATGAACACAATATTGTAAATCAACCATACTAAAAAAACAAACAAACAAACAAAAAAAAACTCAGTAGACAAATTAGATGGTAGTTTAAACACAGTTAAGAAGAGAATTTGTTACCTAGAACCTAGATCTGAGGAAACCACTAGGGACACAGATGGAAAATATGAAGGAGAGATATGACAGACAGAATAATGGTCCCCCAAAGACAACCATGCCTAATCTCTGGAACCTATAAATATATTAGCTTATATGGAAAAGGGGGAATTAAGGTTGCAAATGGAATTAAGGTTGCTAATCAACAGCCCTTCAGATGAGTAGAGTAGCCTGGATTATCCAGTTGGGCCCAATGTAATCAAAAGCCTTCTTATAATTGAAAGAGGGGAGAGAAGAGCATTAGAATGAGAGAGATGGTCCAGTGTTGCTGGAGTTGAAGACAGAGAAATGGGACCATGAGCCAAGGATGCAGGCAGCCTCTAACACTTAGAAAAAACAAGGAAATGGATTGCTCCTAAAGCCCTCAGAAGGATTGCAGCCCTGCCCAAACACTGATTTAAGACCAATGGGACTCATTTCAGACGTCCACACTATAGAACTGTAAAATAATAGGTTTGTGATTAGAAAAAAAAAAAAAAAACAGGGTTTGAGAAATAGCTTATTCCAGGAGGGCTAACTAGGGCTAGGGGCAGATGCTTTTATTCCCCCTAAATTACATTTCTTCCAGAAGCTGGGAGAGATTGAGCCTTACACTGGGTCTCTCATTGGATCAGCTGTGAGGGATGAGCTATGGAAGGTAGAAAAGTGGAATGACATTTGGAATAATGATCTCTGCAGATGTAATTAAGGTACAAATCTCATGATGAGACCACCCTGGATTCAGATGGGCCCTAAATCCAATGATAGGTGTCCTTGTAAGAGACAGAAAAGGAGAAGACACACAGAGGCATTTCAGTGAATGCCAAAGATGACTTCATGGGTATTCTGCTCTGCCTAAAACCCCCAAGACATTTGCACAACTATCTAAGGGTGGGTGGAAGATCTCCAGTGTCCCCTGGTCTTACCTTTCCATGCATTCCAGTTCCATCAGCTTTTCTAGACTTCAGTGGTTTTCACCAAACCAGACATGGGTCTAGTTTTGCAAATGTGCTCATCTTTATTCTTCTGACTTCAGAAATTTGTAAATGATTTCTTTTCCCTAACAAAGTCCTTTTTATTCTTCTGTTGGTTACCCTTCTAGCATGCTTCATCCATGGGAGAACATCTTCCTATCCTGAGCTCTCACGCCTGAGTCCTACCTCTATCCAAAAGTTAAAGTTTGCAACATGAGCATCTGAGACCACAAAATGTGGCTCAGCCCACATCTAAAATTTATCAAGGATCATTTAATAAGGGATATTTAAGTCACCACCTTACAGCATGCAGTGGATAGAACAAACCCGCGTTTCTAGGTAGGCTTTCAGCTACCTCTTCCTGGACCCCCATGAAACACTGAGCTCATTCCTGCCTACTGGCAAAGCGTGACAGTAATGACCGTGATCTGGTTTCTTAAAGGCCAATCTTAGTAGACATTGGCCATTTCCAGCCACTTAATGAAACATGCCTTGAATTTGACTTTCTAGCCTCAATCTGAAAGCCATACAATGCAATTAAAAAGAAAATGGGATGACAAAATGTAGGGAGCCAAATACACATACAAGTACAAGGAAAACTGGGGAAATATGAATAAAATTGGTGAATTAGATCATTATCAGTATGCAGGTTATAACATTGTACTATACTTCTGCAAAATCTTACTATTAGAGGACACTGGGTAAAGGGAACACAAGATCTCTCTTATTCTTCCTTATGATTTTTAGTAAGTCTATAATGATCTCAATAAAAGTTTCTATCAAAAACAGCATAGTATCTGCACTCCTACATTCACTACAGCATTATTTACAATAGGAATGATTTAAGTGTCCATCAAAGGATGGGCAGATAAAGAAAATATGGTACATGTATATATAATAAGATATTATTTGGCCATAAAAAATTGCCATTTCTGCCAATTGCAACAACATGGATGGACCTTGAAGGCATTATGCTAAGTGAAATAAGTCAGACAAAGAAATACTATGGGATCTCCCTTATACGTGGAATCTTCAAAACAAACAAACAAACAAACTAATGGATATAGAGAGCAAATTAGTGGTTTCCAGAAGTGAGGGTTAGGGGGTGGGTAAATGGATAAAGGTGATCAAAAGGTACAAACTTCCACTTATAACATATATCAGTTCTGAGGAGGTAATGTATAGCATAGTGACTATAGTTAGCAATACTGTGTTGTATATTTGAAAGTTCAGAGAGTAAATCTTTAAAGTTCTTATCACAAGAAAAAAAATTATAACTGTGAGGTGATGGATGTTAACTAACCTTATTGTGGTAATCATTTCACAATATACATATAAATCATTATGTGGTACACGTTAAACTAATACAATGTTGTATGCCAATTATATCTCAATAAAACTGGGGTCAGGGAGCACAGGCATTGAAGTAGAGATACCTAGAACAGCTAATGTCAATTATTATCATTATTCTTACATTATTATTAAAGCTTCTGTCTGGCTCACATAACTTCCTTTTGGGACATACTTATCCTTACTTCCCTGTCTTTGTAGGAAGGCTGTTAGTCAATGGTTCTGCCCTCACTAAGAGAACAGAATGACCAATCATAGTATCCCATCCCCTGAACATGGAGATTGGATTGGGGCTGGGCATGTGACCTACACTGAGCCAGAGCCCCGATATAGATCATGGAAGGGAGATGGTTTTATTGTTTATTCCTGGCTACTTAAGTGTGGTGATGGTGAAACAGTGAAATTCCCAGGGGGCATTTTTGCTACCACACCAGGAGAAGGTAAGCAAAGGAAATTGAGGAGTGAAAAGGGGTGGTCAGAAAACTGGAAGTGAGGGTTGAGGAGGGAAACAGGGAGTGGAGGTAGGAGAGAGTTACCATGATCCCATCTGGCATCTTGGTTCCAGCCAATTGATAAGCTAATAAGTTCCTTTCCCCCTATTTGTTTAAGTTAGTTTGAGGTTTGGCCCTTTCACTTAGAAGGAAGAGTCCTGAGGCTTCACTGATGAAATTTCAATACAGTATGTGGCACAAAACATTAAACCTGGTTCCTGTCTTGGCACATACAACCAGCTGGTTCTTATATAGTTTCACAAAATCTTAGAGTTCAAAATCCAATTTCTTCCTTTTACTGGTTAAAAAGGCCAAAGAAGTTCAAGCAACTTGTTGAAAGTTACAACCCAGTTTGTGGGGTTAGATTGTTCTTAATTCTCTACGGTTTTTAGAGATGAGGTGAGTCTGGCCAGCTGGAAGGCAGGTTAGCAGAAAAGGGCAGCAGTTAAGAGGCCAGTTCTGGAGCCAACACGGCCTGTGTTCAAATACCAGCTCTGCTTGATTAGTAGCATCAATTAAAATCAGGAAAGAGGAAAAGTTGTTTTATGTTTATGTGCCTTGGTCTTTAAATCTGTAAATTAAGAATAATGACAATACATACATCACACAGTGTTGTTGTCAGCATTAAATGAATTGAAGTATTAGAATGGTGTTTGGCACAAAGCAAGCTCCCTTTTAGAGCTTCCTATTATTCCACTGGTGCTGGGAGTTTGAAAGCTCCCTCAGGTGATTCTAATAAAAAGATAGGGTTGTTAAACAATTCTAAAGAACATCTCTGAAGTTTTTCCAGTTATTTCTGTCCTCTGGACATGGACGTGTTAATACAGGCTGGGACCTGAAAAAACAGATTTCTGTTTTGGATATGGAAGGCTCGTGTGATCTCAGAAGTTGAATAATGACCTGGCAGTGCTGTTTTATCCTTGATCTAAGTCTTACAGGTGTGAGGGGTAAGATACGTTGTGTTTCAAGAGACTGAAATTAAAAGAGAGTTTCTAATGCTGTGCCGCAGGAAGAAGGTGTATTTTTGTTTGGTTTTGTTTGCTTTTCAGCTGTGTATGCCTTAGTCAAAATATATTCCCTTCAAATTATATTGATTGAAAGCCAGTCTTAAAAGGTTACATACCATGGAATTGCATGTATATGATATTCTTGAAATAAAATTATAGAGATGGAGAACAGATTCATGGTTGCCAGGAATTGGGGATGGGGTGAGGGCATGGATGTGGCCATAAAAGTGGTATCTCAGGGGATCCTTGTGATGATGGAGCCGTTCTGTATTTTGGTTGTGTTCGTGGTTACAGGAAGCTATATGTATGATAAAACTGCACAGAACTATAAACACACATAAATAAGTGCACATATAACTGGTGAAATCTGAGTAAGCTCTGTGCATTGTACCAGTGTCAATTACATGGTTTTTATATCGTACTATAGTTATGCAAAATGTTATCATTAGGGGAGGCTGGGTGAAGGGTGAACAGTTGGACTTCCTTGTACAGTTCCTTGCAACTTCCTGTGAATCTATAATTATTTCCAAATAAAAACTTTAAAAATGCATACGCCCATTAAGACATGATTAAATTGGGAGCATTGACTAGCTCCCATGTAGGTCTTCGGCTGTACCAAGGTCATAAGGTAGCCTAACATTTTGATAAATAAAATTAAAGTGTAAGGTTTTTTGAAGTTTGGCATGGGAGGCTCAGAAATCAAGGTCCCGCTCATCTGAAACGTTCCTTAAAAGATGAGATAAGCCCCCTAAGCAAGCTAGAGCTTTCAAACATTTTCTGCCAAGGCTGCAACCAAATTTAAAGTGACAATCTCCTTCTTTCTCACTCTGTCTCACACACAGCCCCATCATGGATGTAGCTAATGTAAAGGCAAAACTTTACCTTTAGAGTAGTCCTTGTTTGGGAGGTATCAAAATTGAATGAATGCTGGGTTTCCCTGCAGTTGATTCTAAGTAGCCAGTGCTGATAAATGGCTCAGAACTTGAGGTGACCTGTTATTAAGTGACTTAACAGAACACCCAGTCACAATGGGACCTGTTTTAACCAACCACGAACGGACCCATGGACTCTTTTCGTCCTTCATAATTGGAAACTGTCTCTCCTTACTTAGTGTAGCCACCGTGAAAGCAGCATCCCACCCTCTCCCAGAAGATACCAGTCCCCGCCACCCAGGTTTTCTGCCTCGGGGAACTACTCAGTGAATCTGTTCCCTGGCAAGAATAAACTCAACATTCACGTTTCTGATCGCTCTGGCGGCCACTGTCTTTCCTTTGACCTTATGGTGCCCTGTTGGCCGTGGCTAAAGCTGAGGGAGACTTGAAGTTACAACTTTGGAGCTTACAAAACCATAGAGGGCCTCTCTCTCCCCTCCCCCCACCCCGGGGGCTCAGTCCTGGTCTTTGCTTGACTCCTTTGGTGCCGCATAAGTAACGTTAGTGATGTTTCTCAAGGCTCTACTCGTCAAATGTTCCTGATGTCCTCTGAGTTAACACAGTGCCTCAAACATGTTCTGAAGCTGTAATGATCAGCACCTACCTGGAGATCCCCTTTTTCCTGGCCTAAAACTCACGTATGGTCCCGTAGGAATAATGGAAAAAGAAAGGGCTCTTTAAGGGAATGAGCTATTCACAAGTATTCAACAGGGGACAGGAACATTGCAATTTTTCAGCCTGAGGCTGTATAGGTCGGCTGTGATACTTCGATTTATAATAAGAAATATATCTTTGGTCATCGTCGCTGTTTCTGGCACAGAGTTTCTAAAACCCTGGGAATTTCCTAAGTGACGAGCGGCAAAGGTTAATGTGGCCTGTTGTTATGTTAATGAGGCAACTTGGACTTCACCTAAGGGAAGGGAGGCTGGTTGCCAGTGGAGCCAGTCAAATGATTAGAGGGTTGGAATTTCTAATCTCACACCTACTCGCACCTCCAGGGAAGGAAGAGGAGCTGGAGATTAAGATCCATTATCAATGGCTAATGATTTAGTCACTCCTGCCTCTTTAGTGAAGCCTCCATAAAAACCCAAAAGGAGGCAGCTGGGAGAATTTCCACGTTAGTGAATGCATGAGATTTGGGGAGAGTGGCCCCTTCAGAGAGCATGGGAGCATTGCACCCTCTCCTGGGCCTTGCCCTGTGTATCTCTCCTTCTGGCTGTTGATTTTGTATCCTTTAATATCCTTTGTAATAAACTGGAAATCCAGTGAGTAAACAGGTTTCCTTAGTTCTTTGAGCCTCTCTAGTAAATTAATGGAACCCAAGGAGGGGGTAGTTGGTACCTCTGAACTATAGCCTGTTGGTTAGAAGCACGGGTGATAACCTGGACTTGAGATCAGCATCCAGGGTGGGGATGAGAGGGACAGTCTTATAAGACTGGCCCCTTAATCTGTGGGATCTGATGCTATCTCCAGGTAGTTGGTGTCAGACTTGAATTGTAGGACAGCCTGCTAGTATCTGGGCACTGCTTGTTGGTGTGGAAGAAAATCCCCCTTCCCACCACGGAACTGGGTGCAGGACACTTTTATAGAGGTACCAGGGTTCCATGCCCACACAGCTTTCTCATTCTCTACTACCTTCCCAAGCCAGAACTTGCATGATCTTGCCTCAGAAGAATGTAATGAGGGCTCCCAGTCAGTTTCTGCCTCCTCCCAGTCAATTGGAGTCAGCTCAAGTAATAGAGTCATTTCCTTTATTGAAACTTGCCAAGCTCAAGAACCCAAACCATCCACCTGCCCCCAGGAGAGACAGGTTTGCCAATCTCCTTTAGCCATGGTTAGCAGAAATCTGAGATTAATATCTTCTGATTGTTCCCACGTCATTCTGACAACCTCTGGGAATTCAACAAACTGTTCAGTATCAGAATCAATGCCTGGGACCTTGTTCAAAGTGTGGTTGAGAACCAGCGTCAGCAACTGGGAATCTTAGAAGTTCAAGTCCTCAGATCACTTTCTAGACCTATTGAATCAGAAATTCTGGGGGTGGGGCAGAACTTTTTTCTTATTGTGGAAAAATACATAAAGCATAAAATTCACCATTTAACCATTTTAAGGCATACAATTCAGTGGCATTTAGTCCATTTACGGTATTGTGCAACCAACACCACTATCTAGTTCTATTATATTCTCAGTGCCCCAAATACCCATTAAGCAGTCACTTATCATGCACTTTCTCCCCAGCCCCTGATGACCACTAATATGCTTTCTGTCTCTATGAGTTTGCCTGCTTTGGACATTTCACATAGATAGGATCGTCCAAGATGTGACTTTGTGTTTATCTTCTGTCACTTACCATAATCTTTTCAAGGTTCACCCTTCAGTGTATCAAGGCTTCATTCCCTTTTATGGACTAGTAATATTCCATTGTATGGATAGACCACATTTTATTTATCGGTTTGTCAGCTGATGGACATTTGGGTTGTTTCCATCTCTGGCTATTATAAAAAATGATGCTTTGAGTACCCATGTATGACTTTTTGTTTGAACACCTGTTTTCTGTTCTCCTGAGTGTACACTTAGGAGTAGACTTGCTCAGTCATATTGTAACCCTGTGTTTAATTTATTGGGGAACTGCCATATGTTTCCCACAGAGGTTGCACCATTTTATATTCCCACCAGCAATTTGGGAGAGTTCCAATTTCTTCACACCCTTGCCATCAAGTGTCATTTTCTGGTTTTTTGATTATAGCCATCCTACTGGGTGTAAAACATTATCTCATTATGCATAGCTACATAGTTTTGATTTCCTGCAGTTGTTTTTAAGTAGCCTTCCTGGTGATTCTAATGCATCTGAAGTTTGTTGCATTAGAAAGTTGTCCATAGTAGGACTCATAATATTCACTTAGGAACTAGTTATAGAAATACACAATCTCAGGCCCCTCTCAGACCCACTCAGTCAAATTCTGCATTTTAACAAGATCCCCATGTGACCACTATACAAATTAATGTCTGAGAAGCACTGGTGTAGGAGACAGAACTAAATTGCTAAGACTTCCTAATCATTGCTTAAACGTACTAGAGTTAGGGTCTGTGTTGTGCCCCCGCTGTTTGCCTGGTATATTCTTGTTTAACAGTCTAGAAAAGTGAAAGGGACATGAAATTCGGAGTAAAACAGACCCAGTTACCAACCCTGACTCCATTGCTTACCAGATGGATGATCCTGGGTTAGGATGGGCTAGAGCTAAAAAGGAATTAACATCTGCATCCTGCAGAGGTTAGAATTGACTGACTTTAGGTGTGTAAGCATCTAATACAACTCAGCATGAGGAAGTTCACTCAATCTTGCTCTGCCCTCTCCCCCTGGCCATACACCACCCCTGGCTATTGTGAGAGTTTTAAGGAAGCAAATCGCAGCTTTGACTTCTCACATCATGGTGAATGGCTTTTGGGTCTCTAACTCTACTATATACCAGGTGCAAGGCTGATGCTTAAACCCAAGGCATTTCATCTCATCTCACTATGGCCCTAAGAAGAAACAATTACTATCATCCCCTTTGTAAAATGAGGAAACTGCAACTCAGGTTGAGAATTTTGTCCTGGGTCACTCAGTGGTAAAGACAGAATCAACACCTAGGCAGTTTATCCCCACTCTGCTCCCTGGCTTTCTCTCCTTTGTGAAGCCTGATTCTACCTGCATAGCTACATATCTCTCTTGCTCTTTCTGTTTCTTGTTCCTATCTTTAGGGATGGGAGACATGGGAGGGAACAGTGTATTCATAATGTGATTGACTCTTTTGTCAATAGAGAAGTATTTAAAGAGGCAATGTTTCTGCCTTGCCTCAATCCTGGAACCTCCCATTCACAGGAATGATTATGTTGACCCTCTTTCCATCCAGGAATGGCAGTGAAGCTGGAGTGAGCATCTAGCAGTGGAGTAGGCCCGGAGAGGAAAATGGTGGCAGTGATACTTTGGGAAGAGCCCCTGCAGCTCATGGCCTTGTGGTTGACATGGTGGTAACACATGATCCAGCTGAATTAGTGGGACACTGAGTTTGTGTATCTGAACATGTGGTCAAAGTTCAAATTCCAATTCTACCTGAAGAGCCGGTCGCTTAACTCTTCTGAACACTGGTTTTCATAACTCCAAAATAAGGATACTAATCCTTACCAGGCAGGGTATTGGGATCATATATCTGACAGCATCCAACAAGTGCCTGAAGCCTAATGGATGCTTCCTAATATTCATATTTATTTAGATGTCTACTGTATGCCAGGGGCTGCTCTGCATGTTTTAACATCAGTTCTAAGTGTACTTAATGGTCATAACTGTCCTTGGAGGTAGGTTCTATTATTACCCTCATCAACTCTGTTTTAAAATATGAAAAAGCAAAGCACTGAGAGTTTAAGGGACTTACCCAAAGACACAGAAGATGACAGTAATAGAGCTAACTGTTACATAGAATTTTCAATGTGCACACAAAAACTTGTACATAAATGTTCATAGCAGTATTATTCATAATAGCCAAAAAGTAGAAACAATCCAATGTCCATCAACTGATGAATAGATAAGCAAGATGTGGTCAATCCATACAATGGAATATTATTCAGCTTTAAAAAGGAATGAAGTTCTGATACATGCTACAACAGGAATAAGCCTTAAAAAGATGAATGAGAAAAGATTTTGGAGTCAGCAAGGAGCAGGTGGAGGAATGAGAGGTGACCAGAGAAGAGGTGGCTGGCAACTGGAGACTTTTGGAAGGAGAAAAGAAGCCTCCAAAAGGGATGTTAACTAAAATGGGTTTTGTGGTATAGGATATATAACCCTCTCTTCCATCTTTGCACAAAGTCTTGAAGAAAATCTATGCTTTCTGAAGTTGGCTTTGCTTTGGTGGGGATGTAATAAAGTGCTGATTCGACATGCTGATTCAACATGATGTGAAGAATGAGAAAAAAGCTGACCACAGGGCCCTGAGTTGCATAAAGGTGGAAGGAATGGGTGTCAGAGTTTGGAGAAAAGGAAAATGTTTGGAAGAGGAAATTAAGTGCATGTGGCAAGTTGTTTATCAGAGATAATTAAAGGTTGACAGAAAGAGCCAAATTGAGGACTAAAACATGCACTTATCATTGCAGCAGGAATTGATGGGGAGAAAAGGCAATGAGGAAGGGCAGATGCATCGTCCATCCACCTTTAAAGAAACAGGGATGGGCCCAGCAGTATTTTACCTAATATCCCAGCCAACCCAGGTGTATTATTTTTCTATTGCTGCTGTGATAAATCACCACAAACTTAGTGGCTTAAACAATACACATGAATTATCTTACAGTTCGGAAGATCAGAAGTCTCACTGGGCTAAAATCAAGGTCTTAGCCAGGCTGCATTCCTTCCAGAGTGTCTAAGCTCCCCTGACTTTTCCAGCTTCTAGAAATCACCTGCCTTCTTTGGCTCATGACCCCTTCCTTCATCTTCCAACCTCTCTTTGATTCTGACCCTTCTGCCTCCCACTTTTAAGGATTCTTATAACTGCATCAGACACACCTAGATACTCTCTGCCTCTCAAGATCCTTACCACAATCACATCTGCAAAGTCCCTTTTGCCAGGTAAGGTCACATATTCCAGGTTTCAGGGATTATGACATGCACATATTTGAGAAACCACTATTCTACCAGAGCAGTTGCCTACTGGCAGCATCCTGTGACACTTCCTTTGGGGTGATTTGCCATGCAGCAATGGATAACTAGAACAGTTATAAGTTCCAGCTCAGTTCCTCCTGGCTGATGCAAACTTCCATGATAAATCTGCACCACTGACATCCTTATCATACAAAAGGTGGCAGAGGTGCCAAGCTCAAGACAACCCAGTGGGTCAGGGCAACCATGAGCTCCTTCTGGAGAACATTTATTAGTGACTGGCTGCCTCTCCCTCTCTCTCCATACCCTCTTCTTCAAAATGAGGAAAAGACCAGGATGAACTCCCAGATAGGCACATTTTCCAAAATTACTATTACCTTAACTTTGCCACAAGACACATCATCAAGTTGGCATCACACTGGATGTTAATTGCTGTGGATTCGTGATCGGTTATATATTATATTTTATGCATGCCTTGACTTCTGATTCTTGTGTTATAGTCTAGCTTCTTATCCCCTTGCTCAAAACCTTTCCACTGTTCTGCAAAACTCTCATCAGCAAAGTACTAGGGATTCTGCTGAACTCCTCTGCTCTTTGTCAAAGAGGGAAATTGTAAGCATGATTTAAGATCTGTGCTCCTGGCTTCTTACAAACACTTGCCCTGTCAGATACAGATACCTCCCATATGTCCTATTTTCATATCGTTTTAACAACTTTAATAACTTTATATAATACCTTGTGTCATTTCTGAGTCCTGAAAATGAACCTATTTCTAGAGTTTCTCTGGAATGTAAGGATTCAAAGGACGATGGGGTGAGGGAAGACTCGATACATCTTAGTGACTGACTGGGTGGGAGAAAGGAGAGAAAGGCACAGGGAGAAACAAATCCAAGGCTCAAAGCTCTGAAACCTACAAGACCAGGAGAAGAACAGAAAGAAGTCAGGAGAGCAAGCGATGAATTGCTGGTAGCAAGTTTGACTCCAGACATGTCGACTTGGTGATAATGGTAGGGTAATGGAATGGAAATAGTAAGGCTGGATGTAAAGAATTTGCATGTCCAGGGGTGAGAATAGGAGTGAGATGTGTGACTTATTTTAACCCTCAGACATTTTTCTCCAATGGAAATATGTGGCAAGACAGTACAAAGTCTTGGTTTAGAAAAAGTTTTAGAACCCATGTTGAAGATGTATGAATGGGCATCCTCTATTGTAAATTCGTCACTTGCCCATTCATTCATTTGCACACTTGGATTCCTTCATTTATTAATTAAGTTTCTACTACATGCCAGATCCTGGGCCTATAGCAGATAGTGTGCATATTAGTGGTAAATAAAGTAAAATCTTATGAATGGATAAGCTGCTCAAAGTTGAGGATAAAAAGAAAAACAAGAAAAACTTCCTTGTCACTGTGTCAAGGAGAAGGCAATGAGCAGTCATTTCAGTAAATATTTGTTGAATGAGTGAGCATTCAAAGGAGCATGTGGACTTTCCCAGAAGTACCAGATCGTACCAGGGAACTGAGAAAGGTGATGTTTCCCCAGAGGTCAAAAATATAAAGGCTAAGTTCAGAAGAAAGATAAGGGTGGAATATTGCAAATGTGTTTTCTCAAGATTTATTTGCTTCAGCAAGGTAGCGAAAAAATTGGAAATATTTTGAGGTTCTCATGGAAGTTAAAATGCAATACTGGTTGCTCTTAACCAGAGACTTAGACTTCTCTCTCCCCATCCTTTCTCCTCCTCCATCTCTCTCTTCCTTCCTCCTTCCTTTCTTCCTCCCTTTCTTCCTTCTTCAGGCCAACCAGCGATGCTAGTGACACAGTCACAGAGCAGTTGAGTTCAAGGAAGTTGCTAAGTTAAATCCAGGAAAGAACATTTGAGGGACAAAAATAATTGTCTAGAAAATACAAAGAACCTCCTTCCCCCATTTTAAAGAAAACAAACAAACAAACCCACAAAGAATGAATGAATGAATGAATGAATGAATGAATGAATGAATAAATAAATAAATAAATAAATAAATAAATAATTGGACTTTTTATTAAAAAGAAAATCTTCCTTGGAACCAACTGATTCAACAGTGAAAAGTGGAATTCCTCTGTGTGAAGGCAGGATCCTGGAGTCCCAAGTCCACCCCCTTGGATTTCCTTTCACCCGTGCAGTGGCCCAAAAGAACCCCATGGACATCACTCAAAGCTGAGTAAGGCTCTGAGGAACCCCAGTTTGAAAATGTCTGTTCTAGAAGAAAGAATGCAACATCACATACGTGGACATCTTTTATGGAAGGGAGGTCTTTAAACCCTTGACTCAAGTTGTTGACTAACTTGTTCTTTGAAGTGGAGAGAGATGAGTCACGAATGTCACACCCTGACTCAACTGCCTTGAGATGGCAAAACAATGGGAATAATCTTACAGAAAATACTAGCAGGCAGCCAACTGAGATACAAGGCTATGATGGTGCCAGCAGAGTGAAGATATCTGCCTACTCATCTTACAGGCAAATGCGACAGAGTGTGCAAATTCAAGGAGGGTTGAAAACAGATTACCTGTCATGCTGACATTAACTGTGTGGGGGGTTTCTGTCCAAATCTAGGAAGCTTGTGTGTCAGCAGTCACACTGTGAAAATAGGTAAGAACCCTATAATCCCCAGGAATGAATAGATGAGTTAGAAGGTGGGTAAAAGTCAGTACATGAAACCATTTGAGAGGGAAGAAAGGTTATATTGTATTAAGATCAACAGTAAATACACAAATTGACTAATCTTGACCCAACCCTGTCTGAGTGTCACGCTTTCTCGTTCAGCCCACAAAGAACGCAGCGAGCCACATCTTGCATGATTGGCGCCCACAACCTTGTGGGGAAAGGCCAACTTACCTGCCAAGCTACTGATGTTCACCAGCCTCCCCTTGGATTTCCTAAGAAGAGGCAAAAATGCCTTTGTGACTTCCACGGTCCCGAAGAAGTTCACAGCCATGCATCGCTTGTACTCAGTCATGGGAGTGAGCTCCCCGTCAGCTGGATAGCTAAAGATCCCGGCATTGTTGACCACAGCCCACAGTCCTGAGGACAAAAGAAAAGGCTTGGAGATTTTTGAGATTGGGCAAGACTAAAGAGTAGGAAGATTTTTAACCCTTCAAGCTCTGGCGTCATAAGCATCCCATTGAGATTTAGAATCCAAGCAGACCACTTAAACTCTCAAACCTCAGTCTCCTTGAATACTTAAAACCACCTACCTTGAGGAGTTGTGTGGAGCATAAATTTGTGAAATATTAAGCAATGATTTTTTGGAGGTATATTCGTTTAGCTCAAAGCCCTTTTCTACATCCAGGCAGCTAGATATTTGCTCTGTCAGTGGAGGGATGACACAGCAAAGAGGAGGTTTAATAAGCCTCTACCTCATGTTTCTCTCTCAAAGGAGTGTATGGAGACAGTATGACATCTTTAGGACATGGAGATATAAGATGATATATCTTGTATGCAGTGCAATGATAGAAGAGCCTGTCTTCCCTTTTCCTTCAACAACAAGAGTCCCTGTCGCAGGGAAACAGGAAAACTAGAGCAGAAGTGCCAAGAGCTAAGAAGACTGCAGACTCCCTGAACCCTATTCCCTTCTCCAAGCGGCCTGATCCCCTTGACTGACCAGAATCCCCAGGAGAGTTTGTTCAATCACAGGTTGCTAGGCCTCACCTCCATGGACTCTGATTAGGGGTGTGTCTGGGGTGGGGCCTGAGAATCTGCATCTCTAATAAGTTCCCTGGTGATGCTGATGCTGCAGGTCTGGACCACACTTGGAGAATCACTGTCCACAAGTAGTTTTCAACCTTGACTGTGCAGTAATATCACCTGGGGGGCTTTAAAAATCCAATGTCCAGGCCACATCCCAGATAATTAGAAACTGTGGGGTGGTGGAGAAACAGGCCCTTGGCATTAGTAGTTTTTAAAATTCCCTACCTAAGTGATTCCAATATACAATAAGCTTTGGAACCACTACCCTAAATGGTAGGAAAGGGATAATACAAAAACTCCAGGTGTTTTAGGGGAGAGGGATCTGGAGCAGAGGGGAGTGACCTGGGTCCTCTTTACCTCGGAGAAGCCAAGGTGACAGGATCCGGGGTGTGTTCAGCCAGACAGACCTGAAGCAGATTTTCTGAGTTCCCTGAGCCTGGCATGGTTTAGACCAGCAGTTCTTGAGGTGTGTTCCAGAACCAGCTACATCAGCATCAACTGGGAACTTGTTAGAAATGCAACATCTGGAGCCCCACTTCAGACCTGCTGGATCAGAAACTGGTGATCCGAAATTGTTGTTGAAGCTCAGCACTGCGGTATAGCGTGCCCTCCAGGTAATCCTGGTACACAAACAAGTATGAGAACCTGTGGGACAGACAGGAGCAGAATGAGCCTCGGTGCTAGCAAGGGCACAGAAATGGCAGGAGGAACCACCCCAACAGTGCCTTTCTGATGGCATTAAGGAAGTAGGAAGCAGCCAACCTGCACGAGCACTGGACAGAGTGTTGGACGTCTCAGCAGGGTCCAGCATGAGGCACTGACCATCAACAGTGAAATGTCCCATCCCCAGGGATTTAAGATGCTACCCTGGGGAAGCAGTGTAAAGCTCAAAATGACTGAAATGGTTTTCACCACATGGCAGAAAGCTGGCTCAGAAAAGGAAACTGGGTTGAGTTATAGAAAACAAAGTTACATTTCCTGCACACCTGAGTTGTGGTCTGACATTTACATTCAGTAATGACTGGGAGCCTTAAGTGAGAGGATATCTGACACGTAGTAAGAGTTCAACAGCCATTATGAGAATGGTTATGGGAGGAGAGGGTGTCTCCATTAGCACCTCCAAGTGATGGTTTTAATTCACTCAGCCTGTTGTGCAACTTTGACCAGTCCACATGCACCAGGTGGAAGCTTGAGAATGCCCTAGGACAGGGGTTGGTGAACATTTTCTATAAAAGGCTGGATAGTAAATATTTTACCATTGCAGGTCCTACTCTCTCAACTCTGCCATTGCAGTGTGAGAGCAGCCACAGACTATCTGTAAATGAATGGGAGTGGCTGTGTGCCAATGAAACTTGATTTATGGACCTGGTTATTTGAACTCCATATAATTTCATGTGTCAAAAAATCTTCAGGTTTCTTTTAACCATTTGAAAATATAAAAACCATCCTTAGCTCACAGGTTCTACAAAAACAGGTGGTAGATCTATACAATGTTCCATAACTGACAAAGTTAAAGAGATAAGAGAACAGATTAGTGATTGCCAGAGGTAAAGGATGAGAATATGGCTCTAAAAAGGTTGTATGAGAGACCTCAGTGGTGATGGAACAGTTCTGTATCTTCATTGTGATGATTTTGCACAAAATTACACATTATAAAATTGCTGATTTACACACACACACACACACACACACACACACACACACACACTCACACTTGCATGTATAGGTGGTGAAATCTGAATAAACTCTGGGGTTTATACCAATGCCAATTTCCTGGTTTTGATAACTTTACTAGTTATGCAAGATGTTAGCATTGAAGGAGGCTTAGCAAAGAGTTCACAGGATCTCCTTGTACATTCTTTGCAACTATGCATGAATGGACAATTATTCCAGAACACAATGTTAAAAAAAAAAAAAGCAAAACAGACAGGGCCACAGCTTGCCAACTCCTGCCATAGAATTCAAAGCTGGCCAATAAGCCCCTTATAACTATAGGATTTAATAATAGTTTTTAAATAATTAACATTGATTAATAATTGACAGTATGTTCATACTAATTTTAAAATATGTCATGTAGGAATGCAGCACAGTTGCTGGCTGTCTCACAGAAGCTAATGTTTTCTGGTTTATCCACAGGGCCCAGAGGATTCTTTAGCAAACATTCTTCTTGGTGATTTTAAGCTCCCCTCTTTCACTGATCCACTTTTCTTTGACTTGAGAGGCTGAAGGTAAGAGACCTTGAGAAGAGCAGATAATTCTGTGTTGGTGTTACACTGGTGTGTCAGTAATTCTGTCTCAGAAGAGGACTGCTCTCCAAAATGCTAGCCCCAAAACAGCATGGGCTCACACCTTGGACCCCTTCATCCCAGGATGCTGGCATGGTATTAGCATATCAAGAACTACTGTTTTATCATTCAGTATGGTCAATAATGCCCCTCTGGACCTCACTAGAGGGATCTTATTGAATATCTCCATGAGTAAGACACCACAAAGTCAATCATAAGAAGAACAAAATCAACCCTATGAAACAGCAAAAGACCTGTCTAGGAAAACTACCTTTCTAGAAAATGAACACACATTGCTAAACTTGCTGAAAATTAACTGCTACTAAACAACAATCTATTTTTCTCTCATTTCTCAGATGTTTACTAAGTATTCACTATATGCCAGGGGCTGTACTTAATTTTGAGTGAATGGAAAATAGGGGCCCTTATTGACTGCTTGGCTCATGCCAGGGACACTTGTAAGTGCTGTCTATATAATAACTACTCCTTCAACTACCAAATGAAGGAAATAATATTACTTATGTCAGCTATAAAGAGGATATAAGTAGAAAGTGCTTGAGGCTTCATGGAAAACCTCCAAATAAAGCCAGCATAGGAGAAAGCAGAGCTAATGGAGAGCGGAGGTCCTGATGACATTGCTTAAGTGCCTGGATCCAGACATCCTGGAAGCCAACTGGTCTTTTTAATCATATAAGCAAATACATTCCCTTTATTCTTCAGCAGTTTTGAATTGTGATGTGTCACTTGCATCTGAAAGAATCCTGATGGAAACATGATTCTGGTTCTAAGGAACTTTGTAGTGAGGTGTGGGAGATGGATCGTAATGATGTATCAATGTAACAATGCACTAATACGGGCGTGTGCAGATATGTCCAGGAGAGGAAGTGAATGATGTAACCTGTATTACCAGGAGGATCACACAAGAGATGTTACCTTTGAGCTTAATGTTCTGTGGGAGTAGAGTCTGCAGCTGGACAAAGGCAGAAGTCTTAGAGAGAGACACTGGAGGAGGCAAGGGAGAAATATCAGTAAGAGGAAGCTGGATGTGCCAAGATATGAGCCAACACATCCTACTCTGGAAACCATTCAGAATTTACTGAATGGACTAGCAGATATTGCAGATTAAGGGTTCGATAAGGGCCAGTATCCTGAATGGCCTTCAATCCTTGTTAGGGTGTTTGGTGCTGGATGGAGAACCATACAACCATTCAGTGAGAGAAAGCACAGGCCTGGCTCATGAGAGGAACCCAAGACATAGCGGTTCTGTATATCAAAGGGTTTTCAGCCGATGGGTGACACTGTAAGATGTGCACATTGTAAAAGTCACTCTTTATTTGGAAAGCGATGGGGAAAGAAAGCTTCATTGCAAGGCCGTTGTGGGAACTCAGGTGGGAGATGAGGCCCCAGTTAAGCCACAGCTGCCTGGAGATGATAGAAGGGGCAGGATGACAAAGATCTAGGAGGTAGACTGGACAGGACTGGGGACCAATAGAATGCAGAGATTGAGGGTAAACTGCAGGTCTAAGTGACTCCCACTTGCTAGCTTGAGTGATTAGGTGGCAGTGCCAGTGTCTGAGCTGTGGGACTGCAGGAGGGTGACCTGGCCTGCAGACTGGCAGCAGAGGAGAAGCTAGTGAGGTTAATTTGGGATGAACTGAGGTGGGATGTCTGGTAACCAATTTTATAAGCATATAGGTTGGGGCATTGAGAAGAGGGCTAGGTTGGTAATACAGATTGGGAAATTATTGGATTAAATAGCAGTGTTTCTCAGCTCTGGCAGAGCGTCAGCATCACCTGGGGAGCTTTAAAATGTACTGATACCTGGGACCCCCAAATGGGATCTTCTGCACAGCTGACATTCTCAGCAAAAGGAGAGCAACAGTACTGGCCTGATGGTTGAAGGATTAGCTGAGTTACTGTACGTAGATACTGATTTGATTGGTGGGGGATTGGAGGTATGATGAGTGTGTGATCTGTGCAGTCACCCTGGGCCCTGTGCTTCAGAAAGTCCTCATGCTTGGTTTAATTTTCTGCTGGCACCGCCTTAAAGTCTTAAACAAGCCCCCCTCCCATAATTTTCATTTTGCACTGCCTGCCCCCCAACCCCCAGCTATGTAGCCCAGCCTGGGTCCAGCCACAGGTATTTTCAAACACTTCCCAGGTGAGAATTCCTGGTATTGGAGTAGAAGCAAGGAAGTGGGAGGTTTAGGGATGGAGCCCTCAGTAACATGCACATTTATGGGAGGCATAGGGGAAGCAGGAAGAGGTTCATACAAGAGAAGCAGAAAGAATGACCAGAGAACTAGTTGGGTAAGAGAGGGGCTAGAGACTCCAAAGCCCAAGCAAGGGAGGATGAGCCATGCCTTTAAACACTGCAGACAAGTTAAGATCATGTGTTTAGTATAATATTGATTAGCTTGGCCAGACCATTTAGGGAGCCATGGTGAGAAGCAAAACCAGGGCAGCAGGGTTCCAGAGAGCTTGGCCATGAAGGAAGGGGAGGAGAAAGGCAGCAGCTAAGGGAGGCCGCTGATTACAAAGCTATTTTGTAAAGTCTAATACATGTTAATATTGGTGGGAGGAAAGAAATTGGGGGGTGGGGTAGGAATTAATGGGAGAGTGACCGAGCAGATGTTGGAGGAAACGGGATGAAGAATTCTGTAAGTTCTAAGGACAGACCGTGCGTAACTCATCCCTAACATTTTCTTGTCTACGCGAGGCCCTTTATGTGGCAGATGCTCAGTACGGGGGTCACCAGGTGTGGCCGGTAGCCAGGACAGACTAGAGGGCAGTGGTAATTAGAGGCTGGATCCAGTGTTTGTGAGGAAGATGGAGGGCAGTCAAGGACACAGGTAGCTGAAGGCAATACCTCTGTTCTGCACTTTTTCCATGACTTTGCTGTGGGCATCTTTTATCTGCTGCGGTTTGGTTATGTCCAGCTGGAGCACAGAGAGGCGCATGGAACAAGTTCTTCGTAATTCCTCTGCTCCTGGTCCTCCTTCATTCAGAACCCCAGCAAATACTGTGAAGCCCAGCTTATCCAGATACTTGGACAAAGCATGGCCAAATCCAGAATCACTACCTGTAAGGGGTCAAGGCAGTAGAAAGTGGGTTTAACATAAATGGTAAGAGAAATGATTGAATAAGGAAAACACTGCATGAGTGTCCATGTTCTCTGGAGACAGTGGATCTTGAGGAAGTTTCTTCATTTGCTTAGTGGAAAAATGCAACATGAAGCCACAACAGAAAAATTTCTCTGTTTAAAAAAAAAAGTAGAGAGGTGAGGTAGAATTTGAGTTGGGGCATAAGTGGAAGGAGATTTGCTGATAGAGGGCATGGTGCAGGGGTGGCTGGTGGCTGAAGAACGTAGGAGGAAAACTAAGATAATTAATGGAAGCTTTTCTTTTCATCTGTGGTGTGTAGTACTTGATGTAATCATCTCCATCATTCTGTAAAATCTTCAGTAAAACATTCATTACCAACTAATACTTTGGAGTTGGTTTTGCTTTTTAAAGATGTAACAATGTGTCAAGTCCTGCTTCAAAGAGGACACAGGACATCAGCAGAGGTTGCCCACAGGGGCCAGTTCCTTCTGGATTATGAAAGATGAAGGTTCATAGCCACCCACCCTTCTCACCTCCTCAGAACTTCTTCCCTACTCATGGCCTTCTCCCAAGCCATTGAATAGACATCAACCCTAGAAAGACACCTGCAACAGAAACCAGACAGAAATCCCTCAGTATGCTGCTTCATGAAACCAGAGAATAAAACTTCATGTGAAATACGTGTCAGAATTTGAGATGGGAGTTTACCCAGCTCTCTGTGGAGGACACTACAGACCCTGGAAAAAACGTTTTACACCCACAAGTGCAAAGAGTAGACGTCTGAAATTGAAGATGACAACATGGACATAAAATCACCCTTTGAGCTATACCAGAATAAACGTGTAACAATTACTATGCCTACAGCACTAAAGATGAGAGAGCATCTTCACATCGGCTGTGTCAGGCAATCTTTCCTGTAAACCTTGAGGTATCTGTCTTGTCAGCAGTCGCGGGCTAAGTCATGCATTGCCCTAAAAATTGGAAAACTTGGGAAATCAGTTTTCCTGATAATCAACTCGAGGATCAGTATGTAAGTGATCAGAAAAAGTGTCTGACTTCCAAGCTGAGAAGACCTGCCTGGGATCTGATCAGAAGTGTTACTGTCTCCAAAGAGAGGACAGTCACCATCAGAAGGCAAAAGGACACGAAACAGGCATTCACATACATTGTCGTTAAATGTGAAGGACTAAAATCTGCAACCATTTAAATGTACATATCCTCTGACCCAAAAAGTCTGACTATCTGTCCTAGAGGAAAAACATATAGATATTCAAAGATAAATGGTGTTCCTACAGCCCTGTACATAACAGCAGAAGGAATGAATAGCCTACACATCCATGAACTGGAGAATGGTTACATAAATTATGGTACCTATGATGGAATATGACACCAATTTTTTTAAGTGGGGTAAAACTATATATAAACTGGCATAAATATTGCCCCAAGATACTCTGTTAAGTGAAATAAAATAAGTTACAGTGTAGCACTTCTTACAGAGAATCCAATTTATGCCCCAAAACGGGTGGAGGAAACTAATTCTATACCTACCTATGCATGCAAATATAAAAGGAAGGGTTTGGAAGGAGAGGCACCAAAATGGTAACAGTAGTTGCCCCTAGGAGGAGAGGCAGAACGGAGGAGGCTTTGTCTTACAACGTTTTCCATTTTTGCTACAAGAAAGTACTTATTTTCCTTGTGTAATGACTCTTCTTTAAAATGTCATGCCGGAGTAGAGATTAACCAGGGTCCATACAGGAGAAAGTGTACCTGAGAGGCCATTGTGGCTGGCATCTGCAAACCCTGCCTGAGAGATTGAAGGCTTAGCAAGAAGTGTGGCCACTGCTGCCCCTCAGACATGCCTACTATCAGATGAAGGCATCTGGTTACCATAGTTGATTGCGTTTAACTTTTGCCCCATCTCCTTCTTTCTTGTATGTCCACGTGCACCTGTGCCCAGGAAACAGCTCCCTGCATGTGTGTGGTTTCCTCCCTGGGCCTGGCCAAAGGAGGAAACAGTACGAGTTAAAACAGACACAGGTATCTGGGCCATGTGACAGATCTCTGCCTTGGTGTAAATCAGCACGTTAGAGTTCTGGTCCTAATGTACAATACTATATGTGCCTAACAGCTTTGTGAGCCCAGCAAATGTGGCTTTGGCCTGTAGAAATGGACCTGCAGCTGGACATATCCAACTTCTGGGTCTGCAAGGATGAGGCTGGATCCTGGACAGAGGCAGCTGCACCAAACGGTGGGTGCAATGCTCAAGGCCTCTCCCTGGAAATCCTCAAATGTCACTGGTGGTCAGATCTGGTCTTGTAAAATTCTTCTCCCAAAGTCTACAGTCGAGATTATCATCCCCATTGTACAGATGGGGAAACAAAACGAGAGAGGTCAAGGTCACAGAGGTAGGGATGGACATAGACTCTTTGCCAGAACCTAAATCCAAGTGCATGCCTCTTCTCCATCCCAGACATGCCACTTCTCCTTTATCGGTGTAGGGACAGAAGAAGGTATAAAGAAGCCAAGCCCCAAATGAGTCTCTTTTGGCTCAGCAAGGAAAGAAATGAATTAACCTGAAAATAATGAACTCAGACCCAGATTGGAGTGAAGAGGGGTTCTGGAGCCAGGTGATACACATTCTGCTGGGTGAGGCCAGGTGTTCACACAGGGCCCCTCCCATTTGCCATGCACCCCATCC
Source organism: Camelus ferus (assembly GCF_009834535.1). NCBI lineage: Eukaryota > Metazoa > Chordata > Mammalia > Artiodactyla > Camelidae > Camelus > Camelus ferus. The sequence continues at coordinate 54,939,458 of NC_045704.1, read as the reverse complement.
TGTGCTTCTGCCTCCTGGTTCGCTTGGCTAGACGTATTGGAGCCATGGACTTTAAAGTCCCCCGTTCCCCTGACAGGTTTCTGTCATATTGTTACAGAAATGACAGGCCAGCCAAGAAACAAGCACCACTCGGAGGGTTGGAGTACTCAGATGTATTACACCGGCGGGCTCAGAGGGGCTTCTGCTCCGAAGCTCTGAGCACCTCCAAGCATGAGGTTTTATAGGGTTAAGTACAAGCTTGGGGTATTCGGCCAATAGGCATGGAACAGCTTTAGCAACATCATTATCACAAAAGCGGAGGCAGGGAGGCAGCAAACCAACATTCCAAAGCCAGATATATCTCTTTGAAAATCCAGCTGGCTAGCAAAAAAAAAAAAAAACATGAACAGCAAACCAACACTAATTAACTTAGATTTATGAGTTAGTCCAGCAGAACTCAGATCAGTATTCCAATACTTAGATTTGTGAGTTATCTTGTTAGACCAGCCCAGCTTTTCCTTCACAATATCAGATGTTCCCTCTGCACAGAGAGAATCGTCCTGTGGTGCAGGGATGGAAGCTACGGCCCTTAGCTCCACACAGCAAATAAACACTCAGCTAGGGCACCTGCCAAGGAAGATGAAAATGGGTCGTGCACCAATGGATGAATGGATAAACAAAATGTGGTCTATCCATACAATGCAAAATTATTCAGCAGTAGAAGGGAAAGAGGTTCTGATATACACTGCAGCAAGGATGAATCTGGGAAACATTACACTCAGTGAACAAAAGGAGAGATGCTTTGATCCTGACCCCATTTTCTGTGTAGAGAATGATCTGCAGACATTTTCAAAGGTAGTGCTGTGGACCAGCTTCAGGATCCAAATTCAGGATCTAACTCTCTTCAGACAGTTTCTAGGAAGAGAGCTAGCTACAAACCGAGTAATGACATGTTGAACTTTATCAAGCCCTATAATCCTGGAAAAGAGTGAAAGTTAAGAAATGCCCCCACTCTTTGTGTTTTGGGAAACAGCTTCCTGCAAAGACATCACCTTCTCCGTACGACTTAGCTAAGACTCAGGGATGCCCTTCTCGTTTACTTATGACAAGGCCAGACCCAAATTCCCATTTTTCTGTTCATTAATGACTAGCTGAATTGTTTGTCCCCAGTGAGTCTTTAGAACAAAATATTTCTTAACCAAACTTTGGTATAGATTCTTACCTTCCCCCCAGGTCCTGGCCCACCCTGAGCCTGAGCCAGCAAAGAGCCCCTCCAGAGAACAGGCCAGCCTCAGGGGAAGGCGTTCTCTCTTCTGATCACTCCTGGCCCGCCCACATTCCCTTCACCTGGTTCTTTCTAGACCTGTTTACCCTCCCCAGGAAAGCAAACTCTTTTTTGTCTAACCCTTGAAATACTGACAGACCTGTGATCAGAGTGTTCCCCTCACCTCAATAGTCCTCCCCCTGCCCCCAGAGTAACCCTGTAGTAGAGAATAATCTTTGTTTTGTTGGAGGTTTACAGAGACACCATGACCTAGTCCTTGGGGATGGCTGCAAGAACAAAGAATGACTGCAGCAAGAAGATTACAACAATCAACCACACCCTCTCCCTTATTTTTCCTCCTCCTCCCTTATTTTTTGTATGAAAGGATCCTGCATTCTGACTAGAGCAGGACGGTTCTCCAAGATTTTAGTCTGCCATCCTGTCTTCCAGCTTTCCAAATAAAGTAGCTTTTCCTTGCCCCAACACCTCGTCTCCCGATTTATTGGCCTGTCGTGTGGCGAGCAGAACTAGTTTGGACTCGGCAACAACCCTTTAGATTAAAATCTCTCCTTACTCAGTCTGGATCTGCTGTATTTGACAGTGAATTAAGAAAGCCAGAGTTCTCATGAAGCCATCTACTTGTCCTTACCAGCAAGAAAGAGTAGCTTACAGGCCTGGTGGTGAGCCACCATCCCTGCCTGTGCAACCCTGATCAGGTTATTTAACCTCTCTGTGCCTCAGTGTCATCTGTAAAATGGGTTTAATAAAGGTGCCTATACCAGCTAATATTTGTGATGTCCTTAACAGTACCTGTTCCAAGTAATCACTATAATAGATTTTCTTTTTAAGATTATTGTTGTGGGACACAATGGGGCGGCTGGTCAGTGAGCCAATGACATGTAGGTTGGTAAAAGAATTTACCAGAGACTAAGTATAAGAATAGAAAGGAGTTTATTAGGGTTCACTGTCATAAGCAACAGTGGGCCACACAGGTGAGGGGTGCCTACATGAGCACTGAGTGCTAGTTGTTGGGGTAGTTTTATAAGGTCAAGTCACAAGGTGACTGATTGGCTTGTGCACAAGTCTCTGATTGGTTGTAGGTGAGGTAAGAGATTTAGGGTCCTTGAACGGCAATGGGGTTTGACTCTGATAAAGTAGGCATTACCTGGGGCTATTAGTTTGTTAGGGAAAACACGCCCAGTAAAGAATATCAGACATCTGAGAGCCCAAGAATAGGAGTCATTGAAGGACGTCAGTTGGTCCCACAGATATGTCATCCTTCCTGATTTTCAGGCCTTTCCCTGCATGATACTGGTAAATGGGGAGTTTACCTCTACTGACAGCCAGCTAAACATCTCATTAAGACTCAGACTGCTTGATTTTGTTTCTTCCATGCATGAGTCTTGGGCAGTGTTACACATAGTCAGGTGGAGCCTCCACCTCCATATCCAGGAAGTAGGGTGATAACAGTAACTCCCTCCTAAACTGACCTTGGAATTCAACAAAACAGAGGATGTTTTACATATCACACTGACTGTTATCAGTATCTTGGATCTAACAGGAAGTCAGTTCTGATTTAAAGTGTCAGATCAGGCTAGCCCTGGTATCTTAGGGCTATGGGCCTGTGCAGAGGTCAGAGGACCTTGGGAAATGCATAGCTGGGGAGCCACTCCCAGTCAGAATAACCTTTGTGCACTCCAGAAACCCAAAGATGAGGTGGAGGCCTTTGTGAAAAGTCAAAGTTTTTCCTAAGTTACCCAATTATCATACCTAGTACGAGTGGAATGCTTACCAAGTTCCAGCCAGCCTCATGCATATTAACTCACTGAGTCCTCTGACCACCCTGGGAGATAGGTCATTTTCCTTTCATCACTTTATAGAGGAGGAAAGTGAAACACAGGAGGGTTAAGTCATTCAGCTGGGACTGGCAGAAGTAAGTAAGAACCCAGGCAGGACTCAGCATATAAATACCTGGAGCATAAAATATTCAGTTCTTTCAGATCTCATGGCTTAGCATATTCTAGGTGATCAGTAAAAAGCATGTGTTGGCTAAATGGGCATTTAAGAGACACTGGCCTCAGTGCCTTAAAAATGCAGAGAGAGTCCTATGTCACTAGTATTAAGGATTCCTGACTCAAAATGAGTGCCCAACAAACACTTGTTGAGTTGGATGCCTGCCCCACTGGAGGGTAGGAGGGTTGCTGGGGTTGGTTTTAAGCTCTGCCCTTTGAGATCCTTCTATCCCTAGTGGCCTGGAAATTCATCAACTTAGAGCAACTAATGACTTCTAGAGTCCCATTTTTACAAAATTGAAGTGAATCTGAAACAGCAATTTATTCTAAAATATTAATAAAGTCTCAATTAGTGTACAAAATAGAAACAATGTGAGTCACTTTAATTCAGAAGAGTTAAGAATTGCAAAGTTTCAAAGATGGTGGGCTAAAGGTAAGTGGATTTATGCTGTTACCACGTGGGGGTACCAGATTAGCTGCTGAACAGAAACAGAACGCGTCATTTGTTGGGTCAAGTCTTAAATTTGGCAAGTTGTGAATAATTCAAGTTCAGGATTTCTTTATGGCTAGGGCCCTTGAATGAAACACACCCACTCTGTAAAGAAAGACTGCATGTGCTCTTGTTATGGAAATGACAGGCCAGTCAAGAAACAAGCACCACTCGGAGGGTTGGGGTACTCAGATGTATTATGCCGGCGGGCTCAGAGGGGCTTCTGCTCCGAAGCTCTGAGCACCTTCAAGATGTGCACATGAGGTTTTATAGGGTAAAGTACAAGCTTGGGGTATTCGGCGAATAGGCATGGAACAGCTTTAGCAGCATTATCATCACAAAAGTGGAGGTGGGGAGGCAGCAAACCAACATTCCAAAGCCAGATATGTATCTTTGAAAATCCAGCTGGCTAGCAAAAACACATAAACAGCAAACCAACACTAATTAACCTAGATTTACAAGTTAGTCTAGCAGAACTCAGATCAGTATTCCAATACTTAGATTTGTGAGTTATCTTGTTAGACCAGCCCAGCCTCTCCTTCACATTCCTAGACTTGTGAGTTCTCTTGTTAGACCAGCCCAGCTTTTCCTTCACACTCTTGCCACCCTTATGTTGACTCTTGCCTCTACCCTATACAATAAAGGTTTAATAAAACAGTAGATAAATAAAATAAAACTCCAGTGCATTGAATACTTCCCCGAGAGTCACACAAGGCTAAGCTCCCAATCCAAGCAGAGCAAATACTTGGCAATTTACCACTGATACCCTACCTCCCTTGCCCATGATAGTGACTGTTGGGTGGTGAGGCCCTGGGAACTAGCTAGATCTTTCATGTCCATTTTTTAAGGAAAATAAATGCATTTTTCCTGGAACATAACCTTCATGAATAATTCTTTCATACTGTTGTTATTTCTATGCTAAGATGGGCAACTCAGGTGCCAAGAGATTAAGTACTGATTCAAGGCTATTCAGCTGGGATGTGCTAGGGTTCTCTCTCAAACCCAGATTTGCTTTTTCATGTTCTTTTACTGTTGTAGATTTATTGTTTCCTTGAGCACTTGGCAGGGGTGTGGGTGGTGCACAAAATGGGGACACCAGTAATGAAAGCTCTGCTAGAGAGGGGTCCCCATTACTGATGCCAACTCCCTTCACAGAGAGTGGACTCCCATCACCCATGCAACAGCACAAACTACTTACAGCCACTGTTCCAGAAGGAAAATGTAATGGGTTTGTTCTCAGTGGTGAATGAGGAAGCAACTCCTAGTCTTCCTGTGAAATAATCAACCAATCAAAGTAGCCCTGCTGGGTTTGAGCAAGTGCCTAGATTCCTAAACCACAGTCCAGCCCTAGTGGCTCTCCTGAACTCCACCTACTGCCACCCGAAATTCAAACAGAATTCATCACTAATTGCCTCCAATTGCTTCACCTTCTAGAATTCCTCCTTCTCTTAAATGACATCACCCTCCTTTCAGTTACCCATGACCAACACCTCGCCCAATCCTCACCTCCATTCAGTACCCATGCCTTTCATCCTAAGACTTTGGCAACTACCTATAGATCTACCTATATCTCCTTTTCTGCATCTCATGACCGAAAAAATTCCTGATCAGCTCAGCTCAGCCTGCCATCAGATTGTCATGAAGTTGGGGAAATAGATTCTCAAATGCCACAGAAAATCCATCATAATTGTCCAAAATTTCATATTACACCTGTTGAGGGTATTATCAGTTAAGAAACACTGGACATGACTCTCAATACTGACTTCCCTGAAATTGATGCTGATGGGAGTGATGTTAGGTCAGCTGAGATGGCCGGAATTTTAGAAATCCCTAGCCAAGACCAGAGGCCATTAGAAGGAGGTGAGTTTAGTATCCAGACAAGGGTGGAAAACTTCTTCTTAGCAGTACTTAGGGGACTCAGACTCCCAACCCCATTTCCTCTAAAGATATCTTTGCAGAGACTCAGGGAATACTTTTTTTTTGTTTAATCTTAAATGCCTACATCCTCAGAAAGAAAGAAACTAGGAAGAATATATTCAACAGTTGGTATCCATGACCATAAAAAAAAAAATGGTTCTATGGCTTTCTCTAGATGCCACTCTTAACTTCTGATACTTCTTCCTGTCTTTCTTCACCTTCATTCATTCATTCATTCATTCTTCATTCACTCAGGGATCACTGTTTAGGTTCTAGAAATACCACCATAAAAGAGAGACATCTCCTCACCTTTATGGAACTTACTGCCTAGAACAGTAAGAGACTCTCAGTGCTGAGTCCCACTACAATCACTGGGCTGCTCTAAAAATTGTCAGTGCCCAGGTCCCACCACTGGACAGTCTTACTTATTTGGTCTGGGCTGGGGCCAAGTACTGGCAATAGTTTCTAAAGTTCCCCAAGTGATTTCAAGTGCAGCCAGGCTTGAAAAACATTAAGTCAGGGATCTCAACCAGGGATGAATTTGGCCCGCTGGATATTTGGCAATGTTTGGAGAAATTTTTGGTTGTCAACGCTGAGAGTACTATTGGTATCCAGTGGTAGATTCCAGGGATGCTGCTGAGCATCCTATGGCACCCAGGGCAGGACCCACCACAAAGAATGATCTGGCCCCAAATGGCAGTAGTGCTGAGGTGGGGAAACCCTGGTCTGGCAGAAAATATACATTAAGTAAATCATTACATTACAAAGTGATGAATGTTATAACTAGAAAAGTTCTAGGAACTACAGGCCATATTTATGTTTCCAGATAACTCAAAGTCCCTTCTTTAGTGAACCCTCCATCGAGGACAAACACAGGCAGTAAGAGAAAGAACTAGGTCACCTCCATCAGGGAAGGCAATCTATTGGGTTACCTCATTCACTCTTCTATCTCCTGTGTCTCAGATAATGCTGGGAACTAGGTCTCAATAGTCTGAGAGCCTTATGTTTATATATATTACCTCATTTCATGCCCAAGATACCAAGGTAAAGTGGATGTTTTTTAAAAAAATAGATTTTAATTTTTAAGCAGTTAAAATTTGCAGAAAAATTAGGAAGACAGTATAGAGTGTTCCCATATACCCTGCAAACAGTTTCCTCTATTATTAACATCTTATATTAGTATGCTACATTTTCTACAATTAATGAACCAATATTATCTTATAATAACCTATAATGAAAAAGAATATATATGTATAACTGAATCACCATGCTGTACACCAGAAACTAACACAACATTGTAAATCAGCTAAACTTCAATTTTGAAAAATGAGCCAATATTGATACATCGTTATTAACTAAATTCCATACTTCATTCAGATTTCCTTACTTTTTATTTAATGTCCTTTTTCTGCTCCAGGATCGCACGTTATATTTAGTCATCATGTCTCCTTAGGCTCCTCTTGGCTGTGACATTTTCTCATACTTTTCCTTGTTTTTGGTATCTTTGATGGTTTTAAAGAGTATTGGTCAGATATACTATAGGATGCTCTTCTATTGGAACTTGTCTGATAATTGGACTGGGGTCATGGTTTGAGGAAGGAGATGACAGGTAAAGTGCCATATTCATTACATCTTATTAAGAGTACATACTATTGACAAGACTGATGAATGTTTACGTTGCCCTTTATCACCTGGATGGAGTAATGTTGTCAGGTTTCTCCACTGTAAAGTTATTCTTTGTCCTCACCCTTCCATACTGTACTCCTTGGAAGGAAGTCTCTATGCATAAATATCTACGTAAGTTATTCAGCCACTTGGAGCTCTTTTAGTTGGCTCCTGTGAAAATATATCTTTTTATTCCCATTTTACATGTGAGGAAACCAAGCTTCAAAGAATGTGAAGTTTCCACCATCACTAAACTAACAAAAGCAGAGGTGTGATTAGAATCATTAGATTCTAAAGCACAGGGGCTTTTTTTCCTATTCACCATGTTCCATCTGAATACTGTCAATCTTTGTAAATCAATGACTTGTGTATATTTCACCTGATGGAGCTGCTTAAGGAAATAAATAATAGTCTTAAGAATATCAGTCTGCTGTGTACATTACAGAGAAACTTCCTTAGTTATTTTTTGACTTTTATGGTGTACACCTTGATGAATTTTCACAGAGTGAGTCCACTCATGCAACTAATACCCAGATCAAGAAATATAACATGACTAGTTCACCAGAAATCTCCCTTGTGCCTCCTCCTAGTCATCCCCACTCCATAACTATTATACTGGCTTCTAATATTAGAGGTTGAGAGGGAGGGTATAGCTCAAATGGTAGAGCACATGCCTAGCATGCACAAGGTCTTGGGCTCAATCCCCAGTACCTTCTCTAAAAGACATAAATAAATAAACGTAAGAAAAAATTAAGATAGATAAATAAAATTTTTTAAAAACCCCAGATCAGTTTTGCCTGGCTTTCACTTTAAATAAACAGAACCATACATTACTCCTTTTTGAGGATGGATTCTTTTGTTTATTCTCCTTTGTTTCCACGTGGTTTGGTTAATGGAATTTTTTGTTTAAAGGTTCCAACCACATATTTCACAAGAAAGTTTACAAGTGAAATAACACTTGTAAAAACATGTTAAGCAACTCCATTTTTTAAAAAAATAACACCCTACTACATAAAAAGTAAATTTACTTAAGATTAACGTAACACAAAGAAGGGGAAACTATCTGGAGATGTAGCCCCATTATCCCAGGGTGGCTTAGTTCCTGCTCCCTATCATTATCTATAGTTTCATCTAAGAAAGGCTGGACATCTCTCTTTTTCATAGGAAAGGTGTTTCCTGACTGAGGATGTCCTTCCTGACAACACTTAGTCAAAAACTCACTTGGCTGCTCCTAACATACAATAGTGCAAGATGCTACCTACCAAATTTGACTAAAATAATGCCCAGAAATCCAATAGATCTCTAATTTATAGAAGTTCTTTATTTTCTGTTTCATTAACAATCACCACCAATGACCTAGTTCCTTCCAACAGGGATGGAGAGCCCTTGACAACCCTGCCACAGCACGCTTCTGATGCTACCATGGACATTGTTCAATCAATGCACTCTCTCCCTTAGAACCCACTTGTCTCAACACTCCTAATCAACTGGAGACAGCACCAGATAGGAACTTATTTGCCATCCCTACTCACACATGAAACATTGTTATTTTCTAGTTTGGATCCAGACTTGCATTCCATTGTTTTCCAATTGGAATCAGGATTCTAATTTTTACTCCATCCTTACCATATCTCTCCCCATTTACGAACCTCCTCTGGCTCCCACATGTATGGTAAGTACTTGTATGAAGTATCCTGCCTGGATTTCAATAATCTCTATAATTTGTTCTCATTCAATCAAGCCCAAGCTCAGGATCTACCATGTATTCCAGTCCAGTTGGTTTCTTCTTCATCCCACACATGTCCTGCTTTTTCCATTCTGTGTTGCCTGCCAATCCTTCTAATAATCATCCATTTATTCATTAATTCATTCTTTTAACAGCTGTTTATTAAGTGCTACTATGTGTTATGTACTCTTCTAGACCTTGGGAGTACAGCAATACATAAAAACATCCAAGTCCCTGTCCCATGGAGCTTACATTATAGAGGGAGAGGGGATACATTCAGTAAATGCATGTGGTATCAAGTGGTGATGGGTGCTGTGAAGCAGAAGGTGATGGGGAGGAGGATGCTGTGTTCTGTTTGAAGGTCAGGGAAGGCAACACTGAGCAGAAACCAGTGGAACAGGTACCCCAGGGAAGTCTGCACAGGCACAAGGAAGAGCAGTGCAAAGGCTCTCAGGGATGTAATTGTTAGAGGAAGAACAAGGAGGCCATTTTGACCACAGCAGAGTAAGTGAGGGAGGAAATAATAGGAGGTAATCAGAGCAGTGGTTCAAAGCTAGTTCATGTGGGGTCTTTAGACCAATGGTTCTTAACTGGGGTGATTCTCCCCCCACCCCAGAGGACATCCAACAATAACTGAAGACGTTTTTGGTTGCCACAGTTGGGTGGTGCTACCAACATCTGGTGCATAGAGTCTAAGGATGCTGCTTAACATCCTACAAGGCACAGGACAGCTGCACAAGAAGGGAATACCCAGGCCCACCATCACCAGTGTCCAAGTAGAAAAACCCTGCTTTAAACCATGGTGAAGACTGTGGCTTTTATTCTAAGTGTAATGGGCTGTGATTAGAAAGTTTTGAACAAAGGACTGACATGAACTGACAGATTTTGAAAGGATCACTTTAGATACTGTATAGTAAATGACAGCTTGAATAAGGCTACCATTTATTGACAACTTATTATATTTGAGACACCTTAACTGGGATATATCAGTATTTTTCTTCATTGTTCCTACTGCTTCCTGACATTGTATGACATATTGGGGCATTAATTTTTAAATATTTGTCTCCTCTGATAGAATGCAAAATCAGTGAGGGCAAGAACTTTGCTTTGTGACCTGTCCAATCTCCACACCTAGGACAGGGCCTGCTACACACTGGGCATTCTGTACCTGCTGAATGAATAAATGGCTCCCAGGGTCAATCTGTTTATCCCCATTTCACAGACAAGAGAACTGAGTTTCAGTGCTTGTCCCCTGAACAACAGCTGTGAGCAAATCTCATTTGTGTTTTTGTCCTATATCCCAAAGAGGACAATCTCCAAGTCTGGTGAGAATCCCCAGAGAGAAAATTTCCCAGTGGGTACTATTCTAGGTGAGTTGTCTAGGTAGCTACACCTTAATAATTTTTGGCATCCCTATCTACTTATTCATTTTTTCATTTGCCAAATTTTTACTGAGATCATACTATGTCCCAGGGCACTGTGCTAGGTACTTGGGTTATATTGGTGTGAAAGGTAGATGTGATCACCGTCTATCTTAGTCACCAGGCTGCCATGACAATATGCCATAAACTGGATGGCTGAAACAACAGAAATCCATTCTCCCACAGTTATGGAGGCCAGAAATCAGAGATCAGGGTGCCAGCATGATCAGGTTCTGGTGAGAGCCATCTTCCTGGACTGCAGGAAGAGAGCTTACTGCAGGCCTCCTCACTGCATCCTCACATCAAAGAGAGAGGGAGAGAGAGAGAGCTCTGATATTTTTTCTTATAAGGACCGGTCCTATCACAAGGGCCCCACTCTCATGAACTTACCTAAACCTAATCACCTCGCACAGGCCCTGTCTCCAAATACCATCACATAGTGGGTGGTGGCGAGGACGTTAGGGCTTCAACCTATGAATTTGGGGAGAACATAATTCAGTCTATAGCACCATCCTCACAAAGTTTATCCAGTGTGAGATAGAGACATTGGCTGTATGATATAAAAAAGAAAATGATGAATTGTGGTAAGTGCTACAGAGGAATTAAACGAGTACTGTGATGAATAATTGAGGTGGAAGGGAGGGACTGGCCTTGAGGAGGCAGATCATGGAAGACTTCTGCAAGGAAATAACATACAAATAAGTCATCAAGGGGGGAGGGTATAGCTCAGTGGTAGAGTGTAGGCTTAACAGGCATGAGATCCTGGATTCAATCTCCATTAAAATAAATAAATAAATAAACCTAATTGCCCCCCCCCCAAAAAACCAACAAAAGTTTAGTAATGAAAATTACCTCATTAATAACTTTTACATTGGTTACATGTTGAAATGATCATATTTTCCATATGTTGCATTAAATAAAATGCATTATTTAAATTAATCTTATTTATTTTCTTACTTTTTAAAAATGTGACTACTGGAAAAATTTAAATTACTTCTGTGGCTTGCATTATATTTCTATTGGACAGCACTGCCATACCTGATTCCCTTTCAGCTAAAAATACTGATAGAAAAGGAGAAAGGTTGACAGCCCAAAGAGAGGAAGTGGGGGTCAGAGGGTGGAAAGCAGCCTATTGGGAGGTCAGGAAGTCAAGTTGGCAGAAATACCTAAGTGACATTCTAAGAACAGGACAGTCAGATAATTGTTACAGATCTCTTTTGGGGGCGATGAAAATTTAGAATTAGATAATGGTGATGGTTGGGTAACCTTATGAATATACTAAAAACCACTGCATGGTACACTTTAAAGGGTGAATTTTATGATATGTGAATTATAGCTCAATAAAAAGTAAGATACAAAAAAGAATAGAAGAATAGGGCGGTCTGATATCTACTGTGTCTGCTATGACAGTGGACCCCGGAATTTCCCTGAAAGCTGACTACTTTCAGCTAATTTGTGCATGTGCCTTTTTTTTGGGTGTGTGTGCAGGTTTAGGGTGAGTAATTAAGGAAAAAGGGTTCTTACATGTTTTGGCGGAAAGCAGAGTGGAGAACAAGAGTTCGCCTTCACTAGAATCAGAGCCAGGAGTGACTTGTAGAAAGATGACCTTGGGATTTGCAAACATGTTCTGGAGGACATGGATGGACCTTTCACCACGTACCACACAGGAACTCAAGCAGATGATACATTGATAGCTTGATAGCTTGACCTAATGGGGCAGGGCGATCCTCCATGATACCTGAGTTACTTTGAGTACTTGTTTGATTAAATCAAAATGTGAGCTTCTATCTATGGTTGTATGTCCTAGGTTAGAACCCCTTGCATCATGCTAAGGAGATACCTGCCCATGGGGCACTCTCCACATCTAGCCTTGTGTTGGGCTCCCAGTAAGAACCAGAGATGAAGCTTCCCTCCAGGGACAGCAACACACTAAGTCAAGTTTTCTCTGCGCAAAGTCTCAGAGTTGATTTATAACACCTTTAGTAGCTTGCCTCACTCAGTAATTCACTCAGTAATTCACTCAGCTTCTCTCTGCCCCTCACTGGGTTGAGTGCTGGGGGCAAAATAGTGACTGAGATAAACCCAGTCCCTGCCTTCAAGGGGCTTACAGCACGGTGGGAAAATCAGAGTCCATGGCTGGCACTGTGGACTTTCCCATTCCTGCTAAATTTATCATTGGTTATGCTCATATTTGCTGTCCTAGTTTGCTGTCAGTGTTTTTAACTCAGGAGAATGAAAAAGGGCAATGATTTCAACAATCTCTTATCTCCTCTGTAGATGCCGCACAAGGGGCATGTTAATCTCAGCTTGTCTGGAATGTGTGCCTCTTCCACGTCTCCCCTTCTCTTAGTGGGTTTTGGCTTGGCTTCTTCTCTCTGTGGCCCAAGTCACTAACTCTCTGATCTGCACGGGCTCTGTGGGCTCCTTGTGTGACTTCTGCATCTGCAGTGCAGCCAAAGCCCGTGCTGCTAGGAACAGTTCTTAGAAAGCACTTTAATTAATGAGCTGTGACTAGATGAAGCATCAAAGATACACGGAGAACCACAAGGCATGACCAAGAGTTGTCATTTAGCAAAAATATTTAATCAAGAAATAACAGTAGAATGAACATCTCAGTGGCCATCTTTTGTTTGTGCTATTGTATAAGGCACGATACCTTGAGTAAAGAAATGGCAAACTGGGTGACGGGAAGGGAATTCAACAAGGGGTGTGGGAAGGGTCAAAGGTCAGTAGAGTCCCTCTGGGCACATAAACATCAGGATTCCCTTTCTTAGGCCTGAGGGGCAAAGGGAGGGATTAGTTATGAGGCTGGAATCCCCATAAAAAGACAGGCAGGACCCCCAAGGCAGGGCCACTACTCTCCTGCCAGCACCATCCGGTTCCCTGGCCCAGAGGCTCTACCTCACTTTTTGCCTCTGAAACAGCTTACTTACCCCTAAAATTCTATTGGTTCCCTGAGCTCACTCCTGATTGGTTATTTCCTTCACTCCTGATTGGTTATTTCTCTCCCTCCTGATTGTTCCATTTCTACAAATCTTGTTCCTAATTAGTCAACTTTCATTATACTTCATTTGCATATGATGTTGCAAAGTGTATACTGGCAGCCTATAAAAGCCTGTGTAAACCTACAGACAGGGTCCAGAGCTTGGAGTGTTAACTCCTTTGGGCCCACTGGTGTAATAAACCTGAGTTCTCCAACTCTCTGAGTGCTGCTTGGTCTCTTGCCCAGATCCAGGTTGCTGCCACAACTGAGCTGTAACACTGAGCTATAACATTGAGCTGTAACACATTTTTCTGCAACAGTTACTGGAATCTGGAGAGACTGAACTGTGACCTTCAGGCAAGGGAGGTAGGCAGCCCCCAGGATCCCTTCTGGGAGGGCACCAGGAGAATAATCCAATTTCATGCTTCTCCCTTCCTACATCCTTTGACCCTTGTCCTCCATTGGCTGAGGTCAGTGTCCAGGATAGAAAGCAGAGTTGGGAAGATGCTTGGAGAAGGGCGGTGCCATGTGGATTCACCTGTAGCCAGCACATCTGCTCAACATCCATCCCCTCTTCTAATAATAGGACCCTGCTTTGGTTGGAGGGAATGGTGTGAATTGAATTGACTTGTGTCCCTCAGAAAGGTGTGTTGAAGTCCTAACCTCCCGTCCTCAGAATATGACCTTTATTTGGGAATGGGTTTGTAACAGATGCAATTACTTAAGATGAAGTCATACTGGAGTAGGATGGGCCTTTAATCCAGTCTGACTGCTGTCCTTATAAGAAGAGGGAAATTGGGACACACAGAAAAGACAGTCATGTGAAGGTGAAGGCAGAGATTAGAGTTATGCTGCCACAAGCCAAATATCACTGGGATCACTAGAAGCTAGAAGAAGCAGGGAAGTATCCTCCCCTAGAGGCTTCCAAGGGAGTAAGGCCTATGGACACCTTGATTTTGGAGTTCTGGCTTCAGATTTGTAAAACAACTTAAAATAACTGTTCTATTGTTTTAAGCCTCCCAGGATGTGGTCCCTTGTTACAGCATCCTTGGGACACTTTAGATGGGGCTACCCCTTCCCTATCACATGTCATCTTGGTTGGACAGCCCAACCCTGCCCAGGCTGAGAAAAAGACAATTTTCCCCTGGGAAGCGGAAAATAGAGATAGAACAATACCTAGATTTAGAGGCCTGCTTTGCCATTTGCTGGCCTGGCGGGACAGGGGTGAGCTAGTCCCAAGGGAAACTCACACCCCAGGGGCTAGGCTCCTCTTGAGGACTTCTGAGCAGGTAGGACACCTCAAAGGGGTGCCTCCTGAGGGAGCTTATGCTATGAGCAAACTGGAATTCAGTGGCAACTCTACTCACAAGGACTCTTTGCTAGAACCATCTTGAAGACTCAGAGATTTCCTTTTCTAGTGAATGAGGAAGAGAGGAGCATCACTGCCCACACTCCATCCCCCGGGTCTAAGAGACAGTTGGACCATCATCAAATTATTCACAAAGCCTGGAGACGAAGGAAGAACAGGGAAACAGGAGGACCCAGGCCCAGCTTCCCAGATTTCTGCACGAAGCCAGAAGGCCCACCTGAATGTGTGCCCACAACAGAGAGGAGGGACTTAGGTTGAGTCATTTTCCCCAGGGACCAGCCCTGTGAGAATCATCTCAGCACGGTGCCTGGCCACAGTGCTCTTATTAAAGTGTGGCCACGGTGCTTTTAATTAAAATGTGGCTACAACTTGACCCCTGGTCACACTGAGCAGGGGTCGTTGGCTGAGCACGTGCAGTCTGCTTGGCACCAAATAAGGCCCTGAGGGGACAGTGTTGATTCCTGTACTTGGCGATGGTGAGCTCTGGTACAGTCCTGTACCAGCTGCCAAGGCCACAAGGAGAAGCATCAGAATCACCTGGGATCTGGGAGTGATTAGGAAGGAACACACAGCTGATCAGACGCTCAAGGATAACATCCCCATTTTTGCAGACGACTAAACTAAGGCTCTGAGGGGTTAACTGAGCTATCCCAGATCACACAGAGCTAGGAAGCCAGAACTTGCTGGCTCCAAAGTCTATGCTCTTCCTTCTGTGCTAGATCACCTCCCACTCATATACCCAGCAGTCCTGGCTTATTCATGCGTCCATCCATTCTTACATGTGCTTGTTCAGTGCATGTTTATTGAATATCTACTGTGTGCCAGCAGCTGTTATATGCTGTTGATACAGAGTGAAAATAGTCAATACTGAGTGAAATAGTCAAGGCAGGCTAGTAGGGTGAGCTGAGATACCTTACTAGATAAATAAGTGTACATTTAATTTCAAAGTGAGAAAAAGGCTATGAAATTAACAAGTAAGATAGGGAGATTGAGGATAATAGCTGGAGACTTAAAGCTTGGACACTAGGGAACACTTGCTCGAGAAGGTAATATTTAAACCAGTAGTGTTTCAAGTGGTCAGTGTTTCCACCCCCATGGGAAATTGTCTGGAGACATTTTTGGTGGCCACAACTAAAAATGGGGGGTAAAGCATGCTACTGATGCCTAGTAAGTAGAGGCAGTAAGTAGAGGCCATGGTGCTTCTATACATCCTACATTGCATTAGGAGAGCACCAACAACAAAGAATTTTCTGGCCCAAACTGTCAATGGTGCCAAGACTGAGGAACTCTGATTTAGATTAAGATATGAAGGTGAAGAAGATGCCAGCCCTGTAAAGGGGCTCCTTGCCCTGACCCCAGCAGTCCAGACGAAAGAAACAGCACATGCAAAGACTATCTAGCTAGGAAAAGCTTAGTGTTTGAAGCCAACAAGCAGGGGAGATAGGTGTGAGATGAGAGGGACCAGATCATGCAGGGCCCCTGGTCTTGGGCAGAACTTTGGGTTTTTATTCTTTACCGTGGAAAGCCTTTGAAGGGTCTTAAAGTACAGAGGAGCATTCTGGCTACTCTGCAAAGAATGAGTTGATGGGGAAAGAGTGGAATCTCAGAGGCTGAGAACAGCCCAGAGAGAGATGATGGCAACTTTGACCAGAGCAGAGGTGGTGCCAGAGAGCAGTGGGTCTATTGATAGCAGTTACGGCACTGGGAATGGATCTGGAGGCAGAAGGAGGAGAAACAGGGATTCAGGGTGACTCTCAGGATTCTGGTCTCCACAGGGTGCTGGTAGTGTGGCTCTCCAGATGGGGAGGACTGAGCCAGGGCCAGATAGGAGGGGGTCCCAGATCAAGAGCTCACTTTCAGACATGGAATATCTAAGACACCCAGTGGGATTGGGTACATAAGGTGTTGGAGAGAGGAACTGCTTATACGAGGCTTTGGGCTGGCGTACACTCACAATGTAGGGCTATCCATTAGCTGCATCTGGGATGGGGGGCCCTAAGAAACACCAATGCCCTGATCACAACCCGTAGATCAGGTAAATGTGAGCTCTGGGAGCGGGCACCCAAGCATCGTATGATTCTAATGCCCAGTGATGGTTGATATCCAACAGACTTGAAGAGCTACCCAAAAGTGGAGCCCTTCTCTGTGCATATGGCAGCCCACAGGGTGAGCTGAGAAGACTCATCTTTGTGCGTTACTAAAAGAACTCTCTCTGTTTTGTGTCTATTTAAAATTCTATCTCTGTTGCTTTGGTGGTTGGCTGGATTGTATCTGTCAAAACAATGAACTGCTCATAGTCTTGGGTGTTCTTGTGTTACCTTCAGTTCCAGACCCTTTGTTCTGCAACTGTCTTGTTTATAGAAATGTCAGTCTCCTAATGAAGCCCCAAGGCTGCTTCATGTCTCCCATCCCTTTGGGGATAGGATATTTACAGTCTTCTTTGTGAACTTTTACCCCAGAGAACTCCCAGCACCCTCTGCCACTGTATACTCAGATCAGAGGAAAATACATTCAGACCTAGCCTGTTCTTCAAGCTCCAGTTCAATCCCCATTTCCTTTTTTTTCTACCTTTTGACTGCCTTCATCCAGTCTGCCAATTCCCTCCTTTCCTCACCCCTCACCTCTGGTAACCACAAATCTGATCTCCTTTTCTATGAGTTGATTTGTTTGTTTTTGAAGTTGAATTGACCTACAGCACTGTGTTATGTCCTGTTATACAACATGGTGATTTGGTACTTCTACATATTTCAAAATGATCACCATGATAAGTCTAGTTCCAATATGTCACCATACAAAGTTATTACTGTAGTTATTGCCTATATTTCCTACACTGTACATTTTATATGCGTGACTTATTAAGTTTGCAACTGGTAGTTTGTGCCTCTTAATCTCCATCACCTGTTTCTCTCCTCCCCCAACCCTCTTGCCCTCTGTTTGTTCTCTGTATCTATAACTCTGTTTCTGTTTTGTTATGTTTGCTTATGTGTTTTGTTATGTTTGCTTATGTGTTTTGTTTTTCAGATTCCACATGTAAGTGAAATCATACAGTATTTGCCTTTCTCTGTCTGTCTTATTTCACTTAGCATAATACACTCTAGGTCCATCTGTGTTGACACAAATGACAAGATTTAATTCTTTTATTGGCTGAGTAATATTCCATTATATATATCTATATACCACATCTTTATCCATTTCCTTTTATTATTACGGGGCACCCATCATGTGACTTGCTTTGTACCTGGCACTTGGGGTTACCATGATCAATGGGAGTGATATGGCCCCTGATCCACAGAGCTCACGCCATAGGACAGGATGCCTCAACTTCAGCACTATTAACATTTCACATCAAGTAATCCTTTGTTATGGGGACCCTCCTGTGACTTGTATGATGTTTTGCCAACATCCCCGGCTTCTACTCATTAGATGCCAGTAGATTGTTCCCATGCCCCCGAGGTGTGACAACCAAAAATATTTTCAGACATTGCTAAAATGTCCCCTGGGAAGCAAAATTGCTTCTGTTCAAGAGCTATTGCTCTAGGACGAAGATGACATTAAAAAAAATGCTCATAGAAGTTGATAAAGATGTTGACAAGGGCACAACAGCCAAAACATGGAAACAGCCTAAATGTCCATTGACAGATGACTGGATAAAGAAGATATGGTATATTCATATAATGGAATACTATTAAGCCATAAAAAACAACAACATAACACCATTTGCAGCAACATGGATGTCCCTGGAGAATGTCATTCTATGTGAAGTAAGCCAGAAAGAGAAAGAAATATACCATATGAGATCGCTTATATGTGGAATCTAAAAAAAAAAAAAAAAAAAAAGAACATAAATACAAAACAGAAATAGACTCATAGACATAGAATACAAACTTGTGGTTGCCAGGAGAAGAGGGGTGGGAAGGGACAGACTGGGAGTTTGAAATTTGTAGATACTGACAGGCATATAGAATAGATAAACAAAACAAACAAAAAAAGAATAGATAAACAAGATTATACTGTATAGCACAGGGAAATATATACAAGATCTTGTGGTAGCTCACAGTGAAAAAGAATGCAACAGTGAATATATATATGTTCATGTATAACTGAAAAATTGAGCTCTACACTGGAAATGGACACAACATTGTAAACTGACTATAACTCAATAAAAAATGTTTAAAAAAATAAAAATAAAAATAAATAAAGACAGTGCAGTCCAAGATGACTGGATAAAAAAATTGTGGTATATTTGTACAATGGAATACTACTCAGCTATAAAAAAAAGAATAAAATAATGCTATTTGCAGCAAAAAGAAAAGAAAAGAAAAAGATGATGACAAGGGCATAAACAAGAGAGATCTAATTTAACTTGGCAACAGTGGAGTGATAAGACCCCAATGTGAAGACTACCTGTTCCAGCCCAGAAAAATAGCTGGTATTGCTTACAACATGAGGCTTCTCTGATTACTTTATTGCCTTCTGTCTTCTCTAATTTCCTATAATAGCACTCACCAGTTTTGTACTATGCAGCCAGGCACAGTACTAAGCTTCTGGCATGTCTTATATCATTTTATTCTCATAAGAACCCTATGACCATAACTGCACCACAAGCCATTGAAGATTCACTACGTAAGTAAATTGAAAGGGGAAAAAAACTGAATGAAAGCTGAGACAGTCACTGCTTCTAATTCTTCTTTGTCCCCTGAGCAACAGCCTCCCAGTTAATCAATTACCACAATCCTTTTTCCACTATCAATGTCTTTATTGAGTCCTTCCTTTTGGGCCTCCAAAATCACTCCCCCAAGTTTCTCCCTCCCCCACATGTCTCCCTTTGGTCTTACTACTCCCTATAGCTAATCTCCCATCCTGCTGCTTCTGTTTTCCACCAGTGTTCTCCAAACTTCAGGGTTGCTCACTAACACCATCCTCTCACTGTTCTTGGCCTGCGGTCTCTTCTCATATCCTTTACTGAAACAATTCTCTTTAATCAGTTCCCCCAAAGCACTGAATCCACAGGTATCTTGTCATCCCATTCAATCTCTCTTCCATATTGAATATTGTTTATAACTCTCCTCCTTGGAACTTTTCTCTTCCTTGGAACCCTACACCATCCAGGTCCACCTTCCACTCCTGTTCTATAGATTTGGGTAGCATCCACTGTCCAGTTCCTTGCCTTAATCTCACTCTATACTCTTCTCTCAGGCATCACTTTAGCTTTCAGAGCCTTATTTGTCCTACCTCTGTGGAAGACTAACTTTCTTGGATCTCCAGCCTTGAGCTCGTTTTGGATTTAGGCTAACTTTTCAAATTTAGCTGGACACTCCACCTCAATACAACCTTGGCACATCACATTAAACATATCTCAAACAAAATACCTTCTCTTTTCTTCAAAGTCAGTTCCTTCCCCTCAGTCTCTCAAAATCTATTGTTTCTCTTAGTAGTAAGAATTATCCTCAGACCCTAGGAATCATTCTCTGCATTCATTTATTCATGAGTTCATTCCTTGAGCCTGTTGTGGGCACTATGCTTTACACACCGCCTGCCTTTATGGAGTTATCAGTCCATCTGGGAAGACAGATGAGCAAAAGAATTTACAAAGGGTTTTGCTGAGGATTATAGTAGGGAAGTCAAGTGTGTGGTGGGTCTCTCCTCTTCTGCTCTACCTAGACTCAAAGACCTAGCAAGTCCTTTGATTCTTTCATTATCAAATCCCTCCAATAGGCTGCTTGCTTTCCAAACTCCTGGCCTCAGCTCCAACCTCCTAGGTGGTCTTACCTCCTCTGACTTGTGCTCACTTCTCTGAACTCTCACACGTTGTATTGCCTTGCAATGTCCTGTTTCTTGGCTATCCCCTACCACCACTATAAGTTTATTCAGTGTAATGAATGCATGCTATTTGTCACTATATTCCCAGTAAGTGGCACAGAGTGCTTAATAACTATTGGTGAACTACTGAATGAATAGATATTCAAATAGATTCTAATCCCCTTTCCACACTCCCGAAGACTTCACAAAACTCAACAGTGCATGAGGTAGGTTTGAAGTAATAACCTAGGGGTAGCCAAGTGACTGCTCCAGGGCACAGCTGGTAATATTTGGAAAACAGGGACTGACTCTGTGAGCAACGAGAAGACACCTTGCATGGGTCACTAATGGCTTCTCTTTGGAAACATAACAACCTTGCCATGAGAGTGAAACCCTAGGGAAGTCCCAGCTTGTTCAGTCCCTCAAGCTTTTGGGGGACTGCCAAGGCGAGCCTTGCTGGGTGATATAGTTCTCCTTCCACTGCTGAGAGCCAGCTTTACCATGGGACCCTGGGCCTGAATGTGGAAGCCAAAGATGCTCAGGCAGCTTAGCAGGTCTGAAACACTTGGCTGTCATGGCCTCTTTCCCCCAGAGGAAACACACCTGCCATCCCCCTGTCCGCACTGCCTGTATCATCTCCTTGAATACCTGCGTTTAAATTCTAGCACTGCCACTTGCTTATTTTATGTTATGTGACCTTAGCTATATAATCTCTTGAAAACCTCAATGTCTGCATCTTTGAATGGGATTATAATAGAAGTTATCTCACTGATCTCTTGATCAGGATCATTTTAGAATATGGGTATTGGGCATGTTGTGTATACTCACTCTACTTTTCACATATTTAAAGCTTTAAAACTATCTTATCTGGGATGTGTGAAAATTAAATGAAATTAGGCATGTAAAATGCTGATCACAGTGTCTGACACAGTTCCTCACACATAGGAAGCCGCCAATAAAAGATCGCTCTCAACAGTACAGTGAAGCCGCCATCCATGCCATGAAAGCCTTGCAGTGCTGAGATGATCTTATCTATTTATTGGTTGGTTTGTTTTATGTTTCCCTCCACTGGAATTAAGTTTCATGAAGGCAGAGACCTTGTCTGTCTTTACTCCCCATTGTATCTCAAGTGTGCTCAATAGGCAGTTGACAAATGGTTATTGAAAACATGAACTGTGAAGACAGCCACCAGTTGTGTCTCCCATCGCAGCTCATGTCAATCACACATCCTCATCACTCTCAGCACCCCTCACCCCGAGACTTGGAGTCTTATCTAGAGATGGAGGCTCAGGGGGAGAGACAACAGCTGAACATAGTCAGGTTTGCCCAGAGTAAGGTCTCCTAATCCAATGCCCACCAAAGACTCTCTCTCTCAGAAGAATTCAAAAGACAACTCAGCATAAAGGATCAAAACTGAGAAGAATCATGGGAGAAAACTCAAGAGGCTGAAGTGGTCACATAGGAAACTCTCAGATGAGGCCAGGGCACAAAAAGGAAGAATCAGAGGTAGATACAGCATAGAACTAAGGGTCTTGCTTCAGAACCTTTGCCCATGCCACGTTCTAGCACATCTATTTTGATTCCCTATGATCTAATCTAATCCCCAGCTCTGAGAGCCCAGCACTGAACCCCAAAATTAGGAAGGCAGGGGATAAGGCAAAGGAATAGCATCTGGGAAGAGTTCCTCTCTAGGAGCATAAATAGGGGATTCTAAAATCTGTGGGGTAAACAAGGGTTACAATCTGACATAAGCAAATAGACAAGGCAGCTTTGGCCAGGAAAGTGAAAGCAAAGATAATCTTTGATCGCCTTCCAAAATAAGAACTTGTTTGTATCAGGGACCCTTCTGAAGGCAGAGGAGGTTGTGTCAAGAAAGAAAAGATGGTCAGCAGTGCTGTAGTGGAAGTCCAGCTCTGGTGCCTAGGAGGGCACCAATGACCCTTGGGTGAGAAGCTTCAGCAGCCTGGTGGTGGTGGGGAGGGACAGTGTGACCAGAGGATGTTCTGTTTATGCCACATCCTGGGTAAGCAGGAGCACGCTTAGAACCAAGTCATCACAAAGCCCTGTCCAGAGCAAGCCAATAATTAAGTGATTGTCAAACAAAGGGGCCTCCACAGTTTGGCCACATGACTCTGTCCTTTCTACACAGGTGACCCCAGCAGAAAGAACTGGCAGATATAAGTACCTGAGCAAGTGGGCAGAATGGGACAATCCCACTGTGTCCAACCAGTGACCACCAAAAGGAGGGGGATGTCTCACCAGCGTGGTTCATTCACTCAGGGCTCACTCACTCATTAACGTTGTGTTGGGTCTAATGTGCTCAGACTGAGAAAGAGGCCATAGTCGTAAAAGAGCTGGTCCCTGCCTTCAAACAGCTTACAATATGTTTGGGAGGACTTTCATTCCATGAGAATATCTGCCAACCTAAACACCCCATCTCAGTGCCTAATAGAATCATCATTCAAACTTTTACAAAATTAACCAAGTTAGCAAATACCTTTTATATGCCTCTCTGTAGAGGGCTAAGGCAAAGCTTAAACTGAATGATAAAAGAGGATATGCACTCACACACACACACACACACACATACACAAATCTGATAGACTGACTGAATTATAGACCCTCTCAGGACTGTGTTGATTCCTTACCGTATATACCAGTGACCCCCTTCCTTGCTGCATTAGCATCACTTTGTTTCTTGGGTTTCTCCATCCTCCTTCTCCAATCCTAATCAAGATCGAGTTCTGTATTTCCAACTGCCCATGGCTTTCCACCTACACTGCCCCTCACTACCCTCAAGCTCAAACCTGAAGTCAGATTCACCACATGGCATCTTTCAAACCATCACCCTTTTCAAACATTCTTATCTGTGCTTATAGTACCTGCATTTTATCTTTTCTGAGGGACATATCTTGCATCCAAGCAACTGCCAAGTTCTATAACAAGCAGAGTCTTGTGCACATAATGGGTGTTCAACACTTATTTGCCAATTGAATGGACACATTTATATTCTGGGGACATTTACGGGCCACTAGTAACCGTGGCTGTAACGCTGATAATGATAACGGTTAAGAGCAAGGCTTTGGGTGGCATATGGGTCTGATCTGGGTTTAGTCCCATCTCTGCGACTTCATAGCTCAGTGACTTTGGACACATAGTTTCCTTGGTCACAAGATGTAAGTTATTAGGATTTTGGGAATCAAATACAAAATGCATGTAAAGCTCTGAGCACAGAAATTTTATTTCCCTTAGTCCTTAGTCTACTGTCAATGTTTATCCATTTCAACAGTCTAACATTAAATCCAAAGGAGCCCAAATCCCAAACTGATGCCAATAGTATCCCATTTTAGAACCTTAATTGGACTATTTAATAAGTCCTAGAAGGGGGTCAGCATCCACCTAGGACACTTCACTTGGAGCATAAGATGAAACTTTCACAGAAAACATATTCTTTTTCCCCTCTCTGATCCATTGTGCCCAGTTTTGCAAATTCCAATTAACAATTATCCTACTCAACAAGTTTTAATGAGTGCTAGCTGTGTGTGCCATAGCTGGTTAACCAATTAGCTTGGAAGACCTTATTTTCCCTCTAAAAAGCTACTTTCCAGTTCCTAACAAGGTACCTCCTGCACTCAACAGCAGCTTCCCTGGCAGTCTGGGAATCCTCCCAGAGGAACACTCTGAGCCCCATCACATGGTTACAGTTAGGTGTGGCCGGCTTTCTCTCTCTTCCAGGGGACTGTGAAGCCCCCCAGGAATGTGCCCTGTACGCGGTAGATGCCAAATCAATAGTTAATATTCAACATATGCGAGAAAGATTGGAGGCGCTAGGATGAAAGTGCTGAGGGTGGAAAAGCAAAGTTACCTGTGCGTCTTCTACCAAGTTGAAAGAGCAGGCTGAGAAGGACAACATGTAACCTCAGAAGAGGAGTGAAGGAAACCCAGCGCATGCGGGTCAAAGGTCAAGGAAAACGAGGACCTCTGATTCCATCACCTGACAATATAACAATTGCATGGTCTTCAATTTTCTTCCCTCACTGCCTCTGGACAACACATGGCACATACACGATGCACACTGCCACATTTCTCTCTGTCCCCCCACCACACGAAAATGTGTACCAATTATAACACAAGCCAACCTCAAACAAAGCTTATTCCAAGTCATGGTGACTTAACACGAGTTTTGGTGTAACCAAATGAATCCATTTAAAATTTTCCCATTTAGTACAAATGAATTCTCTAGAATTGTATTGAGTCTATGGCATGCCCCATGACAATGACAAAGAACCTGAAAGTCACATTTCAGTCAGCCATAAAAGTAGGCAGTTCTTTTCTTCATCCTAAGCTTTCTAATTGCTAGGCATTCCATTGAGGGATTAGTCATTGGGCTTGAGTTGCCTAATTGAATCAGTCATTTTCCATGCCACTAAACACGTCGGGATACTTCCATGACTGATGTGGGCTGAGTTGGGTGTGTGTTTTGTGCATTTCTGCATGCCTACATCTTCAAAAGCAGAGGATAAAGAACACCGACAAGACAAACAAGCAAGAGACAATTCCTATTTTCTCGGTTACGCTGACGTTTGCCTGAGTTTACCCTGAGCTTTAGTGTTATGAGCCTTAGAGTTCCCTGAAATTGCTGCTCCCTGAAATTGATTTCCCAGGAATATTTGGACTCCAAGAGATCATGTCGCATTAGTGTCAACCACAGCATCATGGTCATTTTTTTTCTAAACATGCTTATTTGTTCTGTCTTCTTTCGTGTTCAAGTGGAAAAGTACAGAAAATAAATCTGACCTGGAATTACTTTGAAGACCATGGGTACTTGCTACTATACACAGAACAGAAAAATGTATACTGTTGCTACAGCTTTTCACACAGCCATCCCCAGAGAATTCTAGTGAAACAGTGGAAAAGCCAGCCAGTCTTCTAGATGCATGATTCCAGGTAATACCAGACATTCACATAGATAAATATCCCATTGATTAACTGAATTTTCTACCTTTGAACTGTTTTGTTTACTTTTGTCTTTCTTTCTTTTTTTTTTCATTGAAGAGGCTTGTTTTCCGCAGCACTTCAAAACTCCAAGCGTCAACTTGCATCTCATTTTAAGAGAGAATTTTATTATTGAGTTAAAGTAAAAGGTAAGATAGACAGGTCACTTTATAGTCCACTTCTCAGTGAATTGGGAAACTCCCTGATTTGTTTCCATCCACACTCCCTGTTTGCCTTCACTCCCGAGGCGCAGAGCCTGGGGGTGGGGGGTGGGGTGATAATCTCCTGGGAAATGATTCCGCAACTGATATCCTCACCTTGGCAGGATTTTCTGGATTAGGATTATCCTAATTAAAGCCCTATCCAAACCCAAACTTCACAACCGAACCAGTTTTACAACACACAGAAATTTAATTTGGCCTCACAATTGCAGCAAAAAAAGGAACACAAACAAAGGAAAAAGCTTCTGGAAATACTGCCAGCTTGATCCAACTAAGAAACATTAGCCGTCCAATGACAGATCTGAAGACAAAGGTTCAGATGAGACACAAGGTTCTGGACAGCAGTTGGTGAAACCTGCAGAATTTCCAGCCCAGGTGAGTCCCTTCAATATTTAAAAAAGACAGCAAAATACAAGGAGGAACCGGCTTTATCAGCTTTTTTGCACATCTAGGGAATAAGAGCCTAAATCTAGAATCCAGCTGAACATTAATCTCAGAACAGAATTCTGTTTAAGCTCAAAAAAGAAAAACCTATGGGACTTTCCCAGGTACAGTGAAACAAACCAAATTTGCTTATTCATATATAGCCTGGGAAATTAACAAAATCATGGCTTAAGTGCACATATCCCCTGCCCAATCCGTCTCACCACCAGCCACTTCAAGTCCACCTCCTAAAGAAAGCAAACCAAAACAGTGTAGTGAAAGACACCGGAGATGTGCTTTCATTTACTCCATGCTAAGTATTTTATTTAAAAATTTTAAACCTAATTTGAAATAGTCTCGCTAAGGCAAAGCAAGAGCCAGATCCTGCCCTGACTGAGAATCGCCGTGCCATCCACTTACCTGTGATCAGTATCGCCTTTTGATCCACAGGTAAAAACTCTTGGCCAGAAAAGTAAGTATACATGATGAAGCATGAAAGGGAGAAGAGGAACAAGCCCCAGAAGAGGGGTAGGCTGAGCAGGCACGCCCCTCCCCAGAGCCCTGCCAGGCAGACCACCTTTTTTCCCACCTGCCCTTGGCTCTTATTGAGTCTCCAAAGAATTGTTCCTCCGAGCACTGCGGTGACAGCCAGGCAGAGCCACGCCATCTCAGAGAAGAAAGTCCCCATTTTCAGAGACTCGCTGCAGCTTTACGTGCTCAGGGCCAGTGAGACAAGTGGGCAAAAACCGGCTGGAGGCAACCTGGGTTAATATGAACGGAGAGGCAAGAGGGAGGGGGTGACAGCAGCCCTGGCTCACTCTGAATGAGCATGAATTAAGCATACTCATACAGCCACATATTTCCTGGTGGGGAATTTAAACCCTGCAGTTTAATATAAATACTAGAGCACTTCCTATTTGATTGCTCCCCCCCCCGCCTCCCACTGTACACACGACACATATGCACACTCACCTGCAATAAACACGCATTTTTTTTAAATGACCTTTGGAGAGATAACTAGTGGGGTAATAATTGACAGAATTCAATCTATCTAACAGCAAATAACGAAACCTCTTGCTAACAGGAAATCTCCATTAGGAGCCTGTGTTGTGCTGTCTGTCGAGTCCTTTTCCTGATGGGGCGCGTGCGCACGCGCGTGTATGTGTGAATCCAGGCAGCCAGTTTGGATGATTGGTTCTGGCAGGGGATGGCATCACTGACTGTCCATGTCTGCAGAACTCCTGCTATCTCCCACTGGAGTCAGACTGAAGGGTGAGATGGAGAGGAAATAGAGGACCAGAGGATGGGATTCTTGGCAGATGAGAAATGCGGTGGGCTTGCCAGAGAAAAGATATGCCAGGGAGAGACAACGACAATCATAACACAACGAATAATGGTCAATATGTATTAGTACTTATTTGTGCCAGGGGCCATGTTCAGCTGAGACCCTATTCTCTGGCAAGCTCTGCTCCAGCACTGGCAGTCAACAGTCAATATGCTCAGCCTCTTTGAACAAAATACCCCTAGGAAGTAAGCTCTTTTATTCTAGTAATTTTACGGGTGAGGCCGTGAGGCACAGAGAAGTTAAGAGACTTGCCCAAGATCACACAGGAGGGAGATAAGCAGCCTTGTTTCAGAGCTTTATGCTCTTAATCACTTTGCTCACCTTAGGCAAAAAAAAAAAAAAAAAAAAGACAATTAGTGCATCATGTACTAACCCTTTCTTATTTGGCCTCATTTGAACCTCATGAAATTATTTATATGTATTTATATTAAACTTTAGGGTTTAAATTACCCACCAGGAAATATGTGGCTGTATGAGTATGCTTAATTCATGCTCATTCGGAGTGAGCCGGGGCTGCTGTCACCCTCTCCCTCTTGTGTCTCTGTTCATATTAACCTAGATTGCCTCCAGCCCATGTTTGCCCAGTTTTCTCACTGGCCCTGAGCACGTAAAGTTCAAGGTGGATATTGTCGTGCACATTTTACAGATGGAAAGCTGAGGCTGTAAGAAGAAAAGTTTCTTAGGTAGAAGGAGTAGGTCCAGACCCACACCCATGACTTAACTGGCTCAAAAGTCAGTACTCTAGAGCCTCCACACCTCACTGACCACCAGCTACAATGCTGACATTTCCACAAGAGGGCGCTGCCCTACCTGGGCCTTAGGCGTGTCCTGTAGGGGAACTCAGAATTCAGATAAAGGCTGAGTGTTGGCATATCTGGAGAGACAAGAAAAGTTCTCACTTTGAGGTCGGATGACCTGTATTCAAATCCAGTCTTATCTCTGCCACTTACTAACTAGGTTGTCAGGTGGGTGATTCACTTCCCATCCCTTCAGTTGTAAAACAATAAAAATACCAAGGTAAGGCACTAAACACATGCTACCCAGCACTGTGAAGGAAAAGCTGGGCTGGTCTAACAAGATAACTCACAAGTCTAGGAATGTGAAGGAGAGGCTGGGCTGGGCTAACAAGATAACACACAAATCTAAGTATTGGAATACTGATCTGAGTTCTGCTAGACTAACTTGTAAATCTAGGTTAATTAGTGTTGGTTTGCTGTTCAAGATTTTTGCTAGCCAGCTGGGTTTTCAAAGATACATATCTGGCTTTGGAATGTTGGTTTGCTGCCTCCCTGCCTCCACTTTTGTGATGATAATGCTGCTAAAGCTGTTCCATGCCTATTCGCCGAATACCCCAAGCTTGTACTTTACCCTATAAAACCTCATGTGCACATCTTGAAGGTGCTCAGAGCTTCGGAGCAGAAGCCCCTGAGCCTGCCGGCATAATACATCTGAGTACCCCAACCCTCCGAGTGGTGCTTGTTTCTTGACTGGCCTGTCGTTTCCGTAACAGCACAACAGAAGGAGCCTCAAAAATGCTGGCAATTTGTGTTTTTTTTTAATAGGAGAGGAAGAACAAGAGGAATAAAATAAAGTGCACAGTGGATTAGAGACTTGTCCCAAAGTATGGCGGATGTTAGCGCATCCTGAGGACTGTGGAGAAGACTTCAGTTATGAGTGACGTCGGGGAGGCAGGACTTTGGAGGAAGTGGACCAAGCAGCCTATCAAGTAAGAGGGTAGATAGAGCTTTGGACGAGGGGCAGGGAAACTGGCTTCTGGCCTCAGAAGAGCCTTGGGTGAATCACTGCCCTTGACCAGCTCAGCTGTAAAGGGGTCTGAGGCAGAGCCCACCTGGGCTCAGGACTGTCTCAAGACCCAAGGGATACTGGGTGCAAACCATACTGTGCTGTGGGGCCTCAAGGGGCGATGACAAAGCCATTATGGGGGTCCCACGGGGTCCATGGCACCTCTCGTCTGCCCTCCCAGCCACATAGACACCTGAGGTGGAGAGATGTTTCTGGCTCCAGGCCAGGGAGCTTCGGGGTAAGGATTTGAAATTCTGTTTGGCCAGCCCTGAGCTCCCCCTCTCTCCACACACTGTCGCCCCCTCCCTCTTGCCTCTCCGTTCATATTAACCCAGGTTGCCTCCAGCCTGTCTTTGCCCACTTGTCTCACTGGCCCTGAGCTCGTAAAGTTCAAGGTGGATATTATTGTGGATATTACAGAATGGAAAACTGAGGCTGGGAGAGGATAAGTTACTTATGTAGAAAGAGTAGTTCCAGACCCACATCCATGACTTAACTGGCTCAAAAGTCAGCACTCTGGAGCCTCCACACCTCACTGACCACCAGCTACAATGCTGACATTTCCGCAAGAGGGCGCTGCCCCACCTGGGCTTTAGGCGTGCCGCCTTCAGCCTTGTGCTTGCCTGTCCCAGGTGCTGGTACTTCATGATCCTCAAGGCCTCCTCAGCCAGCAGGATTCAGTCAGGCTAGCTCTGGTTCTCTAGGATGCGGGGTTGTCACAGCTCTTTGCTGGCCTTTGTCAGTGGTTCCCATGCTGGGGCTGGAGCCAAACGCCCACGTGGGTTTCCAGATAGGTGCGCGCCCACCGAAGACAGAGTGAATCTGCTCCTGGGGCAGCCTGCGTGGCTTCCCAGCTTCTCAGTCCTGGGGTTCCCAGGGAGAAGGGAAAGCTGTCGTGACATGGAAGTCTAAGTCTAAGTCTATTGGAAAAGGAGGTGCACATTGTTAAGAACATGATCATTAAAGCTTCACAGAACTGAATTCATATCCCAGCTCCAGCAACTTACAGCTGTGAAGCATTAGGCAAGTGATCTGCCCTTCCTGAGGTTCAGTTCCCTCCTCTGAAGGACGGTGGATGGTGGTGGAAAAGAAAGCTTTTTACCAACTGGGAACACAAGTAAGGAACTGCAGGTGAAAACTAGCCTAACCCCATCCTATCCCTGAATGTCGTCACTCAGACTGAGGACTTGAGGGTCCTAGTCTGTCTGAGGGCCGCTCTGCTCTGAATGAGGACTTCCTCCACCTGACTGAGCTGAATTGGGTATCCTTTCCGTCCCTGTCACTCTGTCCTGGAGCTCTCTTTGAGACCATCCTTGCTTGACCAACATCCTGTTTCTGGCAAACTTGCTTGTAGCTTTCCAAGGGGAAGGATCAATTCCAATTGGATCAATTCATTCTTGTTAATGTTGCCAAAGAGTCAATGTGCTGCTGCATTCTGCCAGGGGAGGTGCCTTCTTGGAGGTGCCTTCTGAAGACAAGATATCTTACCCAAAAGAGAGGATTTCCCAACCCAGTGGAGTGGAGGTGGAGGGAAATGCTGAGAATCCTGGAATGTACACTTTCTTAGAATGGATGGCTCTTGAGTTTAAATTTGAAGAAGTAACTTCCCATCTGAAACAGAAATTCTAACATCCCCACCAAGTGGTCATCCTTGCCTACTGCCAGTATGCCTCTCCTAACAGGTACTGTAAAGACTTTGAAGCTGACTCTTCAGTTCAGGACACACCTAGATATGGCAAATTGGACAAGACAATACTATGTTTGTTTTATACAGTCAATGTTCAGTTAATAGTCCCACAAAGTTGTTACCCTTTTATGGCTTCTTAGTCCTTCCCGTATCTCCACACATACTCCTGGGGTAGTTTTTCTTTGGTATTTCCTTTAGTGCAAGTGCTAGTGAGGAAACCTCTCAGTTTTTGTTTTCCTGAAAATGTCTTCATTTCACCATTTTTGAAGGATAATTTCATTGGATATGGAATTTCTAAGTTGACGGGTGTTTTCTTTCAGCATTTTGATACCTTTGAGAAGCTATGTTTTCTGTTTTCTCTGCTCTGTTGAATAAGCTCTCAGCAAAAGGGTTGATCCTAATTATTTTGTCTGCCATTACCAGAAGCAAAGTTCCTGAGTCTTTTTATACCTTCTGATAAGAGAATGGAAATAAATATTGCGTGAAAATGGAAAGGAAAAGAAAGCTGAGGTTACAATACTTGTATCAGACAAAATACCTTTAAAACAAAGACTGTAACAAGAGACAAAGAAGGACATCACATAATGATTAAGAGATCAATCCAGGAAGATATAACAATAGTAAATGTATATGCACACCAATGTTCACTGCAGTATTCATTACAATAGCCAAGATATGGAAGCAACCCAGGTGCCCATCAATAGATAAATGGATAAAGAAGATGTGGGATATATACACAACAGAATATTACTCAGCCATTAAAAAAGGATGAAATCTTGCCATTTGCAACAGCATGGGTGGGCCTAGAGGGTATCACACTCAGTGAAATAAGTCATATAGAGAAAGACAAATGCTGTATGATTTCACTTACACATGGAATCTAAAAAACAAAACAAATGAATAAACAACAAAGTAGAAACAGAGTCATAGGTACAGAAAACAAACAAGTGGTTACAAAAGGGGAGTGGGTTGAGGAAAGAAACAGGTGACACAGATTAAGAGGTACAAATTTTCTGTTGCAAAATAAATGAGTCACAGTTATGAAATGCATAGTGTACTGGCATATAGTCCAATAACTATGTAATGCTTTTGTAAGGTGACCTATTGTAACTAGACTGATTGTGGTGATCATTTCAAACTGTATAGAAGTCCCAAATTACTATGTTGTGTATCAGGAGCTAGCTTAGTGTTATGGGTCAACTATGCTTCAAAAACACAAAGAAACAAAGAAACTCTTAGGAAGAGAGATCAGATTTGTGGTTACCAGGGGTGGGTGGTGCGGGGAGGGCAAACTGGCAAAGGTAGTCAGAAGGTACAAAGTTCCAGTTACAAGATGAATAAGTACTAGATATAATGTTCAACATGATGAAGACAATTAACAGTCCTGTATGTTTTACATACAAGGTTAAGAGACTAAATTGTAAGAATTCTCATCACACACAAATTTTCTATTTCTTTAATTTTGATCTATACAAGATGATGGATATTCACTAAACTTACTGTAATAATTACTTCATGATGTATGTAAGTCAGGGCATTATGCTGTACACCTTAAACTTATACACCACTGTATATCAATTATGTTTCAATAAAACTGGAAGAAAACATTTTAATCTGTGGCTATGCCAATTACATCAAGGTTGTTTGTAGATAAAAACCAAATCTGGATCTCAGCATCGTAGAGGAAGGTATCCTATCTTTAGGTTTAATAATGTTTTATATTTTTAGTTTCTAGGCTGCAACAACTTTTCCTGTGTAATTTTCTTAGAAAATCTTTGCTATGATTCCGGCTGATAATTTTCCTTGGACTGTGACTAAATAATTGGACTACAACTTAATAATAAAATTGCCTAGATCAGTAGCTCCCAACTTTTGCACTTCATAGACCAGTAAAGTGCTTTTAAAAGGAGAGAGATACACGTTGAGTCACTGGTATTTAATTTTCTCAAGTGAAAATGCATTTAAAACAATCAATAACTGACAGTCTACACAAGAAAAGACATTTTAACATTGAAAAGGGGGAAACAGTCTCAGAATAAAATGTGGTCACATGCTGAGTATTTTTAACTTTATGAGAAGCCTTCTCTGTTGTCCTCATTTTTCAGGTATCACCCCCAGGACAGTAAAAACTTTGTCACCAACTGGCAGCAGACAATGGATTGCCACTTGGGGACCAAAATGTGAGATGTGAGAATGGAAAAGGTCCTGCTCTTAAGGTAACAGAATTTCATGCTCAGGAGACGTAGGGGACAAGTTATGGATTCTGTGGATGGATATGAAATCCCAATACTTTCACCTCTGCTCTTGTTTGGGGGCCCGCTCCCTTCTCTTAGCACTGACCGCAGCAAGTGGCAATACACAGCAAGCATCAAAAATGGAAAAGCCAAATACAAACACACACGCACACACTCTTTAAGTTCACTAAGTACATTTAAGCACAGATTACAAAGCAGTTCTCCTCCTGCCAAGGAGGTTTGTAATCTCAATAAAAAACATTTAAATATTCCCCTGCCACCCTGGTGGTAGTTTTGGCTTTAGGTACTCACAAATGTATAACCTGAATATTCACAAGTCTTTTGGCTTTCTGGGATCTTCCTTCTCTCATAAGGCTGGAATCCTGATGCCTCATACATAACCCTACATTATTCCTGAGGATTTGGGGGATTTACATTTCTCATAAAGCATTTCTTGCCTCCAGCAGGTCCAGGGAGGTCTGGCTCCCACCACCAAGTCCCCTTGGACCCCACGGGACTGCCTTCAGGCTCCCTTGAGCTCAGCGCCTTCTTTTCACAAAACAGAGCCACCACCACGCCTGACCTCCGCAGAGGGGTGAGTTGGGACAGGTTGCACTTCTGACAAATCCCCTGCCCACATCTTCTGCGGCTCTTGTGTATGAGTTTCCCTGGATGCTGGAGGGTGGGAGGGAGGTGGCCACTAGGGGGCTCTCCCAAGGAATACTGGAGCATTGGTGGCTCACCATCGCTGCTCTTGGAAACCCCTCGGCGCTGCCTGGCCCTGGAGTCTTTTCTCTGGCTGACCCTCTCCCCTGGGACTCTCCAGTCGGCTTGATTTACAAAATTTTAAGCCACGAGGAGGGAGGGTAGAGCTCAGTGGTAGAGCGCATGCTTAGCATGCACAAGGTCCTGGATTCAATCCCCGCTACTCTATCAAAAAAAAAAAGATTAAAAAAAATGCTAAGCCATAGGCCCTTTTATGCAAATGAAATAATTAAATGGAATAGCAACCAATGAAACAAAGGAAAGTTTAGCTGTCCTGCTTGAAGCCGAGGTGAGGTGTGGTACGGACAGCCATCATGCCCAACTTCTCCATTACCCATGAGGCAGGCGTCACAGCACCACAACGGACCCTCAGGTTCCTGGACACGTGACCAGATGATCACTGATTCAATCTAAGCTTGCAGTGAGGGAACATTTAACTAGAGTCATACGGACAATGAATATCAGAATTTGGTATATAACCAGGGCTCTTGCTGTGTGTGTGTGTGTGTGTCTAAGGGTGTGTGTATGTGCACATATGTATATGTGTATAGATATTAATCGGTATGAATCTGTGTGGGTATGTGTGTAGGCATCATGTGTATATATGTGTATGTGTGCACATGTGTATAGGTGTGGGAGTGTGTGGGTTTATGTGGGGCTGTATATGTGTATAGGTGTGTGGGTGGGGGCAGGGTGTGTGTGTGTGTGTGTGAATGTATGTGTGAATGTATGTATGTGTGCCTGCATTATGTATGTGGAAGGCTGATGTGCATTCCAACCTTCCTCCATTACAGCTCTCAAGCCCAGCCACTAAGCACCTCCTTGGGGCCTACAGTCTGTAAACTGGAGACAATATTTATATACCTCATTGTGTCTTAGGGGGATCATGTGAGCTCAGTGCTGGTTAAGTGTTTAGTACAATGTCAGTTCCAAAGCACTCATTCAATAATGGTTAACTTCAGGAAACTCAGCCTTGCTTACGAGTCAGGAGACCATCCTGATCTTCATTTTCTTTACCTTTCCTATGACCCTCCTATCCATGGAGACCATCCACAAGCCAACTTTGCCTTTAGGAGCCACTTAGAACCATAAATCCAAGAATAAAGCAATGAGGGTGGATGGGGTGGGGTCAGCTACTGCAATGAACAGTAACAGACTGATGTAATAAATGGATTTTTATTTTTCATGGTTCATCAACTATTTACTAAGTGTCCATTCAGTGCCAATAATGGGAAATACAGACCCCTGCTTGTCTTCGAGGGACTCAAGTGTGACTGAGAGAGTAAGATGGACTCGTGAATCCATTGTCCTTGCCTCCTGCACATTGTGTATTAGAAAAATAACATTAGTAAAGAGCCAGCTTGAAAGATCCCTGAGTTCTATTTTGATCGATCTACTTAGAGACTGACAGGAGTTCTCTATCTATAAAGCTCCATGTCTCATGAATACATTAAGGAATCAACCCAAAAATATTTCTGCTCATGTATCCAAATATTTCTCTCTCTCCCTTTATATTCTCCTTCTTAAATGTCTTGAGGTCAGTCTACATCCCCCCTCTGCCTCCACTTCCTTTCCTCACTCTTGGGAAGAACTGAAGTGTGAGGATTCTACCCTGATAGAGGGGGGTGATGACGGGAACCCCCTCTCTCACTAGGCTGAATGTTTTGCCAGCTCCTTCCTGCCATGCACCCCCTTCCATATCGGTCAGCCAAGCCAGAGCAACCATTCTGTCAAGACGGTGATGCCACCAGGATCTCTGGAGGCATTTCTTAAATATGGTCTAGAGAGAGTGCCCCTTTTCACCGATCCATGGTGAGATGCCAGGCATCAGTAAGAACGATGCACTGAGTTTTCATAAGATTGAATACATTTAATTTAAAGGGTTATCTTCGGAGATTATAGCCTTCCTCTCTTTTTGGCTTTAAAATATCTTTTCGTGTGTGAAATGGTGGTGATATCACGGTTTGGTTGTTGTTCCTGCTTTGATGCCCTTACTTGGGCAAATTAAAAATTAAAAGTTGGCAAGTCTATGTGTCTCCCCAAATTTCGATCTGAAATCTTACCTGTGTTCCAACTTCAAAAATATGGGAGCCCCACTAAGATACAACAGGGTGGATCTGAGTAATACCAACCTTGGGTAGAAATCCACCTCTGCTACTTACTTGACTGTGTAAATGGCTCTCTCTTCTCTGAGCCACAATAGTGGGGTGGTGATTTGTACCTCCTGTTGGTTATAAAGACAATCCATGTAAACGTCCTGGAATATCAGAGTTTTCAGGGGCAGCCATTATCTCAAGAATCTTTTCAGCCTCCACCAAAACTCCTGCAATATAATTCTGTCAGTTTCTGTGCCTTCTTCTTGGGACTTACAAATTGAGAGATAGGAGCTGCAGGCAACCTGTGCACAGCTTGGTGTGGCTTCTCTCCTCTGGTCATGCCCCCAGGCTGAAGGTTCACAGAAGGAAACACACTAGCATCTGTAACTCCAGAAGGGAGATTAAATCTAGGATGAGTCAATTAGCAAGAAGACATTTCAAAATTTGGGAGCACAGCTGAATACCAAAAGTAAATTACACCATAAGCCAGATGTTCCAAGAACTTCTTTTCCATTTTTTTTTTTTGCCTGAAGGAAAAGGTTTAGTTCATAAAGAAAACAATGAGCAGAAATTGCTCTCACAAAATGGTTCATGGTTATTTAAAACGAGACCATTTGAAAATAATCAAAGATGTGTACAGTGATTTATAGAGAAAGTTGTTCATTTCAGTGTTATTTATCATATGTTAAACACAGAAACATCCTAAATGGCTTACCATAAAGGATTTGTTGTATAAATTACAGTACTTTCCTTTGATGGACTGCTATACGGCCATTAAAAATCATGTTTTTGGAGA
Organism: Camelus ferus; assembly: GCF_009834535.1. NCBI lineage: Eukaryota > Metazoa > Chordata > Mammalia > Artiodactyla > Camelidae > Camelus > Camelus ferus. Next base: position 54,902,468 of record NC_045704.1, on the reverse strand, counting down.
ATATTTAATTACTTGAGAAAATGTTTGCAATATTTTTTGAGCAGGGAGAGCAGGTTACAAAGTGGAATACGTAATATGATCATAGTTTATGTCCTTATAACCCAGATAACAGCTGGAACTTCCTAAACTTTGGGATCCAGATAAGATAGGCTCAAATTCCCAATCCCATAGCCTGGGAATGTCAAAGCCTTACCAAGGTTTCTTCAAGATCTTCTTTCTTCAAGAACCTACCTTCTCACAGTTCCTTCTGCTTCTTGTAAGTGACTGCTTCTCTCTACCATTCTGAACTCCATGTGAAATTCAGCCTCCTTGTCTATTTGCAAAACAAAACTTAAAGCAGTAAAATGAACCTTACTGAAGTTCCTCCTGACTTTAGTGGCTTGAGAGTTTCAGTGGGAGAGATGGAGGTGATGCGGGAAGCATTTACTTCACTGTAGTGTGGTGAACAGTGGCCCCACTAGGATATGTTCATGTCCTAAATCCATGAACCTGTGAAGGTGACATTAGTTGGGGAAAAGAGGTCTTTGCAGGTGTAATTAACTTAAGAATCTCTAGATAAGATCATCCTGGATTAGGAAGGACCCTAATTCCAATGACAGTGACACCTTTTTTTTAAAATTGAAGTATAGTTGGTTAATAATGTTGTGTTAATTTCTGGTGTACAGCATAGTGATTCAGATGTATATATAGAGATAGATAGACAGATAGATAGATACAGATATATTCCTTCTCATATTCTTTTTCATTTTAGGCTATCACAAGGTACTGAATGTAGTTCCCTGTGCTGTACAGTAGGGACTTACTGTTTATCTATTTTATCATAGTAGTATCTGAAAATCTCAGACTCCCAATTTCTCCCTCTACCCCTTCCCTCTCCCCCAGGTAACCATAAGTTTGTTTTCTATGTCCAATGACAAGTATCCTTATAAGAGACAGAAGAGAAGACAGAAGGAGACAGGGGTGGAGATCCCATGAAGACGGAGACAGAAAATGGCATTTGGTGCCACAGCCTAGGAGCACCTGGAGTCACCAGAAGCTGAGAAAGACAAGGAAGGTACCTCTCCTAGAGCCTTCAAAGGGAGCATGGCCCGGCTGACACCTTGAATTTGGACTTCTAGTCTTCCAAACCATGAGAAAGTATATTAGCACCAAGTCTATAGTAAGCTGTTAGGGCAGCGCTAGGAAACTAACACAATCACCAAAGTGCACAGAACATCAGAGGGACCTCCACTTCCTCACAAGGGCCCACGTGTCCTCCCACCCTTACCACTGTGGAACATCACTGCCTTCATAGATGCTTTCCCAGGCTTCTCTCACTCTCTCTTTAACCCCCTCCTCTTCGTCCTTCCCTTGTTGTCCATGGACTCCAGCTTCTCCTTCCTCTACCCTGCAGAGTGCTCAGCTCACCGCTCACTCTAGGCCCCAGTCTACATGTTCCCAACTTGCTTCCCTCGCAGACTTCCCACCTCAGTGAGGGCAACGTCATCCCCTTAGAAGTGCAGCACACAAGCATTGGACTTCTCTTGACTCTGACCTTTGACTCAACCCACAACCAGTCCATCAGGAAGTCTTGCTGGCTCTCCCTTCAGAATATATCCACTACTTGACCATTCCACTGCCACCAGCCTGGTCCAAGCACCATCACCTCCTGCCTGGATTGCAGCAACAGCCTCTGAAGAGGTCTCCCTGGTCCCACCCTTATCTCCGTACAGTCTGTTCTCCACCTGGCACCAGGGAAATCCTTTCATAACCTTAGCCCTATCACGTCACTCATCTGCTGAAAAGCTGGCACGGTCTCCCTATCTCACCGGAGTAAAAGCTAAAGCCCTTAAGTGGCTCCAAGGCTGGATGATCTAGTTCCTGACTTCTGTCCTCATTCATTTCATTCTAGTCACAAGGGCCCCCTTGCCACTTCCTCAAACACAGAGACACAACCCTGCCTTGGAGCCTTGCTCCAGCTGCTCTTTCTGCCTGGAATACCCTTGTCCACTTGCTTAATTCCCTCACCTATAATGCCTTCTTCAAGCTATTCTGCTTAATGCACCCTACCCCCACTTCCTCCTACCTCAGCATGCTCTAAATTTTCCCATGAAAATAACCCAAGTAACAAACTCCTGGCAACGACAAAGTCCACAATCTGTGTATCTATCTATCTATCTACCAAAAATGAAAGAGTTGTCATGAGGATGCTGGTATGTTTCTTCCAAATGAAATATGAAATCATATTTTTCCTAACTGGTGCTCATTAAATATAATTTGAGGCATATTACTCAAAAAGAATTCAAATACTTTCATCTGCCCAACTGTTTTGACAATGTGGAATGGCTTTGCCAGTTATATGAGGAGCATTTTCTCTATGTTGAATGAGGTAAATTTTCGGTTGTAAGGTTGTTTTAAAATATATTTAACACACATGATAAGATTAAAGTATTTTATCAAAAATATTGTGTTCACAATATTACATTTGGGTTGAAATGATCATGATTTTGATTTACCCGATCCTGAGTACAGCTAGATAAACAAGATGCTTCTGAATGAAAGAATAACAGTCCCTCCCCAGGGCCATCCCACGGGTAGGCAGGAGACCTTTCTTCTGGTATCTTCTCTCTCTCTTTCCGCATTCCCAACACCCTGTGATCCATGTTGTGGCTTTGGTCCCTGCTTTGCCCCATTTCATGTCCTACTTTCTTACCTAAGGCTCTCTTCCAGCTTCACCTCATTCCATAGGACTTGGGAGAGTGATGCAGGAGCCAGGTATCTTTGGACCCTAGGAGTGGAAGGAAGGAGGAAGATGGCAGCTCTGTGGTCTAGCTTTAGGTTGGGTTGTCTAAGAGATGATCAAATCTTGCAGACTGCCAAGGTTAACCTGCTGACACTCTGGGGTGTTACCCTAGTGAGGAAGCCATCAGGAAAACACAGTGGAAGCAGAAGAAATGGACATAGAGAAGGAGTCCAAGAGATCCTGCAGGACAAAATTAAACTAATGTGAGAATGAAGGAAAACAAGGGAGGTGGCAAAAGGGTACAGCCAATGCCAGATTTTGCTGGAAATAAGGGATCCACTTCTGGACATTAGGTTAAGACAAATGGACCATCCCCATAAATACATCCCAGTGCCAAGTTCATATGTATTTGGGACACATCAGCCCAGGGTTCAGAGCTGAAACCAAGAGAAATGAAGACTTCTTTTAGGTGAAGGATGTAGACATAAAAGAAAAGAGGCTGAAGGATCAATCTTAGGTTTTACTCAGTTAGGAGCTGAGGAAAAAATACAAAGGAGCCAAAGAAAGAAGATGGAGAAGAAGAGATGAAGGAGGGGTGGGGAAGGTGAGGGGGAGGCAGAGAGGAGCATAATTAAGGAGCATCAGTTAAAGGAGAAGGGATTCTATAGGAAAAGGTTAGGATAAGTGATACTGTCAGTGACAGAGAAATTCAAATACACGGTGAGAGAGGAAAGAGTCCTTGCAAAAAGGGAAATCTAAACAAATGGTAATTTTTAATTTGTCTTACCTAACTGAATCCCTAATGAAACATCTGTGCACGAATTGCATTTAGTATCATGTAATGAACTCATAGCATTCACAATATTGCCTTTGGTTTTATAGATGCATCTGAAAAGTATATACATTGCTTTTTAAGGAATGCCACCTGAATGTTCCTTACCAGCAAGGTTGGAGAAATAAAAGGAATTTCATCTCCCTACTGTGCACCATCTATTCGTATTATATTGTACAACAGTGGTCTCTGAGGGAGGAGGACTTTGGGGTATGCTGTGGGTTAGGTAAACACCCACTAAATATTGATGCATGCATAATTAGAATGACTAAAATAATCCTGGCATAAAATCATCCTCACAGTTAGAGGAGAGACAAAATGAAGTAATTTGATCGTGAAAATGAATACAAGTCGACTCTCAATTTTCAATGCAGCTCATTGAAAACCACTTGTTACTCAAATTTCACATTCCCTCCTGGTTTGTGCTTTTTTCCTCGCTCTGAGAAAGAGGGAAGTGAGAGGAGCATCCCAGGGGAAAAGCCATCCTATTGAGATGGTGAAGCAAGACAATCGTGTTTATTTTTCTAATACAATGGCTCCCAAACTTTTGCCTATATTGATTTTGTCACCCATGACACACTTTCATGGGCATCTCCAGGGTAATAGGCATCCTGTCCCCTCCCACTCAAACAACATTGAAATTACAAGACTGGTATTATTGTAGTTGGACTCTTTAACAATTTTATTGAGATGTCATTCACAAATTCACCCATTTAAAGCATACACATCAGTGGTTTTTACTATTCACAAAGTTGTACAACCACCACCACTTTTCATCATCCCCAAAATACCTACTGGTATTTCCTATAATCGCCTCCCAAATAAACCACTTGCACTTGAGTCCTTGCCTCAATGTCTCCTTCTGGGGAAACTCAACCTAGGACATAGTGGTTCTTGCTTACAATTCAATCAGCAGAATTCTTTGCCAAGTCTGTTCTGAGATACATCACCCCCTCTTAAGAAGATGCCCCCTATACTAGAAGGAAATATTGATGGGGTTTGTTCTTCCTTTCCTGAAGGGGATTCAAAAGAAGCAGGTGTGGAGCAGATGTCTCCTGGAGGACCCAGTCACTGTGGGGATGAGAGTCTTTTAGAGCCGGGCTGTTCTACAGCAGTAGGGAGTAGTCAGTAGGACTCCAGTTGGATGATAAATGAAACCACTGCCGTTGTCATTCCTAAAATTGTCTTACCTCTCACTGCACTGTGCTACACATGGAATGGTACTTGGTACACAGCAGGTGCCTAATACATGGTATCACTTAATAAAGATAGTCTTTGCAGACCAAGCTGAGTTCCAGTCCATAAGAAGGGAGAAAAGAGGACAAACCATTTCTTTTTAAGCATGTGATGCAGAAATTGCATACATCACTTCCTCTCATACTGTATAGGCAAAAACTTAGTCACATGGGCACATCTAGCTTCAGGGGAAGAAGATAAATGTAGTTTTTATTCTGGATGGTCATGTGCTAATAAAACCCTAATTTTATGGAAGAAGGGAAAGATACATTTTGGGTAACGACTAGCCATCATCCAAAAAGCACATGTTGGTTTTGTCAGTTGGTATAGCGTGTTCTTTGGCTATGTGCCAGAAATCCTTTCTCTTTAGAAAACCACATCTGACATGTTCTCTAATAATCTTTCTCTGTTCAGCGGTTGGATGAATAATGGCCCCCAAAGATATCCATGTCCTAATGCCTGGAACCCGTGAACGTTACCTTCCATGTCAAAAGGGACTTTGCAGATGTAATTGAGTTAAGGATCTTGAGACACAGAGATTATTCTAGATTTTCTGGGTCCTAAATGTATTCACAAGTATCTTTAGAAGAGGGAAGCAAAGGAAGTTTAAACTATAGAAGAGAGAGAAGGTCATGTGACAACCATAGAATCAAAGAGAGATTTGAAGCCTTAAGTTACTGACTTTAAAGATGGAGGCAGGGGCCATGAGCCAAGGAATGCAAAGAATATGGTTCTGTCAGCTGCAAAAGACAAGGAAACATCTCCAGAAGGAACCAGAGCTGCCAACACCTTGACTTTAGCCCAGTGAAATTGATTTCAGATGTGTAGCCTCCAGAACTGTAAGATAATAAATATGTATAATTGGACATCACCAAGTTTGTAATAATTTGTTATAGCAGCCATAGGAAACTAATACACCACCTCCAGGTGGATGATAATCCAGTCTCAGTCAATCAGACTATATCCTCTCCAGCTATAATGATTAGTTAACAGATAATCACATGACCCACAACTGTCCAATCAGTCTTACCTGGGACTTTTGCTGGAAGTAACAGAAAAAAAGAAAACAAACAAACAAAAAAAACAGTCTTTCTCAAGGATCCAAAGCTAAGGAAGTTGCTAGCTTTAGTTGTCAATGAATCCCATGTTGTTGTCACAGGAAAAGAACAACCAAAGAGTAGCAAGGGGAGCTGAGAAATGGGGAGACAGAGTTCTGATGATGTTGGAGACCCTGGAACTAGATCCACTTTTTGAGCTTCCAGTTACAGGAGCCAATCATTTCTACTTTTGATTTACCTGTACTGGGATGGATTGCTATCGTTTGCATCCCAAAGAGACCTGATTAACATGGTTGGTATCCACATTCTTCAATCTCTGAAAACAGTAAAGAACAAAAGTGGCAGAGGTATGCTGTGCTATCACAGGGGGAAATTTGTGTCCTTCTAACAAATCTCCAAATTCTTGAGCCCTGAGCAGAGAGCCCTTGGACTAGACACTCAAAATAACATGTAGTTTTAATTATCACTATTTAAACACAGTTTAATCAGAGAAGGAGAAAGAAAAAAACATTGACCCAAATAGGATGCCTGATCATTCTGAATAAGTACTATAAATGCTTATAAAAGAATGTTAAGATGCCTAATTGCTGTATAAATGAAATATAAACATTCATTTTGTGACTTGCAGCGTTCTTTATTAGGTAACAGGGAAAAACAACGTATCAAATGCACTATAAGTGATAAGTGCTTGTTCCCTTTTCTAAAACAAACCAATTCTTGAAACTATTAACCACCATTTAAATGTAACTATTTTTTCCTATTTATTTATCCCTTTTAATTTTTGTTATTAGTGGAAGAAAATAGATCTATGCAGGAGCCTGAGCAGCACAGTGGTACGAGCATGGAGTTGGGAGAGATTTGGAATCTGAAGCCTTGACTTTCAACCCCAGCTCTGTCAATTACTTGTTCTGTGATCTTCCTTGGATAAGTTGCTGGACTTCACTTGGCTCCCAGGTATAGCATGAGACTACTCTAAGGAGTCTCTTCCCCACATCTGAGCATTGTAGGGATAAATACCTTTTAGGGCAGTATCTCTCAGTCTTCACAGTGCATAGGAATTCCCTGGTGACCTCAAAGTTAGCTAAAATTTTGCAAGAATTTGGCAGATTCTTCTTAGGTCTGGAGTGGGACCTGAGATCTCCATTTCTAATAAGCTCCCAGGTGATGCTGATGTTCCTGCTTCACACTTTTGGGGAGTAAGGCTTTAGGGTGTCTCCCAGGCTCACTCACAACGATTTCCCTTCTCTACAAACTGCTCCAATTTTTAGTGATGGGCTATTAATGGTAGTTTTTGTACCCTCTTGCCATAGCTGATTATAGTAGGGGTGATTTCTGACCCAACCTGGGCCGAAAGAAGGTGTCACCTGCAAATCTGCTTTTGAATAGAGACGACCAGAGATGTACATTCACCTGCTCATTTATTAAGTAATTCTTTTTAAATGCTTTCTATGCCAGATGCTATAATGGGCAATGGAAATAGACCAGACAATAAAGCTCTGTACTCAGAGAGATTTCACTCTAGGGATGTACAAGATAATTTCAGGTAAGCCAAGTGCTGTGAAGTGATTGGAGATTGTCAAGGGTTGCAGGAGACCTACTTTAAATGGAGATGTTTGGGAAAGCCAAGCTCTTGCTTCTCTTTCTGCAGGCACTTTGGAGGCCACATGTTGAAGACAATGACATAACAAATGAAAGAAGGTCAGGTCCCTTGTGATTGTGTGCAGGAGAGCCACTCTCTCCTTCCCTGCAGATTAAGTGGACTGTGATGAGAGTGAGAAATGAACATTTATTGCATTTAACCACTAAGATTTCAGGGTTTATCTGTTATAGAAGCTAGCACTGCTTACCATAAATACATAACATTGTTCAACTCTTTCTGAGACTCTCAAAGTTGCCTTTTTCACTGAAATCAGCTAGAGTCATTCTCTACTACTTGAAATCCAAAGAAACTTGATACAATTTCTGTGAGATTCTGATGAGCTACTAGGTATAGTGAAGTATAAAGTGTTCATCTGTGAGGATTTGTAACTGTAAATTGATTTTTCTGAAATGTATCCACTTTCTGGATATATTATTGAGGGAAAAAACTAAAAAAGCATTGACATATAAATTCACACTGAGGTCAATTTCTTTCTCTATTGATTTCTATCTTAAAGTTCTTGTTCAAACTTTTACAAAATCAACTCCCTAAATTGCAGTGGAAACTAAGAAATTAATTATAATGTTTATAATTTTCCCTTAAAACATGAGTGCTTAGATTTTTAAGAGTCCTTGGTGGCACAAGAATATTAACATTCAAATTTGCTACACTTCTTATGGGCTATCAACATTGCAATAAATCTGGGTATCCCTCAGAGGATGCTGAAATTCCCTAGAGGATCTCTCTTCCATACTGCATGCTCACAAGAGTCTTTTCTTCCTTGGCTACTGGTCCCAAGAGCATGTTACTGGTCCCCTCACTAGACTTCTTCTCCTCTTCTAATCTTTGTGCATTTGGAGCAGCCAGAGAAAAACTGTTCCTTAAGACTACTTGGTACAACCGTATCTCAGTCTCCTAGGACTTATGGCTAGATTGCAGTTGAGGATAAGACAGACAAGATCAGAGAGGAAAGATTAGAGAAGCCGACGGTAGGGACTTAGCTTTCATTTCATGGCCTTCACTAATTTTTATATCCCAGTGCTGGAGCTTTTCCTTGTGACTTTGTGTTCTCAGTGAAAACTGAGCAGTAAATGACTTACTTCATATGAGCCTCTTTGAGTATGGATGTGGCAAGAGCAACGTATGAAGTCAAAACCCCCATCCTTTGATCCAACAAAAAGGAAACCTCCCCAGCTAGGGGTCAATTCACATGTGTGTGTGTGTGTGTGTGTGTGTGTGTGTGTGTGTGTGTACAGAGCCTGCAACTTTCCATAGAACCAGACAACTGATGAGGAGACATAAGATGAACCTCTCTGGGAAACCTTTGAATGAGCCTGCCAACGTTCCTTTCTACATGACTTTTCTTTGGCTGCTTCAGCAGCAAAAGTTAGTCTTAGCATTATTGCCTGCTCAGTGATCAGAATAAGTGGAACTGGAAAAATAGGGGAAATTGGGGACACTGGAAAACATATGGATATACAAAAATCTGGAAACAAAGATAGAGATTTTTAAAAATACATGGGGAGCAAATACTCAGGAGTCTCGAGAGCCTCATCCATCCATCCATCCATCCATCCATCCATCCATCCATCCAACCATCCATCCATCCATCCAAGCAATAACTGATTCAGCCGAGTTCCTCCTATTTATCTGGCATTGCCTGTGCTCTGTGTTGGAGGCACACAAAGTGGGAGGTGGAAGTGTGAAGGCAGAAATAGCAGGTAGGGACAGCAGTAGACGTGCCCTGAAAGGGCTCCCGCGAGTCTGGAACGCACGCGTTGGGCACGTCGGGGAGATTCATGAAGTGAACCTGATGCCCCAGCACAGGTGATGGTGGATGAGAAACCTACACATCATAAAGATGCCGAGACCTCCGAGTTTCCTAGAGAGGCCCGGAAGTGGCACCAGGAGGCCGGTCTCACAGCTCGGGCGCCGAGCGGGGGCGGCGGCAGGCATATGAGTCCGGGGCCGTCCTGCCTCGCGCCACCTCGGCGCCGCTGTCTTCTGCCGCCACTGTGAGTGGACCTGGGTTGGGCAACTCCTCCTGTGCGGGAACCCGGGCTGGGCTGTCGGGGGCGCCCAGGCTCGCGCGCGCGTCGGGGGCTGCGGAGGGCGGCCGCGCTGGTACCTGCCGGTGGCAGTCCAGGTGGGGCGAGCGCCGTGGCCGCAGGGACGGGGCGTGGTCGTGAGGGATGCAGACCTCAGTCCTCCCGTTTTTAGTTCTTTTGAATACCAAGTGGGCGGGCTCAGCGTGGCTTTCTAGAATGTCGCGAAGACCTCCAACACTCGCTAGCTTCTGTTTTTTTTTTTTCTTTTTCTTTTTTTAAAGATACCCGGCCCCAAGCTCAGAGCTGCCTGCAGGCATCTGTATCCAGCTAGACTTGAGTCACATCTTTTATTTTCATCACACTTTGGGGGGAAAGATTACCTTCTTGGTGACAAATAATTTTGGATTTCCATTTAAGTGGCCATATAAGTTTCCTATATAAAATGAACGTATTTATTGTTAAAAGGTAAGTAGACTTAAATAAAACACAGTAGGGAAGTAATAGTACCAGAGATACCAGGTGTGGCAGAAATTATGAAGGTGGTAAGTGACCTGTCCCAACCCGGCTGGGGGCGTCTACAGACCTGGCTTCAAGTCCTGGGTCCCAGCTCAGCCACTGACACCTGCATCATTTGTAGGCCAGTTTCGTTTCATTTCTTTTCTTCTCTTCTTTTTTTTTTCTCCAGCTTTAATGAGATATAATTGATACATAATATTGTGTAATTTTAAGGTGTACACCGTGAGGACTTGCTGCACATGTATTGTGAAATGATAACCACAGTAAGGTTAATTGACATCTCCATCACCTCACATGATTACAGTTTTTTGTGTATGGTGAGAACTTTAAGGATCTACCCTCTTAGCAACTTTCAGTCTATGATACAGTATTGATAACTGTGATCATCATACTATTTATTAGATCCACAGAACTTAAATCTGTCTTACAACTGAAATCGAATACCCTTTGACCAACATCTACTTACCTCCCCCACCCCCCAAGCCCGTGGCAACCACCATTTACTGTTTCTATGAGTTAAGCTTTTCTTAGAATCTTTGTATAAGTGATATCATGCAGTATTTGTCTTTGTCTGACTTATTTCACTTAGCATAATGCCCTCAAGTTACATTTGTGTTGTCACTAATGGTAGGGTTTCCTTCCTTTTTTAAATGGCTTGAATAATATTCCATTGTGTACATATATATTTATATATATACCCTGTATTTTCTTTATTCATTCATCCATTAATGGGCACTTAGGTTGTTTCCATGACTTAGCTATTGTGAATAATGCTGCAATGAATATGGAGGTGCAGTGCAGGTACCTTTTCAAGATAAGGGTTTCATTTACTTTGGAGATAGATAGATAGATAGATAGATAGATAGATAGATAGATAGATAGATAGATAGATGCAGACAAGGTTCTTAACCTCTGAGCTTTTTCCTCATATCTGAAAAGCTGAGGATAATAACTACCTCAGGAGATTATCCTGAGGCTTCAGTGGTAAACCTTAAAGCAGCTAGCCCATAATAAATAAATGTAGCCATAGTTGTTATTTTCATTTCAGCAAGGAGGAAACAGCATCAGAGAAGTTCAGGGACTTGCCCAGGGTCACACAGGGAATTGGTGGGAGAACCAAGTCTAGGACCCGGATTCTCTGATTTCTAATGTAGGAAGTTTAGCCCTGCCTCCCCACTCCCTCTGCTTCTTCGGAGGGGATGGAGTGCCTACTGCCTGCCCCTCTGGAAATTGGAATGGTCCCTGTCAGGTTGTAGAATATGTGAGGTGTGAAAGCCCCTGTGGGACCCAGGTCAGTGTAGACTTGGCTGCTTCAGTCAGAGACCCTGCACAGCCCAAGAGCTTGGTGTGGTTGAGGTGTAAGCTGTGGAGTCAAGACGCACGTGGGTTCCAACAGATACAGGTCTGTGCTCTCCTGTTTACTAGCAGTAGTGAATGGGATCAACCAACTAGTACTCGCTTCACAAGGCTGTTAGAGGCATCAAAGGAAACGACTAGTGGGAAAGGCCTGGCACCACACCTGGCACACAATACGTGCTTAATAAATGACAGCTGAGAGTGCTTTGCTGTGTTGAAGTGGCAGATGTGCAGCCCTAGAGAGGGGAGGAAGTCCAAATGTAGGACTTGCAGGTACAGCGGAAAAGGGCATTCGAAAAGGCTGCAGAGTACTCATCACACTTGGACTTACTGGGTTTAGGATCCGCCAGATACTCCTTGTCCCTGCAGACATTCACAGAGAAATGACCAGTGCTTGCATGGAGTTTCTCTGGTAGTTTGGGAAGCAGATGAGAAATGCTTATAAAATTGTTTACTTTTATCATAAGCATCATGAATAACTGCAAGGATCTTTTGTGCAACAACTATCTAGGTAAAAGGAGTCTGAGTTGGTAGCTGGACAAGAAGATAAAGCAATGAGAATTAGACAGCTTCCTTGCCACCTCCAGGCATTTTCAAAACGTGTGCAAATACCCCTATTTGTTAAGAGTATATCAACTTCCCACTTAATGCTATGCCCTTAATTTTCTTTCCAAATGTGTTTGGCCTTTTATGTTTTACACCTCACATCCCTTTTTCCTGTACCAAGGTGATTCTCCTTGTCGTCTCTAACTACTTCTTCATCTCTGCTGCCTTGACTGCTTTGTGTTAAACACATAATTTTCAGATCATGTTTGGAATTTGAACAGCACCATTTCTAAGCCCCCTAGCCTCAATATACTTTCCTGGTCTCAGTACAGTAAAAGAACACTTACCTGTTGCTTCCAGTCAGTACTTGGGCACTAATTTAAAATACTCCATCATCGGGTTAAACTCCCTGGACATATTTTTATCTTCCCTAAAGTAAATACAGTAAATTTTTATTTTCGTGTAAGCCATCCTCAGTTCTCCTCACTGTTCCATACTCTAGTGGTGCCTAGATTTGTATATTGCATTGTAATACCAGAGGGTTAGTAGCATCACCCTCTTGACCCCTCCAGATGAAGGAACTGTGTGCGTAAGCTAGGGTTCTCATTACTGATCTTTCACATTTAATTAAGTCTTTGTAAATCTAAAGTACTCCTAGTCATTTTTATGAGTTTCTTCTCATACCTTCCCTGGGAGATGTCAACTTTATTACCCTCATTTTACTATTATCAAGGCGTCTGGCAGATTTTAAGTTTTATTTGTTCTTGTTTGCAATTAAGATTCTTTTTTTTTTTTTTTTTTGATCATGTACTTAACCTTAACCTGTATCTGCTCAAATGACTGCTCAGGTCAAATGCAATCCTCCCCACCCCCAGCCAGAGGAAAGCATTACTGCACAAAATCACATTTTGGAAGAGCCTTAAAGCAATTGAGATTATAAACACTGGTCTGAGTGCCCAGCCCTAGAAGGAATCATATGGAAATTCAATAATAAAACAGAAGCTGCGAAATAGTAAAAAAATCAGGCAGCTGATTGAAGGAAAATTGTGTATACTCTTTCTCCCTTCTGGCCTAGTGTTCGTGAGAATTTCTTTCAGTTTCCTGCGAAATGTGTCTGCTGCGATTTTTCTGTGCTCGTTGACACAGGGAGCCAGGAAAGGAGGAGATGACTCCCGGGTGGTGTCATAAATGGCTGGCAACCCACGGAGATTCCACTGACCTAGTAGATAACCTTCTTTTCATTGCTGTTTGCCTTGCCGAATTACTAATTCTTCTTTACTGGTTGCCACTTGTCTGACCCTCCTGATCAGGTCACTTGTACCAGTTCTTACCTCAGATCACTATGGAGTGAGTTTAGGGGAAATGAGGAGTAGCCTGAATAGGCCTGACAGGTACTCTGAAGCATGAATAATTGGAACTTGTATATTCCCGGCGTGATTAATGTGCACATGAGCCACGACTGACCCATTGTCTTATGACTGGACTGAAATGTGCAATTTTAAAAACAAAGAGTAATTAGAGACGAGGAGGAATTTCTGTTGGAAAAATTTCACCTGGACTCTTTGAGGCCTTGTCCATTTCTGATTTCCTTACAGGGCAATTCTTATGGAGATGTAAAGAATACCTCACCCTGTGTTATCTGGCATCCTCTTAATGAAAACCCTGTTAACCAACCAGAACATTTCTGAAACCTGTGCCTGCTGTTTTTATTAAGGACATCACTGCCCTCAGACTTGGCTGGGCACTGTCTGCTAATTATCCTAATTTCAGCTGAGCACACTGGTGTTTCACCGTCACCAATAACCCTCTGGCCCAGATCCTTATCACCTCTTGCCTAGATTCTTGCCCACTTCCAAGTTCTCCCTCCTCCAGGGAGAGCTTAATCTTTCACAAGGACCAAAGTGAGCCCACTGTTCCATAAGCCCACAAAGACCCTGTTGTCCACAGAACAGATTTCAGGCTCCCTCAAAGGGGACTCAAAGCTGTCTCCAAGCCAACTCCAGGCCATCTTTCTGCCCTAGATCACCAGCCACAAACCTTGGCAGCAATTTGAATGCCCCATATTAGTTGCTCAACAAAAGCCACCCCTGTTGCTCATCTGTTCATTTATGAAGCTCCCTCAGTCTGCCCACACCCGCCCGATGTCCCAGTTCAGCTCTAATGCTCAGCCCCTTTTTTTAATTGAGGTATAGTCAATGTACAATGTTATGTTAATTTCTGGTATACAGCATAGTGATTCATTTATACATGTATATTTCTTTTCATATTCTTTTTCACTATAAGTTACTACAAGATACTGAACACAGTTCCCTGTGCTATACCTTGTTGTTTACCTATTTTATATATAGTGGTTAGTATCTGCAAATCCCAAACTCCCAATTTATCCCTCCCTATCCCCTTTCCCCGCTGGTAACCATAAGTTTGTTTTCTATGTCTGTGGGTCTCTGTTTTGTAAATAAGCTCATTTGTGGTTTTTTTTTTTTTTTAGATTCCACATATAAATTATATCATATGGTATTTTTCTTTCTCTTTCTGGCTTACTTCACTTAGAATGACAGTCTCCAGGTCCAAACATGTTGCTGCAAATGGCATTATTTTCTTCTTTTTTATGGCTGAGTAGTATTCCATTGTATAAATGTACCACAGCTTCTTTATCCAGTCATCTACCGACATTACATTTAGGTTGCTTCCATGTCTTGACTATTGTGTATAGTGCTGCTAATAACATTAGGGGTGCATGTATCTTTTTGAAGTAGAGTTACTATTATTATTTTAGTGTAGAAGCAGAGGGATGGAGAAGCAAGACCTCCTGAGCATTGAGCACATGCAGTACTCAGAAGATTTCCCGGGTGAGGAGAATATGGTTTGCTACACAAAGGACATTTCCCTCCGCTTTTTTTTTTTTTAATGTAGGGTTAATAAAATACCAGCATTAAACTATGCTGCAGTGTGCTGTTTTAAACCAAAATGTTAGAAATTTGCTTTAAAGTTCTCTTTGATTTTTCTGGTGTATGTGGGAAAATGCTTCCTCTACCAAATTTGAACGAATTCTTTTCAAAAAGGCCCTAATGTTTTCCAAAGATTAAGACTAATGTCTTACATTTAGAGAGTGTTTATGGTTACTAAAGCACTCCCAGGTATGTTACCTTATTTAACCTTCACACTGACCTTGTCAGGCAGCCAGGGCAGATACTACCTTCCCATATTACATGGGAAGAAATGTAAAGTCCAAGAAATGAAAGAAAAGGGGTAGGGAGGAGTTGGCTAATGTCACAAAGCCATGCCTGGAACCCAAGTCTTAGCATTTCTTCCTACTAGAGCATACTGCATTTTTGTTTCTGGTAACCCCAAATGAGGGATAGTCACATTTGCATTTGTATCAGTAACAGTGTTGCATACTTCTTTATAGGTCCAGTTATCTTTGACTGTCATATATGGACTCCCAAAAATCTCCGAAGGAAACGATCCTCATTACTGGAGGAGTTGGCTATTTTGGTTTCCGGTCAGTGCATCTATAAAATATGTCCATGGAATTGTTTTAGTGGTGGTTGCTGGGAAAAGTATAGCTTTCAACTCTGACATTAGTGCAGGGTAGACTTTTACTTGTTTGTATGTTGTTAGACCACGAAGGGACTATATTGCCCACAGCTCAGATACCGAAATTAAGAATTACAGATATATTCCCCTTTAAGAAAAATTCTTTATAAAAACCATTAAATTGGGGAAGGGAGATACTCGCATCACCAAAAACAATTTAAAATAATGGCTGTTGTTCCACAATTATGTTATCCTTCATAAATATTCCAAAGAATGGTTGATGGGCCCGAGAACAGGGGTGGAAAAAAGGTAACATGTAGACACCACTGTCTTTGAAGATTAAATTATAATATCTCTCTTATTATAATTTAAGTAGATGTGAGGATTCTCACTTTTGAATATTTGCATAAGTAAGACTTGTACCAATGAACATGTAAAGGGAGGAACTCAGGATAAGCCAAGAAGATTTGGAAAATTATTTTACATGCTTTCCTAGGCATAGCTTAATAGTGATTTGATTTTTCTTTTACTCTTTCTTATTTCAGCCTAGGCTGTGCCATGAACCAGAACGGAATCCGTGTGCTTCTGTTTGACATCAGAAGCCCTGCTCAAACCATTCCAGAAGGAATCCAGTTTATACGCGGAGACATTCGCCACCTCTCTGACGTAGAGAAAGCCTTCCAGGATGTGGATGTCTCGTGTGTGTTCCACACTGCCTCTTACGGTATGTCAGGGCGGGAGCAACTGAATCGAAACCTGATCGAAGAAGTCAATGTGAGGGGCACAGACAACGTCCTCCAGGCTTGCCGGAAGAGAGGGGTGCCACGGCTTGTTTACACCAGCACTTGCAATGTCATCTTCGGAGGTCAAGTTATCAGAAATGGAGATGAATCTCTGCCTTATCTGCCTCTTCACCTCTATCCTGATCACTACTCTCGGACCAAGGCTGTTGCAGAGAGGAAGGTGCTGGAGGCCAATGGCTCAGCCCTGGAGAGGAGTGACGGGGTGCTGAGAACCTGTGCTCTGAGACCAGCTGGCATCTACGGGCCTGGGGAACAAAGGCACCTCCCCAGGATCGTGAACTACATTGAGAAGGGCCTGTTCAAGTTTGTGTTTGGAGACCCCAAGAATCTGGTTGAATTTGTCCATGTTGATAACCTGGTGCAGGCTCACATTCTGGCTTCAGAGGCCTTGAAAGCTGACAAGGGCCACATTGCCTCTGGGCAGCCCTACTTCATCTCAGATGGCAGACCTGTGAACAACTTTGAGTTCTTCCGGCCTTTGGTTGAGGGCCTGGGCTACACATTCCCATCCATCCGCCTGCCCGTGACCCTCATCTACTGCTTTGCTTTCCTAACCGAGATGGCCCACTTTGTTCTTCGTCGACTCTACAACTTCCAGCCCTTCCTCACCTGCACTGAAGTTTACAAAACCGGTGTCACACATTACTTCAGCCTAGAGAAAGCCAAGAAGGAGCTCGGCTATGAGGCTCAGGCCTTTGACTTTCAGGAGGTAGTGGAATGGTTTAAAGCCCACGGTCATGGCAGAAATCCTAGAAGCCGTGACTCGGAGGGCCTTGTTTGGGACGGGCTGTTGGTCTTACTCTTGGTGACAGTGGTCTTCATGTGGCTCTACCCTGTGATTCTTTCACTGTGAAGGAAGAGCCAGAAAGCTAAAAACCAGGAGCTGATCACACTTGATGAGGTGGTTTTTCAAGAAATGCTGGTTTTCATAGATAGATAGGTAGATAAGTAGGTAGGTAGGTAGATAATAGCTACCTGGTGCCAAATTTGGGTTCCTCAACTTGCTACTTAGGAATAGATTCTTGGATTAAGTCTTTATTTCTTACCTCCTTGCACATATCTGGAAGGGAGACAATAGAAGCAAAAATGAATTTGAGATTTCGTTCCTTGGGTCCTCCTTCTTTAGATGGGTACAGTGGAAGCCATTTTGAAGCCATAGAGCTGAACTTCCTTAGATGGGAAATGTTTTACTTGAATTTCTCAGAAGCCAAAAATTATTTATTTCCGTTCCATACACTCTGCCAAAACATACACTGAAACGAGAATGGCAAAATGCTAACAGACTTGAGGCTGTGTGGAAAAACACCAAATCGGGTTTGATCCCTACAGCCTAGCCCTCTGAGAAGATGATGACGGTTGCAGGGGAGGCCTTTGCTATTGACAGCATACATTTTGGGTCTTTGTGATAGACGGGTATTATGCCTATGTGACCTCATGCTAATGTGTGCCATTGAAACAAACAGGCCTTTACCTTACCTCACAGGATTCTTTTGAGGATTAAATTAGGGAAGGCATATCAAGTGCCACTCAACACACATAAGCACACATATTTTTATTCATATTGTTAGTCTACATTCCTTATAAGGGTTTTCTTCCTCGAGGTGTTCTGCTTAGATGGTGCTATTGCTACTGACCTTTCTGGAATGCCTTTGTGGTGTACCCTTGGAGTCTGTAACAAGTGTGTTTAAATAGATGCAGTGTTTGTAAAGTTTTGGTCTCTGAGGATAGATTGAAGTGTAGGAAACAGCTAAAAATCAGAGGATTAATGAGGATACTGAAACTAATGATGCCATTTGTAATTAAAAAATAGAGCATCGCTCTCAACTAATAGACTGGTTTTCTTACTGGGAGGAATTTCGGTTCTCTGAAGGCCACTTCCAATGAGGAATGTTCTGAACAATGGCGGCATTGTCTAGCCACCCAGTGGGACTGCTGTGACACATGTTCTGCTGCACCATTGCATAGGAACCGAAGTGGAAGGAAGACAGAGAGTCTTGACCCATTCCATGATTACAGCTACCAGAAGGACAGTGTTCAAACATCATAAAAAGGATGGATTGCTGTGGAAGGTAATGTTAGAGTCATTCTGAGAGGAAGAGTATACAAGATGAACAGTCCCTGGTGCATGTTGCCTGGGTGTTTTGGGAAAAGTGCTCAACTTGACCCCAGAAGACCTGTGACTATGAATATCTTGTGTGGCCTTAACCAAGAGACTGAAGCTTCCATATGCCTCAGTCACCTCATTTGGGAAACAAGAATGACTATATCTGCCTCTTCTATAAACCCACCTACCCACCTCACAGATAAAACGAGACATATTAAAAGTACTAATAATATATAAACTACAGCATAAATATGAGATGGTGGTAGTGATTTTTTTTGTGAAATATGTGTAGAGTCTTCTATATCATGAGCTGGTTTTGCTTTTTAGTCTGGGATGAACATGAATGAGTACCTACAGCATATCTAACATACCAGGTGCTGAAGGGCAAGTTTCTCTGTCCTTTACAGACTTACAGTCCAGTAAGGACCTGGTGTACTCACTCCAGAAGGTGACTGAGGGAACAGGTAAGAACAGGAAAATTGAGAGCTATCACACACTTAAAAAACATGTTTTTAATGAAGTCCTTCAAAAGAATGATAGATACATCTCAGTTTACTTAAACCAAGTGTACTGAGCAGAGTGGGGTTTTGCTTGGTTTTTTGTTTTTCTTTCCATAGTCAGGATTGACATATAGACTTTCTTGTCATCCAGATGAGACATTTGGCCATTCCACAATGTTTGACACAGTTGTCCGTGCTCTCCTTGAAACATAGTTCATTTACTCTTCATGAACTCACTCTTCTGGCCTCTCTCCTTGTATTAATTATTTACTGCTACATAGCAAATTACCCCAAGACATCCCATCTTGAAACAACAGACATTCCCTCCTTTTCTATGGGGCAGGTGTTTGGATGTGGCCTACCTCACTAAGCTCTTGCTTAGGGTCCCATGGAGCTTATGTCATGACATCAGCTGGCACTCCTGTCATCTGAAAGTTTGAAGCTGGAGGATCCACTTCCAGGATAGTTCATCCAGGTGAGTATTGGCAGGAGACCTCAGGTCCTCACCATGTGAGCATCTCTGTAGGACTGCTTGAATGTCCTCATGTTGTGGCAACTGGCTTCCCACAGCACAGGCAGTTCAAGTGGAGCAAGGTGGAAGCAGCAGTGTCTTTCATGACTTACCCTCGGAAGTCTCATGCTGCACCCCACACTATACTGTTTACACAGGTCAGTCCTTTTCAGTCGGGGGTGGGGGAGCTACCCAAAGGTGTGAACACCAGAAGGAGGGGGAACATTGCAGGCCATCTTGGCAGCTGGGCTCTCGGCTCCACTCTTTGACTCATCCTTCGTTCTCCACGAAAGGTAGCCCCTATTTACAGCCACATAGTTTTCTCAACCTGCTTCCACTCAGTAGAATTTTGGGGATCCAAAGACCTCCTTACCTTTTGTTCCATATCTCTTTCAGTCCAAGCTGGTAGTGTTACTGCAAATAGAATTATTTTGAACACTTTTTGTGTCTCCTATGAGTCTTACTGCAGTTCACTCCATTAAGCAAGAGCCACACCCACAAATTTCTTGGAAATACATTCTCCACCTTGGGTATCTGCTCAGACTGCTGAGGGACATGGCCTTTAAGTTTCTTAGAAATCTTATTGTTTGAATAGCCCTCTAAGGCACCACCTTAGGTCTCTCTTAGGTCATAAAAGATTATAGCCATGACCTTGGTTATACACTGTCACTTCCACAATAGATTGGCTACAGGTTAGCCCACCTCCATGTGGAAGAGACTGACTACTCAATGACACAAATAGCAGGAGGTGGGGATAACTGGACGCCACTTTGGCATCTGCCACCACACTCCCGCATCTCATCAGTTTTCTTACCTCCTTCACACCAATTTTACTTGGTAGATTTCTTCAGTGCTTAGTACTCGGCCCTCTGTTAACACTGTAATTTCTCCCTATGTGATCTTATCCAAGCCCCTGGCTTTAATTTCCATCTCCATTCCAGATGTATACTGCTAGATTTATAGTTCCAGTCCAGATCGTTCTTCTGAGTCCCAGGCCCATCTGCCCAGCTACCTCTGCACCTCTGCCTGGATATTTCACATGCATCTTTTAGTTAACATATCCAAAACGGGAAAAAAAAAAATCCAAAATGGAATTCACAATCCCTCCAAATTCTTACAGGGTTCCTTTCCGTAGTCAGTTGTCACCAGTGTTGAATTTCTTGTGCCAGAAATCTGGAATAATCTTTGATCCCTGCCTCCACTTAACCTGGCACCCCTAGTCCACCTTTAAACCCTTGATCTTGCTTTCTGCTCAAGCCCAGTGTACAGGATTCAATAATAGTCTCTTTCATCTTTCATCTGCATCCACTTCTGCATTCCCTCAATCAATTCTCCACATGCCAAGCAGAGTGATCCAATAAAGATATAAATCTGTGTCATTTCCCTGCTCATAACTCTCCATAGGTTTAGGTTGCAAATCCTTAATGTCACCCAAGAGACTGCCTGATGTCCCGCCTTCTGCTCCCTGCTCACCTCACACCTGCCTTCTTTACCCAACTACACTGGCTTCTTGCAGGTTCCTGGGTTCCAAGCTTCTCTCTCTCACACATACCCATTTTGGCCCGTGTATGTTCACTTCATGTCTCAGCTTAAGTCTCTTCTTCCAGGGGCCTTC
This sequence comes from Camelus ferus, assembly GCF_009834535.1. Taxonomy (NCBI): domain Eukaryota; kingdom Metazoa; phylum Chordata; class Mammalia; order Artiodactyla; family Camelidae; genus Camelus; species Camelus ferus. The sequence continues at coordinate 54,881,445 of NC_045704.1, read as the reverse complement.
CATGAGCTGAACAATTTAGGCTTGGTCCTGCTATGAGCTCTTACAGAACCCTGCTTTTCTTTTATAGCCTGTATCACAACTGTCAGAGTTTGAGTAATTATTTGCGGAATGCCTGTAAGCTCCATGAGGGGGGAGTTTTGTCTTGCTTGCTCTCATATCCCTAATGCCTAGGAGCTCAATACTTACTCCACAAATCAGTATTTGTTGAGTGAATACTGTTTTTCCCTCTAAAGGTGAATACCCCCTTTCTGGCACAAACATAGTTGTTTTTTTGACTCTCTTGAAGACTGGAAATATCCAACCTACTAGAACCATGTGTTAACTAAGCCAAGAGTCTGGTAAATAAGGAAGGTCATTCTGCATATGATGTGGTGGTGCTCCCTCCACATCTCAGCTGAAAACTGACCACTTTAAAGAATTCTATTATCTGGAAGGTAGCTCCTTTCCTTTCTAAGGTCAGGAGATATTGCAGTGAAGGAATTCTATTATTCAAGAGTTCCCAACTTCCCTCTCCTTCCCTCAGCCTTGGACTGAATCCCCAAACCTGCTTAGAGCTATGTTACGATGCTTACACTTGTGCATTTGGGGGCTCTCCCAGACGCCTGAGCATAAGCCACCCAGCACTGCCTCCACTCCAAGCACTGCTTCCAAGGAGTAGGAGGACAGTTGTCCGTAAGTCTGCTGGAGCATCACACCATGTGACAGAGAGTCATGGAACCCAAAGGTAATGCCAAAACTAACCATGTCTGTGAAAAGGAAGAGGGGTACAGGCCTGTCAAAATACATGATTTCCTTAGTGCTGCTCTGGATTCATGGGTGGCAGAGGGTGGCACGTTATGAACTGTAGCAATTACTGAATGGCAAATGACTAATTTTGGCACCAAATTACCTTGGCTATAGTTATTTCTCAAGCCTACAGAGTAGGTCTAGGATTTTCCTTGCAAAAGAAGTTTTTAATTTCCTAAATCACCTAACATGTTGATCGTAAGAAAGCCGGTATTGCTTTGCCATAGATTTAATCCGTTTACTAACAATTGTTGGGGCACCTTCTGCCCTGTATTCCTTGCCAGTCCCCAGCCGTTCACCTAGCCTTACAGAAGGGGTAGAAGACCTAGCCTGCAGAATTACCCTTCCCGCCCCAACTCAGCTGTGCACCCTGGGGCTAATGGCCCACCTGTTAATTGGCCTTAGCAGCCAACACCAGCAGTTGATGTTTTAGTAAAATTGCCGTTGTTTGCTAGCATCCCTTGCTGTGGAGGATGATCTCCCACTTCCCCCTTTTTGATGAGAGAAACTCATTCCCCACCCTTCCAAGGGCCGACCTCCACGTACAAGGCGTGGCCAATCAGAAGACGGCCATCCTTCTGACCGCCATCATTGGGCCAAGGTGGGCCAATCAGCGGGCTCTTCTCAACTTGCCTTCCGAAGCGCTAAGGGGATGTACTCTTTCTGCTGGGATGGCTTCGTTGGGGAGGGTGAGTTCTGGTGTGGCTGTGGACTCTCCTACCACCAAAGGAAAGGCCGAATTCTGATAGTGTTTGGGTTCCTGGCTCCAGCTTTAAGTACAGCATAGCCAGGAAACGGAGAGTAAGGAGGCCCTTGAAGACGTCACTGGGGCTCTGCCACCCAGCCGTGCCCAAGGCTAACTTCATCCTGGATCATCCTGTCATGTGAGCCTCAGTATTTTCTTTTCTGCTTAGTCTTTTGGGGTTTTCTCCATGAACTGGAAAAGGTCTTGGCTTATAGTCTCCACAGGCCACTCCTGGGCACAGGTGAACATACTGTATAGTTCCCCGAGGTACTCACTCTCCAAGTGTGCCCTCTTCCTTAGAAAGGCAGAGACGGGGGAATTGGGGTGGAGGGGGAGGTGCTCTTTTAGCCCCTGGGGCACTGAACATATTCTGGAGTTCGTCTCCTTTTCTAGAATCTGGTATATTTGGGCTGGACCTGCCTTTAAGCAGTCTTGTTCAAACTCTCTTGTCCTATGATAAGAAAATTGACAAAATGATTTGTTCCCCTGAATTTTGGTGTCCCATGTGGTCAAGGGCCATGTCTGCTTTGTTAACATCTTTATTTAGAGAACGTGTCTCTTCATCAGCCCAATAAGTGCTTGTTGACTGGCTGAATGTATTTATCAGCCAGGTGTTCTCTGAGATTATGACTCTGATATCCCACTTATTCCTTCCTTTAAACCTGTAGCTTCCCTCCTTACCTGAAAATAAAAACACTGGAAGCCCAAGTTAAAAAAATACAACGCCAATATTCCATGCACTATTATTAACCACAGTCATCATGCTGTATATTAGATCTCTAGATTTATTTCTGGGGCTCTCATCACAAAAAAAGCTAACTATCCTAGGAGGAATGTCAATTACCTTGACTGTAGTAATCATTTAACTTTGTGTATCAAGTCATCATGTTGTACATCTTAATTATATATAATTTTCATTACGAAAAGAAAATAGAGACTCCAGAGGAGTGATGTCATGCAGAAGAGTGGAGCGGAAAGCCCTAGGCTCAGTCCTTTAGCCAAAAGCACCAGTAGACTGGGCGGGGGAAATGATCAGAACCAACCATTTCAGAGCTTTTTATGTATACTTCACCTCAGTAAAAAAAAAAAAAAAAAATCTCTCTCTCTCCCTCTCTCCCCCCTCCCCCCAGGTGTTTGTAATCTTTCAGCAAGGAGGTAAAAATGCTGCCAGATAACAAACAGGTGCTCTCTTTGCAAGATGCTAAGTGAGTGGCTCCTGAATTCTCATCGCTCCTTCCCTTCCAGTGCTTTGCTCCAGCAGGTGCTTAGCGCTCCTTTGCTGAATGAATGTAGGGGAGGTGGGACTCACAGAAGGACCTTAGACTGAGGGGACCTCCTGCCTCCTCTTTTCAACAGTAGGCCCAGTTGTTGTCTGTTGACCGACAAGCACAGTTCCATCTCCGGGCTGACTCCTCCAGCCCACCTGGAACCTGCTTCCTTGGGCCCAAGGGCTCCTTTTGCAACCCATCCGACTGGGCCTGGTTACCTGATCTTTTGGCACAAATTAGCCATTTGCTATGGAAAATCTAACCAGAAATGGAGTCAGTCAGACCACAGCATCCTTAAGCTGTGCAAATTCCTTTTGCCCTTTGGTATTTTAGAACTGCATGCACACCAGGGAAGATACCTTTGTTATTGAACACAAGAAATTATGAATGAGGCAAAATCTAGCTCACTACCAAGAAATCACATATAACAAAGTGACCTGGGCAAGTGTCTTTCAGCCAACAAGGGACTGAGATGCAGTAATTGGCAATGTTTATTTTTAACAGAGCTGGCTGAAGCGTGCAAGTAATTAAAACATTCTTCATTACTAATATGTAGGATTTTAATCCTGGCAGATATTCTAGATGTCTTTTTCTCCAGCCCTCCAGGGGAGCGTTATTACAGATCTAAAAGTAAAATGCTTTCTCACCATTATGTATTTTTAGATTTTGTTACAAGAATTAGTTGTGTGCTCCAAAGCACCCCTACTATCCTGAATAGCTGATATGGCTCTGAAATGCTGCCCAGCTCTGAAAAGGAATTATTTGCTGTGTTGCTGGGGCAGTTATAATTCCCTCACGAAGTTGTGGTCATGCAACTCCTTAGAGAATTTTGCTTCTGGATATGTTTATCACTGGGATAATGCTGGATGTAATCCATCACCCTCATTAACTGAATTAATCAAAGACCATCATTCTTACTAGTTAATTGCTACTATTTTTTGATCATTTACTATGTGTAAGGCTCTCTATATTTCTTAAGCTCATTGAATTCTCTCAGCGGCTTTAAGAATGTGGGCATATTTATCACCTCCAGTGTACATGTGAAGAAATGGAGGTACAGGGAGATTGAACATCTTGCCCAAGATCACCCAAAGTCACTCGACTACAAAATGGCAAAGCTTGGATATGAGACAAATTCACTTGAATCCAGACACCAAATTCTTTTTTTTAATTTAATTTAATTTATTTATTAAAGTACAGTCGGTTACAATGTGTCAGTTTCTAGTGTACATACAGCACAATGTCCCAGTCATGCATATACATATATATATTTATTTTCATATTCTTTTTCGTTAAAGGTTATTACAAAATATTGAACATAGTTCCCTGTGCTATACAGAAGAAACTTTTAAAAGTCTATTTTCATATATAGTGGCTAACATTTGTAAATCTCAAATTCCCAAATTTATCCCTTCTCACCCTCCTCCCCAGTAACCGTAAGATTGTTTACTATGTCTGCAAGTCTGTTTCTGTTTTGTAGATGAGTTCATAGTGTCCTTTTTTTTCCTTTTAGATTCTACAGATGAGTGGTGTCATATGGTATTTTTCTTTCTCTTTCTGGCTTAACTTAGAATGACATTCTCCAGATCCACCCATGTTGCTGCAAATGGCATTATTTTCTTCTTTTATGACTGAGTAGTATTCCATTGTATGAATATACCGCATCTTCTTTATCCAGTCATCTGGCAACAGACATTTAGGTTGTTTCATGTCTCGGCTATTGTAAATAGTGCTGCTATGAACATTGGGGTGCATATATCTTTTTGAAGTAAGGTTCCCTCTGGATATATGCCCAGGAGTGGGATTGCTGGATCATACGGTAAGTCTATTTTTAGTCTTTTGAGGAATCCCCATACTATTTTCTATAAGGCTGCACCAAACTACATTCCCATCAACAGTGTAGGAGGGTTCCCTTTTCTCCTCAGCCTTTCCAGCATTTATCATTTGTGGACTTTTGAATGATGGCCATTGTGAATGGTCTGAGGTGATACCTCATTGTAGTTTTGATTTGCATTTCTTTGATAATTAGTGATATTGAGCATTTTTTCATGTGCCTATTGGCCATTTGTATGTCTTCATTGGAGAATTGCTTGTTTAGGTCTTCTGCCCATTTTTGAATTGGGTTGTTTGTTTTTTTCTTAAGTTGTGTGAGCTATTTATATATTCTGGAAATTAAGCTCTTGTCATTTGCATCATTTGCAAATATTTTCTCCCATTCTGTAGGTTGTCTTTTTGTTTTGTTTATGGTTTCCTTTGCTTTGCAAAAGCCTGTAAGTTTAATTAGGTCCCATTTGTTTATTTTTGCTTTTGTTTCTAATTCTTGGTTAGATTGCCTTAGGAGAACATTGCTCAGATTGGATGTGATTTTAAAGGGGATTGTTTCTTTACTTTCTTTTCCTGCTAATTCATTGTTAGTGTAAAGAAATACAACTGATTTTCGTATGTTAATCTTGTATCCTGCTACCTTGCCCAATTCTTTTATCAGCTCCAGTAGTTTTTTGTGTGGGGCTTTTAGGGTTTTCTATATATAGTATCAACCCTATATATAGGGTTTTCTATATATAGTTTTTTTGTGTGGGGCTTTTAGGGTTTTCTATATATAGTATGATATAGTGACAATTTTACCTCTTCTCTTCCAATTTGAATCTTTTTTCTTTCTTTTCTTTCCTGATTGCTGTAGCTAGGACTTCCAAGACTGTGTTGAATAGAAGTGGTGAGTGGACATCATTGTCTTATTCCGGATTTTAGTGGGAAGGCTTTCAGTTTTTCACTGTTGAGTACTATGCTGGGCATAGATTTGTCATTAATAGCTTTTATTATGTTAAGATATGTTCCCTCTATACCCACTTTGGTAAGAGTTTTTATCATAACTGGGTGTTGAATTTTATCAAATGCTTTTTCTGCACCTATTGAGATGATCATGTGGTCTTGTCCTTTCTTTTGTGGATGTGGTGTATCACGTTGATTGATTTGTGATGTTGAACCATCCCTGGGTCCCTGGGATGAATCCAAGTTGATCATGGTGTGTGATCTTTTTAATGTGCTGTTGAATTCTGTTTGCTAATATTTTGTTGAGGATTTTTGCATCTGTGTTCATCCGTTATACTGGCCTGTAGTTTTCTTTTCTGGAGTGTCTTTGGTTTTAGCATCAGGGTGATGGTGGCTTCATAGAATGAGTTTGGGAGTACTCCCTCCTTTTCAATCTTTTGGAAGAGTTTGAGAAGGACTGCTATGAGTTCTTTGTATCTTTGGTAGAATTCCCCAGTGAAGCTATCTGGTCCTGGACTTTTGTTTGCAGAGAAGTTTTATATTGCTAATTCTATTTCATTTCTAGTGATAGGTCTGTTCCATTGGTCTGTTTCTGCTTGATTCAGTCTTGGTGGACTATATGTTTCCTGAAACTTGTCCATTTCTTCTAGGTTGTCCACTTTGATTCCATATAGTTGTTCATAGTATTCTCTTATGATATTTTGTATTTCTGTGGTATTGATTATAATTTCTCCATTTTCCTTTCTTATTTTGTTTATGTTATCTCTGTTTTCTTCTTGGTGAGTCTGGCCAGAGGTTTGTCAATTTTCTTTACTCTTTCAAAAAGCCAGCTCTTGGTTTGACTGATTTTTATATCATTTTTTAAATCTCTATTTTGCTTATATCCTCCTGGATCTTTATTATTCAGACACCAAACTTGACGACCATGTATGAGATGGCTTTTTCTTTTTCATATAACACCATTCCAGGCCACATGTCACCCAAACTGCATTTGCAATGAAAATAAACTATTTCTGGAAAAAAAATGCAACTGTATCTAGTGGCTTTTGCTGCACAAACTCACAATAGGTTACATCCACAAGCAAAGCATTGTTTTACTGGGTGAATGTGTTACGTGGTGGGGCTGAGGGGTGTGTGTGTGTGTGTGTGTGTATAGGTAGGTGAATCAATTGGAATCCCATTTATTTAGAAAAGAGAATGTATTTAAGAGCCCTAATAATCCACAGGATAACCTCTGAGAATAGTTGATTTGCTTTTGCACCTAATCATTTACGGACATTGGTCACATTGCATGTGTCCTAATCTCTTCACGAGTAGCAGTCTGCAGCAGTGTCTTGAGAGCAAAGCTCATGTATTAACTCACTCCAGATACCCACCTCCCCTGCAGTCTCTTACACCATCCTGTGCACAGAGCACAAGACTAATACAAATCTGCCAGAGGAGTGAAAAATGCAAAGTCCAACTTAAAGAGATACCTTAGGTGTTTAAATTCTCCCTCAGAAAGGTGAACTTTTTCCAAAGCACCTCAGAGCAGAAGTTTCTCTAAGCACTGGGAAGACCTTAGACCTTTGGCCCAAGTGGAAAAGAATTCTTTGATAGTGGGTGATCATGGCTCCTCCATGCCCAAGGTGCTCATTCACTTGTTCTCCCTTCCTTAGGCAGGATCCCTCTCTAATTTGCAGTGTGACTTCAAGCAGATCCATCCTTATGTGTAAAATGGAGATAACGCCTTCCCTACTCATCTCATGGGGGACCTTGTGTGGATGAGATGTCAAGGAGGTGGCTTTGTAACCTGCAAAGCACTATACACATAGATCCTTAATTAACAGTGGTTCTGCTGGGAGAGACAGAAGGATTTGGAGGGGGAGCTGATGGTGTACAGGTATAGATGCAAGACATGCTGATTGAGCTGAGGCATTCAAGGAGAAAGCTCAGTGAATATTTAGCCATGTGGGACTGGAGTTTGAATGAGAAGAACTGTATGTTCATGTGCAGATGCTAGTAATGAAAATGTTTCATTGATTCACTGCTGTAAAACAGGTGCTAATTTGTATACTGGGGTTTTAAATACCTCAACTCACTGATGTTTTCAGTTCAAAAGTGAAAAGATTTTTTTTTTAAGTTGCACAGCAGATTACATCATGCTAGAGAAAAAAAATGGCAACCCGTGCTTCTCTGCGTTAAATTTTTTTTGATTGAAGTACAGTCAATTACAGTGTGTCAATTTTGATGTACAGCACAATGTGCCAGTCATGCATATATATACATATATAAATTTTGATGTATTTAAACAGTCATAATGGTGTGTCTTGGTTTTAAAACACACTGGGCTGAAAAGGTCAAGTTCTTAATTCCGGAAGCAAAATACTTCTTTTTAGTTTTAAAAGTAACTGCCTAAATAATCCATAAATGCATTTTCCTTATAAAAAGTTAAAATACTGCAGATAAGGCCAAAGAACCCTTTTACCAATGTGTCCCAAAATCTGTATATGTAGGTACGGCACAGAAAACTGAAAACTGGGCTGTGGTCTTCGTGTCTATCTCCATGCTGTCATCTCCTACTTCGCATTTTCTTTCGCTACTCGTGTTTTTCATTAAGTAGCACATCGTGATGACCTACTGATATTGGTATATATTCCTTATTTGCTGATACAGGGTGTGTGCAGGTATATAAATATGGTGACTGTATATCCCAGTTTGCCCAGGACAGTTATATTTTATGCCTGTAATCTCTCCTGATTCTTAATAGTGCCCCTTTTCAGTCTCAAATATGTCCTATTGTGTAAAATGAATTGTGCGCTCCCTCTGTATATAAGATATTACAGTTACATTATAAAGGATTAAGTATTTACCCATAATATTTTTAAGTTGTTGTGAAATGGTTTTGAGGGGAAAGTATTTTAAATGTGTATAGTAGAATCTAGTAGGAAATCATAAATTCTGAGGATGCAGCAATATTCTACTCACACTGAAATAACAGCATAAAATTATTGAGCTAAAGAAAATTTTACATGTATGTGTTGATTGGCAATCTTATGTCAGTGGCAGCAAAACACATTTACTGGTGGAAGAGAAGGTTATCTGACTTCTGATAGTGTAAAAGCAAACAGTGGCATTGTATTTCACTGAAGATTGGTAATCAAAAAAGGAAGTGACGATGTAAAATGTGTTTGAAGGACTTCCTCTACCATGCATACAAAATAAGGCAAATAAAAACTGGTGAATTCATGTAGCAAACTATAATGCACTGCAATAAATTCTTCTGTCAGTAGCCATTGTGCATGTAGAAAAATAAACATTTCAGTAAATATTGGTACAAATTATGCAGTACAATGATACACTTGAAAGAATTCCAATATCAACCTGGTAAATGCAGTAAAATTAACTATTTTGCAGAATACTGTAGTATTCAAGCAACAAGAAACACATTTCAGTTAATTCAGGTAGAACTTGATATTTTAGTAAATATTGCAACCTAAGTCTAATATTTGTAAAAGGCATTATAATTTTTTACTCTTTATTTTCACAAAATTTAAAACGCTGTCTGCACTGCCTGAGTGTAGGTAATTCTCCTTATAATTGGCCATGACTGTGTCAGTAGTTGGGTCGATAATACCCTTAAACAGTGTTTTGTCCTTCTCAGTATTATGATTATTATTCTAGTAATTCGATGGCTGCATCAAACTTGGGAAACAGTAAGATGCTTCTTGCCTGGACCAGCCCTGTTGGAATAGGTGTTCAGGTAGAACTGCTGGCCTTTGGCTCCCCAGGTGTGGGAAAAGCTCCTGTTCCATGTGTACATCCAAATGTTCCTAACTCATGTTGCCCACCTACCTCTGGTCATGCTCCATCTGCTCTCCCACCTCCCTGTCAATCCTCCGAGGTCATCAGCATGACTCACCTACCTCTGAGGGTGAAGTCTGTGAGCTGAGAGGCTGACTCCTGGGGTGCCTTTCTGATTTCCCTCCCTCTGGGCACACAAGCTGGGCTGCAAATTGGCTTTAGGAGAAGACTCAGAGGATAGCTTGGTACCCTAGCCTAGATCTTGCCTTTGAAATATAGGACCACTAGGTGCATGACACTTTTTGATACGATGTCATGGAATGTGTCTTATTTAGGAACACCTTAAAGTAGATATACTTAGCTCTTTTTGACAGCTGCATAGTATTCCATAGAGTAGGTGTTATTTAGTTTGTTTCTAATTTGCCACTTTATCAAACAGCACGGCCATCAATGCTCTTATACACATCTCCCTGGATACACAGGCAAATGATTCTCAATGGTAGATATCTGGAAGTGGAACTGGAATTTTAATAAATACTACTGTATCAGACAGGAATTCAGCTGCTCATTTTTTAAAAAATCACCTCAGAGTAGCTTAAAGTTACAGGGATTTGTTCTCATACAACAAAGAGTCAGTAGGTCTGGGATGGTGACATTAGGGACCCATCTTTCCATACTTAGACTTTCATTCTCATATAATTCTCACTTCACCATCCTGAGAATGTGGCTGCACTTAATTGTTATGGGAAGAAGACAAAGGAAGATAAACAAGGTCAAGAGGAAATGCCAGCTGCTTTGCTTACTTTGAAAAAGTCTTCCTGAAAGCTTGCTCAGTGATTTCTTCTCATACCCACTGGCCAAATCTGAGACCCACAGGTACCCCTATACCAACACTGGAAGATGCTCAACATTCTAATCATTAAGGAAATGCAAATCAAAACCACAATGAGATATTACCTCACACCTTTTAGCATGGCCATTATTTAAAAAAAAAAAAAAAGTGTTGACAAGAATGTGGAGAAATGAGAACACTGATGCACTGTTGGTGGAATGTAAAATGATGCAGTTGCTATGGACAGCAGTATGGAGGTTTCTCGAAAAATTAAAAATAGAGCTACCATATATCCAGTAATCACACTTGTGGGTGTTTTTATACAAGAGAATCAAAATCAGAATCTTGAAGCGATCTCTGCCCTCCTGTGTTCATTGCAGCCTTATTCACAATATCCAGGATGGGGAAACAACCTAAATGTCTATAGACAGATGAATGGATAAAGAAAATTTATATACATACAATATCATTAAACTATAAAAAAAAAAAAAAGGAAATCCTGTCATATGCTGTAACATGCATGAACCTTGAGGACATTATGCTAGGTGAAATAAGCCAGTCACAAAGGACAAATACTGTGTCATTCTGCTTACATGCGGTATCTCAGGTAGTCAGACTCATTAAAGCAGAAAATAGATTAGTGGTTGCCAGGGCCTGAGGCGGGGGAGAAATGGAGAGATGCTGTTCAGTGGGTGTAAAGTTTCAGTCATGCAAGATGAAAAATTTCTAGAGATGTGCTAGACAATGTTTTGCTCAGAGTTAACAATACTATACACTTAAAAAATTAGGCACTCATGGTTTGTGTTTTTTAACATGATTTTTTTAGTGTTTTTTTCTTTAATGTTAGATAGAAATTGCCCATAAAATCATACAGAGTTGATGGCCCTTGGCGGGGCAGATCTTTGGCCACTATTTGTTTCTTGGATTATAATTGGATTAGCCTGATATCTAGTGATTCTTGGACATCTAATCTTTATTTTAGTATAATGTTGCCTTGTTTGTCTAGGTTCCCAAATGTTTATACTAATAGAGTTGAGTATGATCTTTTCCTTTCTCTTTTAATCTCTATAGTTATGAATGCTCTTTTTCTCCTGGAACTGTTTATATGTATATATATATATATTTTTTTTTAATTGAAGTGTAGTTAGTTTACAATGTTGTGTCAATTTCTGGTGTACAGCATAATCCTTCAGTCATACATGAACATACATATATTTGTTTTCATACTCTTTTTCATTATAGATTATTAGAAGATATTGGATAGGGTTCCCTCTGCTATACAGTTTGAACTTGTTGTTTATTATATATATATGAAATATATATATTAGTTAGTATCCGCAAATCTCAAACTCCCAATTTATCCCTTCCCACCCACATCCCTCCCTGTTGGCCATTCTGACCGGTGCGAGGTGATACCTCATTGTAGTTTTGATTTGCATTTCTCTGATGATTAGTGATATTGAGCATTTTTTTCATGTGCCTATTAGCCATTTGTGTCTTTATTGGAGAATTGCTTGTTTAGGTCTTCTGCCCATTTTTGGATAGCATTGTTTGTTTGTTTTTTCTTATTAAGTTGTATGAGCTGTTTATATATTCTGGAAATTAAGCCCTTGTCAGTCACATCATTTGCAAATATTTTCTACCATTCCTAGGTTGTCTTTTTGTTTTGTTTATGGTTTCCTTTGTTGTGCAAAAGCTTATAAGTTTAATTAGGTCCCATTTGTTTATTTTGCTCTTATTTCCATTGCCTGGGTAGACTGACCTAGGAAAACATTGCTGAGATTTATGTCATAGAATGTTTTGCCTATGTTTTCCTCTAGGATATTTATCGTGTCTTGTCTTATGTTTAAGTCTTTAAGCCATCTTGAGTTTATTTTTGTGTATGGTGTGAGGGAGTAGTCTAACTTCATTGATTTACATGCAGCTGTCCAGTTTTCCCAACCATTTGCTGAAGAGACTGTCTTTACTCCGTTGTATGTTCTTGCTTCCTTTGTCAAAGATTAATTGACCATGGCTCTGTGGGTTTATTTCTGGGCTGTCTATTCTGTTCCATTGATCCATATGTCTTTTTATGCCAATACCACACTGGTTTGATTACTGTAGCTCTGTAGTATTGTCCAAAGTCTAGGAGGGTTATTCCTCCAGCTTCATTCTTTTTCTTCAGTTGCTTTGGCAATTCTGGTCTTTTGTGATTCCATATAAATTTTAGGATTGTTTGTTCTAGTTCTCTGAAAAATGTCCTTGGGAATTTAATAGGGATTGCATTAAATCTGTAGATCGCCTTGGGCAGTATGGCCATTTTAACTATTATTTCTTCTAATCTATCTCCTAGAACTGTTCATTTGCGCTTTCTTTCCTTTTTTCCTTAATTTATCTGTATGAGTCTTTTGAAAGAACTGTTTTATCAATTTTAACTGGATTTTAGTTCTCTGCTTCATGAATTCCTTTTATATTCATTTCTTACTTTTGAGGTTTTTTTTCCTTAGCTTCTAAGTTAAACATTTAGCTCATTTATTTTCACTTTTTCTCGTGTTAGAATAAATAAATGCACTTAAAGCTGTAATTCTTTTTCTGAGCAGAAGTTTTATCCCTTCCCTTTGACCTAAAAATATTTTGGAAACACACTGTAAAGTTTTCCACTGTAAGGACTTTGGGGTGTATCTTTTAGTTTGTGACATCCATGTGGCAGTGAACTTGGTCTTTTATTGGAGCAATTAAAACAGTTCTTCCTCTTCCAACCTCCCCATCTGCATGGCTTAGTGTCCAATCAATATTTGTAAACGTGCTGTACTTGGTCAAAACAAGTATCTTCAGTATACAAAGTTCAGTGTGTTTGCAGGAGCCTATGTGTGCACTTGATCAAACTTGTGACTTGTATTATTCAGAGTCTCTGCCCTAATTTTGTCTCCTTAAACTGTAGTTTTCCCAAAAAACACTCTGTCCCAAACTGTAATTATGAACTTACTGATTTTCTCTCCCAGTCTGCTTTATGCTCTTCAGAGCTATGCTGTGAAAAGCATAAAAGTTTGTGTCAATTACAGTTTGGGGGTAATGTTCTTGGTATGAATGCAAAATGTTGCCCTTTGTGGTTAATTTGTCTGAGTTAACAGTGCTAGACCAGCTTAATTTTTAAATTTTTATTATATTAATTTTTTATTGAAGTACAGTTACAGTGTATCAATTTCTGGTGTACAGCACAATGTCCCAGTTGTGCAAATATATACATATATTCATTTTCATATTCTTTTTCATTAAAGTTATTACAAGATATTGAATATAGTTTCCTGTGCTATACAGAAGAAATTTGTTTTTTTCATCTATTTTTATGTATAGTGGCTAACATTTGCAAATCTCAAGCTCTCAAATTTATCCCTTTCCATCCCTTTCCTTTCCCCTGGTAACCATAAGATTGTTTACCATCTTTGCAAGTCTGTTTCTATTTTGCAAATGAGTTCATTAGTGCCCTCTTTTTTTTTTTTTTTTTTTTTTTAGATTCCACAGATAAGTGATATTATACGGTATTTTTCTTTCTCTTTCTGGCTTACTTAACTTTGATGATTTCTAGATTCATCCTTGTTGCTGCAAATGGCATTATTTTGTTCTTTTTTATGGCTGAGTAGTAGTCCATTGTATAAATATACCACAACTTCTTTATGCAGTCATCTGTTGATGGACACTTAGATTGTTTCCATGTCTTGGCTGTTGTGTATAGTGCTGTTATGAACATTGGGGTGCATGTATCTTTTTGAATTAAGAGTTCCCTCTGGATATATGTCCAGGAGTGGGATTATAGACCAACTTAATTTTTGTTCAGATTTGTCAGGAACATCTTTTTCTAAGACTTTTTCCTTCCCTTTCTTTTTTTGAAAACAAAAATTTTAAAATAGGAAAAATGAAGAGAGAACATAACAGCATCTTCTTCCTACTTAGAATTACTAGCTGCTCACATTTTGTGCTGTTTCTTGTAGTCTCAGGCCCCATCCGTCTCTCTCCGATTTCCCCTCCTCCCACCTGACCCTCTCTCTCACTTACTTTCCATTGTTATTCATTCTTCTGTTTAGGTGGTCACCTATGGACCAGGTAGATTGAACAGCCTGTGTCCATTTCAAGTAGAGCAAGCCTGCTTTTAACATTTGTGGGAAGCAGAACAACACTTTAAAAAGTTAAGAAATAAAATATGTAACAGCTAAAACCACCTTTCCCTTTCTCAGTCACTGCCTTCCCCACTGACTCAGTCTTTCTCCTGACTTTTAGGAGTTCATTTCAGTCCACGTTTATATTTTTACCTATCTATCTGTATGTCCATTACAAGCAATATATAATATTACTTTGTGTCGTTAGTTTTCAAAATGTGTATAAATGACATCACTGGGTATGTGTTGTTCTGCAGCTAACTTTTCTCAAACACTATAGTTTAAATGTATCCATATGACAGAGATGTGCTGTGTTCCATTTCCCCTCTACACTATTCTGTCTTACAGATACTCCATGTTTTCCTATGTCCTTCTACTAATTTTTGCTGTTCCAGTTTTTCCTTTGCTATATTTGTGTGTAGGTAGCTGCTTTCACTGAAATCATAGTCGTGAGATCTGTCCATGTTGTTCCGTGTAGTTATAGCTCAGGCATTTGCAGTCACTATATGGGTTCCATTATGTAAACACGTGGTTGATCAGTTCTGTGGTACATGGACAGTAGGACTCTTTCCTTGTTGTGCCTAGTGTGAATAACAGTCCAACAGTCTTGTATGTGTCTTTTGGTGTGCACATGTATGCATTTCTAGTAAGTATACAAGTCATCTGTCAGTATCCATGAGGGGATGGTTCCAGAATCTGCTGTGTATACAAAAATCCAAGGATGCTCAAGTCCTATAGTCAGACCTCCACATTCATGGATTCAACATGCATGAATTAACCTGGCATAGATTTTTAACATAGTACGCAATCTGAGGTTGGCTGTAACCACGGATGGGGAACCTGAGAATACGAAAGGCCAACTGTATATTTAGGAGTGGAATTGCTGGGTCATAAGGTGTGCATATGGTTAACTTCAGGAGAGAGAGCAGGCATCTCTACAATGTTGCTTTGCACCGATGTACACAACTACCATAGTGTCAGTTGCTCTTCCTTCTTGCTAATAGTTGATTGTATTGTTAGGCTTTTTAATTTTTGCCACTCCAGTCAGTGTGTAGTGGTGTCTCATTGTAGTTTTAATTTGCGTTTTCTCTTACAGGTAATGAGTAAGCATCTTTCCATGTGCCTATCAGCCATTTGGATGTACTCTTGTGAGGTGCTTTTTCATGAAATATGCCTTTTCCCTAATGGTTTATCTTACTGACTTGGAGGGATGGAGTCACATTTTGACTGAGGTTCTCTGTCAGATGTCCACCCTGTGGCTTGCCTCTTCCTTCTTCTAACTATCTTTTGAGAAACACCAGTTGTCAACTCTAGAGGAGTCTTAAAATTAGTAGTCTTCCTTCAGTGGTAGTGTTTTTGGTGTTTTGTTGAAACAACCTGTCCCTACTCTAACGTCAATACCTTCTAGAATTGTTGTTTTATCTTTTACATTTTGATTTGTAATCTAACTAGACTTGATTCGTGTGTGTGGGTGTAAGGTAGGGGTCAAATTTCATGTCCATTGGTGATGCTAAATAAAATTTGCTTAATAGATCAAAAACTGGCAGAGCTGGTCAATACCCACAACTGATGATCAGCTGAGTCTCTACTGGACACAGTTTGCATTTCTGTGGACAAGAAGCACCTGCATTACTCACAATGGAAGGTGTAGAGTCAGGCAATCTGGACAGCTGATCACCTAAATATATGTTGTTCTTTGAATTCTCTTTTGAACCAGTTGAATGTTATTGTGGTTCCCTTGTTAATTGAGGAGTTTAGTAAATTTCTGGACATGTGTTCAGTTTTTAACTTTTAAGAATTATGACTTTATCCATTTTTTTAAAGATGATCTTTCAGCAGTTCTTATTCCTTCTTGGCTTTTTTATCTCCTAATGCAGGGGTTTATCATAGGCTGTTCTCAAGTTTTGGGACCAGGGTGACTAGTCCAATCATCAGTGGCTGAGAGTTGGGGGTGGGACTGTCTTAGGGAACACAGCACAGCTTCCTGGGCACTGGGATTGAGGCAAGAAAATACTATTGACAGTTCTAGGTACCCCATCACTTAGTTCAGAAATACAGTTTTTAATAACCTCACCGCTCCTCAAGCACAAGCCATTCTTTCAAAGACTGACAGATTGAAGAGTGGTCATATATTAATTTTATAAACTTGGGTTTCTATATAGAGTGAGCTTTTGCTGAAAGTAAGACAGAGAAAAGAGTTCATAGAATAGAAAAAATACATTGTTTGAAAAGAACGGTAACTGTTTCTATATCGTGGCTGAAGTATATCTTGTTTTATATGGGAACAGAAAAAGTGAATAGCATTTAGAAACAACAACAACAAAACAGTTCTGGGCAGACTGGTATATTCAATTAGATCAATTTTTTATTTTTTAGAATTGTGACAGAGCCATTTTATTTTCACATTAACAACTGCCAACATTTGTGTGGCTCATTCACATGATTCTTTACACCCAAGCACACACTCTATATAAAAAATAAATTAAGCTTTAATAATAAAACACAAGTTTACAAATGCAGCTTTTTAAAGCCTATTGAGAAATAAGAAATTTGGACATTTCTGAGACAGGATCACTGTGGAATCTGGCTCTGCAAGAAAAAAAAATCTTTTGAGAATGAAAAGCCTGAGATAAATTATTGATTATTTTTCAAATGCCTGTTTGTAATCTGCGTATTTCTGAATGTACTTATTAACTTTGTTGGCAATAATACGGCTTTTAGGGTTGTCTCCAAAAAGTTAGATGTCACCTAAGTTGAAAATTAAGTTACATTTCTTGTAAAAAACTAAAAGAACTAAAGCCCGTTTTAGCCATCCTTATTTCCAAATACAATTTATCTTTAGTGGCCCTAGGTCAGCAGTCTTAAAATTTTATGCTCAGAGACCTCTTGAGTGAATTTTGAAAACCTGTGTATCCCCTTACACAATTTTAAATTGATATCTCAAATTTTTCATCATAAATCGTGGCAATGGATATAAAAGTGCTGGCATATTGTACATACTGCTGCATCTTTGGATAAAAGGTTATATTCCCCTTTCAATTTAGCCTAATTTTTCTTGATGTTTATGTTGTTTAGTTGCACATCTGTAATAAAATTACCTAGTATCCTATCATCATAAGGACCTACGTATTTTTAAATTTCTTCTGGATTGAGCTTGATGAATAAACAAACAGTGCACATTTTAATAAACTGCTAAACAGAGTAAAATTTCATTGCCAATGTATCCCTTAATCAGTTTAAGAAGGCTTCTCCCCCGAATTGTTTTATCTCTGTGGTTATTATTATTGTCTTTGTTAGAAGGGCCACAGTTTTATATAAGGAAATGTTGATGATCCTTGTTCACACAGAGGTGGGAACAGAAGAGGTTTTGTGGTAGCAGCGTAACAGAATTCTGTCAACTCCTTCAGAATTACATGCTACAATAAATACTCAGAAATATCGGGCATTCCTTCAATTTTGTTGACAGAATTGGGGACCACCAGAACGCAGAAGGATTTGTATCCTGTTTAGAGGCTCTCACTTTCCAAACACTGTATTTTGAATTTTACATCTTGAGTCATACTCTGCAGTAAAACTGAATAAGGGGAAAGATCCGTCTTCTTCTTTAAGGGGAGAAAAGAGCATTGTCGCAAGCATATGGGTCTCAAGAAAGAGAACAAGAGGAAGATGAGGATCTGAAAATTGATTCCCTAAAACTATTTCAGTCTGTGGCTCCTTGGAAAGCTCTGGTAAACTGCTTGGGGTAGACCTAGCCCATTTTAAAGACCACTGGCCATGGTGGCTTGTTTAGATTTTATATTTAACTATGTCATAAAGCATATAAATTATTAACTATGTTGTCTTCTTAATAGAGCAGCACGTCCTCAAATGTATTCCACTGTAACTAGTCCCATAAAATATTCCTTGGCAAAAGGGTCTGAGATCAAATTTGGTAAATGTGCATTTTAGAATATCCATGTTTTACAGTAGAGAAATTGACTCTCTATACCCTAAATTTCCTGAACTCAAATGATCTAACCAGCCTCCTCTATTTCTTTTTCCATGTAATAACTGATATTCTCAGTAATAAGGGAAATGGTCAACAAAGACAATTTAACACATAGGCAGTCACAGTTTGGACCCATCAATATTTGCTGCCATCTTTCAGAATGTCCCTGTCACTATTCTGCTTGACCTGAATTGGCTCTGCTCATTACATGGCTGAGAAAGCACAAACTCAGCGAGATATTTTATACTTAGGTTATGTGGCATCCCAGCAGACTTGGGACGAGCAGTGATGTCATCTGTGCCCTTCACTTTCTCTCTGTCTTTCCCAAGAATCTTAACCTCTCTGTGTCTTTCCTGAGAATCAGATTAATGTGTCACCCTATTGAGGGGAAAATTGGTGGTTTGAATGCAAATACTCTCTAATGGTGGATTCAAGTCACTGAAGCACCTAGGAGGAGGAGCCAGTTTTGGGGGAGAGGGCTCTTCCAGCACCATTTAGAGGACAGCCCCTGTCTTCCTCCTGCTTTTTCTCTGCATGGCTGGGTATTGATTTTACAAGAGGATCTGGGTCGTAGCTTTTTGGCTTTAAAATGGAATGAAGTGGGAAGGTTTACGTCTTTTCCTCACCCCTGGGCTGAAAACAGAGGTAATGATATCAACTCCTAAGTTGTGCAAAGGTAACAGTGGAGCCAGATGGAGCCTGGGGGGGTAGGGGGTGCAATAATTAGGCTCCAGTGTCTACCTGGCCAACAGCTAATGGGGCACTGGCTGCAGAATCTGAGACCGCCTTCCCTGCACCACTGAACTCAGTGCCTTTTTTTTGAAAGTTCCTTTGAACATTTGCTACCATCAGGAATATTCTTCCCTCAGTTGCTGAATGCCAAATACAATAGCAACTCCAGCTCAAGGAATAACTGTCACAACAGGTCTACCTTGGTCAGGCTGCTATTAGGTATACTCCTGGCTTCATGGAAGAGAAAATGTATTTCTTTTAGATGCACATGGGTATATTCCATGAGACCAGTAGGCATGGCTTTTTTTCCCCTTAATTTTTTTTTAAAGATTGTAACCCCAGACTTCAGCATAAGTGTGTGGCATATGGCAGTTGCTAAACTTGTGTGGAATGAAGGGATATGGTCTTCTGATCAGATGGAGCTGGGCTGGTTTTAATGCACTCTTCAGCAATACCTGCACGCTAAGCCCAGGTAATAGGCAGAGGGCTGAGTGGGTTTCTAGGACACAGTTCTATCCAGGTAAAGCCAGGCTGACTGCTAGTTAGTTCTTGCCAAACACAATCACTTTTTCCCCATAGTTATACCTTTTTCCTCCCAAGTCGGTGCTCCATTTACTCTGATCAAGTTGAGACTCTGCTGACCACCTCCCCCCCCCCCCCAAACACAAGCTATCTTTAAAAAGCCTTGTTAAATCATCACACTGTACACGTCATTAAGTGGCATCTCAAGATGTAGGAGAGAATCATCTTGTCCTGGGTGGGTCTGCCCCATTGGAGGTGGTCGCGTCTGAGATTTTTCTGTAGTTTCCTAAGGCTCAGAGAGCCTAACTCTGATGAGTAGTTTAATAGTGACCTCTTATCCTCGGGCACTGCAGACAGAGCCTCCCAGAGGTTGTGCAGTGGCTTGTGAGCAGACAGAGCAGGAGTGAGTCAGAAGCCGGTTGAGCCTTCAGGGCTCTCTGATCTCCGACTGGCTGTCAGTCACAGAGGCCCCAAGATTTCCAACCTTGACCCAAATAACTCCAGTCACAAAGAAAGTCTCTGTCTTAATGAACAGATTCCACCCACAGCCTCCTCTCCTGGATGGCAGCAGGTCTGTCTACCAGCTAGACAGCTGGTGATAAGGTGTTTTGACCAGGGGTGGGGCTAGGGCTCCTCTTTGGGCCCTGGTGAAATCCAGTGGCCTTAATTGTGAAATCGTTTGCCTCTGAGTTAAACTCCTTATAAGAATTTAACGAATTAGTTCCTTACATGTCGGGCTCATCTTCCATGGAAGTCAATTACCTGGGTCTTTAGAGGCCAGAAAAGGACTCCTGCTCGCTCTAAAGGTTGTGCACAGAAGCTTTTAACTGATCAAGATTTTCACTACTTTTATTCAATGAGGTTTGTAACACGAGAGGCCCCAAATGGGCATGTTTTGGGGATCCCCTATAGAGAATATAAGTTAAGAACTTGTCCAAGATGAAAAAATTAGGAAATCACTCCCAATCATGCCAAGTGGGTCTTCTTCAGAAATGTCATCCTGATGGCAGGCCTGAAGAGAGGAGGACCTCATGGATGAGCGCATTCCCAGGGTCTGAAGAGAGCACATTCAAACACACGCGTGCACACGACACTCGGACACATGTCCCCCAGCTTCTATGAGTAAAACTTGCTGTTGCTGACTCTCTTCTCTCTTAACCTGAAATCAAGCAGATGTCGCCATCATCCGTCAGCTTGAGACAAGGGCCCTGCACTGAACTCTAACATTTCTCTGTCCACACAGGACATTTCGGGCTGGAGGGTACGTGGTGGAGTTAAGAGAGCTGGGCCCTTGGCAAGACACGAAACCTCTCTGGACCTCACTTTCCTCATTGGTCACCGCTACTCTGTAGATGGAGTGGAGAAGAAAGGAGAATGATACAGGTAAGGAGTCCCCATGCTGTTTCCACTGGAGGCTGCTACTGGCATTTTCTTCTGGGTAGTTCTTTGTGGCGCATGGCTGTATGGCACATGGCAGGACATCAGGCACACCTGGTTGTCCCTCCTTAATCAGAAGCATCCTTTGTTGTGTGTTGGGGGTGAGGGGATCCTGCTTTAGTTAGAACCACTGGACTAGCCCATTCTTGGGAACTCGAGAAGGGCTCCTTAAATGGTAGTGATCATGGCTTATTTTCACTATGACATGGATGTGTCTTTCTCCTGAGGACAGTTCAACTTAGGGAAGATGCAGGTGCTGAGGTTACTGCTGCAACTAATTTATAGAGCAAAGAGAAATAGTCAAGGGTATCAGGATTTGAAAGACGGAGGCCTTACTGAAGCCCTGACCCGAGGGCTCCGACCTCACTGCCGGGAACATCTGCAGGTGGGAGGGGCTGACCTACCTGCGGTTGCACTTCTCCTGGTACAGCTGCAGCTGGTTCTCGTTGACATTGAACTCCCTAACGAGGGCATCCCGGGTGGCATTGCGCAAGTTCTGGTGTGTGTCATACAGAAAGAGCTGGTGGTTGAGCTCTTCCTGGCGCCTCCGCAGCTGGCGGCAGGAGGAGTAAAGCTCCTCTTCGCTCTCCTGGAGAATAAAGGAGAGAATGACCATGTGGGGATGGTGTCTTCCAAACCGGAATGGGGGACACAGCATCTGGAGGGTGTGATGGAAGTGAGCACAGGGCAGAATGATCATCTGCTGGGATTTTTCCCAGAAAATCCCAGGCCTCTCATCCCCAAAGATAAACTCGCAATTGTTTATCCCATGGGAAGCAAGTGGTTTAGAAACCTCTGGTTCACAATAAGAGGTAGCTTTATTGTAAAACACTGAAATAACAAATGTATTGCCCAGGGATTCTATTAATCAGATCTAATCTGTGTCACTTTCTGGCTCTCATCCAAATGCAAAAGGTCTAACAGCTGTGTCTTACAGTAGCACGCAGCAGGTGAGGGACAGGGCAGCCTGGATAGAAAGCAGATTGGTGGCTGCTTGTGGAGTGGAGGGAGTGGAGACAGCTAATGAAGGAGCTTCTTTTCGGACTGATGAAAATGTTCCAAAGTTGGTCATGGTAGTAGTTACACAACTCTATGAAGAGACTAAAAACCACGGAATTGTATGCTTTAAGTGAGTGAAATGTATGATGTATTAATTACATCTCAATAAATTTGTTATCCCACCACCACTAAAAGAGCCATGGTAACATAGGTTACCCCCACCCCAGAGATGGGCACTGACTCAGTTCTAGCTAGTAATGATGTCTTGTTCCTCTGCTACCACCACCTTCAGGCGTGTGGCCCAAGTCAGGTCAGTTAGAAGTATCCATGGGACTTGGGTTGGTGCTCTTGATAAACAGTAAGTTTCTTTTCTTGGGGATCAGCAGAAAGAGTGATGAATGTTTCCAGTTGTGAGTGGTCCCTTTGCTATCATGTAAAGAAAGAGTGGGAAACAGCCACCAGGAGAGCACCTGGATCCAGCCATGACTGAAACAAGCCCTATTCCTGAGCCTTGCAGTTGTCTGAGCCAAAACAGTCACCCCATTATGCTAAGAGAAAAGAAGTCTTATCAGGGAAAGGAGTTTGGATTTCAGCATGGAAGGAGGAGGGTGTGTTACCCCACTGATGCTTTGAAAAGATCTCTGTCTATTGTGTAAAGGACAGCTACTCAGGAGGTCAGTCTCGTGACTGTTATTACTGATGGAGTAGTTAAAGTGAGAGACTCCGGTGCTACAGAAACGTGCGTCAGTATACACAAATGGCTCAGACCATACCTTGCTCTGAAATTCTTCTCCCACCATAACGACCTAACAAAACATCCTGGTCATCCCCCGGGATAACAGGTAGGAGTCTTGACTCTGGAGAGTGGGGAGAGTGATGCTCAAAGTTATTCTGGCCACTCACAAAGGTGCAGGGAATGAAAAGATGACTGTCTTTGCATAAGGAGTGGAGATAAAATGGACAGTCCCTGGTGACTAATTCAATGTACTGAGTGAAGCATTAGGAAGAGTCGGTAATGACTGTAGCTTAAATTTATATCCTTCCTCAAGGAGGCTAGCTTTTCTTCCTATCAAGAATAAAGCAAAACACAGGGGGAGGGTAGAGTGTGTGCCTAGCATGCACAAGCTCCTGGGTTCAATCCCCAGTACCATCATCAAAAGTAAACAAGCAAACAAACAAACCTAATTGCCCCCCCTCAAAAAAAAAAATAAAGCAAAACAAAACAAAAGCTCCGTTAAAGTCTTCACACTCTCCTACAGATGGTCTCTTTTCACCTTCTCCCTGCCTAGACAAAAATAATTTCTCTTGCTTTCATATATATAATGACTGTTAGGAATAAGGTTAAGGTGAAAATTCATTTTTTCTGCTAATGCTTCTCTAATTGCAGGCCTTTGTTTCCTCTTTGGAATCCCAAAGCATTTGTAGCTGTTATATAATTCAGTCTTTAGTAGTCTCTCTATATAGGATAGAACATTCAGAAAAGCACACAAAGCATATATACAGGTGAATGAATAACTCTAAAGCAAACAGCTATGGAGCCGCCAACAAGTCAAGAACTAGAGCGTTGTCCACTCTCTGCACCCTCCTTCCCTCTTAGAATTTTGTGATAATTATTTCCTGGCTTACTTTTGAGTCTGAGTTGTCACACATAAGTTGAGTTTTTCTTTTCCAAGTCAATGGTTATTTCTCTTTTTCTAATATATGTATCTTACCAATTGCTTTCTCACTATTGATTCTTTTTTTTTTTAAATAGCTGTAGCTGTGCCTTTTCCAGAATGTTATTTGGTTGGAATCGTATAATTTGTAGCCTTTTCAGACTGGCATCATTGATTCTTGAATTACATTCCCTCTTGCTTATATAAGGACTATGAGCATTCTTTTAGCCAAGTCTGTTAGTCCTAAATTTATCTGTCCTTGTATATCTGAAAATACCTTCATTTTGCCTTCAATCTTGAATGGTAGCTATTAGTATATAGAAGATCTAGACCTACAAAAGATGTGTGTCTAAGGCATTTTGAAGATATCCCTTAATCTTCAGGCTGCTACTTGCTAAACATGGAAGCACTGCTGTTATGTGTCAGTCCTTCCTAGGTAATCTGTATTTTCTTTTATAATTTCCTCTTTGTCCTGGTATGCTGCCAATTCAGTACAGTGTCTATATGTGGATCTATATTTATACTGCTGTGTTTATAGTTGGAGGGTGTTTATCTCTTCAGTGCTGGAAAATTCTCAGCCATGAATATTTCAAATATATTTATGTTGGAGCTTCTCATTGTACTTTATTTTCCCCTTCATCTTGCTGTGTGAAAGCAAATTCCTAAATCCAATCTTCACATTTATTAATTTTTTCCTTAATTGTATCCACCCTGGAATTTCCCACTAAGGTGTAAAAAATTTTTTTTCAGGATTTTTCAGTTTGTATTTCCAGTTCTTAATTGGTCCTTTCACTCCCACATGTTCTTGATTAATCATAAGAAGGGTTGTTCTTTTTAAAATGTGTGTCACTCATTGGGTTTCTCTCTAAAAACTTCTTTTTTTTACTTCAAAGTTGTTTTCAGGTGCACTGGAGTGGATTCCCTGACTTTTACATTGTTAAGCTATATTAGCATTATTTTCCTTGAGTGTTAAAATTGCCATGTGCCAGCTCCAGCTAACAGAAGCAATAAAAAGATCGTGGTTTCCAGGGGTTTGGGGAGAGGGAGGGAGAGAGGAATGAACAGATGGAGCACAAGGGATTTTTAGGGCAATGAAATTATTCTGTATGATACTATAGTGGTGGCTACATGTCATTATGCATTTGTCAAAACCCCCAGAATGTACAATTTCAAGAGTGAGTTTTAATGTAAACTATGGACTTTGGTTGATAATTGTCCATGTTGGTTCATCGATTGTACCAAATATGCCACACTGATGAGGGATGCTGAGGGTAGGGGAGTATATATGTGTGGGTGGGGAGGGCTATGTGTGAACCCTCTGTATTTTCTGCTCATTTCTGCTGTGAACCTGAAACTGCTCTAAAAAAAGTCTATTAGTAACAACAACAACAACAAAAACTTGCCATGTGCCAGCTCATCTTGAATAGGAAATTTCTTTCCTCCCTGAACCTATGCGTTGGCATCTGGTTTTCTGAATGTCCTAAATGGAGGACTCCCAAGGTCAGGTCCAGCAGAGTGTTAGGGGGATGGCCTAGGACTCTGGGTTCTCAGAAATAGTGCACATCCTGTTTAGGTCCTGGCCGCAGGGCTGGGTCTGTTTTTATCCCATCCCCTCAGGCAGGCAGCTGACTGCTGGCCTGAGCCCTGGGCACCTGATAAATCTTTTTCTGAAGGGTGTTTCAGAAAAGAAGCCCACCGTGGCCCAGGCCGCCTGTCTGTGTACAGCCAATGTACAGTCCCTATTGCATTAGCACACAAAAGTGAAATACATGAATTACATATCCAAACACAAGGAGTTATAAAAAGGACAGAAGGCTAAGGAAAGCAGACGGAATCACTACAAATAAACATAGAGATGGCTGAATTAGAGAACCAAAAAATAAAAATGTAAAATAAAGGCAAGAACAAGGTTGTTTTAAACACAAATACCTAGAGAATCAATGAAGTAGATAATTCATTATCTAAACTAATCTAGGAAAGTGTGAAGGGCCAAACAGCTGAATAAGAATAGGCCTACAGCTATAGGTATACAAATACAGATAAGACGAGAAAGGAGCCTGTGAAACAAAACCAAGTGATGATGAAAAGAGTAAATGTATGTGTGTATTTAATTATTATAAGGCTCTTATATACATATATATTTCCTATTACAGAAAAGTATTCCAGAAGAGAAAGAAAATTGCAGAGTTTGAGAAAATTCTTACAGCCAGGCTCCGAAAACTTCACAAAGGATGTCTTTAACATCTCAGTGTCTTCCACTGGGGGGTAGCAGTTACACCCAATTTTATGCAAAATGTGCCATGGGGCTGGAGCTTTGGGGTATAACTTAGTGGGAGGGTGCGTGCTTAGCACGCACGAGGTCCTGGGTTCAATCCCCCATGCCTCCATTAAAAAAAAAAAAAGTGCCATAGCCCTAAGAAGGCTTCCGAGTGATTTTTATGAAGACAGCATAACAAAACCTGACCAAACGCATCAATGAATACCAGTGCAAAAATCCCAAGTGAAATAGCAACACATACATTACAGAAGCACAGTAAACAATACAATCCTACTCTATTTCACTAGGATATTCTTTCTTCCACTTTCTTAAGATGACTATTGGACACCTCTGCTCTCCCCTGACTTCCCCAATCTCAGCTGGTAGCCTTGCTACTTTGTTCACATAGAAGAAATTACATGGGGAATTTGCCTATCTTGGCCCCTGACCTGCCTATCTTGGGACCCTGACCCCATGCCTTCTCTCCTGCTGGCCCAGGGTCCCCTCTCCCCTCTCCTACTTACTTCTTCCTTCTTGCATGTGTCCTTTCTCTGTCCTGTACTCTCTCTTCTCTACTAAATTATCACCATTAGCAGCATGCAAAGGCATCTTAAAAAGCTCCCCCTTCACCCTGCATCCCACCAGCTACTGAACCATCTCTCCTGTGACCTCTGCAGCAGATGTCCTTGAATAAGTCCTAGGCTCCCTATCAATGTATCATCTACTTCTGGTGACATTTAAAAATTTCAGATCAGGATTTCATTAATTATATATGCAGAGTTTAAAAAGCCAAGAATTGTTAGGATGATGACCCAAAAACCCAGCTGTCTCCTTGTTTACCACCCCCTGCACCTTGATCCTTGCTCCCCAAAGTCAACAATTGTTTCTTTTGATTATTAACTTCACGGTTCTAAAAAAAACAGAAGTAAAAACATGTTTATACTGCAAATTCTTGGTTTTTTCAGTTTTTAGGGATCATCCTCAGAGAGAAAGATTTGGCTATCTTGCCTACGTGTTCTTTTCTCTTCCCCGTTGGAGACAGCCATTTTGGGTTATATTAATTTATGTTTACATGGCAATTTTATTATTATTCCCACTTTGAGCCCTTGTTTTAGATGGATGTGTGTATGTGTATAATTTAAAATGTATAATGCTTGAATTCTTAGAGAAACTCTCTACCTTTAGTTTTTTTTCTCCCCCCACCAATGCTTTTTTCTTTTAATTTTTTCTATGTTGACATTTTAAATTTACAGAAAAGTTGCACTAGTATAGCAAGTTCTCATATCCTGCACAACCACAGTGCAATTATCAAAACTCAGAAATTTGCATTGGTCCAATACTGTTAACTAAAGTACAGATTTTACTTGGTTTTCACTGTTCTTCCCACCCATGTCCTTTTTTCTGGTCCAAGATCCAGTCCAGGACCCAGATCCACCAGATCGTACGCAACTACTGTGTCTTCTCAGTCTGCTCCAATCTGTGACATTTCCTTAGCCCTCCACTACCTTTTATGACCTCAACACTTTTTTTTGGGGGGGGGGCGTTATATATGTATTTTTTCTTGAAGCATAGTCAGTTTACAGTGTGCCAATTTCTGGTGTACAGCACAATGCTTCAGTCATACATGAACATGCATATATTCGTTTTCATATTCTTTTTCACTGTACATTACTACAAGATACTGAATATAGTTCCCTGTGCTATACAGTAGTAACTTGTTTATCGGATTTTGTGAGAATCCTCCTGTATCTCGAAGTGAGAGACACTGTCAGAGTTCAGTAGGTGTTCTGTGCAGTTCAGTGGGTTTGTAGATGTAATTCTTGGTGTATTTGTGGGAGAGGGCAAGCTGTGAGTCTCTCTACTCCGTCATCTTGGCACCAGATCTGACCTCGACACTTTTGAAGAGTACTGGTCACTTACTTTGCAGAACATCCTGCAATTCAAGTTTGGCTGGTGTTTTCTCATGGCTCATTTGAGGTTATGCAGCTTTGGCAAGAATGCTACAGAAGAGATGTTCCTTCTCAGGAGCACTGTGATACCCATATGTTACTGGTGGTGGCACTGATCATTTTTTGGTTAAGACAGTGTCTGCTGGGTTCATCCACTGTAAAGCTCCTGTTTTTCTCTTTCAAATTAAATTTCTTGGAGGTACTTTGAGACTATGCAAATATCCTGTTTCTCTTCACTTTCACTAATTTTAGCATCCAGTGGTAAATCTTACGTGCAGCCATTTATTACTGTTGTGTTCCAATGATGATTGTCTTTTTCCCTCACTCCTGCATTTATTAATGGAATTCTTCTGTAAGGAAGAGCTATCTCTTCTCTCTCATTTAATTATTAAACATTCATGTGCCCATGGGTTATAATCTAATATCATTATTTTGTTGCACAAATTGTCAGCTTTGGCCATTGGGAGATTTTGATATGTCTCCATCCTTTCTTCACCTCTTCCTTCCTTACTGGAATTTCAAGATACTCCAGGCTCATTTGGTATTTTATCTGTCCCAGCGCTGGAACTACCTCTTGTCTAAAGAGCTCTGATTTCTTTTCACTGGTGAAGGATATTTAAAAAGCAAGGTGTGGGTGCCTGGGTATGCTCATGCCTACTGGGGTGTCATTGGTTCTAGGCCCTCTCAGCAAACAGAGTTAGGATATATATTTATGTATAATAACCGCTGCAAACATAACATTTATTTCTGCATCTATGTATATGTATGTATGTGTGTGTGTATATATATATATAAAAAATATATTTAAAGTGAGCCTATACTAATACGTCTGATTCCAATCAAATTTTGGCAGGATTGGTATATATTTCTGCTTGCTCAGGTGTTGCTTTATGTCTTCCAGTAAGATTTCATACTTTTGCTAGAAACCCTATATCTTTCTTACTTAAATTACTCCTAACATGTTGTTACAGTTTTTGTCAATATCATGAATGAGATTTCCCATCTGTCCCTACCTCCCACCCCAAATTTCCAACTATTACTTCCAGAATAAAGTGGCTGACTTAATAAATGCAAGACAAACAGACATTAGTCTCCTTAAAATTGGGAGTTCGTTTTTGAAAATATATATTACCCTAATTTGTGAGTAGAAATAATTTTCTCTCTTTACCACAACTGACACTGATTGTTTCACTTGGCTGGTTACATCTGTTGATCCAGTGGTTTATGCTTTTTCTCACTGTGTTGCTGACTGTGCTGGTGTTAAACTATCTTTGCATTATTGGAATAAACTACTTAGTTGTAATATTTTGATTGTTCTAGTAAATAGCTGGAAATGACTTTAGATTTTCTTTTTTAGAATTTTAATCTGTATTCATAATGGACATTGATCTATGGGTGGAGCAGGAGACATACTATCTCCAATTTTGATGGGAAAGTTATATAGCTTCAAGACATTAACTGAAACATTTCCATTTTTCTATTAACTTCATTGGATTAAAATTATAATTACATTCTTTAAATCCAGATAGAACATAGCTAGCTCTGGTAACTGTTTTACTTGATAGGTATTTTATTATCCTTTGGGTGGTTTTTTTTTTTTTAATAGGACTTTGCCTCCAAGTTTGTGTGTGTTTACCACTTTTTGAAATAATTTAAGCCTATTCACATTCTTCAGTGCAATCACTCATTTGCCCTAGTTTTTCAAACTTATTTATCTTATTATTTGGTGTTCAGTCTCCTTTTCAATATTGACTCTTGTATGTTTTGTTATCTTACTTTCTTTGTTCCTTTATTAAGCAGTTGAAGAGTTTATTTAATTGATCTTTACAATGAGTCAGCATTTGTTAACATGTTTCATTCAGTTGGGTTTTATCTTTATTCCTATTTTGTGTTTTAAAACTTTTAAATGAATACTTGGTCCTTATATTTTCCATCTTCTGTGCAGTTTTAAGGCAAGCACTCTCCTAAATATACTTAGGGCATAAATGTTTACTACTTTTTGGATAACTTACTTGTTTTGATTTATTTCATCTAGGAATTTATTTTCAAATAGGGGACATCTTTATCATCTTACTAGCTTTCAAATTTTTATCAGGTTATAGATAATGACTTATGAAATCATTATCTTTTAAAAGTTTATTAAGCTTTGCTTTCTGACCAAATAATCAAGTTTCTGAGAACTAGAAGAAAATAATATGCATTACCCACTTGTCGGGCATAAAGTGTGTATCTCTTAAACCTGTTAGTCATATTACTTTGATTATCTGTCCTTGGTAATTTTTCTATATACTAGACATTCCATATTCCTAAAGACATTTTCAATTAAGTAATCTTTTATTTGTATGAGCTTTTGTTTTATATATTTAGCATAGTAATGCTGTTTTCTAATTAAACATCTATGACTTGCATCCCTTTTGTTAACCAAGCATTCTGTCATTATATATTGCACCTGTTAATGCTCTTTGGTTCTTTTGGTCTTAAAATTCTACCCTCGGATTAATTTTTCCTTCCCAGTTTTTTCTAGTAACTCTTCTATTCTTTTTTTTTTTAACCTTTGCTTTAGGCTTTTTTCTTTTAAACACTGCACAACCAGATTTCTTTGCTAATGGGAGAATTCAACCCATTCACCAAATCAAAGTTATATCCATTCAATTTTAATTTTCTTTAATTTTGTCCTTTATCTTATTTGTAATTTTTACTCTCTTGGTCAATTTTCTATTTATCTTTTTTATCTGTTGCTTTTCAATTCTTACAGTGGTTACCTTCAGTTTTTTTTTTTAAATATATTTTTATTGAAGTATAGTCAGTTTACAATGTTGTGTCAATTACTGGTGTACAGCACAATACTTAAGTCATATAGGAACATACATATATTCGTTTTCATATTCCTTTTAACCATAAGTTAATACAAGATATTGAATATAGTTCCCTGTGCTATACCGTATAAACTGGTTGTTTATCTGTTTTATATACAGTAGTTAGTATCTGCAAATCCCAAACTCCCAACTTATCCCTTCCTACCCCTTTCCCCCAGTAACCATAAATTTGTTTTCTATGTCTGTGAGTTGATTCCTGTTTGTAAGTAATTTTGTCTTTTTTCTTAGATTCCACATATAAGTGATGTCATATGGTATTTTCTTTCTCTTTCTGCCTTACTTTACTTAGAATGACATTCTCCAGGTCCATCCATGTTGCTGCAAATGGCATTTTTTATGGCTGAGTAGTATTCCATTGTTTACATATACCACAGCTTCTTTATCCAGTCATCTGTCGATGAACATTTAGGTTGTTTCCATGTCTTGGCTATTTTAAGTAGTGCTGCTATGAACATTGGGGTGCATGTATCTTTTTGAATTGAGGTTCCCTCTGGATATATACCCTGGAGTGGGACTGCTGGATCACATGGTTAAGTCTGTTTTTAGTCTTTTGAGGAATCTGTTTTCCATAACGGCTGCACCAAACAACATTCCCACCAACAGTATAGGAGGGTTCCATTTTCTCCACAGCCTCTCCAGCATTTATTGCTTATGGACTTTTGAGTGATAACCATTCTGACTGGTGTGAGGTGATACCTCACTGTAGTTTTGATTTGCATTTCTCTGATAATTAGCAATGGTTTTTTAACATTCCTTTTTACATCAGAATATCAGCATTAACTCTCCCCTTGCAAGATGCTTTATTTGCCTACTGATCCCACTGACATAAATGTTAATCTTTTAGGATGTCTGTATTTTATCTCTCAACTCCTGGGTTTTGCTAATGTTTGATTATTTTCAGTTCTCCCTTGAGTGGATACATGATATGTCTTAAATCTTGCATCTCCACAAATGTTTCTGTTGCCTTGACATGTGGCTGGGCAGTGAATTCGTCTGTCTTACAAGTCTGTAGGTGGCATTCTTCTGGTTTCCAGTACTGAGGAGGACAAGTCTGATACTAGATTTGGTTTTCTTTGTAGATAACTTGGTGTGTTAGAAAGTTTAGGGTTTTTGTTCATCCTTGGAGTTCAAAACTTTTACTTACATATTACTGGGGGTGTTTTCTATTCATCCCTTCAGGAACCAACTGAGTCATCTGAAGCAGCAAATCACAGAGAATTCCCTCTCTTCTCTGTTTCATTAATAGCTCCCCACTCTTCTGTTCCATTTTGTCCTTTGGAACATGTTTGCATGCTGGGCTCAGGACAGAGGCACATGACCTGTCTTTTACTTTATGATGTCCATCTCATGGTGGTATATTTTAGACTTTGAGACATTTCTTCCACACTGTTTTTTGGGTCACTAATGTGGATCTCTCTATTTATATAGTGAATTTTTAAATTCATGAGATCGTTTTTAAAGTTTCAAATTCCAGAAGTTTTTTGGTTTTTGTTTTAGAACTTTCAAGGATATCCAAATAGAGGACTAATGTGTTAGGGTTCTCATCAGATGCTTCCAGCAGCTCTACTTAACTGCCAGCCACCTGTACCAGGTATCCCCTGGGTCTTTCTTCCTCTTGTGCCTGATTTTCCATTGCATGCTCATGGTTTTGCACGTTCAGTAGGCACATCAAGTCACTGGGTCACGGTTGTAGGCACAGCAGTTTGTGCTCTTTGGGACCAGCAGTGGGCAAACTCTAGCTGTTGAGGCACAAGGGACACCTTTCTCTGTGCCTCCAAGTCTCCCAGCTGTAAAGATATCTTCCCCAACCTCAAAAATCAGGACCAGCTCAGCTCCAGAGGTCAGCACCCCTCTACTGATCCTCCAGGACTTTAGAGTGCGTGCTGTAGCACTTCTCCAAAGGGACATGTGTGAGTCCACACATCTGCTCCGGCTGAGCCTCGCCGGGAACCACAGCATCCTGGTCTTTCTGACTAGGCCACTCTGCCACTTGTACCTCCACTCCCACCCAGCACGAAGCTAAGCACTGTCCACCCCAGGATCAGCACCAAGAATCCCGGGACAGCTGGTTTTCTCAAACACACCCTCCAGATACTGCCAGCTTGGCCACGGATGATGATGAGGATGAACATGCAGTTTCCATGCTTCTCCTGTCCCCTTCTTCTGAGTCTCACAAGTTCAGATCATTTGAGTGGAAGGAGGCCTTTTTCAGTTAATAGCAGGATTGAATAGAATACATTAACTGAAAAGAAACTAGTTCCAGAGAATAATCTGACATGTATCCAAAAATACATAGTCTTCTTCTTTTCCCTCTTTGATCTAGTATTCCATTACTAAATAGCTAGCCTCAGGAAATAATTCTTAATCAATGTTATATGAAGACCGCCATTATTCATAAAGTAAAAAACTACAAACAACCTAACTGTCCATCAGTGGGAGAATGGCCAAATGAATTAGGGACCTCTTCCACCTGATGAAATAGGCATTCATGGCTTTGAAAATCATGATAACATGGAAAAATGCTTAACATCATCTATGAAGTAGATAAAGGGCACATATTCATAAACATTATATGAACCCAACTATGGAAATATCATATGCAAAAAATTATCAGGCAAAGGAAAGATAGCAAAATGCTGACAGTACTTATGTACAGGTGGTTTACAGGATTTTTTTCAACCTCCCCCCCATTCCTTTCTTTTCCTACTTCTCAAATTAAATATAGTAGGTAATAAAATGGTGTTAAAAATACACTTTGTGAACCAAATATATAGTTAACAGAGTAACAGAATTGGTAAGTAATTGTGACATTTAAATGGCTTCTTCAGAAGGGGCTCAAAGTGCTTACTGACAGTTTTTCTGGGGCTTTCATCTCTATCTCAGCAAATGTTTTACAAGTAAACTCCATCTCAGTTCTCACTGGATCAATCATTTACTCAGACAAGGCTTTCTGGAAGCTGCTTGCCAGAGCATCTTCCTGGCAACACAGAGGATACGGTGATAAATAAAACACGGTTTGACCTTGGGCACCAACAAAGCCCAGGTCTCCCAAACACAACCCTCAATGCAACGTGGGGCAGAATGTCTAATGGTGCCTGTGAGTGGCTTAGAACCTGGTGACAGAAGTGGAATTAAATAAAAGCTCAGGGACCAGCAGCTGAAATGAAATCTGCATACCCCTAGACAACTTTTCCCCTGGGAACCCCACACAATGCCCCCTTTATCTGGTTTCCCCTACAGCATCCAATAGGTGAAGCTTCCCTCATCAAGGAAGCTGGATAAACATTTTCTTTTATTTTTTTAATCTATTTTTTTATATAGTGGCTAATATTTGCAAGTCTCAAACTCCCAAATTTATCCCTTCCCACCCCCTTTGCCCAGTAACCATAAGATTGTTTACTAAGTCTGAGAGTCTGTTTCTGTTTTGTAGATGAGTTCCTAGTGTCCTTCTCCCCGCCCCCGTTTTTTTTTAGATTCCACATAAGAGTGATATATGGTATTTTTCTTTCTCTTTCTGGGTTACTTCACTTAGAATGACATTCTCCAAGTCCATCCATGTTGCTGCAAATGGCATTATTTGGTTCTTTCTTATGGCTGAGTAGTATTCCATTGTAAAATATACCACAACTTCTTCATTCAGTCATCTGTCGATAGACATTTAGGTTGCTTCCATGTCTTGGCTATTGTAAATAGTCCCGCTATAAACATTGGGGGTGCATGTATCTTTTTGAATTAGGGTTCCTTCTGGATATATACCCAGATATGGGATTTGGATAAACATATTCCTTTTAAATATACTACTTTTCTCTGCTACCAGTGATTCCTAATCACTTAAAATCTTTACTATGCTTCCAGGTTGTTTATGACAGCATTGCAGAGCAGTGTCTGGACAAATGCAGTCCTCCTAAAATCTGAAACCACTTTATCACTATATTTTTCCATGAAAATGTCTGCAGGTGGGCTTTGTACATTAAGTACAAAGAAGACACAGAGATGGCTCCAGATCCTTCTGTGGGGTGGGGAGGGGTGAGACTGAATAAGCCAAGGGTCTTCATGCTTACTTATTCCAGGCTTTAAAACTTTTCCATCTTGCTAAATAAACTGACCTCCGTAATTCCATATATGGGAATTGATCCTAAGGAAGTAATGGTGTATGAGAGGAGGGAAAGGGTAACTACATGAAGACGTTTGGGAGAGCCTTCTCTGTAACTGGATTTCCCTGTAAATGCCCAGCTTGGTGGAATGACACTCAGTCATTTAGATGCTACTGAAGATCAGGAAATAGTATGAAAATTGCTTGTAATCTCACTTTGAAGCAGTGGTTCTCAGCCGAGGACAATTAGGCCACCTTCATTTTTATTAGTGATAAACTGACAAATGCATAATTCATTCTAAAAGAAGACAAATTTAAGGCTTGGGCATCCTCAGCAAGGACTACTAGAGTGGCTAAGTCAGTCACCCTGGGAAAGGGAAGAATTTATATAAACTGTCATGACAAAGCACTTCTCTCACTGAGCATCGTGAAAGGTGATTTTTTTTTTGATCCATAATTTAAGATTCAAGTGAAAACTGTAATTTTCATATAAACATTACATTTATTTTGACAGAGTCTAAAGCCCTAACATTTAATATTTGTTTTTAAAGGGCAAACCTTCCATTATCCATCTCCTTACCTTTCAAGACAGTCTCATCACCATGAGCTTATTTTATACCAACAAACTGTCACTGAGGTTCTCTAACCCCCCAACTACTGTGCCTTTTATTTTTGCTTCCTCTGCCATCTTGATGTTTCTAAAATGTTTTGAAGTTGAAACTACCAAAGTTGCAGAAACTGAATGTAAGGCAAACAGCTATGCAGAAAGCCTAACATTTCTCCTCTGAGTTTTTACTGCATAGATTATGGCTTTGGCTATTCAAAGGCATCCCCACCCCTGCCAACTCCCTTCCCCATGGGATGGTTCTCAGCTATACCGGCACACCTGGGAGGTACTGCGGATTGGGTCACAAGAATTTTTTGGTTTCCCAGTGCATATAAGAGTCATGTTTATACTACACTGTAGTCTATTAATTATGTCTTTAAAAAATGTACATACTTTAAGTAAAAATACCTTAAATAAGAATACTTTATTGCTAAAAAAAATACTAATCATCATCTGAGCAAGTCACAGTAGTAACGTCTAAGATCACAGATTGCCATAATAAATAAAAGAATGAAAAAGTTTGACATGGAATTACCAAAACACAACACAGAGACACAAAGAGAGCAAATGCTAGTTGGAAAAATGGTGCCAATAGACTTGCTGGTAACAAGGTTGCCACAAACATTCGATTTGTTTTAAATAGCATGGTTTCTGCAAAGCATAATACATCGAGGTATGCCTGCAGTAAGCAACTTCCACATCACTATTTGGTTTTTACAGCCAAAAGAACCATAGTACAGGCAGTGGTTCCTCCACTCAGAACAACCAGGATAAGAAAGCAGTGTGCATATGCAGGGGCACTGACTAAGCTGGTGTCAGCCCACCGGGCTCCAGAACCATGGTTTTTCTAGGTTTCCCCAAGAGAACTGGGGTGACCGCATACCGTCTCAGCCCATGCAAAGTTTTGTGGTAGGGGGATAGAAAGATCTTGGGAGACTATACTGGCCACATATGGGGCCTTGCAAAAGCATACGCCTAGTAAGTTTTATTCTATGGAAGAGGCCATTGGGAAGATTCTGAAATTCCAGAATCACAATATGTATCAACTCTCAAACCCAAGACCTGAACTACCCACAGAGTGGGGCTCCATTCTTACCTCTGTCCTGAGCAACTCAAGCTCATCCTCTTCCATAGCTCCGGGAGCCAAGCCCTTTCCACCGTGGTTACTCAAAGGCCTTGGTATCTTCAAGGCCTTGGTAGACCAAAGGGACCAAGAAGGCAGGCTCCTCCAGTAGCAGAGAGAACCGCAAAAAGAGTGCTACTCGCTAGGGGAAGGTGAGGTCCATGAATTTCCTTCCCCAGAACAGGCCATCACAAGGCTTTGCTGGATGCTTGCAGACCTTTTGCAGGGATTACTGAAGACAGCAGATGAGGAAAAGCATGCGGGAAGGATGCGTTTACCTAGAAATGCATCACCGTGTCTGGCTCTTAGAGAAATGAAACTGAGGAACCTCCAAAGAGCTTCACCCTTTCCAACTCTACAACCTCCTAACCAAATCATACAGCATCCTCTAAGAAGAAAGGATGCTGAGAGGGAATCCTAAGACCCCTGAGGACATCTGTAGCTGAAAGGAATCCTTCTTTTAGGATCTGGCACATTTGGCTAGATAATTCAATCTGTTCAAGTCCATCAGCCAACTGTACTCATTGGCCATTTCCACCTCACCAGCAGACATAGCTCAGGGAACCCTCACTGGTGTTGCTCCACTCACCAGGACTGGCCGCATCTCACAGAAAACCAGGAGGGAAGCCAGCTCAATGTCTTCACTGTACCCGTTCTTCAGAGGAACAGATCTAAATCCTACAGATTGGAAAAACAACACAAAAGCAAGCATTAATGTTAGACCTTTGCTTTCTTGGAATACCCAGGGATCACATGCCCAGTTCAAGAAGCAGAGAGGTCAGTGGCTCATGGTGGGGGCTGACTTCGTGGGAGCCAGAGGTCTCACCCTGATGGTCAGGGAGAGAGGCTGCAGAACACAGCCTTGACTGATGGGTCCATACAGAGAAATGAAGGTAAAAATATCTGCCATCTAGAAATGAAAATGATTGACTCAGAAGAAATTAAAACCTACAGATCATTGCACATGGAATTTAGAGTGACTACAGCTGTGCTTCAATCCTTAAATACTTCTAAGGCCAAAAGACTCAAAGGAGTAATGAATGCCCACATCCATTTCCTCCACTGAGCCCTTTACAAAGCTTAGAACGGGCGGGTGTGTTTTGTCTTTAAAGATTTCCAGTGGCAGGAAGTCTTCTGTCCCTTGGCAGTTCACAGCAGTATTGATCATCTTTCTCTAAAAGCCATTCCCTATTTACAGTTAGGACCTGTGCCTGATGGTCATTTAAATGTTTCTTTTTATTTAGCAGAGGGTTGAGGTGGGCCTGAATTCCCTCCCTCCCCATTAAGTAACGTTTAAGGCAACACATCTCAAAGGTTGGTTTGTATGCTTGTTTTGACTAAGTTGTATAACTAAATACACAGTAGAAATGAAAGTCTTGCTCCCACCCACTCATAACCTCTTATTCCAGAAGGAACCACTGTTGATAGTATTTTTCCAAGATAGTGTGTGCATATGTCTGTTTCCCTTAAGAATCACAAAGCACAGTACCCTGACCAGCAATTCTGAACCGTACAGTTTCCACTTCACACTATACTGTAAGCATTCACTCTATGGCCCTAGTTACACATGAAGGCTTTTCTCTAATTGAAACACAGTTGATGTACAATATCATGTTAGCTTCAGGTGTACTACCTAGTGATTTGGCATTTGGGTACATTATGAAATGATCACTGCAGTAAGTTACCATCTGTCCCCATACAAAGTTATTACAGTATTGTTGACCATAGTCCTTACCCTGTTATGTTACATCCCTGAGGCTTATTTTATAACTGTAGATTTGTACTTAGAAAGCTTTTCATTTGCATTGCTTGTCCTGGAGAATCAGTAGATACAATGCCCAAATTAGGGCATTTGACTATTTCCTCTGTGCCTTCCACCACTCGGGTTTTGGCTTGTTCAATGGTTATTCTTATTTCTCTTAATTTATTGCCTTTGAATTCATATCTTTTAAATCTCTCACTTTCCACTGGTTCTCATGAGGAAATTGGTGTGCTTACATAACCCGACAGCTTCTCTCCCTTTACCTCCCCTAATCTGGGAAAATGGTATTATCATTTCTACATCAACATGGTGTGTAATATTTGCGTTCCATTTTGTAACTGTAATTCTCCCACAAAGGGAGGCTTAGTTATATTTTTCTGGTATTTATACAGCAAAGCTAAAAGAAAATGACAAGGAACACTTGTACACCCACAGCCTAGATCTGAAACCCCTAACTTCTTACTATACTTATCACATTTAGCGACCCACTAATCTATCATATGTGTGTGTGACATTTACTTCACATTTCAAAGTAAGATGGAGACATCTGTATACTTCCCCCTTATGTCAGCATGCATCTCATTAACTGGAGCTCAATATTTGCTCAGTGTCCCTTTTCTGATATAAAATTTACACACACTGTGAAATGCGTGAATTTTTAAAAATGTCCTGTGTTCACCACCTTCTAACCGAACTTTTACATCGATATTTTGGCTGGCTAAGTTTGTCTTCTGTATTCTTCCATATGAGCTCATGGGACTGTGCAAGTTTGAACACATCCATCCTGTGATTTTACACTTGAGTGACAGTATGAGTGGGTGTAAACCTCCCAGGTCACAGTCTTTTCCCTGGAGGACTTTGGGGACACTGCTCTCCTTGAATTCTGCTGTAGAGAAGTTTTCTGACTTACTTACCCCTTATAGGTGTCAGGAACTGTGTGATATGAATCACCTGTGCATCCTATTAAAATGCAGATTCTGACTCCAGAGATCTGGGATGGGGCCTGAGACTGGTCTCTAATGAGCTGGTCTGGGGACAGTGGGGAGGAAAGCAGTCTAGGCATCGATTGACTATCAGAATGTACTGAAACGCTGAGTGCACGGCGGTGTTCGAGGAGGCTGCTAGGCAGCCCGTGTGCTCCTGTGACATGGTTGTGAGCGAAACGGTACTGCCCGACACCCGGTGTGTGCCCCCAAAATTGGAGAAGTGAGCTCTGTCCCCTTGGCTGTGTGTCTCCAGTTCCATGTACCTCCTTTCACTGCCCGAGTCTCATTTGTAGGAGCAGCCCTTTCATGTATATTACAAACAGGGCTGAAAGGTGTTTGCCAATTTCACTAAAAGTAGTTTGATTCTGGGTTTATTCTTGCTGGTTTCGGTTGTGTCACAGACCAAAGGGACCTAGAGACATCTTTTGGGGTAGGATCAGTATTGTGGCTTATTAGGAGTAGGGGAGGCCTCGAGGGAGGCCTCGAGGGAGGCCTGCAGAGTAGGAAGAACATGGGCTTTGAAGTTAGACCTTCCAGAGTTTGCATCCCAGCTCTGGTCCGATAGGTGTGTGACCTTGAGCAAGTTCATTAACATCTCTAGGCCTCAGAGTGCTCCTATTTAAAAAGCGGAGATGATAAAACCTTTTTCACAAGATTGCCGTGAGGATTAAAAGAGGCAGAGTTTAAGGCACCTAACACAATAAAAGCTGTTTGCCTTCTTTCCTGAACCCCAGATGGCTTAAAAGCTTAACTGCCTCCTGTGATAACAATGGGCGGAGTTTAAGTTCGAGTTCAGAGGCCCCCATCCTTATGCACAAAGGTATTGTTCATTCTCTCTCACGCCTTCCCTGAGTGTGAATGTGCTGTGCCAGCAGGTGAAAGGGAAGGAGAAGCCTTACTGGGAGAATCTCACAGCTGGGGGGAGTGTTCTATTTTTTTTTTTTTAATCATCCTTGTGATGGCCTTTGTTCTTTGACTCTCTAAGCTAAGTCATAGCATTTTCTAGATGAATCTGCAGTTTAGTAGCTGGTCAGGGAGGTTCACCCACTGACCTCCCTGTGAGCAGTGGTAGGGGCTCCCAGGTGCACATTCCTCACCCCTGAAGACACGGTTCAGAGGGCAAAACCGCCAAGTGGCTAGTCTGTGCAGGATGAGCCCCGGGGAGGGCGGCACAGTTAACACAGAAGGAAGTCTGTCCTAAGCCTCAGTCATCTGGCTGACCTCAAAGAGGCAAGTTGCACAATGAGGTACTGTGGCTAAATTGCTGAGTGTCACACAGCTCCCAGTTGGGGCGAGTTAACCGAGAGGGTTGGCAGACGTCAGGCCTCTGGGACTTAGAGTCTTTGCAATTACTATTAATTACTATTATTATTATTAATAACCAGGAAGACTGGTATTTCCAAAGTGCTGAAAATAATCAGACCGTTGAAACATTTCTCACGTTCTTGTTTAATCTACTCATTTTGCTTAGGAATTTGTTTATTCACAGATAAGACAGGCAGCCTAGGTCTTGCTCAGTTTTCCTGTGCCACCTGGGGAGCTGGCTAAACATGCAGATTCCTGGGCCCCACCCCAGACTGGCTGAATGAGAACACCCTGGGGTGGGCCCAGGAACTTGTATTTTGGAACCGGAGGGCCCCCCCCACACACACATCTGTTGGACAAATACCCAGTGGTAGAAATGATCAGACTTTATGATACAAAGAAAGGTGGAACATATCAGATATTCCCTCAAGTTCTACCTTTAGAAAAAATTTTCAAAAAATACTGGGAAACCTTTTCCAAACAATATCAAGAGAAAAGACTATATAAATCACTAAAAATGATCCTTGGAAAGCAGGGGAATAGTGACTCATGACGAATCCAGAAGGATCTCTGATAAAGTGTCTCAGGAATACAGGACCCTTCTCGGAGCTTGAAGCAGTTTTGAATCAAGGCAGAAGTCAACCAGCCATCCCACTTTCACAGGGGAGGAGGGTGAGGTTCTGACAGCCTGAGTGACTGGTCCGGTCCACTGTCCCCTAGTCACCCTGAAGACTGCAGCTCCGGGTCACCCCTTCCCCCTAGAGCACCTTGCCAGCCCCTAGCCCTGCTGCACAAAGACAAACAGCTTCTCACCTTTCAAAACAAAATCCAGCTACAGGGCCAGGTGGACCATCAACTATGAATGCAATTTTGGATGCAGACGCCCGACTGTGACCAGCCTAGCATCTCATCCCGCCACCTTCCCAGGCCCCTGCGCCAGCTCACAGAAACTCCCGGGAGATGAGCTGTCCAAGAAAAAAAAGCCAAGAAAGATGCTTTTTCATTCTTTCTAAAGCCAGCAGCACAGACCAGAAACAATGCTAGCCCATACTGGATGTGATCATTACAACGTCTTACCTGATTTGATTCCTTTAATGGGGTAAGTGGCGTGGGCCAGGAAGTTGGGATCACTGAACATGTCTTCCTCGTAAACCACAAAGCGCAGAAATGCGAGGTTCGGGTCATAGATTTCAAACGTCACCTTCTCCTGGGTTGCAGCCCAAACAGGGCTTAGGCCGTTGTCATCTGGAAGGAGATCCAAGTTCATTTAGAGGCCCCACTTGTCCTGCCTGCACTTGGTTAAACCGTCTCTACTTCCGTCGGCTTTGAATCTCCTTAGCAACCGTGTAAATACACATCTATATCAAGATCTAAGAAATAATTTTTGTCCATTCGTGTTACGGGCCTGGCTCTCGGAAGCAGAGGGGAGGAGACCCCCTCCCCTTCATGGGTCTCCCATCTCTGCTGGCGAGGAGGTTGAAAGGAGGGGCGGTGGACTGCAGAGCAGGAACCGGTTGGTTTGAAAGAGAAGAGAGAAGTAATGGGAACCACACCCCTCCTCTGATGAGGGAGGAGGGCGAGGCTCTCCACAGAGGTAACAGATTCTGAAGCTGTTGGGGGAACCAGCCTCAGAGAGCAAGGTAAACTTTCTCCCTCCACCAAGGCCAGTTTCACTGGTCAGCAGGTGAGGTGTTCATTGGGCTGCCTTTTACCAGGGCCAGGGACCCCAGGCCTTAAAAGGCCCACAATTCATGGTTTCTTCCTGGCTTCAAGTGGCAGAACAAGCATTTCTCTGGGCCTCCCTGCCCATTGTGGGATAAGATCACCTGGGTTAGACTGCAGGCTTTCAGTCAGGTCAGCCATGTCCTCGCTGTGTCTCTACTGCATAGCCTTGGACTCACAGATAAGCAGGTGGGGGCAGCTGCACAGAGGGACCACTCCAGTGTCACGGTGCAGGGAGCGGGAGCCTTGCCCAGGCCTCCCAATGGGTTACAGGCAGAGAGACACAGTGGTGGGTCCCAGTGCAACTCTCTAATCACTTTGTTTCCCCTCCCTGACCTGCCGAGACACACAAGTGTGTGACAGAGTCCCCAACGACTAACGCCCCCAACACGTGATTCATCGCATCTGAAGTTTTAGTGAAACAAGGCAACTTACTCACAACCGTTGTTTTGAACTTGTTGTTGTCATATTCGGCTCCGCAGATTTCCACCTCCACAAAGGGACATGCAATACTTCGTCCAGGTTTGGGGAGATGGCGAGCCCCGAGAACCTAGGACACCAAAGACAAGTGTTGGAATCCTCCTGGCTCCATCCGGGGCAGAGCTAACGAGGTCGGCAGGGATGGTCCAGCACGGAGCTCCATTTGGGTTCTCATTTCTTCCTTGGAGAAGTGACACCTCCCCCACCACAGTGGACACCCCCACAGCTTCCCTTCCGTGGATGAGGAATTGGGGGCGGGTAGTCGGGGAGGTTTCCAACAGCTATTGAAGATAAGCCAGGGTCAGACCCCCCCAGGCCATCACACTCTACAGGAAGATCTCACCTGAGCACAGAAACGCATCCCCTCAGGCCTGGGTGGGCACTACAGAGACAGGTTTCATTCACTCAATTTCCCAGCTCCTCCCAGGAAGGAAGGGGGAAGAATGTGGAATTCTGTTGGTTGCTGGCCTTTTTTTTTTTTTTTTTAAAAGACATTTGGTTACATATGCTTCAGTTTTTCCTCCTTAATCTTAAGAGAAATGCAACTCATTTCTCCACCTTGCCTAGTTTCCAAAACAGGAAAAAACAAAATCAAAGGGACAACATTCTTTGAAAGTTGGATGGATTTTAAAAAGCTTTCACCACCTAAAACTGGCCATTGTAGGGATGAACGCTCTCCTCCATAGAGACCAAATGGCCATTTCCCATGGGGTTTATTTCCCTCTTTTTCTGGCCAGAGGCTGACCTCACAGAGACCCTGTTGAACCCAGCAAGAGATGGCTTCATTCCTCACCCCTGCGGACAAAAGGGGAGGTGACCAAGACAGAAATGGGAAGACGCCCCTCGCTTCCCTCTTCCCCTGAAATGGCCCTGCGATGCACTGTCCTTAAGATCCTGAACACTGTGTTGGTTCGAACAAGGGGACACGGATCCCTAGGCTGGGCTGTCCCACCAGTGAGGGAGGAAGGGGAGCTGGCCTCACCTTGACCGTCAGCGTCATCAGGATCTTCCTCTGGGACTCGGGTGGCATGGGGTCATACTTCTCTGTCCTCATGCTCTCGGGCTGCAGGACGTAGCCCGTCCGCCCATTGAGGGAAAACAGGGCATGATTCAACTGCATGTACTTATCTGGGAAGGAAAGGAAACTGCCGCTGGAAGTCAGGCATGAAACGGGACCGCATGGTGCTGGCTGGGGAGTGATTGATACCTTTTTCCAAAAATAATTTGTTAAAACAGGTATCTGACCTGAAAATACCACTTCAAAGAAATCCATTAAAAACCCATGTTACTGGAAGAAAAGGAAGAACTAAAAAAAAAAAAAAAAAAAAAAGACTGGCAACACCTCTCCAGATATGACAAGAAACCCAGAACATACTCAAAGCTAATAATTTCCACATAGAACAAAATTTCCATAAAAGTTGATAGGCTGTAGAAAGAGAAATCATTTTAATTCAAATGAGAGGTAAATAGGGGCATAAATTTAACCTATTAAGAGATCTGATAAATGAGTGCCCATCTGATAAATGAGACCCCATTAGAAAAACTAGGTAATAAGAATGAACAATAAGAATGAAGGCAGGGATTCTCAGGCACAGGGAGGAACCTGGCTAAAGGCAGGGGTCCCTGAAGAGACCTGATGTATTCAGGGAAGGGTGAGGACTTAAGGAAGGAGT
Organism: Camelus ferus; assembly: GCF_009834535.1. NCBI lineage: Eukaryota > Metazoa > Chordata > Mammalia > Artiodactyla > Camelidae > Camelus > Camelus ferus. The sequence goes on along the minus strand of NC_045704.1, from coordinate 54,836,963 downwards.
GGCTGGAGACAGGAAAACTCGAGCTGAGCCAGAGAAGGGTTTCCAGCAGTGGGGGTGGCACGTCACGTCTTTGCTTTGATTTGGTATCTCTGGTGGCGCCTGGAGAGCTGGTTTGACAGAAGGAAACTGCAGTATCCCCAGGGGGAGCAAGGTCAGGAAGGGGGCCCAAAATATGACGGAGGCGGTCATATTTAAGGAGCAGGGAAGGCCTCCTTAAAATGACATAGAAGAGCACAAGGAGGCCACTGTAGTACAGGAAGAGTGCCTCGCCTGCCTCGCCTGCAACCTACCACTGAGCTGTTCCCTCTCTCTAGCTACCTTAGTTTCCCCACACTCACCTTTATCTCCCCAGCTCAGGGAGTCAGCTGGGTTCTTAGTTCCTCAACCTGTGTTGTAGCCTGGAAACTAGCTGTTCCAGCTGGGGAAGTTACATCTGATCTCTATCACTACATCTCAGCTGGAAGGAGAAATCAAATTCCTTCCTCCCTCCCTCCCTTTCTGTCAGAATGGCCATCATTCAAAAGCCCACAAATAATAAATGCTGTGGAGAAAAGAGTGGGAATGTATTTTGGTGCATCCGTTATGGAAAACAGTATGGAGATTCCTCAAAAGACTAAAAATAGACTTACCATATGATCCAGCAATCCCATTCCTGGGCATATATCCAGAGGGAACCTTAATTCAGAAAGACACACTGCACCCCAATGTTCATAGCAGCACTATTTACAGTAGCCAAGACATGGAAACAGACTAAATGTCCATTGACAGATGACTGGATAAAGACGTTGTAGTGTATTTGTATAATGGACTATTACTCAGCCATAAAGAAAAAAATAAAATGATGCCATCTACAGCAACATGGATGGACCTGGAGAATGCCATTCTAAGTGAAGTAAGCCAGAAAGAAACAAAAATACCATATGATATCACACATATGTGGAACCAAAAAGAAAAAAGAAAATTATTTACAAAACAGAAACAGACTCACAGCCATAGAAAAAAACTTACGGTTACCAGAGGTGGGGAAGAGGGTGGGAAGGGATAAATTGGAAGCTTGAGATTTACACATACTAATATATATATAATAGATGGACAATAAGTTTATACTGTACAGCACAGGGAACTGTATTATATCTTGTAGTAACTTATGGTGAAAAAGAATATGAAAAGTATATGCATGTTCATGTATGGCTGAAGCATTGTGCTGAACACCAGAAACTGACACATTGTAAACTGTCTATACTTCAATAAGTATATATATACACAAAAAATACAATATATATATATATACAAAAAATATATTTACAAAAACATACTAAATGTTAACAGTGGTTGTCCCTAGGTTGTGATTTTCACTTCCATTTCTTTTATACTATGTATTATCCATGCATCATAATTTATAATTAAGAAACAGTAAGTGAATTTTATTTTTATTGAGTTTTTTTTTTCCACCCAAGTAAAAGAATTTTTTTCTTCACCTTCCTTTCCTCTCCGGGATTGAACCCAGGGCCTCCTGAATGCTGGGCTGGCACTCTACCACTGAGCTATTCCCTCTCTCTAGCTACCTTGAGTTCCCCACACTCCCCTTTATCTCCCCAACTCAGTGAGTAGCTGGGTTCCTGGTTCCTCAGCCTGTGCTGTAGTCTGGAAACACTCTCAAAGCAGACAGGTGGGGTAATCCCAGAGCTTGCTTTGTTGTTTCTCATCTGTCCAGGATCACTGTCCCTCACTGTGTGGTGTCCCGTGTCTCAAGAACCATTCTTTCATACATTAGTCTACCAATGCTTATGAAATTTCCGTAAAGGTCTGAATGTACTTAGGAGGCTGATTTCCCCAACACTTCTCTGGACTTCTTGATAGGCGCTGATTCACTCTTAGGAAAAGGGTTGCAACTCATTCATCCGTTCTGCTTAATCACAATGATCAAAGGTGGAAGAAAGTTTGGTGAGTGCATAATTCAGGCCACATTTTGCCTTGCAGTAATGCCACATAGAGTGGAACAACCACACGTTCGGTTGTGAGGTTGTAAGTCAGCTCGTGGACGCTGAGGTATGACTGACTGTAAAGCACTACTTCACCTCTTCCCCCTTGACTATAAGGGTTATCACTAGTCATAAAGTTAATTCAGGTCTTTAGGAAAAAACACGTCATTTCAATGATGTCCTTCACACAGATCACTTTCCAGTGTAACTAAGATGTGGCTCAAGGAAATCTATTCATTTGGAATTGTGGCTCCCACTCTGAGACTAATTCATTGCACTGAGTAATGTAGAGGAATGATAAACATCAGGCCCTGCAGACACTAGTCGTTCTTGCTTAAAGTCAAATCATGTTTTTGTCTGCATGTTTACTACTTCGGCAGAACTCTGATCCTACTTAAATGGGGCATATAATAATAGTAATACATCCATGAGAAGTGAAACTGTTCCAGCATTAACTCATGACCTGCTTTTCAGAACGCTCCAGATTTGTTCCAGTGTACCTTCCTGCAATCTGCTCCACCAAAACCACTCTACCTTGCAGACACACCCTGTACTTTCCCGTCTATATTTAAAGGCTCCCCAATGGCCTTTAATATTTTGTCTTTACATCTGGCAAAGATACAACATTTAGACTATAAGCAGATGTTTTGATCAGCAAGAACAGACATAGGAGACAATAGAGTAAGAGCCACAAGGTACTGAGGAAGGAACTAACAATGCAGGTTTCTGTGACCTAAACTATCATTCAAGAGTGAGGAGAAAGAAATTCTGGGGAAATTGTAATGGAAGATAACTTCTAAAATCTCTTGTAATCACTCCATGAAAACAAAGTGACTAGAATAACAAAACCAAAATCCACAAATAAGATCTACCAAAAAAAAAAAAAAATATATATATATATATATACACACACACACATACACACATACCTACACACTAGGTGATATCTTGACAAATATGAGTGGGCCAAACCACCAAATCTACATGCCCTGCTCAACATCAACAAATATTTGAGGAGATGAGATATCAGATGAGCTTGAGAAAAGGGAAACCAAAAAGAGGCAACAGGCCCTCAAGAGAACAGCTCAAACTAGGAAAGGTTTTGCATGTTCTAATTATGAGGTCAGGGAGCTGGGAAACAAGGCAAGGTAAGATCTGAAAGGGCTGAAATTGAAGTTCCCTTTTAGGACAAAAATGCCACAATGAGAAGAAACTAGTCCAGAGAATCTGACTTGAGCAAGAGATGGGTAATAGGGAGCAGAAGGAGGAAGGGAGAAGAGGGGAGAGAAAGCCTGTGCAAGAGAGCTCACGTGAGAGCCAGCAAGACCATGCAGTGAAAACAGCACAGACCAGGAATTCTCAGACTAGGAGACCATATTTTGGAAGACTTCATGACAATAACCTAAGAGGGACTGCTAGAGGCAGGAAGCTAAAAAAAGTTATTTAAATTCAATGACCCCCTAAAAGTTCAGGAAAATTAATTTAGCTTAAGAATGATCAACAGAAAATGACTAGTTGAATCTCATAGAAAATTAAAGTAAGAAAAAACAGTAAGGCGCAGAATAACATTCCTCCAGTGAAAGAAAAGACATGCCCATAAAATAGACGAACACCAGAAAGCCTAATTCTTCAAAGTGAGCCAAAAGAACAGGTTTGGAACTACAGAGCCCAGAGCAACATTAGGATTTAGAATAATCACGGTTGTGGTGATAACTTGGAACAAAATTAGAAACAAACAAAAGTTCATGTTAGAAATAAACAGAACAACAACAAAAAAATCCTTTAAGAAAGATGGAAACCGAAAAAGGAAATTTTAAGATTCAAAAAGAAATAAAGAGGTTTCTTTCTCTGCTTTCAGCTAGGATATAGAAAGCTGCAAAGAAAGTCTCACTCCATCTAAACAAACAAACAAAAAAACCAGTCTGGGATGTCTGGCCGCAGTGGGTCCTTCCTCCTTTCCTCCCTCCCTCCCTCCCTCCCTTCTCTCCCCACCCAATTTATTGGCCACAATCACCCCCCCTTTACCTGCGGTCTGGAAATTGAGTGCCACCATCTGGGCGCCGCACAGCCAGAGGCGGAAGGGGTCGTAATTGGAGGAGTCCACCCTCTGTCCCTTGGGGTAGACGCGGGTCAGGCCCTTTTGATTGTATTTCAAGAGATCATTAGGTTTCTGTCGGACAACACAGTCAGCCTTCGTCTCCACGAAAGAGCGGATTTCTCGGAAGTCGGGGTTTTCTGAACACACAGAAGGAACAGTCATTTATTTTGGGTCTCCCACATTTTCTTAATGCCTGGTGCACGGGCTGGATGCATGAGTCATAAAATGAAACCCACTCTTGGGCAAGACATAAGAGTGGTTATGATGGTATTGCCGTGATTGGGTCTGCTACGGGCTCTTGCCCTCCGGGGTCCCAGGTATTAAAAGGGAGCCCAGCGTTCCCACAGCCTTTTAGTCTCGGATTATCGTAATTATCTTCTTGATTAAAACCACCGACAGCCCTGTTCAAAAAAACCACATAAGTGGTACAGTTACAGAAGGGGTAGGGTGCAGGATGGCCTCAGGGAGGAGATCTGAGGAGTGGAAGATGCAGACAGGGGATGTGGCATCCTCCCCAGAGGTGTTGTAGACACAAGATGGGGAAATCCAACATTCTGGTGGAGGGAGAAAGAAGCTTCACTCCTTCCCATCCAGCTGTGCTGAGACAGCCCTAAACACACCTGCCTCAACCCAATTCTGAGCTTTGACATCTTTCCCTGCACACTGAGGTACCCAGGGATCAGTTTCCCAGTGCCCACTAACTCTGGGGTTTAGTACTGTTTCTCTTGTCCTCGTCCCTGGACTTACAGATTCCTGGGGTCAGAGATAGGAGTTGCTCTAAAGTGGGAAGAAAATATGAACGGGACCATTATTAGATCAAAGAACGTGCTACTCTGGAGAATTTGGTAGAAGATCTGTTCTTGACTCCTTCTAGGGGAGGCTGTGTCGTGGCCCCCAAAGACACCCAGGTCCTGAGCTCTGGAACCTGTGACTACATTCTTTCCTTATACGGCAAAGGGATGTCGCAAGTGAGTCAATGGAAGGGCTTGAAATGGGGAGATGCTCTGGGCCCTAAATGAAACCAAAAAGTCCTTATACTGGGGAAGTAAGTGGGGGATGTGAGTACAATGTGACCACGAAGGCAGAGATCAGAGTGACGGGGCCACCAGCCAAGAAACGCCAGCAGCTTCAAGAGTCTTCTCCTCCTCTGGAGGGAGTAGGGCCCTGCTGACACCTAGATTTCAGCTCAGAGATACTGATTCTGAGCTTCTGGCCCCGGGACTGTGAGAGAACAAATACGTGTTGTTTCAGCCCCCACGTCTGTAGGGACCTGCTACAACAGCAGGAAAATGAATCCACCCTGTAAGAGGGTTTTCCTTCAGAAGAAACGAAAAGGGCCCGTTCCACCAGCATCCTCGCCGAGGACAGACTGACTCCAGGGACCACTCTCACTCTGCCCTCTGACACCACCACACTCAGACAGAACCAAGAGTCTTCCCTGAGGCTGGGAGGCAGAGGCCTGGGGGTGGGGGTGCGTACCCAGGTTGTCCTTGGTCTTGCTGGTGGGTTTGCAGTAGACGACCAGGTCCGAGAGCTCGATGGCGATGGACTGGTTCTTCTCCCAGTACTTCATGTTGTTCTCCTGGGGGGCCAGCCAGCTTCAGTCTCAGCCCTCAAGCCGCCACCAAAGAATCCCACCCTCCCAGCTCACCTGGTGGGTGATTCCTCCTCTGGGTCCCCTTTCTCCTCTTGGCCCTCCTGCACACTTGGAGCTTCAACGCAGTGCCCCTCCACTCCCTTTCCTTCCTTTTACTGCCGAGATGCTCGGCTAAGCTCTCACCACCCAGGATTCTAGCTCAGCCTCTGGCCCCAGCGCTTGAGAATACGAGGGAACGAGGGCTCCTCTTTGTCACCGTCCCTCTCTCCTTCACCCTCTGCTCTCAGCCTCCTGCCCTGTCCCTGCCCCTAACACCACCACGCTGTGACAGTTCATCATATTCTAGTTCTCCAGGCCCACGACCTCTCTAGACCATCGCATCCTTGTCATCACTCGCTCTCCCCTTCAGTGTGCATAGTTCACTGCGAAGGGCTCTCCAAGGCCCAGGCCACACACCATGGACTTGGGAGCCATCCCCCCCTCGGAGGACCCACAGTCAAATCTACCTTCAAGTAAGGATGAGCTGCTCACTCCACTCCAAACCAGGCAACCCTTTCAAGCCAAATTCTGACGCATCCTCCCGTTGGCTGTTGGCCGAGAGGGGGTACCCATGAGAGAGTACCATACGTAGATGGTAACATCCACCACTTGGGGGCATCGCACGCTAAGTGCTTGATGGATATTGTCCAAGCCCACACATCCCTGTGAGGTAGAATCTACTGAAGTTACCTCCATTTTACAAAGAAATTGCAGCTCCACAGCAGGGCAGTGCCAAGACGAGATGCTTAACCAATCAGCATCCCCCATGTTACCACCTTGCTTTGTCCCTGGTCAGCCGCCAGGGACTGGGGAAGACTTCTCTGAAATGCCCAAGTTCACATCCCAGATCCCACTGAGCCACAGCAACGACCTCCTGGCTCCTCCGCCTGCAGCCCGCACCCTCCCTCCTCTGTGGGTCCATCAGGTCCCCTTTCCTTCTGGCTCCACCCAACTCATTCCTTCTCCAGGGTGCCTTTCTGCATAACTCCATCCAGGACTAGGAAAGAGATGCTGTTTTCCCCAAACCTTCCAGAGTGTTCGCTGCCTTATCTGGTCTCAACTCTGCACCATCCCTTACCCGACCGCCCTGTCGGTGCTCCTCAGCACAAGTGCCAGGCCTGTGTCCCCACTGAGACACTATGGTCCCTTGGGAGCAGGACCCTGCAGGAAGCAAGTCCTCAGGTGACAAGTGCTGATGTGGTGACAGGGGCTCCACAGTGGTTACAACAGTGGGAACTGGACTCAGGTGCGGGTTTGAAAGCTGGTCCCACAGGGCAAGTCATCTAGGCTCTCTGAGCCTCAGTTTTCTCAACTGTACAATGAGGCCAATGTGAGTAATCACCTCCTAGAGCCATCATGAGAATTAAACAAGGAGCCCGGCCTGTGGCAAACAAGGAGTGGCTACAAGGATTGCCCCAGAAACACCTCCCCAGGCCAAGGACAAGAATGTCCACTCTTTAAACAAGCAAGTGAGGGCACCCGTTTCCTCCTGTAAGAATGCGTTCACCCCTAAGCGCTGACAAAAACCCTGGGGCCCGAGTGCACCCTGGCAGTGACCGGCAAACAAGCGTTTTATGTGCATTCGGAGGCGAACACAGCACAAGGGCAGTTTTCAATGTGACTATAAGCCTCTGAAATCTGCCCTAGTTCATGTATGCGCACCAACTGTCACTAGCCCTTCTCACACTCCCTACATGTCCCTGGGTCCAAAGCAAGCCATAGCAGTAAGGCTCGAAGGGCTCGGGTGGGCAGGACGGGCACAGAGCAAGAGGCAGAGAAGATGTCAGCCGGACCGTCTACAGCCAGATGCTGTCAGGGAAACTGAAGCCTTGTCTGTGCTCCAACCTCAGCTGTTTGCTCCCAATCCTTATGTCAACTTGGCTTTGTCTCTTGGTGTACAGTTTTCACAATGGGCTTTTTGGGAAGAGGAAACCCTAGCAACAAGGCAGCTCACCTCTAATGACAACAGAGCTTCTTGAAATGACGGTGGGGTGGGACATGCCACCACCCCCGGGTCACAGTGTGGCCCTCTGGCCTCACAAAGCACAGGCTATGGGGCATTCATTTCTTTTCTTCAACCTCAGCAGAAAACGTCAGTTCAGGATGCAATACTAGCTGCTCCTTCAAAACTGTCTAACAGGTTACTCCCCAGACCTGTAGACCTCGCCCACGAGGCCATCTCAGAATTTGACATCACAGCCAACATCCTTGGTCAGGCTTTGGAAACTCACTAACTAGGTGTTTCTTCACGACTGGCCTTTCAGCATCGACTGAAGGAAGCCGGAGGTAATGTAAAATTACGAGCCTGGAACAGGTTCTTAGAGCTTTGGTGAGGAGCTCCCGGTGGTGAGCGGAAAGCTTATCTCATGCTGGTTTCCCAGGGCAGGGTGAGTCCGCCTTCCTTGTTCCCACATGACAACCATGTGATGATTAAATACCATGGTGACCTGAGCCCTCGCCCTGAGTCTGGTACGTTCCACACATTGGCTCAGTTCATCTCACTTCATCTTGTGAGTTACATAGGCATTTGGTCCATTTGACTGACAAGAAAACTGAGGCCCAGAGAAAGGTGGTTACCTGCCCAGGGTCCAGCCCTGCCAGGATGCAAACGCCAACAGGCCTAATTCTAAACCTCCTATTCTTCCCTAGAAGTTTGCCCTTCTCAAAAGACCTCCAGCCAAACATTAATGCTCCATTTAGGACAAACCCTCAAAGCTCATTCCCATCGAGAGTGGAAGTTCCCCTACAAGAATACAGGAGCTGGTCCGGTCAGTTAGTCTCCCCAGGGCCCTTCCCAGGCCATGGAGGTGAGCTCAGTGAATCCTGCCTGGAAGAATCCAGGCTACTTTGAACCATATTTAGAAACAAGAAAACATTCAAAGTGAGGAAGGCAACATTTTCCCATTAAGATACACGGAGCCAGACAGACCCCTACCACGAGTGTCACTGCCCACACACTGAGCCTTCCGAGGTTCAAACTAGACCCAGCTCCCCAGGCAGATCACTAATCTCTTCCTCTCCATGGTGCACCTGTTGTCCAAACCCACCTCATCTCCCCCCTGAACTCTATGTGGCCGCTGGGCCTGCTTCTCCTGCGGCCCAGACCCACCCCAGCCTCCTCAGAGCGCCAGAAGGCTAAGAAGTCCAGGCCCACCTGAGCCCAGGTGAGCAAAAGGCTTACCTTGGTGTCTATCTTCCAGGTGATCTCCCGGATGCTCTGAAACCACTCAAACAGCTCCTCCACGCTGTCCGTGGCAAACTCCACTGGAGGATCGCCCTGCTTCTTGGGGTCCAAGGTGAACACAAATGACTTCTGGTTTCTCCCCTGTGAGGCTTTTACTTTGGGAAAGGATAACAAAAGTCCTGGTTAGCCTGTTAGAAGGCTGTGAAGACCAGACTTCCACTGCCCCAGGCCACTTCTCTTAATGAACCCAACCCAACCGCCACTGCTATAACCAAGGGCAGCGTGGTCTGGGACATTTACCTCTGATCAGGCAGTGGTCCACAGCTTAACCCCACTACCTGTGAGTGTGACCTTATTTGGAAGCCGGCTCTGGGCACATATACTTCAGGATTGCAGGATGAGATCATCTGTGCATTTAGAGTGGACCCTAAATCTAAGAACCAGTGTCCTTATCAGAGAGAGGAGAGGATAATCTGAGGCAGGAACACAGGTGAGTCAGCCAGTGAAGATGAGGCAGAGATTGGAGTGATCAGCCTAAGCCAAGGGTCAGCAGCAGCCCCGAGAAGCTAGGCCTGGAACTGATTCTCTGTGCAGAGAAAGTATTTTCTAGGTAAGAAAATAAAGGCTATGAGAGGAGAAATAATCTGGCAAATAATAGGGTTAGCTGAGATCTCTGGGCTCTTATATGCCAGGCACCACTCTAAGCAGATTATACACACTGTATCTTAGTTAATCCTAATCACAGCTTTTAGGGGATGCAAGTCCTGTTATGTCCATTTTACAGGACAGGAAATGGAGACTTGTGGAAGCAGAAGAACCCATGGAAGGTCACAAAGGTAGCAGCGGCACAGCTGAGGCTCAAATCAGACCTGACACCAAGCTCCCTCTTCAGAACCCTGAGCCACGTGTGTGCTTTGCAGATTCGGTGCAGGATGATACCAAGAGCAACAGAAGTGAGGGCACTGGCCCCGAGTACACCAGACCCCGCCTGTTAACTCCCAGAGGGACCTCAGGCAGGTCACCACGGGGCTGGGTGTTCTCATCTGTTAACTGCAACCAAGGATCCCTCTCCCACCTGCCAAGGCAAACGGACTGATGGACTGCAGGGCGGGTGGAAACCTCCTTCGGACACGTGGGCTGCTCGTGTCTGACAAAAGCAGCTCAGGCTACTTGTCCAGAAAGTCTCCCTTCAATGCCTTTAAGCCTTTCATCTGGAAGCTTCTATACGCCCATTTAAAAGGCCCAAGAAGCCCATGCAAATCAATACCCACCCCCGCCGCCACCACCGCCACTACTGTTGAGGCTGTGCATGCCCTCCTTTCCCCAGGTCCCGAGGGGAGGCCAGGTTTCCTGGCGCCCAGCTGAGCCACCAGGAAGCTGCAGCTCTGAGAGGGGAAATGACAGGGCCTATGGTCTGGCAGCAACTGAGAGGCAGAGCTGGGCTTAGAATTGGACACACCAAGTCTGCCCTCCATCACAGCCCGGCCAACAGCTCAGCACCTCCTAGAAAAGCAAGGGAAAACCCCAGCAGACCCCTGACATGGTTACTGTGTGTGCACCAGACTCTGTGATAGCACCGCACACAAATCTACGGCAAAGCAATCAAGACATAAGATTGCATGCAGATCAGTGACCAGCCTGGCCCACACTCGGTTTTAGCATCTAAGTCAAGGCTAGAGGACCCAGGGACAGCTGCCTCCCTGCCTGGGGCCGTTCTGAGGCCATGCAGTCGGAGGTTCAGGTGGGAATCAGGGCTGAGACCACGTGTGTACATACCAACATTATAGGTGTTGAGATCCAGTATTCCTCTGCAAAGAGACCCTAAGGGATTGTCTTCAATAATCTGTGAAGAAACAAGACATAACTCACGTGAGTCTTACCGAGAATAATAAAAAGATAACCAATTTCCAAAGCACACCGTTTAGCAGAGACACTGCCTGTGGAACTGTTTAAAATGCATTTTTGTTACAGGCTACGTCCACGGGGAGAGAGCTAAATAATGAAGCATGTTGCTGGTGGGGACCCAGCAGCGAGCAGGTGCCGGCAGGTTCAGCATTTCATTTTCCAATCTGTAAAAATGTGCCTGTGAATTCTAGAACAGATTTTGAAGCGTTTCCGCGGATCTGGTTTCAAAAAACATCCTAGACCCTTTCTTCTGGTCTTGTTATGAAATGAGACTGTCTGGCCTCCCTTTAAAGCCCAGCTGAAGAACCTTCTGTAGCTCCCTGTGTCCTACGGGAGCAAAACTATGTATGCTCTGAAATCTGGCCTTGAGGTTTCCTGGGCCCTGGTCAGCCTTCCAGCTCTTCCTCCCGCTGCACATTGGAACCATCCCAGGTCCAGGTAAAATGGGGATTATCTTGGTCTCAGGAAAGCGGCCAGAACTGTGCATCTGCCCACTGTTTGCACTGCCCCACTCCTTCACCGGGCTAACGCTAACTGTATGGGTGAGGGCAACGAGGGACAGACACAGCAAGAGGGGTCACGTCTCTGCCTCGGGTTGAGCACGATGAACAAAACCACGTTCCCACAACCACACCTTTGCTTAGGCTGGGCCTCCCTTCTGCTGATCTCTTGCTTGTTAGAATCTGACTTATTTAACACCCAAACTGCCCCGTTCCTCCATGCAGCCCTCCCAGATTGCCCCAGCTCCCTAAGAAGAAGGTCTAGAATTGCAGCATTAGTGCACTGCTGTCATACTGAAAGTAGCTGCTCTTTGAGCCTTCACAGCAAGAGGCAGTGGGGGACAGAAACCAGGTTTGCAGTGTCACTGGGAGGGCCTCAAGTCACCTTCCACTTGGGCTGGCTTGCTGACTCACCCTAAGCACGTTCTGGATGTCTGGCTGGGTAAACTAAATGTGTTTCATTTGTAAGCCACTTTAAGCAAAGGACAAATTCCCCATTTGGCCATTTTCCCTCCAGAGAGAATTCTCCTGCATATGCAAAGCCTTCCAGCCCAGCACAACCTGATTAAAACATGACTGGCCTGTCGCAGTGACTTTCACCCACAACAACTCAGGGGACAGTCCCAATTTCCCCGTCACTCTGTTGTCCCTGTTGTGGAGCTTGGTGGGGACCACACAGCACTGCGGGTAAGATTTGTCCACTAGGATGGCGCAGTGGACCCCGCAGAGTAGATCAGCAAGTCCCTCCCTGTGACAAATGATGGAGACTCACCTGCTTTTCCAGCTCCTCCACGTCAGCTGTCGAAATGTCCTCGACGTAATTGGACGGGAAGTACTGCTGGATTCTGGTTCCGTAGTCTCCTTTCCACCTATGTGGACATGGGGGCATCAGAGGGCCCCGGGAGAGCGGGGTGCATCATCATTACTGCTCATCAGCTCCCAGCTGCTGGGGTGGCGGAGGATGGCGAGTGGCCAAGTGGGATGAGGTGGCCATTCATTAGCTATGACCAGAGCATAGCAAAAGGATCCCTGCTTTTTTTTAATCAGCTGTGACTGCTGGGGTCATGTCCTCCCCTTACCACGATCCTAGTGTTTGGTTGAAGCCACCAAGAGTCAAAAGTTTCCCTGCTTGGTTGGGAGGGTATAACTCAAATGGTAGAGTGCATGCTCAGGATGCACAAGGTCCTGGGTTCGATCCCCAGTACCTCCTCTAAAAATAAATAAATGTAATTACCTCCTCCCCTCAAATAAATAAAAATAAAAAGTTCCCCTGCTTTAAGTGAACATCAGAAGCCGTACAAGATGAAAGCTCTGCTCTAGAGCAGGCCCCACCCCCTTTTAAGGAGGGCTGTGAATTTAGAGACAAGGACCGGATATGGAAGGTTCTGGGGCAAGAGAGCCTGGATTCAAAGTCCAGCTCCACCACCACCTACGTTAAGTGCTCTGTGCCTCAGACACTCCATCCATAAGTGGGGACAGTCCCAGGCTCCTCTCAGAGGATTTCACGGGGACTGTATGAGCTAACACATGCTGCGAGCTCTGAGTAGTGCCTGGTACATACTAAGCGCTCAACAGTGGTAGTTCTTGTTCTTCAGCTGAAACAGTGCCCCCGGACATTCCTACTGGTAGCAGCGCTAGTAACACGAGTAATCAGTCTATGTCTGTGTCTTCACTCAGTCTAACTGGTGGCACCCGCAAGGTGCTCCCCCAAGTCCAGAGCCTGGACACGCGGGCTCCTCCTTCTAGCCCCTCTTCTGGGCCTCTTTCTGCAGCCGAGGGCTCTTTTCAGAATGCACCTCCGACCCCACCATACTGACCGCTCCCAAGGCCTTCAAAATCAAGCCTAGATTGTTTAGTCTGGCAGTCAGAGCCCGGCATGCGCTGACCCAGGGAGTCTTGGACCTCGACTCCTGCCTCTGTGACTGGAACGTGACTTTCATTCTAGACCACCTGCGGCACCCTCTCCCCATGCAGCTCTGCCATGCTGCCTGGCTTCTATGCCTTAGTCCAGGCCTTTCATAGCCAGCTTGCTCCTACTAACCATTTACGACTCAGCTGGGGCCTTCCTCTTCCAGGGAGCCTTCCCTGACTGCCACCTAGGCTGAGTACTTTTCCTCTGTGCTCCTCAGCATCTGTCTCCACAGCTGTCAGAGCAGTCCGCATCTTATATTTAACTTACAGTCATACATCTGTCTTCCCCTCTATGTGAGACCCTTCTCAGTCTTAATCAAATCTGTACTCGGGGGCACTTAACTAATGTTTATGGACCTGAATAAGCAGAGTGAGGGCTGACTGTCCCACAGCCTGGTGGAAACACAGAACTACCAGTTGGGAGCCCATTTCACACTCTTTTCATCTTCATTTCTCCAGACCCATCTCCAGCAGAGTCTGGCTGTATTCAGAGTGACTGTATGGACCATTTGCCCAGAACTGAGTGGTTTATACCTATGGTCCAGGTGTAATAATTAACATTGCATCTCCTTCACTCTCAAATGCATCTTAGTTTGAATCAAAATTATCCCCAGTCTGGAAGGATGCAAAAAAAATGTGGTCCAAGGCAGGCAGTGGCACTACTGTCACCAGAGAGAGAATAAAAAAATGAGAGGACCTCAGCTGGGCATAAGGTTTACCCAGAGTGCCTCACTAAAGGCACTTATGCCAGTCTCTTAATTCATCTCGAGACAAGATCCTCTGGGGATCCAGGTAAGAATGGGGTTGGAAAGAGGGGGTTTTCCAAATTAAAAACACACACACATACACAAAACTTTGAAAACCTCTGGCTCTAACACATGAGTGAGGTAAAGTGTGAGCTCTTGAGTTTAGAAGACTCAAATCTCCAGCGTGCTGTGTGGCCCTTGACAAGTTACTGCACTTCTCTGTGTCTCGGTGTCCTCATCTGTAAAATGCAGGTATGAACAGAACCTACCTTATAGGGTCATTATGTGGGTTAAATGAATTATTTCAAATGAAGTGCTTAAATCAGTGCTTACATTGCTCCATGTGAGCTGCTATTCAGCTTTCTAAGTCAGGTCCAGCTATCTTGCGAGGGGAAGAAATGCCAGTTTTGTGAGGTGCTTGAGGCTCTGCCAGTGCTCATGGTTATGAACAAGTCCTTACTGCTCTAAGGTAGGAATCATGCCACGAAACCACCTGCTGAGGGACCTAAGGATGGGCAATTTTTCCTCTCAGGTGAAAAAGGGGAAGAGGTACTCAACCCTCACACACCTAGGTGCCTTTAGCCTAAAAATGTACCCTCTTCAATCCAAGATGGGGCCACTGCACATGACACAGGACTAAGCAATGGCATAGGAATTTGAATTTAAAATAATGCAAAGGCTGGCATAATGGGAAGAACCTGTGTCATGTAGAAGCCAGACCTTGGAAAGCCTCATTCACTGCATCTATAGAGTGGGGATAATCACAGTCCAAACTCTGCAGGGTTGTAATAAGGATTTGATTAGATAATGTATGAAAGCAATGAGCATAGTGCTTGGCACACAGTAAGACCTCAAGAAATGGCAGCTGCTACTGTCATTAAAATGATATATAATATGATGTGATGGTATAATAAATGATATAATAACTATTATTGCTGTTTATCCACTTTTCCAAACAGAGCCTGCATGAAGTCACCTTCCCAGAGAAAGTTTGACAGGTCAGAGCCAGCCCAGAGCAGCAGATAAGAGGGTCAGAGCTCAACCAGCACTCGAGTCTCACCACCAAAAAGGGACAGGTCAAGTTCATCTACCCAGGGGCCCAGCCCGCCTCAGTCTTACCAGCCCCCGGGCTCCTTGGAGACGTTGTGAATGAGGGCGCCACGGCAGAAGCTCAGCTCATCGCTGCGTTTGGCTTTGTAGTCATACAGAGCTTTCACGGTTCTCTGAGGCTTTCAGGGAAAACAAGAAGGAAAAGGTCAGGCCAGGCAACACAAGCAGAGGGAGGCGGCTGCATTTTCTGGCACATTTTTGGTTCTTCTCAGTAGAGAGGGAGGCTTTAGCCTGAGGTTACAGTGCCATCTGCTGGTGAAGGGCTGGCATTGCGAGTGAGGGAGCCGGGGAGTGGGGATGGGGACTGGGCTCTGTCAGAGCCTAGGATTTTCTCAACAAATAAAGGATATTTCATACTAAGCCACGATCACCACCTCTGAAGTCCTCAGTGCCCATGTTCAATAGCCCTCCCAGAAGTTCAAGCTCATCACCGTCTCTGGCCATCCTCAAGCCTCACCAGTAACTTCCCCTAGGCCATTGGTCCCCTAACTAGACTCCTGCAGGACACCGACACTGTGCAAGAGTAACTGAGGCACTCGTCCATGAAATTCATTAAAAGGTGGTCTCTGCACTGGCAGAAACAAGACAGAACTTTAGGACAAAGTTTCTCTTCAGTGAATCTGCTTTAATGCCGGCTATTTGCCAGGCATGAATGCATGGAAAAGTGAACAACCACACAGCAAGCAAATATGAATACAGAAACCTCTGAAACTGTCAACCTGTTTAGATCACCAGCTTCCCCTTCACCCCCGCCCACTCAAGGAAATGAGAAGAGGGGTTTTACAAGAAGTCCATTAAACTGCTCCTCAGAGCATGGGGCTGTGGAGTCAGACATGGGGGTTCAAATCCTCACTCTGCTCCTTACTAACTATATAATCTTGAGGCCCTCTCAGCCTCAGTTTCCCCATCTGTGAAATGGGAACTAAAACATTATATACTTTACAGGGCTGTTGAGTCTATTAAATGAAATAATGCATGTAATGATAAAAATTATGCACAGGCTGGCATGCAGAAAAAATGAGGTCCAAGGCAGGTTTCCCACTAGCATTTCTTAAGTGCTTACTAGAGTCAAAACCCTGTTCTAGGCCTTTTGTCTATAATAGTATCTCCTTTAATCCTCACAACAACCCTAACAGGTAGTAGTAGTATGTCCATTTTACAAATGAGGACATTGAGGTACAGAGACATGAAGTACCTTTGCCCAAAGTCAACTAACTGGTAAGTGGCTGAGCGCAGAAAGAATCAATTAATGGGCGTTACTGCGATAGTTCGTAATGTTCCCTAAGAAGCAGTCTGGGTTCTACAAGCTTTGCCATGGGAACTTCCAACCAGAGGCTAATCAGAGCTTTTACCCTTGACCCCTCATCCCCACCTGCAAACAGAGCCAGTTCTACCTGTACATCCTGCTTCAAGAGTGGACACAAGGTCCAGAGCCACATCTTTCTCCATGAGACGCCACAGGTCACTACCAGACTTCACAGGCACGAGGAATGTACATCCAGGGCAGTGGGGATGCCATAGAATGGCTTCCACACAGAGCCTGACAGATGGCAGGAGAGAGCCTCATGTCAGGTCCCTCAGGAACTAGAGAAATGAGCCACCCATGGGATGGCCAAGTAGGCCTGCAGCACAGCAAAGTGGCTAAGAGCACATGCCTGGGAACATCCAAATCCCAGCTCCACACCTTCTTTAGCAATTATTCAACCTCTATGTACCTCAGTTTCCTCATCTGTACAATGGGCATAGAAATGGTACCTAACACATGGGGCTGTTATGAGGACAAACCAAGTGCTGAGAACCATGCTTGCTGTGCGGCTGTCACTATGTTAGCAATTATTACTGATCTAATCACTCCTGTTCTGAGAACTCATCCAAAGACATAAAGCGAAAGATACCAAGCCTCACACGTGAAGAAGCTCATTTTAGTGTTAACTTGAAGAGCAAACGCTAGAAACAACTAAATGGCCATTGCTGGGGACATAGCTAAATGGACACAGTCACCTAGAATATTCTACAGCATTAAAAACATTCTTTTTTTCACGTTACACTTCCAATCCATGTACTTCATGTAAATTACTTGGCCTACCAGTTTAACCAAAATGGTCATCAAGAAGTTCTGCAATGGAGAAACTCACCCACAGCCAAGCAGCAAGTGAACAAAGCAAAATAAAATTGCCAGGTGCTGGTGGTGACTATACAGTACATCTCCAGGTGGACAAAGCCCAGAAGGGACAGAACACCCCAAAATGCACAAAGCTATAGTGTTAAGACGGTGAGACCAGAGCTGATTATTTTTCTTATTTTCAAAGTGTTTTTCCTTTTTACTTTCTTACATCATTTTTTCAACCACAATAAAAGTAGTAATTTTATCCTGAGGCACCCACCACAGACTGGCAGTTTGAGATCTAATCCCGCATGCAGGCACGTTTTACTTGGCTTACTTAGTGTGAGAAGACGTTCTCTACAACTTGGTTTAGTTGCCAGGATTTAAAAATGGGGAGATTTCACATCAAACATCCAGATCACTGCCTTGTCTTGAGAAATCAAAAGACCTGACCTGCTCTCTGGAAAGGCAACCATCGACTGCTAATGAGGGGGCAGCTGCCCTTGAGATGGGCAGAGTCCTCAGTTTACCACGGCCTCCACCATCCCGACATCTAGCTGACACAAGGCCACGGTATTTTCATAACCAAAGCATCTCACTGCTAATAAAACTTTCTGCTATTCAGTTAAGTCCCGATGCATTTCGCACACGGTTCCCAAGTTTTCAAGACTTCATTTCTTGCTGAAAGGGACTTGCATTGGCCAAGGATTTTAAGTTAAAAAAGTTCTCTCTGGACTTCCAGAAGCCCACCAGCAGGGCCCCTTTCCTAAGTGAGAACAGTACCTGAATCGTGTAGAAGACGGCCCCCCCAAACAGAAAATTCGCCACCGTTCTTCCTCGGCAGGCTCCGACTAAATTTGAGATGAAACCAGGAGCTGCAGGCTAAGAGTAAAATCCAGCCCTACCTGCATGAAATTGCAGGAGAGCCAGGGTGGGAATGTGAGATAGCGTTCGCACTGCGAATAGGTCACTGAACCAAACAGAATTTATAAACACCACCGGCTCAGTCAGAGAGCAAGAAACATCTGAAAGACTTTTAATTAGAAGCTGTTTGGCCCAAAGGTGGTTCATCAAACCTCAAAATTTTAGCAAGGTACCATCACATTTGGATGGATTTCTATTAACCTCTCCCCTGAAACCAGATGTCATGCTGTCAATCATAATTTCTTCACAAAAAAGTAATAATAATTAATTTTAAAAAACTTTTTGGACAAGTTTTCCAGAATGTTCCTTCGCCCAGTGATGACTGGGGGGTAGACTCCACGTCAATCTAGTGGACTAGGTAACAGTAGGAATTGGGGTTGGCACTGTACCATGGAAGGATTGATTTCACTGGGGTCCACATACATTCTGCTGACGTCATAGAGGGAGTTGACATCTCTTTCCTGGAAAAGAATGAAGAAAAGTAAGTGGAGCTGTCCTTACTTAAAATACGAATTCTAGGCATCCTCGTGGTTTCCTGCCCTCCAGTAGAGGAGCTGAAACCTCACAGTTTATTCACCTCACGGTAGAGACAGGAAGAAGCTGTTAAGAAATTCCCCAAAATGACAGAGGCCCCCAGTGCTGCTCCACCATGTGCCAGGCGCTGTGCTCCTCTGTAAAATCACAAGCCCACATTCAATGTCGGCAGCTTGAAACGCTACCGTAGAAGTACGTGCACCACAGAAATTGGCAAATGCCACAAACCAGGGCTTCTTTCCGCAGAGCAGTGGGTAAACGTTCTCCAGCACACACAGATCTGCCCTACCTCTGCCTTTCTCGTTGGGCTTCAGCCCCACCGGCCACATTTCTGTCCTCAGAGTTACACCAGGGCTGGTGCCACGCCTGCTCCCCCACCTACAACTGGCTTCCTTCACAGGTCCCCTGGGTTCCCTGTTCTCACCCTCTGCCAGAGACCTTCCTCAGCCTCTCTAACCTCTTCTAACGTAGGGCCCGCCCCCTAGCACACCATCCTCTTTTATTTTCTTCATTGTAACTCACCCTGTCTGAAGGCATCTTATTTATGTGACTGTGTGTCACCCAGCTCCCCTTTCTAGAACCTAAATTTCCCAAGGACAGATGTTTCACTGCACTCCCAGTATCTCCAACAGTTCCCAGCACATGGCTGGTGCACAATAAATCTCTTCAGTAAGTTAATGAATCCATCTGATAGGAACTGAGATGTCGTAACTAGATCAGCTCTCTTCCCTGCTCAGAACCCTCTGATGGCTCAGAACCCAAGCCCATGTCTGACAGTGGCCCTCCACCATGCAGTTCCAGCCTCATTTAGTCCTAGTCACACCCTAGCTCATGCAGTTCCAGCCACACCGGCTTCCTCTCTGTGTCTCCAGGCACGCTTGCACCTCAGAACCTTTGCACTTGCTGTTCTTTCTTCCTCCTCAGAGCTGCAGGCTCTCTCCTTCCCCGCTTCTGGTGTCTGCCCACATGTTTCCTTTTCACCAAAATCTTCCAGAACACCTGAGAGAACTGCAGCCCCCTCCCCATCATCCTGCACCCACCTGTCCACCTGCTCAGTGTGTTTTTCTCGGTAGCACATATCACCCACCATCAGACACGTGCTCTGCATATTTTTAATTTATCTCATTTATTACCTGTCTCCCCTATACTAGACTTTAAGAGCATGAGGGGAGGGTCTTAGTCCACTATGTGCAATTTTGAGCCATGCGGGACACATATATGTGCTCAATAAAGGTTTGCTGAATGAACCAACAGATGAATGGTAACCTTGGACAAGATATCCCACCAGATCACGAGTGAGTGGCCACCTACCATGTTATACCGCTCCAGGAGCTCGGGGGTCACGGGGTAGCGCAGCCTCATCTTCCGGTACAGCGCATGCTTCTCGTAGTAGCTGACCAGCTCCACGAGGCTCTCGAAGTAGGCGGAGGTGCCCAGCACGAAGTGCCGGCCGTCCCGGTTGATGCGGCAGTGCTTCACCTTGCCCCTGGCCCTGCGGGGGACACACGGGGCTGACACGCGAGATCCAGGCGGCCAGCGGACAGCCTTATAAGCCCCGCCAAGTAGGAACAACCCAGTCATCCATCCCAGGGACCAGATAAATAAACTGAGTCCAGCCCTCCCATGGAATACAGTGCTGTGTGTCTTTGCAAAACAGATACGGAAAACCCTGCGCCTCAGAAGAGGCACTGCGGAGTGACTCCCCAGCCAGCTCTTCTGGCCCTTCCCCTCCTCCCCAACTACAGGACTTGACTTGGGGAACATCCTAGTGTCCAGGTCAGGGTCAGCAAACTATGGCCCACAGACGATGTCCAGCCCCCCTCCTGCTTTTATAAATAAAGTTTTATTGAAACACAGCAATGTTCATCCGTTTCTGTACTGCCTGTGGCCGTGTGCTTCACTCTCCAACGGCAGAGCTGAGCAGCTGCAACACAGACCATTGGACCTGCAAGGCCTAAAATACTTATTTATCCTCTGATCCTTTATTGAAAACGTTTACCCATCTCTACTCTAGAACTCTGGGACTTGATGCTCAAAATCCTTAAATTTTATCTTTAATGGTCCAGCGAGTGCAACAATGGAATTTTTTTCCAAATGGGAAAACAAATCTTTTATTTCCTCTCCTGTTTGAAACAGGAGGCAGAAAAAAATCCAAAACGGAATAGAATCCTGTCTTATTAGCTTTCATCAGTAAGAATAGAAATATGTGGGAAAACAAGTTTTGACCCTAACTTTACAGCCAAGGGCATCTTTAAAACCGTAACAGCATAGTTACTACGGGGAACCTACTTCTCTTTTAAAAATGTTACACCTTGCAGATATTTTTTATTGTTTTAAAAAATACATCCTGTTAAGCTATTTCTTCAAAAAGTCCTGTAAAAAAAATGCTAGAAGACTTCTGCTTCAGTAGTTTATGTACACTGATATGTTATTAAATATTTATTTTAGAAAAAGAAAAATACTGCTGAGTAGAAAAATAAGTTTCAAAGTAGAACTACAATATGATCTCATTTGTATTTTTCAAAAATGGAACAGAATACCACTAGCAAAACAGAACTACGGATTTTCTACAGGTACATACATATGTTTGTAAAAAATTTAAAGTCTTGAGGGAGACACCAGTTGGAAAACTGTGCACTTTCTACCAAAACAAGGACTGAGCTGGGAAGGACTATAGGAAGCTTTAGCCTTCACTGCAATGTCTCAATTTTTTTATAAGGAGAATATATATTTGAATTAAAAATTAATCATCAAACTATATAAAAAAGCTCCCAAGGACAGGGAGGCTCTGGGGTGTTGAGGTTAAGGGAGTGGGTCAGGTTCTGGCTCCTTCCCCAGTAACCTCACAGAGCCTCGGTCTCTTCATCCACAGAGCAGGAGACTCACAGTTCCTGTCCGTGGGTGTCAGGACTGCTATCCACTAGGTAACCCAGGGTGAGCCATTTGCAATGTGTCCAGCACCCAGAAGGTCCTTGATAAGTGGATGGTTGGGAAGATATAACCAACCAAGCCAAAATGGGCTTCCCTGAGAGACAGAAGAATCAAAAGGGGAGGCAGGAACAGTATGAGTTGAGCTTTCCAGCCTCCTGGAGTTATGTTGCTACAAGACACTGGGTGGTAACACCTGAGGTCGCAGCTTTGCTAAGAAGCCCCGTGTCCCATTGAAGGACACCTCCTACCAATCACACCCAGACAACAACATCATCTCTTTGAATGGATCTGAAAGCAATGCTTCCCTCCTGTGGAAATCTATCCAGAAGTTCAGTATACATTCCCTGAGCCTAGAATGGCACTTGGTACCCCACAAATATATGTGGGGGGAAGGAGGAAGGAGGGACGGGAGTCACTTGTGAGTCATTTGATGACATAGCTCATCCCCATCAGACCGCTGGCCTCATGAGAGCAGGGCTGGGCTGTTTTTAATCACACCTGTATTTCTAGGCCTGACACATAGTAGGTGCTTATCAAACATTTACTGATTCCTAAAACTTAAAACCTCTAGCTCTCAGGGTGCCTCCAGTCTCATGGGGAGGACAGATTTACAAACAGAACATGGTGAACGTATGTAAGTTGAGCATCAATCTGGGAGCCCCTCTATCCTTCATCCATATGCTTCCAGTGAAGGGAGCCCAATCAGAATCAAGCGACCTGGCTCAAGCAGGGGCCAGTGGGAGGACCTACAGGACTCAACCTCTCTGCTGGACACTGTCCTGGCACCCGAAGGAAAAGCCAGCCAAGACCAAAGCCAAAGGAGCATCACACCAACATGCTCAGAGTTAGTCTCCTGAGGGTCGCAGATGAGGCTTGCATCCAAGCGTGTGGGAGACCAGCTTCACCTCTTGAGCACCTCAGCCTGTAGCCAGTAAATCCTCACCTTTTATTTCGGCTGTTGAGTTTGGCTTCTGTCACTTGCACCAAAAAGCAACCTGACTGATGACACACTATAGCACAACGTGACCCCCAGCATCCAGCCCAGTTCCTGGAACAGCAGAGGCTCACTTAAACACGCCTAACTCCTATCCAGGGGGAAGAGGCACCACTAAGAGCTTTGGGGAAAAAGAGCAAAGACATCAATGCCAAGAACCCTGTTGGCAGTACAAAAGAGCCATGCTGGGAGGAGCTGGCACACAGTAGGTCCTCAGTACGTAGCAGTGGTAATGACCATCACCACCACCACCCCTAAGAAAGTACCTCAGGGCTAAGGAGAGAGAAGGGGGCAAACCCAATTGCCCAGAGGGGCAGCCTGGCATGGTAGCCAAGGGGAGTGGGCCAGGGCAAAAGGGCAGGAGCATATGAGGACCCCTACTGTGCAGTAGGTAACCACCGCCACCACACGGAACCATGGGCCCAGAGCTTCCATCACCTCCCATTTTTCATAAGAAGCAATCTGAACTTCCCAGTAGAACTTTTCAGATTTTATTTATTTTTAAAATTTTTTTGCTTTTAGGGGGGGCAGCATGTAATTAGGTTTAGTTATTTATGTATTTAATGGACATGCTGGGGATTGAACCCAGGACCCTGTGCATGCTAAGCAGACACTCCACCACTGGGCTATAACCTCCTGCCAAAAACATCTCGGGTTTTAACATCACCATACAGACTGAGCAAAACACCCACAGGCCCGATTTGGCCCATGAGCCTCTGGCTTAGACCTCACAGTGAAGAGGACAGGCGTTGGACATGGACAGGACTGAGCTTGAGATTCTGACTCAGGGCTGAATGGGGCTCTGTGGCCCCAGAGAGGTCACTGAACCTCTCTGGGCCTCCATTTCCTTGCTGGCAATAGCTGGATCTGCCCGTCTTGGGCGACAGTGAAGGACGTGATCAGGAGAGGCCCTGAAAGCAGCCCAGCACCTGGAACATTAGTTAAGACCTGAATACATGGTAGTCAGCATTCTATAACCACCATCAAGAATATGCAGGAACACTGTAAATCAACTATATTTCAATTATTTTTAAACGGGGGGAGAAAAAAGAATATGCAGGGAAACCCTGGGAATGGGGAGATGGAGGGTCAGTATGATGAACTGGGTCTGAACCCCTTTCCACATTGTTGCAGGTGAAAATTGGAGGGATCAGGTGTCTTGGGGTAAAATTTAAGAACCACAGTCCTGGAGGTGGTTGGTCCACACGGCCTTCCACTGGCAGTGGGGTATGAGCTGTTAAAGGGAGGACACAAGATCTCGAACATCACCCATCTGAGTTGCCAGGGCTGCCTAGGACGGAATTCCAGCTCCACCACTTACTGGCTGTGTGTTTCAGCAAGTCATTTAATCTCTCTGGGCCTCAGTTTCCTCCTTTGAAAAACAGGGGTCATGGTCATGCTGACCCCCAGAGAGTTGATGGAAGGTGAAATGAGTAGATACAGAACACTTTACTCTCGAGAACACAGACCAGTGCCTGGCACGCTGAAGCGCACATTAGGGAGCACTACTTTTGCTATTACTATTATTGTCGTCATCGTGGTTGACACCCTGGGGAGAGGACACTGAGCTCAGCCTCCACCAGCAGGTCCCCCTTCGTTCTTCACACCTGCCCTTCCCAAGCAGTCTCTGGAGAACAGGTGATGGGCTCCAGCCCACGCGCTTACCTGAAGGTGATGGCATAGGAGTCAGTACCTTCCCGCTTCCGGATCAGGAAGGCCCCGTCCCGGGGAACCCTCATCAGCATGTCCTCTGCTTCTCCACGACTCAGTCCATCGTAGTACCACCTGCAGCACAAGGCCGGGAAACAGCCAAGGGAGAGACCGCTGAGACTGGCAGTGAAGGGGGAAAGAGTGGGTTCCCAGGATGCCTGAAATAGGCCCCAGAAACCACCACGGAAATTACAGGGGGCCTCCCCCTCCAAAAACACCTCTGAAGACAGCAATTTTTTAATAGACCACCCAGACACAGCTTGAGTCAAGCGCTCTTGTAGAGGGTCTGCCTTGAGCACAAGAGAATAAGTCAACTTTTATCTTTACTCCCACTCCTGCCAATGACCCAAGCATCAGAGGGTGGCCCAGTCACTGCTCTGTCTCAGAAAACTGGAGGCAGAGAACTCAGGGAAGAGGGTTGAAAGGGATTCTGGTTGTTTCTAAAGATGTGAAATAGCAGTTTCTAAGGCAGTCCATTTGAATACAGACAAGGAAAGTGAAAACTACAATCGTCATAGCTGCACAGATTCCTCAGAAATGTGCATTTCAGCAGCCTCTACTTAAAAGTTATTTTCTTTTCAGAACTACTTAACCCTTGGCAAGGCATAACTAACATTCACTTTACAACTATCTTTTGGTTTCAGACCAACAGAAATGAGCTCCGACAAGCAGCAAGGTAACACCGGGCGAAATTAGCCCTCTGAAAAATCAAAATCCAAGACCTTAGGGCTACGAAGGTAAAGTAGAAGAAAGGGAGGGAGAGGAAAGGGAAGATAGGGCATAAGAAACAGGCAGGAGGTACTCGGACACTGGCCACCCCGGGGAACTCTGAGAGACCCCAGTGCGCCGGGGTGAGGAGCATCCTGGACATCTGCGCCCCAGCACACTCTCAAGGCTGGCATTTCCAGTGCTGAACCCCATCCGCGTGGGCGTCTGCCCCCCACCACACCCCTGGGGTGGCGCCCCCAGCTCCCAGGCACACGTACGGCTTAGACTCGTGGGGGTTGGGGTTGGGCACGGGGTCAGTCAGCCGGAGCTCGAACTCGGCACAGCGCAGGTGTGTCTCCCGGTAGTGCTGGATGAGGGCGTAGATGCTGGTGAACATGAGGTTGTCAGTCAGGTAGTACTTCATGGTCCCGCCCTCCATAGTGGAGCGGATCCGGCAATGCTGGACGCGGCCCGACCGCCTGTGCGGAGAGGGATCACATCAGTGGCCAGGCCAGGCAGGCTGGCCTTCCCATGCCCAGGGTGACAGAGAACACAGGCGGGTTCATACAGGACACACAGAACATGCCTGGAATGCTGCCTGGTACATAGTACACATTGTACAGGTGTCTGCGATCACTATTATTTGTATGTTGTTAATACTGTAATTTTTATCCTTCGGGCTTCAACTTAAACACCACTTCTTTCAGGAAGTCTTCCCTGACCACCCCCAATGTTAGACTAGATCCCTCTCTTCCAGGCTTTCATAACATTCTGCATGTTTCTCATTGCACTTGTCACAACTAGAATTATGTATCGTTTGCATTCTTCCTTTTTCATCTCTCTCACTAGACTCTAATCTCCATCAGGACAGGGTCCCTGTCTGTCTGGTCCCTGCTAGATCACTGTGCCGAGCACAGAGCAAGCACCCAATCAATATCTTTTAATGAATGAATGCATATATGAGTGAGTGAATGAGTGAATGAATGAGCAAGCTCACTGTCTCCTCACCACAGCTCTGTCAGGCTGCTTTACAATTTTAAATATTGCACTAAAGTATCATTAATCTTGATTACTAAGGTTTTGGGGCCTCACCTGAGTCCTCACCTGAGTCCCACCCCACACAGCTCACTCAGTGAAGTCTGAGCTCTGGTTCAGCCCCACCCCAGTCTGGCCTGAGCTGACACTGCTTGCCACACAGCCCCTCATTGAGTCAGCTGCGAGGGGAAGGCAGGCGTGCCCTGGGCAAGGGGCATTACCAGAAGGACAGGGTGTAGTCATTGGGGTAGGTCTCGCTCTCCCGCACCAAGAAGGTCCCATCCTTGCCCCCCATCTCGGCGCAATATTCCTGCAGCAGCTTCTCCGCACTCGTCCTCTTCTCCACCTTCTTGTGGAACCACTTCTCCCCAAAATGCAGCTCTGTGGGGGGTATGTCCTGGGCCACAAAGAGAGGAGGGGTTTCTGAACAACTGGACCAGAACCCCAGTATCACCATACTGGTCCCACTGTGTAGGCTGATTCGGGGACTGGACAACAGACTGAGGCTGGCCTTAGCCTGTCCTCACCTCTCGAGGTCTGTGAAGCCAGCCTCCCTGCCTGCCACCCACCCTTGACAGCCCCCGTTGGTGGTGAGCTGCTGGAGTCCTGGGACTAGGATTAGGGATCCTCAGTATAGCCTTCAACTCTACTGCGCGGTAAGTCTGAGAGCCATACGCCCTGGGGGCTATACTCAAGAAACAGTGCCAACCATGGCCAGCAGCCTGTGGGGAGAGGGCAGCAAAGCCAGGAACCAGACCAGTGGGTGGGGCTGCACAGAGCATCCAAATGTCTGCATCTTCCCCAGGGAGCACAGGCCAATCAAGCCATTCAGAGTGCAGGGAAGACCCTTGAACCTCATTGGTTAAGTGCCTGAGCCAGCGAGCCAATCAGAGAAGAGCCAGGCAGGCCTTGGTACCCAAAGAGGCAGCTCCTGGGGCTAAGCATGTCCAGGCCTGCCAGCCACAGGATGAGAGGAGGTAGCATAAGGGGTCTCCACCTACCGGGGGCAGTTCGTCCTCCACATTCTGTTCAATGTCATCGCTGAAGGACAGCTTGGCATCAGCAATGGCACAGTAGTGCCGAGTCCATTTCTAGAAAACGAAACCAGCATTAGCTCAACCCCAAAGGACCTTCCCCATCAACTCTGGGCCTCAGGGCCCCCACCTGGCATTCACTGGGGACTCACCTTTCCCACTGTTGTATCCACTTAGTGGTTTCATGGAATCCAATCCCCTTTGAAACTTTTCTTTTAAAATGTCTATTTACTTGGGGGTTCTTTTGACATTTTCAGGGCCTTTTTATTCACTGTGTCTAAGGGTAGGTACAACATAATATCAAATTTGTATTTCATATTTACTTAATTTGAAGCCTGTTTCGAATGATGGGATTATCTTGTGTCCTCATGACTGTCCTTTACTATTTCATTTATTTTTGAAGACTTTCAGGATTTCTCAGCCAGTGTGTCTAGAGACCCTTTCTTCAACATTTAATTATGGTTTCATTCTTTATTTGAACTTTAACCATATTTAATGTTTATTTCTAGGCTATAAAAATAGACACATAAAAATATATTCAAATGGATTTCCATGTTAAGGTAAGGAATAGGAGAAGTGCCAAATTGCCACACTCTCATCAAAAAGTAATGTTTCTGATGGAACTGTCCCAGATCAGAGGACACTAAGGATTTAGCACAAATAATTGTATTGTTGCATCCTGGATCAGATCCTGGATCAGAAAAAGGGCATTAGTGGACGAACCTGTGAAAGTGGAATAAGGTCCCATTAACTAGTCAGTAGTATTGCACCCAAAGTTCATTTCCTGGTTATGATCATTACACTCTGGGTACAGAGGATGTTACTATCTGGGGAAGGTGGATGAAGAGTGTGTGAGAATTCTCTGTACTTGTGTGTGTGTGAATATATAAGTATGCTGCATTGACTATAAAGTTATTTGAGAATAAAACATTAATAATACAAAAGAAAAGCTTTATTAAAATGACAAATTCGCTTGGCACCAAATGGGAGTAAGACAGGAATGCTCTCGGAGCTCTTCCAGCAGGCCCCAGGGCATTCAAGGCTCTGAGAAGAGGGGGAAGACCCACCTGGTCGATGGAATCCCACATGTACAGTTCACCCTGCTGCTTGTGCTCATCCTTCTTGTCCTCCATGTTGACATCCACGTCGCCGCGGGGACCCAGCTTCTTATGCTGAGGGAAAAACACACAGCCAGTCTCCCTGAGACCCAAGGGTCTTTGAGCCAGAAAACATTCATCCATATCAGCCAAGCATCTACTTGCATCATCCTACCTCAGGGCCTTTGCACTGTCTGTTCTCTCTGCCTGGCTTCTCTCACTACATTCAGTTCTGCACACAGGGTCACCTCCTCAGAGGAGCTTCTCTTAACGACTAGATCTAAAAATAGCCCACGTTACCCCTTCCCAATCCTGTCAGTCGTTAGCTGCTTGAGTTAATTTTCATATCCTTAGCTCTATGTGTATCTATGTATCTGTCTTCTGTCCATCTTCCCTGCTAGAACAGAAGCCCCACGAGGGCAGGGACTTTGTTCTGTTTCCCAGTTGAATCTCCTATGCTAGCTCAGCAGATAGTAAGTGCCCAATAAATATTCGGTGAATCAATGATGCCTCCGCCTGCTCTGGCACCCAGAGGGAAAGGCAAGATCACAGGCGGCCCAGGGGGCTAAGGCTGTGAAGGGCAGTGGGAGGCACAGAGGGATGCAGATGTAGAAGACCTGGGTGCAAACAGCACTGCGACTACTTTACCAGCTGTGCAACCCTGGGCAGGTGGCCACACGTCTCTGAACCTCACATGTCTCATCTGCAAGACTAAGAAGATCATGACAACAATGTTGTCCACCCGAGTTGAGTAATAACCACGCACTTAGGCCCACATTTATAAGTCCCAGCTGTGGCGACCTGCTGGGAGGAACTCAGGATCAGGAGTCAGACCTGGGCTTGAATTCAGGGCCCATCACCACCCTACTAGCTGTGTGGCCTTGAGCTCATGACAATCAGTCTCAGTAACTTCCCCTGTAAAAATGGGAGTAATGACAGCCCCTCCTGGGCCCCGTATGCCAACAGGTATGCAAAATACCTGTAAACAGTGAAGCATGACATAAATGTTCCATTTTGAACAGCCCTGAATTATACCTTTGGCAGGAACTAATTGTGTAACCTCAGCTGAATCAACCTCTAGACCTCAGTGTCCACATCTGTCAAGTGGGCTAGGGGCCTGAGATGATCCATCCTGCAAGGCTGTGATGAGACTGAAAACCATTCATGCCCCTGCCTAGCCCAGTGGGCAGCACACAATGACTGTGTCACAAATGTATTTCCACCCCCTGTGCCTGAAATTGAAAGGGGTGAGCCACGAAGTACCACAGGTGGGGCAATGGATGCTCGAAAATGAGCCTTCACACCTTAAAACAAGAGCTGGGAAATCCCTGGGGACACGCAGAGAGCAGTCCTAACGGAAACAGAGGGACACCACAGGTGAACTGGGAACAGACAGATGCAGTGAGGTCCCCTGAAGAATCAGTGACCAAACCTGAGAAGCCATGGACCCTCCCCTGCCAGGCACCCTTCGCTTTCCTGGGCATCTCAGTGAAAAGTGCCCTAGAATCTTAGCCAGATCCTCCAATTATGCTGGCACTTTGGTCCCCGAAGGCACCAGCATCCTCCCCTCTGGATGGGCCTCGGCCAAAGCCTCTTCACCATTTGGTGCTTCTCTCTTGAGGGGTCTATCTCCCCACCTGACGGTGACTTTCTGGCATGTAGGGAATGTCCCCAACGTATCCTGGTGGCCCAGTGACAATGTAGGGGATCTATCACATGTTCACACCACCCTACCCTTATGGAGGTGACTCCCCCAACCCGAAGGGCATTCCCCCTTCTCTGCCTAGTAAACCCCTGTCCATCCTTCTTCCTGAGAACCTGCTAGTTGTCACTGAAATCCATGTGGCTCCTTCTGCCAATAACTGCCCAGCTGGAGAATTCACAGTCAGCCCCCCTGCAGGTGTTGTGGTCATGTGACTAAGTTCTCATGCACGGAACAGGACAGACCAGGACCATCCAACTGATGTCCCACTTGCCAGCCAGGAATCGCTCGCCCTGGACACCCTCACATCCCCCTTCTGCAGGCTGGAGCTCAGCATGCCTGCGGCCCAGCATCAACCACACACAAGGATGCAGCCCCAGGGAAGAGCCTTCACCAGTTTGGGGCCATGGACCCCCTTTGAAGTCTGCAGAAGACTGTGGACCCCTTTTGCAGAAAAATGTTTATAATGCACAAAATTATCAGAGAAACCAATTATACTGAAATACAATTACTAAGATAGTAAAAAAAGAAATACTTGCAACATACTAATAGATGTGCTGCTTTGTTAACACCTTACATACGATCTAGAGGCAAATCTAAGAATCACCACAATTGCAAAGGAGTGACAAGCACTCGTTATTTTGAGATATCTGCAACAACCATAAACATGACATGAAAATATTCACGATTCCTGCTGGTGACAGAGCCTCAAGTGGCTTACTGCCAATACTCACAATAAAAGGAAATGTTAAGTTTTACTTACATGTTAATAAAAATAAAGAGGCAGCATTTTTGTCCAAAGTTCACATGCCACTATGCCCTGAATTCTATCCGTGGATTTTTGGGGGGTCTGCAGAACCCCATCTGAAAACCCTTTCCCTAGGAAACTGCAGAACAATTGGAGAGGATCCCAGGTCCCTGGACAACCTCGTGGACCATGCTCCAAGCTCCTAGAACACTCTCCCTCACACGAGGCTTGAACTCACATGCTTTAAGATGTCATCCACCTGGTCTCTTGATCCTTGTAATACACGTGCCCAAACAGCACCCTGCTCCGTGGCATCCATGGTATAGCTATCAGTCCTCCCTCCCCACAGCCCCTGACACCCCCTTCACCCCATGGTGCCTGCAGCCCTTGGGGCAACTGTCCACCCCTAGTCACCCTCTCACACTAGAGTGGGGGCTCTCCAGGGCAAGAACAGAGCGTGGATCATTGGAACACCCCCAGCCCCTTACAAGGGCCTGACCCAGAGAGAGACAGGGTGAGGGCTGGCCAAGAAAACGAACGGGTGATAGTGAGTGAAGACTTAGCACCTGTTACAGGACAGGCACAGTTCCAAGCCCTCTGCACACATCCTTTCACATTACTCTCACAACGTGGGTTCTGTCAGGAAGCCCCAGACAGTGAGGACACAGAGGCATCAGGAGATTAAATGACCTTGCCCAGGGTCAGGAGCAAAGTTAGCGAGAATGGCGGGAGCCCGGGTAGCAGGACCAGAGTCTGTGCGCTGAGCCGCCGACCCCCCCGCGTGAATGATGGCCCCCGGGCCCCACCTTGATGATGATCTTCTCTCGCAGCTGGCTGGGCGAGGGCAGCTGGTCGGCACTGGCCTCCGTGGGCTTGGTCAGCAGCAGGTCGCCAAACACCTCCTTGAACACCCTGGCCATGTGGCGCTGCTGCTCCACACAGCAGTGCTCCTCGATGGACAGGATCACCGGGAAGCTGCAGGAGGCGGGGGGGGGGGGGCGCTCAGCAAGGGCAGAGGCCACCCACCCAGACACAGGGTTTTCCAGTGCCAGCCTCCTCCCAGCTCAAAAACCGGCGGCGGGGGTGGGGGTGGGGGGGCTGCACGTGTGGCCTGGAGGGGGCGCCAACACTCAGCCGAGGACTTGGCAGTGACTTTGGCCAAGATGGCGCCAAGGTTGGGGGAGGGGGCTGTCTGTGTGTCTGTGTGATGAGGGGGAAGGGAGGGTGTCTGTGTGTGTATCTGGGGGTGGTGTCTGGGGCGGGTGGCTGTGTGTGTGTCTATGGGGGTGTGAGGGTGAGTCTGTGGCTGGGGGTGTCTGTATGTGGAGCTATATCCCTGTGTGTGAGTGTCTATGTGGGGTCCATCTGTGTGTCTATGTGTCTGTCTGTCCACCCAGCAGCTGCCTTCCCCAGAAAATCAGCTCCACCAACCTCGAGGTGACAAAGGCATGGTCTTTGATGGCCTGCACGACGTCATCAAACTTGATCTTGGTGGTCCGCGTCCAGCCGTGGTAGATGATAGGTTTCCCGTCCGGCCCATCCCAGCAGTCCACTGACGGGGAAACGTGCAGCCTCAGCACCTGCCCGGCAGGCTCCACCTCCCTCGTCCACCGACGGCCAACACGCTGCCCAGGTGACAGCCGTGTCACCATCCCTGCCCCCCCAGCTGGCTCAGCTACTAGGACATGGGGACTTGTCACCCTCCGGGGCCACCAACCTGAAGACACGTGTTACCTG
Organism: Camelus ferus; assembly: GCF_009834535.1. NCBI lineage: Eukaryota > Metazoa > Chordata > Mammalia > Artiodactyla > Camelidae > Camelus > Camelus ferus. Next base: position 54,804,633 of record NC_045704.1, on the reverse strand, counting down.
TGTACATGCGTTACCTGTGGGGTTACGGGAAGATTTTGGTTGTTTAATTAAAGGTCCCTTTGTAATGCAATATGTTTGCCCAGAAGGAACTAGTTTAAACATTTCTTTCTTAAAAAGAGATGTATAATCTGTTTTATCTTCTGATTTGATTTGTCTAAACCTTGGCTTGCTTTTCCTGGTGCTGGAAAGAGTATGGAACAATGAGAAATTTATTGTTAAAGATTCACAGTAAAGTACTCAGACAGAACTAGGTTATAGAGAAGGTGAACAAACCCTATATTTTTAACCCCCAAAGGTAACAGCAGCTGACAGTTCCAAGCTTAATTTTTTCACTTTTGCTTTTTCCTATGGGGGAAAAAGTATAAATTAGGCAACTGTCTGCAGGAATAACTGACATTAAAGTTTGATACTGTGATGAATGTTTTTCGTAAAACTGCAGCCTCAATCAGTGGTTTGTGCCTTTTCTCAGCCCAGTACACCTCTGAGCCTCTGGCCAGGTATGAGAGGGGAGGAGACGGGAGGAGGTACTGGCTCCAGGCCACGTCCAGGTGTCTGGAATCACCCGTGTCAGGGCAGCTGTGAGTAACTGGGGACAAAACAGTCAGGGTGGGATTTGTGGCCGGACCAGTGACTAAAACCCACAGGGCATCTGCCTTCCTCTAAAAACAGCCCAGAAAGAAGTCGAGGGAGGACAGAAGGATAGTGAGACCATCTTTCGTACTGGCCTCCCAGGCCCTCCACTGTACCTGGACACTTTCTAGACAACAAAACCATTGCCCCAGGGTTTGTGGCTCCAACCTAGCCCAGATGGACACCACTCCCTCTCCTGAGGACACCTTCTTCTGGGGAAAGGCCCTGGCTATTGGTGGCCACACCGTTTACCCCAGACGTGGCTGGTCTCAACTCACTCTGAGCATGCCCTCCACCAGGAAAGAGATACTCACGCTCGATGCAGCGGCAGCCCATCCGCAGGCAGCGGATGTACGCCTCGGTGGACGACTCGCTCCGCAGCTGGTCACCCGTAAGGTACCTGAAGGAAAGGAGGCAAGTGGCCATGTCAGGGCAGCCCTGCACCTCAGGATGTCCTTGGGGAACTTCTCAGCCCAAGCCCCCAAAGTCCTGAGTCCTTCCTGTCTAGAAAGACCCCCAGTTAGGATCTGGGCTGGACAGATGCATCACACGGCTACAGCAGTCATGAGTCTGAGACTCAAGCCACATCACAGGATGGGAAGGATAACCACCCCAGCTGTCCAAGTGTGGGGTGGAGGCCGCACGTTCTTTCCAGACAAACTTGGTCAAAGGGTGTCAGGAATCAGACTGACGTATGGTGATAAATTAATGACCCACATGGCTGCCCACTAGGATCTCAGTCTCAACAGGGCAGAGACCAACATTTGGAAATCAGGGCCCCATGCCAAGCACAGAATGGATGGACCTCAACTACAGTATGAACTAAGTCCACCAAAATGGACATAAAAATGCATATTTTTATCACTCTCCTCCTTACCACATTCCTCCTTTAAGAGTTTATGTATTCAACATCTTGTAAAAACCTTTAATGAAAAAGAATATATGTATATATATGCATGACAGGGACATTATGCTGTACACCAGAAACTGACACATGGTAACTGGCTATACTTCAACTTAAGAAAAAAAAAAGAGTTTATGTTCCTCAGCTGTCTTCAGGGTTGGCAGAATTCACCATTCTAAGACAAACTCTTAAACCAATGGATGCAGTGCATTAGAGATAACCATGAAGCCAATTTGCCAATTTGGAAAAGAATGTACCTTCCCAAATGCCTGGAGATGAACTTAAAAGCCTTCTCTCCGACTCCTGCCTGGAATGACACACTTGGAAAAGTACCAAATCTACAGCTCTCTGGATGTCCAGGACCCAAGGCCTTTACCTTCTCAACTTACAAAGGAGATTGAATATTTGAACTTGACTGTAACATCCATCTCTCCCTTCCAGCCTACTCTGTTTTGCACTCAGGGCGATCTACCAGAGATGTAAATTTGATTGTCACGCTGTTGGCCTAAAAGTCATCAGTGGCTCCACAGCCACTGCTCTTGCTGTGACTTCAAAGATTCCACTCAAGCTGACCCTCCTGGTCTCCTCTCCTGCCACTCACCCTCCCAGATTCTATTGTCTAGTCTTACTAGACCCCTCTCAGTTCCGCCTGCCCCTGGACCTTTGCACATGCTGTTCTTCTGTCTGAAACCCTCCTCCTCGCCTCACCACCTGTTCTTCTCTCACCAACTCCTGTTCACCATTAAGACTCAAAGGAGACCTTTTCCCTCCAATCACATGAGGACAGGGGCTGCCCTGTCATTCTCACTACTATATCCCTAGCACCCAGTGAGCACAGGGCCTGGCACAGGGTAAAAATTTAGTAAATATCAGTCCAAAAACTAATTCCATTGCTTTGCTGTGGCTACTAGGAGATGCCCAAACCATGCAAACCAGCTTTGCCAACTGGCTTTTTAGGGCCACAGAAAAAAAGATTATTTTTGCAATACCAACCAGGAAAGAGAGATGCATTCCCTCATGCCTGCCAGAAGCTTTTGTATATTTCAGTCTGATCAGTGAGGCCCTGCCCTCTGCCCAGCACAATGGAATGCCCATGGTATCACCCTTCACCTGCCTGACCCACCGCCGGCTCACGGTGAAACTCACGTGTTATGTGACGAGGAGATCCAGTAATGAGACAAGGGGTTGTTCATGTCCTGCATGTCCACGACGTCATACTTCTCATCCCAAATGCTGTTCTCCCGTGAAAACAGGTACGTGAGGAACTAGGGGCGTCACAAACACAAAGACGGAATCATCATGATGACAGGGACAGTGGTGCCTGGTTCTTCCTGGTCTGTGCCAACACTGGGAGATGGTAGCTCTGATACGTGAATATTCACCAGATGGTCCCCAGACCTCAGTTACCCAAGTTTTCAATGCAGAAAACTTGGAATGCAAAAGGCTGTACTGACACGTGTTTCACTAATCTATACAGTATTTTCCTTTTTAATGTATATCCTCAAATATCTGATGCCACAGCAGTACACGCTTCCCATATGTGAGTTTTAAGGCCTACTAATGCCGTGAATATTTGAGAATATTCACCACCCAACCAACGTGAGAAATAGGACATTACCAGTATCATAATACGTAGAAAGCAGGAAATTTTATATTCCTATTCCTGACCCCCTCAAAAAAAAAAAAAAATCAGAAGATTGAGTGACACTGGGGTAACACTCTGCTTTCTAGGAACAACCTACCATGGGACAGGAGCTGCCCAGTTCCCCCTGAGTCCCTGCTGCCTCACACAGGGCCAAATGTACGCATTTCCACACCTTGCAGGTGCCCCATAAACCTCTGAATTCCGTTGCTGTGCTTGTAAAAATTAGCCACTCCCTGGGCAGCAATGCGCCCTCTAGTGGCAAAAGCAAAGACCCCCACATGGTCCAACAGAGAAGGATGAGAAAAATGAAGACAGTGATGGTTCAGAACCTGGAAGAGAATCAGCTCTCGAGAACTGAGCCAGCCTGGGGGCAGTCTAACCACAAGGCCCTCTAAGGGAAGAGAACCAGAAAACACACTTCAGACGTGAATCAAAAAGCCGCAACAGCAGGACGCCGAGCCCACTCACCTCATCCACAAACAAGAAGGGCTCAGCAGTTTCTCTCATTGTGTCGTCGATAAACTTCGTCATCCGCTCACGGACTTTGTTCAGATCCTGAGCCCAAAGCTCCTTAGAAGGATAAAGAGAACAAGACATCATCAGAAAGAGGACTGGCAAAATTCTTCATCTCTCAGGGTCCAGCTTCAATCAAAGACCGAACCACGGACATATTCTGGACGCACGTGTGATCAAGCCCTCACCCCTACGGGCAGCAAACATTCTCTCTAAAGGACCAGAGAGCAAATATTTTTGGCTTTGGGCCACAACCACTCAATTCTGCTGTTGTAGTGCAAAAGGAGCCACAGACAACAGGCACACAGGTGGCCGTGATTGCATTTGTAAATAAAACTTCATTTATAAAAACAAGCTGTGGGCCAGAGTTGGCCCACAGGCGCAGTTTCTCCTGCTCCAAGCTAGTTCTCTACGTGTGTTAGCACGAGGAAGTGATGGGGGTCGGGGAGGGGGGCACAATTACATCAGACCGCAGGGGTCACTCGCCTGGCTGACCCTGGACAAGTTACAGACTTTCTCTATGCCTCCTTCTCCGTTACATGAGAATTATGATATCGACCCACAGAGGCTGTGAGGACCTGGATGAAATAATGTTATGCACTTAACATGGCACTCGGTATACAAAAAGTGCTCAAATCACAAGCTTTTGTGAACAATCGTCACTGTTAGGTGACAACTCATTTAGTTCAGACAACTCCACAGGTCTAACACTGTCCTTGTCATTTTAGAGACAAGAAAACAGAAGCTCAGAAGATCACATGAAGACCCCAACTTCACACAGCTAGTACGTAGGAGAACTGGGGTCCCAAATAACTAAACTTTGGAAAACTGACACAGAATCAGTCAAGACCAGCCCAGCAACACTGCTCAGACACCAATAACACCTGAAAGATGCATGCCCGGTTCAAAAGCAGCTTCTGCACAGTCTTAGAAATTCAAAAGCCCCTTAGAAAAAAGAATAATCTAAAGTAACTTTACTGTTTTCCTCTCCCAACCCTGGAACCCCAAATACTCAGACAAAAGGATGACAGTGACCCACAGATTCAATTTTGACTCATGTTTTCTGGGTTCCAGATATTTTAAAGGCACATGTGCTACCAGATGCGTGTATGGCTGGATGAGAAGGATCAGACCAGGATGTCTGAGAGAAGGAAAAGCCTGAGGGCAGATACAAATGAGGTGAGTGCGGATCAACAATGAGCCTTGCTGTCATTCTTGCAAATCTACATGGATAAGGACACCCAGTAGCCAGGAGCCTGGGGAGCAGCCAGTTCACTGGAATGAGGGGTGTTACAAGCTTTGAATACTAAAACATGAAACTCAAATTGTAGGATGCTTAATGCAAACATCTTGCTAAGCCGAGATGCCTCCAAAAGGCCAGAAGCTTCCTGCTTCCTCCTCCGACAAAGCTTTCAAATAAAAAGCATGGGGACTTGGCGGGGAGGGTATAGCTCAGTGGTAGAGCGCATGCTTAGCATGCATGAGGTCCTGGGTTCAATTCTCAGTACCTCCATTTCTAAAAAAAAAAAAAAAAAAAAAAAATCAAAAATAAATAAACCTACTTACCTCCCCCAACCCCAAAAAAGCCTGGGGACTTAGCTGATATAACTGGGAACTAGGCTGGCTATGAATAAGAAATCTTCTGCTGAAAGTTTAAAATATGAATATTCTGGGGGTTAAAAAATGTATCTACTTAGTGTGGGTACTCTGTTTGGCAACTGTAATAATGAAAATGATGAGTCGTGAAGAGAGGACTAATAAGGCTGACTCGACGGCAGTCGATGGGCACGGACTGCACGCCGGGCTCTGTGCGAATAAACCTTTTCACGCAGTGGCTCATTTTAAACTCACACTACCCTCAGGAGGTACGTATACTATCAGCCTCCAGTTATAGAAATGGGAAAACTGAGGTTTCGCGTCATTAAATACCTTGACCAACGATGGCCCACCACATCCGTTTTGGGTCAGTTAGTGTCACCCTCCACCCCAGGGCTGGTCCACGGCACGCTGAACCAGCCCCCAAATAGAAATTAAGGTTAGTTCTAAGTTCTCATTTCTATTGAAAATGCTGCCACTCTTTCTTTAGGATAAATTCCTAGAAGGGCATTTATTTAGTCAAAGTACAGAAACCTTTTTTCAAAGTTTTCGTGTTAATTACATATTGCCACAGTGTTTTCTAAAACAACTCATACTGATTTGCATACCCAGTGCTGCAGTGGTTATTCCACATAGGAGCATCCGTCACCCCCAACAAATGTCCCCTGCTGCCTGGCTCTGCTTCATGCCAGCATCACACAGAGCGCCATGCCCTGGGACATTAAGGGTCCCCAAGACTGATGGCTCCGAGGCCCCATCCCTGACATGACACCTTGTTTCCAATCACGCATCCTCATACAGATGCTCACGGGCGGCCTGCATCCTAACTCCTGGATGCAGGGACAGAGCTCCAGCACTTTGACCCTGGCCGGTATCCCTGACCTCTGAGGGCAGCCCAGCCAAGAAGCCAGTGTGTGGAAAGCCTGTGACTCTTCCTTGGAATAAACGCTCCCACTATGAGGTGGTGGGTTCCAGGATATAAGGCTACTGTGTCCCCAGGAGTTTAACCATTTCACTTCAATAGCTCCTGACAAAACTGAGGAAATCAGTGTAGGGAAGGGCAGCTGAAAAAGAGAATAGCCTGCGTGCATCTCTCTGTGTCACTCTTGGCAGCACAAGGCCGCGCAGGGAATTGTGCCCAGCAGAACTCACTTCTCCTGCCATTTCACCCGCCCTCGGTCGCGGTCTCAGGCTCGGCAGGTCAGCCTTCTCTGGATCACTCCCACTCACCCCTCATGGGGAACGCACGACACCTCCAAGTCCACGGTCACCACTTATGAGGACCCACAGTCGCAACCACATTTCCTGGCCTCCTGCAAGACTGTGTCTGTCCATTATCTTCCCTACAACCAATGAAATCTGAATGTGGGAGGGACACTGACACTAAGAACTTAATGTTGATCATGTAAGGTGTAACAGGAGTATGACTTGTAAAAACACAAGTCCACTTCATAAGAGAGACATAATGGGGTATTTCAAAATGAAATGGTACATGGTCTGGGGTTTACTTTAGAATTTTCCAGCAAGGAAATGAAGAAGGAAGGAAGGGGGTGGAAACGTGGGTGTGGAGATGGAAGATGGATGAAATCAAAGTGGCAAAACATTCATCATTTTGTAATCTGATGGGTACAGGGTGGTTTATGGCATCAGTCTGTCTACTTTTGTGTATGTTTGAGATGTTCCGTGATACAAAGGATTTGAAAAATGAACTGAATATTATGAACTAAAACTGCTCTAAACGTAGTCTATTTAAAAAAAAAATTAAAGAGAATGAAAGTAAATGAAACTCTAGGCATATAAATAAAAATTTTAACTAGACGAGCAACTATGCGTTTGCATATGTATACATGCTGATACAGCCACACAAAGAGCAATATGATTTTCTCCGATCCCACAATTCTGAGAGGCAGGGCTCTCACCCCCACTTAAAGAGGAGGAAACTGGGGCCCAGACAGGTCACACCACCTGCCCAAGGCCGCACAGCTAGTGAGAAGACGTCAGGGTCACGTCACTGACTCAGTCTCAGCCGTGACACTACTGCGACTTGGGGCTGGATAATCCCTTGCTGTAGCGGGGCTGACCTCGGCTTCTTATCCCCGGTCTCTACCCCGAGTTGCATCTGCAGCCACTGTGCTGGGGCAGGACCGCCCCTGAGAAAACCGCCACCCAACACAAAACTGCTCAGACTCAGCCACAAGCTCCTGGACGGACACACACACTCCGGAATACTTCCCACGTGTCATTCATTTAAGGGCAGCTGGGCTGTCTTATCCCGGGGAGGACCTGCAGGCTCGTGCACCTTAGTCACATCCTCTGTCAGTCAGGGAAGACTTCCTGGGGAAGTGACACCTGAGATGAGCCTGGCGGAGGAGCAGAACCTGCAGGTGAGGACACACCGCCTGCCCTGGAGTATTTCCAGGCTTCCCTCGCTCCATCTGTGCCTGGAAAGGGTGCTGATAAGAGGCCAATCTCATTCCAGAGCCTAAGCCCCCAAGGCGGCACTGGACAGGGAGGCTAAATCTGTTTCATGGCAGCAGGCGGCAGGTGGTGAGAAGGTGAGAAACCGCCCGGGCATCTCCCCCCAGGACCCCTGCCCCACTGTCCTCTCACCTGCTGTTCATGTAAGAGAAACCGCTGGAAGTCGTGCAGGTGAACAGCAGAGGCATCTGGCCGGTCCGTGTTGCTGCCTCGGGGGAAGGAGAGGGTGTTTAGAGAGGGACATCCACCAGGGAAGAGGCGATTCTAGCCAGTAGGCCAGCCACCCAGACACCCTGCCGAGGGCCCCCATGGTGCCAGGTGCAGGCTGGCTAACAGGAAGACGAAGGTGACCCAGACGACATCCCTGACCCAGGAGGATTCAAAGAGAAGCCCTGACACCAGAACCTCACAGAATCAGTCCCTGGAATCTACACTTAGCGGCTCCCAGGTGGTTCAGGTGTGAGGAAGAGAAGGGAAGAGGGAGGGAGGGCACAGACAGGCGTGTGTGGCAAATGCATGGGCAGGGCTGGATGCAGACAGCATGCAGGGGAGCTGATGCAGGAGACAGAACCCCAGAGTCTGCTGAGCTGGCCATCGAGGGCTCTGACGCAGGAATGGGGGCTGGGTGAAGCCCCTGACTCTGACAGACTGGGGAACCAGCCGGAGCCTGCAACATGAGGGCCCATGGAGGACCACTGCTGGAAGAATTTTCCATTTGAGATGAGGGAATCCTTCACCCTGAATCAAGGGAGATGCCACACCTCCACCTCGGCCAGCGGCTTGCTGACTCATGGCCTCGTGGAGAGGATGTTCGTAGCTACCAAAAACCCAGGACCTCACAGGACTGGCACAAGTAACCCTTATCTCTGTGGAAGGTGCATGCCGCAGAGCAGGGCTTTCCAGGGAAATCCGTACTTTTCCCTGAACACTTGCTGGCGGGGAAGAGGGGTTCTTTTTTTGAATATAGGAGATAAAACATGCTTGAAGATTTCTCTCTTTACTAAACACTCAGGATCTAAAAGTATATTGTTTCTGAGTGTATTTCTAACCTTCTTTCCTAACCAGTCTCATGGGCCAACACTGATCTTTTCATTATAATACTATACAAAATTCAGCTTCGTTCTGGGGGGAGGGCTCAGTGGTAGAGCATATGCCCAGCGTGCATGATGTCCCAGGTTCAACCCTCAGCACCTCCATTAAAATAAATAAGTAAACATAACTACCTCTTCCCCAAAACAAAAAATAGATAAATAAATAAAATCATCATCACTATTTACGAGCCTCACCAGGCACCGTGTGAAGCACTTTGTATGCTTTGATTCATTTGCTTAACCAGGAATTTCCCCCGATTCATCTCTGGGAAAGGAGGTTCTGAAGCAAGCAGGCTTCTCTACAGAAACTTCCGGGCCCCCATCCCCATACCACACAAGCCCTGCTGCTGTGCGTGTTTATTCATGACACAGGCTTGGGGTGGCCAGTTCCTCAGTAGGGGCACCCCGTCCCTATGGACCCCAGTGCCTGCCAGAGAGGTGGCCCTCCCGGAACCAGCTGGCCCGGGCAGACAGGACCCACAAATGCGTTAATGCCCGGCACCTCCGCCCAGAACAATAACCCAGAAGAGGTGCCTCACCCCAAGATGAACACGGAGGAATCCTTTTTGAATTCGTCCAGAATCTAAAATAGAAAACAGAATGAAAAGACACACAAAACAAGAACATTAGATAAGTCGAGCCACTTAATGCAAACATAGGTTTTTCTGTTTAAAAATTACCATCATTTGTGTGACATACAAATATTCAAATATGGCTGAGGCTTATGAAGCCAAAGGTAGAAGCCTTCCTCACCCCTTCCACAGCCTTATTCCTGACGAGCAACCACTTAATAATTTGGCAGGTCTCCCTCTAGAGATCGTTTTTATGGATATTCATTTGATTGTATCTTATCATATTACATTGCATCTGTTGTCTCCCAACGTTTTGTTGTTGTTTCAAGCTTTACAAATTATTCTGCAACCTCAAATTGCCCTGCCCTACTACCCTGAAAACCCACATTGTATTCCATAATACGTATACCTTTCGATTTTCTGCTATTCTACCCAGCATTATAAAGAATGTCCATATATACATATGTGTCTTTGCCCACTGCGCCAGTGTTCCCTTTTGGTAGATTCCTGGGCGGGAAAACACCTGGACAGGGAGTAGGCACATTAAGTTTGATAGACTCACCAAATTGCACTCAAAACAGCTATCCTGACCAGCAGGCCCACCAGAGAATACACACCCTCACGGCTACATTTCAAACCCTTACCATTTCAACGAGCTCATTTCTAACCTTCTCATTCAGGAAAAAGAAAGACCGTATTGGGGAGCCATGGTCCTACTGTTCACGACCTGCCCATGTTCCAACTGTTGACGCAGGGAGGGCGAGCCCCGCTCCCAGCTTCCATTCACACCAGCTCGCTGGCCAAGCATTTTACACACACACGTTCATGCACACACACACACTCACCACACACACACACGCGCGCACGCACACGCACACGCACATGCACACACACACCCAGACCATATCTGTTTCTGGCTAAGTACCATTACTTTAACGATCTTTAATGAGACTGTGATTGGACAAGCATTTGAATAACTCAGGACACAAATGGAAACGCAGCCCGAGGCAGGTTATATACGCTAATGAAATAAAACAACTCTCACTCTAGATTCCCCAAGTCCTCTCACCAAACTGCTTGGAATCCAGGACGACACGTGGAAAATCAGTATTCTAGACAAGATACATACCCACAGGCCCCTGAGAAGCATCAGGCAGTCTGCATAAGTCTGTGCACGTATACATTTTTTTTTTCTGGGAAATGGTCCACAGCTTTAATCGGCACCTCAAAGAAACTGGTCACCCAAAAAGGTTAAGAGTCCCTCTTTTAGAAAGACTGTTCTTTTAAGCCACTCAGAGTCAGGTCTTTTGTCACGGCCGCCCTGGGAACCTGACAGGGCATGTTTGTGAGCTGATGTTGGGCAGCCAGGAACTCAGTTCCTCCTCATGCCAATCCTCTCAGGAAGGTGGTGAAATAAACCCCGTTTCAGAAACAAGGAACAGGCTCAGGGAGCACACACAGCTGTCCCAAGATTGCATACCAAGAAAGTCAAGGGACCAGAGTTTCAACCCAGGTCCACCCTGGTAAATATTGACTGCCCCACACAGTACGTGCAAAAGCCTGTAAAATAAACGACAACATCCTAGCAATGAGAGCTACGGGCACACAGGGGAGGCAGCAGTTCATTTATGTTAGCACTACCGTGCAGGGTTACATGGTCAGATTCTACCAAACTGGGGCATCTGGCCCTCTGGGACCCAGCAACATCTTTGATCCCTGGACCCAGCAAAGGCTCAGTGAGGCCAGGGTGACGTGTGTTTCCTTGACCACCGTGCCCTCTTGGGTCAAACATTTATTGACTGGATGACTAAAATAATGGATAAATTAATTTCTCTGGAGAAAATTAAAAGGCTACAGGGAAATTAAAATTTAATTAAGTTAAATTAAAAGGCTACAGGGAAAGGTAACCCATGACTTCTGGTCTCCAGAAGAAGAGGTAGTTATCATCTGGACAAGGAAAGGAGCCACACTAAAGGGCAGGGACCGCAGACATGATGGCCTAGAGGCCCCAAGATCCACCAGAGGTTGGGGAACTGAGTTTTCCCACGTGGTCAAGGGTAAGCGCACCCTGTGGGGCTGCAACTGGTCCTACAGGTCGCTGTGCTTTGCTGATCTTCTGAGGTGGCCCAGGGGAAAACTACACTGAGGGGAGAGCTCACCAGATTCACCACTAATGTCTGTACTGTGGATGCCTGCTTTCCCAGACCACCGATCAGAATAATCTGCAGTATTCCCTGGAATCCTCCACCAACATATGACAGACTGTCACTCACTTCCCACATGCTCACACCTGTGTAAAGTCTGAAAGGACAAACATCGTACTTCTTGCTGAGTGTACAATCACAGGTAGGTCTGCGGGCATGTTCATTTCCTTTTATTTCTACGCCCTTTCTACTTTTATGTCATGAATATGCACTCCTTTGCCTGTCATAAAACGTACTCAGACATCAGGAAAAAATTTCCTGTCAAGGGCTGCCTGGTCGGCTTCAGCACAGTGCGATAGCAAAGGATGCTCTGCAAAACCCACTGACTGTAACCAAGATGGTCTTTTTGAAACAGAACAGAACAGGAGAACCAGAGACTGACAGCCCTCACCTCCTCCCAGGGGGATTCTGCCTCATAAAGACACACTGACAATAATGGTAAATACCATGTTCTGAGGGCCAACTGTATGCCCAGCACTCTGCTGGGTGACTGACATCTACAAGCTTTTATAATCTGTGCAGTAAGCATCCAGGATGGGTAATGTCACCCCCAGGAGGGTCAGGAACTGTGCTATTGCTTCCAGCTAAAAGTCATACTAAAGGAAAAGTGTGCCACCTTAAAAAAAAAAATTACAGCAGTGCTCTTTTCCACTTTAACAGGCAAACAAGCAACGGAAAACCCCTACATGCAGACTCGAGGGGGATACTTGCCTGATCCCTGCAACTTGCAGAGGTCATGGGTGCACACAATTATGTGTACGTGGTTACATGATGATGTTATATATGCTTGGAAAACTTGTCTTGCTGGCTTTCAGGAAGCAAACAGCCCTGTAGGGAGTCCCGTATGTCGAAGAGCTGCAGGCAGCCAGCCAGAAGCTGGAGCCTCAGTCCTACAACTGTAAGGAACTGAACGCTGCCACGACCACAAGGGCTTGGAAGCAGATCTTTTCACATCAGGCTTTCAGATGAGACCACAGCCCCAGCTGAAATCTTAAATGTAGCCTTATAAGACCCTGAAGCAGAGAATCCAGCTAAGGTGAACCTGGACACATGAACCCCAGAAACTAAGGGAGCAAACGGGCATCATGGTAATGCTCTCCTGCACATAACACGACAGTAACACAGAACTAAAATACGTAATATATAAGCAGTACATAAGCAACGCAGAACCCTGACACATTTCCAAAGCAGCCTGCTGTAGGGCACCCAGAACAGGTCACATGAAATGGCAGGGGGCAAGGACAGAGAGGTGAATAAACGGTAACCCAACCACCTCATCCCACGGGGGTGAAACTGCAGTCCTGGACAGAGAGCAAGACTGAACTCAGTCAGCCATCCTCACTGCAAGTCAGGACCTGTAATGCCCGACCCTCAGCCTCCACTAACCAAGGGGCACTTCGCAGCAAAGTAGCAGTTATTAAGCTGGGTATCAAGTTAAAATATTTAAGGCAGAAATAACACAATGTCTTAGGTTTGCTTCTAAATCCTCTGAGAAGAGGGAAGTGTGTAAAGGCATAGATGAAATAAGATGAGTTGAGCATTGCTGCAGCTGGCAGATGGGTACATGGGGGGCTGTTACACTATTACCTGCTTATCCGTGTTTGAAATTTCCCTTAATACTGAAGTTTAAAATGAAATTTCCCTTAATATTGAAGTTTAAAAAAACTAAAAAGAAGTATCAGTGGCTGGGCAGTGAAGCTGAGCAAAGGAGAACTCGAATCCTAGCTCTGCAGGGTGCCATCTGCATGCCAGCAAGTAACCTCTCTGAGTGCCAATTTCCACATTCATAAAGTGAGGGTAATAACAGTACCTCTCACAGGGTTATGAGGAGAATTAAATGTCTGTGAGACACTTAGCACAGCGCCCAGCACAGAGGTCCCACTCAGGAATTGTTAGCTGTGAACTTTAATCATAATACTGTTATTACAGCCTAGTTAGAGATACATCCTCTCCCCAGGGGGGCACACATGGAATTAAATTTCTTACCTTCCTGCTGCTGCCAAACTTTTGAAAGCTTTGAGGCATGAGAACAGAGAAGCAATGGAAGCAGGTGGTTAGACACAAGGAGGAACTGGCAACCTCAAGTTGGAAACCTATAGCCGCTGATAAGCAGGATTTAGTTCCGGGGCTCGTCAATCACCATGAAGAGCCCTGTCTCCCCAAAGAGCCCAAGAAAGCCAGTTGAGCCCCTAAGAGCACACAACTAATGCTTTACTCTGCCCTAAGCTTCCAGGGAGCAGCTCAGGAAGTAAATGACATATTGACAGTTAGGGAAGGAGCATTTACCTACACAAGGGCAGGGAGGCGTCTCAAGCTGGCCAGTAACTACCAAGCCCAGATTCCAAGTCAGGGAATTAAAATATGCAAAGGCCAGGGACAGTTAGACCCTCCAATGGTGGAGATCAGAGGCTGTCGACCCAAGAAGTCTTAGGAGGCAGTAGGCAACATAAATTAGTAGAGAGCTGGGTGGGGATGGGAGAGGGGGCTGGACAAACCAGAGGATGCAGGGTTTCCTGCCACTCAGAGGTCGCCACCTATAGCCAGATCTCAGGACCCATATAAGCCGGATCTCGATTTTTTTTTTTCTAGAGAAGCAAAAACTATGGATCTTAAAATGAAATCGCCCTAGTTTTAAATGTAGGCAATTCATTAAAAAAAAAAAATTAAACCACGAGACCAAATACAACTGAATGTGGTGTTCTGGCCACCAGGGGTAACCTCTGGTACAGATGTTTTCCCCTCAAAACTGGGTGATCTAGGGCACTCCCAGAGGACTCAAGGATTCTGCAGAAATTGGACTCAAATTTCTTTCTCTCCCTTCTCCCTCTCAAACACACATACATTAGCCTTAAAAAGAACCATAATGAAAAATGCTCTCAGGTGGAATTTTATCACGCTGGATGGAGACCATCAGTGGGTAATCTGTGCTGGCAGGTGCAACAGCGTCTGTGCAAACCTTACTCTCAAGCTTTGCCTGCCCTCTGTCTAGTGAGACAGCAACCTGAAATTTCAAGGGAAACGATTATAAACAATGTTATTTGCAACTACTTATCTTGAGTGAATCAAGCTTTCCTCAATCCTGGTCAATTGCATAAAACAGCAACTGTCATCCTGGGTTTCACTGTCTTCACAACATTTTCACTGTTCTCAAGAACCGACTATAAATAAAAGTTACAGAAATTAACCTAAAAAGTGTTTTAATCAGCTTCTTTGCAGCAGTGGGTTTTTTTCAATTAAGATTTCATATAAAAAAAAGGGGGAGGAATTGTATCATTTAAAAAGTCATATAACCAGTGTCTTGATTTAATACCTTCATTTTATATAGAGGAGGCTGAGTGGAGGGAAAAGATGGCTTTCCCCAAAAATCACTTGGTCAGTCAGAGGTCAAGCTGGGGCTGGAATCTAGGTCTTTCAACTCCCAAAGCCTACAATCTTTCTACTCCATTCAGCCAACCAAGAACTAATTATTACATGTGTGAAAAAGTGAACACACTGCAACTGAATTTTTTGTTCTATATAATAACATATTTTTTCCCAGTCTATGTAGACCAGTTTCTTGTGCTCTCCTATCTCCCTTCCTCAGATACATCCTAAATCCCACTGCCAGTGGTCACCTATGAAGAGGCCTCATCCTGTGGCCAGCCTGTGTCCAGCCTGCAGGCCTGTATGCAGAAGGCAACTGATAACTGTCTTTCCCACTCACCACTTGAAAACTTCTGCATTCAAATGTCAACTCCCAGTCCTTCATTCAGTCCTCCCCAGAGCTCAAGGGGTCGGGAATCATCCCCATTGCACAGATGAGAAGACTGAGGCTGGGAGTGGTCAACGGCTGGCCCAAGATCACACAGCTGGTTGGAGAAAGCATATCCATTTGGCTCCAAGTTCCACGCATTCTCTGCTCCCTCGGAGCTCTGCTCTAGACCCACCTCGGCCATCTGCAGAACTCTCTCTAACAGTAACAATGGTCCTGTTGGTGGGGTGCACGCCACCCACCAAGCATATGCTCCATGTCCTGCACCAAACGCCTCGTGTTTTAAGCTTTATGCTTTATTGAACTTTTTTTTTTTTTTGCAAAAGTTCTGTGCTAACTGGAATAAGTGGAAGAAAACTGAAGTGTGCAAAGAAAATTTTAATTCTTTCTCGTGTGCCTTCCCAAATCCCTCCAGGACACACACAGTATCAACCTCAAACGTGAGGGGTGTACTCTTTCATACCTTCTCCTGGTTCTAAAGAACACACACAAACACATATGTAGGAGGATTACTGTGTGTTACCAATAAAAAAAAAAAATCAAACCTAGCGCCTTACATGAATCGGCTGCTGGCTTTCCTCACAAAATATCACAAGTACCCCTCCAGACCAACAGCAACACAACTGACTCAGGCTTCTTCATCAGTTGCACGGTGTTGTGTAGCATGGATGGACCATAATTTACCCAGCTATTGCTCTATGGAGAGGCATTCAGATGGCTCCCAGGTATTTTGCCAGCAGAAGTGATGCTACAATAAACAATCTGGTAATATATTCTTAGGTCTCAGGGCTTTCATTTCTCTAAAACAGAGCCCCCAAAATGCCACTCACAGGTCAAAATGTATGCATATCTTAATTTAATTTTAAAATAGCACATCATCTTAATCAAAAAATATTAAACTCATTTAAAAAATGAATAAAAGCAGGGAGGGTGGGGAAGGTATAGCTCAAGTGGTAGAGCACATGCTTAGCATACACAAGGTCCTAGGTTCAATCCCCAGCACCTCCTCAAAAAATAAATAAGTAAACTTAATTACCTCCCTCCAAGAAAAACAAACAAAAAAGAATAAAAGCATAAAAAGAAAAAACACACACACATAATCCCTCAACCAAGAGATAGTTACTATTAAGAATGTGATCAATTTCCTTCCAGAATGAGATGATACAGTAGAGTTAGTTGAACTTTTTTACTTTAATAGGCTCAGGTTAAATTCCAATCAGACTTCGGGGCCACTTGCAGTCCCACCAAGAGGGAGTGAAAGCACCATTTGCCCACTTTGTGCCTTTAGCTCAAACACATTTAAAACCTTGGCCAATCTAATAGGTGAAAATCTACAACACTGTCACTCCCACTTTATATTTCCTTGACTAGAAGGGAGATGGAACACTTCTCACGGGTCTCTTAGGAACATGCTAGACTATGAAACACAGGGGAAATAAAAACATCATTCAATCATTAGCTCAAGAATCCTCTTACCCATGCAGATGGCCTATACGCACAAGAAAAGATGCTCAACTTCACTAATCATCACAGTGAGATATTATCTACATATGTCAGAATGGCTGTCATCAAAAAGAACGCAAATAACAAATGCTGGTGACGATGCGGAGAAAAGAGAACCCTCGCACACTATTGGTAGGAATATAAATCAATGCAGCCACAGTGGAAAACAGTACAGAGGTTTCTCAAAAATACTGAAACTACCATATGACCCAGCAATTCCACTGCTGGATACATTATCTGAAAGAAACAAAAACATTAATTCCAAAGAATACAAGCACTCCAATGTTCATAGCTACATTATTTACAAACGTCAAGATATGGAAGCAATCTAAGAGTCCATCAACAGGTGAATGGATAAAGAAGTTGAGGTGTATATATACAATGGACTATCGCTCAGTCATAAAAAGAATAAAATATTGCCATTTGCAACCACATGGATGGACCTGGGAGATATTATGCTAAGTGAAGTAAGTCAGACCGAGAAAGACAAATACTGTATGACATCACTTATCCATGGAATCTAAAAAATACAACAAACTAGTGATATAACCAAAAAGAGAAACAGAATCACAGATATAGAGAACAAATTTGTGGTTACCAGTGGGGAAAGGAAAGGCAAGAGGGGCCATATAGGAATAGGGGATTACGAGGAACTAACTATCACGTATAAAATAAGCTACCAGGATATATTGTACAACACAGGGAATACAGCAAGGATCCTGTAATAATTATGAATGGAGTATAACCTTTAAAAATTGTGAATCACTATACTGCACACTTACAACATATAATATTGTGCATCAACTATACTTCAATTTTAAAAATTTAATAAGGCAAGACTATCAAAACCTTCAAAAATAAATTAAAAAAAGAATCATCTTACCGATTTTTGCTGTTCAAACATAAGTTTTTTATAGAAGAGATGGAACTGTTCAAAGCTGAGTTCATCCTTGTGCGCGCCTATTTCCTGTAAATATAAAAAAAAAAGTGACCACACAATTTTTGGTGTCCACCACAAGAATGCCTCCTCCCTCTTCACAGAAATAGCAGGGCCTTTCTACAACACTGGCTAAAATCAAACTTACATTCTTCTGAACCCAGCTGTCTACAAGTTTCCTGATTTATCTGCCTGGAAAACATACCCACAAGGGACCCCAGGTAAGAGCCTTCCCGTGATTCTGAAAAAGGGAAGAGTCTCAGCCAGAATTCCAAGGGTCATAAGGCAGAAGTCCTCCTATTGGGGGCAAAAGACACTTTCAAATCTAGACACGTAGGATATGTACATATAGGTCATTTTTTAAATAATAAGAAAATGAACCAAGCCTTTGGAGTTACAGAGCTCAACTCCAGTCAAGACTTGTCCCCTGTGCTTAATGGCTTTGGGCAATTCACTTGACCCATGTAGATCCTTAGTTTCTTCATCTATAAAAGGAGAGAACCACCCCTACCCTCCTCGGACTCCCCTGAAACTGCATCAGATTACATCTTCATAGCTCCTGCCTAGTAAAGGCTGGATAAAGAACAAAACTCCAGTTACGTGGTGGTCAACAGTAAGCGCTTCTCCCATCTCTCGTCCCTTCTGTCAATCTCCACCCTTCTCTGGTTTTGCCTTCTTGGGTCAGTTGGAATGATGAGGGCAGGCCAAAAGGCAGCTTGAGGAGCAATAAAGCGGGTTAATTCTTCCAGGAGCCCACTGGTACCAAAATGAGTGAGCTCTTTCAGAGGATCCCTGCGACTAGGGCTGCCATTGGCATGGCCTCGCGAGTCCTCCAACTGGGACTACTGGGACAGAGTGTTTTTGGGCTCCCTGATGAGGGCCAGTTTCCCTCTGAGGACCAGAAATGCTACTCACGGATCATCTGTAGCCTCACACTGTTCAGAAGAGCCCCACCTGATCAACCTACCCCATCAATCATGCAGTGACTTTACCTGCCCCAGATCTACCAACAGTTTAATTACACAAGATCATAAACAAACGAAACGATAGGTGGCAGGAGGGATGGAGGGATGGGAGGATGGGTTGGAGGGAGGATGGGAGGGTGGAAGGAGGGAGGAAGGGGTGGGTGGGAGGGGGAGGAAGGGCAGAGAAGAGCCAACTCCGACAACTACATTATCAGGACTCGCATAAAAAATGCCACATCCCTGGCAACCCACGTAAGGAATCTTTCATAATGTTTTCCAAAAGAAACACATTTGTTCATATTGGTAAAAGGGGAACAGGCTGCGGATGGTGACGGAAAAGGAAAGGCGGACTGGCGGAAATGCTCCAGGTCAAGGAGCGCAGTAAACACGGTCTTGGTGGATGGCATCCTCTGCTAGGATTGAGAACAGGGTCCTGAGATCTTCATGCACCATCTCTCCGTCTGGACTAAGATGGATGAATCTGGAGGCGAAGGACTTTCTTGGGCACCATTCATCGGAGCTCAAAGGCACGTGGTAGCTTTCCCGTGAGAGGACCCCAGTAGCCCAGGGGTCACAAAATCGCCAGGCTGAGCTATGAAACTTACCACAAATTTATCTTTGAGGAACTTAGCGCTGCTCACTTTGAAGTTGACCAGGGGCAAGATGGCCTTCAACTCTCGGAGGCTGATGCTGAAAAAAGAGGGGAACCCCAGCTCTGTCAGCCTGGAAGCCTTTCAAGAGAAGAAGGTGGGCGACTCCCACCTCTATCAGAAGACCCGCCAAAAGCTGTCAGTGAGCGTTAACTGGGAACTGAGACCCCAGGTCCAAGGTTGGGGGTGACACCCGGGGTGTGAGGCTGGTCTCCACCCTTCAGGGATGGCTGTGGACACAGGTCACAGAGGAGAGTTACAGCACGGGCAGAAACAGCATCAGATGACCTTTGTAGATATGAACTGTCACAGAGGTTCAAACCAAGGTGATGTCACTGAAGGCCAGAGATGGGGAGGGAAAGGAGCCAACCTTATTTGAACACTATTATATGCCAGGCTGTCCTGTGTATCTCCAGGTAATAATGTTACCAAGCTCCTCACTATCCTGAACCCCTGACACCGTATGCATTCTCCACCCTCAGGATTCAGAACAGGCAATGGGGTGGGAGGCAGGGTACGCTGCTCAAGGCCAGAGCTGGTCTAACGATGCTATGAGGTGGGTGCCGCTATCATCCCCATGTTCCAGGTGAAGAAACTGAGGCTCAGAAAGGCTCGCTGCTAGTGCATAATGAAGGCAGACTCCCGTGATCCAGATCCTTGAGGCTGCAGAGCCAAGTGCCCAGCAGAGCGACACCGGGTGGTCTGGGGTTGGGGGGGGGGGGCCTTTGGTGCGGTCAGAGAAAACCGTTCTGTGTTCTTGAAGATATCATACCAGACTGGGGCTGTGCAGGCCAGGAAGGAAGTCTGCCTGGGCTGTGGGCAGAAAATGGCCCAGCTTCCCCCACACCATCTACTCGGCCTCTGCCAGCACAGCCAGAAGGAAGCAGCATGTTACACTCAGCAGCTACCCTTAGAGACAACCAAGTGGACTCCTGGCCGCTCCAGTGTCCCCACCTCCAGCATTCTTGTCTCCAATCTAATGGGTTCCCTAATATCAGAGACCTTTATGTGTCAGATGCTCCCCAACCGCCCACCACTCCAGGGCGGGCACCCAGGGCTTTCCCAGAGAGACACTGAGAGCAACTGCAAAGCCACTAGGGGGCCAGGTGGGGCTGGCCAGGCAGAGAAGCGAATGGGCTGGCTGAGACCCCTTCCTGACCCAGCCCTGGGGTGTCCGGGATGAAGGAAGAAGAGTGGCTGGGCTGGCGCTGCAAAAAGAGGCAGCAAGAGGGTTTGGCCAAGCTGGTGGCAGAGGGGCTCACCCACGACCAGGAGAGACATCAGACTCCCCTCGGGAAGCCAGAACTTTCAGGAAGAAACAGGACCAAGAACCATCCCACACCCAGGAACAAAGAGACTGGGGAGCTGGGAGCTAGTGCAGCTGCCTGGGGCTGGCGGAGAAAACACAGGGCCCGGGGCATAATGAGCACTGAGATATCCAACCCCACCTGCTCCCAAAGTCCCACCTTACAGGAGAGCAAATGAGCTCCCAGGTAAAGGCAGGGACCAGAGAGTGTCTTTGGGCTCCAGTGCAGGGACCCCATCACTCTACCCCCCCCACCGCCTGCACCTCTCCCCAGCTCCCCACTCTGGGCATCCGAACCTGCGCAGCAGGTGACCCTGAGCCAGGACTGGCACACAGACTCCCCAGCTGCTGGGGGGTAGGAAGCCAGCAGCTCTAACTTTACCCTCTCCCTGTCCAGGACTCGTCATCAGATAAAGGGAGTGCTTCAGCTGAGGTCACACCCAGCCCTCTGGCCTCAATTCAGGACAGCTCTGCAGGGCTGTCCCCGGAGCCCCTCGTGGGGTCAGGTGAGGCCACGATTGCCACTGCATCGAGGCCCAGCTCTTCCCGCTGCCTTCACTTCCACAGGTGTTGATCCGCTGCCTGCTCCCCAATAAGCTTCCTACACACAAACCCACATCTCAGATTATGTTTCCACAGTATCAACCGGTGACAGCGGGTTAGGAACCAGATCAATCCCTTTGGGGACCAATGACAAAAACGACCCCCCCCCCCACCATGGACACTAAACACTCATGGTACCTTCCCTCCTCAGCCTGGCACAGTCCCAGATTCTACAACACTGCACCCCGGGGCGGCCTTTACCAAATAACAGAGGAAACTGACCTGCCACCCCGAGGCTGGTAACGAACACCTCCACCACCCCCAGCTTCTTCTACCAATAACAAACATTTTTAGTGTTGACCAGTGAATACGTAGGCACCACCCAAGCACTGCTCACGTACGAATCCACTGAACACTCACACCAACCCTAGGAGGTAGGAAATACTATCTCTTTTACAGATTAGGAAGCTAAGACAAAGAGAAATTAAGTAGCTTACCCAAACTCACACAACCAACAAGTGTCAGGGCTGAGATTCAACCCTCAGCTCTGCCCAACACAATTTTCTACCATGATGGAAATGTTGTAGATCGGGGCTGGCTAATGCGGTAGCCACTACCGAGCATTTAAAATGTGGCTAGGGCGACCAAGGGACTGAATTTTTAATTTTTTACTTAATTTTAATTAATTTAGATTTATTAAATAGTCACACGTGGACAGTATAGCTCTAGAAGTTTCCTTCTCCAAGTAAGGTCCCGGGGCCCAGATTATCAGCATTAGCTGGGAATCTGTCGGAAATGCAAACTCGTGCTTCCCCTCCCAGACCAAGTGGAGCAGAATTTCTGCAGGACAGGCTGTGCACTTTGGTGGCTAAAGCCCCCCAGACGGCCCCGTGGGCTGGAGCCAGGACTCCTAGCCCTGAACAGCATGGAACCCCTATTTGCAATCCTGTTGAAGAAAGAACAGGACCACACACCTGCCTCCCACCCAAAAACCCGTCCCCTTCCGCCTTCTAAAGAACAGGAGGTGCACATTCATCTTATGCAAATTCAAGGTTATGTACCTGGGGCAAAGGGCAAGGTAGGAAAGAAATGGCCACAGAGACATCTGCTCCCAGCCCTTAGCACTGCCGCCCCCTCTGCAGGACTCGCCCTGAGGGATGCAATTCCAGGGACCCTCATGGAAGGTTGAGGGGCTTTCTCAAGGGGTATTTTGACTGCAGTTTTCAACTAATGCACTGACCTTGGGAACTAATTCCCATATAAAGAGGAAACTAAATGCTAAAGATTCAAAAAGGGGGAGGGGGTTCTGGAAATCTGCCCAAGATTAATGTTAAACATTCATGATTTTGACCCAGTCTCTCCAGGCCTGGCAATGTCAAAAGGAAAGTTTCCAACACAGACCGTTCTGTTTGCCCGACATCACATCTAGGAACGAAGAGGGAGGACTTTCATTCATCTGACAAACACAAGTAAGACTGAATCAGCCAGATCCCTGACCTCAAGGAGCCCCCAACAACGTGAACAGCAACAAGGCCAAGACCCAAAGAAAGCAGAGGCCATCTGCCAACAGGGACTCAATGTCCTGGCTCGAAGTCAAAAATCCTACAAAATCACCCCAAAAATGTTTCTCATGAGGGTCACTTCTTCCATTCACTTTGAATAACTCAGTGAAACTGTGAACGTAAGGAAAAACTGGACACAAACTAAATGACAAACAAAAGGCAACTTTTCAAGCCAAATGGCAAATCCCATTGGCTGGATGATAATGTAGGCATTACTCTTCCTGAAGCACTGCAACAAAATGTAAGAGTCTTACAGTTTAACGCCAGTGGAAATAGTCTGCCCCCCTTTCATGTGGGCTGGACTCAGTGATTTATTTCCAAATAATAGAGCAGAGGCAGATGGGGGGCCTTACAAAGGAAAAATCTGGAAGACAGCATCTTGGCCAGGTGGTCAAGGCTTACATCTCCACTGATAAGCCATGCTGAGAGCAGGCGCCCCTGGACATGAGGTGAAGGAAAAGACATCACCTCTGTGACATTCTTCCCAAACACCTACCACCTCAGGCTACCCTCAACTCCAGTCTAATCATGACAAAAATATGAGACCAACACAAATGGAGGGACAGTCTACAGAATACCTGAGACATATCAATGTCACGAAAGACAAGGGAAGAAGAGAAACTGTCACAGCCCAGAGGAGACCAAAGGGACAGAACAATGAAGTGCAATGTGGGGTCCTGGGTTGGACCCCAGACCAGGGGAAGGACACTGGCGGGAAAAAAAAGTGAACACCCAATAAAGTCTAGGGTTTACTCAACAGTCATGAAGCCAAGGTGGTTTCTAAATTTTAACAAATATACCATGGTCATGAATGGCGTGAACCTTAGGGAAAACTGGCAAAGAGGCAGATGGGAACTCTGTGCTGTGTTGGCAACCTTTCTCTAAATTATTCCAAAATTTTAAAATTATTTAAAGAACAGGATATAAGATCATATGTATGGTAAGATTTTAATAAAGTAAAATGAAGAACAACATTGAGGATGAAAATCTACCCAAAAACACTGTAGCCAGAGTTAATGGTGCTGACCATTTAATGTCAAATTCATATAAATTTTGTCTGGTTTTCAGTATTTCCAAAGTTTTCTATAATGAACATGAGTTACTTTTATAATTTAAAAAAAAGGTAGCAATAAATAGAAGTGGAAAAATAAACAATAAAATGTTGTGAAACACCTAGTCCAGGGTCAGTACTTGGAAGGAGATATAAGAATTAAAATCACAAGGTGAAATTTTTAAACGGGCAAAGGACATAAACATTTCTCCAAAGAAGATATACAAACAGGAAAAAGCACATGAAAAGATGCTCCGCATCAGGAGGCATTAGGAAAACACGGATCAAAACCAAAATGAGATACTACTTACCACCCACTGGGATGGCAGGAAGGAAGGAAGGGAGGGAGGGAGGAAGGAAGGAAGGAAGAAGTGTTGGCAAGAAGGTGGTGAAAAAATGGAATCCTTGCTGCACTGCTTGGTGGGAATATAAAATAGTTGCAACTGTTGTGGAAAACAGTAGGCAGTTCATTAAAAAATTAAACAGTATTACCATCTCATCCTGCAATTCCATTCCTGAGTAAGGCACGAAGGAAGTGAAAGCAGGGACTCGAAACCCACGTTCACGGAAACAATACTTAGAAACAGCCGAAAGATGGAAGCACTTGGAGCAAGAGTTCCCTGACAGACGGATGAATAGACACGATGTGGTAGAGGGACACATGGAATATTATTTGGTCTTAAAGAGAAAGGAACTTCTGGGGGGAGGGTAGAGCACATGCTTAACATGCATGAGGTCCTGGGTTCAATCTCAGTACCTCCTCTAAAAATAAATAAGTAAATAAATAAACCTAATCCCTCCCCAAAAGAAAACTTAAAAAAAAAAAAAAGAAAGGAACTTCTGATGCATGCTACAGTGACATGGATGACCCTTGGAGACATTATGCTCAGTGAAACAAGCCAGTCACAAAAAGACAAATATGGCACCATTCCACGCATATGCAGCACCCAGAGTCATCATACAGACAGAAAGTAGAAGAGAGGTTACCAGTGGCTGGGAGGAGCGGGAAATGGGACTCAGAGTTTAATGGGTACAGAGTTTCAGTTTTGCAAGATGAGAAGAGTCCTGGAGATGGACGGTGACAACAGTACAACAACAAGAAGGCACTTAATTTCACAGACGTGCACACTTAAAAGGACACAAATGAACTTACAAAACAGAGACAGACTCACAGACATAGAAAACAAACATGGTTACCGGGGGGGAGTGGGGGTGGGGAGGGATCAACTGGGAGTTCGAGATTAGCAGATACTAACTACTATATATAAAACAGATACATAAGGTCCTACTGTATAGCACAGGGGACTACATTCAATACCTTGTAATAGCCTATAATGAAATGAATATGAAAAGGAAGATATATATGTATAACTGAATCACTATGCTGTACACAAGACATGAATACAACATTGTAAACTGACTATACTTCAATTAAAAAACTAGCAGTGTACACTTCAAATGGTAAGTTTGATGTTATGTCTATCTAAGCATAATGAAACAAATTAAATAAAGAGTTTTAGGTCACAGGTCAGGGTGGGGAAGGGAAGATTTCGGCCTTTTAACAGCTTCCAAGAGCACATTACAAAAAAAAAAAAAGGCAGCATCAAGTAGTGACGAATGAGCCACAGCTGCCCAGCTGGGCTGCTGTGAACAAGTGATCTAACCTCTCTTGGCCTCAGTGTCCCCAGAAAATGGACCAGAGGGTGCCAAGCTCGCCAGTCTGAGAGCATCCTTTCCATAAGCTTCTCCCAATTCCACAAGCACAGAAAGCACTCAGAACAGCGGCTGCTGCAAAGCAAATTCCCGACCAGTGCCATCTGCTGCCGTTTTGCCTCTCAAGAGGCTAAAAGATGAAACATGCACTCAGGCCAGGAAAACCCCGGGAGCAGAGACTGCCCAAGTCAGGCCAGCCCACAGCCTGCCTCCTGTCCCCAGAGCCTTTCCTTTGCTGCTGTGGCTCCTTTGTTTTCCTTCAGGAAACGCAATTCATGTGGGCGACAGGAAAGGAGGGGAACTGGCAGAACAGAAGTCAATGGCCCTTTCATTGGCACCTTGGTCAAAGTTTCTCTGGAAAACTCCCTCCGGACCTCCAGAACCACGGGAAAGGTGGGATCTGCCGTGTGTTGACAGAGCAGCAGAGCTCTGCCCACTGGGAGGGAGGTCAGGGGCAGAAGGGTGGGCAAGGAACTAGGAATCCAGGCCAGAGCCAGACTTGCTCTCTACTGAAGGTTCTGGAAAGGATTTCTTTATGGAAGGCGTGCAAGAATCCATTCTGAGCCAGGGGGAGGCTTCCGTTTCTTAACAACAGAAGATGGAGAAGCAGGCTTCGGAACCAAATCAACAACACCAGCCCTACCGCGTGGAGAGAGGGCCCGGGGGCTCCCTCTGTCATCCCTGGGCCAACCTCAGCTGTGAATCATCCCAAAGCCACGGAGAAAGGAAACAGTCATAAGGGCTCCACCTCTGAGGGTGAAAGAGACCAGTGCGTACAAAATCCTCCAACTACAGGACCTCGCTGGATCTATCTCCAGAGCATGGGGGCAAAGCCCAGGGTGTGGGACACAGTGAATGCTGGCTGCAAGGAGGAGGGAGGGAAAGCAGACGGACAGCTCACGCACAAAGCTGCTGGCCAACCTCACAGTATTACTGAACTTTCACCACTCCATGGTTACCGTGTGCAGATCATCCCATGGGGCGTGTATGGAAGAGACCACAGAGGCTCTGAAAACAACAAGTGATGGGGGACAGTGGCGTGACACCAAACTTCTTAGAGATGGAAAGACTTTCAGGAACAAGAGGGGAGAGTTGCAGAGGCAACCTGTTGCCTCACGTATGATGCTGACCCCTCTTAATAGAGAGTGGAAGGAAGAAAAGACATTTCAAAATTTTAAAAGAAGTCTGATAGGAGGCTAAAATGATATAGTGATTGTCAAGTGTATAGCACAGTGCCTGGCATGCTGAGTGCTTGATAAATGGTGGTTTTTATTGTTACATTATTAGCAAGAACTGGATCATAACCTAAAAAAATGGGGGGAAGGTATAGCTCAGTGGTAGAGTGTGTGCTTAGCATGCATGAGGTCCTGGGTTCAATCAATATAGTTAAAAATAAACAAATAAAAATTAATTTTAAAAAATCGATGAGAGAATGTTCAGCCTCTCCATAAATAAAGAAATGAAAATGTAAGCAAAAATCTACTGCTGCCTTTCACCCATCAGGTTAATAAAGGTCAAAGTCCAGTGATACAAGGAAATGAGTGCCCTCATGCACCACTGGTAGAAATGGAAATTGCTACTACCTCTTTCAAAATAGTTTAGACCAGACGACGCTTGGCTGCCAGTATTTCTCTTCTAGGAATTCATCTGGCTCGTATCCTCATTACACATGTTTACAAAAAGGGAGACCCGAAGGTTTTCATAGTAGCATTATTCTCCATGATAATAAAGGACCAGGAACAGCTTTATGTCTATCAAGAAAGAAATGATTTTGCCTCAATAAGCAAATCACCCTGCACCCATACAAGGATAAACTGTGTTTGTTACAAAAATGTCTGGCACAGAGTGCTGTGTGTGCCAAAAGGGAACCACTCCAAGATGAACTGTTCAGAGAACTGGTTGAGGACACTGAATTAGACGTTATCACATTGCCTGTCTCACGTCTGCCCAGTCCTTACGAACATCACAATTTAACTTGGATTACTTCTTTAGACTCAATCTCTCTCCCACCACGAAGTAAGGGCAGGCGCCAAGGGGATCCCGTTTCTCCCCAGAACACAAGAGCTCAAATGTGAAGGCCTCAAAGACGCAGTCCAAATGCTCCATGGCAGAGAAGTCATCTCTGCAGATGGGTTGGAATTTTCCACTGCGATGTGACCACCCACCGTGGGTGAAGGTTTTGTTACCATGACCCCCAGCACCAAGCATAGTGTCTGGCACCTGGTAAGTCCAATCTGACTTCATGAGGACCTTCCCACAGCACCAAACACACTCCAGTCCCCTTGGAATGTTTAAAGAAAGAATGAACGTTGGAATCCAAAACGATGCAGGAAAAAAACCACAAAAATGTGAACGAATCTTACCTGTTTCTCCTGGTTTGATCCACAGAATAAATCTGTTTTCTCAGCCAACTGGGAAGAGAGTTAAGGGAAAAAAAGAGAGAGAGAGGCAGAGAAACAAAGTTAGAAAACAGCACATGTCTAAGTGAGTTCCACAGGGTAGCACAATGGAAACAAGAAACGAAAAGGAAGGTTTCCCAATTAACTCGGGCAGCATGGGAAGAGCAGTTTCTCCTCGTGGTTGAAATGTCCAAGCTGAGCCACGGGGCCCCTTCAGCTCAGGCTGGCACTCCTTCAACTGGCACTTCCCTCTGACAGTATCTGTTAATCCCTCAAAAGCTGGTAAGAAAAACGGTGGCTATCAGAGGGCTCTGGTTTGCTGGAGGGACAGTAATTCCGACATCAGTCCCCTCAGACATGCATATCGAGGAGACAGTCCCAAGAAGGCCCTCAGGAAGCCAAGAGGGAGTGGCAGGTGGGAAATCCCGGACCTCAAGTCCAACATCCTTCGAACCATCAGCCTTACCCTTTCTTAAATCCTTTAAGAAACAAGACTCTGGTCCCCTCTCCAACACACCAGTGAGAGTTTCTGTCTCAGTTCCAATGCATTCCTCACCCAAGCAGGCCAAGGCCAAGGCCCAGCACTGAGAAAGGCTCTTCTGTGAGACACTGGGGAGTCCACAGCCACTACTGGGAACCTACTGCATACAGGACACTCAGTGAGCCTCCAAGATGAAATGGCCCCTTTTTCCTTCTTTTGCCATATTGGGTAAAGGGAGAAGGATGAATGCCTGAGCGAGTGAATACAGAGATTAACAAGCAAAGCCATTACCTCTCAATGATGGTGGGTGTGGACGCGCTCATCACTTCCTGGTGTAAGATCTTCAAGCCAGAGAGCCACTTAGTTGCATCTTCCTTAGAGTCAGCTGGAGAGACAGGCCAATGGAAATGCTGTGTTACTCCCTGAAGACTTCTGCTTAGAGACCCCAGCCCCACCTCCCCAGCCCCACACAGACATGGGCGTGGGAGGAGCCTGTGCTGGTCTCTAGGACTTGCTTTTTGTCTAAGATGAGGTCATGGTGAGCCTACTGCAGGAGTGACAAGTGGGCAACTTTTTAAAAAGAGGTTTCACTTTAGTCCTACATTAATGAACAAGAGGCAGGACCTGGGATAACTTGGACCAGAATCCTGGGCAGCCCTCAGCATTTCTCCCATTTCCAGGCAAGGCCAGAGAAAGGAGTGGAACTGAGGCGATGCTGATGCCTGGGCAGGAAGGGGCAACAAGTCGTTAAGAGCTCCGCATCATCACCAAGTCCCAGTGCACCACTTCAGGGCTGTGTGACATTCAACTGCTTACTTAACCACTCTGTGCCTCATTTCCACATCGGTAAAACGGAGCTGGCAATGCGAACACCTGATCCAGTTATTAAACATGTCCAAAC
This sequence comes from Camelus ferus, assembly GCF_009834535.1. Classification (NCBI taxonomy): domain Eukaryota; kingdom Metazoa; phylum Chordata; class Mammalia; order Artiodactyla; family Camelidae; genus Camelus; species Camelus ferus. The sequence goes on along the minus strand of NC_045704.1, from coordinate 54,775,238 downwards.
CTCCAGGGACCCTGTCAGTGGGGACAAGAGCATACCAGGGTTTCTGCTCTCACTCTTCCTGGGCGAATGAGAAGAAAACTGAGGCTCAGAAGGGTTACAGAGCCAGTAAGTGAGAAGCTGTGATATGAATCCAGGTCTTGCCTATCTCTATACCTGACCTTGAATTCCAGGGCTCTGGAAGAGGGACCCCAGAGTGGGACAGACATCAAGCTGGCATCCTGGGCTCCACCTTTTGCTTGGGCTCTCATGACTTCTCTACCAAGAACAGTAGCCAAGCCTCAGCCTGCCGGGGGGCTAAGTGGACACAGCTATGAAGGTTCATGGTCATGGACCCCTCTGCCACCTGCCACACAACATCTATCAGACATTCACCCATCACTTCCCACAGCTTGCTGTTTCCCCTCTCCAAGCCCTTGCGCATACAGCACCCTCCCACTGGACCATCCTCCCTCTTTCCTCCCAACTCCTACTGATGCCTCAAAACCCAGTTTAAAAGTCACCTCCTCTGCAAAGACTTCCTTAGAACTAGGCACTCTGTATTCTTAGAGTATGCTGTAATACGTACTGACTACAGCTCTTATCTAACTTCTGGTCCATATGTCTGTCTCCTCAAGTAGACTGTGAGCTCCTTAAAGGCAGCAGTTGGGTCTTAGACTTCTTTATAGCCCCACTGACATCTAGCACAACCCAGCACAGAGCATATGCTCAAAAGATGCCTGATGAAAGAATGAATGAGAAATTAAACCAATGAGAGCCCTCTGACCCTAAATTCAATGTCCCTAATGCTAGTCAGCTTTCATAGTTCCCCCCTCTTTGGTCTACTTTTAATGGTATTTATTTTCTCTCTTGTCAATCATGATTGTTCACATGATTCACTGTATTGGACAGAAAATGTAACCTGACTTCAGCTTTTGGCACGAGTTGGGCAGGCTCTTAACATAATGGTTTCAATATCCCAGTGAGGTCAGTGTTACCAGTATTCCCATTTCACAGCTGAGCAAACTGCAGCTCAGAGAGGCTGAGTAGGTACAAAAGTCACAGAGCAAGAAAGAAGCAGGGTTACTATTCAAAACCACGGGGCCCCAAACACACAAGAGTGGGTGAGAAAGTGTGAGCATCCCACCAGAGAACTTTCTAGGAAGGAACTTGAGACACAGGGAGGGAGAAAAGCACACATTACGCACCCACCTGCTAAGCTGAGTGTGCTGAGGATGAACTGGGTGCCGTAAAAGATGGAAAAGCAGCAGTCTTCCTTCTGGCGGACTGCCTTCGCACGCTCGAAATCTTTGGAGTTCTTCCCCGGGCGGATTTCCTTTATCTCCATAATGTCCACTGGAAGGAGATACACAGGAGCCCATTAGCAGCTGGAGTTCCCCGGGGACACAGCCACGCGCCTGCGCCCCAGACACTCGCAGCCCAGCAAAGCCAAGCTGACCCAGCCCCTCAGCCCTGCTCGACTGCCAGGATTCTGCGTAAATAAATGCAAGGCTTGTTGTTTTAAGCCACAAAGTATTGGGATAGTTGTTGTCCAGCAACAGATAACAGGAAAAGGACAAACCCATCCTCCCTAGAACCCCCGCTGCCCACGACTATCAGGCCTGGATGTCCACTGGATCTAAGGGTGACCCCTACCCCCACAGGGTGGCCACCTGACGCAAGGGCGACCCCTTCTCCCAAAGGATGGCCACCGGATGCAAAGGAGACTCCCTCCCTCCCTCCCTGCTATAGGACGGCCAAGGAACAATGGACTGTCACAAAGAGCCAACACCATCAATCCTTTCTTCTGTCAAAAAAGTATCTTTTCCTGGGATGGACCCATTCCATGTGCCCTCCTCACCTCCCATCACAAGCTAAAGGAGGGGTTGAGGGTCTCAGAAATGACCACAGTATCCCACACCCGGCACAGTGATGGGTTCAGGGATGAGCACATGTCCTAACCTGGACCCATCAGCATCCTCCGGGGACTTATGTGGACAGAGCTGTTCATAAAATTTCACCTACTGCTGCTATTGCCAGGCTGGCAGCCCTTGGGTCCATTCGAGCTTGAAGCCACTTCTGCCCTGGAGCACCCTTCTTACATGACCCAATAAATTCTCTTTTTGGCTTTGGTTAGTAAGAAATGAGTTTCTGTCACTTGCAACCATAAGAGTCCCGGGATATATATGTCTATCCTTGCATTGAACAGAGAAACAGGAAGGTATTCCTGGAAATGAGAGGGTAGGGAAGGAGCCCTCAGCTTCAACTTGGGATCAAGGAAGCAAACAGACCCCAGCGTAGACAAATGAACAAAGGTATTTTACAGTCAGCGTTGAAAGAACAGGAAAGGTTCATGGCTATACACACGTAAAAACAGAAGGCAGAGACAGAGAATTATACTAGGAAAGGAAGAAGGCAGATTGAACTAAAAGCTTTCTGCTTTCTTACCATGGGTCTGACTGGACTGAAAACAGTTCAGGGAACTAGACTCATGAAGTAAAGTGAAAAGACTTTAAAATCAACAGTGTGCATTCTATACCCTGTGTGTGGTGGTGGTTACACACATCTACTCATGTGATAAAATTCCATAAAACTATACACCAAAACAAAAACACAAATTAAGTGCACATAAAAAATGGTGAAAACTAATTAAGGCCTGTAGTTTAATAATATTTTACCAGTGTTCATTTCCTGGGTTTGGTAACTATGGTTATCAGCGATGTTATCACCGGGGGAAGCTGGATGAATGGTACACAGAAACGTGGGACTATTTTTGGAATGCTTGCACGAGTCTAAAATTGTTTCAAATTAAAAAGTTTTTTTAAATGTCTTATCTGCAAATCTCAAACTCCCAACTTATTCCTTCCCACCCCCTTACCCCCTTGGTAACCATAAGTTCATTTTGTGTCTGTGAGTCTGTTTCTGTTTTGTAAATAAGTTCATTTCTGTCTTTTTTCTTTTTCAGATTCCACATGTGAGTGATAACATATGGTATTTTTCTTTCTCTTTCTGGCTTACTTCACTTAGAATGACATTCTCTAGGTCCATCCACGTTGCTACAAATGGCATTATTTTATTATTTTTATGGCTGAGTAATATTCCATTGTATACTAACTACTGTATGTAAAAGTAGATAAATAGCAAGTCTCTTCAGTGTAGCACAGGGAACTATGTTTAATATTTTGTAGTAACCTATAATGAAAACGAACATGAAAACAGATATATATATACATATATGTGTGTGTGTGTGTGTGTGTGTGTGTGTGTGTGTGTGTATGTATGTATATGTATGACTGAAACACTATACTGTAACCAGAAATTAACACAACACTTTAAGCAGACTATACTTCAATTAAAAAAAAAAAACATCAATTATGGGTGGCCCTATTATTGAGAGGGTCTCTAAACCTTGGGGTACAGAGTATCCCCACTCTTCATCGAATCCTGAAATCTAGGAATCTTTTATCTTCACTACTCAAAAACTAACAACAAAACAGAAACATTGCATGCCCTGAAGTTCACAACCTTCTGCAAGATTATCTAAGAACATTAACAGTATTAAAGTTTATTCTCAGAAATTACTTACTTACTCACCCAGCAGACTGCCAGTCAAGAGTCTAGTGACTTTAAGCAAATACTCTCTTTTTCCCTAGCCAGTCAATAATGATTCTCTAATCATTCTCTTTCCCCATGAAATATCTCCAGGAGGGAATCTCTGAATTGGCCTGTGAGCTTTTTCTCTTACAGCAAAAATTATAATAAAAATTTGACACATACGTAACTAAAGAAGAAAGCTCAGATACTGTAACACCATCTTCAGGCACTCACCACGTCTTCTCAACTCTACTTTCTAAAATGCTCTTGAATCTGTCGACTTCTATCCATTCCCAGGGCTGATGCCATAATCCAAGCCACCGGTACCTCCTGCTTGGTCTTCTGAAATAGCCAGAAGCTATTACCCCCAAAGTCGTCTTTACAAAGGACAGGCACGCCCATGCCACACTCGGGCTTCAAGCCTGCTGGTGGTATCCCTGTGCTGTTAGGACCAAGAACCAAGGCCCAGCGCTGACCTCGCCAACCCCATCTGGACCTGGATCAACTGCGCATCCTCACTGCCCAAGCTCCAGCCTCACTGGCGAATGGATCCTGCTCACTCATCCACAGGACATCAGCATGTGCTGCTGGCTCTACTGGGAATGCTCTCGGCATGTTTAGCTAAGAGTTCTCCCTTCCAGTTTCAGCTCAGTCACCACCAGACTCACAGAAAATCTTCCCCCTCCTGCTGTTATACACCCCAAGTCCCTCTCTCCAGTAACACTGAACAGGCAAGTGCTTAGAGGTGTGAATCGTGGATTCATAGCTCTTTTCCAAAATTGTGCATCTTTCCGGAGCACTGTATCCCCACCCCTAGCAGAGCAACTGGTACACAGGGGACCCAATAAATAGCTTTTGAAAGCGGAAGGAGACAGAGAGAGGGGGACACAGACAGGGACAGAACCGGGGATGAACACACAGAAACGGAGACACCCAAACAAGGTAAAAGAAGGACAGAGACAATCAGATATGAAGAGAAGAAAAACCACCCAGACAAGGAGGGGGAGATGCAATCACACAACAAAGTCAGAGAGAAACATGGGAGGTCAGAATGAAATGGCAATACCTGCTCTGAAGATGCAGGCAGCCCTGACCATCCCTACACTACCTTCTGCTTCAGCACAAGCTAGTATCCTTCGGAGGCCAGCCCTGTCCCAGGACAGGGCCACAGGCATCTACCCCCATCAGCGAAGACAGGTGGCCTCTATTATGTCACTGTGACCACTTCCTCCTTTCTTCTCCCCAAATAAGTACTGGCCTATTCATCATACTTCTGAAAAGACTATGCTTTTGGCACTGGATTGCCTTTGTTCTCTGTCAAAGATCAGTTGACTGTTTGTGTGGGTCGATTTCTGGGCTCTCTGCTCTGTTCCCTTGATCTGGCTATCTATTATTTCACCCATATCTCACTGTGTGAAGACAGCAAGTCTCAAAGGGAGGCAGCATCCTCCTCTGACTTTGTTCTTCTTCAGTTTGCACTGGCTGTTTTGGGTGTTTTTCCTCTCCATGTAAAGTTTAGGATTGTCAGATTGTCAATACCTACAGAAGAGCTTGCTGGGATATTGATCGGGATTATGTTGACCGTAGACGAAGTTGGGAAGAACTCACATGTTGAGTCTTTCTATCCATAGAGTATTTATTCATCATACTTTTTAACCATCAGCCAGACATTCTGCTGGATATACTCAGTCCTGGCCCCCAAGGGTCTTACAGACACATCAGCTTCATCCATGAGAATAAAAATCAAGGCAATACTAACCATGTAAAACTCTTCCGAGCACGTTCTATATGCAGGGATCACACCAGGGAAGTGAGTCTCACGGAGGCAGGGAGGCTGGCCTCTTGATCTCCCTGCCTCCAGCAGCTGGGAGAGAAGTGCACTGCCCTAGTAATGAGATCCAGGTGGGGCAAGACAGCACCCCTATACCGACTCATCAACTCTCATAACCACACTGTGAGGCAGGTACCACGACTCCGTATTACACAGATGGAGAGACAGGCATGGAGAGGTGAAGGACCTTGGCCAGAGTCATGAGCCAGCAAGTGGGAGCACCAGGATTTGAACCTCCATTTGTTCCCCAAGGTCAAGCAAGTGACTCTGAGAAGCCACAACAGGATAGGCAGCCCTCTTCCCACCACGCTCTGCCAGCAAGTACCACCACACGTGCACACACAGCTGCCTCCTGCCCAAATCGGACGTCATTTAAGTGACTTCTCCTCAACACCCTGTCCTTCTCCACTTCCCCGCACTGTTATTTTTGTCTGTGCTGTGAAGTGCCTCACCAGCACCAAGTGTATTTACGGCTTAATCTGTTTACCTGCAGATCTGCTCTCTCCTCTAAGCCCCAGGAGAACAGGGGTCCTGCCCATCCTGTTCAAAACGGGACCCTCACAGATGGAGTCAACAGAACCTGGCTCAGAGCAGAAACGCAGATATTCGTGGAATAAATGATTAGGCTTCTTGGGTGTCTTGGTTTGGCTTCCCCCAGAAGCTGACCCTGAGACAAGGATTTGAGCACACACTGTTTATTTGGGAGCTGATCCCAAGAAACACCAGCAGAGGAGCAGGGAAATGAGACAGAATAGGGGAGAAGCTGACAAGGAGGTTGCTATGTTATCAAGCTGGTACCCCATGGCCACCTGGAGCTGATGCCATGGGATCTGGGAGTCCCTCAGAGTCTGCCCCACCAAGAAGCAAGGGAGCTGCAGTATTTATCCCTCAACCCCCATCTGCTCCTGGTTGGGGGCTGCTTCTGGGGGCCTTAACTCCCCAGGCCTCAGGCAGAGGGCCACACTGTTCACAGCAGAGTGCCTTCAGCCTGCAGAAGTGAATGCTATGGTGTCAGTGTCAGCCCACAGCATCCTCTCCTGTGTTACATCACTGATCGAGTAGTTTCTGTGCTACACCCAGGGGATGCAGGGATCAGATATTCGAGAGGTCAAAATCCCAGTATCTCTCTGGCTCAGGCAGAACACTAGTGGATGCAGACAAGTCCTAGTTACTGAAGAGAAGAGCATCCCTGGGCTCCCCCGGGGGAGCCGCTATCTGGAGACGAGATAAGATGTTACTGCCCCTGTACATTCTGTGCCCCCAAAGGTACCCTGGGTCAGCAGATGGTTCTGGAATTACAGGTACCATTGCACCCTCTCGCTCACTCCTTTTTAATATGACAGCTTTATTAAGACAGAGTTCACATGCCACACAAGTCATCCACTTTAAGCGTACAATTCAGTGGCTTTTAAAAGATGCACAGATTTCAGCCACCACCACCAGAATCAATGTTAGAACATTTTCATCACCACAGAAAGAAATTTTTGAGCCTCCACACTCCCCTCTCAAGCCCACACCAGCCCCTAGAAACCACTCATCTGCTTTTTGTATAGATTTGCCTATTTTAGACATCTCATATCGAGGGAATCACACAATACATGGTCTTTGGTGTCTGGCTTTTTCCATGCAGATTCCTTTTCATGGCTGAGTAAGATTCCACTGTGTGGACAGACCACATCTGGTTTATCCTTTCATCCACTGATGGACATTCAGGTTGCTTCCACCTTGTAGCTCCTGCAAATAGTGCAGTGATGAACATTTGCATACAAGTTTTTTTTTTGAACACCTGTTTTCAATTATCTCAGGTTTCTTATAGGAGTAGAAACTGGTGCTCTACTGACTACACCCTCAGGGCTGCAGGTGTAATGATGAGGTGACCCCTTCATGCCATGCAGCTGACCAACCACCAACCTGAGCCGGAAAAGTCACTCGTGCATAGGTGGAAAGTCACTGCTGGCCCTAAGCTTGTGGCTGGGCCTCCGTGAGCCACCACTAAGCCCTTCACAGCTGTCACCACTTTCCAGGCCTTCTGGGCCAGCAGGGGCCACCTTCAGAAACACAGAGTTGCCCACAGTCTGCCCATCCCGTTGATTATCAGGAGTCCCAGGAAGTCAGAAAGGAAATCCCTGAGCAGTAGGAGTGGTTTTCTATTTGGTAATTGGCAGAGTCTGCGGGGCCTGGTGGGCGTTTTTTTGACATGATCTCACACCTCCTGGAGGCACCTTGTGGAAGCATGGTCCCACTAATTTTTAACTAATAAAGTTGTAGTAACTCTTACGCACTTGTTACATATTTTTAAAAAATTTTTTTATTGAAGTATAGTTGATTTACAATGTTGTGTTAGTTTCTGCTGTACAGCATAGTGATTCAGTCATATATACATATATTATTTTTCATATTCTTTTAAATTATAGGTTATTACATGCTACTGAATATAGCTTCCTGTGCTAGAGTAGGAACTTGTTGTTTATCTATTTTATATATAATAGTCTGTATCTGCTACTCCCAAACTCCTAATTTTTATCCCTCCCTCCTTTCTTCTTCAGTAACTATAAGTTTGTTTCCCATGTCTGTAGTCTGTTTCTGTTTTGTAAGCAAGTTCATTGGTGCCATTTTTTCAGATTCCACATATAAGTAGTATCATATGATATTTGTCTTTCTCTGTCTGACTTACTTCACTAAGAACGATCATCTCAGGTCCATCCATGTTGCTACAAATGGCATTATTTCATTCTTTTTTATGGCTGAGTAGTATTCCTGTGTGTGTGTGTGCGCACGTGCGCGTGTGTGACTCCAATCACCTATTGATGGACATTCAGGTTACCTCCATGTCTTGGCTAATAAATAGTGCTGCTATGTACATTGGGGTGCATGTATCTTCTCACATTAGAGTCTTCTCTGGATATATGCCCAGGAGTGGGATTGCTGGTCAGCTATTATTTTTTAAATTATTAATACAACTAACTAAGGATGGATTCATATAAGGCACAAGAAAAAACAGTCTCTCAATTTATCTTTTGGGGAAATTGAAGAGGCAAATCCATACGTACTGATGTGGAAAAACTCCCCACCAGCTTACATGAGGAGGATACCAGACTTATGTGCCTGCATCTGTGCATGTGTGGGTCCACATGTATGTACACTTATGTGCACCCACATATTGTATACACGTGCCTGTTGCTATTTGAATTCTCACTATCTGAATATCTACAATAACCTGCAAACATTTTTTACTTGAAATGTACCACCCAGATCACACGCCTGCTGTAGGAATACAGGAAGCTCATGTGCAGGCACCAGTGAAAACATTAGCGTGTTATCAGACTGCATCAGGGAGGAACACATCCCATGCTCTCGGTGCTGAAAATCATCAGGCACTAAACCTAGTGTCCTGCCCACTCTGAGTCCTAGTGTTTACTTCCAACCAGCGAACTACCAACTGGAGTCCAATTCAGATGATATCTTTAGTATTTTTAACAGATGACTTCATTGTCATTTCTGTTAAGTTACAAAGTAGTCATAGGGCAGAAAAAAAAAAGTCAAAATCCAGAACCCATACTGTATACTGTCATAGGCACTAGTAAAGTTAAGTTCAGTAAAGCATCAAATAATTAGGTATTTGTTGCTGTCAATGATTTGTATTCTTAAAGAAATATCGGAGAGGTTTGCTTCTAGCTGTTTAAGGGTGTTAAGCAATACTGGGGAAACTGGCTGGGTTTTTTCAATCTGTTAGTAACATACCACCACTTGTATCCATGTAATATGACCTAATATTCTGCTGTCCAGAGAAAGATGCTCTCCATCGTGTTTTCAGGAATGCATTAGGCTCAGCTAAGGAGGGACGACTACATTTGTACATATGCACGTATGTGGGTAAAAGCATGAGAAAAGGTTAAAAAAAAAGAGAAAGAGAGAGAGGTTCCCACCAATGTGCTGACAATAAGGGTTGCTGGTGGGAAGGTGGTGGGTAAATGGTGGCAAGGGTAGTCTGATCTGCATCAGCTGAATTTCTGCCAAGGACACAGAGTCCATAAGACAAGTGACTTTATTTTCACCACTGGCTCTGGTGGCCAGAGCTCAGGCCAAACACGCTCGTGCGGTCAGGCTCTGGAGCTGGGCTTCCTGCTTGAAGAAGTGAGATAACACAGCCACAGCAGTGAGGTCTTGTCTCTGCACACCCCCTTCCCGGCATCACCTCGAGTCTTCCCCAGGTCCGGTCACCCCTCCCACCACCGTCCCCACCCACTGCCCACAGATGCACACTTGGGGTTTTCTGCCCCCTTTGCCGATTGTCCCCATGACCCTGTTCTTCAACTCTTGTTTCCTTCCTCCTCCCACTCTTGATTCTGGGCTGCTCTCAGGTGGCCCCCTCATACTTGGAACATTTTCTTACCCTGACGCCAAGCACGCAGCCTTTTCCCGAGTCTCCTCACTCCACCTTAAGGGGTGCCACCTGCCAAAGCACTTAACCAAGGATCTTCAGGGAAGCTTCAGATGTATCCAAGGGGAAGACAGACAGACAAGTCTTGGGCACCTTCCTATACAGAACCCCCACCCTCCTTTCCACCTTCCAGTCATTCAACCCACCAGGTAGTTAATGAGCATCACGCTGAGTGCCAGGGAGGAAGTCAGCAGGCATGCTCTCCATCCTCGGAAGCTCAGAGCCTGGAAAGGAAGACAGACCCTGACCAAATCGGCAGGTGGGGACGTAAAGCTACCACCATGCTCAACACCTCAAAGGAGCAAACTCAAGTCCACAGGGGGGCTTCCCCCCAGCAAGGGGAAGAAAGGCTTCTAGAGAGTGTGCATCTTGGCTGAGTTCTGAAGGCTGCAGTTAACCTGGTGAAGGGGGAGGAGAAAGCCCTGGAAGTAGTCCCAGGCTCCGGAGACCCTGGTTCAAAGCCCAGCTCTGCTCCCCAACGATGCCTGGGAGCTTGGGCCAGTCACCTCCCTTCTCTCTGCTCTTTCCTCATCCACGCACACAGTGGTAACAGCATCTCCTTCCCTGACATGCTTTGCAAAGGAGATGAAGTTACATGAAATAAAAACTGCATGGCCCCAGGAGGTCTTCCAGTAGCTCAGGGTTGTTGAGCTACCGGGATGACTGTTCTTTCACAGCATCTTTCAGTAACACCTTCGTCACTGCTGCTGTTTCACTTTGTCTCAGTGTTGCTCTGTCTCGGTGAAGGACTCTGCTTCAAAAAGCCAAGCGTGTGCAGAGTTATTTTACATACATGGCAGCATCTGACCTTGAAGCCAGATAAATAACTGAGATGCACCGCAGAACACACAGTTTTAAGAGGTTCAAAGCGGGAAAGAGCCCAACTTTAGAAGAATCTAGGAGACACAAGCTTAAAGTCCCACTTATGTGTCCCAGCTGTGCACATTAGGACAGATTTCTTTATTGTGGTTTAGCCTCCACCTTCTCGTCAGTAAAATGGTGAGATAATATCCATCCCATAGGGAGATATACCTGAAAGAACTTGGTAAACGCAAACTGCTCTGAGTTTGAGATATTAAAAATTATTTTAAAGCCTAGAGATGGGGAATGAGACTATGCTGACAGCCAGCGGGGAATATCTCACTTCATGCTTCCATACAGAGCTCTTCTAGATTAACATCAAATAATTAGGTAGCTGTTACTGTAATGCTTTGTATTAGTGCACAAATGTTTGATGGACAGTTTGATAGGTGTTTAAGAGTTTCAAGCGATACTGGAGAAATCAACCAGCCTTCTCCTCCCTCTGGGGACACCCTCTCCCCAGGGAGCAGTGGACACTCTGACAGGAGAGTCTGGAAGGATGACCCGGGCATGCCTAGCGCGGGCTCCTTGTCCAATTCTGGTCCAATCTGCCCCTCTGGAAGCACATGTCCTGCCCTACTCCCACTGCCCGGAGTGGGGTGGCCTCCAAGACACCTGCAGGCATCTGATAGTGCCAGTGACAAGTCAGGGGGCAGGGGCCAGAGATCAGCTCTAAACCAGACTCTCCAGGCAGCTCAAACACAGAGCAAACCTCCTCATAGCCAGTTACCAGCACCCTGTGTTTCAGTTCTTAATCATTTCCAAACTCAAGAGAAGAGGAGAAAAAGAGGAGCCTGATGATGAGCTGGTCAACTAAAACCCCGAAGACTCACCATCAAATAATTCTTTAAATAGTCACTGTTTCAGTGTCACTTAAATTAAATGTTTTCTCCCTCTGCCGAAACTAAATGAAAACAATCCCATGCATGTGATGCGGGAGATGGCTTTCATAGCACTCACATTTTGTTATATCTTAATTGTGATGTATTTTAATATGAATTGGAAAAATACTGACCTAGCAGCTTCTAAACTGAGCTCAAAGTTTTTTCTACACAAATTTAAGTTAAAAGAGTCCATTTTAAAATATGTATTACGTATGAAACAGGTGGTGGGCAGATGATGACAAAAATCGTTAAGGCATTTAAGGAAGGACTCACTCCCTTACGCGTGGCCTGTTAAAATTTTAATTTGCTTTGTTTTAAACCAATACTGTGAATCAAAATTACACAGAAGGCTTCCAGTGTACAAAGGCTATATATACATTTCCCCTCCACTGGATCAACCAGTTTTTGGTTTGGGGTTTTTTGGTAGCCATATATGCTTCTGACACTATTTCTCAAATCTCAGTCATTTGATAATCAACTTTGTGAACTCCACCATACCTGCATAGTGCCGGCACTGTCTGTCTAATATTTGTCTTCAAATCAAATCCAGAAAATAAAATCTAAAAAACCCTTTTTCACTTGAATAGATACATTACAAAAATGAGTTTATGTCTTCGGTAAAAAGAAAACCAATTCCGCCCACTGTATATAATAGGAATTGTAAAATAATGGTCAGTGGAAACAGGACAGTATTACTAAGTTCTGCCCAGAAACAGTTGATGTCAAAAGCAAACCCTCGGGTGCTTATGAGTTATAAGAGAAAAGGAGTAATTATTAGAGGGTGTGAGGGCGAGTTTGCCACCTTAAGACTCACAGAGGGAGAAAGACTGGTGTTACCTCGTGGGGACAGCGGTCACTGAGCTGTAAATTTGAGCTCACACGCACCACTTGGGGATTTTACCGTATGTTAAGTGACACCTTATTAATGAAAACTTGTGTCTTTCAAAATGAGATGTGTAAGAATTCAGAAATAGAGGTGGATGTGGTTATTAAGAGGGATCCTGGTGGTGACGGAACTTCTGTATCTTGACTATGGAGGTGGATACAGGAATCCACACATGTGATAAAACTATACAGAACTAAACACATACAGACATAAGAGGACAAAGAAAACCGGGGAAATTTCAGTAAGATGGGTCCTGGATTAATCAGGGTCCGCGTCCTGACTGCCATGTGACACTACAGTTTTACAAGATGTTACCGTTGGGGGAACTGAGTACAGTCTGCATGGAGATGAATCTTTAATTATCTCAAAATTTTCAACTGAAAATACAGAGTATCAAGTAAGAAAAAATTGGGGGGGATATAGCTCAAATGGTAGAGTGCATGCCTAGTATACATGAGGTCCTATGTTCAATCCCCAGTAACTCCATTTAAAAAAAAAACTAATAGTAAATAAATAAATAGACCTAATGACCTACCCCAACAAAAGAAAGAAAGAACGAAAGAAAGAATGAAAGAAAGAACGAAAGAATAAAACAAGCCATGCTAGTACCAAACAGATGTTCTTCTTAACATGATCCGAAAGACTAGAAGTTAGTTTCCAAGGGCATCAAACTCCCACCACTGGTCCAGGTTCCTGGGGCACTGCCTGGAAATCACGCTTTGCCAGGGCACCGGAGCGTGGTCTCCCCTGGGGGACACTGGAGACAGCATCCCTTACCCCTCTCATGGCTGCACGGCTGCTTCTCTAGTCTAGGAGCTGACGCTGGGCTCCAGCCTCCACCAGGATACATACTATTTCTAGCTGGACCAAAATAGACGTGCATGCAGCGGCTGATAAGCCCATCACTGAAACCGAGAGGAAGTGGCCTGCAGGGGGCCCACAGCAGGGCCTGGCTTGGGGGCCCACACATTTTGCAAAGGCCAAGGAAGGCAGCCAAGAACAAATTTCTATGCAAGGAGCTTGGGGAAGGGCAGCGTGAATTCCCCTTGTGACAACAGCCTCTCATCTCATCACCCCTTCCCTGACCTCAATCCAACCAGCAGCACTGCACAACATCACATGCTCATTTGGGGGGGGGGTATAATTAGATGTATTTATTTATTTTTAATGGAGGTACTGGGGATTGAATCCAGCACCTTATGCACACTAGGCACGCACTCTACCATTGAACTATACCTGCCACCCCCACCACCACATGCTCATTCTTTGAGTCTGATGGTTCTTTTCTTATTGTTTTTTAAAAGGAACAGAAAGGTTCTGAGAATATAGACAATTATCTCAACTTGACCAGTGGGTGTAGAGAAAATTCTAGAGGAATTTTACAATTTTGGAAATTCTCGTAGAAAAGCACAGGTCCTCATCTTCCTAGCAGGGAACTCTTGGCTTCAGAGGAAACCAAAGAGAAGAGGGAAGGGAAGCCACATCCATAAAAACATCTAGTACAGCCAGGCAGCAGACCAGGGGTTCTGACACGTGTGCATCCACATGAGCAGAGATTGTCATGTGCATTCCAAAGACAGGGAAACTGAGGCAGAGATTCAGGGCTTCCCAAGGCTACATTGGTGGAGCCAGGACTTAAACCCCAGCAGTCTAGCTCCCAGCCTGTACTCTTAACCACTCAACCTACACAGGGAAGGATGAGTTTGTTCCTTTCCAAGGAAGACCTCCCTCTGCTCAGACCTCAACCTGGCCCAGGTGAGTCCTGCTGGGTTCTTCCTCTCAGGGGCGTCCTTGCAAGGATCCCAACCCCCAAACCCCTACGGCTGCTGCAGCTGAGAGTTCACGATCTACTGACCGTCAGCCAAATACTTGGGGTCCATCACCTCAGTGGTACTTCCCGCAGCCCTAAGAGGTGAGTGGCCACTGTTATCAGACCTCCATTCTGCAGAGAAGGAAGCAGGCTTTGGTGACCGAGGTCTGAGCCCTGCTGGTCCAGCTCCAGAGCTGGGTTCCCCAGCACCACCCACCAGACTCACCAACCAATTCTGCCAGTAGAAGATGGAGCCCTGTCAAGGTCAAGCCCAGGACAGAAACACCTGACTTGGATGGAGAACAGACTGGACTCTGCTTACAGAATATTTATTAGGTGACAGAGCTGACCTCACCCGCTCCTCAATCCTCACACCAACCTTCAGAACAAACTACCATTTTCCAGAGTTGGCTCAGAAAGCTGAAGTCAGCCCCTCAGGGCCACTTGGCTGGCCTTGATGCCAAAGGCAGCAGGGCAGTGATGTGGGGGCACGGCAGAGAGACCTGCAGACCTGAGGAGCCTGGCTCTCTCCCCATGTCCAATTCCGAGGGAGCTGCTCCACGATGGTGTCTCAGAAACCCTGGGGTGAACAGATTAGATACTGGCTAAAAGGGTATGTTCTATTTGAAGCCAAGTCTCAGTGGGCAGAGAGAGATGCCAAAAGTATTCAAGGCTCCCACTGCCAAAGTCAGTCACTGGCTAAGACAGGCAGAGGTACTTTTTCACCTCGTAACTGATCAACAGGAAAGGCTGGAGGTTGCCAGAAGCTTCCCCACAGCGGGAGGTCCTCTGGCTTCTCCAGCAGCACTGGGCCATATTGGCATGAAAACAGCTCAGGATCCTCAGACTGACCAGAGAGCCGTGATGAAAGGAAGGGCTCCAAGGGACATGGACAGACTGCAAGAGATGGCCCTGCTCTTCCAGAAGCCACTCCCAGAGCCCTGGGTTGAACACACCATAGGCTGGTCATTCCCACACCACCCTCCTGGCCTAGAAAGCCCTCCTGAGAGGTAAAGCCTTCATCCTATAAAGGGGTGATTGCATCCTGGGGTCCATGAGACTTCACAGGGCCCTTGAACCCCAAAATGCAGTGCCCCCAGGCAGAGAAGGATCAGATTCTCTGGGGACACCTGGAGCAGGAAAAAGCATTCATCTCGGCTGAAGGCCCAGCTCAGAGGCTCCCTCTCTGGGAGGGCTTCCCTTCCTCTTCTCCACTTCCCCTTTACTGGTTCTCATCACATTTACAGTAATTACTTGTTTCCCTGCGTTAGTGTTAGACCTTGACCCCGGCCCCAGCCCCAGCCCCAGCCCCATGAGAGCTGGGCACACAAGAAACCTTCAGTTACAGGCAGGGACGCCTGGACCTCCAGGAGGTTAACACCTTCCTGTCCTGGCTTTCACCCTGCTCCCTTACAGCCAACTGGGCACCACGGTCTCCCCCACCAGACCCAAAGCAGGAGGGCCAGCCCATCTCACTCCTCAGCTTTGTAGGAATGGGGTCTGGCCTTCATGATGCCCTCAGTCAACTCAGTATCAGACGCTCATGGAAGCTGAACTATGACAAATTCTGCTTAAAAAGAAAAAGTGTGCATCAGGAGATAATCCTTTACCCCCTTTTGCTTAACCCAAGGTTTATTCCTAAAAAGCAGCTACCACGTGGAAGGAAGGATGGGAAAAGGATGTCAACTGTCCACCACCACCACCAGGGTAATAATGCTAATATCCAGCTCACTCATTGTGAATACTGTATTCACAATGAGCCAGGGACTGGGAGAAAGCTCTGCATGCATTTCCACATTTGAGCTTCACATCACCACAATATTATAATTACTCCCATTTAACAGAGGAAAAGACTGAGGTTGCAAGACTAGAGAGCCCATAGCTGGTAGCTGTCTGCAGGCTCCTAAGCCCAGTAGTAGGGCATGACTGGTTTCAGCAACACAGTGGCCTGCAGAAGTCAGTCCCTTCTGCTGGGGTCAGAGAAGGGCCCTGCTGCCCCTGCTTTGCCTTTGCAAATGAATCTTCACTGTGGTTAGCAAGCCAGCCCTTCATTTCCCCACCAGGCTCAGAGTTTTGCAAACCAAGGGTGGGGGGCGGGGGGTGGCAGTTCCTGTTACAGTGAGCTAGAAGGTGAGAGTCTTCCTTCCCTTTCAGAGAGGGCTGGATTGAGGCAAGAGGGTCCCCCAAGCACTTCAGTCCAGGCAGGTCTGTCCCAAGTTCTCCCTGTACAAGGTACTGAGTCCAGCCTGTAGGGTATGAACGCCTGTCTGACTCAAGAGCCTGCAGCTGAAACCCACAACCTCCCTCCTCTTTCCCAGCATTTGCCAGGGACCCAGGCTGGGCTCCCAACTGGAGCTCAGGTCAGCAGAGGGTCAAATCCCAGCCCCATCAACGCAGCCACCCACAACCCCACTGGCTCCCATTTCCCCCAGCAAAACAGAAACACAATAAGTAGGGTCAGGCTCGTGCAAATGTCTGGGGGAGAGTATTCCAAGAAGAGCAAACAGCAAGTACAAAAGCCCTGAGAGGGAAGTGTACCTGGTGTGGAGGAGGGAGATGGACACTTGGATCATTCACTCCGCTAAGCTCTTGGCTGTGAGGAGCAGGAGGGCATCGGTCAGGACACACCACACCCCCAGTGCCTGCCCATCTCACCTCTCCTGCCTGTACCTTCTGATCACACCAGCTCTATACCTATACATTCAGTCATTCCACCTGCCTGGAGCCCTCACCTGTACAGTCTTTGCACCTGCCTGGAACCCCATCCCCCTGCCTTTCCATCCCTCTCCACTGTGGCCCACTGTATCCACCCAGCTCCCTCTGGGGTCCTCTGGAGTCGGCTGGGGCCCCTGAAAGGTGGTTCTTGCCATGATTTGTTTAGTTTCACCTCCCTGCTCCTCAAAGGCAGGAGCTGTGCTCCTCATCTTTGCATCCACAGGAGTCAGGAAATTACCAAGGAGGGACTCAACCAAGAGGAAGAACAAGGCCCCTGGAGAGCAACTTGGCAATCACCAATTACACTAGAAATGCACACCCCCTCCCACCAGGCAATTCCACCTCTCAGCATCCACTCACTCATAAGAAACCCCGACCCAGGCTGACCGAGGCGCTGCTCACAACTGAGCAGGGAAACAGAATCAACATGTGTGCCCAGTGCTGGAAGAGTGAGTGAAATGGCTCTCATCATTGACAGATCCCTCTCCAGCAATTAAAAAAGACATATTTAACAAGGTCCTACTGTATACAGCACCGGGAACTGTATTCAATATCTTGTAGTAACCTATAATGAAAAAGAATACGAAAGAGAACATATGTATGTTCATGTATGACTGAAGCATTATGCTATACACTAGAAATTGATGCAACATTGTAAACTGACTATACTTCAATTTAAAAAAAAAATCTTAAAAAAAAAAACACACATTTATACATAGTAATGTGGATAAACCAAAACAACTCAGTGCAACGCAGTATTCTGGATGGATCCTGGAACAGAAAAAGAACATCAGTGGAAAGACTGGTAAAATTCAAACAAAGCCTGAAATTTAGTTAACACTCGTGCACCAATGTTGAGTTCCTGATTTGGGCAAATTCATCGTGTAACTGAAGATGGGAACCTGTGGGAAAGGTACGTGAGAACTCTTTATGCTATCATTGCAACTCCTCTGTAAATTTTGGAATCAAAATTAAAAGCTTGGTTTCAAAAATGCTGAGCAGGGAAAAGTTGCAAAAGTTTAAAAAAATGTATGCAAATGGTAATGACTTATTTAAAAGACACAAACCAACCATCACGGGTACGTGTGACTCCAGTTATTCCAGTGTATGAAAAGTATAAAATGTAAAAGAAAAGAGTACACACCTTCATCATGAAATGGTTGTTTCTAAGAGAAATGACAGAGGACTTTATATCCTTACCTATAACATTTAGTAAAAAGAGATCTCGAGCAAATATAATGAAGAAAATACTAAGAGTTGGTAAAATCGGGTCATGGTGCATAGGGTATAATCTACATTATTTCCTATGTTCTACTTTTTCTGTCTGAAGTATTTCATAATTTAAAAATTCAAACATGTATTTATTAAAATAATTAAACAAAAGCTCGTGACTGAACAAAACCACAGAAGCAGAAAGACAGGGCAGAGCTGAAGCACATGCCCCATCACCACTAAAACCTAGATTCTATGATGCTTTGACTACTCCTGAGTCTAGAAATCTTTAAGAGGTTCGACATTCACAGCAGAGAACTATTCGGGGATCCCTCTAACACCGGGCTGCAGTAGGTGAGATACGACCTCCTGAGGGGATATGACACAGTCTATTAAAATGTTTAACATGCACACCCAGGAATTCTATGTCTAGGAACCTGTCCTGCAGAAACATCAGGACAGGTGCACAAAGAGGCAGGACTTTCTAGATGACTGGAAATGCCCTCCTGTCCATAGTAGGGGACTCGGGTTAAGTAAACTGCAGCACAGCCACCCTCTGGAACACTAAGCAGCCATCAAAAAAGAATGGAACAGATCCATGTGTACAGATGAGAAAGTGGTCCAGAGGATGGTAAAGGAAAAAGGTCACTGCAGAACTGCAGGCATTGTGTGGCACTATTTCCGCTTAAAAAACAGTATATAAACTTATGTGTACAAGGGTGTATATGGATATATACACACATAGGAAAGATATAAAAAAATATATGCTAAATGGTGAATACTGGTTACTTCCAGGATATGCAGGTAGGACAGAGAACACTTTTTGCCTTCACTTATATCGTCTGAGTTTGTTATAGCAAGCAGGTATTGTTTTCATAATAATGTGGCAAGAATAAGGCACCTTCGTCTCAACATTTGCAGGGGCTAACTGAAAAAAACAAAAACCTGGAAACACAGTCAAGGTAGAGGAACAGTTGAATTAACTGTGGTTCAGCCACACCGTGGGTTATTATGCAACCAGTAAAAAGGGCGTATTAGACTGTGTCAACTGAATTGGAGAAATTTCCTGAGTTATTATTCAGTGAGAAAAGCAAAAAAAAAAAAAACCTACACTGTGTACGTAGATGGTCAAGCTATAAAGAAAAGTATCAGCTGGGAGGGGAGGAAGGGTGATTGGGAGGATACACGTGGGAGTTTCTGGGAGCCAGCAATGTTCTCAGTCTGAGTTTGAGCGATGGTTACATGGTGGTCCATCTTATAATTATTCATTATACATAATATTTAATGTGTGATGTTTCAAATTTTAAAAAGCTTAAACACACAAGACAAAGTTGATGTAGCAGTCTCTATAAAGACCGCATGCTCACCACTCACTGATCTCATTTGTAGCCACTCTGCTCTCAATCAATACCCTGCCTTCTTTGCCCTCTTTTTTTTTTAAACACACAGCAAATGCTCTCTGGCCACAGGGCCTTGGCACTTGCCAGGATTCGGAACCCATTCTCTTGCAGCGTTCACCGGTCCCTCGATGCCACACTGCCAGGTGCATCTCCAGACCCAGGGCAAGTCTGAAGGAAACCAACGCAAACAAACATGAAACCCAGAGGGCTAGGTGTCTGGATGCCGGGGTGACATGCAACATCTCCCTAGAAAGTAGTCTCTAGTGATGAACCCAGAGCTCTGGGCCTTTCTCAGCTTCTTTTTTTTAATTCAAAAATTTGGAAAAGACAAGGAATGCAAATTGATGGGGAAGAAAGTCACGTTTATCAAAACCTTCTATGTAACACACCTTTCATGCTCTGAAAATATGCTGCAAGTTCAGCTGTCACAGCAGCTTTGGAAGGCTGGTGCTGGGAAGGCTAAGTGAGTCTCAGAGTTTGATAACTTGCTTAAGGTCACACAAGCACGTCTTCCCAGGATCCTCTGTGTATCCCAAGGACCCACCCATCAAATTGTGGCTGAAACAACCAAAGGAGATGGCAACACATCACACGCAACAATAAAAATCGCACAAGCCCTCAGCAGACTAAAACACACTTTATAAATCATTGGCCGGGGAACTGCATCTGGCCACCAGTGTGTTTGGTTAGATCAAGATCACGTTGCTTATTTATTTGTTTAAATGAGTCAGCACTTTTTAAAAATGAGAAGATTTTGCAATAACAACCTACGTTTCCAGCTGCAGATCTGTGACCCTGAGCCTGCAGCACAGGGTACAACCTGCCCGCCTCGTATAAGACACGCACGCTCTCCCCGTGCACCGCGCTCCCCACCCGCCCTAGCATCTCACCCACTCTGCAGCCTGTGTGTGTTGTCCTCTGTCCCCCTAGACCCAGCCCAGTTCCCTTATTTAGATCACCTGCCTGGCTTCCTACAAGTAGTTGAGTTTCTGGTCCTTCATCTGGAACAGAAGAGATGGAATTTTAAAGGAATAGATGCAAAGTTCTATTCTTGGGTCTGAAAACTTAATTGAAGCTGTACAGAAGGAGCTAGAGCTCCAAAACAACACAGACTCTTTATCACTGTAGCAGAGATGAATATACCAGGTGCCCTCCCAAACATCCCATCTACGGGTTCCCATGAAAACATCCAGTAAATCTTGTTTCAGCCCAAGGTCATCAGCGAAATGCACCCTCAGATTACTCAAGCTTGGTGACAGAGAATCCATGGAGCACGAGGCAACTCCATAGGGGAAATGAGGAGGCTGAATTCAGAGATAAGTTCAAGGCTAAGTGCCCTGGCTTCCACCATCTGGATCTTCTGATCTCTAGCAGCAAGATCAAGACTTCCAAATGGATACAGGAAGGGCTTTCAAAAAACCCAAGACTTGCTCAAAATTGTCTCAGGCTGCCTTGAGAGGCACATTGGAAAAACATCATAGCAGAGCTATTTCAGCTAAGTGGCCTCGGGGAGGTCATGCTACTTTCTGAGACTCAGTTTCCCCACCTGTAAAATGGGGAGGCTTTATAAAAGTATAAGGAGGACTTATAAAGCACCAAGGACAGAGGTTAAGAAGACCCCTCAGAGGACACATTTCGAGAGTGGCTGTTGCTGTTATGATTTACAGTGGCTCCTCCACCACTACCATTTCTTGAGTGTGTCATTCTAAGTGCTTTTTATGTTTTTAACACATTTAATTCTGAAACATTCCTGTGACACAGGCACTATTTTTATTCCCATTTCATCCGTGAGGAGACTGAGGCACTAAAGATGATGCAAATTGACCTCAGGATCGCACTGGTAAATGCAGAGCTGGGGCTTGAACCCAGGAAGTCCGTCTGTGGAGTCCACCCTTGTGACCATGACACTTATGGCCTCCTAATACCTGTGTGAGGAGACAGGTGATACTGGATGTCTTCCTCAACCCTCTCCTCCATCTCTGAGCCTGGATCCCAGTGCTATGCACATGGCAGGAGGAAAACCCGTCTCCAGATAGGGATAAAACCCATAGATCTTGGGGCAGATTCGGTGTCTGAGGTGAAGGAAGGAGAGTGGGGTCAGGAGGACTCCAGTTTTCTGGCATGGACCACTGGGTGGGTGAGCCTCTCACCAAGGTGGGGAAACAAGAGTGGATTTTAAAGAAGGAGTCCTTAATTCTGGTGACAAGTTCCATTTTGAACAGTTTTAGCTTGAAGGACACACTGGATGCCCAAGTAGGGATAAGGAAGAGGCGACTAGACATCTCTAGAGTTCCTACTCCAAGTTCGAAGATCCTCTCAGTGACTTTTACAAGAAACCTCTGTGGGCCCCAGTCTGGT
This sequence comes from Camelus ferus, assembly GCF_009834535.1. NCBI lineage: Eukaryota > Metazoa > Chordata > Mammalia > Artiodactyla > Camelidae > Camelus > Camelus ferus. The sequence goes on along the minus strand of NC_045704.1, from coordinate 54,753,270 downwards.
TTCCACGTCTTTCGCTACAACTGCCCGGCACCTTGGACATACCTGTCATAGCATCATCACCCCTTGTCTCTCTCCCTGGCAGACTGCGAACCCCTGAGAGACAGCACCCTGCTTTATTCAACCTGGTAACCTCAGTGCACAGCAGAGTGTCTAGAACATGGTCAGTGCTCAATAAATCTTTGCCAATTGGGCGAGCCTAAAAGCTCTTAAGGAGACGTGTATTTGGGAAGGTACTGGTTTCCTGTTACCACTCTAACACATGACCACAAACTCAGAGGCTTAAGACAATACAAATGTATTACCTTACAGTTCTGCAGATCAGAATTCCAAAACGAGACTCACCAGGGCTGCTCCCCCTGGAGGCTCCAGGGAGATTCTGTTTCTTTGCCTTTTTCAGCTTCCAGAAGTGTCTGCATTCCCTGCTTGTGGACCCTCCTCCTCCATCATCAAAGCCAGAATCTTTCAACCTCTCTCTGACTGTGACCATCTACCTCCCTCTTCCATCTTTTAAAGACCCCAGTAATGACACAGGGCCCACCGAGACCATCCAAGATCATCTCCCATCTCAAGCTCCTTAACTTAATCACACCTGCAGAGTCCCTTCTGCCATGTCAGGTCGTACATGCACGGGTTTTGGGGATCAGAACCCAGCCATCTTTGGGAATCACTATTCTCCTCACACTGGGGGTGTCTTGGGAAAGGACCAAATGGGCAGAATGCACAAGACAGCAACCAAGGAGATGATCCCAGCCAAGGGATGTGCTTTATTTCTCAGCCCCAGTGCTGTTCCATCATTATAAACATTATTGAATGCCCCAGCCCCACCCCGCCTTATCACCTCACAAACATGGCACATGAGTTTAATGCCAAGAGGGCCCAGGACAGATCCAAATAGGGTCCCCACAGAGAGGCACGGCCGGCCCCACGGTCTCACTCCATGCCAGGTCCGGCTTCTCCACGGAGGCTGGCAATGCGTGGTCTCTAACACTCACATCGCCAGGAGTCATCTGGTGCCAAATCACAGTAAAACAATCACTTAAAAAAATTAAACACAAACCCACACCAGACAGGGAGGAGCTCGGAGCCCCTGCTCCTCACCCAACCTGGACCCCAACACAGCAGGCGGCAGAGGCGACACACAGGAAGCCTGGCCCCCAAGAAGGCACAGCTCGTTTCTCTTCCTGCTTGAGAGAGGAAGCCTTTCTGCAGCAGTTACCCCAGCCCCAGGGGCTTGCGGCCGCCTGACCACAGAGACCGAGGCTCCGGGGCCCGGACCCAGGGAAGTCCCGTGTCCCAAGGGCTGGACCACAACAGTCCATCCGAGTCAGAAGGGCCAAAGTGTAAAAATGAGCACAGGCTGTCATCTGGGAAATCACCTTCCCAGGAAACCATAACAACATAAACCTAGGACGCTGTGCAAATTTCCTACGGCTGCAGGAACAAATTACCACAAATTTAGTGGTTTAAAGCAACAGAAACTTATTCTCTTCCAGTTCCAAGGTCAAAATCAGTCTCACTATCAAGGTGTGGGCAGGGGTGGTCCCTTCTGGAGACTCCAGGGGAGAATCCATTTCTATGCCATTTCCAGTGTCCAGTGGTCTGGCCAATTGCACTCCTTGGCTTGTGCCCCTTCTTCCCGATTCACAGGATATCTCTGCAACGCCTGCTTCTATCATCATCTCTACTAACTCTAACCCTCCTGCCTCTTACTTAAAAGGACTCCTGTGATTACACTGGACCCATCTATCCACATCATCCAGGATGGTCTCCCTGTCTCAAGAGCCTAAACTTAATCACATCTGCAAAGTCCCTTTTGCCACATGAGGAAACCGATCTACAAGCTCTGGGAATTGGGACGTGGGCCATCTTTGGAGCCATTATTCATGCCCTGCCTTTCAACGCTCCCAATCAGTAACCCGCACAGGAGGAGGGTGATATTTCAAAGACAACTTTGGAAGTACCTTCACAGGAAAGCCAAAGCTTGCCCCTCCCCTCTTGCCTACCACATTTAAGACGGTAACAGAAACTGCGGCACAAATTCCAGGACAAGGAAAGAGGGCAAATGGGAAGAAGAAAAAAAAAAGACACCCCCTCTTTGCAGCAGCACACTGTGTGTTAAATGCAGTGCAAGATGCTTTGCATACACACTTGAGTCTGGGCTCATCTTTGCCAGTTAATTCAGAGAAAAAGTGAGGCTCAGAGACGTTAAGGAATTTGCCCAGCCTGTAAATGGTGCATCTGGGATTCGAATCCCGGCCTGTCTGGCTCTCACTATGGGTTACTCAGAAAAAGCCTGGATCTTTTTGAGATTTTGTTTTTCTTTCGGTCCCAAAAAGTTATTCACAGTAAAACCTTTCCTTTCGGGTAGGAAATTATGCAAAGCATTCGCCGCTGCCCCCACTCGCTTGGAGACTTAGCAGAGAAAGATCTATTTTGGGGCTCTGCGCTCCAGTGATCTGCCTACTTGGCCTAAAGCTCACCGCCCGCTGCTCATACATTTTTTTTTTTTCTTTCTACAGAGGCCACTTCCTGAGGCTCGAATGAGGCAAGCTGGTGGGTCTGCCCAACAAGACTGGAGCCAGGCTCAGAGCAGGACACAGGGCGAGAAGCAGGGCCGGCGCTGAGCACGTCAGAGCCCCCGGGACCCACCTCAAAACAAAACCTGCCCATATTAGAGGCGGCAGTGTCTGCTGGTTGGTTTGTCGCCAAGATGCACAGGGTCCAAGCCTGCAAGCAACGAAGCCAACAGCCCATGGAGGCTGCCTTTTTCATTATTTGATTCACTCATTCATATTATTCAAAAGAGCCCCAAACTGAAAACATTCTCAGTGTCTACTACTGAGTTTTGGGGGCAGTTTGTTACAAGTAATAGATAACTGAAACCATTGTTACTCTCAATGAGTAATAATAATATAATAATGTCAGTCTCAGCTTCCCCATCTGTAAATCAGGAGAGTTACACCTGCCTATGGTGGGGCTGAAAGAATGAAATGAAATGATGGTACTGGGTACACCCCAAGTCCCCACCAAAACGCTTTGTGTTTATTTTTGATTCACAGAATCCCCCACCAAAAAAAAAAAAAAAAAAAATCCAATGAGTTCCAACTAATTTTCGGAAGCAGCAGCAAATCTCCCCCATTCGTGTTCCATCTAAAAACCAACTCCCATGATGCTCCCCTCTGTACTCCTCCCTTCTGCTAGGGGGATGAGCCAGGTAGCCCTTGGTTTCCATGCAAACTCATGACAAAGGGCACCCTCATGGAAACTATTCCAACCATTTCCTTCTGCCTGTGAGCACCAATCAAGCCTGCCACATCGACGAAGGCTGTGCCCGGATGCGTGGCTCTGGCCTGGCTGTCATCCAGACCACAGAGGCCTTCAGAAACACTGCCCTCGCTGGGCAAACGGTTCCTGAAGCTCAGGCCTCCAGAGCTTCATTTCACTGCAGCCAAAGAGTATTCCCAGGTGAAGCAGGGGAAGGACGGCATTCACCGACTTGGATGGTGTCTACGGTGTGTGCAGTATGTGCTGGTCATCATACAGCGCACTTGAGCAGTGAACGGAACAAACACGGCCCTCCTCTGGGGCTGACACAAAGGAAGAGGGCACCAAAAGTGTGACCAAGCACCCCAGAGGAGGGCATGGTGGAATGAAAGAGACTACAGGGGAGACATCAATCTCATTCTCCCTCCAGACACAGAGGCAGGAGGTGAGAAGCCCTGAACTCCTCTGAGCCACGAAGGCCCTCACCAATGAGGAAACCAAAGCAAGCAGGTCAGAACAATCTAAGAGCTTAACTCACTGGAGCCTCACAATGGCCCTAGGAAGTACCATGAGCCTCTCCTTACAGACAGCAGACTTGGTCCTGCAGACAGGAAGTGACTGGGCCAGGTCACATGGTGGGCAGGAGCGGGACGGGGCTAGGGGAGGACATCCAGGTCTCTCCACCTTGCCCCCTCCCTCCCAGAATCCAACTTCTCCTTTCAGTCTTGCTCTCAACCCCAAAGGGTCACGTAGTCTCCCTTCCCCACCCCCAAAGAATAAGGGACCCCAGACTCAAAGCTCCAAGAGAGCAGGGAGCTTGTGACAACTGGGCGGATCCGGGCCTGAGCCTGGCGGGTTGGAAGTTCTTGATAAATGTCTTAAGGGAGAGAATCACTCTGTACCCTCTAAAATTGTGCATTCACATTTGGAGTTTTCTTCAAGGGCAGGTGCAGTTTGAAAATTTCCCTTTGACCTACTCTGTCTATTGAAGCTGAAGTCACACAAAATACAACTGATAAAGGGCATTTGTAACTGCTCTAGTGCCTTGACAAAGGTATAGACCGTGACCCTCGTGATGATGATGATGGATGAAGAGGACTCTATGGTACACTGAAAAGCATGGTCATTACAACCCACGGCTCCTCCCACCCAGAGGAGGGGACTCCCCAACCTTGAATCTGGGCTGGCCTTGTGACCTGCTCTGACCAACAGTGTGAGAAAGAAATGACACTATGCAAGTTCTAGAGTGCAGCCCTGAAGAGTGGCTTCTGCCTCTCAGAATGTTTCTTTGAGGCTAGCACATTAGGGATCCAGGCTGGCCTCCTGGAGGGTGGAGAACAGAGACTCCCAGCCAACAGCCAGCACCAACTGCCGGCCACATGAGTGAGGCCATTTCAGAATGTCCATTCAAGAAAGGCCAGCATGACCAGCAGAGGAATAGCCTCAGAACCATGTAAAATAATAAACTGTTGCAATTTTAAGCCACTAAGTTTGGGAGTATTTGTTACACAGCAATGGATAACTGAAACTATTCTGACCACCATCAATAAAAACCACTGTTCATTTAGCAGTTACTATGTGCCAGGCATTCTTCTAACCATTCATATATTAACTCAGTTAATCCACACAACAATCTGATAAAGTGGATAAAACTTTCCCTATTTTACATGAAGGGGACGCTAATAGTGTCAAGAAGTCAAGTGACTCTTACCCCAGGTCACCCACCACTGTGCATCTGAACTCAGTTCTTCTGGCTCAAGCCCTCAACTTTAATCCCTAACAAATAATCATAGTTTACACACATTCAGCCCTCCCAGCAGGCCATGAGTTCCACAAAATGCGTTACACAGATTAACTCACTCAAAATTCACCACAATCTGCAAGGTGGCTATTGTTTATAGAAGAGGAAAAAGCAGTCCAGTGAGGTGAAGTAACCTGCCCCAGTTCACACAGCAAAAGAGAGAGCATGCCAGGACCCAGACAGACTGTGATTCCAGGTGCTGATTCTTAACCGCTGCTCTACACTCACCTCGCTTGACAATAACGAAATTCGTCATGTCTCCCAAACTGATACATTCACTCTACAGCCACAGGACTATTTGCCTTTTCATCAACACTGCCCACTTTTCTGTCCAATGTGCTGAGCAGACACACCACGCATCACTCTGTGACACAGCCTGCATCCAAGCTTCCCAGACAGGCCGGAACACCAGATGTGGTCTTTGGGCAACACACACACACTTTCACTCTCTCTCTGACTCTCTTTCAAGTTTCTGAGAAGAAAGAGTAAGACTCCTCTCTAGCTATAATAATAAAAACAGTAACACATAAAAAAGCTTTTTGTTTTTAGTGGGGGATAGGTACTTTACACGCACTAATTCATTCTATCTCCACAACTGCCCAAGGACACAGGTACGAATGCTCCCATTTTACATGGGGAGACTGAGGTCTCAACATCCTCAGAAAGGCCTTTGCTAACCACCTCTACCTTCATGAGTGAGGATGGGTCCTCGTCTTCATTCCCCTTTCATTATCCATCTCTCCTGACCAGCCTACAAGGTTCAGGAGAAGGACTTTGTCACTGTCATTTGCCTCTGTTTACCCAGCAGCCAATACATGGAGTTCCTGTCACCTTCCAGACTCCAAGTGAGTAGTTGTGCAGTGGGTCCCGGAGCAGAGAAACTGACTCAGAGAAGACCCACAGCCCTGCTAGAAAGCCCAGGGACGTGGTCCTGGGCACTGAGTTCTGTCCCGCGTTCACACTCTCAGTTCTCTGTTCTCGAACCCCATTCTCTCAGGAGTGAGTAATCATTTCCAGCGAAGGACAAGGTCTCCTTCTCAGGCTTGTCAGGTGACCCTTTCATGACCCCAAACTGGGTTATGCCTAGTAACTCCATGCCTATGGGCTAACTGTGAGGATGCTAAAAACCTGCACTAAAGACCCGCAGAGGTTTCCTCCAAGAAGGCCATGGGACTCGAAGGAGCTGCCTGCACCATGGCTGGGACAACGTCGGGTATCATAATGGGATCCCCCCAAGAAGGCGGTGTCCTCTGGGGTGCAGGCCCTGAGCTGCTGGAGTGGGACTTGTATTCTGGAGGGCTTCTGAGCTCCTTTAACCTTTGGAAGGGCCAGGAGAACCTTGGAGCAAGAGGATGAGTCAAAAGAACCCAAGCAAGGGTGGGCAGAATGGAAGACACCCCACCCAAGGCTGTTCTAAAGACACAAATAAGGAAGCCTTGGAGGGCGGTCTCACAGCCCCCAGGCTTCCTCCCAGAGGGACAGGCCACCCTGGCCTGTATATTCTGCCTCTGGGATTCAGAGGCTCAGCCAAGCATAAGCAGCTCGCTCTCCAGTGTGGTCCCAACCTGCTCAGATCCCTTGGGGAGGGCTGGAAGGCCCGCATACTAGCCTGAGCCTACCAGGGAGAGCTGAGACCCTCCTGCCGAGAGACCCCCTCCCCTGCCCTGTCCAGAAAGCCTCTGTATGCGACGGAACTGCCCCCATCACATACTCACACTCAGCCCCAATGGCCACTGCGGGAGGCAGCCTCACTGGTGGTTTATTTTAAGCCTCTGAATTCGAGGGACAATGACGACGTATTCCTTTCACAACTGGGGAGAAAAGAAACACTTGAAAGTTAACCTCAGCCACCAGAAGGTTTAGTCCTGGAAGGAGATTTGTCAGGTTGGTACAACTGCTGCAACAAGCGGTACCAGTGATAACAGAAGTAACTTCACGTTGGCACAACCCTAGGCACTGACATTTATGGAGCACTTACTTTGGACCAAACCCTGTGCTACCAACCTGGCATGTATCAGCTCATTTGATCCTGTCCCCAACTGTATAGGGTGGGTACCGTGATGATCTCCATGGTATAGACAAAGAAACTGAATTCAGAGAGGTTAAGTCAACTGTCTATGGTCACACAGCAAGGGAGCAGTGGGGCCAGGACAGGAGCTGGGGTCTCTGCTCTCCAATCTCCCCGTGCTTCATCTCCCACTGGGTGCCTTTCAGTCTGATTCCCTACACCCCATCTCACACACGACCCCAGCAGTTCCTCCACTCCTGAATGCTCTGGCCTAAGACTATATCCTGCTCCTTGTCTCAGATGAAACAGGTAGGTCCCCTCCAGAAACATTATACCCACCAAGGAGAACAGTGACATGAACAGTGGGACAGAAAAAAGCAAACAAACAGCAAAAAGACACTCCATCCCTCAGACCCAATCACTTTCCTCTCACCGTTTCTGAAGACGTTTGTACTCCAGCCCCCAAGGTTTGGCACAAGCACACAGACCCTGGTCTGGGTTCCCCATCCTCCACCTCCCACTGTCTCCCCCCGTGGAGGAGATCCTGTTAATATTCACTTATCAGAGCTGCCTTCTGGACATCTGGACATGTCCAAGGTCAAGGTCCAGAAACACAGAGAGATTTTCTGTCTACCATGGTCTTTATCTCTGGTGGGTTAGACAGCCACAAATTCTGCCCCCATTAGGAGGCAGAATCTATTTCCCTCCCCTTGACTCTGGACTGACCTTGTGACTTACTTTGACCAGAAGAATGCAGCAGAAGTGACACGGTGCCTAGTTTCAACCCTAACCTTTAAGATGACTGCGGCTTCCTCTCCCTGCCACCCTAACACAGAAGCCAGCCATCATGTGAGAAGTCCCACTACCATGAGAGAACTATGTTGTGAGGAAGGCCAGGCTACCATGGGGAGGGAGGGAGGGAGGCAGACAGACAGATGGACTGACTGCAGTGAGGAGTATGGAGGAGCTAGAACCTCCAGCCCAGCCAGTAGCTGAAAACCTGTAGGTGAAAAATTCCAGTCAACCCCAAGCAGGACAGAACCACACCCAGCTGAGCCCTGCCCAAATTCCCAACTCCCAGAATTGTTTTAAGGCCCTGTGTTTTGACCTGGTTTGTTACAAAGCAATAGAGAGTTGAAACACCATCCCCAAACTGGCTTCCAGTCCTGGGGGGTGGGGGGCAGAAGGTGGGTGCATCACCTTCTCAGGAGACTGACCCCAGGAAAGGCCTTCCCCTGTGTGAGTCCTGGACCCTGGGTAAGCAATGCCACCCCCTACTAATAATACTGACAACAAAAGTTAGGCACTGAGCTAAAGGCTTCATGAATGTAGCAGCCTCCAGTCGGCACACCAACCCCCAAGGCGGGTACCATCGCTGTGCCCATTTCACAGATGCAGACACTGAAGGGGGAAGTCACACAGACAGAGTGGCAGAGCCAGAAGTCAAGCCTAGGCTTGTCCAACTCCAACACGGCTCTCATATGTGATGTCACGTGACCTCCCACAGCTCATCAACCACCCTGGGGTCACCCCAGCAGTGCACATTCACAGCCCCCTGGGACACAGGTCAGATGTGGCCTTGAGCCACAAAGCACAGCCACTGGACCAGAAAGTGAGAACAGTTTGGCTGCTGTTTCCTGGGCTCCCATGAGGGACAAAATCTCCCATGGTCCCTCAAAGAAAGTGACAGAACTTATGTTCATTTTTGTTATAAATGCGTTCATGTGATGATTCGACCAATGTTTGCCTGCATTCCCCAATCATGTCCATGAAATTAAAGACCAAGTCTATTTCAATCAGAACTCAACAGCTCCTTGCCCTTGTGAGATGATCAGTAAGTAGTTATTAAATGAATAAATAATGGAAGGAATGAATTCAGGAATGACAAATAAAGGCAAAGAGATGACCAGTTAGTTGATGGCCTCTCCCCCGATCAGTCTTTGAGAGTCACAGCCAAGACGTATTCTCCTGACCTCTGTTCCCAAAAAGCTTTCACTACCTTGCAGTAGAAAAGGCCAATTCTAAAGAAACAGACCTTCTTCCCTCTCAAACGTGAGGTCTGGTACCTCCTGGGAGTATGGAAAGAAAAGCAGGCAGAAGGTTCTAGAAAGCAGGATGTTGGGCTGAGTTTCAACCTGAGACTCCCACTGGGTGGCTCTGATGGCAGGAGATGCTCTCTCAAGACCAAGGAAGAAGCCAGACACATGCTCCCACCCGTTCTCTGGCCTCTGCAGACTCTGTTCTAGAATTGATGTCAAAGTGGTGGGCCCAAGGCAAAAGCAGAGCTAGTCTCACCCCTGAATTGACAAAAACAGCCAATTCTCATCTTTCACAGAAGTTATATTCTGTAAAGTCACCATAAACCCTGAACTGGCAAATACTGAACCACTGCCCCCAGTTGGAAATACGGGGTTAAGTTCCTGAGAGTCTCTGGTCATGACATTTTCCTCAACCGATAATCTTATTTTATGGGTGTTTGTTTAAAGACTCTTTATTTAATATATATCATTAATCCATTAACACTGAGATCACAGCCAACAGCAATTTAATTCATGCCTGAACAAAGCTTACAAAACACCTATTATTTTCTCCGTAAGGCACATCATAGGCTTCTTGTGCCTCACAGGACCACTGGCAGCCCTTGAGGGCCTTTTTAAACAACAAAACCATTCAAAAAAGCACAAACGAGAGAGAAAGGTGGCACTAGCTAGTCTGTTACAGCTAAAACAAGCATGCAGCCAGCTGCGATCGCACACGTCCTGCGACTCAGCTGTTCACCGTCCTACTCATGTCTACGAATGAAGGCAGAAGGCCACGAGGTTTGATGGAAGGGTTACCAATAACTTTTAGTGAGTAAATGAACTATTTGGAAATATGGAATCCACAAGTGAGGAGGAACTGTAGACGCTGAGAGAAAGCAGCACGCTCGTAGGGCTGCTAGGCTAGGGCTGCTCACAGCCACACGGTCTGCTCTACGGACGATGTCCAAGGGCGAAATGCAAAGACAGGCAGGAGGATGAGCAGCGGATTAAAGAGGCCATTCCTGTCTCTGCTCCCCAAGGCCCGGGCTCCTTGGCGGGTTACAGAGCATTCTTCTCAGCCACAATAAAATCTCTTTTTGGTTTCAGCTAGTTTCTTTTTTTTTTTCTTTTTTCAGTTTTATTAGGTAGAATTATCTTAGTTTGACTGCACATATACATTACATTGCATGCAAATACTTATATTCAATATACTGCATTTTTTTACATATATGTATCATTGTTTCTAAGAACAGATTAGAACTTTAGCTTTTTAAACTTATATAGTTATCAAAGGAATAAAGCCAACCACAAAATAAGAATCAACAGAATGCAGTAATCCAATCATAAAGGACAGTCAAATGTGCTTACACATATTCAAGAAATCAATCATCTCTAAGTTACAAATAATACATAGTTCATTTGTGTCCTTATTTTTAAAATTGTTTTATATTCCACATATAACCAATGTCATATGGCAGTTGTCTTTCTCTTTCCAGCCCACTGCCCTTAGAATGACGATCTTCAGATACAACCATGTTGCTGCAAATGCCATTATTTTACTCTTTTTTATGGCTGAGTAGTGTTCCACTGTAAATATGTATCACATCTTCATCCAGTCATTTGGGTTGTTTCTGTGTCTTGGCTATTGTAAATAATGCTGCTATGAACACTGGGGTGCATGTGTCTTTTTGAATTTTATTTTTCTCTGGGTATGTGCCCAGGAGTGGGGTTGCTGAATCATATGGTAACTCTATTTTTAGTTTTTAAATGAATCTCCATACCGTTTTCTATAATGGCTGCACCAATCTACACTCCCACCAACAGTACAGAAGCATTCTCTTTTCTCCACAGCCTCCAACATCTATCATTTGTAGAGTTTTTAATGATGGCCATTTTGGCTGGTGTGAGGTGATATCTCATTGTAGTTTCGATCTGCATTTCTCTGACAATTAGCGATTCAGCTAGTTTCTTAATTAGCTTATTAACGTGCAGCCCAAAGATGTGATTTGTGTGCTAGGCAGGGGTCACTGAGCATCAGACACACTCTCTCAAGTCAGGACAGAGGTAAGAGAGAAGACTGGGCAAGAGAAGCAAGAGGAGAAACGCTCATGCACGTGTACACACACACCACACACACACGCACACACACACATGCATGCGCTCTCCAGTCTGCAAGCTGATCCCTGCCCCTTGAGATGGACACCACCCCCAGGACACGGTTCTACTAGGACTACTGAGTCATTTGCAGGACCACAGCTAGAATGGGATGCTCAGGCCCAATGATCAGGTGTCACACCTACATTTAGGACAGATGCCCAGGCAGATGGACAATTCCACATTTTCGGTCTCCGTGGGAAGACAGGGCAACATGACATCATGAAGCACAATGCGGATTCACCACTGTGATCATCACAGCAGCTGCCACGAGGAGAACAACTCTGCTGCTTGGGGAGGAAGGAAGACTATCGGGAGGATAACGGAAGTGGGTGATGAGGAAAGAGGAAGGAGGTATATTCTAGAACAGCACTGTCCAGTGTAGTAGCTACTGGCCAGATTTGGCTAGTGAGCACGTGACACTGAACTGGACTAAACTGAGATGTTCTGTAGGTATAAAATAGACACTGGATTTTGAAGACTCAGACCAGAAACAAGAATGTAAAAATCTCATTAATAATTGTGTACACACGGAAACAATACTTTGGATATACTGAAATTACAGGAAATACATTATTAATTTCACTTCTTTTTAATATTGTGACTAGAATATTTGAAACTACGCACATGCCTGGCTTTGGTGGCTCATGTCCTATTTGTTTTGGGCAGCACTGGTCCAGAAGTTACTAAGGAAACTAAGATGAGCTACTGCCTTAAAAAAAAAAAATTGTTCTTTGTTCCCCCACAAAGAATGCTTAAAATGTATGGCTGTAGACTTAAGCCAGGAACAGCATCCCTGAAGATCAGTGTTTGCACCCATGGGCTCCATACTAAACTTTCCAGAGTTTCTTCACTCATCTGTCCCAAGATAAGCACCCAGATGACAATGCCCCAGGAAAATAAAAGTAAGACTAGCCACTGCCCACAGAAAGCAAATGTTTGATGGGAAAGCATTGCATCAACTAAAAAGCATACTGTATAGTGAACTCTATTTAAAATAGAACAATGAGCCATCAGGGAGATGCAGATCAGATCCATAATGAGATATGACTTCACCACCACCAGGATGGCTATCATCAAACAGACAGACAATAAAGAACAAGTGCTGGTGAGGATGTGGAGAAACTGGAACCCACATACACTGCGGGCAGGAATGTAAAATGGTGCAGCCACTTTGGAAAACAGCCTGGCAGTTCCTCAATTAAACACAGAGTTACGTGTGACCTGGCAACTCCACTTGTAGGCATGTACCCAAGAGAATGAAAATATATTCACACAAAAACTTGTACATAAATGTTCATGGTAGCATTATTCATGACAGCCAAGTGATGAATCAACAAAATATGGTCTATCTTTTAAAAATTTTTTTTCTGGAACTTCTAAAAATATTTTTAGTTCTTTGGGTTTTGTTTTGTTTTTTTTTTTTTTGGGTGGGGGGAGGTAATTAGGTTTATTTATTTACTTATTATTTTTAGAGGAGGTACTGGGGATTGAACCCAGGATTTCATGCATGCTAAGCATGTGCTCTACCACTGATGGTCTATCTTTACAATGGAATATCATTCAGCCATAAAAAGGAATGGAGTACTGATACATGCTACAACATGGATGAACCCTGACAACATTATATTAAGTGACAGAAATCAGATGCAAAAGGGTAACATGCCATATGATTCCATTTAAGTGAAACATACAGAACAGGCAAATCTATAGACAAAGTTCCTCCTCAAAAGAAAACAAAACAAAAGCTAGTGGTAGCCCATGGTGGAAGTTATTCACTCAACAGCACACATTTATCGAGCACCTACTGGTGGCACTGGTACCAGAAGCTACAAGTAGAGAGATGAACAGGACAGCCCCCACCTCAATGAACTAGAGTCCAGTCTTTTTACTCCAGACCTAATTTTGGTCGCAACTCCACACAGACATACATTTTTGGAACCAACTTCAAAATGGGAGGTCCCTCAAAGCCTTCTTCTCGAGAAAGGAAAATGACACCCAACTCACATACCAGAAGAGAGCCTGGTCTGCTGGTAAAATGCAAGAGCTGAGTACTCAGAAGAACTGGAACCAGATCCCAGCTGTCAACCCTAGGAAGTTCCTAGGCTTCCCTCAATATCAAGTTTCTCTGCAAGGGGTGGGGAGGGCATAGCTCAGTGGCTGAGTGCGTGCTTAGCATGCACAAGGTTCTGGATTCAACCCCCAGTACCTCCATTAAATAAATAAACCTAATTACCTCCCTCCACTCCCCACCAAAAAAATTTTTTTAAAAACCATCACAAAATTTTTAAATAAATTTTTTAAAAACTTTCTAAAATGACCTTAAAATTTTTACCTTCAAGAAGAAGAGGAAAATATCAAGTATCAGCTTCACAGGGTGATTATGAAGGCACATCGGTAGCTTTGGCCCACAGGACGGGCTCACAACTTTTCCTACCACCCCCAAGTGGTCACATTGACCCCATAGTGGGATCCACAGCCTTCAGCCAACAGGGCAATCAAGCTGCTGGCTTCACAGCCTGGAGCAGAATAAGCAAACCAGGAAGAGACGGAAGCACAAAGGACACTCACAGGACTCTTCATTTGCCTGTGAATTTCACATCTGTAATTGTAAGACAGAGGGACATCCAGATGCTGGGAAGGGTGGTGGCTGGGTGTACAAGTCAGTGCAGCTTTCCTGGGGAAAACTGGACTCTGTGATCAGAGCCCATGACACAAGCTCTCCTTCCTCCAAGAGATTCTTTTAGAAATTTATCCCATGGAAATTACCAGAAATGTGACCAAGAGGTAGCTCTGAAAATTCCCAGGATCAATGTTTGACCGAACAAAGTAATAAACTACACGATATCAAAAAATAGAAGATTGGTTCCAAAAATAATAATAATAATAATTAAATAAATAAAAACTAAGAAATAAGGTAGAAAACCATACTCATTTAAAACAAAACAAAAGGCATACACTTGGAATGAAAAGATTTTCACAACTGGTAACAACCTGAATATCCATCATCAAAAGAGCAGGTAGGTGAATCTACCCAGGTGTACTTAGAGTGAAACAGCTAAGGGCAGTTCAATTAAAGCTACGAACATACCATGGAGACCTCAGAAACAATATACTGTGTCAATTACAGATTAAAAATTTTGAAATAAACATTTAAAATATGCATGTGAATGATAACCATCAAAGCATGATACTGGTTCCTCCAAGGAGGGAGGGGTATATACATGAGGACTTAACTGTAATATTTTATTTCTTAAAAACAAACAAAAGAGATCCAAATATTATGATGTGCCTAAGTTGGTGAGAAGGGTATATTCATTTCCTCTTGCTGCTATAATAAATTACCACAAACTTAGTGCCTTAAGGCAACCCAATTTATTCTCTTACACTTCTGGAGGCCAGAAGTCAAATATGGATCTCACCCGGCTCAAATCAAGGTGTCAGTGGGGATTTCCTTTCTTCTGGGGACTCTCAGGGAGGATTGCTGCCCTGCCTTTTCCAGCCTCTGGAGGCAGCCTGCAGCCCTTGGCTCATGGACCCCTTCCACCTTCAAAGTCACTGGTTTCATCACTCTGACCTCTGCTTCAGTCATCACATCTCCCTCTAACGCTGACCCTCCTCCCACCCTCTTTCACTCATAAGAACCCTTGTGATTACGTCGGGCCTATCCAGATAATCCAGAATAACCTCCCCATCTCAAGATCCTTAATTTAATCACATCTGCAAAGAGTCTTTTGCAATACAGGATAACAGAGTCACAGGTTCTGAGGATGAGGATGTGGACACCTTGGGAGTGGGGAGGGTCCTTTATTCTGCCTACAACAGAAAATATAGAAATAATAATAATAATAATAATAATAATAATAATAATAATAATAATAATAATAATAATAATAATAATAATAATAATAATAATAGCAGCAGCAGCTCACTCTTATTGAGTGCTCTGGGATACTTGTGAGCCCCTTCCCCAAGTGTGCTACATAACTGGTTCTCCTAAGCCTCATGAGAATGCAGTGAGGAAGGCACTACTATTGCCCCATTTTACAGATGGGAAAGTTCTGAGAAGCTGAAAAACTTGTCCATGATCACACACACTGTAAGTGGCAGAGCCCAGATCTGAACCCAGGCAGTCAGATCCTAGAGGGTGAGTACACAGGGGTTTGTCATCTTTGTCTCTACACCGATCTCAACATTGAAAATAACTCATAAGAGAAAAAGGTGGTCACAATAAAGCACAAAATGAAAAAGGCACATTACCGAAGAGTATTATGAAAGGATTACATTTTGTAAAAATGTATCTATGTTTTGTGTAAAAAAAAAGAAACAACAAACCTGGAAGAGTTAAACCAAGAGCAAACACACATCCCTCCGGGCTGGGCGGGGGTGAAGAGGTTGTATTCCTCACAGGTTAGATAGAGTTGACGTTTTACTAATGGATACATGTTACTTCAAGGAGAACAAAGTGAGAGCCGTTTTAATCAGGGGAAATCAAACAAAGTCAGAGGAGTCCCACTCAGAGCTGTCTTCAACAGAAAGTCAGTGTAACTTTCGCCCTCGGCCACTCCAGCTCAGGGCTCCTTGCCTCCCCAGGGACACGCCAGGTCCTCGTTCCCACTGGCAGAGGCTGGCAGCAGGCCTGCAGTGGCCTGGAGTGGCCGAGTGTGGTGGTCAGGTGACATCTGGCTGGTGAAATCCAACTGGAGTGAGAAGATGAAGCAGGGAGACCCCAGTGGGACCCCGGACCTGAGGTGGGCGTCTCCCCGGAGAGCCCTGCCGGCCTCCTCCTGCTGCATGGCCTGTGATGTCTCTAACTATGCTGGTTCCCATTCCACAGAGCACCACATTCCCACACTTTTCTTTCTCAGAACAGAATCCTTCACACGCAGACACTTCACCCCCAAAACTCACTCCCGCCCGTGACCACCAGCATACCTTGTGCAGGATGAAACCAGCGCCTCACAGTTTCTTCCCAACTGTGCAGAGAGCGCAGACAAGGCCTCCGGCTCTAAACTGGCATCATCGCCGATTTCGTTTACGGAACTTCACCCCTGCCCGGAGGACACTCCTCCCCAAGTCCAGGCCTCCCCAGCCTTGCAGAAGGACAAAGGCAAGGAGTTGAGCTGCCCGCTGACACCCAGGCTCAAACCCAAGGAACCTTAACCCTGTTGGACCCCAACCCACGTGCATTAGGAGATGGTGGCCTCAGTCGGGGAGGGCTACACCGCAGTCCCGGCCGCGCCCCTGCGCACACACAAATGGGTCGGACAGGCTGTCAAGTGCACATGATGTATGTCACGAGCACTTAATCCTCACTACCATCCTATGGGTAGCCCTAATGTTATCCATCTCACAGGTGAGAAAACTGAGGCACAAAGGGGGAGGAATGGGTTGCCCAGGGTCACACAGCCAGTAAGCACAGGCCTAGGCTGGAACTGTCATATGTGGTTAAAGAAGAAGTTGTCGCAGAGATGCCCTATCTTGACTCCAGACACCACCATCTCTGGGGAAAAGGGGCGACAGAGGTTGAGAGGGCATCCAAGTCCTTCCCTGATTCGACTGCTGACCACATCTCTGGGAAGCGCCCACTGCAGGTCAGGCATGGGCCAGGCGCTGGGGATTCCTCCCTGGTGAGCAGGACAGACGGATCCCTGGCCTCTCCTAGAGCTCACAGCCTGGGATGATGAGGACCCAGGGCCTGGCTCCAGGATAACCCACTGGCAGGGGGCAAGACATCAGGATTTCTGACTCTAATTTCAAGCTGCACTGCACTTGGGTTTCTTACAAGACAAAACAAGTCATGTCACTTTGAGAGCCTGATATGCACAAATGCATGCTTACACCTAAGACAGACTGGAGGACCAGGGCGGGGTGGGATGATCTTCTTTCCTAGAGGACTCACCAAGGGGTGCCCCCACTAGTCAGACACGCCTAAGAGATCTGAGCTGCACACACTGAACCTCTAATTATACAAAGTGAGAAACACCTGCCTTCCCGGGGCTTGGCACTACTGCACAGAGGCTCCCCGTGCCAGCCCACTGGCTTCCAGAGCAGATGCGCCCACACTCCAGCTGCGTCTCTCCTCTCCTCACCAACAGCCAGATGGAGCTCTGCGCTGGGACACCGAGATCCCCGGAAGCCAGCGCAAAAGAGACCCCTGTCCACACCCTGCAGCCACAGGAGCACAGAGAACTGGATGGACCACAACTCACCAGATATGTGCAGGGTCTCCCAAAGCGCAGGCTTGATTACTTGGAGTAGAGAATTCAAAGGATGTACTTCTGAGGGATGGGAGAGAAGCATGAGCCATGATAACAAACCTTCCACCGTGCTTCCCCTACCTTCCAAAGGGATTGACCTTCAGGAGCTCAGCAGATCCTCCGACAGACCCTATAAGGTGGGTACTATCAATCTTCTCATTTTGCAGGTGAGCAAACAAAGGCACAGGGAGGTAAATCTCTTGCCCAAGGTCACATAGCAAATAAACACCAGAGTCAGGATTCAAACCCAAGCAGGTTGGCTCCAGTTCCCACTTTTAACCGGGATACAACACTGCCTCTCACGCCTCATCGCCGAGGCTGAGACCAATGCAGTCAGGAAACAAGATGACATTTGGAATAAAATAAAGACTCAAATTCCTGTATGATGAACTCCAGGTTGTCCATGATATTGGCAGCCACACAGATACATCAACCACTGTGCTCACCCTCCTCCCCCTCAGGTCCATTTTAGAGGGGAGTGTATTAGTTTGCTAGGGCTGCTGTAACCAAATACCCCAATTGGGTGGCTTAAACAACAGAAATGCACTGAGGCTGAAGTCTGAGATCAAGGTGTTGCAGGGTTGGTTCCTTTTGTGGGCTGTGAGGGAGAATCAGTTCCCTGATTCCCCCCTAGCTTTTGGTGATGCTGGCAACCCTCAGTGTTCCCAAGCTTACAGAGACATCAGCCCAACCTCTGTGTCCATCACACATAGCCTCTCTCCGTGTGTGCGTGCACATGTGTGCTCACGTGCGTGTCCTCTTCTTGTAAGGACACCAGTCGTGTATTAGTCGTATGGGATTGGGGGCCCACTCTGTGCCAGTATGACCTCCTCTTAACTAATTACATCTTCAATGATCCTATTTCCAAATCAGGTCACATTCTAAGGTCTGGGGGGTTAGGGCTTCAACGTGTGAATCTGGAGGTGAAACACATTTCAACTCCTAACAGGGACCCACCTCTGCTCAGAAGCCCTGAAGAAGTCAGACCATGTTCTCTAACAGGAGGCCCATCTCACCCACCCTCCTCACCAAAGCTGACCAGACAGGACATTGGTCTCGAAAGCAGCCAATCCCTGTGCACTGGCTCAAAAGACACAGCCAATCAGAGGCCTCTCTCAGGTGTCCATCGTTAGGAGGCTGGGAAACCAGGTCTTTGCTCATGGGACTCAACAGAGTTAAGATATGGAGCTCTGCTGGAGACAGTCCAGACACAGCTTTGAGGAAACCTAGGACGGCCGACGAGCACACACACCACCACCACCCCACCCCACCCCCGCTGTGGAGGGACATCACCACCAGAGGCTCCTGTCGCAGACAGGATGGGAGAGTCCGCAGTGCCACCATTTCCCCTTCCCAGCAGGCCCGGGGTGAGGCTGGTCATTTTCCTGAATCCTACAAGAGTCCCTAAATCCACACAGCCATTCTACTCTCTCGTCATTGTTGGGGCTCCTGCAGCCATTGCTGCATCCTCCAAATTTAGGGGCTGTGGAAGAGCCCAGGGGGTGCCCACCAAGCCCACTTCCTGTACTTCCTGGCATACACTGGGGTCACGTTTCCCAGCATCTTTTGTAGCCAGTCATGGGCCTAGTTCTGGTCGACGGAAAGTGGGAGGCCAGGCCTGACTCATAAAACCTCCTAAGCCACCCTCCACTCTTCCTCTTCCCCAGTGTGCAGGCTGGACACAGAGGATCCTGCAGTGGCCTCAGATGCCTGAGGGGATGTTGGTGCCACCGGACAGCAGATCCCACCCCCCAACCCCACTGGATCATGACTTGAGTGAAAAACTTGTATCGTATTAAGAAAGCATTTGTCACTGCAGTTAGTCCCCCTTGACTAATACAGGAGCTTTACTGCTGTGCCCTCTGCCCAGAATGCTCTCCCCTCAGAGCTTCCCATGGCTCCCACCTTACCACCCTCCAAGTCTCAGCTCAAATGTCACCTCCACAGAGGGGCTTCCCTGAGGCTTGCCCTACTAAAACAGCACCCTTCGCTGGTTACTCTGTCATAGTGTGCTGTTTCTTCCCTTCCTAGCATCCACCCCAATCCAAAATGACTGAATGGTTTAGTCTGGCTTTTTCTCTCTTTCCTATGAAGCCATAAGCTCCTCCGGGGATCTACACCATCCTGGTCACCACGCTGTAACCAGTGACAAGCATCACACCCAGCACACACCAAGTCCCCCTGGAGTATCTGCTAAATCAACAAAGGGACGAATTCCAAGAACATCAAGTGATCATCATCCAGGACAGAAGACAATCGTTGAAAAAACACAGGAACCAGTTATTCAACTGAAGAGCATCCAAGCAGGTCTGTACCAATGTCAGGAATAAAAACAGCAGCTCTATTTCTCACACCAGGGGGTTCCAGCACGGAGAACACATATCCTGGAAGGGGTCGGAACGACCCATTTGGGTGTAGGATGGAAACGATTTCAGTATAAAACCGGAAGTTCTCATATGCAGCTCATCCTTTCTACAAGGCCCGTTCCCATTAAGTCTGATGAAGACAAGAGCAGCGAACTCCTGAGCACCTCCCTCCTCTGTGCCTCACACTGTTGAGAGCAGATCACACGTATTACTCCACTGAATCCTCACCAGAGCCTCAGGAGACAGGCTCCTTTATTATCCTCATTTCCAAGAGGTGACATGGTTGGGTGCAAGGTCACAGCACAACTAAGCGGCAGGGCTGGGATTTGAACCCAGGCACTGGGGCTCCAGGTCTGTGCTGCTGTTGACCATAACTGCACAACTATCACCAAAACACAAGTGAGCTTAGACACACAGAGGGGCACTGGCTGAAGCTTATTTCTGATGGGACACTTGACTGAAGGAGCTTGGCGATGACTTGCAGACAACAGATTTATTCTTAGAGGATGACAGTGATGAGCATCTGCCTCTCCAGTGTTGTGAAAACATTTTGTTAAAATAAGAACTTGTCAAAAATATTCATTTTTTTAAGGGATAAGGAGCCCAAGGGTGGATTTCAGAAGAAGCCAAGATCCAACACAACTCCATCTCAGTGCCGCTGGCTCTGTCAGCACCAGTTCCCACTGCGGGGTCTCCCGCAGGCATGTCTGACTTCCCACTAACCAGGTACTTCTCAAGTCTCCTTCCTCTTGGCATCTCAGCATCCAGCAGAGTGTGTCCTCTGCCCGCATAAGAAGCAAAGTCTGAATGAAGCTGTCATTCTTGGGTCCCCAGCCGGTGCTTCTCCATCCCACACAGAACGGAAACATCTCTGAGATGACACAGGAGGAGGATGCAAACACAGAGCAGAAGATTTGAGACCCCAAAGGCACACAGAGCAAGTGCAAACTGTAGTGCTGCCCCTTCCGGGATGTGTGGCCCTGGGAGTGTCACTGAGTCTCCCCAGGACTCAGTTTCCTCATAAATAAAGTGGGGGTGATTCCTGCAACACAGGATCTCTGTGAGGATTTAATGAGCAGTTACACATGATGTGCTTACACAAGGCTTAGTGTGGACAGTATTTACCAGGGGTGGCTCTCATCAGCAACAATGTCACCATCATCATCATCATCATTATTATTATTAGGCAGGTAAGCCAAGTACCTAATACCCGGGAAACAGAACTGCTCCTGTTTTTCAGATTCCCTCATTCACAGGCAGCCACAACTTGCCAAAACTAAGCAGACGGAGAAAACATGCATAAGCAGAAGTGAAACCTTGAGGATAAAAGCCTATTCAGTCGAGAGGGACACAGCCAGCCCCATCCAGACTCCACAACCAGGTGGCACCACGCCGGCTCCCCAGACACATTCCAGGCCTCCCAAATGGGCAGGATGCAAAAGGACCCCAAACGTTCAACTCAGAAAGGCCTCGAGTGGGCTACTTTCTCCCTGGAGCCTGCTCCACTGGTGTCCCTGGAAGGAAGGAAAACCACAGAGACAGCCCTTCCAGCAGCTCCACGCATGGACTCCTCCCCTACACCCAGAGACTGGTAGGGAGGCCAGTGCAGGAAGGAACCCAGGGCACCACCTTGCCCAGCAGCCTGGGGAAGCGAACGGGGAGAGCGACGGCCAAGAGGTGAGCAGCTGGCTGAAGATCATCTTCTTTATCAGAAGCCTAGGCCTTGGGACTTCCAACTTATTAAAATATGTACACTTTACATACATATAAAATATATACACATAATAAAATCCATTTAACTCTCACCCAGTAAGATAAGGACTATTATTATCTCACTTGGCCAATAGGGAAACCGAGACACAGAGAAGTCAAACAACTTGCCTTGGATCAAACAGCACCTAGTAGGGGTTGGGCAGGGAGTTGAGCTATAAGTCTGGATCCAAAGTCCAGGTGCCTAATGGTTGCTCAGCTCCAAGGTGGCCGCCATAAATTCCCTCCCGCCCTGGATGTTCTCTGAGCCTGACCTGGCCTTGGTGACCTGAGGTGGAGCAAGGGGCTTTCTGGGACTTCTTGGACTAGGTCTTAAGAAGACCTGCAGCTTCTGCCTACGGCTCTTGGAACATGCACCCTGGAGGGACACCGGGCACCTGTAAGAAGTCCCACTACCCTGGGACCACCACGCCATAGGTGCTCAGTCAACATTTCCAGCTGAGCCCAGTCTTCTAGCCATCACCATCACGGCGCCAGACATGGGAGTGAAGATTCTGGAACTTTCCAGACCAGGTGACATAGGAGTTGAGCACCGCTCCGTCCAGGCCACAAAGAGTAGGACAATCACCCAGCTGAGCCCTGCCCAAATCTCTGACACACAAACCTACTCTCTTGCATCCAATGGCACCTACTGGTCCCACCTGAGAACAGCCATCCTGCCGGCCACCTGGCAAGCCCCTCCCTCGACTCTCCACACAAGCAGCTCCTCTGCTACGAGGCCTCCCCCGACTCCCTACCACCTCCTCCCTACCCCGATGGACAAGAGCCCGCCTTCCTCACCCGGTACCCAGCACAGAGCCACACCGCGGTACCAGCAGCACAATCCTGCAACAGCTGGTTGCTGCATCTGTTTTCCTCCAGGGCAGGGACTCTCCATCCTTCCCCCTTCCTCTCAGCAGAATCTAGCATCCAATATGACGGCTCATATGGGCTCAGTAAATGAAACAACTCCATCATGACAGGGTCCAAAGAGATAACAAGTACACCCAGTGACATTTTATAGTTCTAAGCACAGCAAACAGGTGACTTCAGACCAGGGTTTCTCAACCTTGGGACCACTGACATGTTATACTGGATAATTCGGAACGGGGCGGGGGGGCTGTCCTGTGCATCATACGATGTTTAGCAGTACCCTTGGCCTCAACCCACTAGATTCTAGAAACAACCCCCCATCCCAAGTAATCACAACTAAAAATATCCCCAGACATTGCCAAATGCCCCTGGGTGGTGGGCTGGACTCTCGCAGGCTAAAAACCACTCACTGCCTTGGACAGGGGGACCCACGGGTGTCTACCTTCACCCAGGCCTGCACAGGGGCTGTGACACCTGCCCAGAGGTCACACACCACTTGCTAATTATCTTCTCAGGGGAGCACCATTTCTAAGCTCTTAACTCCCCAAAACTGGCTTTTTCTGGCACTTTCCAAACACCAACACAGCCATCTCACACAGGCCTGCCAGCGCATGTTCAAAAATGCAAACGTGATCCCATCACTCCTCTTCTGAAAACCCTTTGGTGGATCCCTTCCACTCTCCAGAAAAATCCAAACACCCATGCAAGACTCGGCTTCCCTGGACAAACTGGATGCCACTCGTCAGCAACCACAGCGGCAAAAATCTAACAGCAGCAGTTGCCGCGGGTCCAGTGCGTATCCTGTGCTACACACCGCGTCCAGCCCTCTGACGTTCCAACTCATTTATTCATTCCCAACTGTAACCCTGCGGGGGGGACACCAATTATTATTCCCATTCTACAGATTAGAGAATTCAACCTCAGAAAGTGGATGTAACTTGCTTGCAGTCACACAGCAAAGCTCATCAAGAGGTGCTGGAAGTCAGACTCCACGCTGCTGGTACCTAATCGACCAAGGCTTCATGAGGATGGGAATCGAACTTAATGACTGCTGTCGCTCCAGTACCTAGAAGAGCACCTGGCAGAGCAGGCATTCGAATGTGGAAGCATGGAGCGATGGACAGACAGAGGGACGGAGGGAGTCTCTAGAGCAGTACCTACCAAACGTGGCAGCTACCAGGACCACCTGGGGGCTTATTAAAACACTGAATCCCAAGCAACCTAGTGAGTGAAAGTCACCCTCAGCCACTCCAAGGAGAAGGAGGAAATGCTTTTAGTTAATGAGTGGGGAGAAATATACAGTGTGTGGATTTCAGGAGCCAAAATCCTGTCTCATGCCTATCAGAACTTCCCAGAGAAACTTCCAGGACCCTGTACCTTTAAATGCCCCCTGCTCCAGGTGTTTCTGATGTTCAGCCAGGCTTGGGACCCACAGGCCAAGAAGAGAAGGGACCAGCTGTCCACTTTCAGTGCAGCACCCCAGTATTTACCGCTGGAAGGCCCCCGCCCCAGCCCAGCTGCAACAGGTTTCTGGGCCACCTGGGAGGTCACGTGTGGCCAATGCAAACCAAGCTGGGGGGAAAGTTGACTGCCCCCACACACGGGCACTTTCAAAGCAGGGCTTCTGGCTCTGTGCCGGAAGGGCCAGGAGAAACATTTCGGAACAGCCATTTAATTTCAGTTGTGACAAGAGGAAGCAAATGAAGAACTCCGCCAAGCCATCAGAGTCCGCCTGTGAATGGCCGCGTTCAGAGAGCCATCCAGTGTGGATGAGGGTGTGGAGAACAGGAGCTACTCCCAGCACCTCGTGGGCCTCTGTGGGATGTGGTCAAACTGTCTTTTAAAGGCATCTACCCAAGAGAAACAAAAACATACAGCCACACAAAAAACCATTCACGAATGCTTACAGCAGCATGATTTGTCATAGCCAAAGAGTGCCAACAACCCAAAATGTCCATCAACAAACGAATGGATAAACAAATTGTGGAATACCTACATAATGGAATACTACTCAGCCACATACAGGACATCCACAATGTGGATGAACCTTGGAAACAAGATGTTAAGTAAAAGAAGCCAGTCACAAATGAATTATACTATATAATCCCATTTACTGGAAATGTCCAGAACAGAGAAATTAGAGAGATAGAAAGGAGATTAATGGTTGCTTAGGGGAAGAGGATGAGGAATAGAGGGATGGTTAAAGGGATAGTTAAAGGGTACAGAGTTTCTTTTTCAGGTGATAAAATGTTCTACAACTGTTTGTGGTGGTGGCTGCACTTATCTGGGAATACACTGAATTGTTCACTTTAAATAAATGAATTACATGGTATGTGAATTATATCTCAATAAAGCTGTTATCGGAAAAAAAAAAAAGAAGAATGCAAGTACAGTTGCTGAAGCTAATAGCAACAGACTGGGAAAGCCCAAAATGTCCATCTCTAGGGGTTAAACTGTTACACTGTAGCCAGAACGCTATGTGACCATGAAAGAATAAGGCAGGCCACTATGCCAGTAAGAAATCACCTCCAAGGTAATTGTTAAATTAAAAAAAGAAATCAAAGTGCAGAAGTATATGCAGTAGGTACCCATTCATGTAAAAACACATGACACACATTATACACGCACAGAATACTCCTGGAAGACCAAAGAACTTGGTGATGAGCTTGCCTCTGGAGCATGGGGTGGGGCTGTGGAAGAGGGACATTTATTTACGAGCCACCTGATCGTCCCCAAAGTGTGCATTTTAATTTTTCCATTAAAAAGTAGTCAACAAAAATTCAAATGAAAGCAAGTCTCTGCAACCAAAAATTGCTTCAGGCATCTTACTCTATGAAAAACAGTCTTAGAAACTTTAGGAACTGAGTCAACTGCCCGATCTAAGCGGGGTAGGGGAAAGGAAGACACCTCCACTGGGACCAGAATTTCATTTGAGAGCGACGGAGCATTGAGTGATGCGCTCCGTCCCTCTGGGGCTACGGTACAGGCCTGTCGCTCTGCTGTTTGCAGTAAAATCCAGCAGACATTTGGCTACAAAGCTCTGTCCAGTTAGTCCCTGAGTGAGCAGACAGCTTGACCATCAAATGGTCCCTGAGGCTGTCAGACAGGGAGCCCATCCTCTGCCAGTCCAGGTGAGCTGTCTGGATGTCACTTCCAATGTGGCCCACGCAGCCTCTGTCACTTCATCAGGGCTTTCCTGGCTGAATTCCCCCCACCTGTTCCAAACCCCATCAGAGACCCAGGCCAAGTGGCCCCACTTTCATTTTCAGAAGAACAGAAGGTATCAAACCAACAACTGCAGAGACAACGGATCGGGGCAAGAGGATGAGAAGGAGCCCGGCCACGCTGCCCGGCGCAGGTACTCACAGAAACCCTCGATCTTGTCAGCGGTCTTGCTCCAGGCCACCTGCCGCGTCTCCATGATCACCTGGACGGTCCTCCGCTCCGGGGTAGACTTGCGGGAGCTGAACACGGTCATGACTGTGCCCAGCTCCAGGGCTCTCTTGATCTGACTCTTCTCATATTCTGGGAGGCTGTCCACATTGGCCATGGTGCTCATGGTCGGCCACTCCAGGGGGAGGGCAGGCACGAGGGAGTAAGGGGGCTGGAAGGGCAGAATAAAGGTGTGAACTGGTTTTAGTTAACTGAGCAGGATGTAGTGAACAGGGCTCTGATTTCAAGGGCCAAAATCCTGTCTCACACCCATTAGAAAGAGTTTGGGGAGATGGTTCCAATGGCAGGGATTCACTAACCACTAGGAGAGCCCAGGCCGGGCACAGCGGTTTAAATGGAAGTGAGGTGTGGGAGGAGCCCTTGACCTCAGTGACCCAACCGTTATCCTGGCTTTGAATAAGCAAATCACCCCAGCCTGGCAGTCACCCCTTCCCTCTCCATGCACTTTTATGCTGTGGAACATTTGAATAGCCAAAGCAGCCCAGACTGGCTCCTGCCCACATCGCCCCATCCTTTTCTGTCCTGCCTAGAGACTTCTAACCATCATCCTTTTACTTCCCCAGTGAAGTTGGCAACAGGGAAAAATAAACCTTCAGGATGTGTCCATGGAGACCTCTGCATGGAAATGGGACCAAAAGGGCAGAAAACAGCAGGGCCCAGTGGCCTCACATTCAAATCCTGGTGTAGGGTCCTGCTGACTGTGTGGTCCTGGGTGAGCAGTATGACCTCAGTGAGTCCCAGTTTTCATCCCTTCTAAAATGCGAGGGTCGGGACAGTTAGGAAGCCACCTGCAGAGCACCGGGGTGAAGCTCAGCATCCAGGAGGTGTTCTCAGTCACCCCTCATCCTCATGCACAGTCGACGTTTTGCAGAGAGGTGTTTGGGCCCCCAATCTCAGAGCCTCCCTCATGCCCGCATCCAATGTCCCAGCAAATCCAATTCAATCAGTCTGTCCACTTCACTGATTGCTCCTAGGATCTCATACTTGGGTCATTCTAATCATCTGCTAACTGGTCTCCCTGCTTCCACTCCTGCCTCCAAAGTCAACTCCCAGACCAGGAGCCAGAAGGATGCTCTAAGAATAAGGGTGAAATCTTATTGCTCCCTGAGCCCTGGCTCTGCGTGCGCACGCACGACACACACACACACACACACACACCCATTCCGCCTCCCAAACGCCCAAAGACTCACTGGCCCTAGCTCAGAAGGCACTTGACTGTAGGTTTCCAGATCGCAGACTCCACCAAGTCATTTACACGCCTCAGGGCACACTTCCACGATTGTTCAGGGGAAGATAACAGATTAAAGAACCTCTAATGGTTCTCATAAGGATTCAACCAGATGATATGTCTCAGCCCTTAAAACAAAGATGCAAAGTCAGTGCTCCCGAGATTAAGCTCCTGCTTCAGCCACCATCAACTGTTCCGGGTATCTCTCTCATCTCCCCTCCTCCAAACCCCTTCAGGCTCCCACAGCTGTTACTCTGTAGACAATCCCCAATTCAGCCAGGGCTGTCTGGGCCTCCTCGCCAAGTTGCGCAAAACCAGGGCCTCAGTTCCCTCAGCTGTGTAATGGGGATGACAGTCCCACCCTCCAGGGGCGCTGAGAGGACGAGCCCCCAGTATCTAGCAGGGCCTCTGATAATATCAATCAGCCAATTGCTCAAGGCGTTAATAAAGCGTCAACTCCACGCCAGGCGAAGAGCTGGGGACTTGTATGCAAATGAGGGGGTGGAAGGAGGGGCCCAGGCCTCATCCTTTGCCCCTTCCTCCCCCCACCTCACACCCAGCGCCAAAGGCACCTCGGCAGGTGTGCTGACAGCCCAAAGATAAAATCGTGAATGACACCTGCTCTCTGCCCATTTGGAAACAGACCAGTCAGCTCAATGGTCCTAACGTAAAGAGTAAGGGCAGCAGCAGGGACACAAGGGTGGGGGCATTAAGGGAGAAGCAGGAAAGGGCCCCCAGCTTAGTATGGGGTGAGGCTGGGAGCTTAGAGCACTCAGAGAAAGCTTCTGGGGAAAGAGGGTGTCTGAATTCCAATCTTTAGGAAAGATGAAGCAGGAGGGAACAGCCTAGTCAGAGAAACGGACTCAAGCAAAGGCCCAGCGGCAGGACTAATTGTTCCAAGAAGTCCGGCTGACAGTGAGGCTCCCCGCTACCGAAGTCCAGCTGACAGTGAGGCTCCCCGCTACCGCCCTCTAATCCAGGTCAGGGGATGAACAAGGTGCCTGTGGCAATACTCACCCTGCTAAATTAACTGTTAATTGGCCCTCCCAGGTGCCTGCACCTACCATATCTGGTTCATCTCATTTATCTCAATGAGAAACACCAGAAGTGAAAACTCAAGTCCCTGGAGGTGAAGTTATGTGATTCAGGTCTCGAAGACATGTGGCAACACCAGGTTGGGAACCCTGGTCTAAATCTCACACCCCGACTCCTTTAGCACCTGCCTTCTGGAATTCAGAATCTGGTGGTAAATCTGGCCAGACAGTAAGTAATTAATTTGGCAAAGAAGTCAAAGGACTTGTCCAAGGTCACAGCGCTGGAACGTGTCAGAACCAGGATTTGAACCTGGCCCAAACTCTGCCACCCTTCACCATGCTGAGCACCCTCAACCAGGCACCTCCTGACTTCTCCACTCCCAGTTCTTAAGGCCCACGTGCAGCAGGGCACAGAAAACACCACCCATTAAACTGGCCAACTGGGAGGCACCAGGGCCCTCAGTTCTTCCTGACCCTGGGAGGGCCTTGGACTTAACCTTCCCAGGAGTCTGGTTACTTCCTGATCAGGAAGCCCAGTGGACTGGCTCAACCATAATCAAGTCTGCAATGTCCCTTCCCCAAGAACTGGGAAGACACTCTCATGGCCACAAGATCCTTGGAGTCAACCACCAGAATCCACCGCTCCCAACTCAGGCTTCCAGAGTTCAATGCTTCAGCAACTATAGCAAAGCAGCCTCCGAGGCCTTGACCCCAGGGGAGGGTACTAGCCATCACAGGCAATTTCCATTTTGCTTCTGCTTTCAAAAAGAAAAGAAAAGAAACAGCCCTGAAATCCCTTTTTTGTTCCTGTTTCTCATCCTCCCTGGGTAACTCTGTAAAATGACTTATGGTGTAAATACAAACATGGCTGAGATTTACTAAGATTCGACTTTTCATGTCCTTCTCTTTGAAATAAACTTCTGGGATACAAGGACTCAGAACCAGGAAGCAGGGGCGTTTCTTCTCTTCGATGCTCTCTGCACATGTTAAAGAAGCTCAGTACTTCATACAAAATTGCACCAAACAATTCTGTCTAGATTTCGGTACAGTTGCATCCCTCACAGGTAACCACCCCTCCTAACGGCCCAAGGGTTGTTACTGCGACATCTCACACCCACTGTGCAGCAACAGGGTGGCAGATATTTTCACTGCAGGAACCAGCAGGGTCAGAGCCATGGCAGGTAGGAATGCTCGTTAGTTCAAATTTTTTAGGGTAACCTGTGAGCGTCTATTAAAACATAAAACATGCATTGCTTTCATCCAGCTTATGTGCAGAAACACACACACAAATGTTCACAGAAGTATCATTTGTAACAGAAAAAAAGAAAGAAAAAAAAAACCCAGGAAACAATTCAACTGCTCATGAATGAAGTGGGGAGGGGAGGGGGGATCCCTTAAATGATGGGACATGCACATTAAAGAATGCTGAGTAGCTACTGGAAAGAATGAAGAAGATTTACAAGCAATTTGATCTGTAAAGACTCATGAGACAGATGAAAAAAGAGTTGCAAACTAGTAAGTATAAACATAATATAATTATATTTTTTTAAAAGGTTGTCTGCTTCTAAATCCAGAAGTGGTTACTGTTGGATGAGGGAAGAGGGTAGAGGGGCTGACTTGATTTTGACTGACTTAAGTGGTAACATAATGGATGAATTTTTCTGCTTTGTGTGTTTACTGTTTTCTAAAGTCAGAAGTCTTTTCAAAAGTCTTCTTATCAGCAGTTTCCCACCAACTCCACCCAGCCAAAGGGCTATTCATGGGGGTCCTGACTTTGCTTTTTCCAGAGGAGCTTAACAGGCTCAAGGTCGGAAGGTGGGGGGACAGGGAAGGGGTTGTGGGGAGGGAGCTGCAGCCACCTTAGGCAATTTCAGCATCAATGAAACCTGCAGAGAGTACTGGCCTGAGCTGGTACACATGTGGCACACACGTCTTTGAAACAGGGATAATGGCCTGAGGCCTGCCAGGGACCCCTAAATCAGTCATGACACTGCAAAACTGTAGCGAAGGATGATGAATGGGGCCCCACACAGGGCCTTTAACCAGAGGGTCAAGAACTGGCAGAAATCCAAGCCCCAAATCTCCACAGCCCTGGAATTTAGGCCTGGGTGGCTCCTATATCCAGGGGAAGAAAGTGAGGCTCAGAGATTCTTCAACTTGCCCAAGGTCACAGAGCTGGAACTGAAATTCGAATTAAGTTGACAAACAAGGCCACCTGTTTCCCATGCGCCGTGTCACACACATTCCACCCCTCCCCCCCCATACTTTCTTACTCTGGTTCAAGATCAAGGTGCTAAAAGAGCCCCTCCCAGGCCCCTTCTGGAATCCAGGAGCCAACCCCCCAGTCCAAACGGGACACATCTTTCCCTCGAATTCTTCCGCTATGGGGGTAACAACCTCTTTGGGATTCCAGACCACAAACAGGAAAATGCAGAGACGCGCACACGTAGTTATGCACACCTGTGGGGTGGGAAAGGGAATCATGAATTCCCCGAAAACCCTTATCTCTCAGGGCGAAGGGCTGCGCCTTCTGTGGTATCGCTCTGCCACCTACCCACCCGCAACCACCTGTGTGATACGGGGAAGTGCCAGAGGCCGGCCTGCCTCCTGGAGCCAACAAGCCCGGGGCGCAGAGGTGGCCAGGAAACACTGCCCGACCCCACTCGGGACCCGACGGCCACCGGAGCCTTGAAGACGCACAAGCCACAGAGCAAGTCGCGCTGCTTGCCTCAGTGTTCCCATTCAAAGCCGGGCCTCCCCAGGGCACAGACCGACGAAGTGGCGCCGGCCCAGGGTGAAGTGGCTGGCGATGCCGCCTGGAACCCCGCCGTCACCGCCCGGGCCCCAGGCACCGCGAGCTGGGGCCCCGACAGCGCGCCCCACCCCTGCCTGCGCCAGCTGCGTCCGGGCGCAGATGCCCCCTAGACGCCGTTCCCCGGGCGCTGGTTCCCGGGCGCAGGTCCCCGGGCGCCCGCGTGCTCTCCAGCCCGGCCGGGCCACTCACCTGGCCGCGCCCCCGCCGCGGGTCCCGATTCTGGGGTCCCGCGCGCCGCCGCCCGCCGTCCGGGCTCCGGGCACTCCCTGCCGCGCAAACCCTCCGACGCGGGCGCTGCTACTTCTGCTTCGGCCGCGGTCGCGCGCCACGTGACTCCTCCGGGGCCGCCCCCTGCCCCGGCCCCGGGGCGGGCCCAGCCTGGCCTAGCATCCCCTGGGCCGCCTCCTCCCTGGGGGCGGGCCAGACCTGGGACCCCGCCTCCGCGGGCGGAGGAAGAAACTGAGGCAGGGGGAGAGGATCGACCTGCCCCAAGTCTCCTGCAAGGTGAATAGAAAACTTCCAGACAGACTGGCATTTATGGAGTGCCTACTGCCTACACGTGTTTTACATGCATTTAATATACTCCCCATAATCACCGGGAGTTGGTGATTATGGTCCTAATTTGAAATCACCGCTGAGGCTGCGCTAGTGTCATACAGCTTACTACCTGGGACATGCCGCTTACATACCCTCAGCCAGTTTCCTCATAGGATCAGATAGGATCCGCTAGGATCCAAATAGTGCCAGCCCCAAAAGTTTGTTGAATACTGGGGAATTGATCTCCCATTTTCCCAATAAGATTTTTTATGGCTCACTTTATAAACTTCTAAGCGTATAGATGACATGGCCAAATGCCTAGTTATGGTATTTAGTTGATTTGTTTAACTACACCGAGACTATTTCAAGCCACATATTGTAAGATGTAACATATTCTTTAGGAGAAATATTGCTTTTTCGCATTTTCTGTTTCATGAAGCAATTTTACTCAAACCTTTCATATGCATCTTTGACATACGCCTGTTGTGACTAGAGCGTTTTCCAGTCATCTACAGAGCTGTCAGGACATGTCAGTTCTGCTCTTAAGCCACTTGAGTTACAGCATTTTTTTGAATCTGTGAATGTTGCTCTGGCCAAAAATGTTATATCTGAAGCCACAGGACTCATTCACTGACTAGTAAATCTGAATTCCTTTCTTTCCCTGCTTCTGTCTCAGGGGTGTATCCATTGCAATTACCCCACAGATCACTTACTGCACTGTTTTTAAAAGAAATCTTTGAAAAGTTTGTTAGACCATCAAGCACTTGGAAAGGTGGGGCCAACTCCCCAGGAATGATGGCGGAGTCTGGGTTAAATTTCTTTGCCTTTTTTTTTTAGAACCTCAATTTATATTTGTTTCCAACAATCCGTTAACATTTCTGTTTTGGTCCATGTTATCTAATGTACATGATATATTAGTACAACCATATACATATACAATTTATTATTACAGAATCCACGTGAATAGGGAAGCATGTTAAACCCCTTGCTGATAAAATGAGCCTAAGCGCAGTTCTGGAAACCACTGTGGAAAGCCTTGGCTCCTAACCTCTGTCCAGACAGATGCTAATTCTGGTTGAAGTTTTCCCTGATCCCTAGGAACCAAGCAAGAAAAGAACATGTAGAAGATGCTACAGCTTGAAGTATTATCTTTTAATCTGTGATTGTGAGCCTACAGCATTTTTGGAGTTAAAATGTTGCATTTGTGATGGCGGTCACAGGAGATGGCAGTTTGCTTTTTTCATAGTTTTAATTGCTTTTCCTCTTTGCCTTGTTTTTCACCCTCAGATCAACAGCTAAAGGAATGAATGAATGAATGAATGAATGAATCCAGTGCAAAGAATGGGAGTGTTTGGGGCTCCTCATAGCCTCTTTTTCTCAAACTCCAACCTGATTGTTCAGAATAAAGTAATTAAGATGATAGCCCTGATTCTGGGAGGACTGAAATACAAAATGACATCATGGGGAGGGGAGAAGCCAGCCTGTATGTTCAGATACATACGGCAGAAAGTGCACTGTCACTGCTTAGCTATCGCAGGGCTCAAGGGCATTAAGTCGGGTGGTGGAGGCTGGATTTGAACCTGAGTCTGACTGGTGCCAGAGCCCATGGACACACAGGCCCATTGCCCATCCCAACATTAATAGGAGGCATTCAGGCAGAGAGAAGTCAGTGTGTAACCGTTCCACATTGATTCACAAATGGGTCAGGAAGTGATCTCAAAGGGTGGAGGGAACTTTCTTTTCCTTTTCATAGAAAAAGAAAGAAGAGGGCAGGGAGGGGGCATAACTTGAAAGAACACTGGGTTTTAATCAGCATTGTCTCTACTTTCTATTCTGCATCTCTCAGCAGTCCTCAGGGATGCACATGTTTTCCCCCATAACCCTCTTCCATTTGTTAGCAGCCCTGGTGCACTGGACCATGACCCCCTGGTGCCTCAGTTTCCTTCTCTGCAAAATGGGTATAATAACTGTACCTACCTCCCAGGGTGATTATAAGAATTAAATGAGACAAGGAAGGGATAAAATAGGCATCACAGTTCAGCCATCAGGGCTGGTTATTTCTAGTATTGTTCTTGGGAGGAAGAAGAGAAAAGCTCCATGGTGCAGTGGGAAAGTATGGATTTGGAAGACAAGGAGATCTGGGTTTAAGTCCCAAGTTGGCCACCTCCTTAGCTGTGTGACCTTAAGCTGGTCAGTTACCCTCTCTGAACTTCCAGTCTCCCCATCATTAGATCTACCTTTGGGATATAGAGAATGGGCAAACTATAGGACAGAAACTAGATTAGTGGATGTCTAGGACAGGGGGGCTTGGGGATATTAGGAGGTGAAGACTAGAAGGTGTAGAGTTTCTCTTTGGAGTGATAAAAATGTTCTAAAATTGATTGTGATGATGGTTGAACAGCTCAGCGAGTATATTAAAAACCATTGAACTGTACACTTTAGATGGGTGAATTGTATGGGATGTGAATTGTATCTCTATAAAGCTGCTCCCAAAAAACACCTAGCTTAGAAGGCTGTTTAATGAATGAATGACTAACACAGCTTAGCATAACACAGCCTTCAATAACGTGGCAGCCATTCATTATAATATCACTAATAGACAGTAGTTCTTCTGAACCTGGCCATCCTCTCCCCACCACACATGGCAGCGGCCAGCTGAGGCCCACTGCCCTGCCCCTGGGCCTAGCCAACCTCCCCCCTCCACCCCACAGCCAAAAACGACCAAAAAACCCTGAGAGGCTTTGAGTTTGGTTTCCTTTCCCGATATTGTTCAGAGAAGTACATGTCCCCTGGGGACAAGCAGAGTCCCAGCTGCTGGCTGGCAGGCCTCTGTGAGAGGAAGTACCACCCAGAACGAGCTTCCAGACCTGGTCAGGGTTAGGCCTGACCTAAAAGCTTCTGCAGGAGGGGGTCAGACCTCTTTGCTATTTTTTTTTTCAGCTTTACTGAGGTATAATTGGTATACAAAAAAACTGCACACAAAGTATACAGTCTGATGAATTTGGACATATGCATATATCCGTGAAACCATCATTGCAGTCAAGATTATAAACATTCATCACTTTCAAAAATTTCTCGAGTCCCTTTGTTACTGGTGTCGTTTTTGTGTTATTGTATTTGTGTGTGTATGATAATACTTAATGTGACACCTACCCTCACAGCAATTTTTAAGTGTAAGATACAGTATTACAGTTAACCATAGGCACAGCACTGTAACACAGATCTCTAGAACTTATCTCAAGTAACAGAAGCCTTATATCATCTGAACAACGCCCCACTTCCCCCTCCTCCCAGCCCCTGGCAACCATCATTCTATTCTCTGCTTCTGTAAGTTTGACAATTTTAGGTGCCTCATATGAGAGGAATCATGCAGTGTTTCTCCTTCTGTGTCTGGCCTGTTTCATTTAGCATAGTGTCCTCCAGGTCCATCCATGTGGTTGCAAATGGTAAGATTTCTTTCTTTCTAAAGGGTGAATAATATTCCATTGTATGGATACACCACCTTTTCTTTATTCATTCACTCCATTGATGGACGTTTAGATTGTTTCCACATCTTGGCTATTGTGAACAATGCTGTAGTGAACATGCGGTACAGGTATCTGCTCATGATACTGCTTTCAATTCTTTTGGATATCTACACCCAGAAGTGGGATGGCCGGATCATGTGGTAGCTCTATTTTTAATTTGGGGGGGAACCTCCACTGTTTTCCATAGTGGCTGCACCAATTTACATTCCTACCAACAGTGTACGAGGGTTCTGGTTTCTCCACATTCTCTCCAACTCTTGTTACCTTTTGGTTTTTTTATGATGGCCATCCTAACAGGTATAAGGTGATATCTCACTGTGGGGTTTTGATTTGCATTTCCCTGATATTAGTGATGTTGCGTACCTTTTCATATACCTCTTGGCCATTTGTATGTCTTCTTTGGAGAAATGTCTATTTAAGTCCTTTGCCCATTTTTAAGTCAGGTTGTTTGTTTTTTGCTACTAAGTTTCAAGAGTCTGCTATTTAAACTGAGGCCTGCTCGGAAGACCCTCTGGTCCTGTGGTTT
Organism: Camelus ferus; assembly: GCF_009834535.1. NCBI lineage: Eukaryota > Metazoa > Chordata > Mammalia > Artiodactyla > Camelidae > Camelus > Camelus ferus. Next base: position 54,717,654 of record NC_045704.1, on the reverse strand, counting down.
TACTTCGGGCTTCTCAAGCCCCAGGTTCCTGCTGGGGCTTATTTATTCATTCAGCAAACACAACACTTGCTGAGTGCCTGCGGCAGGCCAGGCACTGCTGGTCTCCAGGAAGGTAGCAGCAATGATCAACGTCCCACCCACTGAGCATGCAGTGCAGTTGGGGGACATAGAAAAGAGACTTAAGGGTGAGACTGGCCAGGTGTGAATCCCAGTTCTGCCTCTTACTGTCTGGGTAGTGCTTTTCATCCTCTGTGAGCCTCAGTTTCTTCATTGTTAAATTGGGTGGCCACGGAGGAGCGAGTCAGCTAAGGGATGTCCAAGTCCTGGGCGCCATTCCAGGCTAATAGGACCCCAGAGCTGGTCTGGGGGCAACATGTTGTGATGGAAACAGGACATTCTGACCCAGCTGTGCTGAGACCCCGGCTGCAACCAGGCCTTTCCCAGGCCCTAAACCTCATGGAAAATTAAGAGACAGTTTAAAACCCAGAGTGACAGTGTGGAGGAGTGTCTGGGAAAGCAGGACATGGAGACAGACAGGACCTGATGTGAGTGCTGGCTCTGTCTCTTACTCACCGTGTGTCCCCCGTGAAGTTGACTGAGTCCCTCTGAGCTCAGTTTTCCGATCTGAGCTGAAGACAAAAGTCTTTACTTTCAATGGCTGGAGCATCAGTTAGGATGCGGTCAGCTTCCTCAAAAAGGCCACCCATCATCTCCTGTCACTGAAAGCCCAGGACGTGTGGTGGAGGAAGGGACAGAGCAATCAGGAACTCAAGTACATCCGTGGGTGGAAGATTCTGCCACTCCTGGCAACCAGATCTGAAAGGGGAAAGCAGGAAAGAGGAAAACTTTCCCCAAACCCCTAGCACACTCCCCCCATAATAACAGCCTCCCCTCACTGCCCACTACCCACCATGCCATTGACCAGAATCAGGTCAGAAACAAATTCCGCTTCAGTTGCTCTCCCAGGAATGGGATTCCATGTGGCTGGATGCTGGGGACAGGATCAGCTCCCCTCAAGTCTTGTGAGGGAGCCTGTGGGTGTGTGACAAAACAGGAGCTGTTGGCAGAGGGGGTTGGGCAATGACGTCCTGTAGGCGGTCCGTGAGGTCCTGCACTGTCACAGAGCTACATGAAGCGACCAGCACAGAGAAGGAAATCATCTGGAGCCCTCCCTTGTGTTCACACCCTTTACTTAGTACTTTCATTCAGTCATTCAACAAACACCGAGCCCTTCTTCAATACTAGACCCTGTGTCAGTGTCCTGGGGCTGTGAAATAAATTACCACAAACTGAGTGGTTAAAACAACAGTTTTATTCTTCCCCATGATTGGAAGCCAGAAGTCTGAAAGCAAAGTGTTGGCAGGGCTCTGGAGACCAGGGGAGAACCCACTCCTTGCCTCTCTCCCAGCTTCTTGTGGCAGCTGCGAATCCTTGGCAGTCCTTGGCTTGTGGCAGCATCCCTCTGATCTCTGCCTCCATCTTCAATGCCTTCTTTCCCTTGGATGTGTCTCAAATCTCCCTCTCCTTTCTCTGATAAGGACACCACCTACTGGATTTAGAGCCCACCTTAAATCCAGGATGATTTCATCTTGAAATCCTTAACTTAGTTACATGAACAAAGGGCTTATTTCCAACTAAGGTCAGATTCATAGGTAGAGGGGGTCAGGACTTAGGTTTTTTGCAGAGGAAGGGGTCACAATTCAACCCACTGTATCCTGCGTTAGGTAAATAGAGCAGCCCATGAGAACTCGCAGAAGAGGCATTTACTACTGCAGAATGGTGACAGCTGGGTTAGGAGGATAAACCAAGAGGCTGAGACTTCTCAGAGGAGGTGACCTCAAAACTGGGTCTTAAAGGATGTGAACGAGCTCTCCAAGAGTGCCAGAGAGAAGCTTTGTTATAAACAAGGCTATCTGGGCAAAGCTGATCTATGTCCTTAGAACAGTGGTTCTCTTTGACTAGGAGGAGGGAGAAGGGAGGCTCTGGGTGGGCCGTGATGGTCTTGATTCTGATGAACATCAGGCGGTCAGTTCACCCCATGAAAATGTATTGAGCCTTATGCTTACAACTTGTGCAACTTTATGTTATATTTCAATTTAAAAAAGTAATATTTCAAAAGGCTGTTTGACATGTTAACAGGTTGTCTCTGATTTATGTTTCTGCCCTCAGTGTTCTCTACATCTGCTTTACGGAGCATGTCTTAGCTATGCTAGAAAACCAAAACCGGTTCAAAATCCAGGCTGCTAGAGGTCAGGAGAGAGGTCACTCTGGAAGGTGGTGATGAGAGTGGGTGGAGGGCCCTGGGGATGCAGTCATCTACTGTTTGTGATGGGGCGCTGATGACGCGGGTGAGTCTGCGTGTGAAAATTCATTGAACTGTATACCGATGTTAAGTGCACTTTTCTGCATTAGGTTTTGCATCAATAAAAGCATTAAAATATAAGGCCGTTAGCTAAAGGGAGAAGGAAGCATTTAAAACCTGCGTGGTTTGCCAAAATCAGTAACGTTTATCAGAGACCTACCTTGCGCCAAGACCCTTCACCCAGTAAATCCATGAAGCCCTTGCAACAAAGTTGGGAAGCTCAATTATATTCGTGTCTATGGTACCAGTAAGGAAACTGAGACTTTAAATGATTCACAGAGGTGACCCGGCAGTTTGTGGAAGCCCAGTGACTTCTTCAAGACCTAGAGTTATTTCCACTCCCACAGAGAACTCTTGCTTCTCCTGGGGGTTCTCAGGGAGGTCAGAGACACATCCAGAGATGCTAGCCTATGGAATCAGAATCTCGTGGGTGGGCAGATTAGGAAGGTATTAGCCATAAAGACGAGGAGGTTTTACTTGGCAGATTCTAGAAAGATCACCTCATAATAAGTGGGGAAGGGGGCATTGAATAACCACCCATTGAAGTCCAAGACAAATACCCTTTAGAAACCATTCAACAGATCATTCATTCAACCTACCTAAGTACCTCCTAAGTATTGGTCTCTGAGGACTCTAGGCTCTAAGGATAAGGAAAGGAAAGATTCATTCTCTAGCAGGAGGTCACAACTGGTGGGAGGGATTAGTAGGTTAAAAGAAAAAAGATTATTCACCTGTTAAATGGGTAAACTAAAAGTACCAGACAATACCTAGTGCAAAGAGCAGACGGAACAGCTGGTAGGGATGCAAACAGAGCAGCCTCCTTGGGAAACAGCTGGGCAGTTTTCCACACACACACGCTTACCATATGACCCAGCAATCCCACATCTAGGTATTAACCCAAGAGAAACGACAACATAAAATCTGTACACCAAAGCTGTTTATCTTGGCTTTATTCACAATCACTGAAAACTGGAAGCAATCAAATGTCTTGCAACTAGTGAATGGATAAACAAACATCCATACACCGGTATAGCACCCGTGGGCAAGAGGGAATAAACTACTGCTGAGCACATCGCCAAGGATGAACCTCAAACGCACTACGCGAAGTGAAGGAAGCCAGCGTCAAAATGCTACCAAGGTATGAATCCATTGATACGACATTCTGGAAGAGGCAAAACCACAGGGACAGAAAATAGGTGACTAGCGGCCAGGGTCTGGGTGTGGGAAGAGGGGCTGACGACAAAAGAGCATAAAGGAATTTGCGAGGGTGTGGGTGGTAGAATTTTTTTTTTATTTGGTTGTGGTGGAGTTACATGACTTTATGAGTTTGCCAAAACTCAGAACTGTATGCCCAAGGGGTGAATTTTACTGAGTAGAGATCATATTTTACTAAAAAAAAAAAAAAAGCTGATTACAATACAGGTGATAAGACCAAGGTTGAGGGAGAAGGAATAATAAATGCAACTATGCAGGTTTGGGGAAAAACAACAGAAAAAGAGGTCTCAGGAAGGTTTCCTGAAGGTGATGACCCTTCCACTGAGACTAGAGAAAGGACAGGAGTTCAAGCTCATCAGTTGAATGGGAGGAGAGGATACAGGGCAGAATTCCAGACGGGGAAGAGCATGAATGACACAAGCTCAGGAGTGACTCAGTTCAGCTGCTGTGAAGGGTGGATGTGCCTGGAGGGGAAGGGAGGCAGGACTCACTGAGGGCCCGCTGAATCTTGCTAAGGCATTTGGACTTCACCCAGGAGTAGCGGGAGCTCCCAAGGTCTTAGAGCAGAAGAGTGAGCTGGGTGATTTCTGGTCTGGAGAAATCACTGCTGAGCAGGAGTCGGGGTCAGTGATGAGGGAACCAGGCTGAAGGCAGGAGGACTGGTCGAGACCTTCTCTGCCTGTGGTTGTGCATCCTTGGCTGAGGCATTTGGTCACTCAGCAGACATTAACCAACTTGCCATGTGCCAGGCTCAGTTACAGGAGCTGGGGCTATAAGAATGGACCAACATTCCTGTGTCTCTTGCATTCTAATGGAAAAGACAGACCATAAACAAGGAAATACACTACCAAGGTCATTTCAGATGGGGGTGCAGCTTTAACAGAGCAGATGAATACAATGGGCGTATCTAGATATGGTGGGAGGTATCTAGATATGGTGGCACAAAGGCCACTTAGAGGAGATGACCTGAGCAAACCCGAGGAGGAGGCAGAGCAGGCTAAGTGAGGCTCCAGGGGAGGAACTTCTCAGGCAAGAGCAAAGACCCCGAGGGAGACACCTGATTGCTTTTGAGGGTCACACAGTGGGTGCAGATTGTGGAACCCCTAAAGCCCTGGGGTGAGGGGCAGCTATGCCTCCCTGGGGTCTCTGCTCCCACAGAAGAGCCTTCCCAGGAGCAGCTATGTTTCCATCCCACATTTTGGGGAATAACACTGAGTGTGAGTGTGGTGAGCACAGCCTGAATCCACAAGGACAGCCTTCCTCTCAGCTCTAAAGGTCACTGCCGTTGCCACTATAAACAGTGCCTGTGTTGACAAAATTACACCAGCTCCAGAGACGGGGAGACTCCAGACACACCTGGGAAGGTCAGTCTGGATTTGCAAATTTAGAAAATAAAAAAAGACCCAAGCAAGCAAATACATATCAGTGACCGGTGACTTACCTGTCACTCGAATCCTCCCCGTCAACAGGGCGGGACGGGCCCTGCCCAACTCTCTCCTGGCCTGTCACCTTCCTCAGCCACACAGCACAGTGTCCCCAGGGGACATCCTTTCAGAGACTGGACCTTTGCATCAAGTCTGAATTAAGCTGCTAACCAGCCAGCCAGACCACTGACTTGTAAGGGACCAAAATGGAACTAACAAGGTGCATCCGTTTCCTGTGGCTGCTGTAACAAAGGATCACTAACTGGGGGGCTTAAAATAACAGAAATTCTTTCTCTAATAGTTCAGGAACCAGGAGCCAGAAATCAAGGTGTTGGCAGGGTAGGTTCCTCCTGGATTCGCTGAGGGAGAATCAGTTCTGTGCCTCTCTCCTAGTTTCTGGTGGCTGCCAGAAACCCTTGGTGTCCCTTGGTGTGTAGATGATATCACTCCAGTCTGTGCCTCTGTTGTCACATGACCTTTTCCCTGCGAGTCTGCGCACACCATCCTTCCTCTGCGTCCCTCTGTGTCCTCTCTTCCTTTTGTAAGGCCATCACTCATTGGATTTAGGGCTCACCCTAACCCAGTATGACCTCATCTTAGCTTACTACATTGGCAAAGACACTATTTCCAAATATGGTAACATTCTGAGGTTCCAGTACAAGGTAACAAATAAGATGGAGAAAATAAGGCTTGCCACCAGGCCCTCAGAGACCTGGAATTACCAGAGGGCTCAGCTTGTGGCTGAAAAGACAACCACAGGGGCAAGGGTGAGACCCTCACAGGGTGTACTTGGGTAATAATTCACAGTGGCTAAGCTGCCTTCCAAGGAGAGTGAGTCTAACTCCAAAGTCAGCTGTGGGCATCTATTTTCTAAGACACCTGTCCATTCCGTCTGCTCTTCCACAATGTGCCACTGACATTCTCCTTTGGGAGGTGAGGTCCAGGCTCCCTTCCCTTGAACCTGGTCAATCTTTGTAACTTTTTGTGACTGTCTCAGTAGAAGATGGCAGAAGGGACATGCATGAAGCTTCTGCCTGGCTCAGGACACATACCTTAGGAGCCCCAAGCTGACTTGAGAAGACCAGCTACCCTGAGATAAACACCAAGGTCCTACTGCATAGCACAGGGAACTATATTCAATGCCTTGTAATAACCTATAATGAAAAAGAATGTGAAAAGGAATACATATATATATATATATATGAAACTGAATCACTATGCTGTACATCAGAAATTAACACAACATTGTAAACCAACTATATACTTCAATTAAAAAGTAAAAAAGAAAGGAAAAGAAGACCAGCTACCCTGAATTCACCATGCCGGAGAGTCTGCAGATAGAGACCGCACTGGCAGTAATACATGCATGGTACAATCATAGCTGGCAGTTATATGGCTGCTTGTGGTCCAATTTGTTCCAATTCTTCAGTGCGTTGTGAAATGTTCATACACAATGCTGGGAAAACAACAAGAGCAAACAACTACATAGTAAATACTTCGGAAGAGGTGTGCTTCTAAACTTTAACATCGGGTAGCTCATTCGATCCTCAGCCCAACCTTGAGGAAGGTTCTATTGTTATCCCCAATGAGGTGGCTGAGCATAAAGAAGGTCAAATCATGCCTAAGTTCACAAGGCTGGTAAGGGACAGGGGTGGGACTTGAACCCAGGCCGTCAGCCCTAACTCTGCGCCATTAACCATTACATTTCACCTTTCACTCATATACTGCTTTGATAATCAGAAGAGTTATAATTTGATAACAAATCCACTTACCTTACAGTTTTATATAGTGGGCCTTTGCCATTCTTTTCAGCTGCCTAGTGAAATCTGCCTGCCTGTGTCTGGTGCATCCCCTCTTATGAGGCTACACTTTGCCAAGGTGGAAGCCAGATTCTGCTTTCCCAGACTCCCTTGCAGCTAGGATTCAGACATTCCCATCTGCCCCGTCAGTCAGGTGCAGCAGCACGAGGCTTGTATTCTGAAGGACAGGAGAAGAAGGTGTCAGAGGGCACATACCTGGCAAAGACAGCAGCAGAGATACCCGTCGTCCAATGGCGTCAGGACCAGAGGTTGCAGCCCTGAGCCTGCTGGAACCAGTTGTGCTGTCTGTGCCCAACCCTGGCAGGGGCACAGCTGCACTGGAGAGAGCCCGTGCCTGGTTTGGCTTTGCTTCTGGCCATGTAGATTCCAGACCTGGATCTCTGCCCTTCCAGAGAGACTGCAAGCCACACAATATAGCCTTCAATGAATTCCCTGTTTCTGTTAACTCTAGAATGGGTTTATGCTCTACCTCCTACAACTAATGTATACATTGTATCATCGGGGTAACGCCTAACTATATAAAGAAAACTGTAGAGCTAAAAGACTGCAATGGAGCTGTTGACAAGTGCTGAGCAGAATGGATGATATCCTACAATTTAAGGGGAAATCAACATGTATTTGTCTATATGTATATACCAACTCCAAAAAAATCACCAAGAAAGTGGTAACAGTGGCTGTCTCTAGGAGGAGCTTGGGTGGTTGGGGCTCAGGGCAGGAAACTTATTTTAAACCTTTAGAATTCTGTATTGGTGCAAATATTACCTGTCAAAAATGAATCCCTAATTGAATGGATTTAAAGGATAAAGAAAAAGGAAACATTATTAAAATACTAATCATGGTGGTCTCAGGGTGGTTATTTTTCCACTTCTTTATAAATTTCTCCATTTTTCAAATATCTTAGCATTAAGATATATACTTTAATAATCAGAAAAAGGCACAATGAAAAAGAACTGAAGCCCACAGAATGGGAGAAGATATTTCAAAAACATATTTCTGACAAGAGATTTGTATCTTATATCCAGAATATACAATTCAATTATAAGACAAATAACCCAATTTAAAAATCGGCCAACACAGGGAACTAAATTCAGTATCTTGTAATAACCTTTAATGAAAGAGAATATGAAAATGAACATATACATATATATGCACACACACACACATACATACATACATACCTGAGACATTATGCTGTACACCAGAAATTGACACATTTTAACTGACTATACTTCAATTTAAAAAAAATCAGCCAAAAATCCAAATAGACATTGTTCCCAAGAAGATATACAAATGGCCAATAAGCACATTAAAAAGATGCTCAGCATCATTAGCCATTTGGGAAATGCAAATTAAAATCACATGAGATACCACTACACACCCACTAGGGTGGCAAAAATAAAAAAGACAGTAACAAGTGTTGACAAGGATGAGGGAGAAACTGGAATCCTCATACCCTGCTGGTGGGAATGTAAAATGGTGTAGCTGCTTTGGAAAACAGTCTGGTAGTTCCTCAACTGGTTAAACACAGAGCTACTATATGACTCAGTAACTCCACTCCCCGGTGTGAGAACTGAAATTACATGTTCACATAAAAACTTGTACATGATACTAATATCAGCATTATTCATAACAGCCAAAAGGTGGAAATAATACAGATGTCCATCGAAAAAGGAACAGATAAACAAATTGTGGTCTATCCACACAACGGAATATATTCAGCAATGAAAAGAAATTATGCACCAACACAAGCTATAATATGAATGAGCCTCAAAAACACGCTGCTAAGGGAAAGAAGCCACTCACAAAAGACCACCTAGTCTGTGATTCCATTTACATGAAACATCTAGTATAAGCAGATCTATAGAGATAGATCAAAGGTGGTTGGGAAAAAGAGGAAATGAGGAATGGCTGCTTAATGGGTATGGGGTTTCTGTTTGGGGTGATAAAAAATGTTCTAAAGTTGACAGTGGTGATGGTTTCACAATTCTGAATACACTAAAAACATAGTATGTACACATTAAATGAGTGAATGGTTAAGTATGTGAATTGTATCTCAATAAAACTGTTTAAAATGTAAAAAAGCAAGAACTGGTGAAAATGTCAAACAATAGCTTTTTTCTGAGGCTTCTTTTCTATATGTTCTGGGGGTTTGTGTGTGTATGTATATATGTGTGTTTTGTTTCCAAGGCCTGGCATAAAACTGGAGAACTGTAGTCCAGCAAATGTTTACTGAATGAACAAATGGACAGATGACAAAAGGATGGCAAGATGGATGGGTGGACGGTGGTAGACCTTCCAAGATGGCCCCCAATGATCCACGTCTCCTGAATTTATGCCCTTGTGTTACATCCTTCAATGTCAAACAAGGGCTGACTGACTCACAGAATTCTGTGGAAGGGACAGTGTATGACATGTGAGGCCAGGTGATGAAGACATTGCAGCTTTTGCTGTGGTCCCTTGGGCCACACTGTCAGGGGGAAGCCAACTACCATGCTGTGAGGACACTCAAGTAGCCCTCTGGAAGGGCTCATGTGGAGAGGGACTGAGGCCTCTCAGAAACAGCCAGCACTAACTAGCCAGCTGTTGCTGGATTCCTGACCCTCAGAAACTGTGAGATAACAAATTATCATTGTTGTTTAAACCACTACATTTTTGGATCAGGCAGCAATGGATACTAATAGATATTCATAAAGGGATGGATGATGGATAGGTAGTGGATAGATGGAAGGGTGGGTGGGTGGACAGATGGATGGATGGGAGGATGAGTGAGTGGGTGGATAGATGGGTGGGTGGGTGGAAAGATAAAATTTTCAATTTGGGTCCCTCTTAGAGCTTTCTTTTTTCTTTGACTCACCCAAAAGTTAAGGCAACGCAACTACTCTAACATTATTCTCTTTTCGAAACTCTCCGTTTCAGCAGAGTTCAGACTCAGGCAAACACCCATGCACAAAAGATACGAGGTCACTATACTTCCTACCACATTTCCTCTCCTCACCCAAAGTAGCAGCAAGTGGAAACGGCTGGGATCTCTTACATGATCTCAGAAAACATGCGTAGAGGCATGCTGTGTCTGTTCCAGGCCTAGGTCCAAGTCCTAGGGTTCCCAAGACGGCTCAGATTTGGAACGAACTGCCAAGGAAGCAAGGTAAGGTGGTGGGGTCACTGACAGAGCAGTGCACATGGCTCAGGATGCAGCTCCTTTGCTTGGGCAACGCGTTTAACCTCTCTGTGCCCCCAGTTCCTCATCTATGAAGCAGAGGCAGTGACACCCTCCTCGTGATTCTGTGGCTTTTCAACACTAATATTAATGAAAGGTTCATGCAGGACCTGGGTCCTAGGATGAACCTTCCTTCTCCCCATCCCCAGCTCTCTGTTTATCCTCCTCTGGCCCTAGACAGGGTATGGCATGGTCACCTGCACTGGGTCTGGCTTCAGAAGACCAGGGCTGGAATCCAGGTTCCACTCCTCTGCTGTGTGAACTTGAGCAAAATACCGAACCACTCTGTGCCTCAGCTTCCCCATCTGTAAAATGGGGATAATAATAGTAGCTGCCTTACAACTTTGTTTTGAACATTAACGGAGATAAGCTTATAAACCAGTAAGGTCAGTGACAGGCACAAAATATGCACTCCATGAACAGTGGCAGCAATAACAGAGCAGCCGGGTATCACGACATCCCGTTAAGCTCTAGCTGAAAGGCAGGAGGAGTGATGGCGAGTTATCCAGTTGGCTCTCCGGGGGAAGCGCTGTCATCCACCGGGCCTCCCTGACTGTCCCGGGACTGGTGACTCTGCACTTGATCCTGATGGAATAACAGCAGCTCCACCACCCCGCTTAGCACCACCCTCCTCAGCCTTGGAGAGCCTGCTGTGCCCGTGAACAGGAAACACATTTCCTCCCAGAAATGCTGTCGCCCTCCCTGGTTTCCATGGAAACACCATGGCCTGGCCTGCAGTCAGGGCAGGACCGGGAGGACTGGAGGCATGGCCACACCCTTACCTGGGGGCTCCAGGGGAATAACTGTCTGTCCATGGACTTTCTGGAACATTACTCCCCTGATGGCCTGGAGCTCTGTGGAGGAGCAGTTTCAGTGTCCTAGAGGGGTGCCCTCTGAGCTCACACAGACAGCTTCAGGAGCTGAGGGCACGTGCTTCAGTTAAAGGCACAGGCGGGGCCTGTCTTCCATGACACCTCCCTGCTCGGCGGGGCAGCCCTTTCCTGCTCACCAAGACTGACCACGTGTTTTATCCCTCGACCCCCAACCCAACAGAAGGTGGAGGGGGCTTTTCTAGCCCTCACTTTACAGATCAGGAAACAGGGACTCAGAGAGGCCAGGCCCTTTGCCTAAGGACACAGAGCTGGCTCTTCCTCCTCCCATTTTCCTCACTTCGGGGTCATCGCTTCTGATCCAGGCTAGAAAGTCAGCTCAACTCCCAGGGCAGAATTCAAACCTTGAAATATCTGGGACAGAGTAGGTGTTCGATTAATATTTTTAAAAAGAATGCCCTCCTTTTTTACATAATGATTGTTTTTAAAAATAATAACTAATTTTTTAAAACTACAATGTGCCAGGCATTTTCTATATGTTATTCTACTTAATAATGGCATATTCTATTTAATACCTCAGAGCAAGTATTAATGCCCCTTATGGGATCTCGGCAAATATTTAAGACAGGCCTGGTTTTGACAGTTCTAGGGAGAAGGGTCAGGAGGAGGAGGGGTCCCCATCAGTGATCTCTAGATGAGGGCCATGCAAAAAGTCATTCACTAAAGCAGGTATCAGGTGCCAACACCTTACCATGATCTTGATGCTGATAAACTGTAAAGTGAAGTGAAGTGCTTTGTGAATTTCTAAATCATCTACCACCCGGATGGAGTAAAAGGAACAGAGAAAAGACAAACGAGAAAGGAAAAAGGAGAAGGAAGGGTATGGGGGAAGGGGAATGGGAAGGGTATTCCAGAAACTTCTCTGTCCCCTCCTATCACAGATGAAGGTGGCAAACCTAGAAATGGGGTCCCTGGGTTAATCCCAGGCATGGTCCCAAAGGACCAGACTTCTCAGCCTGCCAGGTCTGGCCTTGCCTTTCCTCCTGGAGTCAGCCCAGGTCAGCAGGGCTCACACCAACTTAGTCTCCACTAGAGGTGGGACTGGCCTGGTCCCAGCCATCTCATCTCCCTCCACAGCCACCCCTCACTACCCTGAGCCCTCCAGGTAACTCCCCTCAAGATGAAATGCCAAACCAGCACTGCTTTCATCTCAGTCCAGAGCGCCTCTTCCCATCCCTGTAATCATGGCTGTGGCCTGTCTTCAGTCTGCCTCCCAGCCCCCTTATCGATAACTCTCCCAAACTCAGGGCCCAGATGGAACCCAGTCCTCGAGAACAGTACAGTCAAGGTCCAAGGAAAGAGGAAAGGGCCCCTCTTCACCTGTGCCTTGAGCCCACACTGGTCAGCATCCTCGGTTCCCCCAGTCCAAGCTCAGACTCTCCCTGAGTTGGTCCAAGGCATTACTTTCTGGCTTTTGTCTTCAAAGGCTTAAGCTATGGACAGGGAGACAGGGACTCCCTCCAAGCGAAGGGAGATTCCCAGAGACCTGGAAAGGAGGAGAAGAAATCTGAGTCCTGGGGGGGGACCAAGGCCAGCTCCAAAGGGATGTTCCATGAAGACCAGGCTGGTGCGGTGCCACGGAAGCAGGAAGACTGCGGGATCAGATCTCAGCAGGAACACAGATGCACCAGGACCTAGAGCTAACAGTTATGAGCACTTCCTTTGTGTGAGACACTGGTCTAAATAAATAACCACCACCACAGTCCCACAGGGCAGGTGCTGCTCAGGAAACTGAAGCACAGACAGGGTAAGGGACTTGCCCTTCCACACCACCGGAAGTGGCAGAGCCAGGATTTGAACCCACCATGTCCTCAGTACAGCCAGAGGGGACTCCCCAGCACAAATATTTAAGACAGGCCTGGTTTCCACAGTTCTAGGGAGAAGTGACAGGAGGAGTAGGGGTCCCCATCAGTGATCTCTGGAGGAGGAATCCAGAGTCCTGGATCCTACTTAAAAACCCAAGACTTCAGGCAGTTCCTTAAAAAATCAAACATTTACCATATGACCCAGGAATTCCACTTTGAGGTATACACCCAAAAGAACTAAAACAGAGGCTGGAAGAGATAATGGCACACCCACGTGTACAGCAGCATTATTCATGAGAGCCAAGATGTGGAAGCAACCCAAGTGTCCACGGATGGATGGATGGATAAGCAAAGTGTGGCCTATACACACACCGAAATATTATTCAGCCACAAAAAGGAGAGAAATTCTGACACATGCTATAACATGGATATACTTTAAGGACATTACATAAATTGAAAGAAGCCAGTCACAAAAAGACAAATACTGTATGATTCCGCCTATAACAGGCTTAATTCATAGAGACAGAAAGTTGAAGGTAGGTGCCGGGGGCTGGCAGAGAGAGTATAAGGAGTTAGTGTTTAATGGGGAGAGAGCTTCAACTGGAGAAGATAAAAAAACGTTCTGGAGATGGACGGTAGTGATGATCAGAGAACAACGTGAGTGCACTTAATGCCGTAGAGCCACACACTTAAAAATGGTTAAGATGGCTGATTTTGTGTTAGGTAAATTTTACTACAATTAAAAAAAAAATGCAGCAACATGGATGGACCTGGAGATCATCCTACTAAGTGAAGTAAGCCAGGAAGAGAAAGAAAAATACCATCTGATATCACTTACACACGGAATCTAAAAAAAAAAAAAAAGACAAATGAACTTATTTACAAAACAGAGATAAACTCACAAACATAGAAAACAAAGTTATGGTTACCAGCGTGGAAAGAGGCTGGGGAGGGATAAATTGGGAGTTTGGGATTAGCAGATACTAACTACTGTATATAAAATAGATTAACAACAAGGTCCTACTTACAGCACAGAGAATTATTCAATACCTTGTAATGGCCTGTAATGGAAAAGAATTTGAAAAATAATATACATATATGTAGCTGAATCACTATGCTGTACACCAGAAGCTAACACAACATTGTAAATTGACTATACGTCAAAGAAAAACTCCAAAAAAAAATGAAAAAACCCAGGGCTTTGGCACAACACCAGGCCAAACTAGTTTGATGTTTTACCAAACTAGTTAGATGAGGCTGAGAGGCTGCAGACTAAAGAAAGGTGTTATTCCTTGTCAACCTGAGCTTGAGGGCCACACCTGCTGCAGGAGGGAAGCCAGGAGCAGCTGGGACAGGTGGGAGCAGAGACAGGGTGAAGGCCAAGAACAGAGCTGGGTGGCTGTGATGGGCTTTCCTCAGCAGGGACTGGTGGGGGTGGGAGGTGAGGAGCATCCTGAGAGGCTCAGGCCAGCTGCAGGCTCTGCCTAATAATAGTTAATACCATTATTAAACACTTGCTGTGTACCAGGCTCTGTGCTTAGCACGACATGTGTAGCACCTCATTTATTTCTTACTACAATACTTGGTGTTATTATTTACGTCCATTGCATGGATGAGGAAACCAAGGCTCCAAAAAGAAAAAGAATCTGCCCAAGGCCCTGAGCCAACAAGTGGCTGAGCCAGGCCTGGAACCTGCATCTCTGGACACCCAACCTCTTCCCAGGCTGCAGCTCCTCTGCCTCCACAGAGCATTCATTGCTGTGGTGCCTGGTGCTGGGCTTGGGCTTCTGCCCAGGGCTGGGGTCTTCACCTCCCTGGGCATCCTGAGGGGTATGGCTGTCCAGCCAGGGGTCCTGAACTTGGGCCACATACTCCATGGAAGTTGCTGGAAACGGATAAGCACAGGCAGAGCCTGAATGGAGGGTGGTCATTGCTCGGTCAGCATTTATGCTCTCAGAGGGAGCAACTGGGGAGTCCCCTCAACCCCCACTGCTTTCTGGGGCTCGGTGGCAGGGAGAAACTTGGAAGTGGAGGTGGAGAAGGGCCCTCAGTCCAGCGGGTAAGCCCTTCCAGAAGCGTCTCAGAGGGCCCCTCGGCCACCGCCTGGACAGCTGCCACAAGTGCGGTCACAGCTGCCTCCGCCCCAGGGAAAAGAGGAAGTGGTCAGGAGCAGCGAGAGAGAAGAGAGAGAACATTAAAAGAGGACGTGTCCCAACCCGCACCGCCCCCTCCCCTCGGAAGAAAAGGGGACAAGCTGGCCCAGCACTTCTTGGAACCTCCCACCGGGGAAGAGGGAACCTGCTTTAACCCCACAGTGATGTCCTGAGAACACTCTAGAACTCTGAGGGCCTCTGGGCCTCCTGCCTTGGGAGGACCCAAGGTCCAGGGGCTGAGCAGAGGGGGAGTCCCCAGCCCAGTGCCAGATTCACAGCCATGAACAATGCAGGAGCAAGGCTTCTTGGTGAAGACTGTGCCTCTGGAGTTCTGGGTTCAAATCCTGCCTCTGTCTTTAGTAGCTCTGTGGCCAAGGACAGGCTGCTCACCTTCCCTGGGCCCCATTTCCTCATCTGCAACCTGGAGATAACAAGAGTCCTTCGCTTGTGGGGAGAATTCAAGTGAGGTTTCAGATGCTGCTGCCACAAATGGAGAGAGAATCAGAAAAATCTTGAGGACAAAGTGGATGATAGCCATCTCTCCAGAGGCCTACTCTGAATCCCCTCCACCGCATATTCTAATCCTCAACACCTCCGGTCCCCACAACAGCACAAGGGGTCTGGGACACTCTCGCAGGAGCTAAGCCAAGACTCCACTGCCTTGACCCGGATGCAGAGTGAGTTGTGTCTGCTCACCAGCATCCTGAACCTAGTTCTGCAGAAATAGCACCACTCTGGCCTTGTAATGCAACAGCTGTTCACAGATCTTTTGTCCTGCCATCAAGAAGCAGTCAACAGGGCTGGGAGGTGAGTGAGCTGAGTGAAATGCCCGAGGTGGGCCCTTGAGAGTGAGCACCTCCTTAAATTTTGTGTGTCCTGAAATTTTGAAACTCCTGAAATTTTCACCCTCAGGGTGTTCCTGAGGCCCCTGACTCGCCTCACCCCAGTCTTGGCCTTGGCCTTGGCCATCCATCTCTAGTTCCCACCACTCCTCCCCTCTTTCAAACATTCCAGCCATCTCCACTTTCAAACTATTCACCAAGAACCAAACAATGTACTTTAGAAGAACTAACCAGAATTTAAAGAAGGGAAGAAACAAGAGTAATGCTTTTGGCAGGAAACTTCCTTCTTTTTCAGAGTCCTTCATCTCACAGGATAATCCATTTTATTAAGACTGAGAGTGCTCTCTGCTTCAAGTTTAGAAACCTCTTTCCCAAAATACCCTCAGAGAGGAAGCACTGGAAACACAAATAGAAGCTCTTATTATGAGACATGATGGCAGAATTTTACACCACTCGTACATGACAAAAGAACAAGGAACAGTAATACTTCAATTCACACAAGAGGAAACACAATTGACAAACTTTAAAAAAAAAAAAAAAAGGATGGTCAGCCTCATTAACCATCAAAGAAATGAAAATGAAATGCCATTTTAACATTCAGGTCAAATAATTTGCTGTCTAACTTTATACATTATTTTTATGTCTATTCAAACAAATACAGCTCTGGTATATATGCTGCTAGCTAACTTTTTTTTTTCCAAAATGAGATCATTTTTTAACTCAGTGTATGGTGGACATCTTTCTAGGCCTGCAAATCCAGCAAAGCTCATAGTGTTTTGTTTCGTTTTGTTTTGCTTTTGTTTTTAATCAGCCATATCGCTGTGCATTCCCTTGTGGGGATGGAGACCTGTTACATTAAGCAGTTCCTACTTAATGGGCTGTTTACAGTTTTATGTCTTTCTCTGATGAGCAATGCATCTTTGCCCATGTATCTTTGACCACCTGGGTGAGTATAATCATAGGGGAAAAAAAAATTTGCCATTGTAAATGCTGGCTTACATACCAAAACATATACATATGTTTTAAATCTTGACAGAAATGCCAAATTGTTCTAAATACTTTATTGTTTGAATTGGTAATGATAGCCATCTATTACTTTATTACTTTTTTAATAAAAAGACCATTTTAAGATTTGTTTAAGATTACAGAGGTGGTAAAAAGCAGCCCAGATGGGCTCAGAGATGAGGTTCTTTGGCTGAGTTAGCTCCTGGTCCCTCAAATAAACCCCAAACCAGTTGTGCATGAACATGTAAATCAAACCCATTCTCTGGATGCCCAGCATTGACTTCTGTTTCCTGCCTGGACAGCCCCGTGTAAAAGCAGCAGCAAGAAAGCAGCAGCAAGAAAGCAGCTGGGCTGAACTTCAGGCTCCACCCTGGGCCCTCTCCTGCCACCCCTAGTCCCCAGGGCTTAGAGAGGTCCCCTGCAGGAGGGAAAAAGCCAGGCTGAGTCACTAGAAAGGACTCAGTTTGGATCCCAGCCCTGACAGTGTCCCACTGGATGCCTTTAGATGAGTTGTTAAGACCTCGCTTAACAACTGAGCCTCAGTTTTCCTAATCTGTAAAATGGACCCAACAAAACCTGCCTGGCTCACTTGTGACGAGGATCAGATGCGGGAAAGGATGTGAAAGTAACTGGTTTTCCTTCCTTCTGTTTTGGGTTTGCTGTCAGGTCTACAGCTGGGGAATAGGGGAGCCCAGTCTGGGGTTTTCTGACCACAAGTGCTTTCCCAGAAACAATCTTCTCTGAAGTTATTATTTTTTCATCTGAATAGGTTATACATGCAATACAAAATTCAAAGGTCTAAAAGGGTAATTGTGACAAGCTTCCTTTTCCCACTCCTGACCGCCCCCCAGCCCCCTCTCCTCCCCACCCCACAAAGGCAGCCTTTGTCCCCTCTTTCTTATGTCTTCCTCTGGGTCAGTGTTTGTACATTTCCATAAAAATGCAGCATTCTACATATACTACACTGCACCTTGCTTTTTAAAAAAATTTACCAACCTTTCTTTTCCCCTACCAGTGCATATGATGCTTCCTCACTCTTTTTCCTCCCTACTTTTTACTTTGAAAAACTTCAATACTATTTTTTTTAAGTTGAAAGAATAGGAAAATAAACAACCCCATTTTTTAACTTAGCAATTATTAATCACCAATTATTAATATATGCCATGTTTGTTTTCTCCCTCCTTTTTCCAATCTATCCAAGAGTTAGTATTTCAATTCCAAATATTTGGCAGGTATCTCCTAAGAAGAAAGACATTCTTCTGCATAACCACAAGACAATTACTACATTCAGGAAACTCAGTACTGATAGAATGCTGTCATCTAGTGTACGGCCCATAAGCTAATTTCCCCAGGTGTCTAATTAAAAAATTCAAAAAATTCAGGTTCTAGTTGGGGACAGTATAGCTCAGGTGCTAGAGCACATGCTTAGCATGCAGGAGGTCCTGGGTTCAATCCCCAGCACCTCCTCTAAAAATAAACAAACAAACAAACCTAATTCTGTCCCCCCTGAGAAAAATAATAAAAATTTTTTAAAATTCAGGTTCTAATTAAGTTAATGCCCACTGCATTTAACAGTCATGTCTCTCGTCTCCTTTAATCTGGAACAGTCCCCAGCCTCTCTTGTCTTTTATAACATTGATATTTTTACATGTCCAGGATAGTTTTGCAGAATATCCCTCAATTTGGACTTCCCTGACTTATTCCTCAAAACTGATTTAGGTAAAACATTTTGCAGGAATATTACATAGCTGATATTTTTGAAGGCAACAGAGTATCCCAGTGTGCGGATATACCACAGTTTGTGTAATTAGTCATCTATCCACAGATGTCTAGACGATTTCCAACCATTTGTTATATAAACAGTACTACAATGAATAATTTTAAACTTTTGTCATTTGAAAGTGTCTGAGCATAGATGAGTATAGAGTATGTCTGTAGGAGAAATTCCTGGAAGTGGTATCACTGTACCTAAATATGTAATGCTGCCTTTGTAATCTTGAAAGCTATTACCGAATTGCCCTTTTTAGACAATATATTTATTACTACTCCCACTATACTGCGTGAGGATGCTTGCCCCAGAAGCTTGTCGTATTTTTAAACTTTCATCTCACTGCATCTCAGCTAGTAGGGCCACGCAACCTTGCTGAGCCTCCATATAGTAAGATTTCCTTACATTTTCCCCATGAGTGTTAGCTGGAATCGGAATGAAATCCTACCTCCCAAAGTCCAAAGAATTCTCCTGGAGCAGAATTCTTGATCTTCGTTACAAAACACATCTGTTTGCTCACTAAGCTTCTACAATTCAAAAAAGGGGATTTGTTAAGCAACGCTTGATCGATGTTATCAAGCCCAGGAGATGTGAATTATTAACATGCCCGCTCTACAGAGAAGGAAACAGCCTTGGGAGGTTAAGCAGCCTGTACACTCAAGTTTGAGTGAGGAATAACGTATCCAGACCAGCCTGTCACCACGGAAGTGTGAATAGCCTTCTTGGATGGACAGAGCCAAAATTAAATCCTACATATTAACTCCAAATCCAGAAACTGTCAATCCCCTGCCACCGCTTTCTGCTCAGGTGAAATCACCTGGGTTCCCGCCGCCTTGTTCTCACGCCTTGAAAACTACCTTCCCCAGAATGCACCTCTCTCAGGGAGCTTCCGGTCCCCGTGCACTACACTTCCCAGAAAACAGTGCGTCCACATCCGTGGACTACACTTCCCAGAAAACAGTGCTTCTGCTTCCTACCGGGGTGTTTTCTGGGAGTTGTGGTCTCTGTGCCGGGGGTGAAAATGCTAGGACCGAATGGGCTCGGGCCGGTCCAGGCAGCGATCCCCACGTGGCACAGAGACGCCTGGTGGGAATAGATACCGGATTTATAAACCTGGAGGCACTGAGCAGGCATGAAAGCACTTTCTACTTCCCTTTACCCAGCCGACTGGCTCAGTCTGTGAGCACACGTCCTGCGGAGCCATCGGTTGAGAGTTTCTCTGGTGGACTTAAGGGTTAGCAGAGGTTCATTTAGGATCCTGGCATTTTCTTTACTGTTGAGGCTTTTAGGGGGCGTGAGGTTCCGTCCTTAATTCTGTGGCATCATATTGCCCCCAAAGCGCACCCTATTTCTTCCTCTTTGAGACACCCGCTCACTTCTAAGCAATACTGAAAAAAAAAGGGGGGGGGGGCTGGGGGGAGGAAGCACCTTTTAAAAGCTATCTTGTACCTACAGATAGTCAAATAATTGTATTACAGGCAGGAAGCTCAAGAATAAAGTCTGGCTGCTGAAGTCAGTTTGTGAATCAATAGCCGAAAACATAAGTTCTCAACCTACTCTGTTAAAACCCACACGCCGGTGACAACCCAGATCTGTTGAATATGAATTTGGGCAGAGCTCCCCACATGATTCTAACCTGCAGCCAAGGTCAGAACCTAAAATTTAATATGAAATGTTTGCATTCTAGATTTACCTACATTTTCTTACACAAGCTACCAGACTGCCTTGAGAGCAATAAATGTGCATAATTTATCATAGCATCCCCAGGACACAGCCTATGCTGCCCACAATAGGGAGTGTACTTGCGGTTGATATCCAGCTGATATTTACCATATGGCTAGTTGTCTGTGGCCAGTGGCCATTCACTGATCAGTGCCCATGTCATCCCGGTTGTTAAATATTTTGAATAAAGTTCCTAAGTTATAGTCACTGTTTTGAGTGTGTGTATGGGTGTGGGTGTGGGTGTGTGTGTGTGTTGGGAGGGGGTGTGGAATTCAGCAAAATTCAAGCCAGGAGAGACAGAATGGTCAGAGGAGAAGATATTAGGGGTTATGGGAACTTAGAGAAAAGAAAGATCTACTTCACCACAGGTCATCCTGGAAGGTTTCTGGCAACCCTACCTGTTCTCATAGGTCAGCACAAGGTCACATGTCCATCCTGTCCAATCAGTGGGAGGAGGACTAGGAATGTCATGACTGGCTTAGACCAACCAAGATTCAGTCTGTGCAACTGGGCACCCTGGCATGGGGTCAGCAAGGAGGAAGGGGAACCCAAGCACCGTGTATAACTGAACACACCTCCAGTTCAGCCTGGTGGTGACCTGGATGCAAAACCCAGCCCCTTTGCTGGGGTTCATTGACAAGAAGCCTTTGATGATTCTTATATTCTTTACTGAATGTGTATGGAGTGATGAGGAGAAAGTCTACAGCACAACATTCTTTTTAAAATCCATGTTAGTGTTGGGGTTATGATTAGCCACTTTTGTTCTAGAAAAAGCAGCACTTCTTTGTATCCCCCTTCCTTCACATAGTGCCCAGTCTGGTTGGCTCCTCTCTCTAGCTCTCCAGATTTCTCTCAAAAATTCAAATTCCTTTTCCTGCCATTATTCAGAGCAATTCAGTTCTCTCCCAGCTCCTTTTCCACACCTGCCTTGTCCTCACCACCATCACTACTACCCTTGAACAGCAACCCTAGAACAACCTGAGGGTTGGGGTGCTGACCTCTTTGCAGTTGAAAATCCACCTACCATTTCACAGTCGCTCTCACTGTACCCAGGGTTCTGCATCCACGAATTCAACTGACTGTTCATTCTATTTACTAAAAAACATCAAACCCATGTTGTTCAAGGGTCAACTGCACTTATGGAGTCTGTTGCTGTGAAATTAGAATCTTTCCCTTGCAAGTGAGAGAAAAGTCAACTAAAACTGGCCTCAACAAGAAGGGAAATGATCAACTCACATTGCTAAAAGCCCAGGCCTGCAGTCACAGCAGGATCCAGGAGCTCAGACAAGGTCCTTAGACTTAGTCTCTCCATCTCGCCCCACTGTTTCCATCTAGGAGGACGTTGCCCTCAGGCAGGCTCTCTCCCACAGTCGCCTCAGTAGCTCCAAGTTTCCTTTCTCCCAGATTCCCACCCACAAGGAAAAAGAGCTCCTGACCCAGCAGGTCCAGTGAAAGTCCTGAGCCCAAGTTCTTAACAGCTCAACATAGATAAGGTGCTGATTCCTGAGCCCCAGTGTGAATGGAGATAGAATAGAGGCGTCAGCTTTGGTGGGATTGAGTGATCAGCCTCAGAGCTGCTGGGGTGGAGGACAGACAGCACCATCAAACCATAGACCCAGAGTGCATGAGAACTAGTTCCCTAAAGGCACGTGGGAGACTGTCAGCAAAGAAGAGAGGGTAACCTAAATAAGCAATTCTCCAATGAAGACATACAAATGGCACATAAGCATATGAAAAAAATGCTCAATAGTGCTAATTATCAGAGAAATGCAAATCAAAACTACAATGAGGTATCACTTCACACCAGTCAGAATGGTCATCATTAAAAAGTCCACAAACGATAAATGCTGGAGAGGCTGTGGAGAAAAGGGAACCCTCCTACACTGCTAGTGGGAATGTAGTCTGGTGCAGCTGTTATGGAAAACAGTATGGAGATTCCTCAAAAAACTAAACATAGACTTACCATATGATCCAGCAAACCCACTGTTGTACATATATCCAGGGGGAACTCTAAATCAAAAAGATACATGCACCCCAGTGTTCATAGCAGCACTATTTACAGTAGCCAAGAAATGGAAACATCCTAAATGTCCATCAACAGATGACTGGATAAAGAAGTTGTGGCATGTATATACAATGAAATATTACTCAGCCATAAAAAATACAATAATGCCATTTGCTGCAATATGGATGGATCTGGAGATCATCATTCTAAGTGAAGTAAGCCAGAAAGAGAAATAAAAATACCATGTGATATCACTTACATGCAGAATTAAAAAAAAAAAAGGCACAAATGAACTTATTTGCAAAAGAGAAACAGGCTCACAGACAGAAAACAAACTTATGGTTACTGGAGGGGAAAGGGGGTGAGAAGGGATAAATTGGGAATTCAAGATTTACAATATATATTCTAACTGCTATGTATAAAATAGATAAAAAGTTTATACTGTATAGCATAGGGAACTATATTCAATATCTTGTAGTAACCTATAATGAAAAAGAATATGAAAAGGAATATATGTATGTATATGTATGACAGAAACATTATGCTGTACACCAGAAATGGACACATTGTAAAATGACTATACTTCAATAATGAAAAAAAATTTATATATATATATGTATATATATACATACATATATAGATAATGGAATACTACTTGGTCATAAAAAAGAATGAAATAATGCCATTTGCAGCAACATGTATGGACCTAAAGATTATCATACTAAGTGAAGCAAGTCAGACAGAGGAGAAATATCATATGATATCATTATGTATGGAATTAAAAAAATGACACAAATGAACTTATTTACAAAAGACAAAAAGACTCAGTGGCATAGAAAACAAACTTGTGGTTCCCAGTGGGGGAAAGAGGTGGAGGGATACATTGGGAGTTTGGGATTAGCAGATACAAACTACTATATACAGAACAGATGGACAACAAGGTCCTACTGTATAGCACAGGGAACTGTATTCAATAGTTTGCAGTAACCTATTGTGAAAAAGAATATATATATATGTATCATACTGAATCACTATGCTGTATGTCAGAAACTAACAAAACATTGTAAATCACCTATACTTCAATTTAAAAAATTCCCTCTTTAGAAGGTTAATTTTATATTATACATTTTTTATGATTAGAAAACATTTTTTAACAACGAAAAAATTCTCCCCAGCAGTAATAAGCCACTTGGTGCAGTGGGAAGTGTCTCTGCTTTGGAGCCAGACTGCCTGGGTTCAAATCGAAGTGACTCTACTTCCTGGCTGTGTGGCTGTGGGTAAGTCACGACCTCTCTGAGCCACAGTTGCCTCCCCTTTAAATGCAACTAAAGTCACATCAAAGCCCCAGCACAGTACCTGGCGCATGGCAGGTACTCTATACAAGTCTACTTCCTCTTGTTGTGAGAACTGATCACAGCTCAAACACAGAAGACTTGCCTCTCTGAGTGAGTGAGACTTACCTCATGTGGGGCTGGATCAAAACCAAGGCTGAGGACCCTGGTCCATGGGAGAAGGGGACTGCCTTGAGGGGGAAGCCCTTCTGCTCTATGGAGCAGAGAAGGTACATGGTCAGAACTCTATTCAAACTTGCTTCAGCAAAATGAGAGATTTATGGTCTCACATGCTGAGAATCTTCAGGTCAGGCTGGATCCAGGGACTCAACTAGACCTTCATCAGGTTGGTCTCAACCAGTTGTGTGGCTGGCCAGGGCAATAGCATGCAGTAATTGGCCTTGCCTGACTCACATGCCCCTTAAGGGAGAGCAGGGCTGGTGGCTGCAGTTGATAGCCCCACTAAACCAACTCCCCAAGAGAGGGAGAAGGCTTGATGTCAGCAGAAGAAGGAAGGAAAGTAAGAGAAATGGGTAAACCTCAACTACCTGCCACACACTGTCCTAAGCTCTCATACTTGTGAAATCGCTGAATCCTTATAACAGCCCTACAAAGTAGGTATCATGTTCATCACTCCCATTTTACAGACAAAGAAACGGAGGCACTGGGCGCCTCAGGTCACAGTGAGGGACAGAGCCAGTACTCAGCCTCAGACAGTCTGGCTCCACATCCAAGTGCATCACCACCTCCTCATGCCACTTCTCCCATCAGATAGAAACAAGAGACAGTTGTCAGAGGGGCAGCTCTGGCAGGAGTCCCAGCGCTCCCAGGGAGCATAATGGAGAGCAGCTGAGGACCATGGGTGGCCCAGCCTCAGCATGAAGCCTGTCTTGAGTGTCTCCCACTGTGTCTGGAAAATGCTGGGTTCCCAGAGAACTTACCAGAAATTAAAGACACTCTCAGGCTCCACCACAGGGGCAAAAGTTCTAGCCTGAAGTCCCAACAACAGGCTTTGCACAGCTACAAGCTGGCTGGGTGACTCGGGGCTAGTCACTACCCCTCTCTGAGCCTGTTTCTTGCTCTTGCGAATAAGTTGGGCCTGAATCTCTGTCACTGAGGGACCGGGTTCTCCCCAGGGAAAAGCTAGAGAGGAACTGCTCTGACTTGTGGTCTGTCGGCTACAAACTGCTCCATCCCCAACAGCCCCAGGTGCTGGGAAAGCTAAGTCGTCCCCTCCCCAGCCTGGCCCCCATCACATCACCCAGAAGGCCCAACCATGAAGCCAGCTTCCTCACTGATGGCGGCGGCCCCTAATCGCTGGTGGACCATTGCTGGGCCTATCCCCAGAGGGCACCCAGAGCACCGCATGTCCCGCACCCCGCCCCCAACTAAGTTCCGTCCCGAAGTAACTTCCTCATCTGGTGTCTTAGCCTCCTAAATAGGTATCAAAAGCTCACCAGGGCAGGGGCTCTCAACCGGGTGATTTTGTCCTTCAGGTGGGGTTTCCAGATTTAACACATAAAAATGCAATCTTCAGGACATAATGCTCCTAAAAATTTATGAGTTGCCTAATTTGAAATGCACGTTTAACTGGGAAGCCTGTATTTTATCTGGCAACCTTATACTCAGGGGACATCTATTCACAGCTGGAGACAGTTTTGATGATTACAACGTGGGTGGAGGGTTCTAGCAGCAGCAGCTAGCAGGCGGCAGCTAGACATGCCGCCGTGCCCGGAACAGCGCCGCCATAAAGAATTATCCAGCCCTGCGCATCAGCAGTGCCTGAGGAACTCTGAGGCCAGGCTTTCAGCCTGGGAAGATGAAAAAGTTCAGGACCTGCCCTGGGTGGTCCCCGATGCAGACACACACACCCACCTGCGATCTCAGGGACTTGTCAGAGGGAGTACTGTTTATCCTCATGCGAAAGCCAGGGAAGCTGTGGCCCAGCTTAGATGGCTTGTTCAAGTTCTCACCAAGTGGCCTCCCTGTCAGTACCTTCTCCTCTCTAGTAACCTCACCTACTCTTCTGAACGTGGAGCCTCGCAGGAAGTACAGTTGGGGAGTGGGGACAGGTAAAGCTTTGCAGGGTCCCGGAACTCCCACCCTGGGGCTGGCGTTCTGGGCTCCCAGCGGCAGGCGGGCCAGCCAGTCCTGGACAGGGAGGATCCTAGGTGTCGCTACCAGTTACGCCACCAGAGAGCAGCAGAGACCAGGAAATGATTCTGCATACTGTGCCTTCTACTGGAAGGAACTGGGTATTCATCCTGACTCCTGGGTGCCACCCACAGAGATTCCGACTAATCTGGTTGACAGTGGGCGCCCGACACTGGTATTTTTTTTTTTTTTTAAACAGCCCCCAGCTGATTCTAATGTGCAGACAGGATTGAAAACCTCTGGTCTAAGGCCTCGATTTTTCATGCCTGATTTCGCATCAGAATCACCTGGGAGCTTTAGACAATAACTAATGTGGAAACAACCCAAATGTCCTTAGATGGATGAAGGGATAAACAAAATGTGACATATATATACAGACAGTGGAATATTATTCCTCAATGAGAGGAATAAAATTCTGAGACCTGCCACGTGGATGAACCTGGAACACACTGTGCTAAGTGAATTAATAGCCAGACACAAAAGGACAATAAGGCTCCTAGAGTAGTCAGATCCACAGAGACAGTCAGTAGAACAGAGGTTCCCAGGGTCTGGGGGGTGGGGGGAAGTTAATGTTTAATGAGTACAGAGTTTCAGCTTGAGAAGATGAGAAAGTTTGGAGGTGATGGATGCACCACAATGTGAATGCACTTAATGCCACTGAATGGTACACTCAGAAATGGTTAAAATGGGAAAGTTTATGTTATGTATATTTTATCATGATAAAAAATGCTAGGTTTGATGATTAAAGGCATTGGGGTGCCCACATGACCTGGGCAGTTCAGGGAGGTGTGAGTTCCTGGGAGTCACTTGGACACCAGGAAGGAAGCAGGGCCTGAGACAGTTTCCCAGTATCCCACCCAAAAGGGTCGGCCCAGGGGGAGGGGAACAGGGCAGAAAGCAGGAGAAGGGAGATATAGGGGGCACGCTGTGGGTCCCTCACCTCTGCCCCCACCCACATGGTTCCCTCCCAAAAGCACACATTTGGGCTAATTCTGAACACTCCTGTGGACAGAAAAATGAAGCCCACCATGTCAGTGAACAAAAAATGTGGTCTGCCACCAAGCCAGCAGCCACTGCAGCCCCCCACCTTCCCGAGGTGCCCCCTGAGGGGAATTATTAGGGATGGAGAAAAAAATGGGATCCTGGCCCAAGATAGTTAAGGTGCATATCAAAGGAATAATTTCAGTGGGCCCAGACTCTGGCATCTTCCCATACATAGCAAGGCACCAAAATCATTAACTGGACGTGTCTGTGTTTTGTGATGAGCAGTAATCTTTTGTAATATCTCTGCTACATGTTTCCCCCCTCCCCCCCAGGAAAAACTCCTATATATCCTGGCTCCTCCCTTACCTCTTTGGAAGTATCCCTCAGAGCTGAGAGGCTGCCTTCCTGGGCTCTAGTCCTCAGGAATGTCCTTGAATGAAAAAACATAATTCTCAACTCAACCTTTAGGTTGTGCTTCTTTTTTCTCCAGTTGACACCTCCCCCTACCCTCTGCCGTGGCCAACCAGAGAAGCAATGGTGGCCAGACAAGGACAAAGACAACACAAGGGAAATCCTTCTCCACCTCCACCGCCCACAACCATGGGAGCGTGTAGGGACTCAGAAAAGGAAAGAGAATGTGAAATGAACATTGGAACTGGACGCAGGGCAGTTTTCAACTAGCCTGGGCATTTCGCTACTGAAGGTGTCTTTAAGATACTGGAAAGATCTCAGAGAACAAGATTTACAGACAAAGAAAACACCCTTTCATACGTGTGCTCTATACACATGTAGCAGGCTAGCTTCCCTCGTGGGGTCTTGTTGAGGATCCCGGGAGCTCGGGGGAGGCCTCAGGATATGTGGGTTGAATGAAGGGGCATAGAAACAAAACAGCAGAGCTGGGGGTGCCGGTGAGGTGGGAGGGGTCAGGAGAGGGAGCATGCTCCCCAACCAACCCCCCCACCCTGGCCACCACTGTGGGAAAGGGCCACGGAAAATGCCTGAGCTGTTTTATGCCAAGGCATCACCCAGACTGCAAGAAAGGAACTGTGTCTGGGTGACAGGCTTGGGGGCAGGATGGAGACTGGAGGGAGCCCCTCCCCATATTGGTACCCTGCCCTCTCCTGGCAGTTCTTCCTGCTTCCCTCATCCTTGCACAACCTTCCCGCCCCAGGGGTCTCCTGCAGCTGCCACACGTGCTGATGGAAGCTGAGGTTTCCATGGCAACATTGACGTCATGGACCTGGAGTCCCAGAACGCTGCCTCCCGCCCCCACCGCCAGCCTGGCGCAGCCCCAGCCTTGTTCTGTGGCAGCTGGGACATCAGGGGCACTGGAGTTGCCCCCTGCCCTCTGCTCTGTCTCATCCTGGCCACCAGAGGCAGACAGGTGTGAACCAGGCCAGCCAGGTCTCACCTGCTAGCTGCCTTCCCGTTCCCCGCTTCCTCCTGCCCCTTTGTCCTCAAGCTGCTCTCAGCTGGCTGCTAGCTGAACAGACCTTACTTCCTGCTTTATGAACAGGAAGCCCCCTCCCTCCCTGGGAGAAAGCACATTTTAATAGAATGTGGGAGGTGAGGTGTTGGCCGCTTCCCCCTCAATGTCTGCGTCCCTCCGGTCCATTCCACAATAAAGCCAGGGGATTATTTAAAATACTTTCAAATTATTGTATACCCATCCCCCACCACTTTGCCTCAGGGCCTCTGCACATGCTTTTCCCTCTACCTGGAATACTGTTCCCTCCTCCATCTCCCCTCTGGTCACTCTGGGCTCCTTCTTCAGGTCTTGGCAGGTTAGCTCCATCCAGGAGTTTCTCACTACAGCATGTGCTTTCTTTTCATTCTGTACACTGCTGTTATGGAAAAAAAGAATTGTGGGATTATTTGTCTACCAGCTGCTTCCTCCCTCAGACTGTATGTGGTAGAGGACAGTGTTTATTTTATTCACTCCTGAGTCCCCAGTGTGCCTGGCACACAGTAGATGCTCAATAGATTTTTTTGAAAAACAGGCCTACTGAGATTTAACTTACATAACATACAATCCACCCAAGTAATGTGTACAATTGCATGGTTTTTTTTTAGCAGATTCACAGAGCTGTGCGGACATCACCACAGTCAATTTTAGAACATCACTGAAAACAAACCCCTGCCCTTTAGCTCTCACCTTCCTATCCCCCAACCCCTCAGCCCTAAGCAACCATTTGTTGACTTTCTGCCTTCGATTTCTCTGTGCTGGACGCTCTTATGGCTGGAATCTGCAGTATGTGGACTTGGGCATCTTTCACCCAGTAGTGTTTTCCAAGTTCAGTGTATGTGTTTTTGCTCAATGGATGAATAAATGGGTGATAGAATGAATGAAAGGCCATGGGAAGCAAAGGGAAGGCTCTCTCCCAGGTGGGATGATGAGCCACGGGAGGAAGGACCTGATCTTTTATGGGGTCCACATCTCACAAGGGACAGACTCTGAATGAGACTGAACCTGGCTGCCTCAGACATGCGCTTCATTGTCTGAGCTCAACATTGACATTCCAGCCTCCCTGCCCACCCCCTGACATCAGATGTAGGTCAGTCACGTACCCTGCCCTGTACAGCTGCATGGGTTGTGCACTGCACAAGGGTGCTACCTATAAGGGAGTTTGTACGTTTATTATCCAAACCTGTATGACAATTTTCCAGCAGATGGCAGTAGAATGTTTTGAGGAGGGGACACTTAACCAGTCGCCAGGAGGCTTCATAAGGATGAACAAGTACAGCTCTGCTAGGAGACATCTTGGTGGCATTGGCACCTCTTGCCCCCCAGCCCAGACACGGTAGAGAGGAGCAGCAGCCACTTTTCTGTTTTGCTGCCACTTTTTAAAAATTGAAGCAAAATTCAAACAAAAGAAACCACTTTAAAGTGGCATTTAGAACATTCACAATGTTGCACAATCACCACCTCCATCTAGTTCCAAAGAATGTTCATCACCCCAAAATAAAACCCCACACCCGTTAAGCAGTCCCTCCCCAGCCAATGGTAAACCCCAATCTGTTTTCTCTTTATACAGATCTGCCTATTCTGGAGATTTCATATACATGGTATCACACAATATGTGATCTTTTGTGTCTTATTTCACTGAGCATGATGTTTTCAAGATTCATCCACATTGGAACATGTATCCGTGCTCCGTTCCTTTCTATGGATTGATAATAGTCCATTGTCTATATTCACCACCTTTATCTGTTCATCTGCTGATGGGCATTTTGATTGCTTCCACCTGTTGCCACTTTTAAAAAGCTGATGCATAACATACACAGTAAATTATACAAATCTTAAGTGTAGTGTTTCATAAGTGTGGAAACATCCGTGTATCCGCAGATCAAGACGTAGAGTATTTTTCATCCCCCCTCCTACCTTCCTGACCAAGAACAACACCTCCCCTCCTTGCAGAGATGACCCCTGCTGTGACCTCTATCATCACAGATGACCTATGCCTGTTTTCAGACTTTATATAAATGGAAACGCACAGCAAACGTTCATTAGTATCTGGCTCCTTTCACACAATGTAATGTCTACCCAATTAGTCCATGCCGTTGGGTGCGTCTGCCGACCTTTTTCTCTTTTTCTGCAGAATCACGTCATCTGCTTGTGTCTCCGTGTATTTGTTCTTTCTCCTGTTGGTGGAGACATTTGTGTCGTCCACTGTGTGTCTGTCCCACAGTTCGTTTATTCATTCTCCTGTGAGTAAACACTTGGGTTGTTTCCACTTGGGGCTATCATGAATAATGCTAACGTAAACACTCTTGTTTGGGTATTTGGTGGACATGTGAGCTCAGCTCTCTTGGGCATCCACCCAGGATTGGAGCTTTGGGGTCACGGTGTTGGCAGATGTTTAGTTTTAGTAGATACACTTCCCAAAGTGGTTGACCAATTTCTCCTCCCACCAGCAGTGTCTAGTGATTAATCAGACACTGGCCCATCTTACCCCTCACTGTCACTGTCCCCACCACAGTGTGTTGAATGGTGGCCTCGGAAGGTGCATTCCTCTGGCACTAGTGACTGGGACCTTATACGGAAAAGGAGTCTTCTTTGCAGATGTGATGAGGTTAAGGATCTGGCCATGAGATCATCCTGGATCAGCCAGGTGGGCCCTAAATCCAATGTCAAACGTCCTTACAAGAGAAAGGCAGAGGGAGATATGCGACAGAGAGGAGGCGGGCACGTGAAACAGACAGAGACGGGAGCGATGCAGCTGAGCCCCCAGAAGCCAGAACAGAGAAGGAAAGTTTGCTCCCCTAGAGTCTTCAGAGATGGCAAGACCCTGCCGACATCTTGACTTTGGACTTCTGGTCTCCAGAAACATGAGAACACCCTTGTGTTTTACACCCCCGGCATTGCGGTACTTCGTGTGGCAGCCCAAGAAGGCCGATGCACTCACTCTATGTCCTAGGGCTGCTGTAAGAGAGCACCACCAGCTGGGGAGGCTTCATACAACATAAGTTTATTCCTTCCCGGCTCTGGGGGCCAGAAATCTGAAATCGGGGTGTTGGCAGGGTTGGTTCTTTCCGAGGGCTGTGAGGGAGCACCTGTTCCAGGCCTCTCTCCCGGCTTCTGGGGGCTTCCCAGCCATCCCTGGTGTGTAAGATACATCATTCCAATCTCTGCCTTCATCTTCACATGGTCTTCTCCCTGTGCGCCTGTCTCTTCAGATCGATTTCCTGCTGTGCAAGTCTGCTTCTGTGTCCCAATTTCCCCCTTTTTAAAAGGAACTAACCACATTGGATTAGGGCCCATTGTTACTTGAATACTTTGTAAAGACCCTATTTCCAAATAAGGTCACACTCTCAGGTGCTGGGGTTTAGGACTTCAACATCTCTTTTTTAAGGGACACAATTCAGCCCCAATAATGACACCTCCCCTCATCATGCTCTCCAGCTGCATTTCCCAGCATAGGTCCTGCCCTGGTCTGTTGCCACATCTTTGCATACTCCCCTTTCCTCTTTGATGACTTGACTAATGTCTTCATTCTTCAGTCTCAACAATATCACCTCCTCCAGGGAGCCCCCCCTGACACCCAACACCTGGGTTAGCTGCCACTCTCTGTGCCTGCCATAGCTTCCTGTTGTAGTATTTGTCACACAATAATATCAGGGCTGTCCGACTCCTTGCCTGCCTGCACCAGGGCCCTCGGCCCCAGAGGGCAGGGGCCCTATCTCTTGCTTCTCTTGCGTGT
Source organism: Camelus ferus (assembly GCF_009834535.1). NCBI lineage: Eukaryota > Metazoa > Chordata > Mammalia > Artiodactyla > Camelidae > Camelus > Camelus ferus. Next base: position 54,685,756 of record NC_045704.1, on the reverse strand, counting down.
TTTCTAGTACCTGTTAGCACCTGCCAGAAGCAGGTGTCCAATAAAGAATAGTCGAATGCTTGAATGCTGAATAAATGAATGAGACTAGGCCCTTTTCCAAGGGCCCCCTCTCCCTTGGGCCCCTCTGCTGCTATCCTTTATAGAAACTTCTAGCGAAGTCTAGCTAGCTTTAGAGTAGTCTGTCAGACACAAATGACAATCAAGTTCCCACATGGTACAACTCCAGGGAGCACCATTTACACTGTAGTCTAAGTTCCCTGTGAGTAGGGTGATCTGGAGAAGAGCAGCGAGCTGGCCTGCGGACCACAGAGCTCAGATCCCTCTAAGCCTGACAGCCACTCTCTTGGGAATGTTTCTCTCTACCCCCAGTTCAGGATTTGCCCTGAAGTTTCCCGATTAACTTCCCCCGTCAGCTCAAGGAGGCCTACAGCTCCATTGGGTCTTCATCAGGCCCCTCACCGTCAGCTGCTGGGGTTGCCTGTGTGCTCTGGAGGGCCAGGCAGGGTCCTTGCCTGAAATGGAAGGCCCACCTTGCTGGGTTCTGCAGGGAACGTGAGGAGGGGGGGGCGGGGCTGCAGGTTAGGGACTCAACAAGGGAGTCTGAGGACCCGGGGAACTCACGCCAGGGCGCTGGTACCACGTTCAGGTCAGCAGGGGAGGAGAAGACATGGCATCACTCAGTTTCTCCAGGAGAAGGGCACCGCTGGAGCCGTGGACCTTCTGGGGCATGGTGGGTGGGGAGTGAAGGGACATACTGGGCCAAGGCTGCAGGTGGGGGCGGGGGTGGGGCTTGTGCTGCTCTGAGAGCTGGAATCGATCCCATCTGAGCTCATGAGCTCACGGAGGGAGGCCGCGGCTACTGCCAGAGAAGCACGGGGGAGGAGAGGCCCTGACCTCTCTCCTCCCGCCTCCCCGCCTCCTCCAGGTGCCTGCATTCTCCTTGCTCAGGAGCCCAGATGACAGTGTGGAGAAGGGTGAGGACAGGCGCCTGCTAGGTCCCACCTTCCGTTCGTCTGGTAGTGATGAGTGCCTGCCTTGAGCCAGGCCCTCACCTGATGGGAAAGTTCAGAGACGGCAGTTTGCGTGCCTCACACCACTTAAGTCTCAAACTGCAGCTGGCTGTTGTAAAGCCAGGGCTACCTGGCCTGAGGACTGAGGCTCCAGGCGCCTCCTCGCCAACCCTGCAAGTCCGGGGCCCCCTTATCCTCCCCCTAGGCACCTGTCTTTCCTGTGTGGCCACAGGTGGGCACGTGGAGCCACTGATCGGCTGCCCACGTAAGGGATGGATGGGGAGCAGGTGTGCAGAGGCAGGGAGGTCAAAGGGGTAGGAAGATGGTGTGGGGGGACCTGTACCAGTTGTCCTTGGGAGAAAGATGAGGGGTCTGGCTGAGGGTTGGGAGGTGGAGGCACAGATGATGGAGACTCAGGAACATTCTGGGGCGGCCTGGGCAGGCCAGCGATAGATTGGATGTGGGGCAGAGTGAGTGATGAGGCCACAGGACAGTGGTGGAGAGAAGAATTACATTTCTTATCTGGGGGAAGAGGCAGCTGGCTGGATGGTCTAGGTGCTTGACCTCAGAGAGCCCTCCACAAACCAGAAGCTTCCACATCATCCAGAGGTCCTCAGAAATGCAGTCTCATGCCCTACCCAGACCCTGGGAATCAGAACCTGCATTTTCTGGAGACCCTCAGGTTGGTCTGAGAAGCTATGGACTAGAGCTCCCCTGAGACCCTGCCTCACAGCAGCCTAGGTCGGTGGCTGGGTTCTCCCCTGGGGTGGGGGTGGGGGTGACTCTGTTCCCTGGGGACACCAGGGACATTTTCAGTTGTTACAACTGCGGGGGGGGGGCAGTGCTCCTGGGATCTAGTGGGTTGGGGCCAGGGTGTACCACCCTTCGATGCACAGGGTGGCCCCACAGCAAAGGATGACCTGGCCCCAAGTGTCCACAGCACCAGGGGTGAGATACCCCAGATGCCTCGATGTGGGTGTCCAGGCTCTGCCATGAGTCCTTGACTTTTAACCTAAGTCTTGCCCCTTCCTGCCCCCTGCAAAGCCCCCTCAAAGCCACACAGAAAGGCCAGATGTCAATGAGTCACTTACAGTTTATTTTTGCCTGAAAGTATTTCACATCTCTGAACACAGCTACGTGACAGTAGTATTACCCATCAGGAAAAGCAACAGTGCGAAGGGAAAAGGTGGCATGTCTCGGCTCTTCTTCTTTTTTTTCTTTTTAATTTTAAGTTTTTTCTTTTTTTTTTCTTTTTTTTTTTTTTTTGCTTCTGCTTCTTCCTGCACCAGAGTGCTGTAAAGTATGGGACTGGAAGGGAGCAAATAAAACCAAACAACAGAAAACAACAACAACAACAACAACAAAACAAAACACAAAACGGAACACACTCACACGCACACACGAAATCAAACCTGGCACGGAAAATGAGTTAAGACTGAAACCCAATTTCTCTTTTTTTTTCCTTTTTTAAAAAAATGAGGGCATAGTCGGGGGGTAATAAAGTCTACCTAGCAAAGTATAAAACGACAAAAGCATGGTTTCCATTGAATAAGATTAAATATATATAAAACAATTACATTGACTGGGGGTTAGGTCTGGAGGTGCCGGAGGCGGGTGTTTGTGCTAAACCAACAGAAGAAGGGGCTTGGGGGAGAGGGGACCCCAAGTAAACCATGAGGGCTGTTCTGTACAGTGAGGGCTTGTTTATAAAAGAAATGGAGGCGGGTGTGTCTCCAGGGCAGGTGAGGGGACAGAAGGGTAGAAAGGGCGTCTGCGCTGCAGTGGTCACATTCGAGGGGTGGGGTGGGCGGTCAGGCTAGTGGAGGAGACGTCTCTCTTCTCCCAAGAGACCATGCAAAGAGGCGGGCATGCATGAGGGGACCACGGGAGGCACAGGACGGCAGGGAGGCCACAGGTCGCAGAGTCTCAGTCGGGACGGGAACAGTAGAGGCCACGGGGATGGGAGTGCTCCGGGGGAGGGGGCGGGGGCAGCTCTCCCATGGGATGGACGGGAGGACAGGTTAGCACCCCCCCCTCCAAATGTGTACAAGGGGGCCAAGAGAAAGCTGGGGCCTTGGAAGGAGCAAGACCACAAAGTGGAGGCCCCACTTTTCCTCCCCCAGCCTGACCCCCAACCCGTGAGGAAACTGGAGACTTCTGGAATCCAAGTGCACGGTGGCGGGCAGAGGGACGGAGAGACAGACAAGAGAGCATTAGCATACAGAATCCATTACGAAAAAGCAATTAATTTTCCAAGGAGGTTCTTTTTTTTTTTTTTTTTTTGTCTGTTTTGTTTCCTTTAAAAAAATAACAAGAATACTACCACTACCCCGACAGCTGACTGGTTTGTACAGTACTACACGCCAGGGTGGCCGGTGGGCGGGCGGGCGGGAGGGTCAAAGACGTCATAAATAAGAGGCAGGTCTCAGACCTGCAATTTGTCAACATTTCTTAAATAGGCGCATTATTTAAATCTTATGTACAACAAGGATCACTTTGCATAGCAATGGCGAGGACACAGGACGGTGTGATGACGGTGTCTGGGTCTGGTCCCGATGCGATGGTGGGACCCCGATGCATCCTTCCTCGGCCTCCAGACCCATCGGGGTCAGTCGAGTGATGGTGGCATCGGAGTTGACTTTTCCCACACGGCATTGAACACAAAGGCAAAGAAAATCCACAAAGGGTCCCCCCTCCCCAAGCCCCCCACCCCCACCCTCTCCCGGACCTGCTGACGCTCCTCTGGTTGCTACAAAGTCCGTTTTAGATCAGGTCAGGGTTTCCGATTATGAAGCTAAAAGAATTAGGTGGGGGCTGGGCGTGCTTACGGACCCCTCCCCACCCCCTCCCCCCCCTCCGCCCTCTGCCCCCAGAAAGACGCCCCCATCTATCTCACAGCCAGGATGCGGGGTGGGACCCCGGCCCCGCTGCTCTACGGCTATCAGTCAAGAGTTATGTGTTGTAGATGCAAACTCCTTCCTGCCGAGCGGGAGCTTCACCAGGCTTCTGTGTAGCGGACGTCCACCTCCTTCAGGTTGGGAAGCTTGGCCTACGGAAGCGAGAAGGATCCAGTCCCTTCCAGAACCTGTCGGTGCCCAGCTCTACCCATGCTGGTGGCTGTGGCTGGCCTTCCCGCAGTGTCCCCACTTCGCCACGATTGGGGGCTCCTGAGCTCGGAGCTGGAGGACCTCAGGGAGAACCCAGCAGGTGGGATGTGGCCGGCCCCCGAGACAGCAGGCGACAGCTGCTGGGAAGTCCACGTCCCTGACTTAGAGGGGCTTTAGGTCACTGGCCCCGGGGGCAGGAAGCCCCAGGTGTGAGGCCCAGCCCTGCAACTTGCTGGCCGAGTGCCCTTGGGCAGAGCCCCAGCCAGTGGGAGATGGTTTCCTCATCTGTGGACGGAATCCGAGTCCAACCCTGGCCTCAGAGCACGGTACGAGGGACTAAACACAAATGCAGCGCAAAGCCAGAGCACCCTGTCCAAGACAATGCCACGTGCTCTGCAAACGGGACTGTTCTTAATTTGACCACTGTCTGTGGCCTCACAGTTGTCAGGGGTCAGGCAGGGAGAGTAAAGGGGGTCCATAAGCTACAGCTAGGGGTCACTGAGAGCCTTCCCACTGTTGCTGGACTCCAGGATCCCATCTGCTCCTCTGAGACCTGCTTCCTGCTCCCCATCCCTGCCACCCGATGCACTTCCTCTCATCCTTCTTTTATAAACAGTTGGCTTTTTCTTAACAAGCCTTCACTGTACTAGAGAGGCTGCTAACTGGCCTCCTGCCTTTACTTCCTGCCTCCCCAGCTTTCCTGTGCACTGGCCAGTGTGATCTTTTAACACATGCACCACACACACACACATACACAATTCCTCACTGTTCCTCTCCAGTGCTCAACAACCCTCAATGGCTCCCCACTGCCCAGCAAGAGGTTATAAACTAGGCTGGCAGTCACCAGTGCAGTATTATTTAAAAAACATTCAGGCCAGCCTTTCAAAATTAGGAGACTGCAACCGAAGAATCTAGATTTCCAGGTTCTCTTGAAAACTGGGAAGAACTGCCCAGCCTCACCTGCCTTGCACAGAGCAGAGGCCGCCTCCCCCATGGCAGGCAGCCTCCAGTCTGCCCTGAGTCCTTGAAACAGAGGCTGGGCATCACTGGCCAGGATCATCAAGTCAGCACCACGTGTCTCCCAAATGTGTGAGAGATGCACGCCGACTGAATGGGACCTTTCTTCCCAGGCGGCTCATTACAACTCTTTCCCACTTGGACTCTGGAGCACTAACACCTCTACTTCTTCAGTGAGGTCCCTGGGGTTGGGGCTAAAATGCCCACCTGATTTGGCAGGTCTGGGAGGTGCCTGTCTGATGACCTCCGAGTGAGGCTGATGGTATTGGGGTCTGAGCCCCCTGGGTAGGCACTCTGGCCGCCTGCTCTGGCCCTTCCCGCAGCCCCTGCCCTCTGCTTTCCATGTGCTCCTCGGGCACCTTAGCAGTCTCCCTCTTTTGCCCTGCCTGGCAGACTCACTTCTTAAGACTCCCTTTCAGGGAAGCTCTTCCACCCCAATGAACAGAGCTGGCCATCCCCTCCCTGCTGGCCCATGAGCCCCGTTCTGCCTCAGTTTGCTATGATATTCTGTCTGCTGGGACTGAGCTTCCTGCCGGGCACAAGTGAGCCAGCCATACCTTGGCGTCTCTGTCCTCAGCACAGGCCTGGCACACAGTAGGTGGTGCATCTGGAGGCTTGGCCACGGAGTGAGCACCCCAGGCTGCCTGCCTGGCTGAGCTGGAGGGGAAGCTAGGAGGGGAGGTCCTGCTGGTGGTGGGCCTTGGCTGAGAGCTGTGGAGGACCCCCTCCATTGGATTCTAGGGATCCCAGGTGCCCGTGCGCTCCTGGCACCATCTGTGTCTCCTAGCCTAGCCCTTCCCTCCCAGGGCCCTGGCTCTGCAGCCACGCCCACTCCTCTGGGCCCAGGAGCCTGTTGAAGACCCAGCCCATCCAACCCTGACAAGATACGCTTTTTTACAAACAAAATATGCCTGCCTTCCACAATTCAGATCCTCTTTCTTTCCTTGATTCTAATTTGTCAGCTATGTGACTGCAAAAATTCTCCATGCTGCTACTCTTACGCACACTCCAAAAACCTATTTTCCATGTAACAGCCAGAACAAGCTTTTAAAAATGCAACTCATCACCCTGCTTAGAGCCTCTGAAAGCTTTCCACTGAACTTGGATGAAATCCAGAGTCCTTCTGTGACCTATGAGGGCTTATTTCATCTGGTCCCAGTCTGTCTCTTGCTTTCTAAAGTCTCATTTGCTACAAAGTCAGTTTGTGCCAACCCTTTCTGCCTCAGGACCTTTGCACTTGCAAAGGAAGGAAGGAAGGAAGATGGGAGGGAGGAGGGAAGGAAGGGATTACCTTCAGGTCTTCGTAGGTGTCAGCCGAGAGCTTGGTGCTATTCATGTTCAAGCTGCAGAGACTCTTCATGGCTGTACAGGGACAGACAGACAGTCACTAGGTCAGTGAGACCCCCACAGGGGCAGCTGTAGGTACAAGATCGTCAAGCTGGGGTTTCTGATTGAGTTTCCAAGGCCTCTGTTTAGGAGACAGGGTGGAGGAGGTGGAGTTTCAGAGGCAAAGCCAGGGGCCACTAAGTACAGAACGTCTATTTCAGGCGGGTGATGATTTGAACTGGGCCTCTGTCCTCTCCCTGCCCTCTGAGCCTCCCTCCCTTCTGGTTCCTCTACCCTGTCCTTGCACTGCCCACTTCCAAATGTCCCCAGAGCTCACCTACCACACTGCAGACAAGCCCTCATCTCTCAAGGAAACCCCAGAAGCTCTCCTACTAGGAGCTGACCCAGCTCCTCGAAAGCAGGTCTCACACTTCGGTTTTGCATCAAGGGGAGCACAGGAAGCCGCTGAAGACGCAGTGTGCTTTCCCACTCCCGAAGGCACCGGGGGGGGGGCTGGAGGCCCAGGAGGACCCTCGCCCCTCCCCAGCCACCCAGAGTGTGCCACCGACCTTGCAGGAGTCATGCCCACTGCCCAGCATGCCTCCCCCTTGGCCACTTCACATCTTTCACCCCCAGATCCAGTCACCTCCCTGGGAAGCCTTTCTTGATTCCTCCCAGCTGAGGCACAGGGCCTCTCATCCAAACCTGAAAATGGGAAGTGCACACTCCCAGGCTCCACATCGCCCAAGATGTGAGTTCAGCAGATTCGGGTTAAGGTACAGGAATCGGCAAGTCTCGGTTCCTCGTGTGTTTTGCGGCTCCTTCTACCAGGGAAGTGCTTCTCAAACTTTAATGTGCGTGAGGGTCACCCACGTAGTTTCTAACTTAGCAGTATGGGGCAGGGCCCTAGAGACTGCATTTTTAACCAGCTCCCGGTGTGACAGCATCAGGAGGGTCTGGGCTGGGCCTTACTCATGTTTCCCCCTTTCCTCTAGAATACGAGCTCCACGAGGGCAGGAAACTCCCCCCGCACACTGCCCGGTGCGTGGTGTTACATCTGCCACGTGAATGACTGAATGAATGAATGAATACACAAACGAATGAATGGACTCACAGCTGAGAGCCAGCAGGCCGGCGTCGGTGACGGGCGTCTCACACAGGTTCAGCACCTGGAGCATGGTGAGGTGTTCCGACAGGAGCCGCAGGCCGGCGTCTCCAAACTGTGGGGCAGAGACCCTCTCAGCCTGGAGACCAACTCTGGTCCCCCGGGCCCCCTGGGGCTTCGACTCCGAGGCTGGGGCTGGGGCAGTGGCGGACGAAGGAGACAGGGACAGATCATGGTCCTGAGGCCCTGGGCCCTTCACACCTCAGGACCTGCTCTCACTTCTCTTCAGAGACTCCAGTGCCCTGACCTGGGTTCAGATCCAGCTTCTGCCGGTGGACGTGGACCAGACACGGGCCCCGCCAGGAGACGGTGCCACCATCTGTCTGGGGGCGCTTTGAACTCAGTGACTCGTGGCTACAGGGCAGCCCCTCCCTGGGTGGGACAGCAGGACAGCTGGGAACACTCTCTGCGGTGAGCTGAGGGTGCTGCAGGGTCTGCACCTCACACAGGGGGTGGGGAACCACGCGTGCTGATCCACGCCAAGTGCTTAACACTCAGTCAATGCTGCACGCAGACAGCGGGCACTGGGTACTGCGGTCATTGTTATAACAAACAGATCCACAAGCCGCACCCCCACCCCCACTGCACATGTCCGCTCCACCTTTCAGCACCTCTACGACTGCCCAGCACATCCCTGCTCTGGGGCCTTGGCAACTCTAACTGTGAAACGGGCCACTGGGCTCACGAAAGCCTAAACTTCCTCTGGCCTGGGACACTCTGGGGGACATGGGCGCTGAGTTGGGGAGGCGGTGGTGTGATCAAGCAACTGGACCCCTGGGTTTTGGGCAGAAAGGCCAGCCATGGAGGAGGGTGCAGGGCAGGAATGGGGCAGGGGTGCCCAGTGGGCAGGGAGGGGGGAGGGGGCAGGGTGTGGGGCAGGCTGCCTGTACCTGAGTGGACCACAGGTTTAGCTGCTTGAGAGAAGGCAGTTTGATGAGGTGCTCAGCGCAGGCACTGGTTACATTGGTGAAGGCCAAACTGAGGTTCTCCAGGTTTCCGAAGGAGCCAGAGCTCAGCAAACGAGCCAAGTCGGCATCCTGCAGGTGGATGGATGGATGGGCAGGCGGGGTCTCAAGAGAGGCCTTGGGCCTTCCTCTCCCTTCCCCCCAAGAAAGCTGCAGCTGGGGGGACATCATGGCCCAGTGGGCTGGGCCAAGGGAGGGGCGTCAGGGAGGGTGGGGCTGCCTCCGTGCATGTCTCCGTGGGTGGCAGCTGCCCAGCCAGGAGAAAGCCTTCAGTGCTGTGACTCACACCTTGAGTCATGACTGGGGTGTTCTGAGGCCATCTCCCTCCCCCAGGCGTGTGTGCGTGTGTCAGTCCAACCATCTCACTTCCCAGATGGCAGCTCGTGCCCTTTTCCCACCTGCAAGCACCGAGGCCCCCCAATTCTAAGACCAACAGGAGATCAGTGAGTATGGGAGCACTAGACTCTGAGCCCACTGAGAGTAATATCCATTTTCCTTTCCATCTTTGTGATAGAATCCTTGAGTTTTAGCTGCCACTTGGTTGCCCTGAATTAAGGCTAATTTTCCAGCCAGGTGGGGCCATGTGCTAAAATCTGGACAATGGGATATAAGCAGATGTGTCCAATGGAACTTCCAGGAGGGTCCTTAAAGGGAAGGGGCATGTTCTTCTTTGCCTCGTCCTCCTTCCTCCTGGCTTAAATGGAGACAAGATGGCTGGAGCTTGAGCAGCCTTTTTGGACCATGAAGTGGAAGCTATGTGCCAAGGTCAGTGGGGCAGCAAGATAGAAGGACATAAGATCCCTGAAGACTTTGTAAAATGGGGAAGGAAAGAGGCATCAACCTCATAGGCTTGTTGTGAGGATAAAATGAACTATGAGTACAGTATCTGATACGTGAATGCTCAATGAATGTTAGCTATTATGACCATTACTATGAATAACTGATAACATAGCAACATTAATATCAACTATAATCTTTATCATAATGTTTGGTTTCCTGCAACCCAGTTCCCTCCTGGAAAAGCTGGCTTGTCAAGTACCACAGGGTCCTTGTTCACCTGCCCCCATCACCTCCAACAGACACTGTCTGCTGCTCCCCACCAGGGAGGACGAACCCACCTTCCCTCCACCCAGCCCAGCCGGAGAATGAAAACAACTCACTGTGGACTTGGAGGGCAGTGTTAGCCTGGTGGGCCCGCCTTTCCTTTGCTGCAACAGAAGTCAGACTGATTACACCCCCACTCTTTTCCCTGAGACTCCACCCTGTGTCTCCACCTCTATTAACACCTCTCATGGCACTATTTGTATTTCTTGGTAGTAGAAGGCAACGCGGTGGTCTTGGTCTCAGGGGCAGACCCCATGGCAATATCCGAAGGCAGGTGGTTTATTAGAGGGTTGATCCCAAGAAACGCCAGCAGGGGGGTGGGGAAGTGAGGCTGTGTAGGCCACTAAAGGAAGAGGGTATTATTACCCCATCTACCCCTGGGGCCCCTGGGAAATAGTGGAGAAGTCACGTCTCAGGGAGATCCCACCTGAAGGTGAGTGTTTATACATCTTCTCCCATTAGTCATTGGTTAAGAGCTGTTCCAGGAGACCAGGGGGCGTGAATTCTTTACCCCTTCCGTCCTGCTGTGCACGTGGATAGGGAAAATCCTTTGGCCAAGAGGTGCGGGTGCTGGCATTTGGAAATTAAGCCTCCATTTGCTGAAATGAAGGGCCTACAGGATGTGGGGGAGGGAGGGTGCACAGAGACAGTGACTGCCATGCATGGCTCTGAGGGTGAGACAGGATGCAGCCCTGGCCAGGCCCCACATGGGCTGTTTGACATTGGCCCATGGACTTGACCTCTCTGATCATCTGGTAACCTGCCTGGTAATCCTGACACCTTTGGGTCTGGAGGAGGGTTCAGTGAGACAGAGGCCCACACAGGTGCCACGGTCTCTGGGCTTTACCCCATGACACCCAGCCGTGCTCAGGCTGGCCGAGCGCGGGAGCCCCGGGAGTCGGGCCGCGGACTCACCAGCTCCTTCAGCTCCCGCTGCCGGTCGCACAGCTGCTCGTACATGCGCTTGCCTACACCCGTGCTCTCCAGGGTCGAGATGATCTGCAGCTGAGTGTCGTTGTTGTCGATGATGTTGTATTCCAGCATCAGGCACAGGATCTGCCCGCAAGAGCCGGGAGGCGTGTTACTGCCAGCCCGAGACTCTGGGACCAAACCCTCGGCCTGTCCCAGCAGCCCCACACGCCCGGAGACGGGGCCAAGCTCAGCATGCCCTGTGCATGCCAAGGTCATATAGCAAAAATCAAGAACCATGCTCTCTCCCTTGCCCTCTGCACTTCCGGTTGTGTGATGGTGGGCAAACTGCCTACCCAGAGTGCCCTCTGTGCCCTGGGAACGTGAGTGGACACGCACTGAGTGCACAGTACATTCTGGTAAACATGTGTGGGCACAATACACACCCGGCCCCTGAGGGCTGGCAGAACCCAAAAGACCAGACACCTCTTTCTATCCCTCGTTCTTCCCCTGGTGCCTGGCACATAGTAGATGTTCAAGACACTGAGCTGGCGCCCTGGGGAACATCTGCCTTCCATCTCTCTGCTCAGTCCTCTCTCCACAAGTTCCCCTGTACTAGGTGGTTGGAACAAGCATGTGGATCAAACGCCGAGCAACTCCCCAGGACCTTTGAGTACCTGGTAGGCTCTTCACACATGTCTACGGCATCCTGAGCCTCTCATCCTCTGGACTCACCGTGTTCCAGCCACCCTGGCCTCCTCCCTGTTCTGCCACCAAGGCCTTGGCATATGCTGTCCTCATGGCCTCCTCCCTTCCTGCCACAGGGCCTTGGCATATGCTGTCCCCACGGCCAGGGATGCTCTGCTCCTGCCTTCTTGCTAACTCCTCCTTGGTCCTCAAATCTCATCCACCATAACTCTCACTTGCACAGAAAGCTCAGGTGGTCAAATTCTTTGATGCTCTTCCCGGTGAGAGATGAAGTCTAATTTCCAACCCCTTGACTACAGGCCAGCCTTGGTGACTCACTTCTAATGGGTGGAAAGTGGCAGAAGTGATGCTGCCTGACTTCTGAGGCTGAGTTAAAGTGATATGGCTTCTGCCTGATCTCTCTCTGGACAGTGGCTCTGGGAGCCCCAGACATCTGGGGACTGTTGGGGAGACAGAGGTGATGTGAGTACCTGGGGCTGGCATGTACTCCCTGGTGGGTGGGAAGGCTATGACCAAGGCTGCTGTGTGGACATGCAGAGTCCCAGCTTGTTTTCTGCCACCTGGGAGCCCCACCTGCTCCAGTCTCCACTGGTGGAGTCCCCTCAGCCCAGTGCCAGACATGTGAGGGAAGCAGCCTTGGGAGGACCCAGCCCATCCCAATGACTGTGACCCCATGAAGGACCCAGAGTGAGAAGTGGTCAGCTGAGCCCAGTCACCCCAAGACTCATGAGTAAAACAGATGAGTATTAGTGTTTGAAGCCCCCAGCTGGGGTGGTCTGTTCTGCAGTAGCAGACAAATGGAACAGAAACATGCCCGATCCTGGACCAACACAGATCACAAGTGAAATTAAAGTGACATTAACAGATCATCTGATGACGGCCTCCTGCTCCCACTAAATTCAGGAGGGCTGGGCTGTGCCTGCCTTGCCCACTGCCTGTCCTCAGCTCCAGCACAAGCCCTGGGCCCCAAGGAGGTGCTCCAACAACAAGGACAAAGGCCGGCGAGTCAGCAGCGCTGCTGGGACCGGGCTGGCTCCTTACCTCCACCATGGTCTGGTTCCCCCTCAGCGCGAGAAGCATGCAGGGTCCCAGCTTGTTTTCTGCCAGGGAGAGCAGGAATTTTTTGGTCTTGTAACAGGAGCCCATGAGGATGTGCACCTGTGAGGAGAGATGGCCCAGGTGAAGGGCAGTGACCGCCACAAGGCTGTGGCCCATGGTGCCTGCTGAAAGGATCATGAAACCAGAAGACATGGATCAGACACAGTCCATACCCTGCCTGGACCCTAGATCTGAAATGATCACCAGACCCTCCCTGGGAGATTCAAAAGGCCTCTCTCTGACACAGGCTCCACCATGGATGAACCTCGGGGGCACTGTGCTGAGTGAGGCAAGCCAGTCACCAAAGGACATATCCTGTAAGATCCCACTCATGGGAGGGACTGTGAGGCAGAGTCATTGAGACAGAAAGGAGAGGCGTGGTGGCCAGGGCTAGGGGAGAGGCTGGGGAGTTTAGTGGGGACAGTTTCAGTCTGGGAAGAAGAAACAGTTCTGGAGACATATGGTGGTGATGATTGTAGAACTGTACACTTACAAATGGTTAAGATGGTAAAAGTTATGTTATGTACATTTTACCCCCTCCCCCGCCACACACACACAAGCTCCCTCTCCTGTTCCCCTTGGGATTCTGTGGACATTTGGCTCTTCTCAGCACTGTCGAACCTGGAGGAAACTTCTGGGCAGCTCTTGCTCAGGGCACACAGGCCCAGCCCTCACATGCAGACGGGGGACTGTATGGAGCCCTACCTCCCCTCCCCAAGCCCTCCGTGAGCCCTGAAGGTATTATGAGAGATCACCTGCTCTAGAAATTCAAGAATGGGTAAATTCTGCTCCATCTCAGGTTTTGTGTGGGGCAGGCATTAAGAAAACTATGTTTCTTTCTGGTGTATCTGGGGATGAAGCCCAAGGGCAGGGGTCCCCAACCAACGGGCTGGAAGGCCAAACACCTAGTTTGCGCTCCCCTGACTTCACGTAAGAACAAATGCCCTTCCATGGTTGGAAATGGCAGCCTAATCAAGGGGACCTCTTCCATGCCATGCGTCTCCATGGAAACGATGCACTGCCATCCCAGGGGCTGCCTGCCTTCTTCCCCACGTATATTTTTTTTTCTGCTCCATCATTAACAATTCTGGCACACAAATGCAATCTCTCAGGCTGGGAAGCTGCCAGCTCCCTGACTTCTTTCTCACACAGAGGCCCCATACCAAGGGGTGGGGGAACAACAGGGAGTTGCCATGGTGAAGCTGTGACATCAGAGGAACCCGTGAGAGGTGAGAGAGAGGTGGTGCAGGCAGGCAGGACCGGCATTTCCAGGACACACAGGCCACTCAAAGGGGACCCATCAGGCTGCAGGTAAGGGGTGGAGAGCGAGTGCATAAGGAAAGGAACCTAAAAATAAGCCCCTTTCAAGAAACGTTCCAGAGGCGGTGTCTGGGTTTGTTGTCACTGCACAAACACGGCCGCTAAGTTCGCTGTGGTGTTCTGAGCTGCTCACCCAGCAGAACTGGCCGCCCAAGAGGGATGCGAATAACCACAGCCATCACTTCCAAGCACTGACTGTGCGTCAGGCCCTGGCCAGTCACCTAGCATCTATTAGTGCAGACAATTGCCATGGTGACCCCGAGACACCAGCACTGAGCACTCTGTTCCACAGATGAGGAAACTGAAGCCCAGAGAGGGAGTTTACTGGTCCAAGGATATCAGGCTAGCACAGCACGGCTGCAACCTTAGCCAGGTCTGGCCGAGGCTTGTGCCTTCTCACTGGAGTGGAACATGCATGATTGTGGAACAGAGATAGTTTTGTCAGTAAGCAGACTAGGCCACCCAGAGGAGCACCTGCCCTGGGGGAGGGGCTTCTGGGCTGCCTTTCACCAGACGGACACTCTCTGCTACTGGAGGAAGAGCCAGCTCTGGACAGCGTGAGCCTGGCCAAGAGAGGAACTTGGAGGCCAGAGACCTGTGTGATCTTGGGCCGGCCACTGCACCTCTCTGGACCTGTTTCAATATAGGTGTAGTTAAGGGATAGGGTTGCCATGAAGACTGTTTGATACTGTGCACAAAGAAAGTACTGGAAGTCACCAAGGATGCTGTTATGGGTTTGGTGACCTCAGACCCTCATCTCCAAGTTGGGCCAGTCATCCTGACCTTATTGCAAAGATTGGACAAGCTGGTGGATCTGCAGCGCCTTCTAGGATCCCTGTGCACTTGAAGCACTCAGTCCCTTGAATGTCGCCTGCCACTACAGCAAACCACATGAGCTTGGGCAGTAAACACTTTGTCTGTAAAATGGGGTGACAGGAGGTGTCACCTCCTCACATCCTGAGGGAGCCTGAGTGAGAGCAGGACTGTTAAGCCCTTGGCTCAGTGCCTCCCAGGTAAGAAACAAGAAAGTGACATTTGTGGCTGTTGCCACCACTGCTGTTTTCACCAGCAGCATCCTTTTAGCCTGGAGATTCCCAGGCTGGCCGCAGCCAGTGCTTGCCCCCAGCTCCGGTCCAGTCCCAACGTACCATGCTGGCGAACAGCTCCCCGTCATCGTCGCAGGCCACCCCTCCGGGGCTGTAGAGCTGAAACCAGCCATCTTTGCCAGCACGCACGCTCAGCAGGCACGAGTGGACCTGCCACAGAGAGAAGCACTCAGTCAGCTCCCTGCAGACCCGACCATAACAGTGCCCACGGTCCACACATGCAAATGTCAAAGGCTAGGACAAGTCCTGCAGTTCAGAGATCTGTTTGACTTTGTTTAGTCCAGAGACTCCCAGCCTTCCACTAAATTCCATGGAAGGCCTTCTGGGGAAAACCGTGGTACCTGGAAACCACAGAACTCTAGCCATTTGCCTCCAGCTCTCCAGGATGGAGGGCCGGGCCCTGGCTCAGGTCACTGTCCTGAATGAAGCAAGGCTGTGGCCAAGGCAGGGTAGAGGCACAAGGCGAATGCTCAGACCCAGCCTCCCTTCTCCTATGCCTTTGACGGGGGCATTTCTTTTCTCCTTTCTGTCTGGGTCTCTGCGTCTCCAGCTCCTCTCTTTCTGCCCTCCTTTCTCTCCGAGCCTCTGCCCTGCTCACTCTCTGGGTTTCTGCTCCCTCTACTACTGACCCTTACTCCCAGGGCATCTGCCTGCTTCCCTCCTGAGCTTCCTACTTCACCCTTGTGGGCGAAGACCCTTGGGTGAGTCTCTGTCTTGTTAAACTCCCTCTCCCACTCTCACTGGGACTCGGCCACCTTCTCGTTAGGAGAAAGGGTCTCTGTCCAGAGTGGGGGGCAATTTCAATGCCCAAAGCACAGGTCTCTCCATGGCTCCCAGATGCCTTCCCAGAGCTCCATGAGTCTGTGTGTGGGTGGTGTGTGTGCAAACACGTGTGCTTGTGTGGGAGGAATTCCACATCCACCCCGGCCCTGCTGTAATTGCAGAGAGAGAGAGAGAAACAAAGGCTTTTGTTTCTCCTTCTCCTCCCTGTCCTCAGAAGGAAGCTGAGGGAAGTGTCCCACCATTTCCTTCAGGACTGAAGTACGATCTGCTGCCCAGAGTCACTTACTCACAGATGCTCAATTGATCACAACCCACACACAAGTAAACAGAAAACAGGGGTGGTGGTGCTTTGATTTTTCCCTCTGAGTTGGAAGACGATCAAATGTTAGCTTGTCTGCTTCAAAGAAATAAGGAACCAAGAGTATCAAACTCTATTCAACAGACAAAGAATTGATAAGAAAACAACTCCTGGCTCCATCTAGGAGGGAGGAGGTGGGAGGAAGGAGGGAAGGGGAAGAGAGGGGAGGGAGAAGAGAACCCGGAGAGGAAGTCAAAGGAGCTGGGAGTGAGAGGCAAGGCCAGGGCTTGTCCGCGGCCCCCTTGTGGGTGTTGTCCTGGCTGGTAAAGTCCCCTCCTGGCCCTTGGTGCTGCTGCTGTGCTGCTCTGGGAAGCAGCTGGTACTTTTATTCATCAATGTCAAACTTTGTGTTTGAAATAAAGCCTTGCTTTCCAGGGGAATTCTGAAAATCCGCTTCCATGCACGGTGAGGAACGCTCAGGTTTGAGAATGATGGGGACCATTACTGGTACCCAGATATTTAAAAGCTCCCTGTCTACCATTTTTGCCTTCTCCTACCATGCCTGAAGTTCACTTTTGGAATCAAACAGAATCATGGAACTTAGAACTAGATAATTCTAGATCTTTCTAGAACTAGGTTTTACAGTGTGGCTTTAAGAGAACATATTCTGGCTCCACTGAGAACAACTCCCTCCCTCTGCCCGGCCTTGTCCTCCTGCTCTGCTGGGGGTGCCCGTGCCTGAGCTTGCGCCTGCCTGGGAGCCAGATCCTCACATTCCAGAATCCATGTGCACAGAGAAGGGCCCGAGTGCCTCAGGGCAGCCCCGATTGGCCCGGTGTTCACACTGCAGGGCCAGTTACTGCACGCTCTGGAGCCTGACTCCGTGGGTTCGAATCCTGCCTCGGCCAATGTACCAGTTGTGTGACCTTGGGCATGTAATCCCAAAAGGAGGGTAATTCTGATGTAAAATGGGGCTAGTAATAGCTCCTACTCAGAGGATTCTTGTGAGGATTAAGTGAGAAAATGCATCTTCCTGACATGGGGCGAGCACCCAGTGAAGGCTGGATGTTGTCATTACAGTGATGCAGTGAAGATCGGCTGGGTGCGCTCCCGGCCCACTCTGAGTCCTTGTTCACACAGAGGCTCCAGGACGGAAGGCGGCCCTGAAGTCTGGCTGTTGCTTAGCTGTTGGAGGGACAGAGTAGCCCCTCAGAGAGGCCATAGGCCGTCATGCCCAGGAAATGAAACTCGGCTCAGATCCCAGCTCAGGCGTCTTCCCCGGCCACTGATTCTCAGAATGGCAGTACCACAGAGCATGCAATGCTATCTCGGGGCTGGTTAGGAGCCCTGATGCCAGCCTGGCCCTACATCAAGGCATGTGCTCAAGAGACAACGGGTAGGAAACTGCCTCAGGCAGCCTGAGTTTACAGTGAAACACTGCCATCACGGGCCAGGCTCAAATCCTCAGGGGTGGGGGCTGTGTCTGTGCACAGGCGAGGAGCCTTTGTGAACTGTTCTGAACGCCCTTGGGTGACAAGGAGGCCCTGACAGCCACACGCATCCTGCCGCAGCCCTGACAACACGCCTGCGAGGGAGTGAAGGAGGCCTCACCTCTTGTCGTGGGTCTTCGGCAAACCTTTGAATCACATACTTCAGTTCCCTGAAAGAGATGGGGTGGGGGCAGAGTCATTCCCAGGGTCCTGGCTTGGGTGGACCAGGATGGGGTGCTGAGGGGAGGGCTGGGGCAGGGGAGGGGAGCCTGGCTGAGCTGGTGGGATCAGGAGACGCCTGGACAGGTCTGGACACGTGTCTTGGGAGAACTTCCAGGAGGAGCCATCCTTGCCTCCCAGAATGTACGTGAAGAGGATGGGCCGGAAGGAGGGCTGGCAGCTGGGGATGACCGCAGGACAGTGGACATTCATCCCGGAAGAAGCTAACAAGGGCGTTGCCCAAATACTCACTTGGTGAACTTCTCGTGTGCGAGAGCTCTGGAGCAAAAAACAAAGGGAAAAGTGCAGTGAGCAGGGCACTTTCGAAACAGCACATTGACCCAGAGGTCTTCCTCTGGGGACAGCCAGGCTTTCTGTCTGATTCGAGGAATGAAGAGGTTGAACATGAAACACCAACATTCTGTCCCTGACTGAAACAATGGAACAAAGGCCTCCTTTGACGAGGTGATGGATTAGAGTAAGGGGAACAGGCTGGGCCCCCTGTGCCCCCAGGCCCTGCACCTGTAAACAGGAGTGGCACTCACCGGGACGCCTGTGAGTGTGTGTGTGCACGTGGGCACCAGGGACCCAGGTGTGTTTGTTAATTGTTCCACAATTAAGGTACGGCCGTACTAATTACTGCCATACATCAGAGCGGTGATCGGGGACTGCTCTCCGGGCGAGTTGCGTCAGGGGCCCAGGGTCAAGTGCGTCCCGGTGGCAGCAGCCAATGACGCCACTGCTCTCAGGAGTCAGATTTCTCCGGTCTCAATTCCTGGGGGCTCCAGGGACCAGCCAGGCCGGCAAATGGGGCAATTACTGAGTGTAATGTCCCCCTCGGAGAGCCGCATTTCATAAACACTGGCTCGTTAATCGGCTCCTGGGGGAGTTGGGAGCTGCCTCCTGGGGCCTGGCTTCTTCATATCTATCAAAACAGAGGCCTGCAGGCATTTAGGGCCTTCTCCTTGGGCCATTATCCACCAGAAGCGGTTTCTCCCTATTTTCCTGGGGTAAATTCAATACTGGGATAAGGGCCGGCAAGAGACGCGGAAGGGTCCATCTCTGGCCCCACTCACATGGAGCACAAGCTAATAATCGTAATGCAAGTAATAAGACGGCTTTTAGTGTTTGCTGTAGAGCGGATAAAGCAATTCCATACGCATTATCTTTTGATTTTTACCATGACCCCTGGAGACAGGAGAGGCAGGTTTTCCTGTTCCCATCTGATGCACAATGAAAACCGCTAACTTTACTGCGTGAAGGCATGGTGGGGAGGGCTTTGTACTCTTAGCTCAGTGCAACCATCTCACAAGGCAGTGAGGTGATTTCCCCAGTTTTTTGAGGGGAGGTTTGTGTACCCCCCCAGGGTCCCGCAGCTGAGGACTAAGGATCAACATCTCCATGTTCCACTCTTGTGTGTGTGTCCCCAGGTGCTTCCATGAGCGGACTGGTCCCCCTGCTAAGGCCTTGGTTGGCGATGGGGGTTTTTCTCTCGGGCCGGAGGGTTCCGGAGATTTGTGTGGGACTTACTCTTTGGGGAATGGAATGGGTTGAAGCAAGCTGGCCAGAGACGGTCTCCAGTCATCATAGTCGGACCTGGAACGAGAGGGGACGGCGGTCAGGTCTGGTCTGGATGAGGGGAGGTTTACAGTGCATTGTTACTGAGGGTCAAGATGGGGCGAGTGGCCGGCAGGGACTCATGGGGCTCCAGCTCTGCTCTGGTCACAGCAGCTTCCAGGGGCCCCAGGGGACAAGCAGCTGGTGCCTGCAGCATGGCCTCAAGGCCTGGCAGACAAGCCTGTGCAGAGACCTCCTCACAGCCACTGAAGGGGCTACCCACCTGCTCCCGGGGACTCCATCCTCCCTGATTTGTTCTGTCTTTTGAACTATCGAGGGGTTTTACAGGCTGACATGCATCCCCCTCAAATTCGTATGTTGAAGTCCTAACCCCTAGCACCTCAGGACTTAACTGGATGGAGGTAGGGCCTTTAAAGAGGTGAAAGAGGTAAAATGAAGTCATTAGGGTGGGTCCTAATCCAGTCTGACTGATGTCCTTATAAACAGAGATTAGGCTACAGACACCCAGAGGGACAACCATCTACAAACCGAGGAGAGAGGCCTCAGAGAACGAAAAACACCCACGCTTGATTTCAGAGTTCCAGCCTCCGGAACTGGGAGAAAACATATTTCCGTTGTTTAAGTCCCCTGGTCTGTGCTGGAACTTGGCCCAGGCAGAGGGTGGCCCCAGACCCCAGTCCTAATTCTTGGTCCTATGGCTCCAGGGCTCCTTTAGGTTTAGAATTCACTGTTTTTCAATCTTCTTTTCATCCTTTGGGCCCCTCTGCCCCCTACCCCAAGGAGCTTTCTCAACATTTTTTCCTAATTGCTCTCTCAGTATGTGCTGTATGTCCATATTTTATACCAAAAAAAGAGGACAATCTTTCCACCTCCAAGAAAAAACACTTGCCCCCAGCAATACTGCACACTTTAGATAACCCCTGGGTAGGAACTGTTCCCACCCCTCCTTCTTCCAAATAAACCGGTGATAAGGTGGCAGCCTTCAGAATCCAGCACACACCCCAGAGTGCTCGGAGGAAAGACGCAAAAGCAGGACACACACAAAAGAATTCCCAGAAAAGCCTGCTGGCGTGAGATAAGTCCTAACTAGTGGTACCAACTGAGGTGTACTGAGCACTTACCAGGCCGTGCACTGGGCACAGACTGGCTTACTTAATCCTCAGAACAGGCCCTTGAGGACGGGAGTATCACACCTGCCCTACAGGTAGGAAAGAGAGGCCCTGAGGGCCTCCCGACCCACCCGATCAAGCTCGGAGCAAGGCTTCCCAGCCAGGTCCTAGGACTCCAGTGTCCGAGGCTGGGCACATGCTCTCTGCCACCCGTGGGTGGCTGGGCACAAGGAGCCCTCTTCAGGACACAGAGATCCCTTGTGATCTCATACATGTGTGTGTCTTTTTGGGGGACGGGGGGACCATTGATTTTTGCTAACTTATCTTCCCTCCAAATCCCTCCTCACCTCACCTGTCACTGACTCACGGTTTCCAGAAAATCTAAAAGTAACAGGAGCAAACATCACAGACAGTGCTTGTCACGAGCCAGGGGCTATTCCAAGTACACACACGGTTCAGCCCATATGTTCCTCCCAGAGACCCGGTGAGCTGGCTGCACCTGCCTTCCCCATTCTATAGGTAAGAAGACAGTCTCAGTAAGAAGTACCGGCCCAAGGTCACACAGTTGGAAGGAGCTGGGGTTTGACCCCAGGAGCCCGGCTCTCACGTCTGTGCTCCTACCACTGAACAACATAGCGCCTCATGGCTCCTGTTTCCACAGGCGGAGGCTGGCCCGTTCCTTCCAGAAAAAGCACGCTCACTAGTTTTCTTTAAATAAAACATGTTCTACGTAGAAATGCCATTAAGTACAGAAAACTCTAAGGAGACAGTAACTCACCCATAATCAGAGTTCAGGGGGCCTTGCCGGGTGTGTACATACTGGGCTCCAGGGCCCGGCCCAGGGCTCACTCCTGAGCGGAAGGGGACATGATCAATGAACAGTGCGCATCACCTGTGTCGCTGGGTGCTAAGCTTGGTAAGAGGCTGGGGCTGGGGCAGGGGTCTGGGTGTAAGCCCTCTTCCTCCCGTGTCTCCCCAGCCTGGAGCTTGGCCTCCTGGTGGCTCTGCCAGGGC
This sequence comes from Camelus ferus, assembly GCF_009834535.1. NCBI lineage: Eukaryota > Metazoa > Chordata > Mammalia > Artiodactyla > Camelidae > Camelus > Camelus ferus. Next base: position 54,664,430 of record NC_045704.1, on the reverse strand, counting down.
AGTTCACGCAGGACCAGGAGGGAGATGTGGGGATGAAGAAAGAGGAAGAGTGCAGACAGACTTCCTTCCTGCCCTCAGCCCTGCCCAGCTCCAAGTCTGCGGTTGGCTCCTGGCCCCACTCCAAATGCCAGGTCCAACTGTTTGGGGTGCACAGTGGGTGTGTTGGGCAGAGGGTGGGAAACTAGGAGCCCCGGGGGAACTAGCCAGGCACAGGAATGGGCATGGGATCCCCGTGGCCAGCAGAGCACGTGCCATGAACATTCTGAGAGCAGTGCTGGGCTCCGGGCTGGCAGCCAGGCTGGCCTGGGATGGAAGAGAGAGCTGCAGGCCGGGCGACGAGAGGCCCAATTGCCCATCCCCAGGATGGACAGGTGCCTTAAGCATCCTGAGGGCCTCTGATGAGACTCAGATGTCAAGCACCACACATTTAATCCTATAATCTCCATTTACAGATGAGAAATGGAAGCCCAAAGAGGTCAGGACACCTGCTGAAGATCACAGAGCTAATGAGGGGAGAAGCTGGACTTGAACAAGGCTATGTGAGCAAGAAACCCAGGCCTCTGGCCTCAGGCTGCTCTCCACGAGTGGTTCAGAACCTAGATGGCCAAGAACTGCCTTTCTCTTGCTGCATTTGGGGTGAGTAACACCAGGGACAAGCTGGGTAGGTGAAGGGGTGGATGTGAGAAATGGGGGGCACGGCAGTTCTGAGGATCTGGGGAGCCACCTTGACCTGGCAGAGGCAGCGCATGCTTGGTGGAATTGTAACCCAACTTGACGAGTGCTGCCTAGACCAGAACTCAGACCTGTCCCGTGAACGAGATGCTTCCTCCCAGCACACCATGTCCCCCGATTCACGGGATCTTCTGCATGGCCTGGGGAGAGTGCCGACCTGCCCAGCAGAACAGCAGCCGACGTACCAGCCTGCAGGCCCTGGGGTCACGCGAGCCTCTGAGAAGCCAGAGTCCCCAGCACACTGGTCTGGGTCAGCAGGCCTGGCCCTGACGGCTGTGTGCATGCAGTGCCCAACCTGAACCCCAGCTCTCTCTTGGAGAGAGCAGCCTGGAGAACACAGGCTCCCTCGGGTGGGGGTGGGGGTAGACTCCTCAAAGGGGGTCCCGGGGGGCGAGCTAGGGCAGAACAAGACCTAGGAGACCAATGGGAGATCCATGGTATTTCTAGAAGACCATGAATGAGGCACCTAACGCAGCCCAGGGTTCAAGAAGGGTGTGTCAGGGACACACCTCATTCTGCTTTGCTCCTGCTAGTGTATAGACTTAGAAGTGTTTGCTCCCTCAAAAGGGGAACCAGCTGGCCCAGGGATTAAAATCCAAGGTAAGAAATGAGTGGCCACTATCTCTGAGGCTGGGGACCTGGGTGAATCCCCCCTCCTGCCCTGTCATCCTACCAGGGACCTTCCAGGGCTGCAGAGCGTATCCACTGGCTGCAGATGCTCCAGGGAGCATGTGGGTTTTACAGAGTGACCATGTGTCCCAGGAATTTGCATTCGAAAGTTTCCAAAGAGATCGATTCCTCTATACGAGTACATATACTATGCACAGACATACATGTACTGTACATATATGTATCTCTGCTGCTCTGAAGCTGTCATCTAAAACCCTCGCCAGGAGCCCACGCAAAGATGCTGATGATGGAGGTGGGGTGCCTGTCCTTGCCACAAGCCTGCAGGGTGCCCAGTGCTGTGACAAATGCTTGGTACACTTGAATTCACTGAATTCTCAAGGCAGCCCTGAGAGCCAGAATGTGTCAACAGGGATCCTTATCCTCATTTCACAACTGGAAAACCAAGGCTCAGAGAGGTGGATTCATTGTCCAAAATCACTTTAAATGCTGGGGAGAAAGTTTGGACCCTGGTCCAGCCGACTCCCCAGCCAGTGGGTCTAACCAAGGAGGTGGTCCTTCCACCCCCCAGCCCCAGCCCAGGCACCCAGCTCCCAACCCCGAGTCCCAGTGGGAAGACAGTGGCCAGCGGAGGGCAAGCTGACCTTGAGGAAGGGCTGGCCCTGGTCCACGCCTCCTTAGACTCTCCAGCAACTCTCGCGGACTTCATCCTGTCCTACCATTGCTTGCAACCCCGCTCTCCATCTCCCAGCCTGTTGGAGGCTATTTCAGCCACTTGTTGTCTGCCAAGGTCTCCAAGCCCCCAAACAGTCCCCCTTCCCTGCACTGAACTCCTGGTGTTTCCCCTCAGCTGAGCTGCACCATCTGGCTGAGCCCACTCCTCACCGAGCAGGACCATCCTGGGCGATATCCCCGATGCCTGCCTTCCATGTGTGCCTGCAGATTCCCACACTCCATCCCACTGGACAGGTGACTTCACTGCTTTCAGTGCCTGGTGCTACTCAGATTCATAGGGACTGAGAGCAAGGGCACCAGTCGGGTTCCTGCTTTAGCACAGAACCTGGCTCACCCAGGTGTGCAGTAAGCAATGAAAGAATGCATAAATAGATGGGCAAATCAATTAATTAATGAATCGCACACAGGTGCCCAGCAGGTTAAGAGCTGGACTCTAAACAACTAGAGCCCAGGCCTGCTCTGTCCGGCTCCCAAGTCCACATTCTTTCCATTGCACCATCCAGCCCGGGCCTCCCAGGGCGATGACTTCAGCATCAACCTTGACCTGTGCTGAGAATAGTTTTCCTTTTCAAGAGTCTCCAGGGAACTTTTTGTGGCCTCTGTTAATTTTCAAAGTGTCAAATTCTAACTATTTGAGGTCCTTCCAATGGGAAAACAACTAATCAGTGTCCCTGGCTGCAAGGTGGGCGAGCTGCCCACTCCCCCAGGAAGCATTGGGGCCTGTTCTGGTGGACATGGTTGGCTAGGTTGGGCCAAGATACTAAGCATGGCTTCTTTCGCCCCCTCAACGTGCTGATAAGACCCCTCAATTTCACATAAGTTCCTGTTCTTTCATCCTTTACAAGTTACTCTCATCTGGGAGCCCTCCTATTGATAAGAGCAGATCACTTCTCACCAAGTCCAATGTCACTAAATTCTCACAATAGCCCTTCTGAGGAAGACACCCATTTTAAAGACAAGAAAACTGAGACCGAGAGAAGCCAAGAGTGCTGCCTGCAGTTCCACAGCAGATTAAGTCATAAGACCACATCTCCTCAATTCTCAGATGCACACTTCTTGCAAACCAAGTATGCACTGAATGCCACGTTGGGTTTTTTCCCCTCTCACAGTGCTGTTATTAAATCAATGGTACATCTTACTCCCATCTGTATCTTAAAATAGAGGAAACACAGTTGTAGTGGGAAAGTGTAGTAACTCCCACTTGCCCAGTATCTACGCCTGCAAGGTGCCGGCTCTGTGCTGGGGCCCGGAGCCAGGCCTCCGTCTCACTCTACTGCCTGGAGGCAGCTGTGACTCAGAGAGGGCGAGTAACCAGCCCAAGGTCATAGGCTGACATTGACATCCATGGCCCCTGAACCCAGCAGTCTGGCTCTGAAGACTATCGTACTTTGGAGCGCTTGGACCTGCTGGGGTTTTGTGGATCAGACATGTCTCCAGCCCTCCAGTGGGCCAGTGACTCCAGCAGGCAACAGAGTCAGAGAAGGAAAGTTGCTAGGAACAGAAGTTATCAGGCCTAAATCGTGTTTGGAGTTCCCCCAAGGTGAAAAAGGCTTCTAAAAGTATGAACCCTGCTTCGTGGAGAACTTCTGGCAGGATAGGAGGTGTTCCTCCAAGTGGAGATGAGGAACACCTCCTGGCTCCCAGCAGGCTGCCCCTGCCTGGCCTCCTGACCCCTACCCATGACCTGGCAGCTGGGCAATGCGGGCAGGCAGGAGGTCTGGAAGCAGATCAGCAAGAACAGAATCCTCATTCATGAGCATGTTTATGAAGAAGGAAAAAAAATCTGTATCAACTGCATGATGAAGCTCAAACCCTTAGTGCTTAATGAGAAATAGGAGCCAGCGGAAGGCCTGGGAGCTTCAGGTGTTTGTGGGAAACAGCCAGAGTCAGGGGCCGAGGGGGAGAGCAGGGCTGTCTCTGGCCTGGCGGGGCCTGCCTTAGCCAGGGTGAGGAGGAGACACGGGCCACGGGTGGCCTGTCCCTTGGAGGGCTGCCCACACCCCTGGGAGAAAGTGAGGACTCCTCCAGCCTCGGAGAAACTTGAGACATGTTGTTGGAGATGCTCCCTGAGCAGAATCTGGAATGTGCTCTGGTTAGTGTGGGTGGGGGTGTCGCTAAATGCAGCTGTGCCTCAGCTGGTCCCAGCTGCTGGAACCACGGGCCAGGCTGGAACCAACACCCCAGGAGGCCTCACTGTCTCCTTTCCCGGGTCAAAGCAGGGGCAGAGGAAGTGTTTGGGGAGCCTGTATCCACAGTCTCCTTCAAACAGGAGAAGCCACTGTGCAAAGGTGCATTGGTATTTGTGTATGCACATGTGGGAGTGTGTGCGCATGAACCTGCTCACCTTCACAGAGACCACAGGCCTTGCTTTTAGAGCATGGGGCCTCCCTAGGCACTGCCCATTCACCAGCTCACCAGGCAGCTGGCAGGTGGCCTTCACCCTCCAGGTCATGAGTGCGCTCCAGGCAGCACTTGGCTCTCAAGAGAGCAGAACAAACGCTGCAGAGCTCAGTGATGACGCAGGGCCTCAGGGAAACCCTGGTGACACTGACCAGCCCCAGGAGCCAGGCCCCCAAGATCGAGGGGCCCTGGTGCCCCGCCTCTAGTTAAGCACCGTGCATCGGTCAGATGTGACCATGCTGTCAGGCCCCAATCCCTGGGAAAAGCCCATCTCCCGCCACCAACAGCACCTGGAAAGGCATCCCTGAGAGCAAGGCAGAGTCCTGTTCTCGTGGGAGCAAGTGGGGGAGGCATCTGCTAGGTTCTCCAGGCCACGCTGCCCCACTGAACCCCAGAGCTCAGTGCAGGAAGGAAGGGAAGGGACAACCACCTGGGGCTCCAGGAACCAGGTGTGCTAGTTTGAGATGGGTCTGGGTGGTACAGTGTGAATGTGGCACTGGTAAGACCCTTGGGGACAAAGGGACAAAGACTAAGACCTCACCCCTTCATTCTAGAGTCACACAAGTGAGGCTCAGGGAGGGGCAGGCACAGGCCTGAGGCACCCAGCTCAGAAGCAGCACCACCCAGGGCAGACCGGGTCTCCTGGCTCCCACCAGCCAGGCTGCATGGAGCCTGACCTGCTCACCACACTCCCACCCTGCCCATCAGATGAGGCTGTAGGGGGCGGGGGAGGTGCTGGAACAGGACATCAAATACACACCAAGCACAAAGCAAGCACAGATCACGTAGCACAGAAACACACTCATTATGCAGGCTCATGGGCATATCTGCACACACACAGGGAAACACACACACCAACTCTTGTGCACAAATGTTCACACCCACATGTGTGCACTCACAGCCACTCATGCACAGAAGCAGCACAGGCACCCAGACACAACCACGCTTGTACACTTACACTCACAGGCATTCAAAACACAGATTTGGCCCCTACAGAGAAATCCACATATATCCCACATCCAACACATCCATATGCAGACACACACACACACACACACACACACACTCGGGCAACCACCCATGTGCTGTCATGCCCTCATACACCCAAAGCCACTTACACACATACAAGGACAATTCCAAACTCAGAATGAGCCCACACCCTACACCCTTGCAGAGGTCCACACACAAACATACTTAGCTACCCGTGTGCCCAAGCACATCCTGGCAGGTGTATATACTCACACGTTCTCAAACTTGTGGGTACACATGTATACATTATGCCCATGCATATACCGTACACGCGGGCCCAGATTCTCCACCTGTACACATAGCCCGGCATGCATCCTACATGGATATATATGTACCCCAAATGAATACCCTCATCCCTAAATCTGCATCCTGTGCACCCACACTCATGAGCACCCCAACTCAAGTGTGCACACTCGGCAGGCCCATGCTGGTGTGTTCCCGGGTAGCTGCAGAGCCCAGCCCCTCCCCTACCCGAGGGGCCGGGCAGGCCGAGGGGACACTCACAGCAGCTTGAGGATCTCCACGTAGCAGCCGAGCGTGCGGTCAGCCTGGGGGCCCAGCTCGATGCTCATGGTGCTGCAGGCGGGGCTGACCATGAGGCAGTCAATGAGGTTGGGCTCGCTGTCGTTGCCCGCGCTGGCCGTCAGCGCTGGCTTGGCAGTGCTGGCGTGCTCCACCTCCACGTGGATCTCGCTGGAGGCCACGACCACCGATTTGAGCCGTGCCTCGGACAGCGTGGCTTCCTGAGACACCAGGTCCGGGCTGGGGTGCAGAAGGCGCAGAGGTAAGGTGGGCTTCCGGTCGCAGGGCTGCTGGCAGCCATTCCGTATCTCCTTCAGGCTGGGGGAATTGTCGCGGCTGGGGGAGAGGTGGAGAGGGGTGTGAGGACAGGCCCTGGGGAGTCACAGAAGCCGCGAGCTGTGTTCTAGTGGGTGCTCCCAGGCGCCAGGCTGCACCCTGCTAAATGCCCCCAGGCCCCACGGCAATGCTGTGAGCTGGTGCCACCGGATCCCATCCCACCAGTGAGGAGACAGGCTCAGTCTGAGAAGGCAGCTTGCTCAAGGCCTCAGACAGGGAGAGTTGCACATGGTATCCAAATCCAGGCTGCCTGGCACTAAGGCACACGCTGTAGTCCCAGCACACAGCAGGCATTTGGCAGAAACTTGTGGAATGAATAAGTCAATGTTAACCTCTACACAAGAATCGTAAGGGCCTCAGTGTTCACCTCCACCAAGAAGCCTTCCCTGGCCACCTTCCTGACACACCAAGGAGACCTGCTAAGCGACCATGCTTCTTGTCACTTCCTGTAGTCTAACTGCCTGCCTCCCCTGATGCCATAATGTCCCACCTCTGCCAGGTGAGAAAGTCAGCATCTGCTTCTCCACCTGTGAACCCACTTCAAAGGGGCACCAAACCCCAGATCTCACCCCCTGGAGTCTACAGGTCCCTCCTGACCACAGCTCCCCCAGAACCCTTGGCTAACCCAATATTGACAGCGTCTCCACTGACTGGAGGAACAATGCTCATGCAGGCTGTTAACGGGTGTGAGCTAAGAAAAGGGCACTATGGCATCCTTGAGGTCACATGTTTTGGGGAAATGCTGAGCCCAACACAATGAGATGAGATCTCTTTATGGCAGGACTTGTCAGAGCTTTGAGGCTGAATAAAATGCCTCCTCACTGGGTGCTTCCAAACATTACAGGGAGGCACGTTAGAAGGAAGGGAACTCCACCAATGAGTTTCCTTTGTTGGTGTCCCTGGCACAGGGCTAAATGCTATCACACAGACCACACATACATTCTCAGATATCTCTGAATGGTAGGTATTATCACCTCCTTGGTACAGGTGAGTAAAGACGCTATCAGAGGTCAAATGACTACCCTGGATCACATAGCTTGTAAGTAGAGGGGGCTGGGATTTGAAGCCAGGTCTCTGCACTTCCAAAATCCTGTATGGGCCCAGGCAGGTCCTCCTCCTCCAAGAAGTCTTCCAGGATTTCTTCCACCAGCCACCCTCACCCTTCCTGGCTCAGAGCTTTCCACTCCTGGCTGGGCACTAGTATCCCTTGGGGCACTTCTAAACATCCTGAGGTCCAATTAGGTTGGAATCTCTGGGGTGGGGTCCAGACACCAGTAATTTTTAGGGATTCCCGTGTGTGCAGCCAACGTTGAGCCCACTGCTCCAACATACTAAGAACTTGATGATATGATCACGAACAGCTGCTCATCAGTCCCTCTCTAAATGTGCCACATGCACGTGCCTGTCCTTCCAAAGAGACGTGCACGCTCCTTATGCACAAGGACTGCGTTGAACACAGAACTCACGCCTGATGCACTCGGAGGGCCTGAATTCACCCATGTGTCATGAGCCAGGCCTGAGCTAAGCCCACCAAGGATGTCTGATAAACATACTTTAAACCTTGCTGGAGAAAAACAAAACCCATTAGCTAAAGTCCGAGGATTCAGTGGCTGATGGAAAATTGTGTGTGGTCTGGTGGGGGAGGCGGTGGAGCTATCTTCATGCGCTCAGAGCTAATTTGCTACCCAAATGCTCAGCTCCATCCTCTTTGCCTTTGCTGGGATTTAGGAGTGGATTTTTCAAGGCTATTTGGCTCAGACTGGGTGATTTTCCAGCAAGCTACGTTAACCTGGGTCAAGCTGTCTGTTCTTTTGTGTGTGAGTACATCACGTACCCACTGAGAGCACCATGGACGGGCCCATAGGACATCGTGGGGCTTTATCTTCCAGGGACTGACCAACAGGGTGGGATGGGCCTGAGCCCAGGAAAGGTCTTGCAGCCCTCGGCATGATTTCCAAACTGCTGAGGGCTCCAAGGGGGCTGGGCTGTTTTGAGCCAGGCGTTGGAGGAGGCCTGTGGCAGGCGGCAGGACCCGCCCGGCCCTCCCTAGGTTTTCACCCTGGGTACCTAGTTGCAGCCACCACCAAACGGTATCCCAGGGTCACACTGGGCCCCTGCAGTCCACCCTCCCTGCAGCAGCAGCCCGAGGAGGGTCTGGAAACTGACATCAAGTCCCTTTCTGCTTAAAATCTATTGGCGACTCCCACGCTCTCAGAATAAAAACTGAAACTGACACACAGCTCTGCTGCTCAAAGTGTGGTCCCCAACCAGAGGCATCAGCATTACTGGGAGTCTGTTAGACAGTCTCAGGCGCTGCCCCAGACCCACTGAGCCTGAGTCTACATTTTAACATGACCCCCAGGAGCAGCTCAGCACTGCTCCACCATCCATTCTGCGAGGGCAGGGGCCCCACTGGCTCGTTCACTTTGTACCTGTCAGCACCTGGCACATAACGGGCCCTCACGATACAAGAGTTGAGAGGACAGGGGAAGGACAAGGCTGGCTGCTGCTGCCCCTAGTCCCCTATCTGTGCAACAGCACGCACGGCTCCTGATTCTGGCTCTTTCCACCTCTGCCCTTCTCCTCAATGGGAGCTGAGAGAGACTTCTTTCTGCTTTCTGCTCCTATTCAGGGAAACTCTGCTCTAGGGCCCCTCTGATTTCCTTCTTCTTTTTCTTTCTTTTAATATAACATGTTTCAGGGCAGAGAACAGGCACTTGGGAATGACCAGTGTGACACCTCCAGGTTGCCCCAACTGCACAGGTTTTTAGTGATGTTCCACTGCCTTTTAGGGATGGATACATACTCCTGCTGTGCCTCCAGCTTGAGTGGTGCCTGGACACATTTTGGTCCTCATGGAGTTGTGCAGTGTACCTCTCCAACAACTAGACAGGGCAGCTGCCACAGATGCCACCTATGCCCTGCGTATCATATCCTCTCTAATGACCCCAGGGATCAACGTAGAAAGTTCTGTACAACTAGTGGCATTCGCGTCACTCTTCATCCCAGGAGCCATCATCAGTCTGGGAAGAATGGGAGTTGGTAAGTAACTACTCCAGCATCACCATCCCTCAGGGGAAGGACTCAGAGAACATTCCACATGGTCTCCCAGGAGGTCCCAGTGGGGAAGGCATCGGTGCCCACAGGGGTCACCGGCTTATGAACACAGACCTTACTGGCTGTCCTCCTCCTAGACCCCCTCCTGCTGCTTCCTGGGGTTACTTCCCTAATAAGCTGCTTGCAACCAAACCCTGGGGGACCCGAGACAGTGGCTCTGTCATGCCTTCTTCCAGTCACAGATGCCAGGTGGTGAGAAATCTTCAGAATAAAACTCTTGTTCCTAAAGCCAAGTCAACACAATGGTCTTGCAGCACCAGCATTGATTCACAGTGTTTGCTTTTCCAGTCACATTCCTGGGTTCTAGGCCCTGGCATCAGTGAGCACCGGGGATTTGGCAAACACTCTTGAGACAGACTCGGCAAAAGCCACTCCACCTCCCTGCCTGGTTGGGTGTGTACTGTCCTGTGGCCTACCCAGGCCCTCCCAGCGGCGGTGGTGACTGACCTGTTGATGAACTCTTCATAGCAGGAGTAGATGGCAGCCAGGCACACAGCCACCAGGTTGGGCAGGACCCGGGGGTGGGGGCAGTGCCCGGTGGGGCCGTGCATGCTGGAAAAGAGCAGAGGGCGGGGTGAGAAGGTGACAGGGAGGCCAGGGGAGGCCCGGGTGCCGTTCAGGAAGAAGTTGGGGGTGGGGTGCTCCGATCCCTTTGTTGGGGTGAGTATATTTAGGAAATATGCAGCTTTGGAACTGGCTTAAACAGCCTATTTTGATTTTCTTTAAAAAAATGAAGAGTCATGACGATGACGCTAACGTTCTTGTCACACTTCCACGTTATTCTTGGTGTTCCGTGTATGCGCTCGCTGAAGCCTTGCATTAACTGGATAAAGTGGGAACTACGGTTCTCACCTGACAGATGAGGAAACTGAGGCGTGGAGAAAAAAAATGTAAAAATCAAAGCAAAAGCACCCCCACCCCACTGCCCCAAACAACAGAAGGGAGTAAGAATCAGAATATCTGGCTTCCTCTGGGCCAAGTCTGGGAGGCAGCTGTTCAAGTCCCCAGTGGTGACTCTCCAGGGCCACCAGGAGATCATTCCCCACACACCCAGCACCCATGGGGGGACCCGTGGAAATACTCTTATTATCAGGACTGTTACCATTTCCTGAGTTCCTACTGAGCATCAGGCACTGTGCTAGGGGCCTTCTTATATGTTAGCTTATTTAACTGCACAAGCACCCCTGGGGACAGCAGGGGAAACCGGATTAGAGAGGTACAGTGAGTGGCTCAGTGTCACACAGCAAGGAAGTGCCTCAGACCACACGTGCTCAGGAGGACCCAGGAGGCCCTTGCAGAAGAGGCCTCGGGTCGCCAGTACTCTTTTCTGGGCATCGATGGAGCGAGTGGGTCTGGCGCAGAGGAAAGCTGGCTCACAGGCCGGGATGGGGAGGGGGGTCTGGCTGGAAGACCCACCTCTGAATGAACTTCTTTACCACCTCCATCCCTGCGTTGAGCTCGTTCAAGGCAAGGATGTACTCCTGAGTAAACAGCCTCAGTCGTGGGCACTTCCCAAAGTCCTGCAGAAAGAGCAGAGGGCAGGAGTTGGGAGACGTTGCCAAGGAGGCTGAGACACCAGAAGGGGTGGGGGATCCACTCTGCCTGGAGATGATGGTGTGGGCGGCAGCGGGGAGATACCAGCCAGCTCTTCTTTCTAGAAAGCACACACGAAGACCCGGCCCCGCCACACTCCAGATCACACCCTGACAGAGGGGCCCCGCTGCTCCAATGAGCGACATCCTTGGAGAAGGATGTTTTCAGCCTCCCCGACGCTGCATGTTAGTGGATCGGCAACAGAGCTCAGCTAAGCTAGAAGCTGAGGCCCCTGCATGAAGAGAAGACTGAAGCTTGACTGTGATTTCAAACTGAGGAAGATGCCCAGAGGCCCCGAGTCCCCGGGAAGAGGGTAACAGGAAACCTGTGTGGCCTTGGGCAGCCATGTCCCACTCTGGGCCTTACTGTCCCCACTGTGGAACAAGGGCTGCAAGAATGGATCTCTAAGCCCCTTCTACCTCTGAGGTCTTATGATTCTATAAAAACTGCTTCAACTAAACCCTGCTAACTGCTGTTACCTTTGCTATTAGATTTCTGGATAGTGAAGGTCATTTTCTTGGAAACTAACATTATAGATCAGTCTAGTGGCCTTTTGATACGTGAGTGAGGGACATTTTGCCTCTTTAGCGACATCAAATATGTTCCCCTTGGAAAGCAGGAGGTCGCATCACCCAGTGGTCCACCAGGGACTATAGTCTCATCTTCTTGCTACTTGGCCACAAGAACACGCCAATGAGTGGCACGTGGGCATAGGGACCATAATCATTCTTGGGGATGCAGTTGAGCTAACTGTTTAGAATCTCTAGAGGAACATACTTAAGGGCTGCTTCCATTTGCATCTAATTTTTAAAAAAATTTTAACGGAGGTACTGTGGATTGAATCCAGGACCTCATGTATGCTAAGCAAACACTCTACCACTGAGCTATACCTCCTGTTCCCCTGTATCTAATTTTTATTTTGGCCCACTGAGTAACACTCTTTGAGACACTCAATCTAGATTCAGTTGCTCATCCATGAAATGGGGCACACGATATACTTACAAAAGATGCATTCTGAGAATGAGGGACCTTGGAAACCCCAGCACACCACGGTGGAGTGTGATCTCCCCTATTTCCCAAACGTTCAAGTGCTTCCTTAATGAGAAACACTGAACGTGGGGAGAAGGGAAGTCCCACTCTGCTGACAGGCATGTGGCTGGTGGCAGGCCAGGCACATTCACTAAGCAGTGACTAGCCACCCCACGCCAGCAGAGAGCCCCGCTCCAAAATGTGCTCTGGCCAATGACTAAGCTTTAGGGAGCATTAAATGAGTGACACCAAAGCCTGCTGTGAGCCACAATCACTGCTGAACACTCATCTCTTCTTCTGTAGGAGGGCCTAATCCCCCGGGTCCTGTCTACAATTCTCTTCTGACACCGTTCACGACGTGTAATTAGTGGATGTCAAGAGCAAGTGGGGTTGGGACTTTAAAGCATCCCCAGACACGGGGGTCACATAGAGAGAGTTCTTTAAAAGTGAAGTGAGGACGCATGCCTAGGGGTCCCTGATCTCTGCCAGGCCACAACAGATGCTATAAATTCTGGATTTGCCCTGTAGCTGTTCTGATTTTTATCCAGAAAATTACTACATGGTCAACACTCCAGGCCCATAAAACTAACCAGATATAAGAGAGATGTTGTATGGTTAAGCCTTGGGAGGTTGCCTGAATTTTGACTTTTTCCCTTAGAAATCAGATGTCCTAAAAGATCCTTATTAAACAGTCTGTTGACTGCCACGGAGCGTGGAAAAATGTTTACATGCCTGAGGAGGCACGAGCCCCGGCCAGTCACCCTGGAGGTGTGGCTCTGCCACTAACCGGTTGTGATGAGAGGAGGTCCTTGGCAAAAGAAACTCCAGAACTTTTGCTCTGGACTCTGAAAGGGCATGGCCCTCACCTCACACCACACCCACAGTGACTTTAAAGTTAACAATCAGGGACCCTTTCCTCCCAGCTGGCTCAAGCCAGACAGTGTCTTTGAAACTACTAAACCCAAATTAAGGCAGAATCCACCCCCCCGCCCCCCAAGGAGAGTTTCTTTCTTATTCCTGGAGAAAGAATCAGATGGAGTATCCCTTTCCCTGCGTTCAGAAAACAAGAAATGCATTTATCTCAAATTAAGGAGGTTTCAGAAATAAGCAACAATTCAATTCTGGGGTGTGATCACTCAAAGAGGACGGTCGAGAGAGTCCTCTGGTACCAACAAAGTTCAGCTGGTAGCGGCTGCCTGGAGTGCTGTGTTGAGAAATTCTGAAGTGACCTCTGGGCTCTGCAGAAGAGTGCTGTAATCGATTAATGATGTCTGCCATGAGTGTGGGCTAGGGCCTTGTGGCACATGTACCCTATGTTTCCATTCCTGATTGGGGAGCGGGGTAAACCTATACTCTAGTCTTTGGGGGCATGGTGTGGAGGCAGGAAAGCTGTGAGCAGGTCACCCTTTCTCAGAGCTATTTTCATATGCTGCCTCTTGATGGGGCCGGGGGCAGTAGTCACAGTCACCCCACAACTGACTCAGTGGCCCAACCTGTGCAGCAATGACACAGATGTCTCCTGCCACCCAGGTGACTTCAATCCAGGCTGGTGGCCGGCTCATCAGAGCATGCTGGGACACCAGCCCTTGCTTCAGACTGTCTGCTGCCTGGTACGATACATGAGAAAGCACAGCCGCCCAGAGGTTCCTGGAGCAACCTTTCGAACTTTCTGGGTCTTGGCCTTCTCATCTGTAGAAGGAGGTCCTGGGCTGTCACGAGGGTTACAAGACATAATGCAGTGGGGCATCACACTGAGTCCGGCTCTAAATGGTGCACCACAAATATCTGGTTGTTCTTATTTGCAGCTGTGGCCCTGGGGCCGGTTAATGGACTTTGCTAAGCCTGTTTCCTCACGTGTCATATGGAGAAAACAGTGACATCTGCTGCTCTCACTGGACTGATGAGAGAATGCAAAAGGGCCAGCGGTCATGAGAGCCCAGTTCACTGAGTGTGCAAGTGCCCAGCCCACTGTGAGAGTGCAATGAAATTCTGCCCATTTGAAAAGAAATTAACTGAAGTCCATACTTTATGCAGATTTCCTCAGTTTTCCCCTAAGGTCCTTTTGCTGCCCCAGATCCCATCCAGAACACCCCACTACACTCAGCTGTTGTGTCTCCTGGGGCCCCTAGACTGTGGCTGTTTCTCAGACTCTCCTTGTTGTGACGACCCGGCGGTTCTGAGGACCGTCAGGTGTTCTGCAGAACGTCCCTCAGCTGGGAATGGTCTGAAGTTTTTCTCACGATCACACTGGGGCTGTGGGTTTGAAAGAGAAGACCTCGGAGGTCCAGGCCCGCCTCCTCACATCACATCAAGGATATGTGCCATGCTGTGACTGACCACTGTTGATATTGACCTTCACCACCTGGGCAAGGTCACGACTGTCAGGTTTCTGCATCCTATGGCCACTCTTTCCCATCTTCCCCTGTTCATCACTATGGGCAGCACCCACTTAAGAAGCGAGGAGTTCACTCTCCCTCCTCGAGGGCAGAGTTTCTACAGACATTATTTGTGACTACGCACACACAGGAGACTTATCTCTTCTCCTCAGCCACATTCTTACTGTGAAAAGATTCTTCCTGTTGAATTAATAGCAAAATATTTAGCCAACTGGGACAGGCTGCATGAAAACTTCCAACTTACCGAATCCCAAACCCAGTCCCTGGCCAGCAGCCGGCCAGCCCCACTCCCTGACTCTCTGGAAGAGTGAAAGCCTCTGCGGTGCGGGTGCTGGGTGTCGGGAGAACTCACCATGTTATGCTTGAGGATTCTCTGGACCACGGGCGTGAACACTTCGATGACCACCATGGACCGGGGCCGCTCTCTGCAGTGCTGGGGAGACAGGAGGACATGGTCAGCGCCGAGCCTGGTGGGGTCCAGCTGGGGCCGCCCGGCCCTGTGGAAGCCCTGGCTGCGGTCTGGGGCTCCTCACAGCGCTCAGGGCAGTGAACCCAGCCCTGATGCCTGGGTTCCCCTGCGGAGTATTGCTGCACAGCTTTTTGTTCATTTTGGGGGAGTAACTGAAGTGCATGGGGATGGGATCTTCTGTTTGCTTTCTGTTTTGATCTTAAAGTCTGAGATTGTTTCAGACGGTACAGACAGGAGTCCGTCCCACCAGGCCCCCTATTTAACAGGCCGAGACTTCTGCAGCACTAAGGTTCGGAGGGCGTGGTCTAGCAGTGGAGCCTCCTGAAATTGGGTGCGAGAATACCAGGGGTTAGTTTTCGGATGTTAGAATCTCAAAAATTCTGTGGCCTCTCAGCTGAGGGCTTTGACAAGCTGGCTGCAGTCTGCAGGCCACACATGGCCCTTGGGTGTGCTTAATCTCACCAGCATGGGGGTTGTTTCTCAAAATGAAATCGAAGGCCTTCGGGTGGAGCAGGTGAAGCCCCTGTCTGGGCCTGAAGATGCTGCCTTTCCAACCCTAGGAGAGGACACTGGACTTCGGATATTAGAAATCGGGCTTCCCTGGACAACCCTAGAAGAATAAACTGTCCCCAGACCTCAGGGTTTGGGCTTCCAAGTCTGGCAGGAGAGGCTGCTGGGTGTGTCCAGGGAGCTGGCCAAGCGGACCTGGTGGAGGAGGCTTTGTTCTCTCAGCCTCTCTCTAGTTGAGCTGTATGGTGGGTGAGGTGCTGAGGCTGCAACTCCCATCCCCAGAGGGAAAACAGGCCCAAATCTCCAGGCTCGTGTGGCTAGGCTCCCCCTTCTCCAAACGGCAGGGCAGCTCTATGGGGTGTTCTACAGGGAAATGCCAGAAAGGATGGCTTCCTCCACATCACTGCTTTTCAAACTGTGCCACCAGGAGCCCTCATGTATGGATAACTTGGAACAAAGGTCCACTTTCTAGAACAGATGCTGGAAAACCATGAGATTTGGGAGAAACTGCACAGCTTGGGAAAACCAAGAAGCAGGTTTGGATTAACCTGGACAAAACAGCAGAAAGGAGATGACCCGCCGGCACAGGAAAGGGGCAGCTGGCCATCCTCTGAGGAGTCCAAGCTCTGGATCTGAGCCCCCCTGGCTCGGGGGACTAGAAGGCCTGTCTCACTTGTCTTCAGTCTCGCCAAGCTGCTTCTTTCCTTCGTGTTCCCCGGGGGAGAGGCCTTGGCACAGCACAGGACCCAATGCCCAGGGGGAGGCCTGCTCTCACACACACACACACACTTAGCCGCACACTCGGGGCTCACCACTTGGACCAGAGGGCACTCACTGGCATGTGCCCACATGCCCACTGGGTAACACAACATTGTAAACCGACCATACTTCAACTAAAAAAATAATAATAAAGAAATGCACTGGGCACTTCAGGCAGCCGTCTGGGCCCACCTTCTGCTCTGTGGGTCGCTGGAAAAGGTCTCCTGATGGAGAGATGGGGCAAAGAGGACAGTGCGATCCTGTCCCCCTAAACCTTATGTCCCCTCACACACACACACACACACACACACACACACAGCACACTCCCTGAGTAGGGGGCAGGGGGCAGGGAGAGGGCAGGAGGGCAATAAGTGCACCACAGTCTCCCTTCCTCCAGAACCAGCAGCCCCAGGTGCCCGCTCTGCCCCATCACGTGCCTGTCTCCCTGGTGGACACAGCACCCCCCACCCCAAAGGTCAGCACATGGCTGTGGAAGGAACCAGCTCAGTGAAGGGGTTCAGTGGGAGTGAGCCCAGGGGAGCGCTGGGAAAGCAGCAAACTGGGCCCTGTGACTTCCCAAGGACATCAAATCATTGCATTTAGAAAATCACCCAGCAGAGAATTGCTCAGCCCCTGGGCTGCTGAGTGTGCTCTCGGAGCGAGGGATGCCTGGTCCCTGACGTGCCCTGGGCACGTTCCGTGCAGATCCCACTGTGAGGCTGGCGCTGGGTCCCTGGGACCGGATGTCCTGCTCCTGGGCCCCTCCAAGCTAACCTGGCATCCCTGGCCAGACTTCCTTGCTCAGGGAAAGCCCTGCGGCCATGTCCCCGCTGTGGGCCAGCCGGTGCTCTGAGGCGCCCTGGCTAATAATAGCCGAGCTCTGATGTCAGGAGCCCAGAAAATCTGCTGCAAACGTCTCCCAAGACAGCCACGAAGATATTTCAAGGGAAACCCAGATGCCTCTCCCTGACCCACTAGTCTGGACCCTGGGCCTCGTTACTGCTTGTCTGGCAGAGAGGCTGTGACCCTAAGAACGGGGTGTCTTTAGCTGTGTCTGGGCCCGGACCTGGGTCCAGGGGTCGGGGGTGGGGGGCGTCTAATTTTGGGATTTCAGCAAATTTTGCAAAACCAACCCCCACCATGCCCAGATGGAAGGCAGGCTGCTTCCTGCCATACCTTGCAAAAGAATTCACAGAGATCTGGTGGTGGATGGTTGTTTTCCAGCAAAGGAGCGATTGCCTGAAAGACAGTGAACAAACGTCAGTCGGAATCTCTTGGAAGGAATCGTACGCGGGTGTGTCTACATAAGAGGTGGGAAAAGCACAACCTCCCTTGTCATCCTCTGGGTGAAAACAGCCCATTCTCAAACTGGGGAATGCATGACAAGATGCTAAAAGCTCTGGGCTGGCCTCCCCCAAATATATACCTCCAATGATGCCTATCACTTTAGGGGTTTCAAGACCTGCTGGTATCCATGGCCCCCTGACTATGAAGCAAGATGCGTAGTGTCTATAAGCCCAGGCTTTGGGGGCGGAGCCCTGGGTGCCAGTCCTGGTTCTGGCACTTCCTACAGTGTGTCCATTAGAGCAAGCTGTTTCGTCTCTCTTAACCCTGGGGCCCCACCTGGAAGTGGAGCAGAGAGCAGCACTGGGAGGTGAGTGGAGCTAATCCGTGCAGAGAGGGCTTCTCAGTCTCGCCCTGTCAGTACCTGGGGCGGGCACTGCTGGTGGTGCAGCTGTCCTTGTCTCAACCCCCAACCCGCGGTGACAATCAAAAATGTCTCCAGACACACTTCATTTTGTATGAAGGAAGCTTAGACTGTCTAACGTCCCTTGAACTCATTCCTCGCCAAGCCTTCTTAGGCGAGCTCTACCATGTGACTGCTTCCCCCACCATTCCTGAGCAAGGTCCCCGTGGCCCCAATGGTATTTGATTCTTGGTTTTTTGCCCCTTTCATAATTTCTGTTTTAATCATCTTGCTAAATTTCAAACTCAAATAAAAATTTGAACAACTGGGAAGAAGTGTGTCCAGACATTGTCAAAAATCAGCCCCAGCGGAGAGCCCTTGGTGTAAGGTGCCTCACAGAGCCTGGAACAAGGCCAGCTCTCTATAAACATTTGCTATGGGCTGCTTAAAGCCCAAGTGAGGTCCTCTCATTTTCCCGTTTGCCACACTGGGCACAATGGTAGGAACCAGAAGACCCAGGAGCCGGCACCAGGACTAGTGAGCTGCATGATCCAGTACAGTGGCCACTAGCTTCCTGTGACTGTTGAGATTTGAAATGTGGTTAGTGTGATTGAGGAACCACACTCTTAATTTTATTTCTTTTTAAAATTGTTTCTTTCATGTCAGTTAAAATGTGGAGCCATGTATGGCCAGTAGCTGCCATACTGGACAGTGCAGCCCTGGGCGAGCAAGATCCTGGGCCTCCTTCCACCTGCTGGTCAGCCTGACCATTGGCGCCGGGAAGCAAAGCCTCACATGTGATGACTTCATTTTCCACGGTGGGGCACTCATGTAACTGCCCAGCTAGCCATCATCGCCTCCTGGTACCCGCTGTGCTTTCCTTTCCCTAGTGGTCCCGAAACAGGCGGAAGGCCCCACAGAGGGGTCCCCACCCATACCCAAAGGCCTTGCTGTGGGAATGGATCAAGGAGAGATCCACACGACAACTCTGTGGGGTCAAGCAGTAGTCATTCCCATTTGTACGATGAAGAGACAGAGGGTCAGGGAGGTTGTTACAAGTCTTGCCCCAGGCACAGGATAATGACTGTTTTAAACCGTATTATTAATAAAAAGCATGTATATTTTTGTGGAATATTGCTATGAGCCGAGTCCTCTGCTAAGCATGTTAGGTGCATTCGCCCATTTAACCATCCCAGCAGCCCCAAAAGAAAGGCACTGTCATTACGCCCATTTCATAGATGAGGAATCTCATGCTTAGAGGGTCAAGTTAGCTGGAAATGATCTGAATGGCCATCTAGTTAAATAAAGATTCTACAGCCAGTAGAAAGAATGGCATAGACCAGTGGTTCTCAACTGGGGTTGGCTTTGCCCCCTACCAGGGAATATTGGCATGTCTGGAGACACTTCGATTGTCACAACAGGGGAACGCTATGGCATCTAGTGGGTGGAGGCCAGGGATGCTGGACATCCTACAATGCTCAGGACAGCCCCCACCACAAAGAATCATCCGTCCCCAAATGTTACTAGTGCCTAGAGTGAGAAACCCTGGAGTAGACTTAAGTAATCTCCGAGACATGTTGTTAAGTGAAAAAACAAACAGAACAAAACACATCCTGCATCACATCATTAATGTTAAAAGTAAAAAATAAAAACACAACTGTATCTGTCTGTGTGGGTTTGTTACCCTCTGAAAACCTCCAGGGCTGTCTCTGAAGGGGGCGCTGGGATGGGGTGAAATCTTTTTTTTTTTTTTTAAAAACAATTAAAATATACTCACTGCAAAAGCACTTTAAAGAATATTTTAAAGATATTTTAAACAAGATTAAAAGTTCTTCCATTACTCGCCCAAGGTCACAGATGATGTAAGGTGGGCCCAGGGTCTGCATTTGGCTCTGAACTTGAAACACACTCAGCTTTAAGCCCACGTTCTTCAGAGCACCTGGGGACACTGCCAGGGTCTGGACTCCGGGTCCATGCTTGTCTAGTGACCTGCCAGCCAACAATTACCTATTGCATTGATGCCTGACTGATGGGTTGAATAAAACCAACTCAAGTTACTCATGAAAGTACTTAGGAAAAAGAAGTACATAAAAAAAATACCAAGCCCCATTGGGAGAAGACTAATTGCCAACAGGTCAAATCACAGAATGTAATTGTTGGCATGAAAGGAGGCTGCAGGAGGCTTCGTGGTAATGGTAACAGCATCGGTCATAAAGAATGCTGAAAGCAGGGCTGTAAAACCCAGGGCTGAGGGTCAGACCCTCAGATCACATTCTTCCGTGTTCTCAGGCATCCCCGCTGAGCAGGGAAGCTCAGCCCAGGCCAATTAAGGGGTCAGCCTGGCCCAATTAGCTGGATAAATGCAAGCCTGGATTTCTCAGATCAAAATTCCTTTCCCAGGCTCCTCCCTGGTCCAGAGCCCTCACCCTCCTTCCGGGGCCAAGGTGCAAAGGGGGACCCACAGCTGTTGCCAGCAGGGAGAGGAAGATGCCAGCTCCTTCCTGGCACCCATGTCCCTGCCTGCTTCTCCACCAGCGAGAGTCTCTCTGCCTTTGCATGTGCCGGGCTCCCTTCCTGGACTGCCTTTCCCTGGAGCATCCTATCCAATCTTTAAGACTCAGCTCTCTCACCTCCTTTGTCATCTTCCTCCCAGGACCCTCCCTGAGAGAGGAGATCAGGTGCCTGCCCTCTGTGCTCTGCTAACACCCTGAACAAAACTCAATCCCTGATCATGCAATTTCTTAATTATCTGCCAGGTTCTCCCAGCACACAGAATATCCCTCAGTGGCAATTCAGTCTGTGGAACTGAGATCAGTATCTGGCACAGGCTTGGACTCACATGTCAACAAATGTTTGTTAAAAAAATTTATTAATTCATAATATATTAGAGAAAGGTGGTGGTGGGTGACTGGGGAGACCCAGGCTGACGCTTTCCCTGTTCTAGCAAGAGAAGGCAATGAGTGGTCAGGGCAGAGCATGGGAAAAAAAATCTGTATTTTTAGCAAACACCCACTGAGCACCTGCTATGCGCCAGACACTGTGGTTGGGGCTCCACAGAAGCTGCTGCCTTTATTCTCCACAGAAAAAGGCCCAAGGCTCACCTCCTTTGGTGCCCACAGGACCCAGATGGGGCAAGGAGGTGATCTTCAGGCTGGGCTCACCAGGGCCAAGTGGGTGGGCTCCTGAAGCCCTAATGCAGCTCAGAGGACCAGGGTGTCTGGGATGTTGCCGTTGTGTTGGAGGCTGCAGCCACAGGACCTCTTGGGCAGGTGAACATCCCAGGTCCTTCCCTGGGCACACAAAGCTCAGCTTCTCACTTCCACTTCAAATTCTGCCCTCCTGCTTCCTACTTCCTTATGCTTATGCTCCAGCAATTCTGAAGCTTCAGAATGTTCCATGTTGCCTTAAAACTCTAAGCATGTTTTGCTTTCCCTCTCTGGAATGCCTTCCCCCTGTTATGCCATCTGGCAAACTCCTAGTGATCCTTCAAAACCCAGCTCAGACATCACTGCCTCTGGGAAGCTCTCTGGCTTCTTTCTCAGGTGAGTTAATCACTCCACTCTACATTACATGCCTCTGTTTGCAGTGATCTCATTTAATAGATGATGAACTCCTCAGGAGCAGGAGCTGTCTTAGTTATCTGTGGCTTCAGATACACACAGCTCAGTGCCTGGCACCCTGGAGGTGCAACTTCGTTTCTTTCTTCTCTCTGTGAGTCATGTTTCTTAGCTTAAAATCACCCAGGAAGGTATTCTACCCCCTAAAATGCTTACATTATAGTCAAGTCCCAGAAAATACCATCTCACTTTGCACATCAGAGGAAATTAAATCCAGGTTCTATTTGTGGATTAATTAGGAGACATTTCCTGGGGCAAGAAAGAGAAAGTTTACCTTTCAGCTAATAGGGTTATGCCTGTGAATAAATTATGTGGTCTTTGCCATCTCCTGCCTTCAACTCCCTGCGGCAGACCCGGGAAGGAGGAGGCGATTAAGACACATTTGCTACAAACCTCAAAGACTGATAATTACACCCCCTCCCTGCTGTCAGTTGGGGCTCTGAAATGTGCAAAGGCAGGAGGGAGACATGTCTGGCTTCATAGGAAAGACAAAACTGAGCAAGGTCGCTGTGCTGGTGAATCATGCTGGCCCTCCAGGGACTCACTCAAACCCGGGAGGGCGTGGCCAGGGGAGGCGGGCAGAGCGAGAGGGACTGGGGGCACTTACCACAATGATGTTTTCATGCTCCTGGGTCGTCAAGTTTGTGTTCTAAAGGATGAACAGAGGATGCAGGAGGAAAACAAAGCAAAAAAAAAAAAAAAAAAAAAGAAAAATTAATGAAATGGAACATTTGTATCTCAAAGGTCCACACAGTTTCAAACTGCTTTCAGCCTCTCAGGGAGAATGCAGCTGTCACTTTTCTTTTTTTTTTTTTTAAATTAAACAGATTAGAAGACTCTTAAAGGCAGGAAGGGGGAAACTATGGCTCTGGGGCAGGGAGAACTGAGTTCCAAGTCCCTGTTTCACCACTTGTAAATTACGGGGACCTTGGACGAGTCACTTCTCAGTGAGACAGTTTCTTCCCCTGTAAAGGGGGATCCCTTCTTCCTGTGCTTGGCGCCAGGAAGAAACATGTAAAGAAACAGACTCGAAAGTCTTGACTTTATTCCAGCAAGTCTTTTAGGGGTGGCAGGTATAGTATTTCAGTGGTTCTCAAACTAGGTTCCCAGGGAACACTAGTGTTCACCATGAGTTGGCCC
Source organism: Camelus ferus (assembly GCF_009834535.1). Taxonomy (NCBI): domain Eukaryota; kingdom Metazoa; phylum Chordata; class Mammalia; order Artiodactyla; family Camelidae; genus Camelus; species Camelus ferus. Next base: position 54,641,732 of record NC_045704.1, on the reverse strand, counting down.
AAGATGTTCTGGCTTAATTAAAACGCTAGCAATTCACCTGCAAAAATATTCAGTTGAATGGATTAAACTTACTTAATTTTTAGTATTTTCCCCCCTCCCCATCTGGAATTTTCTTACACAGCTGGTACCTGTTACCACCACCCTGTGTACGCTAAGGGGGTAAGGGATGAAAATGCAATAAACACGAGATAGTGGGAAAACTCAGACACAGCCACTCCTGCTCTGACTGCCTGTCTCGGTGGACACGGGCTTTCAATGGTGTCAATTCACATTTTCCAATAGCCATGTTTGCTGTTTATAGCACACCTCCCCTCTGGACAGTAAGCTGCAAGATCAACTGTTTGCACGTTCAAGAAAGAGCCCCATGGGCTGAACAGGTTTAAAGAGCCTCTGGTATCTGGTATCTACAGCGTTTACCCCAGCTAAAGCGAAAGAAAAGCTAGTGAGCCATGAATGTGCTTTTGTCCTGTAAGCTGGCTGCCCAAGGGATGAAGGTGGCTGCAGAACCACGGTCAGTGCCTCAGCTCCAGGAGCGTCCAGGTTCCCATGGAGACAGCCTGACCTAGGTGCTTAGGATCCAGACCACACAGAAGGATGTGTTTTTGGATTCCAATGCCTTTTTCTTTTTGTGGACCTTGTGGAATTTGAGCAGACTGTTTATGGCAGATTATTAAACACCAGCGATTTCTCAGCCGAGGGCAGATGAAAGCCTGGTTAAGGTCTTTCCTCCTCGCTATGCCTCAAGCACCGTGTCGGGGCTCTGCTACACTCCTCCCTCCCATTTCCCCTTCTTGTGATAGGCTCTCCTCCCATCCCAGTGACAGATGAGCGACCTGAGACTCAAAGACGTGCAGTCGCTTGCCAGGGAGCACAGGTAACAGGTGGTGGGGTGGGGATTTGACCCCTGTCTGTCCTGGTTCCAAAGCCTGTATCTCCTGCCACTGAGCTACAGTTTTCACCCACGCAAGGGGCAGTTCCATCTTTCAGGCTGCAGTGGGAGCTCCAAAGGGACCAGTAATCTCTCACCACACCCATGCACCTTTCCAGGAAGCGCTCTCGGCAACCACAGATGCTGCTTCTTTTGTCCCAGTCACTGGTGACAGCACATGCCATTCCTCAGGGCAACTTCTCTTCACTAAGGCCATTTCTGACCTGGGGTGGAGAGTGCTCTCTAACAGCCACTGCATTAGAGGGAACACTTGAATCCCAAACTGAGTGGCCACTCCAAACACTCAATCCAACAAAAGCCCAGGAAGTTGGGGATGCCAGCTTTAATAGCCCCGTTCTCCCTCTCCCTCTCTTGGGATCCTGCCCACCTTCTGGTCGGCATGGTGATGCCTGGTGCATCTTAGGAGGCAGCCTTGGGAACGACTTGAGCAAAGAGAACAGACAAGGAAAAGAATCTAGTCCACATGCTATTAACACAATAGGGCAAGGAGGAAGGAGGGTTTGTTTTTCCTCCCATCCCCTCTAGACAGCTAGCTGAGGGTGCTTAAGGTCAAGTTCACAGCCATCTCCTATGACAAAAGAAATGTGACCATTTATCAACTGGTCCTACATGGCAGGCACAGTGCCAGGCACTGTATACATATTAGAGCATCCCATACTCAATTCTATGAAATGGGTGCTAATCTTAGCCTCGGCTCACAGATGAAAATGGCTCTGAGAGATCTAGAAACATGTACAAGCCCAGTGAGCTCCTGAGGGGAGAAGCAGGTCTTTCTGGCTCCACGTACCTGCTCTTAACTGCTGTCCTGCGTGGCTGGGTCTCCCCACTCAACAATCTCTACCATCAGGTAATGTTACATCTACGCACAAGAACATGAGCTTTGCAATCGGGCAGACTTGGGCCTGGTTCCTGCCCACCCCTCATCCAAGTGACCCTGGGCAGGCGACTTAACCCCACAGAGCCTCTGCTGACTCTCCTATCCATCTTAATCCTTACCCTGCAGAGTCGCTGGAAGAAATGGAAAAGGTCAGGTGTAAATGCCTGCCGATGTGATCGTCACAGAGCACGTGCTCAAAAAATGTGTCACTTGGAGAGGCATTAAGCTCACTGGAGGGGACGCAACCTGGGGGCTCTGTCCCCCACAAATGGCAGCTCTCATCAGCAAATCAAAGGTAATGCTGACTCCTCTCCCCACCCCCCCGGACACCCAATAGACGCACACGCACAGCAAATACAAGCTTCTTCCATTTTTTCCCCCTTTAAATGCCTTTGTCTCTCTGCCCTAGTGCTTGGTGATCAGCTGACTTTGAGATCCTTGATCTAAAGCCTGAGAAATGAGGCAAAGCACACGAGCATGTGGTCACATAAAATATATCTGAGATGGGAGAGAAATCCCGCCAGAGGGTGGCCACAGTGTCATCTGCCACCTTTGCCATCATCCTGACAATGAGCCTGACTTAACAATGGTGTGACAGTGGCTGAAGCTGGTAGGGCTGATGGGGTGGGTGATGCAGCCTTATAGTGACATACAGACAGCCCTAAGGTGGATGTCCAGCCACTCCTCCTTACTCGGCAGGTCACTTAGCATCTCTGGGCCTCAGTTTCCCCATCTGTGAAATGGAGACAGCAAGGCCCATCTCTTAGGGAGAACACAAGGGTCAGACGAGATGCTGTGTGTATGGCACCTGGAGCTGGCCTGGCACACAGCAGGTACTTCCTGAGGGTCAGCTGCCTCTCCCTTCTCCAGACAAGAAGCCAGCCCCTGGCCTGCCTATGGGCTTCTCCTGCTCAGGTGGGAGACCTGGACTTGCGGTTGGGCGTATGGCACCTGGCCTCAAATTCCAAACCTTGACCATGATTCATTTCAGAGCCCAGGTTGCGACTATTCTGCAAACAAGGGTCTCCCACCCAAGGACAGACAGTCCTACTTCTCTACTTCCGCCTGTCTCGGCCACCCACTTTCCACCTCGTGCCCCACCCCTGCCCAGAGCAAGGGACCCTCTCCATTCAGCAGACAAGGGAGGCCTGGCCAGTTCCTGGACCATGGGCAGTGATGAGCCTGGGCCTGCAGAGAGAGTGGAGGGAACATGTGCAGGAGTCCGAGGGCGTGTGGGAACCAGGGGGAGAGAGACAGAAATCTCTCTGGTGGCCATGCATAGTTTAAACCAGGAGTCATTGACTCTAGTGCCCCTAGGGGGCCAGGCAGGCAAATAAATGAGCACATTAATATTTGAAAAGCGGTTAGAATAGCACTGGAATAGAGTAAATAGCAAGATGTTTCTGAAGGCCCCTTGGCCTTCTACGGAACAGCCCAACTGACTGCTAAGCCACGTGTCCCACTGTCCCCACTGCTGGAGCGTGAGTCCCAGGAAGGCAGGGGTCTGTCTTCATCCAAAAGCCCAGAACAGAGCCTAGCCCATGGCACACACTTGAAATGTGGGGCTACCCGGCAAAGTCGACAGCTCAGATTGGTGGCACTGAGGAGCACCAGCTGCCAACTGCTGCTGGATTTTCTGACCGTTTTTAAAGAGAACTTAAAACTTCCATTTTGTTGTCTAATCTCTTGATTTTTAAAACCCTGTGCGAGTGAAACAAAGTATAGCTGTCGGCTGTGGGGGGTGATTAGAGCAGAAAGCCATGTCTGTCTGGACCTCCAGTGCTGGGAGGGGAGATGGAAGCGGGCCAGCACCGGGTGGGGAGACGGAGGTGGGCCAGCACCGTGGGCACAGGAGGGCAGTCTGAGGGCTTCACGGATGTGCTTCCATCTCAGGAATGAACTAGATTCTGAAAGCAGCTGCCATCATCACCACTACCAGCCCAGCCTCTGGCCAAGACCAGCACTGGCCACAACCTGTCCCAAATCTGGTCTAGGGGCACGGCAGGGTGGCAACAGCTCTCCCTTCGTCCTTGGACGCTGGCTCAGCTGGAAGCACTGGGGGCAAACCTCCTTCTCTGCTCCCTTGGATCGCTGGGGACCACTCACTTCCTTCAGCAACAGGGAGACAACATAGATTCAAATCTGATTCTGCTCTGGGGTATGGGGTGGGGCTTGGGGTGGGGCTCAGGGTGGGTAAAGGAAGACAACTCCGAAGTTGGGGAGGGGGGCATAATGCGAAATCAAGCCAAGGGGAGGCGTGTTACCTCTGAGAGCAGTTTCGAGACGATTTCCAGTGGGGCTTGGTTGATGGAGTCATCCTGCAGAGGGGACGTCAGGGCCATGTCCACCAGAGTTCGGATCTCCTTCAAGACAACTTCCCAACGGCTTGGGTTACTCAGGACTTTCTTGTATTTGTAAATCTTTTTCTGGTTGGGAGAGAGAAAGAGACCCAAACATGTTACTGAAATGCCGAGGGCGTAAGATACAAGATGATTCAAGAATCAGACGCACTGGATGTAAAAGGCCCTGAGAACCTGTTGGCGTGGACCTGCCCCCTCCACGAGAATCCGATACCCCAAGATGGCAGGGTCTTGCCTCAAGTTGCAGGCTGCGTTTCAGACAGCCAGGCCTCCTGAACACTAGAAGAGTAATTTCCACTCCGCTTCCAGTGACTTAAAAGAAGGAATGAAGATACATTTCTCCTTCAGACGCTATCTTCTGCCAAACTTGTTTCCCAAGTATTCAAATGCAGTAGGAGCGGAAGCATTCACCGTCCACAAAGGGACGGACTTTGGACTTTGATTAGGAGGCACTGTTTCTGCTCATCTTGATCATACGAGGTCCTCTTGGAGAGTGGTGCTCAGCTAAGAAACCCGATAGACAGCCTTGGGGCCTGGGATTCTTTTCCAGCTGGGTGGGCACGTGGGGACGGAGCCCTGAATGGCCCAGGGCCGTTCCACCTGAGGAGTGAGACAGGAGTGTCCTCACCTCTGCTGGGGTGCCGCATCCAAAGCTGGTGAGCAGCTCAGGCTGGGGCCGCGGCTCCCTCCACATGAGGCCCGGCTAGTTCCGCCCCTCTGACATCATGGAAACAGAAGCCCTCTCTGAAGGCTGAGGTCTCAGCCAGCGCTCCCCGGGCTCTGCAGCTGCCTGCCCCACTGCCGCCCGCTTGCTTGGGAGTCTCGCTTTCTAACTGGATAAACTCCTTCATTAAGTGCTCTGCTCCTTGGGGAAAACCTAATTTTAATGTCACTGAGCCCACAGCCAGCTGGGTCACATGTCACAATCTCTGAGCCAAAGTCTGAAGGATGGAAGGAGGAGATGAGGCTTTCCCACTGGCCCCTGAGGTTCAAAGACAAGCTCTGCAGGCCGCTGGGGTCTCCCAGACCAGTTAGGTTCTGAGTTAAGAATTACAAAGGGTCTGGGAAACCAGTGTCTAAAATGAAGCATTTAGGGGACATCTTCCACATCAAACTGAGTAGTCCATTGTGATGAGTGAGGCACCGTGGTGGAACAGGAGGCAGACTTTGGAATCAGACAGACCTGGTTCTTCCTATGAGCAATTTCATCCCCCGAGCCTCAGTTTCCTCTTCTGTAAATTATGCCTGAGGATACCTTGTGGCCTCCTTCAACGTGTAACCCTTATAAATCCTGGACCCACATGGTATGCTCTCTGTACAGAGTTACACTCAAAAGCACAGTCCAAATAGAACAGTCCTGTAACAAAAAGGGAACCCAGATGCTTAACTTGTCTCTTTTGAAAAACTTTAAAGGGATGAAATGTACAACCCACGGTGATACAGACAGTATCCCATTTTCTTTCTCCCATTTTTTTCACACTCCCTGATTTTCTGGAGCCTCTTACTTGCTAATCACACCCCATCGCACCCACACTGTCACCCGTCAACTGCTGAGTTAACTCACACATAAGTTTATTTCCCCCTCAGTGTGCAGATCTTTTCTCCCGTAAATCTCCGTACTTGGTCTCTCCCTTCTTCTCCCTCCTCCCTCTAAACTCTGCCTCCCCCACCTCCCTCCCTCCCTCCCTCCCTCCCTCTCTCTCTACCAGCCATTGACGTAAAGACAGCACAGTTTTCATCAAGTGGGGAATGAGGAAGAGTGGAGACATTTACTTGTCAATCACTTTAGATCCTATAAGGACCGGAAGAAATGCGTGGCAAGTTCAGGGGGTGGGGTAGTGAACAGTAAATATGCTATCCATGGGGATGATGGTGACAGTCAGTATTTGCTGAACCCCATGACTTGAAGGACAAGACACACCCAGTTCCCTGAGGCTTCCCTGGGACCGTAACTAGACTTGGTTCTAGCTACTGCCAGCCAGAGTCTCCTGCCCCGCTGTGAGCCAGGAGCCCTGCCAGGTCTATGCAGACGCAAAGTGCCCGAAGTCTCAGGCAGTGCAGACACTTCCAAGGCAAGAACCTGACCCATCCCTGCGGATGAATGCTCCTCTGAGTACTGGACACTGCGGTTTTGCTCTGTGCCCAGAGAATTGCTTAATTTTTAAATGACCATGAGATGGTCACAGGAACCCACCATATATTAAGCCCCAAAGAAAACCACAACGACACACAGCCACATCTCCCCACTGTAGCTTCTAGCCTGGAATATGGTCTGGGCTGTAAGTGCCCGCTCTTCTAATCAGCTGCTAGTGGTTTACTTTGGAAAGAATAATGACTTCATTCTTTTTGTGAAAATCAGGCATGCTCACTGTACGATATTTAAACCATGCTGAAAAGCACAAACAAGAGGATAAATGATAAAAGGCCTCAAAAATCCCACAACCTACAAAGAGCCATCATCAATTTTTGGTGAACACTGTTTCAGGCAGCCCTCATTTAAACTTCACTGAATACAGCCAGCCCGTGGGGGTGGGTGGCCGTGAGTACGGTCCCCATGTCCCCAGCTCTCTGAATTTGGATGTCGCCGAGACTCGGAGACAGTGAGGCCCACACAAAAGGGCCCACAGGGTGCCACCTGCCTCCGCACTCACTGACGTCGTCCCCTCAGCAGATGAAGGAGGACAACAGCTTTCCCACGAGCACCTGAGCTTCCGCTTAAGAGGTGTCCCTAGAAGAGTGGTCACAGAGGCTGCGGTCAAGACCAGAAGTTCCCCAGGGCTGGAATAAGGGCCAGCGTTTAATGAGCACGTACTCCGATGCACCAGGTGCTGTGCTGAGCCCAGCGGGGCATCATCTCACTCTCTCCTCACAGTAATCTGAGGGGCTGGGGGCCTGTCATAGGCTTGCCTGCCCTGGGAGCAGACCCTCAGACAAGGCCCCCAGTGCAGACGGTTCCTTTATCTGAGAGGTAACGTAGGACACATCAGTGCAGGGTGGGTAGTGAGATAGGGAAGAGAAGGCAGTAAATTCCCACGGCATCCTCAACCGTATGCCTAGGCAACTGGCAACATCCCTACTGTGGGGACGAGGGTTGGGTCCCGCGGGGGCCTCTGTGAGACAGTGTAGATCATGCCTCAGAGCTGACCCACCTAAGAAGCAAGGGAGCTGTGCCGTTTACCTACCGCCTTCCTGGACATGGCAGACCTTCAGGCTGCCCTGTGCCCAGGCCAAAGTGCTCCCACAGCCAGGGAAAACCCGAAGGGAGGGAGGAAGGAAGCAAGGAAGGAAGGAAGGAAGCAAGGAAGGAAGGAAGGAAGGAAGCAAGGAAGGAAGGAAGGAAGGAAGCAAGGAAGGGAGGAAGGAAGGAAAGTATGAAGGAAGGAAGTTAGTTCCCAGGGGACAGCCTTTAGGACAAAGCAAGGCCAAGAGGGTGGGGCACCTGCAGCTCCTGCCACAGGCTCTAGTATCCCACTTACACACGAGACTACCATGGCTGGGGAGGTGACATGTCCAAGGTCACACAGCTAGAAAGGGACAATTCACAAGTACAAATCGGCTCCAGTAGACCCCAGAGGTCTCCTTCTTTCTATCACATCGGTCAGGGCCAGCACAGATGGTGGACAGGAGGGACAGACTCGCCAAGAGACACTGTGGGGAAGGGGTCAAGAACACTTGGTGTCATGGGGTGAGGGCTAGAACACATCCCCAAGGCTCAGAGAGCCAGGGGCCAGCCGATAGGGGGCGGAGGAGCTGCAGGAGGGGCTGGTGGGAGCAGTAGGCAGACAGGGCAGCTGCAACAACATGGTCATGGGCTGTGGGCAGGCAGCCGGTTCCCAGAAGAGGCTCTGAGCCCTGGAGCAGGGCAGCGGGAGGCCTGTCCAGGACCATGGGGGCCCAGTCACTCCACCTTGGGTGACAAATTAGCACGTTTGGTCCCAGGAACTCTGATGAGCTCATCTGGTGATGAATCACGGTGGGGCTGGGCTGGAAACGCCTCTGGAACCCTGACTCCCAGGCTCCTGGGGGCCCGGACCTGGGCTCTGCAGTACAGTCCTTCCACTGTGACTATGTCACCAGAAGGGCTGGCTGACCTCTGCCGTGTCCGGCGTGGACAGACTGCTGGATTCCTTTGACAGGAGCCTTGAAACTGTCTCCCTGCTTGTTTTTGTACAAGGAAGCCAAGAATGTTCTTACATTTTTTAAGGGTTGTGAAGGGGAAAAAAAACCTCCCAAAATAAGAAAAGTCGAAGAATATGTGATAAAATCAAATGTGGCCCACAAAGCCCCAAACATTTGCTATCTGGCCCTTTAAAGAATAAGTTTGCCAACCCTTGGCTGAAAAGGTCAAACCCCAGCTGAGGAATAAGAGCATAGTGCAGCTCCACAAAGAGACCTCTCTACACCCACCAGGCTGGCCGTAACCAAAAGACAGGGTACAACCAAGTGTTGCCAAGATGCAGGGAAACCAGGATCCCTGTGCACTGCTGCCGGGGATGTAAATCAGTACAGCATCATTGGAAAACAGTTTGACAGTTTCTCAAAACATTACACATGAATTTATCATAGGACCCAGCAGTTTTGTTCCTAGAAATCTACTCAAGAGAAATAAAAAACAGACTCTACATAAAGACATGCACACGAATGTCCACAGTGTGGTATTCATAACAGTCCCACACTGGAAGCCATCCAAATGCCCATCAACTGATGAATGGATAAGCAAGACGTGGTATATCCAGACAATGGAATAGTATTTGGCAGTAAAAAGGATGCAACCACTCACACAGGCTACAATATGGAGGAACCTCACAAACATTATGCTCAGTGAAAGAAGCCAGATGTAAAAGACATATTGGATGATTCCTTTCATATGCAATGTCTAGAAAAACAAATTTATAGAGACAAAGTGGAACAGTTGTTGCCTGGAGTTGGGGGTGGCCACAGGGATTAGACTACAAACAGATACAGGGGCATCTTTTAGGATGATGGAAATTTGTTTTTAAAACTGTATTGTGGTGATGGTAGCACAACACTATATGTTTACTAAAACACTGACTCATATGCTTACAATAGGTGAGTTTTATGGCATGTAAATTATACCTCAATTAAGATGCTTAAAAAAAAATTGCAATCCAGGCAGGTGGAAGGACATCAAACAAAGCTAGAGACAGTACGGCTTTGTGGTTGAGTGCAGGTTTTACAGTCAGCAGACCAGTTCAAATCTAAGCTCTGTTTCATCCCCCATCTACCCATCCACCTATTCACTTATCCAACCACCCATTAACACATCTATCCCTCCATTCATCTACCTGCCTACTCCCCATCCATCCATCCATCCATCCATCCATGCATTATCCATCTATCCAATCATCCAACAATAATTACCAAGAACCATCTACTGCAGTGTGCCAAGCACTGAATTAAGTGCCAAGGATACCCGCGGTGAGCAGGGCAGACAGGCCCTGGTGCTCATGGAATTACAGTCTATTACTGGCACCCTACTCTCCCCATCTGCAACGAGGGATGAGAAGAACCACTAGCAAAGGCTTGTTGTGCCTACTCCATGAGATGTTATATATAAACACTTAGCCTGGTTCCTGGCTGAATAGCAGCTCTCACTCTTATCACCTACCAAGTCCTGGGAGTGAGTGATCAGAGCAGGCGGGATTCAGGAGGGCTCCCGGCATCTGTGACTAAGCCCCACTGACTCCTGAAACAACAGCAGGAAGAGCCTCCTGCCTCCCTTGCGGAAGAGCCAGCCACTCCATTGCAGTCCTCACCCTCTGCTTGCCAGGGAGGGGGCGTTACCTGGGCAACATCCGCCATCTCTCCAGCAACTGCTCCCACGGCAGAGGCAGTCACAGGCACCCAGGTTCTCCGGCCTGGGGAAGCGGAGCCTCTCGGCTCCTCCATGGGAGGCGAGCTGTCACGGGAAGGTGCCCCTAGCCAGGAGAGGCGTGACTCAGAACGTGCTGGAAGCACGCCTCCCGGGGATGGGGCGGCCGCTCAGCCGCTTGCCGCAGCCTCCTGAGGCTCAGGCTTACACGAGCACGCATGCTCCCCTCACCCATCATTAAAGGAAAGGCTGCAGGGGCACCTCTGGAGCCACCAAGAAAAAGGAGTCAGGCAGGAGCTGGGCTGGCTTTTACGGCTTCTTTCCTGTGCCCAACCCAGAGCCGTGCTGCCCAGCACGAAAGCCATCTGCCCCATGTGGCTGCTTACACTGAACCTAATTAAAATGAAATACAACTGAAACTTCAGCACCTCTGTCCCACTAGCCATATTCTGGCTGCTCGACAGCCACACGTGGCTGGTAGCTGCCATACTGGCCGGCACTTATAGAGAACGTTTTCATCACTGCATTGGGCAGGCTGTCCTGAAGTCCTGGGGAGTCCTCTCTGCCACCCACACCTCAGAGGACCAGTGATGTGCTCATTACCTCTCTCACCACTCAGGCAACACTTAAGTGCCAGGGCCAACTTGTCAGCAACACCCTGCCTACCTGCCCAGCTCCTCCAACCTTCCCTTCAAGGTCCACAGGGAGCTGTCCCCAGGGTCCCTTGCACACCCAGGGAGAGTGATGAATTGGGTGACTTCTTTGGCTTCTCTGATTCCTTTGACCCTCTCATTCCTTCAAGACCCGCTGGGGCTGTGAATGCTGAACATGCCATGTAACGCACCATCTCTACCAAGCCAGTGTGCTTCTGGGCCCCCAACACTCAGCATTTTTGACCTTCTCCTTCATCCGCCAGAATAGCTTCCTTTTAGCATCAAGTACCATCACTTTGCCTTCAGCCACAACTCAAGCTTGTGACTGGTCCATGTGTGCCATCCCCCAGCTACCCATTTGGCCCTCAAGTCTTGATCGTTACCCTATGCCTGACTCATAACCTCTCAGCCCCCCACCCCCGTGGACTCTGCACAGAGACTCCAATTTAGCCAACACAGTTACTGAACTGTTACTGCCAGTCCAGCTAATTAACAGATAGATTAATTAACGAATACCCTCCAGGGACTTGGGTTTTTTCAAGATGGGTGCAGGGACACCCACGCTGAGTGAGGCACTGGCTCTATGGAGGATAAGGGAGTCAAGGAAAAGACACAAAATGAGACACAGGCCTAGTCCTGGTACTCCCCTGCAGGCTGGAGGGTAAGGCGCAGCTCAGCTCACTCTCATGACACTAATTCCAGCAATGCTGGCTCCCACCTGCCCAGTGATTACCGTGTTCCAGGAACCACCACCCTGCATAGCACGCTGCGACACGTGACACGAGAGCGTGAACTGTTGTCACTTTCGGAGGGCTCTCCACAAGCCAGCCCCTGTGCTGAGTGCTTTGTATAAAACACCATTTAAAATTCTCACAACCGCGCGACAACGTGAGCAGTATAATTAGTTCCATTTTATAGATGAGAAAATTGAGTCTGTGAGGGGTTAAGTTAAGGAGCTAGTAAGAGCCAGCGCTGGAGCTGGGGCCCAGGTTTAGCTTTGGATCCTCAGTCCCCGACCACCGTGTCACACCGAGAGGCACACAGGAGTGCCTTCTCTGCCTCGGTTGGTGCTGCCGCCACCTGCTGCAAGGACAACTGAGAAGCCCTTTAAATCCAAAAGTTGAGCCTCGCCTCCCAACTGCCTGGAGGCAATTCCAGACTGGCTGCAGCCCGGCTTTGGGCTGATATCTGCCTGGAAAGCCGGGTCCTGGGGAGATGGGTAATTGGTTTGAAAGAGTGGGAAGAGCCTGGGCACTCTGCCCCCAAGTGCCCACAGGAGGCGGTCTCCCCGCCGCCATTACTGCTTCCAAGGAAACTGCAGGAACTCGGGCACAGCGTCCTGCTCACAGTCTCTGGAGCATCGGCTTGTTGCCTGGGCAACCACGCATCTGGCTGGTGAGGAGATAAACTGGCTTTGGTGCCAGGCTCGCAGCTGGGGACCACATCCCACCTGGCATCTGGGGCCTGCCGCATCCTTGGCAAAATCCTGCCACCGCACGGATCTGTCTGACTGCACTGAAAAATTCTAGTGGCCATTTTCCTCACTGAGCTCTTGTCTCTTTGGTGGGGGCAGTGGGGTGGATCATGCCTTGTCTGTTTCTTCACTATTTTGTGTGGTGGCTGGAACAGCTGAGGGCACATGGAAGGTAGTCAGTATTTGTTAAAGGGAGGAGAACAAAAATCAGAAATAATGGTCAACATGTACGACATGCTCCTACCGCTGGCAGCCACTGTACCAAATTCTTTAACCCTCCCAGTGCGCTTCAAACACTTCTGTGTGCAGGAACCACCTGGGTGGGGGCAGGGGTTATTAAAAGGCAGATTCTAACTCAGAGCCAAGGGGGCCTGGGAGTCTGCACTTTTAAGTAGCTTCCAGATAAGACGGATGCTCCTGAACCCTACTGGGAGTGCCTGGTCTACTCCTCCCTCGGAGGCAGACAGTGTCATCTGCCATCATACACTGTCCCCTTCATACACAGAGTGGGGCATCGAGGGATGAAAACCTTGCCTGAGGTCACACTGGTGTTGTGGGTTGAGCTGTGTCCTTCCAAACCGTATGTCCAAGTCTTAACCCCTGGTATCTGTGAATGTAATCTTATTTGGAAATAGGTCTTTACAGATGCTATCAAGATGAGGCTGTGCTGGATTAGGGTGGGTCCTAAATCCAACCACTGGTGTCCTTATAAAAAGGCCATGTGAAGACATACACGCACACAGGGAGAGAAGGCCATGTGGGGATGTAGGCAGAGACGGGAGCAATGCATCTACCAGCCAAGGAACGCCAAGTAGTGTGGCAGCCGCCAGAAGCTGGGAGAGGCAAGGAAGGAACCTCCCTTAGAGTCTCTGGAGGGATCCCAGCCCTGACAACACCTTGATTTTGGACTTCTGGCCCAGAACTGTGAGAGCATAAATTTCTGTTGTTTTAAGCCACCCAGTTTGTGGTCCTTTGTTACGGGAAACACACAGCTGGTGAGCAGGAAAGCAAGGTGGAGTCCAGGGAGCCAGGCTCCTGGCCACCCTGCTGTTCCACTTCAGCCATTCGAGTTGACCCTTCCCTTGTATTTTACTTTTACGGAGGTGACAGCCCGGGCCCTGCTCTCAGCAGCCTCTCCTGGCTTACCCTGCCCATCAGTGATGCCGTAAGGAGCTGCCTGGATACCCGGGAGAGCTGCAGAGGGAAGTCCTAGGCGGATTCAGGCAGGACGTCAGCACTGGGCTGGCTTACGGTCTTCAGCAAAGAGGAGTCATGAGGTGGGCTCTGGCTCAGAGCAAACAGAGCTCCTTTTCCTTTTCTGGGGTCACACATCAGCCAATAGTTGGCAACTCCATCACGCCAGCTGATAACCCAGGGCTTCCTATGGCCGGGCAGTGAGCTAAGCTCATCCTAAGAGGAGGTCTCAATCCTGGCTATGCATAAGAACCATATGGGAGGCTTAACAACCCTGCAATAACAGAGTCCAACCCCAGGCCAATCTCATCCAGGGGTCGTTGGGGGCAAGGTGGAGACAAGGCATCTGGGTTCATATTCTACCAATGAAGGGATAAACAAATGTTGGATATGGACACAATGGAATATTATTCAGCCATGAAAAGGTAGAGGATTCTGACACATGCTACGGAAAAAGGCAGATGGTGGTTATAGTTGCACAACATGAATGTACTTAATGCTATAGAACTATAGCCTTAAAAATGGTTAAAATGGTAAGTTTCCTGTTACATATTATTTCACCACAGTAAAGAAAAGTTTTATTTGTAAGTATAAAAATTCCCAGGTGATATGAGCCTGCAGCTAGGGGTCAGCACTGCTGGTCCAGTCTAACGTGGCAGATGGGACCACTCCCCACTGTATGGACGAAAGATCCCAAAGTAGAGGGGACAGTAACCCGCTCCAGGTGAACCAGGAGCCCTCTTCAGGGTCACCTCACGGTCTCGGGTCACAGTCAATGAAGGGAGCTTGAACTGGGGTCACAGGTACAGCCTCAGACCTGCTCTCAGCATTCTGGAAATGCTCTCCCGTCTCCACAGAGCCTAACCCCAGAGGCTGGGGAATACCGTGGGTGGTGCCCAGGAAGGGGTCGCGTGCACCTCTGGCCTGGTCACAGAACTCTGGGGAGGCAGGCGCTCCCCAGGCCCATGCTTGGCACACCCGATACTACCCCTCACTGCCCTCGCTCACGTGCCTCCCCTGCCGGCCTATGGACTCCTGGGAACTCAGGGGCTCAGGTAAGGCCCAAACAGGGACCCCAGGTGTGTGCAGAATGGTGCACCTCTCCATTCAGACTTCTGTTCTGCTACTTATAAGCTGTGCAGCCTCAGGCAAATTATATCACATTTCTGAACCTTAGTTTCCTCATCTGTAAAACGGGGATAAGAGGAGTGTCTGCCTCTCACAGCTGTTGACAAGATGAAATGTGATGTTTCAGGCTGAATGCCCAGCACCTTACAGGTGCTCAATAAATGGTATTTATTGAGCCAGTAGAACATTGATTAAAGATACTTCACTTTTGAGAAAAAATAAAGGGGACTAGAAGCCCCTAAATGCTAGAACAAACTGTGGCCCACATGCAGTGTCACACTAGATAGTAGTTAAAAGGATCAAAAGTGAGCTCACAAATCTGCCAGATTCCACTCCCACGAGCCACTGTGCAGTGTGGAAGCAAACATACACATGTACATATATGTTCACATGCATATGCTGCACATACATGGGTGGGGAGTGGAGGACGTGTGTCAGGCTGATGGCAGTCATCCTCCTTGAGAGGGAAGTGGCCTGAGGGAGGGCCCAGGGGGAGGGGGCCAAGATGAGCTTCAGCTTTATCTGTAATGTTTCAAATTGTTGCAGGAAGACACACCCATGTATTGTACATTTCATTAAAAAGAAATAAAGAAAATAAAACCCCAAAGATTTCAGAAACTGGGATCACGGAGGTGATACTGTCCCTTCCACAGAATTCTCAAATTGGTCAGAATCCCACATTCTTAGAAGGGGCTGGAGAGTATCTGAGATCCTATTCGTTCTGACTTTTCAGTGTTCTAGTAGGTTACCTCGTTTCTGAAATAATACACGTTCACCAGAGAACTAGAATCGTACGGCTCAGTGATCAGGAAGGGAGTAACAAAGAACACAGGAGCTCACAGTGTGCACTCACTGCCCGCACAGCTGTACGCTGGTGGACCATTGCGTCGTGGATTCTTTCTGTGTGCACATGCAGCCCTCCCCTCATATAACAGTGCACATAAATTTAGCCTGTATCATACATGTCGGCTTGTTTATAAGCTCACCTCTGCCCCTCACTGTACCTCCTTTACCCCGGAATCCATGCTAAAACCATGACATACGTCAGTGGTCAGCAAACATTTTCTGTAAAGGGCCAGATTACAAATATCAACAGGCTTTTCTGGTCATGGGCTGCTGTTGGCGCATAAATGGGTGGGGCTCTAACTTACAGAAACAGGCTGTGGGGTGGACAGTTTGCCAACCCCTGGTATGTATCAGTTCAGATCTTTCCCCAAGGCCCTACATCATCAAATGCAAATATATATAAAGATTTTTGGGTCCTCAGCTTTTGTTGTTTTGTTTCTCACTTCATTTTACAAAAAAGGGATCACATCTTGCTTTTTCTCCCTTAACACCTGGTGGAAGTCGCCCCAAATCAGTTAGTACAGATTTCCCCATGCTGTGTGCTTTTGTAAGCCACCTCAAATATCACTGGGCAAAGGCAACAGACACACTTAGAAAATGAAAACCAAGCAAACAGAAGTCCTCTCGCCTGACCCCAGCCCTCTGTGCAAATGCTCTGATGGTGTCCCTAGCAGTGGCCACCAGTGCTGTGACTGCCATGTTATCAGTGACCACACGCTCCTCTCCGATCAGACAGCTGGTCCCTTTACTAGGTACTCTGTGTCAAGGAAATCTTCCCTAGCAGCCACTGCCTGCCTTGAGGTGGCCCCTCGGTCCAGCACATACTTCCATGGTCCCCAAGTCCAAAGTCCATCCATGTTCCCAGGCTTTGGTGTACTCAGAGACTTGTCCTGCCTCTCCTTTATTACGAACTCGACCCAAGGAGTGGGTGGGACCCCACTTTTAAAACATTGTTTAAGAAGATCCTATTATTGTCTAGTACTGATGTTTTCCGACGATGTTATGGGTGCTCGGAGCCCCGCGCCGTGCAGAACCCAACCTGATACTGAAGACCACCGTGGGGGCTGCTTGTTAATCAGTAAAAGGAAACGTCAGTTTTCTGAGGAAACACCCCGGGTGGATAGCAATTCACCAAAAAAATTTTTAAAAATGCAAATGTGGTACATCCTCTGCAATGTGGGAGAGGCCAGCTGGGGTGAGTTTCGCTCCCCTGAAAGGCAGAGGACAGACAGCACTGGGCTGTTTCCCTCGGGCCTGAAGAAGGGAAATCTCTCTCCCAAATAAGGAGTTCCCCGGCTCAGCTTCAAGCCGGTAGCATCTCAACAGGGGCCTCCGCTGTTTATTTGACTAAGAACTTTATCTGGGGCTCGCAGTACTTCAAAGGGCTTCTGACCCATTCATCCCTTTGTGAGGGAAGCCTCCATCCCTTGTCGGGCTGCCTCCTCTGGGCTGGGGCCATGGCTCCCGCCACAGGGGTCCAAATTTATGAGCACCCTGGCTTATTAACTCACCGACAGCTGATCTCCAGTGTGTGTGCCCAGGCAGGTGAGGAAGGTGCACTTGGGCCAAAGGCCGGGCGTATTCCTGCCTTCCCGAGTCGGGGGTCCTGTGAGGAGGCAGGACTTACAGGGGGCTGCTCCTTCCTTGCAGAGGAAGGCCCCTCAGACAGGCCAAGGAGAAGGTCGAGATGGAGTCAGGGGCGGGGGGGGGCTTTGAGGGCATTCACAGTGGTGAAGTCTAAGTTGCCACACAAGTGGCGGAGACACTGGCAGAGCCACCAGAAAGCTGTTTACCCTTGATTTCAAACTGAGAGGAACCCAGTTATAGGGCGTAAGGGACTCAGCTGAGGCTGAGATACAGGGGAACTCGGTATCTCAGGCAACTCCGGCTGGGATACAGGGGAAAGTTATTGAACCTGAGGTCAGTTTTCTAGCCTGTAACCAGGGGACACAGTCCCACCTCCCAGGGACACTGTGGCCTAAACAGGGTAACAGATGACATGGCTGGAAAATAGTAGACCCATAATAAATGTCTGCTTCTTTCCCCTTTCCTCAAGCTGTGGCAGTGGCTCTCCCTCTGTGGCGTGTATCAGAATCACCTGGAGGACATGTAAAACACAGTGTGCTACACTCTCCTCTCCCACCTTCAGTTTATGAGACAGAAGATTTGCATTTCTAGTAAGTTCCCAGGCCATGCAGGTGCTGCTGGACTGGGAACCTCACTTTGAGAACCACTGAGCAATGGTCCAAAACCCCTGGGTCTATGGTGGCAGAGAGGACTGAAAGGAAAGAAAGACCACCCGAGATGGAAAGTTCAACACAGATGCTTCCAGAGCCAGCAGTCACCAACAGTCCGCTCCAGTCCACCACCTTCGGCCAATGTTGAGTTGGCCCTGACCTCCCAGCTGTGCTTTTTAGAGTCCACACGCTCCCACACATCTGTTCCTGCCCAGAGGTCAGGTTCGGCCCACTCTGCCAAAGGGTCTTGTCCACGCAGCTGCCTGGTCCCCACTGTTACTCCAGCCCTCGCCAGACACAGACCACTGTGGCCTCCTCTGCTGCCAAGGCCGGCAGGCTCTATCGAGTGGCTTCAGGAGCCTTGACAGGGGCTCTCTGTCCATTTCAGAGGTTTCTGCAAAACTGTCTGTTGGTTCCAAGACAGAACCAGGGTCCTTCTGGGAGCAGGGTGTGGGCCCCGAGGGCCAGAGCAATTTTACCCTTGTCTCCAGATCAATTAGCCTATCTCCCTAACCCCTTTCCATCCAGAGAGTTGGCTGCCTGCTGCGTATTTTCTGACTGCCGGGTGGTGAGGACCTAATCCCTCTGTGGGGACAAGTGCTGCTCTTTTTGGAGGCCCTGTTTGGCCTCGTCTCTGAGCCAACAGGCAGGCAGGAGCCTCGGAGGCAAACACAGAACACAGAACAGAAGGCTGCCCACCCTCCAAGGCCGGCCCCCGTCACGGCCCACCGAGCTGCCCACCACGCAGCTGCAGAAGGGACCTGCAGACTCCTGAGAACAGAAGGTCTTCCTGGTCAAGAGACTGCTTCGCATCTATGTTTTAAAAACTTATTTGAAGAAAGAGAAAGGGAGGAAAAAAACTCTCCCTTAAAGGGCAGAAAACAAGTTCACCCGCAAAGCATTTACGTGGAGAACTTCCTTGTGTGGTGCGGTGACTCATCAGCCCCGTCAAAGCGTGCGTGGGATGACACGCTGAGGCCCTGGTCCCCCTCCTCGTCTGGGAGAGACAAACAACCCACAAATGCGCTTCTCTCCTGTTTGGAGAGCCGGCTATCATGCGCCATGCCTGAGGCCCAGGGAAGGCCTTCATGCAGGAGGGGCTGGGCAGTCTGCTGTCCCCAAGCCCGGGGCTGGCTCTCCAGTGGGGCTGAGGAAGCCCAGGCTGGGGCAGCAGGGGCAGGGACAGGCTTGAGGTCCCAGGGCCATGGTGCAAAGCCAGCTCCCCTGTTTCCCACTCTGGGGCCAGGAGGGTCACTCCACCCCGGGCTCCTGGACTACATCTTCTTGACCTTTTGAGTGGGATGGTTAGAGGGATGGGAAGGAGCGAGGATGAGGCACAGAGAACTTCTTGCCGCCTTTGGTCCGTGGATGGGAGGTGCTCAGTAAGGCCTGTCCTTTCTCGCAGAAACTCAGCTTCCCATCTGGAAAACAGTTTCACTGAAAGATCTAAAGTCCCATCTGGCTTGACCTTTGTCTGCATGAAATACTACGAAACCATAAAAAGAAAAAAGTAGATCTGTATGTGCTGCGTGAGCTTGTGTGTGAGCTCAACCGCGATACGTAATTAAAGGGTAAAGGAGCAAGAACACCTCGTGTGGATAATAAAATCTGTGTGGAGTTTCAAAAGGAATTTTCATAAAAACCTTCTAAAAGGCCCCATGAGACTAACAGGGCTGCCTTTCAGAAATGGGCTTGAGGGAGGAGGGACTGTGCATTCTATAATTTTTAGAATTACCAAGTACATGTGTGACTGTCACTTTTCTTAAATGCTAATAGTGGATATCTAGGGAGTGAGGGATTGATTGACTGGAACGTGGTCAGGAGGGAACTGTCTGGGGTGATGGGAGTCTGGGTGCTGATTATTCAGGTGAATGCAATAGTCAAAACTCACCACCCCCAACAGATAAGGTGTGTGCATTTTTTTAATGTATGAATTATAGCTTGACACTATAGGGAACAGTATGGAGGTCCCTTGAAAAACTAATAATAGACTTAACATATGACCCAGCAATCCCACTCCTGGGCATATACCCAGAGAAAACTCTAATTTAAAGAGATACATGCACCCCAGTGTTCATAACAGCGTTATTTACAACAGCCAAGACATGGAAACAACCTAAATGTTCATCGACAGGTGACTGGATAAAGAAGCTGTGGTAAATTTATACAATGGAATGCTACTCAGCCACAAAGAGGGATGAAATAATGCCATTTGCAGCAACATGGATGGACCTAGAGATCATCATACCAAGTGAAGTCAGAGAAAGACAAATACCGTATGATACCACTTATATGTGGAATCACAAATGAACTTATATATAAAACAGAAACAGACTCATAGACATAGAAAACAAACTTACGGTTACCATAGGGGAAAGGAGGAGAGGGATAAATTAGGAGTTTGGGAGTAGCAGACACTAACTACTATATACAGAATAGATAAACAACAAGGTCCTACTGTATAGCAGAGGGAACTATATTCAATATATTATAATAACCTATAATGAAAAAGGATGTATGTATGTGTAACTGAACCACTATGCTGAACACCTGAAACTAACACAACACTTTAAAGCAGCTATACTTCAAAAAAAAGTATAGTTGATTTTTTAAAACTTAAACTGTTAACAGAGGTTTATGGACAGTGGGGATTTTTTTCAGTTTCCTTCATCCTTTTCACTATTAAAAGAAAATCTTGTAAGTGTAATTTTTAAATGCCCCGCCTTAGTACTTCTGTATATTGCTGGCAGGTGTATGAGTTGGCATGACCACTTTGGAAGACTGCTGGGCAGTGTCACCAAATGGGACACCCTGCTTGCCCTATGGCCTGAGCTCAACAAGATGTAAATATATGTTCACCAAAAGACGTGTTTACAATGGTTCTATTCATAAGAGCCCCAGCCTGGAAATATCTATCCATAACAGAATGAAGAAATTAATAGTCTATTCATTTAACAGAACACTATCCAGAAAAGCAAATGAATAAATTATTAGTATACAGGATATTATATATTGCATAGATAAATCTTATAAACATAATTTTGAGCCAAAGGAGCCAGACACAAGAGTTCAGCTTGCATGATTTCATTTATATGAAGTTCAAATACGTGTGGGACTTCGCTGTGCTGCCAGCAGGCAGGAGCATGGCTTCCTGTGGTGGGGGTGGGGGTGCGTGAGGACTGGAGGGGCCGGGGGACTCCAGGGAGATGGTCATATTCTGTGTCTTGATCTGGGTGGTCACACAGATCAATTCTGCTATCCTTTAATGAGAAGTTTATTTTAAAAACAGAACAAAATGCCCCATGTCTATTCCAAAGAGAAATCTGGTTGGGGAAAGTGAGGACCACTTCGAGGACTGATGCTCGCCTGTGGCTTCCCTGCCTCTTTGGGCTCAGACATGGGGCCACGTCATCCTTACCCCCACCCTCTCCAGACCCAGGCAGTGCCACCTCCAGTCAGAAGGAGGAGGCTGGGCTCAGAGACCCACCACACTGGGTTCAGATCCCAGCTGTGCCTGGTTCTGGCTGTGGATAAGCCCCTCTGCCGTCTCAGCTCCTCTTTCAAGATGGGCCTAATCAAACCTTGAGAAGACCGCAAGAGAGCACACATCAGAGCCCCCCAGCATGGCTCCTGGTGTTAGCAGATACCTAGTAACTGTTCTCTCCGTTCACTGTAAAGAAAGCCCCTGAGAGCGTGAGCTCTCCTCCCTAGGCTGTCCTGTCCTCTGCCACTTGCTAGTTTCAATCCCTGAAGCCCTCCTTGTTGTTAGTTACAGGGTCCCCGATGACCCACAGAGGGCCATGAGATGCGGCTGGGCGTCACTGGGGAATGTGGTCCTCCCAGGGGGACTGACAGCCTGGACCCCCAGGGGCCTCCCCTCGGGTCCACTGAGCACAGGTGCTGGAGAAGCAGGCCTGGCTAGACTCACCTGTGTGAGGACATCTGCTCTCTGGGGCTCAGCTCCACCACCGGCTGTACCTCCCGCTGAGGCCCCTCCCAAAGTCTTGGACTGTGATGGGCCCCCTGCCTAGTGGGAAACCTCCCCCCCCCCCACAGTTCTCTGCTGAATCCCTCTGATCCCTTTTAGGAAACACAAAGCCCTCTTTGACCAAGTGCCAGAAACTAATCTGGACGGAATTCCTGCCTTTTCAACCTGGAGGAAGCAGACCTGTGGCTGGGCCTGTGAAAGGACAGAGGCCAACTCCTTCCCCCCATCGCCCTGCTCCCTGGTTTGCCTTCCTGCTCAGAGGCAGGACAGTTGACACTCAGGACGGTCCCAGGCAGAGGAGAAAAGGAAGCTCAACAACAGCTCCTGTGAACAAGCCTCAGGCCCCAGGGACAGAGGCCAGAGCCAACGGGACTGGATGTGGCTTCCCAGTAACACTCAGTCTCCACGAGGTCACTAAAGGTGGGGATGGTAGGAAGCTTTCATTCCCTCCGTCAACTCAGGTTGACCAGCAGGGACTTTGTCGAGAAGCGTTCTGCCTCAGGGGAAGAGAGTGCAGCGATTGATTAGTGATGCCTGTCATGGGCTCACTGGGGGTTGGAGGTATGCATGCTATGCATGTGCCTCCCTTCTTCTGGAGCCCTGTCTTTTGGAACCTTTCTACACAAAGGGAAACAGAGGCCTTGATCACTAAAGAAGAATAGGAATAACTAACATTGATCCAATGCTTATTCTTCCAAGTATTCTTCTAAGTTCTTTACCGCCATTAACCCACTTAACTTTCTTGGTCTTATTATGATCTCCCACCTTATTCAGGAGGAAAAGGAGGCCCACAGAGGAAAGCAGCTAGTCCAGGGTCACACAGTCAGTGAGCAGCAGAGCCAGGATTTGAACCCAGCAGTCTGGCCCAGAGCTCTCCCTGTAGACACTACAGAAATTATTATTTGGGGAGCAGATTGGCAATATGTGGTAAGAGCCACAAAGAATATCCCTACTCTCTGCCCAGTAATCACTGTTCTGGAAACCTGCCCTAAAAAAGTAGTTCAAAAGAAGTAGATCTTGGCTGCAGGGGACCATCAGGACTGCCTTATCTGTAACAGACAAGAGAGAACAGTCCAAATGCCTGACAACAGCAGGTCTTTTGGTAAATTATGCCACGACCTCTTCACAAATGTCATGCAGCCATCAGGAAGCCTCTTCATTTGGGGCTGGACATACACTGAAGCATTTAAGCTGCAACTCTATGCAAAGCAGGACCATCTGCGTAGCTAGCCACAGCAGCCAAAAGGTCTATGCAGAGGTGGATGAAGCCTGGAAGGGCATTTCCAGGAGTGAAATCCACCATCAGGTGGGGACTGGCAGAAGCAGAGCAGTCGTTGCCCTTGAGATGGTTGTAAAGGTGTTTTCACAACTGGTGGAAAAGGGCAGAGAAAAAGGGGAGATACAGGGGTGGGGCAGGAGGGACAGGCCACTCAGAAGTGGCAGGAGGTGAAAGAGGGGTCACTGTCTTCCTTCCAGACAAGGTGGGCCCAGCCAGAGCCACATGGGAGCGTGTGACCCAGAGCAGAGCAGGACCAGGAGCCAGGTGAGGTCGGGCAACACAGCCTTGCTGTTGGAATCTGGGGATATGGGGTGTTGGGGCAAATGTGGGAGCGCTTGGTCCTGAGCTTGCCCTTCTGGGGCCCAGGCCCAGGCAGTGTGCCGTGTGCTGTGCGGCATGCAGGGCAGCTGGGGGATTGCCAAGTCAGAGATGTGAATTAACTCACATCATCCACACGGTGATGTCTTGAGATCCAGGGGAAAATGTAAAGCTCTCATGAAATGCCTTGCAGGACAAAAACCCCGCTGCCCCTGACACAAGGCAGGAGGACAGACAGGAGACAGGGAGAGTCAGGAGCACGCCCCACAGGCGCGAGGGGAGAGCTGCCTGGTGCGTGTGCGTAGGTGTGTCTGTTTAAGTGCGCACGCACATGGTGTGCAGTTGGGAGCCACGTTCTCAGGGGTTATGATCCCAGGTTCTGGAATCAAACTTGTGTTCAGACCCCAGCTCTGCCATTCGACAGCTGTGTGAGCAAGGGGTTTAACTTCTCACCCTCGGTCCCCGCACCTGTGAAATGAGGAAACAGGAGGACGCAGTGCCCTCACCGGGTTGTGAGGGTTCAACAGGGTGACGCAGCGAGGTGCTGGCACCTGCCCAGCACAGGAGGGAGTGCCCCTTGGTGGGTAGTGAGGCCACCGGCTGCTGTGATGAGAGAGGGACTGAGGCTCGGGGACGTGGGTAGCGTTTGAAGGGACATGCATTTGGGGGGATCTGTAATCTGGGGGCCCCAACTCAGGTCTGGAAGTGGCTCTTCCCCCAGGAAGACAGGCCTCAGGCTCCCAGGCCCAAGAGAGAGACAGAGGAGGGTCCAGGAGGAAAGTCAGAATTGGGGGTGACAGCCCCTACTGGAGGGTCCCACCCTTTTCCCTGAGCTCCCCATCAGGGGAGGGGCATCAGCTCGAGGGCCTTCTATTCCTCTGAGCTGCTTCCCCCAGGTACCTTGGCACCAGCGGGGCCTCTCTCCCTGTGTGGGCACCAGGACGGTGGGTCCAGCATTCCCGAGAGGGCAGCCTGACGGGAGAGAGAACTAGGCCACCAGCCCCACGCTCTTCACCTCCGAGCCTCCAGTTTTCACCTGCACACTGGGGACTCTGGCGTGGGCTCAGCCCAGGGCCCGATGTAGAAGTGAGACTGTGACATCATTGGGAGCACTGTCCTTGGCAATGTCCTTTGTCCCCTCGGTCCCCTCATCCAGGAGACGGGACAGGGAAGACCTTGCGGAACCGCCGTGAGGATTAAGGGAGCAAACGTGCATAAAGTGGCAGGCCCAGGGGTGCTCAAAACCCAGAAGGAGCGCCCACAGCCTGCACCTCCTGAGGACAGACTGCCCCTCCGAGATCTTACAGACACTGAGGCACTGCAGGGGCTGACCCTCCCACTCCTGCCCACCGGCTGCTCTGATACCGGCTCCTGTGGGCTCCCTCCTAACTTCACATCCAGAGCAGCCCATGCTCACACCCACCCAGTAAGAGATGCTAGGAATTTCCCCATTTCACAGGGAAGACTGAGGCCTGAATAAACACACTCCATACCCAATGCACCCAACTAGGTTACCCCCTCACTCACACACACACACACACACACACACACACACACACACACACTCATACACACGTGCACGAACCCTATGTCTTCTTCACCCTTCTACTCTGTTCAGGTGAGGGACAAGGCCCTGGCTGGGGGTGACCACCAGCTGTGGCCACCCCTGGGGCCTGAGAAACCCTGCGTGGGGAGAAGGAGGCTGCATGGCCAGGGCCCATGGCCAGAAAGGATGCAAACCTGGGCTGAGATTTTCCCAGGGCCAAGGGCATTCCTCTGCCCGGCAGCCTTGTGACAGGATCACAGGTCAGCTGCTGGTCTCACACTGGCTGCTCCGTGCCCCCAGGGCTCAGGCTTGGCCCTGGGGCTGTTGTCAGTGACCCAGCTCCCCCAACCCTGGCATAAAATCATCTTGGGTTTCAGGACTTATGGGCAACGGCGAGGAACCCCTCTCAGGAAGTGAGAAGGCACTTTGCAGAGCTGGAGGCACAAGAAGCACTGACTCCACAGAGCAGGTGGGTGGTCTTGCTTCTTGGGCCTCTTTCAAAAGCTCCTTACAGGTGTGCCTCCTCCCTGCCAGGCCTGTCCGTCACAGCTGTGTGCATCTGGGCCCCTTGCCTCGAGCCTAGAAACAGGCCAACCTCCTGACAGCTTTGTAAACACACACTGACCCTCACAGCCTGAAGCACACTCTTGGCCTTGTCACACAAACCAGGTCTGTCCCCTTCTAGCCCTGCACACGTGACAGGCCTGACTCCACAGGACGTGGCTTCCAAGGTGCATCTGAGTGAGAAATGAGGCCTCATTAACTCAGTGCAACTGTTTATGCTTCCATACCCCCAGGAATTAGCCTCAGGGGCCAAACCACCCAAACCAAACAGGACTGGCCTCTAGGGAGCCCTGAGGTCGGCATGCTCGGCTCCAGCGGATCCTGGGAGGGCTGGAGCCGCCACCCCACTGCCCAGAGTGACCCCATTCCACCCTCCTTCCTGTCGTCCTCCTGTGGGCCCCAGGCCTCCTCTGGACCTCCCAGACGAGCGCTGCCCAGAGAGAGAAGGAGAGGCCGGGAAGGGGGTCCCAGGGACATTGTGGGTCTCTGCCCTTCTGGGGGCCTTGGGACCCAGGACAAGTGACTCAAATTTCCTCACACACAAACATCAATGACAACAAACTGTTCGGTGAGACAAGATAATGCTCAAAGCCCAATGCCTAGCATGGAGGATACTCTTCTAGTGAGCTCTGATGGCCTGTGGACCCAATGAAGCTCAGAGCTGAGGCCACAGGAACAATGGCGCCCCAGGGATGGAGCAGATCCCCCGGGATGGAGCAGATCCCCTGGGATGGAGGAGACCCCCTTGGATAGAGCAGACCCCCCAGGATAGAGCAGACCCCCCGGGATAGAGCAGACCCCCCGGGATGGAGCAGACCCCCGGGATGGAGCAGACCCCCCGGGATGGAGCAGACCCCCTGGGATGGAGCAGACCCCCAGGATGGAGCAGACCCCCTGGGATGGAGCAGACCCCCAGGATGCAGCAGATCCCCCAGGATGAAGCAGGACTCCCGGGATGAAGTAGGTCCCCCGGGATGGAGCAGAGGGGGCAGCAAGAGTATCACACAGGTGCCTTCCTCACACCCTGCCTTGTCCCACTGCACAATACGAGGCAGATTCCACAGCGGCGCTTCCCAAGCCTTTTTTTTTTTCATTATCGACCCCCTTAAGAGCATTTTAAGGTATTCCCCCCCCCCACTTGCCCTTGTCCTTTTGAAATTAAATACTAGAAAATAAGGTTTTGTTGAGGAGACTGAACTAGGAAAGCCACGTACCACTGGAATAACTGCAGGTTTTTTAAGCCCCAAAATACCAATTTTGGCCCACTTGGAGGAAATATCACAGCTGTGCAGAATGCCCTGGAGATGCCAGTACAACTAGATAGAAAAAAAAATCGATAAATCAATGGGTAACATTCTTTACAAATAGAAGAACGCATTCTCTATGTGCACAGTAGCTACAACATGCGTGTACATGTTGCTGTCGGTAAAAAACGATAAAGCCAGTATTTAGAAAATTTTACAACTCAAGCTAAGGTGGTGGGATTTCTAAAATCCTAAACTGTGATATTCTACTGGTTTTTTTTTTTAAAGTTAAAGATAGAGAAAAGAAAAAAGAGAGAAAAAGAAACCCCAAAATGGTTGGTGGTAAATAAGGAGAAAGTGACTGCATCAGCAGGGACAAACAGGACACATCCTGAGGGGGCTGAAGAGTCCCAGTTAGAATGAGGCACAGATCGGTCCTGACACCTGCTGTGAGACTATGGGCAAGGCACTAGACCTCTCTGAGCCTTGTCATTTGCTGCATAACCATGAACAGGAAAGCGCCCAGCCATGCCTCGTATGTTGTAGGTACTCGGAAACTGCGTCTGAATTAATGAACACTACTAAGTAGAATCTACGCAAACCACAAGACGAGTCAGCTATAGAACAGGATTCGAATCCAGGTCTCTTAGCTCATTTCACTATCCGGCCATACCTCCAAAAGACCTTATATTTCTTGCCATTTTCAAAGGAAGCAGAGCTTGCCTCCTCCAAACTCATCAAAAACTGAATGGCAAAGAGCCACAGGAATGAAATCAAGTTGCTGATACTAAGGTATCACTGCCACCTGGTGGCAGCATACCTAAATCATTGGTGGGGGGAGGGGGAGACGACACTGTCAAAAGGGGAAAACTACCCGTGTCTTACTCATGCCTGAGACACAAGCAAATGCTTGCACAGTGAGAACAAAGGTCACCATCCACCACCTGGCAAAGGGGCCACTCACTGCTGGGCATTTGCTGATTCCTTGGTACCCTGACTTGGGTTTCTTGGATGCTTTCTTTCCTTTTTTAAAAAAAATTAACTGATTAAATGTAACAGCCATAAACCAAACACCACCAAAACTGAGTGCAGACATCCAGGTCTTTATGAGAACTGCTAGAAACCCAGGGATCCCCAACTCTGCACTTGCTCAATCAACTGTCTGAACCCTATATGCAACAACTGCCGTCTGAACTTGTACATTTCAATCTTGTACACTTTTAAATCATCCTTTGAGCTGTCACGATTTCCTGAAAGGTGGCTGGCTATGCCCACCACCTTAGTCATCCCTTGTAGCAGCATAATATTCACACATTTCACAAGCACTGCCTTTTAGGTGTTCCCATAGATTCCAGAAAATGGTTAAGAAAATGTGGACCAGGGCAAGGCAGAAAGCAGAGCCCTGCAGAAGCCACTAAAGACAGCTTCTCCCTTTGACACTGATCTTTGCACCTTTCAATGAGGCTGTCAGGTGGACAGTATGTCTCCAAGTACTTTCTGCCCCACCCTGAGCAAGGCAATCCTTTACTGAGGAGTCACAAGGAAAACACTGCATGGAGAACAGAAGAGGGAACGCTCTGGGTAGCCGTTGTCCATGGCAGTGAAATGGCCTCTTCCTTCAGGGAGCTCCTGACTACCATACCACCCTCTCGACTGCCCGGGCATTTGACTCCCAGATGGCCTGCCACAGGTCCTGACCTGGGACACACTTGGCGGCAGAGAGCCAGGCCTTCGGGACAATGTCCCTGCAGAGATCAAGCTCTTAGCAGCATGTGCCACCTGCCTGCTTAGCTGCCACCTGGTGCCTCCTGCCTGCACTCAGAAACATACAGGAATGAGAAAGACCTAGGTCTGAATCCTGCCCCAGGCCCTTACTAGCTGTGGGAGCTGGGCTCCAGCCTGGCCTTGCCTTTCCCATATATCACATGGGAGCAGTGATAACAACTAACTAGCCTTACAAGGCTGCTGCAAAGGTGAAAGAGGCATGTGAGGTGGCCTCATGCCCTGGCACACAGCAGGTGCTCAATAAGTGCTAGTCCTTTCCCTTTGCAGCTCCAATTTGGACACTACCGCTTAGCCTCTGAGACAGCCACATGAGCACAAAGCGAGGGGACCTGCCGCTGTTGAGGGAAGGAGGAGAGCAGCCCTCGCTTGGGACCAGGAATGTCATTTTCTGGGGTTGTAATACTATCCTCTGCCCAGCTGTAACAAGAGCCCCTCTGGAGGCACGAGAGGAATTCAGACTGTCCCCTGGTTGTCCCAGCATGGCATCTGGCCTCAAACCCTGCAAAGGACCGGCTGCTCACCCCACGATCCTCCAGCTTAGTGTGAGATGACAGCACAGGACATGCACCAGTCATCCTAGCCACACCCTGCTGGTTCTGCGAGGCCAAGGGCCTGCCATGGCTTGTTCTAAACTAAAAGATAAGAAGGCAGGAGAGACGGGAAGACAGGGTGCAAGGGTCCTGAACCAGAGCAGAATGTGGACCCCCTAGGGGGATGGGAGGACCCTTCTCGTAGATCTGGCCCCTGGGTCTTGAAAGTGCCCTGCAGGGGACTAATTCACCCTATGTGCTAGAAGGCTC
Source organism: Camelus ferus (assembly GCF_009834535.1). Taxonomy (NCBI): domain Eukaryota; kingdom Metazoa; phylum Chordata; class Mammalia; order Artiodactyla; family Camelidae; genus Camelus; species Camelus ferus. Next base: position 54,612,657 of record NC_045704.1, on the reverse strand, counting down.
TGGACCAGCTTTCAGAGCTAGAACCAAATTAGGCCAAAGAACCAGATAACGGAAAGGAAGTGAAGCCTATGGAAATATATGGTTGTGTGTCTGCATCTCTGATAAATTTACCTTTGGTGCCACCTTCGGAAGTAACTTTCAACCCATCATTTGTGCCTCTGAAGTCCTGCTCCCCAAGCCCCTCAGGGCAGCCCCAGCTCTGATAGCAAGCGGTTCCACAATCCTTTTGGAAGCAGGCAAAACACTACAAGGCTCATGGGCAAAGTCAAGGGCCAATGTGGCAGGAATGCAGTTTCGGCATCGCAGGGGGAAAGGTATCAACCATCCAAGAGGGAAGCGAGGGGCTTTTATACAAATCGAGCAAAGGTCCTCAGCTGAGCTGACCAGAAGACAAGAGACCTCTGCCCTCACTGGACAGACCAGTCCCGAGCCCACACTCAGCTGTCGAGACAAAGGCGGCCTCTCAAACAAGCGAGTCAGGACTTACCTTCCACTGCAGAGAATGGAACCACTGGTCCCGCAGGTAGCTGTTGGCAGCCTGCAATGAGAAAAACAGGACAGCAAGGTCCAGTCACTGGCTTGTAGCATTTCAGAGCACCGTTACAGGCCAGCATGCAAGCCCTACCTGCTCTGTCCCGCGGGGTCTACCTTGTGACCCTGCTGAGCCTTCCAAGGGATGCACCAAGCTGAACCCCTTGTGTGTAAAACCAAACCAGAAGCGGGCACCCGGGGGGGCTTGTCTGAAACAAGACAGCACTGCTACCGGGCACTTGTTTTGCTGGGTAGACACTGTGGCTGGAAGAGCTTTTCAACTCACTCAGGATCACAGAGGGGCCAGGATGAGTGAGGAAGAGGCACGTGGTGGGATGATGACGGCAGAGCGGACTGGGTGCTCTCCCAGCACTGCTCCGGGCGCTGGGTGTTTGTTATCCGCATCATCTGTCCTCAGCCCTCACATCAGCCCTATGTGGTGGGCAACACTGCGTCTATTTCACAAAGGGAAAAACTGAGACCCCCCGCACTCACGTCAACTAACCACAGTTAAACCCAGCAGCCTGGCTACCAAGCCTGTGGGTTTAACCACTATACCTCCTGCCAAGTGCAGAAAGCCACGGTAGAACGCACCCAGTCTTGAACTCAAGCAGAACTACATTAAAAAATTACCATGTGGGGAACAAGACCTTCCGTGATCCACACCACACTAGTTCAGAGACTCTGGGCCACTCAGCGTCACGCTGCTCTCACTCCTGGTCTAGCAGATTTGCTGATGGCAAGAGCAGTATTTATGGCATGTTTAATGTGCGCCAGACACAGTGCTAAGCCCACGTGTGGAATGGCTCATCCAGTCCTTTAAAGTCAATGCTGGGAAGCTGGCACTGTCAGCACTGTCATCCCTATGGTACAGATGAGGAAACTGAGGCTTGGGAGGGTTAAACTCTCCCACAGGCTCACAGGCAGTAGGTGTGGGGCCAGGGCTTGAACCCAGCAGTCATGCTGAGGCCAGTGTTACAGCATTTCAAGTCTGCCGCTGGCCACTCCCAAGGCAGAAATGCAATGTCCCTTCCCTGCCTGACCCCACAATTCTCCGCTCCAAGTGACCCTGACCCTGATAGTCAAGGGACTCTGACCAAGGCCAGAGACTGCCTCCAAGTACGAATGTCCACCTTCTGTCCCTGAGCCACACAGAAGCACGTGTACAACTTCAGGTCACCCTCATTCAAGGAGATTTAGCTCTTGTAGATTTACACCCTCCAAATCATCGATGAAACATGAGGTGCTCTCCTAGGGCAGAGTTTGGGGAAATCTCTGGGCTGGAATCAATGAACCGGTTCAGTGGCCCGAGCAGCCAGGCATTAGGCTCCCGTGGGCAAGCTCAGAGACTCGTTCCGAACCCTAACAGACCTGTACCAGCACCTGGAGGCAAGGTGAGTCTGAGTTTCTGCCCTGAGGGAGGAGCAGGCTGTGAGACACCCTCTCTGTGATGCAGGAACATCTGCGGTATCCAAGTCTCCAAGAGACCTGGGTTCAAGTCCGAGGTCTAGCGGTGTGACCTGGAGCAAGTCCCTGGATGACGCAAAGCCTATGACACCTGACTGGGGCAGTGGAGGTAGAAGGGGAGTCTGCCATGGGGACCAGAGCACCCCAGAGAGTCCGTGGTCAGAGTTGATTGAGCTGTGGCCTCATGAAAATTCTTGTTCATTAGGGTGACAAAATACATCTCACGCTCAGAGAGAATGGTGCAAAGATCCCAAATGATGAGATAATCCATCTAAAATGCTTATTGAGCACAGCACCCAGCACGTGCAAAACTCCACCAACAGCAGGGATCTGTACCTACAGGAGCCATGGCCAGCGGTGCACTGATAAGCGTGTAAGGACAGGCTCTCCCGCATAAAAAGCCCTGATCACAGCGTGTGCGGACTTCCATGCTGTGAGTGATGCCACCTTGGCTGATTCCATGCTACCAGGGGATGTTCCTGGACCAGAGCAGAGATGACCGTGGTCTGCTCTCAGGAGCTGGTACAAGCCAGTGTGAGCCGGCTCCAGCATGCTTCTAGTCCACAACTATTTCTCTGCTTGTTAACACACCAAGGTGGCCAGAGAGAAGAGGAGGTATGGTAGATCCAATGAGAGACTTCCAAAGCTTGTCCACGTCCTGATCCCCTGTGAGTGTGTTACCTTTGGTGCAAAGGGACTTTGCAGATGTCATTAAGTTAAGGATTCTGAGATGGGGAGATTATTCTGGATTACCTGGGTGGGCCAGTGTAATCACAAGGGTCTCTATAAGACGGAGGCAGGAGGTCAGAGAGTCAGAGATGGAAGGAGAGGTTGCCCACAAATCCCGGGATGTGGGTGGCCTCTAGAAGCTGGAAACGGGAAGGAAATGGATTCTTCCCTAGAGTTTCAGAAGGAACCAGCCCTGCCAACACCTTGATTTTAGCCCAGTGGGACCTGTTTTTGGATTCAGATCTCTAGAATGGTAAGATTAATCAATTTGTGTTGAACGAACGAATGAATGAAAAAGAGGACTGTAAAATCCCTGAGGTCAGGGTCTCATGTCCAAATCCCAGGCTCTGAGTAGCACGGCCAGTACCACCAGGGTGGGGTGCATGAGAACACAAACCGTGCAAGAAAATGGAAAGCAGTGCGGGTGTAGTAGTGGTGGACAGGGACTCGTTTTGCTGCCTCGGCAACCAAATCCAGTACAGACCTGTGTCCCCTGTGACCAGGCCCAGCCCTTTCCAACCAGGGGGACTCCTCTGGTAGGAGCCCCTGTTAAAGACCTTTAAATGGGCTTCTCGGCCCGTCCCTTGGCTGTGTGTGAGCAGGTGATCTGGGCTGGGGCAATCAGAAGCTCCTGCCCACGACTCTGGGTCTCAAGCAAGTGACGTCAAGATGAGGGGGTGAGAATTCACTATGAGGCAGGGGCTGCGTCTTCCTGTGGAGGTGGTTACTGGGCTGTGACATTGTCTTCCCACTGGCCCCAGTCCACTTTCTAAGCCTGCTCTCCAGGATCCTGGCAATCTTTCTGGTATTTTCCCTTCCTGCTTGCGGCAGCCTGAGTCCACATAGGCTGGTTGCATCCAGAGTCCTGATGGATACACACGGCCCCACCAGGTCCTTCCTCCTTGTCAAAAATGGATGTTCCGATGCAATTTCCCTGCAGTTGTCTCTCCGGAAGGAACCAGCCAGTTCCCAGAGCTCCAGCTTCTCCCAGTAACACCACGAACCCTCTTGGCATCCCTCAGGTCCCAGGGCTTACACACCAGGTGGTTTTGGTCCTGCCCAGACCTCATTCAGTGTGCCCAGCTGGCGGCTGAGCAGGAACAGCTCCACAGATCTCTCCTGCCCTGTGTCCAGCCTGGCCTTATCCCCAGGTCTCATTTGGGTCTGCTGTGTCCTGCTTTTCACAGCTGCCCACACCATCTCCCCACTGCCCACCGCTCTTCACTGGCACTCGCCTACTCTTCTCCACTTTGGAAACCCCTTTGCCTTCCCCAAAGCCCTGGCCAGGACCACCCACCCTCCCCGACTTCCCAGCTCTTGGAGCCCTTACCCCTACTCCCTGAGGTTTATCTGTCCCACCCACAGGATTGGGAAAGGAGGCAGGATCCACTGGGATTAACTGCTGCCTCCCCAGTGAGGCTGGGGGTTAGGAAGTTTGCCGAGTAAATTAATTATAGGTAAGGCAAAGCTCGAGATGCCCGAGGAAGCAGGATGCCACTCAGCCTCCCATGCCTCCTTCCCTGAAAGGCAGAGACAGCGAACGTCTCCCACCCACCCCTGCGGGCTCATTCCTCCAGAGCACAGCTGGGAGGGGAAGTGGCCACAGTGCCTGCCCTGCTCCATGCTAGCTGCACTTTGGAGGAAGACAGAGGCCTTGGCTCATTCGTCCATTGTAACAAATGGCTCTTTGATTCACAGGCTGAAAGGGATTTCAAGGATCACCCAGTCCCGGGGTTCTCAGTCTTTTGAGGATTCATGGGAACCTGAAACGCTTTGAGAACCTGAAACAAGCGACAGACTCACACCCAAGTAATGTACACACTGGTACACTACCCTCCCCACACAATTGTGCAGGCAGTTTCGGAAAACACGGTGGACCAGCCTTTCTTCTCCCGCCATGTTTCTGACGAGGAAACTAAGACCAGACTTGCCGTGGTCTCATCCATATCCTCTCCCAATGTTTCCAGCTTCTCCTTCCAGCACGTGGTAGGAATTCACAGCCCTGTGACTTGTGTCACTTCTGGTGGAATCCTCGAAGAGCCAGTGCATGATTTAGTCGGTTCCCTGCCCCCTGTCCTACCAACCAGAAACAATCCAGATGCTGCGGACTCACATCTGACCCATGATGCACGTGCAGCATGGGTGAGAAATCATCCTTTGCTGTTTTATGCCACTTAGAATTGGGGGCTGCTTGTCACTGAAGCATCATTTTGCATAGCCTGGCTGGCTTTGCTTTTCATCTGGCTTTCACACGGTGTGTACATTGCACCAGGGATCACGCTCTGCTTTCAACCCCTTCCTAAGGGGCCTGCTGAACTCTACCTTTTGGGTCTCACCCACAATGCCAGCTCTGGAATGCCTGTCTTAATGGTGCCTTCCCTTTCGCCACCCTGATCACATCAGGTGATGACAGCTCATTGAACAGGTCACAGTGTCCTGTAATCGCCTATCTTGTCCCTCTTCCTTTCCAGTCTGTAGGCTCTGTGAGGTCAGGGTGAGTCTGACTTATTCACCACTGTGTCCATAAGACTCGGATAAATGTTAAATCAAAGTCTGGATGACGCTGAATGAATGAATGAATGAATGATTGGATGGATACATGGATAAGAGGATGGGTAGGTGGATGGACAGGTGGATAAATGGATAGGTGGATGGACAGATACGGATGGATGGACTGATGGACAGACAGGTGAACAGACTGAAGGATAAATGGATGGGTGGGTGGGCAGATGGATGAAGCATCACTAAACCTACTCTGCTCATTTTGAAGAGCATTTCATGTGCAGTAAACTTCAAAAGAACTATTCAGCCTCAAAACCGCTGCTTCTCCATGTTGTATTTGACTCTAGAAATGTTGTATTTGGCTTTAGAATCATCATGACTGCCTTTTCCTGAGCACCTACTATGCACCTGGCGTAGTGTTAAGTATTTTACATGTAATATTGCTGATTCCCACAGCACCTAAGGAGACAGGTAGTATGGGTCCAGTTCACACATAAACTGCAGGCCCAGAGAGGTTATTCCTGCTGCCCAAGGTTACACAGATGGGGAACCTGGAAGAGCTAGGCTGGGCCTCAGGTCTGTATGACTCCACAGCTGGCTCTCTCTACTGCTGGGCTCCCAGGAACTGGGCGGGGAAATCTGAAAGCACTGTGCTGATGAAGGGGAGGAGGGCTTGGAGCCTGTTCCAGTCACCCAGAGGCCCCACCCCACAAACAAGAGGGAAGGCGACTCGTGGTGTGGCCACTATGGGCATCCTCACAGCCACCTCCCCTCTCAGATGGAGCCAGAGAGGTTACGCCAGAGTGGAATGTACTGCCCCTTTCTTCGGTTTGTCAAGTTTCGAAGAAGGAAAGAGGCTGCCGAGGGACATTGGGAATCCCAGCGTAGGCATCTCTAAGCGCCTTCCAGGGAAAGGGAGAGGGGACTGGGCTTCACTGGGTCTAAGCGACAGAGCCAGTCTTGGCAGAGTCGCCACACTGATGTGGGAGGGGCCGAGCCTGGACAACCTGGCCCCACGGGACACAGCGCCCAGCCCAGAACCCTGAGGGTCACTCTGAGGAGCCTGGACTCAAGCCTGGGAAAGAGCCCCTGGCAGCAGGCAGGCCTGCTCGAGCAGCACTGACTTCTCCCAGCGATAAATCTTTCGAATACTGAAAGGGCCTCGTTCCAGGCAAATTCTGCCTAATTTCCTCTTCGAAAGTTGCCAAGTTCTCTCTCATTGTTGCATTGTCTCAAGAGGTGAGAAAAACAGCCCAGGGTGCACTGTGGCTGACTGTTCCCAGGTTCTCCTTTCCCGGCCCAACTTCTCAGGGTAAAAACAGCATGTGCTTTTCAGGCCGGAAAGGTCTTTCTCTCCAGCTTCCAGTAAGAAGGGAACCCGCCCTGTCCCTGCCCCGGCTGCCAGCCTTTGGGGTAAACAGATGCCTGGCTTCCGAGCAGCTTTCGGGAACATCAGCGAGAAGAGCAGGTTTGGACACCGTTCCAGAAAGCAGCAGGAGCTCTCGGGAAAGGAGGGTCCCCTTGCCCTGGTCCCACCCGAAACCTTGTTTCCCGAGCAATGAGCCCTGTGTACTTCTTACTAACGGGTAGAAACCCACCTGGGAGGCAGAAATCTCTGGAAGATGATCTGCCACCACACGGCTCTTTAATCCCCGCCAGCCCACCGCACAGGGCCGCAAGGAGCACCCCCCAGGATGCTTTCACTACACCGCTTATGTACTAATGTAGTTACCCCTCACAATGAATCGCCAGCAGAAAGGGCATTAAGGGAAGAAAGAAGATAAATAGGTCCTTTCTGCACCCAGGGATTCTAATAACACGGCATTAGGGAGCTCACAGTGAAATACACAAAGCATCCAGAAACACGCCAATTGGACTCAGGCTGGAAGGCTGGCGCCTTTGGTGACTCGACCTGCCGGCATGTTGCTTGGTGTCTCCGAGCAGAGGAGGAGGCACATCTGCCTGAGAGCCTTTCTTGACCTTTCCTGAACTCAGATAGGTCAGCTCCCGGGGGTCTGAGTGAGGCATTGACTCAAATTCTCACAAAGCAGCTGTGTAAGGACGTCCCCAGGAGAGGGGCAGGGAGAGGAAAGGGAGGGATGGAGAGAGTTATGTCAAGGCGGACAGAGAGAAGGGCTCAGGTGGAGAGAGAGGCCTGGAGAAAGGCAGCAGAGAAAAAGAGAGTGCAAGAGAAGCCGAGAGTGAAATATATGGAGAGAGAGGGAGGGGGAAAGACAGAGAAAAAGTGTCTGAGAAGGCCAGACGGAAACAGACACACATGGATACAGAGCACCTGAAGGAGAGACAGACAGAGAGACCAGGCAGGCTAGGGCAGGGACCCCTGCAACCCCCGACATCACCCCCAAGGAGAGAATAGCTGTGCCACATGCAGCAGGATGGAATCCTGTTTAGGGAGGCAGGGATGCTGGAATCCTGCAGACCCCCCTGCATTCTGAGACTATTTCTGCGGGGGCAGGTGGTGCACGGAGCATGGGGTCAAAATGAAGAGTTTTGGAGTCACACTCTGTGTGTGACTATGGAAACATTCTCTACCTGCACGGTCCAGGACAGTAGCCACTGGCTACACTTGGTACTGAACACTCAGAATGCGGCTAGCGGACTGAGGAACTGCCTTCTTGATGCAATAACTTTAATTTAAGTGCAAACAACCCCGTGTGGCTGGTGACTGTGGTAGGGACAGCTCAACTCAAGGCACCTTCAGCCTCCGCCGATCAGAAGCACCCAGAGGAAGCTCTTCCAGGTGGCCTTGCCCCCAAGCACACCTGGCCGCTTCTGGGTCCCCACCTCCCACCCGGAGCAGGGAAGACTGCGCTGTCATGCCACTGCGCTGGGTCCTGTCACGTGAATCGGGACAAGCCCAAAGCAAAGGACCCGGCTAAGCGACCATCACAACAGCCTGTGAGGGGTGCCTGCCCGACACCTCAGGACACCGCCTGGGGTCCCACGTGGCCCCCGGCCACCCCATAATCATACGGCCCTCCCAGCCTGGAGCCCATCTCCAGGATGACTCGGAACCCGCTTATATAACAAGATGGCCACACACCATCCATGAATCACAGGAGGAGAGGAGGAGGGCGACGACAAGAAGGAAGCAAGGCAGAAGCGATGAAAATGACAGCGAGGGAAAGACTGAGGCAGGCAGGGGCAGGGCTGCACCCACCTGGGCCTCCCTGGGTGACGGGCGGAGGCTGCGTCTGCTTCCCGCCCCCCGGCTCTGAGGCTCTGAGTCCTGCTCTGATCCAGGGGCCACTGGCCTCCTCCTCCTCCTCCTGCTCTCCTGCTCCAGCCTCTGGCTCCCGGGCTGTGCCGTCCACTGGAGCAGGGGGCAGTGAACGAGAGGGGTGCTGGAGCCGCCGCAGGCCCGCCTGCCCGCCGTCAGCACGGCAGGGGGAGCTCTGACGCGAGGCCACCGCCGGACGCAGCCCCAGCCAGGCAAGTCATCACAGCCGGCCCGCAGCCACGGCCTGGATTAAAGGGACATCCTGGCCCTGCCCAGTGACCTGCAACCTCCAAGCCTCACTGCTTCTCTGTCCCCAGGGCAAGTGATGCTCAGACCCTCCTTGGGTGTAAGTTGCCCACTGTCCCCCAGCCCTCTTCACCCAGCTAAAAAGACCTGTAACATCTGGCTGTGACCCAACAACTCTGGACACAACTGCAGGGCACTGCACCCACCTCCCTCTTGCCTCCAGGGCAGTGGGTAGCCCCTCCCCCACATTCATGCTTTGCACTCCTTTCCCTCTGCCCAGAGTGTGTGCCCCCCACCTCCCCTGGCACACTCCTACTCATCCCTCTACACCCAGCTCTAATATCGCTAACCCTGGGGAGCCTTCTCTGGCATGAGTGAGTCACTCCCTGCTCTGGGCTCCTTGGGGACATGCCTCTATTTTAGCTGCTACCTCTGCAGTCATTTGTTTATGGCTCTGTCCCCCCAGGAGGCCCAGGAGCTCTTAAAGGATGGGGTGAAGGGGTTTACTCACCTCCACCCCACCCCAATCCCCACCCTCGGCACACAGGCTGGCTGGCTCAGTGCTCTGTGATTCAAATGAGATTTTCTCAGCCCCCTCCTCTCTCAGCTTTCCATGGAATCCTGTTATTGCCCCCCACGCCACCACCCAGCCTTCAATTGCTGCTCTTCCACCAGCCTAAGGGGGCCGGGACTAACCACACCCCATATGCTGGAGCCTCGGATGGGCAGGACGGACGAACGGAGAGGAAAGCTCTGCTGGCTGGAGGTGAGGAGGGAAGAGGTAAGGGTAGGTGAGAGAAAAACTGCCAAGAGCAGAGAAGGAGGGATCTGAGAAGAAAACTGACAGGCAGGCATGGCTCTGCTGTCCTCCAAGAGATGTTAGCAAAGGGCAGGATTTTCCTAAAGGACGTTTAGCTATGACTCAGCCTGTGGAGTGCAACGTTCCTCACAGGCCCAGCTGCATGCCTCTTGGCTCCATGTGTTAATCTGGTGGCCACTTGAGACAAGTCTTAGGGAGCATCTCTTTGGGCTCAGAGCAGGACTCCCTGTAGTAACAGGAGTAGGAAGAAAATGTTCCTGAAAGAAAGGCCAGGGCTGACCATTCTCCCAGTGATGAGAGAGAACATTCTCTCTGGACGAGGAGTCTCTGACTTGGGGGTCCCTGTTGGAAACTGGTGTGGCACTGACTGAAATGATACAGAATGTGTCATCTGTATGAACTGCACCAGCCATATTATTCTTTCTGTCACAATTCCTTTCTTGGTGGACCTACCTCTCCACCCATGAGGTCCTGGTAAAGGCTATTAGAACACACAGTTGTCTACAGTAAGGGTGTGCATGTAACCCAGGGTAGGGCATCCCCTGGGGTGAATATACAGCACAGTCAACATAATCTTCCATGAGATTTTATAGAAAGATACTGAAAGGAAAATGGCTCTCATGTTTTTAAGGATTACAAGCTCCAAGAATGTCGCCTGGGGCTGCCAGAAGTCCACCTTTCCCACCACATGGAGAGACTGCCTGACAATGAAGCCAGCACACAATAAGCAAACCCAGGAGATAGGAAGAGAGAGACTGAATATCAATGACAAAATTTGACTCCTGGATCCAGCTATGCCTAAAGCCCTCTCTTAAACTTTCCAGTTACCTTAAAAGTTACAGCATCAAATTCTCCTTTTGCTTCAGATAGTTTAAATAATGTCTGCATCATTTCCAACCAACAGTCCTGACCAACACACACAAAATGCACACTCTTCCAAGGAGATGGCTTCTACTTCCAGCAAAGTCCCAAAGACTTAGATCAAGGAGAAGAAACCTCCTCACTCGAAGCAGAGCAAAAGGTGGCATCTGTTGCTTACTTGCTTTTCACAGTCTTTTAAAGCCTCTATGTGCCTCAGTTTCCTTATCTGTAAAATGGAGACCAGAAAACCTATTTCTCAGCTTCGTTAAGAGAAGTAAAAACTCAACATGTAAAGTTCCTAGACGGCGGCAGACATGCAGCAGGAGCTCTGTCTGTGCACACTCCCTCTTCCTCTCCCACCGTGAGCCTCGATTTACACCTTGCTCATGCTTGGAGGAAAAAAACACCCTAAGTTAAACAACCTTTCCTCCTGATAGTTGGCGGTCTCCCTCCGAGGAGAAAGAGGAGGGCGAGTGAGTGGGGACGGGAGCAGAAACTGCTTGTTCATGTTTATTTATCCTACCTGCAGTAAGACAGTTCCCCCAGGAATTGTGAGCTGTAAACAGTACTTCGGGGCGTTCTCCCAGGACAGCAGCTGAACATCTTCAATAGCGCTGTAGGAGACTGAGTTTTCCATGTACCCAGTTGGCTGCAGCAAAAAAAGAAAAAGACAAGACATACATTGGTTACAAGATCAGGCACAAAAGCTGTACCTCGGAAGAAGGTTCTGGAAGACATCCCCACTCTAGCAACAAGCAAACTGAGTTGGTACAGACACTTGGCAGCTCTGGGGACCAAAGGACTCTGTCTTTCCTGGCCAGCAGCGTCCAGCTGGAGGCGAGGGGCCCTGGCAGACACCTGCCCACATGTTTGGACCTGTAGAGTCAGGACTAGACTGGGGGCACCTTGAGGGCAAGGGCTGTGCCTTGTTCCTCTTGGCATCCGTGGGCCTGGCACAGCCAGTGCCTGGACACCTGCATCCCTCACCATGTCAAGCCACCATCCTCTCGTGCCCAGAAAGCAGGCACCCCCACCCCCTGCTGGATCCCTGCCTCATCTCTCTTCACAGGTATGTGTTCTCCACTTGGTACCCAGGTTCACATTCCAAGTCAGCAAACTCAATCCCTCTACTCCCCTGCTCAGCGTCCTTCAATGGCTCCCAGTGGCCCAACCACAAACTCCATGCTTCCACCCACCATCGACGGGCCCTGCAGGTCTGGTCTCGCGTCCTCCTCCAGCCCCATCCCTTTTTCTCTCTCCCTCTCCATGCACCCCCATCCAGGACTGCTGACCATCCACGGCAATCTCAGCCAGCTCCTTGTCCCCAAAAGGCTGTGGTCCCTCCTGCCCTCCTTCTCCTCTTCTACTCTCCAGGTCTCAGCTCGACAGGGCTTCTTCGGGAAACCTGTGACCCTCCAGACCCCATAACTCACCTGGTTGCATCCCTTCCTGTGCCAGGCATGCTCACCACACCCATTTTAATTATTGTGGACTTATGTGTTATCTGTATGATGTTTGCTCCCTGGCCAGGCTGCAGCTTCTGTGAGGTCAGGCCTCCTGTCTGTCTTGGTCCCTGCTCTGTCTCTCTATCTCTGTCTTTCTCTCCCCAGTATCTGGCATGTGGCAAGGGTTCAATAACTTGTGTTGAAAGGAAGAATGATAAGGACTGTCATTGGTCAGGGCTGGGGTGGGGATGGGGTAAGAGAAATTCACAGTCACTCACGGCTGAGTGAGTTCCGCTGTCACAGAGAGAAGGTGCTAGGCACCAGGGGAATGCACTGGACACCAGGAACCAGCAGTGTCCTTGCCACTCTGGCCCCAGGAAGCCAGACTGCAGCAGAATCAGAGGTGAGTTAGCGCAGCTGAGAATAACAGCTAATATCTCCCAAGGTCTGACACACACCAAGCACTCCCAGGGCACAGGGCAAGCACTATCTCCTTTAACCCTCAGAACAGTCCCCTGAGCAGGTGTTTGGCATTCCCACTGCACAGATGAGGAAGCTGAGACTCAGGAGGTCATGTGACTTGCCCAAGGTCACCCAGCTGGCAAGGGATGTGGCCAAGACTGAACTCAGCTGCTGACTTGGGGATCCACGCCCTGACCACTGTGCTGTGATACAAGCAATTTAAAATCTGTGTCCCAACAAGTGGACTTTACCCTAAGGATTTAGGACCTCTGGGAGGTTTTTAATTTTCAGTTTCTGTCTACCAAAGCTGAGATACAGTAGAAAGGGGTTAGGGCTTAAGCTGCCTCAAATTTCCCTGATATCACCTGTCACCAGGCTCAGGAAGTAAGAGCAATTGATCGATTGATCTGTTCATTCATTCACTCGTTCATTCACCTGACAAATATTTATTGAGCATCTGTTTTGTTCCAGGCCCCAGGCTGGCTGCTGGGGATATAGCAGGGAATAAGACAGAAGCCCAGTGGGGCAAAGAGATATCAAACAAATTATCCAAATAAGTAAGCCACTGGAGAGTGGCAACTGGTGCACCAAAAATCAAGATAGGGGGTGATGACAGGTGGCAGAGAGCTGGAGTGCTGTGCAAAAATGGAGGGGAAGTGTGTCCTGGGCCCGTGGCCAGTGCAAAGGCCCAGTGGCAGGAACAAGCTGTGATGCTCAGGGAGGATCGAAGGCCAAAGGGAGGAAGGGTGGGTAAGATATGCCTGGGAGAGACGGGCATGCCACTCCCAGAGGGACCGAAAGGCCCAGTGGGGTTCTGGGGATCATCCCCCATGGGGTGGGTGCTGCAGGGCCGTAGACAAGTTTCATAGCATCACTGGGACCGCTGCGTGGAGGGAGTGGGCAGAAGCAGGGAACAGCCTGGAGGCTCCTGCACAGGTCCAAGTGAGCCATGAGGCTGCTCAGACACTGGCAGGGGTAGTGGGAAGCAGCCAAGTTCTCACCAGCACATGGCCCACCCAACACCAACCAAGGTGGCCTCCATGTCCAACCAACAGGGTTTATCAGTGTACCTCAAAGGCAAACATGTGGGCTCCCCTTCGCCCTTCTGCCCACTTCCAGCATCCCTGCACTATCACAGTCTCCACCGTCTGCAGTAAATGACTCAGCCCTAACAGCACGCCTTGTCCTGAGAACACCAGTGACACCAGGGGCCTGGGGGATTGGGGACATTCTTATTGTGTTTCTCACTGACTGTCTCTCCTGATAGTGTTTCAGTACCATGAGAGCAGGAATTTTTATCGGTTTGTTCCGTGTGCCTAAACAGTGCCAGACATAGAGGAGGTGATGGTTATTTCCTTAACAAATGAAGGAATATTTTCCTAAATAAAAAAAAAATGTCCATCCATGTATTACTTATAATCACCATGCATAACATACTTGGGAAGATGCTTTGGTTATTAGTCTTAAGTATTAAATTAACATTAAAAATAAATTAATAAATTAAAAAAAAAACTCCTTTAGGAAGCAAAGGCACCTCGGGTGCCCGGATGCACCACAGGCCTTTCCTTTGGCTCAGGCCCACCTCTCCCTTTTCAAGGTCTGTCTGGCTGGCTCCCAAACCCCAGCCCACCGACCCCTTGATGCACACAGAAGCCAGAGGACATGGGCTAGGATGCAGCCACTAGGGCATCTAGAAAATCGCTGGACCACACCCAAGGACAGAGACGCAGAAAACCATTCCAAAAATTCCACAAGGGTATACAGCAATACTGCAATGGCGTGGATTTGATTATCCAAACCAAGCAAACGGCCAGCCTGGATGCATTAGAATCGTACCTTGGGCACACAAGCAGAAAGCCCAGAGGCTTCTATTTCCAACCACATCCTCCTGGAGACCCCAAAACAGGGCAGGCCCACACCAACCCCTGGGAACACACTCCAGATGACTACAACATGTGGGATTTATCATGACAGAGGACCTGCTAACCACCTGTGCCAGCCTCTTCTCCTGACCCTGCTGTGGCTATCTCAAGGTGGCCTTGAATAGAAGATGCAACACAGGCTTTTGGGGAAAGGCTGAGTATAAATAACTGTTTGTTTGTTTTTTTTAAAGCATGTATGTTGCTGTTTGAAGCAATATTGGCTAACAGCAAAATGTGGAGAATCAATGAGACTGGTGTTTGAGCACTTACTGTGTGTCTTTATGCAAGTTACCACACCTCTCTGAGCCAGTTTCCTCCAATGGTAAAATGAGAATTTCATAGAATGTTAGGAGCCTTAAAGAAGATACAATTTGTCACGGGCTTAGCCCAGCATCTGGAACACATTAAAAAGCTCAATACAATAAACTATTGGAAGAAACACTAATTTTTTTTATCTCTTAGATCTTCCTCCTCTAAAACCATAATTCTAGTCTTATCACGAGAAAAACATCAGACAAACCCCAATTGAGGGACACTCCTCAAAATACCTGACTGGCGCTCATCAAAAACAAGGAAAGTCTGAGCATCTGTTCCCACCAAGAGAAGTCCATGGACACATGATGACTAAATGTACTGTGAGCTCATCTGTGATCTTAGGACAGAAAAAGGACATTAGGGAAAAACTAAGGAAATCAAATGAAGTGTGGACTTTAATAACAGCATATCAATATGGGCTGATTAGTTTTGACCCATGTATCATGCTACCGTGGGATATTAACAGCTGGGGAAAGGGGGTGTCGGGTATATGGGAACTCCCTGTACTGTCTTTGTAACTTTTCCTTACATCTCAAACTATTGTAACATAAAATGTTTATTAAGAGAAATTAACTCTGCTCCTACCACTATTGTTGTTACTGTTATCATCACCATGGACAGAGCCTAGACCGGAGCCCCTGGGGCTTGTGAGGGGACAGATTGGAATTGGAAGCTCCCCACCCCCCACCCAAATGCAGCTCTTTGGATTCAGGTGTGAGCTAACGCCAACCAAGGACCTCCTCCCTCCTGGGTACTTTCACACTGTTGGGACAATTTTACAGATAACTGATAATTCCCTGGTAATCTGAACATGATGGTCAGAGCTCCAGAGAAGAAGATTCCTGCATGGGGTAAAGGCTGAGTTAGATAAAAAGGAAAAATTAAATTCTCCACTTGAGGGAAGCTAGGAAACCCAGCTCTAAGAGGTGGGCATTTAAGAGAACATTAAGCAGATTAAAAGTTATTACTACGTGAAGAAGCAGTGCAAGACGTACTGTATGTTTCCGTTTGTTTGACATCCTGGAATAAGCAAGAACCATAGGGATTGAAATCAGACCAGCAGCTGCGGTGGGGGAAGGGACTGGTTACCGAGGGGCACGGAGGAGGGCCGTGGGGGAACTTTTTGGGGTGATGGTAATATTCTATGTCTCGATTGTGATGGTGGTTCCTTGACTGTACACATTTGTCAAAGTTCACACACTGAAAGGGTGAATTGTACTGAATGTAAATTACAACTCAAACCTGCCTGAAAAACACAATGCATGAATGTTCAAGAAAATTTGGAAGATGATGAATAACAGAATGAAATCTTTCAGAAAAAATCGTATCAAGACCTCTCATTAGCACTTTGGTATACTGCCTTCCTGATTATTTTTCATATATAATTTTTTTACAGGTACATGTAATTCTGTAATTCACCTTTTTTCACATAATGTGACATCATACGCACACCCTATATTCTCAACAGTAATCTTCAGAACTACCGTTTTAGCGTCTATTACATATTCAACCACCGCTTGTTTCATCACCACTCCCACTCCCTCCCCTAGATGGTGTGGGGGTTTCATTTTATGTTACTATAAACAACTCCACAATGAACATCCTTGTGAAACATGTTTTTCTAGCCCATGTTTAGGATTATTTTCTTAGGCCAGATTCCCAGAAATGGAATTACTGGGACAAAGGGTAAGAGCATATTTTATGTTATTGCCAAATTGCTCTCATTAAAGAGAAATTAAAAAGAACTGAGGAGCCCTGGCTAAGACTGGGGTCCTTCATCCTGGGCCACCAGCTTGGCTGGGCCCTGCTGTACGCCGCTCTGACCCATGTGAGTTTAGTGTGGCTGCCTGGTAGTCCAGGGCCCGCATTGTAACTGCACGGCATGGGAGCTGGCATCTCTGAAGTCTGCAAGGGGGTCCTTCTACAAGGGAGTTCTTCTGCAAAGGGGCTCTTCTGTAAGTGGGGTCCTGGCTCTTGGAGGTGCTGCTTTCCCATGTGAGTCAGGGAACAGGTCAAGGATGCCTCTGTCCTTTTGCTCTCAGGGGATGACAAGGAACCAGTGTGGGGGTCCTGGTGTTGCCAGACCAGGGAGAGAATATTGCACCTCTGCTCTTGTTTCTGAGATGAGTTTCTTCCCTGCCACTCAACCCCTGGATCTGAGCTAGAGAAAACTGGGCCTGGAGGGAACTCATCAGGGACCCCAGCAACCCTAAAGGTCTTCAGGGCTTACATTCTAAACTCTACACTTTCTCAGGCTTCCCATGTCGCAGAGCAGGCAGGGTGTGGGGTGATGAAAGGTCCCCCAAAACAGTCCCTGACCTTGGCCCCTAATGCTGGCACAATGCCACCAGGCTTTGCCTCCCCTTGCCTTTCTGGGGAGCCAGCCCTCTCCCGCCCAGACCTGCCTGCTGGTTTCCATGGGGATTTCCCTAAAAGGGAGTATGAATCATGACGTCTGCAGGCCCCCAAGACAAGGCTCCAGGCTGACTTAAGATAGGTCGGGAAGGTGCCCAGCACTGTTCCTGGGGAGGGGGAGGAGGAGCTGGGAACACCTTCCATGAGCTTGCTTCCGAGGCTGGAGGAGGGGAGGGTGGTAACTCGTGCCCAGCCAGGGGCCCAGGCTGAGAACAGCGGGCTGCCTGTCGTGGGGGGGCTGCCGCCCTGGCAGGCACAGCACGCTGGGGACTCATCTCTTCTCTCTGTGTGTGGACGTTGCCCGAGTCATGCAGGGGACCCACACGGCACAGCCCCACCGGCACAAGAGAGGATTTGTCCCCAGCCCCCCAAACAAACCCCGGCCTCCAAGGAGAGACATCAAGTCGGAGGGCAGGGGACATTCAACAACAACGAGGGCAATAATAATAGTGGTGATGCTGTTACCTCGGTGGTGGTACCACTGGGAGGCTGGGATCAGGTGAGTGGGCTTCAGCCCTCACCTCCCTCTGCTGCTTTTTAAAAAACTCACTGGGGGTGGGTGGTATAGCTCAGTGGTAGAGCGGATTCTTGGTGTGCATGAGGTTCTGGGTTCAATCCCCAGTGCCTCCATTAAGGGGAAAAAAATAAAAATAAAAAACTGTGATAAATTCACATGATGTAAAATTAAACATCACCCATTTAAAAATGCACAATTCAGTGGCATTCAGTGCTTTCACCATGCTGTGCAACCTCCACCTCAGTTTAGTTGTAAGACGTTTTCATCATCCCAAAAGGAAAGGCCACAACCATTAAGTGCTTGCTCCCTGTTACCCCCACCCCCAGTCCCTGTGACCACCAGTTTGCTATCCATCTCTGGATCAGGCATTTCCCATCAGTGGAATTACACAATATGTGGGTCTTTCTATCTGACTTCTTCTACCTACTGTTTTCAAGGTTCACCCATGTTGTAGCATGTATCCGTACTTTCCTCCTTTTTGTGGCTGAATAATATTCCACTAAACGGATAAGCCACGTGTGGGTTACCCAGTCATCAGCTGGAGGACATCCTGTTTTGGCTGTCGTGAACAGCCTGCTGTGTATCTGCTCTGCAAACACCACCCATACGACACCCCTGCCCAGAGAAAGGCACAGGACTCCCTGGTTAACATTCATCAAGCAGTTACTATGTGGCCAGCACCAGGCTGAGGGCTTTATGTATCATATTATCTCATTTAACTGTACAACACTGGGATTGGGGGGTTGTGTTTATCCCTTTTTATCCATGTGCTACAGAAGAAGAGATGGAGGCACAAACTGGTGATGACATGTCACAAGCCCCTGCTTTTAAGAGACAGACCCTGGATTCAATCTCAAATCCTCCCCACCCAGAGGGTGACCTCCATCTCTATGCCCTGCCCAACTCCTCCAGCCAGACCCAAGCATGCGTGTATCTGGGCACACGCACATTGCAAAGCGCAAGTGCAGAAAGGACCTGGCACAGCGGGGGAGGGGCTCAGAAGCTGCCTTCCCACTGCCACCCAGCCCTGCCAGTCCCCAGGCCACCGACGGCTCAACTCGGCCTCGAGGGCAGAAACCCACACACATGTGATCATTTGGGGAAGGCCTGTCAAGATATTTTGATGCTCTCTTTAATCCCACAAAGGGAAAAAGCAAAGTGGCAGGTAACAATTTGCTGCTAGGTTGGCCAGTCTGGGCCCCAGTCCCAGAGCAAATCTGCTGGAAGGCCTGCCGCACACCCTCTCCCCTTGTTTCCGTAAACCAAAGACACTGAGCATAAGTTAATTCTTTTGTTGCCCCAGGGCTACTGTTATTACCACCACCCACTGGTGAGTGGTGCTGTAGCACACAATGCTCTTGGTGCCACTAAGGGGACAAAGAGCTGCTTGCTGCTACATTTACTGGCTGCAGAGTTTGAGGGATTGTGTCTGTTTCTTTTAGTGGCCATTCTCTTGATGCTGAATGGCTACTTCCTATTGCTGCCAGTGTCCCTTTCCCTGCACCTGATCCTCAAAAGGTGATCGCTCTCCTGATACAGCCTGTGAAATCAGACAGCCAAGCTGGTTAGAACTATGTGTAAAGCAAAAGCAACTGGGTTTTGAGCAAGAAAATCTCTTACGAGAAAAATACATTCTTCTTATGCTTTATGGTGTTTTGTTTGATCTTCTTTTCTTGGTGGTGATTATTCTAAGTTCTTCATAAATAACCCTGGGTCAGCACGGTCCAATAGAACCTTCTGTGATGATGGAAATCTGTATCTGCTCCGTCTGCCTCACCAGCCACCTGTGGACGCCTGAGCACTTGACACGTGGCTAGTGCGATGGTCACCTTGGGACTGACTTCAATAAGTGGAACCCGTTCCATGTGTAACCCAATGCCAGGGCCTGGGGACATGGCAGTGAACGGGAAGGACGCTGTCCCGGTCCTGGAGCTGACAAGTCAGGGAGGAAACAGATGACCCAGGAAAATGAGGGGGCCAGATGGACAGGAATCTGTGTCCTCGGGCACGGCACTTTTCATCTGTTCCCCCTGGGCACCTCTGACGGCCGAGCAACTGAAGAAGGTTCAAAGGGAGTCTGGTAGGGAGCCCGGATGGTTGGAGTGATACAGTCCCCGCTCAGATCCAGCAGAGGCTTCCTGCCCCAGCCCCAAAATCAAGACCTCCCAGGCTGGGAGCACCCCTGCTGGCTCCCCTTGCCCACCTCCTGCATCTGCAGGGCCCCTCCCACCTCCATCAGCCCCCAGGAAGGAAGCCACAGCCCTCCTGGGAGGCAAAGACCACCTCTGTGACAGACTGAAAATGGAGGCTCTGAGCAGGCCTATGTCCTACCCGACCACACACAGCTACTCAAGACAGATGGAAGAGAACCGAGACCTTCGGACTTCATGTCCTGGCCTGTGTCTCTAACAGCCTAGTGAGTTAAAGATGGGGTAGGGGATGCTGCCACAGTGTGAGACCACATCATCCCCCAGCAGAACTGGTGACCCTGCTGGTTACCCCTGGACGGGACAGAACTGGAAAGGGGCCAGAGGGAGCTTCTGGAGGCCTGCCTGGTGCTGTTCTAGGTCTTGATTCAGGGTGGTAGTGACACAGTGCATTCATGTTGTTAAAATGCATCAAGCAGGACATGGCATGTGTTACGCTTTGATAAAAAGGCTTTTTTTAAATGAGAAGTTCTAGAGTCGAATCCAAACCTACCACTTGCTGGCTGTGTGGCCTTAGGCAAGTCATTTGTCCTCTCTGAGGCTCCAATTTCTCCTAGGTAAAAGTGAGGTAGTATCCACACCCAGGAGGATGGCTTTTTTTTTTTTTTTTTAAGACAGTAACAGGTGTTGGAGAAGATGTAAAGAAGCTGGAACCCTCTTACACCGCTGGGGGGAATGTGAAAGTGGGCAGCTGTCTGGCAGTTGTTCAGAACGTCCAACAGTTTCCATATGCCCCATGGGGGAGTTTCATGGTATGTCAATTATATCACAACAAAAAAGGTGACAGAATACAGATCTTAAGGGTGTTTGTGGAGAGCAATTAACTGTACACAGCTCAGCACCTCCTGAGAAGTGGGTACAGTTCACTTCTCTCAAGGTCACCCCAAGAGGGCATTACACCCGGCAGCCTGGGAGAGATGGCTGGACAGGGCTGCGGACAGGGATGGGGCTGCGGACAGGGACGCGGTGAGATGAGGGTGCTGTGTTGCGCTCAGCTCCCAGCACAGTGTCAGGTGCTAAGCAGGAGCTCATGACACCCAGGCGATCATTTTCAAGCCTCAACAAGAAGGAAGAAACGTGCTTTACACAAACACCCTCCAAGTCCCTCCATCAGCAAAGATGACTCCAAAAAGACAGATCAGAGAGGAGCTCTCCAGCTTGGAGTTAGCCTGGCCCACAGGAAGTGATCAGCCAGCTCCAGGTGACAGGTGACAAGCAGGACCCCCCTCAGTGATGGACGGTCAGGCCCCCGGATGGACATCCCAGGAGCCCTGCCTAATGCAGGCTCGCCCACCTCATCCCGCCCTATCCTGCCAAGTACCAACCACAGCCCAGCCCTTCTTGGGAGCCCGGGAGGGGCCGCCCAGGGGGCCATGAGATCTTCAGGACAGAAGGTAGAGCCACTGGCCCCCTCTTCCCTCTGCTGCAGGCTGGGCCATGAGGGCAGGGCGGTGTTTGGGTCTGGCCAAGGCTGTTCTCCATGGACTGAGCTCCGCGGAGACAGTCAGGAGGCATGTTCTGGCTCATTAATCATGAGTCAGCCATGGCAGCTGCCCCCTTTTATGGCCAAATGGGTCAAGAAGTTTAATAATAGAGCAAAGGACTGATATTTTCACGTTCAGACCCTTCCAACCCCAGTCACCACCATGGGCATGGGAAGACAATGTGGAAATCTGGGCCTCCAGAGCGTGGCTCCCTGATGCCTTTGCCATCACAGTGGCAGATCAAGGCTCTTGAGGGCCAGGGCACAACGTCAGCACACTTCCGACCACTGGGTCAGCAAATATCTTTGAGGATCACAGCAGCCATGAATCAGCACATCCCAAATGCCAGGCCCTTGGCTAAGCACCACTTCATTGATTCTTCACAAGAACCCAGGAAATGGGTACTCCTGGGACCGCCATCTGGTAGAAGGAGGCACAGAGAGGTCATGGCTGGTCAGCAGAAAGAGGCCAGGTCCGGTTCACTGTGCCATGTCCCCTGCCCATCCTGAGACAATGTCCTGGGAGCCCCAAGATGCCCAGGGTGCCCCAGAGTGGGCTTCTTGATTGGGGTATGGGGGCGTGGTCACAGAGGTCATGACAACACAAAGTGACAAGCACCATGGCTGCAGATGTAAAGTACAAAGGGCAGGCAGTGGGAGGAGTGCTCTGGAACATTGGGGAAGGCTTCTCAGAAGAGACCTTTGAGCTGGTGTGTAGGGGAGTGCCAGGCACACCCAGCAGAGGGAAGGGAGGGCACAGGAGCCCACAGTGTGCGGGATGCTGGTCTGGGAATAGGGAGTGGTTATGTGAGGCTGGAGGACTCCCCTTCTAGCAAAGTAAGACAGGACCCTAGACCAGGAGCACAGCCCTCGACAGCCCAAACTTCTCAAATTCTTGAACATTCTCTCTCTTTCCTCCTATCTTTTTAAAAATTAAAGCATGCCATATAGACAGTAAAGTGCAGAGGTGCATGAATCTGAAGTGCTTGGCTGCATTCTTTTTTGCATAAGCACAGCCCCATGTGCCCACCACCCAGGTCAAGACATGAAACGTCTGCAACGCCTCAGGAGGCAGGCTCCCTCGCACCCCTCGCAGGCAGCACTGCCTGGCCGTGTCTGCTGTTCTAGCACCCAGGGTTAGAGATGGGTTCTGGGCTGTCCTACAAATGGAAAGCACACGGTAGATGAGCTTTTGTGTCTGGCTTCTTCTGTTCAGAACCACGTTTGTGAGATGCATGTGTCTTAGCTTATCCCTCTTTTTAATCGCAAGGCAGTGGTCCTTCCTAGGTACCACTGGTGTTGATGGATCTTTGCATGTTTTCGCTTTGGGGCTGTTGTGTATAAAGCTACTTTGAGCATTTTTGTACTTACTGGGGGAGGAGGAGGGGACAGTACTCTTTTAGGTAAATACCCAGGAGTGGGATTCCTGGGCCACAGGATAAATTGCTTTTAGAATATACTTTGTGGGGAATTCTAGAGAAGTTTAATATAAACACGAGCTCCTCGGTAGAGTGTGCTCTTCTCCCGTACCCCCGCCTTTGGGAGAACGGGACTCCTGAGTCTTGCAGATGGAAGCAGCTGGTGACGGAGCTCAGTTTTCTCAAAAGGTGGAACACATCTTTCACACAGGCCTCTGGGAGCCACAGGAGAGACAGCACCCTCCTCAAAACTGGACTCAGAGCCCCCGAGGATGTGGTGGCAACCTGGAAACTTTTCTTATGGTTAATGTGGCAGAAAGGGATGTAGTCTCTAATCCCCTCATGTTCAGTCTCCTCGCTGTGCTCAGCGAAGACATTTTTGCAGAAGGAAAGGGTATTTTTACTAAGATGAGAGCTTTAAGCTAAAGGCTGGGAACAGCCACTGCATTTTTGGGTTATTACTAGCATTAATTTAATTCCATCATCACCTGCCACTGTCACACAGGCCCTTACCCACTTGGTGTTCCAGAGGTAAGGATGCCAGCAGGGACCAGACGGCAAATTCTCAGGTGCTCACAGACACGTGCTAGTTGATGGTGTAAGTCAGCTGGGGAAAAACTGCGGTATATGACAGCCTGGAATAAGGGCCCCCTGCCTCTAGGTTCTCCTAGGCAGGGGCGTGCATCAACCCCAGTACCTTCCTGTGCACTGTCGTCAGCTGTCTGTGTGCTGAGCTCCTAAGAATAGGGACCCTGCTGCCTGTGTCCTGAGCAACTGTCTTGGTCAAGGATCATCTATGTGCCTGTGTGTCAACTGCTCACGGACGTCTTCCCACTGACTCCTTAGGAGGACCCAAGAGATGGGTGTCACTGTGATCCCATTTTACAGCTGAGAAAACCGAGGCCCAGAGACCAGAACTAACTTGCCCGAAGCCATGCTGCCAGTTATCAATGAAGCCATGACTGGCACTCCAGCGCTTGGATCTAAACCAGAGGAGGGTCAACACTTTCTGTAAAGGGCCAGACAGTAAATACTTCAGGCTTTATGAGTCACATGGTTTCTGTCCTAACAATTCAGCGGTGCTGCTGTGGTGTGAAAGCAGCTGCAGACAATACACAAATGACTGGCTGTGTTCCAATAAGACTATTTACAAAGACAGGTGGGGGCGGGGCAGGTTTGGACTGGGGGCTACTGCGTGCCCCCAGTGCTGACTTAAACCACTCAAGAGGAGTGTGCACATGGGACGGAAAGATGGATGGCAGAAAACGAGTGGAATGTTTTCTCTCCTCGCTTTCTTTCTAGGACTCAGAGTTAGCTCAGAGTATCAAAAGATGTTTCAGAGGGTGAGTAGGTGAGTGGCTGAATTTGCTATTTATTGTGTCCCCCAGGGCTGGGTCCTCCTGTGACTTCTGAGATGGCTCCAGCAATGTCCCCTCTACCGACTGGCCTTAGCTCTAACCCTAAATTCTGTGGAAGCGTCAGACAAGTTCTGCAGAAATTTCCCAGATGACAAATTTGGAGAAAACCCCCTTGGGCCCATCCCTAAACGAAAGCAAATGACCCAGAAGCCAGAGGATGTGGATGTCCTCTCCCAGTGCCACCCACCTCCACTGGGTGGGGATGTAAGGCTGCTGGGGGTGACCTGGAAGGGCGCTGCCAGGACCCAAGCGGGAAGGACAACCCTCATCTTATCTTTGTTCCCCAAACAACAGGAACAAGCCAGTGTGACTCATTCAGAGAAACTCTGACAGTGTAAAGAAAGCTGGAGACAGCGCCTTCAATCAACACAGCCTTCTAGAAAATTCCGGGAGAAGGGAAGGTGGGAGGAAAAGAACAAGAATGATGTTTTGGTCCAACATGCAAAAGGAAACAGGCTCAGAGGGGTGCAGTAACTCCCCAGGGTCACCCAGCTGGAAGTGGCAGAACTGAGTTGGGACCACCGACCTCTCCGGGATAGGGCTGCCTTGCTGAGGTCTCCGAGCTAGACCTCAGGGTGGCTGAGTATTGCTGCGGTGAGCAGAGTTTCGGAACAATCATTCACCTCGCCCTCTGGCCCAAGGAAGCTCCCTGAAGTCTGTCCCTCAGTGTCCGTTCATTGTCACACACCCCCCCCCACCCCAACCACCAGGATCCGGCATCTCTTCTCCGAGATCATGAAAGACGCCGGGCAGATGCCAACCTACACCTTCACATGTTTTACTTACAGTTTTCATTAAACAGATTAGTTCCGTGCCTGGAGTTTATCCCACTCTCCCTGACAAGTTGAGGGAGAGAAGGAGCCGGGCAACTTTCTATGAAGCCTGAATATGCGAGGGACTTTTCAAGCATCAGTGAACCTTCACAGGAACACGCTGAGGTGTGCAGCACTGTTGCTCTCATTTTACAGATGAGTCAATGAGGCACTGAGACACAGAGTCACTCACAAAGGAACAGTGGTGCCCAAACCTGAACCCTGACTCTTTCAACTCTCGTAACTGTTGTTCAGCCCTGTGAGGATGATGATAATGCTGGCAGCCACGAAGAACACAGAGCAGCCACTGGGCTGCAGAGAAGGGAGGAAGAGGGGGAGAGAGGAGAGAGGGGAAGGAAGAGGCCCGCTGGGGACACACAGTGCGAGGCGTCACTAGGTTTTCCTGTTCTGGGAACTGGCGCTGGCACTAGATAGGCCAGCCCCGGGCCCACTCGGGCATCTGTTGAAGCCACCAGTCTATGTCCAGCAGCACGAGGAGTAAGTGGACTAAGGGTAAAACTCTAATTAGACATGACAATGGTGCACAGGAAAAATGCATGGCTGGCTGCTGGCCCCCAACACATCGCAAGAGCAGAGTGGTGGCCGATGACACCCTGCATTGGGGCAGGCACCACGTGGGCACCAGCCTGGCCGGCGCCGGGCGCAGGTCCAGTGTCGAGCTTTTCTGTCTGTTGGTTCGTTATCTCCCTGTGCTAATTACACCAAGATGGAAGAGGCCGTATTTGATCAGAGCTGCAAGGCTGGCCTCTCACATGCCCTTAAGAGGGTGCACTGTCCTTTCAGGGGTCCTGGGAAGCCACACCGAGGTCATGGCTGGCAGCTGTCTGCCCTGAGCATTTTTCAGCTACTGCCATCTCTTCTGCTCTGTGAGACACAAAATTTGGGGATGAAATCGGATATTGGGACAAGAACTTGGGAAGGTGAACAGGTTTTTTTTCTTGCAAAGAAAGAGAAAGAGGTGTCTCTGTAGGCCTGGGGCTGCAGTGAGTCAGCAGAAGTCAGGGCAAGTGTGGCTCTTAAATTTCCACAATCCAAGGATGCTTTTCTCTCTCTGGAATCACATGGCTGCTACTCTCACCAGTGACATAACAAGCATGTATTGAGCACCTACTGTGTACTCTCACCAGTGACTTAACAAGCATGTACTGAGCGCAACTGTGTGCCAGCAGCATTACAATGATTAGAAGAACATGAACGGTGATCCAGTGTCACCTACAGTGAGCCAGAATAAAACAACCAATATTCAAGGCAGATAGCCATTAAAACTTTACTCGTCTGAAATCAAATTAAAACCACCCTGTAATCACTACATGCCTATCAGAATGGCTTAAAAAAAAGACACTATCAACAGCTCGCACACATCAGGATGGCCACTATCAAAACAAAAATGAAACCCACAAAATAACAAGAGTAGGTGAGAATATGAAGAAACTAGAAATCTTGCGCACTGCTGGTGGGAATATAAAATGTTGCAGCTGCTATGGAAACAGTTGGAAATTCCTCAATTAAAAAGAATTATTATATGATTCAGCAATTCCACTTCTGCGTATATACCCCAAAGAATTGAAAGCTATGACTTGAACAGATATTTGTACATCCTTGTTCACAGTAGCACTATTCTATAGCTAAAAGGTGGAAGCAGCCAAGTGTCTCATCAGTGGATGAGTGGATAAGCAAAATGTGGCATATTCAGACAGTGGAGTACTATTCAGCCTTAAAAAGGAAGGAAATTCTGACACACGTTTCAACATGATGAACTCTGAAGACATTATGCCAAGTGAAATAAGACAGTCACAAAAAAGACAAATACTGTATGATTTCACTTACATGAGGAACCTAGAGTAGTCAGACTCATAAAGGCAGAAAGTAGAAAGGCTGCCAGCGGCTAGAGGTGGGCGCTAGGGGAGGAGGATGGGAGTCACTGTTTAATGGGTACAGAGTTTCAGTTTCTGCAAGATAGAAAGAGTTCTGGAGGATGGTGGTGATGGATGCACAACAATATGAATGGATTGATGCCACAGAACTGTACACTTAAAAATGGCTAAAATGGTCAATTTTATATTATGTGTATTTTACCACAACAAAAAAAAAAA
Source organism: Camelus ferus (assembly GCF_009834535.1). Taxonomy (NCBI): domain Eukaryota; kingdom Metazoa; phylum Chordata; class Mammalia; order Artiodactyla; family Camelidae; genus Camelus; species Camelus ferus. Next base: position 54,585,732 of record NC_045704.1, on the reverse strand, counting down.
TTGAGGAAAAATGATAGTACCCAGCCAGTGACGGCCAGGATGTGGAGAAACCAGGATGCTCATAGCAAGAGCACGAACTAGTACAGCACTTTGGAAAGTAACTTGGCAGTGTTTGCTAGAGCTGACTCACCCGCTCCCTTCTACATCCCAGGATCACCACTCCTAGATACTCCCACGGGACTGTGTGCACGTGGTCACCACGTCCCAGGGATCACAGCAGCACTTCACAAGCGCCCATGAGAAAATGAGAAAATAAACGATGGCGTATTCGTCCAACGGAAAACCATACAGCAGTGAGACTGGAAAAACCACAGGCTTATGCAGCAATATGATGAGTTTCACTGACAAAAGAGTACATGATGTGTGAGTCCATTTATATAAGGTCCAGACACTGGCAAAGGATAGGGTAGCAGTCATCTTTGGGGGAGTGGTGGCTGGAAGGGGACCCGGGGGTGGGGTCTCTGGGGTGGCCACAATCTGTCTTAATCTGGGTACAGGTGACAAGGCCCTGTTCGATGTGCAGATCTGTGTGCTTTTCTGTAGGTATTTTATACCATTTAAGAGAAAAAGTGTCCTTTCGAAAGACCACATTCCTCTGGATCCATGTTGCCCATAAAAGACAAAGACCACAGTGGGGGCTCGCAGAGTGACTCTGTGCTCTTTTCCAGCCATGAGCGCCTGCATCCTTCAACAGAGAGAAGGTACGTGCCAGGTGTGGGGGTGCTGCGGTGTGCAGGACCTGTGCCTGGCCACAGCGTAGACTGCAGACTGAAAAAATGGGATGTCTATACATCCACTGCACACTGTATCTCAAATGTAGACAGATGCTGTCGCTCTGAATGTAAATTTGTTGAAAAGCAAGACTGAGTTCAGGCATTTTACACATTTTCTCAAATTGTAATGGGAAAAGAATCTGGGCTTGGAAGTCAGAAACCCTGACTTCACACCCCCAGCTCTGCCTCTTACAAGCTGTAGACCCTGGGCTCGGGAGCAACTAAAACCTCAGTTTCCTCATCTGTGAAATGGGGATGGTAATGGAGTCTGGCTGGTCAGCGTTATAAGGACTGAACAAGAGGATGCATGTCATCCAAGAACTCTGCAAATGCCAATCTGCAGCACTGAGGACCTACTGTGTGCTGTGAATAAACAGCATCCCTGCTTGTGTAATCTCCTTGGTACAGTAAAAAAGATAAACAAGAAAAAAAGAGACAGAAAAACAGACAAACAAGAAAAATACATCAGACGTCAAATGACAGTAAGTTCAAGTGAAACAAAGTGGATCAGGGTGGGAGGGGATGCCGGGTTTTGACGCAGCCAAATAGTTTCCTAAGAAAGGAGAGAATGATGTCGTCACCAGGCAGAGATCTCACTGGGAAGCTGCTCGATATTTCCCAAGGTAAACCACCCCCGGCCTGAAATGAGACCACCAGATGGTGACACAGCGGGACCAAGCTAACCAGCCCTTCCTACTAAGGGTCAGGGTTCACGGAGGCAGCCCTTTCTAGAGGCAACTGTGATTGACAAGTCTACCTAAAGTCTCTTAAAGAGGTTTAATCTGGGAATAGGGGAAAAAGAGAGAAGAAAGGCGGGGAAAGGGCAGGATCTTTCCCACGAGATGGATTTGTGTGCTTTTCCTGGTCAAAAACAAAAGCAACTTAAACCACGTTTCCCTTTTGTCGCCTAAACAGAGAGTTCGGAGCAGCCAAACAAGGCTTGGGATAATCGGTGTCTCCAGGGATCTGAGGGGCTGGTTCTGAGATCCTAATTGCCTCATTTCACATGGTGTCTTAGCTCTGCAAAGCTGCTGTCCTCTTGGAGGCAGGCAGAGTATAATTCTAGACAAATACACACAATAGCTCTTGGGGAGGCAAGAGCTGGCAGCCACCGCCTTTCAAATCAGAAGTAGGAAATCCCTGACTGTTCTGCCTCAGATCTTGCCTGGGGGCTGCAGGCTTCCACCCCCGGGTTCCAGGACGTGTGACAGGGGAATTTTTCCATGCTAGCTGTTTATGCACAGACCCCATGATCCTTCCCCAAGGAAGCTGGCTGCAGGGCCAGCACCACCTCTCAGGTGCGTGCAAGCTCTCACTCACCACTCAGAGGTGGGATCTCTAGAATCATCATTTAAGTATCGGCTTCTGAAAACTTATATCCACACAAAAACCTGCATAGGGATGTTGATGGCTGCTTTATTTGCCACTGCCAAAACCTGGAAGCAATCAAGATGTCTTTCAGTGGGTGAATAGATAAATAAAGTGTCACATGCGGACAGTGGAATATAATTCAGCACTAAAAAGAAATGAGCTATGAAGCTATGAAAAGACATGGAGGAGACTTAAATACAAATTACTAAGTGAAAGAGGCCAATCTGAAAAGGGGACCTACTGTGTGATTCCAACAATATGACATTGTGGAAAAGGCAAAATTTTGGAGATCAGTGGTTGCCAGGGGTTGGTGGGAGCTGTGGGTTGGGGAGGGATGAATAGGTGGGAGCACAGAGGGTTTCTAGGGCAGTGAAAAGTGTATATCCAGAGGGAACTCTAATTCAGAGCCACCTGCACCCCAATGTTCATAGCAGCACTATTTACAATAGCCAAGACATGGAAACAGCCTAAATATCCATCAACAGATGACTGGATAAAGAAGCTGTGGTATATTTATACAATGGAATACTACTCAGTCATAAAAAATAGTAAAACAATGCCATTTGCAGCAACATGGATGGACCTAGAGATCATCATTTCAAGTGAAGTAAGCCAGAAAGAGAAAGAAAAATAACATATGATATCATTCATATGTGGAATCCAAAAAAAAAAAGGCACAAATGAACTTATTTATAAAACAGAAACAAACTCAGAGACATAGAAGACAAACTTATGGTTACCAGACGGGGAAGGAGGTGGGAAGGGATAAATTGGGAGTTTGAGATTTGCAGATACTTAATAACTACTATACACAAAATAGGTAAATAACAAGTTTCTACTGTATGGCACAGGGAACTATATTCAGTATCTTTAGTAACCTATAATGAAAAAGAATACGGAAAGGAATATATGTATGTATATGTATGACTGAAACATTATGCTGTACACGAGAAATTGACATAACATTGTAAACTGACTATACTTTAATAAAATTTTTTTTAATGTTTTGTATGACACTACAGTGGTGGATACACGTCATTATACATTTGCCCAAACCCACAGAATGTACAACACCAAGAGTGAACCCTAAGGTAAACTATGGGCTTCGGGTATTTGGGGGGATTCTGGTGATATATCAATGTAGGTCCATCGACAGCAACAAAGGGGTCCGTTGAGGGGGGTTGATAATAGGGAGGATGTGTGGGGTGGGGGCTCGGGTACATGCGGAAATCTCTGTGCCCTCTTCTCAGTGTTGCTGTGAACCTAAAATTGCTCTAAAACAATGAAGTCTTAAAAAAAAAATCTGCTCCCCCTATAGCAGGAGAGGAGAGAGACATAGGCTGGTCGCTTTAGGAAGACAGGAGGGGTGGAGGAGAGAGCTGGAATGTGGACTCAGACTGCCTGGATCCCTGTCCTGGCTCTGCAGCTCACTCATGGGGCAGTGAGCTCAACTTTTGTCACTGGAAAGATGGTTAACGATGACTGTGACGGTTATGACGTCCAAGGGAAGTCTGGGAAGCCAAGGACTTTTTAAGCGGTGGCTCTGGGGGTGCAGAGGTCAAGCCAACCATTGCGTCCAGCTCCCCATGCAGACGTGATACAGATTAACTACCCCATCGATTGGACCCTCAGGCATTCCACCTTATCAAATTCTCCCTACCAAACAAAACCTATTTACGACATAAAAATCAGAAGTGATAATATAAATATTTAATAGCTGATACAGCCTAGGAATCAACCAATCGGGACACACACCAGCTGTAAACAGTGGGTCCCACGTCCAGGTGCATTCCACAGGACTCCTGCCCGTGGTAATGAGTCATGCATATCCCCTTTTACACGAACAAAAGCCCCTCTCTCTCCGTCCACCAGTATTCCGCATCAATGCCATGTGCCATGTAACTGGTATTGCCAAATCAAACTGAATACACTGTACTGAGAAACAGAAAACAACCAACCCCATAGATCTGATCTCAAACCCTGTTCTTCACACTTTTCAAAATTAGTAAAAACAGCTCATAGGTCCCAAGAGATTTCTGTGAACCCCCAGAACTCTGCAGCCCCCAGATTTGAATCCAGTCGTCTCTCCTCCTTGAGTTCTGCACCTGCTTGCCTCCTTTACCCAACTTTAAGCACTCACACAGAGACCTCCTCATTCACCTGTCAAGTATCTGCTCCAAGAAAAACATGTCTAGAATCCTTTCCTTTAAGGACCTCTCAGAGTGCGGGAGTCAGACACATCATACACATATATGATACCTGCAGATGTGAAGGCCCGGGAGCCCTGGGGAAGGTGAACTAATTAACTCCACTACTGGGTCATTCAAGAAGCCTTCAGAAAGGATGTGATGTTTGAGCTGGGTTTTGAAGGGTGAATAGGAGTTTATCAGGCAGAGAGATGGAGGTTGAGGGAGATGAATCAGAAAAACTGTGAAGATCCAGATTATGGAGAGCCTTGAACACCGGGCTGTAATGCCTGGATAACTGAGGAAGGTGGGGGCTCCTTAGCACACGAGACATCAAGCAAGCCAACGTGTGTGCGCAGGCCTTATAGTGACTCACCAGGCTGCCCCCAAGGATGGCTGTGGCTACCTGTCTCCAACCAGGTGAGCCTTGAACAACCAACTCTTTCTGCTATTGATGTTGCTATCATAATGGTCACAATAAGCCGTCACCTCAACAAGGGAAAGCCACACTGCAGTCCTAGCTGGTCCTCCCTCTTGGGGACACAGGTGATGGCGTGACTTCTGCCTTGTCCATAAAAAGCATTTCTAAACCTGAGCTACCTAATCGGTGGTATAAAAGTGACTTTCTACCTTCCATTACAGCCTCCCATTACACAATAGGTTCCAAGACCTGAGGGAGCCCAGAAGTTGGATGGCTAGGTGTGGGGTGACCCTATCACCACAAAGAGCTGTTTAGATCCGAGTGAACCCCATTATCTCTTCTGGAAAAAGACAGGAGCACAAATAAATGACAACGTGACGAATCACAAAAGCTAGCTAGAGGAAGTAGTGACATCTGAATGTGAGAATGCCATTTGTTCATTTATTGGGTCACTCATTCACTCAACATTCACCAACAGTATCCTGTGCTCTGTCCTCCAGGAAGTCAGGAGAACAGGGTACATGGTCAGCACGGGATGGGACACAGTGGTACAAACTCTCTGGCGGGGATGAAGAAGATGACAACCACCAATTCTGCAAAGCTGACTCCTGAGAAACAAGCAGGAGTTTGCTGGGCCCAGAAGATGGAAAGGGCTCCGGGGCAGGAGGGAAAACATGTTCGGGGTATGGTGGGAAGTGGGTGTGGCTGCAGCATGGCACCCACGGGGGGAGAGGGTGGGTGATGAGATCAGACAGCTAAGCTGGATCGGGAAGCGTGCGGATGGCCCAGCTACAAGTGTGGGTCATGCCCTGTGCCTCTGGCCATGCCAAGGGGCAGGCTGGAGATCTGGGCACAGGAGGAGTGCGGATGGGGTTCTCCCTAGCCCGGGCCATGCGTAGTAACTGCCAAGGTCAGGCAAGAGGACTGAGAGATGCTAAGTCATGGGGCATCCACAAACTCTGCGGTTTGACGTGAACTTCTCCGCAAAACGGAATGAATTCAAACTGACACAGGCTCCAAGGCGGATGAACCTGGAAACACTACGCTCAGTGAAAGAAGCCAGACACTAAAGGCCTCAGCGTGTGTGATTCCATTTATGTGAAACATCCAGAATAGATAAATCCACGGAGACAGAAGGCAGACGAGTGGATGTCAAGGGCTGGGGAAGCGGGGCGGGCAGAGACTGTTAATGAGCATGGCGGGGCAGCGGGGTGCCTTTGGAAATGACAAGAATATTTCAGAACTAGATAAAGATGGTGTTTTTACAGCACTGTGAAGATACTAAAGGCCACTGAACTGTATACTTTAAAATGGCTAATTTTACATTATGTGAATTTCACCTCAATTAAAAAAAAAGTTTGATATAAACGTAATGAATTCTAAGAACTCTACAGACTTGAAAATGATGGCAGAGCAGTTGGCTTAAAGCCCCTGCTCCTCTGTAAACAGGGGCCTGGGCTGTTAAAGGAAAGTCTCACAAGCAGGTGCCCGGGCCCAGTAGCTAGCAGCGTCCTTCACGGGACAGAGAGGGGGGAGGAACTTGAATCTCAGGGGACTCCTTCACAGGTCATTTCAAGAGCAGAAAATCATCCATGGCATCGAGTCATGTGTTGATAATTCAGATGATGGATGACGCCGGGCTGGTCTGTACAGGATGAAATGGTGTTTATTTCCAAGAGTACTGGCCTCCCTCGTAGGATGAACCAAGCCATTGTGTATTACTGCAATCAATCGATGTCGACATGCCCTTAACTCCAGATCAATGGCCTCATCAATTTCCACGGAAAACTATGACCGCGTTAGGTAAAAACAGGGTTATACTCCTGGCACAGAGAGGGATGATCTTTTATATGTGTACACACACACAAACACACACACACACACACGCTGCCTTGTACTCAGCTTGTCATAAATAATCCAAAAACTGGATTAAGAGTCTGTTTCCTGAGCTTCAGACTCACAGTTTATTCATTCATCAAATATTTATTGAGGGCTTCCTGTGTGCCACGAAAGTGCTTCCAGCATGTTCTGGGTGTCTAGGTGACACGTCATCCAACAGAACAAAGCCCCTTGCCTTTGTGGAGGGCTTGCAGTCTAGTGACTGCCTGCGGGTACCACCACCTTGATGCCCCCCAGGCTCCTCCAGATCACCCCCAGAGCTGAACCCACCCACTGGGCTCCCCAGCTGTCTTCCCAAGCCTGGTTTGTGGCGACACATCTACTAATTGGCCACATCCAGAACCTAACCGCTCAGTCCAATGCAACAGCCCAACCCCCTGAATTCAGTTCATCACCAGGGTCAGATCCAGCTGGCCCTTGTCCCCTTAATTCAGCCGTGCTTTTCTGTGCACGCTACTCCAGTTCCTTCTCCTCTCAGTCTCCTTCTAGAATACTGCAAAGGCTTCCTGTCTGGATTTCCAGCTCCCAGCTTACTCTCTTTTCCTGTCTCTACTAAAACACTGCCACTGGGGTTTTATTCCTGAAACACACTCGCCTTTCTTGTTCCTCTGCTCGACGACTCTGGGGAGCCCCACTTTGCCTTCAGAGAAAACCCCAGCCCTTTGGTCCTGTGTTCAGAAGCTACCAGGATATTCCTCAGATGCTCTGGTCTCTGGCAGAGCCCATGCGGTCAGGGTAAACCTGAAGGACCTGGGCAAAGTCAGAGGGCAGAGAGGAGCTTGGGTCCAAAGAAAAGTATCCCCTCAAACCCCAGTTGGGGGCAACAGAGAAAAGAAGAGGCTGTGAGGCGATGGGCTTTCTTTGGGGATTGGACTACCCCCTCTCCATGCCTTTGACCTGACTGTGGGAAACTCTACGGACAACTTTCATTGACTGCTGGTCCCTCTCTCTGCCCAGGGACAAACATTCCCGATGATTTATTTTTAAAAAGCAAAATCAGGCACTGATTGAGAAAGAATTCAGATTTAGCCCAGGACAGTTGCTCAACAAATAACAAGAATAGACTGGTGGCCGATCAGAGTCAGGGTCAAAGAACAGAGCCTCCTTTGCTGTCGTCTGCGACCACAGCTGTAGGAGAGGCCCCTGGCCCCGACCCCGGGGGCAGGACTCGTGACACGGGGGGGACGTTCACACAGACAAGAGGCTCAGGACTCTCCCGACACTGCTCGCCATCAGCAGGGAGACAGAGGGGCCAGGCAGCCCAGATGTTGGCAGGGTCCCATTTGCAGCCCCAGGAACAATTCCCTCTTTCAGTGCCCAGTCAGGCAGCCAAGGTCAGAGGCAGCACCATCCAGAGCTTACCCTCTGTGCCAAGTCCCTTTAGAAAAATTTAAATAATTTTAGAGAGAAATGTCTCCTCTTTCCATGCTTTAAACAGATCATTCAGAATCTCCTCTGCCCTTTTCTGGATGACATAATCGTCATTCGGAGCATCCATGATCGCACACTGCCACCGTCAGGGGCTCCGGAAGCAGCGGCGAGCTAGCTGCCGGCCCCACACCCAGTATCCGTGACTGCTGTGCACTTCTGCACTTTTCTTTTCCTTCTAGCATTTTCCCCTCTCTCCCCCAAGTCAGGTGCTCCGGCTCTCCAAGGTTGGCATGTCAGTCCTTGAAAGTTCCCCCCACCTCCTCCTAATTTGCGGCTTCTGATTCATGGTCTTGGAAACCCAAGCAGTACACCCGTCGGGGCTGTGCCTGGGGTGAGTCAGGGAGACCCGTGAGCTCCGTGTGTGGCTGCTACCGCCTCTCAGGACGCGTCTTCTGGGGCTTCTGGGCCGGGATTGGGACTGGTGTGGTTGCTGGAAAGGGGCCTCAGAAGAGTGGGGTGTCCCTCGGTCCACTTGCAACAAGGTCCACCACTGACTCCAAGAACAGAGTTCTTATAATTGAATAGCACTGCCACTGAGTCCCAGGCTGTCATAAAGGCCACCCCCTGCCTTCAGGGCAGGTTTTTGATTCAGAGAGGAACTCTTCCAGGTCCCCACTCCTCTGGCCCTGCCTGCCCTGCTCAAGCCCAGTCTGAGAAGTGATTCTTGAAAGCATCACCTTGACCCCATCAAGCTCAGAAAGATGGGGGCTGAGCAGCCAAGTTGGCACAGAAACATCCCAGGCAGGAATTCCCAGGGGCACCACCTCAGCCCTCGGTGCTCCAATGCATGGGGAGCAGCCCCTTGGTCTCCAGGCCCCCCAGGGAGGAGGCAGAGAGCAGAACCGAGGGCCCTGGGCTCTGGGGGTCAGACTCCTGGGGTTCAAAGCCTAGCTCTGACACTCTGAAGCTGTTTGACATGAGGCAAGCAGTTCCATCCCTCTGTGCCTCTGTTTCCCCATCTGTATCTACCTTGAGGGTACTTGCGGGGAGGAAAGAAGACACTGTTCTTAAAATGCTAAGCTCAGCAACTCCTCTCCTAGGTAAAGCAGCCAAAAGGACCGAAAACAGATTCCAACAAACGTGTACATCAATGTGCACAGCAGGTTATTTGCAATAGCCAAGAAGTGGAAACCATACATGTGTCCATCAGTGGATGAATGGATAAACCAAAAGTGGTCTGTCCATACAGTGGAGTATTACTCAGCCATAAAAACAAACTGTTACCTGCTACAACACAGATGAACCTTGAAAATATCAGGCTAAGTGTAAGAAGCCAGACACAGAAGGCCACATTATATGATTCCATTTATTTGAAGCATCCAGAATACGGCAGACCACAGGGACAGAGCACAGAGCAGGTGGAGGAGGGGGTGGGGGGAAATGAGGAGTGACTGCTGATGGGTTCTGAGTATCCTTTGGGGATGGTGGAACATTCCAGAGGCAAGACAGAGGTAGTGGCTGAATGACACTGTGGATGTGTTAAATGCCTTTGACTGCTTCACTTTACAATGGGTAATTCCATGTTCTGTGACTTTCACCTGAGTTTTAAAAAGCCTCAGCTCAGTGTCCAAGGCTCTGGTGCTGGGAGGCCAGGCAGCCCCCTTCCTGGAGTCTCAGATTCTGTATCTGTCTATCAAATGGGTCTGATCATGGCTGTGACCTGGTGGGGTTGCTGAGGTGCTAAAATGAGACAGTGTGTGCAGGTGTGTGACACAGGGCCTGGGTTGTGAGTAGGATGCTCAGGGGTCTGGATAGGTGGGAGGAGGTGGGGAGGGGATCAGGATTTGGTTCGAGAGCTGATGAAGGATGTGGTGTCTGAAGGCAGGTGAGGAACTCCCCAGACCTCACCCTTTGTCGCTTACAGGGCTCCAAAGAGGAGAAGGAACTCTTTGGAGCCCAGAAACACTGGCTCAGTTCCACTGGAAACAGTGGTCCTTCGACAAGACACAGCTGGCCCAGCTCAGTATGCTGTAAACTTGTCAAATCATTTTATCTTTTTTTAAAGCAGCAGAACTTTTTTTCAAATGACATCTTTGCCCAGAGTCCCGATAGGTAAAACACATAAGGCAGGTGCCTCTCAGGGAGATGTGCTCGGGAAGACCTGGGCCAACCCCTTGGCCTCTCCTCATCCTGCTCTGGTTCTGTTTCTTCCAGAAGGAGGCTCAAGGTGAACCACTTTCACTAAGGGACAGAACTGCTTTTGAGCTAGAAATTGCCTTCCAAAGTCTGGAGGGATGCCGTGGGGGGAGGAGAAGGAACTGGATTTGTTTGGCTCAAGAGAACAGAGCAAGGGCCGAAGGGTACAAGGTGGAGGCGGGATATGAGGGTCTCTGGACCCCTGAGAGCTGCCAGGGCGGACAGGGATTCTGGGAGGCCTGGCCACTGCACCCTGCCTTGGCTGATCTTCACCAGCCGCCCATCCTCCTTTTCCTGCTCGGTGCTACAAGATGATCCCTTGTCACTCCGAAATAGCTACCAGGCAGGGGTGCCATCCCCAGTTTCCTGCAGAGGAAACCAAGGCACAGAGAGGTCAGGGTGCTCATCCCAAGGTCAACTGGAATTCTCATCTGAACCCAAAGAGAAAAACAGAAGCTCAGGGAGGGATATTACTTCCCTGAGCAGACAGAGCTGACCAAGATCTGGAACACTGGCCTCCTGACTCTTAACCAAACTCTTCTTCTACCCTATCCCACCGGCTGGGGCAGAGGTAAGAATGACGCTGCTGGAAAAGTCAGCTGGTGCTGATTGATGCTGGACCCCAGGGCCAGGGCGAGAGTGAATGGCTCTGGGGCCACAGGTGGCTTGGGTTGGCCTCTGCGATCATCCCTCCCTGAGGATCAGTGTGAAGGGAGCTCTGGCTTATCTGCAATGCACCTCCCTGCAGCCACTCCAGGCAGGGAGCAGGTGTTACTGCTTCCAGACCATGGTTCCCAAGAGAGCTGCAGAGCATGCCTGCACACAGTCTTTTGTGACACCTTCCACATGGAAAAGCCCCAGGTGTCCTTATCCAACCAGTCTGGAAAGATACCCTGCATATCAGCTGATCTGCGAAGATGTCCTATTGTCAGGGCTGAAGGGACCAGGGGAAGGGATGGGGAAATTCACAAGGACAGGTCTCTCTAATGTGGGTTCTAAGATGAGACTGGTTTTGGACAACAGAGGAAGGAAGGAAAGAAAGAAAGAAAAAAAGGAGGAAGGAAGGGGCCCCAAGGACAAATATATTTGGAGAACGGCCCCTGTGTTATTCTCCTCATTGAGCCTCACAATTAATGGCAATGTACTAAAGGCACTGAGAAGTCCTGCAATCCAAAAACCTGTCTAGACTGTTTCTACTTCTACATCACAGAACCTTTGAATTGCGTCTGTTTTGTTGTTGTGGCTGTTGTTATTCTTGGTTTCTGCTAGCAAACCTATTAACACTATGGAACAAAACTCATTTTCGGCAATGCTAGGCTAAGCTATTCCTAGCACCACCAGGAAAGGAGGGGAAGGGTTTGAGTTTATTTGGGAAGGAGAAGTCCTTCTCAACTGCATGGAGATCTTTCCTCTTCTTAATGAACTCTGATGCACCACCATAGTTCCCAGAAAAAGTTCACACCCCCAGGGTGGCATTCAAGGCCCTGGACAATTGGGTGCTGGTCTCCCTCTCAGTCTCACCTTCCGCTGCTCTCCCCTCCTGTCACTACTGAGGACTTCACTTGTCCCTTGATGTTCTGCACTCAAGATCCATCCTGCCTCTAACAACGACCCCTTAGTCTCCAGAAAAAGCCCCAGTAACAATCAATGAAGTTCACCGGCAGGAGAAACTTTATAGAGATAAGAAAAATCACATATTTATTTCCCAAAAGTGGTAGAAGAAAGAGGAAGTGTGGTGAGGAACTATAAGTGAATTAAGTGTTGATGGTACCCACTTCACAGATGAAGAAACAGAGGCTGATAACCCATCTCAGTACTCTCTGGGGATTTCCTACTCTTGAGCTGTCCTGGCCCCTGAATGGAACCTGCAGGCTTGTTGGCAGATTGGATTGAAGGACTCACGCTGAGTTCCATCTTAGTGCTCCAGAAAGAATCCACTGAGTGGAGTATTTTCTCCTACTCCTTCCCTGTGCTCATGTAACTCCAAAAACACTCTCATTTTCCAAATCAAATTTTATGGCCCATTGGTCCCAGGAGTGGGGTTGAGAACTTAAAATATTCCTCTGCCTTTTCTTTCTGAAGACAAGCATGACCTGGACATTGTACAGAAAATGGGAAGGTTACACACTAGCAAAGACCCAGCACTCACGTAGCTCAGGAATGGGATGAGACAAAGGCACACTGCACCCAGTGTGACCGAGCCCCCCGGGGAGAGCAGGGGAGAGACCTCACATGCAGTGTCTTTCACATTCAATGATATGGTGATGGGGGTGGTGGTGATGGTGACAGTGCTGGTGGTGGTGATGATGGTGATGATCGTGACAGTGGACTGTGTTAATGGCGACAGTAATGATGGTGGTGATAGTGGTGTGGTGGTGGTGGTGGTGGTGGTGGTGATAAGAACAGCCACCGTTGTGGCCAAGTGTTTCTGGAGCTTCACTGAATTTAACCCCTGCTATGACACTTCCATGTCATAGCTGAGAACACCAAGGCTTAGAGGTGCTGGGACATCTCAAAACCATATGGTTGGTAAATGATGGGAGTGGAATCCACAATCGGCTCTAACTCTACACCCCCTGTTCCACCCTAGGCTTAGCTCATGTAATTCCACAGCTCATTCGAGTGGTTACAATACCAGGCTCTGGTAACAGGCTGTTGAGTTGGAATCCTGGGTCCGCCTCACAGCAGCTGTGTGTACTTGAGACAGTTACTGCACCTTTCAGTGCCTTGATTCCCACCTCATCTAGAATGAATATAGTAATACTGTAGCTCATTGATTCAAAGATGCACCGCTGAGCCTCCCGTAAAGGTGACGGGCTAATAAAGCTCTGGGCACATTCTTCTCTCTCAGAGATATGTAAGAGAATGGAGTATTTTACAAGCAAAGGCCTCAGACTGGCTGAAAGGTAGGGGTACCTATCCCATAGAGGTGTTCCAGGGATGAGGTGAGACAATATATATTGAGTGTTTAGAACAGCACCAGGCACCGAGTAAGCATTTATAACCGCTTGCTCTTATTTTGAAACATTCAGAGTTTAGCCACTCAACAAAACTTATTCAAGTGCTAGTTAAGGGATCAAACTGCCCCTCACCTGAAAGACCGTCACAGACCCCTGCCCACACACATCCCCATGAGACCCCAAGTTCACACACTAGGAAGGGCCAGAGGCAGAACTTGAACTCAGAACTCCTAACTGCCTGCACACAGCTCAAACCGCTCTGGCTCAGAGCTTCACTGCTGTCACGCTGGCAGTAACTCAAGCATCCTGGGAGGACCTGGGAAGTAAAGGAAGGGAGCAGGGCAGTGTGTCCTGGGCCTGAGCTGCAGCCTCATGGGCCTGTTGTCACTGTTTACTCTGCGCTAATGGATGAAGTCAGCCTCCACGTGGGACCAGATCATCACCCTGGAGACCCACTGGCTTGACATAGGGAAAAATTCTCTGTTCTCTGCACTCCCGCATGGCCCCTGCTCTGAGTCTCCTAGAAAAACTGGGCCAGCAGCAGTTTTGGAACCGCCTGGTGGCATGGCGGGTGAGGGCAAGGAATTCACTGCCAAGGTCGAGTCAGCCCAACCTTCTCAGGAGCGTTCTGAGCCTGGCAAAGCTTTGGAGGGGGCTCAGGGATCTTCGCTCCTCTGCTGCGTGACTTGGTCTCAACTACCTAGCTTTTCTGTGCCTCAGTTTCCTCCTCTGTAAAATGGGAATGATAGTAATAGGTCCCTTGTTTGTGTGAAAGTTAATGAGATAATCAGAATAAAGTGTTTAGCACGGACTAAGCACACAGTAGGTGCTCAGCTCATCTTATTATACTGTAAGGCAGCTCTCCTGGAGAACATTCCAGAAGCAGCAGAGCATGCCTGTTTGAACTCCATAAAACAAGAGCAATGACTATCCCCTCTCTGAAGAGGAACTAGGAAAGATTTCAGTAGATGACAGTGTCCTATAGAAATGTTCCTCCAGCAACCACTTAATAAACACCTACTGTGTGCCAGGCCTTGGGGACACCCAGGGGACAATGCAGTCCCAGCCCAGGTGCCAGTACTGGTGCTACAAGCACTGACTGAGATGAAGTGTGACTATTCGCTCTGGTGTCTGGCTCTCCCCTGGGTCTGTGAACCCCTGACAGCAAGGATGGTGTCCTGTCCTCAGAGGCCACCCCTCTATCCCTAGCATGGAGCACTGGCGTCCAGTACATCAAACCCGCTAACAGATGGGTGAAAGAAATAAGCGAAGGTCAGGGATTATTTCAGGTCAAAATCAAAGCCTCTTTCTTACAAAAACACCCATATCTTTCCCTCCTTCCATTTTTTAGTGAATGAAAAATTCTCAGTTTGCCCAGCACAAAAGCCTCCAGCAGTTCCCAGTTCTCACCAAACCATCATCTTCTCCTGATAGATTACACGGACACCATAAGCCCAGGACGGGGCCTGCCCAGTCCAGCTGTGCCAACACACCAGGTGCCAAGCCTGCCCCCCCACATCCTCCTGCCTGCCAGCAGGAGGACTCCTGGTGCTGGGAAGGCTGCTGGGGCCAGGCAACAGGCTGCCACAGGATGGGCCGAAAGGTGACGGGGAGATGCACAGAGGAAGCAGATTCACAGCCTGCAGCCAGACACCGAGCATGGGGAAGTGGCAGGTGGGCTCCCTGGCAGTGACAACCCTCTCGATCAATGGCTACTGAGCACTCGAAGTGTGGCTAGTGCGACTGCAGAACTGAATTCTGAAGTTTACTTCATTTTAATGTAAATCAGCCACATGTGGCTCATGGCGACCGTGGTGGGCAGCACGGGTAGGGACTCCAGAGGTCAAACCTAGGATGTGGACTTTAAGCTGAACCCCAGGAAACAGGCAGAGAACAGCAGGCAGATGAGGGAAAGCATGTCAGAGCCCTGCTCTCAGACACCTGGCCTCCTCTCTGCTCATGAGGCCTCAGAACACTAACCATGGCTCACATTTGAGAACCCTCCCTTTATGTGACCCGTTTAGAGGTGCAGCTCCAGAACACTACTAAGGCAGGGATCATAGCTTAGAAAATGCAAACCAGACTAGCCAGCACCAGCTCCTCTTAGGGGCTGAGCTGAATGGGGACCTGCCCTTCAGGCCAAAGAATATTTTCAAAGTGTATGCAAATGAGCAGGAGCATCTCTCTAATTTCCTGGAGTTAACTGGCATGATAAGGGAGGAAGAGGATTGGGATGACACAGTTAAATGGAAGCGGGCCAAGAGATCGGAGTCCACGGTGGAGAGGGCAACTAGCCCAGTGGCATTCCAGGACCTCCTACCCATGGTGATCTGTAACGCTGACCGCAGAGTTGACAGACAGATGATACCCGCAATGACGCAGAGGAGGATGTGATTCTGCTGGAGTCTCAGGACTCCCCACCTACTTTCATTCTCGGGTTCTCCTCCCCCCAGACAAGGGCCAGACCTTGGGATCAAGTGCTAATCACTGATTCCCCCAGCAATTAACACACTGCTGCAGCAGAGCATGATGGGTTGTTTCCCCATTTCGAGCATCTGGAAAACAGGGATGCAGAGCAACTGTGGGGGAGAGAGCTTGGTGGCGAAGGCCTCCTCCGGGGGTGTCCACAGTTCCCCTGCTCCCCGGTGGCCCACCATCTGCGGGAAATGGAAGGCTTTCCCAGAACAACAAGGAAAGTGACAAATCCATCAACAATGCTTCCTTCAATGAAACAAAGTAAATTTCTGATTCCACATCGCCCCTCAAACTCCTCACTTCTGCTTGGGAGAAGACAGCCTCAGCTTCTTAGTGGGGGTACCCTGTAGGTCTATTGGCTTCCCAATGCTCAGTGACACCCTGATAATGTGGGTGCTGTCCCCACCTGAACCTCCCCACCTCCCACCTCTGGGGCCTCCCTCCGCAATCTCCCCTCAAGCCAAAGGTCAAATTCCTCACTGCTTCTTCCCTAAACCTCAAAAGATGAACTAGCAGGGTGCACCTTCCTTTTTAAAAGAAAGTTCTCTCTCTTCATTTAAAACCCTGGCTGTTCCCACAGAGGAATGTCTCTATTACAGCTTTGATAGTTAGGGACAAGAGGTCATTAAATTTGATTATTTTATTATCTTCTATTTATATTTCTCTCTCAGTCTGAAACTCACTGATATTTGAAGAAACTGGGATGTGAGTGAACAAACCAAACTGGTTTGCCTGAGATTGAGAGGTTTCCCAGAATGAGGGCCTTTCGGGGCTGGTATGGGGAAGTCCCGGCTGGTCACTGACCTCGATCACGAGGGCCTGACTCTCCCAGTGCCTGTCACTTCCCACGAGAAGTATCAGGTTGATTTCACAACCATCACTAGGGACCTGGGGCACCTCTGACTGAGGAGTCGTCAGCCACCAGGCAAGCAGGGGTCATCATGAAAAGAGCTTGGCTCTGAAGCCAGACTGAACCAGGTTTGAATCCCAGCCCAAACCCTATAAGCTGGCACCTGCAGCAAGGAGTTTCTCAAAGCCTCAGTTTCCTCATCTGTAAAAATAAGGACAGGACGACTCCCCTCCCAGGACTGCTGTGGGGAGAACAAAGAAATAATAGTGCCTGCACACAGCAGGACTCACAGAATGCTGGTTCCTGGCCCCCCTCTGCTGCCACTATTAACAGCCCAGAAGAAAAGCAAGTCACCTCTCTTAATAATTGCGAGGAAGAACTCAAAATACGTCAACTGGCATTTCTACACCTTACACCCCATTTTTGCAGGGGGAGGGATTCTTTCCAAGACAGACCCCCAGAGTCTGCCTTGGAATAGTGGTGGGGGGGTCATCCGAGGCCCACCACCCACAGAAAGCGCTGGTGGGAGCCATGTGCCGCTCTGAGCAGGTTAAGGGCAGACATGGTAGCCAAGCAGGAGGCCGATTTGATGGACAGAAATGGGAAGTTGAGTCTGAGGTGGCTGCCTGAAGTCACCACTCTGGAGATCTAGGAAAGAGATGGCTGCTTCAGATCACAAGCTCAAGGTCTCTGAAGCCTTGGGAAGAACATGCTAAAAAGCCCCAGGCAGAGAAGGAGGGAAACTGGCCCAAGGACCAGCCAGAACAGTACATCAAAGTGTCCTGGGCTGGTGCCCAGGGTCGGGGCCGAGGACTTCCTGGTGATGAGTCCAGGGAGGGTCTCAAGGTGGGGCTCTCTTCCCAACGCCCTTCCCTCTGCCAGATGAAGGCTGAGCGGAGCTGGGGGTGGAGAACCAGGGAAGAGGTCATTTTAGTACAGGTCCACCATTAGTGCAAGAAGAGGCTGGGGTTTTTCCTGGGCATCATGGGAAAGGTTCAAGGCTCGGGAAGTGCTCATGGCTCGGGATGCATGGCTGGTCGGGGCAGAGCAGGACCAGCCAAGGTGATGCGGGCCAGCCCGCACTGTGTTCCCTAAGGATGTGCTGGGCTCAAGAGGAGGGGGCCATGTGAGCCCGCACCTGTTCCGGCTGCCTTTTTTTCTTTAATAGATTTTATTTTTCCAAAAGGTTTCAGATTTTTGGAAAAATAGGGAAGATAGTGCAGAGAGCTCCCGTATTCCCCACACTCGGGTTTCCCCTACTGACATTAGCATGGTGCGGTTGTTACAACAAGTGAAATAATACTGAGGCTTTATTATAACTAACGTTCACGTTTGATTCCCATCTCCTTAGTTTTTACCTAAGGTTCCTTTTCTGCTCCAGGATCTCACATTGTATTTAGTCGTCATGTCTCCTTAGGCTTCCCCGCTGTGATAGTTTCTTAGATTCTCCTTGTTTTTAATGACCTTGAGTTTCAAGGAGTGCTGGTCAGGTGTTTTGTAGAATGTCTCTTCCTCAGTTGCGATTTGTCTGATGTTTTCCTCGTGATTAGACGGGGAATGTGAGTTTGGGGGAGAAGAGCCCGGAGGTAACGCAGCCTCCCCCTCACACCGTAGCGGGGATGCATGCCATCACGTGACTTATAGCTGTGATGTCGACGACATGGAGCACCAGGACTGGCTGTCAGAAAGCATGTGGCTCGCAACACACCAGGCAATGGACATGGGCCTTCTCAACCCTCGTCAGCCACAGTCAGAGCCACACGAACAGAGATTCCTATCAAGGTGAAAAATATGCTGCCCTGGATTCAAATCACAGCCATTGAGGGGCGGGTCAGGCCCCTCTGCAGAAGGGGCTTGGTGTCCCCTCGGCTGATACTCCAAGAGAAGGCAAAGGAAGATTCCAGCATGGCCCTGGTGCACAATGAACCCCCAATGGACAGATGCCCATGGACCAAAGGAATGAGTGATTGAAAGCTGAATGAATGAATTAATGAAAAGTCAAGCACATATGATAACAAACACAGAGCACCTAGCACCTCCTCCGTACAGGCACCATACCAAGACTTTACCTGTGTTCACCCATTTCATACTCACAGCAACCTTACAAAGTAGATATGACTCCCATTTCACAGATGAGGACACTGAGTCTCACAGCGATGAGGCATCTTGATCAAGGCCACCCACAGGGACATGAGGCAGCTGTGGGGTGTGTGCTGGAGCTGGCTCTTCCTGGCTTGTGGAAGCCAACTGTGTATATATCTGCCCAATTCTGCAGTCAGTGGTCTCACTTTGGCCACAACAGGGGTACTTACACTGGAAGTCGGCAAATTCTATAAATCAAGGCTTCCCCCAAGAAAATCTGCCACTCCCCAGAAAGCAGATTCACGGGCATACCAGTGATTCAATCATCATATGTGTTCTCCACCACCAGGCCACATTCCTTCTCTGAGTGTGGGTCTGTGTGTATATGGTGTGCGTGTGTGTGTGTGTGTATGAGAGAGAGAGAGAGAGAGAGAGAGAGATGCTCTGCCCTTCAGGGCTCCCACCAGGTTTTGTGAGAAACCCACACTCCCACACTGAGAGTTCAGATACTTATAGGATGATCTGTCTTAAAGAGCAAAGCACCAAACACCATATGGCCAAGATACGATGCCTGCCTACAGCCCACCAGCCCCATTGGTAGGACTGTCCTGTCCAAACAGCCCCTGTGGGCCATGGCTGCTGGCAGGCCAAACTGCAGACCAGAGATGCCAGGAACCCAGCCAGTGTCATCTCCCACTGAGAAAGCCAGGGGCCAAACAGTGGTCAGAAGGGAGGCAGAGAGGAGGGGAGCATGGCCTCTGGGGCTAGTTAACTCTGGGTTCAAACTCCTCTACCCACTGTGGGCTTCCTGAAGTCACTTCACCATCCTGAGCCTCTCTTTTCTCACCTGCAAGATGGAGTGATCAGCCGTCCCACATAGACGGTATGGAATGAGACAATATGAGCAGGAGGCCTGATCCAGCGTAGATGCCGGTGAGCCATAGCTACTAAGAATCTCGGGGCCACAGGGCATGGGCGAGAGAACAGGACGACGCCACTGCAAAGAGTAACCAACTCAGAGAGGGGGATTTCAGGCCCATAAGGGACAGGGTCCACACAGTGCAGCAGGCACCTCCCTCCCTTGGAGAAGGCATTACCACGTTTAAACCTTCGCCAGTTTTCCAGGTGAAAAGCTGTGTCCCATTTCCTTTTTAATTCCCATCTCTCATTATTGGGAGGTGGCTTTTTCTCACACAGTCATTGGCCAATGCGTTTCTCCTTTGGTTCTTCGTACATAACCCCCCTCCCCCCACACCGCCCTGAGCTGGTCACGGTTTCTTAACGATTCATGCACTTTTTACGCATTAACAATTTTTACCCTTTATTTGTCAAATATGCTGCAACTGCATTTTCCAGGTTCACCATTTGCCTTTCAAATTGGTTTATGGTGATTTGTTTGTCTGTTTTTCCATGCTCAAGGGTCACTTTTTATGTAGCCAAATCCAGCTCTCCCTTCCTTTGTGGTTTCTCGAACAGACAGAGCCAAGGTTCAGGGCTGTTGTTGATCTGTGAGGTTGATCCCCCTGCTAATTGGCTTGAAAAGTGAGAAACAACTGTAAAAGTTTCCGCTCTCCTCCCTCCTCGCCCAGCAAGCCAAGGGCCGTGCCTGGGCCTCCTCCCCTCCGGGTCTCTGCTCTGTGGGGGTCACCCCTCCTGTACCCTGGAGTTCCTGCCTGGCATGCAGAGTGACTCACTCCTGAGCACGGTGCCCTAGCGGCCTGGAGGCTGTGAGGTTTTCACTGAGCAGCCCCTGACCTGAGAGTGGGGGACATAGTTCCCTCATGATGCACACATGAGCCTGATGAATGTTCACGTACATACACACTCATGTGACCACCACCCAGCTCCTGGCAGGCTCCCTTGTGGTCCTTCTCGGTCAGTGTCCCCCAGAAGTAACCACTCTTGTGACCTCTATCACTACAGGCTGGTTCTGTCTGCCCATGAACTTCCCATCCATGGAATCACACAGTGTGTACTCATCTGAGTCTGCCTTACTTTGCTCAGCATGATGCCTGGAACTTCATCTATGGTGGTTGTTATTTTTCACTGCTGTCTAGTACTCCACCATGTGGTTATGCCAATATCTGTTTATCCATTCCACTGTTGATGGGTACTTAGACCCTTTCCAGTTTTAGGCTATTACTCAGGCTGCTCTGAACACTCTTGTTCATGTCTCTGGGTGAACAGAGCACTTGATTCTCTTGGGAATATACTCAGGAGCAGGATAACTAGGTCCTAGGAGAAGCAGCAATGAATGCATTAGACTCTGGCCAAGACTTGGTAGGCCGGCAATATGAGCCCCATGGTACAGATGAGGAAACAGGGAGGTCAAGTAACGTGCCCAGGATCACACAACTAGCGCATAGCAGGGCTGGGACTCAGACTCAGCTCATGCCTCCTCGCTCAGCCTCCCAAGTGTGGGTGTCCTGAGCGTTACCTGCTGGAGAAAGAGATTTCAGAGAAAGAGACCACGGGGCAGGATAACGTTCCTCAACTCCCTGGAAGAGCAGCAAGGCCACACTCTGTCCCCAGGAGGCTGGGAGACCAGGGACGGGGCCGGGAGGGCTGAGCAAACAGAGACGCATGAATGAGGCCTAAGTCCACCAAACCCCAAGCACATAATTTCATCTGGAAGCAACGGCGTCCAGCTGCCCAGCGCGCCCTCTTTCTTGGGGAGAGGGCAGCCTCCAATCTGAAGCGCCTTTGTCTCCCTGGAGTGTCCGAGACAGAGTGGCAGAAGCCTCGCTTGTACAAACAAATGACAGTCAACAGTCCCCCATGTCCCCTGATGCCCCACTTCAGCTTCAAAGAACCAACTATTTCCCCTGTCTCTCGAGTTTCTCGCCTGAACTTCCCCGCTGGCTGTGAGGACACCCTCTAGTCCTGGTCCTGAAGCCTGGAGGAAGGGCACATCCACCATGTGACCTCTGTGCCCGCTGACCCTGCACCACCTCCGACACAGGGCTGGGGAAGACGTGGGGCCAGCGTGTCGCAAAGGAGCTCGTGTTCCCCGGAGAGACAAACACAATGACAGGCAGGTGTGTTATTAGATGCCACCTTCCCACAGGCAGGATGAATGATGGGCTGAAGAATCACAGAGGCTGGGAGGTAACCGAACTCCTCCTGGGGGTGGGCTACAGGCAGCACAGCTCCTGTCTCTGTGTCACTCCCTCCCCTTTCAGCAACCCTCTGAATGTCCCTGCCCCACTGGCTGCAGTGTCGCCATAGTTACCATGCAAGCTGCCCTACATACACGATGACCCCGCCTGGTAGCCATGGTGATGGTCCAGAGGTCGGGATCTGACCCAACCATGGCCATATGGGGTCCTTTCTTGGGAACGTGGAAACTGAGAGTAAGAAAGAGCAGACGGTCTCCTTGCCAACCAGAAGCTGCAGAGCGTAAGCTGGGCGCACTGGAGGCCGTGTTTCAGCCTGAGGGGGCAGAACGAGCAAGCAGTAATGCAGGGAGAAATGGAGGTGAAGGTGCCAGGGGCTTCTGGTCCTGACCCAACTGATTTCTCTTGGCCTCTTGAGTTGGGCTGCTGTGATGTGTGCCTGGAACTGGAAGGTTATCTGGAGGCAGCACATTTCAGTGGGTCTTGGAGGATGTGTAGGAGTTTATACAGTGATGAATAGGGAGAAAGCCCATGGGCACCCAATGGGGCAAACTTACCCTTGGAAGGTCCACCACGTAGCCAAAGGCATCCCTTCCATGCCCAGCTGGGACACAGACTCCAGGCTAAAGCTCACAGTACTGCCCCAACCTTGGTCCAAGTAGGGAATCTGTGTAGATTCCATGGTAACCATGCCATTTCTGCCTCACTCCCAGAACTGAGCCTGTTGCCAGCCAGAACGTCCTGAGCCTCCTTCTGGAGCAGGTGGCCCTCACAAGGCACAAGAGAGCACCAACCCTGCATTTAACCCCCTCTGGAGGTCCCTGCCCCATGCGCACTGTCCTGAACCCCAACCTGCACCTAAGCGCCTAGCACGCATGCATTCACTGCTCTACTTCAGCATGTTACCATTTGCAAGCTCATTCTCTGTCCTCATCTGTTACCTTGTGCATATTTTACTCATTCCTATGTACAGGCCTATACCCATTAAGGATTTACTGAGCACCTATTACGGGCTGATTCTTTCCCCAGTACCCGATTTCTAAAAGTGGGATCTGCAGGACCACCAGCATCAGCATCACCTGGGCTGGCTCGTTTGAAACACAGAGCAGTCCAATCTGGTGCCACCGTCACCCAAGAATCACGCTCCAGTAACAGGCTCTCTGTGCTGCTGGCGGGCACTCAAGTTTGAGAACGGCTAGTTCAGAGTGCTGACGCAGGCCCGCTCCGCCCTCCCAACCCCGCCTCAGCCCATCGACCCTCGGAGATTCCAGGAAGGGGGCTCTTACGTGGAGGCGAGATTCCTCTCTAATAGCTTTATGGTTTTATTTCTGCTCCAAGAGCATTAAATATATAACACACACAAAGACACACAAAGAAATGTCTATTTTTAAATGTGTCTATGTATATATACACTTTTAAATGGAGTCTCTGGAGGTCTTCACGAACAGTCTTAGGGAAGCTCCCTCAACAAAGGTGACTTAAGTGGGGGTGCAAAGGGCGATGCTCACAGGCCCAGTGCCAACAAGCCTTTAATCACGGCCCCTTCTGGGCTGCCGACTCCCCTCCCTGTGTGGGGGCTGTATTCTCCTCTCCCCGAGAGACTGATTTATCCAGTCAATTAAAAACCAAACTCCTCTGTGATGTAACAGCCGCCTGCTTCTCTCCCACTCACCCCGTGCTCTCTCAGACCACATATATGGATCTGTCTTAAGCCTGCAAGCTTGGAGAGAGAAGGGACACTGTGTGGCTGGCCTCCAGGCCGGGGGCTCAGGCTCTGCAGCTCTGGCGGCTGCACGCCGGGCTCCATTCCGCCGGCCGGGCCCCAGGCACCGCCAGCTGGAGACAGCCGAGCTGCGGCAGGGCTGGTCGGTCTCCAGCCTGCGGTCTGCAATGGAGTCTGGCTCTTGCAGGCGGGGTAAACGGCCAGAGAGCAGCAGGAGCAGGGCCAAAGGCAGAAGCTTTTCTAGGTATTGATCTGTTTTCCAGGGCACCTCATCTCTGCACCACGAAGCCCTGGAATAACAAGAGTTCAGAGGACGAGGAGGCAGCCCGACACTGCACAGCTAATAAGAACATGTCTGCAAACAGCAGCGGGTAACTTTTAGTGCTAGAGGATCACCTTGTTTAGTTCACCCTGAGCTTCTCGCTTTTAACGAGCATATGGGTCGCCCGTGTGTTTTGTGAAATCTCAGGTGATAACGTAGTAGGTCCCAGTAGGGCCTGGGAGTCTGAATTTCTAACAAGCTTCCAGGTGAGGCTGGTGCTGCTGGTCCTTGGACCATGCCTCAGATGGAAAGTTATTTCCTACCAGATGGAGGAAGCTATCATCATCATCATCATCATCATTCCCACTTTAACGGCAAAAAGGGAACAGCAACTTGTAGAATTCTTAACCTGCCTGGAGTCACAAAGGCAGAAGAGGCAGCAGTGACTTGGACTGTGGGCTCCACGGCACAAGTGCATGACCACAGAGCTGAGATGCCTCCCCTAGCTGCCCTCCAGGCTTTGCTTTACTCTCGCTAGTTCTCTGTGTCTGACATCCTGGGTGCCAGGCTGTGGCAATGAGAAAATGAAACCCCCTCTCAGCCAACACAGGTCTTGGCCTGGCGAGCTGGGGGCACCTTTGTGCAAAGAATAAGATGCCCTTTTCTCTGGGTGGGTCAGCGTCTTGCCAGGGCACATGGGACTCCAACCCACGCGATCCTTGGCTGTGATGAGATCTGAAATTAAAAGTGTACCACCCTCCAAGGGAGGCCCCACTCCCCAGGGCTTCAGGCTGAAAAGGCAGACCCTAGTGGTAAAGAGAAAAGGCTTTGGATTCCAACAGCCCTGAGTTCAAATTCCACCTCAACTTCTTAGCCACTATGTGACTTTGAGCAAGTGACCGCACCTCTCTGAGCCTCAGTTTCAACATTTGGAAAATGGGAGAAATGCCCACCTCCCCCAAAGAACTGTGGTGAAATGTGAACTTGGACCACTTTGAAGCTGGTAGAGTTCGCACTGGATGGATGAGAGAGCCTGCAGGGCAATCTGCCCATGACGGGGAGGGTGTGGTTGGGAAGGAGGGGGAGGATGCCTCTGCAGCCTTGCTTTGCCCCGTGACCCACTCTCAAGGGCCACAGCCCAGCGAGCACTGCCCTGGCCCAAGAGGCCTGCGGCTGGGCGCCAGCCAAGCATGGCCACCACTCCATGTCGGTCCCAGATGAATTTGCTTAAGGGCAGGAGGGTCTGGCATCTTGCAGGTGGTTTCTGGGATGAGAGAATGACCAATGAGGCATTCCCTGTGAACAGCTCAGAGCTGAGAACACTCGTGTTTGAATCCTGATGCTCTGAACCCCAAGCCAGATGAGCCTGGCAGGCCATGGCCCTCCATGGGGCGTCACCTACTCTGCTGTAAGGACTCCCAGAGACCTGTGGACGAGGCCCAGTCTGTGCCCGGCACAGGCCATGTGCTTGATGAATGAGTCCCAATCACGTCTGCCTCCTCATCTCATAAACGCCTCTCCAGCCAACAACCACCAAGCAGCCCTCAGCTTCCCTCCCTCACACATTTACATCCAACCCATGAGTAAATCCTGTTCTCCCCACCTCCAACAAGGTCCTGCATCCAACCACCTATCACAGCCTCCATCAATGCTACCATGGAGCCAGGTACCAGAATCACCTGTCACCTGGACGATTACAACAGCTCCCAGCAGGCACCATGTGTGCACTCTCACCAGCCTTAGACAGACCTGTCCAAGAGAACTTTCCGTGATGGTAGAAATGCTTTATATCTGTGCTGGCTAATGAGTGCGTGAAATGTGGCTACTGTGATGGAGGGACTGAATTTTTGGCTTTATTCCTTTCCAATTAATTTAAATATGTATGGCCACACATGGCTAGTGGCTATCAGATTGGAGGTTCAGACTATTCTCCATCCAGCAGCCGAGGGAAGCTTTTTAAAGCCAAAGTCAGATTGCATCTCTCCTCTGCTCAAAACCCTCCAAATGCTCCACTGTCATGAAGAAGAAAATCCAAAGCCCTGACAATTGCCTGCAAGATCTTCCATGATCTGCCTGCCTCCACTGCCTCCAACCTTAGCACCTGTCACCCTCTTCCTCACTCACTCTGTTCCAGCCCCATTGGCTTCCTTGCAGTTGCTTAAACCTGCCAATCCCATAGCTGCCACAGGGCCTTTGCATGTGCTGTTTCTGCCCACCACACACACACACACACACACACACACTCTCTTCCTCTAAATATCTTCACAGCTGGTTCCCTTAAGTCAAGACTCTGTACACATCTTCCCTGATCTCACGAAATGACACCTGAGTCCCCTGTGCCTCACTGCCCCCTGCCCTGTTTCTTCAAAACACCTATGACCACCTAAAATATTACGTATTTGTTTACATGTTTATTTCTTCTTTCCTTACCAGAATGTAAGAGTCATGAAAACAGAAACTTTGGCTATCACATTCACAGCTGTATCTCCTGTGCCTGGCACAGCCCTGGCCAGGCACACAGCAGGCCCTTGATAAAGACTAATGGAAGAATCATGACTAAGTAACCTGGCGCGCAGTATGTGCTCAGTAAACGACTGCTATTGCTGTGGTAATAATAAACTGTCATCGTTATTCTTGCCTCAAACCCAGCCAGGCCATGTCAGGGCCTGGTGTCACATCGCTTGGTCCGCTCAGCCAGGCCTGGTGTTCGCTTTAAAAAAACTAACAAAGGAAAGACACCCTCTACTCTGCCCGCGTTCCCTGCCTGTGGGTGCCAAGAAGCTGGCAGCCCCACACAGAAGAAAGAAGTCCTGGGCAGCAGGGCAGCAAGGGGGACCTGTAGGCCCGGTTGCCAAGCAACCCCACCCCATCACTCACAAACATCGGCAAGCGGGTTCCACTGGGAAGGGCTGTGTGTTTACACGGCCGTCTTATCTGCAGGCCTGACCGCCAGTATTTGTGCCTTGCTTTTGAAAGGACAAAGTACCCTGGGGAGTACGCTGAAGGGGACCAGCGTCACGGCCCACAGGCCACGTGTCTGCAGCAGGGAAGGAAGGAGAGTTCAGGCTGCTGAGAACCTACTGTGTGCAGCCCACTCTCAACACTCTCTGGACCACCCCTGTGGTGTCGGGGGTTGAAAGTGCAAGAAAGATCTTTCTGGGGCATCTGGCACACTGAGAAGAGTCCAGCAAATATTAACAGCTGTGGTGGTTATTACTTATATTCTTGCGGGACACATTCACAATCTTCACTGCAGCCTGCCTGGCTGGGCCCGTTTCCTCCACTACCACCTCATTCCGGGTCTTTCTCTCTGCCCTGCACTCACTCAAATCCAGGCTTTCCCATCACGGCACTGCTGACATCTGGGGCCAGGTCCTGCTCCGCGCTGGGGGCTGTCCTGTGCACTGTATGGTGTTGAGTGGAAGCCCTGGCCTCTCTACCCAGCTGGTAGGAATGGAGGATGGAGGTTCCTCAAAAAATAAGAAACAGAACTACCACAGGATCCAGCAATCCTACTTCTGGGTAATTATATCCCAAAGAACTGAAAACAGGGTCTCATCGATGTTCACAGCAGCATCATTCACAATAACCAACAGGCAGAAGCAACCCAAGTATCCATCAACAGATGAAGGGGTAAAGAAAATGTATACTCACACAGTGGAATATTATTCAGCCCTAAAAAGGAAGGCAATTCTGACACATGCTACAACAGAGATGAACCTTTGGGGGCATTAAGTGAAATACACCAGTCACAAAAGTACTAATATTGTATGATTCCACTTATATGAGATACCTAAAGGAGTCAAGTTCATAGAGACAGAGTGTGGATTAGGGCTAACCAGGGACTGCTTCCCTCAGCAACCCGGGCTGGACGCCTCTGTCCTGTTCTCCCACTCTACTCCACGTGAGGTTGTCCTTGCTCCACCCACAAGTCCCAGCTCAGAAGGAACTTCCTGGGGGGCTGCTCACCCCAGTGTGCAAAGCAGAGCCCACACAATCCAAGGCCTAGAAAGTTCCCTGAGTTTTAACACAATAAGGATTATTCAGAAAGATGACTGGGATCTCCCAGGGATAAAAAGAAAAGTTAAAGATGAAAAAAAGTCTAGAAGAATATACCCCCAATGTTAACTGTGCTATCTCTGGGTGGTGGGATCCAAATATTTCTGTGTTTTGCTTTATCTGCTATAAACAAGTATTTCACATGCTTGGGGTTTTTTTTTTTGCTATAAAAGTTAAGTTAAAAATAAAAGGAATAAAGACATTTCACTCACAAAGAAAAAAGCTAATATTCAAGGTATTATTATTAAGAATCCAGTGAAGTAACTAACAGGGTGTTGGCACTAAAACATCATCTCCAGGGACTGAGAATATTCTCTTGGGGGAATCAGCAATGAAGAGAGTAGGGATTCAGTTCTTTCAGGATCTTAGACCTTTTAAGACCATACTGAACTCTGAGCCATCTTGGGTGCTGTTCCTTCTGCCCACACAGTATTCCATCCATGCTTCACCTAACAAGCCCCTGACATCCTTCAAGCCTCAGGTTAACCATCATTCTTCCTGGAAGCCCTCCCTGACCATACCTACCCAGAACAGACACTTCCCCACCTTTAAAAACTTCGTATGTGTGTTTCTTTTTGTTTTGTTTTGTTTTTAAATACTTGCTGTTTTTCTGCCTTAAAAAAAATTTTTTTTTGGGGGGGGGTTATTCAATTAATTAATTAATTAGTGGAGGTACTGGGGATTGAACCCAGGACTTCGTGCTTAGCATGCATCACCTCTACCACTGAGCTATACCCTCCTCTGCCCTCCAAAACCTTTTTTATTTTAAAATCACTTTAGGGTTACAGAAATGTTGCAAAGATAGTACAGAGAATTCCCATGAGTTCTGGTATAACTCTCACCTGATTTCCCCTAATGGTAACACCTTCATAACCAGGGGACATTCATCACAACAAAGAAGCCAGTGCTGGTGCATGACTATTAGTTAACATTGGAGAAACCCAAACTGGTGTCTCATTATTTCTCTGTGGTAAAATATATATAACATAAAATTGATGATTTTAACCATTTTTAAGTGTGCACTTCAGTAGCATTAAATACAGGCACATTGTTGTGCAACCATCACCACCAACCGTCTCTAGAATTTTCTCACTTTCCCAACTGAAACTCTGTCCCCATTAGACATTAACTCCCTACTCACCATCCCCCAGACCCAGGGTAACCACTATCCTACCTTCGGTCTCTGACTGCAAATCAAAACCACACCAAGATGCCGCTTCACACCCATTAGGGGGGCTATTATCAAAATAACACCCATGGGCCTGGAGGGAAGAACCAGGAAAGCAGCCCTTCTTTCAACCCTGACCCACATCAGAATGGCCTTCTTGATTTCACGTTTCTTGCCTCTTAATTTTTGGGTTTCTTCCCTACTACCAGTTTTATTTACTCATACATGGAAAGTTCCAGCAAAGGCCCAAGGTGTGTTCCAAGGAGGCAACACAGCCCCACTGCACATGCACTGGAATTGGAGGAGCTCTGCCACTGGAAGCTGTGTGACCTTGGGTAAGTGGCTTCACCCCTCTGAGGCTCAGTCTCAGCAATGTGGGGCAGAAGGAATCGTGGGCGCTGCCAGGGATGCTGGGCTCCTTAAATGAAATAGTGGCTGTGGGGGCACCTAGAGCAAAGTCAGGCATGTGCAGCTCTGCAGAAACCTGGGAGGAATTAGAACGTGTGGACAAGACAGAGGCAAAGGCTGGGTGCTTCTGGCAGGGGGTGGGGAAGATGAAACACACCTGCCCAGGTAACACACCTGACACGCTGCCTGTAATGGCCCCGTGAGCCACAGAAGGGCCCAGGCTCTGGCTCCCCACTCCATACCCTCCCCACCCACTTCCTGACTGGGAAGCCCTTTCCATGTGGGTGGCCTGGGGCCTGCAGGTTCCATTCAGATCTGCCTGGGACCCCTGCCCCAGGAGGCCTGGCAGTGGCGTCAGCAAGCCTGTGGGGTCAACATCTCCCTGCGTCCTGCCCCCAGGATGTGGTTCTGCTCCCCAAAGGTAAGTCAAGAAGGAGACCTGTTCCTACCTGAGCCCAGGGACACCTTGATTTCCCCAGAGCCACGGCGACCACTCTGGAGAAAAAGGAATGGGCATTTTTTTCCAAGTTGTTCCACCATGTTTCCCATCCCTGAATGATGCCTGCTGCTTATTATAACTATGACAACATCGGAAATATTTCTTGTGGATTTCCACAAGGGGGGAAATGACAGGCTTTCTTTTCCCTCTGGCTTTGCACTGGGTGCTGCAGACCTGAGACGAAGTCTTTAGGTGTGGGACGGTTCCCTGGGCTGGGAGGTGTGAATGCAGGGGTGAGGCATCAAGGGAATGGGTGCCCCTCCCACTGCAGGAGTGTGCTGAAAGGGGCCTGCCACAGACCCAGGAAGGGCTGGGCATCCCTGGGCGCTTCAGCCTAATGCCACCTGCTGCCGAGACTTCAATCTGCTGAGGATTTGTGGGCAGACGTGTATTTTTAAATTGCTATCATTTCCTGAGTGCCCACTAGCTGTAAGCAAGCTCTGCTTGTGCCAAGTGCACTATGTTTTGGTTGGGCCTCACAGAGTCTTGCTAGATGTTACAATGATCTCTGTTCTACAACCAAGGAACTGTGGTCCAGAGAAGAATAAAGTGGCCTGACGAGGGACACATGGCCAGTGAAGCAGCCACAGGAAGAAAGACACCTGTTGATGCTGGTGATTGAAGAAAATGAGACAGTGCAGTGACATCCTGAGTCAGAAAGTAGAAATTTGGAGGTAGGGTACAAGATGAATTAGACTATATGGAGATATTTGCCAATTTGGGATTCTGCAAATGTCCCAAGGTCCTGGTAGTGGCTTCCTGGAAGGGTGTTGTGATGGATTCCTCAGCTGTATCTGGGCTCAGTGGGAAAGAGTGGTGATTGATTATTGGTGTCTGCCTGGGCACAGTTGTGGGAGGCAGTAGAACAGATGCCACACTGATCATCCCTTGCCGACTGTTCATCCTCCTGATGCTAGATATTTCTCTGAATCTTCCTGCTCCTTAGTGTCCGCTGGCATAAAATAAGCTCTGATACAGAATAGGTAGAAATACTTTTTGAAGAGGTGGATATTTTCAATATTAAACTCACACCTGGCATTTCAGAGGTAAATTCAATTCTTAACAGGAAAGGTATTTCCATGCAGTGCACACTTACTAGGCACCCACTGGGTTCAGGGGGGTGGTGGTCTCTACTCTCACTGTGCTTAGCAAGGAAGACAAAGAATTAACTTTGCAATTAAATATAGTTGCTCTAAATGCCTAGGAAAGTACAGGCGGCCACGTCATGCCTGCTGGTGGAGCAGCCCCTGCCTACCTGGTGAGGAGTTGATTCTGCCATGGAAAATTACCTTTCTGTCCACAACCCCCCTAGGAACACTCACACATTGGCTCTGGCGCCCAGAGGGGGTTGCTCGCTAAGGAATGTGGGCACGAGACAGAAAGGGGACCTTGGGAGGCAGCAGCACACGAAGCTGAGGGTGGTCCCTCCGCCAGCGATTTGTCTATCTTTGCTAATTAAAAGCTCATGCCTCGTTCTTTGATTTTTCCACCCCAAAGAGGAATCTTGGCCACACTGCCTATAGCTTTTGGCAGGGGGCAGAGGCACAGGAAAGAGAAAAGGCAAACGGCATCTCGCAGGGCTGAGAGGGAAGGTGTGTTTAAAGCCGGTGGAGCGTGTCCAGCTTTTATCTCTAGGCTGTACTTAGAGGTCTCGCTCCCTCCTTGGCCTGAACAACCTCACCCACCACCGTGGGGGGAGCCACAGCATGTCACAGTCGCCTCCCCTGTCTGAGGCTGGCACTGGGACCGACAGCGAGGTTTGTTGGGAATATACGTTCTTCATCAGAGGAGTCTTAGACAATCAACCTTTCTGGCGCAAGGAGGAGGAAGGCTTCTCTGAGGCCAGCGCTTCCCCCATTGCAAACAGCTGAACCCAGCCTGCCCGGCCTGGCTTTCAACTTTATTGCTTTTGCAAATATGGTCCTGGGTCCTATTTCCCACATGCCTGCAGCCAAGTCCGGCCAGCCTTCTGGAGGCATGGCCCACTCCAGGGCCAGAGACCAGGACATGGAGGAAGCTGTCCTCTCCCACTTCCCAGAAAAGCAGTTGGGGGCTGGTGGGGGAGGGTCTGGGAAAGGAGCAGGCACCATCAGGATGGACTAAACTGAGGAGCGACTTTCAGGAACTGAGGGAGCCCAGGTCCTGGGTGCTGGGACCAAGCGGCCAAGGAGCCCATCTTGATAAAATGTGCCAATGGAATGCCTGTTGATGTCAGTCTCCCCTCTGGAATGGACTGGCAGCTCCACAAGGAAAGGGACTTCATCACCCCCAGTGTCTGGAGGGAAACAAAGAGCAAGGTTGGAAGGAGGGGGCCTGGTTCCTCCTAGTAGGGCTGGTCCATCATGGTCAGCAACACAATGGCTTCCCAAAGATGCCCACATCCTAATCCCCAGAACCTGTGAACGTGTGACCTGACCTGGTGAAAAGGACTTTGCAGATATGATTGCGTTAGGAGCCTTGAAGTGGGGAGACGGTCCTGGGGTATCCAGGTGGCCCCATGTCATCCCAGCGTCCTTATAAGAGAGAGGCAGTGGAGGAGATGGGACGACAGAAGCAGAGGTCGGAGTAATGCCACCACGAGCTGAGGGATGTGGGCAGGCTGTAGAAACTGGAGAAGGAAAGGGAACAGATTCTCCCCTGGGGCCTCCAGAAGGAATGCAGCCCTGTTGACACCTTGATTTTAGCCTGGGGGACCCATTTTGGACTTCTGACTTCCAGAACTATAAGATGACAAATTTATGTGGTCACAGAGTTTATGGGAATTTGTCACAGCAGCCAAAGGAAAGTAACACACCCATGTAGGACACTACTGGGACCTCCAGCCAGCGACGATCAGCCCCACTGATCCCACAGCCACGATGTGCAGACAGTACTAACGGCCACCGAGTCCTGTTTCCTCCTACTTCTGGGTATGTAAAGGATGAAGATTCCTGCTCCCTGCAGCCAAGCCATGGCTACATGACAGGTTCTGGCAGAACATGTGAGAGAAGGGACATGAGTCACTTCTAAGGCCAAACAACTCAGCAGTGCTGAGCGCCTCAGTGTTCCTGGCCCCTGAGAACCCTGGTGTGGAGGGGACACATCACCAGATGGAGGAACCTCCACCAGCCTGGCCCCTCCTCGTGCAGAGCAGGGTCCCTGCTGATGCTCCATGGACATGTCAACTGAGCCAGAAGAAACTCTTAAGCCCCTGGGATTGGGGAGTCTTGTTACGAAGCACAATCTTGCCCATCCTGATGAAGCATGTGGGAGCCCAACTACGTAAGCAGCAGCTGTCACCCCCATGCATGTGTCCACTCAAGGGCTCTCAGCCACCTTTGGAAACCTTGCCACAGACCCTTGCAATGTCCCCAGGGTCCGCTCGACAACTTCCACCTGGGACAGGGGAAATCCGCCTTAGTCATCAAAGATCACGAAGCGAAATCACTTCTTCCAGACTGTGTGGAGGGAAAGGGGAAGACGGAGCAGCTTCCCGTGCGTCCCACGCGTGTCCCACATGTGCCTTTGAGGTGCATACCCGCCAGCCACCCACCGACACGCCCACTGCGGCTCAGTCCTTGTGCCTCCTTCCTCGGGACCCATAAATGTCTTCCTGTTTCTCTGTTTCTCTACCAGGCCCTCTGCCATGTCTGTGGCTGGGATTCTAGGAAGTCAGTGGATATTTTCAGAGCTTTATTGTCCCATTTGTCACTTGCTAATTAGCTCGGAGTGACTAATCAGAAAACAGTGGCGAGGCAGAGAAAACACTCCCATTTTTTTGGTGTTTGGTTGCCCGTAGTTACTGAGAACCTTGGAGCTGGGGTGGGAGGGTGTACAAAATGGGGGTGGGATTTTCTTTGTCCTCCCCTGGGCAGACGTGGAGAACCTTGGAGGCTGTCATCAGGGAAAAAGCGGCAGCTTCACATAAAAATGACAGTGTTGTGGTCACCAGTGGGCAAAGCCAGGGTCTCTGGAGCCCCTGACCTCAGCCTTTCAGTAATTTCTACCTCTGAGCAGACGAGCCACGAAAGCACAAATAGCCCCACTGAGTTCTGACCTCTCCTAGCACCGGAGGCCATGTGACTGGGCCACGCCAGGTGGGAAGACACGAGCCTACACGGTCCTGCTGGTGCCGAGGGTCCAGAGCAGGCTGGGGGTGGGGGGAGGGGAACAAGCGTCCCGGCCTCCTCAAAGCTAGGGGACTAGCCTGTACCAGCTGCCCTCTCCCAGCCAGGCTCCTGGCCACATGCACACCTGTCACACAAGGTCCCCATCTCACCTCCTCCCCGAGGTTGCCATCTTTATTCTCCCATTTCACAGACCCGATCACTGAGGCCCAGAAAGTGTGCATGACTAGCCCCAGGTCACACAACGAGTAACTGGGTGTCAAATCCAAGTCTCTGTGTCCACATGTGTGTGAGAACAAGAGGACGGAGGACTGACGGGCATGTGCCGGGTGCCCGGCGTGCATCGTCTCCAGCCTACAATACATCACACACAAGCGTGCAACACGTCTGTATGTGCACGTGCGTGCACAGATTTAAACACACACAGGCACAAAGACGTGTACACACTTGTGAATGCACACAAATGTGCACACATGCATACGCACATACAATGGTCACACAGGCACAGATTCACATGTGCATGCACACACAAGCACTCGCATATGGACACACACGGTTTCTCAACACGCAGGGGAGGAGGACAGACAGCATCCTGTGCCCTGCTCTCAAGCCACCAGGTTTAGCAAAGGCCAGGCCTTGCCGCCTCTGACCCTCGGGCAATTTCATCACTGATGGTGAAAGACACCAGATAAACAAAGAGGACTCAGGCCTGCATCTCAGGGCCATTTCCTCAACACCCTGCCAAACACAGACACACACACAGACACAGACACACCCCCCCCCACAAAACCCAGCCCTGAAAGACCCCCATGTGGGACAGTTTTCCAGGGGGCACGCAGCAGACCAGGGCTGGCAGGGAAAAGAGGGTGGAATCCGCCTGAGAATTTCCCAAGGCCCTCAGCACTGCTCTTGACCTCGTGGGTAATAAAAGTCCGATGAAGAAAGAGCAGATGAAACAAATGGCCCCATGTTTGCAAGGCTGGCATTTTCCAGGGTAAAGTTCTGACTCTCAAATGAGTTACCAGCTCAGCCAGGTTAATCATTGCCCATGAAGTACAAATGGCGCCCTGGTCCCTCAGGCTGGTCCCCCCCCCCACCAGTGCTACTGCAGGTCAAGCAAGTCAGGAACCAGGTGGAGGGGTTAGGGAGTCCGCCCTCCCAGCCCTGCATTTCCAGCTCCAAGGGTCTGGTTTATTGATTTGAATAAGCCAGTGACCAATCAACCCAAGAATCCTCGTCACTGATCACCTACTATGCACCCAGCCTTGGGCTATGCCATTGAGGCCAACAGTAAAATAGAGTTAACAGCTGAGCACTGAGGCCCATGTGGACAGACAACCTGGGTTCAAATCCCAGGGCTGACAGTTCAGCTCTGATACCAGCCGGTTCTTAATCTGTGAAGTGGGTTGCTATGAGAATGTATGGGACAGCGTGTGTGAAATTGGGGTTTTCAATCATGGGCATTTGACCACGTCTGGAGACATTTTGGGTTGTCACATTTGGGAACGGGTACTACTGGCACCTCGTGGATCTAGGCCAGGGATGCTGTGAAACCTCCCGTGCACAGGACGGTCCCTGCACAGAGAGCGATCCGGCCTCATGTGTCCAGTGCCGGGTGCGAAGGATGTAATACAATGCCTGGCCCCATGTAAGTCCTTGATGAACTTGAGCTGCGATTACTATCTCAGAATTGTCCCAGGGGCCCTACAGCATGACATTATTGTCGCCATGATGCAGAGAAGGAAGCTGGGCTAGGAGAGGCTGAGACTTACTCTGATGACAAAAGAGCAGACATGAATGGGCCGTAGGCTCCACCTGCATTCCTGTCCCCCACAGCTCTTGGCGTTGGGGCACAAGCCGGCCCCGGGCCTGGGGCCCCACTGCCCATGAAAATGTCACCCCACCCTCACTGCCCCAGAATCGCATGTCAGCCTCTCTGCTGCACACCCCTTCCTATGGCTCCGCAAAGGGAAGAGGGGTCATTTCTGGAACTGTGTTCTTGGGCGCCGGAATGGACGAACACTGCATCTGGACCTTGCAGACAGCTCAGAGCAGACATTCCTTCCTCCTCCTCCCCCTTCTCCCCGTCTCCCACCTGCTGCCCCACCTTTTGCCTGAGAGGGGCCAGGTTTGGCTCGGCTGCCCAGCTCCCGTGTACCCACATCTCAGCACCTATCACCCTGTATTGTGACGGAATGCGTGCTGGTCTTCATCCAACACCATGAGGGCAGGAACTCCAGGAGCAGAGAGCCTTGCCAAGTGCCCCCCACCCCCGACAGCCCTGTGTCCGGAGCAACACTGCACTTCCAATAGAACTTCCCACAGTGGTGGAAACAATCTGTTTCTGCCCTGTCTAGTGTGGGAGCCAGTACCCCCACGTGGCTGAGGAGCATGTGAAATGTGGCTTGTGCACCTGGAGAATTGAATTTTTCTTTCTGTTTAATTTTAATTCAATGTGAATAGCCACACGTGGCTTGTGGCTACCATATTGGAAGCGCAGGACTCCAACAACGCCTGGCGCATGGTAGGTGCCCAGCACCCGCTGTTCAGTGAATGAATGAATGGTGTTCATTATTCTCCTTTATTGCCCTACATTCCGACTGTCTGATGGCACTCCTCTTCAGTGGGCTGAGAGCACCCTGAGGGCAGGATACAGCTAGGTCCTGCTCGGCCCTATATTTGCAATGTTTTACATGGTTCCTGGGACCTCAATAAATACTCGTTGAAGGAAAGATCTGCAACTCAGTCCCTCTTTCCCTTCCCCACCAAGCAGAAGGAAAACTGTGATGAAAAGGAAGGCAGTCCCACTGGGCTGGTTTCTGAATGTCTTTCCAGCCCATTTCCTCCTTCTCACTAAAGTGACCGTCTGCCCCCTGCATCCTGGTATATCACCTGTGAGCTTTGACTGCCAGCGAGCGAGCATCCTTTCTTGCATGCCCTTCCGTCTCCCCTTGATGCCATAGAAGAAGCAGGGCAAGTCTGTTTGCTCTAGACTCAGAGGAAAGGATGAGGACTCCTCTCTCCCAAAGGCTGCTGTTCCCTGACTCCCTGCTCAGGCAGCAGGGGGCCCCAGGAAGTTTCAAGAAACATTATAACTCATAAGAATAAGGATGGATGTGAGATTCTATTATAAGTCAAATGCCTTTCATCTCTGACTGTTGGCTGTGATGCTCTCCGACGCTGTTATTCATGGCGAGCATTGTCTGTGTTTCCTACTTCCTTCCAATGTAGGTCACGGTGGATTCTCCATGCGTTCACTAGGTATGCCTCCAGGGAGGGGGGGTGGCACTGCTTGAAGCAAATTTAGGAATTCTCTTAAGGGCACGTAGGGACCCTGTGCTCTCTTGTTCAGCTGACACCCAGACTTGCAACTGCGTGTGGAAATCCTATGCAAAGATCCTGGGGCATATGGGAGGCGGGGCAGGCAGGCAAGGTGGTTTCTGTGCCCAAGAAAATTGGGCAGGTGGACTTCGAAAGCCATCATCACATGGAAACGATGCCAAGGAAGGGTCAGTGTCCAGAATAAAAGCGGAAGAGTCAAGTGGTAACTGGCCCTCCTTTGTGGTGAGTGTCTTACTAACTGTGTGACCTGGAGCAAGTCTCTTCTCTTCTATGAGCCTCACATTTCCAGCTGTAAACGGGGGACAATGCCAGAACCTGCCTCACGGAATGGTATGGATCGAATGCATTCTCAGAAGCAGAGTGCTGAGCACGGGGCCCAGCACAGAAGCAGCATTCAGTAAATGTATGTCATCATTGATGCGGACGTGTCGGCCAGACTCTCTAACCATACAACATAAGCACCGTACTACAGAACCTAAGCTTCTGCTCCTCCGTTCTGAGCAGCACTGTGCGTGGACACCTGCCAGGCACCGCGCTAGGTGTTGGCCCCACAGAGATGGGTCAGACTCTGCACCTGTTCTCAGGTAGCGGGACATTTGCTGGGATGATGGACACGCTGAATCCAACAGCGTGGTGCATGTGACAAGCGGATCTCACGAGGATAAAACTGGCCAAGGGGCCCAGTGGAGGAAGGACTGGGTCTGGGCAGGCCTGGGAAGTTTCACACCCATATGAACTGGGCCCGGAAAGAGGAAAGAAAGGGGATCCCTGGCCGTGGGCCTGGCATCTTCAAAGATCTAGAAGTGCACAAGATCATGGGCTCTTTGGGCAACAGCAAAAGGTTGTTTGTGGCCGGGGCAGAGGGTGCTTGGTAAGGAACTGGCAGGAGATGAAAATGAAAAGATTGAGTTTGGGCCAAATTCAGCCTCCTCTGCCAGGAAAACAAGGAGCTGGACTTTGTCCTGCGGATGACAGAAGGGTTTTAAGTACCACTCATAGTTACTCAACTCAGGGGACTGGGAGCAGGCCCCACCCCCCGACACACGCAGACACATAATACTCCACACACATACACCCCCTCCACACACACACACACACACACACACACACACAGGCCTGGCTCCTCGCACTGGACCCAGGGCAGAAATAGGAGCCCCTAGGCTCCAAGATTTTGCAAAGAAGATGTGTTCAGAGAACCATGGAGAGGCCTGGGAGGCCAGTTTCAGGCTGTTTGGAGGAGGAAGTGTTTATAAACAAGAGGTTTCCTGCACACACACACACACGTGCACATGCACATGTATACACATGTGTACCCCTTGAGGACAGAACAGCTCTCATGGGTAATTCTTTCAACATGATGCCTTTGCAGGTCAAACTGACCACACGTAGCACCAGAGACTTTACACCAAAAAATCTAGTATTTTTCACTTTTACAATTTCTAGCCTGGTCCTCATTAAAAATAAAACAACAAAAAACTTCCTCTCCTACCCATCACCCACATTTAAAAGAAAAGTGTGGAACTGTCTCCACGAATTCAGAGCCACGGTGCATGAGATGAAGCAATCAGTGGACCCCACAAAGGATGGAATAACGTGGGGAGGGGCACTTCACTCTGTTGACCCCACAATTGGTCTTTCCTTTCCTCTTTCTCCTGAGCGACAGACTGTTCTCAAAGGAGAATGGTTACCTCGAGGAGGCTTATTCACAATGAAGATTTCTTGTGGCAGGTGGGTGCAAATAAAAGTATGCGCGAGGTCCTTAAAATAGTTGCATTCTCCTTAGTAGGATAAACCTCTTTCCCTGCAACGTGGTTCACACCAGCAGTTAGCTCAGGAAAGCCTTTTGTTTAGAGAAACAGTAGAAGTTGAAATGGAAGGGACTTCAGGGGTCACAGATGGACTAGAAGGAGTCAGTGTTTAAAAAAATGAATTCAAAGTTAGTTTTTTCCTGGGGAGGAGAGACTACCCGAGCCACACAAGGATTTACCTTTGTCCCAGAGGCTGACACTCCACCTTTGCTCAGCCTGATAGAGAAGCCAGGCGTTCCTCTCAGACAGCAGCTTGTTTTATCCTTGCTGTAACTCAAGATGGGGAAACGGAGGCAGTAAAGTGACTTGCCCTAGGTCACAGAGCGAAAGCCAGGATTTGAACCCAGACCATCCGGCTCTAAGTGTCAGACTCCTATCCCAGGATCCTGACCTCCCTCTCCACACATTCAACTCTACTGCTCTGCTGGGACAAGGCAGGGCCACATGCACACTTAGCAGGGCCCAGGAGGACAGTGGCAGAGTCCTGAGTGGCTCTGAACTTTGATGTGGGGATGGCTGGCCAACGCAATGTCTTAGCAATAAGCGGCAACCTATGGGGGTCGATGTGCTTTTTCCAAATGATCTTCTGGGACCAACAAGAAGGACTCTCTGGCTGTTGTGTGGCCTTGGCTGTGATGGGGTGGGGGCATCATTAGGCTCAGCGCAAGGAGGGCCACGGAGCTTGGCCACAAGTGCCACTCTGTGCCATCTCAGGAGCCATACTGTCTTCAGATTCCCCAAACCTGACCCAGCCCCCCTATCAGATGGGTACACTGAGGCACAGAGAAGTGAAGCAACTTTTCCAAAGCTACACAGCAAGCACTAGGCAGAACCTGGCATGTCATATAGGTCCCATGATACCTCTGCCCTTCCCACCTCACTGATTTCAAGTCAGTGGAGGTCAGAAGGATGCTCTTTGGAATGGACCCCTGAACTTCCCTTTCACTAGGCCTAGGACAGAAAATCCACAACCCCGCCAAAGAGCCAGGTCAAAAGTCAACTGATGCATTCTGCCCCGTTGTAAAATGTTCCTCCTCTCTGCTCTGGCAGGTTGGGTTGGTGTTATGGACTGAATGTTTGTGTCCCCAAAACTCCTAAACCCCATTGTGGTCTTGGGAAGTGGGACCTTTGGGAGGTAACTGGGCTTAGATGAGGTCACAAGGGTGGGACCCCCATGATGGGATTAGTGTCCTTATGTGAAGAGGAAGAGACCAGAGCTTACTTTCTCAGCGTGTGAGGACATGTGGAGGAGGTGACCATCTGCACACCAGGAAGAGGGCTCTCACAGGAGCTGAGCATGCTGGCCCCCCGACTGCAGACTTCCAGCCTCCAGACTGTGAGATATAAACGCCTGCTGAGAAGGCCCCTCGGTCTATGTGGTATTTTGCCATGGTGGCCTGAGCTGACTGAGACAGATGGAGAATCTTACCCTCAGACTAAGGCCCAGAAAACCACGCTCATCCACTCCACGCTCCCAAATACAGAGTAATTTTACCTGCTTCTCAAGACCAGAACCCCAAGCTGGGAAACTCCCATGCCCAGTGCCTCACAGGGCCCCGGGCATCCAGGTGGGGCTCAGAAACACTTGCTGAACAAACAGATCTAAGCCCTGTTTGGGCATCTGCAGTTACTGCCTGGCCCCCAACGTGACCCCCATTCACAGGTGAAAGCCTATCTCTGCCTTCACGGAGCTCCCGGCCCAGAAGACAGCAACTTTAGAATCAGCCAGCACCAGCCTCCTTGAAGATGAAGAATGAGACACCCGGAAGTTTCGCATCGCAGCTTCTATCTCCTCACAGCCAACACGTGCACAGGAATCTCAGGTAAGGCTGTCTGCTTCTGCGCTGTGTTTAAGTGAGAAACAACCTTCACATCCATTGACGGGGTGGGGTGGGGGGAGGAAAGACCGTTTTATGGAATCTGATGTAGCAACCGAACAGAACGAGGAAGGTCTACAACTCTCAGAACCAGTGGTTGGGTGATGAACCCCAAATAAGCCAATTAAAGGAGGGAATCATAAAATGGAATAGACATTTTATTTTTATTGGAGATAAACGAAGTGGATGTTTGTTCTCCGTCTTCCGCGGCAGGGACACAGTCCTGTCCTTGAAGACGGCCCCACCCCAGAAGTCTCCACCGTCTTTCTCATGTAAACCTCAAGCAACATGCAATGGACAATTTGCAATTGATTCGTGTTTCTCTAAAGACCTTCACAGGCCATCTGGTTACTATAGCTTTTCTTCGCTCCTTTAAGATTCTCTCACCCACAACAGCTATTGTTTCACTCGCCTGAGACGTTCTTAAGCATTCCATTTGGTTTTCATAAAAACAACCAGTCTCTCTTCACACTCGTATTTCATAAGTTTATGTGATCTTCAAGTAAATTGTGTAATTACAGTAACAACTACAACCAGTATAATCAGGTTTGGGAACAAACACACCGGTTCTTGGAAACACACAACACAACACAACACAACTCACCAGGAGACAAGCACAGGGGTTTCCTGGAGCAACCTAGTGGCCCGTGCATCAGCTATCATGACTTGCAGAGGGAGTGGACAGGCGGGTGTCGTTTTCCCAGCCAATCTGTTAAATAAGTCTTCTGCCATTTAAAGTGAGAGGTGTGAGTCCAGTCAGCACAATGTACATGGCTCTTCTGAACTTAATGGACACATCCCCAAAAAGTCTCAGTAAGAAAAAAGGCATATTGCAGAAAGTTACATACACTCTGATTCCTTTTATGTTTATATACCTTCTGTAGAACCATCTGTTTAAATGTAAATATACAGAAAAAAGACTAGAAGGATGGGATGTGGGGAAGGAACGAGATTGGGGAAGAGGAAGAGGAAGTACACTCTTCTGTAAGGCATTGTCTTTTGCAAGAAGAATATATGTATAGATAAAGTATATAATTAATTTCTATTTTTTTAATCAACAAGATTTAACAGAAGAGTACAGCACATGAAACAAATAAACCCAGATCCGTATGCAGCTTAAAAAAATTAAAACGACACTCAGAATAAGAAACATTTTACTGGCTTCAAAGAAATAGCTGTCTGGCTCTGAGCCAGGGAGAGCAGGTTAATGGTGTGGGCAAAGGCAACCATGGGTCTTCAATGGGCAGGACCTAAGAACAGTCGGCAGATTCATCAAACCAGCACGTTCTGATCAGAAATAAGGTGCCACACGACCAACTGCTCTCGGCCCCTGATTTTGTTCCTCTCTTTAGCTGGATGTGCAGTACAAGGAGCAGCAAGCACTCCAAGGGAGCTTTCAAGTTGGCTGAGATGATTCTGCAAATTAGACAACTCCTTTCAGTCTCATTCACTGCAAACGTGTTTCCATCACTCATTCCCCTGTGATCTGTGGGTCCTGTGTACACGTGAGGCCAGGTGCTCGGAGCTGGAGACTGGCTGTGAACTTGGAGACAGTGTCCCACCCAGCACATAGAAACACAAAACCAGTGGACACACTATTTCACGTGAATTGTGTTTGTGCTATAAAGCCCATAAAGAGGATTACCTATCCTATCCCGGGGCGGGGGGGGGGGGGAGGGAAGGGCGTCACAGAGGACCACAGAGGGTCCCCTGTGGAGATGGCATCGGAGCTGAGAACTGGAGGGGAATCAGGAGGGAGGGAGTGACGATGGGGGAGAGGATCAGTCTTTGCAAAGAGGGCAGCGTGCACCCAGGTGGTTGGAAGGTTGGTCTGGCTGAGCAAAGGAAATGGACTCCTTGGTTGGAGCCGGGGAAGTGACCTCCCTGGTGTGTGAAGAGGCGGAGACAGGTAGGTCTGGATGGAATCAAACCCGGCCGTGAGAACTACAAAGGTTTCCTAAACGCTCTGGGGAAGCCACTGCAGTATTCTTCAGCAGAAGAGGAGCATTTCATCACATGCGTGCCTTCCACGCCCAGCTGAAAACACTGATTTTGCAGCCTGTGCTTCCAAATGGCCCTTGTTTCCTTCCATCACTGTGGGCCTCACAAATGTGTGTCAGGCCCCCCAGA
This sequence comes from Camelus ferus, assembly GCF_009834535.1. Lineage (NCBI taxonomy): Eukaryota > Metazoa > Chordata > Mammalia > Artiodactyla > Camelidae > Camelus > Camelus ferus. Next base: position 54,542,650 of record NC_045704.1, on the reverse strand, counting down.
ACAGTGAGACCCCCTTGCAGCTGTCCCTGCCTGTCACCATCAACCCCCCAAGGACGCCTGGGTAAAGCCTCTCACCATTCTGCTTGAAGCCTCAGACTGCTGGGCTTACGGAAACATTCCCAACGTGTTTTTCTGTGCAATTGAGACGCCTGCTTGGAAGATCCCCGGCTGCAAGATTTTCTTTCTCCCAAGTGGCTACACCCAACTGTTTTGCTGCAAGGTTCTGCGTCACAAAAGGGATATCCCCGGCTAATGTGACATTCAAGTGAACTGGAGAATCTAGGCTGCCTGAATCCACGGTAATCATGTCCCATCAGTGTGTGTTCTTCCTCTGCATTATCTAATCGAATTTCCTGTGTGTAGAAATATAAATACTGTGGTTCTGCCCCATGATGAACTTGTAAACAGACTGATTATATCAGCTTTTAATAGATCAAAGTTTCCAAATAGAGATGGATGCTATTACTTTTATTTTAATTTAAAATGAACACAATTTTCCCTGGATATGGATAAAATGAATGATCTCAGAAGGAATCAACTTGCCTGTGGAAAAAAAAATGTGATAATCATATTACTGTCTGGGATCCTAACACAGTCTTAGTTGGAGATGTCACACGCTACTTCCGCCTTTTTCTATTTTCTTGGAACGAGGCTGTTCTACCACGCTTTTTTGTGCACACGGAGCCTCACTGTGACTTGGCTTAAATGGCAAGGGATGGATCACCACCCCGAAATTACTGAAACCAAGAAAAATCCACAGGATCAAGACCAGACCAAGAAAATCTTATAAAACAGTAATCAAATCAACTTCCTTCCAAAACCAGGCTCTTCTTAAATTGCAGTTATCAACTTACTCCGCTTATGAAGTAAGAATATGGAGAGACATGCCAGCCTCCAGCAAATCCACTGAACAGACTCCAGCCACACTCACTAATGATGATGAAACTGGTTTTGACCGTGTTTCCACTTGGTTCCAGCAACCCCTCGTAGGCAGACAGGGAGCCTTTTCTCAGCGTTTAAGCTACTTGGGCTCCTGGAAGCAGGAAACCCCATCAGTGACTCCCTCCCTGAGTGTCTTTACTCCGTGAGTTCCGTGGGCAGGCCACAGAGTGCGGTGGTTACAAGTGAGGTTCTGAGAACCAGCCGGCCCCAATCCCACCTCTCCTCCTTGTGGACACTGGACCTGAGGCAAGTCATCTCCACTGAGCCTCAGTTCTCTCATCTGAAAATGGGCACACAGGAGGACCTACCTCACAAGGCTGTGGCAGGGATGCAGTGAAAAGTATAATGTGCTTAGTACAGGGTCCGGCACAGGGCAAGCTCGGGGCAAATGTCAATTATTATTGTTACTCACATTTGAGGATGGCTAATTCTTAGTTTACTCAAATAGGTTACAGTATTTGTTTATTAAACCGGATCACAGCTATAACGCATCGACCATGTTTTCAATGATGTTTTCACGGTAGTGCCTATGCTGAGTTATGTGAAATCTCTGTAATAGCTTTAATTTAAGACTATTTTAAAATTAAATGAACAAAAGAAACATTAATGTTGGATGACTACAGAGGAAGCCAGTTTAATGGGAAATTAAGACAGCATCATTAAAAAGCAACCACTCTGAATAAAATAACCATTTTTTAAAAAAAGTTGTTACTGTAACTGTTTAATCCAGAATGCCTGGTCTCTTCTCCTTGATTCACCCGACTCTTCTGCCCTCCAGACCCTGCACCCAGGGTTTTGCTACTTCCTCCGCAAATCCTCACTCATTCCTTTGGTTGATCTTTGCCCTGTGCTCCCCTAGGCATCTCTCACCAACCCAGTGTCTTGCTGTCACTTAGAATACCACAGGTCACTTCACTAATCAACAGGGCTGCTCCTGGAACACCCGCATCTAATTCCTCTGCTGAATGTTCACAGAACTTCCGATCTGGCCATTTGTATCCAACTTTAATTCTCGGGATCCCCCAAACGCCAGGCCAACCTGTACTTCTATGCACCCCATGAAAGGCAGCAAGGTGGAGCAGATGGGGCCGACCCGAGTGTGCACCCCAGGTCTGCCCCCGACTGGCTCTGAGGTCTCCAGCAAGTTGCTTGTATAAGTCACAAAAAACATCACGTATGCGCAAGTCACCAGATAAGATCATACAAGCTGAATGCATGTATCTGAAGCTCAGAGATGAGCAAGACTCCCAGGGAGGCTAAAGAAAGTCAGGAGAGCAGTTACCCCTGGGGTTGAGGACACGGGGAGGACTGGTCACACATGTGTACTTTGTTGGCAAAAATTCACTGAGCTGTACAGTATCTGTGCACATTTCTGGATGTATATTTCAGTAACATTTCCCTCCCCACCCCTGAAAAAATAAGCAGTGACAATCTGTGCCTCAGTTTCACCATCTGTAAAACAGAAGGTAGAGGGGAGGCAATCACACCTACTGCAGAGGTCTCTGCTCGTGCTGTCTTGCCCTCAGCTTCCTGCCCTAAATTCTATTCACCTCCAAAGGTCGTGAACCAGGTGCCCTTCCTGAGGTCTGAGACAAACTATCAAGTTCTGAAGATTGGCTGCACAACAATTTTAAGCACATTTAGCGCCACTGAACTGTACACTTAAAAACAGTTAAGACAATAAATTTTGTGTTGTGTCTATTTTACCACAATTGGGGGAAAAAAAGATGAACTATAAGGGAATATTCTAGTCCTTAAGATCAATTTCTAATGTCCCAGAGTTAATGACTGGTAAGAAAAGCACCTAGTTGTACCCTGGGGCTTATCTTTTTCAAAACTCTTGCCTTAAGGCATGGAAAAATGAATGGATGGCAACAGCTGTTAAAAGAGAAAAGAGGATACAAATTTTTATGTATTTGGAAAAATATGTTGAAACATGCAGGGATTTAGACAAAGAGTAGGAAAAATCACCACAAATAACAGCATTTATTGTCCTGCATTGCGGAAATTCTGATGATTTTCTTTTCTATTTTTCTACACTTTGAATATGTTACGTTCATATTTCTTAATCATAAATCTAAATGAAAATAAGTAACTTTTGTCTATGCTTCATAGCCTAGCTCCTCCCCTTGGTCTTTTTAGCCCAGTTTTATTTTCTGTCTCTGTAGATGCCTGTATCTGAGACACCACTGCCCTTCTTTTCACAGAAATAGATGTCAGTCCTTTTTTCTGCTGAGCTTAAATCCAGCTCCAGAATCCTTCTCAACACCCCCAGTACCCCCAGGCAATCCCACCCAAGGAACACACACACACCATCCCTAATTACACTTGCTCTTCCCTCCCTTTTCCTCTGTTTGCTTCCCGGAGTTCATCCTCAGCCCCTAGTGCACATGCAGGATGGGGGTTGGGGGGGGGCTTGGATGTACCCTTGTTCCCACGTCTCATTCCTAAGCAGAGGTGACAAGAGATTCAACAACCACGTTTGTGATTATCCACCTCTCAGGAAACACCATCACCCCTCTCCCTTCAGCTGAAAGCTCACTCTTGACTTAGTTCCAAATCAAGTAACCACCAAGCATAGGTTCCTACAGAGCTGGACAAAAGACAGCTTCCATCCCGTTAGCACGAACTCGACCTGGGGCACCTCCCCACATTCAAGAGTCCAGGCACTCAGAGAGGACGCACCTCTGCCCATGGGCGGGAGGCAAGAAAGTGATTTCAGCAACAAGGATGGGGAGCTCTTCAAAGTGCCTGTGGTTGTCGCCCTCCAAACCAGCTATCAGCTTTCACAGAAACTAGTCTCTCCTATGTGTAATGTTAAAGTGACTGACATTTAACCTTATTTCAAATTTTTACAGGAACTTAGTCTTTCCTCTGGCTGATTATGGCTGCTTTACAGGCCTTGGAGTGGGGATGCTCTGAGCCCCTGCCCACGAGCTTATCCTGTACAGGGACCCCATTGACCCAGGAGTGCGCACCACACTGCAGAAAAGAGGTCCCTCGTTTCTGAGGCTCTCTGGGCCCTCGGGTGGCACGACTCTGGGGAAGATCTAGGTTGACCTGGAGTCCTTGCAGCTCACAGGAGTGTTTGAGTGTATAACTCCTCGTCACTGTAATAGCTTGTCAACCTATTTAGAGTGTGGGGCCATCTCAATAATTTATTGGCTGGAGGGGGAGGTGAACAACAGAGTCAAATATTTGCCACTGGGAATACCCTGAAAATTCAAGGATGTATGACTACAGTGTATTTACTAGGAATTCTGCTCAGAGGTGAAAGGTATGAAGTGAGAATGTAGCTTACATAAAGCCAAGAACATCAATGGAAATAATAATACTTGTACTACTATTAACAGATTAAGGGCTTTTATGTGCCAGACAACATGATACTACGAAATTCACATTTCTGATCCCATTCTTGCTAATAATTTTATGTTGCAGATAACTCATGGCTAGCTCTCCTTAGGGGAGACAGAACTTACTATGGCCGTGGGAAAAAAAAAAAAACTCAGTGATATGCCATGAGCAAAAGTGATAATAATATAAGAGGCTCTGGGAGGCATCATGAGACAAGACCTACAAGAAGGTTAAATACAATAGAAATAACATGCATATGTGATTTAGAGACCCCATCTAGCTGTGTGACTTTGAGGAAGTTACTTGACCTCTCTGTGCCTCAGGTTCTTCATCTTGAAAATGAAGGCGTTTAACTTTACAATAACCAAAACAGCATGGTGATGGTGCGAGGACAGTAAACCAGTAGTAACCAACAGAAAGCCTGACTTTAGCACATATTAAAAAATTTTAGTATTTGGTATAGTGATATTTTAAATCAGTGAAGAAGGGAACATTATTCAGTGAATAATACTAGGCAATTAGTCAACTATTTGGAGGGAAAGAACAGCATTCTGCCCTGTCACACATCTTATACCAATAATTAATCCAGATTAATTTTACAGTTATATCTAAAAAAAATGGGGAATGTCTGCTCAACCCTGAAATTTGGAAGACCTTTTTAAACCACTAAGACATTTCATTAAGGAACCACTAATTAAGACACCCAGATCTGACCAAAGAAAAATGTACAACTTTTATATATTAATAAATACCCCACGTGAAATAAGCCAGACAAAAAATAAGTGGGAACGGGTAACAATCACTACATATGTATTTGAAAAAAGATTAATAATTGTTCATATTACAAATTAAACCCTTCTTAACTACATTTATAATGTATGCTGTTGTTAATTTTTTTAGTTCTTATTTTTTATAAAAGTGGAGTCTATTACAATGTTAGTTTCCAGCATATAGCAAAGTGATTCAGTTATACATACACATATACATATACATATATTTTTCAGATTCTTTTCCATTACAGCTCATTACAAGAAACTGAATATAGTTACCTGTGCTATACAGTAGGTACTTGTTTATCTGTTTTATATATAGTGATGTGTAAACTACTTTCTTAAAAAGGCATATACCCCAATTAAAAATAAAACACATAAGGAATGTAAACAATGCACAAAATACTGTTTACAACAGCCAACATGGAAGCAACCTACCTAAATGTCCATCTACAGATGACTGGATAAAGAAGATGTGGTATATATACAGTGGAACACTCCTCAGCCATAAAAAAGAATGAAATAATGCCATTTGCAGCAACATGGATGGACCTAGAAATTATCATACTAAGTGAAGTAAGTCAGACAGAGAAAGACAAATATCATATAATATCACATAAATGTAGAATCTAAAAAAAAAATGATACAAATCAACTTATTTACAAAATGGAAAGAGATTCACAGACAGAGAAAACAAACTTATGGTTACCAAAGGGGAAATGAGGGGAAAGGATAAATTAGGAGTTTGGGATAAGCAGATACAAACTACTATATATAAAATAGATCAACAACAAGGTTCTACTGCACAGCACAGGGAACTATATTCAATATCTTGTAATAACCTATAATGAAAAATATGAAGACTATATATATAACTGAATCACTATGCTATACATTAGAAACTAATACAACATTGTAAGTCAACTATACTTCAATAAAAAATAAACTAAACAACGCACAAAAGAAATGCAAATAGTTAACAACCCCACATAAAGCGAGAGGAGTGAATGAGGTTTAAGGTAACAAGTCCTTACAGAGAGTGCCATGCGAGGTTCACGCTCCTTGAGAGGGTTCAGAGTTCACTACAGTCAGGCATGTGTGGCCTTGCTTGTGTGGCCAAAAGGGTACATTCCTGAAAGTCCTGGCCACGAGACACAGCTGACCGCAGGCTGCCCGGGACGTGCCCAAGTGCAGGAACCCTGACAGAGACAAGCACCCTAGCCCCAGCCTGCGGGAGACACACAGGCCCATGTAGAGGGGAAACAGAGTTGTAAGCGGGGCTTCACGGGGACCCTCCCCTGCCCTGCCAGGAACCAAACAGCAGCAAACAGAAAATATTCATCTTCAAGATCTTTCTTCCCCATCTGGCTGACCAGAGGATGCCCCAGATGCTCAAGGGTGATGAGCAGGGGGAGAACGGGAAAGGGTCTACCTGCCTTCAGACTAGCACTTCCCTGCTGTCCTGCACTGGCTCAGCCCCTGCTCATACTCTGGGGAAACTTCATATGCAGCGCCTTGATTTTAAAGATGAAGCACATACTGATCATGTAAACAACAGAAGCTATCACTTACTGAGTTTCTATCACTTCGTGAATGCCTACTACATACTCAGTAGGCAGACTTCACTCTAATGAGCAAAGCGAGGCTCTGCGAAGTTAAATGGATTCATTCATTCACTCCTTCATTCACTCAAAAGGTATTTATTGAGCACTGACAAGCACCAGGCCTTGTTCTAAGTGCTGGGGATATAGCCGTCGGGGGAGAGAAGACAAAAATTCTGCCTTTCTAGCAGGAGGAGACAGTAAACAAAATAAATACAAATGCCTAGTCTGTTAGATTATGCTAAGTGCTAAGGAAAAAAACGAAAGGCAGAGAACGAGAAGTAAGATAAAATACTACGGGGGATGTCAACATTTTAGATGGGATAGCCAAGGAAGCTTGATTCGATGACTACTAAGCAAAGATCAAAAAGAAGTGAGGGAGTGGGTGGTGTGGATATTTGAGCAAAGACTCAGGCAGAGGGACCAGTGAGGGCAAAAGCCTCTGGGGGCATCACCAGCCGTATGCCAGGAGGCAGCCCAGGTTAGTCCCAGTGGAAGTGAGGAGGTAAGCTCCCACTAGGCCACAGTGCCTTTGCTGACAGCCTGGAGGCTTCATGGGGTGCCCAAGGTCACACGGTTAATCATTGAGAGACCAGCCAGACATCGCTGGTGCTATAGGACAAGGGCACGGAGCCCCACACTGGATGCCCTGCCTCTGTCCTCCTTCGGGGGCTGGTGGAGAAAGGGCCTGGGTCCTGCTGACCCACCTCCCACCCACCTCGCGGCCTCGGGTCCCAGAGCTTCATCTCCTGTTTCCTCTGGCCCCAGGGAAGCTTCTCCTGACTCAGCCACAAGCCAAGGACCCTCCTGCAACCTGCAGGACTGAGCCGAGCACAGCCAGCCCCAGCCCCAGCCCCTGGGGGAGTGCAGGGCTATTTGTGGATTTAAAAGGTACTTGGAGAGACTGAGAGTAAAGCCCAGCGATTTATCTGCTGGGCTCAACTTACTGGCCTGGCAGGAGAGGTCATTTAGGACATTTTTCAAAATGAGTGATGGTCAACATTCTTGAAGATGGTTATCTATATGCAATAGCCTGCACAAGCACACACATGCATGTGTACACACCACACAGCCTTCTACCATCGGCACATCTAAATGTGAACACCCTACATCTCTTTTTCTCTGCCATCTCATTATGAAGTTGTCTGCACTTAGCAGGAAGCCAGGCAGAAGAGAATCTTGAATCCGGAGACTGCAGTTTGGAAGCCAGCACACACGCAGAAGCAGCCTGATCTTGGCTCCTAATTGCCTTAGCCATCCTCCGCCTCAGTCTCCTCACCTGTAAAATGGAGCTCACCAGATTACTGCAAAAATGACAATGAAAGGAAAGCACCCAACTCGGCGCCTGACAGACGAAATGGAAGATATCAAATCACAATCTGGTTTTGGAACTATGTGCAGAGCAATCGTTTCATTTTAGAGGACAAACCAGACCCACGTAAGCAAATTTATGAGCCATTTCTAAATACAAATGGCAACAGAGGTGAGATAATCAACAACTAGCCCCAACTAGTAATTTGCAACAGAAATGAATGTTTCTTAGTCAATAATCTTTTTTTTTTTTTTTTTCCTTTCCTGGCTATGGCGTGGTTTGAATCAGCCAGTCTGGGAAAAAGCCATGACATGGTTTGACCTCTAGAGATCGGTTAACTTGGAAGGAGAGGGAATGAGTCTTGAACTCCATGAACCCGGTTCTCCAAGCAAAGGTTGTACAGTGAACCTGGGCTTGATTTTATCTGCAAAGGCCCTACCTCCAAACAAGGTCACATTCCCAGGCACTGCAGGTTAAGACTTGAACGTATCTTTTTTGGGGACACAAATTCAACCCACGACAGCAACCATCCCGGGCAGAGCACGCTAACATTAGCCAGTGGCTAATGGCCCAAGTTCAGCAGTATAAGGGACGTGAGTAGCAAGTGGATAAATGTACTGGGTACCAGACTCAGCTTTTCCAGTTATTAACCTTGGGATGTTAGGATAACATTTGTCATGCAGGGGCTGTAACACTAAATCAGGTAACATACGGAAAGGAGAGCACGGGGCCTGCACGCAATCCCACCTAGTGATGATGCCACCACAGGTAGTGACTGGAGGAGGTGCCCGGTTCCATCACTGGGTGACGGTTCCATCTCCCGGTGATACAGACATCTTGGAGGTAGCAGTCACACAGGCCCCAGCTCAGGGAGAGCCGTGGGAGGGGGGCGGGCTGGGAGAGGCTCCGCTCAGCTTCTCAGGAGGGGAGGGAGACTTTTGTGAGCAGGAGGCAGGAGATTCAAGAGGATTGTCAGGAGTGTCAGCAGCAGAGGGTGCTGGGTGAGTCACTGAGTCAGACAGCCTGCACCGATCCCACAAAAGAGGAATACTCCCACCTAGAGAAAGCTGTTTGACTTTAGAAAAGTGCAGGTTACAGTGATACTCGCTAAACACCCCACCCTCCTGCTCGGCAGAGAGTGAGCAATGGGAAATCTACCAAGGTCCCCGAGGCATCCGCCCCCGCCGCTGGGATTTCTGCCCCCAGAGTGGGGCGCTCTTCACCTTGTATTCACCTGGGATGTTATCAGAACCGCAGAGAAAGAAGGTTCAAACGTTACAGCACATGGGTCTCGGGTCAGAATGGGTCGGAATCAGTGCGTCTCCTTGATGGTAAATGAGATTAGTTTTCCCCTGGCCTTTACTACAACAACAATTTATCTTCCAAGAGCATGATTTCAGCTGCTTAACTGGAAGAGGGGCTCTCTAAGAAGGTTTTCAAGTAACAGTGATGGTCTTACCATCCTGGTCAAAAAGCCCCACCTCCCGCCCTCCTTAACCCAGATCCTTGTACAAAGGTTTTCAGATGATCCCACACTTCACTTCCCACAGTTGGTGCAACAAGTGACTATAACTCAGTGGCTTAAAACAACACAGATTTATTCTCTTACAGTTCTGGAGGTCAGAAGTCCAAAATAGGTCTCACTGAGCCAAAACCAAGATGTCAGCAGAGCTGCCTTCCTTCCGGAGGCTCTAGGGGAGACTGTCTCCTGGCCTTTTCCAGCTTCTAGCCCGCCTTCCTTGTCCTGTGGCCCCTTCCTCCATCTTCAAAGCTGGCAGTAGCATCACTCTCATCTCTGCTCTGTTCTCATGACCTCCATCTCTTACCCAGTCTCTTCTGCAACCCCCAGCCCTTCTCTTCCTGTGACTACATGGAACCCACCTGGAAAACCCAGGATAATTTCTCCGTCTCAAGATCCTGAACTCAATCACATCTCAGAGTCCCTTTTGCCATGTCAGGTCACAGAGTCACAGGTTCTGAGGGTTAGGACATGGACACCTTTGGGGGCCATTAATCTATCCTACCTACTGCCCGATATAAAAGCTGTCCCAGTTTCACAGCTCACACTCCTTGGAAGGCTGTCAGGCCCCACCTAATCTGCTGACCCCTCCAGAGCCATTTCTCCCACCTGACCCCACCCTCCACCCACACTTGATGGCTTGAGGTTCACTCAGTGCCCCAGGCACTGCTCACCTCTGTCTCCTTCCATCAAGGAAACCAGGTGTCCACTCTCCCCCATTATCTCCCCTCACTGGGCCCATCCTGAGACATTGTTAAGAGGCAGCTTCAACATCATGACCTCCCGGAAGGTACTCCTGGTCCTCCTAACCTGGCCTGGAAACCTTGCTTTTCCCCCGCCATACACATTGCACAGTACTATGAACATCTGTTTACTCCTCTGTCTCCCCCAATAGCAGGTATTGGGAGGACATCAAAGGTGAGGACCACAGTTCATTCATCTGTGTCGAGCCCAAGGCCTGCCTTGCAATGGGCACTCAGTAAGTGCTGGGTGGATGCATGGATGTATGAATGGAAGGGCAGACTAACGAAAGGGAAGGAGAGGGGAAGGGAGGGAGAACGTAGGAGTGCTTGGCATAGAAGTACGTGCTCAATAAATATTTGTTGAGTGAAGGAAGGAGTGGGGGAGAGAGGGAGGGAAAGGGTATGAATGAGGGCCACGATCTATGTTGGGAGAACTCAGCTAAGCAGTGGCCAACATAAGGAAGAAGCTCAAAACTTGGGCATCATTGGTGCTAAGTCAGAGACAGAAGCCCTAGTGAGCAGGTAGCTGTGACCAGGATTCCAGGAACACATGCACGATCAACTAGAATTAACAAAAAGTTAGTGAACTCTTCTAATTTCCCCCACTCTCTGGGAACTGGCAGGACGTGTCAGGACTTCCTCTGGGCCAGAATCAGCTCTGAGCCCCACCTCCACACCATTCAGGAGCACAGCCTCTAGATGCTCCAGCCTCACTCAGGACCCCAGTCTCCACCTTCACCCAGCCTTTTAAACTTTATCCAGGACTCGCCAGTGCTTGGGGGTGGGGGGTGGGAGCAGGGTCGCAGGATGTAGGGTCAGCCTGGGAGCTGTCTAGAGTGAAGGGGTGTATCTTCACTTCCAGGCCAGGCAAGTACCAGTTTCAACCATTTACACCATTTTTCATGAAGTTGTTGCATGAGTGTGAATGATATTCTTCCAAATTTTTATTATGTGATTTTTTCAAGCATAAAGGAAAGCTGAATACTGCTTATACAACCACCGAAATAGCTAAAATTTCAAAGACTGACAATAACAAATATTGGCATGGATGGGAAGCAACTGGAAATTTCATACACTGTTCCTGGGGGGTGTGAGCTGGTACAACCACTTTGGAAAACTGTTTGGCATCATTTATGAAAGTCAAATTGATGCATATCCTGTGACTACCAACTCCTTCGCAACTCTAAGCCAACAGAATTTCACACACATATCCCTAAGAAATGTATGCAAGTGTTCCTAAGAATGGATACAATCTGAATGCCCACCATCTGTAGGATGGTATAGTTTTCAGATAAAATGTTATCCAGCAACAAAAATGAATAATCTTCAGCAATACACAAAAATGGATGGATCTCACAAATGTAAAACTGAGCCAAAGTAGGCCAGACATGAAAGATTATGCACAGTGTGATCTGCTTTCTTTAAAGCTGAAACCCAAGGAAAGCTAAACTATAGCCAGTGGTCAGGAAAGTTAACTCTGAGGAGTAACAAGAGGGTGGCGATTGAAAGGGGCCCAAGGGTGGCTTCTGGGGTGCAAGCACTATTCTAACTGATGGCCTGAGTCCATGAGATGTGATCGTTCATCAATCCGTTCATTTTGGCTGTGTACCTCTGTAAATAAGTCGTATGTCAAAAAAAAAAAAAAAAAAAAAAAAAGAACACTGAAAGGCTCTTAGAGTGGGTACTCATACATTCGCCAGATTTTACAAAGAATATCTCACCGTTGTTGCTTTATCAGCTCTCTGGCCATTCTTTTAACCCTCCATCAGGCCTTAGTATTAGTATTATTATTGATGATGATAAACATTATTTTGACATGCAGGCTGGGGAGACAAAGTTTCTCAAACAACTTAGCCTGGCCTTCCCCACCATGGCTCTTCGCCAAGACAGGGCCGCCTGCAAACCCACCTCTCCCCCGCCACCTTGCTCCCCAGCGCCACCCCCACCAAATCCCACTTTGGGCAGGTGAGCTGGAGAAGAGAGACGTTGTGAAGTGAGCGAAAACCAAGGAAACACACTCCTCTTTGGGTTCAGACCCATCTGGCCACTCTGTCTGAACTGCACCGTCGCCCTGCGGGCTGCATCCTCCAGAGAAGCCAGACCTGAGGAGGCAGGGCACCTGTCCCTGTGCTCACTCCCGGGAGCCCAGACGGACTCAAAACACATCCAGAGCCATCCCAGAAACAGAAGATTCCTGTAACTATGAAGTGAAATTTCTCTTCTCAGTTGTGCAGGGTGAGGAGAGGGCCCAGGACTCCTGACCACTCCTCCTTGGAAGCAACAATGCAAACTGTCTCTGGGGAGCTGATCCTCCCAGGAAGAGGGAGCCTGCGTGAAACTCGTGAAACTCGCGGCTGGCGGGGTGGGGGGCTGGGGTGGGGGGACGCCTCAGGCTTCCTAGCTCTTTTTGTGTCTTGGAGCAGTTGACTGGTGGATCCTGACCCCTTCTTAGAGTAATCTTTGTGAATATACAAAATGAATTCATAGGACTGCAAGGGAACCCGATCATACCGAAATACTGTTGTCGAAATACTTCTTAAAATTTGTGATAGAGCAAAAGATAACTTTTTTAATGAGTTAAATAACAAGATCCAGCCGTAGGTCTGGAAACTACTATAGCTTTGGGGTAGTGACAAGGGTAATAATATTCCAAGATCCCTACAGTGACTGGATCGGGACGTGAGAACACCTGCAGCACTGCCTGCAGCCATCCTTGAAGGGCCCCGCCACGTGTCAGTTACAGGTTAGTGACCATCAAGGTTGTCATTTTTTTCATATCCAAGTTCACAGATACCATGAATTCTATCTATGGGCCTGAGGATGAGAACTCCTGGAAGTTAGGAGCTTTCTTTTTTGCTCCCTTTTTTTCACTCCTGATGATAAAATGCTCCCTACACCTACATATATACATATACATATATATATGCAAAAGAACTGACAGTCGGAAGGAGGGGCCCAAACAGATGCCTGTACCAACATGCACAGCTACTGCCATTAGCTAAAAGGTGCAAACAACCCAAATGTCCAGACGGATGAACGGATGAACAGAATGCGATGCATAGACACACACACACACACACACACACACACACACACACACACACACACACACGAGTATTATTCAGCCTTAGGAAATTCTGACTCATGTTATAACATGGATGAAACTTGAGGACATTACACCAAGTGAAATATGCCCGAAACAAAAATTCAAATATTGTTTGATTCCACTTAAGTGAGGGACATAGAGGAGTCAGATTCGTAGAGACAGAGAGTAGAAGATGGTTACGTGGGACCTGGGGGTAGTGAGAATGTGAAGTTAGGGTTTCCTGGGGACAGAGTTTCAGTCTGGGAAGATGAAAAAGTTCTAAAGGTGGATAGATGGTGGTGATAGTCACCCGACAATGTGAATGTACTTCATGCCACTGAACTGTACCCTTAAAGATGGCTAAAATGGTAAACTTTGTTATGTAGATTTGACTACAATAAAAAGAAGTTAACAAATAAATTAAAACACTCTCTGCAGAACATGGAAGGCTCTGTTAAAAGGAGGAACAGCCTCCCTCGTGGCTGGGGCTGGGCCACCACACAGAGCTGGGCTTGCAAGCGGCTGTGCCACCACAGGCAGGTCACTCCACCTCTCTGGTCTCCATTTCCAGCCCTGTAAGAAAGGGCCATGGTCACAAGGGCCGCGGCTGCGCACTGGGCACTGGTGCCATGCCGGGCCCGGACGTGGCCTTGCCGTCTTGCCCTGTGAGCTTACAGACCACTGACTTACCTCGCCCAAGGTCACTGGCTAGGACTAGCAGGCCGGGCTGGCAGAGTAGCCCCAGGGCCAGCCCCGTGGTTATCTGCCTGCTGCTTGTTTACTGTCCCTCCGCCAAGCACAGGCTCCCGCACGACAGACACTGTCTCTGTCTCATCTGCCCCACTGTCCCCAGTGCCCGTGCACAGGAGGCCCAATAAGTACCTGCCGGGCGACTGGGAAAATTGAGTCTGTCTGACCCCAAAGCTGGCTTCCCTCTTAAGCAAAGGACAGTGGCATTTACAGGGCATGGGCCCTGGGTCTCCGTGAGGATGTGGTGATACCCCGGCACGTTGCAAGTCCGTGTTCTCCCCAGAGAACACAAGTGGGGCCGGAGGGAGTCACAGTCAGAGGGACAGAAGAATACCTCTGCCTCCCGGTGGACACCCACACGCCATCACACGCGCACCTGGCCAAAACACCGATGACTCAGAAACCTGCCAGCGGTGTGTGTGAGGGGTTTGCTTTTGGTTCAGGGGCCCTGACGCTGGGAGGGAGCCGAGGGATGAGGTCAGCCTTGCAGCCACGCTCCCTGGGTGAGGAAGCTGCGCCCAAGAAAAGTTCAGGGTTACCTGGTGTGACTCAGCACAGGGGAACTCGGGGTGCTCAGCTGAGCAGTGCAGGCGCCCAAGGCTGCCTATGCAATTCCGCTGCTGGGGCCTCCAAACAGGGCTGAGGGTGGTCCGGGAAATGGGCCCAACACTCTCCAAAAAAAAAGTGACGTCATCATGTTTCCTTTTCATACGGCACTCTAGGCCACAACGCTCCTGGGGGTAGGGGAGTTGGCAGTGACCTAAATTAGGCAAACAGGGCTGGGCTGGGTGACTCTGGACCCTGGGTTTGTCAGCTGCTTGGCCTGAAGACCAGACAGACTTGAGGAGCCGTGAGGGATGCCCTGCCTTTGGAGTCCCACCAACATGGGGGCGGGTGGGCTGGTTACAAAACCCACCTTGCAGCCGAGTGACCATGGGCTCCAGGTCTTCCTCTATAAGACGGGGTGAATCTGCACAAGAGGGCAAACACAGGGAGGGTGTGCAGCAGTGAAAAGAAACCAACTAGACCCATAGGACTCAACAAGATGGAGACCCCAGACATGGGAGCAAACTGGGCAAGGGGGAAAACTGGGCAAGCACGTTTCAAAAACATACACAGAGCAATGCCACATATCGTTTACAGTTAGATGTGTGTGTAAAAGTATTTAAAATCTAATGGAAAGACCTACACCAAATTGATAACAAAGAGTACCTGGAGCCAGGTGCTGAGTTGGATAGAGGTCAAGGTAACTATAACTTTCTCAGTAATGTTTTTTTTTAATGAAGTATAGATGATTTACAAGGTTGCCTTAGTTTCTGAAGTAAAGCATAGTGATTCAGTTACACATATATATTCATTTTCATAATAGGTTATTACAAGCTATTGAATATAGTTCCCTGTGCTGTACAGTAGGACCTTGTTGTTTATCTATTTTGTACATAATAGTTTGTATCTGCTAATCCTAAACTCCTAATTTATCCACGCCCCTCCGCCTTTCCCCTTTGATTAAACCATAAGTTTGTTTTCTATGTCAGTGATTCTGTTTCTGTTTTACAAATAAGCCCATTTGTGTCATTTTTTAAGATTCCACATAGAAGTAACATCACGTGATATCTGTCTTTCCAGGAGTGTTTTACTTCTTTTACTTAAAAAGGCAAAGCAAAGAGGACAAAATATTAACAATGGTCAATTTGGGGTGGTAGAAATGTGGTTTTGGGTATTAGAATTTGTTGCTTTCTGTTTGATCATTGGCCAACCTGAAAGTTACACTGACATCTGTATGTGGTCCAGCAACCACGTGTATGCATCCTAAATTCTAGTTTTCTTTTCTTTTCTTTTTTTTTTTTTCGCGGTTTTCACATTGTCTGTTTTAAATTTTTTATTTTTATACAATTTTTAAAGGTTGCTTTCCATTTAGAGTTATCACAAAATATTGGCTATATTCCCCACATTGTATGTGTTTTTCTTTTTAATTTTCAAAATTCAAAAAGAAACAGCCTCTTGGGCACTCAGTGTTGACTCAAAATGCTCCCGAAATTGCATTCCTCCCAACGAGAAGCCAGAGTCCGGGTGCCCCGTGGCCCAGCTAAAAAGCACTCCTTCGAACTCTCACTACTTCAGGTGAAAAGAGAAGGTCCACTGGGCCCAGGGCCCTGCCGCTGAGCCACGTCCCTGGGACAGGTGCCTGAGGAGCTCGGGGTGCCCCACCATGGGAGGCACCAGCACTAAGCCCTCCATCCCTCCCGTTTCACTCCAGGTATGGCCACCTGGAAGGCGGCTCTGACAGCCGGGTCCAACCCACCAATCACACTCCAGGAAACCCAGTGACGGCACCGACCACCAATCGGAGCGACTGACCGGCATGAGCCAATCGTGTTGCCACACCAGGTTGACAGGATTTCAGCTGGAGGCAGAGACACTGACATTTCCTCTCTCTTGGGAAGCCTTTATCAAGTAGATGTGCAATTTATGGATGGCGCTGCCCAGCGCTGAAACCAGTGGCCCCCATTTCCACCCACACTTAGCTCCTAAATTTCAGATTGCCTCTTAAATTGTAGTAATGCCCCTTTAATCCTACTTACTCACTCTTCCTCCCTCATCTCCAGATAAAAAAGAAATGACAGTCTGTATGGTGCATCTCACTGTAGCATTCGCTCGCCTTTCTATGGAGAAATTCTAGCTATAAGATTTCAGATGCCAAAAGAGAAAAGAAACATTCAGGAAGCTTTTTTCCTTTCCCTGATCTCAGCCAACCCCCCAGTGAAGAAAAGTATCACGTGCTCAACAACCCAAGTGACCCCCAAACTGTGGCCATTCTGAAATCTGCATGCAAGAGACAGCAGGAGTTTTAAAAACCATCTGGTTTCTCTTGTTAGTCCACCATCCTACACCTGCCTGCAAACAAAGGCGGGTTTGGAAGGGGAAAAACTTCACTCCAGGGAGCCACCAGGAGGGGCTTTTTGGAGAAGCACCCCACAGACCCTCCTGCTAGATTCAGGGTCCACATAAAGCCCCCAACCCAGCTGAGATGCCCCCAGACATGCAGGGCTCTCCCTTGCTGGAAACAGAAATGTCCACACACAGCCCAGTCCTTCCAAGAAGCAGCAGCGGCATTTTGTGGAGGCAGTGACCTCAGCAGTAACCATTTTACAGAGCAGAGCGTCAGTGGGGGCAGCTCCTTTTTTGCTGTTCAGGGGGGCGGCAAATGCGGAGCCACCGGATAACTAAAACCTCTGCTGTCTTCCTGCCACTGTCGACCATCACCATAGGAACCACATCCTGCTGCTACCATGGCAACTGCACAGTACCATCCGCTCAGAAAGCAATGATGCAGAGGCCACTCAGGAAGGCTTGCTGCAAGGCCTTGGGGCCGACACGGTCCTGCGGTCCACTGTCATGGGGACCAGGAAGTGACAGAAGCCTTCCGAAATGATTAGTTTTTGGTTTAAAGGCCCTCTTTCTGCTCCTCAAGAATTAATTTACCCCCACATGAAATCCTTTCTAAAGTATGTTCCTGTTCCCAACCTGCAAAAATCTCCAGAGTAAAACACATCAGATAAGAACGCTACGGGTACTTCTTTCAACACGCGGCCATGGCGCAAATGGAGAGAGCAAACTGTGACACTCAAGGGCTTCCATGTAAGACCACAGGCTCCCTACGGCAGCCCCTATGGCAGGCCAGGCACTGGATGAGGCCCTTCCAAAAGCAGCATCTGATTTCATTCTCACAACCTTGTTTATAAATCAAACGTCCCACTTCCTACCCACATGTTACAGAGAGAGGAACGAGGCTCAGAAAGGTTAAGTGACCAGTCCAAGGTCACACAGTACAATGGGCAAGGCTGTCTGAATCTCTTACTCGCAGGCCCTGAGAAATTCTGCTCGCCATTAGCATCTCCAACAGTGTTCGATGAATCAGGCCCTATTTATTAATAAGGGCTAATGATGATTTTTAATCTGTATTATTTTAAATGAACGTTCACAGCCACTCCATAGAGACTGCTAACTATGTGCTAGGCATTGTGCTAAACACTTTACATGGGGCACCTTATTTGTGTCTCCCAGAGTCTGTGAGCTAGAAACTACTACAGACAAGGAAACTGAGGTGCAGAGAGGGGAAATGACTTGTCTGAGGGCGCAGAGCAGGCAAGAGGCAGACCTGGGGTTCAAACTTGGCCAGCTAGACTCCAGAGCCCGGGCTCTCGGCCACCCACTACACTGCTTCCCAACTACATGGGCAGCTGAAACACACGCACTAGACCCCGGCCATCCAGCACCACCACCCGAGGCCTCCATCCCTCTGGGTTGCACCTGTCACCCCATGACACTGTTGAAAGGACCCTGCTGGTCTCACAGAGTAGTCTGCGTCAGCAGCCACGGCTGTGTTGCTGCGGCCAGTCCCTGCCACAAATCGAGCCTAATGACAGCTTCAGTCAACGGCCCCCTTCATGCACCCAGGACCTTCCAGGGAGTCATGATTTCAATGCTCCCTCCTCATCCCCAGGTAATGATTTCAGAAACCACTTCCCATTCACGGCAGCCCAGGGAGACGGAGCCCTCAATGCCTTAAAGGGAGGAAATAAGACTCAAGAGCTTGAAGGGAGGAAATGAGAGTCAAGCCTGTCCCTACACCCCGTAAAGGCACTGCCGTGGTGCACAGATTTGGTAGCGCCACATGAAATTGCCATCTTGTGGCGTGAAAGTGGTCAAATGCTGGCAGTTTCATATGGCTTATCCCAATGTCTGGGCCTCATCACACCCCCAACTTTGCAGATGAGGAAACTGAGGCTAAGGGAGGTTAAAGGACTGCCCAAGGTTACAGAGACCGGAAGTAGGAGACACAGGACTGGAACCAGGCCTACCTGGTTTCGAAGTCAAAGTCCTTTCCTTCCACCATGCAATGCTGCTTCCCCGAGTGCCCTGGGGACGTGGCAAAATAGACCAGAGGAACCACTTCCTGCGGTCTATGAGATTTGAGTTAGGGAGCCGGGGGGCTAGGGCTTTCTCCAGGGGCCCAGGCTCTGCTCTCAAATGGAAGCAAGTCCAGCGTAGTGGCGAGACCAGCAGCTACAGGGATCTTGTCGTATACTTCTCAACATTGACAGACACAGAACACAGGAAGCAGGTAAGGCAGTTACTTACTCGGTTTGAGCCCAGCTGGCTAGTGAGTAAGGTAGGATGCAAATGCCCAAGCACAGCACTGGCTGAGAAATAAACACTGTCACATGAGCCAAGAGCCCAGCACCATGCCTGGGACACAGGCGGTACCCAGAACACGTTACTTCCCTCACCCAGTGGCTGGCCTCTGGACCTCTCACCAAGCTGGAGGGCTGCGGCCCCAGTCTGGTCCCTTCGGAGACTTCAGCAGAAAGCCTTTCCCATGCCTGTGTCCTCCTTCTTTCCCTGACAGGTGCAGGCGTTTCCTGTATTCTGTCCACCAAGAGAAGGCCATTGTTTTGATTCACGACCCCGACACCTCCCTTCACTTCCCAACCCTGAGGCGGCAAAAGCCCAGAGGACAGACAGTGGACCAGGTGAACAGACCCCTTAGCAGATGGCAGGTCACGCTTTCAAAATGATGACAGATTTTTCTGTGCTCAGTGATCTTTTGACCAAAGACAGAGCCAAACAGGAAACGTAGGGATGAGATCATCCATAGGCTTCAGCCGTGGGGGTTTCACAGGTGACTTGGGAAATGACATCCCATCGACTCAAGCTTTCCAAAGGATGATGAGTCCTCAAAGAGCTGCATTATCTGCTCACCCCTCCACTCCCACAACCCACCCACACACACAGAGTTAACTATGGGGGAGGGGGTGAAGACACTCCAAGGAACTCCTCTCATTCACTTTGCCTGCAAAGAAATTCCACAAATCCACTGGTGGCCATTTTCCTAGAAAATCCACCAACTATAGGCGCTTTCCATTGTTGTGGCGGGTGATCAAGGTTGAAAACAGGTGTTTTAAGCCAACTTTGTGCCACAGCTGCATCTTCCAAGTCTCCAGGGAAGACCTAACTCCAAGAATGGCATTCCCAACGGATGGGATCATTTCTGACATATTCCCAACAGAGTCAAGACTGCTCCGTGTTTCTTCCGGAGAGAATGTTTCCAGCCTCCCTGGTGTCTTGAGGGGAGATTCCTAGGACACACGAGCTGACACGTGGTGGTGTCTCTCCCTCGATAAAACATTATTTATTTTACAATTGTGCAGCTGACACATGAATATGGTGCTGTTGTACCAGTTCAAACAAGACAGAAATATGAAGAGTAAAAAGCAACAAAGTCTGCCTCACCCACCTTCAATCCCACTGGCTTCCCCAGAGATAATCCCTTTTGCCAGTTTGGAGTGTTTCCTTACGAGTCATTTTCTAGGCATTTATGAACATGTGAAAAAATACCTCTTGTTTTATGCTTTTGTAACAATGGGTCTCAAACAACAGCATGTCTTGGACATCCTCCCATGGCAATGCATTTTAGATTCACCTTATTTTTCACTGCGTATCATATCCATGGAATAAATGCACCAAAATGTACACGTCCTTCCCCGACAAACTTGGACGCCATCTCTAGCTTTTCACTCTGCTCCCTTACACATCCTTGGGCGTGTCTCTAGACACATGAGGGAGAACTTCCTTAGACAGACACTAGACATTCTGGTACCTATCTCCAGGCCCCTGGACTCAGCGGTGCACAGCCAGACCCAGTCCCAGCCCCACAGAGCCATGAGCCCAGAGTGACCACAGGGTGCCCATCATCTGTGGGACACCCAACCTGGGGAGGCAAAGCGGGCTCCCTCTAGCGGGGACATCTGAGCTGGGTCCCGGTGGAGCTGGCCACAAGAGAGGGACAGACGGCAGAGTGCCCAGGGAGATGCACTGGGGAGAGATTTCAAGCCTGGGAAGAGCACATATCTGCAAAGAGCAGGCAGGGAGCCAGAGTGCAGCTCTTGAGGAAGAGAACGCAGTCGGCGGACCGGATACCCTGCTGGGGGGACGGCAAGGAGTGAGAAGCAGGCTAGGAGGAGAAGTGTGATTTGATTTATACTCCAGCAAGCACCCAGGGGAACGGAGAAAGAGAAAGTGGCCAAGGTGACAATCTGGGCCCCAAGGAAGAACATCAGCAGACTGAAGCTCAAGTGGCGGGGAGAGGGGTCGCCGTGCTTAGAAAACAGCAGTGGGAAGAAGAATTTATGGCCTAGACCTGAAGTCAGGTGACAGGCCTGGAAATCTGGGGGATCTTCATCTGTGGATGGTCGCGGTCTAACTGGAGACAGAAGCTCCTCGAGTGTCTGAACAGAGGGACTCAATGCAGGGAAGTGGGTGCACAAGAATGGAAGAGCTGAGAAGTCAAAAAGGGGACTCTGAGGTGACCCAGAGGTCAGCACTTGACAGGAAGCTGCCATCACCCCCAGACGGAAGGACAATGGAGGGGGTGGCAGATCTGAAGCCCAGGGGCTGGGGATAGAACCACGGGCCCATCCAGTGGGAGGCGGGGCCACAGGGAGTGGCAGCTGCTGTCACAGAGACTTCCGGAGACAGAGGGGAGAAATCCTCCAGCCTCCCACTGGCTCCTCCCACTGGCCAGACTCAGAGACACAGGCACCTGGGACACATGGTCTGTAGGGTCACCAGCCCTGTCCCCCACACCCAGCGGAAGCGAAGAAGGGGGAGGAATGGACCCAGGGGCGAACAAGCCCAGACCAGCACAGCTCAGACTCTGGTATCAGGGTGGCACCTGGCGCAGGAGACACGTTTCCCAAAAGCATAAATAAAGCCTGGTATGGTTTCAGAGCCCCTCCAGGCCTATGATCGATTTGCTGATGGCCACTGACGCTGCTCTCAGACAAAATCCGCCCCTCATTATCCCAAGCCCAGCCCCACAAACCCCAGCACTCAACAGCAGATCAATATGTGTTCTCTGCAACAGCAGCTAAGTGGTGTCTGCCCGCCTGGCCTCAAAGCTGGGGCTGGACACGCCCCCTCCTTACATCCCCACACACATCAGTACCACCCAACGGAGACTGATCTCCATTCTGTGACGTTGGAGGGACCCCCAAGTTTCAAGAATAAGAACCAGGAGGCCAAGAACTCCATTCAGCTGTGAGTCACTTTGAGGCCTCCAAGCACAAGCAAGAGGATCCAGTCTCACCTGCCCAGGCACTCCTGAATTCCTGGTGAGGGTCTCTGGCACATCCTGGCACAGAACAAAGGCTCGTTGCCAGAAGGTTTCTCTCTGCTAGAGTCATGCTTCGGTCTAGCTGGGAGAAGGCCCAGGGAAGAGGCTGAGGGCTTTGCGGCTGCCTGGTTCTGCCACTGTGTGGCCAGGGGTCACCTCCAGCCTCAGGCTCCAGCTCTCGGAAATGGGAAGGATATAATCTCCCTCCAGGGCAGTTGGGAAATTTACTGAGATAGCGTCTAATTCTCAAACGATGACACTTGGGTGAACCATTCACTGCGCCTTCTGTCACTGGAACAAGGGGCCATTCACTACTCCTTTTGTCATTGGAGTCTGGGCCTGTGGTCGTATTAATACTAACCAGAGTAATAATGCCATCACTGACCCAGCACACACACGTGCCCAGCATTCTGCTAAGGTTTTCAGATCTATTAAGCCACTAAGCCTTCACAACCCCAGGAGGCAGGAAATATTATTATGCTCATTTTACGGATGAGGAGACCGAGGTACTGAGAAGTTTGGAAACTAACCCACAAATGCACAGTTTATATTATTGAGCTCCAGGGCCCACCCAATTAACCACTATGCTAGCTCTGTTCACTGTGGGTACCCACAATGTGCCTGGAACCATGTAAAAGTGGATGAAGAAACGGAGGCTCAGTGAGGTTAGGCCACTTGTACAGGGTCACAGGCTAACAAGTAGCCATGCAGGTTGGAAACTAGACGGCCTCATTCCAGAACTACACTCCTGACCTGCAGAATCAGCCCTGCTGTGAAGGTCGAGTTGGGAAGCCCTTTCCATCCTCCTCGCACCATTTCTGGAAACATCTCTCACCCTCATCCTCTGGGGGTGGTCACACACCCCCCAAAGGGGAAGCTTTCTTGGTCACTCTCCTCCTCCCTGCCCACCCTCCTCTCTACTGCCTGGGCTGGAACACCTGCTCCTCCTCACAGCAAATCCGCACACAAATCCACCCCTCAAATAGACCAGGAGTGTCACCGGATTCTAGCCTCTTATATAGTAAATACATGAAGTCATTCTCCACAAACAAACACGTTATTTGGGGAATGAAGAGTCTCTGGACATCAACAAAGCCGGCAGCGTTTTTTTGTTTTGTTTTGTTTTTTTCAACTAGCAGCAGCAACCAGAACAGAAGCCCCAGCGTCCATCCTGGGACCCAGTCGCAGAGCCTTCCTTTAGCCCATGATTGGGCTGGTGGCCGGGACAAGAATGTCCGGCCAGGGCAAGAGGAGCAGAGCAAATATTGACAATAGTGCAGAGGCTGCAAGTGAGGGCAGTGAAAGCCACACCCAGAGGCTGGGAGAGCCTCTCACACCAGGAAGGAGCAGGCTCTAGTTCTGCCTGTGCCCCCGGGAACAGCTCGGTCTGAGGTGTGCCCAGAGCTGGCCCTCCCCACCTCCACTCCCCACTCCTGCAGTCGGTGCCCCTCCAGGCAGGAGGATGGGTGGCTCCCACCCCAGGACCCTCCGCAACACCCTGGAAGTCTCGCCTCAGGGCCCTGGAAAGTTGTCCTGAGGCTGCAGGGAATCAAAGGCCAGCTCTATTTTCGAGTTGGCCTCCCAGGAGAATCCCAGGGTGGAGAGGAACCCAATCCAGCCAGGTGGTGTGACAGATCAGCTTTCGGTCCCTTCATTCACTCGACAGCCGTTTCCGGAACACCTACTATGCACGGGGCCCGAGCCAGCAGTGCTGGCCCGGCTCCGGCACTCCAGCCTCTGGCTGGGACCTTGGCCACAAGGCCAGGAGGAAGGTGGCACCTATGAATAGCCCGCTGGCAGGAAGCCCCCACATCCTGGGCCTGGTGAGCGGCGATGAATTTGGGCAGGCTCCGCTCTAGGAAGGCTCCTTCTGGAAGAAGGGGAATTGTCCGACCAGCTAGAAAGAAGAAAGAACTTAGAGATTCCCAAAGGGTTTATTTTAGGCAAGGAATCAAAATCAAAGCAAGAGGCTCCCACTGGGCAAGGATGGGACCATCTAAACATCAAAAGGAAGAGTAACTGTGTTGGATTCAAATACATTAAATAGAAATTTAAACCCATGAATTCATATTGGTAGTAAAAAAATTTTTTTTAATATAAATTTGGAAGATCCTACAGAATCAGCTCACAGCTCTACAACTTGGCAATAAGGGGGCAGACTAAAGCTTTTTTCCCTGCCTTTCCTGTATATACTGAACTTCAGTACAAACAAGTGGCTGATGAAGTGAAGTCCTTTTTAGAATAATTCCATCTAATACACGAAGAAGGAAAGGTAGACTTAAAATACCTTTACTCTGTATCCCTGATGAGACAATGGACTCAAGCAATGATTACTGATGACAACTAAAACCTTAGCAGGAAAGCTGGTGGGGTAGGGGGGTCAGGCGGCCAGCACATGGGCCTGCTCCCGAATCACACCCAGAGAGACCCCCCAGGGGAGGGCCCCTGGAGTGAGGAGACCCGAAGGGCACGGTGCCACCTAGAAAAGACACAGTTTCTTTAACTCAGTGTATTCAACATATTATCACTTCAACACGCAAACAATATCAGAAATTTTAAGTGAAGTATTTTATATTCTTTTTCTTTTCATTCTAAGTCCTTAAAATCTGGTGTCTATTCCACATTCACTGCAACACTTCAACTCGGACTAGTCACATTTCAAGTGCTCGGTGACCACGTGGCTGGTGGCTATTGCACTAGACAGCCCAGGTGTAGTGGTAACTAGAAAGTCACAGGATGTGCAGGAAATTTACAGGGAACACAGGGCACAGAAGAACGAGTTCAATGACACCATGAGGAAGCAATCAGCAAAACTGAGATTATGGAAAATTCCACAAGATAGAGGACCTGATTCAAAGAGATTTAAACACCCTTAAGAGACATATTAAGCAAACATGATGTACAGACCACATTTGGATTCTTATTTGAACAAATCACAACCCAAATCATTTATGAGACAATTGGGGAAACATGATTGGCCTTTTGATATCAAGGAATTATTATTAGTTTCTTAGGCATGGGAATGGGACTACATTTATATTTATTGTCTATAAAAGATATCTTATTTTTTAGAGATATCTTTATGTAATTTCTAACAAAGTAGTAAGAAGTTAGGGAATTGCTTCCAGATAATTCAGTGGCTGGGGGAGAGGGGAGTGGGTGGGCGTGGAGAGAGGTCCTGGACGAGACTGGTCCAGAGTTGGTAACTGATAAAGCTGGTAATGGGTACAAAGTGGGTCATTTTACTCTTCTCTGTTGTCAGCATATGTTTTTAAATTTCCCAAAATAAAGGTTTGACTTTTTTTCTTTAAAGAAAAAAACCATCATTCTCAGGCTGGTCTGAGGCAGGAGCAG
Source organism: Camelus ferus (assembly GCF_009834535.1). Classification (NCBI taxonomy): domain Eukaryota; kingdom Metazoa; phylum Chordata; class Mammalia; order Artiodactyla; family Camelidae; genus Camelus; species Camelus ferus. The sequence goes on along the minus strand of NC_045704.1, from coordinate 54,517,044 downwards.
AAAAGGGTGGTGAGGGAGTGTCGTGCCCTCAGGATTCAAACCCTGGCACTGTCACTGGCGGGTCACATGACTGTCCCTTCAGCCGCTAAACCTCAGTTTACTCCTCTGCTAAGTGAACCTCGTCACAGTAGTACTTCCTCACGAGACTGTGACGAGGATTAAATAAAATAATCCAAACTAAGTGCTTCACCGAGTGTCCATAATAATGTTAGGTGGCAGTATCGCCATCACTACTGGTTTTGTCATTATTTTTAGAAGGAATGTCGGTGGGTGGTAGGGTGTTAAGAGCTTTGGGGAAGCTCAGTGTTAGAGCATGTGCTTATTAGCATGCACGAGGTCCTGGGTTCAATCCCTAGCACTTCCATTAAAGAAGGAAAGAAAAAAGAAGTAAATTAAAAAAAATTATAAAAAAAAGAAGAAGGAGCATCAGAGACAAGGTGTCCATGAGCACATTTCCAAGCTGAGCTCTGCGGTCTGCAACCAGGGAATGAAGGCCCTGATTCCTGAGCTCTGTAGCTCTTGGGCAGCAGTGAGGAGCAGGTGTCTCCTAGGCCCCGAATGCACCTGGAGAACCACCAATTACAGCAGGAAGAAGAAGGTAGCAAGGTGAAAGGACACTGATGACCACCATCAAAGCCTCAACGGGACACCCCAAGGGCGAGAAGGCAAAGACAGGCCGGTAGAGCTTCTGCCAAATGCCCCATTGGAGATATGAGCATCTCACCTAAAAGTGTGATGTAAACTGATCAGAAAATGAGGTGCATTTGCCAGCCAGATCCGACTTAGGCAAAGCTCCTCCAGGGCAGGACTTCCAGAGAGGTGGACAGGCTGTGCCACACCGTTTGTCAATCACATGTCCACGCTCCAGCCCATGTGGTCAGGGCAGACAGGAAGCGAGCAGTGCGGGGTCTCCGGTAAGACCAGCCACCAAGAGGCAGCCAGGGCACGCGGGCCCAAGAGACAGCTGGTCAGACCACGCCCTCGGGTGGCCCAGGCAGGGTTTGAGAACTACCCTGAAAGGTGCCTCCACCTGACTCAAGGGAAAAGCCCTGTGCTGGCGCCACACCGGCTGACCTGCTCAGGACGACCGGGGGATACGGATAGACAGGGCAGGAGGAAAGACAGCCAGACCATGACTCCCTGAGCACCAACCCTATCACGAAGGCCACTCCCACTCCTACTGCTGACAAGGCTCAAGTTCAGAGAGGCACCGGAGGTGACACAGGCAGGAAGCGGAGGAGCCTCTATCTCCAAAGCCATGCTCCCTCCACGGCAGGCAGCACGGTGCCTGGGGGGCTGGGATTAAACCCCAAGAGGCACTGAGGCACATATGCTGGGTGGTCCTGTGTGGGCCACACTTGCTCTGCGGGATGGAGCTACTGAAGGTCCACTGCAGTGAGAACGACATCCCAGATGCAGGACGAGGGCCTGACACATGGAGCTCACGGGTCACCTTCACAGACATGTATAAATCTGCTCTCCTCTCAGCCCTGCTGGCTTTTCTCCCCGAAGGGTGATCTTTCTTCGGAAAACAATACATAAACGACTCTCTCCACACCCAAAAGCTGCTGGTCTTCAGGTGGAATGAAAGGAAACCTGAATTTTACTAAAGAGTTCATTCCTGGGTGTGGTGGGACTTCATACCAAGCAAGAAGGGGCTTTACATCCCAAATATCCGAATTCCACCTTTTTGGAATGAACGTATCATGTGCTTAATTTTGCAAGCCACGGGCTGGCTCTGGGCCGTGACACTTGTTCTCCTAAGCATTTCCCAACTCATGTTGGATAGCTAACGAAGCACGTGTCGGGGCCCCGGGACACAAGGCCCCTCCCATCCTGGTGCCCAGTCATTCCACATGCCACCTCTGTCCTCCACGAGCTGTCCTGAGTCCCTTCTCAGGGGGCACCCCTTCAGGGTAGCACACTTTGGAAATATCTATCAATATTTCAAAGGCACATAACCTTGGACCCAGCTATTCCACTTCTAGGAATTTATCACAGAGACATGTGATAAATTGCATGTCTCAAAGATACACGTATGTGGCTGATCAACACAGCACTAATCGAGAGAGCAAAAGGCTGGAAACACAGCCATCATAAGGGAAGGGTTACGTAAATCCATACTGGGGAAAGTTCCGCAGCCACAGAGAGACAGTGAGGAGGCTGTACCGACATGGAACAATCCCTTACTATTGCTGAGTGAAAAAAATAATACAGGAACATGTGTGTGGGATTCTATCATTTGTTTAAACAAACCAAGAAGAAAAGAAAAATATGCATGCATTTGCTTGTGTGTACCTAGACTACCCCTGGAGATGAGACTACTTTGTCCTTCAAAGACCCCCAAGGCTGGCCTGGTGCCCTGGGCAGCCAGAGGACGCAACACCCGCTCCCAGAGCTGTTGTTACAAACCCTCCCTAGAACTCAGGCCTCTTGTTCCTCCAAGAACCCCAAATGTAAAGAAGGGCGAATGCTCAGTAACCCACATTCACTCCGTCAGGAAATCTCGCTCAAGTCTTGTGTTTAATCCTAAGAAGTCTTATGAACTTTGCATTCCACTCCATATCTGTGCCTGCTCAGACAGCAAAATAATATTTTAAATGACTCCCTACTGAGACCGTTTAACCTTTCCCCCTCACCAAATCTGCTTCCAAAATGGATGTTTCCAAAAAGGGGCACCATGTTATCAATTACACACGAGTGAAATCACTTAACCTTTCTACCCCTCAAGTAAAATGCTCATTCCAAGAGGATGAGGCACGTTTTCAAGTATAGATCAGCTAAAAGACTTAACCTTCTCGCTCTGAATCGACGAGTCAAACAGATGTGTGGAGAAGACACACCGAGTTAGCCGATGGTTTCTGGAACCCCTGACTCCCCAGGGGGTGCACATACCCTGTGTGAGAAGTAGTTTGAGGCCCATCCTTCTATCTGCAGAGTGTGGACACCCAAGACCCCCAGAGAGCCAGGACATACTTAGAAAAAAAGCTTTGAGTCATTCCTACTCCAAAAACCCACTTTACTTTCCTCCCACTTAATAATCTTTATATTTGGAAAATCTTCCCCACCCTGCAACAAATGTTCTTAAGCCATTAGTAACTTTTATTTCCATTTTCCATTTTTATTTCCATTTTCCAATGTTATTTCCATAAGACAAGGACAGTTTTTTAAAAACAGTAAATAGCAATAAAAGGAAGGATCAGGTTTCCCTGTGTCATAAAGTGGCTGAACTTAACTTCGCCAGGATCCAGGTCTCAAGAATAAATGTCAACATTCCACTGGTCATTCTGAAGGGGCTGAAAATTTCTCCGGGAAGCCCCCCTCGTTACTACCTCCTGAGACCCCAACTCAGTAAGGACTTGTACCATTAAAATGGTTTAGAGTGCAAGCTCAGAATCACACAGGCCTGGATCCAACCCCAGCTCAGCCAGTGTCCTGCTGTGTGACCTGGAGGAAGGTTCTTAACCTCTCTGAGCATTGATCACCGCATCCATGAGACTAAGAACAGCCCCACCTGTTAGGGTTGCAGAAGGATGAATTGAGATAACGTGTGGAAATTGCTCAGCCGGTACCTAGCATATATAAAGCACCCAATAAACGGTAGTTCACACTATTCCTGATTTACACCAGCCACTGTTTCACCAAGGAAGGACCTGAGGTCTGGGAAGGGAAATTATCTCGGCCAACATGTCAGGGCAGCTTCCTGACACTGCTCATCATTTCTTCTCTCACACAGGCTGAAGGAAGCAGACAAGACTTTCAGTTCCCAAACCAAGAAAGCACTATAGCTACACTTCAATAGGGACCACCTGATGCCCTGGGCCCATGGACCCTGCAGCCTGGGAAAAACAGAAAGTAAATGGTGGGACAAAATCAGCAGCCCTGAGTCTGTGGGAGCCTGGTCCAGCCAGAGGACCAGTCACACCCGGAGCAAGAACAGGCAAGAGTATGGCAGTTTTGCTGTTCCCAAACAGGCAGGTCCTGTATCTGGACACAGGACAGGAGTCCAATTCTCCCCGCTACCCCACCCACTTCAACTGTTGGGGGGGCTTTGGCCAATGAGATGGAAAAAGTGACATGTGTCACTTGCATGCCAATGTCCAAGTTGCCACATCTCTCATCCTGACTTCTGGGTGGTGGAAGCACAGGTTGAGGTGGGGCCTCCATCAGCCTGGGGCCCCAAGTATTACAGAGATGAGCAAGGCCCCTATTCAAGTGCCCTGGACATTTAGCATGAAGGAGAAATAAACTTTGGTTGTGTAGAGCTACTGGTGGGTGGGGCTGTTTGTTCTGCAGCATAATCCAGACTAACTGGTTGATACAAGGAGTGAAAGAGCACAGTCTACGGCAGCACTTCTCAACCAACCTGAGGTGAGACACCAGTTTTTACTTTTATTTTTAATTTCCAACCCATTGGAAACCAATGCTTTTGAAAAATAAAATAAAACCATGGTAATGTTAAATTACTAGAAGTGTCTACATCCTTATTCTTGCTCCCTGCAATCATCTCTTCGCAGATGGGCACGGGTCGCCGGACCATGCAGCACTGACACAATCTGTGGATCAAGACAAAGATGGGCTCAAGCCCCAGCTCCACATTTTTCTAACGAGGAACTAATCTAACCTTTCCAACCTCAAGTCTCCTTCTGTAAAATAAGGATTTTCATGTGAGAATTTAAACATGCATCACATAGACCACAATGCCACACAGACCTCAATAAATGTCAGCTCCTCGTCCACATCCTGTCCTGTTCCCAGGTGACATCTATGTCACACACAGGCCCAGTGGCTGGCACAGGGGCCACAGGCCACAAACACGTCAGAGAATAAGGCAGTGAGCACAGATTCAGAATTCACTTCCAGACACCCACCCTGAGACAAGATGGTCAGACTGGCATCTAAAGAGAGCCTGAGCAGAATTCCTAGTGGTCCACTGAGACCGGAGGATAGCAACTACTGCCTTAGCACCACGAGGAAATCTTAAGATAATTTATAACCAGCAAGGAATCAGGGCTCACAGCCACATTCAAGGCATCAAAACTTACTGACATCTCACAGTGACACCATGAGATAGGTACCATTAAGCCCCTTTTGCAGAAGAGGAAACTGAGGCTCAGTGTGGCTAAGCAAAGTACCTGCAGTCACACAGCAGAGCCAGAATCAGTCACTCAGGGCCGACTTCACTCCAGAGGAGGGCTACCAACTATCTGGTTTTCCTGGGACTTGGGACTTTCAGTTTTAAACTGGGGATAGTCCTGGGCAAACGGGGTGAGCTGGTCACCCTACCCCAGAGCCCGTGTTCTTTGGTCACCGTATTTAGCATGTGCTGAACTAGGGCAGGCCTTTAATAAAACATCCACCAGGCGGCTGGAGCGGGCTGCCTGCCCAGGAAAGCCACATCCCGTGACATCCCACAAACACGTCTAAGAACAGGGAGACGGGGCGTGATGGGCATGCACCACAGATAAACTGATTACCTGGTATCTTGGGGACAGCAATGGCTCCACACAGCCTGGGGACAGGCCCTGCCCTGAGGCCTGCTCAGGAATGGAAACTTCTAAATGCTGATCACATAACCAGAAGTGGTTTTCTGGCTTACTTCTCTTTTTTTTTTTTTCCAAACTCAAACAATAGGTAATCAGAATGTGCTGCGTTAGTGACATATTGTCATAATCTGCCAAACAAAGCAATGGGCTTATGACCCCAACGGTAATGCTTTGCATTTCTTACAAGGGCGAGTCTGGGGCATGACAGTTTTCCGGAGCTGCTGGCTGTGTCCTCTGTCCTGGTCTCCTCTCCCTCCTCATCACCCCCTACCCCCAGCCTGACACCCGAACGCCTGCCATGTGAGAGATGCTGGAAGATGCCCAAGGCAGTCAGTGAACGAGCTGATGGCAGAGGACGTCTCTGATCTGCAGTAACTAAGGAGCCCAAGCCGATCCTCTGTGGCTGGGTCAGCTCCCCGTCCATCATTCCCATGGATCCTGTGCCCACAGTGTTCTGGGGACTGTCTTAAGTGCTCCATACATAAGCTGACCAGATCATCTACCCTCCAAATTGGGAAATGAGGCACCACTGATAATTATAGCAGGACTACAAGTGTAAACTCGGATTGTCCCGAGCAAGACGGGGCAGTGGTCACCCTCCTAAAGTGCAGCGTCTCATCTAATCCTACAGGGAGCAACAGTGCAGCTCAGTGGGAACAAGCCAGACTGCCTGGTCTAAAGCCCAGCCCTGCCACCTACCAGCTGTGTGAGTTACATAACCTCTCTGGGCCTCGGTTTCCTCATCAGCACAGTGGGACGAGGAAGCAGCAGCCTCACAGGGCTACTTGAAGATCACGCTAGTTAATATCTGCAAAGCCTTAATACAGGGTCTAGCATGTGGCAGATGCATTAACAGGTGTTCATTTAATAAAAAAGTCTGCTGCCATTCCCAGGGGAGCACCACAACACAAACCCTCATTGTTTTACAAATAAGGAAACTAAGGCACAGAAGGGTTAGTAACTTGTTAATTCGTGGCAGAACTGGGGTCAAACCAAAGACTCCGGCTGGGCCATGTCTTAACCACCTGCAATCCTGTCCACCCCCACCTCCACCCCCAATGGAGAGCACGGCACTTTCTCTCCCGATCTAGGAATTTAGGACACAAGTCAGTAAGAGGTGCAAGGAGGCCTGAATCCACATGTGGCACATGGCGCTGCCTCAGCTGGCCGTGGGCCCAAAGAGGTGGCTGACTCAGAGGAGGGGACCTGAGTCCCTAGGACGTGTGGCATTTGCAAAACCGAGAGGCACCAGCCCCACAGGAAGGGCATTGCTGCCTCTGTCACAAGCCAGAGTTCCCCTTTCCCCCTCCAGCCAAATTACTCGATCTCAGAAATTCCTTTGCAAGACAAGCCTGAAATGCAATCTCCAACCTCATCGGGGCCCAGTGGAATTTCACCAACACAAATTGCCGAGTTCTCCAGGAAAACGGAGGAAGCTTGCCTGAAGTTTCAGATTCTTGGTAGGTCTTAGAAAGCTCAGGCACTCAAGCAGCTCCTGGAAGAGGCAGGAAGTGGTTTTCCTTTGCTTATTTTCCGAAGGATAACCACCAGATTTGCTCATAAAAACTTCTGAACCAATTGGCAAAGGGCACCTGTGGAATCAAATGATTTCTCATCTCCTTAGGGTTTCCTTTTGCTAGTTCAATGTGTGGGGCTTCAAAGAAGCAGTGCTCAGGGCTGGACACAGTGCTTGGTGCACAGAAAGAGAAAGAGAGAATGTGAGAGGGAGGGAGGGAGGGCAGACAGGCATCTTGATGAGGAATCAAAAGTCACCAAAAGTTACACAGTTCAGCGAAAGCCCACGGCTCCTGGTGCAGTAGTGCTCAGACACACTGGCCGTCAGCTCTAACAGAGGTCAGGGGCTGGAGCTGCTGACACCCGGGGAGGGAGGGGCGGAGATACAGAGACAAGGAATGGCTGAAGATGGCTGAGTGCAAAGGGAAGATCGGGTGCCTCCCTCCAGGTGGGGTATGTTTTGGGGAAGGAAGAGAGGCTACCTCGGGGGGACAGCCAAGCAAGGTGCAGAGACAGGTAAAGGTGCCGGGGAACCCAGTGGCTGAGGGCCAAGGACACTGGGGTCGTGGCCCAGAAGTCTAGAGACTTTGATGAGGCCAAAATAGGAGAGTCCTGCCCAGGCTGACAAGCCCAGACTTGAATCTGAAAGCCACGGGCAACTGTAGGCCTTGGGCAGGGCTGGGAGCCGCTGACGGGTCAGATGCGGAGGCCCTGCAGGGTGGGGGTGGGTGGATGTGCTGGAAAGGAGGCGAGGGGCAACTGCCAGGAAGTGAAGGACCAGGAGGAGGAAATGTGAGTTTCCTGCCAGTAACTCATGGGAAGCCTCTGGACCCGTCACTTCTGCTCCCCGGGATGTGGCCCTGTCCCCAGCCCTGTCCCTGGCCTTATCCAGTGTGGATATTCCCAGATTCCTGGGGGTGGGGGACCGGGGTCCTGTGCCAGCCAGAAGGACAGATAGGAAGGAAGCCAAGTGGGGGCCTGGCAGAGGGAAGAGCCATGGGGCTCTGGGGGGCCACTTGGTTGGGGCTGCCTCCCACAGAGGCCACAAGCCAGGCAGAGGGTGAGCAAGGGCGGCCTGCGGTGGGTGAGTCCAAACCTGTAGAATCACTTCCCTCTCCAGCCAGGTGAGTGTGAGGAAACACAGAACAATCTAGAAGGGGCTCCAGGAAAGGAGCTGGAGAGGAGGGTGAGGCCTCGGACAGAGGTGCAGGATATGTGAGTGTGTCTGTGTGTGTGCAAGTGGTGTGTGCAAATATAAGCATGTTCTCCGGCACGTGTAAGGCTCGTGCACTCGTGACCTTGGGAACATGGTCCCGTAGGCACACTATGAGGTGTGCACACCATATGTACGCTCACTCACGTGGTGATGCTGGCTCAGGCCCACAAGCCTTCACAGGGAACAGCATCACGTTGGGGTTCAGAGCCCTGACGGGATCCAAGCTGGGACTGAATCTTGGACTGCCCTGGACTGCGTGTGACCTTGAGCAAGTGACCTGACTTTGCCATGCCTGTTTCCTCACCTGGAAGATGGAGTTAACAGGAGTCACTACCTCAGAGAGTTGTCAGGGGGATTAAATGATTTTGTCGTTGTAAAGCACTTAGACGGGTCCCAAGTAAACGCAACGTGTGTGTTAAAAAAATTAATACGTGTGAGGAGAGGGGTGGTCACACCGTTGGACATGGACACCTGTGTACATCAGAGAGGTGTGCACAATGGAAAATAAATAGGGGCAGGTGCACGGGGGCAAGGAAACACGGGCTGGATGTGCATGGACGTGCAAGAGTGAAGTGTGTTCAGCCATTCGCAAGCATGTGTCCTGTGTGTCACCACAGTGCCTGAGGGAGGAAGCGCGTGCGACTGCCCAAGATACACACTGCTGCTGGGCCAGCGGGGTGTGCAAAGACCCATGTGTGCACATGGGGGGTGTGCAGACACGTTCTGGGAGAACACACGTGCAGGGGAGGGACCCCCTGAGAGCAGCTCATTGTGAATGCAGGCCTAATTACCATGGTGGGAGAGGTGGCTCTGAGCTGCCTGGGCAATCAATGGCCAGAGGTCCAGGGATCCCCTCAGAGTTGCTGGGAGCCTTGGGCCGACTGCGCAGGGAAAGGTGGGGCACCCACAAGGCCAGGGACACAGGCCACATCTGACTCAACCCTGTGCCTCAGCAAGTATCACAGGAAGGACAGAGAGAGCGAGCGAGCGTGAGCAGGGGAACGACAGACACACGACAGTACACAGGACACCTGTGCCAGGGGTTCCATGTGTGTTACTTCCTTTAACCCTCCCGACAGCCCTGTGAGGAGCACCATCCCCACTTTTCCCAAAGGGAACAGAGAGGTTAAGTAATTTGCCTATGGACCCCCAGCTTGCCTTTGTCCGATTCTGTGCCTACCCTCCTAGCCACCAGGTACTCTGAGAATGAATGAATGAACAAACAAGCGCACACAGGAATGAATGAACAAAGAACAATAAAAAAGGAAAGGTGCCCAGAAAAGGAATGACACAAGGGAAGTGCTGGTGTAGTAGGCACAAGACACATTCCAGAAGCCTTGCGGGACAGGGCCCCCCTGCAGTGGTCCTGATACGGCCCAGGACTCAGCTGCACAGGCAGAAGGAGTCTTCTTCTCCATGGGCCCCGAGGCTGCCGCAGAAGGAGGCCGTCAGCATGTGGGTGGAGGCTTCCAGGCCGCCTCCACCAGCACCGAGTCAGTGTAGGCCTGGCAGCTTCACAGGGGGGCCTTCAGTATAAATTCTGAAAACTGGCATTCCACGCTCTACTCAGCTCCCATGGGATTTCAGATTAGCCAGATCCCCACTGCCAAGGCCTGGCCATTCTCAGAGCTAGCCTGCCGAGGCTGGGACGTTACATGGAGGATGAGTTATCACTGTGACTGACTTCTCAAAGCGGGCTGTGTCGTAAGGTCCTGTAGGGCTCAAGCCAATGACAGTGAGAGAAAGTCCCCTTGCCCCCAAAACCCTTCCAGAAGCTGCCAGCCAGGTTCAGGGCCTCTGGGGAAATGGGTCCTTGAGCCTCCAGTTTGCCACACCAGCAGTTCTGAGCTCCAGGCAGCCTTGGACCAGTGGCTCCACCTGGCCAAGCCCTGAGCTCTTCCTCCAGGATAGGGAGCCATCACCTACTAGGGGTGATGGGTGAGGAGGGCCCATACAAGGCTGAAAGCAAGTCTCATGAGACATGTAGCAGGTCCTCCCACAGGACAGCTATTCTTATCAATGGCAGCCATCAGAGGCCCAGAACTACCTGGGGAGGCAGAGCCCCAAGGGCAGATAGAGCTCCAAGGGCAGACAGAGCCCCAGGCTGCTGATCCTGAGAGGCTGCCCAGAGGGGCTGGGAGGGGCCTCAGCGTGGGCATTGTTGGTTCCCCTGCCCTGCACTCTGCCTAGGAGGCCCCGTGTCCTCTCCTCCCTCTACACAGAGACCCTCCCACAGCCCCAGACACCCCTTAAGGGGCCCAGCACCCAATGCTTCTCACCTGCCACTATGGGATGAGCAGGTGGCCCCACTGCCAGGCATGTGTGGGTGGTCCCCAGCAACTTCCAACTGGCGCTGGTTTCTCCCTCTTAAACCTGCCCTTTGCCCCCTTTCTCCCCCTATTCTGTTTAAAAGAATGTTCTTCTTAGGTTGATCATTGTAATTAGGAGGAGGCACAAGAGATGGAGTGTTGGTTTTCAATGTGTTCCCTGGGGTCCCTGAATGGGTTCCAGGGTCTCCGTGGGAGATGACCCCACCTCAATCTGGACAGCATGACTTTATGAACTTTCTCTTCATGATGGTGCTTAAGGAGAGTTGTGATACCAAAATCACTGAAAGCGTGTGCACGAAGGTTCACTCACCCACTGTAACATCACAAAACTCTTTCTCGCAGAAGCCCTGCCCACCTCTCCGCAGCTCTGGTCATCATCCCTGTACACACATTTTGTTTATCTGTTTTCTGTCCAATCCCCTCAAACAGAAAGGCCCATAAAGGCAGGGAGGTTGTTTGTTTTGTTCATGTCTATATCCTGAGCACAGCAGTAAACACAACAAATATTGATTTAATATTTATTTTTAATGAACTAAATGCAATAATTAATAATAATAACCACAGTCCTTACTATGGACTAGGCTGTTTATACGTGTTACAGGTGTTAACAACCACTGCTCAGCTCAACCCTTTAAGGTAGGTCCAGCTGTTATCCCCATTTTACAGATGAGACAACTGAGGAATAGCAGAGCTTACTACCCTGGATTTGCAGCATCTTCGAGGCCCTCGCCTTCAGTCACTGGCTCTCCTGTTCCCCAGGTGCCTGGTGCCTGTTCCCTTTGAACTCAACTCCCCTTTTCATCAGTCTGTTTCTGTTCCTGCAAATCTCAGGGCTGGGGAGGAATGGGGGGAGTGCAGTGCCAGGAGTTGAGGGGAGTTGGGGGGAGGGAGCACAGGCAGTTATCTTGCAAATGCCCACATTTATGAGATAAGGAGATTGAGGACTAAGAACTTCCTCTCTAGGAGGGGGAATAACGTGGAAACGAAACAGCCAACAATGAAGCCATCAAATGGAGTTAACCAACATTCCAAGGATGTATGCCTGCCACTGAGCACCAGGGAGGGCTTCCAGGAGGTGACAGGTCTCAAGGATGTCAGGTTGAAGCTGCGTCTCCTCCATCAGGGAGGGCTCTGTGTCAAGGCCTCCAAACAGCAGCAGCCAGCACTCTGGGGTTTCAGCCACTCCTCCCACAAAAATCAAAGCAAGAAGGGCCCAGGATATCTCAGATCAGGGGACATGCCTACCCACAGTCCAATAAGGAGGTCTGTGACTTTAATCAGCCCGTGGTCAGCAGCAGCGAGGAAGGCTCTGGACACAGCCTGGGAGCTGGGCAGAGGCAAGGCAGTAGGGGAGGAGAATGCAGCAAGCTTCCCCACCATCGTCCCCACAAGGACCGCACCCCAGCAGCCGAGCAGCCAGTCCCATCCTTCCCTGGACGCCAGGGCGGAAATCCGTAACTTCCCTCCTCGCGGGAAATGGAGCGGCAGCCAGGCTGGGTCGGTCTGTTGTTCCCCCACTCTTCGCACCCATGCCCAGCCCCCGCACGGAGCCTCACTCCTTTGCATCTGCTTGGCTCCCACCTACCAACCTGCCCAACCTTCCCAGGCACACCCATGGGGGCTCCGCCACCTCCCAGGCCAGGAAGTTCCACTCTCACCGTCAGTGTCCATTCCTCAGGAGACCTGGGTTATGGCAATAAAAATGAAGATAACGATGACAGCTGACACTGTGCCAGGCACTTCACACTTACTAATTCGCACAGTTCAAAACTCTGCCACACGGAGCATTAGTTACACCCGTGTACAGAAGAGGTGACAGGTTCAGAGACGGAACCTAACTTGCCCAAAGCCTCAGAGTGCCCAGGTGTGACTTAAGTTACCAGAACCAGGTGGATGTCGCACCCCTCCATCTCTGACACTAGCTCTATGATGCACGGCTGGTGTCAGTAAGGCTGATGGTGCCCATGGCCCAGGCTTCTGTAGGGGGTGAACAAGATAATGCAGGAAAGCGCCTGACATCTAGAGGCTCTGGACGAATGGCAGTTACTATTATTTATTCTTATGAAGAATATTCATGATGAAAATCAATTCTGTGCTGTTTGGGGAGACGTGTATCAGGCACCCAGAGGTACCTGGGCAGCATCAGGGTGTCACAGGAGCCCAGGATGCGGAACAGGACTGACGAGTTCGAATCCTGGCTCACCACTTTTTACTGTGTGGCCCTGGGCATCAGGGCAAGGTAAGGAGGGCAGCCCTGGGGTCACTCTGTGATCGCTAGGAACCGTGCAGGAAAACGTAAGCAGCATTTGGCACGAGGGGCCGCCCTGAACGCCAGTCCCGGGTAGGAACCAGCCAGCGCTCCTCTCTAACTGGCTCTTTTGATGTCGGCTTCCTGTGGGAAGTGTGTCCTGCTTCACTTCCTCCCCAAAGTGAAAGGAGGGCGGTCTGGTCTTCCCCTGGAAAGTTCCTAAGGAGGTCCAGCCCCCAACACAGCCCCAGGCTCCTCTCCCACCCTGTGTGTCCATGAAGGTCAATGCGGGAGACCTGCTGCCCCTCCACCTGCTCCGTTCTCAGCACACTTCTGGAGACACCCCTGGACAACTGGACCTGCTATGGGTGCCCTGGGCTGGGGACAGAGAGAGAAATGATGCCACAGTAGTGGGCAGGTGCACCCTGGAGCTGCAAGGCCGAGGTGGGAAGGGGCACAAAGTCGGTGCTGCTATGGGCTAGAGACCCAGGAAGAGGCAGCTCCAACAGCCTGATGTCAACCTAATCCTGCCCCTGCTTCCCCAGGTGCCGGGTTCAGTGGGTAAGGATGGTGCCTGGAGGCAGCTTCCGTAACACTCCTGACTCAGGTGGGCGTGGTTGTCACCTTTGAGTCTGGTAAACTGGCTCCCACCTCTCAGATCACATGCGGAATCAGAGCTCCACACACTCACATATTTTTTTAAAAAATTAATAATAACATAAACATAATAAATAAATAAAATAAACATAATAAATAAATCATCTTTACCAAGACTTCCTGAAAAGTACCAGTTCTTAGGCTGGGCCTGAAAATCAAACTAACCACCTGTGGGTCTGGTGGGGCCACGCTCAGCCTGGTCCTGTCACCTGTGTTGTGGGGCCCGAGCATCTGGGCTTCAGTTTCTTCACCTGTCAGCTCCACTCTTACAGACAGCATGAATGCCTTGTGCATTAAATTAAACCCTCAAAAAACAATCTGTTGTTGCCATTCTTACTGGTTTTATTACCTACTCACTGGACCTCAGTTTCCCGGTATGTGATGTGGGAACAATCAGAACTAATTTGACCTAATTAGCCAGTGGCTGGAGGGGTTACAAGAGGCGAGGCCCGCAGACAGGGCTCACACCACGCTGTCTGCAGTACTGCTGCCACCGTCATCATCACTGCAAGGAGGGCAGCCCCTCGGGTCACAGGGACTTTGTACCCTACGCCAGGCCGGCTCCCATGCTGTACACAGCAAACTCCACCCGATCCTCACGACCTGAGAAGCGGGCAATGCCACTCACATCTGCATTTGACAGAACGCACAACAGGTCAGAGAGAGACAGGTACCCACAGGTCTCCCAGCCCGCAGGGCGGCAGCCAGCAGTGCACCCAGGGCCCCAGCTCCTGCATCCACTCCTGACCACCGCCCCGCGGACCCCACACTCAAGCACTCACACTTCATCAGACTGGCTTCTGATGCTGCTGGGGCCCCCAGGGAGGACCTGGTGGGGTGGCTTTGTCACTCTGAAGCAGGTGTCCCTGTGTGCCAGGTGCTTCAGATGCTGTCACCCATCAGTGCCATCACCAGAGGCTGAATGGGGGTGACAGGGCTAGGATGAGGCAGCGCTGGGGTAGGAACCTGGCTCCCAGCTCCAAGTCACGGGGCTTAACTTCCCATTCAAGTTTCAAACTGACAACACGGATGCCACCTCCGCCCCTACCTTGCTCACCGTGGTCCCACCAGGCTGAGAAACCGCCCACCACAGAGAAAGCAACAATTTCATGTAAAGTAAGGATTTTTCTCCCCACTCGCCACCCCTCCCCCCATTTCATTCCCTCTCACTCTCTCCGTTTCCCTTTTTCTCTCTTCTTCATCCCACCCCTCACCTCTGCCTCTGTCTCTCTTATCCCCCAAGACCCCAGCTCCTCCCCTGGAACCCCTTCTGGCTTTGCCCCATCTCTTCCCACCCCCTGCAACACCATCTACCCTGTGCTCCTGCACGTCCTGCCTCCCTCTCAGCGCCTCTGCATCCTCACCCTTCCTGCTACTCAGGGGTCTATTTTTGCCTGTCTTCGTCTATGCCTCCCCCTCCCGGTGTTCTCCAAGGCCCTCCTTTCCCTCACTGGCTGTGCTGCACCCTCCCCAGGTGTCTCAGTGCCCAGATCTCCTCCCAAGATTCCCGTGGGAGCCCCCCTTGCTCCGCAGGAGGAGAGGAAGGGGGGTCCTGGTTGGAGGGGATGCAGTACCGCCATCACTGCTAACAGCGGTGCTGATGGCCGAGTGGCAAGGGGCAGAAGGAAGGGGGACATAGTGTGAGCTAGAGACACGAGGACAAGTGTCTCAAAGCTGACTGCTGACTGACAACACTCAACGCGACACCATTTTCAACCCATGAAGTTCATTTAAGAAAGAAAGAAAGAAAAAAACCCAGTGACACCCAGAGCGGACTCGGCTGTTTGAAAATGAGGACATTCGTGCTGTCAATGACGTTACAGATAGGCTTGCCTATTGGAAAGCAATAGAGCTTCATCGATATCAAAAGCCATCAAAATGTTCATATTCCTTTGACCAACTAATCTCCCTCCTGGGAATTTTTCCAAATAATTATTCATCATAAGAAAGAAGAAAAGCTACAAACACACAGATATTCACGGTGGCACACGCCAGTGGAAAAGAAAGGCCTGAAGTTACCTTAATATCCGACCAAAGGGAGACAATTTCACAAAACACAGTATAACGACTATCACGTAACCACTAAAAATAACGATCGTGAAGACTTCAGAAACGTCATCTCTGCTGGTGACGTGAGAGGGAAAAACGAAAGAGAACTTGGCGTGTTTGCCCTGTCACAACATAAAAATACACGCATATATGGACAAAAACCAAGGGGAATAATCAGAAAATCAATACAAGTGACTTGATGACCAAATCAATTCAGCTTCAGTTCAGACAGGGAAGGACGCCAAATAATCTGAATCTTTGCGGTTCTGAGTTCAGGACAGCAAGCAGTGCAAGTCCTGAAAATAACAGAATTTATCAGAAAACACATCCCAATGTGTTCAGCTGGTGTGTGTCTGCGTAGGACAGGACATCTGTGGTTGTGGTAAGGTGGCAGAAAGTAAAGGATCTTTCTTTTCTTTTTAAACTCTCTTTAACGTTGCTTTGATACTGTTTTCCCAATTAAATAAAGGAAAAATCAGGATTCTTATGTACTGGGCTTTAGAGCAGACAAAGGGCTTTCCTGTCTATAATCTTACTTGAGCCTCACAAAAGCTCTGGAAGGGACGCAGGGCAGGGAGTTGCTGACCCTGTTTTTACCAAGATGAAAGCTAGGAATAAGAAATGGAGTGACTTCCTCAGCATCACACATCCACGTGCTGGCAGAGATGGGACTCAGACTGGGGCCACCAGGAGGGAAGCGCCAAGCGCCACACCAGGCCTCTCGGCCTGTCCTCGCTGGGCTCTCAGACACCAGAGCTCCAATCCCCGGATGTCTCTAGCCTTGTGTCGCACCGCGTGATGCCGCTCTGGGCCATAGCACATACTAACCCCCAGGCTGCCAGCCCCCATCTGCAGATGAGTGAACACCACACGTCACACATGGCTCAGGGCCCCGTGCCCTCTCTGTTTCCCTGCTTGCTCCCCAGAGACCAAACGGGCAGCAGACCAAAGGCTGGCACTGAGAAGGTATCATGAATCCTGCTGGCCAGAAACATGACAAATTGTCTTGCTGCAGCGGGAACAGCAGATTTCAGTACATCCGCTGGATTCCAGAACCGCTGGAGGAGGCCAAAGCCAAATTCCTAGCGCTGGATGGCTGGGGAAGTTCCCCAGGTCTCTCGCTCCCCACTGACTCCTCCTGCTAGGGGGACCCACAGAGCCAGGACCAGGACCTCGGAAACTGGCATTTGCAGCAACCTCCCCTGTGCTGGGCCCTTCACCCGCATCATTGCTCTGCTCCTGCTCCACCCTGAGCCAGGCTTGGCGGTGCCACTGCACAGAGGACAAGGGCTCCAAAATCCAGATGTGAAAGCCAAGGCCACCCCAGGGGCTGGGTCCTGGGAGCACAGCAGCTGTGTGGGTTGGTTTGGTGATAAAGCTGTCCCAAAGGGCTTCCAGACCTCTGGATACAGTGGCACTCTTGGAACAAGGGACCCACAAATGAGCCTGCAACTGCTAGTCTCTCACCTAGGTTGCTGCATCCAAATAGTGCACCTCATTACAGAGAAGAAGCAAGCCATCACCCTCCTGGAGGTCTGGAAGCCCATTCTCTGCCTCAGAGACCCTAAGCCTCTGCAGGTAAGGTCCACCTTACAGGAAACAAGCACCACCTCCCTTCCTCACCCGGCTAACTCCAGCTCCACCCCCGGGGTGTCCACTTAGATGCCACCTCCTCCAGGAAGCCTCCCCTGACCCCTCAAGTCAGCCTCTGAGAGCCCCAGCAGCATCTGCATGGGCCTTGCTCTTGGTTGCATCTCCCGTACCTGAGAGTGAGACCAGAACACAGCAGACACTCCATAAGCTGAAAAATGAGTGAATGACGAATGAATGAAGAGAATGAATGAAAGCAAAAGTGGGAACAGAGCGGGTGAAAAAACTGAAAGAATGAAGCGTGAAAGAAACATGCAAGAACAACTGAGGGGCCGTCTGTCTCTTGCAGTGACTGCCCAGGAGTCAAAAGCAAGTGTCGGATGATGGCAGGAGACATCTGACACCGTCCCGCCAAGATGTCACTGGGTCACGAGACAAGAGTGAGTTGGGCCCCGGGGTGAGTTCCTGGGTGGGGTTTGGAGGTGCTATTTGGAAGTTCCAGGAGCCATGCTGGGGCCTGGGGTCAAGCGAGGGAAGCTGGTGACCCCCAGAGAGCCAGTGAGCCCACCGAGTGGGGAAAGGGAAAGGACTGGCATGTCACCCTGACAGCAGTCCCAGGAGACCGGCGTTTCCCCACTGTGCTCCTGGGGAGAACCAGACACACAATCAAGCTCGTCAGACAACGACTACAGTAGTAACTGCTGACGCAGTCGGCCCGCTGCACTCCAGGCCCCCTCGAAGCACTTGACAGTATTACCTCACTTAATCCTCACAACAGCCCTGTGAGGTAGATAGTACTAGCTCTACTTTAGAGGTGGGGAAACTGGAGCACAGAGACTCTCAGCAGGTAGCCTGAGGTCACACAGCTACTGAGTAGAGGAAAAAGAATTTAAAACCCATGCAGACTGGCTCTGGAACCTGAACTCTTCTTAACCACTATGGTTAATGTCTCCCAGCTCTAGTGTGCTTTGGTCATGTAAATAACAACAATAATAATAACTTCTCAGCTTTAATATGTAAAAGTCATTCAGCCAACAATGGCAGATAAATAAAGAGTACATAACAGTGGCCCCTCCAGAATTTATATAGAAGAGGAGCTGAAGACAGTAATTCGGTAAGACAAATGGTATCAGGAGATCGTCTAACAGCAGTTTGCAAAGCTAGCACATTCTTTTCTCTAGACTGTATGTCAATGGGGCATGGCTTAGCCCCCCACAACCTACTGTTTGGTACCATAACTTTGGAGCCACCAGGCAAATCTCTTCAGATAGATTTTCTCCTTTGAAGGTGCTGCAAGGATGCGCCCAGTTTGCAAATAAAGCAAGCTGAGACTCAGAGAGGTTAAATGACTTGCCCAAGGTCACACAGCTAGGAAGTAACACTTGAACTGAGACTCTCTGACCCCCAAGCCTGGACCCTGGCCCTCTGGCTCTGGCTTCCTTCGCTTCAGAGGGGAGGAGCTACCCGGAAGCCAAGAGGGACCAGCCTTCCTGGCCTGCCCCTTCCCGCCAAGTCACCCCCTCAGCCTGCCACAGGACCCGGAACCCCATCACTTCAAAGTGATTCACCCTGGAGGGCTGTGTGGTTTGGTCTGGGCCTTGGGGAGTGGAGGAGTCAGAGCCATGCTCACCCCTGACCACCCAGGTTTGAACCGGGTTCCCCAGGCCCTCAGGAATCCAGGTGCAGCCCTCAATGACCACCTGGCAGGAGCAGCCCTCCCCGGCAGAATGCAGCTGTCTCTCAGGAAGTTGGGTTGGGGCTCCTGGGCACAGATGCTGGGGCTGTGGAGGGGTGCCCCAAGTCACCCCCATGCCTGGGTGCTCAGCCAGCCTTGCCTCCTGTTCCCAGCAGGGCCTGGTCACCCTCCCCAGACCCCCCACGGGCTGGAGGCCACCCCCTCTACCCCTGCCCCACCAGCCCAGCAGGCATCCTCCTCTGCTTCTCCTGGTGTCCAGAGAAACGGGCGCTGCTTCAGCTGCCCCCAACCCGAGTCCTACGCTCCCTCCAGAACATTTCCCTTGTCCTGCTCAACGCCCCCAACGTGGTCATCTCCTGCCTTGTGCGCGGGAACCCCAGGAGGCTGGGGGACGACTGGAATGTGCGATGCCTGAGGTCACAGCCCGAGTTTGATTTGAGTTGGGTTGAGATGAGGGGAAAAAGGCCAAGAACAACTCGCTCATTTACTTCATTTCCAGACTTGGCGGCTGCCGGGGCTGGGCTTCCAAACCAAGCTGGCTTTGGCCAGGACATCTGCAGCAGTGCCGGCCACAAGGCACATCTGGATTCGCTTAGGGAGTTAAGAGCTATAAAGTTCTCTTAAGAAATTAGGTTCTGGGGAGTCTGGGGCTCTCTGGGGATGAGGTGAGGGACCCCCTTGGGCTAAGTGCACCTGGACACCATCTAACTAGGGATGGTGGACCTCCAGGTGTGGCTGGAGTCCCAGTGTGCACTCACTGGCAAAATGACCCCACCCCAGTCCTTCCTGCTGTGTGGCCTCAGGTGCCTCTCCTGACCTCTCTGGGCTGCTAGGCGAATCACCTCACCTCTCCTGGAGGAGAATGAACTCTGGGAAAAACCCAAAGTACCATTTCCTAATTTGCCACCGTGTTTTGGGGCCAGGCAAGTGTCGGCCCACAGATGAGGTGAATGAGTGAAGGGACCCAAAGGTGAACAACGGAGCCTCGGTTTCCTCGTCTGTCAAGTCAGATGACAATCTCTACCCCCAGGGCTGTTCAGAGGACTAGTGGGTAGAACAGATGGAAGACCTCGCAGAGTGAGAACTTGGCCCTTAAATTTTAAGCCCGTCAGCTCCAGACCTCACAGTCTGAGTCTGGGGAAGCTGAAATCCCTGAGAAAAACTAAGCGATACAACAGCCTCGTTTCGGCCTGGAACCCACTCAGGCGAAGTCTGACACACACATTCACTCTGACCAGGCAGGTGATCAGCATGCAAGCCAACATGCAGAGAACACAGGGTGACAGCCTTGAGCATGGCCTTGGCTGAGCCCCCCTCGGCCTGCCAGGCACAGAGCCAGGCCCATGCCCAGCACCTCACCTCCCGGCAGCAGATCTGGGAGCTCAGGGTCAGAAGCTCCGTGACACAGGCTCAGGGCAGCGGGGTGACTCAGGGGAGGAAGTGGCCAGGTCCACACAGACCCCAGGATTCCCACCCCTACAGGGTGGCCTGAGCAGGCCCAGCAATGTCGTTCATCAGTGATACCACCTCAGACAACTCCTCCTGCCTCTACTTCCCCACTCGCACTGGGGGGGAATGGGGGTTCCTATGATTTCACCAGGTCGTTTCTTAATCTGTGTAAAATGGCACCCACGTGACTAAACAATATTGAAAACTCTCAAAAATGTTCAGCGTATTTTAAGTCCTCAGCAAATGTTAGCTCTTATTATTTCCACTGTCTGTCTAAACCGACTGCTAAATAAATAATCCATCATGTCCAGAAGGATGACAAGAGACTGCGGTTGCAAATGACCTGGAATCTTCTAAGCCAGAGATTCCCACTATGGATGCACATTAAAACCACCTAAGGAGTGTTCACAAACAATGGTGTCCAGCAGTAATCAACTGCACTCTGTGGGCACAATTAATTGGCATCTCTGTGAACAAGAATCATTTACATTATTATCAGCTGTCTACAATGGAGTTGTAAAATAGCTTGAAGACAATGAAAGTCAGAAAATAGCTCAGATGAGTGAGTGAGACAAGACACCCAGGAATCTCTCTCCACCCATTTCAAAGTCATTTACAATATTTCTTGACAGACGTGATCTCACAAAAAAGATGGATGAAGAACGTACTATAGTAGGAAAATTTAGAAACAATTCAAGTGTCTGTCATAGGAAACAATTCTGGTATATACAGGCAACAGACTACTCTGCAGCTATTAAAACAGATGATGTCACAATAAAGACCGAAGCCTGGGCCCCACTGCACGCTGGATGAATCTCAGCCTCTGGGGGTGGGGCCTGGGCATCAGCACTGTCTCCTAAACTCCCAGGGGTTCTGAGTCTGGGGATGGAAGGCCAGGATGGAAGCTGCTGCCTCGGACAGAAGAGGGAGGTCTTCAGGGGCTTCCTGTAGGCAGGAGGAGAAGGAAGAGGGTGTACCTGAGCAGACGGCATTCCCAGGAGGGGACAGAAGAATAAGGATGCCGACAGTCAACAGAAGGCAGCCCGATGGCTAAGGAGCGGAGGGAGGCTTAGTTCCGCACTTGTTCCAGAGGCCACCCAGCAACTTCAGCCTATCCAGAGCCTCCGAGTACTGGTTCTGCCCAAAATTTCCGTCACTTTAATGGTCCGCCAAAGTCTGATCGATGGTTCTTAACTCACCAGTCTGTGTACAAAACCCACAGGGTCGCCCCTGCCTCACCTAAAGCCCCATCTGGACCCAGGGGAAGGTTGATGATTTTCACTGTGAAGGTTTCTATAAGCAAGTGAGCTGTCTTCACTAGAGTCAAGGTGGACTTGCAGGCCCTTAGGGAGGTAGGCAGCCATGACAATGCCTCTCCCCAAACCCTGGCCCCAGGAGGTCCTGCTGAGCACTGCTGGGCAGTTTCTGCTTCTGCACCTCCCAGAACTTTCCTCCAGGCTGGCAAGTGCAACTCCAGTGCTGCCGGGGCATTTCACCAAAACCAACTGCCAGAAGGAAGACAGAACTGCAAAGGTCCATGGGGAAAGGATGGCTTCCACCAGATGGGCCTCCCAGCTGACCTGGGGCGATGTGCGGAGAAGGATGAAGTCGGAACAAGAGTGAAATTATTGTGACTTGTTTTCTTGCTTTCTGTAAACTACACAGAAGAGGACAGAAAAGGTGCCTGTTTTGTTCACCACCAAATCTCATGTCTAGGAGAAAACCCTGCAAGTAGTAGGTATTCAACCAATATTAACTAAATCAGTCAAGTTAAAATGATTAAATATAGGATTGAGCTAAACCAGACGCTACCTTCTCAAGATTCCTGTGGAAGTCAAACATGTGAGGAAAAACATAATGGGTGGGAAATATGAAATGCAGGCAATTCTTTCTTCAACCTTAATTTCTGTTCTTTGATTTGGATAAAGATCACCAATATTTGCCCGGAGAGATAATGTACTGCAGGAGAGACTGTGAAATTCTAGAAGCAGAGTTTGTAAACCATCATGTTGTATAATAGCAAAAGCCATATCTGATCGGTGGTGAAGCTGCAGGAGGGGATGGCCGAGTGAAGTCCCCAGACTGCACCGCAGGTGAGGCTAGGTCCTGGGCTCAATGCAGCAAGGTCTTGATGAGCCTGCTGTTCCCACAAAACAGAGTGGGCAGTGGAGGAAGGAAGGGAGAGGGGCAGCAGCAGGGAGGCAGGGAGGGAGGCATCTAGGCCTTTTAGAGCTGCTGTCTTCTTCAATGTCTGCTCTAGCACAGCTCTCTTCTCCCTCAGAGTCAAAGTTCCCACTAGGCCCTACACCATCTGGGACTGCACTGACTCACTAACTTCAACTCTTACCACCCTCCTCAAGTTGACTCGCTCTACCTCGACCACATTCACCTCCCTGCATTACTAGGAAATATTCAGCTCCTACCCCAGGGCCTTTGCACACACTGACATAACTGCATGGCTTGCTCCCTTACTTCCTTCAGATCTCTGCTCAAATGTCACCTTCTCATCCAGCTCTTCCTTGCCTGCCTTATTTAAAGTGTCACCACACACAGCCACCGTGACCCTCCCTACTCATACCAGCATTCCCGTCCTCCTTACCCTGCTGTATTTTTCTCCACAGCATTTATCAGCAGTTGACAAGATTCTCTATTTTCTGTTATTTTTCATCTTCCCACAGTGGCCCAGGGGCTCAGAGAGGGCCGGGACCTTGTCTGCTCTGTTCTGTGCCTTGAATGGTGCCTGGCACACAGTGGGTGCTCCAGGACCACCTGCTGAATGAAGGAGCACACGAGCCTGCTCCCCACAAGCATGTCCGATGATTTGCCTCACCTGGTCCCTCCTGACAAGTGACCCTGTGAGACAGGTACCATCTCACACCATTTCACAGAAGAATGGGCTCACCTTAGACTGTGGTGGAGCCTGGATCCACCCAGCTCTGGGGATTCCAAAGCCCAAGTGGGTCACTTTCCACCGAAGTGAGTGATGCAGCATATGGGGCCTGCCTGACCCCATCGCGCCAAACACCCTCTTGTCTCAGGGATCACTGGCACCTGCAAGACGCTGATGCTCCCAGTGTCTCCCTGCCTGAAGGCTGTGGGAGGGAAGCTCCTGTGTGGGGGTGAGGCAGGGGCTTCTCCACCAGGCTTTGCCCTCTTGAGACCCAGGGGTCCTCAAAGTCTGAGACAGAAGTAAAGATGCTCTCTCCAGAAGCCACTTAGCAGGTGTCCAAAGCACAGTCTGTACCATGGTTCTTGAGGCCCTCCTGCTCCCAGTCCTCACTCCAGACACCCAGACGCCCAGCAGCCTCTCCAGCTGCCATCCTTTCTCTGACCTCCAGGGCCTAGGCTAGGCCCGCTCTTCCCTGCCATGGAAGTAGCAAGAATGGCCCCCAAGGATGTCCCTGTCCTAATCCCTGGGGCCTGTGAATACGTTACTTTACATGGTAAATGGGGCTTTGCAGATGCGGTGAGGCCAAGGATCTTGGGATGGGGTGACTGTCCTGCATTACTTGGGTGCCCCCAATATCATCACAAGGGTGCTTCCAAGAGGGAAGCAGGAGAGGCAGAGACAGAGGAGATGTGACAATAGAAGTAGAGGCCAGAGTGATGTCGCCATGAACCAGAAAATTCCAGCAGCCCGTAGAAACTGGAAACAGCAAGAAACAGATTCTTTCCTAAAGCTTCTAAAATGAACACAACACCTTGATTTTGGCCCCTTGAGACCCATTTTTGGACTTCCGAACTCTGTAAGTGAAAAAAGGTAAATGTGTTTCGTTTTAAGCCACCAAGTTTGTGGTAATTTGTTAACGCCACTGTAGGAAACTGACGCACCCCCTTCACCCTCAGTTCAAGGGGGGCCTGCCCTGACCCCGTGTGGTCTGATCCCACGCAGATGCTCCTGGGACTTCCTCTTTCACAATTATCCATCAGCGGTTAGGAGCTTCAACTGTGAAGCCAGGCAGCCCCGTTCAACTTCAGCCTCCACCTCTTATAAGCTGTGCAACCTTAGAAATGTTTCCCAACCTCTCTGTGCCCCCTTCTCCTCATCTCTTACACAGGGCCACCCCAAGGGTGTATCTCCTACAACTGCCATGAGGCCGGACAAGAGAACCCATGCAGAGAAAGGGCCTGGCCCACTCAAATGAGGGTATGCCACTGCGATGCGTATCCTGCGTAAGGCATCCGGCCTGTGGAGAACAGAGACTGCAGCCAGCTCGTCTACCACATACCCCTAGAGTCCCTGACAGTGCATAGCTTTCAGGTCTGAGTACTATTTGTTGAATGAATGAATGAATGAATGAGTGAATGAACAAGTGTGGCCCACAGCATCAAAAGATTGCAAACACAAACCATGTGACATGATGCTCCTGAGGGAAGTCAAGCCAGGCCCTGAAGGTCATATGGCTTCTGCTGGGTCAACACTGGTGGCCCCCAAAATATTTCAAGCTGGGCAGAAGGAGCACCAGCCTTTCCCATGAAAATGCCATGTCCAGCTTCAAGCTGGGCCTCAGACTGTCATCGCACTGGCCAACCTTCCCTCTCCCTACTGCTTTGGGTGGTCCCCCATCGCGATGGCTGCATGACAGCTGATGGGGCCCCCCCGTCTCTTCCCAGTAGTATCTGAGCAAATCGCATCCCCTGGAGTGCCAGCTCGTGGGGTAAGATGTCATTATGGTGGTCCCCCTGCATGGGGCTCCTCTCGGGGTAAAACAAGAAGGCAAATGAAGCCTGGCATATAGTCAGCACTCCATAAATGCCACTGAGAGTTTTTAGTTATTTTACCTCGTAGCACACATCTGCATATACTGTAGGTCCCCCTTTCAAACTCACATACAGTAGAAATAAGGCGAGGGAAAGGCAGCAGAAAGGGTCAGGTCGCGGCTCTGGACTCAGACCAAGATTTGAAGCTGTGTGAGCCTGGGTAAGTTGTTTAACCTCTCTGAACCTATTTCCTTATCTGTAAAACGGAGATCACACGTAGACCCAAAGGAATGCTACAACACAATGAAATAATGCACATCAGTCATTCTCACATTGGAATCACTTCAGGGGCTGTTAAGAAAAGGCTCGTGCCCAGCCTCCCTCTTCCCCTTCCTGGACCAATGCACTCAGCATCTCCAGGGTATGAAGATCACCTGGGCGTTTCGACAGTATGACCAGGGCAGAGAAACACGAATGGTTACATGGACCTGGCCCAGAGTAAATGCTCAGGAAATTCAAGCTTTCATCACTATTTTATCCACTGGAAAGGAGTTTCCTCCATTCATTCAATATAACATTCACAGAGTGCCCAGTGCACACCTAGTACAGGCAAATTCACAGGTCCAAAACCACATACTGGTTTGCCAAGGGCTGGGGGGAGGGAGAGTAACTGTTCATGGGTACAGGGTTTCTTTTTGGGGTGATGAAATATTTTGGAACTAGATAGAAGTGGTGATTGCACAACATTGTGAATGTACTAAATGCCATTTAATTGTTTACTTTAAAATGGTTGACTTTATGTTATGTGAATCTCACCTCAATACGGAAAAAGAAAACATAATCCAGACACAAAAGGACAAATACTTATGACTCCATTTTTATGAGGTACCTAGAACAGTCAAATGTAGATTAGACACAGAAAGTAGAATGATGACTGCCAGGGATGGGAGTGAGGGGGCTGGGGGAGGGCAGAACAAGGAGTTAGTGTTTAATGGGTGCAGAGTTTCAGTTTGGGAAGAAAGTTCATGAGATGGATGGCACTGATGGCTGCACAAGTGAATGTACTTAGGACTGCACGCTTAAAAATGGTTACAATGGTAAAATTATAAGCGTATTTTACCACAATAAAAAAAAGTCACATGCTGACGATCCGAGACAATGCTGCCACAATTAATGGAGTTGCTGGGCCCATTGGACCGTGTCCCCAGCAGACCCCTCACTTCTGTGGGGGATGACCTCTTCTTAGTTCTTCCAGGCCAGCAAACTCGAGGAACCAAACGCCCTCTTTACAAACAGGATGGAGACTGTGCATTTGTTTTCTCTATGGGGCAAGGCCAGATTAAGTAAAGAAAACAGAGGATCCCTCCCCTCCCCCCAGGAAAAACTCTGCCGGGTCAATAGCAGAACTAAAAGGGCTGGTGCTCACTTTCACTTCCCGCGCCTGATTCCCCGGGCGTCCTGGTGTCCAGCAAAGCCCAGACGTGGGGGCAGGTGCCGCCCTCTTAGCCGGCTCCGGAGGGCTGGGCTGCACCGCGCCCCGGTAAACAAGATACAGCCACGCTGGCTCCAGGAGGCAATTTCTGCAGCTCTGGGTTTCCTCGCTGGGAGGTGAAGGACCCACAGGAGGGGAGCAGCGTGGCTGAGAGGGACCTGAATCTCAAAGCCCTGGGCCCCTGTCACCTGCACTGCACACCTCTGGGCATGGCACTTCCCTGCCTGGCCCTCAGTGTCCTCACCTGCAGAATGAGAGCCTGGATCATGCAGGAGAGGCCGATGGGTTTCACTCAACAGGGAGGCTCTGAGAGGGTCCTCAGGTGGGATCTGGGTTCAGCAGGGCACCAGGATGCACCAGTGATGACCACCATCGGTGGGAGGAGGGGAGGGAGGTGGCCACACATAGTCCATGCATTTGCCATTCCTAGATGAGATCGCCTAGAGAGCGATTCCTTGATGGGGAACCTTCCTTCCAGATCTGGAACATGCTCAGCGGCCTCCCTGACTAGCACACATGTCCATTCAACTTCTGTCCGCACACTTCCTCTCTGAGAACTCACCTCCTCCTCTGGTGACACTCCTCCACATATGGGAGGCAAAAATCTCTGTCCTCAACATTTCTCAGGGACCATAGTTCCAAACTCTGGTACTATAAAGAATAAGATGGTTCTTTGTTCTACTTGACACACTTGATGAAGAAAACTTATTCCTTATCCTGGCTCCTGCTTGAAGACTTAGTTCCCTCCACTGCTATGAGCAGGTTCCCCAAGCAGGCCTATTCTAGAAACATGAGGGTATGTCTGTGCCCTGCTCATAGTGTGTCTCCCTGAAAACATCTGCTAGACTCCTTTGCAGCTAGAAATTACTGTGTGACTCAGTCTGGTCAGTAAAATGAAAGCAGAAGTCTCCTTAAAAGAGCATAAGTCCTTTTCCACTCTCTCACCCACTCCCATTTCATGCTATTACTGCTAAGTGGAATGTAGACGTGATGGCAGGAACTTCAGCAGCTATCTGGACCATGAGGCAAGGTGCTAAGAACAGTAAAGCAGCAAAATAGAAGCAGTTTGGATCCATGAAGAGCACAGACCAACCATACTAGTCTTAACATGATAAACCATACTTTTATACTTTTATACAAGTGAAAAACCAAATTTCTGTTGAGTTTAAGCTGCTGGAGTACCTTACTATTTTATGAAGCCTGAATCTAAATGCAGGATAAATCATGTCTTACTGCAGATGATGAAAGAGTCCGGCTGACTTCACACAAGACAAAGCACCCTGCCGTCGTCAGTGGGAAGGGAGCCCAGTCACTAGGCCCTGGTGATTTCAACATACAGTCCATACCATGCCCTAATATCTGCCCATTAAGAATTCAAGGCCAACATTTCCAAGGTTGATGTGTTTATGCCAAATTAGTGGATGGACTGGTTTTACCAGTGGATGATAATACAATGAGCCACCGTTTATCAAGCACCTACTATATGCCCCGGGTGGTCAGCTCACTCTGCATAAATTATCTCAGCCCCACAAGATGGAAAACAGCCCTATTACAGATGAAGTCCAAAGACACCCAGCATGTCGGGGCTAAACCCGAGGACCCAACCCTCCATCTGGGGTTCTTTCCATCACTCTTCACTGCCTCCTGAAGATTTTCAGGAGGCCCAATGGGCTGAACTGGGCTGCTCCTGGCAAGTGAGGACATGAGGAAGGGAGGGGTGGGAAGAGGATGAGAAGAAGGAGAGGATGGGGGAAGTGGGAGAAACTCTTCACCCCTGCAAAGGGGGATGTTTACAAGGAGTTGAGGCTATGAGAAAGGCAAGGGCTGAAATCAAGAGAGGGGCACACATGGGAGGGAGCATCAGGAGTTGCAGCTGGAAGGGCTTATTTCTTACACTGGATGGTTATATTGACATATTACTTTACACACTGCTTTGGATGGCTGAAACTGGTGAGCACTATCAAAGGAAGGGAGAATGTACGGTTTATTATATGCCAATTACACCCCAATAAAGAGGGTTTTTTTAAACGTACCGGGGGGGTGGGGTGGGAAAGAGGGAGGGAAGGGTTAAGGCCTCCGAACACAGTGGCTTCTCATCGCGACGCAGGCTCCTCTCTGCACAGGGAAGGCCAGCCATGCTGACCACAGCAGCTCCATCCACGAAGCCACAGGCCCTCTGTGAAAAGGGCCACTTCACCTCCACATTGCTGAAGCCTCCTTAGGTGAAATGACGTCTCAAAGCTTCCAGAATGAGTCACCCTCCAGCCTGGCCACCCCAGAACCACGTTCCGCCCACCAGCAGTTTTGACAAAGACAAACAGTGGCTGTCCACCTCTCTCTCCCCCAACGGAGGGACACAGGGTAGCCACGCTGGCAGGGCCTCAGGACAGACACCGTCCTGGGCTTGCTCCCCAGCACTGAGGTAGGCAGTGGCAGGAAAGGCCGGAGGGGAGAGGGGGAGTCCACAAGGAGGGTGCCTCCAGCATGGCCCCTAGGCAGCTCCTCCAGTAGGTGGACCACAGATTATCTGCCACCCACCGGGCTCCCTCTCCAGGAAGCATGGCTGACACAGGGCAGAAGACTAGGGTCCCCTTTCCCTGTGATCTGATTCAGTTCACCCTGGAGATCCTCCTGTGGCACCTCCCACTGGAGGTCTGGGCTGAAACCTGGGAGTCTGCACAAATCCCAACTCAGAGCAGCAGAGGTGAGGGTCTACCCGGCCCAGGTGGGCCCTGAGAGTGCGAGCTCAGGGGAGGAGAAATAAATCAGTGATAAATGACTCAGTGCAAAGATCAGCAGCCTTTCTCCTGTCACCCACCTCGACAGCTCCAAGCTCAAGAGGGTACAAAGTCCTACGCCCTCAGGCCCAGACCTGGGCAGGTAATGAACCTGAGTACAGTGGGTGGGGAGAGGCTGGGGTGGGTGGAGAGCATGTGCCCAGCTCAAAGGGGGCAGCCACCACCAGCTCCAGCCCACGGCTGCCACGCAGGAATGTGGGCACAGCCAGGAGCAGCCTGGTTCACGGCCTGCCTCAGTCTCCCCAGCTGTACAATGGAGCTAATGACAAAGACACCTGCAGCACAGCAGTGTCCACAGGGTCAGAGGAGCAAAGAGACACATGTTTAGAACAGCACCAGGCACGTAGTAAGCAACGCAGAAGTGTCTGCTTTTGTTGTTATTATTAGAAAATGGAAATCCGGATTTTTTTTTAGGGGAACTCTCCCGATTTTTAAATATGGACAACTTACTGAAGCTTTTTTTTTTTCCCCCAAAACACTGTGTGGGCCAAACAAAACAGACTGGCAGACTGGACCTGGCCCACGGAACTCGGCTCCTAACCCCTGCTCAGCGTGCGTCCTGCTCCCCTCCAAGAAGGCAGGTCCCGCAGGCGTCGCAAACCGCCAGCCGGGACTTAAGATCACCCCACTTCCAGCACCAGCTTCCAGCCCATGAACCTCTTAATGGGAAATAAATGTTTAGATCAACCCCCACCCGACTCCCACACCAAAAGGACAGAAACTACTAATTCCTACCCACCACATCCAAGTCACCAGTTTTACTTCATAGGAAAGGGGAAAAAAAAAGACCTATTGAAAAAAGAAGAAGAAAGAAAAAAAGAAAACAACAAAGACCAACTGGGAAACGCACTGCTGTTGACTCGGGCGAAAGCCGCGCCGTCAAAGAGGAGAGCAGCTCGGCTCTGGGCCCGTCCCAGACATGAAAATTACAGAGCAGCCTCGCAGACATACCCCTGCCCTGTGTCATTCACTCAGGAGGAATGTAACCAAACGCCTGCCCCTGGGACAAACAAGGAGCAGAGCTGACCTCAGAGAAGGACGTGGGGGCAGGGGCCCAGGCAGAGCTGCCGGGGGTTAAGGCTCCCACGCTCACGCCCACTATACCGGATCAGGACGATGAGGATGATCAGGACGTGGGAGGAGACCGGATGCAAGCCTGGTCCCCGGACACAAGGGGAATGGTGTGAGGACCATCAGGATGAGCAGTTCAAAAGGCCCTGGGCACCCGCTGGGCTACTGCTGTGTGGCTGAACCTGTGGGAAGCCCAAAGGAGCAGGAGCAGAACAGGACACACCATCTGCCCTTGACCCCTCTCTCACCAACGTTTGTAAAAGGCCAACAACAGATCCAGTCCTGCCCCGCCTCCCAAGGCACTGGGAATAAAATCCAAGCTCCTTGCTGAGGCCACCATGGCAATCGTGATCAGCCCCTACCTGCCCATCCTTCCACCTCAGGGCCTTTGCACGTGCTGTACCCACCCCTGAAACTGTCCTCCCCAGACCCACCCAAGGTGGGCTCCACCATCAGTGCCGCCTCCTCGGAGATGCCCTCCTTGACTGTGCTGTCTAAAGCATGCCTCTACCCCAACCCTCTCTGCCTGTCCCCCTGTCCCCTAGCACCTGCCACCTCTGAAGGGACCCTGGAGATTGCTGATTTCTTTGTTTGCTCTCAGCCCCGTGTCCGTGAACTCTAAGTTTCCTGAGAACAGAGGCTATGTCAGACACCCTAGAACAGTGCTCGGCACAGGGCTGTCGTTCACAGGGCTGAGTGGGCGGTGGAGTTCACTATCTCCCCGTAACCAGGAGAACCACAGGCCGGATGGGCCGAATCCTCCACCCTGGGGCAAACTGGGGGCCGTGGGAACACCCAAGAGGGCCGGCCAAGGAGACAAGACGCCAGAAATAACACTGGACACAAGAACAGCTCATCACAACTGAGCACCTTGCAGGTCCTGGGCCTTGTCCAGGCTTGTTTTATGAATTATTTCACTGCATCCTGACCACATCATAAATATTACTACTGATCTTAGCTAGAGATGAGGACACTAAGGCACAGGTTACACAACTTGCCCCGAGGCACACAGACACTTAGTAAGTTCAAATACAAGGAGTGAAACCCCAGAAAGCCTTTGAAGATGTACTTACATGTAGATGTGTACGTGTGTGTACACAGTGCTGTGTGCATGTGTCCATTTCTGTGGACGCCCACAAGTCCTGTGTATGTAAATGTGTATGTGCGTACATATATGATTATCAGTCAGTACCTTCCCCTTTCCTCCTAGAGAAAAGGCTTCCTTTTATACTGATCTTAGGATTCCCAAGGCCACAACCAAGAAATGACACGAGGAAGTCAGGAACTGTGTTTACTCACAAAGTCTAAACTTTGTGAAACCAATGATCGTTTTTTTTTAATTGAAAGATGTTTGATTTACGACATCAGGTCAGTTTCTGGTGTACAGCATAGTGATTCAGTTATACATAAATATTTATGTTCTTTCTCATTATAGGTTATTACAAGCTATTGAGAACAGTTCCCCGTGCTACACAGTTGGACCTTGTTGTTGATCTATTCAATCACTTTTGACTCACAAAATCACAGTTCCCTATGGCTCCCCTGGTCTAACCCAAGAGCCTACCTTTGTGTGGGGTCCTAATAGGCAGGAGGGCCGAGGGGGAAACACGTGGGGCCATCGGTCACTGCCACTCAGGCCCGGC
The DNA here is from genome assembly GCF_009834535.1 of Camelus ferus. Lineage (NCBI taxonomy): Eukaryota > Metazoa > Chordata > Mammalia > Artiodactyla > Camelidae > Camelus > Camelus ferus. Next base: position 54,485,043 of record NC_045704.1, on the reverse strand, counting down.
TCATCTTTAGCACTTTCTCCAAGAGGGAAAGAAAGCTGCTTTGACGTCAAGCTTCTGAGACGTCAACTCTGCGACCTGGCCTCTGTGTGCAGATGCTACAACAGGACAGGAAACACCAGGCAGAGGCCTGGGACCCTGGCCTCTCCGCCAGCAGCGTGCGATTGCAAAGAAAGCTCCGAACTTGGGCTGCCCCTCACACCCGAACCCACCCAGCCCCCTCACAGCAACCCGGAGGCCCCTGGGCACCTGGTCCAATCGTGGAGGAGCAGGGAGCAGAGGCTGGAGGCAGCTTTATTTACCCGATGCTTCTCAACATCTTTTTGCATTTTTTAAAAATTCTCTTCAAAATGAAACTTGTCAAAAGTGGTGCCTGATAAATCTGAAGGCTATAGAGGAAGTGGTTTGTCCTTCCTCTCACTCATGACTTCTGCAAAAGATAACACACAGCTCTGGGTGAAGTGTCAGGCGAGGCCACCGCTCCCACTGGGGCCTGAGCCTCCGGATGGACAAGGTCAAGGTGCAGGTTCTGCTGGGGATTCACGAGACAGGGGGAGCCAAAGAAAGTTCTCCCCACCCCCATCCCAACCCTCCCCCACCCCTCAAAGACTTTCAGGAAGCTTGATTCAGACTGAACCTCATTCTGGTGGCTCTTCCACCTCCCACCCCCTCACAGCCTGGGAGTATAGCATTATTATCCCATTTTCCAGGTGGGACAACTAAGGGGTAAGAATGTAAATATAATGTGCTCAACTTGATCTCAATAACTTGCTCAATGTCACACACAGCCGGACACTGGAAGAGGGTGGATCCAAAGCCTCAAGTCACCATGAGATGCACTGTCTCAGGCCCCTCCCCTCTGGGCTCAAGACTCAAGCCCCCTCCTCTGTATTCTCAGTAACAGCAGTGGTCACCATAGTAAAAACAAGATCTCTTTTTCTCGGGCACTGTCTCCGTGCTGGGCACAGCACTAACACTGGACATGCACTATTCTCACCAAATCCTCTCAGAAGCCAAGGGGACTGGTACCACTATCCACCCCAAAGTACCAATGCAAAACAAAAGCTCAGAGAGGTTAAGCCACCTGCTCAAGGTCACACAGCTGCCAAGCAGCAGAGCCCAGGGTGGAACTCCCAACTTGCTGCTCTGATCACTAGCCCAGAGGTTCCTTTAGCCATGGAAGACTGATCCCAGCCCTTCAAATCCCAGACAGTTCTCTCCAGTTCTTGAGTCTAGATGTTTCTGGCCCAGAATGACCTCAAAGTCTGGCCCCTTTGAGTCTTGCCACCAACACCTAAGGTTGAGGGAGAGGAGACCATTTCCTCGTTGGCAATGAACTGAGCCCCACCCTCGTCACCAGCTCGGCCTTTCCTAAGTTCTCAGGGCTAAGGATGACCAAGTCAGGCCAAAGAACGAGGTCCCTTCAAGGCTGAACAGGAAGGAACAAGACGTTCAGACGCATTCCAGGGACTAGACTTCCATGTTCAAATTCAAAGTCCTCAGCCCAGCCCACAGGACAGCTTGCCCTGCCTGCCCCACTCAGCACACTCCTGGCACAAGGAGCACCTCCCTCCCCAGGTTGCACTGGCCCTGCCACACCTCTGGGCTCTGCAAGGCCACTCTCAGACTGGAGTGCTGTTCCCTGCAGTCTCCACCTGGCCAGAGCCATCTCTTCTCTGACCGGCAGCCTTCTCCTCGGGGGACCCTAGTGCTCCCCTTGTGCTCCCTCACCACATCACACAGGGCATTAGAGCCAACTGTCCCCAGCTCTCTCTTCTCTAGTTCTCTGTGTTCCCCATCCTTGGCACCACTCCTGGTTCCCAGTAGGTGCTTTGTAAGTTCATCCCGCAGGCGTGGATGCCTACCAGCTGAGTGAGAAGCCCAAGCATGTGCCGCGGGTGAAGGGTACGCAGACACAGGGTAAGTTTTCTTACTTCTCTGCCCTACCTTGTGCGGAAGGCTCCATCCCATAAGAAAAGGAGGTGCAGAGCTGGGGTTCGAAGCCAACCGTTCTGAGCTTGACAAACACTCATCACCTAAGAGTGTGAAAGCAAGGTGGGTGGGGGAGGGAATGGGCACACTGCAGTCTATTTCAGAGGTGGGAGCAGAGCCGACCCTGGGGGTAGGAGGAACTGTGCCCTTCTCCCCTGCACCCGCCTCCCTATCCTTCCAGCCCTGTAAGCCCTCCCTGTCACCTCAGACTCCACAGAGCCAGTGAGTCACCCCAGCTGTGCCTTGAGGACTGGGACCCAGGCCCCCAGGAGCCCTTGGATTAGAAAAGGAGCAAAAGTGGGAGGCCTGGAAAAGTAAAGCACTCAATTCCCGCTCTTTTAAGACCTGAACCTGAGGTATAAAGGGCATTTCTGAGGGGACAGCTTTCAAATTCTCCTGCCTTCTCATGGCAAGCGTTTGTTGGGGGAGGAGAGACGGTGGAGGGGCAGCCCCACATACACCTGCTCCATCCCCAACCTCCCTGACGAGGCCGGGGTGGCCGTGCACTTCTTGTACAGATAGGACCTGAGGCCAGACACTCAGAGATGCTGAAGGACTTCCCTGGGACCCATGACAAGGGGCAAACCAGGTCCAGGTCCAACGCCCACTCTGGCACCTGCGACCTCACCAAGCCCTTTGTCTGACAACCTGAAACTTTTTCAAGTTAAACCTCTCTGTGCCCATGGAGATCCCTGTCCCTGCTGTGTGAGGATGGGCACGCTACAAAGGGCAGTCAGGGGGGTTTCTGTCTGTTTATTTTCCTGTATGTTCTGGTCATCACAACCATCTGACCAGAGGACCCTGGCCCCAACTGAGGCACAGGAAAAAGGAAACAGCCTGGCCCTGCCACAGAACTCCTAGCACTGGCTGCAGATCTTGCCTTTGGCTTCCCCCAACTTGGTGAGGGAACAGGACCTCTTTCATGGCTGGGCCCTTTATTCCTGTTCCCAGGGAGGAGGACGTGCTGGACAAATTTGGTTCAGCCAAAGCATTCAGAGGAGTGATGCTGTGTCAAGACCCCCATGCTCAACGCCCTACTGGCCCCTCTGCAGTGAACCAATTGATTGGATGGGCTGGTTTTGTCATTTTAAAGCCACAGAGCTGGCAGCTTCATTGCTCCAGGATCACAGGTTCATAACAGGAGCAGCAGCAAGTATTGCTGGGAACGCACAATGGGCCAAGCACATCACAGGCAGCATCGTCATGGGGCCTCATCACAACCCAGGGAAGCAGACATACCACTATCTTCCATATGCAGACAAGAAAACTGAGGCTCACAAAGCTTAAGGTCACTACCAAGATCACTGCTAGCAAGTTGTGGAGCTGGGGTTTGAACCCAGTAACCGCACACACATCCCCGGCCTCCAGGCAAACAAGAAACAGCCCATTGGATTATTTTTTTTAGAGAAAAAGAGAAATGAAAAGAAGAGGGAAAAAATTAAAAGATGCGCTTTTCTTCATCACACTTACAACCGTCTGAAATGATCCTGTTCTTTTGTGCAATGGTGTTCCCCACTCTGAAATGTAAGGTCGTTGCAGGGGCCCTGTTTTGGTCACCCCACAGCCCAGCCCCTAGCCAGGCACCTGACACCCAGGAGACCCTCAGCAAACATCTGTGTAGCAAGGGGACGTGCACAGCCCTCCTGTGGGGAACAAATGGGGCTGTGCAAACCCAGCGTTACAGGGAGAACCTCCACAGCAGGGGGACAGCAAGGACTCAAAAGAGGGACAACTCACTATGCCCCAAGCCTGGTGCGGGCTGCAAGCGAAAGTGTCCTGCCTGAGAGGGTCCCACGCTACTCATCTACCTTGATGAATTGCAAGTCAACAGGCTGGTTAATTTCACTCATTCATCTATTCAGCCACTTCTCTTCTGAGCACGAAGCACGACCAGGCGCTGTGCTGGGCAGTCCTACCCAGACTCAGACGGTCCAGCGAGAGGACAGAAAATAGGAAAGAAGATAGGAAAAGCAGGACATGGCAGTCACAGGCAGGGACATGCATCCTGCACTCCTGAGGGAAACTTCCAAGAGGTAGTGCACGTACAGCTGGGTCACAAAGACTGAGCGTTACCTCCTCCCTCTGTCCAGTGCCTTATACAGAGGTTTTCCTGTTTTTCAATGAAGACCCATCACACACCACCAGAGACTGTGCACATACAGAATCCTGTGTGGACCAAAACACAGCACAAGCAAATGACCATCCTACAAAAACATTAATTATCATTTCTTGGTGTTAGCATTCTGAGTAAATTTTATTTTTTTCTTTTGTTTGCTTGTATTGGCTAACTATTCTATAATAAACCCAAGTTCCCTCTGAAATGGAAGAGAAGGAGAGGAATGTTTGTAAAAAATAAATGTCCACTCCTAGGAATACAGGCAAAAGAACTGAAATCAAGAACCCTAACAGATATTTGCCCCCCATGTTCACAGTATCATCAATCAGAGTTAAAAAGTTCATGGAAACAACCCAAGTGTCCATCAACAGATGAACAGATAAACAAAATATGGTCTACCCATATAATGGAATACTATTCAGCCACGAAAAGGAATGAAATTTTGATATATGCTACAACATGGTGGACGTTATGCATGGGAAGCATTATGCTAAGTGACATAAGCCAGACACAAGAGGACAAATACTGTATGAGCCAACTTACACGAGGTACCTAGAACAGGCAAATCCACAGAGACAGAAAGTAGAACAGAGGTTGCCAGGGGCTGCGGGGAGTGGGGAAGGGGAGTTATTGTTTCATAAGTACACAGTTTATGCTGGGGATGATGCAAAGTTTTGGGTACCGGTAGTGGTGATGGTAACACAACATTATGAATGTATTCATGCTGCCGAATTGTACACCTACAAATAGTTAAAATGATCAATGTTACGTATATTTTATCATACACACACACACATACACCACTCAGATCTCAGATGCCTAAATGAGCCTGTGGTAATGTACAGTAGATAGAGTGAGAAAATCAGAAGCTGTGCTGGGGAAGGAATGCTGACCGGGGCAGTCCCCCTCCCTGGACCTGGTTTCCCCAACTGTAAAATGAAAGCATCTCAAAAGGCCCTACCAGACCAGACGTGGATTCAATGACCAGAGATCTGTTCCTCCGTGCAGGGACACAGAGCTGATTCCAGGAAGGGTACTGGCAGGCGTACACCTCCAGGTCGGGACGCCAACCCCTGAACCCCTGAGATGCACCTCTTCCATGTAAACGAGCAGTAAACACCCTCTAGGAGCACAGGCCCAGCCTGGCCAGCACTCTCACTACCTGAGTGGCCAGGCCCGAGCCACCACGCCTCAGAGCCCTGGTTTTCTCTGTGAAACAGGGAGGGTGATGAGAAAGCTACCTCCTCGGCACATCTCCGTCCTCCACGTATTGGCCAGGGCTGCCGTAGAAGGTGACACAGGTGAGGCAGACAGAGCCCTAACTCCATCCCAGAGCTGGCCACCAGGAGAAGGCCACCCTGGCCGGTGACTGGGAGGGCAGGGACAATCCTGGCCACACTTGAGCTTGGCAGGGAGGCTGCTGAGCTGGAGAAACAGAATTCTCCAGGCCTTCCCTTGTTGTCCAAGCGACGGTACTCATCTTTCCTCAAGGGGAGTCTTACAAAGGTGGGGACATAAAGAACACCCAGGAAGTCCCTAGGGGTCACAAGAGGGGCATGGGACTTAGGGGCCAGAACATGGGTTCAGGTCAGCCTGACTTGGGTGTAAATCATAGCTGCACAACCTACAACTGTGTGACCACAGAGGCCAGGGGCTGTCCCCAGTCCTGTAACATGGGGACACTACCCACCCGGGGAACTGCTGCAAGGATGAGATGAGATGTGTAAGAGCCTGGCACATAGTAGGTGCTCAAGAAATGGTCGATTTCATTATTTCGCCCAGTTGGACAGTCAGCTCAGATCTCCCTACAAAATCTTCAGGGATGGAGGAGGCTTCTATGAGCACCAAACACTTTTAAAAATGAATTTGAGAGTCATAAAAAAACAAAATTATAAAACACAACTGCATCCCGCCCAACTGCCAAATGTGGTGGGAGTAACGAAGCAAACAAAAAGGAAGGGTCACCTCTTTTCTCTTTTCTTTGGCTTAAGAACAAGCAAACGCAACATTCACTGGCAAAGCAATTCCCCCAGCAAAATTCCATGTCTAAATTTGAAATGGTCCCCTGGAACTCTCTCTCCAGTCACCTAAGTCATGTCTCACACCAGGGCGTGGCTAAAGGCAGTGCCCAGAAGGCATCAGAAGAGTTGAAGGCAATGCGGGAACTCATTACTGGAGCCCTTGTGTAAGTTACCAACCAAGGAAAACCCTGGCTTTCTTTTAACCATGCTGGTCAGCCTGCCTGAAGTCTTTTGTATCCAGGAGGAAGAAGCACATTAGAATTGTACGCATCCTGTGCCTCACAAAGGAACCTGGCTCACTTGGGCTGAATTTGCCAGGCAACCTCCATAATACAGACTCAGTAAAGACACTAACCATTCACAGCACAAAGAATCCATACTTCTGAGTCAAATTCAAAGCAAGTGAATAAAGAATCCACTGCGGCCTATTTGGACATTTTCCGGGCCTATGCTGCCATGCTTACTATTCTGTGATCCTTGACCACCAGTGGCGGGTGGTCATTCTGTCCCCAGCTTCACAGGTCAGAGAGGTGAGGTGGCCCAAGGTTGTTCTGTGTGCTGGGCAGGCTGAGTACTGGGCCACCATCTGCAATGCTGGTGGAATCACCCTGTGCTCTCGGCCACAGTGTGTCTGCAGTGATGCTCTCTGCCTTATCAAAGAGTGAAGAACTGTTCTAAGCCTTAAAATAAACATTTTAGGGGCAAGAAGTACCAACCTTGAAACTCCAGACTGGGATAAAAGAAAAAATATTTTACCATAACCAAGAAGACTAAACACAGCTCAACCAGCATAGAAGAAAATGCTAGGTGGACAAATCCACTTGCCCAGTGCAAGGGAGAGATACTCTGAATAAAAACCTTGACCTTTCAGAATGAAGCTTTTTTTTTTAGTCATTTACATATTTATTTCTGGGCAAAGTTCCATTTCCTGCTAGTGAAGTGTCACAGGTCCCCTGGACTGGTTTACAACCTGAGGGGTCCATAAATCAATCTTCAAAAAAGCCTGTATTATAGATGTTAAATTTTATGAGTCTGCCATCTTACCATTTTGCCTATAGAAGGGTCCACAGCTTTCATCAAATTCTCAAAGGAGTGTGTCACTCAAAACAGTCTGAGACCCAGAGTCCTGGCATATCCCTTCGGTCTCCCTGACACACAACCCACCCCGATACAAGGGTGGAAGTGAGACCAGAATGAAAGAAAAAATAAATCACTTCCCAAAGCAAGTCATGTGAAGCATAAATAGGCCAAATTTAAGTGGCTGTGACAGAAGAGTTGTTAAAAAATGGTAATAACAGGACAATTTCACAGGCCTCTGAGAAGCAAAGAGGAAAAAAACAAGCATTACTTGAATGGAGCCTCATCTTAAATGCAAGGTCACTGAAGGTGAGGCCTTGTCTACAGTTCAGGACCAGAGCAGTCCCAGCGCACAGTAGGCCCTCAATCAGTATCTGCTCGGTGCTGGGTTAACATTCCATGTCATTTATTCCTCACAACCCTGGGATGTAGGGATTACAATGTCCAGTTTCTGTGACCAGGCTCAAAGAAGCCATGTGACCTGCCTAAAGTTACAATGAGAAGCAGAACTGGGATTTAAACCCAGATCCATGCACTGCTATGCAAACCCCACATCCTTCCCCCATATCACACTTTGTTTAGACAGCAGACTTTTAACCCAAAGTCATCTCTCAACAGAGAGCCCCCTGTGTGGAGCAGGTTTCACAACCCCAATGGATCCCCTAAAGGTCATTTAACTTCTCTGGGCCTTGGGTTCCTCATCTATACAGTGGGAGACATGTTGCATGCCAACAACAATTGATTAGTAGTGCCTGTCTCCAGGCTCAAAGGGAAGGATTGATTACACCAAGATTGATTAGCAATGTCTACCAGGGGCAAAGCAATGAGGAGTGGCAGCACGTGTGTCATACATTTGCCATCCCAGAACTAGATGACCTGCAGCTTCTCTTCCAACTCTGGCTGCCTCTGATTTTAATTATAAAAATTTAAAAGAGGGGGATGGAAAAGGAAAGAGCAGACTAACATTTTCCAACACCGGCCATAACTAAACTCAGCAAAGCCAAAACTGGCCACGCAGCCAGTCCTGCATGCTCCATGCACACAGCCCTGCCACATGAGAGGAGGTGGAAAACATCAGATCTGGTGCCTGCACACCCAATAAGACACACTTCCAAGCCAGAAGCAGCAAACGTGTGCAGCTTGTCTGGCTTGGCCTGGGCTGTGAAACAGCTCATCAGTAGGACAGGAACCCTGCAGGGAGTGCCACCAGGTTTCATACCTCTTGCCCATCCTGAGCTCTGGACGCATTACTTCACCTCACTAAGCCTCAGTTTTCTTTCTCATCCTGGAAAATCCTCAAAGGACTGTCATAATGATTAAACACAACAGTGCGGCAAAATTCTTAACAATACCAAGCTCACAGTAAGGCAGCAAAGAGCCATTACTATCATCATCATCATCATCATCATCATCACCATTTGTCTTCAAAGGGGGCCTATTTTCAGGAGAAAGTCCAAATGCAAGAGATTAATTTCTTTTTCCCTATGTTTAGCATGATAGCCCATTTGGTTACTATGAGCCCTAAAAGGGGAGAGGCTCTGAAAACAACTCCAACCTCCTGAAACTCCTGGTGAATCAGCCGGGGCCCTGGGAACAACAGATGGTAGACACAAAATGGTGTCATTTGAAGAAACTGTAACAAAAGGGCAACATATCAAGGTGTGGCAGAACACAGGAAAAGCACGAGAGATGGTTTTCTACCTAGAGTGATCAACTGTCCTGATCTGCCTGGGACTGGGGGGTTTCCTGGGACCCAGGACTTGAGTACAAACACCCAGGACAGTCCCAGGCAAGCCAGGATGGCTGGGTGCTTCATTCCTACCCCATGTGCTCCTGCCCTGGGGCCTGAAGGGACAGGGAAAAGAGGCAATTATAGAAGCCTGGATTGGGGGGTGACAGGATGGAGAGGTGACCGAGGGACGCTGCCTGCCCATGGCAACTCTGATGGGAGGAGCCCAGGGCCTCCATCTCCCTCCAGGGGCCCCACTGATGGGCCACATCCACCTGGAGGCCAGAGGGCACAGAAGCCCGTGGATGAAGGCCACACAGCCAGGTCCTGGGCACAGAGAGGCAGACAAGAATGGAGTGTTAATCCTGGGATGGCCAGGGGGCCAGCCCCCTCCGCTTAGAAGGCTCCCTAAATTCCTAATCCTCATCCAACAAGGAGAGGACCCTCTTCCCACTTTGGGATGGGAACATTGGGATGGAACAACCAGATTCAAGCTCCACGAAGCCACCCATCAACAGGCTTGGTTCTCAGCAGGGATCTGAGGACGAAGCCCCCTCCCCTGGCAACAGGGGCATGGCTAATAGTGTGATGGAGGCTAAGACAACACAATGAGCGACCTCAAAAGAAGAGGGCCTTCCCGGGCTCTGTCTAAACAGGGCACTCTGTCATCGCAGACCCAAGTTGCATGATCAAAGGTGGACAGTCCAGTCGGTGGTGGGGGTGGTGATCATATATACACAGGTGTGCATGGTGGAAGGGCCAGGGTGGTCTCCCCACTGGCACACTCAGATGGGACGCCACCATTCAGGCCCTATGCATGTCAGGGGCAATATGGTTGAGAAAATAAAAGCGACTTTCAATTCTGTTTTTAAATCATATTTTCCAAGATCAAAATCTTATTTTCCAAGCACTGCTGCTGAAAGTTGAGGTGAAAACCACCAATAATATCTTAATCCTCCCAACTGCTGGTTTCTATCTTGCCCGAGTCAGGGACACACTGGTGGGGGTTGAGTCCAGGACTGAGGTCCATTCCAGGTCCCGGTGCCCAAGGTCACGTGTACACCCTGGAGGTTCTCTGGACAGCTCTGAGGTCACCAGACAGGGCCAGGGTTTCCAAGAAAAACGTGAGATGCTTTTTTGTTCCTTCACAGCAGGCGATGCCTGGGGCCCCGACGCATCAGGCAAGTGTATTGAGCCAGACGCCTGTACTGACATCAAGTATTGCTGATGAAAGACCTGCCTTCAGGAAGCTCACAGTCAAGCAGAAGCAGGAACGCCAGAGGGCAGAGTGGCAGCCGTGACCAATCTGGTGGTGATGATGCAGTGAGCATTTACTGAGTCCTGATGCCGAGCTGGACATTACCACGCACTTTTCACGTACGGAATGCCTCCTCTATTCTTAGGACAAACACGCGAGGTGGCTACAATTATCCCCAGTGTACAGATGAAAAAACTGAGAGCTGGATCACACCATCACTTACATAGCCTAATGTGGAGTCTGAATCCAAAATCACTGGGCAGCACATGTAACCACTCTGCCCAGAAATGATGCCTGTCCCCAGTGGGGGATGACTGACCTAGGGAGGCAGGGTCCTGGGTGTCCTCACCTCCACCCCGGATTCCTGAGTTGAGGTAGGGTGTTTGCTGCTCCACAATCCGCAGCCCACACCCCTCCATTGAGGCTTCCATGAATGCTGAGCAGGATGTGCCCGACATAAGACCACTCAACTGGGATGGCTGGGGGCTGAGATTCAGCCAGAGCTCAGCGGTCCTGGTCCAGGGGGCGCATCCCACTGGGGCATTGGAAGAGCCGCAGACTGTTGCTCTTTGCAATAGCCTCTGGCCTAAGACTCTCATCCCTTCACTGCACCTGCTGGCAGGACCCACACACGCTCCAGAAGCTTCCTCTTTAAATCTTTCCTGGTAGCGTGGTTCCCTTAGCTCCAAAACAGAGGGACCCAAAGCACAACCATGGGTGGGGCTTGACTCAAGCAGATGAAGGCCTTTTCAGAAAATCCAAGCAGCCAGGTCGCAGGCCCAGCCCACTCCTGATCCTCTGTGCACACCTGCCCCAACAAACACTTTTAATTCAGACAGGACTCGAGAAGCGGGTTTCAAAGTCATTTTCCTCACATTAAAACTTTCTAATGCTAATTTTCTCTCTCTTTCTTTCTTTCTTATTTTTTTGTTGGCATGATGCAATTCCTGTTCCAACAACCCAGATCTCTGAAGTCCTGAGTCATCAGGAGAAGGCAGGGACAGCAAGGGGCCGACAGGAGGGATCAAAGGTGTGGGAAGTTCACTAATGCCCCACCAGCGGGATTTCCTCCCAGGGGCCCTGCTGGCTCTCGGCCCCATGCCACGCAGACGCAGGGATCTGGGCTCCTGCAGCCCTACATAGCTCTTGGTTACCACTTCTGTGCCAGGTTCCAAAGAAGCAAGATGACTGCAGGGAGGAGCAGGGGCTCCCAGCTCTGCCCTTGGCCCGCCTGCAGCCGGGATCTACTCAACAAACGGGACCCCCTGGTAGGTGGGATATTAACCCAGTCACCACAGGGGTTCTCAACCAGCGATGTGCTCCTCAGTGGACCCGTGGCAAGGTCTTCAGGCACCTGGGCCTGTTACAACTGTGGGGAGTGGTGTACCAGCATCTAGCGGGCCAAGGCCAGGGACGCTGATCAAGATCCCCAATGCCCAGGATGGTCCCCACCACTGAGTATGATCTGGGCCCCAAGGTTAGTAGGGCCAAAGTGGGCACACTTTGAGGTCATGTATAAGGATGGCTTAATGCTTATGAATAAGACCTCATCCCTACCCACTGTGCAGATGATCCTGCATGTCACGTTACTCATTCAGGAAGAAAGCATATGTGCTTATACTCCAAAGTGTTCATCTGGGTGATTTCCCAGTGGTGGGATTACGGGAACATTTTTTTCCTTCTTTATTTTATAAGATCATCATCCCTGTGTGATTATTTTATTTTACAAGTGTGGAGGCGAATACCTGGTAGAGAAGACAGCCAAGCAAAGAGGCAACTGCCACCCAGCAAGGGGAGTACTGGCTGCAGGGAGCAAGCCCTCACTCCAACTGGGGGTCAGGGGAGTCCTGGGGGGCTGGCGGTCTTCCCTGAGGCAGAGGGCCGGGGGCCGAGCCAGAGCCCCAGGGGTGGGGGAACCCAGCTCGGCTCTGCAGTGGGCTCCAGACCCCAGGCGCACCACCATCAAGTCATCACAGCCCGCTCTCAGGGACAGGCCATCTCAGGCGAGGACACTGAGGCTCGGAGAGGCTGAGTTCACTATCCCAACATCAACAAGGGACAGGTGAGAAGCAAACCTTCACCACAGCTCGAGATATGTCGGCAGGAAGGCAGCCAAACCACCCAGAGTGAGACACTCAGTTCTGTCCCCACCCTCCCGCTTCTGCAAGGCCCTCCACTCAGCAGGGAGCCAGCCCTGGCTGCTCTGGGCCTTTCTGACCCTCTGCTCGCGAGCCCTGCTCACAGACCACACGCAGTTATACTCTGGAGCAAGATGGCCTGGATGCAAATCCCAGCTCCACAATTACTAGCTGGTTCAGCTGAGACCTCATCTCTCTGTGCCTCAGTTTGCTCATCTGTAAAATGGGAACAAGGACAGCACACCTCAGAGGTGCACTGTGAGGTTTAAATAAGCTCACTTACATTTGACCCAGAAGTTTCACTCCTGGGTACACAGCTGGAAGAAAAAGCAAAGACACTAGTTCAAAAAGATACATGCACCCCAATGCTCAAAGCAGCATTATTTACAATTGTCAAGATATGGAAACAACCCAAAAGTGCCTGTTAACAGACGAATGGATAAAGAACACATGTTACATGTATACAATGGAATATTACTAGCCATAAAGAATGAAATTCTGCCATCTGCAGCAACATGAATGGACCTAGAGAATATTATGCTTAGTGAAATAAGTCAGAGAAAGACAGATACTGTATGATGTCACTTATATGTGGAATCTAAAAAATAACAGAAATAAATGTACATAACAAAACAGAAATAGACTCACAGATAAAGAAAACTAATGAATACCAGTGGGGAGAGCGGAGGGAGAGCAAGATAGGGGTGTGGGATTAAGAGATACAAACTACTATATATAAAATAAATAAGCAACAGGGGCATATTGTGCAGCACAGGAAATTACAGTCACTGTCTTGTAATAACTTTTAACGAAGTATAAACTAAAAATACTGGATCACTATGTTGTACGTCTGAAACTGATACAATATTGTAAATCAACTATACTGCCATAAGAAAAAATTTAAAAGAAAAGAGCTCACCTACGTCAAGGGCTCAGAACAGTCAGTGCTGTGTAAGCGTCAGATGCAGCACTCACGGCCTCGCTGGTTCCCAGTCCTCGCTGCCCAAGTTCCTGTGCTGGAACCCAGCAAGGAGGTGTCGTGCTTCGAGGAGAAGGCCTTTGGCTCTGAAGCCAGGTCGCCTGGGTTCCGGTGGCGGAACTGAAACTCTCAAGGCCTTAGTTTCCCCACCTGTAAGTGGGAGCCTTGGGGGCTGGTGTGAGAACTGAGTGCACAGATGCACCCAAGGGACTGGATGGTGGAGGAGATGATTACTCCTGTCCCGCAGGCACCTCCACCCTGTCCTGGTCCGTCTGACCCCACGGGCTGGGACCCTCCAGCCCAGCAGCCTCCAGACTAAAAGCGTTTTCATTTTCCCAACCCCAAGGCAAGCCTCAGTCACAGGGTCGTGAAACACAAACCAACCAGAGCAACAGACGGATGTCAGCCAGTCACTGTTCCCCTTTCCAACGAGGTGGCCCTGCCCCCACTGTTCCAGGGCCTCTGGCCCAAGAACCCACTGTGGCCACCAGCTGAATGCTACTGCCTCGGCGAGTTGTGCCACCTTCCCAAGAGCCCCAGGGCCGTCTGGGCCTTCCCACCAAGCTTCTAAGATGGAAGGTTTCAGAAGGGGAGCCCGAGGAGCCAAAGTCACAGTGGAGGTCTCAGGCCTGGGAGTCGAAAAGCACCAGAGGCCTCTGGCGGAAGCGGCCTCCACTCATTCAGCCAAAGAATGTCTGCTGAGAGGCCCATCTGTAAAATGGAGAGACTTAAAGCACCTCCTCGAGGTGTACTGGGGATCACTGATGTAACCGCCCAACCCAGCTCCTGGCAAACGAACTCTCCTGAGTGGTGGCTGCAGTGGTCACTGGCCTGGTGACTCAGATCCCTGCACTCCTGAAGCTTCATTCAGGGCATCCCAGGTTCCCAGCTGACCGTCGGTTCCCTGCCCCTCTGCATCATGATCAGGGCTCTCCTGGCTCAAACGTGCCGGGTGAACCTCGCACCGCCCTCACTCTGGGCAGCGATCCCGCCTTCATCTTTATCTCCTACAAGCTCTCATGATTCCCACCCCCAGCCCCAGGCAGGACCACAACCGCTGCTCTGGCCCTTCTCCCTCTGCCCGCTCCCACCCCTGGCCCCCATCCCCTTCTCTGTCAGTCCCACTCCTACTTCTTTCCATCTAGATGTGTCTCTCCTACGAGGTCCTTCCTGAAACCACCTGGCCCCATGGTAGCCTCCTCCCTCCAAACAGCAGGATACAGACAAATCTCTCTGAGGATATGTGCTCCTAAAGTGAATCCTAATTTGTGGTGTACCCCAATTTAACTGTGATCCTTTGGGGAACAAAGAGTATGACTTTGTAAGCATAACTCCTGGGAACACACACTTCGTAAGCCAGTGCTTGGGGCACTCACTTCCTAAGTGCAGTACCTGGGAGTACTCCCTTTGTCAACACAACACCTGGGAAACTCCCTTTGCACACACAGTATCTGGTCCTCAGTTCACAAACTTAGTACCTTACCCTTTACAAATACTTGGCACTCACTTTACAACACCAGTTCCTGAACTCGCTTGACAAATTCACAAAAGGATGTCTGCCAAACACTGGCAAACACTTAACTGATAAGCCCACTGATTCTCAACTAAGATGTTTCTGCAAGAGGCTGAGATTATGTTATGTATATCCAACAGATGCATGTATTTTTCACTGACACACTCTCAAGCGTGGAGACACACCTGCCTTTGTCTCTCAACTCCACCTCTTCCCAGATCTCCTTGTCTGAGTCTCCGCTGCAGCATCTGTAAGATGGGAATAGTGGTACCTTCCCCACAGGATTGTTCGGGAAAGTAATTAAATGAGCACAGTGCTTGGCACTCAGCAGGCAGACGGGAAGAGTGGGTGTAATCATGAGTGCATCACTCCACTCCTCGCAATAGGTTCACTTATCCTATTTATTTCCCCACCAGAGAGAAGAAGACTGCAAACTTTCCTGACCTGCCACCAGGCTCAAACCTAGGAGCTAGAAAGAGCAGACCATGCCGTATGAATTTCCTTTCCAAGGAAGCAGTTCCCCTGCTGCTACCTTGGAGACCTCCAGACCACTGTGGTGTCCCAGCAGTCCTGGGGTGGGAGTCACCATCCTTCCATCGTCTGCTGTCTCCTGAACACAGCTAACCCCCTCCCCAGCCTCCCCTGCACTGGTGGTGGGGGTAGGGGTGTGGCAGGGGGAGGTAGCCATGTGACTGAGCTGTAGCCAATGAAGCGGCCAGATCTACAGACAGCTCCACCTAGTGCTCACTCCCTCTCCCCACCCCCACTCCATGAGGCCCTGGAGGGGCAGAAACCCCCACTGGACTGTGATGTGATTGAGAAGTAAGGGTGCTGCATGAAGCCACCCAGGTTTGGGGCTGGCTGTTGCAGCAGGTAGCCCACTCTGACCATGGCCCGGCTGCATCCACAGGGACAGCTCTTCCGTCCAGGGCAGCCATCATATTCACCTGGGCTGGATGGTGAGCCAAAAGAGGAGGCAGTGAGGCCAGGAGGCAGTCTGGGCTATTTGCAGCTTCTGGGAGCCTCTAAGAGCTTGGGATCAGCCCAGGACACCAGGAAACTCCTACCAGTTCCAGGGCTATCTCCTCTCTTCTAATGACCCCAGCCCCAGGGAAGCCTCCAATACCCTGCCCTGCTGAGTCCTGCCCGTCCACCCACCTGAGGACTGGAGAATCCAGCTCTTCTGCTTTCCTCCGAAGTGAGTTTACTCAGCCTAATCTGTTTATACACCTTTCCGATCATATCATTCCTGACAGCAGCTGGAAAGCCAGAGAGCCAGTGACAAGGGCAGACACTGGTGGGTGCTGGGAGGCAGAAGTCCTGGGTGTGAATCCCAGCCCTGCTGCTGAGTCATGGAAAGGGTCTCTGGGCAACACACTTGGCCTCACCGCTTCCCCGTTGGAAAAAAGCCAGAGGCAAATTCAGTGAATAGTATGTTCAAGATCCTAGGACCTTCATAACACAGCATGGACGAAGGGAGCTGTGTTTTCTTCCAAAGTTTTGCTGGGTTTTGTAATTTAAGAGTCTCTTAAAGCACTGCTCCAAAGCTACTCTTCCCTATGGGAGAGAGCTATTCTACACCGCAAGGAATTAGTAACTGATTTTTCTTTTTCTTTTCTTTTCTTGCTTTTCCAATTTTACTTAGAAAAACAAATCCAGATCCCAGTGCCCCCATACGTTTCCCTACCCCAGCAATAATCTAAATAACTTACAGATAGAGTTGGGGTCAGGTAGGTGAGCAAGTAGGAGAGAGGAGGAGAGCTCTCCTTCCAAATAAAACACACACACACCCCAGCAGTACTAGAAACGAAGGGAGCTGCCTGTATGCCTAGCACACACTGAGTGCTCGTAAATATTTTTTTAATAGATGACAACAACTCCTGGAAGGCGGAAAGGATGACAATTGTAGAGCACTTACTAAGTGCCAGGCACTTTACTGGGTGATCGCTACGTCTGATCCAACCTCAGGGCCTTTGCACTTGCCATCCTCTCTGCCAGGAATGCTCTCCCACCAGATACCACCTCCTTCCCTGGGCACCATGTGCAAAGCAGCAAGGCTCCCAATCCCCAAGCCCTGCACATCCCACCCACCTGCTGCTTTGCTTTCTCCAGGGCCCGTCACCACCAGACAGATTTTATATTTACTTGCTCAGTGGTTCATTGTCTGTCACCAACCCCACCAACACAGACTCCAGGAGGGCAAGGACTGGTTTTCCTCAAAGTTCCTAGAACAGTGATATTTATCAGGTGAATGAACTGCCATGCCTGACTTCACATAACTCTGACATCATACTAAAGGGAGTCCCCGTAATGAGAATTTCTCAGATAAGGACAGAGATGAGGTGACTTGCCCAAGGTCACCCACCAGCTAGGAAGGGGCAGAGGCAGGATTCAAGCCTGCCTGTCTGTCAAGCCTGCCTGTCTGACCCTCTACTGGGTCTGGCTGTTCTCCATCCACCTCATTGACAGCCCAGACACTGGTACAAATGCTTTGCATGTGGCAGGTGTAAAGGAATGGCTGCTGAACATTCAGCACAACAATCCATTTCAGAACCAGAAATACGTTCTCTGTGGTCACCTTTGCCTCAATAGAGACGAAAAACTCCCCCATACACATACACACACACACACACACACACACACACACCCCCCACATCACCCTTTGGTAGGCTCTGCTGGTATCACTGAAGCTTTCTTTCAAACTCGTACGGCCCCCTGGGTGCCCCACTGAACGCACTGGGTGCCTTGTCACCAGAGCCAGGAGCAGGGAAGAAACACTATCACTTCCTTCATTTCTCTACCACGGCAGCCTGGCTTCCATCCTGGGGAAGCAGGAAGTCTGGGGACAAAAACGATCCTCTCAGGTGGAGCAGGAAACAGCCAGCCTGGCCACACAGACCCTTGTCCTCGGGGCAGAGGTCAGAGTGACTGGTCAGAGCCCACTGCTCATCTGTGTTCAGCTCCTGGAGGGCCAGGTGGCCAAGCCCTCCCTAGCCGGTGACAGTGAGCCAGACCCCACCGTGACTCCAGACAGCAATGACCCCAGGCAGCACTGCCCTTCCCCACCTGAGGGAGGGTCAGCTAGCCCTCACAAAGCACTATAGGACTAAATATTTTAACATTCACCAAAGAAGTAGGCAAAAAACATTCAAATCATCAAAACAGAAACAACTCTATTCAATTAAATTGGAAAGTGTCTTCTCTGAAACAGCAAAAGCCTGGGACTAACCTAAATACCCAGTGGTAGGGGATGATCTATCTACATTATTACAGTAGATTCTACAATGAAACACCATGCAGCAGGGAAAAGCACTGTGTATGCACAGATCTAAAATGAGCTCCTTTCACAATAATGGCACATAACTACGTGTAAATGCCTGGAATGGTCAGCAAGGATGCAAAAAGAATGGCCAGTGGGACTGGCCTGCAAGGAGGAGCTGCAGGGACACGCAATAAGAGAGAAGCTGCATTTTCCCTTATATGCCTCGTTGTACCATCTGAATTTACTTCATGTGCACATTACTATTTCAATTATCAAAAAAAAAGAGAGAGAGAGAGAGAGTTCAGTATTTTTTTTAAAGAAACTAGACTGTGCCCCCTGAGAAATTTTTCTTAAACTGCTTTCAACATTTTCATTGCCTTCATACATACCAGACACGCTAAATACCCCTAACTTTCCCAAATGCGCCGCTCATCTCAGGAGACTTTCCTCAGGAGACTGCCGTTTTTAAATAGCAATAATCCCTTCCATTTGTGCAGAATTTCATAAAGCTCTCTCAGAGCAATTAGGAAAACACAAATTGGAATAATGGCCCCTTGTCACAGCCCTACTGTGTGCTGGCCATCCTATTAGGTGCTAACCTGGGCTATCTCCAATCTTTATAGTAACCCTGAAATGAGATGGGATGACCTCCAAATGGAGAAAAAGCAGGGCCCAGTGAGGGAAAGTAATGTTCCAAGTCACACAGCCAGGAAGCTGTAACCTCAGAATCCAAGAAGCATGCTGCAGCAAACCTGGAGTTGGTGCTGCCCCATGGTGGAGATACCCTAAAATACTAGGCTGCCTTGCTTAATCCCATCTAAATCTTTCTTCAAAGACATAACCTGACCATCTCAAACGTCCATTCCACCAAAACACCAAGGAGGTGCCATCCACAGGGGCCAAGCTGAGTTGGGCAGTGAGGCAACCTGAGATACTTTGGTTTTTAGGACGATGTGGCCACCAGGCTCCCCCTAAGCTTCGCTGGACGTGGTGCCCCAAACATGCCCCCTCCCACTGCCAGGTGAGTCAGCGGGCACCCTAGCTGGCACTGAGGAGTAGGCAATGCCATGCAGGGCCACCTGTGGGCCACGGAGCCCATGCTGGCTGAGCAGCAAAGCCAATCCACGGGCAGCAGAACCCTTCTACCTGGACTGGCACAACTGTGCCTGTGGATTGCACCAGCAGAATGGCAGCATCAAAACGACTCCCTCCTCAAAATGCACTTATTTATTACATCCTGGGGAAGGCAGACCACGTGCCCTGTTTACAGAGAATTTAGATTTTTTTCTCCTCTTCTGTCTCTGCCCCTCCCTTCCGCCACCTCCAATCAGACAAGTTACCTGGGAAACAAATCTGATATACTCCAAAATCTTATGACAAATGGCACTGGAAGAAAAAAAAATTCTTTGTGTTTACTTACTGCCACAAAAAAAAAAAATCACATAAATCAAAGGCGGGAAGGACGGGCCCAAGGAGGAGGGACTGACAAAGCGGAGAAACACGCAAGTGCACGTGCCCACAGGCAAGTTCCCATGGGACTTCTGACCACGCAGGAGGACGTGGATTTTAATTCCCAAGTAGAAACCACCATCGGGATGAACTGACCACTTGACACCCAGTAGGTGCTTAGTAAGCATAAGTCCAAGTCCAGAAGGTTACTGCCAAGAAAACACCAAAGAATCCGATGAGAACTGGGGTGACTCCTCTTTTCCTTTTCACGACAAAAGGCCCAATTGGAGCAGCAGAGTGGTGAAAATTTAAACAAGTCATTGATGAATTGAGGCTTGAGAATAAAGAAAGCT
This sequence comes from Camelus ferus, assembly GCF_009834535.1. Taxonomy (NCBI): domain Eukaryota; kingdom Metazoa; phylum Chordata; class Mammalia; order Artiodactyla; family Camelidae; genus Camelus; species Camelus ferus. The sequence goes on along the minus strand of NC_045704.1, from coordinate 54,465,159 downwards.
ACTGTCACCTGTGCCCCGACCCCTGTTTGGTCAATGAATAAAAGACTTTTCAGACTGAACCCACCATTCTGAGATGCCACGTGCCACATGTTACAAAAAAATAAAGTAAAATAAAAGGTAAGCAGCTGATCTGTATTTCTTTGGTGCAGAGAAGACAAAGCACACGGACAAAGCCCTCTTCCAGCGGACAACAATGCCTAGCAGGTGATCAGATTCAGCCCAGACACGAGAACAGCAAAATGGATTCTGGTCTCGAGGACCCGAATCTTCTCGGCTTCTGCAGGACTCTGGCCTTCGGCTACAACCGACACCATTCCACAGCCATGACAAGCCCAGGGATGCCCGGGGACTGGGAAGTATGGATGTGAAAAGGGATTGAGGCACCACGTCCAGGCCACAGCCTGGGCAGACGGGCCCTTCCCCCTACAAGGTGTGGTCATGTGTACCCCAGGGAGGGGCAGACAGCTCCCAATCATCCCTCATGGACACCAGGTCACTGTTGCCTTTGTGTTTCCTTCTTTGTTTATGAGCCTTCCGGATCCAAAGTCTCCAGCACAGAGGGCATCAGGCCCGGCGCTGTCACCAGCCATGTCAGGCACACTGTTGACTCTGCAAGGATTTAATCAGTAACTGGCCCAGCAGATAGGCGCAGGGGCAAGCTCCAACCTGACCCCACAGAAGGCAAAGTTTATAGCAAGGCCAAGGGGTGAGGCTGCTGGCCCCCCTGGGGCCCCAGGCTGAGCCCATTTCCCCAGCAGGGAATCAAGAGAGGTCTGACCACCTGAGGGGTGTACGTGGCTGGAGCCGCCTGCCAGGTGGGACTGATAGCCCCCGGATACCTCCACCCTGGCCTGATACACCTGGGGTCCTAGAAGCCTGGTCTCTGTCTCCGACCACCATCCAGTTATTTGGGTCAGTGCAGGCAGACTCAGAAGGCAGTTTGGGCAAAGAGTGTATTTGGTTTGTTTATTGGTTTGAATCCAGATCAATCACTCTGAGTCTTGTTCCTGAAGCCCACACAATTAACCAGATAATTACCAAATGGTTGTGAGATGGGCTGTGTAGATGGTCTCATAAAAGGACGATGTTCATTTTATGGAAGGCGATGACCAATAGGGAACACCTGATACATCGACAGCCCGAGGCTGGGCCACCCAGGGATTTGTGCTGTAGGGAACTGCACTCAAATTCACCTTTGTTTCATTTGGGCTAATATTTCTCAATCAAGTGCTTGGGCTGAACTATAAAATGCAGACAGATTACATAATGTCCAGGCCTCAGGGAAACCCCTCAGGGGCTGCTCTGCTTCCCCTGAGCCTGGACACCAACAACCAGATGTCTTATGATGGGACAAAGTCCCCATGGCAGTGCCAACGCCACCTCTACCCTGAAGGCCGCCGCTGCAACCAGGCCTGCCTCAGTAGCCCCCCTCCAAGCCCACAGGCCCTGGCACAGAGAGCCACACACCCCACTAGAGCCCACCATGCAAGGTTTAAGGATCCCCCCCGCTCTCGCGGCTTGCTGACAACAGGCGGAGGAAGGGGGACTGTGCCAGCCCGTTGGACACCTGCTCATAGTTCCTCCTTCCACACTTCCCAATGCCAGAGCAAGGGTCTGCTGAGACAAGTCTCCTTCCACGGATGGCCTGAGATCCCCAGTCCAGAAAAACACAGCTCTGCTCCAGAGAAGCCCCAGCTATGACAGTGCCACCCACCTCGTCCAGGGAAGGTGGTGCCAGGGCCCCTGGCTGCTTAAACAACCAGCACATGGCTTCAGTCTTTCTTCCTCTTTTCTTACATACACCTCTTGAGCAATCAGAGGTAAATTGGGGGAAGGGAAGGGGGAGGGGCACCTGGCACCTCCAAAGCTGGCTTCCCCCAACTGTAGGCAGTAGCAGCACAGCACAGAAGCCTGGCTTCTCCCCAGGCAGCACAGGAGCTCAGCCTGTCCTTCCCACGGAGGGTCACTGTGCCTCTCAACCATTTTTCTCCCCACTCCATAACTCCCCTTCATTTTGAGGGGTGGCAGAAAGAAAAATAAAGCCCCCTCCACCCCCATTCCAAGCCAGGGGAAAATTCTGAAGCCAGATTTGGAGGTTCCTGGTCTACTGAGGACACTAGTTCCTCCCCGAATCTGAAACACTGCGTGCTGGTGAATTTTCTGAGCTCTCCCTCCATCAAATGAAAAGCCAGATGCGGAGGCCTGTGGCTCAGGAAGGGTTTAAGAACATGCGCGAGCCTGAAACTGGGACTGGACCCCTTCGGGGCAACCAGTAATCCTCCCCAAGAAAGCAGTCTTTGCAGATTGCACCAACGTGCCTACAGGAAAGAGAAAATAGGTGTTCTGAGCACGTCGGACCCAAAATTCAGAATAAAAGTCCTCATGTGCTTCAATGCTCTCTGGAGTGGGGGGAGCTGTTTCGAGGAGTTCAGTTTCTTCTGCTAACTTTTCCCCCCTCCCCATTCCTTGGAGCATGTGTCACAGCCTGTGACACACTGCCAAGGGAACATGGATGCCGGGGAAATGTCTGCACACGCTACACGTTTGTGACATGCCATGTAAGCGACACCCTGTTTCCTGGCTGGGTTTTCTTGGCACAGGTGTGAGCAGGCATTGGATTCAGCCTCCCCTCCACCAACCCTCTCCCCACCCCAGGCTTAGTAAACAGGATCACGGTCGCCCCAGGGGGGAGTGTGCATTCTGAGGAAAACCTGCCACCTCTCCACAGAGGATGGGACCCCCTCAGCAAGGCTCAGGCCCAAGCAGAGCTGGTGCTTTAAACTGTCCTTGTTTCAAAACACAAAGCATCCTGTTCAGACTCCAGCCTGCCACCCTCCCCCACCACGACCCCAGCACAGCTGTCTTTCTCCACCTTGCAGATTTGATTTCAGGAACAGATCAATGACTTCTCTCCCTCTCATCCAGCTGACCCAGTCCCAGCCATATATTTTAAAACAATAGCAATAACAAACTAAAACCTCCAGCAAGAAAACACACGTATACAGCACTTCACAGACAATGCAAGACCACAGCCCCACAGGCCAGCTTCCGCACTAGAACCTGACCGCCCTCGGTGGCGAGGAGATAGCCCAGGACCCCCAGACCCCTCCCTCTCCACTTCCACCCTCCCAATGTGCGAATGAAATTTTTTCAGAAAGGGAAGCAACCAGTTTTGCCAGCCAGCCTGGGCAGGAAAAAGAGGGGTTGAGCAAGGAAAGGAACTGGCTTCTGGAAATTCTTTGGGTTTTGGGGTTTTGAGGTTGTTGGGTTTTCTTTCTTTCTTTTTTTCTGTTGTTTTGTTTTCCCCTCCAGCGCAGATCCAGATGGGCTTTCAGTCAGGGAAGCCCCACCACCACCAGGGCCCAGACCCGGATCTATCCCACAGTCCCATCCGTAGTTAACACAAGCGCTGGGCCTGGAGGTCCCCAAATGCTCAGCCTGGGGTGGGCCAGATCCTCTCCAGAATTCTAAGGGTCTCCCTGAGCCCGCCGACTGATCAGAGCTTCGGATTCCACATCCAGTCCGAAGCCCAGGCCAGGCGGGGGGCGCCCGGTTGTCCCCGCCCCCCGGCCCCCGGGGCTCCAGGTGCCGCGGCAGGCAGGGGACAGCCGGTGGGAGGGGGCGCCTCCCGGGCCCCGAGGGGAGGCGCGGGGGTGCAGGCGCGCCGCCGCGCAGAGCGACTCACCGTGGCGGACGCCAGGCTGTTGTCGGCCAGCGTTAGGTGGTGCGGCTCCCAGCGCCTCAGGAATTTCGAGGTGAGGATCTTGCTGAGAAAGGTCCGCGGGTGCCGGATGACACAGACCTGGATGTCGCCCTCCTGCAGCAGTTTGTACCTCATCCCGTTGCAAAGCAGAAGGGCCCGGCGGCAGGGCACGGCGCCCATCTTCGTGCCCTCGGGGGCCGGCACGTCGCCCCCCAGCAGCGGCTTGGTCTCCTCGATCTGCCGGGGGTCGCCGCCGCCCGAGCTGCTGGTCAGATCCATGGCCGGCCGGGCCGGGGAGGGGGCCGGGGGCGGGGAGAGGGGCAGTCCCGGGCTGCCGGGGCGGCGGGGCCCCCGCTCGGCGGCCCGCACCCCCCCACCCCCCAGGAAGGTGGGGGGGTGTGGGGCTGGGGGCGCCCCGCAGGGGAGGGGCCCGGGCGGGCGAGCGGGCGGGCGAGCGGGCGGCCGGCGCTCGGTCCTTCCTGCGGGGCTCCGGCTTCCTCCTAGCTCGTCGGGTGCATGCTCGCGGCTGCCGGACCGGCTCGGCTGAGGGGCGGGCTGGCGGGGACGCGGGGCAGCGCCGGGGTGGGGAGGGGGCCAGGGGCCCGGCAGCGGCGGCGGCGAGCGGGGGCCGCGCGGGCGGGCGTGTCTCGGCCCCGCCGCCCGCTCGTGTGTACAGTACGTGTGTCTGGGCGGCCGTCCGCGGGCGAGTGTGCGGCGGGGGCCGCGGGGGCCGGCTCAGTTGAGAGATTGCAGAAGCCGCTCGGCGCCCGCGCGATTGGTCCCCGCGGGGTCATGTGCCCGCCCCTCTGACGTCAATAGAGGCAACGGCGGCAGCCGCCGCGGCTTCGGCCTCTCGCAGGCGGAGTCCGCCGCCGGGAGGGGACGCGAGGGGCCGAGGCGCGGCCCGACTAGAGGGGGCGGCCCCCGGGGAGGGGGCTGGGGCGGGCGAGTCCCGGCTGGCCCCGGCCCGCCCCGCCCGGAACCTGGGGAGTGGGCGGGGGGCGCGGGGGCGGGGCGAATGACGTCACGCCCAGCCGCGCCCCCGACAGTGCCCAGGCCCGTGCTGAGCCGCGCGACCCGCGGGACTGACGGATCTCTGGACGCTCGGCCGCCCCCGCACTCCACCTTCTCCTCCGTGGCCGTCTGGGATCCGAAATGTCAGCGCCTCGAAACCTGTCCACGCGATTGGCAAAGGTGCGGCCAGGTGCAAACCCGAGGGACCGGGGCCGGGCTGGGCTGGGCCTGGCCGGAGGGGTGGGGGCAGGACCGCTTGACCTGTGAAACAACCACCCCCACCCAAAGCTCTGGCTGCCCACCTGGCTGGCGATATGGCGCCACAAGACAGAGATGGTTCCTCGAATTGAAAATGTCCCGTCAATTTTCCAGATAATGAACCCCACTGCCCTAGCTCAGCCTGTCGGACTCTTAAGGCCTTTCGGTCTGTCACTTGGCCCTTGGGATCCTGAAGCCGCCTGAGAGAAAGGGACAGGCTCCCCCCACCCCACCCCCTTTCTTCTGCCCCTGGAGTCCGATTAGTTCCTAATAGGAACCTAGACAACAAAAGCCCTGCCCAGAGTTAAGGGGGGGCCTCCCCTCCTCTGCCTGCACCCCAGCAGCTCCAGCTTTCTTACCTCTCCCTCCCCTCAGACCAGGATGTGGTCATTGATTTCTGCATCCCCAGGCCCTGCACAGGGTTATAAGAGAAACACACTGGAAGCACCTTTGGGGAATGAACCACAGTGTTACTGGGGAACTCCAACTGTGAAACAAAAATAGTCCCTTTCTGCCGTCGGGAGTGGCACCTAAAGCCACTCAGCAAGTGCTTAGTCCCTGGGCTGGGCTTTCACACATCCAAACACTTGTGCAGTTAAAACCCCTAGATTCGTGGCTTTTTGTTAAGTAAAGGTGCCTCTGTAGTGAATACATGAGTGTGTGAGCATGCATTGAATTGCATCATGAATGCTGAAATTTGTCCACAGCAACCCTACAGTGGGACTGTCCCCTCTCCCTCTCTCCCAAGAACAGACAAGATGAGGCTCCCCAAAAAACTCTTGCCTGAGCCTGGCCAGGGCTAGGGGTGGAATGCAGGGCCCAGCATGTGTCCCTTACCAGATACGAGTCACCACCAGCCTGTCACCTCCAGCCTGCCCAGGAGGTGGGCAGACTGTCCTCTCCTCATAAGCCCTGGAGAGGCAAAGTTAGGGGAGAAAAATGGGGCATTCCTTGACTGGCAAATTCTGTTCTTTGAGTCCTAAAGTTCAATGGCCTTGAGAAAGTCATCAAGCAAAGAAGAGTCAACCTGGAGCCCCCACCTCGTGACACAGCTGTGGATATTGGTGGGGGGTTGTGACCAAGACCCCCAAGCCATGCCATTAAGGGGGTTAGATCAGTTGTTCAAACCTTTATTGCACTCCTGCTGTTTGCTGGTTGCAGGAGTAATTCCCAGTGTCCTAAGCACTTCCTATGTGCTGAGAGTTGTGCACACACACATGCATGCAACTCTTCCTTCTCAGAGCAACTCCGTGACACAGGTGCTATCTTCATCCCCTCTTGTAGGTGCAGATCCAGAGAGGCTGCTAGGCTCACTTAGCTAGTCAGGACTGGGCCAGGGTATGGAGCTCAGGTCTAAGACAATGTAAAGGCAGTGACCACACTGTGCTTGGGGCTACAGGAACAGAGAGGGGGTGCCTAACCCAGCCAGGCTGTGGTGCTGAGGACATGGCCTAACTCCGAGAGATCTTTAGGAATCAGGTAGAGATGGGGAAAGGTGCTCCCGGAAGGGAGGATGGCACGGGAAAAGACAGAGAGGTGGAAAGATTCTCAGCCTGTGCAGGAAACCTCACATTTGCCAAGGCATGCAGAGAGCCCCGGGGGGATGCAGGGCAGAGGCCCCAGAAGCGAGCAGGGGCTGAGCTCGCAGTGCCTTGAAATGCAGGCCCAGGGACCAGCCTCTCCCCAGAGAGCGGAAGGAAGCCACCACACAGGGCATGCAGGAGAATGACTTGGAGATGTCACCTTCATAAGGTCACTGGCCACAACACAACATGGACATGGTTTACAGAGCAGCAGCCTGGAAGCAGGGTAGCTGGTGAGGAGACTGGCAAGGGTACCCAGGAGGAAGGTGATGGGACCAGCGCAAAATCATGGAGTGGGGAAGCTCACTGGCAGACAAAGCAGCTGCTGTCCACTTGAGGGACATCTGTGGACCCTCCTCTCCCCATTCAGGGGGCAAAACTTCAGCAGAATGAGATTTACCGGGGTGTAGAGGACCCCTGATTTCATCCAGACATCCTCAACACTGCTTGGTACGGTGCTTGATATGTAAGCATTAAACAGGAATGTGAGACTCACAGACATTGAAAAACTGGGGATGGGGGGGTGGGAAGGGATAAACTGAGAATTCGAGATTTGCAGATACATATATATAATAGATATATAATAGATAAACAAGTTCATACTGTATAGCACAGGGAACTATATTCAATATCATGCAGTAACATGGTGAAAAAGAATATGAAAATGAATATATGCATGTTCACGTATGACTGAAGTATAATGCTGTACACCAGAAATTGACACAACATTGTAAACTGATTGTACTTCAATAAAAATATTTACATACAATAAAAAACCAAAAACAAAAACAGGAATGGGATAAAATGACCAGCACCCAAGTGCCAGGTACTATGCTGGGGGCTTTATATATTTGTTCTTTTTTCCAACTAACAGACCCAGAAGACAAGAATTATTGTCAAGAATTATTAAGATTCCTCATCTCAAGGGTGAGGAAGTTGAGGCTCAGAAAGGGTCAGACAACTATGGGGACCCAGCCAAGATTTGAACCTGAAATTCTGTTTGACCTGGAAATTCATGTATTTCCTACTCCTCCTTTGTATTATTTTCTTGAGCAGGTACTCAGAAAGAAAGTGTTGAATTTGATCAGTGTCATCTTTAAATAATATTTCTTGGTTTTAGTTTGAATTTAGTGACATGGAGCCCCCAAGATACTGCAAGAAGTTCCTTGAGAACAGAAACCAGGAGTTTCTGGTTGACAGCAGGGCTAGCTCAATGCCTGCACACAGCTGGGACTCAAGAAATACGCAAGGATTGATCATCAGACTCACCTGTCCCCTGCTGCTTAGGACTGGGTGCCAGCAGTAGGACTGGGTCAGGACATGGGGGGTGTGGTGAGATGGGATATGCACTGCTACTCAGTCGGGGATGTGTAGAGCCCCTCGCCTCCCACTGTCCCAGGTTCCTGACCTAAAAATGAGTAAGTCCAGCTGTCAGAGTCCATCAGAAGCCCCTTCCCTGCAGCCCTCACAACCTCTGTAGGAGACACAAGCCCATCAAGTTTCCGTGGGTGGATCAGGTACTCAGATCACCCTTGACGCCACAGGAATCCCGACTCTGCAGAAACAGTCCAGGCCCCTTAGAGTTCACCCTCCTGGCATCAAACCTGAGAGGTTCATAGAGCGGTGGGAAGGGCCCTGAAGTTCACAAACCCTTTTCACCCTCCTCAGGCTCCTGCTCACAGAGGTCACCAGACAGATTTGCCATTTCTTCATTCTTTGCTGGCAGTCCCTCCTTGTTTGAGCCAGACCAAAGGACAACATCCTGCTCTCACCTGCTCACTGTAACTACCTTTCCCACTTGGGTCAGTAACCTACTACTGGCTCACCCTGGGTGGAGAAGCTACTCCATGTCCAGCGCAGTGCTCGGAGCTGGGGGGTCTGCAGTGAGTAGGCAGGACGCTGCCCTTGTGAGCTCACATCCCAACCCCAAGTTCCCTGAAGTGGCCCCCTGAGCCAGCTCAGAGGGGAAAGAGACTTGCTGCCCTGGCTCAAAGCCCACAAAGGGATTTAAGGAAGTGGTAAAGTCCCTGTTGGGGAGAAGAGATCAGAGCTGATGGCCAGCCCTAGAAGAGGGCCACCTAAGCACCCACTTCTAGCAGCCCCACCCTTCTCACAGACATGCCCATAGTGGGTGTCTTCCTCCAGCTGGTCTCCAGTGGAGATCCTCTCCAGTCTGCCCAGCTCCCTCCTTGCCCCACCCCACCATGAAATGGTGCACAAACTCGACAAACTGTACCCTCTACAGGGGGGAGGGTCCACTCCAGTTCTGCCCATCACTGTGTCCAGGGGTGTGCTGGTAAATGTTTAACCATCAGCTTACTGGGGTGGCGGGGGAAGCCCTCATTTGTATCATTTGACAATTTCCCTGATGGAAATAGTCTCACCAAGGCTGTTTTCAGGTTACCAACATGCATCGCTAACACAAAGCCAGAAAGAGACACACCCCATGACAGAATATTTCCACCCTGCAGATGTAATATTCTAGGGGGCAGCAAACAGTGGCTGAGGGGTCAGGCTCAGCTCAAGGCTTGCAAAGCCTAAAATATGTACTATCTGGCCCTTTTACAGAAGAAGTTTGGCGACCCCTGAAAGAGACATAAATAACCTCCAGAACAGAGATACTAGTGAAACGTAGTAAAATAATTAGGAAGTGATGAGTTTTATTACCTTTTTAAAAATATGATTTATTTAATTGTAACTTCATATTAATTTAATCTTGTTTCGTGGCTGTTTGACAACCAGCTTGCAACATTCCTGAAAAAATTATCAATAAGCTCTCATGAGCCAGTATAGGTCAGCTCCAGGATGCCCCTGCCTGTTTCTCTAGCTCCGGGCCCAGGGCAGGTACATGGTGGTTATCTGTCGAATGGTTGGAAACCAAACCGCAAGGTCAACGTTCTAACCATTAGACCACATGGCTCTCCTTCCTTCCTGCATCCTTTTATCAGATGCCATTAAAATCCTGTCTGTTAGCGCCTACTGAGTGCCAAGGACTTGGTGGGGGGCTACAGATCCAGTTCACACAGGATGCTGCCCTCATGGAGCTCATAATCAAGTGGGGAGAACCAGACACCCCTGCTCTCCCAAAGAGCCCGCCCAAAAAGTATGCCAAGAAGAAAAACGCCTTGCCTTTTCTATTACCAGCTGTGTATAGCTTTGGTTAACATGATAAAGTGGGGTTGTGACAGTACCTTTTTCTAGAGTCACAGAAATGAGATAATCAGCGTCAAGCTCAGCCTGGCATAGAGCAGGCACTTGGAATGAGTGGGAGCACGTCCATGTTGCCACTGTCCTTTTAGAACCCGTGTTACACGGCCCTGATCACAGGTCCACATCTAAACCACTTCTCCAAACCTGTCCCATCTGCTCAGCAACTGGAGCGCGCACACTCAATACAGCATCTCTGCAGGGGTTTCAATGTTGGCGCAACTAACATTGAGGGCTGGATAATTTTGGTGGCAGACAGCTGTCCTGGGCACGGTAGGGTGTTTAGCAGCATCCTTGGCCTTAACCCACCAATGCCAGGAGTGCCCCTGATTTGTGACAACCAAAATGTCTCCAGGCACTGCCACATGTCACCTGGGAGGCAAAAGCAGTCCTGGTTGAGAACCCCTCATTTAAAGGAAGATGTTTTCCCATCCTCTCAGCCGGTATAGGCTGTTTCCCAGATAGCCTGTGGTTCACCCTCTGGGGGAGATTATATTGTCCACACTCATGCAACAGCACATTCCTCTTCAGACACCACTTTCCAGGTGCTGGAGGAAACTCACAGATGGCTTTATCAGACCATCAAGGAACAAAGGGACCCACAGGATGAAATAAGGTACAACCTGTTGTATAAGTCGTGTTTTCAGAGCCATTTAATGGCATGAAGCCATGTCTGTAATAATATGCCAAACACCAAAAGCAGGCAATGGAATTGTTTGTTCTTAATTTCACAGCTGCCCATGGCAGTGTTGCTTTGGGGGAACTCTCCGGAAGCCCCGTCTGAAAACTGTCTCAAAATTACATCATCCAGGAGAGCATTCCCCAACCTCATTTTTAACAGGTATGAGACACCAGCGTAACGGAACACACATTCTGTACTCATGGCATTTAATGTACTGATCAAATAAGAAAATGTGCTTATTCTCCTGGTGTAAGGAGGAGTCATGCTTTCGTCCTGAAGTCGGTGAACATCCCCCTCCTTCTTCTGAGCTGATGTGAAGTCAGCCCATTTTCTAGGCTCATCAGTGGGGAGGGAGGGGTGGGGGTGTGGGAGCACATTTCCTCCTTAGCAGCCCAGCGATTACTGAATCACACCCCCTTTCTCTGGTTTGGGGGAGCTGGACGGGCAAAGTTGGGCATTGAAGGAACATGAAGTATTATCCTCTCTGCCTTTTATGTTCACCAAATAATTAAGTCTGAGGTTGATTTTTTTTAAAAAGTATTACAGAGGATTGAGAGTTTTTCTGAAACTAACCTTTCTTACATACAATCTTAGATACAATCAGTTGACTGACTGAGTCACAGTCACACACACACACACACACACACACCCCACCCCAAAACATTAATAGCAAGTTATCTGTGGAGTGGTGGGATTACAAGTCATTCTTTTCCCTTTTAAAATCAATGTTATTGAAGTATAATTTACATGAAATGAAATGCACCCATTTTAAAAGAACAGGTAGATAAGTGTTGACGAATGTCTACACCCAGGTAACCACCACCCCAATCAAGATAGTGATATAGAACATTCCCACAACCCCAGAAGTCTCTTGTGTTCCTTTGAAGTTGATCGCAGCCACCCACTTCCGGCCCCAGGCAACCCCCAATCTGCCTTGTGTCACTATAGATATTTTTACCCCTTCTTGAACTTCATATAAATAGAGTCAAAAGATATGTCCTTCTTCGAGTCTGACCTCTTTGACTCAGCACAGCAATTTCTGACATCCATCCATGTTGGTGCTTGTACTGTGGTCTATTCCTCTCGTGGCTGACGAATACATCATGACATGGATAGAACACTCAGGGATAAATATTGTTTTCTTTTTCACACCTCTCTTCCCACCTCCCAAGCCCATATCATCTCCGATGAACATGTATGATTGGCTTTACTTTTTAAAAGGGAAATGAATGCCATTCATTTTTTAAAAAATTCATGGGGACTTTATGAAGAGCCCAAATGCCGGGCTGTTGCTGACTCGTGGAAATGGACGTCTGGCACAGCCACACAGAGGACTGAAGGCCATGGATCATATTTTTAAAAATAAAAACCACTGTGTTTTTCAGATTAATTGCATCTCTCTCCCACATCAGCCTTTGTGGTGAGCTGCTCAAATTGACCAATTTAAATGTGACCTCACTTCTTTCCCCTCCATCCGCTCTGAGTCAGTTGCTAAGAAGCAAGGAAAGGAAGTATGGGATGGGGGGGAAGGTGTTACATGTGTGGAGTACGTGCTGCTCTTCCAAAACTTACCCACACCCCCCTTCCATCAGCTGAGGCACGATCAAGGGTTTGTCCAAGGTCCCACAGCAGGAGGACGGGAGGATGCCATCTAGGGGCTCCAGGGAGGATGGTGAGGAGACTGAAAGCACACACTTCGGATCTGGATCCCAGCTGTCCGTCTTACTGGGTTATACCAACCAAACCTCTTAACCTCTCAGAACCTCGGATTCTTCATCTGTGAAACCGAGATCCAGTCGTGATACTCACAATTGAGCTACTGAGATGATGCATGTAAAGAGCTCAGAACAAGGCTTAGGAAGAAGTCAGTGCCCGATACATGATAGGGAGAAAATGGTTTCTCAACTCTCGGTTTGTTCTTTCTTCAACCACAGCACGAAACTGAAACTGACTGCAGTCTGCTTGGGCTGAAAGCAAAGGAGTGGACCTTTTCTTGTAGCTCCAGGGAGCCGACCTTGGCAGATGCAGAGGCAAGAGGAGAAGGCGTGCTGCAGCATCCAGGTATTAGCCAAGACACTGGTTGCAACAGAAACTAATCAGAGTAGCTTCAAAAAGAGCGGAAATGGGTTATAAGGAATCGAGGAGGTCTCACAGAACCTCAAGGGCATGAGGGTAGCCAGATCTCAGGAAAACCCAGAAACCAGGGACCCAGGGGCTGTCTCTCTGCTCTGAGTACCTGCTTCTCTCTGTGCCTTTCCTCCTCCCACCTTGGCTTTCAGAAGGTGGCCATTCACGAGACCAGCCAGGATCAACAAACTAGGAGCTCTTTGGTCCAGTTCTAAAGGAAGGACTTGGTTGCTCAGCTTGGGCCAGATGCCCATGCCAGCTAGTGTCTGAGCCAACTTGTACAAATATGGCTGTCGGTGACCGTTCCCTGGAGGCGAGAAGGGTGGTCAGGCAGGGGTCGCTGTGAAGTGGACAGGCTCCCTCTCCCCCAAGAAATGTCTTATCACAAGTAGCAACCACTTCTTTCACAGTGTTCCCCAACCTTGTGCATTTCTTTATTTTACTACCGATGATAGCAAATACCCACAAATGTCCGGCCACTGGTGTAAGCACTTTGCCTACATTGACTCCTTTAAATTAATCCTTACAAAACTGCAAGGTTTATTGTGTCCATTGTATGGATGAGGAAACAGATGTGCAAGGAGGTTAATTAACTTGCCCGAGATCACACTTGAACCTGGTCTATCTAATACCAGACTTGCTCTCTTAGCCACCATCCCGTGTGGCCCATTTTAGCCCCAGTCATGCTTTTTATAAGTCCTCTGTTAGCCCAAGTGTCTCAAAATGAGAAAAAACGGTGAGGAAGGGGAAGAATGTGATATCTGACATTTCACAAGAGCGCTTGACAAGTGGAAAATGCTGAGACTTTGCTGGCCATGCTCACTATTCCATTTTGAACTGGAGGTGGGGGTGCAGGTGTGACAGCATTGTCGTGGCCCCTCCCTGCAGCCCCTGGGACATTCTGACCCTCCCCTGGCCTGGGACCCCCTGGGGACAGGACCCGCGGCTTCTTCATCTGCACAACTGGCACTCAGTGGGGCGGTTGTTACAAGAAGATGTGTTCCCCCTCTTTACAGTGTTCAAAGTGCTTCCAAAGACAGCCAAAGAGATCAGTTAAAATATTGTCCCCACAATATCTCAAGGAAGGGAAGTCTGTGGACAGAACATAACACGTGAGAACCCAGCCAACGCTGAACACCCAGCTAGGTCTGCACAGAGCCTCCTCTCTCCTCTCTCTCCTTCGTCCTGATCTTGCAGGGGTTCTGTCCTGGTGCCTCATGGAACACTGGTGGCCTCTGCTCTGTGTCTGGCACTTGGCCCAGAGTGGCCACCTCAGTCCAGTCCCCAGGGCTAAGTGGTCACCATCTCCCAGTCTCCCAGCATCTCCAAATACCCAGGTGAGGAGTGCAGGTGCTTCAGGACTTCATCCCAACAGGCCCCCTGAGGCTCAGATTCTGGGCCTCCAGCTCAAAGCAGGAAAGTAACTTGCCTAAGGTCTCCCAGAGAGGAGGCTGCCACGCCAAGATCCTGGTCTGTCAGCATCTGAGTTCACTTCCTGGGGCCCCTGTAAGACAGCACCATAAACTGGGTGGCTTTGACAGCAGAAATGTACTCTCTCACAGCTCTGGAGGCTAGGAGTTCTAAACCGAGGTGTCAGCAGGGTCATTGCCTTCGGAGGGCTGAGGAAAGGATCTGTTCTGTGCCTGTCCTCCAGCTTCTGGTGATTTGCGGGCCATGTCTGGCGTTCCTTGGCTTGTAGACAGAAGTATCACCCCAGCCTCTGCCTTCATGTTCCAGGAGTTCTCCCTGTGTGCGGCCAGGTCCAAACTTCTGCTTTTCACAAGGACACAGTCAGACTGGATGAGGCCCCCCACCCCACTCCACTGTGACCTCAGATTAACTGACTACATGTGCAACAACTCCATTTCCAAATAAGGTCATGGTCCTTATTTAGAGGTACTGGGGGCTAGGACTTCAGTGTCCCCTTTTTTGAGGGGCACAATTTAAGCCACAGCAGTTCCACTCTGCCTCAGCCAGTTCTCACCACATTGCCTCACTCCCTTTCAGCCCCAGAGGGTGGGTGTCGCTTGCCCTGTTTCCCCCGGAACAGGCATGGACACACTTCTGCCCCGCCATCCTCAAGTTCACACGGAGCGTCCACAGGAAGCAGTTCAGAGGGAGCAGCGTGATTCAGGACCATCCACTCGGGCATCCTGGGTGGGGCATGACTCAACTCCGGGTGCGGCATTTCAGGAGCCTTCATTCAGACGGTGGCCCATTGTCTGAGCTTCTCCACCATGCTCCAGTTTCATCAGGCAATTTTAGAGGCGTTAAACCTGAACAGCTCACAAAGGGCTAATGACTTCCATTCAGCATAGATGACAGTGACCCACGCATCCAAGCTGGCTGGCATGACCTCTGGCCTTGTGGTTTCACAATGGTAGTGGTTGACAGGTGGTTGGGTCCTGGGCCAGGGGTTTAGGCAAGTGGTTTATTTCTATATTTATTCGCTTTTCTATTTGGTTTGGCTAAAAAACTGAAGCAGATTTTCCTCCGAGGTGAATTAGTCAAATCTCCCCTGAGGATGAGTTGCATTTTGGGAGCCCAGTATCTGGGTTTAGGGTGGAAAAAGCCGGCTCTGCCCATTTCTTTGGCCATGACAGACATCATCAATCCATCATGGAATGCTACCTAAGATCTTGGGCCAGGAAGTGGCAGGGTGAGGAGTGGAGTCCAGAATGGTGTACACTGCAGTCTGTGTTCATTTGGTACTTTGTCTTGGTGACTCATAATTTTGAGCCTGGACTTGGTGTTTGCCTCTTTGAAAGGAAAAATGCGAAGGGTGTCACCAACACATCCAAATCCTGGCAGCCGAGAGACCCCCTCCTTCATCGCCTGTGAGTAGTCAGTGAGATGCCAGAGCTAAAAGAAACCCCTAGGGGGCTTCTGGTCCACCTCTCCTATTTTGCAGGTCGGGGAAAGTGAGGTTCAGAGAAGGGAAGGAGCCTTACCCAAGACTACAAAGGTGACAGGTGGCAAGACGAGGCCCAGATCTCCCTCCCACCAGTCTTCTGCTTTTCTTCTCCAGTGGCTGATGGAGGATGCTGGTTCCTGTGAACTTGTCATCTGTCTGCTTGTTGTTGGAGTTGTCTGTGATGTCAAATCCCTGGGGGGCTCTTCTTCCTCTTTCCCATCTGCCCCAGCCCCTCGAAACCAGGCTATATGCCTCCTCTCCATCCTAATCATGTGTGATGTTGCTTCTGCCCTCCCCTGGGGTTTCTGCAGCTGTTTACACCTTATTGCCTTTCCTTTGGGCCTCCCTTCTGGTGTCACCACCCACTGCCCCGGGGGGTGGGGAAGGGGCCAATCCTGGTTCCTGGCCCCCAGAGTCCACCTGGGGCATTTCCTTTGAGCCCCTCTGGCTCTGTTTCCCACCTCCACACTCCCTCACTCTGCCATCTTCAACTGCCCGACGCTGGTGGTCCTTCCTGAGGGCTAGTGGATGGGGTTGGCCCCACAAACAAATGGAAGACAGACTCCCTGGTGGCTACAAACCAGTGTAGCTTTGAATAATCCCTAGCAGCCCAGGGACTCTTCTAAAACTTTTTAAAAAAAAACAAAAACGATACATTTTCCCCTGGAAAAATCAGAAGATTCAGATAAATAACAAAACAAAAAATAATGAATCCTATTTAGGTATCTACTATATTCTCAGCACTATGCACATTTTAGCTCATTTCACCCTCAGATGAGAAATTCTGTGGGACAAAAGACACGGTTTCTTCACAAGTAAATGGCAAAGAACGAACATGAGAGCAAGGATGGTGGTTGGATTAAAAGAGACTGCAAAGTTCTCTCCACTGTAAAGAGACGGGTGGGTTGGTGGGTCAGTGACATGTCAGTGGTTGAATCTAGGAAGTGATGCAGGTGTTCACTGTACAAGTCCTTCCCCCTTCCCTGGATGTCTGGAAATTATCCTAACAAAGCCCTGGGGAAATGGATATATAATGTGAATTGGGTCTGCGGATCCCAATTCAAGCAAGACAAATCAAAGACATTTATGGGACAATCGAAGATGATTATACATTGATTAGATGTTAGATGATTTACGAAGTTTTTTTTGTTTTTTAATTTTTAAATTTTTTTTGCAGGGGACAGGTAATTAGGTTTATTTAGTTAGTTAGTTTTTCAATGGAGGTACTAGGGATTGAACCCAGGACCTTGTGCATGCTAAGCATGCGCCTTACCACTTGAACTACACCCCCCACCTCCAAGAGATAGTTTAAAAAATTTTTAGGCGATAATGGTATTGTGGTGATTTTTTTTTTAAAGAGTCTCTTTGTTTGGGATTTGCTTTAAAATAACCAACAGGAGGAGGGGCGGGGAAGAAGAGATAAAACAAAACTGGCTGTTTATTGTTAACTGCTGACGCTGGGTGATGGAGGTTCATTATACTAGTTCTTCTTTTGTGAAGGCTTGAAAATTCCCACAATAAAGAGTTTAAAAAAAAAAAACAACTCCACTCTATCACTTTGTAGTTGAGGAAACTCAACTGAGGTTTAGAGATGTCAGGTTATTTGCCTGAGATCACCCAGACAGAAATCCCTTAATAGAGAGTTAAAAAAAAATTCCCTGACATCCTATCGCCCACTCTTCACACCTTGGTGAATGTCCTTCTAGATCGTCTATGCATATAAAAGGATTGCACATGACTTAAATATATATATTTAATGCCTGACTCCATTCCTGTACAACACAAATCATGTTACTATTGTCCTTAAGCATGTATTTCTTTTTCTTAATTTTTTTTTGTGGGGGAGGGAACTAGGTTTATTATTTGTTTTTAGAGGAGGTACTGGGGATTGAACCCAGGACCTCATGTATACTAAGCATGCGCTCTACCGCTTGAGCTATACCCTCCCCAACCAAAGCATCTATCTCTGATGTAAACCCGAAAAAGGAACTAACCCATACAGAAGTCCTTCTAAACTAAGCACGGTCACCTGGACGATTTAGAGGATGCTCATGAGTCCCCCAGCATCATTATTAGGTCATTGTCCCCGTTTTGACGGAGAAGGAAACAAACTCAGAAAGGAGAAGCAGCTTGTCCAAGGTCACAGACCTAATTGCTGATGGGAAATGCATGCCTGTAGTTGATATGACTCAGTGAAGGTCTGCCTGCCCCTGTTCCCTGGAGACTCCAGGAAGGCAGCAGCCTCACCTGCTTCCCTCCGCCTGAACCAGAGAAAGAAAAGATTCGCCAAATGGACAAAGGAACGCACAAAACCAATCAGCTACTTTCCTAGGTACCCTTTTTGTAAAAAAAAATTCCAGTACAATACACATGACATAACATAGGCCGTCTTAACCACTGCTAAGTGTACGGCTCTGTGGCGTTAAGGACATTCCCATTGCTACACAACCTTCCCCATTATTCACCTCCAGAACTTTGCAACTTCCTAAACTAAACTTCCATCCCTATTAAACACTAACTCCCCACCCCCCCCACCCCTGCAACCACATTCCACTTACTGTCTCTGTGAATGATCTGACTACTCTGTGTCCCTTGTATAAGTGGACTCATAGGGCATTTGTCCTTTGTGCTTGGCTTAGTTCACTCAGCATAACGTCCTCAAGGTACGCCCATGGTATAATGTGTCAGAATGTCCTTCCTGTTTAAGGCCGAATAATATTCCACTGTATGGATGGACCACATGTGGCTGATCCATTTATTTGTGGATAATGAACATTTGGGTTGTTTCCACCTTTTGACAATTGGGAACAGTACTGCTATGCACATGGGTGGACACACACTTCTTTGAATCCCTATTTGTTCTTCTGGGTAAACGCCCAGAGGCAGGACTGCTGGATCATTTGGAAGTTCTCTTTTTTGGGGCATTCTTCTGAATCAATTCTTACGTTATATATTTTTACCTAATCATCCACCTTTCCGTGTTGCCAGGTTTGGGGAATTTTGGTGGCCAGTGGTGGGTCCCAGAGAGGGACAGCAGTTGCTGCTGACTTTATGCAGGCTGCCCTCCTCCTGAAACCTCCCTCCTGGCTCAGCCTGGCCCTCCAGAGTAAACTTAGCCCTCGTGATTTGGTTCAGGGACTCAGATCAGCTACGGGCCCCTGGATCACACCTGAGATTTCCCTGGGCGCCCACTTCCTCATTTACACTATGGGACCCTCAGATCATCCTGTGTGGATCGGTCCCCCTCACCATGGAGGCAGCAACCACGCCTTCTGATTCTCTGCGCTCACCTCTCCCCATCCACTTCCAAGTCTCTAGGTAAGTCTGCATGATGAACAAATGTTATGAAGTCATTAAGTAATTACCTCCTCTCCTGGGGGTTATGTCCAACTTTTCAATATGATTAACAAAGCAACAACAAGATCTTTTTTTTCATGCTGTTCAATCAATTCCTGAAGATACATTTCCAGGAGTGGCATAACTCATCACTGGATTTGGGAGTGGGGGAGGCAATAAGAGAAAACTGGCAGATTGGATGCCATTCACCAGATGAGGGGGTCAGAAGGAAGAGGCTGGTGGGCAGGAGAGCGACTGTTGAAGGACTACCCCTTCCCAGTCCCTGTGAGGAGAAACTCTCCTCCCCACTACAGATAGTAGCCACACTGGGTTGCATGGTGGCCCCCCTCCCAAAAGATATGTCCACCTGCAACCTGTGACTGCGACCTTACTTGTGAAAAGGGGTTTGGCAAATGTAATTAAGGATCTCAGGGATGGGATCACCCTGGATGAGGGTGGGCCTTAAATCCACTGATGATCCTTAGGAGAGAAGAGAAGGGGACAGACACAGAGACATAGAGGAGAAGCTGCAAGAGATGCAGGCAGAGACTGGAATGACGCATCTACAAGCCAACCAATGCCGAGAACTGCCAAAGGCCGCAAGAAGCCGGGAGCGAGGCCTGGACCAGATTCTCTCTTGGAACTCCCAGAAGGAATTAACCCTGAGGATACCTGACTTCGGACTTCTGGCCTCCTAAAGTGTAAGAGAGTAAGTTTCTGTTATTTTCGGGAGCCGAGTTTGTGGTAATTTGTTATGGCAGCCACAAGAAACTAATACCATACCCATCCCTGCAGCCCCTTCCAGAAGGACACAGCCACAGCTGCCGGCTCCAGCTGGGATCATCCACGGAGAAGGCTGACACATCGAGGGCTGAGCCCTTTTGGAGGAAAATCCTTGAGTATGTTGATGTCAGGGGACAGGAGGTTGGGGCCTTGGCCCAACAGGGAGACCAGGGAACGAAAAGGGGTGAGTACAGCCACCAGCAATCCATCTGAGAAAACAAAATTAGATTCTTTCCATATATCACACACGCAAATAAAGCCCAGGTGGACTGACGCCAAAATGTAAGGAACAAAGCTTGAAATTATTTAGTAGAAAATATAAGACAGTGTTTCCGTGACGCTGGTGTAGGGGAGGATTTCTCAAACAACATAAACCCTGTTGCTTGAAGCATTTGACTAAGCTGAGATTCTCAATCTCTGTACATCAAAGGATACCATAAAAAAGTGCAAAGGCGAACTGGAGACCAGCTGGAAAGCCTCGCAATGCAGGTTAGTATCCAGGACTTACAAAGAATTCCTACAGATCAATATGAAACATGCTCTTAATGCCGACTGAAAAATGCACCAACAGGGAATTCACCAAAGCAGACACATAACATGAAAAGATGCTCAATCTCACTAAAAATGGGGGTAGGGGAGAGGTAGGAATTAAGTGACAGTGACAAGCATCTTCAGCAGATTGGCAGCAGATGAACAAGTCTGACAACATGGGCAGCAGTGGGGACACAGAGAAGCAGGAAGGCTTACGTGCTGCGGGCAAATGTGTGTTGGTGCAACCAGGATGGAGAGCAATGGCCTCACTGGTGTTATGGGCTGAACTGTGTCCCCCACACCCAAGTTCATAAGTTGAAGCCCTCACCCCCCTCCACCAGTACCTCAGAATGTGACTGTGTCTGGAGATAGTTCTTTAAAGATGTAATTAAGCGAAAATGAGGTCATACAAATGGGCCCTAATCCAGAGGACTGGTGTCCTTATAAAAAGAAGAAAATGTGGACCCAGAGGCAGAAACGCACAGGGAGGAAATGGTGGGGAGACTCATGGAGAATGCTATTTACAAGCTCAGGGATGCCTGAGGCCACCAGAAGCTGGGAGACAGGCATGGAACTGTCTCCCTCCCAGCCCTCAGAAGGAACCCACCTTGCCGACTCCTTGACTTTGGACTTCCAGCCCCCAGAACCGTGAGAGAATAGGTTTCTGTTGTTTAAGCCAGCCAGTCTGTGACATTGTATGACAGAAGCCCTGGGAAACCAATACAGCCACCAGCCAATGAATGGCTCATTAACTGTGGTGCATCTACCCAATGAAGCACCACATGACAATGAAAGTGACCAACACAAGCAAGCTGCAGAGACGCGGACAGCATAACACCATTTACATAAAGTCTGGAAACACAGTGGGAAGGGTATAGCTCAGGGGTAGAGCGCGTGCTTAGTACGCACGAGGTCCTGGGTTCAGTCCCCAGCACCTCCATTTAAAAATAAATAAATAAATAAATAAACCTAATTCCTGCTCCCCACCCCTAAAAATTGGAAACATGAAAACGCTAGATCTAGCTTTTGCAAACAAAGGAATAGAAACAATATGAAAACCAGCGTGGACAGGGAAACACTAGAGAGCGGTGATGTATCCCTGAACAGGGAAGAGGAAACCTGGGTACAAGGGCCCCCTGAGGTCGGGAGCTTCAGCTACAACTAGAATGTTCCTTTAAAAGGACTGAAAGGAATAAGTAAGATTCATGTATTCAACGACTCTTGAGTGCCCACTAGGTGAGGGGCAGGGGTGGGGCCCACACAAAATTGCATCCAAGAGTCTGGGTAAATGCTCCCTGATTCATACCCTTCTCTGGGCGTACACCATCCCCTTCTCCCCAGCAGACATCACAAAACCACACAAGGTGAGTTTCAGAAAGCCGATTTCACCCGTATCTGTGTGCATGTTTGCACACGTGCAAACACGCCCAGACTTCAAAGAGAACAACACGGCATAGCAATTTTCTCTATTTTTTTTGTCATAAAGAAACAGAAAAATTCAGATCCATCTTTCACATCGTGGTAATAGGAAAGAAAAGAATAAAAATATACCAAGAAAAAAGCTGCTGGCAAGACAACAGGAACTCAGTTTCCAGTGAAAAAGGTATGCAAATCCCAAAGCCATAAACCCACAGAGGCTCAGGAGGAAATTCAAAGAGTAAACAAATTTATGGAAAACGGTCAACCTCAGGAGTGGCCGGAATCCTCACTCCCCACCCCCACCCCCCCCGCCACCTCCTCCAACACCTGCACACTTCGGGGGCTCTGAGGGTGGGGGTGGGGTTCTGGGAGCTGAGGTGGGTCTGGGAGTTCCTACCAACTGGCCCCCAAAATGACAAGGAGTAAGTGATCTTCAGAGAGGCCAGGGGTCTGGGGATGGGGACCAGGCAGAAGAAGGTCGGGGACACTAAGGCCACGTAGTGGAGGCTGGGGGCTCCCCAGTGAATGTCTCAAACACAGATGATTTGTGAGTGCCTCAGCAAGGGGGCAGCAGACTGTCAAAGAAACTATGACTTCTTTATTCTATTCTACACCACTTTATTCTATTTTCAGTTTCCTGAATGACACCCAGTGCTAGGAAAATGGGGGCCCAAGAAAAGGAGAGCTTATGTGCACCCGGGACCTGAACCATCCGTGAATTCAGCCAGTGCCCATTTAATGTGTGCTGCTCAGCTCTGGGCACTGGGGCTGCCCTTCCATCCAATCAGCTGGTCACTCACGGCAAGTCTCTGCGGGGCTCTGGTGTGATCTGGCCTTCACTGGACTGACCAACTTGTCCCAATTTGCCCAGGACATGGCTGACTTCAGCTCTGAAAGTCCCGCATCCCAGAAAGCCAGGAACAGTTGGTCATCTGACATTTTCCAGGTGCGGAAACCAGATCAGAAAGGTGAAGTGGTCTGGCCAAGGCCAAGTCGCCAAACCAGGGTTCAAAGAATCCCCAGTGGCACAGGTAGGAGAGACAAAGAAGTCAAGAGCACCTGGATCAAAGCAAATTTAAGGGGCCCCCACACATGTCCCTTCGGACAAGAGAGGCTAAGCCTCAATGCTGGGACAGGGCTGGTTGATAGGCAGGCCCCACTGCCACCCGTGTCAGCATCTAGAGGCCTGAACCCTCGGAAAAGCAATTTGGCAACTTGCAGGTCGTGCCGTGAAAACGTTCCTAGCCTTTGACTGAATAAAACTATGCTTGGAAATCTATTCTAAGGAAATTATCCTTTTTTTATTATTAAAAATCTGTTGGAGAGAAAAATGTTCTCTGCAGCATTATCTGGAAGAGGAAAAATCCCTGAAGTGTCCGCAGACAGCAATGGCTTCATAAATCATGACCTATTTGCCCAGGGACCCTGTCACACAGCCACAAAAATGTAACTTTGATGACTGTGCAGCAACATGGAAAGCTCTTGTAATGTTCATTGTACCCCATGGAACAGAATAAAAATGTGTTTTGTGCCTCCAACTTTGCAAGGCACTTCTGATTGAGAACCAGGCTGGAAAGGAATATGCAGAGTGGTGGGTGTGGTGGGGATGAGGGAAGATTTTTTTAAAAATATAGTTCTTAATCCTCTTATACTGTCTTTTAAAAAGCAAGAAAGGGAAAACAGGATTTTCTGCACAGAGAGGCTCATGGATGTGGACTAAGACATCACTTGCCAAGATGGGTTTTGTGGCACTTGTGGAAATAGCAAAGGATTGGAAACAACCTGAATATCCATCAAGAGGGGAACAGTTAAATAAAGATCGGTGCATCCATACAATGTTAAAAGCAATGAGGCAGCTGTAGCTATGGGATGGTCATTCAGATGCATTAAGTAAGTAAGAAAGGCTAAGTTGCGGAAGTGTATAGAGAATGCTACTATTTGTGTAAAAATGACACACACACACATATAAATACCTATATTCCTATGCAGAGACTGTCTCAGAAAGGAACTCTGGGGGGCGGGCTATGGGTCTCTGGACAACAACGGTGGGAGGGCACTTCCCTCCCCTCCATGCATTTGGTACCTGTAGTGGGTGAAATGGTGCAACCCCCCAAAGATGTGTCCACGCCCTCATCCCTGGAACCTGTGACTGTGACTGTATTTGGAAAAAGTCTCTGCAGATATAATTTCAACATCTCCAGATGAGGTCATCCTGGATTACCTGAGTGGGCCCTAAACCCAATGAGAAGTGCCCTTATAAGAGACACACAGAGGAGAGACACAGGAAAGAGCAGAGGCCACATGAAGACAGAGGCACAGATGGGACTGATGTGGCCACAAGCCAAGGACCACCTGGGGCCACCAGGAGCTGGAAAAGAAAAGGAAGGATCTTCCCCCAGAGCCTTCGGAAGGAGCGTGGCCCTGCCGACACCTTGATTTCAGACTTCTGGCTTCCAGATCTGTAACAGAATAAATTCCTGTTGTTTTAAGCCCCTTAACCTGTGGTGATTTGTTATATTTAGATTCTAGGGGCGGGGGTAGCATGATTGCATTATCTATATAAAATAAATGAGATGTATACAAGGTATACAAGAACATGCACAGCAGTGTTATTCATGATTGCCCCAAATTACGAACAACCTGAGTATCTATCAAGAGGAGTGGAAAAAATCCATTGTGTATTAATACAATGAACTACTTACATTCATCCATTAACATGGATGAGTCTCACAGACGGTGTGATTGTGAAAGAAGCCAGACACAAAGACACACCCAGTGTGATTCCATTTCCCTGAAGTTTAAGAGCAGGCAAAAATGACCTATAGTGGTAGAGGTAAGAATAGAGAATCCTTTGGAGGGTTCTGACTGGGAGCCAGCCGGGAGGGCTGGGGTCAAGTTCTACATCCTGATTTCAAAGGCAGTTTCTCAGAGTAAGCATGTGTAAAAAGTCATGGAGCTGTAGACCAGATTTGTTCATTTTATGGTATGTAAGTTATACCTCAATTTAAAATTTTAAAGATTAAAAAATCATGGGGCAGTGGGCGGGGAGGACAGGAAATCCCCTCCAAAGAGCTGGACACCTCCTTTTAAAGAGCTTTGATGTGGAATGACCAAAAAAAAAAAAAAAAGAAAAAGAAAAAACCAACCGTGTTCAGTGTAAAAAGTTGATACATCAAATTCCCAAGAACTTTCAAGCAGCACGGGGAATTTGGACAATGACATGCCCACCTTCACACGGCGGGTCATTCACCAGGCACTGGTGGCGGCCAGCCAGCCTGCCTGCCTGCCAGGGGCCTGTGTCGTCCATGCCTGCCATGAGCACCTGGCACTGGCCTTGACCTTGAATTGCTTTCAGCCTCCCAGGAAGTGAGAAAAGCGGCAAACTGAGGGCTGAGCCTGTAGGTGGCAGGCACAGGAGCACCCGGCCTGGGCGGCAGGGAGCAGGTGCCCACCTGGTAATTCATACAGCCCCTGTGCCAGAATGGGCAGGGGTCCAGGATGCTTCAGGGAGGGCAGAGTTAAGGTTTGGAAGGAAGAACAGGGATGTGCCTAGCAGGGACAGGGGCTGGGGAAGGGCCTTCCCAGGCAAAGGGAACCCCATGAGCAAAGGCACAGAGTATGAAAAGAAAAGATACGGCGCATCCAGGGAGTGGCTCACTGTGGCGGGGCGGGTGGGTTGTTGGTGGCAGGGGAACACGCACATCACCCGGGGAGAACTGGGGAAGCCAGAACGTCTCAGGCAGCACTCACCTGGCCCGTCTACAACCTCTTGCAGGTACAGGGAAGCTCCAAGCAGTAACAGGGGCGTCCTGTGGATTGTAACCCACTTCCAAAGATTGTTTGCATTGCGGTTGTTCTCGTGACCTCCTCCAGGGTCAGTAATGGTCCTGGATGTCATGCAGATCATTTGACTCCCTAAATCGTTCATTTGTTCATTCATTCTACAAGTTATTGACAGACTGTGCCAAGCCCTACTCCAGGCGCTGCTGGCAGAGCCGTTACAGAGACGAGCCCAGGAAATGAAAGGTAAGTCAGGCGCTGTTAAGAGGTGAGCAGGAGAAGGTGGGGATGGAGGATAGGGTGAGGCAGGGTTTGACTTAGGTGAGAAAGGACCTTTAATTTTGTTCTGGAACACATCTCACACTCCAGGCACAGAGTAAGTCCTTGAAAAATATTTGTTGAATGAATCCTGAAATATGAAAGGCGCAAGAGAACTCGAAGATCATTGGCTCCCAAACTGTCAGCTCACAGATGTCACAGGTGAGGAAACTTGAGACCCGGAGAGGCTAACTCCTCTGCCGCCTGTCACTGCAGCTACGAGGGGACCCAGCAAGGAAGATGCTGAGGTAGGGTCATCTGCTTCGTGATCTGTGGCTCCGCTGACGGCCCTCCATGCTGACTCTGACCTGGGCAGGGGATGCAGGGCCAGCTCGGGCCTGGGGAGGGACACGGAGCCCTGCCTAGCCAGCCAGCAGCAGCAGCCTTCTTAGCCATTGCAGGGGATGATTAAAAGGTGCTCCAAAGTGCAGCCTGCAGAGCAGGGGCAGGAAGAGACGTGCTAGGTGCTGGGATGGGGAGGGGAAGCAGCCCTGGAGTTGGGCCCTGAAGGATGAGTGAGCTGGAGGTGGTGGAGGGAAGGCTGGGAGGTGACAGCATGACTGGGCTCAGGAGCAGGGGCAGGTGTGTGGGTCAGGCCAGAGTCTGAGGCTGCACTCCAGAAGGGCGGGGTCATGAATGAGGCTGGTGGGGGCCTGGTGGTCGAGTCTTTGCTGGCAAGCCGCGGGAAAAGGGGTGGGAGGGTGAGCAGGGCAGTAAGAAAGAGTGGAAGATGCCTCTCCAGAGGATCTGACCTTCCAGACTCATTTCCTAGTTCCCTGTGTGACCTCAGGCATGTCACCTGACCTCTCTGAGCCTGTTTCCTCATTTGACATATGAATAAGAATACTTCCTGGGCTGCTGTGCAGAGCAAGTCAGCACAGTACAAGACCCACTACTAGGATTCAAGTTGTCACAAACATTTATTGAGCACCTACCAGGCATTGAAGCTGACCTAGGGAATAATGGGGAAGGGTGAAGGCTCCTGGCTTCCTGGGGGGAGATGGATGAGTTACCAAGGCTCTCAAAATGTAGTGGGTGGGGCCCTGGGAGCAGGGAAGGGCATTTCCACAGGAGGAATGACAAAGCTGCAGGAAGAGCGGATGCTCCCTGGGTGAGAAGGAGAGGAAGGAACAGCATAAGCCAAGACCTGGGGGTTGGGGTGGCCTGACCCACTAGCCCATGGTGCACCCAGGGGCAGACCTGTCCCTACCCCGATGGGACATCTGTCCCCACAACGTGTGTGTGGGAGCCACTGGCACTCAGCAGCAGCAGTGGGCAGGAAGGCCAGACATCCTGCAGGGTAGCAGCCAGTCCCCACGACAAAGATGGGCCCACGTCCCACATGACAGTCTGACGTCTCCCCGGCCATTAGTGGGCGAAAACCCTGCTTGAAATTATCTGCGTCTAGAATCTAACTTCATCTTTTACATATAAATGCAAATTTTCCTCTCCTGCCCCATTTTAATGGTCACTGAACTTTCCAGGAGTGCGACCACTGTGTCGATGGAGGGGAGGCTCTTCTTTGTTTCATTTGGATGTCAGCCAAGAGTTGGTCACCATTTCGGAAAATCACGTCACCAATGGCCTCACCCACAGGGCACACCTGTGACTGTGACTGTGTGCACTTGTGATTGTCGCCTTCCCGGGGACCCTGGTATGGGACAAGCTTCTGATTCCTTCTTTATTTCTCTGAGGGGGTCCACTGTCCCCACATATGATTTTATGACAAATTACCTTCCTTTTAATCCTCCTTTATATTATAATTTGGGTATTACATGAACGTTTTTGGAAATCACATATATAGGTGAGTTACATACCTATGAATTCAACTTCAGGAAAGAAGGCACATTACGAAATATTAGTTTTATAAAAGAAGCATTGGCTCTGAATGCTTGCGAGCCTCCGAGTCAGGAGACTGGTTTTGTGATGGAGTGAGCCAGGGCTGAGTGAGGGACCAGCGAGCCCTGGGCACTCACCCACCCACCGGGGAGCATACATACCTCGGGAATGAATCAGGGTCAGGGATCAGAACCTCGCACCGCCCACTCCAAACAGTGTCCTCAGGTGGAGATTTAAAAAGTGCCTTTGTCTGGTGCTGACCTACCTGTGTTCTTGTCAGTGCATCCGGGGTAAGGACCGCAGTTCTGAGAGCAGCCCAATGCACACAGCTGCCCCGATTTGGGTAGGAAAGGTGGAGGCTCTTTATGGCAAATGAGATGTTTGAAACTGAATCCACCTGACATACAGTCAGCCTTTAAGGAGGGTGAACGATCCATCTGAGGGCAGGGAATGTCAAATGAGAGACACTTCCAGATCAACTGGCAGGTCAACTGCATAGAATACATGTTCTAAAGCCCTTGGGTTCACCAAGAGAGAGGGATACCCTTTATAGTCACAAAAAATATTGGATAAATGTGCAAATATTTAAAAACTATGCAGATGAGTGTCAAATTTCCAACCTTCCTAGGACCCCCATGGTCCTGGGGACAGGGATGAGGCTGGAGCAATAGGCACTGGCCAGATGACCAAAGGCCTCGTAAATCATATTAAGGAGTTGAACCTTAACCCTACGTTTAATGGGAAGCCTTCAGAGAATACTGAACAGGAACAATGTGATCAGATTTGCACTGTAGAAAAGTCAGTTTGGCTACAGCCTGAATGATGGATG
The DNA here is from genome assembly GCF_009834535.1 of Camelus ferus. Taxonomy (NCBI): domain Eukaryota; kingdom Metazoa; phylum Chordata; class Mammalia; order Artiodactyla; family Camelidae; genus Camelus; species Camelus ferus. The sequence goes on along the minus strand of NC_045704.1, from coordinate 54,436,836 downwards.
GAAGGGTTCAAGACTAGTTGGGGAGGCCAGTTAGGAGCTTGGGTGGTCACGCATGGGAGATGACGGGGGCACAGATTGTCTGGGGACAGGAGATGCCAGGGGCCATGCAGGGGGGAGATGAAGGCAGCCCAAGGAGTCTGGGGAGTGTTGGCGGAGAGAGGTGGCCTGGCTTGTCCAGGAGGGAGATGACAGTGGCATCAATGAACAAATGGTCGCGTGTAACCCTTCTGAAGCCCACGCCCTGTACAGGCACTGCTCACGCCACCCTCCCAGCAGAAGTCTTCAGCAGGTCCATCATGAGTATGTTCGCCATTTTTACATACATGTTAATGGAAACAGAGAGCTTAAGCCAACTTGCTGGGGTCACCTCGGGGGGACCCCAACCTTGGTGACCAAGTCCTCTCAGAGATTCTAGAGCTCCTTCGGAGGCGGCATTGCCAGGCCTCATGATTGATTTGCACAAAGAAAGAATGAGTGTCTGCATGGACCAGCCAGGGTCTGCCTAACCTCGTTCACGAAGGAAGAACTTAGGTTCTTCTGTCCAGCTGGCAGCCCCTAACTCAAACCTGCCCATGCTGGGAAGGCTGCCCTGCAGAGTTGCCTCGCTGAGAAAAGGGTGAAAGAGTGCTCTTGGTGGCAGCCGAACGGGGTGGGTGCAGCCAAGAGCCTCTTGTCTGAGTGGACACAGCCGTCCCCGCCTACCCGCAGTGGGTGGGACAGACCCTCCTCCCACGTCCCAAGGGCATGGACAGCCCTGATTGGGGCCAGCACGGGTGCAGGACGTCCCTCCCTTCCTGCTTCTCCACCATCACCAGCGAGAGTCACTTAGCCCTGTCCAGAGTCCAGGTCCTTCTGCAGAAGACCTGGCTGGGTTGGGCAGGAGGCCAAAACGCAGAACCTCCTCCTCCCACCCGTCCCCGGCGACCTCGAGCGCAGGAGCCGGCAGCCCTGTGGGTTCGGGGCGCCCTCTGCTGGACATTTCCCACAGTCCGCCGCGTGATGCCGGGACCCGCCTCCGGAATTAAATATTAGGGTGTTTGCGCAGGGAGGACCTGGCCGAAGTGAGAGGAGGATGTTCTTTCTCCTCACGTCTGGAAGGGGAGGCAGTCACAGCGGGAAAATGGCCTGTCCCAAGCCGAGGAGAAAGAAGACACAGGGCAGAGGAACCTATGCTTTTCAATTAAGTTTTTGTGTCCCCATCAATAGATCTGCCCTGCTAGCACCCTACCCCATCCCTCCCCACAGGCCGTCTTTTACTGCATCTCTTATTTAGGATTCACAGTGGCCACGATAATCACAGGATTAAAGTAACTGTAATGGTGTACCTGCTACTACTACTTACTGCACTCGATATTATTTATCGGCTAAGGAGTCACAATAGCCCATGACAACAGTATTAACCTTATTTTAATGGATATAATTATTATCCCTACTTATACTGGATATTGTTTGGGTATATGCCTACTATTCTTACTTATTTACAGATATCTTATTCAGTATTACTTGTTGGATTTGGATATAATTTATTGGATAGAAGACACTACTTATTGTACACCTGATATTACTTATCGGATATTGGGTTCACAGTTGCTCATGAAAATCATAGTATTAAACTTATTTAAATGGCTGGAACCATTACTCCTACGTATTTATTGGCTATGTGGTTGGACATTATTTGACTGGCTAGAACTTCTGTTGCTAATAGCTATCCCTCAGTGAGGGGCAATGATATGCCCCATGCATCAGTACCTAATTTAATCCTCATTTCTATTATCAAGCCCACTTTCCAGACGAGAAAACTGATGCCCCCAAAGATTAAGTCCCATGCCCAAGACACTGGCCAGTACTCTCCCGCCTTTGCCTTGCCGGCCCCTCCCGCTGAGCCAGAGCGCAGGTGGTGTCTCTCCCGTGGGGCCCCCTCACCTCCGCCTGGGGCTGGTGGGAGATTATAACTGGGCTGGCGAGCTTGCGCTGGGAGCCGCTTACCTCCTGCGGCCCCGGAAGCAGCCCTGTCTGCTTGGTCCTTTATTCGGGAAGCAACTGAGACAGTGATCCAGCCTGACACATGCAAACGAGGCCTTCGGAGCTGGGGGTGGGACATCCGGGATTCCGGGCATCCTGGGAACCCATTACATCTCCCTGTGTGGAAGTGAAGAGGGCCAAGTGCATCTGTGTGATCAGGAACGCTGAGTAAAGAAAGGTCATTTCTTGGCTGGGGAAGAATGGCCTCTTCTAACAATTTTCTTTCAAAACAAATCCATCCCAGCTTTGTGGGGTTTGAGTCCCAGGCTGCCAGTGCTTGGTGAAAATCCCAGCAGTTCCTAAGGGGCCCCTTCAAGTTTTCTTTCTGGAGACACACCTGACATAGACCTGGGTAGGGCAGATGCAGAATTAGCCCTCTGAAAATCCTTCATCTCGTTTTCAAGCCCTGTGGCAGGTGTTTCCATTTGCTCTTTTACCAGCTCATTCACCCATGGGGAGAGGAGGGAAAGAAACCTTAAGTAACTTCTGACCCAGTGTCGTGCAGCTGGGGCATGATAGGCCTAGGATTTGAATTCAGACCTTTTCCACTCCAAAAACGCCATGCTTTCCCCATCAAACTGACGTTTGTATTTGGCCCACTTTGACTTCCAGATCTTTTTCTCCACCATGTTTGCACAAGACCAGTCCTATCTCGTCTGGCAGCAATGTGCAGTGTTCAAGTGCCCAGGCTCAGAGATCAGCCTGCCTGAGATTTAATCCTGGACCTGCTACTAGGTAAATAACTATGCCACTCTGTGCCTCAGTTTCCCCCTCTGCAAATAGGGATCATGATAGCAGGACCTACCTCCAAAGGGTCATTTGAAGAGTAAATGACTTAATATTTACATATATAAAATTCTTAGAGCCTGGTACAAGATAAATGCTCAACAAATACCACCTTTTAATCACCAATGGAGTTGCTCCCAGCCCTGGTTGCGAAGCAACTGGGTAGTTTTAAAAAAATGCCAACGCGTGGGTCCCACCCCAGCGGTTTTGATTTAATTGGTCTCAGGTGGAGGCCACGTGTAGGTGTTTGTCAGAGCTCCCCAGGTGATTTCAATGCTCAAGCAAAGGTGAGATGCATCAGGCCACAGTCTCCACGGCAGGGCTGGTGTCCTGGGCACCCAGGACAGTGGGAGGCACACAGCAGGTGTCAGGAAACGCTGGAGGGCAGCTCAAATGCCCTTCGGGTCCCTGGCACTCCTTCAACGTCAAGATGCCAACAAGTTTGGATCTCATCTCCCATCAGTCAGGAGGGAGGTCACCCACTCAGATGGAGGTCATCAGCCCCGAAATAAAGACAAGCTTTGTCCCATCCTGAAAGTCCCTAATCCAAACATGAAGTCATCCCAGCTCTGCCTCTGCCAACGGCTGTGCAAGTTCTGCCTGGACTGAGCTGAGTCCCCAGAATTCCTGAGGAGGCTCCCGCCCCGTTTCTCCCTAAGTCATGTGCTGCTGGCCTCTGGCTTCCCCGGGATGTGCCAGGAGGAGAAATTCAGGTTGAGTGAGGATGTGGGGGCAGGCGGGGCCTCTGAGCTCTGGCCTGTGGCTCTGGTCCCAGCCCATCCCTTCCAAGTCACCCAAATCCCTCTCCCACAAAGGATGTTGATACACATTTATACCATTTTACAAATGACTTCAACTCTTGGGGTCTTCATTTCCTTGTCTGAAAATACCCCAGAAGTTTCAGTGAGAATCCAAATGACTGAAGACACAGAGTTGGCTGTGTTAAGACTAATACAATAGTCACACTGGTTGCTGTGACAAGGGTGGCCCAGGAGGTGGCCAGAGCACCTTCTGGAGGGTAGGCTGCAGCTGGGTCACCTGATGAGGGGCCTGGCAATGCTGAGCTGGGGAGGGCTGTAGGGCTTCAAGGCCGGGGTCTGGGGTGGGGTCAGAGGCTGGCAGAGAGCAGAAAGAGAAAGCTTAGTGGGCAATGGAGTCAGACCCATCCCCTGCTCTCTAAAATGTTCCTAATGGGGACCTGACTGGACAGAGCGGACACATCAGGGACCACCATGTGTTCTGTTTATAGCTCTGGAGCCAAGCATCCTCATCCTTGCTTTTCTGGCCCCAGCTGCAGATCCCAAGCATGGGACCCAAGTCAGAAAATGCTCTTCCACCATAAGACAACATTCCCCACCGAAGACCTCAGGGACCAATACTTCCTGAGTTCCTCCAGGCGCAGAACAATATGCACTCAGACATGACCTGCATCTCGGGTAAGCCTCTCAGCAGCCTTCCAAGTAGATCCCAGCCTCTATCCCCATTTAAATACAGCTGTGGCTTGGAGGGGTTAAATGCTCCAGAATCCACTCCCAAATCTACTCAAGGTGAAGCCATACCTTTTTTACTCTGTCTGCTAGAATGGGATGTGGCTCAAATACCAGCCAGGGGTTTAAAGAACCTCCTAAATTATCTAGTTAAAATTACATGACAGAAGCTGAGCCATAAGTCTAAGAAGCCATGAGTTCCCTCGTGAAAGGACAGGTCACTCTTATCTCCAGCTTGGTGTCTTGTGACAAGGGGCTGGTATCACAAATGTTTATTGACTTAAACATTCATTTATTGACTCTTTGGGTAAATATTTGTCGAGCACCTCCTGGGCATTATATGAAGCACTGGGGACCCAACAGGGAACTAGACAGACAAGGCCCGGGGCTGATGGAGCCGGCTTTCCCAGGTGCGTGTGGGGAAGTGGGTGAGCAAGGAAGAGACAAAAAAGTAAATAAACAATGATGATGAAAGATTGCCATAAGGGCCATCTATCAGGTATCTGTTGCTGTAGCAAACACTCCTAGACATATGGCTTAAAACAACCATCATTTGTTTACTCCCAATTCTGTAATTTGGGCTGGGCGCAGCTGGGCGGTTCTCTTGCTGGTCTTGCCTGAGTTGGTTTGGAGCCTCAGCTGTCATCAGGGGTGGGGCGGAGCTGGAGGGTTTCAATTGGCCTCACCACGTCTTCTCTCTCTCCATGTGGTCTCTCATTGTCCCATAATCTACCTGAGTGCTTCCTTCCACTGTAGCCAGAGAGTTTCAAGAAGGCAACAGCAGAGAGGCAAGGCCCCTGGGGGCCCAGGCTTTGGAATGAGTGCAATGTCACCTCTGGCACTTTGTATGAACAAATCAAGTTTCAAGACCAGATTTGGGAGACGGGAAAATGAACTCCCTCACTCTTTTCTTTTGGTAGAAACAGCTGCAAAATGCTATGGCCATGTTTTTCAATCTACCCCAGGCTAGGAAAGACATAAAGCAGGTGACGAAATAGGGCAAAAGTCAGAAATCAGGCCCAGGGACACACCTGCTTGGTTTCAACAGTGTTACACTTAAAAAAAAAAAAAAAAAATCAAATTCACTTTAAGTACAGAAACCAGAGCATTTTGCATTAAACTTTGGATTTTCCAGCTTCTTTGGAAAAATCAGAAGTTCTGGCAACACCTGGCCCGCATCTCTGCATAGCAGCCCAGGGTGAAGGTCAGGTTTCATTTTCAAGGCAGTGCGACAGCAGCAAAGGGTGTTTAAGCTGGGGAGGAACATGGTGGGTTTTTAAGACTGAGAAAGCGGATCATGAAGGGAGGGGGCTAGGATTTGGGGGATGGGTTTTCACCGAAATTGAGAGAGATAGGCAAAGATCACTGGTGAAGACAAGAGGGTCTGTCTGTCAAGACTAGTGTGTAGGAAGGAAGCCTGGGTAAAGAGAGGCCTCCAGCGGCTCGGGTGACCCAGAGACTTCAGCCATTGCCTCTGCAGGGTAGAGAGTTTAAGGGGCTCAGACCTGGACCAGTAGGACAAACAAGCTCTGGCCAACTCTGGAAGCAGAGGCATCATGTCCAAGACGTCTGGAAGATGGGTGGGTCTCAGCTCTGGCTGAACACGAGAGTCATCTGGGTCCTATTCCTGGGCCCCCTAATCAGTCAAACTTCTGGAGGGTGGGGCTGTACGAGTTTCCTACAACTGCTGTTAACAAATCACCACATGCTGAGTGGCTTAAAACAACACACATTTATTATCTTCCAGTTCTGGAGGTCAGAAGTCCAACAGTGGTCTCACTGGGCTGCAATCAAGCTTTCGCAGGACTGCCTTCTGGAGGCTCTCGGGGAGCATCTGTTTCCTTCCTTTTTCCAACTTCTAGAGGCTGCCCAGACTCCTTGGCCTGGGGCCCTGCGTCACTCCAACCTCTGCTCCTTCTGTCTCTTCTCTTGGGCCCTCCTGCCTCCTTATTATAGGAACCTTGTGATGACACGGGCCCACCTGGATAGTCCAGAAGAATCGCCCTAGCTCAAGTCCTTAACTCAGTCACATCTGCAAAGTCCCTTTTGCCAGGTCAGGTCACAGAATCACTGGTTGGGGGATTAGGACATGGATGTATCTGGGGGCGGGGGGAGCATTGCTCCGCTGAACACAGGAGTCAAGGTATCTCAGGGTTTTTTCTGCAGACTGAGAATGCTGAAAGGGATGTCCCCGAGAACAGCTGGCTCTTCTGGGCATGTCCCCAGGCCAGGTGCTGTACGGACCCAGCCGAGGGGGGCCTTTGTTAGTACCAGTCCCCCCAGCTTGTGTCTAATGACAAAAAGAGATGGCTCAAAGGTGAAAGGATGGTTGTAGAAAGAAGCCAGGCCCTCATGTCAGACGGAGCTGGGTCCAAATCCCAGCTCTGTCTTAGACCAGCCACGTGACTTGGACCAGGTGGCTCAAATGGCTTGTGACGTTCTTCTCTGTCAAGTGAGGCTCACGATGCTGTCTTAGGAACGTTGTGAGGATAACTGGCGGCAAAGGACCCACTGCGCTGACAGGTGTCCGATGGATGCTGCCCCCTCTAAAGTCTCTGGGCAGCTGAAAGGATGGGAGGGAAGGCAGGTAAGGGGAGCCAACACCCAGGCAGGTGATGGCCCTCCCCCACGTCCCACAGCCGCACTCGGAAGACAGCAGTTGCAGTAATGGAGAACCTGGCCCGGCTAGAACTGTTAGTCAGTTTCCCCTTTCCTGGCCATAGCTGATAAGTATATCCTGCTGGATAAAAATACATCCACCCTTACGGTAAGACTCCCAGGCTGGGACTTCTCCAAGCACCCCGCCTCCAGCCTGGGGGAGCGTGTGGCCTTTCCCTACAAACAATCTAGAAGAGGCTACGGTTCCGGGGCTCCGGGGCGAGGGGTCTGGTGGTCCCCCATGCTCTGGGACGGAAGGGAGGCCGTTTCTGCTGCTGGAGACACAGCAGGCCAGGCTGGGCCCTGGGGCAGTGCCCACGTGAGGCTCCCTTTCAGCCGGGTTTATAAGCAGCAGCACTGACGGAGCATGGAGACAAGAGCCCGGTAACCAGCGCGCAGTCTGACTGTGCGCCGGTCAAGGGGCTTGGTACCACCCAGGAGCCCTTCGGTTCTCACCACCACCCTGTGGCTGCAGGTCCTGTCATCGTCCCCAGAGACACAGGGGTAAGGAATTACCCAAAGGAAAGGTTGCTGGTGGAGACTGGCTTTGAAGCCTGCAGTCTGGTGTTTAACTGGCAGACTGGCTCCTGTTGAATCTAATTTAGAAAAGCTGTTCGGAAGCCTTCTTTCAATTTCCTGATGATGAGGAAGAGGTGAAGAGGTCTGAGGATCACCCCAAACACCAGCAGACACACACACAGGAGGCCGACCCCGCACACGCCAGACACGCCCCTCTGAATCTCACTTGTCCAAGCCTTCTCCAGTACACACCACTTCGGGTAGGAAAGTGGATGTCCCATTTCCTCAGTCTTCCCAACGTCATGGCATCTAGTGTTGATCTTTTTTCTTATTTGCTCCCTATATTCTATCCCTGTTTTGTTTTTTTAATTGAGGTAAACTTCACAACACAAACCATTGGAAAGAGTGCAATTTAGTGGCATCTAGTGCCTTCACAGTGGTGTGCAAGCAACATTTCTATCTTTGCAAAATGCTTTCTTCACCTGATAGGAAACCCGGTGCCCATTAGCAGTTGCTCCCCATTCCCCCTCCCCACAGGCAATGGTGACCGCTCATCTACTTTCTGTCTCTAGGAATTTTTCTTTTCTGGACATTTTGTATAAATGGAATCATATAATATGTGGCCTTTTGTGACTGGCTTCTTTCACTTGGCTTGTTTTCAAGGCTGATTCATGGTGGAGCAGGTATCAGTGTTTTGTTCCTTTTTATGGCTGAAGAGGATTCCACTGGATGAACAGACCACATGTTGTTTATCCATTCACCTCTTGGTGGACACTGGGAGTGTCTCCACCTATTAGCTAATGTGAACAGCGCTGCTGTGAACATTCGTTTGAGTCGCTGCTTTCATTTCTCTTGGGTGTGAAAGCCCGGGTGTGGAATTGCTGGGTCACATGATAACCAGCTTGTTGAGGAACCACCAGTGGTTCCCTACAGCAGCTGCGCCATTTTCCATTCCCACCAGCAGTGCATGAGGATTCCAATTTCTCCACATTCTCGGCAATGCTTGCTGTTTTCCGTGGCTGTTGTTTCGTGATAGTCTCCCTAGAGTGTGTGAAGTGTTCATTCTTCACTTTGAAAGTGGAGCTGAGATATCACGCAGCCCCACCTCCACTGACCCAGCGGAGGAAATGGATTCCCAAGATCATCCTAGGACTCAAACTCTCTGCCCTTGGCCGTCCTGGTGCCTTTGCAGCCCCAGGGGTGACTTTACTTGCAGGGAATGCGTGGCAGGTAGAGAAAGAGAAAGATCCTTGGGTACAAACAGAAGGCGCTGACCCAGCCCTTAGGAAAAAGTTCAGTGGGGACAACGAGGGGCAGACCCTATACACACCCAAACTCCAGAAGCTGCTCCAGAGCCCAAGGGGCAGTTAACATGAACTCCCTCAAGTTCTCCAGAAAGCTACAGGTTTCTTTGAAAACAAAACAACACCCACCCACACAAACGCACAGCCCTCACTCAAAGTTGGACTTGGTTTTTACAAAAAAGATCTTAGCTCTCATCCGCTTCGATCCAGCTGAAAATATGGTGGGGGCAGCAGCACTGGACCTCCTACTTCGGCTCCCAGCCAGGAAGTCTTCCCTGACGGACCCCTTTGGCCACAAAACTGTTTGATTTTCCACCCTTGGCCATTGAGCAAACAAACGAGCAGCTTTCAAGATCTGTCCCCTTTCCAGAGAGACATGCCACAGGACTGCCCGGCCTTGAGTCCAGCACTGCCCTCCCACCACTGGGCTGTTGGTCTTGCCAAGTGACAACTTCTTTGGGCCTCAGTTTTCTCTGCTGTAAAGTGGGCTGTCGTGAGGATGAAGTGAGGTAGTGCGTGAGATGCTTAAAGCCCCTGTCACCTGTTGCACAGTCAACAAGATGCTTATTACTCTCTGAAGCTGGAAATAGTATCAGCGGTGTGACCCGGTCAACCCCTCCTGTCCCCACCCTTCCACCTGCATCAGAACTAGCAAGGTGCCCCTGCCCTACTCAGAACAGCAATCTGGAGTACATTCCTCTAGAACCGGTTCCCTCGCAGGGCAGGCCTGGAGCAGACAGCTGGCTCAGGTACGTCAGATGTAAAAGGGACCTGGTGATGATGTGGTCCAGGGTTTTATTTAACAAGGAATTACTGCCCTTGGCCTCTAGACAACGAAGTCCAGTAATTCAAGTCTCATCTAAGATAAGAAAGGAGGCGTAGGGAGGGCAGAAATTGCCAGGGTTTCCCAGGGTGAGTGGGCACAGCCAGGACCCCTTGGAGCTGCTGGCAGGTCTGGGCATCACAGGGCTGAGTTTCAGGCTCCGACTACGCCTCTCTGCATCCAGCCAACTCAGGCACTGGTTTCTGGCCAAGTGTTTGTTTAAAGAAAGGGTCCCACAGCATCCTTACCACCCTTCAAAGATAAAAAGGCTTGCAGACCACTGAAAATATCACTTTCTCACTATTATAGGAGGGGGAATAAAATTAAAACAAACTCCTGGGCATATATCCAGAGGGAACCTTAATTCAAAAAGACACCTACACCCCAATGTTCATAGCAGCACTATTTACAATAATGTTTCCAAACATGGAAACAACCTAAATGTCCATTGACAGATGACTGGATAAAGAAGTTGTGGTATATTTACACAATGGAATACTACCCAGCCATAAAAAATAAAATAATGCCATTTGCAGCAACATGGATGGACGTGGAGATTGTCATTCTAAGTGAAGCCAGAAAGAGAAAGAAAAATACCATATGATATCACTCATATGTGGAATCTAAACAGAAAAGACAAATGAACTTACTTACAAAACAAAAACAGACTCAGACATAGAAAACAAACTTATGGTTACCAGGGAGGGAAGGGGGTGGGAAGGGATAAATTAGGAGTTCTAGATTTGCAGATACTAAATAATATATATAAAATAGATAAACAACAAGTTCATACTGTATAGCACAGGGAACTGTATTCGATATCCTGCAGTAACTTACGGTGAAAAAGAATATGAAAAGGAATATATGCATGTTCATGTATGACTGAAGCATGATACTGTACACCAGAAGTTGATACAACATTGTAAACTGACTATACTTCAATAAAAAATATACATACCAAAAAAATGAGGGAAAATACATAATAAGTTATGTATAAAGTTAAGTTTTAGACTGTTACAGTCAAAAGCAAAAAGAAAACAAACAAACAAAAATAACAATGCCAAACTTCCAAACCTACCCGACACTGTGCTGGACAACTGAATAGGAACACTCCACTTCTTCCTTCCGTGCGATTTCACGAGTGACTCTGGCAGACTGGACGTACGTAACTTTGACATTACTAGGAGAGTCTCTAAGCTCTTTGACCCGTGTCTGTGGTGGAGATCTGCCTTTGACATTTTTTAGGACTCCTGGTGTTTGTATTTTTGTTGTCTCTGGGCCTGACAGCAAGAAGAAACTATAGAGAATTCTCCAACATAGAACTAGACTCTTGGTATCAAGATCCCCTATTTCTCTGAAGTCTAATTTCTTTCTCTCTTCTTAAGAAAGGAAATTTGAAACTGTTTCTTGCAGGGGGAGACAGACTGGGGACTTATTCTGATAGGGACGGAAGACGCCAAGGCAGCGACTGCAGACTGTGGTCCAGGAGCCCATCTTACACCAGGAGCCAGAAGCCAGGGAGATGACACCCAAACCGTTTAAGTTGTGGCGTAAAAAAGACCAAATTCCATTTAGAAGTCAGGCCAAGCTGTCAACAACACTAATTTACCAGGAACCACTGTAGAAATGAGAACCAAGGACAACGCCTTCCCCATCAAGTTGTTTTATTAGGTTAATTAAACAGCTTAAGGACGATTCATTTGTTCGGTACCCTTCTAGAAAAGATTTCAAGTTTTAAATGAACTTCCAATACATAAAACAAAATTACTTTACCATAGACAAATTTCAGATCAAAATACAACACTCTGTTTCTGTTTGCTTACAGTTATAAAATCCAGTCCATACAAACTACATAAAAAAGATAAAACACTTTCACTGATCCTTGGTACAAGAGAACAGCACAATTGCAGTTGCTCCGAAAGCACAAACCCTGTGCTCATGATACGGGGTCAGCCCCGTAGTTACCCCACAATAGACTGAAGCAGGTAAACAAAGTGCGTGCTACTTAATTTAAGAAGGTTACCATATCCTCTTTGCATCAGTATTACTTGTAAACCATAAAGCAACTTTGTAAGAAAGGTCACTAATTCAAAATTACTTCAACTTCACTAAAATTTCATACCAGCAACGGAATAGAAAATTACTCCACAGAACAGACGAATACACTTGGACCACAGGATGTTTGAGACGTGACGTTTCAATGAAATCACATTAGCACAATTTCTCTGCTATCCTACTGAATTCGGACAGTATAATTTTACAAGCTGCAACTTCCCGTTACTTAAAATATTTTGAACTTTCCATATAATGTCTTTCATTTAGCTTATGTATAAGTCATTGCAAATCTCTGGGTTTTTTTTTTTTTTTCAGTAGTGGGTCTTTCTTTAAAGATCAGGTACCTCATTACACACAAATAATGTCATCTGAATATATGTCTAAGTAGACTGCTCAGCTTGGAATCTTACCAGATGATAAAAGCTGCAGGATTCAGATTTATTCTATATGTACCTTGTCAAAAAATATAGATATGTTAATTAAACAAAGATGTGTGTTTAACAGGATGAGTTCTGATATGGTATTTTGGGGATTTGGTATTCATGGTCTTTTCCTTATGGTATTAAAAAGGCATCAAAATGACAAATCAAGAGCGTGCTAAAAACTGGTTTTTGACAAGGACGATGTCACAAGCAGCGGCGGGGACCACACAGGCAACCAGCCAACACCAGCGTTGCTGGCTGTTCTGCGGGACCGGGGCCCACTGTGAAGACCAGCCCTGAGTCTGGCAGAGTCTAACTGAATTTATAGCCCTGTTTTAAGGAATTCCCTTGGCAGTCTCCTCTCACAGCAGAAGACCGGCGTCAGTGATAGAAAACAAATGAATCTAGACGTTTACAACAAATGGCGGATGGACCCTATTCACAGACAGGTACGAGTATCTCTATCACCAGGAACACAGTGATAAAAGGGAGTCTGCCAGAGCCTGCTTGAGGTGCTTCTACAAAGCCATTTCTGGTGAGGGTGGGGGTGAGGCGGGGAGAGTAGGGAGGTGCTTTTGTTAAACCTGCTGATCACCCCCAGCTCTGCTGAAGCCACCGCAGAACGGGCGGCAATGGATGTTCAGAAGTTCTGCCTAAAACACGATTATGGTTCTCACGGCTGTCACAATTCACAAGCAGTATGGTTCAGAACAAGACAAGCACCACTCGGTGGCCGGCGGCGTGGGGGGCGCAGGAATGGGGAACCCAACAAACGCCGCATCACAGACGAGTCAGAGGGAGAGGAACCCCATCAGCAGAAAAAGCCACTGCCGTCCAATGGAGCCAGCGCTGCTGAATAGCCTGTGCTTTTCTCAACTCAAGGCCACTGGATTCATTTCCCACCATAAAGGTATCTGCCCCACGAAGTCTGGGTGATCTCTGTTTTCACACAGAACCTGAAGTCTGAGGTCCCCTATTGGAAAACAATGCTATAAATCCATCTAAGTTGAGAGTTGATTTTAAGCTGATGGTACCTTTTGGCCCTGCGTACCGGATCCTACCTAAGTTTTTACAAAGTGTGAAGAGTCAAATTCAATGAGCGTGTGCTTAGATTAACAAGAATAAAATTTTATTTTCTGGAGTTTCTTCTGAAGCAAAAATTCCTTTGGAAAAAAAATGGGAAAAGATGGTCTCTCTTACTGTAAACAAGTAATTCTAATTTCCGATTCTGTTCCTAATTTGGAGTGAAGTGTGGTTTGAAGTCAGAGCTAAATAAGAGAAAAGAAAACCCAGCCTAGCTCTGCTCCAAGGATGCAGACGGCACGTCCCGCTGGATGACGGGGGCCCACAGGGAGCCTCCCGGCTGGGTGCTGAGGTAGTTCGTGTGGCATCCAGAGCCCGTGGTCCTGGCTCAGAGAGGAGCCCGGAGAACCTCCAGGGCCGGTGCGGAAGGAGGCCAAGCTGGGCCCGGGAGGCTGTTCTAGTCTAGTTGCTCAAGGAGCCACAGAGATGCCCTCAGCCGTGCCTCGGAGGGGGCAAGGCGCCGGGCCCCGGGTTCTCCCGTGGGAGGTGCAGACTCTGGGAGGCTGCTGGCCTGGGTGACCTGTCTGACTCTCTGGGAGCGGAAAGTGCTGGTCACAAAGGCCAGGTCAGGGGCTCCCGGAAGAATGCCTTCTCAACAAATATTTTTAGGTTAATGTTCTGGGGAACCAGAAGAGCCCCCTGCCCCTGGCTTTTTTTTGGATACATAATTCAAGCAGTCGAAAAATCCAGGCTGGGAGAGATGTGGGATGAGAACAGAGGGCAGGGTGGGCATGTGATTGCCAAGAAAAGTCTGTAAATAAGGGTCCCCTGAAAAACAGGACTGAAATAACCTCCTTCCACCCTGACTAAAGTTCCTCAATCGGCACAGAAAGAAGTGCCAGCTGTGGGGAAGAGCCCATTTCCTCGGAGATTCCGCCTGCGTGTGTGTGGGCACAACAGGAAACCGGGAGGAAAACTAACACTGGATCAAACAAAAGATGGTCAGAGAGTGAAGATGACCACGGGGATGGGGAGACGACAACACAGACGGCTCCCGCCATCGACACCACGGACGTGGGCTGGGCGCGTGGCCCAGACTCTGCTGTCCCCTCTGCTTTGGGGCAGAACTTCCCCTAGGCAGGTAGGCCGGGAGGAGACACATGGAGGGAGCGCCCCCCTTTCTCTCCCTCCAGAACTGGGAGGAAGACTGGGAGGGGGGCACTTTCCTAGAAGAGGATGAGACAGAACAGAAGGCAGCAAGTCCTCTGGAAACGCTTCTCAAGGGATGACTAAGGAACCCATCAGCCAGGTGATGGACTCCTGGACTTGGAAGGGGCTGGAGGAGGCTGGCTAACCCAACCATCCACGATGCCCAGTCCCCTCGACAGCATCCCAGGCCCTGCTTCAAAGATTATGACTTTTACTTAAATCAGCTTTCTCAAATCTGCAAAGGTTGAAAACAAAAGTACATTAAGAGCAAGAATCACTGTTCTAGCGGATGTGGTTTTAGGGAAATCTCAAGAAATATGTCTCTTCCTGAAGGTCCTGCAGCTGCTGGCCTGAGGCCATAGTCCAGAGACGGTGAGCAGGTGGCAGGCAGTGAGGCTGGAGGGGAGGAAGGACCAGGCCAGAGTAAATGTTAAAAGGAACAAAGACTCCTCCTCTCCTCAAAAGCAGTGCAAAAGTTAAAGAACAAACATTGTGTTTTTTTTTCCCCCCTCCTTTTTACTAAACTGTTCACAGAACCTCTTGTCTTCGAGAAGCTTTGGAGCCTGTGACCAACATCCTGGCACCAAGCAAGACTCCTCTTGCTGACTCGGTCACACCTGCTGTCACAGCTGCGGGGGGCCGGCCCTGCGATGATCTTTAGAGCTGAGCGCTTGGTACACAGGAGGCACCCACTGTACCATGAGGCAGTTCTATCCGAAGGCTCCCAAACTGACAAAAACATTCGTCTCTACCATTTCTGCTGTCGGCCTGAGCAAGGCACTGGGTCGGGGGTGGGGGGGCGCACACCTGCTTGTTCTCAAGAATCCCCAGGGCCGGAGCTGGGGCCTCAGTGCAGCTCCCAGAGCCATTAGGCAGCTTCTAGGCTGGCTCAGGTCTCTTACCTGGGGCCCATCAGTGCAGCACATGGATGCAAGTTGCAGAACAGACTTCCTTTTCTGGCTACCAGCCCTGCACACAGACAAGGGCACATTTTTTTTTTTTTTAACAAAATTGGCATATGTTCATAATGGTCAATAACACCCCATTTTTCCCTTTCCCTTTCAATAGGGAACTATCTTCCCTGAACCCAGACATAAGACTCTACTGAATCATGTTATTAGACTGTAAAAAGCACTGCAAAACCTAACACCCAACACTTCCACCCAGTACTTTTCTCTGCTGTCTTTATTTTTACACAAGTTACTAATGAAAATGTTAAAAACAGACACCGCTGGAGGACCTCCATCCATCCTGACAAGGGGTCTGTTCTTACCAACACTGTCTGGGTATTTCTCAGTCCTTTTAAACCTATTTCTACTTCCTTTCTTCAATCACAAAAATATCAAGAATGACTTTATCAAATACCTTATTGAAATCAAGATAAGCTGGGAATGTCACATACCACTAAGGCTACCAGTCTGTAGTCTGAACTGGAAAGGAAGCGAGTTTACAAAAAGATTAGGTAGCTCACTTTTGGTATCACCTTGTTAAATAACCCTTCTTTATTTGAAGGTACAGAAATTCTACACTCTCTCTCACAAACACACACACACACACACACGTAACACAACACAAAGTTTGTTTGTTTGCTTAAGTTTCATATAACATCCAAGTTCAGAAAGGACAGTTCAGGTCTAATGATCTCAAAAAGAGGTCTAGAAAGTATCCAGTTTATTTGACCAATATAGACTGTTACTTTTGCTACTTTAGGGAAAAAAGAAAAATTCAACTTTGGGAAAGAGTTTTAAATATTATTAGAGTATTTCATGAGGCAATTCCTGAAATAAGAGATATTTATAACCACGCTAGATATTCTGAACATGTACTCTGGGGTATTTTGGCTATCCAGAATCATCTTGAATTTAGGTACTGGAGAAGTAGGAGAGCAGAAAATAAGTAATTTTATAAATGCAAATATGCATTTATTTGTGTATCATGTGGTGGCAGACGTGAGAGGGAAGAAAGCACTGAGGCCAGGGACACTGAGCTGGGGGCAGCCCCTACCCCACAGGAGCGGACGTCATCAGCGACTGGAGGCTGAGAAGGGCGGTAACAGTTGAGGTCGGAACCACCGCCACCATCACGTTTGTGTGCAAGGCACCAAGTCCTCACCTTCATTGCTGCACTGACGGCCCCCTCACCAGCAACCCAAGGAGGTAAATACCCACACCTAAGAGCCGAGCTTCAGGGTTAAAGGGCTTCCAACCTCACAGAGAAGTCAGCATCTTCAAACCCACATGCACCCGGCACCAGCGCCCACGTATGCTCACAACCACTAAGTTCACTTGGGACAGTACACAGAATGTCTTCTACAGATGCTTTTCTCAAAATAATTAAAATAAGAAAGCCTGGGGCTCTAGAGGGCTTGGTTCTCTTGGAAACCACTTAAGGGAGTGCCACACTGCTCCATCTACCTGAGAACTCTGCCAGAATTCTACTGTCAGGAGCAAGCCCTTTAGTTTAAAAAGCACAAGCATAAACACTAAATTTTACTAAGGCGCAGGGACAGTTAAGGTGTTAGATTGTACCTGGGACCTAAGTTATTCCTAGCATGCTGGCTTTTTAGGGATGGGCATAACTCTCTTGGCCAGGAGGGGTACTGGGTAATTCCTATAAGAAATCATACTCTGATGGGAAGGTCTGTTTATAAGAACTGATGGGCCCTACAGCTCCCCCTAACTCGCCAACCAGGTAAGCTGGCAGATGCCAGGGGCTGGGGAGGTCAGCGGGCACAAGTGCCCTGGAGAGAAGGTGCGTACAGGCGGAAGCCAGGGACAGTCCACTGACACACAAAACCAGTCCGATCACTTGCAGTGTGAAGTGTAATGTGCTTCTCCGTTGTTTGGTCAACTCAACCCTGCACTCAGAAAACCCCAGGTTATCAGAACCAAGAGAGAAGAGGAACTCAGAGATGGAGTCTAAACTTTCCTGAAAATTAAGATTCTTGGGAAACAAATTCATGAAGATACATTCTTAAACTGCTCACAAAAGCACCTTAAAGAATATGAAAACCTGTAGCCCCAAGCATCTAAATTCCAAACACTGGGTCGGATGACAGATAGACCTGTCTTCCTGTCTGATCCTAAGGGAGGTGGCAGTGAAGCCTCTATTTTACACAGCAGTGGTGTTTAAATATACTGCTATTCTGTGTTATGAAAACATAGCCTTGTAAAGACTCTTTAAAGTTCAAGTTGAGTTTCAAGTAATCACTTTGTAGCAGCTCTAGAATTATTGTTCCTCCTGATTAAAAGTGCCTATTAAAAAAAAAAGCAGTAAAATGGAAACTACGCCTTAGAGAATTGTACGCTTCAAGGCCGCTCACTGCTTGCTTCCAGGCTTTTGTTAAAGGACAGAATGTGTTGAATTCTTTAAATTGGCAGGGGATCGAGCACAGCACTACATAATGAGGTAGCCGAGAACGGTTTTTCCTATAAACACGACGAACAAGGGAGTAAGTGCGTGTGTAATTCTCATCCAATTAAACAGGAAGCGTGATAAAGCAAACTGCTTGTACAGAGGTACAGTCATATTTAAACCAAGTTCCTTGGTTTAACTTGAAAAAAAGTCAACCCAAGGTTCTATGGTACACCTTACTTGTAATTGGTGAGTGAGAATAATACAAGTAGAGTACTTTTAAAACCCTACAATTTGTCCTGAAATGCTAAAAATAAAGTTCTAATAAATATGATTCACTCATCAGCAAGAAAGATGAACCTTCACTCACTTGGGATCTGAATTATTTCAAGTGGCCCTTTATTTACGTGGTCATACGAACTGGCTAAGCTTTCTCCACTCCACCTTGTGCAGTGTGTACCCACATTCTGTGGGCTGTTGACCCCTCCCCACTTGTTTCCTCTCTAATTCAAATCACAGTGATTCAAGAATTCACAACAACTTTGCTGGGCCATGAGGACATCAGTACCAAAAATTATAATCAGCCCAAATTTCAGCTGAGTAGTAATTTTACAAGATTAGTTTTTATCTCAAAATAAAGAGAAGACGACAGACATTTCTCACTATATAATTATGCAATGCTGTTTTATTATCAGATACTTTATTTCAGAAGAAAGGGAAGGAGTTTAAAAATCCACTCACTTATTGAGAACGTCAGTGACACAGCTGAACAATAACTTTTCTAAACTGTATGCATCAGACCAAAGAACACATGGTCATATCTGACCTCATCATATGCCATCTATTGCAATGGGACAAAGCTGAGATAGGTTTAAGATTAAAATAATAGAATTACTTCTGAAAAACACAAAAAAATTAGAAGTTTTACCAGCTGGTTTGCCAAAAAAAAAAAAAAAAAAAAAAAAAGAGGAAGTCTACAGTTCAATACCACTGAGACTTCACTGCCAGCAGGCCGAACAGATTCACCCTGAGTTCAAGTTCTCCTCAAATATAGGCAAGTAGGTCACTGCCCTTGCACCGTAAATTTCTATAATTTCTGAAGCAGCTATAAGGAATGCTTCAGGGATTACTACAAAGCTAGCAAAAGGCTTTCTTCAACATTCTAAGATACTACCGTGCCTTTTCCCTTACTGATTTACATGTGCTAAAAGAAAGGGAAGTATAAATGAAGCTTCAGCTCTTTAAAAGTAAAAATAGCTTCTCTTTCAAATACTTATTACTTTTATTCTTTTGAGTTTGGTAAATTCTTAAACTTCCTATAGCTAACTGACAAAGAAAACCAAAGGTCTGGCGGCTTTGATTTGTGCAACTTGCAAAGGATATGCCTGGGGGTGTAAGTTATACCACAAATGATTATTATCTGATTAAAAATACTTGTATGCCTAGAAAATTAAGTGATAGCTTAACAGGCTGAACAGGGAAATGATAATCCAAAGATTTTGCTTTGCTTTTGGTTTCTACTCACCTCTCAAATGGGGAAGGAAGCTGTATGTGCTGGGCCCCGAAGGCAGCTTTCTGCCAGGCAGGGGCCCTGCACCTGTGGCAGGGATGCGAGGGCCACAGCAGCCCATTCTGGAAAAGATTCTGGGCCCCAGATAAACAGCAGTAAACAACACCCAGCATTCAATATGATAAACATCATTAGGTGTGCTGAGTGCAGGGTCTCAAAAACCCTACAGAACATATGGCAACCACAGAGGTGTGCGTCACGTGTGTTGGGCACTTTTTTATTCTGTACTGGGGTCCCGCTCTGTGTTATGAGGCCAAGCCTATCTGTACGAAGGTTCTCATTTAAAATCTCATGTAAAATTCAGTCACACTCGGAGAGTCCTTTCTAGCTGCGTGACAAACATCACCTGGATCGCAAACACACAATACTCACTGGTCAAACATGTACTGACTACCTACCATGTGCCAAGCACTGGGATGAGCAGAAAACTAAGAACGGTCCCTGCCCGCAAGGGGTGTGTGGTCTAGAAAGGGGGCAGGATTTCATCTGCCTCACTGTTAAGCTCCCCAGAAAGCCAAGCAGAATTCTGAGTAGGCGCTCAATCAACACTGTTGATTAAACCCAGGGTGGGTATCTCTGCACCAGTTGGAGTCTCTTCTCTCACAGCTCCAGGGGTGGCCACTGACCCCTCCCTTCCCTTCCACTTGGTGTTCTGCAGGGGGTTCCTGTGCCTTTCAAACTGATGCGGTGAAAGTGCCCCCTCATTCTTTCCCCAGATCATCACATGCCTTCATCTGATCATGGGCAGCCTCCTCTGGAATCAAGAAAGCCAACATTCTGGAAGGTAACACTCAGTGTTCTCAGTGCTCCTTGGAAAACTTCTGGGCTCCCTGGTTTGGGGCACTGAAGTAGGAATGCCCCAAAAGGAACCCCAATAGCCCAAGGCAGCTAACGCATTTCTCTAAAAACCTAACTTGCTACCCTGAGTAACTGAAGTGCCACAGCAAAGGAACCCTGTCTTTACCTCGCCGATGTAAACAGTGGATTTCCTGTGCTTTGCCAAGGGGACTCCCCACTTACAAATTACAAAAATGGCACATCCAAAGCATCGCTGAAGGCAGTGCCGTCATTAAGTGGAAGTGCAACAGAACACAACACTTCACGACAGACAACAGACTGCCCAATGTCCCCCAAATATTCTTTTTGGTTGTTGCACAGATTGATTAAGTTAGCTACCAATTCCTCACAGCAATGAAATAATGAATTAAAGAAAGAAATAATGAATTTAGAAATTTCTTAGGCCAAATCTTTACAGCATACCAACTACCAGCTTTAATACACTAAAGAAAAGAAATGCAAAAGCCAAGTAAAACTTTCTATAAACCACAAATACATCAATATACACACTCAACATGAGTTTAACACAGTAGGTATACACTGAAGGGCCACAGGCTCAAGAATTTATCTGAAGCACCAGGAGACAATAATATATGTAGTTTGGAACAACGGTTCCAAAAGTAAACATGTACAACAGACTTACCAAGTCATATCATACACACAGGCGCGTGCACACACACACTTTCTCTCTCACACACTTTTACCTCTCACAGGATATAAGCATTATTACACACACAAAAATTAAAAACTTCATTTTAAATTAAACACTTAAATCTTGGGAAAAAAATATATCTGGATGTGTTAAAGAAACAAACCAACCAACCAACCTACTTTAGACTAGCCTAGAAGAGAGCCTCTAATTATTCATTTAACCTAACCTGAGACAACTCTCCTGCTTTTGGTGCGATCATGAAAATAAATTGCACATCCCCCAAAGATACTCTATTTAAAATGCTAAGGTCTATCTTCAGCTGCTAATTCCCACATATGCCTGGTAAAAGTGCCTTAAGGAAAAAGTATCAAAAATTTGTCAAGAAAGGATGTTTCAAGGCAAAAGTGGAATGTTAAAACACAAACCTGCATGAAATGAGTTAAATTGTACTTCACAATACTGAAATAACTGTAATTTACCAAATAAATCATGATTAATTTTGGAACACAGTAAAATTAAATACATCCCTACACTTCGACATAATATTTCTATATTCATATATAGTAAAATAACATTTTGGCACTTAGAAGCTTTTGTTGGTTATTGCATCCCATATTATGCGGCAAATTTATTTTTAAAAACACTACCTAATTTCTGCAGCTACAGTGTCAATAAACTGAATTAAAAGAAAAAAAAAGAACTATTTTATAAAACAAATTGACCAAGTCACACAGGCACTGATGATATTTCAACAGGGACCCATTCACTCCTCAACAACAAACTGTCTCAGTGAAGAGGACTGGCGTAGACTTGGAAAGGGCTTCAAACTTCAGAAATTAGAGAAAAGAGAACTGCTGACTGTCACAGCTTTAACAGGACATCAGTTACTACTTTAATGTAACTCAGTTGTGGCTTCTGAAGGCCAGGGTTCTGTTCTATGAGAGACATTTTACCAAAGAAAATGCACTCTTTCAGCAAAAATTTGTTTCCTCTACAACTAACATCAACTTGTAAAAAGAAAGTTTTCTTTCTTTGCAGTGGCCACGTTGCTTGCTTTGATTAAAAGACATTTGAAAGTGGAGAGGGTGTAGCTCAAGTGGTAGAGCTGCATGCTTAGCATGCAGGAGGTCCTGGGTTCAAACCCCAGTATATCCGTCCTCCAAAAATAAATAAACCTAATTACAACTCCCAAACCCAAATGTTAAAAAAAAAAAAAAAAAAAAAAAAAAAAAGAAGACATTAGAGGTATCCTGGGGAAAGTGTGCAGACGACAGCTGACTGGTACACCATACAAAACAAAGAGGCTGGCTTGGCCTTAGGAACCAAATTTGACTGTCTTATGAGACTCAGGGGCAAATCTGGCCCGGAGCCTCTGAAAAAGAAGGTAAGAACCTGTATCTCTTTCTGCCCACGTCTTCTGCCAGGATGGAGAGTTAACGTGCACACACAACACTCTGCAGAACCCCACAAGCAAGGCTCCTCAGCAACTTTTGCCGCACAGTCCTGACTTCTAACAGGTGGAAGAAAACCCCTGCAGATCGGTCCCCCTTCTACAGCTCCTGGGTGGGAAAACATAAGCGATGTCTCACACTAACGTGAAAAGAATACAAACATTCCATGCAGGGAGTTTCTAGAAGAACTTCCTATTCTCAAATTTGTAACCAAAGAATACATTTACACATTTATTAATCAAAATGCTGCTTCTTATAGCCATATTCTAAGGGGAGGGGGAAAAAAGCTGTAGAAAACAATTAGAAATGAAAAGCTCTATATTCAGTTCATTAGAAATCTGATATTGCATAAAATTCAAATGATGAAGTACTCAAGCACTTTGAAGTCCCTGGTTTCACACTCAGGTGGTATAATTTGAATGGAAAACAAACTATCTTATAAGATAGGTGGGACTAATGACAGACTTTGTCCCCCCAGGGGAAGGGGGCTGGGGTGGGGTCACCATGAGAGTGAGAGATACGAAAGGAGGAAAGGATTAACTTGCTCTACTGTGAACAGAATAAAATTAAGTTGAGGTAGTTTATTCTACCAGCCAAACTTTACTTGTAATGTAATTTGTCTAAAACTCGTACTAGTGAACGGCACGGAGAAAATTCTGCTACAAAGACTAGATTCTTAACACGGATTCGCATTCTAAGACACGTTTCCAAATCCTAAACAGTAGTAAACAAGACTTTGTGTGCTTTCAGACAGATTATTTTTAAAAGTTTTTGATCCCTATATATTTTCTCTGGACAGTTTTTTGTTTGTTTTTTGTTTTTGGTCATCGCAGACCTTTACTATTTGTCTGACTCAGGTCTTTCTTTTATAAAACCTCCTCACTGATAGCCTCATATTTATAAAATGGGTTGACTGGTTGGAAAGGAAGAATGTCACTGCAGGAGATCCTTCACAGCTCCTCGAGCGAGCGCTACCCCAGAAAGGATGTCCTGACAGATCTTAATCTGAATTATCACAGAAGTTAGCAACTTCCTTTAAATTCACATGAGGGCTGCAACCTGACTCATGAACTTACTGACTCTTTAGATCACTAAGATAGAATGTCATAAAAGAGAAATTTTATCTTAGTCTCAATTCATCATATTATCAATGAAAAAAGATTCTTAGGACAGAGCACTAGTAGTAAGTGGAGACTAACCAGCGTTGAGCCCAACCTAACGTTTTAGGCACAAACCTTAATTTGTTGGGCAGAGTTAGGCATAATATTTCCTTTCAGATGCAGTAAAAAAGCAATCGTGGTATGTTTGGATATGTTGGTTTGCATATACGGATTTTTGTTTGTTTGTTTACCAAAGCCAGGTACTCAAACACAGCGGTCAGTCAGATCTGAGTTCCCTTCAGGGAAAATGCACCTTAGTATTTTAACTTCAGTATTTTACATGAATTTACCCATCCCCACTTCCCTTTTCCTGTTGACACTGACCAGCCCCGGGTGGTCTACAGCCACATCTACTAGAGGAAGTCACTCCTCCCCAGGAGTTTTCAGCAGTTACATGTTCTCCCAAACTAGAGCTGCAGCTCAGGCTTATAAGCATCACAAAACCACCAGTTACCAGACAAAGCCGGGCGCGCAGAGCGAGCTCGGAGCTCCGGCCGCACCTCCGCCCCCCTCACACAAAGCCGCGTTCCGGTGCGCTGGGGCAGGAGCTCTGCTTCTGCTCTGCCTCCTCTTCAAGGTGAATGAACTCGGATCCGGAATAAGCCTTGCTGAAGCTGCAGGCGGAAGAGCTTGCAATTTGCAATACGTAAGGCTGCGCAGCCGGTGCGACGGAGGTCGGAGGGGAGCAGCGGCTTAGTGTGGTGCCAGGTGCCCGTGCTCCTCTTAAACTCGCGCACGTAGTCGTAATTGGTACCTACACCGGGAGAAAAGCAGAGGTGACACAGCGTGCCTCGGAGCCACGGGGAAACGACGTCAACCAAATCCCTGTACCCCTCTGACCTGTGTCAAGATCTCCGATCACATAAATACTGGCTCCTATGGGCACAGCTCCATACACAAAAGAGGAACTGGCGGGGATGCACAAATTCTGGTCATTAAGATAGATCCACCTGAAAATAAACAGAGGGACAAATGAAGGAGGTCGCAAGGACCATCGCAACATCTAGGCAGACTGAGCCGACAAAATCTGGGGGCCCCAACAGTAGGAGGCACGGCCCCCACACTCCACTTCCTGGGAACCACTCGTTCATTTCCTCCCCGTCACTGTGGATTCACTTGTGGATTTAGTTCTGACTGCACCAGAACGCTGCATATATTGAATCATAAAAAGTATGCACTTTTCAGTCTGCTTCTTTTGCTCAGCATGGTGTTTGAGACTGATCCCTGCTGTGGCTTGCATCAGTATTTCACCTCTCCTTATTTTAATTAGCATTCCATTACCCAGGTGTATCACAATTTGTTAACCATTCACCTACTCACGTGCACTTGGGTAGCCTCTGGTGTTTGGCTATTGAGAATTAAAGCTGTTTTGGACATTAGAGTGCAAAGATATTTTGTGGGCTTATGTTATGGAATTGCTTGGTTAACTGCTTGAAGGCATATTTCCTTTGATAAGAAAATGAGCACTGTTTTCCAAAGTACTGTGCCATTTTGCATGCCAATGAGCAGAGTATGAGAACTCCAGCTGCTTGTGACTACTGTCAGCTCTTGGTACTGTCAGTCTTTCATTTTAGCCATTTTAGTGGTGTGCTCTTCCCTGTAGACCAGTGATGCTGGGTATGTCTGCATGTGCTTACTGGGCATTTTATATGTCTACTTTCATGCCCAAAGATTTGCTCATATTTCAAATTGGGTTTTCTGTCTTCTTATTGAATTTTAAGATTTTTTCTGTTTCATGGATACAAGCCCTTTGTTAGATACGTGTATCACAAATATTTTCCTCAGCACATAGACTGTCTTTCCATTATTGTAAGGGAGAATTTTGAGGAACAGCAGTTTTTATTTTTGATGAATTCCTTTTCATCCTTTTTTTTTTTTTTCTTTTTATAGTTCATGCTTTCTGTGTCCTGCTAGGAAATCTTTGCCTAGTTCAAGCTGGCAAAGATTTTTTAAAATTAAAATTTCTGGAAAACTTATTATTTCAGTTTTTACATTTAGGTCTTATGATACATTTCAAGTTAATTTCTGTGTATGGTATGAGATATGAGTCAAAGTCCTTTTTTCCCCCCCTCATACAGGTATCTAGTTTTTTCACCATCATTTGCTGAAAAGACGTTTCTTTCCCCCAGTAAACTGCCTTGGCATTTCTGCTGAAAATCAATTTAATAAGCACAAAAAGGATCCAGGGCTCCGTGAAGAAGTGGCTGATTCCACAGCTGAGACAGAAAATACACGATGAGCTGCCAGACAGGAAGGACTTAAAAAGGGACGGGGTGTGTCACAGGGACACAGGAGCCGACATGCAGCAGCTCCCAATGGCCACAGCTGGAACAATCTGAGTAACAAAATAAATAATGATAGTACTGGATGCGTAACTCATAGAATAAACAAATACCCAGGAGTCCGTGCTGATATAAATAAATGACTCAATACATTAAAAAAAAAAAAAAAAGACAACAAGGAGAAAGGACAAGTCTTCTCTACAGAACTCCAGTAGACATATGTAGGAGGAATGGGGGACAAAAAAATTGCCATTTAGCAAACAAAACACCGAAGTAGTAATGACAGGAAGGTTAGTCCACTGACGGTGCTAAACTCATGGTGAAAGTTTAAGGAGAAACAAGTTATCTCTTCCAAGACAGTCACTCATTACGAAGGGAGACGTGGTAACTTTACAGACGCCACCTCCACCAGGCCATCGGGATGAGCATCACCGTAAGGAGACGTACCAACAAGAGGCTCTCCCGACGCGGGGCGGGGAAGGGCACAGCTGCGCTCCAGGGATTCCTACCCCAAACGCGTAACCTCAGCCTCATTGCGAGAAGTCACGAGACAAACCCAGATTAAGAGACATCCTAGTAAAAACTGACCAATAACATTCGAGGATATCAAGGTCATGAAGACGAGGAAAGACTGAGGCACCGCCACAAATTAAAGGAGACTAATCAAACTCAACAACTGAAAGCAACGTGGGATCCTGGATCGGATCCTGGAGCAGAGGGCAAAAAGGTAGTGGACGAGCTGGTGAAGATTCGAATAACGCTGGTAGTTTACTTCATAATACTATGCCAACGTGAATATCCTGGTTTTGATATCTGTACTATGGTACGTAAGGTGTTAAAAATAGGAAAGGTGGGGAATGGTTTATGGGAACTCTTTTTTTAGTAGAATCAAAGATTTTTTTTTTTTAAGATTTTTTTGGGGGGGGGTAGTTAGGTTTATTGGTTTATTTATTTTTTAATAGAGGCACTGGGGCTTGAACCCAGCACCTCGTGCATGCTAAGCACACACTCTACTAATTGAGCTATATTCTTATCCTCCACTGTGACTATTTCTGTAACTTTTCTACAAATATAAAATTATTCCAAAATAAAAGGTTTTTTTTTTTTCTTTAAACAAAAATAAAAACAAGCTAAACTCTGCTATGTAATAATGTTCACTTATGGTAATTTGACCAAACAATTTCCCTTCAATAGCTAAAGGCAGAGCCAGGTCATTGCAGACCTGGATCAGACTTTGGGAACGTAGCGAAACCCTTCAGAATGACCAGCGTCTAGGCCCACACTCACCACTGGAGCCCACAGGGGCACCGGACCTGTTCCCGAGTCCCTAGCATTACGCCTCCAAGTGTCCAAGAAGCCAGAGGCTAAGGTCTGCAGCATCGTGGTGTTAAATACAAACAGAAAATTACTTCACTAAGAACAAAACTTTTATTGCAATGAATACTCTTCTCAGACTGTTCTAAAGTAGTAGCTTCCATATTTTGAATTCCATGAAACACAGGAGCAGAATGATTTGTCCAAGATAATACAGCAAGGCTGCTATAAAGTGGCCATACTTCTGAGTACCTTCACCTAGAAATTGATTCCTTTAACATCTGGATGCTGACTGGTATCAAGCAGTTTGCTGGGACAGTTTGGCCCCTGCCTCCAAGATGCTTCTAATAAATAGGAAAGGGGGAAAATTAAGAGCTCTCACTGCAAAGTGAAAATGGGGACCTGAACAGGTCTTTGAAAGAAATAAGTTTGAAAAATATCCACAATATAATAACTGGCTTACTCATATTTTATGCCTTCAGGGCTAAACATTAATAACTAAACCTTGACATTTAAATTCTTCCCAGGTCCTGAATCAAATAAAGCTGATGAGTATCCCCCTGCCTGGTCCACAGCTGAGCCACACCCAGGACAACCCCAGAGAGGAAGACAGCTCTTCTTCCAGAAAGTCCATCAACAAGCACACGTGCACTCACAAGGTCACTTCTGAATTAAGACGTATACAACTAGATTGTCTACTGAAAGAACACATCACAATGCAAGGACATTCCAGAATAATTTTGCAGAGTTGAGAATTCAACGTAATTCCTCCCTGGAATAATTCAACAAAACCAAATGTAGACGGTACCAAATTTGATCAAAGTATGGCAAATGATTCAGAGTTCCTGGGTTTCAGGAAAATAATTTGAGGTGATCTATTTTCTGTAGTGCTGAGACTTCAAAGTAAATAAATAAAATATGAGAATTAAAAGGATCATGTGTTTAGTGGCTGCTTATGAAATGGTACAAAAGGCTTGTAGTTTTTCACTCCTTTCTCTACCATTTATCCCTTGTTGACCTTGGACAATTTATCTAACCCAGTCTCTGGTCATTTGTAAGGTGGGGACACTATCACCAACCTCAGATGACTGTTGTGAAGATGAAGTGGAACAGCCAATGTAAAGTACTTTGCATAGTGTCTAGTGCATGGCAGCTGTCAATTAAGTAGTAGTAATTTTTGCAACGGGCAAGGCAGTATTATGCCTTTATTACACAGTTTTCAAACATGGGCTTATCAGGACTTGGAAGCTACAATGATGGGTCCTCTGGTAACTCAGAATTAAGAAAGCCCCCATCACAAAGGAAACTTTAAAATACACCATGGATCACAGGGGAGAGATAAATTAGGAGTTTGGGATTAACAGATACACATTACTACATATAAAGTAGATAAACAACAGGGACCTACTATATAGCATAGGGAACTACATTCAATTTCTTGTAATAACATAACAGAAAAGAATCTGAAAAAAAAATGTATGTGTAACTGAATCACTTTGCTATACAACTGAAACTAACATTGTAAATCAACTACACTTCAATACAAATAAAATAAAAAAAAATCCATACCTAAAAAATAAAAAAAATTTAAGCATGTAAAGCCACTGAATACAACTTTAGTAGTTCCATATAGTTTGGAAATTTCTGATTTTATAAATTTTATAATTTGTATTTAGTTAATTGTTAATATAATTTCTGATGTTAATCACAAATTATTTTTAAAATATTTGCATTTGGCTTTGTTACTGTTACTTTTTAAATTTATTTCTGATCATGATTTTTTGAAGTATTCCATAAACTTGTAATAAGATATACTCTCTCTTTGCAATGTTCAGTTTTCATTCTTTTTTAACTTGATTTAATTTTATTTTTTGACAGGGAGGTAATTAGGTTTATTTATTTATTTTTAGAGGAGGTATTGGGGATTGAACCCAGGACCTCGTGCATGCTAAGCATGCAATTTTTCAATATATAAAATCAATCTTATGTAAAAAAATACAGCATGGATCTTACTGGCAAGCTTCAGAGAGAGCAGAGTTGGAGGGGAAGACAGGCAAGGAGAGCCAGAGAGAAGCGCGTGGGAGAGGCCACAGAGGGAGAGGAGGGGAAGAGGGGTGGGAGCTTCAGGGAGGGTCTGGCCTCCTGGAGGAAGACGCTCTTAACAAGCTGAGCCTCCTGCAAGTCACAGGTATGAACTCTGGAAAAAAATACAAAAGACAACTGCCTGAGGACTCTGGAGACTGAGCAGAAGCAGGCAGATTTGGGTAAGAAGCTGAAAGTTGAACAAGCACCCCATGTGGAGTGAGTTTCCGGTTCTTTGGTAGCTCTGGCCCAAGGTAGCCTGGGGCTGGCAGCTCTGGGTAGCAAAACCCCTAGAGAAAACCCTGCCACTGCGTCAGGGGAGAGTGTCTTGGGGCAACAAGGACCACCAAGGTGTACAGGGGTCTCAGGAAGACAGGAGGTACAGAAGAGCCCCTAAAGTGATGCGCACCCCCTGCTGCCAGCCCGACTGACACTGGGTCCACGAATGTTTGTACCTGAGGCTCAGGAACTGAACTGAGGTCCGGGCTGCTGCCCGCCACGGGTGTGACAGTGCCGCAGGAGTCTAACCAGGTCCACTGCCCACCAAATGCTCGGAGAAGCCCTCCGAAGCAACAGAAGAGACTGCAGGGTCTCAACAATGTCCCATTCACAGCGCCCCGATGCAGTCCAGAATTATTCAACAAAAGGAGAGCCAGGAAAATGAGAACCCCTTCCCAAGGAAATACACAGTCCACAGATGCCAACTCTGAGATGACTCAGGTGCTGGGATTATCGACTAGGCAGGGACTTGAACGCAGCTACCATGACTGTGCTCACTCAGTAAGGGAAAGGAAAACAAGCTCATGAGGAAAAGACAGACTGCAGCAGAGAAAGTTTAAAAATCTAATATGCTACCTGAAGAAACTAGAAGAGGAAGGACAAAATAAACCCAAAGTAAGTAAAAGGAAGGAAATAATACAGACAAGAGAAACCAATGAAACAGAAAACACGGAGAAAATTAACATCAATACATAGCTGGTTTAGAGAAGATGGGTGGGTGCAGTGGCAGGCTCTGCCAATAGAGGGTGCCGGAGGACAGCAAGGCTGGGGAGCGGAAAGGCCTTCCCTGACGTCAGCGGCCTTTTTCTTCCTCCTACTGCTCTGCCACCTCCTGTGTGCAGTAGCCCCAGAGGTGCTCTGCTCAGCAAGGTCCTCTGCCATCCAGCAAGCAGCTTCCTGTGCACCACCTCCGGTGTCGGCACCCCAGGGCTCTGCCACATCGTGGGCCACAGCACACCCTCCTCCACTGAACTGAATCCCAGCCTTGCAGGGTGGGGAGGGCCATTCCCAGTTTGCTCCTTCCTAGGGTATTTTCTTCAGTCCTAAAGGCTGTAGCTGCACTTCCTTCATTGGCTATTTCTGCATTCATCAGTCCCCTCTCACCTGTCAGCAGCTAATCACTCTTACTAGTTAATAATTATGTATGTTGAATTTTCCCTGTTCAGATTATTGATGTGGTTTCTGTCTCTTGACTGCACCAGGGTGGAAACAGATCGGCCAGGAGTGGGGTTCGTCTCCCAGCCTCTTGATCATGTCTTACAAAGGCATGTGTGGTACCTGCTACTTTCCAATCATCAGATCCAAACAGCATCATGTGGTCAAGGGGCAGACCAACCAGATGTTTCATGGGACATCAAGGAGATCAAAATCTCTGGCGACTAATAATATGTGGCAGACCGTGGAATTGACACAGTCCTGAGGCAAGACTGTGCAGGGCTACTGGTGGTCCCACCAGGCAAAAGGAATGGCTCCTGGTGTTCCCTGCAAACTGGTGTGAAGAAAAGCATCAGCCAGGCCAGCAGCAGCACACCAAGGCCAGGGATGGTGCTGCATAAAAATACTATCCCTGGGACTGATTCTGTGATCAGCCTAACTGCCTGATTAGGTTTAAGAAAATTCAGTTATTTTCCAAAATCCACCTGACTTTTCTACTTTTTCTAAGTGAATGAAGCAGGGGTGTGACAAGGTAGCACTCACTACTTCTGCATTTTCCAGTCTCTGATGGTGACACTGATGTCTGCACATTTCTCAGGGTGCAATGTTACTTCTGGTTTTCTACCTTGGCACGGAGGGAAAGTTCTGGTGGCCTCCACTCAACCCTTCCTACCATAATGGTCCCCAACCCACAGGTCAGAGAGCCATGTGGGGATTCAGAAATATACATTCAGCCATCAAAAGATGAAACTTGAATAGTTAACATGATTTACCTATAAAAATGAAAGGGGGAGGGTATCTAGGCTGAGCAAATGCACAAAGGCAGTAAAACCCAGGATGGTTATGAGAAGCAAGCTGGAGTACGGAACATGGGAAAGGGATAAACTGAAAATGGTGGAACATTTTTCTCAACCTCAGATCATGGAGGACCCCGAGTAGGAAGCTAAATACTATTATCTTTATTTGGAAAGCAATAGGGAAATACGAAGAATTTCTATCAGGATAAAATGACTGAAGTCAGAGTAATCTCTCAAAAGCACAAGTAGGCGAAAGTATTAGAGGAGATTGGTGAGAAGGCTAATGGCACTGCACGTATGGAAGAGTGAACGCACTGGAGTAGGGCCAGAGAAGTAAAAGGGTGAATGTGAAAAATGTGACGGGTTAAAAAAAATAAGACTTGGCATCTCATGAGGTGTGAAGCACAAGAGAATCAAAGATGACTTTTTTTTAAAAATACAGATCACTAAGAAGATGGTAAAAAAGCAAGGATAAAAGGAAGAGAAACAGACACAGTGTCCTCCGGGACATGAAGCTGTTAAATGATGATTTGGTGTAAGTAATGGCAATTTTCTTGCTTTCCTTCAAACAGTTTTGTTTTTAGTCAAAAACATAGAAAATAATAAGATATGGCATTTTTCCAGGAAAATTTTAACCTAAAAATAGGGAACAAAGACAGGAAAGACAAGAGATTGCTTAAAAACAATAAATGGTCTCCAATCTAATACAGTCGGCTCATCTGGCAACTGTTTCCAGAATATGCAAATATAACACATTTGGAAACATCTGCTCTTTAAAGAAATACACTATACACACACACACACACACACTTATGTGTGTGTGTGTGTATATATATATATATATATTTTTTTTTCCCTTTTGCAGATATTTATGGGACAGCCTGTTGGTAGCTGAAAAGGTGGACCCTGGGGCCAGAATGCGTTAGTTCAGATCCCAGCTCTGCCGCTTGCTACTTGCGTGCCTTTGGGCACATTACTTAACATCTCTGTGTTCTGGTTTCCTCAAATGCAAAACAGGGATAAAAAGAGTACCAGTATCTCCAAGAGTTGTTTTGAAGATTAAATGAGTTAAGTGGGTTAATACACAGCACTTTGTGTTATATATATGTTTAGTGTCATCTAAACAAGAATCCTGTATTTTGACAACAGAAATTAAGCTTTCTTCAGCCTATTTATCAACTAACATTGGAGAGCTTAGAAATAGGGAAACTAAAAACCGGAGGAGAGAGGAGTTCCTTCCTGTGAGTTTTATTTGGAAGTGCTTCTAAATAGCAAGGAAAAAGCAATACTTTAATGTTTAACAATTAAGAACTGAAAGCAAGTCACACACTTAACTATGTAAAGCTTATCAACTATAAATATGATAGAAACATAAAGGTTCTAACAATTTATAGCATACTGAGGGCAGGCTGAAAACTTTACAGCCAGACTTAAGTCTTATACAGTCAAAATAGGGACAAAAAAAAATGGTAAAACAGAAAGCAACCACGACTACTCCAGCAAGTGAGTTACGGCTCTCTTGCTCACACTGCCCCAACAGTAATTCACTGACGATGAGAAAGACTTATATCAATATTTTATCAGAAACCAAACGTACTGACCACTGCTTGGTTAATGAAGTTGGGCAGGCCATCTCAAGTTCATTTGGACAGGAAATTAATGGACTACTTCATACTTTGTACAGTCAGCCCTCACAGTAATAATATATTAAGTAAGGGAAATTCCCACACCCTTACCAGAGCAAGCATTCTCAAAACTGTTCTCACACTTTGTCTGATAAAGTCGGCCCCCTGTAACTGAAGAAAAACAAAGGCTATGCAAATATCCTAAATTTAAAATACATGAAAAGCTAGGTACCATGTATATATAATTCTAAAATCTTGGTAACTGCTCATTGTTTGCCCTAATCTGAAATAATTTGAAATATGAATATATGTATGTGTAAGTATGACAGAAACATTTTGCTGTACACCAGAAATTGACACAACATTGTAAACTGACTATACATCAATAAAAAAAGGGGGGAAAAATTGCATGAAATGAAACATTATGTTATGGTGCCACCTCCTGGTAACACAGTTGAAATGTTATCACAAGATTAACGTCAGCATGACAGTCTCCCTGTAGGATGTGAACATATTACTGCAGTAAAAATATTGTTTAGTGGTTACAACAATAAAACGTGTGAGAGGAGGGAGAAGGAGGAGGCTGGAAGGACGCTGCTGACTCCACCCGACGGGAGGGCATCCTGGCAAATGTTTTAAGAACCTGACAGCACATTTTTTGAGCATCTGATATAGGCCAAGCACAATGCTAGAAGCTAGGCTGCAAAGCTGAGGAGCGTGTGGTTAACAACTGCAACCTGAGACAGAGGTGTTATGGAATCACAGACTGAGGAGCCCAACTCAGGCCTTCTCTGACTACTGACAATAATTAAGCAGCGTTTCGGAAGAGGCCAAGTTAACTGGGTAAACGTGGGACAGGAAATTTTAGGCAAAAAGAACAGTACAAAAGTGAGGAGCTGAGACAATCATAACACGTGTTGGAGGAAAAGTCACTCAGTGGGACTCAAGGGAAGCATCTAGGTTGAAGAGCAGCAGAAAGAGTAGCCACAGGCCATATCACAAAAGGCCATACATGCTAAGTTAAGGGGTTTAAACTTTCTCCTAAAAGCTAACAGAAGTGTCAAGGTCCGACCCAAATTTTAGAAACATTTTCTGATGGTTTTCCTATGAGTTACCAATACTTCTAAAGTCACTGAGTAAGTATCTAGTATGCATTAGACATATCTCCTAAACAGATAATTCATTGAAAGAATTTGAAAACAAAACTAAAGAAAGCTACAACATGGCTCTGAAAGCATAAAAAAAAAAGTTGCAGAGGCTATATGAAATCATTCAAAATTACCTTTTAAACTCATCGTGGTAGAATTCCGACTTGCAAGTTACCATCTCGCCACCCTGGATGTCCTCGCGACTTCTGACTCCCCCAAATACGTACAGTTCCATGGCGACTCCACAGGCTACTGCTCCAAACCTGAAAGGCCACAAAGAGAGAGCACACTCAGTACTGGACTCACCACCCAAGACCTGATTCCCTAATTCCTCTTACGCGTGTTGTAGCTCCGGGGCAGGTCAATGTTTCACAAATACGTGGGCCTTCCCTTTTCAGGAAATGGATTATTCGTTTCGTGTCATATAAACCAAATGCCAAGCCAAGTAATAAAAGATGAGTTCGAAAGGAGGGCAAAGCAAAAGCCAGGAGAAGGGGACTCTGCACAGTCCACATCGCGTTCTCCCACCTCCTCTCTTTTAGGGGACAGATAGCCGTCCACTGCTGGGTCCTCGGGTCGTAACACTCCACAGATTCAAACAGTTTTCCGTATGAGCCTCCACCCATGGCATAGATTTTCTTTTTCATAGCCGCATAGCAGCCAATCTGAAAGGAGAAAGCAACAGTGGGGAAGGAAACATTAATTATTAAAGTCGGATGAGTGAATACTAACTTGGCTAGAGAGCCTGGGGAGACGTCCGGAAAATGATCTGACTGCTAACAGCAAAACTATGGTTTCTTCTAATACGACAACACGGGGCTTTAAAACTGAGAAGGCCAAGGGAAGACTCCTAGAGTTAATCCTTTTCTGAGGAGTAACACTACCTAATACTATTCCACTAAGTGAGATAAGTAAATAATCCTAATTTTTAAAGGACCTTTCCAGTCTTTCCATTCTTTCACCACTATGTGAAGATTCCAAGATGCAGATTCCATGGAGCAAGATGTCACTCGATTCCTGCCCCGAGTAAGTCAGTTGAAAGGCACAGACAGTGAGCGATCATGTTATGAGTGAACGCCTAGGGCACTGGACAAAGCCCTGGCCTGACGATGGACTTCCTGCCGCCACCCAGAATATAAATACTGACCAAGCACTAAGCAGCTCACGTGAGCCATGTGTCTGCTCACTGTGCAAGGAGTACCTTCGGATTAACGTTTCTCCCCAGTCCTGCATGATGATTAAGAAAACAGGCTTGGGAGATCTGGCTCCTGGGCTAGCGCCATCACAAGGCACTTATCAGGTGTAGACCCTGGACACAGTGGTCCTGCCCAGAGCCCACTGCTGGGGTAACCTCTCACACACACAGCTTCCCATCTTGGTGCTAAGGCTGATGACAGTGAAGGCAAGCTACCAACAGAGACAGAACTCTAGGGTGTGAATTCTCTTAATACTGCCAATTGTACTAAAAGGCATATGTAGGAAATGAAGCAACAGTAACTTTAAAGCCCAATTTGTGACTCAGTTATCACAAGGTAATAGTTCTCACCTTTCTAACCATGGTCAAATCAGGTTGCTTTGTCCAGGTTTTAGAATAAATATCATAACATTCCATGGAAATCAGCTCTTTTTCACCATCTTCTCCTCCTAAAATGTATAGCATTCCATCTATCTCCACGATTCCAAAGTTGTGTCTTGCCTGAAAAGACATCAAAGATCTTAGACAAAACGCCAACTAATCAGACTGAAAACTGATATTCATACATTTAATAAAAATGACTTATATCACTATATCCCAGCATTCCAGCAAGGAGGTGCCAGGCTCAAAACCATCTCTCTTAAATATTTCTGAAGACTTCCCTAGTAGCTCACTCTCCATCACAATGGACAGAGAATCCCATCCAGGAATTTCCCAGAACTAGCAAATTACACGCATGGTGAATTCACTGGCAGAACCATCACTTTCTACTCAAAACAGCTCACAGCAAGAAAAAGAACTATTGCCTTCTGGTTCAATAAAATGATCTTTGTACAGCAATGGGCAGAAAGTGGTTCCAAGTGAAGGTGTGAAAGACAAGGAAGATTTGTGGCAAGAGGGCTGTTGTGGCCGGGAGAGGCTGGGGAGGACCCGGCGGGGGACTGTCTGGAGCGAGCAAGCCCGAGGTGTGGCACACTCATCCATGCATGGTACTTCCTTTGTGCCCAGCATGACTCTAGCATGGAAGAGAGAGTACCGGACAGACAGACAAAATCCCCTGCCATCTGAAAGGATGTACGAATGATTCAAACAGACCCTCCAGGGTATGAAGAGAAAGGAAGCAGGAGAGGAGAAAGTGGGGAGCCAGGGGCCGGGGGAGGCCTCACTGGGAAGGAGCTACCGGGACAAACACCAAAGGAAGGAAGGAAGGAAGCGGCATGCCACATGGCATCTGGCAAAGGTCCTGGCAAGGGTCTGGAAGCCAGCGCACTTCTAGAAGGGCTGAGAAACTGCAGGGAGGCCAGACTGAGCAGAGGGAAGGCACAGAGAGGAGCACCAGGAGGGTGGGCACTAGGTGGGGTGGGAGGGGGGTTGGCAGGGCTGCTACTTCTTTTGCAAAACAAACAAAAGGGCTAAAGGGAAAAAAAAGAAACACATCGAACAAATTTAAAAAGCAGTATTTTACCTCGTTCATCGGTGGCAATGCAGTCCATGTATTTGCATCCGGGTCATACTTTTCTCCTGAGCTCAGGGTCTGCTTGTTTTCATCCTGGCCCCCAAATACAAACAAAAAGCCTTCTGCAAAAATCAAAGGAGACACACAAGAAAGTTGAAACGTGTTTTTAACACCCATCTCCTGGGAAATATAAATGCCGTCATTGTAGAGACAGTATGTGGAGAAAGCTGCTCTGACAACAATGGACTTGAGATCTTTATCATATTTCACTCGATCCCTGGTGATGGAGCCAAATCTCTGAGTCACTGTGACCGTTTTCCTTCACCTGGGGTCTCTGAGCAGATTCCCACTACCCTGCAGCTTAAAAGGACCACTGACACCACCCACCTGGTCACCGAGCGACTCTGCGTTGTCTCAGCACATTTATTCTGCCCCCAGGCTCCATGAGTCTCGCACAGCATCTGAACCACAGCCCATATCTACACATCCAAGACCCCAGGAACACTCAGGTCCGGACACCAGTGTGCACATAATTTTTGAACTTCCTAACTTGGGTAATGGTAGTTTAGGTTATTCTACCAACACTTCAAGACTACTTTGTTTTAAAAATGTTTTACCTAGTTAGATAGAACATTTTTTAAATAAAATAGTCTTCTTAAAGGAGAAGAAGCCAACAAGACAATACGGTGAAACTAAAGGGGAACGTGGGCCCTAGAGAGGTTACCATGCATGGAAACCATTTAGCTCTGAGGGCATGTAGCCATCTGGGAAAAACTCAGTTTTTCTTTTAATGGCTTTTAGGGATGAAAAAAGACAGAAATCTAAATCCCAGGCCCACAGAGAGTGTGGCTTCTGGCAGGAGAGGCTCTCCAAGTTCTAATCCTCAGGATGAAGACCAACTAGAACTGGAAGCCAGATTTAAATCTCCTTGCTCGTCTAGGAAATCTCAACATTTGAATTTGATATTCAGTAATTACAAATTAGTAGCATTTTCAGGCAACTGGCAGAAACAAATGCAAAACTTCCATGGAAGAAAGCACCTTTATCTGAGTTTTAGAGTCTAACATTCTAAGATTTTAAAACATCAAATTATTCCCATAAATAAGTTTTAATAAAATGATCAGCACCTGGACAAAGATACTCAGTTAGACAAAGGAACTAGACTCTGCGAAGAACCAGCAGAAGTGGAAAATAGTAAGTAGTCTTGCAAAGGTTTCAAATGTCAAATAGGAGAATAATCAGAAAGATGATAAAACAACAATGCTTACTATGTTTAAAAAATAAAGGACAAATTGAAGATAACTCTATAGCATGGACTACAGCAGTGAAACAGCAGATTTGAAAAAAAAAATTTAAAGATAATTTCTAGAAATAATAAAAGATGGAAGTAGATAAAATTCAATGGATAGATTTAATGGCGGACTCGTCACAGTTAAAGAAAAAATTCATTAAACGGAAAATACATCAAAAGAAATCACAAAGAAGGCAACAAGGAGAGGCAAAAGATGAAAAACAAAACAAAAAAGGTAGCAGGCAGAGGATGGAGTAAAAAGGTCTAGTCATGTTTAATCTGACTTCCAAAGGCAGAGGGAGAGAGAACAGAGCAAGGACAACATGTGAAGACACACGAGTAAGAAATCAGATTTGCTGAAAAGGCCAAACCACAGAGTCAAGATGCCCAACAATCCACAAATATGGTAAAATCTCAAATAAAATATTCACTTAAGCACACCAGAGTGAAATGGCAGAAAAATAAAGACAAAAAGAAAATCTTAAATACAGCTCAGAGAAGACAGAGCTTGAGACTGACAACGGACTCAACAATGAAGGACAGAAGTCAGTGGAAAAACATCTTCAGTGTGCTAAACAGTAGTGGATGCCAACCAGGGGGAGGGCACAGCTCAGTGGCAGAGTGCGTGCTTCGCATGCATGAGGTCCTGGGTTCAAGCCCTAGTACCTCCATATACAAACAAACCAACCTAATTATTCCCCACCCCCCAGAAACCCAAACAAAAACCAAAATGAAACAAATAAAAAATAGTGGATGCCAACCAAAAATTCTATACCCAACAAAAATCAGGATGAAGGCAAAATAATGACATTTTTAGACAAACAAATGGAAGAATTTGCTACCAGTAGACCCACATTAAAGAAAATTCAAAAGGATGAACTGTAGAGAGAAGGAAAATGATCCTAGATGGAAAGTCTAAGGAGTAAGAGGGAAAAACAAAGAAAGTGGTAAATATGTGAATAAATCTAAACGAATACTATCTACAGATACATGTGTAAGACAGATAAACAGAACATATGTATATATGTAAATATTTACTTGTAAATAGTCATGTATTTCAATACCGTGAAACTGTGGAACATGAAAAATGGAGTATAAATGTACTGATTAACTTTAGACTTTGCTAACTTAACAATACACGCTGTGGATTCTAAGATAACTTCCAAGGAAATACAGACACAGAATTTAACTTTTAACCTGGTGGAGAGGGGAAAAACTGAGTGACAATGAAAGTCAAACTTTTTTTTTTTTTTAAAGGCCAGAAAAGAGAAGTGTGGAACAGGCCGGACAAATAGAATTATGCCATCATTTCACGACTTTGGTCAACACAACTGGACACAATTCATTCCCTCATTGTATCAAGTATCTGAAACACCAACCCCTCTAGGAAATCTGACAATTAGTGATACAGGAACTTTTGTGGTGGGTGTGCATGAAAATTGTGCACATGTGTACACAGTATGGGAGGA
The DNA here is from genome assembly GCF_009834535.1 of Camelus ferus. NCBI lineage: Eukaryota > Metazoa > Chordata > Mammalia > Artiodactyla > Camelidae > Camelus > Camelus ferus. The sequence continues at coordinate 54,397,411 of NC_045704.1, read as the reverse complement.
AAATTTAAGGATGCTAAATCTGGGAAGACAGAACAGGGAAATCAGACCCACATCCTGTTGGCTACACAACTCCATCCAGCTGATTATTGCAGATAAATACTACACTTACTGTAGAACTCATAAATTGATTCTATTTCTATTCTATAGCTTTAGACATTTGTAAAATATGGTATGGTGTGGTACAGCTTAAACATTTTAAGGTAATGTTAGTGGGCAAGCAGAGACCATAAAAGAAGGGTTTCAGGAGGACTGCTGACAATAATTTGAATTAAAGAAAATGGTACTAGTGGGGTGAACCCTTAAAAGGCAGATTCAAGGTGAAGAGAGAGGTGGACAGGACAAGCTCTCCCACCACCTCCTGGGGTGAGAGCTTTGAATAATGTGAAGCTGTTTCTGAACTTGCAAAGTTCAAGTGAAACACACTCCCATAGTAAAATAACTTAAGCCGTAACCAATATACGTAATGCTTTCTGAAGTTTCATATGAAATGCCTGTTGTTACGTGACACTTTTATTTTGAATACAGTTACAAGTTGTAATTCCAAGTTGCAAGATGGGGGACTATCATGGTGCAAAGAAACTCTGTGTGTCAGGTGTGATTACACAGCTAATGGGGTGGTAACAGTCACTGAGTTTTGCTCTTCTGCCATTTAAGTCATCAAATAAAGTGCTTCTCTACTAATATCTTAAAACTAGCTATGTATTTAAGACTCGGGAGCAAGAAAGACTGACAGCAGACACTTTTCTTACCATAGTCTTAAAAGCTAGAGCTCCCCTGAAACTGTTATCACAGAGAGATAATAAAATTGTATCTTTAAAAGGTTTTGAGTCATTCTGCACAACCCTGCAATTCCATATTCCTCGCTCTTGTGTTTAAGTGAAGTTGACCACAGCACGGTACCTGCAGAGAGAACTCCATGGTTGATTCTCGGCATGCTTAAAGGCGCCAGCTCAATCCAAAGCTGCCGATTTGGGTCGTAGAGTGGGCACATGCATCGCATCGCTGCTGTGGGTTTCCGTGAACTAAGGAAATAATTGATTGGCGGTTAATGTGTCTCATGTAGTTCTGCTTATAATAACTACGACTAGTTTTACTGCTCTGAACAATGTTTCAAACGTTAAAAAAAATCTACTGCTATTATGTGTTAGATATTGAAAAATATGTATGAATTCTTGTTTATGTGGGAATCCCTCTTTCGTTATACCACTAGTCAAACAGCTCACAACCACACTTACACTCTCTCTTCTCCACCGACGGTCACGATGCATTCTGAGTACCCCCGGGGCTTGAAGTTGGCCAGCATGGCCTCACCCTGCTGCGGCTGGCTCAGGGGTATGTTGCTGCACTCCTTGACGATCTCTCGGACTAACGGTTCATTCAGCATCTGTTCCCGTAAATAGCTGGAGTCTAACCCTGAAACCCACAGCGCTGACATAACATCCTTCATGTGGACCTGCAGAGGAGGGCAGAGCATGGGGTGCACACAAGGGAAAGGCGACACGGTTTTTAGAACATACGTTTTCCGACTTGTGGGAAAGTAAAATTGCTGACACTGACAGTCAGCTTCGCAACTGCAGGTGTAAGTGGCCATACTGCCTGGATGTGCTTAGTGGCCCCTTTCCTTCTACTTCCCATGGCTTTGATAAACAAAAGTTTAATTTAAAAAATCATCACTTCACATTTATATCTGATATATCACTGCATAGTTTCAAGCAGCTTTCTTCACGCCCAAAACGGTTCCCACAGCAAAGCGAAACTTAGAAGAACTCTGCTATGAGCTGCTGTATTTCACATACTTGGATGTGCTGTGAGTTAAATCACATTTAAAAATAAGCATTATATACAGCAACATTGTGACAGAATATGGTAGATTTGATAATGAAAATGTATCAACATTAATGTTACAGGAAATTATCTGAAAAAGCACCCCCACAAATCCTGATAATCATCATCATCATCATCATTCCTCCAGTAAATACTGTTATAAATTATCTAACATGTATAATATGAATTATATACTTTTCAAGCTTAATCATTAAACTCGACCCAACAGACTACAGCATCCTACATACATAAGGTGACTAGTCTGTCTTGGTTTTGAAATCGTCATTTAAGATAAACTCTTCTACACCCTGAGTAATAAAGGCCAACAGTCCTTACGGCATCAAGTTCAGATTAACCAAAACATGAAGTGCCTCTTGTCTCCCTCCCAGCCACTTCATCGCACACGTCCTCACCACTTTAAGGCAAGAAAAGGGTTAGAGAGAAGTTACTCTGGTGGTCGCAGCAAGATGGAAACCCTGCCTCCCTCCCTAATTTACCATCAGTGTGGAAGACAGAACGCTAACTGTACCAACTGTGCTGAGATCACAAACGTGGTTTCTAAATGCACGTGCTCATGGGCTTGCAGAATTTAGAAACTACAAGATAATCATCAAAATATAAGTCAAGAGTTATTAAGAACAATTAAAAATGTAATTATGCATTCTGAAAGCCACTCTGAAACCTAATACATTTCTTTATTTTGAATACAGTAACTGAAGCCAGTCTCTAATTTATAAATAGTGGATGTAAAGCCTTGTGAGTCTGCTCCCTCCAACAATGTATTATCAGTTTGGATCTCAAGCCTGATAATCTCTAAGACTCTTCCTTCCCAGGCTGTCACTCCTAGAACCTTCCTAATGGAACTGCATTGCCATGAAAACTCCAGAATACTATCCGCTTTCTCCTCGACTGGTGTCAATCACTCCAGGGAAAGCCTATGGCCCTCGCCCCTCACCCCTCTGCCAGGACACCACGCACCCTTTCCTCACCCCACTGCCTGCATCAGAGACCCTATAGGGGTTAGCCCGACACTGTAGTGCGAAGTATGCTCAAAGCTAGGGTGAGGAGTACATGGTGCATTGCTATACTCTCCAGCTTAAGCCTGAAATACATTTTCCCATTAAAAACAACATTCAGAGGACATTATGTTACTTATAAGTATGAACACTTTCACTGATGTATTATGGGTTACATGGACTTTGGCAGACTGGTCTGGAAAACCAACTGCTTTAGTGATCCAACGGGAAGATGCTTTACAGGTTATCTTTCAGATCACAACTTTCAGTCTTTCAAGTTGAAAGAGAATGAAAAAATACCTTGAGTTTGGATTAAAAATAAACAAATAAATGAATGAGCAAGTGAAAAGGCAAAGTCGGATCCCGCTATGAAGTGCAAGTACCTTTCTTATTTCTGTGTCATGTGCTATCCATCGAATGACTGCTTCAAACACGTATCTTTCATTGCCAACGTTTAACTTCTCAAGAGAAATCACTTCTTTAAGCTTCTGAGGACTCAGTTCTAGGAATTCTTCTGTGCTGCTGACGTCCCGGAAATGAGTCTCCAGGTACTCGGTGGCCAGGTAGTGGACGTGGTGCAGGCAGTAATGAAGTGCAAAGTCTCGGATCCCGATGCAGTTCTCGGCAGCAATGCAGCCTTCTAAAAACTCACAGCACAGGGTCTTCAGATCTGTCAGCAGCAGCAGGTCTGCGGCCTGCACAACATCTTGGATGGTATCTTCATTTAGCCGGATCTGTAAGGATAATCAGAGATATTTTATATTGGAATGTATGTATTTAGAACCCAAACCACTAATCTATTAGGCTGAACCACATGAAAGCTCCATTTCTGTAGGTCAAAGATGACTGGAAATTGACAATTTCGTATAGTTCAACACAGTACTTTGTTTTCAAGAAGAGTTGGAGGGCACCAATGAGCCTTCAGATAACACAGGCAGGTTAACTGGCTGGTTAACTTTCCCCAGCTCCTTCCTCGCTTTACTGATGTTAACCACCAATGACCCCTCCAAGGGGAACTGTCCATGGTGCTCACTTCTATACTTAGGAGGAAAAACCTCCAATGACTGAAATGCTTAGGAAGTGGCAAGTTCTGCATTTTATGCTAAACTGAAGGCAATTTCTTTAAATCCTAGCACCCGAACTGATGAAAATCTTGCCTCCAATTATACTAGGTACACTCTTTTGCCAATGGTATGCCAAAGACTGTATACGGCCCCTTCAAGACAGGGAGAGGGAGATCCACACTGTCTAGAGCCTCATTCTGAACACCAAACATCGTACTTGGTGCAACAGGCACAGTCTGGTCTCAAAGCTACTTTCTGGAGTAAATTCCTAATATGAATTTTTAAAAAAAATCATCGTGAACATTTACTCGTCCTTAATTTTCTTCAGTTTTCTGACTGATGCTTCTTCTTCCATCCATGTCAGTTTTTCCATGCACTAGTGGAGCACCATAAAGAAACAGGCCCCTAAAATACCGCCACAATCACAAGTGGTCCAGATTCTCCCAAAGAATGGGTACTTCTTTAGGAAATGTGAAGGAGAGATTTCGTGGAGGAGTGCAGCAAGAAACATTTTACCACAATTTACACAATGTGTACATAGATTAAAGAAAAAAAGTGTAACTGTCCCTTGGAAACTGAGCAATAAAACTGGAGAGAAGTTTGTCGAGTAAGCCACAAATTAGGAGAAATTTCCCATTTACGTGACATACTAAATTTAGCCAGAATACAGCAGATAGCTATAGACTATTTAAATATAGGCATGTGTGGAAAACAAAAAAGCAGCACTAAATCTAAACTGCCAATTCAGGAGTTTGTTAAGACTTACATTGCAACTGGGGTTTTTAAACCATAACTAATTTAAATTGGGAACAAAACCTAGACGTCAATTTGTAAATAAGTTTTCAAGTTTCAAATGCAAGCTGGAACATGAATCTGCTCTTACTGGCTTATAACCTGTTATAACTGCCACTGAACTGATTTTACAAGTTAGATAGGAGTTTGGTCCTAAGCTTGGTTCTATGATGCTACAGAGCATCTCCAGCACTTTAAGAGCTGTCCCCAAATGGATTTAAGTTAATTTATTTTTAACACTCATACACATGTGCATAACTTTACTTCCACACACTCACCACCTAGGGTTCAGAGAAAAGAGAGAGCAGTAACATAATGAAATGAAATAAAAAACTTCAAAAGGGACGAGGGATGACAATCACTGACTCTGGACAGAATGAATGTATTTAGAGAAAGTTATGCAGTACACTCAGAATATTTAGAAAACATCTAGGAGACAGAGCCTTTACAGAAAGGAAAATTAAAACCAGAATGAAGAAGAAGGAATTAAGGAGAGAGCAAGACACCAGTCCTCGAAAGGAGCAGAGATAAAACTCCCTCTCATATAACCAGGCATAAGGCACACTGACTTCCTCCTGACTCACACCTAACATTAGTCTTCAGAGGCCTCGTACTATACTTAAAATCACATCAATAGGGTAGTAGGGGTTGGAGGAGGGCAAAGAAAAGGAAAGGATCACTGGTCACTAATCACTTTCCTCCTTAGGTTTCACGAAATCCCCAGAAATCTAAGTGGGTCCAGGGAGTACAGGGAAATGAGAAAGAAGGAATGCAGGTGGGACAGGGATGCTGGTCCTCCTGAGGCAACAGGACCAAGGCATCATGAACACAGTGCAGGTGCCTGTCACCTGTGTGAGTCTGGAAGTCTTTATTTCCACAAAGTCACCCCCACTGCCCAGGGAGGCTCCTATTTCCACACTACAGACACAGAACGAGTCCCCCAACAGTTGTGGGTACAAAGCAAGACTGGAATTAAGATTTAAAAACAAAAAGACAGCGTGTCTCAGACTGGAAGGTGGAGCTCAGAATGGCAGAAACCAAAACTGGGATTTGGGTAAGACCTTACTTTGTCTGCTTTTCTTTGGAGAGCAGAGCCCAGGAAGAACAGCCTCGGGTGCCGGGTCCGGCAGGAGGCCCTCGTCAAGCACACAGTGACAGAAGATGAAGATCACAGTGTGGCTTGGTCACAGAATGGATGAAGGAGACCCTCACCCTAGCTTGAAAAGCCTCTACTCAGTCCTCCTTCCTCGGTGTCTCATCATACCTGCCCACTGAAGATGTAATCCAGGATCTCTCTCATAACCATTACCGATATCCCTTCAAGTTCAATCTTATAGGTTGATCCATCATCTTTTGGAGGGTTATAGTTTAACTTTGTCCTAAGAAAGGGAAAAAAATGTAAAATTTCTATGAAAGAACAGAAATAGCTAAAATATTTACGTACTAAATACTCTATAAAGTATATAATTATCAGTATATGAATCCCACCTAGAAAATTTAGTTTGTTAATGTTAGATCAGCATATTTTTTATGACTTTCAACTACAAAGCATTTGTTCCAGGATTCAGAGTGCTACTTCTTAAAAAACAAAATGTAACGGACAACCAAAGCACGACGGTCCATGTGAGCAAGGATCTTCACTTCACCTCGGGAACCCCAGGCCCTTTAGGCTTATTTTTCCTATGTATTTAATTATCTACTCATTTTCCTTAATGTGACAAGGACCCCACAAACCTACCACCCAAAACAAAAGCCAGGACCCTGACAATGACCTGCTTCTAACCAAATCGTTGTTTCCCACTAAGCCATTCCTCTCCTGCCCCACTCGAAGTAACTATTATCCTAAATCCTACGTTCAGTTTTCCCTTGCTTTTTTATTTTTGCATCCATGAAATATATATAATCTAAAACACATGTAGCTTTGTTGATAGCAAATGTATATACACAATTTAAAGTCGTTTCTAGTTTTATAAAAGTATTTCCTGTTCTCTGTAATCTTTTGGGGCCAACTTTTTTCATTTCATATTATATTGCTAAGAGTCATTCATATGGCTGCATATTTGCATGGGTTCTTATGTTCTTTCTGCCATATAATATGCTACTGTCCTGCTGATGGACACTAGACTGTGGCCCCAGGTTTCTAGCACTGTGAACAGCACTGCTCTGACTGTTCTTGTATATGCCTCCTTTTATAATATGCAAAAGAATTTCTCTTGGGTGTATCCCTGGAAATTAAGCTAATTTCTTCTCCACAGTATGAGACGACACTCAATTATTCTCCAAAGTCATTGGAGCAGTTTTCAGCCTCATCTGGTATGTGGAGGGAATCTGCGGACCCACAGACTCCACAGCACTTGACCGACTCTGTCACGCTTCCTAAATTCTGCCAATCCAGTGAGTAAAACGTGGTCTCCAGCTGTGGTTGTGATCTGCATTCCCCTCCTTACCCAGGGGCTGAACATCTCCCAAGTCTGTGGTCACATGTGTTTCCTCTTCTGTGAAACACACTTCAGTTCAAGTCTCATTTTTAATTGAGTTAACTGCCCTCCTTATCCTGAACTGTAGGTGTTCTTTATTATATTCTTGATGTTAATCCTTTGGCAAACTTGATGCTTTTTTTTTTAAGGTGATGAACAATTTGAAAAATAATTTTTCAGTCCATGCTTTTTGTGTGTTGTTTAAGAACGAGTGCTTTTCCCAAGGTCTAAGATACTCCTAATTTAGCAGTGAGGGCAACTAAGGTACAACCAGGGCTGCACTCAAGGTCCTGTAAGGCTCGAAGCTGATGGGACAAAGAAGCCATGGTGGGAGGGGTGCATGAGCTAAGCGAGAAGAGATTAACAGAGTTAGGGATTCCCAGGTCCCTGTTCCATGTAGACATGCGACTCCCCAGCCAGGCTAGTCAGGCTCCCCACGGAAGCTCCAGCGGAAGACAGGTGACAAAACTCTGGAGCATGTAAGACGGAGGAAGCGGGGTCTCTGGACAGGGGATCAGCAGGCACATCCGAACGCAGGTGCACTGCACCAAAAACAGAGAGAGTTAAGAGAGTGTTTGCACTAAATGCTGAGAGCAACAGCCTTTTTTTCCCCAATTTTGCTCCTAAAATACTGAAAGCCAGACCTCACCCTCCAGGCAAGAAACTGGATGACTTTTCTGGAGTCATCTGATCAGCCCCAAAGGAAAGATCTAAAAGCACAGATCTGCCTCAGGAAAATGACCCAGCCTGACCACGCAACCGTGAAACCTACTGTCAATAAGCCCAACCTCTGGGCTCTGAACTTCCTGTACATTTTGGAGAGCACTTGTGAACTGTCCTCATGTCACACCACACACAGAAAAGGTAATATGACTCTGGGGTAAACAGATGAGGCCGTGTGCGGCCCAGGGGTGGACAGGGGCCCCGGTCTCCCCGATGCTGTCCAGTCACTCTGAGGGCTGTCACCACTGTTATCTTCACATGCTGCAGCATCTTTTTTTGGCACATGGGTTAAGGAACTCTGCTTTAGAGCCCCACTGTTAAAACTGAGCAAACAGGACTCAACAGATATGTGACAAAGAAGAAAGACAAACCAAAATCAACAGGAAATAAGTCAAGTTGGAGGAATTACAGATTATGCAAGATGAAAAGTCAAGGGGGGAAAAAAAAGAACATCTTTCATTAATATTCCCAAAAAGAAAAGAGAGGATGCTGTGCTCATGAAACAAGAATAGGATGCTCTAAAAGGGAACATTCAGAGAACAACAATAACAAGATTTTAAAGACTACAAAAAAATTGTAGGTATCTCCCAGAAAAGAAAGCAAAAAAGACAAAGGTATAAAATAGGTGAGACAAGTTAAAAAAAAACTGGAAGATCAGTCTGTAAGGTTAACATCTGAAAAATAGGAATGCCCACGCAAAAAAGAATATATTATCATGTGCTCATAACAATGGATAAAAATACCCCTTTCCAAGGAATATCATCATAATACTTCAGAATACCAGAAAGAGAAAACTTCTTACAAGCTTCCAGAAAGAAAAACAGGTTACAGAGAAAGGAATGGGATTAATGACTTCATACCTCTAAATGGAACTTAAATATCCATGTGGAAATGACTCCAAAATTCTGAAGACAAATTATTTCCAACCTAGATTTTTATAACTAGCTAAACTACCAATCAAATATCAGGACAGAATATATATTTTCACCCATACAAAGTCTCAGAATAATTTATCTCCCATGCAACCTTTCTCACAATGCTACTGGAAAAAGTGCTCCAATAAACATCAAGAAAGAGAAAGATTCTGGACTGAAAATGACGTGATCCAACACAGGACAGCAGCAAAGGGACCGGTGAAGGATGGTCCTAGGATAACAGCTATGTGCCAGTAGAAGACAGCTGGTCCATTCTGGTGCAGTGGGAGGCCTTGGTAGACCTTTAAGAACCTGAAACTGATAGAATACATAACGCACCTGAAGGTATAAAGATGATACTTAGAGAACCAAGCTTCGCCCTTGAATTCCGTATCTGCCATTCCTGACTCTATAGTTTCTACTGAACTAATAGTTTTACTCAAAAGGCAGCTCTTTTCTGCTTGCCACACCCTAGGTTTATCAGTAAATGTCAGTCAATTCTCAGTCAAGAGAGAAAAATAGTCTAAGTGGCAAGAATAATACCTAAATCATTAATATTTGGCTCTGAAATGTACCAGATGCAGACGTGTCTTCCAGGGATGCTTCACTAGGGACTTCATGACTCTTTGTATGTCTTAGTTCCTGTGCTGGTTGTTGACATATTGCCTCTCAGCTCCAAATCCACCCTTTTTGAATGCTCTGTGAAAATGCATCTGGGCCTTTGGGATAGTTTTCTTTCATTAACTGATGTGATGTGAGCTTTTCAGTCAAGGGTGCTGGGGAAACACTCCAGGAGGAGAGAGTTTTGCTCCCGGGCTCTGGTACCGCAGCTGGGCGGCTCTGGCAATATAGGCAGCCAGCAGCGCCCTGAGGCTTTCCCTGGAACTCCCAGAGGCAACTCTGCAGGAAACTTGTTTCTGGTGAGACACGTCCCTGTGAACACTCTTCCCAGGCCCTGGAGAGGACAGATTTCTAGCAAGTTCCAGAGGGCTGATTTCAAGCAAATTCCACCAATATGGCTTCTCGGCCACGCAGTGAGCCATGGCTGCGTCCTGTCCAACAAAGTCTGGGTCTCAGCCCTGGGGGTGGTGGCTGCTCCTCATATCAGCTATCCCTTTAATTTTGAGTTTTCTTTACTTTTCAGTAGCCAATCCCTCATTACTCCAATCTCCTGTTGTAGTTAAACATTCTTTACGTTAAAACTTTCCTTTTCTAATTACTACATGGTTTCTTTCTCCTGCCTAGACAAGACTGAAGAGTCTTTAACCAATTCAAAGGCAGTAGCCCCAAAATGTGTTCAGAAAGAAGGGCATCACCAAGCATTAGAGCTGTTCAGACAGGAGCTGGCTGTGCCTGCCTATGGGCTGTGGACAGTGGTGGGAGGAGGGGACTGGGCTGACGGAAGGGGTGACAAGGACACCATTCACCGTGTCCCTTTTTATTTTTCAACCATGTGACTGGATTTTTAAAAAGACAACTATACAGTCATATAGACAACTGTACAGTCCCTGGTATCCATGAGGGATTGATTTCAGGACCTATACGGATACCAAAATCTGCAGATGCTCAAGTCCTATGGTCTGCTGCTGTATTCACATCTGTAGATTCAAACAACCACAGGGGGTGTACAGCTGACCCTTGGACAACACGGGTTTGAACTGTACGGGTCCACTTATACGTGGGTTTTTTTTCAATTCATCTGTGTATAAGTAAACCTGTGCAATGTTGAAAAAAAATCCACATGTGTGTGGGCCTGCACAGTTCAAACCCATGTTGTTCAAGGGTCAACAGTCCTGCAGTATGTTTTCACAATGAAAAAGACCCCTTTCAAAGGGTACAGTTTTCTTTCGGCAGATGGCAGAGTATAGACAATGGCTAAGAAGACAGAAAAAAAAGACTCCTCTAAATATGACCATGGAGGATTTCAGGCTTCTATAAAATCTGGTCCTTTTCAAAGCCCTGAAAAAATGAATCATTGTACAACTGAAGTCTCTAAACATTTGAGGGTTAAATTACAAAACTTTATTTTAATTATGGTTTAATTTCAGATCCTTAGACCTGTCCCCAAAACTTCCCATATCCTGCCCCACTTTTGATCTCTTCCTAATATCATCTGTGATATCCAGTTCCTACCAGTTTAAGACTACTTCAAATGCCAGTTCCACAAAAAGTTTCCCGTATCACTCCATCCTGCCACAGGCTGCACCTCCACCCTCACTTCCCTGCAGGTAAAAACAACTGTAAATTTCCCCAGCACTTGCTACTAGAGGGTCATCAAGCACTTGCTACTACAGTATCTGTGGAAAAATCCCATCTCCTCTCTCCTGTACTAAACTCCAAGTTCCTTGGGGTCAGAGTCCTCTTTATCATTGTAACCCTACAACCTAGCCTGGCAGCTTACCAAGAAGAGATGTTCAGTAATTATTTGTAAAGTAAGTTTTGAGTTGACAGCAGTCTTTATATATTTCAAGTGCTGTCACATGAGATTTTCCTGCATGATCTCAGGGACAGTGAAGCAGGACCAGAATCAATAAGGAAGGATTTTCTACTAGTTTCATCGGTCTGGTGCTGAGAGGACTGAAGCATAGAGCCTCTTAAACTTTAACATTCATATGAGTCATCTGGGGATCTTCTCAAATGCAGGTCCTGATTCAGAAGGTCCACGGTGGGGCCTGAATTTCTACATTTGTAACAAGCGCTCAGGCGACCCAGGTACTGCTGCTCTTTAGTTCACTCTTGAGTAGCAAGGTTACGTGATGCTTCTCAAATTATTCACGTGTGTTTTTACATTTCTAATCCATCTCACATGAATCTTCTGTAAAATATGACACAAATGTAATGCACAGCATGGTGGTGACTACAGTTAATAATACTGTACTGCACATTTGAAAGTTGCTAAAAGAGTAGATCTTAAAGGTTCTCATCACCAGAAAAAAAAATTGTAACTATTCTTTAACTATAAGACAGATCTTACCTAGACTTACTGCAATTTACAGTTGCAATATATGCAGCTATTAAATCATTATGTTGTACACCTGAAACTACTATAATGTTCTATGTCAATTATACCTTAATATGAAAAACGAATTCTTAGAAAAATGAGATTTTAAAGAAACATAAAATACAAGCCCTAATTCTTTTATCATTAGATTCAACAGACATAAAATTACTGTCAAATTGCTACAAGAGTTTCTGAACTCTTGCTCTCCATGTGAAGACTTATTTTACAGGGCCAGGGGACCATTCACAGATCATCAGTCTGCAGAAGACGTCTCAGCAGGCTGGATGACCATTCGTCTGTCAAGGGCATAGTGAAAGCTGGCTGTTAGTCCCTTCCCTTCTTAGACACTAAGAGTCACTCAAACCTGCTGGGAAACTGTCTTGCTTCACAGCCTGTCATCACCTGCACTGACTTCCTTCTTTCACTGCTTGGACAATCACCACTGCTTTCTCATTTACCAACCACATTAACTTGTCTTGTTCTCCCTCTTTCTGTCTTCACTCTCCCCTCCTCCCCTACTAAATCACCACATCGCTGAAGTTTTCGTTCCATTATGTTTCACATTTCTTTCCTTCAGTAAATACCCTAAATTCCCAGATACCTACCAACTCTCCCCCACTCCTCTGACAAATTTTCTCCGTACTTTCCCTTTTTCATTTAGTTTTCTCACCTCACACATCATTTCTATCTCTTCTGCCACATATAATGGAGAATTCAATGAACTGGACTGAATGAGTTAATAAATTAAAAAAAAAAAGCTAAGCCAAAGGGTTAATAATGGATAATTTTGCTTCTAAGGTTACACATATACAAACAGGAGGTAAATCAACTCCTTTCTGTATCCTTTCTTTTTTCAATTGAAGTATAGTTGATGTACCATATTATGTAAATTACAGGTGTATAATACAGTGATTCACAACTTTTAAAGGTTATACTCCACCTATAGTTACTATAAAATACACTCTGTATTCCCCATATTGTACAATAGATCCTTGTAGCTTACTGTATACTGACTAGTTTGTCCCCTTCAATCCCCCCCAACACTGCCCCTCCTCCCTTCTGTGTTCTATCTCCACCCCAGTAAGATATGGAGTCATGTGTAAATTTGCTGAAAGTTGTAACATCCTTGTTTTTATTATTATGTGGTATCAGTTTAGAAACTCTCTCCTAAGAAACTGCAGTCTTCTTAAAATAACACTTTGAGAATTTCATAACGCTCTTTCAAACAACCAGAAATAACTGGTAGTAGTATAAAAATTGGGCCTCTGGTGTTGATATAAATATCCAGGCCTATCACATTCTTCCCCAGTTTTCTGTTTCTAGGGCAAGACATTCCCCCTCTCTGCCCCTGTTCTCTCATTTGTAAAAAGAAGAGGTTAAATAAGGTGACTTGAGAACTCTCCCATCCCTGAACACTTCTGGCCTAAACTGCTGAACAGACCCAAGAATTACTGCAGAAGCTCAGCCTTGTTGAGTCCTAGAGGACATAGTCCAGCCAGCTCCATCAGTTTCCTAGGATTTATAATATGCCTTCCATGGGTGATGCAGCATTAAGTTTAGTTTTCCCCCAGTCACCTATCCTCTGGGTTAAGCATTTATTTTCTGTTCTATTAAGGTTGAATAGAAGTGAAACAAAATCAGCTTTTCTTTTTCCTGACAATCCTGAAAAGAAGTTTGCTAAGAAAAAAGCTGTTGGCTAATAAAGAAGCTGGCATTATTCAAAGTTTTACATCCATGAAAGAGGTCTACAACTTTTAAATAAGTGTAACAGAGCCAAGTCCTCTGTTGGTTATATACTGTCTTCTTACTGGCTTCCAACTGCTGAAAAAGTTCAACGCGTCTAAATGTCCTAACTAACAATACAGATAACCGCCTGGTCCTCCTCTTTCCAGAATCACTGGTGACGTTACCAAATGGTATGTGATGTAACAGTGACAGAGAAGAAGTCTAAATGACATTTCTTCCCCTCGGATGTGAAAGCTTGTCTTAATAAAATGTCCAAGGAGTCAAGCTTCACAGAAATTTCAGGGCAGTTCACGGGCATTACTCACATGGTTTCAAACGATTCACGTCACCTCAGACTGGGTAGCTCCCAAGCGCAGAGGGGTGTGAGCTCCCCACCTCATTTACCACTTAGGCCAAACTAATGATTTAGGCTCCTGCAGGGACTCTGCTTTACAGATGCCCTCTCTTCCTTTTTCAGCTTCATGTGCTCCTAAAAACCACACCAAAAAGGGATCTTTAGGGCGAAGGACTGTTAGGGCAGTGACACTGGGCAGTATGATACTATGATGGTAGATATACATCAGAATGAATTTGTCCAAATCCATAAATGCACCCCAAGAATGAACTCTACTGTAAACTCCAGACTCTGCATGGTCACGATGTGTCAGTGGAGGTTGTGACCAAGTTGCCTGCTGGTGGGGATGCTGATAACAGGGGAGACTCTGCACCCGTGGGGGCTGAGGGCACACGGGGAATCTCTGTATTTTCCTCTAAGTCTTGCCATGAACCTTAAACTGCTCTAAAAAATGAAGTCTACTTAAAAAAATTTTTTTTAAAGTCCCAGTTAACTTTATGAAATTTAAGTGCATAGGTCATATTTCCATCAACAGGTGACATTGTCTCATGACAAGACCTGCTTTTCTGTGAATGGGAATGTAGAAACCCGCCTACCTCCCAGCTCCTGCCACCTAAGAATTCTACACGGAGGGAAGCATTTATACAGAGGTCTGAGACATAATGGGTGTCCCACTCAGAGCAGGGGGTGGCAAAGAAAGTAGAAATGGGGACCCGGGACACCTTCCTTGATTATTCTAAGAATCAAACTTTATTACAAGAGTGGCTTTCTCATTAAGGTACAATACTGTTTCTTTTCCTCCGTGATTTCCTTTAATTTCTTCTCCTCATTTCTCTCTGCCTCCAGTTCTTTTTACCCACAGAGATTATGGTTTTTACTAATTTACCATCGAAACTGTTCTCCTCAGATAGATTCTGGAATGACTCATAATTTTACTGGATTTTAAGAGGAGCTCCCCAATCTGCTTCCCGAATCTTCTGGAGAATTTTTACAGAAAAGCAGGCCCCTGGGTCCCATTTTAGAGCAAATAGTTCAGGTCCAAGATAATGTATATTTTAAAAGTTTCCCAGCTTATTCTGATGACTCTCTCCCGCCTGGAATGTTCTCTCCACTTCCCACTCCACTAATCACACTGTCTACTCCTTCACTGACTTCAGGTCTCCACTCCAAAAACACTCCTAAGAGTGGCCCAGGTACCACGTTATCTAGACAACACCCTCACTCCCCTCCTTCCTTTACTTCTCGTCATAGAATTTATCACCATCTAACACACGGCATTTGTTTAACGTCTACATCCATGAAAACAAAGACTTTGGTTTAGTGCTCTACCCTATACCTCATAAAGAGTCTGGTCCCGAATGGACATCTGAAAAATATTATGGACTGGGTAACAGTACACGACCAGGTGAGGAGCTAGTGGATTTGAAGGCTGCCACAATCAGTTGCTGTTTTCATCTGGCTCTGAAACAGAATGAGCACAACTGTTTAGCGGCAGCAGTGGCGTCATTAACCAGCTAAGCAGGTGTTTGCTTCCCTGCACAGCATCCACTGGCTGGTCCACATGGAGGGGAAGGGGACGCTTTTGCCCAGCACCCAATCCAGGGTGTGCTGTAGTCAGCAATTCAAGAACTGAATGTTGAAGTGCTCCACTACCCACAGGTCCATGATGCAATCAGCTGCCTTTGTGCTGAGGCCCAAATGTAAACTGGCCTCTACGGCTGGCTGCAGGGGAGGCTATGAATAAGCCTGATAGTCCAGTGCTCCATCGACTCTCCACCACCGCACCGCGGGGGAGAACTAGGAGCTACAGAGTGATGAAAAATGCAAAGATTAGGAAATGTTTCCAGAGAATCAGAGGTTTATCGTCCAGGGGTTCAGCCCACCAACCCACCCATGTAACGAGGCTGCAGCAGGGCCACTTCACCACAGACGATGCTGGAACAGTTCTGAAGAGGCCATGGCCACGGCCTGTGCCTGCCCACCTCCCTGACCCCTCACCACGCAGCACCCAGGGATTCATCAAAACCTTTTCCATTTTCTTCCTGCTATCACATCATCCACTCGGAAGATGAAACACAGCGTTTCATATTTAGATCTGCTCTGAGTAACCACATCCAGTTACATCAATATCTGGAAGAAATGTGAAAACACAAAGGGTACGCCTTCCAGAGTCATGTGATTTGAACAAAAGAGAAATTTATCTCAGGGAAGATGATGTTTTCCAAAAAAAGAACGTGAAAGTGTGAATTACACCTCAAACAGGGTCAGCTCAAACGAAGATTGTAGAGTGTGAGTCAGTGTGTGTGCTTTGGAGACAGGGAGGCAGTACCCACAGAGTATCACAGGGACAGAGGGGACACACAACTACGAGTGACATTTATTACTCCTGGCAGACACTCCGCGACTGCTGGAGGGAAAGATACAAAGTATGACCAAACCAATAAAAACCACAACTTTGCTTTGTACAGCCAGTCCTTTTACTGCTCCAGGCACAGTATTCAGAACTAGGCATGGATTCAGACACTGGACCTCAACTGGTTGGTGGTCCTCATCCTCGAGGAACTGACCAACGATCCTTTCTGATCATGGGCTAAATGCCAGTGAGATGAAATGCTACGAGTCATTTCCAGGAGTCTGGATTTTAACCCCATCACCTGAGCCTCTGGGTAAAGTATACATTGTTTCACAATAAATCCTTTTTTCCAGCCTGCTGAAAGCCCACTCCTCCCCTGGCTGTCCCCATCTTAGCAAATGGTACTACTTTCTACCCAGCTGTGTAAGTCTAAAATTTAGGAGCCCAGCTAATAAATACAGAAGGAAAGATAGTTACAGAGCGTAAGTGGATGCTAAAACTAGTGAGTGCAAGTCAATGAGGAATGGAGTATTTACATAATCTCAGAGTCTCACCCCATAAATCATTTACTAATTACAAAGAGAAAAGGAGTGGATTAACCTGGTGGACAACATCTTTAACCACAAGAGCAAACCAACACTGCCGATGCTCGGGCCCCCGACAGGACACACCTGAGGTCCCAGTATGGCTCCCATGCTATTCTTGTCAAAAATGCATAACCTCAATCTAATTGTAAGAAATCAAACAAACCCAACTCAAAGGACCACGCAAAGGAATCGAGTTCACCTGGAGGGAAATGGAGCCACTCACGAGGAGTTTTTCTTTTTTTTAAAAAATCTTCTTATTTTGAAATAATTTTAGACTCACAGAAAAGTTTTTAAGAATTGTAGGGTTCCTGTATACCTTTCACAGAGCACATCCAGTAATATTAATAATTTACATAATCTTAGTGCAATTATCAAAACTAAGAAATAAATGGTAAAATACTATTAAATAAACTATGGACTTTATTTGAATTTAACCAGTTTTCCTAATAATATCCTTTCTTTGTTCTAGGACCCAATCCAGGGTTCCAAATTGCACTAGTTGTGTCTAACCTGTGATAGTTTGCCAATCTTTCTTCATCTTTCAAGACCTGACACTTTAGTGAGTACTAGTTAATTTTTTTTGAAGTATAGTTAATTTACAATATTGTATTAGTTTCTGGTATATAGCAAAGTGATTCAGTTATACATATATATTTATTCTTTTCCATCATAGTTTATTATATGATATTGAATATTGTTCCTTGTGCTATAGAGTAGGACCTTGCTTATCTATTTTAGTAGTTTGAATCCGCTAGTCCCAAACTCCTAATTTATCCCCCCTCCCTTTCCCCCTTTGGTAGTAAGATTGTTTTCTATGTCTGTGAGTCTGTTTCTGTTTTGTAAATAAGTTCATTTGTATCATATTTTAGATTACACATATATGTGATAGCATATGATACCTGTCTTTTTCTGTCTGACTTACTTCACTTAGTATGATAATCTCTAGGTCCATCCACGTTGCAGCAAATGGCATTATTTCATTCTTTTTTATGGCTGAGTAGTATTCCATTGTATAAACATACCACATCTTTATCCAGTCATCTGTCAATGGACCTTTAGTTTGCTTCCATGTCTTGGCTATTGTAAACAGTGCTGCTGTGAACACTGGGGTGCATGTATCTTTGTGAATTACAGTTTCCTCCAGATATACAGTCAATTATTTTGTACAATGTCCCTGAACTTGGGTTTAATCTCTTATGACTAGACTGATGCTATGCATTTCTGGCAGGAACACTATACTAAAGTGATGCTGTGCCCTTCTCTGCATCCCATCAGTGAGAACATGATGTCAGTGTGTTATTATTGCTGTTGTTAACCTGGCCACTTGGTTAAGGTGGTATCTGTTGGGTTTCTCTGCTATAAAGTTGTATTTTTCCCTTTGTAATTAATAAATATATTGGAGGGGGTAATTTGAGAATATACAAATATCCTTTTTCTCCTCAAACTCCTGCTCACTAATTTAGTATCCACTGCCTGCAACAATTATTCTGTGGTGTTCTAATGAAGATATCCTATTCTTTTATTCCTTCTTCCACATTTATTAACTGAAATTCTTCCATAAGAAAGAAGTCTCTTCTCTCTCATTTATTTATTTATCCATCCATTCATTTATTCATCCATAGACACATCGGTGTTCCTCTTATTCTATAGATTATAATCCAATGTTACTTTCACTTATTTTCTTGCTCAAATCGTCCCACTTTGGCCATCTGGACTTCTTTCAGGTCAGCCCTGTGTTCTTTCAAAAAGCCTCTGTCTTTTTTTAAAATTTAATTTAATTAAAAAGTTTTTAATTAAGTATAATCAGTTACAATGTGTCAATTTCTACTGTACAGCACAATGTTCCAGTTGTGCATATACATACATATATTCGTTTTCATTAAAGGTTATTACAAGATATTGAATATAGTTCCCTGCTCTGTACAGAAGAAACATTTTTTTTCCCTCTGTCTTCTTTTGAGCATCTCCTTACTTTCTGGCACAAATATGCCAGGCACATGGTGTATTCTTCCTGCCCCAGCGCCTGAATCAACCACATCTCCAAAGACGTTGGAGTTTCAAACATTATCTAATTACATTCTAGATACATCTCTCTGGCAGCAGCTTGTGGAAAACTGAGGGAGACTGAGCATGGAGGCAGACGGACCAGCAGAAATCCTGTCACAATGCAGAACTAATAAAAGCTCGAACATGAACAGCAGCGGTGGCAAAGAGGAGACAGACTCTGGAGACCTCAGAGGTCGAAGTGATGGGCATCAATTCCATGCTGAAAGTAAGAGAGAAGATGCCTCCTGAGGACTCCCAGGTCTCCCCTTGAGAGTCTAGCAGTACCTTAACCAGCACAGGAAATGAAGGATGAGCAACCTGGGGGCAGAGGGAGCTGGGCCTGATGGGTTCGGGGTGGCCACACAGCAGCTGCCGGAAGTCCAGGCCTGGGGCTCAGGAGAAAGGAGGCAGGCGACTGATGTGGGGAGGGCACAACCTTTGAATTAAAATGGTTTTTTATATTTTTAAATGGTTGTTAAAAACAAACAAAAAAACCCAAAGTATTTGTGACAGAGACAACTTGTGGCCCAGAAAGCCTAAAACACTTCTGACCCTTTACAGAAAAAGTTTGCCAAACCCTGCTCCAAATATTTTTACAACAGCAAACATACAACATTTAAAAATCCAGTCTAACAAAATAGTGATAGCAAGCAAAAGAATAATAACTTTGAGAAACCACTCGCAAAAGTGACCTGGCAATGGTAACAGAGCTGAAGGAAAGAAATCACATACACACTGCCAAGGCCTTGATATGATAATCCAATCCTCCTGGACAGTAGTCTGGTTTCATTTAACAAGAAAAAATCTGCTTTTATCTTTAAAACCAGATGTGCCTGGGACATAGCTCCCCAAGTGAGTTTGCCCACAAAAAATACAAGGAAAAAAGAACTGAAAGTTTTTTTTTCTAATTTGTTGATAGCGTCACTATTAAGAAGAATAAAGAACTGGAAATTAAAATGTCAAAGGGCAATGATGAAGCAAATTATATAGAACAGCAATATGATGTCATACCAAATAGCTATTAAAATGATTATGGGCATTACACTGAAATACAGGGAGATATGAAATGACTTCAAATGAAAAGATGAACCAGAAATAATATGAATATATGGATTACAACCATAACAATGTATTAAGTACACTGTTCAGAAACAGAATTAGGATGGCATGAATAAACTGAACTCTCATGTGGTTTTCTGTAACTTTCTGTGTAAAAAACAGGTTCTTAAAATTTAAATCTAGTCCTTGTAATTTTGAAATTAAAGCAGTCAATAAAATTTACCTCTTAAAAGACCGGGTTTGAAAATGCATGTTAAATTTTTAAAGATGAGTTCAAAGACAGAATCATGATGCAGCAACTTGTGAATCAAAAAATTCTTCTAGAATGAAACAAGCCTGATTCCTTGTTCTGGTCACACCCTGACCTTTTGGAAATAAAAGACATTCATGCCTCAACCTGTCAAATAGCTCCAGATTTTCTACTCAGGTATGATTTTTCAGATGCTGTTGAAAAGAGGCTCCTCTTAGAACCTTAAGAGCCCATGGAAGCGACCATCTCAGGAGTACACCCCCTTGACTTGGGAGGCACTCTTACAGGTCTCTGTGATTAAAACCTGATGGATCTAGTTCTTTTTTGCTGCAGGGCACAAATGGCACCCAATAACACAGAAGTTCCATACCGCAGAAGTAGGTCCACATTTCCACTTTCTATTCCCTCTTCTCAATGTAAAGAAAAGGAAGGTTTCCACCTTTACAAAGGCAGAGAAAGTGAAACTCTAGAATAAATTCAGAAGAGAAGAATTGATATAAATTTATTAGTCTTGTATTCATCCTTTCAAAGCAGTTTCAAACCAAAGCATTAAGTGACAGTTAAAAAACTGTCTTTTTTTTTTTTTTTTGAAAGAAGATAATGGGAGTTAGGAAAACAAAAAACAAAAACAAAACACAACTACAGTTTGAAACACATCCCTTTTCAGTTCCCTCTAATAAACGAGAGGCAGCTTGGGATGAGCTCTGCTTTAGCATCTTAAAATGATCTTTCTGCTTCTGATGCCTCCTTAATTTACAATCTACTGTTATAAACTTCTCTAGACAACCTGAAGCTGAAAACGCCTTCCAAAAGGTTGTCAAGGGAATGAATGCTTCTCTATTAATTCTTTAGTCATGCTGTAACAGAAGCTCTCTCACTGGAGCTACTACTTTTCTTTTCTTTTTTTTTTGGAGCTACTACTTTTGAACAAAGAATTTGTTCCCTTCTTCTCCCAGGTTTCTTGGCACCAGAAAAGGACTTTGCTGAGCTGACTGTGCCATTGAAAACAGTGCAAAATTAAAGAGTCTCTCCTAGGTTAAACTCCTTGTGAGAGTTTATTCTGTCCCTCTCCCCAGTCCCCAGTATATATTCAGCTATACAGGAAAATGCTACAGCAGAAAGTTTCATCTTGTTTGGAAGCAGTGTATACAGCATCCTGAATTCACATCTACCTCTTCATCGGTACTTACACACTGCAGTCAACTCAATTCTCTTACCTACACACTTTCCACTAATGGATTTAGTGCCTCCGGCCCTTGAGATAAAAGATGCTTTTAAAGCACCCAGTCCATCTGTCTGTTCTATTTCTCCCAACTGAATAAAAGATCAACACGTGCTCCAATGAGGGTACACACCATACACGACAGAGGAGCCTGTAGGAGGCAGCGATCATCCAGCAGAACTGAAAAAAATGTTACAAAAGAAGGGACATTGGAACTGGGTCCTGAAGGATGAACAGGAACTTCTCTGCCAATAAAAAGCAGGAGGTGAAGAGAGGTAGAGGTGAAATGTTAGCTATCTTGACTGCGGTGGTGGTTTCAGTGGTGTATACATCTATCAAAATTCATCAAACTGTACATCTGAAGTACATGTAGTCTACTGCTCAGGAATCATACCACAATAAAGGTGTTAAAAAAAAAAAGAAAGAGGTTGAGATGAGAAACACACAAATTCACAGATACATATAGTGCTTCACAGAATTTTCACGAATCAATCCAAAGCTACCTGGAATTCAGCAAATCAAAGACAGATCTTCCCCACTTCCCTAAGCGGGCCTGGCTGTTCCTCTTCCACAGCCTAATTCTCACATCCAATTAGCAGCCGGCTGCTTTCCTCCCTGGTCCCTGACCTTGGCTATGACTACTGACCTGGTGCATCGGCCTGAATCAGTCAGCAACCCTGGGCTCCCCAAGTCCTGTAAACATACAACAGCTGAGTTACCTTCTTAAAGGACAGCTTGTTCCCCTATCCTACTATCTGCAAATGACTGATACAAATTCAGAGGAATCCACCCGGCACTGCGAATACCATTCTCACCTGCCCGTCCGCACTTCTCACTGTCTGCCGGGAGCACAGCAGAGCCACACATCAACGCTCAAGAAAAAATGAATGAATGAATAAGCATTTAGGGAACCCTGACCAAGAATCTATGTCCTCTGCTTAAAGAAAGTTGTTTCTGTAAAGGTGATTAACTGGGGTTACTAACAGCAGTGACTGCTTAAACATCCTTTTTTGAGCAGACTTTTAGAAGTACCTACTCCAAAAATAAAGCTAAACTATTCTTTCCCTATTCTTGAAATTCTGATACTACCACACGACACTAAGGTATACAGTAGTGAAAAAGTAAGTGAACATCAAAAATAATGTAAAACTTGTTAGTCCCATGTTCCTCTCCTTTCCTGGCTCCACAGATGTAGAAAAAAGGAGTTGAGTGACTTAGGTCTCCACGTGCTCAGTCTCAGATCTGACAGTGTCTGAGGGAGACCTTTGAACACACATTCGAACGGCCGTCGGCAAGGAAGAGCCTTGAAAGCCCTAACGCTCCATAAACCATGAAGTGTGACCTCTGGTTGGTCTCTCATCACCAGTCTCCCCAGCACCTTGCTGGTGCCGACACCCAGAAGTGTCTCCTTTGCATTTGCTGAACGAATGAAGAACCCTAGTTAGTCAACACTAGTTACATAAGGTCCCTTTACTGGGAGCTCTGATGAACGAATACACAGCACGTTTCAGGAATCACAGACAATGCTAATTCTTGAACTGTATTTTATTACTGGTGAGCACAACCCCACGAGCATATGGGTTCAGGCGGTGATGACATTTCTAAAGAATGTACCAAGTGCGTGACAGCGGTGCATATTTCCATAATCCCCTTTCCCACTAACAGGAAAAAAGACAGTAAGGAAAGGAAGCAGAGGGACCACTTTGTTCCTGCTCAACTGCAGGAGGCGAGAAAAATGAGAATTTTGCTCCCTCTTTGCCAACAACAGGGATTATCACTCCCAGGATGGGGACTAAGTTGGTACCTCTGCTCACACAAGGCAGCAGTGTCAGGGAGCCAGGCAGGAAAATAAAGCAGCAAACCAACCAACCAACCAACTGCACCTGAGAAGAAGTCTCTCATCTGCTCAGGTAAGTCTGAACTTTCTACAGTAACTTTAGCACAGGAGGAAAAGCTGGATGGATGTGGGAAACTCTGCCCCTTACTAAGCGGATGGAATATTCAAGAAAATGGTGGGTTCTTCTGGCCTCCAATTCCATCCCTGAAGCAGAAGTGGTACAGCCAGGAGGGAACAGAAAACACTTCCCATGGTCTTTCTTTCCAAGTGTTCTCACTCCTCTTCTCCATCCCACTTTCCTCACACCTGCAGCCATTCCTGGTGAACGTGCTCTAAGTGTGAGAAGAGACCCAGGCCAACCTCACACCCTCAACGTGAAGGCTCCTCCAATACAAGGACCAGCTGATGTGAACAATTTAAGGGACTGAAAACACTCTGAACTCAGTAATACTAAACCACTTACAGTCATTCAGAGGCACAGGCAATTGGTTACTGACAAATGCGAATATGACTACAAAACCATGGTTTACAGTATTTCCACTCATCACATTAACATAAAAATCATAAGCATCAAGTGGTCTTTAAAATTGTTCTAAAAAAGATATAGAAACACTTAGTAGTTGAGAGAACCACAAAATACCTCTGACCAAGAATGTACATTTAAGGTTCTATATCCATTAGCGCATTAACTCTAAAAAGGAAAACAAAGGACACTACACGGGTCTATATTCCATGGTAACAGTCTATTTTAAAAAGCCAGCCTCCGCACTTCTATTTGATATGTGCTGCCTCTCAAAGCTTTACTGCCCGAAGGCTAATTCTGAATCTAACAAAATACTTCACCAAGACCCTGTTTTCCCTAAGTATCCTATTTTTCTAAAATCTCTGAAAAGAAGAAAACAGACTAAGTTATTCTCGTGGAGAAATAGAAGCAGCAGACATCAGACCACCTTCTATGGCTAAGACACTCTTTGGCAGCAAATGTTTAGGAAGAAGACTTCACTCTCTGCTCTTCTGAGCACAGGGGTCAAGAGCTCCAGCTGAGTAGCAGAGGACATTTAGAAGGACATACGACCTTTACCCTCCACAGACCTATGGCTGCCACCTTTACCCGAGCCTTGATTTCCATCCCTCTTTGGACTCACTGTGTCTTGGGAGGCAGAGGACCCATGGGAAGCACTCAAATTCCAGGCTGCAACCATAACCTGTCACTTGTCACATCCACACCCTGGCATCTCCACCCTTAACCTAGAATCCTAACTTACAAATTATTTATTTATATTACAGCTCTAGTGCACAAAATGACAGGCTTGCATCCTTCTGAAGGATGAGGCAGCTCTCCACAGGACTTACTGCGTGGTACTCAGAAGCCAAACAACGCCTTATCTGTCCTAATTATGCTTTCTTTATGGATTATACATAGATTTAAAGCCTCACTTTGATATCATGAGACAAAGTGATTAACACTTTAAACAATGGACAAGGCCGTTTTGTAATCTGGATGCTTAGTCTGTTTTCCAAATCGAAATCCAAAGAACCAAAAAAGGAAGGAAGGAAGGAAGGAAGGAAGGAAGGAAGGAAGGAACCCAAAGAACCAGACTTCCTATGTGGAAAAGCATTTTGTTTGACTCTCTAAATTATATAATAAAAATCACTTTAAGAACACGGATGAGGACTTCCAAGGGAAAATACCAACTGTAAGAAGAGGCAGACATCAAAGGGCGCAGGGGAAAGAGTGAGAACTGATCAGTTATGTTCAGTAGACCACGTTTCACCGCCATCACATGACCATTACTTAGAACAACCCTCAGGAAAGTTCTACACTAAATCTAAACATTCCACACTTCACCTTAGGTTAGATTCACCCGTTAACAAGGACTTTTATTGATGTGTTTCATCATTTGAGACCTTCCGAGGACCTTTCCAGAATTAGCACATTCATGGCTACTGACAGTGGCAACCGCTGCCTTGTATAAACAGACACATATCTTTAAGCTGAAATGAGTAATCTATGTTAAATTTAGCACTCCAATGTACAACTGCTTAGTTTCTTTAGAAGCCCAGCGAAAATACTTCTTTGATCTTCTGAAACTGGACATATTTTAACTTTAGTTTTGAAAAACTCCCATTAGGAACAGGGTTTACGTAAATATAACTGCAAATACTAATGGGGGGGAGGAGGAGAAGAGCAGTGATCATTTTGAAACACGTGACTGTAAGCCCTTCAGGACAGACTATCTTTTTAAGCAGTTGTGACAGATGCCTTATAGGAGGTGGATAAAAACAAAAAGGCCTAGATCCACTAAAAGATGTTTAGGTCTAACTTATTTCCCATCAGCTTCAGAGTAAAGCAAGAGGCAAGTCAGGTCAATCTGCTCTAAAGAACGAACGCTCAGGATTCAGCATGAGTCTCAGAACCTGCAGCCTTGAGCTGACCCCTTGAGTACTAAGAAACTCACCAGGTTACCAAAGCCTGTCAAAACCCTTATGACAATGATTTATGAGCTGCTATATACACAGGTGACTCTGAACTCAAAGCACAAGGAAAAGAAGAGGGACTTGGTGGCTAACAGCAGGCCCTGCACACAGAGGACAAGACGAATGGACACTAGTGCTCGTAGACTATGGGGCAAATTTCAAGTGTCTGAATGAAGGATGGTAATTTCTCCATTACCATCAAACTGGGACTCCTACAGAGATCACAGCCGTCTCCTTAAGGAGTTTCATCAGCATCACCCATCACCTATGAGTCAAATTTTAGATTTAAATGGCAAAACAGGCTCATCAATAATTAGGTCCTGAAACACAACCAGATTAACAGCATAAAATAAATGCGTGTTACAAAACAGCTCTACGGGGCTGGATTTATACAGCAAGATACCCAGCCAATGACAGAGCAGGGGAAAGGCCTTAACATCGATGTACAACAAAACTTTAGATGGTACAATAGCTGTAAGAGCAGAAACGGACCCCCTTCCCACAAGACTGACACACAAAGCAGAATAAAAACAGCACAGAGCCACACAATTCGGACTTAGAGGGATCTGCCACTCACACAGGCCAACCCACCTCACTTCACAGATGGGAAGACTAAAGCCCAGAAAAGTCATCTAAGATGATCCAGGCTGTACTCTAGGCCCAGTGTCTCCACTCCACCTCACTAGACCAGCTTTCTCTCCAAAAACAAGGGACAAAATCTGCCCTTCTTATTGTTGGCTGATTGAACAAAGGATCCCCCAATCTTGGAACTCTTTCTTTCCTTTACTCTCCACGACTAAAAGCTAAACAGACTAATGTTCCAACAGATTCCCCAGAAAACCCAAAACTCCCCAAAGTGGGTACAGGACTGGAACCTGTACAGAGCCACCATCATGTCACTGCAGAATCACAGCAATCCACTTCCAAATCCTTTTCACATACATTTACTCCCCAGGAACCACGGCTCACGAGAGAAAGGAGTCTGACTCCACATCAGCTCAATGGGATTGTGCCAGAATCCAGAAGAGCCTCAGATGTGAAGCAAAGCAAACTTTGCAATATTCAAGAGAGAGGGAAATTTCCTATAAGCCTCAGGGAACCTTTCCCAGAAGGCCTCCGGCTGCTGAGAAAGAAAAGGGTTGCTGTGGGTCATTATAGCTATGAATTCAATTTCATCATTCTTAAAGGTTGTCAGCCACGTGTAGATTCTGTTTTCCCAACAAACCAAAGGAAAAATGTCATTCAGGGATCAGGAGAAAACGTTGGGAGGAGGGCATGCTGGGAAAGAGCATCTCAATTACTGAGCTGAGTGATGAACCATGGAGCTCCTGCCTGACTTCCCTGTAGCATCTCAACCCTAAGGCCACATGACACAGACTCTACACAATCTTTTTTCAGGTTATCATTGGGGTGTGGTTGCCAGATTTGGATTTTTTTGGCTTTTATTCTCAAAGTCTTTCTAGTGTCATATTACCACTAAGAATATCGGGAGGAAAAACAAATTCTAAACCAAAGATAAAACAGAGGAAAAGATTAAACCGATAAGGTAGGTTAAAAGATTTCTCTATTAAGAAGACATTATCCCAAAGGAGTTGCTTTAATTCCTAGTGTGACAAAGTTGGATTGGTTGCCTTGGTTGATCATACAGAAGCAACAGATAACATTGTTTCTAAACCATAGAACTTCAGGCCCCTAATGACAGTTACTGAAACCAGGCTAACTAAAGACATTAAACAAAATTCAGGCTCTTATAAAACTCCAGGACTACCAAACTTTTGAACACACAATCTATATACCAATGACATCACAGATTTAGATGCTTAAGGTTCAAAAGAGAAAGTAAGAACAACAAGTTCTAGAACATACAAATTCACTGTTTGAATATAATTCTTTAGAGTTCTATTCAAACAAAACAGATACAATACAAAAACCCAATATCACTAGTATCAAAAATTAAACAGTTTGTTTCTAAGTAGTAACACATATTAATTAAATTACTTTGAAGTAGCCTTGAGAGTGATCATTTTAGAACATTCTACCATTTCAATTGCCAAATAAACTCAGAGCATTTAGTCTCTGGAAAAAACACACATTAATTCATATTTATCTGTAAAACGTCAATAATATCTGCCCTATCTACTGTACAAGATGGCTGAAAATGAAAATCAAAATGAGACAGCATGTGAAAGTATTTGATAAGCACATAAATCATAACATGTTGTAAGTCAGTAAGCGGTAGAGTTTACACAAAGAACAGTTAAATGCGAGTAATGCTTTAACTAGGTTTGGTAAAGGAGGAGACTAGGAGTCATTAACTGGGAGTTTAATCCTACTTCAGCCATCAAGTACTAGAAACTTCACTGTAATACAAATCATCATTGCCTACTGATCCCAACTTTTTTATTTGAAAAGTAACAAAATTGGACAGGGGGGTCTGAGGTCCCTTTTGGCTCTGCCACTATGATTAGTAATACTTCTCACCTAAATTACTGCTATTATAATTAACATCTCACGTTATTAAATATTTTCATTATGGGCCACCATGTCACAAGTGGCTAGCCCACCTTTCCTAATTCAGCAGTGATACTTCTACCTTTGCAGACCTGTGTGCACACCTGGGAGGAGTTCAAAGCACTATTACCTATTTCTTCACAGAGTGGGTCAAAGATTAAATGAGACGAAGACACATTTTATCCCTCATTTATCAGACTAGTGAGGTGAAGTCATCGACCTACAACCCACAGCTAAGAAGAGTGAAAGCTGGAAGCAGAAAGCAGGTCCAAGGTTCTCCTCAATCAGGGAAAGCTGAGGCTCTGAAATGGAAATGCAACAGAGAGAGTCCTCTGATGTCCAATCTGCTGTGGCAGAAAGGAAAGCAGTCCCTGCTTCAACACATGTGCTAACCTGGAGTCACCGGTCTTTCTCTGTGCCAGGGATAATGTAAGGAACACAAGACAAATCCCTGGCCTCAATGAGCTTACACAGTGGTTGGGGAAGATCCACAAAGTAAATGAATAAAATGTAGGTTATATTATAGTGGTAAGTGCTATGGAGAAAAATGAAGCACAGAAAGGGAACACAGAGCATGTGTTTGGTGATTTGCAATTTTCTTTTAAGCCAGCTGGGTGCCACTTAAAGAACTACAATAATGTCTCTAAAGTTGTTTTCCTAAGCATTCCCCCAAGCAGGGAAAATTTTGGATACAGGGAAGATAGTCTGCTGATTCTAATCTTCTACTGACTGTTCAAAGCTCTGAACTGCCAGCTATGAGCTGTCATGTTGGCAATCTAAATTCCACACTAACAACGACTCCCCTCAACCCCACCTTTAAATCTGCAAAGAGTGCAAATGGATTTAAGAAAGAGCCAGAAGGAGCCAGGAGACGTTACCAGAACACTTGAACTGCTTCTGAGTTAGCATAAATGTCTCTTAATGCAAAGGTTAAAATGTATTTTGGGCGCCGAGTTCTGCTAGGACAAAGCACTAAGAATACATTTTGCTTTTTCTGACCTGTCAATTCTAGTGACATTCTCTACTATTAGTCTATATTTAACCAGCTTACTGGGCACTTTCTTCAAATTTTAGCATATTTTTTCTTTTATTAAAGGAGCAACCTAGCTTGCAAGAAAGTTGCTGTAAGAAAAGATAACAGCCCCCTGCAAGATGTGATACACTCGTATGAGCACTGTCTTACCAACCTTTAATTCACCTCGTTAGTTGAGCTGGCAAATGAGGCTAAGCTTTGTTTTAAAACGCCTTCTCTAAGTCGCTTAAATCTCATGGTCCTCGGGTTGTAATTGCATCCTGAGAATTACAGTTAAGTCTTTTAAAATGTGCTACAGCTTACTTTAACATGTGTCTGCAACGCATTGCCCTTTTTTTTTAAACACAAGGGAGTGGAAAAGTCACTTCTGAGAACTTGGGCCTGGGGGGGCGGGGACGGGGGCTGGTCAGATCGTCTATCCCAAGGAAAAGATCAAACGGGGTTTTTCCTCTACCCACACCGGAGGAGAGGTGTTTGGCTTCTCTGCGGGAGAGGCGCTCCCTCGCCGAGTTCGCGGCGCCGGGCCCGGCCCACTGTGAGTCGATTTGCAGGCGAACGGCCGGCAAACTTCAGCCGGGATCCGCCAGCAGGGCCCGGGCGAGGGGGCGGCCCTTCCTGGGCGCGGCCCCGCCCTGCTGGCGGGTGTGGGTCTCGGTCCGGCCCAGGACGATGTCTAGGGCCGCTGGGGCTCGGAGGCCGGGGCCAGAGCCGGGCGGTGGGAACCCGAGCAGAAAGGGCGGGGGACTGCGGTCTGGGGTCCACTCCTGCGGGGGAGAGGGGAGGGAGTCCGGTTGGGGACACGGGTCTGGCCTGGGGGGCGGCCGAAGCCACAGAGGCTGCTCCGGGAGGCGGCAGCGGCGAGCAGGGCCTGGCCGGGGTGTCTGCGGGGAGGGACACCGCAATAAGACATGACCAAAGGGACCCCGGCGGCTAGGGGGTGGGAGCCAGGGGCTCCGGGGACACGCCCGGCTCGCCCCGCCCCCGAGCTCCGGGCAGCGCGGCCTCGCCCGGCCCCCTCCTCACCTTATGTACGGGCTGGCAGCCGCCAGGATGTTCTTCTGCACCGGGATCTCTTCTCCGTCGAGGACCAGGTGCGCGTCGCAGAAGCGGGACTCCTCGCGGAAAGAGCTGAGCGCTCGCAGCAGACGCGTGGCGTGCTGAGGGTCGGACACGGCGCTGCCCTCGGCCATCACGGCGCCCGCTCCTCAGCCCGCCCGTCCGGCTCCCGACGCCGCCCAACCGGATCCCTCGAGCCGCCCGCGTCCGGCGCGCGTCCCGTCTGCACAGCCCGCGCGCGCCTGCCTGCCCGGCCCTGCTCTCAGCACTCGGAGAACAAGCGTGAGTCTTCGGAACGCGCCTGCGCCATCCGCGGCGAGAGGGACCGGCGCCTTTAAGGAGTTGCGGCGTTACGTCATTTGTCCGCGACGTCCCCGCGCACTCACACCCTCCCTATCGCCACCCAACGCCGGAGGCGGCCAATCAGAAGCTTCGCTCCTCCGCTGGGCTGGCGGGTCCCAGAAGGGGCGCTGCCCGGGGCGGTGCACTGCCGAGAGGGATCGCTGCTGCGCTGGAGGGGTGTGCGGGCAGGCTAGCACTCTGTGGTTAAGCCCGTGGCCTCTGGCGCGGTGAGTCTGAATCTGAGTCTCGGCTCTTCCACTCACTGGCTGAGTGACCACGGGTAAGGTGCCCATCCTCAATTTGTCTGTCTGCAAAATGAAGATGATTTCTTACTGTTGTGGACTCATATGAGATAATGCACGCAGGCAAGGGGCAGTGGATGTAGCTTTCATTATTTACGAGAGAAAAGGCGCTTCCAGGTAAGAGCACAGAGACCCGAGAAAGTAGGCCTTGAAAAGAGCGTTTGGTTTGCGGGCTGGGGGGGAGAGGTAGTGGATGAAGCTGAAGAAGTAAGCAGGGTCTCCGTGGCCGTGGTAAGGAGGTTGTCTCGACTGTGTAGGTGTCACTCAGCTGCTGCGTGGAGAATTGGGTGCGGGAAGAGGGTAGGGGGTATGCCAGAGGCAGAAAGATGCTTAAATATCGCAATGCTTGAGGAAAGGGAATGGAGGCCTGGATAGATGGAGGATGATGAAGGTGAACTGTAATGGATGGCTTTAAAAGAACAGGCAGAATTACAAGGGAGAGGGAGTCCAGGATAATGTTCTGGGTTGAGTAACTAACCGCATCCAGAATGTTGGTACTTTTTGGAAAGAGAGGAACGCTGAAGGGTTGGGAGGTAGGCCAGACGTTCAGATGTGACCAGGCCTCCCACCCAGTGAAGTTCATGGGGACAGGAAGCAACTCTGGGTCAGCTCCACCTGCAGGGCAAGCCCCACACCGTCTGAGATTTCCCAGAAGGTTGCTAAGAGCACATGGGAATGAGGAATGCAGCCCTCATTTTGTACAAACATTAGGTGCTCAACAAGTTTCCAAAAGATTAGCAGTTTCATGGGGACCAAGGACCAGAAGAATACGGTCAGCATTCCAGGTAAGTCAGGATGGGGCTTTCACTGACTCAGCTCAGTCTTTTCCTTCTGCCAACTCAAAGGCTCCAATAAAGTCTTGGGACCCTCAACTAGCCAAAGTTTTGGAGTTCCTGATGGGAATCAGAGTATATAATTCTGGCAGAGTCACTGGCAAAAGAAGGGATTGGGAGAAGGATGTTACCAGTGGATGGTCCAGACATTTCCAGGTCGTTCTTCTAATGCAGATCAGTATTTATGGATGAAATAATAAAAGCATCTGGGATTGGCTTCAAAACAAAACAAAGGGATGGAGGGAAGTGGGTGGGATATAAATAAATCAAAAGTGGCTGTGAGTTACTCCTTGTTAAAACTTGTTAAAGCTGTGTCTTGGGTACGTGGAGATTCGTTGTCCTGGTCTCTATATTTTTGTGTATGTTGTAAAATGTCATAATAAAAAGTAAACAAGGTAAGCAGCTGGAGCTTATCTTCTCCATGATACCTGCCCAGTATCCCAGGGAGCAGTCAACCCTTCTTCCTTGCAGTTGTTGCTGTACTTTGAACAGTGCCCTGGCAGGAAACTGACTGAAATGGGTTTATTTATCCATAACACCAGCTAACTTGTATATTTTAGTGCATCTCCATTTTCAGGTGCCAAGCTCAGTGCCTGGCCCTAGTAGTACTCAGTGAATGTTGGATGGATGAGGGATTCAAAAAATTGTGAATATTGGGCGTTTAATAAATGTGTTTTGAATTGTAATCTCTGTTTTTAGTTTATTTGTGTTTGTCTTCTCAACTGAGTTGTTGTTGGATCAAACATGATATATATGACAGAAAGAGTTCATATGAAACATGTAGGTATTTGATAAACATTTACTGATTAATTACTTGCAGTGCTGGTCTATTCTTCAAATGTCAGAGGTTCCAAAACAAAACAGCTCCAATAACAGAATCACCCTCAGGTAACCAGTTTTCCCAGAATGGGAGTGTAGCCTTAGTTGAAGTAACTGCAGGTGAATGGGGATTAGTCAGGCAGGCTCTTCCTGGTAGAGGTGAACCTGCTCTGGTGTTTTGACAGAAGGCAGGAATGGAAGGACCGGGGCAGAGGCTTGTAGACAGACCAGCAGCAATCAGGGGAAAGGAGAGGGCCCCCTGTGCAACAGGCAGCAAATTGGCAGGAGACCTTGTACATGCTTTGTGTACTGCCGCTCACTGTTTGCAGTATTCCCCACCAATCCACCTGCCTGAATCACTCAAATTCATCCTTCAAAATCCAGCTCAATGACCTTGAGGGAACCTTCAGCCAACTTCTCATGGCAGAGTCCCGTGCTATGCCATGGTCGTGTTTTCTGTGCGGCACTGACCTCACTGCACTGTAATTAACTGGTTTATAAATTGGTTTGTGAGCTCCTCCGGGATAGGAGCTGTGTTGTATTCACATACTCCGAGGGACTGGTGCTCACTAGGTGCCCCCCTAATACTTCAAGTAATGAGTTAGAAGTGGCAAGTTGGGTAAGTGCGCACAGTAGGACAGGTGGGACTGCAGGGAGCTGAGAACACATTCCCCCGTGTCAGGTGGGAGGCTCCCCCTTACTTCCAGCTGATTGCTCCAGGGCATAAGGGCCCAGTGGTGCCAAATCCAGTGATTTTTTTTTTTCAAGAGAGCTGAAAATTCAGATTCACATGTCAAGTGTCCCAGTTTTTCAACATTAGCCACTAATTCCATTTGGGAAAAAAAGTTGCAGGATGTATGTCAACAGCATTTGGCTTCCGTTTGTTTCCAGAGGTAATCAGAAAACCACCTTGGTTACCTGAGAAGGGAGTTAACCATCAAAAGGATGCTAGGTTCTCACTAAAAATTGTTGAGTTGAACTCAAGTGCCCTCCCCCACCAAAAAGAACCTTATCTTGGCGCTGTAAGGAAGGAAGAGGGCCCAAGTGTGGGAGGGAGGATTTGTGGGGCATCTGCTGCCGGAGCCACTCCTGGTGAGCCTGTGGGCTGTCCTGCCACCTTTCTTGATATTGTTTACAGCCATCAGGAATATTTGGTGTCATTGTTTCCCTACATTCCATAGATACCAGACATCAGCTGTTGTGAAACATACAATCTCAGAGATTTGAGATAGTCCCAGCAGTTTCAGTCTCTGGTGACTATAACTGACCCCTTCATTAGAAGCTAAACAACCCCAGAGAAAGATTTTTTTTTTTTTTTGGTCTAAAGACTAAAAAGGATGTGCACAAGATATTAACAGTAGTCATTCCTTCATCAGATACTTATTAAGCACCTGCTACATGATACATGTTGCAGATATACTGATGGTGAAACAGGCAGTGGTATCCTTGTAGAGACCTTTTATTTGGAATTTTCTGATCATACTCTTTTTGAAATCTGAAAAAAAAAAAGAGCAATTTTCATTTGCAAAAAGAAAAACAAAGCTTTACTTTGCTTCAAAATAGTAAACTGTCACAGAAGAGAAGAATCACCTTGGGATTTGGAGTTTTATTTTTAATAAATGTTAGAAAGAGAAATGAGAGTCCAGCAAAAGAAACAAAATTAATGGTTTGGAAGTTCTTCAGAAAACACTGACTCCAATGGATTTGTTTTCTTATTGAAGTGAAAAGTGAAGTAAGATGAGTGAAGGACTCAGTCAAGGTCACACATGTGACCTAGTCGGGACAGAACAGACAGGCCCAGAGCTTCAGCCCTGCAAGCTTTTCCATTACACCAAGTTGACTCTTCATAAACATTAATTTGGTTGAGACAGTCTCTTCTGATTCATTTTAAGGCGGTCGTCAAATATTTTATTAGGTAAATCTGTCATTTGTCCAAATCTATATATAGCTCCTTTCTTTCCGAAAATCTAAGCTCTTCCAAATTGCTGAGTCAGAGAACATCTCAGTATTTATAACTCTTGAGAGTTGATTCTATATATTTACAGCATATTCAGAGAAGTGTTTCAGAAACCAGTGAACTGATTAAGTTGTAGTGAAGACAGTGCCTGTTTGTGTCCAAATCCGTGCTGTACTTCCCAGCACCTGGCACAGTGCCTGACACACAATAGGTCTCAGTAATTATGTGCTGGATGAATACATATTAGGAGGTGCGGAGAACCGGATTTTTCTGTCCAGAAGGCATTACTTCACATGCTGTTTTCCACACCTCCTCACAGTAGGTTTCCATACACCAAACTGGTCTGCCCCATAGCATGCTAACATCTCCAGTTGAATATCAAATAGACATCTGCACCTTAACATGTCAGCAAACAAACTCATGATTTTTACCTCTTAAACCTAGTCATTCCCCCAATAAAGTGGCAGCATCATTCATTTACCCAAGGACAGAGATTTAGGGGCATTCTTGACTTCTGTTCTCATGCCCTTCATCCGATTCACCAGTGAACCCTGCAGCTTCTCCTGCAGACTGGCTCCTGAGTCCAGCCCGTATCATGACCTCCACCGGTACCACCCTGGTCCAGCCACCAATCAGCTACCCCCGGAATCCTGCACTAGCCTCCGAGCTGCTCTCTCTACTTTTCCTCTTGCTCCCTTACGAGTTCTTTCCCCCAAGAAGTTAATCAGATTGTCACTTCCCAACATGAAACACTCCAATGGCTTCCCATCAAAATTAGGGGAAAACAAATTCAAAGTCCTTATGGTGGCCTAGAAAGTCCTGTGTGATCTGGCCTTGTGCTTCCTCTGTGACCACTCTCCCTGTCGGTGTACACTAACCAAACTGGCCTTGCTCTTCCTTGAACAGGCCTCACATATGCCCACCTCAGGGCCTTTGCACTGGCTGATTTCTCAGGCTGGAAGTCTCTTTCCTTCTACTTAGATCAGAGCTCAAATGCCAACGCCTCAGAGAGGCCTTCACTTAATTGCCCATATAGTGCCTCCTTCAACCTGCTTCGTTTTCCTCACTGCATTCAGTCACTACCTAAAATACTATGTGACTGAAGGAAGGAAAAAAGGAAGAGAGAAAATCTTCCTGGATCTTTTCATCCCTTGCTGCCTAACCTAACCTTGCCAACGTGGAGGACGATGTGATTCAAAGGACATGAAACTTTCAAAAGTCAGAAAGTCACAGTACAACAGCTCTGGGCATAGTTTGCCCCCAATAACTTCTTTCAAACCAAGTCTTATGCAGGTACTTTTATTTCTCCTTTTAAGCCACACCATTTTCCACTTCATACTCTTTAAGTTTAGTTGGGTATTATATGTCACTTATATACCCCAAAGCTTGTAAAAGATACTCAGTTTTGTCCTCGCCCTTGAATTCTAGCCAATACACTACTGGGTGTACTGGGTGCTGGTTTATTCTGCAGCACTGATGCCATGTAAATAATTTGCATGCTCCTTAGATCTGTTTAAATGTCTGCGAAATCATCTGAATTCCTTTAAGTCACTGGATTTCCTCATGGCCTCCCTTCAGTTCTCTTCTTCCTGTTCTTGGAGGCTCCAGGTAAATTACTCCACCACTTCCATTTCTCCCTCTGTAAAACTGGCATAATTGTAGTAACTTCCCAGAGCAGTTGTGAGGATCAAATGAGAAGATACTATGGAAGCATGACCACAGGGTCTGGCACATAGTAGGTACTCAGTGAATGCTAATTGTTGTTAGGTTTATTACAATCACTATCCACCACAATTGTCATCCTGGTTTTTAATGGCATCCTTCCCAGCTCAGGAGTTACTATCTTCTAGTTGATCTAGTCTCTTCACCTCTGCAGTCAGGGTCCCACAAGTTATATTGTCTCAGGTCTGAGCTGACAACCTCACTTCTCATTTCTCCCTGACATTAATGCTGAACCATAGGTGAACTTCATCTATTTTCTGACTCCTTCTGACATTTTCACTCCCTACTCCAGCCCTTTATGCAATTCATTCTACCCCTTTTATTTCATGCTCCGTGATTTTAATTTTACTTTTTAACATTTAAATTCATTCTTATATTTTTTGAAATACGTTAGACTGCTTTAACTAGCAAGGTGTGAAACTAATTCACATTTTAATGTGTTTATTATCTTTTAAAAACAACTTAATTGAGATATAACATAAAGTGTACAGCTTGATGAATTGTTCCCTATGGATACACCTGTGAAATCACCAGCAGGATCAAGATAAAGAACATTTCCAGTAACCCAGAAAGTTCCCTCAGGCCCATTTCCAGTCAGTACCTCCC
The DNA here is from genome assembly GCF_009834535.1 of Camelus ferus. NCBI lineage: Eukaryota > Metazoa > Chordata > Mammalia > Artiodactyla > Camelidae > Camelus > Camelus ferus. The sequence continues at coordinate 54,360,507 of NC_045704.1, read as the reverse complement.
AGAGGAAACCACTGTTTTGACTTCTATCACTATTGATTGGTTTTTCCTTTGTTCTTGAACCTTTGCACTTGGCTTCTTTCACTCAATACAAGGTCTTTGAAATTCTTCCACTGGTTGCTTGTGGCCATAGTTGGCTCTTTATCACTGTGACTGTACCACTGCATGAATATGCCACCATTTATTCTTCTCTTTTCCTGTTGGTGGATACTTGGATTGTTTCCATTTTGGGGCTATTACAATAAAGCTGTTGTGAACATTCTCAAACAAGTCTTTGCTTGGGTGCACGTATGCACTTTTTTCTCTCGTGGATGTGCCCTAGTTGAGTTGCTGGGTCACAGAATAGGCATATGTTCAGCTTTAGCAGAGACTGCCAGTTTTCCAAAGTGGTTGTACTGAATTATACTCCCACCAGATGTGTATGGGAGTTCCAGTTGCTCCACATCCTTCAGTAATTGGTGGTGTCCATCTTCTAATTACATCCATTCTGGTGGGTGTGTAGTGGTATCTTGTTGTTTTACTTTGTATTTCCCTAGTGCATAATGATGTTGAGCATCTTTTTATGTGCTTTTTGATCACTTGGAGATTAAAAAAAAGTGCTTGTTTAAGTTTTGCCTCATTTTTAAAAACTGGATTTTCAAATTGGTTTTTAGGTCTTTAATGTATGGAAACACAAAATTCTTCTCCTAGTCTGTGGCTTGCCTTTTCACTCTCTATCTTTGATAAACAGACATTCTTACTTTTCATGAAGTTCAATTTATCAATCTTCTCTTTTATGGCTAGTGCTTTTTGTGTTGTTATAAAATCTTTACAATCGTGATAATATCCTATGCTTTCTTCTAGAAGCTTTTTTCATTTCTCTTTCCCTTTCAGGTCTATGACCCACCTCAGATCCATACATTTTTCTTAAACCTAGCTTAAAATTCAATTCTCAAAGACTCATTCATTCATTCATGCTTTTCATCACTCATTTATTTAAAAGAATGTTTAAGTACCTGCCATATGCCAGGGACTTGTGGGAGAACAAAAGCAATTAGAGTCAACGTTTAAGAAACTTACAGGCTAGTAGGGGAGACAGTGAGACTTGCACATAAACAATACTTAAAAAGCAGTAATTTACTTGGAAACTGTGATATGGCCTAATTATTCAAACACACCACCCAGAGTAATTTCCCCATTGAACGTCGGCACAGATTACATTCCCCCATGCCATAATCCTGTGTTTCTCACCCTTCCTTGGTTCCCCCAAGCCCCTGTGGCTGGCTCTCAAGGTGCCCCGCCCCTCCCTCCCCACCTCATTTTCTACCCCCCATACCATCCTCCATCCCAAACCCTCTGCACAGATCCAGCTGAATTCCTGAGCAGAGGGAGCTGTTCATCCTGCCAGCTCTTTGTATCTGTTTTTCCCTCCTGCCTGGACTCCTCCTCCCAATACTTTGGTGCCTGAAAAACTGCTCACCACTCCAGCACCTCTTCTAGGAAGCCTCTCCTGGCTCCTTTCTGTCTCTTTTTGCCTGGAAATCTGCCTCTGGAGCCAGATTGCTGGGTTCAAACTCTCCTTCCATCACTTTGCAGCTCTGTGCCCCCGGGTATGTTACTTCCACTGCCTCAGGTTCCTCACTGGGAATAGCTGTATATGGTTCCTGCTATATATGGTTTTATGCAAATCATTTAGATTATCAAGGTACAACTGTTTAGCTCAGTGTCTGGCACATAGTAAGTGCTCAGTAAGTGTTTGCTTTTTAAAAAAATTTAAAAATTCATCATACCCATCACAGTAATGACATTTATCTGTTAACACATTGGTCTTTTCACTAGACTGAGTGTTTCCTGAAATCAGAAATCATTCCTTGATTTTTTTCCAATTGTTCCATCTACTAGCACCCATTTGTGGAGTTCTTACTGCACTTCCCCGTGCAGGGAGCTTTATGTCCATTATCCCAAAAAATCTTTACAACAACCTTCAAGATAAGTATTAGGATCTCCATGCCATGGTTTACAGAATCGAGGCCCTGGCACATGTCCCTCAGCTGATGCATGGAGGAGCCAGGATTTTTGACTCCCTGATTCACTGCAAAGTTCATGAGCCATTCATTACAAGCCCCTGCCTCTCAGCGCATCCTCGATACCTACACAATGAGCTCGGTAAATATCTGATGAATAGAATTGAGTCTAATAGACCCCAACCTACCAGAGTTTGTCAGAATGGAGCATGGGTTTATCTGCATGGCTAAAGTTCTGAACATGACCCTCAAAGGCCAAGCAACCAGAGACTGAGACCCTTCTGACAAAACAGTGTCTAGAGCAGGTGACTGTTTTTGACTTTTCCCTCTTGGGAAATGGTGGTTTCAACATCATTAATTTGTACTTTGCGACTTAAAGGTGTGCCCTTAACTTGACACAATGCTGCCTTTCCAGAGGAACAGGTTGTCAGTTTTCACAAAATTTGTCCTATTTAATGAAACTTTTTGTTTGCTGTCTTCATTGCCTACCATCTCTTCTATCGCTGTATTACATACAGTCCCAAGCTTTTAGAACGCTGTGCCAAGTGTCTTGAGAAGATCCTCTTCAGGCAGATTCTGGAAGCGTGGCCTCTCCAGCTCAACTGTAAATATCTTGAGAGCAGGAACCACATCAGATCCGTCTGCATTTGTCTTGGCACCTGACTTAGTTAGACAGGAATTCAATAAGTATTTGCCTAATCCATTATCTGTGTGCTTGTTTCATACTGGGTACTGGGCTAAGCCTTGGGAAGGAGAAAGGAGGAATCAGATTCAGATCCTGACCTCCAGGAGCTTCTAGTCCAACCCAGGAGATAAGATTCAAACATAAACAACAAGCATCTGATGTGGAAAATGGTGTATGTGATGGGGATTAGAGCAGACAGCTACATTGAGGTACCCCCACCACCTACCCAAAGCATCACTTGTACTTAAAGATAGCTGGGAAATTCTTTGCTATTAAAACATGCATGGACATATTGTGGAGTACACTCTAACATGTGTGCAGTTTAAGGTAAAATACAGATTTCGAAGTGCTGTATTTGGTAGACCTGCCCCCTTGCCTTCCTTTAGGCTGGGTAGCACCCCTCTCCTCTGCCTTTAGGAATGTTCTGTTGGGCATGACGTTGAACATTGCCATTGGCATCAGACAGAAATAGGTTTTCATTGAGGCTCTGCTCCATCACTTTCTAGCTGTGTGATTTTCAGTAAGTGATCTGAACTCTCTGAATCTCAGTTTATTCATGATTTTCATGAGGACTGGAGTTTTATATATAGCTTTTGTCACTTACATGGTAGCTTTCATGTATGTTGGAGGAAACAGATGTTTGTGAGATGGATGGATGGACGGGTAGGTGGATGGATGGGTGGGTGTATGGAGTAGGTAACAGGCCAGTTTTTCCATAGCATGAACAGTACATGTTCCCTTCGACATGATTACTTTGAAATTCTATAGCATTTTGTACTGTTGAAGCACTTTCATATTCACACAAAAATCAGAGAAAGTAGAGCCATCCCAATTGTACCTATGAGAAAAACTGAGGCCCCAGGAAATGCCCAGAATCTTGCAGAAATTGAGACTGGTCATCATGAGATTTGAACCAGTTCCTGGTTCAGCATGTTTAACACAATGGCTTGGGGGATTGTTGGGGGTAGGGATGGGGAGAAGGGAGCACGCCTTTCAAACTGCTGCCTTTCCTTTCTGAGCTGTGTACGGCCTACTAACCTGACCTGTATGTCACTAAGTCACAGAGTCACAGAGCCACAGTGTCCTCACAGCTGGGGCTGGGCAGAAGTCCCTCAGTTTCCTGTGGTGAAGCTGATACAAGCGATGGACTCTGTCTCCTGACCAACATACATACACACAAAAACTCACATACAGTTTCAGGAGCCCCTGGGCGCCCTGCAGCCCCTCCACTAGGCCTCTTCAGGTGCTCAAGACCCTTCTACAGAGACCATCCTGAGCCTGACTGCCTGAAGAAACCACAAAGTCATAACCTCCAGCAGATGAGTAGGAACAGTGTAACCCAACACAACAAACCCCACCAACTTCAGCCTCCCAGTCTTGCAATCATCCAAATTCTCAAGTCTATCCTTCAATAAATGTCCAAAGTCAAACTATCCATTTCCTTCCCAGACTTTCACAAGTCTTGGTGGAGATGAGAATTGAGGTTATCTGTGTTTCACAAATCAAAACTGCCAGTGTGTTAACAGAACGGGGTGGAGATGTGTGAACAGGATAATATGTAGGTTACCTAGGATCAACCAGCTTCACCATGGGCCATGCCTTCATTGTCATGAAAGGCAAGATCGATCATGAAAGATAAAGAACCAGACCCACAGCCACGGGAAACTTGACAAGGCCCTTCAGTCCGCACGTTCATTCAGCACTTGTGTTTCAAGTACCTACTGTGTGCCAGGCCCTGTGCTAGACCTCGAGGACATATGAGACTAAATCAGAAAAATCCTTTCCCTGAATTTAATCTTTGAGCTTACATTCTAGTAAGGGAGAGGAACAAATACCCATAAATATAATAAATAAGTACATTTTATAGTGTGCTGGAAGGAAAAATGTGCCACTGGGGAAAAGAAGTTAGGCAGGATAAAGGATCAGGAGTGTGTGTAATAGAGGCAGCAGGTTGTAAGGTTAAACTGGGGTCAGGAGATCTGCACTGAACGTGACATGTGAGCAAGACTTGAAGGCGAGGAATCCACACACACATCTGGACCACACATCTTGAAGCCAAGATTATGCCAACAACAATACTAAATGTCTAACATTCATGCATTCACTCAACAAATATTAGAGCGTTAATAGCTAAGTGCTTATGGCGGGCTGAGTAAAGTTCCCCAAAGGATCCCTGGAAGCTGTATATGCCCCCCATGTGCCAAAAGGGACTGTGCAGAGGTCATAAAGTTCAGGATTTTAAGATAGGGAGATGATCCTGGATTATCCAGTGGGCCCTAAATGTAATCCTAGGGGTCCTTATAAAAGGGAGGGAGAGGGAGACTTCAGAAGGGAAAAAGTGATGTGATGATGAAAGCTGGGGGTAAAAGGTGAAGTAAGGCAGAACCATGAGCCAAGGAATGAATGAGGGAGCTGGAAAAGGCAAGGAGATGGACTAGTGCCTGGAGACTCCAGAAGGAAGTTGCCCTTCTGACACTTTGAAGTTACTCCCCTAAGACTCACTGTAGACTTCTGAATACAAGACTGCAAGCAGAATCTGTGATGTTTCACGCGACCACATTTATGGTAAAGTGTTATGGCAGCCACAGAAAACCAGTAGGGCACCAGTTTAGATGGGGGTGGAGTGATGAAGCTGATGAAAATCCCTGCCAAGAGGATATCCCCCCTGGACCACTCCCTCTGTGCCTGGTGCTGGCCCATGTCCTCGATGTGTGGTTACCACTTAATGAGCACATCAGTCCTAGGAGATGGCGCTGTGTGACCTGAGACCGTGTAACTCAGGGACCCCGTTCTTGGACCATCGGAGGGTCTCCCAGTCATGCCTGACTACACTGTTGTGCAGTGGCTATTGTGGGTGTGCCAGTGCCCTGCTTACATCATCTCTGATGCCCCTGGTCCCCCAGGTGGACTGGACTACTCTGGGAGCCTGGGACACGGTCCTCTCTTCTCCTACCACAGCAGGTGTAAGGCCCTTCCCAAAGAGAGGAGGGCCAGCCTCCACTTGACGGCTTACGCACAGCACCCTCTGCACTGATCGCTCACATCATCTTAGCTAACTCAGACGGTGGTAAGTAAGGGGCAACCACTTCTTCTAAGGGCTACGAGAACATTATTTAACCCTCACTGTTGCCCTGGAGGTAGTTCTAATATTCCCATTTCACAGATCAGGAATCAGAGGCACAATGAGGTTGAATAACTTATCAAAGATCACATGACTAGTAAGGGTTGGGAGCCAAGATTCAATCTCTTAACTGTTTTTAAGGCTCATTAATAAAATAACTCAATTTACTGAGCAACCTCTATGTGTCAGGCAATCTTCATTTAAGTTTCACAACTCTTTGAATGAAGGACAAGGACAATCTCTATTTAATGGGTGATGCAACTGAGGTGTCATCAGGTTTTGAGAGGATCCAAACCCAGGCAGTGAAGCTGCAGCCCCTGTTCTCCTCTTGTGCATTCCTTTTATTAAGCACCCGGTTTGTCCCAGGCACTAGACTAAGTCCCGAGGGTGAAGTGAATGAGGTTAAGACAATAAAAGCAGTGGTTAAGAAGCTAGACTTCAGAGTCTCAAAACCCTCTGTGTGATTTTGGGTAAGTTCCTGAACTGTTCTGAGAGTCAGTTTTCTCATCTGTAAAATGGGAATGTACCAGGACCTCCCTCAGGGTTGTTACCAAGATTACATGAGAACCAGCACTTACCAGTGAGTTGTCATTACATGTCAGCTGTTGTTATACTGCTGTTACTATTATAATAAGCTCTGTTCCTGCCCTTAACTAGAGAAGATGCACAAACAATGTAGACATTACTGTTCCTCCCACATTAATTCTGAAAATAATTTAAATAAACCTGAACTAGGCTAAGACCTCTTGCTTGCCCAAACCAAGTGGCAGACTGAAGACAAAATCACTGGTCCCAATGTCCTGGAATGGGTTAGGATCCCTAAGGACACTAGTCACCCCCAGCCCTCCTGGAACAGAGTGGCTATAAAGAAAATACTGGAAAATCCTACCTGGGCATATGACTCTGAATTTAGCATGCACATACTGGACTTACCTGGAACTTCTTCAGCACCCAATGATGAAGCTGGAGGAAGACATCTAAATCTCCCCTGACTGAGGCTTCCATCTTGGTTTCCTTGTCTCTGAACCAAGGCCTTTGCCCAGACCAGCAAAGAGCTGCCCTATAGTTTCTTCTAACTAGTTGAAGGAAACATCTTCTAGGTGATGATGGAGGAAAAGGAGATAAATTTTTTCCTGCCTGGAGATTTATCAACCCTAAAAGGTGACTTTTATGCTGGGACAAATGGGTATCTACATGCAAAAAAATGAAGTTAGAACCCCTATCTCACACCATATGCAAAAATTAACTTAAAATGGATCATAGACCTAAATGTAAGAGCTAAAACTATAATAATCATAGAAGCAAACATAGGAGTAAATCTTTGGGACTGTAGATTGAATAATGGTTTCTTAGATATAACACTGAAAGCGGAAGAGATAAAAGAAAAATTAGATAAATTGGACTTCATCAAAATTTTAAAACTTTTGTACTTCAAAAAGTCTCGTCAAAGACTACTTCCAGATTGGGAGAAAATATTACAAAGCACGTATTTGATAAGGGATTTATATCTACAATATATAAAGAACTCTTATAACTCAGCAATTTAAAAAATTTCCAAATACCCGGGTTTAAAAACAGCAAAGGATCTGAACAGATAGTCTCCTAAAGAAAATATACAAATGATCAATAAGCACATGGAAAGATATTCAACATCATTAATTATTAGGGAAATGCAAATCAAAACCACAATGAGACACCACTTCATTGTATCTGGGATGACTAAAACAAAAACAGCAGACAATAACAAATTATGGAGGATGTGGACACACTGAAACTCTCAAATGTTGCTGGTGAAATTGTAAAATGGTGCAGCTGCTTTGAAAAACAGTTTGGCAGCTCCTCAAAATGTTAAAACACATTTATCTTATGACCTAGCAGTTTCGCTCCTAGGAATATACTCAATGAACGAAAACATACATCCACACTAAAAACTTGAATGTGCATCTTATTCATGACAGCCCAAATGAGGAAACAACCCAGATGTCTCTCAGGTGATGAATGGATAAACAAAATCGGATATGTTCATACAATGGAATATTGTTTTAGCCACAAAAGGAATGAAGCACTGATTACAACACCACAGATGAACCCTGAAAACATCAGGCTAAGTGAAAGATGCCAGTCGCATAAAACCCACATGTTGCATGATTTTATTTATATGAAATGCCCAGACTAGGCAAATCCACAGACACAGAAAGTAGATTCGTGGTTGCCTAGAACTGGGGGAAGAGGATGCAGAATGAGGGGTGACTGCTAGTGGGTATAGGGTTTCTTTTGGGGGTGATGAAAATGTTCTAAAATTAGACAGTGGTGATAGTTACACAATGTTGAATATACAAAAAACCACTCCACTGAATACTTTAAATGACTGAATTTTATGGTATATGAATTAGATCTCAAAAAAGCTATTATTAAAAAAAAATTACTATCATTCCTTGATTGTGCTTGAAGAAGCCAATGGAGATTTCTCTCCAAGAGAAGAGTTAACTCCTAGTCCACTTCTTACCTGGGCATGGAAACGGGGGTTCTGGCTGAAACCTGACTTTTCTGCTCACTTGGTAGAATGCCACAGTTCTACCCCTACAGAAGTTCTTGGTAAATTTCTGCCTTAAGATTCCCACATTCTCTCCTATTCCAACCCCCTTTCTTTATCTGCATTGTGTATTTCACCTGCTTACCTGCTACCATTCTTCACTTATCAGCCATCCCTGGCTCCCAAGACAGTACTGGGGACCCCTGGGAGGCTCCCTATTGTTACCACCATTGCACTGAATTGTGTTGGTTGGTTCCCTGGTGCTGAGTCCTTCACTCTGCACACGCTCCCTGAGGGCAGCTGAGGTACGGGTTCTGCTGACCATTATATGCATACACACCCCTGGTTACCACTGAATGAATGGATGAGTGAGTGAGTAAGTGAATATAAGCCTGAAAAGAACAAGTATCTGTATAGGGTGGAAAGATATGGAGGATAAGAAAGAATAGGGAAGTGGGTGGGTATAGCTCAGTGGTAGAGTACATGCTTAGCATACCCAAGGTCCTGGGTTCAGTCACCAGTACCTCCATTAAAAAAAAGAATGAAAGTATAGGGAACAGGAAGAATGGAGGATTGGGACTAAAGTTATAATCCCATGTACCCACATTTTTCCCTGTTTCATGAGACATGTGGATTTCTCAGTCCCACAGCCACTTTGACTGTTTGAACCTCTCAGATTCCAGAAAGGCTTCTCTCCATTTCCTATCAATCAAACCAAAACCTTTGGCCTTTCAAAGCACACTCCAAACCTTGTTTTTCTACTCTTTGGCTCAGAATTCCAAAGTAGGGGAATCTAGCCAAAGAAAATGACAAGAACAAGCACCTGAATACAGAGCGGAAAGTGGGGTGAACCCTAGAAACGTACACACAAGGTCACTGATCTGGCATTGTCTGTAAGAGTCAAAAACCTAAGTGTCCAACAGCAGGCTAGTGTACACCCTGCCATGACGCAGAGATGGAATACCATGCACCCATTAGAAGAAGCATTTCGTGATCTGGGAAAACACTTAGGGAAAAAGCAGGTTAGAAACTGGTGGGTGGGCTGTAAACCGATCGCTAATACATAAACTGTGCACAGGAAAAATTTTAAAACCGGGGAGAAAAAAACACACCAGAAAGATTTCAGGGGTTTTCTTTTGGTAGTGGGACTACGGGTGCATTCTGATCTCTTTTTTAAAATAACCAGGTGGTCTATAACGAACAGGTATGGCTTTTATGATCGGAGAAGACAAATCCCCCCAATTCTCTCACTTCCCACTGCTTCCTTGTGGAACTGACTCAACAGCTGCTCTGCTCAGTCATCCCACATCCGCCTCCAAATCCTCATCCCGGCTGCACCCTCAGCGTCTGGCCAGGTGCTCCCTCTGGCCGCGCAGGCAGCTCCTGAAGGCGCACCCCTCCCGGAAGCCTTTCCTGGTTGCCAAAAGGAAAGAGGCCTGGCTTATCCCCACCTGTCCCAACACAGTGCTTCCACATCTCTCTCCTTGCCTGCCTTGTCTGAGAAAACCCCAGCCTCTTTGCTGGCATCTAACCTGGAGAGCCTGCTTCCTGATGCAGCCGGTGGCCGGTGCCGCCGGCCCTGTGTGTGTCTGCACCTGGTCACCGAGTCCAGACTCCCAGAAGGAAGATGAAGTGCAGAGGCCACAGGTCTCACCACTGTGGTTGCCGAGGAAGAAGGTGGCTCTGACTTTTCTGTCTGCATGTCCTGATTTGCCATGGGAAGGACTTCTCCCAGCCATTTAAAAACCACCCAGTCTACAAATAGCTTAAGAAGTGATCAAAGGTGTTTCCCCTTAACCTGGATCAGCAACCTTCTCAACAGAGTCAGCCTGAGGACGCTGGGTAACTTTGGAAGGAAACGAATACAAACCAGCAATGTGGATGGGGCTGGAAAGCACTTAGATTTTCATGGGTTGCTTTGTCCATGTACACATCCAGCTTATTCCTGAGGGAATCAAACTAGAGAAACCCTTAAAGGAAAAACTCAGTAGGTCAAACCTTGAAAGGCCTACCTGGTACCTGACACATCTTAGAGCGTCCTTGAAACGCTGTGGCTTTATCAGAGCAATAAACAAACCTGGAGCGATTCCTTCTGCACAACTTCCTGGTCACGCTCTGCACCCACATGAAGCACAGCAAGAAGGCTCTGAGCACAAGACGAACGCTCGCGGTTTCAAGAAAGGCTCATGCGTCTTGGCTCCCACGGCCTTTTGAGCTCATTACCCTGGCCTGGATCTGAAAAAGGACGGAATTCAGGATCAAGAGAAATTGGATGTCCCGGCATCGACCTTTGGTGTTTGTGAAACTGAGAAGAAAAGATCTGGTGTGTCAGGCTTCCTCATGGGTCTGGAATTCCACCTGTCATCTCAAACAGGGTAAACAAATCATGGACATACTTTTCCTCCAGAAAGAACTGCACCCTTTTTCACAAGTAGCCTGGGTACGGTTTGACAATTAGAATTGAGCAGAATAGAGGTGGAGAAGCTTTTTTTTTTTTTTTTTTTTAAAGTTCCACCCTCTTCTCAAATATTTAAAGTAGAATAACGAATAGGTGGTGACTGTCCCGTTGGTCAACTCTTTTCCACTTCTGCCACCCACATGCAGGTCTCGGTCACACTTTTCTCAGGCCGCCATGGTTGACGCTGCCTCCCAACCCGTCTGATCAAGGCTGGAGGTGCTGGGGTCCCCAGAGGAGAAGACCCGACGGTCTTCATTCTGTCATCCCCAGGGTTCGGGCTTTTGTTTAATGACATCTATGAGCTAAGGATGACATGGAGGTGCTGGCACGGTAGAGGAGGTTTTGAGGGACCAACAGGGGAAGAAAGAGAGGAGAGATCAGGGATGGCAGGGAGAGGAAAGAAACTTCATGGGGAATTTTGGGTGTTTTCATTGGTTTCCAGGTCAACTGTCATCCCAGGGGATCTTCAGTAAAATATCCATTTCTTTTTCTTCTTTTTTTTTTAAAAAAAAATCCATTTCTTGTTGGTATATTGTGGAACTGAATTTCTGTGTTGGCCAAATTCATTCATTCAACAAATACTTGAAAGCCTGCATCCACCAGTAGTGTTCTAGTGCAGAGGATAAAATAGTGAATAAAACATACCCAACACAGGACAACTTGGATGAAAACAAACATCCTGGATGCATCTCCAAGGAATTCTGCTGTGTAAAAAAAAGCCAATCCCCAAAGGTTAATACCATGTGAGTCCACTTATATACCATTTTTGAAATGACAAAATTTTGGCAATGGTATCTCTCAGGATTATTTCTTAGAACTGCACATGAATCTACAATTCTTACAATAAAAATGTCAATTAAAAAAAATTCCCTGACCTGATGGAGGCTCCATTTGAATAGAAGCTAAGTATGGCTTCATGGTCCCTCAGGATGACCCTCTCTGGGGTATTCCATGCACGTTACCAGAGATTCCTTTCTGTCTTCCAGACATGTCCCTGAATCTCCCTTGGTGACTGACAAAATCCAGGCTCAAGGGAGAAGGCAGGTGCAGAGTAAGGGTGTGATCCCAGCCCCCCGACCCCACGATGTGGGATCTGGGAATTACCCAGCCTGGCTTTGACTCTCTAAACCATGCACCAGTCATCTCCTCAACCAATGAGGTGAGACTCAGATGTCCATGGGGCTCCCAGCACTCTCATGGGACCCGGCTTGTCTGTCTTTCCTGTTTTCTCCATCTCCACCACCAAGCTCCTTCACCTCTGCCCTCGACGCCTGTCTGTCCTGGGAGCACGTTCAACTTAAGAGAACCTCCTTTCCTGTACAGACTGCATGCCTCACCACCCTGGTTCTCAGCATCAGGCATCAGGACCAATCCTAGATTCCAGCCCCTTGGCCACCACCAGGCCAGTCAGTGTCCAGCTCCCCACCCCCTACTGTAAAGGAGGATTCCCACCCCAGTCTGTTGTCCTGGTGGTTGTGCAATGAGGCATCTGGCTGTCTGTGAACCGTCTAGCTCTGCCACTCTGTTTTAGTGCCTTAGAAGATCTTCAGAGGAAAGAAGCCATGTAAAATTATAAGAAAGTCTGAACAGACTTTAAAGTTTTTATTATTTTATATTATACCATGCCTTGCATGGAATGACCACAAAGCCACGTGCCTTCTGGGCCATGTAGTTTACTAACAGGGCATGGTTGGGAAAACAAGAAATCATAATCTAGTCCACTGGAGAGAAGGGACGGAAGGAGGGAGAGGAAGGCAAGGAGGAAGGAGCAATGATAAATATTTATCTGTCTCTTTTCCAGTTTATCAGTGGGACCCTGCTTGTCCACGTTGCCCATGAGAGCATGATTATGTGACTTAATGCAATGTCTGATTCATGATCATGGTCTTTATACCAAAGGAAAGGGGATTTCTTAGACGTGCTGGAGCTAATCAATAAATATCTGATAGACTTTCAAACAAGGTTTTTATGGCCAAAATAAAATGAAAGAAAAGATAGTGACAACTCCTATTTCTGTAACTTTGTCTCAAAGCAACCACAGAAAGAATAAGTGCAACATGAAATGAAGGACCACCCCCCCCCCGGCCCCAGGGAGGGACTAGCCTTGAGTTCTGTGAAGCTCTTCTCCAGGTCCCAAGCCTCCACCCGGTCAGGTCTGTGGGGCCACATGGCGGTCTGAAGCCCCATCCTGCTCTTCCCGGGAAGGATGCGTCCCTGTGCCCCAATCTGCATCTGGGATGAATAGCCCATGGAGATCCAGGTGCATCTCGACATCAACAGATGCACGAGCCAATTCTGTAAAAGTTCTGGCATCCAGAACAAGCAGAAAGGGCAGCTTCTGGGGATCGGTGGAGACAATGGCTGATAAGATAATTCCTTTGGGGAAACAAAAAGAGACACTTTGTAAAAGTGCAGTCCTGAACCTCGTCCAGCTGGAGGGATAAGTTTCTCAGCTATGTCTCCCTGTCCTTTGGTAGTAAAAATCTAATCAAAACAGACAGGAAGTGAATTTGATATTCCGTGTGAGCAGAAGGGAAGGGCCAGGGAAATCAGAAAGCTAGGAGTTGGAAGACCTGGTTCCAGGCCTGGCCAGGCCAGTCCCTTCACCTCTCTGAGCTTCAGTCTCTTCATCTGTAGAGTGGGGGTAATCTTCCCCACCCTCAGAGGGTTGCTGAGAGCATCTTACACAGTCAGTTATGAAAGCACTTTGTAAATTATGGCACCCCCTGGAGAATAGCTATTTTCCTACTATTTAGAAACTCTAATTATAGACAATCAGCTTCGATGCTGCACTTAGGCTAATAGACGTCACTCAGCTAAACTAAGACCAGTTGTGCTCAAGTAGCATTTGAATGCATCCAATTCACCTCCTGCATGTGCAGCATGCTAGTAACTCAGCTTCCCTCTCTGTAAAATGGAAATATTCTAAATATTCACTCTTAAGGGATAGAGGCTTAAATGGAATAATGCACATAAACTTCCAGCCAGTATTTGTGATTCCTCCCAAGGCCCCCTGGGTTTCAGAGGGGTTGAGCAGAGCTGAAGTCAGTTGGGCTTGTATTCAAACCCTACCTCTATACGTCCTGGGTGTGTGACCATGGGGAAGTTGCCTCACTCTCTGAGCCTCTCCTTTGGTGACATGAAGACAATGCTGTTCCCTGCCCACGAGAGAATGTGCAGGATGCACTCGCCCAGCCCAGAGGGAGGCCAGCCTCAGCAGGAGGTGGTACCAACCATCCCACACCTTGGAGAGGACAGTGACACCAGGCTCCCCCACCGCCCTGCCACCCAGCGTGCCATGCCATGCAGGTCGGTAGGAAGACAGGGTCCAGGTAGAAAACTGCTCCCTTTTCACCTGAGGGAAGCAGCTGGCAGGTTCTGCGGGGCAGCCAGCCCTCCCCTGCAGGTGTGGGCAGCCCCACCCAGGGTTCTAGTTACCCTCCTTCACATCCCCAGTGGTGTGGGCAGGGCACTTCTGGGACAAGCGCAGAATCAAGGAAGGAAAGGACTATCTGGTCACGTGGAAACCTAGCCAGGAGAGATGGGCCTCAAGCACTGCTAGGGGCTCCGTGGAAAAGTTACAGGCCAAGGGGGTTAGGAGTATCCGATGCTTTAAGGCTGCTTTGCTTTGTGTCTGTAAGTTAGGGCCTTGGATGTGGACTCATTGTCCTTAAAAGGAATAAAATTTTTCTGCTGATTAAAAAAAGAAAAAAAAAGAATGCCAATACAATGAAGTTTAAAACCAAGATTCCACACTCTAGGAGAGGGTAGGGCTGCTCAGTCAAGGAAGTGGGCTTCTGTGCAGCCAGCAATTCAACCTCCCCAGGAGAGAGGTCTGAATGGCTCCTGCCAGGTGACCTCTAAGCTCGGGGACTATTGGCCTGATGAGAGTGTCTTTGTTTACCTGGGGCCACACCATATAACCTATCCTAATACAGGGATCCAGGAGGAGGCTTTGGGCCACAGGTGTCAGTTCAACTTCCAAGGGGGCTGAAGACTAAAGGTCAACCACGACTGCAGGACCGAGCCCCACACAGGCTCTGACATGAGGCTCAGGTGAGCTTCCCTGGTTGGCCACATTCCGGGAATACTGTTGGGGAAGGTGGCAGGGTCTTTGACTCCCCCAGAGAGGACCCACGGAAACTCCATGCCTGGGACTCTCCCAGATCCTGCCCCACTCACCTCTTCTCTCTCCATCTGTTTCCTCTCGCTGTGATAAACCATAACCATGGGTATCACAGTTCTCAGTTGTGTCCTGTGAGTCTTTCTATGAAAGGTGAGAGTGGTCTTGGGGACCCCTGAACTTGCAGCTGGTATCAGGAGTGGGGGTGGGCTGGGGAACCCCTTCACCCCACAGCAATGGAGCCAGACAAACCTGGGCTGCAAAGCATGACTCTGCCAGCTGCGTGATGGGGGATCACCACCCCCAAACGGTGCCTCTGCTTGGGGGGTGATGACAAGCTCAGCACAGCCTGTGGGCTGCCCCTCCCGGAGCCTTACCATCATCCTCGTCCCGGGCGCCCGGCGTGGGCACAAACAGGGGCTCCGCCGGCCAGCAGTGCTCTTCTCCCCATTTCAAGGATGACTTTGTGAGGACGTCGTATTTTATTATCTGTGCATCCAAAGAGAAGAAACGTGTGATTGATGGGTTGGAGAGCGTGCTAATTCCCTGGGAACAGGAAGGCACCAGGGCGCCAGAGAGAGGGGAGTGAGCCCCTCGACTGCAGACTGACACTGGCGAAGGTAGACCCCAAAGGACGTCTGCCTCTGGTTGGTGTAACAATAACAACAAAAACAGCTGGCTTCCTCCTTCAATTGTGAGCAGAGGTCTTCCCACTGGCACGTGGCTGACACTACATGCTGAATTCTTTTAGAAATAAAAACCTTGGATTTATCTGATATTTGGCACTGTACTGCAATTTTTATATGTGTTAGATAAACTAATGTATTCAATGCAAACCTTTAAAGTATCATATGATTCCTTTGTTGTTTTAAAAGTGTGAGTCCCTGGCCTCTCAAACTCTAATAGGCCTCTTTCCCCTTAGGGTGTGGGATTAGTGGGGAGTCACTGGGGTGTGTGTATGTGTGTGTGGGAAACTTCTTTTACTTTGTACATTTCTGCACTGCTTGCATTAAAAAAAAAAAAGTTTCCATTTTATTACTGAAGAATGAAGACCTTAATGAAAAGTGTTATCTGTATAGCACTGAGCATAGCACCTGGGAAAGAGGAGGTGTTCACCAAATAGTACTTTAAAACCCCAAATAAATTGTCCAAGTTTCAGCTATACCCTCTCTCCTTGAGACAGTGAGTTCTTTGAGGGCAGGAATTGGGATCCCCTGTTCACGTCCTTTTTCCTCAGTGCTACCACTTAGCAGTGTAGTAAACCTGCATCCAGTAAAGAAATCAATGGTAAACTCCAGCCACCGCCTCTTTCCTAACCGCCAGCCTGTAAGGTGCAGCTCCCTCTCAGGGACAATCCATCATTCCATCATTGCTTCCAGCATATATTGTCCCAACTGACCTCACTCTCTGACCTACCCCTGCGTCCTGACCTCCATCTTCCAATCAAGTTCATGCAGCCAGAGAACCTGGGAACTCAGCTTTGCAGACAGACACAACTGGGGCAGATGCCCTCCCAGGGGACCAGTACCTTGGTTGGGATGGGGCTCCACTGGACTTCAGCAGCAAAGACGTAGCGGTACCACTTCCCGTTGTGAGCATAATTGATCCGAGGCAGCTCTAAGCCTAGAGAGAAATGACCTCACTGACAAAGACCCTTCACTGAGCGCTGGGACCCCCGTCCTTCGTGTCAGTCTGGGTATCCCTTCCACAAAGACGGCTCCCAAGCCAGGATCCTGAAACTTGATTCAGGCCCTGGCCTGGGTCCAAGGTGGTCCTAGGGCAGGAGGAGGGAACCTCTAATAATTACCCCGGCTCCATTAGAAGCTTCAGGAACAAGATAGACCTGGGTTTTTAAGTGTATAAACATCTTTAATTATCCAAGATAGAAATCAAAGAGAATTGCATGATTAAAATCAGAGGCTACTGCAATTTTTAAAATATCTTTAAAAAAAAAAGTACTTGTATATGTGCACACATGTGTGTGGGTGTGAACAGAAACTTCTGAAGCTGTGGAAAGGAGTGTCAATGGGGAATATTTAAATAAATGTGGTGAAATCATATAATAACATTATATAATGTTTACAAAGAAGTTTAATAATATGGGAAAATGTCCACATAATAAGATAAAGTATTAAAGCCTGCTTATAGAATTATCTCCACTATGTTACAAATGAAGAGGAAAATTTAGAAGCATTGCCAGGGTGATAACTTTCTTATAGTCATTTATAGTTTATATTGTCCATAATGTTTCTCATTATGTGAAATGTTCATTACACCTATTACTTTTGTAATCCAAAAAGCTTTAAAATGCTGTCCATTTCCATGCATATATATCTATATACACCTATTGTGTCAAATCAAATTTCTTTCCTTCTTTTCCTTTTTCTTTTTAGTGGAGGTACTGAGGATTGAACCCAGGACCTTGTGCATGCTAAACATGTGCTACCACTGAGCTATACCCACCCTCTCAAATTAAATTTCTAAGTTCAAATACTGAAGTGAAAGTCCCGCTTATGAAATATTCCAGGTAGCTGGAGCCAAGTGCTGCTGAAAATATAATGTTTAAGAAAAGAAGAAGCAGAGATGGAAATACCTGCCATGTGTGAAGGCCTCTTGGAATGGACCCAGGGCACAAATGGTTATTGGGTTCAGTGGGGAGAGAAGGAGGGTGGACCATTGAGATGGGAAGATGTCTGGTCCCACAGACAAATAAACATGAAACTCCCAAGAGACAAGTCAAGCTGAACGTAAGGACCAGGGACCACCTCCACAAGTAAAGCAGAACAGCATGCCCACTGTTGGCCCCAGAGTAGGCCTGAGACTTCCCGTGATGCTCCTGGGCCCCTCAAACCTGGTCTGGAACACCCCTCTCCTCCACCTTGTAAATGACCAGTTATCAGCACTTGGTTAAGTAAAATATATTCATCCCTGTGAATTCCATGTGGCTATTAAACCCACACTCTTGAAGAACCTTCTGGATGTGGGAAAATTCCCGGGCTACATTCATTAAGTGGAAGAAACCATTTCAGAACATTCTAGATGGTATGGTACGCACCTTGTGTAATGGTAAATGCAGAGGTTAAGGGATTTCAAGCCAGGGTAACCTGGGTTCAGATCCTGGCTCTGCTGCCTGACCTTGGGCAAGTTACTGAATTATTCTCAACTCTGCCATCCTCGGCTCTAGAACATGAGCAGTACATGGCAGTGCCTGCCTCTTTGAGACGTTCTAATCCTGGCTACCTTTAGCCAGACCTTCACTGCAGCCAGGCCCTCAATTAAGCCCCTGATATGCGTGAACTCACCTAATGTGACAAGAACAGGACGGGACTGTTGGGAGGAAAGATGGGAAGTCTGGGGACCCCTAAGAGAGGGCCTGGGAAACACCAAGCAGCCCCTACATGATGGAGACGGTGTGGGTGTTTCCAAAGAGCTGTCACGGGTGGAGGGGTTGAGGTATTGCCTACTGTTCTACTTTACAGTGTTGCCCAAGGACGCTGCAATAAGCCAGAAATCCCTTTTCAGAAACAAAAGGACCACAGTATTTTAAGCCTCCATCTGTCCATACGATGTGACAGGTGAGCGGAGGCGGAAGTTGATGCTTTAAGAACTGGGACGAATATGTCATTTACAAAGACTCCTGGAGGCTGGAGCGCCACACAGAACCCGTCACAGGATCCATGGGATGCTGTCTGCAGAAGTGGTTGTTATGGCAGATCTGAGGTCATCCTAGGAGAGTCCCCAGGACGGTCCCTTCCAGGTGCCTGACCCTGGTAGGGGGCAGTGACGCAGGGAGCAGGGCTTCCAGCTTAGAGCCACACCCCACCACTCCCCAGCTGAGTTCAGGGCAGGTCAGTTCACTCTGCATTTAAGTATTGAGCACAGATGGCTCTAAGCCAGCCTTCTGTCACGTTCCAGCGACAACTCTGAGCACAGAAACACAGTCCCCGCCCTCCCTGGCTTCTATTCTAGGGCAGCGGTTCTCAGTCAGGTTGGAGGCTTGCTGCTCCACATCCTCCAAGGCCCAGGGCAGCCCCCAGCACTAAGAAGGGGCCGGTCCCCGGCCTCAGCAGGGCCTGGGTTGAGAAGCCCTGCTCTGGGCGGGGCGACTTCTCTCCTAGGGGGTTTACCTTCTGGGAGTAGCTCTGGCTTTCTGAGGCCCAGTTTTCTCCTCTGTGAAACGGGGCTGATAGCACCTGTTCTGCAGGGCCTTCTCAATGTGCAAGGGTGGAAATCTGCCTGTGCTGGGCCTGCTCAATAAGGCAGCATTTGAAAGGTCAGCCATGTAAATTCCCATCCAATCACTGCCCCAGTGCCTCCCCAGAAGGGGTGTGAAGATAAAGGAAAGAGAACTGTCCCTAGTTGCTTCCCACTGGGCACCCCGAGAGCCTTCCTCTAGGTCCCTCATCTGTTCATGACTCCTCCGAGTTGGAAGGAGGTGCTGCATAAAGAGGCCTCCATCTTCATGACACTCAGTCCCTTCCCTCCCTAAACACAGGAGAGAGGATGCATTTTACCTTCGAGAAGCAACTCCGGCTGGCAGTAGACTTGGTCATCTTTTTCCTTCAGGGCTCTTGCTGTTGTTGATGGCAGTTTGATTAAATTCGAGCCCACTTCTGCATTCTGAAAGAAATGGTTTTCCAGAAAAATAAAAACTTGCTTTATTGTGTACATTAAAAAAAAATGCTTTAGTGTCTGTCCTCCCACTCTGGCCTCACATTAATCACCGGAAGCAGCTGTTACATTATTGGTATTCTCAGTCAAAAAAGAGGATTGTTGCCTGGAAGTGACTCCCCCAAGTTGGCAGAGCTGGTGGGTGGTAGAAGGTGGGGGGGCCCTAAACTCCCGGATCTTTTCTTCTACTCTGGGCTGCCTTATCCCTCGCAAGTGAAATTAATGTACTTAGAAGGTCTTGCTTTTAAAATACTGGATGATTTAAATAAAAGGCTGCATCCGTCATTAAAAACATTATAAACTAACTATACTTCAATAAAAAATATATATATACAAAAAGGTTGTTTTTTATAAAGAGTTCATAATAATGGGAAATACTCATGATGGAATATTGAGTGAAAAAAGAAGCAGAGTAAATTGCATATAGTTTGAGCTCAATCAACCATGTTAAAAAAAAAAAAAGAAATTACATTGAAAATAACCTGGGAGAAATATACCAAACAGTAACAGTGTGGTGTGTGGTGGGGGTATGGGAACTTTAATTTCTTTTTCTATGCTTAATTGTATTTTCAGCATTTGCTCCTATAAAAATGTCTCACTGTTGAAAAGAAAACAAACATACAATAAAAATTACTTGGCAGAAAGATATCTATTAAGGGCATCTCTTGGTCAATCAAACTTTGCCCAGTACCTTGTCATCACCACTGTAAGCAGGAGAGGGATTTATCATAATTCATTATTTATTGAGCATCTACTACTCTCTGTGTCCCCACATACTCGCTGTGGAACTTTGAACAAGTTACTGAGCATCTCTGAAGTTCAGTTTCCCCATCTGTATAACGAGTTAGAGCACAAGCATCGTATAGATAGTATATACATCTCTGAGTTATCACGCAGATTAAATAAAGCAGTGAATGCAGCTGGTTTACAAGAGGGCCTGATTAGCAATAAGTGCTAGGTAAATGTTAGCTGTTGTTGATGTCATTTTATTATTATTATTATTATTGTTATTGTTATTGTTGTTGTTGTTGTTATTATTATTATTATTATTATTACTGTCACTACCACTAGCGATGAGTTCAGGTTAGGCCCTGGAAGGAAATTGGGAACAAGACCACAACTCCCTGCATTCATGGAGTTACAGGGGGGAGAATTATTGTTACACCTGACTTTTCATTTAAACTTTTCTCTACTTTCCAAATTTTCCAAAATGGGCTTTCATAATTAAAAAAAAAAAAAAAACCTACTTGAATAAGAGTAGTTTTTTACTGGAAGAAGGGGAAATTCACTGATCCTAGAAGTTGGCTCTTTGAGATTTGTTTAGTATAATCCCAATTAACAGAAGAGGAAACTGAGACCCAGGAAGGACAGTGGCTTTCCCTTGGTCAGAAGCAGGGCCCAGACTTCTACACTGTGATTCTTCTGCTCAAAAAGCAAAAGCACTGCAGGCAGCAGGCAAGGCAGGTGCAAAGGCCCTGAGGCCGGCCCATTCCTATCCTGAGACAACTCAGTCTGCAGTGTCTCCAAGGCATCTGTCCCAAGCTGTAATTATCTCCTTTATGGAGATACTTCCTTCTTTTATGCTGTCTTCCCTCTGAAGATGGTGACCAGATTTTATCCAGCACATGGCACATAGTCAGCTCCAAGGAAGTAACTGCTGAAGGAATGAGTAAATGCATGAGTCTGTGAGCTTTTCCTTCAATTCTCAAGGGACAGAATATGTGCCTTGTAAGTGGCTGTAAGAATTAGATAAAGGGCATGAGAAAGTTGTTCTGTGCCCAGCACACAGGGTATCTTATAAGCTGAAGCTCTGAATGCCTCCACCTGTGTGTGCAGCCCCATCAACTGTGAGAGGCCCTGCCTGGTGCCCTGCTGGTCATGAGACAGCCACAGGCCTCTTGTGCATGTCCCGGGCTTGATTCTCAGGGAGTTGTTCTAGAGAGATGTCTTCTAGCTGCAGCCTGAAACTGGTCAGACTGGTTGAGGCATAAGCTGTGAATTTTTCCACACACAGCAATAATGAACATGACTTGGCTGCTTTTGGTGGCTAGTGTGCTCAGCTTGGGGGGAAAAATCGCTCTCCAGCCAGAATTCAACAAAATCCTGTGGCCTGGCTTTGAAATCCCTCAACTCTGGAGAACTCCCATGAGAAGTCGTAATCTTGAGAAACACTGGCTTTGGAGTTAGGCACCCCTGGGTGTGAAATCTGACTCTATAGCTTTCGACGTGAACTCGAGCAGACCTCCCTGAGCCTATGTAAACTTGAGCCTGCTTCCTTATTTGCAAAACAGGGGGCAATGGGTAACTTTTCGACAGGTGGCCAGTACAAGCGAGATTGCTTACACCTGCGTCTGAGGAGTGTGGTTGGGATTAAATTAAATAATGGTTATGAAAACACCTGGTCCTGGGCCAGACCCACCATAGTTAGTAACTGGGAGCCAGACAGACATGCATTCAAACCCCAGCTCAGAGACCACGGATGATTCTGTGATGTTGGGCACGTTAGTTTCTTTCTCATCTGTAGTCATGGGGACCATAAATAACTCTGAGGACTGTCACATAGATAAGGTGAGAAGTATGGAAAGCATTTGAGAGTGGGTTTAGAATTCCAGGACTCCTTGGCCTTCTGAGCCAGATTTGAGTGGCAGAAACAGGGTGGGCCTGGGATCCCCACCTAAAACCTTGCCTTCCAACCGCACAGAGGCCCCAGCCAGCCCTGGCCTACCTTGTGGGCTGGAGGCCGGTGCACCAGCAGCACATCCTGCCCTTAAGAGGACAGGCAGGCGCAGCAGGCAGGCTAGGGGCATGTGTGCAGGGAATTCAGGGATCCCAGTTAGCCAGTCATGGTTGGGGTCGGGAGGATGCTGCTCTGGGTGGGCACACTGTGGCCCTGTGAGCTCCTCACCCTGTGGAGAAGCGACATGGCTGGAGAAAGGCCAAATCAGGATCCCCAAAGTACCAAGGCCAGAGCAGGGGCCCCTCTGGGTCTAAGAACAGAAAAGGCACCTAACATAGGACCTGGCACAGAGTGAGTTCTGGAGAAATGGCGGCTTCTCTTATTATTGGGTCTTCATTTTTGCATTTGAGGACAAGATGAAAACCAAATCTACTGAGCCAGGAGTTGAAGCCACCCTTTCTAGGCCCAAGATGCCAGCCCTAGCCCATTCCTGGAGGCAGCACACGGAGCCCTGCCTGACGAGACCATGGCGGCTGGCTGGCACTGTCTGCACCACCCACGTCCCTTGCGGCCTGCCCTGCCCCGCCTTCACCAACCCCCACGCCTGCCTATACAAACAGACCGAGGGTGCCAATGGGCCTGTCCTGCCCTTGACCCCAACTGGCCCAAACACAAGAGAATCTGGGGCAGCTGGGAGGCCCCTGGCTTCTGAACATGCTTCACTAGGGCCCTTTCTATGTGGAAGGCACTCTCTACATGGAAAATATTCCAAAGGCTAAAGGAATACCTTGTGCCCTTTGAGAGACCTTGCTTCACCTTTTTCATTCATTCATGTAAAATATTTAAGGGCTTAGTGAGAACCCTCTCTGTGCTGGACCCTGTGATTGGCACAGGGGATAAACTGCTAATGAGACGCAGAGTCCCGGCCCGCTGGGAGCTTTCACTGGAAGAGGTGACTGAACAAGTTCGCTGCACCTGAGATCAGTGTGAGCCAAGAGCTGCAGGAGCCATCAGAATATACAAACTTGTTGAAGGAGCTGCGACCAGACCAGAAAGATGAACAGCAATTTGCTCCCTGGCTGGGAATTAGAATCCCTCACACCGGGAGGGTGGTGTCTGAGCCACAGCCACCCCTGTACCCCTCCCCGGAGGTTCTGCCTTCACTATGCTGGTCCCAGAGGCCCCAGATGAATCCAACCTGCACAGCTGGGACAGGTGTGAAAGTCTAGCGGGAAGAGAACCGGGTTGCAGGCAGAGGGAAAGCCATGTGCCAAGGCCTCAGAATGAAAGGCATTTGAGAAAGGGCGGCATCGCCCAAGGCCCTTCCCTAATGAGCCTTTGGATGGGGTGGAATTGGAGCCACCGGATCTGGACACATAGGCCGTGTCCGCCTGCTCGACTTTCCCATCTCAACAGGCAGGTGGGGCAACTTGAAAGTGAAGCAAGGAGATGTTTTTAAGGGACAATAAATAGCAATTAAAAAGCGTGGCCAGAGCTGTCCTTCCCAGCACTCACTCTGCCTCGCTGGTTTCAAAGCAGCAGGTGGCTCATGTGGCGCCTTTTTAAAATACACGTGCAAAACTTCTTAGCTTGGCTCCAAGGAAGCAAACCATTTCTGGAGCTGGAGAAAAGGTCATAAAATCTCATGGTGTGTGGGCAGCGGGAGGGAGTGCTCCCTTTTTGTCATCACCCTCAGGCTGAGGTCTCTGTGAGGCAGGGGCCGGGTCTCGGGATTTGCCACCTGTGTGCCCTGTGACACCCTCCTTGCATCCTGGACCCAGGAGACGCTCCAGGGCATTGCACCGTGGGACTCCCCAGAGCAGGGGGCGCAGGGGCCCAGGCTCAGACGATGATTTTGTGGGACATGGCTGTTCACTCAATAGCCCTGAATCACAGGGGAAGAAAGTTAATCCCCTGTTCTCTTCCAATCATTCTCACTGGGTCAAGGAGAGTCTCAGGTGCCACTATGTCTTTAACACCTAATGCTTTTTCAATGTTCTCTTGACCAGAGAGACCAGGTCTTGGCAAGAGCAACAGCATCAGACAAGAGGTTAAGACCTGTGCTTTATCTCCAAGGCTTCAAGCTCACACACTCTGCTGGCTTCACATGAGGTTGTGATTTGTTTGCTTTCAAATGACTTAAGGAAAGAGTGAGTTAATTTACAAGAAAACAAGATTTTGTAAATGTTAGAGGTGATAGGAAATAGGGTGAAAATCAAGACAGAGACACACAGATGACTGTGGATGAGGCAATGCTGGAGAGAGGGAGAAGGGCTCAACTCTGGAGCTGGACAAAGTTGGGTTCAAATGCAGGTCCCTGGCCTGCTGGTTGGGAGGTACCTGAACTCCTGAATCAAGGAGCTGGGAGAGTGGTCCCGAGAGAGGTTAGGGTGACCCGTCTGGGGTTATTCCCAGGAGTTAGGACTGCTGGGGAGATCAGCAGAGTTATACCCTTTACCAGCTACAAGGATAGGTTTAAAGCAAATCTTGGCTCTGCCATTGGGCCGTTTGACCATGGGCACATTCCTTAACCTCTCTGAGCCTCAGTTTCTTCATCTATAAAAGGAGGCTGACCTGAGGATCTCTCCCATAGGTTGTTTTGCTCATTAAATGAGGTAAGGAAAGTAAAATGCTTAGCGAAGTACCTGGCATGTGAGAGAATTCCGTAAAGATGAGCCATCAAAACTGAATTGAATTGAATTCGGTTTCGTTTAAATTAATTAAGTCATGAAGTCAGTGAGTTCTGGAGCCAGAAGCCTCTGTAGCCTCCAAAACCATGCCCAGAGCCTTGGCAGCATCACCCTAATTGAGGGTAATGTCTGGCCTAGTGGTCGTTTTTCACTTAAGAACCAGGTTGTTCAACATCCAGGAACTGGGGAAGCAAGTGGTGATGAATCCCCACCACGGACTGCCAGGAATATGTTTAAAATGATGTCACAGAAGAGTATTTAATGCCATGGAGCGATGTTTAGATATACAAATAGGTAGAAAGAGCAGTACACACAATAGTACGTACCTATTCAGCCACGAAAAAAAATGAGGTATTGATACTCGCTACAACACTGATGAACTCTGAAAACATGCTAAGAGAAAGAAGCCAGCCACAAAAGAGTGCATCTTGTATGATTCCACTTGCATGAAAAGTTTAGAAAGGGCAAATCCTCAGAGACAGAAAGTAGATCAGTGGTTCCCTGGGACTGGGGGATGAAGGGGTTGGTGGGGGACTGATGGCTAAAGGGTACAAGGTTTCTTTTGGGGGAAAGGAAAATGTTTTAAAATCAATTGTGCTGATGGTTGTACAATTCTGTGAATGAATACACTAAGCCACTGAATTACACTCTTTGAGTGAAAATGGGTGAATAGTATGGTATGTGAATTATATTTCATTAAAGTTATGAAAAATTATGTACTGTATGATTTTCTCCTCTAAAATTAGGAAATACATATTTATATATATTTATTATATGTTATATAGTTCTTAATTTTAGAGAAAAAATCACATGGTACATGATTTTTAATGGCTTTGGGACATACTGATATGCATATACTATATACTTATATATCAATATATTAATGTGTATGTATGTCTTTCTGTCTGTCTACCTACCTATCTATGGACAGAGAGAGACTTGGGAAGCAACACAAACATATCCACAATGGGTTTATGGTGATTTTTTCCCCTTTTTACTTAATCTATACTTTCTAAAGTTTCTACCATGAATATGCACGCCATTTGGAAAAATAATAAAAGCGCTTTCTGTCTTTCTTTAAGAACAGCTCATTTTGGATTTCAATGTCAATGAAATTAGGGCCAAAGTCACTTCCTATGTGGGTTTACGTCTCCCAGGACTTGAGCCGTTACCTTGTCCACGTGGAGGGGCACTGCGAACCTCTTGAGGGTGGGGACGGAGGTGAGCCTGGAGTTATCCTTGAAGTTCTGGTTCAGGTTGGCCAAGTAGAAGAGCTGGTAAAGGCTGCTGTCCCCGTAGGCGATGACGTCAAACAGAAGGCAGCCGTCCTCTTCGTAGGCATTGACGTGATGAAAGATCACCATGGGGTCCATGTAAAACTTGGTCAGCATGGGCTTCCTGGTCCTCTGGTCAATGATGTGAATGTAAGTCTGAAAGGAGATACACACCAGCTGTCCCTCGGCCGGCCGTGCGCCACGGTATCACATCGGGTAGGGGACAAGACCCAGCCCCGCGGTCCATTTGCTCATGACCCTGGAGTGTCCCCTCCCCTTTCAGCCTCTCTGTCTCACCTCCAGGGTGCTGGCCACTCAGGAGCACGGAGGGAGGAGGGGAGCTCTGCAGGTGGGACCTCTGCCTCGCCAGCAGGACAGTGTCTGGGGGAGGCCCCCGAGAGTGCACTTCTCCCCCACCTCCACTTGACTGTGACTCCAGGGGGCAGCGACCAGCCAGCTCCCTGGCAATGGCCAAAGTGGGGAGAACCAGTCGGGTACGAGCCCTCAAACCTCCTCAGGTTGCCTCCACAGCCAGGGCACCTGAAACCGCTCCTGGGTCCCCTCTCCTGACCTTTGGCCGCTGCCTGAGTTTTCAGGTTTGCTGAGATGCCGTTTCCCCAGTAAGCCGGCTGCCCTGGAGGGCTGCAGTGCTGAGTGACCGGTCAGTCAAGGAGCCCATGTGGGTGCTGGCTCATTAGGCCTCTGCACACACCTCTGGGTGTCACAGCTGGTATCACTCAGGGTGGCAATTAGCCATATCTGCAGCCCAGTTGCCTAATCCAAGGGGGAAGGGGTGTTTTCTTGTTTTTGGCAGCTCTGGCCCAACCATCCTCCTCCTGAAAGGAGGGAGGGGCCACTCCAGGCTGTCCTTTCCCCACTTCCTCTGGCTTCTTGCCTCTTCCTCCCTTTTTGAGGCTTTCCTTTCCCATAAACCTAGTCCTGGATCAGCCTCAGGGATGGTGGTTTCCAAAGTCCTTCCTCGGGCTCTCTGCCCTGCTCTGCCCTGGGGGGGCTCTCCCCTCACTGTGGGACTCTCCAGGACCAGGGGCTGCAGACTGGAGACCCTGATGCACCTGCCAGCGGGACGACCCTGGTTCTGCAGCACAAGCCCACTTCAGCTGGCTGCCTGCTGGCCCCGTGCCCAGCTGTTCACCCCACAAATATATGTAGAGGGCCTACAGCATGTCACACAATTTGGGGGCAGCTGGAGAGACAAATAAAACCAAGCCCTGACTTTTATGGAGTTCATTTTGCAGTGGGGCTGAGGCCAACTGTCAGTAATCAAATATACATGTCAAGTATGACTGATGAGCAAAACTGAGAAAATGAAGGTAGGGGGAGGAAGAGTCCGTGATAGGAGGACCTCAGGGATGGGGGGCGTAGAGCGAGACCTAGATTAACTGAGGGAGGAAGCCATCTGGGGAAGAAC
Source organism: Camelus ferus (assembly GCF_009834535.1). NCBI lineage: Eukaryota > Metazoa > Chordata > Mammalia > Artiodactyla > Camelidae > Camelus > Camelus ferus. Next base: position 54,332,846 of record NC_045704.1, on the reverse strand, counting down.
AGGATAGAAAATGCAAAGGCCCTGAGGCAGCAACATGTTTGACTGGTTTGATACCGGAGGCGGCTGCCTGAGCAGGGATGAAGGATGAGGGCATGTGGGCCTTCACAGGCTGGTGAGTGAAGCCTTTGGATCTTATTCTGAGGAAGATGGGAAATCACAAAAGGGTTCTGAGCAGAGGAGGGACCTCACCTAACCCCTTTGTTTCCTTGAACACTTCACTCTCCTCCCTGAGAAGAAAGGCCTCAAAGAGGTGGCCAGACTCAAACAGGACATATATTTGTGTGCATGAAGATGCACACTTGGTGCACAGAAAGAGAAGGGTGTCAGATGGATGGTTGTGGTGCCCTTTGGAGAGGGGGCTGGGTGGGGAGGGGGGAGTGGGGACAGGGAGGTGGGAAGGGGACCTGCTAGGGTACGTTCTACACTTGTGTGCTATTTGAATAGATGACAGTGAGAATTTCTTGATTACTTTTCACAAATGAGAACAGCAAAAAAATACATACATACACATATACATGAACACATATATTGATATACACGTGTATACACACAGATAACACATACACAGGAAGATCCGTATGTGCACATACTTGCACACGTCCATGCATGCATACATACGCTTGGAGCACTCCACTCAGGTTTCCCCAAAGTGAAGATGTTTCTGTTACACCATCCAGTGGGACACTCTATCACTAATGTGATGTCTAAATAATCTACAGCACCCTCTCCCTGGCTCCTGACAGTGACTGCAGGGAGGCTGAAAGGGCCTTGGCGATGGACGGTGGAGGCTGGAGGAACCCAGGCATCAATCAGGCCTGAGCAGCAGTCCCGTCATTGTTGAGGAGTGGGGACCGCCTCAGCTGGTGTCCCTAAGCTCTTCTCGGGATAGTCTGATCTATTGACCTATGCACGTGGGGTCATAAAGGCCCGGCCCCTTGCCCTAACTTGAGACCACTCTGAAGGATCATCCCGGCTTCAGAACTCTCTGGAAGGTTGGCTGATGCCTCTGGGGAGACTGCATGGTAGCTCACTGCCTCCCTCCATAAGCCGCCTCCTGCCTGCTGACCTCCACCCTCCACTCTGACCATCCTCCTGCGGGGACAGGGGGTTGCAGCCCGGCCTTACCTTGTCCTCCCCATGGAAAGCCAGGCAGGAAGCCCAGCTTACTCCCCGGATGTAGGCAGTTGCCATCTTGAGGATATCCATCCTGAAAGGCTGCTCGAGGAAGATGATGTAGTTCTCTGTGATTCCGAAGCTGTGGTAATAGCTCGGGGAGAGGAGGGAGCGGGCGGTGATGGAGCAGAACACCTCCGTGTGCTTCAGGGGCTTCTGGCCCTTCTTCCCAGCCCCTGAAGAGAAGCGAGCCTCAGGAACAGTGCAGGACCGGAACAGCAAGGCCACCGTCTCCTGCAGCCGAGCCCTCAAACCCACCCGGCCGCTGAGAAGACAAGCAAATGGGTGCAAGGACTGCTGCCTAGCCCACCCAGGGACAGGGCCCTTCCCACGCAGGCCCACTCCTGTGAAATCTGGTTCGGCGTCCGAATCCATCGTATCACCGGGCCTCTGGGCCTCGGGACCACTAGGTCTCTGGGCCAGGCATCTGCCACTCTGGCCTGGAGCTAACCTAGCTTCTGCCTGCTTTTATAAAAAACGTTGATCTGGAACATGGCCACACTGCCTCCTTCCTGCAGGGCCCATGACTGCTTTGCTTTTGAGATTCAGAGTTGAGCAGATGAAACACAGACAATACAGCCAGCAAAACCTCAAATATTTATTCTGGGGCCCTTTATAGAAGATGTTTGCCAACCCCTGCTTGGAGCAATGCTCCTTAAACTTTCCCATGTACAGATTATCTGGAGGTCATGACAAAATGTGGAGTCTGACTCAGCCTGTGGGGCTGAGGCCTGAGGCTCTGCATTTCCGTCCAGCTCCTGGGTGACAGGCCAGCTTCCCAGGCTTAAGCTTTGATACTTTGCTGAGAACCATCATGTGACACGTATTTCACAGGGTTTCCACGAGTTTCTCTTGGCACTGCCTGTTCTGAAATACCTGGAAATGGGCCTAAGTGCCTATGGTGACAGTCAAGGTTGGCTGTACCATTCCCATTTTACAGACGGGAAACTAAGGCTTGGTGGGACGGTCCATCATTATGGCCAAAAGCACAGGGTGAAGCCAAGACGACACAGCCCCTGAGCCTGGCTATCTCCTCTGTCATTAGGAGTTCTCCCCCTCAGAGGCAAGGGACAGACTGAAGGAAATACCGCAGGAGTCCAAGTACCTTGCCCAGCGCCCTAACAGGAAGGTGCTGAGGACTGTTCAGCTTTCTTATTCCCCTGCAAGTATGAGTCATCTGCTGGCCAAAAGGCCTCCCCACCCAGGCCCGGGGCTGGGTTATAATGAGTTACCTGCAAGCGTCCCCACCTTTCTTGTGGCCACCTGCACACCCTGTAAACAGCTGGCTGGTGGGAGGGATGCTGCGGGGTTGTGGAGTAGTTCTTTTCCTCACAAAACAAATGGAACACAAAGCAAACTGAAAGGAAGGGCACCCCGGCCTGGGAGGCAGGAGACAGATGTGAACCCCAGCGAAGCCACCAGCCTGGAGCAGGTGTGTGGAAGGTACCTGCTTCCTGATGTTGTGGCTCCTGTGAGCTGTGTGACCAGGCACGTCACCTGATCCCCCTGGGGCTCCTGGTCCTCCTCTGTAACATGAGGTGGCAAACTCAGATGCCTGGACCACCCCCATCTCTGACATTCTAGGATTCTGAGCCAGACCCTATGTCCCTTTATTGGCTTAATTAATGGGAGTTCCATTTAATAAGAATACTCTTTGTACCCTGACCTTTGGGGCTCGCATTGGCCAGCAGAGCCTGGAACTTCTCGGGAGGCTCTATAGGACTGTCGGGGAGAGGGGCCAGCAGGGATCACAGATGGAAACCCATCTTCTTAGACCAGAAGGTCTGGCCAAGCACCTTTGTCATTATGCACTGTCTCCTGAGCCCTGAGCAGTCAACCTCGGAGGCCTGGTCTCCTGGGTGTGGTTCCCAAGAGGGTCCTGGACAAATAATGGCTAGGAGCCCCACCCTCCTCCCCCTCAGGAACATGCAATCACAATCATCCTGGGCTCTGGGCCAGGTTTCCGGCCCTAAATGGAGGAGGTCCAGAAGGCCCGGAGAACAGGGTGGGGATCTGGAGTGGATCCCAGCAGGGCTGAGCTCCCTGAACAGCCCTGGGAGCCCGGCTTCAGGGACTGGGATGAAAGCGGGCAGCATAGCCCTGGCATATGAAGGTTTGTCAGAGAACTGAAAAATGAATGAATGAAAGGAAGGATGGATGGATAGGTGGATGGGTAGGTGGAAGGATGGATGGATGGACGATGAACAGATTAATGAATGGACTGATAGGTAGATGATTAAGGAAAAATGGGTAAATTAATGCATTAATGAACAGAAATCTAAAGAGAAGGAGGTTGGAATAGTAAAGTGATTCATGTTTTCCAAAAGGAAGCCCAGTGTCATCTCTTTTCTCCCAAGAAAGAAAAGTGAGTTCATGGTCCTCTGAATCATCTATGAAGGCCAGTGTCAGGTTGAGTTTTATGTTACTGACCAAAATCAGAACTCTTCCAAAGGAGCTGCCCTTGGTGTTTGGGCTTTACTAACAGAACGACCCATTTGGTACCCCAGAGTGACCCACCTGGTACCGTGGCAGGGATCTTAAAGATCACATATTTCGTCTTCCCCTTGTCCACGATGGAGGTGCCTATGTTGAGAACATTTCCAGCTGCGTCATAATGAGGATGCGACGTTGCCAGATTTACAGCCACGTATTTACGATAATCAACCTGCAAAATGTGACAGCCACCTGGTTTTAAAAGGGGAAGAGGGTGAAATCCTGTGAAATGCTGGCTGATTCCAGGTTCTGAGAGATGATGGTTATTTCTGCACATCTCCTGATTGGAAAATAAGGCTGACATCACCTTTAGAGAAGATGTTTCCTCGTGACCTGATATAACCTTACGGGGCCTCTCACGGCAAATAGGTCACAGGGGACTTGGACAGGTATGTGTGTTTTCTGTGACAGCTGTTCCTATCCTGCTGCCTAGCCCCGCTGGAGTCCTCAGCGTGGAAACCGGATGCCTCACTGCAGAGAGCTCCAAGCAACAATTAGGGAAGAGAGGCAGCCTTAGGGCTGATCTTGGCCACTTCTCTGTGTCATTCTGGTGAAGTCATTTAAATTTTCCCCTTTCGTGTTCCACAGTGGCTTCTCTCATAGGGTTATTCTGGGAACGGAGAGATTACAAAGGCATTTGGTCAAAAGGAAACTTGACTAATGAGCTCAGTGATGACCTCCACTCCGAACAGGCCACAACCTTAGAACAACGGGGTGGCCGAGCAACCGTCTGCTCTTTGTCCCCCAGAATAGCACAACCTCTGGCCAAAAGTCAGGCGATGCCTGTTCTCTCCTAGTATTTCCTCTCTGCAGCTCTGTGGAAAGCGTACATCAGTTGGACCTATGCCACCTCGCTTAGAAGGAGCTGAACGTAATTTCACAGCTAAGAAAAGCACTCCCTCTAACAGAGTGTTAAAATGCACTGCACAGACATCGAGGCTTTGAACAGCCAGCTGGAGAAAACTGAAAGTGGGTCTATTGATCTTCATGAAAATGTTGACTTCATTCTGCCCAGAAAAGGTAGCTGCTTGGGCATTGATTTTTGTACCCTTGCTGTCTGCCTAATGTCTCCTTCTTCAGGTCAATACAAGGGTGGGCTGCTGTGAGTCCCGGGCCATCCAGCCCAGTTATTCGTCATAGTTCCACTGAGCTACGGACACTGTTAGTGACTGAATTAAGTCTTCCAACAAGAGGTTGTAGTCCTAACCCTCATACCTATTTTAAGAAATAGGGTCTGTGTAAAAGTAATCAAGTTAAAACGAGGTCATCCTGGTTTAGGGTGAGTCATCATGCAATGATCTGTATCTTTGCAAGAGATTGGAGTGAGACACCTATAAACCAACGAGCAACCAGGCAGAAACTGGAAGAGGCAGGGAAGGACCTTCCTTAGAAACTTGAGAGAGAGAACATGGCCCTGCTGACACCATGGTTTCAGACTTCCAGCCTCCAGAACTGTGAGGGGATACATTTCTGCTGTTTTAAGCCACCTAGTTTGTGTCACTTTGTTACGGGAGTCCTAGGAATGAATGCAAACGTGAAGATGAAAAGACACAGTCCCTGCCATAAGGAAGCCTAGAATCTAGTGCTAAGTGCTGAGTAGGCGGAGCCCAAGACCCAAGGGCATCAGAGGAGTGTTCCTCCGAGAGTTCCTGCAGGCTTCCTGGCCTCACCGAGAGGGTCCCTTTTGAAAGCCAGGAAGCGAGGCTGGTTGTAGATTTGCTGATACCTTCTCCAGGGTTTCCAGGGTCTGTGGGTTGATTTTCCTGATGTAGTTGGTCTCTGTGGTCGCATAGAAGTCTTCTCCGCACCTCATGATGTTGATCAGGCAGTTGTCTGTGAAGTCAGGGATGGTGTGGGACAGGTAGGAGAAAGCCCTGTTGGGGAGAGCAAATCAGTGGGGCCAAGGGCTGTGTCCCCCCAGCTGGGAAGTTCTCGAGATGGTTTTAGTTTTCCTACCACTTAAAACACCCTACTTCCGTGAAGGGAAGAAAAAGTACCGGGTCCCAGTGGGTCACTTGAGAACTTCAGAGGACTCAGATAACCAGGCCACCCAAAGATACCACCACACTGAATCGGCTAAGAAGGCAGTCAGCTGGGACACGATGGCTGCCAGATGAGCCCTCCTGGGATCCCCAAATCCAGAGGTCTCACACCAGAGCCATGAAGAGCTGGTGAGTTGTTCTGAAGTATTTTAACAAGCTATACAGAAACCATACACGTGCCCATAGTGGCCCCCCAATAACTAGCAAAACAGCTAATCTCTGCTTTGGACAGGAATATGAGTCCACCCTGGTTACTTCGAACATGTCCAGGAAATTAGTTAGCTAGTTTTTTTTTTTTTTAAAGGAAAGCAAACTAATTATGAGTTAAGAACTGATCATTTGTTTAGAAGGCTAGCTCATAGGAGGAAGGCAAGCTCACAAGAGGAACGCAAGTCCTGGATCCATGTACTGGTTAGTGTTCCCCCTACTGGCAAACAGTGTAATAGCAAGGATGCCCCACAGACTGTGGTTTTAAATTCCTTCCCTCCCGCTCCTTCTTGGCTCTACCCCCATTTGCAAATAGAAGTTCCCTACTTGCTGTGTGCCAGCCCAAGCACTGGATACTGGGACTGGAGAGATGATGTCAGCTCTGGAAAAGCAGAAGCAATCTTCCCTCTCTGGGCAGTCTACCCCTAAGACATTTCACAACCCTTCTACGTCTCAAGAGTACCTCAAAGGAGATACTGACTGCTAGCGTCCTTCCCTGGCCAACAATTTAATGGCTGCAAACGTAATACGTTCATAACCCAGATGATTTTAAATGTCTACAACGGAAACTCTTCCCCTACCCTTTCCCTCATTTGTCAGTTCCCCACCTCCTTTATACATCCTTCCAGGGTTGCTGCACATGCAAGTAAAAATAAATCTAGATTTCCTCCTGCCTTCTTACACAGATCAGAGTATATTATATGCTCTTTGTACACTTTGCTTTTTTTTCCCCTCCCACTTAGCAGTGTAGCTTGGAAATCTGTCATTCGGTCCAGAGAGAGCATCCTCATTCCTTTTTATATCTGCCTGGTGTTTTCTTGTACGGTGTTGCTGTGATTTATTTAACCACTCCCCTGTTGATGAACATTAGAGTTGTTTTCTGTTCCTCATTAAAACAAATAATTCAGCCACGAATAACCCTATAAGTTTGTCCTTTCACACACAAGCCAAGTATATCTCTGAACTGAAGGGAACGTGCATTTGTAATTTTGATAGTTAATTTCAAAATGCTCTCCTGCCAGCCTTGTGTCAGAATACCTAATCATCTATCAGATACTCTTTGCCTCTCTTGCTATCAGTGATTAAGAATCTTGTAGCAAATGTGGTCAAAGGCCAGTCATGGGACATTTTACATCTACCCTAAAGACAACCATTGGAGAAGCAAACATGGATTGTTTTGACCATCCAGGATATCGGAAAGCAGGACCAGACTCAAAATGGACGATTACTTGGAAAATATGTTTTTGCAGGGGTCCGGATAGGCCATTGTCCCAAATTCTGACACCACAATTCTGTTGGCTTCAACGTTAGAGTTGTAAGTATCGCTTCTCAGGTATTTGCTCCTGTAATAGACTTCACCTGAAAGAGAAGAAGCAGACTCGTCCCAGAGTGATATCTTTACAGGGCTCTGAAGCTCATTTCAGCCACTCTAGGGATTTGACCAGGGGTGGGGGAATGGGGGATTGATGAGGGGCACTAGGATAGTCCCTCAGACATGTGTGCCGGATACAACAAGCACTTGGCGTGAACTCTCACACACACTTTGGCAAGGCTGAGTGAAACTCTCAACAACAAGGCAAGGTAGGTATTCCCATTCTCAGCTCCGTCCTGCGTGAGGGAACTGAGGCTCAGAAACGTTGCATCGCCTAGTCCGGCATCACCCAGAGAGGTGCTGACCCAGGCCATCGACCATCCCTTCCACCGCGTTGGTATCCCTCCAGGTAAGGTCCAGATTTGGAGGACTGGTCCAGAAGGCCCTGTATTTGGGCTGGGTTCCCCCAGGGCCCTATTCAGTTCTGGGAGCCCTTTGTCGACAATTCATCCTCTGTAGTAACATTCGCTATCTACTGCAAACAGGGGGCACTCTTACAACCAATTCTGCACACAGTAGGGGGTCAGTATACATGTTGATGTGTAATTCATCTTGACACTGGAGAGAATCTGGCTTATTCCAGAAAAGCATGCACTCTTGACTAGTCGGTCAAGACCAACCTGAAAACATACCAGATGGTTCTAGACCTATATTAATTTCCTGTGGCTGCTGTAAAAAATTATCATAAATGTAGTGGCTTAAAACAATGCAAATTTATCATACCGTTTTGGAAGACACTGTCTGAAATGGATTTTACAGGGCAAAAATCAAAGTGTCAACAGGGCTAGTTCCTCCTGGAGGCTCTAGGGGAGAATCTGTTCCTTGCTTTGCTAGCTTCTAGAAGCTGCCTGTATTCCTTGGCTCTTGGCTGCATCACTCTGACCTCTGATTCCATTGTCACAGCTTTTCTAACTCTGACCCTCCTGCCTTCCTCTTTCTCTTATGATAACCCTTGTGGTGACACTGAGCCCACCCTAATCATCCAGGACAATCTCCTCATCTCAAAGTCCTAAACTTAATCACATCTGCAAAGACTCTTTTAACATGCAGAGTAACATGTAATACACTCACAGGTCCCTTCTGGGGAGAGAAGGGGGAAGGAAGAGGAGAGAGGACAAAAGGGAGAGGGAAGAAGGGAGAGAGAAGGAGAGAAAGAGGTAAATGGAGAGAGAGATACATATGCCCTCGCTAGCTGGATGTGGGTGGGTCAGGAGAGACTTCATGGAGGAGGTGAACTGAACTACTTCAAGGATGAGTAGAATTGAACCACAACAGATGGGGGAGGCGGAGCTAACATATGCTTTCAGTGTTGGTACAATTATAATGTGCAAAAGAGTTGGGCCCAGGACAAACTGACATTTCATTCCCATAAAAAAGAGATCAGAGAAATACCCACCGTATATCCACTGGCACAATGATGGGCTTCAGGGAGAGTAAGCATCCCAAGAAATTCTTGCTCAGGGCCTTTTTATATTTTCAGGAAAGAAAATGGAACTAAGTGATAATATTTATTGAGCATGTGTGTGCTAAACACTGTGAGGGCACTTTATATGTATTATCTGTTTAATCTTCTAAACATTGGAAGTGTAGAGAAGATTCTAATTAGAAATGTGTTCTTTAGGGGAAAAAAAGCAACTTAATGTCATTTGCTAATTAGCAGCTAAATAAAACAAAATATAAACAATGCCTGAAGGTTTCAAATTTCTTACAAAATGAAATGCAAAGGGCTTGGGCACTCATGACCCTGCAGTTTCCCAGCTAGTTCACTGAGGCACGGAGAGGTTAAGTACCTTGCCTTAAGCCACACAGCTAGTGAATAGTAGACTGGATTTCGACAGCTAGAAGTCGGAAGATCCTGACACAGTGAACACATCATGGACCATTCTGCCTGATCCTTGTTATTAAAAATATATCTGTAGAAGTGTGCTGCCGTAATGGTACAGTTTGATGGAATTTCACAAACTAAACCTACCCCAATAAACTACTTCCCGATCAAGAAACAGAACATGAGCAGCCTCTGGGAAGCCCCTCGTACCTCATCCGTCACTGCCCCCCAACCCTACCCCCTGCAGGGGAACCACCTGACTTCTAACAGCCTCGATTCATTTTGCCCTCAGGATCATTTTCACCCCCATGTCCAAAGGAGGTGAGGGTAATAACTCCAGCCTGTGCACTTAAGTAGCAACAATAACAATAATACCAACACTCATCACAATAAAATTGGAAGAGACCATGAAAGAACTTCCATTGCTTTCTCGAGTCTTCAGGAGGTAAACTGTGTGTCCCAGAGGGATAGGTAATCACCTATCCTCTTGGCAAACATCTTTTCAGGGGAGCTACTATACATAAGTACCTCTGAGATATTTGGTAGGGGGACCTCTGTTCCTGGGGCAGCAGGAATGGTTAGGAGCAGGAGCTTTGGAGTTAACTGGGCCCTGGGTTCATGCATTTCATCAGTATTTATTAAACACCTGGAGGAGCCAGGATGTGAGTATATCATGGTGAGCAGGACAGGCCAGATCTCCACCCCAAGGAGATTCAAGTCTCCACGTGGCTATGGGTCCTTGCTCTGTCATCTGGTAAGCCATACACCTGACCTGGTGTCAGAGGCCAGCCTCAGTCTCCTCTGCTCTGACATGAGGATCAAGATACTTTCCTCACAGAGCTGCTGTGACATTTAAGGGCTGGAAAGCACTTAGCACATAGTAGGTGCTCAATAAAAAGCAACATATGCTTTTGAGATACAGCAGGTAGAACGGGCAAGGCTCTGGCTCTGGGCAAGTCCCAGTCTAAGCCGTGTGACCTAGGGTGAGTCCCTGTATCTCACCAAACCTCCATTTCCTCAACTCGAAGTTGGGGATCACAGAGTTCTCCCCAACTAGGGTTGGCAGTTTTAAATGTGATGGGATGACAGAAGGAGTTTGGCCCACTGGTGCTCAGCATGCACTTGATAAGTGACGGTTGCAAGAATTCTGGATTCGCCAGAGTCTTGGAGGCAGGAAGACTCACCTGGGGGTTGGTGAGGCCAACACAATGGTCTTTAGCCACGTGCTACACAGACCCTGCTTTGGGGCCACCCTGGTCTCCCCTTGAGCCAGCCAGCCCTCCTCTGATCAGTCTCTCTGAGGTGGCCACCCACAGGCACTGGCTGAGGTGCTTTGCTAAAAATGCTGAATTCTGTTCACGTGAAATGTAAGCACCCAGACCAGGGTGGTTGTCGACAGGGGCCCATTTCCTACAAACAACCAGCCCCAGAACAGGGAGCACTCAGGGGGCCTTGGGGAAATGTGTCTCTGGAATTGCTCAAGGCTGACACTCACACTGAGGTTGAGATTAAACAAGCCACAGAACAATCCCCAGCACCGCTGCCCCTACCCTCCCCTCCTGCTCTCTGGAGCCCAATCAGCCACATTCCTTCTAAAGAGACACAAGTAAACAAACGTGTCCATCTGGGATCTTCCAGAACTGGGTCCAGCGTGATGGTCTGGTGGGGGTGGTTTGGTTATTTTAAAAATAAAATTAATTTTTTAATTAAAATTTTTCTAAAAAGCAAACTTTCCAGAAGGCTGCCATGGAGCTATAACAACTGAAAAAAAAATAGTCAGCTTTGGAAAGGCTACATTCTCAAAAGCTCTTTTTGCCTCTACATCTCTGCGACCCTGGCTCTTGGAACCCACACATTGGAATCCTCACGGGACAACGACTTTGCTCTTATTGGAAAGCTATCAGACCTATTGCTGAGGGAGAACTGGATCGACTCACTGCCATACCTGCTTTACAAAAACTTTTAATTTTGAAAGAATTTTAGACTTAACAGAAAACAGTGCTCCTATATACCCTTCTCCTGGCTTCCCCATCTCCACTGTGCCTTTTTTTATTCAAATCTTTGTTAGTTTTTTAAGAATTATGCTCTGCTGGCCTTTGCTTAATGTCACAAACCATATTCTGTCTTTTGCTTTCCTACTCCAGGCCTTTCTTCCTTGTCTGGCACTAATTTCCATTCTCCATGCTGGTAGTACCCTAGATCCTCCTGGTGCTTTTAAAAGATCCCAGAGGCCTGAGCCCCACGCCCTCAGGGTGCTCGAAGTCATCTGGGAAACACAGCTGCTCTATTCCTACCCTTCAGGATGATGATTCACTTGAGCCCTGGGTGGGGTCTCAGGATTCACAGCTTAAACTAGCATCCCTGGGGGACTCTGATGCAGGAGGCCCACAAACCACCTTTTGAGAAATGCTGGCTTTGTGTTACCTACAAATCAGAGAACCCTGATTACTCTGTCCTGTCCTCTTGAACTATGTATAGTAATATTTAACATTTTTGGTTTATATTTCCACAGTGAGACACCGGGGAGCCATTGAGAGTTCTAGAGGAGAGAAGTGATGAGGCCAGACTGTGCTACATGGACACTGGCAATCTGGCTGCCTGGAGAGGACTGGGCTGGAGAGCTGGGGAGAGATGGTAGCTGGCAGGAGTGGGGAACGGTGACAGAATTGCATAATAGTGAGGACTTAGGATTCTGCCTTTAAAGAGCATGGGGGTGGAGCAGGGGAGGGTATAGCTCAGTGGTAAGAGTTCATGCTTAGCATGCAAAGGTCCTGGGTTCAATTCCCAGTACCTCTATTACAATAAAAAACAAACAATTACTTCCTTTCCAAAAGATAAAAAATTAATAAATTAAAATTTATATGAAAAAAGAGCATCAGGTTTATATCTGACTACCACCATGTCTTGGCTAGGTACATTCGGGCAAGTTCTTTGGCCTCTCTGGGCCTTAGACGCCCACCTGTAAAACGAGACAGTGACAGTGCCACCTTCCTCAGGAGCTGTAGTGAGGGCTGAGGTGCGGCTGGGCGTGAAGCACAGGCCAGGCGCCAGCAAGCACTTCCGGCAGTGAGTACTGAAGACACAGACCAGGAACCCTGCCTCCTTCTACCAGAACATCGTCACCTTGTTCATGCCATGTCAGCTCCATGGAGCTCCCGAGTGCCTCCTGGGCCTGGCCTCCTGCTAAGTGATGCAGACACAACAATGTCAATAGGGACCCTGCACCCTGGGGCCTCTACCTAGGCCGGAGAGTGGTGCCTGATCTTCACAAAGCCGAGTGGGCACACGCCCTCATTCATGTCCAAGTTCAGGAGCAGGACAGGCAGGGGAAGGCGAGTAATTGGCTACACTCCCTGGGCCTCCCATTTTCCAGACGGTTCCAGATTATGAATGGAACTGAGTCTTTCATGCTGCTTTCTCATATCTATTTATTACTTTCTGTGTATTATGGTGTTTTCACATCTTTAAGAATCTTTGGCTGGGGAGAGACTCTCCCTCCCTGTACCACGCAATTCTTAGAGGTGGCAAAGGACCCAGCATGTCTTTAATAGGCAAACTAACCAATCCAGAGCCTTCCCTCCTCCATCCTGTCTGTAGTCCCCAGGGGGCAATATCTCTCTGCTTTAATCATCCCAGGGCCAAGCACTGGGCAATGAGGGACCATCCCCATTGCCCAAAGCCCACCAAAATCATTCCAACTAGCCAGGCTTAGGCTGTCCACCCTGCCCTGTCTTGCGCTCAGAAACCCCAATAAAGGCCGCAGTCTAAGAGTTCACTCCCTCCTGTCTTCTGCCTCCAGACCACCCTGGTATCTTTCCCACGTGGCCTGCGTGCCCCACCTCCTGTCTCCAGCACCTGTGGGTGTAATGACCTTCATTTCCCCAGCCTCTCTGTGCCTCCTCTTGTGCTTACACCTGACTCACCATCCCATAAAAGATGGCGAATAGCAGAGAGTATACAAGCCACCTCCTGAGTCAGTCGCCTGAACTTGGAATTTCACCTTAGTGGTGGCACCTCCTACTTACTCCCTATGCTCAGTGTCCACTCAGGGACATGATGGACACGGCTCTCGCTTGCCTGGTGAGCAGGAGCAGGGAAATGGATTCTCTCCCTGGAACCTCCAGAAGGAATACAGCCCAGCCGACACCTTGATTTTAGTCTAGGGAACCCCATGTTAGACTTCTGACTTGGAGAACTGTAAAGAATATGTGTGTGTTAAAAAAAAAAAAAAAAAAGAATATGTGTGTGTTGTTTTAAGCTGGTCACTTGTTATGCATCTGAAGCAAACCAACAGGGCACTCTCACCGTCTCTGATTGTGAAGCTGTGGAGCAGGGCCAGGCCATCGAACCAGTGGTTGTATCTGGTCTCGCCCACTGTGTGCATCCCAGGCCCGTTGCGGAGCAGGATTCCCTGCAGCCATGATGGAATCTTGCCTGGGAAGAGAAAGAATGTTCAGTTTCCAGTTTCTGCGTCTAAACCAAAAAGCTAAAAGAAGTGGCCAGAGAGCCCCTATACCACTTTGCTGCACCCATTCATTCTAGAAAGAGTATAATATGCCTGGCATTGTGCCAACACTGAGGGTGGACAGGCATCATCCCTGTCCCCAGGCCGCTCACCATCCATCGAGAGACAGAGACAAAGGAAAACACTCAAAATACACTGTGATGAAGGCAACACAGCAGACTCAGAACGGGTGCCACGTGGACCAGAACCCCACTCTGAGGCGGGGTAAGATCAGGAAAGTGAGGAAGGCTTCCTGGAGGAGGTGACCTGGCTGAGTCTTGTGGGAGTAGGTATTTGCCTCACAAAGGCAGGAGGAAAGAACATTCTAGAGCTGTGCAGGCCCATCTAGTAGCCACCACCTCCATGTGGCAAAACTGGGCACCAGAAACATGGCTCATCTGAACTGAGATGTGCTGTTTAAGTGTGAAACACCCACCAGTGGGGAGGGTATAGCTCAGTGGTAGAGTGCATCCCTAGCACGCTGAGGCCCTGGGTTCAATCCTCAGTACCTCCATTAAAAATAAATAAATAAACCTAATTACTAATTTATTAAATAAATAAACCTAATTAACCCCCCAAAACAAACAAACAAACCCCCAAAAACCTACACACCAGACTTCAAAGACTCATTATGAGAGAGAAATGTAAAGTATCTCATAAGCAATTTAAAAATATTAATCACACGTTGGACTGATAACTTTTTGGATATGTGAGTGGGTCTAAACTCTCTGGTCTGGCAGTGGTGCTGAGAACCGTGAGCAGGTTGGCAGTTTTCATCTTGGAGTAGGTGGATAGTATCAAAATTAAATTACTATAAAATACACTATCAAAATTAATTTCATCTGCTTCTTTGTACTTTCTTCGAATGTGGCTATTAGAAAAATTTAAAGTACATGTGAGGCATGTGTTATATTTTTGTTGGGCAGCACTGCTGAAGAGACAGGGCTGTAGCAGGCGCCGTTGGGGCCCCGCCCATGTCCCTGTGGCCTTCATCCCTCCCCGAAGGCTACTTTTGGCGAAGACCTGCAGCTCTCCGCCTGAGGGCTTTGTTCTCACTGTGGAGCAGCTCTGTCCACACGTGGACAAGCTGGAAGCAGGTGGAGAGTTAATGCCCCTGGAAGTTGCTCTCACCCAACAATGGATGGGGTGCTGTGGGTCAGAGACCACTGCTTTCGTGCCCTCGGCTAACACAACATGAGACATGTTTTATGCTTTGCCCTGAGGATTCAGTTTCAACGGCTTGACAGTGCTTTTCTCATTGGCTTCCCTTCCAGTGTTTCTTGGGAAGCACATCCCAAATCAACTATTTACGCTTGAACTCTTATCTCTGGAGGAACCTGAACCAAGAGCTCAAAGACCAGTTCAAAGACCAGGAGACGTGCAAGCTGTTTAGTCAGAGCCAGCCTGTAACTTTCAAGGAAAGCGTCCGTGAAACGGTACTGTTGGTGTCGCAATGTCATGTACACATACACACCGTATGCAGAGAGAGCTGATGGCTACTCTAAAGCTTTATTAAGTTACATAGTCTTATATAGTAAAGAAGAATGATAAGGGAAATGGTTAACTGGAAGTGTCTGGCTCAAGGTCAGAAGACCCTTTATATTTTGGTAAATCATGTTCGTGTTGGCACTGGCGAGCCTTACAGCTTATCAGGGCAGAATGTACGAGAAACAGCTGCTTAACAATATTCTTTTTGGACTCAGGTGGCTGTGCCTGTCTTAGGTTGCCCCCCTCTGGAGATCTTAACTCGTCACTGGCTAACCAGCCTTCTCACCTCTGAGTCTGCAGCTTTTTATAACTTGTTTACCATTCCAGCCCAAGGCTCGTTCCTTTGTTCCCACAGTCGGGGGGCTACAGGTACTGAGGCTGGAGAGTGAAGTAGGAGCCCAGTGACAAAGGTCAACAAGACCACACTAAGCTTTGAGTTGGTGCTCAGAAGAATGGGACACCTTTGATGGGGATAACAGGGAACAACAGGATCAGATTTTTTTCTGCAATTAAAAAAATTAAGATAAAATCTATATAACATAAACTCCACCATTTCAAAGTGTACAGTTCAGGGGGTTATAGTATACTTGCCATGTTGTGCACCCATCACCACTAATTCCACAAGATTTACACCACCCCCAAAAGAGGCCCCGTACCCATCAGCAGTCAATCCCCATCCCCCACTAACCTACTTTCTGTCTCTAAGGATCTGCCTCCTCTCCTGTTAGTGGAATATGATCAGATTTGGGGGTTCAAAAGTTGTTTCTGACTGTGGTGTGGGGTGTGGACGGGAAGAGGAGCCAGGGGAGGTAGGAAGACCAGAGAGAGGAGCAGGGTAGCAGCAGTGGGGACAAAGGAAAATGGGTGGAGCAAAGGGACTTGGAGTTTGACTCAATGTAGAGGGAAGGGGAGGGGAGCATGCAAAAAGGTCAGCCCAGTCTCCTGCCTTGGGTGAGACTATTCACAGAAACCCAGGACACAGAAGGAGCAGGTTGAGGCAGAGCAGGGAAGGGGGAATCTGAGCATGGATAAGAAAATTTATTGAGCAGGATGTGCCAGGTACTGTGTTGCAGGTGGAGTAAATCACTGAGTCACTGCAGCAACCCCGTGAGGTAGGTACATGCTGGCTTTATCAGACACAGAGGAAACAGAGGCAGGAAATGCTTAAGTAACTTGCCGAGGGGGCCTCAGAGCGGAGAATGCACAGCTAGACATGAAGCCAGAGACTTGGCCTGGCCTCCCGGGACAGACATGTCCCCACAGGCACAACATTTGGTGAGCTGTCTGCCAGTGGATGCTGACCAGCTGATCAGACTTGACCTGGGGCTGAAGGCCTGCTGGAGGCTGGAGCCCCTCCCCTGCTGGCCAACAGGTATTGGGCGAGTTGCTGCTCCTCCATGGCCCTCAGCTTCACACATGTCAAGTAGGGAGGTATCATTTACAGCAGTGGTTCCCCGACTTGGAATCAGCCAGAGGGTTTGTGAAAACACAGGTGTCTGGGCTTCACTCCAAGAGTATCTGATTCAGTGGGTCTGAAGTGGGCCCAGGAATCTGATCCTAACAAGAGTCCAGCGGAAGCTGATGCTGCAGGTCTGGGGACCATCCTCTTAGAACAGCTCATCCAGATCGAGAACTCCCTTCAGCATCTCAGGTCCTAGGATCCTTCTTTTCTACGATTTCCAAGCATTTCCACCCAGTCACGAAACACGAGGTGTAAAGGGAGTAAAATGGCAAAATGTTTGTGGTACCCCAGAGTATAAAAGGATAGACATTGTGGACCCCTTTTTTAAGAATAAAAAATTAATAGTAAATGGACATTTGTTTTTTGAAAAAAATATTTATATATAAAGTCTATCTATTGACAGATCAGTCTATCTTTGTACTATCCATATTTATGTATGTTTTAAAAACTTGAAGAAAATAGGCCCAAATATTAATAGTGCTTCAGGCAACTATATTCAATATCCTCTAATATCTGTAATGGGAAAGAATCTGAAATAAATATATACCTATAACTGAATCACAGTGCTATACACTTGAAACTAACACGACACTGTAAATCACCTATACTTCAACTGAAAAAAAAAGAATTACAGAATAAAGAACACACACATGCTCCCCCTTTAAATGTTCAGAGGATTAAATTTTCTATAAGCTCATTAATTTCCCTTCAAATAATAAAATGACAGTGGGGAGGGTATAGCTGAAGTGACAGAGTGCATACTTAGCATGCAGGAGGTCCTGGATTCAATCCCCAATACCTCCTCTAAAAATAAATAAACCTAATTACTCCCCTCCACAAATTAAGTAAATAAATAAAACTATTCGAAAAAAAATAAAATGACAGAAGTTTTTAAACAGTTAATAGGGCTTAAGAGATGGAAATACAGCTGATTTTTTTTCCCTCTGTGTTCTCTCAATGGCAAGTTTTATATATATGTGCTACACACACATACAGATTTCTGATTACCTCTGTAGTCAGAAATAAAACCACATAAAAGCTGTATTTTTCTTTCAGAAGCCTTCCAAAGCAATTCCTCAGCTGAAAACCTCCAATCTGATATGCCTCACAAAAGGCACCGCCGTCCTTTCCTTGTGAAAACTATCTACCTACCCCAAGCTGAAAACTGCCAACCCGCTCACGGTTCTCAGCGCCACTGCCGGACCAGAGAGTTTGGACCCACTCACTGCCCCGTAGAGTGTAAACAAGATGGTCCCAGGAAAGAGGCCACACAGAAGAGCAGGGAAAGCCCGCTAAAGGAAGGTGCCTGCAGAGGCTCACACCTGAGCCCGCTTCATTGGCTCTGCAGGTACTCGCATCCTGAAACACGACCTTGGAGGAAATCACATCGGGCTCCGCGAGGCCCCCCAGCGCGCACGTGCAGGAGTGGGCGCTCACACACGCTTCTCGTATTATTTTGAAATTAACTCGGGGTGCACATGTTTGCACAAATACATCAAGCACTCCGAAAGGGTCACAATTCGCGGAAGAATCCCATTGTCCCAATGCCAACCGCAGCAGTCCTGGGACTTTTCTCCTAGTAATAGAACCACGAACTCTCTCTCCTTGGAAACTGAGTTACAACGCATAAAAGCACACCCAGATTTTCAAAGAGAGTATGTCTGGATTATAGGTCATTTTTCCCATCTATATACCATTTTCCAGATTTTCCAAAAATAATTTACAATAAGCATTACTTTTATAAACAGAGGGAAAAAGTGTACATGTAAACATATAAGAAGAACCCATCGTTTATACAAAACGCTCACCTGTCACTGTGGCCCTCACAGGCTCCCGTTGCTCCTTCTTATTTCTGCCAAATATTATATCCATCGCAGGGGCCTCCGAGCGAGAGCGCTGTTAACAGTGAACAGATGCTTCTGTGTCCAAGGCGACTGCTCCTGGCTCCTCCTTTTCTTTCCTTCCTGCTCTCCTGCAGCGTCCCTCATTTACATCTCCTGCCCTCCTAATGCCACTTGCTTCTCCCTTTGCTTTCCCCTCTCTGAGGGCCGGGTATCTCTTCACGCACATGGGGAAAGCTGAGCTGGCCTTATTTATGTTTGGTCAAAGGTCAATTCCCCAGCCATGTGTCCCAGCTAATCTTTAATCCTCTGTGTCCCCAACTCTCCCTTTCCAGCTCCACTTTTGGATTAACCAAGAAAAGCTACTTTTTTGCTGGGTTTAAATTGGCGGGATCATTTAACGCTGCATTCTGCTTAGGTATGCACGCTGACATAATCCAGTCCAGCAGGTGGAGATGTTTAAGATCAGAAGAGAGACTGTCAGGACCATCGAGGACACCTGGCCTTAGGGGAGCCCAGAGCACATCAACCATGTGAATTCTTGCTGTACAGCATGGTAACTTACTCGGCAGAGATGGTATAGGTGTTTTGTTTTGTTTTGTTTTGAATAAAGGTCCCTGAGCTTACTTCCCCTCCAAGAAAAAAATCATATGTAATGAGCAACTTAATTCATTATATATCATTTTTTGGAGAAGTAAACATAAATGTTTCATATACCCATTTGACCAATAAATACAGATAAATTGTAGTAATGTTTTCCTAGGTTAGTCTACCAAGGCAATAGAAATAAAAGCAAAAATAAACAAATGGGACCTAATCAAACTTACAAGCTTTTGTACAGTGAAGGAAACTATAAACAAAATGAAAAGACAGCCTACACACTGGAAGAAAGTACTTGCAAATGATGCAACTGACAAGAGCTTAATTTCCAAAATATACAGTTCATATAACTCAATAACAAAAAACAAACAACCCAATCCAAAAAATGGGCAGAAGACCCAAATAAACATTTCTCCAAAGAAGACATACAAATGGCCAACAGACACATGAAAAGATGCTCAATGTTGCTAATTATCAAAGAAATGCAAATCAAAACTACAATGAGGTATCACCTTACACCAGTCAGAATGGCCATCAGTAAAAAGTCCACAAATGATAAATGCTGGAGGGGGTATGGAGAAAAGGGAAACCCTCCTACACTGCTGAATGGAATGTAATTTGGTGCATCCACTATGGGGAAAAATATGGAGATTCCTTAAAAAACTGAATATAGATCACCATATGATTCAGCAATCCCACTCCTGGGCATACCCAGAGAAAACTCTAATTCAAAAAGATACATGTGGTAGGAGGGTAAAGCTCAGTGGTAGAGCATGTGCTTAGCATGTACAAGGTCCTGGGTTCAATCCCCAGTACCTCCATTAAAATAAGTAAGTAAGTAAGTAAGTAAGTAAGTAAGTAAATAAACTTAATAACTTCTCCCCCCAAAAAATTAAAAAAAAAGATACATGCACCCTAATGTTCATAGCAGCACTATTTACAATAGCCAAGACATAGAAGCAACCTGAATGTCCATTAACAGATGACTGAATAAAGATGTAGTATATATACATATAATGGAATGCTATTCAGTCATAAAAAAGAATGAAATAATGCCATTTGCAGCAACATGGATGGACCTAGAGATTTTCATACTAAATGAAGTCAGAGAAAGACAAATATCACATGGTATCACTTATGTGTGGGATCTAAAAAAAAAATTATAAAAATGAACTTATTTACAAAACAGAAACAAACTCACAGACATAAAAAACAAAGTTACCAAAGATGAAAGAGGAGGAGGGATAAATTAGGAGTTTGGGATTAGCAGATACAAACTACTATATACAGAATAGATGAACAACATGTCCTACTGTATAGCACAGGGAACTATATTCAATACCTTGTAATAAATTATAATGAAAAAGAATATTAAAAAGAATATAAATGTATAACGGAATCACTATGCTGTACACCAGAAACTAACACAACACTGTAAATCAACTATACTTCAATAAAAAAAAGAAAACAATAAATACAGGGAACCAAAAACTCTACTCAGGAATCATAAGGAATAGTAAACAACAAACTTCAGCTCCAACTTTCTGGCCCATCAAGAGGGAGAAACAATGCCTATACTGGATTTGGGGGTCCCCCATGTGATGCCGTTACCTAAAATCCATATTCAAATTGCCATGAATGTCTGGTGATGAGTTAACATGAGTTGGCTCATGTTGGTTTAAGAAAGAACCAGCCAGGGGGAGGGTATAGCTCCAAGTGTTAAGAGTGCACGCTTAGCATGCAGTAGGTCCTGGTTCAATCCCCAGTACCTCCTCTAAAAATAAAACCTAATTACCTCCCCCAACCAAAAAAAAAAAAAGAACCAGAACCAGCCATTCTCTGGGTGGAATGAGGAAAGCTGGTGGTGTGGCCTTTAAGCAACCAGCGAGGTGTAGTTGGTGTCAGGGCTGGGCTTGGACTGTTCCAGCCTCTCAGAGCTCAGAGCCCTGAGAGCAGCCCAGCCAGCATTGCTCCACCCTGGCCACACATTCCAGTCACCTGGCTGGGAGCTTTAAAAGTACCAGAGCCAGGCCCCATTCCAGATCCATTGATTCAGACTCTCTGAAGGTACATCTCAGCCCTCAGTAGGCTTAAACTGTCTCCACGTGATTCCAGCAGGTGCTGAGATGCTATGTGTTTGAGTTGATGCTAGATTCACATTCCTCCCTTTTCTGTAAAATGGAGGTATAATGATATCACAATCTCAAGAGTATTGAAAATCAAGGGTCTAGCAAAAGCCCCGCCCCCAAACACTTACTATTGTGTCCCTTTCTTCCCTGTTGTCTTGGCAGGCACTTCCCTTTGACCTACGTTTTCCATTCAGACCCACAATAACTTGCCAGTTAATTCTGCTGCTTGGTCTAGACATGTGTATTCATGACAAGGTTATTTATTCCTAGATTGTGAACACCAAGTCCTTGTGAGGATTAAAGGAGCATGTCTGGCATACACTGAGGGCTCAGGAAAAAATTGCACCAGCAGAGGTGGCAGCTCTGGTGCAAAAGAGAAGAGCTCAGAGCTTATAGGGATCAGAAGACCTGGGCTGGGAGCTCAGCCCTATGATTTAAAAACTGTGACTTGTCACATGACCCTGCTGAAAGTCAATTTATTCTGGAAAATGGGTTGGCAATGCTGTGTCACAGGGTTTGTTGGGAGGATTATAGTCACGTTATGTAAGTGAAGCCATGACCGTGCTCTCCTCTCTTGTCCATTTTGTATATTCAGAAAAGCAATGGCCCCCATCCATCGAGAACATGCGCTGAGCCTAGTGCTTTGTGAAGCACTCAGCATGTACCAGCTTGCTCTGGCCTTATATAATCCTGTGAGATGGGTGTTCTTAGTAGCGTTCTGGGGATGAGAAAACTCAAGGAAGATAACCAATTTTCCTACTATGTGTTGGAAATACAGCAGTGAACAAAACAGAAAAATAATTCTGTGCCTTCTTGGGACTTACACCGACTACATGCCAAGTTCTGAGGACACAGAGGTGATTAATAAGAGTCAGTCTCTGCCTCCTTGGGCTCTCGTGATGTTCTTTCTGTTTGGGGGGCTGAGTCTGCATATCCCAAAGGACATCTAGTTCCCAAGGCATTTAGAGGCAGTGCAGTGCAGTGATTCACAGAACTGCTTTTATGTCAAACATCCATCCTCCCTCTTTATAAACAGAGATAACAAGAAGCAGCTGTTCTTTCCCAAGAGGCTCTGACATTGCTCTGGAACCTCGAAAGTCTGACCCCTGTTTTCTCTGTCTTTGGTAATATGGGAAGAGTGGGACAAGGAATGTGTCGCCAGTAGGAGCTGTCTCCTGGCTGGTCCTCCGGCCTCTGATAAACACCATTCACTGGATGCTTGATGCATGCCAAGTAGCGTGCTAAGTGTCTTATTAGCCATCTTTAATCCTGGGGAGAGAGTCATTAGCAGTCTCATTTTTACAGCCTCAGAGACGTGGAGGAATTTGATTAAGGTCAGCAGCTGGTCAGTGCATGTTCTTCTCCACTGTCCAGTAACGCTGCCCAGTTTTTGAAGCTGCTGGTTGTGGAAAAGAGAAGATATGAGAGCAAAAGTAGGTGTTCCACAGCTTCTAAAATGTATTTGCTGCCTTAAAATAGGACAAAAACCGACCAGTGCATAAAAGGACGGGGCAATGGGAACATGAAAGGAAGTCGCTATCTTACACAAGAGTTTTGGTCATTCATTGCTGTGTCACAAGTCACTCTAAGACTCAGTGGCTTCAAACAACAGCCGTATTATGTCTGTGGGTTCTGTACACTCAGCTCTGTGGTTGACTGGTCTCTGCCAATCAGCTCTTCTGCTTTCATTGACGTGGTCACGAGTCAGCTGGCAGTTGACTGGGACTCGAGGAGGGCTGGGCCTGGGCCTCTTTTCTCCATGTGGCCTCAGGACCTGTCCTTGACCTTCTCCATGAGATCTCTCCAGCAGGATAGCTGGATTTCTTTCATGGCAGCAAAAGGTCCCCAAAAGTGAGCGTCTCAGGCAAGAGAAACCAGAAGCTGCCAGTCTCTTTTAAGGCTGAAGCCGGAACTGGCATAGCTTCGCTTCCCCTGACTTCTCCTGGTTAGCACAAACTGCGGGGCGGGGAGGGGCCACACCGCAGTGTGAATATGGGATCTGGGCTGTGTAAGGCCTTTGGAGCCAACTTTGGAGACTTACTACCCCAACAGACCCATTTCCATTAGAGTCTCAGCTCTTCCACTTGCTAGCTGAGTGCCTGAACCACCGGCTTAAATCTCAGACCCTCAGTCTCCCGTCCTTTAAAATAGGAATTATAATACCCGCCTCACCAGGTGGCTGCAAAGTTTAAATTAAACAATATACACTCTGAGTGATTGTGTCTGCACTGGTACTTAGAACACAATAGGAGCTCATAGCATGTTCCCTTCCTTTCTTTTCTTGGAAAAGAGAGGAAAATTGGAGAAATCAGCCAGTATGGTCACCAGAAATATTAACTGTTTGGAGCAGCTACAGTGCATACACCTCTGGCCTGTCACTGGAAGGGAAGTAAACACTCATGACCTAGTGTAGGATTTCAAGTTTTTTCTAGTCTGGCTGTACACAGTCAGTCATAACTAGTTGCCTATTATAGCTGCTCCAGAAGAGGCACAGATAAGAAGTATCACGGGTGTCCTGAGGAGGGAAAGTTTGCTCAGGCTGGGGAGGGTTACGAAAGAAGGCTTCCTGGAGGAGGAGATGAACAGCCGAGCCCCTGGGAGTGGGAAGTCGTTGGATGGGCAAGGAGGAGGGGAGACTCCTCTTTCAGGCAGGAGGACCAGTGGGAACAGTGGCATGGAGCTAGTCAATCCCAGCAGGTGGACAGTGAGGAGCAGAGCCGGCTCTGCCTGGGACATAGTGAGAGATAATGATAGTTGTCGGTGCCATTTATTGAGAGCTTCCGATGTGCTGGGCAATCTTCTAAGCCTTTTGCATGTACGAACTCATGCCCTCCTCGCAAGAACTTTAGTACAGGTGATTAGCCCCATTTTATAGATAAGGAAATTGAGGCACAGAGTTGCTAAATAACTTGCCCAGCACCCCAGAGCTGGGCTTTGAACCCAGCCTGCCTGGCTCCAGAGGCTGTACTTGCAACCACTGTTCATTTCCACTACCTCTGAGATGGGGGTGGAAAGTGGTTTAGGGATTGAATTGTACCAGACTGTAAGAATTTGGGCCTTATGCTGCAAGCTATGGTGTCCTCAGTTAAGAGGGCATGTCCAGGAAGGCATGCATGTGGGAGGTTGGCTGTGCTGTCCAACACAGTTGCTGCTGATAGCATGGAGCTATTTAAACTTAAATATAAATTAATCGCAATGAAATTAAATTTCTCATCCACATTAGCCACATTTTAAGGGCTGTGTAGATACATGGGGCTGGTGGCTGCCATACTGGACAGTGCAGATCATCATGGAAAGTCCTATTGACAGTGCTGGGTTAGCAGGAGAGCTGCCAGGATGGCAATTATATGTGACTCAGGTGGACAGAAGCAGTCATGACGGCACAACAGGCCAGTTTAGAGGATAACGTGTCAGAGAAGTCCGTGCTTGGTGATGGTAGAAACGTGACTAGTCTGTGCATTTATTTATTAATTCATTCGTTCATTCATCTGTTCCACAAATACAGAGTGCTACCGGTCCGGGAGGAGCAGCTGCATTCAGAGGTGACACAGTCCGCTGTGGCAACAAAGAGGCAGGTGTGAGAAATCCTCCAGGGCCGGGAAGCAAGGTGGGAGAGGGGACATCCAGAAGGCCTCCTGAAACGGGCAATGCTGAGACAAGAGTTGGCCACATGGAGAAGCTGGGAAGAGTGGTCCAAAAGGGGAAGAGCTTGTGCAAAGACTCAGAGGCATCACACAGCATGGCCATATGGCCTCATTCCAGACTACTGCGGGGTGGGCGTGCAGAAGAAGGCAGCAGGGGCCAGGGGAAAATGGCGGGCAGGAGAAGGAGCGAGGGAGGGGAGAGGTGAGTTTTTCAGACTTGAGGCACCGAGGCTGGGGCTGCTGAGGAGGAAGCAGGAAGAAGGCTGGAGTTCCAGGCAGCGCCCTTCCCTGGGTTGGGTTGAGTATGTCCTGGGTTTCCTCCCAAGTCACACACGTTTGCACATGCCGGCCAGGCCGCCTCCAGCAGTGATCAGAGACTGTGGAAGAGGATTCGCTTTCAAAGGGAAAAGGCTTGTACAGAACCACACACAGTCTGCCCTCTGGAGGGTCTGAGAGATTCTCGGGGCAAGCAGGAGGGCTTTGTATCCTCCCTTGGGAGGAAGAAGGAGGGGTGTTTCCAGATGTGCACTGCTGCTCTGTATGTTGTGCTTACCAACCCTATTGTCTCATCCTGGCACAGACTTGGTGGACACTATTACCATCCCTTGTTTATGGAGGAAGCAACTGAAGCTTGGTGAGGTTGTGCCCCCAGGCCAGGGATCACACAACAGGTCGCAGGGGTGGGAGACTGAACCTGGGATCCTTTTAGCTGATAATTTTGGGAAGGATATGGGAAGAGGAGGCTACCCTTCCCTGAGGCCACTTTTTCCATGAAATGTGTTGTGTCTGTAAGAGTCTCGAAATGAGAAGTCAAGCTGAATTCAAAAGGGAGAGTTTTTGTGCTATAAAAAAGCAACAGCCTTATTTTGCAATTCTATGTCTTCTACTACAAAGTCATGGCTTAAAATGAGTTAA
Organism: Camelus ferus; assembly: GCF_009834535.1. NCBI lineage: Eukaryota > Metazoa > Chordata > Mammalia > Artiodactyla > Camelidae > Camelus > Camelus ferus. The sequence goes on along the minus strand of NC_045704.1, from coordinate 54,307,151 downwards.
TATTTCCCTTTTGGAGATACGTTATCATATCTAAATTAGTTTGCAATTTTCCAATTAAGTTAGCTTTTAAAGGGTGACTCTAATTAGCCAGGGGGATAAGCTGAGCAGATAACATGGAAATCTCAGACAGCAGGGTTCAAGGTGACAGGCAAAGTCCCAGGGAAGGTGGCAGCTGCCCTCCCGAGGGGGAGGGTGCTGAGTTCCAGAACTCAGAGTGTAGGGAGTGGTGGGAGAGCCTCCTTAGGACTCTTGGCGTGAACACTTCACCACAAAACAAGAGACCATAAATTATGCCATTTACATTTAAGAAGATTCGTTACTTCCACAAAGTTCTACCAAACAGCAGAGACTAGTGTTGTACTGGGTATTACAGGTAGAAAAATGGGAAGTCACAGCTCCCTGACCTCATGAGCTCAGAGCCTAACAAGGGAGAAAGGAATGTAAATAATAATATAATACAGACGTGCTGTGTATTATCATTTATATAATAAAAATTTGCCATACTTGGGAGGTAGACTTGACAAGGTTGAAATACAGTAGACATTACTGGTAGAAAAAGAAGTGCCTTCTAACGCCCAAGCTGGAACATTTCAATTTTCCACCATGACCTTCAGGGCCCAATCAGTGAGGCCAGACAAAAATTCAACTGAAATAATAACCACTGAGTTATGTCTAGATACTGTCCTGACATTTCCGCCTCCTAAATAACCTTTCAGACTGCTCCTCTCTCCTCCAGCCCCCCAGCCACTGTCCTTACTATTTCTGACCTCTTAGCAGCACTTCCTCATGAGCCTCCAGTCCCACCCGCTCCAACCCACCTTTCCTGCTGCCACCAGGTGACCCGGCTGACCTTCAGGCCTGATCATGTCACTCTCCTACTTAGGATCCAGAGGTTAGCACAGTGCTTGGCACATAGTAGGTCTCAGGAGATGCTGAATGAGTGGATGGATGGATGGATGGATGGCACATGGCCTCACTGGGCTACGTGGTCACTGTATTTGTTTGCTAGGGCTGCCATGACAAAGTCCCACAAACTTGTGGCTTGAACAACAGAACTTTATTCTCTCACAGTTCCAGAGGCCAAAAGTCTGAAACCAAGGTGACAGAAGAGCCATGACCCTTCTGAAGTCTCTTGGGAAGAATCCCTCCTTGCCTCTCCCAGCTTCCGGTTTTGCCAACAACCCTTGATGTTCCTTGACTTGAAGCCGCATCTCCTCAGTCCCTGCCTCCATTGTCACATGGCCTTCTCACCTCTGTGCCTGTCACTGTGTTCGGGTCTCCCTCTTCTGATAAAGTACCAGTCACTGGATCAGGGTCCCCCTTAATCTAGCAGGACCTCTTCTTAGTTTGATGACATCTGAAGTGGCCCTGTTTCCAAACAAGGTCATGTTCACAGGTACCAAGGCTTAGAAGTTCAACATATCTTCTTGGAAGATACGACAGAACCCACAATAGGCAAAAGTGGAAACTAAAAAGGCCGTAAGCAGATTTATTTGGACATTTAAATTCTCATAGTTTCTCTCTCTCTCCTGTGCTCTTTTTTAAGGCTAAAAACTTTCAAGCCGTGCTAAAATGGAAGTAGTAGATTAAAGTGCTGTGAGGGCAGGGAAGAAGCAGTAGTTAACTCCATGGAGCCTGAGGAGGCTTCAGAGAAGAGGTTTATAGTTGAGATGTTCTTGGAAAAGGGTCTAAGTGTGCAAGTGTTTAAGAGAAGGCATTCTCAGCAGAGAAACAGCATATGCAAAAGCGTGGAGGTGTGGCTGGCTAGGACAGACGGCCCAGTGGGGATAAGGTAAGGTTTTATAGTTTATGTTGATTCTGGGGTACTGACAGGAAGTAGGGACTTGGTGTTCTGGGGGCCTCTCCCTGAGACCCCATTTCTACAGTTCTCTCCCCACCCCTACTTCCACCCTTTATTCCAGGCCTGTCCCTCAAGATCCAGGTTATCAGGCACCCTATAGAAGCAAATAACCAAGCCTATGTGAGCAAACCTGGAAGGCTCACCTACATACATGTTTAAAAAATATCAAGAGAATACCACCCACCATTCCAATGCCCAAGGTCATTATCAGTTGCTCAGAGCTCTCCAAGTCCAAGTAGAGGACTGAAACCATCAGGAAGGTGCGCAGGACACGACTCAGCTGTGTGAGCGTGTTTCCCAGAATTTGATCCAAGAGCCTGAGCCTTCATGTGGGATCAGCCACACGAACAACAGAGAGGTGATTAACTTGGTTTAAATAGGTGTTGAGCCTACAGCAAGAATCACGAAGACGTTCATGCCCTGGGGCAGGCATCCTAGTCCTGAGAATAGACTTGTCTGAACTTGGCTCTCCCAGAAGCCGACCTGAAGACAAAGATTCCAGTGCAAGTGGTTTATTTGAGAGGTGAACCCGGGAAATGACAGTAGGGGAGTGGGGAAGTGAAACAGGGAGGGTGGACATTAACGGTGCATTATCAAGGCCATCACTGTCTCTGGACGACTGAAGCTCAGTCTGGCTGGGGGACTCCGGAGATGGTGTGAACACGCCTTAGGGTAATCTTGAGACAGCTGAGGGATTGGCCCTCCAACTTCGGTCAATAAGAGTGACAGTTTCTCCTGAGAGGCTCTAACTTCCAGGCACTTCCATCCTGTTCCTCCTGTTGCAGAGGGAGGCAAAGCCACAGGTGCCTGCATTTAGAAGCCTTACATGGTAAGAGTAAGGAGTTAGGGTGGAGTACTGACAGTGTCTGCTACAACCCTCAAGGGATAACCCAGCCCAGGCTAAAGGGCGAGTGCAAGAAGATGTTCATAACAGTGTTGACTAGACAGCAAGCTGAACACATCAGAAACAGGCGACTGAAACCACATAGAGCATCTAGCAAATGAGAATGGTGTAGTAAATGTCCATTCATTGGAAGGAGACTCAGCCACCACTACGCTGATTTCAAACTCCTTCAGCAACATGGAAAAAGGCTTACTATCTAAGACCAAGTGGGAAATGCAGGACGCAGTATGAACTGGTTATATGTACACTACGATTTTGCCTGAGTAAAAATCAATCTTCAAGAGAAGAAGCGTTCAAAAGAATCACAAAGAGATGAAAACGTGTTAGGGTGATGGGATCATGACACGTCTTTTGCTATGTTGTCTTCTTTGATCAATGGAGGGCAAAGATTCAATATGACTAACAAAAACACCAATTCATACAGATGTTTCTTGCATCCCCTCCCAGATAAACTGCTCACACTTAAATTCTTGTCTCAGCTTTGGAGGGAACCCAAACTAAAATGGGTCTATTTGCAGGACTGGGATGTCTGGGCCATGGGGCACGAACAGCTTCATGCTTTTTTTGTGGGTTTTTGTTTGTTTGTTTGTTTTTTTAATGGACTCAATGCCTTGTTTAAAACAAACTTGCTCTCTTTCTGTTTTCATTTGCTGATCCTGCAAATCAGGATTTGGAGGCTCAGACAGCTGAATCAGATCACTGGAATCATGGTCACATGGCTCTAGCCATGTCCTGCTTCTTTTCTTCACCTACACAGAGGTCAAGGCACTCTGGGAACTGACATCAGCAAGATGAATTCTGTGCCCAAGAGTCTGCAATTTATCAGAACATAAAGAATGTGAAAATGGAATTTAGCCTGCAGATTTGCCCTCCTTATCGAACGTCTCCAAGCTTGTTCCATGAGGGACATAAATTAAGCCTTTACCCAGCAGATACATTATCTCTGCATGTGGCCTTCCACACAGTTTTCTAATGAAAGTCATTAGACGCTTGGCCCCTGGAGATAAGAGACCAGTTCTGCCCAACCTGTGTTCCAGTCTGTGAGTCAGCGAAGACATTGGATCCTGCCCAGGGCTCTCTGACTGGCAGGACTACTCCGGAGGGCTTGGAAGGGCTTCTGGGAAAGGGAGGGGGGCCAAGGTTCAGCCCCAGGGATCTGGAAGATGGGACCAGGCTGGCAGATGTTCATTGAGTCCTACTATATGCCGGCCAAGGGATAGACAGAGATTAAGAGACATTATTCCTTCCTCCGAGAAACTCACAGAATAAAATCTCCCAAGTGTCCATCAGCAGACGTATGGATAAGCAAAATGTGATCTACCCGCACAGTGGGATATTACTCTGCCATAAAAAGAATGAATTACTGATACATGCTCCAATATGGATGAACCTTGGAAACTTTGTACTAGACACACAAAGGTACACATATTGTATGATTCCATTTGTAGGAAATATCCAGAACAGGTAAATCCATAGAGATCAAGAGTCATGGTTGCCAGGGACTTGGGGAGAGAGGGGTGGGAGCAAAATATAAAATATGGTAACTTACGTCAGAGCAAGTTAATAACTTAAAACAAGACATAAGATAATTGTGTTCTCTGAAGATTTTGGCCACGCTGCCATGAGAAACCATTTATAAGGCACCTTTTTTTTTGAAGGTTCCAGAGTCCCACCAAGTCGCATGGCTCCTTTCTCCAACCTCAAGTTACTAACTTCCTATGCAGACCGTGTCATCCAGTGCTATGTTTTGTTGTAATAGTGTCTCCCCTATTGCAATCCAAATCGCTTAGGTAGATATTTTCCTAAAGGAAAAGTTCCCATGAGGAACTCTGGTGTTAGCAGTTAAAACAATTTTTCCCATCACTAAACTAACATAGTAATTTTGGCAAATTTAATTAATTGTGAAAGTTATCATGAACAACAAACATTACTTAGGAAGGCAAACAAAGAGCTAAGGTGGGGATACATTCGTTCTGAAAAACTCTTCATTGAACATTTATTGTATAAACTTTTATTGCATGCCTCCCCCAAAAGAAATGAAACATTATTACCTGCTATAAGATAGATGACCTTGAAGACTATGCTGAAGTGAAAGAAGCCTGTTCCAAAAGGCCACACAGTGTATGATTCCGTTTATGTGAAATATCCAGAACAGGCAAATCCCTAGAGACAGGAAGTAGATTAGTGGTTGTCAGGGCTGGTGGGAGAGGGGAATGGGGTGTGAATGTGAAAGAGTATAGGGTTTCTTTGGGGGTGATGAAAATATTCTAAACTTGATTGTGCTAATGGTTGCACAACCTTGTGAACATACTAAAAACTGTTGATGGATGTTTTAAATGGGTGAACTGTATGATATGTGAATTATTTCTCAACGTTTTTATTATAAAAAACAAACTGAGGAGAGAGGCATATTATATGAGGCAAGTTCTACAAGGTTCATTAAGAAGTACTGTTTGAGCTGATCACGGATCAGCTTGACAGTAATCATGGAAGAACTAGGGAGAAAAGCATTCCTGACCAGCACAGGCAAATGTAGAGATATGAAGGAAAGTCACCGGCAATGAATTACAGTATTTAGGATGTGCTGTGACTTTGAGCTTGTAGGGGAATGATGGGCTCCTGAGATTTTTTAAAAAATAATTTATAATTTTTGAACAGGTAATACAGCCACACGGTACAAAATAGAAAAGTCTCAAAAAGGTGGCCAATGAAACAAAAATCTCGCTCCTGCCTCTGACTCCCACTCACCTAGTCCCCACTCCCTGTACCAGGCAATCACTATTGCCAGTCTCTGGTGTGTCCTTAAAGAGATATACCACACATATACAAATAAGTATTCATATGTATTTTGCGTAAATGGGATTGGACCATCAATGATGTCTCATACTTTGTTTTTAATATTAGCAAAAATCTTAGAGATCCTTCCGAATTTGTATACAAAGAATGTGTTCATCTTTTAGTGGGTGTGTAGGAGGTACCACATTTTATTAGCCAGTTTTCTATTGATGGGCATTTAGATTGTTTCCATTCTTTCCTTCTTACAAAATAACTATATATATATATATATGAATTTATCTGTAGATGAAATTCCTCAAAGAGGAATTGCAACATTATAGAGTTTTTGCTTTTTAAATTTTGATAGAAATATCTATCATTGACTACAATAGAGGTTGTACCAATTTACATGTCCATCCGCAGTGGGTGAGATAGCCTGTTTCCCCACATTTTGGGGGGTATGTTTGGAAATGTTGTCAGGGACCAGTTCATACAGGGCCTTGAATACAAAGCCAAGAGGCTTGAACTTGACCCACTGACCACAGACACCTGTTGGAGGGTTTTAGCAGTGGGGAGGAGGGACAGATTTGAAGTTTAATAGCTTATTCTCATGATGACATCAAACAAATTTTGTAGGAAATTTTTATTCTCAAACAAGCATGAGTGATATTGTGATGAGTCAGAGAGTAGAAAAGATCTCCATTAGGATACAAGCCATGCCAGGAGAATGTGATTATCATCTGGGCACGGCGGCCAGTCCAGACAATGGGATTGTAATATGAGCACAACTTGGCTTTTTACCACCCCATAACTCTAGCTTTCCTGCCATTTTTCTTTTATTACATACTTCCCACAAGCTGATGGCTTCTCAGGAAACATTTAGCCCTGAAGGATCACGACATAAAACCAGTAACAAGGAGTTTTTATCAGAAGCTAACAGCTGACCAGATGACAAGCAGACAGGTGCTACAGCAGCTTTATCTTTTTCTAGAAGACTGTTTTGCAGAATGATTGGATTTGGAACTGGCATTGAACAAAGAGCTGGGGGAAACAAAAATGCAGACACATTCGTTCTGAGTCTTTTGTCTCTTAAATAAGAGTTCAGTCGCTATTACGTGATACAAAAGATGAAGAAAAGATGGATGGCAGTCTGCTGTGAAGGCACTAGCATATGAAGGACCTGAGAACCAGCTCCACCCAGATGCTCCAGCGGTGGTCCAAGGATGAGCGCCTCGGCCTTGGTACTCTTGGGGCTTGTTCTGGGGGTTAGGGCCAGTGCTGCTGTACCAGAGGATGGCAGCTTTTGCTCTAAAAGCCAAGTGGCTTTCAGAAATGCTTGCTATGAATTTGTACCTCTTGGCCGCACCTTCTATGGTGCCCAGAGCTGGTGTGAGAGGCAAGGAGGCCATTTGGTCTTTATTCGTGATGAAGGCACCCAGCAATTTCTGCAGAAGCACATCTCTCAGGACAGAGAATGGTGGATTGGACTCACAGGGAACTCGGCTCAGAATGGGACCACAGGAGGTAGGTGCTGTGCTTTACGGGGAACCTGTGGCTGTGATTCTCACTGTAGCTTCTTACCTGGAACTTCATGGAAAGAATGAATATGTCCCAATTCTCATGGTAGGGCTACCCTCCTTTTTGATCATCTTGGAGATCAAATAAAAAAATTATCATGCAGGACCTAGCACAGAGTCCCGAATGTAGCTGAGGCTCAAGAAATGCCCATTTCTTTGCATGTGCCTAAAACTAGCTACGGCTTCTTCAGTTCTTGCTAGAAGAGGGCTGGGCATTGTCCTGAGAGTTTTATGTCCATTTTCACGCTGAATCCTTATCATAACTGATGAGAAAGTTATTATTGTTGTCCCTACTTTACAGATGAGAAAACTGTGACTCAGGAAATACTAAGCTACTTTCAAAGCACTTTCACAGGCCTTTCCCCACTTGTTATGAGTCTAAAGTGGGTTAAGTGTTTAGGAAAGCTCAATTCACATTAGACAGTCTCATTTTAACGGTCCTCCTAGAAAGCCTTCCTTATCTTTTACTCAGTAAGGGCTCCTTCCTCCAACCCCAGCACATTCAGGTGAGTCCTTCTCTGGTACCCGCAGAAACTTGTCCACACCTGTAGGAGAGTGCTTTTGGTAGGACTTAAGTTTTAAGGTGTCCCCCTCCTACCCCATCCCCCCACCACTCCCTCTCTGATTATGAACTCTTCAAGGAAGGAACCACATTCTGGCCATTTTTATTTCCTGGTGTCCATACACAACAAAGAATAGATGTTCATGTTTAACCCTTACACCTGTCCCACAAGGCAGGCATTGCTACTCTTATCATATGGATGAGGAACGTAAGTCCAGAGAATGACGTGGTGTCCCGCCACCGCACATCGCCCTATAGAGGCTGCTGGGTTTTAGAAATAAGTAGTTTGGTCTGGGCTGAGCACCTGTAGAAAGGTACCAGCATGGATGGAAAAGCTTTAATAAAGGAGCAGCCGGAGAAGTTCATTTCAGGAAACAGCCAAGAGATTCAAATTCCAAAATGCATCTTCAGGCAACATCTATCGAATGGTTTCTTGGGTTGTAGACATAGGAATTGTGGATTCTGCATAGTGAACTCCCTGTTCACGTGCAGGTAAAGGAGTGGGTCTATTTAAAATCTCCAAGGAATACGACATGGCCGGTATGGAAAATGGGGTCTATCTGAGTAGGCTGATGTGTCCCAGCCTCCAATATTCAATGTTATTTAAGAAGCAAGGGACAGTCCTGGCTGTGTGCAATGTGGTGGCATTTGTGTAACTAGACTTCAGGCATTCAAGAATGCTCATATATGGATAAAGTTCAGCCTGGAACAATTTGCAAGAAACATAACAATAATGGGAGTGGTCCATAGATCGGAAGAGGGAAGATGTTTTCACTCACACCTTTTGCACTTTTTGAATTCTTTGAAACATACGTATGGATTTCTTTTTAAAAATGAATAAATACATTTTTCAGTGTTCACAGTAAATATTTTAAAACCAGTGTTTTCTAGATCTCTAGTGTCCTTGAAACACCTCTGCATTACACACACACATACACACACACACACACACACACACACACACACACACACACAGATACACACTTCAAGAGTCACATCAGTGTATTCGCGGCTCTGAAGAGTACTGAAGTGATGAAAACTGCTTCTACATTAACTCAGCGCTGCCCAGATGTTTTTGACAAGGGGCCCTGCTTCTCTCTGGAACACCTTTCACCACCCCAAGGCACAACTCTGTGCCTATTTTAGACTGTGGTTAGACATTGCTGGAAGCATCATTTATTTAGTCAAACCACCTTGTCTGGGCTCTCCGGCTTGGCACCCTGGTTTGTAGGTCAAGTTCTTCTGTTTGGGTGTTGGAAGGTAATGAAAGCAGGGGCCTTAGGCCTGTCGGCACTGACTGAGCACCCACTGCTCTCAACGAGTCGGGGTTGGGGCAGGGACCAGGAGGGAGCTTCCAAGCCCTGTGTTCCCAACCCAGGGTCCAGAGTCTGGCTGGACACCTCAACTGTGAACTACAGCCACTGGCACCGAGGGCAGGATGCTTCTGCTCCCAACACCTGCGGCTACATCAGGAGAGACCCTTCCTTTGCATGGGTGGCCTCGGACAACTGCACGCAGGAGCTCGCCTTTATCTGCGAGTTTGGTAAGCTGGCCTCTGCTGTGGGGTCTCCCTCCTTCTGTATTTTTCTGTCCCTCTCTCATTGTCTCTGTCTCTGTGTCTCCTGTCTTCTCTCTCTCTCTCTTTCTGTCTGTCTGTCTCTGTGTCTCCTTCTGTCTCTCTGTCTCTGTCTCTGTCTGTCTGTCTGTCTGTCTGTCTCTATCTCCCTCTCTCTAAATGCCCAGCGGTCTCAGTCTGTGTGATGCTTTGTGTCTCTGTGTCTCACTGTCTCTCTTTCTGCCCACTAGTCTCACTTGTCTCTCTCTGTCTTTCCCTCTCGTACATCTGCATTTGAGGGAAACGTCAGCCCTATTTCCTCTCCTTCCCCAGTCTTTCTAGGAAGGGAGATATGGTCCCAGTGAGCTGTTCTCACTCATCCTGACTCCTGCTCCCTGGCCAGCCTGGCTTTGAGCCCCTCATCCCCACATCCCACCCCTACTCCCCAAATCCCCCATGCTCTATTCTTGTGCCCTTTCCAGAGCTGCCTGTAGTTGACCATCTTTGCAGGTCCTGGGAACCCTTTCCTGGGGACTGTGTATACCAGTCCCCATGGGAGCAGCCTGTGGCCTCACATTGGGTACCACCTGCCATGTGGTCCCCTGATCCTCAAGCCAGGCTTGACAGAAGCTTCTAGGCTTCCCTGGTCCAGTCCTCTCCCTGGATCTAAGCACCTCATTGGAAAGTCCCGGCTCCCAGGCCCTATTTCGGGTTTGGACACTTACAGGGGCCCCTGCTCTATTTCCCCTGCTCAGCTTTAAACAGGTGCCAGGTAAGCTTAACTCCACTGCCTGGATGATTATGAAAACTCGGAAGCTTTGGGGACCAATGAGTTATGCAATTTCCCTCTCTTCTTGTCACAGACCCCCAAGACTCTACTCTCTCCCCCACCCCAACTGCAAACCTGTCTCAGAACTGTCAGCCCCCAGGGTCTTGCAGCCCTGGCATGAGGTCACATTCTGAACAACTAACAAGCATCAAGCAGGAGTTCCAGGTGCTGAGCTGTGCACTCCTGTGGGCATTTATTTACCACCCAATACAAGGACCTCCACTATTCTATCGCAGGCCCATTCTAAAGTAAGAAAAGCAAGGTTCAGAAAGGGTATGTTCCTTGCCCAAGGCCACACAGCTGAGAAGTGACAGAGACGAGATTTGACCCAGGTTTGCTGATGGTCAAAGAGAGACTAGAAGATGCCATGCTGCTGGCTTTGAAGATGGAGGAAGGGGCCACCACCCAAGGAACACGGGTGTCTCTGGCAGCTGGAAAAGGCAAGGGAATAGATTCTCCCCTAGAGGCTCCAGAAGAAACCAGCCCTGCCCACACTTTGAGATTAGCCCAGTGAGACTCATTACAACTGGGTGCAAGAAACATTGCTTTCTTTTTTTAATTTAAATTTTTAAAATTTCAAAATGTTTCAAAAGTATAGACAAGATTAAAAAACATTTCTGACCATAATCACAAGAAGATACATTTGTGCTGTTTAAGCCACTAAGTTTGAGGTCTTCTGTTCCAGCAACCATAGGGAATGAACACAGATTTGGATGCAACCCCACCCCTGTGGCGCCCCTACCAGGTAGACAGGCCTGAGTTTGAAGCTCACATTTCCACTTTCTGTTGTGCATACCTGAGCCAGGTCATTCTTTTCCAGCACATGTTTACTGGGCGTGGACTACATGCCAGGAGCTGAGCTAGAACAGGGGCTCAGCACAGTGATCCTGCATAGCCTGGTGATGCTAATGGGGAGGGTAATAGTACAGCTCATGGGATTGGATGAAGATGCAGTGAAATCACTCACTCATTCAACAGATGCTTGTTGAGCATCTATTATGTGCCAGACATCATTCTCAGATTAGGCTCAGGGAAGGTACTCAAAATAGGTGGAGTAATGTTGCCACTTTTAGAGCCCTTACTCTACATGTACAGACTCATTCATTCCTCCTAACAGTACTGTGGGATGTGACATTGACTCCCCCCATGCAGAGGAGGCACAGAGAAGCTATGTAACTTGCAGAAGGCCACACAGCCAGTGCGTGGCGGGGCTGACTCTGACCCCAGGCAGTCTGGCTCCAGGGCCATGCTCACACCCACCACGTTGTATTTCTCAGCCCTTCTGAGTCAGTTCCCACTGTGTCCCTGCATCTCACACTCCTGACCCCTGAGACCCCTCTGCTTCCCATCCACCAAGCACCATGAGCCCTCCTGAGGTGTCACCTTACCTTTGCCACAGGTGTCGGCCAGAGTCTGGCCTGCGAGGGCCTCAACGCCACCATGCACTGTGGCTCGGGGGAGGTCATCCAGATCCAGGATGCTTTCTATGGGCGCCAGACTCCCCATTATTGCACCCAGGACACCGGGCGCTCCTCAGACCTGGAGGAGGAATGCAGCTGGGTCAGCGTCAAGGATGAAGTGGCAGGTAGGGGCCAAGGGCTCTGGAGCTCTGGCTGCAAGTGCAGGGCACTTCCTGGTGTCCTGTGCCCAGCAAAGGGGTCTGGAAGGATTAAACAACCTTCATATCTGATCCTGGGGCTCCATCACAGGGGAAAACTGGCCAGTCTCTGCCCACAGCACTGAGTAGGGGAGCAAGGTGGGGTGGGGCTCACCCTTCACCTGACATCAGACCTATCCCAGTGCGTCAAGTGGGCATGTGGCTCCTCATTACAACTGGCTGCAAGAAACATTGCTTTCTTTTTTTAACTTAAACTTTTTAAATTTCAAAATGCTTCAAAAGTATAGACAAGATTAAAAAATATTTCAGTGAACTCCTATGGACCCACTACCCACCTTTGTCAAATCTTAATGTTATGCCATATTTGATTAAGATTCTCTCATTATAGAAATGAATACAACATTGCATCACATATCATCCATCTTTTTATCTTTTTTTTTTAAATTGAAGTATAGTTGATTTACAATGTCCTGTTAGTTTCTGGTATGCAGCATAGTGATTCAGTTATACACACATATATACATATTCCTTTCATTTCTTTTTCATTATAGGTTATTACAAGGTATTGAACATAGATCCCTGTGGTGTACAGGAGGTCCTTGTTGTAATCTATTTTGTATACAGTACTTCGTATGTGTCATCCATCTTGACACATGTTGTACTAGTTTATTCGTTTCATCTACTGTATAACTATACCTTTAGTTTTTCTCTTCCTCTGTTGAGAGATGAATGGGTTGTTTCTTAATCCCTGCTATTGTGAATAGTCCTGAAACAAACATTCCTGGTGGTATCTCTCCTTTATGGGGGAGAGTTTCTCTAGGGCTTTGTTTTTCTAAATCAGATTAAGTCTCCCTCTGAGCCAGGTTTGTCTGGTGACCAGGATTTTCCCTTGGAAAGCAACTTGCTCCTCTCCCCCCATGTCTGACCCACATTGTCCCTGCTCCCCTTAGAGCTGGTGTGGGGGAAGGAAATGCTGAAACCAGCTAGTTGATTCTCTGCAACTGGCCTTGTCGCCCCAGCATTCCCAAGGCAGTGCCGCCCCTCCCCGGAGGAAAAGCCCGGGCTGGATGGGCTGATGGACGTGCCCACCTCACAGAGGTGCTGATGGAGTTCAGTGGGCAATTTATTCAAAGACCTAGATGCAAGTTTCCAAACCTTGTAGCCACACCCAGAGAGCACCCTCGGCACGGGGAGAGCCCTGTGTCCTTTTGGGGATGGTTGGAAGAGAAGATCTAGGTGGGGCAGGGGTGTGATCCCTTTTTATCTAAGTGCCACAATCACTCATTCATCTGATCACTTTGCCAGTAAACATTTACTGAGCATCAACATTGTGACACACACACTCTTGGGCTCTGTGGATGCAGGGAAGAATTAAACACAATCTGTTCTTCAAAGAGCTCGCAATCTAATGGGGAGACAGATAGAAACACAGGCAATCACCTAGCAGTGTGCTCAGTGTCACACAGAGGGGAGCAAAGGTGCTGTTTACGCATGCAAAACTCATTTTGTACCTGCTACATATCAGGTACTGTTCTGTCTGCTAGAGACAGAGCAGGGAACGAAAACAAAGCAAAATGAAACAGTCCCTCTCTCTTAGAGATTGGAGTCTAGTGCTGCAAATGCCATAGTAAAGTACAGAACTCACGCTGAGGGATGTAGCAAACTGGGTCCCCTCAGGAAAACAGAAATCATACTAGGTCTTTCAACAGAGGGAATTTGATGTGGGGAATTGGTTACCCAAATCATGGAAGTGTCAAGAAGCCAAGAAGGGGATGAGGATGCAACCCCAAGGTTAGCAGCAGCAGAAAGCTGCTACCACCTTGAAGGGCTGGAGGAATAACCACAGGAGATGTCTTACCAAAGCCAGGGTCAGGGCCACCCAGCAGGTGCTAGAAGCACGATGAAGGCTGCCCTCTGGGAGCAGGGACCATGGAGGGAGGGCCTGGCCAGAGGGAACTGGAGCTACAGAGGAGCTACAGTGAGAGAGAGGGTGAGAAGCACCCTACCCTCTTACCTCTTACCTCTGAGACAGGCAGAATTATGAACCCTAAATTTCCCACCCTAACTCCTGGAACTTTGGGTGTGATGAGATGCCATGCCCATAAACACGTTAACTTAAATGGGTCTTTGCAGATGTAATCACAGTAGCTAATTAAAAAAAAATTGGGAGGGGGTTAATTAGGTTTATTTGTTTACATTTTTTTAAATGGAGGTACTGGGGCTTGAACCCAGGACCTTGTGAATGCTAAGCATGCACTCTATCACTGAGCTATACCTTCTCCCTGCTAATCTTAAAATAGGGAGATTATCCTGGATAATCCAAGCAGGCATAATCTAATTACACAAGCTCCTCAAAGCAGAGAACTTTGTAGAAGCAGAAGAGATGTGGCAGATGGAGAAGTTGGAGATTCAAGTGTGAGACAGATCTGATGCATCATTGCCAGCTCTGAGATACAGGTGGCCACATGGAATGACTGGAGACAGGCCTCTAGGAGCTTAGGGTGGTCCCAGCTGACAGTCAGCAAGGAAATGGGGCCTCAGTCCTGCAGGCCCAAGGAACTGAGTTCAGTTAACAACAAGAATGAGATTGGAAGTAGATTGTTCCCCAGAGCCTTTGTGACACCTTGATTTCAGCCCTGTGATACACTGAGGAGAGCCCAGCTGAGCTGATCCAGCCCTCTGACTTCCAGAACTGTGAGATAACAAATGTGCGCAGTTTTACTCCACTAAGTTTTGGGTAATTTGTCACAGCAGCCATTGGAAGCTAATATAGTGCCTCCAGTTTTCCACAAGTGCCTGCCAGTGGCTAGGAGTACTTGGAAGCCAGTGCACAGGGGAGTTTGGGAATGTAGTTTCCTGCATTTTGGAACTGAGCAGGGTGAGAGTGAATCCATGGGCCAATGGTCAAAGGACTGGCCAGCTTCCTAGAGGAGGTGAGATCTAAGCTGAGACTTGAAGGTCTGGCAGGAGTCATGCAGGGTTGGGTGACAGTTGGGTGAATGAGGAAGGGTGTTCTGGGGAGAGGGAAGAGCCCCTGCAAGTCCTGGGGGCGAGAAAGATCGTAGTAGGTGCAGGGAACTGAAAAGCGCTCAGCATGACTCCTACATAGATATATGGGGGCACCAGCACCTGAGAAACCCAGGCTCCATCCCCAGGACATTGGGGAAGCACTGGAGGGTTCTGAGCAGGGGAGGGACCTGGCCAGGTGTGTTTTAAAGCTGCCCTTTGGCTGCTGTGAATCCAGACTGATGCCGGGGCTGGAACATAAGGGAGGCTGATGCCAGAAACCCAGGTGAGAGACGCTGGAGGCACAGACGAGGACAATGCAGATGGAGAGAAATGGATGGATTCCAGAGACAGAAGGAAGCACTGACAGGGCCTGTCCATGATGAGAGTCCAGGATGACCCTGGCATTGAGAGGAGAGGCCAGAGGAGGAGCAGCTGGTGGGGAAGGTAGGGGAGGGACATGGCATTAGTGTCGTACGGCTGCCTTAACCAAGTACCACAAACTGAGTGGCTTAAAACAACAAATGCATTCTCTGGCAGTCTGGAGACTCAGTTCAAAATCAAGGTGTCAGCAGGACATCCCTATCTCTGAAAGCTGTAGAGGAGAGCCTTTCCTTGTGGACAAAACTCAGCCACAAATGACTGCAGCTGCATCACTCAATCTCTGCTCCCATCTTCACGTGTCACGTCTCTGCGGCCAAAGGACACCAGTCACACTGGATTACAGGCTCACTTAAATGACCTCATCTTAATTTGATTACATTTGCAAAGACCCTATTTCCAAATAAAGGCACATTCACAGGCACGAGGGGTTAGGACTTCAATGTTCCTTTTGTGGGGACACATTCCAACCCAAATCAGAGATCAAGACTTTATTTCAGGATATAAGAAGCCTGGGGTACCCTGTGACATCCAAGTGGAGATGCTGTGTAGACAATTGGACGTACAGGATAGGAACACGAGCGATAGCTAAACAAGAAATGGGGATCAGGGAGTTGTCAGCCCATAGCTAATAATGGGGTAGGGGTAGGGCAGGAAACCGGGACACCAAAGGAGGAAAGAGGGCCAGGAGAGCATCTGAGGACGGGGTGGGGCTTGGTTGGCGAAACAACCGGACATGCAAAGAGCATTTAGATATGCTGAAGCCTGGAGCAAGCATGCATTTCTAAGAGGTGAAAGAGAACCAGGAAGGCAAGGCAGGGCAAAGCCATAGGATGCTTTCGAGCCAAGAGGGAAACCAGGGCCCCAGTGCCTGCCTGGCCCTTCTCCAGGCCTCCCTGTAGGCATCTATTATGACCCTGAATTTTCTGGCCTGGGCTCTGCACACTCCTCCCTCTATAGACACCTGGTGCCCCTGGCAGACACAGGATTCCTAATCTTGTCCCTTCTTTGCCAGTTTTCAGGGTGTAGGTTCTACTTTAGGCCGTTGACTAAATGCCACTAACCAGTGGTTCTCAAAGTGGGGTCCCTGGGTCAGCAGCACTGACATCACCTGGAAGCTTGTCAGAAAAGCAAATTCTCAAGCTGCCTTCTACATCTACTGAATCAGAATTGGGGTCTGGAAATCTGGATCTTGACAAGCTCCCCAGGGGATTCTGGTGCCTTCTGAAGTCTGAGAAACATTGTGCTGGACCCTGAGCTCCCTGATGGCAGGAACCCTACTTCTCTCTTCCCTAGCCCCAGGCTCAGGGTACGGTCTTCAGTAGACAGCAACAGGTCCTTGTTGGGCGGATGGTGGGTAAAGGAATGAATGTGGGGTCATTTATCCCTGTCTGAACCTCTCCCTTTATGTCCTTCACATGGTTTGTCTTCCACTGGGATGTGGGCGCCCCTCAGGCCAGTGCCAGGGGCTGCAGGCGTGCCAGGTGGCAGCAGATCGGGCTTACTTTGGAGACCTGTGTCCCCCCCGGGGCAGCTACCTGTGGGTGCAGTACTGGTGCCAGGAAGGTGAGTCCCCAACTTGCCTGGGCACGGGAATTCCCTTATTTCCACACTATGTCTGTCCAGTCCCCCAGGAAACAGGGGGCAGCCGTCCATGGGGGCGGAGCCACTGTGTGCTAAGAGACTTTCTCACCCAAAACTGCTGCCCTGCAGCCTGCCCTCCCCACCGGATTAGCCTCAAGGTAAAGCATTTGAGGTCCAATTGCAAAAAAAATGAGCCATCTAGCCAGAAAATTAAAAAAAAAATTTTTTAACCCTAGGACCCTTCAAATTAAATTTGGTGACCCAATAAACACAACCAACCAAACCAAGATGACTTGATTGGAAGGAGTCCCACATGCCACTTTCCCACAGACTGCCATTGTAGAAAGCACAGGACTTCTGCAAATCGTGAAAACCATAAAAGTAACCTATATTACCACAATTTATAAAAGTTTTATAAAACAGGAAGAAAATCCCTCTCTTCAATTCTACAATCCTATTCCCCATAAAGAAACTACTGTTAGCCGTTCAGAATAAATTCTTCCTTGCTTTTTAAAGTGTCTTTGTAGACAGGCCTGTGTATGAATGTATAGATGTATATTTTTATAAAAATATAAACAAGTTAAATATATTAGTCTACAACTCAATTTTTTTTTCACTTAATAATATACCCTGGACATCTCTCAAAGTCACTACCTTATCCTATTAATGACTGCCCAGTATCCCATCATAAGATTATGTCAAAATTTATTTAACCAGTCCCCCTACTGATGGACATTTGGTGGCTTCTGGTTTCTCATTGTCACATATCACTCTGCAGGGCTCCCCGGAGCATTCTTGTGTATGTATCGCCATAGGCGCTGGGATTATTTTTAGAGGACAGATCACTTGTAGTGGAAATACTGGGTCACAGGGTATGTGTATTTTAAATGTTAATAGATATTGCCAAATTGCCCTCCACAATGGCTGTATCGATTTCATTCCTACTAACAGTGAAATAAGTGCCAATTTCCCCTCAGGCTGTGACACCACATTTCGCCATTGTCTAACCAATTAATCGGGTCAGAACAGCAAATTCTACTGAGGGCATGAGTAATGGTGCAAGGAGCTCTGAGGGGAAAAGATGAGTCAGGGGAGGTCGAAGTCCCCACAGGCCATCCAGGAGAGCTGGGTGCATCAGTACAGGAAAAGGAGGGCGGCACGGAGGAGGGGGTGCAGGAAGGGGAGGGTGGTGTTAAGTACATGGAACACACTTCGGTGGAATAAGAATGAGTGGGGAGTCTCGCTCTATTTTCTGGGAAGAGAGGCCACGTGGTCTGGCAGTGTTTCCATTTAGTGGTTTTGCTCATGGACAAAGGGTGCCCTTTGGAGATCTGCCTGGGCAGTGTTGCTGTCATCAGGCAGATGCTTGGCTTAGGACAGGGGGTAAGTTGGGTCTGGAGACCACAGGGGCTAGATTTTGATTTCAAATATCCTGTCTCCTTGTGAATCAGTGTGTTCTGATCCGTCAGTTTCTGATTTCTGACAAGAAGAGACTTTACCCATCAGCCCCTCTTCCCCTACCCACTGACACCCTCCTCCACCTCCCTCCACCTCTGTGCCCAGAAGGGCCTGGCTCATCCTGAGTCTCCTCAGATGGTTGTGAATCAGGACCAATAATTCAGGACCACGATGGCTTTCCGACAAGCTCAAGAAAGTCCTTTTCATTTGCATTCAGCTTCTTATATCTTTCCCTTTCTCATTTGTGTCAGAAATCAAAAGCTGGTGCTGCACAAATTAGCCCAGGGCAGGATGAACCTCCAGCAAAATCTACCCCTCACCCCATCCTCCAGGCCAACTTGCGAAGCTCAAGGATTTGTAAGATTTAAGTGCACTAAATGGCTAACAGTGATTTATACGCCCTGAGCCAAGTAGATTTTCTTAAAGGTGCTTTGCCTTTTGTCTTTTTAAACATTAAAAGATAAATTTAGACAATCAATGGATTCTGGTTAAATAAATTAGGGTACATTGTGCAGCTATTAAAGGGTACAAGTCAGCTCTAACTGAATTCATACAGAACAATCTCCAAGATATACTAAGTGAAAAAAACAGAAGATGCCAAATAGTGAATGGAGCACCATTTGTATAAATGGCAAACTATGTACGTGCTTGTGAGTGTGTAGGTGTCTCTGGAAGCCTCTAGAGACCAGTGACAGTGGTTGCTGAGGGTAGCAGTGGTGGGGGGCTTTCTTTTCACTATAGACCCTTTTCTATATTTCAAATTCTGTGTCTTGGTTATGTATTACCTATGAATGGAAAATAAAATTCAAAAGAACTTTAAAAAGTAAAAATAAAATTGTAAAAACTTTAAAAGCCTCACTAAAGATAAAGGACAGGTAGATAGAAGAAAGGAAGTTTTAAACAGAAACATGCAATTTTGCTTTGTACTGGCAAATGATATTTTGTGTTTTGATCTGCAGGCCTGCAGCTGACGGTGTCTAATGAGAGTTTCATCTTTCACAATGTCACCATCTCCCTTACATGGCTCCTCTCTCCCTACGTTGGAAACCTGTCCTGTCTAATTAACACAGGAGATGGCCACACTTTTGATCCCTACTACCCCCCCAGGTAAGAATCTCTGAGCCTTGAGTCAGGATGTATCAGTTGGTTTTTGCTACATAGCAAAACATCCCAAAACTTAGTGACTTACAATAATAGTTATTATATCTCATGGTTCTTTGGATCAGCTAGGTGGCTTTTCTTGCCTGGACTGGCTCAGCTGGACAGCCTAGGAAGGCCTCACTCATATGTCTGTCAGTTAGCTGGATGTCGGCTAGTGGCAGGTGTCACTCATCACCCAGCGGGCTAGCCTAGGCTCATCTGCACAGCTCCAGAAGAGTTTTTAGCAGCAAGTGAAAGCAAGGCCCAATGTGCAAGCATTTTTCAAATCACTACTTGTATCACATTTCCTAATGTCCCATTGGCCAAGGCAAGCTCCATGGCCAAGCCCAGATTGAACAGGTGAAGACACAGCCTCCACCTGCTGACGGAATGAGTGGCAGAGCCACAGTACAAAGGGGCATACATCCAGGAACGGAAGGAAGTGGTACTCACAGTGGAGATAGTCACTTGAACAACCATGGAGAGCTGAGTCCTCCTGGCTTGGCTCTGGGTGGAATCGCCCCTGGGTCGGTAATGGGGTGAAAAGGATGCTCACCTAAGTGTGGGAGTGTTTTTTGTTGGTAAGGATAATAAAAATAATAGTAGCAACATTAATAATAGTCCAGCCAAGCAGCTTTCACGTATTATCTCAATCCTTACAACAACACCATGAGCTACAGCCATGCTGACCAATATAATAACCACTCACCATATGCATTCCTGGGTACTTGGGATGTAGCTGCTCTCAATTGAGATGTGCTATAAATGTAAATCCACATAGGATGTTGAAGACTTAGCCTCCTCCCCACCAAAAAATGTAAAATATCTTACTAAATGATTTTTTGGTATTGATCACACATTGAAATGATAGTATTTTGGATCTATTGGGTTTAAGGAAATAAATAATTAAAATTAATTTCACCCATTCCTACTCACATTTCTCAGTGTGCCCATTAGAACGTTTACAGTTACATATATGGCTTGTACTGTTTCTGTCCATCGGTGCTGAGCTAGACTGTGATCATCCTGTTTTACAGACAAAGCTGTTGAGGCTTAGAGAGGTCCAGTGTCATTGCCCAAGCCACGCGGCTAGTGAGTGGCAGCACAGGCAGGCAAGCCGGGACTGCCTGGAATCCAAGCTAGACTCTCAGGCCCCGGTGGAGAACACAGCATGTAGCATCGGGGCCTGAGGGCATTGTACACCGCATCCTCCAGGGATGCCCCAACCTGATGGCAGCTGAACACAATTCACAACATTTCAAAGTCCTACCTGGGGCTGGGGTCAGCTCCTTCCTGCTCTGCTGGGTGCCCTGGCTGGAGGGGTGCCCCAAATGGTTCCAGACCCTCACTGGGTTCTGACTTCTTACGGAAGACCCAGTTCAACATGGATCTCCAGGAAAGTCATGGAGGTATGTAAGCCCCTCACCTAGCCCCAAAACATATCCAGTTCTACTGGAGGCTAAAGGTTCTGAATCCAGCCCTGTGGATGCCTGGCATTCCTGGAAACCCTGGGTGGGTGGGGCAGAGGACCAGCGCTGTCCACACCCCAACCTTATCCAGTGAATGATGTCTCAAACTCAGCAGTCCTCTGGGGTCTCTGGCATTGTGGAAACCCATTTCATTCCCTATCACATTTATATTGATGGTGATCTTCATTGTTTCACGTAGTGAAGTAAGAAATTATATATGAAGATGCTTTGGGGAAAAAGAAAAGTTTAAGTGATATAAATACCCATAGCATTGTTCTGTGGGTTTCTCCCCATTTGCTGCCATTTTAACAAAATGAGAAATACCAAGTTACACTATCTTTCAGCCCCCAAATCATACAATTTGCCTTTGGCATAATTCAAAACTGACTGTAGCACTGCTAAGTTCTTTAGTTACACAAGGACATTCCAGTAATAAGCAAACACAGTTAAAAACTGGAGCAAATGGGACAAAATGCAAATACTTGTCCACTCTAGATGCAGAGTTCAAAGGTGTTTATCATATTACTCTCTGGAATTCTCTGTGTGATTAACTTTTTCATAATCTAAGAGAAACAGCAGTAAGCAATGCTTTACATTTGCAATCCCTTTGGGTATTCAGTGTAATTGAAAGCTACTGGCATTTTTCCCCCTCTCTTTCAAAATATATACATGGTGACACCCTCCATCATCACCCCACCTAAAGCATCACTTTTGTCTACTTCAAAGATTTTTTTGACCTGGAAACTACCCACTCACCTTCTTCTATCATTTTTTTTTAACATTGGGAGATATATTTCTGATGCTTTCTTATCAGCACCGGCAGCCTGAGCACTCAATTTACAATATGAATAATGGCATGAATTTTAAGCACACAGAAGTCACAAACTGTGTGTGAACATCACTATGCTTTTAAAAACGTGTTTGTGCAGACTTCTGCTTTTGCTTAACTCCTCATTAGGCCAAGAGGTGGACATTTTCAAATCAGATCCTCCATCTCCATCCTAGATAAATGACATGAGCTAACAGATAGAATCTGACCTCTAATAGAAACAGCATTAAGTCAAACGATTTCTCCTTTAGAAGCTCCATCTCACCTTGCGCTCTCCGTGTCTTGTGTTGTTTTGCATAGCAAGCTGTTTTGCTTCTCTGTTTGTCATGAGAAATTTTCTACATTTCTGAAATTTTATTACGTGCCTTAAGGAACAATTTGCATAAGGTGAAATCTGTCCAAGTCCAGCGTTGGGTACATCAGCGCCATCTACTGACAGATCCTGGGATTGCCATCATTCTTGGGTCTTTATTGTGTCACCGCTGGACACAGCTGAGTCTGGAGGGGGACCTTCCCTTCCCACTAAGTTGTATTCTATTCATGTCAAATATAAAAGCAGCGTATACAAATCGGTAAGTGACAGAGTCTTGAACTAATTTTTGAACTTTTTATTGAGGCATAAGTTATGTACAGAAAAGTACACAAAGTTACAGCTCAATTAATTTTTACAAAATAAAAATATACCCATGTAACCAGCATCCAGATCAAGAAACAAAACATGACTCATCCCCCAGAAATCCCCCACAGGCCCCCCCAAGGATACTGATTTCTAACATCATCGATTACTGTGACCTGTGTTCGAACATTAAATAGAATCATAAAGTATATTTTCTCTTGTGTCTTACTTCTGCTCAATAAGTATATTTTTGAGATTTATCTATATTGCTGTGTATAACTGGATTTCTTTTTTCTCACTGCTATACATTCTGTTGTATAAATATTCCTCAGTTACTCATCCATCCTAGTGTTGATACACATTGGGGTCGTTTCCCATTTGGACTAATAAAATTGTGCAGCTGTGAACATTCTAGTCCATGTTTTTCCGTACACATATGTACACATTTCTGGTGTGTTTATACCCAGGAGTGGAATCACTGGATCATAGGACCATAAAACAAATTTTTAATTTATTGTCTCCATGGCTTTGTACTCTGAGCATAGCTTTTCTTTGTTGGCAGCAGTTACTAAAACTACTTTGCATTCTTCTCCCTTGGGGAGATCCCTGGGAGAGAAGTCAGGAAAAATCCATTTCTTTACTTTTTAGTCCTAGGCAATTTCAGTTGGCACCAGTGTTTAGAGAATGAATAAATCGCTTCTTCCAGACAGATCACTGAAAAACAAGCTGGATTCAAAACCATCTTTTGTATTTCCATAAAGAGTGAGTTTTCTTGTTCTGAAATCTACGTTGCTTGACATAGCTAATGGCCACTCCAGCATTCTTTTGATTGGCGCTTGATGTTACATTTTTCTTTCATCCTTTTACTTTGAACCTATCTGTAGACAGCATATGGCTGAGTCTTGGTTTTTTAAAATCCCGTCTGGCACAATAATCAGTGTGTTTAGACTATTTATGATTAATATACTGATCGATATAATTAGATTCAGGTCTACAATTTTGTTGTTTTCTGTTTGCATCCTTTGTTTATTTTATCCCGTTCCTCTCCTTTCTTGCCTTCTTTTGGATTATTTGAATATTTTCAGCATTCCATTTTAGCTTATCTATTGGCTTTTTGGGTGATCTTTTTGTATTACTTTTTAAGTAGTTGCTTTGGGGATTACAAGATACCTGTCTAACCTTTCACAGTCTATTTAAAGTTAAAATGTTGAGGCTTTACTACCATATAGTTTCCTTTGCCTGCCATCTTTTATAATTGTCAATTGTAGGACATTTATATACACTGAAAAGGCCCTTTCAGCAGTCCTACCTATATTAAAGAACTTGAGAAAGATAGTCTACATTTACCAAGATAGTTAGCTTTTCTTGTGCTTTCCCTTCCTTCCTGAAGTTCTGAGTTTCCCTCTATATCATTTCCCTTCAGCTGGAAAAACTTCCTTCAGTATTTCTTTCAAAGTAGATTTACTAGCAACAAAGTCTCTTAGAGATTTCCTCATTCCTGAGAATGTCTTTACTTTGCTTTAATTCCTGGAAGATATTTTTGCTGGCTGTAGAGTTACGTGTTGACAGCCCTTTTCTTTCAACACTTCAAAGATGTCATTCTCTATCTTCTATACCTCCATGGTTTCCAAAGAAATCTACAGTCATTCAATCACTGTTTTCTCCATATGTAATGTGTCATTTTTTACAGGCTGATATCAAGATTTTTTTTTAATCTTTGATTTTCAGTAGTTTATGTGTGGGCATGGTTTTAAGATTTTTTTTTCATTTGGGGTTTCATGGAGCTTCTTGAATCTTTAAATTCATGTGGTTTTGCCAAATCTGGAAAGTTTTCAGCCATTATTTCCTCAAATATATTTTTCTACAGCAATATCTTTTTATCTCTGGTGCTCCAATAACACAAATATTTTACCTGTAGATATTGTTAAACAGATTGCTGACATTCTGCTCATTTAAAAAATTTTAGTATTTTTCTCTCTGTGTTCTTCAGATTGGATAATTTCTTTTGCTCTACCTTCAAGTTCACTGGCTTTTTCCTCTGCCATCTCTATTCTGTTATTGCATCCATCCAATGAATCTTTTATTTTGGAGATTGTGTTTTTTCATTTCTAAAATTTCCATTTGGTTCTTCTTTAATAGTTTCTATTTCTCTGCTGAAAATGTCTATCTTTCCATTCATTTTGAGAGGGTTTCCTTTTACTTCATGGAGCATGGTTATAATCGCTTTATAATCGTTATAAAGTCTTTGATAATTTCAACATCTAAGTCATCTCAGGGCTGACATCTATTGATTATATTTTCTCTTGAAATTTGGTCACAGTCTCTTAGCTCTTTGTGTATCAGGCAATTATGGATTGTATTCTGGACATTTGGGGTAGTACGTTCTGAGACTCTGGGTCATTTAAAAAATCCTCTGGAAAATGTTGATTATTATTTGTTTTATTTTAGCAACCAACCAACCAACTCATTTAGGTTCAGACTACATGTTCTCACTTGCCTTCTGTAAGCAGTGGTTCCCATGCTAATTCAGTGCCCAGGCTGTCAGGGTCTGTCCCACTCATGTGCCACTCTGGGGGCTATTTTATGTTCACGGGGACTTTGCTCTGTTTCTTTGGGTCTGTTCTGCTCATGTGTAGTTTTTGGGTGAGCTCATGATTCATGCTGGGTCATGCACGGAATCAGGGAATCCTCTCCTCTACCTCTCTCCTTTTTAGCACTTTCCCCACAGTCTCCAGCTCTCATAGGCCCCTTTTCATGGTTCCTCTAGAAGGAAAAATGGGTTTTCTCTTAGGATTTTCTCTTAGGGTGTCTGCACCCCACATAGTCAGTGCAGCTCCAGGAGAGAGGATAGCCTAGGGTAGATAGAGGAGAGAAAAAAGAGAAACAACACAAAACAAAAACGGATATTTGCTCTGTATTCTCAGACTCATTGGGTCCCTTTTTCTGGTTCCCTGGCTAAACAGAGGGGATCTCTCTTGGGGTTTTTGTCTTCATTACTCACTGCGCAGTAACATGACTCAGGCTACCCTTGGGACAAAGTCAAGAGACGAAGGAGATTTTTTTTCAAAAAACCAGAAAGAAAACAGGAAATTCCCATCTTTATGGATGATTCTTAAATTTTGCCTTTCCTCCCCAATCTGCCTGCTGTTTATTTTTCAGAGTCTTTAGGTAGCTTCCTTTTGTATTTGGTCCAGGTATTTTGTTGTAATTAATGGAAGCAATAGACTGTAGTGGGCTAACTCCATCTTGGCCGGCACCACAAATCAGGTTACTCTTCTCTAAGCTTTTCTACAACTGTGTCCATTTGTAAACTATTTCTCAAGCACTCACTGTGCTAGGTGCCAGGTATATAAGGGAGAATTAGACACTGTCTGCGCTGACAGCCTCACAGGGAAGAGTGACAGTGAAAAAACGAGCATAAAAAGGGATGAGTGTCACCCAGGAGAAGCAGTGAAGTTACAGCAGTTATAAAGGGAATCTAAGAAGACTTCCCTGAGGAGGTGATACTTAAGCTGAGAACTGAAGAAAGAACAGAGTATGAGTAAAGAGATGGGCAAAAGCCTTCCCAGCACAGGGCAGCACACTTCCTGGCCCTGGGGTAGGCAAGAGGTGGCATGTTCTAGGACCTGGAAAGAGGTCTGCATTACCAGGATAGTCAAGAGAAGGGAAGGGGCAGGAGGGGAGGGGGAGGACAGGAGGGGAGGTCATGTCGAGCTCTGGGTGCCATGCTAGAGATTTGAGATTAGTCCCCTCAGGAGAATGAGGAGCAAAATATACCCATAATTTCTGATATGTTTGAACTCTGATCCCATTTTACAGGTGGGGAAAACAAGTCTCAGAAAGGTAGGCTGGGCCATAGTTTTCTTTAAAGATGAAGAAAGAAGGCCCAGAGAGTGGGTGGATGTGAGCCACAGGGGGAGTAAACGGCAGAAAATGGACTTGCAGACAAATATTTGACTCCCTGGTTAGTCAGTGCTGTTTCTTCCACTTCTCACCTGCTCCAAGACGTCTCAGTGTTACCTCCATGAACACCGAGAGCCTGGCTTGGTCGTGTAGCATCTTTTTCTTCGCTCTTTTTATCTTTGCAGAGAACAGGAGATGTGCGGTGGGTGAGGGCGTGTGTTTGTATGTCCCAATACGGGTAACGTTTCTGATTGTTGTTGGCAGTTTATCCAGTAACGTGGTCCACCAGTTCACAGCCCCCGGGAAGTTCACCGTGTTTGCCGAGTGTACAACCAGTGAGTGGCACGTGACAGCTCAGAAGCAAGTGACAATGCGAGAGGAGATGGAGGGGCTCCGTGTGACTGGGTGCTCTGGCCTGTCCAAGTCTGGAGCCAGCCCTATCTGCCAGGCAGTCTTTGGGGACCCTCTGTGGATTCAGGTGGAGCTTGATAGAGGTGAGCATGCAGGAACAGTCAAGGTCAAGGGAAATTTGATTACCCCAAATCTGTCCATCCAGCTCCCAGGCTTTAATAAATACTAACAGCAATCACTTATGGAGTTAGTTCTTTAGTCATTCATTTATTTAGCACTTAGAGTATACCAGGAACTGGTTTAAGTGCTTTATATACACCGGCCCATCCAATACATTTTACAGAGGAAGAAATGGAAGAAATGCTTAGAAATTTGGCCAAAGTCACAAGGCTCGTAAGCTAGTGAGAGATCCTAGCCTTCCAAAGACCCTTCTGTGCATGCCTGTGGTCCCATCATAAGAAATGGACTTCCAAGTCACTCTCTGCTGGGGGCATGTGAGTAGGAGTGCAAGTGCCACCAGCTGGGCACAGTCACGTTGCCCCCAGTCAGGGCTAATATCCAGCTGCACACAGTGGTCCAGCCAGTTATGGTTGGTATTCCTTCTGATTGCTCACAGTGTCTTTTCTGATTGGTCATAGAGGCTATTCTGATTGGTCCTCATGTCCATTTTGATTGGTCAGGGTATCCATTCTGATTGGTCATAACAATATTTCTCATTGGTCACAATGTCCATTCTAATTGATCACAGCATCCACTCAGATTGGTCACAGTGTCCATTCTGATTTATCAGAACATCATTTTACTTAGTTGGTATCTATTTAGTTTCAGCTGTTAAATATTTTGATTATTACCCCTTTTCTCAATGGAGATGCTCCCAACTAAAACCCATCCTCACCCAAGGCAGCATCTTTCTACAAGGCACAGGTCCAGGTTGAGACCTGGACAGAGGCCTGTCGGTATAAACTGAGCTGTGGAGGTGAGGACATGACTCAGTCCAGCCTCACACCACCTGGAGCCTCAATCAGAACAGTAACTTAACGGAGCTATATTGGGGCTTTAAACACAATGCTTGAGGCTCCTTTCTGTTTTGGTGTGCTGAAGATGGCTGCTAGGTGCACCTGGGAAAACTTGAGATAATCCTTTTTCAGGCTACAAATATAAGTAAGTGACTACTCTTTGCCAAGTACGGGGAGGTAGCGGGAGGCAGCAATAAACACGAGAGTCAGGGTTCCTGTTCTCAGAGGGGTTACTTCATTCTCATCATTCTCATCATCACCATGATGTCATCATCACCACTGTCACTCAAACAAGAAATACACTAGCTTGTTTTCTATTGGAAAGAGTCTTAATTTAGTGGTTTAAATCATATTTTAAAAGTCAACTGCAATATTTAGCATCTAGCCCCAGACTGTAAGGGAGCCCCCTCTTATTGTGAACAGGCTGAGTCCTCCCATTGGGCAGGGTTTCAGGCAATCAGTCGTGGAGATGGAAAGGGCTTCACTGCTTCTGCTTAAAACAAGACTTAAGACTAATTCTCATGCTTTAAAATCAGCTGCACCCTTCAGAGATGCTCCCTTTTCAGCCCTCCTCCCCTCAATAGTATCCCAGTCAACAAAACGTTCTAATTTTTTTATTATAAACTTTTAAGTGTATGGATAATACATGCATAGTATAAATAATTAGAATATGAAGAGGAGCAGAGAAGACCCTAAAAGAAAAATCACTCATGAACCTAAAACTCAAAGATAATCAGTGTTAATATATGGGTAGGGAGGGTATATCCTTATGTATGTCTTTATATCCACATCTATGTCTATTTGTGGAATCTGACTTTACAGCTTGAGTCTGAACTACTATACTGTGATGTATGTGTGCATGGTTGCTACTGACATTCTTAAATGTTTCTTACTCCACCTAGGAACAGGGGTGACGTACACTGTGCTGTCAGGTAACACATCCCTGGCTGCATCCACCACCCAGAGGGGCCCACTTCCACACAATCTGACCCTGGACAGAGCAGTCCAGCAACAGATGGGCCCAGGGATGCACCACCTGGAGATCCAAGCCACAAGCACCACCACCACCTCTGCCCCCTCCAGAAACATCACCGTCCACTTGGTGGAGCCTCTGTCGGGGCTGCAGGCCTCCTGGGCTTCTGACCACTTGGAACTTGGACAGGACCTATTGGTCAATGTCTCGGTGGCTCATGGCATCCCAGAGGGGCTGACTTTTGAGGTGGCAGGACTCAATGCAACCTTCTCCTATGAGGAAGAGAGCCTCAGGGGGCCATTTGGGACTTACCACGTGGCAGTTCCTCTCGAAGGTACGTGGGGTTGGTGGCTCCCCTTCCAAACCTCCTTCCTCTTCCCTTCCTGCCTTGGTATCGAGGGTCCTGCCAGCCATTTTTTCAGGATGTCCTGGACACAAACGGTTCACAGCATTCAGCCTGGGTCACAAATAAGAAAGAGACAGATATTATCTGCACTTGTGGAGCTTAAAGTCATAGGGATTCTCAGCTTTGGCACTTCTGACATTTGGGACCAGATAATTCTTTGTTGTGGGGCCGTCCTGTGCACTGTAGGGTGTTGAGCAGCATCCCTAGCCTCTACCCACTAGATGCCCGTAGCACTAGCCCCCCAAGTCACGACCACCACATCTGTCTCCCGACATTGCCAACTGCACTGTGGGAAGCAAAATCAGCCCCACTGAGAACCACGGAGGAGAGCAAGAGTACTTACTTGGATTCCTTCCATGACTTCCAGAGGGGAGTGTGTTTTGGGAAACTATAGTCCACACCCTGTGGGGAGAGATATATAAAAACTGAAAGATGGGAGAGAGAGGGACAAGAAAGGAAGTGTCAGGATGCTGGCTGGCACAGCGATGAGGTGACAGACTGGCTGGCACCAGCCAGGGCAGAAGGCCACAGCCGACGTGCATTTAATCTGGAGAGAACAGAGCGTCTTTGAGGGCAGTGTGGTGAGGTCAGCAGGCAGGAATGTGGTGAAGGTCGCAGAGTCTCCAGCCCACCCAGGTCCCCTGCCCTGGACCTCAGACGTGTGTATGAAATGGAGTAATGCTTGCAGGTGTGAGGCCACCAGGGCCTCAGCAAGGGATCTGGCAAAAGAGATAGCAGAAGGAATGATAGATGCAAGAAGAAAAACACTGCAGTTTTGCCAGGTACCAAGGGTCCAGTTTGGAACAAGAAGAATCCAAAAATGAAATGGAATGACAATGGAAAATATTCACAATACACAGGCTATAGTTCAAATACAAATTAACTTTTGTCTCCTATAAAAGTGACTCAGTAGGGGATAAGATGTAAAATCTCCATACGCCCTGTGACTTTTTGGCTCACTCTTAGATGATACGCAGTCCTCTCCCCCTCACGAGAAAAACACTGGATGCCTCCAGGGATGAAGAGGGCGAGGAGGAAGGGAAGGGAACGGGGTAGGACAGGAAGGCTCCCACTAGGCGGTGCTGGCCCAGCAGATGTGTGCAGCCGCCTCTTGTAGGAGGCCCCCTGCAAGGCTCCTCGGACCACAGCTCCCGGGTGGGAGTGATGCCTCTCCTTCCGGGCTATGTTCGCCCAGCTGATGCTTCTCCTGTCACCAGCAGGGTCCCTCCCTCTGTTCTCCTTATTCTCTTTACCCTCTCTGGCACCGCTCTCTCTGAGGCAAACATCTGGCCCATAGAAAGTTCTCACCCAGTCCTGGACTGCTGCCAGACGACTGCAATTATTTCCCAAATGCAGAAATGCTGCCCTTGCCTCTCTCCCCTTCCCGTCATAGACTGTTTCTGCAAGCGTATGAGTACAGAAATTGTCTTGGGGGTGCCCAGCCACAAACACACATACCCAGCTGTCCAAGGGCCCTCTCTGAAGACATTCTCTCCAGACTTGAGAAGAGAAGGTAGCACCCACCACCCTTCCCCATGAGGGGCAGTTTGTGGGATACCCACGTAGTGGCAGCTCTCTCCAAATTCTCTTACAAACCCTTCTCTCCCCTCTCCACTCTCTCGAACCTTTAAAAACCCTGTCATGTCTTCTCTCTGATGGAATCTCCTACTTGTCCTTTGAACTTCAGCCCCAGCCTCTGCCTCATCCCATAAACCATTTCTCCTCCAAGGTGGAAGCAACACCCACCCCATGCCCACCCTGCCCCTCATGCGCATTCCTACCCTGGAGTGTCCTACATGCCCACTAGACCATACAACCCTGAGGACAAGGACCATATTTCATTCATCTCTGTGTCTCCAGAGCCTTGCACCATGCCTGCCATACTAAAGGGATTGGTTAAATGCTTCAATGATGAAAGAGTCAGATGCTGCCCTCAGTGGCCTGGAGAAGCACAGGCTGGGAGAACTGTCTTGGTGCAAGTTATTACAAAGCCCATAATTCTCTACTCTCTGCATTGCAGGCATCTTTCTAGTCACCGTGCTGGTGAGGAACGCCTTCTCGAACTTGAGTTTGGATATCGGAAGCATCACTGTCACAGGCAAGCAGTTTCTGCAAGGGGATATAAAACTTGTGACCAGGAGTTTAGGGTATTGCACTTACTCAGGATCCAGTTAGGGGCTCCTCAGAACAGGGCTCTGAATGTTCATCTTGTTCTATAGATATTAAGAATTCTCTGGTTACTCCAAAAGGCAATAATGTAAGCAGTAAAACATCCAACCATTGATACAAAATTCTAAAACATCCAAGTCTGTATTAGTTAGGAAGCTTTAGGCTGCAAGTAACAGAAAACTGACATGAGTGGCTTTATCTTCTAGTCTTATTATCTCACATACTAAAGTTAGAAGGTAAGTAGTTCCAGGGTTCAATGGCTCAGTGTCACCATCAAGGACCCAGGCTCAGTCTGTCATTCTGCTTCACCATCCTCAGAGCTTTTGCTTTGTCCTCAGGCTTCTGTCTCATGCAATCAAATGGCTGCTGCCATTCCAGACATCACATGTCAACATAGCATTATTCAGCAGCAGAAGAACCCATTTTCCCCTGTGTGTGTCTTTTTCTTTAGGGAAAACATCTTTCCCACTAATCTCCAACAATCTTCCTTTCAGATACCGTTGGCCAAGATAGGGTCATGTGCCTAGCTGGGAGATGCTGGGAAGCAGGTATCTAGTATTTTTCAGGCTCTGTGGGAGAAAGTGGATTCTGACAGCCAAGAGGAAGGGCAGGGTATTGGCTATTGGTAGACAGCCAACAGTAGATGTCACTGTCTTAAAGTATGCCTTAAATGTGTTTGCCAGCACTCTGAGTAGCAAGGGACAGAAGAGCAGTTCAGCCTAGCTCGAGTCAAAAGGAAATTTTATCAACTCAGAAAATGTAAGTCCAGGGTTTAGGCACAGGTGGATCCAGCCACTCAGTGTCTTTAGAACTGCCTCTATTTCTTGGTTCTGTGTTGGCTTCAGTCTGATTCCCTCTTCTCAAGCAGTAACAAGACAGCCCCAGGGTTTGGTTCTTAACCCCAGAGGAGAAAGAGCACCTCTTTGTTGATATTTCCAGCAGAAATCCTGAGGCTACCAATCACTGGTCCAAGCTTGGTTCATGGTCCCTCCTGGACCTGCTGCTGAGACCAGGGGAAGTGGTACTCACAGATCAGGAGCACATGTCAACCCTGGAACATGATGTAGGATCAGATTCACCCAAAGGACTGAGAGTGGGGAGGTATGGGAGGGAAAAATATCACCTATAGGTGTTGTTATCAAAAGAAGGGTCCATGGATGCCTAGACCAGGGGTAAAAAACATAAGATGTCCATTCTGTCTACAGCCCTCCTTTTCCATGTAAGGGGTTTGAGGTCCAGAGAGGTTATTTGACTTTGCAAAAATCATTCAGCTAATTCATGGCAGGATCAGGGGTAGCAACTATTTCTCTTGATTTCTTCATTCAGGGTTATTGGACCATCTTCCTTCTTAAGGTTAAGAAAGGCCTCTGTGTCTAGCAGTTTAGCTTTGCTTTGAATAACTTTACAGATCTTTAGAGTCACGAGAATGAGAATTCACTGGGAGAAAACTTTTTAAAGATCAGTAGTACCCTGATCTTAAAATACCCACGTCACCAGGGCCTAGTGAATCACATGGAATAACCCTCGATTCTTAGCTTAATCACTACACTTCAGAGAGTAACTATCTTCATATTTCAGTATCTTTAGAGTGTATCAGTTGAGAATACCTTTTCCATTTTTTTTAACTTGACACACTAACATTCTTCGTAGATGAATAGATTACAAAGCAATAATATATATAGCACAGCATTCAGTCCTCCTGGAGCCTTGAGAAATAGGGATTGCCTTCAGCCTTCTTCATAGATGAGGAACCTAAGACTCAGAAAGAGTAACAAACCTTCCTAGGTTCTCACGGCCAGTAAGAGCCAATGAAAGGGTCCAGAAACACCCCGTGGTGAGCTGAGGCTGGCTCCTCCCAGCCTGCCAGAGCTGGTTGTGCCCACTCTTCCAACGCTGCATTCAGTGAGGTCAATTTGGTGTCTTGAAATCTGCCTCGGTGAGAACATCTGCACCCCGGAAATTAGTGAACACTACAAACCAGGGTTCCCCAGCCTCACCCCTCAACTGTAGGTAGTCATTGATGGTGAACAGCTGCATGTCTGACTCTCAGTCTTATGTTCTATCTGCATTGGCAGCTGCCTGCCTCTTTCTAACCTGCCAAAGAGGTGTCTTGAACCCAGTGGTGAACATGATGGTTTTGCTTTTGACGCACTTCCTATGACCTGAATGTTCACCGTGTGTCCCTAAATCATTTCCAAAGACAACTGGATACTCCTAGGGCATCCTCAGCAAACCCTCTGCCTTTGCCCTTTGGCAACCTCTTAAATATCACTGACATTTGACACCCATCCCCAATGTGTTCACAGCTCCTCCCAGTCTCCAAGAACCATCTGGAACGAAGGCTGAAGAAAAGAATGTGAGTATTTTTTTTTAAACAATTAACCTCGCAAGAAAAAGATGTCTGAGCACTCTGTTTTAGTTTGGGGTTTGGGCTTTTGGGTGTCAATAGTCAGAGCACTAGGAAGCACCAAGTTTTCTTCTGTTTAAAAAGAAACCCAGAAGGACTGAACTCAAACAAAGCATGCTCTCTAACCACAACAGCATTATGTTATAAGTCAATAATAAGTTATCTAAAAACCGACAACATAATGCCATTTGCAGCAACATGGATGCTCCTGGAGAATGTCATTCTAAGTGAAGTAAGCCAGAAAGAGAAAGAAAAATACCATATGAGATCGCTTATATGTGGAATCTAAAAAACAAAAACAAACAAACAAAAACAAAGCGTAAATACAGGACAGAAATAGACTCACAGACAGAGAATACAGACTTGTGGTTACCAGGGGGGTGGAGGGTGGGAAGGGATAGACTGGGATTTCAAAATTGTAGAATAGATAAACAAGATTACACTGTATAGCACAGGGAAATATACACAAAATGTTATGATAACTCACAGAGAAAAAAATGTGACAATGAGTGTGTATATGTCCATGAATGACTGAAAAATTGTGCTGAACACTGGAATTTGACACAACATTGTAAAATGATTATAAATCAATAAAAAAATGTTAAAAAAAATAATAAGTTATCTAGGATATGTAGATATCTCTTAGACATCTTGGAAATTAAATAGCACACTTATTTTAAAAAGATCAATGGGCCAAAGAAAAAAAAATCACAAAGATATTTAAAAATATTTCTAAGTGTTAATGATGATACAGCCTATTCAAATTTATGGGATGCAGCTAAGGTAGTGCTCAGAGGGAAATTTATGGCTTTTAATATTTATATTGGAAAAAAGGCCCAAGGTTATTTAGTTTTTATAGGAAGTCTTCAATTTCTTACTGTTGACATTGTTCATGCACACATTTGTTTGTTAACAAAGACTTACTGTGTGTCTACAATGTTCAAGGATTGGTATTAGGGACTGAGAATACAATGGTGAATAAACAGATGTGGTCACTGCCTTCATGAAGCTTAGCAGTTGAGACTGACTAACAAATTAGCATATAATTAAGAATTGTTATGTGTCTAACTAGAACCAATAGGGTACAGTAACAGAGGGTGGACTAGAAAATGTGATCAGACATGACCTCTTGAGAGATGACATGTGAGTGGAGACCTGAAAACAGGACAGTCAGCCATCCTGTGAAGCAGAACGAGAGCTTTCTGGATGCATAGATGAGAAGGCCCTGAGACCATTCATTGCAGAAGAGGAGGATATAGGAGATTACAGAGATGGACAGAGGCCAAATCATATAGGGTCCTAGGTGCCAAGGTAAAGGGGTATGGGTTTTATTCTCAGGCCAGGGAGACCTGGGGTTGAGTTCTGCCATAGCCTCCTGCTATTCCAGGCCAAGCCCTCTGGGCCAGAGCACACCACATGCCCACCAACCCCTTCCTAGAATCCACATGATCTCCGTTGTTGCCCAGCTCAAACTCACTCCTCCTCCTTCCCGATGCTCTGGGGTCCTGTCCTCTTGGAAGCTTGCCCTGACACCAGCTGTCTGCTGTGGAGAGGTAACAGTTCTGTGCCCACCTCTGCTCCGGACACAAGAGGAAGCACGTCACTAATTTTTCTCATTTAATCCACATCAGACCCTCGGGGGAACAGACAGTCTTAACTTACTGCCTCCCTCATGATGCCCTGAGTCTTCCTTTACTGCAGCAGAGACTGGTTTCCTTGTCTGCCTGCCTAACGAGACATAAGGGCAGGGGCTGGGGCTCTAATCCTGTATCTTTAGGCATCAAGCACAAGGCCTGGCTGAGAGTAGCCTCTGTTAACACAGTTCAATGTATGGTGAACCCTTAGCCCTGAGCCCACACTTACCCGGTGATCCATCCCCTGACGTGCAGGGGGATAAGAAGGGTCTGTCTCCATTCCACACCTTACACTTGGCCACCCCTGGCACAGATTGCTCTGGGGTGGAAGCAGGGGGCACCACTTGCAAAGGATGTTTCATCAGCCAGCTGCTTCTTCTGCAGAAAGAGAAAGGAGATGTGGAGGTGTATGTGGAACCTGGTCGATACTTGGATCCTTTCATGACAGTGACTCTGGGCTGGCCGGACAGGGACAAGGACTTACACTTCCAGTGGTCATGCGGTAGGTGAACTTAGAGCTGTGGAACTGTCCTATCTCACTATGAAGTGATGGATAGCGGTCAGCTTTTGCTGTTCTTTTTCTTACCTTCACGCCAGCATTACTCATGCCTGACATTTTGTGTACCTTGTATGTGCCAGAGATTGTAAATTCCACAAAAATGGGAGGTGAGGGGAAGCAGTGGCAAACCAAGGTGGGAGTGACCCTGAAGGCAGTCAACCAGTAGAGATATTATCATAGAGAATTCAGGAACAATAATTGAACCTTAAAAGTCATTCTGTCATGGAAACAACCTAAATGTCCATCGACAGATGACTGGATGAAGAAGATGTGCTGTATATACACAATGGAATATTACCCAGCCATAAAAAAGAATGAAATAATGCCATTTGGGGCAACATGGATGGACCTAGAGATTATCATACTAAGCAAAGCAGACAGAGAAAAACAAATAACATATGATATCACTTTATATGGAATTTTAAAAAATGATGCATATGAGCTTACTTATAAAACAGAAATACATTCACAGACATAGAAAGGAAACTTATGGTTACCAAAGGGGAAAGATGGAGAAGGGATAAATTTGAAATTTGGGATTAACAGATACACACTACTATATATAAAACAGATAAAGAACAAAGACCTATTGTATAGCACAGGGAACTATATTCAATATGTTGTAATAGCCTATAGTGGAAAGAATCTGAAAAAGGATATATATATATACATATATAACTGAATCAGCTTGCTGTACATCTGACACATTGTAAATCAACTATAATTTTTAAAAAAAGAAAGAAAGAGCAAAATCTAAAAGCACAAATAAAATCAGTCTGCTTTTTTTTTTTTCCATCACAAACAGTATCAGTGATAAAATGCTCCCCCCCTCTTGGATGGACCCTTTCTTTCCCCTCCATACCCTTGGTATGCCACTGGGAAGATAGTTTAGAAGAGGAAGTGATGAGACTTTTTCTGACAAACCAAGGCGGTAGTACTACCACTTATTTTTAAGAAACAGTTGTCCTCCTTTTTATAGGGATACACCATAGCCATGTACACACACTTCGAAAAAAATGAATGCCATTCACATTGTACATAGTGCTTTTGTTACCCCTTTTTAAAATATCTGGCATATTGTCATGTTTTGGTATCTTCTCCATCTTGGTTTTCATAATAACTGCATAATAGACTGTCAAGTTGATGTACGGTCATTCATTTACCAGTGCTCTCTTTTTGGGCATTGAAGTTGTTTCAAATTATTTGCCCTTAAAACAATGCTGTAATGAACATCCTTAGGGTTCAATCTTTATTTGCATCTGTGGTTACTTTCATAAACAAATTCCTAGTAGCGGAATAACTTGGTCAAAAGTCATGTAACATTTGAAGGCTTTCGATACTAATTGGTAAGTGCTCAGGACATCCTTCTGCATATCAGTTCTTGTTATCTGAATTAATAGAGGATACAGTGTAGAGTTTAGGTGACTGAGCTGATTACCTGACCTGTAGGTTGAATGACTACATATCGGGGGTAGCTAGGATAGTGGTTAAACATTAATCAACAGAATTGAAGGGCAAAGGATAGAGAAACTTACTGAGTTGGTATAAAGCAGGAGATGACATGCAGCCTCCCAGGTCCCCAGTGTACCCCGCAAAGACAAACAGCTGGGACAATCACCTACACCAGGGACAAGAAGCTGCCTTGGATGTTCTCCCAGGTGGCACTCTGTGTCCCCCTGATGCCTCTCCTGCTATATGCTGGCCTGATCACCAAATGCAAGTGTCTGGGTGCAAGGTTCTGGGTGAAGCAGGGGTCACTTTCCCAGAAACATCCCCCTGTAGCATCATTCCTGCAACCTCAAAGTGAATTTTTAAAATAAAATCAAAATCTCTATTTGGAAACAATTTTCTTATCCATGATTCATTTCTTCTAAAAGCCCCAAACCAGAAGGTAGGCACATATGTTGAGTTCAGGGTTCCTGAATGAATAACAGTGTTTGCCCACCCCTCTTTCTCAGGGCGATGCTGGGCTCAGTGGAGCGACTGTATTGAGAGGCAGCAGCTCCGCACAGACCAGCGGGAGCTGGTGGTTCCACTGTCCTGCCTGCCACCACCTGACTCTGCCATTACCCTGCGCCTGGCAGTCTGGAGAGGCCAGGAGTTGGAGAACCTGCAGGAGCAGTGCCTCTATGTGTCTGCCCCCCGGGAACTGCAGCCACGAGTCAGGTGGGGGCCCAGGAGCAGACTCCTGCAAGCTTGCCATTTGGTCAGCACATGCTAAGCACCAACTCCAGTGGCACTGACTTGGGGCAGGGCACACAGTGTTGGGCAAAACCAGACCCAATCTCTGTTTTCACCAGGGAACCTCCTGGTGGTCAGTGATGGAAGCACAGAGCATAACTCTATGACAATCTCCCTGAATCGTGGTCAAGTCTTCCCTCGGCAGAGATGTGAAGGTGGAAGAGGAATTAACTGGGCCAGGAAAAAGCGGCTGGAGAGAGAACAAAACAGCAAAGGGAGGGAGCATAGAATCATCTAGAAGGGAAAGAGGCTGGTGTGGCGTGAGCACAGAGGAAGAGAGAGGGACAGGGAGAAACTGGGAGAGCAGGCAGGGCCTGGCTCCAGCAGGGCCTTGATGTTATGTCAAACACATGATTTGGGTCTTTTTCCTAAGAATTCTAGAAAGAGTCTTAAGCAGGTTGGGAATGTGATCACAATTTTGCTTCAAAATGCTCTGGTAGCAGGGTGGGGAAGTGGCTGGAGCGGGGTGAAAGAGGGCTCAGGGAGACTGCTTGGGCTTCTGCAGGAATTAAGATGAGAGTTCCAGGTTGCTTGGTCTATTAGCTGGGCCCCCGAAGAAAGCAGATGGCTCACTCAAACTGGGAACTGATGAGAGTTGGATAAAGGGTCTATTTACACTTGTGGGCAGGGATAAGGAGACAAACCAGGGATGACAGT
This sequence comes from Camelus ferus, assembly GCF_009834535.1. Lineage (NCBI taxonomy): Eukaryota > Metazoa > Chordata > Mammalia > Artiodactyla > Camelidae > Camelus > Camelus ferus. Next base: position 54,268,671 of record NC_045704.1, on the reverse strand, counting down.
GCAGGACCACAACTGGAGGAGGCCGTTAACCCTCTTAGGACTGCAGGGGTAAGAGGAGGAGGGGGTGGCATTACTGGAACCTCCTGGGAGCTGCAGCTATGGGAGAGGGGCCCCCAGCAGGAGCTGTGGCCTTGGCCAGAGGATCACAGCTCTGCTAACTGCAGCCCATCTGGTAAGGAGCAGGGAAAATACCAACTATCCCAACCTCTCTCCTCTCAATGCTCCCCATTGACTGGGCCCAATCAGAAGCAAGAGGGTGTGGGAGACCGGGTGACACCGTCTATGGAGATCAGTCTCCTGGCACACAGAGCCACAAGGAGTAGATGGAACACAGTCTTCAGGGGCAAATGGAGACTGTCTGGCACACTTGTACTGGAGTAGACATGAAGACAGAAGTAGGGAGATTCGAGAGCTATGATGAAGCTAAAACTGAAAGGACTGGGGATGGGTTGGGTACACAGCAGGAGCCAAAGTAACCTCTCACTGGCTCAAGGGAGGGTGTGACATTCTAGAGAAGGCCCAAGACTCAAATCAAGATGTGTTGGCCCATGTTCCATCCCCCACTCAGGAGCTGTGTCACTGGGACAAATCACATAAACTCTCTGAGCTTGGTTTGCTTGTCTGCGACATGGGGACTCTCACAGGGTTGTGATAAGCATTAGATAAGCCAGTAATAAGGGAAGTCACTTGCAATCTGGCATGCATGCTGTAAAATCACAGCATTCATTCATTATTATTATTAGAACTAGAAAGAATTACAGAAATTGACTGCTCTTATCCCCTCACTTTGCAGGTGAGGAAATTGAGGCTCAGAGTGTTTACGTGACTTGTGCAAGGTGGCCATTCATAAGTGGCAGGGATGGGATTTGGGCCTAAGGTCCTGTCTCAGCCTCGTGCACTTTCCACTTTGTTATCCTGTGCAGTGAATGAAATGGGAATTCAGGCAGGCATGAATCACTCCATCTTCATGACCATAGCTACGTCCTGGTTTTGCTTGGGGCAGGGTTTGCTTTTATTCCATCTCTCACTTGAAAAAAGGCTATTTCCCACCTTCTCAAAGGACTTGGGAGCTAGACAAAAGGCCAGCAGGTGGCCACAGTGACTGAGGGAGCTTCCTTGCTCCATAATCTGTCTCCCTTTCAGCTGTGAGAAGAACTGCAGGCCAGTGAATGCCAGTGGAGATGTTATGCTCAAGGTCACCATGGGGGACAAGTCTGCAGCGGCCATGTTCAGCTGGTACTTAGACAACACCCCACTGGAGAAGGTGAGGACACTGGCAACCACTCAAAAAGAGAAACATCTCCCTGCGCTGATTACCAGACCTGTGTCACGTGCCTGGGACTGAGCTGGGGGTGGGGCAATGCCACTCAGAGCCCATGGAGTGGGAGTTGGGGGCTGGGGGGCATTCCCCACAGGAAAACCAGGGCACTGGTCAGAAGAGAGGATGGACACAAGGTAGCAAAAACAATGGTGAAACACCGCAGCAGATGCTGTTGGTGCCCCAGCCACACCTCTTATCAGGCTGATGTGCCAGCCCCTCGCTGCTATGCAGTGGCCACTGGCCAGTAACTGTGTGGCCCAACAGCCCAGCCCCTTTGCCTCTGAATGAGACAATTTTTTGCTCCAGAGCTCCCTGTGGGACCGGCTAAATGAAGCTGGATGCCTCCTGAAACCATTTCTTTGCCTCGTTTCATTCTCTACCCAATGCTGCTTCCCTCCCTCCCCTCCTGGTGTTCCCCGGGAGCCCTTCCTCATAAATGACCTGTGTCAATTCCTCGTCCCAGGCTCTGCTTCCAGGGAACCTGACAGAGGACAAACACCTTAACAAAGCTGGAGATGGGTTAATTGGGCTGACTTTGGGGAAGCAGGCAATGCCTGCTGTCCCTCCATCAGAAACAACTCTGAAAGGCCTCCCGGGGGTCAGAAGCCACTACCCTGCTGAGTCCTGTGGCCTGGCTGCGGCTTTAGGGGCCCTGGGCTGTGCTCTTTTTCAGGCTGAGCCCCTCCCGGCGGCCTGCAGACTCCGAGGATTCTGGCCACGTTCTCTAAGCCTCCTTCAGAGCAACACCTCCACCCTGCTGCTGAACACCACGTTCCTGAGGACCCACAGCCAGGCCGCCCGAATCAGAGTCACAGGTGGGTAGGCTCCCTCTGATCTCTGGTCAGCAACCCATCTCCTGCAGAGACTGAACCAAGACGAACCCAGAAGCGCTGAAATAGGGGACATCAGTGCAGGGTCGGGGCCACACACAGGCTTTGCTGTGAATCCCACCACTGCCACTTTCAAGCTGGGAGACTTTAGGCAATGGACTCAAGCTCTCTGTGCCTCAGTTTCCCCATGTGCAAACTGCACAAGAAAAACTCCCGCCTCTGGATTGTATGATGCAGGGAGGATGAGACAACACCATTGGTACAAAGCAGGTCACTGCCAGGACGACTCGGGGCTTCTCACTTAAAATGAGCCCAGAGCAGTGGGAAATGCTGACTCTCAAAAAGATAAAATATTGGGGTGACTGTTCTTTTTTGATAGATTCCTTTGATTCAGTATTTCTCAAAGTGGCCCATAGATTACCCATCCAGGACAACCTGGGGTACTAGTTTAAAATGCACACTCCTGGGTTCATCCCAAACCTCCTGAATTAAGTCTCAGCCAAAGAATTTGTTTTAACTGATTGTGATTATCTTTATGCTCAGCTCTTCCAGGCATGTACTCTTTCAAAATCCAGGTGATTATAACAAGTGGCACGGGGTTTAGGTACAGGTTAGCTGGGGGCTCTCCATGGTGCTGGGGGGCCATAGTTTTGGGTGGGATCTGCCTGTTTCCAGATCCTGGCTGTAGCCCTTCCTAGCTCGGTCTCTTGAGCAAGGCATTGTTTCCCAATATGCTCCCTCTTCACCAAGCTCCGTGAGGAAGCAATTATTATTAGCCCCATTTTACAGATGAGGAACTGATTCTCAAAAAGGTGGAGGCCAGGTCACATGGCTAGTAAATGACAAAGCTGGGATTCTATCTCTGCTCAGTTTCTCAAAGTGAGACCCTGGGCGGCCCCACGTTTTGGGAGTGGGGGCTGTCAGAGATGTAGATTTCTGGGCCCTGCCCCGGGATCTCCAGAGAGGCCTGAGGCTCCAGAGAGGGGCCTGGGAATCCGCACGTCTGACAAGCTCCTTGGCATGGTGGAATTGTGTGACCCACAAGCCCCCTAAGCACGCTGCCTTCACTCTCCAGCAGTGACCAGGCACGCCTACGGGGAGGACACCTATGTGATCAGCTCCCTGTCTCCCCCCGAGGTGCCCACCTGCATCACTGCCCCAGATGAGGGCACTGTTCTGACAAGCTTCGCCATCTTCTGCAACGCCTCAGCCGCCCCAGGCCCCCTGGAGTACTGCTTCTGTCTGGAATCAGGTACTGCTCAGGACTATGCTCTCCCCTTAGCTCCTGGGCTCATCTTCTGCAAGAACAGGTGCCTGCCTCTCTCTGGCAGCTGCAAAGAACATGTTCCATGTGTGAGAGAGGTGTGAAGGCTGAACACTCCCCTAAACTTTAACCCCGACTCCCAGGCACACTGACCTGCCACACACCTCAGCGAGATGAGAAGCAGGTCCCATCAGTATCTCCTCTGCAACTCTGGAGGCCAAAATGACCTCTTTCCTGGCATGAGGGATGTGGAGAGGATTAAAGATATGGACAAAGATATGCAGAAGTGTGAGCACTTGGGGCCACCACCAGGACATCATCCCCCAGCACACATTCAGAGTAGCCCTGACCCCTTGGAAGTCTGTAGTTATTCAGGACAGAGATGGGTCTGGTTCACAGAATCATCAAGGATTTTATTGACCCAGCTTTGTGGGAGGCAGCAAGGAATGGGCAATGTCACAGAGTGCGCTGAGCTAAAGGGAGACAAGTTTGCAAAGTTTTACAGGACACGGAGCATGCAGACACCATCTTCATTGCAATGCCTGGTCCAGTGTCCCGTCCCCACAACCCACCCCCAGGACAGCAGCAGGGCAGCAGCAGGAGAGACGGGGCGAGCACCCACATTGTCTCTGTTCTCCCAGTTTGGGGTGGTTGGTCCTTGGAGGGCTCATCTGAGTACTTTCCTCCTTCCAATGGGCTTTGGCATTTTGTGACCCTCCCGTGAGCTCTGAAAATGTTCTAGTCAGATTGGGGCCTTCCTCCAAACCTAGGCTGCAGGAGTGTTGCTGGAGTGCTCCCCAATATCCAGCATCAAACACTATGATGACCTAAACTGAACACCTTGACTAGGTGAAGGTGGAGGGAAGCTATTCTCAGACCCAAGGGAGTGTGGTTTTTATGGGGTGCCCGTCAAATAGGTGTGGAATGCAGAGCTGTTCAGAGGGCTGTGACTGGGTCTGAGCCTGGAGGGAAACAATTTAAAGAAGATAAGTAGATCATTTCAAACCTGCATCCCCCTAAATGGAGACGCCAGGCTAGCTGCTCCAGTTCCGACTGGTTATTGCACTGTAGCCCCTCCCTCTGCCTCACACAGGGGAGAAAAAGTTCAGGGAAGAGTGACTATATAAAGATGACTTGTCAATTGCAATTCAATAACTTCCTGATTGTCTACATACTACAATGAAAAGTGATTCCAGTGATGGGCAGTCCCCTTTTAAAAGATATTCATTCATTCATTCATTTTTACCACAAACATGTATTGAATGTCAGGTTCTGTTCTGGGTGCTAGATACACAGCAATGAATAAAACAGAGGAAATCTCTGACCTCAGTGTACTTACAGTTAGCGGTGGAGACAGCTGGTAGACAAAGACACATGACAGGGAGTGCTGTTTTAGATTGAGCCATCTGGGAAGGCCTTTGTATGAGAAGTGACATTTGACAGGGCTTGAATATATTTTGAACTAATTGTTAAGATCTTCTTATCCTCTTCCCCCTCTTTCTCCTTCTTTTAGTAATTTGGTTTACCACCTTGAATTAAAAAGAAACTTGTACCTTGAACCAATCCCCCATGTATACTGAGGGATGACTGTATAAAATATTCTTAGCTATAGTCTCCAAATTGTACAAAAAAAAAAAAAGAAAGAAAGAAAGAAAGAAACTTGTACATGGGCAATCATTTTCCTGAAATCTTTCATGGATTTTAATACAATTATTCCAAAGTCACAGCAGCATGCAGTTACCTACAGAGGACAGTGGATCAGCATAAATGGCTGTCTTCTCCCTCAAAGGAAGGAGTCCCCGAGTGACTTCTTGGGCTGTGGCTTTTATGTCCTTGTCATCAGGCTCAACCTTGGTGGGTCTGCAGTCTCCCTGAGGCCTGGAGATGCCCCCCTAATTGTTCAGTGTCCATTTTCCAGGTTCCTGTCTACACTGTGGCCCTGAACCTGCTCTCCCTTCAGTTTACCTGCCACTTGGAAAAGAAAACAATGACTTCATGCTGACAGTGGTCATTTCTGTCTCCAATCATGCGGGGGACAGACAGCAGACCCACACAGTGGTTAAGGTGGGTGGCAGCCACTGTTTTTCTACTGAGACAACTTCTTGACCAATCTGAACCTCACCAAGGGTTGAAGGGAGCCAAGCGCACCGCCAGTGGTTGATTCACTCATTTCTTCAACATGTATTTACAGAGCATCTCCTTCGGCTCTGGTTCAGGGGATACAGCCATAGACAAAACAGACATGGTCTCTACCTTTGTAGATCTTATGACAAGTGGCCAGTATAGGGGAAGGACTTGGGGTAGGGGACCTTGGAGGGTTGGGAGTAGAAGGACTCAGGGATGCATTAGGCTAGTGCCTTCCAAGTCTGGAGGAAGGAGGACCAAGATCAGCCAAGGCAGTGAATTTCAAGGGTCAGAAGAGCCCCAAGAGTATGACGAGGAGGGAAGTGAGGGGTGAAGGAATGACCTGCCTGAGACTTGCTTTTGGTGGCTGTTGATTGCTAGTAAGAGTGGGTCCTCTGCCCTCAAGCCTCGGGAGAGTCCCTATGCCAGGTGCAAAGCCTTCCAGCCCTGTTCTGCTTTACCACATGCAGACCCATGACTTCAGGCTCCAGGTTCTCAAGAAAAAAAAAAAAACTGGTAAGTTGAGATCCTCCTGCTCTGAGCACATCTCTGGTCTCCCCATCAGGTGGGACATGGTGACATCCATGTGGAGGATGAGGCATTCCAGGCCGCAGTGTGGCAGAATGTCACTGCCATTCTGCAGCGAGGGTGTGGCCCTGAGCGGCTCTTCCAGCTGGCCAAGTCCGTGTCATCCATGCTGAACCAGCAGTGCCAGGGGCCAGACTCCGGGGGGCCATTGAGAGTGGACACCAGACAGAAGGTACTGCAGATGGGCTCATTTGTCCTTTGTGCTGGGGCCCCAGGGTCTGTACATAGCCATTCGGGGTGGGGAGTGGGGTCCACAAGTCCATAGAGAAGCCTTTGGTGTTTTCCAAGTTGCTGATGTCACCTCCCTCTTCTGGTCCTTTCAGTGAATGATACACAGTGAAGACAACCTGCTTTCTGTGCTTGGCCTCATGGAGTCACAGGTTTCTAGGGCAGGAGGGAATTGAGACGGTACCACTCCAGGCTCTTCCTATTAAAGAGGATGAAACCAAGGCCCAGAGGAGAAAAATGACCCTGTCTTAGTCATGTGGTTAATGGTTTGATGTTGTTCCAGCTCTGTCACTTACCGTCTCTATTGTCACAGGCCCCTGACTAAATCTCTTTAAGCCTCAGTTTCCTTCTAAAGTTGTGGTGAGAGTTAAATTGGAATTATGTGTACTGTAGCTGTAGGTCAAACTATATGAACTTGCTAACATTCAGCCAGTTTTAATCCACAAGAATGGCCATTCCATGTGCTACAACCTAGTCTCATAAACAACTATGGCAGAACGTATGACTACTTCCACTCCCAGTGCATGCTACACAAATATGAATAAGCACCCTGAGGCATGCTACCTGCGTGCACTGCACACAGCATCACACAGCTGCTGGGCATGGAGAATGGAAGACAGACTTCTCTGGTCCCTGAAGGATTTCTACGAAAGTACTTAGCATGGTTCAGAGAATGTGAGTAGCTTTCCTGGGTCGACATTTCCAGTAGGTGGTGAAGCCGGGTTCAAACCCAGGTTAGCTCCTCCTCCGTCCACATCCAGCTCTCTCATCCCAGCCCTTTTCTTCACATTAGTCCCCCCTGCCCCGACACACACACTCCAGCTGGTTCTCATTCACCCCGAGCATCACTTACGGCAAACTTTCCTTTGGGTATCTTGTGGTCCTGTCCTGCACAGCCTGTCCCAAGGTCTTCCCATGAAATGCCAGGGTCCTGGCAGGAAACAGATGTCAAGCTCTAACTGGGCAATGCAGAAGGTTTTAAGGGCTCTGTTGAGAAAAGTGGGGACAAGATTTTGGAAACAAATGAGAGAGAACACAGGACCCCAAGGGCTCAGCCTGAAGTGACCAGAATCCACAAGGGGCAGCTGCATGTGGAGGGCCCCCTGGTAGGAGCAGTGGCTTTTGCAGAGTGAGGCAGGCAACCCTGCAGGGAGGGTGCCGGCAGAATAGCTTCCAGGTCTCTATCCTCCTGTCCTCTCACCTCCCACTGAGTGAATCCATGGGCTGGAGGCTTAAGGCAGGAGTTGGGAAATGGCTGAAGGGATCCTTGTCCCCATTGCCCCAAAGGCATCCAGGGACCCAAGCCTGCAACAAGCTCTCCCATCCACACTGAGCCAACAAAGTCATCTGATTTCTGAATGTCATGCCATTCTAGTCACAGGTACACCCTGAGACATGATTTGCATTTAAATAGCGCCAGATTTTACAGATTTGATTTGAACATTTGGAGAAAGCTTAAGACAGTCTGTATTAGTTTCCTCTTGCTGTTATAACAATGACCATAAACTTAATGACTTAAAACAACACAAACTTATTATCTCACAGTTCTAGAGGTCGGAAGTTTGAAATAAGTCTCACTCAGGGTGTTGGCAGGGCTGTGGACTGTCTGGAGGCTCTAGGGGAGAATTCATCCCTCAGCTTTACCAGCTTCTAGAAGCTGTCCACATTCCCTGCTCCATCTTCGACACTAGCGTCTTCAAAACCCCACCCCTCTCCCTCCTCCCTCCACTGTCTTCCCCTCCCCACCCCTGTCCTCTCCCTCCCTCCCTCCTCCCCATCTCCCTGTCCCTCTCCACCACCTCTGCTTCCATCATCACATCTCCTTCTCTGACTCTGACCCTCTTACCTCCCTCTTCTATAGACCCCTGTGATTGCATTGGTCCCACCTAGTTAACACAGGCTACTCTTCCCATCTCAGAATCCTTAACTTAAATCAAATCTCCAAAGAGATTCTGCCAAAGTGCCTGCTGCCATGTGAGATAACACATTCTCAGGTTTCAGGGATTTGGATGTGGCTATCTTTCGGAGACTATGATTCTGCCCAACACACATCCTTGAGGACAAACAGAGGTCTCCTGGCTTGGAAGAACCCCAGATGAGCCTGGTCACTTGCTCTGACCCCAGATCTTCCTGAAATAGCTTCATTAAGCCACTGGAATGACGTTTCCTCTCCCCACCTTCCTCCCTCTGTGCCAAGGTCAGAGAGCATATCCTGGGGTCATTGTCTGCAATGAATGCCACCTTGGAGGACATGCAGAGGGTGCAGGGGCTGGCCGAGGTGCTGAAAGAGGTGACCCACCGCAGTGAGGAGCTCACTCCTTTGTCCCAGGTGAGTAGTTCCTACCTGCTGAGCCAGGCCATAGGACATGTACCTCCATGGTGAGTGGCTAACAACTTACAAAGCCCAAGTCAAAGGTCCCTCAGTCACAGGGCCACCAAGACTGCCATCTTGTTTCCAAGGGTCATGCATGGGTGGTGCCAAGGGAGGGAACAGTCCCCTCCTGCAGCCCTGTGTCTCACTCTGGATGTGATGGACTGTGTGCTCACACACCTCACTCCCCGACCAGCCAGTGAGGACCTGAATCTAACTAATCATTGGGTGGTCAAGTGTGTGTCCAGATGCTGCTACTGACCCGCCCATGTCCTCCACTTGAGTACACTGATGTCCAGCTGCCAGCTCCTATCTTTCTTTGCCTGGGACCTTTTCAGTGAAAATTCAGCAGCAAATCTCAGACATGGCCTCTACCCTCATGGCACTTTGAGACCATGGGGGCAGCCAGACACTAAAAAAGTCATTTCACAAATACATATATAATTACAAAATTGTAATAACTGCTATGTCCATTCATCCAGCCAGCCACCCCCAGTTGGGGTTTATTGAATGCCTGCTATGCAGAGCATTGTGCAAGTCACCCTGGGAAAGATTCAGAGATGGACTAGGCTACTGTCCTTAAGGAACTTAGCACATTATAGGGAAGGAACACCTACCTGCCCTCAAGTCAGCAATACAGGCAGCTTGTGTGACGGGCCTGGCTGGATTTTCCCTGGCTTGAATCCACACCTTGCTCCCCTCCACTGCAGCACGGGCCTCTTGAATGGTGCCAGGGATGGTCTGTCCCACGCAGGGGCTCATGCTGTTCTTCCTTCTCCTTTGGGTGAGCCCAGTGGGAGGCCAGCTGGGCTCTGCAGCGTGCCAGCGAGGCCCTGTTGGTAGTGAGTGCCAAGGCCCATCCTGAGGACTGGAGGCACCAGGCGGCCACCAGGGACCTGTTCCAGGCTGTGGGCAGCGTGCTGGAAGCATCTCTGAGGGACAGAGCAGAAGCACCTGCAGAAGCCAAAGGCAGCCAAGTAAGTGTCCCAGCCCCAGTGCAGACCTCACACTATCCACGTGCTCAGCTCACACCAGCATTTCTAGGTGGATCTTTCTCCACATTGTACAGATGAGGAAACTGAGACGCAGAGGTTAAAGTCCCTTCTAGGAGCTAGAGGAAAGATTCCAATAACCTGAGCTTCTGGGAGGCAGTGTGGTATAGCAGGCCAAGCACAGGCTCCAAAGGAAGCAGCCTGAGTTCGAATCCTGCCCTGCTACTTATAAGCCTGGTGACTTAGGCAAGTTACATAACTTCCTGCAGCCTCATCTTCTCCTCTGTGGGTGGACGAGTTCTGCCCCATCCTGGAAAAGCCACCAGCTAGAGAGATCGTAGGTCCACCCTTGCAAATTTGAATTCAACTCCTGGTTTGCTTAGCCACAGAACATTTTTAGAGGAGAGGCAGCCCCCAGAGAAAGGACAGATGCAGCACGTTCTCATGCAGCCCCAGCACCCAGAGAGGGCATAAGGGGCAAGGCCTCCCAGGACGTCATCATGACGGAGCCACAAAACCCATTTCCCGCTGCTCCACAGTCCTTTACCACATGGGGCCATCACTCTACTGAGGAAGAGCTCTCTCTCTCTCTCTCTCTCACACACACACACACACACAAACTCATATGCTCACACAGGGCCACAAAGACAAAAATGCTTATACCCACACAACCACAAATACTAACAGTCATACACACATTCAATCACACTCTCACACACACAATTCTAGGCACTCACTTATACTCTCACACACACCCCTAAGCACACACTGCAGCACATACTCACACAGATGCACAATTACACTCATATCTTCACACATGGTCACACAGTCACACACAGATTCTCCCACGTGGTTACAGTCACACCCACGAACCACACAAAGCCACATACGCACACTCACTCATGCTTGCTTACACTCACACACACTCTCAAACCGCATTCACAGAGACACACATTCACACACAGCCACACTTCTACTCACATATACACACTCAAACACGTATTCACACATCCCCTCCACACACATATACACACTCACATCCACTCACATGAACGCACCATCTGTGCCCTGATAAGAACTCTGTGCAACCATCCAGCCCTCCCGGGGTCCTCACACCTGCCTTGGCTTCAGTGAGGCCACATCTTCATCCAGGGGTTTGGGTCAGGTGTGGAGCTGATTCTGAGCCCGGGTGACCCGAGGAATGGCTGTGCCTGTGGCTTTCCATTTCCCCAAGAATAAGACCTGGGCTGTGGGTGGATGTCAGGGGAGCAGCACAGAGAGGCACATAGTGTGATGGCTCAGCCCAGATGCAGACGCCTTACCATGATCTGGGTGCTTCCTCTGATCCACACATGACCCCCACAGGTCACTCATCCTCTCTGTGCCTCTGTCTCCCTGTCTGCCAAATGGGGATGGTAAAAGCACCTGCTCACAGAGCTGTCTGAGGATGACAAGAGTTCACATAAATCCAACACTGGAAGCTCCTAAGTGCTTACTCCTTGTTCCCTGCAGTGCCTGGCGCTTGGTGAAAGGCATTCAATCATGGTCTCCGCCTCGCTCCTCTGCCCTCTCCCAGTTCCTGCTGCAGGTCCCACACTCACCTGGGGATGGTAACCAGAGGTGGTATATGGAGACCGGTCCTCAGCAGTATCCCCTGCTTCCTTTTCCAGACAGCCACAGTGTCCCAGGTGCTCAGAGCCGTGGAGCACGTGCAGGCTGCCCTCCTGCTGGGAAGACTGCCTGGGGGCCTTCCAGCCACTCTGGCCACCCCCTCCATCTCTGTGTACACAAACAGGTAACCAGCTGTACTGTGGGTCCAAGAAAGCTCATCCCCTGACCCAGCTCATTCCACACCCATATACCAAGACCCTGTGACAGGCAGAGCCCAGAAGACCCCCCTTGCAGGTGGGGGAAGTGATGGGACCAAGAAGTGGGAAGAGCTTTCCACCAAGAGGAGGTCCTCGTGTTGGGTATCTGTACAGCATAGGAATGGAGGTGGTGAGTGCCACGCCAGTGTCAGAGCCACCCACGTGTCCTCAGAGATGGGTCATGTTGGGCTGTGCAGGTGAAGGCCCTGAAGGAAGGGGACCAGCTCACTTTTAACCTCACCCAGGGTATGTCTGGCAAGCCCACTGCTCCACGGACCTGTGGGGACTCAAGATGCACTTGCCTTGAGAGTTTCTCCATGGAGTGCCTGCCTACCTCTCATGAGCCCTTCAGTACCTGGGGATGCCCCCGCCACTTCCGTTCCTCCACCTGCCAATCAGGGGCTGGATGACACTGTAGGCATCGCTGGGACCCCCTGCACTGAGCACCCTCCCTTGGTTCCTCCTGCCAGGGTTGTCCTCTTGGATCCCAGGGGCAGCAACCTGATCAGGATGAGCATCTGAAACCAGGTCCCCAGTCTACTCAGATGGGACAAGGTCAAAGGCCAATGAAGATGGTTTCATGGGAGCCCACGACATTATGGGTCAAGTAGGTAGGGGAGATAAGTCTGAAGAAATGTCTACATCCAAGCTCGTTTATTCATTCAACAAAATATGTATTCACCACCGTCATGTGCCAGGCACCGCCCTAGGCATTGGGGTGCCGCAGGAGCCAAAGCCCTGTCCTCATGGAGCCTCTAGCCCAGCCTGTTATGCTGCTCCTACTGGCACAAACATGCAGAACCATCTAAGGAATCAAAATAGAGCTGCCCACTCTGATGCTAAAGCCGGGCTCCCTGTAGTGCAAGAGGCAGGCAGAGCTTCCCCTGACACTGACCTTCTCCTCTCTCTCTCTGGCACCTCTGTTCTCACCTTGCGGACAGAATACAGCCCTGGAATTGGCGAGGTTCCTCTGTGCATGTTGCTGCTGCCAGCTCTGTGACCTTCACCCTTCCTGCTGTCCCATCCTTTGGCTCCACAGAGGACAGTCAGGAGCCTGTGGACATAAGGGTAACAACAGAAAGAATCTCCATGAGAACAGCCCTTTACGGTTTGCAAAGGACTTGCACATATGTTTGCTCATTTATGTTCATAACAGCCCTGTCCATTATGCAGTATTATTACATCCATTTTACAGATGAGGTTCAGTGACTGGCCCAAGGCCACAAGCAAAGTGGCACAGCTGGGATTCAGACCCAGGCCTCTGACTCCCCCATCCATCCTCTTCCCACTCTGTGGTGGAATTTCTCCATTAGCCTGGGTTCAATGAGTCATTGAAAATGAAGCTCTTCGGACTTTGTTCCACGACTAGGAAACGGTAAGCTCAGGGCTCTTTCCATCGCTAAATTAGGGCACATATGACTCTCTGCTCTTTGAGCCTCAGAGAAAGCAGACAGACTTCTTCCTCTTAGAGACTTGCTGGCTTTGTCAGAGGAAAGGCTCAGACTGTTTGCAGTCCAGTACTGCTCGGCTGTAGCAGGTCTGACTTGATGTCTAGGCCCAGCTTTCTGAGGCCACAGCCCTGAAGGGCAGACTCCCACCAGGAAAGCCAGCAGCAACTAAAGGCAGGGCTCCGCATTCACCCCACAGGGCAAGGGCCGCTTACCATCTCATCTCAGGAAACCTCATCTTTCACATAGGGACCTTCAGGGCCTTGGCTGACACTCTCTGTTCTTGGTTTCAGATGATAAGTTTCCCAAAGAGCCCCTTCCCAACTGGAAGTCACTTTGATGTCAGCGGAACTGTTGGTGGCCTCTCTCTGACCAGCCCTAGTGGACGGCTCATACCTGTGAAGAATCTGTCAGAGAACATCGAGGTAGATGCTGGGGGTGCTCTCAGAAGTCAGGTGGTCCTTCTGTCTTCTTTGACTGGGTTGGAACCAAAAGTTCATCAGTTATGGGGGAAAAAAAGAAAGATTAAAGCAGAGAATTATTAAAAACAATCCTTACCGTACCTTAAACATTGTATTTTAACTTAAAACTATAAATGTACATCATTATCAATCTTTAGGTATATAACTGAAAGATTCTTTAAATCTTTTGACTGGAATTTTAATCATCTTCATTACATAAATCACCCTCTTAACATGGTTAGATTTTCTTTAAAGTGAGTAAAAAACATAGGCATACTGGTGCAATACGAGTTCAGATTCTTTTGAGATTTTAATGGCTTTTTTCTAATCTTCTACAGCTTTCTCATCAATGACTAATCCAATAACAATTTTTCAGAACTCACATTGAGTCTTTTCAAAGCCTTCAACTTACGTTTTTAATGCAAAGAATTCTTTTCACACGCCTCCTTTATCGCGTTACATCTCTCTGTGAGAGATAGCATCAAAGTTGACCTTCACCATCATGAGTACAATGGATATAAGTGGGCCTGGGGTCAGACACAACTGCCTACTGGTGAGCATCCCACCCAACTGGCAGGAGGGAGCTGCCAGGGTTACTAGAGAGGAGATGTCATAGGTTGGGTTCCCCAGAGGCTGGCGCTGAGAAGGAGGTAGTGGTCCAAGATGTTTGCTAGAGATCCATACCTGTGAAGAGTGAAGAAAGAAGACAGGGCTGGGCAGGAGTCAGACTGCAATCAGACCCCACAAAGTCTCAGTCAGCCCAGAGTGGGGCTCTGCCACCAGCGTTCTATCAATCAAGTGTGCAGTTTTCTAAGTCTTATGATGTTTTGATATCTTAAAAATTTTGCTGCTGGGAAAGAAACTGCCCTTCCCAGGGCTGGCCAATCATCAGAGAGAGCAAGGGCTCTGCCAGGGCACCCTTGCACGTGCAAAACAACCAGTCCTGAGCCTATACCCCAACCAGCCCCTTTATCTCACCCTCACACACTGGCCAATTATTCGAGCCCGGCCTGAGATCATCCCAGGACCAGGTACCAACTAGAGACCATTCTTAGGGCCAAAGCCTGCCAGAATGATTCAAACTGGCCAATCCCAGCTGTGTGCTCTGCCCTGCCTTGCCTTTCCTGTAGAAACCCCAACAAAAGCCATGGCCCAGGCTTTCCGCCACCCCTGCTTCTGCAACCTGACCAGTTGCTTCCCCTGGGGCCCTGTGTGGCGTGGAAATATAACTCAGGAAATATAACTAGTAAATTCTTCAGGACAGACCCTGAAGGAGCTGAGAGCTAGAGACTGCCTGCTGACTATACTCCCAATAACAGGGCAGCAGGTCCTTCCTAGAAGGGAGAGCTGGGTGGCATATTCCCAGGCCTACCATAGAGGGCCACCAGGAGCAAACAAAAAGTGACGGTGGGCCTCAACCATTCTGTTTTAAAAAGGGGACGGAGGGCATCAGTTAATCTGGAGAGCTGATTAAATGGTGAGTGGTTAGGAGAACGTCTAATTTAAGACTAAAAGCAGAGCAATAGCAGCAATTCATTGTTGGGTGCTGCTGTGTATCTGGCACTTGGCTATTTTGTACATGATAACATTTTTGACAATCTCAATGAGTCTATGAATTCTACTGATGACTAGAAACTGATGTTCAAAGTGGTTTGTGAACTGGCCAGAGGTCTCAGAGCTAACAGAGAGCAGAGCCAAGATCAAACAGAGGTCTCTCTGCCTCTGCAGCTGGTGCTCCCAACTTACTTTTACTTGCTCCACACTTTCATCATCAACATCACTAGTTCACATGGCACCTCTGTGCATCTTTCTGTGCAGATGCAGCTCCGAGCCAGGGTGCACAGCTTGATGAGCATGAACTGAATAAAGGGCCCCAACATGTCCATGTCCTCATCCTTGAGCTGTGAATATGTCACCTGACATGACAATAGAGACTTTGCAGATGTGATTTAAGTTAAAGATCCTAAAATAGAGACATGATCCTGGATTATCTGAGTGAGCCCAGTGTCATCACGAGGTCCTTATAAGAGGCAGGCAGAGGGGGAGTTGACACCAGAAAAGAAAAAGATGATTTGATGACAGAAGCAAGAGGTTGGGTGACGCAAGGAGGGGCCATGAGCCAACGACTGCTGGCACCTTCAGAAGCTGGAAAAAGGCAAAGAAGTGGATTCTCCACTGGAGCCTCCAGAAGGAAATAGCCCTGCTGACTATAGCCCTGTGAACCCAATTTGGTGCTTCTGGCTTCCAGAACTGTAAGAGAATAAATTTGTGTTGTTTTAAGCCACCAAGTTCGTAGTCATTTGTTACAGCTGCCCCAGGACACTAATGGAAACAGCAGAGCACAGAGTGGATTTCAGTTCCCCAGGTGGTCCCGGGCCCAGCAGCCCTGACATTTACCGCATCCTGGCCTGGCACACCCTTGATTTGATTCTTTCTGATGACAGATTCTGCTGCCTCGGGTTCCAGAAGGACACAGCGAGCCAACCATTCTGAACCTGACCAGTCCTGAAGCTTTGTGGGTGAACCTGACTTCAGGAGGAGCAGCTCTGGGGATCCAGCTGCACTGGAGACCTGACATCCCACTCACGCTCAGCCTGGGCTATGGCTACCACCCCAACGAGACCAGCTACGATGCCCAAGTCCACCTGCCACCAATGGCTGCTCCAGGTAGTGTCACCACTGGGCCAGTTTCTTAAGCTGCTTCCTGGAGGTGTGACGAGCTTAAAACTTTAGAATCAGAAGACACAGGGAAAAAGAAAAAAGGGAAAAAAACACTCAATACATTCAGTGCTTATTTTTATTGTTGGTATTATGATGATGATGATAATTACTATTATTATTATTATGCAATATTAGCTGAGCACTTACTATATGCCCTGAGGAAGCTGACAAGCCCTTACAGAACTGACCTCATTGCAATCCTCATGACAACCCTTGTGGATGAAGACTATTGAAATGTTCACTTTTTAGATAAAAACAGAGAGGTTAAGTAACTGGTCCAAAGTCACACAGCCAAGAAGGGACAGAGTCAGAGTTTGAGCCCTTGTCTGTCTGACTTGGCAGCCGTGCTCTGCACTCTGACCTGGAAGTGCCTCTTCCTCTATGCTCCTGGTATTAGGAGGAGAGGGTACTCCTAGGATATCAGGCTGACCTAGAGGCCCCCTTCCCACAGATGGGCTGTCCACATGGATCCTGAGCCCAGAGGACCTGCATTTTGGAGAAGGTGTCTACTATCTGACTGTGATCCCCGAGTCTGACTTGGAGCCAGCCCCTGGCAGGGACCTCACAGTCGGCATCACCACCTTCCTGTCCCATTGTGTGTTCTGGGATGAGATCCAGGAGACTTGGGACAACTCTGGTTGCCAGGTAAGAAGAGGAAAGCAAAGAAGATAGAGTAGCTTGGTTGGGTGTGTCCAGCTCATTTAGGGTCCCTTTTCAGTGCCTCTGGTGCACTGCCTTGAGCCCCACCCTTTCCACAGAGCCTCTGTATATGCTGCTCCTTGTGCCTGGAATGCCTCTCCCCTGACCCATCCTCCCACTCTAATTAAAGCCTCCTTCAGATCCCGACGGAAACTGTTCTTATTAACCCCCTGCTAGGTCAGATTTCCTATGGTAAACCTCTGATCACAAATGCCCTCCTCCACAGCACTAAGCGGAGTGATTATCTAACATCTACTTAGGAGACCTCTGAAAGATGTCGGTTCCTTTGGTGCACCAGGAGCCACGTGAGACAGGAACAGTGTGCTTCACTCACCCTTGGGGACAAATGACAAATGAATGAACAGACAGATGGCTGGGAAGCCCTGCTGACTCTGGGTTGCTGAGGGAGGCCAGGGTGTCATTTCCAAGGAACTGAGCTCACAGCTGAGTCCTTTAACCTCTGCTAGGTGCTGGTTCCTTGCTTTACTAGCACCATCTCATCAGATCTTCACAATAACTCTCTAAGATAGTTGGTATTCACAGTTCATGGGTGGCACAATAAAGGCTCAAGAAACTCAACTAACTTTCCCCAAAATCCTCACCAGTAGGTGGAAGAGCTGGGACTTGAACCCAGGTCTGTCTCCAGAGTACAAGCCATCAGAGAGGCAGGAGGCACTGCCTCTCCAGAGCCCAGCCCAGTCTCGGGAAGCCCTGGATGGCACATGGCTCTATTCATTGCAATCAAATCCCTGTCTCAGGGCAGCTCAGCTCTGTCCCCAAGGAGCCAAGACCCATGACAGTGTCCTGGTAGCAGACATTGTCTTGGAGGCCATCAGAAGCCATTTCTGGAGTATCAGTGTCCCCCTTCCCTCCCCCATGCCTTTGCATATGCTGTTCTCCCTCCCAGAATGCCCCTTTTATCTACCCTGCCTGGAAAACTCCTCTTCACCCTTTGATCTCTCACTCCAATGCCACCTTCTTGGGGAGCCCCCAGATGTCTGGAGTCTCGCTCTTTTGAACTCCCATACCCTCCCCAAGAACAGCAACCTCCACATCTAGTTGAAAGTTGTTGTACATCTGTCTCCCTCCCCTAGACCCTATACCTTCTTTTATCCATCCTGCAAATATTCACCAGGTGCAGGCCAACTGGTGGGGATACAATGGTGAGAAATACCAGTGAGCTTCCAGCCTAGCAGAGGACCAGACAAGAAGCCAGTGGCACACATGTCAAATGACAACAGTCACAAGCAGTGTAAGAAGCCAGCCCTAGCAGAGCCGCAGAAAGGGGCTCAGGGAGGAGCTCTTCCTGGGTTTGTTTCTGAGGCAGCTTCAGCTCCCTTGTCAGCTCCTGCCCTGGCGTTCGATGCCATGCGCAGGGAGTTCCCCAAAGCACCAGGAAGAAGTGAGGGTGCACTGAGATGTCCAAGAGACAGAGGGTTCCCCACACCTACGGCACAGGCCTTTGTCCCTCATGAACAAGACCCAGGGTGTCTTGTAACCATCTAGAGTCCTCACTCCTGGAAGCTTGTCTGATCCCCACATCGCTGGCACTGAATGCCCACTGCAGGCCAAGGTGGCCTTGGACAAAGCACCCCGCCTCTCTGAGCTCTCCAATCTGGAAATGGGGATAGAAGGTGGTGGTCACTTACCATAGGGTGGGACCTAGACGAGGTTAGGGGTGTAAAGTACTTAGTGTGGCGCCTGGCACAGAGTAGGTGCTCCACAGATAAAAGCGATTGCTGTGTTAGACACTCTGAACATAGAGAAGACAAAACTGGACATAAAATGGAAATCGAGGAAACAATGGACATGGGATTCAGCACGCTGGTGGGGTTGGGGGAAGCATGGGGACGGCCTGGGAGAGGACACTTAGCTAAACGTAAGTGAGTGGAAAGTTCCTAGCTTTCAAGTAGGCTCATGGGTTCCCAGGTGCTTATTATGCTATTAAAGGTATACAGCTACTAATGAACACACACACGAATGTAGGATGAACAAAGGTCATATGTGGGAGTGTGTCATAGCACCAAAATTATATTAATCCAATGTTGTGTACTAGATACAGATGCAGGTACTGATACAGATATACACATATACACAGATCATTAAGGAGCCGTAAACAAGTAAATGGAATCATCAAGTTTAGATGGAAAACCACCACTCTATTCTCTAAATAACTAAAGAAAGTTCCAAACCGTGAACTGCAGACCTTATTGGGGGTAAGGTAAGGCAGAATTATTGCAAGGGGTCTGAGAACTGTATTCTGACTTACACATTTTCTCAAAGGATACTAAAGGTGCATCTACTGTCATGAAGGGATCTCATGATAATTTCCCAGTCTTTCTAGATTAATTTCTGGTTTTCAAAAGGATTCTCATTCTGGAAAAGGTTGGGAAAGCCACTGCCCTACGGGTCTTTGTAAAAACTTAGGAGGCCCAAGATGTTAGGCATAAATCAGGTCTGGTCCCTGAGCTCCCAGCTGAGATGGTCTTGTCACTGGCACCTGCCTGGGGCTCTTCTCTGACAGTCGCTCCATCCAACCTGGGTGTGCCAGGTGTTCCCATGAGCCCCACAGCTGCGTGCCAAATGCTGGCCAGGACTGGGAAACACTGAGCAAACATGGAGCTGAGACCCACGTGAAACCTGTCAATAAAACGGTTGACACTGTGGCCATTGGAGAGGCCAGCCTTGCTGGGTGGCTCATTAAGGGTAAAAGATAAGAGTTACCTGCCAGGGCATGTGTGGGCTGCCTCGGGTTCTTCCCCACCAGGTGTTGGGCAGAGAACTTTCCACATGCCAGTGGCCAGAACTTTCTGCTGCCTCCTACCTTACCATCTCGTGGTGGACCCTGGAATGAAAAGGTGGTGCTAGGTTGTGGGTTTGAATTAAATCTTCTTTACCCACCAAATGGCCCTGGAGGATTGCAAGCCAGCAGAGGATGTGAGGGAAAGTCTGCTCCTAAGTGTAGAGTATGAATTAAGAGTCAGGTGGGGGTCTATACCCTGCCTCTTTCCTATCTCCTCCCTCTCCCACCCCCATTCCCCACACCACAAGGGACCCCATACCCAAGGTCCATCTACACGCCCTGCTCCCCATGTCTTGCCCCACTCGTGCCCAGGGATGGCCACACCAGTAGCCAGTCCTCCATGGAAGGATGATCCTGAGGAATAAATCTGTGCAGGCCCTGAAGCAGGGAACTCTGAGGTTCAGGTCCCCAAACCACAGTCTAAAAGTGGGAATCCCAGGCCAGGGACTAGGTAAGGCAAGTGAGGCATCCAGAGTGCAAATTGAAGGAGGGGCTCTTTCTTAGAGTCACCAAAGACCTCGCCCTAGTCCTGGCTGGGTGCTATGTGCTGCAGTAGGCATGTCCCCTCGGCCCCTTGACCCCTCAACCTGTGCAGAAGGGTACAGCCCAAGGACGTCTAGAGGGACCCTTCAAAGCATGAGCCCAGGATGGGGGCCCCAGGTGCCTAGATCTAAGGAAGGTAAAATATCCTGGTGCTGAGACACCAGCTTAGGATTTAAAAATTTATTCTTCCCTTTTTCTCACATGGTTTCCCCCGATCTCTGTCTTTTTTTGCTCTTCAGTGTAAGATGACCAACTGTCCCAGTTTGCCCAGGACTAGGGGTGGGGGGCCTCCCAGGATTTAAGACTTTCAGTTTTAAGAAGCAGGAAAGCCCCTGGCAAACTGAGATGAGTTAGTCACCCTGAATGTCCTCTCAGCACTTCGTCCATTGCCTGGCCTAGAAGCAGCACTCAACAGATAACCTGCCCAGTGAATGAGCACCAGGTGGGAGAATGTACTGGAAGGACGCACACAAACTGTGTGATAACAGCTGCTTATGGAGGGTGGGGGGCACAGGGGACTTCAAATTTACCCGCAGAGCTTCTTATCTAAAGAAGGCAAAGCAGACTTGCAAGAGGGACACATTTGCCCGTTGAGAAAGACAGGTGCAAAAATGCTTGTAATCGGTATTACTCTCTGCATTTTAAACCCAAAGGGAATCATGAAGCTGGTCTCCCAGCAGACTCCCCAGCCCCTCCCAGGACAGTGTCCACCCCTCACCATTCTGCTTCTGTGGCTCAAGTGAGCCAGGGATTTACTCCCCAAGTATTTCCACCAAGGCTTCTTTGGGGTTGCAGGTGGGGCCATGGACCACCCACTCCCAGACACACTGCTTCTGCAACCACCTCACCTTCTTTGGAAGTACGTTCCTGGTGATGCCCAATGCCATTGATGTCCGCCAGACTGCCGAGCTCTTTGTCACCTTTGAGGACAACCCTGTGGTTGTGACCACCGTGAGCTGCCTCTGTGTGGCCTACGTGCTGGTGGTGATCTGGGCGAGGAGGAAGGATGCTCAGGATCAGGCCAAGGTGAGGTTGCATGGTCCCTGGGAACAGAAGGGAGGAGCAGATGCGTCCCCTTACAGGGGCTGCAAGGGGTGGACCCCAGGTGGGGAGCCGAGAGGCCAGCTGCAAATCCAGGCCTTGACCCCTGGAGTCATCTCAGGCAAGCCAGCCCCCTCAGCCTCTTTACCTGTAAAATGTCATCAAATTATCAGGAGGCTTGTGACACTGACTGCTTATTGAGGATTTACTATGAGCCAGGCATTATTCCCATTTAATTCTCACAACTGGGGAAGGGGAAGGTACTATGCTGAGAGTCCCCAAGACCACCCTCAAGTTCAATGATTTGCTAGAAGGACTCACCGAACTTAAAAATCTACTATCCTCGTGATTATGGTTTATTACAATAAAAAGATGAAGATTAAGATCAGCAAAGGGAAGGGTCCAGGAGAGATCAGGTGAGAGCGTCCAACTGTCCTCTCCCAGTGGAGTCATATGCATAGATTAATTCTCCTTGCAAAGATGTATGACAGCACATATGAAGTACTGCCAACCAGGGAAGCTCCCCTGAGCCTCAATATCCAGGGTTTTATTGGGAGTCAGTACCACAGGTACGGAGTGCCTGCATGACTGACTTTACTCAGTCTCCAGCAACCACTGCCCACACCCCTCCATTCCTGCCCAGGTCAGACTGACACAGCATGGCCCAAAGGCCTCACCATAAATCACATTGTTAGCACAGACTATTTGGGATGGCCCAAAGCCCCATATAGTCAGACATTCTATCATGCAGGATATTTCAAGGACTTAGAGGTTATTTTCCAGGAGGTGGCTAAAGCCAATCCTTTCTTTGGAATGTGTGGGGTTTGGACAACCCAAGCCTACTGAATTCACCCCTTATTGCACAATACCTCTACCATTTTACAGAGGAGGCAAATGAGGATTGGAGAGGCAATTAACTAGTCCAAAACCGCTTTCCAGGAGCAAGAATTCAACCCCAGATCTTCCTGACCATAAGTCAGGTCTGAGGATAGAAACAAGCTCAAATAATAACCAATTGTGCAACCAACTGCAACAACAAAGTTCCGATTACAAAGTTTTGATATGTGCATCATGTCTGACACATAATGAGCCTTCAATAAACACTTGTGTCTCAGTGGGCATGTAAATGAACGCAAAGATGCATTGTCACAAAGCTCTGAAACTTTCAGCATTCCCTACCTTCCCACAGCAGCACCTCTCAGGATGTTAAGATGGCATGAAGCGTAAAAAGATAATAGTTGCCCCATTTATATTGCTGTCTTTGATTTGCCCAAGGGATTAAACATTAATACTTCAAGCCCCTCAGCTGTAGGTTGGTTCCTGGGAAGCAAACTCTGAGATGGAGTTGAGTATGCAAGGTGTTTATCAAGGAGTGCCTGAGATCAGTCCCTGGGCAGGGAGGGAAGGGGACAGGATGAACAGGGGAAGAAGTTGAACTGGGATGCAGGCCACTGACAGCTGGCCAACCACGTGGGGAGCTCTGGAACTGTCCCAAGTTGGGTTGAGATGCCAAGATCTTGATTGCACCCAGCTCTTGATCACACTCAGGCAGTGCATCAATATGTCATTGGATGTCAGCCTCCCCAGCAGGGTTCATGACCCTGACAGAGGTGACTCTTGCACCTCTGACAGTAACACCTCAGCAACTGGGAAAGCAGCCCTCCACTGACAGGAGATCTGCTGACTCATCACAGAGCCCTCTGCAGCCTCTGACCAACACCAGCTATTTACTTTTTGCTATAACACCTTAAACGTTCCTTTTCACTTCTCTTAGGGGCACTATCTAGTTACCAATGTTGTTAGAAATTATATGAACAGAGTTTGTATCATTCATTAGCACAAGCATCAAACGTTCTCAGCTTAATACTAAGTTCATTTCCAATTTGATAACTTTGGGTCATATTTAATAATAAATGTCCTTTTTTATTTTAAAACATTCTCATTTGAAACCCTGCTTCTATAAAGAACAGTTCTCACCTGTTCTTTGGAATGAACCAATAGCACGAATAGTTTTGCTTTCGGCCTTTACTTGTCATGAATGCCTAACTTACTCTTGGCTCTTTGTGTGGTAGATGAACCCACAAAGCAGGGCCCTCCTAATGCTATCCTTCTGTCCAGGTGAAGGTCACAGTGCTGGAGGACAATGATCCCTTTGCCCAGTACCACTACCTGGTGACAGTCTACACCGGACACCGGAGAGGGGCAGCCACTTCCTCAAAGGTACCTGACTGTGTAAGACCACTTGGTCAATCAGTACGTCCCACCCAGAAAAAGTGCTTGCCAGTCTATTGTCGAGTTACTGTAGCCCAGTGGGTTTTGTTACAGGGGTTTTCCTCTTTTGCTTCTTGATTTTTGGAGGAAAGTATCTTTTTGCCACACAAAATAACACCCTGAACCCCCATATTTAAAAAGATAAAGGAGGAGTGGGTTAAGGGAGAGTTGAGGTCTAGCACTGCACCCACCAGTAACCTCATTTGTCTCTATCAAAGAATAACTCAGTTAGCTGGATACCTACAGGCAAATGTGCTCACATACGAAGAACAGTCAGCAGACTATCATCAATGAATAAAGGGAAAACAGAATTTACAAGAGAAAAGGGAGAAAGGAAAGAAAAAAAACCAATGACAATCATTTAAAAACAAGCTTTGAATTACATTCTTTAGGAAAACTGATTAGCTGGTATCCAGCCAAGAGGTTGGGCTGAGCTGTCTGTCCTTGAGAAGGCCGACTACAGGTAGTGAAGAAACAATTTCAGTTGTTTTTGGAATCTCTGAAATCCTTAAGTTTAGCTGTGGAACATACAGCAGGTTGCTTCTGTCCTGTCTCAACATCTAAGTCTGGCCAGCACCACATCCCTCATTAGAATGATTCACCTCTTGCAGTGGCCTCCAAGGTTCCTTTACTGAAACTGTGCTCCATGGAGCTTCACTGTGTGAACTGTCCTGGAGAAAGCATCATTGTTTTTTTCAAAAATGGTATTAGACTCCATGAGAGCAGGGTATTTGTCCATTTACTTTTTACTTTTTACTTTTAAAGTCTTATTATTTAAATCTCATTATTTTAAAATTTCTGTATATATTATTTTTATTTAAATAAAAAATTTTTATTTATTGCTGTGTCTTAGGGCTTCCGCCAGCTGTCTAACACGGAGTAAGTGCTCAGTGACTATTTGTTGAATAAATTCAGAAATCACTTTCAACCTCCTCATGAAACATTCATCTTACTTCCATCTGACACTGAAGAGGTGACCTTACCAGGAAAGAAAGTGAAAGCATTTCTCTTCATGGAGAGTTGTAGTCAAATTTCAGTTGATATTGTCTTAGTTCGGTTCTCCTAGAACAGTGGTTCTCAACTGGCTGGCCCTCAGGATGGCTGGCAAAATGGGAAGTGGTTTTGGTTGTCACAACTCGGGAGAGGGAGAGATGCTCTTGGCACCTAGTGAGTAAAGGCCAGGGATGGTGCTTAACATCCTACAGTGCACAGGAAAGCCCCAGAGCAAGGAATTACCTGACTGAGAAGGTCTACAGCATAGCCTCTGCTATAGAAGCAGACTCTGAAACAAGGATTCAAGCACAAGTAGTTGATTTGAGAAGGGATCCCAGGACATCCTGCAGGGGAGTGGGAAGTCAGACAGGGCAGGGAAGGAGTGAATAAAGGGAGCATCATCAAACCCATTACCCCTGTGGGCACCTGCAGCCTGATCCCCCTGGGGCACTCTGGTAAACTGTAAGGAGTGTGGGCCTCAAAAGTCATCCCAAGCAATGAGGGATGAGGGAACTGGTTTATTTACCCACCAATCCCAGTCATTGGTGGAGGGTGGCTTGCAGAGCATTAATTCTCTGGTACCTGACCTGCTCTAACAGCCAAAGAAACACCCAGGGAAAGAGACACAGCTGCTGGCAGTTGGACGTGGGTGCAGGGAACACCTCAGTGGTGAGGCTGAGGGATGTCGGTGGAGCAGAGGTGGTGTCGGCTACAGCTGTTTTTGGCTCAGGAAATCAGGCATGGCCACCAGCATCACCAGGATGGCTTCAGGAAGATACAGATTTCCTGGGCCCTGTCCCCAGTAGTCTGGGTAGGTCTGTAGCTGGACCTGAGAACATGCATTTTCAAACTATTGGGCACTCATTCATTCCTGCCTCAGTGCCAGGCACTCTGGGAGGCACTGGGAAAACAACTGTTAGGGAGAAAAACCAGCTCTTGCCCTTTGGCCCTTTCAAATAAATACATGGGAAGTATGAAAAGGTCACCAGGAAGCATTTTACGAATATAACTCATCTTGAAGATGTGAATGCAGATAGTCATCCCAAATCTTCATACAACTGAAAAGTAATGCAGGCAGGCCCAAAATGGGAGGAGAGGAGCAGGTGAAAGGGTCATGCTTTGTTGGGTTTCATTGGTTCTTGGACGCTTCCAGTGAAACATAGCCAGTGGGGCTCAGTTACTATGTGGAGTTGGCCACTCCTGGTCTCTGGATTTCAGGTGACTGTCACCCTATATGGCCTGGATGGAGAGAGTGAGCCCCACCACCTGTCAGACCCCGACATCCCGGTTTTTGAGCGAGGAGGAGTGGATGTCTTCTTACTCTCCACCCTGTTTCCCCTGGGGGATTTAAGGAACCTGCGGCTGTGGCATGACAACTCAGGGGACCGGCCATCCTGGTAAGTGAGGGGTGGACAAACCACGAGGACTTACTTAGCACCAGGCCCGAGGCCGTTGGGCGCTGTGACTTTGCCACTTTGCAGATTCTCAGAAACCTCTGCAAGACACACAGAATGGATCCCCATTTCCCAGATAAGGAAACCAAAGGTCAGAGAGGCCCACCAGTCCACAGGCCACACATAGTGCTAGCCCCTCCCTTAATACTTCTGCAGCATTTCTTCTCTGGGCCTCAAAGATCTAAATCAGGTTAGATGATCCCCACGAAATCCTGAGTCCGAGATGGATGGTAGGGTCCCTTGCTGGGCAGAAGCCCACCGGAGGACGAGGTTTTGTGTGCTCAAGTCTGCACCTCCCTGAACTCACGCAATCTAGACAGCTTTCCCCACTTGTATCAGGACGGTGGCCCCAGGCTTGCTGCCCTGTGTCAAGAGTTCAGTTTCAGAATGCACTCTTTTGCAGCATATGTGTGAAAAACATGGCAGCCTCCAAGCTGGCTCTCTGTACTGGCTGAGTGCCCCACATGAGGCCAAATTCACCCACTAATTGGGGCATTTTGACCAAGGCACCAAGAGCAATGAAGTGAAATACAAAGTCTCCTTCTAGGAGCTCACTCTTATTCTCGGGCCCAGGTTTGCAATGTGTTAACCTTCGTCGTGCCCAAAAAAGTCTCGTCCCCTCCATGTTATCCTCAGAAGTGTGGGTCCCTTCTCAGGTACGTGAGCCGGGTGCTGGTGCATGACCTGGCGATGGACCGGAAGTGGTACTTCCTTTGTAACTCGTGGCTGTCCATCGATGTTGGAGACTGTGTCCTCGACAAGGTATTTCCAGTGGCCACAGAGCAGGACAGGAAACAATTCAGGTATGATTTTTTTTTCTTTTGAAGCAAATGCTCTTTACTTTGTTCTCTCCTCTCTAAGGAAGTTGCATCACAATCCAGTCGCCGCCAAATAAAAGCACATTTTGGCTAGGGGCCTGGGTGGCTCTGAGTGTGTGACATTAATGATCAATCAGGTTTCCTTGTTGTGCCTGAAAGGCCCTGGGGGGATATGGATCCTCTAAGACAGAATTACCTTCAGTTGGTGAAAACGGTTACCCATACTTCCTTATGAATGTCACAGAATAACATTTTGATATGAGTGAACACACTGATTTGAATGGCGACTCGACATCTGGCCATCTGGAGCTTCCTCCTCACGCTTTTAACCCTAGATGCATTTCAGCATGTTCCCACTTGCTTTACTCACTTGCTTTACCCTCTCCTGTTGTGCATCCCTCCACCTCTGTCCCCAAACATATATAAGCAGATACAAAAGTACACACACGCACAAGCACACATACACAACAGCACAGACTGTTCTTTATTTTATATCTTTTAAAATGGCATGTTACTCTAAATATGTTGCCTTTTTTCTTTAACAATATATCATGCACATCTTTCCAGAAGAGTATGTTTGGGTCAAAATTTTCCTTACTGGCTACATAATATTCCACAGAATGGATGTCCCACAACAAACTCAACCATTCTCCTGTAGGTGGGTATTCAGTCTGCTTCTAGCACATTTACTGAAAGGTAGCTTTTCCTCCCAGCAGCTCAGCCTCCAAGGCAGGAAAAGTCTGACTCAGAGAGACCTGGACCTCAACAAAGGTATAACAGAGACATGCGCATGGACCACAAAGTCCCACATGCTGTTGACTTGTCGCATGACCCTGCATAAGTCACCGCACCTTTCCAGGTCTCAGCTTCCACATCTGAAAAATGACTTGCTCAGTGGGCCTACCCCAAAGGGGACCTGTACAGGTCCCACGAAACAGTGTGGATAACATGCGTGGCACACGGTGCGGCTCAGACTAAGTGCTCAGTTCCAGGAGCAGATATTATCTCCAACTGCATCAACACAGGTGATGCCCAGAAACTAGTCAAGGAGCTCTCTGAAGGCGGGAGCTCCTCATTCCTCCCGTGAATCCCTGGTGCCCAGCAGAGCACCTGGGACACCGCACCAGGCTCAACAGATGTTTGCTGAATGAGAACAGTAACGTGGAAAATCACTGTTGTTGGCAACTGACCTCTCTCTTTCTGCACCTTTACTCTGAGTTCATGCCACCCACACATCCCCAGGTGATGGTCAAAGTACTGTGCAACCTTGGAGGGTGCACTGACCAATTAGAACAGGTGGCAGCCCAGCTGAGAATATCTGATCTGGACACTTATAGCAGAATCTGGGCTCTTGAATAGCTCCTGTGGTTAAACTACATTCTACTCATAGGGAAACTGATTCTCTAGGAGAACGTGGTGCCATTTTCAAAAACCCTGTCTCACAATTTTTATTCTCTCAAACTGAGTCTGAACCCAGAGCCTGGAATTTTTAACTACTACCTTCTAATGCTCTTAATTATAACAAAATAAATAATATCAGTTATATTAAAATTATAACAAAAATAATTGCTAACACTCATGTGCCAGCTACTTTGCCAAATGCTTTACAAAAATAATTACTTTTAATCCTTTTTAAAAATTTAACTAATTTTAAATTTCTCTGCATTTTCCAACATCTGTGTTATTTGTGAGTCTGGTTCTGTTGATTTCTTTATTTTTGGATAATGGATTGGGTTTTTTTTTTAATCTCTTGACTTTTTGTATGTCTTGTAAATTTTTATTGAGTGCCAGTCATATGTAGAAGAGCAGAGACTGAGGTAAATGGTACTAGTGCCTGGAAATGGCAATCCAATGAGGCAGGTTCTGTAACTACTCCAGTTTTACAGGTGAGTAAACTGAGGGGCAAAAAGTAAAGTAACTTGCCTGAGGTCACACAGCAGTAAGAGGGCAGTGCAGGATTCCAACCACTCTGTCCAGAGTCCCCATCATTAACTCAAAGTGATGCTATTATGACGCCGTATTTTCTATAACTGAAAAAATAGATGCCTTTTAGAAACAACTCCCTCCCTCTCATCCCAGGAGTGCTCCAAAGAGCCCAGTTTTCCCCACATTCTCAACTCCCTAAATACCTGTCCCTCTCTCCCGGCTTGTCCACAGCCACCTGTTTTTCATGAAGACCTCCACGGGCTTCCAGGATGGCCACATCTGGTATTCCATCTTCAGCAGCTCAGCTCGGAGCAACTTCACCCGTGTCCAGAGGGTGTCCTGCTGCTTCTCCCTGCTCCTCTGCACCATGCTGACCAGCATCATGTTCTGGGGTGTCCCCAAGGACCCAGCTGAGCAAAAGATGGACTTGGGTAATCCCCAGTGTCATGGCGGTCAGGGCTAGTGGCTGGTGGATAAAAGCCATCAGTGGCCCAGAAGTGCCACGCAATTCCAGAGGTCCCAAGACCACCCTCAGGTTCAGTAATTCACTAGGACTCACAGAAGTCAGAAATGCCACTGTACTCAACATTATTACAGAGAAAGGATACAGATCAAAATCAGAAAGAGGAAGAGACGTGGGGCAGGATGCATGGGGAGTTCTCCCAGGGGAGTCTGGACAGTGCTCACTCCTCCTGACGATGTGCACAGAGTACTGCCAACCAGGGACACTCACCCAAGCCCTAGTGTCCGGACATTTTACTGGGGCACAGTCTCCTCAACATGGCTGCCCCCCAGCATGGCTAACCTTAGCCCCCAGCGCCTGTAGAGGTTGAGGTGATACCGTGCAGCCAAGGCCCCCACCATGAATCAATCACACTGCTAGCAAAGACTATACAGTGTGGCCCAAGAGCCCAGGTAAACAAAGGCAGGACATTCCAAGGACTTAGTGGTCACCTCCCAGAAGCCACTCAAGGGCCAGACCTCTCTTTGGGCAAGGCTAATCCTTACTGCACAGCCACCTTCTGGAAGGGGTGGAGGGGACTCTCCCTCTGACCCCACTCCTCCCTCTCCCAGGTAAAATCGAATTCACCTGGCAGGAAGTGATGATTGGGCTGGAGAGCTCTCTCCTTATGTTCCCCATCAACCTCCTGATTGTTCAGATATTTCGGAACACCCATCCTCGGATAACCAGGGAGCAGAACAATGGGAAATGGGATGCAAGACCCCTCAGCCTGGCCCCCTCTCCACAGCCCGTGGAGGACGGCCTTCTGACGCCTGAAGCAGTGACCAAGGCAGGTCCTCAACCTCGGCAGTGTGGGGGTGCTCTAGGTTGGGCAGAAGTGGGGGTGGGGACTGGGGTTTGGGGCTTGCAACCCATGTTGTCTGACAGCATCAGTCACCAAGATTTGTCAACTGCATACACACACATACACACACATGTGCACACACCTATAAACATGTACACACATACACGTGCAAACACACATATGTATACATCTGCACAGTGAGCATATGTACAACACATACCTTTACATGAATGCACACACATGTGCACACACAGCTACATAATGCACATGTACTCACAACACATGCACACGCGTACACACACATCACACATGTTTATACATGCGTACACACATGCACACATAGACAAGCACACACAAACAGCTACATATACAAACACAGGCACACACACACTTTTTGGGTACCTACTATGTACAAAATATTATACTTTCATTATAGATCGCAAGCTGAAAGCCCACAGAAGGGACTCCCGCTGCATTCATGCATTCAATAAGTATTTACTGAGCACCTACTGGGTGCCACACGTTGAAGAATATAGCCTGGAATGTGTCTATTGAAATCCTAGAAGGGGGATTTTAAATGGGTGACAAAATGGAAGCTCAGGGTGGTCGGTCACGTCCCAGCAGTCAGAGCTGGGGTTCAGACCCAGACTCCAGCTCCAGGGCGAGTGCCTGTGACCACAATGCTGCCCCTCACCTGTAGCTCACATCCTCTTTTCTGCTCTGACTTGCAGGATATGTGGAGACTTGTCAGCTCCCTGTTCAAAGCTCTGAAGGTGCCACCCACTGCCTCAGGCTGGGACTCAGTGAACTCGATGGACATCAACCAACTGCTGGCCTTGGTAGAAGACGCCATCTGTCTGCAGAACAAGGCAGAGCAAGCATCCTGGGAGGAAGCCAGAGAGACAGGGGGCCCTTTAACCCTCACTCTGGGGTCTGTACAAGTCAAAGGTGAGCCGTGACCTTTCTGTGCCTAAAGGGGGCATGTTGGAGCCAGGTGGAGGCAGACTGAGGGCCATGTCTGTACTACTAGGGGATCAAGAAGTCCTACCAGGGTCTCCCTCACCTGCCTCCACTCGACCCCCCGCCTCCCCCTCTGCACTGCAGGCATCATGCTCTCCTCACAACACCAAGCTGCCTTCCCACTGAAGGTCTGCTCACACGCCGGGCCTCTGATCTGCGTGTTCTTTCTCCTCTCTTCACTTGGCCAGTGCCTACTCAGCCTTCATTCTTGACTGAAGTGGCCCCTGGCCCACAACAGGGTCTCCAGCCACGTGCTCTTTGGCCCCCAAGCGTCTCTTGTGCCCCCTTCACACTGCTTGTTGCCAAATCATGAATTGTGTGACGAGTTGTGTAAAATCTGCACCGTCCTTCCCAGAACGTGAGCTCTGTGTGGTGGGACCTATCTGACCACCTTGCTCTGCTGTTTTCCCAGTGGCTGGCCCCAGACAACACATAGAAAGCATTTGACAAACATGCATGGGATGACCTCAGCCGAGGAGGTCATTATGGAACACAAAAAGCAAAAAGGCATGTTCTTCTTCCATATGAGTAGGAAGAGCATTGGCCAGCCTGATAACTTGAGCCATTCAGAACCATCTCTGGGTACCAGCTCTGCTACTGACGGGCTGTGTGACCTTGGACAGGTTACTCCAGTTCTCTGTGCCTCCATCTCTTTTTCTGTAAAGTGTCAGGGGATGCAAAGTCAAGCCAGATCCATCTCCCAATGTATGGGACTGGACACAAGATGATGGACAGGGCAGTTGAAAGCATTAAAGAATATTGAATTGCAGAGCAAAAAAGTTAGTCCTTCTCCATTCTCTTCCAAGCCTTCTAATTAAGGGGAAAGTCTCAGTGTGGCACTACTGTCTTTAACACCTCTTTAACACTTGATAATCTGGCAGAGAGAGAGCAGGCCTCAAATTCAGAAACTTGGGAAAGAATATCCAGCTAAAATTTAGTAATATTGTTTCATTTTTATTAAACACTATGTATGGCACATTATGCTGGTTGGAACTAGTCTCTCTGACTCCCCTCTTGCCCCTTTCCTGTCCATCTTCCACCCAGATCACTGCTGCCAGTGTTTAGACCAGGTTGTCCAATAGAACTTCCCACAGTGATGGAAATATCCTATATCTGTACTGCAGTGTGGCAGCCACTGGTCACATGTAGCTACTGAGCACTCGACTTGTGGCTACTGTGACTGAGGAACTAAATTCTAAACTTTATTTTTAATTTAGACAGCCACATGTGGCGAGTGGCTGCCGTATTGGGTGGTGTGGGTTAAGAATGCTGCCATTTTTAACACACAAGGATGGCCACTGTCTGAACCTTGTTTAGAATAAAAAATGGGGTTTATAGATTGTGGAGTTTGAATTTATAACTCTTGGCCCCACCTCTAATACAGTGAATTAAATCTGGGGAAAGGCCAGGAACCTGCATTTTTAAGCAGTCCCTTTGGTGACTGCTATGCAAACTGAATGTTGAGAGCCACTGCCCTCAAGACAAAGTCCCAACTCCTTACGGTAGCACTCAAAGCCCTTCTGGCCAGGCCCGCGCTGACCACATCATCAGTCCCACCCTGACCTGTGATCCAGCCACCCTGGAGGATTAGCCCCAGAGGGCCGGGCTTGGGCTGCCCGTGAAGGTCATCCCTACAGGAGCTCTGCTGATGACATTTAGCCCTGAGTTTGGGGGCTTTGGCATGCATAGTATGGATCTTAAAACATGGGCTCTGGAGCTGGGCTCTCCTAGCTACAAGAGCAGCTGTGCATCTTTGGACAGTTGCTCAACCTCTCTGAGACTGTTTCCTCCCCTATAAAATGGAAGCCTTGATCCACTCAGCTTCTTGGCTTGTTCTGAGGACTGAATGAGATCATAGGACATGTGAAGTGCTTAGACCCCAGTCTAACACAAAGCAGGGATTCAATAAGTGGTTATGACTGGGAGTAACGATATCCTCCAGAAACATTGCCAGAATGCTTGCAACACGAAGGCTGCTGACGCTGGAACCTTTAGCTGGGGCTTCAGTGAGGGAGACCCAGGAAGGAGGGGAGGGAGGAGGGTTGAGTCAGAGGGAGGCAGAGTCCATGTTACCAAGCCTTTACCTACATCTGGTCTGAGCCACAGCCTTCTCCACATCACTTGGTATTTTCTCATTCACTTCTCACTGGTGACTAGAGAGGGGTCCTGGGGTTGGAGTGCTCCATCTTGTCATCTCCTATATCCTTTTTCATACACCCCCGTGAAGATGAACACTGGTCCAGACCTGGGCTCTTCTTGTCCAGCAGAATGTGCCTCTCGGCACCAGCCTCCCAGCTCAGGCCCCAGGCACCCAGGCCTGGTTCCACCTGAAGAGGCCAAGCTTCCCTTAGTAGGCACAGGGCATAGTGGAAATGTTCAGATTTGCTTTTTTTCTTGCAATGAATATGTATTACCTCTGTAATTGAAAACAGAAAACACTGTTGTTTCTTAAAAAACTTTTTAGGAAACTGAAACTTGAACAAACCAACTGCAAAAAAACATCAAGAGATAACGGGGAAAACTCAACCACCACCCAGACATTTCATGCTATTTGGAGATCATTATTAATTATTTTTTAAAGATGACAATAACATCATGGTTTTGTTAGAGTCCTTTTCTTCTCCAGAAGCATATTAAAAGATTTAGGACTTGGAGCTTGGAATTTATGTCAAAATAATCCACTTGGAGAGAGTGGGTGGGGTGCATATGAAACACGACTGGCCATGAGTTGATAATTTTGATAATTTTGAGCAAAGGGTGCAGGTTCATCTCCTCATTCTCTTTACTTTTTTAATTTAAAATTTTTCATAATAAAAAATGTTATAAACAAAAGATTACGACTACCACTATCTTTGGCACCAAACCTGGGTTCAAATGCAAATCTCGTATGTAATAAAATACTTGCTGATGAGAAAACTAGGTCTAGGATTTGCTTTAAGGTACTCCAGAAAAAAACAGTTTGGGGGCAAAGACAAGTCAAGATTGGCAAAATGTTCGTAACTGCCGCAGGAGGGCAACAGGTATATTACTCTCATCTCCACTATGCTCAAGGAAATTTTGAAAATGCCCTCTATAAAAGGCTAAAAGAGGAACATTCAAATCCTAACTGGCTGGATATAAGCCCAGTACCCCATCTTTCTGAACGTCAGATTTCTCACGGCTTGGCACACAGTAAGTGCTTGGTACAAGAAAGCTGTTACTAACATTACTGTCTTTACTGCAGGCAGCCTACTCTGTCACTCAGCACCAGCTGATGCTCTTTCTCTCCTCTGTCTTTTAGGAAAAATGCAACAACTTGCACCTGAGGAGGGCCCAGGTGACCTTCAGAAGGACAGGGCCTACAGGCAGTGTCTCTACCTTCAGCTGGAGCACGTGGAGCAAGAGCTGCAGCTGGTGGGGCCCCAGGGCTTTCCCCAGTGCCAGAGCCACACCCGGGCGCTGAGGCAGCTGCACGCCCTGAAGGGCTGCCTGAGGGGACAGCTTGGAACCCTGCCCCCAGCACACTTCAGGTAATCCACTTCCCTGTGTGCTCACAGCCTGAAGCCTGCAGAAAGAGGGCATTCCAGTCTACCTCGGGAGGTTATTCACCCAATATCCCCAAGAAGCAGCGATCTGGGACTCCTGCACAAATACAGGGAAGAGGGCTTTGAACAGGGTTATATTGCCAGAACTCAGAGCCCTTTGTACTGCATTTTACAGTTTATAACCATTTTCATGTGGGTGTCCTAGCTGTATGCCCTTGGACAACCACCTCAACCTCTTTGAGCCCCTTCCTCATCTGTAAAAATGGGAATGATAATGCCCATCTCCTGGTTCAAACTGGAAAGAGAATTTAAAAGGGCCTGGTCCCTGAAGAGCACTAAGACCAAGGATATCTACAAAGAACATGGGCTGGGTGTGGTAGGGTCTGGAGACCAAAGTCCTCTCTGTGTCCCACTATCTCTGCCCAAACATTTGCTTCCATCACCATGTGAATTTCCTCCCTTCCCTTTAAGGTCCCAAATGCCTATTCACTTTTATCCTTCTCTCAGATGCCATAAACCCTTAACTGACTAACTTGTCCTTGGGCCTTATATTCTTCTGAAGCCCCTTTACATCTGTAATTAAACTTGGTTTTTCTCCTGTTAATCTATCACATGTCAATTTCATTCTTAGACCAGCCAAAAGAATCTAGAAAGGGGAGAGGAAATTTTTTTTCTTCTCCAACAACAGCACACATAATTCTGTAGGAAAATGACCACTTTTGAGATGTATTTTAAAATAACTGGTGATAATTTTATATTATGTATGGAATTTATTTTTAAATATTCCAGGTGTGAAATAAAATTAATATTTTATGGCAAGACAAGAAAAATTTAAAGATAAAAAATTATTCTCTGCCTTTTGGCCTCCTCTCTCAGCACTATGCATTGTGTATCTGCATTACGCATTGACCAAACCTCCCCCATCAGCAGGAATACCTCACCCATAAAGAGCAACATTCTCCTAGGATCAACAAGACAGCTCCTTAAAAGATAACATTCCTTACTGATCTTATAAGGGGTCACGTGTCCCACCAGGATCACACTTAGATCTGGATTATGTAAACTATCAACAATACATCATTTGCTGTACAGCCCTCTGTCTCAAAAAACTTATAAAACTGTGCTTTGATTTCTAACCGGCAGAACAGTTCTCAGAACTTTCTGAGATGTTCCTCCTGGGTTATCATCCTCAAATTTGGCTCAAATAAAATCTTCCACTTCTTCCCTAAATTGATTAGCTTTTCACCCACACAGGAAAAGAAGCAGTGGGGATAGATGAAATAAGTTTGACAAGGAGGTGATAGTTGTTGAAAGTAGTTCATGGGGGTTCATTGTGCTCACTGATTGTTTATGATGGGGAATTTTCATAATAAAAATTTAAAATTCTATGGTACCAGCCTTCTAGGCTTGCCATGAAGAATAACAGCAAATCTATGTAAAACAGTTTGCATGGGGACTGGCTCCTAGGAAGCACTGAATAAATGTGACCTCAATAGAATCTCTGAATGTATACTGGATAGAATACAGAATAGAACAGAGGAGAAAACTGATGGTCTAGGAGGTTAAGGATCTTGGCCAAGTTCATGCAGGCTGGTGGCAGTAGAATGGGATTTGAACGTGAGCCCAAATGGTACTACCCTGATTATATTCACCCTTTGTTGCAGCTCCCTACAGGCGAGCAAGCCCCTTCGAGGCCTGCCCTGGTGGTGTGTCCTGGTGGGCTGGCTCCTGGTGGTGGCCACCAGCGGAGTGGCAGCCTTCTTCACCATGCTCTATGGTCTGCACTACGGGCGGGCCACCTCTCTCAAGTGGCTCATCTCCATGGCCATCTCCTTCGTGGAGAGCGTGTTTGTTACCCAGCCACTGAAGGTCAGGTTCCCCTCCACCCACACTTTCCCTTCAGCCAGCTGCCCTCTCCTTAGGCTTCTGCAATGTCTTCATCTGCTCATTCAACAAACCTCTGGGTGGGTCCTAGGGCATGAAGGGAATTGTCATGGTAACCCAAGTTCCCTGAGGGCCAGATGCTGACATCTTATCATCCCAGTCACCCTTAGGAAGGTCCTCACCTCCATTTTATAGATGAGAAAATCTGAAGTTAAGATGATAAGGTCACAAAAAATCTTGCCCTAGGTTACAAGTATAAATAGGAATGATACCATATTTCCTCAGTTCTAAGATGCTTTTGATTGTGAGATGGGCCAGCAACTTACAGGAATTTCACCTTCCGAAGAAAACCACCAAGTCATTAAATGTGTGCATGAACTGGAAATAGGCTCCTATTTCTAAAGATGTAAAATTATGCAAGAGAGCAGGCAGTGTCAAAGAGATACTGAGCCCTGCCTGGAAGGAGTCAGGTGGTAGGAATACTGTATGGGGTTGGGGAAAGCTGCAGAAGTGAGGAAACATTTGGAGAGACTCTTTCTGCCTATGAGACACTGCAAAATCTCCCACCCTCATTCTGCCCTGAATAGCCTTTATCAGAAGACTTAACTCTTGACTTAACTCCCCCAATCTAGTCTGAGAATATTAAGAACAGAGTCCTGAGACTTTCTGTTCCCCAACCAAACCACAGAATCCTAATATGTTTGTGCACTGTAGGTACAGAGATAATGTAGTGGAAGGAAATACTTAATACAGGAAGAAAGGGAGGGAGGGTTAGAGGAAGGAACTCACCAGGCTAGAGGTACAAAGGGAGTGTAAGTCACTGGGCTGCGAGGTAAGAGAAAGGCCAAACAACAGAGAGCAGCAGGCGGCAAGGCTCAGGGAATGATGGAAGCAGGGTGAGCTCAAGGATTTGCCTGCTTCTCGGTCTGGTTGATGGCCAGGTGCACGCAAGCCCTGGCCCTCACCCTTTCGTGACCACATCACCTCTCTGCAGAGGATGGGCTGGTTCCCACTCGGCTTCCCCAGAACATAGACACAGATGTGGCCCCCATTCCACCCCTGCTCAGACCAGGAGGTGATAGAGAGTATCCAACACAGGCTTGGGGTTCACAAAGGCTGTTTTCCAGGTGCTAGGGTTCGCTGCTTTCTTCGCGCTCATTTTGAAGAGAGTGGAAGATGAGGAGGAGCTTGTGGATCTGGTCCCGGGATGTCTCTCCAGCCCAGGTAACAGTGTCCAAGTACAGGCAGGGGCCTGGAACCTGAAGAGGATGCTGGGGTGGTCCTGGCCTCAGACCTTTGCTCCCTGTCAGCCTTCACCCCGATTGATGAAGCATCCCCAAACCATCCAGAGACAACTGACTCCCTTGTTGTCTTTTGAGCAACCTTCCTTCCCCATCTGGGCCTTTCTCTGTGACACTGGAGAATGAAGAGGCACCATGGGGTCCATGCTCTGCACTGGCCATCATTCTCTATGTAATAATCCCAAGCAAGCAGCTTTCTTCTCCAAGGCTCGTCATTGGAATGAAAACCAAAAAAGAACAAGCTTGGGCAGGGGGATGGGAGGTGGGGGAGCTGTAATTAGGGTTCTAAGACAAGGGTCTGCAAACAACAGCCTGGGGGCCAAATCTAGCCCAGCGCTGTTTTTGTAAACAAAGTTTTACTGGAACACAGTCATGCTGACTCCCGGCTCCAGAACCCGCTGACTGCCTTCTTCCCCAACCTGATTTCTCACTTCCCAACCAAAACTCCTGAGGGTGCTGACAACAAGAGAATTACAGAAAAAACAAGCAGGATAGAATCAACACTCTGACAGTCTACGTGGAGATTTCCACTTTCAGGGAAAATAAAACAGGAACAAACAAAAACCCATGTCCCTACACTGTAATGCAGTGCAGTTACCTCCTCATGGGCCAGTATTCTTTAGCCCTGTAATACGGTTTTGTCTTTGCAGATCCAAAAAGTCCATTAAAACCATTTTCACAAAACAAAAGAGTAATTTTTCTCCAAAGAGATGCCAGCCTCCAAATCAATTAAACTTTCATTCAGTCATTCCTTTGGCAATTATTCAGGGAGTTCTTGCTGTGTGCTAGGCAGTACAATGGCTTGGGAACAAGATTTACATAAAATCCACTTATTGTAAATATATAATTCATTGATTTTACTAAATTTATAGAGTTGTGCAACTCTCACCACAGTTCAGATTGTGTGCCCATTTGAAGTCAATCCCCATCCCCACCCTCAGCTCTGGCAGCACAGACTGGATGGAATAGCCCATTTAGGGAGACACATTGAACAAGTAAATGCACCAGATGACTTGTAAGTGTGGACTATGATGAGAATGACGGGGGAAGAGTAAGAGGGTGCAGGCCTCTCTGCTGAATTGGTACCTACGCTGGCTCCCGGAGGATGGGAGAAGGGAGGGGCTGAACACGGGGCATGTGCTAAGAGGCTGAGGTGGGACAGGAGCTTGTCATTTTATAGTAGTTACTGACAGTGTGGCCAGAGCATGGTGAGCTGTCTATGCGTGGAGGGGATGGTTCAAGATGAGGACCAAGGCGGGGGGTGGGGGCAGCAGGTCGTGCAGGACCCTGTAGGGCCTGGAGCAATGTTGGCATTTTGGAGTTTTAAAAAAAAATTTATTTGTTGAGGGGTAGTAATTTGATTGATTGATTGATTGATTGATTTTTAGTGGAGGTAAACCCAGGGGATTGAATCCAGAGCCCCGTGCATGCTAAGCACACACTCTACCACTGAGCTCTAATCTTCCTCCTGGAGTGTTTTAAATAGGAGAGCAGCATGATCTGATTTGTGATTTTAGGAAGATTACACTGGCTGCTCTTGGAGACCAGAAAGAAGTATGAGGTCAAAAGTAGAAGCGGGGAGGTCAGCAGGAAGAACTACTGAAATGGTCCAGACGAGAGGTGACATGCACTGGCAGTGGGGGTGGACAGAGGGGCGTGGGTCCAAAAGATACTTGGGTCCGTGCACTCTATCAAAGTGGCTGAAAACAGAGATAACATCAAATGCTGACAAGAGTGCAGAAAAACTAGAGCATTTGTATGGTGCTGGTAGGAATGTGCAATGGTACAGCCACTCTGGAAAACAGTTTGGCAGTTCCTTCCAAAACTAAAAATGGACTTACCATTTGCCCCAGCAATTGCACTCTTGGGCGTTTATCCCTGAGAAATGAAGACTTATTTTCATACAGGAACTTGTGCACAAATGTTCATAGCAGCTTCATTTGTAATAGCCAAAAGATATTTAGCCACTCCTAGGAATCTCCCAAGAGAAACGAAAATATGTGTCTACACAAACACCTGTATATAAACATTCAGAGCAGCATTATTCATAGCATCCCAAACTAGCAATAATCCAAATGCCTGTCAATAGGTGAATGGATAAACAAAAGGTAGTATGTCCATATAATGGACTACTACTCAGCAATAAAAAGAAACTAACTACTAATATACACAACATGGATGAACTCAAAACTACTATGCTAAGTGAAAGATGCCAGACACAAGAAATTCATTGATTCAATGATTCTGTTTATATGAAAAATCCAGAAAAGAAAATTTATGGAGACAGAGAGCAAATTAATGAGGCAGAGGGTGGGGATAGAGTGGGAATAGAGACCAACTTCAGGGACATGAAGGAACCTTTAGGGGTGATAGAATGTTCTAAAACTGGGTTGGGGTGATGGTGGCACAACTCTATAGATTTATTAAAATCACTGAATTGTAGGCTTCCAGTGGGTGAATTTATGAAAAGTACAGCTCAACAAAGTGATTTGCAAAAGAAGATACTTGGAATTAGACATGATAGGACTTTGAAACATGAGATACCCTCTTCCTTCCATCCTTCAAAGTTTTGGGAGCACTGGGATCCACCTGGAGTTCAAGAGTACAGGAAGACAGCATCGAGGAATCAGTAAGACTTCAGGGAAGGGAAGACACCTGTGCTTTCTGTGCAAGGAGAATTCTCCAGCTGGAGCAGAAGGAATGGAAATCTGGGCACTGGGATAGCACAGGTGGAGGCATGGAGGGCAGTGTTGGGAAACTGCCCCCAGGGAGGAGGAATGGTGGATTGTATCTGGTCGGGGGAGTCTTTTGGTTGCAGATGCACAACTTGGCTCACTGTTCATTTAGGGGACCGTCCTTATGCCCTTGTTTTCACAGACCCCTCTGCCTTGTTCCGAGCACGAAGGAACAGCAGAAAGGACACCTACAAGCCGCCTCTGGCCTCTGACATTGAGAAGATGAAAACCACCCACCTCAAGGAACAGAAAGCATTTGCCTTAATCAGAGAAATCTTGGGTAGGCAGCCAACATTACCCATGAGCAACCTTCCCTCTTGCTGGTTCTCAACACAGACTTGAGCAGACGTGGTGCAATCTTTGACAGACCCACACCACTTCTGGGCCTGTTGTCCTAAATATGAACTCACCTCAGCTTCTCCCCTACACTTAAAATCCTTCCCTGGCCCCTCACGGCCCTTAGGATAAAGTCCAAACTCTCTGCTGTGGCTCCACCCACCCCGGTCACCTCTCTCTGCCCCTTGTGCCGTAAGCTCCAGTGACTGAGTTTTCAGCTCCTGATGCAGCTCCTGTGGCATTTAGTCTGACTAGAATGTGATCACCCTGCTCCCTACCTTTTCCTCTGGCTAATTC
The DNA here is from genome assembly GCF_009834535.1 of Camelus ferus. Classification (NCBI taxonomy): domain Eukaryota; kingdom Metazoa; phylum Chordata; class Mammalia; order Artiodactyla; family Camelidae; genus Camelus; species Camelus ferus. The sequence goes on along the minus strand of NC_045704.1, from coordinate 54,227,503 downwards.
CTCCTGTTCTTTGATTCTCAGCCCCAAATGCTTTGTCATCAGACATGCTCCCCTGTCCCGCTGACCAGGAGCTTTCAACCCTCACTGTGTATCTCAGTCTGGGTTCCCCCTCAGCAGATCTGGGTACAAGTAGTTGGTTTGGGAGGTGATCCTGGGAAGCACTGGTGGGAAAAAGTGCAGGGAGAGAGAAGGAAGCCGATAGAAGGTGGTTGATGAGAGGGCTCCATGTGGGCAACCAGGGCTGAGTCTTGCTGAGACCTTTTGGGGGGCATGTAGTACAGACCCCTGAGTTGCCACCCACCAGGTGACTGATGAGGGTCACTTCTGAGGAGGGTGCTGACCATGCAGCAGCCCCGGTCTGCTCTCCAACTGACCAAGCACATGTGGTTAAGCAGAGAGTGGGGGAGTTTGTGTAGGAGTTGCATTTACAGAATGAAGAGCAAGAAGGGTGTGAGCAGAACCCCAACAAGTAATCTTGTGGTGGGGGATGGGGGGTGGGGGTTGCTGGAATGCATCTTCACAGGCCCTGGACCCAGAGATTCTGATTTAGTAAGGTCCTGTGTCCCCATGGGATTTTAACCTTAGAGCCTCCTAAACTAAATCTTTGTACCTAATGAACGGGCCCTTAGGTCACACTCACCTACCTACAGTTGAGCTCCATGATGGCAGGGAACATGTCCGTCATCTTCACCGCTCTCTCCCCAGCACTGCAACGTGGCACAGTCCCATTTTTCAAAAACTCTATTTAAGAAATATTCATATAGCATGAACTCTAAGCTATTTTAAGTGCTTTACTTTGTTGACTCCCTCATCACAAACCTGTGTAATAGAATTATCCCACCTCACTCACATAAGAGAGGGAGGCACAGAGGGGTTAAGTCACTCATGAAGTCACACAGATAGGAAGTGACAGAGCCAGGATCTGAACCCAGCTAGAAGGCTAATGGTCTGTGGGCTTTACTCCTTTCTGCTGTCTCTATAAGGATTAGTTCCCTTGGTCACCAGAAGGGCAAGTGGCTAGTCTACAAGACTTCAACCATTCTGAGCCATACACCATTCCACTTCCTGCCCTGGGCTTTCTGGGAGCTGGGGACTCTGCCTGACTGTGCCTCTCTCCTCAGCATACCTGGGCTTCCTGTGGATGCTACTGCTGGTGGCCTATGGGCAGAGGGACCCCAGCGCATACCACTTCAACAGACACCTGGAGCACAGCTTCACTCGAGGCTTTTCAGCTGTGCTGGGCTTCCGGGAGTTCTTCACATGGGCCAACACCACCCTCGTGAGCAACCTGTATAGCCACCACCCAGGTACTGTCCCCCCAACCCAGGACCTGTGTCAGACCCCTTGTGCATACTCCTTTCTGGGAACAGGTGTGGGTCACTGTCAACATCAGCCTTCTAGAGAACAAATTACCACAGAACCTTATGCTTTGAAGGAGAGATCTTCTGAGGGCCCCTAGCCCTCCCCGAATGCAAAGTGGAGACCCTCCTTCTTAGATAACTGAGCATGAACTGGCCGGGCAGAAGGGACCACATGAGAAAAGGCAAGCCTGAAACACTGAGACACTGTACCTCCTAGAACTACTGAGTGTCAAGTGTGGCTGCAGTGTAGGGTTATGAGCGGAGGACCTGTGAGAAGCAAAGTAGGAGAGAGGAAAGGGGACCAGATCAGAAGGCTTTGGAGGTCCATAGTTTATGCTTAAGGAACTGAGGAGCCATTGACAGCTTCTCCGTGAGGGAGTAACATAATCAAATCTGTGGTAAAAGGAAGGTCACTCTGGAAACATGTGCAAGTTGGAGTAAAGGGTAGGTAGGTTAGGATGCTGGGGAGAAATGATGGGGCTGGTGTAGTGGGTGATGGAGATGGGGATGGGTGTAGACAACATTGAAGAGGTATTATTAATGGGCCTTGCTGACCATTAGGATTGGGCATTGAGGGAAAGGGCATAAATGGTCTCCATGACTGGGTAGTGGGGGTACCATTCCTTAAAAGAAGTTATGCAAGAAGTACACCAGGTCCAAGGTGGGAAGGTGGTGATGAATGGCTGAATGTAGTCTGTGGTTGGTCATGACTCTTGGCTGTCTCTATAACAGGTACACTGAAGTTCGTGTTAGCATCCAGGCCAGGGAGCTTGGGATGCATTACGATGATTTTGCTGGCTGGATTTACCCAACTGTTTTTCATCTCCAGGCTTTATCACTGACGGGAACTCCAAGCTGGTTGGCAGTGCCCAGTTTCGTCAAGTGAGGGTCCAGGAAAGCTCTTGCCCTCTTGCCCTGCAGCTGCAGGCTTCTCTTGATGGATGCCGTGCACCATATTCCCTGGATGTTGAAGACCTGTCAGACTATGGGGAAGGCTGGAATGCCTCCAACCTCAATAGCAGCAATGACTTTTCCCAGGCTTGGCAGTACCAGAGCCAGAGCCAGCACAGAGGGTATCCCATCTGGGGCAAACTCACTGTGTACCGAGGAGGAGGTTACGTGGTCCCCTTGGGGACTGATCACCAAAGTGCATCAAGGTAAGTTCACATGATTTATATGCAGTCGAGGAAAGACATTTGCTTGAGTCCAGGTCTGATTGGCGGGTGCAGCCTTCAAAACAGGACTGAGCCAAGCTCACTCATGTCATTGCGGGGAGCGGCGGGGAGATTCAGAAGCATTCAGGTCATATTTTCAGGTCCCGGGAAACTGTACAACCTCAGAGTTGGAAAGGGAGTCCTGCTCCAGCATTCTCAGCCTGGTAGGCCTCTACTAGAGCCAGTACAGGGATGGGGAACTGAGTACCACACAAAGCGTCCACCACCAGGCAAGCAGGAAGGCTCTTAACCTTAATCAAGAATTACGCAGGGTCTAAGGTTTTACCCTACTCATAAGCCGACACACTAGCCTGTTACTGTTTCATAAGTTCTGGCAGAAGACACAAGACTCTTGGATCAGAGACAAAGTATTTTATTACTCACAGAGCTTCACAGTGGTTGGAGTCAGTATTCCAGAAGGGTCAAGACAGATGCTTGCCTATGTGGTCAGTTACAGTATCACAGAGGAAAGCTTGGAGCATTCAGTTTCTATAGCAGCAGAAGCAAAGAGTACTCTTTGTCTGAAGGAAGACATCACCTCCTCCTCGAGGTTGTTCACTGCAGACTAGGCCCTGAGACGTGGCCTGGGTAAAGCCTGGCCAGGGCCTTGCATTACTGGAACACTCAGCACGAATGTGCAGGGACACTCAGGGCCCATGCAGACTGCCTCTCCCAGCATGTTCTGGAGTCAGAGAGCCCTAGGTTTGAAACCCTAGCACTGCTCCTGTTAGTTTTGTAGCCCCAAGGGAGTTAGTGAACCCATGTGAACCTCAGTCTCCTCCACTGCATTATTATGACACGGAGGAACACAGATAATAACAAACCCCAAGGGAGAACAACTGGCAGGGGTCCCCTGGGATTAAGGACAGGCCAGGAATAGTCTATTTCCACGTAAGAGGTATCTTCCTGCTACTTGGAACAACTGACTCTCTCTCTCCTTCTATGTGTCAAGCAGGACACAGACCCACCAGAGACAGGGCATATTTTAAAACAGGGCCATCATTACTGCTCTAAGTAATAACAGCTGGTATCACTACACATGTATTTCCATTTTCTTTTCACAATGATCCCAAGGCACCCATGTTAACACCATTGTAGATGGGGAAACTGAGGCGTGGAGAAGTTATCAGCTTCTCCTTGAGGCAGCCAGGATTAGAACCCAGGATGTCACTCTGGCACACGCTCTGTTCACGACACCCGTGAGCAGATCTCCAGGAACTGGTCTCATGTGAACTGCCAGCCCAAGAGGGACCTTGACAGCTGCTGCCTGCCTAACTCCCTGATGTTCTGTGCAGCTCCTCCAACACTGTGGTCCTCAGACATGAAAACGCATCACATACAAACTACTATGTATAAAGTAGATAAGCAGCAAGGATGTACTGTACAGTGCAGGGAATTATCGCCATTATTTTGTAATAATTTCAATGGAATAGAATCTAGAAAAATACTGAATTACTATGCTGTACACCTGAAATTAATACTGTAAATCAACTATACTTCAATAATAAATAAATCAAATTAATAAACAGATTATGTTTAAAACAAATCCAGAAAATCATATCATAATCCTTTGGAGCACTCATCAAAGCACAGATCCCCAGGTCCCATCCCCAGAGTTTCTCACTGGAGATCTGACGTATAGACTGAGAATCTGCATCTCTAACAAGTTCCTAGGTGATGCCAATGCCACTGGTCTGGGGATAACACTTTGAGAACCTCTGGTTGAACGGCCAGGAGACCATAGGTGCCAAAACATTGCACCGTAGGATGGGAAACTGGCCACTCCCAGGAGAAGCCCTAAAGCCCTGTGGTCCTGGGCGTAGAACAGAGGCAGGGGGAGTTTTGACAGGAAGCCCTGGTCTCCTCCCTGGGCTGAGGGCCAGGGAGCCCCTACCTATGGAGATGCCCCTAAATGCCCTTCTTCGCACAGAACTCTCCAGTATCTCTTTGACAACACCTGGCTGGACACCCTGACCAGAGCCGTGTTTGTGGAGTTCACAGTCTACAACGCCAATGTCAACCTGTTCTGCATCGTCACTCTGACCCTGGAGACTAGCGCCCTAGGTGAGCAGGCTTGCCTGTGAATCCATCTGCATGTTCCAGACCCCAGACAATCCTCCCTCTGGGCTAGGGAGGGCTAGGGCTCCTGACACAGCTAGGCTGGGCCACCCCCAGGCCAGAGCCCCAGGGCAAATGGTTGTTTGGGAAATTCAGGGATGGGTCTTGGTGCTCCCTGAAGGCAAGGCTTCAGGGCTGCTCCAGCCTCATTCCTGGCTGCCTGCACTTCTCACTGGCCTGTCTCACAAATCGTCCTAAGGGGACCTAGTTGGGGTCTGGAGGCAGCTCACAGTCTTGAGTTTCCCACTCTACTGGGGGTGAGGGTGGGGGGCTGGCAGTGAAGGGCAGGGGAAGGGGTGACCTGGTAACAGCTTCACCTAAAACAATATTTTACAACTTGCAGTACCTTAGTCTACACTGCAAAGTTCATTTTATATCATATTCCAACACACACACACACACACACACACACACACACACACACACACACACACACGTATAAATAACTGAGACAAAAGCTTCAAAAATAATTCCCTTAACTCTATTTTGTGTTCTATTCTTTCTCCCCACTCCCTGCCTTCCACCCTCTTTTAGTGCTAATCACAATCTATTGAAAACACTGACTCTTCAGCTAATAATGAATCTTCCTAAAACTCAACCACCTCTTCTTTAAAAATAAAACTTTTTAAATATTAAATTACATTTTTTATAAAAGCAATATTTGTAGTTTTTTAAAAAATTTCAGAACTGTGTAAAGTAAAAGGGCTTCAAGTTCCATTATCATTCCCCACTGTCAAAAGTTTCTTTCAAATCCTTTTTGGAGGATTTATTTGTATTTCTTGTGATATCCTATTTCTTTCTGCTATCTTCTTGGCTGTTTAAGGTCCTCTTAAACAACTGCCTCAAAACACATCTGTTTAAATTATTTATTTCTACAAATGAGAAGTGCGGCGTGGGTTTCTGGTCTGCTTGATTCAGCAGCCTGCTGACATTAGCAAGGACTCGGGTTGTCTGCATCTCCCCATTCCGCTGTTCTTCAGATTGGCTTTGTCTCTGTACACGTTAGCCTTACTATCAAATTGGTTTTTAAAAAATCATTACTAAAAAATTATGACAATACCAAAAACAGTAAAAAAGGAAAAGACACAAACGGATAAAAGATAATTCAAAAGAAGGTTGATCTCTTTAGATGAAATGGCTTTCACTGAGCCAGCTTGGAGTAAATAAATGGATGTTAAGGAGGTGGGTGTGCTGTGGCTGGAGGTGACTGAGTGCCCAAGGGCCAACACCAAAAGCAGAGGGCAGGAGGAGGGTCTTCCATAGCAGCTCCCTTTGTCCCATTAGATGCGTCCACTGTTTCCAGCCTCCACCTTGTGTCTCTGTTCAGTCACTTGGGTGTGAAGGGCCTTTATCTTCGCTCCTGCCCCCAGCCAGCCCTCAGAAGGGCTTGATTTTGCTTCATCTGACTGATGACTTACAGTCAGAAGAGGTGGCTCTGAGCAGTGGCTGTGGGTGAGCAGAACATGCTCTGCTTTGCAGGAATCTTCTTTGCACACGCGCACCTGCAGAGCCTGCGTCTGTACCCCTTCACCGATGGCTGGCATCCCTTCGTGGTAGCAGCAGAGGTCGTCTACTTCCTGTTCCTCCTCTATTACATGATTGTGCAGGTGAGGGGTAGACTTGTGGCTTCATGCGCAAAGGAGGGAGGTGGTCATGTGCCAGTTCCCTCTCCCACCCCTTCCCTTTTCCTTGAAGGGGGCCTGAAAAAGGGAGATGAAAGGGTTCTACTCACCTGTATGCCATGGCAACCTTTCATGTCCCCTGCTGGTCCTGAGGGCTGATCCAGCTCAGGCACCTCTCAGGAACTGAGACTCTGAGGACAGTCCTTCCTGGGTGATCCCTGGGAATTAGGAAAAATCCCCTTTGCCATCTGTACCACCATGTTACACAATGAAGGAGCAGATATTGATAATGAGAATGGCTTGAGGATGCTGGGAACTCATCTAAAGTGTGTTATAAGCCCTGTCCCTCCCATCAAATGCCAATCAGACACCTTAAGGGGCATCTTAGGCCCCATTCCCTGCTCAACAATCACTTTAAAGCAAGGATGATACTTTGAGTGCTGCTACAAGGCAGGCAATGTTCTACGAACCTTACGTGGATTTTCTCTTTTCACACCAGGAGAAATGTTCTATTAGCTCCATTTCACAGAGCCGAAGTCCAGAGATGTTAAGTCATTTATCCAGGGTCTGACTCCTGACCTTGACACTCAACCCCTATACCACAACAGCCACCAACCTGGATCCCACAGGTCTCTAAGCATCATCAATTCAAACCCACCAGCCAGCAGTGATCTAATAGCAACTTAAGTACCTGCATTTCTCTAAGAACATCAAAGGAGGCCATCCACCACCCATCTCTGAGCTTCTTCCTCTCCTCTCCACTGCCCTCACACTCTGCCTGCAGCTGCTTCAGAAAGACTTTCTCTGAAGCCCTTAAATCTTTCTCAGAATGCTGCTTAAGTGTTTAAAGAATCTTCCCCTCGTTCCACCCCTTTATAATGGAGGTGAGCTTAGCCTCTTACCAGTGAAACACCAGTCCTTTTTCTGTAAGAATGGGTAGGAGGAGGGAAGTGGAGCAGACTCAGAAGATTCTCTTGAGTGGAAGGGAAAAGGAGGGGAGGGAGGCCCAAAACATGCACAGGAAAATTGTTTCCTACTGTGACATCTGTTGGGAAAGAGAATTAAAAACAGCCTCTGCCAATCCAGAAAATCTCTTCACAAAAATAGAAGAAAAACCTACTTAAATAAAATTATTTTTAATCATGGTAAATATATTTAACATAAAATTTACCATTTTAACCATCTTTAAATGAACAGTTCAGCGATATAAAGTACATTCACATCATTGTACAACCACCACAATCATCCATCTCCAGAACTTTTCTCCTATTGCAAAGATGCAACTGTTCACATTCAACAATAACTTCCCACTCCCCTTAAGACAACAACTTATATAATTGAATAAGCATTAAACCAGAATACGGTGCTCATCTCAGGCAATCCGATAAAGAGGTTGCAAAGGAAAAAAATCTCACCCTTGAATATCTCCAGAAAGATACAACCCATTACATACACATTCCTAAGATAAACATTAAGGAATACTTAACAGGACTTACAGCACCATTTGTCCCACTAGCCCATCCTAAATTCACCTGGTAATTGGGGTGGCCACCTGAGTTTGCTAACTGCTTTTACCAAATGAAAAAACAGACTTCTATGTGTACAACAGGAGGAAGTCTTGCAGTGTGGAGCCAGATGTCCTGCGGTTTGGCTTTTACCCTCCCAGGGAAACTGGGAGATTGGCATGCCATCTTCCTTGCATACATTCAAAGAGGTGGCTCCCTCGTCCTTGAGAAAAAAATTCCTGAGCTATAAAACTGACAAGAGGCTTGTTTAGCTTTTAAAAATATTACATATATCTCAAAGAAGCAGAGAAAGAATTCACAATTACGAGTTTTCTAACATAAATGCTCTAACCACAATCAACTTTTGATTTGGAGAAGTTTCTCCAAACTTTGTTCTTACTCAAAATATCTATTGTCTATTAGATACTTCTGATACTTCTGTCATTTCTTTCCTTCACAGTTTTCTCCAGTAATAAGATCTTCCTATGAGCTCTGTAGAGCTGAAAATAAATATATTCTTGAGTAAAATAAATAAAACAAATAAATGCTCTACAGGCAAGGGGGATCTTTCCCCTTCCCTACCCCTCTACTTCTTTGGCATCAGAGATTAAATGGTTTTCCTATTAGGTACTGTATTTACTTTCACATACCCCCAAATCCTGCAGCCCCGACTGATGATGAGACCAGGTAGGTTCCAAGCACAAGGTTTGGGAGAGGCCACTGGTGCTCTAGGCACATGGTGCCAGGGCTTTGAGAAACCTCCAAGGATCCGGTAAGCCCCTCCCAGAGGGTTCATCCTGGGTGGTGGTGGGGATACCGTGGGGGCGGTTCTGGCCACAGCCATTGGTAGAACCTCTGGCTCCTTTCCCAGGGCAAGCTCATGAGGAAGCAGAAATGGTGCTATTTCCGCAGCAAGTGGAATCTTCTGGAGTTGGCCATCATCCTGGCCAGCTGGAGCACCCTGGCAGTGTTTGTAAAGAGGGCCATCCTGGCAGAGCGTGACATCCAGCGCTACCGGAAACACAGGGAGGAGTAAGTGGCTCTGCCTCAGTCCAGCTCCTACCACTGATGCCAGCTTCCTCCAGCTCTGTGTGGCCCAGGGGGGCTTTTGAAATTTTGCTGACCCTCAGAGGATCAAGGGTCACTCTTTAAAAAATAATTATAGCAGTTAGATTCAGCTTTGGGGCCTGAGAACTCTTTAAGACAAAACAGAACAATTATCTTTTGCAAAGCATAGAAACATATGACACCTTGTTAAGGTCCCTCCCAACCTTTTGGGCAGGGTCTTTGACAAATATTAGTGCCCAGTCAACCCAACTCTGCTACTATTTACCAACTGTTCACTCTGTGCTATGCAGGATGCACTAACCCATCCCCATGAGAACCAACGGAGGTAAATGTTATCATTACCCCATTTTACAAAACAAGAAATTAGAGAGGTAATGCGACTTCCCCAAGGCCACACAGCTAAAAAGTAGCAGAAAAATCATTTAAACCTAGTTTGTGTGTCTCTGGAATTCTAGTCCTTATTTTGAACCACTGTTCACTGATTTTATATAGATCTAGCTAACTTTTATTGAATTATTGTTGGATGCCATACACGGTCATAAAAACAGCACTTTAAAAGCAGTATCTCATCTACTTTAATCTCCTCGAAGCTTCTAAGAGATATTATCCCTTTTTTAATTGATGTATAGTTGATTTACAATTTTGTGTTAGTTTCTGGTGTACAGCATAGTGATTCAGTTATTCTTTTTATATTATTTTCCATTATAGGTTACTACAAGGTATTGAATATTGTTCCCTGTGCTATATAGCAGGACTTTGTTGTTTATTTTATATATAGTAGTTAGTATCAGGAAATCCCAAACTCCCAATTTATCCCTTCTCACCCCTCTTTCCCCGCTGGTAACTGTAAGTTTGTCTTCTATGTCTGTGAGTCTGTCTGTTTTGTAAATAAGTTCATTTGTGTCCTTTTCTTAGATTCCACATATAAGTGATATCATATATTTGTCTCTATCTTTCTGACTTACTTCACTTGTATGATAATCTCTATGCTCATCTATGTTGCATCAAATGGCATTATTTCATTCTTTTTTATGACTGAGTGGTATTCCATTGTGTATATATATATATATATATATACACACATATATCACAATTTCTTTATCTAATCGTCTGTTGATGGACATTTAGGTTGCTTCCATGGCTTGGCTATTATATATCATTCCTTTTTTACTGAGGCAGTTGAGACTCAGAGAGGTTAAGCTGTCTGTGCAAGGTCACACAGCAAGGAAATACAGGGCCTAGAATTTGAACTCAGCACTCCACCCTAGACTGTCTCATTCATTTAACAAACCAGCACTGAGCTCTTCTTTGTGCCACATTCACTTGCCAAATACATGACAAAACTTCACCTTCCCTAGAGGCTTTCTTCCATAAAAATGTGTCAGTATCAATCAAGTTCTTTGAGTTCAGAAATTATCAGAACTTCTGTTTTTACTGAAAGTTCATTATAAACCTTATGCAGAACAGTTATTTTAAAAATGTAAAGACATTTTAGCTCTTGAAGGGATCTTCTAAAAGATGTCCCCGGAGGCCAAATCCAGTTTACCACTTATTTTTGTAAAGTTTAATTGGAACACCACCTAACTCACTCATTCCTTTACAAACTATAGCTGCTTTTCTGCTACAGCTGTAGAGTTGAGTTGAGTCATTGGGACAGAAACTGTGTGGCCACAAAGTCTCAAATATATGCCATCTGGCCCTTTACATAAAAACTCCGTCAACTCCTGCTTAGAGAACAAAGCCTAAAGTTCTAAAAGTTAAGAACAGTGAGTTTGTTTTAGGTCCTACATGACTGAGATCCCTGACAGCTATCTCCACACTAGCCAGACCTTATGATTCCTTACAATGACCTCAAACATGATTAATTCTTGACACCCAAACAGATAGGCTTCTTGCTCAGATGGGCTGTAAAACAGTTTTAAAGCAAGAGAGTTCTCTTTTCACACTTAGAGTCAGAGATCTGCCACTTTTGATAGAAACCTGAGCCTAGTTTAGTATTACATAAAACCTTCAGTTGAATTTGATTATTCAATTAACCAAATTAACTTGGTTTGTGTTTATTTCAAAAACTCGTAAATTTTGTTTCCTTGTAGGAATAGATAAGCCATTTAAAGCCAGAGCTTGAATTCTGAAAGTACTTTTTAAGACTAAATTATTTGCTTCGAAGAGCCCCCCTTTAATCCAGTGGGTCTCAGGCTGGCTCCTCAACAGAATCATCCAGGCCACATCCCAGACCTACTAAATCAGGATGTCAGGGGTGGGGCCCCAGCACCAGTATTTTTAATGTTCCCCTGGTTATTCTCACATGTAGCCAAGGTTGAGAACTGTGCTTTAATTAGAGCCAATTGCCACCATAAAGGAGGGCTTACATGGTTATTATTTCCATATATATGAGCAATTAAAGAGAGGGTTAGGTTTTAAAAGAGGCACGAGAAAGGTGCTCCAGGAGCCAAAGAAGGAAACCATCATACATATTGGCAGCCCTGTTCTGTTAAAAGGGAAGATTCTGGAAGGCAGGAAATTAGGTAGAAGGATGGCTTTTACTCAGGCATTATACAAGTATATCAGATGCTTTTACAAACTTGAGATCATATACTTTTGTTCCATAATCTGTTGTCCATCCATGTTAACAGATATGGGTCTATGTCATACTTAATAACATGCCAACATTAAGACTGAATAAAACATGCAAAGTAAGGCACAAGAGGGGAATGAAGGCAGGGTAGGATGGTGGGAAGAATTTGGACTTTGGAATGAGACATACCTGGTTTTCCAACTCTCATTCTTCCCCCATTGCCATTCTTCTGTAGCTCTGCAGCCATTAACCAAGAATACTAGGTAATGGCCCCATGACCACCATCACCATCATCATCACCCCTCATATCCAGTATCTTCACCTTCACCATGGCCACCATCTCCCATCTCATCATATCCTAGCTGGGGGAACTGGGACAGCTCTATCTCTCAGAACTGTTGCAGGAGTGACAGCCTCTGAGATGATGATAAGTCATTGCTTCTGGGCTGAAGTGAGCCCAGATGAGCTCTGGCTGAGCTGGTCATGGCTCTGAGACTCTGTCTCCCCATTTGGTCCCATAGGGGGATCAGTTTCAGTGAGACAGCAGCGGCCGATGCTGCCCTTGGGTACATCATTGCCTTCCTGGTACTCCTGTCCACAGTGAAGCTTTGGCATCTGCTCAGGTTGAATCCCAAAATGAACATGATCACATCAGCCCTGCGTCGTGCCTGGGGGGACATTTCGGGCTTTATCATCATCATCCTTATCATGCTCCTGGCTTACTCCATCGCAGTGAGTGGCTCCTTAGGGAAAACTTTCCGGGCCGGTCTCCTCAGAAGCAAAGACTTCTCAGTGTTGGAGGGTTGGGGGATTAGGCTTTAGGAAGAAAGACCCTGGGAACCTGAGAGAGATGATGGATCTTCTGAGACTGGGGCCTTTTAGCTGGGAGCTCATGAACTGGTCATCCCAAATGGCAGAGGCTAGAGACCTCAGTTGGGTAAGAGCGAGGAGGTACAGTCTCTAAGACTGAAAGGACCAACTGTCTCCCAGTGAAGGAGTCCTTTCTCTACACAGTCTCCGCCTGAATGTGCCAGTTCTCCTGACATCCCAATTACTCAGACCTGCACAGAGCACTGCCTCTGTGTCAGGGGATGCAGAGATGAATTGGGCAATCCCTGTCCTTGAGTTGGGGCAGAGATGGGGGACATGTTTGCAGGCCATGTTGATGCTTAATGCTCTCTCTACACATGAGGCATGAACTTGGTAGGGCCAAAACCATTTCATTCAGCCCCCTAACACCAAGAACATTTTGACAATCACATCTCTTTTGTGACTGAAAAAATTTTTGAACTATCAACTCTCTTTTATCATAAAGTAATGTAAGAAAAAAAGACCCTTTGCCACATCCTAATCTCTGTCAGAACATGCCCCGCCCCATCCTCTCCAAGTCCATGATTCCAACATCCTAACACAAGCTCCCACTCCTCTATGACCCTTCAGCCAGTCCTGACCCACTTCCCACTCCAACTCCTTTCCTATTTCTGACCCTGGCCCCACCCAGTCTCTCCTGTTCCACCAGGCAGAAGCAGCCTGTCATTCATCTAACCCAACTCTCTCAGAGCAAAGAGGCTGGGGCCTCAGAGAGCTCAGTTTTGTTACCGAGCCTTAGAGCGGCCATCAGGGAGACCACAGTAGTGGCCTAGCAGTTGGTGCCTGAGCCCCAGGCGTGCACATGCATCCCCTACAGAACTGGATGTGTCCATGCACCCACTTGCAGGCCCCTATGGGTACAGGGCCAAGGATGCAGCTGACCCAGACCAACTCTACTGTCAAACAACAGGCCTGGGGGGGGGTGTGGTTGCACGGTTTCTTTCCTTGTTCATGAGGATTCTTTCCATAACAGTCAAACTTAATATTTGGTTGGAAACTCCGTTCCTACAAAACCCTCTTTGATGCGGCAGAAACGATCATCAGCCTTCAGCTAGGAATCTTCAACTATGAGGAGGTAATGGGGCGGAGCGGGGGGTATATGAACATCGCCATTGACATGAAGCCTTTATGAAAATTAGGAAAATCACCCCCCTCAAATGCCTCCCCAGTAGATGTCACCCCTTGGGTCCATGGCCTGGCAAGCACAGGGTAACTCTGGACAAATAAAAAGGCTCCCCCTCCTCCAGGCAGACAGTCCCATGCTAGGGCCTACAGCTCACCCTGGGGAACCTTGCTTACAGAAGAACATCAGGCACTGGCTACTCAGGGGAGGGCTGTGCTGGGGGGAGATGCTCCTGGCCCTAGCCAGAAATGGTGCCCATCCCTCTCCTGGGAGCTCAAGAGCACTGCCCATATGCTCAGCCCCCAGGCAGAAGGGAAACGTCCTGGCTCCAGGATCTTCCTAGGTCCAATTTTCCCTTTGAGGGTGCCCAGTCTTGGGGGGCCACTAGGACATAGGACCCCCGGGGATGACTCTGGTTTTCTTCCTGACAGGTCCTGGACTACAGCCCAGTGCTCGGCTCCTTCCTAATTGGGTCCTGCATCATTTTCATGACATTTGTGGTGCTGAATCTATTTATCTCTGTCATCCTGGTGGCCTTCAACGAGGAGCAAAAACACTCTCAGGTGAGTCCCTTTGACCTAGTCTTCAAAAGTCATTATCTTTCAACTAGGAAGAGGTTGGTTGAGCGGCAGCAGATATTAGGGGGGCTTGAGGGGCCACTGTAGCTCAAGGCGTTCGTTTCATGGGAGGGGAAACTGAGGCCCAGAAGGAGGAAATTAACTCCTCAAGATCACGGGCAATGAAGAGCAGACTAGAATCAGGTCTCCTGTTTCCCACGTGGGACTCTGTTCATCACACCAGTGATTCCCAGCTCTGATTGTACATTAGAATCACCTGGGAGCTTCTGGAAATTGCTGCTGCTAAACCTGAGACCAACAGAAACAGAATCCCTGGGAGAAGGATCCCAGCTCTGGTATTCTTGAAATCTCCCCATGTGGTTTGCATACACAGCCAAGGTTAAGAATCTACTGGAAAAATGACTAAGGAAGACAATTTAGGTGATGACAAATTTTAACAATTCATGAAGTGGACAGTCTCCATTCGGAGAACTGCAAAATGGGGTGGAACGCAGAAAGATTTTAAAGGATACATAAAGAACAAGGAAGAGAAAAATAGAACATATCTGATTGGCTGGGGCCACAGAGTCCACTTTGCTTGTGGGGAGAAGGAAGAGGAAATAAGTATAGAACCCAGAGTTGGCCTGCTATCTGGGGACTGGCTGACTGGGTATCCTGCACATCTCGCCAAGGAGAGCCTTTACAGAGATGAAGTCATACACGTTTCGGTTTGATGGGCATCCTGGGCAGGAGCAACTCCATCTTGGGCCTAATTTACATCACGATGTCATAAATGTGTGAGAGTCTTTGAACAAAAATTCCTAACAGCTTCTGCAGGGGGTTTGGAGGGCATTTTGTCATTCTCAGCGCAGGGGAAGAAGGAACCCTCCGGGGATAAAGGCAGGAGCAAACACCCTTGAGGTTCCCAGAAGGAGGTCAATTTCAACACAAAAGCAGCTCTAAACAGCAAAGTGACTTGGGCAGGGACCAAACTGGACGATGAAACCATAGTTTCCCCTGATAAAGAAAAGCCCCCAAAGAGAACAGTTCTACGTAAGTTGCATGGTTCTTTCTTCCTCTGCAGCTTTCGGAAGAAGGAGAGATCGTTGACTTGCTACTGATGAAGATTCTCAGTTTCCTGGGCGTTAAATGTAAAAGACAGGAGCCTGGAAGCAGCAATGAGCAGCCCGAGTTGCTGTCAGAGGCCCTGCCCCCTCAACCTGTATCAGCTGTACCCCCAATTTAAGGGTACAAGTTTAAGCTGTTGGTCCACGCATGATCATCTGCAGAGCAGGGGAAGGCCATTGCCTTGGGCCTGTGCTGACCAATGATTCTATAATCTCTCCAGGTCAATATTTTACTATGTCCATAGAAGACTTACCAAGCCCGGCAAGTAAAAAAAAAAAGAAAAAAAACCCCTCCATATGTACATACAATCGTCACTACTGTGATATACTATTCAAATATATTTCCTCCTAGAAATAAAACAAATATTGTCTGGAGTTCAGGGGAAAAAAAATCTCTACAGACTAATTATTTCATCTTCTTTGTCGGTCAGAAGTTGCCTTTGAATGATTCTAGTTCAGGATTTCTCAAACTGTGTCCAAGGGATGCTAATGGGTGTCATATTAACTTGCTAGGGCTGCCAGAACAAAGTACCACAAACTGGGTAATGTAAAACAACAGAAATGTATTGTCCCACAGTTCTGGAGGAGAGAAGTTCAAAATCAAGGTGTCAACAGGGCCTGTTCCTTTGAAAGGCTCTACAAAGGAATCCTTTTTTCTAGCCTCTAGCGTTTGCCAGCAATCCTTGGCATTAGTTGGCTTGTAGATACATCATTCTAACCTCTGCCTCTCTCGTCACATGGCCTTTCCTCCAGTGAGAGGGCTAGGATTTCAACCTATCTCTTTAGGGGACACAATTCAACTCATAACAGGTGTCGTCCTCCCCAAAATGTTTCTAGAGCAAATGGGGGGAGCACTGGACACACAAGTTCTTTAGCATGGAAACTGTTAGAGCTTTTAATCAGCTAAATGTGCACTGTTGAGTCTCCAGGGATAAGATGAGTGTGAGAGATAAAGTGTGTAATGATTCCAAACACTGTGACCAAGGCATCTGATATTGCAACACCTCAAACAGGGCTAGTGTTCCTTAGGGGATACCCCAGAGAATTACTGATCTACACTGGTGGTTTTCGATCTTGGCTGCACACTAGAAACCCCCAACTTCATCCCAATATACCATAACCTCTAGTCTGGGTCCCAGACATCAATATTGTTTAAGCCACTCAGGTGACTCCAATATGCAGTCAGACTTGATAAACGTGCTTTAAATTCTGAGGACCACAGATCTAGATAATAAAAGTCTTCCAGGTGTCTGTGTGGATAAGTGCATATTTCCCCACTTCTAGGCAAAGGAAGCACCTCACGAATCCTCTCCAATTCACCCTGTCTTGTCCCTCTCCTTCTCACACACCCATTGTAGCAGATACTTTAGGTTGCCTGCCCCAAATCCATTCCATGCTTTCCTCCTGGATATCAGAATCCTGATTTTGTTCAGGCAGCCAGTATCCCTCCCCAACATGACTCATGGTAAGGTGATCATGGAACCACCTCAAAGTAAACCTTGACTTGTCTTAGTAATAGTAATCATAGCCACTGACAATGAGGTGTTTAGGGAGGCCACATGACTCAATCTGGCCAACAAAAATGAGGAGAGGTCTCCAGGATACTTGTGGGAAAGGTTTGCTTGCTAATAAAAAGAAATGGGCTCCAGTACTGCTGGACACTGTCTGGACTGACTAAGACTGCTGGAACTTTGACAGCTATCTTGAAGCCATGGGGAACAATCTGAAGATGGCAGAGCAGAAAGATGAGAGGAACATACTTGAAGTCTTTAAACAACTAGCTTAACCCTGCAGCTGAACTACTGCCAGCCTTTTATCTGATGAGAGCATAAATGTCCTTTTTAGAAGGTTGAACCAGGATCCCATTCTATTACCCTGATAATCAAAAGACAGGATCCTTTATAAGCAAACAGACACATAACATGCCAATACACATAAAACCTTGAGGATTTCATCATCTTCTATCCACCCATCATCCCTTTTTATTGTGTCAGGTATGATCATGAGCTATATATGCAGATACTCTTCAAATAACTCACAGCAAAGTGTACACGTCTCCCGAAAGGCTGGTATACAAATCTACCTGAACACACAGTCTGTTCTAAATGGGAAAAGTTCTAAGATATGGAGAAGTTGTAAATTCATTCCTCTTTATCATCTTTCCCATCTACTTGCTACTTCTCTATTGACTATAAATATCAAACTGGAAACTCCTTCAATTGCATTGTTATAAGAGAAAAAAATATATCCACTCAAAGAGATGAGCAAGCTCCTCTGAGAAAACAAAAAGAAACGACCATCTGCATTTTCAGGTGCCATGAGATGACCTTTCAAATCTCAAGCCATGGATGTTACAAAGATAACCACCTGAAAAAAATTTTTAATCCTCAGTACTTGTTTAAAAATATTTTTTTAAAGAAAAAGACATTTCCTATTGCTTTGTCATAAGGGTCTGTGACATAGCCCACACATTGATATATCATCTTGTTCTTTGCATCAAATGAGTTAGTGGAGCTGGGAATAAATATTTTAGGGCATGGCTTGCATTATGCTGCACTGGCTTGTAACAAACCAATAAAAACAGAACACTGACATTATGAAAACTAGCCAAGATCTGGAGTTTACAGTAGACCACTGTGAGCCAGTCAGCATCCCAAATGGAGGCAAGTAGAATAGAGCGTAAGAGCAATTGACTGCAAATCAGTCTAGAGGTCAAGTTCTGCTACTGCCACCTAAGTAGTTGCTTTAGCCATAAAATGCCTTCCCCATTCCACTCCTGGGCAAGTTAGTTAACCATTCTGAGCCTTCAGCCCATAAAATGAGTACAATACCTACTAGAAGAGGTTTGGAGAGGATTAAAAAGATAATGTTTCCCAAACACATAGCAAGGGCTCAATAAATGGCTACTATTTACTCAGAGGAAAATGGAGCATGACATCCCTTGCAAGCCAGTGCACAGATGTGCTGACAGCCCCAATTTTATAAGTGAGGCAGAATCTCAGTGCAACAACACTTGGGCCTTCCAAATCCACGACACACATACTCACACATATACTCACATACACACACTTCAAGGCGCCCACCCTGTAACACTGAAGGTGTGGAGAATGAGGTGTTTTTCACTCAAGTCTCTGCTGATCATGCCCACTTCATAAAATCTGTGTTAAAGGCGAGATCTTTCCCAGAACTTATTTTCTTTCTCCTTGGATTGGGTGGGACATGTCTTCTGCTTTTCTTGCAAGGTGTTGGTCTCAGGGCTGCTTAAGTGAGGAGCTGACCATGCTGGGTGTCAACTTTCCGCATTTTGATTGCTCCTTCTTTAGCTGACGGGCTTCAGTCCAGACTCCACCAAGAAGCCACTCCTGACCCTTGAACAAATCCTTGCCCCTCTATGAGCTTCATAATTCTGTCTGTCCCCTATTTGGCTTTTGGGATAGTAGGTTCCTGAACTGCTTTCAGTATTTCAAAAAGTCAAAGAGAAACTGCATTTGTGTCAGCGCACCTTTAGCAAATGCACAACAACCATCTTTGGCTAGAATGACTGGACCTGCTATGAGTCCTGCTCTGGGTGACCTTGATCCTCCGGAGAAGGGTGGGACTGGATCTTTCAGCACGACTGGGAGTATCCAGCCTTCTCTGGGACGCCAGGGCCCAAGGGCACTGGAATGCGCTGGTCCAGCAGAACCAACGCTGCCTGGAGCCCTTCTAACCGCCAGGGTGGGTCGCGGAGGCTGGAGATGCTGATCTAGCACTTTCAATTGCCCCAAAGCAACGCCCGGAGGCGTGGCTCCGCCCCTCCCGGGCCACAGGCCCGTTCCCCTGTGCTCATGCCCCTAGTCCCCAACTAGGTGGCCCACCCCGCCACACTAGTCTCCGCCCTTATCCCCGCCCCTTCCGGGCCACAGGCCCATTCCCCCGTGCCCACGCCCCTCCCGCGCACCGCCCTATCAAGCTCCGCCCCACCCGGGGCCCCGCCCCCATCCCGGTCCAGCCAGCTCTCTCCGGCTAGCTCCGGCCCGGGGCCACCCCCGTCCCGCCCCCGCAAAGCCGGGGTACCCAAGGTTCTGCGCCGCGACCCTCCGCACCCCTGCGAACATGGCGCTGCTAGCGGCGCGGAGCGTGCGGGCCGCAGTCTGCAGCCTGCGCGCCGTCTCTGCGCCCGCCGCACCCTGCCTGCCGCGGCCTTGGGGGCTGCGGGCGGGCGCCGTCCGGACGCTGCGCACCGGCCCGGCTCTGCTCTCCGGTAAGTGCGGGCGGGCACGTGGGGCGAGCCGGGCTGCCTGGGGGAAGGGGCTGGGGCCTCGATCCTTACCTCGGGTCCCCACTGGTGGCCGTCCCGGGTCAAGCGAGGCGCCCCTGCAGGTGCTTCTTTTTATTTCTGGGATCCCTTGTTGCGTGCCGCTGCTTGCCCTCCTTGAGTGGCTTGGACGACTCTGCAGCCTTTGTCCTGCAGGTTGGGAGCCGGGGGAGGTGGGGGGCAGGGAGGCCTGGAGCCCACAGGCGGCCTCCGTGACCCAGCTGGTTCGGGTCGCTGAGGTCCTCCAAGACCTTAGGTTTCTGGCATTTGTGCGCATCATGGACCCTAAGAGTGGAGACGAATAATACTTTACTTTGCTACACTGATCGCTACTGAGAATTCTGAAGTAAAATGAAAGCAAAGCACTTACTGAGATTTAAAGCCTTGGATCTAGATTTCTAGAAGCCAAAGCTAGCATAACTTTGAGGACAGCTATTTCCTGAAGCAGTGAGATAAACTGGATTCTACAGAAGACGTTCTGCCAAAGTCTATATTTTGTCATGAATGCGTCTTGGGTTGAAATGAGGCCTTAAACGGATCTGAAGTAACTGGGAGATCTGCCCATAGACGTCTTGGCCATCTGTGCTACCTTAGCACAAGTTATCGCAGCGGAAAAGCTGTTCTTACTTCATGCACCAATACTTGGAGACACTTAACTGCACCTCCGAGAACTCAGGCTTCTTATTTACGGAGCATAGGTCTGTGGTGCCTGTTGTCTTAATAAATTCGTTTTAGAAACCTATTTGGGACTGAAAGAGTTGAAAATTCTATTCCAGTCAAACATAATGATGCTTCGTTGCGCCCCCCTCCCCCCTAGTAATCCCTCAGCTCTGTTGAATACAAGGGAAAAGCATCTCATAAGAACTGAATTTCAAGCCTATGTTTTTTGGTTATTCAGTGTTACACTGTCACTAGCTTTTTGCATTTTCCTGTTACCTAGTTAAATATTGCCCAAGATATCAATACTCATGATCTGGCTGAACACCTAGGTTTTTAATACCAAGGAGACAGAGTTCCAATTTTGGTTCCTCTTAAGAGCTATGTGATCTTTGGCAGAGTCACTTAACTTCTCTGAGTTTGTTTTCCTTATCAAAAAGTGGAAATGATATCCCTACCTTAGAGTTGTTGGATGAAATGAAATAATGTAACTGCTGTACTTATAACCTGATGCATAGCACATACTCAATAAATGTTGTTACTAAATACTGGTGTATAGAATCAAATAAATAGCAGAAATTGACCAAATGTTAATATATTTTATCTGACTTAGTGACTTTGAAAAAAGTAAAACGCAGACTTTTTCTAAATAACACAAAACACCTAATTTTCTGGGGCGAAAACCCATGTTCTTCCAAGGCTTAGAAGAAAGTAATTATTTACCTAATCTTCTGTCCACTGATTTCCTGTTGGACCAAGGGTTAAAGGAGAACTGTACTAATTCTTTAGCATAACTTGTGTGGCCTAGTGCAAAGACATAAAGGCCTTTGAAGTCCAGTGGACCTAGATGCATTTAGCTTAGCAATGTTGCTCCCTTTTCCTCTAAACTTGTGGTTGCTCAGTTGCTTAATTAAATGTGAGAGCACTCTTATTCCTAAGATTGTCTTTACAGTTAGGCAAGATGACAAGGCCAAAATCAGGACAATAATCTCAGAGAAGTCCTATGTAGTTGTCCAGCATTTACTTTAAAAAGGCATATTAGATTTATTTATTTTTTTAAAGTAAAAGTAAGTTTATTTAGAGAGATAACCTCACAGAGAATAGACTCCATTTCACTCAGAAGGGAAAACGGAAAATGGCTTAGGAGAGAATACAACCCATAGGCAGAATATGGGCCATCTCAGAAAGGTGAGAGGGAGAGAAGCCCAGAGGTGTGGGGTGTTTAAAGTAAAAGTAGATAACACACTCCATAGAGTGCAGGTCATCTCAGAAAGCAAGGGAGAGCCAAAAGAGGTATATTAGATTTAAACTGCCAGTTCTAGAGTTGTAACAGAATGTTATGGAGAATTGAGTGTAGTAGCCAAATAACTATATATACTAGATGTTTTGCGAGAATCCCCTTAAACTTTAAAAAAAATTACTTCAACTTTTGAGTATTTACTATATGCCAAGCACTGTGTTTAGAACTGGGAACACAAATGAGATAAACCCTGCTCTTTCTTGCTTGGTACTTAGTTTACTGCCTTGAGGGAAACTGACAAATGGGCTCTTATCTGTAGTATGTTAAGTGCTATGAGTGTGTTGGGGCCTCAGGAGAGTGGTGCCGAGTTCTGAGGCAGCAGGTTGGATGGCCCAGGAACCCAGGCTTGGAGGGCTAGATAAGGCTTCTGGCAGGAAGAGCTGCCCCCCACCCCCCTTAAATAGAGGCACTGGGGATTGAACCTAGGACCTCGTGCATGCCAAGCACCCACTCTACCACTGAGCTACACCCCTATGCCAGGAAGAGCTTAGTTGAGAAAAGGGGATGGGGAAAGTGTTGCAGTCAGAACATTAAGTACAAACCTTAACCTTTCTTACAGAACATCATATTGACTTGAAGCATTTAGTAATTTGAAGTAAACCTCATCATTCTGTCTTCAGAGGGACAGACCTTTCTCTAAGACAGACCAATAATAGATAAGGATACAGCAGAAATGTGCTGCAAACTGTGTGTGTGTGTGTGTGTGTGTGTGTGTGTGTGTGTTAGACTGAGTAAATGTTAGGAGCAAATAAATCTCCAAAGTTGCAAAGGTGTTCATATCAAGCCATCTCTGTCTAAATGATACCACTGTTGAGGAGGTGTGTCTTTTCACATGGTTTGTTTTGTCCTGGGCAGTGTACTGGTGAAAGGCCGTGCCAATAAGTCAAACACAAATACTGAGAATGTCTTGCCTTTTGAGAACACTGAGATGAAAAAATGCTTTTTAAGAAGTGATGCCACTGGTTTTGTGAAGTATTGGTCTTCTATTTTTAGTGCGTAAATTCACAGACAAACATGAATGGATAACGACAGAAAACGGTGTTGGAACAGTGGGAATCAGCAATTTTGCACAGGTATTGGATTGCCTTGAAATACTGAAAACAGTTTGCTCTTGCCTAAGTTGGATTATCTTTACCTTTTAAAAAATGTTTATTCTGTCCCTTAATATTTTGGGTCCTTTAAAGGTCCTCTGAAGACCATCAGTCATAGGTGGAAAAAGTAAAATATAATTTAGTTAGGGCAGTATATAGTGTTTTAAGAGATCCTAAAAGGTTAACACTTAGAAGCAGGAAACAAAGAAGTATACTAGTTTCACATTGGGGCAGTTAGGGAAAGAAGCAGAGCAAGCAAAAGTGTGGAGTGTTGGCAGTGTTTTGTGGATAACAGTGATACGCCCAAGACTTGGGGTTTTGAAGAGGGAAAACCTAGATTAGCACAGATTACACAAAGGTAAACCTTTTATTTAGACTCTGTCTCTGCTAATTCCCGTTGCCACTGATCCCTTATTGAGATGTGTAAAAGAAAATGAGAAGTCAACTAGGAGAATAGGTCAGTGATTTTCAACTGGATCTGCGTGTGGGGTGGGGAGAGGGGCTGGGGGGTGTTAACTGATGGGAGTATGTAATATTCTTCAGAAAGGTTGGAATCTTGGGTACGGAGACTCAGTGACAGCTATATCTTCATTGGCATATCTGTGTGCCTACTGAGGCCCAATACAGGATGCTTTGTGAAATACTGTGTGTTTGACCTCACCTAGAGTTTATCTATGAGGGGAAATCACCTACATGGAAAATGACATATAAGACATCTGATGGATGACTGAGTGGTACAAGGGGTTGGAACCCATTCACCTGATGGGGAGAACACTTCTTACTAGAGTCAGGGCACGAGGACTGATATACAGAACCAGTGGGTAGGATTTCAGCAAATGCAGTAGGGGAAATGGCCTCAGTAAAACCGCAGAGGTGAAAAAGCATAAAGTATGTTTGTCCTCAGAGAAGCTAGTAATATTTTGGAGGGCATATGGTTTGTGGACAAGGGTCACTGCTGCCTGTGGGAAATCCAGCTGATGGCCTGTTTTCTTGCAGGTCCTGAGCTAAGAATAGTTTTGCATTTTTAAAGAGTTCTAAGAAAAAGCAAATTATTTGGCCCCTCAAGTGTAAAATATGTACTGTCTGAATTAAAGGGATTCAGTGTTTAGCTTGTTCCTATTTACTAGGTTTACTTTGATTTCTTAGAGGTTTGTTACTTGATTTTTTTTTTTAAAGGAAGCTTTAGGAGATGTTGTTTACTGTAGTCTGCCTGAAGTTGGGACAAAATTGAACAAACAAGGTGAGTGTTTTTCTCATTTTGGTATATCATGATTCATGCCATGAATTTTCTTTACCTTGACTAATAACTTATTTGCACCGAGGATCATTTAGAGTGCTTTTTCCTGAAGTAACAGAAAACTTAAATAAGAGTAGATTAACCAGCAGGGGTTTATTCTATCTCATACAAGCAGTCTTGGAAATAGGTGGATACAGGATTGACTCAGTGGCTCAGTGAAGGTTATCACAGACATGACCTCTTTGGTACTTTATCTGCCTTAGCATGTCAGAGGTCACAAAATGGCAGCAGAATCTTCAAGCATCACATTTTCAAATGACAATATCCAAAAACAGGAAGAGAAAGGCTCTCTTATCTCTTTATTGGGAAAAACATCTCAACCAGAAATCTCTCAGTACATCCTAGAAATCTTCTCATGTAATAAGACCCTTGTTGTGATTGACAGTCTGTATGTTTATTTTTTTTCCTGTACATCAGTTGTTTTCTTTAATCATGTTTTATTTACTGGGTACCCACTCTGCTGCTCTCAAGCAGATCAGAAGTTTCTGATTATCTGTTTATAGCAAGTGAGGAGTATGAACCTGCCTTTAAAATTTTTTTTTAAATTTTATTATTTTTTTGTGGGAGGAGATAATTAGGGGTTTTTTATTTATTTATTTATTTATTTATTTATTTATTTATTTATTTATTTATTTATTTATTTATTTTTAGAGGTAATGGGGATTGAACCCAGGACCTTGTATATGCTAAGTGTGCACTCTACCACTTGAGCTATACCCTCCCCCCGGACCTGCTTTTTGTGCTTTAAAAAATTCAGTTAATATAATTATGTTGTGTAATATTCCTAAGCTAAAATTCCTTCTTTAAACTTTTTGCTAAAGGTGTTTTTTTAAACTGATGTAAAAATCACATACAGTGAAAATGCATGTTTCTTAATTATATAATCCAAAGAGTTTTGACAAACTGTAAACCTTCCCAATCAAAGCCCTTTTCTTCTCTGATTTCTGTTACCATAGATTAGTTTTGCCTATTTAACTTCATTTAAAAGGAATCACACAATACGTATTATGTCTGGCTTTTTGTCTAATATGATGATTTTGATATTCACATTGAATGACAAGTAGTTTATTTTTTTATTGCTGGAAAGTATCCCATTGCATGAATAGAACACATTTTTATCCTTTCTCCCGTTGATGGATTTTAGTGGTAAAGTCTTTGTCTTCCTTTCTCTTGGATAAGTATACGTAGGAGTGGAATTTCTGGTTTATAGTGTAGGTATACATTTAACTTTATAAGAAACTCCCAACCAGTTTGCTGTGGTAGACCATTTTACATTCTCAACAACACTAGAGTTCCAGGTGATGTGTATCTTGTTGTGGTTTTAACTTGTATTTCCTTAATGACAGATTACTGTTGAACACTTTTCCATGTGCTTTTGGCCAAACATCTTTTTTTGTGACGTCTCTAATTTTTTATTTGGGTTATCTTTTTACTATTGATTTTTAGGCATCCTTTATAAATTCTAGATACAAATCCTTTTTCAGATATGTATTTTGTCATAGTTTGGTTTTGCCTTTTCATTTTCTTAACAGTGTTGTTTGATGAGAACCTTTTAATTTTTAACAAGTCCAAGTTATTAATGTTTTTAATCATGTACAGAACTTTGTGTTTTCTCTAAGAAATCTTTGTCTATCTCTGTGGTTCCTGGACTATATACCCCAGTGCCATGAGGTGCTGTAGAGTAATTTTTAACATCTGATTGACAGCACAAACTAAGATTCAGTTGAGTTAATAACAATTTCAATATTAGATCTTAACTATATTACTTTGGGTAATGTATCTTTGAAGCCAAGTACTGCACAATCTGTGGAACATTAGGTAGGACAGTGGTTGGTGTGACCTGATTCCCTGATGGAGAACTTATACATGTATCTGTAAATTATAGTTAAGAATTAAAATTTTTTTTTAGTTCAATTTACGTGCATTAATTTTGCAAACAGCCTACTCAATTGTTAGGATGTAAAAACTGACTAAGTAGTTTGGGCCTGACCTCTTAATTGAAATGTTAGGTATTTGTTTTGGTCTAGGGGTCATCATAGAACCTTTCTGAGACCCTAAGGGCACTATGCACTGAGGAAGTGAGCAAGGTTTGCAAAGATACTCTCCATGTTTTCTTGAAACTTCATATAGTTTTAGCTTTCATGTTCAGCTTTATTCACTGATTCTCATAGCTTTGTAGATTCCTTTGGATCTTCTATTTATGTAATAATATAAAAGTGTTATATTTCTAACTTTGAATCTTTATGCATTTTATTTCTTCTCCTTGCCTATTGACTGGCCAGGCCCCTCAGAATAATGTTGAATAGAAGTGGTAGGAGTAGACTCATTGCCTTGTTCCTGCTCTTAGGAGAAAGCATTTAACATTTCTATTAGGTACGATATTTAGCTGTGGGGTTTTTCATAGATGCCCATTATCAGATGACAGGTTCCTTTCTGCTTCTAGTCTGCTGAGAATTATCATCCATGGATGTTGAATTTTTGTCAGATTTCATTTTCTCCATCTATTGCCACAGAGAAGTTTTCTTCTTAATGTGATGAATGATGATTCAGTTTCGAATGTTTAGCCATCCTTGTATTGCTGGTAATCATGATTAAAAAAAATTTTTTTTAAACATTGTTTGATTTGTGCTAGTTAATTTTTACCTTTTGTTCATGAGAGATAGTGGTCTTTTATTACAATGACTTTGTCAGATTTTGAAATCTGTTATATTGGCCTCATAGAATAAGTTTAGAAATTTTCCCACCTCTTTTCTTTTTCTGAAACAATGTGCAACGTTAGTATTTTCTTCTTTAAATGTTTGCTAGAATTAACCAATGGAATATGAGCCAGATTTCTTTGTGGGAAGGTTTTTTTGTTTGTTTTGTTTGCATTTAAACTTTTTTTATTGAGTTATGGTCATTTTACAGCGTTGTGTCAAATTCCAGTGTAGAGCACAATTTTTCAGTTATACACGAACATACATATATTCATTATCACTTTTTATTTTCCACTGTGAGCTACCACAAGATCTTGTATATATTTCCCTGTGCTATACAGGATAATCTTGTTTTATCTGTTCTACATATGCCTGTCAGTATCTTATGAATTTTGAAATCCCATTCTGTCCCTTCCCATCCCCCACCCCCTTGGCAACCACAAGTTTGTATTCTACGTCTATGAGTCTGTTTCTGTTTGGTATTTATGTTTTTGTTTTGTTTTGTTTTGTTTTGTTTTTTTTAGATTCCACATATGAGCGATCTCATATGGTATTTTTCTTTCTCTTTCTGGCTTACTTCATTTAGAATGACACTCTCCAGGAACATCCATGTTGCTGCAAATGGCGTTATGTTGTCAGTTTTTATGGCTGAATAGTATTCCATTGTATAAATATACCACATCTTCTTTATCCAGTCATCTGTTGAGGGACATTTAGGCTGTTTACATGTCTTGGCTATTGTAAATAGTGCTGCTATGAACATTGGGGTGCAGGTATCTTTTTGAAGTAGGGTTCCTTCTGGATATATGCCCAGGAGCGGGATTCCTGGGTCATATGGTAAGTCTATTCCTAGTCTTTTGAGGACTCTCCATACTGTTTTCCACAGTGGCTGCACCAAACTGCTTTCCCACCAGCAGTGTAGGAGGGTTCCCTTTTCTCCACAGCCTCTCCAGCATTTGTCATTTGTGCACTTTTGAATGATGGCCATTCTGACTGTTGTGAGGTGATACCTCATTGTAGTTTTGATTTGCATTTCTCTGATAATTTATGATATTGAGCATTTTTTCATCTGCCTATTGATCATTTGTATGTCTTCCTTGGAGAATTGCTTGTTTAGGTCTTCTGCCCATTTTGGATTGTGTTGTTTGTTTTTTTCTTATTAAGTCATATGAGCTGCTTACATATTCTTGAGATCAAGCCTTTGTCGGTTTCATTGTTTGCAAAAATCTTCTCCCATTCCGTAGGTTGTCATTTTGTTTTACTTATGGTTTCCTTTGCTGTGCAGAAGCTTGTAAGTTTAATTAGGTCCCATTTGTTTATTCTTGTGAGATAATGTTTTGCCTATATTTTCTTCTAGGTTTGTTGTATCTTGTCTTAGGTTTAAGTCTTTGATCCATTTTGAGTTTATTTTTGTGTATGGTGTAAGGGAGTGTTCAAGCTTAATTGATTTACATGCTGCTGTCCAAGTTTCCCATCACCATTTGCTGAAGAGACTGCCTTTATTCCATTGTATATTCTTGCCTCCTTTGTCGAAGATTAGTTGACCAAAAGTTTGTGGGTTCATTTCTGGGCTCTCTATTCTATTCCATTGGTCCATATGTCTTTTTGTACCAATACCATGCTGTTTTGATTACTGTAGCTCTATAGTATTGTCTGAAGTCTGGGAGAGTTATTCCTCCAGCCTCTTTCTTTTGCTTCAGTAATGCTTTGGCAATTTTAGTTCTTTTATGGTTCCATATATATTTTATCATGATTTGTTCTAGTTCTGTGAAATATGTCCTGGGTAACTTGACAGGGATTGCATTAAATCTGTAGATTACCTTGGGCAGTATGACCATTTTAACAATATTGATTCTTCCAATGCAGGAGCATGGGATATCTTTCCATTTTTTTAAGTCTTCTTCAATTTCCTTGATCAGTGTTTTATAGTTTTCCATGTATAAGTCTTTCACCTCCTTGGTTAGATTTATTCCTAGGTATTTTATTACTTTGGGTGCTATTTTAAAGGGGATTGTTTCTTTACTTTTTTTCTGTTGATTCATCTTTAGTGTACAGAAATGCAACTGATTTTTGAATGTTAATCTTGTAACCTGCTACCTTGCTGAATTCTTTGATTATTTCTAGTA
Source organism: Camelus ferus (assembly GCF_009834535.1). Lineage (NCBI taxonomy): Eukaryota > Metazoa > Chordata > Mammalia > Artiodactyla > Camelidae > Camelus > Camelus ferus. Next base: position 54,198,899 of record NC_045704.1, on the reverse strand, counting down.
GTTTTTATGTAGACCTTTTAGGGTTTTCTATATATAGTATCATGTCATTGGCATAGTGACACTTTTACCTCTTCTTTTCCAATTTAGATCCCTTTTATTTCTCTCTCTTGCCTGATTGCTGTGGCTAGGACTTCCAAGATTATGTTGAATAGGAGTGGTGATAGTGGGCAGCCTTGTCTTGTCCCAGATTTTAGTGGGAAGCTTTTGAGTTTTTCACCGTTGAGTACTATGCTGGCTGTAGGTTTGTCATATATAGCTTTTATTATGTTGAGATATGTTCTCTCTATACCCACTTTGGTGAGAGTTTTTATCATAAATGGGTGTTGAATTTTATCAAATGTTTTTTCTGCATCTATTGAGATGATCATGTGGTTTTTGTCCTTTCTCTTGTTGATGTGATGTATTATATTGATTGATTTGCATATGTTGAACCACCCTTGTGTCCCTGAAATGAACCTCACTTGATCATGATGTATAATCTTTTTCATGTGCTGTTGGATTCTATTTGCTAATATTTTGGTGAGGATTTTTGCATGTATGTTCATCAGTGATATTGGTCTGTAATTCTCTTTTTTGGTGGTGTCTTTGCCTGGTTTTGGTATTAGGGTGATGGTGGCTTCATAGAATGAGTTTGGTAGTATTCCCTCCTTTTCAGTCTTCCGGAAGAGTTTGAGGACTGGTATGAGTTCTTCTTTGTATGTTTGGTAGAATTCTCCAGTGAAGCCGTCTGGTCCTGGACTTTTATTTGTAGGGAGGTTTTTTATTGCTAATTCAATTTCATTCCTAGTGATAGGTTTGTTCAAGTGGTCAGTTTCTTCTTGATTCAGTCTTGGTGGACTGTATGTTTCCAGAAACTTGTCCATCTCCTCTAGGTTATCCATTTTGGTTCCATATAGTTTTTCATAATATTCTCATATGATATTTTGTATTTCTATGTTATTATAATTTCTCCATTTTCCTTTCTTATTTTGCTTATTTGTGCTCTTTTCCCCCCCTTCTTTGTGAGTTTAGCCAGAGGTTTGTCGATTTTATTTACTTTTTCAAAAAAGCCAGCTTCTTGGTTTGATTGATTTTCTTCTATCATTTTTTAAATCTCTGTTTTATTTATTTCCTCCCTGATCTTTATTATTTCCTTCCTTCTGCTGACTTTTGGGTGGTTTTGCTCTTCTTTTTCTAATTATTTTAGCTGGTGGGTTAGATTGTTTGAGATTGTTCTTTTTTGAGGAAGGCCTGTATCAATATAAACTTCCCTCTTAGCACTGTCTTTGCTGCATCCCATAAATTTTGTGTGGTTGTATTTTCATTTTCATTTGTGTCATTTCATTTCAACTTTGATTTCGTCATTGACCCACTGGTTTTTTGATAGCGTATTGTTTGATCTCTATGCTTTCCTTTTTTCTCCTTTGTTTCTCTGTAGTTGATTTCTACTTTCATGGCATTGTGGTCAGTAAAGATGCTTGAGATAATTTCTATCTTCTTAAAATTGTTGAGGTTTCTTTTGTGCCCAAGTATATGATCAATCCTAGAAAATGTTCCATGTGCCCTTGAAAAGAATGTATAGCCTATTTTGTGGGAAGGTTTTTGATACAAATTTAATTTCTTTAATAGATACTCAGATTTTGTTATCTAGCATTGGTTTCATTAGTGAAGTTTTTTGAGGAATTTTTCCATTTCATGTTGTCCTATTCACACAAAGATAATCTTTTGAAAGAACCAAGTTTCTAATTTTCTTTGTTTTCATTTCATTTTTTCCTTCATATCTTTTATTCCTCAAACTTACTTAGATTTGATTTGCTCTTTTTCTAGCTTCCTAAGGTGGAAACTTGGGGTTCTGTTGACTTTCACAAAGTTTTTATTTGACTTTTTCATCCATACTGTAAAACACTGTCTCACTTGTGATGGGGTGGCAGCTAAAACCTTAATATGATTCTTTTATTTAGGCTTGTCTGGGACACTTGGAGGAGTCTGCCCTGTGCACACATGGTTCCGGGATCACTCAGATCATCATTAATCCTTGCGCAGAATTTATACATAGAATTTAGGACTCTTCTTTTAGTCTCTCCTTACTGAGATTTTCCAGCAGCTACGGTGGCCCCAAACTCTTGTCTTCTAGTCCTTTAAGCCAGTAAAACAAGTTTTCTCTCAGAATTTTGGCTTCTTCACATGGCACAGATCAGTATCTTTCCCTAAGGCTAAAAGTCATTTAAAAAATCACTGGTATCATTCCTCCTCTCTATAAACTGGTTGCTTTTGTTCATTTTCTAGGGTCTTTAGAAGCTGGGTCATTGACTTTAAGATGTTCTTTTAACCTAAAGATACTGTTTCCCCATAAGCACTACCTTAGCTCTACCCCACAAACTTTGGTATGTTGTATTCTCATTCAGTTCACGTTGCTTGGTATTGTCCTGTAGGTGACTAGGGTTCTGTTAATTTCATAGTCTTTTTTCTTTTTTTTTAAACTCTGTTCTTCAGATTGGTTAATTTCAGATGATCTTCGTGTTCACTGATCCTTTTGCAGTATCCAGTCTGCTGTTAATGCCATCTAGTGAATTTTTTAGATACTATACTTTTTAGTTCTAGAATGTCCATTTTTAAAATTCCCATTTCTTTCCAAGTACTCTCCCATATATTCACTAATTGTGATGATCTTTTTTTCAGTCTTTGAACATATTTAAAATAGCTATTTTAAGGTTTTCTGCTAATTCTAACATGTGGGTTTGTGGGTCATTTTGAGATCTTTATATTGACTTCTCTTCATTATGGCTCTTTTCTAGAACTTCAGCCCTCACTTCCATCCATGTTGGCAGCACCACACTTCATCCTCTGACCTCTTAAGCAAATGAGACTGGTGTTCTAGTTACACTGTGCTCTTTGGATGTGGCAATGTTGTGAAGCTACAAACTGTCAATGAAGGTCTCACCCAGTTTGGGTCCCTTCTTTGGAGGACTGACTCCTCTTTTGGTCATTATACAGAGTCTTCATATAATTGGGGTTTTTTTGTTTTTGTTTTTTGTTTGTTTGTTTTTCTTTGAATGTTTAGAGTTGATAATTATTATCTGCAGGAATGTTGGTCTGATATGAGGTACTTCACCATTACTGGAATCTCCTAAAATTTTCATTTTTTTTTCCTGAGCCAGAGTAAATTGAAAGAAAGTTGAGTTTTAACTCTGGTATTCAGATACATCACTATTTACTCACTGTATCTAGAATGGCTAGGTCCACTTTGAGGATATTTATACCCTTCTCACAGGGTGATATAAGTATGACAGACTTTATGGTTTTATTTTTAATAAAGATATTTAGAACTTTTTATTATGACCGTATTAGAGGTGATCACTTCTCCATATTTTGTATTTCTGGGTCACTAACTTGACATTTAATATTTTGTTTAATTTTTTCCATTTAGAGGAGTTTGGTGCTTTGGAAAGTGTGAAAGCTGCTAGTGAACTCTATTCTCCTCTATCTGGAGAAGTTACTGAAATTAATGAAGCTCTAGCAGAAAATCCAGGACTTGTCAACAAATCTTGTTATGAAGATGGTAAGTTGTTGCTAGAAATTCTTTAAAGGATTATTTGCTGCATTTAATCTAGAGTTAAAAGCAAGGTTTAGCTAATTGTGGGTTATTTTTGCACTCCTTGGTACTAGACATATTCTGCTTAAAAAAAGGAAAACAGATTAGCTGACTATATAAGGTTATGTTTGAGATCTGTTAAAGTATTCACCTTTTCAGTCATAAAGTATCCAATCATATTGTGTGATGTAGGTGGTAGGGAATAATATTTATTGCATTAATTTTTGGTTTTCTCTTATTTTCATTTTCATAATAACCTAGTAAGGTAAGCTAGCAGCAATTTTTTTTCATTCTGTAGATGAATTGAGGCCCCAACAGATTTGTTTGTTAAGGTCACACAGACAATATGGCAAAATTAGGATTAGGTTGTAGTTCTGTTTCCTATCACCTAGCTCTTCTAACTCTACTACTGTTTTCTAATGGCATTAACCTCAGTAGTTACAGTGTTGGTGTTCCTTTTGTTAAAGATACAGCTGGCCTTGTATATTCTTAAGGCTAAGGTTTAAACTCTGAATAAATAATGATGTTCAGTGACTTATGTAGAGTACTAGATTAATTTTGAGGCACTGAAAATTTACATTTTGAATGAATTTGACTTTCTCTTTAAAAAGGTGATTCGGAATGTAAGATACTTTTTTTTTTGGGTTGCAGGTTGGCTGATCAAGATGACACTCAGTAATCCTTCAGAACTAGATGAACTAATGAGTGAAGAAGCATATGAGAAATACATAAAATCTATTGAAGAGTGAAAATGGAACCCTTAAATAAACTAGTTTGAAACAACTTAATCTAGATAGTTGTCTTAAATTAGTGGTGGATAGAAGATTTTTAAAAAGCAGCTTTTAGTAAAAGAAACTACTTGCAACAATGTTACCAGAAAATACCCCTTAACTAACAGCATCAAATAAATACTGTGCATCTTTTTCAAAGCACCCTGTGATTTTTAGGCTAGGCTCTAGTTATAACATTCAGAATTTCTGAAATTATCTGTGGTAAAAACTAGTTATAGTTATAAAAAGTATGTAATTGAAGGGTAACATTGTCGTCTTAAGCCTTATATAATATTGTAACTTGCTTACATACATCCCTGGATTTGGGGTGAAAATACTTAATGATCTTCCCACTGGAAATAACTGGCAATAGAGAAAAGTTTTTGTTAGTTGTACAGTGTCAGATGAAGAACAAACAGTACTATCTTAATTTTGCAATATTCTGTGTTTGCTGGTGCTATTTTTATACAATGAAGCAACAGCCTTGCAGGAAAATAAGAAACAGTTTAATAAAATATTCAACTTCTTAATTATGTTTTTTTTTTTGCTGTTAATATTTCATTTAATGACTTTGCTAGTATTTGTACATATGCTAACTTTAACTTATGGAAAGTTATTTTTTAAAAAGGAAATTTAAGCTGTAACAATGAAAGGTTCCAAAAAATGTTTCCTTTTAGTCACAAATCTGGTTCTTCTTAAGCAAAGATCTAATTGCCTGACAGCATTATGTACTATTTTTTGATCATCTTTAATATAATGAAAAAGAAATCACTGACTGCGTTTTTCTATAATAAGTTGGAAGAGAGGAGTAAAAAGGAAGAAAGGTGAAATTTTGAGCAGCATAGCACATGGCTTACTTAAGAAAGCTAAACTATATTCGCATAAGGTTTCTACTTAAGTAATTGGAAAATAAATGGACACAGTGAAACTTTTATGGGCTAACATGGCATACTCTAATTAAGGTAACTGTAGTATGCTAATATTTTGAGGGGGGTATTACACAGACACATAAATATAGGTGCATACACACAGGAAAGAGCAAACTCCTCTATCATTTTTCTAGTTACTACCGGAAAATGGGAATTATTTAGACACTATTATCTTATGGTAAATAAAAAGCAAATATGAGAACCCAGAGTAAGTAGGTAGGTAAATAACATACAAATCTTTACTATTTATCTGCAGAAAGAATTCATTCTTTCCAGGACTGTGCCAATGGCTGTGTCACTGCTAAGCTGTGATTATTAATCAGGTTAATTAATTTTACTGTCTGCTTTGGAAATAGAAAGGGATGAGTAATAATTCCTAGATACAATCTTCTGTTTTAAAGGTACTCTCATATATTACCTCCTTTGATCTTCACAACAATAGCCAGAGCTAGGTAGGGCATATCCACAACTACTACCATTTTACAGATAGGTAAGATGGTTAAAGAGCTGGGTAGTCATGGTTAGGATTTTCACATTTCCTGGCCCACTATTCACCAGTTCCTTAAGCAAATGTAAGTTACTGCAAAAAAAAAAAAAAAAAAATACTTACAAAGTGAAATCTGGGGGTTGGGGGAGGATGAATGTTCTATAGGTAGGAAGCAGAAATGGCCATTCTAGAGGAAAGTACATCAGTGATTATAGTCTGAAAGGGGTGGGCAGGTGTTTTTCTCCCATCCTTTCCCAAAGACACACATGCATACTTGTTACTCCCACTCTGAGTTTTATCAAAGAACAGAACTATGACAACTTTCTCTATATAGAGAGAGAATAGAGCCGATTCAACCCTCATTTCTGTTATAATAACAGGTGTTGATTAAATTTTAAGTTAAAAAACCACTAGAGGAAAAAAACACTAGAGGGCTCTTGTATAGGCATGCTACTATGAAAAAGGCTGGTATTTCAGATCAACTCTCAGCAAGTCAATTTCTGAATTTTTCTAAATTTGTACAGTTTTTCTGGGGCTGGTAAAATGTCACATTACCACCTACCTTCAGTTTTAAAACTTATACTAACTATCACTGCCATCATTACTTCTCAACAATTACTGTATTATTTCAAACCTAACCATGCATTTGCCTTTCTCAGTGGGGGCCCTCACTTTACACAGAGATTAAATTCTTTTTTCCTCCCAGCAACATGACTTTACTATTGACCACCTATCCCCATCGGTCTTTTTCTGTTTTCCTTTTAAACAGACTTTTTTTTTTAAGAGTAGATTTAGGTTCAAAATTGAGCAGAAAGTAGTTTCTATATACCTCCTGCCCCCATCTTGGTGTTTTTGAAACAGCCCTTTGCCAAATCTGAGATTTAATTCTACTAGAGCTTTAGTATCTTGATTCAATCTCTATATTGGCTGTTTATAAACATGACTAGCCAAACACACTCCCTTAATGTTTCTGCTCAGCCATGCTTTTACCCACTAAGCTTCAACAGTGATTACAAGCCCATTTTAAAAGGGTATGCAGGCACGATTAGCGTGAAGGAAATCAATTACCAGATCTTCCAACTTCACATGTACTTAGGAGAAAGTGCTTTCAGTAAAGAATTGTAATTAGTCATTCAGTAAATCTTAACTAAGACTTGTTATACTTCCCAGAAACAGAACACAGCTTTCTAATGACTAGATACCAAGTCCTCCTAGTCAGGTGGTCTCAGATTTTGTTTTCAAAAGAACTGAAGATCCTTCCTAACCAAACTGTCAGCTGATAATTAGATTTTTTGTTGTTGCTTACTATGTGATTTCTCGTGTGGGAAGGCATTTAAAGTTAAGAGACAATGCAGTAACAAAATCCCTTTCATGGGCATCTTCATATGAACAAGCCTTACATCTATGGAAAAAAACCCGAATAAACTCTGGGCTGAATCTCAATCTGGCAATATGTAATATTTACCCATAGAAACATCAACGGGCGAGAAGAGAGGAACACCCTCACCTCTTTAATTCTACATACTTCCAGTAACATTCTCACGGTTTATCAACACATGGAATATATTCCTATTGTTTGCCAATTGAGTAGGAATAAAGGTAATTCTAAATCTGAGGGAGGGAAATGTAGCTGTTTTAGCTTTATGGTCTTAAGAAATTTTAAATTTCATTTTCAAATTATAGTGTTGCACAAAAAAAGACTACTTAATAAAATATTTGACCATAAATATATGTTAGAATAAAATTCTGTGGAGAAAATAGAATAAAAAGACAATTATGAGGGGGAGGGTATAGCTCTAGAGGTAGAGTGCATATCTAGCATGCAGGAGGTCCTAAATTCAATCCCCAATACCTCAATTAACAAAGACACCTAATTCCTACCCCTCCCCCCAAAATTTTTAAAAAAGGGCAAGAAATAAATTTATTAAAAATACAATTATGGATTTAAGGAGAAAAAGCAAAAGAAAAATTTCCATTTTCAGTTTATTCATGTATTTTAAAATACATGTTTATGGCTATCAAATTGCTATTTAATTTAAATTTATCTCAATACTTTTAAAAGAGTGATGTAACATTTCTAAATACCAACATTAGAAGCTTCAAAATGGAAAGATCTCGAAATGTATCATTACTAAAATTTACCTAACACAAAAACATGCCAACATTTATGATAATCTGGATGTTACATCCTTTGCTACTATTAAAATTTTATGCTTTAACACAGAAAAAGTAGAATAAGGTATGCAGTTTTGTACAGTTCTTTTTAGAACTATTAATTCCAGGCTGTGAAATACGAAAGGTTTAAAAATGTGTATTTTAGGTAAAGAATACCTTAAAAAGTAGTCGTATTCTAGCGAAATACTTTGTTCTAACGTCTTAGAATAACAATATACACGTCATATAAAATGGTCTTTCCATAGACTTGATGGGCTTTTTAATAAATACTTTCTGTAAAAAAACAGTAATACACACATCTTTCCAAATGGCTTTTGTTTTTGTTTTATGAGGGGGAGGTAATTAGGTTCATTTATTTGTTTATATTTAGAGGGGGGTACTGGGAATTGAACCCAGGACCTCGTGCAAGCTAGGCATGCACTCTACCACTTGAGCTATACCCCGTCCCAAATGGCATTTAATCACAGTGGTATTAGACTTAGATTCTAATATTTCTCCAGCAGAAACATTCACACTTTTAAAACTAAAAAGCAGAAAGGCTTTGGAACCAGAGTTGGGTTTTGCCCCTAACGCCTGGCTCTGGGCTTAGGTTTCAAACCTCGGGGTGTTCGAAAGTTCCAGCACCAAAGCGCGGACAGACGGAGGGGGTGGTCCTTCATTGTCTTCAACGAGTGACTTAACGACGTGGGGCTCCTTTTCTACATCTATATGAAAGATGCCAATGGCCACCTGACCGGACTGTGACCCCTATACGAGTGGATTCAAACTAGTAGCGCCCAGTCAAGCGAGCGGCTTAAAGACCTACTGTAAATTTCCGGCTGGCACCACCCCAGCACAATCCTTACAGGGGAGGGAGGGATTAGGGAGCAGCTGGCAGAGTCTGGGGGCATTTTTGGTCGTCTGGCATCGAGTGGATGGAGGCCAGGGATGCTGCCAGGCACCCCTCACCGTGAAACCACTCGCACCAACTGTAACAGTGAGGAGGGAGAGAGGCCCTGGGTCCCCAAACCCTCGCTTTCTAACTCCAGGGTCTGGCAGGCACGCAGCCCTTCGGTCGGTTGTCCCTAACCCGTGGTTAAGGCTACACGGTACCTCGCAATGCGGCCTCCGGCGCTCGCGGCGGCCGGGAGTTCTTCACACGCGGCTAGAAGGTTCGCAACCGCGCAGAGGTTGCCGGGAGAACGCACCCCTAGCCGTCAGTAAGTGTCGCTTCCCGCGCTCAGCTTTGTTGCGCGAGGCGGGTATACGTCACTTCCGCAGCGAATTCCCACTCCCGTGGGCCCGCCCACTGCTCCGCCTCCAGCGCGTCCGTAACCCAGGGCAACTGTCGTTGTCGCCCGCAGGCGGGGACTAAGCTGTCCGGGGGCCTTCCACCCCGCTGGCTCCACAGGAGGGTGTGAGCGGCTGCGGCCGCTTCCCCGCCTCCGGGGCGAGGCCCCAGACCACTCCACGGGTGGCAGAAAGAGACGCCCCGCTGAGTTCGAAAGTAAGCTGCCTTCTGAGGCGGGGAGGCCAAAGCGAGAGGTAGTGTGGACCAGGCGGAATAAGAGTGGGCCGGGCCTGGGGAGGAGCAGAGCGGAATGGGTGGGGCAGTGGGAGGGGCTATTGAAAGGGCGGATCCCTGTGTGGGAGGAGCCAATGGATGAAGGGGCGGGGCTTGGTGGGGCAAGTAGGGGCGCTTTGCTGCAGGGCATACCTATAACGAAGGGAAGGCATCTTTTGTGGCAAGGTAGGAACTGCTAGAGGAAGGGAAGGAGCCAGATGAGAAAGAAAGCAGGGGAGGAGCCTGAGCGGAAGGGGTGGGGCTACTAGAAGAAAGGGCGGGGCCCGGTGTGAAGTGCCTGGGCTTTAGGAGGACAGGTGGAATGTGTGTTTGAAAACTTGTGCTTTCCGTGTACGTTGTATACTGTGTGAGAGCTGGGAAGACGGGCGTTGCTTTACTATTTTGCTATCAGTGCTAGGCATCTAATAGGCACTTAGTGAGTTAATGAATGTGAGTGAAAAAACAGAAGAGTTGGAGACGGATTGGAGTAGAAATGTTCTGATAGCGAAGGATGGTTGTAGAAACTGAGCTTCTAGGAATCATTCTATGAATCAAAGCTGCTATGCTCTACGGGCATATAAGAAGCAAAAAGAATAGATAATTAACATAGGGAGATAAAATTTATACTCCTGAAAATGTGAACAAATTGTTCAAATTGAGTCGTGCATATGCTTAACTCTGAGGCAAAGTTTCAACAGCCTGGAAATTTGTGTTCCCCAGACTTTAAGTTAGGTTGGAATCCAGTATCATTTTCCTTTAGAAACTGATTAGTGATCAGCATGCCCGGACCAATCAAGACGGATTTAACCAGTTAATATGCATTAAGTTTATTTAGCTCTATAGTAAGAAAAAACTTCCACCATAGTTAATGGTGTTTGTATTATTTGACTTCTTTCAATACGTGTTGATAAGGATCCACAGGAATATCCATTCAGAATTCCAAGTGAGGCTACCGGAAACTCATCTTTCCCTGGCTGAAATTCTGACACAGATTCAAGATTCTTTTCAACCTAAAACTTCTAGGAAGATGAGGGGTAGGTAGGGGGCATGGTGTAGAGCCAGGGAGATGGTAAATTTTGAGGGATTGCAGCCTTAAACACCCTGGGCTTTTCCCCTGTTCTGGCCCATCAACATTCCCTCTTAGCCATTAATTGATTAAGAATGTATCAACCAGGTGTAGGAACTGATGGTAAAGCATCTGTAGTCTGACTGTATGGACAGGTGATGGCAAATATGTGACAAACTTATGGCAAAAACAAAGAGTAGCAGCACCCTTCAAAACCAGTAACGTGCTCTGAATTCCTCTCATGCTTTCAATCTCTGACTTTTGTGGCTGCTGCTAGCCAGTGAAAACTCTGTACTTTTAAAAGGCTGGTATCATTAGATTAGGCCCACCCAGATAATCTAAAATTTATTTCCCTATCTTCGGGTCAACTGATTAGCAACCATAACTACATCTATAAAGTCCCTTTAGCCATGTAATATAAACTTATTCATGTATGTTATGTCTTATCACATTCATATTCCCAGGGATTAGGAGGAGAAACCTTGCAGAATTCTGTTTACCACATTATCTTACAGGAATATTATCCTCACTCTGCAGATTTCTTTATGGGAGAAGGATTAAACATATCTGCAGATTCTTTACTCCTTTTTTCATAGAGTAAAATTGCTGGGTAGTACGGTGAGTGTATGTCTCCTTTTATAAGAAATTGCCAGATTATTTTCTGGAGGGGCTTTGCCATCCTGCATTTCTGCCAGCAATGTATGAGAATTCTAGTTGCTGCTGTCCTTGCCAACAGTTGGTATTGTCAATATTTTTAATTTTAGCTATTTTAATATGTGGTTTTAATCTGCATTTCCCTAATGGCTAATTATGTAGAATGTCTTTTTGTGTGATTATTATATCTTCTTTGGCAAAGTATCGGTTCAACTTTTTTTTTTTTTGCAAAATTAATTATTCAATTTTCTATGTGTTCTTGTTTTCTTACTGTTGAGTTTACAGAGTCCTTTACATATTTTGGATAGAAGTCCTTTATCAAATAAGTGATTTGCAAATATTTTCTCCCAGTCTATTGCTTGTCTCTTTCCATTTTCCAACAGAGCCTTTGGCAGAGCAAAAGTTCTTAATTTTGATGAGCACCAGTTTATCAATTTTTTAAATTTTATGGATCATGCTTTTGGTGTCATGTCTAAGAACACCTTGCCTAACTCCAGGTCATGAAAATTTTCTATATTTTCTTTTAAAAGTTACATAATTTTATGGTTTATATTTAGATCTAAGATCCATTCTGAGTTAATTATTTCGCAAATGAATGATGAATTGTTGCAGCATTCTTGTTGAAAAGACTTCTTTCTGCATTTAATTTTTTTCATCTTTGTCAAAAATCAATTGGCCATGTTTATGTGGGTGTATTTCTGAGCCCCCTATCTTGGCCCATTGATCTATATGTCTCTCCATGCACCAATACCATACTGATTCCTATAGTTTTATGTTTTTACATTTTCTAATAAATTTTAAAACCAGCTTGTCAATATCTATATTAAATCCTGCTTAGATTCATATCTTGATATTCAACCGTTAGTTCTCCAACAACTTCTTTGAGATTGCATATCTTTTCTTGGGCCTTTATGTATTTTTAAAATTTTATTTGTTTATTTAATAATAAATTTAATTAAATTTAATAATAAATTGAATTTATTTTATTAAAAAAATTGGTTGGGGGGGTAGCTAGGCTTACTTATTTATTTATTTTTAGAGGAGGTACTGGGGATTGAGCCCAGGGCCTTGTGTGTGCTAAGCATGCGTTTTACCACTTGAGCTATACCCTCCCCAAACTTTGTATTTTCATATACATTTTTTAATCCCCCCAAAATAAAAACAGCTTTAAGAAAAGATTTATAATGTTATAGTCTTATCTCCCTAATATCTAGGACTTCCCATTCCCAGAGGCCCTGGACTCTATTTTGAAGGACCATAAATGCCCACATTTTAGGTAGTGACATTTAGAGTACATTAAGGTCATTTGCTTTGTATGTCACCTCTGATGATACCAGACCAGTGTGGTACCAAGATATGACTACTGGTCACTAAAATCCAGCTTCCTTTTCCTTTTGGAGATACAGAAGGAAGTATTATCTCCACTTCTCCTTGGAATTAAGCAGTACCTTTGTAACTTGTTCCAGCTAATGATATGGGGACTGAAGTCATATGAGTTACTTGTAGGCAGAAGCATCTAAGGGTGAGTGATTCTCCAAATTTGTCATTGTATTCTGTCATCACAGTTGGCTATGGTTTCCCATGATAGCACCTCCATCAGTTCAAGTTCCAGAGTGAGGATAATGTGGAGCAGACTCCACAACATCATATGATGGACATGTAGCATGAGTTAGAAATAAATTTTTGTTGTTTCTTACCACTGAAAGAAAATAACCTATTTCCTATTATTTCCTATTATTGCAGCATAACCTTGCCTATCTTGACTAACACTAGGTAGCTGAGGCTAACAAGCAGTGACTGTGTCAGCTGAAGCGTCTCCTGGTAAGTCTGCCAGAGCAAACTTTTCCAGAAAGGACCTGGCAGATCTGGGGCAAACAAACACAAAACAATAGAAAAGAAACAAAAATTCAGAGTTTTATGAGGTTTTTTAAATAGATCCATTTCTAACTTCACTTTCATTAAAATGATAAAATAACCACATTATCCCCTTCTTTACCAAAGAAATAGAGGTTCTTCCTGTAATAATATGGCATACTCTGTCTCTTCCTGTGTCTCCTGCTGTCCCTTTTCTTAGTTTCTCTTCAGTTACTTGCCTTTTGGAAATTTCTTTATGTTCTTGGTCAGGTGATGTCTTTTTGTCACGTAGGTTTCTCCTCAGGCAGCATTAACTTATTTGCAAATAGTAGATGTGATCACTGTTCTTGGTTTACAAGAATTGTAACCCCTCCCACCCCACCTGCACTATTATACAACACATCCATGAGAGTAGCAACAGAAAATGTGTCCTTTTGCTGGACTTGGCTGTAATATTGGTGTGCCTCCACCACTGACCAGTGGTAGCTTACTGGAAGTCTTTGTTCATTTCAGGCGCAGGACACTTTGTATTCTAAGTTACAGATTGGTTAGGGTGTCAACGCTACATTGATTTTGCCAGATGTATAACAAAGAGGCATTTGGTAGTTTCTGTACTTCTCAGTTCATTAACAAACTACATCATCATAATGTGGTGTCACAGATCTGAAAGGTAATGTCTATTTTTCCCTCCCTGCATTTCCAACCCTTTCTTTTGTAGTTCAATAAATTTAATGAGAAGGCCTTGATGATTTTAACTGAAGAGTGATTGGACAATTATTTATGGAGTTTCTTTAAATCACCTTCATAAACTTTTTTCTCTGTTTTTTTTTATGTCTCTGTGGTAGATCTGTTCTGTTTAAATTAGTCCCCATTCAAGGTCTTTACTCCAACTTAATATTATACAGACTGGGTAATCTATTCTCTGATACCTTTATTTCAGTTTACTTAAGGTCAAAATTCACTATTTGCTCACTCCACCATTATCCCACATTCTGTTTTTTGAACCATTCTGATAACATGGTGGCTTAAAAAATTTTTTTATTATGGAAAAATTCACATTGACATAAAAGTAGAAAATAGTACAGTTAACTTTATGACTTCATACCCTTCTACAACAGTTTTGTGGCTACTTTTATTTCCTCAGTCTCTGTCTAACCACAGCCTTGCAGGATTATTTTGAAGCAAATCATAATGACTTATATTTAATTGGTAAAAATAATAAACTACTTTACAGTGTTTTGCTGATCATTTCCATTTTATTTCTGTTTACTTTAAATGCTACAAGAAAAGATATTTTCTGTATTGTAGTGAATTTCCATAGGCTCTGTTTCTTAGACTCTCATTCATCTTCTTTATTTCATTTCCAAATATCTTAATTTCCTTGGATCAGTTTTTCTTTGGGTTTATTCTTGTTTATCCAAACCTGTACTTTGGGGGCTTGGACCTCAGTCAACATTTCTTCTTTGTACATTTCAGTTTCTAGTCACTTCAATAGTGTATGTTATAGAATTGAATACCTTCTGGCATACATCTGTGTGTGTTCCTGCTTTGTACTCCAAATCCAGTTTTCTAGTTGCATCTGCAAATGCATTTTCCCGTGGGAGCATTTTCACTGTGATGTCTGTATTTCCTTGATGTGATTTTCTAGGAAAACATATGGACTTTGATATATGCTTTATACCAGTGATTCTCAAACCAAATCAAGTTGTAAAGCTCCGTGGAAGTCAAGAAGTGGAAGAGCATGCGCTCTGATTTACTTCAAATCCGTAAATCAGGGATAATTTTTACTATCAGAAAATAGGAGTGTTGTATCAATACAGATTTCTGTATTCCATCGTAAAAGGAAAACTGCATGTAATATGTAAGAAATTTGTGATTGCTTCTTGTACATTTTTTTCATCTTACATGAGCTGGAGGACAAGCGTGGGCAATAAATCTTGAGGGCATGTTTACAGGAGGAAAACTTAAAATTAAGGCAATTCTTTCCAATAACTGAATTTTTTTTTCTGATTAGGAAAAGACCACAAATATTCTGTTTCAGTAGTGAAGTATCTTGACCCAGCTTTAAGAACAGCAGTGTCCAGAGGAGCACCCAGCAGTCTGATGTGCAGTAATCTGACCATTTGACTAGGAATACTGCATTTACCGACTAAGATGATAACTTCGTTTTCAGTCCTAAGGAGTCACTGTAGTTCCCATGATCCCTCATTAAATGAGCAAAGTACTTATAAAAATGTAGTATTTATAATAAATATGTAAAGTGCATATTATAGCAATGCCTGGCACATAGGAAGAGCTATGTAACAGTAAGTTTTATTATTAAATTCTTGTTGTTACTTAGGTTTCTTTCAGCACTTGGTAATATAATGTGACTGGAACCTCTTCTGGCACTCTCTCTAGGTCCATCTTCTACTGACTCTGAAATAGGGGGTTACCCAAAATCACGTCTTTGGCCTCTGTAGTTCCTTTCTCTGGATATAGGGCTAGTGATATAGTCTTCCCCTCAGCGTTTACATATTTTCATGACATGTGAGAAATAGTTGAAGGAGCTGGAGATGGTTAACCTGAAAGGGAGAAGAGTACGTGGAACATTTTCATAGGGCTGTCGGGAGGCTGAGGCAATGGCAAGTCTCTGGATCAATGATTCTTCAACCCTTTGTAGTGACAGACTGCATTGTAACTCTGATGCAAGCCCTTCCCTGAAAAAATGATTGAGCATGTTCAGAGGTGTCACATACCTCCAGAAACCCATCCAAGGATGGGAAGGCTTCCCATCCAGAGCCTCGCTGTGGAGGGTAAAACTGGGACCATGGAGTGGAGGATGTTGATGGGGCAGGGCAAGCAGTGCTGGCTCAATATAAGGGAACCTTGCTAACAGAGCAGGAGTTCTCCACTCTGCAGGATTTTAGAATCACATAGGGTGATTTTAAAAATTCTGATGGCCTGGCTGTGCCCAGACCAACTATAGTCAGAATTTCTGTGGGTGGGGTCTGAGCATTTTTATTTTTTATAAAGCTCCGCAGAAGATTCCAAGGTGCAGCCGAGTTTGGGAATCAGAAAATTAGAGCACTTTGCCATTGGAACAGTGTCTTTAAGTAGTGAGCGCCTTTTCACTGGAGATACTTCAAGCACAGAACATTTTTCTTATCGACTTGAACATTCTAACTATAGTTAATCTCTTTTAAACAGTATTTCTTTTCTATATTAACTTCAAGTTCAAATTTATTTTATTAAGAAATGACTTTGTTTTTGATTTTCTGGTTTTTGTTCTTTCAAACTGTACACTTGTTAAGTCTATGGATTCTGTGATACAGACGTATTTGTAATACAGAAGAGGACAAGGTCTAAGTGTCCTTATGGAGCTTCTTTGGCCTGGGCAGCGACTAAAGTGACATTTCACAATATGAGAGAATCAGGTGGTTTGTGCAATATGTCTGGCCCTTAATCATGCTTCTGTTTGTGAACAGAATAGCGCTTCTCGTTTTTAGTTAATTGTAATATCATTTTTTTCCTTTCAGCTTTCATTCATTTCTTCTGATGTCATATTGTAAAAGTTTAGGTTGCCCAAAGCTATTTGACCTTCCATAGGTAAATGGAACTTTCTTACCATCCAAATGCCACTTTATGTGAAAAAGCCCAAATGGTAATTTAACAGATATTGTTAAGAGAAGTTGCTGATCTCTACCTAAACAGAAAATGAAAAATGTAGGTTTCTGGCAGGGGTTACTTTGGGGAGAGAGAAAGCAAGGTTTGTGGTCCCAGTTGCCTCTATCTCATTACCAGCAAAGGTTTCCTTGAGAAGGCCCTGGCTGTTCTTTGGTGTTCATTGTGCTGATGTAATGTTGGTGGCCACTGCTTGGGCATTAGAGTTCATCTACCCAGCTTGTGGGGTCCCCAGGAGGAACCTGCATGTGGGAAGGTATTATAATCATGCCTGTTTTATAGATGAGCAGACAGACCCAGAAAAGTAACTTGCCCAACAAAACACACAGCTAGGAAATAGGATTGGAATCCAGATGATTGGAACCCAAATCTGTGCTCCTGATTGGGATTGTAACTTTCCTAAACCTTTAACTGGATTATAAATGCCAAGTCCCATTTTTCAACCTGGAAAAACATGAGTTCTGGGTAGATAGCATCATCACCAGCACCATCACCATCACCATCACCAGTACCACCACTACTACCTGCTCACTGAGTTTAGGACTGCTGTAATGGGGCACCATAGACTGGGCGGCTTAAACAACAGGAATTTATTGTCTCAGTTCTAGCTAGAGTGTTGGAGCCCAAAATCAAGGTGTTGGCAACGTTGGTTCCTTCTGAGGCTGTGAGGGAGGGATGTGTTCCAGGCCTCCCTCTTTGACTTGTAGGTGACTGTCTCCTCCCTGAGACTCTTCACATTGTCTTCCTTCTCTGTGTGTCCACATTTCCCCTCTCTATAAGGACACCATCATATAGAGTGGGTGAGGGAGCCAGCTGACTTAGCTTAGACGACACGCTCCACCAGCTTCCTCAGAAGCCAAAGGATCCCCAAGCCGATGTCCAGGGTTGTTGGGAAGGTGTACATAAGCCACATATACCACAGTGGTTCTCTTGATGTTAGTGCAGTATCATTTGGATGTTTTTGGAGTGGAGGGTGGGGGTGCTTAACCTTACATTCCTTACCACATTCTGCACCCCATCACGAGGGATAGGCTCTCTGCTAACATCTTCCTGTTCTCTTTTCTTCACTCCCAACTTTGGTCTTTAAGTCCATTATTCTATAAAATTAGCCTTATCTTTATAATGTCAATAGTTGGCAATGGATGGTTTCATAATATTTCTTCTGTCCCTGAATGTGTCTTGAAGAAATTTCACCTGAGTTACTGGATTTCTTTTTAAAAAATATATTAAAAACTATGTCCCGTTTGCATTCAAACTACAGGAAGAAGATGTTAAAGACTTTAAGCAACCATCACAGAAATGGATCTCTGTCAGAAAAATGAAACTGAATCAGAAAATTGCGAAAATAATGAAATTCAAAGCACAGAAGATACTGAATTAATCTGTACTTGTCCCGATGAAAGAAGTGAAAAGAATCATGTTTGTTGTCTTCTCAATATCAGTGACATTACACTTGAACAAGATGAAAAAGCCAAAGAGTTTATCATCAGAACTGGATGGGAAGAAGCAGTGAGTATTTTCTTGAGTTAGGTCTCTTGCATGTGACTGTTTTGATGCAAGTCTTTTACTTTTTCCAAAAATAGTACTATTGCCAAAAAATGTGTAAACAATGAAATATGGAAATTTTTGAAACAGAGGTAGAATATTAATGATGATAACAGCAGTACTTTTTATTGAATATTTATGGCCACTTAGTATTGGCAAGAACAGCACTAAATATTCATGTACATCAAATTCATTCACTCTCTTAGTATCTCTGTGAGGCAGGTATTATGAACAGCCTTTTAGGACAAGGATACTGAAGCACCGGAAAGGTGAAATGTGTCAAAAGTTCACCCGTGCAGTGACCAAAGCAGGGCTTGAACCTAAGTCTTCTGGACTCTAGAACCCAAGCTGCTTAACTCCCAAAGAGACCCGAGATTTCTATCCTGGTAGTTCTACTCAGAACCTTATGGGATTATTCTTAAACTATTCTGAGAATCAGTAGTAGAAATACAATTCTAAATTTAGAACTGTAAGGGAATTTGGTCTAGTCCAGTGATTCTCACTTGGCAATGTCACAACTGGGGTGAGGGGGTAGGGATACTACTGGATATACTGACTGGGTGGAGGCCAAGGGTGCTGCTCCACATCCTACAATGCCCAGGATGGCTCCCACCACAGGGAGTGATCCGGCCCTGTCTTAGCTTGGGCTGCTATAATAGCATACCATAGACTGGCTAGCTTAAGCAACAGACATTTATTTCTCACAGTTTGGGAGGAAAGTCCAAGATCAAAGGGTACCAGCATGGTCAGGTTCTTGCTGAAGGTCCTGTTCTTTGGTTACATCCTCAGTTGGCCTTCCTTGGTGCATGCAAGCAGAGAGAAAGAGAGAGAGATGGAGAGAGAGAGATTGAGAAAGTTCTCTTCTCTCTCCTTCCTATCAGGGCACTAATCCAATCTTGAGACCCCACCCTCTTGACCTCACCTAACCTTAACACATCCCGAACAGCCACCTCCAAATACTATCACACTGGGGATTAGGGTTTCAAATAGGAATTTTGGGGCGGGGGACACAAACATGCAGCCCATAAAAAGCCCCAGACGTTGGTGGTGCCGAGATTGAGAAACCTGGAGCTGTTTATTTTATAAATGTGGAAACTGAGGCCAAAAGGCAGAATGACTCACCCAAGTCCACTTGACAGTTGCGAGAATCCTGTCTTCAGGCCTCCTCTAGGAGTGCTCTCTCTGCTGTACCGCCCCCCCCACCTCCTTAAGCCTCTATGACCTTCCATACACACCCTCCATGTCAGATAAGTCAAGGTGGTAGAGAGTTCTATTTAAGAATGTAAAACTTTCTAAATTTAGAAGGTTCAGTTTAATATTGAAGGTAATTACTTTGAAATATATATCCAAGGGCTATTGGGAAAGAATTTTAATTGGAAAAATTCTCCCCTCGCACCATGCTTAGTGTATGTTTGCTGTTCACACTGTCTGGGACACTCCTGACGCACCATTTCCTCCAACCTGCTGCCTGCTACTCTTTGCTCTCTCTGCTCAGCCTCCGACCCATGCCCGCCCAGCTCTACCCCAGCTTTCAGGTGGACACGAATGCCTAATTCAGTGCCAAACACTTACTAGACTTTCTAAAAAGTGATACCTCATGACACTTAATAATTTTTAACTGAGGAATTTGGGGAGCTGAGCATGTGAGGTGTGGGGATGAGGGTAAAGGGATGTTCTTGTGCAGGACCAAGGGTTGGCCCCACTTCACGTGGGAATGCACAGACCTTCTGAATGTGCCAGAGCTTGTTGTTGGCCCTACTCAACATTTTGAGCCTCCGTTTCCTCCTTTGTAACCTGGATGGCAGAATAGTTAAATGGTAGTGCTGTTATGAGGATTAAATGAATGAATGCTAAAAGATCCTCAGCCCAGTGCCTGGAACCAGTAAAATCGTGGGAGCTATTTTTGCTTTTTTTTTTTTTTTTTAGCATGTAACAGTTGCCAGATTTAGCAAATGAAAACACAGGACAGCCAGTTAAACTTGAATTTCAGTAAACAGCACCTAATCTGTTTAGTATAAGTATGTCCCAAATAGGGTCTTGTCTTTTCATCTAGCAACAATATTTACCTGTGACCTTGCGGCAGGGTGGGCTGGGGGACTCCGGGTGTGGCTGTGGGCATGGCTGTGCCTGGGCCACGCTGACCCCAGGGCCTGCCTCTGCTCACCTGCCCTTCCTCCAGTCGGTCCACGCAGCAGGCTCTAGGTGTGGTAAACACAGCCTTCAATACACAAAAGCCTGGCGGGGGCGGGGGACAAGTACAAACAGTTTTGATTTTATTTTAGGAGTTCTGAATTTATTTTAACGTGCATCTGAACAAATACATAGTCAGCACATCAATGTCGCCATTTATAGATACTATCCCCTCGTATTTTAGTTTTTAAAAATATTACAATACTATTGCTTAGCATGAGGCTAAACTAGGTGTGAAAAATTAAAACAAAACACATGAGGCAATTTTAAGAAAAATATTGACAGGAGGACAGCCAAAATGGAGATGTGGCCAAAGTGGAGGCAGCCAGAGACTGGGCACTCGCCTGAGAGTAACGTGCTGCTTTACTTGCAGGTCCAAGGCTGGGGAAGGACTTCTCCAACTGCCTGCATCTGGCCCAGGAAGAAGCTTAAAAAGGAGAGGGTGGGAGAAAGTGCCAGCAGCTGCTTACTCTGTGTCAGTCTCTCACAAGGGAGCCTGGAGGCCAGGCTTCAACTGGAGGCTGGGAAGTTGGAGTCAGGGTCTTCAGCTCCAGCTGAGGCAGGCCCAGAGAAGGATGGAGGCAGCCTCTCCCAACCACCAAGGCACCCCCCAGGCCCCATCACTGCCTCCAGGGAAGTTAACAAGATCTGCTTTCCCACCTACAGTCAAGGAGAGAAAAAAAGTCTGCAAATAAAGGAGTTTATTTGGTGCATGGAAGACTGGGTGGCCCCTGAGACTGTTAGGGGAAAGGACCCCAGAAGTCCTGGAGGAGGCACTGACAGAGGTCCCTCCCTCTCAGACTCCTTGACTTCCAAGGCTTTTTTAGTTCTACCTCCCCTGAAGGCTTCACCCCCAAATGGCTTGGATGTTCTGGGTAAGAAGAGTAAGAACTTTTTCTCGCAGCCAGAAGAGAAGGTGCTTAGTGTGGAAAAGGATGAGTGTGTGGCTTATGCAAATGGATTAAAAACAGTGGACAGGACAGGTGAAAAGAGACCCATTGAGCCAGCCATACACCATCAAGTCAAGGAAACGCAGCCCTTCCTGACCCCGGTGACCCAGACGTCCCTGCTGGCT
Source organism: Camelus ferus (assembly GCF_009834535.1). NCBI lineage: Eukaryota > Metazoa > Chordata > Mammalia > Artiodactyla > Camelidae > Camelus > Camelus ferus. The sequence goes on along the minus strand of NC_045704.1, from coordinate 54,177,377 downwards.
GACCCCAAGCCGTGCTGCTTGCGCTGGTCCCTCCTGCCTGAGAAAAACCTGGTGTGCCCTCCCCACCCCAGAAGTGTTCACTGTCTTGCTGCCTTGCAGCTTTTGCAGAAACAAGGAGTGCAGAGCTACAAAGCCAAATTCAAAGCTAGGGAGCCAAGACCTCCCGTGAAAACCGCAAAGCACGTTCTCACTGAGTCTAAGCAGGAAAACAGGCCCCAAACGCTGGAGACCAAAGTGTTGTCAAGACCTCTCTTGCCATCCCTCACAGTGAGCAGAATTGTAATTCCCGTTTCCACTCACAGACTCCTCTGAGTTGCCACAATATAATTCCCTGGGAACAAGACTGTCTGAAAGTCATTCATTCTCTCTTCCCTCTCTCCCTCCTGCCCCCACCCCGGTCTCTTATTTTGTCCTCCTCCTCTCCCTCCTCCTTCTCTTCTTCTCACACACTCTTCTCTCCCTCCTTCCTCCCCTCCTTCTTTGTAGCAGAACCAGAGGAAACTGAACCTCATCGTATAGGTTTTGGTTTACTCTCCAAACTCCCATATTCATGTGTTACCCGCTTCTGGTGCTTAGCCATTTACAAAATGCAGACTGGTAATGCCAGTCTCCGCCTCTGCCTGGCTTATCTCTCCACTGGAAGACAAATGGATGCCGGGGAATCTGAAGGGCCTCCCTCAGTGATGCCCTTATGTCAGCCCCAGGCCAACTGGCAGAGGCTCTTTCTGCCCCAACAACCCCAGTGCCTTAAGCCAAGTGTACTGGGCTTGTTTAGACCAAATTTTTTCCTAATCTGTTGAACCTAGCAGGTATCTGTTGCCTCGTTTTCTCTTACAACAAAGATCTGCTTTTATAGAGAAAATTCCAGCCTATATCCAAATGAATATCCTTGTGTCCCCGGTGACATATCCTTATGTTTTATCCATGGATGCACCATATCCTGTATGTCCCAGATTTCATATATTGTAGCCTCATGCTAGTCTCTCCATCTGGGAAGTTTTAGCTGTAGTTCAACAAAACCTATCTTGGGAGGCAGACTGAGAATGATTATTTGAAAAAGAACGTCACTGTGATTATTGCAGCCCACATGCTTCTTCCAGTCCTGTCTTACACCTAACATCTGGGAGCCCTACAAGCCCAGACAGACACTTACGAAATGGGGCTGTTACTTTCTCCCTTCTCCTGGCTTTCCTCCCTGCTCATTTTACCCCAGTGCACGTTTCCTGAAGTTGTATATAAATTAAATGTTTGTAAATGAGTTATAGTTTAAATGTGATGTGACAATGCTATGTAGAGAAATGCACTGAAAAACCATTTTGTAACATGAATATCCACTTAGCCACTCCGTAATTACACAGTTTGCATTTGCTTAAGGTAGGTTGTGCTTGAACTCTAGACTCTCCATCTTCTAAATGATGAGCAGACAGAATATATGACTGTATTTGTCAACAACTGCTTTCCATAATTGGTCTTTGTAATGTCTTGTCTGTTTAAGTATAGGTTTTTTGCTTGATTTATCGGGTTGTCTTTACAAAACACCAGAAATGCAGGAATGATTACAATACAACAGTCATTAAAAGGTGTATTTTGCCTATTGAGGTTCGACACTTTACAGTCTAGAAGCAGTTTCCAGGTTCTACTCACCCGTTTTTCTCTAAATGAAGAAACCATCTGGATTCATCCCCAAGAAGAGGCCCTGATTTCCCACTGTGTCTGGACAGTGGGGCTGTTGGATTCAGTACTGTTTGAGGACCCTCCAGCTATGGCAGCCTGCCCACGTTAGTCAGTGGTTTTTCAAGCCCCCTTCTATAAGCAGAAGAATAATAAGCTCACTCTAAAACAATCAGAAGTGTTTGATTGGGATGGAAAGGTATCCACCAGTGTGAGTGAGGGACAGAGCCCACCTACTCAGCCCAGATGTACTTACCTACTGAGAGATTGAATCAGTTTGAACTGCTCTAAGTTACAGCAGAATGTTTTCTTCTTAAGAAAAATTCATTTTTTAAAGATAAAGTTTATAAATTCTATAGCTTTTGGGATAAACATATAATAATTTAGAATTGAGAAGAGCCAGTTTGAACAAAGGAAGGGCTCAAATTTAAATGTTTGTAGTGTATTTTTTGAGCAAATAATTTGGTCAACATAATATTGACTAGAAGATTCCTCTTTGAAGAGATAAGAATGTTTTGCATTTGGCATCTTTCTTTAGGCATTTATTCAAGTATCTGATAAAGTCCCTCTGGGATCTTATTTGTGTTAGCCAAGGCTTAGCTTGTTTCTCCATGGATAAAGTCACTCTAGGCCTTGTCCCAATTTCCATTCAGATTAAATCGGGATGTCCAAACTAAATAAAGGCTAAATGTTTACCAGAATGCTAGAACCATTAGGGTTCTAGGTCATTAACAAAACTTTCAGGGGAAATCCTCCCATCTTTGGGAGTTAAGCGTGTTATAATTCAGTGCCAATGTCCCTCTTCCTACCTCAAGGTGATGATCTCAGTTAGGTTTTGGTTCTGCTAGTCCTCAAGCCAAGCACGGAGGGCTCTCTGTTTCATCCTTCACTCTATCATATTTGGATGTCTCATTAGTAAAACTTTCCAAACTCCTCTTTTTCTTGAAATTAAAAAAAAAAAATCACCAAGTGGAACTGTGGCAGCATCTGACAGAGGTTCCTGCAGATCCTGAGGTCACCTACTGGGTGAGGCCCGGCTGAGGTCAGGGATGCTATTGTCCAGGGGCAGGGCCGGAGGGGCTGGAAACCTTGGAAAGATAGAGTGTGGATCTGAGAGAGCGATGAGGGACAAGGGGAAGGGGAAGACTAAATTCGAGGAAGACCTGGCTACATTTGGGCAAGTACATAGGGCTTTGGCTACTCAGGGAGACTTGCCCTGATTTTTAGCTTTATTCTTTTATTCTGGACCTTGCCCACTACTGTGAAATTTATCTGTACATCCAAGACCATGCTACAAAATGATTTGAACCCAGAATCAAATTTGCTTTCCCTCTCTCCCCCTCCCTAAGTGCAAGAGACCTAGCCCATCCCTTTCTTGGCTCCTGCAGCTGGATGAGCAGGCTGAGCTTCACAGTTGGAGTCCTCACATCTGGGACTTTTTGGGGTGTCTGGCCTTGAGTCCAGTGCAACCTTGGTGCTGCCGTTGGGGGGCTACTGAGAAGCAAGATGGGCAAGAAACTGCTGTTCCTGTGGCTGTGACTGAGGGCACATGAGGGTGGTCCCTGGTACCACAGGGAATATCTCCCACTGTCTGCTGGGCTAACTGGGGCACTGGGGCCAGGAGAGGTCCAGTGCCGTGCTCTTGATGCCCTGGCTGAACTCTGTCCCGAGTTCCACTAGCCAGCTACATGATGCGGTAATTCCACTTGAATTTGCAAGGCATTGTTCTAAGAGTTCAAAGCCTCTTCTGGGTATTATCTCTTTTTTTATCCTGAGCAAATGCGTGAGGGTCAGGGATCATTTCTCCTGTGACCCAAGGAAAATCTGATCCAACAGAAAGCTTGTGTTCAGTCTTGGGTGTGTGAAGGCTCCAAAGTATCTCCAAGGTGAGGGGCAGCTGGAGCACTGGGTGGAAAGTATCACATAAGGCTGGAAGGAGGACTTCAGAATGTCATTTTTTCCTGTAAGATGGGAACAATTCAGACACAGGATGTGGTGAAGATGATGAGGTAGTGTATATAAAATGCCAACAGAGATTTGTGGTTTTCCTGAATATATTGATGAGATCAAATACAAATAGCTGGATCGTTTCCCTTTAATGAATGACTGGCTATTCAAAATTGTTTAGAACTCCTGTGGGCATGGAGAGCTGTTATTTGGAGTTTGATGGGTCTTCACTCTCTACAAGTCCTCAAAACTCATCTTCCTAACTTGTCGACTCAGGGTCCTTGCCTGGGCCTGTTAACCAATCCATAGGCTATCTTCATTCCCTGGCCCTTTTCCTCATCCTGATTTGCTTGAATTACCCCTGCACCAGTCTAAACACCGTAGCTCTGCAGATTAATACCATGCCCCTCATACTGATTTTGTGTCATCCCGAGGTGTTACAGCAAAACATTTTGTTTTCAAGTATAATCTCCCAGATCAAAGCAACCGTGTATCTTCCTGAACACAGTCTTGGGATAACTCCAGTATCCAGTGCAATAAGTAAAACTAGCACCATTGTCCCATTTTCCTAGGAGCTGAGAACTAACTACACCGTTTTTTTTTAGAATGAAAATTGGCTTTTATTGGTGTATAGTCGATTTGTAATGTGTTAATTTCTGGTGTACAGCATACTGATTCATTTATACATATATATATATTCCTTTTCATATTCTTTTTCATTATAGACTGTTACAAGGTATTGAATATAGTTCCCTGTATAAGACCCTGTTGTTTATCTAGTTTGTATTCAGTATCTGCAAATCCTGAACTCACAATTTATCCCTCCCCACCCTCTATACTTTTTGTTTTTGGATATCCCAGCTTTGCCACTGGGCATTGTTGTCTCTGCCCTATAAAATGAGGGGATTAATACCTAGGGTCCTTCCTAACTCTAACATTTTGGTACAGTTAACTTGCCGGTAAACATTACTAGAGACTCAACATGGTGAACAGTTCTTTCCATCACAGATTTGTTACCAGTTTTGCTCTTGATGCTGGCTTTTGTAGTGGGAAATTTAAAAAAAAAAAGTGATTTCAATTTGTGCATTTCATAAGTTGCCGGCGCCAGGAAGCACTGTTGGCATTCTCCTATCCCTCCTTCAGGAGAAAGTGCATTACTGTTTTGGCAAGGTTTTCAAGAAAATTCTAAGATGTTAAGTGGATGTATTTACATTTAATGCCATTATTCAGTATTCTCTACTTTTTAAGCAATACTCTCTTCACATTCACTGCTTGTGCTAAATCGGTGTGACTATTCAGAGGCAGCCAACACAATGTATGACTCTCCTCAGTAACTAGTGGAAAATTGATGCTTCACATGTACATGTGAAAATGAGTTTTTTCTCCCATTTAGCTCAAAATACAAACAAGCCTTTCTTCCCAATGTATCTTTTAAAATGAAACAATTTCTCTGCTTATTAAAACTTGAGGACTGCTAACTTGAAAACATACCATAAACTAGTCTTACTTCCAGCACCACAGGAGGGTTATAACTATTCACTAAGCCTATAAATGTTCAAGAACTGTTAGCAATTTCATTTGCTTTAAAATCTGCATGTGCTTTGAAGAAAAATAGAAATTAACTAATTGAGAAAAAAACTGCTGGTCCTGATACTGTTCATGACTCTGCGAAGGCTTAGTTTTGGAGCTACTCACCTGAATCCTCATGACTGACTTCTCTAATGTAATTTCAAGACAATGAAACGTCAGGGAGGAAACATGGTAGCTAATTAGAGAACTTGAAATCTGAACACTTAACTACTTAGGTACATGTCTCATTAGAGAAATGGGATTTAAATGATTTTAAACTACACCACATCTTACCAAAACAAAGGTGAAAAAGAAAAAAGGACTGATACCAGCTTACAACTCATTAATGAGTTAGACCCTGAAATATAACCAAACAGAATCTATTACCACCAACTGAACTAAAACAATATGAACAGTTTCTGAGCCATAGTTTGCCAAAGTTTGAATGGTTTCTCAAAAGTATACCGTAAAATCTTAATTTTTGAAGGCTCACTTTTTAAATAGGGAAAACTCTTTGAGGAGTATTTTAAGGTTAGATATCCTTTTGTGATAAGTTAATTCAGATGCACTGACTGCTGCCAAATTTTTATTGCAGCACAAGCTCTACATTTTCTGAAGTCACTAAATTTCTCGTTACAGCACAGGAAAAAGAAGATAAAGTAGGAGAGGGATCAGTTTCAAATTTAGTCTTAAGCAGCAACATGTTTGAGATGCAATCATAAAACCAAATATTTCACCCAGGACATGGAAAAAGCACTGGATCACCAGAAAGCAAAGAGTAAAAAGCTGCAAGCAGAAGCGGTAAGAAGATGCCAAGCTTGGAATGAGGTCTTATTGACACACACCCTGCTAATAAGCTCACTCCTTTAGGCCAAAAAGAGAAAAAGTCTTTGTTTACATTGAGGTAACATATATACTTTTGAGAATAACAAAGTTGCTATGGAGATTTTATTTTTTTTTTAAGACTGTTTTCACTTTCTGAAATGTTTGACTATTTCACTGATAAAAGTGAAATATTTCACTAAAAGAGAGTATTATTTGTTTTAATTTTGTTGTTGCTGTTTTTAGCCTTTATGTTCTGTAATATTAACTTGCTTGATGATAAAGTAAGAAAAGTTAACGGAAGGGCCTTAGCAAGTTTTTCCTATGACAACCTTCACTATTTCTGATTTTATGGGTTTAGAACAAAGTTACAAATGTATTTATTTTGTTATTTATTAGTAAGGCAATATATGAAATTTAATTTGTTTTCAAAAGTTTGTTGGAAGAACTGAGTTAATGTTGACACTCCTCCAGTGTAAGTATTATGGAAATGCTCTTATTCATTCACATACTTTGGGCATTTTGCTCTTTTCAAACATGCACTTTTTAAAATACAGTGCCCAAATTTGTTAATTTGAGGACACCAACAACCTGATAATCCTTTCCATTTGCTCTTTAGCTTGCCTCTCTCGGTATGTAAATTAGTGTATCAGTGTATCTGCTAATAAATACAGTTCACACAACTGAGAGAACCGTTGGGATTTAAACATTGCATAAAAAAGGTATTTAGTCAACTGTCTTCTTGACCATAGGAACATGAGACTAGCCAACATCTTGCTGAAGAAGATGAAGAAGATTAAAATTCACGTCATTTAACAGTATTTTACATATTGGGAGGAAGCATTAAGCCAAAAGACTGACGTGTCCTCTCCTGGTGTCAAATCTAATCAGTGGCACTTTAACACACTTCAGATGAGAACACACACACACACCATGAGATATAAGGAAAATAAAACTGCACAACACTCGACATTTCAAAGGCTTCGTTCCTAGATCTTCCAAAGTGACATGTTCCTCCTCCTCTTTATTTAAGAGTATTCCGAGGACAAGTTTGAGAAGCAATGTTTTAAATATACCAGCTAGGAAGTGCTCTTCTGAGTCAGTATGAGATTAGGTTTGGACTGAAACTAAGATAAACATTCTAAAATTGAGACCATAAAGGATTACATGAAAATATCTTCTTGTTTTTTGCCACTATTAACAGAACAACTTCTCAACTAGACTTACACTGATACCTTTTTTTCCAATCAAAAGTAGCTTCAGAATTTACTTAGCATCTTTCAGGTAAGTCTACAAAATTTTTCTACTTTTATTTCCCTTATTTCAAGGGACTCAAACACATGGATTTAGCTTTCCTGCAATTAGTGACTGAGCAGAGGACCACTCATTTTTGCTCTTAAGCCAGAAGCACATTACTAACAAAGATAAAAGACACTCTATTATAAAATGGTGACACCTGGATTAAAAAAAAAATCAGAGTAGTCTCCTTTGAAAAAATTTTCCCAAAACTTAAATCCTAGAGTGGATAATTTTTATCAAAATAAAAACTACATCAAAATAGAAGCTTTCGTAATGGAATGTCTTTTTCATTTTCTATTAGCAAAACTGTTAGCAAATTTTCATGAACAAAGGCAATATAATAATGAAAATAACTAGGCAGTCATTTCCTCATGTGACCTTCAGAAGATGAGTTTGTAAAAAGTTAGGCAACAAAGTAAGTCACATTATGAGTATGTTGAAGAATTCACAAAAAAGGTAGAATTCTCACTTCTCTTTAATCACTGAGTTTCAGCTTTTACAAATAATAGAACAATTCAGGTAACTCAGGTTTTGAGGGGAAACAGTTCTTACTTACACATGAAGAACTATTACATGCTCCATTTTTCTGTAAATAACTCTACTGGCTGGGTTAACAAACGTTGTCACAGAAACACACACACACACACACACACACACACAATTTGTAAAGCCATAGATCACTGCATATATATTTACAAAAAGCCATAAACAAACATGCATTTCTCCTTTGCTAGGAGAACTTAAATTAAATGTTTGAACATTAAGGCAGTGATGATTCTAAAACATAATGAAATTCTAAGTTAAGGCTTTATGTTTGCTTTGAAACCCATATTCGTAGGCAACTGTGACCAAAGCATACTTTCATCTACCAGGTTGAGTTCATCTGCCCAGGATACGCTATTTATCCATATCAACAATTCTTCTATGGGATTGGAATTAGTAGCAACACCACTGATTTATTTTAATGAATTATTATTCTCCTCCTTAGGTTTTATTTTGAGGATTTAGCCTCCAGCAGCATAAGCATGTGCCAAAGAAGGAACAGAGCAGTTTTTTGGGTAAACTTAGAAAAATGTACAGGCTGCCCAGATTTTTACTTGCCTGAAAGTTGGCCAAAAATCAAGAATTCCGGATCTCCTAAATACAGAAAACCCTAAAAGCACACTTGACTACACACCCATCTCAAAACATAGATGTTATTGATTACTGAAGCAATCGTCTTCACCTCATTTTCTTTGAAGACTGGTATTACCCTCTCTAAAAAAATAAATAAAGCAACAAAATGCAGAATACCGTATCTTAGATGGATCTATTCTATAACTGCTATCCTCAAGGCACAAATACTATCCTTGCTAGGCCAATGTGTTTCCTCATTTAAGGGAAAAATGAGAGGTGGATGAAAAGAAGATTCACTTAAGATAACTGTTGATTGCACTCTTGCCCTTTTCAGCTTATGCAATGATGTTTAGGAAGGGATGTCCTTTTCCCTTAATGTTATTTATTTATTTACTCACTTATTTAACACTTAGAGTGACAAAATTCAGCTAGTGGGAGTACTCTGGGGAGAGGCTCTGGAGCACCACCCTGGCTGTAGGGAGGAGGAGGAGGGATGCTCGTAGGACACACTCCAGTGTGAGCCAACAGGAGTGATTCTACAGCCCAGCATTTCCATAGCTGGGGGGACTTACTGTCATTTAGACGAGAAGGATCACTATTTACACTAAGTGCTGGCTGCTACTTCTTGAAGCAATAATTTTACAGCAACATGGCTTGTGAGGAAGTACTGTAGTTACGTCGGTATCAATAATAGTTCATGTACAGAAAGGATGGCATTGACTATATGAAAACTGTCTCAAAAGCTAAAGACAACTGTAGTGTTCCTTTGTGTCTTCAAATCAGGGAAGAGTAAGATGACAAAGCAGATGAAGCTGCAGGCAACATGAGTCAAACCATCGAAGCGTTGGTGTTTCAATCTGATGGCGCAGCATCAGATCTCTTTAGATATTATCAGGAAACAGGAATTTCTAACAAGCACTGTCAAAAATATTTTAGGTGCAATTTAAGTCATACTTTGACTAAAATGTTTTGAAGATTTGAAAAGTTTGTACCCTAGTCCTGGTGAGCTTGGCTGCAGCTAAATGGCTAGATGGGTTTTAAAGGTGTGAAATACATTTTTTTTTTTAAGAAGGGAAGACTACACTGAAAGGGCAAATGTAGGCAACACAAAAACAATCATTTTTAGATCAACATCTTACACTTTATGATACACTCACAAATTTTTACACAAATTTCATGTTTACAAGTACAAAAGGCAAAGAACCTCAAAGAATCGAAGTAACTGTATCATCAACTACATTCAATAGAGTTAATACTGTTGTCCCCACTCTCCACTTTCTAAATCCAGAAGGGAACTGTAAATGCCACCCCACAATGTGGACTCCACTTTTAGAAGTTGGACACTGTGTGTAGTTCTGCACACGTCTGGGTTTCAACAGAGCTGAACTGAGATTCCATCGTGTTCCAGGCCAAGTCAGCTAGAAGAAAGTCGTCCATTGCTGTTTGAGTTTCATTGCTGGTGAAGAACAAGCTCCCCAAAGTTTCAAAGCCAGAATTCATGGTCTGTGTTTCTGTACTGTTCAACTGAACTTTGCTTTCTAAAGCAGGTATGTTTTTAGCAGTGGAGATTCCTTCGGTTTGGGTCTCTGTGTCAGAGGAATCGGTACTCATGGAAAAGCTGGAGTGTTTCAGAATACTTCCCAGAGGCAGATGAGGGCTACTGTCTAAAAAGAAGTTTAAGTCCGTCTGTGTCTGTGTGTCAAACATTTCAAGGCCTAAGAAGTTAGAATTTCCCCTATAACCATAGGACTGGGCAGAGGTGTCTGCAAGTAAGAAGTCAGTTTGGGTCTCTATGTCCAGTGATTCCAGGACTGGCTCAGTGGTCATGGTGCTAAGCTCACTCTCTTCAGTTTGAGTCTGGATATTTGAGGCTGAAAAGAACTCTTCAATATCAAAATCAATTGCGGGATTCTGGGTTGGGCCAGACGGGAGCTGGCTGTCAGGTCCAGAATTTGTGTCAGACAAAAGACTACGATTGTCCAGTGTCTGACCAGGCAGATTACTCGACAAGATATTTTCTAGATCACTTAATAAATCTATAGTTTGGGTCTGATTATCTGTCATGTTCTGTGAAGGAAGCAGACTATTCTGTGCACTGAAGTTTATAACTGGTGTAGATTTCTCAATATCTTGATGTAAAGTCTTAGGGTGGTTCTGAGGTAACAAACCATGAGTCACAGTCTCTGTTACCAAGCTGCTGCTTATAATACTGTCTGCAGAAACGCCGTATGATGAATGGACACTCTCAAAAATATCTCCACACATTACAGCTTGGTCCATCTGCACTCGATCATCTGTTGGACTTCGCATCCCACTGGTTTGAGTTTCTCTGGAGATCCCACCTGACTGGAAACAGGCATCTATAAACGCATCAGTCTGAGCAGCAATAGATGAGGTTACCTTAGAACTGGGCAAAAAAGTTTGAGTATGAACACTAATGGGAAGGCAAACTTGAGAACCAAATGTCAAATCAGTTTGAGAACAAGACGATACAGAGGAATCAGGGCTAGCCCACTGTGCAGAAGGAATAAAGTGTTGTGTGGCATAAGACAGATCTGTCTGTACATTGATTGAAGAAATGCTGTTCTTCTGACATGTGTTCCCTAGTTCTTGTAAAGGGTGAGACGGACTTTTACCCAAGTTCACTTGAACACCTGTGCTAACTGGCTCAACAGCAACAGGATTTACAAGTTTTGAAAGAGGGAGGCTCTCCTTGAGAGAGCAAGCCTCTGAATCTAGGCCGAGGATCAGGGTTCCTATGGACAAGGGGAGTAAGTGCACAGCTCCCGGGGCAGAGCCTTGGTGATCGACACCCAACACCACGGGCTGGGCTGAGGAGTCGGCTGTAGGCACAAAGACAGGCACAGGAGAAAACTGCATGACGGGGAGTTTAACCAAAGCCACTTTGGGCTTTGGTAAAAGCAACTTCTGAGGGTACCTTGGAGGTGTTGTCAGAGTCTGCTTTCTGGCAGTAGAGTTGCAAGAGTCTTCAAAAGAAGCCACCAGCTTTATTTCTGAAGTTTCCAGTTCTTGAGTATCTGGTCTTGGGGTTTGTTGGTTGCTCAGTGATTCGACAGTCTTACTGGACAACTTCTGGTTGTGCAGGCAGTTTTCCATTTTCCTTTTCTTACTAGGTGGATCCCTGGAAACAATGACAGAGTAAAAAGAGAAAAATAACTTTAAATGGCAACTTTCCTTATCAACCTTAGTGCTGTATCTACACTTACAAAGTCTATTTCCCATGTAAACAGCAAAGGTGAGATTCAACCCAGTGAAGAGAAATCCCTTCTCTTGTAACCTGACCTATTACATGGTAAACGGAAGTTCAGAAACATGCAAACAGGGAAGGAGGAAGCATGCCTTTTTGGGAGAGAAAGCTCCAAATACTAGAACTCAACTTAGATCTGTAAGCGTCAGAAAGCTAACAGATTACATAATACAACTATTACTATTTCTAAAGTGGGAAGCTATTAGTCCAAATATAAATCTGACCTTTCAAATGAAGCACAGTTACATGATTGAAAACTCTTCAACAATCTAGTACCCCTCTGGCAGAAAATGCTGGAAGTTTCTGAAGAATTGAAAACTCAGATTTTCATTTGGGAATAATAAGAGACCCTCAAAAGGAGCTGGTGAAAGAATTAGGAAGAACAATTGGGTCAAATAGATGTGGATCATCTGCTAGTACCACTGCCATTTCAGAAAATTCCCTTCTTCCGTGTCACACCTTTTCTTCACTGTTCCTCCTTTCTCCTTACACTAAGGCTCTCCAGGAAGTTTCATCTGAAAGTCTTCCCACAGCTACTGGCGTTTGGGCCACCAGTTTCCCCCATTTACCTGTGTTCTGCAGGGATCTCATGGCCAGTTCGGTAGACGTGGGACTGCAGTGCAGTTCTGCTGGCATAGGGACAGCCGCATGTGCACTGGAAGGTCTTGCCACAGTCTTCCGCATGTCTTCTCAAGTCCCATTCAGTGCCGTAGGAGTTGCTGCACTTGCTGCATTTATGCTTCTTTTCAGCATGCATTTTCATAAAGTGCTAGGCAGAACACAAAAGGGCTTTCTGAAATGAAAAACTGCAACTGCTCAAAACATTTCAAAAGACATCAACACACCCATATTAACAATGATTTTACATGATAAAATATGGCAGTGCACATCAAGAGTGTAAAAGCAGGCAAACTGCAGTTTATCACGCACTGCTTCTCCCTGTCACTTTGGCTTTGTGAAAAGTGGAGGAGACTGTTTTGGAAACATTCCAGGTACCCAATATTTAGCTTTTCATTTGTAAGTAAGTGCTGCAGGCAGGAAAAGTCTTTGCAAGCTTTTCTCAGGATCCCCTCCAGCAAATCTGCAGGGAAGTATTTCAGCCTCCCATCTTTTCAGTCCAGAAGCACCTCTTTCCCCACTTGCTGTGCCCCTCCCTCCTAAGATAGCGGTTTCTGAAATTCTTCCTTCCTGAATTCTGCAGTTCCTTACTTCCTTGGGAGAACATTGCCTTTGTGCATTTGTTCCTGACCTTGAAAGCATGTAGATTCATAACAGAGATGTGGGAGGACACACTTTATCATACTTTGCTGTCTTGCTCTTCTTTCTCTCCAAATTCACTTCTAGAAGTCCTCTCTTCCAGAACAAGCCATGTCTCTTTCACTTACACCCTACCCATTTTTACCCCATCTGGGGCACCAGGGCAACTATCCTTAGAGCATCTTTCTGCTCCATTCTCTAGTTATGACTGGTAAGTAATGAGAATGCACATTAGATTTATGCCATCTGCATTTCATTCTCAGAGAAGTATACCTAAGACAACTAAAATACCTGTTTTACGAGAGAAAATTGAGAAAATGGTCTGTCAGGGCCTCGAGGGCATCCTTCAATTGGACAACAGTAGAATTTCGGTACAGTTTTCAAATCTTTTCTTATTGTTGGATTCACTATGCCATCCTGCAAAAGAAAAATTACTTTAAATAATTATTTTAAAAAAACCAACAGAATGAGCTGGGAGTAATAACAAGGAATGACTCAAGATGGGCACAAGGGATCTTTTTAGGGTGATGAAAATGTTCTAAAATTGAAATTGTGGTGATGCTTACATAACTGTAAATCTACTAAAAAAATAACTGAATCATTCATTTAAAATGGGTAAATTTTATGGTGTGTAAACTATAGCTCAAGAAATCTGTTAGAAATTTTCAAAACAAAATAAAACAAAAAATGATGTTATTTAAAAAATTTCCATCCATTCCTATAATACTCCTCCTAAACTTAAAAATCTCTGCTCTTAAAGCTAGCTTCCCTATTTCTAAATGGTTTACTTAGTTTCTCAGGCTCAAGACTTGGTATCATCCTTAAGTCTTCTCTTCCCCTCTATCCCATTCCACCCCCAGTGAATTAGTATGAGGCCCTGACACTATGACCTAGGCCTTCCTGATACAGAGCACTGTGACTTTCTCTGATCACCACACTGCCCTCCTAAAGTAGCTAAAGCCAGCTGACAAAACTTTATATACTATGCTTGAATACAGGCACCATGCTCTGTTTGAACTTTAATAATCACTATAATGGCCAGTACTAATACAGCTTTTACTACTGTGTCAGGCACTATTCTAAGCACTTTATATTTATTAACTTATCCTAATAATCCTTTGTTATTCAGTATGTGATTGACTTGGGTAAAAGTCCGTTTCAAATAACTGGTGAGTTAATTTATCTTGAAGAGCTCTTGTTAACCTGGGGGAGCCCACGTATCTCAGGTGTGAGACACCTATGACCTCCAGCATAATTCTTATCTGGCCACCCCCTGCTGGCCCTGGAGGGAGGTGTGTGTGTGCAGCTGGTGATGAAGGACCTCTTTATAGGTCACTGGAAACAATGGGATATGTGCTCAGGCCTCAGCTGCTGCAGCAGCATCTAGATGTTTTAGTCCTTAAGCGTTCTGATGAGAAAGGATTCATTTGGAACATGCCCACCTCCTTCTCTATCGTCAGTGTGTTATCTAGAGAAGAAATTAATAACCACATGGCTAAGACTCCTTCCCTTTGCTTTCATGATGTATCTTAAGAGAAACAGGTTGATCTTGTTGAGTCTGTGTCCACTCCTTTAGAGGGGAAAAGAAGCTGTTCTTGTTTTATTTTTAAGCAACATAATTTATCTCTCAGTGATGTCAAATTTAGTCAGTTACTTCTCCATGTCTTCCACACTGGTCCACCCTTTTATAATCCTACTGCACTACAGTGTCTAGATATTCATATTCATTTGGATTATTTAAATGGTCTCCTAAATAATTTTCCTTCCTCTTCTAATATAACAAATTTGACACTCCAAAAAATTATTTGTATATATCATACCTAATACTATTTTTTTAAAAAGCTACATAAAACCCCAACTCCTCATTATGCTTCTAATCCACCATTATAACCATCTCTTTTTCTGTTCCCTTTTCATACACCACCCTGCTCAGCCTAACATTCTTCCCACTTCCAGTTTCACCTCCTGCAGCCATTCTTGTATGACCACCTCTTTCAGGCAGAACTCAGTGGTGGGAAGAGCACACAGCACTGCTTAGGGGGTATTTCCACCACTGATTAGGGGTATGACCTTGGACAGGGTATTTCCTCTCTGAGCCAGTTTACTCATTTCTAAACCAGAGAGACTAGTTAACTCTCAGGATTATCTTGTACCGGATTAGCAAGGAGCCTAGTCCAGGTCACATTCTCAATAAACAGCACTCCCTTGTTCTGCTCACCACCGGGATCTAAAGATCTATTCCTTGTCTGAAGTCACTTTGCATACTATCATTTTCTTCTAGAGTTCCTGTCTCCCCAACTACATTTTTTAAGGACAGAAACTATTTTATACACCTGTTTTCATGCTTAAAGAAGAGAGCAATTGCTTGCTAAACGCAGAGCACTTTTAGAAAGGCAGTCCAGTGTAGGGTAGTGGCTCTCAACCCTGGTGACCTGTGACAAGTCACTTGAAGCACTAAAAACAATACCTATGTATGCCTGGTCCCAATCCCAGGTATTCATGCAATTCGTTTTGAGTGTGTTTAGTATTTGGTTTAAAATTCGGTTTGGTATTTGGTTTAAAAATCTCCCCTGATGATCCCAATGTGTAGCCTAGCTTAAGGACCACTGGTGCCGAGGTTAAACCCACAGGTTCTGGAATATGGACTGCTGTAGCCTGAATTCTCTACCCTGCCTCCTTCTGTGTTCTAGGCTGTCAAATGTTCTATTGTTCTATAAAACCCTGCCTACAGGCTCACCAAGAAATTCATGCTCACTTCTAATATATCCTCAATTTGCTAAGCAATTCTTTTACTACCCCTTTTCAAACTTCCTATCATGTTCTCATATACCTGCTAACTTCACTTTTCAAAAAATGAATAAACTTTTTTTTAAAGAGAAGTTTTATTAGATTCACAGCAAAACTGAACCAAAAGCACAAAGAGTTCTCATACAATGAATGCCCCACCTTGCCATCCCTTCCCCTCGGGCCATACAGTCTGTTCCACTAACATTCCTCACCAGAGAGGTACATTTGTTAGAACTGATGAAAGTATACTGACACATCATTATCATCCAAAGTCCATAGATCTTATTAGAGTTCATTACTGCTGTCATACTTTCTATAGGTTTTCACAAACGTATAATGACAGGTATCCATTGTTATAACATAGAGTATACTCACTGCTCTAAAAAGGCCTCTGTGTTCCACCCATTCAAAGCCCTGGTAACCACTCATCTTTTTACTGTCTCTAAAGTTTTGCCTTTTCCAGAATGTCATATAGTTGGAAACACACAGTATGTCACCTTTTCAGATTGGCTTCTTTAAGGGTCCTTCTGTCCCCTTTACTGTTTTTAAACACGAGGAATAAAACATCTCTAGCAACGAAGAAATGTCCATTTATTCTTACTCTTCTTTTCCCTGAATCACCAGCTTTCATTTCTCCATGGATCCCTCCTGTAGGCAAGGCTGGGACTAGGATATTTCCAGATTTCTTTATAGAATATGGAATAGAGACATGTATCTTAAGAAACCACGTAAAACCAAAAGGCAGCATGTACCTTACTTCTCACAATTCAATCTCCACTTTTATTCATCATTCTGCAGAAGGATTTATTACTCATTAAGAAGGAAATATTTGATTGGGGGCAGGGTATATTCTGAAGAAAGAATAAAACAAGAACCTTACAGCAACTAATGGGGAAGGGAATAAAAGATCATAATCTAGAAGAAAAAAAAAACTACGAAAGAAGCTACAATTATGTAAGTAGCTATAACAGGGAGCGCAAAGGGAAAATCTCCATCGACTATTATGCAAATCTGCCAAGTAGATATACTCAGCCTAGCTTGAGGGTAGAAAGTAGGCACACACTGACTGGACTGCTTGTGGTCTCTGTCTAAACACAGAACACTTTCAAAACCACAGGGACCTCCCAGTCAGCTCTTGTCCTTAGGCCTCTTTCTTTCCCCTCTTCCTTCCCATACTTTGAGACACCACATGTCAAGAGTAATGTTTGAACTCAAGAGCCTGCTACTTGGGGTCCCGACTGAGTGTATAGATTCACCACACTGGGGTGACACCATACAGAGAGGGCTGTTTTGTCACACAGGCCACCTTTGTTAAAGAAAAAAACCGCTTCCACCAAGACAGCAGATGCTCAGGGACTGCTAGGCACCATGGTTAGAGGTAGAACAAGGCAGGAAAGTGGGCTTGTTTGACAAGAGGAAAACAATGATGGTTCAGAGTAAGGCTTCTTTAATTCCTGCTAAAAAAGGTCTCCTCAGTGACCAAGGAAGGAAACTCAGGAGAGTCCTTTTTTTTTTTTTTCTCTTCAGTGTTTTCAGCTCAGAAAGAGATCCTGAGAGCACTATGCTGTCTTCAGATAAGAGAAATTTGAAAAATGACTAGAACTCAAAGAATGGCTTCACAGAGGTTCTAAGCAAGGGAGGATACTGATAACTCTGGCCTAATAAAGTCTAAGTAAAGATGTGACTGTCAAAATCTGTATTTGCCTCATGTTCCTCCTTCTTAGACCTATTATATGCTCAGGGTTGGTATCTTTAGAATTCCTGAACTTCACATATTTTAAAAACATAATTAGAAATAAACCTATTGTATATTACCAAACTGGTCCTGACATGTAACTGGTATCTCTATGCCTTATAGATGCTTCACAAGGTCTTGAGAGATACAAAGCTTGTGACAGCAATTCCAGAGAAAAGAATGACATAAACCGTTAAAAAGTGCTTCTTAGGGTGGTGTGCAGGCCAACACAAAGAGGGTCCTGGTCAGACAGGCAGCTCCCCTGGTGCTTAGAGATGTAATGTTACCTTAGCTGTCTACCAGAGAGGAGATGATACTGAAGGAGGGTGATGGCTGTTACATATATATGAACTAAAGAGCACCAAGGGGTCAGGCTGTAGAATTCTTACAAATATATAGTTCATCCACTAAGTTAAAATATGGATAAGGAAAAGAAGAATTTAATTAAAATTTGTGCCAGGGAAGAAACCCAAAACTACTGAGAAGTGCAGCCTCACGGGCAGGGTCTCCTTCAGCTTACCTCTAAGGAAGGTGATTTCTGGACTGGCCTCCCTAAACTTCATATAAGAATGTTGTTGCCTCTTGATTAAGTTGGCACCAGAAGGGGACTGTCCTTCATGGGCAACACATCTGCTCTGCTAGAGACTTCGAACTTCTGCTGTTAAATTCTTATCAGAAACCTGATTCTAAAAACATTTCCGAGGTGGATTTACCTGAAGGGCGGACAGAACGTGCAATACGCCAGGTAATTTAAACTTACTCCTGAATCAATTCAGACCATCAAAAGCTACCTATTCACAAAACTTTCAGTGACACGCTTTGGAATAACGTCACTGTTGGAACAGAGAGACTCGAATAAGTGGTGGAGGGAAAATTCCTATTGTAATGACTGAGACACTAGGATTTACTAGGTCCAGGGCGGGACTGGACATCTGAATTTTTTATAAGCTTTCCACAGAGGTGCACTAAAGGTTGAAAATCACTGTCCCATTCTACACAAGGTGGAAGGGATGTTCAGACTATTGCCATGTCATTACATACAGTGTCATCTCTTAAAGACGATTCACAGGAGAAATTTCGCTTAGTTCTCATTACTGAGCAAAGCTGATTTCACCAACACTGAAACTTGGAATGACGGAGCTCTAAGCCTTACCAATTGGGCAGGACCTAAACGCCTGAAGGAGGTATTGCGGGAGTGGTGGAGAGAACGCCGACTTTAGAATCTGAGACCGGGTGTAAACCCCAGCACGACTCGGGCTGCGTCACCGGTTTCTCCTCAACAGAAGAAGGTGCTATGAGAACCGGCGAGACAAACCTGTGAAACGCCCGAGCCGCCCAGTAAGAGGCCGCCCGTCCTGCGGGTCCGAGCCTGACAGCCCGGGGACATGACACAGTGTTTTCTATCGCCGCGCCTCCCTGCGCCCTCCCAGTCTCCCTTTCCGGACTCCCTCACGTTTCAGGGCCTCGGAAGCCCCTGCGACGCTGGCCAGACACACGGCGCATCCCCGCCCGCGGCCTGCGCCTCACTGGGAGCCGGACCCGAGCCCCCGGCCCCCAGCGCCGCCCTCAGGCGCTCGGTCGCGCCAGGCCCCGGGAGGCGCCGTCCCGCGGCGGGCTCACCTGCAGGCGGTGGCTCTTGACCAGGTGCATGTTGAGCGCCGGGCTGTTGGGCAGGATCTTGCCGCAGCCGCGCACCGTGCACAGGATGTTGGTTCGCACCGCCCGGGACAGCTCGCTCACCGATGGCTGGATGAGCTCCCGGGCCGGCGGCGCCGGACCCGCCGGCTGCTGCCTCGCAGCTGCGAGTCGCGGCCGGCAGCCCCTCAACCGCCCAGGGGGCTCCCGCGGGCCCGAGGCGGCGGCGGCTCCCCTGGCGCCCGCCGAGACGGCCGGGGTGCCCAAGGCCAGAGCCGCGGGCCCCGCCGCCGCCGCCTCAGAGGCCGCCATGGCTCCCGCACGGCAGTCGGCCGGGGTAGCAGGCCCCGCCCCCGCCACTTCCGGCAGAGGGCGGGGCTTCCCGGCTTATTAGCATCCGGCGGGGCCTGGGCGGCCGAGGCGCCCCCTGCCGGTGATGGAGGGCGCGTCTGCGGGGAGCCTGCGCCAAGTGAGGTGGGAGAGTTACAAAATTTTACAGGGATTCCAGCGTACAGGTGTAATGGTCCCACGGATCCATTATTCGTTTTCCTAGAAACCTGACCTCGGGCAACAACTGGACAGAAGTAAAAGCAATGCATTCACGGACTTTACTTCCCAAAGATTAAAAATAACCCAAATGTTCAACGGCAGGAGGGGTACGTTAATTACAAGAGTTTACCAGAACTGGGGAATACACTTTTCATTCAGTATCTCATTTTGTCCTCAAAACAGTCAGAGCAGGTGTGTACTACAAGTTTCCCCACCATTTGTAAGAAGTAAGTAACTAGCCCGAGGTCACATTATACAAACAAAAAGATTGTTCTAATTGACAGTGAATCATTTTAAGGAGGGTAGATATACTTGCCGATGTTTTAACTGCTGAAATCTGATTACTGTTTGGGAGACAGTGTAGCTCAGCGCAGGGTTCCAAAACCCGAGTTGGAAGAGGGACTAGATAGGTCATGTAAAAGAGCAAGGAGGCCAGGTGCAGTCAAAAGGGAGGGATGAGGATTTCAACGAAATGGGAGATACATCCTTTCTTTAAAGGGACAGCTGCTTTGATATTGACTCATCATTGATATGCAGGATTTATTTTTCAAGATTTTTATGTGAAAACTTACAACTTTTATATATTAACAGCTCTATTTGTTTTCTATTGTTCCAATAACAAATTACCACAAACCTGGTGGCCTAAAACAACACAGATTTGTTATCTTACAGTTCTGGGAGTCAGAAGTCCAAAATGAGTCTATTAGGGGAAGATCAAGGTATTGGCAGGGCTGCATTTCTTCTGGAGAATCTATGGAACAGTCTGTTCACTTGCCTCTTCCAGTTTACTCAGGCAGTAATGGTGAGCTGAATCTTCGTCACTTCACTCTCATTTCCTCAGTAGTCACATCTCCCTTTGTTCCCCTTCTACTTCTGAGGACCCTTGTGATTACACTGGGTTCCTCCAGGAAATCCAGGATAATCTCCCCATCTGCAAAGTCCCTTTACCTTGTAAAGTAACGTATTTACAGATTCCAGGACGGATTAGGATGTAGACATCTGTGAGATGCGGGGTACTGTACTATTCTGCCCACCACAGTAACTAATTCTGATTTTAAAAATACTGTGGGCCGAAAAAACAAAACAAAACCCTGAACAAAAAATGCTCCCACATCTATGTGTGTGAGACAGCCTCTGTGGGCTATTACTTCTTGCAGCACGATGTCTAAGAGTGCAGGCACTGGAGTCCCACTGCCTCGGGTTAATGTGGGCTCAGTCACTCACTAGCAAGTGCTAAGCTTTTGGTATTCACTTCAATAGAATAAGGCTAGTGATGCTGCCTGCTTTATAGGACTATTATGAAAATAAGCTAATACACATAAAATACTTAGCAGAGTGCCTGCCACGTAGTAAGGGCTCAGTAAACATTAGCTATTTTTCATTTCTGGAGACTCTACCTAATGTGCAGTAAATTCCTTTGGCTGTAGAGGTCCTTGGATCTGCATTTACTGTTCTATCTGTTCCCACAACTGCATTTGAATGCCGTATGTGTTTCTGGACTTTCAAGCATGTAACAGGTAAGAGTTCCATGTGTTCTCATTTCCTGAAGAAGGAGCCTATGGTTGAGCTGCAGGGTGCAGGCTGAAGTGATTCTGTTGTTGGCTGGATAATACGAATAGCATCTTTCTTGTTCAGGCTGTAATTGAATATTCCTGCAAAGCACCAGGAAAGGCTATGACCCAGTGAGAAATCATCCCGGGAACCTGGAGGGCCTCTGTGCAGACTTAATGCCGGCATTCAGGCACCAAGCAGAAATGCCTACCATGTGTGTGCATATAGAGACAGATGCTTAAAACCATACTACGGTCCACAAAAAAATGAGCATTATTAAAATAGCCCCTACAGATTCTGTGCCTCACTCCGAGATAACTGAAGTATCTATGCCACTTGCTAATTAAATCTAAAAATATATTTTTCACATAAGATACCTACAATCTATAGATAATATCATTATGTTACAAAGCATTATTTAGCCCCTTCTTTCTGATTGTATTTATATATCTGTATATTAAGCCTCTTTTTGATTTTCATCAGAAGCAACTGATGTACCAATTTTTAAATATTTTCTTTCACAAGTTGGTGTTTTCTCCTCTGCTTTGGCCACTAACTCCACCCAAATTTTATTTTATTTTTTAAATTGAAGTATAGTTGATTTACATGTTGTGTTAGTTTCTGGTGTACAACATAATGATTGTTTTTTATATATATATATATATATATTCTTTTTCATCATACATTATTACAAGCTTTTGAATATAGTTCCCTGTGCTATACAGTAGGACCTTGTTGTTTATCTATTTTGTATATAGTAGTTTATATCTGCTAATCCCAAACTCCTAATTTATCCCTCCCTCCTTTTCCCCTTTGGTAACCATGAGTTTGTTTTCTGTGTCTGTGAATCTGTTTCTGTTTTGTAAATAAGTTCATTTGTGTTATTATTATTTTTTTAGATTCCAAATAAGTGATATCATAGAATATTTGTCCTTCTCTGTCTGACTTACTTCACTTAGTATGATAATCTCTAGGGCCATCCACGTTGCTGCAAATGACATTATTTCCATTCTTTTTTATGGCTGAGTAATAGTCCACTGTATATATATACCACAACTTCTTTATTCAGTCATCTCTCGATGGACATTTAGGTTGCTTTGTCCAAATTTTCCATTTTCCTCTAGCAGCTGAGGAGGCCACCTGTATGTTCTTACATGGTAATCTTACCTCTAGTTTTACTCTGTCCTCCTATTCCTTTTCTGTCCTCCATTTACCCATTTACCTCCATTTTTCTCACCTTTTAATTTTATCATAATTGTACATGTGTTCTTATAATCCCAAATCCTTTATGGAACAAGATAGGGACTAGATTTTAAAATGTTATACTATTTAGTGATGATCACTGAAGGATTTTCATCAAAAGTAATCAATGTACCAGTTTTTAAATATCTTTATTCACAAATCAGTATAATATTGGTCAGTTTGGATGCCATATGTATGATAAAAAAGATTGAGAAGTGTCATTTTTATAATGAAGTAATTATTTTATATAGCTGAATGATGCGATATGCTGCCTCCTGCAATAATAACTTAATGCACCCAACTTTATTCTTTGAATGGACCAATTTTACAATTCTCCTAGAAAGTTCTGAGTTGGATTTAGTTTTCTGGTGCTTTGTTCCATGATCCAAGGCTTAAGAGAAAATCCATGGAAGCGAGCAATTGGAACTAGACCTCTCCAAGATCGAGGAGAGACAGGAGTGAGAAAAAAGACATTCTGCCACATCTTAAAGGTCCACAACTGCTATGCTTTGCAGGAGGAGGAATGACTCAATCCCAAGAATTATATTGAACATTTCTAAATTGTCAATATCAGGGATTAATTTCTAAAACAAAGTTTATGGACAGAAGCTATCCAGCTAGCTGCTAACTAAAATGCATATGCAATACAGTCAAGGATGCTGTGTTTGCAAAGTCACATACATCTTATTTATCTCTGATTTTAAAATAATTCATTCCCTTATTGGGTATGCAAGTGAGCAATGGAGAAAGTGGTGCATCTGCAATACCTGAAATTAAAAAAAAATGAAAATAATCACAAGGGCAAAGATTTGAGTTAGTTTAAAAATGATCAAAATTAGAAGGTAGATCATGAACCCCCATTAGGTGATATGGAATATGCAAAACAGGGCAATACAGCAGACTAGGGCCATGAGGAAGCTCAGGGGTAATTAGTTAGCAAAGAGGGTCAAATGTAGTATGTTGTTAATTCTTCTGGCTGATGAAATAAGCTGACTACTTACCGGCTGGTGCTAAGGATTTCAGTGCTTCAAGAAGATGCGGGCTAGAGAACTTTACCAGGCAACGGAGCGGTTCCTCTCTCTCAGCCAAGATACCCCCGTTTAAGTCACTTTTGAATTTTGTTTCAAGCTGTCAAAAAATATATTTATACATGACTATTAAATATATCAGTTGGAATGGCAAAATAGAAAGAAATAGGATCATGTATTTCATTAATTGTTATCAAGAAATACAGGGATCATTGGGGGTGGGAACCATTTAATTTGCTAATTGCAGACATTGAGGGCAACCAGTCTATCACACAATATTGCGCACAAAACGCCAAGTGTGCACAATGCTTGACATGCAGGAGAACTTGCATGTCAGTCCTGCCTGCAGGTGCCCTTTACTTGAGCATAAAGATTGCATTCTTAATGGAAAATGAGCACTATCTTTCGTAATCTGTCATTTTCAATGTAAAAATGTCATGTCTTTTGAGTCACTACCATAGTTTAACTTCTTATTATGGAAGATTTCAAAAATATACAAAAGTAAGGAGCACATTATAATGAGTCCCCATGTGCACATTATCCAGCTGCAATAATTACCGATTCATGGCCAGTCTTGTTTCATCTGTTACCTGACCTCCAATCCCTACTGCCCACCCTCTATGGATTATTTTAAAGCAAATGCAAGACATCATAGTATTCTACCTGCACATATTTCAATGTGTATCTAAAAGAGACCTAAAGAGAACTCTTTTCAAAAACTTCACCCCATAACATTACCACACCTAAAAAATTAATAACAATTCCTTCATATCATCAAATACCCAAGTACTGCTACTTCAGTAGGTACTTGGCTCTTCAATTCTAACTTTGAATTCCTTTTTTTTTTTTTTTTTTTTTACTTAAAATGATCCTGAAAATTTAGAGGCAGAATGCTGAAATATTTAGAGGCTGAGTAATGTCTGCAGCTAATTCAAATGGTTCAGAATAAAGCAAAGGAAAGAAAGCAAACGTGGCAAAATGTTAACAATGAGTGAACTGTGAAGCAATGGGGAAATGGATGTTCACTGTAATATTCTTGCATGTTTTCTGAGCTTTTGACAATTTTCAAAATAGAAAAGGTAGGGAAAAATTAGTAGCAGGTATGAATAAATGTGTGCCTTGACTTAACAGAATAGAGCCATTCTAAGATGTACATAAAAGGAGGTTTTGTGGATTAAATCTTATGTATCCTAGATCAGTCATTTTCTGTGCAGAATCAGCTAAGGGCTTGTAAAAACAGATGGCTGGGCCCCACTTCCTGAGTTCCTAATGCAGTAGGACTGGGGGGGACCAAGAACTTCCATTTCTTACCCATTCCCAGGTGATGCTGATTCTGCTGGTCCATGGACCACACTTTGAGAACAACTGTCTTAGAGTATGAGTCGTTGAAAAGAACTGGGTTAAAACCTGCCATTCAGGGAACCCAACCTGAAAGGTGTCAACTTTTCTCACTAAAAAACAAATCAAACCAAATAGGCCTGAGTGAGCAGATCAATGGCAGACTTAAAGTGTGGCCCAAAGCTGTAGGCAGCCAAGCAGAAAGAATTTTACTGGAAGGTTTGGGGGGAGGAATGTGTTGGGGGTATGAGTATTAAATTAGGGTGATATAAACCTTGATGTTTTGTAATGGTGGCAGTGGGCTTGCCCCTGACCTGGCCTTCCCAGTGGCCAGTGGATCACTTCTGGAATGAGCTTGGTTTACAGGCTACTGGTTTTTCTCCATGCGATGCCAACTGGGCTAAGTAATGACTTATTAATTCACTCTTCCATTCAACAAGTGTATATAAGCTCTGACCATGTACAGGTACTGTTCTAGGTATGGATGGGTACAAACCTGCAAGTTTTTTTCTCAAAAATATAGATCATAGCCAGTTCTAAGTAACTGAATTAATATGAAAGGTGAAATGAAAAGGCAAATTCAACATTTCCAGAGGTCTCCTCTGCAATAGAGGAACTTACTAAAATTGATAAAGAAGTCTATTTTAACTCATACATTTGTTACACAAAATTAAAGTGACAAATGAATAAGAGACAGTTTCTTAGAATTATTTTCCACTTAAAGCTTTTGTTCTTTTTAAAAACTACTGATAACCTGTAGTTAGTTTATAGCAATGTCCTACCTTATATTGTGCAAATTCTAGTCTTGGTTGAGGATAGTCTCCAAAAATTTCTTGAGTCACTCTCTGGATTCTTTCTTTTTCTACTCTGTTTTCATGAATGATCCTTGAATCCACTACTGATGGAAGATTTCAAAAGAAACAGCTGTTAGAAATATATTTCATCCATAAAGTATCATCCTTTCATTCTTAACCTTGCAACTTGCTTGTATAATTTAAAAATAATGTTTACTGTTTCCTTCTTGATTATAATAATTTCTTACTGTAGAAAAGTTGGAAAGTACAGGCTAATAGAAAAGAAAATGAAAATCACCCATAATTCTACCACATAGAGGTAAGTACTGTTAACATTTGAATTTATTTGTCTAATCCTTTTTTCAGTGAATAAAAAGATACGTATTTTTTAAACTGGGATTATAAAATATACATAGTTTTATATCCTGCTTTCTTCAATTAAAATTTAAGATGTTTAAGAAGAAAGGATACCTCATAAATACGTTTAGTTCACAATGGCTGTACCATTTCATTTTATTGCTAAACCACTGCCAAGAGACAGGAAAATTTTCACTTTTCTAAATCTATATTTTACCCCACCACTTCTCTGAACTTTCTGATTCACATTGGTAGTTTCATCACCTATTCTCTTGGGTTCTCTAGGAAGGGACTCATGTTACCTGTGAGTAGCGATACAGTTACAATACTAATTACAGGCAGACCTCAGAGATAAGTGGGTTTAGTTATGTACCATTACAATAAAGGGAATATTGCAGTAAAGCAAGTCACATGACTTTTTTGGTTTCCCAGTGCATATAAAAGTTGTGTTTATATTAATACAGTAGTCAATTAAGTGTGCAATAGTATTATGTCTAAAAAGACAACATATATACCTTAATTAAAAATACTTTATTGCTAAAAAATGCTATCATACAAGCCTTCAGCAAGTTGTAATCTTTTGCATTAGTAACATCAAAGATCACTGATCACAGAGCACCATAACAAGTATACTACTAATGAAAAAGTTTAAAATATTGTGACATTTACCAAAATGTGACAGAAAGACACAAAGTGAGTAAATGCTGTTGTAAAAATGGGGCCGACAGATTAGCTCAATGCAGGGTTGCCACAGACCTTCAATTTGTAAAAAGTGCAACATCTGCGAAGTGCAATAAAGGACTTGAATAGCAGTTTAATCCAACGAGTTAGGAGCCTGGGCTCCAGACTCAGACAGATTCGGACTTCATTCCTGGCTTTGCCAATTCCGAGCTGTGTGACTTTGCCTAAGAAGTTATTACACCTTTCTGAGGAAAAGAGCTTGGTCATGGGACTGCCGTGAGGATTCAGGAAACGATACCTATAAACACCTTAGTATAGTGCTTAGCACAGAAGAAATGCTCAACAACTATTAGCTAATTTTTGTTTTTGTTGTTTTTACTATTATTAGATGCCATTCTAGGAAATTCTAAAAGGAAACTATAGTAGCTTAGCTTTCCCCCTTGAACAGAAATTTAATTTTCAATTTTCTGAAAACAGTAAATAATTTTGAATCACAATCTTAGTATATAAATGTTTTACTGAGTGATGGAAATCTGAAAAGGCATGTCCTTCCAAATTTCAGTTTTCATCTTAAAACACACATACTATTTATATCTAGCCCAAGGCTTCTTTCTTGTAGAGGTGTGGTAGAGTTGTGAGTTTCAAAGGTCTAGGAAAAAGAAAAAAGAAAAAAGTGAATGTTTTCCTAATTTTATCACCTTAAAGTAAAGATACTAATTGGTTTTAGTGCATAAAAGTGTGGCAAATCTTATCTTTTGTTCTTCCCAACAAAAAGAGATTTGAGGCCCTATTCAGACTGAGTTGAGCATTTCTCCTAGAGCAGACCCTGGCAGAGACCACCAGAGCCAGCCACATGGCTGTTCTGTTTGAGGAGCTTGTCCCTTGTTAACATAAAAATGGATCTGGAAGAAGCAGAGGTGGTATGAGTGCAAAAGCTAGAGGAATCAAAGGCAGCATTTCCAGTGTGATGTTTCAGCTTTAGAGCTATGTCTTTACAGCACAACCTCAGTAAAAAAAACTCACTGGTTCCTTTTGGAAAAATAACTTTCCTTCTGTAACTATGAATCTCTCAAGCCCCTTTGCTCACTTTCCCCCACTGAAGCCAATGTTTTTATAATTAAGTGTTGGACAATATAAATTTTCTTTAAAATGGAACTGTCATAGCAGCGACACTTGATAGCAATTTGGTAGGAGGGTGGTGGGTAAGAGGGAGGACCTGCTGTGGGAGAAAAATCATTAACTTCTTGATGTTAGATTTTTTTCCCTTAAAGAGTAGCTTGCAGAGAGCCATCACTTCCTTCTACTGAGAACAGATGAAAATACATTAAGTATAACATATTTAAGGGCTCGAAGATATACACAGAACCTTAACAACCCAATAGAGTCTGAACATATGCGC
Organism: Camelus ferus; assembly: GCF_009834535.1. Lineage (NCBI taxonomy): Eukaryota > Metazoa > Chordata > Mammalia > Artiodactyla > Camelidae > Camelus > Camelus ferus. Next base: position 54,149,332 of record NC_045704.1, on the reverse strand, counting down.
ACACAGATGCCACACAGAGGGAAAAAACTCTGAGCCTGAGACCAAGGCCAGATCCGTTCTTATCATTAAAGCAAAACAATGCATTCAAATAATTTTGACAAATAAATAAATTGTGGGACTTAATAAAGCAATGCTTCCTCCTCTGCTTCTGACAACCTATATCACCTACTTGACTGATGGGGCAAAAAATTCTGCTTCTCTCTTGCATAACAGAATAATATAATCAGCTTCAAAATACAATGTCAAGTTACTCTAAAGAGAAAATTCCGATTGGAAAAGCTGACTTGGAAACTAGGATCTATCACACAGACTCCAATGACTAATGAGCAGTAAAAAACACAATATAATTATAAAAAGATGATAGTGAGGAATTTTGTTTCCTTTCATGTTTAACTGAAAACTTTCTCCACTTTGGGAATATCTGAAATGATCTCCTTTTGGTGGAGGCAGGCTTTCCCACATGCTCAGCGTCTAAATTATGTGAGAGAGAAAATGGAGACTTAACTTTAAATAGAGTCACTGATGGGCTCACCTGATTATACTGTTTGAAAACAATAGCCTTAAGAGAGTCCAGATATCGGCTTCTGAGGTCCATTTTCACAATCTGATGGTGTTTGCTAGCAACTGTCAGTGCCTTGAAGCGAAAATTAGCAAAACTATTAGGATTACTGTGTTTCTCTCTGTATTTACAATCTTTGTTAAAAAAAAATGTAGGAGCTGTAATCAGTTAATAATTTCCACTTAAAAGTGAAAAGAAATCGACGAAAATTCAATCTCATGGCCTGTTACTCAGCTTGAAAAAAAAAGTGGTTAATGGCATTAAAGTGCTCACAAATGCAAGGTCTTCTGTAACATTTTTAGAAAAGTGATCCTGTTTAAAGTTAGAAATTATAATACATTCAGTTCAGAGTTAAGAATAAACAATGAAGGCTGCCTCTCTCACTCCCTTGTCTTCAGAGACGGCCTGCACTCTATGGAATGTGTATCTATTTTTACTTTAACTTGAGCACCCAACCCCCACACCTCATGGCCTTTCACCTTTTGAAACAGCCTACACTCTGCAGTATGTATCTCTCTAAATAAATCTACCTGTACTCAAAAAAAAAAAAGAATAAATAATGAATACTCAAATGTTACCATTTTTGATTACTAGTCATTTTTCCCCCCTTTTTTAACGGAGGTGCTGGGGATTGAACCCAGGACTTTGTGCATGCTAAACATGTGCTCTGCACTGAGCTATTTCCCTCCTCCTGATTACTAGTCTTTAATACTACAATGATACCAATACACAAAAATACAAACATGTATGTATGTTTTAGGACAAATATTGAAGAAAAAGTACATATTAAATGCAATTTATAAAAGCCTCCCATTACCCAGGGAGAAAAGTTAGAAGAATGAGACAGAATTAACAGAATAAGGTATTTACCTGAAACTAGACAGTAGAAATCAACAGAAAAGAACAGAAGCTTTTGGGGTAATGTTTAATCTAGCTGTGGCAGGGTGGACTCACTTGGCTGTCAGTGGATGAATGACCACTATTTACTACGGAGGTAGAGATTCCAAGTGTAAAGGAGAGCTAAGTGCCAAAAGAGAAACAGACACACGCCTGGAGGGCTGGCGCTCCATGTTGCACTAGAGGTGGTGCAGCCTACAGTCAGCTCTGGGACCAGCTGAGGCGTCATCGTAGTGCCGACTATTCACACACAGTAGAAACAGCAGCAGTCACCAGGCTAATTAGGGATTAATTGTTTGGGGGCAAGATGCTAGGAAGCCTGTGATACCAAAGGCAGAATCATAAAGAGAAGCAGGCTCTGACCAGAGGACCATCTTATGTGAAAGCAGGTTTCTTGTGTACAGAATGTGGGGAAAATGGTTACAAAATGGGGGGGGTGGGGTGGAGTTCACTAACTAGCAAATGAAGCAGTCATGAAAAAGCAGTGAGGTACATGCAAAAGTAACCTCACTGAAATGTTCTGTTAAGTTAAAAAAAACAAAATACACACTCTATGTACCACCCTGATTTTTGCAATAAAACATCTGAAAGGAAATAGTAAAACTGTTAAAGTAGTTATTTTGGGTGAATGGAGTTGGGAAAAAGGGTATAGTCTTAAAAGACTGTTTATCCTTAGAGACTTTTTTTTTCTTTTTTTTTCCCACTTTATTACTTTTTTTTTAAGGAAGGGTGGAATTAGGTTTATTTATTTATCTTTTGGTGGAGGTGCTGGGGATTGAACCTAGGACCTTGTGCAGGTTTTAAACACGTGCTCTACCACCGAGCCGTACCCTCTCCCTCATCTTTCGACTTCTGTGTTGGCTGAATTTGTACACTGAGTGTGCATTACTTCTTGATGACAAGAATAATGAAGAGTTCTAAACTAATGCTTATGCCATGCTCCCCCAAGCATAATAGTAACACTTTCTGCTCCTTATTTTAGGAGATCAAAAATTACCTGTGGTATTTTGTATCAAATGATAGATACGGTGCAGTTTAAACCTACACAGACCGTGGATAAGGATAATACAGTATTAGAGCCGACAGTAATTGGTTCCATACCTGACCCAGAAGGGGTAGGTTGCTCTTCAGCAGAGAGGAAGCAACGAAGGCATATGGCGTTTGGGAATAATACACCACGTAAACAGGTTTGTACTGGTTTGGCTTTCTATACTGTGTTCCCCAGGCAATTCGAATCCATACTGCATTCTCCTCGGTGTCTCTGAAGCTGACTGTCACCTTGTTAGAAAAAAAAAGGATGTAAGTTTCCTAATTAAAATCTCACTGTGGCACCAATAACAGGTGCTTTTTAGGGGTGAAGGATGTTACTATAATCTTGCACACAGCCTGAGATCTGGCAGTCTTTTCTCAAACTGCTTTTCATTACAGTGTTTTGGGAAATCTTTGGGAAAATATTTTGTGGTTATTTTGTAAAGACACACTGGTGCCTTGCAAAGTCTCTTGGAAAGATAAAAAAAATTTAATCCTACAATAAGGGTATCACATCACAATTTTCAGTAATTTCTTGGGCTTCTCTTGAAAAACCATGAGTTTATGATGTCAAGCAGTCTTACAAAAGAGATACCTTATAGGGAAGTATTTTTAGCATGAAGCACAGACCTAGCTTGCACTGTAAAGTTTAATAGTAAGATTTCTATGTAGCAATGAGCTTAAAAAATACTAAGCCTAATGCTTTTATCCATTTAGCTCAGACACTAAAAATTACCCTAAAGCAAAGTTACATGGCCAGAATATAGGAAATTCTACATGGTTTCCATTTCCTGGATAAAACACAGACTGTTCTCAACTTTTAAATGATTTCCAGTTACTCTGGAATTTAATAGCCTACTCCTAGATTATTAGCCCCTCTTGAACCTCAGACCCTGGAGAGGAGGCACTTGGACAGGCGCACTTGGTTTGCCCACATCCCTTTATTTCCTCCCTCTTGCATCTTATTCCAGGAAAAGCAGGTGGTACATGGCTGCTGACAGTAGCAAACAAGGCAGTTACAGGATCCCCCTCGGATACCACGATACCAAAATCCGAGGATGCTCAAGTCCCTTATGTAAAATGGTGTAGTAACTGCAAATAACCTACCTACACAGATCCTCCCACATACTTCAAATCATTTCTAGATTACTTATAATACCTAATGCAATATAAATGCCATGTAAATCATCATAAATCCAATGTGAATGCTATGTATACAGGTGTTGGCACAAAGCAATTCAAGTTTTGCGTTTTGAAACTTCCCAGGATATTTTTCCCAAGTATTTTCAGTTTGTGGTTAGTCGAATCCATAGACGCAGAACCCATGGATATATGGAGGACCGACTGTATTTTTGACTCTGCCCACTCTTTCTCTGGCTGCTTCCCCAAATTTCCTTGGTGGATCAGACAAGGAATCCTTCCCAGTCTGGGGCGTGGAGGATGCAGAGCAGTCTGGCCCCCTGGGTGAGCAGCACAGCCCTTGGCCACAACAGGCACTCAGTGGACCTCTGCCAGCTTGGATGGAAGAGGACAGTGTCTCATTCCAAATAGCCTCTTTGCATCACATTACAAAAGCAAAAACGCTTGTGAAATCAAGATTGAATGTAGTATACAGAAGGCACGTTTTCACTAGGAGAAAAGTGGTAGCATTCAACATAGTCAGGTAGTCTCTCTAGTCTAGGATGAGGATAACTTAAGTGAGGGTTCATGGAGGGACTTAAAGAGGTCTGTGACCTCCTGAATTGAATGCACTGTTGTATATACAAGTCTAAATGTATGCTTTTCTGGAGAGGTGTTGTACCACTCATCAAAATTTTCCTAAGGGCCTATGATTCAAAAAAGGTTAAAAATCAGCGGGCCCAGAGAAAAGGACATCCACAGAGTCAGGATAATCATAGCCCTGCTGACTTTCAGTTGTTCCATCTCACAGTCTTGTAGTAAAGAAATAAGATTGCTCAGATACCTGAAGAAGTAGGGCCCAAATACAGACCTTTATTATTTTCCCAAGAAACTATCTCAATAAATATCATGTAGCAATGCCTGGGGTAAAGCATTTTCACGTAGGAGAGCTCAGATTAATATCGCTCAAGCTTGAACTAGTGCAGCAAGGGCGCTAAGTGGTTTGGCTAACCTGGGACTATTCTGCTGGCTAGGGTACCCTCCAGTAGCTATTAACTCTAAGTAACTGGCCAAGACCCACAAGCTACTGAACATACACTAGAAAATGTTCAGTCTGAGAAGCAAATGAAGCCTTCAATGCAGACTCACCAAATATTTAACTACATTAACATATTTAACACAGACCGTCATTACTATACTACGTGATACACAGGCATAAAAAGGGACAGTAGATTTGCCACCTTTTTACAAGCGAAACATTTTTTAGTTTGTTCTCTGTAAATTTTCCAAGAACTGTGTACTATGAATAGTTTCACCTGGTAAGATGTGCAGTTAATCCTCTCTCTCTCTCTCTCACACACACACACCCACCCACCCACATACACACACAGGCTCCACCCACCACTCCCCAGTTGGGCTCCCTGTGTTCTCCCACACTAGCTTCTCTACCCTATTGATTCAGGGTAGGAGTTGTTAACCTGAAGTCCGTAGTTAGAATTCAAGGTGTCTATGGACTTGGTGGAGCAAAAATTCCATCTATATGGGAACTAATTTCTAACTAAAATTTAGCATCTCCATCAATTGTGAAGGTAGGCATCAAAACAGTGGAATTTAAGGACCTGTTACTCTATTGTCCATAGAAATCCCAAATACTCTTATCACATTACAATTGTTACACGTTCCTCAAAAATATTATTTATACTCATTAGTATTTTGAAACTGTTTTTAGTTTCATCATGAGATTCTTTATTGTGTTAATAAAGAAGCACATGCATTACTGTACACAATTTGGCATTTTAATACCACAATAACTGTATGTAAATATAATTGGTTTCCCTTGTGATTCTGGGTATTTTATTTACAGCATTTAAAAACACTTTTCTGAGAAGCAGTCCATAAGCTCCAGTAACAGCCAAAGGGTCCTTGGCACAAAAAGCTTAAGGCGCCTGTTCTAGAGCAGCAGGTGAGTCACTCTTCACTCCTGGGCACCAGGAAATACTACATGGCATGACATCACCATCATCAGCCTTTGGGAAAGTAGGGTTATCCAGCCACTAGTTAAGTTACCAGTAAGAAAGTGAAGATAAGCTGGGAGTCCTCGGTCAATGGAGAAAAGGGGTTAGAACATGTGGGCCAGCTCGGAGTAGAGGGACAGGGGACACAGAGAAGACACAGGGGCTTTACCTGTTCATCCTCATTATCTAAAACCTGCAGGATACACAGCATATCACTCTCTAACTGGCCTTTCAAACAGGACAGATGTGATTAATTAAAAAGCTCCTTTGTACCCACCCCCTCAGCCCCGTACTAGTGTGCCTGAAATTCATTCAGGAGGCAAAAGCTTTTAAAACATGGCAGTAATAAGAGAAGAAATCTAACAACTGAAATACGTGGGCATTAAAGTAGGAGGAAATGTGAGTGTTTCAGACTCTTTCTCCTCGCACGGGGGCAGTAGTGGCACGGGGTTCAGAGAAGTTTCTGGTCTCTAACAGGAGAGACCATCAAGTGAGGAAAGGGCGCTGAGAGGAAGACGCAGATAAACTCCAAACTGGAGCTGAGAGACCGTCTCGAGGTTTCTTGATTTGGGTGAAGTAGGGTGGGAGTGTTGGCTGTGAATATTTCTCAAAATGAGTTAGCTGGTCACATTCAATTTCAAAAGAAGGCTGGTTCCAGAAACATTCAGACCATATATCCACAACACTACTGGAGAGCTGGCCAGGGATGTGCCAATGAGGCTCTTTGTTTAAAAAAAAAAAAGTGCCGTGTATGTAACCACACCTACTTTCCAGACGACTCTCCTTTAACCTTTGCAAAGTTCATAATTTCACGGTAAGACTAGTTTTCAAATAAGACGGTCCAAAATAACAGTTTAGGAATAAGGTAGAAAAAAGTGCTTGCTTATTCACAAAATTAAAAAACAAAAACAAAAACAAAAACAAAAACAAAAACGAGACACACACCTTCTTTTGGCTCACAATTTTTTTGAATTAATTTATAAATTAAATGGACCTCCCACTCAAAATGCTGGAGATTTTGTTTTGTTTTATAAACCTGCAGTGATAAATGGATATGTGGAAAGCATGACAAGTTACAGACAAAGGATGAGGTAAGGAGGTGGAAAGACAGGTCAAGAAGTTTGAGTATCAAGGAAGAGGGCACAACGCTATTCTAGAGAGGATGGCCATAGCATAGTGAATGTGATGGATTTTTTTTGGCATGTCTTTATATGCCAGGAGGACTAACGCAGACTAAGGTGAAAAGATAATGAGGTAGGGGAGGCTGTCAGGAAGTGATCGCCTCGACCTGTGATCAGGTGTCCCGGTGTGCCTGTAGGAATGGAATGCAGCTGAAGACTGCCCAGCTCTCGAGCTGCACTGACCAATAGGGGAGCCACGAGCACCCCAACTCGCCACTGCTGCTACTTAACTACATTCATTACAGTTAAATAAGATTAACGTTTTAGTTTCTCAGTCACATGAGCCACTACAAGTGCTTAGCAGCCAGCTCGTGTACTGATTTAGACCACACTGATCTAGAATATTTCCATCACCGCGGAGTTCTGCTGGGTAGTGCTGCTCTTGAGAAAGGAGCATCTGCCCTGAATTGAGAGTCAAGGGGAGAGTGAAGTTTTTACAATAAGTAGAGTTTGTCTTTGGTATGGAATAGAATAGTGTGGAATGTTACTAATTGCAGCTCTCACAAATTAGAGAAACAAGGTGTACAAATGAACTTATTTACAAAATAGAAACAGACTTACAGACATAGAAAACAAACTTGTAGTTACCCAAGAGGAAGGGGAGGAGGGATAAATTAGGAGTATGGGATTAACAGATACACACTACTATATATAAAATAGATAAACAGGAAGAATTTACTGTATAGCACAGGGAACTATATTCAATATCTTGTAGTAAACTATAATGGAAAAGAATAAAAAAAAAGATATATACATATATATGTATAACCAAGTCACTTTGCTTTACACTTGAAACTAATGTTATATTGTAAATCAACTAAACTTCAATTAAGAAAAATCAAATCTGAAAAAAAGGCAGTAACAAAAAAAACCCCCAACAAACAAGGCAGCAAATTTTAAATGCACAGATGCTATGAAACTGAATTTCACAGAAATTCAGATAAAGTTTATTCTTACATTTTTTAACGCTCTCTGAAGAATTTTCTTGAATGAACTTTTGAATTGCTCCATATCAAAAAGGTCAATGTCTTCACCTGTCAGAGTGAAAAAAAAAATCAAGAATAATCAAGGGAGCTACAGTGTCTTCAATACATTTGCAAAGACCCTGAAGGTAAGCAGTTAGTATAACCTCAAAGGGCAAAAATCATATCACACAAATGCTACTGGAACCTCTGACACAGCATCACCAAATATATTTCTCACTTTTCTATAAATGAGTAATAATCACCTCATTTGGAAAGAAAAGAGGCTTAAGAGGAACTGCTGTTTATTTTTAAATTGCCAAAATATCAAATACAAGTGTTTGGTTTAAAATGGAAAGCATTACCTGGTCTTCTGCTCATCTGAAAGACATCCCACACTTTCTGGTGCCGATGAAATTGAGTATCTGAGAGAGGGAGGAAGAGCTTGTCACTGTCCTATCAGAGAACTTTCTAATGATGTGCTTATAAGTCCATCTTTTTAATAATGTGAAAGTGGAGAAAGTAGTAATTTACGAAGTAGGTTACAAAATTTCTAATCAAAATAATAAATTTTATATGGATTAAAATAAAACAAGTCATAAAAAATTACTCAGTGTACTAGAGATTTAGCATTTATTCCTACTTAGTCAGGCCACTTATTCTGTCCACACAGGTCTATTCCACAGAATGGCACATTTATCCAGCTGTCCAGGGATGCTGTGCTCCCGGAACCGGCGTTTCCACTGGCTGTTCCTTTCTTTAGAGCACTCTTCTCCCAGCTTGTGGTAAGCTTCATTCTTGCTCCTCATTCTGGTCTCTACGAAAATGCCACCATGCAGAACGGCCTACTGCGAACATCCTGCCCAGGCTGACCCCCTCTGGCCCTGCTTTAGTTGCCCTCATAGCACTTACCACTACCTGACATGACAGCATATATTTAGATGTTCGTTTGTATGCTGCTGCTTGTACCTGTGGAATATAGGACTTAGTCTTTGTCACTGCTGTATTCTCAGTGTCTGGCCACTGGTTGGCAGTAAACACATATATTTGATGAATGAATGGATGAAAGTATGATATAGAAGACACCCTTCAGGAGTTACGAACGTAAGAGTATCTTGGAGTAAAAATGACCCAGGAAGTTAGTGAGTTCAGTCCCGCCACATTCCCATCTTGGTTTTAGTCTGTCTCTGTGCTCACCTGTCTGCATCCTGGTGTCTTTGGATCAAGGACCAAGGTGCTCTGTACCCCATAAAGAGGGGATGTTGGCCCGAACACTCAAGGACACCAACTTGCTATGCTTTTGTCTTATTACTTTTCTTGTCCTGTGTCTTTTTTCCCCCTTTTTTGGTGCCTTGGTATCCTTGTCTCCCCATTTCATCCCATTTATGGTGATGGCCTGACAATTCATGATTATCTAGTTTTGTCTAAAACAGGTGTAATCAGGTATAACATGAAGCCTGCCCAACAGACAGCATCCAAAGGGGTTATGCTTCTTTCTGGTATTTTCTTTCTTTCTTAGTTCTGCATTTCAGATTTGAGATGGCCTGCTAATTGATCTTTGAATAAGGATCTCTGAATAATGGAAATTAAAAATTTTTTGTCATTAATGATTCTTTTAAACACCATGTCGAAGTTCATAATAAATGGCAAGGACTTAAATACAAATGAAGACATTTCCTCAAACAGAACAGTCCTAGACTAATTAATCCATGCTCTTTGTGACAAGCTTGGTGCACCTCTAGTGACCCCTGTCCTAGCCAGGGGCCTGCTCTCCTTCTAGCTGCACATGTGGACCCTGGAGCCATGCGTGCTTCCCCCACGCAGTACCCCCTTGACCACGTGAAGTCCAGTCAGTTTTAATCCTTACAACCTGCACTGTAATTGGAACAAATTCTTGGAAATATATTTGCAAATTCTGTTAATGATAATACAAAGCCTAACAAACATTTACTCTGTGCTTACTGTGTGCCAGTTACTGTGCTAAGTGCTTTTCAAGTTTTACCTTAACTTAACCTGCGCAACAGTCCTGTGACACAGACGCTGTTACTGTCTCCGTTTTACTCAGGACAAGTCTGAGGCTTAGAAAAGGGGCTGTGACTTGGCAAAGGACACCAGACTGGTAAGTGACAGAGCTGAAATATGAAACCAGGTCAGCTTGACACTAGAATCTGAGCTGTTAGATACAAACTGCCCTCAAATGAAACTGGGCTGGTCGAAGGTAAATATAAATCTCCAAAACTTACAAATGATGTCTAAAAGGGCTGCGTCATTGAGACTTGCACGCTTTTCCTGAAAGAGAAAATAAAATATTTAGTAATTATGGCGATAGGTTTGGTTCTACCTCATTCACAGCATATTTTAGGACTGCTTAGAACAGACTATGAGGGCCCTCTTGCTACCTTACCGACAATCTGTCTCCAGTCTGTGCTTTCCTGTTAAGTAATAAATACCCCGTCTGATTCATGTCTCAGTACAGGCTCTTACAACTGGTCTCCCACCATCTACTCCTTATCACTTTTAACTTTTTTTTCCTGTGTGTACATTTCTTTCTTCTAAAAAATTTTTTGTGTATATATATTTTTATTGCAGTATAGTCAGTTTATAATGTTGCATCAATTTCTGGTGTACAGCACAATGTTTCAGCCATACATGAACATACATATATTTATTTTCATATTCTTTTTCACCATAAGTTACAAGATATTGAATAGAGTTCCCTGTGCTATCCAGTAGAAACTTGTTTATCATATTTTGTGACAATCCTCCTGTATTTCAAAGTGAGAGACACTCTGCCAGAGTTCAGTGTGATTCAGTGGGTTTGTAGATGTAATTCTTGGTATATTTGTGGGAGAGGGCAAGCTGTGAATCTCTCTACTCCACCATTCTTGGCACCTCTCCCTCACTTTAAATTTTTTGTTTTATTTTTCAATCAACTGTACCCTTCTAGACTTCCACTATACCAGGGTTTCTCAACTGGGCACCAGTGACATTTTGAGTCAGGTCATTCTGTGTTCTGGAAACTGTCCCAGGATGTTAAGGAGCAGTCCTGGCCTCTACCCACTTCTCACGGTTTTGACAACTAAAAATGTCTCCAGACATTGTGTCCTTTGGGAGACAAAATCATGCTGGCTGATAACCACTGCTCTGTACATACATATTTATATATTTGCATATCATATAGTTTCTTCCAATGTTATACAGAAAGATCTAGTCTATTCTTTTTAATGGTTGAACAATATTTTGTTATGTGGATGTATCATTATTTATCTAATCTCCTAGGTATCGCTGCTTCCAGTTTTTTGTGTGTAAACAATGCTAGTTGACATCTTTATATATATATATTTACATATCTATAACTAGGCATATAAATGTTTATCAGTTGTAATATTCCATTCCACCTCCTTATTTTTTATTATTTTCTCCATATATGGAAATTTCCAGAAGTGGAATTGCTGGGTCATAAAGTCTATTTATTTAAAGATGAATGCAGGAAGGGTATACTGTGATATGGGAATTCTTTGTACTATACTCGCAACTTTTCTGAAAATCTGAAATCATTCTGAAACAAAAAGCAAACAAATAAATAAATACATGTGAAAGAGAGTCTCTTTCTGCACAACTTGACCAGCTTATTTGAGTATTGTTAACTTTTTACATTTGACAATCTGATAGGTTAAAAAAAGGGTACTGCTCATTATTTTAACTTGTATTGACTGTCTGCTTTTTCTCCCTTGGTAGTAACTTCTTTTCCTCACTGGTAGGTATTCTTTGCAAGTCAAAAAAGCCAATTAAAAATTAGTTCCTTTTTCACTATAGAGGTAGGTAGCCTTCATCACTTCATAGCTTAAGTCTCTTCTGGACTAAGGAAAGGAAAGAAAACAAAAACCAAAGGGTAGCATGATGTTCAAGGTTAATCATTTTGAACACTGTTACCTCACAAAGCAGAACCAAGTCCTGAACAAGAGATTCCTTCCTCTGCCGGAAGTTTACAGTCTGCAGATGATTTTCAGACAAAAAATCCCAGGCTTTTAGGACTGCCATCATTTCAGTTATTGGGATTTTCAAGATGGTCCTCCTGAAAAACTCAGCAACAGTTTCATCCATCTCTTTGGCACTTTAATAAAAACAAAAACAGCACAACAAAGTATTAACCAAACACAAAAGTATAACTTAGTGAATTTTCAGCTTCATATTTTTAGCTGGAATTTTGATTTGTAGGTCAAAGACCCAAATTTACCACTTTTCAGGCACTCTGTGAAGAGTGTTTCAACAGGAAGATTTAATTATTTTCTCCTCAAGTGTATATTTAAATATGTTTTAAAGTTTTTAAAAATTAGTGCCCTCTCTCTTTTCTTGGTTACAGTATTTTGATCTTTCGATGGCAAATGATACGTGAATCATTCACTCATTTACTGATTCATGTATCAAATTACTGAGGCCCTGTGTGTGCCAGGCATTTTTCTAGCCACTGGGGATAAAAGATAAAAATCCCTGCCAGTATGGAGCGTCCATTCTAGTTGGGAGAGACAGGCAACAGGAGAATCACAGAGTGTTAGCAGTGGTAAGTGCAGAGCAGAAAGTGGAACAGTGTTAGGAAGCCAGTAGTATTGAAAACGGAGCAGTCTGGAAGCGGGATGAGGGGATGGAGAGCAGGCCTCATAGGGAAGGTGGCATTTGAGGTAATCCTTGGAGGAGGTAGAGTAAGCCATGTGGCTAGCTTGTGAAAAGCTTCTCAGGCAGATGGAGCAGCAAGTGCAAAAGCCTTGGGGCCTTCAAGGGATAGGGAGGAGGCCTCCAGGGAGCCAGAGTGGAGAGTGAAAAGGCACAGAGGAGGTGAGGTCAGAGATCACAGAGGGCCCAGGCGGCAATGCAAGGATGATGGCTTTTACTCTGACAGAAAGTGGCTGCTGGAAGGTCTTGAGAAGAGGCGGGATGTGCTCTTGCTCAGGTTTTCTGCCAGGATCAACCTGGCTACTGTTCTGAGAATGCAGTCTAGGAGGAAGGGCAGAAGCGGAGGCCAGCTGTAGAGCTCCTGCAATAATGCAGGTGAGAGATGATGGAGGGCTGAGGTGGACGTGGTACAAGAGGTCAGATTCTGGATATACTTTCATGAGAGAGTCCACAGGATTTCCTGATGGGTTAGATGTGGGGTTTGAGAAAAACAGAGAAATCAAAGATGATGCCAACGTTTCTACCAGGTAACCAAAAGAAGGGAGTTGCTATTACCTGAGGTGGGGAAGACTGAGGGTGGCTGCAGAGGAAAGCTCAAGAAATCCACTTTGAACATGTAAATTTTAAGGTCAATTGTTAGATTCCCAGTGGAGATACTGAATGAACAGCCGGATTTATGAACCTACAGGACACAAAGGCTGGAGGTGGAGAGGACTGTAGTCTTTTTCTCCTTTAAGGCATTGCCAATTAACAGTTATTACCTAGCTTTTCCTGCCCCATGGCTGAAGGTGAGATTCTCCAACTATCCAAAAGGTCCTGAGTCCTAAATGTGGTGTGGCTCCCTCAACAGACAAGGGCAGTGATCTGGAGCAAAACCTAGTCGCTGTCTTAAAGTTGTGGCACTGAGAAGGGGTCTCTGAGCCCTCTTATTACCTTCCTCAGGGCAAAGGCTGTGGGCCACGGGTGACAACTGATCTCAAGTCTGCTACCTCATTTGGGGACACTGATAGGCATCTTTCTCTCTCTTTTAAATAGAGCATAAAAAACAAGGAAGCATGATTTCTAAACAAAGATTAAGCAGGATATCTGCAAACTTTAAATTCTCTTAAGACTACCTTCTAGGAAAGGGCACATGGACCTTGGTTTCCGTGTTTACAACAAGAAGCAGAAGTCTGCCTGTCAGTCTCATAGGCTTCCACCATGACTATGGGATTTCCAAGGAAAAAGGAGATTCCTCTAAAAGAATCCTGGCTGTGACTTACTTCTACCAGTTGAGTGTTTGCTGAACACAGTATATAATTTACTACCACTGCCCAATTCTGAAAAGATATGGGTAGTTGATGTATTAAAGATACCAAAAACAATAGTTAAAGTGGAAAGATTAGGAGCTGTTTACAGAGAGGAAAATATCTGAATTAAGAATGTGGGAATTGGGGGAGGGTATAGCTAAAGTGGTAGAGCACATGCTTAGCATGCGTGAGGTCCTGGGTTCAATCCCCAGTACCTCCTCTAAGAATAAATAAATAAATAAACCAAATTACCTCCTCCCACAGGAAAAAAAAGAGTGGAAGCAGCATCAGGATCATGAAAATTGAGCCCGATTTGTTTCCTTGTCCAGAGAGAGGACCAACCTGTCTTAATGTCAAGACTGAAATCCCCACCATGGTCTATTAGATCTTGCTTTGTTTGATTCTTGCCTCCCTGTCATCTACTGCTCTCTCCTTGGCTTTCTGAGCTCCAGCTATATTGGCCTTTCAGTTTCTCTATTACAAAATGATCCCACCAACTAAGGGCCACTAGGTTACCCCTCCCTAGAAGGTTCTTCCTGCACCTACCCTCCTGGCTCTTGCTGTAATTCAAGTCTCAGCTAAGCTTCTTTGCAGAGAGACCTACTCTAACCACACAATCTAGTTATCTCCCCACCTTCGACTGCTTGGGTTTACAGAATTATCTGAAATTATATTGTGTATTGATTACTTATAGCGTTACAATATTTCATTAAGCTCCACTAGGGCAGGAACTATGTTTGTCTTATTCACAGCTGCATTCCTAGAATCTAGAACAGCATCAGTTAGTCTAGTCAGCCCAAGAACTGTCTAGTGGAAATACTTGTGGAATGTAGTGTTACTCTCCCTTAGCAGCTGTGTCTGGAGGTAAACAACCTGGGAAAGATTAGGGTCCAACAGTCAAGTGAAAATATCAAATGAACGTCTCCCATCGAAAACACTAGTGGTGGTGGCCAGGGGTGGGTGCGGGGGTGAGTGGTTGTTAAAATGCAGATTCCTGGGCCTCAACGATTTTAAACCGGGGGGTATGGGGGACCGAGAAGGGCTTGAGATTTTTTGCATTTTTGAGTAAGATTCTTAATTCTAGCTACAGTTTGGGAATGCCATTCTAAAGAGTTCTGGTAGAAAGAGTGCACGCAATGTCATCAGTAAAGTTGGATAACCCTTGAATAAACTCTTCTGATTCCCTGTGATTATCTAATTTCTTTTTATTTCCTAACACTTAGCACAGTGCCTGGCATACAGCAGGCGCTCGAGATGTAAGAGCTGAATGAACGCGCGACAAAAAAGGGCCCTTTTAAGTAACTTTCCTGTAAGTCTACACCGCCGAAGAGCTGCTACAAGGAGCCAAAGGAGTAATGCAAGAGGTTGCAAAGGTTAAAAAGGACGGACGCCAAAGTTAACCAAATATCAAAACACCAAAATCGAGAGAAAGCAGCAGCTCAGGACGCGAGAGTTCAGGAGCCCAGGACAGCTGGGGGCGGTTCCAGTGTGACGTTGGCCTACGTAAGGCCCCGCCCACCACGGACGGATGTGACGTCACGACCGAGCCTCCCCGCGCTCCTCACCTCAGCCCAACCGTCGTCCCCCGAGACGTCCCCGCGACCAAGGCCCAATCCCGCAGCTTGGGACGTGCGGCCGGCGCGAAAGAGTCACCTCAGAGGCCTGGGACGTGGCTTTTTCGAGGATCCTGCCACACTCGGGGGCCCGATCCCAGGCCGTCGGGGGTCTCTTACCGTCCCACATTGCCAGCCGGGTCTCTTCTCATCAGCTATTCCCGCCGGCAGCACCTTCAAAGCCACCAATTGCAGTTCCCGCCGCCCTCGAGCCCCGCCCACCGGAGCTCAAACTTTGGACTGTACCCTCGGCACAGGGGACCGCATGGGGAGAGCGACAGAAGTGAAACTCGCCGAGCCCCCGCCTCTCTCTCCTTAGTAGAGAATATTGTTGGAGTGCAGCTAATCTCAGCCACGAAATCTGGCTTGTCGGTTTGGCTTCGGTTTAGGCTCTGCGGCGACTCGGTGGACTCGCTCTTCCCCCCCGGAAATGGGCTCGTCCAGGCCGGGTGGCGCATGCGCCTCGGGTCGCGAGCGGCAGGGGTTGGCAGAGCTGGGTCAGCAGTGGAGGGCAGCGGGCTCCGCCACACGGAGCTTCCCCGGCTCCCGCGCCCAGGCCTCGGGCCTTTGGGTAGAGAGTCTTCGCTGAGGAATACTCCGCCCTCCGGTGTAGCTGCGAGTCGGGTGAGTCTCGGGGGTCCGGGCCGTTCCGAGGAGCGCTCTCTCAGTGGCCGCCGTGCCAGGGGAGGCCGCGGGACACCCACTTGTCACCCCCCCACGTCCTCCCATGGCGCGCCCCGCTGTGTCCTGTGCTGCCAGGACTTCCCGCCCGCCTCATCTTTGGGACCACCGCGCTGGGGGTGTTGTCAGGGCGGCGGAGGGGCGTCCCGAGCTCTCCGCTCTCGGGCAGTTGCTGAGGACGCGCTGGTAGTTGAGAGCAGGCTTTGGTGTAGACCGCTCTGGAGCCTGTGACCTTGGGCAGGCTCCTCCCCACCCTGAGCCTCAGCTTCCTCGCCTGTGAAATGGGTACTACCCAAAGCATCCGTTGTGAGAAGGGAAGCCGTTAACGCCGTGTATGACACGGTGAGCGCTAAGTACCTCGTATGATGATTATTGCTATTGACTATCTAGGCGTTTAGAATTTGCTTGATGGGAGCGGATCTTGGAGAATCCAGTAAGGTCTCCATCCGTACGCTTTTCAAGGAAAGTAACATTCAAATCCCTTTTATTGGGTTTAAAGATTACTGTGCTTGTCCTGTCACAGTAAGTGCTTTGTGAAGAGTCTGAAGTAAATCCGAGTTTTGGAAACCTTCAGTTGAAGATTTAAATGTGTAAAAGTAGCGTGCGCTGGTGAAGGAATTCTGATGGGGCACCTCTTATATCTGCTTTCTTATACATAGAGGCTTCCGCACTTGTTTGGTTGGTTTAAAATGAGCCTCATTTCCAGCTTTTTTTTTTTTTAAGCTATGTCGAGATATGAACCAGTTCTCAAATTTTTGCTAACCCTATATTCAACATTCAGCAAACGTTTATTGGGCATTTACTATATGTATTTAGGAGAATAGTCCATCCTTCACTAGCCTGTATATTGAGGTGTATGGACTAGTTTTTTTCCTCTGAAATTTTACATGATTTGTCAGAGTGCTCAGCACCAAGTAAATGCTGATAAATATTAGTTCAGGGAAAGCTACAGCTGGGCCCATGACTTAAACTCTGTGGGATGTTCTCAGTAGCAGTGAGGCATGGTCCGCACTCTGGGAGCACTTGTCACTCACTCAGTAGCATCTGTTTAGATTTGGTCACTTTGCAGCTTTGATAAATGTGTAGGGTAGGTAGCCCCCTGCTATGTCTGCTACCTCTGATGGATCTGGTGCTTGATATAGAGAAATACTAATTTAACTAATTCCAAGTGCTTTCTGAAATGTAGGCTTTAAAAAAATACATTTTACAAAGGATTAAGTATTATTTTACAGTTTTTCCTGGAAAACGGATTCTTCAGACTGAACAAGAGACTTTTCTGGCCTTGTTTTAAAATGACATTAAAGAAATTGTAAATGTAGTGTAAATTTCTTTTTGGTGCAGCCACACAATAGCATAATCTTTCTAAAGAAAACCCAAGTGGCATTAAAATATAGGGTTTCCCCCTTGTGATTATAGATCTACTGCAGTGTTATTAGAATCCTTACTTCCTTTTCTTCACTAGAGTTAATGTTTTGCTTACTTTTTTTTTCTTTCTAAAATTGTGCCACCTGGTGGTTGAAATCTTCTATCTATTATATAATACTCATTGGGGAAATTTTACCTCAGAGTCTTGGTAGAATCTGGTAAAGGAGTGGATGAAATAAGACAGTAATTTTTATATCTTTTAGTGAGAGTACTCTACTTCTTCAGCTCTCCCAGGTTACCCCTAAGTAAATGTTACTGGATTTTTGGGTATTTTTTTGCAGCCAGCGATCAAAACATCAAATTGTCATAGATGATCATTTTTACAAGTTTAAGGGGAGTGTTTTGGTATCGATGTGTTCATACTTGAGGAGGTGGATGGGGTTGGCATAGGAAGAGAGGACTTGTAATTTTGACAAGTTACCCGTTCTGATGTTTTCTAAATGCTAGTGTAAACATGGGACTGAAGTGTTTAATAACAGTTCGAATGGAATTTATCCCTCTCGTTCTCACTGCAAACACCCATGCAGGAAGTCTTATCACAAGATGCGGCTGATGTTCCCTACACCTTTATTTCAAGATGCGGCTGATGTTCATAATTACTTTGGCAATATCTTTTGAAATTGTTTTCTGTATTATTAGTAGTAACAAGTGTTTATCTTCTGAGGGTGAATTTTACTTTTGGAAATGGCTTCAATTTAATTGTGAACTTAGATTTGAGAAGAAACTTAATGCAGTGCAAGAATATACATCCTTGTGGTTTCCTTAAGTGACGTAGCCAGTCTCTTTTGGACACTTTAGAACAGATAACCGAGAACTTCACACAGCAGCCTATTTCATTGTTGGACAGCTCCAGGAAGATGGCATCTGCCTCTTTGGTGTACAGTCCTGTCCTTGGAAACACCTCAGAGTTGATCGAGTTCAGCCTTTCCCATCATGTAACAGAGCATTTCAGATATACAGATAATACTTTACATCTGTCCTACTCATTCTTCACTATTTCAGACAATCTCACATGTTACTTTAAACCTCACAATATAGGTCAAGAGCTAATTCCATTTTTTGGAAGAAGAGACTTGGGTCTCAGAGTAAGTAACTACAATGATACAACTTGTGAATAGCTGAGTCCTCAACTTTTGTCTTCAAACCCACATCTTCTCCCTTCAAGACCATTGCTTGTCCCACTTAACCAGGCTGTTCTTTTTGTCTATCTCCTCTGTTGTGGGTTTCCGTAATTTCGTAAATATTCCCATTTTCACTGATGGCTTCCTTTTAAACCTAGAGCCATCTCCATCCTGAGCATTCCCCCCAGGAATATTCAAATTGTCAATATTCCAGACATGGCTGATCAAGACAAACACAATACTGTTCTTTTTCTTGATACGGACAGACCCTCTATTTCTAATAATACAGGATGTTACATTGACTTCTTTGAGCTTTGGCCTAGAATTAGTCCCTGTTGAACTTGTAGCTAACCAGAGGTTCTTTGGGAAATAGTTTTTTTCTAGTTGAATTTATTTGATTCACAAACTGCTGGGAATGCATGTCTTTCCTATTGTGAACGTGGGAAAAATCTGTCATGGTGAGAGATTTTGAGTAGTAACTCTACCACTTACTGTGTGACCTGGGGCTTAGTTTTGCTGTGAAAATATGAGTAATGCATATTTTGACCTACAAAAAAGCAATTTCTTATAGTTCAGCTGAATTTTAAAAGATCCTGTGGTTATTGGGAGGATTTTAAGACTTGTGCCTACACATGGTATGTGTTGGAGAAATTATTTTTTACTCTAATAATGTAGATATATTCTTATGACTTCGAAGAAATTTTTAAATAAGAATATGGAATATATATTTAGATTTTATTCAGTTCATAGAATATTACTTTCAGTTGTAATAGTGTTATTAGACTAGGCTTTTACACATGACTGCTGGAAGTTATCAGCATTCATTGAAATGCCATTGTTTTATAGTTATGCTTTATATGTTACACCCAGGAGTACAGCAGTACAGCTGCATGTGCACATCAGTTAGGCAAAGCCACGTGGCACAGGGTGATGGAAGGGCACTTGGGTAGAGGGTGGATAGAGGGAAAAGGGAAGAAGAGAATATCTAATTAAAAACGTAAGATGGAGGAAAGAAGGGAAGGATTGATCAAGCAAGGAATTTGTTAGATAAGGGATAAGTTAAGTGTTTAGAGCTTGAGGTTAAGTAGTAACTTTGACCAAAAAGAATAGGAAAAGGAAACTATATAAAACCATTTTCTTGTTTGACATAACCATCTAGGATAAGTAGGGAGAAGGGAAGACGCCTTATTGACACCGTGGCTGGATCTATAGTAGCATACATACTTGAAGTAAAGTTTTGTGGAGGGAGGAAAAGTATGTATCATGATATGCATTTATGCTTATATGCACTGTGCATGTGTGTATTTATCTCAGCAGCCAAGTGTCTTCCTAAGTTTGCTTTGCCAATAGAGAGGTCATTTCAGTACATCATAAGCTTGTTTCTGAACTATGAAAGCATACATTTAAGGACTGGTTGATCAAAATATGCAAAAATATTTTGTCAAATGTATTTACAAAATAAAACGTCAGTGACATTTTCTAGGTAACTAAACCAGTGTACATCTTCCTTCAGAAAAAATAAGCAAGACAGAAGGCAGATGACTAATGCTATGCATAGATTTAGGTGTATAATATTGGTACAATATTAGATGACATATTGGACTTTCTGAGACCTCATTTTTCTGAGGCAAAACGTTTATATCATTAAAAAGTCTTTGTAGTCAGTGACAGGCAAACAAAACTTGAACTTGGCTACATTTCCAGTTTCCATTTCAAATACTCAAATACTTAGCTTGGTGTAATTGTCTGACTTGTGATCTTTAGCTGTGGTATGTTTGTGTGTGTGTGTGTTTAGTAGTTACTCAGCTGAACAGTGATCTGATATTTTTATGAATTGAAATCTGAAGTGATAGGTATATTATAATCCTTTGCAATTATTTGTTCAGACATTTTTAAGGATTTTATTTGCTGAGAGTAGGAGGTGGATGGGCAGTTTGGTTTCCTGAAACTTTTTTTAAACAGCTTTATTAAGGTATAATTTACATACCATAAAATTCGCCCATTCTGAGTGAATTCAGTGATTTTTAGTAAGCTTATACAATTGTGCAATCATTAGCACATTCCTGTTTTAGAACATTTTCATCACCCAAAGTTTTCTTTGTGCTGTTTGCAAATTAGTTCCCACTCTCACCTTCGCTGTAGGCAACCATTGATGAGCTTTTTGTTTCTGCAGATTTGCCTTATTTAGACATTGCATATAAATGGAATCATCCATACAGTCTTTTAAATCTGGCTTTTTAAATTTAGTTTAGTGCTTTTGAGATTCATCCATATTGGCACATGTATGAGTTCATTCCTTTTAATTGCTAAATAGTATCCCATTGTATAGATACCCCAATGTGTTTATCCAATACTTGATTATTAGACATTTGGATTGTTTCCAGTACTGGCTGTTATGAATAATGCTGTGAACATTCACATTTATGTCTTGAGGGGATATATGTTTTCATTTCCCTTTGGTGGTTTCATAGGAGTTCAATTTCCCAGTCATATGGTAAGTTTGTGTTTAGCTTAAGAAACCGCCAGATTGTTTTCCGAAGTGTCTGTACAGTTGAGTAAGGTCCATTTCCTCCACATCCTAACCAATGCTTGGTATTGTCTGACTTCTTTTTTTTTTTTTACTTCTTTTTATTGAGTTATAGTCATTTTACAATGTTGTGTCATGATTTCTCGATTATAGTTGTTCTGGTGAATGTGTAGTAGTGTCTCACTGTAGTTTTAATTTTCATTTCCCTAATGACTGATGGGGTTAACATCTTTTCATGTGCTTAGTTAACCATTCCTGTATCATCTTTGGTGAAGTATCTATCCAAATCTTTTGCCCATTTTGGGGTTATATTTGAAACATTGGATTGTTTGTAAGCATTCTTTTTATATTCTAGGTACAAATCCTTTGTTATGTATGATTTGCAAATGTTTTCTTTTAGCCTGTAGCTTGTAGTAGATTTTAGTTTTTGGAGCAGTTTCAGGTTCACAGGGAGATTGAGTGGCAGGTAGAGAGATCCCATATGCACCTCTAAGCCTCACATGTGCACCACCTCCCTCGCCATCAACACCCTCCACCAGAGTAATAGGTTTGTTACAGTAGATGACCTATGTTGACACGTCACTGTCACCCAAAGTGTGGTTTATCTTTTCATTCTCTTAATTTTGAAGATGGAAAGTTTTTAATTTTGATGAGTTTTTGCCAATTTTTTTCTTTTATGGATTGTGCTTTTGATGTATTGTTGCCCAACCTACGATCTTGATTTTCTTCTATTTTCTTTTTTAGAACTTTTAAAAGACTAAGGCAGTTAATTGGTTCTTTCTTTTGGTAATCTTTTCTGAACTAAAAAGATTAGGTTTAAAAAAAAATAGGTGACTAGTGCTACACAACTATAGCAAACATCTCAAAATAATATTTTTTCTTGGACATTGTCTGCTGATTTTCTACTTCATGAATAAACCAATTAAACTTAATTTCAGGGATTTTAGTTTCCTGTTTTCATTGTAATAATTGCATTTTATGAATGTATATTCTAAATTAGAAAAAAAATTTTCATCTGTGTCTTGGTTTAGTTAGATTTTCTCAGCCAGATATTGGTTAGGAAGAAAGCAGTCTACATTAATTCACACTAGGTGTGAGACTGACTAGTTGCCCTTTGGCCCTGTCAGAGGAATATACATTTAGAAAGGATTAATAAGCCAGTTCTCTTAATTGGTAGAATTTCATCTGAACAAAATGAGTTGTAATCAATTTCAGGAATGTGAGGAAAATCACTGAAGTCAAGCTTATTAACACAGGCAAGCTGTTCCTGCTCGAGCATCTATGTCCAGGATTGGGTCTCTTGAGGAGTCTGCTTTTTTCTGAACATTCATGTTCTTCACTCTTGATAACCTGCTAAATCTGTTAAGTCGTTGGGAAAGGAAGCTGAGGCTCAGGTTTAATAATTTGCCTAAGGTCAGCTTTCTTTTCTGATAAAAATCACTGCAGATTCTTACTGAAAATAGTTTTAGGTCGCATTAACAAATGCAGTCACACATATTTAAGACACTCTTGTATCCACAGGTTGCTCTGCTGTGCTCCATCTCCTTCTCCTAAAGATGCATCCTGACTTATCTCCACACTTGCACACTGAAGAATGCAACGCCTTGATTAACTTGCTTAAGGAATGTCACAAAAATGTAAGAGTTCAGAAAAATGACCATAAAGCAAAAATGAAACTTAGGTACAACACACTGATGTAAAATGTTATCTCCATTAGTGAAAGGGAATGATAATGTCTTAGTAATGGATCTTAGTTTAGCAGAGATTAGCAGTTGGTGCTTGTGATTTTCTTTAGGAGCCACTTCCTTTTATGATTAGTAGAAATCAAGCAGGATAGTTTATTAGGGAGCTTCTGAAATGATAGGTAATAGAATCCGTGTGTCTCAATGTCTACCATTCTGTGTTTAAAGAAAGTTGGAACTTTGTATAATTAAATGTTAACTGGATTTAAATTCTGACTGGCCTAATTTGACAGAATTACTTAATTGTTAGTGGAATGGAAGTAAAATTCCATGGTTCAAACCAAAATAGAAAATAAGCCCATTTTTTGGACTGCACTAAGTTAATCTGATATTTTTACAGATGTCAGATACTTAGCTTTTTTCATATATTTGATGTATAAGACAGTTATCAGGAACATTTGTGTTTTTCTTTAACTTTGCATGATGCATCATTTCCCTCATGTTATTTGTAAAATAGAGACATCAGATTCTAATAATAGTAAATATCATTTAAATGAGTAAAATTTTAATACTTAAAGTTAAGATAGTAAATAATGCCAATGACCTGTGAAGTCAGATATTTATACTGATTCAAAGAATGTTGTTGATGACAATATGCTTTAGGCAAACTGTTTCCACCATACGTCTAGATCAAGAATTGATTTTGTAAGTCTTTTTAACGTTAGCCATGCTATGGTTGTGTAATAGGATATTATTTGGTTTTAAATTCTGTTTCCCTTATGGCTGATGACTTTAGGCATCTTTTCATGTGCTTATTGGCCATTCGTATAAACTCTTTTGCCCATGTTTAAAAATCGGGTTGTGTATTATCGAGTTGGAGGGATTCTTTTTAACATTTGGCATACAAATCCTTTGATAAGTGTATTTTCTCCCCATCTATGGCATCCTTTTTTTCATTTTCTTAAAGATGTGTTACAGAGAACAGTTTGATGAAGTCTAATTTACCAGTTTTTTTCTTTGATTTGTTTTTTGGTTTTTTGATGTGTTCTAAGGATCTTTGTATTTTTCCTGGTTACAAAGATTTTTCTCCTATTTTTCCTTCTGAAAGTTTTAGAGTTTTTGCTTTTAACATTGAGGCCTTCAATTCAAGTTAATTTTTGTGTATAGTGTAAGGTATGAGCCAAGGTGTATTTCTCTTCCTGTGGATAGCCAGTTAATTCAGTGCCATTTGTTGAAGAGACTCCTTTTCCCACTAAATAACCTTGGTGCCTTTGTCAAAAATCAATTGACCGTGTGTGAGTGGGTCTAGTTCTGGGCTGTCTAGTCTGTTCCACTGATTTATATGTCTATTTTTAACACCAGTTAATTCCAACATTATCTTACTGGGGCCACCTTGTCCCATGGCTGTTTTGCCCTCTTTTTTATCCTAATTCACTTTCCACACTGCATCTAGAGTCACCTTGCAAACGTAAGTTTAATAATTTTCTCCTTTAATGGCTCCCTTTGCCTATAGAATAGAGTCCAAGTTTCTCTGTGTTCCAAGGCCTTCGTCAGACTAGCCCCTGCTTGTCTCTTGGTCCTCACTGCTCTCCCACACCCCTCTTCTCCCCATCCTTCCTGCCTGCTCTCTGCAGTTGTACTGAAGCATTGTTTCTTGCTTCTAAGCCTTTGTACTTGCTTTTTCCTTTGCTTAACTTAGTGTCTTCCTCACTATCTCCACTCCTCACTGCTTGCTCAAGTTTATTGCCCTCCAGGCTTTATCCTGCTTAATTCGTCTTGTCCTCTTGCCTTTCCTGGCCTGGGTTCTCTTGATATGGTCACTCTGAACTGTAGTAACACCGCAGATAGTACATTTCCTACTTTATGTCAGTTACTCTCACACTTTTTGGTCTGAGGACTCCTTTACATTTTTAAAAGTTATTGAGGACCCCAAAGAACTTTTGTTTATGTGCACTCTATCTAACAATATTTACTGAATTAGAAATTAAAACTGAGAAATCTAAAAATACTAATTTATTTAAAAATTACAGTAATAAAACCCATTACATGTTAACACAGTTTTATTTTTCATGAAAAAGACCTTATTTTCCAAAGCAAAAAAAAGGGGGGAGGGTGAAAAGAGTGACATTGTTTTTGCATTTTTGCAATTCTCTTTAATGTTTGGGTTAATAGAATGCAGCTGGATTCTTATATCTGCCTCTGTACTCAATCTGTGGTGCTATTGTACTTAATGTAGCTGCTGGAAAATCCACCGTACCCTTGTGAGAGAATGAAAGTGAACAAAACAAATAACATCTTCAATTATTAGGAAGACAGTTTTTCCAAGACCCCCGGAAAGCTCTTGGGTAGTCCTGGGACTACACTTTGAGAACCACTGCTTCATAGTGATCACTTGATTATTTATCTCTTCCCTCTGACTCTGACCTGTGAGCGCAGGCCTCAGGTCCACCTTGCTCCCTGCTGTGTCCCTAGTGCCTGGGGCATTGTCTTCCAGATATTGATTGATTGATTGATCCACTTATTTGATCAGTTGCTCCACCAGTTTGTTCTCTAGAAATAGACAGAGATCACTAGGGGCTGATGCCATGTGTATGCAGTAGAATTGCAGTCCAAGGGCTTCTCTTTTACCAGAATTGCAGTCCAAGGGCTTCTCTTTTACCAATCCCACTGGGGCATCTTGGGTTTGTTTTTCACATAATGTCACAAGAGTATAATTCTCATTTGGGCTTAATGTTGAGATTAAACTGAAAATATAAATTAGTTTTTGTCTTGGATTTTTT
Source organism: Camelus ferus (assembly GCF_009834535.1). Classification (NCBI taxonomy): domain Eukaryota; kingdom Metazoa; phylum Chordata; class Mammalia; order Artiodactyla; family Camelidae; genus Camelus; species Camelus ferus. Next base: position 54,123,781 of record NC_045704.1, on the reverse strand, counting down.
TAAAAAGATGTAGGTAATGGGATAATATGAATAAATGTAAACTGAACAATGAAGTATTGCCTTAAACATTCTAAAAGTTTAATTCTTTCTGTTATTTCTACTTAGCCAGAAGGTGTGCAAAAATGCATTGTCCCTATTTACTTGTTGTCAAATAAGTAGTTTATACACAGGAAATATTTATTCTGAAAAGGTCATTAGGTAACCAGTAGGCTGTCTTAAATGCTTGCCAGAAAAACTGAGCATTTATTCAATGTGGACCAGAAAGTACATTTAAAGTGGTGAAAAAACAGGAAAAAAAGAAATAGCATGAGGCATAACTTACTAATTATGTGTTGTCTGGTTTCCATGAAAGCCTTAATTAGAAAGAAAAGGAAAAGATGTGCTTATTGTTACAAGTTCAAGTTCAGCGTTTATGGCCTCTCATTATAGGAGATCGCTGTGCTCTTCAGTCTACCATTAAAAGTCATGGCATTATTGTTACAAGTTCAAGTTCAGCGTTTATGGCCTCTCATTATAGGAGATCGCTGTGCTCTTCAGTCTACCATTAAAAATCATGGCATGCAAACACACTAACTATGGCCCTGCTGAAATTCAGGTCCTTGACTTTTGTCTTTCTCTCCTTTGGAGCATTTATACTTTTTGCCATGATATGTAGTCATAGGACTTAAAACTACTAGGAGATTTTTATTTTTGCTTTTCAAACAAAGCAGACTTTGAAGTTCAGACGTCAATTTCGTTATATTGTGAATTAGTGGCTTGTTTATATGTCCCATCTAGGCCATCTAATAATAGTGTTATGTGTTTCTAATTTATTTTGATGACATTTCAATTGGAGGCAAATGAGAAAATGGCTCTGGCATCAAGTATTCCTTAAGTAACCCTTCTGTGGGACAGGCGTGTTTGCAGGTGAAGGAAGTTACTAGTCTGTCAGTATGGCTACACTGTGCTTTGACGTCACTCTCCGCAATAGAGGATGGATTATGCTGTGATTTTAACGTGCCCTTAAAAAAAGAGATATTAGATAATAAAATGCTTTACACTTGGTCATTGTGAGGTTTTGGCAGGGTTAATAGGCTACTCTTTTATCAAAGAATAGTCTTTTTATTCTTCATTTCTACCCATAGAGCTTTTATTCCTGTTTGTAGGAATGCCAGGATAAGCCTGTTTGTGTCTTTTACACTTGTGATTTAACTGTTTGCTTATTGACAAGGTGACACATTAAACCCATCTCTGTAGGAATAAGTATTTAAATTCTACATGCCAGAGACATTAGCATATTATGGGATGAAGTATTTTACTCCTTTTCTTCCTTTTAGCACAGCATTCTGAAATTTTTTGGTCACTGCAATGATCTTGATCGGGAGATGAGAAAATGCTTGAAGAATGAGGTAAGAAAAATGTTAAAGGATGGAACTAGTTGAACAGTAGAAAAGAACATTTTGGAATAATATTATATATTACTGCCATTGTTAAATTTTTTTTGCAAATTTTAGTATAACTCCAAAAATTGACTTTATATGTATGTCTTCCCCTAAAACCAAGAGAAGAAATGAAAGCGTCTTCTGGGGACAGTTTTAGAACATTGCTAGTTTTTTTTTTTTTTTTTTTTGCATGTACGTAAATGAAAACAACTACGTTACAATAATCACTATAACTCTCTGGATGAGTTTTAAAGTTTGGGAAATTGAATCTGTGTTCAGCAGAAAGACTTGTCGATCTGCTTTTAGCTACAGCAGGTAACTAGAACTCTCTGGGCCTTAATTTCTTTATATAACATGTGGAAGCTAGACTTAGGCTCTTTCCAGCTTTAAAAATTTGAATTTCTTAATAATTATAGTATGTACAAGCCTTAGGATCTCGTTTGACTTGTTTGGAAAGGCTCATTTCCTGAACACAGTTTTAGGCTATGACTTGGACTTGGGCAAGTAGCCAAAGTTCATTGTCTTTTTGTAGGTACTAGAAGCCAAGCAGAGTGCATTTTAAATCTTTGAAAAGAAATTTAATTCCATTTCTGTTTTGTACATCAAATATTTTATGTCCAGAATCTGTAAAAATACATAACGACTAAAAAATCTGCCTTCCCAATTTCATTTTCTGTACTTTTGAATTTTTTTCCCCAGTGAACCTCATATTGAAAGGTATTAGATACAATATTTGAAGGCATCCAGCATCTATCTTTAATTATTTTTTGTATTTTCCACTTTGGGGCCTTTTTTTTTTTTTCTTCCCTTCCTGAAATCTCTTTCCAGTGTCTTTACTATTTGAAGACCTTTCTGGAGTTCTGATAATTTTCTTCGTGTGCACAGATGTGTACATGTGTACATATCCATTTTAAACTGATTTTTGAAAAGTGTTTTTTCTTCATATGTAAAGGCTAGTTTATATGGAAACTAAACCTAGGGCTGTGTTCCTATTTTAATAAGATTATGGAAAAATAAAGCCTATACTGGTTTTTTTTGTTGTTTTTTGGTTTTTTTTTTTGTTCTAGGTGTTAATTTCTCACATGCTTTCAGCTGTATAAGTATAAGTATATCACATACTTTTCAGAAAGTATAAGATAGCTTTCTTCCTAAGTTTAGATTTTTTTTTTGTCCTTATAGTTCGGTGATTTTGCCATTGGTTTGGTGCTTAGGTCTTCATAAGAAATTTTTTTTTCCAGATGGTCCTGAGCTGTTAAGTAACTATTTGGTAGAAGAATGTTATAGATATATTTCCTTATTTTGTCTGAGTTTGTTTTCATATAAATTTCAGATTTTCTCCTTGACTGTTTTCTAAATCCTCTATTCGGTTTTTATGTTGCTTCATTACCTGATTTATAGATGTTTTTCTGCCTGTTCTTTCATCCTTCAGTTCTCCAAACCTATGCACATTTATTTCCTCTCTGCTTTTAATGCTTTCCAGTTTACCATTTATTGCTTCTAATGCTCTCCTCCTACCATTCCTTTCATGTGTCATTTAAGTACTTCATTCTTTGAAGCTTTTAACTAGAAAAAAGGTTTGGCCGGTTCTTTCTGACACTCTCTTTGCTGCTGTATCACTGCTTTTGTTCTTTTTATTGAAATAATCACTCATACTGCTTTGTGGCATCCTCTTTTGTCCCTCTTACTTGTTTGGTTTGGTTTGGCTTTTGGTTAATTGACCATCCATTCTGTCTGTGTTGTTTATTGGCATTTTATGAATAACATAATATTTGTCCTTTTTTTCCCCTTCTTTTATTCATGGGCCATCTTGACTCCCTTTGGAGATATTATAACATACTTTACTATCGACTCTATTTTAATTTGCTCTATGATTTATTTTATTGGCCTGCTACGAAGTATTGTCTTCTGAAGACTTACCCTTAAGACTCACTTTCCAATCTGATTGCTGGAGTCCATCTGGTATATATGATTAAGATAGATATCATATACTTTTTTCAGAGCAGGTATCCCTCCATGTTCTAGAATAGTGTTTTGTTTTGTTTTTTTCAAACCTTTTAAAGCAATGAAACTCCCTTCCCCCTGCAACAATCTTATGAAGAAAATTAATGCATGACAAATAAAAGGAATGTTTTGGTTAAAATGACCTGGTGTTTCATCTGTAATTTGAAGTGGCTGTTTGATGAGGAAAAAAGAAAGTGAAAACTACTACTATTCCAGAAGATATGTTAGAACTCCTCAGTCACAACTTTAGACCTAGAAAACTTACTAAATATTATTTAGCCCACCTCCTTATATTTGAGATTACTGGCCCAGAAGATGAAGTAACTCAAAGACATGAATCTCAGAGCTCAGGGCAGGGGAGCCAGTCAGGTCTTTGGTTAGTGTTCTGTCATTAGTCTTTTGTTTCTGTGACATCTCTGGTGGCTGAAAGATTTTGATGTCCAAGTATTCACATATACTCAGTTTTTTCAACTTGAGTTTCCTTTTACTTTTTTCCACTCTGCCTAAGAATCCCTCTTGCACCTTTAAAATATGTCTGTACTGGTGTATATTATGAGCATGTAAATATACACATATAAACCCACTTATATTTGAATTTCTCTGCTTTAAACAAGTGCTTTTTCTCAGTGTCAGGCTCTGGGTTTCCTGTTATTTATAACCCACTGGCCAGATCAGAATACTAGGCTGAAAAATTCCAAGGTGAAAACTACCTTTAGATCCAACTGATTACAGAAATTGGATTTGGGGAGAATTGGGTTGGATGACTATACTTATGATGAAAAAATCTTGGGAAGTTCAGCTGGCTGTAAGTTTCCATATGAACCATTAGGATAATACAGTTACTAAGAGCCAGTTACTCTTAAAATAATATTTATAGCAATATAATGTGTCTAGGTCATAAGAACTAGAAGGCCCACTGTGGTCCACATCTATCAGCCTGTGTCTAGAGCACTAGAGTATTTAATTCTGGTTGTGATATTTTTTAATAAGGGGTATTCATATTAAAGTATAGTATCAAAGGCACTTTAAAATAGGTAAGCCAGTAGAAGGCAGAAGCTATGTTCTGTGGAAGCAGTTGTAGAAACCAGTGACATTCAGCCTGCAAAAGAGATAGTGAGTTATCTGTAATAAGATATTTGCAAGGTTATAGCAGGCAAGAAGAAATAGAGAGAAGTAGGAGAATTTATAGAGAAACACTTTCTGGTTCAACACAAGAAACTTTGGAACAGGTAGAAGTGTCCAGCAATTAAACAGGCTACTTCTCAGGGCAGTGAGCCTCCTAATTTTACAAGTGTTCAAGCAGAGATTAGATAAAACGTGAGATAGTGAGCTTCTTGAGAACAGGGACAAAACTCATCCATCATCAATGTTTCTTGAATTCATATTTTGGGAGGAAATTAACTCAGCAAGTATTTCTACACCTATTAAGATGTAGGTGCTGTACTGTATTGAATGAAATCGTACTAGACGGCCTCCAAGGTCACCGTTTCCAAACTCAGGTTCAGTGAAATAAGAGCCAAATAAGAATTTTGTCAGTAAGAATGTTATTTTTACTTTGAAAATATACCTAAATATTTAACTTATGTAAACGGTGACGTAATCTGCTGTCGCTTCCCGCTCCCCCCTCCCTTTTATTTTCCAGTACGTGGAGAAGAGGAACAAGAGCCGGGAGCGTGGCACCGTGATGCGGAAGAGACTTTTTAATCCTCCAGAGGAATCTGAAAAATAGATCCTGTTTTCACGGGCTGCCTCGGCTCAGAGAAGACCCAAAGACTCTTGGTTGGCAGCCGAAAGAATCCTGTCTCATTTGGTCTCCAGGATCCTGTGAATGGGACGTGACCCGCGAAAAACTGAGCAGTGGAGAAATGCGGAAACCGGGGTGCCATGTTCGTATGGCAGAGCCGATCGCTCTCTCTCCTGTGCCAGCGCACGTGCCTTCTCACGTGATTCTTCCCTTTGCCTTAGGCTGCTTAACATTCAAGTAACTTATCTCCTTCAATAAAATAATTGGTTCTAATCGTATTTTCTCTGTTTTCTTTGACTCTCTTGGAATTAGGGTGAAATGGTACTACTGGACTTCTTGACTGTGGCAGTGTGGCAGTTCTGGGGCCTAAACACTAAGGCACAAGCCAGGGAATGCAGTGTGGGGAGATCCCAGCTGTGTTAAGTCTGTGAAAATGTTCCAACTTTATTATTTTTAGAGCTATTGTCTTAAAGGTTCAATGTTTAACACTGATAAAGTTGCATCTGGCTAGGATTTAAGACTGAGGACACTTAGCTTATCTGTTTGGTTGAAGGTGCCCATCCCCAGGGCCAGTTAACTCCTGGGCATCGACATTCCGCCAGCCTGCCTCCTCTCTGCTGGGTGCGAGGCTCTTCCCAGACTCATCTCCAGCAGCCATCCTGCTGGTGTTCCTTTTGCTGGGTGTGTCTGAGACCTGTGACAGTCTGGAAGTCAGCTTCCTGCCATGGCCACAGCGGGGGCTTGGTCTTCTTGTCAGATAAAGTGTCAGCAGACCGTGGGCTGTGAACTCCTTGTAGTGAACTATGTGTACACAGGCGGCAGGAGGCCTTGTTGGGTGTCAGTGTTTAATACGTGATTTCCCCAGCACAAGAGGTGTTCAAGAGGCTGGACGTTCATTTAGCAAGGTGGTTACACAGGATAACAGACATCGATGAAGGGGTGGAGGAAGAAGCAGAATTAATTCTGAGGTCCCTTTCAAGACTGAGATGTATGCATATTTATTCAGTCAGCCTTCCCCCTAACCCCCATCCCCCAAATGTCAGGTAGTACAAGGTACAGAAGTGAGACCTTTGCCTTTAGAACCTTGTGTAAACTGACAAGCTATTATAGTAGTGTAGTGAGTGCCATGATAAGGTAGGTGTCATAGAAAACACAGAAAGGGCATCCATGCCCAGCCTTCAGGAAGAAGGAGCCATTCCAGGAAAGCTGTGTAGCAAAGGTGACCTTTGACAAACAGAGTGAAAATGGAATACATTCCCAGGAACTTAAGGTTGTTTAGCATGACTGGAACGTGAGAACTCTTGGTGGAGGAAGACCACTAACGGCTTTGGATTTTGTTGGAATTTTATCATCAGTGCAGTGGTGACCAGTTGGGGATTTAAAAATGGTGATTATGGATTTGTGGAGGGGCCTTCATTGGAAGGACTATGTCTTTCAGTTTGTACTTTTATAATATTTTTCTGGCTATGATCTGGGGGATGGGAGATCCCACCCAGGGAAACCAGTTAGATTTTTGCCATAATGTAAGTGAGAAACAAGGGCCTGAATTGAAGAAGTGGCTTGGGGATCAAGAGGAGTAAGTAGTTTTAAGGGGACTTTGAACCTAGAGTCATCATGACTGACTAAGTGTAGGACTTAAGAGTCCAGGAGGTCTCAGGCATTTGACTTGTATTTTCATGCTGATGGTACCCTGCCCTGAGCAGGAGGGAGTACAGCAGAGGTGTGGTGGCAGGTGCTGAGTTTGTAGTACGTGTGAAGGCCTGAGTGGAGGTGGCTTTAGGCTTCTGCGTGTTCAGACCTGGAGCTCATCAGAGTTGCCTGGACCAGAACGGAATTGGGAGATGGCAGTGCAGATGGCAGCTCTTGCCCTGTGGGCCAGTGTGGAGAGTGGACTGTGAGTGCTGTTTTGTAGAGCAGAACGAAATTCTGGGGTCACTTAATTTTTTAAAAGTTGCATAAGTGGTATGTTTCATGGAACATTCAAATGATTTACAGGTTTTACAGAGTGATGTTTGGCATCCTCCTTTATACCCCCGCATTACTTGGCTCCCCAGAAGAATCTATAATTGACAGTTGGGTGGGTCTGCCCTGCATTTGCATAGACATTTCAGGACAGAAGGAGGAGCCTTGAGTACAGAGAAGGAGCAGGTGTTGAGGTGGAAGGTGCTGCACATTGCCAAGGGAGTTACAGAGGAAGGCGTTCCACTGAGTCAGAGTAAGGGCTGTGTGCCAGTTGATTTGGTTCGTCTGTCACCTGTGACCTTAGAGCAGTGTGTTGTGTGGGGAGAGGTGGGTAGAACCCCAGGTGGAGCTGGAGCATTCAAGCACATTTGAAAGGGCCTGGCTCTGAAGGGAAGGACAGCTTGCTCATCACTGTATCACCAGCACCCAGCACAGTGCCAGCTGCTTAAAAAGGCAAGAGGACATAGGACCTCTGCTCCTCCCCACCCCTATCTCCCCCCACCACCCCCAGCCTATTAGGCTTCTATCACCATTAAAAAATACATTTAAAAAAGCCACTGCCATCCTTCCCTTTAAATGATACTATATCTGGGGGTTCACATAGGCCAAATCCTGCCTTCATCTGTAGTCACGTGCCTCTCCCAGCGAGGTCACTGAAAGAGATGTGTCCATAGTGGAGAGTGCAGGGGAGAGCAGAAGGGTGCTTCATTGTTACTGGTCTCCTGCCTCCTCTGGTATTAGAGATGGAGCAGGTGGCCTAGGCTGGAGGCTGCTGGGATAGTTTCTGTACTCTAAGCTCAAGTCTGATCTCCTTGGCAGCTGGTCACATAGGCAGACAGGAGGCTGAAAACAAGACTGATGGTAGAGTTAGAGCCAGAGAGCGATTTGGCTGAGCTGCTGTCATTCACAGAAGAAACTAGTTCCTTGTGTACCCCTCTGACCCCAGAGCCAGAGGAGGCTGCCGCATCCCTGCTGGAATGGCCTTTGTTTTGCAAATGTTACTGTTCTTTTTGTAAACAAAACACTTCGGATTTACAGAAAAGTACAGAGACTGAACACCCATGTACCACTATCTAGCTTTATCAAATTTAATACTCTCTGTATTTGTTTCAGGGTTGGGGTTTTTTCCAGTTTTTTTTTTTTTTTAAGAGATAATACATTACAAATGTGGGTGAAGCTGCCTAGGTGAGCATCTCACCTTGATCGCATTCCTTTTCTTCCTTTGTCAGAGAGAACTACTATGACTTTGCTATGTTCATTCCCACGTATGACTTTATACTTCTCATTGATAGTTAAGTATCCACAAACTATAGTATTTTGCATGTCTAAACATTTTAATTTTAAGTTGTCATGATGTATGTGGCCTTCTGTAACTTGCTTTTTTCACAAAGCATGCTGATAGATGAAGTCTATTCATTTTAATGACTGTATAATACTCCATTGTATGACTGTACCACAGTTATGCATTTTCCTGAATGATCATTTACATACCGACTTTTTGCTGCTGTAAACAGTGCTTTAATTGGTATTCTTGCATGTCTTCTTGTGCCATCTGTGAGAGTCTCTTGGGTATAAACCTGGGATTTTGATTGTTGAGCTGTAGGGTATGCATCCTCAACTTTACAAGAAGTTTCTAAGTTACACCTCAGATGGCTACAGACATATAATTAATACATCCTAATGACATTAAGTTTTTCTATCTATGAATATAGTATTTCAATTTACTCGAGTGTTTTCTGTTTTTAAATAAATTTTTTATTTTAAAATAACAGTCTTATGCATCTTTTGCTAGATTTGTTCCTAAGTGGTACTTCAAAAATGACACTTTATTTTACTATTAGTAGTAAATAGGAATGCACTTGACTTCTTTATGTTGATCTTATATCTAGAAAGCTTGCTGAATTTTCTCATTAATTCTGATAGTTTATAGATTATCTTAGATATTTCCATGTAAACCATCCTGTCACTTGTGAATGCTAACAGTATTGCTTCTTTCCAATGCTCATACTTGTTTTTATTTTTAATTGCACTCAGGGCATCTGGTACCCTGTTTATAGCAACATCAGACTTCTCTTGATACTGACACTAAATACTAACATTTCACTGGTAACATGTTTGCAGTAGGTTTTTGGGAGACACCTGTCCATTGTTAAGGTCTTTCTGTGGTAGATACTGTGGATGGATTTGTTCCACCTCAGTTCCACGTGCCTCCGCAAACTACCAAAATGGGAAAACTAAACATTGCATTTTCTCAGACTCCTTTAGAGTAAGGCATTCAGATAGGAATTAGTATCCATTCACCAGTAACACTTGAGTTTGAAGTTGTCTGAAGCCAGGGGAGAGGCAGGACGTGAGGGGTCCATTTTGCTGGTTGGATCCTAGCACACAGGGAGCAGTCATGGGGCCAGCAGCTGTTTTCTTGACCAGGCAGCTTCCTAACTGTGTCAGCAACATATATCCAGCTCTGCAGTGTGGCTTTGGGAATCGTTCCTGAGTTTCTTCATCGCCTCCCAGCCCCACCAATAGTTAAGTAGGTTATTTAATACCTTCTAGTAAATACTTTTCTGTCATTACATATGACATTCTTTCCCCTTTAATGTACTTTATCATATAAGTTACAAGTGTGTATTTAATGCTCACCACTCATATTAATCTCTCTGTGGTCATTTTGGTTGTCTGAAGCTTGCCCTCCCCAGCAGATCCCTCAGGAAGGTCTCATGGGGACTATATCCCCTGGGTTTTTGCATGACGATAACAATTTGTACCCTTACAGTTTCTGAACTTGTAGGAGTCTTGATTCAGATCATTTTTCTAACTTTGCAGTGTGAAGTTTTTTATTACTTTTACTGAGTATTTAAAAAAAATAGAGCAACTTGTTTTCTGAGATTCCTTGGCTTTGTTTTCGTCTTCTGTTTTCATCTGGGCCTCCACTTTCCCTTGCCTCTGTAGTCCTGCCTGGCTCACCCTTTATTCTGCCTACTGCATTTCCTCCCCAGGGTGAGATCTTGTCCTGGGTGGGAACCCTGTAGGAGGGGTTTTTAGAGTTCACAGAGTCTGATCTGCCCCAGCCCTTTTCATGCCTTCCATGGACCCCTCTTACTCACCCACTACTAAAGTGAGCAGAACCCCTCCCAGTGTTAGCTGCACCCCCTCAGATTGGCCTGCCAGGCTTTGCCATGACTATCTGCTGGCTCTTTTGGGTTCTCTAGCACTTAGGTGCTTAAGGTGCCCCATCACTTCTCTGTCCTTTTCATGTAGTAGATGCTTACAGCTCTTGTGGCTCTCAGTGATTTGTCCTCACTTGTACTTTGTGGCTTACCTTTTTATCTAGTTTCATCCTAAACGTTGTCCACGGGCTTTTTAGTTAGTTTGCTTGTTTCTTTTGGTTTTCTTATCTAGTTTCTCTGTTTTTATGTGGGGATTTGGAAAGATCCAAAAAATTGCTTCCACAGCCACAACCATCTTTCCAGAATTTCCCACCATTACCCACCATACATGTATGACTTAACAGAGGCTAGAATTAATCAGTGTCTTCACTCTCCTCCTGAGAAGAATGCACTTTAACTCCTTACACCTTATTGTTATTTTGTGTTCAGACAAGTCTCTGATTTTTATCCCTTAGAGTAGTGATCGTTTTGTTTTAAGTTCAGTATGTTATGTTTGCCATAGGTTGTCATCATTCCATCTGATATCCCACTCCTAGGTTTAATTACTTTGTTTCTGAAAAACATAATTTAGAAGTTCTTTTAGTCAAGGTCTACTACTAGTAAACTCCTTTGGGGTTTGTCTAAGAATTTAATTTTGTCCTCACCTTGTATGATATTTTGGCTGGTTATAGAATTCTAGGTTATCTTTTTCTCTCATCATTTTAAAGAAATTTTCTTATTGCCTTTTGGCATATTGTTGAGTAGTCAGTCTTTAAGTTGCTTCTTCGAGGCAACTCTTTTATCTTTTCTTTGTTGCTTTTAAGATCTCTTTGTCTTCATTCAGTCCTCTTCAATTTCATTATAGTTTGTCTTGATGTGGATTTTTAAAATCTTGCTTGGGATTTTGTCTTTCTGAATATGCAGATTCATGCCTTTCTTTGAAAATTCTCAGCTACCATTTTTGTTTCTTCCATTCTCACTATTGTCTGCTTTTAGTAGAGCCCCTGTTGTACATATATTGGGCCTTCTTATTCTCTTTTCTGTATCTCTTAAGCTTTTTCAAATTTTCTATCACTTTGCCTCTCTGTGTTGCCTTCTTGGTAGTATTCTCAAATCTATTTTCCAGTTTATTAATTATCTCTTGTGCTTTGTCTCTTCTGCTATTTAAACAATCCATCGAGTTTTGTATTTCAGTGACTATAATTTTTCCTTTCCAGAAGTTATATTTGGTACCTTTTCAAAATTTACCCATTCTATTTTCATAAAGATGTTTCTTATATTTTCAGTTATTTTATGTTTTATTATTACATTGTTTCTTTTTAATAATTTTTGTCCAGTAGTTCTACTATTTGGAGTTTTTGGTATCAAATGCTTCTGTTTGTTTGTTTGCTGTCTCTTCCTCATGGTTGATTGTTTCCTTGTGTGTTTTTAATTTCTTTATTAGTGTGTCTTTAGCAGGGTTTATTTAATTGGACTTTGTTCAGTGTGACTTGAGGATATATCTCTACTGAGAGATCCTGTATTTGCCTCTACTAGGCACCCTGGGGGTATTACTGACTCAAAGCTACATTTTATGCTAATTTTGCTGGTTAGGAATTCCTGGACCACGTGAGTAATGAAAATTGCTTAAGTTAAAATGAGGGAAGACTCAAGGTTATGAATTCTAGGTGAAATTTTTTTTTAGCTCAGAGCCCAAGATGAGTCAGGTTTTATTCATTCCTGTCTCCCTGTGCTAGTGAGTGGATGTTTTCTAGTTACCTTTTCTTAGGGTAACTTTTGGTGGTCCTGGCACTAAGTAGTATTCTTAGTTCCTGTATTACTCCTCATAGAGATCCAATGTCTTCCATCTTTTTTCAGTATGTGAATAAAAACCTGAATTTCTAGGTTACTGGTTCTGGTCCAGGATACACAGCATCTGCTGATGCTCTTACCTTTCTGGTAAAAAAATTCTGAGGGTTTTTTTTTTTCCTTGTGAGCTCAACTATACCTTAAGAAATTAATTTGAAATATATTCTCCAGTATTTTAAAATAGCTTTTTAGTAAGAAGGTTTTTAGATGATCTAATCAGCCATATTACCAGAAACATGTCCCATGCATAAAATTTTAACTTGCTCACTATGAATGGTTGTATTTTCAGCAGGTAGAGGACTAACTCCTCATTCCTAGAGGGTGAGTGGAAAGTGAAAAGGGTTGGAAGGGTGGGGGAGGTGGGAAGGGCATAGCAAAGAGGAGTTGTAAGGGACTGTTCTCTCCCTTGGTGCCTTCATCTACATTTGGACTCTCGCTACTTAACTGGTCTGTGGATCAGCAGTTTCAGCATCACCTGGGAGCTCTGTTAGAAATGCAGAGTCTCAGGCCCCATTCTAGACCTCCTGACTGAGAACCTGCATTTTAACAAAACCCCCCAAGTGATTTGTATGCACATAAAAATTTGACTTAGACTATTTCTGATGTAACTACCTTCCATAAAGTGACTACTACTTTAAGGTTAGAAACCTTCCTCCAGTCTTGTTGACTATTTCTCTGGCTTTGTCCGTTTTCTCCAGTTAATTTTTAAGCATTTTTTAAGCACTTCCCTGAAACGGCTTTTGTACTGAGGTTTTGAGAGCATTCCTATTGGTGATATATTTTATCGAGGATGTGTTAATATGACATATTGTCACCTTGACTATCACAGCAAAATCTTACTTAACTCCCGAGCAAAGCCATTATCAAATTGTCAGGGTATTTGCTTTCTGCTTAACTCTGCAGGGTAGAGAACTGAGAAAGTGGAGCATTCTGTGTAGAGAGCTTTAGACCTGGCTCTTTTCTCTCTAGAGTGTTTGCTCTGAGCATGGAGGACCCGTATTTCCCAATATCCCAACGGCGTACAAGGGTTCCCTTTTCTCCACAGTCTCCTCAACACTTATTATCTCCTATCTTTTTGATGATAGTCATTCTAACAGGCATGAAGTGATACCTTATTGTGGTTTTTTTTTTTTGATTTTGCATTTCTTTGATGATTACTGACGTTGAGCATCTTTTTATGTACCTGTTGGCCATCTGTATGTCTTCTTTGGAAAAATGTCTATTCAGTTCCCTCGCCCATTTTTAAATTGGTTGTTTTTTAGCTCTTGAGTTGTAGGAGTTTCTTACATATTTTGAATATTAACCTCTAATTAGATATATGGTTTGCAAATATTTTTTCCCATTCTGATTGCCTTTTCATTTTGTTGATTGATTCTTTTGCTGCTCAGAGATTTTTAGTTCAATGTAGTCCCACTTGTTTATTTTTGCTTTTGTTGCTTGTTCTTTAGTGCCATATATAAAAAAAATTGTTGCTGAGACCAGTGTGAGGACCTTTTTCTTTATTATATTATTCTTTTTCATTTCTAGGAGGTTTACAGTTTCAGGTTTTATGTTTAAGGTTTTAATTCATTTGAGTTCATTTTTATGAGTGATGTAAGATTAAAAGAGTTAAGAAACATAAGAACCAAATGTGAAGTATGAATCTTGTTTGGAGTCTAATGGGACATTTTGGAGGGTAGTTGGAGAAATTTGGGTACGAATCGGTTTCAGATGATGTTCGGAGATCACTGTAATTTTGTCGAGTGTGACAGGGGCATGTGATTATGTTTAAAAAGGTGTCCTTGTCAGTTGAAGATGCATTATGGAAGTATTCAAAGGGGAGTGATAGATGTGTGGGATTTACTTTAAAATACTAGCAAACAAAGTGAGTGTAGGGGGATTATATGAAACAAGACTGTCTCATGGCATTGTAGTACTTTTTCTGTTCATCAGTCATGACGATGTCCTGAGCTCCAGAGTAAAGGAGGGAAAAGGAGACCATGCAGTTACAAATGGCTCTCATGTACTATGGGTTTGGACCTAAGGCAGCAGCCCTGGGAGCCCAGGGGGACTTACCCACTCTTTCCTTTCCAGAGGTCTCAGTTTAGCTACTAGTTGCCCCAGAGTGATGTAGACCTGGGACAACTATTCTAATTCAAAGGGATACCTGCCTTTGTTTTCAGCTTGGGATTTCTGAGACCTGGTGGTGGCTAGGAAGGAAGGAAGGAAGAAAGGAAGGAAGGAAGGAAGAAAGGAAGGAAGGAAGGAAGGAAGGAAGGAAGGAAGGAAGGAAGGAAGGAAGAAAATGGACCCTCCAATTACAGACCCTCAGGGAAGGGTCACCTTGAGAGCCATGACTCTGAACATATCTCACTGATTCATAAATTTTGGTCAGGGCCTGCTTTTGTGATACAATTCCAGAGAAAAACATTTCAAAATTAAAATTTTGTAGAGTTTCAAGTCCTGAAAAAAAAAAAAAAAGATTGGCCTTGAGTCTATAATTGTTGAAACTGAATGATAGATTCATAAGGGTTTATTATACTTTTCTCTCTTCTTTACAGAATGCTCGAAAATTTCCATAATAAAAAAAAATTTTTTTAAGAGTCAGAGTCAAGAAGCAATTTCATCTAAGAATATAACTTGTCATAAATATGTACTTTTCTGACAAAAAGACTCAATACTGTTGGTTCTTATTTTCCTAAATGCTCAAGATTTATTTTGAATTTCTTTTGCCTCTGAAGGTTTCCAGATTTTTCTGCTAAAGACAAAGAGCAGCCTTTCGAAAAAGACAAATGTTGATCATGGAAATGCTAGGAGTGGGATAGGAATATGTTCAAAATATGATGTATATGTGCTGCATAAAAACCTACTTATAACTATTTTGAAGGCTTTTTTTCTCCCCAGGGCCTTACTTTCCAGGACAAATTCCCATAAATCCAAAATGTCTATTTCAGACTTTGCTGAGAGTCAGAAGAGTGCCATGGTCAGAAGTTTGAAATCAGATAAATGTATATTTAAATCCCAGCTCTGTCACCTATGATCTGTGATGATGGAGGGCAAATTTACTTAAACTCTCTGAACCTCAGTTTCCTCAACTGTGAAATGGGACTATTTGTAGTACCTACTTCACAGAGCTGTGGTGAGGATTAAACGATCACATTCCACACATGGTGAGGTTTAAATGATCAGATTCTTGAAATACTGTGAGTGTCCATAGAATCCAAGCTTGTATGTGTGTGTTAGAAAGCTAGAAGCTTAAGAACATGGCCACATGGAGACAGATTCTTACCTGCCTTTAAACCCCATCTCAATTGCAATACGTAACTTCTTGTGTTAGCGTAAGGAATTCATTCCTCTGAAGTGAGTTTGTAGAAAATTCCTGTTTCTGGAGTTGACAACTCAGAAGTGCAGTTCCATGTATTTGTCTCATTTCCCTTTGGACTTGATTGTCTTCTTAACTTCCCCCTGGGAAAGAGAGTGAGATGTGAAAACCAGACTTAAGGGCCATTTGATTTCATTGATTGAGGAAGGCACTGCTAGATATCAGTACCTGAGCTACAGATGAGCAAGGAAGGACCAGTCTGTGTCCTCAGGGAAGCCTGGAGCATGTCTCTGTGTTTTCAGTGAAGAAGGAAGAAGAGGTGGTGGTGTCAAAGGCAAATTTCAGGGTCAGAATTTTTGATTGGAGTCTTGGCTTCCTTGCATGTGTTTGGCAAATCATCTTTCCTTATGTCTTTGAACCCCAATTTTCTGTTATAAAATGGAATTCTCTGCTTCACCAGTTGTGTGGATCAAAGGAGACTGTGGCTTTGCCTTTGAACTATACAGGGCCATGTATTCACTGATATTTCCTAAAGAGAGTGTGTTAGACATCCCTTGGCATCCCAGCAGGCATCAGAACAAGCAGGGAGCGGCCCCTGAATGCTCTGTAGACTGTCTTGGAGCTTGAGTTGGGTCTAGGGAGGGTCTGAAGGAAGTCTGGCCCCCATTGTCTTGTTCTTGGCCTCCCTGTGCTGCTCCTGGGCCCAGACAAGGAAGCTTTCCAGGATGTGGTCCTTGGCTTGTATGGCAGCCTCCCTCAGAACACACAGGAAATACCCACTCATCAAGGAGAAGGCATGGGAGTCACAGCCTCTGGTGTCACTCTGCACCTTCATACAGGTCTTTATGGGATCTCCAGGGCATGCTGGCCAGTTTCCAAGGTGTTGGGAACATAGCATGAACAAACAGACTTGGAGTTTGTAAGTTCACTGAGAAGTCCACTGGGCCTGCCATGTGTCTGGTCCAGCACTGTCCAGCACTGTCCAGCAGAACATCCTGTAGTGATGGAAATGTCTATGTATCTGTGCTGTACGACTCAGTAGCCACTGGCCACCTATGAGCACAGGACTTTTGAAATGTGGCTTGTGTAACTGAGAGACTGAACTTAACATTTTATTTACTTTTAATTAATTTGAATTTAGACAGCCACATGTGGCTAGTGGCTAACGAATTGGACAGTATTGTGCAGTGCTGGAAACATTTTGAGAAAGTCAGAAGGACACCTGAGCAGGCCAAAGGCTAGACCTCCCTTCTTAAGAACGAGCTGTGAAACTCAGAAGACCTGGTTCAGCTCTGCCTTTCACTATGTGTGGATTTGTCAGGGCACTTGGCCTGTCTGTTTCGTTTCCTGATCTGTAGAACAGGATCAGAGAGAGGATTGGGTTACATTCTTCCCAGTGTTAAATTCTTGACTCTCTTATGGTTTGCCTTTTATTTGCATAGTATATGAGTGTAACAAAATGCCATGGACATAGTGGCTTACTTTTAGAGGCCAGAATTCCAAAATCGGTTGCACTGGGCCCAAATCATGGTGTCGGCAGGACTGTATTCCTGCTGGAAGCTCCCCTGGAGGTTTCTTGGCTGGTGGCTCCATCACTCCAGTCTCTGCCTCTGTGGCCACAGGTCCATCTCTTCTGTGTTTCATCTCCCTCTGCCTCCTTATTAGGACACTTCTGATGGCATTTAGGGCTCACCAGTTAATCCAGCATAATCTCCCTATCTCAAGATCTTTAATTTAATCACATCTGCAATAACCCCTTTTCCATATAAGGTAACATTTATGGGCTCCAGGGATTAGGACTCAATATCTTTGGGGACCATTACTCACCCCACTATGCATAGTAATATTTATTGATGATGGGTTTGCTTCACATCAAATACTGTGGCCGTGTAACTGGATGTGTGAATGTTGCTGCCTGCCCGTGTGCTCTCCTGGGGAGAATTTTCTTAGCTTTCTGAATGGGGACTTGACTTTGATACAAACAAAACAAAACAAAACAAAAAAACACTTCCCTGCTCCTACCTTGATTTATTTATACTAGAGCATCTTCACTAAAAGATTGATTAACCCATGAATGTGCCCCAATTCATATACTGCCAATACTGGATATTCCCTGTATCACCAGCCATCTCCAGAAGTGCTGTGTGTGTGGAAGGGGGCTTTGACTGGGATTGGAGTCCAGGAATCCCAAACTGTATTGCCTGGGAGTGAGAGGAGAGAGCATTTGTTGAGTCAGCTGGGTAAGTGATGTTTCTCTAGTGGCTGGCTCATAAATTTGAAAATATAAAGGTTTGGCCCTGACACAGCCCAAGAACAGCTTGTAACTGATTTGGAACGTCGTGTTTTACTGTTACTTAATCAAATCTGAGAGCAGTGGTTGGGGAAGTGGGTTTTGTAAATATTGCTCTGAAGCTTTCACATTTCAACAGAAAACAGATGCTAAGTATTTTCATTATTATCGATGTTCAAAGTTATTGGAATAAAACACAAATCTATTCCTTGGAAGAGAAAAATGCCAGCAATGGCCTAGGGTGGGGGAAAGGTGGAGGGTAGGGGCATAAAAATAAATTTGCAAACTTTGCATGAAGAATAAGTTGGCTGGAAGACCTTCATTTTTGCAAATGAGGCCTGAAAGGGAAATATCATCATAGAGATATAGAAACACAATTATCATTTAATGTGAGTCACAGCATTGTGTTGTTCAACAAGGAACAAAATGACTTAGAGGCAGAATAAAATTACTTCATTTGTGTCTCTTAAGAACACCACCTTCTGTGGGTCTGCTCAAGTACTAGGGTTAAAGAAATGGCCAAGTGTCTGTTCTGTCCCCCAAGGCGATGAGTGACTTTGTTACTGGCCCTTCATCTGCGGTTGCTTTTCAAATAATAACGGTAATGATGAGGATGATGTGTTACTTAAGTGCCAGGCCCTGCACTTTACTTGCATTATCTCATTTAATTCTCACATTGCCCTATAAGGTAAGTATCATTATCCCCCCATTTCATAGATGAGGAAAGTAAGGCTTGGAGAAGTTTGGCAGCTCACAGCTACAGGGTGTCACAGCTGAGGTTTGAGCCCAGTACCCTCTGATCTACAGCCCAGCTCTTAGTCACTTGCTCTTTCCTCTGATTAGATGCACTTGGGAATGCCCTTCACTTTCTCATGAAAGCCCATGTAACAAATCTGGCAACCCTGCCCTGCAATGTTCATTTGTGGTCACTGCCATGGTGAGGGGTTCAGGGGAAGGGTTACTGTGTGTGAGGTTTTGGCTGCTTTGTTAAGTCTGAGCATTTATGGTTTTTTTTTTTTTTTTTTTTTCCCTCTGACTGTATCTCTTCACTCCCGCCCCCCTCACATTTCTAAATGGGAGAGGAGACACGATACAAGAGCTTCTCAGGGACAGAGAACAAAATCTTTTCCCCACATCTAAAGAAAATCCTATTTATTTCCCGACAGGGAGGATAGATTTCCTACAGATTCCTATCTGTTTCCGACTGATGAATTAATACCCTGGTTTTCAAAGGGTGCTCATAAGTGGGCACTTGAATTCTGTGGGCAGGTGCCTTAGAATATACTGCATTCACACATGCCTTCTTTCACTTAACAGGCATTTACAGTGCTCCCACTATGTGCCAGTCCCAGGCCAGGTGTTGGGGACACACTTGTGAACATGACAGGCCTTGGTCTCAGCCTCCCAGAGTCCACAGAGCTTTCAGTGAGTGCACTGTGGGCATTTTAGGCCAGACAGTTCCTCACTCTGTGAGTCTGTCCAGCATCTCTGGCCCTGACCCACTAAATTCCCAAGCAGAGAGCCGGCTGAAAGTGCCACCACACATTTCCACGTGCCTCCAGAGGGCGCTGCTGCCCCTGGTTGAGAACCACTGCAGGGACGAAGGATTTGGAACAGACAGAAAAGGTTTGGATGCAGTCCCCACCGTCTTGGGTGTGGTGCACACTTGCTTTTTTTCTAGGAACTTGGCCCATGCTTAGGACAGTAGAAGGAGGAATTTAAAAAGCAGAGGGAAAACCAGACACCTTTATCAGCCTCCTGTGCTAAGCAGTTGGTCTGTTAGATGCTGCCTGCTGAGACGGGGCCAGGAAGTCTGCCTTCCTCCTCTTCCTCCATCCCCCTCTCTATGTTCTCCCACCCACTTCCCTATGCCCCAGCTCCGTCAAAGGGTCAACCAGATGGACCAAACAACTGAGCCTGAGCCAGAGGCAGAGGGAGACCCTGGCCAGGGGCGTAGTGAGGGGCTTGAGGGGCTAGGTGACACAGGGCACCTTAGGGGAAGGAAAGGGGAGGAGGACTAATCTGCAACTTGAGGGCAAAGGTAAAGGCATCTTTTCCCCATCCTCTAGATCCCGTGTGCATGATGATTCCACTCGCAGCAAGATTTCCCCAGGAACCAGACTGTACCCTTGTTCCCTCCTTATTGTTAAAAACGTAGCAAATGGTTTACACAGAGAAGAATGAGGCTGGGACCTTGCCCTCAAAAAACTCAGCATCTGACCCATCTCTCCTTCATGAAACTTACCAAGTGCTGAGTGTTGTCTGGAGTCTGGGAGTGAAAGAAGTAAATACAATCTTTGCCTCCGTGGTGTTCGGAGACCAGCAATAGCGACAGACCATTCAAAGAAGATTTACAAGACCAACCAATTTCAAAGTTGGACTCGGCCTATGTTGGCAAGAGTGTGGAGGGGCAGAATCCCCATGCACAGCTGGTGGAGACCGAGGTTAGTCCAGCCTCTGCTGAGAACATGAGAGCTAAAGATGATGACTCAGAGATAACACTCCTATTCCTGTGTCCAAAAGAAACTCTCCTAGGAATACAGAGACTCAGGTGCTGAGAATGTTCACAGCAGCTTTCTCTGTAGTAGTTAAAGACAAAAAAAGCATCATCCTAAATGTTGAACAGAAGAATGAATGAATACATTCATATATGGGAAGGTGTCTATGAAAATGTGTGAACTGAAACTTCACCTACGCCCGTGGCTCTCATGAATCTGTTCATGAACAATAAAAACAAATTGCAGAATAGTCTGCACTGTGTGATCCCATTTATATTAAGTTTAAGAATACACAATAGAATGCAGCATATTGCCTAGGCATACAAGCATATATAGTAAAACAGAATGAAATACATGGGAATGATAAGCCCTAAATTTAAACTGGCAGGTAACTTTAAGGAGGAAGAAAGGAGGTAATTATGCAGGGATTTTCAGCCATGGCTGTGTTTTATATTTTAAGGTGGGTTTTGTTTCACTATCATTTATATTCAGTGCCTACCCATCACCTGCTTCTCTCTGTCCTTCCTGACAGAATCTCTATTTTGTTTAGGTATCTGTGCCCCCTTTATGTATCCCATAGGCGCGTTGGCGAAGCTGACCCACCCTAAGTTTCGGGTGCATGCATTCATTCATTAAGGACCCATCATTCTAAGCAGCAGTTGGTTCAGAGAAGGGCATATGGTCTAATTTCAGCCAATTAAACCTGGCAAGTTTTATTGACCTCTTCTTGGAAGCATCTTCTCTAAGGAGAAAGCTACAGGAAGCTCCTCTGTGCTGTCTCCCACTCTCTGACTCTTTTCCTGGACCCAAAAGAGGAAGCTTATATCCCTGCTTGCCATGGCAGCCCTCCTCCAACAGTGAGGGGAACAGCCTGAAAAAGTAAGCAACACTGTAAATGGCAGAGAGGAGAAACGATTAAGTCTGTCGACTGTATCTCCCTGGCTCTCTTGCCCTTCCAGGATGTAAGCCAGTTAACTGTTGTTGAAGTTTAAGCTGCTTTGCTCTGGTCTCTCCATTCATTGTCTTGCAGCTGAAAGCACTCTACCTGTACCACGTACGTTGCTATGGAAGCACACAGCAATTGTTTCCTAATCAGAAAAGTTAAGTGTTTCTTAATTTACTCAATTTTAAGCTTTTCTCCTATATGTACTATAAACATTTGTAGTACTAGCAAGGGTTAGCCATTGAGGGAACCATGAACAAGAAGGAAACCAAATATGAATGGAAAAGATCTTGAAGAGTCCACTGTGGTTGTCTTTTTCTGAAAACACGTGTATTACTTTCCTACGTCTGCTGTAACAAATTACTGCAAGCTAGGTGTCTTAAAACAGCAAAATGTATTTTCTCACAGATCCAGGGGCCAGAAACCTGAAATAAAAATGTTGGCAGGGCTGCGCTCCCTCTAAAGGCACTGGGGAGGATTCTGTTCCTTGACCCTTCCAGCATCTGGTGGCTGTTGGCATCATTCCAGTCTCTACCTCCACTCTCACGTAGTCTCTTTCTTATCTCTGTGTCTCTCCTCTTCTCTTCCTTATAAGGACACTTGTCATTGGATTTAGAGTCACCTGGACATTCAGGATGGTCCCATCTCAAGATCTTTAACTTAATTACATCTGCAAAAGACCAATTTCCCAGTTAAGGTCACATTCACAGGTTTTGGGAGTTAGGACGTAACACTTTTTTTTTTTTCGGTGCCATTATTCAACCCACTACAACAGAGTTGCTCTTTGTTGTGATTTTACAGTGTAAACAGATAACACAGTTCTATTTTCAAACTAAAAAGTGGTTCCTAATGCATAAAAATAGGAATAAGTAAATAGGTCAGTATTTACTGGTGCTCCAGTGAAGGCATTAAGTCTTCTCTCATCCATGTTGGATAACTGCTCAAGTTCATGTCTGAGAGTTTCTTAAAAATTTTAACAGAGGAAATGAAGTTGTGTGATGTAAATGTTGGACAGCGTGTTCTTGACAGTGTAAGTGCCTGGCTCCTGGGGAGACAGATGGTGTTCAGCCTCAGACACATCCTAGGACAAATGTGGACAAAGAGGCCCAACACCAAATACAGGTTAGCCAGAAAGGAAGAGTATGAATAAAATTATCAGAGAGCAGATGGGTGTGAGAAAGGAAAAACTAGTCACGTTTTGAGACCATTTGATCTCCTCCGAGAGGTGGTAAGTAGATCCCAGAAAGACAGCTGTGGCTGTTGGAAAGGAAAGAAAGGACATTGGACTTGGAATCAGATAGACCTAATTCGTGTTTCTGACATATTTCCACATGATCTTGGGGAAGTACTGTGCTCTCCCTGGATCTGTTTTATCTCCCCTAAATCTTAGGAAAATTGCACTTCCTGACACAAGTTCATTTTATAAAAAATGAGGATGATAACGCATACTTCTCAGGGTTGTTATGAGGATAAACTGATGTGTCCTCTGTGAGAGAAACTTGCCCGTGGTGGGGGCTCAGGACGTGTCTGTTGAATGAGAATCTGAGCTAGAAATGTCTTTGATGAGTGACAGGCGGGGAACACCTACAGCGTAGGCTTGTTATCATAGTTCTTCAGATTCATCAATTTCTACCAGATGTCAACTAGAAATACAAAGGCCAAGATAAACACATGGGGTTTCGGTTTCTAGCTATGATGGAGTATGGATTTAACCCTCCTACCACGAACAACTATAAACCTGACAAAATACATGGGGCAAATTTTTTTGGGTATATATTTATTTTTACAGAAGCATAGTCAGTTTACAGTGTCAGTTTCTGGTGTACATCATAATGCTTCAGTCATATATGAACATATATATATTCATTTTTATATTCTTTTTCACCATAAGTTACTACAAGGTATTAAATATAGTTCCCTCTGCTATACAGCATGAACTTGTGTATCTGTTTTGTAAGTATTAGTTAGTATCTGCAGATCTTGAACTCCCAATTTATCCCTTTCCACTCCCTTCGCCCCTGGTAACCATAGTTTGTTTTCTGTCTGTTGAGTCTATTTCTGTTTTGTAAATAAGTTTGTCTTTTTTTTTTTTAGATTTCACATATAAGTGATATCATATAGTATATTTCCTTTTCTGGTTTATTTCCCTTAGAATGATAATCTCTAGGTCCACCCATGTTGCTACAAATGGTATTATTTTATTCTTTTTTATGGCTAAGTAGTATTCCATTGTATAAACATACCACAACTTCTTTATCCAGTCATCTGCTGATGGACATTTAGCTTGTTTCCATGTTTTGGCTATTGTAAATAGTGCTGCTATGAACATTGGGGTTATGTATCTTTTTGAATTAAGGTTCTCTCTGGATATATGACGTGGGGCAACTGTTGTCAGACAGTGGACAAGTATAGCAAGACTGTGGTCCCTAGAATGGGAAACTCAAGTGTTGAGTCCCATAATTGTCCAGCACCCTGCCTTGGGACAGTATTCTAACTGTGGCATAAAGAACTGGAATTTGAGCAAAGCACGATGGTCCTACTGACTGAAGGAGGCAGAGATCAGAGTTCAGGGCAAATGAAGAAGCTGGAATTCCTGGGGCAGGATGTCAGAGAGGAGGGCACTGTACAGGGAGCTGTGTGTGGAGGTCCCCTCTGAGTCTGTGACTGAGAGACACGTGCAAAGAAGACCACCTGAGGCTCACCAGAGAGTGGCAGCCACAGGGTTGAAAGAAGAATATAGGTACTAGAGGATGAGCAGTGCTGGGGCTCGTTGGAATTTTGCTCCTGTCAGAGTGGAGAGATGTCATTAATGGCTTGTTAATACCCTGGCATCCAGCTGAGATGCTAGAAAGGTCACAACTTAGGAGTACAACCTGTCTTAGAGCGGGGTTTTTCAACCTTGGTATTATTGACATTTTGTACAAGAGAGTAATTTGTTGTAGGGGACTGTCCTGTGCATTGTAGGAAACTTAGTGCATCTCTGGCCTCCACCCACTAGATGCCAGTAGTGCTCCACCACCTTGTGACAACCAAAAATGTCTCCAGACGTTGCCAAGTGTCCCTGAGGGACAGAATCACCCTAATTGAGAACACTGCCCTAGGGAAATACCTCACTTGTACCTTCCCTAACAAAACCCAAAATAATGTCATGACAAGATCTGCAGCTGAGGCAGAGTTTAGAAGTTGAGTCCTACCAAGTTGGAGGGACTGGGCTTTCCACAGATCCACAGTAACATCATAAAGCCAAATCTGTACTAGTTCAAGATGTTTTGCCAGTAACTGAACAGAGAAATCAATACCTTTCAGGAGATGATAACAAAATACACATATATACATATACATATACATATACATATACATATACATATACATATACATATACATATACATGCACCCTACTATGTATTAATCACAATGTCCAATTTTTAATCAGGAAACACTAGACATACAAGAAAACAGAAAAAAAAATGTGATCTCTAGTCAAACAAACACACAAGCAAACAAACAAAAACAGGCCATAAAAATTAAACCCAAGATAGCCCAGATATTAGACTTAGAAAATGAAAGTTTTAAAGCAGCTATTATAAATATATTCAGAAAATTAGAGGGGTAAACAGATAATCTTGGCAAGGAAATATAGACCATAAAAAAGAACAAATGGAAATTCTAAAAGTGAAAGTAAAAACGGAAATAAAACATACCTGAATGTATTTAGCAGCAGATTTCAGATAGCAGAAGACAGGATCAGGAAACTCGAAGGTAGATGAGAAATAATGATTCAGGTCTGAAGATCAGAGAGTGAAGAGATTTTTAAAACTGAACTGAGCCTCAGAGACTTGTGGGAAAATATCAGATAATCTTATCTATGTGTAATTAGGGTCCCAGAAGGAGAAGGAGGCTGAGAGAATTCACCTCCAGGGGACCTGTATTACAAGAAATGCTAAAGCTTATTATTCAGGCATAAAGGAAATGATACTGAAATATATAAACCAATCTAGGGACCATGTCATATTAAAGCAACGATAACAGCAAAAATTGTGCAGTCAAAGCAAAAAAAAAAAAAAAAAAAAAAAAAAAAAAATACAGTCCCCCACTAATACTTAAGGGAATTCATATCACAATCCACAGCAACACTACCTTCAATCCTTTAGATGATTTTTAAAATATGTCCGCAAATTCTTTGATACTCACCCCCTTTAAAATTGGAAGCCAATTCCTTTCCCCTTGAGTGTGGGCTGGACTTAGTGATTTACTTCTAATGAATAGATTATGGTGGGAGTAATGGTGAGTGATTTCCAAGATTGGGTCATAAAAGGGCTTTGCAGCTTCCTCTTTATTCTGTCTCCTGGATTGCTCACTCTGGGGAAGCCAGCTGCCATGTTATGAAGACACTCAGGCAGTCCCCCAGGGAGCCCTTGTGAGTAACTGAGGCCTCCTGCCCACAGCCACATGAGTGAGCCATCTTGAAAGAGGGTCTTCCAGTCCATCCAGCTTTCAGATGACTTCAGCCTTGTTTGATATCTATTAAGATACCTATTAAGTATCAGTCTTAGATTTTTAATACTCATGAGAGGCCTTGAGCCAGAATAGACCAGCTAAGCCTCTCCCAAATTCCTGACCCATAGAAACAGTGAGATGATAAATCTTTATTGTCTTGAGCTGCCAAATTTTGGAATAATTAATTATGCAGCAATAGATAACAAATTCAGTCCCTTTCCTTGGTGGATCTCAGTTACCACCTCTCTCCCACTATACAACAGCACCAAAATCTCTCATCCTGTTTCTTATTTTCCACTCTTCTCAAAATTTTAACCAATACTCTTAACTGTTCAGGCCTAATTCTCCCATTCATCTCTCTCCTTTGTTTGCTTGATTTTGCTTTTGTTCTGTTTAGCCTTTTTCCATTACAAATTCTCACCCCCATTTCTCTGGTTCTTCTCCCACTGATGAGCCATATTTCCCCAATAAGACCCAAGAGTGGATGAGAGTGCAGAGAAGGGGCAGAAGGAGGAAATGCTGACAAAGTAAGACCAGCTTTCTCCTTCAGTAGGAGAAGAAGGGGAAAAGCTATGAACACACATGTATCAATCATTTTTGTCCCTATTGGTATTTATAACCAAAATTTGTTGCTTGCTATATGTCAGTTATAGTGCTAATAGGAGCTTTAGATATGTGTGTTTAATCCTACAAACACATCTCAATGAGGGAGATGCTATTATTATCCTGTTTTTCAAGACGAAAATCAAGGCACAGAGAAATCAAATTATTTGTCCACAGTCACAGATCTGTCAAGGGCCAGGGCCAAGGTTTAAAGGTCTCTATAACTCAGAAGCCTATGGCTGAAGTTCCTGTGCATATTGCATCAAATTGGGCTCACACTGGTTTAAACTCACATTTAACTCTTACACAGCCACAGGGCTGACTAGTGCTAGCTAATACATCTTTAAGCCCATGTTGCCTCATCTCCCTTCTTGGACCAGAAAGAAATCCAGGATCTCTAACTCCTATAGAATAGGTGGCCTTTCTCTTTCTTCAGCCTTAGATGGAATCTGAGGGGAAAATTCCTGGAACGTCTAGGTTTTGGTGGTGAAATCTAATTTGTACACACACGGAACCCAAGGAAAAATATGATGCTGATCACCACCTTTCCATCTGCCTGTCATCACGGTCGGCAGCAGGACCATTTGTCCCACAGGACTGAAATCATACACCCCCGGTGCATCATCTGATGTCCAAACCTTCCTCAACATGGAAGAGCAGTTGCTTCTTCTCCTGCCCATGCTGTTTTCGGTGTCAACAAGGGTATATGTCTTTTTTAAATGCTTATTTTTATAATTAAGAAAGCACAACATCGCAACAGAAAACAGAAGGGGAAATTACTCATAACCCAGTACCTTGAGACAATGATTATTCTTATGACACACTCATCAGGCATCCCTCGGGCCATTGTGTTCTGGCCTTCTGTGAGGTGCCTGTTTGGGCTCCAGATGTCGAAAGCTTAGCTCTCAGGAATTTCTGTTTCTGCTACTGAAATCTGGCCTGTCTGTGACTAAGGCTCTGTCTTTGCTCAAGTCAAATGCCTGGGAGCTTTGCATCTCTTCCCATCAGCCTTGCTGGAGGGCTCCGTGTGATGAAAGGTAGTTTTGTCGTATATTCTATTGTTCCAGCACATGCTTGTTTCTTGGTGTAACTGATTGCATTATTGTTTGCAACCATCTTCTTCCTCCCTATGACGGTTAGGGTTATACATCCACACCCTTTGCCACATAACTTCCAGGAGTGAATCTAGAGAGTGGAAAATATTTCTTCCAGGAATAATTCCAGTAGGTAGGAGGTATTATCATCATGGCTAGTGGCATGTGAGAGGCCATGACCTATACCATGTCCAAGCAGAAGCTTTCAATGGTCTTGCATAGTTTGGGTTGGCCTCTCGCCTTCCCCCTGGTCTGCAATCAGATCATCACATCCCAAATGCTGGCTGCTCCTTCAGCCTGGGTCCTGGAGTGAGAAGACATGGAGCAGAGCTGAGCAGAGTTGCAGCTGAGCTACGAACCTGAGTGCAAGAAATATACCTTGCTGTTGTTAAGGCATTGAGATTTTTGGAGTAGTTTGTTACAGCAGAATACTGACTAATACATTGGTTCTCTAGGTAAGCGAGGAGGAGTCTATCTTCTGGGGCAAACCTTCCTCATTGGAGGTATCTAAACTGCTTCCAGCTCCCTCCCCAAATGGAGGCATAACATCACTCTGCTTCACTGGTAGGATTCAGATTTTGGCACGCACTTTGATCATGTTGAAGGAGAGCAATGTAACAAGGCAATTGAATCGGAGCCCTGACTCCTGAGTTCGGCTCTGCCACTCACCTCTGTGTGACCCTGGGCAATTTGCTTAACTACTTTGTTCCTTATTTTTCTCCTTTTGATAAAAAGTATAGCACTTACCTTAGAGTTTAAAGAAAAATTTTTTAAATTGAAGTATAGTTGATTTACAATGTTGTGTTAGTTTCAGGTATTTGGGATATTGATTCAGTTATACACACACACAAACATATACATATACTTTTTTTTAAAGATTCTTTTCCATTATAGGTTATTACAAGATATTGAACATAGTTCCCTGTGCTAGACAGTAGGTCCTTGTTGGTTGTCTATTTTATATATAGTAGTGTGTATATGTAATCCCAAACTCCTAATTTATCCTCCCCTTTGGTAACCATAAGTTTGTTTTCCATGTCTGTGAGTCTACTTCTGTTTTGTAAATAAGTTCATTTGTGTCATTTTTTAAGATCCCACACATAAGTGATATTATATGATATTTATCTTCTTACCTTAGAGTTCTGATGTGAAGAGTAAGCGCAGAGAAAGGTAGCAACGGAGTTTACAGTCATTGCGCTTCCGCCACTGGCTGACTCCATCTGTTCAGGCTATTAGGAGAGAAGTTCACAGAATGCAAGGGGCAACTTTCCAAACTGGGACTGGAGGACCAGAGCTGCTGGTCTGGTGGCCCATCTCTCATCTCTTCTGGTTTCTGATTGACTTTATTCTGTCCTCTTGAAGATTAGTTTTCTCCAAGACCTGAGAGGCAAAGGGCCTTTCCGCGCTGTCCCCGTTTACACAATCCAGGCAAGAACTGATGGTCCTGACATGGGTCATGTTTTCATCCCTCAGTCAAACTCTCTGTCCGGAGGGTAGCCAGACAGCCATGCCTGGGCTCACATACCTGTGGCCAGCGGTGGAGGCAGGGTCCACTGCTCCAGACCTGAGGAAGGGGGATCCAGACAGTAGCACCATCACCATAGTTACCACAAAGACCAGCACGTGATTACCATCTCTTGGATGTGGTTTGTGGTTGTTGTCAGCAGACTGAAAACACATGGTCTTGGAAGTCAGGCAGCTGTGTGACCCTGAGGAAATTTTTAAACCTCTATAAACCTTGATTTCCTCATATAAAAATGACGATAATTATTTCTGTCTCCGTGGTTTGTTGTGATTAACTAAGATAATGTACGAAAGTGCCTGGAACACATGCTCAGCCAGCACTGGTTATTATTCCCTGGGTTCTGTTCTGCTTGCACCTGGGGCTGCCTGGGATAATGCTCTCCCTCCTTTCCTGATGTCCCCGTTTCTTACTTGGCAGTGAGTAACACAGCTCTCACGTGGAGGCAAGCGCCCCCATCAGCTGCTCACTGCCTTCTCTCCCTGGAGGCAAGCCACATGGGAAAGCTGATTCTCAGAGAGCAGTGTCCTGAGAAGGAGACTGGAATATACAAAAGAATTTGGGTGGTTTTCAGAAGAATTTCTCCACTAGGATGCCTGAAACACTTTCGCTTGCTCCATTAGCAGTTCAATTCTTTGCTTCCTTGACGTCATGAACCCTTTGAGACTGATTGAAGCTATGGATGCTCTTCTCTGAAAGATACACAATTGCACATATAATTTCAGGAGATTCACAAAACTCCAGGAAGCCCAGCCATGGGACCCCAGGTTCAGAGCCCCTGCACTAGACAGGGAATCTTGCTAAGGAAACTCTGATACCTGTTAACCTGGATGGTGCTTGGATGGGCACTGCCACCTCTTCCTCCGTGTCCCTCTTTTGTCCAGGCACCCATGTCTGACCAACCCTCCTCCTCATGGACCCCTTCTAGGTCAGGTAACCTAGGAGTCTAGGCATTATGTATGCCTTCAATAATTCTTTGTTCAGTTAGGTTGCATTCAAGTATTGCAGCCTCAGGGCCATTCTATCTCTTCAAGTTGATTCCCTACTTCTACTTTGATGCATGACCTGTGGATTTCAAAGGTTTTCTCTCAAGGAGTATTCTTATTTCAATGTCTTTTAATGATATCAAGATTCTTTTACTTGAAAAAGAAGGAAAATTCACATTCAAAATGGCTCAGGCAACCAGAGGGAATGGCTTACCCAAGTGAAAAAATTGAGTCATGTCTGCTTCAGGCACAGCTGCATCTAAGGGCTCAGATGTCATCATGAGAACTTGTTCTCATTTCATGTACTAACTCTGTCTTTCTTTGTTTGGGCTCCATTCCCAGACAGTGTTTACCTTGTAGTGGCAGAATGGCTGCCAGCAGGTTCAAGCTTACATCTTATTCATTCTCAGAAATGTAAAGAAACCCATTTCAAACCAGCTTTTTATGATCTCCCTGGGAAAAAAAGCAAACCTAAGGCGGTCTGTCTCCTTTCCCCACCTCTAGCCATAATGTACTCATTCAGTCATCCTCCTGTCTGAGGTGGTGTGATGGTCAGAGGGGACAGATTGACATGTGACTTGTAGGGTAAATGCAAGATAGTAAAATCTGTGCGATAGTAAGATTGGGGAATAGGTATAATGGGAATTCAGAAGAAGGAATGATAAATTCTGCCTGTGAGACTCAGAGAAGGCTTCCCTGAATAGCGGGTGTTTGAGGCTCATTGTAAAGCACAAGGAAGAGTTTTCTAGGTAGAGAGGAGCATGAAAGGCATTCTAAGCAGAGGGAAATAGCACATGCAAAGGCTTGCAGGCTCAACAAAGCAAAGAATGTCCAGGAATCTGTGATGAATTTCATACAGCTAGAGAAGAGAGCTTGGGTAGGTGTGTTGAGAGGTGAGAAGACACAGGACAGAGAGACAAGAGATACGAGACCTTGTTTGTCATGGTAAGGAGTCTAGGCTTTATTGAGGAACAGGGGGCAGAGAACTGAAGAATTTTAAGCCCATCACGTAACCAGATGGAAGATTTCAGAAAGATCACCCTGACTATAACGTGGAAGTTGGGCTCGAGGAGAGAGGCCTGGAGGCAGGAGGCATCTTCCTGGAGAAGCTATTGCCATCGGCCAGCAGAACTGAGGTCCATGAAAGAGGTATGGGTTTACAAGCTCTTTAGGAGGCAGACTTGATGGACCTGATGGATGGGGTCTGAAAAAGGAAGGGCCTAGGATAATTCCCAGGTTTCCCCCACTGGGTGAACAGTGGGGACCTGCTCTGAGACAGGGAACATGGAGAGGGGCAGGTATAGGGGTGAGGGGAGGACGAGGAGTTCAGTCCTGAGCATATCAGCGCCTTTGGGACACCAGGTTGTCCAGGTGTCAGCTGGGTTCCTGAGTCTGGAGCTCTGGAAAGAGGTGGGCCTGGAGGGACAGATAGGAGGCTGGTGGGCTGGAAGTGGTCCTGACGATGGAAGCAGTGATGACCTAGATAGGGCGCCACCACTGGAAAGAAAAAAGCCCCACCACTGTTACTGTTATTGTTATTATTGGTGTGATTATTTCCTTCTGCCTTTGCACGTTCCCTTCATGATTCCAAGTCCTGAGGGAGGGAGAATCCAGCTGGCCAGTGGGGTCATGGGCCCACTCCTTGGCTTGAGGAGAGTAGGAGACTTCGGTCTTCAGTCACCCAAAATGGCACAGTGCAGACTAGGTCATTTCCTCAGAAGAAATCAAGATGATATTAAACCATAAAAAGGGGACGTGGACCCTACATGTGACCCCAAAATGACAAATGTCCTCTCACTGCTCCACTGTTTATTTCAAGTTTCAGTTTTCCCCCTGGTGGTTGCTGGTGAGAGGATAAGAGGAATTTCACCTAAAGCTCTGGCACCCTCCACCTGCATCATACCGATTGCTTTTTTTTCTTTTTAATACCAATAATCCAAAACATAGTTCTGTAGGTCGTGGGCATGGGGGCCAAACTATTTCACACAAAGTATTTTAGGAAGGAGGCATTTTCCCACGCACTTGGTTACTTCATGTCTCAGGGCTTAGGTAACGCTGATGGCATAAATGATTCCTGACCAGGTGTGGAATAAAGCCCAGTCGCCCAGCGCTGGAGCCAGCAGCCCCTGCCCTCTCAGAGGCAGCCTCCTCTCAAATAAACGAACGTTTATATTAAGCACCTACCAAGTGCCAGGAGCACAGAGCATGTGCCGGCTGCCACTCCGGGCACTTCCACACATGTTTTTATTTAATCCTCACCCTGACACTGAGATGTAGATGGCATTTTCTCCATGTTAAAAACAAGAAAGATGGGACTCCAAAGTCAAGTGACTTGCCCAAGGATGCGGGGTGGAAAGTGGTAGAGCTGAGCTGACAGCCAGAGCCTGTCAGTCTGTAAGTCCCCGACTGGCTGGACCCACGTGGGCGTCCCTGCGTTCTGGAGGGTCTTGGAAGGGACATCAGCCCGAGAGGTGAGGGTCCCAGAGCACAAGGGTGTAGTCTTGTCCCGGGAGAAGGTAGCCTGCTCTCTGGCTGGAGATCTCACGAGGGGACTCCGGCTGGTTCCCCTGACCTCTCCAAGAAGGCCGGCCCTGGGGTCTGCGAAGGGATTCCCCCTTTTCTGGGGAAGCGGAGTGGAAGAAACTGACATCTCTGTGCTTCGAAGGAGGAGGCAGTGGCGGGTGGCAGGCATCCCGCTTGGCTTCCTCTGAGTCTGTGTGTCTCATCGAGGCACCGGGCTGTCTCAACAGTAGCTTTGGCTGCAAACACCTCGGCCCAAGAAAAGTAGGTCAGCGTGCGGCCAGGCGGCACTTCCTGCTTGTCCCCGGCGCCCTCGCACCGCGCTCTCCCTTCCTTTCCCGACTTCTCTGCACTCTCCGCTCTTCCTCCCTCTGCGTTGCTGCCTGGTCTCCTCTCCCTGCCGTTCCCCGTCTCTCAACCCTCCCTCCTGCCCTCTCCTCTTTCTGCCCCTTCCCCCTCCCTTCTCGCCCCTGTTCTCTCTCTCCCCACCGGACATCCTCTCCTTCCTCTCTCCTTTAACACTTCTGGTATCAGTACTTAATAATACCACCCACCTATTGTCTTTTCAAACAGATAAGGTGCTTGTTTTAAAGAGATCAAAGATGCAGAGAAGTTCACACGTGAAAAAAGGCCAAATCTCACCACTCGGAAATAACCCTGGTGAACACTGCTCCAGATAGATTTTGATGTATATATGCACATTTTTATGTATTGCGTGTGTATAGAATAGAGGATAGATATAAATATTTTATTAAAATACAATACTAATTTTATTAAAAAGTATTCACTTTAATAATTAACTTTTGAGTTCAATACACGAAAAGAAATTATAGTGAAATGGAAAGAATTGTTGAATTTTAAATAAATGTGTTTTAACCACAAGAGATATAATAAAATATTCCTTTAAGAAGGGAGGGAGGGGGAAAGAAAGAGAGAGAGGGAAAGAGAGAAAAAAGGAATGTAAATTAAGCAGTTGGAGATTTGTAAAAGCTAAATGTTTTAGTTTTTAGCTAGTATAATTAATCCTTGCCAAGAAAGATGAGAGCATTAACATTTATGCATTTCGTCCTATCCCTTCTTTTGTTTCCCGATTTTTAAAAGTTATACTATGATTATTTTTAATTTTCCAAGCTTATAACATTCACATTCAGTTGTATAAATATATATATTTATATATGCAATCATATAAATATATTTCCCTTAGTAACCATAGTAAAACATGTTTACTGTTGGTTCTCTTTTTAAATAGATTCAACGCTCATCACCAGCCCTTTTTCCATGTCTTTTGCATTCCTGAATTATTTATTTAAGGTCATTTCTCAGTTGTCTGGATTTCATTTTGAAGTCATGGTTTTAAGAATGGCTCATGGGTCCTGTATTGTCTGAACAACATCATGGGCTAGGTATAACCTTCTCAAGATAGGCTATCTTTCATTTAGCTCTTTGTAGACATTGTTCCATTGTCTTCTGGCCTTGAGTGCTGCTGTGGTATTTTTTGAGGATAGCTGGAATTTTCTTCCTTCCTTGTACATAATTTATTTTTGTTTTTGGGTGTTGGAACAATTCTTTCTGATTCTATGTAATCCCAGTTTAACTGGGATATATTAGCTGTTAAGCATTCCGGATAAAATTTCCCTGTGATGGATTGTGCTCTTAGAGCTGAAAAGTCATTCCTTTCTTTATCTCAGGAAAATTATTTGTACTGTGTGGTCTTTCTTAAATCTTTGTTGGATTATCAATTTAAGAATCAAATATCCATATGTTGGATAATTTTTGTCTTCTACCTCTATCAGTGTTTCTCTAACAGTTTTAAGATGTTTGTCATTTTCATTGTAATACAAGCCTTTTATTTTAGTAATTCAATTTTCAGCACAAGATCTATTCCTTCCCTGCTGTCCTGAATTATTTATTAGTTCCATAATATCGTTGTTTTGGTCCTCAATTTGTTTCCTTAGCTCTTTGGTCTCCATTTAGAACATGTCATTCTGCTGTGTTATTTTCTTGTTTGGAGCCCTTGTTTTACTGAGATTCATGTTCTTATTTGTTGCTGTATAGTATGAAGTAGTTGTACAGGATTTCCTTCCCTTTCTGGAGTCATACTTCCTCCTTGGTTGAGTTCTTTGTTTTATATTTGCATCTCCCTCTTTCATCCCTCTCCCTCCTTCTCTTCCTCCCTTCCTTCTTTTCTTCTTTCCTTCCTTCCCTTCATTTCTTTTTTGCAAGTAAGTCTGTATAGTTTCTATGACATTTTTTTTTGCATTTTGCTTATGTTTGGGCAGCTCTGACCCGACATTCTGTTTGTGATTATATAGCGTGGGTGACTTCTTGACTCTCTCCCTGCTGTATCTGAAACCAGATTGTTTCCTCTCCAAGCTGTATTTTGAGGGCTAGGTATTTTGTGTTGCATCCACTTATCTGTGGCCTGGGGGAATGATGGAGGGAGAGAGATCAGCAGGGCAAAAATTCTCTCTGTTAGAATTGCCTGGACTCTATTCTCTAGTCTAAATTATGCCAAACATCCTGGATCGAGGCTCACTCCACTCAGCTTGGGAGGTGCACAACCATTTCCCTGGGGGTTGGGGTTATCCTTGTGTTTTGTTTTCTAATTCAGCATATAGGTTTGGAGCCTTGCTTTCTCTCCCTTCACTTTTCTCTGTTGTTTCCTGCCCTCTCCGTATTTCTTCCCAGCAACTCTTTCCCCTATTTCTATATCAGAAGAGAAAAAGCTAACAATTGGGGGATTAAGTAAAACTTCCCTGGATTTTGTTGATTTATAGGTAGAATTTCTGGGCAATGAGGGTGGCTTGTGAGCCATGCACTTTTTGCTTTGCTCCAGAATTTTTTGTTTCTTTCCTTACTTGATCTTTCATTGGTTTACCCTTTTGGTTTTCTTTGAATAATTCTTCTTTTTGGTTTTTTGCTGGTTTAAATATTTTGCTCATTGTGTTAGATGTCAGGACTAGGAAATTTTGAGATGCAGTTTCGATCACGATCTTAACCTCTTAATCTGGAATTTCTGAAATTGTGCTCTGTTGATGACACCCAGTTATCCACAGGCCCACCACTGTGATTAGGAAAATCCTCCCTGGCCCTTGTCCATATTCATCAATTCAATTGTTTATTCACTCATTCATTCAACATTTGTGTTCAAGACACTGTAATTATACTAGTCCTTCACCGTTGCTTCCAGACTGCACATACTTCATGGCCCTGTATCAGATTTAACCAGACAGTGTTAACTGAATAGAGAGTATTGTCTCATCATGTAAGAACTACCCAAAACATGGAAAATCAAAGAAACTTTTTTTCATTTGTTAAAAGATAGCTTGAGGAATAAATTAAGTGCTAAAGACAGTCTCTTCTGGCAAAGTTCACTTTAGAACCAGCTTCTAGACACATACACACACGCAAGGACCCTGAAGTTGTTTAAAATCTTATGTCATCAGCCCTGCTATTTACTAGTTTTCCAACTTCCTATTGAACCATTCCCTTTAAATTTTTGCTGTTTCCTAATAATTGCAACATTTTGTTTATATGGTAAATTATACTTTAGAAAGTGGTTTCCCTTATTTTTTCTTTTCTTTCTCTCTATCTCTCTTTTTTTAATTTTACTCTCATTATTTATCTCAACTTACAAATGAAAGAACCAAGGCTTGGAAGGTGTGATTTTTCTACACAGCTGGTAAGGGAGAAGAAGCATAAGAGAAATGAAATTCAACACAGTCCTGATACTTGTTTTTCAAACATTATTGTCTCCTGCTGTTTGAAATATATGGGATGTTTTTGTTTACAGGGAATAAAATTTAGTTCTTGCTTATGGTGAGAAATCACTGTACATACAATTTTGTATCTTATTTTTTACAAGACTATACGTTATTAGCATTTTAAAATTCCCCTCAGCATCTCCAGATGTCATTTTTAGTGATATGTCATAATTTATAATGCAGTTCTCCAATGTGGGACATTTAGTTTCCAGTTGTTATTTCCCTGTAAGAGCTGAGAAAGTAATAAACGTATTTGTGACATATAGCTTTTTGCTTTTGTTGAATTATTTCTTTAGGATAAGTTTCTAGGAATGAAATTACCGGGAATGTTTTATAATAGTGCTTTCCAAAGAGGTCATTTTAATTTATAATGGCACCCGTAAGGAATGAGGTTCTAGTTTTACTCTAACTTGGCCCGAATTACATATTGTTTATATTGTGAAATTTTGCCAAATTGGGCAGGTTTTAAATGATATGTCAAGGTTGCTTTAGCCTGCTTTAAAATTTAATAGCATGGATTTTTTCCCATATGCTTTTTTACCATTTGTATTGGCCCATGTAAATTAGCTATTTTTATCTGTTACCTGTCTGTCTATTAGGTCTTGGAGTGTCCATAAAAATCTGAATTACATCAGGGTTTGACATATTGAATCTAAATATTTTCCTCTGTCTGCTTTTTAAAAAATACTTAACATTTTAAAAAATTGATGTGCAATTTACATATTGTGAAAATCTACCCTTTTTAGGGGTTTGACAAATGCATGTAGTCTAGTCACCACCAGTACAATCAGTAATGGAATTTTGGACCCTCATGGACCTTTGTAGTGAACCCCTCCCCCCAGTCCCAGACCCTGGCGACCACTCATCTGTTTTCCTGCCTCATTTTGCCTTTTCTGGAATTCAGAAAATAAGTGGAAACATGCGTTGTGTAGCCTTTCGAGATGGGCTGCTTCCCCTTAGCATTCCACGCTGGCCCTCCGCCGTGTTCCGGGACTTCTTGTTGCTGAGTCGTGTTCCATCACATGCCTACAGCACAGTTAGTGTGTCTCCCTTTCTGCTTTAACCCTTCTGATTTTAGTTCTGTGACATAGCTCTTTCTACAATTTTTGACTTTTAAATATTTAAGTCTATCAGCTGGTCTTTTCCTCTGTAATCACTCCCGTTGAGAAGGTTTTACTTAAGCACTTCCCTTTTGTGAATAAGAGAACTCGAAGAAGCATAATCCATATGTCCATCCATCCTCCTTTCATAGAGTGGCTGACCTTTGTCAGCACCTCATCTTCCCCCACTACAGGCTGAATTCTGGGCATCTCGGATAAAGACGCACAATCCTGAGAGCTCTCTTGCTGGGAGCTCTCAATTTTAATGGAATTTTAATAGTGGCAGAAGTGAAAATGCTAAAAATTAAACATGTTTCCCTGGAGGCAAGGGTGACCGGCTGGCACAGCAGGGATGCAGCAACGCTGAGAAGGATGAAGGAGTGAGGGGGCATCTCACCTGGTTGGGGTGCCTTGGCATAGTGATATCAAACATTACTTTAAATTCAAGGAAGTGGCTTGTTTGTACATTAGTTGAATACTCAAGGAATCAAACATTCTCCTTGGCAACTTCTCAAAGCAACTGATAGATTATTTCCAATTCCTTGTCCAGGTCATTATTAGGATTGAGTTTGCAGAGAGAGATGTGGGAGAAGTAAAATGCTCATGGGACTTGATTTACATCGGGACTCTTGTACCCCATGGGAAAGGGGGTGTGTGACAAAGAATCTGTTGGTCATGGCCAGAGATGCATGAGACTGTCTTTGTTTCCTTCGGCAGATGCCTTGTTGAATAGGAGCAGCCTCCTTGAGTCCCAGGATTAATGCTGTTGCCACCACTAGACTGTAACCTCCGTAAGGGCCTGGGCTGTGTCTGTTCTTGTTACTCTCATATCCTCAGAAAATAGGGCTTAATAAATATTTTATTAAATGGATGGATGGATGAACACATGAAGTAATGAACTGAAAACTTTTTGGGCCATTTCCTAAAGCTACAAAGGCATGTGTCACATAGATCTATTCAGGAAGCTGACCATGTCCCCCTCGTGGTGCAGTGAGAAATGAGGTGGGAAAGCAGACCTTGATATGGGGGCAAAGGAGCCACCTGAAAAGCCTCTGGCTGTAGCAACCAAGATGCTGAAGGTCTGGGTGAAAAGTGAACCCAAATCCGTGCTGTGGGGGTTCAGAGATGCCCAGATTCTCCGTGAGGAGTTATGGAGGGTCTGCCTGTGGTTCACGTTGACAGTCAAGGCTAGAAAGGTAGGGCTCAGCCTGATGCGGGAACTCTCTCTCTCAGATGAGGGAGTCAGGGAGATTCAAAGGATCAGACATAGTACAGTTCCTTGGCACAGGAAGGTGCTACTACTGGGCTGTTATTTGAGAAAAACACTGTGAAATCATCTGAGCCTGTTTCCTGAGTCCTGACAGCCTCTTTTCATGTCCGCAGTCTTTCTTTCTTCCTTGTAGGATGCCTTGTAGCCATCACGGGGAGCTGAGTCGTCAGCCAGCTGGGGAATGGAAGGTGTCCTCTTTCTCCGTACTTTCTTTACTGCCCCTCCTCAAATCCAGGCATACCACGGGCCACAGGTGTTCCACATTCTCTTAGGATAAAGGTCCTGCGTGATCTCACCTTTGTGAGTCATTCCAGCTCTAAGGCCTGGCTTCCCCTTCCTTACAATCTAGGCTCCAGCCATATAATCCTCTTTCACTTCCTTTAATGTGTGGGCCACTCTGCACTTCCCCTCCAACTCACCCCCTCCACCTGCACCATTCCCCCTGCTGGCTAATTCCTACCCATCTCTGAAGTCTAGTTAGACATCTCTCCTTGACCCTTCAACCTAGCAGGGTCAGGGGCCTTCCCATGTGTCCCTATTGTGCCGTCTATTTTTGCCACCATGACAGGTACCAGGCTGTATCATAATTGCCTGTTCATTGTTGTAGCTTCATTGCTTAGTACAGAGCCTGGCAGATAGTAGGTGCTTAATAAATGTTTGTACAGCAATTGAATGAACAAAAATGAGATTGGCTTGGCACCAAATGAAAATATTAAGACCTGATAGGTTACCAGGATGTGTTAGTGAGAAATTATAACTTTCTAGGTAATGACAGTGGTTATTTTTAATCCACCCACCCCCCATTTTATGTCCCTTCTCCTCCTTTGTCTTTTGGCTTATGTATTTTCTAAAATCTCCACAATCACCACGTATTTATTTTGTGATCATATAAGAAAAAAATGACTCATTCATTTCATTGCCACAAAGAATGAATTTTGCATGTGAGTTTTGAATTTTACGTCCCCGGGAAGAGACGGTGAACTCTGCATGCTGCTCCTTGAAGGCCAGCAGCAGCCCTCTAGGCTGGTCGTATTTTTCTCAGTTAGCTACATTTCAGCATTTCAAGGATTTTCAGCCAATTAAGATGGATGTACTCGGATGACATGACAAAAAAAAAGTCTTTAAAATGCTACAAGTAGGCAAAATAGCAAGCGACATTTAAAAGGAAGCAAAAACACTCTGAAGGGACAAAAAGCTACATATCATGGAAAAAGGAATTACTTGTGACAAATGCTGTGCTACAAATATGAAATTAAGGTGGACGTGTCCTTGGACAAATACGCTGACAAAACTCAAGAGTGAAACCAGGGAAACGACTCCCGCTGTGTGCGCGGTGCCTGGCCACCTAGGTGACCCTGTTGTTGTTTGTTCCACGTGGCCCTTAACCCTGAGGCCCCGCCCATCCCACTTGTGGGTAGGCGGCTCCTGCTGGCAGGAAAATATCCCTCCCCAAGTCAGTCACGGGGTGTGTGTGTGTGTGTGTGTGTGTGTGTGTGTGTGTGTGTGTGTGTGTGGAGGGGGGTCCTCAGGAAAGTTTTATGTCAGCACGGGGGAAAAATCATCCTGTTTTATTTCAGGGTCTTGTTCTTTGGGTTAGACTTCAAGGAACTTGAAATGTCTAGCAAAGTGCTTCTGCCTCCAGCCAGTCCGCACTCTCCACAGCCCTCCGTTCTGGTTAACTGATGCTGCATAGTACATTCTCCACAACTTAGTGGTGTCAAACACATTTTTTGACTTGATGGATTCTGTGTGGAAGGACTTCAAACAGGTCACAGTGGGGACAGCTCGTCTCTGTTCCCCAGGGTTGAGGGCCTCAGCCGGGGTGGCTTCCCAAGGCTGGAGGCTCGAGTCCTCTGACTGTGTCTTGACTCATCTCTCTGGTGGCTGATGTTGGCTCTTGGCTGGGGACCTCAGTTCCCCTCCACGTGGTTCTGTCCACCTGAACTTTCTACCTGGGCTCTTCTGATCTGCTTTGCAGCCTGACGCCTAGGTTCCGCAGAGCAGGCGTCCAAAAGAGTCAAGCCAGGCAGGAGCTGAATCCTTTGGACGAGCTGTCTTTGAGAGTCACATAGCACTCCCTGCGCTGGAGAGAGCAGTCCCAGCCCCTACACTGACTCAGGGGTGGAAACTTGGCCCTCACCTCTCATTGGGGGCGTGTCCAAGTCACACCGGAAGAGCATGTGGGATTGAGGTCTTGTTGCGGTCATTTAGGAATTCCTCTGCTTAAAGACCTTCAGGAGGATTCCAGTACGATTCCATACTCCGTGTCAGAGAGCCTGGCCCCCTCCCTTGCCCACTGAGGAGCACTTCTGGCCCTCTTTCTGGTTCTCTAACACATTCGGGTCTTCACACAGGCTCTCCCTTGCCTGGTTGCGTCATTGCGAGGCTGGCCACTCCTCCTCAAGTCTCCGATTAAGTGTTACCCCTTCAAATAGGTCTTCCCTGAGCACCCTACATCAGCTCTGATGTTTCCAACACCACACTGGCTTCATTTCCTTCACTGGCCTATCCCACTTGGGAATTATGTACTGATTCTTTGTCAAGTATAAGATCTATGACTCTTTTATTCAAAATATATCCCATTGCCTAACACAGTGCCTGGCACAAGGTATTCACCCAACAGAGGTTTGTTAAATGAACACATAGCTGCTGCAAGCTGCCTACTTCTGGGAGGCTGGCTGAGAGCTGGATTCTAGGGCTGGCCTGGGCCCCAGGTATCACATTCCCAACAGGTCGCTGTGTCTCATTCCCCTTTGCTCTCCACTAGTATTTGCAAACCTCAGTTACAAGCTTCATCCTTGACTTCTCTGCAAAGGGGCATTAAAGGAGTGCTGTGGTCCCACACGAAGACGGGGAGAGCGTTACAGTGGGAAGCAACGCCCCCTAGCGGTCAGCATGGCAGTGGCAGATCCCAAAAGGGAGATCTGTTGAGCAAGTTTAGAAATCCAGCTGCCCCTTCCCACGTGGAGATACACTGAGCTTCGTTTCCAGTTTCACCCTTGGGGAATTAGGGTTTTATTGGTCTTGGTGGAAGTGGCTTTTGACTCCCGTTGGCAATAAAAGGGAAGACCCCGTCACACAAATGTGTCATGTGTGGTATGTTGCAATTATTAAAAAAGTGTCCTTTAGGTAGCTGCCACTAGGTGAGCTAACACAGCAGCTGTGAATTACCTTTGGTTTATAACTTCCATTAATAAAAACCCACATAATTATGCCCTGACCCGATGGCTAATCCTCTTCCCTTCAGGTCCTCAGCACTGGCCCAGTGGCCTCTTCACTAATCTTCAAACCCCGGCAGAATGCCCCCATCTCAGGGCCTTTGTGCTACTGTTCTCTCTGCCCCATATATTCTTGCTCCAGGGCTTTTCACAACTCACCTCCTCATCTCCTTCAAGTCTTTGCCCAAAGAGCATTTTCTCCAGGAGGTCTTCCCTGACCATCCTCTTGAAAATTACAACCTCCCCGCCAAAGCAGGCACCAGCCCCTGTCCAAAAACTTAGCTCCTTTTAATATAATTATATTATAATAATTATAATATAATTACTGTATTACTAATTTTATATTATATTATATATTATATCATATAGTATGTATTAGTATATATAATATCATATAATAGTTATTTTATTTTTCACTAATTGTCTGACTATTCCTACCAGACTTTAAGTTCTAGAAGGGCAGAAATTTTTGTTTACTTTCTTTGTTGCTGTATCCCAGCTCCTAGCACAGTGCCTAGAACATAGTATGTGCTCAAAAAACACTTGCTAAATGACTGGATAAACAACTCTGTTAATAACCAATCCTGTATTCTGGGCATTTATTAAATAGCTTTGATAATCAACACCAGCAGCCTAGGAGATATTTCTTTTTGTCTCTTTTTTACAGAAGAAGAAACTGAGGCTCAGGGAGGTCAAGTAATTTACCCGGGGGTCCACAGCTACTACCTGGCTGAATTTGGAATAGAACTCAAGTGTGTCGGACTCCAAGATCGATGTCCTGTTCAGCCCTGCATTCTCCCCTATTGATGCAGCCACCTCAAAAGGACCCTGCCCCACTCCTTGGCTCTGCGAGTTCAGGCAGGATCAAAGAGGAGCAGACACACAATTCCAGGGTTGGAACTACATTCTGGGAAGAAAGCATCAGGGAGGTGGGCTTTCTAGCCCAAGGGAGCCTGTGCAAGATTTGCATGAGGCACCAATGTGTTGTTTTCCATGTCATCTCACAGAGGCTGCAAACCAGAAGACGTGGACATGAATTTCAGGGTGATTCTGTCTGTAGCCACCTGGCCTGCAGGAACTGGGAAGAAAAATCCCCCTAGATTACACATCGATCAAATTTGCTGAAGAAACTGTTTCTGAAATAGTGAAATTCAAGGAATTCCACATCTGATTGATAATCATGATTATAAATGATTATAGGGTATATGATGATAAATACGGGAGTCTTTTTTAATATAACTTTTTTTTTTTAAACACAAGACATTTTAAACTAGGTGCCTGCTGTATGACTGCCTAATCCCTCTCAGGAGGGATTCAGAAGAAGGGGCCAAAGGATTACAGCGTAATGCCATGAGGTTCACTCTAGTATCCTGGAAATACACTGGCCTGAGAGATCTGAGTTCTGAAATGGGGCTCTTCGGACACCCTGAGCCTGAGCAAGGGAGTGTGATGATATAGATTGGTGGTTCTCAAAGTGTGGTCCCTGGATCAGCTACATCAGTATCACCTGGAACTTGTTAGAAATGCAAATCCTAACCCCTCTCTTCCCAGTGCTGCTCTGGGGTTTGGCAACCTGTGTTTTAACAAGCCTTCTGGGTTGTTCTGAAGTTTGAGAACCACTAGTACATGTATTAGTGCAAAGGTAGGGCTTTGGTGACCCTCTGATTCCTTCAATAATATTTTCCCCCCATGGCTGTGCTGTAGGATCTGGAGTCAGATCTGGGTTTGAGTGCAAGTTGGAGTGCAAGGTAGGTAATTTCTCTAAGCCTCAGTTTCCTTATCTGTAAAATGGGGATAAAGAATACTTGCTCTATAGTTTATTATATAAAATTTAAATTAAATGAGACAATGTGAATGAAGTACCTTTGCATCCTGCTTCCCTCCTCCCTTAGTATGGACTTTTTTTTTTTTTTTTTTTTTTTGATTATGAGCAACAGTAGCTTAAAGAAAAAGAAAAACTTGATGAGTTCAAGGAATTCCTTGAAGACTTGTCCATACCTGCTGCCTCCAGTTTCTCTCATCCCACTCATTTTTGAACCCACCCTCATCAGGTTTACATATCTCTGCTCACTGAAACTGCCCTTCTCCATGTTTGCAGTGACCTCCTTGAGGCTAAATCCATGAGTTCTTTCTCCGCCCTTATCTGATGTGTCCAATCAGTAGTGTTGGATTCGGTTAATCCCCTTGTCCTTAACATGCCTCTGGGACAATGTCCTCCCTCCTCTCCCAATCCCCCGACCCCCACTTCTGGGCGCCGGTCT
Source organism: Camelus ferus (assembly GCF_009834535.1). NCBI lineage: Eukaryota > Metazoa > Chordata > Mammalia > Artiodactyla > Camelidae > Camelus > Camelus ferus. Next base: position 54,079,792 of record NC_045704.1, on the reverse strand, counting down.
TTTTGGCTGATTGTCAATCACTCACTAGCTCTCTAACGGTTGAAATTCCTCAGAGCTTAGGCCTTGGGCTTCTATTCTCTCCATCCTCTCCTCCTAGGTGATCTCATCCAGCTTCATAGTTCTCATCCATCCCATCCACCTGCTGCTGCTGGCTTCAAATTTATATCCCCAGCCTGGACCTCTCTCCTGAACTCCATTCTGGAGTATCCACCTGCCTTCTCAGTGTCTCCATTTAGATGTCTAATAGGTTTCTCGAACATGACAAGTCCAATCAGAGCCCTGATAACCCCCATGCACACCAACTCCTGCTCTGACACAGCTTCCCCATCTTGATTAACGTCAGTGCCATCATTCATGTAACTCAGGCCAAAACCCTTGACTTCATTCTTGATGCCTCCTCTTCTAGCCCACATCCAATTGGCAGCAAGTCTTGTTGGCTTCCTTTCCAGATCCAGAGCCCAATTCTTGTGCTCTGTGTAGGTCAGCATCATCTGTTGCTTGGATTTTTGCAGTAGCCCCCTGAATACTTATGCCCTTGTTTCTCCTATAGATTATTTCCTCAGAGTGATCAGAGAAACCTTGTTAACACGTAAATCAGGTGCTGTCCCATGTCCCCTATGTCCTCCAATACACATGTCTTCCATGGCCTCTCTGTGTATTTCCCAGAACTGCCATAACAAAGTGCCACAAACTGGGTAGCTGAAAACAACAGAATTTTATTCTCCCATTTGAAGCCAGAAGTCCAAAATCAAAGTTTCAGCAGGACTGGGCTCCCTCCGAAGGCTCTGAAGGAGAAGCCATCTCCTGCATCTCTCCTAGCTTCTGACTGTCCGGGCATCCCCAATGTTCCTTGACTTGTGGTTACGTTTTTCTAATCTCTGCCTCCATCCTCACGTGCCTATCTCTTATCAGGACCCCAGTCATTGGCTTTAAGGCCCACCCTCATCCAGTATGGCCTATCTTAACAAATCGAATTTCCAGATATGGTCATTCTGAGGTCCTGGGTGGATGTGAACTTTTGAGGGGTCACTATTCACCCCAATCCTCTCTCTAACCTTGTATCCTGCTACTCTGCCTTCCTTTCAGTCTCATGCGTGTGGTCCTCCTCATGCTCCTTTATCACTCCAGGCTTAGTCTCACCTCAGGACCTTTGCATGTTCTCTTTTCTTCCCTTTGCCTGGACTGCTGACTCACTCAAGTCTTTTCTCAAATGTTACCTTCTCAGTGAGACCTTCCCTGGCCACCCTCTCTCAAAACCTGGCACCTCCCATCAAATTTCATATTCCTCTTTTCAACTTTGTATCTTCCTCTTTAGCATTGATCACTTTCTAACATACTATATATTTTACTTGTTTTCTTTGTTGTCTATCTCTGCCAGTAGAATGTAAGCTCCATGAAGGCAGGGCTTTTTGTTTGTTTGTTCTGGTTTTTTTTTTGGTTTTTTGTTTTTTTTCTGTCTGTTTTATTCACTGTTCTCCTCCCAGCACCCAAAACTGTGCCTGGTACATAATAGGAGCTCAATACAACTTTGTTGGGCATTTGTTGAATTAATGAACTGAATTGTTTGGGAGTGGGACTAATTTGGCTATTGCAATTGTTATTTAAATTTGAACATAAGCACTGTTCATGTCTATCTTTTGACTTTATCTTTCTTTCTGTTAGCTTCATATTCAGGTAGGTCCTTCTCTTATTTTGGGGCAATAGCCACCACCAACTCCAGGTTTATATCTGACCAGCTTAACAAGAATCTCAGTCAGCTATTGCCACAATAATGCTACATAACAAAACAGCCACAAATTTAGCAGCTCACTACAACAAACTGGCTCACAGTTTTCCGCTGGTTGGCTGAGACACCTCTGCTCCTGGTTGGGGATTGCCTGGGCTGAGATCTACTCCATATGTTTCCATATTCTCCCTGGGTCAGCCTCCATCCATGAAATACTCTCCTCATAGCAAATGGTGGGAGCCCGAGTCCAAGGGGAAATATGTGATGTCTCTCAAGGCTTTGGCTGGGAACTAACACACTGTCACTTCTGACCACATCCCTGTGACCAGAGCAAGTCACCTGCTAGGGTGGGGACTCAAGCTCCACCCGCTTTCATACACTACAAAGTCATATGACAGGAGGGAGTTGAGAACTGAAGACATTCATCTAATATCCCATAGCAGGCTCAGCAGGAGGAAAGACTCTTGGGCAGACTCTCATTTGATTGACTCACTTCATACCCACCCTTGACTTGGTCACTGAGGCTTGGGGCAGATATTACAGTGATCGGTCAGACCAATCATGTGCTCGTTCCTGGAAATGGGCAGTGGGATGGGGGTGGCAGAGTCTTACCCTCTCCCAAGCCACTGGGTTGAGAATCAGAATGGTGTGTCCTTCTGGAGGAAAATTAGAGTTGTTGTTACCATGAGAAGGGTGAGTGGCAGCTAGGAAAACAAATCCACAAGTGCCCTATCCCCTCTAACCCCAGAATGATTTGAGCTGGCTGGCAGGTGGCAGTCTCCAGAAGCAGGGAGCAGCATGTAGCATGACACACAGGCTGTGACACTTGGTTTGGGAGTCTGAATGCAGTTCCTAGCCTGGGAATATGATAAAAGGGAAATCTGTTGGAGGACCTCACACTGACGTTTGCTGCCTTTGCCTAGGGACACTGGCCATCCTAGCTTGAGACACTTTCTAGCCTCATCAGCTTATAATTCCCACTCAAGTTAGTCCAATCAGAGTGAAGCCCAGGAGCCACTCGGAAGAAAGTTTCTTTTCTGCTGGACTTGTCCCTGGGAGGATTTGTGGGCAAAGTCTGTCTGAGCTGTAGCCAACACAGCAGTAGTAAAAGATAGAGAGAAGCTGGTGATATTGTTCAAGTCCTGGAATCCAGCCACGCCTCAGTCTGCCAAGCCTGTCTTTTCTGTTTCATGTTGATGGATTTCTCTTTTTCCTTAACTGTTCGGAGTCATCACTAAGTAAGGTGCTCCCCTCCTGACCCCAGGCCTGTGCTCAGGACCAACCTTGCCCCTTGCTTGGCCTCTTTGATCCCATTTTGCATTGAACATTTGCTCCCCTGTGTCTTCAACACCTGTGTGATTTATCAAAGAGTAATGTAGACAAGGCGACAGGTCATCAGTGACAGGTTTTCTGAGTAGAGAAAACTGTCCTCAAAATAGGATACTTTGTGCTCTTCCATTTGAAATGGCTTCACTGTCAAGTCACAGAGGGAGGTTTTGTCCCTGACATTTTAAGTATGTAACACTACAACAAAGACTCAAGAAGCAATTTCCCTTTTGGGGGGGATGAGTAAATATAGAACTAGCCATTGCCAGAAACCAGTGTGCTAGATAAATGTACTCTCATAAGGGAATGATTTTCCTTATCATTGTACCAAATTAACTAGCATTTTATGGTCTATATATAGTACTTTGTAAAGATTTTCATATACATCATCTGACTGAATCAACCTGGGTTAAAGCCACCCCAAGAGGTGGGTATTACAGTTCCCATTTTATGGATGTAGAAATTTATTCTCAACAAAGTTAAAATAGGTCACCTATGTTCTCTAGCTAACGAGGGTCAGAGGTGGAAGTGGAACCCAGGTCTCTGTGATTTCACAATCCTATGTAGTTCACACCACACTGTGCTAGAAGAATGAGAAAGTCTGTGGCAGCGTTAGATGGATTTTAGCTTGGAGTATGTTTTATATTCTTGTTACCAAACAATCTTCCATGACTTCCTTGGACTATTGAGTGAGGGTCAAAGAAAACACAAGTCAGATTATGTTATGTCTCTTCGTAGGACCTTTCAATGATTCCTATCAGACAAACTCTACCTGCCTTGTAGACACATGAGCGATAATAAATTATTGTCATCTTAAGATAATAAAAAAGAATGGTTTGGGCATGTTGAGGTTATTTGTTATGCAGTGATAGCTAACTCATACAGTCTTCTATGAAAACACAGCCCCCCTGGATATAGCCATTTCCGCTGGTGCCTTGTGGTCAGTGGCCACCTGATTGTGTGACTATCCTTTTCCCCAACTCTCCACCACATTTAGTCATGTGGACCCCACAGTAGGGCTGCTTATGCTTAGCTTCTCAAATAGTTTCTCTAGAATAAAACTCCTTCAACTTTTGGCCATTTCCCCTTCTAGGCAGGCTCAAACCAGCTGCCAAGGCAGGTAAAGAGACAGTACTCATGCCATTCCCTCCATCAGCCTGCTCTCACCAGTCCTCCAACCCCAAATTCATTATCCTCTTTCCTAAAAATGAATAAAATAAATGAAAATATCCTTGCATCTACAGGCATGCAAATCTAAGCAAACACCAGCCTGTAAGTGTCGGTAGCCTATTCAGTTTAGCAAACTTCCAGGCTTTATGTGATGGATTGGGTATCCAAGAAGCAGACATTAAGATGGGCTTAGACACGAAGAAAATTCACTGGGGGACTTGCCTGTGAAAGGTGTGACAAGGGAAGGAAGCAGGACAAGGTAGGAGGAGCCTACCTTCAAGTCAGATCCAAGTCTGACACCTTTGACAGGAGAGTGGGAGGGAAGGGGGATGGGCAGGAAGAGCCTCAGACCACAGCACCAGGGTCTAAGGACATTCTGGCCAGGCTGATAAGGAGTCCTCCAGCTAACATCGCTCCCAAGAGTCCCATGTCCTGTGGGAAAGGGCTGGCCCCATATTGTGTTGTGCTTAGTCATTGGGTGGAGTAGGCTGGGAGAAGTGTGGCCTCATTGTGAACATGGTGCATCCCAATAGGTGGCAGCTGGGGCTGTTCATCAACTGTATTCCTACAGCAGGCAATCTGAGCAGTGCATTTCCATGGCTGCCATAGTCCTAACCCCAGGTTGGCCCTTACACCCTGAATAGAGAAGTATATTTAAATAAGGATGAGCCAATGGGTGGTTGGAGGAAGGAAGAAATCAGATCTCTCCAAGGAGAGTTTGGCCTTTTTAGAAGACATTCATGTGGAGCAGACATATGGACTACCTTGACTCAAAGACATGTACCCAAGAAAAGGTGTCTGTCTTTGTCTAAATCTGGAACATTCACCAGATGGCTTTGGAGCAGGTGGTAGTTCTTGTGGTTGTTCACCAAAATGGTGTTAATTATCAAAGGGCTTCCGGTAGCAAGGCTGGAGTGTGGGAATCACTTCTGTACTTCTGTCTTCAGAGCAAAGGAGGAAGGAACACAAAATCCTTAAGAACTGCCTTTACAGGCAGACTCCAGGCACAGGAGAGAAGGTTAGGGTCAGATGGTCATTCATTCAACAATACTGATTTCGGACGTATGCTCAGAACTGCATCAGGTGCTGGGGAAGGCTCCAGGGAGCCTCCATTTGCCCCTTCAGACTCGCTTTCCACCCGTCCCCACCTTGCTTTGGCACAGGAAGGCTGACTTGTTTGGGCAGCACTGGGCTCCAGTGCCCTCTTGCTTCTGGTCGGGATTGGCCAACAGAAGGTCCTGGCAGGAGACTGGGAGGTGGTGGGAGGGTGGGGTCAGGCACTTCTCCCTCTGGCTCCCTCCTTGGTCACCTCACATCTCCATGACCAGCAATCACTGTTGCTCTCAAGGAGGCTGACTCCACACAGCTCTCTCCTTTGTGGCTTCCCTAGTGACCCCTCCCGTCCTCCCTTTAAGCTGAGGGTGGTAAGTTCTGGGTTACAGCCCCTACACCCACCCCTTTGGGTAAATAAACCCTCTTCTGATTATCCAATTTGGGTATGCCATCCATCTCCGGGGAGGCCTGGAGGTGATAAGGAACAATAACAAGACAGACGCGGTCTGTCTGGGGTCAACAGACACGGTCTCAATCAGCTCTGGTTGCCATAGCAAAATACTATCAACTGGGTGACCTAAACAACAGGCATTCGTTTCTCACAATTCCAGAGGCTGGGAGTCCAAGACCAAGATTCAGTTCCTGTGGAGGGCTCTCTCCCTGGTTTGCATGGCAGAGTGAGCACACGAGAGAGCCAGCTGTCATCTCTCTCTCCCTCTTGCTGTAAGGACAGGGGACTCTACCCTCATGACCTCATCTAAACCTAGTTACCTCCCAAAGGCCCCATCTTCAAATACTATCACGATGGAGGCTAGGGCTTCCACATAAGAATTTGCAGGGTTGGAGGGGAGACAGTTCAGCTCATAGTAGACATCAAACATTTAATTCCACAAACATTTAAAATTATAATGAAATCTACGATGGAAGAGTACTTCGTACCCCTAGTCTGGGGTCAGCTAGGAGTCAGAAAGGTCTTCTCTGAGGAGGTGACAAATTTCATGTGCTCTCTGCTGGGCACAGAAGGTGAGTTTCAGGCAGAGCAATAACGTACATGCAAGCCTGAGGCCAGACGGAGCTGAGGGTGTTCCACCAACCAAGAGAAGAATCGGGGTGGGCGGCAGCCTGGCGATGGCCATGGGATCAGTTCATACAGATCCCTCTCCCTCTCCTCTTTCTTTTCTCTCCCCTCTCTCCTCTACTCCCTTTCGCTTTCTCTTTGAATAAAATAGGCTTCAAAGAGGTCTCCAGCTCAAGGTCACCTGCTGATCTTGAGAAGGGCATGTGGTCAGGGACCCCTGGCTGAGCCAAAGGCGAAATCCCCAGGTTCCAAATGCCGAGTACAGCCTGGGCTGCTGCCTTCTGCTCTTCTCTTCCTCTGACTGCAGGGTGGGTGGGAGGATTAACTCCTTGTGACCCAGGTGATGGGAGGGATGAAGTGACTCAGAAGCAGAACCGACCTCATGCGTAGAGAGCTGGTTGTGAAAGGTTCCCCGATGCCAGGACAGGCAAGACCGAGTGTACTTGGCAGGGGCACTGTGGGATCTCATTTATTGGATCCATTATCTGACTTAGGAACAATTTGAAATGACGACCACGAGATAAAAACACAAGATAAGAGTGTTTGCAATCATCCTTGCCCCTGCTTGTCTGCGTTGTGGGTATTGTGGAGGCCTCTCCTACCTTTCCTCATGTTTCACATCATTTAATTAAACTTAATTAGTTCTTCTGGACCCCAGAAAAGGAAGAAGAGAGCCAGCATTTACAGTGTGCTAAGCACTACATTAAGCATGTTGATCCTCGAAGCCACACACAGCAGTTCAGTTTCTCATTTAATCTTCCCAGCAGCTCTACATAGAAGGTTTTATTATCCTCATCCTATGGGTGGAGATAAGCTGAAGCCTAGAAAGATTGGACATCCTAATTGTAGTCCCTTAGTTAGAGTTATACATCTCCCTGTCTGTCTGTCCATCCATCCACCTATTCATCTAGTCATCCATTAATCCATCTAACCATCATCCATCCATCCGCCCATTCTTCCATCCATCAACCGCTCCATGTTTCATGTGCTGCTGAGCACTGGGGTATCACTGGGGAAAGAGACGCTTGGTCTTCTGCCCACATGGAGCCCTCGTTCTAGAAGGCTGGGTGCTCAGACCTCCCTGGGCCCCTTGGGTGGGATGTCTCAAAGGCCTTCTTATTTGTAGCCCCATTCCAAGATCCTCTACACAGTCTAGGTCTGGACTGGGGTACCTGGAAAAATGTAGGGCTTTTCAGTGGCACATGAGCTCTTTTTAGCACTCAAAGAGAATGTATTTTGGGTGAGCAACTGACTTGCGCGGTGTCCCAGGATATGGACTTCTTTTAGTGCTGAAACCAATCTTGGGCAAACTTGGAAGCAAACTTGGATGGGTAGCCACCATGGTTCAGTGGTTCACAACAGCCAGGTGATTTTCCTATACCCCGAACATTTGGCAATGTCTGGAGACATGTTTGGTCAACACAACTGGGGTCGGGGACTGGCTGTCATCTAGTGTGTGGAGGCCAAGAATGCTTCTAAATGTCTTACAGTGCCCAAGGGCAGCCTCCTTCACAAAGAATCATCTGGTCTAAAATATCAATGGTGCCCCATGCGCAAGAGAGGGGCTAGAAGTGCTGCAGAATTACTGGTGCCAGGAGCAGCTTTCAGCCAATGGTGGGTGGAGTTGGAGGGTAACCACCCCAGCTTTTTTGCCTCTTAGGTGGGAAACTCCAGTGCACATTCTGCATTGTCTCCCAGACTTTCTGAGTGGAACTGAGCCCCTGCGTTGCCCATGGTGGTTTTGTGCTCAGTAACACACCCCTTCCGTGGCTACCTTCCATCCCCTGTCTCGTTCCCTTACTTCCCTACTGATACTCCCCTCAGACTGCTTGCACTTAAGTTCTTAATTCAATGTCTGCTTCCAGGGGGACCCAATTATCTTTACAAATAGAAAATCAAACATGGCCAGTTTTATTTAAAGATAAGAGTGGGTTGGCAGTGTGGAAACTCCATTCCTCTTCCCCACATTTCTGGCCCCTAAACTCAGTTCCAGGGTCCTGCTGCAGAGCCAGGTGCAGATGTGTGAGGATGGGTGGCCCCATGACGCTGAGCGGAAGTTCAGAGAGAAGCTGCCTGTGTGTGGCTTTCTTTGGGGGGCCTCAGGTGCACACGGATTTGCCTAAAGGGATGTGAGACGCGAGGTGGTATTGAAGCAAGATGTGGAAAGGGAAGTAGAAACAATCAGGCAGGCTGGGCTTCCTTTGACCTGGCCTCTTGAAATTAGCTGCTCATTTTTGTTGTCCTCGTGATTGTACGTTGAGGTTTTTTGTACCCTCAGTTGAGAGTGTGTCAGCTGGGTTAGTATAGCCGGGTGGGTAACGTCCCAGGCTTCAGAGTCAGACAGAGTTGGACTTGAAAACTCGAGTTGACATTTACTACTTCTTGGACCTTGGGTGACTTACTAAGTCCCTTGCCTCATGTGATTATCATGAAGATTAAATGATAAAATGCACATAGAATGGTATGTATTGTCGTACAGTATCAATGTAGCAATTGTAATATTGGTATGTGTCCACACATACAATATATATAATATATATATTCTCCAAAATTTAATTTTGCAGTCTGCAACTTCTTGTAGTACCTAGAAAATGTGATGTGGCCAGATCAGGGTCTAAAGTGTGTATCTGCAGAGAGAGAAGATCCATGAATGCATGATAAAGACCTATTTTCTTCAAATATTTTTTTCAGTATTGACATTTTCAAGTCTATACAAAAGGAGAAAAAATAATATGATGAACCCTCAAATATCCATCACCCAGCTTCAGCTGTGATCAGTATCTTGCTAATCTTGTTTTATCTATCCATCCCCCAATGTCTTTTTCCCTGAAGTCTTTCAAAGCAGATTCCAGACAACAAGTCACTTCAGCTGTCATCTTCTGTTCGCATTGTAATGAGTTGAACGTTGCTCTTCACTCAGGGTTGAAGACCCTCTGGGGAAAGCCAAGAGGACCGGCATCTGTCCTGGGCTGTGGGGTCCCCACGGCCCCTTCCCACTGCCCTGGGGACCGACATCCTCACCCCCAACAAGTGTGCTCTTCCCTCCCAGGCCGTTGTTTGTAATGATGGTTTTGAGGTCATACCTCATTTATACGCTGGTACCTGCCGCCTGCTTCTCTGGACTTCGCCTGCGTAATTCATGCTGAGCGTCTGTCTCGACTCAGAGAAGGCGCTGCTGCCTCCACATTTCACAATAAATATCTCTTTAAACGGCCTGGTGTTCAGGCTTGTTTCTCATTTCCAAGGAGGCTTTTGACTGATAGCCTAAAGAATTGCTTCCCCATGACTGACACTGCATTATGCAGTGTCGCAACCTCCCCATTCTCTCCCCACAGGAGCCTGGGTGAGAGCTGTGACTTCAAGTGCCACAGGCTGCTTCTGACAGAGCCATTTACCCTGGTTACTGCCCGCTTTCCTCTGCCCCCGCGGGGCTGCTGGCTGCCAGTCAGGAAGTCAGGGCCATCTTGGGGGTGCTCCAGTGGGGCGCATTTTTGCAGGAAATCCTTGTAAAAGGCCTCCAAGGGCAAAGTGAATTCGGGCTCCCTGCTTTACTGGAGTCTGCAGGCAGCCCACAAAGGCACAGTTTTCTAGAGACCTTGAAATCCACTGAATGCAAAAGCTCTACCAGGGGGAGTTGTGGTTTGAATTCTCTTGACATAGAGGCCCCAGATGCAAAGGCTGGCCTGTTTAAGAGTTCCATGTGCACAAGAGGCCCTGGGCACTCTTTATGAAGCACCTTCTTACACCCCATCAATCATCATAAAATGTATGTGCATCCCAGGTGAAATGCAATTCACATACGAATGTCGGGTTGCAGATGCCTGGAAGGCATGGAACCGATTCTTTCCCTGAGCCTTCAGTGAGCCCATGGCACTGTTTGTGCTACCAATGGAAACAAAGAGGCCTAGAAAATGATGGTTCTTAACTTTTTATTCTTCTACCAGACTTGATTCAATATTACAGAATCATGCATGTCCTGAAACAGTCACCTACCTCCTTCAGTTATACTTTTCTGTGTCTTTGGGAGGAATATCTTGTCCAGGTTTGGAGTTTTGTGATATAAAAACCAAGCCTGCATTTCCAGGTAACTCACTACTGCAGTCAACGAAACCTGCCCTTCTGCTTTCTAGATGTCCTGGAAAGGTCTTCCAGTCTTTAGATGTGAATGGAATCCAGTTTGCAGTGACTAAGTTAATTCTGCTTTAATGACTGATCATGCCTCACATCCCTTAACCAACGCCATCTCAGAAGTTGGTCAATAAAAAATAAAAGAACCATAAATGAGCAGGGCCTGGGGAGCACAGCTGGCCAGAGGCCACAGGTGGCTCTGAGTGGCCCTGGCTTATTTACTCTTAAGATGTATCACCAAGTCATCCTGCTGCTGACAGTTTGGTTCTGACTGTGTCCCCTTGTCAAGGGCTGAATTGTGTCCCCCACCACTTCCCAAATTTATATGTTGAAGTCCTAACCCCCAGCACTTCAGAATCTGACTGTATTTGGAGACAGAGTCTTTAAAGAGGTAATTAAGTTAAAATGAGGCCATTAGGGTGGCCCTAATCCAACATGACTGTTGTCCTTATAAGAAGAGGAGATTAAGACTCAGTCAGGTACAGAGGGAAGACCATGTGAAGACAAGGGGAGAGGATGGCCAACTACATGCCAAGGAGAGAGGCCTCAGAAGAGACCAACCCCACTGACACCTTGATTTTGGACTTCCAGCCTCCAGAGCTGTGAGAAAATAAATTTCTGTTGTTTAAGCCATCTAGTCTAGTACTTTGTTGTGGCTGCCTTAGTTCAGATAATAGACTCGTGCCTCAGTCTCTTTCTCTAGGCCGTACCCGCCTTGCCTCTCTCGCCCACACCAGTCCAGTCTTTCCAATCCCCCTCCCAGGGGTGCTGTCTGAACTCCTTCTGTGATTGTGGCTTGGTTCTCTGTAGACACTTTTCTGAAGCCAGCTCTAAGATTTGTGAATATCACAGCTCCTGGATTTCTTGCTGAGATGCTGTTGTGGGTTTTGCTTGCCCATCATACTTGTTTTGGGAAAAACCTCCCTTTTCCCATTCTGTGTGTTTCTAGTAGGGCTGTTAGTCATAGCATCTGCCTTCCTTCCACTGAACCACCCATCTGGACCATTATTTTTGTCCAAGAAACATTTCAGAGGGAGAATTGAATGGTTTTGGTGGCCAAATGGAAATGGAGAGATAGTAGAAGGTATCGGTACTCTGGCTTGGGCATTTGGATGGAAGGTTGTGAGATGGGGACATGGGGGGGAAAGAAAATTTGGGAGAAAAAGATGATAAACTTTGGTTTTCAGTAGCTAAGAAGTGAGCTGATAAAAGTGATGTGTAAGGAAGGCTGGCTTGGGATGGATGGGAGAGTCTAGAGGTCGGGAGATCAGGGAAGAGATACTAATTGATCCCAGTGTGAGACAAGAAATGATGTTATTAATTAACCACTTATGCCTAAGGATCGTAGCAAAGACCAAGTGCAGCTGCTCATGGTTTTCAAAAGTGGACCTGAAGATGTATTGGGGAGTAGAAACTGGGGAGAATCCAATTATTTTGCAAGATAGAAGGAAGGGAATTTGAAGTTCCCCAGGGTAATCAAGAAGTGAGGGGGTAAGAGAGAAAGATGGAAGGAGGACGGCGGAAGGAGAGCCAGAGATCTGGCTCCTCCTGGGGCTCCTCATGGAGCAAAGTGACTGGTGAAGGCAAAAGATTCTTAAGCACAAAAGAACCAACGTTTAATTTTGAGTCCTCTGCTTTGTTCCACCCCATAACCTTTTGTTTGTCACCTAAGCACACAAACTTTGGTTTTGCTTTTAAAAGGAAATCAAGCAAGGATCTGAGTGTGGATGTTTTCAGCAACGTGAGAGCATCCAGGATGTGATCAGATGCACGCACAAAGGCGGCCTCAGTGGACAGCTGAGTTTCACTTACATGGTTTGTCATCTGCCTCAAGTCTGAACTCACCAGCTGGTTCTAGATCGCTGAGTTCCACCACATGCTGGAGCTGCCCGGAAGCATCTGTTGACTGACTGCCTCAAAAAGGTTCTCCCATAAGAAGTCTCTGCATGACCCACCTCCCAGTTCTGTCCAGTGGCCTGGCCTGGAGAGAATGCCGCTCCAAAGATAGCACAGAGGTTGCCCACTGCCACTTTGAGATCACAGTAAGGGAACTGGCTGCACTCACAGAGGCAAGGTTCACTCAGCAGCTTCAAAAACATTTTTTTTTCAGCTAAGTTTCTGTTCTGCTAGCAGTTCTTGCTTGTGACCCAGAAGCAGCCGGTGCCCCAGGGAATGATGCTGTCTAAACTTCCTTCTATTTACTGGCCTCCCCTCCCCTTCCCAACACCACTGGTCACTTGTGCTTCCCAGCAGCCTTTGCAGGCCCTTCCTGCACCCCTCCTCCAGCCATGGCCCTGCTCAGAACCCTCATCCTATCAGATGCAGTCCCGCAGCTGGACTGAAGCCAGTGGCAGCCATGAATGTTGGCACCGGGCTTAAATCCACACTGGCCTCCCTCCTGCCTGCAGCGGGTCCAGTCTGGTCTTCCTGTGCTAACTTCTCTCTCTGCTCTGGCCAAGGCGCATGTGCAGGGTTTCTCAGTCCAAATTATACACGAACAGCTGGGATTTGTGTTACAACATGCATTCTGAGCTTTGTGGATATACACTCTGGAAATGTTGTCTGTAACTTAAACTTTCTTTTGCACACTGGTTTGTTGGATCCATTAATGTAGGCACCCCTCCACTTTAAGACATTCCAGAGTCCTTTTTTCCTTGTCTTTGAACGGAAATGATTCCTTGTCTGGTTGCCTGGATCTGGCTGGGAGCTGGGCCAAGAATCCCCTCTTATACACACCACTCAGTGCCCACACCCATCCAAAGTCCTTTCAAAAACACTGACTCATCCTCTCACCATCATTCATTCACTTACAAAAATAGTGGGACCTACTGTGTGCCAGGGGCTATGCTAAGTGCTAAGGGCACAGTGTCAAAACAAAACAAACCAAACAATGGCCCTTCCATCCTGGGGCTTGGAGTCTAGTGGAGGATATAAATCAGTAAACAATTTAACCCACTGATGCAATAGGAAAACATGGGAACACCTAATCCAGACTTGGAAATTCAGGGTAAGTTTTAGGAAGAAATGCCCTATACATGGGGCCTCCAAAGTGTTGACCTTAGGCAGGGAGGGCTGATTGATGTTGGCTTTAATGGTGGCCCTAAGCCATGCTGTGCATCTATCATACAGGCAAATTCCATCTCATGGCACCAGACCTCAGGAAACAGGGAAAGACATTGACTCAATGGTTTTTCCATCTCTTGGTTCAAAATGTCTTCACTGGCAGCCTCTAAAAGTGGAATTGTGGTGAATTGCTTGTCAGCTTTTCCCTTGAAGAATCTGTAGAGTCAAGACTTTTGACTTTGTAGCATCAAGACTTGTTCATCATCCTAAGATTAGATTATTACCCTAGGGTAAAGCTCCAGTTGGAACCCACCCCTCACCGTTGCCCTGCCGCCAAGGTCAGCCTCATCTCTAAGCCCCACTTTCTGGACTCTGATCATAAACTTCCCATAGGATGAGTGCCTTAAAAATACGTGCTGAGGGTGAGCAGACAAAGAGAGAGCACCTATTATGTTATATATGTAACCAAACCAGCCAGTAACTTTGGAAAAGTTGGGTAAATTGGGGGTTAATTCAGGTAACTCATGGTAGATGACATTTATCGAGTGCTTACTGTGTTCGGTGCTAAGTGCATGATGTGTGTGCCCCCACTGCATACTCACACCAGCCTAGGGAGTGGAGACTACCAGCTCCAGGGTGGAGCTGAGAAGCCCAAGGCCCAACCAGTCTGAGTAACTTGCCTTGTGTCTCATGGTTAGTGGCCGGGCAGCAGGGAGAACGCAGGGCTCCTGACCATGCTGACTCTCAGAAGTACTACTCCCTCTTTGGTTTTTCATGCACACAACAGAGCTCCCTTCAAGGTTTTGATTCTTCAGGTTGAGGGGATGTTTGGTGCTGGGATTCTGAGCCTGAGAAAAGAGCGTGAAGAGAGTGTGTTTGTGAGTCACCTGGCACTCCACAGCTGCCTTGGCCTGTTGGCGGGGCTGTGGACCCCATTTTTACAGGTTCTATACTCCTTGAGGGCCACCAGGAGTGGGTGGGTGGGAGCTGAAATCCAGCACAGCTTTCTTCATCAAGCCCAAAGGGGGCACCCTTTTACAATTCTGCAAAGGTGCCACAGGGCTAGCCCTGGCCTGCTCCCTGTGCATCAGCACTGGGTGGCCGCCCCTCCTTCCCAGACACACTGCTCTGTCTTGCGGGACCTCAGGTGCAGACCCATTCAGAACTCCTTTTTGCCTCTGGGCATGCCCCGCATTGATTGGAGACTTTGTAGGGTCAACATGGCTCTCCTGGCTCTGCCCCAGATTCGGCCACCAGAATCTAACAACAGGAGGTGGATTCAGGTTTCTGACTTTCTTGGGAGGGAAATTCCAACAAGAGCAGAGCATTAGGGGAGAAGAACAGAAAGAGAAGAGAGAGAAAGAAATAGGTAATGGGTAATGGGTTGCTCACTTGAGGTCACTAATTGAAGCTGTAGGAGAAAGGGGCCGTACATCTCTGGCCAGGTATAATCCCTACTCACTCAGCCCGCCCCGGCTAACCTGGGAGATAAGCTGGACTAGTGGGATTGTAGACACTTACAAATAGATACAGAGCATTGGGTTTTCAGTTTCCCCTCAGTTACCTGTAAGAAATACTACAGGACAGACATGAAATCAACTAAACATATCCTTGGAAAGCTAACTTCTCTGGCCAGAATATGAAATAAGATGACATCTGTTTCTTTTTATATGATTCATATGTTCCCTCAATACAGGTAATTTGTGTCTGGGTTTGTGCATATGTGTCTTCCCGTGTGCCTGTCTAGGCATGCCCATACTGGTGTGTAACTGTGTGTTTGCACGTGTGCATGTGGGGCTCTCCGCCTGCAGCATCCATAAAGCACGATGTTGCAGTTGCTTTGGAAACAGTATTCTTGCCCTGGCACAGCTGGGGACGAGGGGGCGTGGCAGGCTGTGACATGACCATGTGGCTGTGATTCTCTCAGGGATGTGGAGGCTCTCGGGCAGTTAGTTCTTTCTGTTTAGTTGGAGACATAAGGGCCATGCGGGATGACAGGGGGCAGGGAGGTCTCCCTTACAGAAGTGATGAAACCCTCATTTGGAGGCAAATCTGCAAAAGAAAGCCAACTGGCTGTGTAGATGTGCTCTTGGATCCTTGTTTTCTGCTCCCAAAGAGTGATACCAGTTCCTCCCTTTAGAGAGCTCTCTTCCAGAGGAAGCAGGGACTGGGGCAAGGGGGTGCCCCTCTTCCGCTGCTGGGGGACACGATTTAGGGCATTGGAGGGAGTATCCTGCATTTGTTTTACATAATGGATTGTTAACAGCCACACTGTATTTTGGGCTAAAGAGACTGATGAAACAGATCAATGAGAAAAAAGCCCAGTTAGAGTGATGCTCTTTGGGAAAGCTTATAAGTAAAAATGTAGATTTATTTAGAGTATGTGCTGGTGTACTTTTTAATGAGGTGCTCTCATACCTTAATAAATAATATCATTAAATCATTTAAGAAATCTAGGAGCTAGACACTGAAGACCCAGGGATGAAAGATCTAGCCCACGTTCTGCTGGAGTTCACAGACAGTGGAAAACGTGTTTAATTCACAAGATAATTGCAACAAAGTGTGATTTGCGTGAAAAAGGAAATACTAAGTGTGGTGGAGCATGGACGAAGGAGGGCAACCAGAGGCGAAGGGGTGGCAAGCTCCCTATGCCTCTCCCCAAACCCGTTCCTTATTCATAGCAGCCTGAGAACTTGTTCCTGACCAATCAGTCAGGAGAGGAGAATGGAAATGAGTAAAGGAATGTCAATGTCAGTGTTACCTGGGTGGTGGTGGTGGGGTAAATACCCCACAGCAACAGGCTCTGCTGGATGGTACTCTGACAGATGCAAGCATTGACTGCAAAGTGGTGCAGCTGTTAGTGAATTTGCACGTGACTTCGCAGGTGAGAACCTGGGTACTAATGATCATGACCAGCACAGCTGCTGCCTGGTCTGCAGGATGGCAGGCACTGTGCAAAGAACTCTGCGCCCCTCATCTGATTTAGTCCCCATTCGTCCTCCTCCCCAGTATTTAGATGAGAAAACTACACTTCAGTGGGTTTAAGAGATGGCAAAGCTTCAGCACTTTATGTCTGAGTCACTTCCATGGCCCCGCACATGCAGTTGTAACAGGCCTCTTAGAGTGGGATCAAAATCAGCTTTATCTCATCTCTCCCCTGCCCACTCCTATCTACATGATGGGACACGTTCTCTCTTGTCCCCTGTGGAAGCTCAGATGGGTCCTCTAGCTTTTCCAGCCACCCTCAGATAACACAAAACACCCGGTTCACTTTATGTCCCAAGGGCTCTCATTTCAGTCGTGGGTGTGTTCCATCCCATGGAAGGGTCCAAACTCTAGACTCGCTACTGGTGAAACTTCTGCCCTGGGAGCCGGCGATGGGAGAGGCTGTGTGGTCAGCTTCACACCCTCGTTTCTCTACCTTTTGTCTCCCCCAGCTGAGTGAGCAGTTTCTGATCCATCCAGGCTCCAAGTGGTGGAGGGAGGTAGGAGAAGGGAACACGGAAGGTCTTACTTGTCAGGTCCTGTCTTGAACTTGCCGCCATATCAAAAGGCCGCATGAAGGGAATATTTTAGTTCAAAAAAGGGTAGATTAGTTTTGGAGGAAAGGGATCACTGGGAAGTAATAATGATGGTTAAAACTATCTGACCCCCTTTTTGTGTTCTGTGTAAACACATATATAACCAGGGGTGGCTACAATTACTTTTTCCCATTTTATTGTTAGGGAAACTGAGGCTCTGAAAGATAAGTAATCTGTCAAGGTCGGAGAGTTTGTTAAGTGCATGACTGGGATTTGGGCCCAGAGAGTTTGAATTCAGAACCTGGTCTCTTAACGGCCCTGCTATCTGAATCTGGAAATCTGGAGAGGAAATTATGATTCCTTACCAGCTTGACAATTTGCCTTCTTTCTTATTCTAGGAAATATTACCAGACCGGATAGCATTTCCTTTTAATAGCTGGTATCAAAGCGAATCTAATGAATATGTGTAACCTGTAAAAAAAAAAAACTCTCTGAAATTGTATTAATTTATGATCATAAAGGGATCTGTTGTGTTTGCAACTAACCAACAACTTGATTGGATGGAATGTAAAGAATTAGGAAAACAAAACAAATCTCAAGGGAACGAATTTGTGTGACTAAAAATTATCTTGAGAGAATTGTTTCTTGCATTGTATGATACTTGGGAGCATAATTCAGTCAAACTTGCACCCAGAAATAATTTGTTGTCAGAAATAAAACACTTTCCCCCACCTCATGACCTATAGGGAGGCAAGAATATATCACTGATGATGGTTTTCAAACATAAAGCTGCTTTCAGTTGTTGCAATTTGTCCCTCTCAATACTTTAGTTGAGCTGGTGCTCACAGAAGTATTGAAACAGGTTTTACACATTATAATTCCCCTAAAACATTTTTAGTTCAAGTGATTGAAATATTTTGGGTGGAAGTGGGCGTTTTTGAGTGGGTGCCTTGTGTACACCAGCCCTCACCCTTTTGCCCACCCTGTGCTCCTCTGCACAGTCTATCTTCATTGTCTCTACTTGTTGAACTCCTACTCATTATGCAAAGCCCACACGGATAGTCTCCTCTTCACAGAAGCCTTCCTAATTGTCACACCCAGGTAGGCTGTTTGCCTCCTTTAGACCATAGGGAGTTTTGTAATTTGCGTTTGCAACATTTTACCTTGTATAAAAGTTGCTTAACTTTGCATCAGTGATCTAATTAGAGAATTCTAATTGGGTAGCCTAGCCCAGCTCTAGATCAGGGGTGGCAAGTCATGGCCCACAGGCCAATTCCAGCCCACTGCCTACTTTTGTACAGCCCTTGGTATAAGAATGTTTTTTATATTTTTAATTGGATGGAAAAAAGTCAAAAGAAGAATACAATTTCAGACAAATGAGAATGATATAAAGTTCTGATTTCATTGTCCACTGTTAAGTTGTATTGGAATGCAGCCATGCTCATTGGCTTATGTATTGTCTATAGCTGCTTTTGAGCTGCAACAGCAGAGTTGAGTAGTTGTGTCACAGACCATCTGACCCCAAAAACCTGAAATATTTTCTACCTGGCCCTTTTCAAAAAATATTTATTGACTTTTGCTCTGGAATAGGTGTTCTCAAATTTTAGTGTGGATCAGAATAAACTGGAAGGCTCAGTAAAACACAGACTGTTGGGCCTCACCCCTATAATTTCTGATTCAGGAGGTCTGATATGGATTCTGAGAATTTGCATTTCTCAGAGGAAATACAAATTAAAAGATAATAAAAAATAAAATAATAATAATAAATAAATAAAAAATTAAATTAAAAAATCTATTTCTAACAAGTTCCCAGGTGATGGTGTTGTGTTGGGATCCACACTTACAAACCCCTGTTGTAGATGTAAAGAATCATCTTTGCAGTGACAGATACATCTTTAATTTGTTATTTATCAAGCCATTAACATCTCTCAGAATCTCAGATTCTTCATCTGTAAAATGGGGCACATGATAACCTAGTCAAGTTGTTGGAAATTCAGTAGATGGACTCTGTGAGGGTTCCTGGAACATGTAGTAGGGATTAAATAAATGGGCATTTCTTTCTTCTGCTCCTCCCTTCCCTCCTTCCTTCTATTTTCTCCCCTCTTCCCTTTTGTCTGAGAAGGAACTGTAGGTACTTATTTTCCTACTGACTCTGAATCGTCTTCCTTCATGAGGCTGCTTGGGAATTTTATAGCAGTGTTCTACTCATGATGTGTCTGCCTCCAATATGGTGCCTGTCCTTTAACCCGAGCAGGGCAGGCTGGGAAAACCATCCTCCCCTAATTTACTTGAGCGTATACTGTATACAAGTTTCCATACTAAGGAAGAAAATTAAGATCGGGGACTAAGAAAGACATTGTCTATCTCTCAGAAGTTTCCATGATAAAGTCAGAGGCCGGGTTTTAAAAAATTAATGGTTGCCCTTTAGTTAATTGTAATCAGGTGGTTTTGTCTTGTTTCCGGGAAGAATGATAAAGGGCAAGAGCTTTAGAAACAAAACCCAAATCTTTAAGGAACCAGGTACAAGTGCACTTAAAAGAAATACAGGTGATTTGAAAGAAGCATTTTTCTCGGGCCTGGTTTTAAAACCACGATTACATTAAGCACACAAAAATACTGTTTTCCCTAGGAATTTTTTTCTCCTCTGAAACTTAGCCATTACTGCTTCATAAAAATTGTTACGAGAATCAAATTAGATAATTAATATAATTGTATTTGAAAATTATAAAGTACTGTTTAAATGCAAGGGAAATCAGGTTTCCCACATTAAGTCACCATTTCATTAGCAGAGAAAGAGTGCAATTTATTGGATGAATAGCAGAGGGTGAAGAGAATTAGGTAGATGCTGGAGGACCCCACTTCTTTCCATCTTAGCCCCTGGGTATCCCTGCACCTTAATTTACCTGTTAAGGTAATTATAGAGAAGGCCTTTCAACCTTCTTGCTCTCAAATTTCTTATTTCCTTTCTCTACATGTAGCCGAACCTGAAAGATGAGGACTTAACCTCATGTAGATTCCCTCCACACATGGCACAAAATGTCAGTTGTTCACTCCCCCTTAGCCCTAGCTAGAAAGAGGTACTTTTTACCTTGACATTTTTGCTTTGGTGTCCACCTCCCATTAGCTCTCTGGCTTCTTCTGCTATGAGTATATTAGCAAGTCATGTTTATGGTAGTAACTTCCCTCTACTGAGAAAAAAAAATGTTTTTAGGCAGTCATGTGCTGGTAAATGCTTAACGACCGGTTCTCTAGGAAGACAGATGCACATATGTTTGTATATTTATTACTACCATTACTGATATAAAGGATTTGTAGCACACAATTTACAAATATAGGTAAAACAAGCAATCCTCTTCCTTGTGAATTCCATAAAGCCAATTGTCAATGGATGTTTTTGCTGATTTGTGCCAAATTCTTGTATATATAGTCCATCTGCAGTTGCCACTGACCAGCAACTGTAGTTCTGACATAAGTTTTGGTTGATGTTTTCCTTCATGTTAAACTGGTAAGATGAAAGTGAAATAACCCAAGACATAGGTAGGGATGCTTGTCCATGGTATGAGCGACTCCTTTGCTGAATTGGATAATAGCTTTTGAATCCTGCAAGAATATTTCCTTAGTTTTTTGTGCCATCATGACTACAGACACAGCACACATTTTAGTTTTAATGCATTATTAATATTTTTCTCCATCACTTTCTTAAGGGTAGATGATCAATAATCAATCAGTCAAGTCCTGATTTGTAGTGTTTGTCAATTTCTGTGATGTACATAGTCCTATTGCTGTGTACTAGGCCCCTCCACTGACTTGGGACATAGGCCGTCATCCATAATTGTGGGGAAGGGCTGAATGGATGTTCACTGCTCATCTCTATGCTCCCAGTCGGGAGCATCGGTTAAATTTTCAATGTTCACTACGTGTTCTTTGCTAATTTTACTTCTTTATGCTTATGCTTTTCAGCTTTAGGAGTGGGAGTTTTGGATATCTGCCTAGCAGCTATTACTCTTCAGAGTTTCTCAAGTTTTAAACATTGTAGAGAATTTTTAACATTGTATAGAGGAAGAAAATGAAAAGCAGTCATAATCCAACTTCTTAAGTTTTTTTAACAAGTACAAATATTTGTATTTGTGATATTATTATGTTCAAATATTATGAATATTATACAAAATACAAATATCACAAAGTAGTATTATTTGTGATCACTAAGACATTGGAAGCTACCTCAATGCCCAAACACAGGAAAGTTTTTTGTTCCTCATTTTATTTTATTATTATTTTTAAAATTTAAATATGACTGACCTACAACACTGTGTTATTCCAGGTGCACAACATAATGATTTGATATTTCTATACATTGCAAAATGATCACCGTGGTAAGCCTAGTTACCATCTGTCACCGTACAAAGACATTACAGTATTATTTACTATATTTTCCCCATGCCACACATTTTTATTTATTTATCTTGTAACTGGAATTTTGTGCTTCTTAACTTCCCTCACCTATTTCACTCATCCCCAGACCCCTCCCCTCTGGCAACCTGTTTGTTCTCAGTGTCTTTGACTCTGTGTTTTCTTATGTTTGTTCATTTATTTTGTTTTGAGATTCCACATATAATTGAAATCATATGGTATTTGTCTTTCTTTGTCTAACTTATTTTACTTAGCATAATACCTCTGGGTCCATCCATGTTGTCACAAAGGGCAAGATTTTATTCTTTTTATTGCTAAATTATATTCCATCTTTATCTACTCATTTGCTGATGGGCACTTGGGTTGTTTTCAAACCTTAGCTACTGTAAATAATGCTGCAGTGAACATAGGGATGCATATATCTTTTTAAAATAGTGTTTTTGTTTCCTTTAGAAAAATACCCAGAAGTGGAATTGCTGGATTGTATGTTTTTAATTTTTTGAAGAACCTCTATGTTGTTTTCCATAGTGGTTGTTCCAACTTATGTTCCTATCAACAGTGCATGAGGGTTCCCGTTTGGCCACATCTTTACCAACACTTGTTATTTGTTGTCTTTTTGGTAACAGCCATTCTGAGAGGTGTAAGGTGATATCTCACTGTGGTTTTGATTTGCATTCCCCTGATGATTAATGATGCTGAGCATCTTTTCATGTGTCCGTTGGCCATCTGTATGTCTTCTTCGGACAAATGTCTATTCATATCCTATGCACATTTTTTAATTGAGTTGTTTGGTTTTTTTTTCCTATGTGGAGTTTGTGAGTTCTTTGTATATTTTCAATATTAACTCCTTACCAGATACATTGTTTGCAAGTATGTTCTCCCATTCAGTAGACTGTCTTTTCATTTTATTAAGTTTCCTTCACTGTGCAAAGCTTTCTAGTTTGAGGTAATCTCATTTGATTATTTTTGTTTTTGTTTCCCTTGCTTGAGGAGACATATCCAAAAAATTATTGCTAAGACCAATATCAAAGGGCATACTGCGTATGTTTTCTTCTAGGAGTTTTATGGTTTCAGGTCTTGCATTTAAATATTTAATATACTTTGAGTTTATTTTTATATATTGTGTGAGAAAGTAGTCCAGTTTGATTCTTATGCATGTAACTGTCAACTGTCCAGTTTTCCTATCACCATTTATTGAAGAGGTTGTCTTTTCTGCATTGTATATTCTTGCCTACTTTGTTGTATGTTAATTGATCATATAAGTGTAGGTTGATTTCTGGGTTTTCTACTCTGTCCCATTGATCTAGTGTCTGTTTTTGTGCCAGTACCATACTGTTTTGATTATTGTAGCTTTGGTAGTATAATTTGAAATGAAGGTGTGTTCTTCAGGTTTGTTCTTTCTCAAGGTTTGTTCTTTCTCAAGGTTGTTTTAGTTATTTGAGGTATTTTGTGTTTCCATACAAATTTTAGTTCTAGTTCTGTGAAAAATGCCATTGGTATTTTGATAGACATTGTATTGAATCTGTACATTGCCTTGGGTAGTTTGGTCATTTTAACAATATTAATTCTTCAGGTTTGTTCTTTCTCAAGGTTGTTTTAGTTATTTGAGGTATTTTGTGTTTCCATACAAATTTTAGTTCTAGTTCTGTGAAAAATGCCATTGGTATTTTGATAGACATTGTATTGAATCTGTACATTGCCTTGGGTAGTTTGGTCATTTTAACAATATTAATTCTTCCAATTCATGAGCATGGTCTATCTTTCCATTTGTTTGGTTCATCTTCAATTTTTTTCATAAATGTTTTTTAGTTTTCTGAGTAAAGGTTTTTTTTAACCTCCTTGGTTAGATTTATTTCTAGGTATATTATTCTTTTTGATGCAATTTCAGTTTCTCAAGATTTTGATATAATTCGATTGTTTGCTTTTTTGATGCACTCATACAATTTCAATCTTTCTTCAACCCAATTAGGACCATAGTATACATTAATTTTAAAGCATTTTTAAAACTCAAGATATGACACATACTTTGAAAAGAGCACATATCAATAAATTATTATGTAGTGAAAGTGGCCATGTAACCACCACCCAGGTAAAGAAAGGAAATGTTACTAGCCTGTCTGAAGGTTCTCCTCAAGCCCTCTACAAATGTGTATCCTTTCTCTTTTCCCCAAAGTTAAAGGTTATCCTATCATAAATTCATTTTGCCTATTATTAGACTTCTATTTATAATTAGAAACATATAGTGAATACACGTTTGTGTATGCTTTCTCTTCCTTAGCATTATGTTTGCAAGATTTATCCCTGTTGTGTGTAGAGTTTATGTATCTGTACTGAAGATTTTCCCCCGTTGTATGAATCTACCATAATCTATTTATTCACTCTACTTTTGATGGATGTTTGAGTTGTTTTTAGTTTGGGCCTATTTCAAATAATGCTGTTATGAACACTCTTTTAATATATCTTTTAGTGCACATGTGCCCTCGTTTCCATTGTGTTACTGCCAGGAGTGAAGTTTCTGTTCAGACATCAACTTGCAGACATCCGTTTTAGGTTGCATACTGATCAGTTCAGGAGACAATGCCAAACTGCTTTCCTAAGTGCTTATAATCATTTACACTCTCATCAATGGTGTAAGATACTTCCTGTTCCCTCACCTTCTTACCAACACTTGGTATTGTATTTTTGTTTTTGAACTTTTAATACTTAACATCACATTGTGAACATTTTCATGTACTATAGTTATTTTTTTCATTTTTAAAAATGGCTGCGTGCAGATTATCATATAGAGCAGTGGTCAGCAAACTTTCTGTAAAGGGCCAGGGAGTAAATATCTTCAGTGGTGCAGGCCATACAGTCTCTGCTACAACTCCTCAGCTCTGCCATTGCAGCACAAAGGCAGCCGTAGACAACATGTAAGTGAATGAGTGGGTGGCTGTGTCCTAATAAAACTTTATTTATAAAAACAGGTGGTGGCCCAGGCTTGGTTCACAGGCTACAGTTTGCCAACCTCTGGTATTTATTCAGTTTCCTAATGATACTACTTTTCTTTCTTTCTTTCCTTCTTTCCATCTTTCTTCCTTAATTTCTTTCTTTTTTCTTAATTTCTTAATTTATTTATTTATTTATTTCTTCCTTCCTTCCTTTTTTTCTTTCTTTCTTTCCTTCTTTTGGATACTCCTTTTCAAATTTGTTTTTAATCAGGAAAAAATATACATAAATCTACAACAAACATCATCTATTTGTTGAATACCTATTATGAGCCAAGCATTGTGCTTAGCTTTTGGACTTTGGTTGCATATCACTCACTAACAATTAAACACAAACCTTCCCCTTCCTCCCAAAGGTGAATCTTAACTGGAACTCAATATGTAAAATAGATAAAAGCAGAACTGTTTGACTTAGAAATACAAAACTCGGAGTCCTATCAACCTGACCACTTTCTGGCCCCACTGGTTCCCCTGTGTTTAATTCTAGGGCTCTCCTGAAAACAGCCTAAAAACATGACCAAAACTATCACTTGTAGGATGTTGACAGTTTTTATTGTTTGTTTGTTTGTTATTATGCCACTGCTTTTAATTTTTTTGTACATAAATCTTTGATTTTCTGCATTATTTTCTATACCAGATTTCTAGCAGAGAATTTATGAGGTCAAAGGTTATGACTATTTTGAAGGCTCTTGCTCTATTTTGCCAAAACATCTTGCAGTTTGCACTACCATGAGCACCATTATATGAGTTGTGTCTTACCTTTACCAACATCCTGTATTGGCATTTAAATAGCATTTGCAAATTTGATAGGTAAAAAATATTACCTTGTTTTAATTTGCATTTCTTTGATTAGTTGAGTGCTGAACATTTTTTCATATTTATTACTCATTTGCATTTTTTTCCCTCTGAATTGATGAGAATAGGACATTCTGAGCATAATTTAAATAGAATTTTGAAAAGAGATTAACAAATCAGTTTTTTTTTTTCTCCCCAGATACCAGACTTTGAATTAGAATGAGGTCATGGTCAAGAAAAACAGATTTCTGTAGAACTCTCCTAGGTAGCCACGCCTGTATTTTATTCTGGAGACATTACTATTCTTAATTTGATAAAACCATGTTTTTTCAAGTATTTAAAAACACCATTTGAAATTTTACAGGCAAAGATTTAAGTGTGAGAAACAGTGCGGTGTCAACAGAAGGGCGAAAATGAAACTAGATGTAGTGAAAGTAACTAGGTATGTGTCTTGGACTGAAAGTTTATGGCCACCCCCCTCCCCAATACCTATGTTGAAGCCCAAGTTGCTAATGTGATGGTATTGAGAGGTGGGACATTTGGGAGGTAATTAGGTCATGAGGATGGACCTTTATGAGTAAGATGAGTACCCTTCTAAGAACAGATATGCAAGAGATGATCTCTCTCTGCTCTCCACCATGTGAGGATTCAAGATGAAGGTGGCCGGTCTGCAAAGAAGGAAGAATGCCCTCATCAGACAATTGCTCTGTTCGCACCCTGATCTTGGATTTCTCAGCCTCCAGAACTGTATAAAATTAATTTCTGTTTTTTAAGCCACCCAGTTTATGGTATTTTGTTATAGAATCTCCAACTGACTGAGATAGAAATCTGTTCACCAGGGTTCTCTGGAGAAACAGAGCTAATTATATATATATATATAAAATTTTTATTTATATATTTTTTAATTTATATGTAAATAAAATCAGCTTGTAATTTAAAAAAAAGCTAAGAAAGAGATTTATTATAAGCTATTAGCTCACGCGATTATGGAAGCTGAGAAGTCCCATAATCTGCCCTTTGCAAGCTGCAGACTCAGGGAAGCTGGTGGTGTAAGTTTGAAGGCCTAAGAACTAGAGCGCCAGAGAGCCAGAGATGGTGTAGATTGCAGTCCAGTTCTGACAGCTTGAGAACCAGGAGGGCCAAGTCCAGGAGAATACTGATGTTCCAGTTTAAGTAGTCAGGCAGAGAGTGAATTCAACTTTCCTCCACTTTTTTGTTCTGTTCAGGTCCTTAATGGATTGGATGACACCCATCCCCATTGGGGAGGACCATTTGCTCTATTACAGCCTGTACATGTGCTCACCCTCCCCCTTAGTCACTCTGCCTGTTTAATTCCTTCTTCCCCTTCTGAGTTCTCAAATGTCCTCAGGGAAGCCTTACCTGACCCCTGAGGTTAGGTCTGAGCCTCTGCTCTGTGAATCCCTTGGCCCTGGACTCTCTGGCATCATCACAAAGGTAATTAAATAACCAGTTGTGCAAGTCAACCTTTGATGTCTGCATTATGGTTGCCACGTCAATTAAGGTAGAAACAATTAGAAGGCAGAATCAGAGCAATTTTATTGGCCACATGCCACATCTCACATTGTACCTGTTGGATAACACCCAGTCCAGCATTGTGGGGGTGAGGCTTACGAATATTTTTATTAAGTTGAATTTCTCTTCTCTCTTATCTATTCTGACCCTGATGAAGAAAACATTATCAAGAGTGGTGGGATATATTATCTTGTTCTTGTTACCTTTGCCCTCTGTTCTGGGAGATCCTTTCCACCTTCTTGTGAGTTGATGGCCCTCTGTAGCATCTGCCCTCAAGTGCTGGATTTTAAACATCCTAGTGCTTGATTACCTCCCAACCCACTATTTCTAAAAGGTAAGCAGGAGACTACCTGAAGTTTACTATCACCAATGGAAAGGCAAAAAGCCAAAGGGCTATCACCTGATAGATCTGTTCACCAGACAGAAGAAATGCAGGGTGGGAAAGAACACATCACTGACTCCTCCAGTCACCATGGCGAGACCTCTGATCCCTAACTGTAGAATGTTTCTCCAATTTCATTGAAGTTACCAGCACATTCATTACACCACAGCTAGGCTGTAAACCCCAAGAGTGTGGGCATCCCTGGGGGTCTTGTTCACTGCTCTGTCCTTCCTGCCTCACGATAATCTAGTTCTTGGTAAACATTTGTTAAACATGTGGAGGAATTAAACTCCTTAATCCATTTAGAATTCATTTTAGCATATGCTATGATTTAGAGAACTTGCTTTATTTTTCCCCACAAATGATCAGGCTGTAACTTCAATGGCAAATGTTGAAAAATTTATCCATTTCCTATTGATTTAAAACTCTGCACTTAAACATACAAGAATCATATATATACTTGCTGCTGTTTCTATATTTTTTATTCTGTTTATTAACCTGTTGGCCTGCTTTATCCCATTACCACCATTGTTGAAAAATTGTTCTTAATTGTGGTTTTTCAATGGCCAGTAGAAAATTTACTTATTTTTATAGAAAGATTTTGCTTCCATAAATTGTGCAAGAAGATAACACTCAGATGTCTTTAAAGCTCAGAGCCTAAATCACAAACTATCAAAGCATTCTGTTAATACACTTTGCTTAATTTATACAGTTCAACTAGTCATTTTATTTCCAATTGTGGTGTTTTATTTTAAAAATATAGATTATATTGAAAGCATAGTCTACTGAAGGTGCCTATTTACCAGGTTAAGGTAACTTTTATCAGCTTGCAGTAATGTCCTTCTTTTCTTTGGACAGTTGCGAGTGAGCTGGCAGAAACTGAGCTTCTAGTCTTCTGGGAAAAAAAAGTAAAAGAAATTACAGAACACATTATGCATTTCTGGAATGGCTTCTCCTTCCTCATGACTAATTTCCAAAATCTTGGCTATTCTCACTCATTTATTATTCCAGGTAAACCTTAGAATTATTGTGTCAAATTCTGAAAAGAAAATCCTGCTGATATTTTGACTAGAAGTGAATTACTTTGAAAGATTAATTTGGAGAAGTTTCAGATCTTTGCAATATTGGATGTTTTCATCCAGGAATATGATATGCCTTAAAAAAAAATCTCAGTTGCCTTTGATATCCCTTAATAAACATTTTTAGCTTCATATGAATCCTGTATCTTCCTTCCTCCCACCTTCTCTCTCTTGCTCCATTTCTTCTTCCCTCTCTTTCTTTCCCCTTTCTTCCCCCACCTCTCCCTTTCTCCCTCCCTTCCTCCCTCCTTTCCTTACTTCTCTCTTTCTCTCTCTCTCTCTCTCGTCTATTGTGAATGCTTGATTTTTACCCATTAACTTTTCAAAACTAGTTATTCATTAAAAAAATTATCAGGCACTTGTATAGTGCCAGTCTTATTCCAAGTGATCTAAGCCAGAGACACTTTTTATTGTGGTGAAATATAAATAACAAAATTTACCATTTTAAGCATTTTACAGTGTACAGTTTAGTGGAATTAAGTAATTCACACTGTTGTCCATCCACCACCACTAACCATATCTAGAACATTTTTTACTGCCTCAGAGTGAAACTCTCTATCAAGCTATGGTAACCAGTGTAAACAGACACTTTAGAAAGCTTTCCTATTAGTTTCAATAGTTTTATAATTGATTTTCTATTGTTGTTGTTTTCAAGATATATACTTGTGTGCAAATAAAGATTATTTCAATGGTTCACAGAACTTCCCCCATAATCTTAAGTAGCAGAAGTGATATGGGCATTTTAGTCTTGCTGTCTATTTTAATGAGAATGCCTTTGGTGTTTTCTTTTTTAAGATAAGTATACTGTTACTTACTGGCTTATCATTTCATATTGATATTCTTTACTAAATTATAGAAGTATATTTCAATCCCTCTTTGGTTGGGAGATTTTTAAAAAAAATAATTAGGGATGGATGCACTATTTTATAAAATGCTTTTCTACTTTTGTTGTATTGGACAGAGTTTTTCCTATTTAGTCCTGTTAATATGGAACCATCTTTGCACTCTTAAACTTCATTTTGTTGTAGCTATGGATTTTTTAGTATGCTGCTTGGTTAGGCTTGTTTAAATGATATTTGCATTTATATGGCTATACTTAGGAGTGAGATTTCTGAGACAGAAATTCTATTTCTTATTCTTAAAGTTGTCTATTTGTATTAACTGTCTCATTTCTTTTTTTTTTCTTATTAAACTTGTTAAAGTTTGCTTAGTTGGCCAATTCAAAGAACTAGTTCAGTTTTACTGTATTTTAAGTTGTACTAATTTCTCCTTTATTGTAATTATTTTCTTATTTTTCTATAGGCTTATAGTTTCCTATGTTGGATGTTTGCTTTTATTATTTCTTACTTAATAATAAAAGCATTTAAGACTATGAATATTCCTCTGATGACAACTTTGCCTGCATTCTGTAAAATGTCCTAAATTGTCTCAAATTTTCTAATGTTTCTAAATTGTCTCAAAATACAGATTTTATTTCCAACCTCACCAAAGAGCTACTTAATAAAGAGCTTAAAATTTTGCTGGTGATAGAATGATGGGAGCACATGGCCTGTACACATTCTAACTTTGAAAAAAATTTGAGATTTTCTT
Organism: Camelus ferus; assembly: GCF_009834535.1. Lineage (NCBI taxonomy): Eukaryota > Metazoa > Chordata > Mammalia > Artiodactyla > Camelidae > Camelus > Camelus ferus. The sequence continues at coordinate 54,049,951 of NC_045704.1, read as the reverse complement.
TGGAGAAAAATAGATAATGGATATATTTTTTGGTATCTATATTTGCCTGCTTATTTCATTTTAAAAAATCAAGTGTTTTAGTCCATTTTTTGGTCAGTTCTTTTTTGGAATTTTAATAGCAATTTGCTTATGTATTTTGATACTAGTACATAAATGGTCTTGACTGGTATATGTTTATTGGTTCTGCCTTTACCAAGTGGTTATATTTTACATGAGGGGCATGTTCTTGAAGACTTTGAAAATCCAAGGTTGATTTTCCCACTGGAATGAACGTAAAGTTTGTGTGAGAGATATTCTTGGTGTGCATAAATCTTCAACTACTACAATATATTTTTGCTTTAAATGATTATTTTTCAGCATTCTTCTGATTTATTTTCCAAAGGGCATAGTATATCATGATTTTTTTTCAACTCTTCTTATAATGTTGTAATACATCTAAGTCCTATTTGAAAGTTATTAATCGGGTTACAATTTCAGCAATAGTAATTGTAGTATTATTTAACATCATTCTTATAAATATACAAATAGTTTAAAATTAAAATTTAAAAATTACTTTTTACTATAAACTAATATTTTTGCTGTATACTATAGCAAAATAACAAATACCCAACAAAATCATCTGTAGAATTTCTAGCATGTAACAGCAATATGGGTCTCAGGATAACAACAAAGGATAATGGGTATGTTTGTTTTCTGCTGACCTGGTGCCATCAAGTGACAAAATCAATTATCATTATCATAATGATCATCACCATCGTCATTGTTGTAACAAATACTATGTACTAGTTACACGTGTTCTAAGTACTTCAAATATACTATCTCATTTAATACATGTAACATTATATAAGATAGTTATTATTATTATTATTACCACCACTTTATAGATGACAAAACCAAGGCACAGAGAGGTAAAGTAATTTGTCCACGGTTATATAGCTTGTAAATAGCTCAGCTTGTAAATGGCAGAATTTAAACCCAAACAAGTTGGCTCCAGAGTCCAAACTACTGACGATCACACTATGCTCTCTCTCCATAGTTTACAATTCACTTGGTTGAAAAGCTCAGTAATTTTGCAATGTTTTTCAAGTTTTAAAAATGCTGGGCTTTGCATTATTTCAGATATTGCACACAAATTACAATTTTAAGGTGTTTATAACCCACTACTTAATTTACTTAATTCAAAATAGCACAAAATGTAACTATATTGTTTTGCTAAATTGCATTACAGAGACTTTACATGAATTTATATCTGTATTATAATCTTCCTACTGTCATTTAAAATAAATTTTTGTCAGTAAAGGGATATGTAAAATAACTTACTGTTTTATTTTGCATCTTTTATTGAATTAAACATGAATGTATTGACCTTTAGTGTCTCTTTTGTAGATTTACTGCTTATGCCAATTTTTCTTCTGGAATTTTAATATTTTGCTCTTTGATTTCTGAATTTCTGAAAATTTTTTTCTCTTTTAAGGACTTCTACCAGTCCTCCAAATGTAAAGCAACTTGACGAAATAGTGCAGTTGCACTTTGTATGGTTTTAAGTTATATTTGTTGTAATTTTTCTGTTTGCCTTTGCCTCTAAACTTTGAGTCTTTATTTCGTTAACAGAGAATTTATATTTTTATGTTATCAAGTCTTTTGCTGTTTCCTTTGTAATTTCTTATGTAGGCATTTCTCCTCTATTAGGAGGCTGATAAATATTTAATAATATGTATTCTATTTTTTATGATACGTTTTGTTTTTATTTAACTCTTTATTCCAGTTGGGATTTCTATTTGTGTATGGTGAAAGGAGAAATTATTAATTAAAAATGAACCTTTACTTTCCTCACAGTTGTTAACCTGTTGTGCTAGCACAATTTATTAAGAATCTCTGTCTCTGATTTTGGATACACCTTTAATTAAATTAGTGTACACAATAAATCCTATTTCTCAGTGTTTGGTTTTGTTCCACCAAGTCGCTTGATTTGTTCTCATATATTGTCATACTGTTTATTGCACCCTGAGATAGCTGTTAGGTCTAGTCTGCCTCCATTGGTGTTATTCTTTGATAGCCTTATCTGTTTATTCCTTCAGTTTTATTTTAAAAGACAAGTTGCAGAGGCATTTAGAATATGGGACCTACAGGTGGACTTCTCCAGTTCAAATCCTGCTCTGACATCTACCAGCCTTAAAACTCCAGGTAGTTTCCATCAGCTTCCTCATTTGAGAATAATAGTAGTATCTTCTACGAGAACAATAGTAGCATCTTACCTGGTGCACAGTAAGATGCACTAATACTAGCTAATATATTTTTGTCAAGTTTAAAACTCATCCCATTGGGTTATTGATTGGAATCATATTAAACCAAATCTATGCATTGGTTTGGAAAGATAACTCCCTCTTCAGGAGCATAGCTTGCTTTAGTCAAGTCACAGTGTACATTTCATCAATGAGCGTTTGTAATTTTACCCACATACAGTGTTTCAGTTGGATTCTTAGTTAACTAGAGCATTTAAGATCTGGGTGGAGAGGGAGGATTCAGATCATCCCAAACTCACCCAGCTAGGAACACTGAACTGAATGAGTCATTTGAAAGGATAAGACCCATTTACTGGGTGTGGTTGATAAACAGGATAGAGTTAGCATCAGCCATTGCTCTCCTTGATAAGAGAAGTCTTAACCCTAAGGCAAGAACTTCTTTGGTTAGGATGTTCTTCCTGGGGCACGAGGTGGCTGGCAGCAGTGGCGATATAGACTAGGCTTGACCTGGGTAACACCAACAGGCTTGTTCTCTTGAAAGCCAAGGGTAGAGCCCCTCCACCTTACCTCCTGGATCAGGTTGTTAGAGCTGTGTACCTGCTCCGGTGAGATGTAGGAACCCTCAACTCACCAAGCTTGTTCCATCAGAAACGGATTAACTTGTACAGATGTTTTACTCCTGGCATCCACTTACTAGGAGCACTTATGGACTCATATCCTTTATTTTACTCAGCTGGTCAAAGTTTGACATGTTATAAACTGCAGCATTCTTACAGTCAGGGCGTGCATGCAGGCACAACGTGGTTACTTTTGCCTTTTTTTTTTTTTTTTAAACCAAGGACGTGCTGTTCACGAACAAATTCGAAATTTTCTCTCCTGTCCTTCTCTCTCAAGGCCAGATAGCTATGTGTAAACACAACTTATTCCATAGACGTTTGTAGTTTGCTTCATATGCCATACACAGTTTGCATTTAGATGTTTTATAGATATTATAATTGTTTTGTTATTTTTGTGAATTGGATTACTGTTTTCTAATTCATTATTGCTAATGCTATAGCAAAGTTATGGTTTTTTGCATATACATACTAGTGAGCCACTTTGCCCTTTCCTTTCATAACTTCTATTGAACTAATCAGGTTTTCTTTATTATGTTTCCTCTCTCTCTTTCTCTGGTTTAGAAACTATACATTGTCTTTTCTGTTCTTGTATTGTCTTCCTTAAATTTTTAATGGTATATTTGACTTAAGATTTAATTAATATCTTTGTCTTCTTTTCAAGCATGTCAAGACCTTACCATGGCTTAGCTCTGATCTCCCCTGTTATCTTACATATTTTTATTTAGTGGTTTCATCTTTTTTTAAAAACAATTTCTTTTGAAATAATTATAGATTCATAGGAAGTTGTAAAGATAATACAGAGAGGTCTCTGTATGTTCCACTCAGTTCCATCTAAAAGTTCCATCTTTTAAAAAAAATTTAAATAAAATTTTTTTTTGTCAGTGGGGTAGGTAATTAGTTTTTTTTTTTTTTAAACAGAGGTACTGGAGATTGAACCCATGAAAGTTCCATCTTATGTAAACATAGTGTAATATCAAAACTGGGAAGTTGATGTCTGTACAATATTTGTTTATAGTTCTGTGTCATTTTATTGGGTGTAGATTTGTGTGACCACTACCGCAATCAAGATACAGAACTCTTCCTCCACTATAAAGATCTCCCTTGTGAAATTCCTTTATAGTCTCACCTTTACTCCTGCTCTCTCATTGACTCCAACCCTGGTGACTACTCATCTCAATAACTGTATCATTTCAAGAGTGTCATATAAATGAGATCATACAGTATGTGACCTTATGACATTGGCTCTTTTCACACAGTATAATGTCCTTAAGATTTATCCACGTTGTTAAGTGTATCAGTAGTTTGTTTCTTTTTATTGCTAAGTGGGATACCACCATTTTGTTTTTATTCCCTTAACATTTGTTATTATTATTACTTAGATTTATTGATATGTTTACTATCTTCTCTACTTACTATTTCTTGCATCACTCTACTTCTGTGTTCAATTTCCTATTTCCTGAAAATACTATAACCTTTAGTAATTCTTTCAGTGAGGGTTTGTTAGTGCTAAATTCTTTCTATATCTTTTTTTATCCAAAATTATCCCTTTCTCCCTTTACTTTTTTAAAATTGAAGTATAGTTGATTTAAGATATTGTGTTTGTTTCAGGTATACAACACAGTGATTCAGATGCACGTATGTTTTTCCCCCTTTATTATACAGTAAATCTTTGTTCTTAACCTATTTTATACATAGTAGTATATATCTGTTAATCTCATACTCCTAATTTATCCCTTCCCCCTCTTTCCCCTTTGGCAACCATAAATTTGTTTTCTATGCCTGTGAATCTGTTTCTGTTTTGTAAATAAATTCATTTCTATTATATTTTAGATTCCATAAATAAGTGGTATCATAGGATATTTGCCTTTCTCTATCTAATTTATTTCACTTAGTGTGATAATCTCTAGGTCCATCCATGTTGCTGCAAATGGCATTATTTCATTCTTTTTTGCAGCTGAGTAGTATTCCAGTATGTGTGTGTGTGTGTGTGTGTGTGTGTGTGTGTGTCTGTGTGTGTCTGTGTGTGTCTGTGTGTGTCTGTGTGTGTGTACACCACAGTTTATTTATCCATTCATTTGTTGGTGGACATTTAGGTTGCTTCCATGTCTTGGTTATTGTAAATAGTGCTGCTATGAACATTGGGGTGCAAGTATCTTTTCAAATGAGAGTTTTCTCCAGACATATGCCCAGGAGTGGGATTGTTGGATCATATGATTAACTTCCCCTTTACTTTGAATGGTGGTTCAGGTGAATAGATATACAAGATTCAAAGTTTTTTTGTTTGTTTTTTTCCTTTTTGTATTCTTTTTCATAATAGGTTACTATAAGATATTGAATATAGTTCCCTGTGCTATACAGTAGGTCCTAGTTGTTTATCTGTTTTATAGACAGTAGTTAGTATCTGCAAATCTCAAACTCCCATTTTATCCCTTCTCATCCCCTTTCCCCCTGGTAACCATAAATTTGTTTTGTATGTCTGTGACTCTGTTTCTGTTTTGTAAATAAGTTCATTTGTGTCATTTTTTAGATTGTATATACAAGTGATATGGTAATATGGCATTTTTCTTTCTCCTCCTGGCTTACTTCACTTAGTATGATGATCTCCAGGTCGATCCATGTTGCTTCAAAGGGCATTATTTTATTCTTTTTTCACAAAACCTTGAAGCTTTCATACCATTATCTTCTGACTTCTGTTGTTGTTGTTGCGAAGTCTCCTGTCAATGTAACTACTCATCATCTGCAGGTCGTCTTAACCCTCCTCTGCTGCATACCTACTCCCTCAACCCTGCTCCCTCCATACCCTTTAAGGTTTTCTTGTTGCCTTTTGACGTCCACAGTTTCACCACCAGGTTTTTAAATTGTGGATTTATTTTTATTTATCTTATTCTGATCTCAGAACAACTTTCAAAAATAAAGACTCATGACTTTTTTTAAGACATGGAAAATTCTCACCAGCACACCTTCGATATTTTCCTCTTCCCTATGTTCTTTTCCCAAAGTTGGTATTATGAAGAACAATTTACATGCAGTGAAACTTACCTTATTGAGGTACTGTTGGGTGAGTTTTGACACATGCAGTCATGTGACCACCACAGCAGTCGTAGAATAGTTCCACCCTACCCACCAAAATTCCAGTTCCCTTGTTTACTTTATGGTCGATCCCCTATTATCACCCCAGCCCCTGACAACCATTCATCTGATTTGTGTGTATAGTTTTGCATTTTCCAGATTGCCATTTGAATAGAATCATACAGTATATAACCTTTGTGTCTGGCTTTTTTCACTTAGCTTAAGGCACTTGAGTTTTGTTGATGTTGCTGGATCTACTCAGTAGTTCCTTCCCTCTTGTTCCCATGTAGTGTTTCCTTGTAGGGCTATATACCACAATTTGTTCATGCTTTCAGCGGTTAATGGATATCTATGTTGTCTCCTGCTTTGGGCAATTATGAATAATGCTGCTATAAACATGCATGGGTGGACCTTTGAGGGACATATGCTTCATTTCTCTTGGGTGAATATTTAGGATTGGAATTGCTGGGTCATCTGGCAATTGTATGTGCAACTTGATGAGAAACTGTCAAGCTGTTTTTCAAAGTGGCTTTTAGCACTTTATATTCCCACCACCACCTATGTATAGAGATCTATTTGCTTCATATTTCACCAGCACTTAGCAGTGATGGTTTTGTTTTGTTTAATGTCTCTCACATAGTGTAGTGGTATCTCATTGTGATTTTAATTTGTATTTTCCTAATAACCAATTACATTGAGCATCTTTTCTGTGCCCATTTTGTCATCTTATAGATCTTCTGTGGTGAAGTGTTTGTTCATATCTTTTGTTCAGTTTTTAAATTTGACTTTTGAAATTATTGTATTTTGAGAGTTCTTCAAATATTTTAAATATAAATCCTCTATCAGATAGGTGTTTTACAAGTGTTTTCTCCCAATCTGTGTCTTGTCTTTCCTTAACAATGTCTTTTGAGAAGCAGACATTTTAAAGTTTGATGCATTTTATCTTTTTTTCTTTCCTTTCAGGGTCTGTACTTTTCATGTCCTACATAAGAAATTTTATCCTTCCCATGATCACAAAGATTTTTTCTTATAGTTTCTTCTAGAAGTTTTACAGTTCAGATACTACATTTAGATCTATGACCTAATTCTCGCATATGTTGTAAGTGTTTATGTTCCTTTCCTCATTTCCCACAAATTTTGTTATGTTGTGCTTTCATTTCCATGTAGTTCAAAACGCTTTGTTATTTCCCCGATTTCTTCTTTGAGTCATGGATTATTTTAGAAGTCTCTTATTTAGCTTTCACATACTTGGTTTTTTTTTTTTTCCAGGGATCCTTCTCTTATGGGTTTCTAATTTTATTCCTTTATGGTCAGAGAACATATTTTGTATGGCATGAAAATTTTATGTGTATTGAATCTTATTTCATGGCTCAGAATATGATCAATTCTGGTGTTTCCTGTACACATAAAAAGAGTGTGTAATCTTGCTGGTTTTGGTAGAGCAAAATATAAATGTCAATTACATCAAGTTGATTTATATTGTTGTTCAAATCTTCTGGGTAATTACTGATTTTCTCTTTGTTCTATAATTTATTTAGATGAGTTTTGAAATAAATTCTAATTTTGGATTTGTTTATATCTCCTTATAGTTCAAATAGTTTTTGCTTCGTGAATTTCAAAGATCAGCTACTAGGTACATAGTATTTAGGATTGTTATGTACTCTTCATGAATTGACCCTTATTATTAGAAATGATATTATTTATCCTTGGTGATACTTTTTGCTCTGAAATCTACTTTGTCTGGTTTTAACATATAGACTCCAGATTTCTCTTCATTAGTATTAGCATCCTTTTGCTTTTACTTTTTGTGTCTTTATATTTGAAGTGCTTTTCTTGTAGGTAGCAAACAATTGAGTCTTGATTTTTTAAAATCCAGTCTGATAATCTATGCCTTTTAATTGGGGCATCTGGGAGATTTACATTTAATGTGGTTATTAATATGTTTAAGTTTAAATCTATAACCTTGCTATTTCTTTTCTCTTTGTCTCATCTATTGTTGGCTCCCTTTTTTCTTTTCTTCTGGTTTCTTTTGGATTAATTAATTTTTTTGATTCCATTTTGTCTCCTTTGTTGGTTTATCATACATAACCCTTTCTTTTGTATGTATGTATGTATGTATGTATGTATGTATGTATGTATGTATTTGTTTTAATGAAGGTACTGGGGACTGAACCCAGGACCTTGTGCATACTAAGTACCCACTCTACTACTGAACTATTATCCTCTCCCCCTCATTTTAAAAAACTTTCTTTTGTTATTAGAGTTTATAGTATATATCTTTAACTTGTCACAGTCTACTTTCAAGTGATATTATACCAATTTATATATAAAAACAAACAGTACTATACAGTAGTCCTCCCTTTTCCATAGTTTTGTTCTCTGTGGTTTCAGTTACCTGTGGTCAACCACGGTCTGAAAATATTAAGTGGAAAATTCCAGGAATAAACAATTCATAAGTTTTAAATTGCGCACCGTTCTGAGTAGCCTGATGAAGCCTGTGCTGTCCTGCTTCGTCCTACCCAGGATATGAATCATCCCTTTGTCCAGCATAACTGTACTTTATACTCTACCTGCCCCTGAGTCACTTCGTAGCTGTGTTGGCTATCAGATCAACTGTTGTGGCATCACAGTGCTTGTGTTCAAGTAACCCTTTTTTAAGTTAATAATGGCTCCAAAGTGCAAGAGTAGTGATGTTGGCCTTTCAGACATTTTCTTACCGTTCCTAATTTATAAATTAAACTTTTTTTCATACATATGTATTTACAATAGGAAAAACATATGTAGGATTTGATACAACTTGCAGTTTCAGGTATCCATTGGAGGTCTTGGAACATATTCCTGCTGACAAGGGAGGCTGCTGTACTTCCATTTCTCTCCTCCCAACCCTTGTGCTATGGGGTCATGATATCATTTTTATGTATGTTATAAATCCCTTTCTACATTGTCATATTTTATATAGCCAATTATGTCTTTTAAAAAACAGCTTAATTTAGGTATAATTTGCCCATTGTAAATGTACAATTTAATGAGTCTTAGTACATTTATAGAAGTGTGCAATCATCACCATTATCCATTTCTACCACTCCACAAAGTTCTCTTATGCCCATCTGTGGTTAATCCCCATGTGCAACTTCAGCCCTAGGCAACAACTAATCTGCTTTCTGTCTCTACAAATTACATTTTCTGAAATTTTACAGCATATAGCCCTCTGTGTCTAGTTTCTTTCATTTAACACGATGCTCTTGAGATCCATTCATGCTGTTGCATGGATTGTTAAATTGTTTACTTTTATTGCTGAGTAATATTCCATTGTATGGATGTCCATAGTTTGTTTTTTCATTTGCCTGTTGAAGAACATTTAGGCTGTTTCAGTTTTAGGCTACCCCAAATAAAGCTGCTATGAACATTCATGTTCAGATTTTTGTGTGAACAGAAGTTTTATTTCTCTAGGATAAACACCCAGGAGTGTGATTGCTCAATTGTATATCAGTGTATGTTTAACTTTATAAAAAACTGTCATATTTATTGCAGAGTGGCTCTTCCATTTTACATTTCAACAAGCCATATGTAAGAGGTCCAATTGTTCCACATCCTTTCTAACACTTGGTATCATCAGCATTGATTTTAGCTATTCTAATAGGTGTGCAGTTGTGTCTCACTCTGGCTTTAATTTGTATTTCCCTACTGTCTAGAGATGTTGAACATCTTTTCACATACTTATTTGCTATCTGTATATTGTTTTTAACCTTTGCATAACTCTGAGTTACAAAGACTTTCAAAAAAATATTTTCTTCTAAAATTTTTATAGTCTTATGTTTGTCATATAAATAACCCAAAGATATTAGCCCCTAGTTTGTTTATATCTTCACTACAGACTGAGACTTATTAACTGAAAAGCCCGCTGGTACAAAACTCAAATTTTTACACATTTAATTATTTTAAAAAATAGCCCAAGCAAGTGTATTTAGTGCCTGCCTGCTTTACATATGCTGTGAAGCTGTACAGAGTATCTGCTGACCATCAGTAAGATAGAGCTTTGTGTTTTTAAGATTCCAAGGAGGTCTGTGACTAAGAGATGTCCTACTGCACAGCTAAGTGACAGCAGCTAGACAAGTAAGCTGCCTCTCAGACCTGCCTCTTCTCGAGGAGTTCCCTTGCCCTCTTTTCTTTCTGGGTGATGGCCCTCACACTATAAACCTCTGGATGGTCTCATATTGTGAGAGAGTTTCTGTCTTATGGAATCCTGTAAAATCCCTGCTTAATAAAGTGTGTGTGTTACTGCTTTCATGGTCATGTCTTTTTTGTTGATTAGCCCTCAAATCCCTTCAATCCCCTATAACATTTTATATTTAGATCTCTGATCCATATTGAGTAATTATTTTTGTATAAGGTGTGCTTTTTTTGTTTTTTGCTATGAGTTCCAGTCGTTCCAATATCATTTGTTTAAAAGAGTATCCATCGAATTATTTTCGCATCTTTGTTGGCCCTCCTTGTTTGGGTCCATTTCTGGACTCCACATTCTGTTCCATTATTTTATTCTATTTTGGTACTATTGCGAATAGAGTTGTTTTCTTAATTTCATTTTTGGGTTCTCCATTACTAATACATAGAAATACAATTGACATTTGTATGCTGATCTTAGATCTTGTGATCTTGCTAATCTTGTTTATTAGTTATCATATTATATTACATTATATTATATTATAATACTAGGTTTTCTTTTTTTATTCCTTGGGATTTTTTACATACAGTGTCATATCACCTGCCAATAAAAGCAGTTGTATTTCTTTCCAATTTGGATGTCTTTAATTTCTTTTCTTTTATTCTTTTTTGGCTTCATCTTACTGTTTTAGACCATCCAGTATGATGTTGAATAAGTTTATTGAAAGCAAACATTTAGGCCTACTTCCTGATCTTTGGGGGAAATCATTCAGTCTTAAGTATGATGCAATCTGTGTATTTTTTGTATATGCTCTATCAAGATGAGGAAGTTCCTTTAGAATCCTAGTTTTTCTAGAGTTTTTTTTTTTTTTTTTATCATGAATGGGTATTGGATTCTGTCAAATACATTTTCCACATTCATTGAGAATATCATGTGGTACCAACTTCGAATTACTGGGCAAATCAAACATGCTTGGTGTGTTACACACTTTGCTGATATGTTGGTGAATTCAGTTTGTTAATTTTATGTGTAAGATTTTCATATCTATACATATATGGTTTTCTTTTGTTGTAATGTCTTTGCCTTTGTTATCAGAATAATTCTGGCCACATAGAATTCATTGGAGAGTGCTGCCTTCTTTATGTTCTGAAAATTTTTGTGAAGATTCGTAATAGTTATTCTTTAAACATTTGATAATATTCACCAATGAAGCCAACTTGGCCTTGGCTTTTCTTTGTGAGAAGACTGTAATTATAAACTCAATTTTTTTTACTTAGTATAGGTTTATTCAGAATTTCTTTTTCTTTTTTAATGAGATTGGGATTTTGTTCTAGGGATTTGTTCATTTCATCTGGGTTATCTAATTTTTTTACCTCAAGTTGCTCATAATATTATGTTTTAATTCTTTTCCTTTCTGCAGTGTCAGTAATTATTTTCCCTTTTTCAGTCTTGATTTTGTTTGTTTTCTTTTTCTCTGTTCTTTTTTTTGGTTGGTTAACCTAAAGATTTGCCCCTTTTGATCTTTTCAGAGGAACGGCTTGGTTTCGTTGTTTTTCTGCCTTCTATGTCATTTACTTTAATCTTCCTTTTTTTAGTTTCTTAATGTAGATGTCACTTACTGATATGAGACTGTTCTTTGCTGAGGTAGGCATGTAACCGCTGGCTCTAACTGCATTTCACAAACTTTAATAGATTGTACTTTTATTTTCATTCAATTCAAAATATTTTCTGATTTCCTTTGTTACTATTTCTTTGAGCCATTAATTATACAGAAGTATGTAATTTAAATTCCAAATAATTGCATTTTCCTGGATTTCTTTCTGTTGTTGATTTCTAATTTAGCTCCATTATGCTTAGAGAACATAGTTTGTGTGATTTCAGTTTATTTAACTTTATTGAGACTTATTTTATGGCCTAATATATGACCTATACTGGAGAGTATTCCATGTCTGCTTGAAAATAATGCATAGTCTTCAGTAACTGGATGGTGTGTTCTAGATATGTTAAGTTGGTTGATAATGTTGTTTGAGCTTTTCATAGCTTTGCTGAATTTCTGTATAGTTGTTCTATCAATTACTGAGTGCGAGTTATTGAAATCTCCAACTTTTATTGTTGAATTCTCTCTTTTTCTTTCAATTTTGTCATTCTTTGACTCATATGTTTTGAGACTTTGTTATTAGTTGCATATACACTTGTGATTGTTATATCTTTATGATATATATTGACCCTTTTATCATTATGAGATATTCCTCTCTTTAGTACTATTTCTTGTTTTAAAGTTTATTTTGTCTTATATTAATACAGCTACTCTAGCTTGCTTATTGTTACTGTTAGTATTGTAAATCTTTTTCCATCCCTTTTCTTTCTACCTATTTGTGTCTGAATTTAAGATGTATTTTCCATAGACAGCATGTGATTGACTCTTGTTATTTTTACTTCCAATATGATAATCTCTGCCTTTTGGTTGGGGTATTTAAACTTATTCATGTTAATGTAATTGTTTATATGGTTGGATTTATACTAGTCATTTTCCTATTTGTTTTCAGTGTCTTTCTTCCTCCTATATATAAATATTTTATGTTTCTATTTTAATTCCTCTGTTATGTTTTTTCACTATTTTTGGTTATTTTCTTATGATTGCTATAAAGATTATTATATGCATCTCAATTTATCAGTTGTCTTCAGATTAATATACTCTAAATTCTCCTAAAATATAGAAACTCTGCTGCAGTATGGCTCCATTCTGATCCCCTCTTTGTCCTACTGTTGGCATAAACATTACTTCAGTACATGTTAAATGCAACAATGCAATGTTATAATCATTGCTTTATGCAATGTAACATCTTTTAAAATAATTAATAAAAATTACAATATAGTTATAAGATCTTTTATATGGACCTATATATTTACCATTTCCAGTGATTTTTATTTCTTCTGTGTATTCAGGTAACTGTCTGTTATCATTTCCTTTCACTCTAAAAGAATTCCTTTATTATTACTTGTACTATGGGTTTGCTAGCAACAAATTCCCTCAGTCTTTGTTTATCTGGGAATATCATTATTTCATATTCATTTTTGAAGGATAATTTTGCTAGATATAAAATTATTGGCTGACAGCTTTTTCTTTCAGTACTTTAAATGTTGTCGCACTGCCTTCTGCTTCTTTTGCCTCTGATGAGAAGTCCACTGTTAATCTTGTGGTTGTTGTGAGGGCAGCTGCTTTTGCAATAGCTTGGGGCTGGGGCTAGGATGATTCTGCCATTGCTGTGAGTTTCCTAGAACTCTGCCTCAAGCACTGCCTCTGAATATGATCCCAGGCTAGTGGTGGATGGAGTCTGGAGAAAATGACATAAACATAGCCAAATAGTGCTTGCAACTGACATAACCGAGACTAGGACTAGGGTGGATCTGTGTCTCCAGGCCAGGGACAGCACATATCTGGCTGACTGGACACCTGGCCTTGTCCTGATTGCCTTTGGACTTCATATCATTTTTCTCTTGCTACTTTCAAGATTTTCTCTTTGTCTTTGCTTTTCTATAATTTGATTATGTTTCTAGTTGTGGATCTCTTTATTTTAACATACTTACAGTTTGTCCAGACTTCTTGGATGTATATGTTAGTGTTTTTATAATCTTTGAGACATGTTCAATCATTATTTTTTCAAAAAAATCTTCTGCTTCCTTCTGTCTCCCATTACATGTATGCTGACATGCTTGATGTTTCCCCATATATTTCTGAGGCTGTATTTAAAAAAATTTTTTCCTCTATTTTTCAGATTGGGTAATTTTTAATGATCTGTCTTCAAGTCCACAGATTCTTTCTTCTACATTTTATGGGTTTGCACAAACATATAATGATTTGTTTCTATCATTACAATATCATACAAAGTATTTTCTCTGCTCTAAATATCCTCTGCACTCCACCTATTCATTCCTCTCCCCTCTCAATTCCTCAAAACCACTGACCTTTTTCTTTTTTACTGTTTGTATAGTTTTTGCCTTTTCCAGAAACTCATATAGTTGGAATCATATAGTATGTAGCCTTTTCAGTGTGACTTCTTTCAGTATTATACACTTAAGTTTCCTCCTTTTCTTTACAAGGCTCAATAGTTCATTTGTTTTTAGTGCTAAAAAAAATTCCATTACCTGAATGCACCACAGTTTATTTATCCATTCACCCACTGAAGGCTATCTTGATTGATTCTAAGTTTTGGCAATTATAAATAAAGCTATAAACATCCATGTGTGGGTTTTTGTGAAGACATATTTTCAACTCCTTTGGGTAAATACCAAGGAGTGTAAGAAAAGGGAACCCTCCTACACTGTTGGTGGGAATGTAGTTTGCTGCAGCCATTATGGAAAACAGTATGGAGAGTCCTCAAAAAACTAAAAATAAACTTACCATATGATCTAGTAATCCCACTCCTGGGTGTATATCTGGAGGGAACTCTAATTTGAAAAGATACATGCACCCCAACGTTCATAGCAGCGCTGCTTACAATAGCCAAAACATGGAGATAACCTAAATGTCCATCAGCAGATGACTGGATAAAGAAGATGTGGTATATTTATACAATGGAATACTACTCAGCCTTAAAAAATAAGATAATGCCATTTGCAGCAACATAGATGGACCTAGAGAAAATAGTCAAAAGTAACCTTGAGACTTCTGGCTTGAGCATCAGACTAGGTGATGATGCCATTTAATGAGATAGGGAATAAAGACACAGGGACAAGTTTGGGAGAGGAAGGGAGAAAATGAGGTCAGATTTGGTCATATCCAAAAAATAAAATATGTGGATCTGGAGCTTGTGGAAGGGACTGAGTTGGAGATACGGATTTGGGAATTATTAACATATCCATGGTATTGGAAGCTTAGGAAGAAGATGAGGTTGCACACACAAGCTGTATGGATGGAGTTAAGAAGAAAGACAGAGCCTGGAAGATTGTCTAACATTAAGGATGGATAAAAGATAGATCGAGGAAAGAAGAATGAATACAAATACTTAGAAAAGATGGAAGGAAGACCAGAGAAATTTGACACCCCTGTAACCAAGGAAAAGGATATTTCTCAAAATTAGTAGTTTGTGGTACCAAATGTCACTGCCAGGTGAAGCAAGATGAGGGCCAAAGAGTGTCCTGTGGATTTAGTCACAAGGAGGCATCGATGTTTCTTAGTGAGAGAAGTTTCAGTGGAACAGGTTGAATAATGAATTGGTTGAAGACTAAGCTGGTGGTAAAGAAATGAAGGTCGTGAGCTTTGAGTCAAGAAATTTGACTCTTACCCTAACTTCTGGGTGGTCTAATACAAAGGCCACTTTCCAGTCTTTTTTTTTTTTTTTTTTGACTATCCGACCATTATGTGTTTTGGTGAGGATGCTTATTTGTCAATTTTGCTTGAAATACAGTTGGTTATCTCATTCTCAAGAGTTAAAAAATGCTCAGTATGTGTAAAATTTCACTTATTATAGTTTTGAGTATTGCTTTGTTCTATTTGCTCTTTTTCTGCAAAAGATCCACTCATTAGTTAAATCTTTGTAATATATCCAATTTATCCGCCAAATCCTCTAATATTTCCATTTCCATTCAGTACTGCTTTAATAGCTGATTTTTTAAAAATTCTGTTAGTGCTTCTCAAATTTGTCCTATGCATCATTTAGTCAAGCTTGGGCAGCATTGTCCTTGCCATTCTCCATACAACTGTTTTCTTAATTACAATTTTTTATATCAGTCAGTGACTTATAACGATTTGTCCTTATTTAATAGAAAATATATCCCTTGTAGCCTCTTGAACATAAGAGGTGAATCTTTCATGAATCATTCTTTTGTTTCATGAAGCCTAGTAGAATATCATTTATACAAAAGTCTAAGCATAAGTGTATATGATGGAATTATTACATCCTTGTTATATCCTTTTTTTTAAATAAAAAAACATTGTTCACTTAAAAAATCATTTATTATGGTAATTGAAGAATGGCTTCCTGAAGTGAATAATTCATGGTGATGGTGAGCCCCGTTGAGCTGGACCTGTGGTGGTGAGAGTCGAGATGGATGCCTTTAGCCGATGCTATTTTATACTGTGAAAAGCTCATACATTTCATGGGACAAATATCATTTGTTACTGAGCAGAAGGTGGCTCAAGTGTAGAGGCTGAAGGAGAAACCTGGACAAGAGCAGCAGAGGAAGGAAAGACAGATGACAGGTCTTTTCATCAATGCTGCGTTACCGTTCCATTCTTCAGTTTCTGCGCCACTGTTACATTAAATCCTGTTGATAAGGGACGCTAGCCACGTCCCTCTCTTTAGATCAAGAAGGATTTCCTGGAAAATAAAAACTTCATTTGAGAAAGTAATTTATCACTTTTATAAATGTGTCATTTTTAAAGGAAATGAGTGCAAAGCAAATTCTATGTGTATGAACTGATAGGTAAAATGTTTTTGCTGTGTTCCCATGATTAAATATTGGTTATATTTTTCCATTTTCAAGTTAATCCAGATGTTTTTCATGGGTGAAAAATGTTGGCTTATGTTTAACATTCCTCGATTAGTCTGCATGATACATTTATATTAGATAAAACTCTCCTAGGATATATGGCTTTAAAACTTATTTATTTATTTATTTATTTATTTTTACTGTGCCACAGGTCCCACACAATATTCTAAGGTGCCTTTTAAAAAATCATTGTGCTTGTTTGAAGCTAAGATATCTACACCTGGAAATATTACATTGTTCTGTAAGAAGTCAAGCCATGGACATTCTATAGTGAAATGATCTTCCATTTTAAAACTATTTTTACAGGAACATCTTTGAATCTGTCTTAGAACTTTATACCTTTCTCTTGAACTTCAGAACATTTTATGTTCTCTCTTGATTTCTTATCATAGCATCTCCAGGTGGACTTGCCATTTTTGGTGTGGTCAGCAACAGGAAGAGTGATTGATTTCTGACACAACAACTGACCTCACTAGTCAACATTCAGAAATTGGCAGACAAGTAATTTCATCATCTTGTTATCCAATATGTTCTTTTTTTTTGTTTTCATATTCTTTTCCATTAAAGGTTATTACAAGATATTGAACATGGTTCCCTGTGCTATACAGCAGAAACTCTATAAAATCTATTTCTATATATAGTGGCTAACATTTGTAAGTCTCAGACTCCCAAATTTATCCCTTCCTACCCGTTTTCCCCAGTAACCATAGGATTGTTTACTATGTCTGCGAGTCTGTTTCTGTTTTGTAGAAGAGTTCATAGTGTCTTTTCTTCCCCCTTTTTTGTTATCCAATATGTTCTTCACACAGCACAGCTTTTAAGCAAGAGAGGTGAGTCAACATAGATGGTTTCATGCTCGCAGAATTGGAGGCATAAAGAGGGAGAGAGATGGCAAGATGTTACCATATTACGGTGCTCTCAAGAACACAGGCTCAGTATATCCCTTTTACCCAGAAAGAAGTTTATTCTCTGTCAGCTACAGAAACTCCTCTCAACCCACAGTATGTTGTCTCCCCTACCTCTTTCTTCTATTTGCATTTACATTCTCTATCTGGTCCATAGTCTCAAGTGTTTCTCTAACAGAGACGTGATTTTTTTTTTAAACTGAGATGTTTGTCTAATTTTGATTCAGCAATTCTCTTCTTTTTTATTGAAGTATAGTCAGTTTACAACGATGTGTCAGTTTCTAGCGTACAACATAATAGTTTCATCATACATATACATACGTATATTCCTTTTCATATTCTTTTTTCAGTGTGGGTTACTACAAGATATTGCATATAGTTCCCTGTGCTATACACTATAAATTTGTTGTTTATATATTTTATATATGGTAGTTAGAATTTGCAAATCTTGAACTCCCATTTTATCCCTTCCTACCCTCATCCCTCCCTGGTAACCATAAGTTTGTTCTCTATATCTGTGAGTCTGTTTCTGTTTTGTAAATAAGTTCATTTGCCTTTTTTTTTTTTTTGACTCCACGTGTAAGTGATATCATATGGTATTTTAATTTCTCTTTCTGGCTTACTTCACTTAGAATGACATTCTCCATGTCCATCCATGTTGCCGCAAATGGCATTATGTTATTTTTTATGACTGAGTAATATTCCTTTGTATAAATATACCACAACTTCTTTATCCAGTCATCTGTCAATGGACATTTATGTTGTTTCCCTGTCTTGGCTATTGTAAATAGTGTTGCTATGAACATTGGGGTGCATGTGTCTTTTTGAATTAAGGTTCCCTCTGGATATATGCCAAGGATTGGGATTGCTGGATCATAGGGTAACTCAATTTTTAGTTTCTAAAGGAATCTCCGTCTGTTTTCCATGATGGCTGCACCAAACTACATTCCCACCAACAGTGTAGAGGGTTCCCTTTTCTCCACACCCTCTCCAGCAACTATTGTTTGTGGACTTTTGAATGATGGCCATTCTGACTGGTGTGAGGTGATACCTCTTTGTAGTTTTGATTTGCATTTCTCTGATAATTAGCGATATTGAGCATCTTTTCATGTGCCTATTGGCCATTTAGTAATTCTTTTTCAACCAGTGCACCATTCTACATTCTAAATAGTCCCATACTTTTATCACAATGCATGGAAGCTCGTACAAAGTCCACTTTCCATGTACAGTACTTAACCAAACCAAATGTCTTCCTATTTAAGGTACTACTTCTCAGCCTTTATACTTATGACTCATCAGACTCTACATTGAGTTTTATTTTCTGTCTACTCCTACTTGAACATGCAGTAGCATATGAATATTCAATGTTGCAGAGTAATTAGTTTTGTTCACAAACATCTCTAAGGGGTGTGGATGCAATTTGCTACGGAAAATAACTATCAGATTAGGTGTGGGTGAGAGAACAAAAAATTTAGGAAAAAATATTAAACCTCGAAAAGGATTCTGCTCTCAGAATGTGTCACAATTGTCTTTAAATTCTCACTCTGTTTTAAAGAAACCAAGACTGACAATCAGGGCGGAGGCATGTGGATGGTGTAGGTGAGAAAGGTAAGGCAGGAGTCATATCCTGTGCTGTGCAATACCACACACGTGTGCAGCAGTAGCCACCTGTGGCTGGTGACGACTGCATTAGGACAGGTAGAGAAAGTTTTCATCGTCACAGAGAGTTTCACTGGACAGCACTGCCATCAGTTGTCCCCACTCACAGAAAAGTCTTTACCTCTCTGTTAAAAACATCGGTTAACCAGTGTGCACATGTATACTTTATTTAACACCCATATGGTTTTACTGGCATACTGTTTTAATGGACTGAAAGTTTTAAGCAATCAGTGCATAGTCTCCCAACCTCATTGGAGAATAACATTCTACTGTGGTGTTCTGTGCAAAGTGAAATGATTAAACGATGATTCAGAAGCGGATGGTTGAGGGGGGAGGTAGGAGACTGAAGAGTAGGTGGAGCCTCTGTTTTCTCTATAGAAAAAAATAAGGAAGTGACTTTTTACTGAGTTAGAGAGCGTTTATTTTTTGAATGGATTTCACTGAGGATGAGTGATTCAGTACTTTCCACCATGATTCTGGAGGGGCAGATGCTTGTGGTTCTATCAGTCAGTTGAACATCAGGTGGAGGAGCCTGTCCTGGACGGCCACGGCTGCTTCGTGGTCTGGCTGGTCGCTCAGGGAAGCCCCTCAGGACTGCCCACCGTACTCTACTTTCAGTGTCAGACTTGTGTTTCTCTTTTACCTGTAATTTTCTCCCCTCACTCTAAGCTTCATGAGGGCAGGGACGGCGACTGGTTTTGTGTACCACAGTATCCTTGGTAACTAGCACATAAAAGGACATCAAAAAATAGTAGTTGAATGGAAGATTAAATCAACAAAAAAAGATTTAAGAGCCTAATGATCACAGGTGTGCATCAAATGGGGCTTATTCTTCAAGGAATGAGCGATTGCCCCCCCAGACCTCAGGAACAAGAGCATATTTCATTTACCTTTATGCATATGATACCCAAAATGTCACCAGAGTTTACAACTCATTTACAAGATGTCTGGGAAAGGCTACAGACGTAAATAACCAGGCAAGTTAAGACTAAAGGGAAGAAAAAACAGTGGAAAAATTAGTTGCTTGTTTTTAAAAACTCATTTCACAATGTGTTTTCTTTGTTCTTATCAAAAGGCAGGAAACTCAATGTGTATAAATCTTTAACATTAGCACACCCCTTCAAAATGAGGACAGCTCTTAAACCTCTCTGTTAAGCAATCTCTTCATGAAAGTTTATGATATCTTGGGAGGAGAGGATGTGAATTTAGGTAGGATGCACAAAAAAGAAGAAAACGGCAAAAGAAAAAAAAAACAAACCTTAATTTTACTTCATGTCAAATAATAACTGATAATTACACAAGAGATAACAAGGATCTTAAAAAATATAAGCAGTCTTTTCCATTTATATTGATAATTAATTGTGTTCCCTAGCAATCAGAAAGAAGTGTTAAAGTTCATTTTCAAGGACTTGAAATAGAAAGGCAAATAACAAAGCGTATGCCAAAACAAGTTGCTTGTGAGTAACTTCTTATCCTAGGGCTCAGTGCCTTTGTGAGAGAAATATCAATAAGGAACCTTCTTCTTACATAAATAAGCTGAAGGAAATATCTTGATTTTTAGAACTGATAGGATTTCAAAACAGGAAAGTCTTCAAAGCAGATGCATTTTTTTTTTTAAAGAACGAAATATTTCTTCCCAAGGCAAAATTCATGCTCTAGAAATAGCTGAGCAATCTCCCTGATGACCTTTATCCTTGTTCTGAAAGCTTTAATGGTGACTTGAGTGCCATTTTCTCAGTCTGGTCTTGAGTAGATGTGGTGCTTTGAGTTTCAATCCCTACGTAAAAGTCTATATTTATAAATTCTCTACCTTGAGAATAAAATATGCATCTAAATCACAGGAAGGAATGGGCATGGCAACTTTGCATTTCTCTAATTTGTGGAGATAAAGGAATCCTTAAAACACCAACTATAGGTTTGCTCTACAAAGCCTTTGTGGCTCCTCTGTAGATGAACTCATTTCCGGAATCTTGGGGCACCCGGAAGACTCAAAGCTACATAAATGCAATGCACTAGCTTCTTGTCTTCTTTTCCTTGTCTTCTCACTGTTGGGTTGTGAGCATTTGTAAATGTGGCCACCTTAAAGCATATGTGGAGTGGAAACAAGAATTATAGTATTGGTGTTAAGCTTTCTGGCTTCATGTAGGACTGAGCTCTTCTGTTCTCATGCCTTTTCTTTTAAAAAAAATTTTTTTTTAAATTGCAATGTAGTTGCTGTACAATATTTTATGTTACAGGTGTACAATATAGTGATTCACAATTTTTTAAAGGTTATACTCCATTTATATTTATTATAGAATATTGGCTACATTTTCTTGTGTTGTACAATATATCCTTGTAGCTTATTTTATACCTAATAGTTTTAACCTGCTAATCTGCTACTGCTGTCTTGCCCCTCCTCCTACCCTCTACCTACTGGTAACCACTAGTTCCTTCTCTGTATCTGTGAGTCTGCTTTTTTGTTACATTCACTTGTTTGTTATATATTTTTAGATTCCACATATAAGTAGTATCATACAGTATTTTTCTTTCTCTGACTTATTTCACTTAGCATAATGCCCTCCAAGTCCATTCATGATGCTGCAAGTGACAAAAGTTCATTCTTTTTTATGGCTGAGTAATATTTCATTGTGTATATATACCACATTTTCTTTATGCATGTATCTGTTGATGGATACTTAGATTGCTTCCATATCTTGCCACACCTTTTCCTGACCTTCTCCTCTATCTCAGCATTGACTTGTTTCCTTTGACACTGCTGATGTGCTACTTCATTCTCCATCCTGTTGGAGAAAAGCCTGTGCAAGTGTGTTGGAGATTCTTCCAATGGCCATTCTTCTGTGTCCTCAAGTAGAATTACTTTGAGACCTTGGTTAAAGGGCAACATTCATGAGGAGAGCAGTTATTATATGGTAGCCTTGGTGTCATCTCACAAGGTGCCTTCTCCAGGACTTCTTCCTTCTTCCTTCTTCCTCCCTCCCTTGTAGTGTGGTTAACCATTCTCTCTTGTGTGCCCTCACTGTATTCTGTGAGACTTCTGTCTCAGCACATGGCACACTTGGCTACATTAACTGTCTACTTTCCTTATCTCCTACCCCGACACATACTTGATTTTGAGAATAGTGAGAATAGCATTAAGCAATACTGTTATCACCACCATCATCATCTCTAACATTTATAGATTATTGACTATGTGCCAAGTTCTGTGCTAAGTGCATTATATCATTGTCTCATTGAAATGTTACGATAGTTTTACAGAAGAGGAAACTGAGGCTCAGGAAGGGTGAGTGACTTGCACAAATGGGTGAGTGGCAGAACCACTTAGATTAGAACACAGATCTGTCTGATTTGGGGACCTGAGTTCTTCATCATGATGTTTTGCTTCCTCAAGACTTATTCATTCTTGGGTCTCCAGTCACTAATGAAAGTCATAGCCCACTGTAGTCCTTGGCTAACTTTTACTGAATAGATGAGTGAATAAGAGTCTGGAGAATTGAACGGAGCCACCCAGGAAACTGATCAAACAGAAGCAGTGCTGATCTTGGCCAAGTGTGGAAAGAGGCCAGTGTTTTCCTTGCCTCTCCTTAAAGGTAGTCCCTTTCTAATATCCTCCTATACTACCTTAGTCTTCCCATATTCTTTTCTAGCCAAGCTTATTTTTATGAAGGTTGGGATCAATAAATTGGTGTGGTCAAGATGCGACCCTTCTTCCAGGAGTAATGGCATTGTAATGCGATATCAAATTTTAAAGGTTAAAAAAAAAAAACTTGGCCTTGGACGGCTGCCCTGTTAGAATCAAGTTTATAGGGAAGTTCATGAGGTTTTATGACCTGAAAAGATACTCAATTTAGATGTAAAAAAGCTTAGTTCCTCCTAATTGTGCTTTACTTCCACTGTGTCCTCTGGACACCGAGGGTCCCCAGTGATTGGGCTGCATACAACCTCCCATATCTGAGTGAAAGATGAAAACATTAATTCAATCACTGGGACTTTCTAGCATACTGAAAATTGTACAAATTCATGTTCAACCAGATGTTTTGGTTTTGGCCAGCCAGACAAAGCCAATTTCTGTATTTGAACCACTTAGGAATCTTCTTCAGGGGTTTCTTGGTGGAGTACTTCATGGACAGCCAGTCTTCACCCAAGTCCATCATAGGAGTCCTAAGATACAGCCAACACCTCACCAACACTGGTTTCTTTTGGATATCTGAAGCTGTTGTGAAGTGGTTTTTCATAGCACCCAGGAGCTAAAAGAACCAAATGACAAGTCAAAATTATATTCAGTAGACCAGTGGCTGTCCACCTGGGCCATTTTGCCCCAGGAGAATATTTGGCAGTGTGGGATATTTTTGGCTGTTACAGCTGGGGACAGGTGCTGCTGGTGCTCCTCAGTACTCCAACATGATGCTTTAAAGAAAAACAAAACCCACTGAGAAATTAAATCAGGATGGAAACTAAATATGAAGGGAAATAAATTCATTGACCGTGTTCGTTTTGATATATCTTGATAGGATCATGAGGCAGTAGGGCACAAAGAAAAAAATGCTATTTAGTGCAAAAAAATGAGTGTCAAGTTTCTGCCTTTTAGGGAAAGAGCAGTATGAATATTACTGATGGATGGCTCTTTGATGGAGTAGAATAATTTAATGGGACTATGTGGTTGAGAAAGATGAGCTTCTGTCTTGTTTTTTTTTTTTTTTTTTTTTTTTTTTTTTTTTTTTGCCAACTTCTAGGGAAAGTCTAGATTTGTGAGGGTTAGAGAGCCCAGCTGCTTCCACTGAGAAGATAAGGTTTTTGAGTGTTGGTGGGCAGCCCAGAAAAGAGGGCTTGAGGGACCCAGCATGTGAGAAGAGGGCCTCAGTAATATGGCGACAGGCACCACCTTCAGGAAAATCATGGCAGTGAGGAATTCCCTGTGGAGGAGGAAATAGGGGGAACTATGCAAAAATAATGCAGTTTTAAATTAGGTGTTTTTTTCCTGGTTGTGAAGAAGTGACATTGAAGAAACCACTTCTCTTGTCCTTAAAAGTCTCAGTAAAAGTTAATCACACACAGTAATCCTGGGGAGTGTTGTCTAGGGAGTGGAGGAAGGAAGATGAGTGGTGTTGAGAAGAAGCTGGAAAAAGAGGTGATGAGTAGAAATAGGCTTTACCCCATTACCTCCTCCTCCCCATTTCTACTGTCTCAGACACTAGAAAAGAAACAAGACTTCTCATGGTGCTAAGATGGGGCCTTGGGCCATGTTATTTGGGTAATAAAAGACAGTGTGCCCTTAGCAAGCCAGAGAGTACTGGGGACATCTGGTTTATGGAACTGAGTTAATGAGAAGAATTGTCAAGCAATGGTGACATCTGCCCATTCTGCAAAGGCCCTGCCTTTTCACGAGTTTCCTTGGGCCAGTGTTTCCTACCCAGATATCTGGGTATCTGTGGCTTTCTCAAGGTCTTTTGGTGACACTTGCAGCCTGAAAACTTCCTAGGGAGCTGGAGTCTAATCCTTTCTGCCCAGCCTGCCTACATAAAAAGGAGGAAGGGAGATGTGGTAGGAGATGGCTCTGAGATGGGATGGCCTGGGGTTGCATGGGCTGGAGGCCAGGCTTTCTGCCAGCATCTCTGGCTTCCGAAGATGGATGAATTCTACGTGGTCTTCTGGAGTGTGTCCCCTGAAGAGCTCTGGGTTTTGTTGCATCACAAAGATCATGTCTGCTGTGTCTCTCTGCAGTTCTGGGAGTTCCCAGCTGCCAGACACAGAGCAAGGGGCTGTTGAAGAGGCTGTTTGCCAAAGGTGAAAAGTTGGAGGTGCCAAGGCATTTGCTGCAGTCATCTTTCTTGCCCAAATTTGTCATCTTCATTAGGAGGATTAATGAACAGTCAGTGTCCAAATGACAGTATTTCACCTTTCCCCAATCCTACCAAGACTTTAAATGCAGCTGTAGAAATTGTAATATTTGTGTATTATTGTTGTGGTCTAGGTCCCAGAGATTTTCTTTCTCCTGGGGTTTTTCTCACTAGGTCAGCCCTAACACATCTCTCTTTCTGTCTCTGTCTCTCTCTCTCTTGGCTTTCCACTGAATCTTGCCCCTAGATCTTCACCTGATTGGTTCCTCATCATTACTCATATCTTAGTTCAAATATTACCTCCTTGGAGAGACCATCACTGGCTTCCCCAGTATAGAATGTTGCTCCCCAGCTTCTTTGCCATTCTGTAGTAGTTTCTTTGTTTGTTTGATTTTAAGTAGTACTTATCACTACCTGCATTGGCTTGTTCAGTTCCTCCTTGGTTACTGTCTTTCTCCTTCTACTAGAATACAAGCTCAATGAAGACCAATATCTCATCTAACACATTCACCATTGTATCCCTATTACCCACACTGTGCTCTGCATGTAATAGGTTCTCAGTAAATATTCATTTAGACAAATGAATGAATAAGTGCAACTACTCTTTATAATGAATAACTTTATGGTCTCTTCTCAGATCTCATTTTTCTCCTCAATGTCCCCATTGGTTTTCTAACCACACTCAGAATTTTTCTGTCTTTCCTTGCATACGAAGCCCCACCTAATTAAAGGCTGGTCTACTTACCTTTCTATCCCCTACCACTCTTGGCCTTACTCGAATCACACTGTCTTTTCTGTTATTGGAACAGACCAAGCTTACTCTTGACAGTCAAGAGCACGGGCTCTGGACTCGGCTGAATCTGGGCTGAATCTCTGCTTGTTGCCAGCTGTGTGATGTTGAGCACATTCTTCACCTTGTCTAACCCTCATTTCCCTCCTTTGTAAAGTGCACGTAATGATAGGGCCCACCTCATAGGTGGTAACTACATGGGCTCACATACTCAGAGAAGGAAAAAAGTCTCAGTGAATGTTAACTCTTACCAACACAGCGTGAATTGGGTCTGAGTTGCAGATTTGGTTTGCAAGACTTTTTCGGGAAAATAGGAAGCCTATTGTGGGTGTGGCTGTTTCCTAGAGGGAAGAGTGTGCAGCAAGAATGTGGAGGGTCAAAGATTGAGTCGTGTATTGCGTCCACAGCAAGGTGGAAAAGCTTCAGAGAGAAGGCATCCAGAAAAGGTAGGATGCAGATCCAGCCAGCTGTTAGGGAAGCTGGGAGAAGTGTGATCACCAGAGTGTGGCTGCAAAAGATGAGATCAGAGATGTGGGATGATGGCAGAGTCTGAAGGCTGTGGAACAGCATCCAGGACATCCTGAGATACCATCCCTGGAGCTTGGGATGTCCTTTGTGCTTAACAGTTTAGGGTCATGGATCCCTAGTGGATTGATAGTGTCTTTCCCAAATCCATGTCTACCCCAAACCTCAGAATGTGACTTCGTATGGAAATAAGAGTCTTTGCAGATGTAATAAAGATAAGGATCAAGATGAGGTCATGCTGGGTTAGGGTGAGCCCTAAATCCAATGAGTGTCTTTACAAGAGACAGAAAAGGACACAGAGTTAGAGGGAAGGAGGCCACGTGAAGACAGATACAGAGATCCGAATGATGTGACCACAAGCAAAGGAACACCAGGAGCCACCAGAGGCTAGAAGAGATGAGGATGGAATCTCCCCTAGAGCCTCTAAGAGAATGCGGTCCTGTGAACACCTTGATTTTGGACTTCCAATCTCCAAAACTGTCAGAGAACAAGCTTCTGTTGTTTGAAGCCACCAAGCTTTTAGTAATTTGTTATTACTGCTTTAGGTAACTAACCCAATCTATTAAGAGAATTTTCTGACATCTGCAGATCCTTTCTTCAGAAAAATGCATGTGTGTACACACACAGGTACACTCTTCTTTTCAGTTTAATGGGTGTCCTGAAGCTCATCCATGGGTCCCGAGGTTAGGAATCCTTCCCCTAGCTGTGGAGAAAAGAGGGCCCTCTGACACTGTTGGTGGGAATGTAAATTGGTGCAGCCATTACAAAGGACAGTATGGAGATTCCTTAAAAAACTAAAAGTAGACTTACCACATGATCCAGCAATCCCACTCCTGGGCATATATGCAGAGAAGAACATAGTTCAAAAAGACACATATATCCAGAGGAAAACATAGTTCAAAAAGACAACATGTCCATCCATGTCGCTGCAAATAGCATTGTTTTATTCTTTTTTATGGGTGAGTAGTATTCCATTGTATAAATATACCACCTCTTCTTTATCCAGTCAGCTGTTGACGGACATTTAGGCTGTTTCCATGTTTTGGCTATTGTAAATAGTGCTGCTATGAACATTGGGGTGCAGGTGCCTTTTTGAAGTAGGGTTCCTTCTGGATATATGCCCAGGAGCAGGATTACTGGGTCATATGATAAGTCTATTCCTAGTCTTTTGAGGAATCTCCATATTGTTTTCCACAGTGGCTGCACCAAACTGCATTCCCACCAGCAGTGTAGGAGGGTTCCCTTTTCTCCACAGCATCTCCAGCATTTGTCATTTGTGGACTTTTGAATGATGGCCAATCTGACTGGGGTGAGGTGATACCTCTTTGTAGTTTTGATTTGCATTTCTCTGATAATTAGTGATATTGAGCATTTTTTCATCTGCCTATTGATCATTTGTATGTCTTCTTTGGAGAATTGCTTGTTTAGGTCTTCTGCTCATTTTTGAATTGTGATGTTTGTTTTTTTCTTATTAAGTCGTATGAGCTGCTTATATATTCTAGAGATCAAGCCTTTGTCAGTTTCATCATTTGCAAAAATTTTCTCCCGTTCCGTAGGTTGTCGTTTTGTTTTACTTATGGTTTCCTTTGCTTTGCAGAAGCTTATAAGTTTAATTAGGCCCCTTTTGTTTATTCTTGCTTTTATTTCTATTGCTTGGGTAGACTGCCCTAGAAGAACATTTCTGAGATGTATGTGAGATAATGTTTTGCCTATGTTTTCTTCTAGGAGGTTTATTGTATCTTGTCTTATGTTTAAGTCTTTGATCCATTTTGAGTTTATTTTTGTGTATGGTGTAAGGGAGTGTTATAGCTTCATTGATTTACATGCTGCTGTCCAGTTTTCCCAACACATTTGCTGAAGAGGCTGTCCTTATTCCATTGTATATTCTTGCCTCCTTTGTCGAAGATTAGTTGACCAAAAGTTTGTGGGTTCATTTCTGGACTCTCTATTCTGTTCCATTGGTCCATATGTCTGTTTCTGTACCAACACCATGCCATCTTGATTACTGTAGCTCTACAGTATTGTCTGAAGTCTGGGAGAGTTATTCCTCTAGCCTCTTTCTTTTTCTTCAGTAATGCTTTGGCAATTCTAGGTCTTTTGTGGTTCCATATAAATTTTATCATGATTTGTTCTAGTTCTGTGAAATATGTCCTGGGTAATTTGATAGGGATTGCACTAAATCTGTAGATTGCCTTGGGCAGTATAACCATTTTAACAATATTCTTCCAATCCAGGAGCATGGGATATCTTTCCATTTTTTTAAGTCTTCTTTAATTTCCTTCATCAATGGTTTACAGTTTTCCTTATATAAGTCTTTCACCTCCTTGGTTAGATTTATTCCTAGGTATTTTATTACTTTGGGTGCTATTTTACAGGGGATTGTTTCTTTACTTTCTTTTTCTGTTGATTCATTGTTAGTGTAAAGAAATGCAACTGATTTTTGAACATTAATCTTGTAACCTGCTACCTTGATGAATTCTTTGATTAGTTCTAGTAGTTTTTGTGTGAACATTTTAGGGTTTTCTATATATAGTATCATGTCGTCAGCATATAGTGACACTTTTACCTCTTCTTTTCCAGTTTGGTTCCCTTTTATTTCTCTCTCTTGCCTGATTTCTGTGGCTAGGACTTCCAAGATTATATTGAATAGGAGTGGTGATAGTGGGCATCCTTGTCTTGTCCCAGATTTTAGTGGGAAGCTTTTGAGTTTTTCACCGTTGAGTACTATGCTGGCTGTAGGTTTGTCTTATATAGCTTTTATTATGTTGAGATATATTCTCTCTATACCCACTTCGGTGAGAGTTTTTATCATAAATGGGTGTTGAATTTTATCAAATGTTTTTTCTGCATCTATTGAGATGATCATGTGGTTTTTGTCCTTTCTCTTGTTGATGTGATGATTTGCATATGTTGAACCACCCTTGTGTCCCTGGGATGAACCCCACTTGATCATGATGTATAATCTTTTTTATGTGCTGTTGGATTCTATTTGCTAATTTTGGTAAGGATTTTTGCATCTATGTTCATTAGTGATATTGGTCTGTAATTCTCTTTTTTGGTGGTGTCTTTGCCTGGTTTTGGTATCAGGGTGATGGTGGCTTCATAGAATGAGTTTGGGAGTATTCCCTCCTTTTCAGTCTTCTGAAAGAGTTTGAGAAGGACTGTATGAGTTCTTCTTTGTATGTTTGGTAGAATTCCCTGGTGAAGCTGTCCGGTCCTGGACTTTTATTTGTAGGGAGGTTTTTATTATTGCTAATTCGATTTCATTTCTAGTGATCGGTTTGTTGAAGTGGTCAGTTTCTTCTTGATTCAGTCTTGGTGGACAGTATGTTTCCAGAAACTTGTCCATCTCCTCTAGGTTATCCAGTTTGGTTCCATATAGTTTTTCACAATATTCTCATATGATATTTTGTATTTCTATGTTATTTGTTGTAATTTCTCCATTTTCCTTTCTTATTTTGCTTATTTGTGCTCTCTTTTATTTCTTCTTTGTGAGTTTGGCCAAAGGTTTGTTGATTTTATTTACTTTTTCAAAAAAGCCAGCTTCTTGGTTTGATTGATTTTTTTCTATCATTTTTTAAATCTCTATTTTATTTATTTCCTCCCTGATCTTTATTATTTCCTTCTTTCTGCTGCCTTTTGAGGTTTTTTTGCTCTTCTTTTTCTAATTCTTTTAGCTGGTGGGTTAGATTGTTTATTTGAGTTTTTTTTTTTTTTTTTTTTTTTTGAGGAAGGCCTGTATTGCTATAAACTTCTCTCTTAGCACTGCCTTTGCTGTATCCCATAAATTTTGTGTGGTTGTGTTTTCATTTTCATTTGTCTCAGGGTATTTTTTAATTTCAATTTTGATTTCATCGTTGGCCCATTGGTTTTTTAATAGCATGTTGTTTAATCGCCATGCTTTCCTTTTTTTCTCCTTTGTTTCTCTGTAGTTGATTTCTACTTTCATGGCATTGTGATCAGTAAAGATGCTTGAGATAATTTCTATCTTCTTAAAATTATTGAGGTTCCTTTTGTGCCCAAGTACATGATAAATCCTAGAAAATGTTCCATGGGCACTTGAAAAAAATGTATGTCCTATTTTTGGGGGATGTAATGCTCTGAAAATATCTACCAAATCTAATTTTTCTATTGTATTATTTAATTTCTCTGTTACTTTATTTTCTATCTGGAAGATCTGTCTAGTGATGTTAATGTGGTGTTAAAATCTCCAACAATGATTGTATTCCCATCAATATCCCCCTTTATCTCTGTTAGTAATTGTTTTATGTACTTAGGTGCTCCTATATTGGGTGCATATATATTAATGAGTGTAATATCCTCATCTTGTATTACTCCTTTAATCATTATAAAATGTCCTTCTTTATCTTTCTTTATGGCCTTTGTTTTAAAGTCTGTTTTGTCTGAAATCAGTACTGCTACACCTTCTTTTTTGGCTTTTCCATTTGCATGGAATATCCTTTTCCATCCTTTCACTCTCAATCTTTATGTGTACTTCTCCCTAAAATGAGTCTCTTATATGCAGCATATTGAAGGTTCTTGCTTTATTATCCAATCTGCCACTCTATGTCTTTTGATTGCAGCATTTAGTCCATTAATATTTACAGTGATTAATGATAGATGTGTGTTTATTGCCATTTTGAACTTATTTTTGCAGTTGATTTGGTATTTCCTCTTTGTTCCTTTCTTCTTCCTTTTGTGATTTGGTGATTTTCCTTTGTACTATCTTGGATTTTATTTAGTTTTTGTGACTCCCTTGTAAGTTTTTGGCTTGTGGTTACCTTTTTTTGTAAGTCTATTAACACATTACTATAACTGTTTGTATTAAACAGATAGTAATATAAGCTCACACCCATCCTACCGAGAACAAAAAATTTAAAAAAGAATGAAAAAAAATACTCAATATTTTCTTGCTTCCCTCTCCCACTCTTAATGATTTAAATGTCTTCTTTTACAATTTTGTGTTTATTCTATTTGTAATTCATGATAGTTATCACCTTTCCAATTATGAGTTTCTAATTTCTGTAGCATCCTGCTTCTTTTCTATTTAGAGTAGACCTTTCAATATTTCTAGCAGGGGTTTAGTGTTGCTAAACTCTTTTAGTTTTTGCTTGTCTGTGAAATTCTTTATCTCTCCTTCTATTCTAAAGGATAGCCTTGCTGGATAAAGTATCCTAGACTGCATCTTTTTTTCATTCAGGACTTTGAATATATCTTGCCACTCCCTTCTGGCCTGTAGTGTTTGTATAGAGAAATCAGCTGAGAGCCTTATGGGTGTTCCCTTGTAACTCATTCTTTGTTTTTCTCTAGCTTCCTTTAGGATCATTTCTTTATCCTTGACTCTG
Source organism: Camelus ferus (assembly GCF_009834535.1). NCBI lineage: Eukaryota > Metazoa > Chordata > Mammalia > Artiodactyla > Camelidae > Camelus > Camelus ferus. Next base: position 54,018,307 of record NC_045704.1, on the reverse strand, counting down.
GCCATCTTGATTATGATATGTCTTGGTGTGGGTCTGTTTGGGTTCTTCCTGTTTGGGACCCTCTGAGCTTCCTGTACTTGGATATCTGATTCCTTCTTTAGGTTTGGGAAGTTTTCAGTCAAGATTTCTTCCAATACCTTTTCAATCTCCTTTGTTCTTTCTTCCCCTTCTGGAACCCGTATTATGCGTAGATTCACAAGGTTTATCTTATCCCATAGGTCCCTTATATTGATTCCATGGTGAAGAGGACCTCTTGTCATCCCAGCTCTGGGGCAATGGATGCTCTGCCTTTACAAATCAGGGCAAAGATAAAGATACTACTTCTTGAAAGATTCTTTATATTTTTGGGAAATAGCTTTACTCCTCATGCTGGAATATATTTTGTAAATATGACTGGTATGTTTTTACTGCCATTTTGTGATCATGGAGAGAGGAAGAGCCACAGGTTCAAATTCAAATTTAGCCTTGTGTATACTGGTACAAGTCACATATCGAAGCCTCAATTTCCATATTAGCACAAAAAAAGTTATTGTTAGGTTAAGTGAGGTAGTATCTACCTGGTGTACATTGTCTGTGGACTACCTGTAGCCTTCCCCACCTATACTTTTAAAATATTTTTTGTCTTTTGCTAACAGCATCCCAATTTATTTCAGGATAATCAAATCTTATCTCAGTCTGGGGGCCTGTGACCTAGATCAGGATATGGAGAATAAAGAGGAAGTTTGCCAAAGAGGGTCAATCTTCCAAATAAAAAGACAAAGTCTCACAGGGATAATTACTTTGTCCCTTCCTCTTTATTCTGCTTTGAACATTGGATGTGATATCTGGGGCTGCAGCAGCCATCTTGTAACCAAAAGGATATAAGCAGTTTGTGAATGATGGAGGAGCAGAAAGGGAAAGAGCCCAGGTCTCTGATAGTATCACTGAGAAGTTGAACCAAAGGCAGCACCACTAACTTCTAGGCTTTTTGTTAGAAAAGTTAAATTCCTGTTTTCTATTGTAGACAAATGCAGTCCTGACTGTGAATCCTAAAAGTGAAACAATATGTACTCATCCCAGTACTTGGCAATAGTGAGTGTCAGTAAATGCCAAGAACTTTCCTTTCCTCCTTTCTTCTGGTTTGGTTTAAGTTTTGCTTCTCCTATATCATTTCCCAAAGACCCCATTTCTTTCTTTTGTGCATATCTTCATTACACGTTTAATTTTATTCAATAACATCTTATTTGACCAAATGTCACCTATCAACCAAACCTATCTTTTTCTTCACCATAGCTGAGAATCCAGAGGGGAAGAAAAACAATTAGTGGCAATTATGTGGAAAATTAGATGTGAAAAACTTCATACTCTAAAGGTAGTATGAATCTAAAAGTTGAGTCTAAGCAGAGAACCTCAGATCTTACTCATAGCTTATATACTTTTACTCTGGATACAATTTTTACTAAAACTTGAATAAATGATTGGAAGCCTGCTCAAAGCAAAACAGTGATGATAGCATAGGAGGAGGCCAAAAAAACTATAAAATGCAAAATTATGAAGTGATCATCATAGTAGCTCTAAGTCATTTCAAGTAGCTGCAGGCACCCTGTGTGCTTGAATATCCCCAAGGGGATCTCTATATTACAGCATAGTGTGAAAGCAACATTCCTAATCATCCAAAGATGAATAGAAAAAGTTAATCTATATTCCATGTTGTCTGCCTAAGGCAGGGAAATGTTTTAGCTTCTTTTGAAAGATTTCCATTAAAAAAAATTGCTTGAAAACAGTAAGCTCCCCAGATCTGGAACATTTCACTTTAAATATTTGGATGTCCATGTTATCTTGTTGCCTAGACATTTACCTGCTTAGAGATTATCATCCTAAATTCTTCATTTATATCTCTGCTCTGCTATCCCACAGAGATAAACTGTGACAGACACTCAATAAAGACATATGGATTTGACTTACCTTTACATGTTGAAGCTGTTGAGTTTGTGTCACACTTAGATTTCAAGTGACTGGTTGGATGGGTGATCTCAGGATCTCACAGGCCTTCAGAATGCCTTGTCCATGAGGGAAAAAGTACCCTTTTAGAGCCCCAAGTTACAAAGTGTGAACTGATTAGATAATGACCCCCTAGGGCTAGTGCTGCTGTAGTCTTGGCATGGGAGGAGCTGATGTGTTTTCATTTTGGATCTCAACCGTTGGTGCCCTTCGGTTAAGGGGAGGAACACAGACCCTCCTTCACTCCATCACTAGGGAGAATAAGATGGTGGGAGAATGGATAAGGCAAAGTGGACACAGATAGAGAACAAAATTCAGGTGAGAGAGCTGAAGCATCACTCAGCCAGGACAAAGATGTAGAGACCCCAGCATGGGAAACGTGGAGCCTCAAACTCGGGAAGAAGAGCTCAACGTGTTTCTTCATTTCTCTTGGCTGTTCTGGTGAAGGAAGTTCACACATTTATTCAGAAGGACAGGCAATCAAATCAGGAACCCTGTATATACTTCCTAGTACGTGGTTTCTAAGGATGGGACATCAATAATGTAGTTCTCATGACAGACCTTGCTTTTGTGCTTTCTCAAAACGTAATAAACATGGTAAACACTGGGTCTTGTTCATTATAGATCCTTGGACTGAGTGGACCCAAGGTTATGACATCCAGAGTAGAGAGAAATCAGGTGTATGATACTTATATGTCAAAGGTGCTTCATGTAGATGTCCAAGGATTTATATTCCAGACTAATGAGAAGTCACTGGAAATCCATACAAAATTCTCTGTCTAGCTGTATATGTGCATTTTCAAGGTCACCCAATCAATAGTTTTCCATATATTCTCAGAGATCTCTGAACCTAATGGTGTTTTAAGCAATTTTTAGAATACTCTAAAAATTTTATTCTCTTCCTAATTCTTAAATAATACATTGTTGAAGTTTTAGAAAATGCATATGAATGAAAGAAAAAAATACTCACACCAAGGACTAATTATTTAGCTATTCCTCCAGTTTTAGATATTCAGAAATTATGTATGTATATAAATATGCACACAGAACTGAAATATACATATATATTACTTATGCTATATTTTCTTATAATAAAATAATTGGATATAACCAAATATTTTTAAGTTGTTCTTCCCCTTTTTATTTATCTATTTATTTATTTATTTATTTAATTTTATTTTTATTTTTATTTTACCCCAAAGTTTTTGGGTAAACAAAGTTTATTCTAGGGAGGGCAATTCATTGAAAGATAAAACCATTTAAAAATATACATATATGTACTGCTCATTGTTTCTAAGAACAGTTTAGAGCTTTAGCTTTTTAAACTTACATGATTATCAAAGGAATAAAGCCAACCACAAAATAAGAATCAACAGAATGCAGTAATCCAATCATGAAGGACAGTCAAATGTGTTTACACATATTCAAGAAATCAATCATCTAAGTTATAAATAATAAGTAGTTCATTTTTGTCCTCATTGTTAGATTCCAGATATAAATAATATCATATGGCATTTTTCTTTCTCTTTCTGGCTTACTTAGAGTGATGATCTCCAGGTCCATGTTCTTTCTCTCTTTAAATCATGTATGTCTTTTCTTATAAATATACATTGACATAACCATCCTCAGTGACTGTATGGTATTCCATTGTATAAATGTATCATAATTTAATTAACCATTCAAGATTTTTAAAGATGTTTCCCTATTATAAATGACAGTGAGATGCATATATGTATGCATTTATCTAATTATTTTTAAGGATAAATTTTAAGGGTAAATTCCAGCAAATGGACTTTCTGAGTCACTTAAGTCTAATATTTTACCCAATTGCTTTCCAGAAAGTGTACAATCTTTTTTTTTTAATATATATTTTATTGAAGTACAGTCAGTTTACAATCTTGTTTCAATTTCTGGTGTACAGCATAATGCTTCAGTCATACACAAATATATATATATACTCGTTTTCATATTCTTTTTTACCATAAGTTACTACAAGATATTGAATGTAGTTCCCACAGCACGAACTTGTTGTTTATCTATTTGATACATATTAGTTAGTATCTGCAAATCTCAAACTCCAAATTTATCCCTTCCCACTCCTTTCCGTCCCTGGTAACCATAAGTTTGTTTTCTGTGTCTGTGAGTCATTTCTGTTTTGTAAGTAAGTTCCTTTGTCTCTTTTTTTTAGATTCCACATATAAGAGATATCATATGGTATTTTTCTTTCTCTTTCTGGCTTACTTCATGTAGAATGACAGTCTCCAGGTCCATCCATGTTGCTGCAAATGGCATTATTTTATTCTTTTTTATGGCTGAGTAGTATTCCATTATATAAATATATACCACAGCTTCTTCTTCCAGTCCTTTGTTGTTGGACATTTAGGCTGTTTCCATGTCTTAGCTATTGTAAATACTGTTGCTATGAACATTGGGATGCATGTATCTTCTTGAATTGAGGTTCCCTTTGGATATATGCCCAGGAGTGGGATTGCTGGATCATATGTTAAGTCTATTTTTAGTCTTTTGAGGAATCTCCATACTGTTTTCCATAATGGCTGCACCAAACTACGTTCCCACCAGCAGTGTAGGAGGGTTCCCTTTTCTCCATAGCCTCTCCAGCATTTATTGTTTGTGGACTTTTGAATGATGGCCATTCTGACTGGTGTGAGGTGATACCTCATTGTAGTTTTGAGACCTCATTGTAGTTTTGATTTGCATTTCTCTAATAATTGGCGATACTGAATATTTTTACATGTGCCTATTAACCATTTGTATGTCTTCACTGGAGAATTGCTTGTTTAGGTCTTCTGCCCATTTTTGGATTAAAAAAACTTACATTCCTAAGAGCAGTATAAGACAGTGCCTCTCTCCCTATTTCTTTGCCAACTTTGTGCATGATCATAATTTTTGTCTCTGTCAATAAGATTGTTTAAAAAAAGGAACCTCAATATTCATTAGAATTTATTTGGTGATAGTGAGGTTAAATATATTTTAACTTTTTTGTGGTGTTTTATATCCTTTCTTTTGTGAATTAACTTTTATTATTGCCCTTGATCCCTTAAAACATTAATTTTTTTCACTTGTAAGAACTTTTTACACAGGAATATTTTGACATGTACATTACACATAAATTTTCCCAGTGTGTTGTTGGCTGAATATTTCAGAAATTTTAATCTTTTATGCACTTAAGGCTTTACATTGTGTTTCATTTAAATATTGTTCCTCCATGTTATATTTAAATAGATATAGGATCATGTAAACATTCATCACTATTTTCCTCTAAAGACTTCATTGTTTCTTTTTTACATTTCATCTTTTTTTTTCTGTATCGTCGAAATTTTCTTTAGCTTATTCATGGTAACAGATGATCCCCCAATTTTAAGGGCTTATAATAACACATCTTTAGTTCTCACTTACTTACATATTGGCTGTGGGCTAGCTTTAGTGCTGTTCCAGGTGTGCCTCATTCTTGGACCCCACCTGAAGGGGTCCTGTCTCTGTCTCCTGCTAGAGGGTCAAAGAGCCATGGTAGAACCAAGCAATGGTATCTTGGGCTTCTACTTGGATGTGGCATATTCATAGGTGAAATCAAGACACAAAGCTAAGTCTACGTCATGAGGCATGGAAATATGTTCTCATAGAAAGGGCAGTCAACAATTCAGAACTAAGTACAATCTACCATATGTTTGGAGTAGATTCTAACTTTATTTTTAAAATACTTAACCAGTTGTTTCAATACCATTGATTAAGTCTTATTTTCCATGCTGCTCTGTGATGCTACTTTTATCACATGGCACTTAATCTTTGACTTCCTGGACATTCTGTTGTGTATCATCGATCTATTTTTCTATTCCTGCACCTGGGCTGGTTGTACTTTAAAAGTCAGCTAAGGACAGGCCCACTTTATTCCCTTTATTTAAAAGATGTCTTGAGTACTCTCTGTGTTTATTATTCTAGTTGAGTTTTTTAAAACCTGTTCCATTTATTTACAGAAAGAAGTCCTATTGAGATAATGGTTGGATTGCATAATGTGTTTGGATAAATTTGGAGGACAACTGATTTGTTTGCAATATTAAGTCTTCTCATCCATGAACATAGTATGTTACTTTATTTGTTCAAACTATCTTTTACATTTTCTTAGCATTTTGTAGAGATAAAAAATCATGTCTTAAACTTAAATTATATTTAAAGGAATTTCATAGTTTGATACATTTATAAAATAATTTCCTCATGTGATATTTTATAAATGATGTATATGGGAAAGCTATTGTCTTGTTTCATATTTATTTTTTAATAAAATTAGAACTCTGAACTTCATTATTTATCTAATTAGTTCTCTTTCACTTTTGAAACCAAATTGTTATATATATTATTATAACTTATATATTATTTATTTTTCTAACTCAAAACTAATTTTTGGCACTGACCCAAAATTCCAAGACAATACTGAATAATAGTGGTTATTTCAGGAGTCATTTTCTTACTCCAGATTTTAGGAGAAGAAATCTTATTGGTGTTTATGAATTATTCTTATAACTCTAGTGTTAGGATTATATAACCATGCATACAGCTGAATTTTATCAAAGTGTTTTCTTTTTATACTTCAAGTCCTCACAGGTATTTTCCCTTTGGATCTACCACCATAGTGAATCAGATTGATGATTTCAAATATTGAGTAATCCAGTGAGTCTGGAAATAATGCTCACTGGACACAGTGTTCTATTCTTGACAATATAATTTTATTTATCTTGTTATAATTTTTAAAATGACTTTTGCTTCCAAATTTAATATTGTAATTTATCTACAAATTTACTATTTTGGGGGGGTATTTTTGTGAGTTTTTTTATGGTGTCAGAATTATACTGATAAAATTAATTAGAGAGTTTCCCTCTTTTGCTCCATTTTGGAATGGTTTCAAGAGTATAGGTACTTTCTTAAAAAAACATCACCTGTAATACTGTCTGGTCTTAAAACATGTTGAAGAAAGCTTTTAAAAACATTTCTTACATGGTCATTTGTGTTTTTGACTTTTCTACTTCTTCTCAAGTCAACTTTAGTAATTTATAATTTCCAACACATTTTTCCATTTAATTAAGATTTTAGGGTTAGTTGACATAGCATGCACAGTGAAGGAAACTATCAACAAAATGAAAAGGCCACCTACTGAATGGTAGAAGATCTTTACAAACTCTATATCTGATATAGGTTTAATATTCAAAATATGCAAAGAAGTCACAGAACTCAATATCAAAAAACAAATAACCCAATTATAAAGTGGGCAGAGGACCTGAATAGATGTTTTTCCAAAGAGGACATACAGATGGCCAACAGACACATGAAAAGATGCTCAACATCACTAATCATCAGGGAAATGCAAATCAACACCACGATGCATATCACCTCACACTTGTCAGAAAAGCTATTATCAAAAAGACAACAAATAAGAGTTGGCAAGGATGTGGAGAAAAGGTAGCCCTAGCAAACTGTTGATGGGAATGTAATTTGGTACAGCCACATTCGAAAATAGTATGAATATTTATCAAAAATTTAAAAATAAAGTTACTATATAATCCAGCAATTCCACTTCTGGATATTTTTCCAAAGAAAACAAAAACATGAATTTGAAAAGATATATGCGCTCCATATGTTCATTGCAATATTTTTTATAATAGCCAAGATGTGGAAGCAACCGAAGTCCATGGATAGATGAATGGACAAAGAAGATGTGTTATATATACACAATGAAATAGTACTCATCCATAAAGAAGGATGAAATTCTGCCATTTGCAACAACATGGATGGATCTGGAGGGTATCATGCTCAGTGAAATAAGTCAGACAGAGGAAGAAAAATTCCATATGATGTCACTTATTTGTGGAAGCTAAAAAACAAAACAAATGAACAAAGATAACAGAATAGACTGATAGATACAGAGAACAAACAGGTGATTACCAGAAGGCAGGAGAGTGGTGAGAGGAGGAGAGAAACAGGTGAAAGAGATTAAGAGGCACAAATTTTCAGTTACAAAAAAAAAAAATAAATGTCACTAGGATGAAATGTACAACATGGGGAATATAGTCAATGATATTGTTATATTTTTGTATGGTGACAGATGGGAACTAGATATATCATAGTGATCATTTTACAATGTACAGAAATGTAGAATCACTATATTGTGCATCTGAAACTAACAAAGTGATGTAGGTCAATTATACCTTCATTAAAAATATGTAGACACAGTGAGGAAATGAATCAATGAAAGTAAAGGTCATTTCTAGGGGGTGGGGAATATGAGTGATTGCTAATTTTTACTTCATTCTTTTTATGTATTTCTAATTGTCTTCAACGAACGTGTATTGCTTGTAAAATTAGGAAGAAGACAATAAATGTCATTAAAAATAAAAAATGTAATTGATTTAGCATCTAAGTAATCTTGCACCATTTGAAATATTGCAGAAGCTGTAAATTTAAAACAAATTACAAATTTCAATTTACAAGATTTCTTAGATATGAACAAAGCCAGAGCAAAGGTGTCACCTCTGTCTGCCACCGACAGGTGGCGATAGCAGTCACTTTATATTGTTCATTTCGATTTCAGAACAAATGGACTTTGAAAGTCTTCCAGAGCCTGGTCTCCTCTGAAACGAGACCTTTTCACCATTCCCAACGTTATATAATTGTGCCCTGTTTATTCCCTTTCTTCCCCTGTTCCTCTCATTTCTTTCTCATTTTATTCCTTTCTCTCTCCCTTCCTTTCTATTTCCCTTCTCCATCTTCCTTCCTTCTTTTCTTCCTTCCTACTCTTGCTAAATCTTAGAATGTGTTGGTCTTTTCAAAAAAAAAAAAAAATTCCTTATTTTTAGATTCTATATCTTTTCCTAGTTTTTTTCAAGGTTAAGTGTTTATTTATTTATTTTTGATATTGCCTAATAATGAAAGCATTTAACTCCATAAATTCTACCACTGATTAACACCTTGACTGTATTCCATTAGTTTTGATATTATTTCATTGTGATTAACTTCTAAATAATCTGTCATTGCAATTTTGACATCTTCTTACGCATAATTATGTGGGATAGTTTGTCTTACATTTCAAGAAGGGGAGATTTCAATATCTAACTCCCTACAGTGATGTAGTTGTATAGGGAAGCAAAATTGCCATGACATGAGACGTTCACTGATAACTTAACCACTTGTAAAATTGATCTCATACTAAAAATTCCGTCATTGGTAGGACCAGGGTCTTTAACCTGTCCCTCTGGTTGATTATTGTTCTCTAACTGATTATTGGATGTTTTCCTGACAAAACAAAGCAAACACATTAAATTTGACCAAGAAGAGAGACTGCAGAATTTAGAAGGTTGAAGGTGATGTTGGAGAACTGCTGAAATCAACCAGATTTCTTTGACAAATGAGGATTTGGCAGAATGCAAGTGAAAGAAGAGGAAAATCACAAGCTGATGACATATAGCAACAGAGGAGAAATAGCTGAATAGAAAAGCATTGAAAAGGCCTTTGGGAAAATGATAAAAAGCTTTGGGTTTTTTTTCCCAGAATAATTATTCTTCTTATTATTCAAACATGAAGGGTATTGTATCATGAGATCACAAATTTTGTCAGATTATGCCAAAGTTGATGTTTTTTTGTTCTTTAATTTTATTAAATATGCAATAAAATATAAACTTACCTTGATAATTTTTTGTTTCATTTTTCAAGACAAAATTCCACTACAACTTTTCTTCAATGCTTGTTGTGAAATTTTGAACATTTTAAAAAGACGATTTACTTTTAAATTATTCTAAGGATCAATTATCCTCAAGTAATGTCTGTTATTAATATATAATTGTATTGAATTTTTGCATTTTGTTATATGTTTTATGTTTATAAATTTTCCATAATTTTCAGGAAAATGTACTATCTCCTCACCTCATTTAAAAATTAAGCTTACTAACTTTATGACTTAAATCCTTTATGTTTTGTCTAATATACCTTCCAAAAACAATAATGGTATGCTGACATTTCACAAAATTACAGTGTTTGTGTCAGTTTTTCCTTGTATTTCTAACAAGTTTTTTTCTTTATGTATTTAAATGAAATAGTGTAAGGAATGGAACAACTCAAGAAAGTTATACATTTATTTTAAAGTTTAGTAATAGCTAGCATTAAATGTTTCATGCATTTTTTTTAATTCCTAAAAGACTGTGGGAATAGATAAGTTTTTGCTGAATATTGCACCATATCTTCATTTTGAATTATATCCCTTATTACTACTATAAAATATCCCCTTTTGTCACATGTAGTGTCATTGCCTACATTTCTTTTTCATCTAATATTCATTTTACACCTATACCATGTCTTCTTGTAGTCCTTTGTTTTTTAAACGTGTTATGTCGCTTTTATTTTATATTTATATTTGTGGAAAATGTACGGTTGACCCTTGAAAAACCCATGTTTGAACTGCGAGGATCCACTTAAAGGTGGATTTTTTCACTAGTAAATAGTATAGTACTACATGATCCCGGGTTGGTTGAGTCCACAGATAACGGTATCTCGGATGCAGGGGAATCATGGATTCAGAGAAACGAGGGATATGGAAAGCCAACTATAAGTTTTATGTAGATTTTCCACTGCATGTGGATGGTGGGCACCACTAACCCCCACGTTATTCAATGGTCTGCTGTAGTTTTGGCCTAACATGTTTCTGTGGCCTAATTTAAGAGTGGCCTCTCTTTTATGCATTTATCCCATTTACTTTTATCTTTATAATAAATATTACGCCTGTCATCTTCACTCATATATTCTGTTTTTTACACTTTCTTGCTATCTCTATTTTCTATCTTACACTACATGGACTATATTGACTATGCTTTTAGATTTGTCTGTGTTTTAGGGGCGAATATATCCTGCAACTTCTTGTAGTGATAACCACTTCAATGTTTCAGGTTTGTTTTCTGATTTTTTTTTTTTTCCTAATTGCAGAGTCAGGAGCAAAGGAGTATCTCTGGGCTCCCCAACCCTCCATCTCCCATTTGAGGCAAAATATTTAATACAATTTACTTCCTCCTTCACAGGTTTTAGTACCAGAAATTATTACATTGTTACTTTTACATTCACTTTCAGTTTTAAAGGTAGATTTAAAACAGTTATTTAGACTTCACGATTTTGACAGATTTTAGTGTTTATTGCTGCTCAATTTATGATTGCCCCATTCCTGAGGATTTTTTTGATTGAAATATGTAATTAGGTTTTTTTTTCCTCAACAAAAGTATTTTTTCTGAGTTATGGTGTTATCTTTACATAGAAATGACTACTTTCTTGGTATAAAACAATTAACAATTAAAATTTCTATAAAGTGGTAAGTCTTCAGCTCATCACTGTTTTCTTCTGTTATATCTTCAGATCTTACTTCTGTTCTGTTTTTCCTCTTCTTTATTGTCACTTTAAAAACATCGTATCTTTGTTCTCCGTTCTCCATCTTCCATGATTATCATATTTTCTCTCTTCATCTCAATCTCTTTGTCCTTTTTTTCTAAATTCTGGGAGATAGTCTTAAGTTTGCTGTCCACATCACACCATTTATAGTTTATAATGTTGATTTTAATTCTGCTAAAATGTTTTACATTTCCTTGCAATATTTTATGTCATTCATCTCCATTTTTGTTTTTTCTTTTGCCTGTTTATCTGTATCTTTTTTTCGGGCACTCTGATAATTATTTATAGAACCTATTATTTTTTATCTTTTGATATTCCCAACCAGATTTTGAAAGTTTTCTTCCGAATTTTGGAGAAGCTCATCTTCAAGACAGGTTATTCCCTGGATTCTTCCTCTTTCCAGGTTTCTTGTTGTTTAGGTGTGCCTTTCCTCAGATCAGTTCATTATTTTCCCTCTTACTTTGTGATAAAGAAGAGTGAAGTTACAGCCTTAGTGGAGATCTATATGTTCAGAAAAATGTAATTTTTCACTCTTCTCTTAATGAAGAGAACAATATTCCTCCTCTTAGGTGTGTATTTTCAGCTATACTGTTAATTGAAATCAATATAATAAAGTTTTTCTCTAGAAAAAACTTTGCCTGTAATGATCTCCTTCAGAGCCCTGCAGAGATAATTTATGAAAATGCTTTTATTGTATTTTGTTAACAGAATTTTACTTTAAAAAAACCCCAAACTTTCTTAGAATAGTTTTACATTTACAGAAAAATTGCAGAGATAGTACAGAGAGTTCTTAGATACTTATCACCTAGTTTCCCCTATTATGAACATTACTTACATTAGCATGGTACATTTATCACAATTAGCAACTAATACAAATACATTATTATTAACTAAAGGCCATACGTCATTCACATGACCTTCATTTTTATCTAATATAAATTTTTTTCTATTCCAAGATCCCATCCAAGTTATCACCTTACATTTAGTCATCATGTCTCCTTCGACTCTTCTTGATGGTGACAGTTTCTCAGACTTTCCTTGTTTTTGGTGAGGTTTTGAGCAGTACTGGTTGGATATTTTGTAGAATGTCCCCTGGTTGGGATTTGTCTGATAATTTTCTCTTGATTTGTCTTGATAATTTTCTCTTGATTAGATTTCTCTTCTCTTGTTCATCAGTTTTTGAGAAGAAGACCCAAGAGTTGAGTGCCATTTTCGTCACATCATATCTAGGGTGCATACTATGAGCATGACTTATCACCATTGACCTTGGTCTTGGTCACCAGGCTGAGGTTGTGTTTGTTAGGTTTCTCCACTCTAAAATTACTCTTTCCCCCTTCTTTCCATACTGTGCTCTTTGGAAAGAACTCACTATGTGCAGCCCACACCTAAGGAGTGGGGAGTTATGCTCTACCTCTTTGAATGTGGAGTACCTACATAAATTACTTGGAATTCTTCTGCACAGGAAACTTGCCTTTTTTCAGCCATTTATTTATTTATTTATTTAATCATTCACTTATATTAGTATTGACTCATGAATTCTTATTTTATACTTTGGATATAATCCAATACTACTTCATTCATTTCATTTCTCAAATTGTTCCAGCTTTGGCCATCGGGAGCTTTTTCAGTTGGCTTCTTTGACATATTGCCATCATTGTGGATTTATTTATTCATTTTGAGCACTTCCTTATTTTCTGGTACTATAGGGTATTCCAGGTTCCATTTTGTTTATTTTCTGCCTTAGTCCTAGAATCAGCCATTTCTCTAAAAAGCCCTGGTTCTTTTTACTAGAGAATGGTATTAGAAACCAAGTTCTCAGCATGAGGTGTGCTCAGTTCTACTGAGGCATCCTTACTTCTAGTGCCCTCTCAGCTGACAGAGCAAAGAGATATATGTGTGTATACTAACATGTATATATATTTATAAATATTTCTATATGTACTACTTGGATTTATATTAGGCTAGACATGACTCTATACTGATATCTCCAATTCCAACTCATTACCACATGAATCGTTCTAGCCTCCTCCCATTTCTTCTGTGTAAACTCCAACTCCAGAAGCTTGCTTTACTTTTAAAATAACATTTCCTTAAACAAAATGTCCTGAGTCTATAAATGTATCTGTTTATGTGTATGCATATTATATGCTCATTGTAGAACATTTAAAAATTCAACAATAGCTATGGAAGAAAGCCCAAATCTCCCTCTATATTCAATCAGTGTTAACATTTTACCACACACACTGTCACACATTTACACACACACATACAACTTTATGAATAAAAGTGTAATCATACTAAATATACTATTTTGTAATCTGCCTTTTCCACTTAATAATGTATAATGAACTTTTCCCCATGTTATTAACTATTCTTAAAGGTCATGATTTTAATTATCTGCAGAATATTAACATTTTAGACATTTACATTTTAATAATTTTTGGGCATTATAAATAACCCTAAACATAAGTCCTTATACAAAAATAGCTGATTTTTTAATTTAGAATAATTTATGGAAATTAAATTACTGGGCCTTAGAGTATGAACATTTTAAGAGGAATGATAAGCAATGTCAAATTTCCTTCCAGAAAACATAGCAACAATTTAGCTTTCTACCAACATTGTATATAAGCCATTTTTCTCTTCATTATTGGCAATACTAAGTATTGGAATAATTTTTTAAATCATCAGTTGATTAATTAAAATGGCATCTTGCTGTTCTTTTACACTGAGCTGCTTTTATAACAAGTGTGTCTTAATGGTCTTTTCCTAAGTTAATTGCCCATTCATATTTCTTTATTTCTGTATTGCCTATTAATGCCCTTGCCTTGCTCATTTTTTTGAGTTAGATATTTTTATTTTTTTATTATTCCAAAATAACACTTTAATTTTGAAATAAATTCACACTCATTATAGAAATCTTTTAAAAACAAAGAGAAATACAAAGAAAATAATTACCCAAGATCTCATCACTCATTCTGAGTTCCTTGCTATCATTTCCATTTTGATATGTCTATTTACACACCAGAAATCAGTATTTTACATTTTATAAGTGGTTAACTAGAAAAATGATAGACTGGACTTCTTGTTTTGTAGTCTGCTTATTAATCACTTAATGTTATATCATTAGTATTTCCTCAGTCAACACACAATGGTCCTTTTCTACTTAAAAGGAAAGACCTCTTTGGATTGAGTGTCTGTCCATCTATGTGCTTTTTCTGTGGCGCTCCTTCATCAGGAAGTCTGACTCTGCTCAACAGGCTGATAAGGACCCAAATCTGGACCATCTCTTAATTCTATGACACCAGTCTCTGTGCTATGAGGATTGCTATAGGATTAGTATTCACTCACTTCCTGGAATTTGGAGCCACTGTGTTCCCTTGAGCTGCTTCTGCTGCCATCCTCTTAGCCCTGGGGGCAGGGTATGAAGAGGGAAGGCTACTCTCTGCTTTATCAGTGCATTCCAATCATACATACAGGCTTGACTCTGAATTTCCCATAGCATAACTAAGATAGCACGGCAACATTTCACAAAACTAAAGACTTCGAGTTAAAAGAAGAGAAACTGAACATAGAGAGAGTTAAAACTAATTATGGGGATATTCTCAGAGAACACAGATCCAGGTTCCTCCAGCTGAGGCCCCAGCTGGCACTGCCAGGGCCTCTTCCTGGACTGGGTCATTCTGGGAGAGGCCCACCTCACTGACCTTTTCTGCAATGGCTTCCACCAATGGGTTTCTCTTTCATAGAGTCTCAGGTTCCCTCCCTACTGCAAGTACCTGTAGGTCTTCTCCAGATTAGTTCCTTGCCATAATGATTGACAGCTGCAGTGGCCACTCCTCTTAGAAATTAAAATAAACCTAGCACCCTGCCCACAGGAGTGAGGCTTGCTTTTGGGCATCCTCTCTTCCAACAGATTGTAATGATCTGTACATTTTCTGGAGTCAAGTTATTCAGTGAAAAATTGATATCCTGCTACAGGCTAGCAGGAACTCAAAAAGACAGAGGCATAAAGCTAATCTGTGCAATATTATTTGTAACTGCAGAAGGCTGTCCATCAACAGGTGACTGACTGAATAAACTTGATTCTGCCACATCATGGAGTATTATGCAGCTGTAAGAATCATAATTCTAAATAATTCTAAAGAATGATCTACAGGATATGATGTTTAGAGAGACAATCAAGGTAGACAAAAGTGTGCATAGTATACTAATATTTATCTAAGAAATGGTGTATATGAGTGTACGTGCCTATTTGTTTATGTTAAAAAATACAATAATAAACCATGAAATACATTGATTACCTACAAGAGGAGGGACAGAATAGAGTGGAGGGAAAATGATGGAAGGTTCATTTCTCTAAATGTACTTTGTTTATAGAATTAACTTTGGAACCATGTAAATATTTATACAATTAAAAAATTAAGTAAAAATAAAAATGAAATCTCTAAACATCAAAATCAAAATGAAAACAAACAACTCTGAATGTATAGTGAATTGGTGACTTAGCCAAGCAATGGAGAAGTTATTTCAAATGGCCTTAAAACAAAGAAATGTGCTTGGACATCCCTTGTGGGATATAACCTAAGAACTAAAAGAACTATAAAAAAATCCCTTAGCTTTGTTCATTGAAAAAGTCTAGAAACAATGACCAAACCATAACTAAAAGCTGATGTTCACTTTATGTTATCTTGACGCCATTTCTCAGTGAAAGAACCAGGTGAAGTCCACATCTGTTGCAGGACGTGGTCAAGATGTCTGAGCATCATTTCAGAGTGGAAATCAAGGATGCATTCAAATAGTCAAGAACCAACTTCAAGAGGTTTCTGCTGGCCAAAATAGGAGAAATTTGAGCAATAAGAAGAGAAACAATGGCAATGGGGTGAAACATATTAAATATGTTAAAATTCCTGAGTCCATCATGATGCTAAAATACCTCATGATCCTTTGCAGGATGGTAGAAGACCAACTTCTGATTTGGAAAACATAAATAAAAGGAAAGGATGAAGCACTTAGCCAGCCTTTCCTGTAAAAATATACCTTAGGGCAACCAAGGAGTTGATCAGGAAATATTTAATAGAAGTATCCAGCTGATAAATAAGGAAGGAATGATAGATGTTAATTATTTTGCAACCCCTACTGAAACGGATCTAGGCAGAAATCATCAGCGGCTGCCAAAATCACAAAAAGAAGACAAGGAGACACTATGTGCCTTCTGGTGGGAGTGCACAGCTGCAGCTATGAAGTATTCTTACTCCCCAAACAAACCCAAATCTGGATCTAGCTCCCAGCGTATAGAAGACACTGGGTGGAGAAGCACATGCTAAATGACACTGCTGACAAATGATCTGGATTCTCTAGCAAATAAATAACAAGAAAGAAGGGCAAGGATCATGATCTATACAAACCAACTGTGAAAAAGTATTTATGAAACAACTGGGGAAATTTGGACATCAACTGAGTATTTACCAATATCAAAGAGTTAGTGTTAATTTAGGTGTGATGGTAGTGTTGTGGTTGCATTTAAGATATCAGCCTTTCTATTTTAAAGATACATATTGACACGTTTTCAGATAAGGTGATGTAATTTGTTAGACTTGCTTAAAAATAATCTAGTGTGTGGGGTTTGGGAATGGGTCAGTAGAGATGAAATTAGAGTGGCCTTGGACTGGTGGTTTTTGTAGCTGGTAATGGCTACATGCAACTCACTGCTTATTCTCTTTAATTTTGCACAGGTTTAGAATTTTTCACTTAAAAAAAGGTTAAAAAATTAAAGAGGGAGAAGAGGAGGAGGAAGAGGTGAATAAGGAGGAAACAGGGGAGAAATCCCCTGTCAGGCTTCTCCAGTCCACTTAAGTTATGTTCTCTTAGGGTTCCTCCAGAAGCTTGTGTTGAATAAAGATGCTCTTAGGTCCTGTGTAGGGGCCTCTGGGCCTAGATTAGGCCTCTGTCCGGTCCTTTGTCGGGAACTTTGTGCATGAGAATATACACACTCATGTAAGATGTAGGAACCATGTAGTCTATTTAGAAAAGAAACATTTCCATATAATCTTCAAAGATGCAACTTTACCTACAACAGAGACAGCTTTTACAGGATTCTGTAGAAGTGCAGTTCTCACAAGAGTGGTCCAGGCCCCTCAGGGTCCCTGAAACCACTTCAAGGATCCATATGGTCAAAACTGTTTTCATAATAATCCCAAGATATTTTGGCATTTTTCACTCTCATTCTCTCACCAGTATATGAAGGACTTTTCTAGAAGTTTCATGAGTTTGGATAACTTTATTGTTCTGGCAGGTAACAGAGTGTGTGCTTGCATGTCATTTTTATGTGCATGAATTCCTGTTTTAAAATGTTTTTCAATGTAATTTCCAACAGTGAATAGTAGTAGTTATAACCCACATACACATAACCTCTTTGGCATTCCCAATCATGTTGAAGAGTGTCAATGGATCTTGAGACGAAAACTTGAGAGCCTCTGATAGAATTTAGTCACCTGAAGTCACACTGATGGACACATCTATTTCACAGTAATGTCACTGATTTACTACGTACAAACAAAAATTGCATTTTGATCTTCCTAGACAAAGGAGTATTGGGCCAAGAAACTTAAGTCCCAAGTTTCTTATTCCAATGACACACACACAAGATGCACAACTAAAAAACATAGTGCTTGCTTCCCATTATTCACCCATCTCCTACTCCTAAGATTTCAAAGTCATAGGACCAATTCTTAGCCAAGACTTAAAACCCAACATTTGGATGGTCCTCTGCAAGAAATAACTTTCTCCCATGTACATAGTCCACGGGAAGTCTGGGCCTACTTCAGGCAACAGAAGTTCTACCTGCCCTCCCCAAGGTCTTTACCTTAACTTCTTACAACTGTAAAATGCAGCCAATAGTTCTTACCTTGTTGAAATGACAAAATGATACAACATGCATATAATAATTGAGTTCTGCCCACAGTGTCTAGAAGGAAAGACAGGTTCACACCATTGAAAATCACTGGAGTCCATAAACAGCTCAATACATTTCTTTATTTTTCCTTTCAATTAAGGTTATTCAAAGACGACTAGGTTTCTGGGAGTTCCCTTCTTTTCCTTTTCCTGCCTTCATTTCTCCACGCTTCTCCTAGGCCTAATATCTGTGGTCTTTTCCACCCCTCAGTTCTTACCTCAGATTCACCCTCCGTTCTTAAGGTCTTCAATGTTCTCAACTTTGTTCCTGCCTCAGTCCTGCTGGGACAACAGCAGGTCCTTACAGGGTGAGCAGGGGAAGCAAGAAGGAGGTGAAGGAAACAGAAGATGGTTATACATGGAAAGCATGCAGTTCAAGGTAGTTGCTCATGTGCCATCACGAACTGTGCCATTTCAAAGGTCCTTGTCACTCGCTATGGTCCTTCTCACTCGAACAATCTCTGTTCCAGTTCATTGAGCAACAGTTTTGTTTGTATCATCTCTATGCAGTCCCTGTGTTATCACACCCCTTATCTAGCTTGGGTCCAGTAACCATCATCCTTTCATTATAATCACTTCCTCACATATACTCTTAACTCCCTTTCCCCTCTCTCCTTCCAGTGAACTCACATGGCAAATCCCACCCTTGGTTAAATCTGACGCCTAGCTTGTCCCTGAACAACTGAATGTGATTGGATAAATCACAGCCATGCTAACTGGTTGGACTGGTCTGATTAAGTTATGACCACAAATATCCAGTGGGCCTTCAGGACGTCCAGCAACACCACTATATTTTCTCCCCAAGTCAGCTTTTCATATTTAAAAATTTGTCTTCAAATATCTAACACCAGAGAAACTATGCATTTTGATCTAAATCTAGACAGACTTAGGAGTGAAAGGGGGTGTTATTTATAGTTTTAGGGGGACAATAGACTAAACAAGCATTGTTCCAGGCAGATCACTGTCCCCTATCTGATACCTCTCCTTTCCCCTCACTTTCATCCAATGATTTCATGAAGAATAATTGAGTTCCAAACTTGCTAATGACTTCATCTGCAGCCATGCACTTGGCCTGCTTTGTCCTTCCAAAGAATGGGGTATTAGTTTCCTGCGGTTGCCATAACAACTCACCACAAACTCGATAGCTTAATGTATCAAAAATGTTTTCTCTCTCAGTACTGGGGGCTAGAAGTCTGAAATCAAGGTGTCAGCAGGACCATACTCCCTCCAATGGCTCTGGGGGAGAGTTCTTCCTCCCTAGCCTCTGGTGATTGCTGGCAATCATTGACATTCCTTGGCTTTTAGACACGTTGCTCCAATCACTGTTTCCATTGTCACATGGCGTTCTCCCTATTTCTCTCTGTCTCTATTTTAAGGACACTAGTTACTGGATTAGGGCCAACTGTAATCCTGTATAACCTCATCTTAACTAATTGCATCTTCAAACAAGGTCATATTCTGGGGTTCCAGGTGGACATGAATTTTAGGGGACCCGGTACAGATGGGACCCAGTGCTCCTAAATCCTACCCTTCATGTTGGCCTCTTGGCATCCCCTCTCCATTGGCTTTTTCAGACTCCTTTCCTGCAGTGCTGTCTTCTCTCTAATGCACATCAATTTCCTCCTCTTAATTGTGTCATTCCTATCATTGTACAGACATGTTGTCATATCATCTATATTAAAAACCCTTCCCGTATCTGATGCCCCCCCTCCATCTACTCACCCACTTCCCTGCTCTTTACAGCAAAAGGCCTTGAATGAGTCACCTGTGCTCACCATCTGTACTTCCTCTCTGCCCAAACTCTCTTTAACTCACTCCAGTCTCACTTTCAACTTTATGGCTCCACCAAAACTGGTCTTGTCAGGGGTCGTCCAAGATCTCTAAGGTGCCAGATCCTATGGTCAGTTCTTTTCTTACCCAACCTCCCACTGACATTAAATGATCCATATTCTATCTCTGATTTGGCTTTGGGACTCAACACTCGCTTGATTCCCTCCTATTTCAATCACCCCTTCTCAGCCTCCTTTGCTGGCTCCTCTCCCTCCTCTTGACCTCTAACTGCTAAACTGTCCTAGGATTCCATCCTAGACCCTCTTTCCTTCCAGGTCTGTGCCCAGTCCTTACTGTTAGTGTGCTGATCACTGCCACTGTGTCCAGCCTGAGTTCCTGACTCACATATCGGATACCCCTTCATCTCCATTGGGATGTCTAAATGCATCTCAAAGTTAGCATGTCTTAAAACTGAATTACAGATTTCCCCTCACCCGAACCTAATACAGATACAAATACCTACCAAATACATTCCTCCCCAGTTTCCCAATCTCAGTAGATGGCTCTGCCATTCTCCAAGACACTCAGAACAAAAATTTAGGATTCTTCTACTTTCCTCATAGCCCACGTATCCCCATATACCTCCAATCCAACCACTTCTCTTTGTCTTGACACCTTCCCCCTTAGTCCACAGCACTAGGATCTTCCACCTGGGCTTTCATAATGGTTTCCAGCATCCCTCTAGTCCCTTTTCATTCCAGTCTCCATCCCAGAGCCAAGTGATCCTATCATATCCTCTTGCTCAAAGGTTCCCCCAGCGACCTCTCACATCACTGAAGAGTGGAATCTCAATTCTTTACCTGGCCTAGAAGGCCTTATATATACCTGGCCTCGATTAGCTCTTGAACTGACCTCCACCTGCGCTCTTTCTTGCTCACTCTGCTCCAGTCACCTTGCTTAACTTCTGGACCCTGAACATACCAAGCTTCCTCAGCCCCAGTGCTTTGCCTTTGCTGTTTTCTTTCTCCGATGTTCTCTGTCCTCTGATTTTATGTGTGTTCTCTCTCACTTTTTTGAGACTTTCAGCTCAGATGTCACCATCTTAGTGAGGTCTTACCGAACCACCTTATCTAAACCAGTACTCTCCCCATGCCCTGGCACACACACCCACCTCAGTTCCTTTCTGTCTCTTTACCTGGCTTCATTTTCTTTGTAGTTCTTAACAATTCATGAAATGATGTTATATATGTATATTGTTCTCTTGTTTTATTCACTGTCTCCTCCCCTGTATAGTAAGCTGCTTGAGGGCAGGGATATTATTTGTTTTGTTCAGTGAGAAGTTTATAATAATGAGCATGTTATAGAAAATGAATAAGTACGACTTTAATTACTATCATTATTATGAATATTATCATCATCATTATTTAAATAAAATATTTAAAAATTAATGCTAAAAATACAGCTTAGTAGCAAGAGTTTCTACATGGCTTGAGAACAGTATTTGTTTTGAAGGTTTTACTTGACTTAATGTCTTTCTACAGAAATCTTGAACATTCAAAGATATTAGTGACACATACAAATTTGAAACTAGTAATAGTAGTTGTAATGTTAATTATAACAGGTACATTATTCAGCCCTTATTAGTGGCAGGTGCCTTGCATGGATTTTCTCACTTAATTCTCAAAATAACTCTGTGGGTTATCTATCACCTCAATTTACAGATGTGGTCTCGTAGTTTTAAAATATATCCACAAATTCTTTGACAGCCCTCCCTTTAGAAGGTGGAGGCTAATTCATCTCTCCTTGAGTGTGGGCTCAGTTAAGCTGTTCCTGAAAACCGAACCTACAGAAAGCAAGATAAGAAATGCCTTTTGTTTTAAGCCACTAAGTTTTAGGGATACTTTTTTGTGTAGCAATAAATGACAAATACATTTGGAAATGGAAAAACAGAGAGGTTAAGTAAAGAGCCTCATAGCATATACCCAGCAGTAATGTTGCGGGAATTGGAACTCAGGCAGTCTGACTCTAGAGTCTATGTGTTCATCACCGCACTATACAGGGGGTAATGATCACGTCTCAAGTAACACCAGAAGGAGATGATTGGCACTTTCTAATGCCACTGTCAGGGCAGTGGATACAATCTGTCTTTGGATATTCAACTGGCTGCAAGGCCATGTTCTATACAACTACTGCCCTTGCTTCTAAGTTCCTTTTCTGCCACAGGCTTGTCCTAGTGTATAGTGAACATCTGTCTTCCCAGTATCCATTCCCCCATTCCTTTGGGCTTCTGCTCAGCCTCTGTTCCAATCAGGTAATTCTAGTAAAGCTACCAATCATTGAAGTCTTCCTGCCCCATAAGCGGGCATGTGACTTAAGCTGTCCAATCACAGAGTGCTATCAGGGAGTGACTACAGTGATTGGTCCAAAACAAGAGCACATGATCTACATTAGCCAAGCAGAGCCTTTCCCTGGGTTTTAGAAATACTGTTTTGAGGTCTCCACCCTGGGATGATATGAGCTGCCAGGTACCTATTCTCAGCTGCATGGAGGAAGTCCATCTTCAACAGGAAGATGCCAGCAGAGGGGAAGAGGCAGAGACCTTGAATTTAGCCTTTGAGACCTTGAATTTAGCCAATTCTGAGAGTAATTCCATCCTTTTCTGATTTAAGTGAGTCAATAAATTCTCTGTTTTAAATTAGTTTGAGTTTCTATCAGTTGCCCTTGATTACACCTAGTATAAAGAGTCTATCCCAGTTTGTAGAAGATGGTAGGTGTCTTCCACTCTCCATGAGCAACAATCTCAAGAACCTAGAGCAGCACTTTCTATTGGTTGGGTTGACCTTCCCACAGAGGGTGAAGAACCTTGCCTTCATCACTTAGGAAGCATCTGGCTTTTCTGGAAGCCAGCAATGGTCTGGGGGTAAGTTCAAAATAAAATGGTGTTATGACAGATGCGGAGCTCGGTCACTTAGTTTAAAACCTTAGTCATCTCCATATCCTCTCTCTCCTTAGTTGCTCACCCCTTCCCTCAATTCTGAACACACACACACACACGCACACATCCTGTTAGTCATCAAGTCCTGTTGATTTGGATCAAATGCTTTATGGAAGTAGGTGGAGTAACCATAATGAAAGTCTGTGGCCAGCAAATTCTTCCTTTTGAACGTCTTGCAAATCCAGTTTTTCTTCTTCATTTTTACCCTCACCACCGTGGACCACTGCAATTGGTCTCCCTACTTCTAAACTCCACCCCTGCAGTCCACTTCTCATATCTCTTCTAGAATTTGTTTCCTAATGCACTTTTCATGGCCTCATGCTTTTGATGGATTCAAAAGTCTTCGCTAGTTTTCCACTGCTGACTGGCTAACCTGCAAGCTTCTTAGCTTGGTGTTCAGGACTCTTCATGAACAGATCCTTGTTCATTATTCAATGTCAAGTGACTTCCATGACTCAACCTTCTAGTCTTCTCACACCCATCCCATCTTGGCACTGCCAACCACCTACCCTTACTTCTTTCCCCCAGGTAAAACACTCTCCCTCCTTTTCTATGAGTCTTCAAGATCCATTTCAGTACTGCCTCCTCAATAAAATATCCCCTGAGCGTGCCAATCCATAGTGAATATCACCTCCTGTGAACTCTGTAAACAATTGTTGTCTAGACTAAGGTTTTTCAAATTGTGCTTGAGTTCCCAGGGAGTATTTGGCTGGCAAGTCGAGCTTTTGGTGTTTTTGTAAAACTACTGATTATATATTCAAATTTGGCTGTGCGTACTATTTCCAAACCCAGTTTCTTTCTTGTCTTCTACTTTGAAATTACATCCTCATGCTATGGTGGCGCATTTATTCCCAAGTACAAATTAAAGATCATTAAAATTTGTTTTGTGACCTACAGACAGAGAACTGCTTATTATTATTATTTAAAACCATGACCATTGGGAAAATATCAGTATGAAAGAGGAAGAGAACTGCTATAACAATTTCTACAGTTTCTAAACCAAATACAGTTATGTGTTTCTACACCCTCACTTTCTTTTCCCTCTCACCATTTTAATGTGGGATTTTAACTAGAAATTGGTATAAAATCTGTTGTTGGTATTGTCTGACAAACATTCATTGTGTACCCACTCTCTGCCAGGAATAGTGATGGATGCTTCTGATACAAAGATAAACAAGCCGCTGCAAGAAGAGGAAGAGTTTTCCAGATGGATTCAACGTGAAAGGACATTTTAGGCAGAGGGAACAGCATATGTGAACTCATGTGTTCTAGAATGAGCCAGACATGAAAACTATGTGGTCCAGATTCTGTGAAATTTATTTAAATTGGAAATTTTGGTGGCTTTTAAAAGTTTGACATCCCTCTAGATTAAACCCTTCCCTTTTTTATAATTTCCCTTTGCCATCTTCCTCCCTACAATGCAGTGCAGGGTCCAAATTCAGACACAAATAAGCTTCATGGAGTTCTGCTGGGATAGGACACTGCACGTACACAGAGATCCTCTATTCAATTCTCACATCACCTTAGGTGTGTATCACCATCTCCAATTTAAAGATGAGGAAAGCAAGCCTCAGGTGGGTAAAGTGACTTGTCCAGAGTCTCACAATTAGGAAAAGACTGAGGGAGGATGCACCACACTGGAGAAAATGACCAGCTGGGTATTTTGGGGGCTGGGATGAGGGAGACCCTTCTTCTCATTTCAGAAAAGCCTGCCTTCCCAGGTCCTGAGTTAATTCTATCTTTAAGCAGAAGGGTGACCACTTATACGGAATGAAGGAGGAAGAGATGACTTAAGAATGAGTTCGGATTTCAGACAGCTTCCCCAGTCCCTCCAGCTCTGGAGCCCGGCACACAGTAGATGCTCCATTTTGCTGAGAGGGTGAATCCTCCTCACGTGCGCCTGGTTGATATCTCCTCTTGGATTCAAAGTTCCTTGTGGGCAGGGTCCCAGTCTTGCCTATCCAGGGACACAGTGTAGTTGGGTAGAGTTTGGAAAATATTTGTTGAATAATGGATGAGTGAGTGAAAGAGGGGTGGCGGTTGTTTGTGGAGGGAAGGCCACGCCCGGCTCTACTTTCCAGGGTTTACCGGCGTGCTGTCCTGCCGCCTCGGGATAGCCCATTTCGTCCCTCCTCCCTGTGGCCTCCACATCTCACTAACCAGACTGGAGGGAGGGGCTATGCAGCCGGGGAGAGGCCGCGCAGCCCCGAGGGGCTAGGTCTCCCAGGGCGGCGCCCACTCCCTCCCTCCGGTGTGGGAGAAGAAGTGAGGCCCCCAGGGCCGGCTGGGCCCGCCTGGGGCCCCTTCCCCGCGCCGAGCTCCGCAACCCTCTACCTGCCTCCCGGCCGCCCCTTCGCAGTCGGGGCCGGGTGCGCCCGTTGGGCACCTGGCTCGCCATCCCCGGGGGCCCCGCCGGCCGCCTCAGGGGCTGGCCCGGGCGGCGGGGCGGGCCCAAGCGCTCCCCGGCTCCGGGACCGGTCCCCCGGGGCGCGGCCGGGCAGCCGCCCCCGCCCCCCCCCCCGCCCGGGGGGCCGGGCCGGGCTCCCGGGGGGCGGGGACTCGCCCAGTGGCAGCAGCGTCCGGGCCGGCGGCGGGCGCGGGGCGGCTTCCTGCAGGCGGCGCCGGGGCGAGCCGTTGCCCGCCGCAGCCACCGCCGCCGGGTCGCCAGGTCGCGGGGGCCGCGGCGCTCGGGCCGCGTCGGTGCCTCCCAGGCGTGCTGCGCGGCCGTCGCTGCTGCCCGCGCTCGTGCCGCCGCCGCCGCCGCCACCGCCGCCGCCGCTGCCGGTTACGCCAGCCCCGCCGCCGCCCGCTCTGATTCTGCGCATAGGCAGCCCCCAAGCCTGTCATTCTGCAAAAACACAGTTTACTCAACACACCACACACACTCACACACACACGCGCGCACACACACGCGCACACTGGCCCCCTCGCGCACACGCACGGAGGGCGCGAGCGAGCAGACGCGCACACCCGGCGAGCCAAGTTCCGCAGCCTGGCATGGCTTCTGGGGACCTTTACGAGGTACGGGGACGCGGGGGCGCGGGTCGGCCCCAGCCCGCGGGCGGCGGGTGGCGGGGACCGGGCCGGGGCTGGGGCCGGGCGCGAGCCGGAGTTGCCGAGCCCGCGGCGGCGGCGGCGGCCGGAGGGCGGCGGGGGCCGGGCGCGCCTCCCGCCCGCCGCCCGCCCGCCCTCCCGCGGCGCCCGCGCCCGCTCCCTCTTTCTCTTTCTCTCGCACACACACTCTCTTACTCCATCTACTTTGCGGCCTTGGAGGGGAAGGAGGAAGCCGGGCGGAGCCGGGGCGGGGGAGGGTAGCGGTCCCGGGGAGGTGTTTCTCGCCCGACGAGCCGCCTCGAGTGCAGAAAGTACAGGTAAAAGTCAGCGCCGGACGTGCCGGGAATTCGGGGGGCCGCGCGGCGGCCGGCGGGGGTGCGGGGCCGGGGGTGCGCGGCCCGGGCTGGGCCGGGGGCACGGGAGGGGAGGGGGGAGGGCCAACGGAGCGGAGCCCAGCCGGGGCGAGGCGGGGTTCTGAGGGGGCGGCCGCGAAGCGGGTGGCCGGGTGGGGGTTCGGGAGACACCCGCCAAACCGCTTCCCGGGGACACCCGGCCACCTCCCCCCTCCCCCCACCTGCTGCCCCCGCCACCGGCTTAGGGCCGGGGCGTGGGGGCGGTCCTGGCGGGTGTCGTGCTCACTGGGGGCGAGAGGGGGCGCTGAAGAGGGCCCTCGGTGGAAAGGAGAGAACATGGAAGTCGGGAGTGGGTGGTAACACGTTGCTAGAGGACATGGGATGAGAGCCCTGCTTCCAGTGCTCTTCGTCACCCTCAGTGGATACCTGTCTCCAGGACCACACAGGTGGCCAGCATTGGATTCTTTGAAAGCGTATCAAAAGTGGTCAAGGAAGACATTCTTAGTGCGCCATCTTTGAAACAATGGAGAATAGTCATGGCCTCTGGGAGCTAGGTTTTACTAGCTCTGGACACAACTGTTCCTTGCTTTTGGATTCCTGACAAGTGGACAAAACAAGAAGCAACCCTCTTTCCCTGGAGAGAATGCCCCAAAGAGGTCTTGCCCCAGGAGAAGATTCAGGATAAGGAAGCTAAGAGACCAGCCATCTTCAGCCGGAAGGCCTCCTGATCCTCCAAGAAACCAAAGTCAGAGATCAGCCTGGACCTGGACTCCCCTGCATGTAAATTGATTAACACTAGCCTGGTTCTCAAGGCTTTTGACTAAATTGAGATGAGCACCCCAAGGGGTGGAATTAGCCATCTGAGTAAGAGACTTCAGGGGTGATTCACCCACAATGAGCTTTTTCTTCTGGGGCTTCTGGACAGCTGAAGCTTTTCCGATGGTGTATTTGCTGGCCAGTGTGAAAGAAGAGTGGAAAACAGGCAAGGTAGCTTCCTGTGCAAGCAGGGTCTTTGGATGATTCTGGACTTGGCCAGGCCCAGTTGTGGACCACTAGCCAGTGCGGTCAGGTGCCATGTCATGAGGACACTTCAGTCCTGTGGAGAAGTCCATGTGGTCAGGAGTTGAGACCTCCTACTCTAACTTAGCAAGCATGTGTGTGAGCCACCTTGGAAGCAGAACCTCCAGCCCCAGTCAGGCATTCAGATGAACACAGCCCTGGCCAACATCTTGACTAAAACCCCATGATATATTCTGGGGCAGAACCATCCAGCTAAGATGTTCCTGGGTTCCTTGAAAGAATGATGCAGGTTGACCTCTTCTCTACCTTACTACCTTCCTCATCTCTCTACTGATAGAGAAGATGAAGTTGGATAGAGAGCTGGTGAAGAACTTTGGCGGATTGTGGCCAATGGGTCACCCAAGCACTTTTGCCTATTTCAAGATGGCAGAGCAATTTCTGAAACCAAAAGTTGAAGCACGGTAAAATGGGATGTTTGATTGAGCTTCCCGAAGTATAACCAACACTCTTAGGATATTGGCCAAAAGTAGATACTGTTCAGGGGCACAGCTCATCTTGTTGGGAGTGTGGATTTTTCTACACATTGATACAGAGTCGTGTTAGAGCTGCTGACCTTGCCTGGGTGGAAAGTCGCATCAAGAAGGCATATTAGGAGCTATCGGTATTTCTCCGTTTAAAGTTTGAAACTTATGAACCTTCTGGGGATAATTTCTTGCTTAATGTTCATCTCAAATGCCCTCCTTAACATTGGTAATTATGGTTGCCAGATGAGTCTGTTAGAGGGAAGTTTTCACACTGGCCTTGGAAGTATCTACATACCTCAGGAGTTCTTATTGAAGTTCAGTAAACAAGACAATAATAATAATTACTTCTGTGATAGTAGGTAGTTGTGCTAGATGTAAAATACTTTTCCTGTGGCTGATTATTTGCATAGTCATTACTAAAAGGGCTAAATTGCATTACAAGAATATAACCAATGTCAACAATTTTGTAGCCTATGTCTACATTACGTAACTTATACTGAGAAATTTAATTTGTTGTCCAAATTTAGCTTTAAAAGCAATTAAGAAGTTCTACCTATACATTAACATGTGTATCTGTAACTAAAATTGTTGCATGTGTAAAAAATAGGATGTTTATTTAAGGACAGACCTTGGAATATCCAGTATGCTGATTGACCTTGAAAGAAAAAAAAGAGAAGAAACCTGATACCATTCTCAATTATGGTATTACATTAATTAAATATGATACTCAAGTGTATCTAAAATGACATCTTGTAACTTCTAACCAAGAAACCACATTTTGAGTGGGCTAAGAACTATCATGTTTGTAATCGATATATCTCATGTGTGTGTCTGTTGACACTACCCTTGACCCTTTATGGTGAAGATGTGATTTGGATTATGGAGATTCTTCAACTTCTCTTTGGTGCTTCAGACGATTACATTGTAAAGAGTAAACTATACCTGAAGAGCATCTTTTAAGGAATAGGTACTGATTTTACAGAATGGCACAAATGGCGCAAATGAAAACTTTGTTTATGTAATGGCATTCTTCAGTCATAATGAAGAAATAAGCATTCAAGCTCAGTTTCCAAAATATTGATCTTGAAAGATTGTTCTGACTTGTTTCTTCTATAGCAGAGTTCTCATCATCTTCTGGTGTGTTATATAGCCATCACCTGTAGGAAGGTGATCTTAAATAGGGGTTGATCTTTTTAAAATCAGATATCTAGATACAAAATGAAATTTCTTGTCCACATGCTCTGGTCATAAAATGGCAGTCTGTGAGCCAGGTCTAGTCTATCATGTATTTTGTCTTGCCTTGATGGTAGATAAAAATGGACTAGCATACCTTTATATGGGGCATGTGATCTCTCACTTATTATTGTCCCAGTGCTCCCTGTTATCAGATACCCCTTCTGCTTCACTTTTACTTTACTTATCTGGCTCCAGAAGGCATTAGAGTTTGGAACCCCAGGGCACTAGTCAATCATTTGCAAGATATTTGGGTATCAGGAAGACATAATCAGTGAAATAAGGAGCCCAGTTGTCTTTTGTCCATCTCTGCATCCTTGCACATTCAAGTACTTGTTGACTGAATCAGTGAACGGAAGACTGACTTAAATATAAATGGAGTACCTTGACTGACCTTTGTTATCCTTGTGTTGAGTGCTACACTCTGTTCTTTTTTTTTTTCCTCCGGCTTGTGGTCTCTCAGCGTTGGTAACACCACGTTTAGGGGTGGCTCTCGGTTCTCTCTGGAAGGAAGTGTGCTGAGTCCGCTTCTAGAGAGTCAGACTTATTCATGAGAAGTATTGAACACATATAAGCTTCAACTGTGTGGCTTTCTATGTGGCTGTGGGGTGGTGTTTTATACCCTCCCCATTGTGATTGGCTGACATTATGGAGGAGGTCTCCACTTTGTTGGCAAAAATGTTCAAAGAGAATGTGGTATGTCTATAGAGAAAGTCGGTAGCAGCCAACTTGAAATTTATTGAGATGGACTTACTCGTGGCAGTTCCTGATGTTTGTCAATATTCAGTTTATTTATACTTCCCAATGTTCTATCTTAAAAGGGTGAAATGTGCCATTTGTTTTTTTTAGGGGGATTGGTATGCAAGAGTGCTTCCATATCTTATCTAATATATATGTGTGTAATTATGTGTATGTGTATTACATATTAAAAATACTGCTTCCATTTCACTCCAAATAAAATAAGTATCAATAATAATAGGATAATTTCAGTTTTGTTGAAAGAAATTTACTTCAGTTAAAAATCGACCCTGCTACAGTGATAAACACAGGCATTGCTGCTCTGGCGCTGTATACGCACATCACGTTCTGGAAATTACGCACTGAAAATAACAGGGCTTATAGGAAAAACAGGATTGAGGCAGATGGCTGAAAACCTTTGGAACTCTGTAACCAGAAACAAAAACAAGCCAAATATAATAAAAAATACAGCTCGGTTAAATCTCCACCTCGTTGGTGTTTGCCCTCAACGGGTCAGTCCATCTTTTATAGCCTTCAAATTGGGCCCCTCTGTAGATCGCAGACTTCACTAGCTTCTAAAAGGGACCATTTTCATTGAAATTAAATTTGGCCCAGGGCATAGCCCTCTGCATTCATCTGTGTAGGGAGAAGTCTTTTGTTGCTTCTTCATCTGTAATTTGCAGCTTTGCCAGTCAGGTTAACATAGTGGAAAGGTAGTAGTTCTTGAAGCCACAATTGGCCACTACTCATATTAAAAGTAGGCCCTTGAGTATGTTTCCAGCTTTGTTCTAAGGTCTTTGAACATCATTAAGTCTTTCTCTTTCCTTGTGAGAGCTTTTTCCTATGATTGCTTCAAAATAGTAACAAACTAAAAAAAAATTATGTAAGAATCAACATAGCTTGTTATACTGATGTGTTCCCCTGTTTACCAGTCATGCCTGGGGTGAAACACAGGTAGTAGCAGAACAGACGGTCTGTGATAGAGCTTCTTGAGTCTCTGTACCAGTGTTTGAAGAGGCAAATATTGTCAGAGAGAATATATTGGATGAGTTGAACTGATTCCTTGGCACACAGTAGGCACCTGATGAATATCTAGTGGGTGTATGATTCTCCCAGCTTTTGAAAGTTATTTTAAGTTATCCTCTGTGAGTAGATAATCAGCTTATGTTCAGGTAGTATAGACGTTCATGTGATGTCATTCTTCATTGCATAAGGTCATTTCTTCAGGGGCTTGAACTGTCCTTGAAAGGAACTTGTACAGCTTCTTGCATCCTGACCAATTGCTAAGGAATGGTGATTCTTGAAGGTCTTAAGTACTGGATGCACACATTTATATTCCAAAGATGTGGGTTCTTCTTCTGCATCTCTTGGATGATGGAGAGAGGCATAGATGTTCATTTGTTCATTTCACATTGATAGGACACCAAATATAAGCCAGGCACTAGGGAAATGACGAGATTGTGCTCCCTGTCTAGTGTGAGATATAGTCAAAAAAATAGGCAGTTTACAGTGCAGTGGGAAAAGTGTTAGTACAGGGTAAGATGGGCTTCTCGAGGAGTGTGGGGAGATCCAGCCTTGGGGGAATGAGAGAGGGCTTTCCAGAGGAGATGATGAATGTTGAGGAATTTAAATTAGGGAATGAGCATGATCAGGTTTGCAGGACTTTTTGAGAATATTTATCTTTTCTGTTTTTAGAAGCAATTTATTGTTGCACCTTGAAAAAATATAAGCATAAAGAAAAAAATTATAATTCCTAAGATAACTATTATTATACATTTAGCCTAAACTTGGTGCTTGTTAAATACTAATGTGATATCTGAATTAATTAAAATGTTAGCTTTTTTTGTGTAGATACAAATGTAAGAGTGAAGTTATTTTCTGTAAATATTTATGTAATTAAAAAAATCAAATTGGAACATAGGGTACATACTGTTTAAAACCCATTTTATTTATATATATAATGAGCATTTCCTCGTATCTTAAAATATTATGTCATAGCATGATTTTTAATGACAGGTTAATTTTCTCTTGAATACATGCACTATTTTGTGTATAACTCACTCATCCCCTGTTTTGGCCATCTAGATTGTTTTCATTTATAAATCATTTAAATATTGCTATTATTAACTTCCATGAACATAATTATTTTATTCCTATCATATTATTTTCCTCAGGATAAATTCTGAGAAGTGAAATTATCACTTGAAGAACATTAACATTTTTACCACTATTGATACATAATCTCAGATTGCCCCTTAGAAATGGACAGTGGATTAGGTTGGAGGAAGACTCGAAGCATGGTGATCAGTTAATATGCTCTTTCAGTAATTGAAACAAGTGGTGTTGGTGGCTTGAACTAAAGGAGTGGTAGTAGAGACGGAGAGAAATGGATGGAACTGAAAGATTGTAAAAGAATGAACATAATTTGGTATACCAGTCAGGATTATGTTTGGCTGCTTATAATAGAAAATATACAAAAACAGTGGCTTAAACAAGGTTTATTTTCTTAAATGAAATAAATTTGGAGTTAGGCAGCCCAGGGTTGGTGTGATGCTCTGAAGTTCTCAGGGTGCCAGGGTCCTTCTGTCTCTTTCATCTGCAGCTGTGTCTTCTGTCTCACTGCTTGATCCAAGATGGCCACAGAGCTCTAGCCATCTTTTTTTGGAAGAAGATTGAGGAAACTGGAAGGAAGGAAGGGCAAAAGTGGAGTTATCCTCTACAAACAGCTACCTAAAAGTTCCATACAATCCTGTTTCCATCTCATTGGCATGAATAATTATATGGTCACACCTAGCTGCAAAGGAAGCTGGAAGATGTGATTTTCAGCTGTACTCTCCTGATCCCCCCCTCCAGAAAAACTTGACTGACAGTATGTAGGGAATGATGGAAAGGCAGAAGTTCAGGGATAACTTCTTGGTTTCTGGTTTGGTTCATTAGGTGGGTGGTGGAACCAGTCATGGAAATGGAGAACCAAGTAAGAAACATTGATTGAAGGAAGTTGAGGCAGTAGAAAGGATATTGAGTTCTGAGTGTTTCTGGGACATCTGGGTATAGGTGTTCATAACACTAGGTCACGTGAGCCTGAAGCTCATAAGTGATACCTGTCATGGAGATAGAAGAGTGGAAGTCATTAGTGTATAGATTACAATGAAAGCCAAAGGACAATATATAAACGTGAGGAGGGTCCAATGATGGAGGACTGGAGAAAGTGGACATTTACAGAATAGAAGAAAAGAAAGAAGATTAAATTTAAAAGGGATAGCAAGAGAGGTATAAGGAAAAACAAGAGGCTTTGATGTTATGGAAGGTAATAGAGAATTGCATTTCAGGAAAGAGGGTATGGTCAACAGGGTCCCTTGGTTGAGTAAGTCATTGGTAACCTTAAGGGACATCTATTCCATTGACTGTGTTGGTGTGAGGGCTTGATTGCAGTGTGATGATAAATGGGGGCTGTAGGGAATTGGATGTAGAGACTTCTTATTTGGGTAACACTTTTAAGAATCTTGAGTGTGATAGTGAGGAGAGAGTGAATGTGATGTCTGTGGTAAAGTGGGAGAATGGGTTAACCATCTCCATTCTTCTGGTTCTACACATGCTCTGCTTCTTGGATGACTTGATTAACAAGATTGTGATACAGACTTTGGGTGACTGGACTTAAACATTCTTAGAAGAAATGATGTTCTGTGAACCCTACAAACCCCTCTCCTGCTGACCTAGGACAGTGGGGTCCAAGATGTTTGGTAATTTTAGCTGGAGAAAAAGAGTAGAACATGTTTAATGTAGTCACCCAGAACCTTCTAAATAAAATTTGGTCAAGGAAAAGGTCTTACTAAATTGAGGATAAGGAGATAAAGTTCTTCATTAAAGAGTTTGTTATACCAGCATTTCTCTGAGAGGAGAGATCACTGGGGTGCTATTGATAAATGAAGGTGGTGGTGTTTTATGTGTCAGTTATTCAATCAAACACTATAACAGGTTTTGCAGTGAGAGTATTTTGTAGATGTGATTAAGGTCCTTAATAAGTTGACTTTAAGTAAGGTAGTTTATTCTAAATAATCTGGGTGGACCTGGTTCAGTCAGTTGAAAGACCTTAAGAATAGAACTGAGGCTTACCCGGAGATGAAGGAGTTCCATCTGTGAATAGCAGCTTCAGCTTGGAAGAATTCCAGCTTACCCTTCCTAGTGATCTGCTTTATGGACTTTGGAATTACCTGGCCAGTCCCACAGCCACATAAGCCAGTTCCTTGCAATAAATCTCTTGGTATATATCCTAGTGGTTCTGCTTCTCTGGCTGAACCCTGATTGATACAGGCAGAGTTCTCGTCTACACACCACCATTTGATCACAGTGAGTAGCTGGACATGTCTTTTAGTCTTTTGAAACTTGACGGCCCCTGCGGTTTAAACGAGAGCTCTTCTATTTTGGAAATTCCTCTTTCTGATTGAGTCTGTTACTTCTTCACTTAAACACCTTGTTAGTGGCTGTTGTCATCTTGTTTGTATGCATGTGTGAAGAGGGGCCAGCCTAGAACTCCAAGCATCCTGCCATTTCTTGGTTTTGTGTTACACTGGAGTTGTTCTGTGGAGCCGTGCTCAGGATGGCAGGCAGAGGTGGTGCTAGACTCCTGCAGAGGCCTCTTCTGGGTCTGAAATTCATCCTTCCCTTGAGGCAGCCTCCTGCTCTGGTAGTTGAATGAATGATGGGCATTATGGAATAGCTCTTCTCAGTCCCGATCCATCCCTTCCTGTCCCTTCTTTCAGCTAATCGTCTTCCTGTGACATCAGCCAGGCAGTCTTAGCCTCTGGATGGAAGCTGAGGCCGCAAAGGTCCTGTAACTCCATTGAAAGGCCCATCAGTTGACCAGGCCTATAGAAATCTGTGATAGGGTTCTTGAGATGCCTTGGAGGGCCACGAGTTTGTCATTTTATGTCCTGCTTTCTCTTAGTATGAAGGGCACTGCTCCCACTTTATTCCTGTACACTCCCATTCCCCCATCTCTCCCAGAATCCCCCAGCATTGATCCATCACCACACTGCTTTCTAAATGACTTACAGAAGTATCAGTGTGGGAACTGGAGGGACATGTATGTGACACTGGGGCTCTGGGCCATGCTCTGCCATGCCAGGAATTCCCCTGCTGAGGTTGCCACCATCCTGTTCTCAGATTCTGATCAGGGAATTTTCCTCTTTGATTTTCATTTCCTTGTCTTCGAGTCCAGTGTTTTAAAAATTATATCTCAAGGGGTCTTACTAACAAACCATGGATCTTAAAAAATGATGGATTTAAATTTTGTTTAAAAATAGTTACTTTTGTTCAATGATCCATCAATCAAATATTTTTTGTTTGTCAACCATGCACCTAGAACTGTGCCAGGCACTGGGGCTGCAGCCATGAGTGTCTTTTAAACTGTTGTTCAGAGTGTGGTCATTATAAAACCTAACACCCATATATGGTTGTATACCACATTTTTAACATGTTGGAGTGTTCAGTACATTTAAAGGGGCAGCTAGGTTAACTCTTTTGTGTGTGTGTGAGCAGACCTCAGAATACAGCTTTTCCTGCCATCTGGAGACATATATTTGAACTTCTGGTAGATGCACTGTTTTAG
The DNA here is from genome assembly GCF_009834535.1 of Camelus ferus. Lineage (NCBI taxonomy): Eukaryota > Metazoa > Chordata > Mammalia > Artiodactyla > Camelidae > Camelus > Camelus ferus. The sequence continues at coordinate 53,982,646 of NC_045704.1, read as the reverse complement.
CAATGTTGTTGGTCTGCAACATTCTTAAAAATTTTTAGACCTGTTCATGTCTCCTCCCTTGAAAGTGTGCAAGCAGACACACTTTCTAGCATAGTGCACCCCACTCAATTAAATACCACCCAAAGTTCAGGTGGTGCAGTGGTGAATGTTCTAGACATAGTGTAATAATCAGTGTGCAACAATAACTGAATTCTAACACTTTGTCTCCTTATGTTGTATATAAGGTAGTGTGGGGCCTTATTGAGAATTCTAGGTCCTTCTGCCATAACTTTTAAATTTGAGAGAAAAAATGTACCATCCATTTTAGGTTGGCTGCCCAGAGCTGGACTGTAGATGGAGAGTTGTATCCAGGTAGTTTACTGAAGGATGCTCTTGGAAGATACACCTATAAGGAAGTAGGGAAGGCAAGGCTGGACATATAGTGAGGCGGACCTGCAGTGAGCTTACACCTGAGGTCTCAGTGGATCCTTCTGAAGGCTCGGAAGCTGGATGGCCCATCAGAAATGTCCCAAATTGAGGCCAGGGAACTGGGGCTTAATATCCCTGCATCAACCAGCCACTGTTGGTCAGGCTGTCCCATATGGGAGGGAATGTTCTTGGGCAGGGCAGTTCCCTGTGGTGGGGGCAGTTCCCTTTCAGGGACACACCTGTGAGCCTTGAGCAGCACGGATATTCCTAGAAGCTAAGGGGTCAGGCACACTAACCCTGAAAAGGAGACCTAGATGGGCTATCACATTATCTACTCCACCATCAATGCCAGCTGTTCACTGGTGGGTGCATCTGTCTGCCCGAATACACATCTGTCACCTCGGTTGTATTTTGGGTTATTGGTTCCTCCCTTGAAGACGTTTGCCATTTGACAGCCTCCTGGGGCAGCCCAGGTCTTGAGTACGGACACACTAGCCATGTATTAGGATCCTGCTCATGGTTCCCTTTTCCCTCCATACCACATGCAGCATAGGGCCACGTGTGGGGAAATATTTCAGAGGCTGTCATTTCTGTTGGGTCTCCACCCCTTACTCCTGAAACATTTTCCTCACCTCACTCTCCCACTTCTCAGTTGCCTTTGTGTCCTCATCTTCCACTGCCTATTCCTTAAACTGAAGCTTCCTATAGTTCTGACCCAGGCTTCTTCTGTCCTCTCATCGTGCTTTAGTGACTGTCTGGGTGATTCCCAAGTCCCTGACGCTTGCCTGGGTTTTGTTTTTTTTTTTCTTTCTTTCTCTTTTTCCTGAGCTCCAGAGTATCATCTAACTCCCTTGGGATCTTTGAACTCAAAATATGCAAAGTTGAACTTATGTTCAACCTGTGTAAGACTTGCTTTTCCATTTGGGTTCATAGCCTCAGTAGTACCTCCATTCACCTGTTCCTTAGCTAGAAATACAGCCTTTGTTTTGCCCTGGCACCTGTCTATTTTCTGTTGTATCAGCATCTTGAATATTTTTTGAATCTGTCCTTTTCAGAGTCACTCTTACCACATTAATTCAGGAGACAACTCCCCTTGCTTGGGTTTCTCCAATACCTCTCAGTTGATATCTGTGCATCTAGTTCAATATTTCTCTTTACTGTACTCACTGAGTTCTTTCTAAAACCCCCATTTTAATATGTCTCTCCTGATGAAGTGTCTTTAAGTGATGTGTAGTCTGATTTGACCCTTTCTCACCTCCTACTAGTTCTCTCCTTACAGCAGATGATCCATCCAGAGAGATCTGCTCTCAGTTCTTGAACACTCCATACACTCTCCTTTAATCACACCCTTCCAGGTGACTGGGCACCCTCCATTACCAACTCTGCCACAATTCTGCTTCCTTGACCTACTCACCCTTCAGGTCTCAGCTCAGATGTTGCTCTTCCCTGACTCATCAAGGGTTTTCTTTAGGCTCCTGTAGAACCTTGTTCTCTCATCATCACACTCATGTTAATGTGTTGTAATTTGTTATCCTATTTTAAAAATCTTCCACTGGATTGTAAATTTTGAGCAGGCAAGGGTTCCATCTTCAGCACCTAGCACAGTGCAAAGACTCAGAAAGAATTAATGTATTCAGGTCTTTCATTCACATGAAAGTTGAAATTGTCTCAGATATCTCTACAGTCTGTTTTATATGAAGCTCGAAGGCATTTTCAGTCTTTCAGTTTTCCTAAAGACATAAAAGTCTTGAGTCTGTTTTCTGTGTCTTTATTGATCAGTTGGTCAATGGACATTGGTTTCTCATAAGCAAAACTCACTGACTGCATTCAGCTTTGTGTTATCAGTAAAGCTAATACAGTCTTGTATTCAAAGGATTATTGAGTCTTGGAGTTGGATGGGAGTTTTGGAAGTCATCTTCGTAGTCTTTCACTAACATCTCCAACAAGTGATCAAAAGTGAAGGACTCTTACTCTATTGAAGGGGACAAATGCTTGAGATGCTAAAACTGGCTGTTTGCCTTCACTAAAATCTGAGTGTGTCATCCAGGAGGCAGAGAGGATATCTTCCTAGACTATTTTGGAGAGTCGCCTTGGAAGTCTTGACGTCATTGTTGCTTTTTTTATGCAAGACTTGGTAAAGGAGGTCAATGAGGCTCAGCATAGCCTTGAGTCCTGTTTAACTCTCTTGTTGTTGAAGAATGGGGTTAGGACGTGCCTCACCCACTGACATCATAGGCCTTGAAGTTAGGGGAAGCACTTGATGTCTAAACTTTTCCTAGAAATCCAAACTCATTTATTGGTGGTTGGAGGTCAGATCAAAGTAATGGAATCCAAGTCTCCTGTTGCATTAAAAAGTGAATGGCTAGTATTTAGTGTACTGATAGTTACATTACTGTATTTGCTTGTCTGTGTTGCCTCCTAAAGCCATGTTTACTTTGAAGAATATGGTACATGTGAAACAGACTTGGTTAAGGTCTTGCAGTTAATAGAAGAGAAAGGGAACCACACAATGGCTGCCTTTGGGTCCAACAAATGTATGGACTTTCTTCAAACTATAGACCTAATTTTCTCTCCAAATTCATGTATATTTTGGTACCACATTGAAAGTCATAGATTGTTTTCTTATCTTGGTTATCAAACATGGCAGCAGTTGTGAAGTCTTTGCTATCGTGAGGCATTTCTGTGTTTTATTACCCACCATTCTCCCACTCTTGTGTGGCTAAGTCTATGGTATTGACTTTTTGGGAAGCTGGTGCAAATCTCATTCACTTTTGACTTAGTGAGTTGCTATATCTTTTGAAGAAATCTGATCTGTGCTTCTTGTTGATGATAAAGAGGTTTTTGGAAGTGCAGCTTCCTACGATTCTTGTATAAAACAATCTTATCAATTATAGTAAAAATGGTCATAATAGCATTTATCATTTACTATGTGCAGACATTGTCCAAATCGTCCCAGGCATTATCTCATTTAGTCCTTCCTGTGGAATATGTACTAGTAGTATCCTCACTTTATGATTCAGAAACGGAGGCTCACAGCCACCAGAGGGTGAGACCAAGACTTCAGCGAGGTCACTGGAGGTTCTCATCTCTTGATAAATTATAAAATGCCCATGGTTTTCCTTCTAACATCCTTCCTTTTGTTACCCGGTGGTATTTCTGCTAGGACACTGTTTTGCACCTGTGCTTTACACAGAATCTCAGGTATAGGTCGGTGAGTGTTGCACCAAAAACAAGAAGAGAAACAAGAGAATATTTCTGCTCCTTTGTGCTTATAGCATGAAAACATAACCATGTATGCTGTATTGTTCAAGATGGCAGATGACACAGGCCAGCTTGAGTGTTGGCATGTGCAGCAGTTCTGTGAAATGAGTTAATTGGGATGAGGAATCTTCCATTTGAGTCTGCTTTACTGTGTTGCTTCAGAAATAGTGATGGCTCTGCCCACCTAGTAATTATGATAGAGGAACCAATTTCAGAGGTCCTCGTGCTGGGCGGCCTCTACTCAGGCTTTCGCATTGAGGAGAAGGCTGGTTTGGAGGACAGTTGGTAGCATTTCTTGGTCAGTGTCATTTCATCCTTCCAGCATATTTATGAGCCTCACTGCGTTTTTCCATGTGCTTTTTTGTTTTGTTTTGTTTTGGTTGGCGTGGTGTTCGCATCCCTTCACGGTTGGAATTGGCAGGATGGTGTTTCTGACATTCTTTCTCTATTACTATGTAGTCTACTGACAGTTTTGGTGCCTGGTGGACAGTGGTGCCTTGGTTGTATGGGTTTGTGCTCAAAACAGCTGGGCTTCCCATGAGTGAGGCAAACAATCCTAGATTCCAGCAAAGAGGTCTGCACGCTTGGGTTTTACAAAATATTAACAGCATACATATATCTAATCTTAACTAAAATTAAGGTAATACATCCTTCATTAAGTAGAAGTTTTATACTGATACGTAAAGCAATACAAAGAACTGGAAAGATATATGGTACTGTTTTTTCAGCCTCTTCATGACAAGCTGTATAGTACTGACGGTCATTTATCTGTGTACTTCTCTGTAAGAAACTCAGCTTGAGTAGATAGGTGAACTGAGATATGAGGTAATACTGTTAAATACAGAAGCATGCATGATTTCTTTCTTTCCTGGTGTCTTACAGTGAGTTGTCCAGTTACCCTGGCATTTCTGTTGCTTTTAGCAAAGAGTCTTAGAGGTTGGAATGTCTTAGATGTCATCTAGTCTAATTCCTCAACCAGTATATACATCCTTCACATAGGATCATCGAGTTTCTCCTGGGAAACTTTTGAAGGAAATAGGGTGCTCTGTCTTGAAGGGAAGCCTCTTCCATTCTGGCATAGTGTGCTAGCTTTTGGAAAGTGCCTTGTTATAGTGAGCCAAAGTCCACCTTCTTGTGCAGTTCTACCTGTTGGTAAGAGCCATGGATTCAGTCACCAGGAACTATCAGTTTCACTTCCTTGGTACCTCCGTTTCCTCTACTGCTGTCCTAGTCCTAGTCCAAGCCATCCCTCTCTCTCTTCTAGAAGAAACATTGCCTCTTAAATGGACTCAGAGCATTTCCTCTTTGGTGCTTTCTAGTCTCATAGTATCCAAAGTGATTGTTTGAAAAGGTAATTCTGAACATGTCACTTTCTTCCCAGTGTCTTCAGTGGTCTCCTATTGCTCTAGGGCATAAATCTCAAATACTTAACATGATCTGAACTTGCCTACCTTTCCAGGCTCAGCTAAGACTACTCACCCTTTTCTTCTCTGGGCACCACACTCACTGCCTCTTTTCAGGCATCCAGACGTCTTTGGCCTCAGGACTTTTTACTCATGCTGTTTCTTGCACTCGGAAGGACCCAGCCCTTCTTGGTCTTCTTTCCCATCACTTTTCAGCTGTAAAGTTGATTCACCAAGAACGCCTGCCCTGACCTCCAGACCAGGGTAGACCTCCCTGTTATGTGTTCTCTGAGCATCCTGTGCTGCTTCTCCACAGCATTGGTCCTTGTAATTGTTTATTTTGGTACTTATTTAAGGACTGTCTTCTTGGAGGTAGGGTCACATCTGATTCAGTGATGTATCTCCAGCACCTAGAGCATAAGAGGTGCTTCCAAATCTTCCAGAAAGGTCTGGGCTACTAGAAATTAGGACTGTTTTCTCCTCCAGAGTATGCATCCCTGTCTTCTTTTCCCCTGCTCTTATGGAATTTGTTTTCTGATCCTTTACCTCCCTGGTTGTTCTCTCCTGGATATCTCTAGTCTAACACCCCACTTTAAATGTATTACCTAGAATAATTTGGTCTCATCAGCAAAGGTCACTTCATCTAATTGGGACACTGGACTTTTTATTAGTTTAGCCTCAAAGAAAACCAGAACCTAAATTGCAGAATAAACGTTAAAAAAATAACATGAATGAGAACAATAGTCATAGGACTTCTGGACAGTGGATAAAGTGGTGCTTAGAGGAATACAACTTCAAACACATACATTAAAAACAAAAAGAATAAACTCAGCATTCATCTCAAAAAGTTAGAAAAATAACAACAAAATGAATTAAAGGAAACCATAAAGAAGGAATAAATGTAACTAAAACCAAAAATATTTAAAGTGGAAAAGAGAAAGACAGTAGAATAAAGGCATTAGAGATTACACTAGCTTTTTTTTGGATGTCAAAGTTTTACATATATATGTGTGTATATATAATATACATATATATTTTAAAAGTTTAAAAAAATTATGGTGAAATACACACAACTGACCTTGAACAATGCTAGAGTCAGGGGCACTGACCCTCCACACAGTTAAAAATCCGTGTGTAACTTAGAGTTGGCCCTCTTTTTCTGTGGTTCCTCCATGTCTGCAGTTCTACATCTGTGGATTCAACCAACTTCAGGTTGTGTAGAACTATATGTTTACTATGGAAGAAAATCTGTGTATAAGGAAATATGTGCACTTTAAACCCATGTCGTTCAAGGATCACCTGTATAACTTAAAATTTGCCATTTTAACAATGATTAAGTATACAGTTCAGTGACATATAGTATTTTCACAGTGTTGTGTGACTGTCATCACCATCTTGTTCCAGAACACTTTTTATCACCCCAAGAGGAAACTCTGTATGTTGTCATTTCCCATTTCCCCAGTCAATGGCAATCACTAATCTACTGTCTTTATGGATTTGCTTATTTTGGATATTTCATATAAATGGAATCATACAGTACGTAGACTTTTTTATCTGGATTTTTTTTTCTTGCCATAGTGTTTTCCAGGTTCATTCATGCTGTGACATGTAGACAATTTCATTCCTTTCTATGGCTGAATAATATTACATAGTATTTTATGTATGCCACAGTTTGTTTATCCATTCATCTGTTGATGGGCACTTGGGTTGTTTCCACCTTTTGGCTTTTATGAATAATGCTATGAGCTTGGCTTACAAATATGAGTTTAAATTCTTTTTTCAGTCCTTTTGGGTATATACCCAAGAATGGAGTTGCTTCGTTGTATTGTAATTCTGTGTTTAACTTTTTGAGAAACTGCCAAACTGTTTCCACTACATCTGCACCATCTTATATTCTCATTAGCAGTGTATTGAGGTTTCCAATTTCTCTGCATCTGTATTTATGCTTGTTACTTTACTTTTTTCTTAAATTGTAGTCATCTTGGTAGTTAAATGTTATCTCATTGCATTTCCTTAAATGACTACTGATGTTGGGCATGTTTTCATGTGTTTATTGGCAGTTGTTGGTCTTCTTTGGAAAAATGTGTATTCAAGTCCTTTGCCCATTTTTGAATTGAACTGTTTGTCTTTTTGTTGTTGAGTTGTAATAGTTCATTATATATTCTGGATTTTAAACCCTTATCAGATATGTAATATGAAAATACTTTATTACTTTTTATGGGTTGTCTTTTCAATCTCTTGTCAATGTCCTTTAATGCACCAAAGTTGTAATTTTAATGAAGTACCTATTTTTTTCTTTTGTTGCCTGTGGTTTTGGTATCATATTTATGGTAGAACTTCTGGTACAGTGTTGAAAAGAAATGGAGAATGTAGGCATTGTTGTCTTGTTCCTAATCTTAGACAAATAGCTTTCAGTATTTCACCATTGAATATGATATTATTGGCTTTGGATTTTTCATAAATGCTCTTTACCATCTTGAGTTTCCTTTTCCTGGTTTTTGACATTTTTATTATGAAAGGATGTTGGATTTTGTCACATGCCTTTTTCTGTGTCAATTGAAATGATCACGTGTTTTTTTCCTTCATTCTGTTAATATGTTACCTTTATTAATCTTTATATATTGAATTATCCTTGCATTCCTGGGATAAATCCCACTTGATCATGATGTATAATCCTTTTAATATGCTGGTGGATTTGGTTTGGTAGTATTTTGTTGAGGGTTTTTGAATCTATATTAATAAGAGACATTGGCCTGTAGTTTTCTTGTAGTGTATTTGTTTAACTTTGGTGTCATGGTAATGTTGACATCATGAAATGAGTTAAGAGGTATTTATTCTCTCCTCTGCAATTTTTTTTTTTTTTTTTGAGGCGGGGGAAGAACTTGAGAAGTATTGGTGTTAATTCCTCTTTAAATGTTTGGTAGAATTCACTGGTGAAGCCATCTAGTCCTGGCCTTTTCTTTGTTGGGAAGTTTTTGATACTGATTCAATTTCCTTACTTGTTATAGGTCTATTCAGATTTTCTATTTATTCTTGGGTCAGTTTTGGATAGTTTGTATGTTTCTAGGAATTTTTCCATTTCATGCATGTCACTCAGTTTGTCATGTGGGTAACCATCAAACTGGATAACCTACATGAACAATGCTGTTTGTTCAGAGCCTTCTCTTGTAATTCTTTTTATTTCTCTGACTTCTGTAGTAATATCCTCTCTTTCATTTCTGATTTTAACAATTTGAGTCTTCTCTCTCTTTGTGAATCTCATTAAAGGTTTGTGAATTTTGTTGACCTTTTCAAAGAACCAACTTTTGGTTTCATTGATTTTCTCTATTGTTTTTATCTTCTTTGTTTTGTTTATCTCAACTCTGATCTTTATCATTTCCTTCCTTCTGCTACCATTGGGTTTAGTTTGCTTTTCTCTTTCCAGTTCTTTAAGTTATACAGTTAGTTTATTGATTTCTTTTTAAATGTGTTTATAGCCATAAATTTCCCTCTGAGTGCTGTTTTCACTGCATCCCATAAGTTTTGATGTGTTTTCCTTTTGTATTCATTTGTCTTAAAATATTTTCTAATTTCCCTTGTGATTTTTTCTGTGACTCATTGGTTATTTAAGAGAGTGCTGTTAAATTTTCACATAATTATGAGTTTTCCCATCTTTCTTCTGTTATTGATTTCTAACTTTATTCTGTTGTGGTCAGAAAAGATACTTTGTATGATTTCAGTCTTTTAAGATTTACTAAAACTTTTTTTGTGCCCTAGCATGTGGTCTGTCCTGGAGAACATGCCATGTGCGTTTAAGAAGAATGTATATTCTGCTGCTGTTGCACGTTCTGTATACATGTGTTAGGTGGAATTGGTTTATAATATTCTTTTTTTTAAACATTTTTTATTGAGTTATAGTCATTTTACAATGCTGTGTCAAATTCCAGTGTAGAGCACAATTTTTCAGTTATACGTAAATGTACATATATTCATTGTCACATTTTTTTTTTCTTTGCTGTGGGTTACCACAAGATCTTGTGTATATTCTTTATATCATCTGTTCTCTTATTGATCTGTCTGGCTGTTCTGTTCAGATTGAACGTGGGGTATTCAAGTCTCCAATTATTGTAGAACTATATATTTCTCCCTTCCATTTTGTCAGTTTTTCCCATATATTTGGGGCTGTGTTGTTAAATGTGCATATGTTTATAATCATTATATCTTCTGATAGAACAATATGGAAATTTTATAGAAGTCATTTTATTTGGTTGGGTCATATGAATCTTTAAGTCAATTAAAACCTCCTAGATTTCTTTTCACACAAACAGGTCGCAGCAGTGAACTTAGAGCCTGTTCTAGCACATTCTTTTCTTTTGGTTTTTTAACCTAAATGGGTATATTATAATTTCTGTTAAATTTACACCTTGCTACTTTAGCCTATTGAAATTATTTTGAAAATCTGATTGGGTGTTCTCTCCAGTTTGTGTGGGCTTTTTATTTCTGGGCTTTAACATAGGTAACACAGAAGTGTGTTGAACAAGCAAATACCAAGCACGTGAGCCTGTTTATTTGTTGTATTCACTAGTTTGCTTTATTTTTTAGATTCCACATGTAAGTGATATCATACAGTGTTTGTCTATGTCTGACTTATTTCACTAAGCATAATACCCTTCAGGTCCATCCATATTGTTGCAAATGGCAAAGTGAAATTTTCAATATTTTACTTCTGGTATAACTAAGATTTTTTTAGGAGTCTTTGTATATGTTGGTGATACTTCCTTAAGATAAATTTCTAGATACGGAAGTTCAATGAGTATGCCTTTTATAAAGACTTTTGCTTCTTTTGTTAATACTCTCAGATTGCTGTTCAGAAAAGATTTGTTTGCCATTCAGAAAAGATATTGCCAACAGTACTGACATATTTATTTCCCTAGGCTCTCAGCACTACATTGGTATTATTGTTAAAAATTCAATTGGAGAGATGTTTTTTATTTCTTATTGATATATAAAGATTTTAAAAACTTTTAATGAGGTTAGTCCTTGTCTATAACATACATTAACACAAATAGTTATTTTTATTTCTGGCTAGTTATTAACTTTGCCTGTTGTAATTTTTTTTTTGATAAGGAGAGTAACTTAAACTTTTATTCTAGATTAAATATATACATATTTATGATTCCCTCTTGTCTCTCTATCTTTCCTACCTCCCTCCTTCCTTCTTTTCTTCCTACTTTCCTTCCTTGGAGTGGGTAGAAAGCTGTCCTTGTGCTGAAGTTTATAACCATTGATCTTTAGTCTCTTCTATTTTTTTAATGGAATAATTTATGCACATTTAATATAGCTGTAATTTGTTTTACTGTATGATCTGAAGTAGGGATATGGTTACTGCCATTGTTTATCTATTGTTTCAACAGTATTGATTGAATATTTTATTATTTTTCCTCTGATTTGAAATGTCATATTTATCATTGATGGAATTATTACGTGGAGTGATATGAATTTGTTTATGAGTATTCTGTTCTATTCCATAGTTTTAGGTATTGTGGTTTTAGAAAATATTTTATTGTTTGGTAATTTGAGTTCACTTTCATAATTCTTTCTCAAAAGGTTTTTAATTATTTCTGCTGATGAAGTTTCAAAATAAAACCCAGGTGAGATTCTTCTTTTAATTGAACTAGATTTACAGATCACTTTAGGGAAAGTTAGCATTTTTGTGATTTTGAGTCTTCTCAGTCAAGAGTATATTTCTCTCCATTTGCTAAAACTTCCTTTTATGTGTATTAGTAAAGTTTTCTAGTTTTCTTGATACAGATCCAAAGTTTATTACCAGGTAGCTTAAATTTTTGTTGCTTTTGTAAATAAGAGTTTTATTGATAATTTACTACTGTTTACATATCAGAAGAGTAATTTTTTGATGTTTGTTTTTAATGTTTCACCTTCTGAATTCTAATCAGTCTAAAAATTTCATTCAGTTCTTTTTGGAATTTTAGATGGTCATATCATCCTCAAGTTATACTGTCTTACCTGTCCTTTCTATTAGTTACACACTTATGTATTTTTCTACTCTTACTTTATTGGCCAGAATTTTCAGAATGCATTTGGTAATAGTGTGATCACCAGGATCTTGTTTCTTGCTTCTGATTTCACCATTAATTAAAGCAGTGGTTGTTGGTAAAAGGTAAATATTATTTTCCTATTAATTAGAGTTCCTATATCTGTGCACTCTCTCTTTTTCCTTTTAACAAGGAGTGGTGTTTTATTAGGTGCTTTTTCTTTTTTGATACTTACTGAGGTGATCATGTAATCTTCCTCTTTATCATAAACTTCATATAATTTAGTAACTGATTTTTTAAGGTTAACTTACCATATTTTGAAGTTAGCACACTTGGTAATGATGAATTTTTATTTTAATGTTTTGCTAAGTTCAGCCAGCTGCTATGTGTGTTTGAAATTTTAGTATTGATATTAATAAATATGGTTGGTCTTTGGTTTTCTTTTTGTGTGTGTACTAATTTAGTCAGATTTTTAATGTCAGGATAATGCTGGTTTCATGAAAGTAATTGATTAACCTTTTATTTTTTCCCCTGTTTTCAGGAATAGTTTATACAACATGTCAATTAAATTTTCTCTTGAATGTTTTTTGAAAGAAATAAGTTGGTTGTGATATTTTCTGTATCTAGAATATTTTTTGAGATACTTTGTTAACATTTCTACTGGCTGTTGACTTTTTTCATTTTTCTTCTTCTTGAGTAATTTTTTTTGTGATTTATTTTTGGCAAGAACACCATTCATATTATCCATGTTTTAACATTAATTTGAAGAGGTGCATATAGTTTTCTCCTGTATTTTCAAAATATCTCTTTCATATATTTGGTGATGCTCTTCTTTTCCTACGATTGTAGCTTTGTCCTTTCCCACTTTTTCCTATTTTTCAGGTTGCCAGCAGTTTGTCTCTTAACTGATTTTTTTTTCCTATAAAATCAGCTCTAAGCTTTATTTTCCCATTTCACTGTTTTCTGCTCTGTACGAATCAGTTTCTGCTTTATCATTATTCATTTCTTCATCTACTTACTTTTTCTACTTTTAATTATGAAATATATATGCAAATAAAAGTGTACATAATGAATATATATAACTTAATAACAATAATGACACTTATCAGTGTATTGACCACTTAATTTAAACAATAAAACATCTTTTTAGCCCTCTGTGTTCTCCTAAGTGTGTGCTCATCTATCTTTCCGAGAGGTAATTATTCTTCTGAATTTCTGTTTAATCATTTCCTTCACTTTTTCTGTAGTTTCACTTATGAATCCCTAAAATCTTTGTTGCTTTATTTTTCCTGATTTTTAACTTTAAAGAGTTGGAATTGAGTTGTATGAATTCTTCTGCATTTTGCTTTTGCTCAATGTAATGCTTTTTTTTTAATTGAGGTATAGTTGATTTACAGTGTTGTGTCAATTTCTGATGTACAGCACAGTTCTTCAGTAATACATGAATATATATACATATTCATTTTCATCTTCTTTTTCACCATAAGCTACTACAAGACATTGAATGTATTTCCCTGTGCTACACAGTATAAGCTTGTTTATCTATTTTATATGTACCAGTCAGTATCTGTAATGCTTTTGAGATTTATCCATGTTAATGTATACTGGAATATACTATTTTTACTGGAGTATAGTATTTCTTTATAAGAGTGTGTGTATTTACGTATAAAAATATACAAAATGTTGGAAATACAATACACAGTATATATTACGCAAATGTATGTATTTATTGGATATACAGATGTATGAAATTTACTAATCTATTCTGTTGTAGGTGGATAGTTTCTTGTATTGTTGGAGTTATTTCAGTTTCTTGTATAGTTTTCATGCTTTGCTATTACAAACGGTGTTCCTATGAGTATCTTTTTGTAATTGTCTGTTGGTACATCCATGCCAAAGACCATCCATGATAAATACTTACACGTGAAATTCCTGGGTCCTAGTATACTCATATGTTCAGTTTTACTAGATTATACCAAATTCATCAAATTATCTCCAAAATATTTATATTTTCTTTAGGCTTAATTTGTTCTTAATTTTCTACATACTTGAGTTGAATGCTTAACTTATTTATTTTCACGTTTGATATTTGAAAATAGAAAAGGAAAACATTTATAGTTTTTTTTTCAGACTATGGTTTTAACTAGAGTTTTATTATATAGCTTTCTAATTGATATTTTTTTCTAAATAGAATGTATTTTCAGTTGCTATTTGCTCTTTTATCTAAGAGTTATTTAGGAGAGTGTTTTAAATTAGAAATAAAAATTTTAATTTAAAAATAATTAAATTAATATTTTTGGTACTTTTTTTGTTGTGTATAACTTTATATTTTTATGCATTGTGGTCAGAGATCAAGATGTATATTTAATTCCTTTTTGCAGTGTTATTGAATTTTTTGTGACTTAATATGTAATCAATATTTTATTGATAGTTGAAAAATGCATAGTCTTCTATGGGAAATCTTCTGCAGAGAACACAAAATATGATATCTATATTATATGAATAAATGTATATTGACAATTAATAGATATATGTATATATCTATTAAATAAAGCTGATTAATTATATTAGGTAAACTCCTTAGATCCTTATTGGTTTTGTCATAAGATGAGAGCTAGTTTGAAGTCTCAAGGTCCCTTGTGAATGTCCTGGATAGGTTTCCATGTCAATCCACATAGATAGTATTTATTGTGAGTACTGGTATGTTTGAAATTATTTAGGAAATCGTATTTTATATTTTTTGTTCATCATGCTGTCTTGTTTTCCTTTTCTTATTTTTCTTAGGATTGATGATTGATTTAGGGACTTCTTTTCTTTTAGTGTTCTGGTAGTTACACATATCCTTCTTATTTTTATAATGGTTATCCTTAATTTCTTACCAAACATATTTGAAACTATTTTTCCTACTCATGTCTAGAGGTAAACAATTGTTATAGCTTCCCACTTGAACAAGGTAAGCAACTTAGCCACTCTTTAATTTCCTCTCTAGTGGCCTCATCTTCTGTTTTTTAATTTAATAATTTGAATTTTATATACAGATTTTTGTATTATTGGTTTAAAAGTATATCTACTTTCTTAGGCCTTGAATTTTAACATTTCCTTAAGTATAATAGTAAAATTATCAACAGTTATTTAGATTTAAATATAAATTTACTTATGTCATCACTTACTACACTTTTATATATGCCACAACTTTTTTTTTCTTGGACTGTGTCTCATGACGCTGGAGTATATCCTCAAGTAGCGCTTTCAGATAGAGACTATGCATGGAAAATCTTCTGAATCCTTGAATGTGTTTTAATTCCCTAATTTATAAAAATATTTTCTATTGATATCTTTGTCTTTTCAGTTGATAAAATTTTATAATGGATTTCTTACCCTCTGTATTTTGGAATATGTCCTTCTTGGTGATGACTTTTTAATAATCCGATAAATTCAGCCAGCTGCCATACTTCTTATCCTTCCTATTGTGGCCCCGATCTATATCTTACTACTCTTACCATTATTTTATTTTATTTTATTTTTTTTTGTGCTTTGCCCATTCTGGCCTTCCTGCTGCCCTTGAATGTATCATATTTTATCTTATGAACTCTTCACAATACTCTTCAACCTCTTCTGGAATGCTGCCCTCCTGCTACACTTATTAATTCTTATTCATTTTTTGACCCTTATTTCAATGTCTCTTCCTATAGGAAGTCTTCCTTGACTTCTAAGACTAGATTAGTTTTCCATTTTGTGTTAGTGTCTTCTCTTTGTTTTTTGTTTTTTTCCCATAGGGCTTATTATGGTTTGGAATTTATTTGCATGAATAACTGGTTAATGTGTGACTCCTCTAAAGCTCATGAGAGAAAGAACTATATTTGTCTCACTGTTTTGTAGTCCTGGCCCCTAGTATAGTGAGTGATTCATAGTGAATATGAAATAAGTGTCAATTGAATTAATTCTGCTTTTTTGTGGCCACTTTTGATTTCTTTCTATTCTATTTTCCTTGTATGTTTAATCCATTCCTTTAAATATCTATTTATTGCCAAAATTATAAATACCTTTTGAATTACAGAGTGAATACCTGTCTGGTTATCACCAGGACTTCATTTTATAGAACACTGTCAGCACCCAGAGATCCCCTGGTACATGAAGTTTGTCCTTAATAATTTTACCTTTTTAAGCTGTATAGTGATGTTCACTTTTTCATTTGTGAAACTGCTTATATTTGTCTCCTTCCTCTTTTTTTCCAAATCATTCTTGTCAGTGGTTAAATTTTTTAAAAGTGTTTTGGCTAACTCTTAGCTTTGTGTATTTTTCTATTGTTTGTTTTCTGTTTCATTTATTTCTGTTCTTATCTTTATTATTTTCTTCCTTCTATATTTCTTGTGTTTGTTTTCCTTTTTGTTAAAAAAATTCTTGACATGGTTGTTTAGTTCATTAATTTTCACCCTATCCTTTTCCCCAAGTATATCAATTAAAATTATATGTTTTTATTCAAGCACTGTTTTGCCATATCCCACAGGTTTTAACATATAATATTTTCATTGTTACTGAGTTTAAAACACTTTCTAATTTCCATTTTGATTTAGAAGTATAGTTCTTAATTTCCAAATGTGAAGATTTTCTATTTATCTTTATCAAATTTTGGATTAATTGTGTTATTAGAGCACATATCCTGATATTGACACTTTAAAATGTGCTGATATTTCCCTTATCACCTAGTATCATGTGCATAAAACCTCTGTGTTTTATGTATGTTCAAACAGTTGTATTCTGCAGTTGTTGCATAATGTGTTTAGGGTAAGTCCTTTATGTCAGTATTATTAATTATATATTAAATATGTGGCTTTGCTCAGCATTTAGTCTTGTTTTATCAGTTATTGAGAGGAGTGTATGAAAATCTCCATTTTAATTGTGAGTATATCTATTTTCTCCTTGTAATTTTGTCATTTTTATATTTTATATTTTGATACAGTTTTATAAATTTTTACATCACATATTTTCAGTTTATGAGATATATACAGATTTATAATTTTTATATATTCCTGGAAGATTGATCCTTTTACCATTATAAAACAATCTTTTTTTCTGAACTCTAGTAAACATTTTTGTTTTAGAGAATACTTTGATATTAGTAAAGACATGTTTTTTCAGTAATGTTTGCATGGCATGTCTTTTCCCCTCATTTTGCTTTCAACTTTTCTGCACCCGTATGTTTTATATGTGTCTTTGTATATGGCATACGGTTAAGTTTTTTTTTTTTAAATCCAATCTGATAACCTTTATGTTTTAATCTGAATATTTAGACCATTTACATCTAACATAATTATGCATATATTTGGGCTTAAAACTACCATTTGCTCTGCTTTCTCTTTGTCCTACCTATTCTGTATTACTCTTTATTTTCTATCTTGTCTTATTATTTATTAAGAAAAATTTTATCTCATATTTCCTCTATTATTTCTCAATTTCTTTTAGTTACTTGAGAGATTACAACATCCATACTTTACCTAAATTCCAATGTTAATTGGCTTTTTATACTCTTCTGAAATGATACAGAGGCCTTAGAAGTCTTTTGTCTTAGGTACTATTGTTTTTTAATGTTTTATTTATATGTATTTTTAACTCCACAGGACATTATTTCAACTTTCCCTTATTTCCAGTTTTTGGGGTGCTTTATTCCTTCATTCATTGCCAACCCTCATCTGAGATTATTTTCTGAAGATCACTTTATTATTTCCTTTAGTGAAAGGCTGGTAATAGCAAATTCTGTTCATTTTTCTTTGTCTAAAAAATCTTTATTTCACATTCATTCTTTTTTTTCTTCCAGTTTTATTGAGATACAATTGACATACAGCACTGTATAAGTTTAAGGTGTCCAGCATGATGATTTGACTCATACATTATGAAATGATCACTGAAATAAGTTTAGTGACCATTCATCTTCTCATATAGATACAAAATTAAAGAAATACAATCTTTTTTCCTTGTGATGAGAAGTCTTAGGATTTACTCTCTTAACAGCTTTCATATACAACGTACAGCAGTGTTAATTATATTTGTCATGTCGTACATCATATTCCTGGTACTTGTTTATCTTTTAACTCAAAGTTTGTTCCTTTTGACTGCCTCCATCTCACCCTTCCTCTCCCTGCACCTCTGGTAACCACACATCAGGTCTCTTTTGCTACAAGTTGCTTGGTTGGTTTGTTTTTGAAGTATAATTGACCTACAACACTATGTTAGTTCCTGTTACACAACATGGTGATTAGGTATTTCTGTACATTTCAAAATGGTCACCATGATAAGTCTGGTTATGGTCTGTCACCATACAAAGATATTATGTAATTATCGACTGTATTCCCCACACTGTACATTTCATACCTGTGACTCACTTATTTTGCAGCTGGAAGTTTGTACCTTTTAATTTCCCTCACCTGTTCTTCTCCTCCTTTCACCCTCCTCCCCTCTGGCCTGTTTGTTCTCTGTATCTATGACTCTGTTTCTGTTTTGTTATGCTTGTTCATTTGTTGTGTTTTTCAGATTCCACATCTAAGTGAAATCATACAGTGTTTGTCTTTCTCTGTCTGATTACTTCACTTCACATAATACCCTCTAGATCATCCATGTTGTTGTGAATGACAAATTTTCATTCTTTTCTATGGCTGGGTAATACTCCATTATACATATATATACCACATCTTCTTTTTCCATTCTTCTATTGATAGGTATTTGGGTTGTTACTAAATCTTGGCTACTGTAAATAATGTTGCAATGAACATAGGGGTGTATCTATCTTTTCTAATGAGTGTTTTTGCTTTCTTCAATTAAATACCCAGGAGTGGAATTTCTGGATTGTATGATAGTTTTATTTTTAATTTTTTTGAGGAATCACCATAATATTTTCCATAGTGGCTGTTTTTGTTGCATATATGTTTAAAAAAATCATGATGTGGAGGAGAAGTCTGATGTCAACATGATTAAAAACTTAATAACTTTTCTTTCTAGTTTTTGTAAGATTTATTCTTTATCTCTTAAATTAATACATTTCAGAAGTGTATATCTAGTGTGCAGTTTTTATTAATGTAAGTTGACACCTAGTCTTTTGATCTGTAGTGAAGTCTTTCAAATTATGTCATTGGTTATTAGTTTCTTCCTTAATTAAGTTACATTGGTGAATATATTGTAGATTTTTGGGATATACCCTCAGTATTTCTATCGTTTTGCTCAGGGAACAATTTTAGCTAGTCTTCTAATTCTCTCATTCAGTTTTCTGCGGTGACCATTGCTGACTCCATTTGTTTTGCAAAATAGTTTTTTTTTCCTTATAAAACCTGGTACTTTATAATACAAACAGCACAGAAACTTTAAAAAAATTTAATACTTTTGCAGTTATTTAATTCTTAAACCCTTCTTTCCTTATCATGGATACAATATTTTCAATATTGTTGAGAATGCATGTTGTATAATGTCATGAGTTTTTTCATTACTGTTGTACTGGGAAATGAGTAATCTGATTCCCCAGTTTAGTCTCCTGAATTTCATCTATGCAAATATGTCTGATTGTTTCCAATGTTTCTATCTTTGTTTTTTTGTCCAGTGTTAGGAATTGAGCTAAGATTCTGTCAGTAAAAGAACTGGTCCCTGTTCAGGTTTTTCAGGCTGAGATGAAGGGAGCTAGAGAAGTTGATAGCTCCCACAATTCCGCTTTGCCTTATTAGCAGAAAGAGCTGCAGCTAGAACGGTAGACATGAGCAGAGGCTTCCAGTCTCTTGAAAGATTCCTTCTTATGTTCGTGGTGACAGCCTGATATCAGTGTGTGCAGGGCCCCTTCTCTCACCAACTTTGCTGTCTATAGAGTGACTCTTGTTTTACTTTGCATGCCAAGATTGAGGGATAGTGATACATCTGTTTTAGAGTATGAAAATTATTTAAGAGACAATGCTTTTTAAGCTTTAGTATAGTTATTTGTGCATGGTAAGTGCTCAATAAATGTTGGCCTCTCCCATCACTTCCATCAGCTTATGCTTGGGCTAATGTTTTTCTAGTTTTACAACTTTTGGACTCATTTTCTTAATCACATAATGACCTAATAAATTATAGCTGGTTAGAATGTGACCATATCCCTGAAGACACATGCTCTTCAAAACTGAAACACTTCCCTTTCTTCCATTTCCTCATGAAATGTGGAGCTGTTGGCTCTGGGCACATCTGAAGCACATGGGCTGGAGTTATGGAAGATGATTGTGTAATGGGTGTTTGGTGCCTGTTTGATGAAGTCCACCATATTATATGCTAAGAAGTTGGGACTAATAGGGAGCATCTGAAGGTTTTAAAGTAGGGGGCTGGTGGTCAGAACTATGCTTTTGATAGTACAGGCTTTGTAAGTAATAGAATCATATTCGTAATGACAGCTAACATTTATGAATACTTATATTCCACTTGCTCCTCTAAGTGCTTTATCTACACTATTTTTTAATATTCTCAAGCACCTTTTTTTTTTTTTAAACAGACATTAAAACTAAGGCATCGAGAGGCTGAAAAACTAAGTTACAAAGCTAATAGATGGTGGAGGCGGGGTTTGAACCCAGGTGGTCAGGTTTCATGCTGTTACGCTGCCTCTCAAGCCAGAAGCCTGGAAGCATGGGCATGAGTTAGTACAGGTGAGGGAAACTTGAGGCATTGACATTGGGGGTAGTGGTGAGTGGCCCAAGTTTCAAGAGACATTTGGGAGCTAGGTCTGATGGCCCATGACAGGGAGGGAGGGAGAAGAGACTGGAATGAAGTTTAGGGTGTTTCCAGGGTCTCTTGTATATTCCCTGCCTCCCTTCATGGGCTGCAGTGTGGCTGTTTGACTTAGTGAAACAGATACAAACTAAGAAACCATCCAGACTAGGGTTCCAACCCCATCTCCTTCACTCATTACCAGTGTGACAGTGGGGGAATTGGCTCTGCCTCTCTGAATCCTGGTTTATCATGTATACAAGGGGTAAATATGATCTTACAAGATCCGTAGGAAGACTGAATGCATGAATTCACAGGAAGTGCTCAGAGCTCACAAAGCCCTGGGTATAAGGGAGGTGTTCTAGAGAAGGGAGCCTTTCTCACGGTAAGTACCGTATGAGAAGGTGGAGTGGGAGGGGAGGGCTGACTGGTGACATTCCACAGTGAACACGGTGCCACTTGGTGACAGCTTCATCTGCAGCTCCTTTTTCTACATTTTAGTGGAAGCTGGAGATCCTGTAAACGCTTGGGAAGTATTGGTGGAGTGAATTCTTTGGCACCAGCCAGCAACTTGTTCTCTAGCGTACTGTGACTGTGTAGACATGAACTTTTACAAAGTGCGGGGTGAAGGGGGGAGCCCTGGCCACTTCCGTGGCTCATGCCTCGTCTACCGCATTAATTGTTCATTGAAGAGTCTTTAGGGGTGCCTTGGGCAATGATTAGAAACCAAATTAGCTTCCATTAGGTATTCATTGTGTCTTATGCTCACCTGATGGTTCTTCCTTTAGGTGGCTCTGTTTTCTGTAAATGCAGTTGAATAGTGGAATCTGTGTGCCGGGAAAGCCCCACCCAGAATAAATGGCTGCAGTTATTTTCTCTACTGCATTAAAAGCCTGCTGGAAGCAGCACGTAAAGCTCTCCTTCCCTGAGAATTGCAGCTTCGTGCAGTCAGTCCCTCCAAAGTAAGATGTGCTCAGAGAGTTCTTTGAAAAGTGCTGGGCAGAATACTTGGGGGTATTCCTTGATGTGGTTTGATAATTGGGGAGTGAGAGAAAAAAATCCATTTATGCATTTGTTAGTTGAGTGAAAGTTCTGTTATGTTGAAGGCTGGTTGTCTTTTGTCTCTGAAGCTTCTGGGGCACAACCCAGCTCAGCCACTAAGTAGCTTTGTGACTAATGGCAAGTTTTCTAAATGGCATTGTGCCACAGTTCGCTCATCTGCAAAATGGGAGTGATAATACCTGCTTCTTAAGGTGTTTGAGAAGATTAAATGAGCTCATATATGTAGAAAACAGTGCCTGATGTATAGTAAGCCCTTAGTGAATGTTTTATTGTGATATACACATGCTTTTTAATAACTGTTTTACAATTTTTATGTAGTTAAGCTTATTATTCTTATCTTTTGTCATTTTTTTTCATCATTTCTACACTTAAAAACCTGCCACCAGGGATTAGATGAATGTCAGCTTGGATTGGACGAATGTGGACAATATGGACAAACTTATACAGACTTCACCTGGCCTACTTTGCAGTGAGCTTTTGCACTGAGGGCCCTTGATACTAGACATGTGAAAAGGCAAATAGGCCTATTTATTGGGCTCTATAAGAAGATGCTTAGTCTTCTCTTGGTATCCGTGGGAGATTGGTTTCAGGACCCCCATGAATACCAAAATCTGTGGATGCTCAAGGCTCTTATATAAAATGGCATATTATGGTCAGCCCTTCCCACCTGAGACTGGTTGAATCTATACATGCAGAACCCTGGATACTGTGGGGCTGACTGTGCAAGGAAGAGGTGGTACCCACTGCCCCATCCCACACCCCTCCCCTTCCCCCAGCACAAGGCCAGCGCCTCCCAGGCTAGGTGCTCCCTCAGGATGGAAGTGGCTGGGGTGGGCCTTGCCTCTGGACCACCTTTCCACTTGCTTGTTTTGTTTTGTTTGGAGAAGTCATTACAGTTAAGATGGTCCCCAGAGAATCCCTGAAACAACAAGGTGGATGCTAAGACCAACCCTGTTCCTGGCAGGGCCTCTGCTTTCTTAACAGTGCCCTCCACTTCCCCTGCTGTCTGGACTCCCACATGTGCTTTCTACCTGAAGACGTCTGGATTCTACCCCAGCCTTTTGCATCTGAGTCTGAGACTGGCTTCTTATTGCCTCACTTCTTCCCAAAAGTTAGAGAATTGAGATGTATGTATGATGTCGATCCGTCTACTTATTTTACTCAAGGGATCAAGAAAGTTTTCTGACCATGACAAAATTATCTCTGCTTCACTGCACGTTTAAATGAAAATGTGCTATCAGACGATAAAGGTAGGCAGCATGCTTTGTTTTGTTTTTATTTTGATTCTTCTATTTCCCAAAGGAAAGAATAATAACATTTGTGGACAGTTCTCTGTTACCAGACTGACACTGCCCTTTTGCTCATCCTCTTCAGTGACATAAAAACCAGGAGAACTTTAAGAAGTCATTTATGCAATATTAATTTAGCTTTCCTTGGTGTATAATCAGTATGGAATTAACTTGGGCACATTAGATAAAGATCTAAATTCATTCTACTCCGTGTTACTAACAAGTTGTCCCAGCCACGTTTGTTTACTAAACTTCTTCCCCACTGATGGAGGTGACTCCTACCATACAAAGACCATTTTTACGCTGCCACGTGCAAAAGAATGAAACTGGACCACATCTCACACCATACACAACGGTTAAAAAAAGGATTAAAGTCTTCAGTGTAAGACCAGAAACCATAAAACTCCTAGGCAGAAACATAGGTTTTAACTGCCTTGATACTGCTTTTGGTGATTTTATTTTTCTGGATCTGACTCCAAAGGCAATGGGAATGAAAGCAAAAATAAACAAATGGGACTACATCAAACCAAGAAGCTTCTGCACATTGAAGGAAAAGCCATCAGCAAATACAAAGGCAACCTACTGGATGGGAGAAGATCTTTGCAAATTGTATGTCTGAGAGAGGCCTAATATTCAAAATATATAAAGAACTCATACAACTTAAAAAAACAGTTGGATTAAAAATGGGCAGAGGATCTGAATAGATGTTTTTCCAAAGAAGATATACAGATGGCCCACAGGCACATAAAAAAGATGCTCAGTATCACTAATGATCAGAGAACGCAAATCAAAACCACAATGAGATATCATCTCATACCTCTCAGAATGCCTCTTATCAAAAAGACAGGAAATAACAAGTGTTGGAGAGGTCATGGAGAAAAGGGAACCCTTGTACCCTGTGGTTCAAATATCAATTATTGCAGCCACTAAGGAAAGCAGTATGGAGCTTCCTCAAAACAATTAAAAATAGAACTACCATATGACCCAGCTCTTCTGCTTCTGGATATTTACCTAAAGAAAGCAAGAAACACTAGTTCAGACAGATACATGCACCTCTATGTTCACTGCAGCATGATTTGCAATGGCCAGGATATGGAAACAACCTAAGTGTCCATTGATGGATGATGGATAAAGAAGTGTAGTATACACATTTACACACACACAGGAATATTATTCAGCTACAAAAGAGAGTGAAATCTTGCCATTTGTGACAACGTGGATGGACCTACAGAGTATTACGCTAAGTGAAATAAGACAGAGAAAGACAAATACTGTATGATTTCACTTACATGTGGAATCTAAAAAAACAAACAAAACTCTTAGATACAGAGAACAGATTGGTGGTTATCAGAGGGGAAGGGTGTTGGGGGGTGGGCGAAAGGGTTGAAGGGGGTCAGTTATATGGCAACAGGGTAGTAACTAGACTGAGTATGGTGATCACTTTGTAGTCTATACAAATACTGAATTATAATGTACATCTGAAACTAATATAATGTTATATACAAGTTTTAACTAAAAAAAGAAGAACATTTATGCTACTACCTCACCACAGTACATAAATGTACACTAGCAAGTTTGTCGTCGTTATTTTAGGGGGAGGTCATTAGGTTTGTTTGTTTATTTATTTAATGGAGGTTCTGAGAATTGAACCCAGGACCTCAAGCATGCTAAGCTTGCTCTCTACCACTGAGCTATACCCTCCCCTGCAAGTTTTTAATCTCTACATTCTTTTCCATAGATTTGTCTGTTCTTGTCCCAGCAACATACCCTTTTATTCATTATAAATATTTTAGTATTGATCATGCTAGTCTCTTTTAATTACTCACAGTGAAAGGTTTTATTTCCTTTTCTCCCATGGGGATATGGACTGGAATTTCATCAGTCTTAAAATTTAATTTGGGAAGATTTTGATGCTTTCTTTTCTTCGGTCTTCTCTGAAATAAGACCCTTAGTCCCATTGTTTCAGATCTCTTATATCTCTCAGAACAGTTTTGCAGTTGTCTTTATATAGGTCATGGATATTTCTTAAGGCCTTAAGGTTCTTAAGTATTATGTAGCTTTTGAGGCCACCATTTAAAGAATGTTTAAAATCATGTTTTATAATAGCAGGTTGCGGGAATATAGGAAAGTGATTTTTATATATTTGTCTTCTACCTCACTACTTTATTGAATGCTTACTTTTATTAAATGCTTATCTTTCATACAACTCTTTTTTTAAAATACATTAAATCATACAGAGTAGTAACTAGATTGACCAGGATATTTTAAACTGTTTTTTTGTCTTGTCTTTTTCAGTATTTTGTAGCTCTTATTTCGTTTACATCTCTTATTTCTCCACTACTTTTCCTGGGTACCCTATTTCATTTTTATTTCTCTTATTTTATACCCACTTCTCTATTTTGTCTTTTCCTTCAGTTCTTAACACTCTTTGCAATACTATATATTTCCTTTAAAAACATCAACAAGTTATTTATGATCCTCAGCAGAATGTAAGCTCCCTGAGGGTGAGAATTTTTGTTTGTCTTCACCCCTGTGTCCCTTGAAAGGGCACGCAGCATTATGCCTCAGCAAATATTTGTTGAATGAATGAACTTGCATTATTTTGAAACTCCAGATGGTATCTAATCTGAGCTCAGAGGTCTTTTACTTTTATAGTGGCTTGGTGTTCCATTCTGTCTTTCTCTTTGTTTTACCTTTTCTGTTTAGACTACTCTTTGTTGGAGATGATGGAAGCAAATTAGTTTTTAAGTAGCTACAGTTGATTCTCCTTATTTGCTGTGCTTGTTAGTCACGGTAGTTACGTTCTTTATAAAGTCACTGTGGACATGGAATTTGCCAATACAGTCGGTCCCTCCATATCCGTGGGTTCTGCATCCATGGCTTCAACCAACTGTGGATGGAAAATTGGGGGTTGGGGGGAATTCCAGCAAGTTCCAAAAAGCAAAACTTGAATGAACATGCCTGGTGCCCGCAACTATGTACATAGTATTTACATTGTATTTACAACTATTTGCATTGCGCTTACCTTGTATTAGGTATTAAAGTTAACCTAGAGATGACTTAAGGTACACAGGAGGATGTGCCTAGGTTATATGCAAATACTATGCTATTTTATGTGAAAGACCTGAGCATCAGCAGATTTTGCTTTGGGGGTTCCTGGAACCAACCCTCTGAGGATTACCAAGGGATAACTGTACTGAATCACCTCCCTCAGGGAAACACAGGGTTTAATTCTTTAGAGCCTCTTGTCACATTTTTGTCAACCAATCAGTACATAACCTCATGTCATGTGTGTTTCTGTTCACAGACACCTTGTTTAATACACATTTTTGATTCGTTAACGTTGAACCCCACAGGCGACAGCACTGTAAACTCACCCTGAAGGAAGCTCATGTAACACACGGGTTTCCCGCATGAGACCCATCACAGCCTCCTCAGGCTGGGCAGCCCTCCAGCACTGTGCTTGGGGCTGTTTTAAACAGCAAGATCACCAACAAAAAGCACGAAAAGGCAAACCTGTGACACTAGATAGACCATGAAGGCTACCTTTGTTTGCTGAATGAGAACTGAAATGAGAAGGCATAGTCGGAAAGTCACGTCGGATGAGTCAAAATTGCCCCCGCCCTGTGCATGTCCTTGAATGACCATGAAATCCCCTAAGTATTGATTTTGGGAGTCAGAAATAGATTTTAGTGAGTAGGAGAATTTACAAATACAGGATCTGTGAACGATGGGGATCAAATGTAGTTTCACGTGGTATAACCGTCTTTCTAAATGGTGGAGCAGCCTCCCGGAGTCAGGTTTTAGTCTGAGTGACTTGGCTAATGTCCAGCAACTCCACAGGTGTGAGTTCTGGGTTTTAGCGTCACCCACTGTTTTTTTTTTTTTTTTAATTGAAGTATGGTCAATTTACAGCATTGTGCCAATTTCTGGTATATAGTCCACCGTTTTTGACCATGGTCGTATTCTACTCCTTCTGCCTTTGCCTCACGTTCCCAGGGAGCCCAAGCTCATCTCCTTACAGTCACTTTCTTCCTTAGTTACTTTCTTCTTTCTCTTTCTTGGAATCATCTGTTCTTGCATAGTCAGAATTTCACTCTGGGGGCTCTTTAGAAATTCATTTGAACTGTCTTTCTTCTTGGCTTCTCTGGACAATGGACGCAACCTTTGAACCTCAAAAATTTTTTTAGCCTGCTTTCCTGTTTAAACAGGTTCTCAAATGGAGGCACACATCTCAATCATCTGTGGGGTTTTAGAAACTGCGGCGCCCCCTCCTCCAGCCTTACCCCAGACCCTCTGAGTCAGCAATCGCAGGGGGTGTGCTCCATGTATAGACATATTATGAAAGTTCCACAGGGGAGTCTGATCTGTTGGGGGAAGGGTTTGAGTGCTATGGTAAAGAGAATAATTAAAATCATTAAGATGGTAACCATCAAAACCACCACCATCAACATGAGGTTCCTTATTAAGCCCTTTGTGTGTTTTAACTTTACAGCCCTTTGACATAGATACATACTTTGATGAACCCCAGTTTTCACATGAGAAAACAAGCTCATAGTGGTCAGGTAACGTTTCCAAAGTCCCGGAGCTCCTAGGCATAGGGCTGGAAATCAGCTGGCTGCTTAACTACCAGTGGTTCATCCTGGATCTTGCCTGGGAATCCCCTGGGGAGCTTGTTAAAGCAGATTACTGGCCCCACTCTGTGCATTTCTGATGCTGTAGATTTGGAGTGGGGCCCGAGAACTTGCATTTCTGATGCGCTCCTCTAAGACGCTGATGGCCTTGTGCTTTCTTTCCTTTTTTGGACTGAGCCATCTCAGTTTTACACTCCACATGGTGTGGTCCATTTGGCTCCCATTACTTTCACCTGCCCAGTTAATTTGCTTGTCACTCTTGTGCATACACATCCGCAGAAGCACCTGTTCTCAGTGAGTCTTTTAACCTTTTGAGAGAGAACTTGGGGTGAATCCAACCACAGGTTTCTATAATTTTGAGAATATGGGTCTAGGTAACTGGTCACCTCTAAGTCGTCTTGCTCTCTTGTCCTTCCTGCATCTAGATGAACTATCCAGTGTTGTAGTTAGTGATCTGTCTATAAGCGCCTAAGACTTTTATCCTCCCACCAGTAGTAGAAGCCTAGGTGAGAAGATACTTGCAAGGAGTACAACTATTTTAACACTGTTTTTAATGCACCAGAGGCCATGCATCCTGCATTCTTAGGGGCAAATGCTGTTAAGTTCTTGCCTAGCTTAGGTGTGCCTTGCCTGTGCAATAGATGAATGCATTCCCAAGTTGGGTAATAACATAATTGCACAAGGGCCTGCTGTTTTTAAAGGAATCCTGTAGCAAGCCATCTTTGTAGAGTGAACAGTGACACCCAATTTATAATTCTAAATTTTCACCTTTTTCTTAAAATGAAATATGCCTTCAGGTTTGAGCACTAATCTCTAAACAGAGTCTTTGTGCCATTACAGTTAATTTACCCGAAGACAGTAATTTCTAATAACTCTAGTAACTCTAGTAACTCTAGTAATTTCCAAATCATTTGAGTCATTTCTCTTAGAATGTAGGACAGGACCTCAAAGAAAAAAATATATAGTTCAAGAATTTTTCCACATGTTTCAGGGCATCTTAGAATTCCCCTGATAGTTTCCTGGTCTTAGGGAAACTTTTGCAAGTGTGGTTAGACTCAAAGTGGTTTGTGCAGTCCCTGAATTAGTTGTTATTCTAAGTTTGTGTGTTTATTTTTTCTCAGTGCAGTTCCTCCCATGCATCTGTGTCTTGATGTTTTTGCATTTGCCTCCGGTACCCTGTCACACTCAGAAGTGTGGTCTCTTTTGCTGCCTTGAAGAGGAGGGTAGGTTGTAACTCCCTCTTCTTATCCACATAAGCAGCAAACATGATCCAAAACCAAAAAGAGTAATGTGATTGCTGTGCTTGTAATTGTCATCACAGAAGTGCTCCACTCTTTATAATGATTATGGTTTATTATTTTTTCCTGGCCATCCTTTTAGCATGTTATTTTAAAATGAGGTAGTATTCGATTGGTACGTGGGTCACAACTCTAAACAGTTAAAATCATTCAGTTAACCTGGCAGTACACATTTGAGGCCAGTTCATGTTGAAGGGCTTGCCAAAAAATCACATTATTTAGGACTAAACTTTCTTTGCTTACTCAACAATTTTTAATATATATTATGCAATAATGTAATAATATTGTATTTAATTATATATAACATATTATTTATGTTATATTGATATATATAATTATATAAGCATTATATATTTATACATAACTATATAACACTTTTATTCTTTTATTTCAAAATTTTATTAACTACCCTAACTCAGTTATCTTCCATATGAATTTATGGAATCAATTTTCAAGCAAATAAAATCTTAGCTAGGATTAGAATGGCTGTTAATTTATTATTGAGCTTGGGAATAACTCACTTATAATAGGCCAATTGGCTTATCCCTCTAATCTTATCTTTCAGTAATTTTTTTCTTCATGTGGATTTTACATATTTCTTGGTACATTTTTTCCTAGGTATTCTGTTCAGTTTTTTGTTGTTATTGAGAATACATTTTTCTCTATGATATTTTTTGTTTAGTAATTTTATAGGGTAAATTATTGGTTTTTGAATACTTATCTTGTTACCTGCCATATTTTTGACTCTCTTGTTAGTTATTTTGTTCTCCTGCTTAATTCTCTTATGTTTTTTGAGTTCAGTTTTATCTTAACCAAAAGTGGTCAGTTTCTCTTCTTCCTGATAATAGGTGCTATTACTTCTTTTCCTTGCTTTGTTTACTAGTGTTAAATACAAGTTGTGATAGGAGCCTTACCCCTGATGTTAATGGGAACGCCTCTATTGCATCACCTTAAGTTTGATGTTGGCTGGTAGCTTAAGACTAGGAATGTTCTTTTGGTCCTAGTTTGCTATATCTTAAAAACAGAGAGTGATATATCAGATGCCTTTTAAAAATTATAATGGTTATATTAATGAGTTCATATTTTTGAGGGGGACAAATACGTGCTGACAGAGGTATATTTTCTCTTATTACAGTAGTGGATTTATTGTATTATTTAGTTATTTTATTTAGGGGAAGGTGATAGGTTCATTTATTTTTTTTGGACGGGGTAGTGGGGATTGAACCCAGGACCTCCTGCATGCTAAGCCTGTGCTCTACCACTTGAGCTACACCCTCCCCCTTTACACTAGTGGATTTAAAACTTTTGTTTAGAATTTTTTGATGTATATTCGTAAGTGATACTGGGCTGTAGTTTTAGTTTGTGAGTGTATAAATGTGTGTATGTGTGTGTCAGATTTTTCTGTCAAGGTCACTAAATGTCATAAAATGAGTGAGGGAGGAAATGTTCCTTTTTTTACTGTGTCTGGAAAATTTTATAAAGCTTATCAGAAAGCATTCTTTAGCAATCTTTTCAAATTTGTTTATAGCTTTTTCTTAATTTGATGTTCTTGATTCTTTTTTTTCTTTTTTTAAACTTTTTTTTATTGAGTTATAGTCACTTTACAATGTTATGTCATATTCCAGTGTAGAGCACAATTTTTCAGTTATACATGAACATATATATATTCATTGTCACATTTTGTTTTTGCTGTGAGCTACCACAAGATCTTGTATATATTTCTCTGTGCTATACAGTATAATCTTGTTTATCTATTCTGCATATGCCTGTCAGTATCTACAAATTTTGAAATCCCAGTCTGTCCCTTCCTACCCCCCACCCTTGGCAACCACAAGTTTGTATTCTATGTCTATGAATCTGTTTCTGTTTTGTATTTATGTTCTTTTTTTTTTTTTTTTTAGATTCCACATATGAGCAATCTCATATAGTATTTTTCTTTCTCTTTCTGGCTTCACTTAGAATGACATTCTCCAGGAGCATCCATGTTGCTGCAAATGGTGTTATGTTGTCAGTTTTTATGGCTGGGTAGTATTCCATCATATAAATATACCACGTCTTCTTTATCCAGTCATCTGTTGATGGACATTTAGGCTGTTTCCATGTCTTGGCTATTGTAAATAGTGCTGCTATGAACATTGGGATGCAGGTGTCATCCTGAAGTAGGGTTCCTTCTGGATATATGCCCAGGAGCAGAATTCCTGGGTCATGTGGTAAGTCTATTCCTAGTCTTTTGAGGAATCTCCATACTGTTTTCCACAGTGGTTGCACCAAACTGCATTCCCACCAGCAGTGTAGGAAGGTTCCCTTTTCTCCACAGCCTCTCCAGCATTTGTCATCTGTGGACTTTTGAATGATGGCCATTCTGAGTGGGGTGATAACCTCATTGTAGTTCTGATTTGCATTTCTCTGATAATTTGTGATATTGAGCATTTTTTCATCTGCCTATTAATAATTTGTATGTCTTCCTTGGAGAATTGCTTGTTTAGGTCTTCTGCCCATTTTTGGATTGTGTTGTTTGTTTTTTTCTTTTATCGTATGAGCTGCTTATATATTCTGGAGATCAAGCCTTTGTCAGTTTTATCGTTTGCAAAAATCTTCTCCCATTCCATAGGTAGTTGTTTTGTTTTACCTATGGTTTCCTTTGCTGTGCAGAAGCTTGTAAGTTTAATTAGGTCCCATTTGTTTATTCTTGTGAGATAATGTTTTGCCTATATTTTCTTCTAGGTTTGTTGTATCTTGTCTTAGGTTTAAGTCTTTGATCCATTTTGAGTTTATTTTTGTGTATGGTGTAAGGGAGTGTTCAAGCTTCATTGATTTACATGCTGCTGTCCAGTTTTCCCAACACCATTTGCTGAAGAGACTGCCTTTATTCCATTGTATATTCTTGCCTCCTTTGTTGAAGATTAGTTGACCAAAAGTTTATGGCTTCATTTCTGGGCTCTCTATTCTATTCCATTGGTCCATATGTCTGTTTTTGTACCAATAGCATGCTGTCTTGATTACTGTAGCTCTATAGTATTGTCTGAAGTCTGGGAGAGTTATTCCTCCAGCCTCTTTCTTTTTCTTCAGTAATGCTTTGGCAGTTCTGGGTCTTTTGTGGTTGATGTTCTTGACTCTTATTAGGTCAGTTGTGTTCATTTTTACTTATCCAGAAAACCCTCTGTTTCATTGAGACTTTTCAAATTTAAGTCTTAATTTCCTGTCACTTTTGAATTGCTGCCATGTTTTTACCCTTTTTCATTCATTATTGTGTCTATTTTTGTTTTCTTATTATTTCTGTAATTAGACTAGATTAAAGTTTGTCTGTTGGTGGTAGTTTTGTTTATAGTAGTGTTTTTTAGAGAACCGGCTCTTGAATTCTGCTATTTAGTTTTTAATGAATTTATTTCTGCTTTTAACCGTACCAGTGCCTTGATTCTGTTTTTCTTATTTTTTATTTGTTTTTTTTCTAACTTCTTGAATTAAATTGTTGGTGCATTTAGTTTTATCCTTTCTTATTTAATAATAAAACCATTTGATAATTTTCTTAAGATTATAGTTTTAGCCATATCTCTTGTTTAGAACTCTCTTTTGAGTATTTTGCATTTCTCTATGTCTAAAATTATTCTTTTAGGATAGGTTTCCAGAAGCAGGATTAGCAGATGAAACATAAGACTATTTTCTAGGCTTTTGATAGATATGGCCAGATTCGTTATTGGCCATTTTGTCCATCGAGGGCAGCCGTGCCTTTTCTTGGTGGTAGGTATTAAAAGTCATTCCGCACAGATGTAGGTCTCTGTAAGCAGACAGCGAAATCCTGAGTATGGGCTCTGGTGCCCCACTGATCCCTCTTCCTGTGTGAGGACCCTGGGTTGCTGGGGCCAGGAAGCCCTTTCTGTTCATCCTCACGTAGATCTGAGGTGCTCAGACTCCTTGGTACACTAAGTGGTAAGAATTCACAGTTCTCTCTACTCTCCAAATGCAAGCAGTCTCCAAGCATCCTTACTGACACATAGGTGTACTGACACTTGCTGAGCAACCAGAAAATGTCAGGCATTTTACATATTTTTCCATCTTAAAATGAGTTAAATAGCATGTGAGTGAGGGAACCAAAGCACTGAGAGGGGAAGCCTGAGTCCTTTACCAAGTCCTCTGCTCACCGGACGTGCAGGTGGTATTGCTGGGCTGTTGCCCAAAGTCAGGAGTGAAGTTCTGAGGCTACTTCTCCTGGAAAGTCACATGCGGTTCTTGCCCACCCAGCAGTGTCCACCTTCCCATATGAGACCTTCCTCATCCCTGCTGCAGGAGGGTCTTCTGGGGGCCTGTTGATTTCCCAGTTGATTAATATTTGGGAGGAAAGAGGGGCCAAACCCCATCACACTTCCAAATGAACTTTAAAACCCCACTTTAGTAATTTATTGCACTCATAGTCCGTGCCAGGTCCCCATGTGGATTCCCCTGCTGGGTCCTCCCTGGTGGAGGGCTGGCATCACTCTCCATTGTACAGATAAGGGAAGTAAGGCTTAGGAGAATGGCTAAGTGACTTGTCCTGGGTCACACCCCAGACAAGCTGTGGAGCCATGTGGGCTGACACTGGAGTGCCCTTTTCTACAGTGTCATTCCTGGCCACATGAGGCCACACTTTATGGTTCGTGATGGATGTGACAGCCCTCAAATTCTGGCATATTTTCCAAACTACATAAAGTTCCTCTGCAAAAAACTGTCTAGCTACAGCATCTCTTAACTTCTGATATTGGGGTGGCCTTTTGCTCCTGGGCTAATCTCCATTTGTCCTGAATCCCAGACTCTTTTCCCTGCCACCCTCAGAAAGCCACATGGTCTAATTATTTCACTTTGCGCTCTGCCCACGTACTGGTTGGGCCCCTCTTGCTAGGGACACCTGATATGTTCACCTCCTTGCTGGTGCACCACAGATTGGCAAAGATTGATTTCAGTTTGTGTCTAACCAAGCATCTTGGTCCCCTTCCCCAGGCTGGTCATGCAAATGAGGAAGATGGTGTGTGGTAGAAGTTTCCCCAGTTTTCTTGAAACATGTGGACGTTTTGTCCACCGTATTTTTTAGTTTTATATTTTGATGCTTTTGAGTGCAGAGAGGTATTTCTGTGCCATGAGAAAATCGACAGTACACATAGCTTTGGGGACACAGTAGGTGGCAGTGGGGAGTGTGGCAAGCCCAGGAGGGCTGGCCATTGTTAAGAGTCCAGCCAGCTGTTGGAATGGAGACCCAGGGCTGCCAGTTCTTCCTTTCTCTTACTTTGTTTTTTGTTTTGTTTTGTTTTTTAAGGAAAGCTGGGAACCTGGATTTAAGTGAAGTCTACCAGTTTTTAAAAGTCAGCTCAGTTTTTAAATGACCCTGAGTCAACAGTAATAGGGTTGTGGGGAAAGCAGTCTCCCAGTGCATGGTCTCCATGCAGTGCCATCCTGCTGGAGACCCCCCACCCCCACCCCGAGGCTGCGCTGGTCTCCCTCACACCCTGGGGAGGGGCCCTGCTGACCTACGTGGTGTCGTTCTTTCCTGGCACATCTGGTGGCCAAGTGAAGATCCAGTGTGAGTTGTCTGAGCCAGAAATTGTCCTCAGTCTGTCTAGGATCTCTGACTTCCCGTGCCCTACATTCTTGGGGTTACTTCTCCTGCCTTCGACGCCGATTTGAAACAGTCAAAGATGCCAGAACACTTGAGAGGACGCAAGGAAAATTGCTTAGAATCCGCACTGAGAAAATTCTGGCTGTAAGAAGAAAACAAGAGGTCACTCCTGCAGTCAATGCCAGGTGGACCATTTTAAGCACGTTTAAAGAAGCCTTTCTCTTCCTGTAGCACAATTCACTACTGACTTCCTCATGCTCGGGATTGTAAGGTCAGCTCTCCACTGGTCAGCGGGGGAGGCTAATTCTGTGTCAGTATATTACACACTCAGTCCATACTCCCCCTCAGATAGACGGAGTGCAGTTCAGCCTCCCAGCACGTGCACATCTGCATGTGATGGAGGATAATTGTCCCTGTTTTCATCCAGGTGCAGCCCAGCACCTGATACGGTACCTGGTGGGAGGTGCCTTGTCCCTGGAGCCAAGGGTAGAAGATAGGTCTTGGGAACAGGTCTGGTCTTGTGAGTTTCGCTCCCTTTCCACTCCGCTCTTCAGATTCCAGGGAACTGGGTGTGGATGATGTAGACCCGGCAGGTCGGCGGCAGGTGTGCTGATCAGCCGTGGAAGGGTTGTCCTCACAACCACAGGGCTGTTGAATCAGGTGGTGGCGATGTGCTGCGTGTTCCGGGCAAACAGTGGTGTCCTTGGTCCTCCCTGCCTTACCCCATCCTCTGAGGCAGGAAGAGCAGCAAGAACCTTTCCAAGGGAATAACGACACGCTAGTGCTTGGTGTGAAAACCCCAGTCCTGTGTAGGGTTGATTTCAAATTCCCATGGGCATCACAGTGATGTTACTATTGTATTGTTCTACTCCTGAAAGCCGAATCTAGGAGCAAAATCACCTCCTGTTACAAACTGAAAACCTGCACTGTCATCTTTTTGTAGCAATAGTGATAATAATGATAATTGTGAATGTGTATTGATTTATCGAGTGCTTACAGCAGCAGACATCATTTGAAATGTTTTATGGGTATTAGCTCATTTAATCTTCATGCCAGCTCTAATAGGTGGGCGCTGTTTTTATCCTCCTACAGATGAGAAACCTAAAGCACAGAGAGGTTATGTGGTTTTCCCAAGGTCACTCAGCTAGTAAGTGGTCAGGCTGGGATTATGTACCCCAGGGGCTCTTGATTCCATTCTGACTGCCTTTTGCCTTGGGATTTTTGAATATTTGTGACAGGGTTTCATTTGGGTTCCTGGTTTCAGGGTCAACAGTGTCCTAGGGAGTGGACATTTGGCTTTCCAGATGCTCTGCTCACACAAGGGAGGTTACCTGGTGTTGAGCACAGATCAGGGGATTTGGAATCTGAGAGTCTCAGTTAAAAATCCCAGACCCACACATTCTAGCCACGAGACCGTTGGGCATGTTGTTTGAACTTCTTACCTTGATCGTTTTCATGGCGGGATGCTCTTAGTACCTGGCTCTTGGGGATGCTTGTGCAGGTGAAGGGAAACAGGTGTTGTGAAAGCACTTCATCAGCTGGAGGGCCTCTAGCAATGGTGCTTTTATTATTCCATGTCTGTCAGTCACCCTGTAGTTCAGGGTTTTTGCACATTTATGGTACCAGAAGGGCCATTGGGTGCCTGTGAGCAGAGTTTTCCTGAGAGGAGAGGAGGCAGGTGGCTCAGTGCTGCTGTATAACTCAGTGCTGGGCTTGTGTGACTCATAGCAGGGGGTGGTGGTCCAAGACTCATCCTTCTGATCATGTGTGAGCATGCTGTCAGTTGTCACAGGGATGGAGCTGCTGCTTCACTACCCTGTCCACTGAGAAGAGAGCTGGCCAGAGCTCAGTTAACTAGAAAGTCCCTTGGCTGTGCTGACACGTGCTGTCAAACCTGAGTCTCATCGAGACCCCCACATGGACTTTGACTGTAGTCCTGTGTGACACCCATCATCCGGGCAAGCCGCTTAATCTCCCAGAGCCTGTTTCTTCATCCATAAATTGGGGACAATGACATTTTCTTGGAAAGCTATTGGGAGGATTAAATAAAACGATGGTTGTGAATAGTTTAGGGTGTCCACCTTGTTAGTTTATTTTTCCTTTTCAGTCATCACCTTGTTGCCTTGTGAGGTCAGGACTGCAGAGTAGGGCTTCTTTAAGGAGGGATGTCTTCACAGGATCTAACGTGAGGCGGCTGTTAGGGGATTCAGCACGTCACGGGGAAGGCGAATCCCAACAGCCTTCTGGAGCATTGCTGTGGTCTGCAGAGGGGCTCAGGGATGGGGTGGTAGGGAAATCAAGGTAGGAAAGGGAAGGCACAGAGAACAGGGTAACATCTGCACACGTGTGCTCGCCCCTTCCTGAGTGAGTTTCTCAGCATGCCTGCCTTTTCTGCATCTCTGGACTCAGAATCAGACTGATTGAGTTCGAATCCCTTGTTGCTTCTAAGTGTGTGGCTTTGATGAGTTGTTTTCATTTCTCTGTGCCTCTGTTTTGTTTTTTTTTTTTAAGGGGAATAAGACACTTCCCATGTGAAGTGTCTATGACACATTCACAGAGGATGTTCCCTTTTCAGTTAGGGGTATCAGCAGAGCCAGTACCAGTAGGGTACTCCCACCACCACCCTGCCCACTGTGATGTCTTGAGCACTCAGTAGACGCTGCTTCTGTTGAACACATCAGGCACCTTCTATTTCTTTTGGTTTCTTCTGGTCACCAGGATGTTGCCTTCTGTTGTCAGTTGTCTTCATCCTTAATCGTATTTAAAGGGGTTAAATGTTTAAAAGTTTTTTAAAGATTCCAATTAATATGTTTATTGTAGGAAATAATCTTACCTGGATTAAGATAACAACAAATAATGGAACATAAGGCTCAAATGTCATACGGTTTAGGGGCTTAATGCCAATCTTTCCTCACCTGATGTAGGTGATACCCATTCCTTAAAGAAGGAGGTAGAGGTGCATCTCTCCTGATTTCTTCTGAATCCTCTTGTCTTGTCCTCAACTTTTACAGAGTCCTTGGTAACCCTCTCTATCCCACATTCCCTAGTCCACATTGGGTTGCTGCCTCCTTCTGTCGGAGTCCCTGTATCAGTGCAGAAAATTGTCAGGCCTGTTGTCTCTGGTTCTTTGAGACCCAGACTTTAAATAAACTTTCATACTTCGTGACTTCTTTTGACCTTTCTGTTTTATAACGAACAGATTTTTAAAAACTCTGGAAAGAGAATGCCTTCTGGTTTGGGTGGGAGCTACCTTACAATATCTTTGTTTACCATTTACTCTTGGGAGCAGAAGCCTTGGATTTTGCTGTTTAATTGTTTCATTCCTGTTTTGGTGAGGGCTAAAATGGTACCTGAAAATTTGCCTGCCATGAAGTTAATGTCAGTACCTATGATTGGAAACAAAAATGAGGACAGATTCCCAAACTAGTGCTTTGTGATTTGAGCCATTCATCTATCTATCTACCAACCCACCATCCATACATCCTTCCATCTGTCCATCCATCCTTCCTTCCATCCATCCATCCATCCATCCGTCCATCCATCCACCCACCCACCGACTCATCCACCACCCACCCACACATTCACCCACCCATCCACCCACCCATTCACCCACCCATCTACCCTCCCTCCATCCATCTACCCATCCGTCCACCCCCATCCATCCATCCATCCACCCACCCATCCATTCATCATCCATCATTCATTCATCTATCCATCATTCATTCATCTATCCATCATCCATCCACTCATCCACCTATCCATCCATCCATTAATTCTGTTAGATGCCTATGCCTGGCGAATGTAATTAAGTCAATCTCTTATTGTTGGACAGTAAGTAGTAAAGTTTCGCTGTTGGTATTGATGCTCCCTCAGTGGCATCTTAGTGTTTCACAGTCTGGACCTAGGCAGCCACACTGCCTGGGTTAGAATCCAGGCTCCACCACATAATAGTTGTGTGATGTTGGACAGTTTTCTTGGTCTGTCTGTGCATCAGTTTCCTTATCTGTAAAAATGGAGATCATCTAAGGATCTAGATACTACTTTTTTAAGGATTAAGGTACACACTCCACTTAAAGCCTAGAACTGTGTCTAGTAAGTACACGTGATGACCGTAACTTGTGATAGTGATGTTGAAACTTTGCACATAGTTCTGGTTATTCCCTTAAGTTTTCTAAAAGTAGAATTACTGATCAAAAGATGTGACTGTTTCACAATGGTTTTTCATGGGCATTTCCAAATTGTCCTCCAAGAATGCTGTAAATTAGTGTAGCATTTACATCTCCCCAGCATGATATAAGAATGCCCATTTATCTGAAGTTCTGCCAATGCTGGTCAGTTATTTTAACTTTTGCCAATATTGTGAAAAATGCCAATTCATTGTTTTATTTGTCAAACTTTATTACTGGTGAGTTAAATATCTTTTATTTGTTTTCTGGTCATTTCACTTGTTTTTCTCTTCCATACTTCTTTTTCCTGACCTTATCCATTGATGTGCTCATCTGTTTCTTACTGAATCATAAGATTCATACCCATAATAGTAATAGTAAATGATTTTTTACCATTTATAAGTCTTAACCTCACAATATTTTTTCAAATTTACATTATGACACTCTTTGATATACAGAAATTTTAAGTATTGTGTATTAAAAGCTTTGAAAATTTTCTGTAAGCTTAGAAGGACCTTCTCTATCCCTAGATCACTTATATGTGTGTGAAGGTATTTATTTGTACATTTGATTCTTTTTTAAAAATTGAAGTGTAGTCATTTTACAGTATGTCAATTTCTGGTGTGCAGAATAATATTTCAGTCATACATATACATACATATATTTGTTTTCATGTTCTTTTTCATTATAGGTTGCTATAAGATATTGAATATAGTTCCATGTGCTATACAGAAGAAACTTGTTGTTTATCTATTTTATATATAGTAGTTAATACTTGCAAATCTTGAATTCCCAATTTATCCCTTCCCACCCACTTCCCTCCCTGATAACCATAAGTTTGTTTTCTATGTCTATGAGTCTGTTTCTGTTTTGTAGGTAAGTTTATTAGTGTCTTCTTTTTAATTTTTTTAGATTGCACGTATGAGTGATACCATATGGTATTTTTCTTTCTCTTTCTGGCTTACTTCACTTAGAATAATGATCTCCAGATCCAGCCATGTTGCTGCAAATGGCATTATTTTATTATTTTTTATGGTTGAGTAGTATTCCATTGTATAAATATACCACAGCTTCTTTATCCAGTCATCTGTTGATGGACATTTAGGTTGTTTCTATGTCTTGGCTATTATAAATAGTTCTGCTGTGAACATTGGGGTGCATGTATCTTTTCGAATTAGAGTTCCTTCTGGATATATGCCCATGAGTGGGATTGCTGGGTAATATGGTAAGTCTGTTTTTAGTTTTTTGAGGAATCTCCAAACTGTTTTCCATAATGGCTACACCAAACTACGTTCCCACCAACAGTGTAGGAAGGTTCCCTTTTCTCCATACCTTCTCCAGCATTTATTGTTTGTGGACTTTTTAATGATGACCATTCTGACTGGTGTGAGGTGATACCTCATTGTAGTTTTGATTTGCATTTCTCTCACGGTTATTGAAATTGAGCATTTTTTCATGTGCCTATTGTCCATTCACATGTCTTCATTGGAGAATTGCTTGTTTAGGTCTTCTACCCATTTTTGGATTGGGTTATTTGTTTGTTTTTTTTTTGTTGTTGTTATTAAGTTGTATCAGCTGTTTATATATTCTGGAAATTATGCCTGTATCAGCCACATCATTTGCAAATTTTCAAATGATGCAACTGACAAATGGGAGATGAATCTCCCATTCTGTATGTTGTTGTTTTGTTTTGCTTATGGTTTCCTTTTCTGTGCAAAAGCTTGTAAGTTTAATTAGGTCCCATTTGTTTATTTTTGTTTTTACTTCTATTGCCTGGGTAGACTGCCCTAGGAGAACATTGCTAATATTTATGTCAGAGGATATTTTGCCTATGTTTTCTTCTAGGAAGTTTATAATGTCTTGTCTTATATTTAAGTATTTAAGCCATTTTGAGTTGATTTTTGTGTGTGGAGTGAGGGAGTGTTCTAACTTTATTGATTTACATATGGCTGTTCAGTTTTCCCAACACCACTTGCTGAAGAAGCTGTCTTTTTTCCATTGTATATTCTTGCCTCCTTTTGTACATTTGATTCTTAAATTAAACTGTGTTCATATTGGTTGATGATATGAGGTAGGCATCTCATAATTTTTCTTTAAATAGTCAACCAGTTATCCAAACCCACTTTCCTTATTGAATCTAGAATGTAAAATACCATTTTTCTTATATACAAAATTCTAATATATGAATATAAATACAGTGTATACATAGGTTTGTTTTGGGACTTCTTATGGAATTTTATTTTTTGTCTCTGCTACACCAGTTACTTCTCTGTTATAGATTTTATGTTTTAATAAATGGTAGTACAAGTCCTGAATTCATTTTTCTTTTTGTTTCAAAAACTTCTAGGCTATTTCTGCTTCGTATTTACTTAAAATAAATTTGTCAGGTTTAAAAAATCCAGATGGGATTTTGATTGAAATTGCTTTAAGTTTAAAGTTAATCTTGAGAAAATTAACATGTTTATAGTAATGAAACTTCCCATCTACAAATATAGAAGTGTCTCCATTTGGTAAAATCATTTTTTTAATGTATCACAGTTGTTTTACGGATTTCTTCATTCAATCCTGCACATTTTTGTTAAGTTTGTTTCTAGGCATTTTATATTTTTGTTGCCTCCATAAATAGGTTTTTTTCCTAGTATAGTTCCTAGTCAGTTATTTGTGAATGCTGATTAGATCTTTATTTTGTAACCAGACATCTTTCCAAATTTTCTTAGTCTGAATTATTTCAGTTCATTTCTCTTGAGTTATTTAGATGTATGATGATTTATGCAAATAATATTTTAAAGATTATTTCCTATAGATTACCTCTATATGTTTGTTTCCTGCCTTACTGCATTGGCTCAAAATTCTAAAAGAATATTTAAAATAATTATTTTAGATATCAGGGCTGCATTTTTAAAATTGAAGTATAGTTAATATACAATGTATTAGTTTCTGTTGTATAAGAAAGTGATTCAGTCATATATAAATATAGATATATGTTCTTTTTTGGATTCTTTTCCATTATAGGTTATTACAAGCTATCGAATATAGTTCCCTATACTGTGTAGTAAGGTCCTTGTTGTTTATTTATTTTATATACAGTAGTGTGTATATGTTAATCCCAAACTCCTAATTTATCCCTCCCCCCTGCTTTCTTTTAGCCATAAGTTTGTTTTCTATGTCTGTGAGTCTGATTCTCTTGTGTAAGTAAGGTCATTTGTATCATTTTTTTAGATTCCTCATATAAGTGATACCATACGATATTTGTCTTTCTCTGCCCGATTTACTTCACTTAATATGATGATCTCTAGGTCCATCTATGTTGTTGCAAATGACATTATTTCATTCTTTTTTATGGCTGAGTAGTATTCCATTGTGTGTGTGTGTGTGTGTGTGTGTGTGTGTGTGTGTGTGTGTGTGTGTATGTATCTAATGTCTTCTTTATCCATTCATCTGTCAGTGGACATTTAGGTTGCGTCCATGTCTTGGCTACTGTAAACAGTGCTGCTATGAACATGGGGTGCATGTATCTTTTCAAATTAGAGGGTTTTTTTTCAGATATAAAGGTTACATTTTTAATGGTGTAAATTTATGTGTTACAGAACTCGAAAGGAACGGGGTGTCATAGTTGTACCTCTGGGTTAGGCCTTCTAGGTGCTTCCAGGTATGTTTGCCTGTGCTTACATCCAGTTATTTCTGTAGACCCTCCTTCCTTCCCCCAAATTCTACCACTTTAGAAGTGAAGGATAAAGAATGAGAATATATTTGTAGGATCTTGGGCCTTGAAAGGATGGGGGTTGCAGGAGGGAACACAAGTCCGAATTTCAGGCACCCTGTTTTCTGCTGCATCTTCCTAGACATGCTAATTTATTCCACAGGCTGCACCAGGGCTGACGAGGGACGCTAAAGGGACAGACATGTCCTGTGGCTGTCAACCGTGCCTAATTTAGTCAGTCTCTTTTTTTTTTATGGGTTACAGACCTATCACCAGCTCTCCTGTCTTCTGTAATTTCTTCTCTGCACCCCTCCCTGCCTCTTCCACCCACACCCCCTGCACAGCCACATGGGGGAAGACAACAAACAAAGGAAAACCGTGAGGTGGTTCCTGAGTCTTTTGTTCCTGTACATCAGTGTGACTCAGCGTCACTCTCAGCAGACTTGGGCTGTTCTGTTGAAATATTCCAGATAAGTGCTTCTGGGTAAGTGGACTGTAGGGCCTGTGTGTGGATGGAAGGTCTCAGGTATGGGGCTTCCGTTCCTGGGGAGTTTCTTGCACTGGCAGGGAGTGAGTTCGCATGTCTGAAAGCAGGGTTCATGACTCACTCTTGCTCCCACGCCCCTGAGCTCTGAGCTGGCACTTGGTGCTCTGTGGGCCGGTGCCGGGTGGCGAAGCAGATGGCAGAGCAGGAGGGGGCCAGGGGGCCCCCAGAAGGCAGGGCCCCCGTCAGACTGTGGTGCTGGTTCCGACTTGGGACTGCCGGCATTCAGACACTCCGTCCGTCTGTCCTGATGAGGTGTTAACTTCTGAGCCCCCCGTCCTGTGCAGCCTTCTCCAGATTTCTCCCTCCTCCCCACAGTGTTCCTTTCTCCAGTCCTTATATCCCCCTAATCTTTTATTCTTCTTTATTGTGTTGAAATACGCCTAACATAAAATGTATCATCCTGACCATTTTTAAGTATACAGTTCTGTGGCATTAAGTACATTCACGCTTGTATGACCATCACCACGTCCATGCCCAAAACTCTTCATCTTGCAAAACTGAACTGTGTGAATTGTCTCATTAAATACAGAATCCCGGTTCCTCTCCCTTCAGCCATTGGTAACCACCTTCTACTTTCTGTCTGTATGAATCTGACCACTCTAA
This sequence comes from Camelus ferus, assembly GCF_009834535.1. Taxonomy (NCBI): domain Eukaryota; kingdom Metazoa; phylum Chordata; class Mammalia; order Artiodactyla; family Camelidae; genus Camelus; species Camelus ferus. The sequence goes on along the minus strand of NC_045704.1, from coordinate 53,939,950 downwards.
GCATCTCATAGGAATGAAATCACAGTATTTGTCCTTTTATGCCAGGCTTATTTCACTTAGCATAATGTCCTCAGGGTTCGTCTAGGTTGTAGTTTATGACAGGATTTCCTCCCTCTTTAAGGCTGAGTAGTATTCTGTTGTGTGTGCTTATATACCTCATTTTACTTACCTGTTCATCAGTTGATGGACACTTGGCTTGCTCCCACCTTTTGCCTGCTGTGAATGACCCTCTGATCTTCTCTAGCTGATAATTATATGGGTCAAAACAGTGAGTGCTTTTTACAGAGTTATCCCTCTGAATTTTCACAGTAATTTAAAATTTGCCACTGTTGTCATCTCTGTTTTATAGATGAAGAAATGGAGGCTTGGGGAAGTTAATAATTTTCCCAAAGTTACTTTATTTTAAAAACAGCTTTATTGAGATATAATTTGTCTACCCTGGAACTCCCCCATTTAAAGTATACAAGGTAATGGCTTTGAGTGCATTCATTACACTGTGTGCTACCACCAACACAGTCGAATTTAGAACATTTTTGTCACGTCAGAAAGCAACCCGTGACTGGGACATTGTGCTGTACACCAGGAATTGACACATTGTAATAAATAAATAAATAAATAACCTAATCCCTCCCCCCACCAAGTAATACATAAATAAATAATTTTAAGAAGCAACCCATACCCATCAGCAATCTCTCCCCCTTCCGCTTCCCCCTCTGCCCCTGGCGAGTACTATCTACTTTTTGTCTATGGGTTTGCCTGTTCTGGACTTCTGTAGATGGAATCATACAACATGTGGCCTTTTGTGACTGGCTTCTTTCACTTGGCACTTCAGGCTTCATCTAGTTGTAGCCTGTGTCAGTCCTTCATTGCTTTTTAGGTTAAGTTATTTTTTGAACCCACGAAGTCAGAACGCAGAGTTGCGCTGTTCAGTCACACTGCTGTCCTGCCTCCCCATAACATGCAGACACATTCACATTGACTCGCCGAGGCTTCCCAGCCCCTCCTCACCTCACGAGACAGGGGTTCAGCTTTGTGCTCCTGTTGCTCACTGCTGCTGTGGCACATAGGGAGCGCTTGGGAGGTACAAAATTAGTCAGTTCCAATTGAGTGCTGAGTTTGCTGAGTACTGCGTGTTGGGCAGTTCTGCAGACTAAGCTCATGCAGAGGGTTCTTCGTATTAGTATTCTGTGTGTGACAGTTATGTGTCATGTTTTGCCCTCAGAAACGAGAACAGACAAATGAGACATTTTCATTAAAGGGCTCTGAAACAACATGAATTATAAACGTACTGATAGTGGGGGCTGTGTTACCATTTGCAGTTGGATTTAGGAGGTGACGAACAGCCCACAAGACAGGGGTTTGCACACGCTGCCTCTGGGCCTGTGCAGCTGTGACAGCTGGGTGTTCACCGTCTCAAGGTCACTGGCCACTGCCATGAAGGGCTGGTTACTGAGGGCAAGCTGGCCAGGTGACCCTTAGTCCTGAGGCCGGAGCTGACCGAGGCTGGGAGTGGTTATTGACCTGCTCCAGGCCCCTGAGCTAGCAAGTGCAGCCTCGGGGCTTGGGGGTTCCAAAGTCCGTCCTTTATCACTGACATCTCCCTTTCGCCTCTGTCATGGGCAGGCAGTGTCCAAGGCTGGCAAAGAACAAGTGTCTTGTCTAAGAGTTGTAGCCGATCAAAGCTCCCCGACTGGCCTAAGGTTCTTTTGGAGACACTGTGCACGTGGAAGTGCGGTCTGAAGGCAGCACCGTGGCTGGCAGAGCGCTGTGTAGGGAGTCCAGGGATTCCTTCTGGGAGGTTCCTGAGAAGAATGTCTGTGAGCAGAATTTCCAGGGTTCTCTTCTAGACCAACCCTCCCAGTTCCGGTTGAAACCTGGAGCAGTCCTGTGCTACCTCTGGGAGTCCCCTCCCCACCCCGAGCAGGAGCCTGCCACTGGAGCCTGTGACATCAGTTATGGTGATAATGGAGATCACTGCTGTTCAGGGAGGGTCTGGGCTTTTGGCATGGAGCTAAGCACTGACGTGAACTTGGTTGTTTACTTCTCACAACCAGGGGGTTGTTATCAACCCCATTTTACAGAGAAGAAAACTGGTGCACAGACTGGGAGAGTCTGGCCAAATTCTGCAAGGATGTGATCGGACTCTGTTTCGTTGAGAACCTCTCTTTGCAGCACCGTTTCATCTCATGTGTTTTTGTGGTTGCTATACAGGCCCATTATAATACAGAAGAGTACAATTGATAGGAATTTTCTTCGTGGCTTATTGGCAAGTTCAGTAGCTTGGGCACCATTTTTCTTCTTGGCTGGCAGGTTCTAACATGTCCCTCCTGTTTGAGGTAGATCTCAGTCTGTTTGTTTATTACTTTTTGGGGCCTCATTTTCTGTGATCATTTCCTGCTCTTTTGAAGAGTTCTTGCCCTTGATGGTGGAGAGCTGGCAAGCCAAAAGCATGACCAGAGGAACCAACCAACTGCCAAGAGAGAGGATTGAGCTTGTGTTGAGTGCAAGTTGTGTGGTGCCTTGAGGCCAGTGCATCTTCACCAAATGGGCAGAGGATACAGGATGAAACTCAGCACTCAGGGATCACTGGGAAGCCTTTGACTGGAGGGACATCAGCAGTCTCATTGTAGCCTGGGAGGTCCAGTGACTGTCAGTATTGGAACATATTGTGATGGGAGGTCCTTCATGACTTCTGGTGGCTTAAATTGAAAAAACAGTAGTGCTAGGTTGCAAAATTGAGGGCCAGCTCTTCAGTGAATGTGCATGTGGCAGTGAGTCATTCAACACTTCCATTCAGCACTTCTCCTGGAATACATCCTTAAACTTAAGGGGGTAGTCTGCACCCCCAAGGTCCAACACAGTGTCTTTGACATAAATGAGTGCTCATGCAGTAAACCTCGTTGAATGACTTGAGTCCAAATCCCATGCCTCTAGTTGCCAAACAGGATGACTTCCTATGAGAAGGGATTCCTCTTATCCCTTTCCCAAGCCTACTTCCCTTTCCTGAGTTACTGTCCAGTTGCTTTCTATCTAGATGTCCTGCCCCAGCTCCTCCAGATCCACAGTGTACCTCCTTTCCAACTGTGCCTTCACCCCCAGGGAACCGCTAGCATTCTTGTCTTCATGGCCACTTTCTAAGCATCTCAACCTCATGCCTAGGTAAAACGTCCCTCAAAAACTCCATGGTACAAATCATAGGTCGTCCCCAAAGTTCTCCTCTGTGTAGCCTCGCTACCATTGGTCTAACTTGAAAGCTTTTTTTCACCCCTAGTAGATTCAGTGAGATTTACACATTGACCAAAGAAAGTTTCAAAGTAACACTCTTGAAATACCGAGCTTTGAGTGGTGGCATTTCTTAATATAGTCTGTGAGAAGATAACTGTTGTCAAGTGTCCACCCAAGTATCTATATGAAGTATAGCAGCTTGGTATTAAGTTTGTTGAATGTAACTTTTTGTGTATCCTAGTTTATCTGTTACCTTTATTCCTGGCAATAACTAGTTAGGAAAGCCAGTCTCCCATTCAGAATAATTCTGGGAGACTTTGCATATCTTGCCTTCAGGATGGGACTTCATCCTGTTGGGAAGCCATTGCGTTGAGTTTTAAGAGGGAGATAAAGCAGTGAGATTTATATTTTAGAAAGCTCAGCCTGATGTCTAAGAGGAGCTTGGATAAAGGAGACTGAAGCAGAAATCACTTAGGAGCCATTGCAATGGTTCCAGTCCAAGGTAGTCATTGTGTCTATGATCTATTATGAGAATGTCTGAAATCCTTGATGGTCTCACTGCTACAGTACTTAATCCTGAAGGCAGTTTCCTTTGTGGTGACAACCACTTCACTTGGATTTATTGACAAAGCATTGGGGAAGAGGCACATCCAAGATACTCCTTTTCCTCTTGCTCATGCAGGCATTTCTCCATCTTGGCATAGCAGTGATGTCCCCAGAGGGATGGGAGTTTAGAAACTGCCATGTCCTACTGGATATGAAGAGAGGTCACCAGTGCCTTCCAGGAAGCTGCCATCAACCTGTCCAGGGAGCCTTGGAGAATGTCCAGTATTTTCAGCATTTTCAGAACTTTGGAATAGGGTGAGGCAAAGCCAAGATGGCATTATGAAACTATTCAGAGTGCTTCCAGCCGATAGAGAAATTGGCTTCATACCCGTTCCATCCCTGCCCACTCTCCAACCAGGTTGCACCTGTGGCTCCTTGGAGGTTCCCAGGATATGTTAAAATATATGCAGCAGAGATTCTACAATAGTATTGAGATTTTGTTTTTGAGAACTGATGTTATGAATCCTTCTTCCTCAGTTTCCTCCTAACTCCACATTCCTCCCAGTAAACTACCTCAACCCCTCCCACAAGAGGCACAAGTGTTACGCAGGTGGGATGGAAGTGTTGTGGGAAGAATATTGTCCACACACATGGGATATGTTTGTTGCCTCAACCTTCACCACTTTCTACAGATGTCTCTGAGTCTGTGTTGGTCACATCTCTTCACAGATTAAATAGATCACAATACCTTGAGTCAGGCAACAGAATTTAGAAGTGTGTGTGTGTGTGTGTGTGTTTGTGTGTGTGTGTAGTTTCCATTCCTCACTGTTCCCAACTTGACTGTTGTTTAGGGAGGGCTATCACTGATCCAAAAGAAGTGTGCAGACCTTAAGAGAGGTTAGTGTAGTTGTTAGAGAACAAATGTAACCAAAGGAAGTCCTTACACTAGTGTCTGGCAGTTCAAAGTCATCTTTATCACATTGAATTCCCAGGTTCCTGGACTTCCGTCTAAATATTTTATACACTCCTTTACTTAGTTATTTAAAAAAATTTTGATAGGTAAAATATGCTCATGGTACACAATTCAAAAGGAGCAAAAGGTAAAAGGGAAAGTAGTTTTCCTCAAACATGCTCCAGACATGACTCTGGCAGTTACCCATTTTGTGTGCATCCTTCCGAAGAAATTCTGTGCACGTTCAAGATTGGATGTTTATAGAGGAGACTTTTTCTTGGTCAGATTTGTGTTTTGCTCTGCATTGCAGCCTATGGAGAGCAGAAGGCTCTTGCTAAGATTTTGATTCAAAGGTGCCTCCAGACTTGAGTGCAGCCACTTACATAGGGAATGTACCGTATTTCACCAAATGTAAAAATGCTGTCAGTGATAAGATGTACCACTCAGACAGAAAACAATATGCAGCCAAGGAAACTATGCCACTCCCTCAGTTGAAAGATGTATTTTGATTTCAGAGATGCTAACACGTGAAAACAATGGTGTCAGCTTAGTGAACCATGGTACTTTGTCTTCTCCTCGTTCAGTCCATCCATACGCTTCATCAAGGAGCTCATCAGTGGACGTGATGGCTCTAGTGGCTTGTGTGGTCCCTGTTTATTCCTGAGTGAAAGTGCCCCTGAATACAGAGCCTCGCATTACTTTGGCCAAAAAAAGTCCCCCCTGCTCCAGTCTGGGCTGATTTCCCTCAAAGTCTAGTGCACAGCTATCCCTGGAGTCCCTTCACCTCCAGCTTGGGGAGTCCCTGCTTTATCACATTAGTTGTATCTCTTATGTATTCTCTGTCTTGATTTACACCCTTGGTATGATGGAGCACAATCTCAAGTAGATTCTTGAGAAACATGGTTGGGAAGTTAGTTTTTTGAGATTTTACATTTCTGAAAATGTCTTTGTTCTCCTCTCCCAGTTGATTACTAGTTTGGCTCAGTATAGAATTCTAGGTTGGAAATCATTTTTCTTTAAGATTTGGAAGGTATTGCTGTATTGTTCCTAGTGTTCAGTGTTACTTTTGAGAAATCTGGAGCCATTCTGACTTGTGTTCCTTCAGTTGTAAAACATTATTTTCCTATTTAAAAGATTTCAGAATCTTGTCTATAAAGTGCAGTTCTGAATTTTCATAGGGATACGACTTGGCTTAGTCTGTTCTTGATAATTGTATAGCATGCCTAGTGGTCTCTGTGCAACTGGAAACTCATATTGTTTGTTGTGGGAGTTTTCCAGAATTACTTTACCAGTTTTCTCTCTTTTAACTTTTCTGTTTTCACTTCTCAAACTCCTCTTATTCAGATGTTGGATTTCCTGGTTCTCTAAGTTTCTTATATTTCCTCTCTTGTATTTTTTCTGTTTGTATTATTGCCTTATATTTCCTATTTCCTCAACTTTGTCTCCTAACCCTTCTATTTCTGTGCTTATGGTTTTAATTTTCAGGAACTTTATTTTTTGATTCTTCGAATATTCCCTTATTATAACATCCTGTTCATACTTTGCATGTGAATTATTTTATCTTCTCTTATTTCTTGGAGGGTGTTTAATAGCTTTGTTGAGATATAAGTGACATACAATAAATTATACATGTTTAAAGTATAAAATTTTATAAATTTGACATAACATATACTTGTGAAACCATCACCTCATTCAATCTAATGAACATATGCATTACTTCCAGGTGTTTCCTCTTGCCTCCTTGTAATTCCTCCTGCCTTTTTCACTGCCTAGCCACCCCAGTCAACCACTGATCTATTTTGTGTCACTACAGAGTCGTTTTATTTCTACAGTTTTATATAAATGAAATCATACAGTATGTACTCTCTTGGTGGCTTCTTCCATTCCATATAATTATTTTGAGATTTATCCAAGTTCTTGAGTGTATTGATAGTTCATTCTCTTTATTTTTAAGTAATATCCCATTGTATAGATATACTACAATTTATTCACCCATTCAATTTTTGCTAGACATGTGGATTACTTCCAGGTTTTGACTATTACAGATAAAGCTGTGAACATTCATGCACAAGACTTTGAAGGATGCATAGGAGTAGAATGGAGGAATCGTATATGTATGTTTGTTTTAAAGAAACTGCCAATTTTTTTTTCCCAAAGTGGTTGTACCATTTTATATTCCTACCAGCAAATGTATGAGAGTTCTAGTTTCTCCACAGCTAACGTTTGGTATGTTCAATATTAATTTTAGCCGTTTTTATAGGTATATAGTGATATTTCATTATAGTTTTAATTTGTATTTCCTTAATGACTAATGATGTTGAGAATCTATTAATTGCTTATTTGCCATCTACATACCTTCTGCTCAAATCTTTTGCCCATTAGAAAAACTGGATTGTTTCATTATTATTGAGTTTTATGAGTTCTTTACTCTGGACACAAATCCTTTATCAGATACATATTTGAAAATATCTTCTCTGAGTCTGTGACTTGTCTTTGAAATCTTTTACTGGCTTCTTTCAAAGAGCAGAAGTTTTAATTTTGATAAAGTCCGATTTTTCATTTTTTTCCATTTATGGACTGTGCTCTTGGTGTTCTATCTAAGAAATTTTTGTCTAATCTAAGATCACAAAGAAAGATTTGCTCCTATATTTTCTTCTAAAAGTTTTATAGTTTTAGGTTTTACATTTAGGCCTATAATCCATCTTGAGTTGATGTCTGTATATAGCATGAAGTATGGATTGAAGTTCTTTTTTACACATGGATATCCAATTCTTCCAGCACCAATTGTTGAAAAGACTGTATTTTCTCTGCTCATTTGCTTTTGCTCCTTTGTCAAAAATCAGTTGTTGATACATGATTGTGGGTCTGTTTTGGACTCTTACATTAAGAAGACTCAAAAGAAAATCTTCTTAAATTTTTCTAAACTGTTTGTAGTTTCCAGTGTATAAGTTTTACACTCTTATATTAGATTTATTAAGTATTTCATATATTTTGATGCTATTGTGAATGGTTTTTTTTAAAGAGTTTCAATTTCTGATAGTTCATTGCTAGCATACAGAAATACGATTGATTTTTGTATATTGTTATTATATCACGCGGCTTTCATAAACTCACTTATTAGTCCTAGTCGCTTCTTTTGAGGATTCGATTGGATTATCTCCTAGGTAATCGTGTCTTCTGGGAATAAAACCAGTTTCGTTTCTTTGTTTTTAACCTGGATGCCATTTATTTCTTTTTCTTGCCTAATTTCTCTAGATAGAACCTTCAGTAAACGTTGAATAAAATTGGTGAGAGAAGACATCCTTGTCTTGTTTGTTCATGATGTAAGGGTGAAAGCATTCAGTCTTTCACCATTAGCTGTAATTCTAGCTAGATGTTGGTTTTTGTTTTCAGATGAACTTCATCAAGTTGGGGAAATCTTCTGTCCCTAATTTGCTGAAGTTTAAAATTCAAGAGTAGATACTGGATTCTGTCATATATTTTTTTTTCTGCGTCAGTTGAATTGTTTCTATGGTTTTTGTTGTTTTGTTTGTAATATGGTGAATTACATTGATTTATTTGAATATTAAACCAACTTGAATTCTGGGGATAAAATTTCATTTGATATATAAAATTCTTTTTATATATTGTTGGATTGTATTTGCTAACCTTGTTTTTCGAACTTTTGTATTCATTTGCATGATTGATATTGGTTTATAGTTTGTTTTCTTTTCCTATAATACCTTGTGTAGTTTTGGTGCCAGGAGAAGGTTACTTTGATAGAATGAGTTGGAAAGTATTCCTTTCTTTTCAATTTCCAGGAAGAATTTGTGTTGACTTGGAATTATTATTATTATTATTATTATTATTACTATTATCATACTACTAGCAGTAGTAGTAAATGTTTGGTAAAACTGGAGTTTATGTTGTGAAAAGATTTTAAACTACAAAATCAGTATATTTAGTAGATATAGGACTACTCAGTTTATCCATTTCTTCTTGATTATAAGAGCCTTGTCTTTGTATATCTCCAGGAATTTGCTCATTGCATATGTTTTCCAGTTTTTTTTTGAAAAAACTTAAAATGACAGTATTTCCTCATTATTCTTTTAATATTTGTTGAATCTGTAGCGATGTCACCTCCCTTGTTAGTGATATTATTAGTTTGTATCTTTTTACTATTTTTTCCTGATCAGTCTGGTTAGAGGTTTATCAGTTTTATTGATTTTTTTCTCATTGAACTATCTTTTGGTTTCATTGACTTTTTTAGTGTTATTTTTCTGTTTTCCATTTGTTAATTTCTCCTCTTATCTTCATTATTTCTTTTATTTTGCTTTTTTTTTTGGTTTAATTTTTTTCATTTCTAGAAATAGAACCTGAGGTTGACTTAAGACCTTACTTCTTTACTAATATAGTTTTTAGTAGCATACCACAAATTTGATATGTTTTAATTTTCACTTAATTTAAAATATTTTCTAATTTTCTTTTGATTTCTTCTTTGACTTATGTATTATTTAGAAGTATGTTGCTTAATTTTCAAATATTTAGAGGTTTTCTTGAGAGCCTTCAGTTGTTAATTTATAATTTAATTCCACTTTGGTCAGAGAACATACTTTGTATGACTTCAGTCTTAACTTGAGACTTGTTTTATGGCCCTGTGTGGGCTATATTGGCAAGTGTTATGTGTGCATTTGGAAAGAATTTTATTCTCCTATTATAGGGCAAAGTGTGTTAGTCAACTAGGAATCACAAGTAGTGTTGGAGTGCCAACTAGGTCAGGTTGGTTGATATTAGTGTTCAGATTTTTCTTTATTCTTATTTTCTGTATGTGCTGAGTTTCTGTGTCTTGTTCCATTAAGTTTTGAGAGAGGTATATTTAGGCTTTTGACAATAATTGTGGATCTATGTACTTCCGCTTCTATCAGTTTTTGATTTTTACATTTTGAAGCTCTATTGTTAGGTGCATAAATGTTAAGTTTATGTGCTTTTCATGAAATGGAGCTACACCTTGCTGTGAAATCTACTTTGATATTAAAATGACCACTTTGACTTTCTTTTGAGTATTAGCATTACACATCTTTTCCCATCCTTTCACATTAAACGAATTTCTTTCTCAGTATTTAAAGTGTGCTCCATGTAGCCAGCATATGGTTGGTTCTTGGGTTTTTTTTTTAATCCAATTTGACAATCTTTTTTTACTTGGGATGTTTAGACCATATATTAAATGGTATTGAATTATTGACCATTAAATTAAATGTTATTATGACTAGGCTTACTTCTATCATTTTAATGTTTGTTTTCTATTTGTTCTATCTATACATTATTTTTTTCTTTTTTTTTCTACCCTCTTGTATTAATTGAATAAATTTTTAAAAAATCTCTTTTATTGGAGTACTAGCTGTATTTTTTTTTATTATTTTAGTTATTTAGCTTTACAACAAATGCTTTCAGTTTTGTTTATGGTGGGATGTATTTACTCTGCCTTCATTTTTTAAAGGTATCTTTGCTATATATTGGATTCTTGGTTGACAGTTTTTCTTTTGGCACCTTGAACTCATTACCTTACTGCCCTCTGGTCTCCATTGTTTCTGATGAGAAGTTAGCTGTTGATTTTCTTGTAGTTCCTTTGTATGTCATTTGTCTCTTACTGCCTTAGAGACTTTCTCCTTATCTTTGGCTTTCAGCATTTGACTATAATGTACCTGAATGTGATATCTTCATGTTTATTTTACTTGGGGTTTGTTGAGCTTCTTGGATGTGTAGATTAGTCTTCCTCATCAAAATTGAGATATTTTCAATTATTATTTGTTTTAACATTTTCTCTCCCTCTCCTTCTCATATTTCCATTTTGCATATGTTGGTGTGTTTAATGGTGTCCCACATTTCTCTAAGGCTCTGTTCATTTTTCTTTAGTTGTTTTTTTTTTTTTTTCTTTCTCTTCAGGTTGCATAATCTCTACTGATTTATCTTCAGGTTCACTGATTCGTTCTTCTGCCAACTCAAATCTGTTGTTGAGCCTTGCTAATGATATCTTCATTTGGTTATTGTACTTTTCAACTTTAGGATTTCTGTTTGATTCTTTTTTTTTTTTTTTAAATAAATTCCACCTCAGTTGATATTTTCTCTTTGATGTGTTAGAGTTATAATACTTCATTTTTATTCTCTAAACATGGTTTCCTTTAGTTCTTTGAACATCTTTGTCTGTTGTGTCCAACATCTGGGCCCCTTCAAAGAGTTTCTTTTGTCTGCTTTTCCCCCTGTTATTCATCATACTGTTGACTGTTTCTTCACAAGTCTCATAATTTTTGGTTGAAAACTGGGCATTTTAGATAATATATTGTAGCAAATCTAGATACTAATTCTCCCCCTCTACTCCCTACCAAGGCCTGTCGTTGTTTATGTTTGGACATTTATGTGTTTAATGACTAGGCTGAACTAATTCTCTGTTCTCTGCAGAACTTGTGTCCCTGCTCAGCTTTTCCCTCTTGTTTTATCTTTTAACTTGGCTTCCTAGGGATTTCCCCATGGGTCAGCATTAGCCATTTACTGGTCAAAAGGTGTGCTTTTACCCTTCAAGTGGTTAGAATTTTACTCCTTACAATTGAATTTGTGTGTGGCTTGGAGTCTACTTTCAGAGTTCAAAGTGTTTATGATTTTACCCTGTGCTGAGGGCTGGTATCTAGGTTGGTCCCTCTCTGGTCACTCTTGAGAGAATGCAGCCTTGGGCATGTGCACCCTCTTCCAGACCCCCAGAGATGAGTGAGTATGGTTTTAAGTCCAGCTTCCAAAGGTCATCATAGTTTATTGTTCAGTGAGTGTTTAGTTAGAGGTTATGCTTAAGCCTCTTGAGCCAGTAAGGCCCTGCCCTTTGCTGGCACATCTATATGGGGGGATGCTTTTAAGTTTGCTCTATTTCCATGTCAGATGGATTCTGAGTGGATGTTGCCTAACACATGTGCTCAGGTGTCTGGATTCCCACTATGAGTACGATTCCAGGAAGGACCTTCTTGATCTTTTTTCCCCCCTGATTCTTTGTATTAAACTTATGACTGGTCTGCCATTTTGTGTGTTGCTATTAGTTTCATGGAGCAGTTGCTTGCCACTAAGGTCTTCATTGTTTTCAACAATGTCCTTAGGCATGGTCTTTTCCATGCTCTGTTCTGGCTAACGTCATTTCCCTCAGGCATAGCCTTCAGCTTGCCAGTTCTTAAGTCCTCTCCCTGCTTGGGCAGAGCCAGTACACTGCTGCATCAAGGGTGAGGTTGGGGACAGAAACTCACATCTCCCAGAGTAATGGCTCCACTCTGCATGAGCACTGTGGAAAGGATCGTAGACTTTTTTCTTAGCTAGCCCCTCAATGCAGGCAGCCTCCACCTTATAAGCCATCTGTGTTGGGGAGGGGTGATTAAAGCCCCAGGATTCTTGGCCCCTGGTGAGCCTCATGTACAGCCCTTGTCTTATAAATGGGATTGGTATTAAGGAAGGAAGTCTTAACCTGTCACCTGTACCTGAACTTCTGCAACGTGGAGCTGGTAGAGGAGTGGGTTGGGAGAGGGGATGAGAGACCCTGTGGGACTGACCCTCCCTCGAGTAGAATTGTAGCCCTAGTCTGGGATCTGGTGGGGAAAGGAACCTCCTTTTTCTTGGTTGCACCACCTGGAGTAGAGCTTCTGTAACTTAGAGCTGGGCAGGGGATGGGAGCAGGTCATAGATCAGATGCTGCAAACTCTCACAATTATTATTGAGATTTAGTAGATACTGTTTTATAAATGTTTCTCTATTTGCTATATGCACTTAGGACAATTTCCAGAGACATTAAATGTTTATTTTTCCTTTTTAGTTTTACCAGTTAAGTGGTTGTTTTGGGAGGGAGAGCATCCTCTGAGCTCCTGACACAGCTCTTACAGAAGTCCTGCCTCTTCTTATTGTTAACCATTTTTAAAATTTAAGTAGACTTTTTTTTTAGAATAGTTTTAGATTTACATAAAGCCTGAAAAGATACCACAGAGAGTTTCTGTATACTCCTCACTCAGTTTTCTCTGTTGCTGATAACATCATAGGTTACCATGGTACATTTGTCACCACTAAGGATCCACTATTGGTAAATTAGTATTAATTCAACTCTACATTTCATTTGGACCTCTTGGATTTTCCTTGATGACTTCTTTGATTCCAAAATCGAGGAATGTGGGGTCGGTCAAGGAGAAAGAGATGATGGTGATTTGGCAGTAGCACACACAGACTTTGGGTGATGCTTTGACAGGTTTGCACATGGATGAGGCCCCTCACAGCATAAGACTGTCTAGGGGCTGTGGTACAGGGGTCCCAGAGGAGAGAGCAGTGAGTGAGGGGGCTTATGTGTCTTGGTGATGATGCTTCTAGCACATCAGAGAGAGCCCTGAAGGACAGCTGGGGTCTGGGGTCTTTATAGTTACAGAGTTTATCTTATGTATGACTAGCAAATGTTGGGTAAAATTTTGCAGGATAAGCAAGAAGTCTCTAAATGGCTAAAAATCTGCTCCTTTGGGCTATACTTAAAGTAATTGGATGTGTAAACTTGAATTTTGTACCTGTGAGCTTCGCAACCTGCTGTGAAAGGTCAACAGCTTAGGGGTCAGCCTACTGAGGGCATCTTTGGCTCATTTCTATAGTACAGGAGCCCATGCAGACTAACATATAACATGTAGCATGCCGCCATGCCGCCATGCCTTCTTGGCCTTCTCTGATCTATGGCAATTTCTCAGGTTCTCCTCATTTCAAATGCCCTCGATAATTTTGAGGCATACTGATCAGGTATTTTGTGGAACATCCCTCAATTTGGGTTTGTTTGATGTTTTTGTGATGATGAGTTTGGGTTCTGGGTTTAGAGGAAGACCCCAGAGGGAAAGTACCGTTCTCATCACGTCTTGTCAAGGGTGCTTGCTGTCAGCATGACTTGTCACTGTTGGTGTTGACCTTGATCACCCAGCCGAGGTCATGTCTGTCTGGTTTCTCCACTGTAAAGGTACCTGCCTTTCTCTTTTCTTCCTCTGTTCTTTGGAGACAAATCCCTAAGGTGAGCCCACACTCAAGGGTGGGAGTTAAGTACCAACTTCTTGAGGGGAGAATATCTGCATCAGTTAGTTGGAGTTCTTCTGTGTGGGAGATCTGTCTCTTCTCCCTAGTTCATCTGATTACTCAGTTACTGATTTATGTGGTTGGATGTGTGGATATTTATTTTATGACTTGGGTTATGATCCATTACTACATGGTTTATTTTGTGTGCTCCCACTGTTCCAGCTTTGGCCATTGGAAGCTCTTTCAAGTTGGCTCATGTGTTCCTTTGACATATCTCCATCTTTTTTTTTTTTTTTTGGAGGGGTCACTTCCTTACTTTCTGGCACTATAAGATGTTCCAGGCTTATTTTGCATATTCCCTTTCCCAACTCTAAAATCAGCCTTTTCTCCAAGGAGTCCTTGCTCTTTTTATTGGAGGATGATATCAGAACTAAGATGTGAACCCTGGGTGTTATTAATCTTGTTCTTTGTGCTTAAGCTAAAAATAGTTGCACTTTGGGAAAGATGCCTTACCTGGTCTTTCATTCAATAAATACATACTGAATGTCGAGCTCTGTCTCGGGGTCGTGTTTTTAGTTACTTAAGACTTGCTCGGCATAAAGTTTCACTTTTTTACACATAATAATTAGAAACTCACTCATAATTTGATGTTATTTTAGTAAAAGTTTACAATTGGAGATAGGGTCATATAATTATTATTTGTTGTGCTGAAGTCAGTCTATTTTACAAATTCCTTCACTCCATTGCCAGTTTTAAAAACAAATGCTTATTATTGGGAGCAAACATGCAAATGAATATTTATTTGAGTCACTAACTGCTCACCAAGGAATGTTTCAGTGTTCATGTGGGAAATCTCAAACATACACAGAAATACAGAGAATAATATACTGAAATTTCAAGTACCCATCAGCCAACTTCAGCAGCTTGAATTAAGAGCCATTCTCAATTCATCTGAACCTGACATATTTTTTTTGAGGGGAGGAGGTTAGCAAATCATTTTTGAACCTGAAATGGATGTCACTGCTTTTTGTGACTCACACACATAATGAAAGAAGCTTAAATGTATGTTAAGGAGCATTTCACAGTTGGCCTTTTTCAGAGCCAGTGAGTAACTAATTGTCATACCACTTCAGGAAAAAGATTCGTGCCCCAGTGTATTAGAAGCTTGTGGGTCGAGTGACACCAAGAATGCTTGGGACAAATGAGAATTTGGGGAAAAAATGAAGGCTCGCTCATCTAGAAAGAACCCAGACTCACTCTTCTTGAAGATCAGGGCACGTGCTTGTCACAGAAGCCTGCCCCTCACACTGGGGCTGGCAGGCTTTCAGGAGCAAAATATGCCAAGCATTTTCCAGTTCAGCCTGGATTCAGGTTTCTCAGGTTGGTCAAACATACCCGCTGCCAGAATTTCTTGTGGACTCGCTGGAACTTCAGATCTAGCTTAGCCCACAGTGACTGAGTATAGTTCCTAGATGTGCGATTGAGAATTTGAAATTTGTGGGCTGAGATCTGCAGACTGTAGAATGAAATTTGTTGACTGAGTACCTACTGGGGGCCAAGGGTTATGCTGGGGACACAGTGGGGGGCAGGGCACACACAGACCTGACTACATGGGGATTGCCATCCAGGAGTCTAAGGGGATGGTCCCCATGAATCACACAGATCGCTTGTTACAGTTGTGATGTGTTGCAAGGGATAGAAAAGAATGCTAAAAATACAGGGTCCCTGATTTTGTCCAGGGCGTCAGGGAGAATATTTTGAGGAAGTGATGTTAAACTAGAATTTAAAAGATGCATAGGAGTTAGTGAGGCAAAGGGTGTGTGTGTTAAGAGTGGGTGTATGAGAATTGGGAATATTCAAGCCAGATGTATCTCCAATATATTGAGTTAAAATAACCTAACTTAAGCCCAGTTCAATCCTAATATCTAAGGGCATAATACCCACAAAGAGGCTCTACAATGGATAATGCTGAACACGTCCAAGGACCCACTGGAAGGGGGCACCACTGGAGTTAGGGGTTCAGGAGCGGGCAGGCAGGCTGCAGACCATGCTTGTCTGTGGGCTGTGGTGAGAAGCCTGGGTTCTATTCCTAAGGCAGTGGGGAACCGCCGTGGGGTTTCAGGATAGGCCCTTTCCAAGTTGGCCGCCATGTGCAGAGTGCACTGGTAGGGCTGGAACCTGCACCGGGTGGGAGACTGCAGCAGGTGTCCAGCTGAGACGTTTCATCACTTGGTGAGACAGAGAAGTGGGTAGATCTGAGATCGAATTCAGAGTTTTAGTGTAGTGGCTTTCAGACTTTTTTTTTAAAGTGTAATCTACTACTGAGAACACTGTGGTTTGCATCATGGGCTCAGTGCATAACTGTGTGTGTATATATATGCATGTGAAACAAAAGCTTCATAGAACAATGCCTTTACCACAGGCAAGGCACACGGAAATACTTCGTGTTGTGTCTTGTGTATGCATGCATGTGTGTGTGTGTGTGTGAGGTAGGCAGAGGGAGGGTGTTAGAGATTTTATGGGCCATACTGATAAATCTGGATCTTTGGTGTGAAATGGGTTATCTCCAAAGTTTTAAATCAGATTTGTTCTTTGAGAGAAATAACCCTAGGAATAATAGAAACAATTGAAAAAAGAGCTTTGTGACAGGAACACTAAGACATAAATAATTTCTCCAGGTATCCTCCTTCTCCTCCTTTTTTCCTTCTTCATTTTGGTGGGGATTGACAAACTTTTTCTGTAAAGGGCCAGAGAATAAAGATTTTCTGCTTTATAGGCCATTTGATCTCTGTCCACCTCTCAATTCTGCCATTGAAACTGGAAAGGAGCTACAGAAAGACAGTATGTAAAAAATGGGCGTGGCTATGTTATCACTAAAACTTTATTTATAGAAACTTAGATGGTGGGCTGGATTTGCAGGCTGCAGTTTGCTGACCCCTGTCCTGAGGAGTGGAGGGGAATGACCTGTGGGATTTATGGGACAGGAGGATTTGCAGAGATGAAGTCAGTGTGTTGCGGGATGATGCTTGTCCTGACCGGTCCTTGAGTGGGATCAGAGCATCTGGAGTGAGGTGGCCCTTCCTGAGGAAGCCCCACTGGGGCCAGGGTGTATTTTGACAGACAGTGTGCATGTGGGGAGTCTGGGGTGCAGAAGCAGTTGAAGTTGAGGTCCCGTCTCCCATCCTCAGATTCAGCCATAGACAGATGCAAAGTGTAAATTGGATGTTCGGCTCAGTTCCTCGGGACTGTGAGGCCAAAGCTGGACTTGATACCAGGCCAGGGATTAATTAATGCAACCCTTCTGGGCAGAGTTCCCTGTGGTTGGGCCACGCGCAGGGAATGCAGGCTTTGTGCGGGGAGAGACAGCTCTTAGAGGAGATGGCTTGAGATGGCTCTCTGGGCTGCTTTTCCTCTCTCCAGGAATCCCTGGACCTGTGCCAGACACCTAAGTGCACTTGGAGGCAGACAGTAAGCCTAAGCAGATGCTGGAAACCATAGGTGCCATGACACACAGGGGCAGGGAGGATAGAAAGGTAGCGCTCCTGCCCGCCTTGGCAGAGGCCTTTGCCCTGCAGCAGGATGGGGTCGCGGAACCTGGGCCCTCTGTGTCCCTGTTCCCTCTCTCTGCTCTGTTGTGGAAATCCTCCTGAGCCTCTAGGGAGTGAGTCAGTGTTCCTGCCTGTAGAAAGTGACCCCCCCAGTGGAGAATATTTTCCCCTCTTGTGGACTTCCTCAACCCTTTGTATGTTGGAGGGGTGCCTGGATGACCATGACCAGTGCATGTTAGCTAAATGATGTTAGGCAGACACCTTCGTTTTTCTGAGCCTCAGTTTGCTCACCTGTCAGATGGGAATGGTGAGGAGTCACGAACTTCCGGCAGATGAAGTGTTCGTCAGGGGCCGGGCACGTGGGAGCGGTCAGAGCACCGCAGTGATTGCTCTTCCTAGTGCTCTTGTTTCTCTTGTCCGGTGGGGGTTCTCGTGATGTATTGGCCTCCTTGTTTTGGCCCTGCGTGGGGGACACTGAGGAGGCAGCTGCTCACTGTCTGGGAGAGGGTGACATTTTCCTGGGGTCTTAGCGGAAATGTGTTCACTGTGTCCAGAATCCCTTCAGGATGGACATATCTCTCTGTAGCCACTTCCCTCTAATATTGTGACGTGGGTTCTCTTTGACTATTTTAGTCTATTCTCTTATTTAAGATAAGCTACCCCACTGGTAACACTAAAGAAAGCCTTTAAGCAACCACGCATGCTCAGTTTCTGAAGTGGTTGAGTTCTCAGCATTTAATTTTAAACCAGAAACAGTATTACAATTTGGACTCCCAGGCCACCCCACTGAAGTCTTCCCTCGCTCCAGCGGCAGAATTTCTGTACTCATTAGAGCAGCATGTCAGCCTCCTGTCATTTGTGCATTGGTGCAAGTGGAAGCTGCATCCTGATCCCAGTTAGAGATGCCAGGGACATGCCTTCCCCGCAGCAACAACTCTTTCAGAAGCCACTGGTGAAGGCATGGGTAGATAGTCCCCAGCAAAGTGCCCTCACTGTTTAAAGACTGTCTGCAGAGCACCGTGTTACTTGCTTTTATAGACGTCTGCACACTCGTTGCCAGAGGCTTTCTTGTTGGGACCAATGAAAGTGGCAGCAGGGCTCGTGCATGGTGTTAATGTGCGGGGGTGATTTTGCACTCCCCGGTCACTGGGCACTAAGTGGAGATTCTTCATAAATTTGGTAGGAATTAGCATCAGATCTGCAGGGGCAAGCCTAGTCTCTAGTTTTCGGTCTTCTTGCTTCATTGGTTTTCTGACATTTAGAGTTCAGGTAACTGTCAGTGGTTTCCAGGATCCAGCATGGAATCCAGCATGTCCTCTAGGAGAGGAGCAGTCAGGGCAAGTTGAGGGTTGGTGCTCCCTGAAGGAGCCGAGTGGGTTCGTCTCCCTAGTCAATGTGAATATTGTATAGTTTCAGAGCCCCGGAGAAACCTGGATTCCCTCTCTTTACACCCTCATTCACGACCTACCTGTTTCTGCCTAAATGTCGTTTTGCTCTGTAATTGCTTTATAATGCCAAGGAATGGGAGATGGGGACGCTGGTGGGAAATGACCCAGCACAGGGAATATCGACGATGCTCTTGAAACTCCTCCTAAATTAACTGGGCTTAGATGCAGAGATGCCAGGGGAGGGTTAGGGTGGGAAAGAGGTGGCCAAGGCAGACCTCGGTGATCTCTCGGTTTCCTCTTGGGCTGATTCTGTTGTCATCCTCTCTGCACAGACAGGCAGAAGCTGTGAGCAAGGTGCTTCCTGTTCCCCCTGACTGCACAGCGTGAGGCTCGTCTGGGACGGCCTCCTTGCTTCCTGCCGCTGTGTCTGGGCTCCTAGGAGAGATGAGGGTTCAGAACTGGGGTCCCAGGTGACCTTGTTTTCCTCCAGGAGGCCTGGAGTGCACATTCTTGTTTGTCTCAATTTCAAGTTGTTGACTGGTCCCCATGTTGGAAGAGCAGGAACTGCCCGCAGAGCTCAAAACAATGCAGCGATTCTCAAAGTTGAGTGCGTGTCAGTGACTAGTGGTCTTGTTCAGATGAAGTCTCATAGGCTGTAGTCCTAGACGATGATGAAGAAAACTTAAATGATGGTCATGATGATCCTGACCTGTGTTGAATTCCTACTGTGTGCCAAGTACAATCATTTAATGCAGTAACCCATGAGCCGGCCATATTCCCAGTCCCATTTACAGATGGGGAAACTGAGGCTCTTCAGTTAGATGATTTGCTCAAGGCCACAAGGCTCCCACTTCTAGCCTCCGCCCCCAGGAATCTGCATTTTAACAAACACTCCAGAGGGTCCTCAGACTCTGGTTTGAGAAACATTGCCTAGACTTCAAGCTCACAAGAGGCAAAAACCACGTCCGTCTTGTTCAAGGCTCCATCTTCAGGGCCAAGCCTGGGCTGGGGACATAAGTGCTCTCTGTACTTATTGAAGGGATGGACGGGTGTTGTTCTCTTCAAAGGAGTCCCTTGGGGATCCCAGGGGCTCCTGCCCAGTTCCCTGGGAGCATTAAGTCATAAAGCCCAGAACTCATGCCCTAGTTCTGACAACTTTGGTCTTGTTGCCAAGAACAGTTTGCCTGGCTTCCTGGTTCAGTCTCGGGACTGCCTCATTGTTCCCCGGCCCAAGCCCTTGCTGCCTCTGTACCTTCCTGTTTCTCTAGATCCCAGGCCCTCCCTTGCTCTGGTCGGTAGCTTTCTTAGGGACTGGGCTTCTGTCTCCAACCCAGGTCTGGCTGCTGGGACCCTCTTACCTGGGCAGGCTTTCCTGCGGCTGTGTGCCAGCCAGCTTTCTGGATCTTCCGTTCTGTGACCCACCAACCGCTGCTGGAGCCTTGGGGCATATGGTCACACTTTCCAGACTGGACTTCAGCTCCTTCAGTGCATCCTTACCTCAGAGTGGCCAGTCCTACTCCTGAGCCTGGCCACCCTCCCAACCTCCCGTCCTGGGAGCAGTGAGTCAGCTCTGGTCAAGATGGTCAGATGATACTGATCTTAGGTCTTGGAGTGGCTAGGCTCGAGTTCAACCCTTGGCCCTTAAGCAAGCACTTTAACTCTGAAAGCCTCAGTTTCCACGTCTGTAAATCAGTTATGATGGTCTCTCCCAGTGGGTTAATGTGAGGATTAGATGGAGTTGTGTGTGTTAGGGGCTTGGTGTCGTGGCAGCGGTAGGTTATCACTGTTGTACCTGTTATGTGATAGTTGGCCATCTATCTTTAAACAACTGTGAGTTTTCCTTACAGGTTATGATGACAATGAGTACTCTATGTTAACATTTTATTTTAAATGAGGTCCCTAATTTTGTGCAAAGACAAAACCAAAAACCACTTCTCACTCCCCATGTGGCCAGTATAGCAGTAAGAGCTTGGGCTTGGGATTCATTCTTGGCTGGGCTGTGTGACCAACTCATCTGCACCATCTGAGCCTCAGTTGCTACATCTATAAAGTGAGGATAATCACCTGTCCTGGGCTTGTTGGGATGATTTAGTGACAGTGGTTGGGAAAGCACCCACCACAAACTAGACACAGAGGCTCATTGCATTTGCAGAGAGCTGGGCACCTCGTGCATCTCTGTATGAGTGCCCTGCTGCATCACTTGGCCTTTTGAGTGAAAAACTTATTAGAAACAGACCTACTCAGGGCATCCCTCTTTTGCCTCCACAAATCATATGGGAAAAGTACTCCAAGAGCCGTGTCACACTTTGCATGCCAGGGAATTTCTAGTGTATGATAGAGATCCCCCACCTCTGGCAGTATTTACTGGCATGTCCTGTTCTTTACACACTTGAAATTAATCGTTTATTTTAATTACTTATTTCCTGTCTTTCTTGTACGACTTCTGGCTAACCCCCAAGATTGGGGGCCTTGTCTGTCTACTTCACTGTTCCACATCCCCAGCAGGTCTCATGAATACTTGTTGCCTCCCTGGCAGTGGCAGAGACCTGAGAACAAATCTAGCTCAATCTCCAGTTTGCCCCCGGGGCTTTCTCTTCATGGGCCCCACGGAGGTAAAGAAGTCCCTTTAGATCTTGGAGAGCGGACCGAGGGGGGGCTCTTGGTCACCCCAGCTTAGGTTACTTCTGTCTCCACCAGCCTTCCCTTGTGGCAGAGGCTATGTTCAGTGTGTTGTCATTGGGATGTCTTACTCTACTGCCATTAGGAAATCCAATCCCCTTTGGCCCCGTTGCTATCTTTTTGTTAGATAGAGCCCACCAAAAATAGTGAGGTGGAGAGAGAACTGGTGATGCTCAATTTTATCATAGAAGGCACCCAAGGCTGTCCAGGACTCTGGGTAGCATCTGAAGGTAAAGCTGCTGGTTGTAAGGTTGGGTAGTGAGAGTGGCTAGTCTCATCTGATTTGTCTCCATCCATCCACTCATCCATCCATTAATTCATCTATCCGCTCTTCTATCCATCCATCCATTCATCTATCAATCCTTCCATCCATCCATACTTCCATCCATCCACCCATCCATCCCTCCACCCTTCCTTCCATCCATCCATCTATCTACCCTTCCTTTCATCCATCCAATCATCTATTCATCCACTCATCCACCCGTCGGTCTGTCCATCCATTCATTCATTCGTAGGATTTTAATTTGAATATCTACTCTATGTCAGGAGCTGTGCTGAGTATTGGCATATCCTGTGGGCAAAACCAGACACATACCCCACTCTTGTGACCTATGGGTGGGACATATACTAATCAAATAATCCTGCTAAAGGATGATGTGTAGTTACAAAACAGTGAGTGCTCTGAAGGGAAGAGCATTTAATGAAGGAATCTTAGTGTGGGGAGCCACAGAGGAGGCTTCTCTGTGTGGAAGTGATAATTGAGCTGAGCTAAGAATGAGGAGCCAACAGTTACTAAGTGCTTTTCATGTGCTAGGCGCTGTGACTTACCTAATTTTTGCATATCAACTCTTTTATCCTCATAATGACCCCAGGAAGCAGGAATGGTGTGGGATTTTCTGTTTGGAGGCTGCTGTGACAGGCTGGTGGTGCACTAGGGTGGTGCACTAGGGTGGTGCTGCTGGAGGCAAGTACAAGCCGCTCTGATTGTCAAAGTAACTTCTCCTCTTGGATACTGGCTTTGTTGGGGTGTTGATGGTGACTGTGGTCTTCTGAAGCCATGGGTCACTGTTGGTTATGAAGAGGTCATGACTTGGGGTCCCACAAGGATTCCTGCATTCTCAGGCCAGTGCCAAGATGCAGGAGTACCGTGTGTGCTCTCGAGTCCTTCCTTCCTCAGGGTCTGAGCCAGACACAACACTTCTTTCTGTCTCTGCTGCTTGGCCCTTGCAGCCACCGTGGCTCCCGGCTTGGACCAAGGTCTTGGGTGTGTTTGTGCGTCATGCTTCAGCTATGCTCACTCCTCCAGGTGAGTCAGATGTAACCTCTCATTTGCATGAGCTTAACCACCGGCTCTGTGTCTGCTGATGTTTCTATCTCAGGGTTAAGTCTCTGCCCCTGAGTGCCTCTGGAGGGCTCTGGGCATGCGCCGAGGCTCTGGCCACCTCTTTGAAATGGCATATTGACGCTGCTCGGTGGAATCTGCCTGTCCACTAAGGAGCTTTATAAATGCTCACCTTGCATCTCGTCTCAAAAAATGGAGCTTTTAACCAAAGGCAGTGGTAGCCTTTATTTGGGCTCACTTTCCTTTGAGCAGCCTCACCGTGAACCTCGGAGTTAATTGGATTGAATGTGGAATGCAGAGATGGTATTTCTTCTCACGGTTCCCAGGTGGCATCTATGTGCGGTATGCTGGGATTTATGAACCTGAACAGTTAGGGAAGCAGAGAGAGCTGGGGTCAGAGATGGGGTAGCTGACTTTATTGAAGCAGCCAGAACTGTGCAGACTCAAGGAAGTCTCTTCTAACGTGTGAGACTCAGAGCAGATGTATAAATGGTGGGTGACAAACCGGGTGGACATCAGCCTCTTGACTTACTTATTTCATCGATGTTATGTAGTGAGACTCTAAAAAGTATCTGAGGCTACCAGAGGAAAGGGCCACTCCTGCAGTTGAGGGGCTAACAGGATGGAGGCTCAGTATCAGGGCTCGACTAGGCAGTCTGGATTTTGGAATAATGTTTCAGTTCCAGTGTTCCAATTAACAAGGCTGTAAAACAAACCACCCCATAAGTTAATGGTGTAAAACATGCTTTAAATGCTTATGGATTCTGTGGTCAGGAATTGAGACAGGGAGCATAGGATTGGCCTGTCTCTGCTCCACAGTGTCTGGGGTCTCCACTAGGAAGACTTGAACGCTGGAGTGACTTGAGGGCTGGGAGCTAGAATCATCTGGAAGCATCTTTACTTGCGTGTCTGGTGGTTGATGCTAGATGTTGGCTGGGACCTGAGCTGTGTTGTCAGCTGGAACACATACATATGGTCTCTCCATGGGGGCTCTCTTGGGCTTCCTCACAGCATGGCTGCTGGGTTCCAAGAAGGAGCATCCCAAGAAAGCATGGTGGAAATGAATGGCACCTTTATGATCTTGCCACCGAAGTCACACAGGGTCACTTCCACAAACTCTGTTGACAGAGGCAGGGTGGTGGAGCCAGTGTCAAGGTTGTGGTCATCCCCATGTGACTGTTGACTCTCTGACTGAAGCTAATCAGAGGTTCAGAGGGATCTTTTGAGGTCTGGGTTAAGCTTCAATATGGTCCAAATGGAACATCTTGAATCATGACCCATGGCTGCTGCTACAGTGCATCTGAGTGGCCATCTGATGTAATTTTAAGAAGTTGCCAATTTTCTGGATGTTTACACTTAGCAGATGACATTCTTTTTTTTTATTATTCTTTATTAAAAAATTTATTCTGATTGAGTCATCTGAATATCTCTGAATTTTCCCCTGGTGTGGTGCACTCACAGCCCCTGCTAGCTTGTCTTAAAACTCTAGCCATCTCTCCATCCACCCATGTATTCATCCACATTTCTGCTCACACCTGCACCCAACACCCATCCGCGTGGCATTCACTAAGTGTCTACTGTGTACCATGAACTGCCCAGGGCGTTACGAACTGCAGGAGAAGACAGTTCAGTAGGTCACAGGCCACACCCTCAAGGAACACATTGTCTTGAAGAGATAATCTTGTACATTAAGTAGGGCTTCTGAGGGCGGTGGGGGCTCTAGTCTATAGCTAAACCCTTTATTGACAAAGCCACACCCACTGGACCTGAGTGTCCTTGGCTTCCAGTGTCCGTGTGGCCTCTCCGGCTCATCCCTCTGTTGGGTATTGGCAGAAAGTCCACATTTTCTACCAAGGAGGCCAGTGCCCCTCTGGGCTGGACGTCACTGAGATTGTGACACCCAGTGGGTAGCAAATTGACAGAGCCAGCTGTACGTTCTCCATAAATCAAATAAAGGGCAGCAGATGTGTCTGGTAGCAACTGCATTTTCTTTTAGCCACCCATTTCCCGTGCCCCCCAGAGCTGTGCGCTGCTGCTCAGGGCTGCCTTACCATCGGCACCTTTCAGGGAGGTGGGGGCGTCATGATTTTCTGTTCTAAGTGCCCTGCTCAGGCCAACAGAGTCCTCATTCCTCCTCCTTCTGGCCTCCTGCCTTTTCCCACGCGGTGGGGGGAGCTACGGCTGCCCCTGTGCTGTTCTTGGCGCAGGATTGTTTTTACCGCATTCACGTCTGCAAGTATTCAATTTCTTGCTGCTGTGGCAAGGCACTGGGAGACGTGAGGGGCTAGCTGGCATGTAGAGGAGCCAGCAACCTGCATTGTGGTGATGCTGATGAATGAGTCAGAGAGAATTTCAAGGGCAGACAAAGGATACCATGCAGCGAGCACTTACATTAGTGGTTTCTTGCACAGTCTCCAGGTGATCGGGTAGTTATTTTTGAGGAAATTTTTTGGACATGATTTTAATAAACAGACACAAACTTAATTGCATTCAGTTGAATCACAGTGAGCAGTGGTTTGGGTTTTTTCTTCTCTTTTTTCTTTCTTTTTTTTTTTTTAAATTAAATATGAAGGACAATTCTTGGAACTCCCTCTCCCCCTTTACCTCCCAACCTCATCATCCCCTACATATATGACTCGGGTGATCAGGGTGAGTGAAGCAGGTGGGTCTAATCCAGAGTTGGTTGGGCAACTGATAATTCAGGATCCAGCTGGGGTCTCCATCCTATGGTGCCATATTGAATATGGTCAGCCAGGGGATTATGTTCTTCCTGGGGACATAAGACATGGGGTCAAGTTTGGGAGGAGAGGCAATAGGAATGTCTCTTGAAATATGAAGCTTCAGATTTAATGAGTATTTATTAAGCCCCTCTTAGGGCCATGTGTGTTGTTTTTTTTAAATACTGAATCCTTAGAACAACCATTTGAGAGATAGTGTTATCCTTGCAATTCTGAAAAGGGAAGAGAGGCTCAGAGAAGTAAAGCAGTTGGCTGAGGGTCACACAGCAAGTAGCTTGAATGAAATCCCAGAGCTGTTAGGATCCAGAACTTGAGCACTGTCTCCTACGCTGGATCCCAGCTGTTGAGAGGAGGGAGAGCTTTCGGTATGGAAAAGCCAAGTCACAAAATGTTAAAAACAGGACCTTATGCTAAACAGTCAAAGTAGTCCCATCTTTGCCCCCTCCCAGGTGTGTACGCAGCTGTGTCCACCCATTCCCCAACCCCCACGCAGGCTGTCCATGTGTGGTTCCCCAAATGAGAATTTGCACTGATTCAGAGATTCTGACACAAATGGGTCAAGATACGGGCTTTCTGTTTTTCAGGGAACCCACTGGGTGGTTCCTAATGTGCTAAACGTGAAAAAGCCTCACTGCCGTCTGGTTTGTCCTGGAAGTTGTCTTCTTGGCAATAGCCCTGCCTCCATCAAACCCCACCACCTCGTCTTCTCCCATTAACACAGTCAGCATGTAAGCATGGTACAGTTCGCCAGCCTTTCTACAAAACCTTTACTTTGTATTTGTATGTTTTTTCCTGTGTTGTTTGCATGTTGTAAAGGGACTATTGTTTCCATGTTTACAGCAAGCAGCAAGCTGCAGATTAGTTTTAGTGACAGACTGAAGATAACCAGCTGTAGTTCAGGATTCAGATTGGTATGTTACAAAAGAATCTGTATTCACAAAACTAAAATTTCAAATTACTTCCTTCACATCTCAAAATAGTGTGTTGGGTATGTGATAGGCAGTGAAGAACTATTTCTGATTTTTAGCAAAACTGAAAATTAGCCTACTGAAAACCTTCATGGTGACTTAGCTTTTTAAAAATTTAAAACATAATTCTGTGTGCATGTGTGTGTAAACAAATATCATTGTTTTCCCAGCCTTTGTTTTGAGACTGATAATCAGTTTACATACATTCTTTTCCATTTCCACTTAACAAACGATGTATTACAGTCATTTACTATTTGGTTACATAGTCTTTGTAATTATGTTTCATGGCTTTGCACACACATATATACACACACACATCAGTTTCACAGTGAGCATCTTTAAGGCACACATCTTGTTTCCCTTTTCCTGTTAAATTATATCTCTAATCCCTGTTGAGTTATGTTTTATGTTTCCTAGAATGGGATTACTTGGTCAAAAGACATGGACATAACTTGGTGTTTATTGCCAGATGACCGCTGGAAGGGTTGTACCAATTTATAATGCTGCGTATTTACTTTAAAAATTAAATCAACCGTGGAAGAACATTTTTCCACGTTACAGTGAGTTTTGCTAGAATGTGACTTAGGTGTTCCTAAAAGCCAGTTTGCTCTCTATGCAAGAAAAAATCTACTTGGTTTATGGGAAAGTGAGGTTAGAGCACAAAACATAATCTTTGTCAAAAAATCTTTGTCAGTGACACGGAAAAAAAAAAAGGTAGCACATTTTTACACATGTTAAATGATTAAGAAACACACACATATGACAATGGATGTCTGGAGGTTGGCCTGTGGAAATGGGTTTGAGAAGGGTTGCGGCTTAAGAGTGGCTGTGACGTTGGAAGGAGGGTTACCTGACTGGAGGGAAGTCATGGATAGATGTGACTCACAACACACGGTGAAGTGAGATGGCTGGAGATGTGAGGTGTGTGTGTGTGCGTGTGCTTGTGTGTGCACGTTTTGTGTGGGTTTCTGCGTTCACCTCATGTTTCCAGTGGGTGAAGACTGTGCACAAGCAAATGCAAAATTTGCATTATGCTCAAATTGTACCTTCACATCAGCTGCATTGGAACAAATTTGTGTTTTCAAAACAAGTGGTAAGCAGAACTCATCGTGCTTTTTCTATTTGTATTTCCTGTTGTTGGGCGGGTATCTTATGCTTCTGTTCAATTTGCAGACAGGAGCTGTGTTGCCAGGAGAGAATTTTTATCTTTGTATTTAAATTAGGAATGTAGATAGGTAATGCCTCTTTTTGCTTTATAATAAATAAGGATCGCATCCATTTTACTTGATAATAAAGATTCCGTCATTACCAGATTCCTGTCTGCTCTGTCTTCGTGCTTTCGAACTGAGAACATTTTGAACAATAAAATGAGTGTCTAATAATTTCCATTTATAAGTTTAAAAAAACCCCATGCTTTCTATTTATTTGTTCATCTTTAAAAGGAGATCTGACTGCTAGCTGATATTTATTGATTGCCTCTTGGGTACACTGGTGCCCTTTGCATTCTTAAGGGGCAGGTTGAGTTTTCTCCCTAGTGGAAATCCTCTCTGAGCCTCATCCTCAGAATGGGATGGTGCTGGCGTCCTCACAAGGGAGTGATGAGGCTGTATCAAGAGAATGGAGGTGACTTCTCCATTTCCTGTTGGGTGAATGAGCATTTCCTCCTGTCCTTCTATGCCGTTCTGGTTTTTCTGTTGACCTAACATTCTATTCAATCTTCCCATGGAACACGAGGTGGGGGGGTACCATCTTTGCCCTAGCAGTGAGGAGTTTGGTCCTCTGAGCCCTTCTTCTAGAAGAGGAAGCATCTTTCTTGCTTTCTGGATCACTGTAAGGTGATCGAGACTCCATCAGTACCTTGACACCATGGTGGAAGAGAAAACACTCATGTAAGAGACATCAGTGGTCTCTTACTGGAATTTTCTCTTACTGAGTGGCAAATGAAACAATGGTGCCTTGTGTTACAGCCTCCTTGAAGTGCCAACCCTTGACCTGTGCCAGGGTTCAGATAAGCTTCATTCCCCTAACTGTATGGGGCTGTTTCTCTGGAGGGCTAGATGTGGTCATTCTGTTACAAACAGGGATTTGGGGGGGGGGTACAAACATAAAATCTGTTAAAAACTAGGAAAGGATTATGACTTCTGTGTGGGTTTAGACATCAGAATGACACCACTAAAGTGCCTGGAGTTTGCTGAAGCCAACCTGTGGAAGCTCTGTGTTCTGTCCTCTTTGAGGCTGCTTCCCTGCCAGGCATTTAAAATCATAGAACCAGAAGGAAATTTCCAGAAGTTTCCTTAAACGAGGATATAATTTTTAGAGCATGCATGTTTCATTTTAACCTGTTTGTTACAGATCTAGGTTTTCATCTACTTCTGTGCAACGCAGTAGACATGCACGATGCTTTGCTGAGTTTTTGGAGTCCGTGAAGAGGCCTTGCTAGGTCAAAGAGTATGGGCATTTTAAGGATTTTAATACATATTGTAAAATTCCCTTCTGGAAGTTGTGCTGTTGACAGTAGTGCATCAAGAGGGTCCATCTCAGCATCTTCTTGTCAGCATGAGGCATGAGTGATTTTCAAAAAAAAAAAATTTGTTAATTTGATGGATAAAACTCAGAACCTCTTTCTTGTTTTTATGTACTTTTTTGCTCATTCACTGAAATGTTTTTACCTATTTAATAGGCATTTGTATATACCATCTGAGTAGTTTCTTCATGCCCTTGGCTCATTTATGTACTTTTCTTTATGATGTTCCTGAGATTTTCACGTGGTAATTATTTAAGATTTTCTCTGACATGTGTCTTGATTTTTTCTCCATTTTACTGTGCACCATTTGGTTTTGTTTCTGTTTTTATATACAGTTTTCTTTTCTGAGTGAAAAATTATTCTTTTTAAGTGTAAGATATCTTCCAACTAAAAACCAGATGGCTGTCAGCCTCAGTTTCCTCCTAGTTTTCAGTTTTGTAGTGTGGTGGTGGTGATGGTGCGGTGTTTCAGCTTTCTGACTCTTGGAACCACCTGGAATTAGTTTTTTAAAAAAACACCAAATTCTGATTCCTCTATTGAATTCTGATTCCTCTATTGTGAAGTGAGGATCTGTTTCCCATCCCATTCCTATTTAATTGTCCCACTTACTCAAGAATGATTCCTTTTGGCACTGATTTTTGATGCAACTTTTTTTTTTTCTTTTCAGATTCTTTTTCCTAATAGACTAAGAGTTGTTTCTGGGTTCCCTCTCATATTATATTGATTTTTTACCTGCCCTAGTCCTGCACACACAATGACTGTGGCTTTATATTGTGTCTTATTATATAATTGTGGAAGTGCCTCCTCATTATTCTTCTTTTTCATAATCTCTTGACTATTTTTGTTTAATTGTCCCAGAGGTACTTGAGAATCATTTTGTACGGTTCTGAAAATGGGCCCATTGGGATTTTGATTGTAACTGCATTATTTTTATCGATTAGTGTGTTGCAGTCTGACATCTTTAATATATTAAGACTTCCCATCCAGAAACATTGTATGCATAGCTCCATTCATTTGAACCCATTAAAATATCTCAGCAGAATTTTGTGGTTTTTCTTCTTATGGTTTCTCAATATTTCTTGTAAAAGCTAACCTCTGCTATTTAATCTTTTTGGTTGCTTTTTTGGAATGTGTTCAGTTTTCCCATTATATCTTCTAACTGGTCATATAGATTCTATAGGAAATGCACTCACTTAAAAATATTTTTATTGATTTAACAATGGCACAGATACTATATAAATAGCTTGCATCAAAAAAAAAAGTTAAATAGTGCAGAAGATTATTGAATAAAAATGAAAGACCTCCTTAGTGCTTCTTCCCCAGTCCCACTCCCAGCCTGAGAGCCAACGTTGTTAAGAATTAGGCAATGGTTATAGCCAATTAACAGTGAATTATTCTAGCCCTTTATTCATTTGCATATGCATATTTTAACGTAAATGGAATCAAACTGTTATATCAAAGCATATAGCTCTATTTTAATTTCTTTAATCATTCTCCTTTGAAAGATGATGAGCTACAGTCTACCTTGATTTCTTTTCAGTATTAGAAACAGTTGTGCAGGCAGGATGGATACCCAGAAGCCAAATGGCTGGGTCAAGGGTTTGTGCAGTTTTTTGTTCTCAGTGGCTTAATACAACAAAGGTTTATTTCTCACTCCTGCTACACGTGCAGGGTGATTGGTGGGGAGTTTGGCTCCACCCAGCCCCTTAGGGACCCAGGCTTGTGGTGGAGATTTAACTATTGCACCAAAAGCAACTTACAGCTTCCCTAGTTACTAGCATGGAAGAGACAGAGCAGGAAATGAAATGTTTTTGTTCAAAGGGGACACACATTTCTTCTGCTTATGGTCCATTGGCCTGAGCTAGTGTAGTCTGATCCTAAATATACTGTGTGTGTGTGTGTGTGTGTGTGTGTGTGTGTGTGTGTGTTGTGTGTGTGTGTGTGTGTGTCTGTCAGCGGGCATTTAAAATTTTTATCTGTTATCTGTGCATTTAAAAATATTAAGGTATCAAATTACCTTAGGGTATACCAGTTTATACACTGACCAATGGCATATGTGGCTATTAATTTACTCACACCCTTGCCAATATATATTATCAACCCTATTTTTGCCAGTTTTCCTCATTGTTTCATTTTCACTTTTCATGATTAGTGATGAGATTGACGGTGCTTTTTCATATTGTGTCCATTTTTTTTCTTTGAATTTTTTATTCTGGTTCTTTGCCCAATTTTATTGTCTTAATTTTTTTTTTAGTTGATTTCAGAGTTTTAAAAAATGTAGTCTGTACATTAACCCTTTGTTAGAAATGTCAGTATTTTGTCAGTATGTCATTTTTTTTAATTGATGGACCTACACTGACACATCATTGTTGCTCCAAGTCCTTAGCTTACATTAGGGCTCATTTTTGGTGTTGTACATCCTGTGGGTTTGGAGATGTGTAACGCCATGTATCCATCATCATCATGTACACAGTAGTTTCACTGCCCTAAACATCCTCTGTGTGCATCTGTTCCTCCCTCCCTCCCCACCCCTGGCAACGGTGGATCATGGACCTAACTGTCTATCTGTGGATCTCTGTAGATGTCCTGTTATAGGTCATTTGGGTTTTCACTTTTTTGTTGTTATGTCTGGCTAGAGGTTTATCAATTCTTATTGCTCTTTAAATGACCCAGCTTTTGACTTCATTGATATTCTCTATAATATTACTGCTTTTAATTTCATTTATTTCTGTCCCTACCTTTTTTATTATTTTCTTCTTTCTGTTAGCTTTGAGTTTAATTTGCTCTTCTTTCTAGTTTCTTAAGAAGGAATCTTAGATTCTTTATTTTAAACCTTTCTTTTTTTCTTATATAATGCTATGAATTTCCCTCTGAACACTGCCTCCCATACATTTTATCTGCCTCCCATACATTTTGATATGCTGTATTCATTTCATTTTCATTTAGATTAAAATATTTTATAATTTCCCTTGAGACTTCTTTGACTTACGGATTAGTTTAGAAATGGGTGGTTTAATTTCCAAATATTAGGGGTGAGATTTCCAGATACATTTTAAGTTAATTTGTTTAATTTTGTTATGGTCAGAGAACATAATTTGCATGATTTTCATTCTTTTGAACTTTTAAAGATTTGTCTTGCGGTCTAGAGTATGGTAAATGTTCCATGTGCTATTGAAAGGAATATGTATCCTGCGGTGTGAGGTTTCTCATAAATGTGTTAGGTCAAAATGATTCATAGTGTTTTTAAAGAATTTGGTATACATATTGATTTCATCTTTTCTTGTCCTGTTAATTACTGAGAATAGCATTGAAGTCTCTAACTATAATTGTGTATTTGTATAATATTTCTTCCAGTTTTCTGCTTTTGCTTTGCGTATTTGTAACTTTTGTTAAGTGCATAAATATTTTGTATTGTTATATATTCTTGGAGAATTGACTCTTTTACTGTTACGTGATGTTCCTGCTTGTCCTTAGTAACATTCTTTGTTTGGAACTCTACTTTTTCTTTTATTAATAATAACTACTCAAACCTTATTGTTTCACAGTATATTTTCCCATCATTTTACTTTTAATCTGTGTCTTTATATTGAAAGTAGATTGCTTAGAAACAACATATAGTGGAGTCTCACTTTTTTATCTAGTTTGATATTGTTTTTTAATTTGATATTTATGTCCTTTATATTAACATAGTTATTTATATAATTGTATTAAAATCTTCCATCTTGCTGTCCTTCTTTTTGCTTCATCTGTTGTTTCATTTCTCTTCCTTCTTTTGAGTTAAAACTTTCAAAAAAGTTAGTATTTCTCATGATTCTTTTTACTCTCTGCAGGTATTTATATATCTTATTTATTTTTAAAACTAATTGCCATGAGGTTTGCATTGCATATCTTTACTCAGCTTACCTTTATATAAGTTACACTGTTTCACTGTAGTTCAGTGACCTTACAACATATATTCCCATTTCCCTTCTGCCTTTGCCGTGTTGTTGTCATACACATTGTGTGACATATGAACACACAATCCATTGCTGCTCTTTTTCCTTAAGATAGTCATTTAAGTTCAGAGCAATTAAAGGTAAGGGAAAAAAAGAGTTTTGTTTTTATCTTCATTTATCCCACTTCTAGGGCTGTTTATTTCTTTGTGTAGATCCAAGTTTCTGTCTAGCATCATATTCCTCTGTCTGAAGAACTTCCTTAAACATTTTCTGTGGAATGGATCTGCTGGAGATTTAATTCCCTTAGTTTTTATCTGAGAAATTCTTTCTTTTTTATTTTTGAAAGATGTTTTTGCTGGATATCAAGTTCTTGATTGACCATCTTTTCCTTTATCACATTTAAAATGTTTTATTGTGTGCTCTCTTGCCTTGTTTTTGAAAAGGAGTCTGGATGTAATTCTTATTTTTGTTCCTTGGTATGAAATATGTCTATTTTTCTCTGACTGATGGCAAGATTTTCTGTTTTTATTTTGTTTTCTGCAGTTTCAATATGATACAACTTGGTATTACATGGTTTTCTTTTGTGGGAGGAGTATTTATCCTGCCAGTGTTTTCTGAACTCTTGGGTTAGCTGTTTGGTACGATCATTAATTTTTGAGAATTTTTGGCTGTTTATTTTTCAAATTTTTTCCTGCTTATTCTCTTTCTTCTCCCTCTGGGATTCCAGTGACATGTATGTCAGACTATTTCATATTGTTCTACAAATCTTAGATGCTCTATTTTTTCCCCCCAGTTTCTTTCTGTGTGTTTCAGTTTGGGTAATTTCCTTCAAGTGTTCTGCTTTTCTTCCTCAGCTCTGTTGAGTCTGTTAATCCAGTCTATCTGTTCAGATTCTTATATCTTTTATTATATTGTTGATTTCTAGCATTTTTACTTGACTATTTCTTACAGTTTTCTTCTCTCCAGTGAGTTTTTCTGCCTGACCTTGCACTGTTCATCTTCTCCATTAGAGCAGGTGTCCGGGGGCATCTGCCTGAGGTAAGTATCCAATTCAGTCTCTGTCTGAAGGCACCTGAGATTTGGGGCCAGTTGTCTTCCCTCAATATCTGTTCAGTGCCGAGTTCTAGACAAGTCATGAACGTGGGTATGTCTGGGGTTTTGTTGTTCTTGTTCTCATTGTTGTAAAGCAGTGAGCTGCTGTTTTCCAGCTCTGCATGCTCAGCAGAATCTGGAAAGCTAGTCCATAGAGTTTTCTTCTTTGTCATTTTCTTGTTAATTCAGAATTTTATCAGAATGAATTGAGAAATTACAGATTGTGTGATTTTTGTTATGTTTTCTAATGTATTGAGATTTTACTTGCAGTATAATATGTATTTGTTTTTGTGAATAATTGATACATATTTGAAGAGAATGTGTAGTTTCATTTTGGAGCAAGGTTGATAGTGAATTATTCACGTTTATTTTATTCTTAACCGTTTGCTAAGCTTTATCAGTTCTAGTTAGGTGAAAATTTTTTCCATTAATTACTTCACATTTTCTAGACATATAAGATGTATAATCGTATTACCTAATATAGTGATAATTTGACCCGTTTCTTATATTCATATCTCCTTTTCCTGTTTTGTATTTTCATGTGTTGCCTTATCACCCAAAATAGCTCAAAAATGCAGTACTTGTACGTGCTTAATTTTGATCTTGACTCAGTGTTAGTGCTCATTAAATTTTACTCTTAGGATGATGGCAACTTCCAGGTTGATATAGCTTTTGCTTTGTCATATATATATATATTAGTCCCTTTTTGTGGGGAGAGGTGGTCTGGAATGAGTTTAAAATTTGAGTAATTGACTTTTCATCAGCTATTAAGATCATCTCATTTTTTTCTTCTTTTACCAATTAATATGTATTTTACTTTTAGTAGACTTTTAAATTTAACCATTCTGTGACTCTGAGATATTTTATTTTTAAATATATTATTTCCTTCTGTTTTTTAGTTTTGTATAAAATGTTTACACCCTATTAATCAGTGAAATTGTTATATGTATTTTATTGTTACACTGTCTTTTCCAAGATTTTTCACAAAGACAGTGCTAGATTTGTTCAGTGGATTTGAAAGCTTTCCATTTTTCTCTGTGCACTAAAATTCTTTGTACTGTGGTAACTACTTGTTTCTTAAACATCAGAAAGATTCTTGGGTAAACTATTTTAGGTTAGAACTTTTCCTTAGTTCTATTATTCAATAACTACCTGTTTTTTCCTGTAGTTATTATTCTGTTCAGATGTTTAACTTTAATAACTATATCTGTTTCTCTCCTAGTTATTTATCCTTTTATACATTCATCTTCTGAGTCATCTTTGCTAATACGTATATTATTTCATAATAAGCATTTTATCCCATTTTTCAAACTTTTCAACATGGTATTGTATGCATTTACATCTGTTGTGGTCTCATTTCATTTATGATTCATTTTATTTGTACTTTCTGTATTTCACTTCCAGTGGGATTTACCAGAAACTTATCTATTTTGTTGCCTTGCCTCAGAAATCAGTTCTTGTAGTATTCTGTTTTGATTCCCTTCTCATTTCCTTTACTGTATACTTTTTTAGGTATTTTCTTAGTGGTACTGTGGAATATACCATTAACCGCCTAACTGTATAACAATCTAGTGAATTGATAGCAATGTAGCTTCAATATCATACAGAACTCCTTCTATACAGCTCCCTTTCCTTTCCCTCATTTGTGTTGTTATTATAACAGATTACATCTTTATATATTCTGTACTCTCTTAACGTACATTTATAATTACTGCTTTATGCATATAAGAAACAAAAGTAGTTGCAACTCAAAGATGTAATAATGCTGACTTTTATATTTTCCTATGTAGTTATCTTTTCTAGAGCTCTTTATTTCTTCATGTGGCTTCAGGTTACTATCTTGTGTCCTTTCATTTCAGCCTCAAGGACTCTGTTTAGCAGTTGCCTGTAAGGCAAGTCTACTAATGATAATAATACTTCAGTTTTTGTTTATCTGGGAATATCATGATTTCTCCTTCATTTTTACAGGATAGTTTAGCCAGATGTAAAATTCTGGGATGACAGTTTTTTTCCTTTTAGCACTTTAAATATGTGATTCAACTGCCTTCTGGCCTCCATGGTTTCTGATGGGAAATTGACTGTTAATCTTACTGAGGATCCCTTATATATGACAAATCATTTCTCTCTTGCTGCTTAAAAAATTCTCTTTGAGTTAGTCTTTCAGCCATTTGATTGTAATGTAGCTCAGCATTGATCTCTTTGAGCTTATCCTGCTTTAAGTTTGTTGAGCTTCTTGAATGTGTAGACTTACATGTTTTATCATATTTGGAAAATTATGGCCATTAGTTCTTCAAACTTTCTTTCTGCCCTTTTCTCTTTTTTCCTTTTTTTCTGGAACTCCTATTATATTATATATGTTGTTTCTCTTGACGGTGTCCCATAGGTCTCTTAGGCTATGTTTATTTTTCTTTATTTATTTTTCCTTTCTGCTTCTCAGACTGGATAATTTCTTCTTTGTTTGTTTGTTTGTTTGTTTCTTTCTTTCTTTTTTTGAATAAAGTTAGATTTATTTAGAGAGATACATACTGCATAGAGTGTAGGCTGTTTTGAAAGGCAAGAGGAAGGTAAGGAAAGAGGTGTGGGAGTTGGGTGCTCAGATTTAGAGTAAAAGTAGGTACACACTCCATAGACAGAGTGTGGGCTGTCTCCAAAGAGGAGGGAGTGAAAAAGGGCCAGATTGGGTAATTTCAACTGAACTATCTTCAGATTTGTTGATTCTTTCTTCTGTCTGTTCACGTCTTCTATTGAAACTCTAGTGAAATTTTCATTTAAGTTATTGTTCTTTTCCTCTCCCAGATTTCTTTGATTCCTTTTTATAATTTTTATGTGTTTATTGATGTTTTCTATTTGTGGAGACATTGCTACCCTGGCTTACTTTAACTCTTTGTCCATGGTTTTCTCTAGCACTTTGAGCATACTTAAGATAGTTGACTTAAAGCTTTTGTCTAGTAAGTTCAGTGTGTTTCCTTCCTTAGGGAAAATTTCTGTTAATTTCTTCTGTGAATGGGCCATATTTCTAATTTCTTTGAACATTTCATAATTTTTTGTTGAAGTCTAGACAGTCTGAATATTATAATGTTGTAACTCTGGAAATTAGACTTTCCCCCCTTGCCAGGGTTTGTTTTTGTTGCTTGTTGTGGACTGTTGCTGTTTGTTTAGAGACTTTTCTAAACTATTTTTGTAAAGTCTGTATTCTTTGTCATGTGTTATCTGTGAAATCTCTGTTCCTTTAGCTTGTGTTGACCTAGTTGTAATAGATTTCCTTGCACATCAGGAGAAATAAATAAAAAATAAAGAATGGAAATAAAGGAAGGAAAAGAGGGAGGGAGGAAATAAGCTTCTCTCCAGCTTTCCAGGTTGGCTCTGTATTGGGACATTAGTTCAGTGCTTAGGCAGGACATTTACAACTCTACCTTAGTTTTCACTTCCTGCATGCGCTAAGCCTAGAGATTAGCCAGAAGTGAATGCTTTAGGTGAAAATGTTCTTGATTCTTTTCTGAACATGCATCCTGCCTTAGGCATCTACATTTCCTGGTACACACAGACTTTTTTGAATGCCCTAATTTCCCAAGGAAACTCTCCATCTTTTCTTTCCAGGCTTTTGGAGCATCTGTTGTTTTTCTCAGCTGTACTCTTTTGCCCTAGTTGGCAGCACATTGTTCATTTGCTTACATTGTTTTGCAAGAATGACTCTGCATAGCCATTTTTCCAACCTGGGTAAGCTGTGAGCAAAACAAAAAGAAGCGCTTGTGTCTGTTCTTCCGATAACCCCGAAACAAGTTAGAACAAACACAATTCTTTGAGAATGAGGTTTGCCCTGCTCCCCCCAGAACCAAGGACTATATGGTTCCATCTTGGAATGTGGGCTGCTTTATTCAGCACTGCTGCTGAGCTGGGGAGTGGGAGGTGCAAGGGTAAGTAAAACTGACATAGAGCTTTCCTACTATTTTTGAGTTGCGTTTTTCTTGATTCAGCTTTCAGTTTGGTCACTATGAACTTTTTTCCCCCAGAATTCTAAAAATGTTGATTCTGATGTTCTTGCTTGATTTTTCAGTGTTTCTGTGGAGAAACGACCCCTTGGAGCTGTCTAGTCTGCCATTTTTGCTCTTTATTTCAAGAATCAGTTTTTGAATGTCAGCAGGTTCAGCTTTTTTATATTTTCTAGTTTATTAATTCCTACTTTGGTATTTATTCTCTCCTCTTTCTTCCCAAGAGTGTTTTACTGATTACTCAGGATGGATGTTTAACTCCTTCCTTCCTTCTTTCCTTCTGCATCCCAACTGTTTGATGTATGTGTGTACTCATTTTCTCTTTTTGTTTTTTTTTAATTGTTATTGTAATTTTTTCTTCATTCTTTATTTGATGGTTACTTGGGTCACTTTTTCATTTATAAGTGGCTGGGATTTTTTTTTTTTAATTATATTATCTTGTCCTATAGCATTGTATGTATTTAGAGATCCCAGCCTGTACAATATCTTCTTCTTTGGCATTCATTAGAGTTTTTTTCCTCTGATATTTTAGTATTTAATCAGTTTTTAAAAGTGTTCCATGTATGATTTTCTTTACATTTTGTAGAGTTTATTTTTTTTCTTACAAATTATGCAGTTAAAAGTTTGTGTCTATACAAACATATGCAATATTTACTTGATCAACCATCATATTTATCAACCAGTAATATGTCTTTATATCCATATTATTCATCTGCTTGAGCTGTCTTGGTCTGAAAGTATTGAGTTTAAGTCTTCAGTTCAAATTGTTTCTACCAATTTTCTGTTGAATTTTTGTAAGTTTTTTTTTTTGACGCAGAAAAGTTCATACTACTGTGTATTTAGTATTTTTTAATTAAAAAATCCTCCTTTCTTATTTAACACGTTTTGCTCCTCAGTTTTACTTTGATATTCTTTATAAAGTTTGATCCTGCCTGATATATTTTTGTTATTTCTTTGAACTTTTATCACTGAGTAAATATACAGTGAGTACTTAGAATTGTCAGGTTTTATGATTGTTGTTAGTATTACTCAGATGCTTTTTTTTTTTAGTTTTAGTATAACCTGCCATTGTACTTTAAAAAAACCTTGAAATAATTATGGATTTTCAGAAGAGTTTCCATATACCCCTTAACCAGTTTTTATGATAATTTACATCTTACACCATGTGCATTTATAAAATGTGAAACTGTAAACTAACCTACAGACTTTGTTAGGATTTACCAGTGTTTCCATAAACATCCTTTTCTCTTTTAGGATCCAGTCCACGTTACCACATTGCATGTAGTTATTACCTTTTCCTCAGTCACCTCCAGTCTAAGGCAACATCTTAGTCTTCTTGTCTTTCGTGACCTTGACACTTTTCCAGAGCACTGGAAGTGTTTTGTAGACTGTGCCCCAATTTGAGTTTGATATTTAATCATTAGCTTATATGTTTGGGAGATTATACCACAGAGGGGAAGTGCCCTTCTCAGTGGCTCATATCAGAATGTATGTGACATCAGCACAATTTATCACAGATGATGTAACCTCGATCACAGGTGTTGGCTAGTTTTCTCCACTGT
This sequence comes from Camelus ferus, assembly GCF_009834535.1. Taxonomy (NCBI): domain Eukaryota; kingdom Metazoa; phylum Chordata; class Mammalia; order Artiodactyla; family Camelidae; genus Camelus; species Camelus ferus. Next base: position 53,900,426 of record NC_045704.1, on the reverse strand, counting down.
ACAGTTGCTCTTTTTTTGCTTTGCATACTCTATTTGTTAGAAAGGGGTCATTCTAAGTCCAGTCACTGAAGGGGAGAGGAATTAGGCTCCACCTCCTAGGAGGGGTATCAGTTGGTGGGCATCTGTTAAAACTGCTGTCGCAGTTAGTAGATGTGTTGGGGGAGATATTTTGAGAGTATGCAAATATCCTATTTCCCTTTAAAGTTCTACCCATTAATTTTAGCATCCATCCGTGGGTCTTGTCTGTAGAAGTTATTCCTGTGGTGCTCTAATGGTGACTTCTCTATTTCCCTTATTCTTTTTTAGGTTTACTATTTGGAATTCTTCTATAAGGAATTTTTGTGCCTTCTCCCCCATTTGTTTATGTAGTCCAGAGTCAGCAAACTTTCCATAATGGATCAGAAAGCAAATATTTTCGTCTTTGTGGGCCACGTAGTCTCTGTTACATGACTAGCTCTACTCTTGTATCCTGCAGCATCATAGATAACACATAAATGAATGAGTGGGGGTATGTTCCAGTGAATCTTCATTTTTAAAATGGGCCAACTTCTGATAATTCATTTATTTGCAATCAGGTGAACTCACGGATATGTATTTTATTCTTTAGATTGTAAGTATAGTACTATCACTATTTATTTATTACTTTTTATAACTGTTTCTAAAGTGAAGTATAGTTAACATACAATGTTGTGTTAGTTTCAGGTGTACAGCAAAGTGATTCAGTTTTATATATATATTCTCTTTCAGATCCTTTCCATTATAGGTTATTACAAGATATTGAATATAGTTCCCTGTGCTATTCAGTAGATCTTTGCTGTTTATTTGTTTATATATAGGAGTACGTATATGTTAATCCCAAACTCCTAATTTATCCCTCCCCACACCCCCTGCTTTCCCCTTTGGTAACCATAAGTTTGTTTTCTATGTCTGTGAGTCTCTGTTTTGTAAATGAGTTCATTTGTATCATTTTTTTTTTAGATTCCACATATAAGTAATATTATATGGAATTTATCTTCCTCTGTCTGACTTACTTCACTTGATATCATTATTTCTAGGTCTACCCATGTTGCTGGAAATGTCATATTTAGTTATTTTTTATGGCTGAGTAATATTCCATTGTATATATTTACATATATGTTGCGTGTGTGTGTGTGTGTGTATACACAATATATATACCACATCTTCCTTATCTATTCATATGTCGATGGACATTTAGGTACTTCCATGTTTTGGCTATTGTAAATAGTGCTGCTATGAAACATTAGGGTACATGTATCTTTCCAAATTGGAATTTTCTCTGGATATATGCCCAGGACTGGGATTGCTGGGTCAGATGTTGCATTAAATCTGTTTTTAGTTTTTGAAGGAATCTCCATAGTAGCTGCACCAATTTACACTCCCACCAACAGTGTAGGAGGGTTCCTTTTTCTCCACACTCACTATTTATTTTCTTATTCAAATTGTTCCAGCTTTGGCCACTGGGAGATCTTTGGTTGGCTCCTTTTGCATTCCCCCATCATTTGAGGTTTATTGATCTGCTGACTGAGTGATTGAACCCTTTCTTATTTTCTGGCATTACAAGATCCTCCAGGCTTATTTTTAAAATGGGTTAATTTATATTTTGCTCCTTAACAAACGAAATGTCCTCCTCTTTCCTTCTTACCTGAAGGTCTACCTGACTGGTTTTAGAATTCTTAAGTTCACAGTATTTATTTTTTCAACTTGTGTACCATTTTGGATGGGGAGAGGTTGGGATTTAAGGTTGGGGAGTTTAATTTTTTTTAATTAAGAAGTTTTGTTAGAATAAAAATAGAGTTGGTTTGTTCTCAACCTCTGCTTCCCCCATCACTGAGATCTTTTTTTGGCCTGCAGACTCACAGAGAGATCTCTTCTGGTATGCCTTGTTAGTGTTCTCATCTCATTTCTATTTTCTCCCCTTGCCAGACTTACATTGGTTGAGTCTCTGTTAAACTCTCCTGGATATCTGCTCTCATTTTCCTTAATGTTTTCTTTAAAAACCTCTGTGTCCTTTTCTTCTGTGTTCTTGGAGAGCCTTTCATGTATGTTGTCTACATCACTGACTTGATTTTCTGCATGTTGGCTCTGTCCTTTCCTGGTTCCAGTGGGAATTTTCTTTCTTTGCCTGTGTTTCTTTCTTTGGTTTCCTTATACCTCCTTTTTTATGTAAATGAGTCTTCTTTCAATTCAGTTCCCTTCTCCACTTATTGATTTCATTTCACTGTTTATCTTTTTTCCTCCTTTCTTTTAGAAACAGAGGTCATATTTTCTGTAGTCTTTGAAAACATGACACAAATTTTTCTTAGTGTGATTTTGCTGAGAATTTTTAGTTATGATCATGTTCTGATATGTTTTAGAAGTTTTTATAAATACATCCTGTGATGATGTTGCTGTTACCAGCTGTTGTCTGTGTGTTCTTGATCAAAGAGAGGTCTCTCTGGCTTAGTGTTTCCTGGTAGAGTGGATATGGGAATTTTGAGGCCTCGTCACTTGGATGCTGCAGATTCTCCCCTAGAAGCTAGCTTGACCTTCCTGGCTCTGAGCTGAACTTCTTGGTCTGTTGGCTGTTTCCTTAATGTAGTTTTGATTGGACTGAGTGGGAAATGCCACCTGTTCCTACTGCCTTCTTCTCTGACCAGACGATCTGAAGCCCCTATAGCCTTCTGGATCTGAAACCGTCCATACCTTGTTGTTCCCAGAGCTTGTTCCTTCTTTATTCTTCCCGAGAACTTTGTGACCCAAGTCGTAATGATGGGAGCCTATCCCAGGATGTTGAAAGGATGCAGAAAGAGAGGTCCTCGTCGGGGTGGGTTCTAAGGCCCAGAATCAGAGGAATGTCCCGGGCTGGCTGCTCTGGTGCATGTGTGGGCAGATAGCAGGCGTGGACACCATCTTCCTTTATTCCTTTTTGGCCTTGTTCTTTGCAGTCAGACATTAAGACATGTACTGGTGACCCACAGTTTCTCAATCCAGCGCCATCTGGTGTGAGGGGCGTCCCTTCGAGAATTTGATCGGTAGTCCTAGGTTCCCGAGCTGTTGTTGTTTTATACCTGTTTGGTTTGGTGGGAAGCTGGGATGGGGAATATGACTGCTGATTAGTCTGTGTCCCTTTAAACCAGTGGAGAGTTGGAGCAGGACGGGAGGGAGGCCCACGTGGCATGCTCAGGGATCCCAGGAGAGTCAAGCTCAGGAGGCTGCTTTTAAACCATGTGAAGGTGCCGTAGTTTTCTGTGACCTGGCAGGAGTTGGGGGAGCATCTGAAGCTGCAGGTACACCATCAGCCTCAGTCAGGTTGGGCTCGCTGTGCAGGAGTGGGAGTGGATATGGTGTCCCCATTGAAAGCTTGGGGTCTGGAGCCAGGATGCATTGGACCAAGTCTTTGGTCTCTTGTCAGATGTGGGGTCTTGGCCAAGGTCCTTAACCTCTAGGTGCCTCCTTTATGTCTTCTATAAAAAAGAGAATGAAATTACTCACCTCGTTGGGGTATTTTGGAGATTAAGTGAGTTAATACATATATAATGTTAACATATAGGGATCACGAGCAACAGTGGCTGGCACTTAGAAAATGCTGGATGAATGGTCAGCCTGCCAAGGGAAGCTGAGAAAGCCGTCCTTCGGACTGAAGAGGCCTCTCACTGGTCCATTCAGTCTCTGAAGGCCCCATTCAGTCTTAACTTAAATTGTTCCTTCTAGGAGGGACCTCCCTGTCCATCCGATTTGCAGGAGCCATTCTTCCTCACAGCACCTTTCTCTTCACCATCAGAGCCCTTTCCGTGATTCTTACTTTGTGCTCACTCATTGAAGTGCTGTGTGCCCATGAACCTGGATGGCGGTCTCTGGGTTCACCATGGTCTGCGGTGTCTCGCATGTCGACATGCATTGGAGTGTTGGTTGAATGACTTCATGAAACCGTTTCTTTCTTCAGTGCTTGTTTCCAGTGCTTGGCTCACCCACACGGTTGGCACCTTGCTTGCTGGGTCCTGGTGGCTTCCCGCTGGTGAGGTATAGCCAAGTGGCTAAGAACATGGTGGGGAGTCAGATAACTAGGGTTCCAATCTCGGCTAACCACCTACCGGACTGTGGGATGGAGGGGAAGTTACCTACCTTCTCTGAGCCTCAACTTCCTCACCTGTCCGTAGTGAGAATAATGCCCAGCAGAAAGCTTGGGTATAAAGGTGAAAGCTAACACTTTATAAGTTCTTAACACAGTTCCTGGAGCTTAGCATGTGCCACTAAAGGTGATTGTCATCATCCTTATTCCTAATGAGGTGGCCATCATTTGTCATCGTGGCACTGGCAATAATTACCTCAGAATGTCCCTGCCCACCAGCGGTAGACCAGCATTGGTATTAGCCGGGATCACAGAGAGAAGATGTTAATGATTTGGTTGAACTCTAAGGAATTGTTCAGGGCCTCAGATTGCTTGTCTTTTAAAAGAGAAGCTAGCAGTGCATGAGTTTTTAGTATCATTTGTGTGTTCATTAGTAACTGTGGGAGAAGGGAACTAATGAATGTGTTGATTTGGAGGGGCTGAGCTTTAGGTAGTGCCCGAGGCCTGTGCCTGGTGGGGCATCAGAAGCAGAGCTGCCAGCACCCGGGGGCCTAGCTCTCTGTTTTCAGCGCCTGTGACGAGTTAGGGGATAGTGGAGGAGGTTGGAGGAGCTTAAGGGAAAGAAAGGATTTCTAGACAGAGTGTTGCAGTCGCACGCAAGATCAGGTTCTAAATAACGTGGGCTTTTGTTATCAACAAAACAGATTAGAGCTCTGGTTCTGTTTGAGACTCTCCCGAGGAGAAGAGGAAAAGAGGGTCAGAAAACCCATCCAGGGATGCAGAGAAGGAGATTAGGCCCTAGGAGGTGGCGCATTCAGAGTCTTATGGGAGGTTCTGTTCTCCTGGAGCTCCTTGTGGGCATTGTGGTCTTTCAGAAAAGGCGGTTGTTTTTCTGAACCTGAAAAAAAAAATTGTTTTCTTTAAAATGTTTTAACTGTGGAAGAAATAATGTTTATAAAAGCACTTTTGTCAACTGGCATTTCACGCATCTCAGAGCCATTTCACTCATCTTGTGGTGCTTTGTGGTGGTCAGGACACTTTACTTTCCCCCTGACACTTCAGTCCTTTCACCTCTCCCAACAGCCTTGCTGGAAGCTGCTATTATTACTGTTACTAGTTCTGCTTTACACCTGGGGACGCTGAGGCCCAGAGAGGTTGGGCGGCTTGCCCAGGGTCGTGTGGATGGAAAGTGGCGAGCTGATAGTTTCTGCCCTCGCCCTGGAAATCAGGCTACTAGGGATGGTCCTGTGAATACTGTTCATTGTTGTATTGCGTTAATTTAAGAAGGAGTGTTTAAGTAGATGGACTCTCCCTTCTTCCCAGGGAGGGGTTAAATATCCTAAAGTGGGGGGTCATATTCTGCAAGGGGTGGAAGCATTGTTTTTAAGTACCACGCAGGTTTGTATTCATTCACAGGAGGATATACAGGATTAAGTGGCCTTCCCTATAGAGTGCTAAACTCCTTTTTTTGGATATTCTCCACAACCACCCTATGAAGTAGGTGCTGTGTTCCCCTCTTGCTAGATGAGTCACCTGAGGCCTAAAGAGCTTTAGTAACTTGTTCAAGAACAAAGGACTCCATTGCAGGAGATTTAAACCAGTCTCTCTCCATAGCCTGTTCTTAAATACTATACTAAGGTCATTTTGATGTGTGTGCACCGTCCATCCATCCACCCATCTGTTCCTGAACTCACCTCTCTACTGGCCCTTTCATCCATCCCCCTACCCCCATCCATCCAGTCCTCTGCCTGTTTATAGATCTTTCCATTCACCGACCCATCCCACTCTTATCATCTGTTCATCCATCCAGCTACCCACCCACTTGCCTATCCCACTATTCACACATCTGTTCATCCATCTACCAACCATCCATTTTTCCATTCATCCATCCATCCTTCCACCCACCTACCCGCCCACCTACGTATCCATTGTGTTGGTTGGTTGTCTAATATGGTTTTCTGCTTGATCCTGGGGAAGTAGTTTCTCCATTCTGGGAGCCAAGCACATGCTTTTTGAAGCTAGAGACCTCCATGCCAACACAAATCCCTTAGCTCATATCCCTTAGACATATCTGGGCTTCCTCCTGACACTCGTAGGTTGGCCTTTTCTGGAATCTTGCTATTTCTGGCAGTGTCATGTTGCTTGTTCACTTTTCTTCTTCTCTAAACCTGCAGAGGGTTTCCCCCTTCAAAGTCCTGCATATGTGCAAAGAGCTTCAGGCTCCTCCAGAAGCACTCTTGACTTTCTGCAGCATTAATCACAAATGGATACCCAACCAGCCCCATTCCTTGATTCAAAGATTGGAAGTTGGATTAGTTTGGCATGATTTTACTTTTTCAAGCTATTATAGAGTTTGTGTGATACATCTAAAAATTATGTAATAAATCTAAAACAGATATTCCCAGAGCATTTTATAAGGAAAGAAATTTTAATAGAAATAGGCCAATTTGATTTGAGATAAATCAATTAAGGAAACAATTTAAACTGTCTGTGAAGAAGCCGTATTATAAAGAGGCAGCATGGCCTAGCTGCTTAGGTATTTATTAAGTGCAAAGCAATGGAAGTCATTTAATTATTTTGCATAGCCTCTGTTGTACATAGAACATTGGGAGGCAATCTCACTTTTCAGAGTTTTTCACTTTTTATTACAGAAAAATTTAAGCATGTAAAAATTCCAACATACAAACATAAACAGTCATATAACGAACTGCCATGTACACGTTACCCATCTTTAACAATTATCGACTATAACTGTAACCACTTCTCCCCTCTCGTATTGTTTTTCTTTTCATGAGTTTCGAGGGCATATTCCTCACTTATTACTTAATTTCATTGGGTCAAAATTCCATCCTAGAAAAATATGTAATGTTGACATTGAAATATAATAAACTGTTGACTACAGTTGTTTACTTTTTCATTGAAATTTAGCTTTTTTTTTTTTTTTTTTTTTTGGTAGAGCATTGGGAATTTTCCGTCTTTTTTTTTTTTTTTTTTTTTTTTTGGTTAAAAAATTTCAAATCTGTAGCAAAGTCGAAAGAATAATAAATGAACTCTCACATACCTTTCACCCTGATTCACCAGTGATTAGACTTGGGGCTGGCATTTTCCATGATAGTGCTTGAAGACAGGGGAGATGTCCTTACTGTTGAAGGTACATAGACAGTAGCACGTGGCTTTGAATCCAGATATGAGTTCAGAGCTCACTTCCATCATCTCTTTGCCCTGCATTGTAGGCAGGTTGCCTCATACTTAATCCCTCATCTGTCACACAGAAGTGGTGATAATGTCCCCCTTGTAGGGTTGTGCAGGGTCCATAGTAGGCCCTCAACAGATGTTACCCATCACATTGTCTCACAGCTGCACTAGCTGTGTTGCAGCTGGGGATGCTGAATGGGGGAAATTGGGCTCTGTCGATTCAGGTCATTTTTGGTTAATACGGCAGATTTTGTAGTTCAGAGAGTTGGTACATCCTAGTAATTAAGACAGTAAATCTGGGCTGAGAGTGGTCAAATCCCAGCTCTGTCCTTGCCAGCTTGGAACTCAGTTGTGTGACTTAATTTCTCTGAGCCCCATCTCCCTCACTGTAAAGTGGAGGGTAGAAAGAGTAGCTACCACATCAGGTTGAAAATGAAATAAGAGGAGAAAATGAAATGGGAGCGTCCATGCCCAGCATTTAGTACCGTGTCCGCCTCACACGTGCACAGGGGATGTTCCTCATCGTTGGTGTTGCTGTAAGGACACATTAGCACAGCGCCTGCCGTATAGATGCTCAGTGTTGCTTAGTATGAGTAAGGGTGAAAGCCCCACACCAAATGGGTCTTTGAAGCTCAATGAAAAGACTACGGGTCTTTGGTGAACGCTTGCAGTGTGATGTGACGTAAGAGTCAGCTTGGATAGGCATGTAGATGCAACCCCTGGGCACGCGTCCGGTGGTCATGGGAACCACCACGCACCTTTGGTTCCATTCAAGGATGTCCTCAGACAGACCAGCCTTCTTGAAGGCTCCTGGAAGTGTCAGGAACAGCTCGGCCCAGGGTCAGGGCAGATGCTTCTATCCTGAGGGCCTTGTGTTGCTCTAGCTGCCTGGGACTGATTTTTCCCCTCTCTCTTTCTTTCTCTCTCTCTTCTCTGATGCTCCTCTCATGTCCCAGGTGGAAAGGATCGTGGACAAGAGGAAGAACAAGAAAGGAAAATGGGAGTATCTGATCCGGTGGAAAGGCTACGGGAGCACGGAGGACACGTGGGAGCCGGAGCACCACCTCTTGCACTGTGAGGAATTCATCGACGAATTCAACGGGCTGCACCTGTCCAAGGACAAGCGGCTCAAGTCAGGGAAGCAGGCCAGTGCCTCCAAGCTCCTGCGTGACGGCCGAGGCTCGTCGGTCGAGAAACTCTCCCACAGACCCTCCGAATCGGGAAAGAGCAAAGGGACTTCCCATAAACGGAAGCGAATCAACCCATCCCTTTCCAAGCCGAAGAAAGGCTATTCAGCCAAGCTCCCTGCGGGAGGCGACAGGGCCACCAAGACGGTGTCTTACAGGACTACCCCCAGTGGTCTGCAGATAATGCCCCTGAAGAAGGCTCAGAATGGGATGGAAAATGGGGACGCTGGCTCGGAGAAGGAAGAGAGGCACTTTGGAAACGGGTCCCACCAGGCTGGCTTGGATCTGAATGAGGTCGGAGAGCAGGACCTGGGGGACTGCGATGTGACCCATGCGGCTCTGGCGGAGAACGGGCTCGGTACGTGGCTGGTCTTCCTCTCGCGTGGCAGTGGGGCTTTGTGGGCAGCCTAGGGAAAGACCTAAGACCCCCTCCCCCATCCCTGACTCTTGGCCAGGTGGTAATTCTCCCTTGGTCTCTCTCACTAGGGCCATGCGAGCCCATGCTGGTCACAGACATGTGTGCATGTGGGGGGCCCAGCCACTGATGCTTTAGCCAAGGCCTGCCACGGATCAGAAATCTCTGCACTCAAACACACCCAAGGCCATGGTAACCACTCTGCAGCCCCTGCCCTGAGGGCAGCTCAGGTCCTCACTCCCCCAGAACCAAAGACTCCTGTCCCTGGGGGACCAGTGCCATTCCAGGCAGCACACACCTCCCAGAGCCTTTGCTTTCTGTCTCAGTGTGCCCCCAGCACTGTCACCCACATCTCCTCCATCTCAGACCCACTTTGGACTTGAAATTCTCCAAACTGGTCCTTAAGCTGGAGGCTCCTGGCCCTCATCTCTGGCTGGCATGCATGACCTGGCCCCATGTCTATACGAGGTCCTACATGTTGCCCGGACCCCATCCTAGGCTCATTCTTTTGGTTTGCACCTTCTTGGTACAAACTGGAACCAAACAGTTAAGTTTATGGAGTTCCTCCCTCTTACCAAGTCCCCACAGGAAAACTTAAGGAAAGAGGAGGCAAGACCCAGGTATTTAAAGCTCCTAAATCTGACATTTCCTCAGTAGTCAAAAGTGCTTCTTGACTGAGTCCTTAGTTGCCCAAGTCTTCCAGGTTATGGGTCTGTACCTGTTACCTGCCCTCCCTCGTTTCTCAGCTACCTGTGTGTCTCTGGGGTGTATTTTTCTCTTTAGCTGCCAAAGCCCTGAGCCTTGGGATGTCAGGAAATTCTGTGCAAGTGTGGACAACCTGTGCCCTACAAAGTAGGGGCATCTGATGTCTTGGAAGGAACCAGAGTGTGTATGGGGTTAGGGGTGCCGGGACACAGGTGGGACGGGCTGGAAGAGTTCCCAGAGGGATGGGGTGATGGATGCAAATGCACGTTAGAGGGATATTTATTTCAGTTCCGAGTACTCAGGGCATGCCTGGCTGGGGAGAGCCTGCCGTCTTTAGGGATCCTTGCTGGGTAATCCGAGGAATCCGCTTTGGGGTTGCTCTTTCTCCAGAGAGAGGAATTTCACCCAAACAGGATTTATTTAGCAGTCTCTGCCCCACATTGGCTCACGTTTCCATCTGGGGATCCCTGATGCTGACATGACTCTGCCTGCTAACATATGTAAAAGCTGTTTGTTTTAAAAACCCATCTCTCGGGGAGGAGTGGGCTTGTGCAAATGAGGCCTGGCACAAACATCGGTGTCTGACGTTCCTGTGACAGCTGCCGGCGGTGGAGGGATTCCCTGTCTCAGGAAGGGGAGCTTTTGAGGCTCCTTGGGTGCAGACTCAAGAAATCTGGGCATGATTGCCGGCACCCTGGCTGGTATCAGCCCCCTGCCCTGTGCAGGATGTGAGGTAGGATGGTGTGCTGATTGTAGCTGCCAGACTGTACGGCGGAGAGAGAAGCAGATTTGGAGAAAGGTTGAGATGAGGTGCACTTCTCTTCCATGCACCTTTCTGGAGGGGGCAGGGCTGCTAGCCGTGTGCTCTCCATCCTTGGGCCTCATCAACATCCCTGGTCTGTGATCTGGTACCCCCACGACTGCAGGAAGCAGGCGAAGATGAGCCTGAGGGCCTCAGTGGTGGCCCTGTTCACTTCCAGTGCTTTGCTAGACCTTTCTCATCTCTGATCTCTTGCTGGCTTCATTTTTCCCCAATTAAAAAAAATTTTTTTTTAATTGAGTTATAGTCAGTTTTAAGGTTATTCTTTCGTTTGTTTGTTTCAATGGAGGAACTGGGGATTGAACCCAGGGCCTCGTGCATGCTAAGCATGTGTTCTACCACTGAGCTACACCCTCCCCCTTCCCAACATTGAATGTTCTCTACTCCACTTGGGTCCGTGCCTGGACAGAGAGGAAGAAGCCACCTGCCTCTATTTTGTTGGGTGTTGGGTGTTCCCAAAGGGCCTTTTTGCCTAATCACATCCTTGAGGTTCTCCTGAGGCTAAGGCAGTGCTTCTCACGTTCACCTGTGTATGATTACCTGGCACTTTGTTAAAATGCAGATCTCCTAGAGTCTGAGTCACCAAGTCTGGGGTGGAGCCCAGAAGATGGGATTTTAACAGGCACCTCAGGTGGCTCTTATGCATTTTGAGACATGCTCTGTGGCAAAATGGGGTGGCAGTTATGTTTCATATCAGGTGTCAATTGAAATCAATTCAATACTTTTTTTTTGCGGCGGGGGGGAGTTCTTCCTAAGAGTTCATCACGATGCTAGGTGCTTAAAGTATTAAAAAGGTAGATAAGGACTGCTTCCTCTGAAACTGACAGTCTTCTGTCCAGTAGGTTGAGAGTGGATGTCTCTAGGTTATTGTTGAGAAGACGCCTGAGGCTGACTCACTGGAAGGAGTAACACGTATGTTACATAGATGGTACGTCTCCCCATACCTGCACTGACATCTTTTGTGGTCACTGGGGTGATAAATACCCCAACCACTGTCAGCCTTTAACACTCTAGTTAGAAATAGTGTTATATCAAGGTCTTGAGGCAACTGGGGAGAGGAAAAGACTAAGAATCCTTGCCAGAGAGATAGAGACTGAGAGGGAGACAGAGAGACCGATTTCTGGTTCTTGGAGAAGACCCAAGACAGAGGAGGTTTTGCGGTTCCAGAACTTTCTGGCAAGGGCTCAGCGGTGTAGTCAGGCAAAACAGGACTCCACTTATGTTTTCAGCCAGAGGGAAGCCTTGATGAAGTCAGTGTGCGTGCCCATGTTGAACCCTGAATGTTTTCCTCTGTCCCCTCCCCAGCCCCACCTTCTATGTCCACCTTGACCAGTGGTCCAGTTCCCAGTGGCACAAGGCTGAGGCAGCGAGGTCTTCAGCACAGGAGAGGGGCCACATCTCTGCCTGGCAGAAGGGGCTGGGGAGATCCTGGCTATGCTGGCCCAGCATTTGCTTTGGGGGTGGGCTGTTGCTTTTTATATGATTGTAACTTCTCTTCGGTGAATTGAAGTTCTGCATACAGAAAAGCAACTTATGTAACACGTTACTCACTTGCTGCTGACTTCCCTGATCTGAGCTGTGGGAACAAGTGCTAAATTGGGGCTCCAGCGGGTGGTGCTTTGGTTTCAGGCAGCATTTTTCCCAGCAATGTGTGCGAAGTGTGTGCAGCGACTTGGTGCCGCTTTTGATTCTGATTCTTCTCCTGTAATGACAAACGGCTTCGTGGTCCGGGTACCATCTGCCTCAGTATCCCTTTGGGAGCTTGTTAAAAATGAGCTCTGCCCCAATAAAATGAATCTCAGGGGGCCAGGGTGTGGATTGTGTCTTTTAAATGCTGAGTTTTAACACCCATGGTGTCTACAGTAGCTCCTGGGGAAGCATTTGGTTGTAAGTGATGGATGGCTCATAGATCCAGAGTTACTTCTTGAATTTTAAGTTTGTAAGTGGGGATGTGATTTAGTCCTTTAAAGGTTTAAAACCTGGTGCAATTTCTTCTCCTTGCTTATGCACGCTGTGCCAGGCATCCCTCTTTCTCTCTCTCTCTGTCTCTCTCTCTGTCTCTCTTTTTTTTTCCCCCTGAAACAGGCCTGTTTCATCTATACAGAAAAACTGTTGGCTTAGTTAATGCCTCTTGTGGTCTGGTCTAGAACTGGTTAGCACTGTTTCATCAAAGTAGTCCAGGCTGCTAAAGTTTCATCAGCACTTTACAGATTCAGATGAACCTTTAACCTATGCAGACGTCCCTGACTAGGAGCCAGCATTTCACTCTGCACCCTGGTACAGTTCATAGATGCCCAGCGTTCTGTGAATTTCTGTGAAGCCACTGAGTTTCCACTGTGGATGCTGATCCCATGGCCCCATGTTCACATCTCTTTGAGTTTTGAGAATCGTCATCCTTGTGTCCTGATGACTGTTGTCATGGTCCGAGGACTGCATCTGAGACACTGCTCGGTTCACTGTGCTCAGAATTGTTCCTGTCATTGGATGAGTCATCCCATACACACGCACAGCATTTGCCGTCTTCTCTCCATCTTTTCAAATTATCTCAGCTTTCATCTCTCTAACGTTTGTTTATCTCTTCCTATTCACTCTTTCAGCACGATGGTCATTTTTCCTTTCGTTGATCGTAATGGAGTAACCATGTTTTAAAAGCACTTCAGAAAGAACCATGAATGTGGGAAGTGCCCTGTGACTTTCAAGAACCTTGGGCTCTCAGACATGGAGCCGACATCAGAATCCAGCAGAGGGTGTGTTAAAAAGCAGGTTACTGCACCAAGCCCCAGAGTTTCTGATTTAGTAGGTGTGGAGGAGAACCCAAGAATCTGCATTTCTAGCGGGATCCCAGATGCTGCTGCTGGTCCAGGGACCCTGCTCTCAGAACCTCTGCTCTAGATGAATAGATACCCAGATGGTTGGGACGAGAATGACAGGTAGTGGCTGGGAGTGCCAGTGGTGGTACTGGGGAGAGTTGAAGCACTTTTGCTCTGGACGTTGAGTTTGCATTCGTGAGAATTCATAAGTTGAAAGTTTGTGAAATGAAGTTGTTAAGTTGAAACTTTTAGCACATGGGAATGTCCCTGTTAGGCCCTGGAGTTGGCAGAGTCCTTTCTGTGATCCTCGTAGCTGTCCTAAGCAGCAGCTGGTGTTATGCTACTCGTTTTTTCAGAGGAGGAGACGGAGGTTACAAGTCCCTGGGTTGGGACTAGGAGAGAAATCCAGGCTGTGGGACTCCAGACCCGGCGCCTAGATCACTGCCCTCTGGGCTCCCAGACAGTGCAAGGCAGTTCCTCATTGCTGATAAAAATATACCCTGAGTGGGGGTGCTGCCGAGTGCTGGTGGGGCAGGAGCCGCTTCTTGGACTCCCCCTCATTGCTTATTGATGGACAGACATAGTCCCTCTAAGCCTGAGAAACTGAGTGATACTCGGGATAAAATGGTCAGTTTCCTAAAAAAAATACAACTTAACACAGTGGATTCACGGCCAACTAGAAAACTTGGCCAGAGCAATAACTCTTAAATTATTAAATCAGTCATTACAAAGCTCTCATAAAAAGTGGGAAGAAGGCACACAAGGCCCGGATGGCTTTACAGGCAAGCCTACTTAATATTCTAGAATAGAAAACCCTCTCTTACCCAAATGGTTGCAGAAAACAGAAAAAGAGAAAATGCTCCAACTCCTTTGATGAGGCCAGTATAACCTGGATTTCTAAACCAGACAAGGAGGGGAGGAGGAAGGAAAATTATAGGCCAGTTTCACTTAAGAATAGAGTGGCAGAAGTCCTGAATAACCCTCTTGGGCTCGTCACAGTTTCTTGATACCTCCTCAAAATTGTGATTGTGAGAAATTTCTCTCTCCATGCCCTGAACTTGACCCTAGTTCATGACCTTTAGACCCATCGCTGCTTCTGGAGGTGCCCAGCTTGTCCCCAGAAGAGGCCTTGTGGGAACTGGCTCAGGTCAGCCCGTGTGTCGTGGGCAGTGGCCTCCAGCCATCAAGTGAATCACAAAAAGTCCAAAGAGGGTGTCTGCTCGGGGCCTCTTGTTAACACAGGTATCAGCTTCCCTGGGCACAGCTGTTCTTTTAACACACTTCAGACACCCACTCCCAGGCCAAGAGACTTTGACCGGCCTTTTTGTCTTTTCAAAAGCAGGTCATTTTCCAGACCAATAACAATCACCAGAGCCTAAGGGGTTCTTATGTTTTGTCTTCCAAAGTGTGGCCAGTGATTGACTTGTGTGAATGAATGAACTTAAAGCCCTTTTATGTGGTCACGTGAAGACCCATCCAGCATGGCCACTGCCTCCAAGTGGAAAGTGCCAGACAGCGGTGGAAAATCTGACTGTCAGCTTGACCCACGGCAAATCCAAGGGGGAAATTGGCCCTCCTGGTTGGTTCCCCAGTCCTGGGTTTGACTTTGGCATCTAGAGCAGGCTGATGAAATCCTGATACTGACAAGACTCGGAAATCGACCAATTTCTTTCCCTGCCAGCTCAGATATTGTTTTCCTCTCTCAACTGCCTCAAAAGAAAAAAAAAAAGAAAAGAGTCTTAGGAACTCTTTTCAAGTCCCATTCATCAGTGCTGGACCAAAGAGGGTGGGGAGTGGAAGTACCCCCTTCCCAGGTACAAGCTGTGAGAGATACTTTGTCTGCAGACGGTCTCAAAACAGTGGGAAAAATCAGTCTGCAGATGTTGGTGAGAAGCTACTCCTTTCCACTGGGGTGGACCCCCGGGCCCAGGGCTGCAGCTCTACCCCCAGTGTCCCTACGAAATGCCTGTCTCCATTAGTGGTTATAATAATGTGGTGTTGGCTCCTTCTGTAGGTGAAGCCTCACTGTGTTTTATGACTGGATACCGTTTAATCCCCCCATTGGCTCTCTGATGTGGAATCTTAACATCGGTGCAACATGACAAGGTTAGCTATAATTAACCTTGCTTATAGATAGGGAAACGGAGGCTTAGAGGAGTTTAGACACAGAGTGCCAAGGGGAAGAGTTGGGGCCAGGTCTGGTGATACTGAAGTTCTCAGAGGTCTGGACCCGTTTTATAAAAAGACACTGCAGGGATTTAGGTGCAAACAGCAAACCTGTCCCAGGGTCCTAGGGCAATGTTCTGGCCAGTGTCCTCGGGCCTTCCTATGAGACATCTTCAGTGGTTCCAAAGATGCTGACTTGGCATTCTAGGGAGATGGAATAGCCAGTCCTGAGGATTTTCCTCTGGGCCTTAGAGTAAAAGACACACACACACACACACACACACACACATATACACACACACAAATACAAATCTTAAAGGGAACTCCCTTAATTATCAAAGTTTATTTCAGTGCTAGAAAACAATGGCAAAAAAAAAATAAAGTTAATAGCATCCATCAGCTGATGAAAGGGTAAACAAAATGTTATTCCATCATAAAAAAGAATGTTGTACTGACCCAGGCCACAATGTGGGTGACCCTTGGAAACATAATGCTGAGTGAAAGAAGCCAGTCAGAGAAGCCCCTTTACCGTATGACTGTTAATTTGAAAGGTCCGGAAGAGGAACATCTGCAGAGACAGAAAGTAGATTAGTGGTTGTCAGAGGCTGGGAGAATGAAAGGAATGCTAATGGGTACAGGGCTTCTTTTTGGGGTGATGAAGATGTTCTGGAATTAGATCGTGGTGATGCTGGTACACAACTCTGCAAACACACTTACAGATCGTTGAATTGTCTGCTTTCAACAAGTGGGTTTTATAGAATGTAAATTATGTCTCAATAAAGATGTTGAAAACCAAAAGGAAAAGAAACAGGAACATGACAAGTCGAATTAAAAAAAAAGCTAGTGCTGGCCACGTGCCAGGGAGCTTTCTGGGTGCTGTTGGCAGGGACGCTCCCCTGCTTTCTCACACCAGGAAACTGATGCTAAATCACACGTCCCACGTTCATCCCAGTGTAGCAGGAGGTGGAGCTGGGAGGTAGCCACCTTTTGACTCCTGAACTCCAGCTCCCACCTTGCGAAGTCCAGATGCTTTTGGTGGACCAACAACTCATGGCTGCCGTAACCGAGTGGCTTAAAACAACACATATTTATACTCTTATAGTTGGCAGGGCTGTGTTCCTTCTTGAGGCTCCGGGAGAGAGTTTGTTGCCTTGTCTCTTTCAGTTCCCAGAGGTCGCCCGCATTCCTTGGCTCAGCGTCTCTCTGAGCTCTGTGTCCATCATCATGTCTCCTCCTCTGACTCCATCCTTCCTGCCTCCCTCGTGTAAGGACCCTTGTGATGCTGTTGGGCCCACAAGATCTTTAATCGCATTTGCAAAGTCCCTTTTGCCACAACAGGTCCCATATTCCTAGGTTCTGGGGATTAGGATGAGGACATCTTTGGGGTTGATTATTCAGCAGACCACCAGCACGTAGGAGAATTCGGAGGGAAGAAAGTTCAGGGATGTGGGTTTATGTTCTTGAATGAGCAGAAGCCAACTGGGAACAGAGAAACATGAACTTTGTCATCTGGGTTAGATAATACAGGTACATGGAATAATCTGCTCGGCACGGACTGGGAAATGACTGGTGGGCACAGAAATTGTCTCAAGTGTCCTTGCTGACTTCAGAGATGGGAGGCGAGCAGCAGCTCCCACAAGACAAGAAGCACTTTTCCAAATTCCACCATGCTCCCACGTGGCATGTCTCACGTCAGTGTTTATTTTAGACAAGCTGACTCAAGCCCTCCGAATGCTTGAGCCTTAATAATGCCAATAACAGCACTGGCATCAATAACAGATACTTACTACGTCTTCACTGTGGGTCATTTGCTGGACTGAGGATCATGCAATCCTGACAACTCCTTGAAGCAGGTCGTCTTTCTATCACTAGTGTGCAGGTGAGGAAACTGAGTCTTTAGGGAGTGAAGGGTAATGTGCTAGAGCCAAATTTCTGACCCAGCTTCTTCTTCTTTTGAAATCCAGGACCTTTTCAAATCACCTTCTTATACTGCCTTCTTCTATTATACCTGACTCTCTTACCAGACCTTCATCACACAGAGGGAAAAAGCCTGTTCTGCCTGTTTTGTGTGTGTGCGTGTGCATGCAGGTGTGTCTCTGTGTGTTTGTGTCTGTAAAATGTTTTGTGTGACAACATTTGTGTTCTAATTTGTCCACTCAGTGTGGCATATGCCTGTTTCCATACTGGGCAGGTCTTGTTTATAATTTTAGTCATGCCATTATATTTTTTCAATAGAACATACACTTTTATTTAGCCTCTTGTCATTGGGTGTTTAGACTGGGTCTAAACTTCTTTGGTTTTGTCTTGTTTTATTAATGATTTATTTTCTTAGAATAAAATCTCAGAGGCAGGATTGTACTGGTAATTTTGCCATATCCCCCTCCTCCCAGCCAAAAAAGAAGATTGTGCAAATATTTAACAATAACCAACGAGGCATAATTTTCTACTTTTGCCACTGTCTTGCCAGCATCATTTGTGGGGAAAACAAAGAGGAACGTCAGTGTCTCTCACATTTGCATTTTTTGACTTATCACTGAGGCTGTCTTTTCTCCATGTGCTCGTTGACTCTTGGTGGCTTGTCTGCTCCTGTCTTTGAACTTGGAGAGAATTTAGACTCAAAGAGGAGGTGCTGCTAATTGTGACACAGGAGGATGGAGGTGAGTGTAAGGTGTGTCTGCAGGCTGGTGAGGTGGGCTTGGCACAGGGGTTGGTGTGTTTAGGGAGAGACTCAGGGAGACTTCTCAAAAGCTGGCGGGGCTGGGGCGGGAGATGCCTGATGCTTGAGGACCTGACCCTAGTTGTACTTACGGGACCAGCTGCTCTGCAGGTCATCAACAGAAGGACTGATCCTGCTTTTTTGATTTAGGGTTTCCTGATGATTTTCTGATCCTAAATTATTGATGAGCTGTCAGAAAAGACAGAAATAGCAAAATCTCATCCTGGCCTGTACGTCAGCGGTGAAGGTAGGGAAGGAAATTGTGGCTGCCCTGCGCTGCCGTCACGTGTTCACGTCCAGCTGCCCAGCCCGGCACTGTTCATGGTTCACTCAGCCCAGATCCTTGTCCCCACTTTGCCCCTGCAGTTCTGACTTAGTCCTGGGGCTCCCAACCCCTGGAGTCCACAGCTGGGCAGGGCCATTGTCCATGGTCCTCGGATGCCTCGAAGTCCTAAGCTGTCCAGGCTCTGGGGGAGCAGTTACTTCTCATCCCTTCCCCTCCTGGGCACTTGGCAGAACCTTCAGGTCAGTCACCTTGGCCCTGCCAGTTCCCGTACCCTGCTGATGGGGTGACATGAGTTTTCTACTGTTGTCCCTTCTTGTTCTTGTATTTATACCTTTTCAAAATATATTCATTCACTGCTGGTTCAGGGTGGTTTCGTGAGAGAGAAATGTGTTGGAATGGTGGCCTGTCTAACTGCACATCCCCAAAATGTCCCTTCTCTTTTCTCCGCCTGACTCCTCTCCTTCTTCCTTCCTTCCGTCTTTTAAAATTTTAAAAAATAATGTATTTCAGTTAAAAAACTCAAACAATATGGGAAATGTAAGCTTTTTAAAAATTCAAGTTTTCCCTCTTTCTTCCCCCCACATTCTATTTAGAGGTGACTGATGTTAATATTTCCATATGGATCTTTCTGGACTATTCTCCAAGCTTATACAAATTGTATATATATTAATATTTGTCATGCATTATATATTATAAGTGTAAAACTGTTCTATTTGTTCAAATATCTGTTGAAGGGATGATGAACAAGAGTATTATCACCTCTTTGGGTGTGGCAGGTGTATGGAGACACACTCACACGTGTAAGAGGCCAAGGTCTCACTAGAAGGTGGTATCTGAGTGAAGACCAGAGGTGGTGAGAACATCTTGTTTTAAATGTAAAAATCCATCTGTATCGGGCAGGTGGGTCTCCTTCCCCCTTTCTGGCTGCCCAGGATTTGACAGTGTGCAGGGACCTCACTGTGCTCTCTCTGATGGGTGCTGAGGCCGCCTCCAGAACCACAGGCTCCTGCCAGCTCTGGCTGTTGCCAGTCTTTGTCATGCTTTTCCAAGCCCTGTTGTGTTGATTTTAGTTTACAAATGAGGGTGAGCATCTTCTTATGTTCCTGCTGCCTGTGTTTCCGTCCCTGGGAGCAGCACGAACACAGTCACGCCGAGTACAGCAGAGGGTGACACTCAGTGTGGTGAGTGGATAGGGACATTCGGCCACGTGGCTTCGGGCACATGGCTTAGCCTCTCTGGGCTGTGCTCTTCATTCATAAAGTACAGATGGAGAGATAACCGTACCTCCTGGGGTTAGGGTAAAGGATAAGTGAATTCATTTGTACACATTTGTCCTTAGACTATTACCTGGCACATGGTAGACATTTGATAAATATTAGCTAATGTTATTTCAGTCCTTTGCCAGTTTTTCTAATTGGATCTTTGTATTTTCATGTTTGCTTTTTGGAGCACTTTACATATTTTACTTATCAATCCCTGAACCAGTAGACTCCTCGAGTGACCGCTGGACATGAGGAGCTGCTGAGACAAACAGCTGCGGTACCATATAGGGTGATGGGGAGACACAGAAGATACTGAGGAGGCGCTAAGCAGGGGTGCCTAAGCCAGCTTGGGAAGGGAGTTAGGAGAGGGCTTCTTGGAGGAGGTGATGCACAAGCTGAGGCTGGTAGAATGAGTGAGAAAAAAGGCAGGGATGGTGGAAGATGATGACAGCAGAAGCAGAGAACTGAGGACTAGCATGTGAGTGTCTGATTCTGCATCACAAAGAACACGGCAGCCCAGCCATCCCAGACCACCCTGCTGGGGAGGCTGGAGCTCCAGGACATTCCCTGTGCGGCAGGGTTGGCTTAAGAACCAGATAGATGGATCCTGCAATAGGAGGGCATGTGGACTCTTTCTGGAAGAGCCAGAGGAAGTCCTTTATGCAGCCCACACTCTCCAGGCCAGTGAAGCCTCCCCATCACGGCCTGCCTTGCGTCATTCCCCATGCACGTGTGTTCCCCTCCCTGCCAGCCCTCAGGTAGGCGGGTCACCCCTGCTCATCCTTCATGACTCACTCTGCAGCAGTTCCCCCATGGCAATATCCCTGACTCCCAGGGTAGGTCAGCTTCCCGTTTGTTTGCACATCTAGAACCGTGTTTCCTCATGGACAGCATGTGCCTGGGTTTGTAATGGTCACAACCTGGTTACTTTAATCTCTGCCTCCCTCGCTGGGGTGTCAGCTCCGCGAGGGCAGGGATGGTCTCTAGTTTTGCTCCCAGCTGGATCTCCACCACGTAACACTGCCGGGCACATAGGAGGTGCTTAAGAATACCTGCCCAGTGAGGGGGTGAATGAATGCATGGGCGAGTCGGGGGAAGCAGGAAGGAGGTTTGGGTCCTGAGCCCCGTGAGCCCCCCCGCCGCCCATCCCCGCAGCACCGCGCACCCTGGCTGCCTCGCGATCTCACGTCGCGCTCCTGCTCCCAGGAAGCGTCACGGAGAGCTGATGTTTTGTCAGGGCTTTAACAGCAGCTGAAGGATTCCCTTTCCCGCGTCTTGTCTGACAGTTGTTTTCACCATCTGACAGCCCTGCTTGCTGCGCGCTTTTCTCCTCCCTTAATATTCACGCAGTCTCTCCGGCTCTTAATGAAGCACCTGCGCTCAGACCCCCGCCCTGCCCTCCGTCAAGGGCGCTGCACGTCCCTTCCAGCAGAGCGCATTTGATTTAGGTCACATTTTCTGTATGTTGTGTTGTCCTTCCCTGTGGAAGAGAAAACGCAGTGGACTTCTTAATAGAGGTCCCAGGTACAGAAAGGACTTTAATATTTCTCCTTTAAACTCGCTGTGAATTTTGGAGGCAGCATGGGGAGGAAGAAACTGGAATGGGTGAGCATGGGGCTTTGGAGACAGAGGGTCTGTGAGTTCAAGTACAGACTGCCTCTTGCTGAGTCAGTGACTCTGGGCAAGTCTTCCCAGCTTCGGAGCCTCGGTTTGCACCTCGGTGCCGTGGGAGTGAATATGACAGCAAAGGCTGAAGTGGTGAGTCACGGTCAGTGCCAGGGGATTTGCACTTCTCTTCCTCCAACAGAGCCTCTCCCTCCACTCAAAGGCATGCTTTCCTGCCTCCTGCTGTGTGCCTTGTTGCTTTCTCATTGACACTCAGGTGTTAATTTTCATTCCCTTTATGTAAACCAGCAAGATGAGTTCAAGAGGCCCCACTTCTGGGTAGTGGGATGACTGACCCTGTCCATTGTGTCCTCGATGGAAGTCAGAGTCCAGTGTTCCACCACCATCTTGGCAGCAGTGATACTGGGTGGGAGGTTCCTGTCTCCAAGTGTGTTCTTTCCTTTTCCTGTACTGTAGTGCCAAGGTTTTCCCACCATCAGCCTCTTTCTCCAGTCCTCTCCCACTTCTCCACACTGGAGGGAAATGGATCTCTTCTGAGTTCCCAGAGTTTAAATAAGATGTCGCACTGCTGGCCTGGCTTCCTACCAGCAACTCCTAGCATGACTTGGTGGTGAGAGAAACACTTGGCCTCTGTGTGTGCCAGGCATGGGGTCGGGCACTGAGGCGACAGCCATGAGGAGAGGTGGTTGCTGTCCTCACCCAGCTCACACTCTTGTGGGAAAACCCAAGGAAGTAGCTCAGCATTGCAGCACACCACGGTGTGGCTCACTCGGTGTGGGTGAGGAGCCCACTGGAATTAGGAGGTTAGAGACAGGACTTCCAGGCAGGAGGGCGTCAAATCTGAGACCTGAAGGCTGCGTAGAGTTTAGTCAAGCGGAAGGGAGGAGGAGGAACGTTCTGGACAGTAGGAACTGCATTTTGTGAAGCATATTTGTAGGAAACGTGTACCATTTAACTCAGACGTCATCAGTAGACTGTATTTGTGCTTCATTAAGCATCTCGTGACTGCTAAGAGCCAGCCCTGCGTACTAGAAGGGGGTCACTGTGTGCCTTGTTCTGGGTGTATATTGATGAATAAGACAAGTGCTCACAGTTTAGGGAAGAAACAAATCAATAGGGAAAAGACAAATAAGCTGGCGATTTCTGCATCAGAACAGCCAGCATTTGTCTGCTGAGCCTGTGCTATGAGCCACGCCCCGTTCTAAGCAGCATGCCCGTAGTAACTAATTTAATGCAGGAGGTGGGGTGTGTTTCTCTCCTTGTTTTACAGATGAGGGAGCTGAGGTATATGAAGGTGAAGTAACTTGCCTGTGGTCCTTCCCGCGGGTAGGTGGCAGCTCCAGGTTTCAGATCTACTGGGTCTGCTCCAGACCTGTGTTCTAAACTGCTGTCCTTCGGCTTCTTGAGGGGTGGGGTCTTCTGTAAGCAGAGAAGAGAGCTACCTCAAAGTTGAAAACCCACTTTCTCCCTTAGCTTTCTGAGATCATTATTTTTTTTCTATCATGCAGTTAAAGAGGCGTTCACTTTGCACCCACTGCGTGCTGGGAACTGGGGATTAGAAATGACAAGCCTCATCTTCCATGGAACTCATTAAACTGATTAAGGGATCAAATGCTCCCACGTGGCCAGCTGCAAAGCTGAGTGCCGAGGACTCAGGAAGGGCCGGGCTGGGCCACCATGGGGTCTCCAGGGGGCAGCTACCCCAGGCACCTGGGGAAGAAGAGCTGGCTGCCTGGAAGACAAGCATTTCAGGTGGCCCCAAGGATTCGCAGCATGAAGGGGGACAGATGTGCTGTTCGGGGCCAAGGGGACAGCTGATGATAGCCCAGAAGCAGGAAGGCACAAAGAGTTTCAGAGAACTTCACCTTGTCCTAGAAATGAGGATGTTTATGGGACAGGAGTGGGAGCTGAGGGTGGAAAATAGGTGAGACCAGAAGGTAGAGTTTGTGGACAGAGCCATGACAAGAACAGGTGAGAGCATGACTCTGCAGTGGAGTCACGCTGGAGACTCTGGGGAATCTCTTGCAAGATTCCAGGATTCTGGTCTAACAGTGCTTTGAGGATCAGTGTGGCCTTGGGGCTTTTTAAACACCGGAGACATGATTTGACCTGTTGAAAAATTTCTTTTTAATCATCTTATTTGGCATTTTGAATTCATGCTCTACTGTTTAAAACATCTGGATGACTGACAGTCGACATCGTGAGTGGTATGACATCACTCTCAGCAGTTCTAAGTGATCTGGGAGCCTAAGCTTTCTTGAAGTTCCTGGTGTATGGATTTTATCGGGTCTGATTATAACATGCCAGATGGTGGCTAACCTAGCTAAGGGAGGTTTTGTTTGTTTGTTTGTTTGTTTTAATGTACTTTTAAATTTGAACTTTGCTGTTGAATTCAGCCCTGAGATCAGGATTCTGTACATGGTGACAGTTAGGGGCTGGGACGTGGACCAGCCAAGACATAATGGTTCAAGTGCTGAGTCTAGGTGCACGTTGGACCCTGTGAACTCTCATGACATGAGTGAGTGGAGTGATAGGAGGGTCAGCCCCCTCTCCCCACCTCTGAAGAACCTGACCCCCAGCCCCGCGTCTGTGGAAAGGAGCTGCAGTCCCCACCTGCTGAGTCTGCTGGGAGCATCTCATTGCTTCGGATGCGCTCAGACAGAAAGGGGTTGGCACGTGAACTTTGGCCCCTCTTACTTGGGCCCCTCTCAGTGCCCCATCTGAACGGTCCACAATGCTTTAGGGATCTTTGGTGAGTCTACCACAGACCAGGAAATGGTTCTCCTGCGCAAGAACTATCACTGTCTTTTCTCAGAACTGCAGCTGGAAAACCCTTACCCTGCAGTCAACCAAGCGATAGTTTCCCTCAACTACAGAACTGATGCGTCTTCTCTTCTGTTTATATTAAGCCTTCTGTCCGCCCAACCCTCGCCACAATCTGCATCCAAAGGTGCACCGGTGTGAATTGCCCTCCAGGTGCTCCCAGCCCTCTCTTCTCTCTGGGAATCGTGTCTGCTTCCCAAGATGGTAGTTGTGACTGGGACACTGGGAGAAAGGACCCGAAGGGAAATGCCTGACCGAAGGGAAAATGTCGGCACCTTTTCACGGGGCCAGCAGCAGACCTATCGCAGGCTCCTTGCCCTGCTTTCCAGCCTCTCGCTCGCGCTCTCCCGTTTTCGGTCAGGAGATAGAAACTTCTGTAGGTCCTCTGCCGTGTGTCTAGCACTTACTCATTTATCTACCCCTTCATTTAGTCAGCAGGGACGGGGTCCTTCTGTGTGCGGGGCTGCACTGATTCTGAAAATACAGGAATGGCTAACACAGCCCTCGCCTTTACAGAATCTGTGTGCTGGTGAGGAGGGAGCCAGGCATTCCAGAGGCTATGGCAGAATTTGCACAGTACACAACAGAATTATCCTGCAGTGTGATTACCTGCTCTGTCCAGTATGGCAGCTACTAGCCACACATGGTGAAAGTCAGATTTCAGCTCATTAACATTAGACAGAATTGTTAAGTTTCAATAGCCATATGTGGCTGTTGGCTGCTCTGTTGGGCAGTGCAGATACCAAACATTTCCGTCATTGCAGGGGGATTCTCTTGGGTGGCGCTGAACCAGACTGTAAGCTTTTAAGCACAGGGTCCATCTCTGTTTCCACCCATCGGTATATCCCAGGAGCCAGGTCTGTCATAGGTAACTCGTTAGTTGCATGCTGAATGGATGGAGGGAGGTGTGGTGAAGGCTGTAAAAAAAAAAAAAAAAGAAGCATGTACCAACAGCCACAAGAAGAGGGATGAGCTGCTCTGGAAGAATTCCTAACCAGGTAACAGCAGAGCTGCTTTGAGAAGGATGAGGAGAGCTTTATCAGGTGGGCAAGGAAGGGAGGGCGTTCTCTCCTTCAGGAGCGAGAAAGACTCTGGCCTTGAGACGTCTTCCTCCGGTGTCCTGATGGCTCACACCCCAAAAAGGGTGTTACTATTTTCTTCGCAAGGGAAGGAAACTTCATAGCGCTCACACCGTGTTCTCTCCCTGGGCCTCTTTGAGAGGTGAGATCTCGCTCAGCTGTTGTGAAGCAGAAGGGCCAGGTGTGATGCAAGTACGAGTTAGTCACCTAGGTGTGAGAGCAACCTGATTTCAGAAAACAAATGTATCCGTGCACGCGACTGATACCAAGGTTTGAAAGTGTGACCGACAAGCAGAGAGATGAATAGGGAGCATGTCCCACTATCGGGAGCATGAGATACGAGGTTGGTGTGCGGTGTGACGAGGCTGCTCTGATCAGTTTCCTCCATTTGTTTCTCGCTCATACATTCGCTTGATGAACATTCTGTTCAGCAGGGCTGTCTTCTAGGCACTGTGCTCAGCCCTACAGATACAAAGGTGAGTGACTCTCAGGCTTGTCCCCAACGAGCCCGCAGTTAGGTAGAGGCATCAGGCAGGTGCATAGATGATGGTAAAGGAGTGAAATGAGTTCGTCTTGGAAACAGCTCCATGTGACACTGGAACCAGGTGTAGCACCCAGATTTTCTTTCCTGCTTTTTGTTCATCAATCACTGGGCTCTCAGGAAGAAAAGCAGAACATCCTTCAGAGCTAGCACCAGCAAGTGGACCCGAGACCAGCGTTTGGTTTCAGAGTCTTGTTGCTTGAGTCAAGCTTCAAGTTTGAAGTCAAGATACTTGGAGTTTGAACTCTATTCTGGGACTTCCTAGTGGCATGACCTTGGGTTTTGCTTTTTCTCACCTGTAAAATGGGGACTAAACAATGTCTTATCAGGTTCTTCTTAGGATTGGATGAGGTAGGCCATGAATCACATAATAAGCACTCACCAAAATTGCAGTCAGTGAGCAATCAAGAGAAAAGACTTTGAGGATGCTGCTGCACTGATCCTGGAAGTTTCCATCTCAGATTGTTCCGGTCAGGTGTAGATCACTGCTGGCCCAGCCGCCTGTGGTAATCAAAGAGCTGCCCTGGATCCCAAGGAGGACTAAGCATGAAACAGCACAGAGAGCACCCCCTCATCTGGCAGTAGCATCCTTTGGTGATCCGTCTAAACTCCTTCCTCCTTGTCTGGAGCAAGCTTGGTACTCTTCAGTGCTGGGGCTAGACGTGTTCCTGGTGGAGATCGGGGGCATGGACCCTGAGCCCTGCCTGGAGTGGCTGATGCTGCGTGTAGCTGTGTCCTGCGGTCTGTCCAGTTCTCTGTGGCCTCCCCCAGACCTGTACCCTCTACCCTCCCAGAAAGCTCACCCCTCGTCCTGGGGCAGCTTCTCCCTTATCTGTCAGATAGCAGGTTACTCTTTTTCTTTGTGGATCTTACAAACTGCAGTGCACTTCTGACACACCTCTTCATGCTGCCTGGTGACAACCGTGCACCATTTATTGACACTCTTGGAGTCATCCCACCATTTCTCAGGTGATTGGGCAGGTTTCCTTCCCCCTTTAGCTGAGTTGAGATGCCTTTTTCAATCTTTAAGAGTCTCTCCTTAGGGAATTTTCCACACACCTGGGTTCTTTATTCTTTTCTCTAATCTGCTCATCTCTATCTTTTAATATATGAATCTCACGTGCTCACAAATTAATGTGATTATTAATATATTTGGATTTTTCTCCTATTTTATTTCGCATTTTCATTTCATCGTTCTGTTTCTCTGCTCCCGCTCCCATCCCCATCCCCTGCCCTTTTCATACTTTTTAATTGAATTGATACATTTTGTGTATTCCCTTTCTCTGGGCTAACTTGGAAGCTAGCCACAGATTGTATTTGTATTCTTAAATTTTAGCATAGGTACTTAACTATAAATTTTCTAGCAGATAATGATGTCCTCCTATTGATACAGCAAGGAGGACCCCTCTTGATTTTAACTTCTCAATGAGCATCTTGTTTCTGTTTTGTCCACCCAATGCTATTAAACACAAAACATGATTTTCATTATTCTTGCAGCCCATAATTACATTTACTAAATTTATAAAAATCAGCTGTGTTTCTTTTATGTCTTGTCCTCCTATGAGTTAACTTCTTGATTTGCTGAAGTTTCTCTTTATACTTCTTTTAGAGTTGGTGGTCGATAAACTCTCTTACTTTGGGGTATCTGAAAATGCTCATTTAGTTGGTCCTTTAAATACGGTTTTAGCTGGGTATGAAATTCTTGGTTGATAATTATTTTCTCCCAGCATTTTGATGATAGTTCATTTTTCTCAGGCCTCTGTTACTGCTTTTGCTATCAGCCTGTTAGTCCTTTTCTGAGAATGTGGTTTTTCTTTCCATGATGTATTTTAAGATCTTTTCTTTGCCTAGGACATTCTGAAGTTTCATTGTCATTTGTCTGTTTATTCTGCTTCATACAGAAAGTGCTCTTTGAGGCCAAGAACTTTTTTTTTTGTTTTATATTTGAAAATATTTAGCTGTTATCTCTTCAAGTATTCCTTTCCTAGAGGTATTCCTTGTATGGAATTTTAATTTGATTCTTATTTGCAGAATATGTATATTTTAAATGTATTTAACTTTTACTTTTGAAATAATTTCAAACTTACAGCAAACATTGTAAATAATCCCTTTTGCGATTTACCGGTTTTTAACATTTTACCATGTTTGCTCTCTCTTTCTCTGTATGTGTAGTGTGTGTATACACATGTTTATGTAAATACATACATATGTAAATACATATGTATACACATATGTATACACTTAGAACATGTATACAAATGATTGTACAGATTATGTACAAATTATTACTCTTTTCCTAAACCATTTGAGTGTAGACTGCAAACATCATGCCTCTTTGCCCAGTAATATTTAGTATTGGTATTTTCTCAGAAAAAGGATTTCCTCTTAAGTCAACATAGTGCAGTTATGAAATTCAAGAGATTTAGCATTGATACAGTACTTTTATCTAGTCTTTGGTTTATATTCCATTTTTTCCTATTATCCCAATAATGTTCTTTAGATTTTTTTTTTCCTCCGATATAGAAACCAGTCCAGAATCCATGCTGACTTTAATTGTCATGTTCTGTTTATTCAGGAGCAGTTCCTTGGTCTTCCATTGTCTTCACTGACACTGGCATTTTTTAAGACTAAAGTCCAGTTATTTTACAGAGTGTTCCTCACTTTGAGTTTGCCTTATGTTTCCTCAAGATTAGATTCAAGTTATTCATCTCCACTGAAATACTTGATATGATGTTACTTTCTTCTGTCTTACCCACCCATACCCTCTTTTCCTCTCTCCCTCCTTCTCTCCCTCTCTATCTATCTATCTATCTGTCTATCTCCCTACCTACCTACCTACCTACATATCATCAATACAGACTTGAAGATTATTTTATGCAATGGTTTATAATCCAGTACTGCCCCTTATTTATTTTTATGTTCCAATTGTCCTAAATTTGGCCAGAGGGAGCCCTTGACACTGCCTCATATGTCCTTTTGACATGACTGGTTATTCTTTTGATCACTTCCTTACTTCCAGGTACAATAAGATTTTCTAGCCCAATTTGTGTCTTGCCTGTCCCAGCCCTGGAAGGAGCCAATTCTCTGGGAAGCCCTGGCTCATTTTAGTGGGGATTGGAATTTAGGAGCTAATATCTGAGATCTAAGTGTGCTCATTGCTATTAGAGCTTTATTTCTTCCAAGCCCTTTCAGCTAACAGAGCTAGGAAATATATATAATTTTAAAAATCATCAGTTCATACTGATACCTCCAGTTTCATTCTAATCCCACTGAATTCTTCCTTGCCTTCCCATATTTCGTATTTGTATGTCCCTTTTTCCGTAGGAAGAGCCCTGTCTCTTCATAACATGGCACAGTTACTCATTTGCTCACTGTGTACTGCTCATAAAATAATTTTAGAATTGCTCCACCCTTACCATTATGAAAAGCAAACCCACTGAGAAGAATTCAGGATAAGTTTGAGGGTATATTATTCATTACACTGAGTTCAAAAGTGATTTGTATTCATTATCTCCACCTTCAGTAAATCTGTACATGATCCATGGTTGGTTGAATCTGTGGATATGAAGGACTAACTGTAAAGTTACATGCAGATTTTTGACTGCATGGGGTTGGAATCCCTAACGCCTGTGTTGTTCAAGGGTCAACTGTACTCAGAGAAGTATCACTCCTTCTGCATTTCTTCTGCTCTGTTCTCCCTGCCAACCACTGTAGGAAACCAGTCTTATTGTCTTCTGATTTATTTTTCCTCTTTTTTTTTGTTGCAAAAATAAGCTTATTTATCTATCCCCTTCTTTCTTACACTAAAGGTAAAATACTTCTGCACCTTGCCTCTCTTCACTTGGTATGTTTTGGAAATCCCTCATTTGTTCATTGAAATAGTTCTCATTCTTTTTATGGCTGCATAGTATTCCATTGTGTGGATGCACCATAGTTTATTTCTTCAATCTAAGCTTGCATATTTAGGTAGTTACAATATTTTGCAATTGTGACTAATGTAAGGAATAATCTTATGTGTGTATGTAAATTTGTGTGTGTGTGTGTGTGTATAAATATATGTGTGTGTATTTTTTTTAGTATATTTTCATGTTCCTTTTCCAGAAGTGAGATTGCTGAGCTGAGAGTAAGCACATGAACAGTTTTGTACACATATTGCCAAATTCCCTTCCATGGAAGTTGTACCATTTTGCATTCCACCCACAGTTAAGAGAATGCCCAGCTCCCCACATCCTCTCTAGAAGGGTATCTTGTCAAGATTCTGAACTTTTGCCAAGTGAATGGATAAGAAATGGTATCTCAGTGTAGTTTTAATTTTTATTTCTTTACTATGAGTTTTAGTTTGCATTATTCTTTTGAGTGAAGTTGAAATATTTTCTTATACTTTAGGGCTATTTTTATATAATACTTGCACATTGTATGTCCATATCTTCTGTCCATTTTTTTCCTGGAGGAATTTTGTTCTTTTTGTCCTCACTCTTTAGAATTTCATTACAATTTGGGGATCTTTTATCTGTGGTATGCAAATTTTTTTCCTATTTGTCATTTGCTTTTTAATTCATTCTTTACCTGACCCCTGTGCTCTTCTCCTTTCTGCCTGCTTTTGTGTGAGAATTTGTTTATTTTAAGTGACTGTTTTTCTTACATCTATCACTTTGAACATTCTAAACATTCTTATTTTAAAGTCCTTGCAGATTGTCTCATGATATTCATTTTGTTTTATTTGGACTAATTTATGTCACCAGCGGTGATTTTATTGGCTAAATTTCCAAGCATAAGATGTTTTCCTGTTTTGGAGTTTTGATATGCAGACTCATTTCAAGAGGGACGCTTGTTTTGCTTTGCTTTCTCTTTCTCCCGCTCTCTCTAACAGTTGTGTTTGCCTCCACCTGGCCCAGAGCTCCCAATAAAGTCTTGGCCACAGGCAGCATGTGGTGTTGTCATTTTTGTTCTGCCTTTGTGGAGGGCCTCACGCCTTCCCTTGGCATCCAGCCCTGGGCCCAGGTCCCTTCTCCCGTCTCACATGGGAGACGTCCTTTCTACTGTCCTTGTGTCCACTTCCTGAGCACCCCTCCCGACTTCCACCCCCTGCCGTGCTTTGTGTAAATGTTGCACCTCTCGCACGCAGAGATGATGGTGTTATCTGCGAGCCCCGTGTTTTATCTGTCCCTTCTGCATGTCTGGAGCAGAGGTGCCTTCCTCAGGGGAAACAACCCTTTTGTACTCCAAAGGAAGGAATGTGAGAAGGCTAAAGGGAATGGAAGGAAGGAAACTACCTTGATGGGGGAGTCTCCTTTGTCCCAGAAATGCAGCACATGTGTCCTCCTTCACTTCTTGACTGTCCTGAGAGGCAGGGGTGGTGTCTCCTGTTCCCCACATGGGAAGCTTGAGCACAGAGTGGCTATTGGGACCCCCAGCCTTGCAGCCCTGGGAGGAAAGGGTGTGGGAGTTTGAATGCGAGTCCACCATCAGGTTTCACTCTGGCTTTCGGGCTCACCAGGGTGGTTGATCCCCTTTCTGCTTGCAATGCCCCGTCTCTCACCTGGGTCTGTTCCCCAGGCTTGGCCCTTGGAGGGGCAGGGCTACAAGGACTCCCCAACTAATTCTTCTTTTCTGGAATGATTTGTCATCTTTCAGCTGACATTTCTGAAATGCCTAGAATGAGCCTGACCCTTGCTAATCTTGTATCGGTTCTTCAATTAAATTAGCTCAGAACAGCCCTGAAAAGTAGGTACAATTAACCCCATCTTATAGGATACTACACTCAAGAGCCCACGTGGCTTCCTCGCTTCTCCCAGTCAGCAAGCACAGGGCTGGGGTTCTAAAACTTCCATTCGTCCAGCATGTTCTGTTTCCCGTGGCGCCTTCCTGGGTGTCTCTGGAGGCACGGTGCCCCAGAAGGGGCGGGGCCTTGAGAGCAGCTGGGTGCGAGGGCAGAGTTAGGACCAGAGAGGGCACCTAACGCAGCCTCACGGGAGGCAGATCCAGGCCCTCACAGACGCTTCCTCCCTCCCAAGTCACCAGTGGAGATGGGAGCCCATGTTCTGATACTGGAGAAACAGGTCTGTGCTGCTCAGGTAGTTTTATGGTTTGTTCAATCAGGGGGTCCCTCGGGGGCTGCTTCACCTCGTGCAGGTGGGCTTCTTCACAGACATGCCCCCTCCCCAATATTCTTTATTGCATCACCCTATCTTTTCCAGTCTGTAATTATTTTAACTATTGGTTTACTTCCATCTCCCACACCTGCAGGAAGCTCTGGGAACGCACGAACCTTCCTTCTCTGATTTTTAGTGGCTGTCATCGTCTGGTATGCTAGCCGGCACACAGGATGTGATAAATAAGGAGATTTTGAGTGAATGAATGAATGAAATGAGAAGTAGCTGGCTCTAATCCGGGCTCTGCGATTCAAAAGCTTTGTGGCTCCCAGCCGGTTTCTCTCTTTCCTGTATGGACTCAGAATGGACTCAGAATGGCTGTTTTGTAGGGCTGTTGAGAAGTTTAGTGGCCATGTCCAGTGCTGCTCGCAAAAGGTAACCCTCAGGTCCTCCTCCTTAATGTATGTAATTGTCAAACAGCACCTTGACTTGCTTAGGGAAGCAGCAGGAGGTTAGCCAGACCTTTCCCCTACCCGGAAAGAAGCACTGATGTTCTCAAGTCCTGGGCTTCTCGTTTCACCCGGGAAAAAGCTGGTACCCACTGAGAGCAGCTCCTGTAACCCGCTATCCTCTGCTGGCAGGTCCACGGCACGGCTCTGCCTGGGCTGCTGTGGAACCCGTGGCTGGCTCCAATTAGGGAGCCATCTGAGGAGCTGAGAGTTTTGAGGTTGACCCTGAAGAAACAGCTCCCTTTACACAAGCCTTTTAATTAAGTGCTTGCGTTTACTTTCCAGAGTTGGTTGAATCATATACCCGCATCGTGGTGTTTGACAAAGCCCAGTTGCTTTGGGTGATGGAAAAGTACATAAGGCGGAGGCTTCTCGGAGTCTGTTGGATGACACGGGCACTGGTGCTTTTGTGCCTTTTAGGGCTGGGCGCCCTTCTGGTTGGGGTCAGGGCATGCAGGGAGGGGTCCAGGAAAGCCTTACCTAGTCTCCGCCTTTGGCTTTGTTCTTGAGATTCCAAGACCCACCAGTGCTAATTAAGAATCTGAGTCCACCTGGAGGTTGTCCAGACCCTGGTTCTCAAAGCCTGGTCACTGGAGCAGGGGCAGCAGCAGTGAGGTGGACACAGCTGGCTGGGTTTTACCAGTTCTCCAGGTGATCTGGAAATGCTGCAGATGATGCTCAGGTGTAAGAACCACTGGTCCAGGTTCTCAAACCTGCTGGCATGTCAGATGGCCTCAGAAGTGTTATTTTTTTAAGTTAACTTAATTGTAAAATGTATTCTTTAAAATAAACTTGACTTTCTAAACAGTGTTAGATTTCCAGGAAAGATAATATAGAGAGTGACTATATGCTCCATACTCAGCTTCTCCTGTTGTTACTAACATTTTACCTAGCACAGCACATTTGTTAGTTAGTCCCACTTAACTAAAGTCCGTTCTTTATTCAGGTTTTCTTAATTTCTGCCTCATGTCTGTCCCAGAGTCTGGTCCAGGATCCCAGGTCAGATTTGACTTCCTGTTTTCTCAGGCTCTTCAGGGCTGTGACAGTTTCTCAGACGTTTCAGGGTTTTGACGACCTTCACAGTTTGAAGGGCACTGATGAAGTATTTTGTAGAATGCCCTTCAATCTGGATTTGTCTGGTGTTTTCCTCATGATTAGATGGAAGTTGTGGGGTTTTGAGAGGGAAACTCCGGAGGTCCAGTGGTCGCCTCCTGACATCGTGTCAGGGTGCACACCCTCACTGCGCCTTGTCCCTGTCGATGCTGGGCTTCCTCACCTGGCTGAGAGGGCTTTGACTTCTTCATCTGCTCCAGTCAGGTTTCTCCACCGCCAGGTACCCTGCCCCCTCGCCCCCAACTTCCCACGCCGCTTGGAAGGAAGTTACCACGTGCATCCCACACATAAAGCTGTCAGGTTCTACACCTTGAGGGCAGAGCATCTATGTAAACTATCTGGAATTCTCCATGGGAGATCTGTCTCTTATCTCCCACTCATTCATTTATCCAGTCATTTAATTATCTCATTGTGGACTCGTGGATATTCACTTTACGCTTTCAGTTATAACGTAACACTTACTTCTTTATTCTGTTGTTCCAGTTGTTTCATCTTTGGCCATCAGGAGTTCTTCTAGCTGGCTCTTGTATCCTTTTGACATGCCCCCATCACTTTGAAGGTTATTTTTTATTATCTTTTTTTTTAGTACTTCCTTCCTTTCAGCCTCTACAAGCCTACCTTGCACGTTTCCTGCCCCAGTCCTGGGATCAGCCGTCTCTCTAGAGAGCCCTAGTTCCCTTAATGGAGAATGGTATCCAAAACCAAGATCTGGGCTCCATGTGTGCTCACTACCATTGGCATGTCAGATTCTGGGCCCTCTGGGCTGGCAGAGCATGGACATTGGTGTGTATATACTAACCTGTGTATACACGCTGGCCTGTGAGTGTTCCTGTGTGTGACCATCTGTATCTCTGTTAAGCTCATCCATGACCATGTGGGTCATTCTAGCCTCCTCCCCTTGCTAATCTGCAAACTCCGCTCCAAAAGTGAGAAACCTTCCTCCTCCCGTCTGCTGTCCATTTCTGTAATTGCTCAACTCCTGCATACATGTACAATGTCAGAATTGTTAACACACCTCCGTGGGAATCGACTTTATCAACCGGAGTCCACTGCTTCTGTGCAGGTTATTTTGCCTTTAGTTTTACAGCCCCACTCTTTCCTAAAGTTACTCGGATCAGCACCTTTTCTGCTGACCCCTTCAGGGAGCTGGTTTTATACACCTGTCATACAGTTAGATTCTTTTATCACATTCTGCATTTCCTCCTTGGATTCCTCCAAATGTCA
Source organism: Camelus ferus (assembly GCF_009834535.1). Lineage (NCBI taxonomy): Eukaryota > Metazoa > Chordata > Mammalia > Artiodactyla > Camelidae > Camelus > Camelus ferus. Next base: position 53,865,788 of record NC_045704.1, on the reverse strand, counting down.
TAAAGTTTTTTAAATTTGCATACTTTAAGGTTCACTATCTGTGCTGTAAAGTTCTTCAGATTTCGACAGAAGCTTAATGTCTCATGCAGAGCAGTTTCACTTCCCTAAAAAAAAATCCCCTCTGCTTCACCAATTCCACCCTCCTGAGTCACTCCACCTGAACCCCTGGCAACCACTTGTCTTTTTACTGTTTCTCTACTTTTGTCTTTTCTAGAATGTCATATAATTGGAGCCATGTAATGTGTAGCCTTTGCAGACTGGCTTCTTTCACTAAGTAGTATGCATTTAAGATTGGTTCATGTATTTTCATGGCTTGATAATGAATTTCTTTTTATTGCCAAATAATACACCATTGTATGAATGAAGCCAGAGTTTATCCATTTACCTAGTAAAGGGCATATTGGTTGCTTCTGGTTTTTGGTGATTGTGACTAAAGCTGCAGTTATTTGGGTTTTGTTCATTTTGTGGCCGTAAGTGGGTTCCCCATTGCTGAAGGCATCTGAGCAGAAGCTGGGTGCTCCCAGGTGAATGGGTAGGAAAGGGAATCAGAATTGCACAGGGGATCCTTCACAGGGAGCCCTCTTGTCCTTTGCCAGATTTAGAGATGTGCCGGTTAAGCCCCAGGCCCTTCACCACCCGGAACCGGGTGCCTGGGGGTCCTGGCCATGTCCAACCTTTTCCGTGAAAATCTGAGCACCCCTCAGATCCCTCACTTGCCTGCCTGTCCCCGGTCCATTCCTCACTTTGTTTATCTGATTTTGGAAGGCTCTGCTCTGACCAACGGGGGCTTAAACCTGCCCAGCCCAGTGAAGAGGAAGCTGGAAGCGGAGAAGGACTACGTGTTCGACAAGCGGCTCAGGTACAGCGTCCGCCAGAATGAAAGCAACTGCCGCTTCCGGGACATCGTGGTGCGGAAGGAGGAGGGCTTCACGCACATCCTGTTGTCCAGCCAGACCTCGGACAACAACGCGCTGACCCCCGAGGTGAGGGGGGTGGGGCGGGGCGGGGCGGGGCACCTCTCCTGCAGTCACAGCGGGGCACTGGCTTTCCATGGGTTATCTTTTTACTTTCTAGATAGCGTTCTTTTATACACAGTTTAAACATTTTTGATAAAGTCCAGTTTATCTTTTTTTCTGTATTACTTTTAAAAATGCTAATCTTACTTAGGTCTTAGGTGAATAGAACAGGGAAACAGTGAACATTTAATGCAGTTAGGTATAGCACCATTCAGAGGATGGGGTACTTAGCGGAGAGCAAGGAAGAAACTGTTAATGGTGCGAATGTGGGAAGACAGTCCCCCACGCAGTCCCTCCACCTGGACGCACCTGGCAGGGCGCCGAGTGGTCAGTGCCAGAAATGACCACAGTGCGGCTGGCAGTGGCTTCTCACTGTCGGCAGTTGCTGTTTAGCCCATTTCATCCCCCAGGACCCTTCTGATGCAGGTTATCACATCCTCATCTTATAGATGAGAAGACATAGGCCCCAAGAACTGAACAGGCTAAGGTCACGCGGCTTCAGGAGGACAGGGCCCTCCCACTGCGGCCCCCCTTGCTTTCTCTCGGGCACTCAGCGCAGTGTCTGGCCCTCTGAGGACAGCTCACTGCACTGCTGTCCCTGCGACATCCTGCACTACCGTTTCCACGGTGGCAGTGCTGACCTGGAGGGCAGAACACGGGGCTGTGTTTTTTGGCGGGGACACGGTCAAGGAGTGGCCGTCCACCCAGGTTGGGATTGGGAGATGGCTTGGCTCTCAGGGAGGCCCGGGAAGTGGGGTGGAGTGGGAGGCACCGTGTCCTTGCACTTGCAGTCACGTGTCTTGTCATCGTGGTTTACACAGAGTATGGCTCTTTACAGGGGTTGTGGGGGGACGGTCGAGAATGGTTGTTAACCCTTGAGGGAAGAGAGTGGCCAAAGCCTGTGGAGCTTGTGGGGCTGGTGGTGACTTGCTGCTCCTCTTCTAAGTTTTGGGGCCTCTCCCCACTCTGCCTTCAGAACCATCCTGAGAGTCTCTGCTGTGTAGACCTCTGCATAGGGTTCAGAGAAGTCCAGGGCCCGTGGTTCACCCGAAAGGCCCTTCCCACGTTTCTACACCTGGAAACGTTGTTTTAAGCTCATCATGGAACATTCACCCGAGACCAGTTCTTCTGAGATTTTTTTTTCTACTTCACTACTTTTAAAAAGCGTGCTTTAAAAAGGCACAGTATTTTCCTTTGAGAAACCGAATAAATGTAAAGTCTCCCGGTTCATTCTGTCTCTTTGGAGCAGCTTTGACTGTTAACTATTGTCTCCTCCTGATAGAAGCGTGTGGCATCTGACTGTTAAGGGGCCCGGGTTCTCACCTTCTGAGATGTGGGCTTGGTTAGTTAGGAGTTTTATACCTAATTGGTGTCTGTCGGTCACAAAACAGGAGGAAAATAGAGAAACGGTTATTGGCGTGGTGTTTTCAGTTCTCTCAGCAATCAAAGTGGATTGATTCTGTGGATAATCTGGCTAACTGGGTGAAGCAGCCCTGAAGGAAAGATCCTACTGAAATGAAGAGTTGGTGTTAGGGGAGGAATACAGAGTTTGGAGCCTAGCAGACCTGGGTTCGAATCCTGCCTCTTCCAGTCTACCTCTTCTGTTACCTTGGGATTACTTTGCCTCTCTGAGCTTTCTCATTTATAGGAATTCTACAGCATCTTCCCTGTGGGATTAGAGATAATGTCTGCAAAGAGGCTCTCAGAGTCCCTGGCACATAAAGGATCCTGTCCTTGTTAAGATGAAACAGAGATAACGGCCACCAGCAGACCCAGCCTTGCTTGTTCACGGGGGGACTGGAATGAGGCCGCCTTCACGGTGGTAATTGCATTTCTTTTTCTAGTTGTGTATATGGCGTTGGCTGGATTGGCCTCATGGGCACAGATTCATACATTACTGTGTGTATTAACTAGATTCTGAGGCTAGCAGGTGTGTTGTGATATTTCTTCCGTCTGGAATATAGGAAAGAACCAGGAAAATAATGAAAGTACCCCTTAAGGACAGAGCCAGCATAACAGATTGTCCCGAGTCTTGGTGGTTGAAAGCACATCCACTTTTCCGTTAGGAGAGGCCCTCAGGCCCTCACCCAGTTCCTGGTTTCCTTTGTTGCTCTCAGCCTCAGCAAACAGCGCCTCCACCAGCACCCACGGGGACCCCCCAGACGTGCAGGAGTCACAGCTCACACCCTCTTGGTCACACCTGCCATATCCACACTGTCCTCAAGCCAGTTAATTCTTAAATAGCTCTCTCATGTGTTTCTTTCTGTTTCCATCACAACCATGAGAGTCCACACTCCTAGGCTATTCTGTTGGACAATCACAATAACCTACTAACAAGTCTGCACGCTTTCAGGAAAAGTTGAAGGAGGGGGAGGGATCCTGGTCTGCTCCCTTTTTAGACCCATGATTAATGGATGTGGTTGTTTGGTTCCATCCCACGGCAGATCAGAAGGTAGAAGTGGCCGGGGGAGAGTGTGCTTTCTCCCGCAGATACTGACACAGGAGCAAGTGGAGGCTGGCAGGTGCATGACAAGGGCAGTGAATCTCAAGAACAGATTCAGCACTTTAAGATGCACAGTGGTCTCGCTCCGTTTGTTACAGAGGCACGCCCTGCACTGGGGGGACTGCTCTGTTGCAGGCTAGCAAGTGACATGGAGAGGTAGCTACCATGTGTGCAGTGAGTTCTGTCTAAGAAGGCAAAGGCATGGGTTTAGAACCTTTTCCTTTAAACAAACCAGTTACATTAGAAAATTGGGGGGGGGTGACCTTCAAGAAGGTAGAACCTCAGCCATCAGTCCAAATTAGATTATCAAGACGAGAAAGGCAAAGGAAAGGTATACTAACTGTATTTTTTTTAGATTTAAAGTGTAATTTGCAGTTTTGTTGCATGAATAAAACACAAATTTACTTTCCGTTTAACTCATAAAAAAGCGACGGTTTGTTTGACGTTGTCTTTGCTAATTGACAAGTGTGTGTGCCCTCAGACGGGGAGGCTACTCTCTGAGTCTCGTGCAAAACTGCAGCTCACGTCTTTATAGCGGGGCTTTCTTTTATTTGCCTCTCGGAGAAATAGAGTTCATACGTAGGTGAGAGTGTGTCTATTTCTGGAGGCAGATGGATTAAAGGACCCACATGATAGTGGCCTGTTAGCTTTTCTGATGTTCAAAATGAATGTCTGCGGCTTATCCCCTGTTAGGGTGGGAAGTGCTTTTCCCATCCTTGCAGAGCCCAGGCCTGGAGATTCGTGATGCAGTTTGACATCTAGTCCTATTTTTTTCCACTAAAATTCACCCATTTATTTGAGGCACCCTACAGGATGCAGTAGTGGAAAGAGAAGGTATGTCAGGATGAGGTTTGCATCGTGGTTCTGCCTCTTCCTGGTGACCTTGAACATCTTACTTTGTTTCTCTGAGTCCCTTGCTTCGTCTGCAGGATTGGTTACCATTCCTTACTTTGCAGGAGTTTTGCTTGGAATAAAATATTGTGTAGAAATGAGCGGATTCAATCCCTGGCACTTCCACTTGCTTAACAAAAGGGGGAGGGTCTTTTAAAGGATCATTTAAAAAACACTACTCTCAGAAAATTTCTCCACTGTACCCTGTGATTCTGCCTGTTGAATAATTAATAATGATCCTTTAAAAGCCTGTTCACTTACTGTCTCCCCCACTGGACTGTCAGCTCCACTCAGGCAAGCACATGCCTTTGTATTATTTTTCTTCTTACTGTGTACTTTCTGCATTTCTTCATCCTCCTTCCCTAACTTCTGTTGGATCGAGTGATTGAACTTCCTTTATTTTATGCCCATCCATTCATTGTCATTCATGTAACTTTTAAGAAGTTTTCCTTAAGTTACTTACACATAGGGAAGCCTGCATGTGATCATGACCTCTGTGCCACCACTCTCAGACACATAACCTTGGCGCGTCCTAACTCAAATCATCTTCCCAGATGTTATCGCTCAAGGCTGTAGTCTCTGTCTTGAGACTCTGGTTCAGCCCCAACCCTCAGTTAGTCGCTATCAGTATGATGATTTTTATAGTTAATTCTTATATTGATTTATTAACACATTCACCCATTTCTTTGCTGGGTGCTGTTCTTTACACATCAGTTTTTCTTTCTGAATGTAGTTTTCTTCTTCTTGAAGTGCATCCTCTTTTAGTTCTTTCAGTGAGGGTCTAAGGGTGGTAAAAACATTCTTCTACAGAAAGTGCCTAATCTTTACCACTGCCTTTGAATGACGGTTTAGCTGGATACAGAATTTGTGCCTAATGGTTCTTTTCCTCGACACCTTGACAATTTTGTGGGTCTAATGCCAAAACCCACTTCCCATGTGCCTTCTCCAAGCCGTGTGAGCATCTTAGTCGAATTAAGGATAAGCGAGAGTATAATTAAACCAGGCCTCCCCTGGGCTGTGCACGGGAATATTTTCCTACACCTCGAAATGGGCTAAACAAACAAACACTGGAAGAAGATTTACAGAGATTGACCAAGGATTAGATGGCTCCAAGCCACGCTTCCGAGTCTGCAGCCAGCGGCCCCGCTGGCACCTCCTTAGTGTTCTGTGCTGATTCGGGGATGATGCGCTAAGTCTGGCTTGGTGTTTTCTTTGCTTGGTCTGGACGTGACTCATGTTCAGAGCAGATTTCCTCACCACCGCACCCAGGGGTGGGCGTAGGTCTGAAGGCCCCTAGTTTACAGATGAACACTCACCATCCCCCCGAATCCATCTCTACTTGCAGATCATGAAGGAGGTCCGGCGTGCGCTCTGCAACGCAGCCGCGGATGACAGCAAGCTGCTGCTTCTCAGCGCCGTGGGCAGCGTGTTCTGCAGCGGCCTGGACTACTCCTACCTGATCGGCCGGTTGTCCAGTGACCGGAGAAAGGAGAGCACCCGGATTGCAGAAGCCATCAGGTGAGCTCTGCTCGTGTTCGGACACACGGGGACCTGCCTGGCGCTGCCAGATTTAGCACATAGAAATACAGGCTGCTCAGTTAAAGTTGAATTTTGGACAACAAATAACTTTTTAATTGTAAGTATATCCCATCCCATGTACTATTTGGGATATACTTAAGCTAAAAATATTATTTTTTGTTTATCTGAAATTCAGAGTTTAATTGGGCATCCAGTATCTTCCTGCCAAAATGAGGGATGTCTTTGCTCTCTTAGTTACATCCCATTTTATTCTTTTGGTCAAAAAGAGATTTTATTTCCTTACATTAAGCCTGGGATCTGGTAACGTCCAAGTATTATACACACTACTCCCACCCTCTGCCTCATAGTGGAATCTTTGCTTTTCTAGGTGTCCCTGCCTCCTGGAGCTGACGTGGCTCAGCCCTAGGGAGGAGGAGGGACCTAGGCAGCTGTGTATCTGTAGACCCATTGGGCTGGGGAGCATTTCCCCCTTTCTCGTTGTGTTTGGGGCAAAAGCTGGGATCCTGGGGATGACATCCAATCCCAAAGATCAGTAACTCTTTTGGGACACTGGAGGGTAGTTATTTCCCTATTCTTTGCAAATTTGTCAAAAGTAAGTGTGTGTGACTTCCAGCAGGGCTGTCACGAGTCCTTGGCCCCGGGAAGGGCACACACGCCCACTGCCACACCCCACGTGGCACTTAGACATGTCATGGTTCAGTGATGCCACCTGATCCAATGAGAATGAACACTCACTCCGCATGGTGTCGTGGAGCCTTGGGCCATGTTTTAGGGGTTTTCTGGGGCCTGCAGTCTCACTGCACTGTGGCAGTGTTGCCTGGAGGCTGACTCCCGTGTGGCCGTGGGAGGTTTCCCAGGGATGTAGAGTGTCTGAGAGATGACTCCGTGACGCCTGCACGTGGGGTTCCGAGTCCCTCTTCAAAGGGAGGCGCCCGCTGGAATCTCTGCTTCAGAACACTTGTGTGCTTCCCGTGGCCAGCTTCTTGCTGGAAGAGACAAGGAAAGTCTGAACCCTGCTACTGGGAAAGGCGTCATGGTTTCATGCTGTTCGCAGGGGTTTGGTCTCTGCTCAGACTCAGCTGTGTCTCTTTGCAGCTGCCTTGTCCTGTTGTGAGGGGAGCAGCAGGGGCTCCAGCAAGCTTCCCTCCTCATTTACGGGACTGTCAGGGATGAGGCGCCCATCTCTGCAGCCTGAGGAAAGCCTGGGCCATCTCCTTCATCTGGTTTACAGATTTCAGTGGAGGCACTAGCTGGACTCCCAAATGGGAGGAGAGGCTGAGCGCATTAGCTCATCTCCAGAGAAATGCAGTTCGTGGAGCTCAGACATTTGCCGTGGAGCTCAGACGTTTGCCATCTCGTCAGGAAGGAGAGTTCCTCTTGGGCAGAGCAGAGGGAAAGCTGGAGCGGAGGTTCTTCCAGTGCTTCAGAGGGAGGGAAAGTTCCTAGTTTGTGAGCTGGTGAGGACCTGAGGAGAGGAAATGAGGGTGTTGCCTGGACCACTGGTTCTCTGCCTCGATGGTGCAGAATCCCCAGGGAGCTTTTCCAAAATCCAGCTGCTTGGCAGCCCCCTGGCAGTCCTGTCCCCCTGGGAGTTAATGAGTTGTGGTGGGGGGAACGCATCTTGGGTTGTAAGTTTCCTTCAGTGGTTCTAATATGAAGTCAGGGTGGAGAACCCCTGCCCCAGGCTAACCAAGAGGCTTCTGCACATTGCCTGAGAGCAGTGAAAGTTTTAGAAATAAAATGCAGAGAAGCATTTCCCAGAGAAGTTTCCGCAGCTTTCCCGAGAAGAGTGAGGGGCACTTGCCCCCCGAGTCCTGTCCCCACAGGAAGTCCCGCAGATTTTCCAGACATGTTAATGTATGTACAATCTGCAGTCTCCTGTGAAAGAACCTTGTTCAGCATCTAGCACTGGCTGAGACGTCGTTTAGCCACAGAGCCTTGGAACTAACTACTGACATCCCTTGCACTTCTCTCGGGACACGCACAGTCTCAGCTGGGCTAACCTCTAGGGTCTGGGCCTGCCGCGCGGCTGCGGCCCCCTCCAGCGGTGCTCCCTCCCCATCCTCATAGTTTCCTAAAGAAAACGCACACACACCTGGCCCGGGACGCGGCCTTCGCTCTGCAGGTGTCCACTGAAAGAACTAGCAGATGTGGGAAGAGCTCAGATGGTTCATTCCACAGAACCCTCTATCCAGGACCCAGACAAAGCCGTCTGCCCCCTCCCGGAAGAAAGGCTGCCCTCACCTGAGCTCACAGGGGATGCGACGGCCTGCTGGCAGGTTGCTAAAACGAAGAGTAATCAGATAACCTAGGGGAAATACTTGGACCATCCCTGGTCATAGTGGGTACTTAGGATAAGTGTAAAGGATTATTTTCATTGTTACTGCTGTTCCTTCCAGCCCCAAGTTCTAGCTGAGCCTGCGTCTGACTATGAGGTGGGCCTCTAGAGCCGCCCTCGGAGGGGCCCAGGATGGCTGTCACTGTGTGTGTCTGGTGCTCACGGGCCCGGTCCCTGCTAACTTGGCTCTGAGCTTTGGCAGTGGGAGAGTTGCACCCCATGACTCTGGTCAAAGGGAATGGGTAGCCGGGTCACAGTTGCCAGCAGAAATCTAAATATCCCCTGTGCAGAATTTTGCTTTGAGTCTCCTTTAGGCCAGGAGAGCAGATCACAGACCACTGAGAACTGAATGAAAGCTGTGTCCGCCCTCCCTACATTTGCTGACGTAATCACAGCGGCGGATCAGGCTCCCTGCGTGTCTGGTATGGTGCTGGTGCCCGGGGTGGACAGTCGCGTTTAATCATCGTGGAGACCTAACAGGACACAGCACGGGCTCTCCCACTTCACAAGAAGCAAAATGAGGCCCCGGAGACTGAGTAACTTGTCCAGGGTCTCACCACTAGTTAGGGGCAGTGTTGAGACTTGACCCTGAGTCTTTCAGACCCCCCAGAGTTCCCGCTGTCTCTGCCACATCAGACCAGCCCAGCAGCTCCAGCCAGCAGAAGCCAAGGCTCCATAGAGTCAAGGGAGCAGCAAGGGCTGGTGTCAACCTGAAGGACTTTGATGCTGGGAAGACAGTGAGCCACCTCCCCAGCACAGCCCCGCCACCAAACCAGGATCGGATATCTGAGTGGCAGCATCTGTAATGCAATATCCTGTTTGTTGTCTGGCTTCTACATCCAGTGGGCCCTGGTGATAGAGATCTACTGCTTGAGGTGATAGGAAAAGCATGGGCAGGGTCTGCGCATCACAGTTTTGCATCGAGGAAATGAACTGATGAATGAGGCTACTGGACTGGAACAGGGAGGGTGGGGGTGGAGGCTCAGGGCTGAGCCCTCCTTGGGGGTCGCTGGTGCCCCTGCACAGAAGTCAGGTTGGAAACAGTAGTGTGAAAGTCTCTGGGGTCTGGAAGGTGGGAGAGCTTCTGGACAGTCATGAGGGTCAGGGTGTGTTCCTGAAGAGCCATGGATGAAGAAGCAGAGCGAATAGGAGTATCACAGGGACCTCCGAGAGGCCTGCAGCAGGGGGATGTGTTGATTGGGGTGGACCTTTTGTATTGAGATTGGTCCCCAGAGGCCAGATGGTGCGTCCACAGGAGGCTATGGAGCAAAAGTGGAAGATCTGGCTCGGAAACTCTTAAAATCCTTCCCAACTCTGAGATCCAAGTGTCAAATTGTACGAGGAGGGTTATGAATGGAATGTCCCTGTGGTTCCCAGGACCCTGCAAAGAAGCCCCACATTCCCTGCAGACTCCAAACTGCATTTGGTAAACATAAAAAGCACATGTTAAAACCAGTGACTGAGGCCGTGAAGTCAGGAAGTCAAGCCAGGAAATGGGCCACCAGAAAACCAGGACTCAGAAGGCCATGGTGCCAGGTCCCCCTCTGTGTAGCGGTGTCCTCCCGGGGTCAGCCACAAGCAGGGCTGAGATAACTCCGTCATCTACTCACAATGAGTCAGCAGAAGTCAGGAAATGCAGCGCTTCAAGCCTGGGCACGCAGTTTCATGATGACATGGGTCTGAAGACACCCCTGTCCCAGTAGAATGTTGAGCAGTCTTCTCACAGTCCATCTGACCCCCACCCCCGTATCACTGTGATACCTGCATCTTTAGATTAGAATTCTAGAGGCACAGTGTCAATCAAGAAGTGACAAATCAGCTTGATATTTGCATTAGTTAAGTATTAGCTGCTGGAACAAATAATCCCCAAATATATATAACGTTCTGATAGAAATTGGCTTCTCGCATATGTGAACCTTGAACGGAGGTTACTGAACAGCCCATGGCTGTCCTCCAGGTGGTGACTCAGGAACCCAAACTCCTTCCATCTTGTAGCTCAACAGATGTCTTCCAGGACTGCCATGCTTGTCAAGATGAGGGGGCTTGAAAGACTGTGTGGTGGGAGGTTCCCTTGCCCAGGCCTAGTAGTGTGGATTTGGCTTCCACTCACATCCCATCAGCCAGCACTTGGTTGCTTAGCCACAGCCAACTGCAAGGGAGGCTGGGAAACATGTTCTAACTGTAGACTCAGGAAGGAGAGGGGAGGGAAACCAGGTCTGGTGAGTAGCGAGTGCGTCACTGCCACGCTTCTGCCGTCTTTGCTCTCGTTCTGGGAGGTTACTTACTGAGTGTTGATTCCAATGTGTAGGGAGTCCAGGTGGCGCCCAAGGCAGACCTGTGAGTTTCCTTAAGGAGCTGAAGGGGAAGGAGAATTCAAAGACAAGTAAGCAAGCAAATAATTAGGATAATTGCACATTGTGATGATGGTGTTTTCCAAGAACTCTCAGAAGGCCCCTGCAGCTCATGCACAGGGAGCAGGGGTGAGAGAGACATGAGTTAAGTCTGCAGAGGTAAACAGAGGCAGGCCAGGGTCATGGTTGGGAGTTTGGATTTTATTCTTGTGCGTTCTTGTTAGTTTCCAATTTTCCACCTAAGAATAATGAGGGATGCAGGCTTTAGTAGACATCCGGATCTTCCCTCCATGTCCAAATGAATATTAAACTGTTATAGACCATATATAGCAACTAGGGGAAGGCAAAAAGCGTTCTAAGGGACAGGAAGTAGGGGGCATTGCAGGTGTCTTCTGCTCAACAGTAAAGATGCACGCTGTGATCTTGCTCAGTGCAGACGAGCAGGGAGATAAAATACTGCCTAATCCGTAGCCATGGTTCCAGGTGCCTCGTGCCTATAGGGAAGCCCAGCGTCCTTCCCTGATTTTTGTCAAAGCCACCCAAACACACAGACCCTCGTCAGCATTCCGGAACCACCCTCAGTGAGTCTGGCATCCCTTTAGGTAACTCAGAATCAGACAGGCCTAGGAGTGAAAGAGATCTTAAATGTCATCAGTCTCCTCCTGTGCCCACCATCTGAAGCTTGAATTCCGTCTGCAGCATCACCCAGCATGATCATTGAACCAAACTTGGAATATCTGCAATCATGAGGAGTTCTTACGTCCCGAAGCTGCCCACTCCACCCTCGGCCAGTGCCCTTAGAACATCCCGTCTCTCCTTGAGTTCAAATATGCCTCCTTGTAACACCCTCCTTTTGGTTCTGTTCAGAACCTTAACATTCAGGCTGTCTTCCTTAGTATATTCAGTTTGTCCATATCTGTCGGGGAGAAGGACGTGGTAATCGGATGCGAGCGTGACCTGGGACCCTCTGGGCCAGTTGGGACGTGTGTTCATCCCATGAGTTTCCCTCTGAAAACCTTGTACCAAGCACTGAGTGTGCCATGCTGTACCCACAGCTCCAGGGCTCAGTGTCTGGGAGCACTTAGGGAAGCTTATTTCTGCTTTGGCATAATCAAGGTGTCAGTGGGTCTCAGCAGGCCTGGTCACCTGCTAACAAGGGTCTCTTCTCTTCCCCAGGGACTTTGTGAAGGCCTTTATCCAGTTTAAGAAGCCCATCGTGGTGGCGATCAATGGGCCCGCCCTAGGCCTGGGCGCCTCCATCCTGCCCCTGTGCGACATCGTGTGGGCCAGTGAGAAGGCCTGGTTTCAGACCCCCTATGCCACCATCCGCCTCACGCCTGCCGGCTGTTCCTCGTACACTTTCCCCCAGATCCTGGGCGTCGCGCTGGTAAGCCTCTCTGTCTCTGTGGCGGGTCCCTCCCTGTGACGCTTGGATTCAGGTCCCCACAATTTTGACCCTCCTCTGTGCTGAGTAGGATATGGCCCCTCACAGAGGTAGAATCCCAGGGGCGCCCCGGCCTGTGGAGTCTCCTGGCTTTCTCCTCTTCCTCTGCCTCCCTAGAGTTGCTGCCAGCCGGTGTCCACGCAGCAGTGCCCACAGGTGGATTGCAAGGCCATTCTGATTCAGGAGCTCGGGCTGCTTTGGGCCGCTCACAGTCTCAGCAGTGGCAGGAAAATGAGGCAGGCAGGGGGCCCGGGAAGCAAGCCCTTTCCCTTTTGATCTTGGCGACCATGCTCTGCCCGGTTCTTGTCGTCCTTCGCAATCACAAAAATGTTAACATTGTACAGGCTTATCTCATTATTTTATTTCAGCCATTTCTGAGACTCCGAGCATGTTGCTGACTGAGACATGTTCTTGCTGGCTGTGTCCTCTTTGGCTCCTCCTGAGTTCCTTCCTTACCTTTCTTCTTCCTGAGACGGAGTTGTTTCTAAATACATACAGTGGCACGTATTTGTCTCAGACCTCCAGCCACAGGCATCCTGTAGGCCTATTACCAACCTGACAGATTTCTCTCCTCTGGTGTTAAAGATTGTCCTTTGGGTCATCATGACCCACCAGTGACAGCCGGAACAAAGGGAAACCTGTGTGTAGATCCAGAGGCTGAGAGACCTCAACATTTCAGCGTCCATCTAAGAGCCTCTGAGCATTCAGGGCCGGGAAGGCAAGGAAAGGGGAGGCAGATGGACAGCAGTTGGTGGTGGTGGGGACTGGATTGTCTGCTGTGTGAAGGAGGTGGGGGTTCGTCCTGAAGGGGAGGGGGGCTCCATCACATGGCCGTGACCATCTCACCCTAATTATCAGTGGGAGAGTTACTCGTTGGTAAGTTACAGCGAGTGACTGCACTGTGCTCTGTCTATGCCTGGGTCCTTATCCACATAGCTCCTCCCAGAACGTGTACGCCAGCTGCACACTCCAAAGTCAAGGGAAATTCTTTGGAGAGGGGGGTGCATAGGTCAACTCAGAAGGCAGAAGGCATTTCCACCCTTTGCAGCTGGGCAGTGCCTGTGCGCAGCCCCTGGCCACTGGGAGAGGCGTGTCTCTCTGCACTGGGATTAGGGTATTACTCTGCCAGTGATGAAAACACTGTAACTGGCTTAAAGGAGGGAAAAGGGGAATTTAATGGTGTCCATAACTGGCAGGTCCAGCAGGGGCCCCTCCTTTTGAGGTGTGGGTCCAGGAGTCCAAGTGCCATCAGTACTGTTCTTCCGCATCCCGCCTGTCTTTGTGGCCCTGCCTCTCCATGGGGACACAGCAGCTGGTGGCCCTGGGCTCAGTTGAGGGAGAAAGACTCTGCCCATCCTCTCCAGCTTGGAAACCTCATGGAGAGCTGTAATGTCTAGGGTAGATCATCTGCTCATTCCTGAATTGGTCGTCATGGATGGGGTACCTGGACTGAGGTATGTGTCCAATCCTGCGGGTCTGCCGCCAGACGTGGGTATGGGTATTGGGCAGACGAAGCCCTGTAGGTACCTGGCTTCTTTGGGGAAATTTAATGGAAGCTCTGCACCCTCTGCTCAGAAAGATGCACCTCAACACAAGTGTTTGCATGTGGTTCCCAAAGCTTCTCTGACCCCTGGTTAAGAATCCTGCCTCCAAGAACTGGGACAGGTGCACTCGGCTAGTCCACACTCACTAATGACAGCGAGTCGCTCTGCCTCTCAGCCTTCTTCTGCCTTTGCTTTCTCAGGCCAACGAGATGCTCTTCTGCGGGCGGAAGCTCACTGCCCAGGAGGCATGCAGCCGAGGGCTGGTGTCCCAGGTTTTCTGGCCAACCACGTTCAGCCAGGAGGTCATGTTGCGGGTCAAGGAGATGGCATCCTGCAGTGCGGTGGTGAGTTCCTGCGTCTTTGTGTGCAGTCCTTGCAGTAGATCCATTTTACAGATGAGGGCCTTGAGGCCAGACGGAGTGATTGACTTGCCAAAGGACACACAGAGAGTACGTGAAAGTCCCCGTGTCACTTAGCAGATGTCCCTTCTCAGTGCTGAGACTTAAATCTCAAGGGAGATGGTCAGCATTGTCTGATATTCCCTGCCAGCTCCAGTTTGAAAACCTCACAGAAGAGATTTATTCTCTGGGGTAGAAATGTGTCCTTAAAAGAAAGTCCTAAACACACATGAAAACACAGACCAGCTCTGGTTTTCAGAGAAATGAGAAGTAAAGATGAGTAAGGACAGAGGGTGTTAAGCAGCCAGGAGACGATAAAGAGCAGATCTCGCCGTCCGTGAACCTCGTTCCTGCTGCCTGCCCAGCCCTCAGCCCATTTAAACATCACCACTCGACACATTGAAACACAGATAAATAAATAATACCTCCAAAGAGGCGCCGGGTTTTAATTAAGTGTCGATTTTATCTCACACAAGTCACTCTGCACGCTGCATGGAAACAGCCATTGCAGGTGGATTAAGGGCCAGGGCAGGAAATGAGAAAGACTCTGGGAGCGGAAGGCCCGGGACTCTGGGCTTCAGTATCGTGATCACGGGGATGCGGGGCTGGATTGCGGGCAGACCCGTGACTGCCCCCTTCCTTCTCCCCATTTACACTGAACCTACACCCAGCTGTCACACCTCCCTTGATTTGCCTCAGCCTTTCATGGGTACCTACTGTATGTAAGCTTCACTCCTGGGAAGCCTAATGGTCCCAGTGAGAGTGAGAGGGTTGGGGAACACTTATTATGGGCCAGGCTCTTCACTAATCTTTCTGTGGATTCTTTTTTATTCTTCCTGATAACCGTGGTGACCAACTTGTCCCACTTTGTCTTGGACTCTCCTGGTTTTAGTACCGAAAACCCCATGTCCCAGGAGACCCCATGGGCTTGGGCAAAGTGGGGTGGTTGGTGATCTAGGGACAGCTGTGCAGAGGGGCAGGCAGACATTCTTAACAGAAGAAAAGGCATGAGCGAGGGCACGTGAGTCCAAAACCCCACGTGGAGTTTAGGCAGCAGCTCGTGGTGGGGTGAGCAGGTGCACAGGGTATCTGAGGGACAGCAGACAGAAAAGGCAGATGGGAGAAAGGCCCCGGAGCTCCACTGAGGGTTTGGTCTCTGGGCAGCGGAGGTGCTCAGGTGAAACCAGCAGCTGAAGAAATGCTGCTAGGAAGTCTCTCCTGTTCACAGTTAGCAATTATGAGCTTTGGGGTGATTCACTGAAGTAGAATCTTCCCCACGGCCCCTGGGAGATGGTGTTCTTTGGAGAAATTCTTGGGAGGGAAGAGGCAGTCTTGGCCTGCCAGCCCTTTCTCATCACCATTAGCCTCCAGCCCAAGACGAGGCGTAGGACCACCACCCCTTTCCCACCTGCTTGGGCGTGGGAGCTCTTGTCCTGTTTGTTTCTGCTTGAAAGCGCTCTGCAAGGCTGTGAGCTGAAGCCTTGGTGTCCACGGAGCATGGTGGAGGCCAGGGAAGGATGCTCGGATGCCTCGCTTCCCGCAGGCCCTCTGCCTGTCAGCAGTGCAGCCTGCAGAATCCGCCAGGGCCTGCCGGCCACATCCGCCAGGTCTTTCCCCCATAATGGGGAGATAAAAATACTACCTATGTGTGGCGTTAACATGAGGAAGAAATGAAAGAATGCGTGAAAAGTACCTCTCCTAGGGCCTCTGGTTAACGGTGGTTGCAGTGGCATTGTGCTTATTACTGTGGTTGCTACAACTGTTCTTACTCGTTTTGATGATGATTATTACTGTTATTACCATTATTACTGCCATAATGCTAATATTATAGCCGTTGTCACTACTATAATACTAGTTTATTACTGTTGTCACCGTTACTGCTATTGCTAACATTACCATTAGAACTTCTACAATACTGCAGTATTACTACTTTTGTTCCTATCAGGAGTGTTGCTCATTACTACAATTGGTGCTTGCAGTTATTATTACTCACTGTTACGATGACGGATGCTATTTTTACTGCTGCTCTTACTGCTGAGCCTGGGCAGGGGCACTGTTGTTGGGGTGGCTCATTTGGATACTTAGACAACCATTAATTCATTTCATTGTCTTACTCTGTGGTCCCCACCCACTCTTGAGTTCAGTTGCCCGGGAGCTCCTGAGAGCAGTATTTCCCAAACTTTTTCATGACTTTTTCATCCATAGAAGGTGACACTGAGGTTGTCTCCCCCTTGGGTAAAAGGCCAAGCTCTTGGGGTGGGAGAACCACGGGGCCCACTCAGCTATCCCAGGGTCTGAGGGCTCCACATCTCAGCCCACCTGGATTCTGTTCCCGGCGTTGCGGGGAACACAGGGCCTGGGAAGCCCTGAACTATGGGAGGCAGCCTCCTCTGGCTTTGGACATGGGAAGGTTAGCTCGGCCACGCGTGCCCTTCTGGAGCAGAGTCCCGGGCGCTGGCTAACAAGGCTTGTGCATTTCCCTCCAGGTGCTGGAGGAGTCGAAATGTCTCGTCCGGAGCTTCCTGAAGTCAGTGCTCGAAGATGTGAACGAGAAAGAATGCCTCATGCTCAAGCAACTCTGGAGTTCCTCCAAAGGCCTGGATTCCCTGTTCAGCTACCTGCAGGACAAAATTTACGAAGTCTGAGGGCCCTGGCTCACTTGCCCCAGTGCTCATGGGCATGTGACTTCTAGCTCTGCCCTGTGTTTCAGAAATTGGAGCACAGCGGATGCCCGGCCAAGGAGTCTGTCAAGGTGTCCCTTTATACTAGGGTTGTATCCATGTCCTCGTGTCCTTTGGTTGCTCTTCATTGGTTTGGTTTTGTGTCACGATGGGAAACGCAGCATACTTGGCCTCCCCCACGTCCCCTCCCCACCTGGCTGGAGAGCTATCGAGGGCTATATCTTCCCAGGCTTCTGCCGGGTACCCCTGCCCTGTCCCCTACTTGCTGAAATGCACCATCCTGGTCCAGGAAGGGGAAGACCAGTTTCCCCATCCTTCCGACTCAGGCTGCGTCTACACAGTGCCTCTGATTTGGAGACTTGGCTGCCATGGCTCTCCCTGGTTAAGTGCAGACTCAGTGACCAGGGCTGGCCAGTCTTAGGGAGTCTCCAGACCAATGAGCAGAACGATCGTGTAGAGCCTGCCTCAGTCTCCTCTCTGATGCAAATCTGTGTGGCTTCTAGGGCTTGGTCTTAAAACCCAATTGAGTGATTTACAAACCCAGATATTGTACATTTAGGAGTGTTTTGTTAAATATATATTTTTAAAACAATGTAAGTGGAAATTCTGATAATTTATGTGTATTATATGTAAAGCTAGTTTTGCAAAAACACGAACTACTAGGAAAAATGTTTTTTCTTTAATCAGACTTATTTAATTTATTTATTTTTGTTTATATACTATGATATCTGTCGTTCTCACAGATATTATTTTCATACTGCCCTGGACCAAATCCCCTACAAGGTTCATGCTGTTGGGTGCATTCTAGCAAAGAACCACGTTGAAATAAGTTTTCAGAGAGATGAGGATGGAAGGATTTCTGTGAATGAAAGAAACAGCCCTGCACCAGGTTTTCTACATGTGAAACAGTCCTGTGATAACTGAATACCTGTTCTTGGGAGAAATCATGGAAGCGTTTTCTCCCCACTCTGCTGCCTTTAAGGAGATAAAGGGCCCTCCAGCCTGAATGCTCCTGAGACACCCCCGGCCCCTAATGGTGTGACATCAGGAAGGGGTGGGGAGTGGGCCTGTCTGGGGATTGCTCATTATTGTGGGGGACTTTTTTCTTTGGGACAAATGACTCCACTTGGATTTCTGAGTCCCTTTCTTCCACGTAGGGTATTGAGTCTGGTTTGGGCCGTCCAGGTTGGTGGGTAAAGTGTTCCCACTCTGTTGAGCTGTCAGTGGAAGGTCTGAATCTTTCTGCCTCCAGAAGCCCGGACTCTCCATCTTTTTTCAGGTTGTTGACACATATCAGGGAGCAGTAACCGGGATGAGGCTTCCTGCCCCAGGGCCCGGGGCTGCATGGGGACCCCAGCATTGTATTCATACCATCAGCCCAAAGCCTTGCTGCAGGGAAGCAGGGGGTTTTGGTTTTGGTTTTGGTTTTGGTTGGAGAGGAGAAGGTAAACGTCAAGATCAGAGCAGAGACACAACACGTCCTGCGTGAGGCTTAAACCTGTTAAGGGTCAAACCCAGAGAAAGTTAGATTCTCAGAGTGACGTGATTTCCCCACTGCCATCACAACCCCAGTGTCCTCAGATGACTTTTGGTCGCCCATCTCCTCTTCCCTGTGTTAGTCACCGGCTTCTCTCGACCCTTCCTTGGACAGCGTTGGGTGGAGCCATGAGAGTTGGGCACAGCTGGGGGAGGGGATGCGGGCTGGGGAGAGGGAGGGTTGCTGCTACAGTTCTCTCTTCTCTCTCTGTTTGTCTGTCTCTCTTTCCCTCTCTCTGGCCCGTTTCCCGACTTAAGGGTGGCTGGATGCAGTGGGCTGGGCAGGTGGAGAGGGTTCCTGGTCCTGCGCTTTGTGTTCCAGAGAGCAGGCGGGGTGTCTGCACTAGAGCTAGAGACATGGGCCTTTAAACAGTGAACCTGGAGGTTACCTGGACCCTCCATCCTTAAGGTGGCCTCAGTTTCCTCTGTAGAAAGCCTGTCTCCTGAGTTTCCCTAGAACTTCACAAGGGTCAGGGAAGAGGCAATGGCTCACTTGCTTTTCCCTTCTCCTGCCACCTGTGACATCTCGGCCCGGGGACCCAGCATGGGGGACAGCCACCTTGACTGTATCCAGCCAGAGGAAGTCCTGTGTACCCTCCCCGTGGTCCATGTGGGATCTGGTAGGAAGTGCAGACCCAGACTATAGGGAATTACTGTAGGGAATCACCTGCTTTTGCCCAAATACCTGTTGTCACATCTCACCTTGGGTTTGTCTTCTTCCTTTCAGCAAGTCAGCGTGTGCTATGCCAAAGCCCCTAGACAGCCTCATCCTTGGCAGATAATTTCCAAACCACCTCTGAGTTATCTAAAGAAAGAGCACCTCACCTTCTGTTTACCTTCTAGGGCTAGCCACCTTCAACATCTATAGAAGCAGTGTTAGGATTCTCATTGGAGATGGAAAAAAGGATGTTTGGAAATTCCTTTTGTTCAGTGTCCACCTTTGTTCCCTGCCGGAAAAAACCTGAAGTGTTTTAGTTTTGGACTAAAACATAGCTTTGGATCATCAAATCCGAACTTCTAAATACTTGGAGGATCCCTGATGATAAGGTAGGAACGTGAGACCATCACTGAGGTGGAATGCCTGCTGTTAATGCCCAGGTTCTGCGTAGAACAGGAGGTATTTTACACGGCAGTCTGTATTTTCATTGTTTCCACACAGTTCAAGAAGGATGTTCCACACATTGGGCAAAAGTCGGTTAAATCTGTTTGCTACAGGGTAGACTGAACCACTGAATTTTTACCTTCTGAATAGTAGCTTTGATAACGTATAAATGAAATCCAGGTAACTTGCAGCCCATCAAGCTGGGCTGGAATTTGTCAGATCTGTGGATGTTTCAGGGTAGTAGCTTTCTCGAGACAGGGGTCAGACGTGCGCTTTTTATCTCCTATCTCAGCATCCTGTCTCCACCCGTGGAATCCTTGCTCTCCTCTCTCTCCTCTGCTTTGCCCCCACCCCACCCAGTCTGTCACTTCCTAGGGTCTGGGCAGGTCTTCGAGGAATTGTGCTTGGTCTTGGCAGCACCATCCCAGAATGCTTTTGGAGTTGGAAGAGTAGCCGTGGTGGGAAGTTGAGGGTACCTCTTTAGTCAAGGAGTCTTATGGGCAGTCCGCTCTTTGTTGTCCTGTTGGCCATGCATGAGAACTCTCCTGTCCTCTCTTCTCCAGTCCCTGGTGATTCACATCTAACATCTTGCAGTGGCACCATTTGAGTTAACAGCCCTGTTCTAGGTGGACTTTTTGGAGAACTTTGCTAAGGTGGTCAGAGCTCCTCACCATTTGGAAGCCTCAGCCTAATACTCATGCGCCCACATGTCCCTTCCTGCTTTGAAGTAATGTCTGTGGGTGAAAACCATCAAACATTGCTCTCCGGGAATGAAACTGGGTAACTCTGAGAAGGTAGCAGAGAATTGATTTAAACTGTTATTCTTGTTTGGTATAAATTAAACTAGGGAATGTTCTCTCTGAAGCATGAAAGTATGTTTTTCCCCTACGAAGTTTAGTATAAGGATGGAAAAGTGATAATCACAATAGACTTTGATCAGTGCAACTTTATCTCCAGATAGCCACATTTCAGAATAGCCTGGACTGGATACTGAATTGCATTTCCCATTATTAATTGTTGGTTTAAAAATATTTTGTAAACTTTTCTTAATTTGAAATTTAGTCACATTCATGTAATTTTCCAATCTAGTTTCTGTGGAAATTTTTTAACACAGAGAAACAAATAGAAACATCTTTCAATCTTCCTAAGTGAGTATTTAAAATGCAGAATTGCTTCTCTTCTGTGTTTCTGTATTCAGATGCTTAGATCTGTTGTATATATTAGTTTAGACATCGTCACTAATATACACAGTATTTAAGACTCTAAATGAGATTTCTTAAGTATTTTATTTTATTCTCTGTAAATGGTTTTGTATAATCTTTAAAAATCTACACTTTGCCTTTGTAGATATTTAAGGGAAACCATTTGGGGGGGGGGTGTCTTGCATGTATATTTTTGTTGTAGATAAGTGTTGCTTAGTTATTTCTGCAAATTTTGGTTGAAATGCTTACAGACTTTAATACAGTATATATTTTCAGAATATAAACTTTTATATTTCTGTGGTAAGTTAGGATATGCGTTTTAGGCAATCTTTTCCATTACTATCACTTGTTCTTTCAAAAAATAGCATTCTGGTTTGGTGCCAATGGTTTGTTCCTTTTTTTCCATTAGAATCTAGTGCTCTTATATTGTTAGAGAGCAGGTTAATTTTCTTTTTCTCAAAGTAATTGAGTTTGAAGTATAATTTGAAAATGTACTGAATTTGTGAATAAGCCTTACCCAGTAGGATCGGTAAATTTTCCAACCTTTGCAACTACGTACGTAGTTTAAGATCTCCCCATAAATTCTCACTGTGTGGCAGTTGATGGAGTTTGTGAACAGAGCCTTAAGCTTGTTGAAAAAAAATAAAAGGTAATACGGGTTGTTTCTTCCAAGCAGTTTAAGCCATGCAGATGGACTCTGTGCATGGAGTCTGTACGCCATGGTGGATCTGGAGAGTTTGGTTGAGGTGATGGCGTCAGGGGCCAGAGAGGCACCTTGGTGATTGCCTTTGGCCATACGAATGGACCAAGGACAGGTTTCCCGGAGCCACCTTTGTACTATTCACATGGTTTAGACACGGTCACAGGGAGGGCTGCTGGTCTATCACTTGTTTTGAACAAATGGCATTTCCTGCTCCTGACCTTGGCGGTTGACCCCAGGTTCCTTGCAGGTGACCTGGAAATGTCCAGTCTGGCTGAGGTCAGCACTCCTTGAGAGACGTTAACAAAGTTTACATGTGAGTCTTACTGTGTAGACAATCTCAAGTCAATTTCAGTTACATAATCAGCATTCCCATGTGTCCTGAGCGTCTTATCCATGGACTACGTGTGTTAAGCCATACCGAACCTCAGTTTAGCAGGGGACAGGCAGACCAGATGCAGAACATACACATCAGCTGAGTCCGTCCACCTGGGGCTGTTTTAATGGAGCGTAAGTCATGGAGCTCATTGGCAGTGCATCCACTGTGTCTGGAATCTAATAAAGTCAACTAAAATTTGGGACTTAAATTTTTTTTAATTATGATTCTTTTCAGTTGGCCATGCTTCCATAATTACCTACCGATTCTCCTTACCAAGGCTTTACAGATAGATAATCTTGAGACCAGGACCAGGGCTATAGCACGGCTAATGTCAGATGATTTGGTTCATCTCGAGTAAGTGTTCATGAAGTCAACTTATCCACCATGAGGATGGAGATGGGCTTCAAGTACTTGCAGTGTGTGTGTCAGTCAGAAAAACTGACACCTAGTTTTAAACTTCAGCTCTGGTGTCTCTATGGGTTGACCATGCCTCTTGTGCCCAACACCTGGCCTCATGCTGAAGCCCATTAAGGCAACTCTGGGAAGTTTGGAGGGTGTAACATTTTCCATCTAGTATTTAATTTGTCCCTGTGCCATTAGTCCCAGCTTGAAGTCATTTGCTGATGTCCGTGTTGACAGGATTGTGAAAATATTGCCTTTCATAAAACCAAGGACCAAAGAATTCCATTATTCCAACAAAGCACGAGTTTCATGGATTGTGGGCACATCTAGACAGAGATGTGCACGCTTCATGGCACAGAGAAACTCACTTCCACCAGCCTCATGCTCCCCCTGGCTGGCCACACACAGGGATTTGTTTGTCACCTTGAGGAGGCTCTGAAAAGTGAGTTTCTCAAATTGAAACTCGCTATCTCAAGTGAGTGTTTCTACTGTGTAGTTCCAGCCTTTATCCGTACCATGAAGAGTGGAGGTCGGCATTCTTGCAGGAGATCTGACCAGTGTAGACTGCTCCATCTGAATAGGAACCTCCAGCGGAGTTTTTCAGATGTGTCCACACTGAGCAGTGAGATCCTGCAGCTGCTGAATTTCCGCGTCCTTTGTGTTTTCCATTGACCCATTCCAACTCCTGTTTAGCCTGAGAATTCTCTTCAATTCTCACACTAAGTCATGCTCCATTCTCATTCATGATGAAATCATCAATCCATTAACCAGTTGAGAAATGATTTAAGAAGTGGTTTTCCAGTGGTAAGGCTTATCACCAAACTTCTGATAATGAAGCAGGCTACCAAAAACGTACCCAGCCCACCCTGGGGGTGTTTGGATTTGATCATGGGTCTAGCACACACACCAAAATCCAAGGAGACCTTTGCAAATTAGGCTACTCGTTTTATTTTGCCAGGTTGTCACGGGAGAGTCTTTAACTAGTTCTGAGTATTTGTAAGTATGAGTACTTCATAGACTTATAAAAGCAGGTACAGAAGACCCTTTCTCACCGCGCTGTAAATATTACCCGAGACTGGGTGCAGTCCTGAGGGATAATAATCTTCTGATTTATCAAATGCTGACTGTCTAGAGCAAATTGTACACTCTCTTTGTGAATGGTCCTGTAACGTGTATGAACACATTTCTGGGTGCCTTAGAAGTTGTATTTTTCATGTGTGCTAATACGCAGTATTTATACATTGTGAGAAGCTGCTTTGAATAAAAAGGTTGAAACTGCCTCTGCATTTGCCTGTGTTCTCCCTCGGGCAGTCTGGGCAGAACGTTCACAAACAGGTTCTGTGGTTTCTGACAGAGAAGTTTCTGGGGCCTCCGGGGGGGTTGGGACCTCTGATGCCTCTTGGTTGTGTCTGGGTTCCTGGGGAGCACAGACCCCCCCCCATCTGCCTTGAGGCTTCGCTTGTTCAGGCTGGTGCTCAGGTGGGCAACACGTTTGTTCCAGAGGACCCTAGAATGGGACGGCACAGGTCTTACTTTTCATGGGGTTGATATGAGCATTCACCTCTTCCCTGGTACACCCGGAATGTTTCCTTGCACAGGGATCCCTCCTCAGTAGAGAGAAGCATCCCCAGAGCTTGATCTTATACACTCCCAGCTGCCACACATGGCTAACGACCGTGTTTGTCACTATAAAATTATGCAAAGTCCTTTCTCATTGCCTCGATCATTACAACGTAACTCAGGAGAGACACACTGCTGAGGACACCTGGCTCCAGAGATATTGTGGGGCTGCAGGAAAGAGGAAGGAGGAGTCTTTCAGGGGCTGGTGGCAACAGGGAATTCTGGGAGGGGATTTGCACAAGGTCACGTCTACCTTCCGTCCATCCTGCAGCAGTGTTGAGCCCTGGCTCTGCCTCGGGCATGCCACAGGTGCCTAAAGGCACAGATTACTCAGACAGTCCCTGTGACAAAGGACCTCAGTGTCTAGGAATCTGAGAAAGGCCTGTAATCCTGCCATGATTCTCGAATAGTCCACAGTGCAGTACTGGGGAGCGTACTTTACACAATCGCGGACACCCCCAGCGTCTAGCAGACAGTGCAGCATTCGCTGTTAACTCTCCGTCCGTCCCCTTTCAGTCGACGTGGGCCAGCCAGCCTCAGGGAGCCCAGGCTCTTCCCTCTATTGGCCTCCCTTTCCTTTTCCTTCCTCTTGCTCCTGGAGTCATCACTGTCACCCTGCGTGCCTCTTTGCCCTGTCTCTGGGGTCCTGACGCCATCCTGAGGAGACAAGATCAAACCTGGAAAGTCCTTTGCTCAACACGTGCTCTGCCAAAGCCCCTAGACAGCCTGTGGGCAGACTGGACGAGGCCTTTCAGATGTTCCAGAGTGCAGGCTCTGTGAGACAAACCTTTGTTCCTCTGGCCGTCTCTCACAGGCTGACTTTGATGTGATGTGATGCTTAAAGAGGCCCTTCCCCAATAGTGAGAGAAGTGGGCTGAGACTCCCATCTGGTCAGACACATAACAATTAAATGATTCACCAGTGTACTGAATAAGCAGTCATGGAGTGTAACCCTGAGAGCAACTTTCTGTTGTCACTCACTGTCCCTTTTAGTCGCCTTGATGGGATAGTCCTGACCTAACCCTCGATGAAAACAAAGGTAGGCTTTAGGACCTTTCCGGTAAATAATGTAAAGTCACAAACACAGTTCCAATCCAGTGGTCAAAAATGGCCATGTTCCATTAGGTGTCAGTGCTTCCAGCTTCGTTCAAGATGAGGACTTGACTCATTCTTGCTGACCCTCACTGCCAGGAAAGATTTTCCAGGAACCAAATGATGCAGGTGTCATATGGGGGTTTTCCTTCTCTGAGCCTCACAGATATTTATACCTGACTCTCTCTCTCTCCCAGGGAACCTGGATGGGTGTCCTGGTGACCTCTTCAGTTGATGGCGGCCAGTCTCTCACAGTTGTCAGATGGGCTCTGTATCATCAGCCATTTCTCCTCTTCAGCCCCTAGGAGGCTGGTGGTCCACTGCCAGCTCCTCCAGCTGAGCTCTGTTGGTCCCTTTAGGGTAAGACGATCCCCACGCCAGCCCTTCGCCACGCCTGGACCACACGTGGCTCAGGGGCCCACTCGTGCAACCCCTGGTCCTAACAGATCAGGGGGTGCAGGCGAACTTCCCAACAGCAGCGACCGCCTCACTGGTGAACTAGCCAGTCGGCTAGTCAGCGTCTTGTTTGCTGAATTTCTCAGGCAGGAGTCAGATGCCAACCTACTGCATGTACCCCTAAGTTTTAGGGGGTACGCATAGCTCACTAAAGCCTCACTCTCCTTTGACTTCAGGTGAGAGGGGAGACCTCCTCACTTACTTTGGGGTATGTGTGTAAGTCATGGCAGGTAGCACAGCTCTCTCCAAAGACATCCTCACAAACCCTTCTCAATGCTGGCTTTGTAAATTACATCTAGAAACTATTCAGGCTCTTACAAGTGGTGGTTTCAATGTGTTGGCAAGTTTTCATACAGGAGACTCGTGCTCTGGGGCCTAGTGGATCGTGATAAGGATTCAAGCTCTCACTCCAAGCGAGGTGGGAGCCCCTCGGGGGTGTGGAGGGGAGTGGCCTGGACTGACTTGTTCTTTAACAGATTTGCTCTGTGATGATGGGCAAAAGAGGGCTGAGGGCAAGGAGACCAACAGGAGACCCTTAAAGCTGCCCCTCTGCCCTCGATGAAGGCTTGAATCAGGGATGGGCGGTTGAGGTCATGAGGAGTGAAGACCCGGGTACATTTTGAAGGCAGAGAGAGAGCGGTCAGGGGTGAATCTGAGATTCGGGGCCTGAGCAGCTGGAAAGCTGGAATTGCCCCCTCACTGAGGGAGGGACAGCTCTGGGGTTTTGGGGTGCGGGTCTGAGTGGGGGCACTGGGAGCTTGGCTGAGGCCTGGTATCACGTGTACTGGGTGCCTGATCTCACTCAGCCTTTTGGGATTACAACTGTGCCTGCCTCCTGGGGAGTTTTTAAATGATTAAATGAGATTTACACACACACACACATATGCAACTGTGTATGTATACATGAGATTTTATACATATAGATTCACAAAATAGATTTATTTAAATATATAAAATGTGTTAACATATAAAATTAGATTATATGTAATATTTAAAACAGCTGGCATACAGTCTTAAATGATTAAATGAAATTTGCGTAATGAAATTATATGTATCTAGTATTTAGATATATAATAGCATAGTCACTAACGACTAAATGAGATTTTCATGTATATGCAAGATTTTACATATACAAGATTTTTACAAATGAGATGATGTATAACTATCATCATATATAATTTATACAACAGTTGGCAGGTAGTCACTATTTAATGGTTAATGTGATTTACATATATGTGTATACATGTGAGGTTTTATATAGATAAGGTTTATACAACTATAGGATATATGTAAATGATTATCTACATATATAAATGAGATTTTATCTATATATAAAATGTTTAGAACAGCTGTTGGCTCATAGTCACTCTTTAGTGATGCGATGAGCTTTACATAGATGCATGAGATTATATATGTATTCAATTTATTTAAAATATGAGATTAGGTAGGTGGATAGATACCTCCCTGTCTGCATACATACATATACAAAGACACACACACACGCACACTCACACGCACACACATCTTTAGGACCTTTGTGGGCACCACGTTCCTGCTGAATCTAGAGTAGCCGTATCAGTACTTCTGTGGGCAAGTGCCTGGGACTGAGAGGCTGGCGGGGCACCAGCCAGGGAACTCAGCACGGGTGTGTTTCGGTGGGAGCACATGCAGGCCTGGGCCCAGGAGGAAGTTGGGTAGGACGTGCTAACATCCCTCTGCTCTCCCAGATGAGAACCTATCTCTGCTGGTGGCCAGATGGAGCATTGTCCCCAGAGAAGCACCCTGGTTGTGACGCCCTGGCACATCCTTCTTGCTGGCCTCTGTGTCCTCCTGCATGTGGGGCTGGCACTGCCTCCCTCCAGGTGGTTGTGAGGGTTAAATGGGAGCATGTGTGATCTGGTGCCCTTTGCCTCAGGGATTCTCTAACACAGCCCCTGTAGAAGCTCCTGGATCATGTGATTTCCAGTGAGGTCTGTGCTTCTCCATCCTCCAAACCCCTTCCTGGAAATGAGGATGTGGTGACATTGGACCAGGGGGGAACTGGGAGCCTTCCTAAGCTGGGGTGAGCAGGAGAGCCCTCTGGGCACTAAGCCAAGGCGAAAAGTCAGCATCCTAGGGAGAGGGGCCACCGTGAATCGTTCAGGATGGAGGCTGGGGGGACCGTGTGCACTTTTACAAGCAGCTGCCATCTTGTCCAAGGGTGGGGAGGAGACTGTCCTGGGCACCAGGCAGGCAGGAAGCACCAGTGCATGCATAAATCAATGATAACTTCTCCTCCAGGACTGTCACTTTGTAAGAAATGTGGGGAATTTTTTGCTGAGAAGCAACTGGAGAGATCAAAGGCAAGAATGGCAGGGATTCTTAGTGGAAAGAGCATGATTTATATGATTTTTATAAGGTCAGACAATCTTGCATTTCAGTCTGCTTTGGGGTTAATGAATGACACAATCGTGATTTCCTCATCTGTACAATGGGCACAGCAACTCCTACTACAGCTTATTACGACACTTATGTGACCTCAATAGTGGAAAATGCCCAGAAGAGGGGCTGGCATGTGGTAGGTATCCTGTCAGTGTTGATTGCCTGACACTCACCTTGCCCCTTTCCCTTTAAGCAGTGGAAACCTAGCTGGAGCACAGGACAGGCAGGTGCGACATGAATGGGAGGCAGAGAGGGTCTCTGTATCTTGGTCATCAGGGACTGACATCCAAGCTGGTGTAATTCGAGACGTGCCAGGAGACCCCACCCACGTGGGAAATCCCCCAGCCAGATGGTGACTTGTAGGGTGTAATTTAATAGCCCCCTGGATTAAAGGCCTTAAAAATGATCGGTGGCTGTAGGACGGTTGGGGTCCACGGGTTTAGCCACCGTGTGCAGGAGAACACACTCAGGCACACACTAACAGAGCGCTCAGGGACGTGCCTGGTGGGCGAGGGTGGGGAAGGCTCGTCCTGGTGATTTTCCAGTTATTGTCAAACATAGAGCCCTGGGCTTTGCCAGGACAGATGGCAAATGAGCTGTCTCGAGGTGACAGGGGACCCGATGGGTTCTAGCTGCATGGCACACTCGGCGCCCAGGATGCCACCTGCACAGCCACACTTGTTTACACTTTCACTTCCAAAGAGAGGCGCACGGGCTGCTCACGTGGCTGTTTGGATGGTAACAAGCACTTACTGGCAAGGAGGAGAAAATTCAGACGTTGTGAGCCAGTTCCTGGCAGAGCAGATCTGTGGTTGACAATTTTTTTTTTTTTAGAAGTCTTGCGGTTGTGTCTTTAAGATTGTGTCTACTCTTGGCCATGCTTCCTGTTTGATTGCGGAGTGTTTTCCTCCCCCTTCTCCTCCTCCCAGTGTCTTGCGTTGGTTGTAGTATGATCATCAGAGCAACAGCTCTGGGGAAGCAGGAAGAGAACGTTTGGAATCATGTAGAGCTGGGTTCAAATTCTACCTCCATCATGGTGTGATGTAATGTCGTGACACAGCTCCTCTTGGCTTCAGATACCTCTTCTTGGTTCTGCTTGTTTGTTTGAAGGTTTAAGAAATAACATATGCAGACATAGGATTGAATAATGTGCACTTATTTCAGATTAGTTCCTTATTTGTGACCTATTTTTATGCCCAATCTCTTTGCATGCCTCCATTTAATAGGAGAGAAAACAGGCTCAGAGGGGTGAAGTGATTTTCCCAAGGACACAGTGGTAAGCAGTGAGCCGGAATTCCAACTTACTTGTCTTTTTGTTTACCTTTTCATTCTGAAATAATTTCAGACTTAAAAAGAGTGGCAAAAATTATACGCCTCCCAAATTGCACATACCCTTCACCCGTATCTCCCAATGATAACATCTTGCATAAACATGGCACAATTATAAAAATCAGGAAATTATCATTAATAACAATATTAGGATCTAAGTATTTGGATTTTACTGATTGTCTCATGAACGTCCTTTTTCTGGTCCAGAATCCAGTCCAAAATTATCCATCACCATTTAGTCCTCCTTATTTTCCTTTAATCTGGAACAGTTCACCTTTCTGAAATTGTCTTGACTTTGACAGTTGGAATAAAATGTAACAGGCTAGTTATATTTTGTAGAATGCCCCTCGATTTGGGTTTGTCTCATCTTTCCCCATTATTAAATTCAGGCTATGCATTTTTGGCAGGAGAATCCCAGAGCGATGTCATGACTTTCGGAGTGCCTCATATCCAGAGGCACCTAGTGCCCATTTCTTCCCTTACTGGTGATGTCAACTTGATCATTTAGGTTTAGAGTCCAAGACTTCTGTTTTTTCAATTACTCCATGCTACCCACAATCTGATTTCTGTAGACTGTACTCAGACTGCCAGAACTGGTACTGTCGTGGAAGCAGTTGAGAATAATCTTAAATGATATTGCAACTCAAGACGTTGCTTTTACACTGAGAGTCTGCTGGAGGGCAAAAACCAATTCTGAATCTCCAGCGCTTTTGTATCTTACACAGTGAGAAAGCCAAGATGATGTCTGATGAATGAAAATAAGTAAAATAATGAACACATGAGTGAATGGGATTCCCAGTTCCTGTTTGTTCCTTGAAGTCAGGAAAATATACCTTATGCAGCCCTTATTTTCTCTTGTGCCTGCACACAGTGGTTACTCAATGAAATCTGAGTGAATATAACTAACTCTTCTGGATAGATATTTTCTAACTTACAGGAGGAAGAGAAAAATGGTTGTTTCATATTAAAAGAAGAAAGGTTTTTTGCAGCAATTTCTCTTTCTAAACAAAGGTGTTTCTGCTTTGATCCTGGGTGTATAAAAATAAAACAATGATTTATCTCATCTTTGGTTGTTCTTGGTATTTCTGCAGATAGAGATCAAGACTATGTTGTTTAAGAAAGTTGCTTAATGACTTGGGGCTGTGGTAGGCAGAATGCTGAGATGCCCTCAAGGTTGCCACCCCCACACCCCTGTCTAATACCCCTGTCCTTGAGTGTGGGTGGGCCTGCCCTAATCAGGCGAACCTTTTATGGGACTAAAAGTCAGAAGTGGAAAAGTCAAAGACAAATGGAGAGAGTCACATGGCAAAGAATGGCAAGACGTCTCTAAGAGCTGAGATTACCCACTAGTCAATGGCTCACAGCAAGAAAACAAGGATCTTGGTCTACAAACACAAGGCACTGAATTCCGCCAACACCCTGAATGATTTTGGAAGGGGACCTGAGCCTCAGATGAGACCCAAGCTCCAATGGACACCTTGATTTCAGCTTTGTGAGACCTTAAGCCAAGAACTCAGCTACGCTATATCCCAATTCTCGACCCATGGATAAATTTGTGTTGTTTTAAGCCACCAAGTTTGTGGTACTTTATTACACAGCAATAGTTTTGCCTTTTCCTGAATGTCACATATTTGCCCTCATATACTATGTACCCTTTTCAAATGGACTTATTCACTTAAGTTTCCTCTGTGTTTTCTTCATGGGTTTTTTTTTTTGGGGGGGGGGGATATCCATGAGTAGAATTGGTGAGTCATGTGGTAGTTCTATTTTTAGTTTTTTGAGGAAACTCCATACTGTTTTCCACAGTGGCTGTACCAGTTTACATTCCCACCAACAGTGTACAAAGGTTCTCTTTTCTCCACGTCCTCACCAGCATTTGTTATTTGTGTTCTTTTTGATGACAGCCATTCTGACAGATATGTGATATCTCATTGTGGTTTGGATTTGCATTTCCCTGATGATTTGCCATGTTGGGCATCTTTTCATGTGCCTTTTGGCCACCTGCATTTCCTCTTTGGAAAAATGTCTATTCAGTTCTTCTGCCTGTTTTTAATTAGGTTGTCTGGTTTTTGATGTTGAGTTGTATGAGCTGTTTATATATGTTGGATGTTGACTCCTTATTGGTCATATCATTTGTAAGTATTTTCTCCCATTCAGTAGGTTGTCTTTTCATTTTGTTAATGGTTTCCTTTGCTGTGCAATAGCTTTTAAGTTAAATTAGGTCTCATTTGTTTACTTTTGCTTTTATTTATTTTACTTTAGGAGATAGATCCAAAAAAGTATTGCTGCAATTTATGTCAAAGAGTGTTTTGCCTGTGTTTTCCTCTAGAAGTTTTATGGTATATGGCCTCACATTTAGGTCTTTAACCAACTTTGAGGGTTTTTTTTGTTTTGTTTTGTTTTATTTGTATATAGTGTTAGAGAATGTTCTAATTTCATTCCTTTACATGTAACTGTCCAATTTTCCAAGCACCACTTATTGAAGAGATTGTCTTTTCTCCACTGTATATTCTTACCTCCTTTGTCATAGATTAATTGACTATAGTGTGTGGATTTACTTCTGGGCTGTCTGTCTTGTTTCATTGATCTATATATCTGTTTTTGTGCCAGTACCATACTGTTTTGGTTACTGTAGCTTTGTAATATAGTCTGAGGTCAGGGAGCATAATTTCTCCAGCTCTCATACACTGCCTTTTATATCTATTGTTTCGTTTAATCTTTGCAACAAAACAGCTGGTTGGGTGATATTATGAACTTCTTTTTACAGATGATGTAATTGAGTCTCAAAGAAGTTAAATAACATTTCTGAGTTCCTAACTAGTCCCAGCTAGTACATGGCAACTGCTGGGTTTGGAGTGTGAGGTGGTCTCATTTTAAACCCTGCGACCTTTACTCTGTCCTGATGGTCCTCATACTTTTTGGTCTCAGGCCCCTTTTATGCTCTTGAAAGTGATTGAGCTGCAACCTTTCATGAGTTATTAGATTTAGGTAATGATCACCATTCCTGTTAATTTCACCAAAATTGAAACAGCTGGACTCTATTTCCCTCCTCACGGCAGGACACAGCACCACTTGCCTCTAAACTGAACTTTCAATATCAAGGAAATATAGGTGAGAAATACATTAAACAAAACTCCACCAGTGCAATTAAATCCAGAATCTGGAAAACTACACAACAAAGTATTTCAGCATTTGGTGCCTTTACCAGACGAATTTCAAAGGAAAAAATATCAATAGGAGAGACATTTGTACCAAATGCTACGTGTAGACTGTCAGCTCCTGATTTGAACAACAACAACAAAAACTGTGTGTATGTGGTATGTGTGTATGTGGGTGTGTGAATAATATTAAGGAATTGTTAGTAATTTTTTAGTGGGATAACAACACTGTGGTTACGCTTTTTTAACAATGTTCTTATATTTTAAAAATATGTAATTAAATTTCTAAGTGCTTTACTTCTCACATCATTTTCCCCATTTTTTTTAGAGAAAGTAATACAAACCCAGAGAAATGATTTGCCATCTTCACACCTGGTACATGCAGAGCTGGGCCTAAAAGGGTGGGTGAGTGGAGGGAAATCATCTGACTAATTACAACTTAGTGTCATATTTTTATGGTTTCAGATCAGTCTTTCTTTGGTGTCTATACACCAAACCATGCAACAAAGGTGCAAGTCAAGGAATTTCAAGCTGTGGCTTTCGCAGGATTCAGCGTAGGGGGTTTTCTATGGAATTCCCTAGACACAAGTTTGAAAAATATACCCAGAATCAGCTCCGTCCAGGAAAGGTAATGCCAAAAGCAGCCTGATTAAGACTGAAACTCCAGATGTCACCAACTTTCCAAACACGTGCAATTTCGTGGTGAGCAACAAGCAGCAGTCAGGGTTGCTGACTCACAGGCAGGGAGCCAAGTGGCCGTGGCTGTTTCTCGCGAGAACCTTTCACGGGGCAGCTGCCATCTTGGCACCCGTGTGGGCCGGGCTGGGGTCAGAGTTAGGTGGTCCGGCCACGCTGGGGGAATGTGTCTTCATTCCAAATATGCACAGAGCTCAAGTGCATCTTGCTTTTGGAGTTTCCCGTTAAAAACTCAGAACCTCGCCTTCTTTACTGTCAAGCCCGTGGGTTTGGGGACGCGTCAGTGAAGAGGTGAAGTTGCGAGGCTGACCTCACAGGAGTCCTTTGCCTTCCCGATGAGCGCACGAACACATGCAGGCCGTGTAGCCTAAATCACTGGGCCTTTATCGCGGACAGGGGCGCGCTCGCGCCGCTGTGCCAGTTGCCTCAGCAACGCGGAGGGTTTCTCACGACCGCGGAGGGAGACTGCGGCCGCGTCCCTGCAACACCACCCAGTACTGGGAGGGTGACTGAGGGCCGAGAGGCTCCGTCCGGCGGGCAGCGCCTTCGTCTTCTGAGCGGACGTCCCAGCTGAGCAGCGCCAGCGCCGTGTTTCCCCGGGAGGCCCAGGTGCCCGGGCAGGTCTGAAGGCTGATGGGCTGGACTCACGGGTTAATTTGCCCAGGGCCTCCGGAAGAGGCGTTCTGAAGAACGACCGAATCCAGACTAAGAACACAGGTGTGTGGGGAGGGCACCTGCCTGCTGAACTCCTGAGGGCGAGGCAGCTACGATGAAGCTGGAGCACAAAATCAGAGGGCTGCCACCCAGCAAAGCTTGGTGAGGCGTCGAGAGCCCGCGGCTGCGCTGTTTTGTTACCAAGGAAACAGGATGTAGCACAAATGGGGACAGGTACTTTCCCGGTTGGGGTGGCTGTTGGAGCACAGAGTGACATCACGCTGGAGGGCATAGTGCGGGGCAGTGGGGCTTTGGGGACAACAGTGACCCTCCCGTGGAGAGGTGGAGCTGGCCAGGGTGGACAGATTCCATGGAATATCCAACAGGGGCCGTATTCTGGAGTTTAGGTACGATGCCCCTGTGGACTCAACCAGGGAGGTGAGGTAGCCTATCAAAGGGTCAGCGGAAGGATTCAGTGGGAGAGTAAGAGCATTGCTATTGGTATTGCTGTTTTATAATTTTGGTTGTATGAAATGAACCTTGCTGTTAATAACTGAATTAAATTATGTTAAATAATTCATGTAAAGCCCTCACCCAATGTCCGTACACGGTAAATGCTGTTAGTTGCAATTATTATTACAATTACCAGCGGAGGTAGTGGTCCTAGAAGAGCAGAAGGCATTTAAAGATGGGCTGGATGCTACTCAGTGGTAGATGAGGGTCAAAGATAGGGAATACATTTCTCTTACAGTGACTATGACCCCTTTTTTTTTATCCCTGAACTAAAAACTGATCCTGGAACACACAGGTGATATTTAAATAAATGTGTTGAACTTAGGAAAACAGAAGAAAAGAGAGACTCAGAACAGGGACTTTCAGGTTCCACTTCCCATCTTGGTTCAGTCAGGGGTTGTGCCTGCCATATGCCACTGTGTTAGGCTCTGCTCATGCTATAGATGAAGTAACTGAGACGTAGGAAGCTTGAGTCACTTGTCTAAGATCTGCTGGTTGCAGTCAGCAGCCAGCGCCTCCATTTGAAGTCTCATCTCTGACTTCACATCCCTTCCTACTACACAGTGCTGTCTCAGGTGAGAAAGGCCTCAGGGGTCCTGGCCACAAGTGTGATGGAAACAAAAATGGAGACAAAGTGAGTTGGGATCTGGGCTCCCATTGGCATAGCTTGCTCTCGGAAGAATGTCCTGGTCCAGCCAAAGGGAGAGATGCTGGGTGAGCCGGAGAACTGGTTTGGCTGAATGTTCTAAATTTAGAAGAGGACTTGGATGCGCCCTCTGTGGCTTTTGACTGGTGCCCAGTCTCGGAGTGTGTTGGTGTTTTTCCTCTTTGGTTTCCCTGCGGGGTGGGGAAGCTGCTCCCCTCTCAGGTTCCTGAGGGCTCAGTCACCGGCGCCAGGTTTATAAATACCCTCTCCCTCCTCTGGCAGATCTGATCCCAGCTAATGGTCAGTAATTTCAGGGTTTCTGGTGAAGCCTCTGCACTTCGATTCACCGGGTGATAATCAGGGTGGTGGATCACCCCCAGCCCCGGGGAGGGTCTGCGGCAGACCCTGTGTGATGTGACCCTGCAGAGCACAGGGTCCAGCATCCCTGCTTCCCTCCTTGCTGTGCCTTGCCAGGCATTCAAAAGCCATTTGTGGAAATAACACTTTTCCTTAGTCTCACTCAGATAAAACAGCTTGGAGGTTAGTGCTGTGTCATGAAAGAGGGGTGGGGGCGTGGGGGTAGCATTCGTAGCCTGCGTGCCGGGCTTATGCTAAATGATTTAATGCTAGTTGATAACGTGAGCAGGTATTGAGTGTTCCAGCGTCAGCTCCATGCACCATTTTTCACACGGACTGTCTTACTTCCCATGTGATTCCGCAACATCTGTACAAGTGTTTCACAGCTGAGGCATCTGAGGATCTGAGATGTGAAGTAACTTATCCAAGTCACATCACTCTTTCTCTCTTTCCACAGATGCCATGTTGGGAGCCCCTATTATTTCTGATTCGTAGCGTTGCAGGCAATTTAGCAACTCAAAAAGTTTGGACGCCACGTAGACTGGGGCTCAAATCCCAGTACTGCCATATGCTCTAAGAGCCTGGGCAAATCCTTTAAACTTATCTGAGCCTCAGTTTTCTTGCCTGTTGGATGGAAATGAGAGTAGAGTTAGTGTGAAGACGAGTTGAGACTGTGTAAAACAACTTGGGAAATAGTGTGCCCTGAATAAATGGTAGTGGATAATAATAATAGTGGGTAATAATAAAGCTAACATTTAATTGATCCTCCCTATGTGTCAGGCTGTGCTATGCACATTACATATTTTATTTAATGCTCCCAACCACCTTAGGGAGACATGCTTTTATTAGCATTATTTTTCAGAAGAGAGATCTGAGGGTTAAAGAGACCAAATAATTTGCCCATGGTCTCATGGCTAGTAAATGGTGGGAGGATTTGAATCCAGAGAGTGACTCCAAGTCCATATTCTTACCTCATCTATATTGCCTTTGCCACCAACAGCAGTATCATCATTTAGCATCATCATCGCCGTAATCACCATTATCATCATCATCACCACCATCATCATCACCATCTTTATCCCCACCATCATCACCATTGTCATCATCACTACCCTCATCATCATCACTATCATTAGACCATGAGTACTGTTATTCTTTAACTACTATCATCCCTGGCGCTTCTCCAGAGTAGGGACAGTGCCCATACCCAGTTCAAGCCTCACAGCAGGATTTCAATACATGGACTGGAAATATCAATGAGATGATCCCTTTATGAGCTCAGTTCATCCAAGAGCTTTCTTAATCATGTGCCCAGAGAAGCTGAGGGTTAGTGTATGTTAAACCTGAAATTTCTGTGGAAGGGAGCTCTGAGGAGCACATGGTTGGCAAATAGCTTAGAGACTGAAAGTCCTACATTTTCTCTGCACTGT
The DNA here is from genome assembly GCF_009834535.1 of Camelus ferus. Classification (NCBI taxonomy): domain Eukaryota; kingdom Metazoa; phylum Chordata; class Mammalia; order Artiodactyla; family Camelidae; genus Camelus; species Camelus ferus. The sequence continues at coordinate 53,829,390 of NC_045704.1, read as the reverse complement.
CCAATATGGAAGCCACTAGCCATTTGTGACTACTTACATTTAAAAATTCAGTTATTTAAAATAAAACAAAATGGAAAATTGAGTTCCCCAGTTATGCTAGCCACATTTCAAATGTACCATCACCTGTGGCTAGTGGCTACCACATTGGATGGCATAGAATAGAACATTGGAATCACTGCAGAAAGTTCTGTCTGTGCTATTCTAGAAGGTCCTGATTTTCAGTCCCCTTAAGTACACTAATCTCTTCAGACCAGGAGGCTGGTCTGGAGCTTGTGGAATATGCTCACTGTGGCCAACATACAGCAATGGGATGGAGAGAGGAACCAGCGAGAAGCTCCTGGTGGACTCATCAGCCTTACCAACACCTTGCATAAGTGCACTGGGCTTGAGGTGAAGTGGTTAAAGGCACTAGCACTGGAGTCAGGGCTTCAATCTCCATTTCCCAGCTGTACAACTGTGTTCAAATTAATAAACCTCCCTGGGCCTCAGTTTCCCCAACTGTGAAATGGATATGCCATGACTTCATAGGGGCTTCTGGAAAAATTGGATGAGCTGTGTCAAAAGCACTTGCACAGAACAGGTCATGAAGTGTTAGTTCTCCTGTCCATCAGATAGAAGGCCAGGGTGGGTGAAGTTCAAAGCCAGGTGGCCTTGCAAGCTGCAGAGAAGCTCCCCTGCCCTCACCTCAGCCTGCTTCTCTAGATCTGGTTAGTCCTGTTTGGACCTTTATAGCTTTGGATATTTGGTGAGATAGAGAATTGTACCTTCACCAGTGAACAAAATACAAGGCTTTCCCCAAAGAAAGGAGTGAAGAAGGGAGTTAGAATCCAGGGTTCTGGCAGTCATAGGAACAACTCACCTCACCCCCCCAAACCCCCTCCCCTTCTCACTCTCCATCTTCAGTTCCCCCTTCTCGCCCCACATGGCCCCACTTCCCTAATGAAAATTGGCACCTCTGTGACTCTGAATTTCAAACTTGTGAGTAGCAATTCACATTCATAGCTACCGTGTGTTAAGGTCCTTGATGCACTGGGCACTACTCAAAGTTGTTTACATACAATATCAAAGAAACCCCTCTAATGGGCCACGTTATCAGTCCATCTTACAGATGAGGAAACTGAGGCCCAGAGAGTCTCACTAGCATGCCCATGACCTGGTGCATGACAGGTGAAAATGGCAGAGCAGGGAATTGAATTCAGGTCTACAGGAAGCCAAAGGCCCTGGTTTTCCCGCCATTCCACACTTCCCATGGACTCCGGAGGATGCTGATGTCTGAGTGACTGGCACGGGGTGGGGTTTTATAGCTGAGTGATGGTCCAGCTTGGAGGGGAAAGCTCAGGCTTTGTGCTTTCAATTCAGCTGTGAAATCTGGCTCTCACTAGCAGGGGTGTCTTGGGCATGCTGCTTAAAAACGTTTAAAAACCACTTTAAGTTTCAGATTCCCTAGCTGTAAAATGAGGATAGTGATTAAACCTCACAGTGATGCTGTGAGGATTCAGTGACTGAGGTCTGGATGTGACAAAGTGTTTGGCCCGTAGTGGGTGTTTGGGGCCCCTGAGAAACGTCTGCCCTTACAGGCTTCATCCTGCCCTGGACCAGAGTTTCTCAGCCTCAGTGTGGTTGCCCTTCTGAGCTGACAGTTCTTTGGTGTGGGGACCGTTCAGTGTATTGCAGGATGTTTAGCAGCATCCTTGGTCTCTACCCACTAAGTGCGAATTGGAACAACCAAAAATGTCTCCAGACTTTGCTAACTGGAGCAGGGGGTAAAATCCCCCCTCCACACCCTCTGAGTAAAAACCCCTGCCGTAGCCACACTTGTCCCATAGTCACTGAAAATGGCACAGATGTGTTCACGCCTGAAGGCTATGGCCCTTCACCATGTAGGGGACCAAGGCAGGGACCCCCTGCGTGAGCGCCACTTCCCAGCACACAGCCGGGCAGGAGACTGCGACAGGCCTGGGGTGGCTGGTGCTGGCACCTTTTGAGAATTGGCACCCAGCTCTCTGTTGGAGCCAGCAATTATCTGAACAAAAGTGTTCTAATTGCTTGAGGGTCGGGTTTCCTCTGGGGGTCATTTCTTTCAAGGCTCCTGTTGCTGTTTATTTATCCTCATCCCAGTAAAAAGCATGTGCTCAGCTGCAGGGGGTAGTAATGATGGGCGGGTCGCTCCAGACAGTGCCTGGCACCCAGGGAGGCGCCTGCAAAGCCATCCTCCAGAGGTTCCTCATTTGCTGGATCTGCCCAACAGGGCCCTGGTGAGGCTTAAGTGGGTGTCTGTGTGTGTAGGTGCGTGTGCGTGTGCGTGTGTGTGCACATGGGTTGCGTTTCTGAGGTAGCACCTGTAATAACACAGTGTCTCCCCCAAGGAAGTTTCCGCCCTCACATCTGGCCACCAGACTGGGCCTCTGCCAGCCCAGACTTACTGCATCTATCACAGGCCCCTGTAGCTTCCAATTTGACCCTTGCGGGGATACTGAGCCCCCAAGCCATCCCAGCTGGTTATCCCCCTAGAGAGGAGCTAATGAAGTAATGAGGAACCACACGTGTGCAGGGCTCTGTTATTAACAACAAGCTTTCTCAGGTGATCGTCACCTGAAGGATGATATGAAATAAACAACCTTTACCAAGCGCTGGCTTTGTGCCCACCACTGCATTGTTCATTCATTCCCTCAATCATTCATTCACTCAGACACATTTTGAGTAGCGCTAACCCCAGGCGTCATTATATTGCCGGAGCAGTGAGAAACAATTAGACAAACAGTTAAGTCTGGAGCTGACAGTTCTGGGGAGGTAGAGGGGAGACTGGAGAAAAAAAAAAGCCCTCCTCATTCTCAACCACACCATTGGAAGCAAAAAAGTAAATAAATGAGCAAGATGGTTTCAGTTATGGATAAACACTAGGAAGGAAATAAAATGGGGAACAGGACAGAGATTTGCTTAGGCGAGAGAAGGGCTTCTGCAGTGCAAGGGTGTCCTCACAGGAGCCCTCAGGCCAAGCCTTTGATGACACATGACAGAAGTGTTCTTGGAAGAGAAACAGCAGAGCAAATGCCTTGAGGTGGCAACAAGCTAGAATTTCTCAAGTCACAGAAAGGTGTCCCGGGAGTCTAGAGCCTGGGGAAGAAGTGGGGGGCCAGGGGCTCCCTGGAGCAGGGAGGTGGTCAGAGAGACTGGCAGCGGCCAGGAGTTGAAGGACCTCTTCGGCCACGACAAACAGTTCTAAGTACAATAGAAGCCCTTGGAGGGGATTATGTACCAAATGCTGTGATCTGATACATGCTTTTTAAAAGCTCTTGTTTGCTGTGCTGAGAATGGGTGCGAGGGAACAGAAGGGACGTGGGAGACCAGTCAGGCAAGGGCAGGGAAGAGGTGATTAGGTTCTCTTTGCTGCTGTAACAAACTTAACACAAATTTAGTGGCTTAAAACAACAACAGTTTATTCTCCTGCTGTCTGTAGGTCGGAAGTCTGCAATGAGTTTCTCTGGATTCAGATCCAGATGTGGGCAGGGCAGGGCAGCCTTCCTCTGGAGGCTTTCCCAGAGAATATCTTCCTTGCTTTCTTTTCCAGCTTCTAGAGTTGCCCACATTTGTTGGCTTGTGGCTCCTTCTGCACCTTGAAAGCTGGCACTGTGACAGTTTCCAGTCTCTTTCTCTCTGACCTCTGTTTCTGTCATCACATCTCCTTCTCTGCCTCCAACTCTCCTGCCTTCCCTCTCATAAGGACCCTCCCAATTACATTGGACCCACCTGAATAACCCAGAATCATCTCCCCATCCCAAGATCCTAAATCACATCTGTGAAGTCCCTTTTGCTGTGTCAGGTCACACATCCGCAGGTCCTGGGGGCAAGGATGTGGGCATCTCTAGGGGCCATTATTCTGCTGACCACAGGACTGAGCCGCAGTGGAGCCTTGGGTAATGCCAGTGGTGATGAAGAGAAGTGGGTGGACTGGGGATTTATTTTAGGGGCAGACCAACAGGTTCTTGCTGATGGGTGGGCTGTGGGCTTGAAGGCCCTTTCTGAGACAGGAAGAGAGCACATTTTGGGGTGGGGTTGCCGATCAAGAGGTTTCCTTGGCCATGTTTATTTTGAGATGCCCACTAGACAGTCAAGCGGCAATATCAAGTAGGCAGTTAGATGGATGAATCTAGAGTTGAGGGCAGAGGCCAGGGATGGTGATATAATAGTGGGAGTTGTCGCCTACGGGCAGAGCTTTCACCGCAGGACAGGAGAAGACCACCTAGGAAAAAAGTGTCGGGAAGAGCAAAAGGCGATGGACTTTGGAAGATGGTGTGGAGAGAAGCCGGTGAAAGCATCACGCTCCTAAAACACGAGCTGACCGTGTCATCCCAGTGCCCGGACTTCTCCTGGTTCCTGAGCCTTAATTTCCACCTGTGCCCTTGGGAAAAGAGATAATGCCCAGCTCCAATGGGATGGTCACTCCAGGACAGGCAGAGTGCTAAGTGCTTCGACAGATTATCCCATCTCTGCCCCATAGACAGCCGGATGAGGATGTCTTATTAGCTCCATGTTATAGTTTGGAAAACTGAGGCTGACAAGTGGGACCACCTGTCCAAGTTCCACAGCTGGAAAGTGTGTCCCAGACCCAGGTCTGAGTGGCTCCAAAGCTGTTTGCTCCTTATTCCTCCCCTCGTTGCATTTTGTACAGCTGTAATGCTTTAATTCATTGGTTATTATAAGTCACATATTTGATATCTTTTCCCCTGCCATACTGCAAGCCACGGGAAGCCAAGGGCTGTTATTTTGTTGGATGCTCTGTCGCCAGGAACCCCTAGCTGAGGGACTGGCTCTGTCCCTAACCGGTGGTCCTCCTGCCCTGCCAGCCCCGCAGGCTTGGGGTGTGATCAACACAGGAAGGAACTTGGACGAGAGTCAGTGCTGCTGCACCCCACTAGGTGAGGTCGGCGGGGGATGGAGGCAAAATGCCCTCCTCTCCTACAGCCCTTCAGAACTATTCCCCAACCCTTGCACCCTCACCCCAGCTGTGGGGGCACCTGCTCTGCTTTGAGGGTGGCGCAGGGCCAGCAGACACGCCCTAGTAAGCTGGGACCCCGAGAGCACAGGTCCTCACGCTGTCAGCCTACTTGGTTCCTCCAGGCCCTTAGAATCTTCCAGGGGCTGGAACTGAGGAAAGCTGAGCTGCTGGAATTTGTATCTTCCTTAAGGGGGTTGCATGTCCTCCCTTCCCTTACTTTCCTCCTTCACCTCCTCCCTCCCTCCCTCCCTTCCATAAGCAGGAGAGCAGAGCTGGGAACTGGGGCACACAGTGGGGCGGAAAACCCACCTCCTCCCTGCCATAGTGGGGCTGAGACTCCAGCCCAGTGGTTCTCCTTCCTGCCGGGAAGCTGCCCCTCCCCACCCCGCCAAGCAGCTGAATTGGAAAGGGTGGGGGTGGGGTGATGGTAGAGTTAGGGGAGTCAGTCTTCTGCACTTTTGGAAATGCCTCTAGTTTATTCTAATGCCCATTGGGACTGAGAAGTCCTGGTCTAGGAGTCTAATGGATTAACCCAATAACTCTCTAAATAGTCTCAAACTGCACCCCTGACAGGTGCTATGGGAGTGAGGAGTGGAGTCCAGAGGGATTACTGGGGAGTTTGACTTGGCTCAGGAGGCCAGGGAAGGCTTCTCAGAGGAAGCGACTTTGAGTTGAGATCTAAAGGACAGATGGTAGATTGAACCAGCTGAAGAGGTGCTGGAAAAGTATGTGCAAAGTCCCTGTGCCAAGGGGGAGCATGGTGAGGCACTGCCGGGCACTCAGAGCGGGTGTGTCTGGAGATATGAAGCGAGGTTGGAGAGGGAGAAGGAGGGGGAGGGGCAGGGGCTTGAGGTAGGGAGCAGTGGGACAGGTGGGCAGGGGTCAGACCACTCAGGCTTCTTTGGCTTGTCAGCCAAGGTAGAAGCTTCGCCTTCATTCAGAGATCAAAGGGAAAGCGTGAAGGCGTTGAGCAAGGGCTGGCATGCCCATGCTTACAAATACGCTGCAGGCTGTGCATGGAATGTGCAAAGAGAGGGTTCCAGGGTGCGTTTCAGGGAGACCGATCAGGAGGCCATGCCCTCGTCCAGAACAGAGGCCAGGAACTTGGATCACGGTGTTAGCGGTTAAGAAAAATGGCCAGATTCCAGACGCTAAGTCACTTGGCTGGATTCACAGACCAGCAAGTTCAAACCCAATTCAGTTGCCTTGCAGAGTCCATGTACTAAGACACTGAAATTATAATTGCAGGTGTCCCCCTCATGGGTTCATGACATCATTTTTTGTGGGTCACAACCAGCATTTGCAAAATAAATAAATAAATAGGAAAAAGGAAAACAGGATGGAATAAAACACAGCTAGACAGGGTACTGCAGGTGGGAAAGGTAAGGACTGCTTTGTGCAGATTTGTTCCATTCTGTGTGCAGATCTGTCAGGGTGTGGTGTGGCTGGTCGTGGCCAAGACAAGGTTGGAGAATCCTCTCTGAGAGGCTTTTGGGTTCACCCTCCGCCCCCTCTCTTCTGCTGACTCTGGATCCTGGTAAATGAGTCACAGGAGAGATGGTCTCCCACCCTCTGAGCACCTTCTGGTTTCTCATAATGCAGTATTGTGAAGTGAGGGGGTGGCTGGCAGAGGGGTCAGGTCTCTGACCCTAGCCGCCACAGCAGGGATGTCAGGGTGAGGGGAAGGCCATGTGAGTCTTCCACAACCCAGTGCCCAGCCCAGCCCAATCCAGACCCCTGTTCGCTCTGAGTGTGGTGTTGCCCCTACCCGCACCACTCCCGTCCCCACCCCCACCCCTCCTTTCCTGTCTAATCTGCTGCGATGTTTAGTGCTGCCAGCCCCCTGTGATGAGTCAGAGTCCCCGTGACCCCAGCGTCATCCCTCCATCCTTGGCTGCAAGGCAGGAGCTGGGCTGCAGAGCTGAGAGGCCTTTAATTTGTTTGATGTAAGACTGCCGCCAGACGGGGTGTGTTGCCAGCGAGGCCTGGCTTGGCCTGGCCTCAGAGAAAGCTCCCGCATGAATCTCACAGGACGGATCCTGGAGGACAAGAGGATGGGGGTGGTGCTCATGCCTCTCTTCCAGACCACCCTCTCCCTAGGCCCTGAGAATCTCACTGGCATGGCCCATGGAGGAAACAGAAAGACACTGAGCTTCTAAGGTGCCTCGGATTGGTTTTGAGCCCCAGTGGTGTAGCCTCAGACAACTTAATTTCCCCAAGCCTCGGTTTCCCCATGGGCAGGCTGCCCTCTACCACGCTTTTCACAGCATCCCTCACTCTTGGAATGATTCAATGCTTGAATTCCAAATAGATCCCAGTTTGGTTGAAAAGAACGACATGGGAGCTTCCCTCCCTTAGACACCGTACCTGGCCGTACTCATCTATTTAACTCTCTTCTCCTCTACTTAGCACCTGTTGTAGCCAGTTCTGACAGAAGTTCCTGGGAAAGCCTTCGCTTCTCAACTAAAACCTGTCTCAGAGAAAACTATTAGTGTCTTCCCTCTCCTTCCGCTCGATGTGGGTGTGATGTCTGGAGGTACAGCAGCCATCTTGAGACCATAAGGATGTATGATAAAGATGGAAGAAGAGAACAGTAGAAGCACATCTGTGACATTGTGATAGACAGACTTCAACTGCCTACCTTCAGACTTCTTATCTGTTTTAACCCTGACATTAAATACTCTACTTTTAGGTAAATACAGTTTCTGACTTTCATAGTGATCTATTGATGTGAGGCCTTATTCCTGAATTTTTTCATTCAACAAACATCTGTTGAGCCCCTGCCATGTGCTGGTCAGTGGTACTGCAAAAGTGAACCAGATCTTGATTCTGCCCAGAAAAGGCTCCAAATCGAACGTGGGAGGTAAGAAAGGTGGGGGGTCTTCATAACAAAGGGGGTCTCCCTGCCGCCTAAGATTGAGCTGTGATCAGTTGCAATGCCTGTGAATTCCAAGGCAGTTTTACAACCTCAAGCTCAAATTTAGATCAGACTTCTGGCCTCTCTTATGAAGTTCCCATCTCCAAGTCTTATCTCTGTTGCTTCATTTCTGCCAGCACAGATCCAAATGAGAAACATTTTCTTTTATCAACCAATCCACCAGCCCTTGCCAAGAAGAGTCCATTTACTCAAGACCTTTGCTTCTACCATGGACTTGGCTAGCTTTGGGGAGGCACACCCCAAAAAGTTAAAAAGTGAAACTTAAACACCCCTGTTCTTAAAAATCTCATTTGTTATCTCCTGGAGCTGCGACCCTCCAGCCTCAGTCACTCTCATGAACTTTGCGTCCTGTCTGAATACACTTGAGGGAGCTGTGGTGGTGAAGGCAGCAGGCTTTGAAGTCAGACAGCCTAGACCTAGATGCCAGTCATCCCGTTTTCCTGTGGCTCATTTTTCTCATCTGCAAAAGGGAGGGAATAACCTCCCCTCGCAGAACTTGGGGGAGAGGCAGTGGGCGGCGCCTGGCATGAGGTCTGGGGCCTGTGTGATACAATCCACATCCTAGTTCCCTAGCACCTTCCCTGCAGTGAGTTCATTAAAAAAAGGAGTTGCCATCTCAGGTAGAAGACCATCACCACTAGACTGTATTTCTGTGATTCTGAGCAAAAATAGCAGGGCTATGTGTCTTCATTGTGACGCAGTTAGCAGAGACGTGGAATATTTTCCAAAAGGAAAATGGGATGTTTGGGACCACTGACGTATTTGGCTCACTCTGCTCCATTCCCCCAGACCAGCACGTGTCTATCAGGTGTGTTATCATCATGGGAAAATTGTGGTGGTGCCCCTCCCCTCCTACACACACCCAATGCCCAGCCTGTTACTTCCCTGTGACCTGGAGTCTGCTGTCTCCTGCAAATATGAGGAGCCTGGCTCTTTCACTGAGACTTCTTTTTTTCATTAAGATAAAAGTCACATAACATAAAAGTCACCCTACTATTTTTTAACATTTTAAATTGAAGTGTAGTTGATTTACAATATTGTGTTTGTTTCTGGTGTACTGTAAAGTGATTCAGTTATACAGACATATCCATATTCTCTTTCATATTCTTTTCCATTATGGTTTATTACAGGATATGGAATATAGTTCCCTGTGCTATACCATAGGACCTTGTTGTTTACATATTTTATATAGAGTAGTTTGTATCTGCTAATCCCAAACTCCTAATTTATCCCTCCCCCACCCCCTTTTTCCCTTCGGTAACCATTAAGTTTGATTTCTATCTCTGTGAGTAAAAGTCACCCTTTTAAAGTGTACAATTTGGTCGTGCAGCTATCCCAGATGAGTGAGTCTCAACTCATGATTTTAAATCTGGAGCTAGTGGCCCGATCAAGGAGAGTGGACAGTCTCTGCTGGCAGTTGTGGCGGCCTCAGCACAGTCCTCACGTTCAAGGCCTGCGGGCAGCTCTGGCCTCTGGTGGGTCCATGGCAGTGGGGCCATGTTCGGTGGCACGAAGCTCCTCACTGTGTCGGTTCTGATCCTGGCTGTGGTCTTGGCTATCTCTTAGAACCCCTTATTCCTGGCCCGCATTTCAGCCAGGTCCTGCAGCCTTCCCAGCTCTTGTGTGAGCTAGACCCTATCTTTAAAATCGATTCCCTTTCACCTAGAATCATATAAAGTTGGTCTACATGTGGGCGACAGAGAATCCTGTCTCGGTTTAATAAGAAGTGTTGGTTCATAGAGGTTTTGCCCCCAGAACACTGAAGTTTAGAGGGTGCCACGTTTTAAAAATTGAACCTCCCTCCCCACCATGTTCTTTCTTATTCCTACTGCAGTGCAGTGGTGAGGGGGCTTCTTCCTCTGAGCTCGTCCCCCTGGTAGCAGGTGGACAAAGATGGAGAAAGACTCAGGATTAAAGATGTTAAGCATCTACCTGGGGATCCCTCTGCTGGGGAGGAAGCCAGGTCCTTCTTCACGTTCTCTGAATCTCCTTGTTTAGAAACTGACTTTCTGGCTGCTTATCCTCTGTTATGGGCTGAATCGTGTCTTCCCAAAAGATAAGCTGAAATACTACCCCCCACCCCGGTCCCCAAGAACTTTCTTTGGTAACAGAGTCGTTGCAGATGTAATAAGGTAAGACGAGGTCAGACTGGAGTAGGGCAGACCCTTCATCTCATGTGACTGGTGCTCTTAAAAGAAGATGACAAGACAGAGAGGAATGGAGACACACCCCCAGGGAAGAAGGCCCCTTGAGGGCAGAGGCGGAGATTGGAGCAATGCAGCCGGAAATCAGGGAACACCAGTGATTGCCAGCCACCAGCAGAAGCTCCAGGTGGGGAAGGATTTTAGCCTCCAGAGCCGTGAGAGAAGAGTCTCTGCTGTCTTGGCCACCCCTTTTGTAGTCCTCTGTTATGACAGCTCTGGGAAACTAAACCATCATTTGAACCCACCTCCCTGCTATAGTTCTGCTGCAGAATCAAGCCTTAGAGGCAGATGAACTGGGTGTGAGTCTCGACTCATCACCACCAGCCACGAGGGTTGCCATCTGCTGTTCCCCTTCTTGGTGTCTCTGTTTCCTCACCTGAGATGAACGAACCTCCTTCAGAGACAGTCACACATTTAAAGGAGTGCCTGGCACGTAAGGGGCAACTATTAATATTAAACACGGTTTCCTTGTCAGTACATGGTCCCCGTGGTCCCTTCCTGTTGAGGGAAATACATCTAAAGCCTGCTCTTAGAATACAGATCAATGCGATGGATTATTCAAAAATAATGAATTTGCTTTTCAAAAGAGAGGATAATTCCATGCCTGCTATGTTGCCCCCCCGTGCCCTTTCTCTTTTTAATATCTTTTTGTGCTTTTCAGCTGATGGTGCAGGAAGAGCCCCTTCTCAGTAAGAGTGGGTGCTAACTCGCAGGGGGCCCTCATCGCCCAAGGACAGAGCCCTCCTCCCTGCCAGCCGGGGCAGGGTCAGGGGTGCAGATGCAACTCGGAGCAGGTGGTGGGGAATCTGGCCTCCGATCTGGGGACGCTCAGCGCAGCCAGTGGCTTTAATATCCGCTCTCCACAGCTTCATCTCCGCTGGAGATGGCTGTGCTGATTGTTGTGCAATAAAGCTGGAGTTATGGTGTGGTGGCGGGGGTGGGGGGGCGGTGGCTCTGCTCTCCCTGGTTATTTCATTCAGAAGCCACCATAATACTCTTCAGGGAGAGATGGGAGTGATTCAGGGTAATTCAGGACTCCCGGAGTCTGGGACGTTTATGGTTCCTTCTAACCCTGGGGATTTTATGATGCCAGGCGTGTGGCCACACAGTGGGGCTGTCCTGCCTCCGAGATGGCGAAGAGGTTTAACAGGTGCAAGGACCTCCTGGGTGCTGGGTGGCTTATCCACACAATTATCCACAACACCTCACAACAACCCTTGGGGTGTTTTGGGCGGGTTCCCTAGTAGTGGGCCCTGCACAAAGATTTCTGTGCAGTGAGAATAGTTTAAGGAGGGTTCCCTGGGGGACCCAGCAAGGGAGATGGGGAGTGGAGTAAGGCGAGGAAGGAGATTTCAGGCCAAGGCCTGAGAAGGGGAGTTGTAGTTTGCCCCTGCTGGATGGTGAATTGCACCTCTTCTGGGTGCCTGGGAGCTGGATTCCACACCCCTGCACCCAGCACGCCCTGTTTGAGGGTGCTGAGCGTCAGCATGTGCAAATGCCCAGGTTCTGATCCAATAACCCAAGGGCAAGTGGAGGCAAAACTCCCTGAAGTCAGCAGAAGAGCACACAGTAATGATGAAACAGAGTTAGGGGTGGAAGCCTGCAAGTCTGCTCCAGGGCACAGTCAAGATTCCCAGTTTACTGAGGCTCAGAGTCAAACAACATGCCCTGGGGAGGTGAGTGGCCAAGCCAAGATTTTGAACCTAAGCTTTCAAAGTCTGTGTTCTTGCCGCTGCACAGGGATGGTGGGCCTTGGGCATTTGGGGACCAGTGGCTAAAAGCGTCAACCTTTCTCATTTCTTTTTGCTGTCTCTTTGAGATGCGCCAGCCCTGGTTTCATGGACCTGCTTCCTGTAAGGAAAGACCTGGCTCCACATTGCCTTCTACTGTAACTCCTTCCTGCCACCAAAGAAAAAATATTTTAACGTGTTTGATGCTTTAAAAATAGTAAATGGCGAAGAGGATGACTGACACACCACTCACACACAAAACGGATGACTCTCCCTGGAGTACTGATGCCCGAAAGAAGCTGTACACAAAAAAATTCCACTTATCCAAAGTACACTGAGAGCAAAAACTAATCATCTCTGGTGACAAAAACCAGGCTCTTAGTGACCCTGGGGGTGGGCATTAGAGACCGGGGAAACTCACAGGGCACTTCTTGTGGGGAAGGGGCAGACGTGTTTAGTTTCTTGATTTGGGTATTGGTTACCCAGGTGTGTTTAGTTTGTGGAAATTCATTGAGCCATGTCCTGGTGTTCTGTGTGCTTTTTGTTTGCAGATTGTACTTCAATGAAAATTTAAATTGCAGGAAAACGTGGGAAAAAAGAAACCAGACAATAAAGAAGGGCAAAAAGGAGCAAACAAAATCAGGCATAATTCCACTCACTCAGAAATATCACCATTGTTAATGTCCTAGTGTGTGTTTTTCAAAATCTTTCCCACATGTGTGTGTTTTCAGACACATGTGACAGTATTCCTGGCTGTGTTGGAGCCAATTATCCTAATTTGGAGAGTGGAGCAGCCTGTTTTCAGTGCTGGTGGCAGTCACAATAGTAATGGCAATCCCAAACCGGGGTTCAGTATTCTGGGGAGTGCTGGGAAGAAATAAGTCTGAGAGAGACCTCAGATGTGCTGTGGATCTGGGAGGTAGTGATAAAATTGCTCTTACTTATTTAAAGTGTGTGCCCCTCTTTGCCTCCCACCCCCAAACTGGTGATGTGGATTATACTGCACACAATTTTATTCTTCATCCAACCTTTCTATGCTGAACGTAGACCAAATGCAGACTCTGAATGATGCGTGGTGTGGTGGAGGGGCAGTGGTAAATAAGACTTGATTGCTGACTTCAGGGGGCTTCGGATCAAGCAGTGTGACTCTGGGCAAGACACCACCCTCAAGTGAACCTCATTTTCCTTATCAGGAAAATGGGATTAATAACGTCTACCAGGTGAGGTTATCTTGAGGTCAGTGGGGTGACATCATAAAGCACCTGGAACATGGCCCGGGATCCATGACTGTAGGTGACGTTGGATAATAGTGCAGGAGCCCAGTGGAGCACACCCTGGGATCCAGGCGTGTCCAGCCGACTGTAGGCTGGTGCTGTGGGAAACTTGTTTGCCTGGGTGCTTTGAGGTCCTCACTTCTCTGTGGAAGGATCGTCTGATGATAGAATGGGGTTTATACCAAGGAAAGGTCCCTGTATGTAAACACTGAGAGGTGAGCTTCACAAGGAGCCCATGCAGAAAGGGGAGCGAGGCATCTCGTTCCTCACAGGTGGCAGTTGTGCCCAGCATGGGAGGCGATGGTGATGGCAGATGAGGGAGTGGTACCTGCCAGCATGGGGGTTCCCAGAGGTTATCTGTGGTGTTCGGAGCCCAGGGGTTCTGGTAGGAGCATCAAGGGAAGAGAGCTGGAGCAGGTGAAGGTGAAGGTCTTGGAGATGCCATGTGGAAACTGGCTGGCCTGACTCACTGACAGCTGAGGCACCCCAGGGACCCCCAGATAGTTGGGGTATGACACCTGCCCGGGGAATCAGCTTTGGCTGGATCTTCCGGGTGTCTCCTTTCTCTTTCTTTTAGTCAGGATTGAGGCATACGCTGATTTCCCTACAACATCCTTTTATATCTCTCTGCTGTTATTATTAACTGTGACTTTGGGTGGCCAGGGCTTGGCAATGAATGAAGATTTCAAGAAGAGAAAAAGGGTAGAGGGGCCAGTGTTCCTAAACTCCTAGTCACAGTCCCTCTCCCGGGGCACTTGTTGGGGGAAACACAGATTTTTCTTGTCCCAAGGAGCTCTTCTCAGACTCGGGTGAGAACAAGAATCCCTGGGAATACTCCTACAGGCAGATGCTGATTCCCAGGTCTGGGGTGGGGCCCCTGAAGGGTAGATGTGTGTAAGCACAGGGGCAAACAGCAGGAGGGGACAGATGCTTCGTGGAGAGCAAGCAGCTTTGCTTACCCCTGTGTGTGAACGGAGGTTGCTCTTCCTAAAGCGAGGTTTGAAAAGCACTGGTCTAGAATATGTTTCGCTTTGCATGACCCGCTGCCCAGATCGCTCTTTCCCTCTTCCTAACTTTGAAAATTGCTGTTCTGCCGTTAACATCCAGGTCAGGTGTGTTTGCCTGAACGCTGCTTTCCTTAAGCACCCAGCCCCTCTTGGCCCTTTATCTGCAGTGTGTTTGCACTGGCTCTCGCACATGCTTCGTTGGTTGTTCTTGTCTCACTGAGTTGAAAAGGTATTCTTCGCACACCCATCTCCATTCTACACCAAGAGCTTTTAAGGGACAGGTGGGGATGTCACCCATGTCTGCTCCTGGGCAGAGTGTTGCTGGCATAATTAATGATTAAATGCTTGTAGAATGGGGCCCCCCTGGTCAATGGTTCCCTGATAAAGAAGCATATCTTCTTTCCCTTTACCTTCTCAGATGAAGGCAGTATTTTTATTAATTTGAAATTTAATAAGTGGTTATTCCTCTCTTCTTGCCTCTCCCAAACTGTTGGGTTTGGCAAGAGCAGGTAAACATGTTCAGATAATATCATCTTTCCCATCCTTCTGACATTGACAGTGGTGTGTGTGTGTGTGTGTTCTCCTGGAGACACTAGACAGTCACTTTCCCCCTACTTCCCCGAGATATGATCAAATACCCAACCAAAAGGTTCAGAGTCTGTGAACAACTTAAAGTTCATGCTAGATAAAGGACCTGGCTGACAGCACCATTTGGGGCATTGTAATCTGATGATGCTGGCGCCAGCCCATTCCCCAGAGGTCTGGGACTTGCTGACACAGGCCTCCCATCCACGCTCCACAAAGGGTGCAGCTGTGAGTGCTGGAACCTATTCTGAGAAGCTGGGCCTTCTGTACTCCTGGCATTGATGGGGAGGCCCCAGGTATTTCCTTGGGGCCATTCCAGAAGCAGAAAGTTGTGCAGGAGCAGATGCAGAAGGAGGCCCACGAGAGTCAAGGACCTGCCTAAATTCATTCTGCAATCTGCATTGAGAAGTTGTAAAGCTTCTAATTGGTCAGAATTCTGTCTTGAGTATTCTTGGAGGGTGTAGCTAATTACATCGACTTCAAAGGTGCTCATTAATTTGGTGGACACCTTTGTAACCAGTCGCATGATCCAGGGAACAATGTTTCTAAAATAGGTCCTGGGTAGGGACAGAGATGTTGACTATTTCCCCCGCCTCCAGACTTTGAGCACCCACCTTGTGCCAAATTTTCTGCCAGGCACATGGAGTGAGAATAAAGCAGAGTTTGTGTCCTCAAGCCTAACAGAATGCCAAATGCACAACTTTTCTTCATTAGTTTGTTAAGTCAATGCAGCCAGTTACTACAGACCAGAAAATCAGTCTGATGGATTGAATTAATCCATCAATCCAGACTAAATAGAAAAGCTGGTTATATGTGTAGGCAGGTGGGGAGGGGAAAGGAAGGAATGGTTGAAACAGGTTACAAGTGTGGATGGAATAGGAGGGAGAACAGCATGGTGCAAACTAGTTTTCTGTGTAGACACAAGGGGAGGAATCAAACATGACTCGATGAACGCACAAAACAGTAGATGCTTGCTTTTTTTTTTTTTACTTTTTTTTTATTGAGTCATAGTCAGTTTACAATGTGTCAATATCTGGTGTACAGCACAATTTTTCAGTCATACATTAATATACATACATTTATTTTCACCATGAGCTACTACAAGATCTTGAAATATTTCCCTGTGCTATACAGTATAAACTTGTGTGTGTATGCTATATATACCTGTCAGTATCTGTAAATTTCGAACTCCCAGTCTATTCTTTCGCACCCACACCCCACTGGCAACCACAAGTTATATTCTATCTCTGTGTGTCTGTTTCTGTTTTATATTTAAGTTCATTTGCTGTCATTTTTTTTTTTTTTAGATTCCACATATGAGTGATCTCATATGGTATTTTTCTTTCTCTTTCTGGCTTACTTCACTTAGAATAATGTTCTCCAGGGACATCCATGTTGCTGCAAATGGCATTATGTTGTCATTTTTATGGCTGAGTAGTATTCCATTGTATAAATATACCACAGCTTCTTTATCCAGTCATCTGTTGATGGACATTTAGGCTGTTTCCATGTCTTGGCGATTGTAAATAGTGCTGCTATGAACATTGGGGGGCAAGTGTCTTTTTGAATTAGGGTTCCTTCTAGATATATGCCCAGGAGCAGGATTCCTGGGTCATATGGTAAGTCTATTTTTAGTCTTTTGAGGAATCTCCATACTGTTTTCCACAATGGCTGCACCAAACTGCATTCCCACCAACAGTGTAGGAGGGTTCCCTTTTCTTCACACCCTCTTCAGCATTTATCATTTGTGGACTTTTGAATGATGGTCATTCTGACTGGTGTGAGGTGATACCTCATTATAGTTTTGATTTGCATTTCCCTGATAATGAGTAATATTGAGCATTTTTTCATGTGCCTATTGGTCATTTGTATGTCTTCCTTGGAGAATTGCTTGTTTAGGTCTTTTGCCCATTTTTGGATTGGGTTGTTTGTTTTTTTCTTATTAAGTAGTATGAGCTGTTTATATATTCTGGAGATCAAGCCCTTGTCAGTTTCATCTTTTGCAAATGTTTTCTCCCATTCCATAGGTTGTTCGTTTTGTTTTGCTTATGGTTTCCTTTGCTGTGCAAAAGCTTGTAAGTTTAATTGGGTACCATTTGTTTATTTTTGCTTTTATTTCTATTGCTTGGATAGACTGCCCTAGGAGAACACTGCTGAGATGTATGTGAGATAATGTTTTGCCAATGTTTTCTTCTTGGAGCTTTATTGTGTCTTGTCTTAAGTCTTTAATCCATTTTAAGTTTATTTTTGTGTATGGTGTGAGGGAGTATCCTAACTTCATTGATTTATATGCTGCTGTCCAGTTTTCCCAACACCATTTGCTGAAGAGACTGTCTTTATTTCATTGTATGTTCTTGCCTCCTTTGTCAAAGATTAATTGACCAAAAGTTTGTGGATTTATTTCTGGGCTCTCTGTTCTATTCCATTGATCCATATGTCTTTTTTTGTACCAATACCATGTTGTCTTGATTACTGTGGCTCTATAGTATTGTCTGAAGTCTGGGAGGGTTATTCCTCCAACCTCTATTTTTCTTCAGTAATGCTTTGGCAATTCTGGGTCTTTTGTCATTCCATATAAGTTTTATTATGATTTGTTCTAGCTTCTGTGAAATATGTCCTGGGTAATTTGATAGGTATTGCATTACATCTGTAGATTGCCTTGGGCAGTGTGACCATTTTAACAATATTGATTCTTCCAATGCAAGAGCTTGGGATATCTTTCCATTTTTTAAAGTCTTCTTTAATTTCCTTCATCAATGGTTTGTAGTTCTTCATGTATAAGTCTTTCACCTCCTTGGTTAGATTTATTCCTAGGTATTTTATTACTTTGGGTGCTGTTTTAAAGGGGATTGTTTCTTTACTTTCTTTTCCTGTTGATTCATCATTAGTGTAAAGAAATGCAACTGATTTTTGTACATTAATCTTGTATCTTGCTACCTTGCTGAATTTTTTTTACTAGTTCTAGTAGTTTTTGTGTGGAACTTTTAGGGTTTTATATATATAGTATCATGTCATCTGCATATAGTGACAGTTTTACCTCTTCTTTTCCAATTTGGATCCCTTTTATTTCTTTTTCTTGCCTGATTGCTGTGACTAGGACTTCCAAAACTATGTTGAATAGGAGTGGTGAGAATGGGCAACCTTGTCTTGTCCTGGATTTTAGTGGTTTTCAGGTTTCCACCATCACCCTGATACCAAAACCAGACAAAGACATTAAAAAAAAGAAAATTACAGACCAATATCACTGATGAACATAGGTGCAAAAATCCTCAACAAAATATTAGCAAACAGAATCCAACAGCACATAAAATAGATCATACACCATGATTAAGTTGGGCTCATCCCATGAACAGAAGGATGGTTTAACATACACCAATCTATCAATGTAATACACCACATCAAGAAGAGAAAGGACAAAAACCACATGATCATTTTGATAGATGCAGAAAAAGTATTTGATAAAATTCAACACCCATTTATGATAAAAAACCCTCACCAAAGTGGGTATAGAGGGAACATATATCAACATAATAAAAGCTATTTATGACAAACCTACAGCCAGCATAATACTCAATGGTGAAAAACAGCAGATGCTTTCTTGATGGGGAGATCAGTCCTGCGAGCGGCTCCTGGTATGATGACATTCCGTGAATGGAATGGTGGTCCAATATCCTGGAGACCCAGATAGATGGCTGATTGCTGGGGATGTGAGGGGTTTGGTGAAAGGATTAGGAGTAACTACTCTACCTGAGGAACCCCTTGGAATGTTGTCAATCTCAACATTGTGACACTGGTCATGTTTACAATGATAACATAACCACTATGATGGTCATCTCCCAGCACTTACTGGTTCTCTAGGTGGTACTGATGATGGTGATCAGAATCGTACCTGCCCTTTGTTGAACATCTCCTAAGTGTCATAGGCTTAATATAATTTCTTCTTGTCTCCCAACAACCTACCACGTAGGAGTTACGGTCTGTATTTTACAGGTAAGGACCAGAGATGTTAGTTTCCTTATCACGTATCTGGTGAGTCATCAACGTAAGGGAGTGGTTAAGAGTGTGTGCCTGAGTCAAGTGTTGGGGTTTTGGTGCCTCCTCTGACACTTACAGGCTTGACTGACCTTGGGCGAGCTGTGAAACTCCTGTAAGACTTGGTACTCTTTCTGTAGATTGTGGCTGTCATGAAAATCCGATGAGCCCGTCACATGGAAAGTAATCAACAAAGTCACCTGCAGCTGCTGTTCTTTTCACCTCCTCTTCCTCTTTTTCTTTCTCTTCTTCTTCTAAAATAAATAACATAAATAATAATTTTATTATTATTATTGTTCCTATTGATGGTAGGGTTGAGAATCAAAGACAGACCTGATCAGCTATCAGCAGGCTGCTTCCTTTGGCCCACACTGCCTTCAGGGGACAAGGGGACAGTAGGCCGTCAGGGAAGTCT
The DNA here is from genome assembly GCF_009834535.1 of Camelus ferus. Taxonomy (NCBI): domain Eukaryota; kingdom Metazoa; phylum Chordata; class Mammalia; order Artiodactyla; family Camelidae; genus Camelus; species Camelus ferus. The sequence continues at coordinate 53,810,209 of NC_045704.1, read as the reverse complement.
GTGCTGCACTTCTTTCCTCTTTTTGTCTCTCATATGACTCTCTGCCACTTCAGACGCCCCAGGCCACCTGGAGTGATGCTGTGTTAACGCATCTGCCCCGGAGTCCAGGTGGCTGATTCTCTTTCCAGCCGATGACAGAGGCAGAGGCCACTCTCTGGGTGGAAATGAACTAGAGCCTCAGCTCCCCAGTGAGAGGGACGTCTCAGTCCCACTCTCCCCCTCTGGAGCTCTGCCTCCGAAAACATCCAGCAGTGACTGATGCCCCTGTCTAGCTAAAGCCATGGGGCATGTTTTGAAGCAACGGGGTGGGAGACCACAACCCATCTGTTCAGGGCCTCTGATTAATGCACACTTCCTGCAGGCCCTGTGTCTGATTTAAGCAGCCACCAGTGACCCAAATATAGTCCTAAAGTATTAATTAAGGACTTTTTGGTTTCAGGCAACAGATAAAACCCACTCTGGTAGTGTACACAAAAGAGGAACACTTACTAGGCTTTAGAGGGGGTCTCATATACCCAAGGGCAGAAATGTAGCTGAGGACCTCAAAGACTGCAGGGAACCCATGGCGTGAGCACTGTGTTCTTGCTCTGGTTACAATGCTCGTCTGCACGTCTGCTGCGTTCCTTCCTTCCGAGAACTGGTTCTCTGTGCTACCCCACTGTGGAAAATGTGGCAACCCCAACACCTGTGTTTCTGTACCACAGTCCACCCACTTGGGAATTTTCTGTCTGACTCTCTTCTAAATCTAAATACCAAGGAAGCATCTCTCATTGACCTCATCTGGGCAGGTGTCCACCAACAAGCTTGATGGAGTTGCATACAGATATTATGAAAAATCAGTATAAACCCTAGATAAGAACATGAAAATGCTTATTAAATGATAAATAAAGGAATTAGACAAAAGTGTGTACCCGGCAGGAATAAAACTCTTGAAATCCATTTACTTGTAGGGTTAAAGATTAGAAGAGGCCACAGTGAGACGTATTAAATGACTTGTATTCTGGTAAACTTGGTTTATTTTGCTGCTGTTGCTACTATTAATAATAATAATTGGCATTTGTGCTGTACTGTATAGTTCAGAAGGCGAGGCCACTTTGGGTGGGCATTATTCATATTTGTAAGCTGGGTCAACCGAGGCTCAGAGCAGCTGGGGACGCTGCTAATAAATGAGAGTCAGACTTTGCATCTCATGATCTTTCAGCTGCACTGTATTTGCGTCTCATGTTGTAAAGTTGACCAAAGAAAGAGAATTTAAAAATCGTTTCTGCATGATTGAGCAAGAATGGTCAAGGTGGAGGACATCAAGCCAGGGAGTCCTGAGGTCACGTATGGTGACAGGAGAAAGGGTAAGGACCAGGAGGAAGTAAGAAGGTTCAGACTTCTTTCCTCTCTGTTCAAGAAATGGCTGAGCACATGGCCAACCCAACCCCCTGTGTCAAAACTTGCCTAAGAAATACACAGAAAAGTGTTACTAACCTTAGATATTCAGATCCTAAAAATATTCAAGACTTCCCCTGGGGATGCCTGAGTTTCCATTATTAGAGATGATTTCATATTAAGGGAGTGTACTCTAGCCCTGTGGTTCCCAGGATTTGAAGTACCAATTTATCTTTTGTAAGGCTCCTGATTGGAGATGTTACCCTGACTCTGAAAGCTCTGTTATGGCCGTAAAACATCATCTACTTTTATCTTTAAGTACAGGGGATATAAGACAAAATATTGGTTGATTGATTATCTATGGTAAATTCACCTAAACACATTATAGTTTCCTGTTCAAGGGCATATATTATGTATTTCCTAAATTCAGAGGAGTATGGATATTTACCTCAGGTCAAAGATATGTTGGGGATAATTGTAATTTATTAAAGACCCAAAAGGGGGATAAATCCAAGTCTTAGTCTATGGCGATGTTTGCTTTTGAAGAGGTGATCTAGCTCAAAAGACAGAATGTTGCTAGTAAAAGGGACTTTGAGAGGCAGGCACCTACTGGAGCTTTGGCCAGCCTGCCGCCCATCCTCCTCTGAGATGGTCCTGCTATTTCAGTGATGAAGATTTGGGAGCTCGTAATGCTAATGATGTGTAAATGCACCTTAGCTATTTTATTAAACTGGTCTTGCCAGGTTCGTTCTCATTAATATTTATGGTTGGGATACGTTCCTCCAGAGATTCTGCAAATAGCTGTCCTGTTGTTCAGGTAAAATTTATAGCAAGTTGGATTATGGGAAGGCACTAGTGAGTCCAGGCTTGTACTTCTCATAGGAATTGAAAACTTTATCAATGGTTTTGTACGGGTGTGAATCTTTAGTCTATAGATCCAGGCATCTTTTAATTTTTTTAAATAAGAGCTAATTTACTGTGCTGTTCTGAATCCGAGGGGAATGCCGTGAAAGGCAGAGAGGGGTGGTACAGATTCCCTAAGATCATATCCTCTTCCATTGTAATTGGCTTTGGCAAGTTCTGTACCACAGTCTGTCTCTAGCAAAGGGTTACGGTTTCCTCTGGATGCAAAAGCACTGGCAGGACCACAGCAGAGTTCCCTGCCCAGTGGGATGGAAGGGTCTTCTTTCACAGAAGAGCCCACACAGAGCCCTGGCACTTAAAACAGTGTCCTCTGCACCTGCCAGAGCTTTCCCACTGCTACATCTCAAATGGGGCTTGAAATTTCTGGCTGGGCCAGGAGGAAGGAAGTGGCTTTACCACTCAGCTGTGCATCTGCTGATGAGCTCTGGGTGGGCTGGGGAACTAGGGGGAGATGACAGATTTAGGTATTGGAATCAGATGTTACCTCTGGTACATTTTATAGCAATGAGCTAATCTCTACCTCCTGCAAACAATTTTTTGGAGGGTATGGATGGGGTCTCACAAGTGTGAGCCCTCTTATAAGATCACAAGCACCAATTCCAGTGGCATGACCAGTTCAGTACAGACTCACATACTTGATTCCTGAAAGACGACTGGATACCTGGTTCAGGTGAACTCCTCACCTGTAAAACCAAGGAGTCAGGTAGATGGTATCAGTGATTCTCTCCCTCAGTAGCACATTTCCTTGCTCCTTGGATTCTAACAAGACATCGTGTATGCTGGAAACCATCAGCACGTGTAGAAGCCGTCCCTGGGTGAGGGGGTATTATGGTACCTAGACTTCACTGGGCTGAAGGGTGAGGTTGGGTCCGTGATGGTATATCTGGTCTCTGAGTCATGATGCAGAAGGAAGGGGAAGTGCTCACTTGTGACCAAGACCTTCTCTTGGGCTGAATTTCCTCTATACTTACAGGCTGCATCTGCGTCCAGTCAGGAGGGACTCAAGCAGGATGGGGCACAGATGGCACTGGGGACTCTAGGGAGAATCAATTCATACCCATTCAGCACCACCTCGAGGTGGAGAGTAGAGAAAGGAGTTCTCAAAACAGCTAACAAGCTAGAGACAGGACAGCCAAATGCAACGTGTGACCTTCGATAGAATCCTGAATTAAAAAAAATCCAGCTATAAAGGACATGATTGGCACCACTGGGAAAATTTGAATATGACTGTATGTTAGATGGTATTTTTGTATCAATAATAAATTTTTTAAGTATGAAATTGGGGTTATGGTTTTATATATAGAATATATATATATATATATAGAGAGAGAGAGAGATGAAGCAAATGTAAAATATTAAAGAGTTGGTGAATGTGAGTGAAGCTTATGCTGGTGTTCATTCTCTACTCTTCTGCAGCTTTCAAGTTTTTTAAAAAAAAAAGCGTGCTTGAAGTTGAATATATGTCGGAGTATAGGTTCTCTATTCCTGCAATCTATCTCTTCTGTCTTTATTCATCCTACTCATTGGAAGAACTCATTTCTGCTGTAATTTAAGCTTCTTTCCTCATTTGCTCTGTTCTCTCTGGAGACGGAGTCTGCATCCTCCCTGTAAATCTAGGGCTCAGCAGGCTTGATGACTTGGGGAAGCTCAGGGCTGCTCCCAGAACTTGTGTTTATGTTTGTCACCATCCCAGTAAGACCCACTGTTGAGTAACAGCCGTGAGTCTCAGCCTGGAGCAGCACTGCAAGGACCTGGAGAGGATTTCTGGAGTGTACGCCTGTGGGTCCCACCTTCCGGCAGCTCTGCGATCTGCAGCGGGGCTCAGATGTCTGTTGCATGGATAGGCTTGGCTGTTTGGCCTCAGCCTCTGTGGTCTTGCTCAGCCTTGACCTGTCTCCTTTCCCATCACCACTTGGAGAGTAAACCCCTTCACTCGAGGGATTTGCCCCAGGCCTTCCTTTCTGCCCAAACCATTGTCTGCCTGGGTTGGCCGTGGTGGCTTCACAGGAGGCAGGCTGGTGCCCTGGGTGTGGTGGGATTAAACCTGTCCTGCACCATTCCTCACTCTTGGCTTGTGGAGGAGTTGTGAGGACTCAAGTGGAAGTGCCTGTGGACCTCCGTGTGGGGTTGTTACTGAGTCCAAACTTGTTCTGCTCGCTGCACGACAGGTCAGTAAATTGGGAAATCAGGTGATGGAGCAAGGATAACGACGTTATTCAGAAAGCCAGCAGTCGGAGAAAACGGGGGACTAATGTCCTGGAGAACGCTTCCCCAAGTCAGAATTCAGGCTCCTTTTATACTAAAAAGGGGAGGGGATGTGTTTGGTTGTTGCAAACTTCTTGGTGTCGGAATTCTTTGTTCTTGCAGCTGTCCACGTAGGTCAGGTCATGATGTTCCTGTAAACCTCCCACAACACAAATGTTATTCTCTGCTCTGCAACTTTTTTTTTTTAATCTCTGTATGATTGGTAAAGTGTTATATACCCTTAAAGGTCAGAGCCTTGAGAATGGGCTCTCCTGCATATTTCAGGCTGTAGGCAACATTCTTTTACAAAAGGTGCAGAGCCAGCATGACTAAGCCCAGGAAAAGGCACAGGGTTAGAGCCAAAGGAACAGAGCTCATATGAAGTCAGATTTGTTCTTCCCGATTACAGGGTGATCTGTGCATCCTGACAAGAACCCTCTGGGAAGGAGAGGCCCGAGGCACAAAGGAGGAGAGGGGCTGCAGCTGTATCGGTAACGTTTTCTTATTTTTTGGATGAATCTCAACAAAATTATGCTGAGGGAAAAAAGACAGTCCCAAAAGGCTGCATATTGTATGATTCCATTTATGTCACAAACTTCTCGACATGACAGAAATATAGAAATGGAGGACAGACTATTGGGTGCCAGAGTTGGGGGAGTTTGCTACAAAAGGGCACCACGGGGAACCCTGGTGGTGATGGAAATGCTCTGTATCTGGATTGAATCAGTGTCCCTTTCCTGGTTGTGATACTGTGCTGTAGTTTGGGAAGATGCTGCCTTGGGGGAAACTGGGCAGAGGGCACACAGGATCTTGATGTTATTTCTTACAATTTCATGTGATCCTCAGTTATCTCAAAATAAAAAGTTTAATTAAAAAAAGAGGATATAAGGCAAATATGGCAAAATATGAACATCTATTCTGTATGGGTCTTAGAAATCTGCTACATTTGTTCTTTGATTTTCCTACTTCCCTTGGGGCTCCCACAGGGCTCCACTGAATCTCCTTGGCATGTTAACGAAATGGACAAAATTACACTTCTGTGCCGATTCTTGGTGGCAGTTACTTCTAGACTAAAAGAACTGTTGCAAGGAAGGCCATCTTCTCACTAGAATCCTTTGGTTTTGTGTATTATAAAAAAAAAAAGAGAGACATACACACCAGAATTTATTTATTATATAGTTAAATCACAAATTTACAATACATTCAAAAGGAACTAAATGAGACATGTAGAATGGTTTAAATGTAAAAATAGAAAGGAATGTCCAAAAGATCATTTAGGTTGGGGTATAATCTTAGTAATCACTAAGGAGTAAAGTGTTTTCATCCTAGCATCACAGGGCAGACTTGGCTGACGTAGGTCTATTCACATGGATTCTGAATGACAATCAGAAGATACTCCTTATCTGTGGAGAGATATGGACAAAATTAATCCACCCTAAAAAATTAAATGTTATAAGTGAATACTTCAGCTGACCTGCTTTTCTCTTCAAAACCTCACTTGGATCTTGTGTAGATCAGTGATTTCCCACTGTGGTTGCACACCAAAATCACCCATCAAGGTTTTAAAAAATACCATTTCCTGGGGCCTAGGCCCAGAGATTCTGTCTTCATGGGCCTGGGGTGCAGTCCCAGGTATCAGTAATTTTTTTGTGTGTGTGTAAAGTTCTACAGGTGATTCTGATGTGCCGCCTGAGTGACAGCACAGGTGTAGAAAAAGCTTTATTTAGTTGGTGGGTAATTCCGATTTTACAGATGTAGTATAGGGAATCTTGTTCTAGACTAGATTTAGGAACACGAGTCCTGTTTCACACTGACATCTGCTAACACTGTGACTGTACCTCTTTCAAGGAAAGAAGTATTTCGGTGGCTGTGGACTTTTAGTACCAGCTGAATGCGCTCTACCCTAGGAAGTTTAAGATTCTACAGACCTTTGATCCACCCTCTATTTATCCCCTGGGCAGGAGACATTTCTTCCACTCTCAGGAATGTGTGTGCTAAATTCACATAACATGAGACCCACACCTCCTAAATTTTTTGATTACAAATAACAAATCCAAGTGGGCAAAATTCAACTTCTTCACTAAGGCTTCACAAAATTTTCCAGTTGGAATTTTCAAACTCCTTCATTTTGTAGTTGAAGAACATTATGCGGCATATTGCATGTTAAAATCTACACTCCTCGTTCTTTGAGACAAAGCTTTTATCCAGCAAAGTACAAAGATGCTTTAAATGTGAAATGAAATGCCAGATTACCTGGAGCTACCATGATTTCATGTTTCTTTGACCGGATCCTAAGAAAAGTGAGGTCGTTCTGAGGATCAATGTCACGGACGGTGCTCCTGGCTTTCATTGTCAGCTGATGAAGAAGACCTGCATATTGAACGGTCGTCGAGTTGTCCAAGGTGGTTCGGATGGGAATGCCTGGGATGAGATTTAATGTGGGGTTAGGGTTTTTTTTTTTTCCCTGATTGTAAAAGTTATATGCACACTGTAGAAATATTGGAAGATACTGATGATTATGAAGAGGAAGAAACAGTGATGGCTCAGATTACTCACTGGTAACAATTTTATTTCCTTCCAATCTTTTTGTCTCTACATGGATTTTAAAATATAGTTGGATCAAACTATAATTACAGATTTGACTATGGCTGTTTTCTTCATTTAAATGACAGCATACAAGTTGTCCTTGTTGTTGACACTGCCAACAACATTATTTATAATAGTTGTAGACTGCACTATTTTATGGATATAATCAACCCCCTATTGTCGGATTGTTAGGGAGAGTGTTTTTGCTTTTGTTGCTAATGGTGTGATGGACATTTTTGTGCACAAATCTTTTGGAAGTTGTTAATTGACTATTTCAGCACTAAGCTAACATATTACTATACGAAGCGGATTCCCCTAAGCATTCTGTCTATGGTGAGTCTGCTGTGAAATGCCTGGTCTCGGACATGGTGCTGGCTTCTCCCTGAGGTCAGAAATAGAAAGGGGTATCGCTGCGCATGCTGGAGAGTATACCAGAAGGCGTGCTCGAAGTTTCTTCAGATCTTCCTCACACAGTATTCTCCAAATCTTAATTTTTATGTTAGAAAATACAGCAACAAAGACTCTGCAGTTTTGCAGGGCGTTCCCTGGTTTGCATTAGTTTTTGGTTTAAGCATAATTAAATTTTGGCTACTTGTGTGCTGTTGTTTCCTTATATGAGTTTAAAACAGAACCTATTAACTGGGAAAATCTAGCTGGACAAATATGCAAGTATAATTCAATTCAGTACAAATCTATCCAGCTCAATTCAGGTCACTTGGCGCCCATCATGGAGCAGGTGCTGTACTAGGCATTTTACGTATATTGTATCTAATCAGAGCAGGCCCTCGTATTGTTTTGAGAACTACCACGTAAGCCTGGGAATTCCAGGGATTTGATTTGCAAATGTGCCTTCAGGGGGACATATGAAGGTGAATTTGGGATCGCTGTTAAGTTCCCAGGTACCTGAATTCAGGCCAATCAATAAAAAAAGTCTAACTTGGTTTTCCCCTCGGGGAATGAGCTCCAGAAATCGTAAACAAAAGGAACACTTGCGACTTGAGATTTCACCCATTTTTCATGAAACTCTTTGAGAACCCACACTCTGACTTTGAAACACACGAAATTTCCTTTTCTTTTAAGAAAACCATTATCTCCAGAATAGGTCTTGCTAAACAAGACCAGGTCAATATTTACAGGAAAACCTGGTCAATAAATGTTTTATATAAAATGTGTTAATTTCTGTGTTGTTATTTTCTCCAGAAGTCAGTTCTGTCTCTCACACTTGAACCATCACAAGACATGTGTCTTGCACACAAGCAGGAAACTGAAGTGTAGCAAGCACTCAACCTTTTAAGAGTGCGTTTTGACCAAACAGTTTGATTTTGCATCCTAAAAACTGATGACCTACAAAGTCTGCGTTGCTCAGTGTCAAAAAAGAAATACAGCCCGAATAAATTATTTAAAATGTAGACGACAAGATTATGAATCAGATGCTCAGGTCTACTTAGTTAGTCTATTCGTGATCGGAGTCAATAAATAAAAGAGCTAGCCTTTCTGAATAATAAGTGCATGCAGTGGAAACTCTTGGAGTTTTTCATATCCACTGGAGACCCTTGAAAAATTCAATCAACAAATATTTATTGAGTTCTTGCTTGGTACCGTGTGAGGTAATTAAAAAATAACTTATTAGGAAGTAATTTGAGTGCGTGGTATAAAATTCTCCCACTTCCCCTTGGTGAGAGGTAACCATTGCTTCCAATTTCTTTGGTATCTTTCCAGAGATATTTTAAGTCTATTCAAAGATGTTTGTGTTTGCATTCTTTAACTGTATCATTCTCTATTTTGTACCTTAATTCTTTTCACTTAATACACTTGGGAAGTTGTTCCATTCAGCACACATAAGGCTAGGTCATCCATGTTAATGACTGCATAATGTGACTGTTGAATGGATGCTTTGTAATACACGTAACTAATATATCTTCCCGACAGGCATTTAGGCTGTTCCCAATCTTAGACTTTTGTAAACAAGGCTACAGAATACGTCTGCGTGTGTGCCATTTCACATTTGTATATATGTGTAGGATACATTCCTAAAATGTAACTTCTAGAACAAAGAGTATGAATTTGATATCGCTGCATCTATGGCACTACTTTAAAATAGGACTCTTTATTAAGATCCTAATAAGTTAGTACTCTTCAACTGTACATTTGTACTTTGCTTGATAGATTGTATTTCAGAAATAAAAGGAATTGGCTGGATGGCTGATAAAATCTAATGAAATTCAAATGATGGATTGTTAGAAACATCAGGAATATTTAAAATGAAGAGCCTACAGAAATCAGGCTTATATACATAAGAATATATGACAGATATGACTGTCTGGGAAATAAATATACACAGTCACAGTATCGAATCCAGTGATCAGTGCTGCAATATTATAAACAATGAATGGTTTTACAAATGGGAAACCAGGGTTAACAAAGAATCTACTCTAACAAAAACCTATACCACTCAGCATTGGGCTAAACGGATAAGTCCATGTTATTGTCATGATTAGGAAGTCTCTGTTTCAATAATCATGAAACCAAAGGATTCTATCTAACATGGCACAGGATGAGATCTAAATGTATAGATGTGGTAGAAGGCCTAGGTAACCACAAATAAAACCTAAAAATTTGTTAAAATATTTCACCTAGAATTAGTAGACTAAAAACACTAGTAGAGAACGAGAACGCATAAACATCAGCTCAGTTATATGTTTTCAGTATTAAATTTCACGGGACTTCTGAGAGCTGCCAAGCTGCACTGTAATAAATGGCACTTTCATCTCAAACTGAGTGGGCTGCTGAAATGGAGTATTTCATTTCATTCTGGTCACACAACTTGTACCATATGCTGTTAATAAACATCCTGGTCATACACTCTGGTTGTTAATAATCTGACCATAAAAATAAGCCCCTCATTTATATTTTTGGGAAAAAGGTTAATTTGGCTTTCAGAAAAGTAACCTGAATCCTAACACAACCGCATCCTAGTAGAGGTTAATTAGAAGTTAATGGGTATTAAACATAATATTTTGTTGCCTTTGGATGAGAAAAGTGTTAAATCAGAAACATCAGGAAAATAAAGTAAAAGTCATTTTTAATTCTACCACTCAGAGCTAATCACCATAACATACCCCTGCCTTTCCTTCCATATTTATTTTCAGGGTGTGTGTGTGCCTGGCTCTACTTAGGATTAGAAAATGCTGGCTACTGTTTCGTTTCCTGCTGTTTTTCCATCTAATATTGTGAGTATTTCCCATGACTCTAAATACTCTTCAACACTTTAAACAGAGTAATGGTTTATCAAGTAAATATTACATAATTAATTTAAAAATTTCTCTACTCTTGCAATAGATTTATTTATTGCTATTACGTATGATGCCCTTTGCACCTCTTTTCTTAGTCAATCCTTAAATTCCTAGGAATGAAATTACAGATCAAAAGGTATGGGTATTTTTCAGACACTTGACGCATATTGCCAAGATTCTGTACTTCAGACTAAGTCTTCCAAAGTAACATATTAGATACGATGTCCTGGGTGTCACAGGTGAATGTACCTGTACTGGGTTGAATAGTGTTCCCTCCAAAATTCAAGTACACCCTAAACCTCAGAAGGTGACCATATTTGGAAATGGGGACTCTGAAGACGTAATCAGTTAAAATGAGGACACAGTGGATCAGTATGGGCCCTAATCCAATGATTGGGGTCCTTCCTTATAAGAAGAGAAAACAGAGAGAACACTACAGGATGATGGGGGCAGAGATGGACGTGTCCACGAGCCAGTGCATGCTGAGGACTGCTGGAAATCACCAGAAGCTGGAAGACAGGCAAGGAGGGGTCCTCCTGTAGAGCTTTCGAAGAGAGCCTGGACCTGCAGACACCTTGATTTCAACTTCAAGTCTTCCAGAACCAAGAGTATAACTTTCTAATCTTCTTAAGCCACTAAGAGTGTGGTGCTTCGTTATGGCAGCTGAAGGAAACTGATACAGCACCTCTATAAAGTCATGCAAATAACCCATCTCAGGGAGCGCAGTAGAGTTTATGCAAATGCCTGAAACTAAAATCAGTTCAACCAGAACCATGCACTAGGGCTGGACTGCTTCCTGGAAATACTAGGCACATACTAGGCTCTTGACTTAACCTGTAGGCTGATGTTAAATCCTCTCCCTCCTGATCACTCAAGCCGGGTGAATTTATTATACTCAGTAGATGTTATGTTAAATTTCATTTTATCATTTTGCAAAACACATCAAATGTTTTATCTGTATAAATAAAAAATCCCTGCATTCTCAGAACTATTTAATGACAGTTAAGTGTTGGGTATTGTACCAGGCACCTGACAATTATTACTTCACTTAATTATCACAAAGCAAAGTAGGTTATTTTCCATTTTTAATGATAAGGGATTGAAGTTCAGAGTTTAAACAGACTTTCAGTTGGTAGCTGCTCAATAAATATTTATTGATGGATTTGCTCCATAATCCTGATTAGCTGTGAGAGTCTGTTGCCAAGCACTGAGTTGGCAATGTGCCAATTCCATGGTTGTACCACGAATTATATGAAGTAGCTACTCTTATTTCTACTAATGCTCTGGGATTTGTGGCAACTCTTGCCCTTCCAAATGCCTGAATTAGCAATGAAACCAGCAGAAGCCTTTATGAGGTTACCACCGTAGCTGAACATGGGGCAGTGTGCCAGAGCAAAAGCTCTGTGGGCTGTTCATAGATTTTGTGGATCCAGAGCAAGTTTCTGGTACCAGTCTATGGATTTCACAGGTGGAAATGTATTGGCCCTTCTTAAACTCTAACCACAAAGACTACACTATCAATTACATTAAAATTTACTTCTCAAAGATTTTATTAACTCTGGGAAAGGAACAATTTCACTTAAAATGAAGATGGAAACTATGCTTTATAATGTTAAATTGAAAGCAAACTGCCAACAATGGTATTCTTCCTATCTTCAAGGTAGTTTTATTGCTACTCCTGAAATGTTAGAGTTACCAAAGCTTTAAAAATTAGACAATGTGTAGCATTTCTTAGGAAGGTATAGACATTTTTGTACATGTCTTATTCATACTTATTTCCCTGCCTCTTAGCTGACAGCTTGAATGCGATAGATAATGTTTGGTAAGTAAACACCATAGCTAAAATATACATCTACTTTTGGTTTAAAATGCTAAAAATGTCTATCTCAAGGCTTGGCACCACAAAGAGGCTCTTGGTTGGCTTCTGTGTGTCAAGAAGGCAGCCTGTGATGTATTTACCTTCTGCGTTTACAACCATCGTTCCTATAACTCCTTTATGGCTCTGGATCCTCTTTAGGGTTTCCTCCACCTCTGCCTGGAAGAGATCAGAAAGGCAGTTAACCATCTTTGTCGTGACCCAACTTCTAAAGAGAGTGGTTTTAGAAAGATTCCTATTCCCCTACCTCCTTAAACTAAGGTATTGGATGCTGTAATCTCAGGTTTTTGGAAGAGAGCTTTGAAACTGTTAAGTCTCATGTACAAACCTATATTAAGACCCCCAACACCCAGCCTTGACAAATACCAGAAAGCTTACTGCCTTACAAGAGCTCACTTCATTTTCATCTGTCTCTGTTTACTGGAAAAGTATCCTCTACGTTGGACAGAAATCTGTTCCTGGTGATCTTTGAGCTTTCTGTATTCACATGAAAAATTCCTTTTCTACATTATAGATTTTAAAAAATATTTATAGAGTTATATAACTGCCTCCCTCTGTCTAAAAGCATCACTTAATGAGAAATCATATTCCCAGTCCTAAATGTTACCTTATTGGGAGTTCAGGTGGTTAAATTCAGGATATTCTGTAAAAACCATGTATTCCAGGATTCCAGAGTCTCTTGGTAATTACAGCCTGGGTCTCAGTGCAAGCTGAACGTTCAACCAAGAATGACTGATTATGTTGGAATTCCAGTACCAGATTTTAAACTCAGCTTTCTGAATCTTATGCATAGACTATATTGTACCAGTTTATTTCCTTCTACAAAAGTTAAAGTCAAGAATAATTTTTTATCAGCCTGCGTATTTTTTCATTAACTGAGTGATCACTGGATGTTCGGAATTCAAATAGTATTCTGCAGTCTCTTGATGAGGGTTTAAGATATATTTTTTCTTCCCAACATTGTACAGGTGAACATTATGTTATTTTAGTCAAAAGACAGATTTCTTTTGCCCCTAATGTGAGTGGGAGTGCTTATTTCCTCTTTCCATCATTATGGCAGGTGTTTTCTACATTTCAAGCATTCATGTACTAGAATTACAATTTTTGCCATTATGAATACTATTTATATTATTTACCCAGCAAGTTCTTCAAATTATCTCACTGCTAAAAGCTTAAATAAATGTATTTTAAAAGGAAACATAACATCACTACCACAAATGCAAATCTGGTATCATTTATCATAAGCAGAAATAACCATAAAAACAAAACAAAATAGAGCACATATTACTAAGTTCTACCCCAGTGGAAGCTCTGAGACTGAGGTCTGAAAGGTGAAAAATCAAAACTACCAAATGATAGTGGTATTAATGCCAGAAATTTTCTCTTGGTATAGTCTAAAGGCTGAAAAAAATGAAAGAGAATTAATTTTCTCTGATGTGATTTACTGTGTTTTTTTGGTACTTCTGAGCCATCTTAAGTAGCAACGGTTTGCATCTCATTAGGGGAAACACTGCTCTAATGCATAATAGCTGTACAGGGGATCAATAACTACGTTTTGCCTCTATAAGACAACGTCCACAGCTCCTTACAACCAGTGTCCTCCTTTATCTTTTTCTGTTTTACTTTTCTCCCAGCTTCTCTCTGCTTTTCCCAACTTTTCCCTCTCCCCAGTTTTCTCCTTTCCTGATTTCTGAGCCCTCCTAATGCAGTCTCATAATTCCCATCGCCAATCCTCTTTTAATCCCTTCCTTAAAAACAAACAAAAAACCCAAAAAACAAAACAAAAAATCCCCCAACTCTTTGCTTTCACTTTGTTCTTTTTCGTACTTCCCTCAGTCTCCATTTTCCTTTTCTTCTCCTTCCCCTATCCCCCCGCCCCCTCCTTCTTCCTCCTTTCTCTTTATTTTCCTTTCTTCTCTCTCAGTCTCTCCTCCTCTCCTCTCTCCACTGCCTTGCGCTCAATGTCCCACCATCTCTTCCCTCTCAAGGTGATTTTTCTCCTCTCCCTCCCGCCCCTCCCCTTCTCAAACTTGCCTTGTTGTAGAGGAGATCTCATTCCCCTCAGGATCTTTCATCCCCTCGGTATCCCTTCTTTTTCTCGAAATCCTCCCTCCCCAAGTACTACCCCCGGTAGTTACTCCCGCTAGATATCTATGCCCCGGATAGCTCCCCCGACCTAGACATCTTCTTCCCTCCCTCCACGGTCGCCCTCTGTTCCCTCTAGGTCTCTGTGTCGCCGCTCCAATAAGTTTCTGGAGCCCCCTGCCTTCGCCGCGGCCCCGGGACTGGCGGGGCCACGGTCGGCCCCGGGAGCCGGTCAGCGAAGGTCCCCGCAGATCGGCGCCATTGGGTCGCGGACGGAGACCCAGGATTTACCATCGCGCGTGCGGCGAGACTCTGGGCTCAGACGGCGCTGCCGCTGCCCGGGATGTCAACAACGCTTTCAGCCGTTGCTAGGAGACAGGGGGGGAAGTGGCCTCCCGGAAGCGTGGGTGCCCGCGCCTGCGTGCGCGCGGCAGGCTCTTCCGCCCCGAACTGGCCTGACGCCTCCCGGCCGCCGTAGGCGGAGGCTGGGGCCCGTGGCCCCGAGCGCCCACCTGGGGCTCGCCCGGCCCGCGGGGCGCTGGGGCCGAGGAGTGCAGAGGGGCTTAGGCCGGGCTCCGGGTCATTCGTTCGTCCTTTCATTCATTCATTGCTTGAGGTACGCATTCGTGTAACAGTCACTTCCTCGTTTAAGAACCATTTGTTGACCACCTGCCACATACCGGGCTCTCCTCCGGGCCTGAGGTACATTCTAGCGGGGGAGACAGACGAAATGCGACAAACGAAGCAATACTGTCCAAGTGTGATACGTGCTCTGGAGCAAAGAAACCGGGGTGGGTCCGTGTGACTCGGGGGTGATACTTGGTGGTGGATTCCAATGCCTTGTGACACTCGGCGTACTTCCTGAAGCGCTGCCTTATGCATCGCTGACAGGGTTGTTCCCCCGACCCCCAAGGACAGTTTTTTTTTTTTTTTTTTTAATTAAGGAGGAAGTCTATCGCAGCATCGAATAGTGAGTGCAGTCATATATATACTCATTAATTTACACCGCCTCCACACAAACATGTTAAGCGCTGTCTTCCACGGTGTGTTCTGTAGTTGTAGCACCTCCAAGCTGCTCTTCGCTCAGAGAGTTGCTACTTAGCAGCAGTTTTGTTTAATCCATTAGGATCTTTATTTATTTATTAGAAAATCATTTGCCCACGTTTCTGAATTGCTGAAAAATTGCAGGTAGTAGTGCTGGAGGTTCTTCACGTTGAGGTAGAAGAGTCCACTGGGTACTTAAGGAACTGATGATGGAGGAAAACAGAAGTTGAAGATCAGTTAGGGATGGGCAGAGGTCACTTCATCTTTTGGAGAGCATTGATATATCTTTGTTGTCTGGGAGGAAGAGACCGACTATGTGTGAGGCACAGAGGGAAAATTTTGTGGCTGCGGTAGTAATGAAGTCCTGAGGTTTGCAGAGGGCTTTGATCACTAAACTTCATGCACTAAATACAAGTGGGAATGCATCTCCACAGGGACCTTGCTATAATGACTCCCTGTAGTACTGATTCAGCGTGTGCGTCTATTTCCAATAAGCAGTCTCACACCAAACAAAGCGTGCTTATTGCCAGGAATGTCAGCCAGAATCTGGGTAGGTCCTTGTCAGTGTGCTCTGATGCTCTGCAACAATTTTGACCTTCATGGTTTTGGACTAGATGATCCATTTCAACTTGGATTCTATCATTTTATGATAATATGTACAGAAGCACTCTGAGGAACTCTAGTTCTGCTTCAAAAAAAATTTTTTTTTGTGGGGGAGGTGATCACTGTCATTTTGGTTTTTTCTCCGAGAAACTTATACTTTTCAAAAAGCCAAGTCACAGTAGCTAACTTATGTCTCTTGTTGCTCCACATTTGGAAGTCCCAAGGAAGATGATTTGGAATTGGAAGTCAGGATTGTGGGGGAGGAGCCTGGTGTGTGTTGGGGGCAGATCTAGCTCTGCTCTGATTGCCTATATCGCTTTCCAGTAATACAAGTATAGGCATTTACAGCAATCCTCACTGAATTGTACAAACACTGATTCTTGGGCTCTCTGGGTGCTTCTGATCAAGGAGAGTCCTACTTGATGGTGCAGCCATTTGTTTTGCTCATAGAAATCAGTGGCAGTGCACCGTATTATCTCTGGTGTCAGTCAGTGTTAATGAAGGAGGAAGTCTTATCGCAGCATCGAATAGTGAGTGCATATGCATGGAGTGTGAATCTCCTGGTTTCTGGAATCAGGGTGTCAAGCTCATTCAATAGCTGACAGCTGTGATTAGAGCAGAGCAAGACTCCAGCATGAAAGGCACTGACAGGAGTACCCAACTGCTGAAAAAGTAATGAGAAGTAGCCAGACTGACTTCCAACCAACAGTCAAGTCTGACTCAGTGTACACAGGAAATCAATGAGGAGAATATGAGCCATTTTCTCCTTATCGATTTTCACTTCTAATTATTACGTGGAGGTACCTTGGTTTAATTTTTATGCCTTTTGGGGGCTAGAATGCATATCCAAAGCTGTGCTGTATGAAGTGTCTTGGCAGTGTCTGTCATGCTTCCTGCCCCATCCTCAGGACATGGGGACCCTGCTTTGCCTCCTTCTCCCATTCATCCCCTCACCCCTTCTTCTGACCCACAGTAAATGCTAAATAACTGAACTAAAGCAAAAGAATGAATGAATAACACTTTTTGTAAGTACTCTGAAGCGACTCTCAAAGTTGTGGTAGATACGAAGACAAAGTCTACTGTTCTTCACGTGTAATTGTGTCAGAGTGAGATGACTTCCTCTTGGGGTCTGTCTCCTTGGTAATTTGTTACTGCTCTCTGCTCTGAAGAAATCAGGTAACTTCATGAGCTCGAGTTTTCTCTTGGGATTTTCTTGGGATTACCACACAGATCTAAGTTTGGCTTTCCTGCTTGTTGGTGGATAGTGAAAACTGAGCCATGGAATGTATTTTTGTGCCCATTTTCTCATAAGATAAGGCAGTATTTGTCAACTTGAACAGAACTTCTAGTACCCTCCTGGTTTTGCTCAAAGAAGTGTACACTAGATTCTTCGAAAACGTCCCTTAATACTGAGGCAGAATTAGAAATGTCACTGATATCAGTAAGTATTAACAAACTAACCCAATACCATAGAATTACAGGATTACAGATTCAGGGTTTCAGAAGGTCAACCATTTTATGCTTCTTATTAGGCAAAGACAGCCTCTATGGTACTTCTTCCCAGGACTCAAGTGTAGCATAAGCATTTACTTCCCATAAAAGAATCCTCTGTTGGAGTTAAATGGTTTCCTAGAGCACAGAATTTGGAGTTACATACAGCTGGGGTTGATGTTTCCAGGTGTGTTTCCATGAGAAAATGAATTCTCAGAGCTTCTGTTTCCCCATTTATAAAGTAGGAAAGATAATACCTAACAGAATTGATGTGAGGTGCAAATGCTATTATGTGGGCAAAATGTTTGGCTTGTATCAGGTGCCCAGTATGGATCATTTCACATTTCTTTCTTGCGTCATTTCCTTTCTTTAGTAAATCCTTCCTTATTCCATCCATTCTTCTTCTTTCTCTCCTTCCTTCTTACCTTTCTCTTTCTGTAACCTTTTCCTCCCAACTTCCTTCTCATTTCTCTCCTCTCTCCCTTCTTGACTACCTTCTCTTCAACCTCCTTTTCCTTCATGCCCTCCCTACAAAAAAAATCCAGAATTCGTATTACTGACTTTCTCACTAAAGAACATCTTTCCCTTTCTTCTCTTATTTCTTTTCTCCATTTATTCTCTTAGAATGTTCATGTGATGTAACTCATTTACCTCTAATCTCATTTTTTTTCACAAATCCCATTTTTAAACTTCTGGCTCCAGCAAGCATTTCCCATCTCTGTGCACTGCACTTAGTAGATGGTCTCAGTATCTCAGGGCTGAGGAAAAACTGAATATTTCCTGGCTTGTTAATTTTGGTAAAAAAGAAAGGGCCGAAGGGAGCAATAAATCCCATACACTTTATGTACCCCTCATTTTTTTCTGATTATCCAGTCCCAAGGTCTCTAAT
Organism: Camelus ferus; assembly: GCF_009834535.1. Lineage (NCBI taxonomy): Eukaryota > Metazoa > Chordata > Mammalia > Artiodactyla > Camelidae > Camelus > Camelus ferus. The sequence continues at coordinate 53,791,797 of NC_045704.1, read as the reverse complement.
ATATATATTTTTTCAAGCTCTCTCATCTATTTAGTTTCAAAATTACTTTCATTGATAGGTATAACACACAATAAAGTTACATGCACACACAAAAAAGTTAGGTTGAGTTATTAACAAAGGTCAGATGCACAAAACAAAACGTACAATCAATGAGTTACCACAAAGTAAACTCCTGTGTGACCTCCCCCGCCAACCAGGCCAAGAAACAGAACACTGCACTTTCCAGAAGCTTCCACGTGGCCATTCCCAGTCACTGCTCCCACACTGTATAGCCTGAAAAGCCTAAAGTACTTACTCTACTGAAAAAACGTGCTGAACTCTGTAATAGACTTCCTCCTCTCTTGAGTCTTCAAAATACGTTTGATAGTTGAAAACAAAACGTTGTTCAAAGTATGTAAATGTAATATGTAAAACAACCGTAGCATAAAGTGGGGAGCCTGAAGGGACCTACCTGAGGGTAAGGATCTTACATTCTGCTTGAAGTGTTCAAGTACTGATTATGGGTAGACTGTGAAAAGTAAGGTATGTAATCCCTGGAGCAGTCAATGAAAAAGTACACAAACAGATACAGTGCAACAGTACAATAGATAAAGTGGAATACTAAAAATTGTTCAAATAATCTAAAAGAGAAAAGGGGCAAACGGTTGGAAGGAAAACAAATGGAACAATCAGGTAACAAATGGCATAACTGTAGAATTAAATTCTAACACATCAACGATTACATTAAGCGGATATAGTCTGAGCATACTGATGAAAAGAGAGATCGTTAGAATTCTTTTAAAATGTGACCAGTGATTTCTGCTTTTGGAAAGATGGATTAGATGTACTTTTCCCTGTTTGTCCCACTGAATATAACTAAAACCCTTGGAAATTATATATAAACACAAGAAGACTTTGACAGAGTAAATCAGGCAGATTGCCCAGGGACCTTGGGACTCAAGGAATGATGCGATTGTAAGTTACCTGGGTTTTCTTTTCGCCTCATATATTCTAGACCAGGAACTGAGGAAGCTGGTGATCCAGAAATGCCGACAGGCACAGAAATTTAAAAAAACCCAACAAATGCCTGCTCTCCAGCCAAAGGACCAGCAAAGGGCCAGCCAACACGATAGAAACTCTTAGAAAATATCCACTCTACTCCAGCTAAACACTAGCAAAGGCCAAGTGGAGAGTATAGACTTTCTCTCCCACCTTGCGCTAATCTGCCCAGTCACCACTAGGGTATTGTCAGAGAAAGCTGCGTAGGCAGTTGGTACTTTTCATCCCGCTGGACCTTAACTAGTTGCCCCCAGCAGTTTCAATGAAGTCCACATGGAGACCCTGGACTGCCCACGCTAGCATATGAATAATTCCATTATATATAAACAGTCAAAATAAACCAATAAAAGGCAGAGATTCAGGGTGGATTAAAAAATATGACCTAACTATATGCTGTCTATATGTAATTGACTTCAAATATAATATAGGCATGTAGAAAATAAAAGGATGGAAAAAGCTATATCATGAAAACATCAAAGAAAGCAAGTAGTTATATTAATATCAGATAAGTAGACTTCAGGGTGAAGAAAATTACAGATCTAGAAAGCAACATTATATAATGATAAAATGGTCAATCCATGAAGAAGACATATCAAATCTAAAAAGGTAATCACCAAACAACAGAATTGTGAACTATGAAAAGCAAAAAATGACAGGATTAACAGGCATATCTGCAATGATAGTTGAAGACTTCAGCACCTCTTTCTCAACAACTGATAGGAGAATCACAGAAAAATCACTAGGGATAAAGAACTTGACATCATCAACCAATAGGATCCAGTTGACATTTATAGAGCACTTCAACCAATGGCAGCAGAATACATACTCTTTTCAAGTGCCCACAGTGCATGTACAAAGACAGACCACATCCTGGGCCAAACCTCAACAAATTTAAAAGAATTGAAATCAAACAGTATGCTCTCCAACTGCAGTGGAGTCAGGTGAGAAGTCGGTAACAGACAGATAATAGGAAAATCTCCAAACACTTGGAAAATAAACAATACATATCTAAATAATGCACAAGTCACAGAGGAGATCTCAAGGGAAATAAAAAAAAATACACAGAACTGAATGAAAATGAAAATACAATATATCGAAATTGTGGGACACAACTAAAGCAGTGACAAGAGGGGAGTTTATAGTGCTAAATTCTTACATTACAAAATACAAAACATCTTAAATTAATAACATGAGCTCTCACACCAAGAACCTAGAAAAAGAGGAACATAATTCCAAAAATAAGCAGAAGAGTGTAAATCATAAACATAATAGCAGAAATCAATAAAATTTAAAATAGGAAAACAATAGAGAAAAATCAAACAGAATTGGTTCTTTGAAAAGATTAATAAAATTGGCAGACTTGAAGCAAGATGGACAAAAACAAAAATGGGAGAAAACACATATTAGCAGTATCAGGACTGAAACATGGAATGCCACTACATACTTTGCAGAGATAAAAAAGGGCACACTATGAACAGTTCTGCATATATACAGTTACAACTTGGATGAAATGGACCAATTCTTTAAATCACCCACCATAAAAACTCATCCAGTATGAAATAGATAATTTGAATAGCCCCGTACCTTTTCAAGACATTGAATTTATACTTTGAAAATTCCCCCAAAGAAATGGAGATTCACTAGAGAATTTTATAAAATGTTTGAAGATTAGTTAACATGATTTATATACAATCTCTTTCAGAAAATAGAAGTGGGGAAACTTCCTGATTCATTTTATGAAGTTAGCATTACCCTGATAGCAAAACCAAACAGAGACATTACAGAAAAAAGGAAGAAAAGGAAACTATGGACCCATTTCTTTCATGAATGAGTGTGCAGAACCCTTAACAAAAATATTAGCAATAGAATTAGCAACTAAAAAGAGTTATATATCATTACCAAGTGGAGTTTGTCCTAGGGATGCAAGGTTGGTTCACCATTCAAAAATCAGTCAGTGTAATCCATTATGTTAACAAGTTAAAGAAGAAAAAAAATCACGATTGATTAATCAGTTGATGCAAAAAAGAATCTGACAGAATTCAATACCCATTCCACAAATGGGGGGAATGTCAGTTCTCTCCAAATTGATGTACAATGTTAACACAATTCCTGCCAAATCCCAGCAAATAAAGTATAATAGCTCTACCAATTTTGAAAAAAGGATAAAGTTCGAGGAATCACTATCCCAATTTCAAGATCCACTATGTAACTACAGTGATCAAGACTGTGGTACTGATGGAGTGATCAACACGCAGATCAAAGTAACAGAATAGAGAAACTTGAAATAATCTCATGGAAATACACCCAACTGATTTTTGGCCAAGGTGTAAGAGGATTCAATGGGAGGACAGTTTTTTCAGTAAGTGGTGCTGGAGAAATTGAACATACATAAACAAAACAACTAAGCCAACAACCAACCAAGCCAAACCAACTAAAACAAACAAACAAAATCTCTGACTTAAGGCTCACACCTTACACAGATTAACTCATAGTGGATCACAAACTTTAATGTAAAACTATCAAACTTTAAGAAAAAAAATAGGAGAAAATCTTTATATCCTTGAGAAATGCACAGAATTCTTAGACTTAGCACCAAGAACACAGTCCCTAAAAGGAGAAATTGACAAATTAGACTTCATCAAAGTTGAAAACTTTGCTCTATGAAGACACTGTTAAGAGAAAATGAAAACAGGCTATGGGCTAGGAGCAAATATTTGCACATCATATGTCTGCTGAAGGACTAGTATCTAAAATAATTAAAGAACTCGCAAAACTCAACAGTAAAAAACCAAGAGACCCAGTTAGAAAGTGGGCAAAAGACATTCCACTAAAAAAGATACATAGATAGCAGCTAAGCACATAAAAAGATCTTCAACATCACTAGCCATTAGGGAAGTGCAAATTAAAGCCACAGCGAGATAGCATTACACTATTACTATTACCGTTGGAAAGACCAAGATAAAAAATAATGACAACACCAAATGCCAGCAAAGATGTGGAGGCACTAGATCACTCGTCTGTTGCAGTTTGATTTTGTGTGTTTTTCCTTGTGTTTACCCTGCTAAGCATTCATTGTGCCTGGAAACTGGCTTGATATCTTTTGTCTGTTCTGGGAAATTCTCATCCTATGTTTTTCTAGTTTCCAGTAATTAAAAAAAAACATTTTTTTTTTACGAGTGAATAAAAAGACTGTGAGCTTTATCTAAGGTAATTGGCTGAAAAATGTTTACTCATCTTACTCTGCATGTGTATTTCCATCCACAGGATTATAAATATGAATACAAAACAGCACAGCTATGTATATGCTGTTTCTCCTTTATTGCACCCTAAATGGTCTCTGCCGGGTTCTTACTCTCAGGATATACTGATTATCATTTAGTGTATGTTAGGCTAATTTTGCTCTAAGTTTTATTTCCTAATTAAACCTATGTGAGGATGTAAGCCGTGAAGTATTCTCTCCAGACCTTTAAAAACTAAGGATAATGGCTATTGGGTGAATCATAAGTCTGTGGCCCTTTTATTAACACTTAATAATCTCTCATCTCTTATTTTTTGTTAGCTGGTCATAGTTTTCCAAGCACTTTGATGTGTCCTTGCAATGACCCCTTGAGTTTGGCAGGCTTGCAGGTATAGTCTCTAGGACAAAGAAGCCAGTTAACAGAATAAGAACCCAGAGTGGTAAATCTTATTTCATACCAGTCTGGAACTTCCCAGGATGGCTCTGACTCTGTATTTGAGTGCTTGTTTTTTACTCTTCAAGTCACCTGGTTCCAAAATACTGTAGTCCTTCCAGGGACGCAGTCAGCTGTCCAGCCAGAAACAAAGTCATCTGCCTTGTCTCCCTTTTGTGCTGTTATGTTAACTGCATACAAACAAGAAGACTTTGTTAATCTGCTTGGAAAGAGAAGGGGAGGTGTCTCATCTTCCTCCCATTCGACTGCTGCTTCAACCTAGTACACCAGACATCCCAGAAGGAGCCCTCCTGTAAATATTTTGGTTGACCACTTCTCTTGCAGCTGACTCGGGGATTGAGATGGGTAGTCTGTGGATCCTAGAATGAGTCTGGAGATGGTGAAGAGATTGCCAAGCGGAACTGCACTTAAGCCTCGATTAGCAAGAAACAGCTTACCTTGTGGAATCTCGGGCCTTTCTTCTGACCACTGTAGGGATTAAGAGGACAAGGTAAGAGGGAAGTGAAGTGGTGGGGACTGAGGCAGGTGTTTGGAAGGCAAACAGATGGAGACAGTGTATGGAACCTCGGAGTCCTTCCCAAAATAAATCATGTTCCACCGGGCAATCCTTCCTTCAAAAATACTGATGGAGTGGTTGAGCCAGAACCCTGGGCATGCAGGGAATACGCCTGTGAATAAGGTAGGAGGATCCCCTGCTGTCATAGCACCTATAGCCCAGCGGGGATGTGCTTGATAAACAAGTAATTACAAAACTGTACATCAAGTCTCTCCATGGGAGAAGCACAAGTTGCATATAAGAGGTCATCTTGACCTGGAGTTGAGGGGTCCTGGAAGGGCTCCTGGAATTAGGGATATCTAAGCTGAGTCAGAGGAGATTCAGACGCTCGTTTGGTGAATAGGCAAGATAGAGGGAAAAGTATGTGTGAGAAAATGAAGATGTTTCAGAGAACTAAGATTATTGCAGTTTGGTATGACCTAAAGCCTAGCTATGGCTTTAGCGTAGAGAATGGGGAAAAGAGTTCTCTTTTGAAAACTGGGTTGAAGTAATGACCTGAAATTAAGAGAATCATGATGAATGAGCCACTGGCCCCCCCACCTTTTATTAGTGGGTTTAGGTACGAACCCTGACTTAACATATGCAGTTGGGAAGGTGCCGATTAACTCAGATTTCTACTTTTGATGCCTTGCCCGGCAAGTTGTGAATCTGTCCCCTCACTGAGGCAGACAGCGCCCTCCAGTGGCAACAAAGACGAAGGCTCCATTGGCGCCTCACTGGCCCTAGCCAAAATTAATGTGCCTTTTTTGCCCTTCCCCTTTGAGGCTGCAGTCAGCTGAGAGTCGGAAAAGTATGCTGAAATTCTGAACCAAATAACACGAGGAGAGTGCTGGTTCTTAGAAGAGCTGACTTATCTAAATTTTAATCCTTTTAATATGTCTCCAAAGCCATTTCCTGGTGGAGAAAAATTACAAAAAATAATGAAAGAGAGAATGAGGACTATAAAAAATGGGAAGTGTTTTGTCATTTCCCTTCCAACCCCACTCCCAGAACAATGATTTAGCTTTGGCCAGTGGAAGGGAATGAGTAAGTGGATCTGCTGGTGTAAACAATTTTAACAATAGAAAGTTAATTTCTTCTCAACTCCTCTAAATAAACACTAGAAGAAGACTTTGACATGTTACCAAATATCCAGTCGGCTTCGGCGCTTACCTGTCTGGGATCAAGACAGAATAAGGAGGGGGTGTGTGTCTGGGGAAGGGACAGCTGCGGCTCATGTCATAATGTCCCAGGACACACACAATTCTGCCTCCCCCTCCAGAAAGAAAATTGGGGCCCTCTGCCCAAAGGTGTTGTGATTCTGAGGATATTCAATTTTATGTAGATATTCCATGGAAATTTCAAGATTTAAGAAGGTGCCAAATGGTGTGGATTCAATTGCTTTACGTGACCCAAGAGCTGGAAAGCAGCAGCTCCTTTTCTTTCTGCCTAAATAGGAAGAAGAGCTGAGTAGGGGGGAAATGGCCTGTGATACCTCTCAGAATCCTCTAGGTGGTGCTGCTGCAATAGCGATTGGCTGGAGATGTTTTTAAGCACTAAACCATCAAACTAAAACTTAACTTCTTAAATGTCCTGTACTCATGGTTAATTGCTAATATGATACTATTGATCATTTATACCAACCCATTCACATCATATTCTCCTAAGAATGAGCCTATACACGTAAATTCCACAACAGAGTAATTTCAAGAATTGGAATACATGTACTTCTCTGGTTATTACTTAATGAAACTATAGACTTTCGTGTGTGTGGAATTCTTCCATACATGTTAAAACAGGCTACAGGATTAGCTCTTCCTCACCTCTGCTTGTGTTGGACAGTGCTTTGTACATAGCAGATGCTAAATTAACGTTTATCAAAGGACTTGATTCTGTTTTGTTTTCACCCTTTCACTACTGATTGGAAATGAGGTGACTAACTGGATTAAGCTTTTTAAAACCCTAGTCAGACATTGCTGCTTATCTCTTTGCTAATAAAAAGACAGAGAGGCCCTTTTTTCTTCTTTTCTGAAAATGGCCTGAGGTATATATATGTGTAAAAATCACTTCTTTATTTTAGAAGCAAATTAGTTTCCAGGTTGGTTCCATTGAAATGCAGGAGTGGTATGAAAAATTGTGTTTGATAATTGCTCGAATCTTAATCGAGATTTTATTAAAATCAATATTTGATATGCTGCTCAATTTAATTAGATTAAACCATAGAGAAATGAGTAATAAATGAGCTTGAAAATCAATCACAGGATAAGGTATGTTTCTTTTAATTAGTTTAACATATGAAATGTTGGGTTAAGCAGTTGCTGACCACGAAAGGAACAAAAAACCTACCACCTTTATTTATTCAGTATGGACAGCTAATATTAATGAGCACGTACTCTGTGCCAGGCCCTGTGCTAAGCCTTGTCTATGAACTTTCTTCATTTATTTTGAAACAAATCCTGTGAGTTCTGTGTCCTCAGTTGATGCTACAAACCCAGGTTTGAGCCAGCATGAGTGTCCCAGGTCATTCAGCCAGGAAATGGCAGGGGTAGATTTTAACACAATGATCAGGCTTTCCCCACTCTCTTAAATTGCTCACAAATAGGAAGAAAAAGCATGACTTGACAGTGGCTAAATTTAGAGAAGGTCATTCACTGGTGGTAATTTTCTTCCTAAAAGAAGCGTTGCTTTTAAGATGAATGAAAGATGGGAGAGGAGGAAAAACCCAAATCAAAAGGCCTGAGTGTTGACTTAGCAGCTCTGAGTCCCATGAGCTGGAAATCAAAAAAAGAAGGTTTTGATTTTCCTGGACAGACACAGAATACGGTTATTTACTATATGATTTATGCTTATTGAGAGTGGCAGAGATTTATGGCTTTATTAAAAAAAAAGTGTTCTAATTGGGATTAGCTAATGAAAAAGTGGTGGGAACCGGAGAGGGAGAAAGTAGGAAAATGTGATTTCAGTTGAGGTGTTTCTTCTCACGGGATGCTAACAAAAGGGCTAGTGTTACGCACTGGGGCAAGAACGGTCCTTTTAATTAGGCCTTCGGAGTTGGCGCCTGCACCTTCGGTGCTAAGTATTCTTAGTCATCCAAAGAATCGGCTCGAGCAAACTAATGATATTCTCGTAAAATACCGTCAGCAGTGAGAATGAAACTGCTGCTTCCTGAAAAAAACTCCCTCATTTTTATCCAGTGCTCGTTCAGTGGGATGAAAATAAAAAAATCAACAATAATCACAACCACACAACCGTGTGGCTTCTCTGGTCTAGGCTGAGGGTAATTTTTCTTTCAAGTCGCTGCTTCCTAAACTACAGTCGTTTGTGTATCACATGCACAGTTTTTGACATCTCCCTTGTACCTCTTGTGTTACTTAATATATTTTCACAGAAAATGGTTCATTTTTAAAGACTAAAGTTAAAGACATTTATTGTAGAAGAAAGCTTTGTTTCACGACTGTGAATGGTGAAGCCTGAGTTCCTTGCTCTAAGAAGGATATGAGGGAAAAGAAATATAACTAAGTCAAAACATTGTTATCAAATTTAAACTCCAGGAGAGTGTCCAGAGTTCAGAAAGACATACTTGTACCCAGCTGAGACTTCCTCTTTTATTATATCTGAGGAACAAAAAGAGACGTGAAAAGGGAGCCATTTTTTCATTAGGTGAATCAGTTTTATCCAACAGAATGTCTACATACCCCCTAACCTCTCTCTTCCCACCGGAAGTGCATCCTCCGGCCTTTGTGATCAGCACTTTGTCTGCTGCTCACATGAGCCTTTGCCCCATCTTTACTTCCTTACTTCGTCCCAGTGGTATTTGGACCTTGCTCTCCACCCATCTCATTCCACTTACCTTGCTTCTAAGCATGTAGAGAATTGGCTTATGCAGACACACTTGGGGTGGAGGGCACATGACATGAGTGGTTTCTATCATTGGTTAACACTGCTTTTCCCCATAGATGATGGAGATATTTTTTCCCTCACCAGATGCGACGAGTTTCCAACGATAGTAATGGAGGTGTAATGACCCACGTCTCTTTACCACCCCTGACTTCACGCACCCAGTTCCCAGCTCTAGAGGCCACTGCTGCCGTCACGTTTTGCGTGTTCTTCCAGAGGGGGTCTGTGTTATGTGCGAGCTTCCTTGAACCTGTATTCCTCTCCGTAAATGCCACACAAATGGAAGCACACACTCTACACATGAAGGTAGAACACTCCATGTCACTTTTTGAACCCACCAATATGTTTTGGATGTACTTTTGTATTAGTACCTACAGCCTTAGCCTAGTCTTTTGAAGACTGCATAGAAGGACTCTATGCGTGTAACTAGTCCCCTTTCTTAATATATATATTTTTATTGAAGGATAGTCAGTTTACAATATTGTGTCAATTTCTGGGGTACAGAACAATGCTTCAGTCATACATGAACATGCATATGTTCGTTTTCATATTTTTTTCGCTGTAAGTTACAAGATATTGTATATAGTTCCCTGTGCTGTACAGTATACTAATCCCCTTGCGATGGGCCCTTGGATCATTACTTTTTCTTCTGCAGACGATATTGTAATATCCTTGCATAATTCTCTTTGGGACCCATGAAGACTGTTAAGAAATTCCTCTAATGCTGGACAGTACTCATTCAGAAGGGTGGAGTTCTAATTGTAATAGTGAAAGAAGACAAGTGTTGTCATGTTTCTTTCAGGAGGGCTGGCCTTCTCCCCTCTTTCCTGACCCTTACTGTCAGTCTGTGTTTGCCGTGGCGTCCCGCACAGCGCGAAGCGTCCTGCTGTGCACGTGCGCTTGTGGGTTCTAAGCTGCGTTTCCTGCCTTTGTCTAGTGCTGTTTAATTCTTCCTTGCTGTGTCCACATTTGAACTTAGTCCTGCAGTTCGGTGCTAGCCCTTCTCTCTTAGTGGCTGGCAAGCTCCATGAAGCCCAGGAGGGACTTGAGGAAACTGAAAAATCCTCAACGTCTCTGACCTTAGGGAAAATAACAGCCACGTTATTTTAATAGCAAATCGATACACATTCCTAGTGCAGCTTGAATAGGAAATATTACGGAAAAAAGAAAGGGAAAGCAATCCGAGAAAGTTGGGGTGGCTATTGCTGACCAGGCCGGAATCGGGAAATACCAGCAGTCTCCTAGGAAATCTCGTCTCACCGGAAGACAAGCCTGTCATCTTGACCAAATGACTGGTGTATCTTTCTGTGTATCTGAACTTGCAGACCCAGGCAGAGGCCAGTCTACCTTCTGGCTTAGTCTGCCATTTATTATCATTCACAAGGTGGTGTTAGATGCTCAGCTTTTAAAAGAACTGGCTTTTCAGCAGTATTTTTACCCTTGAGAGTGTGTAGAGAGAGCTCTGTGTTGTATATTAATCAGAGCTTTCACGACTCGCTTTGAATGGTATTCGAAATGTGTCTGGGAGTGTGGTGGATGAAATGTGCCCAAAGTGTGCTCTATTATTTATTACTCAGGAGTCTTTCCATCTGAGACATAGGCTGAAATTAAAGGAACCCAATACCTACCTTTAATAACTTGACATCTTCCCAGTTGCTGCTCCCGATGTGCCCCTCACCCCCAAAAGGGTTCCAGGATTTGATGCTTCATAAGAGTCAGTTTGTATCTAAAATTGGACTGAAATTTGTGTTTTAAAATTCCCCAGTCTTTCTGTGGACGTGTAGATCTCAGAGCACGCAGTGCTGTGCAAACATTTGGCAGACATGCCCAGAATCTGTCCTTTCTAGGACCACCTCTCTCCCTCTTCCCAGACGGCAAATCTTACTCATCCTACAAAACGTGGTTCAAATGTCACTTCCTCCTCTGCCCTCCGTGACTGTCCCAGGCAGTGAGTCACCCTCTTCTCTGCACTCCCACCATCCTTTTTATAAACCCTGATCACATGCAGTCTCAGTGGGGTCAATGTTGTCCCCAGGGGGGCAAAATTCACTTTTTGGGGGGAACAAAATATTATTCTTTCTACATATAAAACACAGATCTATATACAATACATAAACAGATATACAGTATATAAAATTTCATGGTGGAGGGAGATTGGGAAAAAGATATCTAAAAAGGCTTGATTTTAGGGTGATGAGAATGGAAAAAGGTTGAGAAACTGCTTTACCATAACACTTGCTCCTTCTGTGACAGTCATTACTTTGTATTATTTCATGTCTCTCTTACAAGTTTGAAAACTACGGCTCTGAAACCCAGCCTCTAGCGTGGTGCTTGCACGTATTGGCGTTCGAGATTTATTTACTCAAAGGGGTAGATGGTGATTGAGATGCTTACTTCTAAGCGTGACTGCTCCACACCCGAAACTCCTATAAAAACCATTCTTAGTACCGGCTTCCAGGACCCACCTCCAGATCTGGAGTAGGACCTGGTGGATCTGGAGTAGAACCTGGGAATATGTATTTTAAAATGATACTCGGGTGATTGGATTTGCAAACTGTTGCGCCAGCTCAAGAATCACTTTCCTTTCCTTTTGAAAAGTCTCCATTTATAAAAGCAAAAAACAAAGTAGATGTTATGATCATCTGGTGACATTTGGTATGCTGATCAGACCCCAAAGCACTGGTTTCCCTTCAGGGTACCGTTTTCTAAGAGGAACGTCGGCAGGCACCAGCATTTCCAGAAAAGTTCAGTGATGTGTGTTTCTCTCACTGGTGAGGAGTTTAGACTGCAGGATTCTGTGAGTGTGGCAGGCAGGGTGGGCTGACTAAACACCAGAAGGGCCCTGGGCAAGATTTCTTCTGCTAGCCCCTGAGCAAGATGGGCAGATATGAAAAGTTCGGTGGTTTTGGGACTGAATGAATGTCTTGGGTGCTGGTTGATGGAAGTGTGGCTGATTTTTAGTGGCATGTCCTGAACTCTTTCTTAGTCCTATCCTGGAAAAAAAAATGCTTCAGTAATTTGAATGGCACGATGGGAGACACACTTGTCAAATCTGTGGATGACACTCACTAAAGAGGAAGAAAGAACAAATGCATAGAACAGCAGTTCTTTAACAACCACCCAGTAGGTTGGAACCAAGTCTCTCAGTCCTCCCAGACCCAATGCCCTCTTTATAGAAAATGTTTTGTAATGCCACTTCCATTATTGTGAAATGAGTGTCATAGACAATATAAGCTACCCGTGTATGTAATCCCCAAACATCAGTGTAATGCCATGAATGTAACAGAGAAATAAAAGGAGAGTGATTTTAGACTAAGATGACACCAGGAGACATACTGTAGTACAGCCAGCTCTGCTGTCATACTGGTTTTAAAAACGTGAATTTGTTCCAACGTGACTGCTCTACTGGGGAGCGATTTGAGCATTTCTGTTAGCTTATGCGTGATCTCATCCACAGGAAACACCAGGGGAACACAGAGAATCACACCCAAGTGAGTGAATTCAGCCTGTAGAACACGCAACAAACGTAACAAAGTATGCACATGACTCAAACATCAACCAGCCCCCTCAGTTTACCTGGATCTGGGGTTCCGACTTGCCTTCCCATCCAGTCCACACTGCTTCCTCCACATCACAGAAGCACAAGCTGCAGCCCTTCCATTACCCAGACCTGTGCAAGCAAACCTCAGGTCTTTTTCAAGGTGGCAGGCCACTTTTATCATAGGGCTAACGTTTCCCTTTATCATTTAGCAGGTGTAAAACTGCGCTGCCATTTTTATTAGGTTTTTTTCCTGATGTGTCACTGTTGAAGTTTTTGAGTGCCGTGGGCTTCCTTCCACTTGGCCTGTAGGCCCTGTGATTTTTATCATGCGATTTTGTGTGGTGAGGTGGCATATATTGTGTTGTGTCAGAACTGACTGTACTCAGATACTTGCCTCTGGTATCATGAATTCATGTGGATCGAACAGAAGTAAGACAATCTTCAACTGAATCGTGCTGATGCTTTTTCTTTCTCTTGGACATTTTGAAATAAGGCTGAGATAAGTGTATGAGCACATATGCATAGAATTGCCTTACTATACCAGCTCAGACGCACTTGAACTCTGCTGGTGACGCAAATCCCAGTAGTGGTGTTGTTCATAAACGATGTGAGTTTCTAAAGTGGTGCGTAACTTTTATTCTGAATGAAACAAAGCATATCTCTCCCTTGATTTGCACAGTAGTTGCTTTTCTGGAAAATTAACTGACATTAACTCTGAGTAAAAATATAACTATATTTATAACTGAAGTGGAATTCGATTCTGTCCAGATATATATAAGCATGTTTTTTCATCTGTAAGAATGTCCTGGGGGAAGCAAGACAGTTCTTTTATCTGCTATGAGGCATGTAAGCCCCTGCTCACTAAATAACAGTAGTGCCCTGCCTCATCACGTGACAACCCAAACTGCCCCCACAAATTTCCAGCATACCCTGTGGTGAGCCGCAGGGCTATTACAGCGGACTTAGGATAAGCTGTAATTAGGATCAATGTAAATTCTTCACTTAGGCTGAGAAAATAACTGTACAGGAAGCAGAATGGAGAAAAACGACTTAGCACAAGAAGGGATAAGGAAAGTGCAGAGATGTTTGTTGACAGTAAGTGAAATACGAGTAAATAGTTTCATGAGACTTAATATCCTTAGGCTGCTTGGAAGGAGTCCAATAACTAGATCGGTGCTGTTCAATACAAATACAACAGGAGTACATATGTAATTTCAGGCTTCCTAGTAGCCATGTTAAAAAAAGGTGAAAAGAAACAGGTGATGTTAACTTTATGAGTATATTTTATTTAACCCAACATACCATCAAAAATATTTTTTCAAGTTTCAATCAATATAAAAGGTATATTAATGAGATATTTTATATATTTGTAATACTAAGTCTTTCTAATTCTGTTAGTATTTTACACTTAGAGCACATCCCACGTGTTAAGAGTCCAAGGGTTCTGGAAAACTACAGGTCTTTTTTGGTTATTACAATACTTAAATGTTAAAGCTTGAATTCTGTATTTTCTAGGACGCTGTTGAGGACAAGTTGAAAATCCCCAACACAGACTACCTTAAACAATGAGAACATTTATTCTCTTACTTAAGTCAAGAGTTAGGGTGCCCCCAGGACTTCAGTTCAGCAATTTGTGACATCATCCGGGGGGTGGGTTCTTTTCATCTACCAGTCCTGACTTTCTCCGAATGGGGCTTCTCTCACATCTCTAAGGTATCACCAAAGAGCAAGATGGCGAATCATCCTTCCTTGTTTGTGTCCAAAGGGAAGGATGGGACACTTCTCCCCCAAGCTTGAAATATTCATTCTTTCCTTCAGTCTTGTTGGGCTCAAATGCCGTGTCCCAGTCGGCTTACCCAAGTCATCTGGGTCAGGCTGTTGGGTATTTTTGTAATGGATGCAAGGATGCCTTTGGGCAATTCTTCTTTATTTACTCACCATAAGAGACACCATTTCTTATTGTGTTATGCTTGATTTCTTCTCTCATTTACTAGACCTCACTGTCTCTGGAAGTGGTTGAGTTTGTGACCCCTTCATAAAGACTGAGCTCCAATAATTTTTGGCCAAGCCACACATGCAACACTGCATTTAATTTTGATTTAAGGGGATATTAAAAAATGGAGTAGGTTTAAAGGAGAGAGCTAAAGTGACAAAGGGAGTTGAAATCATATTATATGAGGAACGTTGAAGGGAATGGAGGTGTAAACTCTTGAGACATAGAGGGCTGGGTGGGTGGGAACAGAGCATTTTACATGTATTAGGGATGACGACATGTCTGTTTGTACAGTTCTCTTCTCCCATCAATTTAGCTTCCTCTAATTTGTTCTGGAACTGGAAGCCAGATAATTAAGCCTGTTAGAATAACTTGTACTATGAGAACAAATAGGCGGTGATTGAGAGGCTGAGGCGCTTGTCTGAGAATAAAGTATTTAAGCATCAGTCCGTGAACTTGGTCACCCTCATCCACTTCTCTCATCTCATTCCTTTTTGATGTAGTTTGGGGCCTTGAGCTTAGTTCTGGCTAGGTAATAAGACTTCATCCTTTTCTAGCATATGCTAATACATTCATGAATGATCACTAGTAAGCAATAATATTAATTAATCTTTATTGATGCTCTGAGCTAAGTACTACTTTATCTGCATTATCTTCTTAAATTCTCCCCAAGCCGTGTGCGTTAGGTAGATACCATTTGTATCTCTATTTTACAGACAATGAAACTGAGGTTTAGGGAGATAAATAAACTTGCCTAAGTTCAGACAGTAAGTCCCAGAGCTGGGATCCACCCCAGAACTGTCCCAAGTCAGAGCCCATAATTTTAAGTATAACCCAAGGGATGTTTGGGGAATTTTGTATTCTTGACATACAAGATACTAGGAAGAGCAAGCAGTCTTCCAATTTCCTGTTTTTTTTTTTAACCCGCTCTCTCTCTCTCCATATATATATATATATATATATTTTTTTTTTTTTTTTTAACATTTTAGTACTTCTAATGGTACTGTTTTCCTCATTACGTATATATATGTATCTGTTGGAGTGCAGTTGGTTTACAATGTTGTGTCAATTTCTGGTGTATAGCACAGTACTTCCATCATACATGAACATATATATATTAATTTTCATATTCTTTCCCACCATAAGTTACTACAAGATATTGAATATAGTTCCTTGCGCTATACAGCATGAACCTTTTTTTTGCTGGTTATTATTTTCTTTATTGACGTGTAGTTAATTTACAATGTTAGTTTCCAGGGTACAGCAAAGTGATTCAGTTATACCTATACATACATATATATATATTTTCTTTTCAGATTCTTTTCTATTACATGTTATTACAAGAAATTGAATATAGTCCCCTGTGCTAATACAGCTGGTCTTTGGTTTTTTTTTGTTGTTATTTTTGTATATATATTTTTTATTGAAGTACAGTCAGTTTATAATGTATCAATTTCTGGTGTACAGCATGAGTCTTCCATTATACATGAACATACATATATTCGTTTTCATATTCTTTTTCATTATAGGTTACTTTAAGATATTGAATATAGTTCCCTGTGCTATACAGTATAAACTTGTTGTTTATCTATTTTATATGTATTAGTATCTGCAAATCTCGAACTCCAAATTTATCCCTTCCCACTCCCTTCCTCCCCTGGTAACCATAAGTTTGTTTTCTCTGTCTGTGAGTCTGTTTCTGTTTTGTAAATAAGTTTGTCTTTTTTTTTTTTTTTTTAAGATTCCACATATAAGTGATATCATATGGTATTTTTCTTTCTCTTTCTGGCTTACTTTACTTAGAATGATGATCTCCAGATCCATCTATGTTGCTGCAAATGGCATTCTTTTATTCTTTTTATGGCTGAATAGTATTCTATTATATAAATATACCACAGCTTCTTTATCCAGTCATCTATTGATGGACATTTAGGTGATTTCCATGTTTTGGCTATTGTAAACAGTGCTGCTATGAACACTGGGGTGCATGTATCTTTTTGAATTAAGGTTCCCTCTGGATATATGCCCAGGAGTGGGATTGCTAGATCATATGGTAAGTCTGTTTTTAGTCTTCTGAGGAATCTCCGTACTGTTTTCCATAACAGCTGCATGAAACTACATTCCTGCCAGCAGTGTAGGAGGGCTCACTTTTCTCCATACCCTCTCCATCACTTATCGTTTGTGGACTTTTGAATGATGGCCATTCTGGCTGGTGTAAGGTGATACCTCATTGTAGTTGTGACTTGCATTTCTCTGATAATTAGTAATATTGAGCATTTTTTCGTGTGCCTATTGGCCATTTCTATGTCTTCTTTGGAGAATTTTTTGTTTAGGTCTTCTGCCCATTTTTGGATTGGGTCATTTGTTTTTTTCTTATTAAGTTGTATGAACTGTTTGTGTATTCTGGAAATTAAGCCCTTGTCAGTCTCATCATTTGCAAATATTTTCTCCCCTTCTGTAGGTTGTCTTTTTGTTTTGCTTATGATTTCCTTTGCTGTGCAAAAGCTTATCAGTTTAATTAGGTCCCATTTGTTTATTTTTGCTTTTATTGCCTGGGTAGACTGCCCTATGAGAACATTACTGAGATTTATGTCAGATAATGTTTTGCCTCTGTTTTCTTCTAAGAGGTTTATAGTGTCTTGTCTTATGTTTAAGTCTTTAAACCATTTTGAGTTTATTTTTGTGTATGGTGTGAGATAGTATTCTAACTTCACTGATTTACATGCAGCTGTCCAGTTTTCCCAACACCATTTGGTGAAGAGACCGTCTTTACTCCAATGTATGTTCTTGCCTCCTTTGTCAAAGATTAATTGACCAAAAGTTTGTGGGTTTATTTCTGAGCTCTCTATTCTGTTCCATTGGTCCATATATCTGTTTTTGTACCAATACCATGCTGTTTTGATTACTGTCGCTTTATAGTATTGTCTGAAGTCTGGGAGAGTTATTCTTCCAGCTTCATCCTTTTTCTTTAGTATTGCTTTGGCAATTCTGGATTTTTTTGTGATTCCATATAAATTTTAGGATAATTTGTTCTAATTCTGGGGAAAATGTTCTGGGTAATTTGATAGGGATCGCATTAAATCTGTGGATTACTTTGGATCCAATTCCCTTTTGATGCCAGTGGGACACACCACTGAGACAGAAAGATCATGATTTTGATCTGATGTGGCTATTTATTTTTAACTTTCTGAGTGGCCTGCTCCTATCAGAATTGTGTGGAGTTGTTTTACCAGAGATGAGATTTCCAGTCATTTTATGGCTCACACCTGTCTCCGCTTCTGCCTGACTCCACCTCTTTGAGGACTGTTCTCCTCACAGCGTAGCACATGTCATGGAGGCTGGTCCATATTTAGGAAATGAGACTTTATTTCTCCATCATCTCCAAGTTTCAGCCCCATTCCACACAACACTGTAGTCACCTACATCCTGTGGCAGGGAGATGAGGGGAACGTGTTCAGAAAATAGGACATAAATCAGCTGGCCGGTGCAAACTCACTCTTGGACCTGGGACCTGTACATTCACTTCCCTTGGGCACTGCTGATCACTCGTGTCTTTATCCATAAGTGCTGAAGGACCCAGATTCTAACAGCTGTTTGGACCACCCACGACCCAGTGAATACCCAAAGTATGTAATAACTAGGGGGAAATTAGAAATCCTTCTAGGACAAGGGAGTGTAGGCCATTGCCATTTTCTAGAAGGAAATTCAGGATGGAGGGTGAACCATCTCTCTGTGCCAGAGCCATTCTAGCAGCTAACACTGACCATGTGCTTAGTATGGGCCATGCATTGTGCAGAGCACATGACAAATTATTTTACTTCACTCCCATCACAAACATCTGAGGAAATATTCTTATTCCCATTCTGCACATGAGAACATTGAGGCTTCAAGAGGTTGACTGACATTCTCAAGGTCACATGGTAGTAAATGGTGGCGTCTAATTCAAACCCAAGCTGTCTGACTCCAGAGCCAACACTTTCCACCCTAATGACTCTGGATTCCCTGATGCTGAATTCAAGAAAGCTGAGATCATCCCTTTCCTCAAAACAATTGATTCCAGAAAATGAAACACACAGCAAGGCTGAGTCCTGCCTAACTGCTCTGTATCACCGGCCAAGTGTCACATGATCCTCATTACACGCAACACAGACATGTGTGTGAATGTGTACGCTCACTATTCCAAGGTGAAATGTGCCATCAGGTCGACTGTCAAGCAAATGGCCCTAGCAGTTGAGTCTTAAGCCATCTCTACAAGGCATAAATAAATAATAACATGGAAAGAGAGAAGTTGGCTGGATGCAAGAAGCCAGCTGTAATTTCAAGAAAATGTTGATTGCATGTTTCAGGAACTCTTTCACAAATCCTTGCTCCAGTACAGATTTTCCTTGTAAGGTAGCATGAAAAAAAAAGAGAGATTTTTATTTTCACTTGGTGTTCATTGTTTCTCCGTCAGCAGCTGTGCCGACGTGGTGTTGATTATACAGGGAAGAATTATTTTGATTATTGACAGTTGGCATTCTTCTTCTAATTTGGAGTTCTTCATCTCAGAATTGTTTCCTTACCTCCTCTCCTGTCTGCACATGAATAAAAACCTAAAAGCACTTGCCAGGATCCTTACCCAAAGCAGCTGCTGGGAGGAACGTAGTTGAAAGTTCAGATGCAATTTGATGTTAAACTCTCCCTGTGGTTTATTCCTTGATCTGAGTGTCACTTCAGAGCCGTGGAGCTCGTGGGCTTCATCACAAGTGTCTGAAAGGCCTCTCGCGAGGAAGCCACTCTCTCTTTGGAGGACAGCGTTTCCCCAGGGTCATTGTCTGCTGGCTGGACACCCCGTCTCTCCTCGCTGTCTCCATTTGAAACTGACTGGGTACAGGTCAGGGTTGGCTAAAATGAATAGTCTGTGCTACTTTCCACATTTTTTCCTTAGGAAAAAAGCCTGTTTGAAAACAAATTATCTAGAGACCCCCCCTTTTGGGTAATTTTCACATGTGTGTAGTGGATTCCTTTTGTGTCCTGTGTGTCTTTCAGTCTTGGGTAAGACACACCTCAAATGGCTGAATCCCATCTCAAGCTCTCTCTCCGTGGGGGCAGTTAACACCCCCGAGGGTAACCCTCCAGTGAGGGGGTCAGAAGCCAGTGAAGTGATCCCACTTCTCCTCCAGGTGGGCAGTTCTGAGAGGCATTTTACCTGCTTCTCAGAGACCCTGGTGGAATCACACCTGTTGTCTGCAGCACTGACCCCAGTGTACTTCCTTATCTGGGCTTTTCTTATTTCCCTGGGTCACCTCCCGAGTGAGCACGTGTACCCACGTCCTTATCTCAGGCTCTGCTTTTGGGGAAAACACGAAATAAAATAGTGGGAAAAAAAGTGCTTTTTTTCCCGCTGAATTTGTTTCTCTTTTCTCCTCTCCCTGATCTTATCTATTTCTATTTTGGGAGGTAAGTATTAAAGTTTATTCTTTAAAAAAAATGTAGGAATAATAGAGATGCATTGAAAACAGTTCTCTCTCTCCACACACACATATGTGTATTTTTATATTATGTATGTATGTATTTATATATGACTACATTTTAATCTTATACAGTTCTGTAGATACATATATGTGCATATATATATTTTATGTGAAACCCATCTCTTCGTGAAGAAAGTCCATCATGCGCAGAACCCAATCTTGGGTCAGACAGGTCTGGGGTTGAATGGTGGCTCTGCAGCATTCAAGTCTTGTCAACTCGCGATAGATATCTGCCCTCCCTGGGCCTTAGTTCCAGCTCCTGTAAACTAGAGTGAGCGTACTTGCTGGGTTGTTGTGCATATTAATTGACATTGTGTGTGTAGCACACTGGCATGATTCCGAGCATTTAGCAAAACTCTCAGCGAGATACACTACCTCAGTGACTATTATGAAAAACAAAACAAAACAAATGTCTCCACTAAACTGTACATACTGTACCCACTTCCTGGGGATGGTTGGCAGAGGGGAGGAAACCATGGTGTCTGCTGTGTATCTTTCCAGAACTTTTTTTATGTGTATACAAACTTTCTAAAGAAATGCCTGTGTATATGCAGTTTTGTAGAGCTTACCTTCTCTCTCTTTTATGCATGTGGGATCATAGTACATGCTCATCTGCAGTTTGCTTTTTTAAAATTTAATACCATTTCATGGACATCCTCTTATGACAGAATATGTACATCTACTGCATTTAAAAAATGACTACATGGTATTCATCTGCATGATGAAACCATTTGTGACAGTTAATTTTATGTGTCAACTTGAGTGTGCCATGGGGTACTTAGATATTTGGTGAAGTATTATTTTAGATGTTTCTATGAGGGTGTTTTTGGATGAGTTTCATATTTAAATAGATATACTGCACTGGAATTTGACACAACATTGTAAAATGATTATAAATCAATAAAAAATGTTTAAAAAAATTAGATAGACTGAACAAAGCAGATTGTCTTCCCTCACGTGGGTGGGCCTCATCCAATCAGTTGAAGGCATGAGTAGAAAAAAAGGTTGCATTTCTCCTGAGGAAGGGAGTATTTCCTCCTGCCTGACTGCCTTCAAAATGAGACATCAGTTTTTCCTGCCTCTGGCCTCAAACTGAAACACTCTTCCTGGGTCTTGAGCCTGCTAGACTTTGGACTGGAACTACGTGGTCAGCTCTCTTGGGCCTCCAGCTTGCTGACTGCAGATTTTGGGACTTGTCAGCCTTCATAACTGTGTGAGCCAATTCCTTATTATAGCCACTTCCACTATCTATATAGCTGTATCTATACATATATATGAATTAATAGGGGAAACATTCATACATTATTAATGAGGCAAAGGGCAAAGCAATGGTGTATTAGTCAGGCTTCGCCAAAGAAACAGAACCAATATGTACATATCTGTACGAGGGAAACTGGTGAGATGTCTGTGATCCTGTCTTGGAGACTCTTTGACTTTCTTAACTCATCAGAGACTTCCCCATTCCCACCAGCAGTTTTAAATAGATCAGCTTTCTTGGGCTTAGTCATCCTTCTTGATTTCCAGGCTCACAGCCTACTCTTTAAGGATACAGCTCCTAAGGATGTTGTGATGATGCAGGGCAAAGTTGCTCTCAGGAGGATAACAGTCCTGGCTTCAAAGCTGCCCCAGGGGAGCTGTTAGAATAGGGCTCTTTGGAAGTGTTCATGCCTTTTCTGAAGATATTAGACAACTAAGAGTCAAATAAATTTACGTAACGTCTTAGCAGTACCCAGGTTCTTCCACATAGTAGTCTGTAGGCAGGCAACCCAAAGCCAGAACTCTTTATCTGTGTTTTTACTTCAAAATCACTTTGTCTTGGATATGGCTCACGCCCAGCATCAGTAACAGCCCTGAGCATGGAGCTCTCCAGTTCAAGGGAGGCAGAGCTTAAAAGGGGACCTTTTAATATTCAGTTTAGGATTTACCAGCTCCTCTCCTACCTGGAATTAAAAGAAGATTCCTGGTGTTGGATGCTCTGAAGTGAGGGTCTCCAGGGTGGAGTGGACTTTCTTCTGTTGGGAGGCCCTCTTTTGATCTACAAAGCCCAATGTGAGCTGCTCTGGCTCTTAGGGACCGGTTCTTCACCCAAGACCTTCCTCTTGAATGCCACAAGGATAAAGAAATGATAACACAGTGAAACAAGTCAGATGTCAGGTACCCATTCTCTTCCACTCCATTCTGTGCTGTTATGTTTAATTACTAGACATTCTAGTCCATGCTCTCCCATTCCATTTGACCTTGGAACTTTTTATTCTTCATTAGTCTGGTCCATTCTATTCCATTCCACTCCATCCCATCCCATTTCATTCCATTCCATTCTACAGCCATATAGAATGAGTTCTTGTCTAATGCAAGGGATTTTGCTAGATGTTACAAAGAAAGCTCTGTGTGTGTGTGTGTGTGTGTGTGTGCGCACGTGTGTATGTGTTTGCACACATGTGTGTTTTGAGGAGTACTTTTCAGGATATCAGACAAAAATTCCATATTTCTTGCACCCCTCTCTTGGAATACTCAGGAAGAAATCTTAAGTGAATTTGAAATATTACAAAATAAAGATTTATTTAGAGAGCATTAGTACTAGCAGTGAGTTAGGGGCAATTCAAGGTTTTAAGTCCTGTCTTTTCCCCTAGTGATCTGTTAGAGACCATGTTTACTAACAGTGCAAATCCTGTGGTAAGTTAAGATAAATTGCAGTCTATATTTGAAAGTTTGAAAGGTGGAAGACACCAAATGACCAAAAAAGACTGTAATGTGAGTAAAGAACGTACATGCTTTCAGATTTATTTCTCAACCATCCTTCTTCAGTGTTGGCTGTGATGTGCACTTTGACATCTCTTTTGTTGTTTTTCTTTTGAGAGTCAATTATTCTGGGAATAAAACATTTTCTCAGGAGGTAGTCTAGTGTCATAGTTGAGATCACAGGCTTTATAAAGAGCTTTATAAAGTCAATTCTGCCAATCCAGCCATATGAACTCAGGCATGTTCCTTAAGCATTTGGAAAATCATGGAGTCTCCATCAGGATGTTCTTGAAAGAATTAAATGAGATAATACATATAAAGTGCTTAGGGTCATATTACCAATGTTAAGTGGTCAATATATGTTAGTTGTTAGTTGAGAAATAGTGATAATATAATGCTCGTAGGGATATTTTA
The DNA here is from genome assembly GCF_009834535.1 of Camelus ferus. Taxonomy (NCBI): domain Eukaryota; kingdom Metazoa; phylum Chordata; class Mammalia; order Artiodactyla; family Camelidae; genus Camelus; species Camelus ferus. Next base: position 53,768,435 of record NC_045704.1, on the reverse strand, counting down.
AGGGTAAACTGAGATGCTTGTAAAGCATTTAGATCACTACCTGACACATAGTAAGCACTCAATAAATGATCATCATTGACACCACTGCTTTTGTTATTACATCTTACCTCTAAAATGTGGAGAATGTAATTAACTTAGTATAGTTGTAAAGACTCATTGAGATAACGTGTGAGAAGTACTTAGCACGGTGCCAGGCACAGAGTGAGAACCAAATAAATGTTAAACTGCTAAGGGACAGGAATTGTGTTATTTACACAAACTGGGCGCCCCAGCCTTATTCCTGACACAAAGAAGGTATCTGATAAGTATTTTGTAAATAAATGAATGAACAATCGTATTATTAATTAGGTTTTATTCCACCCCAGATGTAAACGGAGATCTTGGAAAAACGTTCTCGTGTCCTTTAGAATCTGATGACCCCTGAAAAATGAGGAATAAAATAAACCCGAGGAGACAGGATGTTCCCAAACTCTGAGATCATCATCATAATCCCCTATGTTAAAAGGTCTTTATGGTTCACAAAGAACTTTCACATCCATTATGTCATTCAATATAAAAAAAAAATTAAACAACAAAAAAAGGCAAAAAATGTCCTTAGGGTCAGCCTGGACAAGGAGTTCAATCTCTTACAAATGATTTAAAACCCACTCTGTCTTGCTACAGATATTACTTACAGAAAACTTCAGGCACAGAAATGTTATCCAGCATGATTTAGCTTAAAGAAACCTTTTGTGACCTTATAAACAAACACAGCCCAGTGGGAACCCAAGTGGAATTTCAGAATTTTGAAGATGAGCTGAGAGAATTTGCTCGGAAATAGGACATATTAAAATAATCTCTACCAAAGGAGAGAAACAATAAAGAGATTGACTCAGAAGAGAACAAGAAAGGCCAGTCCTGCTTATTGGTGAGCAGTGAGTTCCTGACTCATTATGACTGTTGACTGCATAGCAATAATGTTTGGGAACATTGCAATCTCAAGAGCAGGCTTATAATGATGTTCATCTGCTCATATGGATGGACGGCCTTAAACTCTGATTGCTCATGGAAAGAGCTTCTTATCCTTAAAGTACACTGTCAGAATGGGACTGGGCAAGGCTGATTAAAAGACATTTTTATGAATGTAAATGTCAGCTTCGAAATACCTGTCCTCTGACATAATGCTGTGTGTTCCCGCATGTGTTGGGTGAACATGTTTCGACCTTATGTCCTGAGTGGGTGGGTTAGAATTAGATCAGTTGGTGAACTAAACGAGTTATTGAAAGACAGACAAGGGTTGTATTTGTGAAGGTCCCAGCAAGAAACAGATGGTTTGAATGGAGTCTCAGATGGTTCAAATGGAGGGACTTTATTGACCAAAATATGAGTAGTGTTGCTCTCAGATAAGTCAAATGAAGAGACAAGAGGACTGAAATATGGTCAGGGTTATAAAAATGGACAAGGGATGGTGAATGAGGTCCCCAGAGACTAGCAGTAATAAGAAGCTGTGTCCTCCCCTAGGGAGTACATAGAATTTGGGGAACCCAGTGAGAACTTGCAGTGTGGAGGAGGCACTGTCTGCAAGGAGCTGGGATCACAGAAAGACAGACACTATCATCGATGTGGTGAAGTGGGCAAGAGGCTCCAGCCTCTCTCTCCTCTAATTCTCTGATTCCATGTAGGTACTTGCCATTGGTCAAACCCAACTGGTTGCTAACAGGTAAGGGTACCTGGGAGGCAGTCTTTTGGGGTGCCCAGGCACAGAATAGGGTAGAAAAGGATAGATCTGGGTGTAGGCCATACCATCTTTGTCACAGCTACTCAACTCTGCCATCGTAGGGTAAAAGTAGGCACAGATAATAAGGAAATGAATGGATGTGGCTGTGTGTCAATAAAACTTTATTTACAAAACAGGCAGTGGGCCAAGTCCCTAGTTACAGTTTGCTGACCCTTGGCTTTAGCCTCAAACTTACCAGAAAATGGTTTATTTATTGGGATGAACATAAGCACAGTCATTCAGTTTCTGGCTAGCAGCAGACAACAGCAGCAGTGTCCCCATTAAATCTTTTGATAAGGGCCTGGCTCCACTTGGTTTCTGCCTTGGGTGTCATATAGGTTGAAGCAATTGCCCCATACAGGCTTAACGCACATTAGAGTGGACTTTGGTGGAAGCCTTTTGCACACTCGAAATGAGGATGTAAATAATTCAGTTGAATACGTACGTGATTCAGGCCAGTTCCAGGAGTGTGTGCACGGGCACAGGTGTGTGTGTTGTGTTATATGCCGTGACCGAAAGAGAGAATTCCATGTCTCTGGGCACAGCTCAGAGGCACGTAGTCTATCTCCTAGTTAAGCCAGCAGACTGTGTGGTGGGTGTGTGCCCCAGTCAGAATTTTAGGCAATTTCAGATGGGAGTGGAAATAAACAACGACTACCCCAAGGAGAACAAATAGGAGCCTTTTCCTGAGAGCTTGTTATGGCAGGAGAATCAACCACCATCACTGGTGTTTGGCAGAGACTCAGAGGGAGGCAGCGGAGAGGAAAGGTTTTACAGTGAGAAAAGGGAAGGCTTCAGGTGTGTTCCTGTTGGAGGCTACTGTCCTGGGGAACCTGGAGGCGGGCCAGCTAGAAGCGGGGCAGCCTGCACACTTGGTTTGGAAGCACATTTGGCTTTCTCTAGTCGGTCCTGAGTTGGAAGAGAAGGCGAAAATGAGAGAAGCTGGCGTTATTGACCAAGTTCTGTCTGTTGTGGATTGACTGCTCTCGAGTGTGTGGTTTGGCTTCCCAGGCCGGCTGCGGCAGGGGTTGTGGGTCAGAGTTCTCTTGTCATATGTGGTCTGGCCACCGGCCGTTTGTATATCCAGTCTCTCATGTTACACAGGTTACTGCTGATGCTCTGCCCTGGCTCTGTCACCTCCTCAATGTTGCTAAGACAGGAAGAGTGTCTCAGCAGCCAGCTGCTCTGCTCTGTGCCAACTCACGCGGGCCACCATGGCCGTGAGCCTTTCCCTTCCTGCCCAAGCAGCTCTGCAGGTGGTTCGGAGTGGGTCCCTAGCTTCCTGATCATCACACACTGACTCAGTCAATGTTCCCAGGAGATGCTCAGGCCTAGCTCTCTGAAATTCCCTAAAAACTTAGTCTTAAGTCAACTCTTTTGTATAAATCTCAAATTCTTCCCTTAGTGACCTCATCCACGGCAGCATAATCCCTTCCAAACTCCTTCCCTGCTGCCCCCCGAGGTGGACCCAGCTAGATGCACGTGTTCTTCTCCAGTGATTCCTCACCTCATTTGCATATAGTTTTCTCATAATTTTACTTCACCAGAAGAGGCCTCCTGGAGCCAGGATGACCCGGAGTGGAATGTTGATAGTGAGGTCTCCGTTCAGGCCCATACAGCTGTGGTCAGGTTCCTTCGGTGTTCTAGGCTTCTCTCTCGTGTGTGGCTGAAGACTGGGCACCCTTTCACAGGTCTGTGTGTTTTCTCTTCTGGCCATACTTATTCCTTCCTACCAGGTTTATCTCTCTCTCTCTCCTCAACACTTGGCTGGATTGGACAGTTTGTCATGAATTTGCTAAACTACTGGATGCCTTTCTCTCCTTCCAAAATAAAACAGATCATCCTCCGAATTTCCTTTCTGATCAGTGCTCCTCTCTCAACAGACACTAGCTCTCTGCTCTGAAGCCGACAAGCCCTGCAGCCAGTTTTCTTTTCGTGGGTGTGCATTTGCTCACCTGAGTCAAGTGACAAAATTCTTTTCCATAGACTTGCAGAAAGGGCTCTCCGAGGTCAGGGAGGCTGATATTCTCTGAATGGGACGCATAAGCCAGGGTGGCTATGCATGGTGATGTCAGCTAAACACTTAAGATAATTTTAGTTGTTATATATTTACTCGAATCCTATTAGAAAAAATATGTATACCTGGTACATTAAACAACACGAGTTCATAAATGTTGCTGTCTAGGATGAGGCTGAGGCAGATGGTTCCTTAGAAACCCATTGTACTTGGGATATAGGAATTGCAGCTGCTGCCAGGTACTACCTAGATATGACTAAGATCACGAAGGTGGAATTTTTGGAAGCACTGATCTGTTCCAACATCCTCAGGGCTGTGCAACAGGAAACTGAGGCTTTGAAAAGAGGCGAGGATGATCCAAGGCCACTCAGCTCCATAGAGGCAGAACGAGGGTTAGGTCATGCCCAGACTCCCAGTGTTCTTCCATTCAATTTCCAAAGACTCCTCCTTGGCAACTATGAGTTCAGCCGAGGAATGGAGACCACGACTGACAAAGGCTCCCAGGGGGTGGATTTTCAAAAGCACACGAAGCTGGACAAAAGCCTATTCTGACTACACGGCGAATTACCTGAACAAGTCCAAGAGCCTCATTTTCAAAGACAAAAACTGCTCGTTTATTGGCTCTAGAGCAACTGAAACCTTCTTGGATAACAAGGTAAATGAATGCACCGCACCATTCACCGCTGTGGAGGCCCACAAGCTGCTGGTTGCTCTGCGTAATGGGAGATTCGGAATGCAGTTAATGGGTTAGTGTAGCTTTTATTGTAAAAGCAAACTAAATTAAACTGATAGTTTTAATTAAATTTGAATTGGCTGTGATTTTACTCAGTTTTAAAGGCCACTTGAGACACTAGCATTGCACTTAAAATCTAGTGTTGTAATTAGTGACATCTACATTTATTATAATGGTTACTGCACTTTATTGAATTTACTCAGGAGTAAACAAAAGCTCAGCATCCAAAGAGCATGGATTCTGAGCTGGGTTGGCTTTGGGAGCCTGTTTTGTTTCTGTGAGGATGTCAGGTGATGATGCTGATCTTGGAAAGCGGGGTTTGGGGCTCAGCCACCCATCCAACCACAAGCTCAGCCTTGGGGATACCTCAAGCCAGAACTGTCCCAGAGCACTGTAATGAGGTTTTTGCTATATTCTTTATCTGGAAAATCCAAATTAAGTGCATGTTTGAGCATCCCTATATCCCCTCGGTTTTCTAGAATTCAAGGTCCACCAACCTACGTTTGGAGACAGCATGAAGCCACCATTCCTTTGACCTGGAAATCACAAGAGCTGTGTGTCAGCTCCAGAAAATGTTATTGAGGGAGGCTGCAGGCTTCCTGAGGAGGGCAGTGCCCTGGTGGTACAGTTTCATCAGATGTCCCAGACAAAACTGGACTGCACAATAGTAGTTCTCATGGCTTTGTTGTGTGCAGCATCATCTGCGAGGCCTGTTCTAATGAATTCTCCAGGGCCTCGTCTGTAGAAATTCTGGTTTAGTAAATGCATGGGAAAAACCTCATTTTGAGAAAGTCTGCTCAAAAGCATTAATTCAGTCTAATGCAATCCTCAGAAAGACAGCTGATCAACAGAAATAGCAGTATCTTCTCAGAAGGTCACCATTTTATGTTTTGTGTGGCAATAGTCTCTTAAAAATTGTTGGATAAGAGTGAGATTAAAGCAAGTATAATTATTTTTAATTAAAAGAGTAATTAATGCTTCTAAGGTAATTCAGAAACGTGTAACATAAAAATGAATTACCCTTAGTCCGTTCAGTCCCCCTCCCCAGGGGCAGACAACTCACTGCCTGTTATGTTTCTTTTAGATATTAGCCTCTTTCTTTACAAGCATAGATGTGAGCGGGTGCATCTCTGTTTGACTTTCCCAACTTGGTACTTTGTTCTGTGTTCTGAGGGGTTTCCTCTGTTCTTCGTTTATGCCTTTTATGTACCATCCTATTCTTGTTTAATGGATGTGAATACTTTCCCAAGTTTTCTGAAGATAATGTTTCATTTTTGTGGTACCGTCTCTGTTTTTTCTGTTATCACATTGCTCATTATTTACCTTGATCTTTTTCTGGAGAGAGCAGGTCTGGTGGTTCTCGTGTAGTCATACATGAGAACAAGGCCCCAGGAAGGCTGAGTGGGAGGGGCTCTGGGTGTCGGGGGTGCTGGTTGACTGGCAGGTCCCTCCTTTGGTACAATAGGCAAGCGTGTGGACATGGGGCTTTGGAACTCCTCATGCCAACGTGGAGTGCTGCCAACATCCGCACACACCCCAGCTGCCCTACTTTTCTCTGTTCATTCCATTTTTTTTAGAGGAAGACCTCTTTTTGTTGTCATTGCTGTGGGTTTTTTTTTTCCTATGGTTACTTTTATCACAAGTAAACACTTGCCTTTAGGATATTCTGAATCCTCCATGTGTAGAAGTTTAATAAATCTCACTTTCTTCCTTCCTCTCCTTATTTATGTCCTGATGCTTAGGAGTTCCAAACCTCACTGGAGTTCTCTCCTTTTAAGACAAAGTGGGAAAAACTCAGACTTTTTCAAGAGGGTGACCCATATGCTTACTGAGCAGTCTAAAATCTGAACAAGTTGGCTGTTAACAAACAAATACTAGTAAACAAACCTGGGTATTTTAGTAGGCACCTAGACTTGGGGCACTCCCACATTATTCGGATGAAGTTTAAGTGTAAATCTGTAGGAATTGTGACTGTGAAGAACAGTGAACTTCGATCAAAGATGAAACAAATCTGGGTCATTTGCATCTGATTCCTTCAACCTAAATTCATTGATTTGGAATCTGTAGAACCTGAGACTACTTAATGGCAATCAATCAAACAATCAAAAAGCAGCAAAGAAAAATCCCAAATTCAATGAACATGGATGCAACAGGAAAAAATTAGGTGTGATTTCTTTTCAATCAATATAAATTCAATTACTTGTTTTCCTATTGTCAATGTAAACTCTCTGGAGCATTGAACACCAGTTTCAGAATTCCAGATTTTGTTCACAAGAGCTATAATAGTCAACAAAATGTTTTAGACCTTGATAAGGCCTTAGAGATCAGTTGAAACAAAGTCCTAATTGTATAGATAAAAAATGAAGGGAACCATATTGGGAAAAAATTAAAACTTGGCTCTTTGAATTTAGGTAGGGCTGGGTTCTCATCTGCCTTGGCTTAAAGGTGATACTGTTGCTTCTCCTCACATCCTGCTGATCAGAACTAATCACATGACCCTGTCCTAATTGCAGGAGAGCTTGGGAAATATGGTGCCACACAGACTGTTTAGTGAGCTCTCAGTCATCGCCATTATCATCAAATCCAAAGAGATGAAATACTTTTTATCTTGTTTACAGAACCAGTTATTGGTAGAATTAGGGCTTGAAGAAAGGTAAGGAGTTTTGAGCCACAGTTGAGGACTCTGTCCACGAAAGTCTTTTATTTTACAGTTGAACTTAGGTTCCCAGGGGTTGTGCAAACTTCTCAAGATGTGGGGTGAATTAGGAGTAGAATTGAATTTTATTCTTTCTACTTAACTGCTCTGCCTCTCTTCTCCTGGAGATTTCTGTGGTATCTTTTCATAATTATATTTGTGACATTTTCCCTCCAAATTACCGAATTGTTTATTATCACCTAGAAAGAATAAGTCTTTCAGTGAAATGTATGAGCATGTAAATTTTATGATAATGAGAAACATTTCCTACTAAAACTAGGACAGAGCATCTGGAAACATAAAATGTGTATTAAAATACTAAAGAGCCCCCCCCACCATCAAAGTAATTAAAGTTTGGTTGCAAAGATTTGTGTTAAGATTAGGAAATGCTTCTTCAGGTTCTGTAATGATGAATTCTTGTCACAACAACAAAACAGTCTTCTGACATGCAGGTGACATCAGGGCTTCATTGTTGAAGAGCATTCTCCTAGCACTGTGAACTATGAGGCGTCAATAAAATTGTGTGTAGTGGGTGGGCACACACTCTCCCAACTAGGCTGGACTTCCATTTCGGTGGATTAAAAATGGCCACAGATTCTTCAATGAACTTCTCAGTCAGAAGTGGGATTCCCTTGAGAGAATGGGCCCTGTGGCTGCTTAGACTGATAGACTGAAAGAGTATGGTGGAAGGGACGCTGTGTTGGTTTCCAGGCCCAGGCGAAGGCAGTTTCCATTTCATGTCTCTTAAAATACTCGTTCTGGAATCCTTAACCTTCATGTGGACAGGCAAACCCCGTGGAGAGAGTGGGCCCCATCTGTGCTCAGCTTTCTAGTCACTCCTGCAAAGGCACCACACATGGGGAAGAAGAAAGCCAACTTGGGTGTGGATTTTCCCCGTCTCTGCCCCAAATTGCCACACCTCTAATCCAGATAGATCAGAAACAAGCTACCTGGCTGAGCTTTTTCTGAATTCCTGGCCAACAAAACTGTGAGCCAGTAAAATGGCTCTTCAAGCCATCAACCTTGGGTTGCTTTGTTACACAGCAGTTGATAACTGTCAACTATATCTATCACCTATGGTTCATATCTAGTTTTGAGTTTAAGTTCTGGAACCAGCCTGTTTGGGTTTGAATCCTGCTGCCAAGACTTAGTAGCCATGTGATTGCAGGGAAATTATTTTAATTGTCTCTGCCTCAGTTTTTTCATCTATAAACTTAGAATACTGAAATTTGTCTCATAAGGTAGTTGTGGGGACTAAATACATTAATTCCATAAGGTACTTAAAACAGTGCTCAGTAAGTATTTAACAGTACTATATGTCAAGTACTGTTCTAGGCTCTGGGATATATCAGTGAAAAAATAGGCAAAAAGTCCTACCTTTTTATGACTTCTACCTTCTAGTTGAATATTATTATGCCATTTACATTTAAAATGAGCAAGTGAACAAAACCCAGAACTCATGGAATCAAGGTTTTTCTCAGACTCAGGATATATCAGTTAAATGTGTTCTGCACAGCTCCACTCTTTTATATGGATAATCTTTGATTATGGTGATGGTTAAGCCACTATTATAGTGATTGCAGTGACTTCTGGAGACAATCAAGAACAGCCTTTGAAAGGAAAGAAACTGCGTAACTATGGCCAAATTGAATTTTCTTAGTCAGTTTCATTATCTGTAAAACGAACCAGTTATACTGAAGGAAATTTAAGTTCTCACCTACTTCTGATAATCAGTGTGTCATAAAAGGAAGTGACAACAGGTCACCAAGAAAGGTGTATGGGGCGTGAGGTGCACGTTCTCTGTTGGTAAAGGCGAGGGGTTTAGAGAGCTAAACTTCAAATTTATATGTGTGCTCTGATACGTCTAAGTGCAGTTTCAGGGACAATAGGAAAGCATATTTAAAACATGATTTGCAAAAGGTAAGGCACGTGGCTGCCAGGTTTTTTGAATTGTGAATTTTGAATTGTTTATTTTAGAAGCACATAAAACTAAAATGAGTATTTTTCTCCCCAATGCCTCCAATAAAAAATAACTAAGTGAACCTGATTACCTCCCCCCAATAAACAAAGAAACAAACAAAAATAATAAAATGAGTATTTTATTCCAACAGCCTACAGGAAAGAAACAGGGAGCTACGTGTTTATAGGTGCATATCTGCATGAATATTCTTGCCGTGATTCTAAGACCCACAAAACCTAGGATAGAGGACATTACAGTTGGATTTGAAAAAAACATTTACATTAAAACATTTTACATGTACAATATAAATAAATAATATCACCTTTATAACAAAAAATAATAAAGATTAATGAAAGCAGGGTATACCAAACAAAACGTTTTTTTTTTCACTTTTGAGTCAAATTCTACACCCTGGATAAAGAAGCCTAGACTGTAGTCTTGCATGAGTTCTTTAAGTGCTTTCAAAATTTAGCAAGGCTGCAATTTCTGTCAATAAATAAAATGAATATTTGTTAATAAGCTATGAAGTCCATAATAAATGACAAAGCAAGCTGAGCAGGTTTAGAAAGTTGCCCCAGTTTGCATGTGGGGGGCCATGAAGGGAATATTTGCACCTGTGAGAGGCTCCTTCCTTCTCACACTCAGACACTCAGCACACAGCACCCGTTCTCTATTTCTTTCTCAAATTCACATGCCTTGTACAGCAGGGCCATACCCCTGGTTTACTGAAGTTATTGTTACCTCTGCTTGGAGCTGCACGAGGTGGTGTTTTCATTTATTCACGTGTTTGTTCTGTGAACGTGTGCTGTGCAGTCATTTTGTGCTGGATGTACATAGGCAACTGCAGCGTTTTGTGCTAACTGCACCAATGGAGGTTTGCCCAGGATTCTGTAAGAGCTGGGCAAAGAGGCTCTCTGCCCAGGCTGGGGGGCTCAGGCCAGAAGTCAAGGACAGCTGTTGTTTTTGTGTCTCCAGTACCCCTTCTCCCTCACTACAGGCCGTGGACCTCTTTCTAGTGAAGAATAATCCTGTGTGTTCTGAATGGGACTGACTCAGCAACACCTGGCATATGACCCAGACAAATAAATGTCTCCCTGTGAATTTTATCACACAGCCATTGGCAGAGACTCATTTCGTTAAGGTTGTTAATCTGAAGGGGTGTACACTTGGGGTGGCCACTGGTCGTCTTTCCAGTCATTTGGAGAAAGTCCGACTGTGAATGCAACGTACATGAAAACAGCTGCAGAGACATTGCCCTAACCAGTCTAAGGTAATTGAAATTTGGCTGCAAAGATTTGTATGAAAATCAGAAAATACACCTTTAAATTGTAGACGGCTGATATCCTGTTACAGTGATGTCACTGCCTTGAACTTCTGGGGCATCTGCCTAAGAATGAAATCAAAGAACAGAGGAAAGCAGACCCAACAGAAGGAGAGAAAGACAAAGCCCTGTAATAGCATTCAAGCTTCTGGATCCAACCACGCCTGAAGTTAGCCGTTAGTCCTGTACCTCCTGTTATGTGACCCAATGAGTTGCTTCTCCTACGTTTTCTTCCCTAAGTTAGTTCAAGGTAGATTTCTATGGTCTGCAAGTACAAAGGTTTCCTGGAGTGCATAATGCCTTAGCTGAGTCTTAAAGAATGAATAGGAATTCGTCAGGTGAAGTGTGGATGGCGGCTGAGGTGGGTTAGATTTTCCAGGCAGATCATATAAACAAAGGCTTGGGGAGACAATTTCTAAGCAAAATATCTATTCAAAGTAATAAAGTAGGCACTGTCATTGGCCCAGGCTCCTCACTTGGAAAAAATACTGCTACAGAGTGGCCAAAATTAATTTGGAAACAGTACCCAGAAGAGCATGGCCTTCTGAGTAAAATCCACAGCCAATAATGAGTTGGGAAAATAGTAGCTTATAAGGCTCACTTAACTGGCTTCTGGGATGAAGTTATAGAAGGAGTGACAGAAATACTACCTTTACTTTATTTAATAAGATGTTCAATTTAATCCATTAGTGCATGCTCAGAAATGTTAGGGGAAATCAGTCATGTTCATTTGATGCTCTTGTTTATTCAGAATGGCTGAAAATTTTTGTTTAATTGCTTATGAGTAAAGGAATTGTTTTTACTTGAGCTCTGCCAATGTACAAAACCCAAATACTAAGTTTAATACAGCTGATGATGAAAATGAATCCTCTCCGTGGCTTGTGAGGTGATATTAAAAGCCCAAAGCATTCTGAGCACATCATTCTTACTGGAAATGAGTCCTCTCTCCTCGTCTACTCTGCCATCTAGATTTACCCATCCTTTAATGCCCATTTCAAATTTTATTCCTTCAAATGTTTGTTTCTGAATACTACAGCAGAATCAAGCCCATCCTCTTCTGAATACGTGCCTAAGCTTACCACTCGGCCTAGACACTACTTACTGCCTCTTTTTTGCAATTAACTTGAATTACAGCTTAACTTGGGGCTAGAGGCCTACCTGAATGTAGCACCCGGGGCTAAGGGGCTTTAATACCCATTTCTGGTCTTCTGGCTACAGAGTAGGTTCCGTGTATGACTCTCCAGGAGTCCCACCAATAGACCCCTGCCCTTTATGAATAATGTCTCCAGGAATCATAGCTTCATGGGATACTAATGAGTATGATGAGAAAACGGATCTTTGATGAAGCAGGTTTGGGTATTTCATGTATTAGATGAAATGCTCTGAACTCAATAGGTCTCTAAAGTGCAGGGCTTATCAGAGCCTTCAGTGTGCTTCTGTTACCCTTCACAAGGAGGATATGGTACAGTTGATCCTTGAACAACATGGGTTTGAACTGTGTGGGTGCACTTATACGCGGAGTTTTTTCCAAAAATATGTACTACCACACCACATGCTCCTGGTTGGCTGAATCTGCAGACCCAGAACCACGGATACAGAAGAACTGCGTAACAGAGGATCACCTATACGTTATAAACGTATTCTCAAATGCATGGAGGGTCAGCACCCCCGGCTCCCCCATTGTTCGGTGGTCAATGGTATATATCTTCATATATTATCTTGATTGACCTGTATTCCATAGAATTTATTCAGGAACAATGGATTCCAGTTTTCTAGGGGAAGATGTGCTGCTCTGTTGTTGCTCAATAAATGGCTTCTAGAAATGTCTTTTCTCAGATACCTGTTTTACTTGGGAGGCAGAATATTGCAAGCTTCTCATTTTATAATAGGAAACAATCTTGGCCCAAGAGACTGTGCAGTGTTTGCTGTCTTTTAGTTCTTACTTATTGTTTAGGATAAGCCAGCAATGGACATTGAAGGAGTTTATTTAACTAAATGCTGAATTTTGTAACCTCTATCACCTAGCAGAAAGATTCTTTCCCCACCCCTGCAACCTCAGATCATGAGGAGGGCAACTTTTTTTTCCTGCTGAACTCTTTCAATCATATTTGAATGTAAGGACAGTTTTAAACATAGTAATTCACCACACCTACCTCTGCTTTTGTTTGTGATGTGTGGGAGTGGTACTTATTTCAAGTGGGCGTCATGAGCAGTGATTTCTGTGCCTGTATTTGGAAATGCCTGGAAAGACAGTTTAATTCTTCCTTTTATCTTTGGCATCGGTGGCTCTGGGAGTCAAGATGTAGAAAGAGTGTGGGCTATGCAGCAGACCCAACTAGAATTTGAATCCCTGCTCTGTTTCTTACTAACTTCATGGGTTTGGGAAAGGATTTCAGCTTTCTGAAACTCAGTTTCTCCATCTACAAAATCAGACCGTCAGTACCCACTTACCTCACCAGAAAGTTGTGATGGTCTCCCTCCCTCCCTTGTCTTTGCAAACTGAAATGCGAGATGACCCCAAGGCAGGTTCTTCCCCTGAATCCATCTATTGCTCACGTTGTCTGAGACTGTCCTTCCCTCTGTCGGGGAGACTTCTTTTCCCACAGCAGCCTGCACTCGCCCTTCACTTTGGCACTCTGACCTTTCCTGGCTGTCTTATTTATTGCCAGCTTTTCTGTACATGTGACAGCCATGAGCAATAGGTATCATGTGACTATTTCAGAATCTCTGTGGTCAGTCATGTATTGAGTGAGATAAAGTTTTGGATTATTTTGTTCAAGTAATGTTGCCCAATATTAGGTCTTATGTGCCTGATATTCTTTTCTGAGATACCTTGAAAGATGCCTTGGAACAAACTTAACTGTAAAATAAATCAACCTAAATTTATTCCCTTAATCTTTATCAAAAGCAACACAAGTCCTGATCCTTTTTTTTTTTAATTTAGGAATATATTTTTACTTTCACTATGAAAAATTTCAAACATACAAAATAGAGATAATAAGGGCTAATAGTGTAATGAAGTCTTATGTCCCCAGCATACAGCTTTAACAGCGACCAGTTTATGGAAAATATTGTTTCATCTATATCTTCCACTTCCTCTCACCACTGGATTATTTGGGGATAAATATAGGACATCTTGTCATTTCGTCTATAAATATATCCATATGTGCATTTTGAAATGATAAAGGCAGCTCGTGAAAATCTAACTGCAGTGCAATTGTCACACCAAAAAATTAAAAATCATTTTGAAGTGTTATGTCAATCACTGTGAATGGTGAAGGGGGGAGACGAGATGTGTAGTAGCTGGGGTTCACCACGGAGCCACGCAGACTGAGAAAATAATGTCTTGCAGAGTCTGAGCACTTGGCGACCTTGGCCCTCACCCCCATCTGCAGGTTAGAGGAATCTGGCAAATTCTAAAACATTGAAAAGGAAAGAAGGGAAGTTTATGGAGTGACCACCAGTACTCCTGAGCTCCCACCTAGCAGAGATTACAGGGACCGTAAGTTTCTGGACACTTGTAGATGCGTTTGCTGGGCTACAGTGTTTGATGATCTCACCCACATCAGTCATCGCCACGTCACTGACAGAAGGTGGTTTCTTCTTTTCTAGAATGGATAGCGTCTGCTGTGGTATTTATTTTGGGCCCAAATGGGAGAATCAGTAGAGTGATGATATTATCATTCCTCTCAGAAACTAAGAACAAGGAAAAAGGGGAAAAAAATCTCCAGAATAAGTCCTAAACGTGCTCCTGAGGACCACTGAGTATTCCCAGGCGGCAGCATTTCCTATCAAAATGTGACAGAAGTTCTCTCCTTAGAAAGGTACCAAGTTAATTAGCACCTTATAGGACCTTGTTATAGCCCAGAACGACTTTCCATCTGCTGATAATTTAATCGTTATACGCATGACACAAGGAAATCGAGCTTCACATTCCGTTACATAATGTAATTCGACAGTCGGTGAACACTGCTCAATAGCTTGATGTCATTAATAAGGCTGTATCTTAAACTCATAACAAATATCAAGTTGTTTTCTCAGTAGGTTAAAAAAATAGAACCAATGCATGTGACAGCTTGGAGCTGTGAACCAGCCTGGGCGCGTCTGCAGCTGCCTGCGGACGTCGTGGGCTGCTGCTGGAGGTCGTGTGGACACTGATCTTCGTGTGAGAGCAGGAAGGTCCTAGAAGGACACCCTGCAGGTGACCACCACTCTGCCGGTTGTCTTTAGCTGCTGGCTGGGGGTGAGGGAAAGTTCATTCCTGATCTGGAGGCTTCTGCCTGGCTGGGTGGAGGCACATCCCATCTTGGGATGAGGGAAAGGAGCTCTGTGAGCAGATGTGCTCCGTGGACTCTCAGAACTGGGTCCAGGGATCCTCTGAGGTCTGGGCCCCCAGCAGAGCTGCCCATGGGAGCCCAATGGGAGTTACATCCCATTGGGGGAGAGTGGGAACCATGTCCCCACTCTGACCATCAGCCCAGGCAGTGGGAGCAGGCAGAGTCAGCTGCCTGATAGGCTCTGTGCTGCCTCGGGAGGCCCTCCTCACTGACTCGTCCCCCGAGTGCTGTCCTGATCCTTCGTGTTGCTGGAGTCCTTGGCCTTCCTCCATTCAGGATTAGCTACAGTTTTCCTCTCAAACATCCCGTTGTAGGTAAACAAGGAGATCCTTTCCACCTCTTTCACGTGGGGCAGGATTGTGTTCAGAGTTAAGGCATGAAACCAAAGCAAACAGATAAGTAAAAACAAACAAACAAGAACAAGTTAACAGTCAACAAAGAAGAGACAAGGGCTTTAGGTTAGCAGCAAGCATCACATCTGTAGCAAGTTTGGGCTGGGTGGAGCAGAAAGGCTGAAGATGTTCTCAGGCTGCTCAGAGAGTGGGGCTCAGAGATGTCAGGGTTCTTGACGATCTGAGGAAAAGGACCAGATGTGCAGGACAGGACTTGAGGAGAGGGTGTGTGAGCCCCAACTCCTACTGTCTCTGGTGAGTAGGGATTGGAGCAGCCTCCTCCCTCGTGAATGGGGAGGCCTTTGGGACAGAAAGCCCCAGAGGAGTGTGTCTGGGTAACTGTCGTCAGGGAGGTGGCTGGTGAAGCCATCACATAGACTAGCATGGGCTGACTCTGGCAGAACAAGGCAGGGGGCAGGAGCGGGCACAGCTGTCAGGCTGGCAGCCTGTGAGGGTCCTGGGCACCGGTCCCCAGTGAGGCAAGTGTGTCTTCAGCCTGCTTGTAAAGTGCACAGAGTCAGTCACACCGGAAGCAGTGACCAGGCTCCGTGAAATGAGCTCCAAAACTAGCTTGCTTTGTGTTCTTGGAGCAAGAGATTGTCTAGCTTGAAATCTCTGGTCTTTTTCTTTTTAGTGAATAAATTCATGGTAATTGCAGAAAATCAGAAAAAAAAATGGTAAGAATAAAGAAAGTTAGCAAAAAACCTCCCAAGTATTCTGTTAGAGATCAATCACTGTCATACACTTGATAGATTCTTCCTCTTCCTCCTCCTTTCTTCTCGCTTCTTTCTTCATCTCTTTCATGTGTGTGAAAATATAGATATAAACCACAGATACGTCCTTACATATATATGGATATATACGGCATTCTACCTTGTATCCTGTGTCTCCTCCTTGTTATTGATGACACCGTTTCAGGTATGTGAAACGTTGTTGTTGGTGGCCGAGTAGTGAGTGTTCCACTGGATGAGTGTATTCAATCTCATTGTTAAACAGTGGACGTGATGCTCTTTCTAGTATCTTCTTTTGGGGGATTATATTTCCTGAGCTCGCACCTCTAATAGTGAACACCTAAAGTTTGCTGGGAAGAAATGAGGAGTGCTGCTAGAATCATGGACTCTCAGGGTGGGAAGAGAACTTGGTTACAGTTTCAGAAAACTTCAGCCTCATTTTATTTGGTGCCACTTACAGCCACCTCACTCCTTGGGTGGTTCAGCCTCTATTTGGCAGTGACTGGGAATTGGCTATGTCAGAAAGCCACCGATGAGCTGATTCAATACCCATCGGAAAATATTTTTTCTGTGAAATGATCCAGAATCTGCTTTACAGCATGGGGATCTGGAGCCAGATAGACTGAATCTGGGGTCCTGGTTCTTCCATCCACTGGCTCTGTGATCTTGGGCAAAAGGCTTAACCTCTCTGACCCTCAGCTTCCTCACATGTAAAACAGTTGTAATACGGTAGAAGGTGCCTCAGGTGGTTGTTAGGAATAGTCAACAAGACGAGGCAGGTGGAGTGCACATTGGGAGCTCAAAGTACTGCTGTGGTACCATGATGTCTGCACAGTCATCGTAACACAGGACGTACTTGGTCCCTGAGGCATGACAGACCTGTGGCAGCTTAAAGGGTGCCGCATGGGTCATATCCCCATCCCAGTCTTCCCTTCTTTTCCTTCACAGGGTAGCAACTCACATCCCTTCATCCTGTCCCCCTCTGCCCTGAACATGCTCTGTCCTACCCACTGTGATGGCTTTAGTGCTTCCCTTCCTTCTCTCCCCATCCCCGCTGCACTTCCTCAGACAAAACCAGCTTTGGGTCTTGACAACCAGTGGGTTCTCCACTGAGTGCACGGGGTCTGCTCTTCCCAGAGCCTCCACTCCAGTCCAGCTTCAGGAGATGGGGTGGATGGGCACCACTGGCAGGGGAGTGCTGTTTTGAAAGGAGCAGATGTGAAACATGAACTGTTTGGAAAGTTTTTTCAAGGGGGAGGGGTAATTAGGTTTATTTATTTACTTATTTTTAATGGAGGTGCTGGAGATTGAACCCAGGACCGTGTGCATGCTAAGCCTGCACTCTACCACTGAGCTTTACCCTCCCTGTTTTGAGATTTAATATCTCTTACTTCCTGTGTCCTTTTGGACAGATTTTGATGGAATTATTGGTGTAAAACCACTCTGATTGTGGAGATAATGCGCTGAACTTCTTGAGGTCAGGGACCTTACGTTGTTCTTTTTTGTTTCCCTGTTTTAAGGAACATACTATTAGTAGTCATTGTGTATTGAGCACTTACTAAGTAGATGACAGCTACTCTAGTAAGTCCTTAAATGCGTTGTAATGTTTTCCAGTGACCCTCTGAAGGAAGTTATTCTACTGTCCTCACTTTAACAGTTGGGGAACCTTGAATTCACAGAGATGGAGCAAAATATCCAAAGTCACTCAGCTGTTAAGTTGTGGGATTTTTAGCAGATTAGTAAATAACAATGTTTTCTTACTCAAAAATTCAGAACTAAATTGATAGACGCAGGAGTCAAACAGATGAAGACAAAAGCATCACCTTTAGTTCTGCAAAACTGGTTGGGAAATGTGGTTATGGATTTATGGTCAACAGGGCTTTTGACACCTTGTCCTCATGAGTGATGGTTTTAGGAGACACCACTCAAGGGAAAGCTAGAGATTGAAGAGGAGTTTGCTGCCCCACATCATCTGGAGGGAAAGGGACGGGGATGGAGGGGGAGCAGGAAGGGAGAGCAAGAGAAAAGAAGATGTGAATTCCCAGAGCTTGCTTTCTTTGAATAGATTGGCTTCACCCAGTCATCAAGCAGGCACCAGGGAGACCCCGCCCACCTGAGTCACCCTGTTGGGAGAGCAGGAGGCTGGGGGGCTCCACCAGTGGGGAGCCCTCACCATGAAGTTACTCTTCTAGGGGAAGGGAGGGCCCTAACTAACCCTCCATCCTGCCCAAAACTGCCTGATTTCGGGGTGCTTGTACCTTTCAACAGGCTTCCCTGCCTCTCTGTGGTTTGTTTAGTGAACAACTTTGATTTCATCTTCAGAATATCTTAGAAGAAATTCTCCTCTGGAGACTTTTTCATGCATCATTATTTTTAAGAAAAATTAAATACACATTAGAGTTTTGGTTGGCAGAATTCCCGTTCTTGACACAATGGACAACTCTTCTGGTGCCAGTGACCCAAACGGTCTCGATGACTCACTCATGTGACTGAAGCTGTTTGCTAAAAACCATTGAGTGACCAAGAAGGTTGACAGGTTTTCCAGGCCTTCCCACCCTGACCAGGCGACTCTTGTCCGGCCTGATGTCTCTCTCCCACTAGAATAGATCAGAGAAGATGGTGTCTCGCCTCTAATTAAATTCTCATCTTTGCCCAACTGTTTGAAAGGGCAACTGTCTTAAACCTTTGAACTTTATTTGTAATACAAAACTTCAATTAGATAAAGGACAATAATTAGCAGATCTTTTATCTTTGGGCATAATTAAATCTTTAAGAAGGGACGTTCTAATCAATGAATTGTAATGACAAGTTCATAAATTAATTAATCCCGCCAATGGAGGCTTGGCAGTAATCAATGGATCTTTAAAGAGGTTCAGGGTGAGGGGACACGGCTGTGGGAACACAGATGCTCACTCAGTTCAGCTTGGTGCAAAGAGTCTAATTTATTAAGGACTAGCTGGCTCAAAAGATTACCTATTTATTTAAGGGGAAATAATTTAAAACGTTAACTTTTAAGGGGAGGGAAAACCTTCCTCTTGCAAGTTTTTACTCTCAAACTCTTCTTCGAGCTCTCAACTCAGACCACAGCTGCTGATGTGCGTTTGCACCCTAGCCCTGGAGCTGTCTGCCAATTCTCTGACTTGATGGGTAGCCTGAATTAGAGAAGCCGAAACCAAGGTTGACTACCATTAGATGTTTAAGGAGTCAGCAAATTCTGGCCCACTTGCCAAATCTGGCCCTCCGCCTGTTTTTGTAAATAAAGTTTTATTGGAACACAGCTGCACCCATTGAGTTCTGTTTTGTGCATGACCATTTCACACTACAAAGGTGGAGCTGAATAGTTACTCCAGGGACTATTTGACCTCAAAGCTGAAAATGTGTACTATCTGACCATTGTTTTTACAGAAAAAGTTTGTTAGCCTCTGTTTTAAAACCTTGTGTCCCTTTACCAAACCTTGAGAGTTTTGATAAAATTTAAACTCAATATAGCACTCCATAGATGGTGTTTATTATAAGAATGTAAATTGAATATTTCAAATATGAGATTCTTTGGCTTTAATAGCTTCCAAACCAGGTTCTTGGCATCAGTCTGGGAAAAAAGTGAGGGAGGAGTGATTTGGATGAAAGGAAGGAATTGGCACATGCAAAGGTCCTGTGGCAGAAGGAGTGTGACTCATCCAGGGGTTGGAAGGAACATGGCTTAGGGAGCAGTGTGAGGGGGAAAGGCCATGTGTAGAGACTAGAGGTTAGGCAGGTCATCCAGGGCCAGAAGCAGCTTCTGTAGAGATCTGAGACACCTAGTGGGGGATTATTTCAGGAAGATATAGTGCCTGACCTCATTGAGCCATCACTGGGCCCCATCACTGCTAATATGAGTGTTGCTTCTTCTACCATCAGCTGCCCTTTGTAGCCTTTGCTTGAGGCTTAGAAGCAGCTTACGTTGGAAAACAAGTGGGGCTCTCGTCACACCACTTAGTCATCTGTCCCAGTTGTTTGTCCCAGGGGCTTTTGGTTATAGGCAGAGTGGATGGCAGTGCACCCTCCATTCCACACATCACCCTCAAAGAAACAGAAATAGGTGCTCCCTTGCCTTCATTCAGCCCAACAGTCCGTGTGAATGATCCCGTTAAATCTTGACAGGTTGGGGTGGGGAGCTGGTTCTCCAGAGAAGCAGGAAACAGAACCAACAGGATACATGTATGTCCTGGGATCAGGTGGGCAGAGAGAGCTCCGTGATGCAGGGGGAGGTGACTGCAGTGAAGGGAAGGGTTGCTGCTGTTGGTGGTAGTGGGAGGACAGCAGTGAAAGCAGGAGTTGGGGGTGCTCCCCAAACAGGAAATCTCTGGAGTCATGCGTGGTGTAGCAGGGGATCAGGATGTGGCGAGGCACAAACAGAGGCTGGAGCTGTTATCAGGGGCCAAACCAGAAGGTTGCAATTTATTTGAAGTGTGAATGGAAGCCATTGAACGATGCTGAGTAGGGTGCACTTCTTTCCTAGGGCGTCCACACGAAATCACCACAAACCTCATGGCTTAAAACAACAGAAATTTATTTTTTCAGAGTTTTTGAGGTGGAAGTCCTAAATTAAGGTGTCAGCAGGTCCCTGCTTTCTCTGAAGGCTGTAGGCAAGGAGCCTTTGCCTTTTCTGGCTTCTGGTGGCTCCAGGCATCCTTGGCTTGTGGCTGCATCCCTCGTCTCTGCCTCTGTCTCACGTGGCCTCTCCTCTGTGTCTGTGTATCCAATCTCCCCTCCTGTCTCCTCCGAGAGCACCAGTCATTGGATCGAGAGCCCGTCCCAAATCCAGGATAAACTCATTTCAAGAGCCTTAATTACATCTGCAAAGACCCTTATTTCCAAATAAGGTCCCATTCATAGGTACCGGGGGTTAGGACACTGACAGTTCTTTTCAGGGGAGACACAGTTCGACCCACCATCCAGGCGGTAACATCATCTGCTTTTGAATTTAAGACCACACTGCCTGCTTTCTTGGGGCAGGAGATGGGATTGAAGTGCACAAGCATGGTACCAGGGGGGCAGCAGAGAGGCTGCTGTGAGCTTTCAGATGGGGGAGGACAGCAACTCTCAGATGTGATGGCCATGCGGGGGCAGGGAGGGGCCGGGAGGTGCCATAGTGTGGAGTAGCTTCTTTGGGAAACTGTCTGCCACTTGGGGAAGATAATTAGGTGGGTCTTTTGCAAAGTCAGGTGATTTCTTTTCTCCCCTCCTCTGGGAGGGCATGCAGGGAGAAGGGCTCGGAAGATCAGGGACGAGTGTGACCCAGTGCAGTGAAGATGCTCCAACGCTCAGCACGTGCTGGTGGAGTAAGTGCAAGCAGAGGATTGTTCCAGAAGCATTCTTCTCTGAGCGTGGGTTGGCTTTGGGCAGAGATGCAGGTCTCCCTTCTTCAAGATGTTTTAAAAAAATAAACTCATTTGAACAGGGCTTAGAATTCTTTGGCAAGGAGACATTGGGCACTTGGAAATATTACTATTATTTCTGGAGCCAAATTTAGCAAGGACGGCTCTGTCTTTAATTACTGGTTGATGCGGAGTTGTACAGGCAAATGATTACATGCACAATTAGTTGTTCCCACAAGTAGCCAATTATGGGAACGATTATTTAAGAAAATTGTGGCTCCTGCTAAAGAGACTTTCTATCGTAGCCTCAAAATACATTTCTGTGTAAAATTTCCTTTTATTGCATATGTTATTATTTTTTCCCTTCTCCTGGGCTGCTGGAGAAAGTGGCCCTGGTGGTCTCATTTGTGGGGAGAGAGAGTTGTGGACACGCAGATCTTTGGGGTCCAGGGAGACTCAGCAAAGAGTGGGGTTGACAGCTGGAAGCTCTTTCAGGACCCTTCTCACCCTGGGGATACGTCTTAACCCTGAAGAAGGAATTGGGAGGATGACCTAGGCCTCTGGATGGTTGATAAGGGGTCATCTGGAGGCACCTGGAGCCCTGCAGCATAGCCACGTGTCTCTGTCAACTCAGTCTTCACCTCTTCCCATCAGCACTTCCCCCCGCCTCCTGATGACTGTGCTTCGTACCCGAACCCCTTCTTCCCAGCTGAGCGTCACAGATCCTTCCGTGCAGCCAGCTTGTCAGATCACAAGCTCTCGAATCAGAGGGACATAAGCATCATCTGGTTCATGTGTCTCATTTCACAGATGGGAAAACTGGGGCCAGAGAGGGGAAAGACTCACCCAGTGAAACGTGGCCCCAGCTTGCCTGATTCCAAGGCCTTGGCCCTTTCCATCACACCACGCTGGCTGCTGGGGGCAGTGCCACCATCAACATGTTGTGACTGTTACAGTCAAGGGGCAGCCTGATGTCTTCCCCCCGGGTCCGGCACACAGCACACTGGTAACCACGCCAAGGTAGAGCTGGAAAGGATGCCACAGAACCTTCTAGTTTTGACCTCTATTTTATATCCGAGTGGAATTTGGAAAATGTATGTACCTAAGGTCCCTCTCTTCCTCTGACCATTTCTCGTGATGTGGACCATGAAACCTCCGTGATCGACTGTAATAACCTCACTCGTGTAGGAGAAACCACAAATCCAAATGCCAGTGTTTGGGTTGGCCCATGTAAACCCTGTTCCTTCCCCCAGATGTTAAGTGTATTTTTTGTGTTGCTGTGTTAACTACCCTTGATCAACAGTTTTTTTTCCCTGTGTTTTCATAGTGACATCCGCTACTCTGCCCTAATGTGGGCGTGTATGTGACTGGTCCCAATCCTTCAGTACTCTGGTCTAGTACTTTATATTCACGTCCTTGCCACAGCCTCACGGTGGGTGAAATGTATGTACCCTCCTGTCCTTGAATTTGGGTTTGGCCATCCGATTTTTGGCCAAAGAGTTGCTGGTATATGTGACAGGAGCAGAGCTTTGTGGCATGCCCTTTGTGAAGGACTGTATCCTTAGTCACCCACTCCTTGGCTGCCCTTGGAAGATCTGGGATGATGGAATGAATGGGTGATTGGGGTGTGGCAGTAATTCACTCTCGTAGTCTGACTGCACACGTCTCTCTGTACGAGGGAAAAACTCCCTTATGTCGCATGGGGAGAGAACAGACATGCAACAGCTCATGTTTAAATGTAGCTTCCACCTCGACATGGAAGACACAGCTAACAACATTTTATAGGTCTCAGCTGACTGTCCGATAAAGTCTCCTGGCTGGATCTTACAGCATTTTGTGTATCTTTCAAAGGCTGGCTGGTGACCTTTGCTAAGTAAGCTGTAGGTAACAAACGGATCGGTTAACCACACGTTGCTCTCCTTGGCTGCCCGGGGCTCTTTGCCTTTTCTGGAATCAGGGGATCCTGCTCTGGAAGGATGCTCTTCTCACTTTATGAGAATGCAAATCCGATTTGTTTTCTGGGGGACCATGACCCAAGCCTCCCTTCTTCCAGGACCAAAACCAAAACCTTTCATGACCTTGGCACATTTCACGAGCACCGACCAGTTACTCTGTAGAGTGTCCTTCTCTGATGTTTGCTCACGATGACACTGAGCTTATGTGTCATTGGCAAGAAATCACAGAGGTGATGTTGGGTCCTTCTCAGCCCATCACACCAGCAGGCACTTGACACAGATCTGTCTCATTGCTGTGAGGTTGGTTTTGAGTACTTGGTTAAAGTGACGTCTGCCAGGTCTCTCCACTTTAAAATTACTCTTTTCCCCTTTGTAATTGGTAATTATCTTGAGGGAGATTCTTTGAGTTTATGCAAATCTCCTGTTTCTGCATTATAGTGTCAGCCCACTGCTCTCAGCATCCGTGACTGGTTCTCCATCCCTTTTGGTTTTCCGTTTTCGAATTCCTAAGGGCTTGGTCCTGGGCCCTCTCATCACTCTCCCGTTCTTGCTAGGACATCTCCTGAGCTCCCAATCCCCACCTACCTCCTAAACGCTGCTGCCTCCTTCTGTGGCTGCATATCCAGCCCTGCTTTCTCTCTGGAGGACCCTGCGTGGGCGTATCACAAGCACCTCACCTAACCACCCCGCCCCCAACTCGTACCGCCCAGCTGGCTCCTTCTCTGGGCTTCCCTACCTCGTCCCTGTCATGACCTGCACCCCGTGGCTCGTGTCAGACTGCTAGGAGTTTCCCCCGATCCGCTTTCACCCTTATCTCCTGCATTTGATTAATCTCCAATACCCGCTGGTTCTGTCTCCTTAATCTTTCCAGCCCTTTCCACGTCCACAGCCAGTGCTGCAGACTGAAGCCACAACCATCTCGACCCAAGACTGTGCTTTGCCCTTGTAACTGGGCCCTGGGCTCTTAGCAGCTCCCTTCTGTTCTGCTTTCTACATAGCACCCAAGACACATCTGTTCACGCCTCTTTCCTGTTATGTAGGAAATGTTCTGTGAACCTCAGTGACCCGCACTTTGAGGTATTATGGAGCCATTGCTAACAGTGAGCTAGCCAGATACCAGGGGATTTAAGACTACCGAATGAATGAATGAATGAAGACATGAGTGACGGTGGAAAAATGGGAACAAAAAGGGAACAACTTTCTCCTCCCTTATGTTAATGGTGCCAATGGCACCTTCCCAGGGCTGGGGTGAGGGGAAGACAAAGGGACACACTCCTCAGGTGCAAAACATAAGGGGGTGTCAAAAACACTCATCAAAGAAGATACTTTAATTCACTATTAAAAATCAAAATTAATGCAAAAACTCCATAATGAGCAAAACATCAAAATTTAAGTAAAGACAGATCTTGATTGAGGAGCAGCACTCACCTCACCCCTACCCTGGTTCTCCTGTTGCTCAAGGGAGAATTTAGCCCAGCAAGTTGTAATCACTTAGAACAGGCATTCTCAAGGGGAGGGGGACGACTTTACCCTCCAGGCGATAGTTGGCACTGGGAGACATTTTTGGCTGTCACACTGGGGTGGTGGGGGTGTGCTGCTGGCCTCTAGCGGGTGGAGGTCAGGGTGCTACTAAACACCCTGCAGTGCACAGGGCGGCCCTGCAACACAGAATTATCTGGTCCCAAATGTCAGCAGTGCTCAGAGTGATAAACCCTGTCTTAGAGGTCCTTAAAAAATATTGTGTCCTTGTCTTTAAAAGCTCTGCATAACTAGAAAGAATATACCAGGGAGAGTTGGGTAAGGCAGTGAACAGCCTCAGTAATAGGGATATGCTTTTTTTTTTTTTCCCGCCTCTGTTGAAAAAGTCTCATTAGTCTGAAAAGAAATATTGTGTTGTCTCAACTTCCCAGCCGCTGAATACTCTGCTTCACACAGAGTGGGCTGGGCCAAAGGAAGTCCAGGCAGCCCAGCCGCCTAGCAGAGCAGTTCCTGCATCTGGCCGTGGTCCCTGGACACTGAGCTCCCGGGGTGCACTCCCGGGGTGACCAAGGTTGAGAAATAGGCCCCGTCAGGTGGTCCCTTCCAAGGCCACCAGATGGCTTGTTTCTCGAGTCAAGTGGAGAGAGGAGCGGTTGGGGCAGACGCGGTTCTCCAAAGACAGGCTCCACCTTCGCAGTCCTTGTTTGTTGCGAGTTTGTTTTCCTTTCTGCCCCTCTCCTCGGTCTGTAACCCTCTCTCCTCCTCCCCTTGCTGCGTTCGTCTTAGGAGGGGTGATGGTTTTGCCCTATTGCCAATCCCAAGGGGAACCCCCTCTCTGTGCTAGTTTCCTCATTTCTGCCTTGTAAGTCCTCTTTTCACTCAGGCCTTTTCGTCATCATCTGGGTTGATGTCCTTGCAGCTAGTACCCTGACAGATAAACTCCTGTCAACTCCGCTGATTTCATTCCTTGGTGACCTCAAGTTCTTCTGCTTGTTCATCTTACTTCCGTCTTCCAGCTGGACTGAGTTCTCCATGTAGTCAGGGAGGCGACCACAGGCAGGGCTCTCTGATTCCGATAGTCTCGGCTTTATCGTCTGTTAAACTGAGATCATAATTATCTGGCCTTGGACCTCACAGGGCAATTTCAACCATCTAAAGAAATAAGGTATGCCAGGGAGCCTTGTGAATTCTGAAGCACCACGAAGTGAAGCTGCTATTACTGCTGTCATTTCTCCACATTCACACCATGTTATCACATCTGCTTTCAAAAGCGTCCCCCATGAATCCTTAGTGCTGTAGGAAGGAGGCCCGTTCTTTTTCGATTTTGAACAAAGCAGAGTCCAGTAAGCATCACCTGGAGGCTGGCAAAAAGGTGAAACCATGGAGACTGTACAAGCAAGCCCTCAGTGCATCTCTTCTGAGGTACAGAGCAGTGGAGTATCCTGTCCTTCCTTAATCTAATAGGCATCTACTGAACTTCTTGCATGAGCTGGTACAGGGATGTATAACCTAGTGTGTTAGCTCAGGCTGCCGTAACAAAATACCATAGAGTGAGTGGCCTGAAATATGGAAATTTGCTTTCCCACAGTTCTGAGAGATGGAAGTCCAAAACCATGGTGCTAGCAGGGTGGGGTTCTTGGTTCATGGGGAGGGCTCTCTTCCTGGCCTGCAGACAGGTGTCTTCTTGCTGTGTCCTTTCATGGCAGAGAGAGGAAGTGCTAATGTTTCTTCCTCCTCTTATGAAGGCACTAATTCTATCACAGGGGCCCCATCCTCATGACCTCATCTAAACCTAACCATCTCCCCAAGGCCCCAGCTCTGACACCATCACTTTGAGGGTTAGGGCTACAAGATGAATTTTAAGGGAGATACAACTCAGTGCATGGCACTTAGTGTCTGGTTATCCCATCACCTGGGAAACATGTTAATATGCCAGTCCTCACTCCCTGTGTAGAATTCAGTATATCTGTGGGATGTGGTCAGAGATTCTATGTTTTAACGTGCACTCCAGGTATGTCCAAAGCAAGTGGTCTCTGTACCACCGTGGGACAAACATCAGGGGTCATTGTTAAGAGGGTGAGACGTTTAAAATTCTGGCTCTGTCCCTTGCTACTTGTGTGACCTAGCCTATTCTCCATCTCTGTCTCTGGGCGACTCAGTTTGTTCATCCGTGAATTGGAGCTAGTAACAGCACTTTGCTTCCTATGGGCTTTCTGTGGGGGTTAGTTTAAAACTATTGTCTAATTATTCATTGTTATTAAGTATTTACTTATTTATTATTAATTATTCATTAATGATTGAAGCGTGCCTGGCAGACCTTTAAATGCTTTAGATATGCTACCACTGTCACCAATATCACCAGGTTATTTTCTCTGCCCTGTGCATGATATTGTAACCTCTGTCGTGTCCCCCTTTGGTGTCAGAAGGGACCTTAGGGGCTTGCATCAGGAGCAGGCCCTCATGCGCTGAGTGAGGAATGTCCTTCTGCCCTCAGGAGCGCCCACATTTGGTGGGATGCCTTTCGCCCTCGACACCTTTTACCACACCACCATCTCTCTCCTCTTTGCCACGGATCAGGCAGCCTGGGGCTGGGCCACATTTTGCCTCCCATGCTGTCAGTAAAGACATGGTTGACCTTTTTTTCCCCAGATGCTCCTAAAGAGTTTCTTTGTGCCTAAGTTTGGCCTGCCTGAGACAATGGGCAAGGATGTAGCTCATTTCCCATGGAGCCACCAGATGGCGATGTTGCCCTTGTCATTGCCAGAGGCCCGCGTGTGTCCCCTGGTTTCGGGGCCCAATCATACTGCTCCAGGTGCCAGGTCTCCCTGATGACTGTCACGGGGACCCCATGGTCCATCTTTGGGATTTGGGTCAGACAGGTCCCACTTCTCTTGGTGGAAATCTCATGCCTCTGCAGGCGCAGAGCATATTCAGAGGTGGCCCAAGGGAAGTGACTTTCCGCATTGCTAGATGGCCAAGCCATCATTTGCTGACAGCTCTGGTCTGTTTTTGGAGAACTGTTCCCAGAGGCTCACAGGTGTCAATTGATTCTCGGGCTTCAGTTGACTTTCACTCCTCTCTTCCTTCTCTGAATGCCCCATTAGTGGCTTTTTGATAAATGAAACCCTGATAATTAGCCCTCTATAACATGAATGCAGAACCACTTCCCACACTATCTGACGAGCAAAGAGCCCCCAATAACCAGGAATTGCCTGAGACCAGAAACAGACTGCAGGTAAAGTCCTCTAGTTTGATCCCGAGGAAGGATGTTGGGTAAGCATTCAACCTCAGCCACCTCAGAGTAGTTTTCCTACAGCTCACCTGACGCTGCCCTTGGGCTGCAGTGCCCCTCTGTAACACTCATGTCTCTGAGCTGTTCATGCCCACCTGGCTTGTAACGTATAGAACTGACTATGTGTTTAGACACCCCCAAACCCCAGACTGGGCCTTCCACCTCTTCTCTGTTGAATTGACCTCCTCATGTTTCCCTGCAGGAGTCCCCCGGTAATTCACACCAGCAGGCTGTGCAGTAATTAACACAGCATCAGCCATAAGCCTCGTGGGTTTGACGCCTGACATAGTTATTTATTTCCTTTGTGTTCTGAGTAAGTTAGTTAAGCTTTGATCTGAAGACGCCTTATCTATAAAATGGGGATAATAACCATACCTATGGGTCAGGTTGCTGTGGAACGTAGATGAGGTAATATATGTGAGACACTGGGAACCATATCTGGCATTCTTACAGACCTTTATCACATGACTGAGCCCTGTCAGAAGATACACGGCAGGAAGGAACTCAAGGAGGGGGATGAAGGAGGAAGAGACAAGAGGTCTGAGTGGCACCCGGGATAATGGAAATAGACAGCATTTAGAGGAGTGGAGTAAAGCGGTGATGGTGAGCTTCATAAGGGCATCTGGACCAGAACCATGAGGCTGGAGCTGCCAGTCCGTCGGTCTAATCTTAATACTGTTGATGAGCCATGGAAATTGACCCTATAATGGAAAGCCTTTACTAGCTGTAAGATGTACATGTGTGTGTATGTGGGGGTGTGTTGAGGGGGTGGTTTCCTTCACATTCTTCATTCTCTGTTTGGGACATTCATAATTACTCATCATCCTCCACCGTGCTTCCCTGCCACCCTCTCTTCTCTCAGGGAAAAGACCCACTCTTCAAGGTCCAGCTCAAATGCCACTCTGTCCTGAAGTCTTTCCAAAGCCCCCACGCCTCCCCTCCCTCTTCTCCAGTCCACCCGACACCTATACCTCTTCAAGAGGGAACACCTCCTGAGTTTTGTGCCCTAGGTGCCTCATTCATTTCACTCTAGTCCTAGCCCTGTTGCCCTAGAGCACTTAAAAATTAAATTAAATTGTATGGTCACGGAAGTCATATCACTAAATATATTTCATTAAAAACTCAGATATTAAATCTAAGGCTCAGATGGTCTTTGACAGCCTTCCTCACCTGGTCCCGAGCCCCACATCTGTTTTTGGAATGAGGTGGTGGGGGCACCCGCTGTTACGGACTTGAAATGTGTGCCTGCAGGCTTCTTGCTGTTACATTTGTTTGTGCATGTATTTGCTTCTCTTGAATATTCCTCACGTTCCCTGATGACAACATTAATTGTATTATGTTGAATGTTTTGTTTCCATATTTGTCTCACCCAATAGGCCACAGGCTATTATGCAGACTAGGTCTTACTGACGTTTCTCCTTCCAGGACCTAGCACGGGGCCAGGCACACACAGGCTGTGTTTCTGTAGGGAGTGTGGGTTAGTGTGTGCTTGCCGGTGTGAGGTGGGGAGAAGGACCAGGCTGGGTGTGCAGGAGAAAAAGAATCACAAGAAGAAGAGAGGAAGGTGGAATTGGAGTATAACCTAAAATTCCCAGAAGACATCTCCAATCTCTACAGAAGCCGCGAGAAAGGGCAAGGTTGGAGCGAGCAGCTGAGCGGAACACTGAGTTAAGTGCAGGCGCTGATCCCTGAAAGGCCCGGCTCAGTCAGGGAGAGAGGGTGACCAGGGGTGTGCGTCCCCCTGGCAGGACCTCCCGGCCCCGTGGCAGCGGTGAAGACTCGCCTGGTCACTAAGGTTCAGGGGGGAGAAGCAGAGTCTTGAAGAAGACTCGTGAGAGTTGACTGCACAAGCTCGCGGCAGAAGGACTCATGAATCATGTCTCAAAACCTGTGGGAAAAAGTGATGTGAGACGGCTTTTGTTATTAGAAGTGTGTTTTATTACCGTAGTTGGGAAGGCTGTTTGCAGCCTGGAAAGGCTTCCTAGAGGATCCTCCCTGCAGGTGGAGAAGGTTTTCTGTGTCTGCAGCCTGTCGCCTTTCCTATTAATCATTCTGATTCTCTCCTCCTGTGCACATGTCACAGGCTTCTCTATTTCAAGACTTTATCACTGTTTATCTTGTAGCTTTTAATAAATCATCTGCTGATTGCGTGTGATCCGGGGTAAGTTACATGAGTGGAGCGCCACCCTCACCCCACTTAACTACGTTTCCTTGACACGTCTGAGCAACTTCTGTTCTGGCTCCATCTCTCTGAAAGGGGAGCTGGAAAACTGGGATGAATTTGGTCATCTCAGGACGCTTGTTTGGGGAGAAGGGGGAATTTCCCTTGATCTAATGATCTATAGTCCTTGTTTTAATCAGCGGGTGCACATTAAAGCAGAAACTTCCGTTCAAATAGAGCAGCACTCATCCCTGAAAATGAAGTTTGCCTTTCAGTAGGGGTACACTTGAGTCTCTCACCCTCCAGAGCCTTTTCAGGTTGTGGTAGGTTCTAAACCAAAGGCGGTTAAATTACAGCCCTCAGGCTGAATCCTGCCCACTTCCTGGTGTGTCAGTAAAGCTTTATTGGAATAAGACCACATCCATGTGTTTCGTACACAGTCAAGCAACAACAGCAGAGGTGAGTAGTTGCAAGAGATGCCTTCTGGCCCACAAAGCTTAAAACATTTCCTCTCTGACCTTTTACAGAAAAACTTCTGTTGGCCTCTGTTTTGGGCATTTCATGGATATCGGTGGGTGGCAGTCTCTGCCTCAGGGGTCCTCTAACCTTGCTACAATTCCGGAGTCAGATCTGCCAGGGACTGGGGTACATATGCCCGTGTGCGTGTGTGTGCACACACCCCTGTACGTGCGTGCGATGCCTAGGTGTGTGTCTGTATAGAGGGAAAGTCCAGCAGGTTCACACCAGGCCTGGGAACAGTGGTCATCTGGGAGGCGGAATGTTATGTTCTTTTTCTCATTATGTTTGTATACTTTTGAGTCTTTCTGCATCTACTATCTGCTCGTTGCACAACAGCAATGACAGAATCCTTCCTTCTTGTGTTGCTTAATTTTCCCTGCATGGTTTGTGATAGTGAATTCATGTCCCTGTAAAGGAATGGAGTGGGTGAAGTGCCCCTCATCGTATATAATTATTTTTCTCCACCTAATCCCTTTTTCTGTGCACCCTTCCTCTATTTTCTCTTTATGTATTATTATTATTATTGTTTTTAGTTTGGTTAGAGTAATGGATTAGAAGGCTTTAAGCAAACCAAATGATGCCTTTTTAGTTCATTTTTTAATAGCATCAGTATTTTTGAGCACCTGTTCTAGGCCAGCTATCAAGGTAGGAGGGGCTTTTATCCCTGACCGTATCTGAACTCCTCTCCCTCCACACACACCTTTAGGGCCCCCACATTCATCCTGTTCTCTTATGTTTTGTCACATTGTCTCTTTTTTTCACCTTGGGGCCACCATCCCTTCTTCTCCTGATGTATTTCTAATTATCATTTAAAACCAAGTTCTGGGTTTTTGCCTCTTCCTGGAACTGCCCCAAAGCCACCAGAACCTGGGGCAGAAGCTCTCCCCTCATGATGAGCTCTCTGTGCGCCTCCCTCTGGACCCTGACCTTCTGATGAAACATGATTCCTTGGGGGAGGGACAGTGGCTAGTTCTGCACCTGGAGAGGGAGAAAAAGGAGATCAGGTCACGCTGGTTCTGTGTTAGCATCTTCACATGCTGTCAACAGGAGGAGCCTGTGAGGAAGTCCTCCTCACTCTGTCTGACCTATCAGGAAAGTCGCAGAGACGTAAACCTGTTTGGCCCAGAGTTATTGACTGTGCGTTGGGGCCAGAACCAGCTCTGCCTGACTTCAGAGCTCGTGGTTTTCCTATTGTGTCGTCTTTTGTCTGGTGTTCGACAGGGAGGGAGAGAATAAGGAAGGCTGGGGGGCTGGTAAAAGAGGAAGAAGCAGACACATGAAGACACGGCCATGCAGTGTGGTGTGTGCAGGGCTGCAAGAACACACGTAGAAGTCACGTTCACAGGCCCGCAGGGCTCAGGGTGCAGGGCGCAGGTGGGGAGCTTGGAGGAGGGAGCGATGCAAACGTAGAGGAATTGCTTATGATTTACTTTTTTAAATTGAAAATGAAAAAGCATTTTTTTTTTAAATATGGAAATTCACTGATGGAATTAGCCTTGGTGTCCCCTGACTCTGAACTGTGGGTTTCTGAGGCTGGGCCACTGTTTCCCTGTGTTGGCGGCGGGGACACTGACAGACCCACATCCTGGTGTGAACTCCAGGCTCTAATAAAGTTCTGCTCCCCCTGTTTCTCTGCCATTTTCCAATTGAAAGCAAACTGAATACCGACATGTTTTCGGCAGGGCCCACGTCTTCACCAGGTTCAAGTCGTGACACTGGAAACGGAAGAGTCATTATTCTCGTTTAAAGAGCTGGATTCAACTTCTCTTGGAAAGAGCCCTCGCCTCGTCCCCCACCCACCTCTCCCCCAGGACTGGGTCCTCCCAACCGGAATAGTCCTCTCTTTATCAGCCCGGGCGCTGGCCAGGCCGCCCTGTGGGATTTCTGGAATGAAGTCCTTATTGGAAGCTATGGCTTCCTCCGCCTCCTCCCCTCCAGGAACTTGCGGAATGTGACTTTCCGTTTGCGAATGAATCTGCCTTTGGACTGAGTGGTTCTCTTTCTGGCGACTGCATTTGGCCGGGTCTCCATTCAGCTTTCTGAAGAAAGCCCGGTG
The DNA here is from genome assembly GCF_009834535.1 of Camelus ferus. Taxonomy (NCBI): domain Eukaryota; kingdom Metazoa; phylum Chordata; class Mammalia; order Artiodactyla; family Camelidae; genus Camelus; species Camelus ferus. Next base: position 53,735,674 of record NC_045704.1, on the reverse strand, counting down.
CTGCTGTTGTTTTGGCCATGTGGACCAATGGGCCATGTGACCCGAGTCGGTCATCGGGAAAAAGCAGGTTCCAAAGATCTCAGCTCCATATGTCTAGAAAAGAGAGCCAGTGACAAAATACTCAAGGTGGGGGCTTGTGTGTTCCTTATTCAGCTGCCCCCCCACCCCCATGTTGCAGAAGGGGACACTGTGCCCCAGAGAGGGGCCTGCGCTTGGTCTGATCTCACAGACATTGCTAGCGGATGCTGCCTCAGAATCCCTGCCTCCATCTCCAAGTTCACTCACAGCTGTCCCTTCTCCGTGTCTCCGTATCACTCAGCAAATATTTTCCTTCGGGATCTAAACCTGGTGAGTGCGACTGCAGGATAAAATATCCTGGGGTTTTGTCCCTTTCTGGCTGATTCTGTGACAGGGAGCTGCACAGAATGCAAAAAACCAGGCCAAACTCCTGTACATTCACAAGATGCTGGGTGAAGGGCCTGGGGTTTGGTGCCAGGGCCGACCTGTGTGCGCACGTCCACCCAGTCATCAGGGACTGCGGGCCTGGGGTCAAGTCACTTCTCTTTTCTGGCATCTGGTTTCCTCGTCGGTGTGTTGAGTCTGATGGCATCTTCCCCATCTCCTGGTCGTAAGGCATGAGTGAGAGAATGCGAGGAACGTTTGGCATCCCCGTGCTGGCTCACTGCACGGTGGCTGCCTCTCTTCCTCCTCTTCCTTGGGTGCATCCTGGCCCCTAATTACGCTCACTTTTGAGATCCCTGACACCTGGGAGGTGTGGTGAGGCAGGAGCAGAGGGGAAGGGAGTATTTGCGGAGGGTCTGATGTGCGCGAGGCCATAGGCTTCTAGAACCATCCGAAAGCTCTTATGTGTGGCCACTCGTGTTCACATGTGGAGTCTGTGAGAATGGTAGAGCCGGCTTGAGTTTAGTTCACATTGTATATTCCAACTCCGACCAGATCCAAGGTGGTGGAGACCCAAGAGTGGCTACTCAGGGGCGTCGTCCCATCCCTCTGCCTGAGTGGGAGTACACTTAGGATTCCTCACATACCTTACCTCCCGTGAGTGAGAGACGATTGTCCATTTTGCAGAGGGGGAAAGTGAGGCTCAGAGGGCTTGAACAACTTGCTCAAGGCCACACAGTGAGTGTAGCTGGGTTTTATTATTTCTAAGGTTGTATTTCTCTTTCAACCCAATCTTAGCTTTGGATTTCCACAGACCTGTGTTTGAATGTCATAATGTAACTCTGGAGAAGCTGAGTTCATATTGAAAAATCAAGCCCAGAGAGAAGGCCTGTGTGCTTTAGAACTTTGTATTAATCAACTAGAGACTAGGGGACTTAAACCATAGAAATTTATTTTCTCACAGCTCTGCAGGCTGCAAAGTTCAAGATCAAGGTTCTGTGGGATCAGGGCTCCTCCCTTACGACCTCATTTAACTTCAACCACCCCCTTAAAGGCCCCATCTCCATTATAGTTACACGGGGTTAGAGCTTCACACCTGAATTTGGGAGACACAGATATTCAGCACATGACAGTCTTTATGTTGGGGATTCACAGAGTTAGACATGATTTAAAGTTATGGATTCTGATTGCAGTCTTCTTAAGAGTAATGAGGCCCAACTACAAAAAGCAAAGGTCTTAGGGAGAGAGAGATGGTGAAACATTTAGAAAAAGCGAGTCTTGTGTCTGAAGCACAGAATCCCAGGCCACATATCTTGCCCCATTCACTTCTGGTTCTGTTTCTATCCTCCTGACTTGGTTTCCCCTGGTTATAAGTAAAGCAGTTAGCACTGTGTGAGGGTTGCCAAATGTGCGTACGTGTTAACTATTGTAATTCTCCTGTCTTGCTACAGTAGTTACTAGTGCGGCTAACCAAATAGTTCCACATCCCCATCCCCACCCAGGAATAAAGAGGCCAGCGTTTCTAGGTCCCCTGTAATTACTGATGGTTGCATAACATTCTTCTCCATAGAAATGCCATAATTTATATAATCACTATAATATATATATATTTTTTAAGTTTTCCATTATGCTGAATCTTCATACGTAAATCTCTGCCCACATTTCTGATTTTTTTCTTGGCACAGATTCCTGGCCTAAACATATGAATGCTTTAATGGTCTTGATTCATTTTGTACATTTCTTTTTGAAAGGATTTTCCAATTTATATTCTACCTTGAGCAAGAGGATGTTTGTCTTACTACAGCCCCCGAGCCATTGTATTTTTCAAGTATTTCCTTTGATTATGTATAAATGCAGTATTTTATTTTTGTTTTAATCAACATGTTTGGATCACCATTCAAGGTGAACTTTCCACATAATATGAGATGTTTATGTTTTATTTTCTGAATATACTCAATTCTCATTATATGACCTTTCACTGACAATTCAAAATATTTTTAGAACTTCCCTTGATGTATTTATTAGTCAGGTTTATTGATTAGTTGTACTATTTTCATTTGTTCATGTTTTTTAATTGATTGAAAAGGCCCTTTCTCTTTCTTTCTCTCTCTCTCTCTGTTTCTTTCTTTTAAACAGAGGTATGGGGGATTGAACCCAGAACCTTGTGCATGCTATGCATGCACTCTACCACTGAACTCTACCCTCCCCTGGAAATAGCCCTTTCTGACCATAACCCCCATCCCTACCCCACTCTGTTCCTCCACTCCTCTCTGCATGTGACATTTGTCATCCTAACAGTCTGCATTTCCTCATCTCAACCCTGTTCTCCTGGGCTACCGATTCCCTTTGCAAACTGCAAAGACTGTGTGACTGTTGATGTTGTAATTGCTCAGCCATGACCCTACATGTAGTCACTTCAGCATCACTTTTGACAGCCTTATTGCCTTGGCCTTGCATTGCTTCCATCTGGCCAATCCCAAATTCTCAGTATATCTGTCTCACATTTAATCATGGGAGTACTTCTAGAGAGAGTCTCGAAGTGGAATTAATCAGTGCGCTTACTTGACACATTCCTTTGAGCATGTACTGTGTTTCAGGCACTGTTCTAAATGTCTGGGATATGTCCATAAACTAAGACCACTGTCCTTATGGAGAAGACACAAAGTAGTCAGTCCGCTAAATAAGTCAGCTAGTCCTCAGTGCTGTGGAAAAAGGAAAAGTAGAGCAGAGTAAAGGTGGTCAGAGGTGGGAGGGTGATTGTCATTTTAAATGGCACAGTCAGGTTAGCCTTCAATAAAAAGGTGAGATTTGAGCAGAGACTTAAATTCGGTGAGGGGAATAGGTGTGCAATACAAGAGCTTTCAGGCAAGGCAGACAGCCCTCATGTGGCCCTAAGGTGAGAGTGTACCGGGTGTGTTAAAGAACAGCAAGGAGGGCAGTGCTGAAGTGGAGCCATGATGGGGAAGGACGGGAGGAGATAAGGCCAGAGCAGTTAAGAGCGTGCAGGCCATGGAAGGCCATTCCAAGGAGTGTGGATTTCACCCTAGCGCAGTGGGGCCTGGGGCACAGTCAAAGCATCTTCACCAGAGGAGGGACTTGATCTACCTGAGATTTGGAAAGGCCTCTTCAGGTTGCTGTAGTGAGAAGCCTCTGCAGAGGGCCAAAGGTGGAAGTTATGCACTCTGCAGTCCTGGTGTAGAGAGGACTGTGGCTTGGTTCAGGGTCTCAGCAGTGGAGGTGGGGAGGGGTAGTCAAATTCTAGATACACTTTGAAGTTACAGCCAGCTGGATGGACTGCTGGACTGGATTTGAGGTCTTAGATAAAGAGAGAAAGAACAGATAACTCCAAGGTTTTGGTTGGGAGCAGTTGGTAGGGTGGGACACCATCAACTGAGATAGGGAGAGTCGTGGGAGGGACAGGCTTTGGGGTTGAAGATTGGGGCTTGCTTGTGGGCACGCTGTATGTGAGATGTCTAATTAGGATTCTAGGTGGAGAGGCTGAGTAGGTAGAGCAGAGCAGGTTACAGAGGAGAGGTTTGAGCTGAAAATAGAAAGCTGGGAGTTGCTAGACTATAGATGGTATTTAAAGCCATGAGCGTGTACGATATCCCAAGGGAGTTAGTGCAGCTAGAGAAGGACCAGCTCCCCTGCAGATTACCGTTCTCTGGTATCAGCTGGACCCTATGTGCAGACTGCTAATTCTTTTTCTTTTTCCTTAGCTTACTAGCTCTGTTCTCTGTCAATCTGAGTGATGACTTCTGCCAACAGTTACATGAAAGGTTACATGATATCATATGCTCTGTATGTTTCTTGACCTCAAGGATGATTTTAAAAACTCAGAAAAAGTTTATATTACAATTATGTCTTATGAAGTAGCACACAAGTAATTTTTTTTTAAAAAAAGAAACCACACTCTTTTAAAGAAAATGCATGCTTTTCTGTGATTCATCTCATCTCTCTAATTTGGTCAAAGACTGGATGTATGTGTTCACCAGGTTAGGTATATTATGGTGGGAAATTATGAAAGTAACTCATTAATTCCCCATCACAGAAGAAGGTTGCAAGTTATCACCTTTATTCTTCATATTACTTGGCTTTAGAACTTTTGATTGCTTCTCAAGTCACATCTTTCTCTTTTTGTGAAGGCTTGTAAAGCACGCAACATAGAGTTGGAAAGAATATTTCAGGGAAAGAATAAGTGTGGTTTGGGCCATGGCTGCACCTTTATAGTAAATGTGTGGCCTCCTATGTTAACAGTTTTTATATTCAGCACTCTTTGAATATGTGAGTTTTGGATCCATTTGTTAAAAATACAGTTTTAGGACTTTATACTTGTATTTCATATAACTTGATTTATGTTCACAATTGTCACAGTTGCATATGTATTAAAATTTTAGTCTCTCACACAGAATATACAAGAGCAAAATAGGAAGGAATCTAAGGGACCCAGGAAACAATGGATCCAATTTAGAAGAGTAATGAAGTCCTGGCATGTATTAGGCTGTGTTCCTACTGCTCCATTTATTTAGGTTGAAATGGAAGGATGGACATCTCCAGAAAAGAGATATTTTGGAGAAAGTCTTTGATACTAGCTTGAGACACTAGAAATATTTAAGGATTTGATAAAGACAAATAGTTGGAGAATAGAAGGCAACTTAAAACTCCATGGAAAACAAAAAGTATACAAGCAGAGCAATGTTATCATTGCACTTTACTTAGCTTGACTAATCCCCTCACAGAGGAAACCTGGACTTGTTTTTAAACATAGGGTGAGACTCTTTCAGAGCAAAGTACACTCTTAGGGTAAACCAACATTTATTGAACATCCATTGTGTGTTTGTACCTTCTTGAAGGTATTTTTTAATACCTTTATTTTTATAAAATAATCACAACTTCCCTATGGAACAACTACTACAATCTCCATCTTACCTTGGCAAAAACTCAAATACAGAGAAGGTAAGACGCTAGCCACAAAACACGCAGCCACTTGCTAGCACAGTTGGTTCAAACCTGATCTGCTTGCTTTGAAAACCTAAGTTCTCTTCTACCCATGCTGCTTTCTTATAGAGAACCGTTACACAAATGACTGAGAGCTACCTACATGCTGTAGGTAAATCTGTGTTTTAATTATAAATACATTGGTCAACAGCAGTAGAAATCCAAAATAAAGCTGCCCCAAATTGAAGCACAACATTCATCCCCAACTGATGTATACTACTTAATAATTAGTCAACTACTCTACCATAATAATTTTAAATGTAGTATTTATGAGAGTCCTTAATTTGGTGGTTCTTAACCAGGGGCATTGTTGCCCCAAAGGGACATCTGGCTATAACTGGGGAGTGTTCCTGGCATCTAGTGGTAGAGACCAGGGATGCTGTTAAACATCCTGCAAAGCACAAAATGGTTCCCACCCCAATCTGAACAAAGAATTACCCAGCCCAGAATATCAGCAATGCTGAGGCTGAGAAACCCTGCCCTAAATAAAGAGTATATGCAGAGAAAGGCAACAAATAACAGTTTGATTAGTGTGTGAATTCTTTCTCCTTTTTACTCCAAGAGATAATTCAATTATTTGAGTGAATATTTTCTTTCAGACATTGTTTAGCAGTGTTTTGATAGGAAGGTAAAAGCTATCCATTTTTAATCATTTGGATAAAGCAAATCTCCACTGATAGCCTGTCAAGGCTCAGGCATTTGTAAAGCGTTTTTGTCAGTGTAAGGTGTATGCTCTGTGTGAGGTAGACTGTGGATCCATATTGGTTGTTGATGTGTGTGTGTGTGTGTACGCACTTGCTGGTTTTGACGGGAAGTATAAATTGAGTTTTGGAAAAAGATGCCCCCCCCCCACTACCTCCAACTGTAAGCCTTCACTTCTTCCTATTAAGATTTCCCTTGCAACTTGGCCTCTTTTAAACTCCTATCTCGTGCACTCTCTCTTCTAATCTAATACCTCTGCGTACATATCTAAACATGATCAGTGACAGTTTTCGCTGCAGGGTGAGGCTTTCTCTGACAAGGCCAGTGAGCGCTGATTTGAGACCAGCCATTGTGAGTGACTTCAGCTGTCTCTTCAAGTGACATCCAGCTACTTGAGAAAGGAATGATGACGAAAGTTCTTTGGACAGAAAACTTTTGCTGACAAGAAGGTGACAGGTCCTTGCACAGCTGGTCTCTGATATGCCTCGGAAGGGGCCCATGGAGTGACTAATTTGAGCTTTGCAGTAGCTGGGAGGAAGTGTGGGGCCCATGCACTCTCAGGGCTTGGAGAAGTCTGTAAGACAGAAAGGCAGTCGATGTGAGCTGGAGGAACCCATTGTTGGTGGTCAACAGGCCAGGGAACCCCATCTGTTCAGAACATGAGAACACTGAAAATATTCATGGCAAATGGACATGAGTTGTTTTTGCCTGCCCAGAACCCATTCTTCCTCTTCCTGGTAGCAGCACCTTATTTTTCCTTTAATAGCCCTCCCCTCATCTCTGCTTTCATTCGGTTGGTGCCAACCGGCCAGGGATTAGCCACTGATATCCCCAATCCTTCATCACAGTGATTGGTTCTGGGAAGGCTTGGTGACCCAGGGCAATGCAGTGAGACTCAGTTCGGTGACTTTTGCCAACGTTGTTGGGGGAGAGGTTCTTCCTCTCCACAGACACAAGCTGTGGAGATAAGCTTGGAATTTCTAGGAGTCATACTGTGGAACAAGTTAGAAAATGAACCAACTCAGAAAACAGAAGAACTGAGAAATGGAGAGAAAGAGACATTCCGGTGTCAGTGAAATTATTTGAGCCCCTAATTCAGCTGTGTCAGAAGGCCCCTCTACCTTAGACTTTTTCCATTATACCAGCCAATGAATCTGGTTTTCCCCTTAGCTGATAAAATTTGGTGTGTCAACAGAAAGATTCCTGATTGATACAAAGCATTAGCAGTTTTGAGTACCTGCTATATTCTAGACACTGAATGTCCAGGAGGCCATGTATCCTCACAGTGAGCTATAGGGTGGGCACTACTGATGCCCTCATTCTAGAGGTGAGATTACCACAAACTTGATGGCTTAAAACAGCAGGAATTTATAATCTTGCTGTTCTGGAGGCCAGAAGTCCAAAATCAAGCTGTTGGCAGGGCCATGTTCTCTCTCACGGTCCTAGGGGAGGATTCTCTGCCTCTTCCAGCTCTGGTGACATCGAGTATTCCTTGACCCTGGGGCAGCATCACTCCAGTCTGTGCATCTGTCTTCACATGGGCTTCTCCCCGTGTGTCTGTGTCTCTCAAATCTCCCCCTGCCTTTTCTTGTAAGGACAACTGGCATTGGCTTTAGGGCCCATCCTAAATCTAAGATGGTCTCATCTTGAGATCCTTGATTTAATCACACCTGCAAAGATTCTTTTTCCTAGTAAGGTTACAGTCACAGGTTCCAGGGATTGGGGCTTGGACATACATTTGGGTGCCACTAGTCAATCTACCACAGCAGGTGACAAGAGTCTGAATTAAGATAGGGTAGTGGGATAGAGGGGAGCATATCTATTTGAACAATATTTAGGAGGTAGTTAAGATTAATGCATAGAGTGGTACAGTGCCCAAGATTTACTTCACAAAAATCCAAAGTGGGAAGAGAGTGGGGTATAAATTAAATAAAATTTCCCCGAGTCAATACACTATTGAAGCTGGTGGGTATATGGAGGTCATTGTACTGTCCTCTTTACTGCAGTATATATTTGAAATTTTCCAAAATAAAAATATTTCAAAAGAGGATAATCATGTATATTCCATTTCCTTTTGTTAATTACTTATTAATTAAATTTCAGTTTTGATTGAGCACTCACAGCATGCGTGGAGTCCCTTGCTGTTTGTGGAGCAGCTACAGATTTGTTTTTTTTTCCAGTGATATGACACTCTTGTATCACCTGACAAATAGGCATGAAGATTTATTTTGTGAGGAGGCATGCATGTTTGTAACAAGATTTTTATCTTAGGATAAATGCCCTTTCATCACAGGTGAGTGGGAAATTCATGTCACCTTGTCCAAACCCAGAGTCAGAACCTACGACTAGCCAGGGTCTTGTTGCAAGGAAGCAGTTTGTTTTTCTTAATCGTACAATGTCACTTACAAGTAGGAATGAATGACAGCGATCCCTCCCCGAGTCCATAAACTAACTGTCACAAGGAAAGATGAGCCTATTTAACCTCAGGAAAACATTGAAATATTTTAATTGTCTTGTCTCCAAAGCAGACGGTTGTTATCAGAGTGGAGGCGGGGGAGGCAGAACGCAATGAAATATTAAATGCAGGCAAGACGCGGGCATGAGAGTGATTCTGTCATTTAGTCCACGTGCTTTTTTCAGATCCTTCCTCGTTTTGCTGCAAAGTGTGGTATAAAAATGATGTCAGAAGAAAGGATTTGCTGGGCTACTTAAGAGCCCACATACAGCATTTACAAGGTGTGTTGTTGACAGTTAAAAATGACATATCTATTATTCACGGGGCTCCCCCTTGACATTGAAGAGGTTGCTTGAACTCGGCAGCTGTAAATGAGCAAGGTGGAAAGTAGTGGAATTCTCGCTGTAACGTTGTCTCAGCCATGTCTGGGACTATTTCAGGAGCCCAATAATGCGGTTTCCTTATGAGGGACAGCCAGCTCAGGGACATCTGAGTCTGATATAAGCACCACTCAATGAAGTTTCCTCTTACCTCCAACTGTTTATCTCAGTTTCTTTGCTATAGTTGTCCCTGTTTGGTCTGCCTTCTGGCTGCAGGGTTGCTGGACTCAAGTCCCAGCTATGGCCACTGCTCATCTCAAAGCGTGAGTCTAGCAGCTCAGGGCCCATCCGTTAGAGAACTGGACACTGCGGATGCTGACCCCACCCCAGCTTCCCAAGGGTCTACGGAAATGACTGTCCCATAGTCTGGGGGTCAGTGGGGGTTGTCAGTCAGGAGTTGCTGGCCGAGAGAACAGTGGATTTTTGAATGTTTCCTTTTGCTTCCCCCAAAGCCAAGTAAGGGAATACCTTTAGGTACATCACTCTTGAAGACGGAGATGCTTTAAAGAGGTGGACATAGGCGTGTCATACCCATTGGGTGGTGGCTGAGTTGGGAACATTTAGGCCATCTTGGTGGTGTCATTTTACTGGAGTGGGGCATTGTGAGGGCATTCCTGGGAGACAGTAGAGTGTGTCTGCTGGAATATAGGGGTGCGCTTGGACAGAGGAGTAGAGGCCGATGCTTCTCCTCTGGAGATTTCTGAGGTCAGGATGTGCCTGAGAAAAGAGCTGAGGAAACCACCCATCCCAGGCCCCTGTAGACCTTGTGGAGCACAGAAGGGGACCTCACTGGTTCCTTGGCCCTGGAAGGAAGAGCATGGAGTCAGAGGAGAAGCAGACTTCATCATGCTCTCCCTCTGGGATGGGATGAGGGGAGGCCTGGATCATTAGTTTGGCTCCACAGAAGCAGAACCTTCCTATGTATTGTAGGGGCCATGACAATGGATGGGTCTAGATGAAGTTTTCCACTGCCCCACAAAACTGTGGTTCCCCTGTGCAGAGGCTGCCACATTGGCAAAGGCAGTTGGCAGCTCACAAATCCTCAGATGGTGTCAGAGTGACTGTGTTGCTTCCCTGCCATCAGACAAGTGGCCATTCTCTTCCTAGTCCTCAGTTCTGGGAGGAGATACCCTGAAGGAGTTTCCCTCCCTACAAAGTGGTAGGAAGGGAGGCGTGAAAATAAAATCAGCTCCCTTCCACGTTCCCTGAGCTCCAAGCCCAGCTGGTGACGAGGAAGGAGAGGGCTTTCAAAGTGGGTATGAGTTTGGAGTTTCAAGGTGGGCTGGACTTTTAATTACCTTTCATAGCTGAAAATGACCATGATGTTTTGGAATCTACCCAAAATTTTACCAAGAGAATAGAGTTAGGAAATCAACAGACTACAGCCCAAGGCAGTGACTGGAGGAAAAATGTCTAACGTTTCTGATTTATGTCTCTCGGAGTTGTACCACTCTGAGCTCAAAACACCGGTTTCTTAGTCTTTCAGGTATTTAACATCCTCAGTTTTGGCCATCTAACAGCAGTCCATGGCTTTCATGATTTGCGGTAATTTTCAGTTTTGCTCAAGGATGGTTTTGAGGCCTTTGCTCGCCCCTGAGACCAGAGTCCACTCACCAGCCTGCCTCATCAGCCCTGCTTGGTTGGGCTCTGCTGGTTTTCACGTTTGCTCTTTGCTGCGCTGTTTACTTGTAAAGACTGACAATGAAAAGAAAACTGAGTGCTCATTCAGATGACAGCAGGGAATTGAAACTGGAAACGTCTAAGAAAGCGGGGATTCAGAACCAGAAAGCAGAAATTTGGGAGAACATGGAGAGAGGGATGTCTGTGTTGATGGTAGCTTAAATCTATGCTGTGGACATGATCTCTGGAAGCTGGAGGCTGAGATGAAGGTGTGTGTTTAACAGTTAGTGCCTCTTCTTCTCAAGAACGAGTGGACCTTCCATGAACTAGACTCAGCTTTCAGTGCTTCAGGAATCCAAAAGATTGTGGCATTGGCTTTACCCCAGGATATGGACTCAAAACCGAAGGAAGGAAACATTTGGGCTTTGGAAGTTCACGGGAACAATAGGAGCTGCCTCCCAAGGGAGTGGACATCCTGTCATGTGAATCTTGAAGTTGCAGTGGTTTTAGAGCTGTAGGACATCTGTTATGATCTGCATCTCCTTATCCAGCGTTCCTGATGCTACACCTGTGTGGTAGGTCCCAGATGCTGCCAATAGCACTGAGATGTAAGGGTAAGCCCTTTAAGGGGGTTAACTATAAAGTCAATGCTTAATTGACCAGAAGAGAAATCGGTAAAGTCACTGTTGCCCTAATCACAACGTGAATAACAGCTAAAATTATTGAGTGCTTGCTACGTAGCTAGGTACCAGGCACTTTGCTAAGGCATCCAGCCACCCACCTGTCCATCCGTCCACCCATGCACCCATCCCTGCATCTCTCCATCATCTGTCACCTGCTCCTCATCTTTCTAAATCCCCTGTGAGGTTGGTATTACTATGTCAGTTTTATAGGCAGGGAGTGGTTCCCAAGTCCACGGGTTTGATTTGTAACCTGACTGAGAACCTTCAATGTCCAAAAATAAAATGAGTTTCTTGTCAGCTCTGAGAGTTTGGAAGAGGAGGGACACAGAAGCCACACCTCAGAGGGCAGGGGCTGCCCCACCCAGGCACATTCAGAATGAGGAGAAGGACTCTTGCCTAAGAATCCTCAAGCTTTGTGATATCCTGGTCGTGCTAGTCCTTTTGTTGGGGAGCTGTCTACTTCAGGAACTCCTTTTTGGTATTGCTTCAGTGGGCATCAACTTGAGACTGTAAATCCGTCTTATTTGTATCTTAACTAAAATTACATGAAGAAAATATAGTCTATTATGTGTGCAAAAGTGAGACCATGAATGCATGTGTGCATATGTTTATATAAAATATATATCTGATTATATATGACATATATTTAGTAATGTATACTTTGTGTATGTTATTTTTATACCTATGTATTTTTACATTTTGCATATACACACAAACACACACAATTTTAGATCAGTTGAGGCCCTGCAGAGGACAGGAGGGGAAGCTTTTTCTCTGTGCTGGAAGCTAGCATTTGTCGAGTCCCTGCTTTGTGTCAGTTTCTTCCAGTATGTGGTAGCGCTGACATTTGCTCTCGAGTCTGGCCACTTTCAAAGTTGGGGCTCCTCCAGGTGAAAGTTGCTCTGTTTGCTTTCCTGACCTTAAAATGCCCGGCAGTTGAGACATCTGATCTCTAACTTAGCCTTGCATAGACGGATGCTCTCTTTGATTTAGCCACAACCAAGAAAAGCAGCTGGGACTAGAAGCGTTGGGGGCGGGAGCCCCTGCCTGAGTCTGGGGCCTTTCTCATGGTCCAGCCGGCCCGGTCCCCCTCCTGTGGCTCCGAGCTGGATATGGAGTGATGTGAGCCGAGGTGTCTGCAGTCCTGAGGTATAAATGCATCCTTGGAGATAAATCTCAGTGGCGGAGGTGCGATTCCTCTTCGCTCAGTGCTTCTCAGAGGGTTTGAACAGCAGCAGGCGGAGCATTTGCCTGGGAGGGCAGTTTGAGTCCACCTCACTGAGCTGGGCTTCTGGATCGGAGATGCAGCTGAGCCAGGGTGGATCTCAGGCTGGGAGCTTTGGGTTCATGTCTTGACTTTGAGCAAGAGCAGAATCCCATAGGTAAGAAGAGATTCCTTTAGGAAATGCTGTGAAGTGTATCTTCCTGTTTTAGTTTTTGTTATTTTGAAGGGTAACTTCTTTTTCAGAACCTAGAACCACACCTTCAAAGTAGGTGGTTGGGACATTTACAGTAATTAATTTTGTTTCTCCAGCAGCAGATTCATGTGCCTGGGGAGTTTTTTGTTTACTTGCAGACCCCTCCTACCTTAGAGTGCACCATACTGTGGCAAGCAGTGGCTCCCAAGAGGAAGGGAAGCCACAGTTGAGCCCACCCCAAGGGTATGAAGTGGTGTTGCTGTCGCCTGAGTTCGTCCTGCATACATTTAAAGCTGAACTCTGAGAAAAGTGGAACATGTGTTTTTTTTCCAGCCCAAGATGCTTCTTGCTTTGGGTGGGATTCCCTTTTGCTTCGTGCACAGGGGCTTCATCCATCACTGCCCTTCCTTGTCCAGTTTCATTAACCTGAGCTTGTGTTCATCTTGTGGCAGCTTAATAACCTTTATTTGTGGAATCCCTCAAAGAAAGCCTTGGTTATAAATCCTGTGTCACAGAAATGAAGGCATAAATGCCAATCTGTGTCACTGCGTAATATTTATTATTTTAATTAAAGAAAATGGATAGTGACATTTATTAGGTCACAAGTTACTTGTTAATGGCAACGAATGACAAAAAAAATTACTGATTTTATGAGCAAATCTTGGAACGTTCCTCAGTGATTATTCTGTTGTGCTCTCCACGCAAGTGGCCCTAACAATGCATTGGGCGCCTTTTGGGAAGCTAATGCTTGTTTTTGGTGAGACACACTTCCTGTAGGGCAAAGTGTCAGCTTAACTGAGAGGGGAAGTCAGAACTGACTGGTGAATTCAGACTTGCTTTCTCCGCCCCAGTTCTTTTTAGTATATGACTGGGCTTTCTGAGATTGTGTGTGTGTGACTTTCAAAGCAGAATGAACATGATTTCTGGAAACAGGGATGCATATTACAATTTTGGTCCATACATGAGGCATCCCAACTGAAGCATCCATTCAAACGGGGAAATAAGTTAAAAAACAATGATGTGTAATAAAATAGTCCAAAGGCTGGGACTTACAGAGTGTTTTAAACATAACGTTATTTCATTTAATGCTCCTACTTCTGTCACGAGGAACATACTTCAGTATCTCCATCTGTTCATTTATTCACAGTCAACATACATTATTGGGATTAGTTATTTTAGGGAAGAGTTTATGGATGAGAAAGGAAACACAGTTGTTTTGTAACTTGCACACGATGCCACCGCCTGTGAATGACAGCGCTGGCATGTGAACCCTTCAAAACCTGTGATCTTATCAACATCCTGCTCCATCTCTGAGACAGTGTCTTCTAATCACGGGGATTTTGACCACCGCAGAGCGGGAAGTTAAGGAGGTCTGTGGCTCTGTCTGCAGAGCTCACTACTGCTAAAGCTAATTTTAGTTTGTCAGGATCTCTGTAAAGTTATGCTTCTCAAGGGCTTTACTCCTTTTATTTTTTGTGTGGCTTGTTTCCTGAGTGAACATGCTAAAGCACAGTGCTGAAAATTTAAGGCCGACTGATTCCTTTAACAAAAAAATGTTAGCTTGTTTATGATCATATCTGGTGGTGGTCTTTATTTTGATACATATTTTATTTTCATCCTATTGATGGGTAAATATTAAACTGGAGGACTGGATTTGTCTTCACTGCAGCTGTGCTGGTAAATTTTTATCCCTTTAGTCTGAAGACATCAAGAATAATTTTGTTCTGAGGACAGATACACTCCACATTTACAGAGTGGGCTTAAAGAGAAAGCCACACAAGAAAGAGAGAGAAATGAGTATTTTTTGAATACACACAGTGTGTGCGTCATTATCCTAGGCACTTTGCACATTATAGCATTTAATCTCTTAAAATGCTCTGTTATTGTCTTACGATATAAGTGAGGGAACTGAGGTTTAGACTCTTTCCGCTAGACAACCCAGAGCTGTTAGATCAAGTGCAACAGTTGGTGTGTATTCTCGTGAAGCCTCTGATCTTGGGGCTCTCCCTGCCTGAACTTTGTAAAATAATTTGAAGGATAACTTACATACATCAACATGTGTCTTAAGTGTGTGGTTCAACAAGTTGTGACAAATGCACACACCCGTGGAACTGATACCCCAGTGAAGATGTAAAACAATAACCTCACTGCAGAAAGTTCAATCTTTTCAATTTGGGGAGATTGTGAATAAAGTTGCTATGAACATACTTTTACAGTTCTTTGTGCAGATGTGTGTTTTCATTTCTCTTGGGTAAATAACTAGGGTTGGGATCACTTGATCGTAGAGCAAGGGTATGTTTAATGTTATAAGAAACTGCCGTCTGTTTACCACATGGCTGTTCGGTTTTGTGCTTTCACAGTATTGAGAGTTCTCCTCTCTCTATATTTGCCAAAATTTGCAGTGTCAAGTTTTAAAATTTGAGTTATTCTAGTGGATATGTTTGGTACCTCGTTTTTGTTTCAATTTATACTAATGCTTAATGATGTTGAGCACTTTTTCTATGTGCGTATTGGGCATTTGAATATCTTCCTTTAAGAAATGTCTACTCGAGTCTTTTGCCAGTTTTTGATTTTTAAAAAATTGAATTGATCATATAAATATTATTGATTTGTAAGAGTTCTTTATATATTCTGGATAGAAGTCTGTTGTCAGATATATATTTTGTAAATGTTTTCTTCCTGTCTGTGCTTTGCCTGTACATTTTATTTTTTTAAATCGCTTTATGGAGATATGATTCGTATATGAAAAGCTGTAGATATTTTTAAATGACTTTTCATTTTGCCTAAGTCTAACTTACCCTTCTTTATTTTATAATTATTATTTTCATTGTCTGATCTGCCCCAAGGTTGCAAAGATATTCTCCTATGTCTTCTTCTAGTAGTTTTGTAGTTTGGTTTTTACATTAACCCTGCGATTCATCTTGAATTGATTTTCACATGTGGATTGCAGTAGAGGTTGGGGTTTGTTTTTTGCCATGTGGACATCAAGTTGTTCTGGCACTATTTGTTGAAAAGGTTCTTTTTTCCCCATTGAATTGCTTTGGTAACTATGTAAAAAATCAAATTACCATATACGTATAAGCCTATCCCTGGACTTTATTCTGTCCCATTGATCTATATGTCCATCCCATGCTGACACTGTACAGATCTATGTCCTTTGCATTTCCATATATATTTCAGAATTAGATTGTCACTTTCTAAATATAATATCTGCTGGGATTTTGACTGGTACTGTGTTAGATTTACAGGTCAATTTGAAGGGGAATTGATATCTTAATAGTAATAATGAGTTTTCAAATCTGTGAATGTATCTCCCCACTTATTAGGAACTTCCTTAGGTTCTCTCGACTATGTTTTGTGGTTTTTCATTATCTTAATCTTGAATATATGTTAAATGTACCCTTAACAATTTTTGGTGCTATCATAAATGGTATAATTTTTAACTTTTATTTTCTAATTGCTCATTTCTGGTACACTGAAATGGATTTTTATATATTTCCTTTGTGTCATGTGCTCTTGCTAAGTCACTCATTCTAGAACTTGTTTTACAGATTTCTTAAGATTTTCTCTTATATACGATTATGTCATATGAAAATGAAGACACTCTTATTTCTTTCTTTTCTATCTGTATGCCTTTGATTTCTTATTTCTGCCTTACTGCTCTAGCTAGGACTTTCTGTTAAACATTAAATGAAAGGAATGAGAGCAGAAATCGTTGCTTTATTACTCATCTCAGGGGAAAATACCATTTTCCATTAAGTATGACATTAATTGTCATTTAAAAAACTAATGCTTTTTATCAGATGAACAGATTTCTCTTTATTCCTAGCTTACTGAAAGTTTTTAAAAAATTAAGGATGGGAGTGGAATTTTGAACTTTGTCACATGCTCTTTTAAATCCATTGAGATGACTCACTGTGGTATATTTTCCTATTTACTATTGATGTGGTCAATTACATTGATTGATTTTCTAATATTGAACCAATCTTGCATGTTAGTGATAAAGACTATTTGGCCATGATGCATTATCTTCTAATAAATTGCTGAATTTGATTGTAATATTTTGTTTAGAATTTTTATATCTACTTCAATGAGCTACATTGGTCTGAAATGTTCTTCCTTCCTTTTTAAAATTTTTCTTTCTTTCTTTTCTCTCTTTCTTGTATCAGGGTTATATTGGCTACATAAAATGAGTTGGTGATCCACTGGCAGATTATTGAGTTAGGGAGAGGGACATCCAGTGTAGGGGTTGGGTGACTCAGATGCTACCTGGTTGAGAAAGCCGTCTACTGCCCCAGCCCTGATCAACAGCGTAACTTAATTCCAAGCCCCATTGGAAGGCAGAGCTAAAGTAGCAGATACACTTTCTATCTCCTCTTCTTTAAAGATGACCCAAAAGGCTGGGAGTTTGCCTTGCACAGCAGAAGCCAAATAACTCTGATGCCTAAGCAGCCTGGAGCTGCCTATCTTGTGAGGAATACCTGCCAGGGAAACTTTTTCCTCTCCCGGGCTTATCACCAGAGAGCTAGCCTAACCTAGCTTGTCTCACCATTGCTTTGATCAAAACCTTTCATTGTTCATTGATTTAGCATTTCGAGTCTTACCTTGGACAGTCAAATTCTCTTTTACTTAATTGCACCTATCTAAACAAGTAATGCCAGGGTTTCCTTCTTGTGTTTTTCAGCAGATAAGGAACCCTGGGAATCATCAACATGATCTTAACAGCCATTATCATGATCATGATGGCTAATACCTATTGAGAATTTATGCCCAAGGACCTTCTCAGTGCTTAATATATATTACCTAATTTAATTCTCAAAAGATTCCTGAGGGTTTGCAGCTATCATTTTGGGTTAACTCACTTGCTCAGGGTCACCCTTTAGATGCAAATCTTTGGCTGGAATTTGGAGCTGAAGACTGCTTCTGCTTAGCTCTTGTTTTCTACCTGAGAAGTTGCTAAACTTAGAAACTAAATGATTTCAGTGACCATGAGAAAGAGAAAAGTTAACAATTTCTTTATTTTTCTGTTGCTTTTTTGAATCTACAGGCACTAGCCTTGTTCTTTTGGCTTATATTTCATTTTTAATTCTTAAAAGAAAAATATCTCAAATTTTTCTTTATTCTTAAACTTTTTCAATATTTCTTTGATTTTACTCTTTCTTTTTAACAATATGGATGCTTCTATGCATGACTCTGTGTCTGTATGCTTCTAGGAGTGATACTGTAAATTATCCTTATTAAATTCTGGTTCATCTTCACACCTGGCTTGAGGATCCTCAGCAGGAATTTGGTTTTCTGGGGCTTTCAGAATAGCCTAGACTAGGTTAGAGACATGTTTCACAGATCTGTAACTCTCTTACATGATGAGGCTTTAGACCAAAAAGGGCAGGTCAGGAATGAAGAGAGAAAAGAGAATTAGGGCGGACAGCAGAGCTGCAGAAGAAAGCTTTGTGAAACAGCTTTAGGGACAGAGAGAAGTAGAGGTCAAAGATAAGTATTCTTTGGGTTTTCAATGGCTCTTCCACATCTGAAAATGGGGAGAGGTTCAGACTTGAGTTGACGGGAGTGATGGAGCCTGGAATATTAGAAAGAGAGGAGGCTAAGTTTGTATGGTTAATTTAGGTCTTGAGTAATATGTTCTGGGGAATATGAGGAGAGGCCAGGTAGGTTAATAATTTTCCCATTTACAGCATCCATAGTATCGCAATGGGACAGACTGAAACTGAAGATAAAATATTCCTTTGTCTTTCCCTCAGCTCAGGTCTCTTCTTCATACGAGAAAACCGGTTTCCAGTCCTTGGACACATCCTGCTTTGTGTTTTGGTTCCCACTGTTTACCATTCAAGCTCTTTGTAATTAAAGAAGCAGAAAGTGCGGGGCAAGCTAGTCTAGCAGGTTCAGGGAAAGGCTGTCTCAATGAGACACAGCGTTAAAGATTCCAAGTATTAACGTTTTCTCATTTTCATGCCTTTTTCTGGTAACTTTCTCCTTTTTAACGGCTTAGTTTTCAAGTTGCCTTCTTATAAGGAATAGTTTGCGACTGAATGTCTGTGTTTTCTCAAAATTCACATGTTGGATCCTTAACCCCCAATGTGATATTTGGAGGTGGGGCCTTTGGAGGTAATGAGTTCACGAGGGTGCTGCTCTCATGACGGGATCAGTGCCCTCATAAGGAGAGACAAGAGAGAGCTTGCTTCCATGTGCTTGCTCTCTCTCTGCCATGTGAGAACAGGACAAGAAGACAACCATCTGCGAACCAGAAGGAGGACTCTCACCAGGAAACAACAGGCTGGCACCTTGACCTTAGACTTCTGAGCTTCAGAACTGTGAGAAATAGCTATCTGTTATCAGAGCATCCAGTCGATGGTGGTTTGTTACAGCTGCCCAAACAGACTGATACACATGATTATAACTGAAAGTTCTGAAATCCTTGTGGGAGCAAAAAAAGCCTTTCAAATCAATTGAGAATAACATAACATCATGGAAATAGTACAAGCTTTGAAGTCATAAAGATTTGGGATTGTATCCCAGTTCTCATACAGTATTTAGGTGACTTTGGACAAATGGCTTAATTCCCTTGAATATCAGCTTCCTAGTCAGAAAGATGGAGATAGTGTTTCTGAAATATTTGGACATATAAAATATGTAAAGTGCTTAACATGAGGTTTGGTTTATGATAAAACCTCAGTAAGACATAGCTATTATTCATACCTACAATAAAGATCAACGTTGTAGCTGACAACACCAACTGTTGGGGAGGAACTGGAATGCTCATACATGGCTGGTGAGAGTGCAAATCAGCGCAACCAGTTTGGAAAACTTTTTGGCAGCATCTGCTAAAGCTGCACAAAGCAGGACTTATAACCAGTAATTCTGTGCCAGGTATACACCCAACAGAAGTGCATATATGTATGACCCAAAAACCATGTACAAGGAGTGATTATAGAAGCACAATTCACATTAGTCAAAACTGTAAAATAACTCAAAGGACTATTGATAGTAGATCTGGCAATGAGAAAAATGAACTATTGCTGCAAACAACAATTTGGATGAATAAGTGAAAGAAGCCAGAGGTAAAGGAATACATATGGTATAATTCCATTTATGTGAAATTAAAGCAAACAAACCTGAAGTCAGGAGAGTGATTCCTCTTGAGGAGAAAACGGCTGGTGACTAGGGGTAACAAGAGGGTCTGGGGGCTGGTCACGGACTGCATATTCTTAATCATTTCTTGATCTGGTTACTAAAGTCTGGGCACTTTGTAAAAATTCCTTGAGAGACACTTATGATTTGTGCACTTTTCTGTGTATTTTTTATAGTTAATAAAAAATGTTTAAAAGTGAAGCTGTCATTTCTCTGGATTATTGTTAGCTGTCTCTAGAGGGGTTTGCTTCGACTCTTCTGCCTTTACCACCCCTGCTCCATCCAGCCAGAGCCTCTTGCTGTGAAGGCAAGTCCCAGCGCTCCAGACTCCTCCATTGTCAGCTTTCTGCCACCCTCCTGGGTAATCTCAGAGACAGCACTGTAAAATCAGACTTGACTCTCATGTACAACAAACTCTGCCCTGAGCAGGGAAGAGATGGCAGCCCTACCCCTCAGGCATGATGCCCTGCCAGCCCCTCAGAGCTCTTGGTTGATTGAACTCTACATCTTGCCGAGCTTGCAAAGTCCAGGCTACTGTTTAGATCTAAGCCCCTGGAGGGAGGGAGGCCCTGGTGGAAATGCTCACATTCTGAACCAGAGAATTAAAGGAGTTTTAACTGTGTACTTGGGCTCAAGTTTATTCACGGATCTTGGTGTAAACTACACTGGTGGCTAAGAGAGAGATCTTGTCTTAAAAAGGAGATTGGTTAGCTTGAAAGGAAAGAAAGTCATTTGAAGCATTTAGCAAAGTTGGTGGAAACTTCTATCACCTCGATCTCCTCCACTCCCTTCCCATTGCAAGACCCACGTCTTCCAAACGAAAACATTTGGGTACCTGGTATGTACCAGACTTGGCATGATGCTTACTTAAATATTATCTCAAATTTGGTCTTCCAGACAGCTCAACGATGCAGATAACAGTTTATCTTCCATATGAGGAAACTGAATCTCAGAGAGCTTAAAAGAAAGTCTCCCATGGACATAGGTCTGTTAAGTCAGTAAGGAACAGCTGATTTTCAGGTGTACCTATTTGATAGCCACAGCTGACAGTCACCAAGCTAAGTGCAAAGAATTTCATACCCAAAGATCTGATGAGACTGATTGTCTCAGTAGAAGGTCAGGGACAAATCTGTAGGTGAGGAGAACTCAGCAATCAGATGTTGAACAAGCCAAGAGAAGGCTGCCTCGACATCTACACCATCACACCTCTTCATTTTTACAAGTTTCTTTATTCTGTCGTGTTGTGATTTCATGGTTCAGGTGGTGGCCTTGGGTTCCCAGCCAGGTTGCAAGCTTCCAGGGTGAGCACACAGTCTCGCATGTCTCCCATTCTTACAGGGTGCCTAGGCTCGGGCTGTGCACATAGTGACCCCAGTGTGCACCTGACAGTCAGATTTGGTCATTACCATATCTCAATGGCCTTGGGAAAATGCCAAGCACTTCGCTTTTGGTCCTTCTCTGGAGCTTCTGATATGTCCAGTAAATGGAACCCTTCAGGACATGGTGGGCTGTCTTTTGTCAAACTGGGGAGCAGCTGTCCATTCGTAGCCTCAGTCCCTGCTCATCAGTTAACTCATTCCTTGAAAATCCGTTGATTAAAGATCAATTGCAGTAGTGGCCCAAGTGACCCGAGTTGCAGTGCCACATCTCAGGGCTCTCTGCCAACTCCCTGGGCGGTTTCACCTGCCCAATTAAACACCTTGCTTCACCCTGACTGCGTCTGCAAATACTCCTCTCCCACTTCACCTGTTACTGAGCATTAAAGGCAAACTCAATTCTATGCAGATAAATAGAGTTTAGTGGTAATGTGCCGTATGACCTTTGAAGTGACAAGATGACATTAATTTTTAGGGATTCTCCCTTCTCAGGCTGTCACTGTTGAGCATGTAACTTGATGAGAAGTGGAGGTCTCTGCATTTTGAGGACGTACTTACAGTTTAACATGCTGTTTCAAATGTAAGGAGGCTCTCTCTTTAATTTTTTTTTCACCAGCTTGACAGTTTTTCAAACATATTCACTGTCAGCCCTAACAACCTGTCAACAAATGCCATTATGTGAAAATTGCCGAGACTCGCTTGAGGACTGTGAAAAGTGACAGACATGCCACACGGATAAGTTTCTCACAAACCCAGGGCTGAAACTTTTGAAAGACACTCTGGCCCTTCCAAGGAAAAAATGAACAGTCAGATCTCCAGGAAAAAAAAATACACTTGTCATATCAGATATCTGTTTCTTTCCCAGGCAAATTAAGGTGTATGTGAAAGAATAAAACATTCAGAGGACAATAGCTGCCGAGATCCCAGGCTGTGCGCATCTCCAGTGTTACCAGTGAATCCGACAAAGGAACAGAAAACTGTTTATTTTTTTTTTCCCTCCCCTTCCTCTAGAGAATTTAAGGGCAGGTCTCCTTCATTTTTAGGTTGAATGTTCCTGGGGGTAGACTCAGGGAAAAAAGAGTAACTGAGATAAAGTGATGTGGAGCCAATCATGAGCCTCAGACATAAGATGATGAGAACTTGTTCTACTATTGGGACAGGACAGAGCTGGGCAGTAAAATGTGGGGGAAATGTGGTGGGGGATGTAGTCCAAGGAGCCTTGGGTTTGAAATTAGGAGACCTGGGTTTGAATCCCAGTTCTGCTATTTAAACGATGTCTGAGCTTGAGCTCTTAAATTGAATATTGAACCCCCACTATGCCTCTAAGGTTCCTAATCTGTGCCCTGGAAATGATCGTGCCCTCCCCAAAAGTGCTGTAGCGAGGATTAAATGAGTGAATTAAATGAGTGAATGGGACTCTGCTCAAAACATGGAGTTGAAGTCTAAGACTCAAATTGACGTGGTAAGAATGTCTCTGACCCCAGAGTGTCACATATCTCATTCTAGATGTGATTTGGCTCTTCATTTGTAACTGAAGTTTCTATTTATTCAAATTCAACTCCAGCAAAATGTTGTGTACGTATCTTGGGTGACATTTCAAACCAGAGGCAACCCCTCCGTGAACAGTGGTGGTAGAAGAGGGAGGCCAGCAACAGAGGAGAGAAGGAAGCTGTCCCGGACTGCGGGTGTCCAGCCCCTTCTGCCCAAATGGCCTCTGTCCTTATGTGGCTTATCCATGGGCCCTGGGGCTGCTAGGTTTTGTTCATATTGTTGTTTGGCCATTTTTCTTCCTTTTTATTTTATACTCCAAGGCTTACTAGCTGCTTCTCTCTTACATCTAATGCCCCAGAGATAAGGCATTCTCTCCTAAAGGGGAATCCAATCTACGCACAAAGGGAACAGCATTCCACAGCACTCTACGGGGCAGGGAGTGCTTGCCCTCAAGTCTTGGGTGTTTTGTTCCAAGGAAGCATAGGAAGGGGACATTTTAACAGAATTAGAGTGAGGCTTCCCAGGGACCCTGTCTAACAAGCAGTCTGAGGTCAGGGGGCATTTCAATGCTGCATGTACCTGTGTCTTTCCCTAGGTTTCCCCGTACCTCATTTTCACAGCCACCTTCCCACTTCCGTGTATATCTGGGTGCCCTTGGTCATCTTAGAATATCTTATATTTTCCCAGTGTGATTGGGGTATCTTTTGAAAGAGACGGAACTTTTTTCCTACCCCATGATTTTTCTTTGGACCATTTAATGTTGATGCTGAATTTGTGGTTCACAGGACCGTCTCTGGGGCTTCTCAGGAGATGCTGATCCAGCCGGGGGTCTCGAATGCTGATTGGCTGGTAATATCAAGGGCCTTCAGAATCCCATATGAAAGCCCAAAGGACAAATGCCTTCTGAACTGACTGGGTGTAAAATCCACATTTGTAGGGTCGTGACCCGGGGCTTATGGTCTACACTATGATTGAATGTGTGGATTGTGGTGATGGGGCAGGGACAAATGGAAAAGTGCTGGGAAGACACGGTTATGTGGTCATGGGTTTAGTCTGGGTAAAAGTTTGTAAAAATCCTGACGTTGACCCTTGTTTATCAGGTAAGACAAATGATGTCGTATTTAACACAGCTCAGCTTCTTTGAGCCTCTGTTTCTGCCAGCTGTGAAATGGGAATAATGTCTGTGTTTCAGAGCCCCTGGGAGGATGAACTGAGACTGTGTGTAAGAGGATAAAGCACTCCCTCTGTGACTGCTTCTGGGGTCTGATGTAGGTTGTAGCCATTGGAAACCCAGCGATTTGCTCCTGAAAACCATTTGCCTTGAGAAAAAAGTAACTGAGACAATCTCTGTTCTGTAAAAGTGATGAAGTTGCTGTTAATTGTAATGATGATGATGATGATGATGATGATGATGATGAAAATAATAATAATGATTGCCCTAGGTCATGTATAGCATATTTACTTTGTACAATGCGTTCTCTATGCATAATATCACTTAGCCTCCCACATAATCCATCATAAACGGATTAGTTACAAACCTCTGTTATGCTTTTTCTAAAGATGAATAAACAGGTCCAACTGAGGTTAATAACTTTCTCAAGGTTACACAGCTAGCAAAAGCAAGAACTAGCTCCACTTTTGTCTGAGCCCAGGACTAGGACCAGTTCTCAAAAATACGTGATTTTCACAAACACTAGCACTCGATTCCAAGAGTTCTTTATGCAGCTGTGGGATTTTTCCAATTTAAACTTCCCCTGCTCTTCTCTTTGCCATCATGCCCTTGGGAGCAGAGCCTTCACCTTGATTCTGGCTGTAACTCCCATTAACTCTAATGGGTGTCTAGCACATCTCCCCCAGCATGTTGAGATGAGATTGTTTCCCATCCAATTGTTTTAACGTCGTGGGTGTTGCGTGAGTCTACAAACATTTAACCTTTGGTTTCATTATAAGGCTCAGAGCAGACAGGGTGTGGGGAGAAGATAAACTGGGACACAGACGTATTGAAGCTGGGTTTATGAGAGCACAGCATATGGAATAATAGAAAAATAATTACTAGTGTATTTGGGAAGTGAATGGGTCTTTCTGTCTCAACTTTGAACATTGGATAAATATTGCCTGAATGCAGAATGGACGATGATTAGAGAAGGAGGAAAGACAGCCCAGGTTGTATAAAACTGTGATAGAACAGCTCTGCTTGTATTTCCTTTAATTAAAAAATGTAATGATATTCCTGAATTTGTTGAGTGCATCAGGGTTTTGTACACATAATTTTAAAAGTTTATGTATTTTCTGGTCCTCATGGTCACCTTGTGTGGTTTGGAGGCTTGGATGCCCTTATGTTGAGTCTTTGCTTACCGATGTGCAGCCCCGTGTGACCTCCCTCTCTCCCAGCCCGCGGTGGCAGCTGCTTTTCCCACCACTGTGTTTTGGTAGCTTCGTGCCTGTTTTCGCTCCCACAGGGAATTGGGCTCCTGAGGTGCCCTCAGTCACTAAGTCCCCAAGCAGGGCTGCTTGGCTTTCTGGGTTTTTACAGCAACCCTGGCTCCTTTGTTTAGCCAGATCCCTTCTTGCAAGCCTCATTGCTCTCCCAGCACCTCAGAATGGGACCCCAAGTCACTGCAAATTGCCGTAAGCAGCAGCTCTCTAGACTTCCTTTCCTCAAGTTTTTTCTCAGACTACATTTACCACTTCAGGGTGAATTCCACCCCATGTTTTCTAGGTGTTGCACAAGCTCTTGGACCTACGACCTCATAGGACTCATCAGTTTCGCTCCAAAGAGGCCCTCTAGGTTTTCAAAGAAATGGGCCCCTTTCCCAATGCCCTGATCATGTGCCCTTGCCAGATATATCTGATTTTCCGTGGAGCGGTTTATTCCTTGTTCCAAGAATCTTCCTCTAGTTGTGTTCATCAGACTGGCTTCTACATTAGAATGTGTGCTTTGAGAGCAGAAACCATTGTGTCTGTATGCTGTATATAACATAACACTTATTATATGGATATATACATATACTTCTAAAACACTTTCAGTGTTTCACTGCCACCATGAAGCTCTACTGAGCTTTTTGACATCTACACAGTGCTTAGTAAATGTCACTTCTCTTGAGTTTAAAAATTTCAAAACTAGGGGTAAAGTAGGAAGAATCTGGGGAAGCTATTAGGACAGTGAAGGGTCATGAGTTCAACTTTCCTTACATTTGGAGTCGAATATAGAAATTAGAACATAGCCACTCTCCCTCATTCACTATGACTTTGTCTGCTTTCAGAGGACATTTGGTTTCTC
Source organism: Camelus ferus (assembly GCF_009834535.1). Taxonomy (NCBI): domain Eukaryota; kingdom Metazoa; phylum Chordata; class Mammalia; order Artiodactyla; family Camelidae; genus Camelus; species Camelus ferus. Next base: position 53,709,726 of record NC_045704.1, on the reverse strand, counting down.
TTTCCAGTTTTGGGTAAGTGTAATGGGGTCAACCTAATTATGGGTTTGGGCTGGGTATTAAATGCTGTCTGGTGGCTGTTAATCAGGCTTAATTTGGAAACTGGAAGCCTATGGAAGGATCATGGTAATGCTTGTAAGACCTTTAGACCTGGTGTCTGAGCCCGTTATGAAAAGGTTTATCCATCATGTGTTCAGATGGACACATGAGTGTTCTTATTAACGATTTTGTTGAGGGAGGGCACGTATCGGAGTAGCAGTTTAACTTCATCAGACCGAGATTAAACCCTGCCCCATGTGCTTCTCATTGTCCCTCTTTTCTCAACATAGGAAAGTCCATGGTAGAAACCGTTATGACCCCTGGTATTTGGAGCTTCTGTTCCTGAGACAGAAAACTGCGATGGATGTTTCCTGGTTCTCATGAGCTCAGAAAACACTTCGCTAGAATGTCAGTTTGATCATGCTGCTTACTGCTTTAAAAGCTTTCAGTGCTGTCGCCTTGCCCTTGAGATAAAGATGCTCCTCATTAACAAGGACAGCCAACCTGGGTCAGACACCCACTGTCCCCAGAATCATCTTTGTGTTTTCCCTCTAGGTCTGCTCCACAGGTTTAGGTGTCTGTTTTAAGGGGATCTGGGGTTTGTTTTAATCAGCTATGCTGAGACATACAGATGTGGAAATGACTGTCGTGAGGGGAGAAGTTTAGCAATGCTGGAATGAGTGAAAAGAGATAGGAAGGTAAATTTGAAGGCAGTCTAGTCTTTCTCTTTTCTTTTCTGAGTAGATATCCAAGAACCAGGAACGTTCTTTATGCAACGTCCCCTGAAGCTACAGTGAGGTAACATCAGCAGTGTTGGGATTGGTCCGTGGACTCTCCAAATTTCATATAGTCACGTGGGCCTCATCACAAATTTAGTAATTCAGTCGGGTGTTTACTTACTGTTAAATCTGGATATCTTCAAGGACAACACCCTTTCCTCTTCTGAGATTGGTTTTCCTCCAATTCAGATTCAGAGAACATTTGTTGAACAATTACACTTTCCAATTATGCTTTCACACCTCCTTGGGGAATGTTGTGCTCATTCTTTAAATAAGGAAACAAAAATTCAGAGAGGGTAAATGACTTGCTTGCGGCCACACAGCCAGAATCAAATCCCGGCTTGCTCGTTCTAAACTCTGATCCACTTCACCATTTGGCCAAGTATGGCTACATCTTCTGTCTTATTATAGGACCTTTCTTTTGTCTTATTATGGGCTGCAGGGTGACTCTCCCAGTTATCAAAAAAAAAAAAATCTACGAAGTTATTTGGAACATATAATATTTCTGATGCAGACCAGGACTTGGAGGGAAAAGACACACAGCCATCCCTTTGAGGTTTCATTATCCATTCATGACCTGATATTGGCTAAGCACCTGCTCTGCCTCCCAAGATGTGCTGGGAGCTGAGGAAGCAGCACTAAATAAGGCTGTGTGACCTCATTTTGAGGGGCTAGTATTTTATGGGAGGAGGGGCAAGTGATAAATAACTAAACAAGCGAATAAGCAAAGTAGGTAATTGTGACCCTGTGCTAAAGGCTTTGAATGAACTAGGAAGCTGAGAAGGGGTTTCAGTTTGGCTGAGAACTCTGCTCAATGGGATGGACAGAGAGAAGTGACATTGAAGCCAAGACCTGGAGGATGAATGATTACTAGTTAGGGCCAGTGTGGGGAAAAGTATTCCAACTACAGGGAAGAGCACTAGAAAGGTGCACAGGTCAGGGCTTTTGTCTTGGGGCGTTTTGTTCTGTTAGCAAGACCTGCCAGAAGAGTCCAGGCAGACGGTATATATAATATATCACCTGAGAGATTCTGCTGGGCAGCTGGTCTCCTAGTGACCAGCAAAACTTCCAGAAGGGCAGCTCATTGCCTACCACAAGATTTATGCTCCTAGAGGGATGGGGAGGCTGGCAAGTGCCAAGAATGTTGCCTGTGTCTAAAAGCACTAAGAGCTGAGGTCAGCCCTGGAGCACAGAGGCCCATCTTCGTCTTCCTGGGGCGGTGGCAGACCGACCGCACGAGGCCATCACTTCTGCCGCTCTGCCATCAGCAAATCGCAGCTGGTTATTGCTAAATTCTGGGATTTGCTTCTTGGAGAAAAAATAATTAACACTGGCAGGAGTTTGATTGCATTAATTCACAGAAAGAAACACCCAAATGATAAATCCATAGTGGGAGAACTGCCCATATGTTACAGATTGGCTTAACATGGTTGAGGCATTAAATAAAAGAAGTCTGGGAAACAAAAACCTTTATCAGCTTTATTAGCATTGAACTCTGCGGCTTCCACTGGGGCTGACACACTTAATTAAAGATGCTCTGGTCTAATTAGGTTGCACATCAAATATACAAATACGAGCTTTTAAAAAGCCCAGAGATTGGAGTTTCGGTTCCCTCTGGTGTGCATATTTACTTCATCCTAACACCAGGACCTTCCCCAGTGAGATGTGGGCACCATGGGGCAGCTCCACCCCGTCTGGAAGGCGTAGGTGTGTGCTTCTTTGTGCTGAACTTCTTTGCATTCAGAGGAAGCTGGAGGGAGTCGACTTTGACTTTTTCCTTTTTCTGAAGAAGAAGGATGCATTTCAGTATATGTGCTGCTGAAGCGAGCACAGAAGGATGCATTTTAGAGAGTGCATCCAGAAACTGCATTTTGGCCATAGTTTTGATATAATATTTTTTGGCTTATTTATTGAGATCACCAGTTGTTGTCATTATTATCGTAATCACTCCATTTTAAAGGTTTGTGCCAAGAGAGTATATTTAATAAAAATTAAAACGAAAAAAAAAAGTCCTAATCATTTGCTGAGAGCCTAACTTGTACTGGTTGCTATTTTATGTTAGGAGGTTTGCTTACACTATCATGGCTTTGGGAAAGTTACTTAATATGACTTGTCTTAGTTACCTATTGCTGCATAACAAATTGCCCCCCAAACTTAATGACTAAAAGAGCGAACATTACTTATCTCACAGTTTCTGTGGATCAGGAATCTGAGCACAGCTGAGCTGGGTCCCTGGTTTCAGCCATCAGCCAGGCCTGCAATCTTATCTGAAGGCTCAGCTGGGGGAAGATCGACTTCCAAGTTCACTCATGTGGTTGTTGGAAAGACTCATTTCCTCATGGGCTATTGGCTTGAGCATCCCAGTTCCGCACTGGCTGTTGGCTGCCACATGAGAGTCTGTAGGGTGGCCCAGGGGGAGTGAGCGGGACACCGAAGATGGAAGCCATAGTGTTGTTAGAAACTCACCTTGGAAGTGGTAGTAAGTCCAGCCCACGGTCCAGGGGAGAGGATTACACAAGAGTGTGACTTCCAGGAGGCAGGGTCACGCTTGCCATCCTAGAGGCTGCCTACCACATCAGCCCTCTCAGTTCTTCGGCTGTCAGATGAGAAGCAATAGTAGCTACCTTGGGCATTGTTGTGAAAATCAAACATAGAGGTTTTGAACATAGTAAGTTTTCAGTAAACGATAGCTGTCACTGATGTCTTTCAATGCTTCCAATAACAGTGTGGATTAAATATAAATATTCACATTCTAGAGATGAGGCAGAAACTTAAAAAGGTAAGATGTCCTTGGTCATGAGTCCTCTCCTGTACTCTGGCTTGAGAATTGTCCACCTTCCTGAACTCTGATCTCTGTTTCCTCCACTCAGTGATACCACCACACTTTGTGAGAGTTTCCTCATCCTATTGCTGTAGTCCAGAAAGTGCCTCCAGGCAGAAAGCCTGGGGTAATTGTAGTGCTCACCTCACTTATTTCTTACCTCTCACAAGGTTTGAAGTCCTGTGATGATTGTTGTGTTGTGTCTGAAACCAGCCATTTCATATATTCTGTCTCATTTTCTAGTTGTGCTTGGCTATATAAAAAGGCCAGGACTACTTACTTCAACATGGACAAAAGTGCAAATTTCCCTCATTAATTCAATTAAAAATTACATGTAGTTATACATTTTTATATTAATTTATATTGTAAGAAAGTGAGGCTGTCCTAGCAAATCTGGAGCATATCCGTTGGGGAAACTGAAAAAGGCCGACATTTGGGGTCTCCTGAGCTCTTCCCTCCTCTTCCTTTTTTGACTCTTCACTGATTTGTCTGCCAAGTTTACACGGGCCTGTGACCACCTCTGTCCTCAAATACTTGCTTTCTAGTTGTGAAACACAAAATGCTGGAATCTAGTTATAAGGCCCAACCAATTCTGGAGAAGGAAAGCCTGCAGAGGGCTTCTATTGTAAGTATCTTGTCTTAGGGTAGAGAAATTGCTTCTAAATTTTTTTTTTCTAAGAGAGTATTTCTTAGGGCTTCAGAAATCCATGAACTTCAGTAAAAATACTACCATTTGGCTCCATTTTTGAATTCTATTAGTCTCTACCTGTTTTCGGTTTACCTGTGGACTCAGATAAATTCTCCTAGGAAAAAAAATAACTTTAGAAGTCATTTGTCAAAACTCCATATAGCTCTCTCTATGGGCTGATGCATTTCAGATTATCCAGTCTATTAGTAACAGCCATTCAGTGAGCACCGACTGCAAACCAGAGCGCTCTGTTAATTCTCGGTGGACTCTATCCTAACTCGCCCCCGTGCAACTCCAGGAGGGAGGAGATAATATCGTCTGTCCAGTGTTCTGGGAAAATCTGGCAGTGAGTGTACTGTCTAATGCATAGGGGACAGAATAAAAGCCAAGACCTGGTTTTTTGACCTTAGAGATGGTGATGTTAAAATGGTTTAGAACGCAGGAATGCCACACAGATTTCTTACTGCCTCTGAATTCTTAGTGCATAGCAGGAGCTGCCTATAGATTTGTGTTGAGAGGGATTCTGAGGTTGCCTGCAGGCTCAGAGAAAAGAGTGCTATAGTGGATTCACAGTCACTGCCCTGGTAATAGTGGCAGTTCACATCTCGTACTCTGGTAATCTCTGGGTTTTCTTAGTGAAGCCGTTCTGGTGGTCCAGTGTGTGGTGAAGGAGGAGAGATCTGGGCATTGAATGGGGAAAGAATAAGAAGGGAGGTGTGGGCAGCCCTCCTCTGGGAGCTGCTGTGTCCTAGACCATCCTGTCTGCATCTCCCCACGATGGCTCACCAGGGTTGCCCAGTTTCTTCACAACAGAGGGAGGGTCACATCCAATCTGTGTGTTTAATGACCCCCCTCTTTGTTGCCCTACATTTCCCTCAACTGCAAACTCTGGATTTGTTTGCTCAAAGTTTCAAGGCTCATTAAGCAGGCCAAGTTGGACTTTCCCTAAAGAGCAACCACTTGCTTTTTGGATGATTGTTGGCAACCTTTTCCTTTGATTTCTTTGATACTCCTCACCCTGGCTCTGGGCATCACTCTTCACTGACTCTTAGCTAATTGGAAGATTTTTGTTTTCTCAGAGGTGGTTGACCTTTACGCCAGCCCTGCTGATGACCGGCAATTATTAACCAATGTAACAGAATGGGGTTGGGGATCGTGAACAAGTAACTGGACACATTTTGTGGAAAGGACCCCAAGTGGAACACTTTCCAAAGGCTTCTCTCAGTGAGGTGAAGTAAAATAATGCATACAGAAAGGCTTGGGATATTAAGGGCTACAATAGAAATGCTCGCCATTTTGTTGTTTTTCACATAGGGTTGTGAACAATGATTTTTCCTCCTGGTGCTTTGCATGATGAGCTTCTTAACTTTCAGATCTTATCTTAGATGTCACCACTTTAGAGATGCCTTTCTTGACCATCCTGTTGAAAGTGGCCCTCCACCACTTGCTGCTGCTCTGAGACACTGTCAAGAGCTGAAATGATAGGTTACGAGTGTATTTAGTATTTCATTGCCTATTTGTTTTGTCTCCTTGGCTTTAAGATTCATGAAGGGGGTCAGGTATATCTAGTTCATGAGTCTATCTCCAGTGTGTAGAATATGCCTGGCATGTAATAAGTGCTCAATAAATATCTGTTGAGCGAATATTTGGGACAAAACATGTTATGGCAGTAGGGTTCGTGTGGGACTGAAATAAATGCAACGTTGGGCTCATGTCCTGGTTTCATCTCTCATTAGCTGTGTGATATTAGAAAAGTTGCCTCATTTCTCACTTATAAAAAGGGAAAGAAATCAAAGGAAATGATGAATGTGAGCCCCTGTGTGCACTGACCACCACAGGGTGAGTCCTTGATACATATTAGCCATTATTACTATGAAAAGGATTGGATATTATTGATTCGTTTCCTCAGTCATTCAACAGTAACTTACTGAGTATTTATTTATTATGTGCTGGATGCTCTGCCAGGAATTTTCTTTTGGAGAGAACTGAGCAGCCGCCAGATGTGATAGCCTTCATTCCTTTTTTTGGTTCCTCTTCTTTTCCCCCACTCTGGGCCAAATCCACCTAGTTCAAGAGCAACCTTAAAATTTCCTCCAGATGCAGAATGGTCTTCTAATTCCTTCTTTTCCAAATAATAGCTACTAGATTAGAAGGAAAAATGGCTCCCAATATAGGACAGAAAGTCAGCCCTGAGAAAATACGACCTCGTTAGCACTGAGTGTGAGCTGAGAGTTCAGGTACATGGATAAGCAAATGAGGAAAGTGATCCTTGAGACCTGAAATGTGCTGAGATTTAGACCCATATCAGATACTCATTTAATGAGTGCCTGCTGGATGCTGGATGCTGTGCACTTAGGCTTTCTCACTTTTATCTCAGATTTTTCACCCTCTGATAGCCTCTGCTGTCTTCTTCTAAAATCAGGTCGGTGCCACTTACCTTCATCTCCAAATCCGACTTCTGACCCCCAGGCCAGATCTCCTGTCCTCCCCATGTGGACAACTTCTCCTTTCTTTGAATTCCCTTAGCATCTTTTTTTCAGCTCTCTTATGGTAATTTTATGGGACTCAAACTCATCTCACTGTTGATGTTAAACAGAAAGATGGAGAAGAAGATGTGCTGGTAGCGCTGTCAGATCTAGAAAGGGGGTAGCACAAGGGTGAGGGTCCTGTAATTCCAACTGTTCCATCCCCCAACTTCAATTTTATGAATTTATCTGGAATTTGTGGGGATGTGTCTTGTGCTCACCAGGATGTAAGAGACTATTATATAAACAGGAGTCAATGTCGTCATTGCCAGCGGGGTAGGGATACTTGAGCTAGGTGTTCAGAACTATCTCTGGGACTTCTGACTCCCTGGAATTCGCCGCTATGTCCAGATGCCTTTCTTCAACAAGGGGCACCATTACTCATGTGACTGCTCCAGCCTGTGACATGGGACAAATTTCCTGACACACTCCTCTTCCTCTCTCCATACATCCAAATGACCACCAAGCTCTACAAAGTCAGCCTCCTACACGTCTCTTGAGTTGGTTCCCTTCACTTCCCTGCATCCCTACCGGCAATCCCCAAGTTCAGACCCCCATCACCTCCACGACCACAGCGCCATCTCAATCTCATCTTCCTTCACTTCCATTGGCCCCCACACCACCTTAGAGTGACTGCTCCAGAACTCAGCTTTGGGATTAAGCACAATCCTGAACTTCTGTTAAACCTTTGGAATGAGCTATTGCTCCTTCAGTCTGAAAGATGAGTGGTGTTCTCATCTTGCCTTTCTCACTGTTAAAGGATCCTTCTAGGTTGGGGTCTGTTTCCTTCCCAGGGGTGCTCTTCTTTCTTTCCTCCTGGGCCACCATATGTATGAGAAATTCATAATGGACCCCAGCACTTAATATGCTCTTCCTGAATACTCTCTTAAGCAGCTTTATGTCTGGTCTGCCTCTCTGATGTAGCAGAAAGAAATCAGTGTTCAAGACAGCTCACTATTAATGCCTTTGGGGTGACTCCTAGGTGAGAAAGGTAACAGTAGGAGCCTTTTCCTAGGGCCCCACTAGGAGAATGGTCTTTAGCAGAAATATGCCATTAAAAATGTTTACTTTCTAGCAAAAATGCTGGGTGAAGATACCATGTGAAGTTTCTTTCTCCAGGGGCAATGTTCCCTGCCAGAGCACACATCTGAGGGGGGTTAATCGCTCCCCCAGAGTAAAAAGAAACAAATAGCCTAGACCTAGAATTGCATCTCCAGTTACATGACAGATTTCTAGAAGACCACTGATGCTCTTCTGGACAACTGACGAGTTCTCATACAAACCTATGATTACCTTATCACCCGGACCAAACTCTTACCATTTCGATGCTCTTGCTTACAAATACTACCCCACCCCCAATCCTATGGGGTTTTGACTATTTACTCCATTTTAAAAGTGATGAACTTGAGATAAGGGAGATTAAGAAATGTTCAAATCTATTTCCCTATCAGTGTCAGAGCCAAAATTTGAATCTAGGTCTTTGTGTCTGCAACACCCTGTTTCTGTTCCAAAATAAAATTAAACACTTAATTAGCCATTTAAAACAACTTTGAATCATGACTTCTAAATGACTTTCCTAATTTCTTCACAATGGGAATGTTTACAAAGAGCATTTTTCAACTTTTCAGGAGGAATTCAGAGACTGTGTAGGAGACATTGACTCCATTCATCCACCAATACAATACACCCGAATCTGCTTCCAGGGGGCAGAAAAGAGAACAAGAGAAGAATTCAGAGGAGGGACAGCCACTGAAAGAACTTAAGTTTTTAAAGTTATAACCACAATACAAGCTCACTGTACACATTTTAGATAAAACAGAAAAGACAACAAACGCCGTGTTGAATACCGCGCTGAAGTGCAGTGGGCATCTATTATTTGTCTGCTCAGCCTCTCACCCTTGCTTTCCCCACCGCCTTGGGAAACTTAGCTTTTATTTTTTCCTGGTAATTTCTTTTCCTGCTCCAACTTTACGGTTTCCTAGAAACTTCCATTTTGTTCCCGGATTCTTACACCCCTCCCGCTGCCCCTTTGAGGGTCTGGGTAGAGCCGCTCAGCCAAAATGGGGCAGTCACAGCTCTTCCCTTGGATTTTCAGAAGTGGGGCCAGAAAGAGCATCTGTCTTTCTCCACTAGTGGGAGGTATGAGATGGCAAAAAAGAGTCTTTTAAATACTCAACACTCATATTTCTACAAGGTGGTAAAAATCAGTTTCTAATGATCAAGAATAAATATGCCTGCCTGGGTTTAGTTCCTTAGTTTACTCTTTACCAGCTGTGTGATATGGGCAAGTCATTTCACCTTGCTGTGCCTCCGTTTCTTCATCTGTACAAAGCCACAGTAGTGGTGGCAGTTATAGTCATCATGGTAGTGTTACATGTGGAAAGATGCGGACACCAGAGTTGGGGAGAGAATCCTGGTGGCATTCCTGTTTCTAGGTTCAAGTTTGTGTCCAAGTCTGTGGAGAAAGTGCTTCCCAGAGCTCGGTCTTTGAAACTGTCTTTGGATTCTGAGTCCAATTATTCCATTTTTGTCTAATCTGGTTGACTAGGGTTTCTTACACTTGTCAATAGGAGTGTAATGCCTTAATTTATTTGCACTTAAGACGTTTAATATAAATGAGTTAATTATTAAAGTAAAATGACAGATACTGCTATCCATTAATTAGAAACAAAGTTTAAGATTTTGACTTTGTGCTTCAGATTTTTATTTTTATGATTACTATTATTACATAAAATGTGATAGATGTTGTTGAAGTCCCCTTTGTTCACCTCATCAGCCTCATTTCCCTTCCCTCCTCCTCCCAGAGAAAACTAGTATCTTGGTGAATATCCTTCACTTTCGTAGTTTTATACGTTTATTACATAAGCGTATATCAGTAGATAATATATAGTATTAAAATGCATTAGTGGTACATTATGCAGTGCTTATCCTTCTGCAACTCGCTTTTAAAATCAACATACTTATAAATCAAGTTCTTTCATTTTAAGTGTTGAATTTTTCATTCTTTGAATATAGCATAATTTATCTATTTCTTTCCTGATGAACACTTAGGTATTTTTTCTCTCATTTATTTATATATTTACTAATTTTGCTCTCGCAAACCATTAACATGCTGGCTAATTTCTTCTGGTATGTGTGTGTGAGCATTTCTCTGAAGTATGTACTTAAGAGAAGTGGGGTTACTGGTTGACAAGGTCGGGGTGTCTTTAACATTATTAGATGCTGTCAGATTGCCAAAATATACATTTATCAGTAGCATGCACATGGTCCCTCCAACATTTGATATTGTCTTTAAAAGTGTGCCAATTCTTTTTGTGAAAGATGGCATTTTATATTTGTTTAAGCTACTTGATAAATGAAAAAGTTTAAACTACTTGATAAACGAAGAAGTTGAGGAATGTTTCATGTACTTTTTGATCGTTCATAATTCCCTTTTAATGAATTGAATCCTTGTAGCTTTTGCTGGTTTTTCTGTTGAGTTGTTTGTCTTTTCCTTATTGAGTATTAAACATTCTTTATATATTCTGATTCTAACCAATTGTGAGTTAAAGACATCCTCCCAGCCTAGGGCCTGTCTTTTATATTTTTATGGTATCTTTAGTGATACAGAAACTGGAAATAATTTACTTTTAGTCAGAATTCTCAGTCTGTTTCTTTATGGTTGGTACTTTTTGATGTCTTATTTAAGAAGTAATTCCATATCATTCATTGAGTTACAAATATATTATTTTATATTCCCTTCTTGTTAAAGTTTTTGATTTTTGTTTTTAGGTTTTATACATTCATTTCACCTACAATTTATTTTCTGTGTATAAACTAAGGCTTTAGTTAATTTTTCTTCCTATATGAATATCACTTGTAGCAGCATGTTTCAATAAATAGTACACCCTTTCCTCGCTAACTGGTGACGTCAACTTTTGTTCTATCAAGTATCCATGTATACGTGACTGTTCCTTGGTTCTCCATTCCATCCCACGCCGTTCCATCCCATCTCATTCTGCCCCATCCCGTGTTTTGTCTGTATCCCTGGGTCATTCTTAATTACTGTAGTTTATATATCATATCTTATGGGAATGTGCCCATGGTGCTTTGAAAACTTGCCTGCAAATTCTTTAACACTTCTCTCATTAAGAAGTCTAATACCCCAGCCCTTGATTCTGGAAAGGTTTTACTGACTGTTTCCAACTAATAGGATGTGGTGGAAGTGATTTTGTGTGACTTTTAAGGCTGGATCATAAAATGTGATACAGCATCTTCCTGGCTCTCATGGGACACTTTCTTTTGGAACCCAGCTGCCATGCTGTGAGGAAGCTAAGCCACCATGTGGAGGGGCCAAGTAGAGGTGTTGCAGTCAACAGCCCAGCCTAGGTCCCTGCCAGCAGTCCCGCCATGCAGGTGAGTTGGAGAGCCTTCAGATGATTCCCACCTTGGGCAGTACTTCCACCTTCCCCTGCTGATGCCTCTTGGAGCAGAGATGAGAAGTTTTCATCAAGATCTGCTCAAGTTGTAGATTTGTGAACAAAATAAGTTGTTGTTTCAAACAACTTAGATTTCAGGTGGTTTATCACATGGCAATATATATTGGAACAGTTTCCTCTCTTTATTATTCTTCACAGTTGTCTTTGCAATTCTTGGCTTTCTCCTTCAGTATGAATTTTAGGTTCTGTTTGTCAACTCTATGAAAAACCCTGTTGGGATTTTAATTGTAACTGTATTGAATTTATAGATTAATTTGGAAAGAATTAAATTTTTAATGGTATTAATTTGCTCATTTATAAATGTAGTGTATTTTTCTATTTATAATTTTTATATCGTCCAATGATTTTTCTTATATTTCCCCTGTAAGTCATGTACATTTTAATAGCTTCATTCCTTAATTAAGTGCCTTGAGTTTTTTCTATAATATTTTTTAATTGGTTAGTGCTGGTTTATAACAATATTATTTATTTATTTTTTATCCAGAAATCTTGCTAAATTATCCATTTAGTTCCAGTAATTTTGTTTTCCTACATAATTCTTAGGATGATATGTAATTTGTATATAAAAGCAATTACTTTCTTTTTATATCTAATCTTTAACTTTTATTTCCATTTCTTGGTCTACTTCATGAACTAAGACCTCCAGAACAATGGAATAAAAGTGATTATATGGGACATATTTGCCTTTTTCCTGACTTTAAAAACAATATTTCTAATATTTTACAATTAAGTATGAATTTTATGGTAGGTTTTTAGAAATCACTTTGTATCAGGTTAAAAATCTTTCCTCCTGTTTTTAGCTTCATAAGATTTTGTCATGAATGAGTATTAAATTTTATAAAATGTTTTACTTATATCAGTTGAAATAATTGTTTTCTTTTATTGAACCATCCTTGCATTTCTAGGATAAAAATCTTGATCATGGTATCTTTTTTTGCTGTATAGGGTCATGAAAGCCATCAGAGGACTAGGAGTCTGTTTATAATGTCTGGGTTAGCTGGAATATAGATAACCTTTGATGTGCCATTCTACAATGGCTTGCTGATTCTTTCTTATTTCTCTTTATATCTAAACCTCATAGGCAGTGTTGAATCCTGACAGGAGGTGTATAACATCTGCTTGTATCTCTCTCTCTCTCTTTTTTTTTTTTTAATTCTCATAACAGTTCTTTTTATTTTTTATTTTTTTAAACTTTTTTTATTGAGTAATAGTCATTTTATAATGTTGTGCCAAATTCTATTGTACAGCACAATTTTTCAGTTATACATGAACATATATATATATTCATTGTCACATTTTTTTTCTCTCTGAGCTACCACAAGATCTTGTGTTTATTTCCCTGTGCTATACAGTATAATCTTGTTTATCTATTATACATTTTAAAATCCAAGTCTGTCCCTTCCCACCCGCTGCCCCCTTGGCAACCACAAGTTTGTATTCTATGTCTATGAGTCTGTTTCTGTTTTGTATTTATGCTTTTTTTTTTTTTTTTAGATTCCACATATGAGTGATCTCATATGGTATTTTTCTTTCTCTTTCTGGTTTACTTCATTTAGGATGATATTCTCCAGGAACATCCATGTTGCTGCAAATGGCGTTATGTTGTCAGTTTTTGTGGGTGAATAGTATTCCATCATATAAATATACCACATCTTCTTTATTCAGTCGTCTGTTGATGGACATTTAGGCTGTTTTCATGTCTTGGCTATTGTAAATAGTGCTGCTATGAACATTGGGGTGCAGATGTCATTCTGAAGTAGGGTTCCTTCTGAATATATGCCCAGGAGCAGGATTCCTGTGTCATATGGTAAATCTATGCCTAGTCTTTTAAGGAATCTCCATACTGTTTTACACAGTGGCTTTCCTTGCTTTCCTCTCCCACTCTTAATGATTTAGATGTCTTCTTTTACAATTTTGTGTTTATTTTTTTGTAATTCATGGCAGTTATCTCCAGTTATGAGTTTCTCATTTTTGTAGTATCCTGCTTCTTTTCTATTTAGAGTAGATGCTTGTATCTCTTTTTGTGATGTTAAAATTTATCGGTGGGTTCAGGTATGATAAAGTCCATTCTTTTATAAAATTTCCCACCAACCTACCACCCAATAGCTTAATTGACCATGGGTAATCATTGCCCAGAGTCATCATTTTATTGAAGTTTGCTGAGTAGTGGTATTCTAAGTCTATATTTTCTTCTTCATTTTTTACTTGGAATTCTTCAGAAAAGAAGAACTTTCATTCTCCTCTCTCTTCTTTTTATTCTTTTAAATCTCCTTGAGATAGAATTCATAAAGGAAAGGGAGGGCAAATATTTGATTTTTCTCCTCTTTGTATTCTAGTTTTCAATAGTGAGTTAAATTCCTAGCATCCTCCAGAGGTGACCGTCTTAGTCCTTGTGGGATGCTGTAACAAAATACCATAGACTGGGAGGCTTAGAAACAACATAAATTTATTTCTCACAGTTCTGGAGTCTGGAAGTCTGAGACAAGGTGCCACTATGGTCAGTTGAAGGCCATCTTTTGGGTCTCAGACTGCTTGTTGAGTCCTTACATGGTGGAAGGGACTAGGGAGCTCTGTGGAGTCTCTTTCATGAGAACTCTAATCCCATTCATGAGAGCTCTTGTCCTCATCGCTTAAGTACCTCTGAAAGATTCTACCTTCTAATCTCACTATAGCATTGGGCATTGGGATTTTGATATATGAATTTTGGGAGGAATACAGACATCCAAATCACAGTGATGACAAATTTTTAAAAGAGGAATATCATTATAAACATACTCATTTTAAAAATGGTTGATATGTTTCAGTCAATGAAGATAGTATTCTTTTCATGCTCAAATTGCTCTGTCTTTGGGCAATGGAAGTTCATTAGAGTTGTCTTCTGGGTCCTTTTGATGTGATCCCAGAAGACTTGGTGACTCATGGTTTCCTTCTGGTGTCTGGCTTATCTCATAGATTTCCTGTGCTATGTCTGCAATCAGCCATTTCTCCAAGGAGCAAATGCTTCCTATCAGTGAGAAGAGATATTTTGAGACCAGAGTCTGAATAGTGGGGGTGCTCTCTGTATTGGCTTGGTTATTTTGCACAGGCTTCTTCTGCAGACAGCTCTAGGAAAAACATATTTTAATGAACAAATACTGCATGAGTCGATAATGACAATACAAATGCTCAAAAGAAATATTTCTTTGTGGTTGTTTTTGACCTTAGGATATGTGCATTTGAGACTCCTGGTCAAATTATTGCATTTCAAAGTTGCTTGATGATGTCCCTTGATGATGTTGTATTTTACAGTTAGGTTGTTTTATTTAGTTCTCAATTTTGAAATAGTTTTTCCTATTCCAATTAAAATTTTTAATATAACTTGGTAAAACATTTACATAGTTTCAGAGACATGTCTGAAAAGCAAGAGATATTCAGACAAGTCTAGATTTTACTCCACGCTGTTCTTTCCCTGTCTCTACATGGCACCTTTAATAATGAGCAAATTCACTTACATGCATATTTCGTTCTTAAATAAAAGGTAATATACTCTACATGCTTTTCTGCTCCTTGCAATTTTAAAATGCTGATGATGATTCCATAGCTATATATGATATATTTTATTCCTTTTTGTAATTGCATGGTGGTTTATCCAACTAGCCACACAGAGATGGACATTTTTCTTGTTTTTAGATTTTGCTATTACAAACAGAGCTTCAGTGAATGTGTGTACATTTGTATGTGTGTGTGTATGTGTGAATGTGTGCATGTATATACATATGTGTGTGTGTATATATAAGTAGTCAGACTTCATTGGCATGAAATTCTATTTAGCTGTGAACATACTAGGTGTTAAATTCTGTTTAGCTGTAGTTTTACTTTTCACTTTTCTTAGGAAGACTGGGCACTTTTTCATATGTTTACGAGTCATTGTGTTTCTTTTTCTGTGAACCCCTGTATCTCTTGTTGGGTTTTCTTTTGCTATAGAAACTTTTAATATACTTGAGATGTTAACTTTGTTGTGATATAGGTCACAAATATTTTTCCCCATTTGTCATTTGCTTTTTACTTTGTGGGTTTTTTTTTTTTTTTGGCCATGTATTAAAATCATTTTGCTTTCTGTTCTCCAAATTGTTTCCCTCATCATTCCCCCATTCCACCTGTCTGACCTCAACAATCATTGGCAAAGGGATGTACTTAAAATGCAGAATTCTAGAAAAGGCAGAGAAAAGCGCATTCTTCTAGGGAGCTATGATTGCCTTTCAGGAGAGGGGCTCTTTGTGACCAAGAATCGCAGGTCCAGAAAGAAATCTATTTGTGAATATTTTGGAGGGAGCTCTGGAGAATCCAAGTTGCTGTAATTATCCGAGTTGTGGAAAGAACAGTGGCCTGATGCCAGAAGTTGGGGTTGGACTCCAGTTTTGTGACTTACCGGCTGTGTGACTTGAGCAAAGCCAATTTTCCATAGAGACTACTTTCACCTCCCTTACAAGGTGATGTTGTCAATTAGTGCTCAAAGATGTCACGGCCCCTTGTATTTAGTTGGCCCTTGTCTGTTTGCTAGTTGAAGGTGAATTAAGCCCCTTTTCCACAATATGGCTGGAGGAATTTTAACTCTTTCCTGGTCATTATGTTTCCTACTCATCGAGGGCACCTGATTAATCTCTCCTTCCGCTATGCCTGTGGCTCTTTTCAGCAAGCCAGCAAGTTTCTGTTTTCCTTTTCTGAAGGTGTTTACTTCCCATCCATTTCCAGACCTCCCATGGACCACCTCCACCAGCTGCCAGGCCTCGATGCTTCATAAATGAGTTACAAGCACCTTAGGTGAGTCAGGGATGCCTGCATGTCTTCCCCGGAGGCCATTGCTGGGAGAGCTGATGGTTTCATCAGCTAATGTTTTCCTCCAAATCTTAGATCATGTACCTGAAATTGTCTGATTGCTCATTTTTTGCCTTCAGTTTTAATATAGGGGCATGAAAATAATACAAATGGTAAAAGAGAAAGCAAATATCCACGGGGATATTTTGCAGTGTGTGCCTAAGTCCACCTGTCCTATGTATAACGTGGTTAGTCCTGTTAGTTCTACATGCCTGTATTACTGTGAAAGCTTCCTAGCTGCTCACCTCTTGCTCACCTGCAATCCAGTCCCCCCCCAGAAGCTAATGTGAATATATCACTACCTGATTGGAAACAACCCAGTGTCTCCTCTTGTCACTTAGAAAGAAACCCCGCTCCTCATCCATCCGCAGGGCCTTGTATGGTCTGACCTACTTCTAACCCCCTTTCCATTCTGTGCTTCTTCTCATCCCTCAAACCAGCCAAGTTCCTTCCTGCTTTAGGGCCTTTGCACTGGGGGTTAGCTCTGCCTGGGATGTTCTTCACGGAGTGTACTCTCGTTGCTGACTCTGTTCTATTCCCGATTTTGTTTAAATGTCATCTCCTGACCGTACTATCAAAAGCAACTAACTCCCTGACTCACTCTACTATATCACTCAGTTTTATTTTCTTCCTAGCACCTCTATCTGGCATCTTATTTAAAAGTGGCAGCTTATTCACGGCTGTATCCCTGGTACCTAGAACTCCGCAGAGTATATCAAAGATGCATAGTAAATGTTAGTGGAATGAATGAATGAGTGAAAAGTGTACTCATGTCCGTGGCATGGACGCCCCTGGACATTGTGCATCAGAGGAGGCCCACTACCACGTGACGCTTTCTCTGAGTGGAAATCCCACACACCGGCATCGTGGTCCATTCTGTTCACCTTGCCTTTACCCTCCCTGCCTTGTCTGTCCTCACCTGTGAGCCGTCCAGAGCAGCTCGTGCGGTTCCATGTCACAGATGAGGACAGTTTGCTGGACCCTTTGTTGAATGTTACACTGTGACCGAGGCAGGCCGGGCTGCTCCCGACTTCCCATGCAGTGTTTTCCTGTGAGTTCCTCCCCTCCTGCTCTGACCTGCAGGCAGAGAAGGTGAAGATGAAACAAAGTGGTTTCTGCAGAGCATGCTACCCTAGGAGTACGTTTTCCAGAGGCTTAAAGTAAAATTAAATGCAAAGACCAAGTCCAAATTGATATTGGAACAGAAAAGTAAGTGAAAGCTCATTTCTAAGAAAGTAGATATTTATTTTTTAAAATGCTGCAGTGAGAAGAAAGAGGGAGACAGGCTGCCAAGTTCCGGCATAACGCTATTTCAGAGGCTCCCTTCCAGGGCTGTTTCTCTGACTGCGTCTGGTCGTTTTTCACGGGGCAGCTGGGAGACAGGGTGGCAGTGGGGTCGGCTCTTGGTTTTCTTGGTGACTTCAAGTCAAGTTTAGGGAGAATCAGGGCTTCTCGAGGTCTGTTGATTGATTCTGCCCCTTCAGCTCAGGGTGGAGTTAAGATCACAAAGTGGCTAAGTGGGAACATTTCTCAGCTTTTTAGGAAGATGAGCAGAGTGCTGGCGCCCTGGGTACGTGGACCCCTGTGCCCCTCCTGACAACCCTGTGCTGCAGCCCCTTCTCCTCCTGGCTCTTTCTGGCTGTCTTCATCATGCTGAATGGCAGAGAAGACAAAGCAGAACATAAATCCGCGTCCAGCATACTCATACACAGTACATATTTGGGGAACAAACGTGGTAGAATTGAGTCAGACTGACAGTGAAACATGGATCCTTGAGGTTGCCGGTGTAACCAACTTCACTAAGAAATCTGCTCTCGCCTCCACAGTCGTGTTGGAGAAACCATTTTATGAGCACTTTATCATTTTTGGATGTTCTTTTTAAAATGTTTATCTCAATAGGCTTTGAAACTGGAAACAAAAATCACTGATTCCTTCTCTGCCCACACCCCCCCCCCCAGGAGATAGCTCCAGCTTCCTGATATATTTTACTTTTAATAAAATATCAAATGCCATTTTCTCTAATTATTTCTTATTGAATGTACTCCTTAAGTCCCCCTTTTTCAAATAAAAAGAATAAAACCGACCATGTAATAGGACAATGGCTCTATCACTACTGATAATTATACATTTTGTTCTCATTGTAATTGCCCTGGTTTGAACTGTGCTTATTTTAGCAGAAAGTGTTCATTATTTTATCAACAACTGGCAGACCCCGCTGGTATTTACTGACTTTTCTTTAACCAAAACAAGGATTATAGCTCCTATCCAAGGCTCAGCTGCTAGATCTCTGCTAAGAAATTTGGGAACCCCTTTTGAATGAAACACTGTACAAAGCTTTAAGCACTCTTTGCAACTGAGTTGTATTAAATGATAGACAAAAAAAGCCCTCTGAAGAATTGGTGCTTAATTACAACTTAATTAGCATAATTATGCATGCTAATAGCATCTCAAATGAATAGCAGTTGTCAGGAGGTTGGGACCATCTGTAAGAATGTCGGATTAATACATCATTTTTTATTTCTAACAACGCTGTAACTCTTTCCCTGAAAGTGATTTTCATTAATCAAGTTCATTTTTATTATATAGAAAATTTGGCATTTTTCATTATGGGCCATTATCTGTTTCCCCATGCAGCCCTAATACAATACTAATGAGCCCCCGTGTGGCTGGCCCACACTGACAATGGTGGTACAGGTGTATTATTATAATTGTTACAAACAGCACATTGTACCTCTGGAGTAGTGGAGTTCTAATCTCCCAGCACCCGCGTTTCCGCTTGGTACTTCCCCAGGGCCTCGTACAATTTTCAGAGCTTTATGAAAAACATACATGTTTGTGGTTACAAAGAAGCTATTTAAAGAGAAAGAGGCCAGCGATTACCTGTGGCCAGGATGCTGTTTTGCTGAGAATCCCTTTTGTGGAAACAGAAAGCTTTGGGGGCAAAAAGGAGGTCTGTGCCTGGACCAGCCCCATACCAGGGAGGAGGGAGGCAGCGGCTGCGAGGCCTGGGCGTTCGCTGCAGAATGGCTCCGTGCCGTTCAGCATCACTCATCGCTAAACACGGCCATAAAACCGCAGGGGGGACATGTGTCTTCATGGTTCTTAGCCCCAAGAAGCACCCCAAATGGCAATTTTGAAGTTCACATCTGGATCCACGCACACATGCTACAGCAGGCTCTGTAAATATCTGGAGTCTGTCTCGTCTCCGAGCTGCCTTTTACTTTTTACTTTGGTTTTCGACTGTTTTGAGGGTTTATCTGTGCTCCACCCTAAAAAATACCTCCGCTGGCCCTGTCCCCGGATGCACAGCTGCACAGACTCTTCCTACTCCACTCTTTTCGGAGGAGCCTCATCTTTTCTTGCACCCGCACTCCAGATTGAAGCCCAGGGCAGATGCTCAGGACTCCCTGCTGCGGGGCAGGAGGGTCCTTCAGCTTTAGCGCTCTTCGCCCATTTCCAAGCTCAAGGGGAGTGGCAGCCTCAGGCACTTTGTAGACATGCAAAACAAAAGGGCTACAGCTTTATTCCCAACCTCAGTTCTGGGGGAGTAGAAACAAGCCTCTGGCTGTACAGACAAGCCCCAGGGTCCAGAGGTGAATGAAGACTCTCTCTTTAGCATCACAAGCAACACAGGGGCTGGGAGGGGGCTCTATGTAGGACTAGTGATGTGTGTTTATACCTTGTACCTGCAGATGGGAAATGGGGTGATCAGAGAGGACGGGGCAGGCTGTAGGCTTCTCCCCACTGAGGGTCCACATGGAGGTGAGTCTGTGACTCTGCGCTGGCCACCCGTGCCAAGAAGCATGCTGTGTGTGGAACACGCACGCTATGGAGCAGGGATAGCACATGTGACATTCTTATGCTAAAACAGTTACTTGTCATTTATTTTTTTTGTAATTTGCTAATTCTGGAAGCCGTATTCCAGAACCAGACTGCCTGGTCTTGAATCCTAGTCCTGCCGTTATAAGCTGTGTGACTCTTGGCCACTTACTGAACCTCTCTGTGCCTTGTCTCCCTTGTAAAATGAAGACAGTGCTACTGACTTTGTTGGGAGGATTAAAAGATTTTTAAAAGGTCAAGCACCTAGCACAATACCTGGCAATAAACACTCATAAAGTGATAGTTATTAATGTTATCTTGTGGGAACTGTTTGCTAAGTTCCCAAAGTCAGATGTAAGATGCCACTTGTGTTTTAAATGTAAAACAGGAGGACAGCTGTTGCAAGCAGGGCCTGTGGGGTCAGAGACAGTGCAGAACAATGGTTCTCAGCATGGGCTTTGGAGCTCAAGGGGTCCAGGTTCCGCAGCCCTCAGTTACTAATAGTGGGATCTTCCACAGGCTCTTTGAGGTGACCTCCTGTGTCCTTATTGGCAAATGGAGTTATTCATGGTCCCTGCCTCCCAGGGCTTCTGGGAGGAACACCCAAGATATGTGTGGATTTCTCAGAGCAGTGCCTGCAGTATAGACAGAATCCTCCCCTGGCACCCCCAGCCTAATGAGAAATCGTACGGGCTGAGATTCCTGTTCCACTCGTGCCACATGCTAGCTGTGTGGCTCTAAACACATTACTCAGCCTCCATGCCTCGGCTTCCTCCTCTGTAAATGTGGGTAATGGTAGTGCTGACCCCACTGGGCAGGGGTCAGATGTGCCTAGCACTTAACTAGTCATCAGTATAAGATGCTGTGGTTTTCAGCTCTCGTGATTCCTTGTCTCCTGCAAACTCTCCCCTTGTTGGAGGAATCAAGCCCCAGTTTCCTGCCAGAGCGAATTCCCAGGCAGGGCATCTGCACAGAGCTTGCCTGGCTTACAGCGAGCTGCCACTGGGAGATGCACTGTGTCCGTGACAGCTCCAGTTAGTGCAGAACAAAAGAGCGCCAAGCAGTCCTGCTGACAGCCTTTGCCGGGGGGGGGGGGGGGGGGGGGGGGGTAGGGTTCTTCCGAAGGTCATGGGTAGTCTGCTTTTGTTGTTTTTTGTTGCTTAAGGAACAACCTGCTTTGTGCTCAGTAACGTGCACGCACACAGACACACACAACACACAGGCGCACACAGACACACCATGCCCACTGACCTGGGAGAGGCCAGGTCTGCTCTTTGCTCCTTCTGCACCCTCAGGGTCATCTGGAAAAACACAAGTGTGACCTAAAGGAAGACATCTTCCTCCGCGTTCAAGAAGAGAGAGACCTTGTATCTTCCTGTTCAAAGGGTTGAGAGTGAAATCCACTGAAAAAACTATGAGACCCCTACTAAGTGCTTGCTGTTCACTCCATCATCCTGTTCAGGCAGCCGTGGATTCTTTTAGCAGATGTTTCATGAATCGCTTTTCTCTGCAGAGGGAGGAAGGTTCATCCCGCGGGACTCTAAGGGGAGTGGGGTTTGGTTCTCCTTAGGGCTTTTGACCCATGGAGGAGACACAGTACATGAATGCCATGGGGACAGGAGACAGAATCACGGGGGCTGGAGGGAGCTGGAAAAAGAAGCCAGGGTGAGGGGGAAACCAAGATGGGAAGTTTCTCCTGATATTGTACAGAGGCTCTGTGATTACTGATATGCCTGAAAACCCTGTCTCCGACTATAAAATATCCATCACATCCACTACTAGGGATTTATCCTCCAGACCTGTGTATGAGACTGTTTGTTCAGCATAGATTTGAGAAACAAAAGAATGGAAACAACCAGGATGTTCATTAATAACAGAATGGTAAATAAATGATTGTCTATTTAAACAATGGGATATTATGAACTTGTGAAAAAAGAATAAAGTGGGTCTCTATACGGTGACTAGTAGGATCTCAAAGCTCTTTTGTTGAGTGAAAAATACCGAAGGCAATATAATGACTTTGGAATGTTCCCCTTGGTGGAAAGAAAATGGAGATATACACACAGGCCAGGAATAAAATACGGTGAATGGTGCTTGGACCTGAAGACAGGGCCTAGGTCTGGGAGTTTGATGGAGACTTAATTTCTTTGTATGTGTTATTGTTAGGTTTTCATTTTCTTCCACATGTGTACATTAATTGTTCAATTGAAGAGGCAGAGCAGAAAAAGGAAACCTTCCCCTGCAACAAGGCAGAGAGAAGGCTGCCTGGGAGAGCAGGCTACAGGCCAGGGCTTGGGGATAGGGGATCCCATTACAGTCCCCCAGCCTGAAAGGGTCCCTCCAAATCTCTTCTCGGAGATTCTATAACTTGTCAAATTCTGTAGCTGGTAGAACCACTTCATTGCTAATTTCCTGATATCATTTTGCCCCACGGGGAGTGTTGACAGAGCTTCATTTGAATGAAATTTGTACCTGTCTGTCTTGTTCCTGGAACTGAAGTGGTTTGGGGTAGAAGACAGTGGATTTCCTAAAAAGACTGTATTCACTAGGACCAAGAAGCATCTCTTGGTAAGATTCCCTCATCGGAAGAAATTAGCAGTTCACAGTCTGGTTGCGTGAATACTAATCCTTTGTTGTGCTGCCACCCTTCTGATCTGAGATCCGGGGAACATGGGATTCACTCTTCTGAAGTGCTGGAAAGAGACCGAACTAGAACCAGGAGCCCCGGGCTTCTGGCCCAGCAGGGTCACCCTGCGAGCTGTGTGGGGTGAGTTGCCTGCCCTCTCCAGCCTCCTTTTCCTTAGTTGTGAAAGGGACCGTTAGTCCTCATCACTGCTGGGACCCTTCAGTTCTGAAAACCCATTGTTTTATGAAACAATGAAAGAACAGAGAAAAGATGTAGGAGAAAATCCTTCCACTCTGTAGATACCAAGATGGTGCCATTGACACTTGCTGGCCGTATCTGCCTAGACAATTTTTGGCTTAAATATTAGGGAAATTTAAAAAACAATAATAACACTGAGTTCAAACAGCCACTTTAGGTTTTCTGCCTCCTCACTGTTTGTTTTTAAAATTCCTCCCCCACCATCTCTGGTGTTTATGACCCGTGTGGAGGTGCTTGCCCTAGGGGCCCTGCCTAGTTCCTCTGCCCCTGTAGGATCTGATTCTGGCCTCAAGTCCTGCAGACAAGCTCTCACCTCCTTTGGGATCCATGACCTCATTCTACTTTTCCCACAATGCTCTCTGGCCCCTTCACAGGGCCTCCCAAGGGTTAGGATCTTTCAGTTCTAAAGCCAAAATGTTTCCTAAGACGTTCGTATTTCCTAACTGTATATAATGTTACTTAAAAAGAGAAAGAAGGCAAGAAAGAAAGGAAGAAAGGAAGGAGGAAGGAAGGAAGGAAAAAGGAAAGAAAGAAACAGAAGGAAAGAAAGGAGAAAGAAATTATTTAAAATGCTTGGAGAAGTTGGGGTGAGTGGGGTGGGGGAGTGGCAGGCGCCATTCACTAGAATTCCTATAGAGTAATCAAGTCTTTTCATTCCCAAGGGTGTTATTGCCTGGAAATTAATATTAGATCTGATTTTGAAATAAGCCTAATGATGATGACTTTTGGGGATATATATTTTTTTGCTGTATTTGCATAAAGCCTTTTCTTCCCCCCAGCTTTGCATATGGAAGTTAAAAATAGGCGTCTTGCCCATGAAATTTGTGTTGGCTTATTGTATGGCAGAAAAGGTGATTGTTTGCAGGGATCACAATGAGGGAGGTTAACCTAGTGTTGTTTGAAATGTTGCTTTTGAAATTCAATGGCTTTCCTGGGGCTCGTCAGTGCTGGGAGGGCTTCAAGAGCTGTGTCTAGAGCCTCTGGCTCGCTTGGGTGTGGTGGAGTGTTCAGCTCCACATGTGTGCATTTTTCACAGGCCTGTCTCTCTTGTCTTCTAAGCCACAGCAACACCTCTGTATTTTCTCCATCTCTATCATTATTTACAGGATGAAGTTAGCAACACACACACAAAGTGGTGTTTTACCCTTTGTTCATTACCTATCGCCTTATGACAAATGAGCCAGAATGTAGTGACTTGAAATAACATTGATTACCTCAGTTTCTATGGGTAAGGAATTTGGGAGTGACTTAACTAGGTGATTCTAGCTCAGGATCTCTCTTGACCCTTGTTTTTCTCCCTTCTTATGTGCACACAATTTTCTCTCTTCTTGCAGTACTGATCCATGGTCTTCCTTTATCAAGAGGTGGACTCCTAGCCTTCCTACAAAACCCTGATTAAACAACCCATCCTCTTTTATTTTTCCCTTTGCTCTCCCCAGAAATTAGCTTCTACCTGTAGGCTCCCATGGCATTCAGAGACCCTTCTATTAAAATGAGAGCCTCTGACTTTTTAATGTGTGTGTGCATGATGTCCACACATGAGGTGTCCAAGATGGTAGCCACATGTGGCTATTTAAATATAAATTTAAATTAGTTAAAATTAAATAAAATAATAAATTCAGTTCCTCAATCCCATGAGCCACTTTCAAGTATTTGCTAGCCATACATGGCTGGTGGCTACTATATTGGACAGTGTGGGTAGAGAATTTTCCATCATCATAGAAAGTTCTACTGGACAGCATTACTCTAGAGTGCTAGCTCTTTCAAATCTGGGGTCCTGTCCTCTTCATCCAAAAAGCAAAATTTTCTGGTCTAAAGCAGCATATATTTGACCTGTTCACCTCTGTATGCCTGGGTCTGACATAGTGTCTGGTTGAATTGGCAAAGTGGTTTCTGAAGGGTCTCAGAGACTTATTTGACATATATTGAATTCCTACTCTATGTCAAACACTGGTTCTTGGGACTGAATGGAAAAGGGATAGTGTGGCCATCAGAGTTAATTGATTGGCTCAATCTCTGTTTACAAAACCTCACAAGTGTCACCTTTCAGCCAGAGGTGACAACATGACACAATGGCCATCTGGAGATGTAGGTATAAGGCTGCTATGGAGTTTCTGCGGGCTCTTTTGCTTTCCCAGTACTGGTGTTGTCACAACGATCTTTTATGTGAGATGATAAGTTGTCACCCTTCTTCATTCCTACTGGAGTACAGGTATGATAGATGGGGTCACGGCAGCCATTCTGTGGCCAAGAGGTGATGAACGAACACACTGAAATGACAAAGCAGTTGATAGAGAAAGTAGGCCATACCATTGTGGAGTCTCTGCACCAGCCCTGGACCACAATTCTCCAGGTTTCTTATTGGTGAGGAAAAAGTAGATCCCTGTGCTTGAAGATAGGATGGTTAGGTTTTATATCACTTGCAACCAAATGCAGTTCTAAGTCACACAGATGGAATGAGTAGAATCGCCAGTTCCTCCTTATCAAGTTAAGGAGGATTCTTCTTCAAAGCTTAGCACTTAGGGCCTCTAGCCACTGGAAACACAGCAGCTGAAGGTAACATTTCTGACCAGACTGTCAAGTGAAGGATTGGAGACTGGGCTCACTGGAAGCACTAGTCCACAGCCCTCGCTGAGTCTGACCACCTGGTTGTTCCCCTCTCAGAGCCTTCCAGGAGCTTTCAGGGATGACATCCTTGGAGCTGTGATGCGCCATGGCACCTAGACCCATGCTGACCAATGGGACCTGCGAAACACACCATCAACTGAGGGCCAGGCCAACTCTGGCCACTGGATGGTCCTCTCTAGTCCTGACCTGCTGGAGACATAGAAATGATTAAAGAAACTCTGGAATGACTTTGGAGTCCTTCCTTTTCTTATATTACACTTTTGATTTAAAGGAGGCCAGAGGAAGTACTTTATTCTGGCTAAACTCAGTGAAGTTTGTCAGTGAGAATTTCAAATACAACGTTGTCTTGCACTTAACCGGATCTCCTATGCATCATGTTTTAATGCGACAATTAAGTCTTTAAGTCCGTTGATGGAATGCTGCGCTGTGTGCTTGTCATCCAGGGGAATAAAAACACTTGTTGATATTGAATGCAAAGGGCAAACTTAGCTCTAACTGCCAAATTCCATTCTGAGCAATACACTCTTGTTCGGCCACTGGTTTGCAAGACTTTGAACCTTTAATTGGCCCGTAACAGCAGACTGACAGCAAGCTAGATTTCAATCAACATACTCATGATTGGCCAGTATTTTGAGCAATAAATTGCTAGCTAATAAATTTCCCATAGCTTCCTTTGTAAATGCCAGCTAAAGGCCTAAACATTCCGTGTAGATTTAATTACACATTTAGTGTTCCTGTAATTTTGAATTAATTACATGCCAAACAGATTTATGTTCTATGTACTTAATAAACCTCAGTAAGTGCCCTTTTAGCAATCAAGTGGTATTTAGGACCTGGTTTGTTTTTAAAAAAATAATGGTTTACTTCGCTGGGTCCTGTTGTTCCTTCCATATGTTTGGGTGTTGATAGAATTAGAGGCACCAGATGTTGATACTAAAATGAAAACAGAGTCACTGGTGGATAGAGGGGTTTGAGGGTGTGGGGTGAAGAAAGGGGATGAGCTCACACTTGGACGTCACGGAGCAGAACCATCAACTCCATCAGCAGGTCTGGGTTTTGCTGTTTGTCTCAGGCCACGGTGGGGTGGGGAGCAGATGCTGCCCTTTGGGAGGAGAGGTGAATCGCAGGAGACGGGCAGTGACCTTGCTGTTCCCACGTGGTTGGTACCCTGATGTTTCAGGGGGCATTTTCTTGATTTATGTATTATTTTTCTTCAGGTGCTGCTTCTTATTGTATTTTCTCTCAGGACAGATGTATTTTCAAGCTCCTTGGGAATTTCGATTGTATTTATTGAGAATTTACTCAATGCTTAAGACTTTGCTGAATGTTTATGAATTATGTTCCAGTGATTTCTGATTTTCGATCACAACTGTCTGGAGTGGGGGTCCCATGCACATTTAACAGATGAGGAAACTGAGGTCTGGAGAAGTGGAGATGCTTGCCGAACTGACAGAGTGAGCAGAGGGTGGAGCAGGTGTTCGACTTGAGCAGAATGCACAGATGTCTGTCACTCCTAACTATATTTTTATCTCTGGTTTTGTTGTTGTTGTTGTTATTTTTCTGCCTTTTTTAACCCTTCTGTCTTAGTCTGCTCAGGCTGCTCTAACAAATTACTGTAGACTGGGTGGCTTAAACATCAGACATTAACTTCTCACAGTTCTGGAGGCTGGAAGTTGGAGGCCGGGTGCCAGCATGGCTGGGCTCTGGTGAGAGTTGGCTCACTTCCTGGCTGCTGGAAGCTGCCTTCCCCCTGAGTGCTCGCATGGTGGTGGTGGGGAGAGAGAGCAAATTCTCTCGAGCCTTTACTTATGAGGGCACTAATCCTATTATGGGGACCCCATCCTCACAACCTCCTCTAAACCCAATCACCTACCTACTCACCTCCCAAAGACCTCTTTTCTAAATACCATCACATTGGGGCTTCAACAAACGAATTTTGGGGAGACACAGCTCAGTCCATAGCTCGTCCTGAAGTGGTTGATGACAACTCAAATTGGGAGGCAAAAACCAAGAAATCAGTGACCTCTGGAATCTCTCAGGTTTGCATGACATCCCGCGTCGGATGCAGGCGGGAGCATTTTAATATGTGCTGCAGAGCCACCTCTCAGTGAGGCAGCAGCCACCCCATTTCATAAGAGCCTTCAGGAGAAATCCTCCTCCAGAGCAGACCTGGAAGAGGCAGGCTCTGCCCTCTGTACGTGAAGATAAAAGCTGATCGGCTGGGGAATGCAGAGGCAGGTCGGGGTGATGAGAAAAGGGCAGCAGTGAAATGAAAAAGCAGATCCTGGGGGTGGGATTGGAATTCTACATAAAACAGAGTCGCGAGAGTTCTCCCTCCACAGCGCCGGCGTCTGATTTCCCTTGTTGTTGGAGGTCGGGAGGCCAGTTTACCGGCGCGGGATAAGGACTGCTGCACCATCACTAAAGATGTTCTCTGCTCTGGGCGAGTGTAGTTCAGGGCTGACCGCGCCCACCTGCAGGGAGACGGCTCTTTCCTCTGATCACCTCCCACCCACTCTGGTGGCAAGTTCGAAACTGAGCTTTGTTCAATAAAGGGAGAAACTTGCCATTTTTTACCCGCATTCTCTCTTTATCTGGACACGTCCCCAGGCCTGTGAAATTAAGCAGTAACGGAGCACGCAACTGTCATTATCTCTAGATAATCGACTGCGTATCCCGAGTGAAACAGAGGTGGTTACGGAATGGTGAAGTCAATTATCATTTATTAATGGCGGTTACAGGGCATAGCAGAGCAATTTCCAAATTGAATTTATAAAATTGAACAGCCTTCTTTTTTATATTTTTAAA
Organism: Camelus ferus; assembly: GCF_009834535.1. Lineage (NCBI taxonomy): Eukaryota > Metazoa > Chordata > Mammalia > Artiodactyla > Camelidae > Camelus > Camelus ferus. The sequence goes on along the minus strand of NC_045704.1, from coordinate 53,681,405 downwards.
GGCAGGAGGCAGATAGGTGGAACAAAGCATGTGACCTATAGCTGGTGACACTACGCACCTACTTTTGGAGACGCTTTTTACATGAATCCTTTATTAGGCCTCTTTTGTGAGGCACTTCGTTCCTTTGAACGAAAACTGCTAAATGAGCACGTTCTCTCCCATCTGATTTGGGTGAATGGATATAGCCGCTGTCAGTGTCTGTACGTGAGCCATGTGTCCACACACTTATGTGTGTCTTTACACATCAAGAGAGTCCCTGTAGAAATACACGAAAAGAGAGGAAAGAAAAAGCCAGAGGAAGGCCGGAGAAGGGTGCGCTAACCTCGTGAGGCTTTTTCATCACTAATTGTGCTGTTTTAACCAGTCCTGAAATGGAGAGAGAGAGATTGCTGAAAAATAAGGGAAAAGATCACTCACACCAGTGCCGTGTTTTATCAGAGGGTGACGTAGGTTCTGCTGCCTTTTGAAGGCATTTCTATCTTTAATAAAAGAGTGTTTTAACTTGACACCCCTGATGAGCTACAGTCGCAGAATTTCCGGCAGGCTGAGTGAATTTCTTCTTCTTCTTCTTTTTTTTTTTTAGGATTAAAAAGCTTCTCTCTAACACTTAGAATGAAGAAGCAGACCAGTAAGGTACCATCTGTGAGTTTAAAAACATTTTGTCTCTTCCCACTTGTGCTGTTGGCACGCATCTCAGCGGCCGCGGGAGATCCTGTTTCTTCTGTGATTTCATAACTCAGGCGGCACTCGTTCATTTATATTCCGAGTCACACTTTCACCTACATGGTACCTCACGACCTGAGCCAGGGGTAAAGGTGACCTCTTCCGGGCTTTTGTCCCACGTCCCTGTTTTGCCTGTGCAGTTTTGTTTTTAACCACCACGTGACGTAGCTAGCTCCCCTTAAACCTGCTACGCTTGACAGAACTGCTTGAAAGACACAAAGCTGGATGTCAGTGTCTCCTTTTACCCCGTCTGAGGGGTTATTCACCACGATTTGTAGGCGGCACAAACCGTGTTGCTGTTTTACCCCCTTCCCCAAACACCCTTTCTTTCCCGTAAGGTTTGGGGCCCAGGAATGTTCACTGCTTCGTGCAGATGTTGCCTCCTGCATGATAAAGACAACGGGCAATTGCACAGCTGGAATCCCCCAGACCCTCTGCTCAGTGAAGATTCCCCCTCTCCGCTCTGAAATCAGCAGCAAGCCCTACCCTCTCTGTGTTTCCATTAATTTTTCCTCCAGCACATCTGATTTCGATTGCAGGGTCTCTGGGAAGAGCCCTGATTAGCTTTTCTTTCGGAGTTGGTCCTCATATTGCTTACAAAACGCGTGCAAATCATGAAAATGATTCTAAACAAAATCCACTAGCTGCAAATAGTGTGGGGAGAGAATATTGCGGTGGGATGATGCGTATTTGAAAACGCGCTGAGTTGGAAGCCGTTTGCCAGAGATTCTGCATAAACAGTGGTGATTGTTGGGACTTAGCTTCCTCGCAGTCTTTCTGCTGAGAACTACTGGGCAGGCCATATCTGGAAACTTCTGCCTCTCCCCTTAAAAAAGAGGGCAGAAAACTCATCTTTTCTCCCAGGCATCCCACTTCTAACTTCCAGCCCACTCAGCACTGACTTGGAATTTCTGGCCCCAGTCAAAGCTTTTGTGCCTCTTTACATAACGGCTGGGCCCCTCTGCGGAGGGGTGGGTTGAGTGACAATTTTCTGCATTGTGTCTGTGTTCCATGACTGGGTCAATAGTACATCCCTTAGGATAGGAAAAATAGCTCATGGGTGAAAACAAAACCATCATTTAAAATCCCCACACAGTCGCCCCCGCCCGCCGCGGATGGGGCTGACGTTTGGGAGCGCTGGTCTTTGGAAGAAGAACAGTGCTGAAAACGCACTCTGCCGGCATCATCGAGTCAAAGGGAAACAGATCCTCCTCCCTCCCCTGCTCTTCTCCATTCCAGCCAAACTTCCTGCACTGGTTATAAATATTTAAAGCTACAGTCAACAAAGTTTAAAGACGGGGAAGTGAGGAAACCCAATCTTGTCTGCAGTGCCTCTGTGTCCCAGGGCCTGCCTCTTCTGTCCTTCAGAGTAAGGTCAAGGCACGTGACTCAGAAGGAGCAGGTTCTCATCGTCAGGAAAGCCATCAGCCCCTGTGAGTGGCACACAGGCCTTTCATTTTATGATTCTCACTCTGTTGAGTGTCGAATGTGGAACAGCTTGCTGGAAAGAAAGCTCCTGAAGCAGCTTGCTCTGGATACGTTCAGTGCAAAAAGCACGTTTAGGAGCCCTCAGCCAAGCACTGCCAGGCTCTGTGCTGGGTTTGGGGGATGCAGGACTTCAAAAGTGCAAACCCTTCCCTCCAAGAGTTCACATTTACAGTACACGGTGATACCATGTTCCAACACTGGGCATCGGGAGGCTTATCAAGAATTACACAAAGTGCTGTGGGGCTTAAAAGATTGATTCATTCATTCAGCCAACAGTTAAAAGCACCTACTATGTGCTGGGCAGTAGGCTAACCTTCAAAGAGTCAAGGATGAAGCAGGGATGAGAGTGGGGTGCAGAAAACTTACGAGATCATAAGGCTTCACCTAAGGAGCTAGCTTTGTTGGACCTTGAAGGATGAATAGGAGTTTTCCAGGTAAAATAGTGGATAAGGATTCGGGAGAAGACATTCCTGGCAGACAGAAGTCAAGGGCAAAGGTGTGCAAGTGGCAGACATAATTAAAGAATGGGCAGAAACCAGGTGGGAGTTTCCCAGGTACGTGGGTACCTCACTGGGCAAGAATCTTGTAAACCAAGAAAACACTGGATCTCACCCAAGCTGGAGACTCTGGTCCAGAGCTGGGCCACTCAGAGAGAGAGGTATGTTTCTAAAAATTGTTCCACCCAGAGAAAATCCCTTTTTCTTATTCTCACAAATATATTATTGTGTATATTATTCACTATCTCATGAAAATGTTAAGGTCTGCTCGAACCCTAACAAAGAAGGCAGAACTCCTTGCTGGGGGAGAGAGAAGGAATTGCCTCCTGTCTCCTTTGCTTAGGAGCAGGACTGTCTAGACAGGCAGTGCAAGGATTCTTCTGGCAGAGAGGGTGATGTCTGCACCCTGCAGGAGTGAAGCCTAGGAATGAAGGTTGCATAGGTCCTGCTCTGGGTCAGCAAAAATGGATATAGTGGCAAGTTAGTTTATTGCAGATGTCTTGTTGTTGGATAATATTGGTTAGGGGCAAATGTTATAGTCAGAATGTAAACCCCGGCCCAGAGGTCAGTTTCTAGCTGCCGTGAGGGGCTCACGTTCATGAACAGAACTGTCCTCCTAATGGGGGGACAACCTCAAGCCATAATTTTAAAAAGCCTTTTAATCAACAGCAAAACTTTAGTTAAATAACATTAAACACGTTTTTACGAATGACATGTGAAGTTGCTTTTGAAAATAAATTTTGTTTTGCAGCTCTTCCCTTGGTGAAAAATCTATAATTCTTCACTCAGTCTAAGTACATTATAGTTTATAAGACATTCTTATATATCTCCTCTTCCCAAGAACTTCCTGACGATCGGGGCCGAGGTTCTTAAGCCCATGACGTGGGTGAGAAGACACAAAGTCGGAGAGGTCCCGGCACTCACGGTGGCTTGGGACTGATTCTGTCTGTTTCCCCGATCCCACATCCTAATGCAAAGGGTGATTAGGTGCTTTGCCTGAAGGTTTGGGGGCCGAAAGGGCCTCATTCTGCTGCTGAGGGGCTGTGGCTTCAAGGGACATGTTTGTGTGTTGAGGCAAGTGTGTAACTTGGGGCCCAGGAGCTCTGAGCCGGCTCTGTGATTGTCCTGCAATAAGACAGCCCACTGTCTTCTAGTCCTGCAGTCAGCGACAGACAGCACGGCTTTGGGGGCGTCAGTGCCCGGCTCAACAATGGTCCCAGTGGCAGTGAGGGACCCACACACGCTCAAACTCTCAGAAGTAACCAACTGGGGACCTTGCCCTTCGGAAGTGATTGAATGGCAGAGTCAAGTTTGTTGTGATTTTGTCTTTGAAGTTACCTGTAGTGACTCAGTATGGCCTGAAAGAGGCTCCTTAAGACTTTGGAAGTTGGCTTTTTTGATTCCCGGGCGCTGTGGGATTCCTCTCCGACAGCAGTTCCTTCCTCTGCTCATGCAGGGAGAAGTGCTGTGAACCAGTTCTTTCTTTACTTAATCACATTTGCCCATGACTTGTTTTTGAGGCTTCCCTATATATTGCTTTATTTTTTTTTTTGCACTGCCCCCTGTTGACCATTCTGAAACGCTGTGCCCTAGTGCACGTTCTGGGCTGGGAGTGGCTTAGCTGCACTTGGAAACCCAAGAAGACGAGTCAGTTGCAATCACTTCTGTGGGATTTGTGACACGTAGGGATGAGTCATATGTTTGTTCATTCCATTTTCCATAGGCTTGTCACTTCTGTGCCTTTTGTCCCTGTGTCTATAGAGGGGGAGGAGCAGGGGGACCTGGGCATGCCTCCTTTCTGAGATAGCATTGAGGTTTCCAGTCTTTGGGGCCTCTGTCAATCCCAAGTCTCTCTCTCTCTGCCTCCTCTCACCTCTATCCACACACATATAGTTGCATGTGTGATACAGACTTTTGGAAGCTATTGCAAAGTCGGGTCACCCACGGATTCCCTTTCCCAGTTTGGACTTAAGTGTTAATGGTTTTAGTAGAAAGTGAGGAGACCTTCATCCACTCGGTGGTACATTTCTGTAGGAAAGTAACTCCAAAGGAAAATGATATCTCTTTACACAGGAATCACGAATCCCCAGCCTCTCTTGGGTGGGTTCCACCAGAATGGAAATTGTCCCCTGACCCTCTGCTGGGTAAATAGGCACCTGGGTGTAGGGTGGGAGGACACAGTGGGCTGAGTCGTCCATGCCTTTAGAATGCTTCTGTGAAAAACGAGATGTGCTTCTTGAGATGAAAGCCCCTCAAAAGTGACTGACCTATCACAGAGTAAAATGAGTGTTTCTGCTCCAGAGTGGGTGGGTGGAACTCATATTCCAGGAACGAGGCCCATTTTCTAGACACCATGCTTCACTGGGTCATGGTGCCTGCTAACCACACACTTAGTGCTGGGGGGAAATGAGCAGACTGCCTTTAGAGTTGTCTTTTTTTTTTTTTTTTCTTTCTTTTTTTTTTTTTTTTTGCTTGATTGTTTCTTTAAAAAAGATTTGCCCAAGTCTTGGGCAAGTTAGGAAGATAGTATAGCTCAGTGAGGTCTGGCCTGAGAGTGACTGGGTTTAAATCCCAGTTTCACCTGTACTGGTTGCATGACCTTGGGCATGTGATCTCATCTCTCATCCTCAGTTTCCTCTTTCTGCAAAGTGGGAGTAACAACTTTACCTACTTGTGATAGGCTGAAAGATGACCCCCAAAGACATCCACTTCCTACTCCCTGGAACCTGTAAATGTTAGCTTATTTGGAAAAAGAGACTTTGCAGATGTGATTAAGTGCAGGATCCTGAGATGGGGAAATTATCCTGGATAATCTGGGTGGGCCCTTAATGCCATTACAAGGGTCCTTATAAGAGCGAGGCAGAGGGAAATTTCACAGGCACACAGAGGAGAAGGGAATCTGAAGATAGAAATGGACTAGAGAGAGATTTGAATATATTGGTCTTGAAAACTGGAGTGATGCAGCCATAGCCAAGGAATGTCAGTAGCCACCAGAAGCTTAAAGAGACAAAGAACAGGTTCTTCCCTGGAGCCTCCAGAAGGAACCAGCCCTCCTGACACCTTGATTTTAGTCAATGAGACTAATTTTGGACTTGTGGTTTCCAGAGCTATCAGAGAATACATTCCTGTTGTTTGAAGAAATTTGTGGTGATTTGTTACAGCAGCTGCATGAAACTAATACACACCTTCGTGGTGTTATTGAGGGGATTAAATAAGATGATGCACATAAAACATTTGGCATAGTCCTGGTGTTACATAGTACACTCTCAAGAAGTATTAGCTGTGATTATTATTTTATTTTGAAGCTGGGAGGAAGATTTGCAGAGGGCAATGGAAACTGGCTGAGGGGGTCGAAAGGGGGGGGGGTGTCAGATCCTGGTGGGGTCACTGTCATTTGCAAGCCCAGCTCCTGTTTTTCTCCTTTGGCAAAAGGAGGCGGCCGAGGCCTGCCCTGATCTCTTCCCCTGAGTTGTGAGGATCAAATGAGTTAATGAACGTGAAAGTGCTCTGCACGTCACCCACGTAAATTGTTAAGCTGTGGTCACAAAGACCGGGACCAAACTGAAGCAGCGTGGCCGAGGGCTGCGGAGAGCTTTGTCCCTTTGGCTCTGTGAGGTGAGGTCATCTCTTTCAGCTTTTGTTCCTGCCTCTCTGAGCTCATTTGCTGGTTTTCCCCCTAATCCCGGCCCCTTCAGCCCCGAATGGGGCTTCAGATGACAAAGCCCCACCAGCCCCAGCCAGCCATGAGCCACCCCGGGGCATATTTCTTCTTGTTTCCATTTTTAAGAGGCACAAACAAAAATAAAAACAAACCCCCAAATACACTAATCTTAAAAATGATTTGCAGTGCCCACCGCAGAGATGATGAGGTCAATGGATTCCAGTCCCACTTAGCTGAGGTTTGAGGTGTTTTCAGTCTGTTTTTCAGGCCAGAGACCCATGAGACCCAGCATCGGGTGTCAACTTAGATGGGAACAAGTCAACCTTTGTCAAATGCTTGAAAGCGGTGAATTCATCTGTAAAGATACCCAGCCTCCCAGGAAATGTGTGGTTTTAGCCTGAGTAGGCAAAGGACAACACACAGGATGAAAACAGGCCATTTCTGCCCATCATTTGCTTTGTCTTTGACTGGTACTCCCAGTAAAATCTTCACTCTCCTTAAGATGGTCAGAGGTGTGCATTGTGAAGACTGCCATTGCTGCGGGACTTGGCAGATTCCTCCAGCTCGTTGATTCAGATCTGCTCACCTACTGGAAAAGGAAGGACCCCGTTCATACGCATTTACCTTTAACAAATATAATAATGAAAACCATTGTGTTCCAGGTATGGTGCTAGGCACTGGGGAGACACTGCTGATCTCAATGCATGTGGTTTATCCGGAGTTTGCAGTTGAGTGGGGATGACATTAGCTAAACAGTGACATGACGTTACAAATTGCAGTTTTGTGGTGCAAAGGGGCACCTAGTCCTGGAAGGGTCTCCAATGGAGATTTCTCCCAGCAGAGAGATCCCGAGTTCAACTCAGATGTCCAGGGATCTGTTGAACCAAAAGAAAGAGGAGCACATTAGCTGCAGAGAGAATGGTGTGTGCAGGGGCCCCAAAGTGGGGAAAAAACATGACGTGGAGGAGGAACCAAGTGGAAGCCAGGGTGGTGGAAAGCAGAGGAAAGAGAAGAGTCTGGGGTGAGCCTGAAGGAGGAGGAGGGGCCAAAATGGAGGTCTTGTTGGCCATGCTAGGGTGTACACGATCTGGGGAAGAAAGATTCTCCTCTTTGGTCCCACTGTCCTAGAGATGCATTAGTGTGGCCTTCCCTGTGGGCTCCCCAGGTCTGCCCAGCCCTACACTGATCTTGACACAACCCTGGCCATTAGAAGGAACCTCAAAGGCAGGCGCCCTGTAACTCCTCGGCCACCCAGCCCAACAAGAGCCTGGGCCCTGAAGCCTGGAGAATGTACCTGCCATGCTTATCCTGGGTCTTCTTTTGGCTGACTTCATGCATAAAGGTTTTGCTTCCATTTCCCCGCAGATCTAGGTCTCTATTATGAACTCAGCAAGTCTTACTCTAGCCTTGAGCTACCCCCAACCCCCACGAGTTTGTTCATTCACTCAGCAAGTATTTAGTGAGCATGTGTTATGTGCCAGGCCCCGGGCTGCAGTGCTGAGTGAAAAAAGGCCTGCTCCCTGCTCCAGAGACACTTCAAGTCCAGTGTGAGGGTGGGGGAAGCTTGGACCCTCCACGATCAGACATCATTTTCCCCTTTGCCCATTGTCCAGACTTCCTGCTGACACCCTCCATGGACTGCCCACCAGCACGTCCCCTTATCACAGGGGCTTGGAAGTAGCCAGACTCTAGACCATTCACAGTGGTCTGCAGTGGTTCTCACTGTGTGGATCGGGGTTAGTTCCCAGCTCAGCCCCAGCTCGGTTTTCTTGCATCTTTGGCTGCCTAGCCCCAGCTTCAGATAACAAAACCATCCTGCCAAGATCTACCTCCCTGCCCTGGGGTTCCAGGTTCCCAGAAAGGCCATCTTGTCATTTCCATGGGGGCAGCAGAAGTACCCTCCAACAGTGGCATATTCCCCCTTGCCAGCAGTTAATGAACTGTTGTTGGGGCTGGTTAATGCCCTGTGAAATCAGCCATTAATTGTAGACACAACTGATTTCAGAGAGATTGCCTCAATCATGATCCTTTTATGATGATAAAGGCATAACCAAACCCACTGCCATGTTGTGTATTGGTCATGAGGGAAAGAGTCTGCAACTTGACTTTGAGTTGTGTCCTGATGGGAGTGGTCACACGCTGCTAAGCTTCTGGCAACCACACTCTTTTTTTTTTTTTTTTTTTTTTGATTTTAAAAATGTTCTCTCTTTTTATTTTTTTTGTATATGTATATATATTTATTATTGAAGTATAGTCAGTTTACAATGCTGTGTCAATTTCTGGTGTACAGCATAACGATTCAGTCATACCTGAACATAATAAATATTTGTTTTCATATTCTTCTTCACCATAAGTTACTATAAGATATTGAATATAGTTTCCTGTGCTATACAGTATGAACTTATTGTTTATCTATTTTACATTGTTTTATATTGTTTATCTGCAAATCTCGAACTCCCAATTTATCCTTCCCACCTCCTTCCCCCTCTGGTAACCCTAAGTTTGTTTTCTATGTATGAGTCTGTTTCTGTTTTGTAAATAAGTTCATTTGTCCTTTTTTTTTTTTTTAGATTCCACATATTAGTGATATCATATGGTACTTTTCTTTCTTTATCTGGCTTACTTGACTTAAAATGACAGTCTTCGGATCCATCCACGTTGCTGCAAATGGCATTATTTTATTATTTTTATGTCTGAGTAGTATTCCATTGTATAAATATACCACAATTTCTTTATCCAGTCATCTGTCTATAGACAATTTAGGTTGTTTCCATGTCTTGGCTATTGTATATATTGCTGCTATGAACATTGGGGTGCATGAATCTTTTTGATTAAGATTCTCTCTGGATATATGCCCAGGAGTGGGATTGCTGGATCATAGGGTAAGTCTATTTTTAGTCTTTTGAGGAATCTCCGTACTGTTTTCCATAACAGCTGCACCAAACTACATTCCCGCCAACAGTGCATGAGGGAGGGTTCCCTTTTCTCCACAGCCTCTCCAGCATTTATTGTTTATGGACATTTTAATGATGGCCATTCTGACTGAGTGATACCTCATTGTAGTTTTGATCTGCATTTTCTCTGATAATTAGTGATATTGTGTATTTTTTCATGTGCCTGTTGGCCATTTGCATGTCTTCCTTGGAGAATTGCTTGTTTAGGTCTTCTGCCCATTTTTGGATTGGATTGTTTGGTTTTTTTATTATTAAGTTGTATGAGCTGTTTATATATTCTGCAAATTAAGTCTTTGTCAGTCTCATCTTTTGCGAATATTTTCTCCCATTCCGGAGGTGGTCTTTTTGTTTTGCTTCTCTGGCAACCACGCTCTCAAAGCCCTGGCTGCAAAGTTAGCCACTGTGTTCCTTGGGAAACAAAAAGGTACACCTGCAACGGGCCGGCTGAAGGAGGCAGCATCGGATAATGGATGAAGCTGCTGTCAGGCTGTGGCCTTTCCTGGCCCGGTGGCTTCTGAACAGAGGTCCCAGAACCGCGGCTGGGCAGTGAAGGTTCTCCCTTGTGGTCTCTGGGCTGGCTTCTGAGAGTGATGATTTGAGACTTATTTTTCATATGTTTTGTTTCCTGGGAGAATGTAAGAGAAGCTGGCCCCTTTGTTGGTAGTGCATCCAAAACATGATCATTCATTTGTTCTTTTTACAATGGGAGTTTCATTCCTGGCAGATAGAAACCAGTCACATCCGTAGGAACATTCATAGTGTCTCGGAGCTGTCCCTAACCACACTGCTAAGATTTTTCAGCTCTCTGCCTTCAAGTCTTGCAGCTATTTCCAGAGCCCCAGAGAGTGTCTGTGTAAACTGTTGAGGAGGTTCTTAGGGGCCCCTGTCCCCCGGCTCTTAGAGATGGTGCCTGGAAGTATCACCCCCTTAGTCACTGGCTCTGCATTCACCGGCACTCGGGCTGCATCAGATCATAACCCAAATAACGTCCAAGAGGAATGGTGACCATAAAAGGTTTCTGAAGCATAATAGCAGGACCATTAGTCTGTTTTACAGAGATCAGCTAGGTCAGGCTGGGTAAGGATGTCAGTGTGTGCTCATAGCCAGGCGGTTTACAATACTGAAATACTGAAGTTGCCCTGCGTGATAACAACATAGGATTAGCAAAATGCATGTGGGTATTTCAGTAAGGTAGAATCCTATGCAGCATTTAATATGATTATTAAAATCTATGCTTATTGACATGGGAAAAATGCCTATGGTATATTACTGAGTAGAAAAAAGCAGGTAGCCAAATATACTTGATCCTGTTTTATGGAAAACGTGCACAAGTGTGGGTATGTGAGTGTGATGGTCTTTATTGATACCCTCCTCCCCTCATGTTACAGTGCTTATTCTGGGAGATTGAAGATGACTTTGAAATTCCTCCTGATGCTTTTGAGTAGTGTCTGAATTTATTGAGACAAGCATGCTTTGATTTTATAATAAGAAAAATAGTCTCTTTTTAAACATTTATTGAAACCTGCTCTATTTTATTTACTGTAATAAAATGATATTAAAGGAAGTAAGTCAGAGAAATATCATATGATATCACTTATATGTGGAATCTAAAAAAAGATACAATATAAACTTCTTAACAAAAACAGAAACAGACTCACAAACATGGAAACAAACTTATAGTTGCCAAAGGGGAAAGGAGGGGGAGGGATGACTATGAATTTGGAATTTGGGATTAGCAGATACTCACTACTATATATAAAATAGATAAACAACAAGGACCTACTGTCTAGCACAGGGAACTATTTTCAATTTCCTACAATAACCTATAATGAAAAAGAATCTGAAAAATAATACATATATATATATATGTATAAGTGAAACACTGCTGTACACCTGAAACATTGTAAATCAACTATACTTCAATGAAAAATTAAAGCACTCACACACAAATTGTATCTTATCAGGATTTTCTAAAGCTTTTTACATTACTTGCCCTTATTGGCCAAATTAAGACATAATACTATTAGAAAAAAATTTTTTTTTAATTTAGAAAATAACATCTCCAAAGAATTTGAAAGATTAAGTTATAAAAGTTGAAAAATAAATGGCTTGCATATTTTATGGATTATATTATAAATGGAAACCAAATATCAACTGGGCAGCTTCAGAGAGAGTAGACTTGGCTGGAAGTGGGGTGTGGGGGAGGGGGTCCATGCTAATTTGAGACAGAGATACAGGTGAGGAGTTGGGTAGCAAATTATGTTTTTTTTTTTACAGTAACAGTGGGCGTAGATGTCATATAAGGATCTGCTGTGGCCACGTAAGTGATTCGGGGGCAAACAAGCCTGGACATTTGTGACATGACTGAAATTTTCATTCTGTCTTTAATTTAGACTTCTCTTGAATTTGTGCATAATTTCAGATTGCGCTATGCCTTTTCCTGGTAATCTTTTATTCTGTCCCCAAATATTGAGCTTTTGCTTGGCCCCCTAGCTGAGAAGTGGCTGTGCGCAGATACCCAGGGAAATGATTGTCATTCCTGTGTCTCCTTAAATGAGGTCTTTTTCTTGTTAAACGTCATTGCATGCAAACTTCATTTTAAAATTCGGCAGCACAGTGGGAACTTCAGCCGGTGGTGTTTTGAATTCCAATGCAAGAAGTTATTTCTTTAATGAAATTTGATGCAAAGTGCAAAACCTGAAATCTGAAATCAATATTGTGAATCTATGTTTTAGCTAAGTTATCAAGCGGCTGGAAGGAGGGAGCAGGAATTTTTTCAAACAAATTAACTAAAATTAAATATTTAAAAAGTTATCTTTGGGGCTGAATATAAACAATAACAACAAACATACATTTAAAAATGGCTTTAAAATCATGATCAGAGGAAAATTCCTAAATAATAAGGATCAATCTCATTTTATTAATGATTGAACAAAAATGGTATTTATTCCACAAATCCTATCTTTTCTACTAAAAAAAAAATTCTATATCTGTCTGAAGTTCTCTAGCTTTGGGAAGATATTTCACAAATAAAACATATTCTGATTGGAAGTGGACCTAATAAAAATGTTGCAAGACCTGGGTCAAAAATAAAAAACCAGGGAACCCTCCAAATTATCTCTTTACAGTGTATCCTCTTTCCATTGATGGAGACACTCTGTTCTTTATTATCTGCACTAACGCAGCTTTAAAATAACTTCTTTCATTGCTTTCATGTATCTATATTTTGTCTCTCTAGCGAGATTTCAGGCTCTTGAGGGTAAGGACCATTTAGCTCTGTTTCTCTGATAATTCCCACTACTTGGGATGTCAGGAGAGCTAGGGACCTGTCAGGTGCTTCACAATTATTTATTCACTCGGCAAGAAAGAGGTGGAATTAGAAAGGAATAGGTTTCATTTTCCATATGACTTGTCAACTCCAGTTGATTGCTAATAGCTTCTTGGAGCCCCAAGTTAAGAAAGATTCTGAGGATGAGTTGGTACCACATGCAGAGTATTGTGGTTGATGGGGGTGAGGACTGTCCAGGGTGCAAGAGTGGTGGTACCTCTGCTGTGTTCAGTCCCTGTCCCTGAAAAAACCAACCCCAGACCCACACCGTTGGGCTCTCTGTTGGGTGAGATAAACATATCTCATCATTTAAGCCACTTTTAATCAATTTTTCTACCCATCGATAAAGGTGCCCCATATGCTACAATCTCCTTTTCACCAATCTGAAAACATCAATAGAAAATTTTTTGACTTATAAAAATTATATTTTCCCATTAAGAAATTAATATGTTTTAATGAAATGCCACATGAGATAAAAGGTATCCAAAATTCTCAAATATTGATTCTCTACTTCCTAGTTGAGTGACTTCTGCTTAAGTTTTCTTAAAGTGTGCCAAGTCTGTGTTTACTAATTTGTAAAAACAGGACAATGTATATATCTCATGGAATTATGAGAATTAAATAAGCTAATTCAAGCACTTGAACACATGTAATGTAGAGCAGGTGTCCCACTCAGCTGGGTTTCTCTCTTTTCTAACCTCCTTGAGGAAGTTTAACCTCAGCCACTTTGTAGAAACATCTGCTTTACTTGGTTACTGGAGCTCGGTCCCAGTATCTCTTCACAGAGAGATCGGGAAGCTCTGGAGGGAGGGAGTGGACAGCTTTCCCTTTGGACTGATGGCTTTCTTCACAGAGCTGTGTGGTGGTCCTGCCCTCACACCCCCAGCTCCAGCGCAGCTGAAAGGCAATCTAATCAGAAGAAGAAATCCAATGCAAACTAATACGCAATTGGGAAATCTCCTGAGTCTGTGCGATTTACACTTTGGAAGATTTTCACTCTTTATTGCTGGCGCTTCTGATAAATTAAAGAGAGATGAGCTGTTCCTCAGCCAAAGAAACCCTTGCATTCAAATTCAAATTTAAACTTTTCCTGTGTTTGCTCTGTCAGACCCATTGGACTGTGTCAGAAGGGACTTGAGCCATGTGACACTGTCTTGTATTTTTATTTTTATCTTCTTGGTCAAAAAGGTCCCATTGACTTTTTCTGCAGTATTGCAGTTTGTCACTAGAATGATGTTCTCTAGTACAGGGGAAGTCACTGAAGCTGCGACTTCCCCTGTACTAGAGAAATGTTAAGAGAACATTTGAGAATTGATTCAGCAACTAACAGCGTTCCATAATAGTTAGGAGAATGGGTTTAAAGTCCAGACAGATTTGGTTGCTAATCCTACCGCTTAACAGCTCTATGACCTTGAACAAATGACCTCTTCAAGCCTTTGCTTCCACATCTGTGAAATGGAGATGATGCTTGCACTGTTTAACCACAGCTGTATACAAACCTACCAACAGCAACCTTTTTTTTTTTTTCTCAAACATCTGTGTGTCAGACGAACTCGTCTGCACTTGGTTGGGTGACCCTGCTCCACATGTCCCTTGTCCTTCTTGGAACAGCTGGCTAGCTGAAGCATGCTCTTCCTAAGGTGATGGTGGGGGCTGGGAGCATGAGCCCAGTCACTCAAGCTCTGGTCAAGCCTTTTGTTATGCTGGCTACCATTTCATTGACCAAAGCAGGTTCCATGGCCAAGGGCAAAGTCAGGGGGTAGGGAATTATGTTCCTTCCTCCTCCCTCCAGACTCCCTCCTCCTCCCTCATCTCCCCCTCCTCCACCTCTCTCCTCTTTCCTCCTCCCTCCTTCCCCTCTTCCTCCTTCCATTCCTTCTCCTCTCCTCTCCCCTCTCTCCGGCCCCCCCATTCCTTCCCCCACTCCCCACTCCCTTCTCCTCCTGCTCTTCCTCTTCTGCTTCTTCTCTCTCTGAGCAATTTGAGGAGAAAAAAATCATATTTTATTAACCTCCCTCCACCTGGCACCTTGTAGGTTTCTGATACATGTTGACTTAAAAACCATAAGGCAGTTTGCACTGAGCTTGTGTAAATGTGTGTGCTCATGCACACCCACACACATACACACACGTGCACGTGGTTCGAAGACATTGGGCTGTCTTTACTTATGAAGAAAAAAAATGACCTCCGTCTTGTCAAATGCTTCAGGAGAGAAAAAACATTTTCTCTTTTATGCCATCATTTGCTCAGAGGCAGATCCCGAGTGTTCATTCAGATGTTTCTGCTGCCCCTATTATCTTGTACAAAAGCTCTCCATTTGGGAATAGTTGCAGGTTTCCTTGTCATTCTCCAGCTCTGGTTTATATAAAAATGGATCATTTGTTGAGGCAAACTTCAAAGTCAGAGAACGCCCTAAGTTATAAATGGTTCCGTCTTTTAATTCAGGCATAATCCTATTAGAGACACAGCTCTCAGGGCTGGGGAATCCTTTTAGGACTCTTTGATCAAGGGAGCATTTTTGAGTTCAGTGGCTTCAGCTGTCCAAGCCCTAAAAATAACAGGGAACCCATTTAATACCTGGAAATGTCAATTTCTCTCATTTCTGGTGAAAGAAGTCTATTCTCAAGTGGACCAGTACCCGTTTCTGAATTCAGAGGAAAAGTGGGAAGCAGGCACGGGACTGTGCTGTATTTCCAAAGTCAGGCCCACTGTGGGGGACTAACCCTTGCTGATCCGCCAAATAACTTTGAGTGGCATTGAATTATTTCCAAAGGCATTTGGTACCCTACTTGTTCATTGACCATCTTCAAACGTACATTCTGATTGATTATATGAGATAAAAGTTTCAGTTTGGTCTTTGTCTCTAGCTTATCAAAATCTTATAAACTTTTCTGTTTCCCAGAGATCATCAGCCAATCTTTCCCTAAGCCTCGAAGACTCCCTAAGTTCTGCCAGCCTCTGCCTCCTCACATCCCCCCATCACCCCTGGCTCATCACTGCCTCACTCACTCTGTACCACCATGAGGTGGGCCTCTTTGCTGTGTTAACACACCAAACACATTCCCTGTAAACTTAGCACACTGTGTTCCCTTTGTTCTGGGGTTTCTTCCCCCATTAATCCATGGGATTCAGTCCCTCACCTCCTCTGATCTTTAATCAAATGCCGCCTTTTCCTGAGGCTGCTCTGCCCACCCCGTTTCCAATGGCCTCCCATCTCTCGCATCTCTCTCTTCCTGCTCTGCTTCATTTTATTTGCATAGCCCTTTTCATCACCTGTTGTACTGTAGGGTTGCTTATTTGTTTACTGTTTGTCTCCCTCATGAGAAGGTAAGCTTCATATTTGCAGGAATTTTTGTCAGTTTGGTTCACTGCCATATGCCCAAGACTTAGAATGGTGCCTAGCACACAGAAGATGCTCATTAAAATTTTTGTTGAATGGACAAATGAAAGAACTGATTTTTGACATTGGCAAGTGATATTATTTAGTTAGAGTTTGATAAAACTGCTCTGTTTGCATTGTTATTATTTTTATCTGCACTTTCTATTTAAGGCAAGTGACACTAACATCTTGGCCCACAGTTCCTTGTTCAGAATTCTTTTAAAATTCCACACTCTGATTTCTCCATTATCTGTCAAGGCTCTGAGTTCATGGAATATTCAACACACTCTTGAGATCGTTTACAGTGGAGATGAAATATGGATCTCACTGGGTTTTGAAATGCATATTTTGAGGCCCTTTATCAATTTATATTTTTCACTTTTTTCTGAGTTTTTTTCATGTACAGTCCGCATTTTTCATGATCTGGAGAAGAGGGATGTGTGCTTTTCTTGGGGGCTTACCTCAAGAATTCACCAATCAGGTTTAGATTTGAACCATACCCCAAGTGCCATATTGGAAGGTGGGGTTCCACAGTGTGCTTGTCTCAGATCAAGCACGTGAGGCTTGTCCAGACACACAGAGAATTTATTCTGATGGAACACCAGCACCACAGAAATGACAAATGGTGGAGGAACTCTTTAGGGAGGCAAAAAATTCAAGGCCTGAGCTTGACAAAGATTTGAGGCTGAAGTCTGCAGCTCCAGTTAAACCAGTTCAGTATGCGAACCGTCCACACCCAACTATGTGCAGTGACCCAATTCATTCATTAGGAAACAAAATTCGTTGAGCTCCTACGACGTGCCACACACTGTGCCAAGTGCTGGTCACCAGGGATGAAGAGACAGATAAGACCCCTGTGTTCATGGAGTTTAACACCTAGCGGATGGGGTGGTGTATTAGCCCGGTAATGATCCAGTCACAACCTGGGGGAAGGTATGTGGAGGGAAAGCACAGAGAGAAGCAGCAGAGACTAACAGCAAGGACGAGGGGTCTGACTCAGACTCGGGGTGACGGCATCTAGGGTGCAAACTGGAGGTCTGACCAGGCCATGGTGTGAACCCCAGCCTCTGCCCTCTCCTTTCTGCCCCCCGGAAGAGAGTTACTTCCATAATTTACTCAGCTGTTCACTCCTAGGCCGGTGGTTGTCCAGCCTGGCTGAGGATTGCAATCTCTGAGGGAGGTCACAAGTGTACAGCCCCGGGACCCTTCACAAACGAAGGGACTCTGACTCTCCAGGGTTGGGCCCAGGGAATCTGCATTTTGAAAATGTACCAGCAAAATTCTTTGGCTAGCGCAGTTTTGGGACCCAGGTTTAGCCATCCAGGAAAGCTTCTGGGAATGATTCCCCCCACTTCACCCACCAGATAACTTTCCTGGAACAATCTGGCTTACATGCCAGCCTCTGCCTTCTCTCCCTCATTTTTTACCGTCATTGTTCTGGAGCCCAACCACCCTGGGCCCCAGTAATCCATTCACCTTTCTCTGTCTGGGAGCCCCTTGGGGGCAGGGCTGGGGTTTTCATGATTCTGTCCCCAGCGTGCAGCACAGGGCCATTCCTCACCAGAGACTAAATGAGTTATAATCGTAACCAGCACGTAGGTGGGTGCTCACTGTGGGCCCAGCATCTTCCTGATACTTACAGAGCTCACTACATCCTCCCAAATTCCCCAGGAGGTAGATGCTGCCATTATCCCTACTTTACGAAAGGGCAAACAGACACAAAGAGACTAAGCAATGCAAACATGTAGCTGGAAGTGGCAGAACCAGGCAGCCTGATCTTAGAATCCGGACCCTCGATCATCGATCATCATGCCCTCAGTACATGAATGAATGAAGCAATGAATGAGTGAATGATTTCTGTGTCACCCTGTCCCATTTTATTCTTAAACAACTAGTACATAGTGTGTTGGGGAAACCCTTAAAGCGATAGGAAGCTTTACTCCCTGCTAACCTAAACCCTGTTTTGGCTTATCCCTGGCTTTTGAAGATTTTATTACAAATTCCTTGAGACAGGCACTGGATAGAAAGTTCCACAGGGAGAATTTCCTAGTAAGTAGCCTCTGTCTTTCTCCTCCCTCACCCCAACATCACTGGTCTCGTAAGGCACATTGTTAAACTGTTGGATAGCCACTGTTGATATTTACAGTTGTTCCAAGCAGCTGGGGCAAGATATGGGGAACTAACCTTAGTTTATCAAACCTGACACACAGAAGGAGTCTCTATGGGCCTTCCCTGAAGTCCGAAAGTGCCCAGAACCCTCTCCTCTTGCATCTTGTGCCACGTAGATAAGATGCAGTTGTCATTCACTCAGCACTCCCGTGCACCAGGCACCGCGCAGGTAAAATGCCTGCCACCACTTAGCTCACGGGGGCACCTTGGTTGGATGCCGACCCACCAGACGTTGCCGGTCTCCTGATTCATTGGTACTCAACCTTCGGTCATATCTAAATCACCTGGAGACCCTGGTGCTGTCCTACCTCAAGGACCTTGGCCGCTGTGCCTGAGTAGCTTTGCAGGTGATTCTGATACACACTTACATTTGAGTTCCTCTGGACCAAGACGGTGGTCCTCACACTTTAGGGCCCATCACCGTTGGTGGGGGAGCTTTTAAATGCCGAGCACGCTGGTGCCCAGGTAATCCTGACTCAGGTCACGTCTCGGGCTCGTTCCCACCTGCAGCATGCCTGTGGCCTGGGAAGGCATTGGGGTCATGGCTGTCCTGAGCCTTGAATACTCCAGCCCCCCCTTCCCTGCAATGCCCTTCAGTCCTCTGTGGGAAGATCTGGGAGTGCCTAACACCCTGGGAGGACGGCCCGGGAAGGGAGGCTTTGTTAAGATAAGGAGGGCTCTGCCTTTTGTTTTGAATACTGGCTTTTGGGTTGTGTCTGCTTTCTGAAACCCAGATGAATGTGGTTTACTAAACCCATGAAGGCCAAGGCTAGCTTTTTGTTCTGTGTGGGTTTAGGTTAAGGTTGGCCTTGTCTCTAGTGAACCATGTTCTGTGTTACATTGTCCTAAGCCCGTTCACACCCAGCCTCTCTTCCGATCCTCCCAAGTTCAGCAAGGTTGGAGGGATGGATTTTATAAAAGGGACTGAGGTACAAGAGAGATAAGTGACCTGCTCAGCGGCTGCAGGGGAATGAATTAGGTAGCCGGGGCAGTAACCCGGGACTCGTGGCTCCCATGTGGTGCTGGAATAGACTGTGCTGGTCCCTCCACACCGGCTGCCGTGACAGCCAGTGGTCCTTGCTGTCTGGGGCTGAAGGTGCGGATGGGGGGAAATCTCCAAAAACTGCTCCTAACAAGGTGTTCCCAAACTTCAGCTTCTACCAGAAGCCGCGGCGACACTAGCTAGACTTAGGGCTCTGGTGATAAATTGGCAGTAATGAAATCTCAATATCTGCCCACGAAGAGAAAAGCAAAAAATCCATAAGGGGCCCTGATGGACCATTAGGTGTTAATAGGAATAATACAAATGCCCAACAGAGTACGTTACTGAACTGAGTGAGCCTCGCCTCACCTGACACAATCAAAACGTCTCAGTATTTAACTATACACCACGTGTGTTGGCTTGAGAATGACAACGACTAAGATGAGGGAGGTGGTTATACATATATATGTTAGACTGGAAATAACAATACCTAAGATGAGGGAGGCAGGACTGTAAAAGTTAATGATCATTCGTCTTTAGTCTTTCACTGAAGGGATGAATTTGGACAAGTTATTGAAACTCTCCGAGCTTCTGTTACTATCTATAAAATGGGAGCAATCATGCTCCCTTGCGGGGTTTTTGGCAAGATGGAAAGAGGTCATGCGATCCCATTGTCTTGACTTGCATTTCCCTGACTTCCAGGTGAACTGAACACCTTTCCCTGTATGGCTGTCAGAGGTTCTTTTGTGAGCCGCCTGTCCCCTTGCTAGGTTCCATCTTCTTTCGAGTTGTTGACCTAGATGTTTAAATGTTAATCTTTTTGTCAGATATGTTTGCAAATATTGTCTCCCGATTTCTTTTTTTTTTTTAAACAGCTGTGTTGAGGTATAATTTATATACTAAAAGTCCAGTCATTGTAAGGGTACCATTCAAGGATTTTTTTTTTCGGTAAATATATAGAGTTGTGCAGCCATTACCACAGTCTACTTTTAGACATTTTCCACCAAACCAGAAATTTCCCTGTGCTCATTTTCAGCTAATCCATGCTCCCATCCCCCAGCCTTAGGCAACCACCAATCTGCTTTCTGTCTCAAAAAGTTTGCCCTTTGTAGACGTTTCATAGCAATGAAACCATACAATATGTATCCGTTCCCATCTGGCTTACTTCACTTGGCATCACGATTGCTATGTTCATCTATGCTGTAGCTTGTGTCAGGACTCATTTCTTTTTTATTGTTGGGTAGTATTCCATTGGGAGGATGTTCTCTCCAGCCTTTGCTGTGTGTGTGTGTGTGTGTGTGTGTGTGTGTGGTGTGTAAAGCCTCAGCCAGCAGTATGGTGCTTTCCGCCAAGACCAAAGCCTCAGTCAAGTAGAGCTGTTGGCCCTCTCTGCCTCTGAGATCATCATCTCCACCAATAACACCACTGGGCTTTCATGTTGCCCTGGTAGGTGTGTGAAGCTGCCACTCCTTACAGTTTTCCATCCTGGCACAGCCTCTGCCAACCTAGCTTGCAGAGGGGCAATAACCCCATGATGATAGTGGTGATGGTGGTGGAGGTGGTGGTTATGGTGGTGATGCTGGTGGTGATGGAGATGGTGGTGGTGGTGATGGTGGTGAGTGAGGTGAGTGATGATCCAATTCCAGGCCAGAATGTTGCAGAGTGGGTCCCACTGTTTTTATTTAAAGTCCAGCAGTTTTACAAGCATAAACACTTTTCAGATTGTTATTTGACTTTGGCAATTTCCAGTGTACTGAAATGGTAGTTTTGGCCTTTTTTTTTTTTTTTTTTTTTTTTGCAGCTCTAGAGTTGCTTTTGCGGAACTGATTTGCCAGTCTCCTCCTTCAACCATAGCTGGAAGGCTCGCCCTGCTTCCCAGTATCTTAATTGTCTGTTAAGTGAGCTGTGGGGTTTATATAATGATTTCAGTTTTTGTGTAGACACACGTAGTCGTGTTTCTGTTTTGGCATCTGTGTTTTTTTTGCTTGTTAGGGAGACTTCCTCCATCCTGAGATCATTAACAAATTCCCTTATATTTTCCTCTAATATTTTTATAGCTCTGTGACTTACGTTTAAAGGCTCTTGATTCACGTGAAATTGCTTTCTGGAAGGGTTGTACACATTTATAATTCCACCAGCAAATTATCGGAGTTTTTTTTTAAACCACATCTTAGCTTGTGTTAAAATGTGTGTGTATTCTTTCACCATTAAAGTTGATTGTTTCTTAATTAGTTGTTTATCTTGTTTTATGAGTTCATGATATTTGCCAAACACCTCGTATGAAGTCTTTATACACAGAAGATATTGAGCGTTCACTTATCATATTTGCTGTAAATATTTCACCAATATGCTGTTTGGCTATTAATTAAATACCTTTTTATAATAGCAATACAAAAGCATTTTAGAAAAATGAGAAAATAAACGTGGTTTCATTTATACCTTATAGTATTTATACTTTTCCTGGTTGGTGTAATTGTACACACATATTTAGCCAAAAAGATTGTGTGGCGTATATATTTTCAATGCCTGTGTCATGAACTTCTCTCACAGTCACTTCATCCTCAACATAATTTTAATGATTGAGAAGTATCTTATATGGATATACTGAAATTTATTTAATTCACTTCCTTTGGTTGGTCTTTGCAATGTTTTACTCTTACGTATAACACTCTGAAGAACAAAACTAGCTAAATTGTCATGGATCTCTTATTTATTTCCTAGTTGGCTTTGTCAGAGAGCACATCAGTTTCTGAAGCTTCTGATACCTGTTGACAAATTGGCCTCTAGAAAATTTATTCCAATTTACATTCCCACTGGTGGTATGTAAGAGAAACTTTTCTCCTAGAACAGAAGCAGTTATCATTTTAATAAAATCTCTGCAAATTTGGGAGGCAAAATTGTATCCTTTCAATGTTTTTAGAATACATTCATAAATGTCTATATTTTTGTAGAAAGTAAAGTGTGTAAATACATGTATATGTGCACACACACACATATATATACTTATCTATGTTTTTATGTGCATATAACTTTTTTTAATTTGCAAGTATTTAGTTACTAATAGGGTTAGACATTTTTCAGTTTAAGCAATTACAGGTCTTTTATGAATAGCCTCATCATGTCACTTGCCCAGTTTTAAAATGAGTATTGATCTTTTTCTTATTTACTTATGGTCTTTATATGTTTTCACTTTACAATATGAGACTGCAGTATTTTGTAGTGTACCTTTCTTAATTTAGACTATGTAGTTACTATAATTCCTTATCAACAGTATAATTTTTATATTCATATCACGAAGATGGTACCTCTTTACCTCCTACCGTTATTCTCTTCCTGTTACACAAATCACTCAGAAAGTCTCCAGTTCTCCACCCTTTCTGGTGTCTGTGCCCTTCGCAGTGGGACTTTGCAACTCCCCCAGAGATGGAGTCTTCAGCCTGTGCTGCCTCTAAGACTTGTTTGGCCGACAGAATGGGGTAGAAGTGACAATGTGCCATGAGGTATTGCATGCCTCTGCTCTCTCCCCTGGCGTCCTGCCCGTGTCGTGTGAACACACCTGGGCTAGCCTGCTGGATGATGAGAGACATGTGGCCTTATCACCCTGTTGCCTTAGTAGACAACAAGCCAACTGCCAGACTGGTAAATGAGGTTGTCCTAGACCACCAGACCCAGCCAGCTAATCACAGATGCATGAGCAATTCAGGCCAAGATCAGAAGCATCCAGCCATCCCCTGGAGCTGTTAGTAATAGTTCGCAGTGGTTATTTTCAACCACTATATGTTAGGGTCGTTTGTTATACAGTAACAGATAATCTTTCTTTTTAAGAAAGTGGGGTGGTGCAGGATCTGGAATTTCTTTTATTCTGCAGATGATTGTTATTTTATATGTATTACGTTTTTCAGTGGTTATTTTAATTTTATTTGTACCTTAGAACAATATGGAGGTTTTTTCAATATTCACCACCAGTCATTTCATACAAGATGCTAACGTTTTTCTTCAACTTGATTTATCTCTTGTTCTGTTATTCTGCATACTGATGAGTCAAGATGCAGTGCTGTCTTAAAATGTATCTGTTATAGTCACCATTTATTTTTATTTGTACCATAATTTGTACAAGGTAGGAAAAAGGTATTTTCTGTTGTTTTTTCCCCCCATAACTCCATGATGATATAGACTGTCTTTATATTGGTTAAGATAATTATAATGGCTTCAGTACAGTCATGATTGTTATGTTTGATAAGTAAACTAAAATTCAGTTCCCTACAACAAAACTAGCCAGAATTACATTTTTTTATGATGAAAACATACTTCTAATAAAAAAGGACTTTTACCCCACATTGGCTAAGATTTATATTCTCGGTGTATTTATGGCATCTGATTTTCTCCAACTTTTACCTCTACCTAAATTTTAGGGTATAATGTTTTGCACAGTGCATCATATTCTCACAGCTTTGTATCAATAATAAAATATTTCATAATCTCTCAAGGTTATCTGTCACTTGTTTCAAATCTGATTTTAATCAAGGCTGAATAAAAAATGTGGCATTTGTAGTTTTACATTTTCCTAATATTTTAGTAATTTTCTCTCCTAAAATCATCAATAAGTCTTAAAATTTCTGTGTCACTACATTTCTAAGAATATCGTTTCGTTATCTGCAGATGCCCCTGGGTTTGGCTGGGTGTATAATTTTCAGGTTACCCCTTTTTTTCCTCCTTCAAAGATGCTCTTAGGATGGCCATTATTCAGGTTTCTTCTGGCATTTCCTGTTAGAAAGCCACATGACTTTTCTTCCTTTATAGGTAACCAGAGTTTTCTCCCTAAGTCCTCTTAATAGTCTTCTATCCTCAAATGTAAAAGAACAAAACAAACAACAGTGAAATGGGTTTTGTCTAGGTGTTGGTTCCTTTGTGTTGATTTTACCTGCCTTTTCACTTACAGAGTAAGTTACTCAGCGTCACTGTAGCTGCGCATTTTACTTTTGCTTCCTTTGCTTTGGTTTCCTGCAACGCCAATTATCCATCTGTTAGGAGTTGGAGCTTCGCCATTCGTTTCCCCTCCCCGCCCCTTACCTATTACCTTCCCGTTCAGCTTAACTTTTATTTGTTCTTTTACTTGCTCTTCTGTGAAAAGCACACCAAGCTCATTCTCCACATTTTTTTTTTCCAATGTAAATTTTAGTCTTCATGGTTCTTAATGTTATTTTCTTTTTAATTCAGTTGTGGGCTTGTTTTATTTTTCCTTACCAATGTCAGGAACCATTAGTATCTCCCTGGATGTCTCATCCACATGCCTTATTTGACTTCCCCACCTGGGAAGAAGATGATCCAATGACTGTGCAGTTCAGGGAAGACAGCTAGGGAGCAATGAGATGGTAAATAGCTGACACAGTGGGCAACTAAAACTAAATCCTAAATGGAAGCTCTGGGAAATGGCATGACACACATGCTCCAAAGTATCCCACCCAGAGTGTGAGGAATCTGGGATATTTATGCCCTACACCCGTCAGTCAGTGCTCAGGGGCTGTCTGCAGGGGCATGCCAATTTCCCAGGGACCTTGGCTCACCATGCCTGTGGGCAGATTGGGTTCCTGCAATCTGAGGTCATCACTCCAAAAAAAGGTGCAGGTGTTGGCACTTGTAAATGAGGCCAGTGTGCACTGAAATCATAAGACAGTTTGAGGGCCTGGGGGAAGAGCGTTACTTTTGGCTATGTCAGAGGAAAGGAAAATCAACAAACCTAGATGCTTCCCTGAACGAGCCACAACGACCGGAATGTGAGAGTAAGGACCGCAGCTTTGCACCCTGAAGCCTGGCTTTCAGCTCACTTCACTTCGGCTCCTTCTTGGCTGTGTCTGACGTCTCAGAGCCCTCCGTTTCTCCTTGTGTGAGTTAGGTATTATTACAGGGTAGCTTTGAGGGTCGAATATGATAGTGCCTGGTCTCTAGTGAGTGAAACATACACATTTTTATTTTTTAAAAAAATTCAGCTGGGACTTTACCTTTGAATGCAGCTTTGACCATATCTCTTAGTTTGGGGATGTGGTACTTTTTGTGATGTTCTAAATAATGCATGGTGTGTGTGTGTGTGTATACTCCTCATCTTACTTCAGGCCATTTTAAAGAACTGCCCAGTTGCCAGATCCCAAACCTACAAACAAACAAAAAACTGAAACATGCATACTTTGCCCTTACTTTGTGTTTTGATGTTTAAAGGGCTTTCTTCTTAAATGTAAATCCTTGTCTGTCCCAGCGTAGTCCTGTGAGGTTCCGTGGATGGAGAATTACGCTCTTAGAGGTTATTCACAGTTTACCCAAGGTTACACAGGAGAAGTAATAGAACCGGAGCCCCGGGTCCCTCTGACTTGTGTTCCAAGGCTTTTCCATAGCCTCATGCTCCCTCTGTGTGGTGGACAGATAATGGTCCCCCAAGATGTCCACATCCTAATCCCCTAACGTGTGAATGTTACTTTATATGGCAAAAGGGACTTTGCAGATGTGAAAAAGGATCTTAAATGAGGGGATTATCTTGGATTATCTGCATGGGTCCAGTGGAATCCTGAGTTGTCCTAAGGGGGAGGGAGAGTCAGAGACGCGATGAGGGAGGCAGGTGTGGAGCATTGAGTCAGAGAGGGAGGGAAAGAATGAGAGAGAGAGAATGATCAAAAGATCAGGGCGGCCCTGGTTTGATTTTCTGTATTGAGGGGAAGACCACGTTCTTTCCCCTTTTCCACACATCTCATCCTGGAGACCCGTCTTCTCTCTGGAGTTCAGCCCTGAGCATCTACAGGTTTCCCAGGTGAGCTCTGCATGCCGTCGCTGGAGCCTCCCCAGTGGGTTTCAGGTTTGGTTAAGCTCATACACTATCCTGTGACGCCTTAACAATCAGAATTCAGGTTCCCTTCTACCCTGCCCATGGCCATAAAATTCAAGGTAGAAGACACTCGGGTATCCAGCTCATATAAAAAAACTGGAGTAGTTTGTTTTGAACTGTGTTATGGAATAGACTGCTTTCAATATTGTGAAAAGATAACAAAGATTAGATACTACCTAGGCATGCTTGGTGTTTCTTTTAGCATCCTTGGCCTGGTTTAAGTAACCCAGTTAACTGGTAGTGTCTTCCAGCTTTCCCCTCAACCTTGTGCTTTATGGCCAGAGCTTAACACCTAAGGCTGGATGAACTGGATGATCTGTGTTTTAATCCCCCTCCTCCACAGCGTTACCTCACTTCACTATTTATATTTTATTTATACAGCAGGTACTATGTGCCAGGCATTCTTTTAAGCACTTAAAGATATTAATTCAGTTGATCTTCATAATACTCCTACATGGCAGGGACTACTGTCATCTCAGTTTGAGTGATGAAGACACCGGGACCCAGAGAAGTTATGAGTTTCCCAAGGTCCTGTGGCTCTTAAGTGGCAGAGCTAGGATTCAAAACTGGACAATTGTGCTTAGTTCTAATGCTGTCTCCTTGGGAATGAGAGATTTTGTCATTCTCTGGTGTCTTCCTGCTTGCCCACCTGTGCTTGAGTCAGAAGCCACATTTCTCATACCCCAGTGTCTTCTGGCCTCTCCTATACCAGCCCCATGCTCTTTTACAGAGTTGAGTTCTGTCTGCTTGCCTGGCCTTGGCCACATCATGAGGCCAGGAGTCATAAGCGGGAAGTGCCCCCCCCCCCCACTTGCCAAAAGCCACCAGGCCCTAAGCCAGCCACCCCGAGGGAAGATCTCCAACACCCTGGGCCTGCCGCCACCCATAGATGTGTCTTTTCCCAGAAGCACAGCCAGGCCCTTTCTTGGAAGCTGACAAGGGGATGCCAACAGAGAAAAAGCTTAAACTTTGTGCTGTATCCACCCTGATTGCCACCCATCCCCACTGCACTCCCAGAGTTTGGGGCAAAAATGCCCATGATCTTTCAACAGCTCCTTTGAAGTGCCATCATTTTTCTGCAGGGCTTAAGGACTGTCCTGATACCTTGGGGTCATTCTCTAGCAGTCCAGACAAGTAACTGGAATGAGGTCTGCAGGATCAGCCTTTCTTGGTAAAGACACAACTCTTGCATCAACTCTGTCTCCTGCACAGAGAGCAGTTAGATATTTCTGAGTTCAGGATGGCACTTGAGCAGTTCCCTTCTTCTGCTTGTTCGTTCATTCAAGCAATAGATATAGACAAGCACAGAAATCAGAAACAAACCAGGCACAATTCCTGCCTCATTAAGGTCACAATCACCTGGGGGAAAACTGATAAATGAGCAATTGCGTAGAGGATGGAGAAATGCTTTGATACGAACAAATGAAGTGGGAGAGACAGGTAGCCTGCTCTTGGGTGGCCTCCCAGGATCTGACTCCTGCACTGGGTCCTGGGATGGAGGAGGGTTACCTGCGCAGAGGAAGAAGGGAGAGACTGTTCAGGCAGGCATGGGGAACAGCATATGCAAACGTATGAACGGGGACAAAACATTTGAGAGCTGCCCAATGTGACAGTTGATCGTAGGATTAAGACATGTCAATCACGTAGATGCTCTTGCATGAGAAAGTGATGTTTGGCACTGCAGCAGCCACCTTGTGATCATGAGCCTATGAGCCTGAGGATTAAAGCCAACTCGTTTGGGTTGTTCTGTAAAGTATTAAATACCCTTAGGATCTAAGCCACTCATTTTTTTGTTCCTTTCAGCTTAAAAGATAATAACTGATACAGCTATGATAAGGAATTTGGCCTTTACTTTATGACAGTGGGAGGACATAACATGTTTTAAGCAGTCTATTTTCTTTAGACATGTCATACCCATGTGGGTGTGTGTTTTCCCAATGGCTCACTCCAGTTGTGTCCCTGCTTTATGAGTCTTTATAAATGTCTAAATGGAGTGATAGATGCAGACACATCTCCATCCCACACCACTTCCCTGAACACAAAACCTTGTGAACAGTCCCCCCCACAAGACACACTCATGCAAACGTTCACAAGGAGGACACCCGTTCTCTTCACACCCGCCCCTCGGCTTTGGAACTTTTCAAGTTCATCATTATTTATAAAGTTAATACTCATAATGCCAAGGTTTCTCTTTGATGTGGGAGTATTTTCGAAGCCTCGGTGACCTATATTGCCGACACACCCTGTACGAGGTGAGGCCGGGACCGGCTGGGGAATTACCCGTGTTTAATGAACACTAAAATTAGAATTTGACTGAAATCCACAGAAACGGCTCGACAGCAAGTTCGAGATCCCCCTGGGGAGCTGTGGGCAGCTCAAATTTACCCACAGGCGTTTTTGAAAAATTTTTTTTTTTTGAATCAGCATAGTTGGCTCTTTTGAGCCGAGAATGCTGCTTGCACTCAAAGCGTTTCCAACCCCTCCCTGCCCTGCCCCCTGACATTGATGCTTCAGGGACAGCTCAGTGCCTCCATGGTCCTCTGTCATATTGGTCATGCCTCAGTGTGCACAGAGTGTGGAGCCTGGCAGTGGTCACACTCCTTATGGAAAGTTGTAAGAAAAATCTCAGCCTCAACAATGGGTGCATGGTCAGTTGTAAAGGACCCCAGATATCTACTGGTTCTGTGGACCTGGGGCCTCAGGGTCGATTTTGATGTCCTAAGAGATCTAATGAAAGTTCTACTTTTAATGAGAACAGGGGCCCTACGTGAATAAATGAGTTTAGTTTGGTGACTGTCACTCCAAGCCCAGAAATAATAAAGGCAAAAAACAACTAAAGAATGAAGTGCTGGATGGTGATACGAGAGTTTGGAGGTGCAGGTTCAGTGCGGCTGCCTCGTCTCCCAGGAGGGGAGCAGCTGGTCGTCAGGGACAGAACTCAGGTTTCAAACGCGGATCTCCTAGTTCCTGGGCCAGGGCGGTGTTTGTGGGGTTCCCCACCCTACTGTGCACACTGATGCTGTACAAGTTGCATTGGCATTCTGGGGGGGGCATTTTTATACACTTATGTAATTGTAAACTTTATTTTCTAAGTTACAAAAGCATTTATAAAAATGCTTGTTTTAACAAGTTAAAAAAAAAAGGAAAGAAAATGTTGATACTGACTTCCAGCTCTTCTCCAGTCTCTCCTCCCTAGGAAACTGGTGTTCACATTTGATGTGTGGTGTTCAATAGCTTTTTATGTTCTTATGCAAACATACAAATACATAAACTATAGACATACATGTCTGTATATTTTTAGTGGGATATTATACTCTTTAGCTGGACTTTGGCTTTTTTAATTTACTCAAAAAAAGCATAAGAAAGATGACAATCAAAAGACACATCAAAAGTATCTTTCCTCGTGTGCACGGCATCTGATCACCGTTCTGTATTAGTCCATTCATACACTTTCTCAGAATATAAACTGATGCAGCCTCCTCACTCCTCTGTCACTACTCCCCTGACCCAGTGCTTCTCAAACTTGACGGTGTTTAAGAGTCACCTAGAGATCTGATCAAAACGCAGCTCCCGGGCCGCTTCCGTCAGTTCTGAGTCAGCGGTAGTAGGTGGGCCTGGGGATTTGCGTTTCTAAGGCTCCCAGGTGTGGTATGATGCTGTTGGCCAAAAGCTAGGCTTTGAGCAGCTCTGCCTTCTTCTAAATTCTCAGTCAGCTTGGGGGTGATGGGTGCATTTGTCTCTTAGCTCACCTGCTTTATTGTAACCACTCCTGAAATTTCATCTTCTTTCCTCTTCCGCAGCCTCACAAACACCTCCCTGTCTGCTGAGGCCTAGTGCTATTGTCCCCGGCTGTGTGGTAGCTTCCCCTGTGCCCACTTCCTGTCCCAAGGAGAGCTCCTAATGGCTGCAAGCCTCATACTGGATTTGAATGATCATATCCCATGTAACATCAGTAACCCATACCCAGACTTCGGACACTCTGCTCAAAAATGTTAATCGAGGGCCTGTATTCTATTATTTCAAAAAAGAAAGATTATATAGCATTGCACATCAACCCCAAACCTTTAAGTTTCTTCAGTCATAACTAAGACTTGATAAAACACCTAGATATGTAGCAAGCTATCAGTCAGAATGTGAAATGTTTAAAACTTTGGTTCTTAATGTCAACCACCAAGTAATGTGGATGTTATGTTACCAATCAGCTGCCTCGTCTGCATGGAGTCTGCAATCTATTTCCTAGCACTGGCTTCATCTGAGACACGTGCCCCTTTCGCTGACCCTCCACTAGCTCTTTAAAGTATCTCCCGTGTCATTCTGACATTCTACTGATTTTATTTGCAAGGTCACTCAATTTTTTATTTGCACATTGTTTTAATGTATAGTATTGGGGTTGTAAATACATGTTTTTCTTGATAAACATTGGTAGAGTGATGTGATATTGAGAAATAGTTGCCTTCTATGACATTTGAGTATTAAAAAACAAAGGTGTTCTGCTGCTGGAAAAAATGTTAACCAGGGAGATGTTATCTCTGAGGAAAAAACACAAACACATTTTTCCCTAATCCCAGCTCATCAATAGCACCGCCTGGAGAACTTTCCCTTTCAGGTGATTCACAGGCCCCTCCCTGCAGAGATTCGGATTCACTAGGTCCAGGGATCTGGGGGTGGGGTTCTGGACCGGTCCAGGGCTATTTCATGTGAGCAAACAAGTTCAAGAATCACTGCTTTCGGTCATGGGCTTTGCCCACTACATTTTCAATGGCAGGAATTCTTGCGTGTCTTTCTACCCAGTGCCTGGAATGGAGTAGTGTTATAATTGAGTGGAATAGTACTCATGCTGGGTATACAGCAGGCCTGCCTTGATGCTCATCCAGAAGTGTTTGTGTGGAGCCAGGCTTGTCCTTGGGCTCCTACAGCAGGACCACGAGTATAAGGAATCATTTGAGGGTCTTAGTTGGGGTGAGAGATCTGAACGAGCTTTTTGTGCAAACATTCCTTCTCCCTTGCCCTTTCCTGACTCAAGCAGATTTGTTGTTTTGCAAGACCAGGAGTTTCTTGGAGCATCTGTGAGTGCTGAGTGAAGCCTGATCTTTGTTGTAATCATTACTGTCATCTGGTTCTCATATCCTCCTGTCCAGCCTGGGGCCGGGTCAAGCTGCCCCCTTCCTGAGTTTTTCACCTCCAGTGAATCTTCCTGTCCTTGACCTTGGGGTCCGTGAGACTGCCCTTCACCTTGCCTTTCCAGCAAATTCCGGGCTGCCTCTGGGGCTCTTACCTTTCATTTTATTTTCACGAAACCCTTCTGGGGCTTCTATTTTTATCCTCCTGTTTGAGGTGTCGAGACTATTTAAGATGAGGTCTTTCTGGGAGCAGCTCTTCTCCGAGGGACGGAGGCTGCTGTTCCCATGCGGCCGCCTGGTAGCATTTACTTGGACACACTGGGTGACTTCCTTTCCGGTTCCTCCCCCCACCTCACTCCACACACCTAACAACACATCCACACGCTGCCATTTATTTGTCAAGCTGATAAGGGGGGGAAATGTCAATTTGTACATTTCCAAAGTCACCTGCTTTTTCTGCATGGGTCACTTCTTTTATCCATAGCTCCTTTTTAACTCTAATTATTTTCTGACTAGTATCGATACTGTGCTTTTTATCCTGTGATACTCTGTCCCTGCAGTAAGACTTCTGAACTCTTTGAGATCGGGTGTTGGTCTCATCCTTCTCTTTGTAGCACCCAGGGCTCCCAGGAGAACCAGGGATGACTTGTTGAATGAAATGTTTGGCCCAGATTTCTGAAGACACCGCCACTGATGCACAGCAGATGAAAACAACCAGAAACAAAATTCCAATGGTTTATTTTTGAAAATGGGCAAAATTCAACTTCTAAGTTTAGAAAAACATTTGCAAAAATGCTTGTTTTAATAAGCAAAAAAATATTCAAATATCAGTAATTGCTCCCCACCTTTCTCCAGTCTCTACGCATTAGGGAACTGATTATTATTTTGATGTGTGGCATTCCATAGCTTTCTTTTTATTCTTATATAAACATGTATATAAATATATAGGCATAATGTGACTATATATATTTAATGGGACTTTTAATGTGTTGCCCATTTGTGCTTAGATGTAAACACTCCAAGCAGCATGACTTGCTCTTGTGTCCAGAAAATAGGTTGCTGAACAGGTCAGGGCCCTGCCACCTGCATGACTCCATGGTGCTGCCATCTCACCTTGCCTTCCTCCAGAGAAATGAAGGAGCCCATCTGAGCAGAAACCTAATCACGGTGGAAGAGAGGTTCTGGAAATGGTCCCCAGAAGCATGCTGAATAATCACCTACATCTGTGTCTGCAGCACAGTGTTGTTTCTCTCTCTCTCTTTTTCTTTTCCTTGAACAACACTGTGCCCCCTAAGCTTCAGCAGTTCCTGCTGCCTGAAACACAATTTCCCTATCCTCTTGGTCTGGGTAATGCTTCAGATAGTAGCTTCCACGTCACCTCCTCCAAGCAGCCGACCCTGACTTCCGTGCTCCCTCAGAATAGCATTAGGGGCCCTCCTCTGTGTTACTGTGGCATTCTTTCTTCCCCTCTTCAGTGTTCTGTTATCCTCCGTAGCAGTTTTCTAGGGTGGTGGACATGGAGGTGCACTGTCCATTCTCCTTCGAGGAACGACTCGATGCCCAGGGGCAGGAAGTGTAGGCGGCACGTGGCGAGCTTCTTTAGGTCTGCCCTCAGCTGCAGAGAGCCATGTCGGCAGGAGCCATCCCTTTCCAGTGCCTGAGCAGGTCGGGATGTAAAGACTCTGCCCCTTCTCCCTGGTGCAGGGCAACTCTGACAGGTGATTCCTGCCCCCAGGTGACACGCCAGGTGAGCAGAGGCCTTGTGGAGCTTGCATCACAGCTCAGTTTCTCCCTCTGCCCTATCCTGCACCTTTACTGATGTCAAACCCTAATACACATCTCATACACGGAACTCCATCTTCCTGTTTCTAGAAAACCCACCTTATGATGTGTAATTGACTGTCTGCCTGCCTCAGTGAGGGCAGGGGTGAGTCTCAGTCACTGTTGGATCCCTAATACCTATCGCATGGCGAAGAGTGAATACTGGTTGACATTCCTTATTGAAAGCATGGATAGATGAATGAATGAATTTGGATGACTCCAGAGGAACCTCAGATGCTAGTTTCCCCCGACTCCTGCCAGACGCCCCTCTCTGCCCATCAGCCCTGGAACCTGACCCTGTCAGCCCCTCTCCCAGTGGAGGACCATGTGACCACTGTGTCTCTTCCCTTTTGTTTTCCATCCTTGCCTGCCCCTGGGAGGGCTGAGCAGGGATGCTGAGCAGCCCAACCAGACAACCCCTTTTATTCCTTTTGACGGCCTCAGGGAAGTTTGATGGGGATATTTCCATAATCGATGAGGGAGCCCTGTCACCCCAAACGTGGAGTCTTTAAAGAGAATAGGTTTATGCAAATGACATATTGATGGAGTAATGATTAATTGGCCCTGAGCCTTTGTTAGTATGCAATTGTAGTAACAGAGATACATTTATAATTATTTCGGTTAATTGTTCAAACAAGCACTCAGGACTTAATTGCACAGAGTAATTGAAGAGCCTTGGTATCAGGAGTCTTTCTTTCCAGAGAAAAATTGGAGTTATTTAACTAGTTGGATTCCTGTGCTGAATGGGGTAGGTGAAATCTGGTCCTTTGAGGTCATGGTGTCACCCAAGGAGAAAGAACAGTCATGTATTCTTAGGTCTTCCTGTGTCTGCAGAGTGTTGGGGATGTGGGCTTTGAATTTGGACAAATAAAGGTTCGAAGTTTGAAGTTGGCCAACTTCAGCTCTATGATTTTGGGCAAGTTATTTAGCTTCTCTGAGCTACAGTCTCCTAACCTGTAAAATGAGAGGAATTACACTTAACTTACGGAGCGGAAGGAAGAATAAATGAGGTGGTCTGTGTAAAGCCATCCGCTCGGTGTCTGGTCCACAGTCCTAATGCGAACTGGTGCGGTGGTAACTTCCAGCACTGCCACCAACAGAGGCAAGAGAAATGGAAATGAGTCCAGGTCTCCAACACCTGTGAGCCTATGAGCAGGAAGCATTTGGGGGAGGGAAGGGCATAAAAGGCCTGACTTAGAGAGTTTATTTAAAAACACAGAGATGGGAACAGATTGGAGGAACATGTGCAGCTCTGTTACTGCTCTTGGAAGGGTGATGACAGTGCTTTGCAGAGTAGCTGGTCTGGCTGCCACCCTGAGGTGACCTGCTTCTGAAGGGTGTTTTTGTGAATTCCAACTTTCTCTTATTTCCCTTTGTTCAGACTCTAAAATCACACACACACACACACACAAATTACAAACATTGTGATGGGGAGGAGGAACTTGATGCTGAGTGATAAAGGGGCAGTCCTTTCCAGTGGTCCCTGGGTTTCCCTCCGGCCCTTCCTGAAAGTGAAGACTCCCAGCCATGCAGGGTGAGAGGGTGCAGGATGAGCTGATCAAGGCTCTGAAACCCAGCCCCCACGGAAGGGGAGAGAATACGTAGTGATGTTCAGATCCTGGGCTCTAGAGCCCGACCAATGTTCTTGCCAATCCAGGCTTTGCCACTTGAAGTCTGTGACCTTGAACAGGCTATCCAAGCTCTCTGACTCCGTTTCCCCATTAGAAGTTTGGACCTTGTAGGGCTGAAGTGAGGCACAAATAGGATTGTACATGTAGGGTATTTATTTAGCATGGTGCCTGACCACTGTAAGCAGCTGACACTTGTGTGGCAGTGATAACGAAGATCAAGATCTTTGGGGGTGCTCAGGCAGCCCTCAGGAAGCTTTAGAGGTACCACTGCAGGGGCCACCCTTTCCCACATCACCCCATCAACTGCACTCATCAGCAGAGGCACCCGGTGAGAAAAGTGGCGGGGCCACGCTACCTGACGTGTTTATTTCCCTGGTCTCCTGGCTGGCAGGCTACTGCTCCAGGAGGACAGCTAGTGATTTCTGTGGCTGGGACCCTCCCCTCACCATACCTGCTCTTGCTGCCTTTTCACCACTTCCAGCACAACCTCAGGACAGAAGGAGACGGGCTCAGGGGCACTCTCCATGGTAGGCAGACCACTGGGACACTACCTGTTCATCTGGTCACAACATATGCTGTGCAGTGAATAGTGCTGTGTAGCGAGTGATTCCTCTCACTCCTCTTGCTGTGGGTCTCAATAAAGAAAAATGCCAAGGGTGCCGCGTGTGAACAGTGGACTTTCACAGGGTCATCTCATTGAATCTCCTCACCAACCTATGAGGTGAGGATTTTGATTATCCCCACTCTACAGGTAAGCAAGGTGAGGAACGGAGAGGCAAAGTGTAATTTGTATTTATGAGGCAAAAATTTCTATTTCCTGGTATATCGGTGAGTCCCTTTTCTTGAAATAGTCTACACCGTACTCACTGAGGTTCAGAATTTTGCCGTCAATGATCCATGGCAGACTTTTGTCCCTCTTAAGCCAGAAATCTTGGTGATAAGGTAGGGATGTGTTCAGACCCTTCTGGAAGCTATTCCACGCCGTGGTTACTCCTGATTAATTGGTTTTGTCATATGCACAGAGTGGCGTATCTGTGCATTCGAAACTGAATTTATCCCCAGGTTTTACCACTCAGCCAGCTTTTACTCTCTCTGAGCAGTGGTTCCTTCATCTGTCAGGGCTGACCACCAGGTGCCCGTCTCATCTGGATGCAGTGAGAGTTAAATTCACGAGGGAACATGCAGGGTTTAGCATGTTGTATGATGCAACGTAACAGTATCATAGACCGTGATGTTGTCATTATTGTTCCTGTTGTCTTCTTTTTGAGAGTACAGAGGAGAAGCGCTGAGGAAGCTGGGTGACAGGACAGAGGAGAGGGGCTACAGTGCTGGGAAGGGGGTGGAGCGGGAAGGCGGGGGAGACCCCATGCTCTTTCTTGGGGAAGGGCTCCTTTTAGGACCTGCAGGCCTGTTGCTTCATGTAGCGTCTCCTCTGCTCTAAAATATCAGGGGGAGGTGCAGCCTGGATAATCCAACATCTTAGTCAATGGTTGCTTCATGTTCCATAAGGCAAGGGTTCAAGTTTCAAAGCATTCAATGGACATACCATGCCAGGGTGATCGTCGTGTTCCTCGTGCCGTGCTCGGCACAGAGAGCGCTCCCTGAGTGTGTGTTTACCGCCAGAGTGAATGCATGAGCTCACGGAGTCACGGCTCTGGGCTTCTATTCTTCCAGGCATTTCGCTCTGTGATGCACTCGTCTCCCCTTTCTTCTCCCTTCCCCTTGAGCCCTCTCCTTCCCTCCCCCGTAGGAGTATGGGGGACCAGGCCCCCCGGTATCTCACTGTCTCATGGGGATGCTGTCTGAGACTGAATCAAGTGAGCGGTGAATTGAAGTCCGGGGCACAGGTGAGTGCTTGCTCATGGAGGGTGCTTGCTTATCCAAGAGCTTCCAACTTCTTCCGTTGCATCCTTTCACAGGGTCATCCACTGCATCCTCCACCACAAAGCATGAAGGCTGCTTCTGTGCCCTTCGGGTCCCTGGGAAAATGGATTGCCCGTTCCCTGAGTGTGACCCCCTTTCCCCTCCTGTATCCTGATTACTCCCTATCTCTGCCCTCACCCCCTTCCCACCCCCAGACCAGGTGATGGTTCTCCTGGACGCTGCCGCGTGGCAGGAAACAAGCAGATCCCCAAGTAAGCAGCAAAGTCTTCTGGACAATAAGTTTGCTTCCCCATCTTTCCTGGCTGCTCTTCCGTCCCGTCCTGTGGCCTCTCTGGCTGTGATGCTGCCAGGCTATGTGGAGGAGGCCGAATGCGTGAGGACGTCGCTGAAAGCACTGCCCTCACCGCTTTGCCGCAGCTGCAGCCTGGGATTCTGCTTGGGTGTCATCCCCATCTGCCTCGATCTGTCCTGTGACACCAGGTCTGGCCCCGCCCACTCACCCTTAGCAGCCTCTGCCTAGACCCCAGGCCCTCACCTCACCGGCCGTCCCTCAGGCTGCCTAGAACCTGTGCCTTTAGGAGCCTTCACAAGTCCATGACTCCCAAGTCATCCTTAATTATTCCTCTCTCTTCCACCTGAAGAAGCTGACACTAGGAAGCAAAGAACTGCTTCTTGTGGCAAGTACATGCCAGGTGTTTCAATGCAGCAGTGAGTCTTCTCCCACCCGGGGGTGGAGAGGGGACCGGCTGTCTTCTCATCTATCTCTGAGATGCTCTTTGTCTCCAAGTCTGCTCTGAGTTACTGTAGCTGCAGGAGCTTCCTGATGGCCTGGGGCACTTTTTTTGCATCTATTTATTTTCAGCCTTTCTGTGTCTTCTTACTTAAGATGCATCTCTTGTAGACAACACGTAGTTGGGTCTTGATTTTTTTTTAACCTATTCTGACAATTTCTGCCTTTTTTTGTTTGTTTCTTTGTTTGTCTGTATAATTTAAAAATGTTATTTTATTGCTTTATAATCATTTTACAATGTTGTGTCAAATTCCAGTGTAGAGCACAATTTTTCAGTTATATACATGAACATATATATATTCATTGTCACATTTTTTTCTCTGTGAGCTACCATAAGATCCTGTGCTATACAGTATAATCTTATTAATCTATTCTACAATTTTGAAATGCCGTCTATCCCTTCCCACCCTCCGCCCCCTTGGCAACCACAAGTTCGTATTCTGTGTCTGTGAGCCTGTTTCTGTTTTGTATTTATGCTTTGTTTTTTTGTTTTTGTTTTTGGTTTTGTTTTTGTTTTTGTTTTTTTTTGTTTTTTAGATTCCACATATAAGCAATCTCATATGGTATTTTCCTTTCTCTTTCTGGCTTACTTCACTTAGAATGACATTCTCCAGGAGCATCCATGTTGCTGCAAATGGCGTTATGTTGTCATTTTTATGGCTGAATAGTATTCCACTGTATAAATATACCACATCTTCTATATCCAGTCAGCTGTTGATGGACATTTAGACTGTTTCCATGTCTTAGCTATTGTAAGTAGTGCTGCTATGAACATTGGGGTGAAGGTGTCATACTGAAGTAGTGTTCCTTCTGAATATATGCCCAGGAGCAGGATTCCTGGGTCATACGGTAAGTCTATTCCTAGTCTTTGGAGGAATCTCCATACTGTTTTCCACAATGGCTGCACCAAACTGCATTCTCACCAGCAGTGTAGGAGGGTTCCCCTTTCTCCACAGCCTCTCCAGCATTTGTCATTTGTGGATTTTTGAATGATGGCCATTCTGACTGGTGTGAGGTGATACCTCATTGTAGTTTTGATTCGCATTTCTCTGATAATTAGTGATATTGAGCATTTTTTTCATGTGCCTATTGATCATTTGTATGTCTTCCTTGGAGAATTGCTTGTTTAGGTCTTTTGCCCATCTTTGGATTGGGCTGTTTGGTTGTTTCTTATTAAGTCGTATAAGCTGGTTATATATTCTGGAGATCAAGCCTTTGTCAGTTTCATTTGCAAAGATTTTCTCCCATTCTGTAGGTTGTCTTTTTGTTTTACTTCTGGTTTCCTTTGCTGTGCAGAAGCTTGTAAGTTTCATTGGGTCCCATTTGTTTAGTCTTGCTTTTATTTCTTCTAGGAGAAAATTTTTGAGATGTATGTCAGATAATGTTTTGCCTATATTTTCCTCTAGGCGGTTTATTGTATCTTGTCTTGTGTTTAAGTCTTTGATCCATTTTGAGTTGATTTTTGTATATGGTGTAAGGGAGTTTTCTAGCTTCATTGTTTTACATGCTGCTGTCCAGTTTTCCCATCACCATTTGATGAAGAGACTGTCTTTATTCCATTGTATATTCTTGCCTCCTTTGTCGAAGATTAGTTGACCAAAAGTTTGTGGGTTCATTTCTGGGCTCCCTGTTCTGTTCCATTGGTCTATATGTCTGTTTTTGCACCAATACCATGCTGTCTTGATGACTGTAGCTCTATAGTATTGTCTGAAGTCTGGGAGAGTTATACCTCCAGCCTCTTTCTTTCTGTTCAGTAATGCTTTGGCAATTCTAGGTCTTTGATGGTTCCATATAAATTTTATCATGATTTGTTCTAGTTCTGTGAAATATGTCCTGGGTAATTTGATAGGGATTGCATTAAATCTGTAGATTGCCTTGGGCAGTGTGACCATTTTAACAATGTTGATTCTTCCAATCCAGGAGCATGGGATATCTTTCCATTTTTTAAAGTCTTCTTTAATTTCCTTCATCAATGGTTTATAGTTTTCTGTGTATAATTCTTTCACCTCCTTGGTTAATTTATTCCTACGTATTTTATTACTTTGGGTGCTATTTTAAAGGGGATTGTTTCTTTACTTTCTTTTTCTGTTGATTCATCATTAGTGTAAAGAAATCAACTGATTTTTGAACGTTAATCTTGTAACCTGCTACCTTGCTGAATTCTTCGATCAGCTCTAGTAGTTTTTGTGTGGACTTTTTAGGGTTTTCTATATATAGTAACATGTCATCAGCATATAGTGACACTTCCGCCTCTTCTTTTCCAATTTGGATCCCTTTTATTTCTCTCTCTTGCCTGATTGCTGTGGCTAGGACTTCCAAGACTATGTTGAATAGGAGTGGTGATAGTGGGCATCCTTGTCTGGTCCCAGATTTTAGTGGGAAGCTTTTGAGTTTTTCACTGTTGAGTACTATGCTGGCTGTAGGTTTGTCATATATAGCTTTTATTATGTTGATATATGTCCCCTCTATACCCACTTTGGTGAGAGTTTTTAATCATAAATGGGTGTTGAATTTTATCAAATGCTTTTTCTGCATCGATTGAGATGATCATGTGGTTTTTGTCCTTTCTTTTGTTGATGTGATGTATTACATTGATTGATTTGCATATGTTGTTGAACCACCCTTGTGTCCCTGGGATGAACCCCACTTGGTCATGATGTATAATCTTTTTAATGTGTTGTTGGATTCTATTTGCTAATATTTTGGTGAGGATTTTGGCATCTATGTTCATCAGTGATATTGGCCTATAATTCTCTTTTTTGGTAGTGTCTTTGCCTGGTTTTGGTATCAGGGTGATGGTGACTTCATAGAATGAGTTTGGGAGTATTCCCTCCTTTTCAATCTTCTGGAAGAGTTTGAGAAGGACTGGAATGAGTTCTTCTTTGTATGTTTGGTAGAATTCCCCGGTGAAGCTGTCTGGTCCTGGACTTTTATTTGTAGGGAGGTTTTTTATTGCTATTTCGATTTCATTTCTAGTGATCGGTTTGTTCAAGTGGTCAGTTTCTTCTTGATTCAGTCTTGGTGGACAGTATGTTTCCAGAAACTTGTCCATCTCCTCTAGGTTATCCAGTTTGGTTCCATATAGTTTTTCATAATATTCTCGTATGATATTCTGTATTTCTATTTTATTTGTTATAATTTCTCCATTATCCTTTCTTATTTTGCTAATTTGTGCTCTCTCTTTCTTCTTCTTTGTGAGTTTGGCCAGAGGCTTATCGATTTTATTTACTTTTTCAAAAAACCAGCTTTTGGTTTGATTGATTTTTTTCCTATGGTCTTTTTAATCTGTATTTTATTTATTTCCTCCCTAATCTTTATAATTTCCTTCCTTCTGCTGCCTTTTGGGTTTTTTTGTTCTTCTTTTTCTAGTTCATTCATCTGGTGGGTTAAATTGTTTATTTGAGATTGTTCTTCTTTTTTGAGGAAGGCCTGTATTGCTATAAACTTCCCTCTTGGCACTGCCTTTGCTGTGTCCCATAAATTTTGTCTGGTTGTGCTTTCATTTTCATTTGTCTCAAGGTATTTTTTAATTTCAGCTTTGATTTCCTCATTGACCCATTGGTTTTTTTAAATAACATATTGTTTAATCTCCATGCTTTCCTTTTTTTCTCCTTTGTTTCTCTGTTGTTGATTTCCAGTTTCATGGCATTGTGGTCAGTAAAAATGCTTGAGATAATTTCTATCTTCTTAAAATTGCTGAGGTTTCTTTTGTGCCCAAGTACATTATCGATCCTGGAAAATGTTCCATGTGCACTTGAAAAGAATGTATATCCTATTTTTTGGGGGTGTAATGCTCTGAAAATATCCACCAAATCTAATTTTTCTATTGTATTATTTAATTTCTCTCTTGCCTTATTTATTTTCTGTCTGGAAGATCTATCTAGTGATGTTAATGCAGTGTTAAAATCTCCAACTATGATTTTATTCCCATCAATATCCCCCTTTATCTCTGTTAGTAATTGTTTTATGTACTTAGGTGCTCCTATATTGGGTGCATATACATTAACGAGTGTAATATCCTCATCTTGTATCACTCCTTTAATCATTATAAAATGTCCTTCTTTATCTTTCTTTATGGCCTTTGTTTTAAAGTCTATTTTGTCTGAAATCAGTACTGCAACACCTGCTTTTTTGGCTTTTCCATTTGCATGGAATATCCTTTTACATCCTTTCGCTCTCAATCTATATGTGTCCTTCTCCCTAAAGTGGGTCTCTTGTATGCAGCATATTGAAGGTTCTTGCTTTATTATCCAGTCTGCCACTCTATGTCTTTTGACTGGAGGATTTAGTCCATTAACATTTACAGTAATTAATGATAGACGTGTGTTTATTGCCATTTTGAACTTATCTTTGCAGTTGATTTGGTATTTCCTCTTTGTTCCTTTCTTCTTCCTTTTGTGGTTTGGTAATCTTCCTTTGTATTATCATGGATTTTATTTAGTTTTTGTGGCTCCCTTGTAAGTTTTTGGCTTGTGGTTACCCTTTTCTGTAAGTCTATTAGCCCATTACTATATCTTGAACCCATCCTACTGAAAACAAAAAATTTAAAGAAAGAAAGAAAGAAAAAAAATACTCTATATTTTCTTGCTTCCCTCTCCCACTCTTAATGATTTAAATGTCTTCTTTTACAATTTCATGTTTATTTTATTTGTAATTCATGAGTTATCACCTTTCCAGTTATGATTTTCTCATTTCTGTAGCATCCAGCTTCTTTTCTACTTAGAGTAGACCTTTCAATACTTCTTTTAGCCTGGGTTTAGTGTTGCTAAACTCTTTTAGTTTTTGCTTGTCTGTGAAATTCTTTATCTCTCTTCTATCCTAAAGGATAGCCTTGCTGTATAAAGTATCCTAGGCTGCATCTTTTTTTCATTCAGGGCTTTGAATATATCTTGCCACTCCCTTCTGGCCTGTAGTGTTTGTGTAGAGAAATCAGCTGAGAGCCTTATGGGGGTTCCCTTGTAACTCACTCTTCGCTTTTCTCTTGCTGCCCTTAGGATCATTTCTTTATCCTTGACTCTGGCCGTCTTGATTATGATATGTCTTGGTGTGGGTTCTGTTTGGGTTCTTCCTGTTTTGGACCCTTTAAGCTTCCTGTATTTGGATATCTGATTCCTTCTTTAAGTTTGGGAAGTTTTCAGTCATGATTTCTTCAAAAACCTTTTCAATCCCCTTTGATCTTTCTTCCCCTTCTGGGACCCCTATTATGCGAAGATTGGCATGCTTTATGTTATCCCATAGGTCCCTTATGTTGCTTTCATTTGTTTTTATTTGTTTATCTTGTAGTTGTTCTGATTGGGTGCTTTCTGTTGTCCTGTTTTCTAGGTCACTAATTCGTTCCTCTGCATTATCTAGTCTGCTTTGCACAGCCTTTAGATCTGGTCTCATCTCGGCCAATGGGTTTACCAATTCTACTCGGTTCTTCTTTATAGCTTTGATTTCATTTTTGACATGTTTTATATCTCTAAACACTATTTCTTTTAGTTCCTTCAATACTTTGATCACTCTTTCTTTGAAATCTTGATCTAGTAGGCTATTGATGTCTATTTCATTGATCATTCTTTCAGGGGATTTCTCTTGTTCTTTTAATTGGGAATGGTTTCTCTGTTTCTTCATCTTGTTCATATGTCTCTGGTACTGTGGCTTATGGAATATCAGTTATCTATTGTGGTCCTTAAAGGAGCTTATTTATTTATCTATCTAATGCCAATGTAGGAATAAAACAGATTTTTGGCG
This sequence comes from Camelus ferus, assembly GCF_009834535.1. NCBI lineage: Eukaryota > Metazoa > Chordata > Mammalia > Artiodactyla > Camelidae > Camelus > Camelus ferus. The sequence continues at coordinate 53,638,374 of NC_045704.1, read as the reverse complement.
TCTTTGTCTTTTGAAGAGGACAATGTTCTGTTGGAGTTCTGAAGGTGCTCTGGTTGGCTGAGTGGGTCCGTAGATGTGAGTCTTAGTGTATCTGTGGAGAGGGTGAGCTATGTGCATCCTACTACTCTGCCATCTTGGCCTCTCCGTCTCTGCCTTTTGAGTTGAGTGTTTATTCTGTTAGCATTGGATGTCATTATTGATGTGATTGGATTTAGGTCTGGTTCACTGTTTGTTTCCTTTTTGTCTCATTTATTTCATCTTTGTTTCTCTGTTCCTGCCTTTCCTACTTTCTTTTTGGTGTTTGAATATATATTAAATTTGAATGCATATTAGAATGCCATATTCATTTATCTTTCAGCTTTTTAGATGAACCTGTTAGTTTTTATAGGTACTTGAATATATATCCTGAACTTTGCACAGTCTACTTAGGATCAGTGGAATGTGGAAAACTTCCTACTGTTGTGGGTTCATTTACATTCACCCAATCCCCTATGTTACAATTGAACATAAGTATTATAACTACATATGTTATAAACCTCAAAATACAGTTTTATAATATTTGCTTTAAACCAGGGGTTAGCACACTCTGGCCAGCAGGTCAAAAATTGACCTATCACCTGCTTTTGTAAGTAGAGTTTTATTGAAACACAGCCATTTATATACTGTCTGTGGCTGCTAGTAGTTGCAACAGAGACCATATGCCTGCAAAGCCTGAAATATGTCCTATCTTCTGGCCCTTTACAGAAAAAGTCTGCTGACCCCTACTTTAACCACCCATGTGTATTATAGAGAAACGAAGGGGGAAATGCCTTTCACAGATTCCCAGATACTTACCACAGATGAAGCTCTTCTTTTTCTCAATTGAAACATAGTTCAATATGTGATATTTGTTTCAGATGTGCAATGTGGTGATCCAACATTCATATATGAGTTGATCACCATGGTAAGTCTAGTACCATCTGTCCACAGTATTATTAACTATATTCCCTGTGCTGTGCTTTAGATCCCTGTGATGAACTGGAAGTTTCCACTGCATAGTCCCCCTCACTCATTTAACCTACCCCTCCCCTACCTCTCCCCTTGTGACCACCAGTTTGTTCTTTGTATCTGTGGGTCTGTTTCTGTTTTGTTTGTTTGTTTGTTTGTTCATTTGTTTCATTTTTTTTCTGTAAGTGAAATCATATGGTATTTGTCTTTCTCTGTCTGACTTATTTCACTTAGTATAATACCCTCTAGGTTCATCCATATTGTTGCAAATGGCAAGATTTCATTGTTTTTTATGGCTGAGTAGTGTTCCATCATATACCTATGTACCATATCTTTATCCATTCATCTGTTGATGGTCACTTAGGTTGCTGCTGTATCTTGGCTATTGTAAATAATTCTGCAGTGACAGTAGAGGTGCTTACATCTTTTTGAATTAGTGTTTTTGTTTTCTTCAGATATATACCCAGAAGTGGAATTGCTATATTGTATGGTAGTTCTCTGCTTAATTTTTTGAGGAATCTATGTTGTTTTCCATAGTGGCTGTATCAATTTACACTCCCACCGGCAGTGCATGAGGGTCCCCTTTCCCCACACCTTCACCAACACTTGTTATTTCTTGCCTTTTTGATAGTAGCCATTCTGACAGATGTGAGATGATGTCTTATTGTGGTTTTGATTTGCATTTCCCTAATGATCAATGACATTGAGCATTTTTTTCATGTGCCTGTTGGCCATCTGTAAGTCTTCTTTGGAAAAATGTCTATTGAGTCCTTTGCCCATTTTTCAATAGTTTTTTTTTTTTTTTTGGATATTGAGATGTACTAGTTCATTTTATATTTTGGATAGTAACCCCTTACCAGATTATTGTTTGCAAATATCTTTTCCCATTGAGTGGGTTGCCTTTTTGTTTGATTGATGGTTTCCTTCACTGTGCAAAAGCCTTTTAGTTTGATTTAGTCCCATTTATTTTTGGATTTCTTGCCCTTGCCTGAGGAAACAGATAAAAAAAATATTGCTAGGACCAGTGTCAAAGAGCATACTGCCTGTGTTTTATTCTAGGCATTTTATGGTTTTAGGTCTTAACATTCAAGTCTTTAACCCATTTTGAGCTTATTTTTGCATATGGTGTAAGAAAGTAAGGGGCAGAAAACGTATTTAAAGAAATAGGAGCTGAAAACTTCCCTAACCTGGGGAAGAAAACAGATATCCAGATCCAGGAAGCATAGAGAGTCCCAAACAAGATGATCTCAGAGATAGCCACACCAAGACAAATCACGATTAAAATGGCAAGAGTTAAAGAGAGAATTTTAAAGGCGGCAAGAGAAAAGCAACTAGTCACTTATGAGAGAACCCCTATAAGTTTATCAGCTGATTTTTGAGCAAGAACTTTGCAGGCCGGAAGAGAGTGGCATGATAAATTTAAAGTGCTGAAAGGAAAAAACTTGGAATCAAGAATGCTGTACTGGGCAAGGTTATCATTCAGAATGAAGAAGAGAGAAAGTTTCCAAGATGAGCAAAAACTGAAAGAGTTGATCACCACTAAACTGGCTGTAAAAGAAATGTTAAATGGTTTTCTTTAAGCTCAGAAGAAAAGGCCATGAGGAGAAATAAAATATTTGAAAGAAAAACTTTCAATGGTAAAGGCAAGTATACCATACAGGCAGTGGGGTCAGATACTTGAAAAGCTAGTATGATTCTAAAAAAAAATTACAAAACAAACCACCAACAACAAAAAACTAGTCTGAGAGTTAAAAGACAAAAGTTGTAACATCAGCTACAACTAAAATGAGTAATTAAGGGATGCATAAAGTAAAAAGATGTAAACTATAACATCATAAACATAAAGCACGGCGAGGGTAGGAAAAACGTAGCGCTTTTAGAATGCATTTGAACTTCAGCTTGTAACAATCTGCTATATCTATAGGTGGATATATATATAAACCTCATGGTAATCACAAACCAAAGCCCTACATTAGACACACAGAAAACAAAGAGAAAGGAACTCAGCACTAAAGAAAATCATCAAACCACAAGGGAAGAGACAAAAAAGAAAACGGAGAACTAGAAAAGCAACCAGAAAACAGTGAACAGAACGTGGAGGAAGTCCACATGCATCACCATTTCTTCATGAACCTCTGGTGCCGTTTCCCTTCAGCCTGCGTCTTGTGGCGCAGACTCTGCACAGTGCCTCCTTCCAGGTGCAGATGCCCCCCAACAGTCTGTCTGCACGGGCCCCTCTCCAAAGTCTGCCAATATTTTGTCCAGAGTTTTCTCTTATCTACAGGAAGAGCCTCTTGTAGAGGAGTTCCTGCTGGAAGCAGACCCTTGAACAGACTTAGGTCGAATGAATTCTGTATTATTAGCATCTCCTGTCATGGGCTGGAAGAAGGTGTAATACCAAGGGATTTTGTACGTCAGATTGCAGAGCGGGTTGTAGAAGGGAGAATTGCACTAAATACGGTGGATTTTCTGATAGTGTGTGAATATTTGAAGGTGGTTTGGGCAAGGGCATTGCCAAAGTAACTAACACTATTCTTGTGGGATGACTAGATGACAGGCACCTTTAGATAGATTCTCTAGTTGCATCTTTATGAAAATCCTCTGACAGGCTTACGATCAATGTCCTGTTTCACAGTGAGGCACCTGAAGGTCTGAGGGAGGAGTGTGGTACTCAAGGTCCCACACACAGTGAACAATGAAACCCAAGCAAACTCACGCCCTTGACCAACGCTGTGCTTGGCCTTCACTTAACCCTTCCTGCCTTACGATATCATTTGTGGTGTTTCTGTCTGGAATGACTGTAAGCTCCCGGAGTGCATGGCTCAGACCTTTCCTGCCCAGAGCAGCCTCCACAGGCCCACAGCCCTGCACCGCCTGTAGTGTGCCTCATCCTGTGGGTGTCGAGAGGCAGGGCTGATGGGAACTGTCAGGGGTCGGGCACATAGTCAAAATGGGAAAGGAGTGGAGTGTTAGAGAATCAGAAGACTTTAGGGGGAAAAGGCCGAACTTTAAAGTGAATGAGGCAGTGCTGGGAAGAAGGAGTGGGCTGGAGACATGATAAAGAAGGACAAATTCATCTGAAAGAGGCACAGCTGATGGAAGACAGAAATTGGTGCCCAGAAGAGAAAAGGGATGCATTTCAGGACAGGACAGAGAGGCAGGCTATCAAGAGAAATGCCTGGAAGATACTGATTTGCTTTTGGAGGGTTCAGAATAGGCCACCCCTTCCCCTGCCAAATGCAGGAGAATACACCTCTCAGTCTCTCTGTCTCTCTGTCTCTTACTCTCTCTGTCTCTCAGCCTCTCTCTCAAAGTTGCAGCTCCCAGAGCTTGGCTACTGATAGCAGGTGCTCAATAAATCCTTGATGAATTAAATTAAAATGTTTGAGAAGCCATTTTCTGAGCCAGGCCTTTCTCTGCTGTCAAGGAAGAATTTATTTAACAAGACCTACACTTTGGCAAACGGATTCCCCTTCTCTTGGCTGGTCTGTGGCCGTGATTTAAGATGCTGACATTGCTGCCCACTGTTGGGAAATAAGTTCTTGGTTGGGGAAGGGGTGTGACTTAAAAGGCTTGGGAAGAAGATAATTTAAAGATGCTCTGAACATGATCATTGCTTTAAATTCTCTGGTCCCCCCACCAAAAAAAAAAAAAAAAAGACTCTGAATTCTTGAACTATATGCTTGGTCCTCAAAAGTCATAATTCTCTGAGGGCAGCTGGTCATTTTCGGTGTAGATGCAAAGGCTTTTGCATCCACACAAACAGCTCCAGATCATCTCTTTGCAGGAGGCAGGGAATATTAATGAAATTGGTGTAGTGTCTGGTGCAGCTTTTCTTTCTCTCCCTCTGTGGGTGTTGTTCGTTGTGAACACCATCTTAAATATAACGAATATTTGCTGTGCCTGGGAGCACTGAGCAGCAATCAGAAGATGTGTTCCCATTATAATAACTTCATGGTGTGTCTTTTCTTCTCCTGTTTCTTGACCAACAGCAAACCTCTCATTCCCTGAATTTCTCTGAAGTGGAAGAAGCGATATCCTTTTCGAGACACCCAGAGCTAAGATGATTGTCCACGCCAGGACTTAATGATCACCTGTTTCTCAAGAAGACAACTGCAGCAGCTCGAAGGAGCCCTGTGATTCAGTGAGGTAAGAACAGAAACAGACGTTTTAATTTTAGTGGACGAATGCCATGTGGCTTCTGGGAATCCAAGCACTCAGTCTCCACTCCAGCGAACGCCAGCGCTTGTCCCCAGTTCCAGTGGATCTGAGAACCAGCTCTTGCTTCTTCAGCAGGGACCAGGGAGGCAGAGGGCAAAGAAACCCCTTGGGTAACTGGTCTGGGCCCTCGTATGTCTTGGCCAAGTGCTCAGGATGCTGTTAAATTCTTCCAGATCTAGTGTTTGGTCTCAACACTCAAGTTATAACCTTCCTTATTGGTCTCCTGAGCTGGACCTCCAGATCCTCCCAGGTATAATTACCTGAGAAGGAGGCTCTGTCTGCTTAATTATGGAGGATTCTCTAGTAAACCTGGATGGTTCCTTTTGCACTGGTGATGTGTGAAAGATGGAATGACGTTTCAAAGATGTTTCAAGCACTTAGGCAAATTGGAGAGTTCGTTCTACCTTCTGTTAGTGGGGAAGTTATTATTGATGTAAGATCTCCTTTGAATTCATCTTGAAAACTTCATTGTGGAACTGAGATAATCTTATTCTGCGCTCATGGTCTGTTTCTGGTTAGTTTGACATCAGAGCCCCTTTCAGAAGGTGTTTTTCTTCTTTTGGTGCTTCTTCCCAAACATTACTCCTGCGTATTTTACACAAGCAGGTAACACAAAAATATTAATGAGTTTAACAGTTGGAAAACTATGACCCCACCATCTAATTCATCATGATTTCATTTTTCTTTGTGTAATTTATACAGATAATACTAAACCTACTGTTTTATGTTTATTTGCACTTCAACATTTTTCTCTGTGATGCTGCAGTCATTTTAATGATTCTTTAGTTTCCATCCTTTTGCTTAACAAATATTTATTAAAATTATTCCCAAATATTGAACATTTATGCTGTGTTCCAGGATTAACTTTAAGAGAAAATCTGCATTAAATATCCACGTGCATATTATTTTATTTTCTTCTGTTTCTGTTGAATTGTATCCTTGGGTAAAATTCATACAGGCAGAAGTTACCTTAAGGACTGTTTTCATGAATCTTCCTACATGTTATAATGCTCTCTAACATGGCTGTGCCAGTCTAGAATGAATGAATGAATGAATATAGGGCTCACTGAAAACTCACTAGGATTTGATATTACCATGTGTAAACTTTAGGTCTGAGAGAGCATGTCAATTTTGTTTAATTTTCATATATTTGATTTCTCTCCAAGCTTTCGATCTTCTTTCTAGCAAGAGAGACCTGGCTGTTCTAAGCTAATCAAAGGCAGTGTTTCCTTGGCTTTAAAGCATACACATCATTTCTTTAAGTGCTAAGAATTCCTGTAGCTTCTCCTTCCAAGAGCCAAACACAAAAGAGGGGAAAGGAGTTACTTAGCAATGTGATAACCTGGAGTTATCTTTCCCCAAATGGAAAAAAAACCCCAAAAACTTCTGCTTAGTTATTTGTTTCTCACATTGGAGACCTCAGCTCTGTTATCTGTCATTAATCCAGTGGAAAATTTTCAGTCTTCATCCTACTGTACCCTCAGCAGCCCTTGACCCTGGACCAACCTCTCCATCAAATAATGTCTTCCTTTGGCATCTGTGACCTTTTTCCCCTCTATTTCCTTCCACTTATCCAGCTTTTTCAGGTCCTTTTATTCCCTCTGTCTTGTCCCACCTGGCCTTTAACTGTAGGATGTTCCTGGGACTTAGTCTTAGGGCTTCTCCTCTTTTCTGTTCCTGGACAATCTCATCCCCACAGAGGCTTCTGTTACCACCTCTATACCGTCTTCATCTCCAACCAGAGTGCCAGACATGGAGATGGGAGCATCAACTAAGTACCCTGTTGACTGTGTTGAGTACAGTGAGTTCTGTTTTAATTCCTTTGGAGTCCTCCACCCCGATCCAGGCACCTCTATTCATTCATTCAGGCAAACCAGCTGCCCTCACCATCTATGCCAGTATCAGGTCTTGTCGACCCTACCTCCTTTCAGTTCTCACCATCCCCTGAGCCGCTATCTTTGTACACACAATCTGGCCTTCTCACATCGACTCAACCTTGCTTCTCCCAATTCTGCTCAATTCTGTTCTCTTCAGCGAAGCAGATTGCTTCCTTTATGAGGACCAAAACTCTTACCATGGCCCACAAGGCCCCATGTGATCTCATCCTGGCCTGCTTTTCAGCTTCATCTCGTTTCACACTCATACTTGCCATCCACGCCCCAGGCCTATGTGGGCCTTCTCTTCACACATTCCATGCCCTCTCCTACCACAGGGCCTTTGCACATGCTGTTCCCAGCATTTGGTATCATTCCCTTTCTCCTTCATCCCTAGCTCCTTTTAGGAATGCTGAGGTCAAGGGGCACTGCTCACAGTTTCCACTTAAGCGTTTATTTCCTCAGCTTCCTGGATAGTCATCAGCTGACAGCTGAGTCTTTCCCCAGGTTTGTCCTCAACTGAAGGGAGAGGCCTTGCCCAGAGTTATGACTGGTTAATGTCGAGGTACAAAGTCCTAGCCTCTTACCACAACTGGGGACAGAGCTCTCTGTGGGCTTGGCTGAGCCCTTTGTTGCTACTTTCCCCTCTACCCCATGCTGCTTCCCTCACTCCCTTACTCACCTTACAGGTGTTTTCCTGAGCCCGACCCCCCAGAGATCCCAGCACTCAGATATACATGTCAGAATTTCTTTCCTGGGGACCTGAGCTGTCACCCCTCCTGTTCACCTTTCAGGTCTTGGCCCACACTTCATGTCCTCACCATGTCTTCCCTGATTCGCCCCAAACTGTGTCTTCAAAGTGTCATTCATTAATGCATGACTGGACTTTGAGCTCCTTGGAAGCGGGAGCTCACCAAATCTCCAGTTGTAGGCACAGTGCTCGGCACAAAGCAGGTGCTCATTCGACACAGTTGATTCTCAGTACTCACGGTACTTCTGTTCTAGAAGATTATGGGGACACGGGATTAGCCAACACTGAGCCACTGCTCCTCGTGTAAATACATGGTTACAGTCCTACGAGCCTCTGGGCATAACATGTCCATCAACTGACTGTTATGTAGCCTAGTTTTATGTGTGCTTCTATTTAAAGAATTAAATGCAGTTAATTTTTATTGTTGATTCATTAACATTGAACTCATGGCCAACAGCACTATGACTTTTTTGTCTGAATGAAGCTTATTTACCATAAGTGTTTTCTCCATGAGGCACATGGCAGCCTTCTTGTGCTCAGGAAACTAGACAGTGCTACTCTTTGGGGCTATTTTAGACAGAGGAATCACCAACACACAAAAAATCACAAACATGCGAAAAAGTGGCACTAAGTTGACTGCAAGAGGAACACTCATTCTAAAACAAGAAGGCAGAGTCTAGTTTCCCAAAGTCAGCCTCAGCAGGGAGCGTGTGGGTCAGGGGACTCAATTTTTTCATGTCTGTGAATGACCACAAAAATGCTGTGTTTTCGGTGTTATAAATAAATTTAGTGATTATGAAGTGAATTCACAAATATGGAATCCTATGAATAATGAGGATCCAATTGTATTTGTTTAATGAACAAATGTGATAAATTAAAAATGACCAGAAATGATTCCCCTCCTTCTAGCACATCCCCTTGGTAATGATCCCCTATATTGACTCGGTCATGACCCCCTGTATTGACTCTTGGCTGGCCTTGACATGGTCAGTGGGATAGTAGCAGGTATACAGCAAGCAGAGGCTCTAGGAAATGCTTGTGCATGGTGGCTGGCTCTCTTGGAAGCACCAGGCACTGCCACCACCAGACGAGAGAGCCCAGGCTAGTCCACTGGGTGACAAGACACTTGGCCAAGCTGTCCCCTTGCTGTCTCTGCATCTGACACTGAGCCAGCTGCCGGACAGGGGAGTGAGGCCATTCTGGGTCATCCAGCCCATGCAAGCTGGCCCAGATCAGAAGACCACCAGTCAACGTACAGAACAATGAGCAACAAAAAATGTGTGGTACAGGTTGCTTGAACCTACTGAGTTTGAGATTCTTGTTCCTTGCAGCTTCTTGCTGGTTAAAAAAGTGAACACTTGGAGCAACTGTGTTGGGTAAAGGTTTCCTGAGTGTATAGATAGATTTATGTCATTAGTTAAATAACAAAGGTTCTAAGCTTATCCAAAAATGGCCTTTTAACTTGGTAAGTGGAGTCCTGACCAGCTCCTCTTCTGGCTAAAGAGGAGAGGGTGAAGTGAAGTGGATAGGGGAGGACATGATGCTAGCCTGGGGAGGATTCCAGCACCCAGCTGTAGGGTTTCTTTGGTGCACATTCTTAAACCACCTCAACAGTCCCTGTGGAGTACTGAGCCCAGCTTGGGAGTGAGTCATAGGACAATGCTGCTTCTCAGGTTTTACAACATCCAGCTCATACAAAGACTGACAAGTCTCTCTCCAAGGCAGGCTCCTGCTGACACGTTTGCCTTTGACGTGCATAGTCTTCATGTTTCGATTTCTTAATGCCACGTTTAAACGTACTTTCAAAACCCCCCCAAATCATTTATCTCAGGCAGTGGTACATCTTTGGGAGAAAAAACTCTTTGCATCAGAAATCAGAATAGCAGTATTTCTCCATAAAACTGATTTTAAAAAATCAGAGTAGCAATTAAAAGGCACAGAGGTCTGTGGGGGTAAGTGTAAATTGAATTGGGAATAGGATGCATGACAAACTTTTCAAAAAACCAAGAACTAATCATTCAGGAATTCAACAGAGTTATTTCTTAAAGCCGGTCCTTTCAACTGCTTCCACTTTTTTTTTTTTTAATGCTTCAGTGACTAAAAATGGCAGAAAACATTTTATTTATGTAAAAAGAAATCACTTGTATGCAAAGTTGCAGCTGCTTCTTATAGGTATACAAATGGATAAAAACCTGGGAACATGTGGTTTTTCTTTTTTAATGGAAATCTTGATTTGCTCTTTAGTGTGGAGTTTTGAGAATCCTTCATTCAGCGGTATCTTGGAATTTGAACTGGATTGACGGCAAAAAATGAAGTACTAGGAAGACATTCGTATCCTGGTTAGATCTCATTAGATGCAGTTGTGCTTTTGAGGATTGTGACTTTTTCATGATTAGGCCAGAAAAATAAAAATGGTGATGATGGTAATGACAATTATAATCAGTAAAATTTCTAATACATTAGTATTTAATATTGTTTGGCCTACTTTCCCCATCCTCCACACCCCTGACTTAAAAATAATCTTTTTTTTTTTTTTCACTAGGGAATGTTTGAAAGTAGAATAATGACTTAAATCCAGAGAAAATACTCCGAAATATTCTGTACTTTGACTTGTTTTTGTTGACTCAGAAGGAAAAAAGACGTTCTTTGTGCATACTGCAGATAGGAATGATGCTTTAGTAAAGAAAAGCAAATTATGAGTTATTTTTCAGAGCACCCTTCAGGCTTGTTTATTTTTTGTTTGAAGCCAGTCAGGTCAACTCTGGAAGGCAGTGATGGGGATGGGGAGGAGGGGGCAGGGTGGTTTAAAGGCCACATGAATGGGCTGGACTGGAGATGAGGGACCACTGGCATCCAGTGGGTGGAGGCCAGGGATGCTGCTGAACATTCTGCAACGCCTGGGACAGCCTCCACCAGGAAGAATTACAGTCCGAGTGTAACTGGCCTGAGGTGGGAAACCCCAGTGTAGCCTGACTATTGGGAATTGCTACAGAGGCTCTCGCTTGGCAACCCGCTTGGACAGTTTGGGGTGTTTGTGATTGGGTCCACTCCCAGGGCGTTTTTCAACAAGGAGGCAGAGTGAGAGAGAAAGGCAGCAGAGCCAAGCGAGAACTCAGGTCCCCCAGCAGGAGCGGGTCTAAACGTTCAGTTCCTGCGTGTGGGTGTGGCTCCCACTGTGACTCTGCCTCCACTTGCGGTCGTCCTCACCACTAGCTACCCCCCCCCCCCACCAAACCTTCAGCCATCAGTAGTGCCTGCTCTTTCCTGCATCCTGAACCCCGCTCACCGAATCTTCATCTCTGAACCTCACTGTCTGTGAGTCAGTTCCATACCCCAAAGAAACAAATGAGAAACAAGCCAGAGACCTTTTCTTACTTTGCTTCCCGCCTCCTGCACTCGCTGCCTCTGGCTTCCTGATCTGGAGCTGAACTTCCCAGAGTGGCCTCCCTCCTTGTCCCCTTCCCTCCACACCCGCTGCGTGACGCCTTTCTCTCCTTTCCCCTTATTTGCTTACTTCTCGCTGGTCTCCTTTTGCTAGAACGTGAGCGCTGGTGTTAAGGTGCTTTCCCCCACTGCTCTGTCCGCAGTGCCCAGAACAGCGCGTGCGCTGTAGGCTCTTAGTTGCTGTGTTTTGGAATGAACGTGTGATGGGTGATGTTTAATTAAATCTCCGAAGGCAGGAGGCCTCACCTCACATCTGGGTCTCACCTGGGATGAGGAAAGTGATGTTTCTAGGGCAACAGGAAGTTGTACTTGGATTTTTCAGCTCCTGGAATGCCCCCCACCCCCGCCTTTTCCTTCTTTAAATCACCTACACGTGCCCGTCACACTTACGTTGTCTGTGCTCTTCCGCCCAATCGTGCTACGTCAAGACAGCCGAGCTGCCAGGAAACAGGGCCTGTTTTTTCTTTTGGCCTTAGCTTTGCTTCCACTTGGTTTCACTCTGGGGGAAACTGGTTGTGAGCCAGCTTTGGGAATTCAAGGTGCTGTGAGTTCGCTGCTGTCCCTCCCAAAGCTAAGTGCAAGTCCTCAGCCCACAATCTGTGAATGCTGCCTTATTTGGAAATAGGGTCTTCATAGATGTCAGCAAGTTGAGGCCATACTGGGTTCATTGGGCCCTAAATCCAGTGACTGGTGTCTTTATGAGAAGAGGACTGTGGGACATAAAGATGTGAAGTCATCCAGAGGGAAGACCCTGTGAAGATGGAGGAGGAGGTTGGAGCAATGTGTCTACAGGCCAAGGAATGTCAAGGATGGCTTGCACCCCCCAGAAGCTGGGAGAGAGGCCTGGGGCAGATTCTCTCCTAGAGGCTCTGCCAGGAGTATGACACTGCTGACAGCTTGATGTCCGACTTCCAGTGTCCAGGCTCAGAGAATACAGTTCTGTTGTTTTAAGCCCCCGGAAACCCGCATGCAAGACCAACGGTCTCCGAGTGTGCCGGTCCCTTAGCCAGCCCTTGCCGCTCAGGAAATTTGTGATGGAAGTAAACCCTAGGCACGAACTGGCCAGCTCAGCATTGCCAGACAAAGGGTGTCAGCGTGGCGAGGCAGCGAATTCCTCTCTCCCACAGAGAGGGGGATGTGACAGGAGGTGGCTCTCGGAGCCCCGGGACTGAGTCCTGTCGGATCTGTGTGGGGCCTCATGGTATGGGGAATCTGGGGATACCTGGGACCCAGGAAAGTGCAAGTGAGGGCCTGAGCCAGCCTCCAGCTTAGACGAAGCCCTCTGAGATCAGACTCTGACCTGAGAGATGGCCCAGAAGTGAGCTAGACCATCCAGGCTCTTTGCTTCTGTGACGTCCAGGACATCTGGGCCATCATTGAAGCGGGCAGGTCCTTGCTGCTTCTGTATGTGCTCTTTGGAAGGGGCTCCTACTTGTAGTTACCGAATATTCATCTCTTCTGTTAAACTCTTAGTTTTATGAGGGAAACGACTGTTTCTCTTCTTCACTACTCTGTCCTCAGTGTGCACTCAGTACCTGATGCACTGTAGCGCCTTATAACATGCGTTGTTGGAGTGAATTGATTGGATATATCCTTAGATACTTAAAAAAGGAGTTTGGTCATTGTTTATTAAATGTGGTTGCTTTAAAATTTAAAAATTTTAAGGTGTCCTCAGTTGCTAAAGGCTGTAGGGAAAAAGCAATCTAAAACAAAACATCTCACAACCTATGGAATTTTACAACACAAAGCATGAACCCTCATATGAACTGAGGACATGAGTAAATAACAGTGCATTAATATTTGATCATCATTTGTAACAGACATACCACACTCATGCAAGACATTAATAATAGGGCAAACTGGGCGGGGGTGAGAAGGAAGGGAGGAGAGAGAGTGTATGGGAGCTCAGTGGACTTTCTGTCCAATTTTTCGACAAACCTAAAAGTGCTCTAAAAAATAAAAGTATGAATTTAAAAATCTAAACACCCAAAAAATCTCATTTCATTATTTTTTGAAGACTCACACCTGCTTTGCAGGATTACTCTCAAGACCACACACACACACACACACACACACACACACACACACACACACACACACACACACACACACACAGTTAAGTAGTTTATTTAAAGTTGGCTGTAGAGAGGGGACCTGAGGAATGGCTTTGCCTTCTTCACTCCTTACACCATTTGGAGCCTCCTGGGCAAGAATTTTTACCTGTATTAACTCCATAGATTAAGTTTTATATACAGAAGCTCAGGTAGGAAAGGATCAAGATGAAACTGATAACAAATTACAGAATTAATGCCCCAAATCTTGTATCATCATTTCTGCCACATATACCCTTTAATGGTGGAAACTCCATCTCTTAAATAATTTCAAGATCTCATTGACACCCTGTCAGCCTTTCATATAATTTTTATCCAGCTACTCAAAACTTCACCTGGAAGGCAGTGTCTGGCTGGCACCACAACCTGTTATTTTGATTCTTAGTCCATCCTTCTGCCTTTTGGGGAAAATCCAGGGTCTTTGTCTAACAAGCATGATATGACAGATATGGCATTAGTGACATGTGTTCAGAGGCACCCCCCCCCCTTTCAAAGTCCATCAAAGAGGAAGTAGTTGGAAGCAGTAGGAGTGGGTCTCTGCCAAGGCTGTTTCTAGAATTCTGAGATGCAGAATCAGGTAGTGAGAGAGAGGAGACAGGAGAGAGGAGACTGGGCTGTGATGAACACAGCGAGAAGGTCAAACCTCTACTAAGAGGCATAGTCAGTGGCTCAAAGCAGAGAAAGTAAGAAGTGGGGAGGCTGGGGAGGGAGCAGATTTACTACGTGACAAACCCTGGAGAATCTGGGAGGTGAGAACTAGGAGAAAAGCGGGTTCAAGATAAGTTTCTGGTCTGTGCAAGACGTTCTCCATGGGCAACCATAAAGGGGAGGATTCATTCAAGTCATTTATTGGCTTTTTAATTGTTGGCTTCTTGGGAGGAGAGAATAGCTCAGTGGTAAGGTGTGTGCTTAGCATGCATGAGGTCCTGGGTTCTATCCACGATCCCTCCATTAAGTGAAAAAACGAGAAATTAATTGTTGGCTTCTTTTTTTTTTTTTTTTTAACATGATACTTCTCTGATACAGAAATGCATGTATTGTGCCTTCAGGACCCCTTGGGGGATGTATGGGACTCTGGGAAATTTTTTTGTGGGGCCCTTGTCTATGTAAACAGTTTGATTATAAAATTTATTCACTGTATGAGGTATGGTGATTTACTGGTGAAGCTGTGGGGCAACGAGGAAAGGACGTGAACTTGTTTATTGTCCAGTCTGCTCATGTGAAGAGTCCAGGCCTCATTGCTTCGGGTCCAGGGCCACTTCTTTGTGCTTCTTATTGTCAGTAAGCCATTCCTGACTGATTTCACATCTTCTGTCATGAGCAGCAAGTAGCAACCCTGTTTTTACTCATAATGCTGTGACTTTTCATAACTGGTTTATATTGAACCAACACAGATATATTGTGGCCTCTGCAGCTCCCAGTACTGTTGATTTAGCTCTGGTTCCGTCATTCCTCATAACACAGCATCACCCTTCATGCTACCTGTGAATACTGGCTTCCACTGATTCGAAGGTTGTGTTTCACTGCAAGTGCAGTCTTACCAAGAGTGTGCAAGAAAATGGGAATGATGATTTATTTTCTGGGCATATTAAATCTACTGTTTGGAATTTTATTTTGTAACGACACAGAATGTAGAACAACACATCCTCCAATGGTGTCGTCTTTCGAACTCTTGAGGACGTAATCACTGCGTACCTAGCATGTGATCTCTTTCAATGTTGATGGCACCCTGCCGTCCAGAGAGCTGGATGCATAGGGAAAGCCAGGCAAGGGGCCCGGGGTGGAGAAATGAGAGCAGTCCATTTGTGCAAAGAGCATCTCTCATCGAGCGTGACCTGCCTGGCCATGGGGATGACCCCATAGGTATGAATCCTGGAACTTCTGGGGACATTGACTCCATATACAGGGTAAAGGGCTCAAGAGTGCTCCAAAAGGGAGAAATGAAGACTGAGGTCTGTTTCAAGGGAGGGACTTCAAAGCATGGGGTCACTGAAGGGTGGGGCTGGGATGGAGGCCCCACTAGCCTGGGCCTGGAGGACACACTGCCTGTCTACAGCAAGATTATAAAAAGTCTCCACCTGGTATCATGTCTCCCTAATTTCCCATTGTACTTCCCTGTACCCCTGTATTTGGGTTCCTGTGTTGCACCAACTCTTTGTTCCTTCAACCCAATTTCCTATCCCATGCTTCCGTACAGCAGATATGACAAGTGAATTCCCATCTCCAAGAAAATCTTTCTCCCTCTTCTTCTGATGAGTACTTTTTGTTCTTCAGAATCCAGCTTACTTATTACCTCCATTCGTCAAACCTTCTAGAAAATTCCCATCTGCCCAGTTCCCTCCCCATCAGAACATCCGTTGTCTCCTTCACCCAGCCAATGAGAACTTTCTAGTGAGCACCTGCTACTCTCTGCCAAGCCCTGTGCCAGACGTTGTAGCAACAGCAGTGAAGAAAACCGCCCCTTTAAGCCAACTGTCATATAGGCTCCCTCTGGACTCTGCATATCTCTATTTCCACTTATCTTGTGTTGAAATTATCTCTATTTGTCAACAAATGTTTTCTGTGAAGGATGGACAGTAAATACTTCAGAAACTTTGTGGGACCTATGGTCTCTGTTAAAACTACTCAGCTCTGCTGTTGTAGCACAAAAGCAGCTGGAGATAATATGCAAATAAGTGGGTGTGGCTTGTGCCAATAAAACTTTATTTACAAAAACAGGTGGAGGGCTGCATTTTGCCTACCAACCATGGTTTGCTGCAATAAAATGTAAGTTCCATGAGAACAGGTCTCTTTTTCTTCTTTTTCTTTATTTATTACTGCTATCTCCTTCATGTTTAGAACAGTGTCCTGCACGTAGAGGTACTTGACCTTGATATGTTAAACAAGAGAAAAGAGCAAGTATCACCCATTAAACTGGAAGTTTCTGAAAGCCAGGGCCCCATGTCCACCTCAATCAACACAACTACGTGTTGAATTGATGGGTGAGTGACAGGAACACCTTCCCCCTGAGACTTCTTCCCGGCTGGTGCCTCTGGTGGGTGGGCAGGAACCAGCCGTATCACCCCTTGTACTGCAGCTGCCTCCTCGGCCGGCCAGTCGAGTTGCACACGAGGACCCAATAACAGAATTACAGGCAGAATTACAGGCAGGCCTCCCCAGCCCGCGTGCCGGCTCCCTGACAGCCCGCTGCAGTCTTGCAGAGCTGCGGTCCTGTCCCGCGAACTCACAGTGGAAGTAGCCATTACGGTTCAACGTGACTGCCTGTCAGAGGGAAGTAGCAACAACAGTATCCCGATGGCCAGCATCAAACCGCCTGTCAGCGCCGGCCCGGTGGCTTTCCCCGACGGGGCCCACCTTCCTGAGTGAGGGTCAGCGGATCGGCTCTGGCAGGCGGGGCCCTGGTGTTTGGCTGTATCAGTCAGCTGAAATCTAGAGGTGAAGCTGGTGCCGCTTTGGAAATTGGGGGCATGACAAGTGCAGCCAGATAAAGACAAGAGGACGGAGAGAGGGTCAGGGTGCTGTGCTGGGGGAAGTGGCCAGCAGGGCCCTCTGCTGCCAGGGCCTCACCCAGAAAGGATGCAGCTTCTCTTCTGTTTTATGTCAACTTCGCTGTCATTGGATAGTCGGCGAGATTTCAAACAGATAAACGCCCCTTTGGGAAGCTGGAATGCCTTGGCAGACAATTTTAGGCCTTGATTTGATTGATAAATCCTTTGTGACAAGAGGGGATGAAAGAGGCCCCCAGTTTGGTACATATAAATAGGAAATTAGCTGGCAAAGTTGTCAAAGATAATTAACTTTCCGATTCTGCGGGTCTATTCAGGTTGACATCCTGAAATTATTTAGAAATGCACATGTCAACGCTCTGACAGAGTTTGGGGCTGATCAGATAAACAGATTTGGAGATGTTTGATTGTAAAATGATGTAAGCGCTTAGCTGGTGTTTTATCACCGCGTGCTTCCGCTAGCTGTAGCGGATGGGCAGGGAGAGGGTTTGGTTGTTCGGGGTGGGTGGGTGCTGGGGGTGTGGGGATGGGGAGATTGAATAGGATGCACAAAGTACAACAAACTTGCCTTCTATTACTCTCAGTGAGTTGAAAAATTCCTAACGTTCAATTCAGCCACAGTCAGCCCTGGACTCAACCCAAGGCTCTCCAAGCCTGGACCTCACGTAGGAAGGGACACATTCCGAAGGACTTGGCAGCAGGCACCCTGTCCCTCTGTCAGACTCGGTCTTGGCTAAGCGGGTGTGGCATGCAGAACCATCTAGAGTCACTGCTGTTTCTTATTCATCATGACTCTGGGTGAACCACTGGGTCTGACAGGCTATTAAGAGTAGAGAATACCTTCTTCAGTATTTCAGTCTTGTTATTGGAAGTTGCCTCTTTAAAAGACCAATTCAGAGCCAGATTCTTCCGGTGAAGAAATGTCCTTTCTCCAAGTGAGTGAAGATGGATGAGAGCTAACATTTACTGAGCACCTACTATAGGACAGAGGCCAAGCTGGACACTGTATTGTGTCATTGGCTTACTTTAACCTTTGTAATTTCCAGATGAGATATGTCTTTCTCATTTGGCTAGTGAGAAAACAGATACTCAGAGAGGTTAAGTCAGCTACTGTAGGTAACTCAGCTACCAAAGAAGTGAAATCGGGATTTGAATGTGGGTTTGACTGTCTCCCCTCTTCCCTGAACATGGCCTTCTGGCTGAGAGAATCCTAGACTTAGCTAGGAGGGAGTTTGAAGATCATCTGGTTCAGGGTTCAGCAATCCGTGAGCCAAATCCAGCCTGCCACCTGTTTTTGAGTAGCTCACAGGCCAAGAATTTATTTTTTATTTTTTATTTTTGCATTTTTCAGTGGTTGGGGAAAAAGAAAAATAATATTTCATGACATGAAAACTACATGAAATTAAAATTTGAATGTCCATAAATAAAGTTCTATTTAAACATAGCCTCACTCACTCATTTATGTATTGTCTACGGCTGCTTTTATGCTGTAACTGCTGAGTGTCAACAGAGACCACATGGCCTTCAAAGCTGAAAATATTTACTTCTGGGTCCTTTACAGAAAACATTTGCTGACCCTTGGTTTCACTGGCAAAACTCTCAACAGGCATTTTCTAATTTATCTTAACTACTTAAGGTGGATCCTATGAAGTGTTATGAAGGTGAAGAAACTGAGGTTCAGAAAGGTTCAAGAAGATAGGCTAACACAGCAGAGCCAGGATTCATGGCCTGATTTCACACTCAAAGCACATGCTCTGAATTCCCTCATCTCATTGCCATTTCACTATAATTCCATGTTGTCTGGATACGGCTTTTCTAGGCTAGGTGCTTGAGATACAGTAGTAATTACCACTGTGGTGGGCAGAGAGATCCCCGCCCAGGATGTCCTCATCCTAATTCCCAGAACTGTGGATGTTTCTTTCCATAGCAAAATGGTCTCTGCAGATCTTATTAGGAATCTTGAAATGGGGATATGGTTCTGGATTATCCAGATGGTTTTAAGGACAAGGGTACTTATAAGAGGTAGGCAAGAAGGTCAAGGAAAAACAAAGAACCAGGAGGATGGAAACAAAGGTTAGAGTGACGTGGGGCCATGAGCTGAGGAATGCAGGAGACCCCTAGAAGCTGAAAAAGACAAGGAAATGTGTTCTTCTCTGACGTCCAGAACTGCAAGAGAATACGTTTGTTGCTTTAAGACACTAAGTTTGTGCTCATTCGTTAGAGCAGTCATAGGAAGCTAAGACACACCCGCCAAGTCCTTGCCTTCATGCAGCTCCAAGTGATAAGAGACCCAGCCATCAACAGAGGTAGATTTCAAAGGAAAATCTGTGCTGCAGTTTTTAAAAATAAACAACTCACTGGAGGTGGGATCAGCCTTGAAGCCTTCCTAAGAAGGGGGTTAGAGGACTTGCAGTACTGCAGAGCCTTGTCCTCAGTCAGGTCCTTTGTCCATTTCATTGTGTGGGGCTGGATGCTGGCACCCTCCAGGATCAGCCACAGAGCATAACAAAACCGAAGACAAGAATCAGAGG
The DNA here is from genome assembly GCF_009834535.1 of Camelus ferus. Classification (NCBI taxonomy): domain Eukaryota; kingdom Metazoa; phylum Chordata; class Mammalia; order Artiodactyla; family Camelidae; genus Camelus; species Camelus ferus. The sequence goes on along the minus strand of NC_045704.1, from coordinate 53,618,949 downwards.
CAGCTTGCCTCCTAATTTGTTGTTCTTGGTCTCCACCACTTGCCCTGCACATCTGGGGCTAAACTCAGGCTTTCTGGCACATTATCTACACCTGATACGATACTACGCTCCTCGGTGAGTTTGCTGCTTCTGATTATTGAGGAGCTGGGTTTTTGCAAAAGGGAAATCAGAATCTCGCCTGCATTTTATTAGTATTGTGACTGTTTGCAAATTAATTTGGAAGGCAATATAATTTACCTCTTGTATAGAATTCAGTTTTGATTACTGCCATGTCACTGAAGTTCCAGCATTCACGAAAGCTCTTATTATGAGAAATTAAGATACCTTTCTTCCTCATCCAAGTAAAATAAACATATGGCTATGAGACGCGATTGAATTTAAAAATATCATTTAATCCAGGGGAGATAATTATTTGAATGAAAGTGGAGAGGAGAAACTCAATCTAGGGTTTGAATGTTGATGTGAATTTGTGAAGGCTATTTTCACTCATCACTGACTTCTAATAGCACTTTGTACAGAGTAATTTGCAGCATAAACCTTGTTAATGTGTTATTGGTTATTTCAGAATCGTGTTGGATCCCAGGCCAGAGCCATTCCCCAGGCCACGGTTGGGATGTCCCAATACATTGGCACAGATATTCGAGGAGTAATTCTCTGTGGTCGTTTTCTGTTCAAAATGTCATTTGGGAAGAGAGCAGAAGGTTAGCAGCTGTGGGTGTATGGTGTACATACCCCGTCCCGTATATCATATGAATGAGGTATGTGTGTTTCGGGCATGGTTCATAGATTTGAGGGGGTAGCCTTGATTTTTGATGCTGGCGCTTTTGCCCTAAGTTTCACTGCAGCCATTAAGGTCATTATCACATGTGTCCTTGAAACTTAGCATTTTGAGGCATATCCTGCCTGATTTCCAACTGCCAGCCCCTGTGAGTTTTTGAGTGCTTTCTCCGGCCCCTGGATCCCACTTTGTTTTGAAGCAAGCTAGAAATGTTTGGAATTATTAGTCCTCGATCAGAAACCCATGTGAATTGGTGGAAAGAGAACACCTCTCCCGGGATGGGCGTGGGAAGTGCAGACAGCCACCTGGCTATTCTGCTCGGCTCCCCGCGTTCCCCAGAGAAAGTCCCAGTCCCAGTTGCTCTCAGTGGTAATGAGCATGAAAATCCACTCTTTCCCAGTTTCTGTCCCTTCCCTGTCCCATTCTCCCACTTCTTTGCTGGTTTTTCCTGAAATTTCCTCCCAAGAAAACCACTTGCTCCCAAATCCTTGCCTTGCTGTCTTTTAGGGGGAAACCAGTTCACTTGCTTATTAAACGCTAGTTGGGAGCCTGTTCAGAGCAGGCGGCTGAGAACCAGGTAATAGCCCTGCCTGGAAGAGCATAGACCCTGGTGAGCAGACATATGTTAAACCAGCAGACAGACGTGGAAGGATGGTTTTTTTTTCGGATTGTACCTAAGTGTCCTGCTGGAAATAAACAGGACCGTGGGAGAGAGTGATTGATGGGAGAAGATGTTTATAGAGTGGTCATGAAGTGTCCTTCTATGAGCTGGTGACCTGAGGCCTGGAGGATGAGAGGGAACCAGACCTGCAAAGACTAGGGCAACGTTGAAATGTTAAGCAACACAAAGGAGGATGCTGAGTTTGGAGTGTTGAGCATAGTGCAGTGTTGGGGATTTGATATGAGAATCACAGAAGGAAATGTGGGTATGATTAGACTCTCCAGGCTCTCATGGGCTGTGTTGAGATGTTATATTTTAAGGGAGAACAATAACTCAAGTTAAAATCCAAGTGAGGAAACTGGACCACATGCAAGTGAACATCACCAGCTGGAAAAGTGATTAGACTGGATGCTCATCGTTGTTGATAAAGGCTGGTTCAGGGCTTAGCAGTAATAAAGATGAAGATAAAAGGCAAGGAAGTAATGTTTGCTGTGAACTTTCCTTTTTTCTTTTTTTAATATTGAGGTAGTGGGGATTGAACCCATGACCTTACACATGCTAAGCACGAGCTCTACCACTGAGCTATACTCAACCTATCCTGCTGTGAATTTTCTTAAGGTGACCCATTGGGCAAAGTGCTTTATGCTTGGTAACATCTCATTTTAATACTTTCAACTTTAGGTTGGGGTTGTTTCTCATCCCTCTTTACAAGAAGAAAAAATGGAAAATCACTAACCTACCTATACAGCTAGGTAGGTTACAAAGGATTAAGTTGAGATTTGAACCCAGATCTCTCTGGCCCCTGAACTAATAATGTTTCAGTTATTAAACTACCTTGCCATCTTTGCTTTATCAAAAACACTGTTCAAAATTATCAATAATTAGTAAATTACCAATAAGAAAATTAGTCTGAGACCTGACTGAGTGAAGAAAATAAGAATCAGTTTATTAACTTCATTGCTATTTAACTCACGTCTCCTGTTCAATAAAAGTATTAATACATCTTGATCATTCTACCTTGTCTAGCTTGGCATCAAGCTTTTTTTCTGCTCTATGTCTGTTTGCTAAGCTCCTAAGGCTTAATACTTGGGGTGTATGTGTGTGTGGCGGGGTACCCTGCAGATGGAGTGGTTGACTGCACTTGGCACGTTCAGTAGGCAGAGACCAAAAAAAGGTAGGAAAAGGCTTATCTTAGTTCTGGCTATCTATAGTTGGAAATGAAAGTATTCCCTCAGCTGAGTTGCATCTCTAGGATTTGCTTAATTAGAGAAAAGCTTTGCCCATCCACTGTGGATGGATAAAGTGAGTCAATAATCTCGTAACAACCCTTATCATATGTCAATAGAAAGAGAAGGAAGAGGCATGATGTAAACAGAGGGATATGTTTATTACTCTCTGCACCCCCCCCCCCACCTACTATTAATGAGCAATTTAGTCCCTTCTTGGCTTGTTTAGCTAAAGAAATGGCTGCTGGCTCCCAGGGAAAGCCTTCGGTTGGGGTGATGGGGTGTAGTGTGGGGCGGGGCAGGGAGTCCATTAAAGTCTGGAACACTTGCTGGATTAATATTAGCAATTCTGTTTGGACTTACTTTGAATTTCATATTAACAATATTGAGTTCAGTAGCTGAGTCAAATCAGTCCAGCTGATTTTAATATTTTGACTGACATGACCTATTAACTCACTCATTTAAAAAATAATTATTAAGCACCTACTATGTGCTGAGCACAGATGATATAGCCATAAACACAACACCAAAGGTACCTACTCCTGTGGAGCTTTGGTCCAGTGGGAGTTTCAGACAAATCCCCAAACACAAGGTAGGTACCTATATTATAATGCTAAAACAGTGACGTAAAGAGATGGGGATCGTTTTCAGAGAGGATGGTCAAGGAAGGCATCTGAGGAGGTGATAATTAGTTGAAATCCGAGCGTCCAGGATGCCACCATGCAACAATGTGGGAGAAGAGCTTTTCAGAGAAGGGAAAATGAAGATACAAAAGTCCCAGGGCAGGAGTGACTTTAGTGCATTTAAAGATCAGAAATAAAGCCACATGGCATCAGCTGAGGAACCAAGGGGGAGAGATGTGAAAGAGATGTTGGTCTGTAGGCAGGGTGAGGATTGTGTTGGGAAACCGTTAGACGGTTTTCATCAGACTCATAACATGACTCATTCTGGCTTAAGAGAACAAGACCAGAACAGTAGCCAAGGAGCAATGGCAACTGTTGGGGAAGAAACACTGGTGTCTGTCATCAGGCAGTGGAGGATATAGAGTGAGCAGTGAGTCGATTTGGGAAAGGCTTTGGAGGTAATTCAACAGGATTTGCTGATGAGTCAGATGACAGGAGGGAGAAAGAGGGACTACGGATAGCTCCTGGGAGGTGGGCCAGACTGACAGAGTGGTACCATTTCCAGGGATGAAGATCACCAAGAGAGAAACTGCCTTAAAAAATAAAGGAAGAGTTTTGTTTTAGCCCTGGTTTTTAGACATTTAAGTGTAGAAGTCATATGGGAAATTCTGTACAGTATTCCAGACTAGTTGCTATTCTGTCCAGTAAAAATCAAAATTTAAAACTCAGACTAGTTAAAGTGAATATTTAGCTTGACAAGGTCCAAATCCTTGCTTATGTAATAATAATAATCTTTGTTCTTTGAGTCTTTGTCCAGAGTAAGACACAGTTCCATATGTTACTCATATACTTCTGATGAACTTTTGATGAATACTTTCACCTTGAAGTACGGTATATGTGTGTGTTAAACACAACAATGAGACAGAGGGATAATCTTTTATTCCTTCCAGGCACTTTGCACACACATTGGCTTTGTAAGTCTCACAGTAAACCTATGAAATTGGTACTTGTATCATTATGATTAAATTCATCTTTGGATAACAAAATTTCCCACAGTGCTTTAAACACAAAAGACTTATTCCCACAAGTAAAAGAATATTCAGAGCTAGGCAATCCAAGGGTGGTATGGCAGCTTCATAAAGTGACCAAGGGACACAGAGCCTTGAGGCTCTGCTGTTTTTAGCATGCTGCCTATGGTCCAAAATAGCTGCAGAAGCTCCAGCCATTATATATACATTCCAAGCCACAAGAAAGTAGATATGGAAGACCATACCCCTTCTTCTTAAATGTTATTTTTGGAAGTATGCTACCACACTTCTGCTTATAATTCATTGTCATATGTCTACACCTAGCCTCAAGGGAGTCTGGGAAAATAGTCTGTTAGTAGAGTGACATTTGCTGAGAGAGAAAGAGACAGTAGATATTAGCAAGCATCTAGGAGCTTTGTCTTTGTCCTAGCATCCCTACTTTCCTTGCCCAAAACCACAGAACTTAAAACAGAAAGGCAGGGCCGAGACCTAACTTTTACTATTACTTGTTCTCCTATTTTCTGCCTTTCCTATACTCAGCTCTTCTATTATCTTCACAGTTTAGAAAATGGCTTGTTTTTTCTCAAACACCCTCTCAGAGCTATTTATTTTCCCATTTTTAGCACCAGGGTCTTTCTCTGAGTTCTGCAAGGTGTTATGGGGAATAGAAGAAAGGGAGAGTACTGATTTCAACCTTGCAATGCAATCTCCCCCAGCTTCCATAAATCAGCAGGTTTTCGGGAGATGGCAAGGAGAGCACCATCTGATTTTTACACACCTGATTCACAATAAAATCTGCACAGGGGCTTCTGGGGTGCTCATTTTCCCAAAAGGCTGAAGCAGCAGAACTCTATCTATTATATTAGGGGTAGATTCACCCTTTTAGAAGTAACTGGGAAGTGCTGGTACAGAACCTTTTAACTTTCAATATCCATTTTTAATACAGCTGGGTGGAACATATCTGCATGTGTCCTGAGACTCACTGAGAGGATCCTTAGTGACTTTTCTGCTACAAACCAAAAATTCATTTAAAAAATAAGAATAACAGTGAATGCCTAGATCTCAGTTCTCTTTCACTGGCATGAATGTACGGCTCTGTGACATTCAATAGTGGTAATTCCTCTTGCTCTAGGAGACCCATCCCCTTCCCTCCTCTGATCTATCTATAGCCACTGGATTATATGACTGGAAACCAGAATCTTAAGGTTAGCATTAGTGTCTACAATTTGGGGACCGTGTGTCAACGTAAAGGCAAAGCATGTCTCACTGGCAAACAGAAATACCAGTTAGCTTGACACGGGGAAACCACTTCAAGTCTTGGGTCTCAGGTTTCCTTACCTGCTGAAGGAGGTTGGTTTAGACTATTTGAAATTTAACTTGTTCCTGAACAGGGCGAGTGGGTAATGAGAGCTGTGGTCGGTTATCTTAAGCATGAAGTCCCGTGAGCAGGAGTTCCCAGCAGGGGTCTGTTAAGTGAGCTCTCTTGATGAAACATCCCTTCTTGTACTGCACAGGAGGGCGTGCTTTGCCTGCATCTTCTCATGCAGTCCTCTTGGTACCTTGATAACATAGTTGCTGTCATCCACATCTTACTGTTGGGGAAACTGAGGCTGAGAGAAATGAGTAACTCACTCACACTTTCTGTCTCATAAGTAGTAGAACCCGGATTGGAACTCAGACATATGACACCAATATATGGGCTTTCTTTCAGGGAAGCCAATTCATTACATGTGTATTCAAGAGAAATTAAGTTTTAAAACTTAGCGGCCCTGGGCATAAGTAAGTTAAACCATATGAAATTGCCAATACTTGATGGTATTTGTGCTACAACAATGTCAATCCCATGTGGTTCAATCAGTAGATAAAATCATCCCTTTCCAAGTCATTTTACTCAACATGGGGCTTGGCAAATACAATTACTGAAGGGCTACTCTCATGTTAATATTCTAGAATGTGTAATTCTAGTCCCAGTAGGCATAGTATCCTCATCTAAACCCAGTAAGCAATGGCATCGTCAAAAGTCTTGGTCATTACTCCTTGCAAAATATCTGTCATCTGTTTTCTGCGTTCAGCCATGATCCACTGTCTCACCAGAGATAGGAACAATACTTTCTAAATGGTAGGTCTTTTTGTGTAATTAATGTAGTTGCATTTCAGAAAAAAAAAAAAACAAACAAAACTTTACTGCTACAAAGCTTCAATTACAAAAAATAAAAAGATTTATGCCCAGAGAAGTTTACTGCAACAAGATTCACAATGTGCATATGATCTCAACCAATACAGAAAAACATGACTGGGGAATATACTAGGGTTCTACTAGCAATTGCCTACGGAACAGAGCTGAATTTTATTTTATTTTCTCCCTGCTCCTTTACATTTTCACATTCCTTCTAACTTTCCTGTCTTCTGTTATGCCATATGAGAAGAAAATCAAAGAAAATCCTAAAAAGTAAAAGAAAACTCTTCAAAAATAGTATTTTAATATGGCAGGACAGAGATATTAATGTGAAAAGGAAGTCTTATTCTGTCTTTTGAAGAAGAGAGATGTTGATTTGCTCAGAGAGGAGCTCAGTGGATCTACAAAAGGAATGTGCAGACCCAGGGAAGAGAAGGAAAAGGAAAAGGATGGAGCAGAGTGATTGTCAGCTGGGAGGTGACAAGAAGAAAAGGAAGCTAGTGTTGCCAAGTGTAGATCTCTCCCTGTGATGCCACATCCTCTGGTAGCCCCAAATCTAATTTAGAGTCCCTTGGTCCAGCCTCGTATAAGATGACCACATAAACTTACCCTGTTTAACCAGGACCTCCTAGTATTAACACTGAAAGTTCCAGATCCTGGGAACGTGCTGGGGGAAGGTTGGTCACCTGCCTGTCACAGCTCTGCTCCTCTCCCACTGCTTCACATGGCTGTAGCACAATGTTATGGTTATTACCATTTAGCACAGTTGTTGTAAGATGTGTAGTTTCCTTATCTCTGCAGTTTCCTTATATCTGTCTTCTCCCATTAGTACATTTCACGAGGGCAAAAACTATCCTGGTGTCTTTAAGTTGTGGGTATTCACGGATTTACTGAATGAGGTAACACACAGCACAGGCAGTCCAGGCTGAGTGTGTGTGAGACAGGGGACAGGGGAGAGAGCCCGGTGTGTTCAGTAGCTGAGAGTCTTCCTGCATGGCCCGTGAAGGGTCAAGGCTGGAGTGAGACCATTTGAGAGCGTTAGCCTTCTGGGGACCATCAAACCCTATCACTGCTGCAAGCGATGGGCCCGCTCCCCACAGAAATGCACAACTGCACATCGTTTTGCGTAGAGATTCAGAGTTTAGAGCAAGCGTGGCAGAACTATAGCCCACAGGTCACATCCGGCCAGTGGCATGTTGTTTTGTAACAAAGTTGTGTTGAAACAGAGCCACAGCCGTTCGTTTACATACTGCCTGTGGCTGCTTTCTTGCTCAGGCGCAGAGCTGAGTGGTTGTAATACACAGTGTGATGAACTTGCAAAGTCTTGAATATACCTTTTGGCCCTTGACAGAAAAAGTTTGCTTAGAGAGCACTGAGAGTTCGGGGGGTGCCTAGACCCAGGTGAAACCCTTGCTATAGAAGTTAGAGAGCCACTGAAGACTGTTAGAGATGACAGCGGATGCGTCCGTCCCCCTCTCGGGGTGATGGCTCTGGCTGCCGGGTGGAGGTGTGCAAAGCATGAGGCCAGGAGTGCGGGAAGCTTTGTAGCGAAAGCCCGGAGGAGAGACGATAGAGCCTGAAGGAGAGCAGGGTGGGGAGAGGGGAGCACAGGTACTTGGATGCCCACCTTTCCACCTCTGCTCTGCTCCTCCACACTCTCAGCTGTGCCCGATGGAAATGCCCCCAGCAGTTCTGGTCCGCACTTGACCACGGGCTGTGGGGTTCCATACAGATATTGTCAAATCAGCTCCTCTAAGGCTCACTGCTGGCAACGCTCACAGCTCTAGTCAGGGAATTCACTTGTCCGCTTCTGCTTTGTGCAGTGCTGGCTTTAAAAAGATCTAAACCCCAAAATTGAAAAAGAAAATCTAAAACCCTGTGGGGTTCACAGAGAGAGTCAAAGAGCAAGAGCTTATTGTTAGCATTCAAAACAACCTCTGCCTTTGAAATGTGAGGTCTTGACTGTTCTGCGTCAGGACAAAATTATATGTGATGAGATCTCACGCCTCAACCTTGTGCCAGTGCACCAGCCGTTGTCCGTGATGCCGGGAGGTAACAAGAAATAGAGGGAGAATAGAAGCATGTACCCTCAGGTCTGCTTTCCCCAGGGAAGCCCCTCTTCCCATTCACAGGGTCAGAGTTCAGGGGCCACATGTGGGATTAGATACTGGGTGAATGCTCATCTCTACATTAACCTCCAATTTTTTTCTCCGCTTGGAAGAGCCTTGTGCTATTATTGCCATAAACAGTGCTTTGAAGGAAGGGCTCAGCCAGTGCTGGGCAGTTGTGGGGTCTAGGAGCAATGACCAGAGGGGGAAAGAACCATGAGGAGAAATGGCCCTGATCTTGCTAGTGTGGACGGACCTCAAAACCATTATGCTAATTGAAAGGAGCCAGTCACAAAGGACTGCAGACTGTATGAGTCCATTTACGTGAAACGTCCAGAACAGGCAAATCCACAGAGACGGAAGGTGGATTAGTGGTTGCCAGCAGCTGGGGGGAGTGGTGAATGGGGAGTGAGGGCTTAGTTGGTACACGGGGGGTTACTTTGGAGCGATGGAAAGATTTTGGAACCAGATAGAGGTGGTTTGCACAACATCATGAATATCCTAAATGCCACTGAACTGTTCACTTTAAAATGGTTAATTTTATGTTATGTGGATTTCATCTCAATAAATGACTCAAAAAAAGAAAAGGAGGGGGAGGAGGAAAGGATGGACATGGCCCTTGAAGGTCCGTCTTCCTCCTATGGGATTCCGAGCAGCCATCTGCATCCAAAGAGCATGTGGAGCTGCCTCCTGTATGTAGGTGGCCGTATTAATCCTTCCGTGTTTATTTTCTCCCTGTATCCTGCCACCACGTGCCATTGATTTACCCTTAAACCTCTCAAGTCCACCTGTTCCTTACCTGTCTCACTGTCACTACCTTTCTCTAGAACTTTCACCTCCCCAGACCAGGAAATGCCCTCTCTCCCTGCCTCCAGTTTCCTGGCCTCCTCTCCACCCTCCACCCTCTGACCAGAGAAATCTCCATAACACACCTCTTGCACAGTGTCACAGTGCCATGCTGCTGTGCCCTGTGGCTCTTCTGGCTCCATGACCTTTGTAGAGAGTCCTAGTTCACGAACTCGGTGTGATAACCTGAAGAGGACCTTGAACCTGGATTTGGATGCTCCTGAACATCCTGATTCCAACACCGACTAGTGTGGTACCTCGACCTGTTCGTGAGTGTGTTTATTAACACAGGCTCGGTTTTGTTTCTCCCTTTTGTTGTGTGGTAGTAGTGACAGTCCAGTGTGGGGTCTGGTGAGACCCTAGGGAGATCCTATATGGCTGAGAGTTACTGAGCACTTGCTCTGGCAGACTCTGGACCAAGGACGTTTGAATTTTCTCAAGTAATAGAAGACTGCATTCAGCCTGAGGCTCTGTGCACACTTGACACTGCATCACCATCATCACCATCACCACCATCACCATCACCACCATCACCATCACCATCATCATCATCACCACCATCACCATCATCATCATCATCATCATCATCACATCATCATCATCACCATCACCATCATCACCACCACCACCATCACCATCACCACCATCACCATCATCATCATCACCATCACCACCATCACCATCACCATCATCACCATCACCACCATCACCATCACCATCATCACCATCATCATCATCATCATCATCACCATCATCACCATCACCATCATCCTCACCCTCACTTTTTAAGTCCCTTTCAATGTGGTCTCATGCTTTAACTCATTGCTCTTACTCTGTACGTGGTAGATCAGTTTTACCACCCATACCTGTCTTGTGCGTGATGGTCTCTGCCCCATAGTCTGGCCTGACCCCTCTGCCTGGAGCTCCCATCTTTTCCTCAGAGCTGGGCTGCTTGCAGTATCTCTAGGTAGCACAGTTTGCCTCCAGAAAAGGTCTGGGAGGACTGTGGCTATCTTCCCAAAGATTTCTCAGACTCAAGCTGCATCTCCAAAACTTGAGGTAGCCGTGGGGAGTCGAGAGAGGCAGAGACCCTTGGATTTGCTCCTAAGCCTCCAGCAGAAATTCACAGCCACCCGCACAGCTGTGTATCCCAGAGTTGTCCCACAGGAATGTACATCCTGGTTGGCTAAATTTTAATCATTCAAAAATTTGCATGCACATGTCTTACAAAGACCTTCATCTTTGGTTAAAGTACCAGTTTTGGGTGGGGCATTTCTTGTAGATGCCACGAATCTTCTGACGGAAGCCACATGCTCACCTTTAGTGTGGCTGATCCAGGGTCTTGACTCCCTGCCCTGGGATGGACCGACCTGCTTGTCACACATGGTCTAGCAGCTTGGTTGCTGCTGGGCAGCATCTGCTTTCCCTTTGACAATTCAGGTTGTAACCAAGAGGCCTGATGAGGTCAGAGGCCCATAAGGTGACAGGAGAGTGACAGTTGATTCTTTTGTGATCACTTGACAGATAATGTGGCTTTCCAGATACCCAGACAAAAACAAACTTCTTCCCTCCCTCTGTTCCCCTTTTATTCTAATTCTAGTCTTGGACCTGGCTGAAAGGGAGCACATAGGCTCCGAGTCTGGGCTGGGATGTCATGAACGGAGTTTGGTTTATTGATTCCTTGAATACATGTTTATTCAGCATGTACTCTGTGTCAGGAATTAAGCTAGGTGTTGGAATACGAGGTGAAGCACTTGAACATGGTCACAGCCCTCCCAAAGTTTATCACATAGTAGGGATAACAATTAAATAAGGAATTACCATCAGACGGTGTTGAGCACAATGGTAGAAATCAGAGTGAACTATAGGAAGGTAAAACAGAGGCATCTCCCAGGTAAGGAGTAGTCTGGGAATGCTTCCTGTAGGAGTTAACATGTGAGCTGAGACTTGAAGAATGAGCCGTAGGAGAGTGTTATAGGCAACTAGACCAGCAAAGGTCAGAAGTGAGCAGCAGGGTGGCACATTTGGGGAAATAAAAGGGGGTCAGTGTGGCTGTAGTGGGTGGAGAATTATGTTGGGTTGGAGGGGATGAGGAGGGTGGGGAAAAGTGAGAGATGGGGCTGGCAAAAGTAGCTGGACCTGACGTCCAAAGTGCCTCCCTGGTCCCAGGGCACCAGAGAGAGCCCCTTCTGCACTGGGTTATTGATAGGGCTGGACTCATAGGCTCCTCTGAATTCTAGCTCCCCCAACACTTCAGAGCAAGTCACTCCTACTCTGAACCTTGGTGCCTTCATTTATAAAGGGACACAGTTGACCTGGCTACACACGGAGATGGGAGGATTGGAGGATGAGTGCCAGGTTCAACTACCATGTGGTCAAGGCTTCCCCGGAGATGCTGACGCTGCAGCTGCTGCTCAGACCTGGCCCTCCGCCGCCTCTGGCCTCAGCCGGCAGACATCGAGCCGGCAAGGCTGGCCAGTAAGCAAGCCGGCAGGAGGAGTGTCTAGCTCACTCAGCCATAGACAGCACACCTGCAATTTTTCCCTGGCTTGGAGGGGAGGGCTTGAGCACCAAATAGATGTAGACATGGCTCTTTATTCTGTTATCTGCTCATTTTGTTCACTCACTCACTCACTCATTTGCTCCAGCATAACTTGCCTGTTGTGTGTGAGGATGCTCTCGGCTTCAGGGAGACACCAGGCGTGGGGAGCCAGGCAGACATGATCCTTGTCACAGTCAGAGACCTTACCATCTAACATGGAAGAGAGTAATCAAACAGAGAAGTACAAAAATAATCACAGCCGTCAGAGGAGCTGGAAAGGACTGGTAAGCAGAGCGTTCGCAGGGCCACTTAACCATATGGAAGTTTTCAGTTTGAATCTTGGCTCTACTGATTGTCAGGTGGGAAGGTTCCTGGACCCATCTATGCCTCAGTTTCTTCATCCTGCAAAATGGACCAAACCATGTGAGAAAAGGTGGTTTTAAACTTTGCTGCATCGGAAACACCTGGAGAGATCTTAAAAATCCCAGTGCCCAGACTGTACCCACATCAACTCAGTCAAGATCTCTGGGAGTGGGACCCAGACACTAAAACATTCTTGGAGATTCCTGGGTGATGGCAGTGTGCAGCCAGGTCTGGGGACCAGCGCTCTAGCCCAGTTCTCCTCACTCTCGCATGTGCCCAAGTCACCTAGATTCTTGGAAAATGCAGATTCTGATTCATTGGCTCTGGGATGGGACTGAATGTTTACATTTCTAACAGGCTCTTGGGCAGTGGTTCTCAACTAGGGTGATTTTTTGCCTCCAGGGGACCTTCGGAAATGTCTGGAGACATTTTTGGTTGTCAGAACTGAGGATAGAGAGAGATGCTGTTAGCATCCAGCGGGTACAGGTCAAGGATGCTGCTAGATGTCCCATGATGCACAGGATGGCTCCCACAGCCAAGAATCTTCTGGCCCCAAATGACAACAGTGCCAAGGGTTGAGACACCCCTTCCTAGGGTGAAGCCGATTTTGCTGGCCCATGGGCCATGCTTAGAGGAGCAGTAGCATCCTTTTCTCCAGCTTAGCAACAAGGACTCTGGGTTAAGCCATCTAGGTGAGACACAGTGAGCAGACAATGAGCAAAGATCAAATTTTATCTTTTGTTGGGGTTTTGGTGGAAGGTAGAGAGGATGTCACCAGCCTCAGATCACTGGTGTGAAAGACGTGGCTGTTTGAATGTTTATAAGGATGGGGCATTCAGGGATCAATGGGAAACCTCCACGTTTCCACCGAGTTTAGCAGCAAAGACAAAAGGACTAAGGAAAGTGAGCCCATGAATTATTAACGGGCCCGGGTGGGAAAGTGTGGTGCAAGCCTTTTTAACACTGTTTGAGATCAGGATGAGGAAAAATGGGCAGAGACTTAATTGTTTCATTGACTTTTGCGGAGGAAACTCAGAGTCATCAAATACACACGCAGAGGGCAGAGGAAGAATTCACGTGCAACTCTTTCCTCCTTACTTTTCTGTTAAGATTAATTTGTAGTTTATGGCTCTAATGACCTTCCTGGTGTTGGAGCTGAGATTTGGATGCAGGATTCATAACACAGCCACCCTTACAGGATGTCCAAAGCCTTCCCTCTGCCCCACTCCCCCCTGCCCTCCTTGACACCTTCATCATTTCTCACCGGGATGAAGGGTGTGGGCTCCCAACTGGTTTTCCTGCTTTTACTCTGTCAGACTTCCCTTGAAAGCATCTTCACATTGTGGCTGATGGGAGATTTCTCCAAAGAGCATCTGAGCACCCAGGGGAAATTGTTCAATGGTGCTTTGGGCTGTGATCAGTTTAGTTTCCTAGGGCTCCCCTATTCCCTAGACCCGTGGTCCTCTAAGGGTGACCCATGGACCCTAGTGGGTCCCCAGCAGTCTTCCAGGGGGTCTGCAAGGTCAAAACTATCTTTGTAATATTAAGACATTATTTGCCTTTATCACTGTGTTGACGTTGTCCCGATGGTACAGAAGCCACGGTGGATGACAGTGCTGGTGCCCTAGCAGGAATGGAAGCGCAGTGTCCACCTGCACAAGTTGTTGCTGTGTTCTTCGCTGCCAAGCTCTTGCAATAACACAGGAAACAAGCAAATAAGTAAACAAAGCCATATTTTTCTTAAGCGTGTCTTTGATACATTTCATTAAATGTCAACCTTGGAATAGACATCTTTTAATATTTCATGTGATGCACCAGGAAGCACTTCTGCTCCCTGGCCAGCTGTACCAGTGGCCTCCGGGAAAAGCACTTGTGTGATTGCTTGAGTTGTGAACTCAACTAGCCACTTTTTTTTTCATGCCACATCATTTTTGCTTGGAAGGGCAACTGACAAATTATTATAATTATTCGGATTTGGGTATTTGGCAGACATTTTCTTGAAAATGAAAAAGGTGGGCCTGTCGCTTCAAGGGAAAACAACTAATAGTGTTTGTTGCCAATGGGAAATTTCAAGCTTTCAAGTGAAAATTAGGATTTTGGGCAACTTGTATTTGTAACTGTGAGCTAGACAGTGTCCCAATACTTGAATACTTTTGTGATGAGATTGGTGGTGTTAATAAATGTGTTTTTTTAATGTGGTACAAATGAAATGTGAAAATATTTGAAAAAATCTGCATAACTTAGAGAATCCATATTTTCAGAATGAATCATCATGAGTGGATTAAAGAACCATCCAAAGTGCAGAATGGACCAGTGGATTTTAATTGGGCAAAGTACAGAATAAATTATTGAAATGGTTTCGGATTCTATATTGCAACTAACCTTTACAAAATATCCCTTGTTGAGTTTTGGTGTAGTATCAAACAAGACTAGTCAAAATGACCTGAAAATATTAATAAGATATTCTTCTCTTTTCTAATTACATGTCTGTGTGAGTCTGGGTTTCATTATTTTCTGTCTTAAGAGCTATGGTTATTTTTAAACAAAACTGTATTATTTTTGTTGAAATATAATCGATTTACTGTTATTATTTTAAATGAATAAATGTTAAAATTTTCCCTTTCAAAACGTAACTATCAGTAGACATAATTTACATAATCAAAAGCTCTTTGGGAACCTCAGGAGATTGTAAGTATGTGAATGGGTCCTTAAGACCAGAAGTTTGAGAACTGCCATCCTAGACCTTCACCACTGTCACCTCTTTGATCTTCTCTGTGCTCAGAATGATGTGCTACTCTCATTTTTAACCTGTAATGTGCACCACCCTAGAGAGCCTTGCATTTCAGAGAGCGATCACATTACATTCTCAGCTGAGGTTTCACAGGGCTAAGGAATTTGGGGTTTTTGGAGGCTTAATGACTTGCAGCATGGAAAGCCATGCTGTGAAAAATAATACCAAACAGCTGGTGGGAATCGAATGCCCACTGAGAGTTGCCCTTGGATGTGTCAGTCTTTCACCCTGAACTCATGGGACCTGTAACTATCAACCTTCCCGTTGAGCAGGAGCCAGGCTGGACCACGTGTAGATTATTCACACAGTTCTCCTACAAAGGGCATTCGTAAAGGCTGGATTGCATTCAAGGTATTGTCTCCTCAGACAAAAATGCGTCTTTCTTCTTTCTCAGAGATGACCTCATAAGTCGCCATCAAGACCCAAACAGACTGGTTTTCATTTAGAGTGTCTACCCTTCCACAAACCTACCTCCTCAGAGCTGTAGGCATTTTCAGGCCTCATCTAGCCTCCTCATGGGGTAAGTTGTCTTGGCCTGGACCAGATGGACTCCCCAAGGAGATCTGGCTAAAGCATCTTCTCCTGAACATCTCAAATTCCCATGCTCAAAGGCACCCATCTGTTCTTCTTGAAAATGTATCTCAGCCATTGGGTTTGAGATGATCTGGAATTTTCACTGTAAATGAAATATCTCTGCCCTATTTCCTCTGACACCCAGTTCCCACTTCCACAGGTGGTTGGTTAGCTGGAAGATAGACTTAAATGTGACACTAGCATTTTGGAATTCTGTGTCAGATTGTAGCATCTAAATCCTGCCATTCACCCTCTTGTTTTTTGGTCTCCTGAGTCAAGGGAGCTGTGTGAACAAGGGCAAAGACCCAGTGGAAAATGAGGAAGGGCTTAGAGAAAAGACCATGCGCCATGATGCAGGGTTCCTACAATAAGCAGAGGTTAGGCTCCGGGCTCCAGGAAAGCTCCTTGCTTCTCCTTCCTGAATCTCTTGTTTTGCTTCCAAACTAGAGGGAAGGGTATTATAACTCTAGTTCAAGAAAAAGGCCATATGAAATAAAGAGGATAGCTAGATACAATGCTCTCAGACATGAGGAAGGAGCTGGCTTGGGCAACCCAATCCTTGATGGTCTGTTAGTTGGCTAATAATTGGAGAAGGGAGAGGGTGGAATGGAGATGAGGAGGCTTATTCTCCTCTCATGTGGGGAATTGTGCTTGGCCTAGACTGGGACTGGAGGAAGAGCTGAGAACAGGCCCTTCTTGGGCAGTGTTTCTCAGTCTTGGCATTGTTGACATTTGATGCTGGATAATTCTTTGTTGGGGTGGGGCTGTCCTGTGCATTGCAGGATGTTTAAAGCAACCCTGACCTCCATCCACTAGTCACTGATAGAACCTTCTCCACCCCCCTCCCAAACTCTAGCAGTCAAAAATGTCTCAGGGTATTGCTAATGCACTCCCCCCACCCAAGTTGAGGACCACTGCTCTGGGGTCACTAGAGTAGCCTGGTTTCTGCCTTTGAGGCACAGGCACTGGTGACACATAGCCCAGTGACTATCCTCCACTCTGGACAACCAGCTTAGAACGTCATCTTCTGATGGGGAAGCACTTGGGGAAGGAGTGGGCAGAAGGTCTGAGGCCCTTGCTCCACATGGCCCACCCCCAGAATTAAAGCAGGCACAACCCCTCTCCCCGCTTTTCTATGTGAAGGAAAGCAGGCGTTCAACCTCTCTTCACCGTAGTTCCCACCGGGAAGAAGAAAATTCACCTAGTAGAGTCCAGCACTGTAATGTTGGTTTATCTTCTGGTAACCCATGTACTGTTCCAGGTACCATTTATTATTTAGGACTCAGATTAGGACCCCTTCTTTGAAAAATATTTTCTGGCTACCCTATGGCACATAGCTTCTGTCTGAAATCTTTCAACATTTGATTAAAGATCATCTTGTGTTTTCCAATCACTTTAACAGACATTTCTTTGGTCCTTTGTTTCCATTCACTAGAAGTAAGGTTGTTAGGTCCCTCAGTTAGAGAACACCTCCCACCATCAGACACAGAGGAGGTGTTTATTGATTTGGCTCCACCCCACCTTCGTGATGGTATCAGTGTGACGTCATGGATGAGAGCTCCACTGTGGGTTCTAATCTGGGCGATCTGGACAAGTGTACCCAGACTGTAGGACAAGGGATTCGAGCTCAGAGAAATTGGTAAAAAGGAAATACATTGTTACCTGAGACATATTAGGGAGCCATCAAACAGCCGTCCAGTGAAAGCCCCTCACTTCCACTTACTATAAACCGTATAAACTTCAGCAAATCACTATCCTACACTGAACCTTCATTTCTTAATCTGTAAAATGTAGGTGTAATAATATGTGCATTAGAAAGCTTTCATGAAGACTAAATTAAGAATGTGGATACCAATGACTGAGCTAGGAAGGGTCTCAGAAGGAGACAGTCAGATCTCTAGGGGCTGAGTTTGGGTTGAGTTGGGGCATGAGTGTGAACATGATGTGGAGAGAGGGGCCCAAGAACATTTTGGCTGCTGTAGAACTTTGGGGTAGGAGTAGAAACATCTAAAGGTAAATTTTTAAAAGGAAGTTGTGTTTGTTAAAGAAAAAAATTTAAAAAAAACCCCAGGTAATAGCTAGTTTATTCATATAAGCTTTCAGACTCAGATTTATGTCTCTTTCCAATAGCAAATTCTGATAAATAGCCATGAGAGAACCCACACATTTGTAGATCCCACTAAAGAGAGTCTATTAAAACTCACTTAAGTTCTCAGCAACGCTGGTTTCTTCTCAGTTCATCTCTGGTAGGATCCTGTACGGTGTCCTGTGTACAGTCCGCACATCTTCACTTATAACTGATAGATATTCTGTGTGTGCCGGGATGTTGGGAAATCTGGCTAGGAATAGGGTAAGGGGTGCTTGGATAAAGTCTTCAATGTGCTTTTATAGTGGGAAAACAAGCTTTGTGCTTTTGGGTCTTGACAAGAAGCAGCCAAGGCTGAGCTAGGACCGTGGTCGATCCTGTCACTTAAAGAAGCACGTACTGCAGTAGGCAGGAGCCGTGTAACTCTGTAAGCTGCGAAGCAGACTCGCTGAAAGTGCGCTGCCATTATTTCAGGGGACAGAGTGCATGCTGATGTGTTTCCGAGGCATTCAAAGCTGAACTTCCTAGGATGAGACCTTCCTAATCAATCTGGCAGGAATTGGGGGAGGGTATTTGGGCTCCCAGCAACTTTCCAGCTCCTATAAGAGGAGACTCTGTGAGCAGCCAAAGGCTGATGTGCCCCCAAGGAGGCCCTGTTGCCTAATAGAGGCAGCGTCCTGCAGGGAGAAAGACTGGTGTCGGAGTCAGAGCAGCTCCAGCCCATTATGCACTTCTTCTTCTAAATAACAGCTTTACTGAGATAGTATTCACATACCATAACATTCACCTTTTTTAAAGTAGATTTTATTTTTTTTAAGAGTAGTTTAGGTTCATAGTAAGACTGAGCAGAAGATACAGAGATTCCCCATTTACCTTCTGCTCCCACACATGCCCAGCTTCCCCCATTATCAACCTCCCACACCAGAGTGGTACATTTCCTGCAATCCATGAACCTACACCAACACATCATTATCACCCAAAGTTCATTGTTTACAGTAGGGTTCACTCTTGAAGTACATTCTGTGGGTCTGGTCCAATCTATCATGGCATGTATCCACCATAATAGTGTCATGAAGAGTAGTGTCACTGCTCTAAAAATCCTGTGTTCAAGTCCACTATTTTAAAGTATACAGTTAATCTGGTTTTTTTTTTTTTTAGCATATGAACATGGTGTGCAACCATCATGACTATCTAATTCCAGAACATTTTCATCACCTCTAAAGAGTAAGTCCTTATCCCTTCACATTCACTCTCCATATGCTCTTCTACAAGCCCCTGGAAATTGCTGATCTTTCTGTCTCTGTGGATTTTTCTGTTCTAGACATTATGTATCAATGGATTAATAATATACAGCTTTTGTGACTGGCTTATTTCACTTAGTATATAGTTTTCAAGATTCATCATGTTGTAGCAGATATTAGTTCCTTACCTTTTTCACTGTCAAATAATATTCCATGGTGATATGACACGTTTTCTTTGTTCATTCATGAGTTGATAGACATTTCGGTTGTTTTCCAGTTTTGGGCTATAATGGTACTGTGTACATTCATGTAAAGGTTTTTGTGTGGACATATATTTTCAATTCTTTTGGATGTATGCCTAGGAGTGGAATTGGTGGGTCTTATATGTTTAAAAGAAGAATTGCCAGGCTTTTTTCCAGACTGTTTTTCAAAGTGGCTGCACCACTTTACAATTGCACCAACAATGTATAAGGGTTCTGATATTTTTCACCTGACCAAGACTTGTTATTGTTGGTCTTTCTGATTCATTCATTTATTCGTTCAACACTTATTTGCTGAGTATCTATGTGTGCTAGAGACCAGGGTATAAGAGTGAGAAAATCACATAAGAAGCTTATGATATTTTGGCAGGGACCAACAGTAATCAAATGATAATACAAGTAAAAGTTAACATGCAATGATGCAGGGAATTACAAAGGGGGAGGGGTACATGATGCTGTGAGACTGTAAACCAGGGAGATTTGACTTTGTCCAGGGGTTTGGGGAAGGTCATTCTTAGGAGGCAATGATTGAGCTGAGATGTACAGGCTGAATGAGAGTTAAGTAGCTACCTGATTATAAACAGCAGTGTTACTGTATCTCTGCCTCAGTTCTTCCTTTGCAATATGGAGTCAGCCAGATCCATGTAAGAGAGTGGTTGGGGGAACTCAGTGAAAGGTACTGTTAGGCAAAGATTAGATCCCTCAATTAATGATTTTCTGGTTTCCACTTGTAATCTTATACCCTCCCTCACTGTCCTAAAGAAAGTGTCTCTAGACAAATGATGCTATTGATGGTGGTGCTGATGGTGGTGGTACCGATGATGGTACTGATGATAATGATACTGAGGAAGGCTGTGATTTGATGGGTCCCTTCTGTGTGCCAGGTACTGTGCTAAGTAATTTAAAGCATCTTATCCATTTCTTATAATGACACTGCAATAGAAGGAGATCAGCATGAGATTAGGATGAAGGAAAAAATAAAAAAGGCAATGGGGAAAAAAGGCACTGAGTTTATGTATGAAGAAACTGGACTTACATTTGAAGAAATGACTCTAAGGCAAATATTTTTACATCTATATTCAGAAACCACCTGAATTAAGTACTTGATTTCAGAAAATGTATTTTTATGTAATTTAATTCTGTTTATACTTAGAAGGGTATTTTATTTCTCGAATATGAAATGCAATTTCTTTTGTTTCAAATTACTTCTCTGGTATTAAATGAAATGGTTTGGCTTAATCACATATAACAAACCTCCCAGTATAAGGGCCCGGATCCCAAGTCTTGCTGCAAATTAGTTTCTAGCCCAAGCAATAAATGCATACCTGGAGCAAATTCAAAAAGGGAAACCACTCTAATTAGGTTTGAAAGTGTCTCCAATCAGTTCCAGAATAGCTGTCACTGGATTTATGATGCACCTTCCAAACTGTAGCTCTTTTCATGTCTAGGTGAAGTGAGGAGGCCACAGAGAAATGGGGCTTGATTTCTTGAAACCTAAATATTTATCTCACCAAATAAATGCCTCTAGAAAATATGGGCAAGACTGATGGAAGGAAAGCAGGCTCACCTTCATTAAGCCTATCAGTCAGCCTCCATCATTGTCTCCACCTAATTGCAAGAGTTCTAGAAGGATTAATCCAATCCAACTCTCGCTGGACCATTTCCATAAGTATAGTCTGACCCCACTAATCTGTCACACAGCAGTTGCATTCGTGTCTACACTTATGCCCAAATGCAGGGCTACCTGGAGCAGAGGCTGGCACTGAGACTCAGAGAGGTTAAGTGGCCTGCAGAAAATCACTGAGTTCTAAATGTCAGAACCAGGATTCAAACCCAGGTTACTCCATTGGAAGTATGTCGAGCCTAAGGAAAATACTCAAAAGATAACGTCAGCAGTAAAAATAATGATCAGTCATTTCATCTGTGTGATTCCCAGCTGTTTTGAAGTTGAGTCACCTGTTAAATTTTGTCGAATTCTTTAACCTTTTCATCCCAGCCATAATGCGTGAGTGACAAAACACAAGGAAGTAGACAGCACTGCAGAGTGGAAAGGTGTGAGGTTTGGAGTTGGAAAAATGGGACTTAGAGCCTGGCTTTCCACTTCTCAGCTATGTGTATGACTTTGGGCTTAACCACTCTGACGCTTAGTCTCTTCCCCTGGATAGAGGGAATTAACACCTCTGGGTAGGGACTTGTGGTGAAGATGAAGGGAGAAGATGCCTTGTAGAGTGTAAATTGCCTTCCACATTACTTGCTCCTTTTAAAATCTAAAAGATTATGATGAAATCTGGCAAGAGAAGTCTGCAAGGTCTTCTCTGAAAGTTAATTGGAGATGTCGTCCTGTGTCAGAAAGTCACAGTGACACTTACCCTTGAGCACTCAAAAACCAGCTCTTTAATTCTTGCGAAAATGGAGTAGTAATTGTGAAGAAGGTAGGACACCAGGGTTAGAATTCCCAGTATCTCCACAGTGTGCTGGATGCTGTGCCAAATACTCTGGGAATATTATCTCATTTGAATAAATCTACGTGATTGGCAGTAGTGTTATAACGCTCACTTCACAGATGGAAACTGAGCAGAGATCGGTTCAATTTGCTTAAGTTATTCCAGCAAAATGATAATTTCCTTTGATCCCAGTTTCCTCTTTTCCTTTCCATTTCTTTGTATTACCAAGATAGTTTGCCAATGGAGGCTTAACTCTTTCTCCTAGATGACTCATACATGATTTTAATCTCACTGACTGTAAAATGATGTGTTAGGCAGAGTAATTCTCCCCCATGCCCCCCAAGAAAGATGTCCACATTCTAATTTCAGGACCTGTGAATGTGTTACCTTAGATGGCAAAAGGGACTTTGCAGATAGGGTTATGGTAAGGATCTAGAGATGGGGAGATTGTTTTAGATTATGTGGATAAGCCCAATGTAATTAAAAGGGTCCAGTGTAATACAAAAGCCAGAAAAGGAGATAGGAGGACAAAGCAAAGTTTGGAGTGATGAATGGAACAGGAAGTAAGAGCCAAAGAATGCAAGCAGCCTGTGGAAGTTAGAAAAGGCAAGGAAATGAATTCTCCCCTAGAGCCTCCAGGAGGAACCCAGTCTTGCCAACACTGCAGATTTAGTCCAATGAGACCCATTTTGGACTTCTGTCTTCAAGAGCTGAAGGACATTGGGTTTTAAGCCACTAAGCTTGAGTTGTGTTAAGTTTGTGATGATTTGTTATAGCAACAATAGGAAACCAATATAGAGGATCAGACCAAATGATTGCTCGTGGCAAACCAACCAAGCAAGACACCATCATAAACATTCAAGTAAGTGTAGTTCTACCATGGGCTGTAACATTCAGAGTGGCCGTGGATCTTAAAGCCATCCAGTGAGGTTGAGGCCACACAGCTAGGGAGTGCAGCTCCTGGAATCCAAATCCAGGTCTTTCTAACCACGTCTCCCTCCTTCTACGTAGTGACTTGTGCCAGGGTCCACAGCTAGTTACCAGCAGAGCTGGGCTGGAATGTGGTCCTCATTCTCTAGATACATTTTTTTCAAAAGCAGTGATGTGAGCCACAGGCTCAGCACAGGATGGGGATGCCTGAGCTGGTCCTCCTGTCTCCTCTGCTTCATTCATTTCCGAAAGCACCTGAGTGCAGTGCTCACCCACCACTTGTGACTAGCCTGTCTTCACTCGTGGTCTTGTGCAAGTGATCAGTTGGCATACAGCAGAGCTCAGTGTGAAATAATCACTGATGAAGTGGTTAATGTTTGCTGAATGTCCCAAGACTGCACTTTGATTCCTGTCACCACCACCTGTTATTGAGGGACAGTCCTGATAGAGGAACCTCTTTTGACGTAAACGAGGGCTGGGGTTACAGTTCAGGGCATATCCTACGGAAGATCACATCCTCCCCAGTGCTGAGATTAGGATGCAGCCACCTGACAAGTTTGTATTTCTGGGGGAAGGAGGGAAACTGAATGTGGAAGGGCACCCGTTGTGTATACAGACCCATACCTAGTGATTTCAGATGATGTAATTCTCACTATGCATTATGAAGGATTATGATGCCTCTTTCCAAATGTGGAAACTTGGGCACAAATCCAACAGGTAACAAAACTAGAAGTAATGCTGGGAAGCTTAGAAATTTGGGGTTAATGGAGGAAAAAAACAAAGTTGTAATTCACACCTCTGGGTAATGAAAAGGTATTCAATGTTCCCTGTTTCCGTTTATGAACAGAAGTGTTCAAATTCCATTATTAGCCAACACATAACATGTAGTTTATTTTGACCCACTAATGTCCTGAATAGAGCTGATCTGAATCCATTTATGCGGTGCTGAGCGAGACATTGAGGGTTAATGAAAACTAGAATAGACTAGGATTTAAAGACTTGAATTATGATTGGATTGCTACTATTTTGTTCTTATTATTATCTTGGACAAATTAAAAAAAAATTTAAGGCTTCTCTCTGGACTTTCTTACCTGTTGAGGCAGCAAAATAGAAGAATAACATAGGTTTTGAAAACAGGAAAACTAGATTAAAATCTTGGTTCTTTTGTGAATGTACTGTGGCCTTAAACAAGCCACTTAACCTCACCCCTCTCAGGTCCTTCTTTAGGAAAATGAAGATAACGATTTGTAGCTCGTAGGACTCCTTAAGAACTGTGCATAGTAAATAACAGGCATCTAGAATGTAGGTTGGCTCTTCGTTCCCCATGAGTGGTAGCTCTGTGATGAAGGATGTTTGACTAAAGTAATCTCTAGATCACCTGCATGTCTCTAATTCTAGTTTTTTAAAACCTTTGACTACTGTTGATGAGAAACTTATTACATAGTAGGCTCAGGGCCAAGGATTATGCTTGCATTATCTCATTAAATCTTCATCACAATTTTAGGAGGTAGGTGCTATCAGAATCCTTGTAGATAAGGAGAAGATAAATGAGCTGTCCTTGTAATTAAAAATAGTGATGGAGTCAAGATTTGAATCTAAACGTTAGACTCCAGAACTCCCACTTGTTAATAATATATCTCCATGCATATTATCACTTTTGTAGAAAGAGCTGGGCATCGGTTCCCTCCTCTTCCTCTAGCACAGGTAGGCAACCCAGTGACTTGCTGCATCCTGGTGAGGCCCTCGATGGCCTCGGGACAGGAAAAACCCAGTACGAGCCATACCAGTGTTTTCAGTTGAAAGGTATGGCGAAGAAAACTGGTCAAAGCTGTGAAGAACGTGAGACTCAGATGTTTGATTGCCCATGTTCTCTGAGGGGAAGAGCTGCTGCTCAAAGCTGATGGGAACCTGCCTCTCTGAGGACCAATCAGACGTCTGGGCTCTCAGCCCAGTTTTTGCCCCATTCCTCCATGCTGATTCTCCACTGTTCTGTAGGTTAGATGATTGGTGGGGAAGTAGATGACTGAATTCTCTAACTCCTTCCAACTTGATTCCCAGAAAATTCACATTTACTGAGTGTCTATAATCTGCCAGGCAGACTGATAGCAACAAGAGTACAGAAAAGATGAGATCCCTATCCTTAAATTAAAAAAAACCGAAAAGCCCTGATTTGTAGCTTCTGCCAGTTTCTATGGTGTAAATACTGCCACCAAGGCCAATTTCAAGCTACAAATGTGAAGTTACCGAATACGAGGTTGGGGAGAGTTGCGTACTGGCTCTGGTGAACCAGTACAGTCTGGCTCCAGCCCTCCGCCTGGGTTCTTAAATACCCTCTTTACTAGAACACATGCTCCTCCTTTGCCTAGTTAATGCCCTCTCACCCCTCAGGTCTCCACTCAATTGCCACTTACTCAGAAGTTTCCTCTGGACCCTTGTGCCAGATGGAAAGACTTCTGACAATTTGAGAGGACTTTCTAGTTTTTTTCATTATTTCATGAGATAGAAGAAAGCGCCTTCAGAGGGAAATTTTGGCTATGACTACCCATGAGAACCCCCAGGCAGGATACAGAGACTGGTGTGATGTGAACACAACCTTGAAGCAATCCTTCGAAATGGAACCTTTCTGTCAAAATGGCTCTTGGAGTGAGTCCTGGGTCTCAAGGAAACTTCTGCAACAAATCAAGTCCAATTTTCCCATATAGCAATTGAAAAGGGGTAGACCAGCTGACACGTGCATCGCATAATACTGAAATCCCCCACCCTGCGTTTTTAATGCTGAACACTGGGTAATGCTCTCATTCCAAACTATGTGAGGTTCTAACTTCCAGTGGCATTTTAGGTGTCTCAGGGCAGAGTAAAGACATTTAGTTGAGGGCTTTGGAACTATTACAGCGGTGCCCTTGTCTAGAGGCTGCTGAGCTGATTCGGATAAAATAAGAAATGGCTTGACCCCTTAGCTTCAAGCAAAATCAGGACAAAATTAAACGTTTAAACTTTAAAGGAGTTCACCCAACTTTTCCCCTATTCATCTTACTTGCCTCTACCTTCCTTCCTGATCACCACTCCCGGCCAGCTCTGGGGATGTCCTGCTAGGAGTCAGCTCTGCCTGGGGGATTTCTGGCCTCACCCAAAATAGGAAGAACCCGAGGTCTCCTGAGAGCCTCCTCTCCAGAGATTACCCTTCCGAATCTGCAGTCCCAAGAGAGAGGAACGTTCGCAAGACTTGGTGTCAGTGGCTGAACTTTCGTTCACCTGCTGATCAAACTCAAGAGCCATCGCCCCTTCAGAGGGTCACCTGTTACCACTTGTCACCGTCGCCCAGGAAATCGATTTTTTTCTCCTAATCTGCTCTGACAACAAAGAGCTTTCTGGTGCCTCCTCTTGCGTCTAGGTGGCCTTTATCCAAAAGGCCTAACCAGGGATGCTTTTATTGAGTTCCTCTTGTACAAGCAGAGTAAGGAGTGGTCGTCATCGCCTTCACCTTCACTATCATTGCTGCTGTTCGCAGAGTGCCCACAGTGAGCCCCAAGTCACGCCGAGCATTTTACATGCAGCTTCCCACCTAATCCTCACAAAGACCCTACTCAGTTATGGTCCCCGCTTTCCAGTTGAAGATTCTGGGACTCAGAGAGGAGGAAAATTGCCTAGGATCACAAAGCTAGTCAGTGGCGGAAGAGAGACTAAAATCCGGGTCTGATGACAAGCCCAGTGTCCCGTCTCACAGAAATGGATGGGATTTCATTTAGGAAAAAATAACTTTGTGAAAACAGATCACTTAGAGGCTGTATTTCCTTGCGGTCACAAAATCATCTCAAGGAACCTTGCTGACTATTCTCTTGCTCCAGCAGACGGACAGAAGCTGTGGGCACATCAGACTCTGAAGGCCTCCAGCCCAGGCCGCATCGGAGTCCACAGCAGATGTGGATTTAACCTGGGGCCACTGTTCCTTGGCCCCTTCCCTCCCAAAGGACATAATTGGCTTCTCCTCCTGTTTCTCCAGAAAGAGCCAAGCCAGGTGATAGGGTACATATAAATAGTGAAAAAAATGTTTTTAATAATTTTATTCCCACTGCACATATACATGCCTCATTCAACAACAGATGATAGTTGGATCTTTCATGACTAATTTCAGCAGTTTTTACTTTTCCACACGTAATAGCTTTGTCCCCACTGCCTTCTGGTTTCCATCACCCTGCCGGAGGGGGCAGGCACTCCCCATATAGCACAGAGGCCACAAAGGTGGACTTCCCTAAACACAGTCTGAATGACAGATGCTGCCTCAAGGCTGCCATTGCTGTTTGTCCTGGATAAACAGTGCTCAAGGTGTTGAGTGGATTTTGCATTTAGCATTTTATGGTACAAACAGTTCCATTGTAGGTGAGGGCAGTGGGCTTGCTGAAATCTCCTGGGGGCTCTGAGGAAGAGGGGAAGGCGGCTAGGACAGGGTCTGGCCCAGGAAGGGGCTGGATGTCCTTACACTTGGCCTGAGAAGTTTCAGCCAAGCAGATCAGAATGCTCAGTCCAAATAATGGGACAAATCTTGGGTGAGTCTGGCCTAGGAATTCGAATCTGGAGGGTGTTACATGGATTCCCAAGTCAGATTGGATGCATGTTTACATCAGGTGATTGAACTATATCAAAAATATTACACTTCAATAAAAATAAATAATAAATAAGAGCATAGTAAAGAGACTGGAGGGAAATTACAACTAGAGAGCATCTCCTCTGTGCTTTGCTTTTTACGTTATCTTGTTTTAGTCTGCTGTGGGGCTGAGGCATCAGGTAGATCTGGGTTGTTTTTCTGCTCCACCCTGAGCCTGTCACTTCAGCTAGGAGAATGGAGTGAGACGATGGGCAGGCTGGCTTACTTGCTCACTTCTTCCTCTTATGGGAGTTATGGCTCAGTCCCATTCACTAAATCCCGGAGAATGTGTTCCCTGCAGGAGGGAAGTGTGCGCACACCAGAAGCAAAGAGAATGGATGTGGAGCAGCTGAAAGCAACAGGTGTCCAGTTCAATGATGGAGCCTCAAGCCATCTCTGCCGTTGTCCATGGGTAGTTATCTCTGCACCACAGGCAGGATGGGTCTCTTGGGGGAGGAGGCATCAGGAGCTCCAGCTTCAAAGAACTAGGGAAGACTGAGATGAACCACACAGCAGGACATTTTAATCTAATTAAAGACTAATCTCCTGGTTCTTAAGGGAGAACTGCAAGGTGATTCTTTTCCTCAAACTGAGTGGTTCACCTGCACAGAGAACACAGACTGCCAGGTATGAACAGGGCTGAAGCAAGGTGGAGCATGGAAAGAGCCTTTCTAGTCCCGAGAAGAATAGAATGGTCATTCTTACCTGTCCCAGGTGTGTTGACAGAGAAGGAAGGTGCAGCCTGTCTCATCCCAACACCCCGAGAGCCCCCAGGGAGGGCTGGCTCACCTTGAGCAGCTGGGGGTGAGGGGACTCCATCAGGTGCACTGCCAGTGGCACAGACAATCACTGCGAGGGCCATGAGAGCCTGCCCAGCAGCCCCCGACCCCAGGGAGAGAGATGGACCAACATCCCGTGCTGTGCTCGGAATCTCTCCAGGTGTGTGTGCCAATGCCACTCTTCCCACGGGCGCCTCCCAGCCAGTGACTGAGCGTGGCCGGCACAGTCCCAAGGCACGAGATTCTTCAGACTGGTGACTCTGCCTTGACCCCGATGACTCTGCGGAACTTTTCTCAGACTGTGAAGTGGTCTAGGACCCTTGTTTTGCACATGTTGTTTCTCTAATGAATTCCCACTAAACTCCTATATATCTCTATATTCATTTCCTATTGTTGCAATGACAAATTGCCACAAATTTCGTGGCTTAAAACAAATTAATTTATTCTTTTCCACTTCCGAGGTTAGGAGCCCAAAATGGGTTTCACTGGGCTAAAACCAAGGTGCTTAGGGCTGCCTTCCTTCTGGAGGCTCTAGGGGAGAATCTGTTTCCTTTTCCTTTTCCGTTTTCTAGAAGCCGCTTGCATCCTTTGGCTCGTGGCCACTTCTTCCATCTTCAAAGCCAACCCTGTAGCATCTTCAGATCTCTCTTTCTGACTCTGACATTTCTGCCTTTTTCTTACAAGGACCCTTTTGATCCTACTGGGACCCATCTGGACAATCCAGAATAATCCCCCATCTCAGTATCCTTAATCACATCTGCAAAGTCCCTGGTGCCAGGGAGAGTAAACGTACTCACGGGTGTGAGGGATTAGGAGGCGGGTATCTTTGGGGGCAATTCTTCCACCTGCCATAACCTACTGATGCCTTATTCAGGAATCAGCTGTTCTGTGAAGACTTCTCCTGTTTCTGAGTCAAAAGCAACTAAAAGGAACTACTCATTCCTATGAAACACATAATTTTAATTTTATTGTATAATGTTGTACTATTTAATACATCACCGAGCACTGCCCTTATTTTCTTATTTCTGTCCCTCAAACTCGATGGTGAGATCCTGGTGGTATAGGGTCATATCTTGTTATCTCTGTAGCCCCCAAACTGAGCAGAGTCTGCCTCAGTTTAGGTTTCAGTAAATATTCAGTTGAACTGAAGCTATGCGTTTTGATGGGGGCAACCCATTACAACATCATTTGTGGAGTGTCCAGCAGTCAAGACTAACTAGACTGAGGGTCCTTAAGCAGGTAGAAATTTGGGAAGATACCACAGTCCAGTCTAATTTCAAATGTTGGGTGGAAGCACCACGGCAAGAGAGTGGGATCCAATGTAGTGACTTGTTGAAACATAAAATTCAAGTAGGAGTAAAGCCTAAAGATGAGGCCGAAGGGAAGAAATGCAAACCCATGCCAGACTCTTCTACACCTGACTAAGGGGTCGGGGCTTTGTTCTGTAGGAGGTAGGGGGCCAGCATGGAGTTCTCAGTTGAATAATGCGATGGGACTGACGTCTCCTGGGGCTGGAGTGTGGAGTGTGAGGAAGAAGGCAGACCGAAGGCAGGGAGGCTAGAATGGTTCCCGGGAGGAACACTCACGTTCTGAGTCAGGGCAGTGAGAAACAAGACGGAGACTCAGATCTCCCTGTTAAACGCCACGTTTAATGAGGGAGTGACTATGGCAATTCTTGCTCATTGTTCGTCACAGGCCCTATAAAGTTCCATTGGACATTCAGTGAACAGGTATCCACTGAATAAGTGACAGAAGTGACTCTAGAGATGTTAAAAAAAATAGGATTGATGGAACTGGGTGATTGGGGCAGTGCAAATAAATATATTACACGTGGTTGGAGAGCATTGGGCCAGAGCATGCTGTGAGGTTAGTTTTAACTGGCTATCCTTTGGCTGTCAGACGACTGACTTGGAGGGTGTGTATATGTATGTGTGTTGGGGTGGGCCTGGGGGCAGGTTGCAGCCCCCTCCCTCGTGGTTTCCATACACTAGATTGTCTGTGCTCCCTGCCCTTTGACCTTAGAGGCACCTCTCTCCTGGCCGCTCCCTGCCCCTGCACATGCTCTCTGGGATAATTCTCAGCTACTCAGGTTTCTAGTCCTAGTGTACCCCAAAGGGCATCCAGCATAGCATTCCTTCTCCAGCCCACTCAAGGATTCTTAAATGTTGCCTTATTTCCACGCTCCCAGCATTTGCCAGCAAATTCATTTGGACTCATTTTTAATAAGCTCCTGGGCGCTTGGCTCAGACCTTAAATATTTCACTTGATTTGTGTTTGGTGGGGTGGGGCGTGGAAACCACTGACAAACAAACAAAAATGATGGCCCTATATAAAATGACAAATGTTTACTGGACTTTTCAAAATGCACCCAATACTTTTAAAGGCCTCTGGGAAAATATTAAATTAAAAACTGTCTGTGCATTAAACAACCTGTGAAATCAACTGCTCTTGGTACATAAAGCTCGATTTCCCCCATTGGTGTGTATGGGTTTAGACCATTTGGCCACCACTGTCTTTATAAACAGAAAGTGGTGATGAAACTTTACCTACATTTCAGTGATTCTTCCTTGTGGACCAATTAAAAAAAATACACTCCCACCTACAACATTCTTTCTTCCCTCTTGCTTCAGCGTGTGATTTGTCTCACTGTAGTTCAACAGATTTACAGAAATTGATCTATGAGATTTTTAAATCTATAATTTTTCCCACAGTTGGGAGAATATGAATAACATAATTGACCAAATACAATTCTCATCTCTAAGGCTCACCCCTGATATGTCAATATTTCAGAAAGGAAAGAAAGTAACATTTATTGAGTACCTACTATGTGCCAGGTATTGAGCTAAGTGTCTTTTTGATCCATTCTCATTTTATCTGCCTCTTTCCTGTAGTAAAAAAAAATGTACATATATCTCTATCTGATAGATCAGAGCAAGGCAGCTCGGGAAAGCTAAGTGCTCTGTGCAGGGTTACACAAGACGTGGGAAAAGCAGGATTCAAGAATTCAAGCAGATGTCTGTTACCTGCAGAAGGAATAATGGTCAGGAATAAACGCAGTGACAGTCATCAGACATCTCACCAGTAACTGTCCTTCTCTCTCCTGGTTTGCAGAGCATCAGCTCAGTCACTGCACATGCTGGTTAAATGGATTCAGAGGTGCATTTGAAGCACGTGCAGGAGAGGGGCTTTCTCTTCAGCAGGCCACACTTTCAGTTATTATTATCCTTCAGGAATTATTGTCTTGTTGCTGAATTTAATGGGGATGCTTTGGTGTAAGGGTGATGTTGGCTTATGACTTAAGATGGTGCGTCAGCGTCCTCGGGGCTGCCCCAACAAAGTAGCACAGGCTGGGTGGCTTACAGCAGCAGAAGTGTATTCTGTCACAGTTCTGGAGGCCGGAAGTTCCAAATCATGGGGTTGGCAGGGTTGATTCCTTCTGGGGACTCTGAGAGCGAAACTGTCCCATGTCTCTCTCCAACTTCTGCTGCTTGCAAGCACTCTTTGGGGTGGGGTTCTTTGTCCTGTGGACACATCACTCCAATCTCTGCCTCCATCTTCACATCACCTCTTCTCTGCATCTCTGTGTGTCCATTCACTGTCCCTTACTGGATTCAGGGCCCACCTTAATCCAGTACGATCGCATCTCTATCCTTACCTCAGTTACGTCTGCAAAGACCCTTTTTCCAAAAAAAGGTCGCATTCTGATGTTCTGGGTGGACGTGAACTTTTTGGAGGATGCTATTCAACCCATTACAGATGGATATTGTTCTGGTATTTAGAAAGATTTCAGATAACATGCTGTCAGTATTTGATGCTTAATTTTATTGCATATCTTTTTGGCTTTCTTTGAAATAGAAAAATCATCTTTGATGGATCAAAGGGGATCAATCTATTAATAGACTTTGTAATATTAAATGATACATTTATGATGGTATCAGGCTCTTCTTAGTGTGTGGTGTTATTGAAATACATTGTTGGATTCAATTTGATACTGTAGTATTTAGAATTTTTACATTTATATTCCAATAGGAGGGAGGATTGCAAGTTTGTGGTTTGAAGTATTTCAACTCAGTTACAGAGTCATTCTAACTTAAAACAAACTGGGAATTGTCTGTCTTTTTAATATGGTCTGGATACAATTACATGTTGTGAAAATTAGTTAATTTTTGAAATTATTGCCTATTAGTTCTTCTGGACCCAGGGCCTTTTTACATAAGTGATGGTATGAAACTTTAAAAAAGAATTTCTATTCAAATAGTTATTGATCGAGGCAAATGGATCCATTTTGATAGCCTCCTAGAAACTGTTCTAACATTTCACTGTGATTTTTAAAATTAACTAGTTGAATGTCGTATAGAAACTCTGCCCTGCTTCTTGTACAGACATTGTTCTTTTGTGTTTCTTTCTTTCTTCCCCATTACTTGACTTCTCAGAGTCCATTTTATTTTCTGCCCTCCCGCACCAAAGTATCAAGTCTTAGACATTTCGATTAGTTGTGTGCTTTTTCTGTTTCTTAATTTACTAAGGAGACATCACTTACATTTTTCCCTTTATTTTTCAATTTAAGTAAAAAAGATAACATACGTATGTATATATGCACACACATTTATGACCTATAACATACTATACATACATATAACATTTTAAGTTTAAAAAGATGTTTCATATACCTAGTATTTAAACATGTCTCACATATATATTTATAAATGTATAAAACATTTAATCTGTGAATCTGCTTCTGACTACACTAAACGTGTGACATTTAACACATCTCATGTGGATTTATTTGCCGTGTATTGGCATTTTATATATTATATAATCCTCATGTACTTATAAGTGGAGGTGCGAATTTTAATTTTGATCTTCTCTGACCTATGAGTTATTTAAAGGTGTGCTTACTCAAAATAATTGCAATTTTTGCTTTAATCTTTTATACTACATTTCTAATCATATTACTTTCTGATTGAATCATGGTGCTTGGCGGCCTTATGCTTTGGGAACTTTATTTAGCTGATCAATTTGTGTAGATATGCTAAAGACATTTAAAACAGTCTTCTCTCTAAGGCACACAATTACTATACATCTTTTACATGACTCTTACATGTTAATTAAAATGTTCTATATCCTACTTAAATTTTCATCTCCCTAATCTTTCCAAGAGTGTTAATTTATGTTGTTGTAGTTAGTTAGCTCTTTGGTGAGGTATGAAATTGGTTAGTGTCTCCACTGGGCTGCTGGTCTGTTTCCAAGAAGGATTTATGGCTGTAGACAGTGCCATTGGTGGTGGCTTCCTATCCCCTACATTTTTGTCAATATCTACTTACATTTCTAATTATCTTGATTTTATTTTAAGTCTATTATTTTGCCCAGAAAGCTGCATACCTGTTATATTAAATTTAGATAATTCAGTTGTCTATGCAAAACGAGACTAAGGCTGGTACACTTCACTGAATTTTATTTTTAATTCTATCTTGTCTACCAGACATTAATTTCTACCCCCTATTCCCTCCTGATACTCACCTGCATCCCCTCTTGGAGGTGGATGAGAGGCACCTTCTGCTAACATTTCCTCATGATTTTTCAGTCTTCGTGTGTGTGTGTGTGTGCGTGTGCGCGTGTGTTATATGCAGGGATATATCAGGCCTTACAAATAAGTGGAAGATGGGGGTAAAAATTAATGTCAGGTAGATAAAGTAGAATTTAAATTAAAATGCATTAGAGTGTGCCGGCAACAGACTCGTTTTGAATAGACAAACAATGGTCTGAATTCGATATAATAGGGTTGCAGCTCTACAGGCAAAATAATAGACTTAAAATGTATAGAATCAAAATAATTGGAAACAGAAGTAGAAATTGACAAAAATGTGGGAGATATGAACCCTCATGCCCAGTGTTTGAAAATTCCTAAGAGAGGAAAGAAATGGGGACAAGACAAAACTCAGCAGTCGTTTTCATGTTTTACAAGCTAGGCTGTTCATTTCCTGCAGCACTCTTTCTGGAGCAGCTGTCAGTGAGACGGGGGGCGAGGTCCTGATTTTGTGGCCCTGCACTCTGCTCCAAGTGCTTTGGGGTGTGCACAGCCAAATAACTGTCAAGCATTTAATGCTTTGGTAACATCGGTGTGTAGGATGATTCTGGTGGCCAGAGATGCTTTCTTTGGAATCCACTGTGCTTTGGAAGACATTTTTGGAAGAAATAAATAATAGGTCATGGCCACGTCACCACTCATTATTCATCCATTAAAATTTTATTGAGCAGCTAATATGGCTGTATGAGGCATCCAGGCCTGAAAAGAGCAAGGTAAGTAAAACAAGGACCATACCCTCCCTCATGGGGTGGAAAGGCTGTCCCTCTGGAAGATGAAACAAATAAAGCGATGGCTGTAGATCACCTGTTTCCAAGAGTCACAGTCTCAGTGGGGAGCGGGTTTAGCGATGGGTTCCTACGATTCCCTCTCATCTTGGAGAAGACAGTAGGGGGGAGATGATTTTTGCGATGAGGAACTGCTGGCGAGAAAAGTGATGTGACAGAAAGTGTCATAGCCTTGGGCTAAGTGAAAAATCAGCAATTAGCTAGAGAGAGATGTACTCCACCCCCCCCCCAAAAAAAACCTGAAGATGGAAAAAAATTCCTTTGTTTTTATATATATGCTAAGGAAAGGGGATATGTGGGGAGTGATCTCTTTTGTCCTGGGTGCAGATAAGTCTACAGTCCATCGACAGGTCCTGTCAGACGTACTGGAGAGCACTGGGAAAGTCCTGAGGTTACATTTTCCTTTTTGATGAATGCTGCCAAATTGCTAATTTGGACTCACGTTCTTTTTCTGCAACATAGCTTTCTCTGACCTCGAAGTTGCTACGGTGTAGGCAGCTGAGTGTCTTAATGTTTGAGAATTGCCAAGTCTGCTTCTCCTTCTGTAACTCTCGGGTGGATTGGTCCGTAGGGTTAAATGGCTCATTGCAATTCAGCAAAGTGGCTTTTATGTGCAATTAATGTTTGTTAATTTGGTTAAATGTCAAAGCATACATTCTTTCGGGGTGGGAAAAAGTGCCTGCAATACAAACTCCAGCCCCAAAACCCTTTAAATATCGAGGAGTGAGATGTTACCCTCAAACAAACACAGTGGCAATCATATTCAGCATCTGCCTGAAACTGAATGGACGATACCTCAGCTAAATGTCCCTCTTGGGAGAAGAGACAGTGATATGTCAACACATCTGAGTTTAGAACCAAAATTACGGGGATAGTTGGGACAACCCACTGGAAAAATATTGCCTTTACTACCTGGCCTCCAAAGAAGAAAGAAGGGGTTTTAGCCCACTTGCTGGAATTCTCTATCTTTTTGTTCCCCTAACATTTTAACATTTTCCCCTTACATTTGTGTCTTGTGTGTTCTGGGCACTTTCTGTTCATCTATGTGTATCTGTTGGTCTGGGAGCTAAAAGGTTCGGATACAGTTGCTGGATCCCCTTAATAATAACCTTTTTTATTTAATAAAGTCTACCATGCATTTATGTAAAAGATACATAGTGAAAATACACACAGTAAACATAAAAATAGGTTAAAGCACTTGATTCTTCAGCCCTGACACATATCTGCTACTAAAGTAGAGAAATGATTGTCTTTTCCAAGTTCCCAGGGAAAAAATAGATTTAAGGGTCTCAGTCTTAGAATTTCTCTTATACTTTTCTTTTTCCTCCTAAGAATTGGATCCTTGCTATATAGCTCTGTGCTGATTAAATTGTGCTGCATACATGTGTGGGTGGAATAGAGGTGTGACTTGTGGATGTCCTAGATATTTTTAATTCCTTGTCTTGTCCTCTTTTTAAAAATCATTCTCTTTGCACTACGTGTCTCTCTGTATCTCCATGGTGTAGCGCAGGGATTAAATTCTGTCTGCCCCACCCACTGCCCTCTCACCCTGCTGGATGCGGGGGGTGAGGCCAATTCCTTCTAAGCCTCAGCAATATACTCTCTCTTCCTTTTGATATATGAATTGCCTTACACTCTTCACGCCTTTCTTCCCTATAACCTCAGAAAGGAAGACCCCCCAGGGCCAAGATGTGGGGTCTATGGAGACCTGCTTTAGTTTGCTCCTTAGGTCAGAGGGACAGAAGTCATCCTGGTGGCTCTTCTGTATCAGGCAGGGCCAACAAAAGCCACCTGATCATAAAGAACAAATATTTTCTTGGTATGTCTTTTCTTTAGATCATTTTCAGAAATTCATGACAGTGGCTCATCCATGACTCTTGGTAGGGCCAGCTACACAGGTGTGACCTGGGCAGTTGCACTGGTCCCCATACTCAGAAGGTCCCCGATCTTGGTTTAATGCTCTACTGTCTCCATCTTAGAAGTTCTTAATAATCTTTGAACTAGAGGTCTTCTGTTTTGATTTTGCAGTGTGACCCACAAATAACGATTCTCTGTACAGGGTTCTGACCGTTCCTCCTTGCATATCACCAACCCGGCAAACGTCGTTGGCCAATAAGTAGATCTCGGGAGGGTGAGGGACACCTATGTATGTGCCTCTCTGGGCCAGAAGAACACGTTAATTTTCCCCAGGGTTCAAAGGGGAGAGTTGAGTTCAACAGTGATTTAGCTCAATGTGCCGAAGAGTTCACAACTACAGTGGGTGGTGAGCGTGCTCACTGATAGCAATGTTTTTATGACTGAAAGGGAGCAAGGTCCAAGGTACTTTTAAGTTCTGTGGAAATCATCCATGGCTTATCTGGGAAGCTCTCTGAGTTTTGTGGCTCTGTAATCATTGAAGGTTACATCACTTTAGGGTTGACATGGAGTCCTAGATCCTACTATATGTGCTATGTCCAGGAACTAGACTTTGTAAGCCAACAGAAAAATATTTTCCTTTCTCCCAAACCTTTGGCTAGATCTCCAGTGCAACAAACAACAAACCCCTCCTCAGCCAAGCATTCAAGACACATTTTAATATGTTTATAAACATGTTTTTCTAGGGAATTGTCTAACTTCAGGGGCCAGGAAGGACATTTTGCTGGAATTGAGGAAGATAGTGACACATTCTTTGAGAAGTGTGCCCAATTTAGTGATACGGCAAATGAGACTTAGCTTAAGAATGGGCAGGCAGGTCGGGGGAGAGAAGTGACCAGCTGGCTTTTCACCTGGAGACATAACCCACACTCTCTTATTCGGCTCTGTCTTGGATTTCTTTTTGCGTGTGATGAGATTTTAATTGGGTTCATGAAGGAAAGAGAGGAAAAAAAAATCCCCCTCCAGCAGGATGCTCCACTGTAGAATTCCTGCATAGTGGGTAAAATTCTGGGCAGAATTGTGTTTATTTCTTTGGTTTTCACCCAGTTCTTGATTTGATGGAGGAATGAATCCCTGGTCTGGACTCACATTCTGTCCTCCCCAGGGCCTCTCTTTCCAGGAAATGGAACTGTGGTATAGGGGAAAGAGTCTTGGGAATGGCATTATGAAGTTGGGTTGCAAGTCCCAGTTGTGAGAGTAACTGTCAGACTTTGAGTCTTCCTCTTACTTGGGAAGGGGTGGGGTGAAGTTTAAGCATCACAGAAGGGATATGATGGTTACAGGATTCAGTCTGTGAGAACTCCCTACCCAGCATCTAGTGAATAAGAACTATTCAAGTTGTATTTAGTCGAACCAGAGCAGAGGAGTAACTCTGTGTTGGTGTTCTTATTGTTATTAAATGTCCTTTTGTCTGGGAGCTAGCATTGACCAAATTCTGCTTTGTTTGTCTACCCAGACTCCTTGTGAATTGTCATGTATATATAATTATGACAAAGAAATCCCAATTCACAATAACTAGTATTTGTGCCCGAAATTCAATGCAGGAAAATGTGGTGAGGGGGAGTGTGCAGAAATCCATTTTACTATCATGGTTAGGCTCTAGGATGTTCCAGACTGATGTAACACACCCACTAGTCCTAGGAGAACATAAACAGAGCAAGAGAAAAATCCACTTGCTCCAGCCTGCAGCTGAGCAGAAGTCCTGAGGCTAGGTGACGAGTGAACAAGAAAGGGTATGCCGACCACCAGCCAGCTTCCAGGTGGGGGTTAGCCTGACCCTCCCAGGACAGAAGAAGAGAGAAAGAGAAGGAGAGACAGAGTGAAAATGAGAGGGGGCCGTGCATATAATGGGGCACTGAGTGCCCAGAGACCCTGACCACAAGCAAACAGATCTAAGTACTGGCTCAAGTTCTGGCAAATCCATAGCAAATCTTCCTCCTGGGGGAAAGGAACATTTCAAAGAGGAGGTTTAGAAGATCTTTACCTCCATCCTAATGGCCCTTCAGAGGCCACTCCTTGTAGATTTGATTTGATGTCTCTCAAGGGAAACGTAGCTTTTATCTTCATGAGAGAATTCTGTAACAGATGCCACTCACCGGGGTCAGAGTTTTCCCGCCAGGATAGAAGAAGGCCACGTTTTAGGCCTTCATGGAATTCCAAACTCAGATTCCAAGAAGAAAATTACATTTGTCCATGTTATAAATAATAATGCATTTGGACCTGGCAACCACTAAGCACGGCTGTGGAAGATATATAATACAATTAGCCCTTGCTGGGAGTTGCCAGCTGACAATGGGGCAAGATTTATGTGTTTGCTTTTTCCATAAGTACAATTTTATTTGATAAGTGCAGTCCAGAGATATAAAGAATTAATCCAGGGTCTGCATTGTGGGATATTTCCTCTGTAATATTAAAATAAATATTACCCCTCTATCCAATTACATAAAATTATGTTAGTATTATCTTCTTTGTTGTTGTTGTCTGCCTGTTTCATCTTTGTAGCCAAAGAGTTTATTAAAAGCAGTGACTGGCTTCCTTTCAGAAAGAAGTAGTTTTTTTTTTTTTTTTTATCATCTTCGAAGAGTATAATTATTTCTTTTTTGAAAGAAACTCTCCCGTCTTGGGTGGAGGGTCTGGTTTTTATGAGACAGTGTTGACTCTGAACTCCCCTGCCTTCTAGCTCATCTCTATGGTCCACCTGAACTTCTAGGAATAGCAGTCACACTTCGGCAGTGGACGTGTGGAGGGGGTTGGTAGTACTGAGATGTGGGAGTGGGCATTTATTTGATTATTTTGAACAATTTGATACCTACAAACCAGAGGGGTAGTATGAGATATGAGAAAATAGAGGGGCAAGATTTGGGGATGAGTAATTTTTTTCAAATGCCCTTGTGACACCCAAGCATTCAGTGTGTTTACTGGTGGCTACTTAATAGATATTTGTCCTAGGCTGGGGATGGCATATGTAGTCTCTGCCAAGGATCTTAGAACTTGGGGGAGCAAGCAAGGAGTGATGTAAAAATCAACGTGTGCCCCAGGCTCAGGTAGAAATTCTGAGGTCCACTCTTCCGCACAGACACACAGAACCAACACACACTTGCTAACCACTGCCTTAGATCGCACTTTATGAAAACCACGGTCCGTGGTCTGGTTTTAGTTACTGTCCGTGGTGAGAAAAGCACAGAAATGGAGAGTCTGCCTTTAGAAACGTTTACAGCAATTTAACGCTGTCATGTTATGCTTGTGGAATCAATGGTAATCATAATACAAAACACTGGGCCTCATAGCTTGCATTTCATTGTTTTAGTTCTATCATTTGCTGGTTATGAATTTTTATTAATTGGAAATACAGTGAATTGGCAAAAAAGAAAAAGAAGGTTGCGTTTTTCACTGGATGATTTGAGAAAGTGCAGGTCTTAACAGATAGAACTTTTTTACATTCACAGAGACCATTACAAAAATTAAAACACAGCAGAGCCTTAATAAATGTTGGTTAACTTAACATGAGCTTTGAACATGACTTATACATCTATGCTGACCCCCAGCTTCTGCTGTGGGCAGCAGGGAATAAGAAAAAACTAGGATTTAATGCAGTGTCCTGCATCCCAAGCACGCTAGGGTGAGGTCTCACAAAAATACCTTGAAGCAGCATAATTAGAGCCATTTTACAGAGAGGAAAACCAAGGACACACAAGTTGCACAGCTCAAAAGGGGTGGAGCCAGGCTTCGACCCAAAGAGCAGGTTCTTGCTTTTTCTTGACTTGCTTTGGCTTAGCGAGCCTTTCAGAGGCTGGATGTTGCATCCTCACCATGTCTGGGCGCAGTGGGAAGCGCCTGGCAGCCTCTCTCTCAGTCGTTCCCCTGGAAGCCCTCTGAACTTACTTAACTCCTTACAGATGAGGGATCTGAGTCACTGAGAGGTTAACTGATGGGAGGCAATATGGCCCAGCAGTGTAGAGTCAAACTGTGTTCATATCCAGCAAGTACAAGGGATGGCACGGCTGCTATGTACAGCTGGGCAGGCTGTGCACTGTACAACATCAAGGGCTGCCAATTACACCATCATCTATGTAATGGAGCCCCCTGGAGTTGTGCAGTGCATAACCTGCATGGCTGGATCAATGGGACTGGCTGAGAAAGGCAGCAGAGTCTGAAACCTGCTGTTCAAAATCGTCCCAGATGCACTTTTCAGAAAACACATCAAGCTCCGCCCTACTCTCTACAGAGAGAAAGCACACTCCCCTGGTGCCCCTATTGTCCTGCCCCTGGTGCAGGTCACTGCTCAGAAACAAAGCAAGATGAGCTTGTGATACACCCTTTGTTGGCCCTTTAATCTCTGGCTCGCTGTGCTTTTATGAAATGTGAAAGTAGATTATGGGCTGTGAAACACTATAGAACTCCGTTAGGTAATGCTTAAAACGTAGCCAGTGCTGCCAGTGATAATAAAGGAAGAATGAGGTCATAGGAAAACCCACTCACGTTTCAGCTACCCGTTGTTTCGGAAGATCCAGATTCCCCGAGAAGGGCACAAAACAAGCATTTGTTCATGTTGATACCTCCCTTAGTAAGACTTGGCATGGAGTCGGCATTCAATAAATGCTGACAAATGAAGGAGGGGACCAAGAAATGAAGGGAAGTTTAAGTGATTAAGTGTACAACGTTGCAGGAGTGGCAGAAACGGGGAACTTGCCACCCGGCTGTCATCTCTTGGGAAAGGTGCATTGGTGTAGATTATACAACGGTACCTCCTTGGGCGTAAGTTAGTAGTCATGGAAACCACGGTTTACTGAGCCCCACCTGTACAGCATCACTGTGTCAGGGCTTTGTCCACATGCTAGCTCGTTTAATCCCTCGTCAGCCTCACGGTGTTATCACTCTGATCTCCATCTTACAGGTTGACACTTGTAAGTGGCAACAGAGGATTTAAACACAGTCCCACATGACTCTGGAACCTACACTTTTCTGTCTTAGTTGTTAAGCCATGCAAAACTACCCCAAACTTACATGGAGATAAACTTCCTTTCTGAAATCATGGGCTTTTCAAGGTGTTGGGTTTTTTTCCCCACTTGTGTCTGTTGTTAGGTCCTTGCCTTTCCTGGTAAACTCTTTCTTCTCCATGGATCTGGGAGAGTCTTGGCTCCAGGAGTGGGATGTGAGGCAGAACCATGGCTTCTGTTAAGCGGCCGGCTCAGCTCTAGGTTCTGTTCCAGCATGCAGGTACCGCTGCTGCCGGTAACAGCCTGATTCTCAGATACCGAGAGGAGTTGGTGCTGAGAAGGGCTCTTGATGTATCAACACGCCCAAGTCAGAAGATTCTAATGAGAACTTTTAAAAGAAGGAAGGA
Organism: Camelus ferus; assembly: GCF_009834535.1. Taxonomy (NCBI): domain Eukaryota; kingdom Metazoa; phylum Chordata; class Mammalia; order Artiodactyla; family Camelidae; genus Camelus; species Camelus ferus. The sequence continues at coordinate 53,577,222 of NC_045704.1, read as the reverse complement.
GAGGGAGGGGGAGAAAGGATAGTAAGAAAGGCGGTAAGAGGAATTCTTCCTGGGTTGATCATTGACTTATTGGACTCATCTTTTCCTCCAGTGATTGCTGGTAGAGAACTCTGGGGGTGATTAGGATTCAAGGTAAGAAAAAAAGGAAAAAACATCACTTCCTTGTCCTGTCATTTGATGTGTTTGGATCCTGAGGTGGGGCTGCAGACTGCGGTCTGTGTCTTGTGGCTGTTCTTAGTTTTACTTCAAACCCCTGCAGGTCTGAGGAACGGGCCTGGAGAGGGATGTGGTTGTGGGAAGGAGGGGGGCAGGGCGTGTGGGTCAAGAAGGAAGAGGAGACTCGCCAAGTGTCAACATCGTTCAGTCGTTCAACCTGTCAGCTCTTCTGCCAAGACCTGGAGCTTTCCCTGTGGCCCACATGTCACCTCGGATCTGACTTTATGTTTCCAGGACATGGCTTGGTAGCCCCTTCCCCCTGTCTCCTGCTTACATGCTGACCCAGCGTCCCTTCCCGCCACTGCTCGGGTGGGGTGAGGGCTGACCCCCTGGGCTCTGAGGCCTCACATCATGTCGGGGGTGGCAGGACCTTCCCTGGGTGCTCCTCCCCACCCCCCGTGCTGCTGAAGTAGGCAAGGCCTGGGCCCAGTGTGTCTTCAGTGGTGTTTGTTTGCTCAGATGCTTTTGGGATTTGAGGAGAAGCGACAGAACATGGCCAAGCATGGCGAGCGGGCCTCTTGGCCGCCACCGCCACGGAGGGCCAGGCAGACCTCAGGGGTCCCCGCTTGCTGGGCTCCTTACTGGTCAGGGACTTGAACCTGCCTGTCCTTATATCCTCAGGCTGCATTTTGAAGATGTATCTGGGAGCTCTGTAATGCTTAGCCACGTGGCAATACCCTCTGGTGTTTTAGTCCTAAGTTATCCTTGAAGACTCAGAGCAGGATGTCCATGTGCTCTGTACTTCTGGCCCACGTCATGGTTGGAATCTGCTGGTTTCACAGCCAGCTAATGGCTCTTGCAAAGCCCATCACCGTCCCTTGTTAGTTGGGTGGATGATGAGCAGATTACCTTCAGAATCATCCATTTTTCCTTCAGTGATTTGGGGCAAAAAGAACAAAAATCCATGTTTGTTTGGGGTGAAATTCTGCCTACGAATAACCCATGATGTCTGGGGCCTCCTTCTGTCTTGGATTTAACCCTCGGGAAACTTTCTGAATAAACCTTCTGGTTATTTTTTGTACAGGGGCTAAGGCAGCTAAGTGTTTACATGCTGACTGGAAAGTTTAAAACTTACACAGGATCTGGTTCACAGGACTTTAGGGTCATGTTCTTTGCTCCTTTGATTTGGTGATCTTTTTCCTAAGCACGCCTGGGTGTGTGTGGTTGGGTAGATTAAAGGTGACTGTAGTTTTTGCTGTTCCTCTCATGAAGAGGCAGGATCTTATCCCCTCCTCTTGAATCTGAGTGGCCTTGGTGACCTACTTACCAAATAAAAGGTGACAGAAGTGATGTTCAGGGACATAAAGTCCCAAGGCCGGGTCATAAAGTCTTGCAGCTTTAGCCCAGACCTTTTAGAACACGTGCTCTAGGGAGGCTCCCTCTGGGAACCCAGATGCTCAGCCACATGCAGGTGGTCTGTTTAACAGCCCCAGATGAACTCCAGGTCAGCAGCCAGCATCCTTCCCAGCCCAGGCTCCAGGCTTGTGAGTGAAGGTACCACCTTGGAAGTGACCTCTAGCTCTGGTTGCCTGCTACGTATCACTCTAGATAGCAGATGAACCACCCAGCTAAACCCATCCCAAATTTCATACCTGAAAAACTGTAAACTAAAATGGACTTTTACTGTGGGGAGAGTGAGGTAACATGAGATTGCTATGCATACAAGAGGTGCTTTGTGTGTATCAGCTGTGAATGAATAGCTCCGATTCATTGCACCCTCTTGATGACAGCTCCCTCTTGGATAGGTGACATTCATAACCAACACTTATAGAACTCTTTGGAGATTATAAAGACATTTTTCAGACCACTTAATTTCAAACACTCTGTGACTTTTTTAAAATATCGTAACTGTTACTAGTGTTACATTATTATACTAATTTGACAAGTAGGAAAATGGGTTTTTCTGTCCCATCTTAGAGAGGCAAACAGACCCATCCAGGCTGAATGTCTCATCACTGGTAACAGTTGTCATGACTTTAGGGAGACAGAGGATGATCTCACCATGCAAACTCAGCCCTAGCTCTGGTAGGTCTGTGCAGGGTGTTATGATCAGGAACATGGGAGAGACAGGTTGTTAGGCAGGACTTGTAATTGAAGGCGGAGGGCCTGTGGGGTTTGGCACACTCTCTTCATCTTGCTTTCCCACTGTAAAATGAATTGTGCAGAAAACCGAAAGTGTCTTTAGGTGTGCTCTGTCTCCTCCTCTAATTTTGGAATTTGATGCCATTGACTTCTCATTAACACTCGTTGTAGAACTACCCCTGGCTGTCTGTGAAGAAAGGTCTATCAAAGTTCTAAACTGTTATCTTGAGGAGGTCAGGGAGAAGAAAAACAGCATCTTATCAGCTGGGAGCCAAGTTAATGTTTCTCCATTTATTTTAGCCCTTAGATGGGGTATCAGAGGGATTCAGGGGTATGTGAGTCATAAGACCTTAGGACACAGCACTGACATGTCACAGAGGAGCCCTGACTTTGTTTTGGGGCTAAAGAGACCTCTGCTTCGGGAATAATGTCAAAGGAAGAATCAGTTATGGGTCTTTGTACAGGGATTGTAAAGAGTTGGAACACGTCATAAGCTCATCATGAAATGAAATACAGATGCTAACATCCTGTGTGAGCCCACTGTGGGCTGGGCATGGGTCAGGAGATTTGCATACATAATATTACTTAATCCTTCCACAAAGCTGTGAGGAAAGGAGAGGAAACCAAATGCAAAACTGGATATGTGTGTGTGTGTGTGTGTGTGTGTGTGTATGTATGTATCCGTGTGTGTGTATATATATATATGTATGTATATGCACATATATAATATATATGTATTCTTAACATGGACTCTGGAGTCACCTTGATTTGGGGTCAAATCATGGTTCTATGATCAATAGGTGACTGAAGTCAAGTAAACTAAGTTCTCGAAACCTCGGTTTCCCCACCTGTAATTAGAGGTGATGCAAGTGGAATGGTTGGCCTAAAGTCTGCCATATGTTAAGAGGTCAGTAATGGACAGCTAGTCTTTATCATCATCACCACCATCACCATCACTACCATCATCAGCACCATCACCACCACCGTCACCACCACCACCACCATCATCAGCATCACCACCACCATCATCACTACCATCACTGCTATTGTCATGATCACCACAAGTCTCGATTATCCCCATTTTCTAGAAGATTAGTGAGCTGAGGCTCTGTGTACTTTGGTTTGGCAAATGTTTTTAAGTTGTGCTAGTACCCTGCTTTCTATCAGTGTTTCTCATAAAGAGCAAGTTAATCCCTTTAATTATCTGAAGGAGAATGTCACCATTTGGTGCTAATAGGACTTTAATGCCTCTCTAACACTTGTTCACAGAGAGAAAGCAGGCCTTAGGATCAGAACTCTAGATAGGAAATGTTATATAACTAGAATTTAACAGTATGAGTTTTATTATAATTTCTTCACATGTCCCTTTTATTCCTAGCAGAGTAATAGTTGTACACTTAAAGTGGTGATTAAAGTTTCTGATACAATACGATTAAGGGAAAGGATAAAATAGTGAGTATATTAAAGGTACGTAACAAATAGTACAGAGTGTAAAAGGATATGACAAAAATGGTGATGGTGGTACACGAGTATTTGTAGACTGGAGTGTTGCCTCCACAAAAATGAATCTTGGCTCCAGGCTCAGAATGGTAGTGCTTTTCTATCTATTTATGCTCCTCCTGAAAAGCGTACTGTGGTGTCAGAACTGTCAAGGAGGACCCAATAAACATGCAGATTCCTAGCCCTGACCCAGTGGGTATCTTGGAACTAGCTCTTACCAGCTCACAAGAGCTGATTGGGTACATGTCTTCCCAACTCTGTGTTAAGTAATATTGCATTGGTAACTGAAATTGGCCATGGTGAGAATAATTACACCAGAAAATCAGCCAATACTACAAATCAGAACTTTTTTTTTTTTCTTAAGAGAGAGAGCTGGTTGCAAACTTAACAGCACATCAACTGCCCCTACCCCAAACCTACTGAATCAGGAACTTGAGGAGAAGGGCCCCAAACACCCAGGCTTATTAAGTTGCCACCCAGGTGATTCCGTTGCTCTGTCTGCATTTTGTACCCACCGCCTGAGAGCGTCAGAAACTCCCCGGACCTGCAGCTTTTGCTTTCTCTAAGCTACTCTCCCTGCTCCACCCCTACGGCCCACATCCTCTGTGCCCAAGAAGGTTCAGCCCTCGGGAGGGAAAATGCTGCGGAGGCTTCCCTACCTGATGAAGCAGAAAGACGCCGGGCAGGGATGGAGAAAGCGCTCATTTAAACACAAATAGCTGAAATAATTGCTGAGCAAATCTAGAAAATGACTGGCTAAGTAAATTGCTTTTCTGTGTAAAGTTTCTGTGAGTTTGCCCCTGGTGCTGGGGGTGAGGGGAGAAAGGGACTCCTTGAGAAGCTCAGGCTGACAGGTTGAATCCCGGGCTGTTCCTCCCCAGAGTTACACAGGCATTTCCTACTGCTTCGGGTCATGGCTGCCTCTGCCTGCAGGGCCTCTGAGCTTCCCTGGGAGGCCCCGAAAGGATGGGTGGGATTACCCCCAGGCACAGCAGTGTGGTTTGGAGCGGCAGTGCTGTTGGCTTCCCCAAGTCACGGAATTCAGGTCAGCACACAGCCTGTGAATGGTGAGCTGACTTTCTTGCAGATAGAAGGCTTAGGGAGATCTCTGCCCACTATTGGGCATCCCACACGGGGTGTTGATTGTCCTACGGTGATTTTATTTAGAACAAAATCACAGTAATTTAGCACAGAAGGAGCACCGGAGGTACGGTTTCAAGCCTGTTTTTCTGCATTAACTTATTAAAAATGTCGCCCACCTCCATGTGGTACATATTCTTATTCTCCACTGGGAGTAGAGTTAAGGCCTTGGCCAAAAGCCACAGAGCTGGGATTCCAGCGGGGCCCGTCAGTCCCTGGGCGCCCAACTCTTACCCACGCGAGGTGAAGCTGCCTCTCACATTGGGCATCCCCGTTCCCTCTTGAAAATCCCATGAAGTGGGTAATGATTGTGATTGGCTGCCAAGGACAGTAAAACTCAAAGAAGTGAAGAAACTTGCCCAAGGTCGTATGGGAAGTGAAAGAAGGAGCTGGCAGGAAATGAAGTCCTGAAACAGAAGCAGGAATGTCAGGATGGGACAATTGTGCACGTGGAGCTGCTGCCCGGCACACCCACACGGGATGCCTCTGTCTTCGGGATCACAAAGCTTGGGACCAGGAGTGAGGGCTTGGGGTCCCAGCTCAAGTAGCTGCCCTTTCTGTCAAGTTCTAGATCGTTGACCCTGGCAAGTCACTCAGCCTAAGACTTTGTCTCCCCTCTTGTAAAGTGATCATGATGACAGTAGCCCAAGGCAGCATCGTGAGCATTTAATAAACTCGTACGGACTCCTAGCAAAATTCCTGACAAAGCAGGGAAAAAAAGTGTTGCTATTGTTATTATTTCAGCCTAAAGCTGGACGTTCCTGTGAGTTTGTTATCACGCTGATTACAGGAAAATCCTGCAAAGACTGGGGCCTGTCTGTTCCTACGCTGAGTCCTCAAATCAAGCCTTAAATCCAATCAGGGATTTCTTCCTGGCTGGCTTCCCACAAACATTAACCTGAGAGGGAGAGCGGGTGACTGACACGAGGTCGGGATGTCCTGGCCCTCCAGAGAGGCTGGACCCTGGTGAAGTTCTGGCCAGGCCCCCTGGGCTGGGGGAAGGGACATGTTGCCTTGGTTTCTTCTCCCCGAGGAACTCACTCATTTGTCACCACCTGGTCTGACCTTGGGGTTGACCCACTTGCCCTGCACACAGTGGCAGTCTCGATGTGGAGCCAGCTGGGGAGGAATTTGATCTCAGAGTGGTCCTCTCAGACCAAGAGTAAACTCCCCTTTCCTGTCTGTCGGTCAGAATGAAGGCAGCCTTGTCTCCCGCCGGACGACGTAGACATATTGGTTTCAATATTTGATCCCAGAATGTCAGCAGTGGCCCAGATGTACTGCAGGAAGCTGCCTGGGGCTTCTTTTCATTCTTATTTATGCTGTAAAATGCTTTCAAATACTGTAAGTACAGTACTTGGTGATTGAAGACAATTTAGAAAATATAATAAGCTAAAGTAAGAAAAAATGTTTAAACCACGAATCCTACCTTCCATAAATATAAGGTGAAGCTTGATATTCTTAATCCAATTCCAATTTTCTTATAAAGTAATGGAACATAACTGCTTATAAAGTAATAGAATAAATAAATATTAAGTGCTAAGTGGTTAAAGTCTGGATTTTGTTGCTTCAAAAATTTCATGTGGATAAAGTTTTGGACCTTTGCCTTGAATTTTGAAAGGGAAAGAGCTGTTCCTGACCTCTTCTGGGTGAAGGTTTCAGAAGACATGGAATATTCGTGGCCTTTACCCTCCTGTGGTACCCCCAGGGATGTCATATTCTAGAGTCTGAGAGGAAGGGATAAGGAGCGTTGATAAGGTAGACTGAGTGGCTTCCTGGGAATTAACGATGAGGACAAGGGTGGACTTGGGCAGAGGAGAAGGCTCTTGCCCATTCACAAGCCCATTCCTTGGGCTTCTTGGTCTGCACAGAGGGAGGAGGAAAGAGAACGGGAAAGCAAGAGCTGCCTCCTGGTCATCAGGCTGTCAAGGGAGGGGAGAACCTGGCCCACCAGCCACCCATTGGCAACACCTTGGTAGACTCATCATGATTCAAGGTCTAGTCCTTGTCTTTGAAAGCCCAGAATGATCACTGCCTTGCAGATGGAAAGGTCCTGTTGGCTCTGCCGGCCACTGAAGGGTTACAGGAGAAGCCAAGTTATAATCAGGAGATTGCTTGTTGAGTATGCGGTGAGGACAGAGGGGCCCAGTGATGGAAGCAGCCAGGGCCTTCGAGCTCCACCTCCCGTCTCTGCCAGGAAGGGAGGGTGGCCGGAAAGTCTGGATATTGCAGACAACCTGGGGTTAGACATGTTCTTTCCTGTCTTCTTTGTTACAGTGGTACAGCATTTGGAGACAGGAGACCTGGTGAGTCTTCAGTTTTCCTGGCCTCAGTTTTATCGTCTGTAAATTGGGAATGTTGTAGTATCTATGTATGTGACTTCTATAAGCCACCTGGCAGATCACATTGCTGTTACTAAGGACCATTTTCTTTATTTCCTTCAATATATATATATTTTTTGGTTTGTATTTAGTAATGTAACTATTGGGTTATTCCAAATTCTTGCTTAGATTGGGGGCCATTCTCTCCCATTAAATGACCCTCGACCTTCAACTAAAAGTAGTTGCTGATAATCTGTGTCCATGATAACTCACACTTTTGCTTTCTGATCCTAAGACCCACTCAGGTGTCCCAGATCTACAGGTGAGGTTGAATGGTGGGATAATCCAGGAGAGGAGATAAAGAGGTCCAAACTCTGATCATTGTCTCTAGGAACACTCAGTGGTCTGAGTACCTAATCCATTCCTGTGATCCTCACTCCTGCCATCCAGTCTAGTAAGCACCATGCTTTCCTTCAGTCCCATTTTGTGGGGGAAAACACACACAAGTCTAAGAGGAATTCGTAGTATTTGATCGGAGAGGCACAGCCACTCAGCCCTAACGATGCATGATACAAAGCAGAACATAATCTTGTGGAATCTCTCAGATTGCATATCATTTGTGAGAAAGTATTTATTCACGGGCATGAAGATTATAAGGAATTAATTTTAACCCAGAAAGGAGTACATTTTGCAGGCAAGCAGAAACACTTTAGAATTTTTTATTAACCTCAATTGACATCTAGGGATTTGATAGTTTTCTTTAAGAAAGCTGGTTTGAAAGCCCAGCCATTTGTATGTAAACTTTCCCCATTAGTCGGGCTAATTGCTCGAGGACTTGCCTACTAATCTCCCATTTTCTTCTTGCCTGAAGCCCCCTTTATGGTCCCCACAGGGATTTAGAGTCTCCTCTGGTATGCAAAAGTTAGATCAATTGATATCTTCAAAAGCACAGATGCCAGTCTTGGCTCCAGAGAGCCCAAGATGGTCTGAAAATCTCATTCTGTTTCCCATCCATGTTTTGAGACAGAATTTTACAAAGTAAGGGACCCTTATCCCCAGGGGGACTCTTTCCATGTTGGTACCTTTGGTAACTTGTTACATTAAATAATATCAGGATACATCTTAAGACAATTATTTCCTTTTCACTTATTTATCAGTATTTCTGATGTTGTCCAAGAGAAAAGATCATTTTTAAAAAAGGTCATAAAAAAGTGCTGGTATAAATTGTGATTCCCTTTCTAGGGTTACCAAATTTAGCAAATAAAAATATAGGGCATCCGGTAACTTTGAATTTCAGATAAACAACAAATACATTTTTAGTTATGTGTCAAATAGTGCATGGAGCATACTTTATAGTAAAGAAGTACCTGTTGTTTATCTGAAATTCAAAATTAACTGGGATTCCTGTATTTTATCAGGTAACTCCACCCCTTTCTGATTTCTACTAATGGCCCGTTTTAACAAAGATTCAGCAGACTTCAGGCTCAGAACCTATAGCTGGCAGTGATGTCTAATTAAAATTTAATAACAAGATGTTGTTTTCACAACTTATTTTTACGTGTAACTTTTGACTTAGGGCAAATAACACCAGTTACATATTTCCAGTAGTTCTTTTTAAAGTAAATTTTTCAAATGACTTTAAGTAAAAACTAAAAAATAAATGGATTTAAGAAATATTAATACAGAGTGAACTTGAATGTGGACCAGAATTACGGAGGATAGGGTGTACTGTCCGTGTGTCGTAGTCAGATAGATGCTGTATGTAAAGCCGGGATGAAATATGATATTTGGAGAGAAGTTTGAGGTAAGTTATAAGGATCCAGAGAGAGCGCTGTGGATTCTTACAACATAAGAAGGGGGAAAATCCCAAATTTCCTTTTTTGTTGGTGGGGTGGGGCGGACATTGTCTCAGGACCCAGTGAGACTGCAACTTCTGAGTGGTGAAGAGTAAAATTTTTGGTTTTCTCCTTTGGAATTTCTTTTTCTTTTTCACTCCTTATGCTTTCTTCCCAAATTTTCTTAGTTCACTGGTTCTCAGTGTGAACCAGAAGCCTGGAATCAGCTGGGAGCCTCTTAGAAATGCAAATTTTCAGGCCCCACCTCAGCCCAGCCTCCTCTGTTTTGACAAACCCTTCAAATGATTCTGATGAAGCTTCAGATTTGAGAACCACCGTCATAATCCATACATCAAGGCATAGCTACAAACCACATCCCTTTTGCACTTTTCCCTGGTTCTCTTGGCTGGAAATGCCCTCTTCCTTATCTGCATACCCATAGCCGTTCATTGGAATTCTGTTGTTACTCTTCGTGGGCACTAGTTATTTGTAAGCAGTATCTGCTGTCCTCTTTACCATGAGTTGCCTGACAAAAGGGACATTATTTACGTATAGAGAAAACTTACCAGAACTCCTTATCTGGCAAAGAATTTTTAAAAATTAATCTACAGGCGGTCATGTCCATAGGAATCACTAAGAAAAAAACCCACTAAACTCTTAATAGCAGTATTTTGTGCCAAAGATACAAACCAGACAAGACACAGAAGAAGAAATGCAAATATCTAAATATGCAAAAATATTCAGTTTCACTGGAAAGTAAGTTAAAGCCAATTAGGATATGAATAAAGAGCCGTTTTAGCTATAAAATTAGCAGAGATTTTTTAAATGGTAATATTCCAGTTTGGCAAGAATGCAGAAAAATAACATTCATATAAAGTGCCGGAGGGAGTTGAAGTTCTACAATTGATATGGAAAGTAATTTGGCAGAATATATGGAGTGCCTGAGCAAAGTTCATGCCCTTTGACGTAGTCATTTTTCTTTTTGGGGGAAAGTCAGAAATGCGTATGAATATTTATGCACAAATATGTTCATTGCAACATTATTTATACATAGCAAAAATGTGGGAATGAAATGCATGCCAAAATGGTTAAATAAATTATGTTCAATAGAAATGATGGAACATATGCAGCCATAAAAAAATAATGTTTTCAAAAGATATTTAATGACATGGAAAATTTGCCTCTTACAATGTTAAGTTAAAAAAAGAGAGCAAGATAAACATTTATATATACAGTATCATAAGAATTATGTTAAAAATGTGTGCGTGTGTCTAAAAGAAAATAGACTAGAATGTTGCCAATAATAGCTCTGAATAGTGGAAAGTCCTATTCCTATGAGATGCTAGATTTCTTTACTTTCCTCTGGACTTTTTGGTGCAAGGACATACAACTGGATCATTGAAACACAGTAATGTGAGAAATAGATTCAAAGTGATTCAGGTAGTTGGTTTTTTGTGGAACACCTGGAGAAGCACAAAGAAAAAAAATCTTGACCCCTACCTCACTCCTTAGACAAAAATTAATTGAAATGGATCCGAGACTTAAACGTCAAATCTCAAGGTTTCTAGAATAAAATATAGGAGACTATCTTCCTGACTTTGAGGTAGGCAAAGACTCCTTGGTGGGGGCAGTGGTTACGAGACATATCTGTCCCAAGTTATTTCAGAGCTTTGCCGGGTTGTTTTTATAATTAACTAAAATGATGCACATAAAGTGGCTGACACACAGTCTAGTGTCTGGTACAAAATACATTCTCTAGTATTTGTTCCTTGTCCTCATCTCCTTTGTCCAGACACCAGCATTGCTGTCTCCAGGCTCTGGAGTGAGACCATTTGGATTGAAGCTGCATGCACACTCCCTGAGTGACTTGGAACGAGTTTTATTTAATGTCTCTTCATATGTAAAATACTGAGTTAACCTGTAAGGTTGTTGTGACTCACTAGAGAATCCATGCAAAGTGCTTAGCACAGTGGTGGAACCTATGGTAAGTGCTCGAGAGATGTTAGCTACAGCAACTGAGGGGTGAATGTCTTCAGATGTCAGATAGCACCCACTCTGGTTGTGGGGTAGAGGAGATAAGTGCTTAGCACCTCAGAGGGCTGAGTCATGGAGATGCCTCCACTTTTCAAGGCCATACTGCCTGTGTCCCCAGTGGCCATAAGATGCTGGAGTACGTGCTTCGTGGAACTCAGAACAACAGATGACCAAGAGCCTTAGACTTAGCTCAAGTGACAGTTGAATTATGCTCATTTCTCTTGTCCTCATCTCTGGGTCAGGAGAAGTTGCACTCTATTTTTCTTGATTATTTTCATGGGGTCTGTGACGTGGTCTCTTTGAAGTCATGTGGTGGTGAAACATTAAGACAAGTAACATCTGTGATGAAAGCCCAGAGTCAACCCGGAAGCTGGCTGTTCTCAGTCTGCTTCCTTGCCCATGCTGGTGGGGGCAGAACCGTGCAGAGTATATTCCTTGTTTACAACTGTGTATGATGACTTTGCTGGCTGACTCAATGGCTGTCTGAACATCAAAGCAAAATTTAGTTACACCTCCCACCTTTCAGTGGGATACAAGGAAGAGGGTTCCTAGTTCATCTATTGGTAAAAGTTACATTCTCAGTGTGCCTGGCAGGGGAATGAAGAAGTTGCCAGTGGTAAGGGGGTTTTAAGTTGCATCCTGGCAGCTTAGGGTCCCCCAAACCTGCTGGATTCTACTTATCTGGTCTGGGAGGGTCATCAGCCCAGCCAGCAATATCCAGGAGGCACAGCTACAATGGCATGGCCCAGAGAGAGAGGGAGGGGGGCATTTTCTTTGATGGTCTGGACTTACACAGTCATAGCTTTTAAGGAGAGGGACTGGGCATTCCTAGGTTAGTCCACAAAGCGCAAGTAACCCACTTATGCTTTCAGATGGTCCCTCCTGAAGTTCATCAACCATATAATTGAGACCGAGTATTGGTATTTAGTACCATACCTGAGCGTGGTAGTTTTTCAGTAATTGAACAGTGCCTTTAACTTTGTCTATAGAACATAATACTGCCCCAGAGGACATACTTTCCACTGTTTCTCCCGTCTCATTTCTAGGGAGATGATTAATTGGTAAGGCCCTGAGGAGGAAGCTGGGAAAAAGAAAATCATGAGGCTCTCAGTGGCCCTCTAGAGCGAGCTAGACACTGGGGTCATCTTAGTTAGGAGTCTTTTGGTTCCAAGCAACTCAAATCAGTTTTAACTAGAAAAACTGGGGAGAGGGAAGTTTGTATTGTAAGACTGTGGGTTATACCATGATTTTCAAGGACAGAGAAGGAGCCAACATTGGGATTGGATTTGAATCTAAACATGTCATCAGGACTCTCCCAATTCTTTGTTCCTCTTTATCTGTCTGGTCCATCTCTCTTTGAGGCTGAAATCTTTCTTTTCCAGTTCATATGACTAAGAATGCTCACCTATATGTCTACTCTGGAGACCAGGCAGACTGAAGCTGGTGTCTCTTATTATCTATCCTATATTCCTAGGGAAGAGACACTAGCCCTCTCTGGGTCAGAAAACACCCATGTTTTAATTCTGCTCAGCCAGGGACCCACCCTGTTGCCAGATGGACACAGGGTATGTACGGGGCAGGACAGCTCCCAGCACAGGTACTGAGCAGTAGCCCAGTTAGTGTCTATTCCATCAGTGATACTAATGTTTTGAGCTGGTCCTCCTTTTTCCTGGGTATGTCAGAAAGGATTGAGAAATACCCCAAGCATTCAAGACACACTCCCTTAATAGGCTAATAAAAGATGTTACTAAGATAGGGGACCTAGAGCTTGGCCTTGTGGCATGACAATTCATGCACCCCCATGGTGTTAGAACATCCCATTAATTAGGCCCTTGGGTTATGCCCTCCTGTCCATCTTCATGTCCATCACTTTCTTTAACTAATACCCACCTACACAATAGCCCAACTATTTGGTCTCCCTAACTCATAGACTCCTTATTCTCCCTCATGTCCACTTCCTGCAGTGCTGTCAGAGACGGGAATTCCTAAAATTCAAACCTGGGCATGTCCCCTTCACTCTTGAAAATGTGGCTGGTTTCAGTAGCCCTAAGAAGTCCATGTGCTTTGCTCTGCTCTCCAAGATGCCAACCAATGTTTTTGGCCTCCCTTTCTCATCATACACACCAACCAGAAGGTGTATCCTAGATTTGTCCAACTCAACTCACAGGAAAGGCAATGGAGTTGGACCCTAAACTCAAGTCTCCTCTCACTGCTCACTGGCTCTGTGACAGTGAGCAAGGTGCTCATCCTCTCAGGCTTTTAGTTTCCTTTCCTGTAAAATAAAAATTAAAAACAATACCTACACCTAAGTCCATGGAAAGAACGAAATAAACTGACCCAGGTAGAGTGTTTTAAATGATGCTTGGAACGTGGTCAGCAGCAGCATCACCAATAAAAGGAACACCGTGGTCAAACAAATGAGCCACCATTTTGATTCCTAGACCTCCAACTCTCGTACGTGCCCAGCTATGCTAACTAGCCATTTCTCTGAGGCCAAGTTGAACATGTTCCTTCAGTAAACGGCCAGAAGGAGGATAGGAACTCTGGAATTGATGAAGAAAATGCTGAGCCTCCCAAAATGAGCCCTTAACCACACCTCCCTCACAAGCACCTGCATGATACCAATACATGGTTCTTAGAAGTAATGTCTTTTTCTCCCAAAGCGGAATTCCAGTCCTTGACCTTGGGAACCTAAGGACAGAGGGTGTGGGCCCCAGGTGGCTGCCACGGGGTCTCCGGAACACAGCCTGAGCTGTAGTAGCACCTCGCTGGGCTCCACTGTCACAGGGAGGTGGCAGCCCTGTAATTCATTACCAGTGGAAACAGAACATCACTGAAGAGATAAGGGCAACAGTGGCCCTCTCTCCAGTGATAAATGACTAACAGTTGCATTATTTCCCCTTATTTATATATGGCTCCCTTTATTGAATTTAGGGGGAGATAAATAAACGATCTGCCAAGCGTCTGGTTAATATTACTTCTCAGGGACTTGTTTGAGGCCCAGCTAGACTCCTACTGATACTATCTGTAAGCTTTTCAGGAGGGAGAGACATAACATTTGTTTCTGACAAGAACCCTCTGTTTGCCTTATCTGTTTCATTTGAGAGGCCGTCGACCCCTAGCTTCTTTGGTTAAAATGAACTCTTTCCCACCACGGAGGAGTTCTTGAACTTGCCTTTTACCACCCAGCATGACTAGGTGTCCCGGCTGCAAATCTGGGGACCTCTGTCATATACAGTCAGACTTAGAACTTCCTGTTGGCCACCAGGAGACAGCAAGGGACATGGTGCTGAATTTCTCCCTGTAAGGCATTAAGATAAAAGTTCAGTTTTCAGATTTGAATATTCCTTTCTGATCTGAATAGAGATTCTTTTTCTTTTAATCACAACATTTAATTTTTTTCTTTTTAATTCAAGGAGCTATAGATACACACCGGTTTAGAAACACACAGCTGGTCTATGGCAATGGAAATTAACCCTAAAGAATAAAAAAATAAATAACCCTAAGCTTCCACCAATGTACTGCAGTAGAGCCGTAAATTCAGAGACTTTGTTTTCAGGATCCGTCATTCTAATGCTGTGACGTTATGGACCATATTGAAGGCCTGTGTCTATGTGCACCTGAGGAATTTGTACTCCTTCTTGTACATTTCTTGTGATTTCAGAGGTAGCAGCCTCTGCAAACCTTTTTCTTATCCTAGATCTGTGTCTCCAAGCAGCCAATTGCTCTGCCTGGGCCTAATGATGTTGGCACCTGCGGTAAACACTTGGCTGTGTTTACAAGGCTCCTTCTTGGTCTAGACAGCAAGTTCCTGGGGGACACACATTGCAATCTCTCTGTATCTTCCGGGTTTAGCAGAGGCTTTGGCAAAGAGTGGGTGCTTTGTAAATATCTCTAGGTCATTATAAAGTCTAATGGGACAGTGTTTCTTTCCCTTGAGTGCTGGTCTCATCCTTTCTCTCTTTTTTTTTTAACATTTTTTATTTATAATTATTTTACAATGTTGCATCAAATTCCAGTGTATAGCACAATTTTTCAGTTATACATGAACATATATATAATTCATTGTCACATTTTTTTCTCTGTGAGCTACCATAAGATCTTGTATATATTTCCCTGTGCTATACAGCATAATCTTGTTTATCTATTCTACATTTTGAAATTCCAGTCTATCCCTTTCCACCCCCCGCCCCCTTTGCAACCACAAGTTTGTATTCTATGTCTATGAGTCTGTTTCTGTTTTGTATTTATTTATTTATTTATTTTTTAGATTCCATGTATAAGTGATCTCATGGTATTTTTCTTTCTCTTTCTGGCTTACTTCATTTAGAATGACATTCTCCAGGAACATCCATGTTGCTGCAAATGGCATTATGTTGTCGGTTTTTATGGCTGAATAGTATTCCATTGTATAAATATACCACATCTTCTTTATCCAGTCAGCTGTTGATGGACATTTAGGCTGTTTCCATGTCTTGGCTATTGTAAATAGTGCTGTTATGAACACTGGGGTGCAGGTGTCATTTTGAAGTAGGGTTCCTTCTGGATATATGCCCAGGAACGGGATTCCTGGGTCATATGGTGAGTCTATTCCTAGTCTTTGGAGGAATCTCCATACTGTTTTCCACAGTGGCTGCACCAAACTGCATTCCCACCAACAGTGTAGGAGGGTTCCCTTTTCTCCACAGCCTCTCCAGCATTTGTCATTTGTGGACTTTTGAATGATGGTCATTCTGACTGGTGTGAGGTGATACCTCATTGTAGTTTTGATTTGCATTTCTCTGATAATTAGTGATATCGAGCATTTTTTCATGTGCCTATTGATCATTTGTATGTCTTCCTTGGAGAATTGCTTGTTTAGGTCTTCTGCCCATTTTTGGATTGGGTTATTTGTATTTTTCTTATTAAGTAGTATGAGCTGCTTATATATTCTGGAGATCAAGCCTTTGTCAGTTTTGTTTGCAAAAATTTTCTCCCATTCCGTAGGTTGTCTTTTTGTTTTACTTATGGTTTCCTTTGCTGTGCAGAAGCTTGTAAGTTTCATTAGGTCCCATTTGTTTATTCTTGCTTTAATTTCTATTGCTTGAGTAGACTGTTCTAGGAGAACATTTTTGAGATGTATGTCAGATAATGTTTTGCCTATATTTTCTTCTAGGAGGTTTATTGTTATCTTGTCTTATGTTTAAGTCTTTGATCCATTTTGAGTTGATTTTTGTGTATGGTGTAAGGGAGTGTTCTAGCTTCATTGATTTACATGCTGCTGTCCAGTTTTCCCAACACTATTTGCTGAAGAGATGGTCTCATCCTTTCTCTGGTATTGTTTTTTATCTGAGAAATCTCTCTCTCTCACCAGACAGTAATTTCTATGAGAGCAGAAATTGTGTCTATAGGTCTACACTGTCTCCCCTGGTGTCTAGCACGGTGCCTAGCATTCAATGTATGTTTACCAAATGGAAGAGTAAATGATTGACAGGCATGAGGGCTTGGGCTTCAAGGCCTCTGCGTGTGGGAGAATGTCAGTCACAGTACTGCACAGAAGACCATGCACCTGAGTCAGGCCTGGTTCAAATTCCAACTACGTGCCTCAATTTCATCATCTGGAAAAGGCACAAAAATCACAGGGATGTTTATCAGGAAAAAGAACCAATGGATCTGAGAGCTCCTACTTCACTTTGAGGTGCCATTTTTATGTTAGCCAGTGTCTTTGATTCATAGCCTAACCCAGAACACTTCCTTGAACAATAGTCAGTATGCAGTGAAATGGGCCCATGGGGTGAGGCTCAGGAGGAAGTTCTGGACCTGGGCAACCCTCAGATTACATGAGCCATGGTATCTAATGAGAGAGTCGGCTGGAAAGAAGAGGCTGTGTTGCTGTGGCAACAAGATCTGTCCCTGGTCCCTTCAAGTCTGTGTGTTCCTCAGTGGTGGTCTTGAATGGGTTGATCTTGTTCTGATCAACAGCAGTCCCTTCTCCCTGGAACCGTTCTCACCTCATCCCACATGGCCAATTCATTCTCTCTCTATTTTTCTATCTCTTTCTCTCTGACCTTTTCTGGCCCTTCTTTCACCCTCTGATTGAGCCAGGCACCAATTTCCATGTGGGATTGTGCAGAGCAAGAAAGGCCTTTTATATCAGAGGTAAAGGGGGAAGAATTTGGGAGTCTAGCAACTAGGGATGTGGCATCAGGCTCTACATCATCTCATCCAATTAGTGTGCTGAATTTTGTCTAAACCTTTCTCCGTGTCCTACATGCAGCGCACCCTCTCTGAACTGCTGCCACCAAGCTTCACGCACGCTCCCTGCCTTGCTCTGAAACTGCTGGAGGCACTCTGGCTAATGAGCTAACTTCTGGCTAAAATTCAGTTTAAACTCTGAAATCCTTCACGTTGCTAACAACATTATTCTTTTAAAGCCAGATTGGGAGCATTATACTCCCTTTATCCCATCCCTTGACTGAGTTTCTAATTCTCCAAGTTAAATTTCACATACCTCATCCTGAGATTTAATGCCCTGGATATGATGTGCCTTTAAATCAGCTTTCTAGCCTCATTTCCCTCTGAATCCTACTAACAACTAGCCCTGAAATTGCCCCAGACCCCTCTTTGGGAGGCATGGAACATGGAACCCTCCCTTTCGCTCCATCCTTCTTAATCTATGTCTGTATGATTTTGTATGTTGCTTCCTTGGAAATTTGAATTCATGATCACCTTTTAATAGCCATTCAATTATCATCTTCTCTAGGAAATTTTCCCAGAATCCCACCATTGAAAGAAATGGCCCCTTCAACTTTGCTCCCAGAGCCCACTGCAGCTTGTGTGGTCTCCGGAACTACAGTTACAGTAGTGTCTTTCTTCAGGCTGCTGTCACAGAACACCATAGACAGGGTGGCTTCAACAACAGACATTTGCTCCCCACAGTTCTGGAGGCTGGGAAGTCCAGGATCAAGGTGCCGGCAGGTCTGATGTCTGATGCGAGCTCTCTTCCTGGCTTGCAGACAGCTAATTTTTCACTGTCTCTTCACACAATGTGGGGAGAGCGAGAGAGAGATCATCTTTCCTGTGTCTTTTCTTGTCAAGACACTAATCCCATTCATGGAGGTTCCACCCTTATGACCTAATTACCTCTCAAAGGGTCCTTCCAAATACTGTCACACTGGGGGTTTAGATTTCCACATATGAACTTTGTGTGTGTGTGGGGGGTCACAAACATTCAGTCTGTAGACAAACATCACTTCAACCAGGGGATGAGTTTCTTGAGGACAGTTTCTTGTTTCCAGTCTGTACTCCTTAGCTCAGAGTCTGGGACATAGTGAAATTAATTTTAATAGTTTTCCCACAGATATCCTTTCCTCCATGTCACCAGTTCCCTTTAAAGAACTAGTTATTAAGTGAAATTTCAAAGTACACAAAAGTTGAGAAAATAGTTTGGCAAACCTGTGTATTCATCATTCAGCTTCAAACATCTTGCCCATCCTTTTAAAAGCAAAACTCCTCTGCAGACAAAGCCTTTGGTGGTGAGGGACATGAAGACATCGTCTGTAGTGTCCAATTAATACAAATCAAGTTTTAGCAGAGTTTCCTACCCCAGAATAACATCAATAGGACTCCCAGTGAAAGGATGTCTTCCTAAAGCAATTCTGAAGACAAAAACGCAATATAAGAACACATTTCCCAATAATGTGAAGATCTATGACTCTGCTAAATAAAAATGTTCCCTTAATGTACTGTAAAAAAAAAAAAAAAAGATGTTTGGCTAGATTTATCAACCTCCTCTAGGAACAGAATTAAGTTTCCACGCTACATTTTTTCTACTTATTTAAAAACACCTGAGTTGTTCTGTAGCTAGTCAGACAACTGCTTCATTATATAAATATAAAGCCTATCTGCCCTGAAGACGTGTGGTTTAAGGAAAGGCTCCTGTGTTCTCAGACCTGTTGGAGAACGTGTAAACGGTGATTCCTAGAGACACAGATGTGGGTGTGATTACCTACATGTTAAAACTGGTTCTGCATTACTGAAGACTTTACTAGATTACTGAGACTCTAAAGATACTTAATGTACTGGGGGTATGTTCCCCCAAAATGAAATGAAAGCCGACTCTTAAAATGTCGAAGTTATGTAGCCTGGAAGTTGAAGAGCCAGACAAGCTAGGGGCAGAAATCTTCATTCTCAATGGGGTAGGTTCCCCCAGGAGACTCATAGTCGGCGACAATGAGTGTACGTGCATAGTGACATGTCACTGTATCATATTCTCATTTTAGACTTGCACAAAGTTCACGGCCTAGCGTTCCAATGAGCAGCAGGCGTGGAAGGGTTTTTCTCACGGCTTTGCTCCTGGGGTAAGCCGTTTGCCAGTGTTGCCTGCAGTTTCTAACCCAGGCAATTCACAGGCCATGAGGTGACTGAAAACAACCCAACACCAAGTGTTAAAATAGTGACCCTGGGGCTGCTGCCCTCTGAGCTCCTCCAGGGAGCAGCTGAATGAGCAGGGGGAAGGCTGGAGGGGCCTGGGGAGAAGCTGCAGTCTCAGGAGGGTAAAAATCAGACTGGATGGGGTTTCATCACTTCTTAGAATCAACTGTAAATTCTACTTATGAGGGAACAGGATACTCTGGCTGCTTTTTCCAGAGGCTTCCCCAGACCCAGATCGGTGGAGTATCAATTCATTGGCTTTTTCGTTTCCTTTTTACTCTCTGTGTGAGCCCAAGAGAGATCTGGAATATCGCATTTCATTGGGAAAAACACTCCAAGCTCATCCTAGCATCTCCACCTGAACGAGTGATCCCGCTTATGGACAGAGCACAGTGTGGATTCCTCATGAGACCTCATCACCAACTAATTGATTTACTTAAGTCTAAGCAATGGATGATCAGTGTCTGCTGGCCCTCTCCCCAGTTCTCAATCTCACCTGACCAAGATGGACACATCAGTGAAACGAACTGCCTCCGTCCTCTTGTCTCCCAGCCATGGAGAACACCACTGCTTCCAATTAAATTCCACGTGATTTATGGAAACCAACGAGCTCACCGGCCTTAATTCTTCCCTCTCCTGGCCACACAGTCCTATTAAATTTCTTCCTTAAAATCTAGGGCTCCATATTCTGAAATGCCATGGGTTGTTATGCCGCAAGGAAGTTAGAAAAGAGAGTAGGCTGAAAGAATCCTGAAAACTAGTGTGTTTAATAGCTATTTACCACGTTCTGCGCAGTATCATGTTCCCCCCAAAAAAGTACCAGACACTTTAGTGAGGAGTTTCTTCATTATCTCAGTGCATCCTATAAATCGGTGTAATTCCTGCCTTGAAAGAGGAGAATACTGTCCCTGTCTTACATGTGTGAGAAACTGAGACATGGAGACACGTGCCTTTCCTAAGGTCACATAGTAAGTGGCAGAGCTGAGATGCGAAAAGTGCCCAACACATAGTTGACAGGCATTCGAGTTACTCATGATTACTCAGACAGTCACTGTTAGTTAGGGCCGCTAATCTGTCTCCAGGCTGTGGTTGGGTATCCACTGTCTCCATACTGCTAGAGTCCTATAAAAGTATTATTGGGGTTTCTAAAACCTTTTTTTTTTTTTTGATATTTCAACTACAGAAATAATTCATGCATTTACCAGCGAAATAATGTCACAGTCTGAAAAACATGATCATTTTCTTTGTTTGGGATGGGATTTTACTAACCCAGAGGAGCAATCCTAGTTATTCATTGCTGATCAGATACTAGGAAGAAAAAGGAGGCCTTTACTTATCAAGAGAGGTTTGACATTCAAACAAGCAAAAAATAAAAACACACACGCAAACAAACTTAAATTTAGACCATGGCTCCCCAGGTAAAAGAGCAACAGCAACGCAATGCTATTAGATTGGACAGTGAGGGGGGCATCGTTCAGAAGAGGACCTCATTTTGAGTAGATACAGGTGCAACAGCGAAGGGCAGATTCCAGAGACACAAGCAAACACCGCAACCTAAATGGAATGATTTGGCCTGCCTGCTGCCTGTCTTTGCATCTCCCCAGGAACTCTGGGTAAATGCCACAATGGGTGAGTTAGGTCCTGCTAGTATCTGAATGATGAGTTTTAGGCTGGACTTGAATAAAGAGTGGAGATTGGGTTGGAAGAATTGATTGAATATGTGTTTCCATGCAGAGGCCCATAAACATGTCATAACAGCAACCTCACTATTCATCATACTCAGGTAACAAGTGTATGTTGGGTCAGGCACTGAACTGGATGCCTGGTGAGGAAGTGGAAAGGTCAAAGTCTAGGACTCCATGAGCTCAAGTCTAGTGGAAAAGGCAGAGGCTTCCATGAAACAATTTACTGTGGATTGATTAAGGCTACAAGAGAAAGACATACTCAACAAGATGGGGACATAAAAGAAGGAGTCAATTAGACTTTCCTCATTCACCCAACTCAAGTAAAACCTTTGAGCTCCTTCTTAAAGGGTAACTGACTGGGAGAACCCAGTCATCATCCTTAGATATCACAGTGGATAAGGGAGTTCACTGGATTCAACTCTGGCTTCGATTCATTTAATCATGAAACCTATTCTCCAGCTGAATTGATGGAGGACATAGAGGCTATATCTTGTGATTTAATAAACTGAGCTTCTTGAAGTCAGGAACCTTGCCCTTGTATCTTTGCTTCCCCAGGAGAGTAACTTGTGTTTAGTAGCTGCTCAATATATATATTTTAAAAAATCTTGGGTGGGTCATTATGTCCGGAATGTGTGGTACAGTGAATGGTGTTAGAAGTTTTTGAAATACATTGATAATTCAAGCCTTAGAGGACAATGACATCACAGAGCTGATTACATTGTGGGAACTAGGGGCGAGGCAGGGTAGGCAGTGGTGCTGTGTTGTTGTGGTCACCAGTTGACCCCAGCAAAAATGAATGTATGTTGGGGTTGCAGGTTGCTTGGTTGCAAAGGGGAGGGCATAGGAATGAGTTGGGGTAAGGTCCTGTTAAAAGAAGTTCATGAACAAGAGAAAAAGACCTCGATTTCGCTGGTGTGGGTCTATGCACAGAGCTGCAGTAGAATAACAGGTCACAGCTCTTGTTTTGACTTGGCAGCTGCTCTGCATAAACTGATTATGACTTAATGATATTTTAGTGCCTGAGTCCCATATACATTGGTCTCTTCATCTCAACTTACCAGAGCAGTTTCTCAGCAAGCATTGCATTCAGCAAAACCCAAGCCATAGAAGCACTTGATAGCGTCTCTCTTCCAGCATGCATTCTTCTTGAAGTCATGCAAAACCACGGAGGAAGATAAACTTATGATATGAGCAATTTTCACGTGTACTCTGTTGTGAAATCCCAGGCATCATTTTTCTAAATATGGACAGGTCTTTGGGGACATTAAGAAACATTGAAATGATTAGTAGCCTGGGGGCAACTTTCTTTTCCCCAGGGCAGGCTGAAGCATCACTTTGAAATGAAGACAGGGAGCATCCTTGGGTTTTGCTTCATTAAAATGACTAAAGTTTCTGTGACGATGCCAAGGTTAATCGCACCATCACAAAGGGGCATGCACACACATGTACAGTCAAGAGAGTTTCAGCCACCAACAAAATACCACTTTGATGTCTGAGGAATCACAAGTTTCTGTTTTCAAATCCTGTGCCTTCCTGGAATTTTCTGGAGCCCACTCTGTTACCAATTTGAGGACTGAAACTTGATAATTAATAGGTTTAATAGTTTCATTTTCTGAATCATCTGAAGACCATCTCAACTTGGGGTCTTTGCTCGTGGTCTTCTCCTTCCTTGTTCATCGTCCTGAGTCCCAGTGATCCTTTCAGTCTCCCCTCCTTCTGGAAGTCTTCCATCATGCATCCGGTGAATTCCTTTAGCACTCAGAAGCCAGCTTTGAATGAAAACTGTCCTCTCTGGTTCTGTCGTGTCTGTACAACGTGTGCCCTCAGACCCCAAACCTCCTATAGCCAAAGGTACATCTTTCCCAACCTGTGTGTCCACCATCATCCTCAACTCATGGGATAAGCCCTTAACAGGTACCAGTGGTGATCCTGTCCCATGCGCGACAGAAAAGCGTGAAGTTAGGAAACAAGCACACATCAAACACTTACTGTGCTAGGTCATGAGTCAAGTTCATGCATACATTGCTAACTGATTTATTCAGCAACCTTGAAAGATAGTACTCATATTTTAGAGATGGGAAAACAGAATCTCAGACTGATAATACGTGGAAAAACCAGTCAGGCTTTGCCTCCCTCCTCTGTCCTGTGCCATTTCTGTCCTGACTACAGGCTATTCGGGCTCCTGATGGTGGCTAATATACTGCAAAGAGAGTGAAATTAAGGGATGAAGTGTTAAATAAGCCTGTGCCCACTGCTTGAAACTTACTCCCCTATGACCATGGCACGTGAGTGGTATTGATATGAGGCCCAGGAAGCAAAGCTGGAGCGATAAATTATATGGCTTATTATAGAAGGTACAGTCAATAATTATTATGGGACCCATTTTAAGTGAGATCCATGCTCTCACGGTTGCTTTACCCGTGGCCACTTCTTCCAATTAAATACAATCGATGGGGAGAAAGAACCAGAGGAGAGGAGATGCGGCCTCAGAAGGATCTGGGTTTTGTGTGCTCAGTCACCGACCCCTGGGCTTTTAATTGGCTTTTTGTTGCCAGAACATTCGAAAGAAATAATTTTTTATGATTCTTGAGAGGTCTGGCAGCCACTGCTTTTTTAAACGTTGATTTGAATATTCAACATTCACTCAGACATGAACTGAGAGAGACTGGCCTTGGCCTGGAATGCTGAGCACAGACGCCGAGTCCTGCCTCCCTGCCTTCGCCCGTGCTGTGCCCCTGCCTCTGGTGCGCTCCCTTCTGTAGTTTTTGGCCAAGTGGAGATATTGTTTCTTCAAAACGTGGCTAAAATGTCACCTTCTGGGTGAAAACTTCCCTGAGCCCTCTCATGCTCCTGTCCAGCACAGATGGGTCTTTCCACCTCTGAGATCTCAACTTTGGGGTGCTTTCAGTGTCTGTGTCCTGCATTGTCATGTTTATGAAGTCACGGAGCTCCACGCAGGACGTCTCATTACTGGGGGAGGCAGTACTGCGTGGTGGTGAAGGCTGTCTGACTCCTAACCCAGACTCCAACCCTTACCAGTACAAGTGGCATAATGTCCATCCCTCAGGTGCAGGGAGAGTTAAATGAGATAGATGATTCTTGTAAGTTGCTTAGCACCTGCCCTGAACTGCGCTAGCTCTTTGTGTTGCTGGCCTTTTCATCACCCCAGGTCCTCTTTTGACCACCTAGTCTGTGCAGAGGGTGGAGCACAGGCAGGTGAGACTTGGAGATTTCAGTCCACCATCCAAGGAGACTGGCCTCTGTCCACTTGCTTGTCCCTGCTCTGGGCTGGACAAACACCATTTGTTGTGCTCGGCGTGCCTTTCTCAGCCTCTCTGTGGTGTTCTGACCCTCACTGCCAAGGTCGACCCAAATTTCACGTCTTCCAAAGACTCCCCTGACCCACCCAGACGCACTGATTCCAGGGACTGAGTTCCCACTTCATTGATCTGGGATCACTAATTGTTAAATTCTATCCGTTCTCACCAGTTTGCTTGTCAAGTATCTATTTTTAACTTCAGACTCATGGTGAGAAGCGCGAAGGTAGAGGTTGTGCCAGACGCCCCTTCGTGTTCCCAGAGCTTGGATCAGGGTTGTTCCACACAGTCCTGGGAACTCCGTCAGCATAGAGCCCGGCTCCATCTTTCAGTTAATGCTTTCTGTTAGCGCCTTCCACTTCCCTTGGCGCTGAAGTGCGTCTGCCAATGGGACAGCTGAGACCCCACAACCCCCGTGGGTTTCATCCTAGCATAAGATACGGTCACATAAGCAATCAACACACAGATGAAGGCTATAGTTGGAGACAGTGTTAAAGCCTACAGAGGAAATACAACAGGGTGATGTCTTAGAGGACGACTGGGGGGTGGCAGCTGACGTTCAGTCCTCTCTTCCTACTACTCAGCAATCGGACACGACATTGCCTGAGGAGCGCTCTGCTGAGCGGTCCCTGGGCCAGATGCTCAGCTCAGGTAAAACCAGGGAATCTATTGTCAAAAACAGTTGGAAGGTACACCCTACGTGTTTATCCCCTGTTGGAGCTACACAATTTATATTAGTACATTAAAGGCACTGATACTGCAGTAAAGGCATTTTTATTTTGCTTAAGCCAGCATTTCCCCGATTTTTTTTTTCTTCATAGAACTTTTTATCTACCTTTTCATATTTAGCATTCATTAACATTCCATGAAACCCAGGTCTGTGGAATAAGCTTTGAGATGCATTGATTGTATCAAATGGTGTTTATTCTCAGCAAAATTCTTATCTTATCTCACAGAGAAGCTGATCCACGTGGCGTTGCTAAGCCGTAAAATTTAAGCAGAGCAGAAATAATGTCATTGAGTGAGCCGGTAACAAGCTTACTTTCTTAACTTCTTAATTCAGCTCACTGCCCCCTCCCAGAAAAATTATTAAATATCTAATATGTTCTAGTAAATGTTCTAGGAGAGAACAAAGTTCAGTCCCTTCCACCATCTGCAAGTCCTGCGGGATCATCGCAATAGCTTCCTCCCCGGCTTCCCTACAATTTCTGGTCCACAGAGCAGGGGAGCCAGAGTGCGCCTTTACAAGCTCAGGCAAGTTGTACTCTGGCTTCGTCCATTTTCCCCAGTGGCTCTTCATCTCACACAAAGCAAGAGCCAAAATCATTTCCAGCGGTCTGTAACCCAGCTGTCACAAGCTCTAGCCACTAGCCGCATGTGGGCTTTTGACGTGAAAATTGTTTGCAACCGAATAGAATTCGAAATGGATAGCCCACCTCCCTCAGTTGTGCTCGCCACACTTTGAGTGCTCTACAGGCACGTGTGGCTGGTGGCTATCGCCGTGGGCAACTCTGATGTAGAGCATTTCAGTTCTGTGTGGTGTCGCGTGCTGCCCTGTGACATCTGGTCTCTGTTGTTCTTCTCTCATCCTCTACTGACCTTGCCCTTCATCCTTCTGCTCCAACCACCAACGGCCACATGGCTCATCTCCTTGCCTCTTGTATTTCTTTTCCCATCTGTCACCTCCTCAGTGATGCTCTCGTGGCTACCCTATTTAAAACTGCAGTGCCTGTTTCTTATCTTACCATGTCCTCTCTGTCACCTTACTTTATTTTTCCCATCTGGGGTACCTACGCCTTACATACTTATTTACTGTTTGTTTATTCCCCAAGGGTAGAGATTTTTGTCTGTTCCGTTCACTGCTGCATCCCAGCGCATATCCCTGGGACATAGTAGGTGCTTGATAAACATCTTTGGGTGAATGAAGTAGCTTCATGGAGAAAGATACCACAGGGACAGCCCAATAACAAGAGCATAAGCAGATACAGATTCATGGCGATGTGTCACAGAGAAAAAAAATGAAGCCGTTGTATAGAAAGTGTTACCTCTCCATTTTTAACAGTCAGGGAGACTCAGGCTCAGGAAAGTTAAATAAATGGTCCATGATCGTAATCACAGCGGGCCAGCCAGGAGTTGAAGCCCCATCCATGGTGGTGCCGATGAATGCTTCACAACCTGGCTCTCTGAAGAAAAGAGAAAGCCCCAGCTTGAAGTGTTTGCCTATTTCTGTGGTGTAAATGCTCTCACCACGGCTAATTTCAGGGTACCAACAGGATGCCATTGACCACGGAGCTGGGAAGAGATGCGTATAGTCCACTCTCCTGAGCTGTGTGCGTCCCAGTGCACCACTGCGTCTCACCTTGAAGTCCCGCCTCATCCCGTTGTATCATGTGGCCCGTGGAAAGAAGCAGGCCGGCCCTCTAAAGAACTCCCACTTTCCAGACACCAAGTGACATCCTTGGCTCTTTTCGATACCCCTATCCCGCAAAACCATTGGGCCTGCCTTCGCCCCGTTTGAATTATGGCATTTTTCTGCTAAGAGGATCATACTTATTTGACTTGACAGAGAAAGTTGCTCTCAGAGGAGTCTTCTCTCTGCGGTGGCCTCTGAGACGGCCGCCCGGACGGAGCAGGTAATCCTGTCGGACCTTTGGGACTTGGGTGGACTACTTTTTAATTGATAATTCCATGTTTCTATAATAAGGGGCCTCCTTAATAACAGCCTGCCACGTCACACAGGATGATCGCTAATTTAGGTTTCTCAGGCTTCCTGGCTGTAATGAGCTCTAATAAGCCCAAGACTTGTCAGAGACTCAGAAGAGCCCATTTCCCCTCCACCCCCCACCCCCGTAAGCAATGCTTTCCCTCCATCCCTGGACACAACTCGGCATACTCTTAAAAATATTAATAAGTGTGACTGGGATGTTCACCCCTTTCCAAATAAAACATAAAGTCCTGGTTTCATTAAGCCAAGCTATTAAATTAAGAAAGTGTTTTTAATTATCTGAGCATTTCAGGGAGCTCATAAAACATTTAAGGACCTCACAGGGGTGGTGCTGAAGCCCTTTCAGAGTGAATTAGAGCTTTGACTTCAGGAGCTGGACGGGAAGGGCTTGGGGCCCACAGCTGCAGATTCCGTTTGGCCCAGAGCATCGACCTGCTGAAACGGGAGAAGCTGCGGGTCTTCCGGTTTGGGGGTTGGGGTGGGGTGGGTTGCGTCTGTGTCCAAGCTACTGGAGAAACCAGCTCAACTTCTTGTAGCGGAAAAAAAGAAAAAAAAATCTAACGAACCAAAAACAACAAACATGTCCCTTGCGCCTGGCTCTCTGCAGGGAGCTGTGGGTTTAAAAGGCTGCTGCTGCTTATTAAAGAGTCTCTCGTGTGCTCAGCGCGCTAGTATTTACATTATCTGATGCCATCCTTATTCAGGTCATGTGAGGCACCTGTTGTCCCCACTTGATAGGTGAGGAAACTGAGAAAATTTCCCATGATAGGCAGCTGGACCCCAGGAAAATACCTGGTTCTGTCTGGCCCAAGCCCCAGGAACCTTACACTGCTGAGTGAGTTGTAGCTCACACTCTGATGCCACAAAATAGTTACTACCATCATTACTATTATTGAATAATAAATACCACTTAGGGTGCCAGGCAGAATGCTCTGCACTCTGCATAGCTTATTCAACTTAATCTTCTTCATGACCCCATGAAACCCCTGTACGACAAATGAAGATGCTGAGTCACAGAGAGAGGTCACATAACTTGTACAGGGCTCCACCTCCCGTGCTCGAGGTGGGATGTGTGCCAGGACTCCTGAATCCCAAATCTTCAGTCTTATTCACTCTGACCCTCCAAACCCCAACTGAGTCTATCTCGTCTGCTACCCACTCGGTACTTTGTTAAGCGGCTGAGTATTAGGTTGTAACTCAGCACACACAGAACAGGAAAGGTGTTTTTCTTTACAATCCAGACCTAAGTGTCCTTTCCAGTCTCCTCTTTTTTTTTTCTCCTGTGTTCTCTTGTCACTCCAGCTAATTCACCTGCTCCGAATATGCCTTTATATTAGTTGGATGAATGACTCATTTTTAAATGATATAAGTGGGCTAGTAACATTCTTTTTTTGAAACCATAGTTTCCTAACCAGTACCATGTACAGGTTGCTGGGATATTGATGCCCAAGGCCACCGGATGGCTGGGTCTGAGTGTCTTGAGTCCACTAGTCTCTGGCCACAAGCAGCTTCATTTATATCCCTGATGTGCTGCTCCGATATCATTAGTGCAGGCGTCACGCTGGGTAATTATTAAGTCTCTCATTTCAAAATATCTAGTAGAATCCATTTTTCACCTCCCAGAGTGACCAAAAAAAGCAATCTTTTGGCAAGGTTGTGGAGAACAGGCTCTTGTGAGTGAGAGTGTCATTTAAAACCCCCACGGATGGCAATTTAGCAACATTTGTCCAAATTGCAATCATTTAGGCCCAGCTATCCCTCTTGTAGGATTTTACCCTTTAGCTAGACTTGCTCCCAATGTTATATGTACATTACTATTTGCTGCAATATTGTTTAAAATAGTAAAGAAGGGAGGGAGGGAAGAAAGAAAGAAAAGAAAAGAAAAGAAAAGGGAAACAACCAATGGCTTTGTGAATGGGGAAGAGTTTATATAAATTATGGAATAGTCATAGAATGGAATATGACGTAACTATAAAAATGAGGCATCAGTTTGTGGCCTGAAACGGAATGATCTTTAAAGTACATTGTTTAGTGAAAAGAGGAAGCAAGCCACAGATCTGTGTATATATTGTACTTCCCTTTGTGGAAAACTGAGAAGATGACGTATGTGTGGATGTGCTCAAATAGGCTTTAAAAATCTCTTATAGTGAATGGAGGTGAAGACTGAGTATGAGGAGGGAACTGGGTGGGCAGAGGACAGAGTTGGGTGGAGAATTTATTCCATATACATTTTTAGAATTTCGACTTATGACTCAAGTGTATTACCTATGCAAAACTCACAGGACACGGATTGTGGCAGGAGGATGGGGTAACAGAGAGTGGGGAGAAAAGTTCTAGATGGAAGGGTTAACAGGTGCCAACAGGAACCTGGCATTTTCAGGGACCTGAGGGAGCGTCAGTGTCTGAAGCAGAGGGGAAAAGGGAGGCCAGAGCATGCCTTACCAGGACTTTTTGAAGATTTTTGGATCATTATGCTCAGAGTAATTGAAGGGTTCTGAGCAGGCAGGGGGTGCTTTGATCACATTTGCATCTCAGAAGGACCATTCTGACTATATGGAGAGCCGGTTGGGAGAGATGCTGTCTTTGTCCAGGTGACAGCCCAGCCAAGAGGCTGCTGCATCAGAGTAGGGGGGTGGCCATGACAAAGAAGTGACAATGTCCTGGTGATCTGGTTGGGAAATGAATCGATGGACCCTGGGGAGGGATTAGATACAGAGGCAAGGGAAACAGAGGTAGTGAGGGTTTTGTCTAAGGACTGGTTTGTGGGACCAATTCTTGAGAGAAGGCAGGGACCAGGTGTGTGTGGGTGGGAGGGGGGTACTTGAGTATAATCTTAGGCATGTTGGATCCAAGTCTCTGTGATACTTCACAGAGGAGACGGCAAAGACGTGGTTGGAGGCAGAATTCTGGAATGCACAGGAGTCTGACCGTGGTCGGAAGACGTGTACACTGGTAGAAATTGAGGGTGTGCACCCAGAATGAAATTTCCTAGGACAAAGCTAGTAATTATGCCTTCTTCCCAGAGATGTGAGCAGAGCCCAGTCATTTATATGCAAGTACCATCCACATAATAGGTGCTTCTTGGATGTCTAGCTGATCCGTTACAGAGGAGCAGTGAACAGCAGACAGCAATTATGGGGTTACCTGCTCTCTCTTCATCTCTGTTCTTCCCACTGCCTCCCCTCCAGGCTGGGTGGCCTGTCCCCTACCCCTTAAGTCTCTCTCAAGACCACCCACAGAGTCCCTCACCCTGGCGATGTCACTCCTGCAGCTTAGAGGTGAGCAGGTGATACCTCCCTCTTTCTGAGTACCTCCCAGCCCAGCAAGCAGCAGTCTCCAGGAATAATTGATATTACAGAAAACACAGGGCCGGGTGCCAGCTTCAGATTCTCTAAACATTGAATGATTCCACCTTTCAGTTTCATCAAAGCCAAGCTTGGAAACTCCCTGATGACCCACTGCTAACAAATCGCAGGGTGCCTGCTTTAGCTCGACTGCTCCTCAGCGTTCCGGGTGGTGGATGAGACCTTTGGCTGGACGACAGCAGCCAGGTGGCCTCTTTGGTGCCTTTGTGCCCACACAGAGGGCTCCAGTTTGGCACGCTGGGTGAACCCTCACTCTTGCAGGGGATCAGCCGGCAATGCTGGCTCGAGCATCCGGAGGTTGGCACGAGCTACCTTTTAAAATGTGTTTGTTTAAGCTGTCAAGACAGGACACAGCTGTTTGTGACAGCAAAAATGAAACGCAGGACAGTCCTGCTGGCATGGCAGCAGCAAGGAGGTTGAGGTTCTATCACGGGAATGTCAAGGCCACTGGGGGTTGTGGGTGAAAAAGGCGGGAGGGGGAGAGCTCGCAGGGGGCCTGGGAAAATGGGCAGAATGGGAGCCTAAGAGACAACAGATACAGGGCAGGCAATGTAATAGGGGCGCTGGGGAGAGGCAGTTAGGGACAAAGATAGGGACACAGAGAGGCAGAGATAAAGGAAGCCAGAGATCAGAGGTACGCACATGCACACAAAGACGAAAAATGAATTTGGGGGTGCACAGCCAGCTTCTCCGACTTCAGGCCCCTGAGCTGGGTTCAGAGGTGCTGAAAGAGACACTACTTGGCTTTCGCGGTTGGTTTGATTATTGACCAAAGTGAGCCTTGTTGAGTGGTGAGCCCCACACGATATGTTGTTATTAACTGCAGTAATAGTAGTAGCCGTCGTGGTGGAATTAGAACTTGCTTCTATGTAGAGCGTTACAGGTCCCTGGCAGCAGCGATCCAAGGTAGACTTGATCATCTCTGCTGGGAATTCAGTAGCTGAGACAGTCATGTCACATGTAGAAAGTCACCCAGCTGGTGGGGAACAGAGCTGCACTCTGTTTGGGAGACCACTCCTCTCCCATTCCTTGTTGTTCAGGAAGGGCTGACCTTGCTGGCTGGCGCACGACGAGGCCCGGCCAGTCAGAGTGCAGCATTTTCCCGTCCATCATGACTGGTTCCGCCACGGTGGGGCCAGAGGCCGCCCTCGGCATTGTGAGCCAGAACTGTCATGAAAAAGGACTCTTTCTCCAGGCCTCTCAGCTACATGGACGAGATGAGGTACTGCAGCTTACAGCATCTTCCCCAGATGTTTGGAGGAGATGTGTGCTGATTTTAAAAATGAAAACAGACAACATTGAAGCCCCAGGACCCAGTGTCTCTCAGCAGCCTTCTGAGAATGACTTTTCAGTCAGGTGGGCCAACCCGGGCCTTAGTTTTGGCTTCTATTGAGTTTGGCTTCCATCCTTTACAACTGGAAGAGTCCTGATAAATGCGTCCTTAGTTAATTTCCCCATTTGAATTGTTTAAATCAGGATGCTTTGTTTTCTACTTCTCATATCCACACAGACTTTAATACACAGTTCTCTTCCATTGACATTAAGAAGCAAGACTGACTCTAAAAATATTCCTGCTATTTGGAGCCTCTGAGGGTCATTTCTTGACTCAGTGCAGCATTTAAGTGACTTTCCAGGTTCACCAAAATGTGATCATGCTTGAAGGCAGGGTCTGTTTCCATAGAGTTGTTTTTTTTTTAGTCTTTGCTTAGACCATACCTAAAGCCCACTCTGACTCACAGACATAGGAGACAAACTTATAGTTACCAGGAGGGGAAGGTGGGAGGAGGGGATAAATTGGGAGTTTGGGATTGCCAGATACAAACTACTATGTACAGAATGGATAAACAACAAGGTCCTACTGTAGAGCACAGGGAACTATATTCAGTGGCTTGTAGTAACCTGTAATGAAACAATATGAAGAAAGATATATATATATATATCTGAATCACTATGCTGTACACCAGAAACTAATACATTGTAAATCAACTATACTTCAATTTAAAAAATGGGGAAAAAAAATGAAGCCCACACTGCATGAGCAGGGAATTCAAATGCAAAGAGGACTTATGTATGAAAGGAATGAAATGTTCTCTGAATGGAAGCTGCTTCTACTTGGTGTCTTAACAGCAGTTAGCTATTGCTGCATAACATACAACTGAAAACCCTGTGATTCAAAGCAACACAGATGTACTTAGCTCTGAATTTGCAGCTGGCTAGGTGGCTCTAGTGGGTTGAGCCGGGCTCGGTAGAACTCACCTGTTTCTCTGAGGTGAGGTGTGAGTTGGCTGGGTAGCTTTGCCGATCCTGACTGAGTTCTCTGTGTTCTGGACTCTGCCTCATACGTTTCTCATCTTCCAGAAGGCAAGTCCAGGCTTGTTCTCAAGCTGCAGACACAGCCATGAGACAGAGTACATGGAAACGTCCCTTTTAACTCCTGCTTCTATTGAGTTTGCTTCTGTCCTGCCTGCTGAAGCCCAGAGCCTGTAGAAAGGCATTGCTAAAGGCCAAAGATAGACGAGTATCATCTGATGTCTTTAGTGAACATTCAGAAAGCCTCAGAAAAGAACAGATTTCACCACTGGGCTGTCAAATGCTAATTGCTGATGTGAGGCACTGAGAATCCAGAACTTTCCATGGGGGTGGGTGGGCAGCTCAGGCATGGGGAATTAGACCTTTCAGCTCGTACTTGGGAAGGAATTTAGAACTGCATGAGTTCCTCTGCTGCTGAAAGTATTTCACGCAGAGAACTGTTTTGTCTTCTAAAACTGCCTCTAATCCCCTTTTTTCATGCCAGGACCCTTTTCTCATCTTTTCAGGAAAGAGGGTCCTCAAAGAACTTATAGTCCAAAGTGGGAAGCAGACACAGAAACAGAAAATTTCCAGATCAAAAAAAAAAAAATTAGGGCCGAGGCAGGAATCAGCCCAGCATGCTAAGGGAGGCCAGAGGCAGGGCATTTAGCCCGAGCAGGCAAACCATTTAGAGAAATCTATTTTAAATTGATTGTTTTATTTGCTGGATTTTATATTGACATGTTTTGCTTTGTTCTCAATGTGTTCTGGGACTGCAGCCTATTCATTTATTATTAAGAGAACAGTAATTATTTCCAGGAGCTCTTGAGAATACACTGTGCTTCCCCTTTGCCTGATCTTTGCTGATTCTGGTGTAACCTTCACATCTCTGAGGACGTCTGTGGCAGGAAGGGACAATCCCTGCATGTCCAGTGAAATGCACCAAAGATCCCACTCTGGAAGGAAGGCTTGCAGACCACTGCTTCTCAGACTTTAATGAGCACTTGGGTCCCTTGGGATCTTGCCAAAATGCACATTCTGCTTCAGGAGGTCTGGGGTGAGGCTCGAGGTTCTGTTTTTCTCATCAGCTCCCAGGCAATGCTGCTGTTGCTGGTCTGTGGACCACATTTTGAGTAGGAAGGTTGTAGATCAGCAGCACTTTCTCCACTGGGGGAAGATTGTAGCAGGGCTGAACAGAGACCTCGTACTAGTCCAGTGATTACTCTACTGGTCCTCATATCACGCCCATGGACCAGATTAGCTCGATGTTGATTCTAGCTTAATGTTACACGAGAGTTCCCTACCTCCTTTTGGATGCAATGATTGACACTATTAATTTCTTCCTATTACAGCTCTTCTGGCTTGGTTAATTTTCCCCAAATCTTTTAGCACCTTCCTGCTTCCTTACTTGAAAATCCTAGTAAAGCTGCAGGATTGGAGTTGGAGCGAGGCCAGTCATGGCATGAAGCACTAACATTGAAATTTAAGATCATCACTAGTCTCTTAGCTTGAGTTCCCACCCAGAAACTTGGCACCCTCTCTTTAGGATGCAGTTTGAAAAAGCCACAAGCAATTAGCCCTTATGCAAACTACCTCCTCCTCAGTTTCCTCAGCTGCAAAATGGGAATAGCCACGCCCTCCTTGTGGGGTTTTAATTAAGATTAAGGTTGTGATATAATAGGTTTAAACTGATTAGCTCAAGATCTGCCATGTGCAAAGTGCTCCATAAAGGATAGTTTTTTTATTTTAACATCTAGAGGGTGAATCCTAAAGTCCAGGATCCACTAGGGGAATCTAGGCTCATATCTCTCACAGCTCATTATGGACGAGAGGAGGTTGAGTCCAGTAGGGGATAAAGTATAAATAGCTAACATAGAGAAAACACACAAGGCTGGCTCCTAAAAGAGCCCCTGTGATGCAAGTTAAGTGGACCGTGCAACTAAACAGCACAGTAGCTTTTGGGTGTCCCTACTCCTGGGACTCCCCTAGACTCCTTCCTCTGCTATACTGCCTTTCCAGCCTCCTCGCTGTGAGTGTGGCTTGTACCTGTGTATACCACCCAACACGTGTCCAGAATTAGTTTCATCCTAATGTTTACATTTTCTAAGCAGTCTGGATCACCTGGAATTTTATTCCTGTTTCCTAAGTTTTTCCATCATTGTAGAATATGAATATTCTATTAAGTATTATAGAATTTAATTTATTCAGTTAGTCAACAAATATTTAGTAAGCATCTCCTATATACCAGCCACAGTCCTTGGACAGAACACATCCAAGGATGCAGAGCTGAACAAGGCAGAGAAAGGTCCTGTCCTTATGAAACTTAAATGTATTTTGCCAAAGTGATGTACATTTTTCACTGAGTCAGGAATCAAAATGGTGACTAGAATGAATCCCAGCCCAGGAGAGATTCCAGTAGAGGTCTCAGGAGAACGCATATAGTAGATACTTGTTTGTGGACTTTATTGAATCTGTGAACATATAATTGTGAGGAATAAAAAGAGAAGACGGGAGAGAAGAGAGATGGGGTGGGTGGCTTCACCAGAAGCCATTCCATTCAGGACCTAGTCACTCACTCATTTATGGAAATGACCAGGACATGTGCTCCATACTCAACAAAAGAATGAGCTTGGACCATGTGCTGGCTATTATAATTGGAAAGACAAACATTGCAGTAAATGGGGCAGATAATTCCACCTTCATCAAGCTTACTGTCCAGCTAAACATTCTTTCTTGGTTCTTCCTGTGTCTAAATGAGCTCAGAGCCTCTTACCATATCAGCTCAGATGCTGAAAAGTCTGTCCTGATCACAAATTTCACTGGACATATTTAGATACCTTTCCAAAACAACACGGTCCATAATGACAAGTTGACTCTTCAAAGTTTCTAAGTCTTAAATCTTGAAATTGAGTTTTCAACTAAGCTGATAAATGAGGAACCAATATTATCTTATTCCTCAATTTAACTTCAACTGACAATATGTCACCCATTCCATCTTGGGCTATATTTTTGTTAAATTAGGGTTTCTCAACCTTGGCACTATTGCCTTTTGGGGCCAGATGATTCTTTGTTGTGAGAGGCTGTCTTGTACATGGCAGGATGTTTAGCAGCCTCCCTGGCTTCTACCTGCTGGATGCCAGTGGCTTTCCCCTCAACTGTGACAATAGAAAATGTCTCCAGGAATTACCAAATGTCCCCTAGGAGACCAGTGGTCCCCTTGTTGGGAAACACTGCTTTACATGTGTCTGTGCTTTCAAATAATGACAAGGGGTTTTGAGTTGTACCTGATCTGGTACTGAGTATTGGTTCTGCTGCACACAAGCTATGTGACGTTGGACAGGCCTGGCCTGAGAGTCACCTTCTGAATCTGAACAAAGGGGTAAGGAGGTCCATCAGCTGATGCTGTGGTGAGGTTTAAGCGACGACATGTGTAAGGGACCTGGACAGTGTGGAAGCTCAACGGCTGTGATCTCTTCTATTCTTTGCTAATATAATTGACCATTGCCCAAAACTCTATGTGTTTGGAAAGTGTGCGTGCGCGCGTGCATGCGCGCATATGCACACGTGTGCTCCAGGTCAGGGATAGCTTGCTGAGAAAGCAATGACCTCACGAACTCCCTGGCAGGTCACGGAGTGCGGTGCCGAGCAGTACTTCAGAGCACCAGCTTTGGAGTGGGGCCGGCCTGGATTCCACTCCTGGGTCAACATCTACTGGTTCTGTGATACTTTCGGTCAAGTTGTGTAACCTCTGCCCTCAGTTTCCTTATCCGACAAACGAAGACAGTAACAGTACTCGTCTCACAGAGTCACCGTGCTGTGAGGATTCCGTGAGATCATGAACGGGAGACAGCCCCATGCTTTTGGGCCCCGTCAAGTTGGCTCAGTAACCGTTAACTGTTGTTGCTGTTATTATTGGTGTTATTTCGCCCTTGGGTGCATCCCTGGGGCAACTTCAAAGCAGATAGTGGCCTCTTTCCGGGGGGGGGGGGGGGGGGTTTCCTATCTTGCCAGAGTAGCTCAGTCAACAGCTT
This sequence comes from Camelus ferus, assembly GCF_009834535.1. Taxonomy (NCBI): domain Eukaryota; kingdom Metazoa; phylum Chordata; class Mammalia; order Artiodactyla; family Camelidae; genus Camelus; species Camelus ferus. The sequence goes on along the minus strand of NC_045704.1, from coordinate 53,540,270 downwards.
CCCTAATGAGCTCAAGACTCCATCAGCGGGACCCTTTGTTTTCCTAGTAACTTGCTATCAACAGGGTTTCAGTTCCCGCATCTACATTACATACCAATTGCACATTCACTCGCCTGCAAGGGACTCAAACTATCAATTGCTACAATGGAGTAAATGCTATTCATTGTTAAAACAGGGTACATGCCTATTTCTTTTACACAATGGAAGAAACTGTTGTGGCCTATTAAGTAAATAACTATAAATAACACACCATAAAATGCTTTACATGTGCCTTGTCGCGCTGAAATGCAACGCTCTAAAGTAGCTGCTATGGCTGGGTAAATTATACGTGTTTTTAAACACTGTCCAAAATACATATTTACCCGTACTTAAAATCCTACACTAAACAGTCGCTATAGCAACTGGGAAAACACAAAAGCCTTATTAAGCATTCTTTGTAGTATTTTTAGGAGTTTAATCATTAGGAGAAAGCTCATAGGCCACGTAGACACCAGGGAACGCGAAGAAAGCAAGTCTTTAGAGGAACAAAAGAATGAGGCTGGCTTTGAACCTGGTGGGAGAGGATTTTATTTTTTTAAACTAATAATCACCAAGGGCCTTCTCTTTGTAAAGGCAGTGCTGGGTTGGGGGACATCAGACACAATTTTGGAATTACAATCTGGTTTCTCAACAGAGAAGAGAGATTCTTCAATTAACATATTTGAGCAAAAGATCACTTTCAATTTTTCCTCTTTAGTCACAGCAAGAAGAGATTTCCTTGCCATTCAAGAGGGAAGTAATATGTACAGTCAGTGCTGAGCCTGAGTCATATAACTCTCTGAAGGGAAATTCTGATGGTTTCACTGGGGTGAAGCCACATTCCATCACTTGAGTACTGTATTTGTCTGATGGTCCATGGCGTGCAGCAGTAACAGTGTGCCTTGGAAGTATCAGTGACTTAACACTGCAGAAGTTTCTTTGTTGTTCATTCTTACATGTCCTTTGCCGGTTGGTGGAGTTTCTGCTTTGTGCTGTTACCTGGGGACTCAAGGGGACTCTATCCTTGTGTGATGCCACCACTCAAACACTTGCTTCTGCAGTAGGGGAAGAAAGAGCTAGAAGGTGACTTGAGGGCCCAGGAGCAGCAAACCTCATTTCCACACATTCCCCACTGGCCAGAACTCAAATCATTTAGTTCCAACCAGCCTGCTACCAAGACTGGAAAGATAGGGGAGCACATGAAATATTTACTGAACACTGAACATCTTTGGGGAAAAAAAAATTCCTTAAGTGTCAGAACTGTGCCAGATACTTTATATTGCTTGATCTTATTGTTAAAAACAACTCTGCAGTGTAAAACTTCCCCATTCACTGCTGGAGAAATAGGCTCAGATATCTTATATGGCTTGCTTAAGGTCACTCAACGAAAAATTGGAATCTAAATCTAGGTCAATCTAAAGCTGAATACGAGTTAGTCTGTGGCCCAGCAGTTCCACTCTCAGGTACTCTTCCAGAAATGCATGCATATGTTCAACAAAAGACACGTTCTTAGATGTTTGTGGAGGCATGCTTCATAATAGTCCCAGACCAGGAACCATCCAACATCCAGCAACAATGGAATAGACAGATTGATTGTGGCATATCAATGCAATGGAACACTACACAGTACTGAAAATGAATGAATGGTAGCTACATGCAGACATGGATAAATCTCACAAATATTACCTTGAATCAAGGAAGTCAGATACAAAAGAGACTATACTGTATGGTTTCATACTGTATTATTTGATAGCATGCAGATTAATCTTTGGGGATAGAAGTCAGGATAATGATTACCTTGGAGTTCTGTTTTTCTTGTAACATTCATTTATTTGGATGCTAGTTATATTGTGTGTTCAGTTTGTGTAAATGTATCTAGCTGCGCAGTTCTGATTTTGAATATGGCTCTATATATGTTATAAATGTATGTCCAATATAAGTATAAATACGACAAAAGTCAACTTGAAAAAAACAACTTGTAAAGGTATAAATTACAGATTCAGATCAAATTGATTCCACAGCCCCGTTTTCATCACGTGGTATCCATCTCTCCCCAACCACATTAAAGCAAAGCTCATCCCCACCCTTAGACAGTCCAACTTGATTACCTACCCCTGTCACATAGCCCAAACATTAAGGTGCTTCCTTAGAATCGTGGTTTAAGTAGAAACTTTCAGCAAATTTGAAAGAATTGTCAAAGTCAATTGACAATTCGCTCTAATACTGACTTTGGTAATAAGAGTTTTCTTTCTTGACGTCAAATGTAAACCTGGGATCTCCGGATGCTAGAGGGAAAGACTGTGGAGTCTGCTTTCTCCTCAGGCTAGAGGAGTGGACGTGGTCGGGTGGAGAGAGAAGACAACCTATATTACAAAAAACCCCACACTACGACGGAACAATCAGATAGATTGGGGCTGGGGATGTTTCCATCCATTTTATTTGGAGCCATCATAAAGGTCAAACACCATTGTACCTACCCAGCTCAAGTGAACTCGCAGCTGAAAGTGTAATCCCATTGTTTCTCTCAGCCCCTGCCCCATCCCCTTAACACACCCAACACCAAAACAGCAATTTGGCAGAGCCCTGACTGCCAGCAGACAACGCTGTCTTAGGGAAGGTATTAGTGGTAAGTCCTCAAGCTGTTTTATAAGCACCTCCTAGGTTGGCAGCAGAAGGCTAAACACAAAATTGCAAGATGAGCTTGAATTTAATTTTGCTGTTTTCATCTGTCATCACATTACGACGGTGAGGTGGTGTGGGCTTTACAGAAGGTGCAGGGCAGGGCTATAACACTCCTACTGGGAAGGGCTTCTCTCCCATCTGTTCCTGTTTTGGAAGAAATGCTTGTGGGATCATGGTTTTCAGAGATCCAGTGGGAGTTGCCAGAGGCCACTCTTAAGACCTGTTTCTGTGCATTCTTTGTTCATTCATTTATTTATTCCACATGTTTTTACCAAGCACCCATTGTGTTTTAGGTGCTGTGTGTGGCCCATGAACAAAGAAGATATACTTTCTGCCCTTGAGAAACTTGTGATCCAGAGACAGACTAGACTAGTAAGTGAGAAATTTTTAAGAAATATCGAGAAATACTGCAAGTGGGATTAAATAGTGCACTATACAAGCACATAGGAGAATTGGTCACCAAGCCTTACAGAATTAAATCATTTTTGGAGGTAATGACATCTGGGCTAAAACGTGAATAGTCTAGTGAGGCTGTTCTGGACACCCTCCGTGTACCGATCACTATGCTGGGCTGTGGAAATATAAGGGTGGAGAGAGCCTGGTCTGAATAATGATGTAGAGTTTAGTTTGACAAGGGATAAAGAAAAGCAAATGGACTGTTTTGATAGATTCATGAAATTCATTAAGGTATTTTGGGGCCAGCTTGGTGGAGATGATGTCTGGGGAGTTAATTCTGGACAAATGAGTAGCAGTTAGGGGAAAAAGCGTGGAGGGAGAAAAATACAGGATGTTCTAAGAAAGAAAACAGCATAAGCGACGCAGAGGCACGAAACGGTGGACCTACAATGGGTACTTTGTATGTTTCAGTGTGGTGTAATTGATGTGTGTAGCTCGAAGCTGGGGCCGTGGAACCTGGGACGTGCTCCATTGGAAATTACAGTGAGCCAGAGTAATGTTGGTGAATCACCAGCTGGTAGTAGAGGCGATTTGATCACATTGTGCTTGATAAGGATCCCCATAATACCACTATGGTGACAGGATGAAATCTGAAATCCAAATTAGTATGACCGCTACACCAGTGGTACCCACAAATCTACGCCTTCCCCTTTCCCGCAGCCTTCTGGGCTGTTAGAAACACAAAATCTAACCCCAGAAAATGACCAGTGGGGACAGAACAACCTGTTACCCTGTTCCCCCTGTAGACACACGGCCTTGGTGTGGATTTGTACAACTGTGTTTAGGACTGATGATAGAATCATTGTGTTTTTTTTTTTTTTAATCCCTTCCGTGCCACAAACCAAGAAAAAAAATCATAATAAAATTTTACAAGTTAGCTGCCACCAGGAATAAACAAGAGAGCACTATAAGAAATGAATCAGAGGCTCTAACTGAATCTCCTCTCAGGACAATAACTCTAATGCAAAGCCGGGGTCTGAGGAGGTCGCAGTGGAAAGGTCTCCTGGGGCATTTCCGAGGAGAAAGGAGATATTCTACCCCTGTCATCTCCACTTCATGTCCTAATATGTCTGTGGATGTGCAGAGAAAACATAATCTGCAGCCTCTGCTCTGAATCAGGGTTGGGATAACCAGGGCCATTAAGGCATCCCCAAGGATCACAGAATTAACCCTCTGTGAACCCGGGGAAGCCACGGCTGCTAACGCACCAGAAGAAAGTTGCTTGATTCTAATCACAGCTGAGCCAGAATGTCACTTGCCATTAAGTTCAATTGGCATTTTTTTTTCATTTTTAAATTACAAGATTACCTTTAAATTGTGTACAGGAGCTCATAACTGCTGTCCATTGGAGGTAATCGGGAGTGATTTCATTTTACCCATGGACAGGCTGCCTCTCATGGAGTCTTTGTTCATTAAGCCTTCGTCTGTCTCCGGTTCCATTTAGGTATCAATGAGGAATAAATTCTGTAGCACAGAAGATACTATATGTTTGCTTTTAGAGTCACCTCCATTGTTGGCTGGTGATTCTTTAGAGCAGGCTGGATTCCCCTGGAACCTGTCACGTATATGTGGCAAATATGCATTCTGTATGTTGCCTGTGCGGGCTTTTTGACAGAGATGGCTGTGTTGGGCTGACCCCATAAACTCTCCAAAAACAGCACTTGGAAAGACAGATCTAAACCTCTAGGCATTCTTTGTTGCCTCCAATTGAAGCAGCCGTAGTAGAACTGCATATAGACCACATCGTAGCATTACTCATCCATTCATACACTCGTTCATTCATTCATTCATTTGACATAATTATTGTGCGTCTGTTGTGTGTAAGACATTGAGCCTGGCACTGTGAGCTACAGTGGTGAGCTACGGTATAGCGGTAACTGGGCAAAATTAAACAGGCTCTTCCATTACAGAGTGGAGAAAATTGGAGGCCCAACCAAGGTGCATTTATTATAGGGTCTGGGGCACAGGCCAGGCTCCTAGGAGAGAGCTCCGTCTGAGCTGGGTGGTGAAGGTTGATAGAGTTTCACTGGCTGAAGGAGCTGCTCGTGCCAGGGTCTAGGGCTGAGAGGGAAGTTCAGAGAGCGTGAAAATGGATAAAAGGTGTGCGGCTATGAAGCAGGCAGAGCAGCAGGCCAGGTTGTTAAGGAAGGATGTAGGTGGAGGAAGTCAGGGATCATAGCACAAGGGGCTTTGTAAGCTCTGTTCTTAAGCATCTACGTTGTTGTTGGGGCAGAAGAGAAGAGAGGAGAGATGTGAGTAGCCAGGCACTGTGGAAACATCACTGTGGATGTTGCACTCACAGCCCACGACTGGCTCTATGGGGTCTGATGGGTTTGCAAGCCTGATGGGACCCCGTATGCAATATCCCTTCCCCTAGAAGCCACCTCTTGCCAGCTGCACTCTTTGATTTTGATCTTTCCCCACAAGAATACCCTCTGTACTCCATTTATCTCAATTCTGCATGTGATGGAATAGAGTTTCAGTAAGAACCCATCTAAAGAGGCTCACAGCCAACAGTTGAAGGCCTGACAAGAGCACTAACACCCATGGCCCAAGACCCTAGCCAGGGGCCCCTCGTAAGCAGAGCAAGGGTTTGGATTTGCCATGGCAAAGTGACTTCAGTGGCTGCATTGTCAAGTCCTTCTTTACTGATAGAAAAGGTTTAAAAACCTGGCTTATGAGTTGTCAGCCGGCATATGTTGGAGAGACACCTGGACTTGGAGTCTCAAGATTTAAGTCTGAATTCAGTTATGTCACCTAATAACTTAGACCCCTCTAAGACATAGAGGCCCCATTTTTTTCCATCTGAAAAAAACCTTACTGTAGGACATTTCTTGGATGAATGGAAGTGAGATAGTACTGGAGAAGCCCTGAGCTCTCTGGGCTTAGTCTCCTCATCTGTAAAATGAGAAGGTTGGGTTAGATCCTTTGAACTCTTTCTGGTTCAAGTGATCTATAACTCCTTGACGCTTACCTACTTGGGAGGCTCGTACTGACCAATGTGCTAAATATAGGAAAAATTGGTTCGGTATCTGATAAAGCCAAAGGGCAATGAATAAAAGATTTCTGAGAGAAGAAACCCTCGTGGCTACTCTGGCCCCATAAAAATTGCTCTCATCCAGAAGTCAGGTGATGGAAGAATGTTTATTTGCTGCTGTCACAGGCTTTACTTGACTTTTGTGGCAAAGACTTGGTCTCAGAGGATGCAGCTGACAGCAAATTTCCTGTAAGACCACTTTGCACTGTAGGAAAAAAAACTGTTTTATCCTTTTATGTTATCTCATGAAACACTGTTGATGCCCTGTTGATGCAAAGAACGCTTCATGTTTCTTCTCGAGTAAGGACTCAAAGAGAGGGGATTGTGAGCACAGAAAATCTGATACCTGATATTGAATAAATGTTCCTGCTGGCTTCTGAAAGGTGATTCGATTTGTAATTTAAACCCCTCTGGGAATGACCCCCTCTATAGAGTACCTTTGATGTATATACATTCTGTCCTTGCCGTATTTAAAGAATTTGTTCTTTCTTAGTAGGTAGATATTGGCATTGCTCAGTATTTAATGACTCAGCTGATTGGCCTTTACTGTGTTGATACAGCTAAAAATAGCCACATGGGGAACCGTTCCAAAGATAGGAGGACGGAAAGTTTTGGGGAGTAGGTGTCTCATCTATTTAGGAATGACTTAAATATGCCCAGTCACAGCTAAAGTGTCCCTTGGCCACAGTGGGGTATCTTCTGTGTTGTTAGGACCCGGAGCCTGATGTTTTCTGTATTACCCATATTTTCTCTTTTGGTGCTTGAGAGAAGACCGACTATGATGTTGATCACATAGGACCATCCAGATACCTATCCTGGAACACAGTCCTCAAACGTTAGGAAGTAAAGCTGCAAATCAGCTACTCAAGATGATGTGGGATGATTAGAGAGCCAGAATTTCAGCGTCATTTTCTCTGGGCATCTGGGGTCACCTCTCTGTAGGTGGCTTCCCCAGCATGCAGCCCCCTGATATGCATTTTGCTATATGTAGTCTTTCCTTTGAGGTCCATCTCTTAGCTTGGGCTTCACTTTCCCAGGGGATAGAAACCCAGTTGCTTGCTCACCTCTACTGTATATTGTCTGGCACATAGTAGGTATGCAGAATAATTTCCAGTAAAGGGTAAAGATCTGTTAGTGTTGCATTTTAACTGTCTGTGTGCTTCACTCGATTGTAAGGTCCTTCAATTAGAGACTTCATTTCTTTTTTAAGTGCTGCATTAGAACAGTGTTGGTTGTTAGTGCTCAATAGTTATTTACTTAATGCTCAATAATTATTTACTTAATGAATGAGTGAATGAATGAATGAATGCATACACATTAATCAAACAAAAATAAAAACAACAACTTGGAAGAAGGTGATCAGACTGGTTACCTAATACGTTTGCACTCAAACTACACTACCCAGAACAAAAAAATTATGCTAAAAATGGTTGTTAAATTAGTCCATCTACTTCTTTATTTTGAATCATGAATCCACTTGGTATGCATGAATATATTTTAAGAATTCTGGCACTAAAACCATTCCAGTATCTACTGCTTTAAAAAAAAAAAACAACTCTATTGAGATATAATTGACATACAATAAAATACACATTTTAAAAATGTACAATTTAGTAAGTTTTGATATGTGTAGACTCTACTAGGGGAATCATTACACAAGATGACACACATACCCATCACCCCTCAAAGGCAACCGCTGATCTGCTTTCTGTCAGTATACATTAGTTTGTATTTTCTAGAATTTTATGTAAATGAAATTATTCAGTATGTTCTTGTTTCTGTTTAGCTTCCTTCACTCACCACAATTATTTTGAGACTAATCCATGTTGCAGTGTGTAACCAGAGTTCATTCTTGCTTTGCTGAGAAATACCCCATTGTTATGACTATACCTCTGTTTAACCTGTGGTGGGATATTTGGGGAGTTTCCAGTTTGGGGCTATTACAAACTAGGCTTCTGTGGACATTCGTGTAAAAGACTTTGTGTGCACAAATAATTTTCTTTCTCTTAGGCAAATACCTAAGAATGGAATGGTTGGATCATATGATAGATGGATGCTTAACTTTTTAAGAGATTGCCTAAGTTATTTTCCAAAGTAGTTGTACCATTTTGCATTCCCACCAGCAGCGTATGAGAATTCAAGTTCTTTCACATCCTTTCCAAGACTTGCTGTGATGGGTGATTTTAATCTTAGCTGTTCTCGTGGGTATGTGGTGGTAGCTCCTTGGAGTTTTAGTCTTCATGTCCCTGATGACTAAGGGTATCGGGCAACTCTGCACGTGCTTACTCAATACTCATGTTTCTTTTTATTTGTTGGGTTGTTTTCTCTTTAGTGACTTTCAAGAGGTCTTCATATATTTTGAATACAAATTCTTTACCAAGTATATGACTTGCAAATATCCTCTCTTGGTTTGTGGCTTGTCCTTTCATTCACTTAACAGTGTCTTTTGAAGAGCAGTCATTTAAATTTTTATGAAGTCCAGTTTATCAGTTTGTTCCTTACAGACTGTACTTCTCATGTCCCTTCTGAGAAATCCTTACCTAACCCAGGATCAGAAAGGCTTTCTTCTATGTTTTCTTCTTGAAGTTTTATAGTTTTAGATTTTATATTTAGGCCTATGATCCATTTTCAGTTAATATAATGTATTCTTAAAGGTATGGAACAAAGTTAATATTTTTATATGCATATTCAGTTGTTCTAGCACCATTTGTTATAAAGATTACCCTTCAAAGAGGGGAGGGTAGAGCTCGAGTGGTAGAGCGCATGCTTAGCAGGCAGGAGGTCCTGAGTTCAACCCCCAGCACCTCCTCTAAAAAGAAATAAATAAACTTAAGTACCTCCCAACCCTTAAAAAAAAAAGAGTAGCCTTCATCCACTGAATTGCCTTTGTCTCATGCAGAAAACTAGTTGCCTGTACATTTAGTATTGGAGCTGTATTCTGAATCTTGAAATCTTAATCTCGAAATCTTGGGGTGTTAGCTGTACAACTTTATTCTTTTTAAAAGTTATTTTGGCTATATTAGTTCTTCTGCATTTCCATATGACTTTTAGAATATAATCAATTTCTACCATAATTAACCAGTGCTAGCCAAACAACCCATTTTGTAGGGTTGGGTATTTGTGGGAGATGAATTGAGCATGAAGATGGTCAATGCCTGATCATATCAGATGGACCACTGGCTGCTGGCATTCATGTGTGCTGATGTGGATAGCCTGGCCATTTCTTGCTCTTCCCTGAAGGACTGAGTGCAGGTGAAAGTCTTCAGTCAGCCTCAGTGTGCCCAGTCGCTTAAGCGATAAGAAGGAAAGTCTTAGGGAAGGTCTTCTCCGGCAGCCTGGTTCAGTACGTGAGAAGCTGCCTGTTCCTGCCAAATACCAGCCGGGCACATCCTTCTAAATAGATCTGTTCGGACATGGTGGCTTCTTTCCTTTTCTTTTTCCAGAAGCTGAAAATACCCCTTGATAGCTCAACGGAGAAGAATAAATTGTCCCCGTGTATTTACACAGAGGAGAAAGATTTTCTTCATTGTATTTGCAATTCCGTCTCATGAGATGACCTCCATTTTCATAATCCTTCATGGAGTGTCATGATTTAAAAAGCTTTCTCTCCCTGCTGTTTCTGTTAAAAGGTTTTCTGGTGCGATTCTTGGGAAGTCAAATTCTGCATTTAAATGTTGTATTTTTGCAGATGTAATATATAAGAGACTGTACTTCTGGCCTGTTTTTCTTCCTGGGAGAGTAGCACGCAGTTCCACCCTCCTGCATATATTGTTAACCAAGCCGTGAGAGTGTACAGCAGCTTTAATAGCAAAGCAGTTGTGATTACATCTTGCCCGTAATTGTGTTTATTTGCTCACATATGTCCAAGAAGGCAAGCATTAGCCAGACCGTATGGGTATGTACTTGTGCAAGGAAAATCATCTGGCAGATTGACGGTGAGGAAAATAGCTTTCAGCCACGTAGGTCTCTCCTGTCACGGACACTTGCAGAGACTGTCAGGGCTTACTTAGTTTTTTTTTTTTTTGCTTTCATGGTTCTGAAATCAATTGCATTTGTAAAGCAGGGGAATTTATTATGGGTGATGGATTTGCATCAAAATAATCAAAATATTGGGGGCTGCATATAAAAAGATTCATGTCTGTGATCCAAAATAGAAGAAAGTTGAGAAGTGCTATGGTTCAAAGCAGCTTTAGAAATGGCTACTGTCCCATCAAAGGAAAAGGATGTATGCAGCTTCTCAGGGAATTTAGAGGAAAATCAGAGGGTTACGCGTGTGAAAGAATTTTCGGTCTGCGTCATTGAGCTGTCCCTAAGGAGGATGAGAAAGTGGTGGGAGTGGCGTTGGCTTTTGTGAGACAGATGAGTTTGGCTGGGCCACTTATAAGTCAAGACTTTGGAGAAGTTCATTTACTCCTCTGCCTTCACTTGCTTATGACTAGAATGGGGGTAGCAACACTGAGTTTACTGGGCTGTTTTCTCATTTGTTACTCACTGGGCTGTAAATAAGTTTCTGACTCTGGGTCACTGCTGTACCCTCAGAAGCTGACACAATTCCTGGAGCATCATACTTTCTCAGTGAATTTTTTTTGAATAAATGAATGTCAATTACATGATAATATGCACAAGTCAACACATGGTATTGTGATTGCTGTTGTAATAAATTACCACAAACTTCGTGACTCAAAACAAACACAAGTATTTTATCTCACAGCCCTGGAGGTCAGAAAGTCCTAAAATCAAGGTGTCAGAAGGTTGTGCTCCTTCCAGAAACTCTAGGGCCTTTTCCAGCTTCTGGAAGCTGCCAGCATTCCTTGGCCCATGGCCCCTTCCTCTGTCTTCAAAACCAGTACGGTATCATCAAACCTCTCTCTGTCTCTGATTTTCTGTCTCTCTCTTATAAGAATCCTTGTGATTACAGTGGGTGCACTGGATAATCCCGGATAATCTTGCCGTCTCAAGATCCTTAACTGAGTCACATTTGCAGAGTCCCCCTTTGCCACGTAAGATAGCATATTATGTGGGATTAGGGATTAGGACGTGGACATCTTTGGGAGGGGTGTCGTGATTCTGTCTACCACGAGTCTCTCTTATGGAATAAAACCCTCACTGTTTATTATTGCGACTTCTTCGTATTACCTGTTTGAAAGTTCCTGTTGAGGGCTTTCCCTACAAATAACAGTCAAACTCCCAGATTCTTTTGACTCCTTGGCAATGGCCCAGGGATGCCGGACACCACCCATGCTCCTTTAGGCCTCAGCTGATGGTGATTTATCTCACCCACATTGGGAGTTAGGAGGGCATTTTTTTGGGTTGAATAAGTTTCTCTCAGCACCTAACAGAGGGTTGGGCAGGCAATATGTGATTGTGGAATGAATGAGTAAATCACTGTTGAAAATGTAACAGGCTACCTTCTAAGATCCCTTCTAAAGACGAGGGATGCCTTATAGAAAATTCTTTGTAACCAGCAGAAGAACAGCACTTAGCAATGCGTATACATGTCCTAGGACTTTCTTGTCAAGAAAACGATGTGATGGTTCAGTGCCTCTCTTCCTTTGGGCTGAGAAATCTTCAAACACAGGGTTAGAGTCCTCAAGACCTGAAGTTTGCTGATGTGTTGCCTGAAAAATCTGTGAAATAGAATTAAATTGTGTGAGTAACCAAATAATTCATGGAGAAGCCAAGATCTTCCACATGTTTTGGGCTAGGAGAGGGTTAAAGTATCCTCACATTGAAACTTTTATCCATTATTTAGAGTTTTTGTGGCCATGTCTAAAAATAAGCCATTGAAATCCTTCCATGATAATGTCAGACTTAAATCAATTTTCTATCCTTGGCAAATTTGGTGGGAAGTTCTTTCTTACAATGAACCCAAATAATTTCCCCATGGTGCCTGTCCATCCTTGTGTTCTGTGTCCTACATCACCTCCCCTTTGGTGCCCTCCATAGACTTCTCACCCCAGGGTAATGTCTGCCTCCCTTTTCTCTCTCCTCCTACCCATTCCTTGTGGTTTCTGTAATGCCAGATTGCAAGGGGCTAGCCTAAATCTCTTCTACTAGACTATCATTTCTTAAAAGCAGGTTTGTTTTATCTTTGAGTCTCAGAGCTCAGCAGAGGGCAAGATTTATGGTATCAGGAGAGTCTAGTTCAGGTGAATTAACACTACACAAGTAATTGAGCATCATGGAATGAGCTCTGGAAACCCAGTAAAGAGTGTGGGAGTTGAGGTCTGCCTGTGCAGCTTTCGAACTGAGCAAATCGGGGAAGGTGGTTCTCGTCTCTGAGTCACAGATTCCTGTGTCTTTATGGCAACCCCTTGGGATTGTTTTCAGGATAAAATGTGTGAATTATGGGAGTGTATTATGCGAATATGAAGGGTTATCCCAGTGCCCTTGAAGCCACATAGAATAGATCTCATCCTCTTCTGTTTGGCAGCCCTTCAGGTATTCCAAGGAAGAGATCTCACACTCCATATCCCAAACTGACAACATACATAATAACTAACTGAGATGTCCAGAATGAAAGTTTGGGGTTTCAGATATCTGCTCTGCTGCTGTTAAGCTGTGTGATCTTGGGAAAGTTACTTCTCTATGCTTCAGTTTCCCCATCTGTGAAAATGGGATAAAGATAGAACCCATTTCATAAGGTTGGTGTGAGGTCTGGATTAGATATTGCATATCAAAGCTTATGATAGCAACTGGCATGGATCAATCAGTCAATTATAATCACATGATTATCATTGTTTCCTCCCAGCCTTAATGTCCCTAGTTCCTTCTACCTTATGAATCTTTTTTTCCCCGGGCATTATTCTCTGAGGATGGCAGACAAATTCTATCTAGTCTTCCAACTGCAGTTCGTTCATAATGGCTGTCTTGAACTTTGTGTTAAGATGGATTCTGAGGCTCTGTGTGGGTTCTGTAGGAAAGAATATGAAAATAAACTACTGGTATTTTCCAACAATGGAGAAATGGTAACAATCATGCCCCAAATATGCTGATATAGAATCTCTTTACAATCCTGGGTCAACTGAGTCTAAATTCTTATTTTATTGCAGTAAGTCAGACCATATGTCAAGTTGAGTTTTCTAAGGGTCAGTTTGAGAAACATGAAAGGCAAGAGGTACCATGCTGAACTCCTGTCAAGAGCCAGGCACTCTTTTAGGTAATGTTCATATAGAAGTGAATGAGTTTTGCTTGTTAATGGTGTTTATATTCTCATGAGGCAAGAGGAGAGAATCAACTAAAGAAGTATATTTGAAGGTGATTTCAAATACTAATAAGTACTAAGCGAAAATCAAAACTAGATATTTTGATAGTGACTTGGGGATGGGGGAAGGTTGTGTTATTTTTGCTGAGCAGTCAGGAAGGACATTGGAATTGGGATTCGAGTAGAAAGGATCCAGTTCTCCATTGCTGCTAAAATGCATAACCACAAACATGGTGGCTTGAAACAACACAAATCTATTTATCCTATAGTTCTGTAGGATACAGAGCTACACAGGTCTCACTGGGCCCAAACCAAGGTGTCATCAGGGCTCCATTCCTTTCTGGAAACTCTAGGGGAGAATCTGTTTCTTTGCCTTTTCTGACTTCTGGAGGCCGCCTGCATTTCTTGGCTTGTGGCCCCTTCTCCATCTTCAAAGCCAGCAGTGGTGATCTAGTCCATCTCAGTCCTCTCTCTCTGACTCTTCTGCCTCTCTCTTCCACCTTTAAGGACTCTTGTGATTGCACCGAACCCACTTCACTAATCCAGGATAATCTCCCTCTTAAGGTCTTTAATTTGTTCATACCTTCAAAGTCCCTTTTGTCATGGAAGGTAACATATTCCCAGATTCCTGGGGTTAGGACACAGACATGTGCCACACAGTTGTATGAGTATATGGGGCTGAGCCTGCCAGGCTCCAGGAAGAAGGACTCCAGGGTGGGAAATGCTTGGCGTGTGTCAGGGAAAGAAAGAAGACCAGTGTACCTTCTGAGCAAGGAGGGGAGTGGCGGAAGGTGAAAGTCACGCTTTTACTCTTAGTTACTGAGGAGTTGCTCTGTGTCTGTCACTTGGTGAACACTTTCTATGTATTAATTCATAGACTCTCAGGATAGCCCTATGCGAAAGGTGTTATTGTTCAGTTCCTTCTACCTGATGAGCGAACAATAGATCAGCAGTTAAGATACATGTCTAAGATGATAGAACCAATACAAGGTGAAGGCAAAATGTGAATCTGGGCCCTCTGTGTATGAGCCACTGTTCTTGACCTTTGTGCTTCCTGCCTTCCACACCACGACACCACTGCTTGGAATTAGATCTCGGTGTAAGCTTGGAGAGGGGGCCCACGAGCCACTGGTGAGCCTAGCTTCTGCCTTGACTTCTCTTCCTTAAGTTTGCTTTGAAACTGTCCTTACTGGTTTTGAGCTTTGGGGATATTTTCCTGAGAAACAACAGATCAGTTGAGAAAGAGAAAAACAGTTGCTAACAGCTGGGAGGTGACCTGACATTCAGAGCCAGGCCTTTGTCATTCTGAGCGCTGGCCTGGTGCTCACAGCCAGGCCCTGGTATTCTTCCGTTGCACATTAGCGATTTTCTGGAACACCAGCATCAGACAATGCCACTCTGTGACCATGATGCAGTAGGACACAAACAAGATCACCCTGGAAGTATGCCCAGTCGCAGACTAAACGTGGATGTTGACCATCCACAAAATCCCAGCCCTCTTGCTGTCCCGGCCAGGAAGCGGGACTGCGGCTCCCTCACCAATCACACCTGCGGCTCTGCTCTGGTCTGCCCTCCCTGTAGACGGGACTCACTAAGGCACATCATCAGTTACTGCTGCTTCCACACAGTCCCCAACCTAGAGAAAACCCCCGTTGTCTTGAATCTACTTCAAGATCACTGAACACGTGCCCAAATCTTTTAAGTCATTCTAGCTCTGTTTACTGAGATCATACCGAGCTCCTATGGTATAGGTTCTCCCTTGTTCCAACAAGCCAACAAAACAGCCTTTATGTTACAGCAGTGTCCTGGGTACCTTTGGCTGAGAGGCGTTGTCAATCAAGAAACACAGATGCACGTAGCAGCCCTACATCCCCAGTGTGCAGCTCTGTGCTCATGGGGATTGTTAAAGGTTAAGTGGAGTCTTATCATGAAAGAGACACATGAAACAAATTTGATGATAAACTGCAAAGAATAGGGTGCTCAAAGTCCTCAGGGACAGGACTGTATTGAGGGGAACATACTACTTAGGGTTCAGTTCCCGACCCTCCTGTGTGACCTTGGGCAGGTTGCTTAACCTCTTGACTCCTGTTTTATCACCTTCAAAATGAGCATAATGACATATCCACCTATGAAAATCTGTAAATTAAATGAGATAGTCCATGGAAAGAACCCAGCCCAAGACCTACCATCACATAGTAAGCAGATAATAAGGTTGACTCTTTATTGCAAATATTTTTTGAAGAAAGAAGAAATTTGCTGGAGACAATCTAACAAGGAGTGCCATTCTGGAGGAGGGGGGCTTAAAAGGAGCCCTGGTGATGGAAATGTCCTATATCTTGTCAGGGGTGGTGGCTACACAGGTGTGTACATTTATACAAACTCACTGAACTCTACATTTAAGATCTGGGACTTTCACTGTATGTAACTCAATAAAGGAGTTCATAATTAAAAAAAAAATAAAAAAGAGCCTTGAAGGCAAGGTAAGACTAGGTAAGCCAATACAAATTGAGGTCACACTGCAGGCTTCCAGAACAGCATTAGAAGTTCTCAGTGATCAACGGAGACAGAGAGGCATTCCCTTAAACCCACCCCTAGAGTTCCTGAACCCCTTCACCCGTTCTGTGAGCATGGCTAATTCTCCTGGCTGGAGCTCCAGTATCAGATGATTATAGTTAAGCAACTGAGTCTTTGGAAAAGAAAAAGTGCTAAATAGCTGAGAGGTTCTTGTGAGCTGAAATGATTTCATGAAAGCACATTAAAAATGCAGTCTAATTTTGGATTGAGAAATACCTGGATTCAGATCTTGGCTTCTCTGGTTTTATGATGTGGGGCAGTTTACTTCACATTCTGCAACTTCCTGTGTTCTCTTGCAAAAAAAAAAATGACTATAGAGAGAATAGATGTAAGGTGTTTAGCAAATTGGGCATATAAGGGTAGTATTTTGTATCACTTGTTGTGGTGGAGGTGGTGGTGCTGGTGGCTGGTGGTGGAGGTGGTGGTTGGTGGTGGAGGTGGTGGTTGGTGATGGAGGTGGAGTTGGTGATGGTGGTGGTAGTGGCACTGATGGTGGGAAAGGTGGAGGAAATAAGAAACTGATACAGCAATATGTGTAATGACCCTGAATTCCAAAATATAAACTGAAGCACATTTTTCCTCAACTGAAAATTGAAAGGTTGATAGTTTTCTACTCTTCAAGCTTCATCTTCTGTTGACCTGGTGCTGCTCTGCGTTGCCCCGCTGTAGCATAGATTGAAGTGGCAAGAAAGATAAGAAGGAAGCTCACAGTGAAGAGAGGGATATCAAAGACTGGGGCCTCAGCTCTCTTTTAATAGAAGACCACTTATAGCATCCATCTCAGTACCTTCTGGTCCTGCAGGCGACCTAAGCTCAGGCCTGGCTTCTTGCCCTCTCAGAGGTGCACTTCTGAGTGCAAGTATTTGCTTAATATGAATCTTTTAAAAGGGCTGCCAGACCTCCCTTAGCCCTCCGTTTCCCTGCCTTCCCTCTACCCCTAGACCACATTTCACCTACTTCCCCATAGAGCCCCCTCTCCTACTGCAAGGAACCCTGGCCAAAACCCAGACTTGCACCACCAGAAATCACAACGTCGACTTCAGCACGAGCTGAACGAGGATTTGCAGCAGATCACAATGCTGACGCAGTAGACCCCAACTTTATTCCTGCGGTGCCGAAGCAAGCCACATCCTGTGATGATCTGTCCTCTCTTTTGTTTTTTTCCTCCTCCAGAATATAATAAATTAAACATAGTATGAAATGCAAAAAGGTTACATTGAGACATATACTATTTGAAGGTTTAATTCATTTTTCTAGTGTATAAGATACAAGGCTATTAAATTTTTAAAGCGGTGATCTCCTAAACTCTCTACTTTACGAGGGCTTTCTTCATAAAGATAAATGGTTTCCTTGCCAAATCAAATGCAGATTTGAAACAAATTAAGTTAATGTTCAATGGTACAAGGTAGAATGGATGGGGGAGCTGTTTTATTTTGCATTGTAATAACCATACACACCTAAATCAATAGCTGTGGAAAAAAGGCAATAATATCACGTAACTGCAGGAAATGAAATATAGTGGCTGAGTGGAGGGGGGGAACCGGCTGCGAAAAGAAAGGGTTTGTATTGGAATAATGACATTTCATTAAACAGGGAAGGAGTGCTATTGAAGAGAGGTCCATAGCAGTAAATTCTATTTCTTATAATAACACTTGAGACGAGTTAAAGTTGGTTGGGTATTGTGATAAAGGATAATGCCATCGTCCCTCCGTGTGTTGTGCTGTAATTTTATGTTTAAAGAAAACCCAAGATATTAAAGAGGCAGCGTGTGTTTTCAGAGGACGTCCTCATTCTTCTGATCTGTTGCTTAATTTGGTACAAGGTCCAATAATCTATCTGAAAGTCAGTAGTCAGATAAGGGACGTGGCATGTGGCTCAAGGTTTGTTTTTTTTTTTTTTTTTAATTGCTCTTGAATGAAAGCCAACAGGTTTTCCTCTTTCTTTCTTTCTTTCTTTCTTTCTTTCTTTCTTTCTTTCTTTCTTTCTTTCTTTCTTCTTTCTTTTCTTTTCTTTTCTTTCTTTTCTTTCTCTCCTTCCTTCCTCCCTTCCTCCCTTCCTCCCTTCCTTTCCTTCCTTTCCTTTCTTTCCTTCCTTCCTTTCTCTCTCTCTCTTTCTCTCCCTCCCTCCCTTCATTTTGTAGGGGGCAGGTCAGGGACAAAGGAATTTGCTATTAATGAAAGCTGCTTTTCAGCAGTTATCAGAGAGACAGAAACATGTTCCTAGAGCTGGTATCTTTGAACTTATATTTGTCTCTCCATCATCTCTAGAGTAGCTACCAAGGAGGAATCCTAGAAGACCCAGATACCTTGGCTTTCACAGGTGCGGGGACTGACTCAGGGTTATCACTGTCTGAAACCATTGTGAGTGATCTGTTACCATCTCAAACTGGCTCTAAAAGAGATTGTACAAGGACCACCATCCTCCTCCTTCAGCTACAGCCTCACATGGTATGTTCTTGGGGCTCCCCAATGCTTTGAAATTAGCCTGCAGATCCTGAAAGCTGGGGAGAAGGTTTTTTGTTTCTCCCTGGATCTCTTTTTGCTCTCTTCACTGCCAGAGACAGATGCACCTTTTCTATCTGGCACCAACATGCCCACCTGGAGCTGGGTCTATAGAGATGCTGGCAGGAAAAACATGATATGAGAGGAGTCACCTCCTCCAGGAAGGCTTCCCTGCCCTCACAAATTGGATGAACTTTTAGTCTCCGCTTACAGTGCAGCTTTGGAGTGGGAAGATAGTAGTATTATGCATTTTCCTATATTATCCCAAGTAACCCTGCCTGCATCATGAGAAGCAGGTAACACAGTTAAGCACACGGGCTCTGGAAGACAAATCACGCAAGTACAATATAGGGTTTGTGACCCGAGTAGCTCTGTAATCTTGGGCGATTCCCTTAACCTCTCTCTTCCTCAGTCTTCTCATTTTTTAAATGGTACCCACCGCTCAGGAATGTTGTAAGGATTAGGTGAGAGGATGTCCATAAAGCAATTAGCAAGGTGTTTGGCATGCAGAATGTTCCGTAATTGTTCAGTGTTCGTTGCTGTTGGTACTAGTACCATTATCTTCATTATTAAAAACCCAATCAAGGATTATTCTCCCCTATTTCTCTTTGAGGAGCTTAAAGTTCAGCCGAGTGAGGGACATAGATGGCACTCGATGAAACTTCCTCACTTCATCCCTTCCTCCCTTCCTGGTGTTTCATGCCTGAAAGAGGTCCCTCGCCCAGGATGATGAATAAAAACTTTTCCCTGTGGGATAGGAAAGGAGTGTCAGGTTGGTTTGTTTAACACATAAATCTGTAACTAATGCCTCAGGTGTCTCCACCCCAGACAGGTGCCTCAATGCCTCTGGGCGTCTCAGCCTCCCACAGTAAAGCCATTTACCAAATGCTGCTTTACCGGCTGGGAAGCGTTACACAAACTTCAATAAAAGAGCTCCAGTTAGACAACCAAGAGCAGAGGGTAAACAGAGCACATTTAATCACCCATGGAGTGATGTGGCTCCTGGAGTGAAGTCGCACAGGTACTCTGATCCCATATACTAAGTTACTCCCCACCCTCCCAGTCCTGGACACCCACTTGAGGCCCCCAGCCCTGAAAGGACTGGCAGGGGCCAGTGGGGAACACGCAGTAGGTGTCTGACACCAACCGAAGTAGAAGAGGTTGTTCAGTCCGGTGCCTGGGGTTGAGCCAGGGCACAGGGACCCAGCTGCCGGAGCAGGCAGAGCACAGGAAAGCCTGAGGGGGCCATGTGGTTCTCAAACATCAGTCTATGGGGACACCAAAGTGTCACTGTAAATTCTGCAGTGGCGTGTAGTTGGGAAGGGGTTACACGTGATGCGTTGCCCCAGGCACCACTAACCCTCGCTTTCCTGCTGCCACGATGGGCTTTTTCATTCCGTCTGGGTGTGCCCAGCTTGAGTCTGTGTTGGGCAAGGGAATTCTCTTCAACTTCCTCAGCCTTCACACCTGCCCCCCTCCCAGTCTCACCTCCTCAGCCCATTTGTGTCTGATGCCACATGTTCCGCAGATGACAGGAAGCCCCTACCTGTTTCCTATCAAAAATCGACCACCTCCTAGCTGTGTGGCCTTAGGAAAATAACTTGGCCTCTCTGAACCTTTGTTTTCTTATGAATGTAATGAGAATCACCATACTGATGATCTGAAGATGAAGTTTGGCAGTTCATGTAGAAGATGTACTACTGGGCCTGGCAACTAACATATTTGTAAAATAAATGCTAGCTGTTATTAATACCTAAAGATGGACTCACCAGGTATGCCTGAGGCCAGAATTCCACCTGCTCAGGAGAGAATTTCTCATCTTCTCTCTACTCTCCCACATCTCTTGTATTGAACAGAAGGTCCCCCGCTGCCTCACTTGATGGGCACACAGCTGAGGGTTTGGCTTTTGGAGCCTGGAGCCAGATATACTGAGTTTGAATCTCAGTGCTGTCCTCCATCTCTGGCATCCTTTGTGCCTCATTTTCATCACCTGTTAAACAATAATAGAACCGTCCTCCTAGGGTCAGTGTGAGGATGAAGTGAGCTGATGTCAGTGAAGGGCTGGAGTAGAGCTTGGCACTGTGAAAGTGTTCAAAACACAACAGTGAGACCAAGTCCTGTTTCCTCAACACCTACAGCCACTCAGTGGGAGTGGTGAGAACAAGGATCTTCATTTTAGAGAGAAAAAAACTGATGCTCAGAGATGAAACGAGGTGCTCCCCGCTCAGGTCACACACTGAGAAAGGAGCAGATTTGTGTAAAACAAATTGATGGCCCTGTTAGCCCTCCGTAGTCTCCTCTTAATGAGCCACCTCTGCTCCCCAACGCCCTCCCCCTGCTGCTTCCCTCCAGTTCTGGGGGCAGGCTCTTTCCGACGCCTGGGATACTCCACCGGCTCGCCCTCTTCAGATGCATCCTCTAATCTTCAGCCTGTCATTCCTTCAGAAGTCTGCCCATCCCTCTCCCCACCCCAGACTGGATGTGGGGCCCTTGCTAAGTGTATCCGTCTCTAACGGCTCGTACCACACAAACCTGTCATTGACTCTTCCTGCAAGTATGTCCCCCCACGGCTCTCTAAGCCCCTTGACTTCAGAGACCAGCCTGTTAACCATCCAATCTTTGATGGCTTGACTGCTGAACCTGTAATAAATACTAATTGGAGGAAAGAAGCAAAGAAAGAATTGAAGAAACTGAGGGTGTTGTTTTCAGTTGGTAGTGGTTAGAGTAATGTGGCTTTTCTTTTTTTTTCTGAAAAATTGAATGGGACTGTCACAGTCATAGAAAAAGTCACTAATAACTGCATGCAAAACCAGGATTTATTCTCAAGTTCTCTAGGCAATGGAAGGATCAGGAGCTGGATTTGAATCTTGGTTCAGCAAATTACTAACTTCAGCGTCCTTGCAAGTCAAACAGGCCTTCACTTCACCTACCATGTGAGGCTGCTGTGAGAATTAGAAACAAATCATGGGAGTGGCGGGGCCAGTGGAAGTTGCCTGATATACTGCCGTGATGTCCTCATCCTCCTCGTCGCGGGAGGCATCGATGCTGCTGCTATTTTGGTTGTTTTTTATTAGGAGCAGAGCTCTTTCTGTCTCAACAGATTTTGTTCTTCAAGGAACACGCAGTTCCAGCAAATTAGCAGTTTAGTGCATCTCTCCAGTCGGCAGAATTTCTTCAACATGTGCTGGACCCTCCTCTGGCCAGAACTTGATACGAGTCTCTGTGCTTTCCGGGAGGAGTTTGTCATCCTAAACTAGGGAACTTGGAAGTCATACTGAGCGTGATGGCTCAAGGACCAGGCTGAACTCATCAGACAGAGCCTTCGTTCCAAGGAATCAGAAGACAGACAGTCCCAGGGGATGTGCACGGTCTGGCTGGGCACTCTGTTCGTTTCTTCTTGCTGTTGTTACAAATTACCACCAACTTGATGGCTTAAAACTACACACATTTATTATGTGACAGTTCTTGAGGTCAGAAGTCTGATATGGGTCTCGCTGCACTAAAATCAAGATGTCAGCTGGGCTGTGTTCCTTCTGGAGGCTCTCAGGGAGAATCTCTTTCCTTGACTTTTCCAGCTTCCAGAGGCCGCCTGCCATCCTTGGTTCTTGGCCTCTCCTCCATCTTCAGAGCCAGCAAGGGCAGCTTTCTCGTGCTGTCACCCCAACTCTCCTCTTTCACCTCTGAGACCCTGGTGATGACATCGGGTTGACTCGGATCATCTTGGCCAAGCTCCTCATCTCAACATTCTCGGGACCATATCTGCAAAGTCCTTCCCACCACATAAAGTAACACATTCACAGGTTCCAGAAATTAGCACATGGACATCCGTAGGGGCCATTTTTCTGTCTGCCTCAGATTCCTCGGGACAGAGAAGATCTCCCACAAGGGACATTGAGGGGAGCTTTGCCAAAGCACAGCATGATCCACCAAAGGCTTTGCCTAGTGGGACTTTCTAGGCAAATTATAAGGAAACCTGGTGGAAATGTGTCCATCTGAGTTTATCATCACACTTTCCATAGAAGGAAATTTTAATTTTAGGTGGGAGGTGAGAGTCGTGATGCTCACTGAGCCTTTTGCAAAGTGCCTGACCACATCAACTTATGTCATCTTTATCACAGCCCAGCAAAGCGATATGTTCATTCATCCTGTTCAAGGAGGACCTGTAGCTGTGCCACTGGGATTTGAACCTGAATCTATCTGGCTTGAAAGCCCAGCTGAAATTCCTGGAAAAGAATTCCTCGCTTCTTCCATGGACTGGGGCTACTGGTGAAAGGTCTCTTTTCCCCAGAGGAGGACAGAGGCAGAACGAGGGGGCAGTCAGGCCCTCCTTTCTCTTGAACCCCAGCTTGGTGGGGAGGTCTGCGCTGGCAAGAGCTCAGAGTCATCTGCTCTTTTCTCTCTGCCCTTCGAGAAGCCAGCTGATGAGGGGGAGAGGATTTCCCCTCCAGCCTGACATCAAAAGGTTCTGGTCAGGGGCTCCCCGGGCCAGGATGCTGTTAGCATGGGATATTAACCAAACACACTTCACCCCTGTGTTTGTCGGGGTGGTTGTGTCTTTGGCGCAGCCTCATTCCTTGGACTTAATTAAAACCCAGTTCCCTCTTTTATTCAATTTATGAGGCCTAGCCAGCGGGATTAAGCGATTACAGACAAAAAGCCCCATTTGTGAAACACTCCTAAACTCAAGCTGTTACGCTGCTTACTTGTACTCCATTAAATTAATAAGGAATGAATCGGCTGATCCATTATGAATAAAGCAGCGGGGAGTCGCTGCCCTGGTTCCTACTTCCTGCTCCCTCCTCGGAGAACATTTGTGCAAAATGATTATGTTCATATTCATTCAATTGGAATTCTCTAAAAGTGGAATGCATAAATTACTCTAAAGACACAGAGTTTATCTTAAGCATGAACTGCAAAGGGTGAATTAATATGACTATTACAAAACCATTAGCATTCAGTGTGTTTACCTACAACTGCAGTATACCTAAACCAAACTCAACCCCCAGTTGCCATTTGTGTTGGCTGATCAAGCAAGCTAGTTTATTTTAGCCCTCAGTTCATTTAAATTCATAACACACTCTTGAATATCCGATGTTTCCATTAGCTCTTTTTTTCAGAAGTTAACTCAGTTGGAAATAGACATTGGTTGTTTTCTGATTCTACCACAAACCTCTGTCCAGCCATTATTATACCCGAAAGTTTCCAAATACTGGTTGTTTAACTCTATGAGATAGGAGCTAAGAGGCTAACTTTTATCATATGAAGTATAAGTTCACATTCTGAGGTCGAGACAGGTCAATGATCTGAGGAGTGTGGGGAGGGCTATCACTGGGGAGAGGGAGCATTCAAGGATCTTTAGTTGACCCCATGCCCAGTCTGTTTGGAAAGAATGATATGTGATATGGCTATGTAGAAGTTAAATCTTGCTTTGACCCAGGATTTTCCTACCTGGAAACTTGACAACTGGAGCTGGACGGTTCCTTGCTGTGGGGCTGTCCTATAGGACACTGAGCAGCATTCCTGGTCCTGCTCATCAGAGACCAGTTACCACGTCTGCTCCCTCCCCAACAGTTGCGACAACTGAAAATGTTTCCAGATACTGCCAAGTGCTCTCTGGAGATGGGAGGGGGACAAAACAGCCCCTGGTTGAGAACCACCAGTCTTAGTCTATTACTAGAAGTGAGGAGTTGTTTCAGCTTTTTAAAAAATTCTTGTTTTTTTATTGACATGTAGTCAGTTTACAATGTTAGTTTCATGTGTACAGCAAAGCAATTCAGTTATACATATACATACATATATATAAATATTTTTTCAGATTCTTTTCCATTACAGCTGATTACAGTTGAATTGAATATAGTTCCCTGTGCTGTACAGTAACTCCTAGTTGGTTATCTATTTTTATATATAAAATACTGTGTATCTCTTAATCTCAAACTCCTCCCCCATCCCCACACCTTTTCCCCCTTGGTAACCACAGCTTGTTTTCCTATGTCTGACACTTCACCTATTTTGAGCTGCTGCTTTTTTTTTTTTTTTTTTTTTTTTTTTTACTATGAGATGAAAGAAGGTGGCCTCAGAAGGATTCTTGTAACCCCCCAAATACTGATTGTTGTGAAGTAGAGACCTCCTTGACGACTGCTACCTCTGTCCTTCCTCTGATAGGGACACCACAGCTTGGAAGGATGAACCACTCCATGCTCTAAAGCCACTCTCCTGTGTTCACCCCCGTCCTTTCCCTGGTCACAAAGTATTTTCCCACTCAGCCTTGAGTGGTAAAACAGGAGGAGATTTTCCACACACTGTTAATCTACCTTTCTACCTACATTTGTGCCCACACACTCTCTTCCTCTTGCTAAAGTAATTCGGAATCGTCTGCCTGATTCTAAATTCTTTACTGTCACTCAAATGGGCTTATATAGGAGATGCTTCCAATAAAAGGGCAGAGGTGTTTCCTCCTCCCTGCTTGAGATTCCAATATGCGCGCACACACACACACATTCCCCCAAACATACACCTAAGAGACACCTGCTCTGGAGGTCCTACAGCTGTCCAGAGGGAACTCAAATCCCCTAAAATCCAGTCTATTTCTCATCAGCACAGGAATACCAAGTTCTCTTCCTTTTGCAACAATAAAATCCATATACTCTCAGCACAGTCGCATATCCCAACTCCATTCCTGAGCCCTGGGGGTCTCCCAAGTCAGGCATAGGTGGTTCCGAGCCACGCTAACAGGAGGGAGAGAGGGGTACATGATGCAGGCACAGGTGGGAAGGTAGATTTAAAGCCTGTGGCAACTCTTCCGACAGCTTCCATTTTCCTGTTCAAGGCTGGACTGTGAATTCAGTTACCAGGGGATGCTATCCTTATTTTGGGTACACACGCCAAGATGGAAAGGTACATGTGGTAACTTGCTCAGTGACATGTAACTAGTGAGGGGAGAAGAGGTGTAGACCCAGCTGCCTGGAACCCAGTCTTTTGACTCTGACCTCACCTTTTACTACCTTCGAATTACTGCGGTCATTCTAACCCATCAAAAACCAACTCTTCTTTGCCAAGACGGAGCACTGAGTAATTAAATGCATTTAAAAATCTTCCTTATATCTTGAGTTTTGAACTCTTGCCTTGCCCTGTTTTCCTTTTAAATAGTATAAGCATTTTTACCATCGGCTGTTTTTTCTCTTTCATCTGATTTTTTCCCTTCTCTTCTATCTGATTTTTTCCCTTCTCTTCTATCTGATTTTTTCCCTTCTCTTCTCTGAGCCAACTGCTATCACGTTCTGCATCTCATAAGAATTTTAGGAAGGAGAAAGTAAGCCAGGTAGATGAGTAACCAGAAGTGTAGATCATTGGCTACTAGCTAATTGGCAAAATGTGGTATTTGGCATCATTCAGTAGAGAATGAACTGGCCATGTCAGCTGCATGTCCACATAATGGGGCTTTGCAATCAGACAGGACAGGGCTGGACTCCCTCTGACAACTTATTAGCTGCCGTGCTTCGGCAAGTTACTTAAAATGTGAGTCTCGGTTTTCCCATCTGTCTAAATAATTTACCTTCTGTACCCCTTGGTGCTGCAGTGAGAACAGAGCGAGTCCACTTACTGGAGTTTCGGTTAAGTGGTCCTGGGCCCCTCTTTAAACACATAACTGGGGCCAGGGAGGCGCCCTCCCCAACGAGGCCCCAACCTCCTCATCCCCAGCCCAGTGGGAAGGATTAGTGCATTCTTTCTTGAAAGAACTTACATGTACACATGGAATTGGCAAAAGTCTGGCTCGTTGGCCCAATTCCAAGCAAAACTAATCATCAGAAACTTCATGCAGATTTACGATTACTCTTTGTATAACAGAGTGAGGCCCAAGCTGGGGAGACAGAATTAAAAAGGCGCTGCTGCAGGCGGAGAGGGCGCAGGTCCCCACAAAGCAGCATTTTCAGACGGGGCCCCTTGCGTGGAGCCCGGACTCCAGTTTGGCTGTAAATTAATATCAAATGTTAAAACAGCCTCGCTCTCCTTGCCTACGATTGTTGTGATGGGCCCTCACCACTGGGCTACCAGCTCCCATTTAATGCTAGTAGAGAGAGGCACACAGGACCTTCTCAATCTAGCGTGCTTATTAGTCCAAGACGTAATTTAATTTTATGATAGCTGGTTTATCTCAATTGAGCCAGATGTGTGCGGAGATGTCTTTCTCATTGTGGGCGGAGTGGAAATGGTCCTGAACGCTGAGCCCCAACCAGGAGTCATCACCGTCCTCGGCAGCCCTGTTCCCCTTTTGTAAAAGGGCTGATTAGGGTCAGAGTGGAGTATGTCAGCTGCAGGCAGCACACAGAAGCAGTTTGCTACACACTGGCTTCACACTCTTAAGAAGCATTGAATCTATTACCAATACTAAATATTGGCCGAGTTCACATGCAAACAATGTGGATTTTTGGCCTCTGTTAGGAAACTGGGGGAATTGGTCAATGAGATGTGTGTTCCAAGACGGCAGCAGGTGGATGGTGCTGATCACTGGGGGCTGCATTTTGCTCAGTCAGAAGCTGGCTTTTCAGGTTGCCACTGTCCCTGCCACTTCCTATTGTGACACCTGGCCTCTGTGATTCATGCATCTATTTCCTGGTCCCTGTATCATAGTTTGAAGTCCCCATCTTGCAGAAACTCTTCTGGTTGACTGATTTAAGATTCTGAGGATCAGGGTGATCTGGAATTATCTGGCTGAAGATACTCTTCCTGGGTGAATATCTTGGTGAGAAAAAAATCTGTTCTTCTTCTAACACATCTGAGATACTTTTGATTCAGTTTATTCATTATCTCTATTTTGAAAGCCTGCTATGTGAGCAGTGCTTGCTGGCACATTCTGGAGATAGAAGGACGAGTATCAGTTTGGTAGAAGAGAAGATAGAAGGTAAACAAGGAAAGGACCAAATTCAAGTTAAGGGCATTAACATCTGAGAGAATCCCAATGTCACAGAGGAACAGAGTTTTGTGAAAAAGAACCATTTAGATTTAAGCTGAGAATTGGAGATGGAGAAGAAGCCAGACAAAGGTTGGTGGGGCTGGGTACCAGAGGGTGGGAGCAAGGAGTGTGACGAGGAAGCGGATGAGGTTGGCAGTGGTGAGACCCACAGGGCATTGGAAGGCCTGACTGAGAGTCCGGCTTGATTTCTCAGAGCTTTCAGGAAGGATAGATGGAGGTGGTAATGGGTGCTCAAGTTACATGGATCAGAGTCTCTGCTCCGGGAACCCACAAAGTCTTAAACTACCTCCTCCCCACCCCCATCCAACTTTCTGACCTTCTCTCTGTGCCCTTTTTCCAAATTATGGGCACCCCAGTGGGTTGATGTTGTCAAAGACATCATCTGTGGGTAGAGGTTTCTCTTCTTGCGGAGGTCACGGCTGAATCATTTGCGGAAAGAAAGCTCGGCCTTGAAAGCTCAGCCTTATTGAAAATGTTCTGTGTGCCAGATGCTATTCCATATTATTGAAAAATCACTTTGTATTGAAGTATAAACTCCTTTTGGAGTCTTCACTGAAGAGATGGGAGCAGGTTCAGATTAAACAAACGTGTTGATCAACTACTACCGGGAACTTTTAGAACCTCTGTTCCCATTAATTCCATCATTTTCATGAAGTAAATCTGAAGGATTTCATGCTCAATTTACAGTAGGGAAAGTGAGGCTCAGAGAGGTCAAGTGACTTACCCAAGGTCACCAGCTTATGAGCAGCAGAGACAAGACTTGATATTGACTCTCATTCCCAGAGCACAATGTTTCTCTTATTTCTTGCATCATAGTGTTTCCCTACAAAGTCTTTGGCCCTCTGGGGTTCTTCTAGGGTTCTCTGTGTTCCTGGCCAAGGAGGGTTTTGCAGAGGCCTGGTCTATACTTGCGAGAAGTGGTTTGGAGCCAGCCTGCTGGAGGGAAATAAGGAAAGTCCGAGGGAACCCCGAGGAAGGCTGGGAGGCTTTGTGAGCAGAGGTAGCCTCACAGAGCCCTATGTCCCCCGTGTGAGTGGCTTTGCGCTCAGAGAGACCCGGGTCAGCTCCTGTTGCCCTTACTTACAGTGCCGGGTTGAGCAGTGCCCCCCGAAATTTATGTCCTTCTGGAACCTCAGAATGTGACCTTATTTGGAAGAGCATCTTTGCAGATGTAAATAATTAAGGATCTTGAGATGAAGTCACCCAGAATTTAGGGTAGGCTGTCCATCCAAGGACAGGTGTCCTTATAAATAAGTACAAGAGAGGACCCAGAAACCAGAGAGAAGAGGCCTCGTGGAGATGAAGGCAGAGATCAGGCGATGTAGCTGCGGGCCGTGGAGCGCTGAGGGCTGCCAGTGGCTGCCAGCAGCGAGGAGGAAGGCATGTGGTGGTTTCTCCTTCAGAGTGTCCAGAAGTAACCAACCCAGCCAGCGCCTTGATTCGGGACTCCTGGCCTCCAAAGCCGTGAGAGCCTAAGTTTCTGTTGCTTTAAGCCATACAGTTTGTAGCAGTTTGTTACAAAGCCCTAGGAAACCCATATCCTTGCAGACTGTGCCCTCCCAGGGAAACCACTAACCTCTCTGAGCCTCAGGTCACATACGTGGAAAATGGGTCTGTTGAGTGGGAACTGTCTTGTGGGGTTCTGACGATTATAGATCAACCCTGCAAAGCACCTACACATATTGGGTGGGTGTTCCTTCTGTGATGTTACACCAGGGCAGCTGCCTGGACACCTACCAAGCCAAACTGTCCCTCCTGAGAGTGGGTCTGGCCACTCCTGGGCCCGTGGACAATGCCCATGCTCTCGGCCGAGCTCCCAAAGGCGATGCCTGCCAGCCCTAGCACAGTATTCTTCGGGACTTCGCAGTGGCTGCTCACATCAGCACACCCTGTTGCTTTCAGTCGCAAGCACGTACTGCCAAGGACGCGTATCCCCCTTAGAACCATAAACGCTCTAATAACAGTAACGGGGCAGCCTCCATCATGACCAAACGTGATTACATTCCACATAAAAACATAAAAGCTCATTGGAGTCAGGGCTCCCTCTGGGCCCATTGCCTGCACTTTTACTGAAAACCCCACATTCCTGACTCTGTGAGCACTGATGTCAGGGCCCAGGGAGGCTGGATCTCAAGGGCCCTTGTAAAGCCCCAACGCGGCTCAGTGGGCTGGACTCACCTGAAAACCCCCAATGTCTCTGGGTGTCCTGAGATGCAGAGCCTCCTCTCCCTTTATCATCTTGGAGAGCCTCGGACCCACAGTACCAGACCATGACTTGTGCTTTGCCCTCCCCTGGAACGGGAGGCCGGTGAAGTGGGGAACTGCTCTGCCCTGTCCTGCTGTGGCCTGACGGCCCAGCCCCTGATGAGTCAGCCTCAGGGGACACCCCTTCCTACACCACACCTGGTCCCCTCACGCTCCTGTCTCATTCAGCCCCGCTTCCCTCTCAAGCCTCACCTTACAGCCTGACCACACCCCACAACCTGACACCCAGCCACGCTAACCTCTGCCAGGGCCCTGTGTGCCGTGCTGCTCGCCTCCTGGCTTCTAGTCACGCCTGTCCCTGTGCTGGGGACTCTTTTCCGTTACTCATTACCAACTTCTCACCACTACTTAGGTGTCAGTGTGGACATGACTTTTTCAGTTTTTCCCCCTAAGCGTCTCTCTCTTTCTTTCTTTTCTTCCTTCCTTCCTTCCTTTCTCCCTACCTCCCTCCCTCCCTTCCTATTGAACTATAGTTGATTTACATTGTTGTGTTTCTTTCAGGTGTACAGCAAAGTAATTCAGTTTTACATGTATTTATATATATAAAAACATACATATTATATATATCTATCTTTTTCAGATTCTTTTTCATTATAGGTTATTACAAGATATTGAATATAGTTCCCTGTGCTGTACAATAGGTCCTTGTTTATCTATTTTATATACAGTAGTGTATATCTGTTACTCCCATACTCCTAATTTATCCCTTGCCTCCTCTCCCTTTTGGTAACCATAAGTTTGTTTTCTATATCTATGAATCTCAATCTATTTTATAAATAAGTTCATCTGTATTATTTTTAGATTCCACATGTAAGTGATATATAATTGTCTTTGTCTGACTTCCTTCACTTAGCATGATAATCTCTAGGTCCATCCATGTTGCTGCAAATGGCATTATTTTATTCATTTTTATGGCTGAGTAATATTCCATTGTATAAATACACCACATCTTTTTTATCCAGTCATCTGCTGATGGGCACTTAGGTTGTTTCCATGTCTTGGCTATTGTAAATAGTACTGCTATGAACATTGGGGTGCATGTATCTTTTTGAATTAGAGTTTTCATCTTTTCTGGATATATGCCCAGGAGTAGGATTGCTAGATCCTATGGTAACTCTGTTTCAGTTTTTTAAGGAACCTTCTTGTTGTTTTCCAAATTACATTCCCACTCATAGTTTAGGAGAGTTCCCTTTTCTTCGAACCTTCTTCAAAATGTCTTTCTTTTGTCAAAGCCCAGTGTGGCTCTCCTGTTTTTGGTCCCCTGTGCTTCCGAATCACCCTGATCCACCAGCCACCCCATCACCTCCATGGACGTTTCTCAGTACCCTAAGCCCAGAGGTCCTGGGTGTTGCTTCCTATACCCTTCTCTCCCAGGGCCTGGAGAGTCTGACTCACAGCCATGTTATTAAGCATGGGTTGAATGAATTGACAGATTGCTGAGAGAAGAACACATCTTCATAAAAGTAGACACAAAAGGGAGAGAAGCAGAGAGGAGGGACAGGGACTGCTCAGTCGGTGTGATGGCAAATGCTGTGGAAAGCGGTTTACGAGTACCCTCTCATCTGGTCCCTGCAGCACCGGTGTGAGAAAGCTGATACCCTCTCCCACCTTCCCTCTCTCATTTACACATGAAGAAAGAGGGGTCAGAGAAATTAACTTGGCCAGTGTCATGTACATAGTAAGCAGGCAGGGCCAGGATTTTAATCTCAATTTGTTTGACTCTAAATCCAAATTCCCAGTAAGGTCAGTATATAAGACACCTAAGGGGAAATGTCCTAAGAAATATTTCTAGAGAACGTGATTGTTAAAAGCACTGAAGTTGGGGTCAAAGTCTCCGTTCTGCCACCTGCACATTGGCAGACCTGGGGCAGATCATTTTCTCACTCTGGGCCCCAGTTTCTTCTCCTGGAATGAAGGGCTGGAGACAGCTGGGCATTGGATTAGGCGATTTCAAACAATGCCCATCCAGCTCCAAAAATATTCTGAAAGTATGCACGATTTACAAAAAAAATATATATTTTGAAATTCAGTGATTGAGGCAACAGCTGTTGGCATGAGATTTTTGTTCTGTTTTAAAAATAGGTTATACAGAAGTGGGAGTGTGTGTGTGTGTGTGTGTGTGTGTGTGTGTTCACATACATATAGGCCCATGAATTGAACAATGGCAAGTGTGTCTCATGGTTACCTTTTAAAGAGTGCTGTTCCCACTCAAAATCCTCAGAAGAGAATAAATGAGTCGTTGATAGTACTGATCTGGAATCAGATCAAACTCTGTGCATGCTGTCAACATATTTGTCTTGATTTACCTGGATTTCTGTTCTAGTGGTATCTCTTCTCTAATTCAAGGAGACAGTCAGTTCAGCGTGAAAAGCTATCGGTCATGAGGGGCAGGAGGTGATGCCAAGCAAGCCTGGTGGAACGGGGAAAGGAGGCAGGCCAGATTCAAGACAGACATGTTGGCGATACCTAATAAGAGGGAAGGCTCCTTGGTGTCAGTGATCCCACATCTGTTGATACTTCATGTAACACAAAGGGCACTTGTAGTTTCCAAAAATATTGGAAATATTTTCTGCAAGGTGGTGTCTTCCTGATAGAGGAGTTCCATTGCTCATTCATTACACACACACACACACACACACGCGCGCGCGCGTGCACACACACACCAGCAGTGTGCCAGACACTGTACTTGGCAGTGATGAGCATTCCTTGCTATTACAGAGCCTGTGAGCTAGTTGGGGAGTGTGATGGGCAGAGTAGTGCTCCCTCCCCAGGATGTCCACATCCTAGTCCCTGGAACCTGGGATCACATGGCCAAAGGGACTTGATAGAGATGAAGGATCTTGAGATGAGGAGAGTATCCTGATGCACCCTGGTGGGCCCAGTGCGGTCACAAGGGCCCCAAAGCTATTGGTTGGGGAAGGCCCCTCTGGGCTTCCTGAAGAAGGACACTGGTGCCTTTGGGAAGGAGCAGGTGGGGAGAAAATTCCATGTTGAGAAGGCCTGGTGCACTGAGTGTGGGGAGGAAATCATGCAAACTCAGCCTGGACTTCATCCGGGAGCTGGATCGTGCAGAGTCTTTGTGAACTGAGTTAGGGGTTTGGGTTCTCAGCCTAAGAGAAATGAGTGTCTTTTGAATGGTGCTGAGTCACAGTGAGATTGGGTCAGATTTATACTCTTTAGATCTGTGTTGTCCAGCTCGGTGACCACTAGCTCTGTGCAGCTACGTATTGAATATAAATTTAAGTAACTAAAAAAATTCAGGTTCTTAGTGACACTAGCCACGTTTTAAGTGCTCAGTAGCCCCATGTGGCTAGGAGCTATCATATCCAACTGAAAAGATAGTGAACATTTCCAGCATTGCAGAAAGTTCTCTTGGACTGTGCAGCTATAGAAGAAACACCCCAGCTGCAGAGTGGAGCGTGAACTAGGGAGGGAGATAAGGATGTGGCAGAGCAGGTAGAAGGAACTTCCCACTATTTCAGGTGGGATTTGACGGGAGTTCAACCTAAGGTGGTGGTAGAGGCAGACATAAGTGGGGAGACTTGAAGTCTATATAGGAGATAAGCGTGGATTTTGGGGAGCTTCTGCCTCACTTTGACCCTTCATTAGAAGCACTGCTTAATATCATGGAGCCTCAATTTCCTCATCTGTGAGTGGGAGAAAAATCTACTTCAAAGGGGATATTGAGGGGGTAAAATCCCTGGCATGACAGATGTTTAATAAAGTGTACCTCTCATACCCTCTCTAAATCTCCAACTTAAAATGGCCTTTTGAATGTGAAGATCCGGGCAGAGTCACTTTGGAATCACAAACCCTTGCTGACCAGCACTCACTCTTGTGAGTGGAGCCTGATCAGAGCATCTCCCTCCCAGCTGGACAAGCCCTTGCTCTAGCAAGACTCTTGGGTGTGAAGGTCACGGGGAAAGGTACTGGGGAAAAGAGCCATATGCGGAAAATGAGCAATTCTGTTCCCACCATGACGGCGGGGCGCCCAAATGGAGCTATTTCGGAGTCGGAATACCACGTAGGACCCCACCAGGAGAGCGAGCTTGAGGGAGGCGAGGAGGAGAGCGTGCCATCCGTGTAGAGAAGATAATTGAATCCGTGGGAGGTCGACTGGGGCTCATTTCACACGGAACCGCGCACCAGCACGTGGCTCGCTCAGAGACAATACGGGCCTTCAGAGGGAACCGCTAAGGGGAGCACATTTCTCTATTAAGGGCACAACACAGTCTAAGTGAGATACCTCTTCTTCCCGGCCACAGCCTGGAAATAGCCATAAAAGAAATGAAGTATATTTGCCTTGTTAACACAGTTTGTATTACATATTCATAAACCATTTTGTGAAACTGCGAGGGAAAGATTCAATTGTCTTGGAAGCTGATAATGGCCAGGCTGCCACAGAGAAGGCAGGCAGCATGTTATGGAATTAGCTGCACAATGAATGAAATGCAACGCCTATAATAAACCCATTCAGATATAAATTATGGCTGAGTAGATGCAATGTTTGTTAAGCAATAAAGCTTGCCACCCTACATGGGAAATTGGATGAGATTTATCATAAAATATGGTGGAGAAGGTGCTAAGAATCCGACTCCCCAAACTGGACTTAATCAGAACCACCTAGAGAACAGGCTTCCAGGAACAGGAAACCAGAAGAAAACGATATGGGTGGGTCCAAAGGGCGTTTTGACAATTGTGACTTGAAATACCCTGGGTCTCAGCAATTCCACCAAGAATATTTCAATTTTGGGAAAAAAAACAAAACTGTGTTGATTTTTTTCCTTTGAGAATTATCAAAATGCCTTCAGCTCTGGGAAGACGAAATGTGACCAATAATTGACTTCCTGGTTGGCCAGGGCACTAATTGAATTCAGGGGCAGGGAACTTGTCCAAGTGACACTGGGCTCTTGGTTTCCCTTGGAAATGGTTGAGGTTGGTGATCCCCGGGGAGGCAGCTGTCTTTCAGACCACACGGTTGGATGTTTCACCCAGTCATTGGAGGACACGTGGCTTATTTTCTCAGAAGACCTCCCATGAGTCTTCCATGCACAGCGTTAAATGAATACAGGGGCACGCTATGTATCGTCTCCTGAAGCTGGAGCTTGGGTTTATCTCAGCCTCCACTTTCTGGGAAAAATAAAACGAAACCAAATAAAATAAAACCAGGATTAACCCAGCATGATGCAGTCTTTCTGGTATTGTTATTTGAAAATAACTGCAAATATTTTGTGGCTTTACAAGTTGGAGTCAATGATTTCAGTGTATTGAGAACAATGAAAAATACCTTAGGAATGTATTATAGTCCCAGAGTCAGATTAAGAGTGTTCGGAAGCCAAAAGGAATTTTCTGCCTGCTAATAACATTACCCTGAAATCTAATGAAATAATCTCCCTAAAGCCAAGTTTATTTTCCCATTTGCTGCTAAAAATAAAACAGACGTCTTTGGTCAGCTCATCACTCAGTCTGTATACCATCAAACTACTTCAGATAGCAAAATTATATGACTTAAGTGAGTCAATTATGAGGTTTTAGAAATAAAATTTGTTACCAACCTTCACTGAAGTAACCAGAGAATTTGATTTTGACAATAGACTTCAACACACTCCCAAAGAAGCTTAAAAGCACACATTTTGGAGTTGTTACTGATGACTTCAGCTACACTGTACTCACTCTGTTCTCACACTCACTGTATGTGTAAATGTAATATATAAATACATACATGTGTATATAAACATGTATATGCATTATACACACATGTATTTATATATGCACAGATGGTGTGTATATATATATGTATATATATATATCAACAGGAAAAGATAGGTTATTAACAAAAAGATTGGAAAAATTAGAAGTCACATTAGATTCTAATAAATTTCTAACAAATCTTTTCCTCCCTCTCCTCATCAAAACCCATTCTCCAAATGAAATAAGTGTCAAATATTTGGAAAGGTAATCAGAATAATAGGGTACTGGGATAAAACAGAAAGGTAATTGTTCTCAATATCTTGTCTAGGGTCGTCATGCCAACAGCATGCATTTGTATTGGCTGTTTCCTTTTTCCTTGCTATCATCTCATTCACTTCTCACAGAAGACTCTGCAGAGCTGGAGTCTCCACCACCATATTATAAGTTAAGGAATCAAAGAAGCAATGGATCATTAAAAAAAAATCCTTTTAGGTACAAGAAAAAGACACCTGGAGTTGAAGCGATGTAGGGTTTATTTGTCCTACGTAACAAGAAGTCTTGTGGTAAGCCTTTCCAAGTAGAAGGTGCCAACAGCTACTTAGACCTTTTCTCTCTCTCCCCTCACCATCATCCTGCAGACTTTCAAGAATGAAAAAAGATGAAGGGCCACACCCCCAGAATGGGGTCCTTTTGTATCGCCAAATTCAAAGCTTCCCTGGAAGCCCCGTTCTGCGGAATTTTCCACTTTCATTTCACTGGTCAGAACTGCTACTTGGCCACCCCTAACTGGGCGGTGGCCAGAGGGGTGGGGCTGTGGATGTGATGTTATGCGAGAATTATCAAATGTAAATCCGGGTTTGCCCCATTGGCACTTCTGTACAATGGAGTTTACATTGCACTTGAGATGAATTGGACAGACCCACACAGTGAAAAATTTAAGTTCTGGG
The DNA here is from genome assembly GCF_009834535.1 of Camelus ferus. Taxonomy (NCBI): domain Eukaryota; kingdom Metazoa; phylum Chordata; class Mammalia; order Artiodactyla; family Camelidae; genus Camelus; species Camelus ferus. Next base: position 53,503,924 of record NC_045704.1, on the reverse strand, counting down.
TTATGACTCTGAATTAGGTTAAGCAATAAGAGTAATTTAGTGAAATTTCTGAACCATTTGGCTTTTATGGGCAGACTAGGTGAGGCAGCCATTAGGGCTGATTTTCAAAGCTGTGTAATCACTAGCATCTCCACTTACAGCTGGAAACCCTAATGTGCACAACAGTCCTCACTGAAGTGAGCATTATGCAGTCCTCACTCCGACATGCAGTGTGGAAGCACAGTGTCGCAGTGGTTGTGTAACCAGGGCACAGACCTTTTTCCTCACCTGGAGAATGATCAGAATTTGAATTGAGTACTTCAATTCAAAGAAGGAAAGAAAGAATATGCTTTCCCTTTAAAAGCCTCTTCCTCATCTTGGTTGCTCCGGCCAACCATCATCTTGACTATGGGTACAACCAGTTTGGTGTGGATATCACTCAATTTCCATGATTTAGTGTGCCCAGATTCCACAGCACACCCTTCCATGCACCGTGCATGTGGGAGGGAAGGAGAGAAGGAGCTGAGAAAACAAAACACTCTACAGACTACATTCTCCTCTAAGACATTCCAGTGAAATGTGGGAACCAGAGGTTACATCCCATGCTTACGTCACCTGCACTTAGTTCAATGCATAGGGTCTCTGTTGAACGGGGTTTGGCTGAGGTAGAAACTTTCTCAAAGTTATCTATTACTGTGCAGTGAATCCTAAGATAAAGTGACTTCAAACAACACCCATGCAGTGGCTTACAGTACTGCAGTTTCAGCAGGGGTTTGGGGTGGTGATGGCTTGTCTCTGTACCACGTGATGTTGCTGTCATGTGACTCAGTTATCTGGGAGTCATTCAGGAGTCTAGGCTGAGCTTTATTTCATGGCAGCTGGATCCTGGGAAAATGAAGGTGGAAACTTCCAGGGCTCTTTAGTGCTAGATGCCAGAACTTGCACATCTCTCTACTACGTTGCATTGATCATAGCAAGACACCAGCCAGCCTAGATTCCAGGGAAGGGGAAACACAGTCCAACTCTTGATGCAAACAGTGGCATATGCTCAGAAGGACGGAAGGATCCTTGGTGGCCATCTTTGCATGCAAACTTCACACCCAGGATCAGCTCTCTCTGAAGACTTTATTGGTTCCTTCAAGGAACTGTCCTTGCTCTCCCAGGAATCTATGCATCCCTCAGATGGAGCAGCAATGCAGTGTGGAGGGTCTCTGAGCAAGGGATTTCAAGTCGGATTTCTGATTCTTAGCACGGCTCTTCTGCTTGCTGAATGCCAAATCTTGATCAAGTTATTTAATGTGTTTGGGCCTTAGTGTTCTTAGTAAAATGAAGATAATAGCAGTGCTCTCCTCATAGGCTCTATGAAGTATTTTCCAGAGTTAATCCATGTAAACCATTTAGGATAGCACCTGGTACATGGTCAGGGTTCAATAATATTGATTCACAGCTGCCTCTTCCTTTTCTTTGAATTTCTGATGTCAAGGCTGGTGTTCTGAGACCCTGTAAAGATTTTAATGTGGTGGGTGCTCAGTGAATATGTGAAAAATGAATCATGATCCAGGGCTATCCTTTTCTTTAATTGTGTCCATCTGAAGGCAAAGATTTATTTTTAAAAAAGTATAGATCGGGGCAGCATATGTTGTGTACGCCAGAAAGATGAACACTTACTCATTCATTCAGCAAATATTATTGAGTGCTAGTTGTGAGCTAGAAAGTCCATTATGTTCTGGAGATAACATTGTGCATAAGTCATGTGTCGTTCTTGCCCTCGGGGTAGTTATATTCTAGTGAGAGGAGAAAATAAATAAACTCAAGATAATATTAGATAGTAATATGTGTTTTGAAGAACAGAGCTATGCAGTAGAATTTTTTAAACCAGGAATGGGATGAGATGCAGCTTTGTGACGGTGGTAAGAGCTGTGAGTTGGTGGAACTCCCAACTTTCCAGAGAGGTTAGAATTTCAGCAGAGATCACAAGGAGAAAACATTAATCATTTGGAGATGTGTGGGTAGAGTCTTCCAGGAAGCGAGAGGAACAAAAACAAAGACTTGTGGTGGAAATGAGCGTGGGGATTAAAAAACATGAGAAGCCCCGTATGCTGGGGTCTTGGCAAGACAAGGGGAGGAAAGGCAGACACAGGCTATGTGGTGCGGCACTTCTGGTTCACATTTTACTCTAAGTGCAGCGGATACCATCAGGGGGATTTAAACATGAAGGGAGAAATGGCTTCCCTTCCGTGTTTTCCATTCTTGGATTATTTTGTTGCTGACACCCACCCAATATAGCCATGATCCTATGTACACAGGAGATGGGAAATCCTGCTCTTTTGAGATATGTGTGAGAGTATCTAGTGATGGTAGCAGTTTAGGGGTGATGGAGACGGTCCTCTTCCAACAACACTGGAAATATACTGAGTTCCCTGAGCAAAATCCAGATAGTCCAGGTTCTTTTTGTACCAAGAATGAAATGACGATGGTAGATGACAGTGGCGGCCACTTATTGCACGTTTACTGTGTGCCAGGCAACTGTCCAGTGCTTCACAAGCACCGGATTTGATTCCCATGCACACCCAGGAGACCATTGCCCTTGGTGTCTGGGTTTCACAGATGAACACACTGAGATCTGTGAGGTGACATGCCTGCCCCGCTGTTAACCTGCTGAGGATTTAAGTCCAAATCTCTGGACCTTCTCTTTCCAGCACATTTCCAAGTTCTGCTCGTCTGCACCTCCTCCCGTGAAGCCTCCCCAGACAGTGCAGATAGACGGGGAATGAAACTCAATGATCGGTTACAAGACGTTCTCTAGAACTTGCGGAAATCATAGGGTGGGAGAGCTGCACGGGTTTCGCAACAATGGTCCTAATGAGCAATTCAGTGATGAGCGGTGCACATGTGCGGGGGAGTCGGCAGCACAGCCCGCCTTGGGCACACATTTGTGTCATTGTTGGGTGTCTGTATACTACTCGAGATTTCCAAAATGTTCCCCGAGGAAGTGGATGAGTGGCATTCCTCCGATTTTAGAGCGATTTGGGGCTGAGGCAAGCTGAACATTGGCCTCAAGTCACACAGCGAGATGATGGAGGCTTCTGAGGCCCCAGATGGAGAAGTACTTCCACGTACTTCCATCCGAAGCTTATGCGATCTGACCTTCAGCTGAGGTCAGCATACCCAGGAAAGGTTTGCTGGGTCATAGCACATCAATTACTTCCTCAGTTTGTTCATCAAACGTTAAATGCCTCCGAGGTCTCAGGCACTCTGCTAGGGATGCGAGCACCCAGATGGATAAGACACAGCCCCACCCTTGAAAAGTTGTCAACTCTTTGAACAGCTGCCCTCCTTCTACCTCAGTGCATCCCAGCCCAATCCAGTGATGTTTAGGGATGCAGGCGCTGGTTCAAATCCTGGCTCTGTGTGACCTAGGGCTAGTGCCTTAACTTTTCTGCCCCTCAGTGTCCTCACCTCATATTCATAGTATATAAATAAAAGAACTGTGGTGTCAATAAAATAATACAGTGTAGCACCCCCTTCCACCCGGCCAAGTCCCTTAATGATAAGCTTCACTTGTGATGCTTGTTAAAAGTACAGCTTCCCAGGCCCCTCTCATGGAAATTCTGAGGCAGTGGCTTTGGGATTCAAGACCTTGTCTTTTTGTTTTGTTTTTCTTTAAACAAATATTCCAGGTGATACTTGTCGTCAGGATCATCTGGGAAACATTGATATAATGCATGAAAAGCAGTGGTTCTAACTTTAGTTGCACTGTTGCAGTTACCTGGGGAGCTTTAAAAATACAGGTGTCTGGGTCCTACTCAAGAGATTTTGTTTTCATAGGTGGGGGTGCATATTGGGATGTTTAAAGGCTCCCCAAGAATTTCTGCTATGCAGCCAAAGTTGGGAATACCTGCTATAAAGCATTTAGCACAGTACCTGCCACAAAGTAACGAGCAGCAGACACACCATCATCTTTATCATCACCTCTGTCTTCCCCAGAGGAAATGAGAAACACACAATTAAGGAGAAAATTAAGAATGTCAACTTGTGGGTAAGAAGGGTGGAAAGAATCATTCTGAACTCGTGTGACACTATTTCGTTACGGCATCTGGATACTCTCTTGGGCTCTAAACCTTAAACATTTTTCTCTTTCACTTTCTTGACTGTAAGCTCTGTCAGGAGCAAGATAATGTGTTTTCATTTTTTAATATTACCCCAAAGATTTATCCAACACCTGGTCTATATAGTAGGTCCTGAACAAGTGTTTATCAAATTAATAAGATACATGTGTTCATGGAGGAATAGCAGAGACGATATATTACAGAAAGGGTGAGAAAGGAAAGGATTTCAGACTGTTGGAAAATGTGTGAGTTGTCACCTGAAGAATGATTTGAGTGTTTTGAAATGGAGTGGAGGAGGGCGTTTCTGGTGGGAGAAATGACTTGAGCAAATCTGGGGAGGAGGAAACAGCTTATGTGTATATGAGGGAAAAAGAATACTCAGGTAGGGGCGGAGGAAATATCACTGGCAGACCTGAGCTAACAGGACAGGTGGGAGAAGATGCTAGAATCACAGTGTGCTTCTGCTTACTTAGGACCAAGGACACAGAGAGCGTGGGTCACTTGCCCAAGGCGTGCCCCGGTGGGTCTGGAGTCAGAAGCTTTGGCTCAGGCAGCTCCACACTCCACGCTGCTGCGCCCTCCTGTCTCCCAGTGTCTTAAACAGCAGGGGGATAATGAAGACTTCCCAGGCAGAAGCATGACAGCCTCCGACAGATTTTGTAGAACAATCATCTTGGCAGCTGTGAGGAGGAATGGTGGCAGAGGGGTGAAACGAGAGATCAGAAGAGTGGTTCTTTCCGAAGTTTTTTCTTCTCAAATAGGGTGAGCAACATGCCTGCTTCCAACAAACAAACAAACAAACAAACAAACAAACAAACAAACAAAAGCAGCACTGAGGTCAGCACACAAAGTGCATAAATACAGGTCGTGCATTCTAGTCTCCGGAAGAGGGGTGGGCCACAGATTTGGGTCGGAGCGTTCTGGCTGTCAGCATGGTTCGTGGAGGATGTAAAAGGTGAACAGAATGGTCACTCAGGAGGTGCCCAGTCCTTGCTCTTACTGAAACCAGAGAGCAAACCCCCACCCCCTGGATCTCAAAGTGCGGACCCCATGCAGAAGGCTGCACGTAGCTCTCAACAGTGAAAGCAGCAAGGCGTCTGTAGTGTTCTTTAACAGAGGCAGTCTTGCCAGTGGGTAACTCTCCATCTTAACCCTGTAGGAACTGTGTTTAGGATTTGGACACTCCAACTTAAGATTTCATAGCATTTGTGTTTATTAAAATATACCACCCTCTATGCCACCACCCCAGAGTAATGGTTTCCTTTTTTTAAAGTCAACTAAGTGATTGATCAGTTCCTACTATCTTCCACTTTATTTGCAGTGCTGAAAATATAAGGCTGGGCTTTTAAATATGTATATTGTAATATCTTGATGTCAGATCTTAGGCATTAATAATGAAATGTCAATAGCTCTGCTGGGATATGAATACAAACCTTCCCAATGACATCTTAAACACAACAGAAGCATCTCAGCCTTCCTCCCTTCATGCTTTAATGGTCTTTTCAAAACTCTTTGTATCCTGTTTGCACAGAACCATAAGCGGTCATGTTTGAAATTGCCTGAAACTTAATGCATCCACAAACTCTTTTCTATCCCCTTCCCACCACTCCCCGGTCACACAGATGCTGCAAAATCAGACTGAACATGGCTCCTTACACTCCAAATGTCACCCCCCACCATCACTCCAGGAGAGCAGCTTCAGGGAGACAGAGGGGAAGGGGAGGTAATAAATGTATAGGAATTCAGCACCTGCTCCGTGTCAGCATTGCACATTACCTGCTGGAACTGGACAACACACTTAGTGACATGCATTCACCTCCCACTTAACAAGGAGGGGAAGGGAGGCTTTCAGAAGCCAACCAACATGTCTCGCTTTACACAGCTAGTTAAGAGTCGGAGAAAAATTCTGTCTCAAATCTGACGTCACTACCCAAGTTCTGTCTGTGGTAATATACATCTCCGAGGATAAACCTGAAAACATAGGTGCTGCAGGCTGCAGTTCCAGGTAAAATGATGAATCCACACTCCGTCCTGTCTCTTCCATTGAATGAAGCTACAAAAGCTCAGTAGAATGTAACGGAGAAGCTATCTGAAGACTTTGAAAGTAGCAGTAGCAGGCAGATAGGGGAAGAAGAGCAGAATTCAGTGTCACAAAACTTTGGTGAGTTTCCCAGCTTTTTATCTTCCTCTCCCTCGCAGCCTGGACTCAAGGCAGCTCAAAACACTAAGTGGTCATCCATGTATCCAGACAGAACCCCAAAAGAAGCCCTGGCATCAGGAGCAGGGAAGGGGACTCTCAAAGCTCAGAGAGGGCAGGAAAATCACCCATTTTGAAAAATGTCTTTACTCTCTTGAGCCCCAGTGGCCAGGTAATCACTGCACAGTGTTGACAGTGCAGTGTTAGTGATGGAACTGAGGCTCTTCAAACTACTAAAACTCTGACAGGGAGACGAACCTTCCTCTCTAATTGGTCCCAGGAGGGTGAGGAGGGTCCCTGTTGCTTTTTTCCTCTACTGACTTACCACCACCTGGCTGTGGATGCAGGTGTATTGTGGGAAAGAGCTGGGAAACAAAAACACTAGCTTCCTTATGGGAGCATCAAACCAGGAAGCCTCAGGGATGTGGAATGTAGCAGGGAGATTATGGAGAGAGAGGAGCCCGGCAAAGTAAACCCATTAAGCGGTGTATCAACTCCTGGAGTCACTCGCACACTGGGCATTTGTGTTTCTGCTCCCAAAGGACACACCAAAGGCTTTGAGAACTGAACTAAGAGAGAGACCCGACTCAGGTCCCAGACAGCCCACTGGGTGGGACACATGCAGGATAAATTCAAATAGCACTGCAAAGGATTTGAAAAGGGGACAGAAACTGAGATCACAACCTACAGAAGTCTGTGGAGAATTTGCAGCTTGACCCAACAGGGTCGATTGCCTGGAGAAACAAAAGTGTCAGTGTTCTCCACAGGATTTAAACAAAATCCAGCGTCTCCTAACCTCGTGTTCAAAATGTCCAGCATACAATTAAATATTACCTGGCATCTAAAGAAAGAGGAAAATATTAACTTGCGTGGGAAAATATATTCAACAGAATACCAATGCCAAAACGACACAGGTGTTAGAATTGTCTGATACAGGCTTTAAAACAGCTATTATAAAGATAATCCAAGAAGTGAAAGCCTACACTTTTAAAAGGACTGGAATGACAGAAGGCTTCACAAAATTAATAGAAGATACACAAAAAGCAGAAATTGTAGAAGCAGAAATAGAATAACCTAAATTAAAAAAACCCACCTCACTGAATGTACTTCATAACAAAATGGAGAAGAAAACAGGAGAGACACTAGGTGAAACTGAAGACAGAGCGATAAAAATTATCCAACCTGAACAATAAATAGAAAAAGATTGAAAAATTGAAAAGAGCATTAGGGACCTTGGGACAATACCCAACGTTCAACATTTGTTATAGAAGTCCTAGAAAAGAGGAGAAAAAATGTGGTGTGGAAAAAAATATTTGAAGAAATAATAGCTGAAAACTTTGTGAATTTGGGAGAAGACATGAATCTCAATGAAACCCAAGTAGGATAAACCAAATGAAATACCCTTTAGTATGTTATTATCAAAGTACTTAAACCTACAGGTAAAGAAAAAGACTTGAGAACAGCCAGAGGAAAACAGTTAATTACTTACAGGGAATAACAATTTGAATGACTGGTTTTCTTTTCAGAAGTCATGGAGGCCAGAGAAGGGGGTAACAACACTTTTAAAAGGTTGAAAGAAAAGAATTGTCATTCCAGAATTCTACAACCAGTGAAAATACAGGTAATAGTCAACCAGTGAATAGTGGTAAAATAAAGACGCTTAGGGGAACCAACTGTCCCAGTTTGTCCAGGACTAAGAGGTTTCTCTGAATGCAGGACTTTTAATGCTAAAACTAGGCAAAGAAGGACAGTTGCTCACCCTAACATCCTCAGGTGAAAGTAAAAGAAGAGAATTTGTTGCCTTTAGAGACATGCTCTGAAAGAATTGGTAATGGGAGTGCTTTAGACAGAGGGAGGTGATAACAGGTGATAACTTGAAACTTCAGAAACAAAGAAAGGAAAATGGAAATGATAAAAATCTGGGTAAATGGTGAATTCTTCTCCCTTGAGTTTTTAAAATGTGCTTGATGGTTGAAAGCAAAAATATAACATTGTCTGACGAAGTTTTCAATGTGTACATGCCAACTAGCATCATACTTAATTGTGAAGACCAAATGCTTTCTCCCCAAGACTAGTCTGAGGAAAGGAGATCTACTTTTAGCACTCCCATTCGACATTTTTGTGGCAGCTCTAGCAAGTATAATAAGACAATCAGAGGAAAATCAGAGGAAATAAGATTTGTACAGATTAGAAAAGGAAGAAATAAAACTCTCTCGATTCACAGAGGGTATGATTGGATTTGTACGAAAACCCAACAGGTCTACAGACAACAGCAACGAGAATATAAACTCTTAGTATTAGTAAGTTAGTTTAGGAAAATTACAGAATCCGAAGTTAACACACTAAAATAAATTGTATTTCTACATACTAGTAATGAAGACCTGGAACCAAAATTTGAAAAATAAACACACCAACAAAAGTAATACCATTTGCAGTAACTCCAAAGGTGAAATACTTAGAAATAAGTCTAGAAGTCATATATATATATATATGTTTGTATGTGTATGTGTATGTGTATATGTATATATAGGAGCTATATGCTGAAAACTACGAAGTACTGATATGAGAAATAAAAGAAGACCTAAATCAGTGGAGAGACGTGCTGTAATCATGGATTGGAAGCCTCAACGTAGTAAAATGTCAGTTTACTATGTCCTCCCCAAATTAGCTGTTAGATTTAATGCACTTCCAATCAACATCCCAGTGGCTTTTGTTTGTTTATTTGCTTTGCTCTGTTTTGTTTTGTTTATAGACAAACTTATTCTAAAATCCAGATGGAAAGGCAAAGGAACTGACATAACCCAAACAAATTTGTAAAAGAAAAATGAAGTTGATGAAATCACTGTGCCCAGTTTTAAGACTTACTATAAATCTATAGCAGTTGAAACATGTGGTTTTAGTTAAGGAAGAGCCATATAGACCAAATGGAGCGAAATGGAGAGTTCAGAAGTAGACCCACACAGATACGGTGAATTGATTTTTGAAAAAGTGGAAAAGGCAATTCCGTAGAGAAAGGATATTTTATAATAAATTGTGTTAAAATATTGTACATTTAAATATATTAAAAAAACCCCTCAACCTAAACCTCATATCCTATACAAAACTTAACTCAAATTGTACAATAGATCTAAATGTAAAATGCAGTACATTAATACTTTTAGAAGAAAATATTTGTCACCTGGGATTCAGAAAAGAGTTCTTAGACTTACCAGAAGTCATAAATCATTAAAGGATAAAAGAATTGTAATTGGACTTAAAACTAAAGACATTTGCTCTGTGGAAGACACTGCTGAAAGATTGAAAAGATAAGCTACAGACTAGGAAAAATATTTGCAAATCACGTATCAACAAAGGATTTACATACAGAATATATGAAGAACTCACAAAACTCAATAGTAAGAAGGCAACCAATTTTTTTTTAAAAGGGCAAACAACTTGATACTTCACCAAAGAGAAGGCAAATTAGCCCATGAAAAGATGTTCAATCATGAGAAATTAATTGAACACAAGTTAAAAACTATGATGAGATACCACTACAGTTTATCAGAATGACAAAAAAAAATTACTGACAATATGAAGTGATGGCTATAGGAGATGGTTATCAAGAAGACATGGCCACTGGTGGATGACTCATGAACTGGACCCGGGAAATTGGAGGCACTTCACTCCCACTCCTGTCCTTGGAATGTAACTTCTGCCCACTGTTCCCATAGTGGGAACTGTTCCAAGGGCATAGTCTTGAGAGAGTAAGGTGTGGTTGAGACCATCTGGATGCTGTATTGACTAAACCCCATTAAGACCTCTATATAAACATTTGAGATTCTGGCCGATGGATATGGAGATCTACTCGTCTTGTGGCCCCCCAAGACAAGCCTTGTTAAGTGAGTTCCCTTGCTTTTTAAAACAGCCACCTACCAATCTGGAGTGGTGTGCCCCTTTCTTTGATCTCTCCTTGCTCCTCTGTGTGTGGGAGCCAGTTTCAGATTTCATCCTGGAAAGTCCCTCAGTTTTGAACCAATGATGGTAAGGCTGCCGGAGCAACTGAAACTCTCCTACATTGTTGGTGGGATTATAAAGTGGTAGTCTCTCCAGAAAACAAAAGTTAAATTCACACTTATTGTGTGATACAGCAATCCCACTTCTGAGTGTTTACCCTAAAGAAATGAAAACTTATGTTCATACAAAAATTTGCACATGAATATTTATAAGTGCTCTACTCATAAGTGTGGAAAATGGAAAACAACCCAAATGTCCTTCAGTGGATGAACGGATAAGCAGAATATGGTACATCCATCTGATAGAATACTCTCAGCAATAAAAAGGAACGAACTGTTGTTACACACGGTGACTTAGGTGAATCTCAGTGCATTACACTGAATAAAATAAGCCACTCCCAAAAGGTTATATCCCATTCACGTGATATTCTCAAAATGATGAAACTCTAGTGAGTGACAAAGAACAGATCAGTTGTTGCCAGGTGTTAGGGATGAAGCAGGGGTGACTACAAAGGCATGAGGGGATTTTGGAGGAGGTGATGGACCTGTTCTGTATTTTGATTGTGGTCATAGTTACATGAATCTATGCATGTGTTATATAGAATTTATAGAACTACAGGTGTAAAAAAGGCCAATTTTACTATGTGTTAATCTAAAAAATAATAAATACAGCAATTATTTTCGTTATCTTTAATTACAAATATATTTCCTAAATAAATTCTCATTGCAAAATCAAAATAATAATAAAGAGGCAGGTGAAGTTCCTACATCATCACCTTGACTAAAACTGCCAATCTCACTCTCCTCCCCAGAGTAACTTCTCTTATCAGTTCATCTCCTTTTTCTCTAAAGGAGCAATCCTTTTTAATGTTTGGAATTTTATTTCAAAAGCATGACCTTCAATTATGAAATAAGTGAGGTTAAGCAAAGAAAGACATCCCCAGCATTTACATATGTGGAAAAAATGAGCACAAAGCAGCTGATGATGACACTGTTATGCCATTTCTTGGCCCACAAACATCTATCTGTGTTCACTGAGCTCATTTTAAGAACTATCTTCTATTACCATCTGCCACACTCACTCACCCTTCAACTCTGTTAGTCTTACTTACGTCATGCTATTCATTTTCTATGACTTTATTTCATTCCTTTTAAACCTTCCCATCTAAAATCTCCCCCATCAATCATGGACGATCACAACATCAATCTTTGGGCAGATGTTATGAGCAGACAGTCAACTGAGGCAAAATCACAGCGGAAACAAATCTCTCCTTTCTGATGTGCTGATTCCCGGCGCTTTCTCTGGGTCCTCGTGTCCCTTTCGGCTAGTATCTCCAACAAAATGCGCTGCGTCCCCATACTTCTGGTTTTAAATTGAGCTCCATTTTCCAAGCTCTGACTGTTTTTCTTGTTTTAGTGTGGGGTCATTCCAGGCTGAGCTGGCCATGGCAAATGTTGGGCACACCCCTTGGGGACTCCCTTACTGGTCGGCGAATTGCCCCCGTGGACGGGTCCTCTGTTAACATGAAGCAAAGCTGGGGCCTAGACTCGAGCCTCAGGCATAGTCCATCTTTCTCCCTGTCCTGCATGTCCTCATTCGGAATTGTTTTTCCTCTCTGCTCAATCACAGATGGTATCTCTATGCTGCCACTAACTCAACCATATTTTAATCACATTACTTAGTCCAATTGTCAAGTGGCGAAAAAATAGATGAGTAGCTTGAATAGTTGAGCTGATAATGGTTATTTCATCATCAGTGGTTGTAATGGTTCAGCGACTGTAATGGGATCAGATTGAATATTTAGCATCCAATCCATTGAACAGAAATTGACCTAAAACAGCCAATTTGGTCTTTCAGTTAGAGCCAGAGTCTTTCTGTTCTTATTTTTAAGCATGATCTTTCTCAGCGAGATCACGGGGCCACTTTCCATGACCACATGTTATGATTTGTGTCCTGATTTACATGAATGTTCTTTGATAAGCACTGTCAGATAACAACCATATTCCCAGATATGATGCTGATGAGTTCTGCGATTAGAAGTGATTTTTTTTTTAGTTTCTCAAATTCCTGTGATAGTCGCTATATTGATTTACTAACAAAACATCAACCCAAAGAGAGACCACTTTTATGAATAGATCTGTAAGACACAAGCTTCCTACATATTTAAACCCACAAAAGGAGATGCCTTCCTTAATCTCCTACCCTTTTTCCTAGCCCCCAGGATAAGAACTGCATGCTAGCACTCACACTGGGGAAAGCAACAAACGTGGCCAAAAAAATATGTGTAGGATGTCATTTGATATTCTGCACCCTTTACTTGTGTGATATTTTAAAAATTCCCACAGTGCTTCTGTGAATTTCATGATTCTGTCTCTATTTTAGGGGTGAGGAAACTGAGACTCACAGTCGGGGCCACCACAGGTTTATATGGTGCCTGTGTGCAAAAGATACCCCTAGAAGACACAGTTTCATGACTTGGCTGGTGGGGCACAGGTAGGATTCCAGTCTTCACTTGCTCCCTAAATTGGAAAACTCTTTGCAGTTAGCAACTTGTACAACTGTATACAGTGGCCCTGCTCAGAAAAGTCAAGAAACTTACCCGGGGTCACAAATTAGAAACCAAAGTTTCACTGACTCTGAAGTTCAGATTCTTTCTATTTTAAGAAACTGTATCCTGGTAAATGATTAAGATTTGTGATGGCCTTACACTGAGAATATTCAGTGCTCCAGACTCTAAAACTGAAACTTTCAAAGATTGGATGTAACAAAATACACAGAGCTGGTTTCTCCAGATTCAGCTCAGATTGCCTCTGATTGAGAACCTCTTTATTTTTGCACGTTGTGGCTGACTTTAAATTCAGCTTAATCAAGCTCCAAAACCACCCCTGGCCACCACCTCCCCACCTCCTAACCTCAGGAGCCAAGTTCAACAATGCCCTTGTTTTATGTCATAGACACAGCCCTGAAATATTGGCGGTGACATCAGTCAAAACTACAACAGCATTAAGAGAACTCAAAGACACCGATTTTCTTTTAGTAGCTCAAATAGCCAAAAATACCTGCAGCTTTGTCTAGTGCAGATTTATAACTCGACTCCTAATAAAGCTTTATTTCCCCCAAGTTGTGGTATTTAAAATTCACATGATGTAATGCTGTTAACTAATGTTGCAATTTATTTCTATTTAAGGCATTATGCAGGGGAAACATAGAAGAATAGCTTAATGGGAGTGATTCAGAATGATATTAAGTGTTAATCAAAGCACAATTAAGTAATAATGAGCTGGATTTTCTGACCCAGGTTGGAGGTAAATTTTCCCTGACTCTTGCCCACCTTCTTATTAATTTATGATGCTGTGCCCCTCCAAACATCCCCGCTTCTTCTGCCTCATTGAGATTTGGGTCCATGAATCACTACTGTGCCCTCAAGAGTTCTGTTTAAGGGGTTGTGTAGCCAGATGAGACACAGTGCATCTATTTTATTAATAAATGGGCAAATGTCTGGCCTAGACATACAAACTTTCTGGTATAAAACAAATCAAAAGAACATGTACCCAACAGAAATTTGTACCTATTTTCACTGAAAGACATGCAGTACAGTGTTCATAGGGACAATTTTTGCAACAGCCTAAATCTGAAAACTACACAAATCAACAGTAGAAGGTGCACTGGAGGGCCCAGGTGTGTGGCCGGGGCTCAGTGTGTCTCGGTGCCCTTGTTCTTCCTCCTTGATACTTGCTAATGATGTGATGCGTTCAGCTTTGTTCTCTCTCAAAATTGGTCTGGCTATTCTGGGTCTTTGTCGTTCCACACAAATTTTAGGATTGTTCTTTCTATTTCTGTGAAAAATGCCATTGGAATTTTGATAAGGATTACCTTGAATCTATAGATGGCTTTGGTATCAGGGTAATGCTGGCCTCATAAAATGGGTTTGGGAGTGTTCCCTCTGGAAAAGTTTGAGAAGGATTGGCATTAATTCTTTAAATGTTTGGTAGAATTCGCCAGTGAAACCATCTGGTCCTAGCTTTTGTTGTTGCTGTTGTTTTTGGGAAGTTAAATTACTGCTTTAATTTCCTTAGTCATTGGTGGTCTGTTCAGATTTTCTGTTTCTTCATGATGAAGTCTTGGTAGGTTATGAATTTCTAGAAATTCAGATTACCCAATTTGTTGGCCTGTGATTGTTTTTGGTAGTCTCTTATGATCCTTTGTATTTCTGTGGTTTCAGTTATATTTCTTTCATTTATTTTTTTTTTATTTGAGCCTTTTTTTTTTCTTGGTTAGTTTAGCTAGAGGTTTATCAATTTTGTTTATCTTTTCAAAAAACCAACTCTTTCATTTTTTTTTGTATTGTCTCTTCTGTCTCTGTTTCATTTATTTCTGCTCTAATCTTTATAATTTTTGTTCTTCTGCTAAGTTTGGGCTTAGCTTGTTTGTATTTTTCTAATTCCTTAAGGTGTAACATTAGGTTGTTTATTTGAGATCTTTCTTTTCTCCCAATGTAAGCATTTATTGCTATAAATGTTTCTTTTAGAACTGCTCTTGCTGCATCTCTTGTTTTTGTATGCAGCGTTTTCATTTTTATTTGTCTCAATATACTTTTTGATTCCCCTTTTGATTTTTTCCTTGACCCAATGATTGTTCAGGGGTGAACTGTTTAATTTCCATGGATTTTCCCATTTTCCTTCTATTATTGATTTCTAGTTTCATACATTATGGTCAGAAAAGATGCTTGATATGATTTCAGTCTTCTTAAATTTGTTAAGTCTTTCTTTGCGGCCCAGCATAGGATCTACCCTGGGGAATGTACCATGCATACTTGAGAAGACTGGTGCTGCTGGATCTTGATTTTCCTTAATGTATTCTGCCACTTTTGTGTGGAAAATTTAGTCCATTTATATTTAAACTAATTATTGATAGGTAGGGCCATTTTGTTATTTGTTTTATGACTTTTCTTTTCTTCCAATGTGGTTTATTTTTTTGTAGTGGTGTATTTTAGTTTCTTTTTCTTTATGTTTTTGTATCTGCCTTAGGTTTTTGCTTTATGGTTACCATGAGGCTTACATAAAATATCTTATAGGTATAATAGTCTATTTTAAGCAGGTAACAACTTACCTTCAATTGCATACAAAACCTCTAAACTTTTACTTCTCTTTCCCCAACATTTATGCTATTGATGTCACACTTACTATATTTTTATATTGTCTATCCATTAACAAATTATAGTAGCTGTAGTTATTTTTAGTATCATCGCTTTTTAAACTTTTAGACCAGAAATAAAAGTGATTTACCCCCTTTACCATATTTGGGTATTCTGAATTTGATTATATATTTAACTTTACCAGTGAGTTTTATACTGTCATATGTTTTCATGTTATTACTTAGTGTTCTTGTCTTTCAACTTGAAGACCTCCCTTTAGCATTTCTTATAAGGTAGATCTAGTGGTGATGAACTCCCTTAGTTTTGTTCGTCTGGGAATGTCTTTTATCTCTCCATCATTTCTAAAAGACAGTTTTGCCAGGAATAGTATTATTTGGCCATGTTTTTTAGGTGAGTGCCCTCTTCAAAGGCAAGGACCCTGTGAGCCTTGCCCAGAATAGATCCACCACCTGTATCAGTACAAGAATGAATGCACATGAGACTCAACCAACTCATGAAGGACCAGCCCTAAAATTATGGCCTCTGATATCAAGAGACTTTCTGCTTTCAGAGATCATCTCCAGATTGATGGCTCCTTTACTGCAATGGCTTCTAGCTCACTCCCTCAGGCAAGAGGCAACAAGAGTGACTGGTTGGTAGACACTGGATTTTCATTGGGGGTTGTAAAAGCCACACTTCCTAATGAGAAACTAGATCCAGGAAACCAGCCCAGTTGGTAACACCCTTATAAAAGAGATTGATAAATAAATAAGTGAGCCATCCATCTTTTCTTCTCCTCAGTAAATGAGATGGAACAACTGGCCTTGGAAGGAGACGCTGTGCTTTGTTAACTGGAAACAGATTAGCAAACTCAATCAGCCAACCAGTTTTTCAGTCCGTGGCTTTGCAACATTTGAAAAAGGGAGTTTTTGTTAAAAGTTTCTCTGGCAAGGGCCAGGCAACAAATAACACTAGCCTGGTCTGAATGATTCTCGTTGGTGGGTAAAAATACCTCCTTTTTTTTTTTTTTGGATTCTCATCTTTAACTTTCCTATGGGTCTTTGACAAAAACCTCAGGGAATTCTATAGAGTGCATCTTGTCAGTATTTTAATCAGCTTCAGCTGTCAAAACTCTTGTAACCCGCCTCTTCTATTTAAAATGTGTCTTCTAGGCATAAAATAATTAAAGGTGCAGGGCCGTACAGCAGGCGCAGAGCCATTGCAATGTGACAAAACCCTATGGATGAAAGGTATTATTTCAGGAAGTTTTAAATATAAATTTTGTTTTGTCAGAAGGCTGCAGGGCACACATTTTTCTATACTGTCAGGCTTGATAGTAACAATATTTATATTTCAAATAAAAAGATTAAATTGCAGTCTTATGTGTTTCTGCTCTTCGTCAATTTTCCCCCCTAATTTATCATAGGGCTACGTTCTCAGTGTGTCATCAGCATACCTTTTTTTTTTTTTGCTGACAATACTTTTATTTTACTGAAATATTTTGTCTTTCACTGTCAATCTCAGGGTTGAAATAACTAAGGCAGACAGCAGCACCACTTGGGTTTTTACAAATGTCTTGTTTCACACCTTGTTGAGGGTTTTGTGAAGGACGTGTAGAACAACAAAAGCAAACCAAATAGCAGACGTGTTCTGACCCATGTGTTTAGCGCGTGTGACGGAGAAGGCTTTGAGTTCTTCACCTGGAGTCATGAGCGTGCTTTTGCATCTCCGGCGCTAGAAAACAAACAGCGAACAGGCAAGGCCAGTGAGCCCCAGGAAGGAGCGTTTGCTGTGAATGGCTGTGCTGGCTGCTTTGTGTCAGGGCTTGTTAGCTGCCGCAGCTCAGTGTCTCCAAAGGGGCCGAGGCAGCCGGGGGAGCTTTCCCAGCCACGGGAGCTGATGGGTTTCTGAGTTTCCTGGCTGGCTCAGTGTCGAGCCTTCAATATTGCACTTGACAGAGCTGTTTGGGGGAAATGTGCAGGGTGAAAGTCTCTCACACCTGTTGCACCGGAGTCTGACTGCAGCTGGGGGCTCTGGGCTTGCTTGTGCTGAAATGTAGGGAGAATCCTTGCTTTCAGTGGGTGGCTTCCTCTTTCAGAACTTTCGGAACGGATGTGCCCCCTTCTTCCTACTCAGCACTTTGCTCTGCTGAGGGAGAGTCAACTGGTTGATCTGAACTCTTCTCCCCACCTCCCCTTGTCTATGGAGTTTGCCCTTCTTCCAGTCAACTAGGCCCAAGGGAAGTACCCTCCTCTCTGAATGACAGGTCACTTAAGAGCAGTAATTTCTCACTCTGTGCCTGTGGCAGACATCACTAATCAATCTCAGCACTGTTACACTCCCCCAGCTGCATCCTCAGACTCCCTGGCAGCATAGCGACCTGGACAGTCACAACCGATCGGTCAGGTGGCAGGCCGTGTTTGTTTCACCAGTTCCCTCTGCAGGGCACAAGGGCACCCATCCAGGCACACGTGTCCCTGGCCATCTCATGACTCAGGCAACACCGCCATTTTAATGTTGCAGTTCCCAGCCCCCAAGGAATCACATTTTTACCATATTTCAATTCACAAAGCTGTTTCATATCCAGATCATATGTGGCAGTTTAGAATCCTCAAAAGCCCGAAAGCGAGGGCTGCCAAAGCTAGTCACTTCTGCTACATTCTGTCAACAAAAGGGAGACACAGGAGCAGCCCAGATTCAGCATGGGAGGCGACTGCCACAGGGCCCACACACTGCGAGGTGTGGTTCCTTGGAGGCTGTCTCTTTGGAATCTGGCTATCACAAGACCACTTAGCAGTCTGCATTGTAACACTTTAAGAATTGCCTGTTCCATCAGTTCAAAAGTGACCTTTTGCATTTGTGTTAAAACCCCAACTCTTCAGCGTAACCGTCAACACCTCTCAGTCTAGCTTTAGTTCACCTGACATCACGCCATGCTCTTTCTATATATGGAGTTATGTCTCTGAGGCACTTATTTTCTTCAGGCTCCTCATCTTCACCACTCCATGTGATCCCCTTGTTATCCTGGAAGATCCACTTCCAGTGACTTTTACTGTCTGCCCTTAGGAGAGCCGGAATGGCTGATTTCCTCCCGCGGACTCTTACAGAACCACGGAAGGGAAGAGGAGAGGGAGAAAAGGGGGTGGGGGAAGTTATTTGCATGAATCGTGGGCAAGAGGGAAGGCCCTATGATTTGAACCAAAAAGCAGATGAACATCTTCCGGCCTAAAGATTCTGAAAACATTTTTCCCAGTGTGTACACACGCACAAGCACGCACACAGACACTGAAGTTCAAATGATAGAAGCTGAATCAGACCGTATTCTGGAAGGAAACTTTTTTTCTCCTGTCCAGACTACACTGACCTGGAAACCTATGGATAACATCACCCTGTTTAAACTTGTGCCACTAAAGCATTTTCCAGAATACAAACCCTCTCTGTCAGATGCATGTCACCCGTCACCCTGTACATGGAAAGGGGAACTGAAGTATTGGTTAAATCAGAGTCATTCGCTGTACTAGGCAGGTTCAATGCCTGTCTCCTATTGTGTTTATGTCTTATAGCCTTCAGTGGCAAAGAACAGCTTAAGCAAAAGCAAAAGCAAAAGCAAAAAGGGATTAAGAAGAAAGACCCAGAGAGAGCTAATGGAAGCCAAGGAGAGGAAAGGTAGGCACAACTCACTGGGCATGGGAACTGGGACCAGAATATTATCAGTAGAAACAAGAAGTACCCCCTCCCTCCCGGGGTTGTATCGACTTTTGTGTCTGATTCTGTGCAGACGTCTCTCCTCTTTCTCTCTCTCTCCCTCTCTTTCATTTGTTGCAAACCAGGTCTCTTCACCTCACTGCATGTGAGCCAAATATGGCCGTATCATGGAAAACTTTATATTGTCCATGGCCACAACTTAAGACTCTGTGTTTCTGCCTTGATTCCTCATTCCCAAGGGGAGAATCTGATTGGTCTAGCCGGCCACCCAGTTTTTCCCTGGGACAAGTGGCCACGTTTGGTCCAAATGGACATGACCACTGCGGTAGGGGAGGGGGACCTCACTTGTCTCCATGCAGTTTTAGAGATTCCTTCATGTATGTTGTGGGAAAGACCTTCTTAGGCAAAAGTTTACAGGATGGATGGCTGGGAAGAGATTTGAAAATGCTTACTGAGTGTTATTCTTACTTTGTAGATAAAAGAAGGGAATTTCAGAGACTTTGTTTTTGGAGAAATAGACTCTTTGTCAGACTTTACATGTAACAGGGAGGATCTCTTAATAGGCCACCACTCTGGAACTACTTCAACCCAACTTCTGCATGATCTGGTCCTTGTTTACAAATACCAGCCTTTTTTTCTTTCTCCTTTTGTTCAGTCACAGAGGGGGCCATCATTATGACCCAGACCATTTAAGTTAGGGTTGACAGATCAATGGTGTGCCCAGGATATAACATAAAAGAAAAGACACTCCTTACAACTCTGGGAGGGGACATTGCTAACCTCTGGTTTCACAGCCAGAAATTTGTAAGAAGACACTAGGAAAAAAAGTGATTTTTTTCCAAATAGGTGATTAATAGTTTTCAAATAGGTGATTAATAGACCTGAAATTACTGGCAAGGGAGAGGGTTATCAAGAGCCAAAGGAGTCATTCTTAAGCTTAAGCAATAATGTGTCACAGGGCGGTTTTCAAAGCTTTACTCCCTTTAGAGAAGGACCACGGAGCCCGTGACAGTTCACTCCGTCTATCAAATGACTCTAAAAGCTCCACTGAGAAACTTAGTTTCTGTTGCAAAAAACTAAAAGAAAACCAAAACCAAAACCAAACAAAGCAAAACCAGTATTCCAATTGTGTAAAATCACAGAGTAAGGATTTGTAGGGATTTATCATGTGGATCTAACCCATTTTCACACACACACACACACACACACACACACACACACACACAAAGATATAAGGGAACTTACCCAAACACAGAGAAGACAGGACTCTTTCAAAAACTCTAACCAAACTATGTAAAATGAACAGAAGAGTAGATGCCATAGACTCCTAGGAAGAAAGTTAATGTAGATCTCTAGCCAACTGCCTATAGGAGGTCTTGTCAGAATATTTATCTAATTCCACGTCATCCCTAAGTCAGTTTCTCAGAACCTGCCAAAAAGGGGAGACGTTCTGAGTTAGACACTCCCTGAATAAAAAATAAAAACTGCCCAAGCTCAAGAAAAGAGGCAGAGCTCTGTCTAGAGTCGTGCTGAAAGGAGTTGTGCTTAGGACTAGGATGAAAAACACCTACGATGCGGGGAATTACCAGGGAAAGTGGAGACTCAGCCCTTTTAGAGGGGAAGAGAAGCAAGAAGGAAGAACGAAGAGGGAAGAAATAGGCTCGTATCCAACGCTGCTGTGAATCGTTATTGACAAGTACCAGCGAATGGATCAGGAAGCTTGCCCGGTTTGATGATAAAGAAGCTGTCACTTTTCCGGCTGAGATTGACATGCCTCATGACATCAGTATAATTGATGTCTGTTCCACAATACCCAGATCTGTCCCAGAATCTGTGCAAGAACATCTGATAGTTATATCAAACTTAAAAGTGAGATGCCAGGGAGGAGAGTGTCCAGATGGACACAGATGTTCTCAGACAAAATAAGGTTTTTTAAAAAAATTATTCAAAGCTGTGTAGCAGCTGTCACATTCAACAAAGGAATGGTGCACAGTGCGTGTGTTGGTTCTGAAGGAAGAGCTGGGCTGAGCTGGGCTGGGCACCAGGGCCCTCAAGGCCCTGGGAGTCATTGCCTAGCCCTGGCTTCAGTTTGTGCATGGCCATAGCGAAGCTCAGAGAACCATCTTGTATTCCATGACCTGCTTCTGTGACTCCCCAGCTGTTTGTGTGTTTTAATGGGAAAATGGAATTTAGTGGCTTTTATTTACCTAATAAAGACATAGACCCATTTGTGTCCTTTTACTCATCACTTTCTTTGACTCATTACTTTCTTTAGAAAATGAAATGAGGTGACACATGCCATGCACTTAGTGTGTGTTTAATTACCAGTAACCGTCATTATTGTGACCTCACGCACGGACATTTGGCACTTTTTAGTCTCTCGCGTCCCCAAAAGAAAGCACTTGAGTTTCCTTCCTTGTTCCTTTGGGTACTAAGGGCACAGAAGTTGCTTAAACAGCGGGTAAGGTTTATTTGACAAAGCAGTTTTCTACCCAAAAAGGCCCAATCAGCCCCATGAGGCAGAGGCCTGTTAAATCAATCTCTGTGGCGTTAGATGGCAGGATCTGTTACATCGTCGTCAGCTCTCCTGCATCCACGGAGGGGAAATCCTCCCCCACCTCTCTGAGATCTCTCCTTTCAGAGGAAAGGTGTTTCAATCAAGGCTAGAACGGACCTCGAGCCAGGAGTCAATGCAGTTCCCCAACAGAGGGGCCGGCGTGTCCAATACATCTCCTCCCAACAGAAAGCTCGTTTCATTTGATTTTGTATTTATTTTCCATTGTCTTTATGTAGCCCATACACCTCAGGGGAAAATGTCTCCACCTGCAGCATCAAAGGTGAGCCAGGTTCGTCTATGGAAATTGCCTCTCCTGCCACTGATTATTCCGTGAAGAACAAAGGACCCTGCTGGGCCAGTGGGCTGCGTGAAGCTGCCTTGCTCTCATGGGGGAACTTTGTAGAACTGTGCTGTATAATAAGATGGCTCTAGCCACACGTGGCCACTGAGCACTTAACACAGGGAGAGTCCAAACAGACCTCAGATCTCAGAGACTAAGTATGGAGAAAGAATCCAAGATCTCTTATGAATATATATATATAAATTTGCTATTGATGTCATGCTGAAATGCCAGTGTTTTGCATAGGTTGGGTTAAATAGAATATATTTTAGAACATTTAATTTCACCTGTTTCTTTTCACTTTTTAAAATGTGAGTAGGCAATTAAAGAATGAGTGCTTGCCTTCTGCTGGACAGAGCTGTCCTAGGGTGACCCCTTTCATTGGGACCTGGGTGTGTGCAGACAGAGGCCAGGAACTGCTGCGCCTGTGGGTGACACCCACCGGGGACAGGGCAAGAGCGAGGGGTCAGTTACGTGACCTGATGGGGATCCCTGTTGTTCAATCAAGTTTGAGATAAGTCTGACTCTTACTTGCTGTGGAAAGAGTTTGAACTGTACACGACCAACACCTGGGATCTCCCAGGTCCTGTGACCTTCTCGGAAGGGGCTGGGCGGGCAGGGGCAGTTTAGCCTCTCAAAGATGGGGTAACACGTTCCCAGAAAGTGGAAATCTCAGTGATGCTTTGAAGCTGGGGGCCCACCTGTGAGGATAAGCTCCCGAAAGGAGACTGTGGGACACATACAGAGCCTGAGCCATCTGCATTCCAACGGCAATGGTGGTGGGCACCTCCTACTTCCCTGCAACCCTGGAAGGATGAAGATAAGGCTCACTTAACCTGAGCAGGCAGAATGATTGTGCTGGGCGCTCTCCTTTGCCCCTCCAAGGCACTCTCCACCCTTCCACACCCCACTCCCTGCCCTGGAAAGCAAGATTTATCAGCAGAATCCTTGCTGTCTGTCTCTCAGTTGGGTTCAGCCAATGGGGAGCAACAGGGAGAGATGAGAATGAGAGAGGAGCGCGTGATTGGGGCATTTGTTCTTCTGACTCCCTCCCTGCAGGTTAGGATGAGCTGGTGGCATCCCTCATCTTCAGATCACAGCTCGTGTCAGGCGGTCCTCTTCTTCCAGGTGCCATGTCCCTCCTCTCTCCCTCGCCCCTTCAAGCTGAGCAGTAATCATGGTGCCCCCTTGCTACTAGCCCCAAGAGTCTAAACCTTGTGGTTTACCTATACCCTGCCCATACCTTTGTATTAAGCTCTCTTCCAGTGATCTGAGTTGATTGTCTTATCTTTTTCTTTAGGGACTCTGATGCAGTGGTGCTTCCAGCCCTTCTGTGGGTTTTTGGTTTTTTTGGGTTTTTTTTGTTTTTTTTTTTTTGTTTTTTTTTGTTTGTGACCAGGTTATGGGGCAAGGTTACTGAAGTCACAGACGGGCAGATTACAATATGGGGGAGGTCCAGTGATCAGAGAGTGGGGATGTTACTGGTGGATTAGGATGGGAAGGTGGGGGAGTTGGCTCAAGGAATGGGCCACATGTGGGAGTGAGGGAGATGTACCCTCCCGGGTGATGGTGACTTGATTTTGGACTGTCAGTGTGGACTGCCAGGGAGTGCAGTTCAGGATGTCCTGTGACCTACAACGTCACACTCATATTTGGAATCTTTAGGGTGCTGCATAGAGTTTTTAGAACCCTGTTCCAAAGACCCCACAGGTATGTGGAGTTCATACGAATGACATCCCTAGCGATGCCACAAAGACTAAGCTTATGGAGTTAAGGGCATGTTGATTATTTAGGACGTGGGTGAGCAAGTAATACCGCCTGGTTCTGGCCAAAGCAAAATTGGAAGGTAGAGAAATTTGATTTGGACATTCCTACCTCTCTCCTTCTCAGCTCTGCTATTTTTTCTCCCTTCTTTCACCTCTTCTTGAGTTTCCTGGCCCTTGGGGTCCACTGGCTCAGTATTTTTCAAACATCATCATCATTCCTTTGTATACTATTTCAAGATTTTTGCCAGATTATTATAACCAGTATTGATTTATTTAAAATTTCCTAAACCAACTTATTTGCTTGTTTGTTTTTTTTTAAACTTTATCTTAACTACCTTGTCCTAAGCATTGATATGTACGAAACCACAGATTTGGTAACTCGGTTATAAAATTCCTTTTACATATACACACAGATATGTAATGAAGATAATACAAAAATTCTTGTGCCAGTTAAGCCAGCCCAGGTATCACCTGATCTGTGGGTACCCCAGCACAAGGAACATGAAATTGTCAGACGGATTCTGCAGTCCCCCTGTCCCTCAGGACTCCGTGTGATGATGGACATGCTTGTATCTGCTCCATCCAGGACACAGCCACTAGCCCCTGGAGCTACTGAGTACCTGAAATGTGGCAAATGCAACTGTGAAACTGTGTTTAGTTTATTTAATTTTAATTAATGTTAAGTTTAAATTTGAATAGCCACATGTGGTGAGTGGCTTCCATACTGGACAGCACAGCACTGGGGTAATCTGCTTTTAAAAATAAATCAGAGCAGAAGCGATGAACCTTGTGCCAGATATTGTATGAGAAATTTACATATTTTTTTCCTTATGTATTTATTCCTAAGGACCCCGTGAGGAATGGATTATTTCATTCTAGTGGTACATACAGTGAAAGATGGGAAGATTTTCTGTTGCATCCTTAAATACACAATGAAACCATCATCTGTTATTTACAGAGAAAGAGAGTGAGAGAGAACTGTAAGTGAGCAAATTGTCATCCAGTCCCAACCACATTCAAGATTTAGAAGTTTGACATTTCCTTTTTTCCTTCTCTCTCCCTTTTTTAAACATCCAGCCCTCCTCATTAACCAGATATCTTTATTCTCTAAATATTTACCGCCCAAATGAAATTTACAGTTTAATTTGCTGTATAAAATCATTTATTGACTGATAAACCTCATTACTAAGCTCGAGCACAGCCCTGGGTACTCCCGACAGTTTTAATTCTTGTAGCAGCAGGCTACTGCGAGAGAAAAACAATCCTGTCAAATTAACGGCGGGGGTCTAAATTATTCAAATACACTAAATCCATGCAGAACCGTTCCCCTGCTCATAATTTTTCTCTCAGAGCTAACAATTAACTGGCAATGTTCTAACTTAAACACTGACAGCCATTCTCAAAGAATTCTGGGAACAGGGAGCATTCCACCTTCCCACATGTCCTTCCGTTCCTGGGGGCACTGAAGGGATGACCTCTGTGGGAGCCCCCGTTGTAGGAGGAGGTTCTTCTCCCTCAGACAACTCACCTCTTCAGTGCATCATCCTCTGTGTGTCTTTCTCACACCCCCCAGGTCAGAGATGGAGTTTCAGATGTCAAGGTGTGTGTGTCTTTGTGTGTGTCTAGCATTTATACCAGACGAGCATCAGCCTGCAATTAGTTAATTGCACATGTACCTTTCTGCCTGTGGGGGAAACAAGTGCCTCCACTTTTCTACCTGCAAGTGCAACCAAACTCATTATTGAGCTGCTGATTCAGAAGGCAGACCCATCTAATTGAGCCTATAAAACAGAAAAAAAAAACCCAAAAACTAAAAATGGTATTAGCTTCAGAACAGCAAATATCAAGAATCCTTCTCACATTGGAGAAGGAAAATTTTTCCCACCGCGCTGGACCTCAGTCAGGATGTGCCCAGTGAGTGGCCTTGGGTGTCAGTGGATGCTGTTTTTTAAATCTAATTTCCCATAGCTTGGGTCCCCTAATAGTGATGGATCCCTGGGCATGACACCCAATGTCAAAGTTCTTAAACAGAAAAAAAAATTAAATGTTGATCTTGACAGTTCATGCATGCATGCATTCATTCTTTTATCAAATATTTATCGAGTGTCAACTATCTGCCAAGCTCGTAGTACTTAGGAAGCATTGTGGCGCTAGATGTGGGATGAGAAGCCAAAGAATGACACTTAGTCAAAAATCATGCTTGGTCCCTGCCCCTTAGTTCAGGGTTGATCCGAATGTGTGACTCAGGAACACCTCACAGGTTTATTAAAAATGCAGATTAATTGGATTCACTTTAACACAGAGTAAGTCAGAATCTCTGGGATGAAGCCCAGGAATCTGCATTCTAACCCACTTCCCCAGGCGATTCTTAAGCACCTCAAAGTTTGAATGTGTTGGCTGTGAGCTTGCCAGATGACAGACTTACCGCTGAAAGCACCAGGCAACAGTGAATGACCATAGAAGGGATGTCAGCATCAGTTTACAGATAAATAACCCAGAAAATATCACTGGGATTGTACCCCGGGTCCAGCCGGGAACTAAAAAAGTGGGGAAGGTGCAGCACGGGGAGCCCTATTTGCACAACTCCAAGGGCACCTTAGTTACTGTAGACAATGCCAGTCCTCCCCATGGTGTTCATGGGGACATTTCGTTTTGTTTTGTTTCTATTGTTTTTATTTTCTTTGTAGCTTTGTTTACTTTATTAAACTTTTAAATTTAGAGTAGTTTTAACTTACAGAAAAGTTGCCAGGGTAGTCCAGAGAGTATCCATGTACCACACACCCAATTTCTCATATTATTAACACATTACTTTGGTGCGGTTCGCCCGTCTCAATTCATGAATGAGTATTGACGCATCATTATATACTAATCTCTGTACGTCAAACGAATCTCCAGTTTTAAACTTAAAACCTTTCCCACCTAGGATCCCATTTTACATTTATTTAGTTGTCATGTCTCCTTAAGCTCCTCCTGCCTGTGACAGTTTCTCAAACTCTCCTTGTTTTTGATGACCTTGACGGTTTTGTGGTGCACAGTTCAGCCATGTTGTGGCATCACCCTCAGCTGGGACTTGGCCGTTGTTTTATCTCATGATTAGACTTGGATTATGGGTTTGGGGGAAGAAGAATCCAGAGGCAGTGTGCATTTCTCGTCACATCACATCAGAAGTGATCCACATGACTTATCACTGCTGCTGCTGACCTTGATCAGCTGGCAGGGTATGTTTGTCAGGCTTCCCACTGTGAAGTTGCTCTCTCTCCCCCTTCCCGTATGGTACTCTCCAGAAGGAAGTCACTATGCGCAGCTCAAACTTAAGGGGTGGAAAACATGCTCCTCCTCCTTGAACACAGAGTAAAGTATTTGGAACGCTTCTCTATGGGACAGCCTCATAGTCTCCTACATTTATCCAAGCATTTGTTGAGAGAGTACACCCTTGTGGATGTTTATGTTTTATTTGGGGCTTTGACACAATATTTTGTTACTAATTTTTCTTGCTCAGATTGTCCCTGCTGTGGTTATCCGGAGCTCTTTTGGTTGGGTCCTGTGCTCCTCTGATAACCTACATAGCTTTGTCTTTTGAGCCCGTCTTTAATTCCTGCCCCTAGAAGATGCTCCAGGTTCATCTTGTACATTCCCTGTCCCAGTTATAGAATCAGCCGTTTCCCCCAAGGAGCCTTGGTTCCCTTTATTGGAGAATGGTGTTTAGACACCAAAATCTGGATGTTGCATGCACTCGTTATTACTGGGGTGTCATTGCTTCTAGGCCTTCCCAGAACTAGAACAGAACTAGGAAATATATGTGTGTATGTTAAAATATCGGTGGATATACACATTGTGTCTCTGTCTCTACATCTAAATCTATACCTGAAGCTATCTAGCTTCTATCTCTACCTAGCATCTATGTATATAGCTATCTATGTCTATCTTATGCTAAATATGAGTTCATACTAATGTCTCTGACTCTAATCTATTACCACATGGATCATCCTAGCTTCCTCCTTTGTTGCTCTATAACTTCCCACACCAACAGCGAGGAACCTGGCTTTCCCCATCTTCCACCCATTTATTTGTTCAACCTCAAGATACATATATAGTGGCTTCACAGTTAACCTGTTGCCTCACTGGGTCTCCCTTTTAATGTAATGTCCATTTACAACCAAAGCAATGTCTGTTATCTGCAACAACTTTGGGGGTACTCTGGCTTGAAAGGACTCCTTTCTAGGGTTGCTACCCTAGGAACACAATGAGTGCCCTGGGCTACCTCTCCGTTTCTTGGTCTATCCTTCCAGATCATGGCTCAGCTCCCAATGGCAGCCACCCCAGACTTTGCCCAAAATCTGTAACAGCTTCCACTGCCTTTCTGGGCCATATCAGTATCCATTCAAGAAGCACTTGCTGAGAGCACATACTACATATCTAGGTCTGTAAAGATGCTAAAGATAAGGATGTGGCTATTAATATAACAATATTTGTCTCCGGTAGCTCTGTTTCTAATTAGGGCTGGGGGCCGGGGGGGGGGGGGCTTGTCCCTTGTTGCCATTTTGCTGTTGTCAGTGTACTTCTTTAAGTGCCACCACACAAGGAAGCGTGGAATACCAGTGTCTTAGAGGAAAGCACCTTCACCTCTTTGGGACATGCAGGAGAGCTTCTCCAAGGAAGTGCCTCTGTAGCTGAGTCCTAAAGAATTGCTTAATGCTTTTAGTATGCACCTCTTGAGCAGCCTAATACAGGCTGGGTGTTGAGAACACAATGAAGGAGGGAAAACCCAGGTGAGGTCACTGGTCTCACAGAGACCCCAGTTAAGTGAGGGATTCAGGCACTTAGCACTGTAAGTGGCAGTTAATCAGGTGTTGTAGCCCTGAGGCTTCACCTGCAAAGCTTTCCTTCAGTTTTCATGTCTCTGTATCCATCAGGGCCCTCTGGGAGGATGCTCTGCAAAGATTCCAAAGCCCCAGGCTTACAGGGGAGCTGTGTACTAATTCCTGTGCACGAGGGAGAGGGGAGAGAAGGTGGGTGCCAAGTGGGACAACATCCATTTGATCCTTTTTATATGTAAATGTGACTTTAAATAATATTTTGTAATGACCTGCATTTCTGTTAGGAAGTCTCTCTTGATGATTTATTTTTCTCCCTGCAGTTACGACAGCCTAGTGATCTTGTTAATTAATGCCAGAGAAGGTTTTTCAGCACCTCATTAAAGGTTTTCCCTTTCAGGACACCGATGCTCTTGTGCACAGCCAGGGCAGAGAAAGCTATTTTCTTGTGGGTGGAAACACATCTTTTGATCCCCCGCCTCTTCCTTTTCCTCTCCTTTGCCTTCTTATTACAATTCATTTTTCCCTATTCTGTGTCTCCTCTTCTTTTTCTTTTTCTTTTCCTTTCTTCCAAAATACAGTCACTTCTCCTTGTTCCAAAACATTATTTTACATAGTTCAACTGTCATCAGTGTGTTCCCTTAGAAGCCCTCTTTCTCCTGGAAGAACTGTTTTACTTTGCTATTTAATTCAGTATTTCCTATTCAGGGAGCTTTGGTTGAGAGTTTTCTGTGTTTCAAGTTCCCTTATAGACATCAGGGAAACCACAGTGAACCAGAGTGTGCTGTCTGTAAGACTCTTAGATTTGTCCCATAAAAATAACTAACACATGAATGAGTGAATGGTTCTATGGTCCATTAAATTTTGTTAATCTTTGCTGACCCCTGCTCTATCCCATCATTGGAGACCCTGAATCCTAATTATTTATTTAAAAGTCTTAAAAATTCTATAGTTAGAAAATGTATTTATTTTCTTCAGCCCACTTTTTCCCCAAACATATTTGATCACAGAACCTTCTTTCAACCCATCACCTATTTACGAACTGATTTATAGACATTCCTCCTGGATGAAATGCCCAGTTCTGAAGGTTGTCTTCCTCTGCCTGATTTCAGTTTGGTTACCACCCTGGTCTTCTGTCTTCCTGGCAGGACTGTCGCCCGGACGGTCCAAACCCAGCTCCTCTCTCAGCCTCTGTGAAAGTACCTTCCACTCAGGCATGACAGCGAGGATTCTCCTCGGCTCGAATGAGACACTGTTTCTCTTTCCAGGAGCAATGGTGTGTAAAACCTGAGTCACCACTAATGGCAAAACAGGTTAGACTGGTTTCCTATCCAGGGGGTTTCCACTCTTGCCTCATCTGACTCATCTCAGAGAAAACTCTTTCTGATTTCTGGCTCATTTTTCTGAGACTTTGTCAAAGCTCAGATTAAACTGGGATGCCTTGAAGATCAGCTAGACTTGAAAGAAAGGCCATGGTGGTGTTGAGAAGTCCCTGCAGGTCCAGAGAAAACCTGGAAACGCTATGGCAGGGGAGACATCCTCCCTTATCCTGGGAGACAGGGAGGTCATTTTTGGAAGAAAAGCCTCAGATGACACTTTGGTACTTGGACAGTGCCGTGAAAGTAGAAACAGGCTTGTGTATTACCTTTCCAGCTCTGCTAGTTCTTTCCTTCTCATAAATAACGCCAAAGAAGAGAACAGAATGTTCGGTACCACAGGTAGGGTGTTAGGGGCAGGTACCTCTTCAGCAGATTGGGGGGCAGGTAGTCAATAGGTAGATGCCAGACCTTCAAGCAAAGACCTGCAAGGGACTGAATTCTGCAAACAAGTTGAATGAATGTGAAAGCATGTTCTTCCCCAGAAGAGTTCAGCCTGGCTGGTACTTTGATTTCAGCCTCCAAGATCAGATCCTGGGTCAAGAACTAGTCATACTATGCTGGACCCCTGACCTTCAGAACTGTGGGCTGCTCACTGTATTTTGTTGAAGCTGAGAAGTTTGTGGTCACTTGTTACACAGTAGTAGGAAACTAATACAATAAGCAAAGTATCAGGATGACTGATGATTCAATGAGGAGTGTTATGGGTTGGTATGAAAGTGTTTCTGCAGCATCTTCCCTTTGGTAAAGTAACACTTCCCTCTCCATAATAATCCTGGCTAGTTTGTATGGTTCTTTTAAAATTTACTTCACACCCCTACTCAGCACTAGACTCAGGACTTTCTCACAACAGGATTCCATCCTCCTGGGCACACTGATAGGATCAGGGGTAAGTCTATAACACAAGTAGGGCAAATGTAAATTATTGGAAAGACAGCCTCTTTGAGCTCTTGAGCCATAAAGACTGTGTGAGTCTCATTCTTGGTAGCTCAGAAAATTCTGTCTGCTAATGAAACAAACACAGAGGAAAACAGAATTGACAGATGGAGAAAGGAACACAGAGCCTTGATCTAGCCATACCTGAAGCCAATGATATATTGGAATTTTCAGTTATATGAACCCCTTCCCTTTTATTTTGCTGTAGCTACTTTAAACTAGGCTTCTCATTAGGTACTAATGGGATGGAAAAGTGCTTAGGGCAGAAATTCTCTAAAGCCTTACAATTCAAAGTGTGGTCCGTGGACCAGAAAAATCCACAATTCCAGGGAGCCTGTTAGAAATGCAGAGCCTCAGGCCTTACCCTGAATCAGAACCTGCATCTGATCAAGGTCCCAGCTGATCTATGTGCTCGGGACAATTTGAGAAACACTGCCATGACATCCTTCCCACCCAGGGGACCAGAGAACCCAGCTATGCATACTTCAGGACACATCCATTCCAACCGTCAGGAAAGGGATGGAGAAGATACTGTTTATCAGAGAAGAGGATTAGGGGAGCATGCCTTTAGGTGTTGGGGTATCTCTGGTCCTCTCCTCTCAGGGAAAGTTGGTTGACTCTTGTTTGCCGAGTTTCAGCAGTCATACTCATTCATTCAGTTTTTGGTTTTTTAAGAACTTATCTGGGCTACACTTTGCAATAATTTTGGTGTATTCTGGTGAAACACAGTGTCACTGACTGCAGGGAATTTCTAGCTGGGAGAGACACATACTTACTTCTGTATATGCCTGCAACTGTGATCAGGAGGAAACACACAGGGGATTAAGAAGGGACTACTTAATTCCACTGGTAGAAATAAGATGACTTCATTTTAGAGGAGAAACCATGCAAATCATCTAGACCAGGGACCAGCAAACAGGAGCCCACGGGCCAGTTCCAGCTTGCCACCTGCTTTTGTAAATAATGTTTTATTGGAACACGAACACACCCATCCATGTATGTGTTTGTGGCACCTTTTGTGCTACCACAGTGAGGCTGAGTAGTTGTGACAGAGACCACATGGCTACACAAAGTCTGAAATATTTCCTATCTGGGTCTTTAAGAAAAAGTTTGGGTCTTTGATTTTGTTTTGTTTGTTTGTGGACGAGTGAAGTGAGACCCAGCCGGGGGGAGCTACTGACCCACTACCACATGGCGACTCAGTGCAGAGCAAGCACAGGGACAGAGATTTCCTGGGTCCCAGGGCTTAAAGGGGCCCTGGGGACACCCTGGACACCTGCAGTGGAGAGACACGTGGAGCCGGGGTGGGCAGCGGTGGGCAAGGGGTCCCCAAACAGCAGGCTGTGGACTTAGAAGCTGGCCTTGGGATAGATGAGGAGAGCGTATTTTGAGGCCCACCTGGAGAGGTGATGGTGAGTCAGTCACGCCTGGGCAGGAGGGGGACCTCAGCCGTGAGAGAGGCAGACAAGCCAACCACGGGGTAGGAGTGGCTGAGGATTCAGATTTTAACAGTGCGAAAGTCACGCGGACAGCATCTCCCTCCAGAAAACTCCATTTCACAAAGACAGAAACTCTGATCCCTAGGAGAGTGAGGATGAGTGGTGGGGAGGTGGGGGCTGCGCTAGGGAGCGTCACAGGCAAGAGGAAGAGTGCATACAAAGCCCCGAGGCAGGAGAGCACGCAGAGCAGTTAGGAAACTTTAAGGGGCTCTGTGTGGTTCATTCAATTTGAACATTTTCTGAAATGACCTCACTCTGGGGTGAGACCACCTCCCTGTTCCTCCCCAGGCTAAACTCTTAGCTGGGGCTTTTGAACCATAAGAATTTTTTTTTTTTTGAGCAAAAGCCTTCCACATGTAGGAACATGTAGGAAGAGGGTGGTAAGTCATTGTTCTGGATCATGCTTAAAACAAAACAAAATAAAACAAAACAATAAAACAGAAGTTCCCGGTGCTAACCATCTGATGCAATCAGGTTCTGCTTTGAGGGGGATTATTTTTCCCTACGCTTTTCAGTTAAGGGAATATGCTAGATACTACTCAGCCATACAAAGAGAGTAAAATAGTGACAGTTGCAGCAACATGGATGGACCTGGAGATGGTCATTCTAAGTGAAGTAAGCCAGAAAGAGGAAGAAAAACACCATATGGTATCACTTATATGTGGAATGAGAAAGGAAGGAAGGAAGGAAGGAAGGAAGGAAGGAAGGAAGGAAGGAAGACACAAATGAACTTATTTACAAAACAGAGACAGACTCACAGACATAGAGAACAAACTTACAGTTACCAGGGTGGAAAGGGGGTGAGGAGGGATAAATCGGGATTTCAGGCTTTGCAGATGTGAACTACTATATATATAAAATAGATAAACAACAAGGTCCTACTGTATAGCACAGGGAACTATGTTCAATACCTTTTCAGTACCTTGTGATGGCCTGTAACGAAAAAGAATATGAAAAGAAATATGTATGTATAAATGAATCACTATGCTGTACACCAGAAATTAACAGAACATTGTAAATCAACTATACTTCAATTAAAAAAGAGAATATACTAGAAATAATATTGGAATCATTATAGTTAAACCACACTCATCAATGTTATATTGATTGATCTGAGTTGTATTTAAATAGAATAATGACAGTCAACAGGGGAAGGTGTTACTTGTTTTCTGTTGAGTCCAGTTAGGTGAGCTCAAAAGCAGAGGCAATAAAGGCACTCAGTTTACTCTTTAAGTTGTCAGTGAGCTCTAGCAATTAATTTAAACAACAAACTGAGTGATGGCTTCCTCCCTGGTGCTATTGGTTAATCTTTTACTCTCAGGTAATACCGCTGAATCTCATTGTTAGAGGTGAGCCACTCTGCTCCTGGATTGAGGCACTGCTCTGAAACTTGTAGTTGCTCATTATTTGGGAACTTCTCTGCATAATGTTCTCATTTGAACACAAACTTAAGACTAGAGTCTCATTTATTACCATGATTCCTTTATAGCAGGAATGAACATGGAATTTAAATAAAATTCTCTTCTTAAAAGCCACACTACTTGCTCCCACAGGGGAATGTTCACTGAATTTACTGAAACATCGAAAGCAAGACTCTTAGGAAATCTTGTAGCCATGTTTGATGAACCCAGGAAAATTCTCCAGTATAGCAGACGGAGGGCTCCAAGGCTGAAATTTAACCATTTCCCCCAAAGTTTAATTTCCATGGCTTGATTTCATAAGAAGCAGTTCTCATCATGGTTTTTAGGTGGTCATAATTAAAAGGAGAAATTCTCCCCCTGAGAGAGTCTCCCTAGATAGCTGTTTTTGACATTGATACGTCTCCCTCTTGGCCAGAAGCCCACAGAAGATGGGTCCCCCTCATGTGAGATCATTAATTTGTTCTTCGTGAGGTCTCCACACAGTAAGCTGAGAACCAAGGCAATTATGCAATTAAGTCAAGCAAAAAATGATGCTTGTGTTCCAATGGGCCACAATTTTAGATGACAGTGGCTTTGACTTGACTTGCCCAGATAACGGCTTGAAGTCCTCCACGATCCTCCTACAGAGCGTGTGAGCTCCTTTAGAGAGGGTGTGATTTAGGGGGAGACAGTGCCACCATCTTCTTACGAAAAGATGAGGAATGGATACTGATATCCTTTACTTAAGTCAAGTATAACCTGTGTGTGTTTGGGATCCTCCAGAAGCTGACCCTTAAACAAGAATTCAAATGAAATGGTTTATTCTGGAAGTAATTCCAGGAAACATTGGGAGAGGGATGGGAAAGTAAGACAGCAAAGTCAGAGTAAGCAAATAGCAAGCTCACTCCTACAAGAGAAATCTGGGAACCAAGGTAGGACTCTGCTTAGAGTTCCCACCTGAGGGGGATGCACAGACTCCCAACAGTCATTGTTGCGGGTCTTACCTAGGGGAGCATTAACTCTTTGGCACTTAGGACAGAATGGGTCCAACTTGAAGGGAAAGCCCTTGGACGGAAAAGGCAAACGCCAACCTGGGAGTTCTGGCTGGCAGGTGCTGCCAGGACGAGTCCCAGAGGAACGTGAATGGGGGCACCGACCCTACTTCCAGACTTCCTCAAGCCATAAGACCTCAATTTTTGTCATTCCAGATCTGGATCCACTTGTTTCCATTCTCTGCTTTGAGAACAAATCCAGATGTTGGGACATGAACTTGACAGTGTTCACCTTGTTCTCCTGGAGACAGTAAGTCATTGGCGGACATGTACATAACTTTTCAGTCTCTTTGAACTCTGAAATGTTACCTATGTTCACTCTTGGATACCCTTTTCTATTTTAAAAAGAAAAAAAAAACACCGTAAATGTTGACATGGAAAGACCTCACTGTACCTGGTCTTTGAGGTGTATACCTTCCAACAGCCCTTGGCCCAAGGTAATACAATTCTGTCCAGATGATTTTCTTTGGTACCCTGCAGACGTAGCCTGGGTGAGCCAACTCAACAGTATTTGTTTAACACTTAACATGTGTTATGGCTACCTAAGGTAAATATTTCTAAACCACATGCTCTGTTGCTTGCTCTAAATCAACTTTTCTTCATTGCCTGCACTATTGTTTGCAAATACAGCCAGTAAAGAAATGGAAAGAGCGCTCACAATGGGTTTGTGGGATGGAAAGCAGAATGTCTTTCTCAGCATTTTGGCTCATGTAACATTCTTTGAAAACCTAAGTCCGTAGAACTCAGGAATTGTCACTAAAATTATTTACCATGGGATGCTTTATTCTCTCAATTGCAACCTCTTTTAAGAATACTTGAGAATAGTAGATTTATCCAAATGTGATGTGCACAGAAATTCAGGATAATCCTTTGGCACTGTAAAACGAAGCCCACCTGTGTAGGTAAATGTCCTGGAGAGAATTTTGAAGGGAGTAGTCCTTGTATATCATTCTTATTAATAAGAACACCATTTATCTCATATGCTGAGCCTCTTCTTTAATACTTTGTGCTCTGAGAGGCTTCACTGACTCCCCTGGGCAGAGTGAGTTTTTCTACTTCCCCTCTGTCACTCTGTGTTATATTTATCTATTTCATACCTAACATGGTGAATTTCTCAGAACAGGAATAGTCTTTCATTTTTTTAATGGGGGTACTGGGGATTGAACCCAGGACCTCATGCATGCTAAACATGTGCTCTACCACTGAACTTTACCACCCCACTCTCATTTATTTGTAAATTCTCTGCTTATCTAGGTTAGTGACTAGGACATAAAGGGTGATTAGAAAATGCTTGTAGAGTTGATCTGAGAAAAGAGCCTTCCTTATTCTGATAAAGAATATCTACCAAAACCAAAACCAAAACAAAACAACAACAACAACAACAACAAAAACTGTACTGAATATTATAATTACTGGTGAAATATTTAAAGCTTTCCCATGAGATTGGGACCTAAACAAACCTGCCCACTTTCATCACTTCTTTTTAATGTCACATTGCATGTCCCAGCGAGTTCAATAAGGGAACTAAAAGAAATTTTAAAATATTAGGATAAGACAGGAAGAAATATAGCTATCATTAGGAAACAACATTATTGGAAAGTAGAAATCTAAGAGTCTATAAATAAACTATCAGAACAAGTAAGTGAATTGAATGAGGTTGCTTAATATAAAGTCAACATGCAAAAATAAGCTTTATTTCTACATACAAGCAACAAATAATTAGAAATTTAAATTAGGATAACTGGGAAGCATTAGCAGTAGCATCCCACACATTAAACACTTAGGGGAAAAAGTCTATCAAAAGATGTATAAGACTTCTACCCAGAAAACTCTAAAATATCACTGGAAGAAATTAAAGACTATAGTCATGTGCTTTCCATGTTTGCCAAAGTACAGAGTGTACAAGGACTACAGAGTGGCTGGAGAAGAGATCTCAGAGTTAACAGGAAGTGAGTTCATATACTACCTTGCTGGCTGTCCTAGTTATCTATTGCTGTGTAACAAATGTCCCCAACCTTTGTGGCTTAAAACAATATATAATTGCTTGCAAATCCATTGTTTGGCCAGGGATCAGCAACAGTGGTTCATTGCTGCTTCATGTTGCATTAGCTAAAGCAGCTGGACTGGGGGCTAGAAGATTTCAACATGATTCTTGTCCATGACTGATAAGTTGGTGCTAGTTGTTGGCTGGAAGCTCAGAGAAAGCAGTATGCCTCTTCTCGGGTACCTTGGACTTTCTCATAGAGTGGTGGCTGGGTTCCAAGATTGTGTGTCCCAGGAGAACATGATTGGAGTGCATGAAATTTTTATGACCTAGCCTCGGAAGTCACACAGTATCACTTCCACTGTGCTCTGTTCATCCAGGCAGTCATAAAGTGCTACTCAGTTTCAAGAGGAGGGCCATAGACTCCACTTCTTTATGAGGGAGTATCAAAGTTCTGGAAGAACACAGTGAGACAGGAGATGTTATTGTGACCACCTTAGAAAAATAAAATCTGTCACATAGGCCATGGTAAGGTCTTTGGTTTTTCTCTTCCATAAGAGGGTTTTGAGCAGAGGAATGATGACCTGACCTAGGACACTTTTTGCCGTATTATTTTACCTAATACTTTCCTATGAGATGTGATATGATTTTGTCCTAAGACTAAAACATATGAGTCATTGCATGCATGGCTGTGACTCTGTGGAAGTCTAGTGCCCAGCATAGTATAGAAGATCAACAGATGCTAGGTTCCTTTAGATTTTTGTGTGGTCACATCCAACTGCCAGACTTGGGCAAACTTAGAAGCTGTGGGCAAACGTGCCTCTGAGCCTCAGCGGTTTTGTACACATAGGCTTTTGCATGTGCCAGGGAAGGGAGTGGAAGAGACCAGGTTT
The DNA here is from genome assembly GCF_009834535.1 of Camelus ferus. NCBI lineage: Eukaryota > Metazoa > Chordata > Mammalia > Artiodactyla > Camelidae > Camelus > Camelus ferus. Next base: position 53,466,187 of record NC_045704.1, on the reverse strand, counting down.
CTCAGGCTGGGTTGCTGGCTTCCTAGGTGAAGGTCAGACTTCCCAGAGAGACAACACAGAGGCAGGAGTGTTGGAATGTGTCTTGACTCTATGGGAGAGGAAGTTCTTTCTCCTCTTAGTTTCCTGATTCTTACACAGAAGCAGCAAAGTCTTCGGATGTGGTGAGTAAAGGGAGGCAAGGCACCAGCTCTCTAGCCTCCTGGTGTTGGAGAGAAGGCAAGGGAGAGAAGTAGATCACAATATGGGAGAAGAGAGAAGCCCTCGAGATGGAATTTTAGGGGAAGACCCACCAACTCGGATGAAATATTCTTTAGACTACTTTTAAAGGACAGGAAGTCATCATGAAAAAATCTTTGTCTTAGCAGTCAAAAATACTGGATTTGATTCTTACTCCCATCACTCACTAGTTGTGTGGCTGTAGATCTGTAATGAAATTGCACCTCAATCTGTCCATTAAACAGAAAAAGATAATAATAGCCACCAAGAGCATTTTGAGGATTAAATGAAACAATATGTGCAGTACTCCTGGAACAGTCACAGTTGTCTGGTAAACACTCTGAAATGGTAAATACCTCCTTCTCCCTAAGTTCATCCTTCCTTTCCCATTCTCTAGACTGGCGTAGCTGAAATCTTACCTCCTTGACCAGTACTTCTGGGGGTTTTGTTTAGAAAGGGGGTATAAAATCCACAAAAGAAGACTCATTGGCATTCTAGAATTAAACAAACTCGGGAGGCATTTTGAGTTATTTAGTAATTATGAGTGGGGAGGGTAATAGAATGAAGGAAAATGAACTTAACATTTTCTTTGAATTGTAAGCACTCATTTGAATTTAAAAACAAAAGGAAAATATGAAGGGAATGTGAATGGACTGACTCCACATAAAGCCAAATAAATAATTATCTTAGTGGATCCCTGATGAACTGGAATGTACAGCATTTTTTTTTAGCCAAAGACTGCTCAGAAGCTAAGTATATGGTCTAGGTCAACGTAGTGATCACACAGCCATGGTCAAGAGGCATTCTCATTGTAAAGGAAGCACAGTTGAGGATGAAGCATGCGTTGTTGCTCTCTCATTGATAATATTCTAGGTGGACAGTAATTGCAGATTCAGACTCATAAAGGAAGACTCAGTGATATGTCGGAGTCAGCTTGTACCAGCTCATGGGAGCAGATTGATCACATTTCTTTTTGACTCCATGTTCGTGTCATCAGTCACTTTAGTAGCTTGGCATCATGAGCCATGCTGGGAGTATTTACATCATGGAAATTGGCAGAAGTCAGTACCTACCTACTCCCCATCCAAGGCTCGTCATTAAACATTTACTAACACCCTCACTGGACAGACAGATAATGACATGAAACATTCCAACAGCTTCATTAAAAGGCAAAGAAACTATATTACATGTTAAAAATTTGTTTTTGCTTTAAATAGGCAAGTACGTACTTGAAGCTAGTGGAAAAATCTCAATTTAGAACATATATGTTGAGTTCCAAAGGACTGAAATGACCACTAGCCAATTTAATTAAAAAAAAAAAAAAGAATTTCATTGTTTTTGGATTCAGTGAACGGGGGATTTTTTTAAAAATTGATTTTTGTTTTAAAGTTCAATAAAATTTTATTAATTTAATTAGTTCCTATCAATTTTTAAATAAGCAGTAGCTTAGATTAAATTTGCTCTCTCCCTTTCCTTATTTAACCCAAACTCCTCCAAGCATATTAATGGGTCTGATATGTCGTTTTGCAGTTGGAACACTGTTGGTGATTGTAAATCAAGTGAAAGTTTTGGGCCAGGGTCTTGAGGTGTTGTTTCTATTAGGATTTCGAGGTGTTTCCATCAGGGTGTGTGTAATGGGAAAACAACATATGAACTGGGAACAAAAATGTTTGCTGGGAGCAGGAAGAGGGTTCTGTTTATGGTAGTCATTAATCTAAGCCAATCGCACCTGGCGTCATGTTCAGAAAGGTGATTTAAGACGGGGAGTGGTACCTGCAGGCATCTGTAGGATGGTCTGAGTTCACCTTCCAAGTATATGTGGGCTGGGGGGAGCTGGCGGAGGAAGAGGATCAGACAGTGTGATCAAAAGAGGACCAAGTTAGAAGATGAAGGACTGGTAGTTCACAGTTCTTTTAAGAGAGAATTAATGACTTCGGATCAGTATTGAAACCATGTCCAGAAAATGGAATAGAGTGGACTAGAAAATGGAATAAATAGGTTACAAGACTGGAGTTAACTTCTGAGGAATGAGAATCCAAGTGTGATAAAGCCTTTTCCCAAGTATTTTCCTTCATTCTCTAGTTCCACGTGATAATTTCCGAAAACATGGATTTGTATTCAAATAATTGTGCAACTTGCTGGTTGCATACTCTACCCCTTCTTGGAAATGCACAGTGGGTGTTGGTCTGTTTAAAGCTCTGGCAAGTCTTGTCATTAATAAAGGCATTTAGGTTTGCTTAACCAACTCCTTTGAGCACAAACACATTGTTGGCATCACAGTGTGCACATTCTGCAGAATACAGTTCTGCACAAGACCAGTTTGAGATGTGGCGTGGCAGAAAGAGCATGGACTTTGGTCAGATACTCCCAGACCCAGACTCTGGAGACAAGGTCTTATTAAGAGACAGACATAGCACCTAACAGACCATCAATACACAGTGGCCTGAATTCTCCCAGGGTGGAGGCAGGTGTGATTCTGAAAGACTGACCTCACAGGGGGCCCAGGTGGGCTACTTGCTCTCTGCAGGATTACCTGTCTGGAGTGAGGACATGAGACAATCCAGGCAAGTTTACAGAGTATCTAATAACCTGCCATTCAGTTCTGATGCTCCTGCTTTCTTGGGTGCAAGGTTGAGTTGATCACTTCACCATTTCAAGCCTCATCTTCCTCAAGAAGAACTAAGCTCATCAGTGACAGGAGTTCAGGGGCTCAGAAAATAAAACCTGGGGCCGGTAATGAAGGCTAAATATGCACACAGGGTCAGCCTCCTGTGTTTGTTAAAGAAATATCTGTTGTTGAGCATCTGTTTCCTTCCCTTTCAAGCAATCTGCAAGGCAAGACTTGCGTCTTCTGGAGGCTCCCAAGATCCAATATAAGAGGATTAATGAAACAATGTAAGAACCTGGGTGTAAACATTAGGGCTCTGGAGAGAAGGAGGGGCTGTTTGCATGGTGATGATCTTCAGGACTTCCTAGATGATTTTCCCTGTCTTTCTCCAGGGGTGCACATCCCTTCCCCGGGGCTGGGTGTGAGGTGGAGAATGCACCTTGGGATTTGCATCCAGCCAGTGTTTTCCCAGCTCTCCAGTCATTTTGAACACAGCCCTGCATTGACTGAGTCACAGCAGAGGGTGGGTTCAGATATTCCTTTCTGAAATACTTGCTGTGCCAGGCATTGTGCTAGCGGCTGGGCGTACTAAGGTGAAAACGGGGCAGCCCCCTTCCCTGAAATCACTCATGGTCTGGGGCGGGGGAACAGATGTACACACTAACTGATCATTAAGCCCCAGAGCAGTGAATGCTGGGGTAATTCAGGAAAAGTGTTTAGAATACTGTCTGAGCACATGATAAGGGCTCAATACATCTTGATTACTATTATGATCAATATAATTATCATTATTAAACAGGCAGGTTGCAATGGGAACCTCAAGGAGTGGGGGGCGGGGGATGAGGGAAGGGGATGGCTTGTTTGCCTGGAAGCTCAGAGAAGGCTTCACAGAGAGAAGGTGGTATTTGAGTCTTGAAAGATGAGAATGCAGCCAAGCGCAGGAGAGGACAGCGTATCCCTCTGGTCAGAGACGGGTGCAAAAGTCTGGACCTGAATATGTGACTATCCAGGCAAGCTGAGATAACTGCAAATAGAGGTGTGTGTGTGTGTGTGTGTGTGTGTGTGGCCACAGATGAAAATGGGAAGGCGAGTGGATAAAAGTCAGTTTGAGAAGGTGCTCACTTTTCCTGTTGTGAAGTTTGGGATTAAGCCTGTTTGCCGTAAAAACATGGCTCCTTTTTTTTTTTAAGAAATATAAATTAAAATAATTTAAAAACTCTTTGACCAATTGATCCCCATTCAGGGAGTTGATCTTCATAAAGCAGGATCTACGTCAAAGCATTAGAGAAAAATCTGACTAAAGAGGAAGCATGGGGTACCCTCGAGCATGTCTCCAGGACTCCATTAGGTGACTGTTCAGGCTGTTGTTAAAGAACCATATGAAATAGCTTGGGAAACTGCAAACAGTGTAGCATCAAGAGAAAAAAATCGAGAAATGAAACTGACTGCAACAAAGAATCCCAACTCTAGTACCAAATGTGCTTAGCTGGAAGATTAGAAGGCAATAATCTGCAACGTCAAAGTCATTATCTGCAGGGGGAGGGCTCAGGGAAGGTTTTCTTTTCTTTCTTTATTTTAAAATATTTATTCCAATCAGGGAGAAAGGGGGGGGTGTCTTGTGCCCCTGTGAAGAACCCTGGTAATCACCTGGTGGATTACAGCCTCGCCAAAGCCGCCTGGTTTGTACCATGCCCCCCTGAGCCCCAGGACGGTGAGCAGTTCCTCTGGGCTCACAGTGGAACTGAAAGATAAGGCTGGGTGAGCACGTGAGTGGGACCATGCCCCACGACTGCCAATGGTAACAGTACAGCTGAACCGTCCCCAGTGGGGAATACGGGAGTTCTCAGGGGGGAGACATCTGGTGGCTTGCGGCCAGGGGAGGCTTCTTGCAGGCTGTGGGACTTAAGCTGGGTCTTAAAGCGTATGAAGGTTTAGATGGGTAGCAGGAAGGACGCAACCCGAAACCGCTTGTCTTTCCTCCTTAGTGAGGAGATAACCCCCACTCTTGAAGGTCTGTCGCCCACTGTATCTATGCGTCGATGGTTCTCAGTAGCAAGTGTGCTAAACTGAGTGGGTTGCTGGTTGGATGCCTGTATACGACCACAGAAGTGGTTATAATAGCTGCTGACTGCTGAGCGCTGGCTGCGCACCGTACCTGCCTGGCCTCAGTGATACTCACAGGAGCCCTGGTGTAGATGGCTGTTTGTCCGGGCGGGAAAACCGAGGCTCTCAAAGACCCCCTGAGGCAGAGCTCTGTGCTAGAGGTATGTATGGAGTCCGGGCCAGTCTGGCGCCGGAGTCCGGGACAGTAAGCGCTGGATGCTTCTGTCGCCACTATCACTGCACCTGTCCACTTACTGTCGCACCTGTCCGCATCACACCTGGTCAGAGGATCAGGCCCCGCGGTACCCAGGGTCCATTTTCTGGATGCCAGCCGCCAGGTACTGAGATCCGTCCATTCACCCAACAGATATTTGGGTGCTGGCTGAATAAGTATATTGTATAAAATGCCGCGTGAGGTGAGGTGAGGCCAGCACACACGGGAGCTTTTAGAATGGACCTGATTAAAGGGCCCCGAGGCTCGGAGGCGTGTGAGGGGGGACCAGAGTCTTGGTCCTGGCCTGGGCGCCAGGTCCTGCTTTCCCTGTGGCTGTTAGTCCAGGATCCTTGCATCTGAGAGGAGAGACCTCAGAGCAAGTTGTGCGGCCTCGGGCAAACCCTGGCCCTCCTCTGCGCCACCTTCTTTTCCTGAAAAGTGACAAGGCAGAATTCACCGATTTCCAAAGTCTCTCTAGTTCTCAGATATGACCCTGTGTCCCACATTGGAAAAATACAGTTCGTCATCCCGCAGAGGCGGGACGAATCACGCACATCAAACACGGAAGGACAGAAGCAGTGCCACATGTATGGCTTATTTGTATACAGGTCGGAACAGGTGAAATTCGCCTGTGAATTCAGAAGTCAGGACACTGGTCAGCCCTGGAAGGGATGGTGCCTGGGAGAGAAGGGGGCCTCCAGGAGGGCTGGTTGTGCTCTGGGTAGTGGATCCAAGCACTGACTCCACAGGTGTGTTCACTTTGTGATGTTTTGTCGACCTGGACACATAGGAATTTGGGCTCTTTTCTTTATGGTTAAAAAAAAACCAATTAAAAAAATGCAAACAGCATCTAAAGGGTGGGAAGTGTCCCTGATGGGTGCCTGAGGGAGGGCAGGGACTCTGGACTCCGAGCAGAAGGCGGTCGCTCGGGACAACAGCATCACTTTACGCCTGGATTTTCCCAGTTCTGAGGTTGAGTGGGTACAGGACTGTGTCTGGAGCATACTGCCTGGAGCCTTGGAATTTGCACGCTCTCGCAAGCATTCAACAGGTGGCAGTCTTCCCTCAGCCTCAGCAAGTTCCGAGTGCCAGGCAGGGCTGCGTTTCCCCCACAGTTAGCCAGGATGCTAATCTCCAGGGAAGGTCCCTCTGTTCCCCGGAGTGGGGGTCTTATGCCGGGGCTCCCAGCTCAAGGATTCTGCTCATGGCCGCTCTCTGAGGGCTCCCACTGTCCCTAGGAGGAGCCTGAAACTGGCACCCTCAGTCCCCTCCTCTCTGGAGGAACGCCCCCATGGCCCCTCTGCCAGCCTCAGCTGGGGGGTCCCAGGTCTCACCCAGGGACAGTCCTGCTCCTGTGGGGCAGGCTTCGAAAACGAGAGAGAGAGAAGTTCTGGGAAGTGGGGTGACTGCTCCAACAGAGAGAGGAGAATGAATATTTCATTAAGGTGGTTCAAGTTATCAAACATTACAGAACCCAGTGTGTTGGCAGGAATCTGAGAAGCACATTAACATGGGTGAAAATAGTGGAAAAGAGGCCCAGAGTCGGGGCAGCCTCTGAGGGAAAGCCCCCGAGGGGCTCTGAGCAGGGGGCCCAGCTCTTCCCGCCCCTCCAGGTCTGTCTGAAGTGGCCTCCGCAGCAACGAGGCCCCAGCTCCACACATGCGCCAAAGGGAAGGCTCCGGAGTGGCAGGATGGTGGGCTTTTGGCAGCCCAGGGGCATCGGCTCTGGAGTCTGGGTAGTTCTGGAGGACAGAGGCCTCTCAGGCACCGCTTCCCTGGTCTGAGGGTCCCAAGGCTGCCCTGGAGTCTCGGATGTCTGGGCCAGGGCAGGTCAAGGCCTGACAAATGGTGAGACCCGTGTGTCACAGTGAGGAGGGATCCAGCGTGGGGTCCTGTGATGCCTCTGGGCCACCACCGGGCCAGCTGTTCCCAGGTCTCCCCCCAGGCGTCAAGAACACACAAAGGCCCCTTGGTTCAGCCTTTCCTCTGCCTCTCGTGTGTCTCCCCTCGTGCAACTCAAGGCTACTTCCACAGAGACTCCTTCTGTGCTGTTTCTGTGTAAAATAATAATACAGCGACCTGCACTGAATTTAGCACTTGGCACATTTAATTCCGGCCCAGCTCTGAGGTAGGTACTGTTATTATCCAGATGTTACCGAAGAGGACATGGAGGCTCAGAGAGGTTTGGAAGTTGCCCAAAGTCACATTGCTAGTCAGCGTAGGAGAGGAACTTAAATCCACGTGTGTTTGAATCCTGAGCCCCACTCAGGCCATCTTGGTTGGAGAAGGTGTCAGAAGCCTCTGGATCTCCCATTCCCCGCGACTCCCAAAGAGAGACAGCGGGGAAGGGCCGTCACGGAGAGGCCGCAGAGTCAGGGAGGAACCAGGTTGTTCATGGAGTCTGCTCTCCCCCCTGGGCACTTGCGTGGACAGCTCCACTGCGTAGAGCCTCCGTTTTCTCCTGTTACTGTGAAACCCAACTGAAGAAATAAAAACCTGTGATGCACCAAGTCTGGTATCTGGCAAGCGTCTGGTGCTCAGTGAATGGCAGAGCCCCTGTCACTTCCTGCTGCCTCCTCTGCCTGCCCAGCCGCACACGGTTCTCTTATAGCGTTAATTCCTCCAGCCAGGAGGAGTTTCCTCAGAGAGGCTGGGAGCGGTGGCTCCAGACCCAGGGTGCGTGTCTGCTGCATGTTCTCTCCCTGCACCTTGAACTCCTCCTATCTCGATACTTATTATGTTGTTCTGTGGATTGTTTAATTATCCCTGTGTCTCTCCTGAACGGAGGACCTGATGTGGCAGGAAATGTGTCTCCCTGGTTCACTGTGGAAAATCAAGTCTCCATACAAGAGCCTAAAATGTTAGCGTGCTCAATATGTATCTGTTGATGTATGTATGTATGGATGGATAGATGGATGGATGGATGGATGGACGGACGGACTAATGAGTGGGTGGAGACATGGAAGGATGAATGGATGGAAGGGAGGTTGGATGTGAGGGTGGATGGACTGATGGGTGAATTGGATGGATCATTTGATATATGCAGATAGTCATCTTAAGTACCTTCAGTTATAACATCCTATCACATGTGTATGCACTGGTGTTTTCAGGAACACGGTCCTGTTTACTATTAACTTTTTGGCTTTTACCATCCTGAGATAGGCAGAAGCAGTAACTGAGGCTGGCCCTGCCCACGGAGATAAGGGCCGCTGTCCAGGCCAACACCAACAAACAAACAAAAGCATTCCTCAAGCCTGCTCCTTCTTTACAAGCTTCTGGAAAAAAAATTTTAAAAATTCTATTTGGCAAGAGTAGATGGCAGACTATCATTCATTACCACAACCTGTCCTCTACTCAGGAAAGGGGGCTGCTTATGATTTCTGGAATCTTAAACTCCCCTCTTTTTTTTTCAGTGTTGATGGAAAGGAGGGGGACTGATCACTGCTGATAACCAGGCTGCTAATTGCTCCACTTATCAGAAGATGGTCTTTCATTGCAGGGTGTACGTGGGGAGCTGGTGGTTCAAAGGGCAAAGCAGTGGTGGAGTCTGCGGCTTGGCAGTGACGGGGTCCCAGTAGAGAGATCTGAGTTCAGAGAGAAGGGAGGGAGGGCAGGGCCAGTGGAATACTCTCCAGATAATCTCCTGTTCTTATCGACGGCACGTTTCTCCAACACACATACTCAGTGTACTTGAACTTATAACCCTGGGAAGCAAAATAGCGGCTTCAATCTTTTGGGCCCTGAGGGAAAGCATATTCTGGTTCTGGTTCTTGAGAAAGCTTGACTGGATGTCTATCCTGGGCGGGTCTCAGAGGCCAGGCGCTCTCCTTCCTGTGTCCCTTTACTTCTCCATCACGCTCTTCCTCCTTCCTCTGAGGTGCCACTCCGCTGTCTTCGTGCCCACCCTACTCCCCCTCCTAAACAAATTCTCAAAGTAGAATCAGATCAACACAGACCCACAGAAAACTCTCAGCTGCACCAATGATCAGAATTATGCCTGTGATCTGAAGTTCCTGTTTGCATTTGTTCCAAGAAATGAAGTTCATGTCTTAGAATAACAGATTCCCCAATAGGAGAGGGAATGGGAGTGACACTCCCAGAACTGCAATTACTCCCTCTAGGAGGGAGAAGCAGAATGAAAGGAAGGATGGGAGGAAGGGAAGGTGAGCAAGGGAGGAAGAAAATAAGGGATTTTGAAAGGATGGGTAGAAAGAAGACAGGAAATGGCGCGTAACGTTTATTGAGTCTCTGTTTAAGTCAGGGCTGAAGTCACATGTCCGTCTTCTCTAATGTCCACAGCAATCTGGCCGGGCTGATTTGTTGACTTCCATTTAATAAATGAGGAAAACGAGGCCCAACAAAGTTAATTAACATGCATAAGGTCACACAGCAACTGGAATCAAAGTCTAGAAATCTGACTCTTGCCGGCTGCCTCCTGTCTCTCTCTCCTGCTGTGATGAGGTGAGTTGAGCATGGTCCAGTGAGGTTCGAATGGTCACCAGGACAGCACCTCACTGTTAAGCAGTAACTAGGGCCTCCTTGCTGGGCCAGCTCTTCACTCAGACTCAGAAGCTGGGACTGTCAGATCTTAGAAACTTCTTAATGCCTGGAGGCTGAGGTGCAGTGAGAGGAAAGACCTGGTCTAGGGTCCCACAGTTGTTTGAGGCAAGAGCTGGGACTAGATCTATAGCCTCTTGAATCCCAGTATGGCTGTTTGTGGTATGCTTTGAGGCCCCTATGCAGTCAATTCCATCACTGTACATGAAGTCACAATATGGAGGGGAAATAACATAGGAGAATGAGAAGAAGGAGGGGATGAGGCTACAAATCTCTGGCCTCTACCTTCACATAGCTTATCTGTGAAATGGGATCACTATGGTATGGTGTGTCCAGAACAGCCCTCCTTACCTCATCCTTTTGATCTATTAATAGGATATTTTGTAGACATTACTAGAAAGCATTCTATAGACATAAATTATATGCAGTGACCTTTGACTCCAGAAGGAAGTTCACGGGCATGGTGCTTTGCACTCTCATTACTGAGGCTGGTCAATAGGGCAGATAGGGATTCCAAGAAAGGAGGCTGGTAAGATGTGGAGAAAAGATACCCGCGATAAACTGTAGAGAACAGATACCCGAAGTCAGAGTGCTGGGTTTGTGCTCAAGCTTTGACTACACTTCCTGGTATCAGTTTCCTCATTTTTTTTTAAATGAAAATGATATAAACAAGCTTTCCTATAGCCTAATTTTTACCCAATGCTTATAACAGCAGCTCTGAGCAAGTCTCTTGTCTCCTTAGGACCTCTGGATGGTCCCCAACTCAAAGGGGCTTCTTCTCAGAAACCTCATCTCCTACCTCTTCCCCCCTCCCCTCCCATCCTCAGGTGCTCAGATTTGTCATGTTGCCTCCTCTGCAGGGCCGCTGCACCTGGGACTCCATCCACATCACCTCCTCCTGCCCAGTTCTTCCTCCCACTCCGACCTTGTCCCTGTTGTAATTTCCTCAGGGGACCATTTACTGATCTTCATGTGCACCCGTGAGCTCCCCTTCTGCGGTGTGTGTTCTCTCCCACACAACTCTTATAGTTATACTCTTCTGTTTATTTGTGAATTACCTTAGAAACAAACCTTAATGATAAACTCCATGAGGTTTGGGACCCTGTTAGTTCATGCTGATCATTTTATCCCTACACTGAGAATATGTGATCATGTCAAACATTTGTTGAAGGAATGAAAGAAGTGATGGAGGGAGGGATTGAGGGAGAGATGGAGAGAGGGAGAGGTGATCCCTGATGAAGCTGACTTTCCTCTGAGAAGACATTTATAGTCAATTACTAATCAGTGGACTAGTCAGATATGCTCCCAAATCAATATGGCTCCCCTGAATTCCTTCTAATTCCCCAAGGCTAGATCCTTATGGAAGCCCCCACTTTGGTGCTTGAAGCCCTGAAGGGAGAGTCCATCGTCTCTGCTCTCTCGCCACCAGCCTGTGCATGTTATTTATTGCTGAAGACTGGTGGCTTGTTCAATGCCCATCCCCCATTATTTTATTACATACTTTCTTGATCAAACTGTAAACCAGCAAGAGAATGCTTAGCAATCATTAACAGCTGTTCTTGGAAAAGGACTAGATCTTATAACTGTACCTTTTACAACATTCACCCTGACCACCGTTCCAGCTCCGTGGCCCCGCACGTCCTCTGTAGCTGGAGGCATCACAAACAAGGATCCTGGCTAAGATCAGAGTGGGAAGGAGCAAGAAGTCGGGGAGAAAGTTCCAGAAAACAATGTACTCGTTACAAAGTTGCTGAGATGCTTGAGGCCGCTGCATTTCGGTTGGCTGCTAAGTGAATATGTAACTACTTTATATATTTCAACAAAATTAAACTTAAACCTACAGAATTAGGTTTATTAATTTCTGTCAGGGCTCAATGGGGGAATAAGAATGGCCATTCATTATGGACACACAATTACTGGAGACAAAAATGAAGCCCAGCGCTATTAAGTATAATAAAAATGTTGAACACTGAGGAAATTTTCATTAAATATAATCTATTCTTTATATTACTACACTTAATCCTTGCTGTCTGCTTCTCTGTTTTTCTCCAACCTATTTAATTTTATTACTTAACTTTTTATAAATGTTTCTTAATATAATTATGATTAAATATTTTGGAGAAGAGGGTTCGTCTCTTCAAAAAGAAAAAGAAAGACGTCTCCTTCCATGTCCTCTTCTCTTTCCCTCCTCAGATGGTGAAAAATGGTGTTTTTGGGGAAAAAGCAAGTGCTAAGTGGGATTTTATTGTTGGGGCAAGGCCGGAGCACGAGAGAAGGGAAGGCAATAAATAAGAAAGAAGCACCGATCAGCAGTTATAGGAGAGCCCTTTATATTACACATTTAAATAAAAGTCCACTGCCTTACTAAAAATGTCTGCGAATATTTGCGTGGCCCAACCATGTAATTAAAAGATGGGCCCAGCTAATGTTATTGCTTGCACTACACGAAAACATTTGTGATCCAAGCATTTATTTATTTATTTTTTAAGCCACATCGTGTTCCTTCTGTGAATTGCTCTCTCTTTTACGGAGTTGGTGGGAGTGGAGAGTGGGAAGCGAAATGGGGAATTGTGTTTTCTTGGCCAAAAATGTGGCCCTATCACCATGTCTTCAAGCTTCTAATTGGACATACCATGGTCTTATTTTTTTTTTTTTTTTAGTATAGTTCAATCAAGAAGGAGCAATCAATACTAGCTGGGAAATAGGGGCGCTGAAATCAAACCATGATGCAACCTTCACCCACTAACGACTGCTTTAATGACTAGGCTCAGAACAGAGGGGTCTTGGCTCTATGGCCAAGTCGTTTGGGGAGTTCAGTTCTGGGCACCACATGTTCGGTTTCAAGCGTTATCAGCTATTTTGTTTTCTTGTTTGTTACAGCTGCGTAAGGGGAGGCTGAGCTCTCAGTCACAGCGCCACACAATCCCGCCCAGCTTCCAGGACCCACTGCCCAGACCCCATCCTCCCCACGTGCTGATGTACAGTTTTACTAGGCGAGGTGTTGGATGTTCACAGTGTCGTGATGATGTAAACTCAACTCACAGCTGAGGCCTGAGATGACGCCTTTTTTCCATTCAGGGATTCATTTCTTTGGAAGCTGACAGTTTTGATGTCATTGCTGTGGCTGTTATTATGACTGTTCCCGTAGTTCCTGACAGAGTTATTCTCTCCCCGATCTTGCCCATCATTTATGTAAATCCTCTCGAACAAGGCTGTCCTATCAATGCCATCTTCTGGAAGAACGCTCTCTGAGCCTTCCGACCTGCCCCAGTCTGCATGGGTGGCTGGCGGCTGTGGTCCTGCATCTCCCTTCACACTGTTCCCTGTGTCCTTCCCCCGCCTCTCACACTGAGCCCCTGACTCCTGAGTCCCATGCCCACCTCTTGATTTCTCCCCATGTTTTGTAGGGCATGTCTTCTAGTAACTTCCAAAGAAGGAGTTAAACCTTGAGGGACTTACCCTGTGTGAGAGGTCTTCCCTCCCAGCACTGTCTAAGTAATCTGCCCCTGTTTCCCCCTAGAACATCACCTTATTTGCGTCGTCTGCCAAGTCTCTCTATGAACAGCCAGTCTTCATTCTTACTTACTAGCTTACGTTTGTTTTTGGCATCCTCATAGGAAAGTAAGGTCATGTGTGGTGGGACTGCTGAGTCCCGGTGCCAAGAGCAATAACACATCTATTAGACACTCAATAAATATCTGTTGAATAAAAGAATGGATGAATTTATTAGCTTGCTTAAATACGTGAATCTATGCAGAGCAGGAGGTGTTGGAGAAGTCTGGTCCTCACTCGACATAGCCCATCCTTAGGCAGAGGGCGTGGGGTTCTCTGTATGAGCAAGAACCCACTTCAGCCTTTACCAGTAAAATCAGTAGCAGACCTGCGCTAGGCCGCCTACTCCTGGTGCCTCCAGCGTGGGACTCCCCTTTCGGCAGTGACACAGAACACTGGACTTCAGGCACTCGCTGGGGCCATCTTCTTGAGGGATTTGCTAGTGTTCTCCTGCCAGAAGTTCAGGAAGACAGAATCCAGAGAGGCACGCTAAGGGATGTATGTACTCCCTTATGGTCGTCTAGACTGGTCGTCTCCAACCTGTGTTGAACGTGTGTGATTGTGCGTGTAAGTAGATACGTAGACACTGTATACTACACACTCATTTTGTAAAAGTAAATGATACACTTATAGTAATGTACGAATGTATTATGGCCATTATGAAATGTGCAAAAATTGATTTTCAAAATAGGAGAAATAACAGTACCTCTGAAGACGGAAACTTTAATATTTTCTTTGTATTCTCTGTTGGGTCACTATATTTTTGGAGACCCTGATGTAGATTAGTATTTGCTGGAGTTCAGTGTGCTGAGGAACCACCCAGGTGGCTTCATGAGAAAGGAGATTTCCAGACTTCTTTCAGAGTGTGACTCATTAGGACGTGTGAGTCTGCGTTTTCCCCAAGCACACCAGTTGTTCTGATACGTGTGGTTCACAGACCCCCTTCTCTAACATCCACCTAAATACTCTGAGCGTCGCTTCCATATTTGGGCAGATTCAAGCAAAGAGACATACTGGGATCATGTTAGCTTAGCTTCTGTTGCAAATCACTTTTCTTCAGTACTCACAAGGAAGAGCACTGCCAGGTAGGTAATATTATCCCCGTTTTATAGATGTAGAAACGGAGGCCTGGAGAAGTGATTTCATCAGTCACTCCTGCCACCAAACAAAGCAAAACAAAACAAACGACAACATAGACAAAAACCTCTTGACCCCAGCCTTGCGGAGTGATGTATTAAAACTTCGGGAAGCGCAGGATCACAGAGCAGGTCCACGGTGGCTGGGATGTTGACCAGGGCCTCCCAACCCAAGTTCCATGCTCTCTACACGAGCTCGAAGCCTGCTTCACTTCCTGACACCCCTCAGCCGACGCTGGGCCACAGCTGGCAGGTACACAACGGAGCTCTTTAATCCCCTCCTCTGTTTTCCTTCCGTCGCATCCCCAGTCAGCTAGTTGCCTTTTAACCTTCCTGTATTAAGCAGCGGGCTACACAGCAGAGAACTTGACTGTCATCACAAGTTATAGTGTCCCATACACCACCAGTGAATGGGACCCCAAAGTTCTGCTCCAGTGATTCAGCAGTACCCCACGTTGCTAGGAAACCCTCCATGTCCTCAGCCTCGGAGATGTTTTGCGGCTCAGCCAGCACCCTCACACCCATCAGTGCAGCCATATGCTTGGCACCAGTTAAGCAAAGCAGGCGGATGCCAAGCCACTTTCTCTCTTTTCTTCCCGATGTTTTGGCATCATGTGCACATGGCCCCTGGGGGCATTTTGATGGCTGCTTCCCTCCCCCATCACAGTAATATTAACCTTGTTTAATAATCTATTAACAAAGAGGATAAAGGTCTTACTAACATTTACATGCTTTCCTTGCCACTGAAATAACACTGTCTTTTTGTGTATTCGGAAGGCTGATTTTTTTTTTTTTTTAATGACAGAGGGATGATGGATGTGGTGAAAAGGCCACTGATAGAAGGACAGTAGGTCACCTGGTTCAGACCACAGCCTGCCACTCACTCTCGGTGTGACCTTGGTCAGGTCATTCAGCCTCTCTGAGCCTCTGTTTCCTCATTTGTAAAATGGGGACATTTGGCTCTACATCCATCTTTATTTTGCAGGTTCCAGAAAACTTACAACTTGGGATACAGAAGGCACTAAAATGTATTAGCTCTTTTCACAATTCTTACATCCCATGAAATGAGTTTTCATGGAATTGCAATTAAGGCCATCAATGAGTGACACATGACCGAGTTCCCCACTTGAAGATGCTTGCCTTTGGCTTCTGAGACAAAAACCAGCCTGTCTACCACAGTAGCCGTGTCTCTTGATGAGCTCAACTAATAATGATGGGGGAAAAAAAAAAAAAGAAGAAATCCAATGGACATAGCTCTGGTGGATTTTAGGAAACTGTCAAGAGAAAGAACAAAGATTCTTTTTTTCTTCTGAGATGGCTGTTTTCATAAATAACATATTTATGCCTCCAAATCATCCTGAACTGGAGCAAATCAAGCAGCTTCTCTGGCCCTTTTACAACAAGTCAGAAGCCGCCGAGTGACTTGCAGAGCTCAGTTGTGTGTCTGGGACCAGCTGGCAGGGAGAAGAAGAGAAAGGGAGGGGCGGGCGTTAACCAGGATCTATTGCAGGGCACGGTCTGCCCGCCTCTTGCAGAGCACTCCGGGGCGTTGCTCAGATTTTGCCATGTGTGCACATCTCTGGGGTTGAATTCGAATCCAGATTACAGATGGCAAGTGCAGCTTCATTCCTTAGAGCTGGGCTGGGGCCCACGACTCTGCATTTCTGAGGCCCTCCTCCTTGCTGCTGCTGCTGGTCCTCAGACCACACTCAGGGTGACAGGTGCTTGTGTTCTGTGCACACCGCTCAGAGGGCACAGTTGCTTAGAAGTATTTCTCCCGCTCTGTTGATGGACCCCTGCCTTCTGCCTCCATGTGATTTATATTCTGGCTCCTTCTCAGCCCTGTGATGCTGAAGCATCCCCTGTCCTTCTCTGGTATTTGTGTCATTCTCTGTCTTTCTTAGAGCCTGCGTCGCAGCAGACAGCCTCGCGTGTGATCTCTAAGGGTGGAGATGGCCACAAAACAAAACAAACAGACAGGACTGCGAAGCTACAGAACCAAGTTTGTTAGAGGAGGGTAAGGAGCGAGGTTGTCCTTGCAGTAGACCTTGAATTCCTGAGGTCCTAATCGAAGGTTTCAGATGCCTGGCCCTGTTAGGAAATTTGGGGAGAGATGGTCAAGGTGCCGCACACACCTTTGGAGACTCTTCCCTTCACTGCTACCGAATGGAGTACGTGAGCTGGCAGGCTGGGAGTGAGATTCTGGTTTCTGGTGTGTTGGTATTAGAGCCACCCGGAGAAGTGTGACCAGATACATAGATTATCAGAAACCACTCCCACCTCCACTCCCCTCTCCCATTCAGAGAAACTGAGATGAGACCCAGGTATTGACATATATATATATTTTTAAGGCACTACAGTTGAGAATAGCCCCAAGACAACTTGGGGGCTGGGGGTGCAAGTTAATTGAGAAGGAAACGCTCTACCTCTCCCCGCCCCCTACCCACTCCCAGTTCGGGATGATTTGGCACAGAAATGTTTGAGTGCATTTCTATAGGGATTTAGAACTAATATCTTCATTTTTTTTTTTTAAAAAAAGCGCCTCCCACATGCTTTTTTTTATTATTATTATTCAAATACATTCTTCAGCAGAGAAATACCCATTTCCCTCCTGGATTAATTGCAGCCCTGTTGTTGATGGGTTTTGCCTGAAGTTCAGCTGCTGCTTGCAGTGGGTAAAGGTGCTCTGATGGGGAGTGAGCACTGAAACGCAGAGGGGCAGCTGCAATTCGTGGGGAGATATTGCCATTTCCAATGTCACTCAGCTTGATTTGTGACTAAGGGGAGTGGGAGGCTCCTCCCGTCTGGGCTGCTGCAAAAGCGGAGATCTCTTCTCTCGCCGCCCCCACCCCACACGCAGCCCTGTCACCACCGATGCCCATCACCTCCCCGCTGCCTCCTCTAGCACACCCGCCAGCCCGAGACATTTAGCTTCAATTACAAACATCACTTGTCATTTCTGGGATTCCGACTACCTTAATAAGCTTTTTTTTTGTTTTTTTGGAGAATTAGTTTCAAGTGTCTTGTGGATGAATAATATTTATCTGCTTCCCTTCCATTGCCGTGTGGTGTCAGTGGACAGGGGGAACGGGACAAACCCCTGAACTTTCAGGTCCGCACAGTGGACAGATGTCTCAGTCTGTACTCCAAGGCTCTTGTGCAAGCCTAGAGGGGTTTTTGTTTAACTTGATACACTGAACCTTTCAACCGGCAGCCTCCTCCTCGCGCACATGAGGACGCAGTGAATTCTTGGAAGAGGAAGGAGCAAACTCTGCAAAAATTACAGGGCCTCGTGGAGCCCAGGGGGCCAGGCCGGGATCAAAGGTGTGGGGAAGAGAGGACGTGGCCCGGTGGGGCCGGGGATGCGAAGGTGACATGTTTTGGCAGGTGTTTTCTTGCGGGACTGCAGTTTCCCTGGGGTGACCCTCACGACTGGTGACAACCCGTGAGACCAGTCACCACTGCTACCGCAGCTCTGCAGCCAGGTTCTGGACACCCCTGCTGGTCCGGCCTTCACCCTGCAGTTAGTTGCTGGATTGTAGAGACAGATAGGAAAGCTGTGTTGCAGGGTGGTGGGGGACACTTAACTTGGACAGATGTATTTCAGTATTTTAACAGCTGAATAGCTGCATTTTGTCCAAACAGGCTGACTATCAACCTTGGCACCACTGGTGTTAATGGAGTGGCCTGCTGGGCAGGATGACTCCATGGGGAGGGGTATAACCCCAGGGGCTCATGGTGCAGTCAGATCCACCCAGAGTTTCCCGGTGAGACTCTCCGGGTAATTCCCGTGTGCTGAGCACCTTCTGTTTACTGAGCACCTGGTTAAACACAAAGTGACAGAGGTGGGCAGGAAATGCCTCGGCCCTCAGCGAGCACGTGGTCAAATGAGGGAGACACTCATGTAAACAGAAAATTCCAAGACAGAACGTTCAAATAATTCGAAAGCGTACAGATGGCAGAGGAGTGGATTCTGCCAGGGAGACTTAGAGACAGCTTCAGAGACGTTTGACTTTTTCGAAAAGTTATTAAATTTTAGTTACTCAGATCATACAAGAATTAAATACCACCAGTAAAAAGTTAAAAGTTTAGAGATAAGTCTAAAGACTGCTAGGACCTCTCCCCACCTCACACCCCAGCCTGTTCGATAATCACGGTTATTGGTTAGATGTGAATCGTTGAGTCTGTTGCTCTGGAAAACAGTAACAGTGTGTCTGTATGTCTCTGCGTGTGTGTCAGTGGATGTTCACATGAATTGTATCAGGCTGTATACATTAACTTTCTCCAGCATTTCATTTCTCCCTCGTGTGCCTAGGGGGCTCTCCAGGTAAGTGCACAGAGGACCACCTGATCGTCTGACATTGACATTGGGTTCACAGTTGGCAGTGCTGTTCTCCTGTTGATGGGTATTTATGTAATTTTTGATTTTTCATATTATAACTAAACATCCTGCTGTAGTCTTTTTGTTAATAAGTATGAATGTTCGATGGGAGAGATATAGAAATATGCATTTATTGAGTCATTAACTCTGCCGAAATTGTCCCCCTCCACCCACATCCCAAGTAATTACATTCACACGTATCTCCCAACCAGTTGGGTATAGAAATATCAGTTTTCCAACCCCCTGCACACATGTGATATTATCAACCTTTTCCCCTCTCCTTAACTTATGGAGGAAAACATTTAATCATTTTCCAACAGGATGTAGTGGGTATCACATTTTAATTCATCTTCCCCGAGCATTGTTTTAAAAGCACACCAGCCACTTATATTTCTTCGGGTTTGGATTTAGCAGATGATTAAGGCTCTAGCAAGCGAGTATATTCACCATGGAAGAGAAAGCAGTCAGGGCAAAGGAGCATGCGCTGTCAGAGATCTGCAGCTTGGGGAATGCATTGTGGACGAAATACTAGGTGCTGAGGGAGGGATGTGGATGAGGCTGGTTGGCATATTGGAAACAGTGCTGTAGGGCTCTGGACCACACTGAGGAATCTGCCTTTCATCGTATTGTCAATGAAGACATATCTGGCAGGACCTAAGAAAGGTCCTAAAGGTTCAAGGTGAAGTTTGCATTTCAACAAGATCTTCTTGGCCACCTGGCAGAAGAAGGACTGAACACAATCAGTGGAAGAATAAATGGAGAGACTCAGGACCTAATGCAAAGGTAAAATCAACAGGGCTTGATGACTCATTAAATGTGGAGGCTGAGGATGAGGCTGTACTGGACACACCTCATACAGCCCCAAAGAGCTTTCTTCCCTAGCCTCCTAGCTGGATGCAGCTGTTCAGGTAGAATGGTTTTGCTCACAGTGTGGTCCCCGGACCAGCAGCATCAGCATCACCTGAGACCTCGCTCAAAATGCAGGCTCACGGTGCCACCTCACACCTACTGAATCAGAACCCCTGGTGGTGGGTCACCCTCCGAGAGATTGTTTTGCACACCAAAATTTGACAAGCACTGATGTCCACGATTCCATCCAAGATTCCAGATGCGAGGAGTTTGGATCCCGGGTCACCATTTGGAGGAGAACCAAGCTGAGCCGAATCACCTGCATTGGATTATGTGCAAGGGAAAAAAAAAATACTTCTCTGGTTAAGTGGCTGGGATAATCAGTTTGTTCCAGCAGTCAGGGTGGTCTACAGTTAATTTAACTGAGGGTCCAGATTTCTGCGCAGTGGCTCTCCTCCCAGACATTTTCAACCCCAACTTTGGGAGAAGAATGCTTTTATAATCATCGGCCGGGTGGCAGCTTCCAGGTGGCCACCAGAGAATAGGGCTGGGGTTATGTCCTGGCCTTTCTATGGGGCGGCAGGGAGCAGGGCAGAGGACTGGGACCAACACAGCTGGTCAGTTGCCATTTTGATCACAGATGAAATACTTTTAAAGACCGATTTCTTCCTTGTTTGGGTCAGACAGACTTCAGATTGAGAAGTGACCACAGAGGTTTTCATTGGGAGGAAGGCCTGGAGAATAAAATTAGGGGGGAAAAAATCTCTCTTCTCTCATTCTTTTTTCCCATTCACCACCCATGATCTCCTTAACACAGCTTGCCAGGGGCCTTCCACCAAGGATGTTGTGTTCCTCTATCTAGGGGGAAAAAAAAAAAAGGAAAGAGAAAGAAACGTATGTGATGGCAAACTGGCTCACTCTGTGTGCTTACATCACACTGTTGCTAGTGTCTGCCTGGATCACTGGGTTGCGAAGGACTCTGAGGCTTTGTTGTAACACATTGGGAGGCAGCCCTAGTTTATCAACCCATCTGTTCCTCACTTTGCACTACCTGTTTCCAGCCCTGTCGTGATTAATGCCTTGCCTGCTATTTCTACCAGTCGGCTCCTCGGACCCCCGACACTTTCTACTCTGCCTGCAGAATGAAAATGCACTCAGGGGTCTTGGGATCCTATCTGGGGCCCCATCTCCTGTGGGAATTCCTCACTGGCCTCCCAGAGGGTTCGTGTCTCAGGAAGAAGACCCTCAGAGAGAAGGGACACCCACGGCCTACTCCACGCCACAAACAGCAGTTCTGGGCCCAGGAGAGCATCCTTGGATTTGGGTGCTGAAGGCAGCATCCGAGGCCATTCAACCCAGTGCCCTCTATACCAGGAGTCAGCAAACTGTGTAGCCTGTGGGCCAAATCTGGCCTGCCACCTGTTTCTGTGTGACTCACAAGCTAAAACTGGGTTTTATATTTTCAGATGATAGGAGAAAAATTAAAAGAAGAAAGTTGAGTGGCACATAAAAATATTTCATGACACGTATAATGAAAAATTACTTGAAATTCTGATCTCGTTGTCCATAAATAAGTTTCGCTGGCACTCAGCCATGCTCATTTGCTTCCATATTGGCCGTGGTTGCTTCTGCTCCACCAGGGCAGGGCTGACTGGTCTGAGATGGAGGCTGGGATGACCCGCAAAGTCTAAGACATTTGCAATGTGGGATTTTCCGGAGAAAAGTCCTCGGATCCCGGTCGATACAGCTGGGGAACCGGAGGCTTTTAATAGCACTTTCCCACACTGTCAAATGGGTTCCCTGGACAGACACAGCCTCACTGTGGCTCCGTTTACAATACCTAGGAGGGATGGGGTAGTTCTGAGGGTTTTCCAAGTTGAAAGTTGGGCAACCGGCAGGGTGTGGAGTCAGGGGGACGTCCCTCCTGAAGCTTCCGGGCATCACACAGGTGTGAAAGAACTTGCCTGGCTGGTGTGGTTTCACCTTGGGGAGGAGGCCAGACGGAAGCTTTCATGGTGAAGACTTTGCTTTCGCAGGTGCCGTTCGTTTTAATGAGGGTGTGGGCTGGTGAGGCCCAGCTCCACCCCAGGGGCAGCACGGGAAGGGGTGGAATCCATCAGACATCAAACAAATGACTTTGGGTGAGAGCACCTTCCCGCCAGCACCTACATAATCGTGGGGCTCACCTTTCCCAGCGGGAGCTCAGGAAATCAAGATGCGATTCGAGATGACATTTCCAACCTCCCCTGGAAATGGTGGGAAATCAGTTTTATTTATTAATTCCATCTTGCTGGCTCCCAATTTGGTGCGAACAGTTATGTTTTGCAGCATGTTTCCACCTTGCAACTCGCAGAGTTAATTTAATGAAATGAGTAGTCTTGTGATGACCTGAAGGGGAAAAACACATTAATCTGGAAACTATCAAAGCCGTCTGACATGTATTATTGTAGGACTCAGAAAAAATAAACAGTTTATGTAGAAGATTAAGTGGCAGTGTGGATTTGTTTTTGACATATCTTGTCTCCAAATCTAAGTTGGGGATTTATTATCTCGCCATCATGTCACAGCTATCTCATTTATATGATAACACATCTGTAATGTTTTACAAGTGCAGCACTACTTGTTCGAAATGGGGCTTTTTTAAGTCCTAAATTATAGTACCTGGAGAGGCATGCATAATTATAGTGCGTGTTAGCAAATGAGAGGGTGCATTTTCCACCCGCACTCAGCATTAATCGTCAGCATAGTGGGTGCAATAAAATCATAATTGCTTCTTCCCAACTTCTCATCTGAGCTGTACGGGTTGAAGTCAGTGGTTTGGGGGAGAGACGCCTGCTGTCACGGTGCGTCAAGGCCTCGTTCCCATCTTTGCCAGCAGTCCTTGGATTGAGCGGCCTGAGATGGCCGTGTGCTCAGGCAGGGAGCCAGACCCCACAGGGGCTACACACTGAGGTCCCCTGAGCTCAGCTATGCTCTCAGATCAGCATAGCAGAAGACACCGTAGGATGGTAATCATGGGTCCCGATCTGGGGAGCTGAGTGTGGATTCTAGCTCTGCTTGTCCATTTTGGACCAACTGTCTTCTCTAAACAATTGTTTTCTGGTCTGTAAGTGAAAGATGGGAGTCCCTAACTCAAAGTGTCCTCAAGGCAATTAACAATATTTACAAAGCGCAAAACACCCTGTGATCAAGTTAGACGTTACTATAACTCTCTCCTAAGGATCATTACCAAAGCCTTTGCTGTCCGGTATGGCAGTCACTGGCCACACACGGCTTTGGAGCACTTGAAACATGTCCGGCTCAATTGAGAAGGGCTGTAAACACAAAATACACACCAGTTTTTGAAGATTCATTATGAAAAAGAATGTAAAATACTTCAATAGTGTTTATATTGATGACATTTTGAAGAGATACTATTTGGGCTATGTTGGCTTCAATATATTAAAATAAATCCCACCTGTTTCTTTTGACTTTTTTATTGTGACTAGAACATTTAAAGTTACACAAAAGGCTCACATTATGGTTTTATTGGACAGCACTGGTCTAAACAGATGAATGCCGACCAAAATGTTATGTAAGTGTTTTGAGTTGCAACTCATGGTTCCTGCCATTAATATTACTGTCCTCACTGATTTATACTTAGCCTGCTTCCGAAAATAATTTCAGGTGGTTTGCTAGAGGAAAATGGAGAAGAGTTAGTGACTGTAGTGAGCCACCTAATTTAACTTCAAGCTCCCTGGTAGTTAAAGCCAAAAATAAAAGAGCACATACTTGGATCATATGGGTCTTTTTAAAAGGTAGAGGAGTCACATAAGTTCGTTTGGAAAGAAAGGCTTTCCCCTGGCCCTGAATTCTCAAAAGTTGCACCTTTCCTGGTGCAACCCTGAAATTGCAGCTACACCTGCACCTCTCCGTCCTCCCTAGACAAGGCTTTTGTGGACTTAGAGTGCTGTGAGTCATACAAACACAGTGATGGTAATTACACCTCCCTTGATTTATGTAAATGGTCGGATTTGATCCTGGCAGCAGCCCCGCAGGATGGGCTGTGCAGGGACTATTGTTCCTGTTTTATGGATTAGGAACCTGAGAATCAGGTAGGGCTTTGGAGACTTGCTCAAGCTGTCATAGCCAAGGCTCAAGTCCTCATGGCCCAAAGTGGAAACTCCCTCTGCTTTTGGCAGTCATGTACACCTTAGTGTGAAAGAAAGCTCAGAGGAATAACTGATGGGAGAAAGCAGGGAGTGTCAGGGACCCCACCAAGAAGGGGGACACACATATAGCTGGGAGGCTCATAGCTCCAAAGACAAGCTGTGCTTTAGCCAAAGAGAAGAAATAGCTGTTTACACACATGCATTCCATTATTTTACTAACTGCGGCACACCCAACTCAAGATATCCTATGCCTGGGCCTCGAGGGACGACTGATATGAGGGCACATTAGCTTGCTCACCTCTGAGGTCAGCTCTCCGGGAACCTTAACGCACACACCAGTCATCGCGGACCTTGTCACAGTGCAGATTTCATTCAGAGGCCTGGGGAGGGGGCTGAGCTCTTGCATTTCCCCCAAGCTCCCAGGTAACCCCTATTCTATTGGTCTGCAGGTTGAGTAGCAAACTATACTATGTTTGTCTTCTGCTTTTCCCCAAAACTACCTCAACCATACGGTCTTTTACAAGGAGTAGAGGACTGATTCTCAGCCTTCAAACTTGGCTATAAATGAAAACCTTCCGAGAGGCTTTTAAGCAATATCCCTGCCTGGGACCCATTCTAGCTTCAATCAAGTTAAATAGTTCCTAGGAATGGGGCTCTAAGTATGCAGCAGGCCAGGTCCCAGCCTTCTCAGTGCTTGTATTCTAGTGAGTTAAATAGCCAGTGTGAGTATGACCAAGAAGAGCAACAGAGCCATTTCAGATCATGGTAAGTGTCATAAGAGAAACAAAACGGAGTTGGGTAGGGAGACACTGCTGGGGCTGGTGGCGGTGATTTCTTTGGGGTGAATCAATTCAATAAAATGTGGAATGCAAAAAAATGTATAAAGAAGAGGCTCTTTGGCTAGGAGAGGCTTTTCTTTTCCCCATCCTATGAGATGCTTTTCTTGATTCTAAGACCTAAATGCCACTGTCAGCAGGAGCTGACGTCCACAACCTCCTATGTGGCCAAGGAGGATGCTGAGGGGAGTTGGGGGAACAGGGACTGCCCCCCAAAAAAGCAGAGGAAGGGGATTCAAGGAGGAGGGGGGGACCCTGAGCTCATGGGTTGGGATCCCACGAATCCAACGGTGGGACATCAGCTGTTTTTCCCAGGGCAGCTTTTTGTTGACAGATAACTGTAAAAATCTGGATTCCTGGGTTCATCGAAATCTGCAGGGTGGGGTAGAAGAGCATCTGCATGTAGTTGTTAAAAGCAGCTGGGATGGTTCTGATACACCCCCAGATTGGGAAGCCCCAATCTAGACTTTGAAAAGCACCAACTTTAGCCAAAGATAAAGGGTGTGTTGTCAGACCTCGTCTGCTAAGCAGATAGCACGCATATCTCCTTTCAAACGGCCTCCAGATTTCCCAGCTCACTCCTTTTCTTTTCCTTTTGAATAAACAGCTGGCGAATATGACATCAATTTCACTGTAATGACTGCTTTTAATTTTCATTTTAAATCTATACCATTACTGTATATCGGGATCCTGGCTGGTGCCAACTGCTCTGGCCACACGTCTGGTTTTCATTTAGTCTCTGAGTTCCTTTCGGGTAGTCGTGTTCAGAGGCCTGGTTTAATGCATAACCCTAATTGCAGTGTGGAATTAAGTTGGTGCTGACTGTAGCATTTTCAGTCTTAGAATCAAGGGAAGTAGCTAACAGGAGGGGGAAAGAAAAGTCTCTCCAGGGTCCCACCCTTACCAATGCCTTATCTTTATAAATTTTTCACATTCAACTTTTTTTTTTAATTGAGTGCATAATATGGCCATAAAACCGCCGTTTAGATAATGTGGTCATCCTGCCAGTTTATATATATCTCTCTTCGCAGTTTCAAGATGTCCCTTTCTCCTCTTCCTAGTCTGACACTGGCCTCTTGCTCATTACAAATGCTGGCAGCTTAGAAGTGAGGAGAGAAATGCAGGCTGAGCTCCTTCTCCCAAGCTGTGTTCGGCACTGAGTCCCTCCTGGAACCCTCAAAGCCTTTGAGGGCAGGTAGATTGCCCACCAATAGTTATTTCTAACTGTTGTTGGCCAGAGAGCTTCTACGTAAAGGGTTAAATGTAATATTTCGACATCCAATGTGTAAGAAAAAAAAAAAAGATTTTCTCTATGATGGCAGGTACGTCTTGATAAACTAGGATGGAGCCATGATGGGGAAAATTTGCCCCCGTTTCTAAGTTCATGGGAAAATGTAGATAAAAGGAGGTACTGGATAGAGATTCAGCAGTGGGTGGAAAAGAAGCTGTGTAGGCCAGGCCATGTTGGGGTGGGATGGGAGGGACAAATCAGAAGTAGTGATGGTGTCCAGCCTGCATTTGATGCACAGTCCTCACTGTACAAATATTTGCTGAATGAAAGTTAGTCATTAACGTTGATATGCTGACTCTCCTCCAAACAGTTTCCTTGCGTTGGTTCCTCTCTCCTATTTGTTTCTGCATGCACTCATCATTCAAGATGCTATTTATTGAGTAGTTGCTATGCTAGGTGTTGGGGGCCACGAGAAACCCTGGAGATAGCACATGAGCAAGACGGTCATGTTCCTGCTCTCCTGGACCTGCTAGGCTAGCAATAAATAGGGAAGAAAATGTGCAGCGAGAAATCTGTGTCAAGGCGATTTTGTAAGGGGCCATGAGTGATGATTTGAGTACCAGCAAGTGCCTGGCCCAGGTGGAAGGGGCTCAGTCCCTCCCAAACCATCAGAAAATGACCCACTCTTCCCGCATTGTCCTAGGCCTGACTTGGAGGCTGATGTGAGGTTATCACATGGAAAATTTTGTATTGACCTGGGTAATATCGCTGAAGAAGATTTTGAGTCTATCACAGTTCCTTTTTAAGTAGACCCACAGCAGGGATTTCATTTCACTCTGGTTTCGTCTCCATACCAGGAAATTGCTGTCCTTTCCCCAGTTTGTGTATCTCAGGAGCAGTGCAGACTCTTCCATTGAAGGTGTGGGTTTCCCTTGAGAGCTAAATAACTCTGGTCACATTTGCACCTCATTTTTGGAAATCACACAGGATCAGAGAGTGTACTGTTGATAAGTTAATGTTACCCTGATCTTAGCATTTCTCTACCCTCATTTTCCTATTTTACCCAATTCTTTTATTTACTTTATTATTTTCTGTTTTCTTTATTTTTGAGAAACCATCTCAAATTCACTAGGAGCAAGGAAACAGGGGCCCTAGGGGTGGAAGTTTGGTTTCTGTAGAGAACTAACAGACTCGTCTAGGAGCAAATTTGATGTCAGTGATAGCATTTGAGAAAATAAGCAACTTCAAATGGGACAATGTAATCAGAGTTGAGAGAGAGGAGAAAAGGCGGGTGGTGAAGGTTTAAAGTCAAGTTTGAATTGCGAGGTGATTCAAAATTGTGAAGTTAAAAAACAAAAAGGGAAGTAAGAGTAAATCCTTCCAGTTTCTCCAAATCCTGGACATCTGACACGCAGCCAGTGTCAACATTAGCTGAAGAGGTTTGGCCTCTCTTCAGTCTGATCAAAAATAAATTAGGAGGATGCTTATAAACAGGGCTTAGGGGAGGGACACACACACAGTCACACCCCACTAATAAGGGTACTAATTAGAGGGTTTTAATAAATGCTAATTTAGTGATAACAACTTTAAATGGGGTAGTTTATGCCAGGATCTGACATTAGCTGGTTTGGGATCTTAGCCATTGACCTCTAGAAGCCAAATTTTGTGTTCACTCGATATCTCATGCCTCCTCTTTCCTCAGCTACTACCTCCCCGACTCTGACCCGCCACTTGCCTGCTTCACATTGGCTTGATCCAGGCGTGGCTCCGAGTGACCCCCCTGGTGGGCCCTAATGTACATCACTGCACCCTGACACTCAGTCTCTCTCTCACTTGTCTGTGCATGAGCCATTGAAGACCTAGCATGGAACTTCAGGTCATGAGGATCCAGATTTTCCTTCCTCCTTTGCTTTCCCTTCGGTAGATCTTGGCAATGGACAGTGCCAGATCACAAAAGAGAAAGAAATATTATTCCAGCTCTGCAGAGGATGCATTGGCAGGGGTGAGGGACACAGGAGAATGAAAATCTAGCCAACAGTTCTAGCAGAAGGTCGGAAGCCTGCGGAACAAAACTGCACCCTGGGTCACCTAAGCCAGAACAGTCCTTGGTGTATTTCTCTACCCTCATTTTCTCATTTTAGCCAATTCCTTTATTGACTTCATTATTTTGGGTTCTATCTATTGCTGTGTAGAAACAATGACATATTATTGAAAGCCTGTGTTTTAGTCTAATGGATCTGTGTCCAAACTCAGATTCCTTATTTGCTAATTGTGTTTTACATGAGACAAACCCACTCAACCTCCTAAGTTCAGTTTCCTTATTTGTAAAAAAGCAAGAATGTCTGCTGCTTTACAGTACTGTGGTGAAGCCCCACCATGATGGTGAGCAGAATTCACATTCCATGGCAGTGCCTGTTGGACAGTAGGTCAGTTCATCATAGCTAATGTTTCTTGAGCTATAATGTGCCAGGCATTGTGCTCAACAATATGTGTGTAGTTTTTATTAGTACTTTTATTATAATCTTTTCCTGAACAAGCATCAAGAGAAATCTCCTGAGAGCAGAGTAGATGCTCACTAAATTCTTGTTAAATGAATGTCCAGTTCCATTTAATCCTCTAAAGAACCCCAATTAAGTGAGTCTCATAAGTATCCCCCATTTGTCAGATGGGAAAACTGAGGCCCAGGCAGATAAATAACTTGTGTGAGTCTGTGCTCAGCTTGCAAATGCCGGAGTGAGGATTTAAATGCAGGGACTCCTAGAGCCTCTAGCCTTACCCACTACACTCGACCAGCACTGTCAATATTTTTATGCTGGAATGAGCGACTCCCATGGCCTTCTCCAACCCTCCTCGCTGCTCTGCCAAATGCCAACGTGCACACGAGCACTGGGGGATTCCAGCTCGGGGCCTAGCTGTCAGTAAGGCAGCACCTGGATTTATAGCCCGTGGATGTGGGCAGAGGACAGAAGATAGCACGTGTACATGAAGTCCTGGGAATGATGCTTTTGACACTGAAGCCACACGGACAAGGAAGTTGTGCACCTCATTGTAGGCCGCCGATTGCTGCAGCGAGCTGTTTGTGAGCGGTGACCTGGCCTCCATCCACAGCGTGTTCATGTCGTAAGCCAAGGCTCCAGAAGGAAGGGAAACCTCTGCCTAAGACTGTGGTCTAGGGCCCTCTGGGCTCCGTGAGAGGCTGGGTGGAAGGAAGGGTGAAGGACACAGGCTGGGAGGCAGTGAGCAAGGCAGAGACAGGAGGAACTTAGAGATGCTTGGGGTCTCCACTCCCCCCATGGGGCTTTCTCTGTGCCCGCAGGTCCTCAGCAACCTGCTCTTTTTCCCTTTTTTTCTCTTTCTTTCCCTTTCTTTCCTTCTCTTGCCATCTCTATTTCTTCCTTTCTTGCTTACTTCTTTTTTACTATCTCAATCACTATCTCTTTCTCCCCTTCATTCTCTTTGTCTCTTTAAAAATTATTTTCCTCTCCTCCATTTCTGCATCTCAGTCTGTGTCTCCTTTCTCCCACCCCTGTCTCTTTCCTCTCTCTCTTCCCATCCCTCCTTCTTTTTTCCTTGAAAATTTGAGGTCTTTTCTCAGAGTCCTTGCAGTCTAGAGGGAGAGTTATTTCTAGATAAACAAGGAGCTGACTGGCAGAGACTGAGACCTCTTTAATGGTTCAGAGTCCAGAAAGAAGCAGCTATTTGGTGACCCCATCCTGCAACTGGTTATATCAGGGGAGAAAGACTGAGAGGTTTCGGTTATAGAGAGACGTCTCCGGCAGCTGTGACGGAAAGACTGAGTGGAAGTGAGGCTGAAGGCTGGGAGAGGAGTGGATGGGAGCAAACTGTGGGCATCTGGGGGATCTTGTCTTGATTGAATGAAGACAGTTCTGGTATTTAAGGTCCCTTAGGAAGGCATTGTTTGGATGTCACTCCTGGAGAACAAATAGTGTTTAGGACAACGTTGGTCTGTCTTAGGATCTACAGCCAAGTCACACAGTTGTCTTTTCATCCCTTGTCTGTTGAACAGAAGGACACAGTGACAACAGTAACTGTAGCCACCTACACTGAGTGCACAGTCTGGTGCAGCACCCCAAGGGGCTTTCTCCAGTGCGGGGGCCATCAGAGCAAGTAACACTCAGAGGCAGTAGCTAAGCACTAAAGAGAACTGAACTATGGCTTGAACTGGGGCTACTGCAAAGACACTCTGGCTCAACACTGCATTATCCTGATGCTTGGGGTGAATGCTGCTCGAGGTCATAGCAACGGTGATGTCACGTTGATCACATATACTTTTTCTTAAAATTGAAGTACAGTCAGTTACAATTTGTCAATTTCTGGTGTACAGCACAATGTCCCAGTCATGCATATATGTGTGTGTATTCATTTTCATATTCTTTTTCATTAAAGGTTATTACAAGATATTGAATGTAGTTCCCTGTGCTATATGGAAGAAATTTGTTTTTTTAAACTCTATTTATATACATAGTGGCTAACATTTGCAAATCTCAAACTCCCAAATTTATCCCTTCCCACCCTCTTTTCCCACCCCACCCCCCCAGTAACTATAAGATTGTTTACTATGTCTGTAAGTCTGTTTCTGTTTTGTAGATGTGTTCATTAGTGTCCTTTTTTTTTTTTGGATTCTACATATGAGTGATAACATATGGTATTTTTCTTTCTCTTTCTGGCTTACTTCACCTAGAATGACAATCTCCATGTCCATCCATGTTGCTGCAAATGGCATTATTTTATTCTTTCTGTGGCTGAGTAGTTATATATAAATATATCACAACTTCTTTATCCAGTCATCTGTTGATGGACACTTAGGTTGTTTCCATGTCTTGGCTATTGTAAATAGTGCTGCTATGAACATTGGGGTGCAGGTATCTTCAAATTAGAGTTCCCTCTGGATATATGCCCAGGAGTGGGAGTGCTGGAGATCACATATATTTTTGATGTCAGATAATGAAAGTGGCACTTTTTCCCTGTAGCCATCCTCCCCCAAACCCATAATCCCAGTATAATCATGAAAAAAAAAATCAGACAAATCCTAACCGAAGGACATTCTACAAAGCATGTGACCAGAAGTCTTCAGTACTGTCAAGGTCATTAAAAAAAGAAAAATCTAAGAAACTGCCACAGTCGAGAAGAGCCAAAGGAGACCTGATGATTAAATACAATGTGGTGTCCTGATGGGATCCTGGAACAGAAAAGGAATGTTTGGGAAAAGCCAAGGAGATCTGAATAAAGCATGTACTTATTTAACAGTGCATGTCATTTGTATATATTTAAAGATTTTGTTTCTTTTGAAGACTTGGTCTTCTCTGCCTACAATATACTTCCATTCTCCTTGTATATTTGGCCAACTCTTATTCATCCTTCAAAACCTTTCTTGGACACCATCTCCTCAGGAATGTCTTCTTGGGATATCACCTCTTACCCAATAGTGAAATATCTGTATTTTATGTTTTATCTGTAGTTTGTATCTATGTCTACTACTGATTTTATTATTATTTGATAGTTTACTGTTTATCCTGCAGTCACTTTTAATCTACACACCAATGGTGGGAGGAAACTTTTATTCATTGTGCATATAGCCACAAAGTTTAGTTTGGAATTCATCAAGGATGCTTATTATTTTGTTGAATTGAAGCTTTTGCTGAACAGAGACCTCATGCATCTGTAAAGTACTATGTTGTCATAAAAATAGTTCTATCTGTTAAACCCCTGAACTTGAACTTGGAAGAGAGTCTCATTCGCTGATGATAAAATAGTTCTCTTTAAAGATACATAATGATTTTTCTAGATGTGCCCAAACACCTTATTAACTGTCTTCTGGTTCCTTCTTATTCTCTCTGTTTAAATGCATTGGGAGCCCAAATTTCTCACTCTGTTATTGCTAATGAATAAAACATCCAGCCAGGCTGTTCCACAACCCGACTGGGATTGACTGATTGGAAGAGGGTGAGACCCTCCTCTCCTGATATAGATACGTTGATGCCATTGTTCCCCAGCCATGGTCCCATCAGAAAATGATGATTCCTTGAGGTTGAAGCCCTCAACTTAGTCTCCTGTTTCTGGCACCACAGCCAAACTCTCTTGGCTGGTACCAAGGTCCACTCTTAGCAGCCAGATGGGATCAAGCTTCATGCTACTTAAGATGACAGTAGCAGACACAGCTGAGGAGAGGACTGGGAGTTGGTACTAAAACAAATATCCATTGTGTCTCCCTGGGTTCACCAAAGGGTGATGTGGAAGCCAAGAGCCCAGGATTCCAGTAACAGGTCAGGAAATGGAGTGCATATTGGTTCAAGACCAAGTCTACAAACAAAAAAATAATAATTCCCCTTAGGTTCTTATGGGCTGCTGGGTCTTATTGTGGGAAAGTTCATATGGGGAGAAGGCAGAGGACTAGAGTGACACTGGCCCATGGAACAGGCACCGCAGATCGTCAGGGGTCACAGGAGGGGCAGAATTTCCACCGTCGCTCCCCGGTCCCTCTGAGCTACCCTGCAGTTTCTTTTCTGTGGTTCTTTCAGCACCAACCTGTCTGTTCCTTGAAAACACTGGCAGTCCTTAAGGGTTCTTTAGAAAGGGGTTCAAACAGCATTTATGCTTTGTCCATTACCCTGTTCTAATGAAATGTGTTATTTGAAAGAATTACTGAAGTCTATGTAAATTGGTCAATGCGAGAAATGTGTTTGGGGCGGGGGCCAGCCCAGTCGAGTTGGGTGATAAAAATAGAGAGTTTTATCTCCCTTTGGACTGATTTTGAAAAGGTTTTTAACCATTGCAACTGAATCCTTTTCAGAACCCTCCTTTTTTTTTTTTTTTTTTTTTTTTTTTTTTTTTTTACCCGAGTTGCTATGAGAACATGAACCATCTTTTTAGCACAATGACAGCAAGTGTAGCATTGAGGAGCGGACCCTGATTTTTCACTGTTTGTTCTTTGCTCTCAACAAGATAAGCTGTTGTTATTTCTTTCTTCTTGAACAAGCACACCATGATTGCTGAAGTGGTAAGAATAATTGGACCAAATAGTCAGGCGATTAATGCAAACAGAGAGAATTCATCTGTTTCGAGTACAGTAAATGCTCTTCTGAAGATGTGGAGAGCTTGCTTTCTCTGTTTATTCTTGGGCTGGGGAACAAATGTTGCTGAGTTCCCTGCCACAGATTCCTGTGTTTCTTCCACAGGGTGGAGACCTTAAATGAACTGAGTTAAGGGAGAAATCAGCCCTATCTGGGAAGTGGCTGGGCTTGGAGGGAGGGGCTGCGGGGTGAACAGTAGACCCAGGGGAGAGGGCTTCTCTGCCCCACCTGACAGCCTCCTCCCATCCTCTCCACTGGGGTGGGGGATAGTGTGGGGTGTAAGATGGCTTCTGCTTTCCTAATACATTTTAATTACAAGTTGATGTGACCAGTTGAAACAGAGGGGACTTAGCCCTGATGAGAGCTTTCAGAGAGCCTTAGCTCCAAGCTCAACATTTCTGTCACTTAGATGCCTCTGGCATGAGGCAGGTTCCATTATCCCCATTGGACAGATAAGGAAACTGAGATTCCGAGGTCAGTCTCCAAACTCATGAACCTGGTATGATGAAAGCTTTGGGGTTTGAATCCAGGTCTTCTGGCTAGTGTTGTGGTGAAGGCAAGGGCTTAGGCAGGGGACAGCCAGCCCGCCTGCTTTTGGATCCTGATCTGCCATGTAGTAACTGCGTGACCTTGAGCAAGGGGCTTCACCACTCAGGACCTGAGTTTTCCCATCAGTAGAAAAACTGGGAATGATAACAGTACTTATCTAATAGTTCTGTTTCAGGATTAAATGAGTTATTGTATGAAAAGAAGATGGACTTGTGCCCGGCAGACAGCATGTCCCTAATTCGCACTAGCCATCTGATTACTCACTGCCCAGATGCATTCTACTACAGAGGGTGACTGTCGCAGCACACCTGTGGTTGGCTGCAGTGGTGCCCAAACTCATGTCTTCATGCAGTCACCCTGGCACACCCTGGCCAGGTGAAGAGTCTAAAAATCCCATTTTTCAGGTCACCTGATCACTTTGGCAGTCCCCCATGACCTGTAGGGGAAAAGCTTGAATGTTCATCCATTGACTGGCTGTGTCCCATTTTCCCCACTAACTTCCCACTGCACGCCCCCTCTGCTTTGGAACTGCTCCCTCCACATACCTCCCATCTCCCACCTCTGGCACTCAGCTTACCCGCCTGTCTGTCATCAGTCTGTCTAAATCCTGGGCACCTCTCAAGTCCTCCACCCAATTCCATCTTCTCCCAGAAGTGTCCCTTCCAATGTGAACTCATAGAGATCTCAGCCCCTGCCTAACTCCCAGAGTCTACACCATCAATCAGTGCTTCTTTTTTCTTTTTTAAATGGAGACACTGGGATTGAACCCAGGACCTCGTGCACGCTAAGCATGCACTCAACCATAAGCTATTCCCACCCCCTGGTCAGTGCTTTTAAATTATTTATTTATTTATTTTGAATTTCAAGCTACTTTTTTATTGAAGTATGGTTGATTGACAATGTTTCAGCTGTACAGTAAAGGGATTCAGCTTTACATATATATATTTTTTTCAGATTCTTTTCCATTATAGGTTATTACAAGATACTGAGTATAGTTTCTTGTGCTCTACAGTAGGTCTTTGTTGTCAGTCAGTGTTTCTTATTCACTGGCCAGTGCCACCCCACGGATCCTTGTTTCTCTTAATGGCAGATGTGATGGAGGGGACTGGGGTTATTGCACTATACTGTCCTCATTGGTTGACTTGTCTTTCACAACGACATGCAGAGAAAACTGTGGCTCCAGAAGCCTAGGGGACTTGGAAGGTCGCTGCCAGAGGAGAAGTCAGAGTCTTGAAGGATCTGGTGAAATTTGGCACCTAGGAAAGCAGACAAAGGAATCCGAGGCAGAGGGAAGAATTGTGTGAAGTTAGGGAGGCGTGAGAATCTATGCAGATGCAAAAGTCGGGGTTTAAACAGGTGATGGAGAGACTTTCCAGTGAGGCTGAAAGTTCTCAAAGACCAGGGACCACAAATGTGATTGTTCTTGACTTCCTCCCACCTTTGCCCTTCCCTGCTCCTCTGGAATCTGCGTCAGCCCTGGTTTGGTTCTTCTTTCATTGTGATAAATGTTTCCACCCTTTTGCTTAGTTGTTTCCTTTCAGTTTCACAAAACAAAACAAAGATTAAATCCAATTAAGTAAGTAAGGCACCTTGTGCCAGCTTTGGCCAAGACAGCCTCATGCGGTTGTGTTTGTTTGAAGTGAGGAAACCACTGGATGCTCCTTTACTGTAAATGAGTGCTCTGTCTGGGGTTGGGGCATCTGTCCTGCCTTTCTGTCAGAAGTCCCGTAAATCCAGTTTCCCCTCCGGAGTTGCAAAGCACATACCAAAGGGAAAAGAACCAGCAGAGTCTAGGCGTCCCCCACATGCTAGAGCTCGTCAGCCACTATCTAGTTGAGCTGCAGAAGAACCCTGTGAGCAGGTGTTGGATTCCCAATCTGATAAACGGGAATAAGGACTTTCGGGAGAACAAGGTGCATTCTCTGTTTCATAAATCCAGTGAGTGACCGTGAATAACAGGTGCCCTCCGGGCTCTGCCCCTGTACATTGGAGTGTGCACTAGCCTGACCTTCAACTGTTGGCACCTGCTTTTCTCTGCTCAGTAGGTTTTCTGGCCAACAGGGCCTACTCTGCCCATTTCTGGGGGCTCCCCTCAACCTCCGCACCTACAGGGAAGCCCCGTTGCCTCCCACTCCCAGCGTGGGGGAACTCTGATGGTACCTTCTGTTCTACACAAGCTCCCAGAGTCCCGGGGAATGAGGTCTGACTACCTACAGCGGCCACTCGCTTGATACTGCTTTTTATTTACTGCCTTTCCGTCCCTGTCTCACCTCCCCACTTCCCTACCGGTGTTTCCAGGGATCACCTCCCATAGACTACTTGCACTGAAGTCCTTGTCTTAGGCTCTGGCTCTGATGGATGAAGATAGACTTGTTTGACTCTGAAATCTACAGCCTTCACAGTGTGCCAGGCTGTGGAGACGGCTCACGGAGGATTTCCCTGGCACGAAGTAAGAACGGGATGGTGGAAACCACTAGTTAGAAAGAGACAAATGAGTTTTGATTTGGGGGTCATCTATGACTGATTGGCAGGCGCCGCCCAGAGGCTTCTTAGGGGCTGAGTTTGAGGGCATAACCAGACCGATAGGGTAAATCTGGGTGGAGAGTGTGGCGGTGGGCACATGAGGGAGGAAGAGCGAGCCTGGCACTAGTTAACCCCTGGCCCTTGCTCCTTCTTCGCTGTCCGTTTATGTTCAGGCCCTTTCTGTGAGTAAACTTGCAAAAAGGAGCAGCATCTGTAGCCCCCCTCTGAGTAAGCAGCGTTACAGCGGAGGGAGCTGAGTTGAGCAATTACTCTATGAGCATCAACTCAGAAATTCTGGTAAAAAAATGCACTTTGGGCAAGTCGCTTTCCCAAGTCTTGCCTCCTTTTAGTGATGAAGGTATTAAGAGCAACAGCCACAATTTTTGCTGAAAATCTCTTCCCAGACAGCTCGCTATCATTCTGTGACCTCAAGATTTTAACCTCTTCTAGGGTCCAGTGTCTTTTTCTAATCAAAGGGTGAATTCTCACACCTTGGTAAACATTTATTTTGGGGGCAGGGGGTGCATCTCTCCTCCTTCCAAGCCCCTTCTCTTGGTTAGCACACCTCAGTGTCCCTCAGAGGATCTGATTTCCCCCCCGTCCTCTGTGCCCATCTTTAGTTCCAGGAATGGTTCTGGCCTGTGGTCCTGGCCAGTTCACTCCTGACCTTCTCCCATCACTGTGGATGGTCTGGTGATGAGGATCCAGATTACTGACAGGCAGGGCCATTGCTGGGTCTCCCAGGAAAGAGGTGTGAGTCTGTAGAGGAGCAAATCGGGACCTGTTGCCCCACCTTCTCTTCTGTGCGACCGACACAGAGAAAGGAAAGCAAGGAAACTGACAAAGAAGAACTGAACCCGGGAGCCCCTGTGTGGTCCCCTTGGTTAAGCCAGACCTGAAGCTAGGCATTATTCCCGGAATTTTCATTTATATGAACCCATATATTCCATTTTTATTTAAACAAGTCTGGGTTGGGGTTCCTCTCTTCTTGCAAACAAAAAACATCTAACTAATTCATGGATATAAGAATTTCACTGAGAGTGGCTACCATATTATACACACACTGAGCCTTGTAATCCACTGGACTTCCCACGGGCTCGGCAAATAGGAAAAATGGGCTCCCAAAGTTAGTAGTTGGAGGTGGTAATTTTCTTAGCATCCTTCATTTCACCCCACCTACAGATCCTACCCATCCCTGCCCATAACTAGGCCCCTTTCCTGCCCCAAACAGAGAGAAACATGACTTCAGTGGCGTTTTATACCTCAAGCAGCAGACATTTATTATGGCCATAAAATGATTTCTTAGAGACTCCAGCCAGGCATGAGGCCTTTGTGTTCTGAATTTACCAATCAGCGGCAATTTGCTAAAATAATCATCTTCACATTTGCTGTTAATAATCTTGCTTCAGGCTGTTACAACCAAATGGTTGGTCACTTCCAGTAATGGCCAATTTTTCAGGGATTATTGCTGAAATGATTAGTTAGGCACAACGCGATTTCCCAGGGCACCCGCTTTGGAGTTGATCCATTAGCAAATAAAAAGGCTTCGGGGCTGATTTGGAAAGTGGAGAATGCTTATCTAAAAAGGTAAATATATGTCATCGTGCCTATTTTTTTTCCCCTTAGCTAACTCCTAGCTTTATTTTTTTTCCTGCCCATTACTGGTTCATTATTTCGTCTCTAGGCTCTGCTTCTTTGCTTGCTCTGAGCCCTTCACTGGACCTGGTGGGCCTGGGAAACATTTGACAGCGAACCAAGTAAATCAACGAATCCCCTTTTTAAGGAAACATCCCGCCTGGAGGTCCTTGGATGAGCCACACGTTGGCCTAGATCTTTTGCGCAATATCTCATTTAATTTTCTCAGGCGAGTCCTAGTGTCGCCCTTGCACGTGCGGAGCTGAGGCCCAGAGAGCTCACTCACTCACTGCATGTCATTCAGCCTAGCCTGCTTTGGAGTCCAGGGTTCTCCCCCCAGCGCGGGGATGTCTGTCATTCTTACTCCACTCCACTCGCCAGGACGAGCGTGGTGCCTGTGAGCCCAGCCCCAAGGTGGAGGCAGGTTAGGACAGCGTTAGGCGAGCATGGGAACCCACAGCAACAGCGGTCCTGCTTGGCGTGCGGCTGCCGGGTTCACGCCCGACGCCAGCACGTCTGTTGCGAGCCCTGGGCTTGCAGGCTCAGCTCCTGCAGCTGGGGAAACGAGGTGAAAGAGAGGAGGAAGAGAAGGGGTTGTAAGGGAGGGCATTCTAGGCAGAGCTTGACCTGAGAAACACTCTGATTTTCCAAAACAAAGAGAGTAAAGTATGTTCTCATTGCTGTTGTAGTAGGCATTTTATAGAAGCCATCCACAGACCCTCAGCTGAGAGTAGGAAAAATGTCAGACCTTGGTCCTTTCCTTTGGCACTGCATAGATGCATAGAGAAGCAAACTGGGACACAAATTCTAGGGCATTAGGGAAAAGAGTGAACAAAAGTAGAGGCAGACATTGTCAGGTCTTTACTGAGTAGACAGCCTTTGGGGCAAAGCTAGCCATGCCTGCAATTCAAATATTATCCCTTGATGCCAGGAAGTGGCCATTCTAAAGTGGACCGATTGGAACATTAGAAGGAGATCCTTATATGACACAGAAACTCAGTGATGAAAGGGGGGAAGATCCCACCTCAATCAGAGCAGATGTATCTCCAGGCATCACTGGCAAGATATTTCACAAATTAGGGAGAGAACAAATTAGTGTGAAGGCTTTGGTAACAGATAGCTGAGCTACATCACACTTTTCTGGGGATTATATCACTGAAATGTTTTAATATCTTTAATTTTTAAGTTGTTTATACTTTTATTACAAAGCTGTGATGTATTTGCCTCAACATGGGAGTACAGGAACCTTTCTCAGTAGACACTGTTCACTGAAAGTCAACATCAAATATTTACCTTAATAGTAACGTGGTGAGGCATTTCAATTAAAGTCTTCAGGGTGTCCAAGCTGGACATACTAATTCTTGTGTTCAATCTTAGTAAACTGTACAAAATTCGTTTTGTGAGGCAGGATAATTGATCAACTCTGGTGACTTGCAGAGATTACTGTTGCTCCCAACTCATTGGTCAGAACAGGTTACTTGGTGCTGACTTAACTGCAAGGGGCTGAAAGGTAATCTGCAGTGCCTGGAAGGAGAGATCTGGATACAGGTAAATTCAAAAGTGTCACTTCTGGGACAAGGCAGGTGAAAGCCAGTATGTACCTTTCCTTGCTCTCTTCCCCCACTAAGATGACCTTGGAAGCCATTTACTTCCGATGGCTCAGCTACAAGCTGGTGGAGTTTCCATTAGCCTGGATCCCTGAGTGACGATGTGGAGCAGCGGTGCCTATTGACCAGCATTGAGGAATCTTTGTGAAATTAATTCACTGAAATTCCAGGGTTAGTTTGTTTCCCGTAGCTCAACCTCATCTCTTCTAAGACAGATGAGTTAACAGAGACCCAAATTCAAAGGATCTCTGCCGGATCTTGCAAAGGAGGTGCACCTGAAACAGATGGACTTTCTGGTATACTCAGTCCCTGTCCCAGGGCCCAGACCAAGAAACAGGTTCCCTGATAAAACAGGATCCTGGCAGAGATGATTCATTTTTTGAGGGAGTCGCTTTTTGCGACTGCAGTAAGATTTAAAGCCTGAGAAGAAGAAGAAAAAGTTTGTGCCACAATATTTGCTTCTTCTGGAAGGATAAAGAAAATTATTCATAAGAACAGGGAAAGACAGCATCAGAATTGAGGAAGCAGACGTGGAGAAAAGGGCATCCACCATATTTGTACCTTGCTCACCGGCTGGATGCTTGTGGTCTTGGTTGGCCTCCTTGTCTTTTTCTTTGAATCCCTAAGTTAGAGTCTCTCAAAGTGAGTGGATGTGATGAATATGTCTATCCCAAGCCAGAAACAAATTTTGTAAGCCGGTGATGACTAGGAAATATTTTCAAGGAGTTTCTCCAGGTGGGATTTCACAACTGCCTAATGCAGAGCTGTTCAGTGAATCAGAAACTCAAAGGCCAGGCTGAGAAAGGTTCATATGGACAAGATCTGGAGCAATACTATATCCACTAATGTTTGAAAGTAACTGGTCTAAAGCCTCCCCTCTGGCTGAATATGTCATTCTTTGACAAGTAGTTCTGCCCTGAGTTTCTTGCTTGGATTATTGGAAAGCAGTTTCCTCCTCTGTTTTTTTTCCTCAGTCATGATAACTACTAAACAAAGCTCAGAAAAATGATGATCAGCATGCAAAATGATGCTGTAGTGAACTGGTCACAAGTGAACGTGACTAGCCTCCAATGTGCTGGTTTGGGACTTCTCTCTGTTTCCCCTGTTTATGCAGCCAGACAACCCACATACCTTTCCTAGACCAGGTGCTCATGGAGGTTTAGGTGGCTGAGCAGGGATGAGTCACTGACTGCAGGTGGCCAAGTGGTATGGGGTTTGCATGCATCAAGACCCCCTGCCTCCTCCTCACTGTGAACATGCCTCCAGGTCTTAGGCTGGAATTTGTCATGAGCTGCAACCACAGAGAAAAGCCCAGGTTTCATCACCTCTCCTGTCCTTTGTGGGAGGTAGTACTTTCAGTCATCACCTGAGACCTGCCAGAGACTCTGAGACTTGGTCTGGATTGATGTCTGAAGCTGGGATTTGCATCTGCATTAGAAGCTGCTCTGTACACCGCAGAGCTTGCCAAGTGACTCACTATCCTTTGTGTCACAAGAGACTTTCAAAATTTAGGTAAAACTAGAACTGCTCCCCAAGAGATGGAAAACCTCTACGGATTTTGCCCCCCTCACAACCCCGCACATTGAAAATTAAACTGACCTAAATGAGGTCACCAAAAACTACAAAGCCTGAACAAATTTTAAGGATTACCATTAAGTCCAGAAGCTTCCTCATGAATTCTCCTGTGTGTTCTGCAAGCTAATCCAATGAGATCGGCAGGGTGGGGATAAGCCTGATTTTACAGATGAGGAAACAGGCGTGAAGGGAGCAAGCCGTTCGCTTGGGATCAGTTCCCCTGCAGTGAGAGGGGGTTCCTCTGATGCTCTGATTCCAAGAACAGTCATTTCACATGTTCAAAGGTGGAGAGACTCAATGACCTCAGAGCCTGGGTTTGAATCCAGAACATTTACCTCTCTGGGTCTCTTGTGTAATGACTATGTCTTCTTCACAGGGGTATTAGGAGGACAAACGAGATTATTTTGGAAAGCACCCAGTATAGTAGACCTTCACGCTGCTGAACATTCTACAATGCACAGGGCAGCAACCAAGAATCTCCTGGCCCCAGCAGTCAGCAGTGCCGAGGTTGAGAACCCTCGCTACAGAGTAGTACCTACTTCGTTCCTAGCGTTTGGACGTCCCCCTAGAAATCCTGCCATCACTGGCTCCCTCTATAAACACATCTACAAACTAAGTCCATGGGTTTTGTTTGTTTGTTTTTTGTTTTCCAGTTCTCTGACTCCATTAGCAAAGGGGTAATCCCATCATGGGAGGAGTCCCTCAAGTATGCCTCCATTTTTTTTTATCTATATAGATGTGATAACACCGCCCCAGAGTGGGTAATGTGAGAATTAGGTAAGAAATTGCCAATATTTAAATAGCAAGACACCTTTGCAGTCAGGGTATAATATATGGGGGCTGTTTCTGCTGTGTTGTCATTCACCATCCTCATCATCACTGTTGCTCTCTCTGCACGATGTATCTCTGGCCCGTTGTCTCTGTGCAAGGCTGTTGCTGCTTCCGTCTTCTTGTCTTCTTTCTGGGCATTGTCTTGGGAACCTCTGTTGCCCTTTTGATGCCTTTTTACCAACTCCAAAAGTGGTGGGGAGGAAAGTAAATTTAATTTCCTGTAGCTGTTTGTTTACCCTGTGAATACCTTTGGCCCAGACTCAAGCTTGCATCTGAGAGTTTCCGTTTCCAACACATGAGTCACTTTGCAAAGGAGCAGGCTGACCCTGTGACACCCCAGGGCTCTAGACAATGGTGGACCACGTCTAGGCTCAGGGACATGTTGCTGCTGACCCACAGCAGAACCAACAGCTCCCAGCATGGGCAGCCTGTTGGCACCAGAGACATTGTTATCTCCTACCTGGGGTGGGTCGGGGGTGGTGGTGGTGGTAGCTGTGAGCACACTCATAGGAGGATCCATGTAAGCTCAGCAGATACATGTTGTGGGCACATCAGAGCCATCTTTGCAAGTTCACCAGACATATCACCAACACTTATAAAAAATATAAGACATTTTTTAATGGATTATAGCATGTATTTGGAAAAGTACACAAATCTTAAGGGCAAAGCTTAAAGACTTTTAACCAAAAAAAAAAAATCAGTATGTGACCCACAAGCCAGGTCAGAAAACAGTTATTAGCTCCCTGGAAGCCCCCTGTGTCCCTGTCCAGTGACCACCACCGCCTCCTCCCCAAAGTAGCCACAGTCCTGATTTCTATCATCATAAATTAGTATTGCCTGTTGTTGAAATGTATGTAACTGTTATTATACGGGATATACTTTTTCCTATTTAGTTTTTTGTTCTCAAATCTGAAATTAAACCCTGCTGATATCTATAGCAGTAATTAATTACTTTTCACCATTACATGTGATTCATTTTAAAGTATGTACCACAAGGTATTTATCTGTTCCATTTTGATGGACATTTGGGTTTTTTCCAGGTTTAACTATTATGTAACGATCTTACGGGCACTCTCACCACGGTCTCTTGGTAGACATACAGTTTCTTGGATCGACACACAGCAGCAGATGGCTCCATCATAGAAGCTGCTGGTGTTTGGCTTGAGGAGATACTGCCCGTTTTCCAAAGTGGTTGTACCATGTTTCTCTCCCCCAAAGGTGCAGGTGACTTCTAATTGCCTCACATCTTTGCAGCCGTTGGTGGTGTCCACTACATTTTTTTTTTTTCATTTTGGCTGTTCTGGTTGGCATCTTGTTGTGGTTTTAATTTGCATTTCTCTGATGACTAATGGTATTGAGCATCTCTTCATATGCATATTGTCCATATGGTTATCCTCTTTTGTGAAATGCCCATTCAAGTCTTTTGCCCACTTTTCCATTGATTGCCAGTCTTCCATTGATTTAAAGAATTTCAGCTTCTATTCTGGATAAGAGCTCTTTGATGGATTCCCTATCTATCTATCTATCTATCTATCTACCTATCCACCTGTCTATCCACCCATCTATTAATCTCCTGTTTCACCTATCTGTCCGTATATGTGTCTTATCCTGTCACTAAGTTACTGGTGTCTTTGGATAAACAAACTATTCTTTATTTTAAAGAAAAACAATTTTTCAGTTATTTTCTTGAAAATTAGTATTTGTGTCAGTTTACTCTTTTCTTATCTTAAGGTCATGATATATGCTTTTTAGTTATAGTATAGAAATCTGACTGCTTTAATTTTCACATTTAGGTTGACAGTCTAACCTGGGAATGATATTTATGTGTGGTGGGAAGTAGGAGTCAAAATTCAGCTTCTTCAGTTAGTTGATCCAGCACCCTTTGTTGAACAAACCATAATTTCCCCTGCTGCACTGCTGTTTATTTAACATGGTATTTATATACTATATCAAATGGATCTGTTTCTGGATTCTCTATTAAATGTCATTGATTCATTTGTTTATCCTCGTATCAGTAACTACACTGTTTTAATTATCATACATTTAAGATAAGTCTGTGCAGTGAGTCCTCTGACTTTGTTCTTCTTCAGGATTGTTCTGGCTATTTTTGGTCCTTTACATTTCCATATAAATTACAAAGTCAGCTTGTCATTCTCAACAAACAGCCTTTTGGGATTTTGACTGGGATTGTACTGAATCAATAGATCAACTTGGGGAGAATTAATATCATCCCAGTATCATTTTCAGTCCTTTACTTTCAATATTTAATGACTCCTCATTTTGTAGACACATCTCTTACAAGTAGCATATAGTATTTTTTCAGGTTGAAAATCTTTGTATTTTAAATTAGATGCTTGAATGTCCATTCCATTTATATTTAATGTAGTTACTGGAATGTAACTATATTGCATGTATGTTTGAGTTTTAATTTGCCATCCTGCTATTGGTTTTCTATTCTTCCCACCCGTTTATGCTTTCTGTTCCCCCCTTTTTCCCTTCTTTTGGATTAATCAAGCATTTCTTAAGTATTCATTCCCATAGGCTTATAGTAACATTATTTTTACTTCACTGGCTACACAAGAGATTAAACCAAACATCATTGACTGATAGGTGTCTAATATAAATAAGCCCTTTTACCAGTTCTCAGAAAGTGTGAAGAATTTAGGACACTCTAACTCCATTTATCCTCTCACACATGGTGTGTCATTGTTTTCATGTATGTCAATTGACATAAAATATTACTGTGTTATGCTGTACACCAGAAATTAACACAACATTGTAAACTGACTATACTTCAGTTAAAAAAAAA
This sequence comes from Camelus ferus, assembly GCF_009834535.1. Classification (NCBI taxonomy): domain Eukaryota; kingdom Metazoa; phylum Chordata; class Mammalia; order Artiodactyla; family Camelidae; genus Camelus; species Camelus ferus. The sequence goes on along the minus strand of NC_045704.1, from coordinate 53,421,733 downwards.
ATATATATATATATATATATACTAAAAGAAAAAGAAAAAGAAAGCCAGCCAGACCAGCTTAAAAAAAATCAATCGGCCATAAAAAAAGATATTATTGTCATTTTATACAGTGGATACTATTTTAGAAGCATTCACATACTTATCCTTTCTACTGTTTTTCATTTTCATGCGTTTCTGATCTTACATCTGGGATCGTATTTCTTCCACCTGAAGCACTCCTATAATAGTTTCTTTAGTGTAGTTCTGCTGGGGTTGATTTTCTTAGTTTATGTTTTCTGGAAATGTCTATTTTTTTCCCCTTGCATTTTAAAGATATTCTTGCTTGGGATAGAATGAAAGTTTGGTTACTGTTTTCCTGCTGTTTTTTAATGGTGTCTTCACAGGATGTTTGAGATTCCATCTTTTCAGTTGAGAAGTCAGTCATCGTACTTAGTGTTGATCTTTGAAGATAATATGCATTTTCCGCTCTGCAAGCTTTGAAGATTTTCTCTTTATCTTCGGTCATGTTGTAAACAGAACTGTTTCCTTAATTTCATTTTCAGATTGTTCATTGGTAACGTTCCAACTGACTTTTTTATGTTGATTTTGTATCCTACAACTCTGTTGAATTTATTAGCTCTGATAGGTTCGTGCACACATGTGCGTGTGTTCTTTAGGATTTTCTATATATAAGGTTATGTTATCTGCAAATAGAGACAGCTTTACTTCTTCCTTTCCAGTCTGGATGCCTTTATTTTTTTCTTGTCTATTTGCCCTGATTAGAACATCTAGTACAATGCTGAATAGAAGTGGTGAGAGCAGACATCCTTGTCAAGTTTCTGATCTTAGGGGAAAGTTTTCCATCTTTTACTGTTAAGTATGATGTTAGCTGCGAATTTGTCACAGACACACTTTATCAGGTTGAGGAAATTGACTTCTGTTCTTAGTTTTTTGAGTGTTTTTATAATGAATGGATATTGAATTTTGTCAAATGCTTTTTCTGTATTGACTGAGATGATCATGGGTTTCCTTTTTCTTTATTTTATTAATATAGTGTGTTACATGGATTGATTTTCATTGCCGAACCACCCTTGCATTCTTGGGATAAATCCTACTTAGTCATGGTATATTATCCTTTTAATATGCTGCTGGATTTAATTTGCTAGTATTTAGTTGAAGTCTTTTTATCTTTTTAGTAGTTTTACTCTGATATACCTAATTGTGTTTTTCTTTGTACTTCTTTTCCTTGGCTTTGTGATTTTTTTTTTTTTTAATATTGTGACTTGAAGTCTTTCATTGGTTTTGGAAAACTCTTAGCTATCATCTTTTCATATATTTTTCCCTTTCCCTTCCCTTTTGGTCTCCAATTACACATATAGTAGACCTATCCCCCATACCTCTCACACCCTTCTATATATTATTATCCTTTATTTTCTCCATACTTCAGTCTAGACAGTTTCTGCTAACTTGTAGTTTCTTCCCCTTATCCACTTCCTCTGTGTCTAAGCTTCTGATACACTCATCTACTGATTTTATTTCAGCAATTGTGCTTTTTAGTTCTAGGACTTCCATTTCTATTCTTTTTTTAATAACTTTCAGTTCTTCTGTGAAAAGTTCTATCTGGTCATGATCATTTAAAAATCTGTGTCTGACAACTTCCATGTTCACTTCATCTTTATTCTGTTCCTTCTGTTAGTCTTTTTTGCTCAGTGTTTAGTCCTGTCTTTTGTTAGCCCTGATAATTTTTACTGAGCATTGAACATAGACATTATATATAAAAACATATAGAAAGTCTAGATGGGCAGATAGAGTGGGACTGAGCTCTTTCACGCCTAGGATTCAGCCTTGGAAGGATCTGGTTTGTTTCCTCTTTGCCTTGTTTAGAGGGTGTAGTTCTTTCAGAATCCTAGTGTAGAGCCTCGTGAGTGGACCTTTGCTCAGCCTCTTTGATGGAACCTGAGCTCCAAACTTTTTCCACCAGGACCGTGAGACACCTGAAAGCTCTGTCTCTTTAGCCCACTGCCTGCTGTTTCTTCCTGGCTTTCCTTGGCCTCTGTAGCTCATGAATTGTCAAGGGCCTCCTGGGGATAAATAGCTCAGACCTTTTATACTTTCCCTCTCTACTTCCCTTTGCAAGATTCTGGTCCCTCACATCTTGGCTACCTCAGAAGCCTAGACTTCACATTCTCCCTCCCTCACCCCATTGGGCTGTCGAGAACTCTGTTCAGCTTCTTTGCTTCTTACAATCTATTACTACTTGACTTCTTACTCTCTCTGCCCAGGATTCTTACAAATTTGTAACGGCCCCAAAAGGAAAACACTGTCTAAAGTTTTGTGCTAGCTTCCCTGAGCTTTTCTTCTCTTCAGATCTTGTCCCCTGTTGTTTTGGCTGTCATGGTAGCTCTTTAGTGGTATTTAGATTTCCTTGTCATTCCCAGTGAGAGGTTTGTTTACTGCAGGTTAGTCTGCTATTACTATAAGCAGGGGCTCCCCAGAGCTGCTCTGGACTGTGTATCCATAAACGTGAGGGGACTAATCAGGGTGAAATGAGAGATCCCTTCAACCGCAGAGAGTGCTCCAGGAACCTTCCTTTACTCCCTCCTCTGAGAAGACCCATCCCCAGGTCTCCTTCACATCTTCCTGTCAGTCTCTCTGCTGAAGTCTGTGTCCCAAAAAAATGCCCTCAACCTTTTGGATCAGAATTATCAGTGTTATACTGAAGGTATAAAGTAATAGTATGTGGTTATGTTTAAAAATATATAGTCCTTATCTATTACAGATTCAGTCTAAAACATTTAGAGATTAAATGATAAGTACCTAAAATTTTTTTTAAAATAACCCCACCAGGATGACCATTAGGAAGAAGAGAAAATTTGCTTTATGTCAATATTTGTTAAAGCTGAGTGATGGGTGGTCCATTATACTATTATGTGTCAGAATGTTTGGATATTACCATAATAAAAAAAAAATTAGGCATATAAAGAAAGTCACAACCATAAAGATACCTACCCCTCTATAGAATAACAAGGAGAATTTCTAGGCTATTTTACACAGGTTCACTCACTCTTTGCACCCCCTAGTCATGCTGTGTTCTCAGTCCCTTACAAATGCTGGTACATTTGCTTGTTAAAATCCACATTGCTGAGCTCACCCCCCAAGTTTCTGGCTCAGCAGGCCTGGGGTGGGGCCCAAGGATTTGCATTTTAATAAATTCCAGGTGATGCTGATGCTGCATATTCAGGGACAACACTGAGAAATGTACTAGAGGATATTATTTTAGGGAAGCTGTAATGTGATTTGTTCCCTTCAGATAGGCAAGATGATCTTGGTGGTTCCTCTGGGTCTTGGAGAGACAGGGACTCTGTTGAGAGTGGAACAGGTGACCCATGGCTTTGAGTTCTTTCACTAGAGGAGTGGATGCCCTCTGGTAACTGTCATAGCCAGAGGGAATATTAAATGACTTGTTGCAGGCACAGGTCTTAACAAGTTGTCTGACCCAGAATAAGAGCTGAACAAGCCACCGTGGAGAAGAGTTCCTTCTCATATGCGTGAAGGTCAAGAGCATTAGGGGAAGCATGGAGGCATGACATTTGGACTGGAACTTGCAATGACTAGTTGTTAGGATGGGGATGAGAACAGTCTTGGTGGAAGGAATGGGATAAACAAAAGCGCAGAAGTGGGATACAGGCATGGGTCTCCGGCAAAGAGCAAATCCCTTGCCTGTTCCTTGAGCCTCTTCTCCCCTTCTGCACACCACTCCTGCTGGGCTAGAAATCCAGAGAATGGCTCATCTTCTTCGGAATCCTGGACCTCTACAGCCCAGAAAAGCATTGCACCTGGCTAGTCTTATGTGGGCTTCCTTACACCATGTTTTGGGGTGCTTGCTCTGACTCACTGGTGGAGTCACCCCTTCTTTGGGGAGCCATGCTGCAGAACAAGTCCTTCTGTTTTAAATCTTACCATGTTCTCTTACAAATACGATTGTGTTCGATGGGGGGTTTTGTCTCCTTGTTGAACTGCTTTTCTCTGTGTTTTCCATGAGGACAGGCCCACCTTGGTTTTCTCAGTGCTTGACTCATGGTGAGGGTTCAATGGATATTGGCTGAATGTGTAAATGGACAATGAAAGAGTAAACAAATGAAGGATGTGTGAATAAAAGATTTTCCAACTGGAGTAGCCCAAGGCATGGTGAAAAAACTACAATACAGAGCCTGCTACTCAAAACGTGGTCCAGGGACCAGCAACATCTGCCTGACCTGGATGCTTATTAGAAATGCAGGGTCTCACATGCTGCCTTAGACCCACTGAGTCTTCATTTTGACCAGACTCCTGGGTGATTCGTTACAGGTTAAGATGACTGGTCTTGCAGTTAAGAAAGAAAGATCTGGAGACTGGGTTCAGATTTGAGATCTGCTTCTTACCCAGCTGCGTGGACTTGATCAAATCACTTACTCCCATGGGGCCTTAGTTTCCACATCTGTCAGGTGGACTTCATGATATAGTTAATTCGTGGTGTTGTGAGGATTCAGTGTTTTAATGGATGTTAAGTCCCTTGTATGACACTTGGCAAACAGTAAGGGCTCAAAAAACATCAGCAGTTATTTTTACTACCCATGTTCCTCTGACTGCCCACAAGGCGATGAGGAAAAGACTGAAACTCACTAAACACCTAAAAGAGCCGCTGTGCCCGCCTGTTTCCTCTGTGCACCTGGTCACTGGGTGGTGGTGGCCGGCCTGGCTCAGGGCTGTCCCTTCCTGTGCGGGGCTCTCTCCGACGGGCCCTGCTGACGTGGGGAGCGTGGCCTTCCTCTCAACGGCCACGCCACCAGCCTGGCGCTTCCTGGATCTGAGGACACCAGCCAGACAGAGAGAACCACCCTTCCCTGGCGCTGAGTCACGCGATTTCTATGCAGACAGGGATCGGGCAGGTGGGAAGCTCTACAGGCCTGGCGGAGGTGCCCCCAGCATGGGACCGGGTGACTCACACTGTGACATGACTCATCCTTATTACATAAGGGCAGATCAAGAGCATTCACATGCCACACAAGCCCAAATCTGTCCCCACAGACTGAGGAGGGGGCTATCTGGGGAGTCTTGCCCATACATACATCTTGGAATCTCCAAGACAATTTGACAACTTGTCATAGATCTTCTTTCATACGTGCCCGAGGACAGTATCGTCATCGCCATCATCACCACTGATGTGGTTATAATTTGAAACCGACAGGAAAATTACCTCTCAGGACAAGAGAAAAGCTGTAGATAACTTACTTTAACTTCAAGACAGATTAATTAGCACCCAAACATGGGCGATCTGGAAAAGCATTAACTTTTTCTTAAAAGTTATGTAAAAAAAAAAAAAAAAAGTGGAGTTAGATTGAAAAGCAACTCAATAGAGGAAATACATTTCTTTAGCCAACAAAGGAATAAGGCTTTTATAGTGTTTAAATTAACAAAGTTCTTCCTTTAGCATAAACATTTAGGGATTGTGAAGGTAGGGAGAGGTGAATGCCCACACTCCCCCATGGCGACAGAAAGTCAGGAGCTTTCTGGTAGCAAATTTGCCTTAGAAAGACCAGTGACATTTTACCCCCCTAGGGTTATGCTAAAGACACAATCTGAAACAAAAAGATGTCTGTATATTAAACCTGCTGGGCAGGCAGCTACCAGAAAGTCTTTTGGAAAGTCCTCCACTCCATCAGATATGCTATTGCTCAAATAGTAAGTAAAAGAGTAATGCAGAAAACAAGATTTTTTTTTTAAGCTTGAGGGTCAAAGATGCATTCATAACAACAACAAAAGGTTGTCCTGCTTTGAACAAAAATCAAAATGTGAACGATTGAAATTAAACAATAAAAAGTGACTCTCAGGATCCAGGGAATATTTTTTCCACCTTGGGTAAATTTTCAGAATTTTCTGTAATTAAGATGATTTTTATGATATAAGTATATATGCAAATTAATGAATATATGTTTGTACATAGCACATGAATATATAATACAAAAGCTGCATATAGCATATATAACAAATATTGTATCATATCATATGCAGTGGACCGTAAGATTAAATTTGAAGAAAAGGGTCTCTGTATCTAGTGCTTTATATTCTTTGATTCTTAAACTGTATCATATTCTCCTTTATATTTATTTGCAAATGGTGACCAGCGAACAAAGATGAGCCAGTGTGTAACTTGAGTCCAGCATGGACTGTGTGCTTTATTAATCCCCGTGGATTATTTCTGCGTAGAGAACTCCCGATTGGGTTCCCTGTTGCTATCGCCTGGTGACCAGATACCAGCTTTTGCTTGTAGTAGGTTACGTGTCTTTCAGCTTCACAGTAGGTAAATCAGGTGACACCTGAATGGGCTACTCACTCTCTTTCATCCTCTCCCTCACGCCTTCAGTAAATAAATGCTAATGAGCTTTTACTGGGTTTTCCTGGACCATAGAATATCAGTGTCACAGCCAAGGGACAAGTTCGCTGGCATCCCCAATCCAGACTCAGTTGTGGACCTCCACATCCAGCTACCTGCTTGTAAGAGGGCTGTGGCCCTACACCTGAAATGTGAGAGAGGGTCTCCTACCCTAGCCCCACAATGCAATCTCTAGAAACCCATTTTATGGAAAGAACAGTAGGTGGACCAGATACCTCTACCTGCTGTACCAATCTCGCCAACCCTCTGATTAAGCTAAGCAGCAGGGACTTTGAAACATGCTCGCCCCTAGTCAGGAGACAGAAAGTTCTTTCCAAGCCCTGATGCGCCCTGCTGACGACTGCCATATCCGCTTTACAAAGGCCCGTCTCTTCCCCTGTTGTCCCCCAGCCGGCCCTCTACAGCCTGTGGCCCAAATGCAACCAGCTGCCTGGGTTTTGTTTTGTTTTCTTTTGTTTTATAGCCCTTGAGCTAAGAGTGACTTTAATTTCTTTATTTTTAACACAATGGTTTTCAATGCTTACAGGCATAGGTACCTCTTAGTCTCCAGTCTGCCTTTTGACCTTGATTTTGCCTAAAATATCTACTCTCTGGCTCTTTAAGGAAGCATTTCCTGAAGCTCCTCATTGTTACCACCCCGGCCCAAGCTGTTATCCCCTGCTGGGACTACTGCACTGGGCCTTATTGGTGTCTGGGTCCCACTCTGCCCCCTCCTCTCGCAGGGGCCAGAGTGCAAACCAGAGCGTGATTTCCCCTTGCCTAGAACCTTCCAACAGCTTGTCATTGCTCTTAAATAAAATCCAAGCTCCCCACCCCGGCCCTCAAGCCTGGAGACCCTGCCTGCCTCCTCTCTCGTCCCCAACCGTCTCATTTCCTCCCTGGGCTCCAGCCACATAGCTTTCCTGGTCTTTCTCACATCGAGCCTTTGAACCCAGCCCTAGAATATAAGCCTCATGGAGGTAAGGACTGGTCTTGGTGACAGCATACTCCTCAGAATGGTATAAAGCACTCCATAAATATTTACTAAGTAAGGACCTTAAATCTTCAAAGCAACCCTATGAAGCAGGATTTTTTTTTTAAATCACCATTTTGCAGGTGAATAAAAAGAGGTTCAGGAAGGAGGGAAAATTCAGTAAGCAGTAGAACTGGGGTTAGAATTCAGGGCCTTCTGACATCCCACTACATTGTGTCCCGTCATGCAAACTTCACTACAGCTCTGCTGAGTGATGTAGAACAAGTCAGCGCGTCTGTGACTTTCTCCTGGAGGAAGTGTCTTCCCCCTCGTATCGGAATCGTCCGCTCCACGTGCCCTGATCCTGGCTGCATTGTCTGAACAATTTGAATGGGGGTTTGCCTGTGAGCCCCTCAGGCTAGAGTCTGGCTCTGGGCTGGAGAGCCTTGTCCTTATGCTGGAATATTCCCATGTAACTACTGCCTAGTAGAGGGCTTCAAACACTGCCTGGCCTTCTCCCCTCCGATCAGACATCGGGGTTCTTGCTGCTTTTTGCTAATTTTCAGGTGACTCCTGGAGCTGCGCTAGGTTCCTTGATTCTAGTTGGAGAGGGGGTTTAGGGATGGGGATCTGACACACGGATCCTTGCAGCCTTGCTGTCCGTGTGGACCAAGGGCCCTTGACCGGGTCTCTATCATCAGCCATAGTCTTTCCCAAACTTTGCTTATGCCATGGCTGCTCTCCTGATTTGTGCCCTACTCACCTAATTAGCTCACTTTTTTTCCTATTCTCTTGTCCTTTATTCTATTTTTTATATATATATTCTTGTATATATGTATTTTATTGAAGTATAGTCAGTTTACAATGTTGTGTCAATTTCTGGTGTACAGCATCATGTTTCAGTCATACATGAGCATACATATATTCATTTTCATATTCCTTTTCACCGTAAGTTACTATAAGATATTGGATATAGTTCCCTGCGCTATACAGCATGAACTTGTTTATTCTATACATATCAGTTTGTGCAGATTTCTAACTTAGCTCACTTTTTAAAACCTTACTATTGGCTCGTATTAGACTTTCCCAGTCCCAGGTCTGGAGTCTCTGGAATCAGCCATTTCTTCAAGGAGCCCTGGATAATGATATCTTTCAGAGGATAATGACATTTGGAAACTAAGTAGCTTATGGTTATGGGGATATCATTGCTTCTAGGCCCTCTCAGTGAGCAGAACTTCAAAATATATGTATGACACATGGATGTATGTGTTTGTACATATACAAACCCAAACACATCTATGTCTAATTATCTTTGTCGATCGATTGATCTATCTTATAAATCATGAGCGCACATCAGTACATTGAATTCCAATCCAAAGAACAGGGTTCATGCTGATCTGCCTTCTTTCCACATTTATTTCTTCCTTCTTTGACCATGAGAAACCACGATTCCATCATCCGCAATGTATTTACTATTTCATTAACCTGAGAAAACACAGGCAGTGGTTTCAAAGTTGCTAATCCATATTACAGTGAAGGACAAACCTGCTACCTAGGTTTCAATATTTGCAGGCAATTGTTTTTGTCTATATTGTGAGGGATGCCATCCAAATACTGTGTTTGGGTTCTTCGGGCTCATTCTTCATTCTCTGTTCAGTATGGTCCTGTGATTAGCTCGTTTGTTACTGTTTGTATTGCATTTTAGGGTTTTCCCCTCATCCTTGTTGTGTGAGACATTAACATCTTTCCGATTGTCACTGCTCTACAAAAGGATGTTCTCAGAGAAGCATCCGTCCCCCACCCCTGCACCCACCCCTGCAACCTTATCTGTTCTTTCTGATCCTTTTCTTCCCACCCCTGAAGATAACCAGGCTCATTCGTTTCTGATTTATCCCTCCTGTGTTTCTTTTTGCCTAAGTTAGGAGATACAAGCACATCTTCTCATTACACAAGAGGTCGTGTGTTACAGATATTCTCTGTACTTTTTTTTTTCACTTAGCAATAATTCCTAGAAATCACTCCCTGTCAGTTAATAGGACCCTTCCTCATTATTTTTCACCGTGACATTGTGCTCTGTTATTCACGGATGTACCAGCGTTAATTCAGTTGTCTTCTACCTATGGGCATTTAAGTTGTTTCCAGTGTTTGCAACTGCAAACAATGGTGAGATGAATAAACTTGTGCACATCTTATGGTTGGAACTGTATCTCCGGGATACATTCTTAGAAGTGAAATGGCTGGGTCAAAAACTAAAGGCATATGTTATTTTGTTAAGTATTGTCAGGTTCCCCTCACAAGGCTTGTACCAACTCCCATTCGCACCAGCAATGCACAAGAGCACCTAAGGCAGTTTGCTTTTTAAAAACTTATAAAGACTTTTTAAAATAAATGTATTTCCCACTAACGTGATTGAACAAAATCACTGTCCAGGAAAAGAAGGTGATCTGGGAAATAAATGCTGTGTCCACAAAGGGTGAGATTATGTTGTAGCCGTGACAGTGTTAAAAAGGGAAATCAGCGGTGCTCAGGAAACGTCACCCAGTGTCAAGGTAAGACTTCTTAGTAACATCAGCAGGAGGTTTAAAAGGGGGGCTGAAAGAGTAGAAACGCTGTCTCTGTGACCCAAGGTTAGTAGTGTTTGCTCAGCGCACCTTGTAGAACCTGACACATGCTCCTCTGTCCACACTGGGGATATTCCAGTCTGTGGACACTGGACCACACTCCTCGAAGGTCCCTCACGATCTGCCTGGCCTGCATCTTACCCCCTTCTCTCTGCTCCCCACACCTCGCTAGATTCTCATGTAAATGGGATCTCATCGTAGCCGCCAACAGAAGCATTGTCCAAGAGCTTACCTTAGTGAATTCTCCCAACGAGCCAACCACTTGGAAAGATTTCATAAAGACGAATCTGGGCGGAGGGGGGGGGTTGAAATCCTGGTGGTGTTCCTGTATTTTTTCTAGGTCCAAAGCCCCCTGCTCTGAAATGACTTCTCTCTCTCAGGCAGGATCCTTCAGGTATAAGCCCAAGAAGGAGCATGAATTTGACAGCTTCGCTCCTTTTTTAAAAACTGCCCAATGGCTGGTGACTGGAGGGGACCATCTCAAAGCTCGACACCTGCGCCCTGAAGTCCAGGGTCTCAAGCCTTACTGTGCTGGCCAGAGGAGGAAAAAGAAATTTAAGCAGATGTTTTCACGAAGAGATGAAGAAGAGCAGGCGTACTCTGGTCTGCTTCCAAATCAGCGACAAATAAAGGGTCCTGTTTATTTACTTTTAACCTGGTGCAAACTCTTTTTTATCCAGAAAGCGCATTTGCTTTGCTTCTTTTATTCCCCTCTTGAGACTAGCTCCCAAGGCCAGGGAATGAAAGGGGCCTCAAAACATAAGCTATTGGTGAGCTGGCCTGGCATTCTGTATCTTTTCTTACACAGCGGTTATTTGTAAACTAATCAATGAACTTTTCTTACTTTGTCTGCTCCTTTGGAACTCAGCAGCCGCCTGCTGAACCACGAAGAAACTTAAAATAGCGATGACTTCCCTTCCACGCTGCCTCTTTCTCCCCACAGAACCCGCGAGCCAGTCTGCGGTGCTTATACTCAAGGCCCTGTGCAGCTAATCTGTATGGAAATAAAGGATGGAAACATTCGGATTGAATTTTACTAAGTGAACCCGAGGTTTTCCTGTTCAGCAAAATAGGCCAGGTAAATGCGTTTCTGATACAGAATAAATCACTTGTATGAAGACCTATATTCCCCTTTTGCCATTCTGCTTAGAAGCGAAGAATTCTCAGCCGCCTGCGTGGACCGTGACAAGCCCAGGTCCCTGCCCCCGCCGTGGTTCTCTGAGCCGGACTCATTTCCTCTTAGATCCCGGGGCTCAAGGTGCTGGGGCTCTTCACAAATTGTCACAGAAGAGAGAGGAAAGTTTAAGAGGCAGGGATGCATTTATGGAGCACCTTACAAGCCAGACCCCGGGTTGTCCCTCCAGGAATCTCAGACGTGAAAAGGACAATCTCTGGCTTTGACTAATAGAACGTTGTTGCACAATTATGGTAAATGTAGAGGTGCCACAGGAGGACATGGGAGGGGGTCCCCAGCGGCAAGGTGTGAGGCCAGGCCAGCTTTTCTGAAGACCTTGAATCTAGACGAAGTCTTTTCATGCATTCATTTATTTAGTCATTAATTCCACCGATGCCTACTGAATGCAGGTAACATTTTAGGAAGGTAGCAAAGGACAAGACAGGCAAGGTCCCTTCTCCCTTGAAGTCTTATTGTGTCATAGAGTGCGACTTGAGAAGTGGGAAAGAAGGAAGCAGAGGAGAAGAAAGGCATTTCAGACGGAGGGAACAGCAGGAGCAAAAGCCTTGAGGCAAGAAGTAGACCAGTGCTTTCTGCAACTACGCTGAGTCCTTTCTCACTTCACTGTCACCCATGGCTGGAAGTGGGAAGAAATAATAATGGTGAGGGCCGTGTCACTAGTTTGTCTAGGAAGCAGTACAGAAAAACTAGAATCTCCTCTCATTTATGGCTCTCCCAGATGCTTCCTCTGTATCTGAGGCAGGGAAGAAAATAAATCTTATTTTATTTTAGAGCAAATCTTTTGGAGACAGCTCTTTGGTTCTGTATGGCCAACATATTTCAGTCTGTCTGAATGCCATAATGAATGCCACGGAGCAGAGGCTAGGGAAGCAAAGCCATGGGCACATGCTGGCTTGGTCTTGACAGAAGACCACTGGCCAAGGCCAGCCGCCTGCGGCCAAGTGGTTCACATACTCAGTGACCGCCCTTGCTTACACGTCGTCGAGTCGATTTAAAGACTCTGGTTGAAGGGGAAGCATCTGAACACTCTTTGGTTTATGAGTCCTGAGGAAGAATGCGTGACAGCCACAAATTGCACAAATTGTCACACATTTTCCAGGAGTGAAATCAGCTCCTATTAACCACCATTTATAAGTTAAACCAGAGGGTGTAGCTCAATGGTAGAGTGCTTGCTTAGCATGCACAAGGTCCTGGGTTCAATCTCCAGTACCTCCATTAAAAAATAAATCAAATTTAAAGGAAAAAAAACCAACCAATATAAGTGAAACCATATAAAACTGCCAAAAGAGCCAAAATGACAATTTTGTGCGGTTTTGATAATATGTTGTGGGGACAATATGGGGCTTTTGATAGTTATCATCTCACAAATCTCACCTCCCCTATTTGAGGTAAACGCTCTTACGATCATCATAGCTGAAGAAATTGTGGCTCAGAAGAGTGACGTGAATTTCCCAGAGCCACACAGCCAGAGGAACCAGGACACGAACTCCAGTCTGTTGGACTTCAAATCTGACTCTGTGGTTGAGATGCAGAGCTCCGTTCTCTCTGTACGGGAGCCTCTGGGGCCATTGAGAGCCCTGGGGCTTGGGTGGGCCCAGCTGGGCCTTTTCTAGTCTGCAAATCAGCCTCTGGGCTCCATGCTCTGAAGCCAGCCTGATTGTGGGTGTCCTGGTCCGTGGCTTGACTGGCACTACAAGGAGTTGGAGGACAAGACCCAGACATTCTGCAGAAGACTTGGCTTCTGATGAGGGTGGAGGCCAGGGAGAGTTCTGGAAGGGTTTCGGAGATGACTCCGTCTCTACAGGGGTTTCTCGTAATGACTGTCTCCACACCTGTTTCTCCCACCTCACCGCAGACCCTGTTTTGTCAAGAAGTCTCTGTGACTGAATGGTTAATGTCAAAGCTCGTGGAGCTGCCAGTCCTTCCACAGACGCTGAGTCCTCTGAGGGTGATAGCAGTCAGGGTGGGCAACGCCATGCCGGGAAAATAAGCGTCCCATGACACTCAGTGCCTTAACATAGTCACAGCTGTGCTCTCGGTCTCTCTCTTTCTGTCTGTCTCTTTCATGCTGCCTCTCCAGCAGGGTCAGCAGGGAGGCTCTGCTCATCAGAGTCACACAAGGCCCCTGGAGAAGGAGGCTTCCTCTCAGCATGGGCTTCTACAGTCCCCTCGGCATAGGGAGGGACCATGTCAAATGGTGCCCTGGCTCTTATAGCTTCCACTGAGAAGTGACACACATCACCTATGCTCATAGTTCCTTGGCCAAACCAAGTCACATGGTCATAGGTCTCTTAGAAGAGGGTGGGGAAATATAATCTAACTATATGCCTGGAAGAGAGAGGACAAGAAATACTTGTTGAGAGCACAGTGACTTCCACAGCTGTTCACAGTCATGCAGAGGAAGAGGGGCTCACCTCTTGGCCACCAGACATGGCTCTGCCAAACACATAACCTCATGAAGTTTGGCTCAATGGAACAAAAGACAGTTCCAAGCACACTCTGGCCATTGTTTGGAGCACTGACTGTGGGGACAAGATTGGAAGAAGGGTGACCTGTTAGGATATTTCACAGGGTTAACTTAGAAATCATGGTGGCCATATAGGTAGTCAGAAGAGTCACATTTCGATATATCTTAAAGGTGAATCCAGCAGGATTTGTTGATGGGTTGCATGTAAGGATGATGGAAAGAAAGAAAGCAAGGACAACCTTTTAGTTTTTTTAATTGAGCAACTGAGTACAATTCAGCACCATTTACTGAAAGGGGAAGGAGCGAGTCTGAGGAAGGAGAGCATGAATTCTTTATTGCATCTCTAATATTTGAGATGTTTATTAAGCATCCAAGTGGAGATCTTAACTATGCAGACGAATGTATGAGTCTGGAGTTCCAGGAAGACATCAGAACTAGATGTGAATTTGGAAGTCATCAGCACAGAGATGGTATTTAAAGCCAAGAGACCATATGAGGTTATCTTGAGAATGAGTTGTAGATATGGAAAATAAGAGGACTAAGGTCAACATCCTCGAGTGAATCAACATTAGAGACTGAGAAAAGACCAAAGAATTGGATTGGCCAGTGATGAGGGAGGAAAACCAGGGAAGTATGGTAACCAAAAAGCTAAGATAAGAAAAGGCTTTAAGAAGGACTGGCCTGACCAAGTGTTTGAAATAGCACTAAGAATTCAAGGGCAATGCAGTCTAAAGTGTGGGAATTGGATTGAAGGAGGTGAAATCCATAGCGGGGTTTAACCAGCGCTGTTTTAGTGAGACAGTAGAGAAGAAAGCTTTGACGTATGCTGAAAGGGTGATGAACAAATGGGTTGCATTACGGGGGAGAGTTGTGAGGTCAAAGGCAAGTTTGTCAGTGGGAGCTCTTTTGGCGTGTTCTAACACTGATGTGAATGATGTAGTTGATCGATGATGCAGGAGATGGAGGAGTAACTTTAGGAGCAAAGTCCTTGGCTGGATGGAGGAGGGCATGTTTAGAGAGCAGCAGGGATGTTTGAGTCATGACAACAGGAGAGAAGAGAAGGCTGAGCCTATATGTAAAGATGCAGGTAGAAAAAAGAAAATGCTCTTCCAATTGCTTCTATTTTCTCAGTAAAGTAAGAGTCAAGGTCATCTATTGGCAGTGAGTGTCGGCTGCCTTAGGAGTGAGAAGATGTGTCAATAGTCATCTGGATAAATGGGAGGAGGTTTTGACTGGGGAATTGTGGTTGGCTTTTCAGATGCTGCTTAAGACCCACTTGTGATATGTGGTCATCCATCTAAAGTGAGGCCAGTAAGCACGGTTGTGAATTTTTCTCTAGACACATTCTGCTTCTCAGGTCCAGGCATGGAGCAAGAGGAGAGATGGGCTTTAACAGGGCTGAGGTTCACCACAGCAACGGCAGCGGGGAAGCAGGAACTGAGAGGGAAAGGGAATCACTGTAGGGATGGACCATGGAATCCGGACTGGAGAAAGATGTGTGATAGTGTGGGGCTAGGATTGGAGTCTACGCGGGGTGTGAGCACTGTTTGTTGGGGTGTGTAAATTAGTAGAAGTGATCTGTTTGTGGCTAAAATGTCTGATGTTTAAAACCTGGATATAGAAAGTGGTGTGGTTATTGATAATATACTGATTTGAGGTATGTATCTTTGGAAGAGGATAGCTGATGTGTGCTGGAGGAAAATCTCTAGAAGGTCACTCTCCAGGGGGAAGAAAATATAACAAGAAAATATTGACATGTTATTTTTAGGCTGTAGCTACTGAAAAAAAAAAGGGGGGGGGTAAGAAATGAACTCTGAACTTGAATAAGTTATTTTGACTAGCGAATCCTACCCAAATTCCTTGACCCTTTTCTTAGCAGTTTTCAGGTCTGCTCCTGCAATTTGTTGCCAATAATGAAATGTTAACATTGAGATAAGTGACTTTTTCCTTAGGAAAACAAATAAAGCTAATCATTGTAATATTCTTACAGTGTATGACTCACACGGACCATTTTCTCTTGAATGTGAGAGGAGAGATGGATTTAGCGGGATGTGCTGTGGGTTCCACGGCCTCTGTTAGCAACAGTGCACACTGCAGTGAGTGACCTTGAACTGATGTGCCATTAAGTGTTGTGGTGATTGTGAATTTTTGTGGTATTTTGTAATCCTCGTGTAATCTGCAAGGTTTCATGCACATGTGGACACCCCCCATGGGTGCACATGAGTCATGGGAATGGCATGCAGTATATGAGTCTTTTTGGAGAAATAAAGGAGGAGGGTGTTGTGGGCTAAGCTCTAGGTACACAACGTGGTAGCTGGTAGAAATGGTCCCTGTGAGTTACACTCCCTGTGTGCATGCTCCTTTGCGATGTGACTTTGTTCCTCTTTCCACCTGGAAGTGGAGTTCATTTCCCCATGCTTTGATCTGAGCTGACCTCGCAGCTTGTTTTGACTAACAAAATGTGGTAGAAGCAACATGGCGTGGCTTCTGAGTTGGGGTCTCCCTGCTTTTCTGGAACAGGGCTGCCTCCACGCTAAGGTCCAGGCTGGCCTTCAGGAGGGTGAGAGCTAGAGGCAGTGAGAGTCCCTGCAGACAGCTGGCACTAATGGCCCAACTTGTGAATGAGGCCATCTTGGACCATCCAGCCCCTCTTAAGTCACTGGCTGACTGACGGCCACCATGTACGTGACTCTAATCAAGACCAGTAGAAGAACCACCCTGCTGAGCTCAGCCAAATTTGCCAACACATGGAGTTGTGAGCTAACGAGTGACTATTGTTTTATGCCACTAAGTTTTGGGATTGCTACACAACAATAGACAGTTGATGCAACCACTAAGAGTTACTAACAACAAAAACAAAGGGAGGTGAGAAGTAACATTTATTGACTACCTACTTGGTGCTGAGCAACTCCTGGGAATATTATCTGATTTTGCTAGACAACACCTCTCCAAGGAGGGGTCATTTTCCCCTCAGTGAGAAAGCTGGAGGTCACAGAAGCTTAATGACCTGTCCAAGGTCACGTGTCTAATGAGGGATAGAGCTTAGATAGAACATGTCCAAAACCTACTCTTTAAATATATCAGTTTCACAATTTCAACTCACATAACATCATAAATTTTGGCATGTGTTTATACTAGCTGAACTATTGTTTATTTAAGAGTATATTTTTAATTGGCTCACCTGAATGAGTAACTAAACAAGTCTATTTAAAGTAGAAACACTTTGTTACTAGGACAAATGGCCATGGCTAATATTTATTGCATGGTTTCCCCAGGCGAGCTCTCTCTGATGGCTTTGTGTGAAGTAATTGATTTAATCCTCACAGCAATGCTATGAGGGTGGAGCTACTGTTTTTATCATCCCCATTTTACAGATAAGGAAAATGAGGCAGGGTCATAAAGAGTTGGTCAATGTCACTAAAGATTAAGTGGCAGAGGCATGATTTGTGCTACTGGCATTGGGTCGGTACAGAGCAAGGATGCAGCTAAACATCCTACAGTGCACAGACAGCTTCCCCACCCCCAACAGAAATTATCCAGCCCAAACATCAACAGTGTCCAGGTGAACAAACCCGGTTTCTGCTTTTCTAAATGGTAAGCAGAAACAAATATCGTTTGCAGCGAGTAGAAAGCCTATGGAAAACAAACTGTGCTGAAGAATCTCTCTGAAAACTGTTGCTTGCCAAGTCTGAGAGCCTTGGGAGTCTCTCTTTTTGTTGAAAAAGAGATTAGCAAAATGTTAGAGAGATGGTAAAGGCTAGCACCCCACAGAGATGCTCTCCTTGTTGTAATCAGAGGATTATGAGACTTAAATTGGAATTAAATCTCCTTGTGTGACTCTAAGTTATTTACCCCATGTCTGTGTACCGACCAAATCGTCCCACAGTCCACTGGCGCACAGCCCATCTTGGGAAATGTGATGCTATACCCCGGGTGGGCCAGCTGTGCCCTGGCCCATCACCTGGGTTGTACATAAAGTTTTATTAGAACATGGCCATGCTCATTCATTTATGTGTTGTGTCCGGCTGCCTTTGTGCTACAGAGTTGCTAAGTGGCCATGGAGCCCATTTGTCCCACAAAGCCTAAAATATTTCCTATCGGTCCATTTACAGAAAAACTTTGCTACCCTGCCTAGAACTATGCTTGGTCCATAGTAGGCACTCAGTAAATATTTGCCAAATGAATTAAGCCCCCTTTCGGCCCAAACTCTCTTTCTACACTTCTCTCTCCTCCCTTTCTGCCTGGCACTCCCTTCCTCCGGCTCCATCCCGCTCATCCCCATTTAATTAATTATTTGTTAGCTTGTTTATTATTCTTACATTTCCATTTTGCTCCACACAAAGCGACAGCTCCATTCTCAGAACAAGCACTTGGCGGCTGTGTAGTCATCACTGTGAGCTGCTCCAATTTTTAGGGGAGCTCAGAGATATAAATGGGTCTCCGTGTGAGGGGATGGTGATGGATCACGGTAATCTCAGGAGTCTGGGCCCTTCCCTTTCTCCTTGTAGCTGTTGGCATTCATGGCACTCTCTCAGCTCCCGCACTAAGGGACAGAGAATAGACCCGGGAAGACCTATAAAAGGAGCATCTGAAACTGCCGCCGAGCAGAGTATTGATTTATTCATTACTATAAATTTTTTGTCATTACTATGCCATTGCTCTATCTCAGAAAGAATTGATAGATGTGGTTGGAAGCTGCAACCCACTGTGCAAAACTTTTCCCCTCCTTCTATAATTTCCTGTAACTCTTCTAAGGAATCATTATTCCTTATTACATGGCTCTGGCATGCCACCTATTTAGATAAATGCGTGAACAAGTGTGCAGTAAATATTCATAGTGGCCCATGTGTCAACGAGCTATGTCACTAATTAGATAATTTAGTGGTTCAAATAAATAAATAAGAAAATAAAAGCACACCCAGGAAAATAGTGAAATAAAACACCGACTCCTTGTGGGAATCCAGCCAAAAAGGACAACTTTTCAGGCTATAGTATCACCTTATATGCTGGCGGCCAATCAGGAGGTGACAGGAGGGCTGAATGGGGCTGCTTACACGTGGGAGAAGGCCAGAGCCACGACGGCATAACATCTGTTTAGGGCTTGTCCAGGAGCCACATGCTTGTTACCTAAGCAAGTCCACTCTGGAGGGTCTCAGGGGCTTTGGTGACCCTTTGCCTCTTCCATCCTATTCGTCCTGTTAATACAAAGAGAACTGGGCTCAGAGCCTGAAGACGATGGGTTCAGGTCTGACTCTGATAGGAAGTGGGTAAGTGCCTTATTCAACTTGGGCCTCAGTGTTCTTGTGTGTAGAATGGGAATAGTTATAATTTTGACGATAATGACAATGATGGTGATGTATAAACGAGGCGACGGATGTGGAGGCCCTTTGCAGAGCTCAGAGTTCCAAACAATCATTAAAACAAACACACACAAAAAAACCAAAAACCAAAGAAAGTGAACTAGGCAGATAGAGCAGCTATTCAGAGAATCAGGAAATTAGGAGCTACTGCTTACTGGGGGCTAACTTTGTATCTGGAATTGAGCTAGACTCTGCCTGTAGGTTATGGACTAGAATCCAGCTGTGTGAAGTAAAGGATGTTTTGCGCATTTTACAGGTGGGGAAACGGAGGATTCGAGACATTCCTTGTACCTTGCCCAGGACCACAGATCTGGTAAGTGATGCCTGATGAAAATCTGCATCTCTCTAGCTGTATCCCCATGTCCTCTAAGCTACTGGTGGTACTTACTTATTTTATTTTGTACAAATCAAAGACAAGGCTTCAATCTGTGTTGTCCAGGTGGCTTGACAATATAGTCAAACTCACAGAGTGATCTTCCTCATCTGAATAAGTCAGAGTTCTGTCTATACAAGTGGAGTTACCTCAAACGGAGTTAGTTTGGTTAAGGGTTTCTGTGGAAACCTCATGATGTGATGTTAAACAAAAGTAATTGGATCCACTGAATTCTGTTATTGGGCTGATTAGCAGCCAGTACATGGATCTGGCCTGAGCCCTTCCTGGTGGTGTGTTCGAATATGAGGGAGATGGATTCATTGTGTCAAACAGCGAAAGCCAAGGCTTGTAAACCTGCCTAAACTAGTCATGGCCTCGTCTGGGCATATTCATTTCTCACATGTAGATGGGCTGAATCCTGCACACTACCATTAAGCAATCGTAGGAAAAGCAAACTTATTCATAGCAGCTCCAGGGCCAGCCAAATTATCTGATCAAGGTGCCGCCTTTCTCATTTAGGTTTATCTAGTCATAACTGAGAGCACGCATTCATTTATTTAGCAGATATTTAATTTGCACTTGCTATGTGTCGGTAGCCATGGAAGACCCTAGGAATGCAAGGATGAATTGCATTTATATGATTGTATCTATTCATGAAATCCTGGTTAAGGACTCCTGATGTAATTGTTGAACAATAAGAATATAGATGGATGGATGGGTAAATACATGGATTTGTGGATAGGTGGACAGATGGATGAACTGACGGATGAGTAAACGAAAGTGTCTTAATTGTCTGAGCACTTTTTAAAGCTTCCTTCTGACCCACAAGAAGGCTCAGAACTATTTATCATTATCTGCATGACTAACTTTAGTACCAGAACGGATCTCTGGTTCTGGACTCTTGTCTCTTGCCTAGTTTCTGTCTCGTAGCCAACTCCTTCCCAACTATCATTTTGGTTGCACTCTGTGGGTGGAATTGAATCAGGGTTCATCTCTATTTCTCTTTTCAAACCTCCCTGGGATCCATCCAGTAACCAATTCATGGCCCAAGGGGTGGAATTCTACAGGTTGGATAAATGAATAAATGCCAATCAATGGAGGATTGGTGGGTGGATGGGGGAATGGGAACTGTATTGTTCTACCAACCGTATTGATGTTCTTCCAGCATCAGCAGTGCCTGGCTCATAACAGATGACCATATATTTAGTGAATAGGTGGTTAGGTGGTTGAATAAATAAGTGATTGGATGACTGAGTGAAGAAATGGTGGGTTTCTGAGTGAGTGCTGAAGGGATGGACACACCTGTGCTTGGATACATGGATCATTTACTGGATTGGTATCATTTCCTGGATCGGGGTCAGTGAGTAGATAAACTGAGGATCTGACAAGTAGATGAATGATTAAAAGGGAGTACATAGGTGGATGCCTGCATCAGTAAATGAATGAGTGAATGAAGGATTAATAGATGAACAGATGGGTGAATATATGGATGTATGGACCCATACCTACATCCATGCCTGGATACAACTTGGGAGGATCTAGGGCTAAGTGTATGAATATGTGAATAAAGGAATGGATGATGGGGTGAATGTTTGGGTTGTAGCCCTGAAGCCTGTGGGGCACTGAGAGAGGACAGGCAGATACTTAACTCTACCCTTATGGTGGCCAAAGTAAACAATCCTCTTGGTTTAGGGGAATGATGCTGCTGGATTTGGGAAGATTAAGGGTATCACACACAAGGGCATGGAAAGTCTGACTGGCTAGCCAGAAGAGTGATAATGACTCGTGGTTTCCAAGCACTGTTTATAAAATAACCAAAGAGGCAATGAGTGTGTTTCTTGGGTTCCTTGAGGCCACAGTGAGAAAGGATGTAACCTCAGGAGGAACAGCCTCATGCAAAAGGCCAGCCAGCCCAGAGTGCACGACTGCCTGGAGGTGACAGGCTCGCTGTTGACCAGATGGCCTCCCTATGTTCTGCCTTTCTTCTTTCTTTCTCTCTTCCTTCCTCTCCCTCCCTCCTTCCTTCCTCCCCTCCCCTCCCACCCTCCCTCCCTTCCACCCTCCCTTCCTTCCTTGATTTCTCACTATCAGACAGGGATAACCCAGGACCAGGAAGCAGAACCTTCTGGGAACTGACCCATGCTTTGCCTTGAAGTGTGGAAGCTCACCTACGAGGCCAGTCTGGAGTTCTGATGGAGCTAGCTGGGTGATTTCCCTGCTTGGGATGATTTAGTTCGTGTGCATTCTGATTAAATGAGAGGAGCTGTGACGTAGTAGAATGAGCAAGGGGTCGAAGCCAAACAGGTATTATTGGCTGGTGACCTTGGAGAGTTTCCTAAACTCTCAAACTCTGCTTTACCTGCTAAAAATAATGAGGAAAGGATATAAAATTAAAAACGCTTGCTTCGCATGGTTATTGTAAGAATTTAAAATAGAGATATGTGAAAAAAATCAGTAGCTGATTGGCACTTTCTAGATGTCTTATAAAAGTTATTAATTCTTTTGTTGTTGTTAATTGCTTAATGTGTCTTCTATAGTTAGAGTCCAGCAGCCCACAGAGACCTGGGTGTGGGTTCAGTGTCAGGTGGGCTCATTCCTCTGGTCTGTTGAAGGCTCGTGGGAAAGATTTCTCCAAAAGTTAAGCAGAGTTACCATATAACTCAGCAATTCCACTCCTCGGTGTAGACTCAAAAGAATTGAAAGAGAAAACTCAGAGAGTTGCTTTTACACCAGTAGCATCATTCACACTCACAAAAAGGTGGAAGCAACACAAATGTCCATCAAGAGAGAAACAAATAAGCAAAATTTGCTTTATCTGTACAATGGAATATTATTCAGCCTTAAAAAGTAATGACATTCTGATACATGCCGCCACATAGATGGACCTTGAAAGCACTCTCCTAAATGAAATAAGCCAGACACCAAAGGGCAATTATGGTCTGATGCACTTATATGAGGTAAATTCATAGGGACAGAAAGGGCTGGGGGTCGGGGGTGGATGGGGAGTTATTGTTTCGTGGATTCAGAGCTTCTGTTTGGGATGCTGACAAGTTCTGGGGATGGATAGTGCTGTCAGTTGCACAACATTGGGAATGCACTTGATGCCACTGAATTGTATACTTAGAAATCATTTAAATGGTCAGTTTTGTTGTATATATTTTAATCCAATAAATAATTGCCAAAAAAATAAAAACCTAAAAAAAAAAAAACCTAACTAAACACACTTGTGTTACAGAGGTGAAGACTCTTGTGTACCCCAGCTCATGGGTCAGACAGCCTGGCTCAGCTGGGTAATCTCAGAACAGAGTTCAGCTCTTCTACCGCCGCTTGGCTTTCCCAGACGGTAGGCAGGGGCGATCAGCTTCGGTTACCCCGTTCCTCATCTTCCTGTAGGCATTGCTAGCTTATCATTAATTTCACTGGCGTCAGTGAGACAGCTATTTACTAACTGTGTCCCTCAGACCATCCACACCCATCGAGGGCAGAGTCTTTCCAGGTCTCAAGGTGAGTTGTTGGTCTTCTTTAGATGCGTTCTGGTTACACTCTGAGCTTTTCCTCCCATGACGCTTCCATGTTACATGGTAATTATTTGTGTGGTTATCTTTTCTATCAGGAGAGAGGTTGTATCAGCCTGTTCACTGGTGGATGCCAGTCACACATGCATAGCAGAGACTCCAAACAACACAGTTATCAAATGAATGCTGAACTTTTTGTGCCAAAAAAATCCAAGAAGTTTTGTTCACCATTGACTCTCAGCTACTAGCACGATGTCTGGAAAGAGAGGAGGATTTATCGGGGGGTTCTTTGATTGTCATCAACAGAAGCCAACTCCAATGATTTAAAGAATAAAACATGAGATGTGTTGAAAGACATTGGGTAGCTCACAGATTATAGGGAAGAGCTGGACCACTAAGACTTGGAAAGGGCAGTGGCCGCAGATTCACAACCAGTCTCTTTAGCCCAAAGATGTTGGAAATAGTTTAGCTGCCGCTGCTTTTTGACTGGGTAACCGTACTCAAGGTTTAAATTTCTGAGAGTGTAAGTGTGACTGGCCTAAGGTCTTAGCAGAAGGAGGAGGGTGAACCCTGGACAGACCAGAACGACAGTGGTGATGGAGTGGGTAAGGTTAAGACTGTCCTCACTCCTCCTCCATCATCGCCCAGAATCCTTAAAAACCATCTTATTCCATCACCCTTCCTGTTCCCAGATATTTAGGAGCTTTGAAAATGTGCCTGCGTCAGACCAGGGAGGCCACAGAACGAAGCAAGCCTTTTCTGGCCCAAACATAGAATGGCATACGTGGAAAACCCACGCCCTGCTGGAATCCTGTTACAATATACGAAGAGCCAGAGCCTCAATTATGGGTGCACTGAGGACAGAATTTCAGACTTTGCTCTGGCTTTTGTCAGCTTAAGATGCTTAAGGTCGTTTACACAAAGATTTGTGTGTCTGAATTTTTCCCTGGCAGGTTCTCTTTATAACCTAGATAACACAAACCCCAAATATTTGTGGTTGGCAACAATGAGGAATGTTCAAGTTGTCTGACATCTTCTTACCATGTAGATTACCACCTAGGATCAATGTTCAGCCTTGAGACAAAAGGAGACAGAGGATGGTGGGAGATTTTTCCATGGTTTGGGCAATGTTTGAGTTTAAATTCTGACACCTTCAATCTCTCTCTCTCTTTCTGTCTCTCTTTCTCTCTCTGTCTCTCTCTCTCTTATTTATACACATACACACACACCCCAACCCTTTTTGCCCTCCAAAGAGTTTTCTCAGCGCTAAGGAAGGATAATGTTATGTCTAATCACCTAACAACGTTATTACCATCCAACCAATGCCTTCCCACACTGCAGAAGAGGGAAGGGACATTTAAAAGCAAGGTTTTTGCATTCTCTTCAGCTTTGCAATCTCCTGGCCGTGGGTCATACTGTTTTGCTTCCATGACAAGCTGGTTTCAGATCTTCCAGAGCTGAACAGAACAACTGTACCACGTCGGTAAACAGAAGACTGTTTACACAAAAAATATAGATTTCCTTTAAGCACTTGGCTTGAGCCTTTAGTAAGTCCTATTTACGTTCTTATTGTTTATGTTCCCAAAAGCCAGCAGGAGGACGGCCCTGCTGCACTGGATGCGGTTTTGTGATTCACACTTGATCAGGCAGCTGTCACACAGGGCGGGGAGGCGCAGGGGGCCGCGTAGGGGAAGCGCAGAGAAGATTAGAGCAAGCTCGCTTGTGGGATCCCTGGCCTTCACGTAATGGTACCGCCAAGGGCTGGGGATTTCTGAGTCAGTCTTTCAAATTCCCAGACGTGTTTATCAGTGTTTGAGTTTCAAAACCGGCCCACCCAGAATAAAGCTCTGTTGCACCTGATGTTTCACTTTAGCGGTGTTTGGGGCGGTGGCGGGGTGGGGGGGGGATTCTCCTGACCTCCAAGCTCCTTCCCCAGCTGTCCGCTTGCCCGTGATCTCAGCTCCTCTCCTGTCTCCTGGGTCCTGGGAGCTCCTTGCGGGGACCTGCTCGGCCAGCCTGCACTTGGCTGCTGGCTGAGCTCCTTCTCTGTGCACGAGATGCCCGTCCAGACGTATTTCTGGACTGGGGTGGGCACTGGAGGGGAGGGGGAGCCTGACCCCAGTGCCGGAGGATTCGTAGCGTTAAAACTCCACGGGTCCATCACCATGAGTTCTCCCTGATGGTGTGCCCAGCTCAGGGCTGTGTGAACTAGTTCAGGTCTTTTTTATTCTGTTTGCTTGACTCTTCGTTGTTTGTTTTGTTTATAAGCCCTGGCTCTGTTTCTGGTTAACCCTGTGGCTTTAGGTAAATTTCTTAATTTCTCTGTGCCTTAATTAGCCATCTGTAATTGAGAGACACTCTGTGCCTCCTTCTGAGGGGACTAGATGAGATATAGAGTGTAAAGCACTTGGCCTCACGCTGGGGAACGGTAAGCTCATGATGCCTGGTAGCAAGAAGTGAAAAGTATTTTTATTATTAAAGGCAGCAAGGAGAGAAGCAGAGAGGCTTCTAAACGGGGGGAGGATAAGCCAGGAGGAATTTCACGGGCCATATTTCCTACAGAGGCATTTATGTATGTGTGCTGTCGATAGCTTTGTTGTGAGATGCTGGGAATATTTCAAGGGGTCTCGAGTTGCCAACTGTTCTGGGAGTAGCTTAAGAACCAGAAGGACCCAAGGATCCGCTTCTATTCCACTAGGGTCTATGTCCAGTTAAGGGCTCCTCATACTCTGGGACATCACAGAACCACCCTTGAACCAGTTCCTCTGGGTCCCCCATGTCCTGGACCCTGGATATGTTAACTTGTAAGCTTTCTTTGACTAAAGCTCTGGTCATATATGGACATTAGATTTGAATTAGGGTGTGGGGACGATGTCTGTTATCCAAGTCTGCTAACTTTAACAACCAGATCTCTACACTGAAGCAAACCCAGCCATTGTATTATTCCTGTATTACTTTATTCAACCACTGTTTTTTGAGTACCTACTGTGTGCCAGGCTCTGTACTAAGTGCTGAGAATATTATGGTGAATGAAACCCACAGAATATTATCCTCATGAATCTAAATTCTAGTGAGGGAGACAATTATAAATAATCATAAAAGAAATGCAAATTCTAGCTTATTGTAAGTGCGATGATGGAAAACTGCAAGTTTCTATGAGAACATATTGGGAGTGTGGCTGAGCGTCTGGGGTGAGGGTTGTCAGGAAGGTCCCTCTGTGGATGTGATATTTGATTTGAAAAATAAGAAGGAATTAACAAGGGTGAATGGGGTAGAGATAAACAGAGAAGAGTCCTAGGGTGTGATCCCCTACTGCATAACAAATCACCCCAAAACTTAGTGGCCTTTAGCCTCTCTCAGTTCTGTGATTGGCTGGTCTCAGTCCACTGTGGACTGGGACTGGACTGGATGAGACATCCACAATGGCTCCCTCACACAAGTGTCAGTTGAGGCTGGCTCTGGGTTAGGATCTCGTCGAGGCTCACTGAATGGAGCATCCGCATGTGGCCTCTCCGTTAAGCTTGGGGCTTCTCACAGCATGGCCGATGAGACCTGAGGGGGAGCATCCTGTAAGAGTGATCCAAGGGGTCCAAGGAGAACCTGCAAGGCTTTCTGTGACCCAGCCTCAGCAATTCCAGAATGTCACTTCTGCCCCGTTCTAATGGCCAAGAGAGTTGCCAAAGCCAGCCCAAATTCAAGAACAGAGGGAGAAGTAGATTACACTTCTCGGTGGCAGGAAGGTATCACTGTACAGGAAGGGAAGCATCGTTGGAAGCCATCTTGGGAGCAAGTTATCATGTGTGGCTTTTGCTCTTGCTATTTATTCCATCTGAAATGATCCTCCCCAAAATATTCACATGACCTGCACCATTTAGATCTCAGTTCAGAATATCTCCTCATTTCCAAATATGTCCTCCTCAAAATACTCTCCACAAAGAGCGTTCCATTGACCTTGGTATCCAGTCCCTTTTTCCACCATGGCCATGTTTAATTATGTTCATAGTCCTTATTTGTGGCAAAATGATCCTTTTGTTCAATTATTTGCTTCAGTCTGCTCACAATGACCCCCACCCTCACACACCCATAAAACATAAGCCCCATGAGGTCACAGTCTTGGTCGCCAACGTGTCTGACACTTTTGAGTGACACTGTTGACTGAAGGAAGAGGATCCTAAGCAAAAAGAAATGCCATGTGCAAAGATCCTGAGGCAGGAAGCAAGCAAGGTGATCTAAAGCAATGGACAAAGCCACACATGTTGGAACACGGGGGTGAAGGGGCAGCCATGTGCCCAGGGGCTTAGAGCAGGGTTTTACTTGCCCATATCCACAATGATTCAGCCCTGACCATGGCCACCATTTCTTTTTTTTTTTTTTAACAAAAGTACAGTCAATTTACAATGTTGTGTTAATTTCTGGTGTACAGCATAGTTGTTATAAAGTTAGTTTTTTAATATATATATATATATTCCTTTTCAGATTCTTATGCATCACATATATATGTTTCTTTTCATATTCTTTTTCATAATAGGCTATTACAAGGCATTAAAGATAGTTCCCTGTTCTATACAGTAGGGCCTTGTTATTTATCTATTTTATATATAGTAGTTAGTATCTGCAAACCCCAAACTCCCAATCCCTCCTCTTCCCCTTTCCCTCCTGGTACCCATAAATTTGTTTTCTATGTCTGTGAGTCTGTCTTTGTTTTGTAAGTAAGTTCATTTGTGCCCTTTTTTTAGATTCCACATATAAACAATATCATACAGTATTTTTCTTTCTTTTTGTGGCTTAACTTAGAATGACAATCTCTAGGTCCATCCATATTGCTGCAAATGACATTATCTTGTTATTTTTTATGGCTGAGTAGTATTCCACTGTGTGTATATGCTGTGTGTACATATACATACATATACATACATGTACCAAACTTATATATATATACCAAAAATTATTTATCCAGTCATCTGTTGATGGACATTTAGGTTGTTTCCATGTCTTGGCTTATTGTAAATAGTGCTGCTGTGAACATTGGGGTGTATGTGTCTTTTCAAATTAAGAGTTCCCTCTGCATATATGCCCAGGAGTGGGATTGCTGGATCATAGGGTAAGTCTATTTTCAGTTTTTTAAGGAATCTCCAAACTGTTTTCCGTAATGGCTGCACCAAACTACATTCCCACCAACAGTGTAGGAGGGTTCCCTTTTCTCCACACCCTCTCCAGTATTTATTATTTGTGGACTTTTTTTTTTTTTTTTTTTTGAGAGCGAATCATTCTTTAACTGCTTAACTCTTCATTCTTCTTTTTTTTTTTTTTAACATTTTTTATTGATTTATAATCATTTTACAATGTTGTGTCAAATTCCAGTGTTCAGCACAATTTTTCAGTTATTCATGGACATATTCACACTCATTGTCACATTTTTTTCTCTGTGAGTTATCATAACATTTTGTGTATATTTCCCTGTGCTATACAGTGTAGTCTATTCTACAATTTTGAAATCCCAGTCTATCCCTTCCCACCCTCCACCCCCCTGGTAACCACAAGTCTGTATTCTCTGTCTGTGAGTCTATTTCTGTCCTTTATTTACGCTTTGTTTTTGTTTGTTTGTTTGTTTTTGTTTTTGTTTTTTAGATTCCACATATGAGCGATCTCATATGGTATTTTTCTTTCTCTTTCTGGCTTACTTCACTTAGAATGACATTCTCCAGGAGCATCCATGTTGCTGCAAATGGCATTATGTTGTCGATTTTTATGGCTGAGTAGTATTCCATTGTATAAATATACCACATCTTCTTTATCCAGTCACCTGTTGATGGACATTTAGGCTGTTTCCATGTTTTGGCTATTGTAAATAGTGCTGCTATGAACATTGGGGTGCAGGTGTCATCCTGAAGTAGATTTCCTTCTGGATACAAGCCCAGGAGTGGGATTCCTGGGTCATATGGTAAGTCTATTCCTAGTCTTTTGAGGAATCTCCATACTGTTTTCCACAGTGGCTGCACCAAACTGCATTCCCACCAGCAGTGTAAGAGGGTTCCGCTTTTTCCACAGCCTCTCCAGCATTTGTCATTTGTGGATTTTTGAATGACGGCCATTCTGACTGGTGTGAGGTGATACCTCATTGTAGTTTTGATTTGCATTTCTCTGATAATTAGTGATATTGAGCATTTTTTCATGTGCTTTTTGATCATTTGTATGTCTTCCTTGGAGAATTGCTTGTTTAGGTCTTCTGCCCATTTTTGGATTGGGTTGCTTATTTTTTTCTTATTGAGTCGTATGAGCTGCATGGCCACCATTTCTGAAATGCAAAAAGCGAGCTTATTTTCTGATATCCAAGCATTTCCATTTGAATGTGTCTATGTGGCCAAAATGGTTTGTTCCATGAATATAAATGGAGCCCACCAAATTTGGTCTGTATCTTATTCTTGCCCAAAATAACTGAAACAAAAACAAAAACCAAACAAACAAGTGATGGCATGCTTGTATTCAGAGAAGAAGTTTTGCCCTTTTCTACGTAGATACAAGGACATAGTTTCATTTATTTCTTACAACAGCTCTATGAGGTGGTTATTGCCAACCTCCCCTTCTTTGTCTTTTTTTTTTTGACACAAGTGATGACACCCAGAACACAGGAAACTTGCCCAAGTTTCTCCAGTCTGATACTGGTAGATGCTGGGTTCAAATAGAGGTCTGCTTTATGTCAGAGCCCTGCATAGTTTGAGGTAATGGCCTGAGATGGAAGGAGAAAGAAATCAGGGAAGGCAAATCTCTAAACCCAACCCCAGAATGATATATTTCCCCTGTGGCACTGAATCAACGTGCTGAGCCCCAGGATGAGTGGCCAGCTCTGATTATAAGGCAAGGATCTGATTCCTGCCTCAATTATGACTGAATAACCACTGGTTCAAAATCATGAAAAGGCCCAAATAAATGCAGTGGGGATGAGGAGAGGTCTGCTGGTTGCCAGAGATGGAGGCAAAGGCAGTCAGAGGTGGGGGCACTTCAGTCAAGCCCAAACCAAAGCCACCAGAACGTCATGTTCGGAGGGGAGGGGGCTGGTGTGGGGAAGATGGTTGGTGATGGTTTTTAATTGGGTGCTCACTCTTGTGAGTCACCTTGAGGGACTCCCAGCTGGTTCTCACTGACACTCCCCAGCGCTGGGGCTCTCTCCCCTAAACCCAGGTGAACCATGATCATTTCAATATTTTTCTATGCTTAACTGGCCTTTCACTTGATATCTCAATCTACATTTTGAGCTATTTTCCTCTTTTATTTTTGCTCCATATAGAGAAAACTTAAATACATTTTTTTTTTTTTAAAGGAGACGGCTATAAAAACTTTCCTTAAGTCAGACCATCTGTGTTGGTGGAAACTTTAGACTTGTCTGCGAAAGGAAATTTCTTTCTTTCTTTTTTCTGTTTTCTCCTGTTCTTTGGGAAATCCAGGGAATAATAAAAAAAAATCTCCAAAGAAAAAAGCTTTCAATGGAGTTCTGGAAATAAGAGAAATTAAGATACCTAATAAATATTTCAGTAGAGTTTAAAGGGATACATGAAAAAGGGGGATATATTGAAGATTTTACACTGGGCTTAGAGATCCAACAGTGTGTGTTACTCGGGTCTTTCCTAGCTTGTCTGTGCTCGAGCAAAGCTCAGCTTCTCAGAATGAATTCCAGGTAGGTTTTGAAGTTGAGAATAAAAGCGGAGAAAAGTGGCAGGTAGAAGGGGAGACTCATTCAGTCAGTGGAGCCCATCATTGAAATTGGTATTCTTGGCCTCGGTTTTTTACCTTGATGCCCTCTGAGGTCACTGTGACCTTAGCTGAACCCCCATCTCCCAGATGATACCCAGAGCCTTCAACTCCAATTCTTGCCTGGATCCTTCCCTGGCTCATTCTTTCTGCCATCGCTGGCACCAGGTCTCACTTTGTGAATGGTGAATGGATCAACCCAAAATGGACTGATGAGGTAACAAGAACCTCTCCATTTGTTGGACCAACTTGCCAACAGTTGGTGACACTCCCGTGGCTGCTGTGTCTCAGTGGTGATACTGTTGAACTCAGGCATGCATGGAAATTGAAGGATCTCATTTTCTATCATTTGTTTAAAGCCAATTATGCGCAATGTGCTGTGATATTTTGCCCATTGTGTAGAAGGGCTGTTAACTGATCTAAGGCCTCACAAGTTTTAAGTGGAAAGGTGATTTCAGTCAAGGCCTCTCTGACTTCAAAGACTGAGTCAGTCATTTAAAACTGACCGCAGTGAAGGTGCCACTGGAGGGAAGGTATAACTATTCATTCATTCATCCATTGGCTGTCTGCTTATTTGGGGAGTGCCTGCAAGGCTCACCAGCAGACTACCAGGCTCCGAGGCTGCAGAAATGACAGGCACAGTCTCTGACCTCATGGAACTCATGGTCCCCCTGAGTCTTGATGCTCTGAATGTGGTCCGTGGATCAGCATCCCTGGGAACTTGTTAGAAATATGGAGTCTCAGCCCCACGCCTCCCACAGAGTCCTAACTTAGAATGTTCTTTTTAAGCTGGTCTCCAGGCCATTTGTATGCACATTAAAATTTGAGAAGATGAATGCCACCTAAGAGCAAGGCAGATGGAAAAGAATATGGAAAAAAATGGGGGCTGGCCATCCAGGCAGTGGGCGGGCTGTGTGCCAAAAATGAGCACTCTGAGCACGTTCAGGAAAAGTGGGTAATAAACCAGAGCAGGAGAGAAAAAATGGGGAGCGAACTATTTGAAGCCGGGCCAGGCAGCTTGGGTGCGTGGGCACGCCTGCTCTCCCCTGCTGTGAGATCTCATCCAGCCTCAGTTTCCTCATCTGTAAAAGGGGATCGTATTAGTAACTATTTCACAAAGTTGTAGTGAAGAACAAGTTAATGTATGTGCAGTGCGTAGCAGAGAACTTGGCACAGAGCAAGTCCTAAGTGCATCGGCTGTTGCTATTGTTAATTACAATTATTCCTATAAATTGGCTGCTCGGGGGACTTCCTGGGTGGGACACACTGCCCCCTTGAGGAATGTGTTGTCCGAGTAAAAGATGGAGCAAACGTGCAGCTGGGCTGTTGAGACTGAAAGCAAATGCCCAAGGTACTTTCTAAATTGCCCTCAGAAAGGCAATTTAAGTATCACCTCCTCTTAAAACCACCCATTTATTTAGTCTTACTTTTTATTAGTATGAACAATGTTACCTCTAATTACATAATTAATCACAGATAATATCAGGACAGATCATAGCCAATGTTTATTGAACATTTATTACATGCAGGTACTTGTAAAACCTTTTACAAGCGTTACCTCCATTTAATTCTCTCAAATCCCTAGGAGGTTGTGAGTAATCTTACCCCCATTTTCACAAATGGGGAAATTGAGGCTTGGTAGATGGAAGAGAGATGCACCTGTTGATATTGTCATATGATGGCAGTATAGGCAAACATTGGAGAGGGCTGTCTAATGCACAGCCCCTCCCCAACTTCTCTCAACCCACAGCTCAGATGCCCATCCTCCAGTGCCCGATTCTTACCTCTGCAGTGAGCAAAATTCTAAAGCTGTTCCCCAAGATTCCCATCCCCTGATTATTTAATCGAATGCTAATCTAATGCTAATGCTGTGAAGAGGTTTTCCTGATGTAACTTAGAGTCCCAGGTCACCTTAACATATGGAGATTATCTAGTTGAGTCTGACCCCATCAGGTGAGCCCTTTAAAAGCAGAGAGTTTTCTCTGGCTGGTGGCAGAAGGGAAGTCAGAAAGATTTAAAGATTTAAAGCACCAGGAGGTCTTGACATGCCATTGCTGGCTTTGAAGATGGAAGAGGCCGCGTGATGAGGACCCCAGAGGGGCCTCCGGAAGCTGAGAGTGGTCCCACTGACAGCCAGAAGGAGGATAAACCTCAGTCCCACAACAGAGAGGAACTGGATTCTGCCCACAACCTGAATGAATTTGGAAGCAGATTCTTCCCTAAAACCTCAGAACAGAGCCCCACCTGGCCGACACCTTGACTTGGGCCTTGTGAGACCCTAAATAGGGAACTCTGCTAAGCCCGCCTGGGCCTCCATCCAGTGGAAACCATCAGGTACTAAGTAGGTGTCATTTTAAGCTGCTAAGTTTGGGGAAGTTCATTCCAGCAATAGAATGTTAATACGGCCTCCATCCGTGAAGACATCACAGCATATCACACGGTTGGGTTTTCACTCTGCAGCTTTTTTGACTGTGAAATCAAAGAACATTGTTTTACTTTTCTCTCAGACAAGTAAACATAAAAGTGATCAAACTATGTTTCCTGAAGGAAAAGCTGGATAGGACCTAGGTCTTCTTCCTTTTGGCTGTGGGCCCTTGGCATCAGGCTTCCCTGATTCCAAGTTCAACTTCTTCCCTTAGTAGCTGTCCGGCCTTGAGTTTTTCAGTCAATCTCTCCAGGCCTCACTGTTTCATCCCTAAAATTTGGATAATAATAGGGTTGTTGGGAGGATTCAATAATATGATGCTCATAAAGCGTTTGATTCCCTGCCGAGCACACAGTGATCACTTGATAAGCGTTATCTGTACACGAGATTGTTACCTGGGCGGGTTAATGAATGAATAAATCCAGCAAGAAGAAGATAAGACATCACCACCATTGTTAACACAGCTCTCAGGTTTTGCAACTGAGGCCACGTTTTGTACTAGGTCAGATCCACATGCATTCCCGGATCTGTGAACCTGATGGGTGATTCCCACAATGGATCCTGGAATGCAGAGTCAGATCCTAAAGGAACAGGTTGATAGACAACCCAGCTGGAGGCTCTACTTGCAAACAAGACCTCAGTTGGGATGCCTGTGCAGGTTTTGGAACCACCACCAACTCAGCTGTCCAAACTACTAATGCAGGGAGGGGGCTGCTCACGCAGGGTCCAATGAAAACAGGGCTGTCCATTCAGTCTAACCTGTTGAGCCAGTAGCCCTGGTTTGACAAAGCCAGACTTAACTCCAGCCCCGACCCCAGCATCTGTTCATTTCAAGCCTTGCCAAGGAGCCAAAGGTAGAAATCTACAAACATGCTTCTGTTTTCATTGTGTGTGTTATTAATCCATTTTTAAATTTTCTCTAAAGGACAAATAATCTGGGCCAATATGTATGGCCTGTTGTTATATTTTTAATTTGACTGTGCTTTTTCAAAGAAACATGGATCTTAAAACAATTTGTTAGTGAAAAAAAAAAAAAAAGAAATATTTATGGTAAAACCCTAGCCCAGCACACAATGGCAACTGGATCTTTTCACTAGGGGGAAGTACAAGCTGACATCCCAAAATAAACCCTATAGGGAAGGAGGGAGGGTCTCATCTGCACCCAGACAATGACTAGAGTCTTAATACCATTCCCCCCGCCAACCATCTATTATTTGCAAGGCCCTCATGCAAGGACCCGTTTCTACCTTTCTTCCCCTACATGCTTCTCTATTCTCTGATTTTAGCGAGTTAGAAAACATCATGGCATGCGGTGGAGGAGGAAGCTGGAGTACTTGTAAATAACTGGCGGATGCAGAGATCTGTTCCAGCTGAGGGGAAACAGAAGCACGCGGGGTGCCTCGTGGTCCCTGCATGGGTGTGCATTCAGGGTCCGGCGCACAGAGGAGGGCACAAAAGCAGAGAGGGCTGGCCGGAACAATGGACCGTCACAAATGCCATGTTATGTAACTGGGTTATTTGAATTCACAATTGTGAAGGCCACAATTGTCGGGAAGGCCTGTCCCCCAGCTCCGTGGGGGGAGGGAGGCAGCTCCTATGCTCCCACCCAGGTGCCCTGGGAGCTGGCTCTGACCCTCCTGATGAGCCCACGGCTACCACTCAGAAGTCAAGGGCTGAGTTACTCCTGACACCGCGAAGTTGCTCGGTAACTGTTGAGCTGGACTTTTGAGTGTTTATAATAAAAAAGGCAATGAGCACATTAGATACCTTTCCCTATGCAGCAATAAAAATGACCGGATTCTTTCCATTCAGTGCATACTCCTTGAGCTCAAACGGGTATAGGTAGTGCATGGGGACTGTAATTCACATGTTGCCCAGCCGAGCCAAAGCACGTGGACATAAATTTGCAGAAATTCATAGCATCGCAGGGAGTGGGGGGAAAGCTTCTCAGGAAAGGTGAGCTTTGAAGATAGCCTGGCCATAGGCTGGTAAAGACATCCAGGATCACTTTGAAGGCTACTTTCTATTTTGGTGACTTGCACATAGCACCTGATGAAGCGGGCAGGTGCAGCGAAAGGACCGGCTTTGCCTGGCCTGCCTCCCAGTTTCCTGCCCAGTGCCCCCGTCTGTACGTGCCGAGCTGCGGCCACACCCAAGAGTGCCAGGGACACCTTTGCCGCCTCCCTCATCCCTGACCGTCCAGTTCCTCAAACCCAGTCAAAATCTCCCTGCTGCTGTAAGGCCCGTCCCCATCCTGGCCCCGGCCCTCTGGTTAACACGCCCTCTTCCCTGGGTTCTCATAACTCCCTGTGTTTAATTCCTGCAAGCACTTGCCCTGCCCCACTCTCCTGGTCTATTTGCAGACCCGCCTCCCTCGCTAGAGTGTGCCCTGCCTGAGGACAGAGCCACACCTTTTCATGTCTTTATCTTTCATGTTCAGCACTAAGGCAGCTCTATAACGTCTGAGTAATAAGTCTTTTTCCTAGGTTCTGGGTGGTAGTAAAAAAAAAAAAACAGCTTTAGAATCAGTAAGCTCACTTGCAAATCCAGGCCGAGTCCTTTCTTCCTTGCACTTGTGGTCATGTTGCTGTTGTGTATTTAAGCTGGACGTGCAGACAGAGTCTTGGCTCTGACTCTGCAGCCATTCCACCTGTCTGGGCAGTTTGTCAGTCTGTCAGAGGGGACCAGCTCTTCCTATTGGAGAGCTTTCCAGGCTGGAAGGGGTATGGGAACAAATACCTTGGAGATTTGCTCACTCCCTGGTGTCCTCACATGGAGATAGAGGATGGTGGTGCTGGTGATGATGATGACCTGAATGGGTGTTTCTGGTGTGCTGAAGCACTCTTCATTTCTTTCCTTGCTTACAACAGAGAAGATAAAGGGGGTAGGTATAATTATTCTCATTTTTCTTTCCTTAAAAAAAAAACAACCCAACTTTATTGAGGTATGATTGACCTGTAAAAAAACCTGTACATATTTAACATATACAAGGCAATGAGTTTGGGGAAGAGTGTATGCCTGCGAGCGCATTACCGCCGTCACTTCCCAAAGTTTCCTCCCACTCCCTTTATCAGTGTCATTGTTGTTATTATTATTATTATTGTTACTGTACAAACAATCAACATAAGATGCTTATCCTCTTAGAAAATGTTAAGTGTACAGCGCAGTATTGCTGTGTAGCGTATCTCCAGAAATCATTTATCTTGCGTGATGCTTACATAACGCCCCTCCCCCGAGCTCCCAGCAACCACCATTCTACTCTGCTTTTGTGGGTTTGACTCTCAGAGACATGCTTCTTAGGGAAGCAAGCACTGGTGCCCAGGCAGCCCTATTCCAGGTGTCCCCACATACTTCTCCGCGACTTCCAGCCACTACAAGTGTGTAAGTGCGTGCACCGTCACGTTCACACGCACATGTGCATATGAACTTGCAGAGTTGGGTGTGTTACGTGTTCTTGGGCGCATGTGGGTAGGTTTGTGCTGGGGGGTGTCTGTCTGTTCACATTAGAATGTCTGTATGTGTGTGAACTGTGTGCGTGTGTGTGTGTGTGTGTGTGTGTGTGTGTGTGTGTGTTGTGTGTCTCAGCTTAGAAAAAACATCAGGGTCAGAATAGGGCCATTGTTAATATGGTGAGAAGTACCCCCAGGTGTCAGGCACCCCCACCCCTGGGTCTCTGCCTCCTCCTCCTCCACTTTGAAACAAGAGTACATTAAGGCATCCTGGCCTTCCCCCAAGCAATGCTGCAGAGAGAGCTGCAGATTATTGGGAGGTAAACTTCCACGGTGAAGACTTGCTTTTCAATGGGAAATTTACATTTAAATGCACCCTGTCATTTTTAATCTCAGGCACTTGGCACCACCACCTCCCAGGAGCAGGCTGTTTGTAAGGCCTACTTCCAGCAGGGCAACACCCAGGCTGCAGGAGCCCATTGTAGACTCCAGGGCCCAGAGGCATGTGTGGGTGTGGATGGAGCCGCCTGGTGATATATGCAAATTTTACTGTCAGGGTAACTGAAATGCAGTCCGAGGATAGCGCCAAGGGGCATTCTGTGTTACCAGGCCATGGGCGTGTCCGCTGAGACAGGAATCCTCCAGGTCGGAGGCGGGGCTGCTGAGTAGCTTGTTTGGTCCTATTAAAGGTGAGAATGCATTGAAGGCGGCTGACAAGGTAGAGAAGTTGCTGTTTGTCTTATAAAGACGAACACTTAGTTTAAAGAGAGAAGCAGCCTCCTGCTAAGTTTCCGTCACTGCTCCCAGTCCCTGATTCAGAAACTTGGATGGCATTTTTTTTTCTTTATTGTCAGAAAGTAAGCTACTTACTCCTAGGGGTTATTTTGTTTTGTTTTATTTGATTTCACCTTTTATTTTACGCAGATTTTCCAGCTAGAGATGCTTGGCCACGCCTGCATTGAGCCTAGTAAATAGGTATCTGTTAGACTTCTGTTTCTGCCCCTTGGGACCACTCATCTTGTTTGAGTCCATATCAAATCTTCCTACTTTTTCAAAAATCCCTATCTGAATCAACAGCCCACAACCTCTCTTATAGCACCAGGCAGTCCAAAAGGAGTTTTCTGATGTTTGCTGTGGGTCTGGAGTGTGAAAAGCCTTTTTGTTTTGTGCAGAAAGACACTGAACACAGGGTCTGGCAACTTGCCTGAGGCCACTCAGTAAGTAACTTTAGGAGAGCCAGGAGCTTAAATGTGACAGGCAAAAGTATCCAGTAAAAGTTTCAACTTGTAAACTTTGGCCAACCACCGAGAGAAACGAGTGAACAGCCCCGATGCAGGGTCAGTTACGAGAGTGTCAGAAGTGAGACTTGAGTCTGCATGTCAGAGATGAAAATAGTAGAGTAAAGGCAAATAATATTTACTGATTTTTCAAATTCTGAAACAGTGCTTTTTCACTATGTAAATCTGGAGGCAAAATGTCCAGGATGTATACAAAAGGGATTTTTAAAATATTTATATTTGTGTCACATAGAAGTAACCCAGATTTCTTCCAGTCTTTTTCCTACTCACCTAAGAGTACTGATAGTGCCACTGGGGGAAGGCTGATGTCTCAACTGACTGTGTGACAGTGGAAGACATTTGTTTCAAGCCACCCAGTTTGTGGTACTTGTTTATAGCCGCCCTGGGAAACTAATACAGCGGGAGTCTTGTTTCTGTCCTTGTGTGAGCACAGGACACCATTTTTGTTAGTTGGTTTTGTTTGATTTGGCTTTTCTTTTTCTTTTTTTTTTTTTTTTTACATTTTTTTATTGCATTATAGTCATTTTACAATTTTTGTGTCAAATCCCAGTGTAGAGCACAATTTTTCAGTTATACATGAACATATATATATTCATTGTCACATTTTTTTCTCTGTGAGCTACTACAAGATCTTGTATATATTTCCCTGTGCTATACAGTATAATCTTGTTTATCTATTCTGCGTATGCCTGTCAGTATCTACAAATTCTGAAATCCCAGTCCTGTCCCTTCCCACTCCCCGCTCCCTTGGCAACCAAAAGTTTGTATTCT
The DNA here is from genome assembly GCF_009834535.1 of Camelus ferus. Classification (NCBI taxonomy): domain Eukaryota; kingdom Metazoa; phylum Chordata; class Mammalia; order Artiodactyla; family Camelidae; genus Camelus; species Camelus ferus. The sequence goes on along the minus strand of NC_045704.1, from coordinate 53,383,149 downwards.
ATGTCTATAAGTCTGTTTCTGTTTTGTGTTTATTTATTGATTGATTTATTTAGATTCCACTTATGAGCGATCTCATATGGTATTTTTCTTTCTCTTTCTAGCTTACTTCACTTAGAATGACATTCTCTGGGGACATCCATGTTACTGCAAGTGGCGTTATGTTGTTGTTGTTTATGGCTGTATACTATTCCATTGTATAAATATACCAAATCTTCTTTATCCAGTCATCTGTTGATGGACATTTAGGTTGTTTCCATGTCTTGGCTATTGTAAATAGTGCTGCTATGAACATTGGGGTGCAGGTATCTTTTTGAGGTAGGGTTCCTTCTGGATATATGCCCAGGAGCGGGACTACTGGGTCATACAGTAAGTCTATTCCTAGTCTTTTGAGGAATCTCCATACTATTTTCCACAGTGGCTGCACCAACTGCATTCCCACCAACAGTGTGGGAGGGTTCCCTTTTCTCCACAGCCTCTCCAGCATTTGTCATTTGTGGACTTTTGAATGATGGCCATTCTGACTGGTGTGAGGTGCTACCTCATAGTTTTGATTTGCATTTCTCTGATAATTAGTGATATCGAGCATTTTTTCATGTGCCTATTGATCATTTGTATTTCTTCCTCGGAGAATTGCTTATTTAGGTCTTCTGCCCATTTTTGGATTGGGTTGTTTGTTTTTTTCATATTATGTCATATGAGCTGCTTATATATTCTGGAGATCAAGCCTTTGTCTGTTTCATCGTTTGCAAAAATTTTCTCCCATTCCGTAGGTTGTCGTTTTGTTTCACTTCTGGTTTCCTTTGCTGTGCAGAAGCTTGTAAGTTTCATTGGGTCCCATTTGTTTATTCTTGCTTGTATTTCTATTGCTTGAGTAGACTGTCTAGGAGAACATTTTTGATATGTATGTGAGATAATGTTTTGCCTCTGTTTCCTTCTAGGAGGTTTATTGTACCTTGTCTTATGTTTAAGTCTTTGATCCATTTTGAGTTGATTTTCGTGTATGGTATAAGGGAGTGTTCTAGCTTCATTGATTTACATGCTGCTGTCCAGTTTTCCCACCACCATTTGCTGAAGAGACTGTCTTTATTCCATTGTATATTCTTGCCTCCTTTGTCGAAGATTAGTTGACCAAAAGTTTGTGGGTTCATTTCTGGGCTCTCTATTCTGTTCCATTGGTCCATATGTCTGTTTTTGTACCAACAGCATGCTGTTTGATGACTGTAGCTCTATAGTATTGTCTGAAGTCTGGGAGAGTTATTCCTCCAGCCTCTTTCTTTTTCTTCAGTAATGCTTTGGCAATTCTAGGTCTTTTGTGGTTCCATATAAATTTTATTATGATTTGTTCTAATTCTGTGAAATATGTCCTGGGTAATTTGATAGGGATTGCATTAAATCTGTAGATTGCCTTGGGCAGTATGACCATTTTAATGATATTGATTCTTCCAATCCAGGAGCTTGGGATATCTTTCCACTTTTTAAAGTCTTCTTGAATTTCCTTCATTAGTAGTTTATAGTTTTCCATGTATAAGTCTTTCACCTCCTTGGTTAGATTTATTCCTAGGTATTTTATTACTTTGGGTGCTATTTTAAAGGGGATTGTTTCTTTGATTTGGCTTTTGATAGAAAGACCACAGGACATAAGACATAAACATTTGGGATTCATGAGATAAGAGGATGCCTAGGGCTCAATAATTTAAGTGTGCAAGTCCAGCTCCTGTAATAGAGACTAAATGCTACGTGTGTACTCTACCTCTTCCTCTTCCTGGGACCTTGATGGGGGTGCTTCCTGGGCTTCTCTGGAGTTAACTTGATGACAATGGCCTACTGCCAGGCCTTCAAAGTCTCCATCACGGTTTCTCTTTTCCTGCCACAGTGACCTTGGGGGCAACATATTCTACACCCACAGGTACAAGATGAAGGCGAGCCATCTCTCCCCATCAGACTTTGTTTGCCTAAGAAATAAACTTTATTTGTGTTACACTGGGATATCAGCCCTAACTTGTCATTTCCGAAAATCCTGTCTCCCTCACCATGGGGTTGTCCCCACACGGTTTAAAGAGGATGTTCAGGGAACTGAGAACACAGCATCATTGACCCTGGTGGCAGAATTTTAAAAGAAGTCTAATGTCTGAGACCCACCTCCTCCTCCCACCTATATCCTTGCAGTTTAGAGAATATATAAGTAAACAAAGTACAGTAATTATGAGCTTGGGCTCAAGAATAAGAAATCCCGGATTTTCAGTGTATACCAGCTACAGGACCCTGGGCAAATTCCCTGTATACTCAGAACCTCAGTTTGCTCACGTGTAAAGTAGGGTAGTAGCAGCTGTCTCGTAGACCTGTTGAGAGGTTGAAACTGAATGAGCTATGTGATGGCAATTGATAGCATCCATCCATTGATCAACCCTGAAGCTCAGCGCCTGGCACTGTGGCAGTTTGATTACTGCACTTCTCTTACTTTAACAAGAAGGCTGGTATCTTTTTGATGATCACGATGAGCTTCTCTCCCTGGTGATTCAGAATCTTTGTGTGTCTGCACACCGATGATGTACAAACCAATGAACCACCTTTGCGGTTACCCATCTCTCTCTTAAAATGGATGGCATGGACATTGCCTGTGGGGTAGAGTTTCCACGTTTTGTCCTCCAGACAGTGAAGGCTGGCTTTGCCATATACTTAGGGACCTGGGAACATACCTTCAGATTACATTTTAGGATAATGCCATTGCTTATTATATGAAAAAAAAAGGAGGAAGATATTATAGCAATGTGTTTAAATGAAACCTGTCAATTAAAAACTAGGAGTGGGTGGGGATTTCTTGAGGACGAAGAGAGTGGTATTTCAGTTTAAATAAGCAGCATCTGTGTTTAAAATGCTCTTCTTAAAGCTCTGGTTTTCACCCTTGCTTGAGTCCTGTTTCTTGTAACAGGAACTAATAAATTGCAATTCCTGGAGTGGGGCCCTGGGCACATGTCTTTTTTTGGTTTGTTTTGTTTTGTTTTGTTTTTTCGATGACCCTGAAGTGATTCTGGTGGGCAGCCAAATTGAGAAACCCTCCTTTGGAGAAAATTTGATTGAAGACCCCTAATAACAATTTTTACCATCTTAGTGGTACAGTTGGCAGAAAGTCTTCTAGAATTTCCCAAGGCTTATCACATCTATACAAAAGGACGGTGAAATAATGAGCATTCCCTCCATCCTTCAACAGAAACAGACTCTCAGAGTTGAAAAATCTTGCCCAAGTTCACACAATTAGGAAGCAGTGAAGTTAAAACTTGAATCTCAGTTTGTCCTGCTGCAGAGACGACAGTCCCTTGTCAAGCATACTTCTGGTCATGAACATCTCAGTTGGCTTTGCTGCCTCTGATGGTAAACCAAGTCATGAATTTCTAGGCAGCAACATCGTGCTACAAAGGAGCCAGTGATATTGGTCATAGAGAGGACAGTTCCCTCACATTTTGTTCTGAAACTTCTGATGCAGAGGCCAACGTGTTAACCGTATGGAATCACAGAACAGAGGTGATTAGAGTCAGTAAGGATGAGAGAGAAGGTAAGTCTTCTTGGTGGAAGTTTTTAACGAACCAACCTCCTGAGTCACACTCTCTGCCCACAAACGAACCTCCCCATCCACCCAAATGGACCCTCTCACAATTCGAAATGTGCTTTGATACCCCGGCCTTTGAAAACACCATCTCCTCATTGATCCTTTCCCCATAAAGACTCCTACTTTCCATTGCAGGAGTTTAAGTTTTAACTTCTGCAGGCAGATGGCAGTTCCTCTCTCTCTCTCTCTTTTTTTTTTTTTTTTTTTTGCCTTCATGGCCTACGATCCTCTCTAGAGTGGCTCTTTTCACTCTGTAACCCAGAGGTCGATAGACCTGGCATTACCCCCATGAGAGGGTCTCCTCCTATAGGGCAAGGGCAAAGTCACACTCATCTTGGTACCCAGGGGTCTGGAGTCAAGAACAGCATCTGGCACATAGAAGGCACATGATTTAAAATGATACATCGAAGGGGAGTTTGGTTCTTCTGAGCTAGGCCTAGGGGTTTCATCAACCAAGGAATCCCTGCTAGTCCTCCAGCTGTATTAAAAACAAAACACCAGGGCGATGTGTCGAGCCGTCTGCTGTTGCCCCCTGATTCATTTTATCACGGGACAGCCACTTCAGCCTGGAGCCTGAGCCCCGGCTGATGGGAGCATATCATCCTCTGCCCTGTTAAGAGGATCCCCCCTTCCCCACCCCCACCCCCAGTAATTACAGGGTAAATGACTTGTTAAATCCAAAGCCCTCACGATATGTCTCTTGACATGTAGTTCATATTCCTTGGGCAGTTTATCGCACTTTCGAGTAGTACATATTTTATAGAGAAGGGAGAGCTCTCCAATTAATAGTAATTGTGATCGAAGCGGTAATGCTCGTCTCCAGCCTCATTCTGCAAAAGGAGACTGGAAGGCCCGTCTTAATTGCCACAAAGAGCTCTGTCTATCTGCCGCAGTATATAAATAATAAATTAGAGGGAGGTGGGGCACTGCAATTCTTACGGTCTTCGAGGAGGTACGGATATTTATGTAGTGCTGATTGCTAAAAATCCTCTCCAAGTAATTATTAGTAAAAGCGGAATGTCTACATGTGTAAGGGAATTTTAATTAAGGGGAAGGTGACTCTCATTATGGGGAAGAAGTAGCGTTTGGGGATTAAATTGCTGGTCCAGGACCGGAGCCTCAGGGTCTGATTGGCTCTCCCTGCTGCCGCCTGGTCAGAGGCAGGAAACTCAATTCCTCTGGGTTCAATTTCTCCTGGTTTAGAAACCAGTGCCTGAAGTTCCATTGGATAAACAAGGCCTCCAGTTCTATAGTTGGAGACTTCTGATCTGATTTGGTTCAGGATTGCCCGACAGGGATGGGACATCACCCCGTTTTTTGGAGCTTTCAGTTTCTTCGTCTGTAACATTTGAGTGTCATCATTTGCACGGTGACCTGAGGTGGAGTAAATGAGACCAAGCATGCAGAAGGACATGGAACCATTTCTGGTATAGTGCCGACTTTCAGTAATATTATGAGAACAACTTGTGTCTGTTGGTTCAATGATGTCAGTTATTTGGCTCTCATGATTCTGGAATACAGAGGGCATTCCTGGTTCTTGACCCCCAAGCTACTCACCATCTCCGACAGAATGAGGTTCTCTCAATTCTTGATCCCTCTTCCTTCCCGCACTGAGTACAGTGATTCTTAAACTTTATTTATTTATTGGTAGGGGTAGGAGGCAGACATAGATTCCTTTAAGGAGCTGATATAGATCATGTAGTCTCTTCCAGAAAATGGCACATCATTTGCAGAATTCCAGATGTTTCAGGAAGCCCTCTGTTGACCGTCAATGTACCTTCACTTAAGGACCCATGGTCCAGAGGGCTGGGCTAAGGAGATTTCCAGAGCTGGGTGCAGGAAATGGAGAAGCTAAAGATCCCAGGTGACTTATGAGCCCTAGGAGTGATGAGAAGGATCCTGTTTCCCTTGTAGGAAGATGAGTAAATTTCAGACTCAGTCCCGCCCTTTCTCTACACACCAGAGAGGAAACTCGTACATTCTGGGCGTGCGTCCATCAGCAGATGGTCAGGGATTCTCATTCAGCCTGTGGGAAACACTGTTGAGTCTTGTCTCTCAACCATCCCAACTACACATGGACATGGACAATTGAGAAATAACAACATTTAAGGGGTCTGGCCCTGGAAAGGAGGAACAAAATTTGAGCAGAAGAGGGAAGGTACAAGGAAGTAGGCTTAACAGAGGAAATAGATAAGTTTAAATTTATCTAATCGCCCTTGATTGATCCAGAGGGACATCATCACAGTAATACAAAGACAACTCTATTGTTAAAAATCTGAATCTCAGACATGCAATTTTCAGTTAGTTAGGGGGATGACTGGCAAAAATTATACAAGTGACAGTCAAATTAGCACTCTGGATCAGGGGTTGGCAAGCTATTTCTTAAAGGACTGGAAAGTAAGTATTTTTCCATTCTTTGGGCCACAAAGTCTCTGTCACAAGTATCCAGCCCCGCCCTGGCATCGAGAGCAGCTGCAGACAGCAGGTGAATGAATGAGCGGGGCTGTGTTCCAGTGATACTTGGCTTGTGAGCGCTGAGATCCGAATGTCTTGTCATCTTCGCCTGTCACAAAATATTCTTCCTCTTTTGATTTCTTTTTCTAACCATTTAAAAATGATGAAGCCATTTTTAGCGATGAGTGGTACAAAAATGGGTGATGGGCTGATGTGGGACTGCAGGCCGTAGTGTGTTGACCTTTGATATAGAAGATGGGGTTATTTTATTTTAGCCTATCTGAAACAACAATGTGGAAATGATGAGGGAGGTAAGAAAAACAGAAGGTAGATTTAGCTAAATTATTTTCTCACTGAAATTTAGTGTGCCATTCCATTTCTTAGTTCATTCACTCATTCATTCATTCACACTTCCCTGATTTACAGGCAAGTGAAGAGAGAGAACTAACATTTGATCAGTCGATGTTAACATGTTACCAAATGTGTTATTCTTATGGCTAGCCTTCCTGAAAGGTAAGCGTTATTTTAGTTTCCACAGTGAGGCCCCTGATACAGAACAGGTAAAGTCACTCAAGCGAGGACCCCAAGAACTGAAAGCAAGGTTACAAGCTGAGTCCAAGTTTGTCAGCTTCCGATGCCCGTTCTCATTCAATTTCACCTTGTGAGGGTTTTAACGATCCTTGACCCAGTCCTGGGCTCAGTACTTGGTATTTCGTTATCCTTGTGTCATTGAGAAAATCAGAAATGAAGAGGGAATTTCAATCCTGTACAGCTGGTACACTGCAAAGCCAGGAGTCAGCATTAAGAACCTAAACTTACCAAGGCACACACCAACCCCCTCACCTAGAAAGTTAGTAACTTAATGACGCTACTGGTTTTTCATCCTGTAGAGTTGAACTGGCAAGGCTGTACAGAGGTAAGGATGCCTTATATAAAAGTGGTGGGAGGCTGTAGGCTTGGCTGTCTCTCTTTGCAAGGTACTATGACGGGAGCATCCTGTGTGTCATTTGTATTGTGGCCAGTACCACTTAAGTCCTGGTTTTGCAGGCAGGAAACCGAGGCCCAGAGACATTGGGGAGCTTAGGCTCTGGAATTTGCTTGTATTTATTTGTTTTCTCATTCACCATTGTCTCCCCCCTTTAGACGTTTGCTTTGTAGGGAAAGTGTTTTCCTCTGCCTTGTGGCTACATTCCCAGAATTTAGAACAGCGCCAATGCATATAGAGAGACTTTAAAAATATTTGTGAAATAATCAGACCGAGTAAAGAAATGAATACATGAAGGGATGAGTGAGTGAACTTACTTACTGTGATACAGCGGTTACTCATTAGCAGCTTCAGCTCCTGCGAAGACACTTTCACAAGAGTTTGAAGAATTACTGACCATCAGGAATGAATGAGAAGTGAAGATGAAGGTGGGTATCTGGCTTTACAGTGAGCTCTGTGAAAAGAGTACATGATTGATGGAAACCCAGTATCCTCTTTCATGGACGTGTCTGCTCTGCAAAGCCGAGTCCTGTGCCCACAATCAGACAGAGCTATGGTATTTTCAAAACCACATCATGTTTTCTTATGTATTTTAAGCAAAGCAACTCATCGAGGAAGCACTTCATAAATATTTTCTGTCAGCGTTAGTGCAGGGGACAAGAGGTGGTCTGTCAGTGTGGCTAACTGGGGAGGAAGACTTGGTAAAACTGGGCAGACAGTTATGTCTGAGTTGAGCATTCAGAGAGGAGAGAAGGGAGAAAAAAGGGAAGCAGGAGAGAGAGCGGGAGGGAGGAAGGGAGGAGGAGGAAGAACTGTTGATGTGGGCTGGTGGATAGGTGCACTGATAAAAATAGGGAAGCAGCCAGAGAACTTCTAGTCATTCTGCTCTTGTCGACAAGGGGCTGCACTGGTACAGTGTCTGCAGGACTCACACTGGGGCTGGAAGGGCCTGGAGAAGCTGCAGCGCAGGCCAGAGCAGTGCTCCCACGAGACGGGCTGGCAGTCATGTGGGAAAGGGCGCTGATTTGGTCACATCAGAGATCAGAGCCCCCAGCAGTCGCCAAAGCCGCCGCCGTTCGCAGGACCCTTCCTGTGATCCCTCGTGGCCCTACCGGGTTCACACGGTCCCTCCGTCAGGTGGCAGGGTGACAGTCGAGCCATCATGGTTGGGAGGAGGCGCGGCAGGCTCGGGCGTCTTTGGGCTGGTGTCTCCTCTGGGTGGAGGGGTGTTAACCAGCTTGTCCTGACCTCCCAGTCAGTGTGTGTGCACAGACACTCACACACGCACACAGTCACTGTCGCACTCATACTCAGCAGCCTCACAGAATACTCTCACACACCTTCGTATACTCACTCACACACTCAAGTACACCTCCCTGCACACGCATGCCCCACACCCTCACATACACTCAGAGAGACACACAGATACTCATCACGTCCACTCTCGTACCCCGCACATCCTAATGCAGACACACACACTGTCACATATACACTGTCACGTGTGCACTCTCACATACAGCCGCACACATGTATGACACTCACAGTGACACATACACACAGGCACGCACACCTACTCTCACGCACACTCACGGCACACACACACATCCTCACACGTGTGCAGACACACGCAGTAGGAATACTCATGTCTGCACATGTGCACAGAGACACAGACACACACAGACATGATCACATGTGTAGACTCTCACCCAGACACACGCACACACACTTGGACACATATTTTTCTGAACGTGTTATCTCTTCTCCAGTCTCCAAATTCACTTTGCGGTCCCGTACAGAACTTACAAAACGTGCCCGGTAAGCACGGGCCCCGCTTTGCGCACAGGAAGACCCCTGCTGGCGTGAGTCCGCCAGTCTCTGTTGGGCAACCTGCCTAGTTCAGGTTGCCCCCCGCCTGCTAGAAGCCTCTTGAAGAGCCAGGTTGGACAGAATCGTGGCAAAGCTGGAAAGAGGCGGGGAAGGGGCCCCCATCTGCTCGGTAACACAGCCGTTTGTGTGGCCACTGCTCTCCCGGCCTTTGTGTTACTCAGAAATCCATACATTGTGCTTGCCTTTTGTGTCCAGCATCCAACAAGCCTGCCTTTGTCCCCATCACAAAGGCCAATAAACTCTGTGTGGCAAATAAGTTTCAGGGGCTGGTGGACACGATGACTCACTGGAGTGCAGTCTATATCCTCCAGACTATAAACTGCTACGGGAAGACAGTGGCGGAGAGGGAGCCCATTGAGAGGAGCGAGGCCCCCGGTAGCCCCCCTGGGGGCCGAGACGGGCCACAAGGGGCCTATTGATGACGCAGCCCTGGCCCAGACCCCGGCAGAGGGGGCGTGGGGTGGCATGACCACATCGCTGGGCTCCAATGCTGCTTTTGTTTGCCTGGCAGTGCAAACTGGCACGTTAGAATTAGTTCTGTTTAGATTGCTCAGAAACCCGGGGGAGAACATTTTAGCGAAGAGAGTGAGAGAAAGGCCTTCCCAGCCCCCTCCCCGGCCCTGTGCGTGAACCCAGGCCTGCTCGGCTGCCGCTCCCTGGAGGCAGTACCACGACGTTGAGCTCAACTCTGATGGATGTGAGAAAGATACGGAGGAGAAAACTGATCCATGCCCATCACACTTCTGTGCCTGAAAACTGTCACTGCCTCCTGGCTTCCCTCTGCTGTGTCACTGGGGTACCTGTCCTCCTAGGGTGACAGCGGTCATTGGCTCTGCCCAACCCTCGAACGCTGAATTCCTGGAGGAGAGCTGACATTCTTTCAGAGGCAAATAGTACTCGTTTGTTCATTCGACAGATGTTTACCGCGTGCATTCTGAATGCCAGGGTGAGGGACCAGACGAACGCCGCAGAGGCTGGTGGAATCACTGCCCATTCTCCTGCTCTTTTAAATAATTGCCCTAATTTGATTTATTATTTTCTGATTTATTTCCATTTTGAAAAAAATCGAGCAGCCATTAAAATGGCTTTTTTTTTTTCTGTCCCAAAATGTCACCAAACAGCTAACTTGGGCACGCAGCGTTCAATCGGGTGTTATTGGGAGCAACCCGGACAAGCTGGAATTCCAAATGCAAATCAAAATGTGGGACTGTGTTCATTTTGATGCTATTTATGATTAAAATGGGCGCCAGCGAAATGATCATTACGATGCTGCATACAATTTGCTATTTTATTTTTCTGTCCGTCATCACTGATGAGACTCGTATTTTTCCTCTTATTCCTATTCTTACCCAGGGTGTGGAGACTAGAATAGACCTCAGTTTCTTACACTACCCTGTTTTTTTTTTTTTTTTTTTTAGCTGAAGGTCAAGAAATTGAAAAGGCAGTAGACTTCAGAAGGTGGGAAAATGTTAGAGGCTGCATTAAAGTCCTACTTACGGGAAGCAAGTTTGCAAAGGACAAAAGTTTCCCCAACAAAACCCCAAAACATGACCAGAATTCTAAACAAACACCTTTCATAGCTTACTGGTTGTAAAACTTCAGTTTTTACATTTTGAAGGTCAGCTTACATTTCCCCCCCTAAAAGATGTAATTTCCCTGCCCTCTTGGAGTGGACATCCTCTTAGGAGAGAGAGAAGGCCACTGAGGACAGATGACTGCAGGTGTTCAGAGAGAAAGCTTGGGAACAGAACGGGGTGAGAGTGAGAGTGGGACCGGCCTGTTTTATGCGGAGCCCCGGGAGGCTTCCAGGCGGAGGTGGCTTTGAACTGAGATCCCAGGGCTGACAAGCATCCTGTGCAGGCAAGTCTCTGGGGGAAGCATTAGGAAGAGTGGAGGCTCAGAGCTTGGCCGTTCAAGGGTTAGGGAGAAGGCGGACGAGGCCGAAGCGTACAAGTGATGGGGAGAGTGGAAGGAGGTAGACTGGGGGGATGCGGGTGCAGCCAAGTCAGGTGAGGGGTGGACTCTCCCTCTGGACTCTGACTGACAGATGTGCCTAGGTCTGAATTCCAGGTCCATCAGCGACTGCTTATTATCTGTGTGCCCGTGGATGGCTTGCCTAAACCCCCTGAGCTTTATTTTCCTTGTCTCTAAAATGGGTAGACAGCCGTCCCCTCTGACAGGGCTGATGACACAGTGCCTAAAGGCTCTGGTACCGTCCCGGCACCTGTTCCACGTGAAGTACATATACTATCATCTGATGACTGAAGCTATTCTTATTCATAGTAAATACAGGAACTGCATTGTCTGGCTGATATTTTCCTGTCAAGCCAAGGAAAATGTTATCTAGAGCAGAAATCCACAGGGCTAGGGTGGCCTTTCTAAGTACCCAATGTTCGCCAAACCCAGTCTCTAGTGCTGGGTATAAAGAGATGTCCAAAGATGAAGGGAGGTCACAGAGTAACAAGAAAAGTGAGTGAAAATGTCAAAAAAATATTTAATAAAATGTGATGGGGCGTGCACCGGATGCTGGGGAACACCAAGGAAGGCACCCAGCCATCAGAGACAGGGCGGGCGTGCTCCTTGGAGCAGGTGATGGTGGCTCAGAGCCGGAAGTTCTAACGGGAACGAATCGGGCAGAGAAGAAGGGAGACACTGAAGATTCCAGGTCTTCCGTGTCCAGAGGCAGGGAGACATGGGTGCCCTCGGCACTGCCGGGAACTCCCTGGCAACCTGGTCAGCTGGAACATAAAGAGAGGGTAGAGGTGATGACAGGAAGCGAGGCAGGCGAGGTCGCAGCCGGAAGTCGGCCTGCAAAGCTGGAAGGTGGGGAGGGAGAGCTGTGAAGTTAGCGTCGGTCACCCTCCCCCGCCCCAGAGTTCTGTTACCTGAACTAACAAACTTCCCTCTTTGCTTCAGCTCCTTTGAACTTGGGTTTTCCTCATTTACCCGCTAGGCAATCCTCACACCGTGGCAGGGCAAGTAGAAGGCTTTTCAGAGCAGAACAAGAGGCATCCTGAACTCGGCGTGACCCAATCGGGGCCACCGAGCCCTTGGCTGGTGCTCTGAGGAATCATCACCCAGCTAATCCAGTTTTCAAAAATTTATTACGCAGAATAATCTGTCAAGTAGATGGGCATGGTGTTTAAGTCTCTCTCTCTGGCATTTAAAAATGAGACACGTAAGTCCCGCCCAGATTACTGCAATTTGTAACTGGTCTCCAGGGCCTCAGAACTTGCCCACCGAGCACCCCACACATCCCTGGCATCCACACCTTAGCCAGATGAATTTTCTCACGTGCAGATCAAACCAGGCATCTCTCCCTCCCTCCCAGATGATCTCAGGAGAAAGTGCAAAGTTCTTCTCGTGGATTATGAAGCACTTCATAACCTGTGCCCTTCTCTCCCACCTCATCTCTCAGGGACAGTCCCCAGACTCCACTCCCCAGGCCATGCGGTCACGTTAAAATTACTTCCACTTTCTGGAATGTGCTGTGCTGTCCTATCCAGATCCTTAAACACAGGCAGCCATGTTGGAGCTTCTACGTGGAAATCCTGTTCTTCCCTCATCCTCTTCTCTACCTTCTTACTCTCTCCAAGGTCTCTCCTTAGATGTCACTTCCTCTGGGGACTCGGAATTAGGAAGCTTTTCCTTGGCTGCTTGGAAAACCATATTCTTGCCAGGCTGTGTGGCAAAGATGCTAGATGACCATTTGACTTGCATCCTCTTCCTGGGATCACAGTTGGCCTAAATTTCCCAGCCTCCATAGCAAGGTAGGGGGTCATATGATGGGGTTGCTGGCCAGTGGACAAAGTGATTAGCACCAGGAATAAGCAGTAAACATCACATAGACCCCATCATCATCATCATCTGTTCTAGAGGGGGACATAGTTGATAAAGAAGGAATCCAGTAAGCGAATCTCAGGTAACAACATGTGCTATAAGGGAACACAGGGTAGTGGGTTGCAAGTCAGTGGGTGTCAGAGAACAGGGGGAGCCTTTAGCTGAAGTGGCCAGAGAAGCCATCTCTGGAGAGATGACAGTGCTTGGAGATGTACATGATGAGGGAGCATCCTCGTGTACACGGAGGGCAAAGTGTTCCCGCCTTTGCTGTGTACTAATTCTATTCTGTGAGGAGCTTTAAGACACATATTCTTAGAGATTCTGATTCAGTTAATCCAGGTAGAGTCCTGGGCATTTTATATTTAACTCTTCATTTAATTCTAATGTAGATAAAATGCATGATGCAGTAATTTAGAAGACCAACTTTCCTGAAAGAAACAAAGCCGTTAAAAGTTCTTTAGGAAGAAAAAAACTTTGAAAAGTCAACGGACAGAAGGGAGGGCTGAGAAGCTAGATATATTATAATGAGAGCAGGAAGCATGGAAGCATGATGGGAGATCAGTGCCAGAGGTCAGAGGTCAGAGGTGAGCAAAGGCAAGTTCACAGTAGGTCAAGTTAAGGAATCTGAGTTTTATTTTTATTGCAGTGGGAAGTCCTCGGAGTGGTGTCTTAGGCAATCAGATCTGATTTATACTTTTAGGATATTCTGTCTCTGGAAACAGTAGGGAGGGGTTAAGAAAAAAAGGTATTGTGGGAGGGAACCGAAGAGAGAGGATGGTAGCTTGAACCAGAGTGGGGAAGGGAAAACATTAAAAAAAAATTGGATTCCAGATACATTCTGGACATAGAATCATCAAGGCAGGGCAGAGAAAGGCAAAATAGGAATTAAGAGTGACTTTTACGATTTGGGGTCTGGCAACAGTGTGGACAGAAGTGCCACTGACATAGATTGAAAACATGGTCAGAGGAACGGTTTGGAGTTGGGGGGAATTAAGAGTTATGTTTTGGACACATCCCATTGGAAATTCCTAGAAGATTTCCAAGTGAAGATGTGAAGAGAGAAGCTGGTTGACATATCTAGAACCCAAAGAAGAAGACAGAGCTGGAGATATAAGTGAGAAGAGAGAGGCATCAGTGTATAGATGGCATTTGAAAGCTGGAGTGTCTTCAGAAGTGATCGGTCAAGTCTGTCAAATGAGACTGAGTCACTGACCAAAAGGAATTCAGATAACTGACCACAGGGCTTTTGCCAAGATGGTGACCTTAATAACAGCTGTGTAGGTGGAGTATGGAAAGAATGGAAGTCGAGGACGTGTAGAGAGCATCGATATGCATGGCTTTGGAGGAGTTTTAAGCTTAAAAGGGACGAATAAATTGGGCTTCAGCTGAAAGGCATTGTGGAAAGTCTTCTCTTGTGTTTAAGATGAGCCATAAACAGATGGATGAGTGATGAATGAATGAATGAATGATTGAATGAATGGGTCAACTGTTGATGCCTTAGGTGAAGCCCAAAGCTAATTGCTTGGTGCTGTGTACACCATGCAGACAGCCCTTTGGCCGTATGGGCTCTGTACAGGACACTGTTTGGCATTGGCTTATCAAAGACACAGTTCATTTCTCAAATGTCCTCATGGAAAAACAGCCATAAATTTTCCTTTCAGGACTGGGGCTCTTTCCAGGTGTTTCCTGGATGATGCAGGTGGATCTGTGAAAGTACTTCCCAGGGAGGCCTGGTACTTTCCTTGCCCGGCAGGCTAGGTTCTGAGAAATCCTGCTAGAGTTATCAGACATGAAGTTCATGGTGAGTCTCCAAATAGATACAGTGGCCCACAGAGAGAGCACTTGGGAGAAAAACCAGACTTGGTGGCAGTGTTCTTTCTAACACTTAATTTTTTTCTTAATTTTTTTCCCATAATTTTCTTTGTCTTTTTCGTTAAAAAGGAAAAGAAACCCAAGAAAGACATGCAAATGAAAAACAAACTAACTAAAACCTCTCTATTTTTCAAATTAGCCCAAAGCCAGCGACATCAAATCAGGCGCCCTATCCCGCATCTGTTATTTCGGTGTGATTGCTAGCGTTTCACATCCCTGTGCCTGAATAATGTTCTTTGAAGGCTGTCTCATCAATAAACCACTCTGGTGATGTTTCACAGGCCTAGAATAATGAATAACAATTAGAAGCATTTAAAAAGTAATATTTTTTCCTGCAGTTTGGAAATTGATTTATGAATTTGGGGATCCTCCAATTTCATCAAATAAATGGTTTCTTCAACTGAGTTCTTTTGCCAGCTGAGAAAAGCCCCCTAAAGGCTGGCAAGCTTGTGGAACCTTCTGGCCAGTGTATTGATTCTGATAGAAAAGAAACTTTTGACATTTAACAAAATGTGACTACGTGCAGGAAGATAATTACTACCTGGAAAGCATTACTCAAGCAGTTGAATTTCTCATCACCTGAACCTAGTTCTTTCAGGATTTTTCTAAGGAGTTTGGTTAGAATGTTTTATAAATATGTCTTGAAAATTTGTGAAAGAAAATGGAGTCTATTCTCGCATTATCAGAAAGCAGTAGATGAGTGATGAAGAGATAATATATGACATACATATAGACAGGTAGGTGATAGAACATTGAGAGAAAACATCCCATTTTTAGATCGATGATCCTTGGCATAAGAAATCAAATTAACTTTGTCTCAAAGTTCTCTTCCTCCCTTTCCATACTTTCCCGACTATCAACAAGCTGCTTCTTTTTATGGTCCATCCTTCTTGAATGCTATGACATCTCATGGCTGCAAATGAATGAGGAAGCAAAATGTGCCCTCTTACAAGGTGAAATACATTAAGAAGAATTAGCTACGCGGTCAGATTTGGCCCCTCATATCTTTTCCAGAACTGAGCCAAAACATCCCCTCTGTCTGGGTAGATTGCCTTGATTACTTTTGACCAATCTGAGTTATTTCATCAGCACATGAAGTATGATCCTTTAGCCTTAGAAGGATAATTCATTCAACAAACATTTATTGAGCATTGACAGTGCTCCAACAACTGCTGTGTGCCTTAAGGACACAGAAATGGACAAGATATTTTATGACCTAATAGGATTATCAACTTAGACTCTGAAAGAATAGAAAATGAAATGAATGTAAAAATAAATGTTTACTTCTTCTGCTTTTTGCTTGTTATTCTCATGACACAGAAATACATTTGTTTTCAGTAGGCTCACTTGTAATAAAAACAGAGGACTTTTTTTTTTCTTTTACTCTGGTCTGGAGGTTTCCTCCCTGATATCATATCCACATCATGCTTCTTAATTGACTTGACTTTTTTGAATCAATGGTGCTAAACCACAAAGTCCACCCAACATCCCAGGCACGTTACGGAAGAATGAATGACAGCTGCCAAGCAGCGAGTCCCAAGTCTGGGCTGACCCCTTGTTCCTCTATGGGTTGAGCTTTATGCAGAGTCTCTGTCCCTGTTGGGCTAGTGTGTACCAAGGAAGGCGCAGAATTGATCTTTGTGCCTTGGGCAAGAGTCTCACTAAAACAATATTCAAATGCTCTCTGAGGACTGATTTATGACTGAGAAGCAGAATATTTCAACATCCCACAGTCAGCTGTGTTCTTTAGAATTCTCTATTTCTGTGCTCATTACCTGGGTTGATCTCGATTTACATGCTCATGTTGAAGATTTTAAGCCTTTATTTTTAGTCCCAACTTCAACCTGCTTTATAAATCTGTGTGTTAGGGTGTATACCCCCAACACAGGCTCTTAGATATTCTTCAAGTGTTTAAAATGAACAACTCAGAAGAAGTGCCTTGTCTGATATGTGGAAGCTGCAGACGTGGGTTCCACCTCTAGCCTGGGTGTTTGCAACTGTGTATGGATATGAGCAATGCCTGCACTGCTGACTTAATTAGTGTGGGTGAGGCTGGATATGAGTTTCTTTACATGTTTCCTAGGTGACTTGAATACAGTGGATCTCAGCCTTGCCTGTTTCAAATATCCCAGTGGGTGCAACCTGCACCCCACTTACATTAAATCAGAACCCCTGGTAGTGAGACCCAGGCACCAGTATTTTTTAAAGTTCCCAAATGATTCCAATGAACGCTCAAAATGGAAACCAGTGCCCTAGCCCTGCTACTGATTAGCTGTGCAATCTTAGTCAGTGGTTTTACCTGACTAAGCCTCAGTCTCCTAATCTGTAAACTGAGGATAATTATCACGCCTGTTTCAGAGAGTGTTATAAGGATTACATGAGAAGATTTGTGTAAAGGGCTTCGCAGCGCTTAGCACATAATAAATACTCGCTAAATAAAGCCATCATCACCGTAGTCGGCTCAGGCTGTCATAACAACATCCCGTAAACTAGATGGTTTAAACGACATAAATTTATTTTCTCACCGTTCTGGAGGCTGGAAGTGCAAGATCGAGGTTGGGTTCTGGTGAGAGCTCTCTTCCTGGCTGGTAGGTGGGCCCCTTCTTGCTGCATCCTCACAAGACAGAGCGCTCTGTCCCTTCCTCCTCTTAGAAGACCACACTCCTATCAAATTAACACCCAAACCTTAGGACCTTATTTCACTTTAACTATCTCTTAAAGATCTTGCCTCCAGATACAGTCACATTGGGGTTAGGGCTTCAACATATGAATTTCAGGGTTCAGTCCATACAATCATCGTCATCATAATCCATTTCTAAAACTCTCCTGCCAGGATGACTAAATCCCACATTTGCCCGGGATGTTCCTGGTTTCATTGCTTAAAATCCTGTATCTCATGCCAAATCCACCCAACCAAATATCCAAGCTAGAATCCACAGCCAGCCTAGAATCTCCCCTCACGTCTACTTCCTGCATCTGATCAATCATCCAATCTCAGCAATCCTAACTTTTCTAGGTATATTTTACTTTTGCCTCCACATCTCCATTCTTCCCACTGCCTCCATTGGTTATGGTCTCATCTCCCACCAGAGCATTGCAGGACCCTGCATTACCGTCTCCCTTCCCTGTAAACCAAACCCAAGCAGGCGTTAGAATCCTCTGAGGACTTGTTAAAACATGGATTACTGTCTTGCTTTTCTTTCCTGCCTTCTGATTGGGTAGGTCTGTCTGGAGTGCTGAGAATTTGCACTTCTAACAGGAGAGGCTGATGCTTTTAGGCCTTTAACTGAGTGGCTGGGTGGTTTTCACTCTGCACGCCCAGAGCCATGGGAGACGTGGAGCCCGCTGGAGATTCCAGAAGCATGTGGGTCCCGTAGCAGCAGCATTCCCATCCTGGGGCCCTTTGTGGCCTGCAGAATTCCACATCAGCAGGAAAGCCCTGGCAGCGAGCTAGCCTATTAACAAGTGACCTGCTCCTCTGTGAACTCATTTTTATCCCATCCTCATTCCTGTTCACAACAGTTGCTCCTAATTTAAAATGCCGAGTCAGCCACTCTTAACAGATGATTTAGGCTGGGACATCCCTGACTTGTGAATTGGACCATGTCATCATTCATGGTCTTCAAGACCTCAGCCTGTTCCTCACCAGCCAAAGGTAGAGTGGATATCCCCAAACGACTAGGAGATCGCTTCTCCTGAAAAATCTTCACCAGGCTAAACATATTTATTAATATATTCATTCAATCTGGATAGATTCTGAGCTCTCTTTACCCATTCGTTCATCCTTTCTTTCATTCATTCGATCAATGTTTATTGTGCCTACTGTGTGCCAATACCAGCTAGACAGTGATGAGATCACTCAGAGCTTGTTCCTAATCCCATGGTATTTAGAGTCTGGGGAAGTTCCTTGATGTCTGAAACTTAAGCAGAAACTCAACTGCCCTGATTCTGGTATTCTCTCTTATATAGGAAGCAAAACACTTTTCCCCTCTGCTCTTGGGTCTGAGCAAAAGCAATCTGACCCTCTCCCTAAGCCTCTGCCTACTGCTGTGTTCTTAAGATAAGGACACACCCTCTCACAGGCATGCACCTTTCATGCCACACATCAATCATCACCTCACTGGTGAAGCTTCCATCCGTTTATTGTATTAGGTCTTGACAAATTGTCCCCAAACTTCTCAGCTTGAAAGAACACACGTCTCTCAACATTTCTTTGGAATAGGAATCTGGGTGCAGCTTAGCTGGGTCCCCTGTTTCATGATGTCTCACACAGCTGCCAGCAAGGTGTCAGTCGAAGGTCTGCAGTCATCTGAAGGCTAGGCTAGGGAAGGAATCGTCCGAGTCTTCCTTGCTGGTCGTTGGCAGCATTCAGTTCCTCATGGGCTGTTGAACTGAAGAACCTCAGTTCTCCTGTGACTGATGACTGACAGTCGTGTCCTGTTCCTTGTTCTGTGGCCTCTCCCACATGACAGCTTGCTTCATCAAGAAGGCAGTAGGGAGAGTCTGCTAGCAAGATGGAAGTCACAAACTTCATAACCGAACCACAGGGATGGCATCCCATCACCTTTCATATATTTTGCTGGTTTGAAGCAAGTCACTAAGTCCAGTCCGCACTCAAGGTGTGACTACCTAGAGGCAGGGGTCCTTCCATGTTAGAAGTCTGCCTCCTGCATCCACAGGTTAGGCCAGGTCTTCTCCTGTATGCTCTTGTGGCACCCCATCCTTAACCGTGATGTACCTGTGATGGTTAATTCCATGTCAGCCTGACTAGGCCATGAAATTTGGACAAACATCAATTCAGATGTCATCACGTAGGTTCACTTTAGATGAGGTCAATATTTAAATCAGTGACAATTTAATACTACTACTAATACTAATAATTCACAATGCAGGTGAGCCTCATGCAATCAGTTGAAGACCTTAGGAGAGAAAAGACTGGGGTCCACCAAGAAAGAGGGAATTTTGCTTTTAGATGGACTTTGTACTCAAGCTGTAACAACACCTCTTCCCAGGGTCTCCAGACTGTCAGTCTGCCCTGCGAGACAATTCCTTAAAGTAAATCAATCCATCTCAATCTCTCTCTCAATCTGTCTCTGTCTCTGTCTCTCTCTCCACACACACATAACCTAATGAATTCTCTTTCTCTGGAGGACCATGGCTAATATAAGCCACTATCTTTATTGAATCAGTTAGTTATTTATTTGATATTTGTTGCCCCTACAGGCCTCAGTTTTCTGCGAGCCCAGCACTGTGTCTATCTTGCTTACTACTGTATTCCCTCTGGCCATAGTGGACTTGACTATGTCCCCAGTGAACGTCTGTAAAATTCACACATATGCATGTGTGTAATCTACAACAGCCACTAAATATTTGAAGTCCTACTAAGTGGCATTCACTTGGCACCAGTTCATTCTACCCTAAGTCACGCTTTATATTTTAGTCATCTGTGTAGGTATATAGTTAGCGTCTTTTAAAGTTCTGGGAGGAATGAAGAGAGCCTGCCTGGCTCCAGGAAGTCACTGATCAGCCCGTGTCAAGGTGGCACACGGGTGAAAGGCAGGTGTGCTGTCTGTTACATTAGACAGTTTCATTACTGCTTTGAAAACCCAAGGTTTGAGAGCAGACTTTCCTTCTAGTAAATGGACTTCAAGTTCATTTTCCCAGATAGGAATGAAAGTCAGCTGTAATTAACTTGTGGGATGTAATTTGGCGAGCACTGGCTGATTGACGTGGTGGCTCCCGCGCTGTCCCGATGAATCAGCAAACTCCCGGGTGATTCAGTTCGTCCCTCAGGAAGGGCCTAGAGTTTCCACTTTCCAAGTGGATGCCTTGTCTCAGCTGCTGCTCTGTCAGAACTTTCTCCATGACAAGGGTTCATAATGCCTAATGGGGCCAGCGAAGGAGAGCCCAAACACCAGACTTGTTTACTTCCCACTCTCTGGTAACATGGGCACCTATGAAATTTGCAGTGCTCAGGCCCGAAGCGGGTTTGAAGGTGTAGGGCTGAGCATCTGTGACACAGGATGACCCATCAGGAGGGTTGTTGGTGGCTTGCTGAGTGTGATGACATCAGCTGGAGAACACTTCCTAGGATCCATTCCCACTGATAAGAACTTCCCAGTGCACATATTGATTGGAGATTTATCTGCACCATCTGTGGCTCTGGAAACCAATGATTTGGGCCTGTGTTTCCTCCAAAGGTGAAATATTGAGAAGCACCATGTGGAATGTGTAGGAAGCTCGGGCTGATAACTTCTTGTACCCAAGCCAGTATTGCACAACGTTTTGTAGGGTAATTTCGGGACTGCTGGCCCGGAAGGAGGATGTGTAGGGACGGCAGGTCCCAGAATCAGAAAAGGTGGTCTCTTAGCTCAGAGCTTCCCACGGTCCCAACAATGGGTACAATTACAAGGAAGGTGGGGCACACAGCTTGAGCACAGAAAGAGCATAAAATGTCAACTTTTAGCTATGTGTATCTGGCCAAAGATCTGTTCATGGCCTGAGGAAGTTTCTGGGACAGTCATGTAGGTACAGAGGCTCTGCCTAGAAGCTTCTGAAAGAACAGCTTCAGTGCCCCACGCGAACCTCCCGTGAGCTGAGCAGACAAGGACTCTGAACAGCTGAGTGGATGCCGCAAAGATGACGTGAATGGAGATCCACAAGTGATTATGATATTCAAGAAAGGTCCTAGCTTGTCACAAGACTATGAGAGGGCCAGATGGGGCAACGTGAGCCCAGCATCCACGGGACACATTTTAGACATTCTAGGCTACAAGCTGGAATTTCTGATACAGGGTCCATGTAGTGAGAGGTGGGACTAAGAAAACAGAAGTAGGGACACCGATGCTAAAAATGCATACAATTTGTTGAGAACTTAGAGTCAGAGTTTGTGCTAACCACTTCATGCACGTAGACTGTAGCCAGACTGGCACCACGCCAACCAAGTGTTACTCAGTCTCCCATTTTATAGAGAAGCAAACCAAGTCTCAGAAAGCTTAAGAAAAGTTTTCAAGATTAAACATCTAATACATTGTCGACCTGGGATTAAACTCAGTATCTTTGATGCCGGAGTTCACGCTCTTCCTGTCTCACCATTCAGCTGTAAAGTGCTCTGGAGATAGTGGTGTTATTTTGTTCATTGAGTTTCAACAGGAATTCTTAAACATCATGTCTGCCAGAGCCTTACTGATTTTCTTTTCAAATATTCTAGGAACAGGGAGTTCACCACTTCCTTCTAGGGAGCCCCATTTACTGGGGAATGGAAGGAGCTATTTTGAGATTCTTCTTCATTTTAATATATATTATATACAATATATAAAAACATATATCTACATAATCTCCTTTTTTCTTTCCAGACTACATTGTCCATCAGAAATCTATGGAGCTTTTAAAAAATGTAGATATGTATACTTTTAGGAGTTCAGGTGTTTGTTTTACAAAAAAGTGTCCTAAAGGGACTTGGAAGCATATCCCTACTTAAAACTTCTTTATACCAGTGGGTTGGCAAACTATGGCCGACAGGCAAGATCTGCTTTCTTATTGTTGTTGTCATTGAATCTGTTTTTGTAAATAAAGTTTTATTGGCCCGCAGCTGTGCCTGCTCATTTGTGTATTGTCCGTGGCTGCTGTCAGGCTAAAATGGGCACAGTGGAGCAGAGCTGACAGGCACTGTCCGGCCCACTAAACCAAAAATATTTGGCCCTTTACAGGGCAAGCATTAGTGCTCATTAAAAACTCACCTGGAGAAATTGTTAAAAATGTCCGTGAGCTGGGGGAAGAGCTTTCCAGGGATTTGGAACGGCACGTAAGAGGTTCTGAGGCAGGAAAGAGTTCGGCTTATTCATGGGACTGAAAGGCGTTCAGTGGCACAGGAGCAAAGAGGGCAAGTGGAGGATGGGAGGATGTGTCACACAGGACCAGGTAAGCTTTGGAAGATGTATTCCATTTACTAAAACAAATGATGGGTTTAAAGTAAGGGAAGTAAAATGAACACATTTATATTTTTAAAAGATTGCACCAGCTGCATGAGGTAGGGAGAAGAGATTGGGGAAGGTCAGGAAAGGACACAGGATGACCAATGGAGACCTCTGTAACCCAGCTGAATAACAATGGTGACTTGGACTAGGCTGTCCCTAGCCATAATCCTGGCAAGAAGTTGAAGTGGAATTGATGGAAAGAATGGCTAGACACAAACTCTGGGCAGCAAGGAAATTTCATGAAAGTCGGCAGAATTGAGGGGAGCTTAAAAGATGGCTGGAATGTGGGTATCCAAGAAAAATCAAGTGGTTTCTTTCTGTCTTACCACGTTCTAATTTAGGAAGTGATCTAAAAAAAACATAGTGAGTAGGCAATAATTCTTTATAAAAATTCTTGAATTGATATTTCCTTTTCTTGGCAAAATAGCCAACATAATTTCAGAGTTACACTTGCACATAGTTCAGCATTTTTTTCTCCAGCCCCTTGAGTAAGTAGGAGGCTGCCATTTTGAGTGTTTCATATTAATCCACCTCCAATAACAATTACAAATGGAATGTTTACTTTGCTTGGTAACATTTATAGTTCTTCTGGCTGGCTAATATTTGTTATTTTTTATTTAAGATCTATTGTTAGGAAATGCTTGCGACGTTGATCTTTTGAGCATTCTGTTTTATTCTAAAGCACTTTATGCTTCACACCGTGGACCACGGGCGCTTGCATATGAGTGATGTGAATGCACACACATACCCGTGGTAGGAAAAGAGAACCTTTTCTGATAAAATTAATAGGAGGCGCCGTCTCTATTCAACACCATCAAATTAATCTTGTGAACGCAATGACTGAAACTCCTGGGGGTTAGCTCTTTGTGTTGCAACGTGGGGACATGCGCGGTGAGTCTATCCAGTGCCACTCATTTTACTCCTCTCTCTTCTTCCCCCTTGTCTGGAATAAGCAACCAACTCTGAGGATTTAATCACATATTTCTAACTAGCTTGCCAAGTCGGATACGTTAATGTCTTGTGGACAGGAAATGTAGTCTGTGACATCATATGAGCCCCATGAGTGATCTATTTCAAGGTGGATGAGAGATATCCTACAGGATGCTTGATTGAAGCTTCACATCAATAAGATTTAGGGGAAAAAAAGTCTTTCTTCATGACACAGAACCCAGAGTCACCCATACGTGGAGAAAGAGAAGTGGCGGGGTGGGGGGAGGGCAGTTGGTGAGGCTGTTTCATCCATGCCACTGACCTGGCCGGGATCCTAGGGGCTCCCTGTTGACCATATCCCAGCATCGGACTGGGTGGAGGCTGCTCAGAACCCCTCTTGGCAGGCATGGTGAGAAAGGAAAAGAAGGTTGAGGAAGGCCACGTTGGAAGGTGCTCATTCCGTGTGAGAAAATGGTGACTGGAAATAGCTTTCGTCCTGGCCAAAGGACGCACCAAAAGACATCGGGCAAGTGTCATAGTTATGGCCAGGAAACATCTGGCTTGGTCAGGAAATGGATGGAAATTGAACATAGGCACATCTGCGGTGATAGTAGGGTGGGATCCGAGAATATGAAGAAATTTCAACTTTTGGAAGAGGAGATATAATTGAAAAAATAAGAAGAGGAAAACAGCTAATAATCTGTGGTCTTCTTTTCCCCCCTAATTTTTAGCAAACAGGTCATATTTTTTTAATTTTACATCAGGTATGTTACGAATGCTGAGATAGATGACTCAAGAGAACACATTTCCAGATGGAAAGGCCAAAGAACGAAGCCAACCAAAGTCTTCTGGAAGTGATATCTCAAACTTAGTTTTTCTGCAAAACTGTTATCAGGGCCCAGTTGGGAAATGGTAGATTAGATTCCTAATTAACACATGGCCCCATGGTTATACATGATGGCTACTCTCCAGTAGGAAAGAAAACATCTTCTCCAAAATATTTTAAAGATTGATGAGTCAGATAAGAGACTTGAAAAAAGGATTAAACAAGTCAAAGTCAGAAAAGCAAAATGGAGATTAGCGGCAAGGCGAATTGGATGCTTTCAAATACGGAGGAAGCAATGAGATATCAGAGAGGCATCAGGGGCGGTTTAATCAGTCAGGAGCCAGAAGCCCCCATTTGGGGAGGTTTGCATCTCCCACTAATTTGATTCACCCCTGACTGCACTTCCCTCTGCTTCACTCCCACCCCCCTAACCACTCACCCGAAAACCCCCACAACTGTATTAGTATTAGGCCTCCTGGCAAAAGAGTCGGGTAGGGAAGAAATCAAGTGAAGAAGGAATCCAAGAAATTAATAAACAGAAGGCTTTCCATGTGTATAAGGAGCAATGTCTTGGTAGCTTGCATCTTTTCTAAGTTTCACTTGTGAATTTTGCCCAGGCTTGGGGGCAGAAAGGTCCAAAATGTCAACCATTAGGTGGAGATGACCCTAGGCCACCAGTGCAGACGTGGGAGTGAACTTCAGGAGAATGAAACTGACCCAAATGAGACTTTGCAATTGGAGCAGAAAAGGAGATAGAGTCGAGACAGGGTCCTGTTCAAAGAGAGGATCAAGTGAGGACAGGGTTCGGTACATTCCTAGAAACTGGCATGTTTCTAGGTCAGCATCTCCTGGAGTTGGTCCTGGTTTGTTTTTTGGGGGGCAGTTGATAGAGGTTGTCACAGGTCTAAGGAAAATTCAGCCAGGACTGAGAGGTCCTTTCTAGATCGCGAACTCCTTGACGACAGGGCTTCTGTTTTTAATCTAAATCCTGATAACTCCAGGATTTAATTCCATACTTAGTCACTATTTGTTGACCTGAGAATCCCTTGCACACAGCTCAGTACACACTTTGATGTGGACATCTATGGAATGGACCCAGAGGGGTGTAGCTGGTCCTTACCTTCTGCTGCTCTTAGCTGCTCTTCCATAAATGGGAGATAACACACCTCCGTGGTAAGACTCTTATGAGAAACAAGACTTAACTTGGGTCAAACAGCAACAGTTCTCTTAGCCTCTTTTTCAATCTCCCTCAGTTCAGGGTTTGCTAAAAATGCTGAACTGTCTTCTGGTGCAGAATCAGCTTGATTTGTGTGGGAAAAGCCAAACGTGAGGCATTGGATGAGGTCCAGATTGTCCTCATTCAGATCCATCTGTCCCTCTTCACCGAGGCTGCATCCTGTGTGTACGGTGGCCTGGGGGCTGGGGAGGATGCTTGGGGGGTCAGGTGCCAAAGGGGCCAATAATTCTGTCAGGGGTTTGAGGAGATATGATGGGGCCCGAGGGCACGGAGCCAATGGCAGGCAGCCACGTCGTCTACACCCGCCCTGCTTGTTCTGCTGTTTCTCCTCACCAAGCCCTGGGGTTTTTCTGGTTTTTGTTGGTTGGTTGGTTGGTTGGTTGTTTTGTGAAGTGGACCAGGAAACCTGGTTAAGACAGTGAATGCCTTGTCTGGGCACTACCATCTTAGCCAGACTGACCACTTGGCACTTACCCAATGGGGGCTCTTTGGGAGACAAGGTAGCAAGTGGTAAGCCACTCAGGCTTTGAAATTGGGCTGACCGGGTCAGGATTTCCACTCCTCCATTCCTGGGTGGAGTGTCTAGGCATGTGCAGTCACAACCAGCTTCAGGGGACATGTGCTGTCCCAGTGCCGGGACATGCCTCTCTGATCAAGTCTAGTCCAGTGACCACCCCCACCCCCGGCTTTGTTCTCCTTCCTCTAAAGGAGGCTTTAAAGTTTCACACTGGGTTTGGATCCTGCCTCCTACGCTTGCTTGCTGAGTGACCTTAGGAAAAAATCCCTTAATCTCTATAGGTCTCAGTTTTCTCAAAGGGAACTAATACTGCCCGTTGGAGGATTAAACTGGATAGAGTTTGTAAAACACTTAGCAGGGTTTCTGACACAGGGTGCGCTTTCAATACATGCTAGCTGTGGTCATTTTTCACTTAGCTGGGAACATCCTGCCCCATGTATACCTGTGGCTTGATCACTTCCTTCAGGGCTTTGATCAGAAACTGCTTTTTTTTTTTGAGTGAGGTCTTCTGTGATCACTTATAAAACACTGGATTTCCCCTCGTCCTCAGAATTACCCCATTCTTTCCTCTGCCTTATTTTTCTTGACTTTTTACAATCTCAGGCTAATTCATTTATCTATCTATCCATCTGCCTGTCTGTCTGTCTATCTATCCATCCATCCATCCATCCATCCATCCATCCTACCTGTCCATCCATCCATGCATCCATCCTGCTCTATCAATCTTATCTGTTTCTACCTTCTAGAATATGAGTTTAAACAGGGCAGGCATTTTCATCTGTTTTTTTAAACTGCTGTATCCACAGCACCTAGAATGGAGGTGGTGGTGGTGGTATTATTCTGTAGGCTGGCACTTTGTGATTGCCATATAAGACTTAGTTCACAGTCATTAAATTCATGCCCTCCTGTGACAGCTAGCTGCAGTAACAGTGGTGTACCATCAGACCCACCTTCAGGACTGAAGCTCGCAGGCCCACAGGCTCTGCCTCTTTCAGAATCGCCCTTGGCTGATGAGAGCTGCTTTGTCCCAAGTCATGACTTCTTCCTAAAGGCGCTTCACATCCAGCAAATTGTAGGTGCAGTTATATGAAGGGCTGACCCACTTGTCTCAACTGGGACAACTGTCAAGCACAATCTCAGATCCTGGAGAGACTGGTTGAGACCTCCGTTACTGCTGCATCCCAGCCCAATGTCTCCCTCCGCCTGGTCCTACTTCCATCACTCCCATGCACATGTTGATCCTGGGAGCTGTTCCTAATAATCTTTCTGCATGTAAATCTCCATCTCAGAATCCACTTCCCACTGGCCTGTGCTCATGACCTTTTATCGTTGTGACCAGTGAAGTGGCAGTGAGTGTCTACTGTATGTCAGAACCATGCTAGACTCGCTAAGTGGAGAACTTGGATCTGTCTCTAGGTTCTCCACCATGATCTACATCTTTTCCGTGACTGGAAGAGTTATGTTCCATTCCCTTCATGGGATTGGGAAGTGTTGCTTGTTAGCTATGATCTAAGTTAAAAATGTATATTTCCATTAAGCATAATTGTCTAGTCCACACTGCTTCCTGGATGACCTTCAGGTAAGCTCAGGAGAGTGATTCTGTCTAAACATGTGCACATATACCATCAAATCTAAAAGTATGTCGGATTCTTGTAGGCATCATTTTCTTCTTTTTATTTGTCTAATGTATCCTGGAGATTTGTCCATGCTCATTTATTCAGGTCTCCCTCATTCTTTTGTGAGACAAATTAGTAAGGCTGTGTAGCTTTGATTCACCCATCAATTCATTTAATCATGCAACGAATATTTATCAAGTGCTTCTAAAGCCAGTATACCCTTTGAGCTCTGAAAAAGACACATGATGTCTAATAGCTTCAAGGAGATAAGATTCTAGTGGGCAAATCAGAAAAGAAACAAGAATGCAAGTAAAAGAATGAAATCTTTCCAGAGAGGAAGAAATGTGAAGAAATGGAATAGGATGATGGATAGTGAGGAAAAGAGGCTGAAAAGAACCCCCCAAAACTGTCTGGTCAGAGAAGGTCTCTCTCAGGAGGCAATATTAAAGTTGAGTCTAAGGAGTTGGAACAAGCTGGACACAGGAAAGTCATGAAGGTAGTTGCTCCAAGCAGAAAGCAAAGCCTGTGCCAATCATCTGAGACAGGAGTAGCTGTGACTTCCTCAAGGACCAAATAAAAGTCAGCATCCTTGACCTCAGGGAATGTAAATGTGTTTACTGAGGACACTGTGTTTGAAATACAGCTTAGCCTCTGACAAAAACATCTCATGGAATTTCCCTCCTCTGAGAAATACACTTGAAATTCATTACTTAATCAAATATATGTATTAAGCATTTACTACGCATGAAGGCTAAAAGACTAAGCAAAGTTGACATACCGTCTGTCCTCATTGAGCTTATGGCCAATAGAGGAGACAGAAACTTGGAAAAAAAAAGTAATAACTTAACTAGTACAATAGATATTTGACAGCCTAATACTGTTTCCAGCATTATGTTTGCAGGTGATAAAGTTCACCCTCTTAACATAACTCTCACTAAGGCTGTGGAAATTGTCATACTCCATAAAAGTAAATAATGTCATCTGCAGGAGCTCATTGGGCTTTGAATTCATTTTAACCACATGCCTAATTCTCATTCATCACTGTTACACATCATTTGTTAGATGTTGACTCTGGAAGTCTCCATTCATACCATGGTACAGTCCTAAATAAAATATTTTTCTTTCCCCCTGCCTTGAGTCCTAGAAAAATGGCTTCTGTGAAGATGTCAATGACCACTTGGTGTTCAGAAATTCTCTTTTTAACTCAGTAGGCTCCTCAGCTATCTGTCCAGTGGGTAAGGTCTTCTTTCTTCTTTTAACATTAGCTCTTGGTTATATTATAACCATTGAAAAGGGCTTAGCTGTCTAGGTCCTATTTCCCCATTTCCATCCTAACATTGTCCTCTAGGGACACCCCTGTTGGAAAACCATCATCTCGGCTGAGGCTCCCACCTACCCAAGTGAAAACAGATAAGCTTATTTGGCAGAGACAGTGAAGTGAAAAGAGTGGGGCTTCAGAGTCAGGCCTTTCTGTGTTTGAAATCTCCTCTTGTGTTGACTAGATGTGTTGCCTTGGGCAAAGTACAAATGTTATCTGAGCTTTGTCTGGCTTTTTCTGATTTGCAAAATGGGACTCAGGGCTAGGATTAGGGTGAGGCAAGTGAGGCATTTCGCTGCAGGTCCAAAATTTAAGAGGTGATCAAGGTGAATAATATTGTAATGTGATATTTAATAAAATTAAAACTTAATGCAAAAAATCCATGATGAAAAGAAATCAGAATTTTAAGTAAAGACGGGATCTGATGGGACCAGGTTTAGGGTGAGGAGAGAGCCTGAGTTATGCAAACACAAGGTACCTCCTTAAATTTTTCTTGAAGCTACTGCCTCACTCACTCACCCCAAGCCATGGCCGTAACTGGCCTAATATCATTACATGATCAGTCTGTTATGAAAGTCCATTTTGACAATCAAGGTAAAGAATCTCACACGATGACTTGTAACCACTTAAGATATTTCTCCCTCTCGTCCTTCCTGTCTTTGGCATCCTACTCTGCTTCCCCCAGGTGATTCAAGATGGGGGACAGACAAAATGAGTCTTCCACTCATGGAGGACTTATCAGTGCTGCGTACAACTCATCAACCCCTCTAAGCCCTAGGACATTTGTCTCGCTAACTATTAGATGCTTCTAAGTGCTTTTCTTTCATATGGATCTCTCTCCTTCTCTTTTAATACAATGTTGCAGTGCATTTATTTACTCTCTGCAACAAAATGGCTGCAGTCCTAGGCTGGGACACTCTCTGGCTCCATGAGACTTACCCAGACATTGTCTAGATCTATGACTTGAAACTCTTCCCATCAGACTCCCTCCCTTGCACAAACCAAGGCGTCGTGCACACTCATCACCTCGAATCCTGTGCCAAGTTTTTGCTTTATGCCCGCAATTTCAGATCCATTGGCTATTTGGGCAAGAAGCCTAATATGAGCTCCTAAGTATCTTCTTGGCACCATTTCCCTACCTGGTGCTGTTTCCAACCTCCTCCTCCCCCACAGTGTTCTCTGTACACACTAACATGGAAGATGAGGGTTTTCTAAACTTTTGAGAGTCTGTTCGTAATCACACAGCATTCTCAAACCCACAGAATCCTTCCCACAGCCCCTGACCTACCGGACATACGATGACCTCAACTTGGGGGCACAAGGGGCTGACCAAACCTGTTGCCTGAGCAGGTGGGAATGCCAGGCTAACCTGATGGTATTTCATGAAAGAATGTCCCCAAAGGCCAATGTTACTAATGGAATTTGGGGAGGGGGAATAGAAGAGGCAGATATTGCTAAACTTTTTTCAGTGGAAAAGCTCAAAAATTAAAACCAAGAGAGAATGTTAAATGGGACATTAGTGTTGGTTGACTATGATAGGAAATCAAGGACTCAGGTTACACTGAAATGCTAAGGCTTTGGTTCTCAAGTCAGACTGAGTTTGAATTCTGGGCCACCATGATCTCTTGACCTTGTATAGCAATTAGAATGGTAATGTCAATCTCAAAGGGTCATGAGGATCCAATGAGAACATCCATCCATGTAAAGGACTAGGTCACCACAAGTGCCAATAATTGTTATGTTCATAGTTCTCCAGAATAATTCAGTTTTGAGTCAGCCACAACATCTTCCTCATAAGCCTATCTAATCTTATCAGTCCCATCTTATAATGCTCAAAAGTTTTCTTTTGTTAGACAGGAGAGGGTAGGCTGGAGTATTCCAAAATCATGGTGGCTTAACCCACTGGAGGTTTACTTAATGCTCATGCAAAGTCCACGGTGGGTCTAGGCAACTCTGGAGGACAGCTTTCCTGTGGCATTTGTGGCTATGCTTTCTCAACTGCAATTTCCTTGGGTTTTCAGGAGGCAGAGGAGGAGAAGGAGGGAGAGGATTCAGGTCCATCTGTTACTAATTTTAGCTTGGAGTGACAGCCATCACGCCTGCCGGTAGCCTATTGGCCAGAGCTGGTAGCAGGGCTGCCTCTAAATGTGAGTGCAAAAATGAGGGTGAGCAGATAGAATGAGAAGGGATCACCATTTTCTCTACCACGCTCTCCCTCACCATCAGGATCAAAACAAAAATCTCTCTGCAACACCTGGGCTTTTATCTTCTATCTCCCTACTGTCCCATCTCCCACCATTTCTCCCTTCTATTTTGACATACTGGAATTAACCATCACCATCATGCCTTTGCCATGATCTTCCTTCTGAATGGATGCCATCTCTCTACTGGTCCACCTGACAACCTCCTGTGATTCTCTGAAGTCTCCATCCCTCAAAGGGCTCTCTTTCAGGGATAATGAACTTTTGTGGCAAAGAGTTAAAGGCTATCTCATTATTTCCATGCGAGGACTCCACTGCTGTTCCTCACTCCCACAGGTAGCGTTTGAGCCCAAAGTCTTCCCCATCATTAGTTTTAAACCATACTTCACAGTGACCTTAATAAAAATTTAAAGACCATATAACATACATTATCCTGTAGGTGTGTTAATTAGTCTTATATATGACATCATCTCTGCTCCTGGGATTTTTTATGGCTGTCATATATCTCAAAGGAAAGATTTAGCCATTCTCTACATATAACTACATAAAATTCTGTTTAGTCTGCCAGGCACGACAAAGGAACTCTATCCTCTGAAACATCACTATCTATTTATAGTAGCAAAATAATTAGAGGACAATATTTAGGGAATATTATCTCTCTCAAATAAATATGTAATTTTTAAATGATTAATTTTCATAATTAAAATTGACTTGTAGTCAATGTCAGTCATGTTTTATTGTGTCACTTTAGAAGATTTTAATACTTTGAAGACTTTCTAAGATTTGTGTATAAGCACAGCTTTAAGCATACACACAATATTGTCAATCTTTGCCTGTAACTCACCATGCCAGCCCTCTCTCAGTCTTCCTGTTGTTTGTTTGGTATATAGATTTAAATAACAGAGCTATATTTTTCACTCGTCTCTTAGCATCTGGCACTTTAGGATCACAGTCTTCAAACCGAAACTGGATTGTCTTGAAAGCAAGGCAATACGATTGACCAGACATTTAGAATACTTTTTGAAAATCATTCAAGTGTTATTTCAGATGGTCTAAGCAGTGTCATTAGAAACGTGTGCCTTTAACAACTGTAGATTTGGTGTGTACTAGGTCCAAAGAATGGGGTCATGTGAAATTTAAAATGTATCATATTTTTCATCTGGTTCATATCAGCTTGATTTGTTTTTCTGTTTTCACTCTAACTTCCTCAAGGCAAAGAAAGAACTGTCTCCACTCTATTGGTCTGAACCTTCTTGTAGCACCTTGAGTATATTAAACGTGGTGATTTCCCGAGGGCGTGCTGATAATTTAACCCACAAAATAAATGTAGTCCTCCTACTTTCCACTGAGAATTTTAACATATGGTCTTCATTATCCCAAGAGGTGATACAAACAGAATGCATAATTATATTCAAAAGGGCTTGGAAGAATGTGTGGATGCCAGGGAATGCCGTGTGTCATCCTTAGGGGGTCACGCAAGTGGCAGGGAGGATGGGCCAGTGGTATCTTTGTTTGAATCCCTACTAGGCTGCAGGTTCCCTGGTGGCAAAGAATCTGACTGCGGGCACTCATTTATTCGTTTTACAAATATTTATGGAGTGCCCACCGTGTGTCTAGAGCTGACCTAAGTAAATAAATGCTTAATTAACATTTTCACTTCCTATAATGTATTTAAAGGGGTTAGAGTTGGTTTTTCTAGTAGTGGTGACTACCTTGGCATGCGTTCATCTGCTCCTACCTTTATAGGAGGCAGCACAAGACGGCAAGGAGCTCGCCACCTGGGATGGGGACTGGGGCCATGCTCATGAATCAGAAATCAGGTTAGTGGCTCCAATGGGAAATGACCGTCACAAGTAGCACCCTGTTTTAACCCATCAGACTCCTCATCCATAAATATTATCTAGATGACATCTCTACCACCCTGACATTGTTGACTGACCCAATGTGAAAGCATGAGCAGGTGTTAGGGTAACCTCATGTCTCCATGGCAACCCCATCTTGTACGTAAGATTCATTAATAATATAATGTCTTTGTGGTAAGATAACAAAGGATGCAAAGGTTTGTTAGAGTGTTGGGCAGCCACTAGGCACAGAGTAATAGAAAGTGGGTTTGTTAAAATCAGTTTTAAACTTACAAGAAAAATGCTTTTATATGGGCCATACAACTAACGCTGGGGATGAGATTTAGTGTACTTCCTGTTGACTGGAGGGAGGACGGCCAAGCAGTGGAAACAAGGTGCTAGAACTTGTTAATGAATTAAACCCTATCGATTGGTGGAAGAAAAGGTTTAGATTCGAAGACTAGTAAAGCCCCAATAGGTAAAAGCCCACAATAATTAGTCTGAACAGTTTTTGTTGTTTGCGTTTTAGATAGCAGATCGATAAAGCAGCATTAATAATTAAAGATCAGGATAAATATACCAATTCCAGATTAGAACTTTGAGCTTTAAATTGCTTATGCCAAAGGCTTTTTAAAAAAAAATAGACTCTAATTTTTCCAGGTGTACTGAAGGGCTATAATGTGACTTCTTAAGCTATGGATTTGGTGAGAAATACGAAGTTCTTCTAGATGAGGGCTGTTGAGAGGTCCCAGAGCAGGCATCCGGCGGGGCTGTTACAGGAAGGGCTAGGCATGTCCCATTTAGAAGAGTCGCATGTCTCTTTTGTCCTCCTTCAGATTCAACTTAGTGGGTCATAAAACAATGGGGAGAAGTAGAACTTTCTGTTCATCGGAGGCTAGCTGGGATTCTGCCAGGAGAGGTCAAAGCTGAGAAAAGGAAGAAGGAGAGAGCTGGTTAAGACTTGACTGGGAAAGTGCTGCTGGGGCTCCAGTTCTGTGGGGCATTGGATGGACCTGGAGAAGCAATGAAAAGGCAGATCCTACCAAGGACAGTTTGTGACCAGCCAGGAGGGAATCAGGAAGTGGTACTTGACATTAGGAAAGGGTTATGCTTTCCCCAAGGCCCCCCCAAGTGGAGAACTGGAAACCAAACGTGCTCTTCATGAGTCTTTATTAGTCCCAGGAGATGCTCGCTGAGTTCAGTTCACCAAGCAGCCATGCCCCATCGGAGAAGAGGGCAGTACCTTCATCAGGTCGATGCACTCCGGGACAGTCTCTGTCATGAAGGGCCAGCCCTGTCTGAATCCACATTTCCTGTGAAGCCTTCTGGATGGATTTCCTGAGGAGCTCTTCCCATCGGGAAGGAAGTTGACTATGTCCACATTGGTCTGGCCCCAGGCCAGGAACATCTCATACTTAAAAATAAAAGACACACCCGTACCCACCACTATTTCATGTCCTTCCCCTTCTTTCTGGCTCTCATTTTGTTGTTTAATTCTCCCATTGTCCAGCTGGGTTTTTTTTTCTTTTTTTTATTTAATAAACTAATATTTTTCAATTTAAATTTTATTTTTTAAATGTATGTATTTTTATTGAAGTGTAGTTGATTTACAGTATTATATTAGTTTTAGGTGTACAACATGGTGATTCAATGTTTTTATAGATTGTACTCCATTTAAAGTTATTACAAAATAATGGCTGTATTTCCCTATGCTGTACAATGTGTCCCTGTTGCTTATTTATTTTATACATAGTAGTTTGTATCTCTTTATCCCATACCCCTATTTTGCCCCTCCCTTTTTCCCTCTCTCCTGTCAACCACTAGTTTGTTCTCTATAAGTCTATTTCTGTTTGGTTATGTATGTTCATTTGTTTTATTTTTTTAGGCTCCACATATAAGTGATAATGTAGAGTATTTGTCTTTGACTTATTTCACTAAGCATGATGTCCTCTAGGTCCATTCACGTTGTTGCAAATGGTGGGATTTCATTTTTTTAATCACTGAGTAGTGTTCTATTATATATATATATATATATATATATATATATATATCTCCCACTTCTTTTTTATCCATTTATCTGTTGATGGACACTTAGGTTGCTTCCATATCTTGTCTATTGTAAATAGTGCTGCTATGAACATTGGGTGCATGTATCTTTTTGAGTTAGTGTTTTTCTTCTCTTTGGATATATACCCAGCTGTGGAATTTCTGGATCATATGGTAGTTTTATTTTTAGTTTTTTAAGGGACCTCCGTACTGTTTCCCATAGTGCCCGCACCAATGTACATTCCCACTAACAGTGTACAAAAGTTCCCTTTTCTCCACATTCTTTCCAACATTTGTTATTTGTACTTTTTGATGATAGTCATTCTGACAGATGTGAGATGGTACCTCATTTTGGTTTTGATCCGCATTTCCCTAATGATTAGCAATGTTGAGCATTTTTCTCGTGTGCCTGCTGGCCATTCATATATCTTCTTTGGAAAAAATGTCTATTCAGGTCTTCTGCCTATGTTTTAATTGGGTTGTTTGGTTTTTGATATTGAGTTGTCTGAGCTGTTTATATATTTTGGGTATTAAGCCCTTATCTGTCATATCATTTGCACTCTTTTCTCCCATTCAGTAGGTTGTCTTTTCATTTTGTTGGTGGTTTCCTT
Source organism: Camelus ferus (assembly GCF_009834535.1). NCBI lineage: Eukaryota > Metazoa > Chordata > Mammalia > Artiodactyla > Camelidae > Camelus > Camelus ferus. The sequence goes on along the minus strand of NC_045704.1, from coordinate 53,347,388 downwards.
TGCTATGCAAAAGCTTTTAAGTTTAATTAGGTCCCCATTTGTTTATTTTTGCTTTTGTTTCTTTTGATTTAGGAGATTGATCCGAAAAGATATTGCTATGATTTATGTCAAAGAGTGCTCTGCCTATGTTATCTGTTGCCATATTTCTTATGCCTGCTGCTCTGTTCACTTCTCAGTCACTCAGAAACATCTCTACAAGGTCAACGCCTTTATCTCCCTCATTCTTCGCTTTCATCTCCTTTAAGTTAATGGTGCCTAATTTTGCTATGCTGTCTGTGCTCTTGGTTTTCCTAACTATATACTTCATTAAATTTGACCACAGCTAGGAACAATGATGTGGTTTTCTTATATAGATTCATGGAATCTTCAAGTTGAAAATAATTTGGAGTGCATGTACACCCAGTTTCCTAAGGATTATTTCATCACACATCTCTTACCCTGTCCCCAGCATCTTGCAAAAAGTTTCTGTTGTTCTACTGGAAATGATACATACTAATATCCCCTCTTGAAGAGTCATTGCTAAAGACTTTACTGACATGTTTAGCTTAGTTTAGTGTAATGTTTCCCAAACTTGCTTGACCAACAAACTATCCTCTCTTTATTTTTTCTCTGGTAACTATGAATATCCTGTAACAAGTGGGGGTTGGTGATTTCACCCACCTCCCCTGTCCAGGGAAGTCATTCCCTCTTCAACATGCAGCATCCATTGCCATTTTTATGCCTCCAGTGATGCAGAGTTCACTCCCTCTCAAGGCAGGACAGTTCCATTGCTGAAAATAATCACTAGCGCGTTGTGCCTTGCATCTTTTCACCAATATTGCCTCCTTTGGTTTTGGTTATGCTGAGGTAGATGTACCAAGTTTCAAGATAGTGCTTTTGTCTCCCTTCAGACATTAGTTCCTTCAACTGTCCTCTTTCATATCATGCACCAGCCTCCCTCTTCTGAATTTGATTCCCTATTTCTCCTGAAATCCACCTATGAACATTTTTCTACGCATTCTTCAGCATGTCCAAACACACCTGAAAAAATTTAGAAGGCAATCAGAGTTTATTTCTCGATCATGCCTATTTCTGCAATTTCCTGAGTTGTTCATTTTGGCCACATTTTCAGATCTTGGGAAATTAATTTGGACTATATTTTTTGACCAACAAAGGGAGCCTCTCTACCTCCATATGTCATGTCTAATTTTTCTTGCAGAGAAATCCAAGCTCATTTTTTTTAAAACAGATTTTTCAGAATGCTAGTAGGTCTATTCAATTATACCATCTTCATCTTCTACCCTAAATATCTGGTCTTACATTAACTGGTTTAATAATACATCATGTTTATTTTCCCCTTCCAATCTTTATGCAGTTTGATCTTAGGGAAAACATCTATTCCTACCCTTTTTTACTGCGTATGAGGAATCTACCTCCCCTTTAAAAAATCTCTCATCTAAGGGTTCATTCTAGGAGCTTCCACATTCATAAACTAATTCTCGCTCCACAGGTCTTTAACTCACCCATACAGTCCCCCCTCTTTGCTCAATCTTATTTCTTCATACTGAGCTGACCCTGAGATTTTCAGTTCTGAAAGTGTCATGGGTTGTACCCTGGCTATGATAATTGGACTAATATTGATTCAACATTATCATGGGCCAAGAAACATTTGGCTAAGTGTGTTGCTTTATTTTCTAAAGGAAAATATGATTTCCCCCATTTTAAAGATAAGGGAAGTGAGGATTATGGAGGCTAGGTAAACTCCTATGTGGTCACCCTCTACATACAGCTAGAGTTGAGTGGAACCAACCTAGTGAAAACTCTAACCTGCTAAATTGTGCTTTGTTTTGGAGATTTTGTTCCTATCTGCAATGAAGACTTCCTTCTCTCCTTCCCACCCTCCCTCTCTCCCTTCCTCCCTCCTTCCTTCCTCCCTCCCTCCCTCCCTTCCTCTCCTCTGTCTCATCCTTCCTGTCTTCCTCCTGACCCCCTCCATCCCTTCCTCCCCCCTTCTCTCTCTCATTAATCCCTCCTCCCTTTATCCCTTTTCCTTTTTTTCTCATCTTTTCTTCTGTAATAGTATTCACTTTACTCAATTCTCCCTTTCCCTTTCCTTTTCTCCTTTTTAAACTACACATGTACCCCTTCCGGCATGGAGAAACCATACTCCAGAGTGAAAGGGATTCAGAAATAGGCCTCAGGAGACTTGGATTTTTGTCTCAACTATGCCAGTGATTCTGATGCTGTTCTTTTAACTCCCATATTATCTTCCTAGAAGGAATTTGACAGACCATGAACATTTGTCATGTGCCAGGCACGGAGGATACAAAAAAACTAAAACATGGCTGCTGTATATCGAGCTGGGCTATTTGCCTAGTTCTGTGCCTAACACTTTCCATGCCTTTCCTCATTTTACTTATTATTTACAGTAACAGTCCTAGTAGATTAAGTGGTTCGTTCCCACTTAACAAAAAAAAAAGCAATGTTCGCAGTTTCCATTTCCACGCTTAGTAAGTGGTGGAACCAGGACACCAACCCCGGCTCCACGTTCCAAATTCCCATCCTCTGAACCACTGCACCAATGTGGACTCCACAGAGCTGTGGAATATCAAGAGGGCTTATGAAATTAAAAGGCCTCTGTGATCAAATAAGTTTGGGACATTCTGTGTTAAATAAAACTCATTCAGATCACACCGGTGGTAAGTGGCAGTTCATAACTCAAGACAGGGACCAGTGTCTTTGCTCTGGTTTTCTTCCTACATTACACTGCCCCTTCAGTGGTTTCCAGGAGAAAAGTTGAAAATGTGTTTGAGCTTAAAAATATACCATAGTTAAGACTGTGTAGGACCCAAAGGCATTAATAAGAATGCATACTTATGCTAAATGACATTGCAAATGTAAATGTCATGCGTCCATATTTCTTCTAAGGATAATTCATAACTGAAAGGCGGGCGCATGCTTCAGTGGTGACGACAGCAGAACAATTCTTTACAACCAATTGCCGCCTTTTTAGTAATTAACATGCTCCATATGGATTGAAAGGTCATTTCTTATCCTCTTTCTCTAATGGTCTTTAATATTTACCAAATAGCGTCGCATTGTTGAAAATGTCACAGGCTCCGCAGCACAGGGGTGATTCCACCCAGTGATTCATGATGACTTAGTTCATTAAGAAAATTACAACTCATTTATTTGGATGCTATATCTCTTCTGCTCTCAAAGAATTCTCTTTGATTAAAAAGGTAAATTATGTTGACTTGTGTTGTAGGTGGCTTTAATTAAAATAAAAAGATAATGTGTCTCAGCCTTAAGTATGTATTTCCTTTTCAACGACCATTAGAAGTTTCAATAAAAAAGTTGTGATGGCAAACACAAAGCAATTCAGAGCTGAATGCTCTTTCCTTTTTCCAGTCACTCCACCTCATTGTGTGGCATCTCCGTTAAACCTGTTTGTCTAACCAGAGACCTGGGAGACACCCAAGAAACCCGCCTCGCCTTCTTCCCCCCTGCCAACCCATCTCAGGTCCTGCCTGTTTTACCTTCAATACTTCATTTAAATCTGTCCCTTCTCTCCACCTCCACAACTACTACTCTAACCCAGGTCACTGTCAGCAACATAATAGTCTCCCAAATAACCTCCCTTCTTCCAGCCCCCACCCCCATCCTGCTCTGCACAGTAGCCAGGGAATTGCTTTACCAAATATCTATGGTAAAAGACTAGATATTTTTCCCCCAGCGCATCATGGTCCAACATTCTTGTAAAATTCCAAAAAGAGATAAAGATGTGCTTAAATGTTGCAGCAGTTAGGACGCTAGGAAAGTGTCTGAATGCTTATGCCCTATTTCTGTACAAATCTTATCAAGATCTCGTAACAAACTTTGCAGCCTGGCACTGGTCTGAGGCTCATATTTTGAATGTCATGAAACTAGAAAGACTTAAAAAAAAAAACACATATAAATCAGATCACAAAATCCCATGATTCTGATTTCTATTAAAATATAAACTAAAGGAGTTCACATCACCTACCTGGCCCAGGGAGATAAGCCCTTGTGCTTCCTCCCAGTGTGTCCTCGGGCTTGCTGCCGTCAGCCTCTCTGACTTTCTTTCACTCCCTCGAGATACTAAGTCTCTGCACTTAGCACACATACTCCCCTCTGCCTGAAATGCTCTCCCCTTCCCTCTCAGTCTGGCTTTCTCCTATGGTCTTCAGGTCTTGTCTTAAGTATCTCTGGTGCAGAGTATGCCACCATATCCTCCCACCACTACTGTTGCTAATAAAATCATTTGACACTCCTTCCACTGGAAGGTGGCGTCTATACCCACCCCCTTGAATCCAGGCAGGTTCTGTGGCCCCTTATCCAATAGAATGTGGTGGAAGGGATACTATGCCAGTGTCCAGGTCCTGCCTTTGATGTAAACCACTTGCATTAGCTGTTTCTTGGATTAGGTGGGAGGAGTAGGCATTCACCATGTAAAAAGTCTGACTGCCCAGAAACCTCCGTGCTGTGAGGAAGCCCACGCCAGCCACTTGGAGAGGCTCCATTTAGAGACAGATGCCCATTCACACGTCTGGGAGATGAGTGGAGAAGGCTTCAGGTGACTCTAACCTCAGCTCTCTTTTGACTGTATCAATAGAAGGGACCCCAGGTGAGAACCTGTCAGCTGAGTTCATCCACCCCAGACCCAGAAGAGATAATAATATACTATTGTGATTACTATACTAGAGTTCAGTATGATTAGCATAGTTCAGAGAGTATGATTAGACGCCAAGTTTTGCTAGTTGTGTAGCAGTGGACATGGAAGTTTCCCTGCTGTGTTATTTGACGCATCCTGTTGTTTCTCCTCTCTGGAATGTGCATGGTAAACACTGTGATGGTGTGACTCGGTTTATATGTCCCTCAGCAGCAGAACCTGAGACAAGGATTTCATTGCAAGTGGCTTCTAGTTCAAATCAAAAGATAATATTTCCTAGATTAAGTATATATTTCCTTTTTCTCTGCCTAAGAAATGTATCGGCGCAAAACTGTCGTGGTACTCAAAGAGCAGAGCGGTTTGCAGTTGCATTTTCCTTGGTTTTGTCGTTACCCCTGGGGAAGTGATCCTGGGAGGCCGGATGAGGAAAACAGTTCTGGGTCCTCTGGGGGCCATTGAGTCTCCAACCCACTGGGGACCCACTCAAGGCGGTGTGGAACGTGGCTCACAGCTGTCCCACTGCCAGTCAGGGGGATGCAAGAAAGCTGGTATGTCCATCTACCAATGCTCACCATCCTTGGTTGAGGGCCGCTTTGGGAACGTTCATGGTCTGGCACATTAGCCTGCACAGCGAGCGATTTAGCGAATCCCTGAAGCCAGAGAGATGTAGGATGTATATTCGGAAAGCTCTGGGGAGGCCTGTACAGTGGAAGAAGGGGATGCGGTGACTGCAAGTTCCGTGGGCAGGGGGCAGATCTATTTCATTCCCTGCTTTAAATACAGGATCTGATGCCCACAGGGCATACAGTGAGTGTTTGTTGAATGAGTAAAGGAATGGTCAAGACACCTCATTTTATGAAGATTGTAGCAATAATCAGGACTCCAGAAGTTTCAGATTTGGCTGTTGACCTTGGAAAGCCCCTCTCCTCTCTTGGGGCCTTTGTCCTCTGTGTATGTGGTAAAGGGTTTGGGGCTCACGATTTCCATGAGCACTTCCAGCTACAGTATCCATGGCTTATGAGTAGAAAATATATAGTCTCGTGAGACTGAGAGATCATATTCCAAGTTGAAGAAGTTCTTTGGTTTTTACTGAGAAATGGAATCCGTGTTTTAATAAGAAAGTGTAATTAATAAAATAATGAGAATTACATTGTGATCGCCTGTCCTTCTAAAAAGGAAGGTTAATTATTTTATAAATTGGGCTACATATACACAATGGAATTATTTAACAACCATTAAAAGCCAAGTTTATGAGGGGAATTTTATAATATTGAAATGTAGGCATATATTATATGTATAAAATGTCTGTGTGTCTGTGTGTGAAAATATATCTGGAAGAAAAAAGTAATATCTGAGTTATCATTTTAGGTTGGTGGGATAACGAGAGATTTTTATTTTCGGATTTAAAGTTATTTACACCTTCCAAATTGTGGAAGATAGGCATGCATTATTTTTATGATCAGAATTTGTATAACAAATGTGCATATAAATGTGTTAAATGGTACTAAGAAAAGGTAAGGAAATGCAATCAGAGAAGCCTCAACAGGACCCTCTGATGTCACTCACTTGCCCAGGGGAAGGCTGTGGCACCGGCCTCACGCAGACCTTGAAATTTACACAAAATGAATGAAAAGTGCTGCGTATAATATAATTTTAGATGCATATTCATGCATTATCAGTAGACCTATATCTTTGCTAGACTCTTTCATCCTCAGTATCTAGATCTGTATAATGGGTATACCAATACCGAATTCTCACAATGGTTGTAAAGATTAAAGGATATGATAATAAAAATACTGATACATTTAAGGACAGTTAAGTTTTCATGAAAGATAATGAGATCCAACATCACATCAATGAGCTGATGGCAGAAAATATTTTCCAAAGATGACCATATAAATCTCATATGCTCTTCTCAAAGTGTAATACTGACACCTCCCATCTAGAGGTGGGGTCTCTGTTCCTTCTCCTTGATTCTGAGAGAGCCTAGATGTGGTGCTGCATGATTTCCGATGATAGAGAATAAAGAACAAAATAGCATTCACCTGAGGCTCTCTCTTGGGGAGTCACTGTGGGATCCCGAGCCAACACATATGCTGGCAGGCTATACTGAACTCGCTATGCTGGAGAGTCAGCAAAGAGAGATGGCACAGAGATGGAGACAGATGCCCAGGGGGCCCCAGTGGTTCCAGCTCCGCTCTGGTCAAGAATCCCGAGCCCAGCACCAGATATAAGAGCAGCCTTTGAGATGGTCCCAAACCAGCACCCCAACTAGAACTGCCCTACTTCTCCCAAATCCCTGACCCACAGAAACCATGAGAGACAATCCATGAGCACTGTGGTTTTAAACCGATAAGTTTTGAGATGATTCACTCCACGGCGGTAGGTAACTAATCAGATGCAGATGATGGGGAAGATGTGAACTGGCATGTCACTGAGCCACTTCTAAGTCTGCGCTTGCGTCATCATCATTCATCACAACTAACATCACAGGACTGAAGGTTTCTCCACAGGCGAGCAGGGTTCAGGGAGGAAGCCAGGGTCTCAGATAATGCAGCTACTCTCTCACCTCTGCTGCTCTTTAATGATGACTTTTGTCTGTACACGGGGCCTTTCATTTCATTTTGCCCTGTGTAAACACAGTTCTCTAACCTCATTATCAACAATGGCCAAGTAGAAATTAATCAGAGAACGAAAGCCAGCACTTTAATTGATGACTGTGAATGTGGACCCAGGACCAGATCCTTGTGAAACACACAGCTGCCCTGCTTTTCCATTTTCCCTCTGATACTTTTTCCTACCACTGACCCACACAAGCAGACAGAGGCGGTACGGAAGACAACGCAAAAACCCCTCTAAAGGAGAACACAGACAACTGCTTGTTACTGAAAAATTACTGAAATCTAGAAAAGTTTTCCTCTTTATGACATTAGCTCATTTTTGGATTGACTTGCCAATTCAGTGAGTATTTTGACACAACGTGGAAATTAATATACTGTCTCACTAACTCTCCATTTTCACCCACAATAATAGATTCAGTAATTCAGAATATTGTACTGATTTTGCCTAAACAGAAAAATCTAAGACAAATATCCTACTCTGAGAAAGTGTCTAGAACCTACATATTTGTATATTTGCTGAGGCAGGTGGTGTGTTTGCATGTGTGTGCACACGTGCATGTGCCTCTTACCATGTGGCAAGCATCATACTAGCCACTAGAGATGCAGTGGTTTAAAAAAAAAAAAGGCACATCTGGTTCTTAGCCTCATGAAATTTACAGTCTAGTTGAAAATCTAAACAGTAATTGGATAAACAAAAAAATCTTAGTTGTTGTACTGAGGATGCAGAACAGCTGATTGAAGAGTACATCAGAACAACCACAACTAGAAAACCAGTTTGGTGTGATCTACTAAAACTCAACAGCCTTGGGTGTACAATCTGCTAACGTGTGTACACATATTCACCAAAAGATGTATATTGGAATGTTCATGGCAGCATTATTTGTCGTAGCTCCAAAACTCAAGTGACATAAAGATGTCCATCAACAGTAGAATGTATTAAAAAAAATTACGGTATATACATGTAATTGAACACTATACAGCAATGGAAAAAAATGACCTGCAAACTATATACAGAGCAATATGATGAATCTAACTGACATAACACTGAGTAAAAACACCTACTATACAAAACTGAAAAGCTAACCTGTGCATTAGAAATAAGGGCAGTGGTTATCCTTGGTGAGGAAGTAACTAGAAGTGGGCTTGGCGATGGCGGGGTGGGGGGTGGAGCTTCTCAGTGCTGGTCATAGCCTGCCTTTTGATCTAGGAGTTGTAACATGGACGTGCTCATTTTTCTGTGCATCTTTCTGTACGTAGGTTTTGTAGCACTGTAGAAAGATACAGTGGTCAATGGCCTCCCTATTGTCTGCAGTTTAAACTCTTTATGATCAAGTCCTGGTTTATCCACATAGCCTTTCTTCCTTCCCCTCCATGCCAGCATTTTCCCAACTGAACTAGTTCCCTTTTCTCAAGTGCAGTGTAGAATTTTCTATCTTCTCCATCCTGTAAATGGGGTTTCCGTGCCTGGAAAACTCCATTTCTCTTCCCCACCTGGAGTGTCTCTTTTCATCAGCTGCCTAGGCTCAGCTGTAGTATTAAATTGAACAGGAAATCACCCCCAATTTCTCTCTCCTCTCCCATACTCCACCTCCTGTGTTCCCGCAGTTTCTTTGCTATATTTAGTATTCTGTTGTATTTTAAATGATCTATTTATATGTCCAGTCACCCACCTCTCAACCCCTGCAAACTAGATTGTAACTTCGGTGCAGGGGTCTTGTCTGAGGTTTCATTGACCCCCAGTGCCTGGCGTCCTTCTTGGCCCACTGTATGTGCTCACACCTGCCTGAATAACAAATGCATGAGTGGATGCTGGAATAGGACTGACTTGGAATCCAGGTGTAACTCGATTTTCAAATAAAGAAAGGAATCTGGTGAACTGCAGTTTGTAGAAAGAGCAAAAGTATCAATGGTTACATAATCCACCCAACTAGAAGATGGGATTTCTGGAGCATTCCAGAGAAATAATGTCACCAGGCAGAATACTTGATGTAGGTTGGGGTGTTGGATAAAGAAATCTTTGAGCACACAAAAAGGCCTTTTAAGCAAATGAATGTTAAGGGCAATTTCCATACAACAGAAGAATACAGTTGTCTCCCTCATAGCTAACCAACTTATCTAACTCATCCACTCACTCACTCACTCACTCACTCATTCATTCATAGCTCTTGACTGAGTAGGTTCTGTACCAAGTGCTGGAGATCACAGGTGACTCAGTCACTGCCTATAAAGGGAAGAAAAACCTGGAAACCTATTATTAGGTTGATCCAACTCGATTACTGAGAATCAGGAAACATCTGTACCATTTCATCTACTTTTGGTGTCTTTGGTATCACCATTTTGTTTATATGGACCATTTCTAAATAGTCCCCAAATCACTGCCAAATCTCTGCCTCTATGTATTCCATAGACAATACATCATATTTTTGTAAGCTAATAATTACAGTAACCAAAAAAGAAAAGAAAAGTGAGAAACTTTAGGTAAATAATTATTTTCCACCCAGAAGACAAAGAATCTATGTTCTGATTTTCTCCAGGAAAGGCTTCTGACTTGCACTGGGAAACGCTGAGGACACTGAGAACCTTGGTCGCCATTCTCCCTGCTTGGTTGATAAATAGGTCATCAGGAGGGAAGTGCTATGGTGATAAAATGTGATCTGTTTTATAGCCTATTACTGTCAAAAGCTACTTTGCCACTTTGGGGACCTATTTTCTTTAAGTATTTAAATATCCTGGAAACCAGAATTCACTGAGCAAACCCCGTTGACTTGCTTTTTCACTTTCCTAAGTGTTAATCACAACCATTCTGGTTGATACATGGTCCCAGGGAGAACTGGCCACTTCCTCCAGTGTGCCTTTTTCTTGTTACATCATTGTACACCCACCTCGCTCTGCATACACCTGGGCACAGGCATCCATCTCGTTGCATTTAATAACTTGGTTGTACCTCCATCTCTCTTCCTTGACTAAGACCTTGTGGAGTGGAGAGAGGGTACCTGTCCGTCTTTACGTCCCTGACCCCTCATTCACTGCATGGCACATTTTGAAGATTTTTATGTTTATGACATACATTAATGAATGAGTGTCTTATCTTTGGCCATTTTCCAAATTATTTCTCTTAATATATATGCTTTAACTAGTCTACATTGTGCATTGCCCTGACTGCTCCTGTTGAATTCTTTTTTTTTTTTTTTTTTGCTTCTTTTTTATTGAAGTATAGTTGATTTACAATGTTGTGTTAGTTTCTGGTGTACAATTTAGTGATTCAGTCACATATATAGATACACATATTCTTTTTCATATGCTTTTTCAGTATTGGTTATTACAAGATATTGAATATAGTTCCCTGTGCTAGAGAGTAGGACCTTGTTGTTCATCTATTTTATATATAATAGTTTTTATCTGCTAATTCCAAACTCCTAATTTATCCCCACTCCCCACCTTTCCCCTTTGGTAACCATGCTTCTGTTAGATTCTTTGATTCCAAATTGACTTGGAGGCATTTTGAAGCACTGGGTTGATAAAATATCCACAGTGATTCTGGATGTTGATGCTTTAATTGTGTGAGGAAAGACACACTAAAAATGCAGACACAGCCCCAAAACTGAGAGTCGGAGGAAATGGGTGATGTCACCCCTCTGGGAATCCCACTGCCCACGAAAGGAGGAAGTCTGTCTTTGAAAATCGGTGTGACTGTTGGATGCTCAGCTGTCACTTTTTTCTCACATTTATTCCGAATGAGCACAATCCATCCATCAGCGCTTAAAGAGTTTTCCAACAGTACATTGACCTTGAATGCGGCACATTGATTTTCAGTAACGCACCGCAAATAGGGTCGTTACCGAGTCACCCAACAGTGAATGTGATTGGGAACAGATTTCTGAAATTCCAATAGGGTGCCACCTGCCCCGGATGATGGATCAGCCTACTGTAAACCATCAATCCTTGCCAGGGTCTTGAAAAGGGTGATACCTGTATGAAATTCATCATTATGTACACCACCAGGCAAAGCGCAAGACCAGCACCGGGCTGTTCCTCAACGGCGGGGCCTCTCGGGTAAATGGTCTGTTTTGTTTGCTGCAGCATTATTTACTGAAATGCTTTCCTGAGAAGGAACCACCGGTGATGGTGACAAAGATGTAAGGACTCCAGGGAATCACATCTGCCGCGAGGATTGAGCGATAGATAAAAAGCCGACGTCTTAAGCTGTTAGAGGTTAACGCCCGATCAATTAAGGTGATTGTTTCTTAGATTGCATTGGACAAATATACACACACAAAGAGGACATTAGCACAACCAGGGAGAGGAACAAAGAGAAATTAACTGGCGCTAAACTCCGGATCAAACTGGGAAATGATTTTATGTTCTTTTTGAAATGCTAAATTATCTGAATGAAGGGTTTTCTTCCAAAATGAAGCTTCTATGTCCTTTTTTTTAACTTTAACATAAGAAACTTTCAAATAAAATAAGTGGTTTTTATCAAGAACTGGATGATTGTGGAGGCCATGATAAGTTTGCAAAAATATGGATTTGGAAATCTATGTTTATGTTTTTGAAAAATGATAGGGTGTTTTATTACTCTAAGTAATACTAATTGTCATTTACTATCTGTAATATGTAGTCACCACCCCAGGTACATTACAGGCATTATGTTAACTTCCTAATAACCTCACCATGGGGATTTGATCTCCCCATTTTACAGATAAGGAAACTGAGAGTCAGAGATCTTGAGGAAGTTGTTCAGGCTTACACAGTTATCAATGGCAGAACTTGGACCGGAAATCTAGTATTTTCTCTCTGATTTCAACCTTCACATCCTTTCCATTATAGCCTGGTGTCACTCATATAGCGTGAGAAATTAAGTCGTGGGCATTTAAATACATCGCCTTGTTCTAATACTGCCTGCCTTAAGAGCAGCAAGTTAGAGCAGATTGCATCCTGATCTTTCGTCCAAAATGGTTAACAGATGTTGCTGGGCCTAGTTTGCAAAGGTGCTCCTTTAGAAGTTGCTAAGCTCATGATTATCTGTCCCTAATTATAAGCTGCTTGGGAGAGGGAAACTGTTTGGAGGGGTCTGAGTATTATAATTGCCACTTGTCAAATGCACACCCCAACCTACCAGTCATGTCTCCTTGTTTTAGACTCTGGATGTACATGACCACCCCTAGACTCAGGGCTGCTATCCAGCCAGGCAGGCCCATAGGGATGATAGGTGAGGGCTGCCACAGGTCAGAACTCAGCCCAAGCTACTCACAGACAGGGTGAGAAAATGCTCACTCACTTCTTTTGATAATTAAGTCCTGCGTTGGTGGGGGATTCAGCGTCTGCAGCCTGAGTGAGCTTGAGGAAATTCTGCTTGTTCCCAGGTGTCTTCTCTGCCCGGCTAGGCGCAGATGTCGGGTTCCCAAATATAGCATCATTCATTCATTCATTCTTCTCCATCCCCACCTCCCTCCCACAATCAAGTTTGGGTTTCCAGAGAACCCTGCCTGCCTCTGAACTATGAGATTTTGCACAGGCGATGTCTTCTTTGGCTTCTATTTTGAGCACCTAGTATCAAGCTTTGTGTATATAAATGACTCTCATTGGAAGGCAGAGAAAGTAACAGAGACACCCACCATGGTCTAGAGCCTTTGCCCTCTCCCATTCTCCTACCTCACAGAGGCTACAAGACCATGTGGCAGAATTAATGATATGAGGACAAGGAGGACTTTCCTGGGTTTATAGGCTCATAGGGAGAACAGTGCAGCTGTCAAGGTGGCCCATCCCCGTGTCTTACATACAGTCAAAATCTAACAAACGTCCATTGAAAAACACAATCATTTATTAAGTAAATGGATGAATAAACATCTAATGAATGAATAAATATCTGCAGCATGAATGGATACTGTAAATAACTAAATATCTGCTGAATGAACAGACAGATGGCTGTTTGGTCAGTGACATGACTTGGCTGGGTGAAGTTTCCCACAGGGCTAAGGATTCAAACTGAAGCCAGCCAATGGACAACTTTGAATCTAAACCAGTCAACGTACTGTGTTCAAAGTGCCAGGATGTCTAAACTCCCCAACTACACAGTCACTTGAATTGCCTGCACAGAAATCTGTCCGCAAAATTCCTAAAACTTCCTGACAATTCTAGTTTCTGTGTCTGAAAATAAACCTCCTACGCATTTTTGGTATTCATTTTCTTCCTTTTGAATGATGAGAAAAATGGTGTCCTGGGTGGTGGGCATACTGTGTGTGTTCAAGGAATGAATGGGGGCTTCAGAAACTTCTATTCCAGAAGCCATCAGCATTCACCAAGGAAACCAAGCACATGACAAATGTGGTTAGAAACGACTGTCAAATAATGACAAATAAGTTCTAATAAAAACAGACACAATCTTAACAATTACTTGAAATGCAGGTATTTATCAAACAGAGCAAGATTAAAAATGACCATATTGAATTAAAGAAATCAAACTGATGGAATTTTAAATATGCAGCGTGGCTGCTGTCCTTGGCTCACGCCTTCCTCCTCCCCAGGCTCCTTTGCAGAGAAATGGAGTGGGAGTGAATTTAAACAAAGAGCGTTCTAATGCACGCTGAAGTATTCACATTTTTTTACCAGTGTTATCTCCAGAGTTCAACACTGCAGAAAAATGAGACCACAGTAGAGAGGCGAGTGGGACAGCTGACAGCCTCTCAGCCTCCAGTTGTGCCACCGAGCCCCTTGGAAACTTGTTGAAAGGGTGTGTGTTATTAATGAAAAAGTCCAGATAGATTGATCGATGCAAGAAAAAAACCAAGCAGACACTGATGACTAACACCCCTTTCTCGTTTCTCTCCCCTACCAATTCACGTCATAGTTATCTAGCTTCATTTTGGGGCCTTTAGGGAAATTCTGTGACTCCAGCCACAAGTCACCAGAATGAATATCCAATAAAAAGTTCACCAGTTATTTGGCTTCCTGTAGAAGTGGTGATCATATTATCCTATTTTAAAATGCTGTCACTAACAATACTTAGGGTATATATTCTTTTATTTTCATTGCCACCATGAGTTTTAACTTATTCACATGAAAAATCCCCAAAAAGCTCTAAAATAATTAAATGAAATTGCTGTCACCTACCATTCAGTGAGTTATGTCCACATACCAGGTCCTGAGCTGAACACTCTAGAGCCTGGAGCTTGTGTAAGTTCGGGACTTTCTTTAAGAAAAAGTAAACAACATTATAAATAGAAATTAGATATGAAGGTGAGTATTTAGAATGGAGAGATTCCACATCACAAATCTGAAGAAGTTTTCAAATACTACATTCAGTGCTCCCAGGTTCTTGGAAGGAGCCTGTGCAAGAGAAAGTCATCAAGGCTGAAGGGTCATTCGCTTCAAGGTGAACCTGCTTTGGACACTATTAGGGATGATGTTATTTAATCCATTTCACCATTCTACAAAAGAGATGTGACAATTTTTGTCTTGCTAGAGTTTGGGAGACTACAGCTTAAAGAGATTAAACCGCTGAGTCAAGGACACGGAGTTAGGATTTGAACTCGACTCTAAGACCAAGGGTGGTGCTTCTGATTGTCATGCGGTTCTGCCTCAGAGCTCACAGTGAGTCCTCGTCTCCATGACCCCTCCAACTGAAAGACAATAAGCACACGCACGTGAATCTAGGGATTTCAGGGCGTTGGATACACATTGGCCAACATCCTAACAGTTCTCAGCCTCAGGTAAAAGAAACGAAGTGAGGAAGAAGGGAAAGGAGAGAAGGAATGAAGAAAGGGGGGAGACATGGAAGAAGGGAAGATGATCAGGCCGACTCCCACCTTTTGATTATTAGCCTGCGTCAGGTGACAATGTCACAAAGTGGACCACTGACAGGCATCGTTTTCAGCTTAAAGGGAGAATCACATGACAGGGTGTCTCAGTGGTTGAGAGCTGCCTATTGTCTATGGTGACAGTAAATCATGGTTTTTTTCTGGAATAATCCGTGGTCTGCCCTTGGCTACCTTCCCCACCCAGGGGGCCTCAGTTTGCACACTGCAGCCAGAACCCACTCGCATCTCTCTTAGATATTAACATTTAGACAGTCATAGTGATCTTCCTTCAGGATAAGAAACAAGATGGGGAGGAGTTTGTCAGACTTTGGACCAGTATCTTAGGAAATTATTTTTTCCTCCATCTCTCTCCCAGGGCTCATTTAGTTCTGCTAACATAAACATCATTATCATTTTAAAGCCTAAAATAACTTAATTTACAATTTTCCTTATAATTAAAGATTCCAGATTTGTTGAACTTTTTTCCCCTGCTCCTCAACTAGGACATGTGGTATCTATAGAGAAAAAGACAAAAATCTTCTTATCCTTAAGAGCTTTGAAGAAAAAAAGAAAGAAAGAAACAGGTGGGAAATGAGGACACTGTTAACAGAATGTGGGAGGGTGAGTTTTTCAGTGAAGTAGAGGGTTTCTGCCCTGGCATGTTCAATGGCCCATGGCAGTGACTCATGAAGAAAGTGAAGGGAGCCTTTATCGGGAGGAGACTCTTTGTCTTGCAAAAGTACATGTCTTGGTTTGGCCTAAGGCAACAAGTCTGATCCAAAGAGGGGTGTAGACGGCTCTTTTTCAACCTCAAGCCAATCTGACTCTTCTCACTTCAAGTCCTCATGTGCTTGCATCAGACAGGATGGACTAGAAAGTCTTAGATTATGAAACTGACAGTGACATCTTAGAGATCTCCCGATGCAACATTCCTAAGCTTCTGTATATGACTTGGTACCTCTTTGACCCTTCTTGACTTAGATGACCATGAAGATACGGTCTTCAAATCCACCAGACCTACAGAGCCCATCCAGAACTTTTGTAGCTCAACCTCTTTCCAGCTGGAAGGGTGATACCCATCCCTAAGTCTCCCTGTATCGGATGGGACTATGTTCATTCATTCATTTATTTATTCAAAGATCACTTACACCTATTGCTTATGCATCTATTCTGTGCCCAGAGATCCAATGGATTTTTCTACCTCAAAGTCTGAGGTTGGTCATAGACCAAATGAAAAAGAAAAGTCTGAGAACCTTACCAGCATGTGCTTATCTGATGGCCAACATTAACACAAGATCTTTGGGAAGCTGCTCTGGAATCTTTGGCTTCCAAGTCAGAAAGTTCCTTGTGAAGCCTATACTCACTTCACCTGTCATCACTCAAAGGTGGTGGAGCATCAGAAGCAATTTCCCAAAGAGGAGACAAGAATCAGAGCTCAGAAAGTCACCAGGGCTCACCTTCCTCAATACATGCTCTTTCTTTCCTGCATCATCATGTGTTCTTTCTCTGCTGGACCATGCTCACCAGCATGCAAACATACATTACCTTCCAACTTCAAAAAGTGTTTCAACACTACATCTCTCTCTGTCGATGGACCCATGGCTGTGCTCTGCTTGTGGTCTCCCCTTCTCTTCTTCTCATTCTGTCTTGAACCTGTTACAACTGGACATCAGTGCCCACCATATCTGTCTAGCTGTTATCATGACAACCCATGGCCTCCACATTGCCAAATACATGGAAAAATCTCCATTCCCCATCTCACTCCACCTACACCTATATTTTATCATTGATCATTTCCACTGTCTTCACTTGACTTCAGGAATCTTCTCTTAGGCCCTCAGTCTCAGTATCCCCTCCTGGTCTCTTCCAGTCTTGATCATCTCTAAGCATTGGAGTTATCCAGGGCTCGGTCATCAGAACTCATTTCTTCTCCGTCTACCCTTCCTCCCTAGGTGATGGCATCCAGTCCCATGACTGGGAGGCTCTCTAACCCAAACATCTGGCCCAAGTCTCAGATCCTCAATCTCAAATTCAACTACTTTTCCAGCGTCCCAAGCTGTCTAATAAACATCACGTAATACCTTTAAAATCAAAGCTCAAGTCCCCCATCCAAACCTGGCTCCTTCCTTATTCTCCTTCATTTCAGTAAATGATCATATTAGTTTCCCGTTGTTCAGGGCAGGAAGTTTAGAGTCCTCTAATGCCTTTCTTTCCCCAACACCCATATTCAGTCTATCAGCAAATGGTGTTAGTTCCTCATGCCCATCCCCAGTTGAATACAAGCTTCTCGGGGGCAGGGATTTTATGTTGTTCAACCTTCCCTCTAGTGCTCTGGACAGTGCATACCACAGAGGTGGTCATTCACAGTGGCTGGGTAGACTGAAAGAAGATGTGTAACCCTGGATGGTGGCATTCCAACATCTGTGCTGATTATAGCTTCTTCTAGCACCATAGTATTTGCTTTAATCATACTTAAAACAATTGGTGATTAGATATTTATTGTGCTTTTATTGCTTAATGATGTCTTTTCTATGTGACCTGAGACTCACAAGGATGGCATCTGCGCCTCTTTGTTCACAATTTTATCCCCAGATTCCAACAGAGAGCCTGACACAAATCCAATACAGTCGTTCATTCATTCAAAAAGAATTTATTGAGCATTTATTTTGCCTCTGGCTCTGAAAAGCACATAACTCAGAGATTCATAAAAATCCT
Source organism: Camelus ferus (assembly GCF_009834535.1). Taxonomy (NCBI): domain Eukaryota; kingdom Metazoa; phylum Chordata; class Mammalia; order Artiodactyla; family Camelidae; genus Camelus; species Camelus ferus. The sequence goes on along the minus strand of NC_045704.1, from coordinate 53,329,584 downwards.
TTCCCTAAAAAGACATCGTAGTCTATTGACAGAGAAAATGATTGAAGCAAAAAGTTGCATGTGCATCTATGAAAGTGTGTAAAACACTGTATGTACAACAACGTGCTACAGGAGGGGCACACGAACCCATCCCATCGGATCAATGAAATCAGAAGGTTTCACATAGGAAACGGCATAGGATGGAAGCCTTGAAACATAAGGACTGGATCACATGAGTTTGTCAGGGGGATGGTGAGCAGGGGAGAGGAGGTGCAGGCCATTCAGGGAAAGAGGGACATAATAAGCAAAGGCAAGGAGTAACGTCACGTTGGCCGAAACGGTAAAACATGTCGGCAGGGGGTTGGAGGTTAGTTTTCAAAATGGCCAATGAAGAAACGCACGGAAATTCCAGCATCTTCTCTGCAGTCCCTCTCCAAAGCAAGTCATTCATTAGTCAAGTCATTTTCCTGGGCTCCTACCCTCCCAAACTTCAACAAGGCCCTGGGGACTAGGAATCCTCCAGTCCAGATGCACTGGTGTCAGCCTACGGCTGTACTTCTTAAGGCCTCTCAGTCTTTTCCAGCTATACAATTAGAATAAAGTTCTGATGTTTCCCAGGTCCAGCAAGGTAGGGTCTGGCCCAGATCTCATTTTCTACCACTTTCTACTTATTCCCCATGCTCCAGACCCCTGGCTTTTCTCATCTCCTGAAACACGTCAACCTCCTTCCCGATGTGAAGGCTTTGCCCATGCTTAAACCAAGAAAGTGTTTAGCTGCCTCCTTCGCATACTGCAAAGCTCATCTTAAATGGTGAATCTGGGAAGGTCTTGCCTCCCACCCGATCTACGGTTGGTCCCACTAATGGTTGTGATTACCTTGTTTTCCTGTTTTACTTTCACAGTCTCTGCACTAAAATGTAATCTTCATAAGAGCAGCTTCAGGAGTAAACTCTCTCCTATTTAACACTATTGCCTTGGCACGAATTGTCTTTACTGATTACTTATTGAAGGAATGATGGTTTAACTGAATGTGTGAATGGGTACAACCATCCATGGTTTTGCCCCTCCTGTGATGAATAAAGTGCCACAGAATTAGGAATGGACAGTGGTGGCTCTTTTTTTTTTTTTTTTTTTGTGGAGGAACAGGATATGCCTGTTCAACTGCAGGGGGCAGGGATCGGGGGGCATAGAAGACCCAGGCAGCAGAGATTTTGAGTGAGTAAAGATGTGCCACTACCCGCCATCTTGATCTGTGTGTCTGCAGGAGCCCAGGCTGTGGTTCCCTTGCGGGGTCGTCCGAGCACTAGCAAAAACCTACCTGGAAATGTCACTGCATAGATTAGCTAAGGTGTGGAACTGCTCATTCTGGGGATGTGAGGAGGACGACCAAGGCCAAGGTCAGTGGACCAGCTGCCCAGCTGGCTGGCTGGCTGGCTGCTGTGTGTGAGCTTCCTGTTTACCCTGAAGCTCTGTGTCCAGACACTGTCCTTCCCCACGGGGCGGACTTCCCATCTCCCTGCAGAAGAACAGGGGAAAAAGGGAAAAGTCAAAAACACATCGTCCAGGCTGACAAGGCTGTAAGCAGCATGGAGACTCAGAAAGAGCACAGGCCCGGGGACTCAGAGAGAAATGGTGTGAGTCCCAGCCCGACCGTTCACCCAGGCGGGGGCTTGGGATGGGATTGGCCTTGCATCCCTGAGCCTGCATTGTCCCATGCATCAGAGGAGAACAGTAGAAATCCCTACAGCAGAACTTCTATACGCTTACAGGAAAAACACATGTAAAGTATTTTGCGCAATGCTTGGTACCTAGTGAGCACTACCAAAAAAAAAAAAAAAAAGGACTAGCTTCTAGCAGTAGTGGTGTTGGCGGGTCGTGGTGGTCATTGTAATAATAGCAGCAGGAGGAGGAGGAGTTATAACAGGATGGCGGTGGCTGCTGTAGAAGCACGAGCAGTGAGAGGAGGAGCTGTACTCGGGCGGTGTGGCTGGCAGCCACCACAGCAGGGAGGACGTAACTGGGGCTCTGCTAGTAGCAGCGGTGGCAGTTGCGGTGGCGCCAAGTGCCGGCGGGGCTCCAGGTGTGATGGTGGGGAGGGCAGTAGTTGTGTTAGTCGTGGTAGAAAGAGAAATTGTAACAGTCTCAGAAATTCTCATAGTACTTAAACTAGTATTAACAATAACATAAAGCAACAATACTAGTAAGAATATAGAAAGAATTGTTTTGAGAAACGTCCCTTCCATCCTCTTGGGCCCATTCCCTCAACGATTTCCGGGACCAACTAGTCAGCAGTGTGTGTGCTGCCTTGTTGGGAAGAACCCCTGACCCGGCATGAAGTTCCAAAACACAGATGAGTGTGCCCTATAAAAAATGAAGTGGCTTTCAGAAGGCTCTAGCCGACGAGCTGGGAGTCTGCCACATGGGGACTTGTGGAAGGCCACGCAAGGGAGTGCACATGAGCAATAATGAGTGCCCTATTTCGTTCATCACTCCTCGGTGGCAGTGAAAGGCTTAATGAAAGGAAAAGAGCAGAAGGACTGGCAGTGATCTGTGCCTGCCCAAGACCAGCCTTCGTACACGCCCCACTTACTCCTGTGCAGAAGGAAGAGGTTATTCTCAGACAATAATGAGGAAACAAAGGCTCAGGGAGGTGTAGAAACTTGGCCAAGGCCATGCAGCTGGTACCAGGAGAGCTGGGATCGCAGTCCCGGGGTGACCACCGGACCCCTCCCGCCCTCACTTCTCCCTCTCCTGAAGGCCATGTTGGGTTTCTGTGTTCACTTGTTCTCTTACTAACCCACAGGCAGTCATTTGTCCTCTGCTAGCCTGTAAACTCCTCAGAGAAACCAGAGGATTTTCTTTGTATCACACATGGTGCCCATTAAAGATAAAATCAAATAAATAAAAAATAAAGCACTTTGTTGCTCAGCTCTCATGTGCTGGGGATTGCCCTTAAGATGAAGTTCTTTATACAAATAACCAGAGGGAGTTGGAACTGGTGCGTGGACATGTGTTTTGCTAGGAAGAGAACAGACTGAGGAGAAAACAGAGGTGAGTTAAGATCCAGCCCTGTGCCTTATTATCTGAGAAATAAAAGACTAGCAAATGACATTGCACCCCGAGCCTCAGTGTCCACATCTCGAAAATGACCACTTTCTCCCTTCAGACTTAGACAGCAGGAAATAATTTCAGTCTGCTACACAGCTTGGTGCCTGACAATTAACTGATCAGCAGCAGCTCCGGGCAGAGAAGTCGCTAGATTCCTGGGCTCAGCTATTTGCTAGCTGTGTGAGCTGCCCTGGGGTTGACCACAATGCCTCAGTTTCCTCATCTGGAAGTCAGGCTGAAATAATAGGTCTTCACAGGGCAAGGACTCTCATTGAATGAACACACGTTTCATGTTGTGCGGAGTGTCAGACCCACAGTTAGTGCTTTTCAGAATTAGCTGTAGCAATTATCCATATTACGGATGATGGTATGAAAATAAATATGAGACAGGACAAGGTAATATACAGAAGAGAGGAGATGACATAGGTCTTGAAGCAGAGGCCGTATTTCTGGAAGGCCAGGAGGTCCCAAGATTCCAGGCCAAGGAAACAGCATAATAAGCATGGGTGGGAAAGAGCGTGGCTTTCCTAGGGAATTGGGAGCAAATGTATTGGTCCTGCAGCCTGTGCCCCTCGGGAAGCAGGGAGGAGAAGGATGAAGCAGAGGTTGGGGGTGGCCCTTCTGTTGCATCTGGAATGACCAACCTCAAACTCTGACCTTGGCAGATTCCAACATTTATATTCCACGTACTCTCCATGTATTTTACTCTGCACACTGTGTACTGATTTGTCACTTTTTTAGGGTAAGATTATGTCTCTGAGTAAGCTGATTAGTGTTAGACTGATTGTTTTAAAATAACTCGAGCGGCATCTGAATTTATTTACATACATGATACTGCCTTCTATAAACACAGCTGTAGGCAGAAACAAAATTCCACGGTATTTTAGGAAGTTAAGCCAACAGTTGAGCTGTAATAAAGGCAGACTTCTCATTCTGGTTTCTCTTTATTTGTGTCTTTCTGGATGAAGTTTTTCCAGGAGGGGTGGGCCTGAGCACTTCAGCCCAGAAGGCTCTCAGGTACTGATGGAGTTTTAGGTCTGGTGGCCACAGGGAACGAAGTCACCAGCAGGCAGTGAGTGTCTTTGAAAAGCCGTGGCTCTGCAGAGGAGAGTGAGCTGGTGTTTAGGCCTGCCTCAGATTCCCCAACTCCACGCAGACCCTGGAGTCAACATGGAAACCATCATGAGTGTTAGGGCTGTGGCCACCTTCTGCCTGGGTAGGGCAAAGGCTTTGTGGATCTTGTCAATTTTGTGTGAATTTATTGAACACCATCCTGTGCGGCCAGGCTCTGCGTCAGCTCTGGTGATGTCATAATCCACAAGATAGAGATCCTGCCCTCAGGAACCTTAAAGTCTACTGACAGAGTCAGGCAATCAGTAAGAAGGGATGGAAATGAGTTTATAATAGCAAATATAGTAGATACAGCCGAGTGTGGAACTTAGCCTGGGTTTGGGTGTGGGAAGGAGAGCTAATGGTGAGGGAAGACTGTTTTGAAGATGTGGCATTTCATCTGAGAACTAAAGGAGGAATATGAATTGGCTGTTTGAAGAGTGAAGGAAAGAGTGTCACCTGGAAGGGAAAGGAATTTGGTGTGTCCAAACGGGCCAAGAAGGGCCAGTGCGGCTGTCCAGGAGGGAGTGAAGTGAGGCTATAGAAGAAATCAAAAGCCAGATCCAATAGGCCCATGTGGGCCAGACTATGGATTTTCACTTTATCCTCCAAACAATGGGAATCCATCGATGGGTTTCAGCCACGGTGTGACATGGTCAGATTTGTGTTTCAAACAGATCACTTGGGCTGCCAGGGGAGAATGGATTTGTTGGATACCCAACAATGTACGTGGCCTATCAGTCAATTGGCTACTGCAGAGATACACGTGAGAGGGGAGGGTGATTAAGACTAAGGAAGATGGAAATAAGTAGTCAGAGTTTAATCAATGGGGTTCCTGTTTGATTGGATGCGAGGAAGGAGAAATGCCAGGTCCTTTTTTTTTTTTTTTTTTTTCCCTGCCTGGGCAACAGTATAGATAGTGGTGCCATTTAAGGAGCTAGAATAGATAGCAGAGAACCAGCTTGGGATGGAACAAGGAAATTAAAATTTGACCACAAAGTTTTAGATGACTGTAGACTTCTAATAGGAAATAGTGAGAAGACAGCAGAGTCATTGGTCTGACTGTCTCAGGAAGGACTTGGGCTAGAAATTTCGTTTGGAGATCAAGTATGCAAAACCACGGTAGTGGATGAGATTACCAAGGGAAAAAGTAGGGAGAAAACAGAGAGGTTTATGAAGGTACAGCTGCTAGAAAACATCTCTGTCCATTTCAAGGCACTGCCGACAGTTAAAAGTTTGGTCTGGGAAACAGGTCTATGAAACAAATTTTTCGTGTCATAGGGTGTGACTCAGAAAGTAAGCTGTGCACACAAAACAGTGCACCGATTCCAAAGAGGATTTACACCATTTGTCCCCCTGATGCATCACGATGCTGGAAAATGTCAGCATTAAAACCCACAAAAGATTTATGTCAGCACTCCAACGCTGCCCGTTTTTGAAATCCAGTACAGAGGGGATTTATTAGGCCCTGGTGCTTGATCACTTTTTCTTGGAATTTTGACTGTAACACTTTATCCTTTTGATTATTTAAGCTCTTGTTATATTTTAACCCATTGCCACGACGTCTTCTGGATGGAGTGGAGACTTTCTTTTACTGTCCACAGAAAGGGGAAAAAACACAAGGAGGGAAAAGAAGGTGGGAGGATCGTTTCTCTCTAAAAATGCCTCCCTGTGGAAGTTATCTTAGTGGAACTGCTAACACATTTCAGGAGGCAGTTTGGCAGAGGCCAGAATGGACCCAAATCCCATCTCTGTCACTCAATAGCTCTGTCACCTACAGCAAGTCATTTAACCTCTCTGCATCTCCCACAAACTTGATGAAATATTTAATAATGAAAGTTATTTTATGTACATGTGAATTACTATATGTACACATGTAATGTATTCAAAAATATGCTATTTTTGCCAGAAAACTCACAGTTGGACATGGGAAGAAGAAAGAAAATACTGCTTATTTTCTTCTTTATATATTTCTGTGTCAAAGATAAATACTGTTTTTATAATAAGCTATAGTGAAGTAAAATTTACATAAAATAAATTTCACCAGTTTTGAGAGTATTATTGATGAGTTTTGATAAATGTATCCAGGCGTGTAAAACCATTTCTACGATCAAGATATAGAACATTTCCATACCCAAAGTCACTTCCCTCCTCCCATCGCATACCCTAAAAACCATAGATTGACTTCTCATGTGTTTAATTTTTCTGTATCTAGAATCTTATATTAATGGAGTCCTATTGTACATAGACTTTGAGCCTCCCTACCTTTACTTTGAATGCTTTGAAGATCCAACCATGCTACTGAATATATCAGTAATTTATTCTTTTTTTATTGCTGAGTAATAGTCCATTGTTTGGATATATCACAATCTGTGTATTCACCAGTAGACAATCATTTGAGTTGTTTCTAGTTATGGATTATTAAGTAAAGCTGGAGCACTATAGTACTGTCTTTGTGTAAACACAAGATTTCATTTAACTTTGGTAAAAAACCTAACAGTGGGATTCCTGGATTGTAGCGTGTGCATTTAACTTTATTAAAAACTGCTATATGGTTTTCCAAAGTAGCTTTATAATTTCACACCCTCACCAGCAATGTATGAGAGTTCCAGTTGCTCCACATTCTCACCATTAATTGGTATTATCTGACTGTTAAATTTCAGCCATTCGAGTGGACGTATAGTTGTATCTCTTGTGGTTTTAATTTGCATCTCTCTAGTAACAAATGACATTGTGCATATTTGCCATCTGTGTCTCTCTTCTTTGGAGAAGTAGCTGTTAAAATATTTTGCCAATTTTTTTTTATAGAGTTGGTTGTCTTCTTTTTGTTATACTGCAAGACTTATTTTGAAATTCTGATTATAATTCTTTTTATCAGCTATTCATTTTACAACTGTTTTCTCCCAGCCATAGTAGTTTTTTTTTTAAACAGAAAAAGTTTAACTTTGATAATGTTTAATTTATCACTATTTTTCTTTTATGCTTCATGATTTCAGTATTCTTACCTATAAATGAAATTTCTTTAATAATATAAGGCCATACTGGTTATTTGTTTCTTCCTGAAGGAAGTTTGGTTGTTTGTGTCTTTCAAGGGATTTGCTAATTCCATCTATTATCAACTGTATTGAAATGAAGTTATTCATAGGATTCCCTTATTGTCCTCTTAAGGTCTACAGAATCTATTGTGATTTCTTTTTTTGATACTTGATGTTTTTAATTTATGTCTTCTCCCTGTCTTTTTTTCTCCCTGTCTTCCCTTTCTCTCTTGCATGTGTGTTCAGTCTGCTAAAGGTTTACTAATTGTATAGATCTCTTGAAAGAAGCTGCCTTTTGTTTCATTGATTTTCTTGCTTGTTGTCCTGTTTCCATTGATGATTGCTCTTATCTTTATCTTTTCCTTGCTTCAGCTTCCTTTGTTTAATTTGCTTTTCTTCTAATTTATCAAGATGGAGACTAAGATCACTGTCTTGAAACTTTCTTTTTTTTCTAACATAAGTATTTAATGATATAATTTTCCCTCTAAGTACTGCTTAAGCTGCATCTTGCAGATTTTTTTACCTTGTATTTTCATTTTAATTCATTTCACAATTAATTTCTATTATGATTTCTTATTTGGCTAATTAATTAAGTAGTTTTTAGTTTAATTTTCAAATGTCTGGGAATATCCCATGTATTCTACTGTTCTTGATTACTATTTTAATTCCATATAGTCAAAGAACATATTTTACATGATTTCAATAGTGTTAAATTAACTGAATCCTGTTATAGGACCCAGCATAATTTATCTTGGTGAATATTCAAGGTGCACTGAAAAAGAATGTGTATTATGCTGTTAATGGGTAGAGTATTCTATAAATGTCAAGTAGGTCAGATTGGTTGATAGTTTTGCTCGAGTCTTTGTACATTTGTACTGATTTTCTGTCAACTTGTTCTATCATTTACTGAGAGAGGAGTCTGGAAGTCTCCAAATACAATTGTGGGTGTGTCAGTTCCTCATTTCAGGTCTGTCATCTTTTGCTTCATATCTGAAGCTCTTTATTAGGACTGTTATGTCCTCTTGATGAATTGACCTCCTTGACCATAAGAAATATCCTTCTTTATCCTTGTTAATATTTCTTTTTCTGAAATCTACTTTTTTTGATATTTATATAATCTCTCCAGCATTTTATTGACTAGTGTTTGCTTGGTATATCTTTTACTGTCTTTGTACTTAAAACTATCTGTTTTTATGTTTAGAGTGGGCCTCTTACAGAAACATATAATTGACAGTGATGGTTAATTTTATGCATCAACTTGGCTAGACTATGGTACCAGTTGTTTGGTTAAATGCCAGTCCAGATGTTGTTGGAAGGTAATTTTTAGATGAGATTAACATTTAAATCAGTAGACTGATTGAAGCAAAATAATCTACCTAATGTAGGTGAGCCTCATCTAATCAGTTGAAGGCCTTCAGAGACTGAGGTCCCTTGAGGAGGAAGTTAATTCTGTCTCCACATTGCCTTTAGACTCAGGATTGCAAAATCATTTCTTCCTTGTGTCTCCAGCTGTTGGCCTGCCTTGGACATTTTGCCAGCCCCACAACTGCATAAACCAATTCCTTAGAGTAAATCTTTCTATATATACATCCTGTTAGTTCTGTTTCTGTAAAGAACCCTGACTAATACATTGGGTTTTGCTTTTTTTTAATACAATGTGACAATCTCTGACTTTAACTGAAGTGTTTAGACCATTTACATTTAATGTAATTATTGATATGGTTGAGTTTTCTGTCATCTTGTGATTTGTTTTTATTTAATCTTTCTGTCCATTCTTTTTTTTTCCATTTCATGCCTTCTTTTAAACCAATTGAGTATTTTAAAATTTTATTTTATCTCCATTATAGCTTATTGTTCTACCTCTTTGTCTCTCTTTAAAAAGTATTGTTCTATGACTATATGTATCTTTCTATATATTTATATTTATTTATTCATATTCCTATGGTGTCTTTTGTGAAATATCTAAAAATGAGTGAAAATATATATATATATATACACACATACACACATACATACATATATATATATATATATATATAAAATTTATTTCTAGTTTAAAATAAGAGGATAAATCTGTTCTTTGATATTTCACATTGGTCAGAATCTGGGGTTATTCTTTATTCCAGTGTTTTTCTGACAACTAATAATTTAACTGTAAATTATGAACATTTTACAATATAGGGATATGTTTTAATAGTGAAAATCAGGATGTATATATAAGTGCATGTTACTGCTATTATGCCAGCTATACAGAAACACAGTATGAAAAGATATCATGGGTCCTAATTGTGGTTGTCTTTAGATGCTAGGACTACACAACATACTTTTCGTTTTTGTATTTTCCTAATATTTTATAATGGAAATTTAGAGATTGCTTCTATGTTGGAAAAAATTAACTTTATTTTAAAAATAATTAAAGCTATTAAATGATTATACACTGTGCAAGTATTTCTAGAGTAGAAAGTTCATCACATCTACAAAAAAATTTTATGTGCATGAATTAATATGCATATGTAGATTATCTTTTTATGTGCCCTATCCTGGACTTGGCAGTTTCCCCTCATACTTCACTTATTTCCAAACTGTAATTGGGGCTTATAGTAAACAGAGATACAATAAAATAATAAAATTGTTAAGATGGAGGTAAAAGTTCAAAACACAGGAAATGAAATGAGTTGCAGGTATATGGCTGAGTGGAGAATGGAGGGAGGGGCATGCAAAGGAAGCAACGTAATTTTAGCGGAAAACCTAGACTAAGGGCTGCTTTGGAAATGGACACAAAACTTTTCTGCAAGCTTACTGGTGGCCAGAACAAAGAGGAAAGGGGTGGGATTTGGAGCTCTCAGAGGTAAAAGTTATTCCTTCTGCAGATGCCCTTTTAAATTTTCTATTTTCCAGTTCTGATTTCTAAAAGACTTTCACCTAAATTAGATCAAAGAAACACTCAACAGATAGAAGTGTTGTGCTCAGCTCTTTGAGAACAAAAAAATATGAGGCATAGACCCTCTCCTTAATGGAACTAGGTTCCCAGAGAGTAGGGGAGACACATGCATAAACCTGGACTAGTTTGAGACAAAAACAAGACAGCGTATGATTGATTTTAACTTAAAGTCAAAAGCCTGCAAGATTCCAGTTAAAGGTCGACCTTTGGTTCTTAATGGATGGGTGAGGATGGCTGAGCACAGGGGATGGAAAAGGCATTCTAGGGGAAATGGACAACTCAGAGGAAGGCCAAGACGGGGCTAAGGGCATTGTAAACAGCTTGGGAAGGTTAGCTGCTGAGCATGCGTGTTGGGGAGCAGCAAGGATGTGGAAATAAACATACTGACTCTCAAATGAAAGTGCTTATTCTGTTTAAGTCACACCAGCCGTCCTGAGTGTCATGGTGGAGGGAGCATTGACAACAGACCCACCAGCTCTTGCTTCAAATCCTATCTTGGCTAAATTAGAGGAATTAAAGTAAAGAAGTGCAATGCTCACCACCTTGAGGTTTTAATAGGGCTAAGTGAAGTTTCACATTTTAATAGATGCTATGCATCAGGCTCTATCATATGTATTAAGGTGTTTTGTTCCATTTTAAAGACAATAAAACATCTCACACACAGGAGAGAATGCTTTTGAGTCCAAACATAGTCCTCCTAATTTTCTAAAAAATATATTGAATATAACAAGGCATTTTGGGCCAACAGAGTGACGATTCAGAATTTCTAATGGAAATTAGAAGTCCTTCTGGGCAAAGAGAGCCAGGGGATGCATAGTTGGACCAGAACTTTCCAGAATGTCTCCTCAGTCAGGTTTTCTTGTGGGACTCCGAACCCACAATCTAGCAAAGAAATTTTGTTCAGCAGTTACTCCAAAGAGGAGTTTGGTTTTGTTGAAACAGCTAGAAAGACAGCAGAACAGATGAAGTTTCTAGTCTAACTTTAATTTGAACCTGAGTTTGAGAGCCTATGGATAGAAGACTGAGGGCCTGAAACATTCATCTCACTGGTGTGTGTGTGTGTGTGTGTGTGTGTGTGTGTGTGTGTGTGTGTGTGGTGGTTGTTTTTGTGAGTCCTCTGGAAAGAGAAGCAAGCTGCTCTGCGATTGAATAAGAGGAACCATAAAGCTCCCCTGAATGGCTATAACCAGCCTGGGCCCCTGAACCAGCCAAAGTTCGGTCAAGAAAACACAAACCACACTGTTTTAGCTTAAAAAAAAAAAATTCAATAAAATACCTCGATTACACAAGCATTGGAAGACTGAGAAGGCAAAAATGGAAACACTGAGGTCGCGCAGCAGTAATAACTGTAAGAGGCAGCTGCCCCACCTAGGGCCGGGGAACCAAGGGTCGGTTTTAGGATTTCAGGATCCTGGAGCTCGGAGAAGAGGCCTGCTGGACCGGAGACTCAGACCTCCGAAGCGCACTGATCCCCGAGTATGGCTACGGGAGGGACCCTCGGAGCTGAGGCTCAGGTCTCTAGGGAAGCGGCCTTGCCTACTGATGCTCCTATCTCTAAGAGCACGCGGTGTGGCTGCTTCGGAGTCAACAGCGGCTGTAGAGAGGGAAGTACCGAAAGGGTAGCAAACCCGTCTCCCTCCGGCGCCCCCTATCGGCAGACCCTTAGGTGGCACCATCTGCACCCCAATGTGTGCACGGTGTCCTCCCCAGTGGAACAGAGCAGGGGTGAGAGGGCGCCGGAGTGACTGAGACACGTGAGCTTCGGAACCAGGTTCCTTTCCGGGATCTCACACGGGCTAGCACAGAATGGGGATGCGCTCTGGCTACGTGAAAACGAGAAACAACAGGCCCTTTCTTGAGGAAGACTCTAGAGGCTATATGCTGAGATGGGCAAGTGCACATTTCTTACTTTATTTCATCCTTACAGTAACTCGAGAGATGAGGATCACTAGTCCCACTTTACAAGCGGAGGATCGGAAACTCAGAGTTCCTGCAACTTTCAAGGGTCACAAAGCTAGTAGGTGGGAGAGATGGGAGATAAACAGGAGACTTACAGAGTCCAACACAGTTCCCTTTTCACTAACAGCTCTCTCCCCACCCTTTCTGGTCGCACTAAGCTGACTTAAGCACCCATCAAGCAATTACATCTTCCCCGCTAAAGGGTGAGTTCTGTGTGGTCAGGACTGCATCAGACTTGCTCATAGGCTATCGGCACCATACACACGGGCGTTCAGCAAATATCTGTTAAATAAACAAATAAATGTGTTTGAATCCCTTTAGCCTTCTTTCAGTGTAATGCGAAAATGTCCACACATATAATTTGACACCCAAACATAGAGGAACCATGCATAATCCCTGTGTATGTCCAAAATACATTTTAGCACAGCACAAAGGAAAGCAAATGCTTTTAAATCCAGGAGGGGACCACGTGACACTAACATGCTCATCTGTCCTTCTTCCGAGGGCCGACCCGTAGTTTAAAAATGAGGCAAATGTGAATACATATCTGCTCTTTGAATTAACTATCCCATTAAACCATGGTCGCTTCTTCCCCTTCCCCCAGCCCATCCCCCAGCCCAAGCACAGCCTATCATCAGCCGCTATCTGGAATCGACAGCGGAGTAATTTGAACTCTGGTTCCCAAGGGCCTATTCTTTTACTTCCTGCTGTAGGAATACGGGGCGTATTGATTAGATATCAGACCGTAATGGGCTTCCAATCTCTCTGCCTTAAGATATATGATGGAGATGACAGGAAACAGATACCCTGTTACTACTTGTAAATAGTCTGGTTGAACAAAATGGTTGGTAACCACTTCGGTGCCGTGTACTCTCACCACCAGGGAAGACGTTACTTATCACTCTTTCCAATATCATGTCTTGGGAGGGGAAGGCATGGAATTTCCTTGTGGGCCAGAGCCACCGTTCCAAGATTGTCATCAACTCTGAGAACTCTGCAGGAAGGATGACCTCCCTTCAGAGTTCACCCTTGAGAGCTGTTCAGATTGTGCCGATGCAAAACTAACAGCACCTCCAGCCCACTTGCCCCCGAGGTGACTGCTGTGAGGGAGGAGGAGAGGTAACTGAGCGGAAGGAGAGGAGGGAGACTGAGCGGAAGCTGAGCAGGGCTCCTACCCTTATGAGCAAGACCTGCAGTCAGTCAATTCTAGGGGCCTCAGTTTCCTCATCTGTAAAATGGGAGAAACAGTCCAGTTCACAGCACTACTGCAACAATTGAGTACAACAGTGCATTCAGAGGGGCTAAGGCAGTGCTGGGTGCCTGCTCACTGCTCCTTCCTTCCCCTACCCCTGTCTGACCCTGGAAATAGATTTCCTGCTGTTGGAATTATGATAGTTTTTCAGGTTGGGGGAGAGGCGGCCACACACAGCATGTGTCCTTATGTGGCACAGACCAGACCCCAGAGAGCACACAGCAATGGCACATGTAGGCCAATGGACTGAAAGTCCCAAGCTGAGATGAACTTCGTCTGTCACTGGAGGGAATACTGGTTCCATGTCGCTGATAACTGCCTGTTTGAAGTTGACCCGGCTTTGTTTTGTGGGTTTTGCCCACTTCCGGCACTAGGCCTGTGATGTTTGAGTCAGCAGGACCCAGACTCGCAGCTTGATCGCTACAAAGGTAGATACAGAGTTGACTGGTGACATCTTCCTCCTCCCGGTGGCCAAGCAGACGCCAAGGAGAAGCTCCAGTGCCGCCCTCCCTGATAGGTGTTTGATTTGGCACCAAAGGGGATGTCTTCTATCGGCTTCTCAGTTTTCTTGCCTTTTCTTATCACAGTAAAGATGACTCATAAACAAATCGAACACTGGTTCGAGGATTCCAAAGGATGATTGTAAACTTTGAAGGGGGAATAAAATGTGAGTTTATACATTTTTAATTATGCCAGGCCTGGAGCTCATCCTCATTTATCACTAGTGGTATCAGCCACGTATCTGCTGCCTCTCTAATCTCTGCCCTGCAAACACACCGACCTCTAGTCAAGTAAGATAAATGGAGAATTAAAAAATGGCTACCTGCTGGGAACTGATTGAAAAAAGGGACAAAATGCCACGAGCTCAAGTTAAGGCTGGATTCCCTTCCCATCTTTCTAGGTTATTGCTTCTCTGGGTCAAGACAAACTCGAATGGGCCCAATACCCCTTTGCTAACATCTCCCCGTTGCTCCCTCCTCCCCTGCCCCCATTTGAGTAAGGCGATCAATAAAAGCAGCTCTGAGAGAGGAAGGAACCGATCTCTGTGCTGGTATCAAATGCTGTATAACTGCCGCACGTGGAGAAGGGCCAGTGAGCAGTGAGTGACCCGACTGCACATTTCCCAAACACTGAATTCATATTATTGGCTTCATCAGCATTGTCCCTCCTAGAGGTTGCTCTCAATTAGCCCAGGAGATGATTAAAGAAAAGAACTGTGACTGTTACCTTCGAAGCAGAGGAATCTGGCCAAGAAAGAAGCAGAGACACAAAATGCCGGGTGGCATTGATCAGATGCTCTGTTCATGCCATGCCCCGTGCTCACTTCCTGAGGTGCAAGATCTCGTTTCATCCTTGCAGCCACACTGTGAAGACAATCTGACCACTTCTGTTCTACAGATGAGGAAAACTGAGGCTTGAAGTTAGGAAGCTCATCCTCATTTGCACAGCTGGTCATTGCCAAGGCAGATTTCACACAAAGGTCCACCCAACCCTTCCCCAGTGCCCCAAATCCCCAAATTAAGGCAAACTCTGAGTCCGTCTCATGTCATGCTACCAGCTCTCCAGCAGCAGAATAAAGGAGGAGGTGCAAAGAGGTCATCTCATCCGGCCCCTCATTTTTCAGATGTGGAAACATAGTTCAGAGAGGGAAAGTGACTTGCCCAAGGTCACACAGCAGAGCTATGACTAGGTGTTCTGATGCTGAACTGTCAGCACTAGGCTCTTGGCACAGATAAAACCCACTTGTCTGATCTGCCTGCATCACTCCCTAGACAGTAGGCAGAAATACACAACTTCTCAGTGACACAGAACTAAAAGGGCCAGAAAAATAGGAAGATAAAAGTGTGACATAATACAAGTGAATTTCACAGGTTATTTATGTATTCAACAAACTTTTATTGCACGTAGGATATATAAAGCACAACTCAAGTGCTGAAGTTTTGGCGATGGAAAACAGGTGTACAGTAAAGGTTTGCTTGCACGTATATGTGTATGTGTGTGTTACTTTTCTTACTTTTAAGTAGTTATACTCGAGATGAATGTGAGCTTACAAGTAAAGTGAGGTAAACAAGATTTTTTTTAAAATTAATAAAAACTGCAAGTACCTGTAGACATGCATCACAAATTAAGGCGTCAAAGCAAGCATTTGTTTCCAAATTTATTTTGATCACCCAACATGCTTTTTACAGTATTGAAATAATCATGTTTTTTTTTTAATTTGCAAGTTGTAAAAGTAAGTAAAAACTAAAACTAAAGTAAAAGCATTTCTAAATTGAATGTTCTTATCTAGAAGTAAAATGCTGAGTATTTTAGAAAGAAGGAATAATGACATGATTATTTACTCTGGACCAGGGATTCCACAGACATTACCTCATTTAATCCTCTGGAAACTCTTGCAAGGTACAATTATCTCCATTCTACGGATGGAGAAAATAAAAGAGTAACAAAATCTCACTAAGACCAAACAGCAACAAAGATACCTCCCCACTTACCCACAAAGAGGACGGTTAGGGTCATGCAATAATAATAGAATCACAGTGATAAAATAATCACCATATATCAAGCATTTGCAGTCTATCAAGGACTATGCTGAGCACATTTCAGACATTATCGTATTTAATCCTTGCAACAAGCCCAGGAGGGAAGTACTATTATTAGCACCATTGTACAGATGAGAAAACAAAAGCACAGAGAGGGTAGGTAACCTGTGCAAGGTCACACAGCTGGTACATGACAGAGCCATATACAAGGGCACAAACCCAGTAAGCATAGCTCCAGCCCTCCACTCTTAACTATTATGCTGTGTTGACTTTCCAGTAAGAAAAAATCCAGTTCAGCATGGATAAGTGTAGTGGCCCTGTATGCTAGGTCTAAAAATTCCAGAAGGATGGAAGTGGGGAAAAAAAGCTAAACATCAGGGAACAATGAAATCAGGAATTCTAGAAATATCATAATATCACAGTTATCACTTCAATCAATGCAAAGGTGGTTTAAGTGGGAAGCAGTTGCCCCAAACTGTATTTTCACTTAGGAAGTGGATGCATTTTTACACTTTGACATATATCGTATTACGTATTTCCTTCCCTAACTCAGAGCACAGAGAGAAGTTCACAAGGAAAGCTCTAATTTCTATACAGTTATGGTTAAGGGACTTTTGATTTTCCCTAATGCATTCCTTACCCAACAAGGCCATTCCTATGGGTGAGGGACCCATGTTCACTGTTCCCCGCAATAAACATGTCTGGATTTTCTGTGCAGTGAGACATTGGATTAGCAAAGTTTCTTCCCCCGGGTCTGGGGAGGTTTTCTTCACACTGTGAAATGCTGACTTTCTTCTGCCCTCCTGGTCTCCCAAGGGCTTCCAGAATGTTCTCTGAATTCCCGACTCCACTTCACTTTTTATGCTACAGGGTATAGGAGTACTTAGCTGTACGGATATTAGGCCTTTTCCTTTGCTGCTCTGTTTGTCTGACTGATAAATTAAATTCTCCAGATCACCCTTAGCCTGTATGAGCATCTTGTCCTCAGAAATGCCGACAACCAGTTCACAGAGATATCATTAATCCGCCATGGATGAGGGTCATCCAGTAAGATCAGAAGAGGAAAAGGGGCTGACATTTTTCAAGCTTCCTCCTGATGCACTTTACATATGTCGTCTCACTTAATTGTCATAAAACCCCAGAGAAATCAGCATTCTGTCCTCCATTTTATAGAAGAGGACACTGAGGCATCTGAAATGTCAAAGGTTGAAAAATGAGTTTAATAGTAATAATTACAGCCAGCATTCATTAAGTTCTTGCAATATATACCAGAAACCGCCTCCACTGTTCTCCAAATATTAGTTCATGTAATTCCACAGTAACCCTGAGAGGTAAGCCTAATTGTCATCATTGTGGTACAGTTGAGAAAACTGGAGCGCAGAGATGTTAAGCAACTTTTCCAAAGTCGAACAGCTCAGACACAGTTTGAAACCAGAAAGTATGACTCTTTGAGCTTGCACTCTTAAGACAAAATGAACAGCTACCAATTTTCCCAACAAATCAAAGAGTGAGGTTTTCAGACTGCCATTTTAGAGATATAAGTGGAAGGGAATAGCTCTCCTCAATTGCTGGTCTTGGGATTTAGGGTCAGACAGTAGTAACTGGAGGACTGGTTTTGCTGCTCCCAGCAATATGATCTTGGGCAAGACAATTCTGGGCCTAATCACACCTGCCTTCCAGGCAAAGCTGCAAAGAACACGAGAGAGAACTGAGGAAGTGAAAAATCCCAACAGTAACTGAGGTCCAAGTATTGGGAGAACCGTAGAAAACCAAATGAAAGCCTGCCTTCGGAAGAAGAATCAGCCCCCAGTTTGGGCCGCAGCTTAAGACAAAGAGTGTATATTTTAAATTTCTCACCAAAATAGCTACTTTGGGTTTGGAAAAACAAACAAACAAACAAACCCTTAACAACAATCCAGGAAATGACTTTAACTATATATTTGTCTTTCCTTGGAAAAATATTGCTTAATTGATTTTTTAAAAATGAAGGCACACAACATTGTAAACTGACATACTTTCATTAAAAAAAAAATAGATAACTTTTCTGGAATTAAAAAAAAAATTGGAGATAGCTACCACAGAAATGTGTAAAATAAAAGAGGAAGTTTGTACCTGTTCTGCAGGAGAGGTTTTGGGGAGTATGTACTATCGATACTGTTCTTCACTTGTTTGTGTCCCTTGGTGACGTATCACAGACGTTCAGGCGTGTGGATCTACCTCCTTGAACAGGCACAGCAATCCTGTTATGTGGAGGTTCCATCTCTTATTTTTTTATTCCCCTATTGATGGACATAGAGCGTGTTTCCTGCTCGATTTCGTTATTACAGCTGCAAAAAGCATTTCTGTTATATTTGCATGCATATCCTTGTACAGTTGCTTTTTGTGAACTGATTTCAATGAAATAAATGCCAAGTTTTTTTCAAAGCAGAGTTGATTTACAATGTTGTGTTAGTTTCAGGTGTACAGCAAAGTGATTCAGTTTTATGTGTGTGTGTCTATATATATTCTTTTCCAGACTTTTTTCATTATAGGTTATTATAGGATATTGACTATAGTTCCCTATGATATACAGCATCCTCTTGTTTATCTGTTTTACATCTAGTAGTGTGTATCTGTTAAACTCCTAATTTATCCCTCCTCTCCCTTTCCCCTTTGGTAACTGTAAGTTTGTTTTCTATGTCTGTGAATCTCTTTCTGCTGTGTAAACAAGTTCAATTGCATCCTTTTTTTACATTTCACATAATTGGTATCTTATGATATTTATCTTTATCTGTCTGGCTAACTTCACTTAGTGTGATAATCTCCAGGTCCATCCATGTTGTTGCAGATGGCATTATTTCATGCGTTTTTTGTGGCTGAGTAGTACTCCATTATATATACATATTATATATGTATAATATATATATAATGCACATATAATATGTATATAACTCCCACAACTTCTGTATCCATTCATCTGTTGATGGACACTTAGGTTGCTTCCACGTCTTGGCTATTGTAAATAGTGCTGCTACAAACATTGGGTGCATGTATCTTTTCAAATTAGAGTTTTCATCTTTACCAGATATATGCCCAGGTGTGGGATTGCTGGATCAATGCCAACTTTTAATTTAACTTATAAGAAAAACAATTGAGCGATTTTGATAGGTGTATAGTTTTCACACATGGGGGAAAGGGGTGGAGAGTTTCACCAGATTCTAAAGATCTCCTCCAGGGAGGACCCCTCCCCACACCCCCACCACCTGATTGATTCCCTTCCCTGCCCCCTCTCCCCAACGAGCCCCCGTCAGAACCCTGCCTTTGATGTTACAGGATCACCAAGGCCATAGCCAGACCACTAGCTTTGTCTTTAGAACTGGCTCTTTTGACTTGGTCTAAAATCTTATTCACAGTAAAAACTGATTTATGACCAAAAAAACAATTTATGTGTAAGTCACAGACTCCTTCTTTTGCTAGAGGGTTCATGGCAAGGAGTCTATGGCAGTGCCTGTGTGATTTAGGTCAGATAGTAACCACATTTCTTAATTTTTTAAAAATTGTTTGTATTTTTATTTATTTTTTAAATTGAAGTTTAGTTGATTTACAATGTTGTGTTAGTTTCTAGTGTACTGCATAGTGATTCAGTTATACATATATATTCTTTCTCATTATAGGGTATCACAAGCTATTGAAAATAGTTCCCTGTGCTACACAGTAGGACCTTGTTTATATTCATATGATAACACTTAATGTAGAGTCTAAAAAACAAAAAGACACCAATGAACTTATTCACAAAACACAAATAGACTCATAGACATAGAAAACAAAATGACCAAAGGGAAAGGGGGAAGAGGGATACGTTAAGAGTTTGGGATTAGCAGAGACAAAATATTATATACAGAACAGATAATCACATTTTCTTCGTGAGTAAAATTTATAGGGCGGAGTTATCCCCTTAGCCACCTCCTGAAAAGCCAAAGGAGTGCAGGAAAATACTCTTTATCTCCTCACTGAACCCCAAAATGGAAACCAGTTGCCTCTAATAGTACAAAGATTTTAGTCTATTTTCTTTTCTTTTTTAAGAAGAATGACCAGAACATGTGTCTCAGTCCCCCAGTGTGGGTCACTAGACTCCAGAGCTCTTCTTAGGGTGAACTCAGTGTGAGAGTGAATGCCTTGAATCAATTCCTGCCATTTCTGGTTTTAAGCCTCAGCTTGTCCAATCGTTTGTGACTCTTGGGGGTATTTTGGCATCTGTATGAATCTGGCTCTGCGTTTTCAAATCCTCCCGGTATTAACATGAAGTCTACATTGAAATTAATATAATATCATATGTCAAAAGTGTACTTTAATTTTAAAAACATAATTGCTTACCCCCTAGAAATACATATATCCATTTTGGATTTGTATGCTTACTTATTTTTTAGTTCCTTCCCCACCTCAGTAGCCTGCCTCACACTAGCCAGGAACTGACAATTCTTTTTGGAAAACAAAACAAATCTTTCAAAACAGTTTTCAAGTCTTGTAACAGCACGTCTGTGCTGTTACAGCTACAGACCTGTCAGGCCTCCAGCGTGCACCTTGATTTCAGCTCAGCGAACGGAGCAAAATATCCATTTTGTGCATGAAATTGCCTGTGTTCTGCGTGGGAATCTCTTCTTCTCAGCACCCTCTGCACTTAGCAGGCTGTGCTTGGCTTTTCCTTGAGCTGAGAAATTGGGTCCTGAGGAATAGGCACCCTCTTGCCTGATACTGGAAAAGCCATCCCCCGGGAAACCAAATTCAAAGTGAGAACCATGCATTCTCACTTAGAACGTTTTTCCTTGGAAAAAAAATATTGTTTTTGTTTTTTCCTGAGAGAGCCCACAAATGTTCATGCTCATCCAATACTCTTGAAAGTCTAAATTGCTCAGAACCCTGGCGGTATGAACTTATTTCATGTGAACAGATAAACCAGCAAAAAAGGTGACAGTCAAAGCAGCCCTTTCCGGGCAGATTGGAAGAGTATCAAGAGCTCAAAACACTTTAATTTCATTTATTGGGATCAATCATAAGGAAATGAGCCTTTATCCACATTTACAAGCACATTGAAGGATTGTCATCAAAGCATTATTGAAAAGGGTGAAAAAAAACCTGGCCGAAAAAAGTAATAATAGTTTTACTATTACTATAGAAAATAGGTCAGTGTGGCATGTCCATCAGATAGACGATTTGCAGCTATTGATATGAGTTCACAAAAGGAGTTGACAAACATGTCATGGCTGAGTTTTTAAAGTAGGTTTTATTGGGGTCTAACAGACACACAGACAACTGCGTAAATGTTAAAATGGGCAGAAGACCTAAACAAGCAATTCTCCAAGGAAGAAATACAAATGATCAATACGCACATGAAAAAATACTCAGAGAAATGCAAATCAAAACTACAGTGAGGTATCACCTCACACCAGTCAGAATGGCCATCATTCAAAAGTCCACAAATGACAAATGCTGGAGAAGCTGTGGAGAAAAGGGAACCCTCCTACACTGCTGGTGGGAATGCAGTTTGGTGCAGCCACTGTGGAAAACAGTATGGAGATTCCTCAAAAGACTAGGAATAGACTTACCATATGACCCAGGAATCCCACTCCTGGGCATATATCCAGAAGGAACCCTACTTCAAAAAGACACCTGCACCCCGATGTTCATAGCAGCACTATTTACAGTAGCCAAGACATGGAGACAGCCTAAATGTCCATCAACGGATGACTGGATAAAGAAGATGTGGTATATTTATACAACGGAATACTAGTCAGCCATAAAAATGACAACATAACACCATTTGCAGTTAACGTGGATGTTCCTGGAGAATGTCATTCTAAATGAAGTAAGCCAGAAAGAGAAAGAAAAATACCATATGAGATCACTCATATGTGGAATCTTAAAAAAAAAAAAAAAGAACATAAATACAAAACAGAAACAGACTTATAGACATAGAATACAAACTTGTGGTTGCCAAGGTGGAGAGGGGTAGGAAGGGACAGACTGGGATTTCAAAATTTGTAGATACTGACAGGCATATGTAGAATAGATAAACAAGATTATACTGTATAGCACAGGGAAATATATACAAGATCTTGTGGTAGCTCACAGGGAAAAAAAATGTGACAACGAATATATATATGTTCATGTATAAATGAAAAATTGTGCTCTACACTGGAAATTGACACAACATTGTAAAATGACTATAACTCAATAAAAAAAAGTTTTAGAAAAATCTTAAGCATACAGGTTAATGAACACACACATACAACTGGTACCAGGATGCATAAAACATCCCTAGTATCTCAAAGTCCCCCTCATGCCCCATTCTGGTGATTTCTTCTTCCCAGGGTAACTGCTTCTAACACTTTAGATCAGTTTTGCCCGGTTTTGAACTTGATAGCTGAAACGATACCTTGTGTATCCTTCTGTCTCTGGCTTCTCCCACTGAATATTTTCTTTGTAAGTTTCATCCACATCATTGTGCCAGGTTATCATTTCCGCATCCCCACTCCACTGGGTTAATATCTTACAATTATTTATCCATCCCACTGTTGATGAGCGTTTGGGTGGTTTCCAGTTTTATCCATCACGTATAGTGTAGCTGTAATTCCCGTGTGGGCTCCTGTTGGTGATCATGTGTGCATGTGTCTGTTGGGTGTGGACCTAGAAGCAGAACTGCTGGATCATTGGCTCTCCCTATATTTAGTTTTAGCAGAGACCACCAAGCAGTTTTCCATATGATGACACTAATTTCAGTTCCTCCCAGCAGCATGTGAGAGCTCCAGCTCCTCCACATAGTCACCGACTTAAGTGTCGTGGGTCAGAATTTTTTTTTTTTTAATTTTGAAAGCATGCAGTCAAATTGCAAATAGGATATAATCACAGATTTGTTTTTTTAAAAAAAGGTATACACAGAAAAATAGCCTGGAAGGAAGTAATCCCACCTGCTAAGAGTCAATAACTTTGTGTGACTGATGGGGTTATGTTTTAAAATTTTTTCCATCATTTTCCTCTGACATTTTCTTATTCTTTGTAATGAAGACATGCTTATTACAGGCATACCTCAAAGCAACTGCAGGTCTGGTTCCAGGCCGCCACAGTACAGTGACTCTCATGAATGTTTTGGTTTCCTAGTGCATATAAAACTCAGGTTTAAATGTACAGCACAAAGAATAGAGCTGATATTTTATAATAACTTTATGTGGAGTATGGTCTATAAAAATATCAAATCACTGTTGTACACCTAAAATTAATATGGTATTGTAAGTCAACTATACTTCAGTTGAAAAAAAATTCAAGATTCAAAAAGCTGTTTCCACCATGCTATATTCTGTTGTGTGCAACAGCATGGTGTCTGATAAACAGAGTACCTACCTCAATTAAAAAATGCTTTATTGCTAAAAAAAAATGCTAACCATCATCCGAGTGTTCAGTGAGTCATAATCTTTTTGCACTAACGGCATCAAAGATCACTGATCACAGATCATCGCAACAAATATAATAATAATGAAACAGTTAGAAATATTGTGAGAATTACCAAAACGTGACACGAGACACGAAGTAAGCAAATGCTGTTGGAAAAATGGTGCCGATAGACTTGCTTGATGCAAGGTTGCCACAAACCTTTAGTTTGTGGGGGGAAAAAAAATCATGTCTGCAAAGCGCAATAAAACAAGAGCTGCCTCTTGTAATTCCTGTCCTTTTCATCAGGCAATAGCTTAGGGGAGGGGCCATCATCTTGTATGACGGTTACTTCCTGATGTTTCTGGCCCTGGGAGAGAGTGCTGTTTTCAGGACAGCTCCATGGGCCAATCAGGCATTTATCTGTCTAACCATTCATCCCCCCACATACTCACCCCCTCATCAGTTTGCTCATATATTCATTAAATGCTCATTAAACAGCAACTTCGGGCCAGGCATTTTGTTGGGCGAAAAGGAGTCACGAAAAGATTTTTGAGGATTGCTCACACCACAGTTTTGTAGTTAGACATCAGTAACATTAGAGCACCGAGGAGGATGTACTGATAAATACAGAACAAATAACAAATACTTGTCTAGGGCTCACGACGCACGAGGCACTGGACTCCGGGTTACTTGTAGACAGTCATTTAAATCACAGTCACCTTAGGCCTCTTTTTTCATCTCCGTAAAGCAGATGTGGAAGCAAGAGTTTAGAGATTATAAAGCTTGCCTGAGTTCACAAAGCTAGCCTGGGATTCAGACCAGATCTGTAGATCTGCAGGGCCTGACTCCCCACTCCCTCACCACACTGTCGCCTCCTGGGCCCCTGAGACCTTCTACCCAGGGGCAGTGGGACAGAGGGACCAAATGGACGTGATAGTGACCTGGAATCGCAAGACAGCCTTTTGGATTTGATCTTAGAGGCTCAAAAAAGAATTGTTTTAGGCAGAAGAAAAAATGGGGTCACTTTAGGAAGCTTGTGCATGGGAAAGCAAGGGTGATTCCAAGTCTGAAGGAAGGGAGGTAGCTCTGAAAGTGAGAGGCAAGCAGGGAAAGAGAATGCGACGGACTTGAAATCTACCACAGAGGATGGTCCTTGAGTCCCCTCTGTGTCGTCCACCAGGAGGCCTGGAGGCCTGGCGTTGGCCCAGGTTGGGTAATCTCCCTTCCTGCTGCTTCCATAGATTCTGTTCGTGTTCTCATTACCACGTTGTTATCTTCAATCTAATATGGTGGTTACCAGACAGGCGTGGCTGTTTAAATGTAAATTAATGAAAATGAAGTAAAACTAGAATGCAGTTCCTCCCTCTGTTGCACCAGCCACATTTCAGATGCTCAGTAGCCAGTTGTGGCTGTTGCAGAATGTTCTGCTCAAGAGTGCTGCTCTATCGTCTGTCTCCTATATTTTCTTCCTTTTGATGCAGTTTTAAATGGGATTGTTTTCTTGGTTTCTTTTCCTATCATTATTAGTGTATGGAAAAGCAACAGATCTCTGTATATTAAGTAGAATAAATGACTAGAAAAGTATCGGGGGACAAGGGACCATGCTTGAAGGGTGACCCCAGTGTCTCATGTGGAACCTGGCACAGAAAAAGTTATTAAGTCCCTGACTTCAGGGCTGGAAAGGAGCCTATATTCCCACACTCTCTATCACAAGGGAGGAAGTCTAAGGCTGATACTATGACTGGGAATATGTCTTTGAACAAAGGACCCTGTCCTTAGTGCTCTTCCAGTTTTAACATACACGCCAGCACCTGGGGCTCTCCGTCGTGGTGCAGATCCTGATTCAGCAGTTCTGGGGCGGAGCATAGATTCTGCACATCTGAGAAGCTCCAAGGTGATGATGATGATGTTGGTCTGATGACCATACTTCAAAGTAGGAAGGCTCAAGGACCAGGAGAAAAGACAAAAATGAAACACTACTGGACACATCTGGGCAGGCTAGCTGTTGGTAGGGGGGTCTTTCTGCAACATAGGTCCACGAATTCATTTTTGTGAACATAAGGACAAGCTTAAGACACTCGTTCATCTATGTCTTTTTTGACACTAAGCCATCCCTTTTACATCGCCTTTTAGAACATGAGAAAATCAGAGAGTATGTTCAGAAATCAGATGCTAAGAAAAGCACCCCCTCCTTTTCCCTGCTGATACATTCGTTGTAACCACAGTGAAACATTAACAAGAGTAACAAAAGCTTAAATTCAAGGAATAATCAATTAGGACTCTATTTAGCAACAGACATCGTAAAATGAATAGATCAACACACTTTTGAAACATGAGTCAGAGAGGAAGCCAAAAGGCCAACGTGCTTTTAAGGAACTTCAGAGGAGGCGGGGGTGGGGGTACACACGCAACATGCTCTTCCCAGGAAGAAAAATGTCTTTGCAAAGCTCTCCCCTCTGCAGGTAGCTCCTTCAAAACCACATCTGACATGTGGCTCGTTTCCTTGCTTGACAGCATCACCATTAAACAGCCACACATCACAAGTAACATGTTTATCATTTTAACATTCCTTCCAAGATGGGGTTTGAATTATGGATTGTGAACGCACAGATTCTGTGGCTTGGGAGGGGGAAAACGGCGATGTATCAGTGTTCTAGAAAATGAATACTTAATACCATTTGAAAGACAGACTACAGATACTGGGAGGTTTTTAACTCCCTAAGACCATTTTCATGCCTGAAACAAGTATGTTTAATTAGGCAGCTAACAGCTCTCCTTAATGCTAACGAGCTGAGAGAAGCAGGCGGAAATTCTTCAGGAAAGGAGCAGGCATTGGCTCAGAGCGCCGGTCCTCACTAGGTCTCTACTCAACATCAAGCATCATAGAATGCACGATATTTGTCAAATGGATGTGGGCTGAAGTCTGGCTGTTGCCTCTTCCTAGCCATTTAATAGCCACGCCACTTACTACTTTCTGAGCCTCGGCCATCTGGGCAATAGTAATACCATTTCTGGGTTATAGGAAATATTCAATAGAAATAATGTATATAAAGCGCCAGATACATGGTAACAATCGTTTTGAGGTAGTAATATTCATAATGGTGTTTGGCGTTCATCCCAGGATAAAGAATTTGTTAGTGATGGGACAGGGCGTGAGAGTTTTCAAGGACAGAGAGTCCCTCCTCCACTAACCTGCTGGATGGCCACTTTGCTGTCTCCAGAGGCCTCTGTGACGGTGCACACACGATGTGGCTAGCAACGTGATGATATTCAGAGCAGCGGTGAGGGTGCGGAGAGCCAAGGAGGGTGGTGGGTACACCAGTGGGTTGGACGTGGTAGTCGACATTCTGTTTATGTTCCTTAGGGTAATTCACACGGCTGCGTCCCAGCACACATCAGGTTACCACAGTCCATCCTCATAGCAGCCCTGGGAGATCAGCACTACTATTACTTCTAAGTGTTCCAGCTTCGACACTATGGATATTTGGGGCCAGATAATTCTTTGTTGTGAGAGCTGTCTTGTGTAGGATGTTGATCAGCATCCCTGGCCTTGACTAGCCAGATGCCAGTAGTATACTCACCCCACCCCAGTTGGGATGACCAGTAATGTCCCAGGCATTGAGTCAATGGGAACAATGAGGGAATGAAGTTCAGAGACTTCCCCAGATCAGCAGGCAGGCAAGTGTTGGAGCCAGGATCAGAAAACAGCCCTTGCCCTCATACACGGAAGCTATGCATCTTCTAGGCCCAGGGTATACGGCAGAGAAAGCTCTGTGTTTGGGGAGGTTTGAGGGGTGGGAGGGGCCTTCACAGCCAAAACTCTGCTGTAACAAACGAACATAACAAGCCATCTGACAACCTGGTCACATCTGACAGTTCCAGGTAAATATTTTCTTTCGAAAAGCTCTCCCTGATTCTGACACCACCACGTATGCACAAATGATCTGAAAACGATTTCTTGGGAGCATCTGCCTTGGCTGGTTCATGGCATTTAAGAAAAATCTGACATTTGGCCCCAAACCATTATCTCCTCCTTATTAGCAAGACTTGGCAGTGGATGTCTTTTGGCTTAAAAAAAACATCAAGTCTATTTTCAAAGACAGAGTCTTGCCTTCACCAAGGAATCCAATTTACTGTATCCTAGGTTCAAGAGGCAAATTAAATGAGAGCATTTTGACTATGTGAAATATGTTTCTGGTGTCCCAAGGGGATAAATTTCACTTAAAGAAGTGATCTTTGGAGAATTTGCTAAAAGGAGTTCCTCTTGTTCCTGAAGTCTCATCTCTGTAGTTTGACTGGATCTATCACAAGCATCTGAGAAAGCCCACTATGATACTGGCAGGCATTGCTTTAGGAATATAGCTCGCTCACCTTGCTATATATGCCTCACGGCCGCAGAGGTTTTTCATGTTCCTCTCAGCTGATCTTTGCAAGGTAGCTTCTTAGAAGTATTATTCCAATCCCCATCTTTACGTGTGTGGAAACTGAGGCTCAGGGAGATTGACATCCACCAGTCAATACCTGGTAGAGACTGGGCTCCAGTTCAGGTCCTTTAATTCCAATGGGTGGACAGGTGATGAGTGGAAGTGGGCTCTGGGGAAGGTGTGAGTCTGGCTTTGGAGACCAGCTCTGTCATTCTCCTCTGGCCTGTGACCAGCATCCCACCACTGTAATCATGGGCTAGTCTCCAGTGAAGACATATAGATGGCCAATAGACACATGAAAAAATGCTCAATATTGCTAATTATCAGAGATATGCAAGTCAAAACTACAATGAGGTGTCACCTTACACCAGTCAGAACAGTCATCATTAAAAAGTCCACAAATGATAAATGCTGGAGAGGGTGTGGAGAAAAGGGAGCCCTCCTACACTGCTGGTGAGAATGTAGTTTGGTGCAGCCATTATAGAAAACAGTATGGAGATTCCTCAAAAGACTAAAAATAGACTTAACATATGATCCAGCAATCCCACTCCTGGGTATATATCCAGAGGGAATCTTAATTCAAAAAGACACCTGCACCCCAGTGTTCATAGCAGCACTATGTACAGTAGCCAAGGCATGGAAACAACCTGAATGTCCATCAACAAATGACTGGATAAAGAAGTTGCAGTGAATGTGTATATATATATATATATATACACACACAATGGAATACTGCTCAGCCATAAAAAAGAATAAAATAATGCCATTTGCAGCAGGGTGGACCTGGAGACTATCATACTAAGTGAAGTAAGCCGTAAAGAGAAAGACAGATACCGTATGATATCACTTACATGTGGAATCTTAAAAAATGATACAAATGAACTTATTTACAAACTAAGACTCACAGACATAGAAGACAAACTTGTGGTTACCACTGGGGACAGGGGCGATAATAGGGAGTTGAGGATTTTCAGATACTACTATGTATAAAATAGATAAACAATAAGGTCCTACTGTATAACACAGGGAACTATATACAATATCTTGTAATAGCCTATAATGGAAAAGAACATGAAAAAAATATATATATATGAATCACTATGCTGTACCCCAGAAATTAATGCATTGTAAACTAACTATACTTCAATTTAAAAAAATACATAAAAAAAGAAAAAAGAGGAAAAATACATAATCAAAGCAGAGACAAAGGGATTGGCCCCACGCGGAGTCCCCAATGGGCTCTAATTGTGTCTTTAATTATGGTCCCAATCTGCATTCACTGCCCACCTCGTCACCACCTCACCTACATCCCCAAAGGTCCACTCAGTGTGCTCATCTTGGTGGGACTTCTTCCCGCACTGTCTCCAGCTTCAAGCTTATCTCTGTCCTTTAGTGCCTCGAACTCTTCTCATCCATAGTATCTGAGACCCTGCTGCAGGAACCCCAGTGGAATAGAAGAGCCATGAGGCCAGAGGCTGAGAGTATTTCATATGTGTCCTCAGCCCCCGGCTGGGTCCTTGGCACACAGAAGGGGACAGGATGTAAAGAGCAGAGACTGGTCTGGGTCACCAAGGCAGGAGCGCAAGGCTGGCCACTCACTGACCACGTGACCCTGGGTGAGCCACCTACACTCTCCGTGGTAGAAGGGTCCCACAGAGATGCCCTCATCCTAATCCCCTGACCCTACGAATATGTTCCCTTAGCTGGCAAGAGGGGAGTCAGGTTGCAGATGGAATTAAGCTGACCTTAAAATAGAGAGTTTATCCCATGATCCACGTGGGCTCCATGTAATCACAAGGGTCCTCAAGATTGGAAGCAAGAGGCATCAAAGGAGTCAGTGCCAAAGCGAGGGAGGCCCTGTGAAAAATACCGGACCCACCATTGCAGGGTTTGAAGATGGAAGGAGCCTCAAGTCAGGAAACGCAGGCAGCCTCTGGAAGCCACAGAATTCAAGAACATGAATTCTCACATAAAACCTTGAGAGAGGGGTCCACCCTGCCAGCACCTTGATTTTAGCCTGGTGAGACCCCCGTTGGACTTCTGAACTCCAGAACCATAAGCTAATAGATTTGTGTTGCCCCAAACTGCTCATTTCATGGTAATTTACTCTGGTGGTATTACATATGAATCCACCATCTCAAGCTCAACTTCACCATCCTTAAAATGGAGTCAGTAACCTCACATACCCTGCAGGATTGCGGGAAAGATTAAATGTGAGAGTATGAGTCAAGTTCATGGAGGACAGCCTGGCTAACACAGTCAGTTTTAGTGCATTTCAGATGTGCACAGATGGTTGTTGAATGAATGAACAAAGATGTTTGAGGCAAGAAGCAAGAGAAGGGATTTAGGATGTGTTCAAGGAATGATCAAAGTATGTGCAAATGTAAGGTTAAGTGGTAAACATTTAGCTCCTTGCCATTCTCTGCAGTAGCTTAAAGACTGTGGTATCCAGGCCCTTCCCTGATTCTGTCCCTGAATTTCCCTATTAACCTGTTTCTGGTGTGGTTGACCATCATTCTCTGAGCTACCGCTCTGATCCTCTCCAAAAACTGATGGATGCGAATCTCCTTGAATCTCTCAGCCAAGACATAAATAAAATAATAATAACACAACAATTAAATATAACGCTGTGAGGACAGTGGATGGTAGTATTCTGTGATATTGGATTGACCACAGTGTGATGTGACGGGGTTGCCTCCATGCTTGCCCCTAAAAGTTGTTTGCCTTCACATCCCTTCATTTTTGCCTGTGGGAAACAATCCGTCCTGAAGAAACCTTCCACCAAGATTTTTTTTCCCTTCTTCTTCTTTTTTTTTTCCCCCTTTTTTGCAGTTCCTCCGTCCCCGGCCATCAGACATCTACCCTACAACAGAACAGCCTGCTCTGTCTTCACTCCGCAGCATTTTCTAAATATTCGCATTCTTCAGATGCCAGCTCCTTCCTTATTTTCTCAATTCTGTATTTGTTTATCCTCAAAAGCTCCTTTGTAGCTGCCCACATGGATCTGGGAAAATGTGAAGGCCAGCCCTCTTCCCTTGGGTGGCCCAGGGCCCACCAAGAGCCCCGCCTGCCATCTCTCCACCTCTGGGGCCCTTCCCTGAGAACAGAACTGGCTGCCAGGTCCCCGTGGAGCAGGCAGCTGACCCAGCCCTTCAGATGCAAACCAGTCCTCTGAGGCTCTGGGTCCTGGTGGCTGCAGGTTCCCTGTGACCGTGGGGAGATTTTAAAACCCATGGTTTCCTGTTTTGCAAGTAGGAACTCCACATTTCAGACTGATTCCCCCCAGGCAGACACCAGAACCCAGGGCATTTAAAACCAGGGATCATTTCATGTCCTGTGCACCCTGACTGAGCGCCCGTGAAGGCTGCAGATGTTGCCCACAGGTTGTAAGGTAGTGAGAGAGCCAGCTGCCACCCCTGCAGCCCCACCTTGCCCCCCGCGCAGGGCTGGAAACCCCTGCGGAAGGACAGCAGAGAGAGGGCTGGAAGGCAGCTGGGCGGCGGGCCTGGTGTGCCGGCCAAGGCCAGCCCCAGAGCGGGATTAGGAGGAAATGATGTTCCTTTGGTCAGCCAGAAATTCTCTCCCGCATGGGCTACAGCAGGACTTAGGGTCCTGGAGTTGGAGTCTAGAATCATTTCTTTTTAGGGGAGAAAGAGTCATTTTCTTGCCATACACTATTGATTCTGTCTTCACTGCCTTTAGAAAAAGCTCCAACTCCTCTTCAGAGCCTTCTGGGATCTGCTCCTGCCTGCTGCTCTGCTTCCCCCACCCCCTCACATACAGTTGCCTTTCAGCTCCTCCCACCTGTTAGTGGATCCCTCTCCTGCCTCCCAGACGTCTGTAACTCTGTAAATCTCCCTTCGGATCTCAACACAGCAGTCACTTCTCCAGCTCTGTTAGAGGTCTGTCCTTCCTGCTTGAGAGGTAGGGCATAGAAGTTCCCAGGACCTGAATATGTTCACTGTCCCTATCATTTTGCATCCACCAATTCATTTACTCTTCACCACCACACCATGAAGTAAGTCAGTGAGACTACAAAACCCATTTTACAGACCAGGAACCTGAGTCCAGAGAGCTGAAGTCACTTGCCCAAGGTTGCAGAGCTGCCAAGAGGCAGAGCTGGGACAAGCAGCCCCACTCTGGGGTTAGCGTGGGCTCTGTACTCAGAGTCAGAACGGGATTCTCACCAGCTGTATGACCTTGGATGGGTTTCTTAACCACCTCTGAACATCAGTGGCCTCATCTTAAAATTGGGATTACAGAGAGAACCTACGTGAGGAGGTAATAACGACCAGGGTAGCTGAAAATATAAAGTGCCCTGAACGTCCACCGTGGAGTAAACAGTTACGACCTGGCAGCTCTAAGGTTATTGTTACTAATCATCCTTAGCACAGCCTTGATGACACTAGACCTGAGCCCCCACCAAGGGCAGGAACCACGTTGTTTTAGCTTCCTGAGGTGGTGCCTAACTCAGCGCTTAACAGATATTTGGAATTTAGTAACTGAGGAATGAATCATTGCACCTAATCTGACACATATCACATCAGGCACATCTTGAGCATTTAACTAATATCAGTAATTATTATCCTAGGAATTATTATTATCATCATTTTCTTGCATCGTGTAACATAGCTCCTTCTCCGACAGGGGGGCTTCCACTCTGTCCACATTTGATGAAGGACCGTCCCAGTCTCCTAGCTGACTCAGAAGAAATACTGCAAACTTTGCAGCCGTCTCCACCAAAGAGGAATAGCAGGACTCTTAATTGTACCCCACGATTAACTGAAATTCCTTTGGTTGTTGAAAATAGTGGTGGGGACGGTGGAAAAGTCAAACGAGGTAAAAGCCAAAACAACCCAATCATTTACCCGCGATGGGAATCACTGAGCACAGGGCCAGGGTCAGTATTAGGGCAAGTTACATATCAATGTGGGGTCATTTGTCTCTGCTCATCCCGGCTCTGGGAGAGCAGACTGGCCCCGGGCCAGCCCATGCGAGGGGGGAGCTGGCGGTGTGGACTCTAACCGTGAAAAACAAGATGCTGGGAGGTTTTATGTCCCTAGAGCTTAAAGGTCAAACCAAGCTGTGGTCACAGTGTCCATATGCTTTCCACATATGCCAGCCGCAAGGATGAACCACTGTCTAGCTTGCGGGAGGGAATCGGAGGTCACGTGCTCTGACAACAACAGGACAGAGGTGCTCTTCCTGGTTGTCCAGGAGGGCTCTGGGAAAATGGCAAATACTATGTTTGGGGGCCAAGTGGGGGCCAGTGGAATTAAGGACGACTCTTGTCATTCTCATTACTAATTATTACTAATTATAATAGTTACTCTTCATGGAGCACACACTGGGTGATTTCACATGTGGCATTGCTTAATCGTCACAAATGCCTCGGGCGTGGTTTAGGGGGATTATTACCACAAATATACAAATGACAAAGCTGCAAAGGTCGAGGTTCCGAAGCTGAGCATCTAGTATGTGGCAGGGAAGGGATTTCCAGCCCAATGCCACATGCCTCCATCAAGCAGCAGATGGATGTGGGCAGTCTCCTTTCTCTTTGCTCAGGAGACCCTGATTTCATTGAGAACAGCAGTGCGCTCCCCACCAGGAGATGCTGGCTCTCCCAGAACCCCTTGCAGCTGGGGTAGCCACAGGATGGAGCCGGCAGGGAGGTGTGAGGGAAAGCCTGCTGGGGGAGGGTATGCCCTCTTAGAGGCATGTGCACCTTCCTGGAGAAAGAGGGGACAGGCTCACCTCTGCCTTCTCCTCCTGCCTCAAATGAGTTCGTAAGCCTGGAGAGAAAGAGGCCATCTTCTTTCTTTGAGTTTTCTTTATTCCTCCCAGTTTTATTGAGGTGTAATTGACAAAAATTGTGTATATTGTAAGGTGTACAACTTGGGACTTTGACTGACATATACATTGTGAAATGACCCCCACAATCAAGCCAGTGAACACATCCGCCCCTCACTTAGTTACCTTTGTGTGTGTGTGTGTGTGTGTGTGCACATGCGTGTGCATGCCTGTGGGTGTGGTGAGCAGCTTAAGATCTACTCTTAACAGATTTCAAGCGTACAATACCATGTTATTAACTATAGTCACCAGGCTGTGGATTAGAGTCCCAGAGTTTATGCATCTTATAACTGAAAATTCATACAACAAATGTATGGATAAAGAAAATTATACACACACACACACACACATATGTACACAATGGAATATTATTCAGCCATAAAAAGGAGGATGCCCTGCCATTGAAAACCATCGATGAACCTGGAGGGCATTATGCTAAGTGCAGTAATCTGGGCACAGAAAGACAAATACCATGTGATCTCACATGTGGAATCTGAGTAGAAAAAGGCAAAAGCCTCCTGCGCAGAAGCCTTCTTGTACTCAGGAGGGAAAGACAGAGAACATCTCAGACACCTCAGAGCTGGGATCATTGATCAGCTGAAGTAACACCTGCAACCAGGCTCCTTGAGACCTCTCGTTAGTACAACGACAAACCCGACGCAAGCAAAACCATCAGCTGCTGGTTTCACTAGCCAGGGCTTCCGTGTCGTACAGCCGGTGCGGAGGTGTCTCCATCCTTGCCTTCGGTGAAGGGAAGAAAAAAGACATAAAATAAATGGAAAATGGACAAATGGTACAAAATCAAAGCAACAGCCGGAGCTTTCGCCGTGGCAACACACGCTTTCCCAGACTCGTTCTGCTGCACTATTCCTCCCTGGAGCTGGGGAACTGGCTGGGCTCACAGTGGCCAGCGGCGTGGCTGGGAGGGTCTGAGCAGCCAGCTCCCAGCCTCTAATTGCACTTATCGTGAGCTAATGAGCATTTAATAAGCAGCAGCCGAACATCCAAACTGAAACAATAAAGCGACCTCATCCTCACTTCAAAGATGAAGAAACTCAGATTAAGATGTTAATAGCCGCAATAATGAAGGGCCACACATGCCTAATTGGAGTGAATGGCACCATTAGAACCCAGAGCCGCCCGATCTGGAATCTGGTTGCTGGCCGCCTGGCCAGGAGGCTTTATAATTAGACGCTGCGATGCCCCGAGTCCCTCACTGGTTGGAATAATTAATGCAGGCAAAGTCGTTTCAAGGGAAGCCAAGCTTCACATATCTAGATGTACATTGCAAGGCCCCAACAATCTTCTCTGCCAGGTGTGAGTTCTCTGGGTTGGGAAACTCTGCAAAGTGTGGGTGGGGGCCCCTCACCCCCACTTTGGGCGCTGGGCTTTGGCAAGAGTTACACTGGGGAGCGGTGTGGCTCTCGGACTGTCCCCGAGGCCTGTACCAAGACCTGTGCCACCAGTGGGCCGCTTTTTTCATCTCAGTCTTGCTCCTTCTTGCTCAGCTAGTTCTTGCCGTTTGGGAACTAGCTAGGCCAGGGGTCCTGAAAGTGTGGGTCCCTGGAGTAGCAGCGTTGGCATCAGCGCATCACCTGGAAACTTGCTAGAAATGAAATTCTCAAGCCTCACCTCAGGTCCACTGCACTGGAAACTTTAGGGGTAGGGCCCATAAATCTGCATTTTGATAAAGCCCTCTGGAGGATTCTGAGAGACACTCAAATCTGAGAAGCACTCACTGGACGAGGCCTAATAAAGGCACCCTCTTCATAGCCTGAGGCAAGAGTGTGGAGAAGCCTTCAAAGATCTGCGATTCTGGAGCACAGGCCTCCCTCCGTGGTCCTCATTCAGTCCATCACCAGCTCAGAGAACCGCTCGTGCGTGGGGACCTACCCGTTGAGAGCAGCTTTCCCATCTGCATTTTTCAGATCTCCCCACCTTTGTCCTCACTGTTACCTCTGCACAGAATGTCCTTCCTCTTCCAAGAAGCCTTCCCAGACTGCTTTCTCTGCTCCACCAGCTCAAAATAGCCTGTGATCTCTTCTGAAAATGACTTGCTGTATGTCAGTCTTTCCCTAAACTGTGCTATCCACAGGGACAGACACGCAGTGCCATACATAGCATGTCTTCCCTGGTATTCTCCTAATGTAAATCGAGTAAATACTTTTTGGCATTAATTTGAAGAACTTACCCATGCCATATTTTCTTATTTTTACCATTTATTTGTATTCCCCTCCCCATTTTGATTATATATAGACAGGGGTTAATTTTTCTTGTTTTCCCCCCAAATTAAAAAAGGCATAATTTAAGTGTCTCTTCCCTTAAAGTCTGGCTCCCTTTCCTATGTGAGAAGGTCAATGATTAATAACTGGGTTGCTGGACTGTTAGACACCATGTTGTCTCATCATTATTTTTCCCCAGGTCAGCATCTATTTACCAAGTGTCTGCTTTGTGCTGATAGAGAAATGCTGGAGAAAATTTAAAAACAAATTTCATAGGATGGTTCAGCTCTCCTGATGTTCCTAGCCTGGGCTGGGACACAGCCTTTAAAAAAACCAAAACAACCGTGCTCCAGGTCACGACCGCTCATCAGCATGATCCAGAGACGGCTTCCCGGGTCAGATCCCAAGTCCTACACGGAGTCAGGGAAGGGCTGAAGTGTGTGTGGTGAGACGTCTCGGGGAGGCTTGGTGGAGGAAGGCAGTCTTGAGGACAGGAAAAAAGATGCTTCTTGGGGTGGGATGCTAGAAACTTCTGCTTCATTTATTGTCCCCTTGCCCTTCACTGGGGACAACAATGACGAGAGCCCTGCCTGTAGGCATCTTACAGTTTGGTTAGGGAAACAGGTAATTTAAACCCACAATCCTTACACGATTTGGAATATATAGAAGAGAAATACAGAGAGCTTGGGGATGTTGAATCCAGCTGGGGCAGTCCAGGCAATGCTTCCTGGAGGAGGTGACTTCTGAGTAAAACTGTGAAAGCTGTGGTATCCAGGCAAGAGAAGGGAATGTAAAAGGACAGGGGATAAAGTCCCATGCAAGAGCAGAAGCAGACTCAAGGCACTGAGAAGAAGTTTCTGACCCCCAGGACTTGGTGCACAAGGTGCAGAGGGACCACAGTCTACAGAAGTGACTCTCACATTTGAGCTGTATCAGAATCCCCTGAAGGGTGTGTGGGAACCCAGGTGGCTGAATCCACTCCCAGAGTTTCTGATTCAGTGGACCTGGGGTGGGGCCTGAGAATCTGCATTCCCAGCAAGCTCCCAAGTGCTGCTAAAGCAGCTGGTCTGGGAAGCACATTTTGAGAACCTAACTAAGGCAATGAGAAATGTTGATACACAGGAGTTCACACAACACTGAACAGACTTGAGCCCAGTGAAAGGTCTATGATTATTCCCATTTTACAGATGAGGAAAACAGTCAGTGAGAGTGAATCATTTACCCCAGATCCCAAAAGTAGAAGAAGTCAAAGCTGGTATTACCCCTGTTCTTTGAACTGGGACCACCTCTGTTTCTCTGGCCAGCCATGAGCTATGGAAGAGGATGTGGCCATGTGTGAAGACACTTAGACTGTCTTGCTGCTATTTGATATGTGACATTTCAGAGGAACTTGAAAGGGGAGACTCAGAGAGGGACAAGGCAGTGAGCTGCAGTAACGCCACCTCTGCCCCATCCCCTTTGCCCCGGACGGGGCTGAAGCATGGGTAGAATATTCCCCTGACCAGGCAAAGAAATGGGTTCCCTAGTCTGTACACACCATTTCAGACACCGACAATCACTAAGACAAATGTCGCAGGGGTCAATAACGTGGTAAGAGCTGATCATCAAAAGCTCTTTAATCTCTATTAAAGGTTTCACAATCTAAATTTCCTGGAGGAAAAATGAAGGTTTGTTACATGCACTTGCTAATTGTGCGTTTGTATACACACACACACACTCACACACACACACACACACACTGTGCTGGGTTAAATGTGTGCACCAGATGACAGTTTATTTCTAGATGCCACGTAAAAATAAGATTCAGCATGCATGAGACTGTGTGTATAGAAAGTTCTAGGATCCTTGCTGATCTTACGGGAACATATACACACATTTAGAAACATACCAGAGCGTTGGTAGAAGTGCCTGGTTTTATTTAGCACTCATCATCGTCCTGGTTTTATTTAGCACTCATCATAGTCCCACAAGGGAGGTGCTACATTATCTCATGTGTTGTGAGGATTAGATTAGATCATATATGAGAAGCTTAGTGTCTGATACATAAATATGCTTTTTATAAGCGATAGTCAGTAACACAGTTATTACTTGCAGGCCTCTACCTCCCATTTCTCTCCCTGCTGCTTAGTGGCCTCCTCAACTTGGGAAGGTTTTTTGTTTGTTTGTTTCAATAAGTTTCAGGCTCTTCCTCTGTAACGTGGGAAGACTAGATGGCTAGATGAATTCAGAGGTTTCAAAGTATTTCCGATTTTGGCTGAAGAGCCTTGTGTTCAAACAAAGATATATATGGGGAATGGTTAAAAGTGGAGTTTTTCTGGCTGTTTTGTAGAAACTCTTGGACTTCCTTTGATGCCGCAGACTGCTTTACTTAATGTCTCAGAGCCTTAGTTTTCTCTTCTGAAAAATGGGACTATATAACTGACCTCCTTGTGGGGTTGTGACAGTGAAGAAATTAAACGGTGCTTGTAAAGTGTTTTAGGTCATATGAAGTGTATATGTCCGCCTTGATTTTATCCCCTGCCGATCCAGTCTCTCCTGTTTGAGGAGGCCTAGCTCTTACCCTCTGCTCTGCTGTGGTCCCAGATTCTTCGCCAAGGGAACAGGTCCTTGGCGCCAACTCAGAACCACTGGATAGATGCTCTCTGATACCCGTTACTGCTTCCAGTGGTACCAGGGTCATGACTGATAATCGGGCCTCTGGCGGGCAGAGGGAAAACACGTGCTCAGAAGTACTCAAGCTCTGGTAGGGTAGAACGTTAGGCTCCGTGAAGGCTACAGATCAATGGACTTTCCAATATACCTAATACTTTCCCACCCAAGATCTGTCCCACTTGTGTGACTATTAGCAATCACAAGAGAGGGGTGCTTTCAGAGGAGTGGGCAGGGGCAGAGGATACCAAAGCTTCCAGGGTTCCTTGTACAAGCATTTTGAGAGCCCGGGGGTCTTTTTTCTGCTCCAGAAGCTCAATTTATCGAGCTGAGTCAAATTACTGTACATCCTGGCAGACCCGTCACTGCCATTGATCAGTCCTGAAACCCTCCTCCGCAATGCATCACCATTTCAAGAAAGAGCAGGTTCTCAGAAACACCTGTGATCTGGGAATGACCCCCCGCAACCCCCAGGCTGCATCCTGCCCACTTGGAGAGAGAGGCATTCTGGGAGACTGGCAATCGATGGGCCAGAGACACACCTGAGCACCAGGGGTGGCTCCTACCTGGGCTGCTCTCAGTCGGTGCCCACCTGGCTAAGTGAGGCAGACCCGAGCATCGATGTGCCGGAAGAAGATTCTCGATACCATGTTCAAGGAAGAACGGGGCAAAGCAGAGCTCGGTCCTGCTCTTTTGCTTTTAAAATTGAGAATATTAACTTCTCAGCACCAGTTTGGATTTTGTAAACCTTGTGCAGGCTTAGGCCATTGTGTGATGTAGGTTGACTATTGCCATTTAATGACGTTTAATGATGGGTGTGCGGTATGTGCAGGGCACTTGTGTGTGTCTTTGTGTGTTGCATTTGTGTATGTCCAAATTCACAGGGGGTTTCTTTGAAAAAAAAAAAAAAGACTATGTCTTTTCATTAGTCCCCAAAATGGGACCTTGTTTATATTAAAAGTTCAGCTAGGGGAGAGAGTATAGCTGAAATGGTAGAGAGCTTGCTTATCATACACAAGATCTGGGGTTCAATCCCCAGTACCTCCTCTCGAAATAAAATAAGTAAACCTAACTATTTCCCCCCACAAAAATATATAAAGTTATTTAAAAAAAAATTCAGCGAATGTTTCCTAAAATTGAGTTAGGCTTTTAAATTCCTTTTTATTATAAAAGAAGTACAAACTAATTGCAAGTTTTTTAATATCTACAGAAGTAGGAAATGAAAAGTTACCTCTCACCTCTTTCTCAGTGCCCGAATGTCCCCTAGAGGAAATCTCTGCTAGAAATCTCTTTCCTGTGTATCCATCCATGTATTTTCTCTGTATGTGCAAATCCAGGTATTTGCTGTTTATGTGTACAATTTGCTCATTTGCATATGTTAAAAGAAAGGGAATCATATATGCCGTTTCTCAATTTGTTTTATTCACTTAACAGTATTTGAATTGAACTTGGGTGGAACTCCTCTCAGATTTCAAGGGAAGGAAGGGGACTTAGTTATGAGGTTTCAGAGAAGTTGGAACCTGGGTGATGGTCAGTGTTGATGCTGTGAAGGAAAAGCAGGAAATTAAAACCAAACTGTGAAGCAAAACTAGGGGGAGAGGTGACCTGGAGAAGAGGCAGGACCAGGTCTGAATGGGGCGAGGCCAAGATGAAGAAGCTGTGGTCCCGTGTGAGACCAGCAGCCTTCCGGGGAGAGGTCAACAGAAAGGGTGCAGCAGCTCCTCTCCTAAGGCAGCCCCCAGGGACCCTCCCCTCCCGGCTCTCACAAGCTCCGGTGGTCCCTTCCACATTGAGTCTGGGTGGGCCCACGCTCTGTTAAACTGCAGAACTCAGGGGAAGTAACGGTGTGTTGGCTCCAGGCCCAGCATCGAAGAAGACTGGCAGCTCCCGCTTCTTACTTCTGGGTATGTTCATTCTCAGGGGCCCTGAGCCGCTGTGGAAGATGTCCAGCGGCTCCGCTGGAGAGGCCACATAAAGGAGGGCCACGTGGGGGGGAGGCCACTGGAAAGGAATAGCCCTGAGGCATCCATGGGGGCCATAGCAGATCCCTGTCCTCAGATGAATTCCATCCCGGCCACCATTTGGCTACAACTGCTAAAGAAAGCCTTGGTGAGACCGGCCTAAGGACACCCAGCTGAGCATGGTCAACGCACAAACTAAGAAATAACACAGCGATGCGCTCTTAAGGCCCTGCACTGCAGGGCAGTTGGTAACCCACCAACTGAGAACAAGCGAGTGGGCAAGGGCTTGAGTACATGCTCCTTCCAAACCCTGGTATATTCTCAGGAGATAAGGAAATTGGTGAGGGAGGGCCGCTCCTATCTAAGGCTCTTACGCATCTCCCAGGCCTCGAGAGAGCTCACCTCCACGATCAACGTCTCGTAGTTTCAACTTAATTTGGCTTTGGAATTCCTTTGAGACAACAGAAAAGGAAGACTCCATCTTTATTCCTGGTGCTACTGTCATAAAGCCCTGGCAGTGTCCACGCCAGAAAAGGACCACGGTGGGAGGGCATAGCTCAGTGGTAGAGCACATGCTTAGCATGCACGAGGTCCTGGGTTCAAGCCTCAGTATCTCCATTTAAAATAAATAAATAAACCTAATTACTCCCCCACCAAAAAACAAAAGAAAGGAAAAAAGTAAAAAAAAAAAAAAGTAAAATAAAAAGGGACCACAAGTTTCTCCAACAGTTAAGATAGAGTTTCCATTTGACCCAGCATTTCTACTCTCAGGTAGTTGCCCAAGAGACCTGAAAACATTTGTCCACATAGAAACTTGTACATCAGGTTCATAGCAGAGCAAGATTCATCATAGCCAAAAGACAGAAGCAATCCAAATGCTCATCAATGAATGAATAAACACAAGTTTTAAAAATTAAAAAAATAAAAAAGGCCCACATCTTCTTAAATGGAGGTAAATGGGGACAAATAAGCAGGCCTCAACCCAAGGGTGGTTAACAGCACATCAAAAAGCGAAAAAGAAAAAAGAAGACAAAAAGAGAAGTATCAGAACAATCTGGAACGTCTCCTTCTATTCAAAAGAACACAATCATTTGCACGCAGAGTGCTTGTTTAGCCTCCTGGGACACTGGTTGACACAATTAGTTAATTCCTGGGAAGGGTGCTGTGTGTGTTCTTTATTAATTGACATTTTCCTTTAACAAGGAACATAAGGACCAGGAAAAATTGTCATTATCCGGGAGTAATGGGTTTTCTTTGGAGAAGCCCACGTGTGTAACGAGGAGAGCGTCTTTCGTCCCGCAGCATTCCAAAGGTATTTAGAAACTTTATGGGCCTTGAAATGGAGCCACCTCTGGCATGAAACCCGGGAACACCTCTCACCATTTGAGGACAGGATGTGCGGAATGCCAACCGAAACTACCCAGAGCACGTAATTACCAGCTGGAATTATCAATTACCAACTGGAATGGGTTCAGGCCCCAGGCTCGACTCTTGTGACAAACATCAAGGGCTATTGAAAGACCACACATGATTTGACATCTTTGCGTTGGCCTCTTCACCGTCTCGGATCCCAGAGCAGAACGGACTGTTAAATAGGTTAAGTCTCCCCGTTGGCCAATGTCGGGTCCTGACTGAGAGAGGCCTCGGAACCAGGCATATAAGCTGAGTGGTTCAGCCGGGCTGATCACCTGGTCTGGGGTGCAAGCAGTGAGCTCTGAAGAGCAGAGAGCTCTGAAACCCTGGGGTGCCATCTCTTTTATCTGCCCTGGACCGGGAAGCCACTGTATAAAGCCAGCCAGGTGCCTGGGATCATTTAGAAGCATCTTTATGCCGAGTGACAGAGGGATGCTGGAGGGTGGACGGAACAGCTTGAGATAAAAGGTGTGACTCACACGTGTGGCTTGTGTGCTTCTGAGTGTGATCAGGATGCCCCGAGTTGGGGGTGTATTTGTGACTTCATATTTGGTTGTGCCTATGTGGTTTTGATTTGGTTTGTTTGTTTATTTGTTTTATTTATTTATTCAACAACAAAAAAGCTATTGCCAGGCAGCAGCACAAATCAGAGCAAGATAAGCAAGACTCAGTCCTCTGGGGCTTACAGTCAAGTAAAAGGGAGGAATCAGGCAGCTATGATGCCGTGTGATAGAAGTGTAAGTTTTACCAGTGTGAACACCGCTGCCCCTCTGAGTGCATATAAGGATGTGTAACTACACATTATGGTGTGTTTGGAAAATAACAGAAGTTTGCCAAATGGTTGCAAATCGGAGGCATTGGAATACTTCATGATGTAGTTAAGAGTCATCAGTGGACCCTTGGGGATGTGTGCCAATGATGGAGAACCCTGAACTGCAAAGCCCACGGCCATGGTGACTCCAGTCTCTCCCTCCCTCCAGCTGACCCCGCGCGACTGTGGCTTTCATGTCAGAACAGAGGGAATAGCATGTTTGTTACTAGGGGAAGGGCTGTGGTACCCACAGGGATGGGGTGTCGTGTGTGTGTTTCCTTGTCTGGTTCTCAAGTGCCTTTTTGGATCTCAAAATTGTTCTAAGTCCACTGAAAAACTGAAGATAAGGTTTTTGTAGCCTGTCGTCACTGGGTTGCTGTACCTCATTCTGGGTTGGGTTGAGTGGATCATATGGTAAAAGAAAAAAGAAG
Source organism: Camelus ferus (assembly GCF_009834535.1). NCBI lineage: Eukaryota > Metazoa > Chordata > Mammalia > Artiodactyla > Camelidae > Camelus > Camelus ferus. Next base: position 53,286,495 of record NC_045704.1, on the reverse strand, counting down.
GGAAGAGAAACACACTTAATTAATGGCGCCTGCTCTCAGACGCTAAACTGAGCAGCTCCTTTTGACCTCCTGAAAACCCCCCTGGGGAGGAGTCAGGATGCCCATTTTCAGTGGAAGAAACTGAGCCTGGGTGGGTCACTCACGTTCAGTGCGTTTCTCTGTCCAGCTTCCTTTCTCACCGTCGCTAGGTCCTCATCACCTGGCTTTCCAGTCATAGAGTCTAAAATTCAGAGCCTTTCTCAACTGACGCTCTTATTCTGAACCACAGAACACAGAAAATGGTTAAAGTGACTATTTTTTCGAGTCTTCCAAAGATGGTACATAACCAGAACCATTCTAGATGCAGAGAAGTCCATTTATCAAATCAGTGAATGTCTTGGAACATAATTCTCTTGTAAAACCCCAGCTCTTACAAAGGCTTCTAGAATGAAGTTCTGCCTCTCTGTTTGAGACAAGTCCATCTCCTTCTGAAAAGCCTTCTGTGGCTCATCACTGACTCCGTGGCTATTTCCTTATTCTCTGGGTGTCCTCTTAATGCCGCATTTCTAGAGGTCCCTTCTTAAACCAGATGTCCCTGTTTGCATCAGTCTCTGCATCCTCATGATTTTCTTCCCAACAGTTGTTACAAACAGCATGTAAAGTGTCACTGTTTGCTTGTTTATTATCTCTCTCCCCTTAATGGTAGGTAAACTCCTTAAGGGGCAGGATTAATCTTGTTCACTTGTGAATCACAGCATTTAAATCACAAGTGCATGGTACATTCTCAATAAATATTGGTGGGACTGATGAGATGAATTATCAATTATTATTAGGATTTATCAAGTCCTAGCAAAAAACTTGGACACAAAATTAAGTAGGTTTTTATTACATGTGCGTGCGTGCACACACTATCTCCAAAACATCTGTTGGTTGATTTCTCCCTCCTTTTCATCAACTTCCCAAACTTAGCACACCCAGTAACTGCTTTTTCCAAAAGGCAGGATCATAAGTATTGAGCCCAGTTTACCTCTGCTGCTAAGACCATGTTGGACCCGAGGCCCCCGCGTGGCCCTGTGGGAAGGAGGGCTGTATCCCGGGTGGACGGCAGGAAGCCCACCGCTGGGGAGCAGGAAGGGCTGGAGGAGGAGGCAGTCTGCGGAAAAGGAAACAGCCCCCACTGCCCGCTACCCCCATTCATGCCACTGAAAGAATGACGGATGCTTCTCCCAGAGATCGATCACATCTGCTCGGCTAATAAAGTCGACAGCGTGTCCCAGTCGTTCTGTGGCTCCAGCAGGAGAAGGGAATCGGAGCATCTGGGAAGGGCGCGCGCAGGCGGCGCTGGATGGAGCGGGAGGTTGGGACAGCGTGGTTTTCTAAGGCAGCTGGGCCTGCCGGGACACGCAGCTCCCCACACCAGGCTCAGGCACGCACGTGGAGCAGCCTGCCTGTGATGAAATCGGACCTTGCCGAGCCCTGAGGGGCCAGAGAGTTGCTCCACAGGCCCGTCGTCATCATGGGGCGATTTGATTTCACTTCTCTGTCGGATTGTGGTGTTCTGATTTCAGTCCGTGTGAAAATGAATAATATTGCAGCATCCACTTGTGAATACCTCGAGTTAGAATGGCTCTAGGATGTGTGTATTTATCCACACACCACACAGACGTATCTAGGTATTTCCATGAACAATAGCTACTGTCTTTAAAAGCTGTGGCTGATACGGTGAAAAGTGGCGTAGTGAGTAAGGCTGTCAGATCTGGAAAACGTAGACAGAGGATACCAGCCAAGTATAAGGATATCTCAAGTGCTGCGTGGGACACACTTACGCTAGACAGTTTTTCTTTTTTTATCTGAAATGTAACAGGCTACCATGTATTTTCTCTGGCCAAACTTTTAATGGGTGTATTAGTTTCTTAAGGCTGCTGTCACCAATTACCACAAACTGGGTGGCTTAAAACAACAGAAATTTCCTCTCTTACTGTTCTGGAGGCTAGAAGTCTGAACGCAGGTCCGCGCGGAGCCTTCTCCACGCTGAGACTCCGTGTAGAATCCCTCCCCGTCTCCTCCAAGCTCTGGTGGTGGCCAGCAGCCCTCGGCTTGTGGGTGCGTCACCCTAACCTCTGCCTCTCCTCTGTGGTCCCAGGGAGGTCTCCCTGTGTGGCTGTGCCTCTGTCTCCTGTCCTCTTGAAAGGAGGATGGTCATACTGGGTGAAGGGCCACCCTACTCCACTGTGACCCCACCTGAACTAATTACGTCTGGAACAAGCCTATTTTCACATAAGGTCACACTCTGAGATATTAGTGGGTTGGGGTTGCAACAGATTTTTCTAGGGGACACAATTTGTCACATGACTTCAGTTTAACTCATTTCGTTATTATTCTTAGGATATCTTGATTCTGGCTCACTGCGAGGAGCCCTCTTTAACCTTTGAAAAACTGCGTTCCGAGAAAGTTAATTACATGCCCAAGGCTGCACAGCTACACGAGAGGTGTTTGTGAGACCCACACCCAGGCAGCCCAGGCAAAGGGCCTGTCTGATAATTCCTATTCTGGCTATGGGAAAAGTACCCAGTCTGGGAATGAGAGCTCAGAGCAGTGGCCCCTGAGAACAGTCTCTTTGGGGCATGCCCTTGCTCAGTCCTGGAGCCAACTTGGCTTAAAATCCTAATATGTAAAATGAAAACATGGGCCTCTAGGTGTGCTACCCAACACCAGAGCCACAGCCACATGTGGCATCTGAACATGTGCAGTGTGGCTCATGGACTGGAGGTGGCTTAAGTGTCCAACACACACTGGATTTCAAATACTGAATCCAAAAAAAAAAAAAAAGATAAACAAAGAACTCAGTAATTCTTGAATACTGATTCCATGTTGAAATGGTCATCATTTAGATATGCTGAGTTAAATAAAATATATTAACCCCACCCCTTTCTTTTTACTTTTTCAAATTTCATACTTTTAAACCCTTTTTATGCCATTATTTTTATGAACATTTTTCTATCGTGAATTTTAAATATTTCATCTATGGCTTGTACTGGCTTAGATCATTCATTATCAGATGGTTTGCTTAAAAAAATGTTAGTCTTTTAGCTATGGAATCCTTCATTCAAGCACAAAATAGGACACACTTAAAAATTAGTTTCATTTATTTAATCATATGTTTCTTCAGCAAATGTCTATTGGGCACATCCATGACAGAATATGCTGCCCTGGGAACTCAGGGTTGGATGGTGGTATCTCTTCTCCCTGCCTGGGGCTTGCATTCTCACAGAGTGTGGGGACAGAGGGTAAAAAGAAAACAGATTAAATAGAAATTTAACATGAATACAGAAGTTAACATTTATTTGTGATAAGTGCCAGAAATGAGCAAACAGGATGATGAGTTAAGAGAAGACCTTGGAGGCCCTGACTTAAGGTAGGGCGTCCAGGGGAGACCTCGCTAGGGAGACAGCGTTGAGGCTGAGCTTTCAAATCTCTGGGGAAGTGTCTTGAGTCCCTACTCAGTGCCTCCTTCCCGGCTTTCTCCAGACCCCCTGCCCAGGCCAACTTGGGCAACATTCCTAAATCTGGGAAACTCAGTTCATTCACTTCTAAGGGAAGGATAAGAGTTCCTCCTTAAAAGTGAAGCCATTGGTGAAGAACCAATGAGAAGGCAAGGAGAAAATCCTGACAAGGCTTTGGGTCTGAGCTCAGTGTTTTGAAAGGACTGAATCTGTGTTCATTTGATGCTGTGCTCGTGTGTGTGTGTGTGTTGTGTGTGTGTGTGTGTGTGTGTGTGTGTGTGTGTGTGATGAGGCTGGACACCTAGCTGCACTGTGGAGACAGGATTTCTCAAACAGTAGACCTGTCACCAGCAGACTTTTTTTTTTTTTTAATTGAAGTATGGTTGAATTACAATGTTGTGTTAATTTCTGGTGTACATCATAGTGATTGATTTCTACATACATGTATTCATTTTCATGTTCTTTTTTTCATTATAGGTTATTACAAGGTATTGAATATAGTTCCCTGTGCTATACAGTAGGACCTTGTTGTTCATCTGTTCTATATATAGTAGTTAGTATCTGCAAGTCCCGAACTCTCAATTTATCCCTTCCCATCCCCTTTCCCCTCTGGTAACCATAGTTTGTTTTCTGTCTGTGAATCTGTCTCTGTTTTGCAAATAAGTTCATTTATGCCCTTTTTAAGATTCCACGTATATGTGATATCATATGGTATTTGTCTTTGTCCATCTGACTTATTTCACTTAGTATGACAATCTCCACGTCCATCCATGTTGCTGCAGACAGCGCTATTTCATTCTTTTTTATGGCTGAGTAGTATTCCATTGTGTATATATACCACAACTTCTTTATCCAGTCATCTGTTGAAGCAAGATTTAAGTTGCTTCCATGCCTTGGCTATTGTAAATTGTGTCACCAGCAGACATTTTAAGTGCCATGTTATCAGTTTTCCCCTTTAAAGAGTAAAAACTAAGATAGGGTTAATTATTGAGGTTGAAAGGAGGCAACACAATGGCTACAGAAAACCAACAGAGAAACATCAAAAAAAATAGGTCCTTTCTTATCAGACAAAATCAAGAATAAGACAAAATTGTGAAAGATCATGATGGAAGAAGGGAGAAAAAGGAGGAGGTGGAAGAGGTAGAGGGAGAAGTGAGATGGAGAAGAGGGAGGTGGTAGATGGTCCGTCTTAGGGTTTCCTAGAAGTTCGTGCTCTTTCCTTCATTTCCTTGAAAGTCAGATTTATTCTCGAATCATCTGAGCTGATCTCTGAATGCCCTAGAAGTTATAGCTGCCACTGTTTAGGGGAGGCATGGGCCCAGCACTGTGGATGGAGCTGCTGTCTCTGTTCTCAAGGACCTAGCCACGGGGGACTACCTTTGTGGAACCTCTGGAAGATACCCTTGTTTTCATTGCGAAGAGTGGTTTCTCTAGGCTGGACATGTATTAATTTACACAGCACACACTAGGGGTGCAGGGAAGGGGTGCCCACCCCAAGCCCTCCTTACCCCACACTCCTATATGGAAGCAGCATTGGGTATCTACTGGTGAATTTGAACTCTCATGCCAGACACTGGAGCAGTGACTCACCCCAGCAGGTCTGTACAACCTGTGTGAGTCCTTTGCCTTATCCTGCTGCTTTCTTTCACCCAGGAAGGGATCCCAGCCCACTGAGTGCAAACTCTAGGCCAGGTGCTGACCATCTCAACCTATGACAATCCAACTAGGAGTTTGGTGTGTGTTTCTTCTTATTTTCCTTCTGATAAAATCAACCAATTCTTTTAATGGAGAGAAATTGCACAGAATCAGGCTTAATCTTATTATAGAATTGATATACTTTCAATCTTTAATTTTGATGTGAAAAGCAAATAAAATCATGAATAAAAGGGAAGATGGAAAGAAATACATACATGCACACACAATTATGAGGATTTGACTGAGAGTAGGGTAAGAAATAAGAATATTTTAACCCTGAACAGTTGCTCCAATAGTGAATATATATTCATTTGAGTGCCTAAAAAGCAGTATTTATATGGAAAAACAATAATGCAATAAAGCATGGTGATACTAAAATATTATTTTGAATATAAATTTATAATTTTGAATATGTAAAAAATATAATTTGGTCAAGTAAAAATGTAAGTAATGACTGCACTTAAAGTTTTTGACTGTAAAAATACTATAAGAACATTAAAAATCATTTTAAGAAAAAAAATTACCACCCACTATTCCATCATCCTAATACATCTATCTCCACTTTTTTTGTGCAAATTCCTTACCATCTTTGTCTACATGTATATATTTACATCTTAGATTTATAGTACAAGTCTTACTTTGTATTCTGTTATTTCTGTATCTTTCATCCATCTGTCTTCAGAGTCATAATAAACACCACATCTCAGCTTATTCACGTGTTCCTTGGGGAAATATCTAAGCACCCTCACACCCTCACTTGGTCAGTGTTCCTGTTTTAATCATGAAAGGACCATTTTCCGTGACACTGATCGGAGGATTATTACTTTTTGTGTGTGTAATTCTTTGATGAATATCTGTTTCCTTCTGGGGAAACAGAAGTTCCTTAACATATCATTTTCCCACTCACTGTTACATTCCCTAACCCCTGGTAAATACTCATTAACCATTCCTTAAATACATGGTACACAGTATCTCACCATGTTGATGCTGCAAGGGTCCTGATATCACACCACTGATAGTGTACACTGATTTGCTTCAGATGTGTTTCTTGAATAAAACATACTGTGCATCTTTAGGCACCTAGTTTTAAGATGTTTAATTTATTTTTTAAAAATAGAAATGAGATAGATAATTATGAACATTTTATGGTGCTTGGTGCATCTGACCATAAGGTATTTGAAAAGCTTCAGACCCACTTACAAACAATGTGTGAAAATATAACAATAAAGTCATTTGGAGCCTTTAGGTTATTAGGATGGTGGAATAGTGGATAGGAATTTTTTTTCCTTAAAATGATTGTAAAAATAAAAATGTATCAAGTTAAGCCTGGTTAACTTAAAAATATTAAAAATTATACAGAAGACACTTCCTAACGTCTATAAGCACATCATACAAAGATGAGCACCATGAAGCTTCCCTTCCAAACTAGGTTTCACATGTATGCATTTAGAGATAGGTCCTAATTACGTAAATTCTGAACCGTAGGACTTACAGATTTTAATACTCTGGCCCCCTCCATTTGTGCTACATACTGGTAGTTTTTAATTCTTCTGATCACTTAGTTTTCATTGCTATATATAACTTGATTATATGGGTGAGTTGTAACTTGATATTGCCCTCCTACCTGAAGATTATTTCCAGTCCTTTCCTATTAGTAAATATATTGTAGCAATGCATGGCTTTTGTATAGACAGTCGATTACTCTCGGTAATAATGCTCTATTTTTTTCTATTTTCTATATATATATAATAAATTATATATATATATATATAATTTATTATTGAAATATAGTCAGTTTACAGTGTTGTGTCAATTTCTGGTAATGTTCTGTAAAGTCAGAACAAACACTGAATTAGCCGACACTGACCCACTGCTCCTAGGGGGACATGTCGTGTTAGGTTCCTATGAGCCTCTGGTCACAATATTTTCATCAACCGATCAATGCATGACTTTGTTTAATATGTTTCTGATTAAAGACGCCTTATTTGATATCTATTATGGATTCATTAACATTGAGCTCACGGCCAACAGCACTGTAACTCATGCCTGAATGAAGCTTGTCTAACACAGCTATTTTCTCCCTAAGACACGTCACCACCGGCTTGCTCTTATAAACACTAGACAGCACTTCAGCACTGTAACTGGGGGCCATTTAGCAAAATCAGCAACAAAAAGCACCCAAATGTAAGAGACATGGCACAAAACAGACCGTGAGAAGGACACTGTCTACAGTATGAGCGCTGAAACAAGAAGGCAGAACATCATCTTGTGCGACCTCAGCTGGAATCAGGTGCCTCAGGGAAATTGAATTTTGTTGCTGCTCTGCCGTTTGTCCCCTGATGATTACACGAGCACTGCAGGTACTGATTTTGGAGTTACTAATAAATTTTTGGGAAGAGGCAAATTCACAAATACGGAATCTGAATAATGACTGTACGTCTTTGGGGATATCACTACATACGTCCTTGGGATGAACACGAAATGAAGCCCAGCACTTGCATTCATCGAGAGCCCTGGAAAGGGAGTGCTTAGCAGCCATCCCATCAGAATAAGGTGGAGAAAGTCTGGTCCGGAGCATCTTACCTAGAAAAGTAGATGTTAGAGAGGACCTTCCACCATGACTATTTTCCAAGACCTTCTTAGCCAGTCCTTTTAGCATAGTCTGACCTGGATTCCAGTCCCAGGCAGGCTGCTGCTTATTCGAACCACCCTGATCCCATTTCTTATCACGTTGAGCCTTGTTTTTCCCATCTGTAAATGGGTTAATCTTAGAACTCACCTCAAAGGGTTGTTGCAGGAAATGTTTGAGATAAAGCTTGTGACAGGGTCACCAGCAGGGTCCTGGTCAGATTCAGTAAAGCCATGGCAACAAGGGAAGAGAAAACCTTCAAGGTTAAATTTCTTCAGAGTAAAGCCGAGAGGTTGGGAATGCAGTTCTCCTGAAGACTGAGTTCGTGGCAGTTAGGACAGTCCTCACTTTTTATCATTCAAGACAGCCCAAGGGGATTTATAATTAAGATTTTATTTCAAAATCTATGGAGCTTTCAACCACCCAAGAAAGGATGAGTGTCCATAGTTACTACATAAGGATCAAATGTTACCAGAAGGTCCCCTTTCTGTTTCAAACCCAGTCTCATTATCAGTTGGCTCCAACACAAACATGAAGGTCTTAGAATTTTTTTTTCTCTCAGATTGCCACGTGGTATGCTCTCTTTTGTCCTCAGCAATGCATTATCTAACAAGTCAGCTGAAAACCAGTGTGGTGATGCAGGAGAAACATCACTGGATTTTGAGTTGTACTGACCCAAGTTGGACTCCCTAGCCCTTTCTCTTACTCTTTATGTGACTTTTAGAACAATTGCATTATCCCTCTGAGACTCAGTTTCCCATCTGAAAGATAAGCTTGATAACGCGTGATTTATACTTTTGTTATGGTTGTCGGTCAAGTTACTTTTAAAGGCCCTCGCCTGGTGACAAATGCCTCCTAGGCACTAAGTAATCGTAGCCATCGACAGACTGTGTACATTGTCTGCGCATCATCAAAAGTCACTCCCACTAGGATTCTTATAGATTCCCCTGTAACATGCCGCGTATCCATTCACATTTCCAATTTGCTTCCTCTTTTTCGATCTTGCCCCCTCTGACAAAATGAGACTGACTGTATCGCAAGACAGAATCTTTACTTGGAATCTGAACCTTCAGCAAGAAGCAAAATGTATTGGTGTGTGAGTTAAGGCAATGCATTGACTTCCTCTCCCTTGAAATCTATTTCAAAAATCCTAAGGGAAGCAGGACTCTAACAGGATAATGGCGGAGGGATGACATGGAATTGTTACAAAATGATGACTGCTTCAGGGCCAAACTGGAACTGAACCAAAAGGAAAAAGATATTCCTCCTTGCTTTCTCCTCAAAATCAAGGAAGCTGTTCGACATAATTATTACAAAACCCCAATCCCAGATACTTATAACTTAATATCCTATTTCAAATAGTCTGTTTAAAGCTAGACTGAGGGTTTTTTTTCCCCTTGAAGAGCTAAGAGGTCCATCTTCTACTAGTTAATAATTGAACGATTCCAAATTTGAGTTAGATAATTAATGTTTTTAAAATAATATATTTATATACATGTGTGTCCATGCACTTATGTACTTGCATGTATATGTGTGTGTGTTCACATATACACTCGTGCTCAGAGAGACATAAAGATTCATCTGAAGGGAGTTAACAAGTTGCCATTGGTGCCGGGGCTACTTGATGGTAAAGTGGTTGGTTTATTATTTATGTGTGCAGGTTTTTTTTTTTTTTCCTTTAAAAAGACTAGGAGAATTACACCAATGACCCTTTCCTCGCTGTGATGTTACACTAGAATGATGCGAGATGTTACAGTGGGGAAACCGGAAGAAATGTATGTGGGGTCTCTGTGTTTCATGGATTTACAGTTTTCTTAAGATGGAAAGTTTGGAAAAGAGAGAAGGAGAGGAAAAGGAGAGGGTGGGGAAGGGGGAAGAGAGGAGAGATACAGCACATCCTTGAACCTCCATCTTCTGCTTCCAGGTGGTCACGCACATTTGCCTATAACATGTGCGTTTCACCCTACACGTGGCCCACATCTTCTCAACCTCCAGATCTGAACTAAACCATTGCTTCCTCAGAGCTGTTTTCCTGGGTCCTTCAGTCCTTAACCTTCCCTGTTGAACAACCTCACAATCCTCTCTATTCAGCACACCCCTCATTAATTAAATGAGATAACTAAATGTCAATTGATGCGTCGATATCTACCTTCCTCAGGGAAGCCCGCTGAGATCCTCTAGGGTTGTCAGCCCTCCTGTTCTATGATTCCATAACACCCTGCATTTCTTGGGGATAGTCCTGATTGCACGTGCAATTTCACCTTCCACGTCTGTCGCCTGCAGCAGGGCAGGGGTCCTCCCGTCTCCCATGGCATCTGAATCTAGCACAGCGCTGGCCCAGAAAAAAACGTACAATAGAATGTGATGGTTAAAGCATTAGCAGCATTCCTTCTCTGTGGGTGGGACTTCTGGCTCTATTATTCCCGATCCCTCCTGCTGGTCCTTTGCACCCATAAGACGCTCCCTGACTTCTCCCAGCCCCCCTCTCCCACTGTCCTGTGATCCAGGACCCATGGTGACCAGCATCTTGCTGAATTCTAATGCTCTGTTCACACCATTGCTCATGTGCCCACCTCTCTGGGTAGCTTTTATCTATTCAAGGGCTGAGATGATATTTTATAAATCTCTGCAACTCCAACACCCAGAATGGTGTCTGGCATCCAGGAGACATTCAATAAAGATGCCAAGGGAACCAACCCCTGTTTTGTGCATTTCCTCTACTAGGCACGGCTATCCACGCTAACAAGATGCGGGTATTACTGGCTTGATTTCCCAGCTTGTGGTCTCAGGGATCCTGGTCTTGGGCGTGAGTCTCCCGGCTTGAGCAAAGCAATCTCCACAGTGGTGACCGTGTGGCAGACCCACCAAAGGGCCCAGACTGGAGCCTGAGGGAACTGGCGCCATGCACCCTGGGCAGCAGTGTCCTGCAAAAGACCCGGACTGAGCCGACAGACACATGCCCGGGGTGGGAACGCTGGCCCAGGAAGGAGCTGGAATTCAGCACTGAGTAAACAAGATGAGCTCAACGCTCCTTTGAAGGGCTCTGCAAAAAGTCGGACACCAGGACTAGTGGCACAGATACCAGGAGTGAGCAAGTGGGTTTGGAATGGAGGCGCAGATCTGGGGTCTGGGGAGATTCCCTAGGCTCCAGCGGTCCTGGCAGGGGCTGGGTGTGGACTCCGTGGTTGAGCCCTGGGTGGGGAGGGACGCGCACCAAGGTTTAGGGGGACTGGGCGGGAGGGTCTGCCCACCCCTCAGCCCTGCACGCAGGGAATCCTGCCTGGGCTGCACAGCCCTGCCCTTCAACTGCTGAGCAAAGTTCTATCTCCGCCGGCTTGGGTCCTGGGCAGGCGCAGCAGCCAGGAGGGAAGAGGGGCTGCCTTGCTGCTGGCTAGGTCACCCCAGTGTAGGGCTGCTTCCAAGGGGCTGGGGAAAGGGGAAGGGGAGAGATTTTTAAGAGGAAAAGGGAGAAAAAGAGAAGAAGGAGGGAAAGAGTTTTGCAGGCTTAGAAAGTGAAGGGTCCGGAGTGGCTGTGGATGTGGGAGCTGGGGATGGAGGGAACCGGCATTTCAGAGGATTGCTTAGGAGCTACGTTCTCCTTGGTCTCCAGAAGACAGAAGAAATGATCTGTCTTTTCTTTCTCAGTTTTCTAGGAATTTTTTTTTTTTTTTGACTGCCGGACAAGGCTTCTTTGAAATGAGATTTCCTGCAGTACTGTGCCACATGGGACCCCAGTGTGTGTGTGTGTGTGTGTGTGTGTCTAAGTATGTCTGTGCATGTGTGTATCTTTGTGTGTCCTGATGTCTATTTGTGTTTATGTCTGTGTGTATCTGTGTGTGTGTGTGCGCGCGCAAGCACACGTAAGTGTATTGATCTAGACAGTAAATTCAGACAGGGTTCATTCTGGACCCAGAGGGCTGAGATTCTCACCCCAGCACTGGCTCTCCCACCCCTGTGACCTCACAGAGCTGCTCACCCCTGCTATGACTCAGCTGACTCACTGGTAAAATGGGGATCATCACAGCACCCCAGCAGTCATAGGATTGCTGTGAGGATGCCTTAGGGAATCCACAGTTGTACCACGCACACAGCAGGCACCCACCCCGGTCAACGTCAGGCACCAGCACGTCTCCCCCAGTCAGTAATTCTGGGCACAGACACCTGTCTTCTCTAGCACTCTTCCCTTTAGGGACTGAGTCCCCAGTTTGCTGGGGACTGAGGGGTCTTCTAAGACCCAAGACTCTTTGGTTTAAAACTGAGACAAGAGGGGTAGGGTATGGCTGGGGGGATAGGTAGAGCTCAGAGGTAGAGTGTGTGCTTAGCATGCATGAGGTCCTGGGTTCAATCCCTAGTACCTCCATTTAAATAAATAAATAAATAAATAAATAAATAAATAAATAAATAAATAAATAAATAGCAAACCTAACTACCCCTTCCAAAAAAAAAAAAAAAAGCTTAAATGTTTTAAAAAAATTTAAAAATGTTTTTTAAATAAAAATTAAGCTGAATAAAACTGAGATAGTCCCAGGCACACAGGAGCAAGCTGGCCACCCTGTCGATCTTCGTCCACCCCCGTTCCCGAGTCCATTCAAGGTCTGCAGGTAGCAAACACTTGAGCGTTACTGGTTCTCGGAGCTGAGAACTTGCCTGACTCCAGGGATGATTATTTAACTCTTGCTAGGCTCTCCGTGCATCAGTGTCTCTGGGCCAACCCATTGCCTAATGTCTTCCCAGAAATGGGCCTGGTGAGGGCCAGGGGCATCTGGGAAGGGAGAGAGGTGGGGTCGGGGGGATGGGGCCACGCCGAGGGTGACTCAGCGCTGAGTCTGGGGGCTTTGTCACAACAAGCTCACCTTTCCCTGGAACACCCAGGCCCCAGCACCGCGCCCCGCCCCGTACGGTGAGTCAGGCTCAAGGTGGGGAGGTGCTCCTACTGCCAATCAGAAAAGGGCTCCCTGACACCTTCCCTGTGGGAGGGGGCAGTGGCCAGGACCGCCGGCGAGGTCCTGGGTGAGGCTGCGCCCCACACCTGTTCCCGCCTGGTCCCCCTGCGCGAGGCGTCAGCTCGGTCACTAGGGCCGAGAGCCTTTGCTGCTGCGAATGAGTCGTGGAGCAGAGGGAGCTGCCCTCCCCGTCCCGCTTTTGCGGGGAACCTCCCAGTTTGGGTGATTTCTCAGCCCACATCCTTCTAATCAAAAATGTGACTGGAAGCTTCCAGGCTCATTTGAAAGTTGCTAAGAGAGTCAATCATAAAAGTTCTCATCACGAGAAAGAAAAATTGGGGGTAACTATATGTGCTGATGGATGTTAACTAGACTTACTGTGGTGAAAATTTCACAATGTATAAATACGTCAGTTAGGGGTGGGAAGAGATAGACTGGGATTTCAAAATTGTAGCATAGATAAACAAGATTATACTGTGTAGCACAGGGAAATACATACAAGGTCTCATGGTAGCTCACAGAGAAAAAAATGTGACAATGAATATATATATGCTCATGTATAACTGAAAAATTGTGCTCTACACTGGAATTTGACACAACATTGTCAAATGATTATAAATCAATAAAAATGTTTAATAAATAAATAAATAAGTTAGTACACCTGAAACTAACATGTTATATGGCAGTTACACCTCCATAGGAAAATCTGGGTGTGTTACCTGCTTACAAAATATGCTCTATAGAGTCTGAATTCCTTATGCTGGCTCCCTGTCTCCCCTTCTTTGTCTGGTCTCCATTGCTGACTGCTTCCTGAACTGTCCAGAACTGTCTGCAGTCTGTGCCTTTCCCTCCAGCAGGGTGTTCCTAAGCCCTTCTTCCACCTGCAGTCTTTTAGTCTTCCCCCAAACCTTAGTTCCAGCATCACCACCCTCAGGAGCCTTCCCTGAATCCCCTTGACCCCGGCTGCAACGGTCCCAGCACTTGGCAGTAACTTGAGCATGCCTCCCAACGTGCACATCTGCTGGGGTTTCCAAACAGGAAGGCACGTTAGAGTTATCTGGGATTCTGATTGGAAAAAAAAAAAAAAAAAAAAAAAGGTGAGATTCCCAAGGCCCAGATCCCAGACATTCTGAGTCCATAAATCCAAGCTGGGGCCGAGGAGCTGTATTTTTTAACACATGCTCCGGGCGACTCCGATTCAGGTGTTTCTCGGGCCCTACTTTTAAGAAACTGCACATAACTGCACATGGAATTATTTATTTCTATCTGCCGACCTGCACCTACCCAGCCCTCAAAGGTCGAGAGCTCTCAGGAGCAAGAACAATGTATTGTAATTTCTGAGGCCCTAGTGTTTGGCCCACCTACAACAGATACTCAGAAAACGTGGTGACTGATTCCGTTTAGCCATTTTGTCTGTAATTACTTATTATGCAATGATTGTGCACAACTTTGTTCTAGGCATGGGGAGAAGCAAAAGAAAGAAAAAGAGATAAAAATTTCCCTGCCCTTGTGGATAAAGGAACAGATGCATGAATTACGAAGACTAGATTCCGAGTTTCCAAGTTTTAACAGTCATGCATCAGGGCTGCTGCTGGCTGGTCATTCGGTGTCTTCGTGGACACTATATTATCAGAGCTCAGGAAAAACAAGAGATAAGTAATACAAGAAAATGATTGCTCCTGCTTATTTTTTTTTAGCAATAAGGAAACTGAAGGTCAGAGAGGTTGAGACTGACTGCTTAGGACAAGGCTACTCACCTGCAGAATCTGGATTCAAAGGCTGGCCTGAATTTTAGGTTGTCTCCCCAGGATTCATCACCTTCATGGCCTCACTCCGCCAAGCCAGGAGACAGGAGCCAGAGCCTCTCCGGAGCTGAGCGAGTGGGTTACCTGGGGCTATGCTCTCGCTGAGAAACTCCTCTGTGGTGCTACCTGGGCACTGTGAGTCCACTTAGCCGGCTGGGGGAGGGTGTACCGGCACAACTCTGCTTCACGGGAGGAAGCGGTTGTCATTCTTCACGCTTTCATTATGACGATTTAGACCAGAGGAGGCTGGAATGGCTGCATGTTGGCACAAGAAATCAGAGATTAATAGTAAACCTTGAAAATAGAGAAGCATCTGATTTGGGCTTTTCCATCGACAAGCCCAGTAACCCGGAGGAAACTATTAACATACAAATAGACGGCCTTCCCATTAAAACAGTGGCCGAGGGTTCTGGAAAAGACCTCTTCACGCAGAAAGCAATTATGACTGGAAATCGAGTCTGATTTGCCACAAGCTTGGAAAATCAAAATGTAACCACTCCTAACCGTGTAGACAACTCTGCTCTGCGGGGTTGGGGGCGGGGGGAGTGGCCAGTTCTTTATTGCTATTACGATTATTTCACTCTGAAATCATTCCACTTCGTAAGCGCCAGATCTTACTGACTGGCATCCTCGGCTCAGAGAGGTAACAGCACAGTGAAAAAACATGTAGTAGTCACATACAGAAAAAAAAATCAGCCTGTCTATCAATAAATAGGGTTTTTTTGGTCAGATTTCCAGAGGTTAATAGGGTTGCTTAGCTGAGATGCCGCTCAAACCAAGAACTTCTAACTGAGCAGTTATCGCATGAAGTGTCTACACCCTGTGAAAGTCAGATGCTTCAGCTCTGGGCCCGCCACTGTCTTAACATGACCAGAACCTCAAAGGCATAGTTGGGTCTGGAGATGACAGTTGAGACCCAAGGCAGTTGGAGGCTCCAGGTAAAAACTAAATCATTCTGGAAAACATGAAGGTTTTCTTCCAAGTGGCTGTGGGAAAGGTAGCAGACAGGGATGCTGACGTGAGGTGGTAGACCTGCCACTCTGACACCCTCGTGAAAAGGGCAGGAGGTTGGTGACATGGCCTGGGATGACGTTGCATGGGTTAAGGAGTGAGGATTCCTGCTGCACCCTCACCAATCACCCGGCAGCTCTTCCGGGACGATATACTTTACTTTCGTCAACAGTGCAAGTTCCCATCCTCTGTGCTGGATGTCCCGCACTCTCCGATCTCTAATTACTTTTTAAGAGGAAGACCGACTCCTTGCATGTGACCTAAGCTGCCCTCTGCCTTCGTCTCCAGCAGAGCTGGATACCCGTTCCCCCACATCCCTGTGCCCTGGCAACCTTGGCCATCTCTACTTCCGCATACTTGCTGTACTCCTCATGCTCTGGGCGTTTGCACGTGCCTTTCCCTCAGTCTGGAACCCCGTTCTGCTCCCATCTCCTGCCTCTCATATGACATACCTAGTTAACCACTGGGCTGTGTGCACTCATGACATCTGGTCCTTACCTTCAGCTCCTGTGTCTGTAATTATAAACTCACTTGGGTAACCAAGGCATGAAGGTCATGTTCTTCTCCCTCGAAAGGGTACCATCCAACAAGACTTGCAGTTCCTGGTGAATTCTTGGGATCCAAAATATTCCACAGCTCAGTCAAGATGTCCTCCCATGAGAATGTCCCTAGCTCACAAAGATACAGAGAATTTGTAATCAGTAATAGACACTGGAAAGAAGAGTAAGTAAGGTCATGTTTTTAATTCAGCTATCGAGATTTTTACATGGCAAATGAGCTGAACTCTTTTGTATTTGGAAGGGAGCATATTTTGGGTAAGATTGTTTGGAATCACCCTGCTCTTCAAGTTAGGAGAAATCTCATAGTCCCCAAACCCTGAACATTTAATCTGTCTCTTGTGTAAAATATTTAATACAGATTGTCTTAGATGATTTTTAACTGTGTGCTTGAATTAACCACCATCTCTCTCATTAATGATAAGTTCCTAGTGACAGAGGATGACTCTTTTGGTATCCTCCAAGAGTCTGGAATTTATTTCTTTTCTTTTTTTTTTTAAATTGAAGTATAGTCAGCTTACAATGTTGTGTCAATTTCTTGTGTGCAGCCTAATGTTTCAGTCATACATGTACATATGTATATTTCTTTTAGTGTTCTCTTTTATTATAGGCTACTACAAGATATTGGCTATAGTTCCCTGTGCTCTACAGTATAAACTTGTTTATCTGTTTCATGTATAGTAGTTAGTATTTGCAAATCTCAGACTCCCAATTTGTGCCTTCCCATCCGTGCCCCCCACTGGTAACCATCAGTTTGTTTTCTATGTCTGTGAGTCTGTTTCTGTTTTGTAAGTAAGTTCATTTGTGTCTTTTTTTTTTCAGATTCCACATATAAGTGATATTATATGGTATTTATCTTTCTCTTTCTGGCTTACTTCACTTAGAATAAGATTCTCCAGTTCCTTCTATGTTGCAGCCAACAGCATTATTGGAATTTAGAAAGAGTTCTGTGTGTGTTTGGATGGATATCAATGGGTGGATGGATGGGGAGATGGGCAGACGGATGGGTGAATGGTTGGAAGCTAAGGGCGGAAAACAACTGACTTGGCACACCAAGACAGAATGAGATCATAAAGATATCGGTCAAGCCCACCTTTGGTGGTTTGGAAAATACACTCACAAATGATTCGATGCTCCTCCTTTCAAGCAGGAGAGCCTAGTTCTCCCTTGTGTGTAGACTGGAGTTAGTGGTCGCTTTCAATTACTAGAATGAAGTGGAAGTGATTGTGGATATCTTCTGAGACTGGGTCATAAAAAAGCCCTGTGGCTTTTTTCTTGATCCGTATCTTGAGTACCTTGCTCTAGAGGAAGCCAGCTGCTACGTTGTGAGGACACTCAAGCAGCCCTTGTGGTGAGGAAGGAGCTCAGGGCTCCAGCCAACAGGCATGTGCACAAGCTGTCTGGAGGCAGATTTCCCAGCCTTCGCTGAGCCTTCAGATGACTGCAGCCCCAGCCCTCAGCTGCATTGCAACCTCCTGACAGATCTGAGCTAGAACCACCCGGCTAAGTTGCTTTCAAATCCCTGATCCTCAGAAACTACGTGAGATAATATGTCTGCAATTTCAAATGGCTACGCTGGGGGTAATTTGTTATCAGGCAGTAGATAACTAATACACCACCCCACTCCTGAGCTCTGATACCACCAAGCTAGGCCCCTGACAATGACTCGTTCAGTATTGGAATAAATCAGGTTACAGAATGCACCTCAAGTCAGCCCTAGGTCTTTTTCTATTTGTTCAAGTGTAGTGTGATTTTGTCAGAATTAGAGATTCAGTTCATACAGAATTCTTTCCCCTTCCTGACTTACTTGTTTGTTTTTTTAAATAGAATAATGTGGCTAATTGCGTGGATTTGAAGTTGAACAAATCTGGGTTTAATTCCTTTCTTTCCTATTTATTACACAGTGAACTGTCTGAAATTTATTTATCTCTTGGAGATCAGATGTTTCTCAGTGAAACAGGGAGGGTCATAGTACTTACTTCATAGAGTTGCACAATCCAGGGGCACCAGGGTTTCATCAGAATCCATTTAGATAAAGTACCTAAAACATTTAGCATAGTAGCTGGGACCTATTAAGGATTCAAGTCATAGTAACTATTATCTTTAATAATAATTATCTAAATTCCCTTGCATCAACAAATAGGACATTTCTTTAATTCCAAAGAATTGTCCTTTTTGAACTTAATTCTGGTAGACAACATGTTGTAACAGCTGAGTGTTTTCAAAATGTGGTCCATGGACTTCCTGCATCAGAACGATCTGAAGTGTTTGTTAGAAATGGAGATTCTTAAAACCAGTTATCAGGCCCATAGGTTAGTATCTTGAGGATGGGAGTAAAGTACAGGGGCAAAAATGGGAATTGGCATTTTTTTAACAAGCTCCCCCAGGAAAGTTCTAGAATCACTGTAGTGGAGGAAAGAAGATTCATCTCAGAGCTGGAGGACCTGGAGTGTGGGTCTGACCGCTGACATTAACTAGCCAAACTGAGTGAACCTTTGCAATTCCCAGTTTCTCATCTGTGAAAGGGAAACCCGAATCTGCCTTCTCTACCTTACAGAGCAATTGTAAAGATCGCCTGAGATAATGAAAACTTTTAACTGACTTCTGTCTAGTTGTGTACACAGTTTATAAAGTGATTATATCCACTTTGTCTCACTGAAGCTCAGGATCGTCCCATGAAGTCAGTTTTCCTCCCTGTTGATGGAGACAGAAGCTAAGTCTAAGTTACATGGCTTGACCGGGCTGCACCGCCACAGAGTTAGTGTGCAAACCCAGGTCTGGACCACAGATCCAGAACTGAACTAAAGTCAGGGTGCTATGTCACAGTACTATTTCTGAGTGTCACTTTAGCTAAGACTGCTGCCTTGGTTACACTACCACGAGCAGAGAAGAGGAACCTAGTAAGAAAAATCTCTACATCCCAATTGCCCAGATTATAATTATACATGCAAAGAGCAGTAATTATTTAAAAACAAAAACTGTGAGGTCACTGAAATGCATTTCCTTAGCAACACCATTACAGAATGTGTCGGTCTTGGTGTGTCAACTATTTCTAAATCATGCCCCACTAAATTCACTCATCTTAAATTATAAACCTGAGTAACTTCATTAATTGGCTTTTTCTGGGTCATGATTTTGTTTCTTCTGTCTAGATTTATGCAAGAGAAAAATATTTGGAAAATCATTTGTGTTCCTTATATGCTTTATGAGTAAAAGAAAAGGCTTCAACTGAACGGCCTATGATTCTATTAATAAGATTGAGTGTCTGCTACGTATACTATGTGAAATGGCTGGGCAGGTTTTCACTGAGTTTGGAGGGTGTGCCTGGGAGGGTCTGGCTTAGACTGTAGGATGCGTATAATAAATAGATCTTTGGGTGTCAAAGACAGGTGACCTTCCTAAAGGCAGTCACACATCCTCCAGAGTAGCTGAAGAAGCAGCAGCCTCTGCGGCCAGGAAAGACAAGCCATGAGTACTAGGTTCTTTGGGAAAGGGGAAAAAATGCTTTCAAATATGAGCTGAAATCTGAAGTCAAAAGGTGGGACACTCGCCACTGTCAAGGCTGATTTGGAATGTGGTCAGTTCTCAGATGGCAACCCAGGTCGAGAGCTTGAGGACGAGGTTAGTACTTAATAGAAGTGTTTTAGGTTGGGTTCCCCCAAGAGTAGAACTGGATACAGGGGTTTGAGTGCAGGTGGTTTATTTGGGACGCAGTTTCAGAGGCATCGGTATAGAAATAGGCAAGTTTAACAGGGGACACAAGAAAGCCAGAATGGGGTTCCTGAGTGTGGAGGTGACTGGCGTGGGCAGCTGGGGCTCCATCCAACTAGAGGCCTCTGAGGCTGTGCAGAACACACTCCAGAGTTATCCCACCCAGGGACAAGGAAGCTGGGGGGCTTTATCCTCTAACCCCCATCCATCAGGGCTGTTTCCAGGATGCTAAGACCCTGGCACCTCTGACCTGCCCTGAAGTGTCCAGAGAAGGTCCTTAGGTGGGGAATGAAAACAGGGATACTTGACAGCTAAAAGCCCTCAGCTAGACTGACTCCTTGCAGAGTTTCCTGTAACCCAGAGGGTGAGCTCGTAGGTGATGAAGATGACGGTACACTGGTACCAATAGCCATCCACCTAACACCTGCTGTATGGTGGTCCCCATGGAGATACATCTGTCATGTATATCTTTCAGCCCAGACAACAACCCTGTGTCGAAGGCATTAGGATTCGTATTTCCCACGAGGAAGGGAAGAGTCAGAAAGTGTAGGTTACCGGTTTAAGTTCACATGGTTGACAGAGGAAAGCCCAAATCTGACCCCAGGCCTTTGATTCTAGAACAGACCTTCCCCATTGAGCAGGTAGTAAATCCAGATGTGTATAATGCACAAACTAAACGCACATAAAGAGCTCTTTTTGGCTTTCAGCACTTCCAGGTGGTATTTTTCGTTGACTTGGATCTGCCTTGACTGTTTTCTGAAACCCACCCCTTACCTGTCCCTCTCACCTCTAGGCAAGGCTGAAGTGTGGTGTATAATACAACATGGATACGTTTTAGTCCCAGATAATATATGATGTAGATTTTGTGTATATAAAGCCTCGGGAAGTCCATACAGGAAATTAGGGGCAGGTCAGAGAGGCTCTGACAGCCTATCATTGACTCCTGGAGGGAACAAACAGTTTCCCTCACTCTCTGCCACACCTCCCTGCCTTGGATTTAACAGAAGCTGCTCGGTGTAGATTCACGCAACATCTACTTCTTTTCTGGGCTGGTTCACGACAAATAGTCTCAAAGTTTCAGAAAGCATGTTGGGCTTCCCACAAGGTTTGAATGATGCAGATGTTGGTGGGATAAAAAGGACACGATAAGCTGCTTCCTACCACAGGAAGCCTCTGTCACTCACCGTGGGCTCAGGGTTGATGGAAAGAAGAGTTAAAAAAAAATTAACTAACTACATAGATAGATGGGGTTTGAAATGCCATGCAACTGTGTTTTTCTAATGCAATCACTCTGAAACGCTCAGGTAACCTTGTCAAAGGAAAAAGGATTCTCTGGGGCATTCAGTTTTTCATCTCTAAGAGGTTCAGCCACTAGCATGCATGGTTTATCTCCTAGAAGGCCTAAAACATTAGAATTTGGAATAGTTAAGATTTGCCCTGCAGTAAGCTGTAATGGCAACTTCTTGGTTTCTCTTCTTCCTGACCCCTGCCCAAGCTCCAAGGGGGGAACAGAAGCCATTTTTTCAAATGGATCAATGTCTGAAATATTGGCTTCTGTTTCTGAAGAACTCGCTTGTGAGCTTGTTTGTCCAGCTCTGTAGTTCGAATTAATTTCACCCTTCAGGGATTCGTCGGCGTGTTGACAGATTCAATGACAAAAATGGAGTTTTACTGGAAAGGGTGTTAGTCAGGGAAGCCAAGGGCTCAGGGGATGGTTTGGTAATGGGCTATGGAGACTTTCTTCCTAGGTCACTGGCTCAGATCTAGAACCTGCTTGGCAATGATTGAAAATCGTTACCTCTTGACAGCTGCCTGACAGGTGGCCCGTAACATGTTGGTACCCTATTCCTGCCACTCCTTCTAGGCAGAACAGTCACATGACAGGAGGGACACCATGGATTACATGACAACAGAGGCGCTGAAGTACCAGTTTGCTTTCTCAATAGCTTGTCACTTATCAGATTAAATAGTTTTTTTTAATCAATTTAACAGATTATGGCCCACCAAAAGATTCCAATGCTTGCCTCTCAACAGTAGTGAAACCTGATTAAAACCAGAGGAAAAACTGGGACATAATTAGAAATGATGGGTAGTAAAGTTACTGCATCTTGCTGGTCAGCTGCTAACAGCTGAGCTAGACCATCTACATGTTTCCATAAAAAAGACCAAAAAATCATAAAAGGCCAGAAGGAGCGTCAGGAAAACATGCAGGGAGAAGCCCCAAGTAGAGTGACTGCAGGAGGAAATTTGGCAGATTTCCATCTGAAGGGCCCTTAAGAGACATGCGAGGCAAAGAGCCACGTGAGGCCCATTCTGGGCGGGCTGGCGCCATGTTAATTCCAGCATGGCCATTCTCGGCTGGGGCCCAGTCGCTGCATCGCAGCTCTGCAGGAGTCCGTCCTTAATGCAGGCTGGGCCCAGATAATGAGGACTAGACTCTTAGTGGGGGGGTTTCCTTCTTTCAGTGGGCTTAAGCCAAAACCTTTAAAATTATTTTAATGTCATTTTTCTTTTTTAATGGGACATGTAAGCACTAGGAAAATTATAGCATTCAAAGGGTTTCTTTGGACTTTTTTTTTCTTTTTGTAATTGCCTTTTAGAGGGTAGAACTTTTAATTCATTCTGAATGTTTCCCTCTGATATGAGGAACCCGATGCAAGCCTCAGATTCTGAGGTAAGTTCCTCATATTTTCCCCTAGAAAGACACTCAGGACACTCACTAGTTTGAGCTCAGCATGTGTTCATCCCCCGTAGGTGATAAGCTGCGGGATTTCCTGAGAGGTGAGAAGATTTATCCACTGCTGTTGGCCACAGGAAAGAGTGCTACAACCACATAAGAGATAAACATATTGTCACATGGCTGATTAATTTGCAGACAACACCACCAGCTGCCCATCTCCAAGAGCATGGCACCCTTCAAAGTACACACGTATGAGACTGATGATCTGAAATGTGGATTACTGCCTTATGTTTGCTGCAATAGAATCATGAACAACTCCCCAAATCTGAGTGGTTACAAGCTTTTTTTTTTTTAATATTCTTGCTGCCAGGCCTCCATGTTGGCTGTGGCTTAGCTGGCCTTGACCATTTTAGGACCCAGGCAGTAGGGGCAACACCTGGAGAATGTTCTTCCCATCACAGAGGGCAGGAGGTTAAGAAAGGTGAGTAGAAACACGCAGAACCTCCTACAGCCTTGACTTGACCCAGGACGTGATCATTTCTGATCATGTTACATTGGGTGAACGTGATCAGGGGATGGTGGGCCTGGGGGAGAGGGTTCATTTGTTGGTCATTAATACGGTCAACCAGAGTCACATAACGTAAAATCACATAACTTGACACTGGACAGGCGATATTCTTTTATTGACTTAGCGCACATATATGACAACCTCGATGTCACAGGAACTTTTTACCATATCAAGGTGAGCACAGTACATTCATTTTATGGTGTCACCCTCTCAACAGAACTCTGAGGCAGGTACTTATTCCCATTTTACAGATGAGTTGATGGGAGCCTGGAGCAGCAAAGTACTGTGCCTTGGCTTCAACACTAGAAAGTTGGAGAGCTGGCATTTGGAGCTCAAGTCCTCTAGCCCTGAGCCTGTGCTCCTCTGCAGTCCTGGCTCTGTGCTCAAGACTGGGGGCGAGAGAGGAGGGCAGTGGTCCCCATGTGCAGATTTTCAGTTGGCTGGGATTGTCCCAGGAGGAGAGAGGATTCTATTCTGGAAATGAGTTGAGGACCTTGGGCTGAGTCTGGAAATGGAAGAGGTTGATCAAATTTGATAAGAAGGGGCATCGGTATCTCCATCAGAAGAAACAGTAAGTGCAAAATACAACAATTCCACAATGTCCCAGGGTACAAAGAGAGCATTTAGCCTGCAGCACCAGCATCCCACCTGGAAGACGTTCTTTGATTCAGCATCCTCCCTGCTCCATCTGCAGCAGTATGGCTTCCCAGTTTTTCCCAGCTTTATTGAGACACACTTGACACACAACACGGCACAAGTGCACTGTGTAAGATGTGATGATTTGATGCGTGTGTATATTTCAAAATGTTTCCCAGATCAGGTTAGTTAACACATCCTTTCTTCACTGTAACTATCATTTTGTTTGTCGTCATTGTCGTGGTGAGAGCATACAGTTGACTAGAGTCACCATCCTGTAATTAGATCCCCTAAAACTCAGTCACCTTATAACTGAAAGTGTGTATCCTCTGACCAACATCTCCTCATTTCTCTCTCCTCTCAGCCCTTAGCCCCCCAACAACCACACATTTACTCTGTTTCTATGAGTTTGATATTTTTAGATTCCACCTATAAGTGAAATCGTATATACAGTGTTTGTCTTTCTCTGACTTCTTTCACTTAGCCTGACACACCTCTGCTTCCTGCTTCTAAACTCATCTTATATGGCCTCACTGGATGGCCTTGAGGATTCCGGCCAAAACCCCTGTCTGGATATTGGGTGTCTTGAGGTTAGAGCTGCGGGCGTGGTCGGTGTTGGTGTGACCGGCATGATCACTATTTTGTTCTGGGCTGCAGTGCTCCTGAGCTCTGGAGGACACAGCACAGAGCACATGGAACCAGGAGATGTGATGGGACATGGGCTAGGATTCCTTTCCCCAGCTCTGGTTAAAAGCCATCCGCTCCACGAAGGCTTCAGTCATCCCAGGTCACGTTCTCCTCCTTTGATGTTCGTGGGAGGATTTTCTTCACTGTGTCTCTGCGTCACCTGCATAGAGAACCTTTTCTGCTACACTGAGAGATTGTAGAGGGCTCTGTCTAGGTGCTCTGGGGCACAGTACAAGGTAGTGTCTATAAGCAGTGTTTTGAAGCCCTGCCACATTTCTGCCACGTCTCTGCACGTAGGTGAAGGTACGTGCTGAGCCCATGGTCCTCCATTCTAAACATCGTTTAGTCTATTTCGGTAAGACAGGCCTTTGGGGTTTTGATAGGGATCACATTAACTCTGTAGATCACTTTAGGTGGTATGGACAATTTAACAATATTGTCTTTCAATCCATGAACAAGGTCTGTCTTTCCATTTGTTTCTGTCTTCTTTAATCTCTTTCCTCAATGTTTTGTATTTTTCAGTGTATGTAAGTCTTCACTTCCTTAGTTAAGTTTACCCCTAAGTATTTTATTCTTTTTGATGCTCTTGAAAATGGGATTGTTTGGGTAATTTCCTTATCAGGTAGTTTGTAATTAGTGTGTAGAAACACAGTTGGTTTTTGTATGTTGACTTCATAGTCTACAGCTTTACTAAATTTATTGGTTCTAATGGCTTTTTTTTGTGGAGTCTTCAGGATTTTGCAAAAATAAAACCCCCCAAAAACAGGTATAAAATTCATAAGGAACCAGAGTAATTCCCCCAAATTATTCTACACATTTAATAAAATATGAATTATAAAATCTAAAGAGCTTATCACTGAAGTTGACAAAATTTTATTCTCAAATTTATTGGAAAAACAGAAGTGCTGAGGAAGCATTTTAAATCAAGTGGAAAGGATGGATGACTCAATACAATGCACTGGAATATTGACGTCCAGGTCGGGAGGGAGGCTAATTTAAATCTCCGTTTCACACAGTATTCAATGATGAATTTCAGTTGGATTAAATATCTTAAGTTGAAATGCAAAATTTAACTTGCCTTTTTAAAAAATAGGAGGCTGACTTCATGACCTTGGAGTGGGAAAAGACTTTTTTGTTTAATGCTAGAAGTTTATTTTATCTCTACAATTTTTTTACCAAAACTTTTGGAAAAGACCGAAATTATTCCTACCCCTAAAACCAAACTCTTCTCAAATCTGAGGATAGTCATTTTCCAGTTGTTTGTTTCTGAGAAGTCAAAATCAGACTATGAATTGCTTGGAGTCCCCTTTTTATTTTATTTTATTTTATTTTTCTAAATTTTTTATTTCCACAACAAAAGGGGGCTGCAGCATTTACTGTGAGAAATACCTCACTGGGCTCAGGGCTCAGTAGATAGCTTAAGTTAACTAGGAAACAGCAGTAATGAGGAAGGGTTTTGCCACTCTCCATTCTCACCCATTCTGGTGGCTTTTAGAGACGTTTCAGGGAGCTGGCTGTGAAGCTGTGCCTTCCTCGGGTGGGAGGTTCGGTCAGTCTTACACTGATGTCTCAAGGCTCCTGAACTATGCATGTGAAAGCAGAACAAGTGATAAGTGAACAACTAATAAGAAGCATGCTAAAACAATGTTTTAAAAGAAAATACATAATTAGAACTATTGACAAAAACGGCAACTGGATACAGAAAATGTGCACATACAGGGAAAAGATTTCTCAAACAAGATGTACACAGCAAAATCCTTCAATGCAATTTTAAAAAGCTAAGACTTTTCAACAAAATGTTAATATAGAAATCTACCTACTAAGAAAAATATTATTCTTATATTACATCTAAATATACAAATCATTCTGGCATAGTAATAAATGAGAGCTATACAACCCATTGCAGGGTGGAGGGAACAGCCAAAGGATAAAATAAAGAAAATTTTAAGAAGAGGAAACCCAAACATTTGACCAAAATGTGGCCTTCATTTCCCCTGTTGACTTACAACACCTTCTTGGTCATTTACCAAACGTGGGTGTCTGTCTCTAAACTTTCTCTTCTGTTTCTTTGATCTATTGGCCCACCAAATAAAAGTGGTTTCTTCCATTTTATCACAATATTCTGGTGCCCTAAATCTGTGCTGTCCAATAGGGTAATCATGATCACACATGGCTGTTTAACTTTAAGGTGAAATTCGATTCCCTGGTCACACTCACCACATTTCAAGTGCTCAAAAGCCACATGTGGCTAGTGACTACCATATTGAATAGCGTAGTTACAGAATATTCCTGTGATTACAGAAAGTTCTATTGGACATTGCTGCTTCAACTTATAAATTTATTTTAGGGCAAGTCTCTTTTCATTCTTCCTCATCTTTAAAATTGCTTTGACTCTTAATTTTTCCAAATAAATTTTAGAATAATCAGGGAAATGTAAATTAAAACAACAAAGCTATACCACTCCACAGAAACTAAAATGAATGTGTTATGTGTACCAAAAGGGTAAGTCTGAACAGAATGGGAGTATGTGAGAAGCCCGAGTTGCAAAAGGAACGTGTGTGTGTGTGTGTGTGTGTGTGTGTGTGTGTGTGTAGGTGTAACGTTATGATGCAATTCAGGCAAATTTTTAAGACACCCCCCCAAAAAAAACTATTCTGTTTATTGTTTATGGATCACAATAATAGCTAATCTTCATAAAGCATTTATTTTTTCCAGACTCTGTTCCAGGCACTTTCAGTGTGTTAATATTAGACTGTTGCACCCAAGATTAATTTACTGTCATCTTCCTTATTTAACTGAGGCATAGAAAAGTTAAGCAATTTGCCCCAGGTTACCCAGCTAGTTGGTACAGAGTTGGAGCTCATAGCCAGGCTGTCTGGCTTCCAAGTCTGCATTCACAACCACGGTGCTATCCTGGAATCAGACCAAAGGACACTCACTAGACATGCATGGGAATGTTTCCAGGGAGGGAGAAAGTAGAAATGGGCTGTAGGGCTTTACCTTCTGTACAATGTGTTATAGAGAGGGAGAGAGGGGGAGAGGGAGAGAGGTAGGGAGTGGGGGAAAGAGAGAGACAGAGAAATTGAGAGGGGGATGAGGATGGGAGATGTGAAGGAAAGATAGGACAGATACTAACATCAGTCAAACTAGTTTAGTGGGTATGTGGCTGTCTGTCATTTTCTGTTTGCATATAATATAAAAGACGTTTTTAATTAATAAAGTAAAAAATAATGCATATCTTGTGAGATGAAGTAAGGCTTCCAGGACTTGCTTAGAATCTGAGATCTGCTAACTAGGCTCCCATGTTGCTGAGAGTTACCCCTTCCGTTTTGTCGAGTGAGATTGGAAAGCTGGAGGGGTTTTGCGAGGGACACAAAGCCCGGTGACAGGAGACACAGCTGGGGGAGTCTTTGGGCGGGCCAAGGGAGGGGACAGCTGCTTCAGGGAAGCTGAAGCAATGACGTTAAAAGAGGATTCCCGAAAATCCTCTGGTGCTTGAAGGAACCCCCCACCTCTTCCATTTCCCCAGGAAAGTGTCAGTGAAATCACATTTCCCATGTCTTTGGCCGTCAGATTTCTATTTGTTTTTGGCATGTGGGGAAGAGGTGAGACTGGCCTCAGAAAGACCATGGTGTCTGTGATGTACAGCCCTGGCTGGTGAAGTTGTGCTCAGGCTACAGGTACAGAGCATCTCTTCTTGGCACCCGGAAAGCCTTGACCACAGCAGTCAGTGTTATCAGCCAGCATCACTTCCCATGGAGGCCTCTTCTCACCTGGTGCTTTGTGTCCTCCGATCAGTCCAGGGCTCAAGTTTCATGCCGATGTCACCTTGCTCCAGTGGTAGAGCTACCTGTTTGCCTCCCTGTCCCAGCATCCCAGGTGGAGAGCGTCTTTTGCTGTCTCCCTGACGCCCACTCACGTGTGGGGTTTTTTTGTACGCGCTGTCCTGGGAGCAGACGGGTAGGAGTGGCAAGATGGGGCTGACACAGGCAGGTCCTGGGCAACTTAACCATGTGAATGGCAGACACCTGCCAAGCACCAGGAGAAGAGGAGCTGGGTTCATCCAGGGGAGGGAGGAGAAGGAGGGTGAAGGAGACAGCTTGGGGGAGGTCCTCCCTCCATCCTTTCCCTGTAGCTGGTCTGTACAAGGGACCCGCTGCCCCTGCCCATTGAGCCCCCTCCACTGCTGATTTATGGCTTCTTTTCTGTGAGCTCATCAGTAATCACGGGCCAGCAGGTTCTTAATAAGCAAACACCCTGCAAGGCGCAGGCTAGCCTGGCTCTGCTGGGGCCCCTCCTGGAGCACAACAGTAGGTTTCCAGATTCTGGGACTGTGGCTGGCCTGCACCTGCCTCCAAGCCAGCAGCAACTCTTGTGCTGCTCTGTGCAGTCCAAGTATGGAGCTGCCGAGCTGTTTCCACACAGGCTTATTTCCGAGCCAAATAGCTCGAGAGGAGAATGAGAAGATGCTGGGTTTTAGTGTATTTTGCGACCGAATTAAGCCTTGTGAGCCCCGCTGATGAGGGCACCATGTGAAAGCTTCCCTTCTACCTAGGCAGGGCTCTGGGGCCAGCTGAAAGGTGAAGGCACCTGTCACAGCCCATCCCTTTGGCCACCAGCTCCCAGATCCCTCTGCACCCATGCTCTAAAGCCTGCCTGGTAGTTTGGATTCATAGAAGAGGCAGGATAGACTGGTGGCAGAGAGCAGCCTCTGGGGGCAGACAGAACCAGGTTAGCATCCATCTTTGCTGCAGGTCCTCAGTGGTTAAGCTTTCTGAGCATCCTTCTGTTTATCAGAATGGAAACCTTCCCCACTTTGAAGAGTTTCTAAAATTGGAAAATACACTCACGTGGCTAATTTCCCTCCTTAAGCCTGTGGAGGACCATGACTTATGTTATTTTCCCGTTTCTCAGACTATTCTGCATATTATAAAGTCCACTGTGGATAGTTAACAGGGGTTTGTTTGAAATATATTTACTATTAATGAAATGGTCATGGATCTGTACATATGGGCGTTTTAAAATCTTCTCCATCTCAAAACTAAATACATAAACACATAAATGAAACATATATAGATCATTCATTTGTTTCATTTACTGGTGCTATAGAATATATATGTGTGCATATACACACATATAGTGCTACATTTACATGTATAGGATATATAATTTCTATATATATATATATATATATATATATAAAACTTAGCACTATGGCATAATGAATGGGGCTCTGAATAGACAGGCCTGGGTCTCCCTATTTGCTCTAACGTATCTTAGCTTTGTGACCTTGATTACAAGCAAGTTAATTAACCCTTCTGAACTTGCTCTTGCTTATTTGGGGGAGACCTTATGCAGAACGGTTCTAAGGGCTGGAACCAGATTATCAGGGTCTGACTCCTATTCGTGACTCATCTCTTTGTGCCTCCGTTTTGCTGGCTGTAAAATGGGAATAAGACTCTTCCCTACACATAATGAGGCTGCAAGGAAGAAACGAGCTGTAACAGAAAGTCAGGGAATATCAAGAACTTAAATCACTGCCTGAAAGAGAGATATTAAAATGGCTATAACGTAGGAATGGTAATGAGATCCCCCGGAGACGGTCGTGGGGAGGAAGAGAGGAGGCCGGGCCTGAAGTCCCCGCGCGGCGCTGTGGCCGCTGAGACTCGGCTTCAGGGCGGGAGGCGGGAGGCGGGACGCCGGGCGGCACACGGGCCAGGCGCAGGCTCACAGCACTGGGGCGGGGGCCGAAGGACAGGCGTGGGGGAGGCGGCGGGCGGCGGGGAGCGGGTGCCGAGGTCGGCGCTCTCCGCACAGCCCACACCCCAGGAGGCGGGCTCCTGCTGCACACCGGCCCGGACCATTTTGCTGAGCCACCCCTGGCTGCCAAATGGTGTTCTAACCGGAGCTCTTTGATCCGCAGCCAGTCCTTGGGCAACAGAGGCGAGGTGCGTTGGGATCCGGGCGAGGCCCTCGGGTGAGGCCGGGCCCGTCCCGACAGCCGTGCCAGCGCCGGGCTGGGCGCCCCCCCGGGGGGGGGGGGGCGGGCGAGGCCCCCAGCCAGGAAGGCACAGGCTCAGGCCTATCAGAGCCACCCAGGGCTCCCCCGCCGGGCGCCCGGCCCCTCCGTGGGAGCCCCGCACTGTCTTCCCTGACACAGAAGAAAGGAGGGGAGAGGACAGGAGTTGAGAAGGAGGGAGACACCAAGAGGAGACGTGGCAAGAGAGGCAGGGAGAGGAGAGAGAGAAAAGGAAATGCCACCGCAACAAGCATGGTCTCCCAGCCAATGTCATGGCCCCTTTTTTTTTTTTTTTAAATGGAAGTATAGTCAGTTTACAATGTTGTGTTAGTTACTGGTGTACAGCATGGTGATTCAGTTATACACATACATATATATTCCTTTTTATAAATTTTTTCATTATAGTCTGTTACAAGGTATTGAATCTAGTCCCCCAAGCTCTACAGTAGGACCTCATTGTTTATCTGTTTTATATGTAGTAGTTTATATCTGCTAATCCCAGACTTCTAATTGATCCCTCCCCCATCCCCTTTCACCTTTTGGTAACCATAAATTCATTTTCTATGTCTGTGAGTCTGTTTCTGTTTTGTAAATAAGTTCATTTGTGTCATATTTTATATTCCACATATAAGTGATAGCATATATTTGTCTTTGTCTGACTCACTTCACTTAGGATGATAATCTCCAGGTCCATCCATGTTGCTGCAAATGGCATGATTTCATTCTTTTTTATGGCTAAGTAGTATTCCATTGTATATACATATGTATACACATGTGTATATATACATATATAAACCACAACGTCTTTATCCAGTCATCTGTTGATGAACATTTAGTTTGCTTCCATATCTTGGCTATTGTGTGTAGTGCTGCTATGAACACTGGGATGCATGTATCTTTTCAAATTCAAGTTTTCTCCCAATATAGTGTCATGTCCTTTTCAAGCCAGGGACCTCCCTCTGGAGGCCCCACAGGGCAGACTGTGGGAAAGACCCACTTAGGAGCAGCCCCTTCCAGGAAGGCCCAGCAGGGCAGCCCTTTCCATCACATTAAGCCTTTTCCCAGGAATACCTGGTTAATCCTCTGTGTCAACGTTTCAGCCTCCAACTGCCCCATCTGTCCCTGCCAAGGGAAGGGGACCAACACTGTGTCTTCCCGGGGCTGCTTGCGTCTCCTTGGTCAGGTCCAAGTATGCAACGTGGATGGTGCCAGATATGTCCAGGGTTCGAGCCTCTTGTAGGGCTCCCCCTCTGCCGAGAACAGCTAACCACAGGGATGCGTGCCCAGAACACTGAGGAGAGGACAGGCATTGGGACATACTTAAGTCAAAAAAGTACGTGTTGTTTATATGAAATTCAAATTTAAGGGCTTTTTGTGTTTTTACTGGCTACATCTGGTCACACAGACAGGCAGCTCGGACCTGACTTCAGTGGCAGAAATAGGAAGAGAACTGCTATTTCAAACTCCTGCCCACATCACACCTCTCCCAGGAAGGTTGCCAGCTTGGGAAGGCTGATGTCTGACCGTCCTACCAAACAGCTGGCTGATTTGATCCTTGGCGAGCAAGGGATAGAGAAAATTGGTCTCCTGGTTCATTTGATGCTGGATCTGGCAGTCACTGAGGGCCAGGTGTCCGTGCTAACCATTTACCTGCATCATTTCGTGTAATGTTGATGCCCATCTGAGGAACAGGATTTCTATTTCTGTTTCTACCTGTTCAGGAGCTGACTCTGCCCGAGATCCAGCCTGGGGCCCCGGCCTCAGAGCTGGACTTGACCGTGGCTGACACCAGCTTCACCACTGGCTGGGGGATTTTAGTTCCCACTCTTCTTTCTTGCAATTCCTTTACCGTGTCCCTGTTTCAAAAATGAGCACCCAATCCTGCCTGCTCTCCCAGGTGAGTCAGAATCTGAAAGCAAATATGGTCGGTGAGAAGGGAGGAAAACTGAGTCCCAGAGGCTTAGGTGGAAAATGTGTGGGGTGGTGACACCCAGCCCTGAGTCAGAGTCTCAGGTCTTTCATTGCCTGTGTGATCCTGACTCTGCAAGTGGCGTGCGATCCTTGGGGCTTCGGTTTCATTTGCTAAATAATTGGGATAATCATACACACAGCCTTGAGTAGTTAGGATTTAATAAGAGAAGGCAAGAGAAGGAGGTAGGCATCAACTGAGCTATTATCTCACTCAAAGGATGGTTGGAAAAGTAGAAAAAAGATCTAAAGTAAAGACGTGTAGTTGATGCCTCATAAATGGTCATTATGATTATTGTCACCAACACCCTTTGAAATGGGTTATTCATTTCCCAGAAACCACTCAAAACTTCTGTTCTGATCGCAGAGGAATTGGATAAATGACTCCTTTGATAAACTAGCTTTTCACCTGGGGGAACTGCGTGGCTGCTCCTACCCAGGTAAGAATGATTACAAATCAATTTGATTTGACAGCTGTGGAAAAAACACAAAATGCACGTCTATACTGACGAGCAGCAGAGCCCCGCGGTGCTGATACAAGCAAGGCCGCAGAGCAGGCTGCCGTCTGTGACCCTGCTTCCCTTCCAGGGCCGCTGACCTGGCCACCCTTCAGCAGCAGGTAAGACTGCAGGTCTCCCTGCCTCCCCAGTGACGTCACCTCCTCCCGGGCCTGCAAGGTGCGCGCCGGAGCCCAGGTGCCGGGGCCCTGGCCTGTTTCTCTGCTCCTGGGCCCTGGCCTTGGAGACCCACCCCAGACCTGCAAACTTACAAGTTCTCTGCTGCCTTGCAGCATGGTTAGTGGCCACTCAAACAGCAGAACCACCGGGATCTGAGAGCTGGGGCTGCTCGTAAGATGAAGGAAGGCAAAAAAGTAATTGCATCCATCCACCTCTTGCCAAAGAATAGATGACTTCATTCCTGCCTCCCTCCCTGCCCCGCTCACCCCCCAAAACCCCGACCTCCAGCTCCCTTTACTGTTCCAGTGACACATGTTCCATCAGGTCCGTCTGCCCAACTCTTGAAATGACACATCCTTTGGGGCCACTAGGCCCAGGGCAGGCCGCCTTGTGTGACCTCAGGGAAGGCCCTCAGGCCCCTTAAGCCTGAGTTTCCATGTCTGTTAAGTGATGAGAATAAATCAGCGTTAGCCCTGCCTGTTGAGAACCAAGGGATGTGTGAAAGTAAAATGCCTTTGTTGACGGGGAGCCTTCAGATGGGTGTTTTGGAGTATCCATCATGCTGTAGAAAATTGTGAATGTTCTCTGTGTAAGAGCAGGGCTGTTGCTCATTGACCCCCTTCTTCTTGCATTTTTCCATGTGTCCTGGGTCTCTTCCACTTGCTATGGGGGAGGGATGGGACTGTCACTGTGTTCACACCACTGGAGATGGTTCTTCCTGAGTTCTTAGCCTGAGAAACCCAGGAACCAAACTGAGGAATCTGGCTACTTAGAGTCCTCCCTCTGGGTTTATTTTAAACTAGCTGCTCAGAATAATCACTAATCATTATGAAATAAACCTTGTGGAGTTGCCTTAATAAGAAACAGCATCTTCTTAGACCGTCCCTTCCCTTGAAGACGTCTACCTTCACTTTTGAATTCCGTCTCTCTCCCTCCGTCTCCCCCACTCCCTGCCCTGCCCTGCCCCTCTGGTCTTCATATATCATGAACTCTTTCCTAATCAGTGAGCCACACGGACTATATGCCATTATCTCAGGTTCAGCCACCCTAGGTACAGCCCACATGGAATCCTACCTGCCGCTTAGCCTTTGTTTTAAGCCAGATCTAAAGACACCTTTCAAGTTGGGTGAACATCCATCCATCCAGTTTTACCTGCACAACAAGAGGCTTGTTTTATTTACAGAGATAAAAGTTGTGACTGTCTCCAGCCTAGAGGAGAGGCTGCCTTAGACACCCGTGGACAAGTTGCTCAACCGTGTTCCAGGAAAGTGCCAGTGACTTGCACTCTAGCCACAGTAGCTTTCACACAGTGAAAACTGGCCGCGTGCCGGGCATTGTGCTAATATCTTATTTAATCAAGGATACCTCATCCCCCGAGGGTTAGATATGGTTATTAGCCCATTTTATAGATGAGGAAAATGAGACAAGGAGCGATCAAGCCATTTGTTCAGAACTAAGAGTTACTAAGAGCCAGGATTCAAAGCAGGCCTTTAAAACACTTTCTACCAGACCTGCTAATGAACCCACACGCTTCTGTGTGGACAGAAGGCCCGTGAGCTGAGCCCTGGAGCTGCCCTCGTTTTACAGAGAAGGGGCCCGCTCGGGGAGCCTCGGGTGTGATGAGTTGAATGAAGAGAGATGAAAGATGTTCTAGAAGCTCAGCGCATGGGAGGGGCCCGGGAGCTGCTGTGACCCGGCTTCATGGCAACTGAAGAAGGCTCTGCGTGTGATGGTGCGCGAGATTGTTTAATTAATTGCACGGCTCACCTGTCATAACATCTGCCTTCATGAGTGTCTTTCATCTTGGATCTCCAAAGCAGGTGTAAACGCTGTAATTAGTCATAATGATTGTTGTGTTTTTTTAAATAGCTACCTGCTGTCATGGCCCTTTGACTGCTGAATGTGCTGAGGCTTTGGGTCAGGGGCAGATCCTAAACACGGAGACTCAAGACGTCAGCTCACCAAGGTCTTCCCCTCTTGGGCAGCTTCACGGGAGGCTTAGTGTGTCATGAAACAGAGCTGCCACTGACATACGAGTCTGTCCCCTCTGGCCTTTGGGTGTGGCTCATATTCCTTTCTGGATGGAGGAGAGTGGTCACTTTCCATAGCATTTTACAAGAGCTCGGTATTAACAGTCCATTCCATCATTAAAGCCAAGGAGGGCTCAAGATTCAGGATGCTCTTGCAGCACGCACCAACCCCAGTCTGCTCCTTGATAACACAGGGTGGTGAGTCAGGTGTGAGCACAGGAGGAGGCACCGAGAGGCTGGGGAATGAAGGTCGTTACACCCAGAGGCGCTGGAGACAGGAGGCGGGGCACGCAGGGAAAGACACCAGGGTGGCCCGGAAGCAGAAGACAGGAGGGGGTGAACGCTTACACCGCCGCCTTGATTGGGTTTTCTGAGGGCAAGACAGGGCAGGGCGGACAGCATAGGACTGGCTGGTTTGAATCATTGAATCAGTGGGCTTTGTGCTATAGGGATGGTCCCTCTTGTTCATCAACAGAAAAACACATAAACGGAGAAGAACTCTATCCAGTCGGGAACATAAATGAATGACGTACAGGGACAGGCAACACGGATGCATCTTAGAAATACAATGTTGAGAGGAAGACACAAGTCAGATGACGTACAGGGGTGTTTTTACAAAGCTGAGAAGCAGGCCCCCACACACACACCCACACACGCACACACAGCTGAGGGACACCTACCGGTGTCACTTTTGAAGAAAAGCAAGAGAATGGGCAGCAAAACGGGGGACATAGATACTTGATAAGGCAAAGAGAGGGGCTTTAGGAAGGGATTCATCAACATTGTCTTACGATTCTTAAGACATTGTTTTACAGGCATTTTCTATGGGGCATCATGACCAACATACAGATTTCACACGTGCATAATTGCTCAAAATGCTTCTTTCAGGAGAGACACTTCGTAGTACAAATAGCCCAAAGGCAAACCGTTCTGTTCAGTGAAAGCAGATAAACATGAACTTCAAGAAAAATACAAGGAATGTGGTGTGTGGGTGGGGGGAATGGGGCCCCAGGAGGAACTCGGGACGGAGAGGAAAATGGAGAAAAAGTCTGGAAGCAGAAAGCTGGGAGAATAAATGTCTGTGGCTCCTAGTTTTATTTCTCCTTTCTCCATAAGATATGTTCAGCTACTGAGTGTGCCCCGTTCTCACGGCCTCCAGGATGCTTTTTAAGGACTGTGGACAGGGGGTGCCCTCCGTAGGATGTGAGACCTGCCGCCTTTCACGCTGGTGAATACCCAGGGCTGGAGAGGGAGCCCATCTCAGAGCCAAAAGCCCAAGGGCTCTCTGGTTTCACTCTGCAAGTGTGACCGGGCAGAGGTCTCCATGTCTCCCGATAGCGGGGGACGCGGGCCGGGCCTCACTTCCTGGCTTCAATTTGCCACCCAACTCTCCATTTCATACAGATGGCCCTTGCCATATTTAGGGATAGCTTCTCAGTTTGGGAGGTCAGAGTTTGAAAGAGGAAGAAGTAGATCTCCTCACCCCCAAACATTATGACTAAAACTATAACACAATATATACCCCCAAGAGAAGGGAGAAGGAAATTTCCTGGCTATCACAAAAACCCATCCTGCACAATCTCCAAACATTTATGTTTAGATTATGGACTTCATGTTATTTTTGGGGGGGCGGGGTGTAATTAGGTTTATTTATTTTTATTTATTTTTTAATGGAGGTATTGGGGATTGAACCCAGGACCTCATGCATGCTAAGCAGGCACTCTACCACTGAGCTATACCCTCCCCCCGACTTTCTGTTATTTTGAATTTGTGTAAGAATCAGACACCCAGGAAAGATCTTAAATAATAGTAACAGTAGTGAATTAATACTAGTAATAATGGCAGCCACTGATTGGTGATGTCAAGACTATGATGCACACACTCTGATGGCCTCACGTCCAGATGCTGTTTATTTCAGAGCAAGATTTTGAGGTCACTACCTTCATCCACAGACCAGTGAGGGCTTGGGGCAGGCACTGAAAGGTAAAGTGACTTTGCCCAAGAACATTCGACAATTAGGAAGACGCTGTGCTGGGATCTGAACCTCTGTTCTGGCAATTGTCTGGCAATGGAACCACTCATGTTATAGCCAGGTTCTGATACATAATTTTCCAAA
Source organism: Camelus ferus (assembly GCF_009834535.1). NCBI lineage: Eukaryota > Metazoa > Chordata > Mammalia > Artiodactyla > Camelidae > Camelus > Camelus ferus. The sequence continues at coordinate 53,249,281 of NC_045704.1, read as the reverse complement.
GATGTAACAGCCAGGAGACTGTAACAGCCAAGCTGAGAATAACCCTATTTTATGAAGGGCTTCAATTTATTTAACACACTCACTTACCCAGAGCAATTAATTACTAAGTGTTTGCAAGCCTCCTGCCTCCAGCTCCAGCTCTGAAGGGGAAGGCCAGTGTCTGTATCTCAGCAGAGCCAGGAGTGGAAGGAAAAAGCCAGTCCACTCTGGTTCTGTTTGCCAAGCCACAGGATCCCTCCAAAAATCAAGAGTTGTCATTCTTGGCAAAGAGCATTAGAAACCCGACGGTACTTGATTGCAGTGGGTCTCCCATCTGCTGCCTGGACTCCCAGCTTCTCCGGGCTGCCGTCGGGGCAGCAAGGGTCAGGGCCCTGCATCAAATGTCCCTCTGTCCAGGCCCAGGGTCGGGCACTGACTACAGGGCACTGGGGCCACAGCACAGCTGTTAAAGTGAGGGCCTTTCGTGGGTACCTTGCTCATGAGGAAACCAGGACCCAAGAGGGAAAGACATTTGGCCAAAATGGGACAGCTCTCAGGAGGCTGGAAGAGTTTGAGGAGCACTGCCTACTCCAGACCCCCACTGTTACAGCCTCGCGTGGATCTCTCCCCAGCAGGGCTTCTCAACCAGGGCAGCGTGTACTCCCCACTCAGGGCACTGAGTAACGCCCGGAGACATGTCTGGTTGTCGCTACTGGGGATGGACGTTGCTACTGGCATCTGGTGGGTAGAGCCCCGGGAGTACTGCTGAACATCCCACAAAGCATCCGACAGCCCCCTCACCGCACAAAGAATTTTTCAACCCCAAATGTCAATGGGGCCAAGGTTGAGAAAACCTGGGCTAAGTTTGGCATTAAGGAAACAGAAGTGGGAGAGAGTTAAGTCCACTGTAGGAAAGGGACCCTATTTACAGCAACCTGCCTGCGTTCTACCAGCCCAGGCTCCGGCCAGCCTCCTCTTAGTAGCTCGTGTGCCATCCGCCAGGGCAGGATGGTCCGAGATACCCAGAGACAGCAGAGAACGCCATGCCTTGCTCCTTCTCAAAGCTCTCTCAAGGGGCAGACAGCTCTGAGGAACTCGCAAGGGTAGGGAAGTCAGGGCGAGTGGGCAGCGATGTGAGCAGCGGACAAGGGGTCCTGTTTCTCTAGATGCCATCAGTGATTACAGACGGGCGGCTGGCATCTCTAGGGAAACACCCTGCTTCTTAAAGCATCACTTCTCAGTGTCAAAAGGGAGTGGGAAATGGTCCGGGAAGGGTTAAGTGTGTGTCTTCTCTTGCTGGCCTGTCTCCCAGGTTAAGTGAACACTGCTCCATCTCACATGGATGTGAAAGACAAACTGTGCAGATTGAAAACAGCTGTACGCTGACTGAATGGGCCACATGGCTACAGTGCCATGCTGAGGTTTAGCTCCGTCGGTGCCCTTTTGTTTGACTTCGGAGGAGCAGCACAAATAAATACAGTAGGTTCTGTTTAAACAAAGGGCTCTGATCAATAGAGGTTTGTATAGCTTACGACCTTCCACCATAAACAGAAATTTGAGGTAAAAATCCACAAATCCCAGATCAATTACCAGATTATTTACCCTTTTGCACTGCTAATGTTCCAATCTGCCTTGCATGTTAAATAGCCAGGGAAGAAAAGGATTTCTGTTGCAGAGGAGAGGGAGGGCTGTGTGGATTTATTAGTCGTGGCAATCAAAGCGTGTGCCATACGTTTTCTATATAAACCCGGCTGCGGTGATTGTGCAAATTGGCTAAGACAAATTTTAAATTCCAGGACTTTTCAGCTGATGTTACCAGTAGCCTTTTTTTTTTTTTCCAAGGGGCTTTAACCATCTGCCACAAACTGTTACTGCATTGTGGTTTGCTGTAAACGGAAGTACACATGTCAGGGGCTTCAGTCCTCACGCTGGTCCTTGGCAGCTGCGAGTCCTTGAGAATCGCCCCCGCCCTGGGCTTCCTGGACTCAGTGTCTCTGGGCGTCAGCTTGGGCTTGCTTGGAAGGGGCACCCACTGGCTCTGTACTGTGGGCAGGCTGTTTGATCTCTTGAAGCCTCTGTTTTCCTGTCTGTAAAAATGGAAAAAACCCAATACTGTTTACCTCCTGGAGTTGTGAGGAGAATGAAATCCTATGCAGCATCTTAAAGCACACGCCCGGCACCCAGGAAGTGGCTCCAGACGGACAGGAGCTGCCGTGGGTGTCGTCACCGCCATGATTCTGCACTCCTTCCCCTCTGATGTCCCGAATTACAACATACCCACCATATTTGGGGGGTGAATTCTCTGAGTCAAGGGCTTGGGGAGAGGCCGGGAATGAAGAACTGGGGACTTAGGGAGCGGAATGTGTGCTACCTCTAGGAAGAGGGGAGAAACGTGTTCCTAGCAAGTCGCCCTGAGACCCCAGCAAGCAGCGGTGGTGGGTGCCTGACCACCCCACATTCCCACCCGTCTGCTCATGGAAATCTTCTGGCTTTGATGTTTCTTCATCAGAACCTGTACACCTATTCTCTGCGAAGAGCTGGCTTGGGTGCCTCGCCCCCCATCATCATCCCCTGTGGGATGCTGGCTTCAGCAAACACAATTCCCACCCTCTCTGGTACAGTGTGAGTCCCTTTGAAGAAGGCTGGGGACCTGCGTCCATCCTGGTAATGTCTGCTCTCCGGCCCCTCACCCTGCAAAGGGCTCGGCACTTACTCAGGACACGTTTGTTGGATGAGTGGGTCCTCAGAACAGCTCAGGTGTCTCCCCCTTCTCCTTTTGTTCTGTGGGACTCTAACCTTTCCCTGTCATCCCGAGCCATCCTCTTTACTCCCTTATTTGGGCTTCCAAGCCAATCACAGAGAAAATGTTAGGACTTACTCTGTTCTCCACGTTTCTCTTTGTCCTACCCAGTAACGTAGGAGTGACAGAGAAAGCAGTCTGTGCCCAGCGCTGTGTTGAGAGCTTGACACGTACAGACGCACTAATTCACACAGTCACACCAGCGAACCCACACTTTACAAAGAGAAAGAGGGAGTGTTGGGGAGGTTATCCAAGTGGCAGCTGAGATTCTAAACAAGGTCTGCCCAACTCTTAACTGCTAGACCAGTGGTTCTCAAACTTAAGCAGCATCAGAAGGACCTGGCAGGCGTGTTGAAATACAGCTTATGGGCCCCCATTCCAGAATTCCTGATTCGGAGGAGGTCTGGGGAGGAGCTTGTAAATGTGCATTTCCAATAAGTCATCAGGTGATGCTGATGCTGCCATCCAGGGACAGCTTCTGAGAAACATTGCCCTAAGTAGGCTGCTTCTTCAGCCAAGTTCCCAGCACTCTTTCCACAAGAGAGCAGGGGCAGAAGTTCTCCTTTCCTAAATTTCCAGATTTCAAATAGAAGACATGTGCATCATCCCATGGAAAACAAGCTACATCAGCGACTGAATTTTATCATCGTCTTTGCTCTTGCCTCCTGCTGACAGAACCACCTTGCTTTGGAATCATCTGTGTCCTACAGTTCACCCTCAAGTGTCATATATAAGTTGAACTAAAAGTGAAATCCTCATTAACCAGGCTTTGTGAAACTTATTTTGGATTAAGGAGTCGGGGGTGAGAGAGCGGTCCAGGAGTGAAGAAAATTCTTCCACATTAACCTAGAGGTCTAATTAGAGCAGAGATTGGCTGTTTCTTTAAAAGAAAAGCAGTTTCTTGAGTTGTAATTCTACATATTATAAAATGTGGAAAGCCGTGGGGTGGGGAAGGAAGACTAGAAACTCGCATTCCTTAGTAATGAACTACATACGCAGTAAAAGCCCGAGTGAGAGTATTTTTTTCCAAACTTTTACTCAATAAATGTCTCCAAAGTATCACAAATTCCAAATTAGCAAACATGTGGATTCCTGAAATCCATTCATTTCTCCATTCATGCATCCCACAAACATTTATTGAAGCCTCTCCTCTGTGCCAGGCATCTGCTGGGTGCCCAAGGGACATGGCGGGTGTGTGCAGTTCTGGGATGTTGATGTTGAGAGAAATAAGATACAGGCCATTTCCTTGGGGGACAGTGGGAGATAAAGAGTCAGGGAGGAGATGTGTGTGCCTTCACATGTGGGTGGAAAAGTTGAGGAAGGGCCTTGCAGAGAAAGAGACTAGCATATAGGGAGAAAAACTGTAGATTCTGATGGTGTTCCTTCCAGATCCCCCTCCCCAGCCCGTCGCATCTGTCCCCCAGCTGCCATGCCGACTGCTGAGGGCTGAAAGCTGTCCCCTTGTCAGCCAACTGGAGCTGCCTTGCCAAGAAGGTTACACCATCCTCCCGGCACCCCACCCCTCCCAGGGGACAGCCCACTGACCTACTGATGGACCCAGGGGTACCTTGGGATGAGGGTCCACCCCCACCTGGACCAATTCTCTGCTACAGTTCTTATTCCAGAGCTTCTGCTGGGATTAAGCTAGAATTAGACTCCACCTGAGGCCACATCTTTGCTTCGCTCTTTCTCCTACACTGTCTTGTTCCCTCATCCTTTTCCTCCGGCAAATCGCATGCTTCAACCCTGTCTCAGAGTCTGTTCTGGGGAATTTCATCTAAGGAGGAAGTCTAATGACTAATTATGGTCTCTGAAGACACATATCTGCATGTATAAATGGCTCTGACATTTACTAGCTGTGGGATCCTGGATAACTTACTCAACCTTGACTAGAACTGCTAATAGAAGCCCAGTTAATCCAAGAGGTGGACTCCCCAACTCCCAGATTTCTCTTTGCCCCATCCCTTTAATAAGGAGCACGATCGGGTGTATGCACATGTGCACATCTCAACACACCCACACATATGTATGTGTGTATATGTATATATACATGTGCACGCATGTGCACACATACACACACACAGATTAATACTGGGTAATAAAAAGCAGAAGGAGAGAAACCACGGGCTTGGAGACCTGCCCATGGATAACCTCTCCTAAAGGCTTGAGAGTTAGTCTCCAATACAGCAGCCTTAACCTAATCCAGTATTCTGTAAATCCCCAAAGTTTTCATCCTGACCTTAAGTCAAGACTCACTTGGATAGGTTTCTAAAATTCATCTCTATCATTTTGAATGTTTTTAGAACTAAGCAATAGGAAAATGTATTATTTTGTATAAGTCATGTTGTCCAGAAGTAGGACACATTCCAGGACTGGTTGATTCAGTGGTCAGTGATGTCAACAAGGACTTGGATTATTTCCACTTTTCTGCTCTGCTATCACCAACATTGGTGTGGGTTACCCATAGGATGTAACAGTAGGGTGCACCCTACTTCCTTGTTCCCAGTTGTAGTCAACAGTCCTTCCTGTCATCTGATTGGTCCATCTCAGGTCATGTGTCTCACCAGAATAACAATCAACATGAAAATACTGTGCTCTCATTGGCTTAAACTAATCCAGACCCACCCCTAGAGCTAGGACTGGGTTGAAGGCAGTAGATCATGCTGAGACTGCAGGGCCGGAATGCTGGGAGCATGCCTGCGGCACTTAACTAGCCCTATGACTTGGAGTGTATTATTGATTTCTCTGTGTTTCGGTTTCCTGATCTGTGTGATAGCGATAATAATATACCCACTTTGTTGAGGGGTTTTTGAGGATTGAATAAATCATCAAATTACAGGCTCTTTGACAGTCTTAGTGCATGGCAAGTACAAGTGTTCAGGGTTTTTAAATATATTATTTTTTATGGACGCATAGTTGATGTACAATATTATATGTCATAGGTATGCAATATAGTGACTCATAATTTTTAAATGTTAAACTCCATTTTAGTTATTATAAAATATTGACTATGTTCCCTGTGATGTACAGTATATCCTTGCAGGTTACATTGCATCTAATAGTTTGTGAGTTTGTATCTCTTAATCACCTACCCCTATGTTGCCCTTTCCTGCTTCCTTCTCCCCACTGGTAACCACTGGTTTGTATCTGTGGGTCTGCTGCTTTTTTGGTATATTCACTAGTCTGTTATATTTTTTTTAGATTTCACATACAAGTGGTATCACACTGTACTTGTCTTTCTCTGTATCACTTCTTTCACTTAACATAATACCCTCCAAGTCCATCCAGGTTGCTGCAAATGACAAAAACTCATTCCTTTCATGGCTGAGTTGTATTCCATACATCTTCTCTAACCATTCATCTATTGATGGGCACTTAGGTTGCTTTCATATATATCTTGGCTATTCTACATAATGCTGCAATGAGCATTGGGGTGCATACATCTTTTTGAATTAGTGTTGGGGATTTTTTTGGATATGTACCGAGGAGTGAAATTTCTGGGTCTTATGGTAGTTTTATTTTCAATTTTTTGAGAAACCTCCATACTGTTTTCCACAGTGGCTGCACCAGTTTATATTCCCACCAACAGTGCATGAGGACTCCCTTTTCTCTACAAGTGTTGGGTTTTATCACACTGTATTGTATCTGAGCAAAGCTGGGGTACAGTTAGGAAAGACAGATGGGGCAACAGATATTAGGTAGGCAACTATCAGTGTTCATTACACTTTCTCCTCACCTCAAGTTGGTGTTTTAACTCACTGATGGTGTTCAGCTCAGCATCCTGAATTGAAAATCCTGGCCAGGTGGGTCAGGCTTAAAAACCACCTTGTTTCTGAAATGGTTCTTGGCTTTCAAAGTACCTCCCAAGCATTTGGAAATTGCAGCTCTGCGCCCTTCTCTTAGTAACACCATCTCTTACCTAAACTCCACCTGAAGCCCATCATTAAACTACTTCTGAGTTTGGGCAGAGCTGCCAGCTCCGGGAGACGCTACCTCATAAGGGAAGGCCAGGACCCACCTGTCTGCCCGTCTCTCAGGGGTTGTACCACCGTGGAGACATCGTCCTGGGCAGGCCTGGTTTGCTTACAGAATCAATGAGAAAACAGACAGAGCTAATCACATCATGCCGCTTCCCGGCCGCGAGACCGAGGCGCTCACCCTGTGGAGCTGTGGGGACAGGACGAGGAGTCAGGCTGGCCAGAAGGTGTGAGAGTAAGAAAGTGTAGTGCAAATATCATGATAAAAGTGTCCAGGGGAGGCAGCAGTACCTCCTGGCTGGGCTGTTTAGCAATGTCCAGTTTAGTCAATAGTCTACACTAACCCTAAACTTAGGGTTTGTACTCTGGGACTTCTGGGTGGGTTCCAGATGACCACTGAACCCCTTTTTATTTATATACAGGTGTGTGGGCCTGGGTTGCTGGACTGTTCTAGTGGGAAGGGCTCCTGCTTCCAATGGATTCTCAGAAAGGTTGAGATCTATTGTCCTGGAATGAACTCCCCAAATCATGAAATTAACCACCTCATATTGTTCATTTTCTCATGGCTTCTCATCTCGAAACGGATATGTTAGCAAGTTGGACCTGTCACATCCAAGAATGGGTGAAACTGAGGCCAGGAGTTTGAGGATGTTGAGAACCCCAGTACATCCTGCTGAGGGAGTGGTCCAGGCCCTACACTATCAGAGCCCTCAACAGAGAGTCAGGGAGACTCATTGCTGGGCTTAACGTGATTTGATATTTTGCACAAGGATAAAATTAACTCATGAGAAGTCTGAACTTTGTGGCCATATAGAGCCCCATTTCTCACTCACCAAGGCTCAAAGTTCCACTCCTGAGACTCCTGGGGCAGCTAGTTCAGTATGACCTGGGCATCAAATGGTTCCTCACCAGTTCACAACCAGATTAGCATAGAGATGGAGGATCTGCCTTTAGGAAATTTTATAGCAATTTGACAGTAATTTTGTCTGCTTAACCTGATAGTTTAAAAAAATGGGGCATATATTTTATTATGTCTTATTATTTTATTTCTTTTTTCAAATAGTTCATTTTTGTTGTAGTTTATATAGCTATTAGTCTAAAATAAATAAAATTAAAAAAAAAACAACTGCTCTTCACCTAGAGTTTGAGAAGCACTGACTCAGAAAATCTTTTCCTGGTTCCTCTCTCGGAACTTAGGAACCCCCTCCCAAGACAACTTCTGGGCTGAGGTGTGGGGATTGCAGATGAATGATCCCCAAACAGAAGTCCTGAAGGTGACATTTCTTCAGGGGCCCCTGTGATCTGAAAATCCATGGCATTTTAAAACTTTATTCCACCATATAACCACTTTTGTCTTAATATCAAAATTGGTTTGCTGGTTTTCACTCGTTTTCCTTTAAGGTGTCAAGTAAAATTTTAGCTCCAAGATGCACAGTGAGTTTCTGTTTGTCTATGCCTCTGAAAAAGCATGCCTGTTATGCATGTGGTTTTGTGTGTCCTATGAAACACTCTCACAGACCCTTGGGAAAAAGCAGCTCTTGTCATTTTGGGAAGCAGCTTTGCAGCAGATATTCAAAAGCATTAAGGTCTCAATTTAAGATTTAAGAGCAATTGAGTGGAAGAGGTTTTTTTTTTTTTTTTTTTTTTCCAAAAAGCAAATGTGAGTTCAGTAGTCTTATACAGATGTGGCTTTCAGTGTAGTCTGAATATATAAGAGCAAACTCACATGCAGTGTTCACTCTGTGTTAGGGAACGTTCTGGGTACTAGGTACTCTTTCCACATCAGCTCGTATAATCCTCAGAGCAAGCCTTTGAGATAGCTGCCATGAATCAAATCATCTCCATTTTAGAGACGCAGTACTGATGCACAGGGAGCCTAAGTCACGTGCCCAAGGTCACACGGCTGGGAGAGCTCAGATTTCTGCCCAGGCAGCCTGGGGCCAGAGTCTTGCTGTGAACTTATCCACTGGACTATGCATCCCCAAAGCCCTCCGAGTGGGACAATCTTAGAAGCCGTGTTGGCTCAGTAAACTACAACCGCACAGGGAATATTACTCCTGCATTTGACTCAGGACCAAAGAATTACAGGGAAGCCAAGGTTACACACAGGTCCACCTTCGACTGCCCTCAGAGTAAATTGACTGGAGTGTGAAACTGGCAAATAGACTAACTTCTAATGCACGTTCTGCTGTGCATTTCTGCCACCTAAGTGATAGTCTCAAGTTGGTTCCTCGTGGAAAAGAATTGTGTTTGAGGCTGTCCAGGTCAAGGCACCCTGGCCTGAGCAATTTTCTGGGAAATTCGGGATAATGTTATACCCACAAGGATGCCCCATCATTTCTGCTAACTCTTTGCCCATGCCTGATTTTGTCATGGCTGTGAAGATGCAGGCTTTGTGAATTAGCCACATGCCAGCCCACATCAGCGTTTGATTTGGTATTTCAAGCATCCCATTTGGTTTTGAAATGAGTTGAAGAGGATGCTATTTAGAGGCCATGTGAAAAAAAAAAAAATATATATATATATATAAAATCTGTCTTATGCTTATGAAAAAAATTGCTGTGTTCTGATTAACTGCACGTGACACTGAGACATATCCCTGTGAAGATGACCTCCATTTGCAGTCTGATTTTGATTTGCAGGCAGTGGAATTAGATTCCACCTCATTGGTTTTATGTTTCTCCCATCGTTTGCCCATTCGTTCACCAAACATTTATCGAGCACCAACTGTAGCCAGGCCCAGGGCTAGGTGCTTGGGGGAAGGAACCGAAGGAGACTGTCTGAGGACGGATAAGCCCCGGTCTCTGCCTCTGAGCTCGGTTTCATCAGGGAGACAGACATGTGGACAGTAGTAGTGCAGGAAACACACATAACCCAAGCCAACACCTATTACAGGTCCCCAGTTCATTTATTTTCTAACACCTTGGTTACTTTGGCTCTTAGAAATACCAGGTCGTATTGCCTGAGAGTCAGTAACTGAGTGATTGTTTACTGTTTATCTACAACTAGGGTGGGAACAATCAGCTGGATGCCAAAAGGCTAACTTCAGGCTGGCTAGACGTGGGATCATTTGTCTGCCTGATCCGTTCATGTCAAGGCAAGGCCAACAAACAAAGGACAGAAAGCATTTTCCTAATGCATCTATTCCAGACACAGCCACCCCTCCACCCACCTCCGGCTTCACAAAGCACCTCTCCGTCCACCTTTGAACCACGGGGTGTCATGGCAACAATGTCTGAAGATAGGCGCCGGCATCTAGAAGGAAGTCAGGTGACTTGCCCAAGGCCACCCAGTCAGTTAATGGTAGAGCAGGGTCTCCAGCCCAGGTCTTCTCACTCCAGAAACTGCCCCGCCCGCTTCATCAGGCTGTTCTCTTTATTTACTGAACACCCGTTGCACATTTAGCTTTGGATGCACTGTGTGACTGGACGGCATGACTCTAATATCCAGCTTATGAGTCATTTGGTCACCTGGCCGGTCATTTTATGACTGTCGGTGACTATCCCCATAAGAAATGCCCAGCTATGGTAGCAATCATGATGAACCCGGGTAGGACAAGTAGAATCTTCCAGAGCCAGCTCTCTCTGGTCCACTCAATTTATGTTTTCCTTCATTGTTTGAAGGAAATAACTCTCTTGAAAAATCTTCAGGATGGTCCTAAAAGAACACAACTCTTATTTTTTTTTAAGTTTTGACTCAAATGGGAAACTCAACTCAGCTTTTTGAAAGTCAGAGTGGCCTTTGTGTTTGGAAATTAACTTTTTACAGCAGCCGGGGGGGGAGTTATTACTCATTGGATACTTTTAGGAATTTAAATGCGATCGATTAATTGATGGTAAAAATTATATTATGTAAATGCAAATTCAGAATTGAGCTTGGTGTTCACAGTGGCCTGAAAATATTTTAAAAGGCCAGGTGAGGCCTGAGGACATGGGAAGTTTTTTCAGTCCTTGCTATTAAAAAAGAAGAAGGAAAAAAAAAAAAGAATGAAAGAAAGAAAAAGTGAGTTTGCAACACACTCAGTAATGAAGGCCAGAATTTTTTTTTCTTTCCATTTTGACAATGTTATCGCCATCTGTTATCACCATCTAACTGTCCCACAGAAAATCTAATGTAAGGATTCAGACGAGCTTTTGTTCTACCCTTTTTGTTAGAAATTCTGCTCTACACGTCTTATCGAGCTGATAAAGCTCATAAACACTGGTACCCCAAACAACTTAGGAAGATAGAAGGGCCAAAACTGAAAGACAAGAAGGAAAAAAAAATGGTGATAAAATGAAATTGAAGAGAGTAACACAATAGAATCTGGAGCCATTAATTTTCATAGCTGATTCAGCTACTAATATTTTATGAGGTTTAGAAATAGGAGTATAAAAAACACCCTCATATCTGCCCTTGTTCTCTTTCTCTTGTTGTTTTAATTCAAAGATAAGCCCATCATATTGGTACCTTGAATATGGCCTTATTACAGCTAAACACCCGTATGGTAGAAAACATTCTGTTCTCTGGATTTTTTCCAAATCAGTATCCTTTTTTTTTTGAGTTTGGTTTTCCACCTTTTCCAGCAGAAAGTCATGGACCACATACCAGGCCGTTTCTTTTCCTTTTTCCTTCCTTCCTTCCTTCCTTTCTCTTTCTTTCGGTGAAACGTGTCAGCACTTACTTCCAGTTAAATCGCAGCAGGCTTTGTGTTTATTAGCTTTGCCTCGGACTGGACTGGACTGCCTGCAATGTCTCCATTTAAATGTAGATTTTGACTTTACACTGGGGAGGGAGGTGAGAGCCTTTCTGCAGCAGAATTAACACCCAGGTGAAAACTTGAGCTTGAGATAGATGCCCTGCTTCCCTAAGTAGGGCTGTGTGAGTCCCGTTCGAATATTCTGAGCCATTTACGTACAAGTTGCCTTGTACCCCACGGGGGGGGGAAACATTACCCAGATCAGATCTATATACTTACTGAGGCCACAACACCAAACTTTAGGTCAAGGAAATCAAATGCTCGAAGAAGCATAGAGACTAGTATACTGACTTGATGCAGCGGGGGCACCTCTACCCATGACCCTTTGGAATTAATGATAAATAAAGGGCATATTTAAGAACTGTTTACATCTCTTTTCATTGTTCAGGAACCATGTCCACTATGAAGAAATGGAATAACTTATGCATTGTATAAATGAAGCTTTATCACTTGTAAAACATACACTTTGAATTATACCCCTACCCCAAACATACTTTTTAAATTTTAGCTGAGCTATAATAGATACCTAAGAAGTTCATTTTTAAAAGTTTTTAAAAATCATGACTTTTGCCTTCTCCCTCCTGCCCCATTTTATTGATAGGCCACTAAAGAGGGGGCAAAATTGGATGCCTTACTCACAGCTAGATAACTTGGGCAGAGTTTTCTTCTTAGCTGTTTATGAACAGTCTCACCCCTAAGCAGCACTGACCTGAAACCTTTTGTACCATCCCAATGATTCAATGGGAAAAGAGAACAACTTGTCCAGAGTACTTCAAATATCCTGTCTTACTGAGCCTATAAGGATACCTGTACTTGTAAAATTATATATCTTGATTTGGTTTGCCAAACACATGGTAGTTTACCTTTCCTAGTGCCCTAAATAGAAGCCTGATCATGCTGTGGGGAAATGACTCCTAGCTTTAATTCTATATGATACTTAATCCACCATCATGTATAGGCTGTGTGATTTTGATCAAGTTACTTAACCTCTCTGTGCCCCAATTTGATCATCTGTAAACTGAGAATAATGGTAGTATTTGTACCATAAGTTATTTGAAGGATCAATTCACTGAATGCATGGAGAGGCCTTGGAATGGTAGCTCAATAAATGTTGAGAAGTCACACAGATACACGTGTGCGTGTGTACATGTGTGTAGATATGTGTGTTTAGATACAAAATTCTCTCCTGGAGACATCAGGGACCAGAGAGAAGGGAGAGAAAGGAGTAGCTGTAGACTAAAGTCCAGGATCATTTACTTTTCTGGAGACCTTAATAGAAGAAAAACAGGGGAAGAAGTACTTTTGTAAACTATAGGTCAGAAATAAGAAAATCGTTAAGGAGTCGCATAAAAGCCAGCAGGTCCTAGTAGAAATGAGAGGGGAAGAGGACAAAGGTAGGTATCTGAGTGAAGACCCCCAGATGCCTGATTTTGCTCGGAGGCCCAAGATCTCTGGTGAAATTCAGGGCTGAAAAAATTAAGCTTCCCTTCCCACTTTGACAGTCAGACCAAGACAACCATCGTTTGCACCTCATCTGGTCTAAATATTCAGTTTACAAATGGATGTTGTTCAGCATCATGTGTTATAGATGCTTTATGTTTATTTAAGAACTCAGTTTCAAGGAATGTTTTCCAGACGTGTGGTTCACCGCAATAGACAGCTGTTGATATTCTGATCCCGTGAGCATTATAATATGTTTAAAAATTGCGACACTTTTAAAACCAGATGTTCTACATAAACTGCACACGGGGGGAAAAAAGAGAAAAAGAAAGGAAGAGAGGGGCAGAAAAGAGGGCGGCAGATCTGTCACCAGGCATGACTCTGGAGCTCTTCGTGCTCACAGAGAACTCACATCCCGTTGAAGTGACCCCCAGAAAGCTCGTTCGGGGTTTTCTTCTGCAGAAACGATTAAAAGACAATCATTTCAACAGAAAGGAAAGTTCTTCTCTCTGTCAAGACTAGCAAGAGAGCTGCAGCTAAAGCCTGAAGGTCAACCACTGGCCCTACTGTGGTTGCAGGTTCTTTGTCACTGTCACAGCTGTTTTTTTCTGGCATCCACTGAGCATGTGCTTACTTAACTGGGCTACACCGAGCATGCACATACGTAACTGGTTCCCGGTCCTTCTGAGGCTCTGCGTGTACTGATTGACTTTCCAAGCAACCTCCACTTTCCTTTTAAGAGTTCCTTTGGGTGGAAGCCACCCTTACAGGGCCTGTTGATGCAGAATGTGTGTGTGTGTGCAGTGGTGCAGTCACATGATTGAAAGTGGAGTTTCTGAGGTCAGAATCCCAGCCTCACCACACAAGGCAAGATACTTGATCTAGAGCTCCATTTCTCCCTCCATACCCTGGAGACCTGGATGGAACCCACCTAACAAGGAAACTAAAGTGTTTTTAGCCCATTCCTTGGTACCTAACAAACACTCAGTATATTTTAGATACTTTCACGGAAGCCTTTTTTCCCCCCAGTTCAAAACTATTTAAGACGAACTTGCTTTGAGGGGAAGTCTGGCAAATGTCCAACCTCCCCTGGGATAATTGGATAATGTAGGGTGTCTTCAAGTCAGTCTTGGAAGTCACTGATCCAGGCAATTACAAATGATTGGCTTGGGGAGAAGTGGTTTAATGGAAGGGCGGTGTAGTCAGACAGCCTAGGTCTACAGCCGGACTCTGCACCTTACCAGCTGTGTGGTCTCGTCAACAGCCTCTCCTGCTTGGGCCCCGGTTTTCCAGTTGGATCCTTGGTAACACCTTTTCTTCTCAAAAGGGGCATGAAATTAAAAGGAGCCAATTTAGATTAAGTGCCTTGCACACAGGAGGCACTCAATCAGCGTTTATTTATTTATTCCAACATCTATATGGGTCCTAAAAACATATTTTTATGTATTTATCAAATGGCCTCTGCCCAAGTGCAGAATTTATCAAACTATATTCCTCATACATCATCTCTGCTAAAAACCAACCATCTGTCCCACTGACAACACAAATATGAACAAAAATAATAAACAAAAATATCAGAGCAAAATACTTCAAAATCTTTAATGTTACCTTCTGACCTTTGTAGAAAGTCCATGACTGAACCCCTACTTACCTCTCCCATGCCACCTCTCACCATTTCACCCCATTCCACCCTTTCATCCAGCCACCCTGAAGTGAGTCACTTCTTAAACATCCCCATCTCCTTTATCTTCTGACCTTTGCACTTCAGTCAAATTTTGGTCCCACGCCCTCTTCAGTCTTCCTAGCTCAGCTTGGACCACTTCTTCTAGAAAGCCTTCTCCATGATGTGCCCCATTCCTTGTGCTCTTTTAATATTTAGCACTTACCTCTAGCCCAGCCCAGAGTTCCTTGTGTCATCCTTCCCTATGTAACTGTCTTTCTTATTGGACTGTAAGATTTTGCAGGATAAGGATGATGTCCTATCCACCATGTTATCTCAGTAACCAGCACAACACTGTTCCTGGAGAACTGAATAAATTATTTGGTGGATGAATGAATAAATGCATGGATGGATGGGTAAATGGGATGGATGGATGGATGGATGGGTAGATTTGATAGATGGATGAAGGAGTGGATGGATGGATGGATGGATGGATGGATGGATGGATGGATGGATGTGATGGGTAGGTGGATGGATGAGTCATCTGGGACTAGAAAGGTGAATCTCTGACCTCAGCTACCTATCACATTTTTGGTAGGTGGGTTGGGCGATTGAGCAGCTGAGTGTGGCCCATAAAATCACCAGTAACCATGGGTTGATCATGCGTTCAGACCTTTTCTAGGTGCTCACTGGACTTTATCTTTGGTAAGTTCTGTATACTCCTCCATGTGTCCTGCTCGGCTGTGGTAGATCTGCTCTGCCTGCGTCTACAGATCGCCTCCCCCCACTGGCTGTCTCTTCCTCTGTGCTCTAGACTCACCAGCATCTTCAGGGTCTCTTTACCTACAGTCCTTTAGGGATGTTTTGCTCCCACGTTCACCTGCCTCACTTCTACTTGTGCTTTTAGGATGTGCTTCAGTGTAGCTCCTTTAAGTGAGTTTTTGGTAATGTGCTCCTCCTCAGCCTCCCCCTGAGTCTCCGAACTGGATAAGGCCCCTGTTATTTGTGCTTACAGCCCCTTCTCCTGCTCAACATAGCACTTACCGCAATTCTAATTATGTCGGAATTGATGTGATTATTGGTTTAACGTCTGTCTCCTCAGCCACAGTGTAAGCTTGCAGCGACCAAGTGGAGCATATTTACTGCTGTAACCCCAGGGCGTTGCTGGGGTCTGGCAGAGTGTATGTCCTTAAGAAATAACCTTGTGGTTGAAATTAACATGCAGGGGGCAGGGGTCCATGAATCCCATAAAATTGTTTTCGAAGTGCAGGGTTGGTATTCAGTTGGTTTGAACAAATACCACCATACCTGTTGTTCACAGCATGTGTCGCTTCCGATTAATCAGATCTAATTTGTTAGTTAGAAAGACAGTATCTCAAATTTTATGTCAGATTTTCAAAAAGGTTCATGATAGATCCCTACCCTCCCAAATGAAGTTCAGATCCACTGTTCTGGAGTCTGAAAAGAGCCCATATCATGGAAAGTTCTGGCAAGCCATCAGGGTCCCTTCCCACAGTCCCAGGCAAGGCACCAGTCTGTGTTGTGTTTTCCATCTGGACCTGCCTTGTGTGTTTCCCCCAGTGGGGTCCCTCACAGCTGTATGTGACACATGAAGGGTATTCTGGGGGACTTGAAGTCATCAGTGAGTCATGTCTTTGGAATGAGTGGCTCACCACGAAGAGATACATGGAGCAGAACAGCATGCATAACTGCTTCTCTCCTTTGAGGAAGAAATGCTTCAAAAATGTCTGGAGAGAAACAGACCTCAGTGACCCATGTGGCAAATATGAGCATCTTCCTCCATCACCACCGGAGTGTCAGGAGGAAGAAGAGGAAGAGAATGAGCCGAGTAGCTATCTCTTCCTAGAATGAGGATGCGCAACCCCAGTGCTGCCCAGATACCCACCACGAATGCCAAAGCAAAGGGCCAACAGTAACAAGACGATGCGTGCTGTCAGCCCTGAGCCAGGCACTGTGCCAAGTGCTCGGTGGGCACTCTTGAATCCTCGCAGTCACCCCCAGAGCCCAGTACTGTTGTTGCCCTGTCTGTGTATGATCAGAGCCTTGGGGAAGTTAAGTAAATTTCCCAAGGTCATTCTCTCACAAGCAGTGAATGTGGGATTCAACTTGGGATCTGAGTCCAGATTTATCCTTAAACTACATATTTTGTGTCAAGGGATCACGGGATCTCCTTTGGGACAAAGGGGCCATCTACACTGGCAGCCTTACGTAATACTAAACAAGTATTCATTGTGCACTCACCCTATGCCTGGTGCTGTTCACAGTGGCGGACATAGAGTGGGAAGCAAGTCACACTAGTTCCCCAACCTCTGGAATGTGGTCTGAGGGAGATTAAGCACTTAGGTACTTTGGGAGAGTGCTAAGGCAGGAGAGGTCAAGTGGTGGGACCAGGATATTGGACGTTCAGTCACTAAGGAGGCACACCCTAGAAGGTGCTGTTGATCTGTTCAACAGAAAAAAGGAAGCCCATGAAATCACACTCAGTGAAGTTTGTGGAAAGGTCTTCCGCTATCCTATAAGCTCCATAAGACCAAAGATGCTCTTGGATTCATTTATTTCTGCAAAATCTTCGGCAAAGCGTGGGACCCGGTGTATAAAAAAACTCACTCAATACTTGTGAATGAATGGATGAAAGTACAAATGGAGGCCATAGATGTTCAACGGATGAGCCTTGAAAGCTCTTACCACAATGAGCAATGAACACGTTGGGAAACAAAGGAGGGAAACAAGGAGTAGTCTTGGTACCAGGACGATGTGGCATCGAATCGAAGGTCTTCTGAGATGTTGGTACCAATGCTCATCCAATCAAGAAGCCAGGTGAGAGGGAGAGAGTGAGTGAGAGGCCATTAGTTAACTCCATACCCAGGAGGGGAAGGTATGGAAACACATCACGGTTTAGCAACTTCCTCAAAATCAAGACACACGTAGGCAATTAGGTGAGAAGACCTGGTTTGACATTCTCGCCTTACTAATAATTATGTAAAAAGCTCTCCGGGGACTGATGAGTTGTTGACCCTACTGATCATTTGCCGTTTAACTCGGCTTATCGGTTAGAACGTTGTTATCACATTCATAATGCCCAACTAAACACAAGAGCTGCTGGAATTCTTTTATGTGTAATTAGCAATAAATGATAGTATGGAGCTGTTGTGACGGTGTGTAAATCGTGAGTAGTTTAAACAATAATACCTTTAGATGGAGGGAATTTCTTGTGAAATTTAATGACCCAAGAAGACTCAGCTGAGACAATAGGACTTGAAAAATACCAGTAGTAGCAGTTGTAGTAAGGGAAAGAAGTCGTAATAGTAACAGTTGAAACACCAACAGCAGTCATAGTAACACAAATAGAAATATGCCAGACGTGTGTGTGTGCGTGTGTGTGTGTGTGTGTGTGTGTGTGTGTCTAGAGATAGGAAGAGAGACCTTATTTAATTCTCATACAGTCTGTGATCTGTAGTTATAGCAACTACTGGTATTCCCCTCTTTTAATAATGGGGCAGTGGAAGCACAATGAGATTAAGGGTCTTGCCAAAGGTTACACAGCCAGTAAGAAGTGAGACAGAATTTGAATCACTTTCTGTGCAAAACCGAAGCCCACTGGATCTCTCTACTGGATGCCATGGCCTTGACACATACCAGAGTTTTTGCAACTCAGAGAAAAGGGAAAGCTTTCTGGCAGTTCAGCAAAGGCAGTTATGATCAAACCTAGACAATGCTCGGTAAAGACATCTATTTGGCTGGAGTGGACGGTGAATGCTGGGGAGGAAAGTGAAGCAGGGTAGGAAAGGTTGATGGGGTCACGGGAGAGCTCAGAGACCAGACAATGGGGTCTACACTCTCTCCTCCTGGCAACACAGAGCCCCTGACCACACTCCGAGCAGCAGCATAATTTGTTGAGGATTATTTGTTGAACTGGATGAGAGGCTGAAGGCGGGGAGGCCAGCCAGCAGGCTGTTGCAATAACTTTCCTGAGGAGTCCCAGACCTGGCTTGTTATCCCTAACATGAAGAAATGCCTTTGTTTGCCCAGGTCATGAGTGTCACTTCCTCACCAAGACACCAAAGGTCTGAGCTGCGTCTCCAGCATCCGCCAAGGCCTTCCACCCACCATTGCTCATGAGCCTTTAGACCTAGAGGATCTTTCAGTCCTTCAGGTTGGCTCCACTCCTGCCCAACTGAAAAGTGTCACACATGCCACCTTTATTCCTGGAAAAGACTGTGTCCTTCAGAGGGCCTACTCCGATCCATTTTACACCACCTTGCAGCCTCAGCATCAGCCCCACTTCCTCCTGGGAAATTCCCCGATCCTGCTGCATGCCTGGCTGGCCCCTTTCTGTGTATTCCCATAACACCATGACTTCTGCGTTCACCTCACTTATCATCACTACGTTAATTAATTCAGTAAGTATGCAGTTGCTTTAACAGCACTCACTCCCTCTCCAAACTGCAGCTTTCTGATGTCAAGGATGGGGCCTCTCTGTTTTACTGTCACTTCCTTATCTGTGCTAAGCACAATACCTGGCCCGTGATCAGCATAAATAAATATTTGTCGACCGAACGTGGGGGGAGATTCAGGATGTTCAGCCTCAAAGTGTGGGGTGGGATGAGGTGGGTTTTGATGAGGAGGAGTAAAAAGAAGAAGGATGTTGAGGGTTGGAACAGAGCCTTTTTTATTCCACAGCTAGCTGTGGCCAGCTGCCAATCTCAGCAGCAGGAGGTAGAGACTCAGTGATGAGCGATTGACTGACCCGCTAAACTAAACCAACTCCAAGCAGGGGAGGCAGTGACACCCATGTGCCACGTGACTCCACAGGGTGCGTGTGACCACGGCTGCAGCCATATTTATGTGCTTGGGTTCCTTGCCCACCTTGGCTGAGATGGCTGTGCATGTCAGAAGTTCCATCTTTGTGCGGTAGGAATCATCTGTATAAGTTAAAAATTCTATGAAACAGCCAGATTCTCTCTGCCCCAATGTCCAAGTGAAAAAACACTTTGAAATCCGATGGAAAAGGACTCTAATTCTTGAGTTCTTGCATGATAGGAACTATCTGTCCATTGTCTTTAGAGCTGAATGATAGTTTGCCTGGCTATCAGTCTTAAATGTCACATTTTCTTTCCCTGCAGGCGTTTTACACACTGTCCCACCGTCTTCTACTATGGAATTATCACTGACGTGAGGTCAGAAATCAGTCTGATTTTTTCCCCTCATACATAATTTAACTGGATTGCCATAAAATTCCCCTTCCTTTTTAAAAAAAATTTTTTTTTTTTAATTTGAAGGGGTAAACGAAGTTTATTCCAGGAAGATCAACTCATTGAGAGACAAAGCCATTTTAAAATTTACGTATATTACTGTTCATTGTTTCTAAGAACAGTTCAGAGCTTTAGTTTTTTAAACTTACATAGTTATCAAAAGGATAAAGCCAACCACAAAATAAGAATCAACAGAATGCAGTAATCCAGTCATAAAGGACAGTCAAATGTGCTAGCACATATTCAAGAAATCAGTCATCTAAGTAATAATAAGTAGTCATTTGTGTCCTTTTTCTTTTTTCAAGATTCCACATATAAGCGATATCATATGGCATTTTTCTTTCTCTTTCTGGCTTACCTCACTTAGAATGACGATCTCCAGGTCCATCCACGTTGCTGCAAATGGCATTAGTTTATTCTTTTTTATGGCTGAGTAGTATTCCATCACACACACACACACACACACACACACACACACACACACACACACACACACAGCACATCTTGCAACTTGAGAACTGTGCAAGGATATATATCTCAGTGTATGTTAATTTCCATCAGTTTTCCCTCTGGGATGTCATGCTCTCTTAAATTATATCTTCAAATATTTTTTTCTGTTTTGGTTACATTATTGGGTCTTTGTTTTGGGCATAACAGTTGTGTCCTGTTTAATCTCTTTTGTTTTCCAGTGCTATCTGTGTTTATCTCTCATCCTTTCTAACTCTTCAAAGCTGTAAAGTCGCATGCTATTTTATTCTAGGAAAACATTCTTGATTTATATCATCAAATACGTCTTTTCTTCCTCTTTAGAAATGTTTTTCTCACTGGTGGAGTTGAGTGTATGCATTTGGTTTAGTCATGTATGCAGAGACCTCACATACATCAGCTACATCAGATCTCCTTTTTTTCTGTGTCCCATTGCTATTATTTTCTCTTGATTCCTTTTTAATATTTGCCCTTTGTTAAACTTAATTTTCATCATTTGTCTCAGATATGCCTTGTGGTCCCTAATTATTTGTCAGCAGTTCTCCCTTTAGTGGCTTTCAAAGTGACTTCCAAAGGTCTTAGTTTCTGTGATGGTTTTATATTTCTTTTTGCAGCTTTCCCGAGTTTGGCCAGGTCATTTCTCATCTACTTCTGTTATTTTATCATTCATTCCTTGAGCTTTGGTCTCCCTTCATAGAGGTCATGCTTGGTTAATCTCTTGGGACAGTCAGCCAAGACTATGCTGTTACCACTGCCAGGTTCCCCTGAGATAACCTCCCCACTGCGCCACACTGTTTAAGAACATCCTAGCCCGAGATACAGTGTCCTGATTTGCCACTCGGGGAGTGGAGAGTTTGTAGGATCTGCCAGGAAGGAAGAAGCACATTGGCAGAGCTGGGCCTGTATCAGTCTCTTTACAACATCATTTGTGCTAGAACCTTACTCAAAAAAATCCACCAGCAGCATCAACAAAACCTAAGAGTTGCTGGAAATGCAGACTCTCAGGCCCCACCCCAGCCCTACTGAATCCAAATCTGTATTTTAACACGATCCCCAAGTGACTCATGTGCACGTTAAATTGGTGAAGCATTGTGAAGACGACCTGAGCGAGGCCGACCAACTGGGAGATCACGCTCCCCATCTTAAAATGCAGGGCTTTACCTATACTCTGTGAAGAACATCTTAAGAAGACAGCTCCCTACTTCAGAGAAAAAGCCCATGACTATCTTTGAAGCTCAAGAGTTGGTTAATATTTTTCAAAATGTGAGTTCGCATCAGTTAAGATTTAGTGCCTGTATGAGGGGGAGAATGGCCGTCTGAGCGAAGCTGCAGACCAATAATTCAGATTAAGAAGTCCCACCTCTAACGTTCACGAACACCCGGAAATAGCAGCAGGGCCCAAGCTGTCATTATTACAGACTTCAGCTCTCAGACATTCCGCTCTGATTCCTGTAGCCAGCAAAAGAGAAAGATGAGAAAAGCCACTCTGCTCCCTTTGAGAGACTGTGCGTCTTTGAGACATGACCAATGGTTTACATTATCCCTGTAGGGATCTTGCACTGCGGACTGCATCACAGTTTGAACGAGTATGTACTGGGTCTCCATTAATGAAGATGGAGACCTTGGGTTGAGAGCAGACTATGAAGCCCACAAACACAACAAATTGTTTCCTGAAGACCCAAATACATCTAACGTCGTAAATGTGATTTTGAGGCACTCTACCCTCTTGGGGTGTGATTTGTTTTCAGAGAGGACAGTTCAGCAGAACACGGTCTTCCAGGGCGCCATGAGAAATGGGAGCTACAGAGAAGGGAGAGTTTCCTCACAGCACAGGGCAGAAATCAATGAGGGGATTGTCTACGAGTGTCTTAGCTTTGGAAACATCTTTATCGTGTAACGGATGGCCACATACCACAGAAGGATATTCTCTCTGGAGGCTGAAGGATGCAGTTGAAGACCTTCAGAGGCATTTACCAATTTTTCTGAGTTGTGGCTGTGTGACAGAGCCAGAATACTTCAGAAATAGAACAAAAAGTATATATCTGTGGTCTGATGCTTGCGGCACAAAATGTTGAATACCGATCCCACTGACTGCAGTACCCCCTTTTACTGGAAACAGAGAAACCTTCCATGAAAGGAGAGTGCTTGGGGATATCTGACAGTTCACTGCTTCCAAATCTTCAATCCAGTTTCTCTTTCTTGGTTTATGCTATGCATGGAACCCAACTATATTGTTTCCCCATCTTTGTGTCACCTTACTTCTAAAAATGATGCATGCACGACTTGATAGTTAGTCCTTTTAACGGCCTTGAAGGTGGACAACATAATTAGCCCTAACTTACAGATTAGAGGAATGAGGCTCAGAGAAGATACTTTTCTCAGCTTCTAAGAGTCAGAATTTGAACCCAGGCCATCTAACTCCAGATTCAGTACTCATAGCCACTAACTACTTGAAGCCTCTTCACTAACAGCATTAAGAATTGGGCACTGTACTAAGTTTTCACATAGACAGAAATAGAATACACAGAATACACAGGCTCTGAGGAGGTACTGAGCGGAGCTGGGGTCAACTTGGAGGTGGCCCAGATAGGCAGTGGGTGGAGGGCAGCATTATTCAATACCCTGTCTTGGTAATAGTGGAATAGTGCTCAATACTAGCCATATATATATATATATATATATATATATATATATATATATATACGTGTGTGTGTGTATATGTGTGTGTGTCTATGTATGTATATGTGTGTGTGTGTGTGTGTGTGTGTATACGTATATAAAATGAGGAACGCTCTTGTCTGCAAGTAACGGAACACCTGACTCCAGAGGCTTAAACAAATAGGATTTAGTCCCCTCCTCTTGAGGGGGACTAAAATGAAATCTAGTGGTAGGAAATTTCAGGCATTTGTCTAACACAGTGGTTCTCTCCTGGGGATGATTTTTCCCCCCAGGGGGCATTTGCAATATCTGGATACATTTTGGGTTGTGGCAACTGGGAGACACATTTTTGATCGTCACTAAATGCTACTGGTATCTAGTGGATTAAAGTCAGGGCTGCTGCTTAATGCTCCACAGCGAACAGGACAGCCCCCAGTGACAAAGAATGATCTGGCCCCACATGTCCATAGTGCTGAGGATACAAAAGCTGGATCTAGTAGTAAATGATATCAAGGCCCATTTCTCTACATTTCACTTGGCCTTTTCCTCATGGCCTCAAAGTGGCTGCTGAATCACATCCTCATTTGAGACAGGAAGATGGGGCATAGGAAAAAAAAAAAAAAAACGGTGGTTGCCATAGCTGTTTCTTTTCCATTTATCAGGAAAATAAATGCCTTCTGAGAACCCTGAGAAGACTACCATTTCCATGTGACTGGCCAGAACTGTGACTCCAGAAAGACTCTCGGATAGACAGTGTCTTATGTGGGACTGGGTGCATTGCTGCCCCAAACATCTCAGGGTCTGGTAACAAAGAAGGAGCGTACTGGGCAAACCACAGTTAGTAAGTGCCATAGCAGACCGATATTTTGAACTGATAGTCTCTACAAACACAAGTAGCTCTATTCGATCAGTCCTGTAGACGCCGTAAAAGTGCAGTGGCTGCACCGTCTTTATCGGTGTTAAACTAAGCAGCCTCCTTGGTCTGCCAGCACCTCTATTTAAAGGGCTAGCCCCATCTCCCCAAAGCAAATGTTTTTAAAGCTTCTTTTTCCATTGATAAATCAACTGAACAGAGACAGACTGAATTATTTATCTGGGCTCTGAAAATCTTGATGGGCTCTTCTCAGTGCGGCTGTGGTCCAGTTATAGCAAATGTATTTGTGGAGTGATAAATAACTGTATTAATCCCAGACTCCTTTTATTGCTGTGTGATTCATTCATTCATCAGATAGGTAGAGGGCTCTGATTAGGAGTGCTTGGCTGAGTATCACGTTATGGACACGGTAGACATTTCCAGAGTATAAGGTCCTCGAGGGAAAGGACCATTGACCGTCACAATATCCGCAGAGCCCAGCTCACTGAATTGCTCATGAATGTCAGTACATTTATTAAATGAAGGAAGGCATGTAGTGTTATCTTCATGGGATTGTGTTCTGGTTGGCTGTGGTGGGGGTTATGGAAAGAAAGCAAACAGGCAATTATGATGTACCACACAGATGTGTCAGATCCTCAGGATGGTCCTTGATTCAGCTTTGGGGGATCAGGGAAGATTTCCAGAAGGAAAGATGATCTAAGCTGAAAGATGAAGAGGAGGAAACGGGGGATCTTGTTGCACCCCTCTAATTCCATTTAAGGAGGTAAACAGCTTAATAGAAGATGTTTCAATTTCCTCTAAGTTCTAACAATGTATGAGTCTACAACTTAAGTTCAGTGTCTCTGGCTTGAGCACACAAGATGTCTTTTCTTCTTGGGACCTCCCCCCTCCCCACCAGAGACAGAGAGGAAGAGAAGAGAAATGTTGGATCCTCAGATGCCCTTGGAGTTTTCGCAGAGGCTGCCTCTGTGGGTAGATCACAGGCATTTCTGGCTGCCAGCAAATGTGTTTCCATTTCGTTCGCGCCCCCCTCCCCCATCTCAGGCTCCCAGCCCCCACGTCCTGGCTGACCAGCGTCCAGGAGGCTGCTTGCTCAACAGCCGGAGGTGGGAGGCAGCCCAGGCCTCTCGCCCAGAACCCCCCCTGGGGATGCTTCTGTGACGTCCCTGGCTGGGGCAGCTTCTCTGAGGCTTCCGTGTAGGAAGGAGTCCTAATTCTCTCCAGACGAAGAAAGAACATGCTCCGGGTGAGGAACACTCCGTGGCCAGGGATGGAGCCACCAAGGGAAGGACCCCTGACTCAAGTCCAGATCTGTCTCATTCACAGAATCTTTGTAGACTGTTAGGCCTAGAGCAGATTGCTTGCTCTCGCCCAGTCTGTCTATGCTTCCATCCACACGCTTAGGAGATGGTGCCACGCTTACTTTGAACCTGCCTGTCACTTCCTTTTATTTGGGGAGCTCTTTTGTTCACACATTCATTTAACAAACGCTTGTTGAGTGCCTACGGTGCAGCTGGTGAGCGCTGTGGCCTACACAGCCAGCTGTCCTTGTCTTAATGCAAGTGACACACAGGGGTCCGGGGAAGACCTTCAATTGCGTACTCGGTTGTACTAAAATGCAGCGTGAGACAGAGAACATGCTTGGGTGGCGATGTGTGATGGAGACACTTAGCCAGCACACGGAGCCAACCAGGGTAGTCCCCAAAAGAGGTAATGGGTAAACTGAGGACAGAAAAATAACGACACAGACTGTCTCATTTGTCTCATGTCTCTAGAGCCCAGTGGGATGCCTGGAACAAAAAGATGTGTGTTAACTGGAATGAATCCATGTCTCTACTGCTGAGGTGCCTTCCAGGTCTTTCTGGTCCTCTCCACCCCATTGGCTCCCTGGCCGCACCTTCCCCATTCTCCTCTCCCCTCCCCCAGCAGCATCCCCTGGTCCCCTCACCGGCACTGCCCTACTGCACACAGTCCCCACTCTGTGCTGTGATGGTCGTCCTAAGCACAAAGAGGATTGCCTCGTTTCCCTGCGCAAATCCCCGTGGCTCACCCGGGAGACCCCACCTTCCTCCCCTAGTGCGTCCTCTATTTCCATAACATAGATCGTCACATGGAGGGCTGAACTGGCCACATGCTTTGTCTCCAGTTCCCTTTCCACTTTTCCTCACCTGGTGGACACTGCAGCGTGCCTGCCGAGCCCCTGCCCGGAACTCCTCCTTGGTTACGCGTTTCCCAGCTCACCCACAACTGTATCACGATCCTTGATGAGCCTTGATTCCCCATAGACCGCGGAGACGTCCTCAAGAGCAGAGACGACATTTTATTCACCTCTGTTTCCCCAACCCTGTGTCCGAACTACAGTGGGCACTCAAAAAATGTTTCTAAAAGAAATAGGGCATTTGCATAGCCTTCCAGAAACATCACACTAAGACACAAAATTAATAGGCTTTTTGTTTCCTAAAAATGATAGTTACTCTTACAAGCAAATCTTACAGTTGTTTATTAAATATTTTTTATGAGCAGCAGCAGAGCGGCTGCATTTGGCTTTTGTTTATACTGTACATACTTTACTTCAAAATGAAGAATCAGCTTAGCAGCATGTATGCCAGGGTCTCTTGCCTAGACAAGATCTTGCAGGGGCCTTTGAAGAACTCCAAGACAAATGGGCAGCTTGCAGGCATTCTTTTCCAGAAAAGCCTCTGAAATAGACAGCTCTTGCCAAAGACTCTCTTCTCCAGCAGTCTGCTGGAAAACTGAAGGAGGAACAAACCGGATTTTCT
This sequence comes from Camelus ferus, assembly GCF_009834535.1. NCBI lineage: Eukaryota > Metazoa > Chordata > Mammalia > Artiodactyla > Camelidae > Camelus > Camelus ferus. The sequence goes on along the minus strand of NC_045704.1, from coordinate 53,222,616 downwards.
TTTTGAGAAGAGGACTGTTCATCAGTGGAAATAAGCCCACCCCACCGTCAATGGGTACGTTTGACTCCACAGCCAGAGAGCAAAGGTGATCAGCAAACCCTCTGATTTATTGGGAGCATTTTCTTAGTTGGTCATCGAGAAGTGGAAAGTACATATAGTGCTCTTAGTATCCCTGTGATCGCTTTGCAAGGTCGATGTATCATTGCCTCGTGTACCTTCCATCGCCCAGCGCTTACTGCTGAGCTGAAAGCACTAATGAACTTAAACTTTACAGTAGCTCCCGGGAAATTAAGCAGTATCATCTCAGAAGACACCACCCTCTACATCAAGTTAATACTAGGCTTCCATGAACACGATGTTCCGGGGTTAGTGACCCTTTCAAGCCTATGGTGACTCAACAAAAATATCTTCGATAATTTATATAGTTAACCCTGCCTGACACGTGTTTGCCCAAAGTTCCCAGCAAGGCAGCCCAGAAGTTGTTGCTTGCTTTCTGATTTCAAACCCACTCTGGACTCATCGCTGTGTTCTTTGTAAACAGGATTGCTGCTTATTTCAAACTGCAACTCGAAGCGTTTTCAAAATGCCTTTCAGTGAAATCGGAAAGAAAGAAAGCTTATTTGATGTTAAGGAGTGAAATTTCATCGTATCATCTTGTCTCCCCTTGCAGAGGCTCAGACACTCAAAGAGAATCTTGAACACTGGAGTGATCATTCCCTCAAACCCCAAGAATTCACCCAGCCCGACTCTGCTGGCATTACTGTTAATAATATATCTTTTAAAAGTTGCAGGCATGAATTATTTGCAACACAAGTTTGATGGTGATAGCATGCATCGTACATTAGTTCTTGAAGCTGAATTATGCAGGGTTTGTTCAGTGTGGGTCGATAGACGTTGGATTTCTCCAAATCATTTTCCCTTTGCTCTCTCACCGAGAAGATGGTCCTTCTGTGAGGTGAGTTCCTCCATGACAGAAGGTGAGCTCAGTTACCTGGCGGGATGCAAAGGAAACAGCAATGCCCCCACGTTTCAGGAGCATGCCTTCTGCGTCCAAGACATTGCCTCGGAGCTCCAGACAACAGTTAGTAACTAATTGATGAGAATTCATCTTCCGGATGCATTGCTAGAACAGACGCTCCCATTGCTGCTGGGCGGGAAAAGGTCAAGTGGAGAAGAGGACGTGAAATAGCGTACCCTTTGCCCAAACCAAAGCAAATCAAAAGTGCACCAGCATAAATACTAACTACTATAGATAAAATAGATTTAAAAAAGCAATATCTTCTGTGTAGCACAGGGAGCTATATTCAATATCTTGTGGTACGCTCTAATGGAAAAGAATATGCAAACAAATATATGTATATGCATATGGCTGAAGCATTGGGCTGTACACCAGAAATTTACACATTGTAACTGAATACACTTCAATTAAAAAAAAAAAGTACACCAGGATAATAAAATGGAGAGGATCCACCTTGTAAGGCACATGTGGATTCCCCCCAGGTGACCAGGGCTCTCCTGCCCATTGCCTTTCACCTCTTCTTTCCTTCCCTTTTCGGTTCATCTCTGCATCATCTTAAGTTTAATCTGCACTAACTCTTCTCCCAGGGTCTCATTAGATTTTTCCACCGCTAAATGTTCAGTGCCAAAAATATTGCCTGATAACGTAGTAAGCACTCAGAAGATACCTATTGCATGGCCTGAGTGTGAATGTGGAGTGATCACACATGTGTCCCCACTTCTGCATGTGTTGGTTCTGACCGCCATTCCCCAGAAAGGGTTGGATTGGGTCATTCAGGCACCGTTGTCTTATCTGGGCAGATCTCTCACACCAGCATACCCCTGCAGGCCACCTTTGGATGTGGGACCCTTTCTTTGCATTGTCTGTGGCCTGATGGGTGAGATGACAACTTCTGCAGGAGGACTGACCTTGGGTGATTATGAACAGATATCCAAGCATCCAGGTGTTTTGGACACCTCATTGATGCTCCAGAAAATATGTCCTCATCCTCTGTTTTGTGCTCAGCATCGTGCTAGTTCTTACAGGTATCAGTGGATTAGAATGAGTGGTTGAAAGATCTCCCAGGTAAGGAGGGATTAGAAAGGGACACAGGGAAACTTTGGGGGAGGAGGTGGATATTGTCTTGATTGTGGTCGAGGTTTCATAGGTGTACACAGATATCAAGACATCCAGTTGTGCATTTTAAATATATTCAGTGTACTGTACATCAATGGTATCTTGATACAGCTTAAACATCAGATTAAAAGATGTCCTCCAAAATGATGAGGCCATCGTTTCCAAGGCTAGGATAGGTCATTTGTTGGAATCCCGAGCTGGGCCAGATACTTTGACATGTCTCCCATTCCACAGCATTTGTCTGAACGTTAGATGAGACAGATCTTGATCTGAAGTGATGATAACTGGGTTGGAAGAATGGGCCAGATCAAATAGATGCTGTTTAATGGGGGGAAATGTGAAACTTCTTTGTGACTCAAAGGCCAATGGGTCAAGTGTGGAATTAGGAAGAGACAGCTTCACAGGAAAATACATAAAAGAGATGGAAGGTGTTTAGCTGGCAGCAAATTTGACCATGCACTGTGATCGCCAAAAGTGGGGCGAAAGGAAAATTTTAGGATGCGTTATCTAGAAGAAGGAAGGAGATTGTTTTATTCTCCTTCTGAGTTTTATTCTTAGCTGGAATATTGTGTTTGTTTCTGGTGGGTCACAATTAATAGGGGACATTTGGGTAGGATTTTGAGAAGACACAAACCAGGATGGTGAAATGATTTAAGATAATTTAGCATGAAGAACAGTAGAAGGAGCTAAGAATGTCTTCAATGATTTGCCAACTACAGGGAAATAAAATTTGGCAGGTGCCCGGCATTCTGCAAAACATACATCACATGCCTTAAATCTGTAAGTCTGTAGAGCAATCCTATGAGGGGATGTGGCCTCACCATATTCACTGAATTTTTCAGCTCTCCATCTTCCGGGGACATGGTAGGCTTGCACTTTAAAATCAGGCGTAGCAGCCATGTAACATTCTTTGGCCAATGGACTATGAATGTAAATGATACATGTACTTTCTGGGTAGAAGCACATAACAAAACAGACCCATCAGCTGGGTCGCTGAGTGAAGACAACCTAGGTCAGACCCTGCCCTTAGCCAGAGCCACAGAAAACAGGAGCAAAAATGAAAGCTTAGTTATTTAAAGCTACTGAGATTTTTGGAGCTGTTTGTTACTACAGCAAAAGTGCACCCTGACTGATATAGATAGTAATTCATGAGGAAATAATATGCCTAATATCCTACATCCAGTCAGTGACAGAGTTGTGATCCGAATTCTGTTGAGACTGGCTCCACGTCACACCCACTTCATCACCCTAATACACAGAGGGGTTAAATCTAATGTGTAATATTTGAGCAGAAGACAGGGCAAAACTGGAAGGTGCAAGAGACCTCATTTTTGGCTCAACAGAAGAGACCACAACCGCAGTTATCTGACAATAAAAGGGGCTGCTTGAGAGGTGTTTATCTCTCCATCTCTGAGTATGTTGAAGCAGAAGCTTATCAACTGCTTTTCTAGGATGTGGTGGTGAAAATTCAAGCACCAAGAAGATGTTTGAGCTAAAAGGCTTGTTAGTTTCCTTCCAGCCCTGATATCCTGGGAGACTGTACCTTTTAAATGGTAGATGTGCCCAGAGGGCATTTCATAAACACGAGCTGAGTATAATAAAGCATTCTCAACCAGAGAGGCGGAAAGCCAGCTCCTTTTCAACGTCTAGATAACTGGTAAATTAGATCAATGCTGATATCTCATACACGCTACAGAAGTTCAGAGAACCTAGCTGAGTCTTCAGATATTAATTGCAGGAAATGATTTGTCTGCTTTAAGTGGTAATGCTGCCTAGAGCCTCAGGTCTGTCTTCATTCTCTGAGATCCCCCTAAAGCAAAATACATTTTTATCTTTCTGTTTTGTCCATGACCTACCCCCTCCCATCCCCACCCAACCCCACGTTAATAAACACCAATGTTTTGTTGTGACCAGCGATTCTCTCTGCATTTTAAATTCCACCTTCCTTGGGTGAGCTACTGAGACCCAAGTTTTCCCAGCCTGAGCATCTCAGCCACACAAATCATAGAGCAAGGAGATTTTTATGCAAAATAAAGCACTTTCCATGCTTTTCCCCTTGCAATGATTACGTGATTTTCCCCTGAAACTGAACAATATGTGTTTCATAAATAGATCCCTCTCTCTGTAAGCAAACCTTGGAAATGGATTATTTGTTTGGTTTGCATTTTGTCTTTCAGTGTTACAGCTACCAGAAGCCATTTCTCACAGGCACGCTGGGGAAAGGGGGGACTGAGAGGGCTGAGAGTCACAGAGACTGCCCCTTTCCCTGAGACTGCTCCCCTTCCAGTGCCACCTTGCCTGTTAGATCACGAGATACTCAGAAAGCCTTGAAAAGAGTTGATTTCTAATCCCAGAGGGGGTGGTTCTCAAATTATCAGTGAGGGGGAAAAATAAAGAACAATAGAAAAAAAAAAAAAAGATGTGTTTTAACATCTGAAATTCATAGCCTTTCTAGGCAGGTGTTTATTTTTAGTAACCTCATGTTACTTCTGGAAAAAGCAGGGAAAGTTCAATATTTGAGAGAAGTTACCATTCTCTGCTGAAATTACCAAACCGTGGGAAGTCAAAGGCATTCTTTACAGGGTGATGCAGTCAGGTGAAAAAAAAAAAAAAAAGACACTGGCCATCCGTTTGAAAGAAAGGGCACATTTAAGACCACGGTTGTGAGTCCTCGATATTGAAATCCTTCTAAAAGGTATTTCTTCCCCTTTTCACGGAGATTGCCTGCAGTTCCGAATGTCTCCGGCCAGAGAGAAGGGAGTGGAGTTGGGGTCTCCTGGCTCTGACTTACCATGTCCACTGGCCACGTGAGAGCCAGGGCTGCCTGCCCGGCTAGTCTAAAGAGACCAAGTCATTTGATTCCCAGGACAAAGGGGCCTCATCAGAGTGGACACAGCCCAGCAGGGAAAGCCTGACATCACACAAAATAGAGACAACCTCATTATTCTGGAATGTGGGGGCTGTGGGGAGAGCAGAGTTGAAATGTGCCTTTATACCTTACCTAAATCCCAACAAAGCCCATGAGTGTCCAAGTATCACCGAGAATACGGTAAATAACTCCAGCACCCTGCAGTACGCAAAGCATTTGATGTGAATTATGGATTTTTCCATTTCAAATTAGCCTTCAGTCTCTCGGGGAGGTAATATAGCCTCGTCGCTTCAGAATAGGGGCTCTGGTGTCAGCCTGTCTGAGCTCAGATTTTATTTCTCCTACTTGTTACCTAGAACATGACTTTGCACAAGTCCTTCTCTGCACCTCCGTTAACTCATCTATAAAATGGGATAAGAATGGATTATTGTCAGCATGTGTACAATTCCTGGCACAAAGGAAGTGATATTATGCTCATTACCATCACACTATCACTGTCATTATAAGGAAAGATTTCCTAAATATTTCAACAGGACGCCCTATTGCTACTATAGTGACCTTTTCATGAGAATCCACGCAAAGTGCAAAGATCTGGACATTGTAATAAAAGGTGCTCATTGTTGCACACTTGAGTTCTCTGGGTTCGAAGGCATCAGTGTGCATATGTGTCGAAACTGACTTGAGTCTAGGCTTTTACATTACCGCAATATGAATTATAATGCCTAGGGTCAGGTAGGGTGTAAAATAAACAGGGCCACCTGTGTAAACGGTGAGTCTCGTCCCTGACACTCAGCCTGGTGGTGCTGCCCCCCCCCCATGAACTCAGACCCACGTCCTGTAGTTGGACAAGCCTTTGAGAGTGTGGGGAGGGATTCCAGGGGCAGCATGTGCCACCTGGTTGTTCCTGATGAGGGATCCCTTGGAATGAGAGCCTAACCTCGAGACCTGCGGTCTCCACCCTTGTAAACTCTTCATCTTGTATTGCAGCCATCTCTGACCATAGCATTTCAGTCTCTCTCCCCTCACCTCCTGGACCACAAGCTCACAGGAAAAGCTAAATGGTCTCTGCCTCTTTCTTACACTCAACCTACAAAACACAAGCAATGTGTCTGCACAGGAATCACTCATGAGGTGCTTATTGAATGAACAAATAATACAACACTGCCTTTTTCCATGATTTAACAGAGCAAGAGGTATTATATTTGCTGATTTAATATAAGACCTTTCCAGGCAGCACCTATACACTGATGTAACCTGATGTCATGTCCCCAGGCTGAACACAGTTGCTTGCACACTCTGGTTGCTTAATAAATGTTCGTTTTGTGAATGAGTGAAGGAAGGAATAAATGAGTAAACCATGGAGTGGCTCAATGAATATTTGATGTTTCAGGCTAAATAAAACATTTGCCATCTGATGACTTGGGTAAATCGGGGTATGCACATCAGCTCATTAAGTACATGGCAAAGAGTCAGTCGTTGAACTTGTCTCTTTATAAAATATGATTCGGGGCTGTAATAAACCCAGAATCACACATGCATGAAATGAAGCGTCAGTTGCAGGCTTTCTGTAAAGGTTCTGTTCATCCACGTGCCATCCTGATTTGACAATCCCTTTCTTTAAAGTCTGTTTTCTTCATCCCCTATCCCCACACCTCACCCCTCCTCAGGGACAGACCTTGTCAATGCCAACACCCCTTCACTGAATTTTTTTTTTCCAAAAACAAAAAGCACTAAGTGGCATGTGACTCACTTCCTAGACACAATCCAGGCTTTATTTTCTAAAGTGGAGAAAGCACAGGGGACTCACAGAAATGTCAGGACATTACCAAACGTTGGCCGGCATCAGAAAGGAACTCTCATACCGTGCTGGCGCGAATATAAAATGGTGAAGTTACTTTGAGAATCTATTTGCAGTTTCTACTCAAATGAAGCACGCACCAACCCTATAACCAGGGAATTCTATCCCTAGGAATATTAGCCACAAAAAAACAGGTGCATGTGCCCCCAAAAGGCATACGCAGGAATGCTTCAAGATGACTTATTCATCTTAGTCAAGCGATAAATAGATGTCGTTTCTCTGCATGTGGAATATGATAGAGCAGTGAACAAAGAACAAACTATTAATGAAGCGGGACTGCCCATTGCAACTTCGTCTGGAAGAATCTCACAGATACTCTGTTGAGTGAAAGAAACCAGATGCCAAAAAGTACATGCTGTATAAATCTGTTTGTAGAAAGTTAAAAAAAAACAAGCAAAACTAATCAGTGATGATGGAAGTATGAATAGAGGGTGAGAAGGAAGGAGACTGAACTGAGAAGAGCCCAGGAGAGCCTTCTGGAGAGCTGGAAATGCTTTATACTCTGATCTCAGTGGCGGGCACGTCGGTCACCCATGTCATCAGGCCAGGTGCTTAAGATCAGTGCACTTCTCGTACTCTGCTCTAGCCATCTTGTTCCTCATTTTGAAAAATGTAATTGCAACAAATGCCAGGATTCTCTCATGCTACCGAGATCGCTTGACGTCTTAATTCACTGGTAGAATCTCCTTCTTATTTCTTTCTGAATGTTAATAAATGGCTTTGAGTAGATTTCCTAAGTATTATTTTAGTAGCTGAACTGCTCTGATGTTTGTCACACAAACAGCAGTCATGGAGCAGTGACAGTTGGAACTCGGGGGCCATGTGAACCAGAGCACACCCGGCTGCTCTAGCCGTGTGGCCTTGGGCACCGTATCTTTACCTTCTTGAGTCTCAGTCTGCTTGTCTAGGAAGTGGAGACAATATCCGTATTCATTGGGATTAAATGAGAGAGTCTATGGGAAAGTGGATAGCTGGGCACAGAGTAGAGGTGACTAGTTGTAGTATTAGACACAGGGGTTCAGTAGCAGCAAGAGCAGTTGCGGAATTGCTAATAGTGGCACTGGAGTCACCTCCGGGTCTGGCTTGGCTAAAGGAGAACATAGCCTGCAAGGCGTTTGCTCCCGGGTCTGGAACACCCCATATGTACGGCGTGACATTCATCCATGTTCCTGGTGTCACCAGAGCCCAAAGTAAAGCCAGATGTCCCCTGCCCCCGTCTGAACCCCAGGCTGCGGTTCAGTGGGCAGATGGTGCACATAATTCTCCGTAATGATCCCCCTCCGTGGGCTGCCCCGGGACAGTGTGTGATTACTGTGTAAAAAAGGAAACCAGAGGTTAAACCTTGGTGGAATCCGTGTCTGGTTAGATCATTTACGTTCGTAATTACTTTCCATCACCACACTGGAGCGTGTCTGGTTGTTCATAATGGGAACAGTGATTTGCTGTCGGCGTCCACATGGAGAAGGCCGTGTGACTCACACGTCCGGGCCCAGCTCAGGGAATGCGGCGAGGCTGAGTCCTTGCTCGGGCTGATTCAGTTGGCGATGGTGTCCCTCTTCCTGGTAAAGCCACTGACACTCAGAGACGAGAAGGACCATGAACTCCATTGGGAGGTGAAAGATAGATCGGTTCCTCTCCCAGCAAGTCTTAGCCCTGTCAGCAGCAGCGGAAGCTGTCATTTCTCTAGAACCCACGATATGCCGGAGCACTCTGTGTAGTGCGGCACTGTGACCCCGTTCTCACTCTGTCTGGGCGTAATCATCTCCACGTTAAAGATGATGAAATGGAGGGTTATAGGAATGAAGTCAAGCTTGTAAGTGACAGAGCCAGAAATCAAATGCCTTCATGCCTGACTCCCCAGCGCTAGGCTTCCCCAAATGGAACCTGCAGGCTGTTGGAAAGTCTGACTTTCCACGGGCTACTCACAGGCTCTGTACACAGAAGCTCCTCAAGAATGACCACAGTGCTCCCCTCAAAGGACTAGTGTCTGGGTCAGGCCTGTTAGCCCAATCCTATCTGCCAGCTCCCAGCCCCCAACCCAAATATCACATCCATTTGGGAAGGATTGTAAGTTTATGGTGGCCCCTTGCTTTCTGCAAGGAAGTTGACCCCATGAGGAGCAATCCTCAGGAAAACTTAGAGTCAGAATAACTCAGCTTTTTGGGGTTAAATCTCACACTTACTTTTATTTCTGGAAGATTCCAAGATAAAGAGAAGAGATTGAAACCATGTATTGGCTCTACCAAAACACAGGCACACATCCCCACTCACTGGAGTGCCATATTGGTTGGAGATTGATGACAGAGGCCAATAAATAAAAGTAGCTACTATTGGCTATCGTGCTTAGCACATAGGACGTATTCAATTAACTATCATAATTATGTTTATTGTCATTCTATAAAAGATGGATGTTAGTTTTCATCTCCTATAGATAACTTCCCACAAGGATTCAGCTTCTAAGCAAGGCTGAACTCCCCAGAGAGTCCCACATGCTACTGTTTTGCACAGAGGGGACATTCCATCATGGCCCATGGGCAGCTCATTCTCGTGGACCAAGTTGATTCTCACTTCTCCCATGGAATCTTGGGAGTAGTGTGTCTTCCAATCCACGGACAAAATCAAGCTCTTGATAATAGCATAGAATACTGGATAAAAGAGATCAGTGTAAAAGCATTTGCATGAGGGGAATTCACAGCTCTCTTGCAATGAAATAAATTCATTTCTGCCTGCAGACTCTGGGGCCGCCGGGGACCATTGTGCCCGGCTGATGCAGGGGTGTTCTCCACCCAGCCATCTGCAGGTGAGTCAGAAGTGCGCTTCCACTGGCAAGTTGTGTGTGTAGGGTCCTGTGGTCCCCTGGAGTTGTGGCAACAGTGCATCGGGAGACACTTGAAGTGGAACAAATGGCTGGCTTGGGTGTGCTGCAGTTGTATCTCCCAGATTTACATCTGCTTAGAATATTTTTAGCTCAACACATATCTTGTCCCTGAAACTGAGCGGGAGCTGTCACAGACAGCTCAAGACAGGGCCCGGCTTGACTTTGTTTTCTATTTTCCAGCAGCCAGAGGCCCACACTTCCGGACTCATTTGAGTGATTACAGCAAAGACGAAGTCGTCGTGGATTTCATCACACGGGAGGCCTGCCACATCTGGTAAGTTGTTTGATATTTATATAGATAAGTCTTCGAAAATAATGAACTTCCAGGAAATACATATTGGATCTGCCTCCCAAAGTCTCAGAGAACAAAATGCTTAATGTTAGGGAGGGAACTGAGGGAGTGTTTTGCAAAGTGTTCTCTGTAGAAGCTGAAATCTGGATTACCTTCCATGGAAAGAGGGGTCTGTTATCAAATAACGGATGTATACGAAGGCCCCAGCTTTGAGGTCCCCCAAGTACACCAGCACACAAAAAGTTCTAAAGTCCAGCAGTCATGGAACCTTTGTCTCAGGGTTTTCTGAAAGTTTTGCTCATGGAAGCTTTATTTTTTTCAAGGAACACTGTTTCCTGGGATGACTTCTAGGAAACAGTTGGCCAAGGAAATTTGTTGATGCAGAGGCCCAGGAAAACGTTTCTTCTCAATCAAGAGTCCTACTGAATAGATTCTAGTTGGAAATAATTATTTCACACTGGTCAGATTTTCAGAGGAAGAGTTTAGGGGCTGGAGTAAAATCACCTTCAAAGATCCAAGAAAGTCTGGACATTTTGCCATTGCCATTCGTCTTAGACCCCTTAGGCTGCTGTAACAAAAATACCGCCACCTGGGTGACTTCAACAGCAAGGATTTACTTCTCATGGTTTTGGAGGCTGGAAAGTCCAAGATCAAGGGAGCAGCAGATTTGGTAGCTGGTGAGGACCTGCTTGCTATGTCATAGACGGCCGTCTCTTCACCCTGTTCTGACATGGGGGAAGGGGCTAGGGAGCCCTCTGGGGTCTGTTTTATAAGGGCAGTAATCGCATTCATGAAGTTGCCACCCAAATGATCTAACCACTTCCCAAAGGCTCCACCTCCTAACCATCAAAATGGGGAATAAGTTTCAACATAGGAATTTTAGGGGGACACTCATGTTCAGTCTATAACACCATCCAAGTTAATATCTTAGAAACTAAGTCAAAACTCTAGGTAGCAGGCCAACCACGACCTTAATAAAGCCCTAAGCAGGACCTTGATTACTGAGCTGGGCTTTGGCATCATTAGAATCAAGTCTGAGCCCCTCTTCCCTTATAATAGTGGTGTGATCTCAGGCTGCTTTCTACAGCTTCACAATCTTGATCTTTAAAACGAGGACAATATAATAATAATAGCACCTTCCTGCATAAATCTCGTGAGGATCAAATGAGACTGCAGATGTACACCCTGGGCCTGAGGTAAGCGTTCGTTTAACGCTGGCTATTAAAACTATATGCTGTTTTTGTTAGTCTCCAGTCCTCCCAGAGTGATGAGCACTGAAACCCCTTAAGTAGTGAAACGATTATTTTATTCCTGGGCAGGGAGGGAGGAGGAGCCAGACTGAGGGGAAGAGGGACCCCAGGATGTAGAGTTGGTGCTCACAGCCCCAGAAAAGGAAGGAGAGCAGGCCAAGGGGCTGGGACTCTTGCTTGATGGAGAACAGAGAGCTGGAAGCAGCCCCGAGGCCTAACAGCCACAGAAGAGAGGAAAGGACTGAGTGCAGCCAAAACAAACTTGTCAGACATTGCCACGAAATGCCACCGAGGTCCCTGTAAAATGCCGGGCACACCTTCAGGGAAAGGTAGAAACAACTATGCAATTTGGTTGCTTCATTTTTCTCTTGCATTTCTAGCTTAGATTTTTTTTTTCCTCTCTTAATAAAATTTTGCTACCGTCTGGGCCTACAAATTTGCAAGGATGGGTGGATCTCTCCATTAGTTACATGACATGGGAGCTTGGCACACAAACCTGAAAAAGGAAGTAGTTACCTCCTGCTCAGAATCCACGAAGGCACATGGGGATGGCCCACTGGGTGGGAGTCAGAGCTTGGCTTGTATGCTTCTTAGCATTGACGTGAGCCGCTATCACAGACTCGGTGCCTTCACACAAGAGCTGAAATCGAAGTGTTGGGCGGCCTGGCTCCCTCCGCAGGCTCTTGGAAGGAATCCCTCCTTGCCTCTTCCAGCTTCTAGGGCCTGCGGCCACATCACTAGTCTCTGCCTCCATCTTCACGTGGGCTCCTTCTGTGTGTGTGTGTGTGTGTGTGTGTGTGTGTGTGTGTGTGTGTGTGTGTGTGCCTGTGTCTCTAATAAAGACGAACAGTGTATGTAGGGCCCATCCTTGTCAAGTGTGATCTCATCTCAAGACCCTCAACAAATTACATCTGCCAAGACCCTATTTCCAAATAAGGTCCCCTTCTGGGGTTCCAAGTGGGCATGAATTTGGGGGGTATAGCCAGTAGTCAACCCACGACAGCTTGGGAGCCTGGGATAGGAGTTACCCAGGGATCTGTGATGGCCCAGAAGATAGGGTTAAATGGAGACTGGTCACCCAGCTAGGTAGAGAAATACTGAAATAATGGGAGGCAGCGAGCTGGTCTTTGTGCTAAGCATTCCCACAGAGGATCTCACAGAAGCCTGGTGAGGAACAGGTGGGGTGAGCACTATTTTCAGCCCTGCTTTGCTGAGGGGGAAGCCAAGGTCCAGCGATGCCGTGGATCTCGGCCACATTCATGGAACTAATTAGTGGTAGACTCAGCTTTGGAGCGCCAGTGCCTCTGACCCCTGTGCGCGGAAGCTCAGTGCAGGGTGACTGTACACCGCAGTTCTCTGGGCCCCATTGCAGCTCACGCAGAGACGAACATGAAGCCAACCCTTGGGTGACTGAGTAAGACAAGGAAGGCCATTCTTACCTGGAAAGCATTTTCTTTACCCTACTCAAAAGCCTTCCTGCCTTTTTTGGTTTTTCCCACCACCTCCAACAAATATTCCTCCTACCACCCCCAGAGGCCTGACACAAAATTTACGTTTTCCAGAACGTTCTTTAATTTGGGATGAGCCCTTGAAAGTCTGTGTGAGTAGCACCATGGCAAAAAAAAAAAAAAAAAAAAAAAAAGCAGGCCAATAAATGAGCTCATATGCTGAGTTTGGGGGCACGCCCTCTGGGCTCCAGGCCTGGGGTGGTCGCTGAGGTGGGAGGCTCGTTCTTCAAGTCCTCTCGTCTCCATGACCTCAGGTGAAAACCAGAGGCTTGGAGAAGAGGATTCCAAAGGCCAGGCCCAGCCCCAGCTCGCTGTGGCGCCCTGCGTCCTCTCACAGCTGTGGGATCTCCAGCTGGAAGCAGCCTGACAGTCTCAACATGAAAACGGACCCTGCAGTCCATCCCGCCCCGCTCGCTGTATGTCTTTCTCCCTGGGGTTCCTTCCTTAGTCTTTGCTTTCCCCTTCCCTGCAGAAATCTCAGAATCCAAAGAAATGATCGCTCAGATAGTGTCTTTCTTTTTAGTAGGAGATGGACCTTCTCTCTGTTTAAGACGATTCCAGGTCACTATCATCATCCCCCAACCTCCACCCCATCCCCCTCTTCTCCTGTCTGGCCCTGACCCAGACCTTGCAAGAAGCAGGAACCAGGGGTGCGTTTGCTGTTTCTGGTCCCCGAGTCTGAGCTCGAGCCCAAGTCTCTGAGCTGCTGGAAGAGGCTGACACCCATCCATTTCTGGGCTGACCTAAGTGGACCCCAGTGGCTGGAAAGTGATGCTTCGTGCACAGGCCACATACTGCCTTGTCTCTGGAAGGGACTTTCTATTTTATTTTTACTTGAAAAATGACTCGTAGCCACACCCTCTCACCATCTCCTGAACACCCCTGCTTCTCAGCCCTCAGCAGTTGGTAGATGTCTGCTCTGTGTACAAATTGTCCTCAGCACTCTGTACTAAGTAGAATGATCTAGGGGAGAGAGCATGGCCTGTTAAAAAAAAAAAAAAAAAAAAAAAAGGTCACAAAGCAGTCACTGGAGTGATAGCACATCTCACCACCTTCCCAGGCTGGGTGCGTCGGCAGGACTGGAGCTGGGTGGGTGGGTCAGTCTGGGAAAGATTTCGTGGATGCCTAAGAGCAGTTATCTCTTGAAATTTGCTTACAAAATGAAACGGGGAAAAGGAAGCAGGTAAAACAGCTTCTTCACAGCCCAGGGTCTGAGTTCTCTCTGCAGTCTTGTGGACTGAGGTGCAAGGGGCCACACGAAGGTGCAACTGGAACTCTCTTTGAGCTAGAGCAGGATGCATTTATTTATTTGTTGTTTTTTTTTAGAACATAATGATTCAGTATTTGTGTATATTGTGAAATATACACCACAACAAGTCTAGGTAACATTCATCACCATACATAGTTAACATTTTTTCCTTGTGAGGAGAACATTTAAGATCTACTTTTAGCAACTTTCAAATAGGCAATACAGTATTGTTAACCATATCCAGCATGCTGTACATTACATCCCCATGACTTATTTATTTTGTAACTGGAAGTTTGTACTTTTTGATGCCGTTCACCCATTTTGTTCACTCCCAACCCCTGCCTCTGATAACTAACCAATCTGTTCTCTGTACCTATGAGCTCAATTTTTTTCTCTTAATTTTAGATTCCACATATAAGTGAGATGATATTATATTTGTCTTTCTCAGTCTGACTTATTTCACTTAGCGTAATGCCTTCCAGGTCCATCCATGTTGTTGCAAGTGGCAAGATTTCATTCTTTTTTATGGCTGAATAATATTCCATTTTCTTTATCCATTGATGAACACTTAGGTTGCTTCCATGTCTTGGCTATTGTAAATAATGCTACAGTAAACATGGGGGTGCATATATCTAATATTTTTGTTTTCCTTGGATAAATACCCAGAAGCAGGGTTGCTGGATAATCTGGTAGTTTTATTTCAATTTTGTAGACACTTCCATACTGTTTTCCATAGTGGCTGTACCAATTTACATTCCCACCAACAGTTCGCAAGGATTCCCTTCTCTCTAAATCCTTGCCAGCACTTGTTATTTCTTATCTTTTTGATAATAGCCATTTTAACAGGGATGAGGTGAGATCTTATTGTGATTTTGATTTGCATTTCCCTGTTAATTAGTGATATTGAACACCTTTCATGTACCTATTGGCCTTCTGTATATCTTCTTTGAAAAAAATGTTTATTCAGGTCTTTGAGCAGAATGCATTTAGAGAACTCAAAGCACTGCCAGCAACAGAGCCATTGATTCCTACTCTGTCCACTGATGTCCTGATCTCTCTGTTCACAATGTTTATTGAGCATCTAGTATATACCGTTTACCGTGCGCGAGGCTCTGAGGCCATGACATAAGTCAGGGATCCACATGCATTTCTGTAAAGGTCTAGAGAATAAATGTTTTAGCCTTTGTGGGCCAGAGGGTCTCTGTTGCAGCTACTCAAGTCCGCCATTGTAGTGCAAACAAGCTGTAGATGATACGTGAACAAATGGGGGAGGCTGTATTCCAGTAAAGCTTTTCTTCTGAGTACACCTAACGACCTGGGATTTGGATGGGCCATAATTTGCGATCCCTGGAATAGATGAGCAAGACAGAGGTCATATTAATTGGGGCCGACCTCCTGTTTCCTCACATTATTTGTTGTGCGCCAACGGGGAAAGAGGGAATTAGAAGAGGGGAGGGGACTGATACAGGTTCCCCAGAGAGGAAGCACTTCAGTTTTGACGAATGATCATAGCTCATCAGATTAAGGAGAACACCATTTCAGACACAAAGAACAGCATATATAAGGGTCTAAATGTGTGAAAGAGCGTGACCTCTTCTGGGAGTGAGCAGAAGCTCTGGGGTCACTGGGGAAAATGGTAGAAAAGAAAGAGGTAAAGCAGGCACATTTCTATAACGAGGCTGAGGAAGCCTTGCTTTTGCCAGTTGCATCCAAAAGCACAGAAGAAGCTCACATCCAGGAGCAGAAACCTGTGACTTCTGCTCCCAGGGCAACCGTCTCAGTTTTGATCACGATAATTTAACTCTATTCCAGGCATTAAACTAAGACATTAATCTCTTCTTAAAATTTAATCCATTCAAGAACGCTATGAAGATGGTCTTACCTGACCCATTTCACACATAAGGAAACCAAAACCATACCGACTGCACGATTTGTGAAAATTCACAGAGGTCTTCAGAGGTAGAAGTGGAATTTGAACCCGGGGACTTCAAAGTTCATGCCCTTAAGCACTAGCTCAGCTGTTCTCAAGCCTAAATCAGTAAAATAAAAACTTGGTAGTGGGGGAGGAGGGTGTTCATTAAATGCAAATTGCTAGCCCTGCCCCCAGGGAGTTTTGAATTGCTGGTGGAGGGGGGCGCTTGGGCACTTGCATTTTAGCAAACACACCCAGGTGACCTTGCTGTAGGTGGTTCTTGGGAACTACACTCTGCGCAGTAAGTTACACTGCATCCTGGGCGCACATCCCAAGGAAGGTGACCAGCTGTCTCAATCTGCACCCAGAAAGACTCTCATTCTGGGGAACCTAGGGGAGCTGGTTGCCCTACAAACCTCACCCAGATCCACACACATCATTCCCAGCACAGTGCCTAGCAGGTGGCAGACCCTTAATAAAATCCTTGTGGAATGAACGAATAAATGAACACAGCCCCCCAGTGGAAGCCCCAGGTTGATTGGCAGGGCTTCCCTGCAGCAAGAGATTTGAGGGGCTCTTCAAGGCCTAACTCAGAGGGACAGCTCCTCCCGCCCCCCTGCGGAGTTAGTCACAGCCCTGGAAAAAGTGATGCCTCATCGTGTTCCCATTTGCGCTGACGTGTTCAGGCGCCGCTCGTCCTTAATGCAAGAAGAAAGGAGAAGGAGGCAGGGGTAAATCTTTTCTGTCATGATGTCTCTTTCTGCCTTTCCACTGCCCTTTCCCCAAACTCTCACCCCTCCCCTTCCCTCTCCGCAGAGAGACCTGTCCCCTGAGTGGTGGGGGTGGCAGGAGGGACCCTGGCGTTGGGAGACTTTGCCTGTCCAGGCTCTGCCTCGGATCTGTTGGTGACTCCCTTTGGCAATTCAGTGACCCTCTTAGGACCTGAGAAACAGCACTGTAAAGCTGGGGTGGGGCTGAACCCCTTTCCTGTGTACCTAACAAGGCCGGCCGGAGGTGCTTGCATGTGGGCAGGGCTGGGTAAAAGCAGTGGGGCTCGGATAATAAAATACACAGATATCATTAACACCCGCCGATGTCATTCACCTCCTCAGCGGGGGTCTTGAGGTCCCTGCACGGAGCCAAGGATGGCCCCAGGCATTTGAAATCCCACTAGTTCAGAACTTTTGGTCTGTGAGGGAGACAGGCATGTAACAAATGATGGCATATACGAGGACATAATCATAATCATTACCATCATGACGTAGCCTCCAAAAATTAAGGACTCTGTCAGACCACATAATATGGGGACCTGGCCCAGTCTTGGGGTTGATGGAAGATTTCCCTGAGGAAATAACACTTAAGCTGAGGTCCAAGGGCTGAGCTGGAGTTAGCCAGATGAAGAAAGGGAGGAACGGCATTCTAAGACAAGGGAACAGCACGAGAGAGCACACTTTTACAAGGGGCAGCAAAACTTTCCGACGTGACTTTCTTCTTTTTCTCTTCTCTGTTCCTCCTTCCCCTTTTCTTTTTCTCCTTTCCTCCTTCATCTCCTAATATTCTTCTTGTTTTTCTTCCAATGTGGTGACAATATAGTGGTCTATTTGCTGCTGTTGTTAAAAAGATAGCATCCTGGGGCTAGAGGATGGGCTCCCAGGTCACACAAGGGATGTGTGCTTTCCTTCCAAATTTCCCCCGAGCTAGGCCTCAACATCAAAGTCAGCGTTCAGTGGTGGGAAACAGAATCCGAGACCCTGGGAGACACCTCGTTCTATCCAAGACCACGATTTCTGGTCCTGGCCCTGCACCAGCTCCCAAGCCCTCTGTGGGCTCCAGGTGGGCATTGCAGCCACAGTGCAATCGGCTGTGTTTGCAGATTGTGTAAAGAGTTTGGGAGACATTTCCCCAGGAGTAGAAACAAGCGGTAACTTCTAGGAGAAACAAAACTCTTTTTACATACTTTGCTCTGATTTGTGCTCCATTAAAACAAAGCTTCGGAGTCAGCGTCTGGTGCGAGGCCTCGGACTCGAAATGTATTGTTTCCACGAAGACGTTTCCATTGTTAATCTAGGGGCGCCATGGATCTGATGCCCAGGGTCTTGGAGTACAGGTTTTGCAACTATTTATTTACCAAGAGGGAAACAGAACACTGGTTCCATTTACTCCTCTTAAATTTATTGTCAGTCCTTCTGTGTGGTGTAAAATTTTTACTCATCTTCAACAGCTCTCAGAAATAAGCATCCCAAATATATTCGCCTGCTGTACAAAGATGTGCTGACGCCACTCCTCGCAATTTTGCAAGAGAGGATGGGAAAGCGTAGATCTAAGTGGTGGGAAATGAATCTTGGGAAGAAAACAAAAATCCGGGGCCTTTGTGAAGCTTAGAAAATCTCAGGAATTGCAGAGGTGCCCCCTGGCATGGACGGCTGAAAAGAGCCTAGGTTAATGACTGGGGCAGATGCCCAGGGAAGGGGAAGAAGGGTTTCCCAGGACTATGACCACAGTGAAAAGTTAAAGGACACCAGGGTGGTCAGAACCAGGGGTCAACCAATAGGCCCACCAGGTCTCCCATCCCCATCGCTACCTGGCAATTCACACCCTTCTCGCTCTTCTGCCAAAATAAAGGGAAATGGCCTGAAATAAGCTGGAGAGTTAGAGTCCTGTCAACTCATGCCATCTGGAAGTCCCCAGACCTTTCTGCCCAGGGGAAAGTCTTCCTGAAAACAAACAGGAAATGGAGCAGGGGTTCCCAACCATCTCACCCCCTCCCACAGCTGAAGGTGTGCTGGAGCTGGTGGCCCCTGCTTTTGGGAGCCGACTGAGCACATCTTCCCGCTTCAGCGTTCTGAAACCCCTTACTAGGGCGCAGCGTGAAATTGGCCGTGGTGGGAGAATTTGCACCAGGAAAATTGGCGATCGCTACAAATCAGGACATCAGTTTTTTTTCAGAGCATCAATTTACCAGCCCGGGGATGCCCAATAGCCACACTGTCATTCATTCTCTGTCTTCAGGTGGCAAATCTGTTCATTCATTCATTGAACCCATGTTTATTGAGCCCTGATTATGTGCCAGCTCTCTGGACTGGGAGTGGAGAAGTGGGAAATCCAGTCCTCTGTTCATTGGTATGAAAACTGCTGAGAGAAGTGAGTTGACTGGCCCAGGAACACTGAGTGCCGGCCCTGTGCCAGGCCCTGGGGATGCAAGGTGGAAAAGATAGATGAGGTCCCTGCCCTCAGGGAGTTGACATTCCCTCCATTCTAAAATCTGCACATGCTATGAAATTATGCACTCATTTTCCATTTTTATAAATGACTTAAAAGCATGTAAAACTGCCCATCAGAGAGCTTCAGTGAGTTGAAAGAAGCTAGGTGGTCACGAGAAACTAATGTCCTCAAAAGCGAAGATGTTTTATATGACATTGGCGGGTGGAGGTGTCTCGTGGCAAGTTTGATTTCCATTCAGAGGATGGATTTTCAAAAAGCAGCAGAGACAAACCCCTGGAGTAGGAATTTCAGTTTCCATTTTATACATGAGACGTCTAAAGAGATGAACTGGCCCAGGCAAAGTTACTCCATTAGGAAACAGGGTAAGAATAGCACTGGATGTCAGAGACCCCCCAGATGGAACTGTGGGTGCTTTGTAAAGAGGAAGGTGCCTGACAAATGCCAGCACAAATTGCCCTCATTATTAGTTGTAGCGTTATTACGTTTAAACATAGGAGGGTCTGACCTTACAGCACCACACGCGATCCTGGCCTTTCCTTTCTAGGAGAAAGAGCCTGTGTTAACGTTTTAGGGGTCGTGCCCCCACATCAGCCCTCCGGGAGTAGTCTGCTGGGGTGGAGGGACCGGGAGAGGGGAGAAGGTGTTAGCAGAGCCAGGATTTTCGGTGAGCGCGCATGCTCCATAGTGCCTGAGCTGATAAGCTGAAGATCTCATTGGCTCCCCTGACCCGGCCATCAGGCTTTAGCCACATCGGAGCCATCACGAGACCCCGAACCAGAGATGAGCAACAGCTGCTGGAAACCGAGGCTTTCTCCCCACCATCCACACAGTAAACCACTCTTCCCAGCAAAACAAAATGTTCCTGTTCATAATTATTTATTTTTTTTAAAGAAAGTCATGCAAGGCATTAGAGTGGTGCTGAAGCTGGTTGTATTCAGCAACTCTAAAAATGATAACAAATGTTTTTATTTTATTTCATTCTCTTTTCCAAACCATATGGACTCGCCAGCTCAACGCATCACTGCTTGTTTATTCTAGAACAGCTGTCGGCACCCTGATAATGCTATGGGACCGCTCAAGTGCAGACGGCCAAACCACAGTATATGGAAATCATCTCACAAATGGAAAGAAAAAAAAATAATAAAACCCTCCCTTCATGTCAGATTCCAACCGTGAACTTCTGCAAGGAAGGGGGTCGGGGAAGGGGTGTGGAATCCTATAAATAGTCTTAGAACTCAGTATTGTTTTAACCAGGCTAACGTGTGACTCGTCTGGTTAATCACAGCTCGTACTTGACCTTTACAAAGGTACAATTTATGTTTTGTTGCCAAGTGCAACTTGCTGTTTTCTCCTTTTAATTACTGAACGATGATTCAGAAGTCAGCCGCAAGCGCACAGTTTGGAAACTTGATTCCCTATAAGTTTTAGGCACTTTTTATGTATTTATTTGTTTTGACCATGAAAAAAATAGCTACTCATGACAGGGATAACCAGCCAAAGACACGCATCTCGGCCTGCTGTCCTAGAATCACCCGAAACTTTTATTAGAGTCAGTTGACCTCGTCCAGCCCCTTCATCCTACGTAGGTACAAGTAAGCAGAGGATCTACCACTAAGAAGAGTCCCCTGGTCGGGAGGAGGCAGGCTCTGGGAGAGTAGACTGTCACACTTGGAGTTGGCCTCTGTGGAGCAAAATTCTACCTGCTGGAACTTCCTTTATTGTCTGTGTATTATACCAGACAGCTGGGGAAAGGGCCAAGCAAGAAGAGGAAGACAAGTCCCAGGTGAAGCCTTGCTCAGCATGAGGCCGGAGCACCATCTCATTGAGTCCCCACCGGACCTCAGTGAAGTGGGTGACGTTATCCTCATTGTTTCAGATGCAGGAACAGAGGCTCAGTGTGGGGAAGCGACTTGGTCAAGGTTGCTGTGGGTTGGGTTGTGTTCCCCAAAGACATGTGGAAGCCCTAACCTCTGGGTACCTGGGAATGTGTCCGTATTTGGGGAAAGCTCTTTGCAGATGTCATTAAGATGCATATTCAGTTAAGGTTAGATGGGGCAGAGCGGGCTCTGAATCTAATATGACTGGTGTCCTTGTAAGAAAATGGGAGGGGACACAGAGATAGACACACACAGAGACAGATGTCATGTGAAGATACAGATGCGGACAGAAAGGGGACGATGTAAAGAAGCACAGGGTCGCCATGTGACAGTGGAGGGAGAGACTGTCAGGAAAGCCCCGGGTGCCTTGCTGGCAGCAGTGGATGCTCAGAGGAAGGCATGGAACAAATTCTCCCCAGAGCCTTCGGAGAGAGCAGGGCCCGGCCCCCGGGCCACACCTTGGTTTCAGACTCCTGCCTCCAGAACTGTGAGAGAAGACATTTCTGCTGTTTTAAGTCACTTAGTTTGTGGTCATTGGTTTTTGCAGCCTTGGGGGACTCATCCAAGGGTTGATATGGTTTGGACACTTTACAATGGCTGGATATCCTTTACCTCAAGTGATAAAGAGAACCACTCTCTGTGCATTTCAAGAAGAATTCCGAAGAGAAATGGGAAACACATGACAGGAAATTGAAGGATTGGGGAACTCCCTCCGTGCCACAGATTGTACAAGGTGCCGAGGCTTCAGAGATGAGTCGGCCACGGTCTCTGTCTTGGAGAGCAGTGATCCAGTGATGCGGGCATCATTATCCCCGACGCATGGATGTGGTCCCTAAGAATGGAGACGGAGTCACACAGGAGATAGCGGGAGCTTGGATGCCACACCCCAGCGCAGGCTGGAGCTGGAAACATCTTCTTAGAATAGGGGTGTTCAAAGCAGTGCTTGGGGGCTATGTGGGATTAGATCAGGTACCGAGAAGGGGTGGCAATTGGAGGACAACTCCAAGGAGGGATCTCTGGCAGTGATGTCCACACTAGGGAGGTCGGTCGAGGGGCACTAAGGGGAAAGGCTCACCGGTGCTGAGCCATCTGTTGGCAAGAAGACCTGGGATGGCAGAATGATCAGTTTCATGGGGCTCAGTATTCTGCTGCAGGCTTTGCAGAGAGGACAGGCAGACAGACAGGATCCCCAGGCTGCTTCTGAATGATTAATCGAGAAGGAGAGGTGCTTGAGAGCCAGCTGCTGTGTCCAGACTCATCCCTGGGCCACGGCTTGGCTTTCTCAGATTAGTTTATTTCTCTGGAACCGGTCAAGCCAGTTCAGGGGCTGGGGATCTATCGTCATTTAGCCAAACCTGTGGGCTTCTGAGCCTGGATGTGTCTATTTGCCCTTCTCTCCAGGGACATGACATCATCTCAGCACAGACACTGAGATAATGTGCCCCATCACCTCATTTGGCAAGAAAAATCCTACCAGGGAGAACCCCCCACCTGACTCTGGGGGCCTCTGGGTAGTGGCTTTAGGAGTGAAAAGCCATTTTGCTCACATGGCAAGTTCTCTGAGGCTCTGCGAAGTCTTAACATTCCCTTAGCAAATTAGCAAATAAAGTTGATTCCTCACTCCAGTTCTGATTTCTTCCTGGGTGTCAGGCTTCACACCAGGCAGTGTGAACACTTACAACGCCATGTTCATCAGGATGTTGATTTAGCATCTATTTTTGTCCTTTTATTGAGTGTCCATTTATGCCAGGCACTACGTTAGCCTTTTACAGCATTTTGAACATCGATACATTATCTCATGTCATCCTAACAGCATCGAGTGTAATGATCCCTATTTAATAGATGAAGAAACTGAGGCTCAGAAAAGTTAAGGAACAGGTACAGGTGAACCTACTGGTAAGTGACAGCACAGGCCTCCAGCCCTGTATTTTGACCCACTACGTTACTGTTCTAAAAGGTCCAAAGGTGAGTAATGTTCTTTATTTTCTGTCCATTAAAGAACAAGTTCATGGTCTGCCCATTTATTGCCTTAGAAGGGGAGAACCTCCTCTCAAAACCTCATGCTCCTCTGAACCCTAGTGGCTTACAGATTCTTCCAGGAATTTTCCTATTGCCAAACACACAACACACTTACACACACACACACACACACACACACACACACAACTAAACCCATAGCAACATCCTCACCCTTGGGAAGGGTCCCAGAAACAGCATGAAATCAAGGTTGCCAATCTTTTAACCCCTCAGTTTAAGAAAAAAATCTACATAGTGTGTTTCAGGTCATGAGGTTTCAGGTCTCTCTCACTCTAGGTAGTCACTGCTTTGCTGAAAAGTTGCCCGTAATTAATTATTGGTAAATCCAATGTGATTTAAAGTTCACTAGCGGAACGTCTCTTGAAACTAGTTCTGCAGCATCTTGGATAATAAGATGAATAGTCCTCTTGTAATCTGTCCATTTACAAACTGTGACTTTTTAAAAACCATTAATTGTGGAAAAGTTGTGAACCTCATCTGCTAAAGGGTTGACAGTTTCTTCCTTCCTTCCCCTCCTCAGAAGCACTTCTGAGTTAAGGTTCATCAACCCCAAAACATTAGGGGATAGAAAGCTTCTAAATTTCTCTTGGGCATTTAACATAAACTCTTTGAAAGAAGTCACTTCCCATTAAGTATATGCATTCCAAATCTTTGCGTTTCCATTTTATTATCTGAGAAATACTGGATTAAATATTCTTTTCATTAGCTTCTGTTTCTGACAGTCACAGGCTCTCATGTCTCCCAGGCTCTTTAAGACGGACTTTGTGGATATAGGAGTTGAGCACTAAGTTAGAAATGATGAAGGGTCCCTTTCCCCCCACACACCCAAATGATGAATTCTAACTGGGAAAGAGTAATAAAAATAAGCAGAGCACTAAAGCCAGCTGGTTTGGAAGCTGTCTATTACACAGATCAGTGCACCAAGCTGTGTGTAATTCACTTGTTAGAGTCCTCACTGAGACGAGCGAGGAACCCGTGGAAACAGCAGCCACGAAGAGCATCCTCTTCCTCCAGCTCCCATCACCCTGACTCCAGATGGAGGCTGCAAGCCGGGGGAGCTGTCCCTGGGAGCAGGAAAGAGTGAGCTTTCCAAAGGCAGACCAGACCATGCCCAGGGGGATGTTGGCTTACAAGCTGGCTACCCTGACAACTGACTCCCCAGCTGCTGTTAACTTGCCACCAGGAAGCCAGCACTAGACAAAGCACATGAAGAGTTCGATTTGGCTAGGATTGCTGAATGGGAACCCAAAGGCCGATCCAAAACGGCAAAACCTTGAGCTTTATTTAGTTCTTTACCTCCACCCCATCTTTCTGGTCTTTGTCTTCTCTGAAAGAGCTAAAAATTCATGGTTAAACGCATAACTCTATGCTTTACTGCGCTTCCTTTACAAAAGTTCTGGAACTCTCTAGGCCTCCCTTTTCTTATCTTTAAAGAGAGCATAAGATTGCTATGAGGGTTAAATAAATACACATTTAGCACTATCCCTGGTCCACAGAAAGCACACAGTACTTTGAATACTCTTGTTTCTATTGTAGTAGTGGTGATGGTGGTAGTGATGGTGATGGTGCTGATGGTGGTGGTGCTGGTGGTGCTGATGGTGGTGGTGCTGGTGGTAATGATGGTGGTGGTGATGGTGGTGGTGATGGTGGTGGTGCTGATGGTTCTGGTGATGGTGGTACTGTTGGTGGTGGTGCTGATGGTGGTGGTGATGGTTGTGGTGATGGTGGTACTGATGGTGGTGGTGGTGACGGTAGTGCTGACGGTTGTGGTGGTGGTGATAATGATGGTGATTATGGTAGTGATCTTGATCTTGATGGTGATGGTGATGATGATGGTGATAGTGAAGATGGTGGTGGTGGTGGTGATGGTTGTAGAAGTTGTTACTGTGATATCCTTGGAACTAAGACATATTCTCATTCACTCTCCTTGATTCAGTATCTACTTTCCCATGAGCCTCTAGATCCACTCAACCTCTAACCATCATTCTTCTATTGATGTGCCCATATGTAAGTCTCTCTTGCCATTTCCTCTTCTCTCTATTCTTCTTTACAAACAGAATTATCCAACACCAGGGCCATTCCACCTGTCCCCACTGAATCCAAACACTCTATCAGTGGTCCTCTATCTCTGCCAGGTACCTCTATTTTCTCTTCTTCTCCTTTTCCTCTTTTAGAGTCATGATGGCTCTTTTCATTTATTATCAGTTCATGCCAAGGCCATTGACTCCTAGGAGACAGCTAGTGTGAGAGAGGTCACCCTAGCTACTCCCTCATGGTTTCGCAAGATCCATCATGACCCAACTCTCACTAGTATGGGCCACCTGCACGATGACCCACAGTGTCATCAGCATTTTCCATTCCTGCAGGGTCTCTAGCCCAACTAGAATGGAAACAAGCACTCCTTGCTGGTGCCAGGTTGGATCTCTTTGGTTCCTATCGCATTGTTAAGCTCTCCATGAATATGGAACCCAGGCTGAGAACACTTCCCTTAATAGGCTGAGGGAGCAGCCAGTGGTATTTAGGACCACATAGTATTTGAGAGCACAAGCTTTGAGGTTGGAAAGGCCTGGAGTTACATCCCAATCCTGACACTATTGGATGAACTTGATCTTGATGGGTTATTAAACTCTGTATCAGTTGCCTCATCTGTGCAGTGGAGATACTAGAACCCACCTCTCAGGATCAGTAGAAGATTAGATGAGACAGTATTTTAAAATGCTGAGGTCAACACCTAGCATATAACAAATTTTCAGTAACTATTGCCTAAAGTTATTTCTCCTTGCCTTAAACATATCAAGTATAATCCAGCCATAACCTTATTAAGAGTCATTCCTCTTGTCCAACTTTACAAAGATTCTGAAGACCAAGGTGACTTCAGATGACAGTCCTAGGAGTGGAGGCCCCAGTAAAGAAGCTGAGAGCTCTCAAATAAGCAGAGGTACAGGGAAAGGTACAGTACGAGGAGAGGAGAGATAGAAAAATAAAAAAATTAGGCCCCACTTAAATTACCTTTACCCAGCATTAATCACCACAAATGCAGGAGGAGGTCTATTTTTATACCAACATTAGAGGTCAAAGCCAGTGGAGATTTGGAATTCTTTTTTCTCCTTCTCAAATTACTCAGAACTCAAAGTGGAAAAGATGACCTGTTGGTTTGCTGACTGGAGACTTTAGGCAAAGTCATAAGGCACTGACTTTCCTTTCCCTGGAATGGAGTAAGGTGATGCTTTGTGAGCCACCTGGCTAATTTCATTGGTGTTGACAGTTGATCCTAATAATGTGGTCAGCAGTGTAGAAAGGGGCTCCTCTACGATCTACTCTGGCTCCTAACGTTTCCATACATGCTGTCTCCGTTGATCAGATATAATCAAATAATGGCTGAAATTCTGCTTCTCCATGGGCCCTATAGGCCATTTCTTTATGACATGACCAAATTGGCCATAGCGCATTCAATTTGTTTTAATGGCCAACACAGAAGCAATTAAGCGGATTGACTGTGCAGCGATCCAAATTGTCCATTAAGAAGGTGGCCGGAACAACTGGACCAAAGGCATGTATCCCCTCTACCGCCATCCACTTATTTCGGGATGTCTAGACTTGGCTGCGCCTTTAATTTTCTTAAAACCCCAGTTAACTAGTTCTGTTTAATGTTGACGCTACAGTTCTTTAGAATGAAGCAAAGCAGGTTTAGAAAATAAAGAGGGATTTTTAGGATGATCCTGAACTTTCTGATACGAGTGAGGTAATAGGAAGTAAGCACCTTATTCGAGTTCTGAAGATTTACAAGGATATGAGAAATTAAATGCATCAGTGCAGATTGCTACTAATACCCATTTTATGAGGAGGAATTTATCTTCCCACATTAGCAGCCCCCAAGGTTATGATCTGTCTCTGTAATATGTCCCTGCATTTGAACAATTGACAATTGACTTCATCTGTTCCTACTTTGCTAATTCAATCTGCAAAGGAAAACCACTCTTTGCCAGAATTTTAAAGATGAAAAACGCACCCATTATGTTATTGAACACAGTTGATCTTGGAGCACGTGTGTGTTTAGATATATGCATCGGATTCCTTTGTACAAATACCAGAGACACTTATGAATAGGAAGGCTTATCTGGTAGGGAGGAATAGAACGTGTCTGCTAAGATGCGCTCACGGAGAAGTTCAGCAATAGAGGACTAGTCATTGCCAGCAGAAAGAAGCAAAGATGATTAGAATCAACCTAATCTCTCTCAACTTTCATGTTGAGTGTGTTTAATTTTCCTGTTTCAACTGGCACTTTTCCTTTATATATTTGTCATCAACAGTCATTGGGTCCAATTGAGAGAGAGAGAGAGCATTTAAAGAGAGTAACCAACAATGAAGAAGTACATCTCAGTTTCTTTCCAAACAATACATTTCTCCCACCATTTGCTAAAATGAATAGTGTCTTAAATGGATATTGTGTTTGGGGGGCTTTCAAAGCACATGTTCACTCTAGTCTCCTTTTGAATTAATGGGGGCTCCTTCTAAGTCAGGCTTGGTCATCTCCATTTAACTGATGAGGGATGCCCAGAAAAACGAGTGACTAACCAAAGTTATGGCTATTGGTGGCCAACAGAAGAACCAGAGCTGCTGCTGACTTGGAGCCTGGAGTTCACTCGCAAGATAGACCTGGGTTCCCTGGTTGGGAAATAGTATCTGATTGATAGTCAGAAGTGACCTGTAGTCACACTGACTGTCTGCACCCAAGAATCTCCATCTTGGAGGAGAACAGGTCATCTTGGCCACTGCATCCCCAATGTCTCAAGTCCCCAAGCAATTTTCTTAGAGGCAGCTGGTGTTGAGGTTAAAAGTGAAGTATCTGAATGTGAATCCAGTCTGCACCATTGACGAGCCAGATCCCAGCTCCTTGTTATCCCTTACCTATAAACTAAGGGTAAGGATAGTACCCACCTCACGGTGGTACCTACCTCAGTTCTCTCTCCTGACTGGGTTTGTGAGTTCTCTCCTGTTTACCACTACAGTACTGATTGGACCACGATGAATACCCAGCACTCAGTAAATATTTGTTGAATGAATACATGAGAAATAGGCAAGATCAAATATCAAGTGACTGGTACATAGTCATAAACACTCAACATATGTTCTTTGCCGATAATAATAGTGTTAGTAATGGATTATATCAGAAAGATAGAGACCTAGTTTCTGCATTTCTAAAATAGGCTAAAAGATGCTGCTGTCTTAGGGATAGTAGATATTTTAGAAAATTCTGTGCAGAATGCCTGGCATGGCATTTACTCTTAGCATTGCTGTATTATTATTTTTATCATCATCATCATCATCATCATTATTTAGAAGCTCTGGGATCCCTCCATGACATTGTACAGCAGCAGGAAATGGAAAAGGTTATTAGCATTCTCAGGTGCTCACCATATGCCAGAAGTTTTACCTCCAACACAAAAACTAGCCTAGGTAGAAAATATTTATGTTCCTGTTCTGTAGGTTATGGAGACTGAAGCTTAGACCTACACAAGGTCATGGCTGTTGGACTTGGGTACCATTCTTGCTCTTCCCTAAAGTCTTTGGTATTTTTAGGCTCCTGTGTCCCCTAATGAGTTGCTCTTGTCCCTCACCACATTGAGGCACAATGTTCTCAGGCATGGATGAGAGAGGGAACTCAGAGGGAAGGATCATGTAAGGATAATTCTGGTTGCTCCCCCATTGGTCTGAGGAAAGGGCAAGGACTCTTATCAACACCCAGCATATCACAGGGACTCAGTATCTCTCGAATGGGCAGATGAGCCCCTCCTCAGACAGAGATAGGGTCAGAGGGACAGTGTTCTCAAGGCCACCTGCTTGGAGCCCAAGCAAAATCCAAGAGGCTCCATAAGAAACTTGACAACAGTGATCTTTGTCATGAAGTCATTACTCTCAACACTTTGAGGACATATCTCCTATTTTTTCTCAATTTAGAGAGAAACTTTAGTTTTATGGCCCTAGGTTAATACTTTCCCTTCTACCTTTCCACCCAGCTCCCCCACGGTCCATTCTCCAGACTCCCAGTGAACCCGTCTACTGTCCCTGGCACATTTCATAATACCTGTGAAACATGAACCACCTTATTACCAACCCTTCTCTTTCCTTCTGGTAGCACAATTAGCCAGATGATGAAGCTCTTTAAAATGAAAGAAAACACTAAAAAAATATAGATTTTCTACAGAGCCATAATATTAAATGTATCGTTCCAAACTGAAAAGGGGGCTAATTTAGGAGGGACCCATAAATCTCAAACTAGCTGCGTGCAGTGACTTTTCTTCTTAAAAAAGCGTAACAAAAAATTATATATCTGGAAGCTTGTCTATCATTAAATTACTCAGTTTGGATTCCCACTAATAAAATATAAGGACTTGTTACTATATTAGGCAAGTCACTCCCATTATTAATTTGTTAGATAAATGGCTTCTGTATCACGGAACTTTAAATGAAATGGAATTCACTAATCCTAATTGCTTTGCCTTCTACCGGAATTTTTTCCCATTACTTCAGCATGTTTCTTTCCCCCTCTTTTCCACTTGAAGAGAGGAGCCTTCTTCAACTTAAAGCCTTAGGGTATACTTCGTGGGTTTATTAATTATCAGGTATTCATTCAGAAGGGTTAATTAAGCGATAACTTTCTGTTGACTGCGGTATACAGAGAATAAAAGGCTTGACTTCGCCTGCTGATTAAGCCCCTAGTCACCGGGCCTTCATTTTCCTCCCTGTGGTTGGGGGAAATAAAAATCTTTGACCAGTTCTGGTCTTGAATTACAAGGCCACTAAGGAGGCCAGTTAAAAACCAGTTTATATTTACAACTCAAGGCACCTTGAAATGATCCCAAAAGTGGAGAAGAGACTCCTACCTCTTGGGGGAAATTTTGTTCCCAGAGTCTTCTCTAATAATCACTAGTCTTTCTTTTCAACCCAAAGCTTAGCATCTGCATCCTTCCTCCTGTCAGCCAGCTGCTCAAGATGCCTTTCTTTGACAATGGCTTCAAAAAGTCTGTGGCATGCTTTTGAGCAGCTGAAGGTCAAGGATGGTTTCCTCCTCCTTCTCTTGGGAGTTTGGTGGAATTAAAACAAGTCACTGTGATAACTCCACAAACCAGGCAGGAGTGGTGGTCATCTGGATTTTTTGGTGACCATTTTCATTTCAGGGTGTATCTATTAGGTTCACACTCAGAGGTCAGGGTCCCAAAAGCAAAGTGGGGCTAGAAGCATGCATGCCATACGTGCAGGGGCGGTGGGTTCCTTGAAGCTTGACCAAACAGCTCATCAATCTAGAAAAGAAAGAGATGAGTGAGTGTCTTCTAACAAGGCTCCATCCATCCAGATTTTGTGAGGGAAGAAAACAAGGCAATTTTCCTGCCAGGGTCTTATAATATTCTAGAACATTCCTGTGGCAAAAGATGAGAAGGAAAGCTCACAAAAAACCCACTCAATAGAATCTCCTAATGCTCTAGCTAACCCTACCTGAAAATTAGGTGGCAGCAGAAAAGATGGGAAACTGCACATCTGGGTTGGCCCCTCCACCCCTTCTCCTGCTCCTCTATCTTCCAGAATAATTCAAACCAGATGAGATGTTACCTGGGAAGACACATAGCATATAGTGTAGTGGTCACAAAATGGATTTAGCATGATTTGCATGTGGATTTGAGTCCTGGCTCTGCCATTTATTAGCTGAGTGACCAGGGGCAAGTTATTAAGCTCTCTGAGACCCATACACATAATGATCTCATTCTTTCCACATTCTATTTTATGACATGGGTATTTCTCCATATCATGGATAAGGAAAAGGAGAAATGCAGAGGTTAAATAAATTACCCAAGGCCACAGAGCTGCCTCAAATGTTGATATGAAATAGAATAAGATGTATATAAAATTTTTGGTATATCACTGGTCCTACTAAGTACCTGATGAATGTCGGTGATTACCATCATGACTACATCATCCATGCCAACTCAGCCAGCCTCTCCTTAGCTAAATACTCTCGACTTCTAAAAGACATAGACCTCAACATGATGATAATACCTTTGTTTTTTAGACGTTAGAAATCAATCTATTAAGTTTTTCTTGCATGGAATTCTGACCTCCCAACACACACACACACAAACACACACACACACACACACTCACACATATGCATTCATACAAATAAGCTTGCTCATAAGTCTTTGCATTTTATAAAGCTTACAGAGTATCAAAGTCATATAGAGAATCCATCCTCTGTATGTTGAGATATACACACATAGGACCACATAAAAACACTGCCATATACACCCTCGAGAAAAGACATCATCACACTCACACTGGACAACAAAAATGTGCCATAGTGACTCTCTTCCCAAGAGGACTGTATGGAAAGGAGGGGACAAGAGTAACTGTATGGTGAACTGTACTGTGAAGAAACCTGACAAACATGACTTCAGCCAGGTCGTCAAGGTCAACATCAATAGTGATAAATCATGTGACGGTATGTACCTCTGGTGCAATATGATGTGACGAAAGTGGCACTTTACCTCTATGGCCATCCTCAGCCAAATCCATAATGCCAGCAAAATCGTGAGAAAAACACCAGACAAATGCCAACTGAGGAACATTCTACAAAATACCTGGCCAGCAGTGCTCAGAACTGTCAAAGGTCATCAAAACCAAAGAAAATCTAAGAAATTGTCACAGCCAAGGAGAGTCTAAAGAGACATGATGATTAAGTGTAATGTGGGAACCCAGACGGACTCCTGGGAAAGAATGAGAGAAAGAAAGAAACAAAGAAACAAACGGACGGAAGGAAGAGGAAGGAAGGAAAAACTATTAGGTAAAAACTAAGGAAATCCAAATAAATTATGGACTTGAGTTAATAATAATATATGATATTGGTTCATTGATTGTAACAAATGTGTTACCCTAGTGTATGACATTAATAATAAAGGAAACTGCACGCAGGGGGCCTGGGGAGGATAATTTGGGAAGTCTGTACTATCTGCTCAGTTTTTCTGTGAATCTAAAACTGTTCTTAAAGTCTTTTAATACAGATTATAGACATAAATTGAAAATAAATTTTTAAATGCACATAACAAACAAAGGCGTGCCTTACTGACTACATGACAAGTTCCCACTCTGTACTGAGGTTCAGGGGGGACCACAGTCAGGCAGATACAGTAAGATGAGGGTCCAAGACATGGTCTTCTGCATGTTGTCTCTCTGGGACCATCCATATTCTGTCCCGGAACCCACCTGGCCAGTAGGAACATCCATAACCTTTAGGCGCCTTTGATTTTGAAGTCCCCAGGGCAAGCCTGGGCCCTTTGGGACTCAGTGCATCCATGGCTTCTAGAGTCAGAGACTCAGTGCATCCATGGCTTCTAGAATCAACCCTCTCTCTCTAAGTCCGGGTCCTCTGGTCATGTCTCTCCACTCCAGAGCTGGCTTGGAGTGGCTGAGGAAAGAGGCCATGCTCACTTATGCCTTGAGTATCCTAAAAATATTTATTAGATGGTTATTCTTGCCAGGTTCTATGTTTGGAGCAAGTGCCTGCCTTCAGGAATCTTACAGTCCCCTGGAGAAGTCAGGGAGGCTGCCCCACTACTAGGTAACATCCCCTGTTTTGATCTATAAAAGGGACCAAGAGGATAAGAGAATTAGCAGAAGAGAGATATAAATCCCCACAAGAACCAACGGGAAGAGTCTAGAAGGAAGGTGCTTCTATGGGGTCCCTGGTACACAGGCCTGGGGTCCTCCCATGAGCCCACAGACCTCTCTGTCGATGCCTCATCCTGAGTCTATGGGGAAAAAAAGCAATCCTCAGCTCAGCGTTTAGCAGAACAAAGCAGAAGCAGTTGTGACCCAGAGACTCCAAATGTTTTTCTTAAGCAACCACAAGGGACAACCTCTTTGGTGAGTGCATTCACCAGATGGCTGGGGCTTGTCAGCTGCTTCCAATCAAACCTTGCACCACTGAGTTGGTGTATCCCACACACTCAGCAAGATTCTGCTGAGTGGAGGAATTAAAAAAAAAAAAAAGTTATATTGTTCCATACCTAGAAAGTGTGCTCTTGGGGTTTTGGGGAGAACAGATTCCAAAACCAACAAGAAAGCATCAGAAGAAAGCAATGGAAAACCGAACACAGCACCCTGTCCTGCGGCATGAGTTTTGTTTTCAGTCGACGGAACGAGGGTGAAGGCCAGCAGAGGACCTGGTTCTTGGAGTCAGTGTGGGCAGAGAGGGGCAGGAAAGGGATGGGAGAGGACATGGGGAGGACTACTCTAGGGAGAGATGGAGGAGAAGGGAAGAGGAAGTGAGAAATGAGGGCCACTCAAGCCATCTGCAAGCTCACAAGATGCTAAAATTCAATTTATGATTATAAATGTTATTTTGCACATTGTAATTTACCTTGCTTAATCTCAGGTCTGAAGGGAAAAAAAGACTAAGACTAAATTCATTCATGCAATCATATATATATGAACATCTCATAAATGACTATGTATATATATGTAGTTGATTATTGCTGTCATATAAATCAGTGTTCATGATAGGAACTTCAGAAGACACACTGTAGTGGAAATTTTAAAGTATGTCATCCATACTCTCCCTCCCCATACATAAAACGATTCTGTTTTAAAGGAAATGCTGGAATGACTTTTTCTGGGCAGGGGAGGAAGATCAGGGAGGAATGAGACAGTTACATTCTAACGGTTACTATATTCTAACAATATAGTTGAATATGAGGCCGTCTGGTCCTCAGACCTCCCTGTCCACATGCACACATACAATAAAATATAGCTCCCAAGTTTGAAATGCCCCCTCCAACAAACAAAAATAGTAGTAATCGAGTCTCCCTCTGAATCAGAATGACTTTCTTCAGCTGCTTCCTAGACACAGCACGTCCCTTTGGGAACTGGAACGACGCTTACTGAATTGAACACCCCCAAACAGCGCCCAGGCTCTCGTGATCAGGGCATTGCAAAAACACCCGAGTCTGCTGGGGACGTTCAGTGTCACTTGGATCTGAGCACTCGGTATGTCCGGTACCCACCAGGTTTGTTCACACCTGCTTAGTCATTCCATGACACAGAGCAGACAGATCTGTTCCTATGAGACACGGAGGGAAAAGGCGAGGGCACAGTGTTTCATGTGCCCCACTCCAAGCCATTCCAGACAGCAGAGGTGTCAGGGGATGGACAGAAGCTTTGGTGTGGTTTGTACTCAATAAGATACTTAGATTTTTCTTGCCCCCCCTTCCCCCCATCTCCCACACCAAATCACACAAACAGAAAAGTGAGACCCAATAATATTTTTTTAAATCCAAGTAAAAATGACTTAGATTAGCTACCTCTTGTCATCCACTGTTCTCCCAAGGCCCAAGATTGAAACCCTATAACATTCAATTTCTGCGTCTCTTAAGATGGGGCAAAACACCAGCTCTCAGAGCAGAGGGAGGTTTTAAAGAGATGAAGAGATGCAAGTTTGCAAGAACCCTGGCACTTGGGTTGCCCCAGAGTGTGAGCTTCCCTCCCCTGTCCTCCTTCTGGTCTGCACAACCCTGATTCGGCAGCTCTCTTCTGATAAAACACAGTTTGGCAGGCTGTGAAACTGTTAATGTTTGGATTTGGATGATGGTGAGGGAGAAAATTAAATTGCATGCATCTGAAGTAAAACCAGGAGCTCAGGAATTATCTGGCAAAGGGAAGCTTGATTTGGAAAAGTGCTCCCTGCTTTTTACAGTTTCCCAGCAGAAAAGGGCCACCAGGAAGGGTCAGAGCACAGGAGGCGCTGACGTTGAATATGACTTAGTGATGGGAGGCCTGGCGTATGAACACTGAACCTTCCAAGAAAAGGAGGGCGTGAGGTCTGAGGGAGGGGTAAGCACTGCTCATTCCTGGTACCGGCGTGGAACGCCACCTTCTACATTCAGTCAACTTCTCTTTGCCCAGAAGTGACCTTGGAATTTGTGTCTTCCTGCAGCCAGTGGCTAACGGTTAGAAATCCTTCCATAAAATTTGGTCAGAAAGCTCTAATTTTCCCTCTGGAAGACTGCCCCTTTCCCTCTGGAAGACTGTCCCTTTGAAATTTTTCTTGTTTGTTTGTTTGTTTGAGTTCTTGTAAGATCCTAAACATAGCAGCGGACTCATTGTTGACAAGGGCAGCTAAGTGCTTCTAAGTCAGGATTTCAATGGCTTTTGCAGCCATTGTATGTAAGCCTTCTCTAAGGAGGAGATTGGTGGGAAGGGCCAAGATGCAAATATACTATCCTGTTTATTTTATTTTAAGTTGGTCGAGATTTTCCTTAGTCATTTAAGCCTGCCAAAGGCATTTTAAATATTATAGGATCCTAACGTATCCATGTTATTCCTCACCAGTGGCTCCTAAGACCCTTCACTGGTGTGGTTCCTATTCTGTCATAGATGACCAGTAAGCATGGAAGGGGAGGGTGAAGGCGTGATTGCATAAGGGAATGACAGGATTAACGGTATGTGGTGCCAAGGTTCTGGCTATTTCTCTCTTCAGCCCACCCCTCAGCATCCCACTTCCTGGAAAATGCTCAAATTATGCCTGGTGAGATTGGTTTTATGTGACCTCTAGGCTAACACTGGCTTCTCTTCCCACGTCCTCCTCTTAAGTAACCTGTCTGAGAGCTTGCTTCTTTATCCCTTGCTTGTAGGAGTGTTTTCAGACTCCTCTGAGTGTCAGAGTCACCTGAGATGCTTACCGAACACACAGCTTCCCAAGCCCTTCCTGTGCATCTCAACCTCGGTTGCCTATTAGATTCAGCTGGGGAGCTTTTAAAACTACTGATGACCAAGCTGTCTTCCGGGCCAATTCCATCCGAAACTCGGGGTGTAGGATGCAGGCATCAGTGGCTTTAAAGCTCCCTGAGTGCTTCCTGTGTGCAGCCAAGTCTGAGTACCACTGTCAAGATGGTGATTCAGCAGGTCTGTTTTGGGACCTTGAGGAGTGGGTGCAGGCACTGCAGGTGACTTTTATCATCATGGAGAGATTTGGGGAAAGGTCAGGCTGCCGTCTGGGGGCCAGATCAAGCACCGTTTCTGAAAGGTGAGTCAGTTTCTCCCAAGACATTTCAGTTGAAACGCGTCCCCTTCTGTATAGCTGAATGGCCCAGTGGCAAACAGCTAATCACGTTGGACCATTCACATTCGCTCACCTGGGATATTGGAAGGGGCATCACCTTGTTGCAGGTGGTGTCCTTTGTAAGAAAATGTAAAGTAGATTTGGGACACGATGGTCCTGTTTATCCCATAGCACGTGAAGCTGGGAGAAGGAAGGAGCAATAACCTGGAGCAGACCCACTGAGAGAAAGAAGTCATTTAAAAAAAGAGAGTGAGGGAAGGAGAGGGAGAGAGACATCCTTAGATCCTGAAAGCTTTCTTTCCACTCCTGACTCCTAATACTCATGAGGCCCAGGTACCTGTTCTGCCCATAGGTTTGTTAGTTACTCCTTAATTCTTTACACATTCTGTATTTTTCTAAGTATTTCTTTATTATTTTCTGGATTAAGTAGGTTTTACTTCCTGCAACCAAAAAGTCCCTAAGATACCAAATGGCAGGATAGGAGAAATCTACCAATAGCATCCTCCAGTTTGAAAATGCCAGGACCAGGAAAAGCTACATGTTGCAGGAATTCCCTGTGCCCACCTGAAACATCTCTGGCCCAGCTTTGGCTGAGTCCATCCTATCAGGCCATACGCTAAGCCTCAAAGCTTAGATAATGGAGACAGACAAGCCCACAACGGGTGTGGACTTGGATACATTACTCGGTGTCTCCAAGTCTCAGTTTCTTCTTCTAAAAGTAGGTGTATCCACCTCACCACTTTGCGGAGGTGATGACATGGGATGATAAATAGAAACTTGCTAAAACAGGACTGGGTTTACAGCAGATGCTCCAGAGATGCTACCCTATTCCCTTTCCACAAAGTGAGCCGTGAACACCATTTCCCAGAGGTTAACCTGCGATTTAATAGATTTTATGTCACAGATGTAACAAATAGATTTTACGGAACAGGAGATTGAATGAAGCTGAAACAGTTTCTTTTCTGAAGCCCTTTTCAGTGAGCTTATATGCTACTGTACATTGGGAGTCCCCAGAACGGGGATATATGCTAGGTGGAGTCGCCACATGTCACTTAGGGTTACAGAACCTTCTTATCTACGGAGCATTTCCTGGGCCTGTTCCCCTACAGAACACACCCTGGGACATTCTCAGATAGGCCTGTCATTTTCAAACTGCGCTCCATGGAGTCTGGTGGTCCCAAGGGAAAACTTGCAGGGATTCTGCAAAGAGGATGTGGACAGTGAAGGCGTAATTGAATAAAACTCAAATGCCTTCACCTCCCCTGGGAAATCTTTTCCATCCCACATCAGGAACTAAGGATCTGAGTTTGTTGGGGGGAAAAAAAAGGAAAGAAAAGTTATGACTATATTTAAAAATCAGTGACTTTCATCAGAGCTTACCAATTCTGATATAATCATAACGGAACACCCTCACCATTCTTCCCAGAGCCAAAAGAGCAGTGGTGTCTGTCCCAGGATCCATGCTTCCTAATCACATAGATTTTTTTTTTCTTTGAATGTTAGGTTTGTGGCACTACAGTTTATCAATAATAAAATTAACCTTTTTTGTTCCATTATGTGAATTTTGACAAATGTGGACAGTTGTGTAGCCATCTTTATATTCACAATATAACATATTTCCAAACACCCCCAAAATCCCCTGTGCCCTCTCTGTACCCTCAGCCTCTGTTGTCCACTGATATGTCATCTATTCTTATAGTTTCGTGGGGAGTTTTTTCTCCTTTCCTTAATGATTGGAATCATACAGTAGGTTTACTTTTAAGCCTGGCTTCCTTCACTTAACAATGTATTTTGATTAATCCACATGGTTGCATGTATCCAAAGTGTTTCTTTTCTATTGTGGAGTTATATTTCATTGTATGGGCATACCATTGTTTGTTTATCCATCCACCAGTTGAATGACATTAGAGTATTTTGTTTTTTTCTGGTTTTTCATTAATAAGTCCACTGTGAACATTTGTATTCAAGTGAAAGTATATTTTCATTCCCTTTGGGTAAATAGCCAGGGATGGGTAATATATAAGTTTAATACATATGTTTAAATTTATAAGAAAGTGTCAAACTACTTTCCAAAATTGCTATCCCATTTCACATTCCCACCAGCAACGTATGAGGGTTCCTGTTGTTGTCATTCTTGTCCACGATCGGTGTTGCCATTTTGATTTTTTAAAAGGGGGTCACACTTCCACCCTGGGTATAGAAAGCTGGACAGAGTATTACTCCCACCTTAACAATGTGAAAAATCCTGATAGATTAACTTTTCTTGAATCCATGGGACAGCTGAAGATACAGGGCAACCAAGTAGCCCATTTCTAGGTAAAGACAGGCTTCTCCAAGGGGAATTCAGATGAGAGCACAGTTTCCCACATGGCAAGAAGAAACAACAACAGAAATGATCTTAAAATTTTGAATAAATTGCTAAAGATTTACACAAGATTTTAAATATCTAGCAAGCACCCCCTTCTCTTCTTAGACACATACAGGACATAGACCAGATCGACAAGTCACTTCAATGACCAGTTCATCAAACAGCTCATCCAATTCAGACAATCTTTCTGAATTATATACACATATTATCTTTCTGAATTATATATAAATTGTATATATACAATTATATGCATATAAATATGGATTGACTGAACCTCACAAACTATTTGTTGATGTATGGACACACAAATCTCATTTTTATCATTTCTCCCAATACATTTGTGGGCAGACGGTTTCAGCTTGGATTTCTGTTAATGGTCTTTTAATGCTTGTGTTTCTTTTCTTTTTAAAAATACGGTGAAATAATGTAGTCCTTGTATTCGTTTCTTAGTTAGGTCTTCCATAACACATGGCTGGAAATGAATTGGCCTAAAACAACAGAAATATATTCTTTCACAATTCTGGAGACTTGCAGTCTGAAATGGAGGTGTGGGCAGGGGTCGCTGCTTCTGGAGGATCCTGAGGGAGGATCTGTTCCTTCCTCCCTCCTACCCTCTGGTGCTGCCCGCACTCCTGGTGCCCCTTGGTTTACAGGTGCATCACCCTGATCTCTGCTTCCATCTTCACATCTCCCTCTTCACCCTGTGTGACCTCACCCCGTGTGTCCTCACCCCTTATAAGGACAGCTATCATTGAATTTAGGGTCTACCCTAAATCCAGGATCATCTCATCTGGAGATACTCAACTTATTTACATCTGCAAAGACTCTTTTTTCCAAATAAAGTCACCATCACAGGTCCTGGGAGTAGGAATCAGATATATCTTCTGGGGGGCCCTCTGGATCTATTGGTATATGTTTACCAGGTCGCATGTGTATTTTCTTAGTTGTAAGTTTATCCACTGAGTCATTGTCACTTGGTGATCAGAAACCTGAGGGAAGCCTTGATCATTACGATCAAACTGGCCAATATTAGCCAGTTTCACCTAGAACCAAATGGTTTAACCAGTGAAGCCATTTGCTAATATATATGTATATTTCTGAAATGCCAAGCACATCATAACTAGACTTACATTTTGGCTACACTGAGATTTTTAGTGGTTCTGTAGTTTCAAAGTGAAGGGGCACATCACCACCAGAAAGCCCACCAAAAACTGAGACAAAACTGAATTAAGAGTAATTAATAATCCAAAGTGAGTTTATGATGACCACAACAGACAACTTCTGTTTGGCAGGTATAGACTCATTTTTAATTTATATTGTCATTAAAATGAACCACTGTGGAGCCATAATGATCTGAATAATTTACTTCTGCTATTCAGGGATTAAGAACTGAGTTCATATCTCGGCTAATCCATTTACAAGGTGTGAAATCTAGACATTTTTTACCACGACTCTGTGCCTCACTTTTCCCGTCTGTTAAATAAAAATAATATTGCCTATGTTCTCTCAATGTTGTCCTGAAGATTCAATTAAATGAGATCACGTAGGCAAAGCAGGGGCAAGTTCCAAGTACTAATAAATGTTAGTTACCCTGCCCTTTGACCCCGTGTTGCTATTCATTAAATTAACCTCTCCCCACATGAACTGATTATGTCATGCTTTATGGCATTGCGCTGCTCACACAGAGATGAAAGCAAGGACAGAGCCTGGAATGGAAGTCAGGAGACGTGGCCTCTAACCCGAAGACCTCTACCACCCAGCTGCTTTGCCTGCAGAGCTGGGCTTACTTCCCTGGGCCTCGATTTCTTCAATTACAAAATAAAGGGCTCCAAAGTTACCAGCCGCCTCAGAGTCCTTTACAAGCCCTACTGTGCACAGTTAACATCTTGGTTGGCAAAATAAGTGTCTGGGATACCTCCAGACTTTCTTCTTACTTATTGCAGACTTTCACACCATGGGTGTGACTCACCGATAATCTCCGAGCTCGGAAAGTAAAATCAGCACAATCCAGAGAATGAAAACCAGGCCTCTCTTTGCCAGGAAAGAAGACTTGGATTTGGGGGTAAAACAGATGCAAGACTGTGTGGTTTTTCTGCCAGGCCCAGGGGAGAGTGTATTCAAGGCCTGTCTCCTCCCAGAGGACCTGGCACCCCCCCAAGCTCAGTCTCACACAGACCAGCGTTTACGGCCTCGCCAAAGCCTCCCAAGTATGTATTTCATAAAAGCAGGGCCTGGTTCAAATCCCTTGTAATGTCTCCAAAGAGAGAGAATAGAGTCAATAATCAGGGCTGTGTCTGTGTGTCGTAAATTCCCCAGTCCCCCATTCCCTCTCCCGGCTAGCACACGCGGGCGCACGCACACACACATAAACACGGCCATAAATATATACACTCCCATTTAATAGACTGGGGATTCAAATTACAGTTACAGTGTAATAAAACTGACTAATCTGCAGGGTGTGTGCAGAAGTCTAAGTTGTGTGTGTGTGTGAGACAGAGAGAGAGACTTAGAAGCCCCCTCTTTCACTTGAGGTCTAAATTCCCAAAATGTGAGATCCCTCTGGGACCCTGAAATAAGCTGTCTTCACAGAACCGCCCTAGAAGTTTCTTATCCCTGGATGCAGGGCTGACTACCCTAATTCGCAGGACCAGTGCAGAATGGAAGCGCAAGGCCCATCATCCTTCAGAACATAAGAATTTCAAAACAGCAACAGCAGAGCACGAAACCAAGAGTGAGGTGAGACCTTCCCGTTGCTAAGACCCCTTGCGATCGTGCTGGTCACATACCGGAGAAGCCATCCCTGGCTTGATGACAAACTGTGAGTCTGGGTCAGATTCTTACACCTTGCCCCCATTTCTTTAGGATATCGTACGCCAAAATGTGAAATATGCTCCTAGAGAGGTGTGTGACATCACAGAAACAGAGTGGCCTTTGGAACGAGGCCGGCCCGGGTTTGAATCCTGCTAGACCACATACCAATGGAATCTTCTTAGACACTTTCGTTCCTCATTTTGTACTTCAACTTCCCATCTATTAAATGGAGACAGGGCGACTCATTTTCCAGAATTACAAGGAGGATTAAATGCTGCAAGACATATGAAACCCCAAGGACAAAACCTGGCACACAATAGGTGTTCAGAGGGCCCTTCCTTTGGGCTTAGATCTTGCAGATCTGTTCAAAGAAAAACCACACCGTTAAAAGCGGAGCTATTGTAATGGAGGTTTGCCAGGGGTCTTTGGTGGTGACGACCGAGTGGGACTGGAAAGCATGACATATCGTTTTCAGTCTGTCCTTTCTTTTACTTCTAATGAGGTTTCTCCCTTGGGGTGGGAAGGGATGACCTTCGAAAAGGTATCGGAGTTTGGGGTCTCAAACAAGCATCAAACTAAGAGTGAAGACAAGGGGGAAGGGAGGAGGGGAGAAAGAAGGAAAAGTTAGCGCTGGACTCGGGAGAGTGCCTGGGTTTGTTTTCTTGGCAGGGACAGGGAACTCTCTGGCAGCCAGGTTCCTTGAGCGTGGCCGGCGGCTCCGCGGCTCAGCGGCTCCCATTGGCCCGCGCGCGGCTGTTGCTACGCGGATGGACCAATGGCGCGCGAGGGGCGTTCTGGCTCCGCCTTTCCCGGGTCGGGCCACGGGAGCCCGGGGGAGGAGGCTGGAGCGCAGGCCTCTCCCCCCGGCCTTTTTTTTTTTTTTTTGTAAGAGGAGAGGCGGGGAGGGCGAGCCTGGGCGGGGCGGACACCTCCCTGCGCCGCGCCCCGGGAGGCTGGTTCACCTGTCCGACTCGTTCCTCCTCTCCCGGCTGCCTGGCCCTCCTGCCTTTGCACAGCCTGCGGGGAGAGGGCTGGACGCACCGGCTGTTTTATTGTATTTATTTATTTATTTATTTTTCCTTCCTGGAGCCTGAGCGTGGTTTATGTTTTAATAACTTTATCAACTCGGTGAACTTTGGCGAGAGCACCGGCAGCTTTTCTCTCCTCCCTCCTAAACCCCTTGTCTCTAACTGGCCTCTGGGTCACTTACAAAAGGTAAATCCCCTCCTCCCCACCCCCACCCCCATACCGACACTGGTGGCGGAGCATTTGGCACTGCTGCAAAGCGGGGCAAGAGAGGGAGAGAGAACTGAGGCATGTGCAGCCTTGAGTGCTGTGGATTAAAATATCAATAATATAATAATAATAGTATAATTTGATGTGCCAAACCCTGAACTGAGCAATTGAATCACTCTGTATCAGACACCGCTTTTGCTTT
Source organism: Camelus ferus (assembly GCF_009834535.1). Lineage (NCBI taxonomy): Eukaryota > Metazoa > Chordata > Mammalia > Artiodactyla > Camelidae > Camelus > Camelus ferus. The sequence goes on along the minus strand of NC_045704.1, from coordinate 53,179,805 downwards.
TAAGCAGTTGCCATGCTTCGTCCTATTTAAAACTTTTAGAGGTGGGTAAATTGAGGCACAGAGTCGTGGAGAACTTTGCTTCAGGTTGCCAGGCAGAATCAGGGCTTGAACCTGAGTACGTGCGGCTCCAGAATGCTCGGTTCCACCCACTTCCCTGCCTTGTTGCACAACTCTCAGAATGCCGCAGAGGTCTGGGGGTTCCTCGGCCCCCCATCCACTGTGTGTCTCAGTCAGGCTCAGTCAAGTCCACCCCCCCCCCCCCCAGTAGAGCAAGTCTGTGGAAGCACTGCTCTAGTCCCAGACTGCACGCTTACCTAGCTGCAGGCTGAGAGTCACTATTTCCTAATTTTGTAAAACTATCCAGTTCAGCCTATGTAACAAATAACAATGTGTCTCTTTTTTCCTACCAAGTTTCCCTTTTTCTTTTTTTCAAGGTGCTTCCTTCCAACTCTCCTTGTTAAGGCTTGTACCATTGGCATGGTCAATACAGCAGGCAGAATGAACCCGGCTTACTGCAGGTGAGGACGCTGAACACAGAGGCAGTGCACCTGGCCAAGGTCACGCAGTCGCACAGTGGCGGACCCCAGGCTGGAGTGTAGATTTCCCCTCCTGTCCTTGCTCCCTGCCTAGCTTCTTTGGTCTCCAAGAGTGCTATAAATGATGGGTTTAAAACAACAGCAGAATGTTGGGACTGAGAATGCTGGTGGAAAAAAAAAAAGGTCAGTGAGAAATGAAATCCATCCTACTTTTTGTTTAGAAACTGCCTGGGAAGTGGCCCCTGAGCCGAGAGCAGGACTGACGGGTGGAGGAGCGTCTGCTGGCAAGGCTGCTTTCTACCTGGCAGAGGGCTGCTTGCCACCCTAGCCCTTGCTCTGAGCCTGGCACCACAGGGAAGCGTGTCTGCATTCTGTCTTGTTGCTTAACAGGCTCAGCAGAAAGGCCCCAGCCAGCCTAGAGGACCTGGCCCTGCTTGCCTCCTTCCCTAACACAGCAGAAGCTGAGGGGTGTTTCTTTTCTGATGATTTAACGCGTTCATCGCCACGTCACCCATATCTGGGTGGCGGTTGTGTTTCCTCAGGGGCACCCGGTCCACAGTGGGCGATCAGCGTGTTCAAAGGAGATGCGTTTGAACTTCCATACCCCGTGTTACCCAGCTGGTGGGAGCCTTTCCAGCTCCACCCATCCCCAGAGACTCCCTCGGTCCCAGAAAGATAGTACTGTCTCCTTCCTTAAATCCCCCTGGCTTAAGGAGCCTAGCCAAAACCCTGCTTGTAATCTTGCGCCATAAAGTTTATCTTCTAAAACTTTCCTTTAAAACCTATGGAAAAGAAAAATCAGGAATGGAGCAAAGCAAATTACTGTGTTTGTCGAGGCTGATACCGTTGCTGACTGTTGTCCCTGGTATCCCACTGCCACTCTTCAGGCAGCCCTGAATTTGAAAGAGTGTTTGCAGAGCAGCTCTCTTCCTGAACACTAACCTAAATCCCTCCTGATGCAACCTCTGCTCCCTTCCAAGCCCTGCAGCGCAGTGAGACACCTCCCCGCACACAGCCGTGTCTCTGCCTCTCTCAGTGTTCTTTCTAGCCGAGAGCCATGCAGATGTCCCTTCTCCTTCCACACGCGTTTCTCTGGAGGGGGCTCTGCCTCTGTGGTGGGCCCTGGGGACTCCCACCTCCATGCCTGCAGTCAAGTGAGAGAAACATTATTACCCAAACCCCATCACATCCCCAAACGTCCACTGTTATCCACGTTACAAGGGAGACATATGTACATGACACCATCACAGATTATACAGGAACTTAAAGTCATTTAGAGCAATCAAGACAGGCTACACAGAAGAAGTGATGTTTGAGCCTAAGGTTCATGGACAGACATAGTGCAGAAGCGGAGGGTGAAGGTGGACACGAAGAACCAGCATGGGCAGATGCCCTCTATTGGGTCTCATATCCATGTGTCCACTGAGAACCTTTGGCAGAGCTTCCTGCAGTCCAGTCTGCTTCCCACAGATGAGGAATTGCATTGTATTGAGACTGGTAAAGGTTAGCTTCTCTAAGAGCATTGGTCTAAGACAAGAAACTGGAAGCACACGTTTAGGCCTGGTCTTGCTAGGTGGGTGTACAAGTCACCAAAGGGATAAAATCAACCCATCTTCCACTGCAGCCGTAATCAAAGAGTAGGAGCCCTGGAGTCCTACCGATTTCCGCCTTGGCCCAGTGTAGTAAATATTATTAAGAAGTGGCAAACTTCCAGCGCCCCTGAACTGAAAGAGTTCCGACTGAAATGCCTCCACAGTTTACGAAGTGCTGAGTAGGACCGGGGTATTTCCTAAATATGACCCCGCTCGGGACCCCTACGGCCACACTAAAGCTAGAACTTTTCAGCCCCTTTTTGCAGATGAGAAGAACAAGGCCCAGGAAACCCTTGGAGCTGACTCCCAGTGTGTGGCATGGATGTAGAACAGAAGAAAGTCCTCTTTCACAGCCGTAGAATGAGTGTTTCATGTGGCCGGCTCACAGAAGGCCGGGTTTGGACAATATTTCAGAGCGACATTTCTTTTTCCAATTCTTATCCAGTGTTTGGTCTACAGAGATCCCGTACCTTTGGAAAGTTCATTTTATGCCACTTCACTTCTACGATGACCTCCACCAGGACCAGTTTTCACTAACTGGAAGAAATCTGAAGAGGATTTTCGCTGTTAGGAAGAAAGGTAATTGCCTCTTCACTTTATGTCATTTCGGCTTACAACGTTTTTCACAGGAACGCTCTCCTTTCAGATGGTGGGGGAGCGTGGGTAGCACCCTGACATACCCAGCCTCAACCTGTCTTTCCTCTGGTAGGGAATTCACTGCCTTTTTGATGAAGCCAGGTGGACTTTCAGATCTTTGATAATTCAGAAAAAACTTTCAGCCTCAAGACTTCCAGTTGGCCCAAACAAACAAACAAAATCACCTGTTCAGCAAAAATATTCATTAAATGTTTAAACCAAGTTGGTGGGCAGAAACAGAAGCAGATGTGCTAACAGCTTGCAGATGATACCAGCCCCGCAAATAAAGGAAGAACCCAGAATACCTTCGTAGAGATCATACACTTAGTGTCTAAGAGCCCTTGAGGGGGTCCACGCCCATCACTCTGTGCAATCTCTCCTACCTTCTTAGGAGTTTAAATTATAATGTTAGGTAAGTGAGTCAAATACTTCTCAGTGGTCTTCCAGTGGAAACCCTTCTAGACTTAATACCACCAAAGTGAGACTCGGAGGCCACCTTTCCAGAATTTCTGCCTGGGTTGGTGGCAAAGGACCCATAGAGTTGCTAACTTCAGATACCTGGAGCCAGTTTCCCAAGTCCACGGGCACCGCATACTTTGCCTCTCCAGTCGGGTACCTCCCTGATGGATACCAAGTAGCTTGTACCTCTCCTAAGTGTCAATCACAGCAGCCTCCTCACACAGAGCCTTTCTTGATTCATCCATCCATCCATCCATGCACTCGTCAATCCATCCAACACATATTTACTGAGCTCCTACTATGTACCATACTGCGAGGGTGAAGCTAACAAAGCAGCCTGCCTTCAGGACATTTACAGTCTAGTAGAGGGAAAAAGACAACGTTTAAAGGACCAGGAATGAAATGTCAAATTCCCATGATTATACGGGATCAAATTTCCCCTTCAGAAAACTCCCTCTGGCTCCTGAGAATGGACTAGGAGATGAAGGGGTGGGCGCCCCTCTCCAACAGCAGCTGCTGACACCACTAACCTTCAATCACCTGCTTTTTAAATTTCCCACCAGCGCCGCACATGCCCTGAGATGACTGTGTTTGTCACCTTCTCCTCCAGTTGCTGATCTGCCTTCACTCCACTGAAATGAAAGTTCCGTGAAGGGAGGAACTTTCTCTAGCTTGCTCACTTCTGAACTGCTGTCCCACCGGAATCCCAGGAACAAATGGTGAGCCCCAGTTGTATCTGTGGAGCCAGTAAATGACTTTTTCCTCAAACCTGAGTGAGGCAGGAATTCTAGAAGCACCTGAGGGAAGGCCCACAGGAGCAACAGGAGGCAGTGTGGCACACCTGTGCCTGCGGGGAACGTCCTTCTGCTGGCTGTGCCCTTGTCACTCGGAGAGGCTCCGGTCTGCTCCCTGGGAATCCTTTGGGGATTTGGGAAGAAGATGCTTCTCCGTTTTAGTAATTTAATTACTGGTTAAAAATTCAGTCCAAGTTCAGAGCTAACTCCTTGCATTTGCAACTGAAGAACTATTTTTTTCTTTTCTTTTTTTCTTTTACTCTCCCACGTCTCTCTTCCCAGACATGGGTGCCTGGCCTCAAACCCATATAGTTGGCAGTTGGCTTTGGAAGCACATGAATAATCTCTCCCCTTGATCCAGGAAGGGAGAAATGGAAAATGTGATCCCCAGGTGGCTTCGTTGGAACTGGAAAAAAAAAAAGGAGATGCCGGCATTGTCCGGTGCTTTTAATATTTTCCTTTTAAAACAATCGTTACTTTTGTGCTTGCAGCATGCTTTGTAATCACTCCTGCTCATGATTCTCTACGTCAGCACAGCATTTTATCCATTTTGAGGAGGGTGCAGTTGAGGTCAGGACTGGGTAAGGGCCTCCTTCAGGCACAGCACAGACCGCTCAGACTCCAGGAAGGATCAGCATCTAGAGAGTCTTTATTGCCCTGGCTGACATCTCCCCCGAAGGGTACATCTCACCTGTGGTGAACTGCAGAGGGGAAAATGCCCACATTCTGAAGGGGTTTCACCCACAAAGGCAGAAGCAGAATCTTCTTCCACTATCAGGGCTGGAAGGGAGGCTGTGCCCCAAGTACCCGCATCCACTCCGTCTCTGTGGCAAGGCACCAGCATTTAGGGATGTCATCTCTCATCCTCACATTGCAGACAAGGAGGGGGCGGTTGGATGTCACCGGAGGAGACAGAAGATGGATAGCCTCGGAGGTTCCTCTGTCCTATTGACGCAGACACACCCGTCTCCCTGTCTCACTGTCTGCATCACCTTCAATTTGGCCAGATGGACATCATGGGGGAAATTTTGTCTGGACCAGGAGTCTTAAAACACTAACAAAAAGAACTGGCTCTTGGGAGAAATGAGGACGGGGCCATTAGAAGTTGGGAGCCAGGGCCATTAGGAAGCAGTTGTCTATGCACAGGGGGATTTCTGCTCGATCAAGGGAAATGTGAACACAGGTTAGTGCTGTGATTACAGCATCCTGGAGGGGCCCTGAGAGGCCAGGAATGGATTGATTCACTCAGGCAAAGGTTAGGGGAAAGGGTGAAGGTCACCTCTTCAGATTCTGGGGAAGGTACCCATGCGGTCAGAAGCGTTCTCCTCCACTGTGCAGACGGGAAGGGTCCTTCTGGAGTGTGATACTGGGGAGTGGCACCTATGAATCGTATCCTCAGACCTCGGGCGAACTGAACCCTCAAGACTGGGGACAAATTAAAAACAAGCCCCAAAGGGAAATCTTTAGGCGGTATTAGGAAAGGCTTTGCTACACCCTGTGTGGCAAGATGGCCAACCTTCACTCCTTCTGCTTCTGGGGGTCCATTTGGCAACATCCATCAAAAGCCTTAGAAACCAGACTCAAAACACACAAATTTATTCTAAAAAAAAATATTTAGATATCCACACAACGATTTATAGTTAAGAAAGTATCAGTGTGATGTCTGTCCTGGGGAAAAATGGGAAATAATCTAAAGGACCAACGACGGAGGAAATAGCTAAATCAATTGCAGTGCATTCGTACAGTGACACTTAGCAAACCTTCAAATGTGAAGTCACATTAATGACATGGGAGAGTGATGGTGGCATGTTAAGTGGGAAAAAAAAAAAAAAAACAGGTTACACTAAGAAAGCAAATAGGTGATCACAATTCAGTAGAGAAAAAGGTTCAAAAGAAAACAGGCCGAACTGGTAACAGTGGTGATCTCTATGTAGAAGGATTATGGGTGATATTTTATATTCTTTTCCCAGTGTCCAAGGTTTTCCAAAGTATCTGAGCATTAATATGTATTACTGCGTATGAATTTGCGTCTCTAGTATGTAGATTACCCTCCCGTTCTTATCTTTCTTACCCTGTTTTTTTCTTCTCCACGCCAGGGTTCACTGTCTGACATCCTACATGTCTAGTTGCTTATTGTGCTGTGTGTCACTGTTGCTCTGTCCTCTAGAATATAAGCTTTCCAAGGGCAAGGACTTTGTCTTGTTCAGAAACCTAAATCCCTCCCCTGCCTGGCACATAGCCTTAGATAGGATTCAATCAATAGTCACAGAAGAAATTGAAATGCTCCTTTTATAATCATAAAAATTGAATATTATTAACATATAAAGAAAAGTTGTCATCGTAGAGAAGGTTTTGCTCCCCTCACCCCATTTTCACGACCACGACAAAATCAAGCCAGGGTACAGGATGTATTAAGTTTCTCCTCTGTCATGGCAGGTGATCACGGGAAGTCACCGGTTGAGTCCCAAATGGGGAAGGGGAGTGAGAGGCAATAGAAAGTTTATTTTGATGACGCTAGAGTAGATACTTTGAACCATGGGACTCTGTTAAGAAAAGACTTAGGCCTCAGGGTTGAAATTCCCTGAGTCAGGCTGGTATGCACTAAAGGCAGGCATTGGCTATGTGAATTTGGTCATTCCATTCATAGTGTCCAACTTTCCCCCTGGATAACTGTTGCTTTGATCACAGTAAATAATGATACACTTCACCTGAAGAAAGAAATTTAGAAGGCACGTGGCCTCCTGAGAGGGTCTAAATAAATAAATGTTGATTTAGAATCCGGGTTCCGTCACTTCTTAGCTGTATGACCTCACTCAGGATACTGAAAGCTTCCTAATCTTTAGTTCCTGTACCTGCAAAACAATACTCACACGGTTATTTTATGTATGAAATGAGATTGTAGCTAAAAGGTCTCACATAGTGCTAAGCATACGGCTTTCCCCAAATTCACACCATCCACCATCACGAAAGTCTGGCTTTCTAAGAATGAACTCGGTAATACCTACGTATAACAAATACCAGTTTCCACATTTGTGAAAATCAGGGCAGAGAATCCTCTCCTTTGAGCTGTGAATTCCTCTGTCCCACTGTGGTCCAGAGGCCACTGACATCCCAGCTCCCTGAAGAGTTTGTTAAAATAGGGCACAGGTTGACCATCCAGATTCCCTGGCCTCAGTGGACCTCTGAGTCATAACGTCCAAGAATGGATCTGAGCGTCTCCAGTCTTAAAGGTCACCCAGTGACTCTTGTGCACATTCAAATGTGAGATCATTGCAACCCATGTTCCTAAGTACGAGTTGAAAGACCTGTAGGCTTTTTTTAAGTCAAGGCACAAAATTTGCTTCCTTTTTCCTCTTCCAATCTAGAATTTTCCTTCTCATGAGGGTAAGGTCTCCGAGTGTGGCCTTGTGAAGAACACAGACATTTGCCATGTAGTGTCTAAGCTCCCTGCAGATCCTGCTCAGGAACAGAGCCTTGACATGCCAAGGCTGTGTCTCGCAGGGCTGTGGTTAACCACACAACAGTCCCGAATGCCCGCGTCTTGATGTGGATTTGTATGGTCTCTGTCTGCCTTTTTAATGTGCGCAAATGATTGAATGGAAATCTAAATCAAAGAAAGAACAGATGTAGCCCTGTTTTCACACCTCCCCACAAATTAATCTTTCCTCCCTTTCTCCATATTTCTCCCTTCAGGTCCTTGAATATTTAAGTTCCACAAATTCATAATCATGACATTGATAGGTCTCCAAGATAACGTTTCTTTTAATTTCACAATCAATATCTTCCCCACTTTCCCTTTGCCGCCGTTCCTCCCGCACAATAGAATTTCTTTCTTTGTATTAATTAATTCTTAACCTCTGTGTGAGGCTTTGCCTCTCTCAAAGCATTTTCATGCCCATTTTCTGATGAACAGAAGCAGATCCATTTGTTTGGATGATAACTTTGTTCTGGCTTATGAAAAGTATCTCCGTGAAGATTGATCCAGCAAAATGCTTAGAAGCTTGGGCTCGATAACTGAAGAGACCCAAGTTCAGTTCACAGTGAATTGAGACAAGGAGCGTAGCCTCCCCCAGCTGGTTTCTCTCATCTTTACAGTGTAGATAATCAGCACCCAGTGCGTAGAGTCGCCATGAGGAAGAAACGGGAGAGTCACTTACAGAATGCTCAGCACGGTGCCGGTACACAGTATGAGTTCCATTCACGTCTGTTATTCCTGTCACTATCCTTGTTATTAAATGTATTAGATAAAGGCTTTTAATGACTGTAGGACATGAGAGGAAGCCAAGTCGACTGGCCTGAACGGACCCCTGAATCTGATTCAGTCCAGCCCTCAGCTTTCAACCCAGAGTAGCAAAGAAAGAACCCCATCTTGTGTTATGCTCTGCCCTGGGTATTTGTCTTATAGAAAGATTGTGATCCCACGTTATGGGGAATCTTCACCTGAGACAGAAAGATAATTTTTGAGGTCTCCTCTACCTGCTACCCTCGCCAGAAGCAGACACCTGACATGTCTGGTTCAACTGAAATCCAAACTTTCAGAAATGTTTAGGAACCCAGTTATATTCATCCTCAGATGGGATCTTCGTAGACTGGGGTGGAGATGGGGGGTTCTCACTGCCAGATGTCTCGTGGGAAAGCATGTTCTTGCAGGTCTCAGCAGACTCCATTGGTTCCAGGAGTTCAGGCTCAGGTAAGCTTTGGACAAACACCTGAGGCTCCAAGAGGCTTAATTGAAATGAGCCTGAACTTAAATGTTTTACAAGATACGCCCAGTGCTAATTTTCTTGGCCAAGTTTTAGTCGGCCCTGTTGTGACTCTGCTCCTGTTAGCGCCTGAAAAACTCAGGGCTTCACCATCGGGTGTCTGTGTGGTTTGACTTGACCACACCTCCGAGAGCCACAGACCATGCTTGTGAGTGCACACAGCCTGATCACACCGGGTTCCACAGTCGTGTCAGCCTGGGAGCTGTTTCTCCCTTGGTACAGCTTGTCTTGAAGGAAAGCCAGGCCTCACCTTCCCCTTAGCGAAGGCCTCCAGGCTGGGACCAGATTCTCTGTCAAACATGACAGGTCTAAGGAACAAGGGAACACCTAATCCAAGAATCTTGCCAAGGTCCCGTGTGAATCGGGAGTGAAACAGAGCCTGTCTTGTGAAAGGAGACACAAAATGCCCCAGCTGGACAGAGCGCATGGGACCATCTGAGAAATGAGCCAATTAATCTCCCACGATTTGCCATCTTCTTTGATTTTGACAGGCTTCTCCACACCCAAGTTCAGAAGCATCTTGGAACCTTTTCCTGAGCTAACCCCAACCTCCAGACTGTCAGTCCCTCTGGGTCTTGTTTATTTTTTGTTCGTATGGAGAATCATTACATGCATACGCCACAAACACTGTGAGAAAACTGCATACCCTGAAAGTTTGAGTGGCATGATACCTGGGCGTCCATGTAATTTTCGGAACGTTCTTGGGGCCAGCAGGAAATGAACTGGCCCAAGTCAGACCACAGCACACTGAAATTCCAGTCCCACATTCATGTTACCCTTCAGAATGTTCTGGATCAGCCACCTTCCGGTCAAAGTCAGGGGCTCAAGGGCAAGAATTCAATATGGGACGTCGTATGACACGGCATAAGCCAAAGCTGTGTGACAGCAGCTGGGACGGCAGCGGCTTCCCCCATGGATCTGGAACCGGGGAAGAGAGGCAGGCGTTGCCGGAGACGCGGAGCCCCGCACAGAGAGGGGAAGAAACACCCTGGCTACTCTTTCCCTCCTGCCTTCCAGACTCCACCCAGTGCCTCCCACGACCAAAACCAGCAGGAAGCCAGTGTCCCAAGGGAATCTGGGAAATAAGGTTTTCAGGGGCCAGTGTCCCCAGGGAGTGGATCTCATAGACAATTAGGATATAAGCAGTCCACACACATGGCTGGGCTCAGTCTATGTCATTTTTATCCTTGTCACAGAGGAGCAAGCAGAAAAACCTGAAAGCCACAGTGTCAACATGTACATTTTCAGACATTTCTGTGTGTCATCTCTGTGCTCCCAGTTCCGCACGTTATTCTGCGTCCTTCGCTTTCATCACTGCCAGTATCTGCATGTACTGCAGTCTCTGTGCAAATTTTTGATTCAAAAAAGAAGGCAGGCCAACCCTCTCAAGAGAACATTTTTCACTAAAAAGAAGAGTGGCAGGAACAGAGGCGGCGAGCAAGACTTCCTCACCGGACTGGTGTCAGGCTCCACGAGCGGCGAGATTGGAAGATGCCGTGTGAGTGTCAGGCCGAAACCAACACGTGTGCCGTCGGTTCTTCGTGCTGTGTGCGCCAGTAAAACCATCCAGCATCTCTTTTCTTCAGGGTGATGTTGACACATGTCAAATACATTAACATTCCTACTGGGATGACTCATTTGGAGGGAACAGGCAGCTCAGAAAGATGACAGAGGGGAGGGAGAGAAGCCTTTTACAGCCGTTCAAGATATGAGGACCAGAGCGTCTTTGGGGGTTTTGTGTTTTGAAAGAGAGCAGTTGCGGTCTTACTGCCATTGTGTTGTTATTTGACTACATCACCATGGTTGTCATTTGTAAGCTGCGTTAGCTTCACCAGCTTCGAAGCCTGAAGGAGGCCCCCACACTGCTGAGTGGACACGGTTGAGCCTCTTCTGCTGCCGCACCAGCTCGGCCACCCTGGCCAGGTCTCTTCTGCAGTGTGTCAGGATGGGTGGTACCCAAGCCTTCAGCATCTGTCTTGGCCCCTGTCTCCACCTCCCTTCTCTCCTGTTCCCCAAGGCCTCTGTCCAGCCTCATCAGGCAGATGCTGATGGGACGCACAAGGCTGGCCTCTGAGGTCAGTCTCAGGGATGCTGCTCTCTCTTGTCTTCCAAGTCCCCTCCTCACACAGTGAGAACCTTGTCACCATCATTACTGTTGCTGCTGTTGCTTTGTTTTGCTCTGAGGAAGAGCTGGCTGCGGTTTTGTCTGTAAATGAAATGAAACAAGGATCGATCAATTGCAACTGAATGTGACTCTACTTGGAGCCCCAGGCACAGCCCTGCTTCATGAGGCCTCCACAGGAATGCCTTGCCTTGTGCATCCTAAACCCCTCTCTGCTGGGAGAGCCGCTTCTCCCCGCAGGGAAGGACCTCAGGCATGGCTCAGTCCCAGTGTCTATGCCTGATTGCCTCGGAACCCCCAGGAGAGAAACTGCCTTCCGTGGACTCGGGTTGAAGAACACCCTTCCATCTCTGTCCTGGTGTTGACCTCATCGCAGGATGGCGGCCAGTGGGGATCTCCATTCTCTTCAAAAGCACACATCTCCACCCCCATCCTTCTAACCCACCCCCGTCACATAACCCCAGACAGGTGCTCAGAATGCGGTTGTCCGACACCCAGACAATTCCCCAAGCCCAAGCCGTTGAGCAGTCATAACTGTTCTCATAAGCTATGGACAGAATGGTTTAGGGTGGGCTTTGCCCACGTTCAGTTTTCACCGTGGCTCCCTCAAGATGAGACAAACATGCACTCAGCCATCTTCTGTTTCACACCCTTTAACAGAAACACACTTATCTTAACAAGAACAAGCCACCATTCAGTTTCAGCAACTGTCCCCTTCTTAGGAACCACTGTAGCCCCCACATTGAGATCTGTAAGTGCCTTATAACTTACCTTTGAAGTCAAGCCATCCCAAGGAAGTCTTGCAAATTTTGTTTTGATGTCGTCAATTGTCTTTACATGATGCAATTAACAGTTTAAATAGACACTTTTTTCCCCCAATTTTTTAATGGATGTGTGATAGAAAACTAAGGGAGAGGACAGTATTGGAAACTGTAACCCCTTAGAAACTCTCCCTCCACACAGCCAAGTCTGCTGTGCTCACATCTCGTCGCCGTGGGACTGCAGAGCAGGTTTGTCTGATTGCGGAGCCTCGTCTTTCCATGGACTCACATCGCCTGCCATTCAGTTGAGTGTTGTTTGTCAACCACCCCTGAGTTCTGTGATGCATACTTCAAGGCAGAGTTTTGAATTCTACCATCATTAGTCATTGAGGAAGGCAGCTAGGAACAGACAGCTTCAGACTCCCTCCCTCCCTCCTCCCTCCCTCCTTTCCTCCCTCCTTCCTTCCTCTCTCTCTCTCCCTCCTTCCTTCCTTCCTTCTTCCCTCCCTCCTTCCTTTCCTCTTTCTCTCCTTTTTTCCTTCCTCCCTCCCTCCTTCCTCCCTTCCTTCCTCCCTTCCCTCTATCCTTTTCCCTATCTCCCTTCTTTCCTTTATTCCTTTTTTCAATTTCTTTTACCAGTGTCGGTTCTATACCTGAGCATCTCAAACTCCTCTAAAAACGGCATCTACTCATCTGTTACCTGATCTGATCACCAAAACTGATCTCAGAAATGAAGATAAGAAATGAAGGCGTCTCTGATTCATTTCCTGAGCTGCTCCTCCAGCTGCTGTCAACTTTCTTTCACTTCTCCTCTGTCCTCTAGCAGCCCGAGCCCAGTTTGGGGGGAGCCTCCTGTGCATCCCCCACAACGCACCCTCTCTTTCCTGTAAACTCCGGACACCAGCAGCCACTCTGGGTAGGACGACCACTTCCCCGGCGGAGGCCTGTCGTCCCACACATTTCAGATGTTTCCCTTTAACTCTCAAAGGTGTCCTGATCTTCTGATAAATGATACAGTGACTCTCTTCCCTAAGAGATCTTGAAACTTGGTTCCAGACCCAGCTGTATGGCTTGTGCCCAGCAGTCTCAGACCCGCCCCAGGATTTCCAGAAATCTCTGAGTTCCTGAGGTTCATTGCCTTACGCTTCTCTGGTTTCCTAGATTCTCTGGTTCTCTCTGGCATCAGCCTAGATACAGAATTCATCTTTCAGTATCAGCTCAAAAACTCCACTCCCGGGAATTATATGAGCCTTTGGGTCCACTTTATTTACATGTAGGGGATGTGCTGGGAGTGGCCACAGTGTGGTTTGAGAGCTCCCCTCCCCCCCCGCCCCCCCCTTACCAGTTCTCTTCCTCCCTTATCTCCCCTCCTCTGCTGAGGAGCCATCCACACATTCCTCTCTCTGCCCCCTGCAGAGCCCTGCTGTTCAAATCAAGGTCCCTGAAGGCCTCAGCTTGTATCCCTCCTACTAGACAGGGATGTTTTCTAAAGAAATATCTTGTTCTTCCTGAAAAAAAAAAAGTCTGGCGAATACATTTTTTTTCCCTTTGTGTAACTAAACCTAACTACCTAACTACATGTGATTGAATTCTCACTGGCACGTGGACAAGAGTAAGCTTTGGCATAAAATGTGAGAGAAAAGAGATAAAAAGCATGAAAGAAACGAAAATCAAGGGGCAGGGAGAGAAGAGGAAGGAGAGAGAAGGAGAAAGAGGGCAGGAGGGAGGGAGGGAGGGAGGGACCTCGGGACCAGACAGTTGAAGACCGGATCTTCCTGAACAGTGATTTTTAAACTGTCCTGCGAGGGGTGTTCCTGGAGGGTGTTGTCTGTGGTTTGGATTTGTGAAGCCTACCACCCCCCTCCCCAAAGCCTTGACCTGGTAAGATCCCCAAGGACCAGACTTTGAAAAGTCTTCTAGAACACGCCTAAGCTTAAGGGAAACAGTAAGATGATAGAAAACTAAACGCAGCTAAATCGGGGAGGATTCTGATTCTTTTTCTCTTCACCAATTTATTTGAACTGTATGGAGGTCATTCTCTCAGCCTTGATATCTCATTTTGCCTTGAGAATCTGAAATCATCTTAAGTGGCAAAGTACTGAACACTTTTTCCAGTCCAGCCCTAGCTCAAACAATATACACACTCGCCTTCTGTGGTACCTTTGCGGACAGATGCGAAGCCAGGTCATCCAGGAGAGTGCTGGCCAAATTCCTGGGACCTGGGGGGGCTTCTTTTAAAGAACATGTCAGAGAAGTGGTAATGAAATAAAGCCTGGCAAGTGCCTGGAACCGAGTGTTAGTATAATGAAAGGACAGTGATTTATCTGTCGGAGACTTCGAGTGGCGAGCTCCCTGGCACGTGATGTCCAGGGTACCGAGTCAGCTTCACCTGTGAGGAGGAGACCCACCCCAGGTGGTGAGGATGATACTGACAAACAGGATGATACAAACAAAGACCACTTTCCCTGTTTTAAAGCCACCATTGCTAATGGTTTATGGGATCCCTGCTCAACTGCCATTCCTTCTGCAGCCTTATTCAGGCCATCATTGTCCCTGCCCTCTCCATGCTTAATCTGTTTCTGGCCACCTCCCTCTTTTCCTTGACAAAGCTGTGCCTGACTGGAGTGGGCCCCCCGGGGAATTGGAGGGAGCTCTCCAGTCATGTTCAGGAACAGAAGATAAAGCCCTTGCTCTTAGTGCATGGGGGCTGCTACAACAGAAGTACCGATACAGGGCGGCTTAAACAGCAAATATTTATTTCTCATGGTTCTGGAGGTGGGAAGTCTGAAAATCAATGAGGCAGCAGACTTGGTGTCTGGTAAGAGCCTCTTCTTGGCTTTCATGAGGAAGGGGAAAGGGGGCTTTCTGGGGTCTCTTTTAAAAGGGCACAGACTCCTTTCATGAGGTCTCCACCCTCATGACCCAATCATCTCCTAAAGTCCCCACCTCCAAATGCCATCACATTGGGGACTGGGTTTCAAGATACTAATTTTGGGGGAGGGGAGGCACCAGCAGTCAGTCCATAGCACCTTTAAAATTCAAAGGGCTCACACATAGGCATCAGAATAGGACTGAGAAAAGAAATCCCACAGCAAAGAGCCTGTATGAAATTAGTCCAACACATACTGTACACATTTTGAAGAACCCTCTTAAGTAGACAGTTTCTCCTCTGTCATCGTGCTGTCTGATTCTGATCGTTGCCCCAATTCGATGTCTTTTTCATAAACTCTGCTTTCTTGGTTTCCCCATCTTGGTTTTCTACTTAGAGCTGGTTGCTGCCTCATACTCTTCTACATAGGTACCCAGAAAAGGGGGAAATCTGCTCCCCGTCACCCAGAGAACTACATTCTCTTTTCAGGAAAACCCGAAGACCTCCCCAGCGCTGGGAAAGTGTTCCCTTTGTGCTTTCTTCCCCAGACCTCCATCAGGGCTGCTGCAGGCCAGCCACCTTCACTTCCCAGGAAATGAAGAGCCTCACGTGACCCTCACGGGGGTCCTCAGGTGAGTCCTCAGTCTCAGTTCTCACAGGTGGGGAAGAGCTTGCTGGCTTTCACCTTTATAAGCTCATCAAGCTCGCTCTTGCTCTTTATGTTAAGAAGTGAGTGTTTTATTTGAAGCCAAGCGATGACTTGTGTGTGAGATCACCACTGGATGGACAGTTGTAGAAAGGACCCATACAAAGGTCAATTCTTTTCATATCTGCCCCTGACCTCCCGGTACCGAAAACAAGCTCAAGCAGGATCTCCTTCACGGGATCTTGCTAACTCAGAGGCCGCTGGGCCCATAATTTCATCAGCGTCCGTGCAGATATTAACTTTCAAAACCCGTAAGCAGTAGCTTATTTTGAGCCCCATAATTCATTGCGTGTACGTTAGTAATCACAGGGGAAAATGAAGATGCTTTTGGTGCGAACTGATGTGAACTTGTTATGTTCTGATTCCTGGGAGTTGTCTAAACGAAATGAGAGCAGAAAAAGGTGCATTTCAGAGACACTGTCACACGGGCTTGTCCTATAGTCGGTAGATAAATGTGACTTACCCTGCTCTCGCATTTTCAGGGTCAGATTGAGAGGACTTGAACTGTACATACATAACCTCATGGCGTGGCCCTTCCCCTTGGCAGGGAATGTGGAAAACACACAACAGCCCCCATCCTATTGTTTCACTCGTCCTCAATCTCAGCGCTTGTCTAACGTGATGTACCTGCAATTAAAGGGTGATGTCAGTTGACACGGTGCCACGGAGGCCAGTTCAACATTGTTCCTTAGAAAATGAGAGCAGGATTCAATCCGGAAAACGTTGGTAGTGGTCCAGGCACTGAGTCACTTGGCTGGGTCGGAGCGTCTAAGCTAGCTGGAACACGCAGGGAGCTCAGGTTCCCTGCAAACCAGGGAAGCAGGGAAGCAAGCAGAGGGAGAATGTACTTGTAAAATAACACACTGCTCTGGGGACCTCCTGTTTCCCTCACAACTTGGGTCTCATCTCATTCGCGGGTACGAACCCCTGGTCTTGCGGCTCACCCGCCGAGCTGGCTGGGAAAAGCAGAAACTGCACATCTCACTGATTTCAACACTCAGCACACTTCTAGGCGCTCAGGTCTTTTTTTTTTTTTTTTTTTTCCTCTTTTGCTTCTTGCAAAAGAGCTGGAAATTGAAAGATTAAATCTAATTTAATTTACAGGCACCTCCCATTTTGATGGGAATACTTGGAATATATTATGGACTTGTTTAAAAAATAATGCCAGAAATACACCCAAGTGACTGTGGCTCGTGTTTGCACGATTGAAATTTCACACACGAATAAAAATCTCCAGCCTAGAAGAGAGACAGTGTGGCTGCCCCTCTAGAAGGGAGAACGTGGTCGTGTTTCTACATTGGTTTTCTGTGGCTGCAGTAACAACTATGATCACCAACACAGTGGCTTAGAGCAGCACAGATCTGTTGTGTTAAACAGTTCTGGACGTCAGAAGTTTGACGTGGGTCTCCCTGGGCTGAAAACAAAGCGTGAGCAGGGTTGTATTCCTTTGAAAGCTCTAGGGGAGAATCCAGTTCTTTGCCTTTTTTTTAGCTTCAAGAGGCCACTTGCGTTCTTTGGCTTGTAGCTCCTTCCTCTGTCTCCAAAGCCCGCAGTGGTGGAGGTAATCACATCACATCCCTCTGATGTTCCCACCCCTCCCGCTTTTAAAGACCTTTGTGATTGCATTGAGCCCACCCAGATAATCCAAGATAATCTCTCTATTTTAAGGTCAGCTGATTAGTAACCTTAATTCCACCTGCAAACTTAATTCGCATTTCCCGTCTAAGGTAACAGACTCACACACTCTAGGCATGAGGGCTCAATTTTGGGGCGGGGAGAGGCATTATTCTGCCTGTCACAATTTCTAATTTTTTTCTGTCAACTTTACCAAGTAAATTCCAAATGCAAATGAGTCCTTTCCCATATGTTTTTCTGCAAAAGAAAAACAACCGAAATTGATTTTATATAACAATTACATAAGTGAATGTGGAGTTATAAATTTATAGTAGAGGGAGAAAGGGTTTTTTTTTTAATGCATTTTGGTTAAGAGCCAAAGATTCTTAACTAAAAATTTGCAGAAAGTACTGCTATAAACAGATGACTATTAAACTTAAATAGTCATCAAGTTAAGTTAAATTGAATTTAACTTAAATATTTATTAGGAGTGAAAGCAAACATAAATGTTGAAAACTCAAATCCTTACTTCTCAACTGTCTTCTCATTTTCCCACAATGTATTTCTGGCTGTACGGAGGTAATTTCCTAGATTTTATTAACCGGTAACAGAAGGGGTTTATAGCTAAATCCATTCCAGAGAATAACTCATTTGTAACCCTGTGTTGTAGCTTCTAGCGCCAAAGGGGTCAAGGAAAATAAGCTTGAACTCAGGAACCCTTGTTGCCCGGGAGCTGAAATAAGTTAGATAAAGAAATGTAGGTGACCTGACCCATTCGCAATACATAGGCTTCCCTTGGTAAACTCAGTTCAAATAAATGGAATGTATACATTCAAAAAATATTTATAGGCACCCGTTTTAGGTGAGCATGGTTTTAGGCACTGAGGATGCATTCGTGACAAAGGCAAGTGGGACAACTTCCCCTGTGATGTTTACTTTCCTGCAGGGAGAGTTAAGAGAAAAATGAAGATATTTAAAATGATTTTAGGCGGTGAGTAATAGGACACACACACAAATACACAGCAATATACACGCATCACGAAACAGACGGCACAGACCGAAATATGAAGGAGAAACTCCTAAAGGACTGTTTCCATAGGTGGGGGCAGGTTCGAGGTGAACCGAGGACCTTGGCAGGGAGGGCAGAGGGGAAATCAGTACTCCACCTCACACTCCTCCTGCCCCTCCTGCTGTGAGGACATCCGGGGACTAACTCCAGCTTGTCGCCTGAGGCCCTGGGAGCCCGCTGTAGTCCACAAAGATCGGCCAGCCTCCGTGAGCACAGGAGAGGGTGGAGAAGGGCGGACTGGACCCGGAGGGGCAAGCTCAAACCTTCAGCACCTGCTCCTGTACAAATGCCCTGGAGTGAAAGATGGGGCTGTGACTGGCTGTGGGATGGGGCATCGGGATCTATTTTAGAACGCAGTCAAGGAAGACCTCTCTAGGGGGGACACCTGATCTGTGGCCACAAAAGTAGAAGCAGCCATCAATGCACAGAGGAGGAGCAGGCAGTTTTTGGCAGGAAAAACCGAGTGGAAGTGAAGAGGACCTGAGCGAGGAGTCAACTTGGTGTACTGGGAAAGGAAAGTCTAGTGTGGCTGTGATGGAGTCAGGGAGGAAGCAGGTGGCAGGAGATGAAGTCAGAGAGATGGATGGTGACTGCCTCATGAAAGCCTTGTCTTCAGTCAGGTTTCTCCAGAAGGAAACTCTGAGATGAGGGTTTGAGGGCAGCTATTTGGGAGGTGATTCCAGGAGGCATGGGAAGTGGGGTGAGGGAGTGAGAAGGGAAGGATTCCAGGGAAGGCGACGTCGCTGACCTGACTGCCAGTGGCAGGAGGGCTCAGTCCCCCACCTTCTCCGGGACACACAGCGTACCTCTCATGGTGCTTGCACTGGATGGGAGGAAGCGGGCTGCTTACTCATCAGCTCCTATCCAAGGTTCCTTGTGGAGGCTCCCAGGGGCGTCCGTATCTGGCTCTTCTGGAGAAGTCAGTGGTGGGAAGGCGAGAAGTTGCAAGTGAGTGCGGTGGGTGGCCCCGTGCGGATTTGCTTGGAAAGGGGCAGTGCCGGACAATAAGGCTGGGGCACTGTCAGCGTCTGCTCCCTGTCTGAAAGTCACTTAGGCTTTTCCTGAGTGTGATGGGAAGACATCACTGGTGATAAAGGATTCACGTTTTCCCTCTGACTGGGCTGAGCTGCTAGAAAATAAGGTCCTTTAAAAAAAAAAAGGTATAATTCACATACCATAATATGTACTGTTTAAAATGTGCAATTCAGTGGATTTTAGTGTATTTACAAAATTCTGCAACCATCACCACTGTCTAGTTCCAGGACATTCTCATCACCCTGAAAAGAACCCCCGTGTCAATTAGGAGCCATTCCACAAGGACTGGGTTCTTAGATGGCGTTAGAAGAGTGCTTCATGGTGGTCTCGACGTTCAAAACAGAAATGGTCAGTGCAGAGGAAAGAGCATCGGCTCACAAGTCAGCTGCCCCCACCTTTGATGACGGGGCCTCTTTCCAGCCCCAGACCCATGGGCAAGTGTCCTTGGCTGTACAACGGCGGCCACAGGATCCACCTTCTGTAGTTTTCCTGATGATCCAAGGAAGCACTCGTGAAGGGAAGAGCCCCTGGCACGGAGTCGGCCAGCACGCACACACTTAACGTACCGTACGCATCATGTGTTGTGTGTAAATGAGTGTCGGTGGAATGTTCTCTTTGGGCAGGACACACGTGAGTGCAAAGGCTGGTGTTGGGGTTGATGGGGGAGTTAGAAACAAGTGGAGCACGCGTTTGGACAGAAAGCTTTGGTGAACTGAGGCTGGACGTGGTAGTTTCTGAGAAGGGTTGATTGGAGGTGTTGTTTACAGCGTCATCTTCCAGTCGAGCTGCCAAGAAACAGACAGAAGTACAGAGACAGCGAGTGGCAGAGCAGCAGCCCAAGGTGACATGGAACTGGTACCCTTGGGGGCCATCGTGGGCTGGTGAGCAGCCAAAGAGGACCCGGCCTCCTCGCAGGCCAGGCAAGCTCAGGCAGAGAGCACTGGCCTGGCTGCTGGGGGAAGGGACAGGTATTAGGAGGAGGAACGAGGTCATGCAGGGAGCCCACGTGAGGCAGGCTCTGACCCAGCGGGAGCTAGACTCTGCCCCTGGGCCGACACCTAGCTTGTATAAACCTGCCCGTCTCCCCCTCTGTGGGTCTCAATAACAGGCTTCGCCAAGAGTGATGTTACAGATCAGCTGCCAGTAAGGAAAAGGAATAACCCAGAACCAAGTGGCAGAGAGGGTTATGTCAACAGGTCACCTCCCCAAGTCAAAGTTTACTATTGTTTCACAAATCATTTTATATAATAAAGCATTTGAACCATTTTAAAGCACACAAGCCTATTTATAGTGTTGGGCAGCCATCACCACTAAGTTTAAAACATCTCCATCACCCCCAAAAAAAGCCCCTTACCTCCCAATTTTTCCCATCCCCCATCCACTGGCAACTACTGTACGCCTTCGTGTCTCCATGGGGTTGCCGATTCTGGGCATTTAATATAAGTAGATTCATACAATATCTGGCCTTTTGTGTTTGGCGTCTTTCACCTGGCATCATGCTTTAAGATGTTTCCGTGCTGTAGCCTGCACCGGTATTCCGTTCCTCTCTATGACTGAATGATATTCCGTTGTTTGTATAGGCCATGTTTTATTTATCAGTTCTTTAGTTGATGGACCTTTGGATTGTTTCTTCTTATTGGGTGTTACAAATAATGCTGCTTTGGACATTTTTCTCTAAGCATTTGTGTGGATATATGTTTTTATTTCTTTTGAGTACATACCTAGGAGTGGAACTGCTGAGTCACATGGTAAATCTACGTTTAAATGTTTAAGGAACTGCCAAAATGTTTTCCACAGTGTTTATTCCACGTTATATTCCCATCAGCAATGTTTGAGGCCTCCAATTCCTCCATACCCACACCAACTCTTGTATTTCTTATATTTTAATTATAGCCATCCTAGGAGATGTGAAGTGATACCAAATTATTGTTTTGACGTACGTCTTCCTAATGAGTAATGATGTTAAGCGTCTTTTCATGTATTTGTTGGTTATTGGTTTATCTTCTTTAGAGAAATGTCTACTCAGATCTTTTGCATATATTTCACTTGGATGATTCGTCATTTTATTGCCTTGTAAGAGTTCTTCACAGACTGTGAATTCTCGACATTTATCAGATATATGATTTTCAAATATTTTCTCTCATTCTCTGGGTGGTTGTCCTGGTCGGCTCAGGCTGCAGTAATAAAGTGCCATAGCTGGGTGGCTTATAAACAACAGAAATTTATATCTTGTAACTCCGGAGGCTGGAAGTTCTGAGATCAGGATGCCAGCATGTCTGGGCTCTGGTGAGAACCCTCTTCCAGATTGCAGGCTGCCACCTTCTAGATACAGCCTCTCGTGAGGGAGAACAGAACAGAGGAAGCAGGCTCTCTCAGGACTCTCAAAGGGCACAAATCCCATTCATGAGGCCTCACTCTTACAACCTCACCTAATCCTAATTACTTCCCAAAGTGCCCACCTCCCAATACCATCACATTAGTGAGTAGAGTTTGAACACATAAATTTTGGAAGGACACAAACCTTCGGTACATGATGCTTATCTTGTCTACTTTCTTAATGGTATCCTTTGATGCACAAATTTTTAAAGTTTGATGAAATACAGTTTATCTAGTTTTTCCTTTGTTGTTTATTCTTTAGGTGCTGTATTTAAAAACTGTAGCCTATTCCAAGGTCATAAATAATTACACCTATGTTTTCTTCTAAGCGTTTTACAGTTTTAGCTCTTACATTTAGATCTTTGCTCCACTTTGAGTTAATTTTCTGTAGATGGTATAAAGTAGGGAGTCCACTTAATTCTTTTGCATTTGGATATCCTGTTGCCCTACCAGGAAAGGACTGTTCTTTCCCACTGAATAGTCTTGGTAACCTTGTTGAAAATCAATTGACCATAGATGTATAGGTTTGTTTTTAGACTCTGAATTCTATTCCATTTATTTATATGTCTGTCTTCTTGCTAGTACCACACAGTGTGATTTTGTAGTTTTTTTAATAATTTTTCAGATCAGAAGTATGAGTTCTCCAGCTTTAGTCTTCTTTTTCAAGATTTTGACTACTCATGGTCTCTTGCATTTCCAAATGGAATTTCAGGATCAGCTTGTCCATTTCTGCTGGGGAAAAAAAAAGGCTGTTGTAATTTTGATACAGGTGTATTAAATCTGTAGATTAATTTGGTGATTATTGCCATCTTAACAGTACTAAGTCTTCCTATCCATGATCATGGCATGTCTTTTCATTTATTTAGGTTTTCTTTCATTTCTCTCAACAATGTTTTATAGTTTTCTCTGTACAAAGCTTGTAATTTCTTGGTTATATCTGTTCCTCTGTATTCTTTTTTATCCTATGGTAAATGGAATTATTTTCTTAATTTCAGTTTTGATTTTCCATTGCTAGTGTATAGGAAAGCAGCTGAGTTTTGTATATTGGTCTTACATCTGCAACTTTGCTGAACTTGTTAGCGTTAATAGTATTTTGGGATGTTCTTCAAGATTTTCTCTATATATGTCATCTGTAAATAGAGATAGTTTTACTCCTTTGTTTCAATCTGGATGCCCTTTATTTATGTATTTGTTTGTTTGTCTATTTCTTCTTTTCTCTTCTTTATTTTTCTTATCTAATTGCTCTGGCTAGAACTTCCAGTACAATACGGAATAGAAGTGGTGAGAATAGACATGTTTTCCTTGCTCCTGATCTTAGAAAGAAAGTGTCCAGTCTTTCACCATGAAGTATGTTGTTAGCTGTGGGGTTTTTTGTACTCTTTATCAGGTTAAGGAAGTTCATTTCTATTCCTAGTTTGTTGGGTGTTTTTATCATGAAAGATATGGATTTTATCTTCCCTTTCCACATCTATTAAAGTGATCATGTGGCTTTCATCCCTTTATTCTATCAAGATGGTATATTACACTGATTTACTTTGACCAGCCTTGCATTCCTAGGATAAATACCACTTGATCTTGATGTGTAATCCTTTAATTATGCTGCTGGATTCAGTTTGTTAGTGTTTTGTTGAGAATTTTCACATCTATATTCACAAGTGATACTGGTTGATAGGTTTTTTTTTTTTTTCCCTTGTGATTTTTTTGCCTGGCTTTAGTATCACAATAATATTTGTCACACAGAATGAGATAGAAAGTGTTCCCTCCTTTTGTACTTTGTGGAAGATTTTGAGAAGAGTTGGTGTTAATTCTTCTTTAAACATTTGGAAGAATTCACTAGGGAAGCCCCATGGCCCCATGTTTTCTTTGTTGGAAGTTTATTTTGTTTAATTACTGACTTAATATCTTTCTCTTTTTTTTCCTGAGTCTTGGTAGTTTGTGTGTTTCCAGAAATGTGTCCATTTCTTCTAGGATTTATTGACATACAACTGTTCATAGTGTTTTCATACTATCCTTTTTATTTCTATAAAGTTGGTAGTGCTTTTGTTTCTGATTTTAGTCATTTGAGTCTTCTCTCTTTTTTTCTTGGTTAGTCGAGCTAAAACTATGTAAATTTTGCTGATATTTTCACAGAAACAACTTTGGGTTTCACTGATCAGAGTTTATTTTTGAAGGGAGGCTTTTCCCTTCATGATAATTATTTCTGCTTTGGAGGAGTTGATACTGATTTCTGTGAGCATAGATGTACAATGTTTTAAAAGTGATGGCTCTGTTTGTATTTGATGAATGAAGTTTTGCATGTATGGACTTAAACAGAACATTCTTTCCCTTCTGTTAAATAGAGTTGGTTACATTCCAACAGATGCAGCAGCCTTGGGATGGGAATAAGGGAAAATCATTGCTAAGGACACTGAAATCTATACAATCATTTTCGTTCTTATCTTCTTGCCAAAAACAAGTGAAACCAAATATAAATCTCTGAATGTAAACATTTCCTTTTTGTTGTTCCCTTATTCCAAAATACTATCTCAACATTTATCCTCCACAGATAGAGCATATGTTTGCATATCCTTTTTCCTTATAAGGTCCACCTCTTCTCACCCCAAAACCCTGTGGAAGTCTCTCCATGAGGTGAAACCAGAAAAGAAATCCTGCCAGATCACTGTGCAGCCATTCTCTTTTCTATATCTGACTTAACATAGTCTGTTTCCTCCCCTTTCCTGCCATCCAGCCAAGTCCTGTCCATCTCCTGATGTCTCTCATAATAAAGAATCAAGACTGTTAGACTTGTTTTCATCAGGAGCATCATTTTGAGGGGCATGAAGTAGGTGGACCTTGATCTGCTAATTAGAGAAGAGAAAAGATGTGGTCTTGTGCACAAGGCAGGTCAGTCATGTATGAGGGATGGTCTGGGCAAAGGTTGAGTGGCAAGAAAAGCTGGACTGAGAGCAGGTCATCACAGGACAGTTCAAAATATCACTTTAAAGTCTAAAATAACCTTCAACCCCCTGCCAGCCACTTTCACGCATGCACATTCACATGCACACGTACACACAAAGACACAGAGAGGCCTTCCTTTGGGTCCCACAAAAGCGTGTCAATATATTTGACCTCCAGCCCTTTTCTCTCTCATTGTCCTCCAATGGAAATGAAAACAAAAGCAAAATAGAAGGACCTGAGGTCTTCATCCTTGGGGATCCAACGGAGACTCCATTGACTTCCCATGGCAGAAATCAGAGATGACTGACCCTCCTCTTGAGCTTCGGGTTAGCAGAGGTCAGTCCTACAATTCGTGAATTGGATCGTGTGTGTATGTGCACATGTGTGCATCAGATTGTCTGCCTCAGCCGGCCCCAACAATGCGTCCTCTTCCTGCGCACACATGCCGCCACTTCTAGGAAGAGGAGGGGACTCCTTCCCCAGAATCTCAGCCGTCCTTCTGAATCGTGTTGACAAACAGAATTCAACAGAAGTGAAACTGGGCCTGAAGAAGTCTGGAAGCTTCCACTTCCACTCTCCTGTGACCCAACCATGTGCAGAAGATTGGGCCAAATGGCTGAAAAATGACAGAACATGTGGAAAGGAGAGGGTTCATTTATTTGTTTGTCACTAAACGTTCTTGGGTGATTTGGCTTCTTGAAAAACATAGCTTTCATTTTGAAATGTAAATGGAGCAACTGTGTTTGCAAGTGTTGGATCAGGATATGACTGAATGTTGGCCTTTGAAGTCAGGTCTGCATAGCCTACACGTGGGTCCCAGAAACAGCCAAGACTTGGTCATGATGTCTGTGAAGTGTCTCTTTGTTTTCAGGATGACAAACCTGACGTTTCTTAGAGAAAAGGTGAGACAGGACCCGGATCAGGTGGTCTTGGCCTTTGGTATTGGACGCTTCTTCGTATGGGGCGTTCATCAACTGCCTGGGCAGAGTGCTGTTTAGGGACGTCTTGTGCCCTGCAAAGTGCTAGCAAGGTCCAAGCGCAGCCACAAACAAGTCCAGGTCCCACTCACGCTCCGTTCCCCTCTCACGGATAATCCCTCAGAAGGAGGGAGTTAAGGGACTAGGCAGGGTTCATTAACTTTCCCAAGTCTCCTAGGTAATTGTCAGCTGGGTATGAAATGGGACCCTCGTGGTGGAGAGAATGGGACCCTCCAGAGCCTGACTCATCCCAGCAAAGAGGGATGGGACTTTCAGGGAGGATCTGGGCTCACTGACTCATTGATCCAGGTTTATTTCATTCGTACTCACCCTCCATTCATTGCACAAACGTGTATCTATTGCCAATCAGGGATAGGCACTGGGAAATGTCTTCAAATACACTAATAGTACTCTTCAAAAGATACGCTGAGAGGTAAGTATTTGAGGCCCTCATTACAGTCAGGTTCAGAGAATAAGTTACCAGTGACTATACATTTAGTCACTGCCAGAGCTAGAAATCTAGCAAAGTCTTCATATTTCAAAGATCACGTGGATTATGCAACCCTAGTGTTTCCCAAAAGTAAATGAGTTGCTGTATCCAATTGTACATATGTTATCATTCACTTAATATTTTAGAAATGTACTCACTCTTTAGATAAATCTGTTTTAATAAATTTTGCACACTTAGTGGAGGAAAATCAACATGACTGGTCACAAATAGAAAGGAGAAATAAAAAAAAAAAAAAAACCCAGATGTTGGAGTCTGGCTGGATAAGAGGCCCTTCCCAAGGTCTCAAACCTGAAGCCTGATCTCTCTGTTAGAAAAGGAAGCTAGCCAGTGCTACCCAGAAGTGTTAGAAATATCCTGACACCCAGCAGAGACTGCTGGCTGCATGAACGAGGAAGAACAAAAGAGAACTGGTCAGGGCAATAAGTTATCAACAGGAGTCTGTGTTTCTAAGTGTCCTTCTTTGATGCACCATCTAAAACCTTTGGTTAACACCACTCAGTACCATTTTCCTCCCCTCCTGAGTTCCTGTAAAGGAGGTCTTGAAAGAGACAGACACAAAGCAGCAAATACAATGTAGTGTAAGAGTCTCCATCCTTTTTTGACCATGTAACCTTATTACAGATTTCTTGACTGTACTCCCCTACATACATTATATTTCCTCTTTTTAGATTAACATATTTGCACTGGTATGCAAATATTTTATGCACATCATAAAGCATACAAAGATAAGAACTTTAAAAACTAACCTGCTAATCTGTTCCCCAAGTGCCCAAAAGAAGGCCCTGCATTGCCCTGCTCTGGAGGCTCTGGTTTTAGGGGAAAGTGTAGGAAGCACAGGAGAGGGCACACAGCACACCCAGAGAGATGAAATCAGGGTCCAGAAAAGGTTCTCTGAGGGGGCATGGTCCCACGACATGACCCTGGGGTCGGCAAGGTGGGGAACATGGGAAATGGAATGCAGATCCAAAAGGGCCGAGCCTGGATGGTGTGGACGGAGAGAGGAGGATGGAGGGAGAAAACAGAGTCCATTCCTGGGGAGCCTGTAAATTCAGAGGAGTTAGGGCTCAGTCTGGGGGCGCTTGGGAGCCACTGAAGGGCTCTAGCAGGGAGCAGTTCAAGCTCCAGAGGCTTCTTCCCCAGTTCCCATGCACACCTACGTGGGTAGACACACTCACCCTGAGCCGCACGTGAACATAGCAGAGAACGCCCAGCCTCCCAAGTGATCGGCCATGCAGGGCTCACTCACTCCTCCTTCCAGCGCACGTTTATCCTGGGCCTGCTGGGGGCTAAGCGCCGTCTGGGGGACAAGTGGTGAACAAGATCCAAGTCACCAGGGAGCCTTCAGTCCCATGGAGGAGATATACTAAAGCCAGTCCATAAGCCAAGTCATTCATAACGTCAGATTATGGAAAGATGTAATGGGAAATGGTAGAGAAGGAAGGCAGGTGGAACAGCAGTGCCTTAGCTAAGCTCATCTGGGGGTGGTGGTGGGGCTCCGAGAGGGACACACGTGAGCCCAGATGTGAGCTGTAACATGTAAGCAGCCTGTGAGCGGACCGGGGAGAATGGTCCCGGCTGTGGGGACGTCACAGAGGGAGGCCGTGAGTCTTGGCAAAAAAATCTTGGCATGTTTTGGAAACATATGACCAAAGGGAAAAATGAAGGAGTTAGAATTAGGATTGGGGGTAGGATTCGGATTAGAATTAGAATTAGAGTGAACTAGAGGGGAGGAGGGAGGATGAGGACAAGTTGGGCCTCGTAAGATGCTCAGGGCCATCGTGACGCCAGGCCTGGCAGGGCAGGTCAGAGGGAACTGGGAAGCCAGGTCAGGAGCTGGTTGGGAAGGATGCGTTTCACACCACACTGTGAACACCTCCTCGGCTGCCAGGAGGCCTGGTGATTGCTGTGGTTGGGCTTTCTCTCCAGAGAGCTGGTTTGGGCTGGACAGGCAGCAATGAATGAGATCAGTCGACATTCGACTGATCCTGTTGTCAGAATGTGACGATTGTGAGGTTTGAGAAGAGTAGAATTTGGCGAAAGATGCAGGGACCGAGTTCACGATGTCCCAGAGAAAGTCTGACCACAGAGAAGAATAGGGAAACACAGCCTCCAGGCAGTACGGGGTGGGGTCCGTCTCATGTCAGGGCAACTGCGTGTAGTTTCTGGAAGGAGTTGAACCCTCCCATGGGTCTAGGGTGTCCTTAAGTCCAAACTCAAAGGGTGGCCTCCTCACATTTCTTTGTCTCCAGAAGCGCTGCCTTCCCAAGGCGCATTGGGCTATTAAAGACTCTCTTGAAAGCTGGCAATGTGGTATTGATCAGGGGTGTTTCCTTCCAGTCACCCCCGGGCTCTGCAGTGACTCAGAGAAAGCCCACCGCAGACACCAATCGCCTTTCACATCACAACCATCACCGTTAAAGAAGCCACGTCTGCAGGGCCACTCACCAAGTCTGGGGGACCACCTGGGAAAGGGGTGGGGCGGACTCCAGAGGGTTACCCGAGCCAGACCACCCCTGTTGGAAGGCAGAACGGGAGGTTCCTTGGCTGCCCCCACAAAGCTGATCCGTAGCCAGATGCAGCTCCAAAGTTTGTCTGTCTCCTCGTTTCCTTCTAGTTTCTGCCATTGATCCTCAGTACACAGGGCTTTGAGCTGTCTCGAACAGAAAGCAAGGGGACTGGCAGGTACTCAGCAGCTACG
This sequence comes from Camelus ferus, assembly GCF_009834535.1. Classification (NCBI taxonomy): domain Eukaryota; kingdom Metazoa; phylum Chordata; class Mammalia; order Artiodactyla; family Camelidae; genus Camelus; species Camelus ferus. The sequence goes on along the minus strand of NC_045704.1, from coordinate 53,151,350 downwards.
ACCGAGGGCGGAGTCGGCAGCTCTACATGGCTCAGCTCATCAGAAGCTCAGAGCAAAGTTTCAACATGGGGAGTATTACCTCTGCTTTATTAACAAGAAAAATGATGTTTGGTGATGTCAAGTGATTTATCCAAGAGTCTCACAGATAACAAGTGGTCGGTCCAGGTGGATGTCAGATAATGAAACCGTCAGTGTACGTTCATGCACAACTACGCGTGCCAAGCCAGAGTCTGCATGGTTACGCATACTGACCTGCGTGCTCCTCACCCTGAGGAGAAAGTCGGGAGGCAAAGGACCCCTCGCAACCCGTGTGAGGAGGGCAGCTCCACTAGCCCCATCACCTGAGGTCACCTGGCTAGGAAGAGCTGAGGTGTTCCAGGTGTTCCAGGAGTTCCTGGAACTCAGGTGTTCCAGCTCTTCTGCCTGCCCTCGAGTTACTCAAATGTATGTCCTCTTCATTAGACAACTTTGAGCACAGAATCGCTTGGAAGACAGTCATCCTAAAGCCAGCACAAAGCCCCTCAGTGGGCCTCAGGAATGAGAGATAATCAAACAAACATTTTCGTAATGAATGTCACACGGACCCGACTGACTGGGGTTCGCGTGTGTTTCCATATGTCATCCATGTGTGGGTATTTCAAAGGACAGATAGCATGGAGCCTTGGGGACCTGTCACGTAACTTTGTGTGATCGGCAGCACATGGCTGCAGCTTTCTGAGCCTCAGCTTCCTCGCTGTTAAAGAGCCGCTAATCCCTTCTACGTGAGACACGTCCATGCACGTGTTGTCTAACGTCAGCTCGTAGAGGCGTTCAGTAAATGTCTGTCCCTGTCCTCCGTCCAAGAAATCACGGTGTGTGAAAAAGAGGTAGAAGAGGAAGAAGTTGAGTGACATGCAGAGGTTTCCTTTATGTTCAAAAAAGAAGGTCTTAACTAAAGACGTAGTTGCCAAGACGGAATCCAAAATGACATGAAAGCACTCCGAGGAACCAGGCAGTGTGTGTGTTAAGAACAACGGGCTGGCAGAAGAAATACTAGAGGGGAAGAATCCCATGTTAGTCCAATAGGAGAAGGGAAAGGGTTGGCTTGCCAATTTTTCTATTTGGACAATCTGCACATGCCTCCTCCAGACACACTGTGGGCCACACACAACAAGGACAAAAGGCTGTCAGGCTCATAGGAATCCCTTCTGGGAGGGCAGAGAGTTGGGCACCCAGCCTCTTACATACTCACTTATCCAGAGTAGAGAGAACTAGAGACATAGAAAGACAATGTCCCCACCCTCCACTGCGGACAGTTGGCCAACAAGCGACAGAGACAGAATGAAGGGAAAGTATCCAAGTGGAGCAGGAGGTGGATATGGCAGAGCCAGAAGCCAGGAGGGAGGAGGGGGAAGGGAAAACACTCAACACGGCGATGGAAAAGGGGGAGGGTGTGAAGGATGCAGGGTGGCTTTGGGGGATGGTGTGTTAATCAAAAAGAGGCATTAAGGAGCTATTCAAAAAACACAGGATAGAATCATAAATTCTCAGAAGTTTCTCTTTAAGACAGAGCGGTGTTGGTGGGGAGCAGTGTGTGACATCTACGAATACTGACTAGTATAGGATGGCCTCAGTGTAAAGACGGTGTTTTGTGTATCTTGTGGTTCCTGCTGCCCCACACAGTGCCAGGTGTACAGCAGGGACCAGGTTGAGTGAATCAGGACTAATGGCAGAAGGGTGGCCATCGTGATCCCCCATGGACCCTGCTATCCTAGACCATGAATGGAACCCTGAACCCTCTCAGTGAAGTGGGGGTGGAGGGCACTGGCGGGGGAGGGAGACAGGAAGCTCCCAGCTGCTAGGAGAAGATGCTCAGAGGTCCAAGAAGAGAAGCTCTTCATCCCTTTGCACTGCCCACAGGCGCCCAAGCAGCTTGGACTGAAGGTGTGGACTCCGTGGTAGGGCAGGAAAAAGACGAGCAAGGAGGAGGGTAAGAGTGGTGGGATGCTTCCTTTCCAGGGGTGTGGAGCCTGCCTGGACCTCTTTCAGTCCTGTGTTCAATCAGACCATGAAGCTTTCCACCCCTTCTCCCTCCCCCAAGTGGACCCTCTGTCTTCCTCTTGAGCTGGACTCTGAGTTGTCAGTCTGGACTCACTGAGATTTCAGCATAAACCTCTCTGCTGTGGAACCAGTCATGGACTGGAGTCATGATGGACAAGGAAGGACCCTTACTGACCACTCACTGTACGCCTAGCACGTGCTAAGCACTCTACCTGCCTCCTCCAGCCCTCATAATGACCAGAAAAGATGCTGTTGTCCTGGGTCCATGATGGATTACATGAAGATCAGAGAAGATTCACAGCTTGCTCAAGACCACCCACTCATCAGTCATGGTCTGTCTGACCCTCCAACCTCCTTCCACAAAGCCACATGGGCATTCAGCTACTTCAGTATTGTCAAGTTGGTGATGGTGCTGGCACTCGTGGTGATGTGGAAGGTGACAAGGATCATTTATCCTGTTTTATCACAGTAACACTACCATATTTATCGATAAGTAAACTGAGACTAAGAGAGGTTAAAAACTTGCCCAAGATCGTATCATTGGTAGATAAATCCAGAAAGCCCTTTAAAATGTACCGCACTGCTGAAACCCTGAACACATGGGGGTTGGAGGGAGGGGGTGAAGGACTGAGTCTAAGAAAACACATTTTCCCCTTCAACCCAGTTCAGTGCGTTCAGGCAGATTGCCCATCACTGTGGTGACCAGTGACCAGAGCGGTGAGCCAGGCCCGGTCTGTCGCTGTTTGCCGCCATCTTCTGGGGGCTGTTGGCAAGCCCCCTTCTCTTATTCCAGGGCCTTAGGGTTTCATCACAGAGGGAGGGACAGGAGGGAACAGTCTGACCAGAGAACCAGCTTGGGAAGAACGCCTGGGAGCCGGGAGTAAATCTCAGCCATTTAATATCAGTTCTCGTCTCTTATTGATCCATTTTATTTTCCTTTTACAGAACAGGAGCGTCCCTGCAGTCTAGCTCATCAGTGGCCTTTAAAGGTTTCCTATTGATCTGTGAAACTATTGTCTTGGTTTGCATTATCCTTTTTGGAGACACCGTTTGCTTTTAGGTCTTGTTCTGTATTTAGTTTGCCTCCATAAACATGCTTCTTTTCCGGGAGCAAGGAGCAGACATCTGGGGCCCGAGGCAGCAGCTGGATTTCATTTCGTGATGCCCTGGGCACCTTTCTGGGGGCTCCAAGAAATCTCCAGCTCCCAAAAACTACAGAGAATATTGCAGAGTGAGGGGCTAGTGAGGACCTGAGGACCTCATTCTAGAGAAGGAAAGTCAGAGTGAAAACCAGAACTTCCATTTCTCAAGCCCTTTTTCCATGGTGCAGCCGCATCATAACCCTGAGAGGTGGTTTCACAGATGAAGAAATAGTTTGCTGTTTGTCCAGACACACTTGGTTTTTGGATCCTAGTTTCACTCGTAACTGCCTGCACATTGAAATAATCTGGCAAGGGTTTCAGAGAGCTTTGGTTTCCCCATCACCAAGATGAGGATCATGATAGAACATTCCAGAATTTGTGTAAGAGTCCCATTGGGTAATGTATCTGAGGCCCTGAGCAGAGTGTCTAGCAGAGGGGAAATACCCAGTGGATATCTGATGAATGAGGGAAGACCACTTTCAACCCATTTCCTTAAAAATTCATCTTTCTACCCCACTCCCCATCATCAGAAGAAAACCTGTTTCTTCTTTCTAAAGCCAACACTTTACGTGAAGTCTCAATTTCAGATGCAGAGAAAATGTATTTGAAAATGGCTCATACAGGGCCCACCATACAGTAGGTGCTCATTAAATATTGATTGATTCATTTATCTATCACCCCTGGCTCCTGAGGAACTAAGTGTGTCTCCAGCATCTTCAGATTTCCTTCTTCTCTACCTTCAAACACAGCCTTTCCCTCAAATGCTCTTTATTGAAAACTTCTTGAATTTTTTTTTTGTTCTGCCAAGTGACTTGAACCTTCATCCACCGTCTTAATTCCTCATGAATCATTCTTTTCTTGTTAACTCCTAGGATTCAAAGCTCGGGTCTCTCCCAGCTTCTGTTACCCTGCTCATTGCTTTACATCCATCTATGCCCGCCTCAGCCTCTGTCTGGCTGTCAGCAGTGTGCACCATCCTCTCTTCCTCGCCAGGCGCTCCCCCCACCACCGGCTTCTGGGTCACTTCACCATTTCGGGCGTCCATGCACACACTCCGCAGTCTCCACCTGCCCTGGGGGCCGCACGAGGCAGCGGAGTCCGGCGCAGCTTCTGCTCAAGGAGTTTCAGATGCAGCAGCTGGTTCTGGTTCTTTCCTCTTCCCTCTGCCCTCATCTGCTGGCCCAGCCTGATCGACCCACTGAGATGCCATCTTCTCTGTGATGAAACCCTGACTGCCCTTCGACAGGGACAATTAATTTTCTCTCCTCTGCCCTGTTTCCATCCCTTCAGCCTACTTCCCTTATGGCCCGTATCCCCTCAGTTTCAAATTCTCCCATTTTGAAGCTGACTAGCGCTCTGTCTTCGGGGGGCAGGAAAGAAGCAAGGGCTCCATCAGTGTCCGTTGGGATATTGTCAGCAACCCCATCACCTCGAGCTCACTGCTGCTCTCTCGTGTTGGCCCGTAAATGGAGCCGCGCCTTCAGAAGCCCACTGTCTGTTCATGCTTCTGACGTTGCCTGTGGGTCATCAGACAAGCGTGGGGAGACACATCCTGTTTGCTCTCCCAGGGTCTTCAGCCACCACCTTGCAGCCACACAAAATTAAACTTGGCTTCCTTTCTCGCCTGAGCCCTCAACCCCCTGAGACAGGACTGAGACATCCTTGAGTCTGGTAATCTCCTGGACTCCAGCCAGTCATCTTGTGTTTCCTGCGACTGCTGGAACAAATTACCACACCCTGGATGGCTTCAAACAGTAGAAATCTATTCTGTCTCAGTTCTGGGGGCTGGGAGTCTGAAGCCAAGGTGTCGGCAGGGTCATGCTCCTTCTGAAGGCCCTGGGGGAGACTGTTCCAGGCTCCTCTTCTAGCTCCTAGTGATGGCCGGTCACGCTCGGTGTTCCTTGAGTTGTACTTGCTTCACTCCAGCCTGTGCCTCCGTCTTCACATGCCTTCCTTCCTTCTGGGCGCCTGTGCCTCCCCCAGGCCCACTTGTAAGGACCCCCGTCCTTGGATTGAGGGCCTCCCCTGAAACAGTGTGACCTCATTTGAACTAATTACATCTGCAAAGACCCTATTTCCAAATGATGCTACGTTCTGCGGTTCTGGGTAGACATGAGTTGTGGTAGGGTGTCATTCAGCCCGGCACGCCCTTCAGTCAATCTCGGCTGCCCCCGCCCCTGTCGGATTCCCGGGTGCCACTTGGTTAAGTCCTTCCAGGTCTCAAAACCTGAAACAACTTTACCTTTCCTCGTTTCTTTGACTACCATAAGCTGCCTGAGCAGCCTGTTTTCCAATTACAATACAGATTACATTTATTTTAAGTACTTTAAAATAAAAAAAAAAGTGACCCTGATAGACTGTAAACTCCAAGGGGTAAGGGTCTAGTCTGTCTCCTTCACCGCCATTTCCCAGAACACAGCTCAGTTCACACGTGGATATTCAGTCACTACCTGTGGGTGAATACCTGGTGAGCTGGGTATCAGTTTCAAGTCCTCTGTCTGACTTTGAAGAGTCCTCCATTATCTGTCACTGCGCCATCCGCTCCAGTCAGCATTTGCTGAGGAAAAATTAGGTGCTCTCAATAAATACCTGTTGGTTGATTGATTAACCCATCAACCAGGCTTCCTGCTCTGAAGCATTTTTAATGCGGGTCTCCAGGGGGCTGGGGTAGGGGGCCTAAAAGGGGTGAAGGGACGGGCCACGGAGACACTGGCTCAGCACTCCCACCTGAGAACTTCCGGGGCCTGCCCACAGTTTCTATTTGCCTGACAACCCACTTCTTGCAAGAGAAACAATACCAGCAACTTCGGAACCACAGATAGGTGGGGCCCAGGGCACAGAAAGTAAGATGCAGATTAAGTGCAGGTAACATGGCTCCTTTTCTGTGCAGAAAGAGTTCCGGAAAGGCAGGCGGCTGACCCTAAATCAGAGAGATGCCAGGTAGCCTGCACGCACTCCTGAATCACGGGTGGGTCTGTATCAGTGAAGGTTTGTGAGAGCAACACAGCATGGCCACACACCTTCTGACACACCCAGCTTGATGCATTTGCGTCCACATCTCGAGAAAGGAGGGTTTAAGAATCTCGATGAGGTTGGCCCGAGGATGAAGGTGAAACTTCTGGAAGCAGTCATTTCTGCATCTAACCCTTCTGTGGATTGGCTCCAGTAGCAGAATGTCACTGGCTATCTAGGAAACTAACCAAACAAACAAAAACAAAAAAACAAAACAAAAACAGCAATAACTGAAGGGCAATCACGGATCCGTCATTTCACATAAAATCATAGATGATCACATTTGTTACCCACACCTGAGTCAACCCCCACCCCCACCCCCACCTCCACCCAAACTGATGTGACCTGAAGCAGTGCATCCAGTATTTTATTTTTCTGTGTTCTTTTTTTTTTTTTTTTTTTCCCTAAGTGTCCTAAGTCACCATCCTCTTAGCACTTTCTCCTTCGGGAATTACAGAAGTAAAGCTGGCTTGATTCTGTTTCAGTTCCTTGTATCCATTTCAGTAGACTCACTAATACCACTCATTTTCAGATTTTGTGTGCTTAATAGATCGGGAATATGAGGTCATGTGTCCAAAAAGATAATTATCATTCTGGGCGCTGATTGAATGGCTTCATTGTCCCTGAGATATATGGAAAGCAAAAAGGACTTTTGTTATGGCTTTACCTGGCGTGTGTGTGTGTGTATGTATGATTCCTGTAATTTCACATGACTCAGTTTGCTGTCCCCAGATACCAGAATGTTAACTTTGCCCCAGGAAGGGGAATTTTAGTAGCAGATAAATTTGTGTTTTCAGGAAATGCAAGCCACGCAAAAGTTGGGTTGAGCGATATTAGCCTGTTGGATCAAAAGGAGTGAGTTGATTACATCTGCCTGTTAGTTACATCAATTTGTTAGTTTCCAAAATTCCCAACACTTGAAGTTGGTGGGATGAGCAGCATGTTCCCGTGGCATCTACAATCAGAAGTTTAGTTGACACCACTTCCTCTGTGGCCTCATTCCATTCCTGGAGGCAGAGAGAGCCCTGGCTTTGTGCTCTCCCAACCAAATGTGGATGTGAACTCAGGGGTCACCATTCCCATAACTCTCTCAAGACAGAAGGTTCTGGGAAAGAACCTCCAGCTTCAGATTCAACTCAGGAAACAGCAGATGCCTGGAACTGGGAGCATGGATCAGGTGATTAGGAGCAACCCAGAACTTTCTTTGCATGGCTTAATTCCTACTAAGCCAGATGCGGAGATGCCCAGAGTGGCCCCACCTGGAGGTGTGTCTGGACAGCACCTGGGAGGGTCATCATGTCTGTGGGGCTCCTGGCTTCCATACAGCTCTAGATGCCCCACTGCTTTTGATCACACCACCACTGCCCCCCGACCACAGTGGACTGGATCCACCTCGCCATCTCTGGCCAAGCATGCATGGTTCCTTTTTCACTTTCCGTCTCTTCCTCAACATCTGCCACTCCACCCCTCATCACTAGTATGTACCAGGTAGCATCAACCATTCAATGACGCTCAAAGATTAGTCCAGTCCAATCAAAAGACTGAATATAGAGGCACACAGTCTTGGGTCCAAGTCTCACTGTGCCACTTGCAAGGTGGGAGGGGTGAGCCCAGGAAAGTGGCTGAACCCCCCTGAGCCTCCATGTCCTCATAGAAGATGGAAGTAACAGCACCCACCTCCCCAAGACGTGGAGAGGGAAGGTGCCTCTGCCGGGCGCCAGTGTTGGGGCAGGGAGACCACCTCCTCTACTAGAATTTTTGAATATCGCATTTGTGTTTCAAACATCAACTGAAGTAAAACTGATCAAATGTATTCTGGGTTATCAGGATGACCCTTTTGCATTAACACTTGCCACCGCATTTTACTGTCGGTGATTGCAAACCCTCTGTAATACTAATTCGATGGGGTCTATAAATGAGAAAAGAACAAAAGGGGAAAGAAACTCAGAATCATGTATGACTGTTAAATCCATGCCAGGTAATTTCCCAACTCTCTGACACCTGGAGGGAGGTTGAGGGCCAGCACAGGGGACTTCACAGTGGTTGGTGGAGTGTTCTTCTAGGCATGTGCGGGGTACACTGAGGGGAAGAGGGCAATAACCAAAAATCATGACCATTATCAGTATTGGCGTTGGCAAGTCTGCTCTGTGCCCGATCAGAGACTACGGTCCTTTAGCTCCTCGATTCCTGAGCCTGAAGGTACCACGGCCATGCTAGTCCCATTTTCCATGGGAGGACACAGAGCCTCTGTGAGAGTCTAAGGCAGTTTAGGTATCAAGTGACAAGGTCGGAACTCAACCCAGGTCTGTCCAGTTCTCCCTCTGCTTGTTCAGAAGTCTGCCAGCCTCTCAGTGGCAGGGACGAGGATGAGGATGGGATACTGGGCTCACGTACTCCATTCTCTCTTGAGGGGCCTCAGAAGGAAGAAGAGATCCTCTGCCCACCCACCCTTAGATCCCAGGGGTCTTTTCCTCAGCCCATCCCTTAGAGGAAGGGCCAGCGGGTGGACTTTCTTGAGCACTTTCCCTGTCCAGAGGGTACCCCACCACGTTTGGGGCAACGCCTTCTCCGCGTGCAGCCAGAATCTACCTTCAGAACCCTCTAGGCTCCACTAAGTTCATAGCTGTCCATCCCGCACCTGGCTGGTTTGTGTGCCTCCGAGCCCTGATCTCCAGCCAGCTGGCGGACTTGAGTGGGGCCCACCTGTTCCTGGGAGAGTCAGAGCCGGCAGAATGAGCGTGTGCTAATGGGATTTCCTGGTGGTTACGGTGCTGCAAAGGTTCAGTGTGGCCGCAGGAGAAGATCGGGGCATCAGGCATGCAGCCCTGGCAAGGTAGTGTGCTGGGAAGCCGGGCCCCTGGGACAAGACTGAGAGAAGGGGAGAGCTTTCTATCATGATAAAATTTAGGGCATGCTTTAATATTTTCTTTCCATGCTCATTATCAAATCTTTGAGAAAAATAGAACACTTAAGGGAAAGAGGAAAAAAAAAAAACAAACTCCCAGACCCTTGTTCAGAAGTGACGGTTTTTTGAGTATAGCCTAAGGATTTTTTCTTTGCCTGTAAAGAAATACACATACCATACTTTTTTTTTAATTATTATTACAAAAGCATATATCCTGGTTGCTCAAAGTGGGGTCTGTGAACCGCAGCCCTGGAATCACCTGAGAATTCATTAGAAATGCAGATTCTTGAGCCTCACCCCAGACTGAGCAAATCAGGATCTGAGTATTAACAAGACCTCCAGGTGATCTGAAGGCACAGGGACTATCAAGCTGGATGGGTCACCGCGCTACGAATGGACCGTGAGTGAATCACTTCATTACCCCCCTTTCCATTCAGAATCACGCTCTGTCTAAATTTTCATTGCATTATCCACTGCAACAGAGTAAAGTCTGCTGCCAGAACAGCCTTTTGCATCCATCTTTAGCAGATCATAATAACAGTTATCATCATTACTCTCATGCATTGAGCACTAACAATGTTCGAGGCTCCAGGTTGAACACTTTGTAAGAATCATCTCTCCTCATCCCTTTGATGGCCCGCAGGGGAGGGACTGCTCTTATCTTAGAAGGGATGTCACTGGGATCTTTTTCAAACAAAGCATTGCAAATAATGGTGATATTCCTGTGACAACGGATGGTAACGATGATTGCGTTTATTGGGCACTTTCTCTAAAGACTATATTAACTGTTTTACATTCTTTCGTAAAAAATTTAAACCTCAAACAATCCTAATAAACAAGTATTGTTATTAACCTTCTTAAAAACCAATGTCACCAAGCTCCAAGGTTAGATATCTTGTCCAAGGTCACATATCAAGACCACAGCAGAATCCCAGTCTGGACCCAGGTCTGTCCGATTTCACTGCTCGCGTCCTTAATGTTGTGCAGGAAGAGGATGGCGTTGAATTGCTTCTAGTTCTTCCACGTATCCTTGGGGCCTCACTTCCCTCCTAAGTAAGCCATTCTCCAAGCCTTTGTGTGTGTGAACAGACAGAGGGGGTTCACTGCACTGCCTCCTCGGCAGGGATGGGCTCAGAGGAACAGAGGATTTTTCCTTAATCACTGCTCTCCGCAGCAGAGCTGCAGGCATCAGGAGCCTCAGACATTCAGACTCTCTGGCCGCGTGGCAAACATCCCAGGACTTTGCAGGGAACAATGGGCACTGAACTGCAAGTGACCCGACCTGCTAATCGCTGCCTGATTGCCAGCTAATCAGTGCCTTGTTTGGGACACTGAATCCCAAATCCCTTTGGACTGGGCTGGGCCCTGGCAAGCAGTCACCTGGTTAATGTGCCAGGAGCGAGGCAGGGGGTCATGTGTTCCAGTGCAGAGTGGCCAAAGGCCATCTTCAGGGAAATGGTCACAGGGTCAGTCTCTCCCCAGCTGGTCCTGGACAGCTGCAGCCTTGTCAACAGCATGTAAGTGAACAGAGGTGGAGGAATTCAAGGGAAACCCATGGAGAAAAGCTAATCAACACTTTCAGGCACAGAGGAAACAGAAGACTCTTTCTCTCAGAAATCCCTCCAGAGGAGGTCTAGTAACAACCACCACCAACACCTTCATAGCTACCACCAGTTTCCAGCCTCCACAGCCGCTAATACTATGACTACCACCACCACAACTGCTGCTGCCGCTGTGGCCACCATCCGGGATCACCACCTCCTTCACCATCTCAACCACCAGCAAGATGACCACCACCCCCACCATCAGTACTTTCATCACCATCATCACTCCCACTGTCACCTCTAGCACCATTACCCCCATCACCGCTACCCCTACCACCATCAGCACCACCGCCACCACCATCCCCTCCATCACCACCAACAGGATGACCGCTGCTTCCATCATCAGTACTGTCACAGTCATTGTTCCCACTACTGCCACCATCGTGACTCCTACCAACGCCTCCATCATCAGTCCTGTCACAACCATCATTAACTCCTGTCGTCACCACCACCACTCCTGCCACCACCACTACTATCTCCACTGTCACCCCCATGACTGTCACTGCTCTCGTAGTCACCACTGCCGCCACCTCTACAACCACCACCACCACCAGTATCACCACGATCAGCACCCTCACCTACACTACCACCACCATGAACATCATCACACCCCTGCCACGACTGCCACCACTTCCACCACCTCCATCACCACGACCAAGAAATCACCACCACCACCACTTCTACAGCCACCATAACTCCACCACTGCCACCAGTGCCACCGCCACCACCACCACCACCACTGCTGTTGCTCTCATCACTGTACACTGCCATATCCTAGGAAAGCAACCTTGATTTCTGGTTTTTTAAAACACTGTTTTGAGAGCCAGTCATATTTAGGATCTACTCCATGAAGTCCTATGTATTTGAGTTTGGACAATTCATTAAACTTTGAAACTCAGTTTCCCCAAACAGAAACATTGAGAGAGTAAGATAACCAGCTTCTAGGTTTGTGGCTCATGCAGACCATTTTCACAGTGTTTGGTGCATAACAAGAACTCAGTAAAAGCTCACTGTTATTAGTATGGTCATTCCCCTGCCCCCATTTTAGTACACAGCTCCTCCTCCAGCATCCTTCCTTGAAGATGGCTGGGGAGAGGACAGTTCATCCCTTCATCTCTGATGCCATGGGATCCCCTAGGCTGCCTGCCATCCCTTAGAAGCACGGGTCTGGGTTAAAGAAAGTTTCCATTGGGAACCAGCTGTCTGGTTTGGAATCCACATCTTTTTAAAAGCCATCTGACCTCGAGAACTTCTTTAACCTCCCAGAAACTCCCTTTCTTCTTCTGAAGAAGGGAGCCTGATCATCTTTTCCTTGAAGGACTGTGAGAAGATAACAGGAGATAAGATAGGGGAAGCCCCAGCAGGTCAGCAGGCACAGATGAGGCGTTCGGTACCCTCAGCGGATTTCATCTGCCTGGTATTTTAAGTTCGATTAAATAATTACCAGGAAGTGGAAAATTCGTGCTTGACAACTTGCGCTAGACAACTTCCTAACGGGGGCAATAAAACCAAGCCTTCCCCTCTGTCTTCCACGTCGAGCTGAGCCCTCCACGCTGCCCGGTTCTCCGCGTGCACTGCTAAGGTCTAATAAAAGGTTACCTTTGCCCCGCTGCTTCAGTTCTAGGAAGCCGTTCAATGTTTGACTATATTTCTCTAAACTCATTTAAAAACAGTTCATCAGGTTAGTCCAGTTGAATTATTGCTCCTTGGGAGTTTTCCAAGCCCTAAATTTCCTTCAGAGAGAGCTGGATTCTGTTCCATTCTTGGAATTCAGCTCCTTGCCCCTCTCTGTGACCCCTGATCACAAATACAGTGTAAATAACCTGCCGCCTCCTGCACTGAGAGAAAACTCCCCGGCCCCCTGCTTGCAGAATGGGTTCTATTCTTCCAGGCTTCCCAGAGCAGGCAGGCTAGGCCAGCTTGTCCGTTTCCCTCCTTCGTTTCTAGGGCTGTCAGTCCCCGGCATTTCGGTAGCGCACATTCATACAATGGCTGTGCTTAAAGAATATATGCCTGGTGAGAGGAAGAGAGAAGACAGCCTCATTTACCCAATCGCAGCTGGTTTGTCCGTGTCCCACGTGAAACCAACTCCATGTACTCTGGGAAGCACACCGCAGTGGAAGAACTCTTAGCAGACTCCATCCATGACCAGGGAACACAGGCTGCGTATGAAAAGTCAGAGAGGCAGTGATGAATTAGGAACCCACATTAAATAAATAGCTGAGAGCTCACTTTGGCCAACCTAGCACCTGGCTGGGGCAACACAGGAACCTCCCCACTAGCATCGGAACAGGTAGACGGCCTGCTTCGTGTTCAGAGTTTTTCTCCCTATGGAATATCAAGTGAGAGAGAGAAAGAGACAGAAGGAAAAGTGGATGGCCGACAAGCCACAGATTGAACTGGGAATCGTTCCAGATCCCACCCGCTGCCCTTCCATCCTGAATCCTTTGTCAGGGTCCCATCTACCTGGTGAGAGCGTCAAATACTCTGTTGGGCCAGTCGCCACGCTGAGTGTTTATTGCCGCTTGGACCACCCAGCGATCCTGCTTGCGTTCCTTATGTTTCTCTCAGAGCTGCATTTTTAAGAACTGCTATTTGGCATTTCCGCCTAATTTCTTCTAGCTACCACATAAATAGTATTCCCTACTATGTGGGCCAGTGTATTTTTCTTCCCTGTTTCCTCAACTGTGGACCCCTTGGTTGCCTCCCTTACCCAGCAGCCTCAGGTACCCTTGACATCCTCTTAATGTCTCTTTCATGGACCCAGGTGAGGATTCCTTGGGCTATGCCAGAAATGGAGCTCATGATTCTGATGTCCATGGAGACTCAAGCCTATGGTAGTGTTCTCTAGGGTGGCTTTACTCAGTTCCCACATCTCTGAGGAATCATGACTGCCCACGTCCCATGGCATTATACTTGGCAACACTTGTCGTTATCCACCTTTCTCATTTTTGCCAATCCAATAGGCATAAAGTTGTATCTCACCAGATTTGATTTGCATTTCTCTGATGACTAATAAGTTTAACACCTCTTTGTATTGTGTTTCTACCCCTGTGAGTTGCCTGTCTTATCCTTTGCCTCTATTTCTGTTGAATATTTTTTTTTGAAGTATAATCAGTTTACAATGTTGTGTCAGTTTCTGGTGTACAGAATAATGTTTCTTCCATCATCCATATATTCATTTTCATACTCTTTTTCATTATAGATGACTGCAAGATATTGAATAGAGTTCCCTGTGCTCTACAGAAGAAACTTGCTGTTTATCTATTTTATATATCATAGTTAGTATCAGCTGAATTTTATGATCCTTTTCCTGTTAATTTACAAGTGTCCTTCACATATGCTAGATTGGTTCTTGGTCCCTTTGGGGCATTGCAAATATTGTGTTCCAATTTTTTTTTTTAACCTCATCTTGGCTATCCTTTCTTAAAAAGAAATCCTCAATTTCGAAATAATCAAAATCATCCTTTTTTTCCGCTCATGCTTTGTAAGTTTAGGTCTTGTTTAGAAAGTTTTCTCCACCTCTAAGTCATAAAAATATTCAGCTCCATTTTCTTTTTAACCTTATAATTTCGCCTCTCATTTAATCCCTGAATTCATCTGGAGTCCACCTTTGTATAACGTAGGGCTACAGATTTTATTGTCCTCCATATGGGAAGTTTCTCAATACCATCTACTAAATAATCATTGCCAATGATTTATAAGCTGTGTTAATCATATTTCAAGTCCTCATTTATAAATAGTCCCATTCGTTGGTCTCTGTTCTTGAGCCAGTACCATACTGATTTTATTATTATGGTTTTGTAGTATGTCAATATTTTGTGGGCTCAACCCCTCCCCCACATCTTCTCTTTCATGCTCGACCTAGCTCTCTGGGGAACTTTGCTCTTCTGCATCCATTTTAGCATAAGATTGCTGTGTTTCACAACAATAAATGTTGAAAAAGTAAATACATGCAGCTGGAGTTCTGATGGCAGATTGCATCGGATTGGCGCTTCGTTCTTTAAACTAAGCAAGACGTGGCTGTTTCTCAGGTGGAAAACCTGAGTCGTGGAGGAGCTCTCCTTGGGTCAAGTTGAAGAGGGTGACTGCGGTGAAGGAGGGTTGCCCTCTCTTGACCTGTGCGCCGTGGGAGCCCGGGGTGGCCGCAGATCTGGTCTGGGCCGCGCTGTTAGGGCCTGATCCCGTCTCCAGTAATGACTCTGCTCAGGAAACTGTGCCTCAGGGCTCAGATTTCCCCCATTTAAGCTTGTGGCTTCTTGGCCTGGAGCCTGTTCCCTTCCCAAAATATTTGTTAGTGTAGTGGCTTTTTATGGCACTTTATGGAAAAATTAAGCGGGGTAGGGGGGACGAGGTGGGGAGATGACTGTATTCTGCAAACCCGCCTGTCTTGAACTTTCGTTTACTGGAATTTCAGTCCTCTGCATACCTTGTTAGCAGGAAAAAAAAACTTCAAATATATTTTTTCCGTCCAGACTCACTGTTGGAATGTTCTTTACCTCTCAACTCGGGCCAGGACAAATGTGGCCCAGGCTCTGAAAAACAGCCTGTTATTTAGCAGAGTTATATGGTCACCTTTGCACAACATCTACAACCACAGTCATCCCCGGGGGCTCAGGAGAGGGCCCGGCCTGGCGACAGGCAGAGGGTGGAGGACACCCATCCTTGCAGACTGGACCCTGGTGGCAATGTCGGTGGGCTCGCTGCTCGCTGCCCCCAGCCCCTTTGCCAGCTTTAAAAAAAAGTCACACCTAGGAACTTGAGTTCCTTGTTCTTGAGGTCACACATAGGACCTTGTGTTCCTAGTTCTTGAGTTCAAGCGAAACCTTTTGGGGGAAGGTAGTTTCTCTGCTTCAAGAAAAGGGAGCCCGCAGGCCCATGAGACAGCCTGTCTCTGCTAAAAAGGCGGGAAGTCAGTTGGAGGGAACGAAACCAGGTCTCTAGAAATGTCATGTTTTTCTTAGAACTAGGGCCTCGATTACACACAAATTTGAGATTATCGCAGACAATTATCTAAAATTAACTGTGGTTTTCAAATGAAAAACATTTAGGGGAGGATCAGATAAGGAGGAGGCCTATTTATAATACTTGCCACAGGGGGGAAGAATGAGAAAAAGCAAGAACAGGAGTGAGAGCACAGCATAAAACGACACCGCGTGTCCTCCGGGGACCCGAAGCCACCACCACGGTGACGCTCTGTCTCTAACCCTCAGCGATAACAGAAATGAGAATGATTATCCCGATTGTTCACCTGTCGCTTCTTAGAGAAAATTCCGTTCTGAAGAGAAATGCTGGCTTTCTGCCTCATTCTCGACCCAGCCAGAGTTGAGTGACTGTAGTTCTGAACCACTGAATGTCAGCATCAGTCAAATGTTTGTTCAGAGGGTTTGAAATATTAACCAGTGATGTCTGGCTGTGAAGTGGTTATTTACAGGCTGGACCTACAGCGAACAGTGGCTAGAATTAGAAATGAGAAAACAGGGCAGAACCCACTTGAAGAACCTCTGTCTGGAAGATACCATCTGAAGTCCCTGGGTTCCCTAGACGACAAAGAAAGCCCTTGAGTGTCCCATCAGCATCTGGGCTCTGCACTTTAAAAAGAGCAACTTGGTGAAGAGTTTACTGCTGTTGTTCCCATTTTACAGATGAGGAAGCTGAGGCTCAGAGAGGTCCCTTGGCTAGAAAGACAACAGTCTAGAATTTGAAGCACGCCAGAGTTCAGAATGCACAGTCGACTGCCATGCTGGGTGACCTCTACACAACTGTTTTCCGTCCTAGCCCACGTGACATAACCCCACTCCGCACATGGTGTATAGGAGAACCTTTTCCGAAGGGGAGAGGAAGGACGGATGTGGGTGTTGAGGGCAGGAATATATTCCAGGGGGAAGCTTTTTGAGGGCAGTAACAGTAGTTAAAGTAATGCTGGCCGGAAGCTGAGCAGGATTTGAGCTGCTGGAAACAGAGGACCCCTCCCTTTCCACTGCACTGTGATATGTCCTCATCCTGGAGGCACGTCCAGTATTAGGACTCTCCAGGGGCCTCAGGCTATCTCTGCACTGGTTTTGCTGTACCCTACCCCCACCCCAACCGAGACACAGGTTGGCAAAGAATAAATGATCCCAAAGACCAAAAACAGCCCAGTGGGAAATATTTACCCCATGGACTTCCAGACTTTTCTGGCAGAGACCAACTCCTTGCCCCACCTTTGTTCCTGGTCAGAAGGAAATGACATGAAATGAAGGACAGTTTTTATAACCTCTTTCAGCTCTAAACCGTGTTTCCTGTGCACTTAGCGGGTCTTAATGGAAACCAAACAGATCTCTCAGGCATCTATAGCCTGAATGCCCTAAGTCAAGTGCCCACGTGGTCAAGAAAACTGCACCAACAAAAACATTTTTTAAAAATACCATAGCACGACGTGAAGTGACCGTCGCTAATTCACAGAGGCAGACATATTTCTTAAAGGTTGAAAAGCGGTGAGTCTTTCAGCAAGATTCTAGCTCAAGGCCACATTTGCAAAAGTATAATCATTCCCTCGCAAGGTTTTGTTTATCTGGCCTTTAAAAAAATTTTTTTAAAACAACTTTTACTTTCGGCTCTCTGGATAAGAACTGTTTTTCCAGCTGTGTAGTCTGAGGACGATACAGGAGGCCTGGTTTGGATATATGTGCGTACACACACACACACACACTTTTTTTTTTTCAGAGTGGAAGGAAACTTTCTTACACAATTTTGCTGGGGCTAAACTACATACAGAGCAGTTTATTTATACTGTTTTATCGCACACCTGTTTGGATATGGGCTGTTTTCTGGTATTTAAACAGACCGTTTCTTGCCAGTGGCTTTATCTGCAGTCCCGTGTTTTTGCTGCAAATGTTTCTTATTAACTCAGAAAGAAACACCAATTGCTCCATGAGTATTATTAGGCAGACTAAAATAACCTAATTGTTACTTGCTTCTAACATGTTATCGTTGAGGAATTCTATCCCAGGAATCCGTTTAAAATATGGTAAAGGCCATTCCACTGCACTCAAGAGGTTGGAGGGGAGAGAAAGGATAACAAAGCTTTTTTGGATAAAATCCTTTAGGGAAAACATTTTTGAAGCCACCTGCTTATTTTGAGCTGGTATTTTAGGGAGAAAGGGAGGCAATGCCATTTGAGATTGTAGTGGGCTCTTTGCCCCACTGTGGGGGTTCTGGGGTACACAGATGGCAGCCTTAGAATTTGGGCAAAAGACCTACCTCCACTTATCTGATCCTTTCTGAATCATTTAAACTCTGGTCACCTCTCTTGGTAAAATGTGGGTCATAATAGCCAACCAGTGATGAGATTTAATTTAATTCAACGTGCAGTCATTGAATATCTGTTGTGGGGGAGCCTTGTGCTAGGTCCCATGGTGCACAGGCGGGTGAGACAAGGTCTTCATTTCCAGGAATCCACAGTCCACAGTCTGGCACACAGCAGGTCTCCATTCGATGTTAGGCGAATTTGAGTATTTATAGGTAGATTCATAAATAGCTAAATATAAGCCCAGACTAAATCTGTAGAATAGAAATCCAAGTGTTTATGCAAAGGGGGTTGATTTTATCCTGCAGTTTTAAAAAAAAAACCAAGCAGGTTGGACTACTGGCTTAACAAACTGTACTAGTTATCTATTGCTGTGTAACAAATGGCCCACCAAACAGTAAATATCTATTATCTCACAATTTCTGCCAGTTAGAAGTCCAAGTGTGGCTTAGCTGGTTGCCTTTGCCTTAAGGTCCTTTGCCTTAAGGTCTCTCCTAAGGCAGCAGTGCAGGTGTTGGCCAGGGTTACAGTTTCATCTAAAGGCTCAGATGAAGGGAGATTTCCAAGTTCAGTTGCATGGCTCTGGGCACCACTCAGTCCTCTGCAGGAGGCTGCACTGAGGGCCTCAGTTCCTTGCTAGGGGCCGGGGGAGGGGGTGGCATTCCTCCAGTTTCCTGGGCCTGTCCCCAGAGCAGTACCTAAAGTGGCAGCTGAGTACCCTTGGAGAGTTAGAGAGCTAGCAAGAGTAAGCAAGGTGGAAACCACATTGTCTCTGTAACCTATTCCTGGAAATGGCATCCAGTCACAGCTCCCATAACCTGTTTATTAGAAGTGAGCCAGTAGGTCCGGCCCACACACGGGGAGTGGATAACACCAGGATGGGAATGTCAAGAGGCAGGGATCACTGGGGACGACATTGGGGGCTGCCTACCGCCCAGATGGAGACCGAAATGGGTCAGGACCAGATCAAGAACCTCAACTATGTCTCAGCATAACATGGCAGGTCCCGTCGTGTCTCAGCTCCCGACATAGCTGGGCAGCCCAGGCACAACTGCGTTAGAAACTCGGCTTCACCCACAGGGGAAATCTGTTGGGACTTAGCCACAGCGGCCCTCTCCTCGACCGTCTCATGCAATCACCTCCAAAGAGGAGACATCAAGACACCCAGCCACACCTAGAGTGTCCCAAGACCATAGAGTTTGCATGACACAGCCCCAAGCCTTAGAGCCTGGGGTTTTCTCCTTCTCCTGTCCTGTCAGCATGTGTTTCTTTTCTTTTTTGAAGCCTTGATGGTAAAATGGAGATAATCAGCAGCTTTTACGGAATTGTGAGGATTACATGGCATTTGTAGTTAACATGCATGTATTTTGGATCTCTTAGATGCCAGGCTCTCTGCACTCTAAAACTTGTCCCTGCTTTCTGGAGAGTCAAACATAGCAAAGAAGATAAATAATTCACTGTTAAACGTAGTATATACCTGTGAAACAAAAATATAATTATTAGACAAATAATCATAAGGGGGAGTGTGGGCATGGGCTTGATGGACCAGTCAGAATCAAAACTGGCTGTAAACCCATATCCCAGTTCCGGAAGTCCTCTGCAGTGCCTGGCCACAAATCTGTAGTTGCTCAACTATGTAGAAATGGGGAGTGGGCAGACGGCAGTGATCCAGGGAAGGCCCAGTTGGCCTGAGTTTGGCACTGGGGGCTCAGAGCCATAGTTAATCGTCAACAGTTACAAAAGCATTTCAGTACTTTAACTGGTTCGGGTACAGCAGTGTGCACAAGCCCACTGTCTACTGTCAGCTCTGAGAATGTGCACTATGGAGACAAATGCGGAAGGCCTTGACCTGGTTAGGTCGGGAAGGGCGTCTGTGAGGAAGACACTCTCCTAGAGGCCTGAAGGATAAGCAGAGATTAAACAGGTCAAGGGGAAAGAAGCAGCTTCGTGCACCGAGGGAACAGCGTGTGCACAGACTCGGAGACGGGGGACAGCGTGACGTAGTCAGGGATCCAAGGGGAGTATGTGACGCTAAAAGCAGAGGGAACAAGACAGAGATTGGGGTCCCTCTGGGTTGTGTGAAGGATTTCTGTTTTGACTTGAGAGGCTCAAAAGAAACCATGGAAGGGATTGCAGTAAAGGCATGACATTATCCTACCTGCATTCTTGAAAGCTCATTTGGGCTGAAGATCCTAGCACAGCTTAAACATACATACCATTATTATTTTTTCCCTGTTTTCCGGGGCTGTGGTAAACCCAAAGGAACAAATAGTTAAAGAATGCTCGGGTTCCAGCTGCCTGCCCTGTTGGGGAACACAAACAAAGTTCCTAGACCTTTGGATTCAACCCAGCCAAGTCTGGGTCCAAGTCCTCAGAACCAGACAGGCAGCACTGGTAACAGCAAACTCTCCCCACTACCACCCCCCAGGTCCAAGCAGTATTTTAAAGATACTAGCATGACCACAAATGACCTCTTTGGATGAGGTTCCTAAAAATTGTCAATTGAGGGGATTAAGGTGGAAATGGAGCTGGCTTTAACAATGACGTGATTCTTCCTACATGCTGCTCAACTATCCAAGACCCCTCTTGGCCTCACCAAATCCAAATATTTTCTTGTGCATCCAAACATAAATGTGTCCCTCAGACAAAGGATAGTCATTGAGAAGATAAGCCTCGATGTGAGTTTGTTTGACCAGAATCTACTCAAACAACTCAACTCACTTACAGTGAACCTTTACTTCTTTGTCTGTAATATTGGAATAAGGTCATTTCCCACCTCACAGCATTGTCACGAGGAGAGGAGTATATGAGTTTATAATGTGTGAACTCCTTAGCAAGTGTCCACCCCAAGCGTTGCTCAAAAATTGGTAGTTTAAAAACAGATGCCCCTGTGGGTTAGCTATCAGTGCATAGTAAATAACCGCAAAATCTCAATTTTTGTCACACAAATAAGCACACGGGTGGCTCACAGGCCATGTGGGTTGCCTAGAATGGTTTGCTCCAGGCCGAGTGCGGAGCGTGGCCCGGCTCACCTGGCCTGGCTCACTCACACCTCTGGTGATCAGCTGTGGTGCCAGCTTGATTCGGCTGAACGTGTCTCTCACCCTCTTCCCCAGGTCCGCGGGCTAGTCTGCTCACGAAGCAGGAATCTGCCAAATGAACAAGGTAGGCACGAGGTACCCCAGGCAGAGGGAAGGATGTGGGAAGAGCTGAGGCCCTGTGGTCACTTGGGCCTTTGCTGGGGGCTGCGGACGTTATGAACGAGGACAGGCAGATGAGGATGGAGAAGAGGCCCAGGACTGTGGGTGGAGCCCGGCCCACCCCGCCTATCGAGAGCCATCAAGGTGGCGCGAGGGTGGGGCCAGGAGGAGCGCTGCCCCTCCCTCCTGTGCTGCCAGGGCCTCCAGCCCCGCCCTTGGAGGGCAGCGCCTGGAGAGAGGGCGGGAGCAGAGCACGTCCCGGCACCCCGCCCTGTGACTCACTCTTGGCCCTTGGAGCGCTAGCCGGTGCCGAGAAGCCGGGCACTGCTTAGGGAAACTGCTGGGAAGCGGGGCCTGGGCCGGGCCAGAGCCCGCTCCACCCTCCCTTCCCTCCCTGGGGCTGGGACAGGCGGCTGGGGAGACGTCGGAAGGGCAGAGAAAGTGAAGGGGCCACCAGTTGAGGCTGACCAAAGGCTGAGAGGTCAGCTGGTCCAAGATGGGGAAACAGTCCCAGTGGAGGAAGGGATTGGCAGCGCCAGGCGGTGCGGTGGGAACAGAGCTAGCTGTCAACCCCACAACCCGGTGTCTCCTGCAGAGTCTCCTCTCATCAAGTGAGAATGAAGGAGACTGACTCACTCAGGAATCCAGGCCCCAGGATCTGAGGGCGGGCTGAACAGTCTAATTGAGAGGCCGTCAAACTCCGGCTCATGGGTGATCCAGCCACCGCCCACTCATGCCGGGTCGTCCACAGCCCCGGGGAGCCACTGCAGCAGAGGCCGTGGCCTACGAAGCCTGGGACATTTACTCCCCGGCCCTTTAGAGAGAACAGATGTTGAGCCCTGCTCTACTCCAGTGTTACTCCCATTTCAGTCTGAGCACCCGCCAAGTAACCAATGCAAGCAGTTTGTCCCTGGGGGTTGGAATCTAAAGGTTAATGGCTTCCCCGGGTTTCAGGATGCAGGTGGCCCAAAACCACACTTGGAGAACCTTGGTGGAGCTCCAGCTCAGGGGAGGCAGGACTGACTCTGGGTTTCAGGGACCGGGGCAGGGTCTGCGGGCTTCGGCACAGAGGGCCTGTGTGCAGCTCCGGGCTCATCGTGGCCCACAGCCCCGCCACCATCACAGCACAAGGCCCGTGAGGCCTCTGCAGGGCTCACAGAGGCCATGGCGCTTCCTTGTTAGCTGTGTGGCTAATAGGTCAGGAGATAGAAAAATGAGTGGAGCCCTCTGCCTTCGCAGTCCCCATGTTTACACAGACACCTCTCTCTCTGCTCAGTGGAAGCAGGTGTAACATAACTATCATACACTAACGGCGCCATCGCCAACATCCCCATGACGTTGACCAAGTGACTCAGCACCTGTTTTCTGACTACCAGCCTTGGTACCTCACGAGGTTCACGCAGAGAGACTAAAGGAAAAGTCGGTGCTGCGTGTTGTGTAGAAAAACCTGCATGTACTTCCCCACCAACAAGCACTGACAAACTCTATTAACCGCTGTATATCAGTTGTTCCCACTGAACAGTGGTTACGATCCAGGCCGTCTGCGAGGCCCTGAGGGAACAAAGATCACTGCCCACCCCGGTTTTGAAGAGTTTGCACTACCGATGGGCCAGGATCCTTGGATACGTACAGTAGTCGTGGCTTTAATTTGGTTCAGTATTTATAGGAAATGAGAGCAAATTATTTATGTTTTGTGTTAATTCAAAACACATAAGCATGTTTCAGTATTGTTTGCATTAGGTTAAAAAAATCAAAATACATATCCATCAATGGAGGCTTGGTGTTTAAATGAGTAAAAGGTTTGTAGACAGTAGAAAAATATACAGCCGTCAAAAAACTGTGTCTACAGCTGAGTTTCTCAACGTCGACACCGTACTGACGTGCGGAATTGGGTAATTCTTTGTTGTGGGCACGGCCCTGTGCGTTCTAGGATGTTTAAGAGCGGTCCCCCGGCTAATGAAGACAAGCAAAAATGTCTCTTGTTGCCAAATGGCACCCAGGGGACAAAAGTGGCTCCTCGGGCCTCATTGAAAACTATTGGTCGACAGTAACTTTTCAAAAATCTTAGAATTACCTATGCTCCTGCAGGCAAGAACAACAGAACAGTCATATTGAGACGGAGATTATGATCTTGTAGATGCAAAACAGCATTAGAAGGAGAAGCAGGAGATGAAAGAAAGGGGAGAGGAGCAGGAGGAAGGGAAGAAAACAAGAGAAATTAGAAGGATGGAAAAGAAATAGCCCCCAAAATCAAAAAATGGTTGCTTCTGAGGGGTGGGATTATAATCACTGAGATTCTTCTGCACCGTTCTGCATTTTCCACAATAACTGCACATTACTTCGATATTCAGGGAAAGCCTGGAAACAACTTAAAAAATACTGAGAAAATGCTCACGAAGAGATGGTTAGTTCTCGTTAGTTCTGACGTGCTATTTTGGACAGCACGTTCACCCGGATTTCACATTTCTGAAAATCGTCTTTCCTTTCAGATTCATCTTGGGCCCAAAGATGTGGGCCACATTTCTGAGCTGCCAAGTCTGTGGCTGACCAGCAGGATGTCTAAGCTGTGCAGCTCTGAGGGGAACTGTCCCCAGTCAGCAATGAACAGCTGACTCAAACAGAGCCACATTCATATTGATACAAACTTTTGCTGACTCATCTCCATTGATATATCCTCCAGGCTCTGAGATCTTTCTAGAATTAGCCCCAATAGTTTCTGGCAGGCTTCAGGGAATGTCTTACAAGATCTTAAAACATCTTTCTTCAGACTCTGTGGGGCCATATGTTGATATCACTGTCCGTGGCACCTTCCCCACAGCACGGCTGCCTCTGTCCCCTCCCCACCATGTCTGTGCCAATGCTGCTTTCTCCAGGTGTTTCCCAGGTGTCCTCCAGGTGTTCCCCAGGCAGGTAACCCTAAGACGTCAGACTCCTTAGTGCCCTGTAGTTCCTCTACTTGACTGCCAGGCAAGCATCCATCTGTTTCTGACTCTACATCTCCGTCCATAGTTCTCAAGCTCTAAATCAGAGGTGGACAAATTCTTGTGATAAAGGGCCAGATAGTAAATATTTTAGTTTCTTTGGTCCATATTGTCACTGTCACACCTTCTCAACTCTGCCATTGTAGCCAGAAATCCAGTATAGGCATCGTGTAAACCAGTGCGCATGGCTCTGCTCCAGTAAGACTTGATGTGTAGACTCTAAACTTGGTATTCCATAGAGTCGTCCAGGGTCATGAAATACTAGTCTTTAAAAAAATTTTTTTTCCAACCATTTAAAAATGTGAAAACAACCATTAACTCATGGGCCACACAAAGTTTATACGTGAGGTGTCAGGCTAGTTTTGGCCTGGGAGCCACAGTTGGGCAAGCTCTGCTCTTGTGCATGGGAAAACACTAGAAGGAAAACCCGGAGGAGAAAGTGGACGGGGCTCAGCGGAAAGACTGAAATGGGAACACAGTCTGACTTGCTTGGCTTCTGCATTCCTTCATGCATTCAGTGACTTTCACTGACATCCTACTACGTATGTGTCAGGCATTCAGTGAGGTGCTGGTCAGAGAAGTAAGTAAGACAGACAGGGACCCTGCCCTCATCGAGCTTGCGACCTACCGGGGAGACGGAATTTGACACAATATTCAGAAATGTGCTTCGTGCTGCCAAGAATGTCAGGAGTCCAGGAGAGCATTGGTGAGGGGAGAATGTAGGAGATGTTTAATTTTCTTTGGCAGCATAATGAATTACCACAAACTTAGGGTCTTAAAGCAACATGCATTTATTATTTCATGGTGTCATATGCTGGGTCCTCTGCTCAGAATCTTACAAGCCAGTAATCAAGAGGTTGGCTGGGTCGTGTTCTCGTCCGGAGACTCAAAAGGGGAACAGTCCCCTTCCAAGCTCATTCACATTATTGACAGAATGAATTTCCCTGTGGTTGAATGACTGAGAGTTCTAGACTTCTGCTATATTGGCTGGAGGTTACCTTGGGTCCTAGAGTCAGCCAGGAGGGCCTGTCTGGCATGACTTTGGCTACTCGTTTCATCAAGGCTACAAGGAAAGTCTCCTTCAGGGAAAGCCTAGTCCCTCTCTTAAAGGCTTCCACCTGATTAAGCCAAGCCCCAGAGTGTAAGAAAATTTCCTCTGTTGATTAACTCAAAATCATCAGACTTGGGACCTTATTATATCTTCAGAATCCCTTCACCATTGCCATATATTCTATTGGCCAGGCAAGTCACAGGTCCTGTCTACACTCAAGAAAAGAGGATTGCACAGGGTGTGAACACAGGGGCAGGGATCATGGGGGCCACCCTAGGGTCTGCTCACCACAGTGGGGGAAGCTTCTTCATTGAGAGAAGTGTTTCACTGAGTGTTTCACTCACCCTGATGGATGAGTATGACCTAGTAAGGTGGGGCCTAGAAGGAACAGAATTCTAGGAAGCAGGAACTGCATGTGCAAAGGCCCTGAGAAGGAATGGCAGTTTTGCAAAGCTGAAAAAGTTTAGTTTGGTGGAATGGTGTTTCTTCATTACCTAGAGAACTCAAAAAATAATTGTTTCCAAAAACTATTTAAACCACTACAATTCTGAAGTTCTTGACTTAGGGCTGGGCAACTATTTTTGTTTGTTTGTTTGTTTTTCCTAGAATCTCCTGAGTTATTTCTGGGTAGGACAGGGGTTAGAGGTTGCCCAGATGTTGGGAACAGAGAGCTAAGCCTGTGTTAGTGAAGATCAAAAGTTGTTCAGTTAAGGGAGGCAAGAAACAGTTCCTTGCTGTTTTTATAATGCAGACATCATTTAACTGTTCATATGAGGAAATCAGATCCATATTCTATAGAAAGCAGCATTTCTTCTGGACCAACAACCTTTTAATTGGAGACACAGAGCACAAGATTTGGCCAGGATTGGACAAAAGGCTCTCCATCATGGCCATCTCTCTTTAAAATATCCAATCAAAACATACTCAGGTTTTAAGCCCACATCTGTTCCAGGAAGCTGTTCCGGAGATAACCGATCTGAAAGCACCTTGGAAATGAGATTTTGATTTCAAAGCAATTAGCATGTATTGCTTTCCAGCCATGTGTCCAGTGATGCATTAGGCATCATTGTGTATAGTAGTGTATTTAACATACACAATAGCACAAGAGCCCAGAGAAGGGATCGTCAGGGCCTACTCCACGGGTGAAAAACGGGAGGCTCTGAAAGTACCTTGCAGCAGACAAGGTGGCAGATGGCAAAGTGCATAAGCTTTGGAAATGGACAAAGCTGGCTATTTTCAAATCCTGCCCCCTTCCTTATGACCTCTGTGAACTTGGGCAAGCTCAGTGGACTTCACTCTGAGTAGAGGAGAAACAGTGCTCTGAAAGGCAATTCCCACTTAGGTAAATAGAAGCTGGTTGCTCACGTGCCTTCAGGAAGTGGAAATGTGTTGAATTTTTTCATCTTTAAATGTTCCATCTAGAAATCAAGCAATCTCGCAGATTTAAGATTGAAAAATGGCTAGATATCTCTCTCTCTCCCCGTCTCCATTCCTCTTCTGAGACTCAGTTTCTTCGCAGTGAACAGAAGACAGTGATACCTCCTTCTGAGCACTGTGCACACGTCTCTACAGTGCAGCATCTGCACAGCTCTGCCTTGTCACAGCTGGCCGGCTCTGTCATCATTCAATAAAGAGTCTCTATTATTACAAGGACCAAAGAAAGAGGAGTCAGTCAAGGAGAGTGGTGCAGATTCCCCCCACATAGTCCGCTGGGCAGTCCTAGCCAGGGGCCCCTAAACAGATGACTGGGTTTCCTTCTCTGGTTCCCTCCACATGATGAGAAATGATGGAGAGCTTACAGAGATGCTGTGTTCTGTAAATGACAGAAGCTTTGACATCTCCGACCACAGTTTATTTCTAGCTTCTGTTCTCTGGGTACCTGGTGTCCAGTGTCAGGTGGACTATGAACCAACTCCAGAAGCAACCCCACCCCGGGGGGCCATCGTCCCTTCATCATGAGACTGGAAGGGGGCGTCCTGGAGGTGGGGGGCACCTCTTGTAGACACAATATTAAATTGTCCTTTCATTCCAACTGGAGCACATTCTGAGGTTATAAATCACCAGCCCATGGCCAAGAACAGCCAAGCTCGACCCTCCTCGGCCCCCCTGCCAGCCTCTAAAAGATTCAGTCCTGCTTTAGAAGACCCAGGGCCTCCCACCACCACTTGGACCGAGCTCGTAACTGTGAATTCCTCTGCTGACTCCAGTACTACACTGGGAAGGTTACCTTTTAGAAAAGCAAATAAGAAGGCCCCTTTGAGTCCTAAGGGCCGTTTCAGGATGCGGGGACACTGGTCGAAGAGCGCTGGAAAACGGCTGAGAAACTAGCTGCTGCTCAGAGAAACAGGAGGGAGACCGCCATGCCTGCTCGGCTCCCTTAAGTGCCTGGGGTCTTGGGGTAACTTCTGCTAGTGACAAGACAGGGCGTGCGATTCCCATCCCTGGTGTCCCCATGAGCCTCTGAGTATCTCAACTCAAGGAAGGCTGGTTGCACTGAGACGCTGAGCCAGTGTTGGGAATAACTGCTAAGGCGCTTACCAGATGGATCTGGACCAGAGAAACACAGAGAGAATGCAGACTACTTATGATGCGAGGGTGGGGTGGTCTGTCAGATTCTAGGGGAAAATTTAGATTCACTGTTAGACTTCAGGTTTGTTTTCTTTTTAAGGAAAATGAAGGAAATGTCTTACTTATTTCTTCACAGAACAGAAATGATTGTAAGAAAGACAGAGGAGAAACTGAAAACTTGTTTTTCTGAGTTAGTACGCCAAGGCTAGGCAGGAAAGGAGGAAAAATAGAAAGCGAGAAAGAGACAGGGACAGGGAAGTAGAGAGAGAAGGAGGGAGGGAGGGAGGGAGGGAGGCTCAAGGGCAACTCTTCCGTCAGGCACAGGACACCTGATGTCTAGGACTCACAATACTTCTAGTATTAATTTTTTAAATTTGTATTTTTAGTAAATGAATTGTCATTTCTTTTCATTTCAATTAATTTAAATTCTAGTTTCTCTTACAATCAGAAGAAAGAAATGAAGATAATGATAATGGACATGTAATTCTGGATCCTACCGCGATTATACTCATCTTCACCCCAATGCAGTCATAAACATAATTTTTTTTTTTAAGGGAGAAAGGGTTCCCACAAGGGCAAAAGTGCCTAGGGCCTGCCTACAAAAGTCACAACACAGTCCGGGGAGTTGGGTAGTAGGGAGCTGGGGGGCTGGGGATGGGGAGGGAGGGGCGGGACAAGGCAAACAGATGGGTGGAGGTATATGTGATACAACTGTGAGATGTGGCGCGAAGCGATAGGGGTTGTGAAAGATTCTTCCAGAGGTATCTTCCATGTGCGTTATCTAGTTAAGAGAGCCTGCCTTGTGACTTGGATGCAATTACCAAAAGTTGTATTTTAACATGCCGACGATCATTAATCCACTAGAAAAAGATTTACAAAGGCAGTAAATTGCTTTAAATCATCCCCTGTCTCTTTTCCTCATCCCTCTTGTAACACATTGGTAGGTTTAGATTACTTAAAACCTTTCAAGTCATATTTGTGATGATTGAACTTTAAGGAGACCAAAGACCAAGGTCAAATCTTCACCCTCCAGGAATAAGCTTCCTTCTCCGAATAGTGTAATCGCTGGCTCCACTCTTGATTTTCTGAGTAAGAAGCCATTGCTCATTGAGGAAATTAGACAAGTCTGGCCTTCCCAGGCTTCATTCATCCTATAAACCTTTGATTTTCAAGATTGGAGTCTAGGTAGCTAGCTTTCAGGCCTGTCTTCCCTCTACTGCAGACGCGGGAGCTAGACACCCCCCCAGCGCCCCCCCCAGCCCCCCATAGGGAGTCTTTCTAAAGCTTGTCTCTCCGGAGGCCCTGTGGCTCTGCCCAGAGATATGGATGTACAGTCATGTCAATGACAAACTAGCCCATTTAACTCTCTGTAGACTGAGTTCACTGAAGCAAAATTTTCTACAAGCATCTGGCCTTCTGAGTTTGCCTAGAAGATACCAGTACCACAAAACCCAGCTCAACTATTCAGCAGGTGGGTGACTGTTTAGGAAGGGTGATCTGTGCCTCAGTTTCCCTGTTGAAACATGTGACAAGCAATATCTTCTATGCAATTCAGTTGTCAAAACTGAAATTACGTATTTGAAGCACTCAGCACATGCTTGACAAGTATATGTATAAATCAAAATGTGGCTAACATCAAGACTACTGTAATTTAACTTTCAGTTCAGTCATTAAGGAAATGATACTTCTTGTACAAAAACTGAAAGTATTGAAAGTATAAAGAAGCAAAAAGGAAATCACCCATAACCGTTCCACATCGATGTAACAAATTTGGTATTTTGGCATTCCCCTACCAAACTCAGATGTTTAAAAGCATTTCAGATATAAAATATTGAAACTCCTAAGAGAGTTCAGCAAAGCTGCTAGATTCAAGCCCAACAGACACAAATCAGTTGTGTTCTTATTGCAGTGTAATTGCAAAATGCATTATTAAATTAGTGTGATTTACGATGGCAACTAAATAATGAATACTTGGGGAGGGGGGCACGGGGAATCCAACAAAAATGTACCTAACTCTATGATTAAAAAACAGAAAATGTAATCTTAAGTCATAGAAGAAAATTTTAGTATGTGAAGATGTCGACCATGGTCGTCGTAAACAAATCACAAGCTGGCAATCCTTCCCAGGGTATCTGTATTGACATTCAAAGTAATTTCAGTGAAAATCCCAGCAAGGAACTTGAGAGGAGACATTTCATATGGGAGGTGAAAGAGGAGAGAACAGACAAGATCGTTTTGAATAAATGGAACAAAGTAAGAGACTTCCCAGGTTTAGAGGTTTATTAAAAATCCATAGCAATTGTGGCAGTGTTACAGGGAGAGGAAAACAGACCAATGGAATTGCATAAAAAGCTTCAACACAGAGCCACGCGTTTGTGGAAACTTGACCGTTGAAAACGCTTTCTGGTGAAGGAGGAAACTGCCTTGCTGCATGCTCCCGGGACCAAGGTGCGTGGCCACCTCCTGACAGTGAGGAGCCCGTGGCCTTGGCAGGCAGACACCAGGCTCATCCCCAGCTCCCTCTCCGCCAGCTCTCCACGCGCAGGCTCAGGCCCACTTGGGGGTCCTGCGAGCTTTCTGGAGGCCCGCAGAAAGGCCCGGGCATGTCTATGACTCTGACTTTTCTGGGAATTCTAGCGGAGGATAATCTGGATAATTACAGTCCGTTCTTTCATGGTCCTAACTCTTGGGAGATCTTTAGCCCCAGAGAAGGCTACAGTCAGGAAGTCTTCCATCCTGGCCTCCCCTTACCAGGGAAGAGCTGGAGAGGCTTCCAGAATGGGGTCTCAGCATGGACTTCAAAGAAGAGGAGGAGGAAGGAGAGGAGGAGACTCATTGCTCTGTCAGAGAAGTGTAGAAAGTGCTACTTTTAAACAAAGTTGGACACATGTTTATAACTGCGGTATCTTTCAGAGCCTAGCTACTGTCGTTCAGACCCTGGCCACAAGTTAGGGTCACTTGGTAGGAATGGAGGAGGGGAGGAGGGGGAGGCAGGGCATTAAAAATAAAGATGTCATATATCCAGAGGAAAATATAATTCGAAAAGGTACATGCACTCCAATGTTCACAGCAGCACTATTTATAATAGCCAAGACATGAAAATAACCTAAATATCCCATCAACAAATGACTGGATAAAGAAGCTGTGGTGTATTTATACAATGGAATACTACTCAGCCATAAAAAAGAATAAAATAATGCCATTTGCAGCAACATGGGTGGACCTGGAGGTTGTCATTCTAAGTGAAGTTAGACAGAAAGAAAGAAAAGTGCCGCATGATATCGCTTATATATAGAATCTTTAAAAAAGGACACAAGTGAACTTATCTACAAAACAAAAACAGATGCACACAGAGTACAAACTTATGGTAAAGGGGGTGGGAAGGGATAAATTGGGAATTCAAACTTTGTACCTCTTGAGGAGTTACAGAAATGTTAGCTATCTTGACTGTGGTGGTGGTTTCGTTGGTGTATACATCTATCAAAATTCATCAAATTGTACATTTGAAATTATGTGTAGTTTACTGTACAGGAATCATACCACAGTAAAGTTGTTAAAAAATAAAATTTAAAAATTAAAAAAAAATTTTTTTAAAGCTGCCAAAGCCCCATCTCAAGAAATTCTGAATTAATTGGTCTAAGGCTGGCTTTCAAAGTTACAGGTAGCTTTCAAAGTCCTTCAGGAATTCTAACATGCAGCTGTGATGAACTTCATTTCCTTTTGAACTAATGTGTTCTGAGATCTATAAACTTTTTCCACGTATATTTGGCCACATTTATCTGCCCGTATCTGCCTGTATTGTAGTAGGATGAGTATAGTTTTCCATAGAAGAAAACATTTGAAACCTGGGACTTTTCTGCCACAGGTATTTTTTTTCCTTTAGGTAAAAAGAGGACAATATTAGGAAATGAATGTCTTCATCAACTTATATGAATAATGCCAACAACTGGCATTCAGTGAATCTTAAGGATTTTGTATGTATTATCTCATTTAATCATTAAAATATCTCTGAATGCTGGTACTGCTATTATTCCCATTCTACAGGTGAGAAAACGGAGGCGAGGAGAGATTTAAGGGACTTGCCCAATGTCATGCAGGGAGTAACCATCAGAATCAGGATGGGAATTGGATCTGAGCGCCTTCCATGTCTGAGTCCTACCCTAAGTATGCGCTGCTGCCTCTATTTTTGAAATGTGGTCCAGACTCTCACCCAATTTTTCATTCTAGAATCCTAGAAACATCCATTTCTCCTTGATGGGAAAAGGCCACTTTTCTGTCTCTAGAGTGAGTCCCATGAAATAGCTGTTCTGAACCAGACTCTGTCATTCCATGGGGTTTGTGATCAGCCAGGATCCCTCTTTAACCCGGCCCCATCTCTCCCGCTCCACCCCAGGAAGAAAGGACGGCCATTGTACACCAAGCTCCCGGAGCCCCACTAGGAAGGCAGCGAGGGGCCCCAGGGCCCTGGGACCGTTTGGCAGTCCGGGCCACGTGGTGGTGGGCCACGGCTCGCACAGGCCGAGCAGAGTGATTTGCAATCAGTTGCCAGTGATTACACATTGTTTCTCATTGGTAGACAGAGGGAGCCCTGACAGGGTAATGAGATGCAGCTGATGGAAAATCACAGCTGCCTGTCAACAGCGAGCGGGGCTTTGCACAGCCCTCCAGTGTTGCAGCTGAGTCCTCTCCGCTGCGGAGGCCGGGAGCAATTCTGAAAAACCGTAATGCTAAGCCCCTTCACAGTGCCAAGGAAAACTGACCAGACAGTCTCCCAGTTAAGTATCAGATATTCGGCTAAGAATAGGACACAGGGACTCCCTCTGAACAAACCACAAAGCCTCCCAGCCTGGAGCTCAGGATCGCCTTCCGAAAAGGAGAGCGCAGGTCCCGGACAGGCAGCCCAATGACAGGCCTGAACACCGGGGCAGCAAAGGACGGGGTCCCTTGACTTTGAGGGCTCCCAGGGAAACAGGTCTCTGTGCATTTCCTGGGCGGGGCTGGGGAGTGAGACTGTCTTCCTCCCTGTGCTCAGTGAGAGAATCTGCTTAAAGGATCTTTCCATGGATCAGTTCGCTAAGGGCCAACTTGAGCCCTTTTCACCCTTCTGTTGTTAAGGAAAAACAGCTGTTTGCTAAAATTGAGGTCTCCTTCTTCCATGACGGTCAGTACTGCTTCCCCAGTAAGACATAATGGGCTTGAATTTCCCAACTAGATGGGAGTTGCTTAAGTCTTGACTCTCCTGGTGAAGGCCATCTGTGACCCAGAGTCATGGCCTTCCTGAAGAAGGTACTATTCAACTTAGCCTTCATGCTTAATTACCCTTCCCAGTGGGCGGGCAAAGAGGTCCCTAGTCAATGAACTTGTTAAGAGCACGACTCTGGTTCCAGATCTCTGACCCAGTTTCCTCACTTACCATTTCCATCTACTGCTTTTATGCTGCATGGTCCCTGCACAACATATTGGAATCATTTATAATCAAAGGTTGAATTTGGCCAATTCATGATTGACTAGTGAATGCATCAAAGAAAAAAAATTGCAAATATTAAAATGCACTTAAACCCTTAAAATGATCAAACCCTTAGTTAAACCATTAGTTTTTATTTTGTTTTGCTAAGAGCTTATGATTTTAATTTTTTAAATTAAATGTTTTATTTTGAGAAAACTGTAGGTTCACAGGCAGTTGCAAGACATAATGCAGAGAGAGCCCCTATAGACCTTACCCTGTTTTCCTTAATTGGAACATCCTGCAAAATTGTAATGTAATGTCACAGCCAGGATATTGAAATTGCTACAACCCACTAATTCTCAAACATCCCCAGTTTTATTCACCGGTTCTATGCAATTTTATCACATGAAGGGGTTCCATCCAGCATCATAACCAAGATTCAGAACAGCTCTGTGACCACAAGGATCACTTGTGCTGTCGTTTTGTGCTCTCCCTTCTCTGCCTCATGCCTGGGCCCTGGCAGCAAAGAATCTGTCCTCCATTTCTATAATTTTCTCCCCTCAAGAATTCTATGTAAGTGGAGTTATGCAGTATGTGACTTTTGGGGGTTGGCATTTTTCACTTAGCATAATTATCTGGATTCATCCAAGTTGTTGGATGAATCAACTGTGCATTCCTTTTTTATTGCTGAGTGATATTCCATGGTTTGGATATTCCGGTTTGTTTAACCAGTCGCCTGCCGAAGGACATCTGGCTTACTTCCACGTTGGAGCTATTATGAATAAAGTTGCTCTGAATATTCATGTATAGGTTTTTGTGTGAACATACATTTTTATTTTTCTGGGAGAAATGTCCAAGAATGTAATGGCTGGGTCATTTGACAGTTGCATATTCTGTTGTTTAGAAGTTGCAAAACTGATCTCCAGAGTGGCTATACCATTTCATATTGCCGCCAGCAATGGATGAGTGGTCCATTTCTCTGCATCCTCACTAGCATTTGGTGATGTCACTATTTTTCATTTTAGCCGTTCTGATTGATGTGTGGTAATATCTCATTGTGGCTTTAAATTGCACTTACTCAATGACTAACGATGTTGACCATCTTTTCCTGTGTTTATTTGCCATCTGTGTCTCCTCTTCAGTGATGTATCTATTCATGTATTTTGTCTATTTTTAATTGAATTGTTTTTTTTTTTCAGTGTTGAGTGTTGAGAGTTCTCTATATATTTTCGATACTGATCCTTTGTTGGATATATCATAAAATCTTTTCTCTCAGTCTGTAGTTTTCCTTTTTATCCTCTTAATGAGGTCTTTCATGGAGCAAAAGGTCTTAATTTTGGTGGCATCCTGCTTATAAGTTTTTCTTTTTGTGG
This sequence comes from Camelus ferus, assembly GCF_009834535.1. Lineage (NCBI taxonomy): Eukaryota > Metazoa > Chordata > Mammalia > Artiodactyla > Camelidae > Camelus > Camelus ferus. The sequence goes on along the minus strand of NC_045704.1, from coordinate 53,116,740 downwards.
GTCATACTTTTGGCATCAAGTCTAAGATCTCTTTGACTAGACCTAGATTCTAACAATTCTCTCATATTGTTTAGAAGTTTTATAGTTTCATTTACAACCGTGATCTGTTTGAAGTTAATTTTTGTATAAGCTATGAAGTTGAGGTCGAGATTGATTTGTTTTTTGCCTCTGGATGTCCAATGACTCCAGCACCACTTATTGAAGACACTCTCCTTCCTCCACTGAATTGCTTCTGTACCTTTGTCAAAAATCAGTTGGGCATATTTGTATAGCAAATAATTTTTAATGTGTAAGTAAAACAGTAAGTTGCAGAACAATATGATATGACCCCATTTTTATTTGAAAACATAACTGTGTATATTCACATATACATATGCACATCTTCACAATGATGTCTATTGTGATTACCTCTGGAGCTTGAGGAGGGAAGATTTTCACCTTATATCCTTAGATAATAGTTTATTGAGCATTTATTATGTGACAAGTACTATTTAGAATTTTCTAATTCATTAAGGTGCCATTGTAAAAAACAACCATGATGAGAATGATCATGATTACTAAGTTATTACAAACTCTCATATAACCAGGTACTGTTCTTAAATGCTTTTTATGTGTATCCTCTCACTTAACGTATCACACCAACCCTATGAGTTAATTTCTATTATTATTCCTGTATTATCATAAGGAAACGGAGCTGGAAGGTGGTCTATGCCCAAGGCCACAGAATCAGAAATTGCAGAGAGGGAGGCCCAGGTAGCCTGACTTTACAAACAGCTCTCTGAGTCCCCTACATTATAATGTCTACCTGTGTGTTGTTCGAATCATTTGACAACATAAAGTCCTATTTTTTGTAATCACTGAAGATGAGTTAAAATAATGCAGTCTGATTTGCAGAAGAAAAGACATAGCTTTCTCTTTGACCAGTTTAGCTGCAATAACCATTCACCAATTATCTGAGTGTCTGATCTGTGTATGGTCCATGAGAATATTCTCTTCACGAATTTTTCCTCTAAACAAAGTTCTAGAACTTCTAAAGTATTCTAATATATTATAGTTTCCTAAAAGAAATCGTTTTTTAAAAGATCAATTTTTTCTTAAGAATTATGCTTGGCTGGTTTCAGAGGGCTCCTGAGAATTAAGTGGTCTCTACAATGTCTCCTCTATATTCAGAATAAACAAGACAAAGCCAGAAAGCTCAGGGACAGGACATGACCCACACACTCAAGTCTTTATGGCCTAAAGTCACCTCGCCAGAATGCACTCAAAGGCAAACAGAGTACATTCTTTAAATATTTCTAATAAAAAAACAAAAAAGCAAGCCTTTATTTTATTCCTTTTATTAGGCAGCAAGCCCCCAGAAAGGAAATAGTAAGTAAGTGTTAAAATGTACATTAATTAAAATGTATACGTATTCCCTGGAGAAACACTCTGTCACCCCAAATCCTGCAAATAAAGAAAAAAAGGGGTTTCAATGTAAAAATTCCAGAGTGCTTTCCTTCAGCCTCCTTATTTTACACTTCTCTAACTCACTGACTCCTCCCCACATTCTCAAACCTCCACAAAAAATACTAATCATAAATTAAAATAAAATTTAAAAAGAAAAATTTAAAGTATAAGAGTTTTTTCCCAAGTGATGTTACTTGAACGCTGGATATGTGTCTTCCACCATTACTCGTAGCCTTTCTGTTTCGATGGCCACCAGCTCAATTTAGGCTCATGTCACATGTTTCCATCCATATGCTTATCACCTTCTGAATTCTCCTAACCCCAGCCTTTCTTCTCCGGTCAGTCTTAGCCACGCTGCCAAGTTATCTGTCAGAAAATACAACTCTGGCCGGGGAGTCCCTCACTCAAAGCTCTTCAATGGCTCCCTACTGCCTTCTGATGCAAGTACAAACTCCACTCTGTGGAATTCAAGAATATTCACAAAATTACTCCAATCCAACGTTTCCTGCCTTGTTTCCCACCATTAGCCTTCACCCGCCATCATTCTGTCCAACCCTGAGGGAGGACCATTTCCAAGACAGCCTTCCCACCTGTGTGCTTTCCTCAGGCTAAATCTTCAGCTGGGCTGTCCTCATGGGACCTGTGGCCATTTGCATCCTGCTTCAAGACCATCAGAGCCCCTCCCCCTGAAGGCCTTTTCTTAATTTTCTCCAAATTCACCAAAATCTTGAGGATCATCTGGCGATAGCCGTCAATTTCGCACAGCTGGCAGTGCATCAGCCCTCCCTTGGGACACTTTCACTGACACCTGTAGCCCCTCCACAGCTGCGACAGGAAGGCGGGGTACTTCCCCCACGAACGTTTGTTCATACTTTTGTTTCCATTAAGGAAAAGATGACAGTGAAATGATGTTTGCTAGAACTTTACTGATTCACTAATGATGAGTGAGACTAACTTTCTGACTCGAATAATAGCTTTCAAATACTGGAAGAGCATTTTCTCAAATTTTTGTGCTAGTCATAATATCATAGTTGCAGACATGACCCGATTTTAAGGTTGATTACTAACATTGTTTCCAATACATTCTTAAGTCGGGAGAATCAAAGTAACAGTACATTGAGCCTTGAGTTGTAGTGTTTGCCTATTTCCGTGGTGTAAATGGCTGATTTCAAGCTACCAATCTGGCATCAGTGAACAAAGTTGGGAAGAGATGTGCAGTAGTACCCCATTATGTAATATTTTTACCATACACATACTGGATGTAAATAATCTAAAGAACATAGTTACATACAGAATAACCAGGAATGGTCAGTTAATTTTCAGCAAAAGGAAGGACCAGTGCAATTCAGTGGGGAAAGAAGTTTGTCTCTATGGGGAGAAAAAGAACTTTGACTTATATCTTACACCATATGCAAGAATCAATTGGAGACGGTTCATAGACCGAAACAGAAAAGCTGAAACTATAAAGCTTCTGTAAGGAAACTAGGGGAATATCTTCACAACATTTAAGTGAGAAAAGGTTTCTTAGAACACAAAAAGTACTCATTACAAGGGAAGCATGGGTCTAAATTAAGTAATTTGCTCCTCAAAGGGAAGCTCGCTTTAAAAAGTGAATAGGCAAGACATGGACATGGAGAAAATAGTTGCAATACATATATCTGACTTAAGTCTCATATTCAAAATATATATACACAGGCGGGAGGGCAGAGGTCAGTGGTAGAGCACATGCTTAGCACGCATAAGGTCCTGGGTTCAATCCCTGGTACCTCCATTAAGTAAACAAATAAACCTAATTACCTAACCTCTGCCCCCAAAAAAACAAAGCGAAACAAAAAATAAAATGAAATATATACACAAATGCTGAAACTCAATGTTTAAAAGCTAAACGACACTGTTTAAAATAAAATAGAAGACTCAGGAACCTAACAAAGAAAAATATCACATGATCAATAAGCCCATGAAAAAAATGTTCACTATTTGTCATCAGGAAAAGGCACATTAAAACCACAAGATAATTTTATATACCCACCAGCATGGCTGAAATGAAAGAGACTGACAACACCAGGTGTTGCTGTGGACTTAGTGGGAGTGCAAAATGGGCAAATCACTTGGAAAATCAGTCCAGCAATATCATAAAAGTAAACCTACAGCCACCCCATGACGCGGCAATGTCCCTCTTCAATGTTTACCCGAAAGAAATGAAAGCATATACATACAAGACTGGTACAAGAATATTTATAGACACCTCATTAATAAATAAATAGCTATGAGGAGAGCCCAGATGCTCATCACAATGAAATAGATCAACAACCTGTGATATAGACATACAATAGACTACTACACAGCAGCAAACAAAGCTAACAGGCTGCTACCACACATCACAACCTGGATGAGCCATAAAAATGTCATACAGAGCGGAAGCCGGGTACAAGAGTACTGCTGCGTGATTCCAGAAATTCAGCTGAAGTGTTGAAACAGGAAAAACCAATCTCTTATTGGCAAAAAGAAAGTCTTAAGGCTTTTCTCTTTTACCACCAAAGAAGCCAGTTGATGTAAAACTCTTAAATGAGCATGCGCTGCGCGCTGCACACACACACACACACACACACACACCCACACACACACCCACAACCTTCCGGCAGATGATACTGAATCTGACTTAGCCTTCTCCTTCACTGAGATGCAGAAATTGGATTTTTTTCCTGCTAGTACAGAATCCTATGTACTTAGGAATGCAAACTGTAAATCAATACCCACGTCTTAAAGGTGACATTTCAACAACTGTACATCCTGGAGCCTTTCAGGATCTCAGGATCATTTTGTTCCTGTCAAACGTCTAACTTTTTAAATAATTTATGAGCATCCAACTCCACATCTTGCACTACAGGATGAACCGTCTTCATTTTGTGCGTGCATGTCCTCATTCAAACAGCCAGTCATTCATTCCCTAGATATTATTGGATACCTACTATATGCTGGGCACTGAATTGTGCAGTGTGAATACACTAACGTCAAGGACAGTCCCAGCCAGAGCCTGGAACTTACATGGGGAGGAGGAGGGGATAGACATCAAATTATGGATTACACCATAAATTTCAGCTGTAATGATTGCTTTTTTAAAAAGGGGAGTTAAACAGTAGGCTTCCTATGAATGCATTTACTGAGAAGGCCTCATCGTGGTATATCAAGGAGTACTTCCTGGAGGAAAAAGCTTTTGAACTGGGCTACAAATGGAGAGCAAGCATATCCATGGAGGGGGCTGATATTTCAGGTGGCTGAAGCATTGTGTCAAGGTACCAGGATAAAGCTTATTGTTAGGGAAAGTAGCGACACAAAGTGAGGCTAGTGAAATCGGCAAGGTCTGAAATAAGCAGGGCTGTGTTAGGAATCTCTGCTTTATCAACAAATAGAATTGGTGGGAAGCTACACAAACTGCACTTTGGACAGATATGATCACATGGCTACAGTGTGGAGAATAGACTGGGGGAGGTGGTGTACAGCTGTGGGGGAGGCCAGTTTGAGGCCAGCACATGTACATCATAAACAGATGCCCCTACTAATTTCCAGTGGAAAGACATGCTCCAAATTCTGTGGACTAAGTAAGAAAACTTAGATACCCCTACTTTGAACAATTAGCTAATATCCTGGCTTTGCTTTTCAGACAAAAGACAAAGACCTGAGCCGCTTAGCAGGAGTTAAGGAGCCAATCAAGAGGAGGATGGACAGACCAAAGAAAACAGCCCGAGGTCACAAACACCTGAGATACAGGTATGTGCCAGTTTTTGATTTTTTTTAAATTTTTATTTGAAGTCAGCAGCTGAGAGAGCGTTCTGTCTCAGAACTGCGTCAGGTGTCTCATATTTATCAGAGTTAATGCTCACCTCCATCCTATGAGGCATGTTGTGTTATTCAATACTTTTTACAAAGAAAGAACTGGAAGTTTAGAGAGGTTGAATACCTTGATATTGTACAATCTGTGAGTAATAGAAGCAGAGCTGGAACCCAGGTCTGTCTGCTGGTCAACACTGACTTCACCACCACCACCACACTTTACCCTCTTGTGCTGGTTCTTCTTTGCATCACTTCCACTGTATTTGGGGACTATTTCGGGTTCTTCTGTACTGTGTACAAATACATAGAACCTTAGCTGTAAAGGGATCTTAGACATCAGGCCAGTCCTCTGATGTTCCAGGGGTACCACGTGAGACTTAGGGATATGCCAGGATCCACCCAAGGTCCCCCAGCAAATGATGGGCATGCGAGGTACAGTACCTGTGTTCTTCCAGCAAACCACACTGCTTGTTCAACCCATCCATCCTCCTTACAGATGCGGGGGTCTTGCAATGACAAGGTTTCACTGAGCCCGTGGCCTAGGGGCGGCCAGGGGGACAGTTCTTAAACACTGGTCTGTGACCATGAGTCATCATCAAAGGACTGATAGGAAAAATCAAATCAGTTTGAGAGAAGAGGCACTAGACCTGGACGGTTCTTTTGTCTTGTCTCCCCTTCTCCGACGGGTGGAAGAAATGTTACTTAACCTGCATTAAAATGTGGAACATTTTAGAACTTGCAGCTATAGTCATTGCTTAATTATTCACAGATTGCTTAGGGCCAAGTGCTGTCTGCTGGGGCAAGAATGAGTCTTAGGTTGCCTCCAACTGCAGCGCAGATAGGAAGCCTGCATTTCACAACAGCAAAAAGAATAGCCCCCACCCCCCACCCTCCCCCCTACCTGGTTCAGGAGAAGAGTGGACTCGTTAAGATTTTCAAAAGGGGAGAAGAGTGGACTCGTTAAGATTTCCAAAAGGGGAACTTACAGGACTGAGACTTCAAATTATACCTCGGTACCTAAAACAAAGCACGAACTACTTATTTTGTAGAAGGTACTTGACGATCCCTAGTCTTGCGTAATTCAATGCAACTAATATGTAGCTATTCCAGATTCTAGAGCTTACACATCTCTCAGCAATTCTTGTTGGCAGAAGAGCATCCACGCTACGCATCGCAACTGGGAACAGCCTCTTCTGGGTAGGAGGGACTCAGCTTTGGCAGCAGCAAACTTGAAGATTCAAGGGAGACTCTTCGTGCTTCCAGCAGAGGACTTGGGGATCCCCTGCGTTGTGAACGGGGGTGTTTTGGAAACCCAGGGTCTATCCGAATGCCCAGGCTTGATTATTTTAGCAGAACTTTTCACTTTCAGAGATGCAGTCAGTCGTCTCTGGGTGCACCTGGAAAGAAATGTTTACCTTCAATGCTATACTTGAATGGATTTTATATTTTTAAGAGAGAGAGAACATTAACTTTTCCCACTCAGAAGGCAATGTCTACAAGCACTTTGCCTGGATTTCTGGCACAACCCTTTCCTCTACTGAACAGATATTATTTAATTTCTGGCCCAACAATACGTCTTCTCAACCTGTGGAGAGACACAAAGTTCTTTCTCCTTCCCTAGATGACCACTACGACTTTTCCCTGACTCTATTCTCCACCATGGAAAACCTCGCTCAGAGATGCACATAGGGAACAAATTCCCAGAGGTATTTAAAAAAAAAATTTATATATATATATATAAATATATGGTAATGCAATGTGTGGAATTCGGATTAAGCTCTGAAAGGTTTTTAATGCCGTCTCCACTGTTTACTATTTGTGTGACCTTACGCAGGTTGAATACCTTCTCTGAACCTCAGTTTCCCTTGTGGATGTCACATTTTCTCAGGATATCATGATGATAAAATGAGATCCCTGCACTATAGCATCTTACACAGTCCCTGGAACAGGTTGAATCCCACAATTATTCTCTCTCTGTTAAAAAAAAATTTGATACCAAGCCCATATATAATTTTATAAATCCAGAACAGCTCACCTTATTTCAAAAAAAAAAAAAGGTGTGAAAACTTAAAAGGAAAGAGCGGTGGGACAGAGCGCTAAGAAAGGTTCTGAACAGAAACAAGAGACCGCCAGCAATCCCAGGGGATTTGCCATAATCTTTTCTGAAGATCTATCCTGAGTAACAACGGGGCTCTTGCACAACAGCCGGCCGTGAATTTGACAAACAGAATGACTGTTTTGGTCTGTGGTAGGTCAGAGAACAACACTAGACCAGAAGGTCACGGAAAGGCTTCGAGCTGGGTAAGGCTTTCAACGTCTTCTGACAAGTTACGTGCAGTCAGCCTTGATGCAAACTGCCAACGGTAACTTCTGGCTTTCCCAGGCCCTCCACACGAGTGGGCGCCTTGGATGTTAACAGGCGTCGCTGTGTTTGTTTTGGGCGTGAATCCTAAGTGTGAATAGAATGAGACCTTCCCTGGATTCTTAAGATGAGTGCTTCTCGGATTTCACTGAACTGAGGCATGGGGTTTCTCACTGAGACTGCTGGACTGGATGACGAGGTTGTGGCCCCATTTTGGTAGCTGCTTTAGGCCAGAGGCTTTCAGCTTACATCGGACACATCCAGAAGCAAAATCACGTGGTCATAATACACATTGTATGTTTTTCAGAGGGAGTGAGCCTTCTGCTCTGATTTCCCTCCTCTGATTCCCAAGCACACCATCAGAAATGCTTCGGTCAGCCACGCTCTGAGTGGTGGGATCTCAGGGAGGCTTGTGTTTTTTATTTGAGGAGCGGAAGAGACCGTTGCATAGGGATCGGCCTGCCTCCCACAACCCCATGATAGCAAGATGAAATGTCATCGAGAAAATGAAGGCCAAAGACAGGAGTGAACACTCCCAGCAGTACATCTGAAGAGAGAGTCCTGCTGTTAAAAGTAATGATGATGATAGTATCAACAGTTGGACTGTTTGCAGTAGTCTGCCCCCTCCCCTCGATGGGGGTACATTCCCAGACCCCCAGTTATGCCTGGAACCACGAATGGTACTGAACCCTATATACACTGTGTTTTTTCCTACACTCACATACCTACGAGAAAGCTTCCTAGTTTGGTTTTGGTTTTGATTGAAGTATAGTCGGTTTACAATGTTGTATTAATTTCTAGTATACATCACAGTGAGTCATATATATGTATGTGTATGTATGTATGTATATATATATTTCCTTTTCATTTCTTTTTCATTATAGACTATTACAAGGTGTTGAATATAGTTGCCTGTATTGTACAGTAGGACCTTGATGTTTATCCATTTTATATATAGTAGCCAGTATCTGCAAATCTGTAATTCCCAATTTATCCCTTCCCACCTTCTTCCCCTGCCCTGGTAACTATAAGTGTGTTTTCTATGTGAGTCAATCTTTGTTTTGTAAATAAGTTCATTTGGCCTTTTATTTTTTTTTTTCAGATTCCGCATATAAATGATATCATATGGTATTCTTCTTTATCTGTCTGACTTAACTTCGCTTAGTATGACAATCTCCAGGTCTATCCATGTTGCTACAAATGGCATTATTTTATTGTTTCTTATAGCTGAGTAGTTTCCCGTTATATAAATATACCACAGCTTCTTTATCCAGTCATCCGTCAATGGACATTTAGGTTGCTTCCGTGTCTTGATGATTGTATATAATGCTGCTATGAACATTATGGTGCATAAATCTTTTCATATTACGGTTTCCTCTGGATATATGCCCAGGAGGGGAATTGCTGGATCATATGGTAAGCCTATTTTTAGTTTTTTAAGAATTCTTTACACTGTTTTCAATAATGGCTGTACCAAACTACGTTCCCAGCAGTGTAGGGGGTTCCCTTTTCTCCACACCCTCTTCAACATTAATTGTTTGTGAACTTTTGAATGCTGGCCATTCTGACTCATGCGAAGTGGTACTTCATTGCAGTTTTGATTTGCATTTCTCTGTTAATTAGCGATATTGAGCATTTTTTCATATGCCTGTTGGCCATCTGTATGTCGTGACTGAAGAAACATTTGTTTACGTCTTCTGCCCAGTTTTTGATTGGGCTGTTTGTTCTTCTGTTATTGAGTTGTATGGGCTGTTTGTATATTCTGGAAAGTAAGCCCTTGTCAGTCGCATCATTTACAAATATTTTCTCCCATTCCGTAGGTTGTCTTTTTGTTTTGTTTATAGTTTTTTTCCCCATGCAAAGGCTTGTAAGTATATTAGGTCCCATTTGTTTATTTTTGATTTCATTTCCATTGCCTGGGTAGACTGCCCTAGAGAACATTGCCAATATTTGTGTCAGAGAATGTTTTGCTTCTGTTTTCTTCTAGGAGGTTTACAATGTCTTGTCTTATGTTTAAGTCTCTAAGCCACGCTGAGTTTATTTTTGTGTATGGAGTGAGGGAGTGTCCTAGCTTCATTGACTTACATGCTGCTGTCCAGCTTTCCTAACACTACTTGCTGAAGAGACTGTCTTTTCTCCGTTGTATATCCTTGCCTCCTTTGCTGAATATTGATTGATCACATGTGTGTACATTTCCTTCTGGGCTCTCTATTCTGTTCCGTTGATCCATATGTCTGTTTTTGTACCAATACCACACTGCTTTGATGACTGTAGCTCTGTAGTACTGTCTGAAGTCTGGGAGGGTTATTCCTCCAGCTTCATTCTCTTTCTTCAGTATTGCTTTGGCAATTCTGGGTCTTTTGTGATTCCATATAAATTTTAGGATAATTTGTTCTAGATTTATGAAAAATGTCCTGGGTAGTTTGATAGGGATGGCATTAACTCTAGAAATTGGAGAAAGCTCCTTTGCAATCAGCTCCTTTTAATCTGCGTGTACTGCGATTCTGCCTTGTTGTTCATGACAACACATAGAAATTTCACTTTGGGCTTCCGTACCCTCCCCTACCCGTAACACACTAGCTGTTAGAGTTGACTCCTGCTTAGCCTGGATAGAAGCCTTCTTTATAGCATGGGATTTTCTTGGGACTTTGGCGATCTTATGGTTCAAGTCCTTGTTCTTTGTAGTCTCTGAGGACCCTCAACTTTTCAGTCCATGGGGCTCTTTCCACTTACTCTCAGGAGTGAGAATTGGCTTGGGGATCATTTCCAAAAAGGTGGCCCAGACTTCTAATCAGAGCACCCTCACTGCCATCCTGTAACCCGCTAGCAGCTCAAATAGTTTCGCCAGACTCTGTGTGTGATCTCTCAGCATGAAACCAGGAGAGGAATATGACCTCCTGATGGGCCAGCCCTGTGGGATGTTTCTACTGGAGTGACTCCAGCCAGGACAGGGAACGACACTTAGCCAGCACTTCCACCAGGCGGGATGAGCTCTTCGCTGTGTTTCAAGAACTCCCACTCTTCCAGGGCATCGGCAAACCCTGACCTCATGAGGAGATGGAGCTTGAGCTTGGAGATTGGTCAGGTATTCCCCAGAGGAGGCCCAGGCATCCCCCGCACAGATGGTGAGCATGCTTTCCAAGTCATGACTTGGAGAAAAATCCCAACCACCCCCTCCTCTTTCTTCATGCCCTGCACTCAGCTCCTATGACACCATTGCCCATCTTGGGCAGCTCTGGCACAGCTCACAGATATCCACCTGCTGGTGCCCTCTGTAACCTCACTGGGCTCCACCAATGACTCTAAGTGTGCCCGTGTCTCAAGGATGCCCACCACCTGCCAGTTTGGGAAATAGGCACAGTTAGGTTTTAATAACCCCCTGCCCCTACATTCCCGGTGCCTCTAACACTGCTTTACATACAGATGTTCAAAAACACATCTATCTCCTTCCTTGATGGATATGGTGGGGATGATTTTTTTTTATCCAGGACCCTCAAAACATTTGTCCTTTCTACAAGGGCACACCCTCCGGGTCACCTCGTAGCAGGAGTGTAACATTTTTAGACTTGGGTTCTCCCTCCCCCTGTCTGGCCCTTGAGGGCACAAACCAAGTCTTTTCATCACCATCCTGATAGGAATCTAGCACCAGAGGCTTACACATATTTGGCAATAGGTACATATTTATGAAAAGAAATGGGATGAACTGATCTGGAATGAATAGATTCATTAAATGAGGCGTGAGCTGGCATACCAGCCATCTGCAAAAGAATGTAGATATTTAACGAGCGTTTAAAGTATCTTTGATTCTTTAAAATGGTGTTGAAAATAATCTGCTTTGGGTTCAGTAGTAAAAGAAAGCATAAGAAATGAAAAATGTGTGTAAAAATCATTGTGAACCACGGAACACTCCTTGGAATGGCTAAGGAGAAGGAGAGTAACAACATAAAATGACAGAGAGGACGTGGAGCAGCCTGAACTCTCACACTCTGTTGGAGGGAGTTTAAAATGGTAAAAACCACTTGAGAAAACTGTTTAATAGCTTCTCAGAAAAGCTAAGCATGCATCTCCCTAATGACCCAGAAATCCCACGCCTAGATATTTATCCAAGAGAAATGAAGACATGAACCTACATAAAGCCTGCTCTAAGAATGTTCATAAGAGCCAACGACTGGAAAAAGACCAAACAGCCATCGTTAGGAAAGTGAATAAACTGTGATATATCCGTAATGAACTATATTCAGAAAATAAAAGGATAAAACTGCATGCATGTAACAACATGAGTGAGTCTCAGAAATAATGTGCTGAGTGAAAGAAGTCAGACACAGAAGCACAGACCATACGGTTCCTTTTATTATGAAATTCTAGCATAGACACAACTAAGCTAACAGCGATAGAAATCAGAACATCCGTTGCTTCTGGGGTGAAGAACTGACTAGAAAATGGCACAAGGGAACCTTTTTTGTGGTGATGGAAACATTCCATGTCCCGGCTGGAGGCCGTGAGGTTACACAAGTGTGCTTGTTCCTCAAAACAGAGTCAACAGTGCCGTGAAAAGCATTGCACTGTATATAAATCATACCTTAGTTTAAGAAAATCATTTTGGCTGCGTTGTTTCTCAAGTCCCAAACAAAGAAAAGCCTAGATGTGAGGGGCAGAAAGAGGCCTGGGTCCCACCCATTGGATAGATGGAGAGTCCCCAGAAGGAGAAGCGACGTGTTCACAGTCACACAGACTTCACGGCCGGGGCAGGACTCGAGCGCAAGGCCCGTAGTGGACGGGAGGATTGGGAGCCTCGCTGAGCGGCCACTTCCAACGGGAGCGCCGACAGTTACGTTCACCCTGCACTCTCCTGGCATTAGTATTATCAGTTAATTGGCGACCGGGCTTGGGTCAGCCCAGGGTGCCCTTCTCCCCACCCCTGCTCTGGTCCGTGCCCCTCCACCACCCCTCCTGATGGCGCTTCACCAAGGAGGCTGATTTCCTGAGCTTTGTCTCCATGAAGCTAGAAGCAATTACAATTGCATTGTCTCTAGATATAGGAGCTCTGGCTTTCAGGTCATCCTTAGGCTGTCATGGAGTCTCTTAAAGTGTTCAAGAGCCCTGAGGGCAGGTAGAGGGGGGGTTAGTAGCCAGAAATCAGGAGAAGTGTCCCAGGACTGGATTCAGGAGAAACCCGAGCTTCTGCAGAGATGGAGGAGAGGTCACTGAGTCAAGCAGAAAAGGGAGTGTGGAGCGAATCCACCCACTGCCTCGCCTCACCCAGGCACACCAGTCCAGGCTGCTTTCTCTGTTCTAAATAGTGTCTCATACTTACCAGACTCAGGTCCTCCAGGGCCCTCCACTCACTGCTGGCTCTTTCCTATAAGCAGACATCACTCAGATACCCATGAGGACACTAGAGAGGGTCCGCCAAGGTGGTATGCGGGCTCCAGCCCCATCACCTCCAAAGAAGGCAGGAGAAGGGGACATATTAAACCACAGCACTACTCTGAGGCAAAACCTAAAAATCTCAATCTTAAAGATAGTAGGGTGAGATGCTCCCTATAGGATCTGGCTGTATTGCCCATCAACACAGATGGAAGGCATCTGTTGGCTGGCTGATTCTATTCCTCCGCTGCTCCTTGTTCAGCCAGTGAAGTCCTCAGTGGGACCCCCACTCCCCCTCCTTCACTGGGGACCTCTGTGCTCTGCTATTCCCAGAAGTGGGGACTCACAGGAAGGCCTGGCCACGAGCTTCCAGCAGAAGGCTCTCTCTTGGAGAGATGAATGCTAGCTAACAGCTATGCAGAACTCTTTTGCAAGCTCTATGGGGCCATCTCTTATTTTAATGCCAGGCACTCAGTAGATGCTTTAAAAAAACACACACACACACACACATTGACTGGGTAAAGAATGAGTGAACATTTGCTTTCTGGTATCTGTGGCTTTTCATCTCAGTCTGTGCTGAGGGAAGAAACCAACTTGAGCTTTGGAGCCCAACCGATCTATATGTAAGTGCAAAGTCACCTTGCCATGCTGCATGGGCTATAGCTCATAACTCTCTGAGCCTCAGTTTATTCATGTTCTTCATGGGGAAAATAATACTTAACTTAAAGCAGAGGCTTTTAGCCTGGAGTCCCAGGGTCCTTAAGGAGCCCCTAGAATTGAATATCATTTTTGGTACATACGTATTTTTATGAAGGAAAGAGTTTTAGATTTCATCAGATTCTTTAAGTAGGTCAGTAACTTCTTTTTTTAAAAAAGGAAACCACTGTAGCCTTAGACTTTTTCAGTGAAGACGGAGATAACACGTATAGAGTGCCTGGGAACGCAGGACCCCACTGCGGCTCCTGTACATCCCTGGCTGGGCGAAGCGACCCGTCTGAGCTTTGTACCAGGCTGTCCCAACCCTTATGTGTCTGCACCCCTTTTGAGCAACCAGCTAGGTCATTGAAAGCAAACCCTTTCCTCTCTCTGGCCTCAGTTTCTTCGTCTGTAACATGAAAACATCTTTGGCTGTTCACCCAGGCCTAGCAGGTGTTAAGGTCCTGCCTCAGTGCAGAACATCACTGTGATCAGCCCTGTGCTTCACCTTCTAGAGGGCTAAGGAGGGTGGCCCCTGCTTTTCAGCTCCAAGAATGTCTCAGTCAGTTTTGGTGCAAAGACAATTAGGAGTCTGGGACAGGGCGCTCTCCAGACCGCGTGAGGAGTAGAGTAGATGGAGAGCTCAGGCCTTCCTCATCGGTCAGGGGTGGTAGGGTCGTGGTACCTAGATTCCATGACCCCACAATACTTCTCCTGCTTCTGGTGGTTGCCTCATCCTGTCTGCTGGACTGTGGGGCTCCCCAGGACATGTCTAGGTTAAAACTCGCCTCCCTCTGGGAAGCCTCCCGAACCAGCCCCTCAGTCTTCACCACGGTTGTGAGCTCTTCGTCTCGCCACATAGCCCGAGTCTCAACTTCCCTTACAGTTAAACGTCCCTTCCCATGTTGAGTTATAGCTGCTTAAACGGACGCTTTCTCTCTTCCTCTCCTACTTGTTCATTCCAGGGTTCATTTCTTTCTCATTTTAATTCTTTCCCTCCCTTGTGCCTGCTTGTTGTCAATTTTTAAATTCATTTGTTCAATCATCATCTGCTCATTCCTTCAAAAAAATGTCTTGAGCACCTCAAGCCAATGTCAAACTCAGTCTAGTTGGTGAGGCAGACAGTAATCATATTGTCCTCTAAAATAAATACGTAAATAAAAGAAAAGGAAAATTGAAAACTGTGGCAAGTGCCATGGAAGGGAGGTACACGGTATATTGAGATATGACTGAAGCAGGTGAGGGAAGACTCCCCTGAGGAAAGCAGAAGCATGAGCAAGAAGCAAGGAGGGGAGAAGAGAGTACTCCAGGAACCAGGAATGGCATATGCAAAGGCCCTGGGGTAGGAGAAACCGTGGTGTCTGCTAGGACTTGAAAGAGCACTAGTGTGGCAAGGACAGAAAGAGCAAGGGGCAGAACAGTGCAAGACAGAGCTGGAAAGGAATGGGAAAATGACTGATTGGGTGATTAATTGAATAGATGATTGGATGAATGAATGGGTAAGCGGGTGAGAATATTTCCTACCTCACCACTGGGAATAATGAAAGGGTACTGGTTTGCAAGCCAAGATAGTTAAGCACCAGCTGCCTTCCTACCCCTAGTCCCTCTGTGATATGGGAGAAATCATTTTTGCTTTCTGGTCCTCAGTGTCTGCATCTGATATGATGGGGGAGGAGGGACAGAGACATCATTGCAGTGACATTTAAATTTTTTCCTATGGATGTGCTTGTAAAGTTGACTCTAGGATGTGCTGATGGGTACTCTAAGCTTGTACCAGTTATCACAAAAGCAGATGCCTTCCGAGGCATGATGGTCCCACGAATACATCAAGTCAGCCTGGTGTCAGGCGGCGGGGTTGACGTGCTGCGTCACACCTGCCTTTCCCAACACCATGCCTGGTGACACCACACATTCCCGGCTCCCCCTGGTCTGTAAGGTGCCAGTCAAGGCACACGGGCACTCTGCACAGTGTCACCTCAACTAAGGAATTATTACAAAACAAATTCCTTTGGGCAGAGTGACTTGTGCAAAAGTCATAGTAACAATAAGGATTCAGTGTTAAAAGTCCTAAATCATGTGAGTGGGCGGTCTGCCTGCTTTGGCATCGTAGGGCAGAAAGACCTTGACTCCCCTCCCCCGCCACCTGTGCCGCAGGCCCCCGGGTGTCCCGTCTGCACACGTGGCTGACCCGCGCCGAGCTGTGTGCTCTACTCTCTGGTTTCAGCCCCCACTTTCCGCTCCTTTCAATCATCTGCCGAACAGCAGAGTCCGTCGCGTGCCAAGCCCTGTGCAGAGAGCCCTCGAAAGAGGACTCGGGCTTGGTCCCACCCTCCAGGAGTTTGTAGTCTAGTGAGGGAGACAGAGGGGTCTCTGTCTACGCTATGATATGGCACATAAATGCCCCAGTTGAGGTTTGTCCATTCCAACAGCCAACAAGGCAGATATTAAGTGCCAGCGGTGAGCCAAGCACTGTTTTAGGTGCTCGTGAACAGGACCCACAAAAACCCCTACCCCTACTGGAGTCCACGTTCTAATGGGTAAGAAGAGACAATAAACTAAATAAATGCGTACGTTATATAGAGCATTAGCCAGTAACACGGCGGGAAATCCGGCAGAGGAGAAAGGTGGGGAGAGCAGGGAGAGAGGGTGGGTTGCGGTTTTAAATAGGATAGTCAGGTCAGGAAAAGCCCCACTGAGACAGTAACATTTGAGCTGACAGATGAAGGAAGCCTGCAGAGAACTGTGTTCAGGTATAGGGAACAGAGAGTGCCAAAACCCTTGGTTAGAGGATGCCTGCGTGCGGAGCAGTGCCTCCTTGCGCCTACCGTGGATTTGGGGGTGCCAGAATGATTAAGGTTTAAGCCCCAGGGTGCTAGCCAGACCCTTGATCCCTTGTCATATTTGAATTAAATAGAAATCTCAGTGTCACACATATTTCTTAACCGCCTGACTCTGCATGGCACTCTAGCCAGCTGTTCCATAAATTAATATATTTCTGTGGTAAACAGAATAGAAACCTCCCAAGATGTCCTTGTTCTAAATGCAGAACCTGTGAGTATGGTACCTTACAGGGCAGAAGAGAATTTGCAGATGTCATGAAATTAAGGATCTTTATGGGAGAATATTCCGGATTACCCTGGGTGGGCCCATTATAATCACAAGGGTCCTTATAGGAGGGGGTATGGAGGGTCAGAGCCAGAGGACATGTGACAAAGGAGGCAGAGATCACAGCGACACAGGGCAACAAGCCAAGAAATTCAGGCAGCTTCTAGAAACTAGAGAAAGGAAGGAGTGGCTTCTCCCCAGGAGCCTGCAGGACTAACGCAGCCCTGCCCACACCTTGATTTTAGCCTGAGACCCATTTTGAACTTCTGACCTCCAGATATGCAAGATAGTAAGTTTGTCATGTTTTAAGTTTGTGGTAAGTTGTTTTGAGTAGCAAAAGGAACTTAATACAATTCCAAGATTATTTTCTTCAATTAAAAAAATAGATGTGTTTACGTAGTGCGGGACCCCTTTCTAGCTCTTTACAAATAATAATTTATCATTTAATCCCCATAAGGATTCCTCAAGGGAGGTGCTGTTAGTATATTGATTTTGCAGATGAGGTCACTCAAGCACAGAGAGTTTAAGTAATCTGCCTAAGGTCACACAGCTCTAAGTGGAATGGTCAGGATTTGAACCCAGATTGTTGGCTCCAGGTACCGTGCATTTCTGCTCCGATTGATTTTCTTACATTGGCATCAGTGACCTCAACAAGTCCCTTGCCTTTCTCGGGCCAGGACTATCATCTCTGCTCTTCCGTGCTCTCTCCTCAAGTGGATGTCACGATGGCAGACCCATGCACAAGGCTCAGAAAGGACCTCAGAAACCACTAAATCAATATTGAAACTAATATCTGGTCTCCATTTCTGAGGGGAAATACAGAGAAAATCAATCTTTTGTTTTAATTTGATGATGTAAGCCAATATTTTTATAGAGCTACAATTCATAAAATTCATTCTTTTGAAATGTACAATCCAGTGGTTTTTAGTATATTCACAAAGTTGTGCAACTCTCACCACTAGTTTCAGAAAACTTCCATCATCCCCAGCAAGAAACTCCATACCTGAAAACAGTCACTCCCCATGCCCCCCACCCCCAACCCTGGAAACCATGAATCTATTGCCTCTCTTTATGCATTCACCTCTTCTGGACATTTTCTAGAAATGGAACCATACAAAATGTGACTTTTTGTGTCCAGCTTCCTTCATTCAGCACAATATTTTTAAGGTTCATCCATAATCATGTCTTGTATCAGTCCTTCATTCTTTTTTAGCGCTGAATAATATTCCATCGTGTGTGTGGCTCTAACACAAGGGTATTTATCCATCCATCAGCTGATGGACATTTGGGTTGTGTGTTCCACCTTTTGTGATTATGAATAAGATCACCATGGACATCCACGTAATCTGTTTTCTCATGCCAGATTAGAAGGGACTTCCAGACAGGACCCAGGAGCTTCCAGAACCCTGCTGGCCGAGCCATGCAGGGAAGTTGCTGTTCTCACTGGTCCACACCCCTGCAGTGAGATGCCGACCCCTCCTCCCCAAGAAACATACCTTGAGATTCAAGGAGGGGCTATGATATTCTCTGCCGTGAAGGGGACTTGAGAAGACTCAGAAGCAGCAGTTCCCACCTTGCTTCTCTTTCAAGTGCCGTGCCAACCGTGAGCACGCCTGCCTCCTCTCTGGGCCTCGGTGTCCCCATCTGCAAAAGGAATGGCTTCCTGAAATGGGGGCGCTTATACCTGAAGAGGGAACACCTCCAAGCTAACATGCTGTGCTGGGCATTTTTTTATGCTCGACCCACTGAAATACTGTGATGTTATCCTGATTAATGTGTGCAGTTTCTGGGGATTGCATACACTGAGCAAAATCCTTTAAATCTTAATAGGATACGTAATTATTTTTGACTGAATGTTTTCAAAACTCACTTTGAATAGAATCACACAACACTTCTCAGGATCACTTGGAAGGAAGGAAAAACTGTCCTGTCCAAAAGCTCCAATAACCAAAGGCCATGGGTACATGCTTTTGTTGATAACAAAGAAAAGCTATTGAAAACCTAAATAATTAATAATAATAATAATAATTCATAAGGAAGAGACTGCATCACGTGGTCACCTCAAGCTCTTCCAAGTTCATGCGTCCACCAACCCTGACTCCAAGGAGGCAGGTACTCTGGGCCTTAATGTGAAGCCAAGAGTCCTAGAGCTGTGATCACAGCCCCTGCTTGTCCAGGTGCACCCCAAAGGACATGTCAGCCAGCAGCATTGCCAGGGACAGTGACACAGTAACCACCATTTCTGTAACACATGGAATAAATGTCCTTTCCAGTCCAAATACAGTGGCAGGAATCAGTGAGGCAGTGGCCTTCTCCTGCCCCGATGCAAGTTAAAAATACTGCCTTCTTCCTTGCAAACTCCCGTCTTAGCCCTGCACATTTAAAAATACACCCGTTAGTGGCTCTGCATTTGAAAATGTATTTTGCATCTGATAATTACGATGCATTTAAAGGGCAAAATTAGAAAGCGCAGAATTAGGCTGGCAGGCTTAATTAGCCCATTCTTTTTTTTAATGGGTGGAATTTGGGCTACTGTCTGCTCGAGGGGCACAAAGACCCCTAATGGGGTTGGTGGAAATTCACTGGCTCCTCTGTCAACCCCGTCACTCAGCAAGCTGGGTGGGGGATTCACTGAGCACCGAGAAATGTGAGACCCGCGAAGCAAGAAGATTACACCCTCTTGTCCTCAAGAAAATGACCATGAGTGCGATTACAAAGTAATCTATCAAGAGATAATAGTGGCCCAGGTACATGGCTTCCCAGAGGCCTGATGTAATCAAGGTGGCGACAGGGGTTTGTATGTAAAGAGGTGAACTCGCAGCTTGGTGTACTCACAGGGATAATTACCACCCACATCTGCACCTGAAGACCCACTGCCCCTCCAGCCCTGGTCTGGCTAAGCGGGTCCTGAATGCCTTCCTCTGCCCCCTAGTTCATCAGCTGTTCGTGGAGGGCGCCGTGAGCTGGCCACCCTGGGTTTAGAAGCTTCCAAAGACCTTCCAAGTGCCCCATGCTGGATTCTGTGCAGTCTGATTCCTGAGTTCCTGATAAAGTTGCCCTGATGGCTGCACTGAGCTTTCTCTGCACCCAGACGGGGCGGCTCCGTCCGTCCCCAGCTTTCAAGAGGGGAGTCTTCTCTTTTCGAGTCGCCACTGGCCCCACACAAGCCGGGACAGGCCCTGGGAAGCCAAGTGGAGGCGAAGGGATCCCATGTTTGAGTCATCCCCATGAATCAGACGGTCCCTGCTTTTTTAATTTTTTTTTTTTCTTCGAGCTGTGAGTTTCTTCATAACAGAGACCGCGCTGCTCTTTCTGCAGCCACAGCTCCGGGAGCCCTCGGCACGTAGACAGAGAGGCTTTGCACTGCTGGGGCCAGCAGACGGAGCCCCGGATGGGCTGCCCCCGCTTCAGGCCACCTGGAATTTTCTGAAATAATCCATGGGGCAGCTGCCCAGCTCAGGAGAGGGCCCGGGATCTGAGTTTGAACCCAGACTCTCAGGCCAGACATCAGCTGTGGTGAAACCTCACACTTGTAGAATGGCTGTAAAAATGCATTCATCGAAGAGAGTAGTTCTCAACCAGGGGCTGTTGGACCACCTAGGAGACACTGGGCAATGTTTTGGGACATGTTTGATTGTCACAAGTGCCATCTTTACCATCCTCTGTGTGGCACTTGGCACCACAGAAAAATCCTCTGAGTCGCTAACGATCCATTAAAATTCAGGAATTTGTTTTCAACATTTTAAAATCTTTGTAAAGAAAATGGGTATAACCCCAAATTCCATTAGAGAGATAGGGGAACCGAGCAGGGAAACCCTGTCCCTGCTGTAGTCACACTGTCAACATTCTGTTTTGTTTGGTTTTTTTAACCTGGTTAACATGACTTCATGACAGTTTTTGGCCACTTTCTTTCAAAGAGCCAAAACAGAAGGAAAAAAAAAAAAAAAAAGATTGCTAGAAAAGAGAAGAGGTCGCTAGAAAAGGTATAAAATAGTTCAGCTTCTAAGTCCTAGTATGGAATTTCTCCAGCCCTGGGCAGAATTGCTTTACCGAGAGTCCGGTCGGATGACCAAATGGTAGCCTCAACCAGGATTCCCGAGGGAGAGAGAGAGAGAGAAACACTTAGGAGCTGGAGCCTGGCAGACCAGTGGAGGGGGGAGAAAAATCAGGAAGGTCTGAGTAGGGAATCTCTTGGGGCCTCTTAACTCCTTGCAGAAACACCTTCAGTCTAAAGCAAACAGGGCTCCCTCACCCCCTGTATTTGCAACACACAAAGTAGCAGAGGGGAGACGAGGACTTTTCTGATTGTCCGGCAGAGAGAAAGAAGACATCCAGCAAAACCCCACCATGGGATCAATGGAGCCCCGACGATGCTGAAAAGACTTCCCCCCACCAGGTTTTTAGGGGGCTTGATTTACCATTCAAGTGAACGCAGCTGTGAGCAGGGGACGAGGCTCGGAGCCAAGAAGGGGAGAGCATAAACAAGGAGGAAGAGGATTGTTTGCAGACTAGACTATTAAACTGACTGGGAGATAGTTCCGCTCGTCCCGCCATGCGTAAGAGTCGTCTGTTTCAGATGGAGCCCCGCACACTCCCAGGCAGAGCCCTGGGGTGCGGTGGACATGGCGTGCTAACTGCGGGAATGGAACCCAGCCCCGTCCTTGCTCAGCCTCTGTCCAGTTTTCCCTCATGAGCTTCCTGAGCCACAGCCCTCTGTGGCCCCAACAATGAGCATAGATGGGAAATATGTAATTATTCATTTTATCGTTATAGACGCAGCCGACGCTGAGAGGCCACGGCTGCCCTGGGCTTCTGGACAGTGCAGATGCTGTCCAAGGAGAGTGGGTCTGTCTGGAGTCAGAATGACCTTCTTCCGGGACAGGATCTGAGGCTCACTGTTGGCAGAGTTTTACCCCCAGAGCTTCTGGGAGCCTTGGTTTGAGGTGGAGTTCACGTTGTCATTGGGGAACTGTGACATTACTCACTGGTGGGTCTCACTTTTATTCTAAAATTAGTAGTGGGAGGAATAGCCCACACTGTTCCCTTAAGTCGCTGTTCATAGCTGGGTGAAACGCACCTACCCCTGCATCACGGTCAAGGTCAGCCGGACTCTCGGCGTGCGTGTGCTGTGACCATCAACCTCTTAAGGGTATGTAGTTGGAACTTGTTTATCCGTGCTTCTTTGTCATTCAACATCCTCCACCCTTTATCAAGCCTTCAGTGCGTGATCCTATTTTAATGCTAGAACCAGCCTCTCCCAACCTGAGAACTTGGACCCTGTCTCCATTTCCTGTGATGGCCAAGACAATTTACTGCAAACTCAGTGGCTCAAAACAACACGCATTCATTCTCCTTAGAGTTCTGGAGGTCAGAATTCCAACAAGGGTCTCACTAGACTACACTCAAGGTGCTGACAGGGCTGCATTCCTTCTGGAAGCTCCAGGGGACAATCTGAGTCTTGCCTTTGCCAGCTCCTGGAAAGCTGGCCTCTTTTTCCGTCTTTACAACCAGCAGTGGCAAATCAAGCCCTTCTTACATCACATCACCCTCTCCTCATTTGCCTTCCCTTGCACTTTTAGGAACACATGTGACTCCATTGGACCCACCCTTATAATCCAGAATACTCTCCCTATCTTAAAATCAGCTAATTAGCAACCTTAATCCCATCTGCAACTTTAATTACCCTTTGCTGTGTAATCTAACATATTCACAGGTTCTGGGGAGCAGGTTGAGAGACATCTTTGGGGGCCATTAACTACCTACCCCAGCTCCTCTTTGGGATGGCCTGCATTTAGTTCATTCCCCTCACTTGCCAGTTGTACCACTAACCTTTCTAGTTACATCCTCCTGGGAGAAGCTTGGTTCTGGGACTTTCCTGCTCAGAGATCAAATGCATTCATACACACATGCACATGCACACACATGTGCACACACGCGCACGCACACACACACGGCATCCCAGCCTCCTGTGATGGGCAGAACTAGAATTCAAGCTCCGGGAGGACACTCTGGGGCTGTATTCTGAGTGTTGCGTGCACTTGGTGTATTGGAAGCACTCAAATACTTCTTGAAAAGAATCAATCAATCGGGAGAGTAAGACCTGACCTAGGAGTCGTGTAGCAATCGTGCCTGGAGCCTGGAGTCAGATACAGGGTCACTTCTTGCCGAGCTACTGAAGAGTTCTGTGACTCTCGGGGAGCCTCAGTAAGCCCACCTCTAAAGTGAGGATCAAGTCACCTGTCTAACGGGGCCACTGTGAGGACGAGCGTGTGTGAGGGACGATCTGGGATGTAATAACACGCAAAGAGCGGAGGCCAGCGGTGCCTTCCTCCCCCAGCAGTCACTGTCTCGGACAGGAAAACAGTCACGGAGGCAAACAAGCATCTCCAACGTTGGAGGTGGTCTGCAGGGGATGTGTTTGCCTTCCTCTTTGGGAGACAGAGGAGGAAATGGTCAGTTCCATCAGCCAGGAGGCTTCACAGATGCATTAACACTTGAGCTGAATCTGAACCAATAAGGACGTGTCAGAAAGATAGCAGAAGAGGAGAGGCATTCCAGGAGCAGGAGCAGCATGTGCAAAGGTCCGGAGGCACCGAGCAACCTGGCCTATTCAGGGAGCTGTGGGCAGTTTTATATTAGAGTTAAGGGAGCAACAGCAGGGGGCGGGGGTCACCAGCCGTGGCACACGATGGGCTGGAATGGAGGAGGGTAGGCTCTGTGTGCTGTGCTCAGGAGTTCTGGTGGCTTAAGTTGGCTGTGGACCAGCTGGAAATGTCACAGATGGCTCGCATGCACATAGTCGCTGTTTACAATCCTGTGCTTTTTCTCTCCCTCATTCACAGAAACTGACATGCATATTAGACACATATAAAGTGGTCGTGCAAAAAAGTCCATACATGTGGGCCATGTACACCCACTGGATGCATGTACAATACAGCCCCTGGGATGACAGATGTGTTTGGGGCCTGTACCTTGTGTCCCTACACACTCACAATCCACGAATGTCCACATAGAACACGAAGGCCTCAAAACGCATCACTGAGCTTGTGCCCCCCCCACACACACACACTGGGAGGACACACACAGGAGCGTGCATAGACGCACGGACACACAGGGCACTAAACACACAGACACATGCAGACAGCACACACTCGCTGACCGTGTGCACACGCAGAACGCTGGCCCGGCACGGCCTCCCACACACTGAGGAACTATGTCTGCACTCCAAATAAACACCCACACACACTGAACGTACACTCACACCATTTAAACACACACACACACACACACACACACACACACACACACACACACGCACTTTGACCAGGCACACACAGACCCCTCATTTCTTTCTGGAATGTGTCTGGGTTCCAAGGCAGGCACTTGTCTGGCCCGAGGGAGGCTGTGATTACTCTCGCAGCCACGGCAGGCAGGGCGGCTCAGAGACCTGGTTTGGATTACACAGTGTGTATCTACCTCTCCCCCCACGGGCAAGGGCGGGGCAGAAAGTGAGCGCTTTCACGGCCCCTGAGCACCCGGCTTCCATCTCTCCACCAACCCAACCAACCCCACCGAGGCGTCTGCAGCTGGTGACAAGGGGATGTCATCCAAAAGCCTTGCTGGGTCTTTTGCAAGAGTTCCCCCTGTGCACAGCCCACTGCCTAGCCCTCCCTTCCAAACTGAGCTGGCAGGGGACCAGGCCCCCCGGCGTTGGGGGGAGGGCAGAGCCAAGCGCTTGGCGGCTCCCAGCACCATGGGGCCCTCATCCACCACTCTCCCTGGGGCCCTGTTTGGGTGACGAGCCCAGCCGGCTATGGAGCTTTGCAGAGACGGGTCCCACACTGACATCTGCTCGGTCTATCTGGGGCTAGCCGAATGCAGCAGTCCTTTCCTGCCTGTGTCCATCTGCGGACTGGGCTCCAATGAGCTGGAACCTTGTGCCTTTCGCCCGAAGTCGGGACAAGTCGTTGATTCCTGGCAGCCGCCGAGGTGGAGCAGTGACCTCCATCTGGGTTAACGAGAGGAAGGCTCGCCCCACGCCTACCAGCGCTGTCCCAGCTCACGTGCCCCGTTCCAAGGTCACGCCTCTCCCTGGATGCACTGCCTTCTCCTTGGAGACCATTCCATGCCCTCAGTCAGAACAAGCCTCAACCAGTGGGGCCCAAGCCCCTGCTCTGTTTAGACAAGGAAGGAGATCAGGGCAGGCAGAGGGGGATGTGACTGATGGAACTCAGACGTTGTCCACGGCGCCCACTCCTAGGAAGTTTAGTGTGAATTAGTCCGAACCCTGACTCCACAGATTTGGCAAGAGTCCCGAGTTGTCCTACGACTGCCGTGAATTCCCCCAACTGTCACGTCTTCATACTCCTCCCAGCTCCCAAGCTCGTGGTTTCTGATGCCTCCCTTATCAAGCTGAACAAGAAGCTCATTTTCCAAAGGAGTTTCCCAAATAAACCCGCTCATTGGAAGCCTTTTGAATGTCGTGGCTTTAGCGAAAGGGCAGTGATCACAGGGAGGGGTACCCACAGGGTCATATGGCTGCCCTCAGACATCACACCAGCTCTGGTCCTAGGCTCCCCTCCCCGCCTCCCTCTTTCATTCCTCTCTGGGGTAACGCACAAGTCTATCCCCGTCTCCATCCACCTGCTCAGGTTCAGGTCCGGGAAGATCAGTTCCCATCCCCACCTATCCCCAAGGAGACCTTTCCAAATTTCCTTCTCACCTAAGAGTGGGTGTCTGCCCATAAGAAATGTTCAGGACAGATGCCAAGAATATACACTGTTCCCCATAGCATTACGTAATGCAGTTGTGTGTTCAGAAGAAAAATTCCTCCAACAAAGGTGAATTAAACATCACGGAAATGAACCCCCGAGTGAGAGTACTTCAGGACTAGGGGAAGTCTGACTGCTCCCCAGCTGGGTAAAGTGAAGTTACTGGAATTGGGTGTCCAGCCTGACTCCTGTTTACCCAAGCGATGATGAGACAGCTAAAATTTGAGTCAGAAGCCGGCGCCCCTAATGGGGACCCCAGGAAATTTCTCTCCAGCCAGGGTCTGGGCCTTTGTTCCAGGCTGACAACAAAGGCCTGAATTCCAAACATCCACCCCTGCCCCCAAGTCCCTGTGGTTTCTCCAGGCCAAGAGTGGGGAGAGGGGGCCAAGGCAGGTTACGGGTCTCCTCCAGAGAGTTGACTAGGGGCCATTCAGACACAGGAGAGTTGCCTTTCAACAAAGTCTGTTTGTTTCCCCCGAGAGCCCTGGGGACTCCGTGCCAAGACAGAATGACTCACTGGCTCCCAGGCCTTGCCTGGCTCTGGGAGACACTCAGCAGGGCCTCTCCTCCCCTCAGACCAGGCTCCAGCTCCACACGGGCCCTGCAGCACTAACTTGGGTGGAAACACAGCACGAGGAGAGTCCCATGTGTGGGCCTTCAGGCCTCAGCCCCAGTGTGGGATGCCCCGTCCATGTTTACTGGCTTCTTTCAGAAGTTCAAGTAGCATCACTTAAAACAGGAGACTGATTCCCCTCGGTGAGCCCACTCTACTGGAAACCTCTGAAAGCAGGGGCTCAGCCTGCATGCCAAAGTGTGGTTCTCATGCTGGAAGGTTTGAGAAACATTCTTTTCAACATTTTAGAAACTTCCAGAACAGCTTTGTCAATGAGCAAAATTGCTTTCTTTGGCTCAGTCACGGTCAATCATAGACACTAGTAAGGTCTCTTCATGGATGAAAAACTGGATACAGTTCCAACCACGTGGCCTCATTGAGCTTCAGAGTCATCGTCTATTAAGCGAAGACTTGTTACGGGCCCCCCACGATGGTTGTGAGGATTAAAAGAGGAAATAGTCATGACCCCGGCAGGATGATTACTGGAGGCCAAGCAATGCAATGAGTACCTTACAGACATCATCTGGCTTCAGCCTCAAATCCATCCCAGGGCCCCAGGAAGGGCCAGCGTCTTTATACCTGTATTGAGGAAACTGATGCCCAGTGAGATTAAGTAGCCCAAGTTCACACAGTTAATAAACATCATATTACTCATCAAATGAGTAAAGCAGTAAGATGCAAAAGGCGAGTGCTCAGCCAACTTAGAGACCCAAAAATGTTTAGTGGTTTGTAGGTACTTTAAAAGCTCACATATCACTCATGCTAATTATTATTAATAATGCTAATTATAAAGCTAGTTTCTTCATTAAACAGAGTTTTCATATATGGTCCTCAACCATATTACTACCTAGGCAAGTTACTTCCTAAAATGGAAAGTTATAAACCTACAGGTGATCTTGATTGGTTTTTCTCATCTTTCCTCCCAGTCAGGGAGGTGCCACTTATTCATTCAACAAACATTTACTCAGCATCTCCTTTGGGCCATGAGTTCTGCTGGGGCTGGAAGTTTAACTGGTGACCCAAAGGGATGAGGATTTGCAGTCTAGGGCAGGTTTATCAACCCCAGCACTACTAACATTTGGAGCCAAATCATTTTTTGTTGGGGGAGCCTGCCCTGTGCCTTTGAAAGATGTTTAATAGCATGTTGGCCTTGACTGACTAGATGCCAGTGAGCGGAGAATATTGCCAGCCATGTTAGGAAACAAAGGATGCTGTGGACATCAAGTCGTCAGCGGCTACCACCACCCCTCTGCCAGTGAGCGGAGGGAACTCAGAATGCAACCAAGCCGGCAGCCGGGCCTCTGCCGCCACCCCCAGCGGCACCCCCTGAGGGAACTCAGAATAGGAAAGAACAGGACACTAGTCCTAGACAGCAAAGGTGCACATCAAAGGGATGATTTTAATAAGCCCAGACCTTTGCACCTTCCCATATATAGAATAGCACTAAATTCCTTAACCTGGGATGTCTGGTTTTCTTTAATTAACAGTAAACTTTTGATGTTCCAGCTACCTGGTCTTTGTTGCGAAGACTTATATATCCTGGCTTTTCCCTGCCCCTTTGGAACGACTTCTTAGAGCAATCTCAGATGCTGTGTCCCGGGCTCGAGCCCTAAGAAAATCCACCAAATAAAACCCAACTCTCAGCTTTTAGCTTGTGCATTTTCTTTCAGTTGACATGCCAGTGCAATTCCCGGGCTGTGGCAACTAAAAATGTGTCTAGCCATTGCCAAATGTCCCCTGGGGGCAAAATCACCCCACTCGAGAACCAGTGTTTCACAGAGGAAGGGAGTCAGTAATCAAACGCTGGTAGCTGTCAGTACAGGGGGTTCTGGTGACCAGCCCCAAGCCTGGTTTTCTTGGTCAAGGTGACATGGAAGTGGAGGTGCAGGCCCTGGTGGAAAGGTGAGAGAGATGGGTTCCGGAAACATCTCAGAGGCAGAGGCAACAGCATGGCCCGAGGCGTGGAACGAAGTGTGATCTCGATTTGGGGTCTGTGTGGTTCACCATTCCTACCAGAGCTCTGGATAAAATGAAAGCAGCGTTATTCCATGTGCAGCTGAAACAATGCAGGGAGAAATGACACTGTATTCCAGAAGCCTTAGACCATGGGCCAAAATTATGATGCACTAACAGGAACAAAACTCCAGCATGATGGTGCAAAAAATCCAACCATTCAAACAGGAGAAGCCTGGCTGGAAGGCATAATAGCCTCTGGGCTGAGGACAAACCTCAGAGAATCACCAGTAGAAGCTCAGTTTCCGAAGATGTTCATGACATTAAGGTCAAACGAATAGAAACCTGGTGCCTCGTGCAAGGAGGTGAGCGTCTCGGTGCTGAGGCTTTGGCTGGGTGAGCCGGGAAGAACGCTGAGCCCCCTATTTTGAGGGAAACTGGAAAGTTCCAAAGAAAAGCGAGGAAACGAGATTATATGAAAAGCGGTTGAAGGACGTGGGATGTTTGGCCCAGAAAAGAGAAGTTATGGGAAGAATCTGGGAGTTGCTTCAAGTAACTGAGGGGCTGGGCTGTGAATAATGGATTTGATGCATTTTTGTATCCCCCAGGGTCAACCACATTAGTTCAAGATAAGGAAAGCCAGGGCGGGAGTGTCGGGGACAGGGGTTTCCAGTCCAGCGTAAAGAGGAACCTTGTAACAATTACAGCTCCAGTGCAACCCTGTCCCGTAGAAATAAAGTGTGAGCCGGGCATGGAATTTAGAATTGTCCAGCAGCCCTAGTGTAACAAGTAAAAAGTAAAGAAGAAGCAGGTGACATTAATTTCCATAATACCTCTTCTTTAACCTATACAGTTTCGCAAACATTTTCACTTGATGTGTCTTCAGCCTACAAATTATGAATGCGGTACTTGACAATATTCTGTCTGTATTAAGAGTTCTGGATCCAGGCTGTGCTCGACACTCGCAGCACGTCTCCCCTGGACCAGGCAGGTAGCGAGTGCTCTGTTGCCACGTGTGGCTCAGGGCTCCCGCACTGGACAGTCAAGCTCCAGTGATGCATGAATCCATCACCAGGAAGTGAGAGGTTCCTAATTTTAATCCGTTGCTCTGCCCCGTTACTGTCTTTTGGCTTTAATGACATTCATATCCCCCTCACATATTCCTATTTTAAATTAAAATGAACTCATTATAAGTTTTTATATACATTTTGAGAATTCCATAACATGGTTTAAGTTATCTGGAAAGCAGCCTGGGGCACCCTACATAGAGATGGTGTCAGGACTCTTGCTTACAAGTGACAGGAGACTCAATTCAACCTAGTGTAAGAACATACCAGAATAATTTACGAGCTCACACTCAGAAGTCCAGTGGTGGCACTGGCTTCTGGCAGGGCGGGATCCAGATATATCAATAGTTGTCACCGGGAACTGGTTTTTATGGCCCCGAATTCACTTACTTCTGTGTTGCCTTCATTCTTTGTCTGGATCCCCCTGAGATAGAAATATGGCCTCAGAAATTCCAGTCTTAAATCATCCTTACAGTGAGCATTCTCTGTGGAATAAGCTTCTCTTTCCAAATAGTTCTAAAAAGCCCCGTATTTGAGGCTTACTGACTTGGGTCGATAGCCCATTGCCTAACCCAGCATCCAGCATTACGGACTATGTATTTGGAAAGGGCTGTCGCCTCAGGAGCCAGGACCCGAGGGGCTCAGCCCCATGCAAATGGAAGAATGGGAGTGGGGCATGGGGTCCCCAGAGGAAGAGAAGGGGCTTGACGGCCACAAATATCAGATGTCCACCAGAGATGGGCATTAATGACAGAGCCCAATGGACCATTTTGTCCTGGATTGTGAAAACTGCCTTTTGAGAAGGTCCAGTTTCTCTTTATTCTGAAGGCAGGGCTTGGAATTTCGTAAATGAGGCGCTCATTAGAAGACAACTAATCTTGAGTGTCTGGGCCACAGTGTGAGTCTTGCTTGGCTTTTGACCAGTTTGCTTTAAGAAGTCTTGTCCCATGTGGCTGAATTTAGGTGACAGAGATCAGGATGAGGCATAGGAAGTTTAAAGAATAAATCTAAATTGATGCATTCCCAAGAAATTTAGAAGAGGGAAATTAGTAAACCAGGTTATCGTCTATTCTCCTTCCCTCCCCCAGGGACTTTTCCACCAAGATGGCAAGTGATCTCTAGGGTCAGAGATGTGAAAATCTTACAAAACTCAAAGTCTATCTTTTTCAGATCCCTGAATATCCAAAACACAAACAGGATATGCATGTCATCTGAAACCCTGCAGCCCTTGTTCACAGGCATTCTTTATTTGCACCATTGGCTCATTTCACTTACCCATTCATTTCCTCCCATTGGAGTTCATTTTCCCCGAAGTTATGGACTTTCTCGGCTCACATATACCTAAGTGGTTCCCAAATCCAGCCAGCAATTTAGACAGGTCCGTTACTGACGTCTGAAATCTTTATATGTGTGAGTTTAGGAAAAACCAGAGAACTCCAAAAATGTGTCAAGCCTAGGGACTTTTAGGAACAGAATTATCTTTTGTTATAAAAAATAGAATTCTTTATCTCAAACTAAGGTGTATTTAAAAGTAGCAATGACCAGAAAATATTAGGAACAATGTGTCAAAGTTCCCCCCCAAAATACCAAAACTTCCCTCGCCTAATTTGTGGGTGCCTGTTCACCCTTTAAGGGCCCCCAAAACTTTGCAGACTCTTCTCTGAAGAGTTCTCCCTGCACTGCTGCGTTCCACCACTTTACCTGAGTCACAGCACTGACCAGAGGCTGTCAGGCTTGATGGCTTAAGAGGGTTAGACTGTCCTAGATTCAAATCTCAGCTCTGTCATTTCTTAACTGTGTATCTAGAAAGTTCTTAAAATTCTTCTGGGTCTCAGTTTCTTCACCTATAAAGAAACGGATTCTTGTCTTGCTGAGTTGCTCTTAAAAATACGTGAAATAACGTATGCAAATTGCTTGGTGCCTAAGCACTGAATGAATAGTAACATTATAATTATTATTCCGGCACTGCGATTACTTGTTTATAAGTCATTCTTTCCCATTAGACAGTGGCCTCCTCTAGGGCAGGGACTGTGTCTTATTAAACTTTATGTCTCAATCTGGAATATATAGATACACATTTTAGTTGAAATAATTACATGGGGAAATAAATGGATGCATACAGATGAAGGAAGAAAAGTCAATCCACAGTCCATCACTAGGGAACCATGGCCCTAGAACAATAATTTTATACCCTTTCATTTACAGATGAATGCTTACTTAGACCCTGTTAGACTGAATCACATGTTTCTGAAGAAACAGTGCCCATGGTCACGGGGGCAATCTCATATGCTTGAAACTGATTGAGTCTTAAGTTTCGTTGTCTTTGAAACATCACTATATGATTAATTGTATTAAATATCTTCCTCATCTACCTCTTTCCAACCACAGTGACCAAGCAGAGACTTAAAATCAAAATAACAGTGTTTGTATATTGAAAATGCCTGCTTGCAAATCAAGCTGTAAGTCTCCCAGGCCCAGAAACCTCAAAGTTTGATTTCTGAATTCAGCCACCTCCCCATGCCCTACTTTGGAACTGGAAAGGCTGCCTATGTTATTTTCAACTTGAAAACAGACACATGCTCATCCCATGATCAAGTCGGCCGTGTAACATCATTCCAGGTAACTTTCGACCTCAAAATTCAAGTCAGGCACCAGAATCATTTCTCAGCCCCATTGACTCAGAAGCAGTGTGGGCAAACTCCCTTATAAAAATTGTCCCTTATTTGGATTTGAAAAACCCCTTCAGTCCATGCTGTTAATCTCGTCCTAACCATATTTTGTAAATACAAAACCTGGTTCAGTGGTCCCGCTGAGACCACATTTCTCAATAATGAGGGAAATGGCATTTACAGGAAGGTCTGAAACCTCCCTTCAGTAGCCTGCATTTTTGTAAGTCCCGCATGAAACCTCCATGTGGGCATGACTAATGGATCCACCTAATTAAATTTTTACAGCATTCCAGGGCTGGAGTGTCAAATGTTTGCTTCCAGCTTGTCTTCTTGTAACACTGTCAAATAAGTCTCCCATCCCATCCCCCTCCCACACACACCTTTTTTAGGGTCTGTAGGCTGCATTCCAATGTCATATGAAATCAGAATTTGGTTGATGAGGATGAAGAAATGGATTGCCAAATAATTTTTGCAAGCCAGCCTACCTTCACCTATTTAGAGGGGTTAAAAGGATAAAAGAAAAAAAGCCTTCCAGCCAAGGTAGGATTCTACATGGGAAGTTGAAAAAGTCACTTCCAATAAGTAAGAAGATCATCACTGTTTATAAATCCTTACTCCAAAGGACTACAGTGTGCATTTAGCAAGATGGGATTTTAACTTTGAAAACGTACTTAAATTCAGTAGATTCTGTGGACTTCAGGGCAGAGGGTTTACTGGGTCTAATCTGCAATCTGCAATACATCATTTCTCAGTTCTTTGTTGTGTAATTGGTTTCAGAGAAGCAGCATCCAGTTAGATCATTTGCTTATCTCCGAGCTGGAAGGTGAGGGTTCATCACAAAATGGGTAGATAGTTTGAGGATGTGTCTGGGGGTGCTCAGCAAAAAAATCAGGAATAGAATCTGATTTGAATGAACGTTGGACTCAAGATCGGATGCCGTGGGTTCAAGGCAGTGCGCTCCCCCAGTGAACTCTCAGAGCATGTTGGAGGCACCTTCTTGGAGATAGGTGCTTCGGAGGAACACGTGTCGGTCAATCCCTGAATACTTTCCAAACCAGAGAGTCCCCAAGTGTGGTTCAGGTCATCTACATGGGAACCACCCTGGGAGCTTTTTAGAATGCAGATTCTCAGCCCCCAACCCAAACCTCCTGAGTCAGAATCCAAGTGGAGACAGGGACTCTGCATGCTAGAGCTCCCAGATGAGCCCCACCAGCCTGGACTTGCAGATCTTTGCTCTGGGGCTGTTGGGAAGATGATAACGCCACAGAAAGATGGGGCTGGAGGCTGCAAGTGATGAGGCATGGAGTCACTGAGGCTAGACAGAGACCCTTCCCAGGGAACCAGGTCATGGGCACCAGGAAATGGTTGTTTTCATCTGGCTTGAAGACCCCTGTAGACACACAAAAGTCACATCACAAAGCCTGAGATGATTCTTCTAGTCCAAGGTCCTCAGGAATCATCCATAGTGGGGAATCTCCATCCTAAGTCTTCCACTATGCCTTCCCCTAACTGCCCACCCCCTACACGTGTACTCAGAAACACACTTGCCTGAGTTCACCTTGACATGCATATACAGATCCACCCTTGCAAGCAAACATTCGTGTGCATGTGATTTGTGCACACACGTGCCTGAGCATACATATACATGTACATCTCTGTAGCTCCTTGTCCTGACACAGAGATGCTCTACCTCAGCTCTTGTTGAGGCAGACTAACCTCCCTTCTAAATATTTTCCTTTCCAGTTCATCTACGGAAAATCACTAACCACAAGCAGTTCTGAAAACCATGTCTCTCCGAGAGCTTCATCCTGATATAGGAATCAGCTCCTGACTCCACAGCAAATGGTTGACTGAAGTCAGAAAGATGAAATTGTCAGAAATTTATGATGCGATGAAGTAGGATTCCTTGGCAGCCGTTCCTCCTGGGCCCTGATCTTGGGATGAGCTCAGCACCATGTTGGACAAAGAAGCGGAACAGTAGGGTAGACTCAGTAGGGCTTTGGGACCGTGTTGAGTGGCCTTACACAAGTGTCTTTGGCTGGCATTGGCTGTATGAGCTTGGGCAAGCCTTGAGTTCCTTTTCTATAAGCTAGAAGTTTATGGGGATTAAATGAGACCATGTGTGAAAGCACCTAGCCCAGGGTTCTAGGAACCCCTCCCCAATAATGGGAGGTGATTGATCAGTGATTGGCCTGGCAAAGCACTTACATTCCATAGACTTTAGATTCTAAAAACTCTTGCTTTGAATCTTGGCTCCTCTACCTGTAGGTTGAAGATTTTGTGCAAGTGTCTTAACCTCTCTGAATGTCAGCTTCCTCATCAGAATGGAAACAATACCCCTACCAAACTCACGGAACTGTTGGAAGGATTGTGTTAATGGCTCATTAAGAACTTAGCACATGCCAGGAAAAGTGAATGCTTGGAAAGAGATGGCTGGTTCCTTTTGCTCTTTTTTAATTCTTCTTCTCTAAAGAGAATACCCCAGGAGAAGGAAGGATAAAGGTAGCTATTTCCCCCTTAGGGGAAATCTCTAGACAGGAAACTGGACTGAGGGCAAGGAATGTGTGGGTGTTAGAGAAAGATTCATTCCCCAGAACACGGGTCACCGAATGATCTTTTGAAAAAAGTCAATCCCTGCTTCCTGGGTCACCGAGGCTGAAGGAAATCTACTCCTTGCCTGTGTTCTGTCTCCACATCAAATTCCTCCACCAAATAAAAGGAGGAGGTTTTCCACTCAAGCTGAGGACAGTTCTTTTGAAGGGTTTTGCTTTTTTTAGGCAGGGAACCTACAGCCTTTGGAATCTGGTGAAATAATTTCAATAGGTCTTTAGACCTAATCAGGCTCATTATTTCTTGCTGTGTATCCTTGGGTAAATAGATTAATCTCTCTGAATCTCTATTTCTTCATTTTAAAAGATCAGTAAAATAATGGAATTGAACACCAAGTGCCATACTGAGTCACAGCTAACTACTGTGGTGATGGAGCAAAGAGGGGCTCAAAGGGGGTCTCTGCCTCTCTTCAGTCTTCTCGTGCCTGGGAAGAGAGCCAGCAGCATCTCAGGAAGTGGCCCTAAGTTTAATTCTGGGCCTCATCTTGGGTGGAGGACATATTAGCTGGTTGGATACTATGGATGGTTGAGAAATGAGAGCCTTAAAAAGTGTCTGATTCCTCAAAAAGTTAAACACGGAATTACCACATGACCCAGCAATTCCATTTCTAGATATATACCCAGAAGAACTGAAAACAGGTCTTCAAACAAATACTTACACATAAATATTCATAGAGTTCTATTTATCATAGCTAGAAGGTGGAAAGAACCAAAGTCTGTCAGTGGATGATTAGCTAAACAAAATGTGGTAAATGTGGTATATCCATAAAGTGGAATATTACTTGGTCATGAAAAGGAATGAAAAGGGGGCAGGGAGAAATTAGGAGTATGGGATTAACAGACACACACCGCTCCGTATAAAATAGATGAGCAACAAAATCTTACTGTATAGCATGGGGAACTTTAATATCTTGTAATAACCTATAATGGAAAAGACTCTGAAAAAAATATATATATAAAACTGAATCACTTTGCTGTACACCTGAAACTAACAAAATATTGTAAGTCAACTATACTTCAGTTAAAAGAAAGGAATGCAATACTGACACAGGTTACAGCTTGGATGCACCTTGAAAACTGTATGCTAAGTGAAAGAGGCCAGATGCAAAAGATCACATGTTGTATGGTTCCATTTATATGAAATATTTAGAATGAGTAAATCCGTACAGTCAGAGAGCAGTTCAGTGGTTTCCAGGGGCTTGGGAGAGAGTGAAATGAGGAGCGACTGTTAATGAGTACAGAGTTTCTTTGGGGGTGATGAAAATGTTTTGGACCCAGATAGAGATGATGGTTGCACACTATGAATGTTCAAAATGCCACTAAAATTGTACATTTAAAAGGGTTACTTTTAGAATATGAAAAGGAATATATATGTACAAATGAATCAGTACACTATACACCAGAAACTAATACAACATTGTATATTGACTATACTTCAATTTTTTTAAAAAAGGAAAAAATGGTTACTTTTAGGTTATATCAATTTTACCTCAATTTAAAAAAAAAATCTCCCAAGCCAGTGGGTGAGTATCTTGATGCCAGAATGAAGCAAACAGAAGGAGGAAAAAAAAAAAAAGGAGGTGGTGATGGTCAAAGCACTGATTAAAAATGTGCACTTTGAGGGCAGGGCAGTCTCCTAAATCTCTTTAATTAAGACAAAGGAGGCAAGAGCTACGTGGGAAACAGCAGTTCAGCAGATAAACAGCAACAGAAGAGACGCCGGCCAGCGGCTTCTCAGGAAGGGTCAGCGGCTCGGCTTTTTTGTTAAGTCGAGTTAACACGTGAAGTGTGCAAACACCACCGTTGGTTCTTTTGTTCCCACTCCCCCCGATCCCTCTCCACCAGCTCTCTCGCCTTGGCACGCATCCTGTTTTCTGAACAGCAGCTGTGCACAGTTGAATAGTAAATCAAACCCCCTAAAAAACTGTTGTTTTAAAACAATGTCTCCGATTTCCCAGATATTTCATTTCTGTGTTCCTTCCCCCCAACCCTTGCCTCTGGCAGCAGCGGGAGGTAGCCTGTTCAGGTGTGAGCCTCTGTCCCAGCGGACAGGGGGTAGTTTCACAAGTAAATAAAATCCTGTTGCAGAGTGGGTTCGGGGCAGAATTTCCAGGCAGGGTAAACTTCAGGCTGATCCTGTGTGCTGTTAGGAAATTTGTTGTTAACAGATCTTAAGCAGGAAGACAATGAGTGGCTAAGGTTTCCTGGGGACACATAGCCCCAGAATAAGCCCCAAGATTTTAAGGATGTCAGCACCATGCAGGTTCTCCAGTCCCTTGGCTCTGGAAGCCATTCTACAGAAAGTCTTTCCTGGCAGCCCCCTAGCAAAGACTTTGCTGGTTCCAAACTCACTGTCTGGGGCGGGGGCCATTTTCCTAAGGAAGGGGTCAAGCGGTTGTGGTGAGAGCTCTTCCCGAAGGGGCGGTGCCTGGCTTCCGGGCAATTCCCACACCTGTGCTCACCTGAGCACACACTCACAAGCCCAAGTGCTACTGTGGGTGTGCCCAGCTCAGCCTCTGACTTTTCTTGAAGTCAAGGTTTCTCATCCTCAACACTGTTGGCATTTGGGTCTGATCATTCTTTGTCAGGGGAGTTGTTGAAGCTCAGAAAGGTCCACAGAAGTCAGATGGCTATGAAGTCACAGTCGTTATCAGGGATTCACTCAACAAACATTTTATACCACCTACTGTGTACTGAGCTTTATCACAGACCCTGCAGGCCAGCAAATATTGATTAAACAGCTACAAGATGTCAGGGTTATGGATACAAGAAAGAACAAGACATACCTTCCCACTGCTGAGGAGACGGGAAATAGACACGTCAGCCAGGGTTTCTCAGCACTGCTGAGCTTCAGGGACTCAGTCGTGCTTTGTCGTAGGGACTACTCTGTTTTGTAGGATGTTTACCAGCGTCCTTGGCCTCTCCTAGATTCTAGTAGCATCCCCAGTTGGGATGACCATAAATGCTCCAGATGCTACCAAATGTCCCCTGGGGGGGTAGTGGGGGGCCAATATCGTCTCTTGTTGAGAACCAGTGAAATAGAGGGAATTTAAGAAAATAACCTTAAAATGAGATGAAGTGGTCTGAGTTAAAGTGGAAATCCGTGTGTCTGACCAGAGAGAAGCAAATGTATGCCAGAGATGACCTCCCTCGGGAAGGAATAGTCAGCGATAAGAGCTACCCGGGGATGTCACAGGATCAGCCCTGCCGGGAAAGATGGCAGTGTTTCAGTCAGAAGTTGGACCAGCCGGTTTATCTGAAATTACCTTATTCAATCACGCGTTTATTGTCAGCGTCCCCCATTAAACGGTCAAGTCTGTGAGACCGGGAACTTTGTCCCGCTAGGTGAATGTTGTATTCCCAGAACCTAGAAACATGCCAGACACAAATGCCAGACCGCAAATGACAGGATGAATAAATCTGGACAGCCTCCCTCTGGCAGGACCACTGTGACCTCTGCCACTCTTTTCCTGACCCTCTCTTATTCCTCCCTCTTTGACTTCTGGCCTTTTCTCTCTCCCCATCGGTACCCAGACACACACACACACAGAGTCAAGGTCAAAAGCAGACATAGTCATACTCCCACAAGCAGACACACACACAGAGCCCCCGCAACACAGCAGCAGGAAATTAGAAGGAAAGACCCAAACATGTCCTTGACTCAGTGTTCTGAGAAAATCAGCCATCCCAAACCCAACAGCAGATTGCTGGCATGCAGATTACACGGGAAATCAGCTGGCCTCTGAGCTTCTGGGCATTTGTTAATTTGTCCCAATTGAGGGTCTTGATGCCTTCACCATGAGGTCACCAGAAGTTCCGTGTTCCGGCCCAGAACCTCTGTGATCCTCTGCATTCAGAGTAACACACTTTTGCCATCACATTTATAGCAAAAGCTAACATGAAAAGCCCCATCCCCGCCTCTTCCTCCAGCAAAAATATAAACACACACACACACACACACACATACACACACACACACACACAACTCTGTGGTTAGGAAGCCCATATAAAGCGATTCCAGTCTCTTGGCAAAGACTATTAAAGGCTAGCCGGGCAGGCAGAGATGCAGTTCAGAAAACATACTCTTTTATTTACCCAGATAAATATGATACTTGCTACATAAATTTGAGGGCACTTTGTTAAACACTTGATGTGCTGTAGCACACCCGAAAGGCCATGAGAGCCTGTAGACTGAGGACAGTGATTGGGAAAGAGCAAACGAGGCAAATAAATAAATGATACATATTTATTTATTGTTCACATGCTTTTCTGGACAAGCCGCAAGGCCTCTCTCAGGTGACATACACTTGGCAACCCACACTAAAATGGGACCGCTTTGCCCAGAAAGGAGTGAGCTCCCAGTTGCTTTCCTCCTGGGCTGTGGCCGGACATCAGTCCCCCTGCCACTCTTGGTGAAACCAATGAAGATCAGATCCAGGGGCCACATGTGAATACAAGGCATTCGCCTCTTTTTCCACAATCCGCGCAGAGGAACTGTTACAAACGAGGAGGTGGTC
The DNA here is from genome assembly GCF_009834535.1 of Camelus ferus. NCBI lineage: Eukaryota > Metazoa > Chordata > Mammalia > Artiodactyla > Camelidae > Camelus > Camelus ferus. The sequence continues at coordinate 53,077,734 of NC_045704.1, read as the reverse complement.
TTAAAAGTGCATAGATTCAAACCCCAAACTGTATGTGAGTCAAAGGAGGAACCAGGATCCCTGTGGAACACAGAGGCTGCGTCTGAGAATTGAGCGCAGTTTAGAATTCTACCCAAACGCCAGCTGATCTCCTGTGACAGACTGTTAAGATGTTCCCTGGGCTGGCACAGTCTCCCAGGAATCCCTCTTAATTTTCACAAGTTCCTTTGCTCTCTCCACTGACCATACATAACATTTATTGAGCGTTTTGTACATGTCAGCTTGTTCGAAACACTTTGCCTGACTGGAATGTTATCCAAAATGCAATGAGGTACTGTGTTATCTATCTTTTACACATAAATCCTCATGACCTGGGGAGTTTAGGTAAATCTCCAAAGTTACCACAGCCAGTAAGTAGTGACAAGGAGATCTGAATGCAGCTCATCTTCCATGAAAGCCAAAACTCTAGACAACCGCTGTGTGTTTTAGTAGACGTAGATCCTCTATGCATTTCACTCCTCGCTTTCAGCCCCTCCATGTGTTTGGTCATCATCTCTGTGATAGCCATCAAGAATATCTCAGTTTCCATACAAGCTGCTATCTGTGGGTAATTGCGGTGGTTAAACAGTCAGGCTCAGTGGGAAAAAAAATCCCATGATTGATTAGTGATGCCTGCTCTGGGTGCAGAAGTAGCGCCCTCTGTCTATATGCTGTTCAGCTTCCATTGCCAGCCAGTGCTTTCTCTTCTGAACTCCAGAGCCAGATTTTCAACCAACACTGAGATATCCCATCTCCGCTGGGAAATCCTATTGGCATCTCAGACTCCTCAAAGCTGGCCTCTTCTCCCACGGTCCCTAATGAGAGTGAAAAAAATAGCTATTCACACAGATGTCAAGCTGGAAACCTGAGAGTTGAGCTTAGCTCTTCTCTCTCCTTGATTCAGTACTCCAATTAATCATGCATCTTTTCCATCCTACTTTTCAAAACTGTTGAGAATTGGCTGTGATCTGTCACTCTTCCATTCTTTGAGCCTAGGACAGGCCCTCATTTAAACTATTGCCAGAACTAATTGTCCTGGCTGCTCCTGCCTCCAGACTTGCCTGTTCACTGCCAAATGCTCTTTCTGAGCACGAATCTGGATCTATATTTCCCTTGTCCAGATACCTCTGTGGTTTCCCTAAGATCCAAACTCTTCCACTACCTTAGGAGAGCCGTCCCCATGAGGCCTTGTTCTAACTGTCCAGGTATCCCCATTGCCCCTCCATCTATCACCCTGTCACATGTTACCTGTGCTTCAACAGTGTAACCACCTCGCTTTGTTATTCCATCATCATCCATGCCCATGTGTCCTTGCACAAACTGGTCCTTGCACCAAGAATACCCTCCACAATTTAGGGCTTCTTTACAGAGACCTCCGTGCCCTTGGTTGTCAGGCACCGACCGTCACAGATCACATCCTTGACTCTAGGAAAGGATTGTCCGAAGGACCCAGTGTAGCTATAACAAGCCCCATTTACAGAGGGGCTGGGCCTTACCCCAGCCTGCCCTTCAAGGCAGCTGCTCTTAGGATGAGATTTACAGCCTATGTGTCCATAAACAAAGGTACCCTTCAGACAGTGTCCCCATGGAAACAGGGTGGTGAGACCCACAACCCTCAGCCACCCCTGACAGGGTCCCCAGGCTCCTCAGCTGCCAGAGTTCAGCTTACAGCTTACCATTGCAGTCGGCACACACCTTCCCAGAGTACGCAGCTCATGCCAGCCTCGTGGCCCTGGCTCAGATTCAGGAATATGAGCCCCTTGGGGGCAGGGGCCAGTGAGAAACATCCTACTCTCGTGTTGTACCCGGGCTTGGTACTTGGTCCAAGGCAGGCATCCTAGAAGTAGCTGTCCATGGACTGAATGGAGGGAACCAGAGACTAGATCAGTTGGTCTCAGCACCGTCCCTTGTTAGCTGGGTGATCTTGGTCTAATTTGTTAACCTGTCAGCTCCTGTTGCTCCAACCACAGAACTAGGGTCATAGTAGCGCCGTATTCTGGGGGCTCTTCAGACCTTGTTATTGAGGAGTAGAGGACGGATGGATGGACTGGTGGGTGGATGGGTGGCTGGATGAATATTCCTGTTGATAAATAAGTGAACCCCCCCACACACACACACTTAAGCTCAGAGAAACTTAAAGCCAAGCCCTCCTGTCACTTGACCCTAAGCCTCTGCCCTCACACCGAGCTCCTGGGAACAGTCTACAGATCTGAGGTTTTATCTTGCAAAAGTAGGTGGTGAAGACAAGGCTTTGCACTCTTCCCTCCTCGCTCTGCTTTTAAATTAATCTGTCATCTCAGTAGCAGTGCTTGTGTGTGAAGGCGGGCGGGAAGGAGCCATCCCTGCATTCTTCCTCTCTCACCTCTTAGAGGGCACCCCTCACCTGCCTCGGACCTCTCACCTGTGGTTCAAAGGCCTAACCCGCTCTGAAAACCCAGACTCTTCCTATTGGGGTGCCCTGCAGACCCCCAAGACTTCGTTGGCCCCTCCCCAGCTCCGCTGTATCAGCTGAGTAATCTCCCCAAGCGTCCTGACACACAGCTGCGAGAGATGAACACTGTACTGTTGATAGATGAAACTTTGGATAAGATTACATGGTTTTGAATATCTTGATGACATATTTGTCTGAAAAGTCTTTTAGAGGACGGCCTAATATAAATGCGCGGAAATGTTTCTAATGACGAGCATTTGTCTACAGACATCGTGGGAGAAATTAGCATTCATGTGTCTCTGGATGTCATTTGCATTTGTATGTGGGGACCAACTTTTGAATAATCATTTCTTCCAGCCCAGAAGTGTTAACTGTTTACTCTGAACACAGGCTGGTTTCTTTCTCAGGCTATCTGGCTGGGTCCATGGTGTCCAGAAATAGGTAATGATGTAATGGACACATGTCCCACTGCTCCAAGACCACTGGGACCTTCTCAGGAGTCCTCAGCTACCGTTTGCCTTCACGAGTATTTCCTTGGCTCTGCTCTGGCCTCACCCACCTAGCTGTTGTAATCACCCCACCTCATCCCAGCCAACCTCAGTTTTTTCTGTGAACTCCAGACCTACTAGGTTGAAGTTTGAGACTGATCTGGTCACATGTCTACTTGGGATTCTCCCCATAACGACACAGGTTCTATTGAAAGCCCACAGAAAGGAGCCAGTGTGTAAAGGCAGCATGGTCTCATTTTCTTCTGTAGTTTCATAGAGGTCCTTTGGCTGAAGTCTGGGGTAATTTCCCTGGTCCAGTTTTGCACTAAGAAGAAGGAGAGGAAAAGAAAGATCTGGATAAAACCAAGCAAGCAGAGCTAAGTTCTACCGAGGCTCTGATCTGCTTTGTAATGTCCAGGAAGAAAATTGCCTCTTTAGGCATCGGTTTTCTTCATCCATAACTTGGGGAGGTAGTTGCATCAATTACCCTAGAGTTAAGAAGACAAGAGTTGATCACCCATCTGCCTGCCATATCAGTAAACAAAGGATGTTGCAGCCATCAAGCCACTACAAGCCTCCCCGACAGGGAGCCCTGAGGGAACTCAGGATGGAGACAGAGCCCTCAGCCTCCGCAGCCACCCCCAACGGTGCACCCAGAGGGGACTCAGGATGGGCAAGCCCAGCACGCTGACCCTAGAGAGCTAAGGTGCACATCAAAGGAGTGATTTCAAAGAGCCCAGACTCTCGCATCTTCCCATACGCAGAATAGCACTAAATCCCTTATCTTAAGGTGTCTGGCTTTCTTCATTTAACAGCCATCTTTTGATGTCCCGACTACCTGGTCTTTGTTGCAAAAGCTCCTATATACCCTGGCTCCTTCTTACCTCTCCAGAGCAGTCCCTCAGAACTATCTGAGAGGCTGCCTCCCAGGCCTGAAGTCCTCAGAAAGTCCACCAAATAAAACATAGTTCTCAACTTTGAGGTTGTGTGTGTTTGTTTGGTTTTTTTTTTCAGTAGACACATCTAAAATCTCAGGACTTGACATGCAGTGGACTCTGAATAAACCTTGCTTTCCTGGCCCCGACTCCCTGATGTTTCCTAGTTTGTCGCCAGCAACAGCGTTCACTAAGGCTCCTGGTAGTAACTGCTGCAAAGAATGAAAAATGATGTGCTGGCTTCACCATGAGATCCGTTTGGGAGAGTTTCGGGGTGGGCACTTTGGTTTGGGGGTAGCTGGGCAGCTGTGGGATTCATTCGCTGTGTGAGCTCTGGGTCTCCAGTAAAATCCTCCTGTGCCCGTTCATCCTCTGAGGTCTTACCTGCCCGTGCCAGAGGTAACCCCAGACTCTTCTGCCTGAGTGGTTTACTCTGGAGGCAGGAGGTCCAAAGGCAGGTGAGGGCCACTGTGCGGCTCTGTTCTGGGACCCAGCTTCGTGCACCAAGGTGGTGTCGCATGAACGCCCAGCAAGTGAATCCGTGTGAGTTTGTACATTCCGGCAGCATCACGCTATCTCCTCTGAGAATGTACAGCAGCAGTATTGACAGTCCGCTGTTCCAAGACATAAGGACCTCCAATCATAAATGAACAGCAGCAGCGGCGATGATGCTCGCACTTCAGGAGCCCTCCCTCCGGGGCAGACTTTGCACTCTGTGCTGTATGGGGCTGTCTGACATGGACACACAGCGCGCTACCATCCCAGCAGGAGCTGCCACCCCCCATCCCAGCAGGAACTTGGGTACGGGACGGGAGGAGGTAGCTCGGGGACCCTAGAACAGCTAATGAAGGATGCCAGCATCCCAGCAACATCCTTTGCTGTTTCTTCCCCTTGGCCTGCTCCTTCTCTGTTTTGTTCTAAAGCATAAGGAACTCATTTCAGGCATCACCCTGTCTGAGAAATATCCCACAGACCCCCAGATTTGCGGGATCTCAGCTCCCAAATATGGCTAAATTCAACCTTTTAGGGATTCCAAGAACTAGAAGGTGGACGATGACAGGAGCCCTACCTTTAATGACAAGTGGCAACAGTGTCAGACTGGAAGAGGATAAATGAAGACTACGCAGTGCAGCTTTTTCCGTGATCACGACTGAGTTGTGTTTTAAGTCACTGTCAGCAGGAACCATGTTGGGGTTGCAGGGAGCTGCTTTGCTGACACCCAGAGCCAGCGCCCCACCTGGAATTCCACCTGGTGCTGGTCTTCGGGCATCCCGAGCTTCCATATCACAGGACACGGCACTCCAATCCCGAGCTCAGGCTCGTCTGTCTGTCCACTGCCTGGACACCTCCCGGAGGGCAGGACTGGCTCCCAGGAAGTGTCCCTGCGGAATGTGTTCTCATGTCACTGGTGTATCCCAGCCTGAAAACGACTGTGCTCGTAACCTGGGCTCTCACTCTCTATCTCTCTGACTCTCTGACTCTGCCTCTCCATGTCTCTGTCTTCTCTCTGTCTCTCTTTGTCTCTGTCGCTTTGTTTCTCTGTCTCTCTTGTCTATCTCTCTGTTTCTCTGTCTCTGTCTGTCTGTCTCTGTCTCTGTCTCTCTCTCAGGAAGGTGTTGACAAGGAGGGAGGGAGAAGGGGAGGGTTGAAACCTTATCTGACAAAATTACTTGATTTGTTTCCATCTTTCTGTGGGGCCCCACGTGAACACCCGACAACTCTCTGCCGCCATGTTAATGTCTCGGACGATGCTATCTGGTGGCCCACATCTCCTGCCAGAGACAACACCTGCTCCCTGAAGATCCCGGGCCACGTCCCACCCTGTCTGTGTCTGTGAAGGCATGCTGGGAGAGGCAACATTCATATTCCTTGGAGCCTGGGTTGCTGGGTTTTTTGTTGAGGGTTTGTTTTTTTTTTTTAACACTACGCCTTGAGAACATTTTTATGTGCCTCTTGCCAAACCTGAAACTTGATGATGGGATTATTGGTGATTCTCTGGAAAGCAGAACCTCCAGTGGCACCAGAACACACCTGGCCACTCCCAAAAGCACATTTCCCAAGCGGCAGGAAACTACACCTTGTCCTCAGGGTAGGAGCAGCCCGGGAGGGAGGCCCAGAGTCTTCTAGCCTCGCTTTTCATTGTTATCTTGAAAGAAACAAATTTACCTGTGGATGTGGCTACTGTAGCTTCTGTTTTGACTGAGATGATTGCTCCATTAGTGCAAACACATCATTAAATGACTATACACCTGATATATTCATATGTAACTGATGCGTGCATAGACGTCCCCCCTTTTGTTTGTTGCTAGCCATTTTTTAAAATTATGTACTGACCCTCTTTGAATCACGTGCTTCCTCCTTGCACTACCATTTAAGACTCAGACTGATTTAAAGAAAGATGTGTAACTATCTCCCAGCCCTTCCCATTCTCTCCACCCAGATGCCTTGCGGAGATTTATATTCCTACCATTTAGATCATATAGTTTATTGATGCGAAGGATGCAGTGACAAAACCAGCACTGAGTGTTTACCACCAAAGTGTAATTCTGGAGGGTTTTTAAGAGGAAACCAAACTGAGGCCATTTCTAATCTTCTGTCACAAAATACAGAGTGTGGGCTGGATTGTGAAGATGTGTGGGGAGGAAGGCGCTGAGTAGAAAGGAGACTCATCAAGGCAGAAGGGCTTTCGTTTACATGAGAGCCCATCTTCAAGTGCTCCATGAAAGCTTCTGGAATGTTCACTGGGGGGATAATTGTAACAGCACTATGGACGTGGGGCAGGGTATTAAGAGCCTCTTTCCCTTCATTCAGTTTTGTGCTGGTGTCTTTGTTGAGCTCTGCCTGCACCCACCCCACGTCCATCCCCCACCTCTGTCCAATCATCCGTGGGCTCCGGGAGGCAGATCTAGGTAGACACATGGATGGGCTCCCCGAGCCCTCCAGCGTCCATCTGGGCAGGCTTCTGAGTGACACTGAAGAGGGGTGAGCCTATTCCTCCTTCCCAGTGGGGTCACTGCGGGCTGCTGGTATCCTTGACTGAAGGTTCCAGCTGATTCCGAGTCAGGCTGCACTGTCCAGTGAACCAGTGCGTGTGCCATTTGTCTGTCCCTCTCTCTCTCTCTCTCTCTCTCTCTCTCTCTCTCTCTCTCTCTCTCTTCTCTCTTCTCTCCCTCTTCCCCCCTTCTCTCTGAGTTTTGGAACCATGTACCCTTCCCTTACCCTTTCAAGCAGCAGGAGGTGGGACTGGCTCCCTGAAGTTGGAAGCCCCAGGAAACGTGACTTTCCCTTAAGGTTCTTCTGCACCCCATGTTCCTGGGCTTTGTACACACTCCCTTTATTAAAACACCCCTCGCATTACCCAGATCAACACCTTCTTGCTAGGACCCAAGAGACTCAGAGTTTGGGAATCAAAAAGAATCATAATGGCTGTGCTGCTCCCGGGGTGCTGAGGTCCACGTGGAGTGGAATCTTCTTTGTCATTCTCCAGCGTTCCCCTTGGACACAGTCAGGATTCCCTGCAGAAGAACCGAAATGACCTTCACACCCTTCCTGGGAGCTGGGGACATAAGCACAAACTCCGGGCCCCTGAATCAGAGCTGAGCTGTGCAGAAGGGCAGGGCACAGACCAGGGGCAGACCGCCTCGTGTCCAGGCCCAGCTCTGTGCTCCTGCCGCCCTGTGACCTTGAGTTGTACACGTGCTCCCCTTTGGAGTCATCATCAAGTCAACTGATGAGGTGAACACTCGAGCCTAGTTCTCACCAGGCTCTCGAAGGACAGCAGGGCTAGAGGAAGGCAATTTGAAAGTTTGCCACGCTGACATTTACACCCTGGCTGTCAACACCACAGTTTCCACACTGGGATTCGATTACGGGAGGGCCTCTAAAGAAAATGGGCTTAGAAGGTTCAAAGGGGATATTACAGTACCTGTCATTTATCGAAAGGCTGATACGCACCAAGCATTTTCTAATCCCTGTTTCAGACACATCCTACATCATCTCTATTAAGCAAGTATTTTAGCCCCACTTTACAGATGAAAATTCTGAGGCTGAGAGTTTTCATAATTTGGCCAAGATTCTGAAGCTTATGAATGGCACAGAGAAGATGTGAACCCTAGTCTGCCGGCTCCACTGTAGACATCTTGCCTGCAAGACGAACAATTCAGAGTGCAGAAACCACCCCGGGACTTTGTTTTTCTTGCTTTAGCATCTGAAGATACCAACAGACCCAGCCAGGAGCCAGTCTGCATTTAAGCAGACTCTGCATTAAACCTTCACAGGGTCTAGAATTCAATCCACGGAGGGTTCAGAGGATGATGGTTTGGGGCCATTGAGAAAGTGGCCCTTTCCCCTCTCTAATTTGCATGCTGGATGTCTATTGAAAGTTGCTATGGTGATCCGTTTGCCCAGAAGTTTCCGCTGAATCATCCCAACACATATATGAAAACATAAGTGCGGTTTGGGTACCCAGAACCTAGCAGCGGAGGGAGAGTCTCCGCCTTTCATTTGTGACTCACTCGTGGTCACGCGTGGGCTCAGCTGGGAGGAAGGCGAGACCTCTGGGGCAGGTGTCGCTCCCTGGAGAGGCTTTGTGTGGCTGGGCACCCTGAAGTCGCCTCTGTGGAACCAGAAGACAAAGAAAACGTGGAAGTCGGCACTTGAGTGATTCCCTGCTCCGCTGGGTCATTCCGGAGCTCAGGTTTTCTAAGCAGATGTCTCAGTTTGGAGATCCCCTAAAAGCAGAGGCTGCAGTAGGCACTCAGATTTGGAGAGTCTACCTGGGAAGCTGATCTGAGGAAGCAGGAGGGAAAGCGTGGGGGTACTGAGCCAACCAGGAGGGAGAGCCTTTCCTCTGTGCGGCGCAGCTGGCTGCTGTGGGTGGTGACCTGCTTGGGACCTGCGTCTAGAGTACTTGGTGACAGGACCCAGTGAGCGCAGGACTGGGGGCAGACAGACCGGGGTTCAGATCTTCCCTCCGCTCAGCACAGTACCGGCTACAATCCTTGGCAGGTTCCTGAACATGGACATTAATTTCTCTATGCCCAGAAACGCAGGAAAGAATCCCGCATGCGGCTTCAAAAGAAATAATATAGACAGCAGACGCTGATGTGGAGTTTGGGGTGCGGTACGTCCTCAGTCAGTGCCGTTCTCTTTCCTTCCTCTCTTCACCAGAGACTCTGCTGAACGGTACCGCCAGTCCTTGGCTACGAACCAGGCATAGGAGCTTATGGACTAATAGTTAATTTGAAAAATTTATAGAGATTTAAACATAGTTATCCAAAAATGCCCCTTTTTTTCAAAGTAAATACTATTTGGCATTTGGTTTTCATTTGAATTATGTTCTGTGTAACGAGATGGAATGGAGATCTTTATAGATAAACAATGTGGATCCATAAAGAAAGAGTTGCCTAATTAGTCCTTTTTTTTTGCTGCTTGGGAACGTTGCCACTGGTCTCAGTACAGGAGGTGGTTTGGAACTAGTATGTGGAAGACTTGTCAAAGGAGAAAAATCTAGGGCAGACTGGTGGAGGGCTGTTCCAGGAGAGATATTGTAGTTCAAATTGATGTCAATTTTTTTTTAAAATTATGGAACACATTCCATTAGCAAGAGTGTGGAAAGACAGGTACATCTTTTCTAGAAACTACTTCGTCATGTTAACATCCTAAAATATGTATACATTTTAACCTACATAGCAGTCAGTGTTCTCCAGAGAAGCAGACCCACTAGGGTATGTATATATCCTACTGGATAACTGCGTACACATATGTCACATAGTGGTATAATCCAGTCTGAGTGTAAAGGCCTGAGAGCCGGGGGAGCCAGCTGTCTAGATCCCAGTCCAAGGGGAGAGATGAGGTGAGATGTTCCAGGTCAGGCCGTGAGACAGGAAAAAGAAAAAAAAAGGAGGCAGAGGATGAATTCCACCTTCGTCTGCCTTTTGTTCTGTTCAGGCCGTCAGTGGATTTGCGGATGCCCACTCACCTTGGGGAGGGCATCTCCTTTACTGAGTCCACAGATTCACATCCTAGGCTCACCCAGGAACACCCTCACAGACACACCCAGAAATACGGCACAATCTGGGCACCCCACGGTCAGCCACGCTGACACGTGAAATCAGCCATCACAGCCTAGCAACCCCAGTTTTTCGTCATTGTCCTGGGGAAATCAGCCAGGATTCAGAAATCATGCACAAGGATGGAGAGCAAAGCAGTATGTATATTACTGAAAAGTTGCAAAGTATTTTCCAAACAAACAAATAAGCAAAATAAGCAAAGAAACCCTTTTATAATCGCATGATTTTTATGTGGTCAACGAAGACATGTTTTCAAGGAGTACCAGGGCAAGTGTTGATGGCAGATTATGAAGTGAAAAGTGGGTGAATAAAGGTGAATTCAGCCTGATTCCAATTCTGTTAAAAATACCCTTTAGTTAGTTGCATATCTGGATATATATGTTGGTATATTCATTACCAAAAAACAGAAGAAGAACAAGAAGGAGAAGGAGAAAGCACTATTAACAACCCCTGTTTCTTCCCTTTATTCTGTCTCCAGATTTTCTGTAGTGAGCAGAAAATACTGTCATAATCAGAACAGGAAGCAATTGATATGATTTCTAAAGATGCTCTAGAAGTCAAACATTAGAATCTTGCTCATGGCTTCAGCATAATCTGTCTTCAGAATACAGGTGGGTCTGCCCCCAGAAGGTGAGGGTCAGGTGAGCCGCAAGGCCTCCAGGGTCAGGAACAAGTGTTTTGATGCGTAGCCTCTGACCTCTAGGACAGAACAGGAGGGAAGGCAGCCAGGTGGTGGTGGCAGGCTGGGATTTGTAACGTTGAATGAGACCTGTCAGAGGACAACATGGAGGGCTGGTTCCTCTCCCCAGGACTGGGGGGTGTGACCCAATACAGTGCCTGATGTCGCCTTGGTGTGTCTTAGACTGTGAGAAAAGCTTGACAGCTAGAAGCTCCCCACATCCGGACCTTGTTATCTTCTCTGTTTTCTCTCCTCTGATAGCACCTCCGTTCCACATCCCTCCCCTCTTCTCTGTGGCCCCCACTGTCTGTGTGGTCCAGCAGGCTCTCGGGCCCATGGGGCTGCTTCTGCTCACACCAGGGTTCTGTATGGGCCAGTGGCTGTGTCCTCCTCCTTCCAACGCCTCGTGTCCCTCACTGATGGTGCCAGAGGGTCTCAGAGAGAGGGTCACCGCGGCAGTACCCACCCTGGAGGTTTCCAAGGTCCATCAGCCCGAGGCAGTGCAGATAGGTCGAAAAGCATCAGCACTGTAGTCAGGAGACTGTGGTTTGAATCTCCCTCGCACCCTTATAAGCTGTGTGGGCTTGGGTAGGCATCTTAACTTCTCTGAATTACAGTTTCTTCACATGTAACCGAGAGAGAATGCTATCCAGCTTACCGGCTGATCGTGAGAAGGAAATGAGTCTATTCGCAGTGGTAAGGGATGCCGATAGCGTTTTCTTTTGCTGCATAACAAAAACCACCAACCTCGTGGCGTGGAACAACGCCCACCTCTGATCTCACAGTTCTGTCAGTCTGAAGCCTGAGGAGGCTTAGCGGGGTTCTCAGTGCAGGGGCTCATCCGAGGCCAACATCAAGGTGCCGGTGAGGCCGAGCTCCTCACTGGCGGCTCTGGGGGAGAATCAGTTTTCAAGCTCATTCGGGTTATTGGCAGAAGTAATGTCTCTGTAGTGCTGGGACTAAGGTCCCCATTTCTTTTCAACTGTCAGGTGGGAACCTTGCTTGGGCTCTGGGGAACACTGCCTCCTTGTCACGTGCCCCGCCCCCGACCCCTTCAACCAGCGACAGCAGGTCAGATCCTCCCTGGGCTTTGAACCTCTCTGACATCCCCGTCTGCTTCCAGCTGGAGAAAACCCTCTGCTTTCAAAAGACTTGTGGAGATTAGAGAAGGGGCTGCATGTAACTGACTCAGAACGGCGCCTGGCACTTAGGACATCAAGGCTGATCTTTGGGATAAATACAGTGAGAGGTACATAGAAGGTTCTGGATCCGGCTTTTATGGAATAAATGAGCATGTGAATGAATGAACAAACTGGAAAAAAAATCAGCAGTGAAGTTAAGAGTTTCTATTTTGGAGGGCAGAGGCAATCAGTGAGGGACATCGCCAACAGCGAAAGGGACATTCTGATATGAATTCCATCAGTCCGCATGAAGTGAGGATTCAGTTAATACAGCTACCAAATAAGGTTTCCCCCTGCAGGGTGAGAGTACCTGGGGTGCATCCTCTGAGCCTGGTTTCTCTGCTTGGAACACATCCAGCCCCGAGGCCCCGGAGAAGTCTTACTGGCAATTCCATCTAAAGGAACCAAATCCCGTCCCTAAGCACATCCCCCCTGCAGCTTCAAACTATTCTTGGGATATTTCTGTTTCTCCAACACAGGCTCTGCTCTAGGCACCCGGCACCCTTCCCACCATGGGATGGGCCAGGAGGTGGATTCTAGATTCTTGCTGGAGGGGGGTTCTCCAATATTTGTCATTTTAGTAGTCACCTGAACATTGTTGGATCATCACATCAAGCAGCTCTAATAACTGCAAAACAATCAGGTACCAAAGAGAAACAGAGCAGAGATGAAAGCTGGTGTCTGATGGGCAGAGGCATGCTTGGTAGACTTACAGACCCCGCCCCCCCTGGCTTCCAGACCTCCTCCAGAGGGTTTTTATAACTTCCTGAAAAGGCTTTAGTATTCAGTTTTAATTAAACATTTAATTTGCATCATGCAAATTTATTAATTCTGCCAGGGAGAAAAAGGCTGAATCTTGTATTTGGATATCTCCAGCTAGGAAGACTCACATTTTCCCAGGGGTTACTGATGGAGCCTCCCAGTTTGAACAGCACTGCAGGAGCTGGGGAGCCGCTTGGTTTGGAAAGTCACTGGCTCAGGGCAGTTGTGTTAATTTCAGCTTCTCAGACTCAGTCCTGAGACTGAGGTTGTAGGGAGGTACAAGCTGCTGAAATCAGCATGAACCACTTACAGACGGGCTCCATTTGTCACAGGGTCCTCTTCTGTGATCCTCTCTTCCCCCTTCCTGTTCCTCTGCTGCAAAGTTCTGATCTCTGAAAAGGGCGATCCGAACTACCTGGAAAATACCTTGAGGAAATGGCTCAACAGGCAAGATCTTACTACCTGCCTGACCCAGGGTGGTTAGGACCCCATTAAGTTGGTATTTGTTGACCAAAATTCTGAAAGAATGAGGAACCTGGCAAATCAAACATTCTCCTGCAGATCAATCACAAACTCTTTTGATTTCCAATCTTATTGTTCAGATTTCTTCTGAATTCGTATAGGTCTCATTTCCTGCCTTATTAAAGGGGAATTGGGTAAAACTCTTTGGTAAGTAGGGATTGGAAAATGCACTTGGCTAGTCTCAGCTCCAGTATTCATTGAATAGCTATAGAGCAGTGGCTGTCAACTGCGACGATACTGTCCCCCAAGGGACTTTGGCGATGTCTGGAGATATTTTTGGTTGTTACAACTAGGGAGGTCTGGGGAGCAGGGGTTCCAGTGTGTGGAAGCCAGGGGTGCAGAACGGTCCCATAACACACAGGATAACCTCCTCCACGAAGAATTATCCAACCCCAAATATCAGTAGTGCTGAGGTCGAGAGGCCCTAATATAGAAGTTAAAGAAAAGGACTGCGGTACGGGTTGATCTGTTAGATGATCACCTACCAGGAGAGATTTAAAACAAACTAGTAAAAAGTCCTTGAAGTGAGAATCTGGTGGGGATTCTGCCATCGACCAGCTGTGTGGCCTCGAGTAAGTGAATGTATTGAGTACACTGAATTTGATTGATTTACTCATTCATTTGGCCAGCTTTGTGAAGAATGGCATGTACTCATCTAAGCAGGGGAAACCAAATACATGGTATGTGCAAAGGCTCAATGCAGAAGAGAGCCAGTGTCCCCAGAAGGCCAGCGGGACTGGAGGATAATCCACAGGAGGGAAAGAAAAGCAGGGGAGATGCTCCTGAACCTTCTGGACCAGAGTAAGGAGCTGCACTTTAATTCTGGGTGTGGTGAACTACCTCCCGCAGTGAGTGCTTTAATGCTGGCTGCCTAGACCGGCAAACTGCACTTCTGGTTCTCCATACAGACTCTAAAGGTGCCCGTTGGGTGAGAGACTTTGCTCCCTGCTGTGGTGGGGTGCAGACCTGGTCGGAGAGAGGCGACAACACAAGAGGCAAAGGGAACACTCAAGAGGCCCTTGTGTGGTCCCAGCAAAAGAAGATGGAAAAGACAGAAAACAGTGGAGCAGTTCCTCCAACAATTAAACGTGTTACCACATGACCCAGCAATTCCGCTCCTAGGTATCTACCCAAGAGAAATGAGAACGTGTGTCAGTCCGACAACTTGTACACAACTGCTCCTCACAGTATTATGCACAATGGCCAAAAGGTGGAAGCAACCCCGATGTCCATCAACTGATGGATGGATAACCAAAAAGTGGTGTATCCGTACAATGGAATACCACTCAGCCATGAAAAGGAATGAAGTTCTGACACATACTACGACGTGGATGAACTTTGAAAACATTAAGCTAAGTAAAAGAAGCCAGACACAAAGGACCACATTTTGTATGATTCCATTTATATGCAATGTCCAGAACTAGCAAATCTATAGAGACAGAAAGTCAAATGGTGGTTGCCGGGGAGAAGGGAGAATGGAGGATGACGGCAAATGGGTGTGAGTTTTGAGGGGCATTGATGAAAATGCTCTGGAATTAGACAGTGGTGATGGAAGCAAGACCTTGTGAATATATTTCAAAAAAAATACTAAATTGTACACTTTAAATGTATTGTACGGTGTCTGAATTATATCTCAAGCTGTTTTTTTTTTCTTTTTTTTAAAATGGAGGTGCTGGGGATTGAACCCAGATCTCATGCATGCTAAGTACACATTCTTCCACTGAGCTATAACCCCCCTTTTGTTTTATTTTTAATAAAGCTTTTTTTTTTTAAGGGAGGTGAATGTACAAAGAGGAGTGAGGATGGACTTGAGATGGGATCTCAGACTTTGCGTACCAATGGCATCTGAGGGGAGGGGTAGAGAGCAACAGAAAGCTGGCTCCCCAGTTTCTCAGCTGATGCAGCTGCCACTGCTCCAAACGACTTCTCACTGATGTCACATTCAGAAACTACATGATGGTTTCCCCAAATCGCCCTCTTTCTTCTCATTAGAGTGTAAGGGCGGGAATAGCTTTGGGGAAGGGAATTTGCTCTTTTAGAGAAATCAGAAACCTTTCTTCTTGGTGACCTTTTCACTCTTCATTGCCAGAAGACTTTGACCTTTGACCCCAGGGACGCTGGGAGAACAGGCTCCGGACAACAAAGCATTACAAATACAGCGGGTTTTTCATGGAAAGGATGTGGTACATTTTCATGCAGACGGCTTTCCCCAGGTAGTAGTCAATGTACAGAGAGAGAATGATGGTGCTTCCTTTACTAGGAACTTAGCTTTTCATACACAAATAAAGTGTGACTTCTGGTAAAGTCAGAAACAGAAAGAACATTCTTTTGTGCTGATGAGAAAGATAGGAAAAAAAAAAAAAAAAACCAACAAAAAAGACCCAGGAACATAGAAAGTATTAACATTAGACATCTAGGTTTTGTGTCATTTGGGGGGAAGTGTGCATTTTAATCTGATTTTAATTATGCTGACAGACAATGAACACACTTCTATCCCCGCAGGAGTGTTCAAGACTGGAGCAGAAGGTGAATCTCCTGGTTGGATCCTGAGACAAAGAAATGCCCTCTGGCCCTAGGGGCCAGCCAAGAAGGACACTCTCTTACATTCACAGCAACAGCTCATTTCCAAAGTTTGGAGTTATGAAGGTAAGAGTCCATCACTGCCCTCAAAGAGCTCACAGGCATGTGGAGAGAAAGACAAATAGTCAATGATAAACTGCAGAGGTATCCAAAGTGTGACCTGTGAAGCATCTGGCGATTAGGAGGTGGGTACAGTACGATGGTTACCAAGGGGAGCACATCTTTAAGATGCAATGGCCGTTTATGGGGGCCCCTCTAAACCATGCCCCGGGGGTACTGGGACGTGAAATAGTGACTTGGAGCATGATTTTCTTTTCTTACATTCAACCATCATCTAAAGTCTGCACTAGAATTGAAGGACCTGGGTCATTATCCTGGGATTTCTCAAGACTCAGGTTTGACCTCAAGTCCCATCTTTCAAAAGCCAAGTGGTTTGGGTGGCTCCGTGCCCTCAGCCAGGCCCCCCGCCCCCGGCCCCACAAGCCCTGGCTTCCCATCAGGGGAGATGGAGAGGGGGCAGGTTTGTTTCCCAAGCCGCCGCCTCCTCCCCATGCCCGGTGCGCCGCCCTCGCCCGCGCAGTCATCTTGGCGGCTCATGTGGGAGGATGCTGACCACAGGTTGATCTGAGCCCAGGCTGCTCACCCCACAAGGCTCCCTGCGGAGGTCCCCTCAGTGACTCGGCGCCTGGGGAGGCTCTGCTGCCCGGGCCCTGCTGCCCTCACCTCCTTGGCAGGTGGCCCATCGTGGTTGACCGACAGTGGGTCTGTGACTGTTTTCTTCCTCCTCCAGCAAAGACAGGGTGGGCACCTCAAGGGAGCACCCAGGCTATGGTCTCTCTCCATCCCCAGAGCCCCTCCCAACTTCCTGGTTGTGGCTGGGAGGCCCAGAAGGAGCTGCCAGGCCATCTCATCTGCAAAACCAGCTTGTTGCCAGCAAACTGAACACATTTAATACAGAAGCCATTGGGACAATGACTAGGGAACCCCTCGGACCGGGTCATCGTCACGGAGTGACTTCCCGTGCCTCTCCATCTTCTACCCAATTAGATCCTGGCTCATTAGTTTGGGGCACCGAACAGCAGTTGGGGGTAAAGGTCACTTTGGTAGACGATTTTCTTTCTCTCTAAGCCACAGAACTTCCTCCAAGGAACAAGCACTAACCTCCGATTCTCAGAAGCAAAACAAGCCAAGTCACACATTTCTATGAATTCTCCCCGAAAGCCGATGATCACTAACAACAGCAATCTCCGTGGCTATTGACTGAGCGCAGGCGCCAGACTCGTCACAGAGCTCGCCAGTCCCGGAGCCTCCCAGAGACGGGGGAGCTCATTTCACAGCCCAGTCAACCGCCTCTCAGCAAGGCTAAGACGGAGAGGCCAGGGGAGACTTTGCAGAGAGAGTGAAGTCAGGACAGCCAGGATCTGGTCCCAGCCCCGCCGACCCTGCTGTGGCTTGGGGAATCCTTCTTTCCCAGTGGAAATTCCAAAGCACTAGACAGGAAGAGTTATCAGCTGTAACAGTAAAGCATGTTGGCGGGTCAGTTGCCTGACACTCAGTGTTTCTACAACGGGAATGATAGCCCAGCAGGTACATGGACCCCTCCCTGTGCCTCCCAAGTTGGAAATCTGAAGGAAACCAACTTTGGCTACCATGTGCCCAGGCGTTGTGGCATGGCAGGGGGTGGGGGGTTACCACCACATGCTTGGAAATAGAAACGCTTTGAAAAAGATACATACAGATACATATAGAACGGTGGACTTCTAAGACCCAGTTCTGTGGCCCTTTGACACAGCTCTGACATTCTGCAGAGAAGGAACTCCCCTGAACATCTTATCCACAAGGGTTAGTTAAGACAAGGTGAGAATACCGACTTGCTTAGAACAAGGAGACAAGCCCTGTCTTTGAGGACATCCTCACTAATCGTTCCCTAACCTGTGAGCTATGTAAGGGGGTTTGACCTTAACAACTTCTCACCGGTGACCTTCAAAACACAGCACAGCACCGTGACCGGCCCTGCCGCTCTTTCTGGCACCCACTGTAGTGTCTCCACTCGCTGAGCACAATGTGCGGCCCTGGCTTTATTTTTTTTTTTCCTGTATCTTTTCTCCTTTCATTGGTTTAGTGTGTCTTTTCTCTTCCCAATTCCTGTTGCTTAACATCAGAATTTGTACAAAATCTCTATAGACAAGGATTTGGCAGTAGGGGAACTGGCAGTGAGACTCTGTCACTGTATGTGAAGAAACTGGATGACCAGCCAGTTAGATTTTATTTCTAACAGCTGCGAAACATAAGCCCAGGACAGAATGAGGGAGCATTCACCAGGTGGCTGAAATGAACCCCAGACTGGGTCCAACACAGCACGTCTTTAAACCTTCAACTCTAGAGAACATTCAGTTTCATCTATGCGCATTGGTTCTCAAGAACAGGCAACCAGTGAGATTGAGCCTGTCTGTGAGGTGTGTTCTGCCACCAAGCAGCTTCAAGAAGGCTGGGCGAAGCTGTTAAGGAGAAAGTTTATTCCTCCTTGGGCGAAACGGAATCATCACAGGGAATTCCACATGTGGTAGATTCCCTTAGAGATATGGACAGATAGACACCAGCGAGGGGAAAAAGATTACATTTCTTGAGATTTTCACTTCTGGAAAACAAAAACACAAAATAATCTGAGTGCTGGGGGCGGGCATATTCACAGCAACCGTTTACTTTTCTGTTCAGATTCTCAAGTTTGTTCTCTTACTTAAAGTAGGAGGAAGATAACATGGGTTCTTTTTGTCACCAGTAAGCTGTTCAGCTTATATTCTGAGCAGCTGGTGTTCTTGTCACGTCTAAGAGGCAAAGATGTGTTTGTGCCCAAAAGATGTTGCAGAAAAGTTCAAAAAGCTACTGTTGCCTCAATGGCATGTCATGTGTGCCCTGGGGCTACTAAAAATTTGCATTCTGTACATACAAATGGGTGGCTAGATGGATGGACAGACAGACGGATGGATGGATGAATGGGCAGACAGATGGAAGATACATGGATGAGTAGCGGGATTTTTTTAATCCCTTTAACTACCCAACTCACACACAGCCTGACGCAGAGCAGGCTTCCAATGAAGGAAGACTTGACCCTTAGTGGTTTCAGTAACAGTCAACTGGTCACTGCCTTTCAAGACTTGATCTTGGAAGAAACTCAAAGTCATCTTACATGCTTTGGTATCTGTTCTTTCTGCACAACTTTGGGATTCAGAAGTGTCCTTGGTGTCTCCATGCATCAGTGAAGCACATGACTTGGTACTTGGGGTAATTTGAGGATCCCTGCTACTCCAAGATGGTTTCTGAAAATTCTACCATTAGTAGGATGAACCACAAGAATAAGGCTAGAGGCCAGTGAAAGAAAGCATTTCCTCTTCCAAGTCTGTCATGAGAAAGTCTATAGAAGATAAATCCCAAGACTCTTGCTGAGGACCTCCAGTTCCTTGCTCTAGGCACTGTCACCATGGCCTGAGTCACCATGAGTCCATAATTTTCGAGTGCATTAATCCCTGAGTGCCCCCATTTTCATGGAGAGATGATGCAAAGGAACACAATTGGGACCAAAAAATAAAAGTCCGGCATACATGCTTCATTTTACAGAGAACTCTATCCCTCCCTTCGTGTTAAGTTTCTGTTTGAATCACCTGAAAAGATGATATTTTAAGGCAATGTGACCCCATAGTCACCACTGAGATCTTCACAATCCTCTGCAGACGGCAAAATCCCATATGATGCATGTCCTTAGTGCTTTGTGCCTCGAGATGTTCTCTGTCGCTGTTGGCCAAAACCTTCTAGAGAGTATTCCGAGTTTCCTTCTCTGTTACTGTGATAGAATTTGGATCTGTTTCACAGGCATTCACAGAGGAGCACCTAGAAGTCACATGCTGGTTGGAGTTGGCTTGAACCAGGACGCAGAGATTAAACATAAGACCCTTGGATCAAGATGCTCACAGAATCCCAAGAGAAATACATAGAAAAAGGCAATGCCACAAGGCTTAGCAGGAGGGATCCTTGTGGTCTGCACCGAGGTGGTGGTCAGGCAAATCTACACAGGCAATACAGTTGCACTTTATTGGTTTCAGCTGCATGTGGATCTAGGGTTGGCTCAAATTTTTAAAAATTAAAACATAGACGTATAATTACGACATACACTCACAAATGCCATGTGGGCCTTGGAGCGCAGGGTGGAAATGCACCACCCCACTTGGGTTAGGGAGAAGCAGCCAAAGAAGTTCTCCCAGGGAAGGAGACCTCGTCGCAGAAAGATGAGAGGACATTCGACAGGCAATGCTGTGTAGACGTTTGTCTCTCCCACCGGCCTACTGCTCCCTCTCTGGGTTTGAGCCACTTCTTTTAGATCTAAAAAAATGCCTGTTTTAATCTGTAACAGTCCCCATTTCTCCTCCGCTCTTTTGCAGTTCATTTAGTTGTCAAAGAACCTGGAACATTTATCTTATAGAAGTTCCCATTTTCTGGATTTGAGTTATTGCTTCTTCAGGGGATCTGGATCCTTTCTCTGCCCCCTATATTTTGTGGAAAGTGGTAGTTTCATCATCATCATCATCATCACGTTACTACCAAGTCATCCCAATGTAGTTGGAAAGGTAAGAATGTGGGCAATCGAGTGCTAACTTCTAGAAGTCTGATTCCTCTCTCCTGTAACTTTAAACTGAGTCTTTCCTCCCTGTGATATAGAACATGCATTGGAATCTCATGTTGTTGCTTGAGTTTGGGAAGTGATTCCATTACAAAGAAAATGCATGGACCTATGCAGTAGCCAAGAAGGGCCAGCCCTGCAGCTGCATTTAGATCAGGGAGTTTCTGGAAACAGACCTTTCTGACGGTAAACTCCAACAAAGCAGGTGGGTGTTATGTTAATGACTAGACTCTTAGTCACCTCAAGGGAACTGAAATCAGATGACACCAGGATGGTGGAGGGAGGTGAGATATTAGCAATTCTGACTGCAGATGTGAGCATAATCTCAGGGGCCTTTTTAAATAATCATTCTTCTGCTTTGATTAAATGCCTTATCTACTACTGGGCTACAGAGTGGGAGGCAGAGGTGAAGTGAGGAGATCCGAGATTATTAATTTGCCTTGAAACCTATGCTTTAAGAAGGCCAGGAGAAGAGAGCTGCCGCTAAACAAAACACAAAATCTTCCCCTCTCAGCTCACCCTGTGCACGCCAGCACTCAGAAACAACCCACACTGAACAGACCCGTGCATGTTTGTGTGTAGCAAACACCGGTTTAGGGAGAGTGACACAGATTTCCAAAATGCCAAAGGCATTTTTTAAAAAGGAGGGGAAAAGATGAAGTACAAAAGCTCTATCATTTGCATTTGACACTTAACTTCTTTTCCACCTGCCCATGAAACAGCCTTCCTGGGCTCTTTTCCACCTAAAGTGTCCACTAAGATCGTCTTAGGGACACAGACTCAGCCTGATCGCTGTAAACACTCAGCCCCGCTGGAAGCCAGAGAGCTACGGGTCTAGAAATTTCAGCTCACCTGATCTTGCCTCACACTTTCTTCTTCTGATTATTTGTTCTGCTTGTGCGACTGCAACAAACCTAGGAATGTCATAAAAGTGAGATTGCCAGGAGGAAACAGGGTTCTTGGATCAAAGGATTCACACTCTGCTCATGAAATGATTCATTCAGTCAGCTGCTCAACATTTATCCAGTACCTCTGATGTTCCATGCTGGTGACAGGTGTTCTTGGAATGGATACAAAAATGGGCCACTAACCCCTTCCGCAATGTGATTTATGATATGATATGTTATGATGTGATGTGAAATGATATACAATGCTATGCTATATTATATAATGTTATACTGTATTATATGATACTACGCTCTACCACCTTTCATTACAGGATAGTGTATATTATTTGTCCATTTGATATATGATATGATATGTTACAATATGATATGATATATACAATGCTATGCTATATTATATAATACCATAGTGTATTATGTAACACTATAATGTATTATATACTACTCTCTACCACCTTACGTTACAGTATAGTGTATATTATTTATCTGTTTAATATATGATATGATGTTATGATGTGATATAAATTATTTATAATGCTATGCTATATTATATAATGTTACACTGTATTATATGATACTACATTCTACCACCTAACATTACAGTATAGTGCATATTATTTGTCCATTTGATATATGTGATATGATGTACAATGCTATGCTATATTATATAATACTATACTATATTATGTAATACTAAACTATATTATATGATACTACACTCTACCACCTTACATTACAGTATAGTGCATATTATTTGTCTGTTTCTCGTCTGTCTCCCTCTTACAATAGAAAATACAAGAAAATGATTAAGAGCATGAACTTTGTAGCCATGCCTGGATTCATACCTTGGACCAGCCCAGCTGAGTGACCTTGGAAAATCTCCCGAACGTCTCTGAACTTTAATTTCCTTCTCAGTCAGAGGGCAATCACAGCAGCACGTATCTCCGAGGGCTGTTGGGAACAGCCAGTGATTAAGGCTGAGGACAAGGCCTGGGTGAGTAGCAGGTACGTTTTCGTCGTTAGAAATGTTCTCATTTGATGGGGGAGCCTCACGCTGGGATGGACAGCTCCTCTGTCACACGCAGAGGTTTCTCCAGGTCCCTGCCCACCTCATTTCTGAGTGTAAGCCTGAATCAGTCAGCGTATTCATCCCTTTGCCACTGGGATCGGAACAGGGGTGGGCGGATAACCAGGCAAATGACCCAGACGGATTTGACCCAGCCATGACTTTGATTTGCCCAACTGAGGACTCAGACCCACTCCCATGGGACCTACTCCATGGGGATTTACAGCTGGAGCTGCTCCAGCCCTCGTGTTCCCACCAGGAGCCTTGGCCCAGAGCCCATGCAGTAGACAGCAAACACAACAGGTGGACGGAAGCCAGCTCCGATGGAACTGTGTGGCTCCTGCCCCAGCCAGACCTGCAGCAGCTCTGTCCCTGTACCTTTCGGTCACATGGGCCCATCAGTCCTCTTTTTGCTTAAGTCAGTTTAGGTCAAAATTGTTCCATCCATAACTGGAAGAGGGCTAATTGGCACCCCCATGACATGCTGAGGACGGGGACGTGCAGAACATGTGAAGAACTCAGAGGTCACACTTTGACAGGCAGGTCACCTTTGCCTGGTCACACATTCCCAAAGTTCCAGAAGGCTCTGGAACAGAGGTCAAGATACACCGGTGGGGATCCATGAATAAAAGGCAGGAGTCAGGGAGGGCTTCTGGAAGCAGTGGCGACCGCGTTCACAACTGAGCCCTCTTAAATGCTTGTTAGATGCCAGTCCCCTTGCTCAGAGCTGCCCGGACCACCCTGCGCTGAAGCCGCACCTCGGGGAATGAGCGTGACTCGGGCGTGTGGAAATGGGGGCAGGCTGGCATTCCTTTTGGAAGATTACAAAAGAGTGCCGTGTGCCTCGAAGCCCTGGGGCGGCAGCTGTGACTCAAGGCTGGAACCGGGCCCGCTTCAGTGGTAGCAGCCAGCGTGGCAGCCAGTCGGCACACCTTGGTCCACCCAGGGACCTGAACGCGGCCCTCTGCTCATCCCAAATTCCATCCCAGCAAGGTGGACTGATTTCCATCTTGGTCCCAGGGTCCGCACATCTCCACCACGGTTCCACCCCGTTCCAGCTCGGGAAGACGCAGGCTCGTTAGCGAACAAGATAAGCCTCCTGGTGACTGAGGGGCGGGCCAGCCGGACCAGTGAGAGGTGAGTGCAGAACTATCTTGTTGCAACACAGCGTCCAGACACCCTGCCCCACTCGCAGGCCTGTTTTCTGGGACACTGGGCAGGACAGCCTGTGTGCCTAAGAATCTCAGAAAACAAGGCAAGGAAACAGAGCATTTGTGTAGTCATTTTCATTTGAATAAACATGTATTGAGCACCTACTGTGTGCCAGGCACTGCAATAGGCCAAAGAGATGGAGAGGTGAGAGGAGTGGTCCTGGCTTCTAGACGCTCCTAGGGCAGGTGGGGGCCAGTATGGAGCAGTGAGGACTCTAAGGCAGTGAACTCAGAGGCCCGGCAACCCCCACCTTGGGGGCTGGAGAACACGAGGACTGAGGTGAAGCTTTTAAGAGGAAACCCAAGACCTGAAGAGTCACAGTGAGCCAGCAGACAAGACAGAGGGGACACGGGGAGGGCTGGGGTTCCAGGGGGACAAAGTAATACAAAGACTGAAGAGAAAGGAAAAGAAGGAGGAACTATGCCAGGTTGCCAGGTTCAGGGGTCACGACGGCTTTAAGGCAGGAGGGAAAAGACAGAAGGGAAAATGTTTCCTGAGACCCTAGTCCATACCCGGCCCCGTAGAGGGAAACGGAACATCAGCACAGCCCTTCGCAAAGCTAATCAGTTCTCGCCAGGACTCACCAGGGGGTGGCTGACCTGTGCCAAGCACTGAGTGCACATGCTCACCACGATTCCAAGACCCTCTCCACCTTTGATCCCGGAGGAGGCTGGGGCCGAGAGACAGGGTCCTCTGGCTCGCCTGGGTGTCACTCCTGGGACGGAGCAGAAGTCACACCCCGTGCTGGCCTGGCAGCAGAGTGCAGCACCTCCTGGCTGGTATCTTCCCCCAGTGACCCCTCGCTGCTCTGCCACCAAAGGCTCTAAACATCGTTCCTCTAAAATCACAGCATCCTCTGGCCTGGCGATGCAGGAAGGTTTGCCCCCCAACCCCCATTCTGCCCCCCACCACGCTGGCTCTGTTGTTTCGACTCCACAGATGGTCTGACTTTGTCATTACCACCCATCAGTGTTCACCAGCATCCCAGCATGCCAGCTCTGTGTGTGTGTGTGGGTGTCTGGTCCACGATTACCTACCCACCCTCTGTTCAACCTCAAAGGGCTGAGGGCTTTCCCTCCATACAATCTGGATTTCTTTTTTTTTTTAACCTCCCCTGCAATCCAGTCCATTTTCAGTTTGAATGCTGAGCTGGAGAAGCCAGGAAAGCTTTGCTGAGGTCGGAGGGGGAATCAGCGGGCTGTCTCCAGGCTGGTCTCCGTCCCCAGCCTGCCAGCACCCGCGTCTCTCAGCAGCTCTTCTTGGAGCCTGGAGTCCACAGTCAGTGACGCTCTTCTGAAGAATCCCCATCGTTCCTCCAAAGCTCCGATGCTCTGGGTCAAGCTCCCAGACAGGACACAGACCAAGGACAGCAGATCCTAAACACTCACTGCTTTCGTTTCCAACTCTCTCTGCTGTGAGGCAGGACAGGCACCCCAAAGGGCAGGTTCTGCAAAAGCCCGCACACTGAGATCCTTTGAAGGGAGACCGGGGGGAACCAGCTGCAGCTCAAGAGTGGGCGCTGGCAACTCTGAACTCTTCTGTTCCAGAAAATACCCAGTTGGAGCCTCCAGGCTTCAAAATTGGCATCAGGAAATGGCAGGGAAAGCGGGGATCTAAACAAGAGAAAACCCAGGGAGGAAGGAACGGATCACTAAGAAGCTTTTATACACACAGGGAGCCCTTCTGCTTTGTTTTTCTAGGTTACATCTATTTTTTATTAGTCTCTGAGGTCCCAGCTTTGGACAACTACTATGTATTTCAACAAGGCAAAGGTTTATAAAGAGCAGGGCAGGTGAGACTTCAGACCGTTATCTAAAGGATCTGCCATCTTCAACAGAGAGCTCTGTCTATACCATGAAAAAGTCAGGGTAGTTTAGAATTGACTAGAAGGGTGAGTGCAGGGCATCCAGATGGGGTAATTTTAAACTAAATTACCAAATGGGCCAGTTCTGGGTGGTTTTTTTTTTTTTCAGCTTTATCGGGATGTAATTGACAAATATAAATTGTATATATTTCAGGGGCACAGCGTAACGGTTGGTATACATATACGTTGTGAGATGATGGCCACAGTCCAGCTAGTTAAAATACCTATTTCCTCACACAGTTACTATCGTGTGTGTGTGTGTGTGTGTGTGTGTGTGTTAAGAACACTTAACATGTGCCCTCTTAGCAAATTACACGATACAACATACGGCGCAGCACTGGTGACCGTAGTCTCCAGGACTTATTCATCTTGCATAACCAAAACTTTGTCCCTTTGACCATCTCTCCATTTTCCCCTGTCCTCTGATCCCCCCAAACCACCATCCTAATCTCTGATTCTGTGAGTGTGACATGTTAAGTTCCCACATACAGGCGAGATCATTCAGTATGTGTCTTTCTGTGTCGGGTTTATCTCCCTCAGCATAGTGCCCTCCAGATTCACCCATGTGGTCACAAGTGGCAGGGGGCCCTTCCTTTTCAGGGCTGAAGAATGTTTTATTGGATGTGGGTACCAATTTTCTTTATCCATTCACCTGTGGGTGGGGACTTGGGTTGTTCTAGTATCATGGCTATTAGAAATAAGGCTGCAATGAATATGGGAGTCCAGATATCTCTTCAAGAGACTGATTTCATTTCCTTTGGATGTAGACCCATAAGTGAAATTGCCAGATCATATGGTAGTTGTGTTTTTAACTTTTTGAGAAACCCCCCATACTGTTTTCCGTAGTGGCAGTACCAATTTATATTCTCACCAACAGTGTCCAAGGGTTCCCTTTTTTTGCCACATCTTTGCCAACCCTCATTTAGCTTTTGTCTTTTTGATGATAGCCATTCTAACAGGTGTGTGGTGACATCTCACCGTGGTTTTGATTTGCACCTCCCTGTGGCTTTGGTGATATTTTAGGCCCATTTAATTGAAAATGTCCACTAGGGGACTTGAATAATCCAGGGAGTCATTCCGTGTAATGATTGGGAGTTGGAGAGGCAGTCTCTACCGGGGTGCCCCGGGGCTTGGCCTCTCGCAATGTTGACATTGACAACTCAGGGTGACAACAGCAAGTGGAGGCGTGCACCAGCCATTCGTGGAGCTCCCCGGGGCCTCTCCTGGTGGAGGACCCTTCACAGGCACAATTTCTAACCCTGACAATCTCCCTTTTTGCAGGTTAGGGCCCTGCTTCAGAGAGGTTATATCATAGAAAAAGCCCATCAATTTCATTTGCAGCTGGCACAAGCCTGGGAAGAAAATTTGAACTAGTCAATGGCACGTTCTAGGTCCAAAGAGATTTAGACAAGCAGGGAACAGGCTGAATCTACTGAAGTGAAGCCTATGGGGGATGGTTGTGTGTTTCTGTGCTTGGGTTCAAAAACATAAGGTCACACGCAGAGGATGGGGGAAACGTGAGAAGAAAAGGCCCAGGGCCACGCATGATGAGTCACTGGTGTTATGTGTCTGCCAGCGAGGCTCGTGAAATTACGGTCGGCATGAGGAGCAGACAGATGTGGTTCAGGGAGGCGGAGGGCGGTGCTCACTCTGTGATGAGAGGCTCACACCTGGGGAGCTGGGTGCAGCACCTGAACCCTCAAAGAGGGCAGCAACCAGGAGGCAGGGGCACTTGAAATTCCAGTATGTGTGGAAATGCTACAGGCACTGACTGTGTCTAGAAGTGAAAAGGAAAAGCAGGGAGAAGGCGCCACGTTGGTTGTCTTCCATTCCCCAGAGACCCTGAGGGATGTAAGGACTCATTATACATGGCATTTTGAGTGTGTAAAGTCAGGACTCATGTATAGAAGAAAGGCATACGACTTGATCGTAGACAGACCAAGAAACAAAAAACTTTCCTGACAAATCTCAGGACTGTGGGAAGATAGACAGGGTGGAAGGTAAAATAGGGAGGTAGTGAGCACCCTGTCACTAGGGCTAATCAAGTACATGCTGTCAGGGACTTTTGTGGGTGCTAGGTACTTTGGTTTCCGTGGACCCCTTCTTCCATAAAAAAAAACTTAATTATGTTTATGACTGTATAATGAAATATCTAACCCATGCTGAATGATAGTCATTTCTTTAACTCTGACTTTAGTCTGAGTTTAGTCTCATGGGCCCTACTGCCGTGCCTAGTAAAATCAGCCCTGCATGCTGTCTGTTCACGTGCCAGCATGTTGCAAAGAAGATTCTGACCGTATACTGGTTGGAAGGAGAGTGTTAAAGTCAGATTTCTAAACTTCCCCCAGTCTAAGATCCTCTGAAGTGAGTTCTGCTAAAGGATAGAGGAGTGCCCCAAACTGCCTTGGGAGATTGTTAGGGTGGATGTGTTGCTGGGAGCAAAAGTCAAAGAAGTGTGTTCCTGCCACAATTCCATTCCATAAAAAATGTACACACAGACCCCGATTATTATGCGTGGTAACACCTGAGATTACAATTAGGGGATGGAGGTGGAGAAGAGGAATCGTGGTTCTTTTGTTTGATAGCCTCCTATTTCTGTCTTGTTCAAATGTTTATATTCAACAAACAGCATGAATCCTTGTTATAAAATTACTAGCTCAAAATACTGGCAAAAGGTGTATAAATCTGACTTTAACTTTTACGGGGTGAGGAGGGTGATTTAGCCCAGTTCTCTGTTCTTTGTCCAACCAGGAACGCTATCACGATAGATGATGCCGTGAGGGTATCACCCAGGCATGTTTGGTGTTTTCAGTGAACAGAACAACACGTGAGAAAGCTCAGGAAAGCCCATTATGCAACCAAGAATGGAGATATAAAACAGGGCCACGAGGGATCCCTTCTCTCAGGCCCAGCCAAACAAATTCACAAACACACAGATTCAGAAATTGTCTGCATCGACCTAGTCCTCCGGTCATCACACAAGGATTTAAGTCTGATCTGTTTTTCCATCTCCCAGGTCGAACGGCTGCTCAGTGCCTCTGGAACAGGACCTCAGCATCACCCCACACCCAGGGGGAGGAAGGAGAGTGACCAAAACTACAGAGCCAGCACCACCACCAGCCTGTCCTTGGAGCCATCCTGCAGGGAAGACCCAGTATGAGCAAACACTGTCCCAATATCAGGTCCGTTTTTTTATTTCTGCTTTTACTTTTTTTTTATCGGTTCTGATTTCCTCACAGTAAATCTTTGAAGGGTTGAGTGGTTTCAAGACACATTCCCTTCTCCGTGTAGCTGTGAATACGATCAAAAAAGACAACAATGAAATAGTGAATTGCCAGCGGTTCCTAATTGAAGGAAAAGAAGAATCTAGGAAGAGGGCTATGTCCTGAAAAAAGGAAAGAAGGGGAAAAAAAAAAAAAGACTAGCATGGAAATCTGTTGATCTGGAATGGCCAGAGTAGGGAAAGAGACCTCATCATTTTAGATTCCTATCTATTGCCTAAACCCCAGAGAAGGCCTTCCATTCAAATGTTCGTGTATGCACAAAGCGATTTATTAAACACCTCCTGTCTGCCAGGCCATACTGGATGTCTTTGTCGGGTGAGGAGAGGGAGGAGAGCTGGAGTAAACTTTGGGAGGCCGTCCCAGGAATTCTCACTTGAGAAAACATCTGGGTTTTTCACGTCTCTTGTGCAAAACAAACAAGTATTTTATTAAATGATGTGCATTGTGTTCGAAGGTAGAACTCTTTGGGAGCCTGATGTGCGTGCGTGCACACACACACACACACACAGACACACACACACACACACAAACGAAACAAACATGAAATCATCAAGACCCCACACTCTGGCAATGAGATGCACTTGCTATCATGGTCCTTCACAGAAGCACAGATGATAGCTTACAGGGTTTTTTTTGTTTGTTTGTTTGTTTTCAGAATCCACTTTCCACATCAAGATCACCCAGTAAGCAATCTAAATTGTGAGTGAAGAGCCCAGAGCTTTCTTCTGCCCCTTTCCCTCTCCTCCACCCCCAGGCATACCCACCCCCCATCAAAAGGATACCTTCCCCGAGAAAGGAACCTCCCAAACTCATTTGTCCGTATTTCACTTTCTCCGCCTGATTACTCCCCTCTCCTTATAGCCTGGCTTCCCTGAAACCAAATGTGAGTCGTTTTCCAACTGCACCAGAAAATCAGAATTTATTGTACATATGTTTGTGTTCCACTTAATAAAAAAACCTATATTTTAAGATAAACTTTGTTAGTAATTCATGAGGTAAGTGACTATTTATGCTAATCAGGCAGAAATATATTCTCAAGCATAATGCATTACATAAATTTGAATGCAAAATGTTCAATTATGAAGTAAATACAGGTAATGCAAATAATAAATTACCTCTAATAAAAATTATAAAAGATGTGTCTTCAAAGAGAGAGCGGCTTTAACTTACAACTGTGAATTGCTTAAAGAGAAAAGAATTAATAAATGCTGATTTACTCTGATGATTATTTAGCACATAATTCACCTATTCACGACTCCTAGTAATCAGACTGTTGTCTCATTCTCCAATATGAGGCAAGACTGTTTCCTCAGCAATTTTACCCTTATCAGATTATCTCGTCTGATTCTATTAATTTTCTTCCATGAATCTGCTAACAGTGATTTGTGATTTACTTGCCCTGCTAACTAAAGACTGTTAAAAGGATTTCTCTGACACGATGGCTGGAAACATCGTTCAGTTACTCTGAACAACTCTTTTCTCAAATCGATTCGGTTGGGTTCATAGTGAAATTCAGTGGACCCTGGTTAGTTCTGCACCATAAAATCAGCTCCTGGATAAACAAAGAGTTCAGACACTCCACTTGATGCATCTTGTTCTTTCCAGATTATATATGTCTGATTCCAACATGATATACTTGAGTTGCTGAAACTCACAATCAGGAAAACAGTGTGATTTTTAGCTTTTAATCATTGTAATTTGGACATAAACAGAGTTTTTAGAAAATGTTTTTTGCATGAAGTTATGTATGTACTGACATGAGACTGTAATTGTGTTTTTGATATTACAGTTTCACAATCTTCTACGTGATCCGACCCATGCCCTCCCCTCTCCCGCCAAATTCTTCTCTAAATAGTCACTGCTTTCAGAAACTTTAATGCTACTGGTTTGAATTGGTCAGTAATGACAAACGCATGGTTTCTAAATTACTCTATATTGTTCTACAGAGATTACTGGAGTATATATAGCAAGAGGATATTAAGCAGTAAGAAAACACAGTTCTTATTGTATTTGGATTAGATTGGCTTGGATAGAAGTGAAACAAACAATGTTAGCAAAGAAATCTAAAGAAATGTGGCCTGCTGTAATTGCAGAGGCTCAAAAACCTGAATAGTACTAATTAAAATGAGAGAGCTCAATTGTTATAAGAGAAATGCGCTAACAGAGAACTGTAAATGTTTAGACACCCCTGTGAATCACTAAATAATAAAGTAGAAAGGACAAAAATGAGAATTAAGTTATAAGCTTGAGAGCACCCCTGCCACACAAGAAAAAAATAATTCAGATCCCTTTTTTTTTTTCCAAGAGAAAATGGGAGACTATAAAAGACTCTGCAATAAGAGAAAGAAAAATACCCTGGCTTGACTGCAGTGTACAAAAATAAACCATAAAAAATGTGCAGATAATAATACATTTAGCTGCCCAAACATGGGCATTTAATTTCTAGAAATGATACATAATTGCAATAATTAGGTACACGACCGTGAAGCTATATCTCGTGGTCTTCATCCTTAGTGAACTTTGTTTATACATGTTGTTTATTTATAAATGTAGCAGTTTCAGTGTTCCTGACCAAAAATTCTTTCATGACAGGCAGGGATCATATCTCACAGCTTTTACCAAAAATGTGGTGCAAAAGGATTAAAGAAAAAACAATTCTCATAAACAAACAAAAATTAATTCTTCCTAGATGCACTGAAATTCATATTTTACATGAAAAATATAAACTGTGGGCATTTGTGGCTAATGATTAAAAGAGACTTAGAAAAGTGTTGCGATAGGCCAGGCTCAATGACATAATATGTTTATGTAATTTAAGCAGTAAATTTTCCTCTGGATGCATAAACTGTAATCCCTTAACTTCATTACTAGGTAAAATACCGTTTGAGTGGAGGAAAGCAAAGGAATTCTATGTTAGGTTGCATAAATATTGACATACTCTTCACTCTTTCTTCCCCAAACTGGTAATAGACATACCTCATTCCATCCCAACAAAATACTCCCATAAAACCAAAACTACCCTTATAAACACAGCTCCTCTGCAGTAATGATGAAAAGAAAAAGTGCTTTTCTGGAAAATACCAACACTGCTGGCCTTTTCGGGTAATGATGTGCCTACAAACCTTCTGGGGAGTCTCATTAGGGATACCCGGGTTTGCTGAAGCCCAGGGTTGCCAGCAATGAGAGAAATTAACACAAGTCTAATCTGGTGTCTGAAGCCAATGAGTGACACCTAAGGTCTCGTTATAAATAGTAAACTATGCTGTCCGGTGGGTGAGAGCCTTCTGAAGTGCAATGTTCAAGAAGCTGGCTTAATATATGACTAAGTGTCAGAAGTCAGGTTTTCTGAGAATTACTTTTCAGATAAACAACTTTATAGCACTGCACTTAATATTACTTAATAGAGACATCTCATTTGTCACTGAATTACAAGTAACTTTAATTCTATTGATATTGCCGTAAAGCCCGTTGAAAATCCATCCTGGCACTTTTAAAGGGTTTGGGGCCCTATTTGTTGCATGGGATCCTCTTGCAGAAGTCTCTCAGCCAGAATTACACTCAGAAGGCTTCTGTGTCTCCTGGCCTCTTTATCCACAGTTAAGGGGCATAGCAGGGAAAAAATGATTCCCGCACCTGCCAGCACTGTCTTCAGCCCCTTTCCTAACCAGGTCGGGTTCTCCCACTGCAGTCAAACTAACTTTCTGTGCCTCTTTCCTCCTCCCACCTTGGGAAAGCAGCTTCTTTTCATTTCATCAACAAAACTGGACACGGATCAATTTCAACTGACCTTTGCCGAAAGGTGGCGCTGTTGAGGTAAAAACCAACTCGGTCCAACAATAGTTTTCACTCTTCGATCGTTTTGCAGGCTTTTCTGAGTTTTTTTTTTTTTTTAATGCACCCTCCTAGCGTCTCCCCCTCCCATAAAATAAAATAAATATGATTAACACCAAATGCATTTCATTAATCCGAGGAATCAACCGTCCAACATCCAATCAGGCGGGCTGGTCTTCCAAACGCTGGGTCGGCTTCGCGCACTCTTGCTTTTTCCCAAATAAATCTCGGCTTCTCCGACTGGCCTATCGCTTTAAAATCTTAGAAACAGAGTTGTCGGTTTTCTTTTTTTCTTTTCTTTTTCTTTCTTTCCTTTTTTCTTTTTTGCATAAGCTTTAGAAGAATCGGTCAAGAAAACTGAATAGTTAGTAATCTCTGCAACCCAGAGGGGGAGAAGCAGCCCCCCACCCCACCCCCACTCTGAGTTTCCGGGCCCATCCGAGAAGCTGCGGTTTAAAATTTAACCCTTCGAGGGGAGCTGGTGAAGGCTGGGGTGTTGTTCCCCACCCCCCCCCCACCTTGTTCCTCGCCACGATCAAGTCTGAAATAATTAAGTGAAACGTAAAAGTGCAAAGGGCGCGCGGGACCCTGATAAGCAGGAGTCAGATTTCAGCAAAGGGTGGGTGAGTGTGTGTGTGAGAGGCAGAGAAAGAGACAGAGAGACAGAGAAAGCGAGATGGCTCTGAAAGGCCAAACTCGGGCCAGGGTCGGAAGCCAGCGGGTGAGCCGGGCTGACCTGACTCTGAGCTTTCCCGGAGTTTACTCGCGTAGGCGTTTGCTCCCCCCAAGGGCACGCGATGCCAGCGGGCAGCCAACCCCCGAGCGGAATGGCCCCTGAACAACTTATTTCACCTCCTTTAAAAGAGGATGATAAAACGGGCTCTCTCCGCCGACTCCGAACTGCCCCGGCAGGCGCGCGGCTGGGAGATGTCCTGCGCGCAAAAGAGACACTGCACCCCTGCGCGCGGGCACTGGGGAGAGGGACAAAGAGTTTGGACCAAGTTTGAGCTCCGGGGCGCTGCCAGGCTCGGGGAAGTAAGGTCCCCGGGGCGGAAAGCTTGGTGCTGAAGGTGGAGCAAGGAGGAAAAACTGCCCGTCGAATTCACGACCAGGGGTTGGGGGTCAGGCAGGGGAAGGGGAGCAGGCCAATTCCCGCCGAGTGAGTCGGGGGCGAGCTGGGGCTCCATAAGGCAGGTTTCTCTCGCGCTCCGAAGTAAAGCAAACCGTCCTGCCGGTCCACACAGTTTCCTGCACCCCCTCTGGAAAACAAGTTCCCGTCTTGCGCCAAACTTTGCGCCAGGCTTTGCAACCTCCGGAGGACGCTGCGGCGCTGGAAGGGTTAAGCCAGCCCGTCCCAGCTGACAGTCAGCTGATTGGGCCCTGATTGACAGCTCCGAAAAGTTTCCTTGTTTCCATACTATTATGCTAATCGCGGCCTCTCTTGCCTCCTCCCATTGGTCCGGAGTACCAGTCAATTTCCCATTTGGGCCTGACGTCACAAGTGCTATAAAATTCAGCAATTGCTTTAAACTCTTCTTGCTGGATCAGAGGCTTTAAAATCTTTTTTTCATCTTCGAGCTGTAGCTCGGGCTGCTCGTCGGCTCGACCTCCCCCCTTTTGCTCTCCGCCTCGCCTTTCCCCAGGACTTCGCTATTTTGCTTTAAAAAAAAAGGCAAGAAAGAACTCAACTCCCCCCTCCCTTTCCTCCAGCCGGGCTGCACCTCTGTCTTGCACTTTGCACGGAGGGAGGAAGAGCGCGAGGGAGAGAGAGAGGAAAGAAAAAAATAAAAAGAGCCAGGCAGAAGAGGAGGCGAGAAGCATGAAGTGTTAACTCCCCCGTGCCAAGGCCCGGACAGCCGCCCGCCGCGCCTCCAGCCCCGAGCGGCCGCCGCGCGCGCCCCGCCTGCAGCCCGGGCCGACGAGGCGAGCCCTCCTTATGCAAAGCGCTCAGCGGAGCGGCGAGCGGGGGACGCCGCGCACCGGGTCGGGCTCCTCCGGCTTCTCCGCCGCCGCCACCGCAGCCCGCGGAGGACCTTCCCGAGCCTGAAGCCGCCGGCTCGGCGCGCTAGGAGGCGAGCAGGCGAGGAGGGGCCGGGGCGAGCGAGCGAGCACATTGGCGTGAGCAGGGGGGAGGGAGGGCGGGCGCGGGGGGCGCGGGCAGGGCGGGGGTGTGTGTGCGCGCTCGGAGGTTTCGGGCCAGCCACCGCCGCGCGAGCTAGAAGCGCCCCAGCCCGGCAAGCTGGCTCACCCGCTGGCCACCCAGCACAGCCCGCTGGCCCCTCTCCTGCAGCCCATTTGGCGGAGCGGCGGCGGCGGCGGCGGCGGCGGCAGGAGAATGGCATCAGAACTGGCAATGAGCAACTCCGACCTGCCCACCAGTCCCCTGGCCATGGAATATGTTAATGACTTCGATCTGATGAAGTTTGAAGTGAAAAAGGAACCGGTGGAGACCGACCGCATCATCAGCCAGTGCGGCCGTCTCATCGCCGGGGGCTCGCTGTCCTCCACCCCCATGAGCACGCCGTGCAGCTCGGTGCCCCCTTCCCCCAGCTTCTCGGCGCCCAGCCCGGGCTCGGGCAGCGAGCAGAAGGCGCACCTGGAAGACTACTACTGGATGACCGGCTACCCGCAGCAGCTGAACCCCGAGGCGCTGGGCTTCAGCCCCGAGGACGCGGTCGAGGCGCTCATCAGCAACAGCCACCAGCTCCAGGGCGGCTTCGATGGCTACGCGCGCGGAGCGCAGCAGCTGGCCTCGGCGGCCGGGGCCGGCGGCGGCGCCTCCCTGGGCGGCAGCGGCGAGGAGATGGGCCCCGCCGCCGCCGTGGTGTCCGCCGTGATCGCCGCGGCCGCGGCGCAGAGCGGCGCGGGGCCGCACTACCACCACCACCACCACCACCACGCCGCCGGCCACCACCACCACCCGACGGCCGGCGCGCCTGGCGCCGCGGGCAGCGCGTCCGCCTCGGCCGGTGGCGCGGGCGGCGCGGGCGGCGGCGGCCCGGCCAGCGCCGGGGGCGGCGGCGGCGGCGGCGGAGGCGGAGGCGGCGGGGGCGCGGCGGGGGCGGGGGGCGCCCTGCACCCGCACCACGCCGCCGGCGGCCTGCACTTCGACGACCGCTTCTCCGATGAGCAGCTGGTGACCATGTCGGTGCGCGAGCTGAACCGGCAGCTGCGCGGGGTCAGCAAGGAGGAGGTGATCCGGCTGAAGCAGAAGAGGCGGACCCTGAAAAACCGCGGCTATGCCCAGTCCTGCCGCTTCAAGAGGGTGCAGCAGAGGCACGTCCTAGAGTCCGAGAAGAACCAGCTGCTGCAGCAGGTCGACCACCTCAAGCAGGAGATCTCCAGGCTGGTGCGCGAGAGGGACGCGTACAAGGAGAAATACGAGAAGTTGGTGAGCAGCGGCTTCCGAGAAAACGGTTCGAGCAGCGACAACCCGTCCTCTCCCGAGTTTTTCATGTGAGTCTGACACGCGATCCCAGCTAGCCACCTTGATAAGTGCTCCGTGGGGGTCCGACTCGGGTGTGGGCTTGCCAATTCCAGAGCCTTGCTCGCCACCACCTCGCCCCCTCCCATACCGAGCTTGCCCCCCCGTTGCCCCCCGCACGCGCGCACACACACACACACACCCTGCTCCGAGTTGGTGGTGGTGGCGGCGGCTGTTTTTAAGTTGGGGAGGGGCTGGTTGTCTGGCTCATGGATTGCCAATCTGAAATTCTCCATAACTCGCTCGCTTTTTTTAACACACACACCCCCCACACACACACACACTTGCACAATGTTCAAAGATCTCAGCAGAGTTCCTCACGCTCACCTTTGATGCCTGCATCATTCACATATTTTTTTCTTCTTCAGTTCATGAGCTGGTATTCATTTTCTGTGTGTGTGTTTTATTTTGTTTGGATTTTTTTTAATTTGACTTTTTTGGAGCTTGCTGTGTTGCCTTTTTTTTCCCCCACCCTCCATCCTCACTCCCTCTCCACCCATCTTCTCTGAGATAAAAGAAAAAAAAAAAGCTAAGTTTTTTTTCCTCCTCCTGAGTTCTTCATATGAGATTGAGCTTGCAAAGGAAAAAAAAATGTGAAATGTTATAGACTTGCAGCGCGCTGAGTTCTATCGGGTTTTTTAGCATTGTTATGCTAAAATAGAGAAAAAAAAAAAACCTCATGAACCTGCCACAATCAAGCCTGCATCAACCTTCTGGGTGTGACTTACGAGTTTGGCCTTATGATGCCAAATCTGAGAGTTTAGTCTGCCATTAAAAAACTCATTCTCATCTCATGCATTATTATGCTTGCTACTTTGTCTTAGCAACAATGAACTATAACTGTTTCAAAGACTTTATGGAAAAGAGACATTATATTAATAAAAAAAAAAGCCTGCATGCTGGACATGTATGGTATAATTATTTTTCCTTTTTTTTTTTCCTTTTGGCTTGGAAATGGACATTCGAAGACTTATGGCATGGCTTTCATACTTTTGTTTTATTGCCTCATGACTTTCTTGAGTTGAGAACAAAAAAAGTGCAACCTTAGAGCCTTCTTCCCATGAAAGTTTGCATCTGCTCCAAAACTGCTTTGAGTTACTCAGAACTTCAGCCTCCCATTGTAAATGCACTGAGGGCATTCCTTGTCAAAGATGCCAGAATGGGTTAAAAATTTAACATGGCAAACATTAAAGAACTCTGAATGTTTTCTTTTTAATAAGAATGACACCCCATTTGGGGGACTAAAATTGTGCTGTTGCCGAAAGCAGTCTAAAATTTATTTTTGAAAAAAAATCTGCCCCGTTATTTTTGGTTTGTTTTATTTTTTTTTAATTTTTTTAATTTTTTTTTTTGGCGCTTTTGGTCATTGTCAAATGTGGAATGCTATGGGTTTCTAGTATATAATTTAATTCTAGTTTTTATAATCTGTTAGCCCAGTTAAAATGTATGCTACAGATAAAGGAATGTTATAGATAAATTTGAAAGAGTTAGGTCTGTTTAGCTGTAGATTTTTTAAAAGATTGATGCACTAAATTGTTTACTGTTGTGATGTTAAGGGGGGGTAGAGTTTGCAAGGGGACTGTTTAAAAAAAAGTAGCTTATACAGCATGTGCTTGCAACTTAAATATAAGTTGGGTATGTGTAGTCTTTGCTATACCACTGACTGTATTGAAAACCAAAGTATTAAGAGGGGAAACACCCCTGTTTATATCTGTAGGGGTATTTTACATTCAAAATGTATGTTTTTTTTTTTCAAAATTAAAGTATTTGGGACTGAATTGCACTAAGATATAACCTGCAAGCATATAATACAAAAAAAATTTGCAAAACTGTTTAGAACGCTAATAAAATTTATGCAGTTATAAAAATGGCATTACTGCACAGTTTTAAGATAATGCAGATTTTTTTACAGTTGTATTGTGGTGCAGAACTGGATTTTCTGTAACTTAAAAAAAAATCCACAGTTTTAAAGGCAATAATCAGTAAATGTTATTTTCAGGGACTGACATCCTGTCTTTAAAAACAAAATGAAAAGTAAATCTTACCACAATAAATATAAAAAAATCTTGTCAGTTACTTTTCTTTTACATATTTTGCTGTGCAAAATTGTTTTATATCTTGAGTTACTAACTAACCACGCGTGATGTTCCTATGTGCTTTTCTTTCATTTTCAATTCTGGTTATATCAAGAGGAAGAATAATCTACAATAATAAACTGCATTTTTTTTTGATTCTGTACTCAGTTTCTTAGTGTACAGTTTAACTGGGCCCAACACTGCATTAGACGTGTAAAAGGCATCCTTTTCTCCAGAGGAAGGATTAATGGAGGAGTAGGAAGGCCATCATTCAGAGTGAAACAGAGGCTGTTTTGTGAAGCAGGAGGCCAGTCCCTTCTAATAATTAGGAATATTTAAGAGAAATGTCAATTACAACCTCTCCAAATCCTCCGCACCCCTCCCAAAGTTTTCAGTTTTCAAATAAGTTGAGACATCATTGCCCTAGTGAAAACAAACAAAAATCCCAGCCAGGGAAGAGCAAGGCCTTCTCAGCACCGCCCTGCGTTTCTGACCCCTCTGCTCGCCCATCTAGAGAGAAATGAGCCGGGCACCTAAGGCTTTGGCGGAGGGGGCTTGGGCACATATGCATTGGGTGGTAAAGATAAACACTTCTTGCCTTTTGGCTAGAATTGATTATTTTTCCTTCTCCCTTACACGCCATGATTTTCCTGTTAGCAAGGCCTGACAAGATTTCACATCAACGCTTTGGACAAATCAAAGTTGTTTGTTTGTTTGTTTTTTTTAACTTTGAAGGTCATTTGTCTTAAGTAGGAAAAAGAAAAATCCACCTCTCACAGGAGTCCAAGTATGTATCTGGGTTTAAACTGTGTTCTTCAATGCTATTTCCCTCTGAATATTTAGCGGAGAGCTTGTCCTCGTAGACAAGTTGGTGATTTCTGATCACCTTAGCTCCTGAAATATATGCAAAAAATAATGCTTGGTTGGAATAACGGCTGTGCTTTGATTTATTGGCATTTACCCCAACACGGGCTGTGTGTGGGGGCTGACTTAAAAGATCACTTGGAAAGTCTTGAGCTACCTTCAGTAACAGCATTGACCTATTTTAAAATGACACAAATTCGTGCAACTAATGTTACAAATTCACGCAGTTTGCATTCTTAGTCAGCTTCCCTTAGGACGTGAATAGAATGTTAGACAAAGCCAACGCTGTTTTGAAAATACAGCCAAACACGATGACTTTTGTTTTATTTTCTATTCAAAAAAAAAAAAAAGATAATATTGCAACTCTGAACGAAGGCCTGATTTTGAGGAAAACAGGTTGTGCTTGGCGCTGATGAGTTCTGGCCAGGGTATCAGCCTTCCTTCCGTTTTTCACAGACCACGAAGACAGTGGATACCCACTGCATTTTGACCTTGGTCTCTGTGCCAGCTTGGAGAGGGCCCCTGAATCCACACTTCATTTTGCTTTAACAAAAGTTTTCATAGTAAATCTATGTCCATGTGCCTGAAGTTAGCTGCTGTTCTCTGCTTGAGAGATCTTTTTTTTTTTTCCCTTTGGTCTGATCCCAACTAAGAGATTTGCAGTCTACCCCTGAAGAAGCAGAAATGCTCAGCATCCGATGAAAGATTTTAAGCAAACACATTCTCAAAATAAAAGTGACATTCAGAATGGAGTTATTGCAGTTAGCTCATGAGGAATGCCACTTGGGAGAAAAAAACTGTGCTACAACAATGAAGCATTTTGATAGGATCTTACAAGGCAGCTCAATACAATAAGCAGGTTTTGTCCCCAAATATTAGAAAGCCAAGTAGAGAGGTGTTAGCAAAAATAGGGTTTTGGTGGCTGGCTTTAAGAGGTTAACTCCTAATGAAAGGTGTTTTTAGGAACAACCATTACTAAAAACTTTGACAGGTAATGAGAGTGGTGAATATAAATATATATATATATATATTATATATATATATATATATTTTTTTTTTTACAAAGAAATCCTAAATCCTGCCTAAGTGCCCTTATTGCAAATAAGTGTCTAAATTAAAAAAAAAAATCATGTAAGGAAATCTAATTTTCTTTTTACACTGCATTTGAGTCTTTGTCTAAATAGTGTTAAAATTCCTTTCATTCCAAATACGGAACTGAGCCCACTCACAAGTTGGAGCCATCAGTGGGATTCACCACATTTGGAAGCCCCAGCAGTGTGTGCTTAATCAGTGCATTCACAGAATGAAATTTATGTGAAATTTATGTAAGAACTGTACATTTAAATTATTATTATTATTATTATTATTATTAATTATAATTATCTACAGTCACGTAAAACACCTTGCCCAGGACTACTGTTGAGTTTCCTTTTTAAAAAATAAATGATTGTGTTTGAGATGCAGGCTATTAAATATATAACTTCCATACAAATTAACTGTACCTCCTGTCTGAGGGTCCTAGGTGCAGACCCATAGTAAAGCAGACTAGTGTGCCAAACCAAAATAAATGTGATTCTTTTCAACCTGTAATATTGCTTTTAAAAATCCACTGAAATTTAAAAAATTTATAGGAAGGAAGGTGTCCCAGAAGGTAACAGCTAGCATTTTTAAAGCATACGTAGGCATGCACCCTCTAAATACTACTTCTTCATGCTTCATTGTTTCTCTGGCAGATAATTTTACTAAGAGGAAAAAAATATTTGACTCCCCCTCCCCAAGCAGATGCCATGGGCAGAAGCCTTAGCAGAGCCAAGCACCCTGGTTTTCTCTTGGGCCCTGGATAGTATTGTATTTATCAGTGATGTCAAACGTGGTCATTTATCAGACAAAGCCGTAAATGAAACCAGTGTTAGTTACGTACCCCTACTCCTCCGTGTGCTTTTTTTTTTCCTTCTCCTCTGCTCTCAGGCATCCACAAAATCACCTCCCATATTTCCTTTTTTTCAAAAACCATGTAATAATTTCTTACAATGTATCTGACACAGTAATAGATTGATATCAACCAGGCAGAGATTGCACTTCCTGATCGCAGTGAGGAAAGGATGTCTAGATGTCGTATCTATCTGCCTCAGTGCCCCAACCGCCTGGGCTCCTTCAAGACAGGCCGTTTAATGAGAAATGCTCTGTTTATTACCGAATGCATGATTCTAACGCCCTGATCTTTTCTGCCTTGTGCCTTTACCCCAGTAGTTTTTATTTAGTAACATCAATTCGAGCTACTTTGGTTCTGAAGTAGGAACTTCCCTGGCCAGACCACCAGGTTTAATGCGAAACTCAGCAAACACTGTGCAAATGGTAGCCACCCTTGCAAACACGGGCCACCGCTGTCTCAGTAGCCAAATTTCCGGCATGTCTGGGGCTAACGTGATTGAAGTGGCCTCGGACACATTCAAAGTTTCCTGAGTTGGGTAGTTGGAAGGTTTTTGTTGTTGTCTTTGTTTTTGGTTTAGGCCAACTTCCGTATTCACACACCCTGGGCTTTATAAAATGTCCTCCCCCATATTCTAGGCCAATCAATATATTTAAAACCTGCTTGCCACACAGGTATCTGTATTTTTTGCCTGTCGGTAGTTAAAGACTAACTGAGACAGGTTGGGAGACTAAGATATGTGAGTGACAACCTTCAGCCAGCTGGTTTCTGTGCCAGTGAAACACACAGCCAAGCTCTGGGGCCTTCCTTCTTACATAAACATTTGCTAAGAGAGGCTAGGAAGCTGGATTCTCCTGCCTTAGACCGATGATCTGCAAGGCTCCCCACTGCGATTTTACTTCATTTGATTAAAAAAAAAAATTGTCCCTTTTCTTTGAAAAGATGTCTTAGTTTTTTTTTTAGGGAAGATCTATCTACCTTAGGGAGGCTCCACTTTTCACCAATTCTGATTATTCCTCAGCATATTGGGTGAATAATTCAGAGTCAGTGCCTTCCTCGTTGTTGAGAGGAAGATAAGAGAAACCTAAAGTTCGTTCTCACTCTTGGCCCAGCCTGAACATTTAAAAGATGTCCCAAGTCCAAGGCTAGGCAGACAGGAGCCATCAGGGAGGTGGTCCAGCACCCAGCCCTCCGAATCCGGATGTGTTTGTTTGTTTTTGCACTTGTTTAAAAACAGAGCAGGAGCTGTCACCCACCTTCTGATAACACAGCTTTTCTCACTTTTGAGATCAGTCTTCAAAAATTGAGACATCAAACAGCCCCAGAAAAGGGGAATTCTCTCCAAGCCTGGCTCCACCCTGACTGGTGAACAAACCCAGCTCTGTGTAGCATTTTTTTTTCCTCTAGCGGGGGTAGGGGACAGGGTGAGAGAATTTCAGTCTCCCAGACTGTCTCATGATTGTCAGAGCATAAAGAAGTATGGTCCTGCAACAATGTGAGAACATCTTTACCCTTTAGAGAGGGACAAAACAACAAACAAAGCAAATCAAATTGCTCGGTGTGAAGGCGTAGGAAAACCCCGGGCTCTCTGTTCCCTGTGCCATCCATGGGAGGTGAGAAATGAGGGAAGCCAGAGAGAACAGTGAGGAAGACGTCAAAGGCGAGAGGCACCCAGGGTCCACGTTTGCCAGGTGCCAACCAGGTTCAGCTGTCTGCTTCTTTCCTATCTGTTCACATGTGTTTCGTTTCTGAAAACGATTTTAGAGATTGAACCCAAATTAAGAGAGCCGGGGATATTGTTCATGCCTTAACTTTGGGGCATTTATAAATATATTGATCTGTAATTTTACAATGGTGACATTTGGGACCATTTGGCACCATTTGGCCATGATATGCCAATATTTCTACGGTCACCGCAAGAGGTTTTACGGCATCGTGGCAGTTTTTATTGTTTAAATTTGAAAGCCCTTTGTGTGTTTTCCGTAAGTTTGCCCCCGTATAACAAGACTGACAGAGAAAGAACACCTCAACAGCACACAGAAATCAGATCTTTATATGACTGTGCATCAGAGTTGGACAGTTTCAAGAAATTCACAAAATACATTTTCCACAGAGAGGCTATGATCGGAATGCATTTTTTTTCTACCCAGATCATAATCATCTGCTAAGCACCTCTTCCCTGTTCAACAAAATACATTTTCTTTTCCTTTCTTTTTGTTAAATAAAAATTTTTTCCTATAATTAGGACTTTGGATTGCAAAATCACATTCCTCCCCTCTCCACAGATTCTTGGATCTTTAGTTACGATTAGAAAGGGGCATTAATTCAAGAAGGGAGGATGAGGGTGGGGGTGTCTGTGGAGGTTTGGGAGGGGAGGGGGGAGGGGAGGAAATAGTTCTGTGTTCACCCCCCACGCCCGCTTGGCCCCTGCCCAGGCCAGGCCTGGGTGTGAGCTGCACACTGGGGATTTGGATTCTGAATTTATTCTAAATATTCTGATCACCAATCTTGAGTGTTTCCAAGCTAAGATTCCAAAGAACGGCTTTTCCTTGTGGTTGGTTCTTTTCGGTTAGGGAATAGGAGAGGCCCTGTAACCTTATAGAACTGGGGAAGGAGGAGGAAAAATCGCTATCCTGAGAGAATCCCCTAAAAGGATGGCTGTGAAGGGAATCCTGGGCTGAAAATCTGGACAGCAGTGCAGCATTCCTTTTGGCAACCAAAATTTGCCCTGGTCCTATGTGCCCTCATCCATTCTGGAAACCTGTAGAAGTGGGTTTCTGGTCTCCTTTGGGGACACGAGGATGGGAGGGGGGTGGTTCCGCAGAAGGACAACAGGCCTGAGGATCCTGGAACAATAGGCAATCCCAAACTAGGCCTGGGAGGGAGGAGAGGAGAGCAGAGCAGGTAGTGGGAGGCATGCTGGGGCTGGGGGAGTATTACTAACAGAGGCCAACCTTGGCTTATGACACCCTGTCAACTCTGGGTCATTCCCAGGGCTCTGACTTCCCACCAGGAAGGCTCTGTTTACAGGTTGATTGACAAGCCGTTGACAGACCCAGAGATCCTCATGATTCTTAAAAACAACAGCAATGTACTTAGCCCCAGGGCTTCAGCCCTTTCCCACCTGGCCCCAGCCCATCCCAGTATGTTCGCCATAATTTTTGGCACCTCTATCCCCCACCCCATGCCTCATCACCCAGGGCCATCAGAGAGACTCAGAAGTCACTGCTCTTGGACCAGAAGGCAGTCACATAAGCTGAGACCTCGGACCCACTAAGTCGCTCCTGCTCCAGTTCCGGTGCGAAGGCAGGAATGCGGAGAAGTGCTGGAAAGTGGCTCTGGAATGTTCAGCGCTGGCTGGAGCTTCTGGTCCAAGGGCCTTGAAGCCAGGAACGGAGAAGATGAAGGCAGGGAGGATGCTGAGGTCGTCCGCTGTCCCGTCTCCTGGTTTTCCCGGGCCCACCCCTTCCGCCTACACTTTCTCTGCGGGGCCCATTCACTTTGGGCATCTCTGCGCCTGCCAGGTGCGCTCCTGGCTACTCGCAGCAAGTGCAGAACAGGAGGCCGGGACCTCGGGGGCGGGTCCAGGTGGTTGCCCGGGGCCACGGGAAGTCCCGGGTGCCCCGGGCCCACGGCTGCGCCTCCGGGAGGCCCGCAAGCTCCGGACGCCGGCCAGGCAGCTCCCCTCCCCTCCGAGATGCCCAAGCCGCTACCGGCAGCCGCTCCCAGCGCGCCCCAGCAGGGAACTCGGATTTGTACTGGAATTTGGTTTAAGTTTTCCAAGAGGACTGCCCTGGCCGTCGTGG
The DNA here is from genome assembly GCF_009834535.1 of Camelus ferus. NCBI lineage: Eukaryota > Metazoa > Chordata > Mammalia > Artiodactyla > Camelidae > Camelus > Camelus ferus. The sequence continues at coordinate 53,033,074 of NC_045704.1, read as the reverse complement.
AGCTCTCGGAACTTGAAAACTACCTGCTTGGCTGCGCCCCGCCCCAAGTGGGCTCCTGGAGGGAGGGAGCGGGACTCAGCCCTAAAAGGCTGCGCCCCTCACCTTGGGATCCCCACCTCACCCTCAAGCTGCCCCAGGCACCTTCTGGAACTAAGATCGTCAGCTCCAGGTCATTCGATTTTTTTACTCTCTTAATTGTCCAGCCCATTTTCCTGATCTATACACTCCCCCCCCCCGCCCCCTGCACTCTGATTGGAGACTGGGTGAAAGAGGAAAAAAGAGGAAAAGAAGGAACTCCAGAGAGCATGTTTTAAAATCTTTCCAGAAATCTCGATAAGGTTGGGGTTTTTCCTTGATAGAGTTTGATGCTTATTGTAAAGGAAAGCCGCTCAGGCAAACTTTATTAGGATTTCGCCCACAGCTCCAGCGCGAGGGGGTTGCTTGCATTCGCAGATTTAACACAGCTGTAGCCAAATCTCAGGCAGGCAAGAACTGTCTAAAGAGGGCAAACTTTAAAATGACTCATTTCAGAAAGGAGCCCTTCCGTGTGGGGCTTTTTTCTTACAGGGACCCTCAGTTTTTTAGATCCTTGTAGGTGAAGTAGTTAGGCAAGAATCATTGCACCTTCTTAAATAATTCTCCTTTTCCCCTTTTTCTCTTAGGGAAGGATTCATTAATTGCAGATAAATGTGTTGAAAGTAAAACTGTGATCTCAGCATCTAAGGCACTTTTACACCACCAGATTCCACAAAAATCCTTGAATGCATGGGGGGGGGGCTTGGTAACCACCCTAAGATTAAATCTGTTAAAAGGTGATATTCACGTCTTTCTGTTTTCAGGTAATGAATCCAACATATTGTTTCATCTGCCATTTATCTATCAGTTTGTTTACTTATTTATTTATTTATTTATGGAACTCTTTAAAGTAACACATTGTAGAGGGGGAAGCTATTAAAAGGTAAATCCGCAGTTTCCACAATATGACGTAAAAATGATCATGCGACAGAGTTCTTCAGCCTGCTCTCCATGTTGGTAGGCGTGAGCGGAACCTAACCAGAATCATCTTCCCATAAAAACGTGGCCAGACTTGGCGTGACTCCGGGCAGCGCGGAGACGCACCCTGACCAGTCTACCATGTCCTCGGGTGTACAGGTCCATGTTAATTCCCTGCACTGTACCGGTGATGAGACCTTTTAAAATCTTCCTTGGAATGTCGCTGCACATGCCTATGCTATTTAAAAAAATACTATTTAACCGTTAGGTAAATAGATCCCAGTGTTAGAGACTCTGTGCTGGCAGACGCCTGGCTTGGACTACGCCATCATGGTCCAGCTCAAAAATCTCCTCTCCCACTCCTACGTGAGACCCCCTGGCCCCCACCACTCTTCCCCAGTGACCAGTCTGGGTGAAGGTGATGAGAACAGAGAAACAGCAGTGACTTTTGGACTCTATTCAGGTGTGCAAACGGAATCTCTCTCTCCCTCACTTGTGAAAGTAAATGCCTTGATAACAGGATGGGTTCCCCAGGTGGCCAGAGGATGGAGGTCATCTTGAGGAAAATGACACCAGTGATCTAAAAAGGACATCTACTTTATGAGAGTTCAGGCAGGATGCCAAATATCGCATTTAATGAGGCCCGATTCTTTTTCTCCAAAAATAACAGAGACTATCAATGAGATGGTCAGGAAGGCAAAGGGGCGTTTTTGCAAAGTCTCCGTTCAATTATTGCTTTGTAATATTTTTCTAAAATTGAAAAATGCCTCACAAGTATATGATCTCATGTAAATATTCCTTACAGAAGCTCAACATATGTTTGCAGTACCCCAAAGAAATTACAAAAATATTTCCTCCATGATCTCTTAAGCTTTTAAACTCTATTCACTTGCATTTCTAAAAGAATCTGTTGTTTCTAAAGATTAAAAAATGTAAGCTTATACGGGAAGTTTTCTTGTTTTTTTGGAGGTTAGCCATTTGAACTTCAAATGGAGAACAATTGGTATCACGGATAACACTTCCAGGTTTTATAATTTCAGTGTGTTTTTTGTTCCTTCTTTCTTTTTTTGGCAGAGAAATAATGTATTTGGCAAAAGATTAGTGTATATTGTGGCATGAAGAAGAGTAGTTTGTGCCACAAGATTTTAAAAGCATTTCTAACATGAAATGTGGGTGAAAGCACATAGTGTATTTGGGGCAGTTCTGACCAATATGAGTACAGATTTGTTTATCTGAGTGTTTTAATGCATAGTCAGACCACTTAGATAAAGGGCATTGGAAAAAATTAGAGAGTTAAGCTAAGTGAAAATTTAAGAAAGATTCTATGTCAGTCACAGCAGCCGGCGGATCTCAGCAGGTGTATGCATAGAATATTTGTTCACACCAACTGTAAAGTAATTTAAATAAAAGTGTCGCGTATCAAAGAAAAATAACTGAATCTTCATGTTGGGAAAAAAATTAGATTGACTTGCTAGTTTATCACAATTATTGTACACAGATTTGCTGTAACCATGTTGAATTTTTTAAATTAGATTTTAAATATATTTTGACAGTCTGAACTTGTATCGTGTGGCTAACTATAGGGAGAGATGACAGGTTTGCTTTGTTATTAAACTGCTGTCTGGAAAATATTGGACTCGGTACAGTAAATGATAATTATTTTGCCACTTACATTAGTACAGCTAATAGCAATAAGGGTTTTTTGAACCATAGAAAGCTAACTACTTTGAATTACTGTGCTTTGTTATTCACTGTGAAGCAAAAAGACTTTTTTTTTTTAAAGCAACCTCATTTTCATATTACCGTTCTAAGCATTCACTGCTACTAATTTAAACAGAAAAGAAGTTAATAAATAAAAGGGCGGTACCCAAATGGTTCTATTTGTTAAGAGAACATTTGCAATTAAGGTCAGCAGCGGCAGCAGAAGAGCCCAGGGCAGTGGAGGAGGAGGGGGGAAGATGGAAGAGAAATGTGCCCTAGGAAAGAGCTGGGGAAATCTGGACCAGTTTGGTTCTCTGAGGGATGCGCAGTTTGTGAACCCTTGAGTCACCCATCAGAGGCCATTCATGTTCTCCTGCCCGTGACCCCGGGATCACTTGGTCTTCCGAACTGAGGGCAGCTTCAAAGCTGATCCAGGCTGCTGGGCCAGTGGGTATCTCTATCTCAGCTTCCTGGGGGCTGCAGCAATAGTGGAAAAAGGTGACCCAGCCTCCCATGCCGTTCTCTTCCATGTGAACCCTTCCTCGGGCAGGGCGGAGGCCAGGATGCCAAAGCAAGTAGAACTGAATCCCTATTCTTTTGGTCTCATTCTGCCCTTTTCATAGCTAGGTAGGCTGCCTTTAGCATACTGTCCTTAGAAAACCCCCTTCATGGTTATTAACAAGCCTTTGTTTATTTTAATATATTTACTAAATCAGGTACCCAAGGGAATCCTCTACATCAGTGATGTGAACAAATCCTGTTGCCTGAAGTCAAAGAGGTACATCTTGATTTCTGATCTGCATGTGCTTGTTTTAGTGCATTTTCCATGAGGGAGAAAGCAAGCAAGCAAGGAATGCTGCTCATTCTTGAGGTGTGAAAATCTCCTGCGTTAGTTTTTGTATGTGGGTTTCCCGTGTGCATAAATGGTGATTCTAGGGGCTGCAGAGAAGGGTGCAGTGTATGGGAGACCAGCATGCATGCAATTCTGTACTGATTTCATTCCATAGGTGTGGTGGATAGAGTACTAATCCTGTTTGAGTAGATCTCAGATCTTCAGCCTCAACCAGCGTGAGTCTGTTGCCACACAAAGAGCTAGCTAGTCTTTCTTCTTGAATGTCAGTTTGGGTGAATCTGTACAACCAGCATCCACAGTCCTTGGCCAGCTTTACTTGGACGTCAGAGACACATTCCAAATTCACAGAATCTTATAATTCACTCTGTATTCACATTTGGAGGATCTAATGCAATTTCAAAGCACATTATGTCCCCTCTTCTGTGTCCAAATGTGACTTCGAAGCCACTCCCCATTTCAAAAATAGGCAGAAGGTGGGTAGGAGGCAGAAATCTGATTTTTACCTACTTCAAAAAAAAATGAAATTAAGCTATTTAAATGGGTTTTCAATTGCAAGCATCTCAGTGTGAATTTAATTATGATTCCTTTTTGTTTAGAGAGCTAGACCAACACTCTTACACCAACAATTATTTAGTGTCATCGTTTTATGTATTCGTGTTACCTCATATTGGCTAATGGAATGAAGCTTGATTTTTTTTTTTTTGTATTAAATTTGCTTGCTGAGAAATTTGCATGAAATACAGCTTTTGGTTTCTAGACAAACTAAGGAGGGGGGCAAATTGCTACTTTTTGCAGAGGAGACTCTTTAAAATCCACTGAATTGAGGGTCTTGGAAAACAGAACCTTATTTTCCCGCACTGTTCAAAAATGGTATCTGATTACTTACTTTCACACGCTGTGATTAGGGGAGTCTTTGAATAACTGGACTGTGAATATTTAACATGATTTCTTTCCTAGCCTTAGACAAAATTAACATTTTCTATAATAGTTCTCTTACATAGACTTTAACTTAGTGTGCGCCTTTGGGATTAATTTGTGTGTCCTCGTGTGTGCATGCAGGAGCAACACTTTATTCCTTACTTTTTTATTCCTTTCTTTTATCCCTGACTTTATAATTGCAGTTGGAAAGCCTTCTATTAAATATGATGATTTGGGCCCACTGGCAGATTTTGTTACACTGAAACCATCCATTTCGAGCAAAGAGTTAATGAACTTTTTAAGGCAAGGTTCACACGGGTCTTGACCCCCCTGGTAATATTTCATATGAGGTTACTGGTGGGAGAGAAATCAAATTTCAGCTGCAAACATGATTGACAGGTGAGAGCAAGGAAGAGAAAGGCATTTGGCCAGATGGGGAATTTGGGAAGGAGGACAATTCCTCAAAGTTACTCTGTGATATTAGATATTATAAGCTGAGATATGAAAAGTTCAATACTTGATCCCTTTGGGAGAGTTACTTAGTTTATTTTCAGAAAGTCACTTTGGTTAAGAGATTTCAATCCTGGAAGCCAAAGACGGGGACCCACTACCTTTCTGCTCTCTTGCTAATTTCAACTACATACAATTACAACTTTGTGGCTTATTTCTGGCAATTTTCTAGGCTAGGGTGTGAAAATGAAATCACAAGCCATTTGGGGAGGCATTTAATTACCTTTTATTTATTCTCAGAAACGCAGTCTGGATTACACTGCGGTTCTTGGGCACATCAGAACAGTCATCCTAAGTGTGATCACAAAAAGATTAAATTCTCTATTTCTGTTACATCCCCTGATCCCGACTAACACTTTCCAACAGCACATGTTACAGCTTACAATATGCAAGTCTTCCCAAGTGCGTGCTTTACTGAGGTTGTGCCTTCTAACCTGACAATCCACAGAGCCAACGACCCCACACTGCTATCTGATGCAGATTTCTCCGTGGTAGCATCCCTGGGGAAGGCGTGATATTAGCATCATCCCTGTGGAAACAAGTGATGATGTGGCTTGACCCTAAGGCGGAGGGGCGGTTTTGGAATTCACCTTAGAGGCTATCTATTAGGGTGAATTGTCAAAAGGAGGCAACACAACAGCCCATGGTTTGCACCAAAGGTGAACGTAGGCCTTTGAGACGTGCTCTTTCATCCCGTGTGCTGAAACGCTCATTTCAGAAGGTGGCGGTGGACCTTAGCCTGCTGATACGTGTGCTCTGCCCGTTACAGATGTTCCTGATATTGGCTAAGACCCATCCGGATGCAACCAAGCCTTACAGAGCTGCCTCGGGGCAGGGCAGGTGGGATCCGTACATAGGGGGAGGCCTGTTTGTAGCTCTCCTGTCACCTAGGGGAGCTTTCCTGATGGAACTTATATAAACAGCACTTCTCTGGTTCTAAGTCCCCGTCAGTGGTTTTTTTTTTTTTTTTTTTTTTTTTTTCCTTTTACCCCTAGTCTTAAATTAGCTGAGTGGACATGTTTTATTCTGACTGTATCTATGCTGACGTGAATTCAAACAAATGAAAGAAAGGCTTTACTATGTTATGAACTGAAATAGAAACAGAAAACACGGTAAAAGGACTCAGAAATCTTGTTAATATTTTGTATAACTTGTCGTCCCACGTTGCCCGTAATCATCCAGAAATAAAATGCAAGCATGGTTTCCCGATGCCCAGTGTCAACGTGGGTGCCTTAGTACAGCTGTTTCATCCAAACACAGAATTAAAGATGTCGTGGCTGTGCTTCCCTTGCAGAGATCATCAAAATATTTGAACAGAAGTGGTGAATCAGGTGTTCTCATGCAAAGGACATGTGAAAACATAGACTGTAAGTTTGAATTTCTTGGTGCCTCCATTCGAGAACAGTGGCTGGTCTTGTCTCTGTCTTCACTGCAGACCCCTCAAGGCTTCTAAATACTCAGTTTTTAGAGTAACTGCCCCATCCTGGAAGACAGCAAGGAGTAGAATGCTGTCTGGCATGCAGATTTGGAGAGCGGACCAATCCATCACAAGTTCCATGAGTATGTCTTAACCAAATTACATCACTGTATGTGTTGGCGCTGAGAAAATAAGGGAAAATAATTCTGCTTAAAGTGTTTTATTACTGGGACTTACCTAATTGTTGTTGTTGTGTGTTTATTTAGAGTCTGCTCCCACCCAACCAAACCCCCTTTCCATACAAGGCTGCCTACTGTTTCCTTTCCTTGGGCACTGGTCCACTACTGAGCGGATTTCATCAATTAATTATAGCAGAGCAGGTACTGGGCAACTGGTTGAATGGTGCCATATGAAATCACATTATATTTTCAGTTAACTTTAGGACGCTCTTGAAGGGGCTGCCTTACAGAAAGAGACGTTATGCATTTGGGGGAAAAAAAGGAGGAAGGAATTTTTGTACAAGTACAGCACTCGTTACTTAAAACAAAATGATGCTTCTGTAAAGAGCTTTCGTTCTAAAAGCACACACTCAGGCACCTGCCAAAAACTCAGATTTACTGCTGCCGTTCACAGATGCCAATGTTGAAACTCCCTTCGTCTGCCGCATGCTGTCTTTGATTTCCTCGATCCAAATATTACTGTAAAGTTGTTGTTTCACGTCTGCATTTTTTCTTCTTTTTTTTTGCTTTTCCTGGCACCTAATGAAATTATCAGCAATAAATGAGCTACGCAGAAGGGTTGGTTGGTTTTGCCTTTTTTTTTTTTTTTTTGTGTCTCCTTTTTTGCAGTATTTGGAAAATGCTGGGATGAGGGTAAGCCAGTGGGAAAATTCTGAGTGCCTCTCTTTCCAGAGTCTACAGGAAATATAATAAAGATATTAGCATTTATAAAATTTCGGATGGGAACTAATGCCAAACTGGAGGTGGGGGAGAGGAAGTTTCAGGCTTTGTGAGTGGGAAAATCTAACCAGCTGTGGGAATTACAGGTGTCACTGGAGACAACACCGCAGTGACCTCCAGTTGAAGCTGCTGGAAGATATTAACACATAATTAGCAGGACAGGGGCGCATCCTACACCTTCATCACTGGTGAGGTGAGAATAAGAAAAAAAAAGAGAGGAAGGGAGTTTGTTTTCCCCGGTCCCTCAGCAAGCATCTAATAACGTGTTATCCACATGCAGCAAGTGACAATTTCTTTTTAGTCATTTCAATCCATTGAAAAGCACAGTAAGTTCACTTGCTAGCAGGTAGGCAGTGGAGGTGAGACTTGAACTGATCTGAAATTGACCCTGAGGTCATGCCTCCTTTAAACTGGGTTCTACAGAAAAAGTTTCTTTTCTTCTTCCCTGGCTCCTGCCAGCAGCCAAGCTGAGTCTTGAGTCCGGGGGTTTGCAATTGTTTAAAGAGATTCTGACACCAAGGTTGAACCCCTCACCCCAGCTTTAATCAGAATGGAAACCTTTTATTACCAATGGTAGTTAATTAAAAGGCTTGAGTCTATACTGTGATGGTGTGCCTCTGGGTTGTTTATATTTTAAAATGAGATTCATTCCTAGTGTACAGGCAAAGGAGGGTGGGGAGCTGACGTGGGGTCTCTTACTAGCTGAACATTTTGAATAGGAAAATAGAATTTTCTGTTTCATTTTAAAATTTCTCTTACTTCACTCCTCTCTCTCTTCCTAATGGAGCCATTAAAATCCTCTCAAATCCTTTCAAAAAATCTTAGGGTGTAGCACACGATACGTCTGACAGTGTTGGTTTTCCCGCACTGCTTTTCAGAAGGCCAGGTGAGGGTGACCAAGAGAGATCAGAAATTTCTTCCCTTTATTTGACCTTTTTGACCCGTGTTGGGTCTCATTCTTTGCTCCTTCTTGCAGTTCTATCCTGATGCTCAATGACTGTTTTGTTTGTGACTCAGTGGCCCCCGACTTTTTATTTTTTATTTTTTCTCCTTCTCTTCTTTTAAAGCCCGGAAGCAGCTTCTCACCATTGCAGAGTAGAAGCAATAGTGTCTGTGCTTTAATAGGTGTGCTTACAGAGCTGAGCCTGGGTTCCCCCTTTCAGAGAAGGAGCAGCAGTTTGGGACGAGATCAGGATTTCTGTAAACCTCGGGGCTGCTTTGCGGCCCAGGGTTGAGGGCTCCCAGCTGCCCTCCTCTCAGCAGCTGCTGGAAAGTCACCACACGTGCGAGGCCCCTTGGCATCACGTAATTTCCCTGGACACACGGACTTCCCACCTGCTCTGTGTTCTGCTAATCCCCTGGAGCCTTGCAAACCAGAACTTGCATAACTGCTGCTCTCAAACTCTCCCTCGGCTTAGTTGTTGGTGGTAAAATTGTTAGTAAAGATGGGATGCTAAACACTCTAGCCTCCAAGAGGAACCTGGTTAATTTCAACGTTACCTCTGTTGGCTTTGATCTTCGCTTACTTTGTAGCATCCTGACAGCGCTTGGCTGAAACGCCAAAAGGTCAGTGTAACAAAATAGCACCTGACTGGAGCAGTAAACCCTCCCTATACATTTGTGAGCAGATAATATGCCCAGTTCCCAAACAGCTGGTAGGACTTCAATTGGAGAGTTTGAACCCTATAATCCGGATCCTGCCCGAAAGCGGAGGTTTCTTTCACTTGTCCAGCCAGAGCTTGGAGATTTCACAGCAGTGCGGTGGCAGTCGCTCGGCTCCAGAGAGGGAAAAAAAAAACACAGTAAGAAAGAATTTGGTTTTATTTTTTTCCCCCTCCTATTTTATTTGAGCTGGCTGATGTTAGTAATGAAAATCTTTCTGTTCCTGTTGCTGGGAAATTTGTAACTTTTAAGGTATTGTTGGGACGTGGTGGCGGGAGTTGGTGGGGAGGGGGCAGGGGAATGCAGATCCAGCAAGATGTTTCTGTCTGACTTTCCTCAACGTTTTATAGCGTCCTTCAGATTCCTCATCCTCTCCAGTGTCATTTTCTTCTACAGTAAAAAAGCCCCCTTCCCACATTTGCCACAGTTAACCGGTCAGACTTTCACTTAAGGGAAGATGAGATCTGAGTGGGTGATTGCATTGTAAATTCATCAGGTGTTACTTGCCGAGCTATGGAGGATGTAGTTATTCCGAGAATGCATCTTTTACTATTTCTTTAACATTTAATTGGGATCAGGCCACTGCCTAGTTTTGTCTCAAGGGTTTCCTTTTTCCATCCTTTTACTTTCTTTCTTCTTTTTTTTTCTTGCTCTTGCATGTTGCAGTAAAGTGACCTGTAATTTATAATCAAAGTTTGGTTTTGTTGAACTAAACTGTAAAATCTGACTTTGGGGTTTTGCTCATAAAATAAATATTTGAAAAAATAGAGCATTGAGGCTTGTGCAGTAGAGGCAATGTCAGTACATATGTATCTCTATATATGAATGTCTACGTATATATATATGTTTTCCAGAGACTTGTAAGCCAGCCCTGAAAAAGCATGTGGCAAAACGGTGACCATCTATAAACATCCAAGTATAAGGACACCCTGATAAGAATATAAGCACATTTTTAAAATGAATTTCTGATTTGTTTTTTAAGCTCCATTCGTCTCTCATATTAACTTATTTTTTTCAGTTATATTATTTTTGCACGAAAGACTCAGCGTATACATGCTAGAATTCTGTCTGTAAGCTGTAGTGGTCCTTAGCTAGACTTTTTTTTTTTCCCTTTCCTTCTAACAAGGAAGCTCATTTAGAAAGAAATGTTTATGTGAAGTGCTTGTCAGTTGGCATTTTTACTGGGTTGCTAACCCAAAGGTAAAATATAAAGCCATGTCTTTTCCTCACTGGCTTGTTGTTACAAGAAGGGTCCCTCCCTTGTTAGCTTGATAAATAATTTTACTAGAGGGACTCTGCTGTATTTTTATGCTTGCTGTCTATTTTCTGCTTGCTGCAAATAAATTTCTGTACTCAGAGGGCACTAAAACTCCAAACACACGGTATTTCCCCATTTTGCTGCTGGTCGCCTGAAATATTTATTCCATCTCATGTTTCTAATTATTTTTTTAAAGGAAAAAAGTAATTTGTGATTAATATCAAACAAGAATTAGTCATTTATTTCTCAGGACCATTGTGTTTGAACCTGGAAATAGTGCTTTTTGAAAGGTTTTGCGCGTCCAACACTGTTTCATATTTGTCAAATTGAAGACAAGAGTTACTTTATTTGGGGGAGTCCTGAAGTCTTCTCATTACATTTCCTGTCTGTCTTTCCAACTCTAAATATTAAGCTGTTAATATGAGAAATGAAGAGGGCTCTAGAATTCTATCTAGAAACAAAGCACTACACAGTAAAATCTTTACATGTGAAAAATGATACATCGTGTGAAGTAGAGATGAAATTGATCATAGGTGTCAGTATGACCATCCGCATCCACCTGAGTCCCAGGCCTTGAGACCTGGGATTCGTTACTCCTGGGGAGAGACTGGTATGGATCAGTCACTGGGGCAAAACGGGACGCTCCCTGCTACAAATCTAAACACACCCTAAAACATCCCAATAAAGGAAAACAATAAAATCAATAAATGCATTCTATAAATTACAAATGCAGTGAACACCACCCGTAATCGGGGACAATAACGTGTTTAACGAAGGAGTGACATTTAATGCCTGTTGGCAAAACAAGGGATCATTTTCAGCCAGTGCCAGATGATCACAGCCATTGAAGTATGATTTTTTTTTTTCAAAGCAGATCTGCTTGTTATTTGCTCATTAGCGGTGGGGGGGGGGTCTCATTTTATGAAATTGGAAAATTATTTTTACAAAGGTACCAGAGACATACATTTGAAACCAGAATGCCAGCCCATGTTACCAGGATATCGGGGAGAGGTTATCTGGAGGTCAGTGTCTGCAAAGATAGCAGAACAAAAAGGAACATGTGGAAGAAGGGGCCTGTATGTGAGTTCTCAGATACACATGGAGATCCAAAGGTCAAGATTTCACACATTAATTTTCTTGGGCTGGAACCATAATACTTAGTCAGGACATTTCCCCTGCATGCAGACATACTGTGTATCTTATCAAATGTGTGCAGAGTTGGTTTTCACCTCCCTTGTCTCGGGGGTTTCAGAGGTGAGCTGGACTTCAAGTTGAAGAGTTGTTCCCCTCCCCGCCCCGCAGCCACAGAGACTAGGAGAATCAGCCTACGTAAAGGGGAGTTGTTATTCACCACTTCTTTTGGTCACTTGGGGGTGGTGCCCATTTGTCAGGAGTGAGAGAAAGCTTCCACGGAGTTGAAGACCACGATGTTCCACCTAGCCCTAGCCCTTGGAGGCCATCCAGCGTCTCACAGGAGATGATGATAACAGCTGCCTTTGACCGAGCATCTCCTGGGAGCCAGGACCTGTGCCGTCTTTGATGCTCACACCAACTAGGGGGCAGATATTTTAATCCCCTTTACAGAGATGAGGAAACTCAGGTTCAAAGCAATAAAGTTGTGATTTGACCCTACACCACAGTCAGGCAGATGTTTCTAGATGCACACCATGCCACCCTATCCCCCTGCCCCCCCATCCCAGCTAAACAGCTCAGTGTTTAACCTCAGCACGTGTCGAGTGAGATCAGTTACCCTCTCCTTCCTCCTTGGTCCTCTTTTTCTGAGTGGGGCTGAGTGATGCCTAGAAGAAGGTACATTATCATCTGAGTAGGATCTAGAAGACCCAGGGCTACTACTTCCCATGATCTTGACCCCAAGGACCCATCTGGCTCTAAACACAAATGATTCTGTGGTTTTCCTTTGGCAGGTAAAGGAGCAGCCCTTCCCTACTCCAAGATAAAGATTGTCATTTCAAGAGCATTTAAAAAATAATAGATGGTACATTTCCTTAATACCCTGTAATGTGTAAAGTGTCAGGTGCACAACTGACACTCAGGAAATTGCTGGATAGTGAAGATAAATCAGCGTTAAATCACTCCATTGAAAGCCCCATTTAATAAAAAGTTGTCAGCAAAATCTCTAGTAACATGAAAAAGAATACAGAGTTTCTGCATCTGTAAAATAGGGATAGTCCCTGAAAGGCTTTTGCAAAGGATTAAATACAATAATGCATGGAGAGCACCTGGTACAGAGTAATTACCCCGGCAAGCTTGGCCCTGACCAGTATTATATGGACTAAAGCTTTGACCTTGACACTGTGCAAGCCTTCATTTATTTTAAAATAACTTTGTGATTATGATATAGGACATCTTCCCTCTGCTTCTTTAAAAATTAAATTTATAGGGTTTTTTTTGGGGGGGTAATTAGGTTTATTTTTTGTTGTTTATTTTTAATGAAAGTACTGGGAATTGAACCCAGGATCTTGTGCCTGCTTAGCACACACTCTACCTCTGAGCTATACCCTCCTACCCTTTTCCCTCTGCTTTAAAATAAGGGCTGGAGAAAGGAGAAGAATTTAGAACAGTAGTTTATTATCCGTCCTCCCATGAAAAAATACCACCACCCGGAAACATTTTTTTAAAAAGATGTGCTTAGGAAGTTCTGTGGTCAAATAATTTAGGGGAATTATGGATTAGACTAAGTGAAATGTTTAATTTCACTCTTGTCCACCTCAGAGCCTTTGTACGCTAATGTATATTGTGACCCTCCGTGGGGAAGGACCAACACGATGGCATCCAGTATCCTCACATTTATTTGAACATGGAACCTGTTTTCTCATCAAACATCTTGTGGAAATAACAGTAGGGCAGCTTTGAAAAATGGTTGGCTAACTAAAGAAGTCCTGACTTAGTTCTTTTATTTAGTACCAGAGGACCCCTTTACTCTCTTCCTCCTATGAAGCCCACATTCTGAAAGATTCATCTGTGATTCTGTGTGTTTGTTTTGTTAATCAGAGCCCTCTATAAAAGCTCTAAGGCTTTTGATCAGCAAGAGAAGTGGTGTAATTCCAATGATGTATATTCAATAAAAAGCAAAGAAAACCTCATCATGGGGATCATCCTATAGGTCTTTATAAGAGCAGGAATGGCTCATGGGTGCCATTACTGCCTTCATGGACTCCTATGGTCTTTTAGGATGCCAGTTCGGGGTCCTCTGCTCAGATAGAAAACCTAGGATCACCCTCAAATTCGACCTGGCTATTTGTGATTGGATGAGCCTCTTAAGGGAATCTGAGGTCCTTGAAGGAGCATGTTCATTGCTTAGAATCTTGGACGTAAAAACTCTGCCTTCAGGTTGCTGTTCCTTTATTGTAAGGATACAGGTGTATATTAAGGGCGTGAAATAAAGAGGAAGGTGGGCGGAGTTGGGGCCAGAAGTTCATTTTCTCTGTCAATCTTTCCTCCCTTTTCTCTTTTTGCACATTGGTTTCATTCTCCCTATAGAAAGCAGGCAAGACTTCTTACTTAGGAGGACCCCTGATTCCTGCTTTCACCCCTGGGTCCCACCCTAAACATCCCCAGCAGACGTTAGTTAGAAACTCTGCTGTCCTGTTCTCAGAAGAGATAGCTGATTGGTCCCCCTTGGTCAGGTATCTACCATTTGTCCAATCGGCACTGGCTAGGGGCGGGTCCTTAGGGCCGTCTACCTGCCTAATCAGATTTTCTGAGAATACAGTTCTGCAGGGATTGGGAGATGGGCACTTGCCAATGTAGGGGAGGGAAACCAGTACCCGAGAGCCACGTACACCTTTTTAGGAGATAGGAATGAGTAGAATTAGGGCATGAATGGGTCTCTGAACCTAGGGACTGGATTTTCAACCTTGGATACACCGATGGGGCTTTAAAAAATGTTGATGCTCTGCCCCAGACCAATTAAACCAGAACCTCCAGGGGCTGGTGGGGCTCAGGCATCCATATTTTAAAAAAAAAAAAAATTCCAGTTGTCCTACTGCACAACCAGGATTGAGAACTCCTGAGTTATCTGCAGAAATCCAGAAAGTGAAGAAGCCACTGATGAGTTTCCCATATTTTATTATGTCTTACAACTCAGCGGTTTTCAGGTCCCGTTTAAAATTAAAGGGGATGAACAATTGCTCTGTGTTTTTCCTGCTTCCCATGGCCTTCCCAGTCCTCTGTGAACATCAACTGTGTTCTTTATAAGGAGGGCTAAGGCAGCCAGATGCGGCACACAGGGAAAGAGAATGGGAGATGATGTCCAGAAGCCTCGATTTTACAACTGCCTTGGCCACCAAAGCAGCCTTGTGACCTGGGCAGGCCACACTCCCCTGAGCACCCGGCTGGCTTTAATTCTTCTTTTTTGGGAAACGGGTCAATTGAGCTAGAATCAGAGACCTTCTGTGAGCCTACACAATCTGCTCAGTGACCAGCTCATCATAGTCCCGCACATGAACCAGGAGAGGTCCTGATGATTTCGAGCTGGCAGAATGGCTAATTTTAAACATGTGATGGTGTTTAAAATCCTGCCTAGAAAAGAGAAAAATGCATTTAGTTATCTAGTGTCAAAGAGAGATGTCGTCCAAATTATTTGCACATGCTTTTGCAGGGACCAATGTCTTATTTGTCATCATTCCCAAGAGGTGCTTAGTTAGGGTGTGACTAGGGTGGCAGGAGAAACAGGACTGAGGAATATGGTGCCGGCTGAAATTAACCAAGATGTTTGATCCCTGCTGTCAGGCGCTTGACCCTCCACTAAACCCACAGCATTAAACCACACAAAAATGGGCCTCGCTCTGCAGGCCCTCTTCCCTCTACCTTTTACATTTCTCATCTCTTGGACTCAAAACTCATCTCTATGAGCCTGGAGTTCATGCCTCATTTATTCTTGTGTCCCACCCAGCCCTGTCCCAGAAAGCAGCACACATCTTTGCCTCAGATCCTCCTGGGAAAGTGGCAGGGCACGCACCTGAAGAAGCAATCAGGTGCTCAGACAAGCAAGCAAACAGGTAACAAGAGCCTCGGCAAAGTTCCTTCAGTGATGGAAGAAGACATCTTGGCAAGCTGTCGAAACGAGAGGTGCTTCTCTTAATCCTCTCCCAGCTTTTCCACAGCCCCGTATCCTGGCATTTGCTTGACACTCTTTGTGGGCTGAGTTTCCTTTCCTGGACAGCTTGTTCAACTGCAGTCTGCACCAGACCTATGTCTCAAGGTCCTCTTTGGGAGAGCTTTTAGAAAACAGACCCTTTTGCTTCGACTGGCGGGGCAGTCATAGTTGGCATGCTTTATTTTAAGATGCGATTTGATGAATGCTTGTTTTGCACCTGCTGTATTCTAGAATGTGGATTTGGCTCTGGAGGATCCAGAAACACGTAGGGCACAGTTCTTGCTCTCAAGATTTATTATTGATGCAGACAGTTAAAAAAAATAAATGCCAGTCCTGTTTGATAAATGCTTTCTCAAGCCCGTGGGGTTTGTGAAAAGGAGGAGGGTGGTCATTTTGTGGACAATGTGAAAGCAAAAGCTACAAAGCGTCAAGAGGCAACTATTTTTTTGTGGGTTTTTTTTTTTTTTAACTTAGGCTAGGAAAGATCTTCCTTAGCCTGACTCAAAACCTACACATAGGAAGAATGCCATGAACAAAATCAAAAGACCAACAACAAAGTGGGAAAAACCACAACACACAAGATAGTCCAAGACCCAATTTCCTTAATATGAAGAGCTCTTCTAAATCTCTTAGAAAGAAGGTAAACAGAAATGGACACATTATAACTGACTATATACTTCCATTAAAAAAATGAGAAGAAGAAAGTAAACAACCTGATAAGAAAATAGACAGCTTTTAGAAAAAATAAATGAAAATGACCAATAATCTTATGAAAGTATGTTCCTCTCACTCATAACCAAATAATAATAATAATAATCCTTTCAGGCTGGACTGTGGGGTGATGGATAGTCCCATGCTCTATCATGAGCCTGTAAGCTGGACAACATCTTAGGGGGCTAATTTGTATAATGTCTAATAGCACAGCATATTCACAGACCAAACACCCTTTTCTACACTTTTCATGCTTGGGGAATCTTAATTGAGCACAGCAGTGTGGGTGTAGCTGGAATAAACTATGTGGTTATGTGTGTGAGTTGGGGAGGAAGGATTGTCCTGGACATGGACCCAAAATGGGTAAACAGAGATCAGATGGAAAAGAAATGACAAAACCAGGCCAAAGAAGGAACGAGTGGAAACAGAAGACAAAAAAAAAAAAAAAAAAAAGTAGAGAAATGAACTCAGGTGGCTGATGCCCTGACAGTTGGCGTGCTTCCCTTCTCTGAAGCCACTTCTGCCTAGCATCCGTTTTTACAAACGTGAAACCATCCGGGCGCAGACTCTCCTCTTCATCAATCAGTTTCACTCCATGCTCCCCATCCAATAAAAGACTCCTGTGTATCCACTGAATTCAGGCTGGTATTATTCGTGGGGCTGGCGGCAGTTCCTCCATCCTAGCCTTTTTCTGTATCATCTGCATTGTCACAGCCAAAAGTACTGGAAAGAGAAGGAGGAGCATTTTACAAAGAACTTCATGGAGATTTGGTCACGTGTCTGCCATTAACATCAGTCGCAGATGCAGGGCAGAAATGCCTGCTAAATTCCTACACATGCCTCTTTGAAAAAACGTCCCCTCGGGTGTGGCTACCAGGCTCCCCTCCACTGATACAGGATTCAGGGAGCTTTGAAGTCGGTTGTGGAAATTTCACTGCTTTCTTTGACTCCAGCAGATTGCTCCAAAATGCTCCGGATGTAAAAAAAAGACGATGGGAGTTTTAGCAGCAGCTTAGAAGTGGAATCCCCTTAAGCCATTGACAGAAAAATGTGTTTCTTCTTTCACTTTTTAATTTGTGAGTTACATGTTAAACTACAGCAATGCCCTTGCAGTCTTTTCTTTGGAAGAGAAAAATGAAGAGTGAGTCGAGGTGCCAGGCGGTGAGGAAGGAGGTAGATTTTGCAGCCCTAGTTCTTTGAACTTGTTGCAGGGGCCAAGCTGCCTGCAGAGAAATTGTGTAAAGCAGATTTTGTCCAATGTGGGTGGAAAGAATTTCCAACAAGGGGGCGAGCATTTCCAAGATGCATCTAGATTTGACTGGGTGTTGAGGGAAGTTTGCTAGGCTGAGCCGGGAAATCCTGCAGACTGGTCCTGCAGGAACCCGGGAGAGGACGGAACAGGGAGATTTGAACCCATCGCTTTGGTACGAGGGTGGGGGTTACTGGTGTGCTTAAAATTTTGCCTTGAGAGTTCTCCTTTTTTGGGAGGAGGTACTTGGTCTTGGGTGCATTTTCTGAAAATTTCTCCAAAGTTATTTTATTCCCATTATCTGCTAACTGTAACTGAATTAGAAGGAAACATGGGGAGATGAAATGCCCACTAAAAGTGCCCCTGACTTCAGCTACGATGTCCATAAATTTCAGAATTTGGCACAAATCAGAGGTTTTCAAACTTGTTTTATTTTGTTTTGTTTCTGCAGTGCAAACATTTGTAAAATGAAAGGTTATGTGAGATCACCGACTAAAAGAGAAATGAGACGTTTCTGAGGGTGGAGCTGATCCTCCAACTTCTCAGCCCTTCTCTCTGTGCCACCTAGGACTCCAGAATCTCTCCAGTCCACTTTGAGTATCTTTGGGGAGTCATTCTCTAAGGGAATGTCAGCTCAGGAAGTCTCTGATCTAGCAAAGGACCACTTTCCCTCACTGGCCAGGCTTAGAGATTTCTCAGGGTGTTGGAGGCTGCACAGACATCAGTGTTAGACCCTTGCAGCTTTGTGACTTTGGGAAGGTCTCTTCCTTTCTAGATGGGCATGGTAGAACCAGCCTCCTGGAATTCTTACATGGGTTAAACAAACCTTGCACTCCTAAATGCGATGCCAATGGACTGTGGTCACCACTCCGGCAGCAGCAGAAGTGACCAGTGGTAATGTTGTCTCCTTTGGCTCAGAAACGTTGAGGATCCTTTTTCCCAGGATTCAAGGCGATCCTGTAGATTCACTGGTAAAAGTTGATCACTCCCCTCCTTTGTATCTTCCTTTTTCCTCTGCCTGTGACATATCACTCTGAAAGGCAGCTTTTTTCCCTTTATACCACACTGGACTCTGATCCAGGACCCATGCTTTTTACTCTTTATGCTCAGCATTTAGCACAGGGGATCTCACAGAACATAGTCCCAGTAGATGTTTGTGGGACTGACTGTCCGTAACGTGCTAGAGCTCACCCCTGAGGGCTCACGAGAGCCGGTTGTGGGTACCTCTTTTTGTGTGCTTCTCTTTCAGTTCCACGTTCAGTGATTTCGCACTGGTAGTATGAAGTCAGCTGTGGTGGGAATATCTGCTGCACAGAATGCAAATGCTAAGAAAATCTAGCCCCTTTCTCTGGCCTCCATCCTCTGCCAAAGAACCAGTTGTTAAACGTTTAGCAGCACACTGTTGCCTGAGATGCCCAGATGAAAACAAATGGAAATTGAACAGAGCGGGATCAGATACATCAATCAAATGCATCGCTAACATTGCTGCTCTGATGGTGGCCCAAGAGCAGCAGAAAAGGCAGATCATTGTGGGTTGGAGGCATCGAAGAAAGATCTTAGGGGATGGAGAGGTTATGGGCATCCAGGAAGAAGGGACAGGATGTTCCAGGCTGTGGGGTACAGGATGGGAAAGGACTCAGCCAGGTTAACAAGGGAATGATTACAGACTTTGCAAAAGATGGTGAGGAGATCGGCTTGCCCAGGGCTGAGGAGGGATGGCTGGAGGGAGGGACAGGACCTTGGAGGATGCTTGGGTATTGTTAAAGGAAGAGTTGAATCCCCTTTCTACCTGTGGCAATGATTCTGTTACCTTGCAGATATGTCTGGCAATGTGAAGCATTAACCTGCCAGTTTTAGTGGCCTTCTTCACCTCTTGGGCTGATCAAGAGTCCAGCTAAATAGCGATTTAGGTAAATCGATGAAAGGGGAATCCAAAAAAAGGAACAGTGAGAGGAGCTGGGCCGCTGGGGGCCGCAGTTTGAGGCTGAGAGCGGGGAATCGCCACCCCACTCTTGCTGCTTCTGTCCAAGATTCTGGCTGATGGGTCAGGGAGCCAACCTCAACTGTTTTTAATTTTAACACTTGGACTTTGACCGATGACTCGCCAAGAACCGGGGTCAGCTCCCTCGAGGTCGATGGTTCTCAACCTTAGCTACCTGTGAGAATCATCTGGAAAGCTTTCAAAATCCCAGTGCCTAAGCCCCAACCCAGATCAATTAAGTCAGAAGCCCCGGGGGGTGGGGGGTATCCCCACATCAGTATTGTCTGCAAAGGGCCCCGGGGGGTTGTAGCATGAAGCCAAGGCTCAGACACATGCCTGCGAGGCACTGGGTCTGAGACTTCAGTGAGCACCTGATCGCCTGACGTGAAAACTTTGATTGCTAGCAGCCCCCATCCCTTGAATTTCTGATTCAGGTGTCTGGGGGTGGGGCCTGGGAATTTACATCTGTAACCAGTTCCCAGGTGACACTGCAAAGGGGCCCCATTGGAGAACCTCGGCCCTAAGGTAACTGAAGCAGCTTTTGGAAAACAACCTAATGGAGGAGTCAGGTAGCCTGGGGTCCCCTTCCCAGCTCTGCAGCCCCACCTGCGTGACCTCATTGTTTGGTTAAAGCAGGACGATTTTGCTCCCTAAGGGACATTTGGCAACATCTGGAGAACTTTTTGGTTGTCATGACTTAGGCAACCGGGTGCTATGGGCATCTAGTGGGTGGAGGGCAAGGATGCTACTAAACATCCCACAGGGCACAGGACGGCCCCTCCAAGACAAAGCAGTCTCCAAATGTCAGTCTGCTCCCCTAGCTTAAAGCCTCTGAGCTGCTTCTGACTTCATATATGAAATAGAGATAGTCACACTTGTTTTTCTAGGTTGTCGGTAAGAATAAATGAGATCCTACAGATAAAGCACAGCAGGCAGGAAGTGCTTAATACACGGTGGTGGTTCCTAACCTCCCAGCTGAGTCACATGGTGATGTCAACTTGTCTGCGGGACTTGACCTCCAGGGACCTGTTTTTGCATCTGTGAAATGGGCACAATAATAGGCTCAAACACCTGCAGGGCAGTTGGGAAGATTAGAGATCATCTATGTCAAGTCCCTAGAAGTAGCCAATAGACATTATTTATTATCACGGCTTTCCATTTTGTCTTGACACAGACCTTGATTCCCTCCCTTGAAGAATCTAAGATGCTGACTTACCACTTCTTGCTTTGTAGGTCTGCTATATAGGTGGGAAGTTGGCTCATTTCTAGTTTCCAGATTGTAAGGACTCCGGAGCAGCAGCAGGAAGAGGGCAGCCTCTTAGCATTCCAGGCCAGATCCAAGACCCTCAAGCCAGATGGCGCTTCCAAAGTGTCCAGCTGCAGGTGGTTGGTCAGAAAACCTGATGCTTAAGTTTTGCTTCCAGAAAATTTTTTTTCTAGCCTTAGTACAGGTCTCCTTTAAGTGAGGATTTGGTACTGTGAAATGTTTAGGAGACAAAACACCTTTAGGACCCAAATCCCATAGGTAGACCAGTCTAAGGCAATAAGTGACTTAGGGTGCCTGCCGCCAAGCCCTCCCCACTTTCCAGATGGAGCAGGAATTTGAACCCAGGTCTGTTTGAATCCAATGCCTAGTTTCTCGACCAGGCTGTGGTTCATGTTGTGAGTTACAACAGGAACCCACAGAAGACACCAGCATCCACCCACAAACACCCCGTCCTGCCAAACCTCCTTTGCAGAGAGCCTCCTGCTCCCATCTAAACAACAGCTTCAGAGGTAAAGTATCCTTTCTCTAATCTGCAGGCAAAATGGATTTTAGTCACTAGATTTTACTGAGAAACAGACTCCCTGGTCCCCCTCCCCTAGCATTGGAAAACATATTGTCTTCTCTACTGTAGTTCATTTTGCTTTCCGAGGTGATTAATGAATTAAAGATGCAGTGTATTTATTCTTTTACCTGATTACCATTCTGTAATAAATCTAAGCTCTGGAGTCTGTCGATACAGGAAGGCCAACCTGCCTCTTTGGAAAATAAAGGTTTGTACATTAAGCTTAACTTCCAGCTTTAGAGCCTCACAGAAATTACTGGGACGTTCAAAGAGACACTGGCTGGCAGCTAGAAGATTCCGTTTCTGTGGATGAGAAGGGACTTTGCTCACACCTCCCGGGATACCGGAAGTCTCATTGACCTGTAGGTGGGATTTAGTTACTGGGAATGCTGACTATCAAGCTGTTCATGGAGGGGACGGTGGGGAGGGAGGTGACATCCATGAAGACCTCATCCCAGACCTGTGAGATCTTACTGTCACTGTAAAATGGTGCTCTCTACACATTTCTCTAATCTCTGGCTGGATGGCCAAGGTCTTGGGCTAAGAGAACTGCTGACGGAGTCAGACAGGCCCCTGTCTAGCTCTGCCTTGTCACTTACTAGCTGAGGGACTCTGGGCAAATCTGGTTCTGTCATCCATCCGATGGGGGCTCTTCATTCTCCCCCACCTCCCCCGATGGCTGTTGGGGGGTTGACGTTCCCCCAGCACCTGCGGGGGCGGGGGGCCATGCTTTGCCTTCTGAAGATCTGACCTCATATAATTTGACCTATGGCAGGACAGGAAGAACAGATAAAGAAACAGACAAATGAAACTGGGTTGGGAATATCACTGGCAATTTCCATGTATTTCTTAGTTAAAAAAGAAATAACAAATAAAATGTTAGTTGTTTATAGAGGTCCCTCGTTCAGCTGCCACCGATTGGACAGAATATACATGTTATATATATAATTATCAATATAGATGTATTTTACATATGTGTTATTCATAATAAGCTAGTAATCAAACATTAGACCAAATGAGTGCCTCTTCCAGCTAATACTTGCATTTAATGGTGGGTAGCCTTTCTTTATATGCAGTCTATCCATCCCCAGAACCCAAGGCTTACCTTCAAGGTCCCTATAAAATCCCCTAGAAAGTTATTCGCAATTCTCTCCAGGAATTGTGTCCATTTTCCTGGAGAGTCCCTAGGTTCATCAGAGCCTCAAAGGGTCTGACAGCCAAAGAGAGTTTGGAGATCAAACTACAGATTCCAAAGGCCTCCTCTCTCCTTGGGGGATTCCCAAGCCTGGGACTGGGGGGCCAAGTCAGCAACGGGAGGCTTTTCAGCACCCTTAACGGTACAGGGGGCACTGTGTGCATCACTCTGGGAACTTGGTCCCCACCTATGGAAAATGGGGATGTGGAGATGCACACTGTGGCAGGCAGGACTCAGCGCAGGCAGGGTACCAGGCCAGCGTTCACCCTCCACGTGTGTCTGGTTGGCGAGCAGGTTTCCACAGTCTCTCCCGTGAAGCCATCAGCCCCTCCGCGGCTAAGCTCCCGCGTGCTGGGCTGGGCAGCAGTGCAGTGCCTGACTTCTGACCTGCACACCTCTCCGCACCAGCCAGGGCCCCTCGACTCCCTCCCCATCCCCCCTGTCCCTTCAGACTGCTGACGAGTTGAAATGTCTCTCCAGCAGAGAAGGGATCAGACTCAGGGGTGCATTATTTTCGAATGCGCCCCATTACGGGTTCCTAGCTCCTCACCTGTCTCAGGACTCCACTCTGACACCACGGCCCTTAGTCAGCTGTGGGCTCACTCCTCACTCTCCTTCCCCAAATTCCTCATTGTGTCCCCCCCTGCAACCAGAACACAAACTTTCTAGATGACACATACAAGAAAGATGTATTTCAGCCAGGCTGGCGTGCTTCCTAAGACAAGGAAATACTTCCACTTTCTCTCCAGCAGAACAGAACAATCGGCAAGGTGGAGAGGAAAGAGGCCTCCTGGAAGGACTGTACACTTAATTATACCCTGAAGCCTCTCAGTGAGAAGTCCCAGAGGCCTGAGAAGGTGGCACTGGCGCTGGGTGACGGAACCTGCGGAAAGCAGAACTTGCTACTCTTGAGATGTGTCCCCTTGGAAGGTTCACCCTTTCTGCCTTGGAAATACACGCAATGGTGACCTAGCTTAAGAAGAAGCTTCAAGCCCAAGCGAATGGTTTGAGGCTGCCTCTCCCAGCATCCCCAAATGGTTGTAAGTGATTCTGCTCTGAGCCATCTGGATGATACTTTTTGAAAGTGAAAAACTGTAGGAGGAGCAAAAGGTTTCCTTCTTCCCAACCAGAAGGGCCAGGTATGATACCCCTGAATCAGGATAAGATATGAAATCAGAGAGGAACCCCCTTCCCCCCTGCTGGCGATCATCCAAGCAGGCAAACCCATTCTCTGCGTGTTTGTTTCACTCACTATTTATTCATTAAAACAGTCAAGAGCATTGCTGTCCCATAGAAATGAGCCACATTAAGTTTTCAGTGTTCTAGCTACAACATTAAAAAAAAAAAATAGAAACAGGGAAATGAATTTTAGTATTATTTAAAACCCAACACATCCAAATAGTATTTCGGCAACATATGATCAGTATAAAAATGTATTAATGAGATATTTTACAAACATTTTGTGTGCGCACGCCAAGTCTCTGAAAGTTGACGCGTGTCTTCATTTGGTTGCCCAGTGTTCAGCGTTTAATGTAAAACAGAGTCTAACCCAATCAAGGTGTGCTTAACAGAAAAAAAACTTACACTGCTTTAGTCCATAAGTCTAAAAGTAAAGTAGTTAAAATCAGAGACAATGAAAAATTCAGTTCCTTAGCCACACCAACCACTTTTCAAGGGCTCAGTAGCCACATGAAGCCAGTAGTGACATCACTGGATAGTCTACTGAGTTCTAGAGCTTGAGAGTTGTCTGAGTTACCTGGCTGAAAACCACTACCAGCTTGAGATTTAGCCGTGTCTGGTATCTGGAAAGACCTGTGCCTTATAGACACGGCTTTCAGCCCGCATGTTAGATCTAGCAGAGTGTAAGCTCCAGGTGTCTGTGCGCCTAGCGCAGCGCCTGCACGCAGTATGTACTTAATACGCATTTGCTGAATGGATGGATGGATGGGAGGAGGGACCAATGAAGAACTTCCTGTCGGGTAGATACTTGTGAATTTAAAGTAGGAGGCTGAAGGGTTTTTTTGGTTTTGGATTTTTGTGTGTTTGTTTTGTGGTGGGGTAGGGGGGATATGGAAGAAACAGGGAGGCTCCTATTCTGTTTCCTGGCCCAAGGGAGGAGCTGGATCTGGAAGGACCTGTGTGGGGAGGTCTCCTAGGCAGAGCCACTCCCAAGTTGGGCTGATGTTTCCCGTCCCTGTTCTACTTGCTCTTTTAAGGAATATGTCCTGAGTGAGAGAACCCTAGACAGAAGCTAGATCGTGAATGTGGGGCCTTCTCAAAAGCACAGAGGCTTAAGAAGGGGGAACTGGAGTGACCTTGAAACTCTGCAAGTGTTGGGAAATCTGCCTTCTCAGATCTGTGCTTAGGGACGAGGCTGAGAAACATTCTGTACTGTTAGTTGGGATCCAGGGTACAGATAACATCAAAGAATGTTGTGGGCTTTGTGTAGACAATGGACCTTTGCACTTGGAAGATGGAGTTTTCTTGAGGGCTAAGAACTGGGTATCTGACTCCTAGGACCTGGAACATGCTGAGAATCCACTTACTGAGTCATTCCTTCCTTCCTTCCTTTCATTCATTGATTCACTCACTGGACACATCTTCTGTTAGGAAACTATTGTGTGCAGCCACGGGATGCTGGGAATACAGGTGGGAACAAAACAAAAACCTTGTCCCGTCCCATCTCCAGCTTCACAATCCGCTGGCACAGCCGGGCTTTAAGCCAGTGATTCACCCTGACTGTGCTCAGTGTCGTAAAGGGTGAGACAAGAGTGCTGTGGCCAGACCTGGTCTGGATATCAGGAGATGTGAGACTGACTTTGAGGATTTGAGGATGAGAAGGATTATGTCTTGAGAAGACAGGGGGATGAGGACGGAAAGGGGACATGTTTTACAGATGGAACAGGGAATGTGCTGGAAGGCTGAGGACAGGAATGAGCTGAAAGCTGGCCAGCGCGTGGTTGTGAGCTTGGGGACAAATGGCAGACATCAAGGCTGGAGACACTGTGATGTCCATTCTTGGCTCCTATGTACCCTGCTTGGCGCCCATCATAACACAGGCGCTCAACAAATATATTCTGAATTAACAAAGGCAAAGAGTTCTCCCCGGGACTTCTAGCTTTGGGGGCCACTCTTGTCAAACAGCAGACATACCTCTGCCTCTTTTCTCAGCCCATCACGTTCCATTTTGAATTGTGTGGATAATTGTTCTAACTTTCCTTGGCTTTGGAGAACATTTTCTGTCCCTTTGCCCAAGACATCTCCCACAATCACATGTATCTGGAGAAAAACAAGCAACACAGTTCAAACTGTTTTTTCATTCTTAGCTACACAGTCTATGTTTTTGATTCTCAACATGAAGTTGGTCCAACTCAATTTGAAATGCCCAGATGAAGGACTGCACAGGGCTCCCTCCTCTAGAGCCTTCATCTCAAATTCTTTTGATTTCTCTGAGTTAACCAACTTGGTTTCCCAAGCAATATGTGGCTTACGGAATATCTTTCAAGGCTAGTGTTAGTGACAGAGACAGACGGGGGGATCATAAAACAAAACAAAACAAAATAAACCGAACCAAAACAATCATATGTTAGGAGAACGTTCAAGGACCCATGGTCGGCTTTGCTTGTCACATCTGCCAATCAGGTACCAAATCATAAACTGATGTGATGGAGAGGAAGGGAAAAAGTGGAGTGAAATACAGCACTATCAGCATTTTTCATTTCCATTGGCTCCTCCAATTTAAAAATGGAATCATGTTTAACATCTTAATTAGGGATGGTAATGTACAAGTCTTTTTTTTTTATGAACATCTAGTAATTTACCCTTGAAGTAAATTATAGTCAATTTATCTGCAGTGACAAGTCAATAAAACAGTAGAAGGCTCAAGCTTTTCAATCACCTGATGTTTGTTTCTCATTTTTACCGCTCAGTGGAAGGCAGGCAACAGGTAGGGGGGATGTCCAGCCCTGAATACAGGCTGTGGCTTTTGAATTTGCCACTTGCAGGCTTCCCCTTTGAAAGACCCTGTCTGATTTTTGCCAGCTGTCATGAGTTTAGAATTTGCATAGAGACATGCATTGTTGAAGAGAAAGAATGACTGGGCCTTTTGGTTCTTGCTATGTAGATCGTCAGGGTGATTCAAATGGTAAACCCAATGACCGTCTGCTCTCAACAGTGGTTCCTTCTAATGAGAGTGTTATGTTCATGCACAAACCATCAGTAGCCAGAAGCAAGGGGCCTCCACAGGCTTTCTTTCTGGTGGTGCGAGCTCGGTTAATAGCTAAGCCCACTCAAACCACGGCCAGTGTCCTCAGGCGTGGTGTTCGTGTTTGAGGAGTTGTCCTGTGGTTTCAGAAATGGCAATTAGATCAAAGTAAACAGCCCCGAAACAATCACACAGTGACCAGGCAAGATCACAAAGGCACACCCTGGGTAGGGGTTTTTGTGGTGTTTCTGTTGGTTCAGAAGAGAAGTGCACGTGTCCAGCCAAGAATAAACAAATGCTGTGAATAATCTGCCTGGCTTCAGAGAAAGGAAGCACGAAAGTTACCCTGTGATCATCTCTTAAGAGTTTAAAAGCTTCCTAGGATTAGGACCCCCCATGACAAACATGAGAACCAGGTTAAAAGTCCTAGAACCAAAGGGAAGAGTGATGTTTTGTTTTGTTTTCCCCAGGAAAGCCACTAGACTTATGAATGGAACAGCAGCTAGATGGTACGATCTAGGAAGGCAGGGGCTATCAGTTTGGCTTGATGGTGTATCCTCAGGGCCTGGGACTGAATTCCAATTTGTGATGAAAATCCCCCGCTCTCTGCTTCAGGGAGCTCAGCTACATCCGTGCTTCACTTTTTTCATATAATGGAGCTAAACCCAGCAAGTTTGACCCCAGCTTTCTCTTTTGTCTTAAATGAGAAAATAAATAATATAAATCAGTTCCAATAATGCCTTTTAATTTTAACCTAAAGAAATAAAGCGCTGCCCTAAGGTCATTTGAAATGACAAAGCTGATCAACGTGGTTCACCAGAGAGAAGGGTACCTGACTTGAAAACATGATGTTTCCTTGAGATGGGATGCTTGATCCTCCTTTCCCCTCCTTCCCTCTCCCCTCCCTTTCCCCCTCCTTCCTCCCTCCCTCCCTCCTTCCCTCCCTTCCTTCGTCTTTCTCTTTTTAGTGTAAAGTTCCCCAGGTGCTCTCTCAGTATGGTCAAAATCGTAAATGGACCCCTTTCCCTTTAACACTTTGATTTCCGGCTTTTTACGACAACGTCGTGCTGCTAAAATGGCTCCCGCGGACCCAAGCAACCCAAGACCCAGTGGATCCGGTCGGTCGTCAGGTATGTTGGCTTGGATGGTCTCTGGCGGGCTGGTCCCTGCAGTGGTCAGGTTGTAGGGACGAGGTTCACATTCTCATCTGTGCTAGTGAGCGAGAGAGGCCACCGTGCTTCCCCGAGCTGCTTCCATCGCAACGTGGACTGTTTCCTGCCCCCTCCCCTGAAGAACCTGGCTTAAAGGCCCCTTCCCAGGAAGCCTTCCCTTACTGCCTAACTTAGGTTTCCAGTGTCTGATTTGTGGCCCCAGGCCACCTGCGCTCTCCTTCAGATGTGCAGCTCGGCTGGCTGGAATGAACCCATGTTTCTCCTGAATCCTCGCCCCTCATGGAACACTCAGCATAGGCTGAACACTTCATATGCATCAATTGAAAAAATGAGACTTTACACGTGACCCCTGATTTTATAAAAATAACTAGCATTACTGAAGGTTGACCATGTTCATGCGTAACAAGGATCATCCTGCTTAATCTTTGCAACACTCTGAAAGTTGGGCACTGGTACTTTTTTTCCTTTACATTATGGTTTATGACAGGATATTGAATATAGTTCCCTGTTGTTGTTCATCTATTTTATATATAGTAGTTTGTATCTGCTGATCCCAAACTCCTAATACATCCCTCCCCACCTCCCTTTCCCCTTTCAGAATCGTAAGTTTTTTCAATGTCTGTGAATCTGTTTTGTAAATAAGTTCATTTGTATCATATTTTAGATTCCACATATAAGTGATACAAGATATTTTTCTTTCTCTGACTTACTTACTATGACAATCTCTAGGTCCATCCATGTTGCTGCAAATGGCATTATTACATTCTTTTTTATGGCTGAGTAGTATTCCATTGTTTACATAAACCACATCTTCTGTATCTATTCAACTGTCAGTGGACATTTAGGTTGCTTCCATGTCTTGGCTATTGTAAATAAGGCTGCTGTGGACACTGGGGTGCGTGTATCCTTTCCATTTAGAGTTTTCCCCAGATATATGCCCAGGAGATTTTTAGTTTTTTAAAGAATCTCCATACAGTTTTTATAATGGCTGCACCAAACTACATTCCCACCAACAGTGTAGAAGGGTTCCCTTTTCTCCACACTCTCTCCAGCATTTATTATGTATAGATTTTTTTGATTATGGCCATTCCAACCAATGTGAGGTGATACCTCAGTGTAATTTTGATTTCTCTTTCTCTGGTAGCAGTATTGAGCATTTTTTCATGTACTTATTGGCCATTTGTATGTCTTCTTTGGAGAAATGTCCATTTAGGTCTTGTACCCACTTTTTGTTTGAGTAGTTTCATTTTTTTGTTGTGGAGTTTTATGAGTTGTTTGTATATTTTGGATATTAAGCCCTTCTCAGTTTCATGGTTTGCAAATATTTTCTCCCAGTCTGTAGGTTGTCTTTTTGTTTTGTTTACAGTTTTCTTTGCTGTGAAAAAGCCTGGAAGTTTGATTAGGTCCCATTTGTTTATTTTTGCTTTTATTTCTATTACCTTGGGAGACTGACCTAAGAAAACATTACTCTGATTTATATTATAGAATGTTTTGCCTATGCTCTCTTCTAGGAGTTTTTAGGTACCATGTCTCATATTTAAGTCTTTAAGTCATTTTGAGTTTATTTTTGTGTATGGTGTGAGAGTGTTCTAACTTCTTGATTTACGTGAGACTGTCCAGCATCAGTTGCCAAGGAGACTGTCTTCTCCATTGTATATTCTTGCCTCCTTTGTTGAAGATTAATTGACCATAGGGGTTTGAGTTTATTTCCAGGCTCTCTGTTCTGTTCCATGGGCCACTGTTATGATCCCTATTTTGCAGATGAGAAAACTGAGTCATGGAGACTCTGACATGCCCAAGGCCACATTACTGGTAAACAGAGCAACCAGGGTTCAAATTGTAGGTGCAGCCAATGCCTAGAAGCAGAACGGCCTTAGTTGGTCCGTCTGTGCTCTGCATTTGGGCTGACTCTACTGGTGGATCTATTTCTCCTTGCTCACAGCCAGGGATGTTTTTACTCCCCTCTGCACCCGGGGGCCCAGAAAATGCTGTGACAAGATCGTTGGCAAAGAGAAGCCCCAGCTTTCTCCTCCTCCACCCTCAAACTGCTGATCTTGGCCATTGTCTAATTTTCTCCTCCAAAAACGGAAACTTCGGGAAATTACCTTGGCAGAAAAGTCTTTCCTAGCTCTTCCCCAGCAGCCCAAGCATCGATAGAGCTGGCACTAGCAATGGAATTGAATTAAAAAAATCTCTCTAGCTGAGGTCTGTCTGATAGAGTGTTGGCCCAAAAGAGCTTGTATGCGTACAAAGAAGGCAGAGAACCCATAACGGAAAATCACCAACATAGCTGACTCTTGTCCAGCACTGCTCTAAGCTCTTCACGTGTATTAAGTCCTTATAGCAACCCTATAGTGTGGTTATGATGAATTATTCCCATTTTTTGGATGAGTAAATTGAGGCACAGAGAGATGATCCAGTGGCTTAGGTCACATAGCTAACATGTGAAGGTGACAGCTGTGCTTTGGATGAGGAATTCCAGAAGGACATTTTCACAGGCTGCTTAGATATCTGCTCTCCCAGCTCAACCCTCACCCATAATTTCTGTTATTTTACCGTTGAGTTGGTTGCAGAATATCACCAACAAATTCCGAGGCTTCAACTTCTTTAAGGTTGTGTTTCCTTCATACGAGATCCCTCAGCTTAAAATCTTCTGAAGGTCTGTTTTTGTGGGTTCAGGCAGTACTGGCCCAGGTGCCTGGAAGGCAAGAAACCAACTTAGCTCTCTTCTGTCTAAAATCAATCTACTGGTGGAGGGGGCTGGATATAGCTCAAGTGTTACAGCACATGTTAGCATGCACAAAGTCGTGGGTTCAATCCCCAGTACCTCCTATAAAAATAAATGAACCTAATTACCTCCCCCCCAAATAAATAAATAAAATAAAATAAAGTAAATCTGCTGGACCAAATTATGGCATAGCTGGTGAACACTCAGGGCATTCTTTGATCCGCAGCTTGAGCTAAGGAGTAAAGGCTGTTTAGGAATTTCCTGGCTACCCAAAGGGAGATGAGTTAATCCCCAGAAGATGGAATCGCATGATTAAGGTATTAAAGTGCATGAGATGGACCATATATGGTAAGCTGAGATACCACCGTGTGCTTAAGTAAGCTTGCTCTACCTTGCATGAGCTGGTTGTCAAATTTTCAAAAATTTTGGGAGCCAATTCATTGGGAGTCATTATTTAAAATTAAATTGTATATAATATTACAACTATATTATTATATATGGTAATTATATTACAATAAGGTAATAAGTAAACAAAAGCATCACTTCCTAATTACTTTACTACATTTTACTATTTACATAGGTCATTTCTGTCTATTGTATCTATTTGTTAGAAATATTGTATGTTGGGCTGGTAATGTACGTCTCTTCCCAGCTCTGCAGTTAGTGATGTCGCATTGGTGGCTTAAAATCAGCCAAAGTGAATGTATTTACACTGCAGGAATCAGCAAATGCTTGCCTCAGGCTCTGGTTTTTTGGGAATCTGAGCTAAGTCAAGAACCAATACTCTGTGGATTATAGTCTGAGGTCTCTGAAATGCATTCAGTGTCCTTTGGTACCTGGCCCCTTCTTACCTCTTTGGTACCCTGACTTCTGGTGGAAGGCAGGTCGATATTTAACAACCAGCTTTCCACAGTGGCCAGCATTAAGCTTTTTTTTTTTTTTTTTTTTACTAGAAAGTGCAGTCCCAGGACAACAGGGGTAAGGTTAAAAGGTTTGGGCTGAAAGCCCACACAAGGCAATGCACTGGTAGAGGGCGAGGCCTCAGAAACCCAGGGAGCACGCTGATGTATCTGTTATAGTTTGCAAGCTTTAGGGTGCAAGATCTCACTTGTGGGAGCTTGTCCCAAGGTCAGTTTCCTGGGACTTATGTTGAGAGTTATTAGTCTTTGAAACTGGGTTTGGGCTCAGGAATTGCCTTTCTAGTGAGCATCCCAGGAGCGCCTGAGGCAAGGGGTCTCTCAGAGGAGCACTGGGCGAGACAAAGGGGACCTCATCCTTCAGTAAGCATCTGCCCTGGACCTCCTGTCCTCTGTCTTGTCACATACGCTTACTGAAATGCTATTCAAACCTCTAGAACTCTGATCTGATCCCTGACTCTTTTCAGGCACTCCCAGCAGCTCTCACATTCCCCTGGGACGACCTTTCCCTCTGTCTCGGCATCTTTGGCAGGGCACACGCTTCCCTTGTCCTAGTGAGTGAGGACCAGCGTGGCTGAGAAATGGGCTCACAGATCTGGGATACTTTAGTTGGTCACTCTGCCTTTTTAAGGTCCCTCAGTCTCCTCATCTGTAAACTGGAGACCCTGGTCTCCAAGGTTGTTGACAGGGCCACCTTAGGGAGCCCCGCTGCTGCCATTTGCACGGTTTCAGCGCTTTCGCTGCTGCTGTCTTTCTGGTTGTTGTTATCAAGCAGTGGTGGGAGCTAAGAAATGAAGATCTGTTCCCCAACTGAAATGGCTGTAGAATCATGGGGTTTTCCTGTGTGCCGGGTGGCCCTTCAGAAGGCAGGGAAAGGGACGCTGAGGACTCTTCCCTTCCCTTGGGCTTCCTTTGAGGCTCTGGTGTCACTGGGCACAGGCCTGGCACCCGGCTCACCTCGGCTGCGCCAGCCCCCAGGCTCCTGGAAAATGGCAGACTGGGTAGCAGACAGTGTGCTGAGGCATCTCTTGGACAAAGGTGCTTTCTGAGCACAAGCTGACTCCAGGCTGTCTGCCGGAGCTTCCCCCCGAAGGAGGCTTCTGTGACCAGGGCAGCATAAGGTTCCAGGAGCCCCAGGATGGGCTCGTGCTGGCCTCTCCTCTCGGCGGTCTCTGGCTCTGGGCGGCGGTCTCAGAGGGACTGGGGTCTTTGGGAGGCTCTTTGCCCACTCTGGACTAAGCAGGCTTCTCTTACATTACAGGGAGTTGGAGACACTGTGCCTTGAGAAATGGTGCCTCCCGCAGAAGAGACCCAGGTCTGTTGCCAAGGCAGAGGTTCACGGTGGCAGCTGGCATTTTTGAGCACCTGCTTTGTGCCAGGCACTTGGTTTTCCTACTGCACTTAAGCCTCCCAAATCTGTAGGATGGGGATGTTAATAACCCATTTCACAAGTGGAGAAATTGAGGTCCACTCACAGGTCACATAGAAAATTGGAAATTCAGACCCCTTCCCAAACCTCCCTGCTCCTTCAGCTTTGCCTTGTGGAAGTGTGGGGCCTCGTCACATTTTCTGGCTGTTGCCCACACGTCTAATTGGCATGGCTGAGTGGAATTGGCTGGATTAGGGCTGGAGGGCATTAGAGCCACAGTGCTGCCCTCTCATCGGTCAGCATTTACCCAGTGCCAAGTATGCACCAGCCCCGGCACTAAGTGTTGTGAACATAACCACAGGGAAAAAAAAGCCCTCACGGAAATCACAGTCCAGTGACAGTAGCTCCAAGTGGGGAGAACGCGATACCAGCTGCCTGGCAGTGCAGTCTGTGCTTTAAGAAGCCAAGTGATAAGAGCTGAGATCCTGTCCCAGCAGGCAAGCGGGAGGGGCCAGAGAGGAGGAGGGAGGGTCACATTACTGCGGAGGATGAGAAAGTGTTACGAAAGAGGTAAGACTTGAAATAGTCTTGTGGGAGGACAAGAGTTCCCCAGGCGGTCAGAGAAGGGGTTTCAGATGAGAGAACAGCAGGTGCAAAGGCTCAGAGCACGAGGCAAGAGGGCAGCTTGTGTGACAGCCAGCATCTCCCTTTGTCCTGAAAGCAGGGTGCAGCAGCGTGGCCATCTGTACACGCAGGTTAAAGTCTTATAAGAGCAGGTAGGTCCGAGGTCTCTGCACTAAGCTAAAGAGGGTGCGTTTTATCCTACAGACATTTTGAAGATATATCTTCCTGTGAATCCCAATGTATAGAAAAGAACAGGAGCAAAGCTGGGTTGAAGCAGGAGACAGAACTGGGCAGAGCAAGGCCCAACCCCGACCAGGAATCGGCAGAATTTTTCTGCAAATGACCAGATACCACATATTTTCAGCTGGCTCTGTGGGAGCTACACAGCTGTGCCTCTGGTGTGAGAGAGCATCCCTGGATGGTGTGTAGTGATTGGGCGTGGTGTAAATGCATGTGATTTGTGGACACTGAAGTTTGACCTTCATGTAATTTTCACGTGTCGCAAAATATTCCTTGGATTTTTATTTTCAAAATTTTTTAATTAAAATTTTTTTTAAATTTTAAACATTTTTTAAATTGAAGTATAGTCAGTTTACAATGTTGTATCAATTTCTGGTATATAGCACAGTGCTTCAGTCACACATGAATATACATCTATTCATTTTCATATTCTTTTTCACCATAAGCTACTGCAAGATATCGACATAGTTCATGTGATATACAGTATAAAGCTGTTTATCTATTTTATATATACCAGTCAGTATCTGCAAATCTCAAGCTTCCAATTTATCCCTTCCCAGCCCCTTCCTCCCTGGTGACTGTAAGTTTAAGTTTGTTTTCTATGTCTGTGAGTCTATTTCTGTTTTATATATAAGTTCATTTGTCTTTTTTTTATATTCCACATATAAGTGATATCATATGGTATTTTTCTTTCTCTTTCTGGCTTACTTCACTTAGAATGACATTCTCCAGGGCCATCCATGTTGCTGCAAATGGCATTATTTTATTCTTTTTTATGGCTGAGTAGTATTCCATTGTATAAATATACCACAGCTTCTTTATCCAGTCATCTGTTGATGGACATTTAGGTTGTATCCATGTCTTGGCTATTGTAAATAGTGCTGCTATGAACATTGGGGTACATGTGTCTTTTTGAATTGTTTCCCTCTGGAAAAATGCCCAGGAATGGCATTGTTGGATCATATGGTAAGTCTATTTTTAGTTTTTTGGGGAATCTCCATACTGTTTTCCATAATGGCTGTTTCCTTGGATTTTAAAAAGCATTTAAAATGTGAAGGCCATCTTAGGCTGAGCAAAACTGGGCAGTGAGGATCTGGCCCATGGATCATGGTTTGCTAACTCCTGCTCTGGGCTGCCAGGTGGTCCAAAAAAAAAAAGGGTGACAACACAGGGACGGAGCTTCAAGCAGGGAAGTGAAGGGTGTGACCTCAGTTACAAAAGGTCCCCGAGACAGCAAGGTCCACGTCTTCCCCCTTGTAATTGCCAGGGCCAATTTGGGAATCTCATGAAAAGAGGGAGAGCTGGACCCAAGCTTGGCTGTGCCCTTCTGGCTTCTCTAAGTGACCACAGGGCGTGCACTTCTGTGATGAAAACAATGTAAGAAGGAGGGCGAGAAACCACGCATGAGAGAATAGCCATGTGTGAACCTGATTCAAAACTGGAAATGATGGCCTGGCTGCGTTGCTGCCTGGGCTGACGGAGAGGAAGACAAGCCCTTCAAGGACCACTGATGCTGCGCATAGTCACAGGGTACTTGGGGGAGGGGGTACATCCTAGCTGGTGACCCAGCACTGGTAAGGTGGTCTCTTCCTTGAGTGACCCCTTTTCAAAAGTGGGTGTGTGATCCCTCAGGAGAGGTGACTGTAAGGTCCTTGGAAGTGCTCTGGCTCCCCGGTGTGTGGTTCTGGAGTGGACCTAGGTGTTCCTGCTCTCAGCTCTGCTGTTCGTGGGGCCGGGGAGGGTCTTCTTGATGTTCCCCCAGTGCCATGATTCCAAGAGTGACCATCAGTGTAGAGAGATTATTTCTTGAACCATCGCTGCCACTCCCCCAGGTCCTCTGGGTTATGCTTCCTTATAATCTGGCTGGGAACCTACATACAGAAAGAATCTTACATGTGCCTGCAGCTCCAGCACTCACCTCCAGCCACAGCTTAGAGGGTACAAAATCCTACCATCCCCAACCTGGGCGAATACACCCAGGGAGCACAGCCAGTGACCCTGGCAAGGGCAGTGAGGAGAAGGCAGCAGAGGGTGTTTGTTTCAGACTTGACCCCATTACCGGGAGGGTAATCTCGCCTGCAGGTGTGGCCCCTGACTTACACTGTCGGCTTTGCCCTCATACTGCTCTGCTGGCTGCTGATGTAGCCCAGAGTTGTCCATACTGGAGGGCCGCATGGAGGCTGTCTCGGAGTGAGGTCTCGCAGGATTTTGTGCCTGAGGGAGTCAGAGCTGGAAGCAATGGTTCAGCAGAGGACTCGGTGTTGCCAGCAGAGCAGGAGCCAACTGGAAAGTGTGGTGAGCAGAGAGTTTGTTTCTCTTGCTCTCTCTCCTTTCCCCTAATTTTTGTGCAGGGAATAAATACATTGCCCCCTTCTGTCCTCTTACCTATGTCCCTGCAGACCTTCAGGACCACTTCTCTTCTCCTTCCTTTCTCCAGCCCACCATTTCTTTGGTCAACGTGTAAATGTTCCTTGAGGTTAATGGTCCCCACCCATCCAGGCGGCATCCCCATCCAACACAAGGTGAGGGACCAGGCTCTGCAGACCCTGGTGGTGGCAGAGCTCCCAGTGCCAACCTCGTGGAGTTTCAGGGTTTAGGGGGGCAGCATGTGGGTGAGGAAGTCAGGGTGGCTGCAGTGGAGGCGGCGGGTGAAGCATCAGAGATGGAAGGAGCTTCCCCAGCCTCGGTTCACACCACCACGCATGGTGGCCAGACTGCCCGTGTCTAGGAACTCAGCAGCCTGCAGCTTATGCTCTAGAAGTGGAACCATTTCAGAGGTTGCTTTCCTTCCTGTTGTTTTTAGGGGGCCCTCCTTGATTTACGGAATAATCAGTCCATAATGTGCTGTCGTGGAAGTGGCATTTCATCGATAGATTCAGTGGAGGGTGGGCGATGGTCTTTGACCTTCTGGGTTAGTGGAATTCAGGGCTGCTGAGAGGAGGTGACCCTGTCTCACCTTGCCTGCCAAGGTTTTGGCCGTGGCACTTTTTCAGATGCTGCAGGATGATCCACCTCGGTGTCAGGCTTCAGACAGACAAAGTGGAACTAGAGGGGATCATTTTCAGAGGGGATATCAACCTGAAAGGGAGGTTTCCACACTGGGGAGGTGACCAGTGTAATCAAAGCTGGGCTTTGCTGGCTATGCCAAGGGCCAGGCAGAGAACCGAGTAAGCTTGGTCTTTACTAATAGCACACCAGCTTCTCGCCTTAAATTTGACATTGATGACCTGAAGTAGTTCAGGAACTTAGAAATCCATCATGGTTTCGCAGACAATATCCTGTGGCTCTCTTGTGGTGTAGCAGGCTGTGGAGTGGAGTTTGGCTCTGCTCGAGCTGACGTACTGTGCCTCAGTTTACCCAGCTGTCAGTGGGGGGCTCACAGCGTTGTTCTGGTCGATGAACTGATCCATCATCACGCACTTGCACTGCACCAGGACCGCCCCAGTGGTCCTTGTTGTTAATCATCATCCCTTGAGCTAGATCACAGCAGCCACCATGGCCGGACACTGGGGCTGCAGCGCTTGGCACACCTCTGCTCCTTTGCTCCTCACAGCCGCCCTCCACAGTAGGTAAGGCGCTTCGTATTTTACAGATGAAGAAACTAGGCTAAGATGCTTTGCCTGTGAGCGGGGAGGATGGAGATCTTTCTTTTCTGAAGAGTAGCGTTTGCTGATGTAGCTCAATCAGATCAGCCCAAATCCCATCCCCCCAGAGGCACACACTGATTGGTATCTAGTCAGTGAGCATCCTGCTTGTCCAGAGAAGTTTAAGGAGCGTGGGCAGGAAGGAGGCCTGTGTCTCTGGGCTCTCAAACACAGCTCCTGACTTCCCCACTCTGCCAGGCTGCTGCCTCACGTCTGTGGTGCGGGCCACCCTCCTCGGGGCGCCCACATCCCGGGGCCTGCTGTGCTGGCTTGTCACAGGTCCACGAGTCGGGTGGGCAGGGTACCAGCATTGGCTTCTCTGGAAGTCTGTAGAGACATGCCAAAGAGAGGAGACAGAACACCGTGAGTCCATTGAAATAAAGTGTTTTCCAGAATGAAATAAGACTCTCCATCTTCTAGGCCATCCATGTGGCCATAGACTAATTAATGGTCACTGGAGATGTCATCCTAGAAGCTTTCCTTGTGGAAATGTTTTATAATGAATCTGGAAATCCAGAGATTGAAGGCCAGCCAGACAACGTGCACCACCCCCGCACACGCAAACTGTTCTTACCTTGTTAAATCTTGAACTTTTTTTCTCAGTGAATCTGATAGATGAGTAATTCATGACACAATTGGACTTTATGGTTTGTTTATGCTGATTCCAATTACAGAATAAATGACTACCTGGAGTAAAAAAAAAAAAAACTAATGAAAAAGCAGGCATCAGTCAAGAACATTTATGAATAAAGACTTTAAGCATCTATACTGGGAAATATATATGATATTTAGAAATAGATCTGAAAAGACTTATGTAATGGATTTTAATCAAATCTTGAAGAGAAATTGGCCAATAAATCAAATCTTGAATAGAAATTGACCAATAAATCAAATTTGGAAGGAAAGTGACAGATAAATCAGGTCTAAAAAAGAAACAACCACTCTATCAAATCTGTGATATGTTTATTAAGGCAACTGATCTTGGGGTTTTTTTTTTGTGAACCTGTGTCTTTCCTGAGCCCATGTTTTAGGGATGTATTTAAGAAACAGGATACTTGTTCTATATCCTCTTGTGTGTATGTGTGTGTGTGTGTGTGTGTGTGTGTGTGTAACAGACACGAATATAATTTGTAAACCAAAATAAGGGATCTGGCCTGGGATCGTGGAAATCAAGGAGTGAAAGGGTCGATTATAGACAAACACCCAACACCAGCCTCACTTTTATGTGGTTTCTAGGATTTATTTATGTATAAAACATCCATATAACACTAGTGTTTAGGACATCACCAACTGAATTCCTTGGGGACCCAAGGCATACCTGATGAATCTGAAATACTCTTTCACAGTAAATTACGTTGTATCAGTTCCAGAAGGTGCAGGGTTTTGTTTTTTTTTTTTCCACATCTGTACAGCACTGTATAGAATAGGCTGTTTCATTGGTTTTAGAGTTAATTATTTTAAGAGTTTCCACAAAGGTATTTCTAAGTATACTTTTGAGATCAAGTTGTGTGTGTGTTTGAGTGTGTGAGTGTGTGTGTGTGTGTGTGTGTGTGTGTGTCATGCTTCCGAATGACCAGGTTTCTCTTCACTATCTCATTGCCCTCACCCATAATACTATACACCTTATTTCATAAAGGAATGTTTCAAAGAAAAAACACTTGAGACCTGTCCTCGTGTCCTGTTCAGCCATGTCCTGCATTTCCCAACAATGACATGAGTTAAAAGATTTCTGCTTCCCTGCCCCCATAGGGAACCTGCAGTTGTCACATCATGTGTCTGAATATCTGGGCTTAGAAAATTATGTTGTCTGTATTTAGATTCTTCCTTAGTTTTCAGCTCATAAATGTGTCATACAAGTCCATCCTCCCCACTATAACTTCCAGTAATAATTTTAATAGTTGGTCCGTTGTCAGGTTTTTTTAATTGGATATATTTGACATGTGATCTTGTGTACATTTAAGGTGTACAGCTTGTTATTTCAATACATTTATATGTGTGCATGGTTGTCATTGTAATGATATTTGTCACATTACATAATTATAGTAACAGTAGGATTGTCTGTATTTAACATACTGTATTATGTGCCTTTTCCCTTTAATCCACACATGTACATGAGGCTGGTACTCATTCTACCCATTTTACAGAGGAGGAAACAGAGGCAGAAAGAGACGGTAATTTGTCCAAGTTCCCAGAGCTTGGAAACAGTAGAGGCAGGATTTCAAGCAGCGTCTGTTCCTAGCCAAGATCTTATCTCCCTTCCTACATATTTACTCCATTTTGCAAACATGCAGTCATGTTGGTGTTCCCTTTAGGGTCAGCTCCCAAGTCCCCATCTTAGTCTTGGCCATGTAATGTTGCTGCCTGAGACCAGCAAAAAAATCTAATGGATAGAGTTGATGGACAGCTTCTTCCAGTGCTTGTAAAAATTAGGTAATGTGTCCTCATGTGAAGCAAGTTGCTTCTCTTAACACCATCATGGCCTGGCATGAAATGGAATAGTTTTCATTTTTAGAAGTTTCCATAAAGATAGACTCCCCTGCTGGGAACCTTAAAAATGATCTTACCACTTCCTGCATTTTTCAAATATGCTGAAATCTTCCACCCCAAGTCACTACAATCCATACAGAAAACTGGTGTAAATTATGGTATGTGATTGGAAAGCTTATTCTCCAAGTGTAGTTTCAAGACAAACTCTGTAGGATCCCACTCTGAGAAGAAAAAATAATTCTCTGGTTGATTTTGATTTTTATCTGTGTTACTGAGCAATAATATTTAAAATCAGATGTCTTGGACTATCTTATGATAATGTGGTCATAATTCTGTGCTCACAAGTATAGGATTTTTTTGGTTTTTTACCTGATGAGATTAAATGTTAGGGTCTGTTTAGTCCCCTAAACCCTTTGATGATATTGGTAGATGTTGTGTGTGTGTGTGTGTGTGTGTGTG
The DNA here is from genome assembly GCF_009834535.1 of Camelus ferus. Lineage (NCBI taxonomy): Eukaryota > Metazoa > Chordata > Mammalia > Artiodactyla > Camelidae > Camelus > Camelus ferus. The sequence continues at coordinate 52,992,875 of NC_045704.1, read as the reverse complement.
TATTATATATATATATAATTGCCAGTAGATTTTGGAGTGTCCACTGTTTCCTACTGGAATCACGTTTTCGCCTGGTGGTTTGTGGAAATTTAAAATTTTGCACTAGGGCTGGCTTCATGGGCTTGTGATACATGCAGTCATCCAGGACTCCCTGCCCAGAAGGGCCCCACACTTGGTTTCATGCTCTGCTCCCCCCTTCTTGAAATTCTTGATAATTGTTGAGCAGGGGGTCCTGAATTGTCATTTTGCGGTAAGCCTCGAAAACTATGCAGCGGGTCCAGCACTGCACTCTCCACCTAAAAGTGAACATGTATCTTTTCCAAGTTTGATTTGCTGGCATTCAAGGTCCAGCACTGCTCTGGATTTTGTGGTGGACTTTGTAATGTCTGCTCTGCAGTCCTTTCTTCTACCAGGCTTACTTTCTCCCCCACCCCACACTGTTTAAGGATGGAATTTAAAACCCTGGAGGGAAAGGCTCAAAGACCATCTATTTAATATTCTAGGAGTTAAGAAGGAAAACAAACAAACAACAGAAATGCATGCCAAATGGCTTCTTGGGATGTGGTGAAAGACATTGCCCTGCTCTGAGGGGGCCAGAGGTCCCTGGCCCAAAATTGTGTGAGCTCGTGCAGGGCTTTATGGGACTCATCTCAGCTGTGGCCAGATGTGGAAAAACACTCTAGTGTCAGTCTCACCCTATTTGGTATTATCAGCTTAGCACCTCCTTCTGTCATGTCAGGTTTGCCATTTTTAGGTGCTGGTGATGAAATAATACCGATCAGTTTACGAAGAGGAATATCATTCAGGTACCATATTGGTGAATACAAAAAATAAAACAATGTGTTAGTGTTTCCCTTTGCCTGTTGGTACTTAAGTGTTTTTATAGGGAAAATAACATTCTGAAATCACTCAGAATTTCTTACTCTCAAAATCTGCACTGGCCAAGAGAACTTTCTCTGGTGATGGAAGGGGTCCATCTGTGCTGTCCAGTGTTGCGGCCACCAGCCACGTGCGACTGTTAAGCCTTGGAATAACGCTAGTGTGACAGAGGAAGTGCATCTTTAATTTCAGCTGATTGTAACTTAAATTTAAATAGCCGTGTGGAGCTAGTGCTTACTGTACGGATAGCACTGCAGTTATTCCTCTTATTTTTGTATATGCTCTTGTATTCCACATCCAAGCTTGTATTTTCTTACAGTTGGCCATGTTTTCCTGTCTGCTACGAGCCTTTAAAAAAACTTAATCTTCACAAATGTTTCCCCATCTTTCAGTCCAAGACTCGATGATGGAGGGTCTTGGCATGTGGCTTCTGTGCTGGTACAAGAGAGGGCCTGGAAATTGCTCGGCCATACTTAGCATTGAAACTCGACCAGACTCGTGGCGTTCCAGATCCTGACAGCCCAGAAGACGGGACACTAAGACAGAGGAGCACTGCTTAGTGGCTGAGCTTTTCTCTCCTGCCCACAGGGGGTTATGGAAGCGGGAGAGAAGGAAGTCATGGGAAAGTGGGAGGGGCTGCCCCCTTGAGAACACCCACGCCTTGGCTGAGCATCCGCCCTGGGTCAGACATAAACCCTTCGCATCCGCAGCCCTTGTCGTCTTGGCATCAGGCCTTTGGGGTAGGTACCATTCCATTTAACGATGAAAGCAAGAGTCAGGAAGGCGACTCCATCAGGGTGATGTTGCTGGCACCCTGCGGGGACAGAACTGGACCCCAGTTCTCTCTGGCTCCACAACCCATTCTGTCTCCACTCTCGCCTGTCTGTCGGGCACCGGGGAGTGATACTGACCGCCGCAGGTCGTATGGGTGGGACTCCTTTGTCTCCTGCCCTCCTTTAAAGGCCTGGGAAGAATCTGCTCTTAGGACTTGTCACTGTTGATTATATTGTCACCTGAATGACTCTGTCCAGTAGAATGCAGAATTCACAGTGACCTGCTTTTGCTTTTTTAAAAAATCTTAAAATATTACTTTTGTTGCTTACGTGGTTGTGAGAGACAGAGAAAAATGCAAGTGAGACACACACACACAGTGCAGAAATGTCACACAGTGGGGTAGTTTCTTCTCTTTTATAGGAAAGGTTCTGCCAACTTATGATGTAGAGCCCAGAGCCTAAATCACTTAGAAACCAAGCACCTCGAAGTCCTTCCCCTTGGAGGCCTTAGCTCTTCCCTCGCTGTGGTCAGTGCAGAGGGCAGTGCTGTGGATTGCTGCGGGGTCAAGGTGTGAGTCCCTAAGGGGAAGGAAGCTGATCCCTCCCAACCAGGAAACTTGGTTGACCCATCCGAGTGCAGGCCCCAGAAAGTCCAAGCTTGCAAGATCCGCCAGGCTCCAAGTGGCTTTGGCCATGGTCATGAGATCCGGCCCTGGGTGCGCAGCCTGGAGCGCTCGGCCTGGAGGGGGTGGAAGCGCAGTTCCCTCTTTCTCTTGCCGCTTCCCTTTGTTACCCACGGACCTCGGAGAGCTCTGGGGGGAGTGGGGGCGGGGGGACTTGGAACCTCGCCAGTGGCCTCAACCCTGGAGCCACTGACCCGAATTGCTTGGGCGACACCAGTCTGGAAGCTGGCCTTGCCTCTATCTAATCCAACAGGCACTTACTCATCACGTGGCCCCATCCAAAAATAACAGTCACGGGGGGCCTTGGGGACACCAGGCCCAGCTAGCGAGAGGCCCGGGAGCCCGCCTTCCTGTTTGCCTTCCTGGCCGCCAGCATCTCTGTGCCTCCCCAGCGCACGGAGGGCCCACTTGCTGTTCCTGCACAGGCATCGCCCCAGGAGCCCCGTGGCCACTTGCTGTGTGAAGGAGGAAGTTGTCACCCAAAGACAGCAGTGCTTGGTGTCAGGAGAACTGGGAGCGATCAGCTTAGCTTCTTATCCCCAAACCGACTCCCCGCCACCAGGACGCTGGCTCGGCCGGCACCTGAAGCTCCTTGTTAGCCACGTATAACCCCAGCAGCCTAGTGAGGGCAGGAGCCCTGGGCCTGCTTTGTTTGAATCCAGACCCCGTCGCTCACCCGCTGTGCAGACTTCGGCCTGCCACCTCACCGATGGAAGCCCTGGTTTTCTCATCCTTAAAAGGAGAGTGCTTCCTGTGTGGCAGCCTTGGGGCTGGTGGTGAGTAACTGTGGACAGAGAATCCCTACCGGGACCTCATAAGGCTTTCCTCCAGCTTGCAGTCTTACTGCTTCGCGCAGCCAGCGTTTGGGCGGTGGGCACAGGTATTTTGTGCGCCACAAGGTGCGCCATCTGACAGTTGTGCAAGGTCTCTTGGAGATGAGAAAGAACAACTCAAATCAGGATCGTTTCCTTATGTTTGAGAACGTGTGGTTGCTGTAAGTGCCCATGAGCTTATAGTAACAATAGTAGCAGTAGTAATAGTAGTAATAATCGTGATAGTAGTAACAGCAACCGCCGTGGTAATAGTAGCAACAGTATCAGTTACAGCAGCAGCAGCAGCAGCAGCAGTGACAGCGTTGGTGGTAAGAGTACTAACCCAGCAGGGGCAGTAACAGCAGCGGTTAGCAGGTGCAGCGCTGTCGGGACAGTGGTGGTAATAATGCTGGCAGCAATGATGTAGTGATAGTAGTCATTGTCACTAACCTTGACTATGCCCCGTGGCAGACACTGCTAAATTCTTCTGTGGTCCAGCTCCTTCTCCTAGCAATCTGAAGACAGCCGCTCTTCCCTGCGCGCAACAGAAGACGGTCAGTCCCGATGCCCAGAGTTAGATGCAGAGTTGTTTCTTTCCAGCCTGGGCTGTGAAATGAGTACCTCTATGGCAGCTACCCGCCTGGAACTTGACCAGGCCGTGCTGCCATCTCTGTGGTCCAGGCTGGGAAGCAGACACCCAGCGAGGTGTGGCCTGGCTTCCCCCTGGTCTTCCCAGAGAGCTCACGGTGGGCCGCAGCCACCTGTTGAAGATGAGTGGGGTGGTGGCAGAAGGGACCTCACGAGGGGCAGACCCAGCACCCGCAGGCAGTTTTCCCTTTAGGGGGCTGGCAGGTCCTTTGGTGTGTGAACACACTTGGGCTCAGAGCGACTGACTCACCATGAGGTTGGGTGGTTGCTGTCCAGACTGTTGTTTCTTATGACTGCTGGTAACCAGGGGCGCTGGTGCTCAGCATGTCTCCTGGGCACCGGTGCCTGAGCAGTAATCTAGCCCTTCTGGAGACAGCCTCCCTGAGGGCGACTAGGAGCTGTGTTCTATCCAGGTGGCCAGCTCTTCCTCAGCATCTCCCTCACCCCCTCCCATTTTCCTGAGCAATGTCTAGTGCTCCACCTGCCTAGTGGCCATAAGGGTCCTCCTGAGGTCCTTTTGGCAGTGGCTCTAGGGATTCAGTCTCAATTCTTAATTCTGAGTAATTAACTTTGTCCAAAAATTATTTTTGAAAATCCTCTGAACATTTTACTTTTTGAATAAGACAATTTATTCATCAAACTATTATTAGGTATTTAAGTTGTCTCCTTGTTTTCCCTATTATAGATAACACTGTACTGAACATCTTTATACACAAATCTTTTTGAAATCTGATTTTTTTTTTGATATAAATGTTAACAAGTGGAATTATTTGTTAATCTGTGATTTTAAAATTCAATACACAAAATAAAATTACTTTCTGGAAAGACTGAACCAGTTTATACTGTCACAAAAACTATAGGAGACAGCTGGCTTCACTGTAACTACCTTATCAGATCATTTTATAGAACTTTATTTGATTGTGAAATATAATATCTTATTGTTTTAGTATCTTTACATTACATATGATATACAATGTAGTATTTGTATATGTAATATACAATCCTTTGTATTTATATCTTTATTTGCTTTTGAATAGTTTCCTATTTTTATTAATAGCCATTTTTATTCTTCTTCCTATGAATTCTGATTTTTTCTTTCCCTCCCCTACTTTTTTCCATTTGACATGATTACTGATGTTTTCATTGTTGATTTCTCATAGCTCTTTATAGATTGTGTATTAACCCTTTGTCATATTTGTGGCAAATTTTTTCCATGTAAGTATATTTATTGTAAGTATATTTACACATTTACAATATTCCTATTATATTCAAGCTTAAAAATTCTTTCATTACTTTTATGTTGAGAATGATTTCCCCATCCTCTCCAATTAACTCTTCACCCATACTTTCATTTTTATGATTTTTGAATCTGACTTTTAACTCTTCAGTCCATCTGCAATTTAATTTTGGCATTTGGTATGAGAAGCCGACTTGATTTTTTCATAAATAATTAATTTTAATAGCATTTAACAGCAAAAATTCTTTCTCCACTAGTTTTAATGCATCTTTTATCGTGCTTTTGTTTTTTGTTTTGTTGGGGAGGTAATTAGGTTTTTATTTATTTTTAGTGGAGGTACTTGGGATTGAACCCAGGACCTTGTGCATGCTAGGCACATAGCATCTTTTATTGTGCTTTAACTTCACGTGCATGTGCACGCACACACACACACACACACATACACACAGCTGTTTCAGGGGTGTTTTACTTCCTTGATCTATTTGTTGTCTTATAATGGGACATGATTCTTTCACTTTATTTATAAAAAATTTTAATATACTCTAGAGTGATCATCCTCAACACTATTTTTTTTTTCAAAATTATCATGGAAATTAAAAAGAAAACTAATGTCTTCTACTTTTTCTCTCTCAGTGTGGGATGTAGACTCAAATTCACACTGTGCAGCCAGATGGGGACTTGAATTCCAACTTCTCAGATCATTCACTGTCAGTGGAAGTTGTTTTACATCCCTGAGATTCAGTGCACTCACCTGTGAAGCGGCGTAGGGTGGAGTCCATGTCGTGTGGGTACCTTGAGCACCTCTGTCAAGCCTGGAGTTCAGAGCCTGAAATACACAAGGTGCTTAATCAATGGGGACTGTCATTCTTAGGTTCAGAGGTTTCACGTTCCATCTCTGACCTCATCTGTTAGGGTGAAAAAGATGCCAGCTGTCTCCCTGGCACCCAGGGCTCCTGGGTTTGAATTCTGCTGCTTTGACATTTCAAGGTGGCAGATCCCATGGCACCTGAAGAATTTCTAGGAGCCATCTGTTCTCAAGTCCATGTGCCACAAACAACAACCTGTTCCTAGTTAAAAAAGACCGATGGGATTCCAAGTGCTACAGAGCAGAATCCAGAGTGACATCCTTCTCTGGTCAGGCTTGTTCAGGAACATAGGGACATAGAGTCTGGTTTTGGAGTCAGATTGGCTGAGCTTGTCTACCGGCTTCGCTGACTTGCAGCTGTGTGACGGACATATGACATAACCTTTCTCAGTGCCAGTGTCTTTGGCTGTAAAATGGGCAGTGCAATGGCACCTTCCTTCTGGAATTCTTGTGAGAAGTAAACATGACTTTGAATATAAAACACTCATCAGAGCGCCTGGTGCAATAACTACTCAGTGCATACTGAAGGCTGCTGCTGGTGACATCATTATCAGGTATCAATGTGTATTTGGAGTTAGTGTTTTAGTGCAGCCTCACAGAGGAAAACCAGGCAACTCCCAAGTTGGAACAGCACATCTAAGTGTGACTCTGCTGGCTGAGACCAGATTGGAGCTGAGAATAGATTCACCAAATGACCCACTTTATCATTTAATAAAATGTGCTGATTTGGCAAGTTGCGATCACGATCTCTGGTTGTGCAGACATGGTGAGCCTCTGGGTGCATGCGTGCACACACACACACACACACGCACACACATACATTCACCCTGCAGGTGCCTGCTGCTGCTTGAATCTGAGTTTGGAGTGCACGCAGAAAGCCTCCCTACCCACACCATTATGAAATATGTGCTTTTTGTTGCTGTCGTTGTCGACTGGCAGAGATTGGCAGTGAATTCCATGCTCTGAAATTTCATAGACTCTGTCTGGGCCAAAGTTTTATAAAAAGTATATTGCCTACTCAAGGCAGTGTTGGTAAAGGCTGCCCTACCTAGTTGAGGAAGGCACTAAGATTGCGATGTCTCATAGCTTAAAAGGGGCTTCTCTCTAGTTTCCTATTCTGTCTCTCTATCTGTTTGTCTATGTCTGTCTGTCTATCAATCATCTATCTATATATGATCTTTCTCTATGTATCTCTCTATCTGCCTGTCTATGCCTTTATTGAACACCTATTGTGTGTGTAGCATGTAGAACCAATGGTGAATTGGACATGATCTTGATTCTGGAAATGCCATCAAGTGTGGGAGAGAGGCATCTAAGCAGATAACAAACACGTAACTTCTCCATGCCTCCATTTATGACCTTGATTTCCATTAAGATCTTGTAGGGCTGGAGCTGAGCTAAAGACGAAGCAGTGCTTGGTCCTGTCTCCAAGCCTTCGTGAATAGCGCATACTAAATATAAATGTGTGAGAAGTATTAATACTCAGTAATACTTCCAGCTCCTCTTCCCTCCCTGGACCCGACAGCATTTCCACACACTCTGGATGTTAGTCATGATCACTTAACTTGATGTGAACAATAAAATACTAGCAGAAGTAACTAGTAGCATTTCTGGGTAGAAACATTTAAGAGTCAGGATATGATTGTCTGAGCTCCTGTCTAATACGGTGGCATTAGGGTTAAGGAAAGCTTCACCTGAGAAGGTCAAAACCCTTGGGTAGGATTTTGAAGCAAGCGTGAAAGTTTCTTAAAAGTAATTCATCTAATCCTCCCAGCAAGCTTGTGAGACAGGCTGTGTTTTCATCGCTGTCATCATCGCCAGTGAATGAGAAGGTTAAACCTGATGCCTGGAGGGACTGAGAGCCCAGCTCACTGTCCATGGAAGAACCTGGGCTCAGATTGGATTTTTTTCCAAATTTCAAGCCATTGGATTTTTTTCCCCCTAAATCCCGTTTGCTTTCCTCCAAGTCCAGGCTTCTTACAGACAATGTCCTGAAAAGGAGGCGGTGACTGGTCACCAGTCTTTCAGGTGAATGCTGTTGGCAGTATTTTGTAAATCATAGGTCTTAGGGATACAAGATACTGCATGTAATATATCAAAACCCATGTGGTTTTGAGTGTTTAGTTAGGGTTGCAGCGTTGCACTCCAGGGGTCTTCCTGGCACCTTCTGAGAGTGGTACACAGTTTCTTCAATCCAGGTGCCCAGCTGACCTGACTCCTTTCTTTCCAAGAGCAAAACCCATCACACAGTGATGAGATAAAGGTGGTGAACCAGACATATGCACAGCACCTCACCTTTTTTTTTTTCTTTAACAAAAAGAATAACAGTAATAAATTACATTTGGATTCTGTTTTCATTGGAAGACAGAAAACAAACTGACATGCAACTTAAAGCTTAGGAATAACATCTTGTTGTCTGTCTGTCCTCAAGTTGTACTTCTGGGTAGCCAACTTTTAACCAGTCATCCACCCAAGGAGATTCTGTTGTCGTTCCTTGGGGGAGTGTAATTTAAAATAGAACTGAAGGCCAAGAGATCTGGTAAGGTTAGCCAGCAAGGATGCGGCCGGCGAGGGCTCTAGGTGAGCCTTGAGGGGGTGTGGAAAGCTGGGGGCATGAGTTTCCCACGGCCTGTCCTGTCCTTGCCCTCCCTGGCCTCCTCCCACCCGCACTCCCTTCCTCCTGTGCTCTCATGCCGGGGGTGATGGGGGCGCCCAGCCCGGCCTGGCCTAGTGCACCCAGTTTCCCAGTTCTTGTTTTGATGGCAGGGGAGGAGGGCGAATGCTATTTCCGAAGGGACGACACCTCTGGATAAGAAAATTCATTTCTCCACGTCCTCAGGAGCGGAGTTAATCACCCGGGAGGTCGTGCAGAGGTCGCTGGAGCAGCAGGCCCGTGCTGAAATAGAGGTGGCAGGAAGTGAGGAATGGGTCACTGTTGGTTTCTCCCCCAGCAGATCTTCTGGAATTCTCACCTCCAGACCGAAGATTGGGTACGCGCTCCAAGGCCACTGAAAGCGATCTGAACCGATATCCGACTCTTTCCCCACGTCTCCTCCTTTTTCTCGGTTTAGAGAGGACAAGTGAGATTCAGACTAAGACGTCAGTGCTTGTGGGCGAGCATCCCCCTAGTTATCGGGGCTTAGAACAGCAGGCTTTAACATAAGGAACTTTTTAGAGTGCGTCAGCTTCCCTTTCATTTTTGATTTCACTGCATATAAAATAGCGAAGCAGCAGGATAGCTGGAAACCCCTTTTGACAGGACCCTTCAAATGGAAAAGTGATTTCGAGAGACAGAGAGACAAAATGCTGGTCTAAGACCATCACTCTGCCCCCTTTTCAAAGTATAAGCTTTTCTTCCGTTGATAAAAATGATAGCCCTTTGAGGAATAGATAAATAATAACTTCTTGGCTAATGTTCTTGGTTCATGGCTACAGTCTAACTTTTACACAAAGAGACCAGTGAAGAGAAGATAAATATAGAGAGAAAAGAAAGAAACTAAGACACTAAGTTATCCCAAAGGGCATTCCTGTATTAGTCATCTTATAAAAATTATATGTACCCCAGAATAGCTATTTTTAGAGGCCAGGAGGTTATGTGAAGCAGTTCAGATGTGGGCAGAGACCCAGAGGCCAGCTCCCAGCGATGGTATTAGATTTTCGCTATTTGTTTTCTTTATTTTCACTGTGCCAAGCTGGTACTGACCACATGGGGATGTTGGCCACTTGGGGCAGTGAAACAAGAGCCGTGTGCTTCTTCAAAGACATTGGAAGTCCTAAGTGATTGTTTCGTGTTATTTTTGCCCATCTTCTAGGCCTGGGCATCTCTCACACACACACACACACACACACACACACACACACACACACACAATGGACATTCTATATTGTAACACCCGCCAGAGGCCTGTTTCAGGAGAGGAGAGGATGGCCCCAACTCTCACGGAAGAACGATTCAGCTTTTATGTAAAGCCTGAAAGAGCAGGAGACGGAACCGCCCCATTTCTCCTAATAACCTGATTAGGACACTTGATTTCAACTCTCACTAGTTAAACCTTGTCTGAGTTGATCCAGGCCAGACAGTTTGTGGCTTCTCTCCGCAGTAGAGGACACTCGACTGAGCTACTGAGTAGTTGAAAATCTATGGGATTTAGCGATTCCGGCTTCAGCAAACCCCTCCAGAAACGCAGAGGGCTTTGTCCCCTGCCCTTTTGTTTCATGTTTCTTTCCTTCCTTCAGTGAAACTGATCCAAGCTGCTTCTCAAGGCTCCACTCTCTTATTTACCCAAAAGACTTGTCTCACAGTGGCCACGGCTGGTGCTGCCACAGGTGACATCCTGGAACACGATGCTGACTCATCCACACGTCCACACACTCCTCCCCACCCCCAAACCAGAGTGGGCCCGTTTCTGCCCCACACTCCATCCAAGTTGTCAGAGACACTCAGCGCTGGAGCAGGAGCCCAGGCAGCCTAAGATGCTGCTCTCTGCGCTGGAGTAGAGTTGCGAAATTTAGCCAGTAAAATCGCACGATGCCCAGTTCAGTTAAATGACAAATATGTTTTAAGTGTCAGTAGATTCCACGTGATCTTGGGATCTGCTCATACTAGTAATTTTTCATCGTTCATCTGAAATTCAAATCAGACTGGGCGTCCTAATTGTTACCGGGTGGACCCTAGGCTGGGGCACCTTCTGTAGGGGCATTTGAATGGGCTCCAGCCCATCTGAGCCCCTCTTCAGGGCACACAGCACTTAGGAAATAGGGTGGGACGTCACACCTCCTAGATTCCACTGGTGCCCATTTTCTTATCCTTAAGAGGACCTAAAGTTTTCTTGGCTTGGGAGCCGACCCCCAAGACCCTTTTAGGGGAAACAGAAGAAGCGGGTGGGGGCTGTTTGCCCCCACCTCCGCTGCCTGCCTTTCATTTAATGTTTCTGAAGTTGGGGACGGCTGGGCATGAGCCCAGATGCCCCAGCAGAGCAGGGCGTGATTAGAACAGCTCGTCAGTCAGAGAACGAGAGTGTCGCGCATTGGTGCCTGGTCTTCACCTGCAGTGTTCAGAGTGATGCTTTCACTCCGTTGATCCTCCAAACACTGAGTGAGGCAGGAATTTGAGGGAAATAGATCTTGGGGAGTTGCGACTTGACCCAAAGTCTCGTGGCTGACTACCAGCAGAGCCAGTCTCTGGCAGACCTCCCGGTTTCTCTTTCATCGGGCCTTTCCACACCCAGTACCGTCTCCTTCAAAGACACAGCCCTTGGCTGGTTCTTGCATCTTTTCTGCCACAGGGAAATGGCTCGGGATAATCATGGCCACTTCCTCCTTGCCCAAGCCCACCGTCTTATCATCTCTGAGATAGTTGTCAGTGCAAGGAGGTAGCCAGAGCTAATTCTGAAAGGAGACAATAAACCACAGTTAATCATTCATTTCTTTTGCTATTCATTATGTTTATTATTTATTTTATCTGTAAAGGTAGTACATGAGAGGAACTTTGTGAAATTCAGACCAACATAAAGGTGAAAATAATAATCACTTGGTCATCTTCTCAGTAATTAGAAGACATTTTGGTCTTTTCTGTCTGTAGCTTCTTTTTGAGGCCTGCGTGAATACATGGGTCCATTCATATTTGTGTAAATGCCTAGAAACACACCATATAAAATTTAAAAGGTCCTGAAATATTTCACCCTGATTTTTTCATTCAGTGTATTATTCATATACATTTTCCAAGGACATTTAAATGTTCTTCAAGAAAATAGGGTTGAAATGTTTCCCAGTAGTCACGTCTGTTTCCTTTAATGCCCTCAGGAGCCTCTGGATTAAATCGGCCCTTTAGGACCCTGATGTGATGGGACAGAGAAGTGGAAAAGGCTCTGCATGGCTAGAGATGAGCATCCCCTCCCTGGCCTTTCTGAACCTCTCCTGAGCCCTCAGAGAGCCAGCCCTTGATTTGTGTCACAGTGTCTCCAAAGGAGACATGGGAATGTGCCCTTCTCAAGCTAGGTGACTTGGAAGGATTGACAGGACATTAACAGAAAATGCTGAGACATCTTCGAGGTTGGGAGCCCCATAAACACTTAGTATTGACCTGCTTGTTTGGGACCCACTGGAGAGCCCAAATATTGTTCTAGCAGTTTGAGAGGAAAGTTCTCTCCAGATACTTGATGAGCATGATACGCATCATCTCTTCTTTAAAGGCATGTTAAAATAGCATTTACTGAGTGCTTAGTATCCACACGCCCATCCGTGCAATCAGCTGACACTGACTAAATGTCACTCCCCTGCCAGGCACTGTGCTGGGCACTTAGACATGCATGCTTCTGCTGCCTTTCTTTATGCCTTTCCTTCCTTCCCTCCCTCCCTCCTTCCTTGCTCTCTCTCTCTCTCCCCCACTACCCTCCCTCCATCCCTCCCTTTCCTACACAAAGAAAATGATGCTCAGGATAGCTAAGTAGCTTTCTTACATGAAAAATCAGGATAAAACATTCAAGGACATTATCAATTTTATAAAATGTGTTTCTACACATTGACACAAATATGAATGGACATGTGTGTGCATCTATGTATGCCTCGAAAAATAGATACAAACAAAAAGACCAAAATGTTAACTTTCTAGTTAAAAAGAGCACAGCTGGGTGATTGTTATTTTCATCTTTCTGTCTTTCTTTCTGTCTTTATGTTTTCATCCCTATGTTTCCACCCCACTAGAGGAGGGGGGAGACTAGGATCTGACTGAGGTCCCTTTGGGTCCTAATTCAAACCTCTTTCCCACCTTTGGCCCAGGGGAAGGTGTAACTGACTAACGAGAGCCCAGGCGGAGTTTGAAATCTCTTAATCTGGAACCAGGGGTTCCAACCACCTCAGGATGCCCCTGATGTAGCGCTTGAGTCCTAGGACGGTTTCATTCTCAGTGGGGAGAAGAACTGGGTTGGCTCACGGAGACTGCAGGTAGGAACGAAAATAGAAACTCTTGACAGCTTGATTTCCTTTTGCTGGCACCAAGCTCTGTTCAGGGGAGCTGGAGGAGACCCTATAAATATACAAGCACGGGGAAATCCTGCACCAGGTCATCCACCGCCTCGGTAGGGCTGGAGGGAAGGCACATTATTGCAGGCAGCCAGCTCCGAGAAATCCTCTGCATTTCTGAGAATCCCTGAGTAGTTAGTGATTGTAAATAAAGAAGCCGAAGACAGCCAATTTCATTTGCAGAGTTTTGGATTATACTGTCAGAAATGCATAGAAGCATATGTATTCAATAATAGCACTGACGGAGTGGGAAGCTCTCCCCTGGCTCTCCTCTTGCCTCTTTTCTCCCTTCAAATTGATATCTCAAAGCCTTAAGTCAAACTGTGTTTTATTAAGAGAATGGGTTATTTGAGATACGGCTGTGACATTAACCAGGGCTGAGCCCAGCTGCAGCTCTGCCAAGACCCTGCATGCTGAATCTGGATCTCAGCACAGCGAGCAAGAGCCCTGCTTTCCTCTGTTTTGCTTGGCTTGGATGGTTTTGCTCGGTTCCTACCCAAGTGGCAGGGTTTTCTGCCAAGAGCAGGATGATTTCCCAGCCACTGGGACAGTGTCTGTTGATAGTGTGGGTGGTTCACAGAAGCTCAATGCATCCAACCACATGAGCTTGGCTTTCTTCTCCGTGAACAGGATTCCAGAAAATCATACCATCGCTACTGGGACTGCCATGAGAAGGAGCAGAGGGCTCCTGGCACCTTGGAATTGGACGTTGCCAAGGAACTGAAGGGGGCAGAGAAAAACTCTTGGAATAGGAGACCCCTGACAATTGGAACTGAATCCTGAAATTCACTTTTTGAAACTGTTGCTTTTTTCTTTTTTTCTGTTGGTCATGAACCAACTCGTTGCTGGCGCCATCTTACTAAACCTTTCTCAGGAGGCTCTCCCAAATCACCTGATGGTGTTCTATTTTTCAAGCTGCTATGAGAATCCTTACAGATGCCCCCACCCAGTCATCTCTGAGAAGTGGTCTTGATGATTGTGAGATGGAATACTGGGACCTCCGTTAGGGTGGGAACCCTCGAATCTTCTGGGACCCCATCAGGGTGGAAGTACATGGGTCTCCTGGGACCTGACTGGGGGGTAGCACCCCAGATCTGTTTAATGAGGTCACTGAATATTGGCATCAGAAAGGGAATTTGGTGAACATTTAATCTCCTTTCTTTCCCTGGGTGCTCTGTCCTCTGGGTCTGTGGAAAGGGAAATATTTACAAGATCTTCCAACACTATATGCCATAAAGCTGAATGACTCCTTTTGTCTGAGGAGCTGATGCCTCCTTTCCTGAGGTTGTTTAGATCCCACTTAAGCAAGGTGAGGAAGCCAGCTTAGTGCTATATTTGGAGACAGTAAAGCAAATGAAACCTTTTATCAGAGAAACCAGGCAGGTCTGAGACTTTGTGGGCAATTGTATTTGGGGGTGGGGAGGCTTGGGGGACCAAAACCAAACTGAATCTCTCTTGTACAGATCCAAAAACATGGCCTATCCCTGGAAACAGGCAAGCTTACTAAACCACAAATGACACACAGCCATTTCCAGCTGAATGGAGCCAGGTTCGCCTAACAGCACTGATGTGTTGAACTTGGCTTGAACTGGCTCACAAGAGCCCATTGTTAAATGGTCAGAGATTTTGTGAGTCAGTTGTTACACACAGCCACGACGAACAATCAAATCATGTAAACTTACAATCAAATACTATTTAAAAAAATGTACCAAGTACTCAAAACCCCTGCCTTCCTAATGATGGTACTGTGTTATACTATGATCTGTGCTCTTGTTAGGATTTGCATCTATTGTGTGACACAGTGAGGTCCTAATGCACATCCCATCCCAACTCCACACTCGGTGACACGATGGTGGTCGCTTGAAATTGGCCAGGTTGGAAATACTTACATCATAGAAATGAGCAAATGTTACTAATCAGCTCCTCCTCCCTTTTATTTTAATCCAGGAAAAGTTGCAAAACATTTACCAGCATACCACTAACCTACAGGACCCATCTCCCAATATTTAAACCCAGGGGCTGGACCTCGAGAGTCTGGGAGATGTGTGTCTGAGCAAACTGTCCACGACCATTCGTCACAACCTGCAGCTAGTATGACTCTATTGACATCTGAGTCAAAAGGGACAAGAAGATTATTGTTCATGAGGTTGAATGGTGTTCACTCTCACATGATTTCATTTTATTTTTACTAATGAATGAAGAACCTTTCAGGCTGTTTAGCTCCTATTATGCAGACGCTTGTTATTTTAAGGCAAGGAAGTTGATTTCCTCCCGTGTCTCCAAGAATCTTCTTTCCAGGGTTCTAGGGACTTTGACTTAATGTTAGTACCCATATCCTCTCTCTAGCATTCTGACTTCTTTCTCAGTACATAGCATTCTCTGTGAAACCTACAGTTACTGCTAGAAAACACACTGACTCCTGCATATAGTGATTTTGTGACAAAAACATTAATCTTTTCTGGAATATCATTTGTAGATATAATCATAGTATGGGGGAAAAAAAAAAGCTTAGCAGGTTTAAAACCAGGCATCTTTTTTGTTTTAATGAAGGGAACTCAAATACACATCATCAAAAACCATTAGCAATGGAAAGTAGCAGCCTACATGGCATAATTAATTTTTCAACTTTAAAGGGATTTGAAAGTTTACTCTGTGTTTTTTGCCTTTTTTCTCCATGCTGGAATAATTTAGTGGTGCTTTATCTTGCTTGCCTTTTCTAAATTGATCAAATGGCTATCACTATTTGGAAGAAGAATTTTTCCAAAAATGATCCAACCTACTATGTCTTTGTTTGATGCCCCAAGACCGGTCTGTCCCTGCCGAGTGCGTGGCCGTGGACAGAGCCACATTTAATTTCTGTTGTCTTGCCAAGTCAGAATGGGATTCACTGTTCTCAAGGTCTCTGGACTATCACTTTCCCCAAAACATCCATCCCGGGTATTGCAGGAGGCAGAGAAGCTCTGCATAGCTATTTATTTTAAGTGCCTGATTAAAATTTCATGAAAACAGGAAGTCGGGGGGGAAAAGAATAGATTGCAAGAGCGACGAAATCCGGGGCTTTGTAATTTTTAGCTCAGAGGGAAAAAAAAAAAAAAGCGTTAAATCGTAAGGAAGGTATATTTTCAGAATCGTGCTGTGGCCACTAATGGCATATTTTGTCACTGGCCGGGGAGCTGGTGAACTAAGAATGGGTCCAATTTTTTAAAATCTTATTACACAGTTTTGCTCTCATTTAGAAATTGTCACCTTAAAGTAACCTAATGCTGCTCTACTTAAAGCAGACCTCATGCAGTTCCCTCTGTGTGGATGTTGGTCACATTGTCTTCTATCTAAGTAGATAAAAATGTTTCCTGACACAGTTGAACAGCACAGAATCTGTCCGCTCCGTAAGTGGATGTCGCCTAAGAACTTAATCTTATCTAATTCCCATATCCAATGGGATAAAGAATTTGGGGGAAAGAAAGTAATGACATATTTTTTGCTGAGTGATAACTGAATGATTTCTATATTTGGTCAATGGAAAAATGGTTCTCCAAAGAAGGATCTGTCGACATTTAGCTGTCGAGGAAATCAGCGTTTGAGAAGAAAAACCCATAATCAAACTAAAAATGGCAGTATAACCAAGTGCAGTTCTAGGGAAGCGGTTGACAACGAGAACGGCCCTGTTCTGCTGCTGTTCCTGGAAATTCCAAAATCCTGGATGAATGTTGGAGAGCCCACTTTCCCCTTTGGGGTCTCAGGCTGAGCTCTCATTTGGCTGATCAGACAGGAATAATTGCACAGGTGAATGGCTAGATAAGTTTTATTTGCCAGTCTCAGATAAATCCCTGTCTGAAAAACTAGCCTCGAAGTCCAGTTGCAGAAGAAGGCGTAATCCTTAGGAGAGATGGGTCAGAGAGGAGGGGACATGGCGCCAGAAGGTATTGCATGGCCCCCAGCTAGTGCAGCAAATTAACTCCCCCCGAGGGAGGGTTAAATCCTTTAGATCTCTTTCCAAGCTTCCTGTTCGCCCACTGAAACTGACCTGAACAGGGATCAGAGGGTTTATCAAGGAGGAAAAGCAACTGGGGACGCTGATGGGCACAGCTGGATGCCAGGGCGTCCCTCCAAAAGCTCCCCAAATCCCCCAGGGCCTGAGTAGGCGAGAGTCTATCAGGGAGAACCCAGCTCTCTCTGGGATGGGGGTGTGTGTGTTTATATTAGATGGCAAGAGGTCATTTCATGCTGATGATCAGGGGATTTTCACAACCGTGTTATTCCAGGGTGGAGAGCAAAAGAAGAAATAAACTGCAGGAAACTGTTCAAGTCTCCTCAAAGTTGAAAAATCAGTCATTCACTTTTATGGACCTCATGAATTCATTTCCATGGGACTGAATCAGTCATAGGGAACAAGGTCCCACGTTGTTCAAGGGCTTTTTGCTTAGACAGTGTGGGACATGGATGAGTTAGTCTCTCTGTGCCTCAGTTTTCCCTTCTGTGCAATAGGGCTTCTAATATTTGTCAAGCCTATTACTCTCCACCTCTATCACCACTGTCTCAAGGATGGGCTTTGCTGATCTTGAAATTCTCTTGCTTACTGCTCCATCAACCTCCCTAAACTCTCCGGCCAGTTGGTTTCTCTTGTTCACCAGTCTTACCCCTCAGCATCATGACTGGCCACGTGGGCGTTCAGTAGTAAGTATTTATAGAATGAATGAATGGGTGAGCGAATAAACAAATGCTTAAAAAGTGTTGTGAGAATTGAAATAAGCAACATACGGCAGAGTTCTTTTAAGATGTTTAGAGATTCAGCATAACCTCATTTTCTGTGCTGGAGCTTGGGCTGGGACAGAGAAGGGTCCCCCATTGCCTCCTTGTCTCCTGTAGGGGAGTTCCCCCTCCCTGCCTTGGGGAGTGGCTTGCAGAAGGGGGTTCTCCCCTTAGCTATGGTGGAGAATTCCTCTTTGAACAACCATGGCTGGAAGATGAACAGTTAATCGAATCAAATAGATCTTGCTTCGGTTTTGCCACCATAGAAAGCCTTGTGCTCTAATATCGTGACGCTATCTACTGTCAAACAATATTGACCAATGGATCAGGAAAAGCACAAAAAGAAAAAAAAAAAAACAATTATATGCTAGGAGAGAAATCTCAAGAGTAACATTTTTACAATGACTCCAATGCTATAATCATTCAGAAAACCCTCAAAATTCCTTTTCCATCATTCTCTTTCTCACTGCACTGGGTTAAGATTTTGAGGCAGAAGGCATCGTGTCTCCCCTTTGGAATTTGGAAACCTAAACACGATGACCCCAGGGAGGCACGCTTCTCCGAGCTTTCCAGCTGCACGGGGTTGATGAAGCAGCTTTCTCCAAGGAGCTCCAAACCTTTTGGATCTTAACCAGATTCAGCCTTATAGCACTGGGTGATGTTAAATGCCTTTTGCCCCAAGCCCTAGCAAGAAAAGCCATCATTGGATTGTTCTCAATGCAAGAGGCCCCTCTGATTTAATCACAGGCTTCTCTAGACTCCCAGGGCACTTTGCTGAGACCTTGCCCACAGCATGGCTTTGCCTTCAGATTTCATGCGTTGTGCACGCGTGTGTCTCCCCGGCTGGACTGTGAACTCCCAAAGGGCAGGGGCAAATGGCCATGATTGATGTACCCACCCTGTATCAGACACAGGGATAGTCACAGATGTCTCTGAAATTGCATAGGTCTTTTATTTTTTTGGTAGTGAATCCTTCCTCTTGTGCATGCGACTGGAGGTGAAACTGCCAACTCAGCTCCTTTCGTGGTTCTGTGTAGGGCAGATGGGCTTCTGTTTGCAGTGTTATTTTTTCCACATAATGGAATCACTGAGGCACTGTCTTGCCTACACAGAAAGACTCACGCGAAAAAAGAACCGTGACTTCTACCCCAGAGAAGCTGAGAGTGGAATTGAGGCGGTCAAATGACCTTGGAGCAATGGAGGATCCATGATTTGGGAGCTGAAACCACCTGGATTTCAATTCAGCCTTTACTTCTAAGTAGCTGTGTGTCCTTGAGTAAGATACTTAACCTCTCTGAATCTCATATGCCAAAGACACCATCTTTGGCCACTTACACATCTCAGATTCTCTGCCCATGTACTTGCTATGCCCTGGGGTAACATACCTCTCTCTTGACAGGACTCAGTTTTCCTATTTCCCCACCTAGAAGCTGAATGCTTTGGAGGCAGCAACTACATTTTATTTATCCTGATTTTCCTGGTGAATGGAGATGATAATACTAATATTTGTCACGTAGGAGTTTAAGATAGAACTATATTTATTCACGTGCTTAATGTGAGGGTCTCTTCCACATAGAAAACACACGAGAATTATTGACTCTTGTAAATATTTGTTCCATAACTGTCTGAAATGTGCGGTCCTACTGAAATCGATGGTATTATCCCCATTTCACAGATGAAGTAACTGAGTCTCGGACACACGAGCATGTCAGAAATTCTTATAGTAGAAAGGCGTGGCGGGCTGGTGCACAGCTTGTGCTGGTGATGGTGGGAGGGAGGGTTGCCTTCCCACCCCACCACCCCCCTCAAGAGACTTAGACTAAGAAGACCCAGGCGGCTCGTGTTCAGAGTGTTTGGGAAATGGTTCCATTTGGAAGCCTTGAGCCCTAGAATTCCGGAGTCCACAACAGGAAGAACCCAGAGATCCTGCAGGAAGCATGTCCTGAGGATTAATGGTGGCTTTAAATGCTGAGCGAGGACTTTTTCCTTTCCTCATCTGCATTTGGGAGATCTTTACTTTTCCTTTTGAAAGATCAATGTGCTGTATTTCTTTTTTCTGAAGGTACATCTATTAACCAACAGTGGTGGCGCTCACAAACAATTCCCCACCATGTAATTAACCCCTCGGGGTCCCATTTAGAGCCGATGATATTTTGTGACTGTATTAACTAAAGGTAAATAGGGGCACTCTCTAGTGTGGTGCTGGGGTTTGGGACTCTTGGTCTCTGGAGCACGAGGGGTTCACTGTAACCATCTGTGCCCCTGGCCCCCCTGAACCATGTCGAAGCGTTTCCCTTTTTCTTTATTGTGTGTGTATCTGTTATAGATTTTGGGTTTGTGGTTACCATGAGGGTTTTGTACAGAAGTCTATGTATACGCGTGATTGTTTTAAGTTGCTGGTCTCTTAATTTCAGGTGCATTTTAAATACCCTGCCCTGGTACTCTCCTCCCTTCACGATAACTGTTTCTGATGTCATATTTCTGTCTGATTGTTCTGTGCATCCCTTAACTGCTTATTGTGGAAATAGACGAGCTGTTAACTTCCCCGCCACCTCTGGGTGTGGGTGATTTCCTACCTTTGCCGTACGTTTGCCTCTACTGGTGAGCTTTCTCATTCCACAATTTTCTTATTTCTAGCTGTGGCCTTTCCTTTTTTCTCCTAGAGAAGTTCCTCTCACATTTGCTGTAAAGCTGGTTTGGTGGTGCTGAATTCTTTTAGCTTTCGTTTGCCTGTAAAGCTTTTGATTTCTCTATCAAATCTGAATAAGAGCCTTGCTAGGTAGAGTATTTTTGGTTTTAGGTTTTTCCCTTTCATCACTTTAAATAGATTGTGCCACTCCCTTCTGGCCTGCAAAGTTTCTGCTGGAAAAAAAAAAAAAAACAGCTGATAGTCTCATGGGAGTTCCTTTATATGTTATTTGTTGTTTTTCCCTTGCTGCTTTTAGGATTCTCTCGTTATCTTTAATTTTTGTCACTTTTGATTACGAAGTGTCTTGGCGCGCTCCTCTTTGGGACTCTCTGCACTTCCTGCGCTTGGGTGACTGTTTCCTTTCCCAGGTTAGGGAGGTTGTCAGATAATCGCTATTATTTCTTCAAATATTTCCTCGGGCCCTTTCTTTCTCCTTCTGGGACCCCTGTAATCCATCTCTGGTTTGGTTGTGCATTACATTTTCTAACTCTTTGTTACATTTTTCGAATTTCTCACTCTGCATCCATTGCCTTCCTGAGTTCTGTGATCATCTTTATGATCATTACTCTGAACTCTTCTTCTGGTGGATTGCCTATCTCCAAGTCATTTAGTTCTTCTGGAGTTTTATCTGTATCCTTCATCTGGAGCACATTCCTCGGCTGCCTCATTTTGCCCAAGTTGCTATTTGTACTTTCATGTATGTGGTAGATTAGTTACGTTTCTCCACCCTGGAGAGGTGGCCCTCTAGAAGAGATGTCTTGCGTGCCCCAGCAGTGCACCTCCCTGTCATCAGCCAAGCTGATGTAGGGGTTCCCCTGTAAGGGCGGCGTAGGCTCCTCTGCTGTGGTGGGCTGACTGTGTGGGCAGCCTCATCTGGTTGGTGGCCGGGGCCTGCCTTGTATAGATACTGCTGGTGCTGATGAGCTGGGCCTGGTCACAAGGTGGCTGATTGCAGAATCCTAGGGGGCTCCAGGGTTAGTGTTGGCTCACTGGTGGGCAGAGTCAGGGTCCCAAAGACCTTGGGGCTATTGTCCCCAAGGTGGCAGGTGAAGCCAGATCCCGGACTACTGGCAGGCAGAGCTGGCTCCTGGAGCCTGCTGCAGGGACCAGGGATCCCAGAGCTCAGTCCAGATTATTGGTGGGGGGAGTGGGTCCTGCAGGATGGCAGTCGTGTTGCCCCGGGTGGGTGAGGTTGGTCTAGAGGCTAATGCAGGCTTCACGGAAGGCAGGGCAGTGCCTGCTCACTGGTGGGTGGAGCAGGGTCTTGGCAGGGCAGTTTCTAGAGGCAGCTGTGGGCTGTTTAGTCTTCGGGCAGCCTGTCTGCTGATGGCTGGGGCTGTGTTCCCACCAGTCACTTGTTTGAGCTGAGGCGTCCCAGCTCCCACAGGCTGTTGGGTGGGGCCGGGTGTTGGCGCTAAAGAGCTAGAGTGTGGGTTTCAAGATGGCGGCCTCCGGCGTCCGCGTTCACGTGGCTGGATGTTCCCCCTCCGTCCGCCACCAGTGTCCGCGTCCCCAGGGGTGAGCCGCAGTCCACCCCCGCCACCGCCCCTCCAGGAGACTCTCCGAGACCAGCAGGTAGGCCTGGTCCAGGCTCCTATCAAATTACTTCTCTTGCCCTGGGTCTCGGTGCACGACGTTTGGTGTGGCTCCTTAAGAGGGAAATCTCTGTTTTCCGCAAGTCCTGCGGGGCTCCTGCAAGTAAGCCCTGCTGGCCTTCAGAGTCACGTGCTCTGGGGGCTTGTTCTCCTGGTGCTGGACCACGGGGGCGGGGGGGGGGCAACATTTGGCTCAGACCTCTCCCTCCTGTGGGAGAAGCCCTGTCTCATGATGATTCTCCAGCGCCTGGGTCGCCCACCTGGAGGGTGTGGGACCTGATTACCTCGCAAGTCCACCCCTCCTACCCCTCTCATTGTGGTCCCTTCCTCACGTCTTTAGAAGATCTTTTGTGGTGGGTTCCAGTCTTCTTCGTCCATGGTGGTTCTGCGGGTGGTTGTGATTTTGGCTGCTCGTGAGAGGAGGTGAGCTCAGGCCTTTCTGCTCTGCCTTCTTTGCCCCTCTGAGCATTTCTCACGTGCTCTCCCTTTTAATTCACCATTTCATGGAATCCTGTAGGAAAGTATAATATATTGGTTAGGAGAGAATTCTCTGGAGCCAGTTACTAACTGAACGACCTTGGATAAGTTCGTTAAACTCACTGAGTCTCATTTTATTTATTTAAAATATGGCGGTAGTGGTAACACCTACTTCCTGGGAGTTTGTAAGGATGAAATAAAATAAGCAGGTGAAGTGTTCGTTGGGGCCCCAGGCACGTGGTTAACAGCCTTCAAAAGCTAAGTACTGTTAGTCGCAGTATCAACCCTCAGGTGGTGGCCTTGGTGTCTGGCTCTTGCTTCAGGCACAGAAAGAGGCTCCAGCAGGCGAGGTGAACATGCCCAAGACTGCTCAGGCAACAAAGCTGGCGCTGAAACCAGATCGGCCTGGTGCCAAAGCCAGTGCTCTTTTCTACTCCAGGAACAATGTTTTTTTTTTCTCAGATTGGCTGCTGTTTGGGTGGCACCCATTAGACAGTAAATAAAAGAAGGCATTTCCATGTACTTATCCAGATTTTAAAGCCTTACAGGTGAGAGGTTGCAAGAGGGAGGGAGAGCGAGAGGGCAGCGTGGGGGGATGCGCTAGGGGCGGCCAGAGCCCTTCGCGTGCCCTGGGCCGGCTCCTGGAGGTGGCAAGGAGCCCGACGCGGCCTTGGTGGAGGCAGGAAATAAATGCATGTGGGCAGGAAGCAGGGGCTGGGCACTGAAGGGTCTCTTAGGGCATGGTGAGAACCCTACTTTCCCTTCTCAAAAGGATTGAAGACAATTGTAGGACTGGAAACGGGTACGACTTGGTCTAAATTCTAAGATGACTCCACTGCTAGATGGAGGCAGAATTGGGGGGGGTGTGAGTGGTTGGCAAGGGGGAAGTCTGGAGAACAGTTAGCACACGATTGCCAGACGGGGTCCTAGTGCGTGTCCAGTCCTGGGAAGAGCCTAGCTCTTTGTATTATGTGTGTAATCCTTTGGGCGCCAAGAATGAACGCACACACCTGATGTCTTTGTTCCATGCAGTTTGGTCTCCCCACAGTCTCCCTTTCTCCCTAGTGTCACCTCCGACCCAGCTCAGCCTGTGCAGACAGGGAGCTCTTTCCACAGGAGAAGAGAGTGCGCTGGGAGGGCCACACTCTCAGGATGGGGACACACGCTGGGCCTGGAGGACCGAGTCCAGATGGGTGAACGGTTGCAAGGGTCCGGGGCTTCAGTTTCTTTTCCCACCTGGGGAACCAGTCAAAGGACGTGGGTGGCTACCTGCGCCGTGAACCCGAGCATGATGGAGGAATGCCACGTCACGCAAACCTGTGAGTTAGAACAGGAAATGCGAGCCAGCACGGTTCCAGTGATGCCAACCACAGCAGGAAACTTGGGTGTACGGAGCAGCGCATCGCCTAGCTTGGCCTGCCGCAAGGCCACCCGGTTACAGGCCTTCCTGGTCCCCCAGGGCCAGGCACAGTTAGCTATGACAAGTGATAAGGAACTGGGTTTTGTATTGTAGCCAATAAGGAGGGAGAGAGAGCAAGAGACGGAGGCCGGGGAGCCAAAGCTCATTGCTTCAGGGATGACAGTTCTCAAGGGGCGCCTGGCACCTGCAAGATTGTTGGTGGGAACTGAGGACCCTTGGGAACGGCTTTCCTTGGAAACTTGGAGGCAGAGACTCTCCGTAACACTGCTGTTTAGACAGAGCAGGTCACAGACCTCAGATGCTCTCTATCAGGGTCTGAGCCCACCCCTTCTGCAAGTTGCAATAGCACACCCAGCCTTTAGAGCCTGGAATGTTTAGTCCCCTGTTTCCTGGGGGTTCCTCTGTCATTGGATGTCCCTGAGGAGGTCACATTATTGTTTCTAGGTTCCATGAGTTCTGAGTGATAGCTTCAGATTTGATGGTGATCTGTGCTGTTGGGCCTTGGGCAGGTCACTGGACCTCTCTGATCTGTTCTGTAGGCCTTCTGCCTTTCTGATCCTCCATGGCCTCACGTGTCATCACAGTGGCCCTGCCACAGGGAGGTTATGAGGATCAACCAAGATAAAAAGCATGAGGAATGTTGGGAAGTAGGATATAGCTATATTATTAATATTAGATACAGTAGTGGTAACAAATTAGTATCAGCAGACTAATTAATGCTTACTGAACAGCTACTATATACTGGGTCCTCGGGAGCCCAGATGTGTGACACACGGGTCTTCCACCTCTAGTCCGTAGTCCTCGTGTATATAATAAACTTAATACTACTGGATGGGACTTAAAAAGCAGCTACTCTGTGCCGGACACTGTTCTCAGTATTTTGCGTGTATTAACTTATGTGATCCTCACAATACCCTTACTAGGTGGCACCTCTTATCACCATTTCACAGATGAGGAAGCTGAGGCTCAGACAAGTAACTTTCCCAAAGGTCCACAGCAGCTCAGAGTTGGTACCAGGATCAAATTCAGGCCAGCGGGCTGTTGAACCACTATTCCTAACCACTGCTCCACATGGTCTGTTGAGTAAGAAGACTCATTGGTGGTTTTCAGGATTCCCCATGAAAGTTATGTAAGCTGTATCTGTCCAAGTTCAAAGCTTGGGGTATTAACCACTTCCCCATGCAGCCCTGGGAGCTCACCAGTGAGGAGCCCGGAGAAGGATAACCAAACTCTCCGGTAAGCCACCACGCTGGTTTCCCAAGAAGCGGTCAGGACGTCCTTGGCCACATCACTCCAGGCCCAGGCTCTGGAGTCTGATCCTTCTGGTGCCATCTCAGGTGCCTTGCTCCCTAGCAATGTGCCATTGGGCAAATGATGTTTCCTCTCGAAGCCTCTGTTTTCATTAGTGACATGGGAGGTGTTGTAAAGTGTTGTTAAGAGAATGTAACAGAATAACGTCCAGAAGGCATGAAAGTCAGAGCTCTCCATAGAGAGGAGACACGTACGTCATGTATATGACTGACTAGTAGCACAGCCAGGGGGCACCGGTGGGGGCTTTTGATGCTTTGAGGAGAGAAACCGCTATTGAGTTCCCAGCTGGTAGAAACTGCATCCGTTGTCCTGGCAAAGAAGGCTGTGAGACCCTGGATGGCTTCTGTGTTAAAGACCAAATCAACCCTCTACCCAAACCCCCACAGTGGAAAAAGGACCCTGAGTCTTGGGGACCAATTAGACCTAGAAGACGAGAATGGTCCCTTATTTGAACTTTATTTGCTTGTTTAAATTGTTTTAAAATATGCCTACTGCCTGGGGCCACTGGGTAAATGGCCCAGGTGATGAAAACATGTAATTAGGTGAAACCACACAGGGGCAGAGTGTGTGAGCAGTGAGCAGTCCTCCAGCACGTGTGGCTGCCATGTCATCAGGCACCTCTGTGTCTCCAGATGTTTCCCAGTCAGTGCTATTTGGTGACTCTGGACCAAAGCCCAGTGGGTTTGGTTGGTCGGCCCTGGAGATTTTCATCTTGCCGGGGAAATCGGGCGCGGGTAAGCTCTGAGCCATGGAGCTAAGACCAGACTGAGACCGCATAGAAACTACAATGTAGACCAAAGGGCAGATACCTGGGTGGTCCCCGCTGCTGCCAAGTGGCTGAAACAAACGCACAAGAAAGCCATGTTTCTTGGCCCTGGCGAAAGAAAACTGGAGATTCCATTCACAGAACCCTAGAAGATGTAATGTAGGTGGTGCCTCATGGAGCCTCTAGCTCAGAAGTCCTCAGACTTCCTCTAGCTATGGAAACCTTTGTTTAAAGGAAATCTTATGAAAAAAAAAACCCCAAAATAAAGCAGATGAAGTCTTAGCTGCTCTGGTGTAAGATGGGGCAAGAACTTGGCCATGAGCCCTTAGATCTCTCCTCCCTTGCTCCCCCGAGTGGGTTCTGTGGAACCCCGAGAGCTCCATGGAACACAGTTTGGGAAACACTGCATGGTGGCAGAGACCTTAGACAGTGGGAGCAGGGCTGGAGTCAGTTTTCTCATCTGCCGAATGGTGATAATAAAAGTGCCATCTTCATAAGCACATTTCATAAGCACATCATAGATTAGCTAATCCACGGGAAGGGCTTAGCAGAGCCTGGTACAAAGTGAGCATTCAGTAAGTGTCAGCAAAATAATTTCGTATTATATTAATTGTCACGACTGTGTCTGTCATTACTAGCTTTGTGACCTTCGCAGATTTACTTCTCCTTTCCCAGCCTCTTGCTCTGTCTGCAGACAAGGATAATACCTACCTTGCCTTGTTGTCATGAGAAAATCTTAAACAAAGAAAGATTTGTAAATCACTCAGCATGGCATCCAGTACCTTCCCCCTTTGCCACGGGAACTCAGAAACTGGGCCAAAGTTGATGTTCCTTCTAAGCGTCCCTGAATGGACTCAGTGACAATTCCCAGAGTGCATTTGGAGATTTCAGTCTTAGGGAAATTTAATCATTCAGGAAAATTCCGAAGTCCTCTTCCAACTTGTCTAGGAAAATGTCTGTGATCCCCATACTGGACTCTCTGTGGGTGTCTCCCCCTCGTCGATGTGGGGAGCACAACTTGTCCCCGGGCGGTGGCCGTCCTCCGGCGTGCCTCTAAGGGGGGTCCCAGGTACACTGCCTCCCCAGCTTCTGCTCGGAGTCAAGTCCAGTGATGGAGCACTTGTCTTAAGCTGGCCCCTTGTTCCACCCCCTAGCTGTGTGGCCTAGCTGAGCCAGGGCCTTTGCCTCTCTGCCTGTCACTTATCTCTGCTAAAGGGCAGCCACAATGGTTTAATTTTTGTCCAAGTAACACATCTGTGCAGGTGGCAGGAGACTCTACTCATTGTTATCACTTGGGGACCACAGCTGGTGGCAGTTCCCTCTCAACTCATGTCTCTGTGATCACTGTACTCTGGGAGGGGACAAGGGGGTGACCACCACACACTGGCCCTTAAAGCTTCTTCCCAGAAGTGACACCCGGAGCTGCTGCTCACATCTGATTGGCGAAGACAGGCCACATGTCCATGCTCAGGGTGGGCAGGGGCAGGAAGTGCAGTCCTACCTCGTGTCTGGGAGGAGGAGAGCTGGAATTATTTTGCTGAATGGCACTAGACAGTCATCAGGAACTACTGGGGAGAGGGGCCAGCAGTCTGGAAATCTCAGCAGATGATGACGAGAATGGTGACAAGTGACAGCTGCCCTCTGTTGAGCTGGGACTCTGTGCCCAGCCACAGCCTCATCTGCATCATTTCATTTAATCCTCTTGCCTTAATGGGGGGGCACTGGGAGCTGAGGCTTGG
The DNA here is from genome assembly GCF_009834535.1 of Camelus ferus. Lineage (NCBI taxonomy): Eukaryota > Metazoa > Chordata > Mammalia > Artiodactyla > Camelidae > Camelus > Camelus ferus. Next base: position 52,965,212 of record NC_045704.1, on the reverse strand, counting down.
AGAGGGGAGGTCACAGACATGACGTCACCCAGCAGGTGTGAGACATCCTTCATGCTCCCTCCAGCAGTGTAATGGTGGCAAGTGAATGAGGGGACCAAAAAGTCAGAACCCAGAGACAGTCCTGAAGGAGAGGGCTGAGGTCAAGGAAGATAGCTCCGGCAAACATGTGGTCCATTGCGGAGGGAACTAAGAGTATGCACCCAAACACACTCTCATCCAGCTGCCGGCCACTGGCCAAAGCCCACCAGCATCTGGAAGGCAGTGGAGTCCCTGCAATGCTGCCACTAGTGCTTACAGACACCTTTATGCATATTGGGGAAAGGTGAAAAGGCAGCGCTCTGGGCAGTAGTTACCACCTTTGTACGGTCATCAGCCCCCGCTCCCACTGCCCAAAGTCTGCGGTCCCCTGCCCCCGTGGTTTGGTGTGTGTGCAGAAGTGGGCGGCGTGTGCTTGGAGAGCCCTGGGTACCGTGCAGCTGTGCGCTGGGCTCCATGTGACCCATCCCAGGAACGCATGGCCATTCATCCTCATCCTTTGGGAGAATGAAATCAATACTGGCAAACCCACGGTTTTTCCTGCCACAAAACCTGACTCGGGCACATCTGTGTCTTTATGATGTTTTTATGATTATTTTCCCCACTTCAAATATGGATGGTCTGGGACCTGTTAAACAGTTGTTTTCATCCACCGCACACCCTCGCCTTCCCCAGGTCCTGGAAGAGTTTCCCTACTGCCTGTAGAGAGAGGGTCCTTCTCAGGAGAGCCAGCTTGGGTGATGAATTGGAAATCTAGCGGAGGCCCTCACTGCTGCCCCACCTGGAGCCCTGGAGGTGACTCTGGATTCCGAAGCTAAGCAGTCTCCCACCTCAGGAGCCCTAGATCATGTCCCCTGTGTGAAACTCGGGGCCCACTGTCCCCCTGGCCCCGATTGTACCTCCAAACCCCAAGATCATGTGCAAATACACAGAGCTGAAAGCTTGCATTTTCTTCAGCCAGAGATGTGTACTATGAACTGGTTTGAAAACTGCCTGGACACTGACCTGTGGGAGGAAAGACTGAGAGAATGAAAGGGAGTCTACCTTGAACCAGGGGAGCCTTTCCTGAGCACGAGGGTTCCCTTCTTCCGTGTGCCTCCAGCTTGGATTTAAGAGTGAAGGAGGAAAAAAGTCTGTTTTTCAAGGTAAAGACAGACGTTCTCATTCAAAAAGTGATGGAGTCATGGAAGAGGCCACCTCAGTAAGTAGTGAGTTGTCTATCATGGGGAATAATTTAAAAAAAAAAATCTCTAGTAGGGATGTTGGAGAAGAAATCCATGCCTTGGGGGCCAGGTTAGAAAGATGGCTTCTCAAGTCTGTCTCCCCTGAGATGTTGCATTTACAGCCAATCAGCAGTCTAGTCGAGCACGGGTCTGTGACTTATTTTTGCCACAGCCAATCAAAGCGGCTCATGTTTTTAAACCCAAGCGAGGGAGAACATCGAGAACTCAGGCCTGTGTCTCAGAGGCTCCGTGGATCTGGGTTCCAGTGTTGGCTCTCACACAAGCTGTGTGACCTTGTGGACGTTTATTGAATTTCTCCAAAGCCTCAGCTTTATCCTCTATAAATTCAGACACACCTGTGTCATGGGGAGTTGTGCCGATTGGATGGCCTGGTGAATGCCAGATGCTTAGTGGCAAGTGACAGTGGCAGGCACAGGCACGGAGCCATGGATGCCGGAACCCAGGGACGTGCAGATTTTATGATGCTGTCCTGGGATGTCTCTCCTGGCTCTAACAGTATCCATGTCTCTGCGTACTTCTAAAACTAAAGTGTATTAAATGCAGCAATGTTTATTGTCAATAACGACAGTAAAACTTTCCTGGATAGTCTGGCCGTTTGGAAATAAAGACTTGAATTTATTATTATTGACATTCAGGTTTTAGACGCTCATATAACTAACCCACTTTAAGTCTCTCTCTCCTTCTCTCTCTCTCTCACACACACACACATTACTATTTTAAGAAGACATTCCCTCTGCTATGTGAATGAGGTGAGGTGTTGGGGGGTATTTTCCTTCCCTCCCCCTCTTTTCTCTTTTTGCAAAGGAAACACCTTTTCAGTGTTGGCATGACATTAATAAAAATATTAAAGGAGAAGGCTTGGAGGGAAAAGGTAAATAAGGCAATTCATACATCATCTGGGAGAGGCACGGGAGCACGGCGGAGAAGAATCACCACTGCGCCATGTGAACTGGGAGATTTTCATGAGTTAGCTCGTTTGCTGGTTTCTGGGTTCCCAGCTGCCTGCTGCCGTGGGGTTGGCTTCATCCTCTCGGCGGGGCCGGGCCTGGTTTGGAGACCTCTCATAATTAGCTGTGCTTCTTTTCTGCAGGGGATGCTAATAGAGGCACCTCTTGAGTGTAGCAGCTTAAAATTCCAAAGGGTCCCTCCTAGCTCCAGATACACACACACACATGCACGTGCACACACACACAAAGTAGTGTAGACAGTGGTGACCTTGGAAGTGCACCTATCCCCAGGAGTGACCCACTCCACAAAGTGCGGGGCCCAGTGCAAAATGGAAACGTGAGCCCCTTGCTCACAAACGTTACAGATTCAAGGCAGCAGCGGGAGGGCATTAAAGGTGCCAGGCCCTGGGGAGCGCGGGGTGCTACGTGACTGCCCAGGTCACACGCCCGTGAAGCCGGGCCCACCTGCCGCCTTTTTGGGTCACAAGCCTCATGGGTGTGACAGTACATAGAGTGTGGGTGGCTTCACATGGCCCCTTTGCTCAGCAGCTGTGTCGCTGGTGAGTGACAATCAGCACAACCTTCCATCCGGGAAGCCAGGGAGTCGGCCGGGTGGTGCAGAGCAGTCTCCCACACGCGTGGGCCGACGCTGAAAGCGGCTCTGAAAGGATGGTCGGGACAGTCAGCCAAGGGTTGGGAGGTGCCCGCCTCCAGGGTTCAGTTAGAAAACCTCGTCAAAACCCCAGAATTATACAAGTTCACAATTGCAGGATACTCTCAAAATCATCTCTTCTAACTGCCTCGTTTCCCACACGTGGACACTGAGGCCACGAGAGACGGGAAAGATATTTCTAGTCACAGTTCACTTTTATTGCACTCTTAAGCGCTTTGCATGCATTTAACTCACAACCAGCACAGGAAGTAAGCACAGCTGACATACCCACTTTACAGAAGAGGAAACCGAGGCTCCATAACGTTCAGTAGCTTCTCTAAGACCACCCAGCTGCCTTATGGACCCTGGTTCTGGAGACCCTGCTTTGTGAGTGCTCTGCTGTTTCCAGACAGTTGAGGGCAGGGTCCCCAGTTCCTGCTCCCGGCTCTGTGTCCACTCCCCTTCCCTCCAGCTGCCTGTCTTCTCTCTGGGTAGTCTGATCCCTCCACTCCGTCATGCTGCTCCCTGAAAGCTGGGGGTGGATCTCTCTGCCAAGTGGATTCTCACCAGTAGACAGAAGAGTTATTGGGGAAGAAAAAAAAAAGAATCATCAGAACCTAGGAAACAAAGCGGTTTGGTCCTTTTGTGGAAGAGAATGGTGTGATCTCAAAGCAAGGCCTGGAAAAGCGTGCCTCCCCAGAGAAATCGAGGGCGGACGTCCGCAGTGCCAGGCCCCAGGCCCCTACTGCGAATGAATCACATGCTTGGGCCAAGGTGACAGAGGCCTTGGCCAACATCCCCAGGTCCTTCCTGCCCTGCACTGGCCTAGACCCAGCCGTTTCCAGCCAGGAGGGGGAGGACGGGTGGGAAGACAGGAGGAGGCCTCATCGGAGCTGGTCTCAGAGCCCCAGCAGGGCCTCGCGTCCCACCCAGCAAGGGGCTCTGCTGGCAAGATGCTGGCCAGCCAAGCTGAGTAAACACGTGAGGCTGCTGGCAGAGCTGGATGGAGGCAGAGAGGAAGAGACAAAGGCTTCTCCTCCCCGGACTGGACGTGGCCCACTCCACCCTGCTTGGTGGCCCTCCTGCCTCAGGCCTCCTTCCCCTCCCCACTCAGAAACGCGGGCGGAGGGGTGGGGGCTGCTTTCTTAGAGACCCATGTGCTTCCCAGCTCCAGCTCTCCTTTGCAAAGACCTGTCCTGTTTTTATTCTGCTTCTGCTTAGAACCCCGAGGTTTGCTTTCCTTACTACCATGACTCAGAGATGGTTTCACCAAGTGGCAGAAAAGCCACATTGCTTCAGTGATGTGACCCTTGTGTGCGTCCAGGGTAAAAGCCCTGGAGGGAACGCAAAGACTGAAACGTGAAGGCCAAGGCGGCAGCGGTCTGTCTGTAACTTGAGCTCGGCCTGGGCTGAGCTCCTTCCAGCCCTTTCTTCAAAGGGCAAAGCTGCCTGTACCTAGAAGCTCCCGCTCATCCTCCTCCTGGCCTCCTTCTGAGGCCCCTCTTCTTGGTCTCATGCTTCACCATCTTCCTTTACTTCTCCAGGCCTTTGTGGGCATCAGACCTTCCCCGTGTTCCCTCGACTGTAACATCGCTCCAGTGTCCTGACGTGGTACCCTCACCCTTTGCAGGGGTCAGGCTGCAGGGTCTTGCACTGCTGTTGCTCTTGTCCAGGGCACCTTGAGATCGCCATCACGTGTGCAGACTCAGAGGTTGGGCTGCTCACGTTTGAACCCTAAATCCTTCCCCCAGGAGATGAGAACTGCAGACAAAGCACCCCTAGACCTTGACCTCTCTGCGATGCAGCTTCCCTGGCATTGAAATGGGGCCGAGGTAGGTGTCCACTTCCAGGAATGCTGGAAAGGACACGCAGAGAAAGGACTTAGTACCTCGTTACAGGCAAACACTCACTCAGTTCTACTTCCTTTGACTGTGCTGTGCTCACGTTGGCCCAACTCCACTCTCTCTCCCTTTGCATTTTTTACTTTGGGGGGTTGAATTCCACTGCTCAGTAGGGGACACCTCCTCCCTTGTCGCCTAGGAAACCATGAAGGTTCTTTTGACTTCCTCCTCCTCCCACTTCTCCTTCCCTTCCTCCTCTCTCTCCTCCTTCTTGCCTTTTCCTTTCTCTCCTTTCTTTCCTTCTTTTCCTCCTGTTGAATTGCCCTCCGTGTTGGACGTGCAGACTTAGTCCGTGTGGCCTGAGTTCTCCTATGTTCCAGGAGCTGCCTTTGTCTACTGGCTGGCTGGATATCTCTCTTGTCTCATGAGTACCTTTACACTCTAGTTGCTTGTCCCCAGGGGTAAACTTCAAGCCTCCTTGCCCTCCGGGGAGAGCTTGGCTCTGGGGATACAGGGCACAGACCCCAGTGGTCTCAGTGTACGGGTCGTACAGACCACCTGGCCACGTTTACCCGGCCCCAGTTGAAGCCTGGGGCCCCGGGGCCTGTCCGCCTCCTTCGTCTGAGGTCCCAGTGCCCTGGGAGTGGCTGTTTGTCCTAGCACTCTGGTTTCGGACAGGAAGCAAGAGCTTCCGGGCGAACTGGTGATCGGAAGACTCTTCCCCTAGGAACAACAGGTCCCTTTTCTGCGGCCTTTTTATAAATTTTAATCTTCCTCCTTTGTCAGACTTCCCCCCTCTCCCGTGACTGAGGGACCGGGAGGACAAGCCAGCCCCACAGAATAGATCCAGCCTTTCAAATTGCATGCATGAGGTGCCCCGATACCTCCGTTGAAATAAATAAATAAATAAATAATTTTTTTCAAAAAAAAGTAAGTAAATAACCTAATTAGCCAACCCCCAATAAAAGTAAATTAAAAATAAATAAATGAATAAATTTTAAAAATGAGTTAATAAAATAATTCACATTTTAGGTAAGACATAGGTTTGAAAATGTAGAGGGAGACAGTGTTGTTCTCAGCTAATCTTTGGCTCTGTTTTTTTCTGCAAAAGACACTGCCGTCTACATTTGCAAGTCCTTGTACCCCAGGAGGATAGATATGGCAACCCTGAAGCAGAATCAGCCCCTGGGAAACAGTAGTGACTCCACACTGTGAGTGTGAGTGTGTGTGTGTGTGTGTGTGTGTGTTTGTGTGTGTGTGTAAGTGTGCACACTTGTAGTCACAGCCTTGAGCAAGAGGGAGGGAGGTGTAGCAGAGAATGTGTTGTCCCCTCCAAACCCTGGCAAGAAAATACAGAGAACAGGCCCCTCCCCTGATGTATGACGTTGCCCTGTTCAGGGGCAGAGTCTCTGCTGGATTCATCCATCATCCATTCATCCATCCATCCATTACCTCCATCCACTCAGATAAGAATTCTTGGGTAATAGTTGTGTGCCAGACACTGTGCTGTGTGAGTTACATGGGATTCTCATTTCATGCTGACAATAACCCGCTAAGGTCAGGCACTTGTTATATTCTGCTGGGTGAGAAAGCAAAGGCTCAAAGAAGTTAGTAATGCATCCAAGTCAAGCAGCTGTAAGAGGCTGAACCGGGACTCAGTCTCTCAGTGTCTGACTCCAGAGCCTGAGCCCCTTCTTCTTCATTATGCTCTCCCAGGGGGTGAGGAGAAGGAGGAGGAGACGGGGTGGTGTCAGCTGGGAGGGTTAAGAGGGGAGGGAGGAGGGCAACTTAGAACAGGCATGTTGGTTCAGTTTCCTTCTAAAAGGAATTTCCAATGCCTTGGGTTAAATCTACTTAAATTCGGGTTATAGCAAAACAGCCAAGTCGAGGAGGCTCACACGGAAGGTGAAAAGTCACACCTGGAGGTCTCATTCTAGGACAGTATTTGATAGGTAGTATTTAAAATAACATGAGTGGAAGGGCTCATCCTTTCATGAAAACTAGGAAGACTGGAAACCCTTTGGGAGATGCTGACTGAGCCTCTGCTGTGTGCCCCGCCACATACTGTGTATGTGCAGAACACACAGCCTGTATCTCTAACATCTGTCTCTAACATGCCACATGTGTTGGAGATAGAAACTGTAGATTAAGAATTTTCTTTATGGATGAATACTTGGCCTAATTCCAGAAGTGGTTTATGGGCAATATAAACAAAACTCCGCTTAGGAGAGAACCAAAAAATGAAAACAAGAGAATGATGGAAGTGGCACATGATAACAGGAAGTCGAGACCAGGGAGTAGCCGCAGGGCAGAAGTGCAGACCAAACAGTTCTCCACGGTTGCACTGATTGGCCCACATATTTGGTTCTGAGCTTCCCGGTGAACAACGTGAAGAGGAAAACAGAATCAGTCATGTGATTTTTCTTGTCTGACAAGAGAAAACAAAGAAGTTTTTCTAGAGGTAAGGATGAAGAGAAGTTCACACTAGAGTGGGTCGGTGCAGAGAATCGAGCCACAAGGATACACACAAAACGGTAAAAAGAAAGCATCTCTGACTGCTGACTCCAGTCCAGTAAGGCAGTGCGTCTCATGTGAAAGAGAAGGGATTTTAAGCTGGGTATTCCCAGTGGCTTACATTCTCAGTCTCCGAGAAGTTGCTTTGCTTTAATTTTGCAGTCAACATTTTTTTTGTTATCAAATTTTAAAAAGCTCTTGGAGAATGCAGGCTCTTTTTAATGAAGTTTTTCACTCATCTAAATTCTGGTAGCTTTATGGTTGTGCTGATTTATCAGGGTATTTACAAGGAATTGCCATCACTTAGCATAGTTTCTGGAGCATCGGAGACACTCAATAAAAGTCTGTTGAGTGAAGAAATAGAGTGTAAACAGGGTGACTGATGAGCCAAAGAAACAGAGGATGAATTCAACAACATACTGGAAATTCTTCCAATTCAAGGATCATTGATTTCTGAACTTGTGCCCTGTCGTGACATCCAGCCACATTACCCACAACTTTGTGCCTTGAATTTGAGGCTCAGACATTTCCTCCAATGCTAGAAAATACTCTTTTCTGGCTTTTCACATTTTTGACTCCATTCCTCTGATAAGAGCACGTCGCTTTTTAATCAGCATTATCGAGGCATAATTATGTAAGACATGCACAGTTTAAGTGAACAGCTCAATGCATTTTGACGGGGGGAGTACCCCTGTGTAAACACCGTCCCAAAGAAGAGACAGGACATTTCCAAAACCCCAGAGATTTCCGTGGTCCCCTCACCGTGTATTCCCCGACCCATCCCTTCAGGCAGCCAGTGGTTGAACTGATGGGTTTTTAATTTGTTTTACATGTTGTCCTTTTTTTTTTATTTTAATTGAAGTACAGTCAGTTACACTGTGTCAATTTCTGGTGTACAGCACAACGTCCCAGTCATGCATATACATACATTTATTCGTTTTCATATTCTTTTTCATTAAAGGTTATTATAAGATATTGAATATAGTTCCCTGTGCTATAAGAAGAAATTTGGTTTTTCAATCTATTTTTATATGTTGTTCTTAAGATGGAACAGGACATAAAAGTTTTGAGGCTGCTCGTTAAGTCAAACCCTCTTATTCTAACGATTTGGGAGCGAGGCCAGCAGGCTTGACCGGTCAGCATGGAGGTAACAGATCACTCTAGCCTCAGCGGCCAGCGCTCTTTGTCATCTCTGCCCTGCCTGAACCACTGTGGCGCTCACAGCGGAAGGGCTCTTGGGAGAGGCACCGGCGGGGAGGGTAGGTGACATACATTTCACTGAAGTTAAAAATTGCCTTGGTGGTGGAAATTATTCTGAATTATCCTCAGAATGATTAAGAAAATGATACCCTTCAATAAATGTTTGAAAGAAATGAGTTTTGTTGGGAATAATACCTCACAGCCACTTCTCAGAAGTCCAAAGAGAGAAGCAAATTAAGGGACACCCTTCGAGCCATTGGGGGTAGGAAAAAAAAAAAAACAACACAGAGTTCCTAATAAATATCTCAGCAATCCAATTATAACATTCAAATCAAGGAGAGAAAAATACAGTATCAAATGTAATGAAAGCTTGCTTTCCCTTCGAAAACACTGCCTGCTTCTCATTGTCCAGTGCTGAAGGGGATTTCAAAGTCAGCATTTATAGGCGAGGGGGAAGAAATGCCATGTAAATCAAAGTGAAATAATCAAATTTTTCTGGTGGAAATAGGTGCAGTTGTTTGATGTAATTTTGACATTCAGCATAATTCCAGCGTCAACACTGAAGTTCAGCGATCAGGGTGTCTCTGTGAGATTTACAGAGTGAGAATTTACCGACTGGGAAAAACACCTAAGAGTTTGAATGCAGTGTGGCCCTATGCATTTGGGGGGAATAAAGCCTCCTATTGTCTATATACTCTATATTTCATGGCCTATGTTCAGGTAGAAGAGACCTGTTTCCATTTGTAGTGAGGGGAATAGCATGCCCCCTAAATCCAGGTCCACCCAGAACTTGAGAAGGTGAGGATATTTGGAAATAGGTCTTTGTGGATGTAATTGGCTAAATTGATGTCATACTGGATAAGGGGGGGCCCTAAAGCCAGTGACTGGTGGCTTTCTAAGAAGAGGAAAGGGCACAGGCCTGGAGAGGAGAGGGAGGTAACAGTGGAGGTGGATGTTGGAGTGATGCAGGTACAGGTCAGGGGACACCCAGGACTGCCAGGAGCCACCGGAAGGTGCAAGAGCCAGGGAAGAATCCTTAGAGCCAGAGGCAGTATGACCCCACAACGCCTTGAGTTAGTCCCTGGCCTCCAGAACAACATTTCTGTTGTTCGAAGCAACTTTTAAGGGCACGCTTTATGGCATCCGAAGGAGACCAATGCACTGGTGCTGTGTGAGCCCCCTTGCACTTCCAGAAACAAGAACTGGTCCACGGTCATGCTGCAGAGACACCAAGGAATGTGGGAGGTGACTTTCCCTAACAGAGAAACTGGGTTCACAGTATTATGAGTCAGCAGTTGAGATTGTTCCAGACACCCTTTGAGAAGTTCTAGCAACACCCCCGCCCCCTCCCAGTGACTGAGGAGCAGAAGCCTCGGTGAACCCTAAAGCCTCCAGCAGGAAGCCAGTCTGCATCCCTGCTGATGCTTGTTCTACTTTTATCGGGAAAAGCCAAGAAGGAGGCGCTGACACGTGGACCAGAGGATGAGCCCCACATGGCTTCCCGGAGAGTGTGTTCTGAGCACAGGAGAGGCCGAACCAAGTGCTGCTTGGATCCCTTTGCTGCCTGGAACCAGCCAGCCTCTCCAGGACACTGGTCGGGTTCATCACCTCCAACCTGGAGGAAACAGAAGCTTCCATGCCATGCGCTCTTGCACTGCCTCGAGCTGCAGCAGGCGGAGTTGTGTTGAAGAGGCCATGCATTTCTGCTCTCCCCTCTTCGTCTCCTGCCCCTTGATCAGGACTTGAGTGTACACCCAGGTAACGTCTGCTCTTTTCTGCTTCCTTATCCCTCCCAATTAATTAATTCACCCATCCATTCAGTAATTCATGAACACATACTTACTTGAGTCCTCATTACATGCCAAGGATCATGCTGGGGCTTGAATAGTGAACAGACTAGACCGCTGGTCTATACCTCACCAAACTCCCAATCTTGGGGCCAGTGCAGGACCATATGAGGCCTTAGGATGAATTAGGTAAAGGCATCCCCATTCCTCTGGGCAGAATACATGGCTTAGAACACTCAATAAGGACTTGAATATCAGCCCAACCTACTTTTTAGGCCAGTGCTCCTGTGCAGTGCACAACCTACACAACTGTACCTGGCGCTTAGTCTGCTGGGAGGCGCTAATAGCTAACAGAGACAGACACGGAGGATGGGAGGGGAAATTGAAGGGCACACAAGGCAGCATCAGACCCAGTCCTAGTTGAGCTGAAAGAGGCATCACAGAGTGGGTGACTTCTAAGAGGAGGCCAGTACCCATAGCTGTGAAAACAGCCATACAGTCAGCCTTTGTGGGTTTTGTTATTGTTTCTTTTATTCTTTAATTATGAGAATTCTGAGACATGGTGTGTTCAGTTAGTCCTTTGCTTATTTCTGAAACTTCCTTTGTAAAAGAGAGAGAGAATATATATGCCACCATTTAGGCCTTTTTTCAGTACAGTCACTGGCATTGCGTTTTGGCAGAGGCACTAAATGACTTAGGAGAGTTGGGAGATGGAGAAAAGATGTTTTTATTATTATTATTATTATTCAGAAGCTTTTATTTGATCATATAAATCGTTATACTCACTTAAGTTTCTGCCTCAACCAGGACCAAGAATTATATCCGCCAATATTCTCAGGCCCACTGCTGCTGTAGTGAACTTTAAATTGTAACTTGCAAGGAAAAGAAATAATCGGAGGGATTTATCACAATTGGAAAATCAGATTCTGGAAAGTCAAACACACTTTGCTCTAGAGATGAATTTGCATGTGTGGCAGACTTGCACATTAAAACAGCACTGGATGTCATGGACAAAATCTGCTTCTCTTTCTACTGGTGTGTTTATTTTCATAGCCCCACAATTTATTAAATACCCTTGTATTTAAGGCATCTCTAGGCCCCATCATCTGCATTTTGAAAGTGCCAATTCCTAGACACTGAGCCGCCAGGGAACTATGTCATCTGCATCTTGAAGAGACCTTCCTTATGGGAATCCTCTCCTTTGAAAACTAAATCCACATGGAATTCTCAGTCTGTATAGATGAAGGCAGATATACAAGGGATGTCATATAATACCACAGTAAGAAACTGCTCTGCTAATAAAACACAGAGAATTTCTAGTAGCAGCTGTGATAACAGAGCCCAGGGAGTGTCACCCAGGGAGAGTAATAAAGTATCGTGAAAAAATGCAGGTTGTGTCTTTGAAACTCACTCTGTATGACAGTTTTAAGCCTGCTGATTGTGCTAGTCAATGCCAAAAAACCCCATCTACACAGAAATTATAGCTGCCTAGAAGGCTTTCTTGAGTCCCATGTTTGTTATGATATCATATGGAATCTTCCCAGATAAATGATCCTTTTCCAAGATGCAACCCACCTCTCCTCTGGAATTCCCTATTCTCCTTCCTGGCTCTATTTCTTTCTACTAAGGCTTGTCACCATCTGACATGACCATGTATCAGTTAGCTAATGCTACATAACAAATACTCTTAACACTTAGTGGCTTTAGAACAACAACTGTGTTATCCCATAATTTTTGTGGATCAGAAACCTAGGTATGGCTTAGAGAGATTCTCCAGCTTATGATATTTTACAGAGCTGCAATGAAGGTATTTTCTAGGGCTGTGGTCATCTCAAAACTCAAATGGGGAAGGATCCAGTGGGAATCAGTGGGAGCCATTTTAGAAACGGCATATCAAGCTACTTAGTTTAGTTATTTATTTGTATACCATCTCTATCCCTCTGAAATAAAAATTACTTAAGAGCAAGATCTTTCTGGTTTGTCCCTCACTATATCCATGATACAGGATATGAATGAATGAGCCAAGGTAGGCATTGCTTTAGCTCCTCAGAGAAGTCCTCTGTGTGTCTTCTTTCTTTTCTTTCTTCTTATAAATGGACCTGGAGAATTTTTTGAGTGTCAAAAGGTTGAGATAGTATAAAAGCTGTTTAGGAGAAAAGATTTATTTCAGCAGTTATGTGGGCAGAATAATGCCTCTCCAAAGATGTCTATGCCCTCATCCCTGGGATCTGTGAATATGTTACCTCCACAGGGCAAAAGGAGACTTTGCAGCTGTGATTGAAGTTATAGACCTTGAGATGAGAGATTATTTTAGATTATCTGGGTGTGTTCAGTCTGATCAGGTGAATTCTTAAAAAGGGAGAGAGTTCCCCAGGTGTGCTCGGAGAGAGAGATCTGATGACAGAGAAGGTACCAGAGTTGGAAGTTGGTGAGGGATTTGATACCCAGGGCTACTTTTGAAGTGTAGGGAGAGATATGCAAGGACCCGAGAGAGCCTTCTAGAAGCTGGGAGCTAGAGAGAGCTTTCTAGAAGCTGAGAACCACCCCTGCTAACAGCAAGCAAGGAAACAGGGACCTCAGTCCTACAGCCACCTGGAACTTAACTCTGCCACCACCTGAATGGACAAAACTATCTCTGGGAACACAGCTTGCCTACACCTCAATTTTAGTTCACTGAGACCCATACTGGACTTCAGAACTCCAGAACTGTAATAAATGTGTGTTGTTTTCATCTACTAAGTTTGTGGTCATTTGTTATGTAGCAGGTACAACTGTGTTCAACAGCTCTGGGTGCCTGGCTAAACTGAGCTTGATGGAGGCGTTAGAAACAGCAGTGGGGATGACCCAAGGACCATAAATCCTAAGTCCTTGGAAAGAGCCCAATTTTCAAGGAAGTCCTGACAGAACCAGAGGTTGTAGACCTCAAGAAAAAATGTTCTATTTTTTTTTTTTATTAATACCATTCACAAAGTATGAGACTTGGGATCAGCTCTTTGCTCATGAGAAGGTTTTGGATAGAAGAAAGTCTCCAACTGAAACTGTCTCTGAAAGTATTGATACCCTCCTTCTAGGTCAATATGAAGAAGACACTGCCATCAGTAATATTTGCTAATGGAAGAGAAGCCAGCCGCTGTTAGCTTTGCTCTTTTTCACTCCGATAAGTAATCTATTTATGGAAATATAATGAATATACATAAAAAGCACAAACCCATGGATTTTCATGAAAACCGCCCCTGTGGGGTTCATTGCATGTTGTGTTTCTCGCATATTGTGATTGGTTTATTCTTGTTGCTGACTGGCGACTGAATGGATAGACCACAATTTACTTAACCTTTTCCCTGCTGATGAACATTTCAGCCGTTCTGCTTTGGGACTGCTGTCAGTAGTAATGTTTATGCAGTTCTTATACATGTCTTTTGGTGAAAGCATTTCTATTGTGTATACACCTGGGATGGGGGATTCCTGGGTTAAAAGCATCCTTTTCTGTTCTGCTCGATATAGTGACTGCAGACCTGGGGCTACATGAGGTGAGAGACATGAGTTGTGCAAATACTGGAATCAGGTCCTGTCTTAATTTTCCATTCTGCTATTTGCTCATCATGGGATGTTGTGCATTAATTTAGATTTTTTGGTATTAATTGTACTTTTGATTTCTGGTGCTGCTCTCTTAAATTTTGCAGCCAAGGTGAATGCCTCGCCCACGTCAGGCCAGTTCTGGCCCTGAGCAGATCTGAGAAACGTGGTACCTGCTTTTATCTACTTGTTTCATGTCTGGTCCCAAAAGGTTTGTTGAGGCTGTACCGGCTTAAACTGCATTAAACACCCGGTCCTAAAAGCTCCTGTCTGTGCCTGTACAATCTCATGGGGACTTTTTGTTTTTAAATGGGCTCTTTTTAGTTGCAAAGACCTTTGCAGTGTTGTTTGAGATTTGTTGGCCTGGGGGGAGGGGGATGGAATATTTCAAATTCAACATTTAATTCTTTAATTAATTGGGTTGGGGTTACCAGGCTGCCTTTTCAGGCCCCCATTCTTGGTTTCTAGACTATGCTAAACAAGAGAGGGGTGGGGTAGGGGAAGGATGCTGTTTAGGAAGGTGTGGCTGGGTGGAGGCAGCCTGGAGGGGCTGCACTCACAGCCAGATCAGATCCCAGTGCTCCTCATTAAAATGCCCCTTTCCTCTGTCTCTTTAACATGAAGAGATTCTCCATCACGCATTTTGTATCTCTTTAGTCAGCTCTATCCCAAAGCTTACAGGATGAGACTTTCTAGGGCTTGGTTTATTAGGTAAGCAGATCATCCTTTGAAGAAAAAATTGTTCATCAGTCAACCTAATTTACTCGTCTGGAGCGGAACATTTTTTACTTTGTCATGTGCTAGTGGTCGGGTGTTCTGGGCATAGCAGCAGTGCATGCCAATCCAGGTTCATTGACAGCAGGGAGGCAGCAGAGACCTGGGGTTGGAAACTGAGGTTCTAATTGAGATGGTGATTGATTTCCCTAGGGGCAAACGGGGCCATACAATGATGACTTCAGAAGTGATTTGGACCCAGGGATGTAAAGCTGGTTCTCTGCCTGTTTTGTGTCCCCTCCAGGAAGAATCTGTACTAAGAATGCAGTCACCCTGTGGAGAAAAGATTTTCATCTGCTTGTTTGTTTGGTCAACCAAGGGTCCTAGCTTCCTATCTATGTTCTGGTTAATTTCATGAGGCAGCTACTGCGTCCCAGTCATTCAGCTCCCCCACACCTTTGTGGTACTGGCTGTGCCTTCGCGTCTGGTCCTCATGGTTGTTTTAAGCTGTCAGTACCCCAGAGTACTTAGCACCATGTCATATCAAGCTGCAGGGCTCCCAGGTAGTGCTGCCTGAAGTCTAACCACTCTCCAGTCCCGTCTTCTCTAAATTCAGACTGTGTGTGACGTGTTCCCATTTACAGATTCTCATCACCAATTTTTCCCATTCTTAACCTAATTTCTCTGGCTTATATCTGTGATTCCCCTTGCTATCAGAGTTTGGACACTTCATCTACTCATAATACAACCAAACATCCTCAGTAAACCACAGTACCTGCTCCCTCTTCCTCTTTCCCCTCCTCAGAGAGCCCTGAGCACCAAGTCCTGCTGGGAGACAGGACAGCCCAGGAGTGGAACCTGGACACTTAGAAATACCAGATCGTGTCACCTTCTTACCTTTATAGTCACCATTTTGTTCTTATTATGAAACAAATAAATATCTGTATATCTTACTGCATGTAACTTGGAAAAGCACCTTGTAGTCCTCCCCAGCCTCTGCAACAGTTTGGCATATGTTCATCCAAATCGTATATTTATGCACGTGTGTATGTGCGTGTGAGCTTATGCTTCGTGTTCACTTAACCATACACCTGAGATAGCCTTTCATGTCAGTACATAGAGATGCGTCTCATTCGTTTTAATGGCTGCAGTGAGCTGCATTGTATGAGTGTACCATAATTTACTTATCCAATTAAACCCAGAGAATCTTACAACACAGCTAGTGCTTTCAGACAGAGGAATTCCCTCTCCAGAGTCTCTGTGGGATGCCAGCCCAGCCCACACAGGTCTTGGGTTTCCTCGGGTACAGACAGTTTTGTTGAATCTAAGTCTCCGGGGTGGTGTCTTTATTCTGCCTCGTTTGAATGGCTGGCTGTTCAATCAAGACTAAGACAGACTTCCAGCTGTGCCCGTGGTCAAGATATTTTAAAAATACTCAGCAGTTCAGGTAGATAACCTGCAGAATCATGGCTATGTAGACATTAGAGTTCACCAATGGTTCATCCTTGGCCCTTTTTTAACTTTTCACTCTACATAACCTCACTCACTTCCTTGATGCTCAGATTTTGGTGGGGGGGGGGGCGGATTTGAAATGTGCCTGCCTCCTGGGCATCTCTACCTGCAGGTGTAGTCACTTTGACCATGGTCAAAACTGATCCATCTTTCCTTCACGCTCCCTCCTCTTCTCCAGAATCCCATTTAGTCGGACTCTTACGAGATACTGGCTTTCATCCTGGTTGACTTTCTCCATCTACCTCATGTCCTGCCTCCCACATGTTTCCGGGATGCCTGCCCTCCACTCCAGGCCTGTCACCACTTCTCTGATTCTGGCCCTTGCAGATCCCCTGACCACTCTTGTCTTTCTCCAAACCAGAATCACTGTCAGGACCCCTTCTACCTGGCTGTCCACCTCCTGCAGCATAAAGCAGGGCACAGAACGCCTTCCATACTCCGATGCTCTGCCTTCCTTTTGACCCTCATCTCCTGCTCGGTACAGGCATTAACACTCCCTTTCTCTCTGCCATCTCTTTGGCTACGCTGATTCTTCTCTGTGGATCATCCTCCCCGCCTCTCTCTTCAAGTCTGAGAAGATATTCCTTCTCCAAGGAGTCTCCCGTGACACCTAGATTAGATTAGATACTTCTGTTTACCTATAAGACAGCCCCTCTCTCTACTTCTGACCATACCTTATGCAGCGAAATCGTCCGTATGCACTCTCTTTGTGAATTCTCCAAGGGGAAGACCCTGCTTAGTCAGCTTTATAGTCTCGACTCTTATCACAGGAGCTGATGCATGACACATGTTCAGTGTACACAGGATGGACAGATGGATGAATGGAAGGCTGGATGGATGAAGGATGAAGGATGGATGGAGGGGTGGATGGATGGATAAGCGAGTAGGTGGACGGACGGATGGATGGATGGATGGAGGGACAAAGGATGGATGGATGGATGGAGAGATGGACAGATGGCAGGTTGGGAGAGTCTGAATACCTGCCAGTGCTATTTTGGTTTCAAGCATCAGTGGGATGGACCTGGGTAATTTGAGGTGCTCAGATACCTCCCTTTGGTTCATGGCACAACGCCCTCTTTCCTGTAAGATCAACAGTGAGTAGCAAGGTCTGAAAGGAGAAATGACTGCCTTCACGTTGTCTGGGACACCCCACCAGGAGACACTCCTGCAATGTTTGAGGGAAGATGGGTCCTGTCAGTATGCCGTGGGAAGGCTGGTGATTGAAAGGCACCTTGGTCGAAACAAAAAACTAACCAATGGCCAAGATGGGTTTTCCCTTGAAGGCTGGCTCCTTCAGTCTCTCTATCTAGGTGACAGGATTGTGAAACAATACTAGGAGTCTGCAGTGCGAGGAGCACCATCTGTGTTCCGTGCACCGTGTTCAGCCCGTTGCCATCGTTGTCGGTGTCATCCTCAGGGTGACCCTTGCAGTTAGTACAACGTAGCATATAGGCTTCTGTTTATAGGGAGGGTCCTAGGGGCTGGGACACTTGCCCAAGGTCACTTGATATTAAGTGGGAGGACAGGGCTCTAATCCTAAGCAGTCTGACCCCTGAGCCTGCCCTCCCAGCTGCACCCAAAGAGGGAGGGGTCGGGGGAGGGGGACCTAATATTTCTAGACCTGAAGTCCTCAGAGCAGATTTCACTTTCTCCACTAACTGGAAAAGAAGCGGGTTCAGAAGGATCCCGGCTGGCTGGGAAGTGTCAGAGCCAAGTGGGGGCCCAGCTCTCTCTCCGCCCACTCTTCCGCATGGGAGTGATCCTGTGGTGGCGATGCCAGGCACGCCAGCACGCCACTCTGGGTCTCCAGGGACAGAGGTTTTAAGTCCCAAGAGCCTTCAGCTTTTCAGTTCTCCATGCAAATGCTTCTCCTCCTGATTTGTAACCACATCCCTCTCAGATAAAAGGATTGACAGGCTGTCTAATTTCCTTGTGTCTTCCCAATGCGAGCGCAGTGAGCACCGGCCTGAACCTCTGCGCTGGAAGATTCTCATTTACGATGCAGGCTGGAGAGGTTCATCCATATGCAAAGACAAGAGCCAAGCTAGTCACCGTCAGGAAGGAGGGAGAGGGCCTCTCGGAGCCAAAGGAGACTCCCAGTGACCTGGGGTGCTCTGAGGCCCCCCAGAGTTCTCTCCAATGATTACATCTTCTGAATCTAAGAAACATAAGGTAAATACAGACAGTGAGCATTTTTTTCCCTTACTTTCCCTTCACATTAACCTTTTACCTCTTGAGTAATAAAATAGAATTTTCCCCCTAAGGGTGCATTAAGAATGATCATATCTTTCACATAGACTCAAATAGATTAAAGGACTTCACCTTGTTCTTTTTCTTATTTTAAAGTCACTTCAGTGTTGCCCCAAACAGGGAATGACTCCTTTCAGTCATTCTAGTTCTTTTTCATTTATTTTTTTTGATTGAAGTATGGAGTGCAGTAAAGTGTACAATTCTTCAGCACATAACAGCTCGATGAAGTTTTCTTTTACACACACCCATGGGTCCACCACCAAGATCAACATATAGAATATTCCCAGCACCCAGAAAGGGACACCCCCATGACCCTCTCCTGCTGATAGTCCCTCAGTTAACCACTGTTCTGACTCGTACCCTCATGGACCGGTTTTGTCTGATTTGAACTTCATGAAAGTGAAGTCACAGAGGGTGCATTTTTCGCGCTAGGTCATCGTTTGACGTGTACTTAGCGTTGAAGTCTGGGTGTTCTCTAACCAAATTTATAACCATATAAACCAAATGTTCCCTGGTTAAAAGGTCTTAATAAAAGTGTATGAAACAGTGTTTAGTGGGGGGAGTATTTTAATCGATGTTCTTTGCAAAAAGGAGAGGAAGTTTGAGGCTTTTTATCTCCCCCCGGGTCCCCAAAAATGAAAACCACTGGATTAATCGGCACCAAATCTGGGCAGCATATTTAGGATGGACTGCTTAAAATCTGTTAACTGGTCTACTCCAAATCCACTTTGTAGGAGGTGGAGGGGCCCCTCAAAGACTTAGTCAGATGATCCAGGAGAAGCTGCAAGCATTGATTGTTTCTCCCTCAGGCAGCTCAGGCCCACCCAGGGTGAATAGCAATAAGGATTTACTTATTTTTAAGATAGTTAATGATTCTTCTAAATGATGCTGTAAAGGGCAGTTGGTGGGCAAATGAATCTGAGATGTGTTTTATGCTCTGTCTCTGTTTTTGAGATTTATAATGCTCATCATCAATTAGCATATTCAAGGTTCTGAAAAGTCCTGCTGCGAAGATAGCTATATAATTTGGTGAACTGGCATCAGCTAAATATCTACCACAGAACCCTGTTATAGCTGGGGAATCTTTTTCTGTCTCAAAGAGCTCATTTTCCTATAACCTAGGTACAGAAAGCCAGCAGAAAGTAAATCGGTCTTTGGGTCCAAGAATTTTACATTTACATTTTAGTTCTGATAAACATAGGGCCTTCATCTGTATTTTCTCAGGATGTCCTGTGATTTTAAATAAATATATATGTATATATTTAAATGATCAGAGTGAATATAGTATCACTTCCAAAACGTTTTAAAAATATGAGTGAAACTATCCTATTTGGGGAAAGTTTATGTTATTGGTTTTATGTAAACTTTTTTTCTTATTCTGCAGCTAATTATTTTGAATCTCAGGGGCACCAGAAATGCTTCTCTTTCCCATAACTACCCTCTAAAAATCAAGAGAGAGGAACCCAAAATGGAGCTGAAGGCCCCTGATCTGGCAAGGGAAGGTCATGGGTGAGCGGAGACGTGATAGCTAACGGAGAGTTATGCGACAGAGTCTGTTATCAGGGTTTATTATCTCTGTTAAGCTTTTCTTTTCTCTGAGATGTGTTGGAGCAATCAATGAATGCTTCCAAAATGTCTCCCCATCCTCCACAGAGGTCCGGATTTCCTGTCTGCAGGGACCTCATACAGTTTCATCCTTTAAGAATCTATCCCACTTATTGGATGGATGTTTTATTAGTTTTCCCACAGAAGTTGTTTCTGCTAATTTGCTAATTCATTCATGTGCTCTCTGCCAGCCTCTGGGTGTCCGTGGGCCATTTTCAGCCTACTTTTGTTTGGCCAGACACGAAGTCTGCTTGCTGCTTTTAATTGTATTAAATCTTTTGGAGAGAGGGAAGGTTCAAGGGGGGGTACCTGACAGATCTTATTGCTCCAGGAAGGCACATTGCAAGTTGCAGGATGCTTTTGAATCACCTGATCTAAACATTTTCATGAGATATTAAAAAAAAAAAAAAAAAGGAATCCTTCTTCTTACAATGTTTTATTGTCTCAGATTGCCAGCCTGTGCTCATGGACTAAATTCAACTAAATTCAATATATAATCAGCACACATTTTTAGCACTTTTATCACATGCTGGATTCTGAGAAGGATTCTCAGAAGATAAATCTGAGCCCTTGGTTCTCAAGGAATATATAGCCTGTTTGGAGATTCAAACCATTTAGTTAAAAAAAATTCATAAAATAATAAATGGGTGGTTTTAGGTGAAAAAGACAGTGCTTACTGTGTATCTGTCACTGTCCTTAGCACTATAAGTGTATTAACTCTTTTATTCCTCAGCCCTACAAGGTATGTATTATTATGATTTCTGTTTAAATGTGAGGAAACTGAGGCACAGAGAGGTCAGGACACTTTCCCAGGGTCACACAGCGAGTCAGTGACAGAGGTGGAGCTTTTGTAGACTTTCAAGAGGAAATTGGCTTTTATTGAGTGTGTACTGTATATCAAGTCTCATGATAAATCATGGCACATATTGTTTGGCTTAATTTTTATAAAAGCTTTTAAGGGAAAGAAAGAGTATACCCACTTTTATAGGTAATGAATTGAGACTCAGAAAAGGTGAGTAGTTTGCCTAGAGTCATGGAGCATAGAAGTGGCAGATCCGAGGTTCAAATCTAGGTCTGCCTGATTCTAAATCCTGTTCAACTGCATCTTGCATGCTGCCTCAGTTAAGACAAACCTATGGGTCCTTTCTCTAGCTAACTAGCTTTTTATAAAAATATAGTCACACACACACATACCCTTCCCTAGCCACCAGTGTCTCAATCTACTCTTGCTATCAAGTATGGCCACCAAGGGGCCAGTGGGAGTAGCCTCACCTGGGCCCTCAGTCAGAACTTAGCCCGGAGCTGGAGCCGCCAAGGACGTTATCACCATCTTTGTGGCAGACACCTGGCCCCAGGCTGCCACTGGGAATGTGCCCTGAAAAGTTATCCAAGGGTGGCTGTCTCCTGCACCCCTTCTTGAAGGTAAGGGCCAGTGCCTTCACTTCCCACCAGAGCAGGGACCCAGGGCTACAGACGTAAGCCTGGCTGACCCTTGGTGAGGACTCGGCCGGGGGAACACCCAATGGATATGTCTGTGGTCAGAAGGGCTGAGTCACCTCTGAGGTCATCCTCAGATAGCCCACTCTGCTCCTTTCTCAGCCCCCATGGACCTGGGTCACTTGGTGCTCTGGCTTCAGAGTAGGGAGACACAAGGGCTCATATTGTGGGAGAAATTGGGAGTCACACACCTGGAGGAGCTAGGACCATCTCCCCTGTCCCAGCCCCACCATCAGATGCTGAATGAGGAAGGGTTCCCTGGGCTCTCGGAGGACCTGGAGTCCTGTCCTTTTCTGCTGCTTGCTTGTTACATGGCAGTGGGCGGGACCCTTAACCCTTCCCTAGCCTCCTTGTTTCTGGGGTGGAACAATGAGGGTTAAAAACAGACCTGTAAAAGAATGCTGGGAGATTAAATGCAGTAGAACATGGGAGCTGCCCCAGTGAATGGTGGAGCCCACGGGCTACTGTTTCTTTCCTGAGCCTTCTCATCTCCATCATTGCTGCATTTATCACAAAGTGAGGGGCAACTCACATTTTTGCCTTGCCACCTGGGGACCAGTCAACAGAGGGCACGAAATTCAAGGATCATCACATTGCTTTGCTTGTCTAACCACCTAGCACCGTTAGGATGGGGACCGGATCCTTCCTCGGGGGCCCCAGGACCTTCCTGCTTGTTTGCTCCAAATTATGCCAGCCCTGGCCCCTCTCTCTACCCCAGCTGTTCTGATCTTTGAGTGAAGTGAACTGACAGCCCCCCTTTTCCAGCAGGATCTGTGCATCGGCTGTTACCTCTGCTAGAACAGAGAAAACGCTGATTTTCATTCTCAGTTGTCACTTCCCCAGAAAAGCCTCATGATCTGGTCACTCCTGTCCATTATATACTGTCCTGATAACGGTGCACGTCATTCTCTCGTTAGTTTCATCACTCCCCTCCCTCTGGTGCCTCCTGCCTTTTCCTTCTGCCCTACTGTATCCCCATTGCCCCACCCTGTTTGAACACAGAGGTCCTGATGCACATTTATTGATGGAAGGAAGAAGGAATGATCTGTGCCCTGTGGGCCCTGGCATGTACTCTGAGCAGTCGACAGCCCATCCCTTGTACCCCTCACTTGGATCATGGTGACAGCAGCTTTGCCCAGTGGGGTGCTGGCTGCCCAGTTATTCCCTCCTGCAGCCACCACCCCGGTCAGGGAAGGGCCCCCCTGTAAGCACGCTGAGTGCTTCACTCCATGTGGGCAGGTGCACAGCACATGGGAAGGAGCAGGTGGCAACCTGGGTGATAGACTGGAGACTTCCCGTCAGATCGCACCCCCTCACCAAGCAGGAAGAGCTGGCAGCCTGTTTTAATCAATTGATAGCATCACTTGGCACCCAGCAGCCAGCTTGGGTGTTGTAAAGGACCAGCTCACTGGTTTTCTCATCTCTCTATCCTCATGGGGATTTCAGGTTGGGGGCAGAAGGCGGCTGCCAGGCTGGAACACTGGAGAGGGGCCAGGGCTTTGCATGGCGCACTTCCCCTGCAGAAGGAAGCGAACCCCATATATAGGGGAGAAAAGAGAAGAAGGAAGGCGCCAAGAATGTTCTGAGGGAAATGAAACTGTCATATGACCGTGGTCTCTCCCTTATTGAGAGGAGGGGCTGACAGCAACCGAGATGAATTCAGCTCAGAACTGAAGTTAGTCGAGTCCCTTTAACACAAATGTCATCCATCTGCCCAGCCTTCTGCAGTGACAGACCCTTCACATCTCCTCTTCTTCTCGTGGCCTCTCCAGACCTGCTCACATGACCCAGGCCTTTCTGCTTTCATTGTCCATCCTGTCTGCAGTCTCTCCTGCTTCCAGGCTGGCCTCCAGTTTGGGGTCAGAATAATTTTCCCAAAGTCTGAGCAGGTCATACCATATTCCAGTAATGGCGCCTTCTTGTGACTGTTCCTCCTACCCAGATGGGTGCCTCTCAAGGCACATGCCTTCTAGTGATACCATTCTAAGACCAGGGCTGGCATTGGGTCTGGAATGCAGAAGGAACTCAGAACATGTTTATGCATAAATGGATGGATGGATGGATGGATAGATATATGGATGGATAGACAGATGAATATATGGATGGATGGATGGATGGATGGCATTGTTAGGGGCGGGAAGAGGTAAACAGGCCTGGGGGATGTGCTGAGATGGGGCAGTGTTAACAGTGGATATACAGAGATGGTACACAGTGGTCAACACCAGACTCTAAAATCAGACTGGCAGGGCTTGTGTCCTCATGACTTTGGGCAAATCATTTCGTGTGATCTAAAGCCAGTTTTTCTCATCTGCAAAATGGCATTGGTGGCAGTGCCTCCTTCAGAGGGTAATTGTGAGGAATGAGAGATAAATCCCGGATGTGCTGGGTACCAGACCTGGCAGCTGGGAAATGCCCAGGACCAGGGAGAGATGTTCAGGATGCTGACGATGAGGGGGAGGAGGAGGGGAGGGAGGAGGTGGCCTAGGTCATGGTGGAGAAGGGCGTGCGTGGGGTCTGCGTTGCATTAGTGTCCTGACGGCCCCTCCCTGCCCCTGCAGCTGTGCCCAGGCTCCCTGAAAGTGGCTCACTCTGCTGTGTTTGCCTCCGGACCCTTATGTGGTTTGTCCCCACAGCCCTAACACTTCATGTTGCCTTGTCTTGTTTAAGACCCTATGTCTCCCCAGGTCAGCTTTTGATCTCAGTGTAGTACTTTGCATTAGACATTACTCATCCTGTTTATTGATCAGGGTAGGTTAATAGCTGTTACTCAAAAATCAACACAAAAAAGATACAATTTTTACAATTTTTATGCAGACAACGTTCAACATTTTATGAGACAGATTCAATGAGGGCGTCCTGGTTAAGTGAATCTCCTCCAAGTGGTGGCTCAGGGACTCCAGAGTGTGACCACCCTTCCCTAGAGCCCCGTTCTCCTCTCAGTGTAGCGAGCAGGTGGAGAGAGAGAAGGAAAAAGTGGGGAATATTCACGGATCAGGCTGGAAGTGACATCATCTACCCCTCCCAAGTTCTGTTGGCCAGAGCCAAGTCACGTGGCCCCAGCGTACCTGCAAGGGATGCCAGGCAAATGTAGTCCAGCCGTCTTCCCAGGAAGATGGGGGAGATGGGAGTAACCCAGTGGCCTCTGCTAAACCCATCTTCCATGCTCACTCTCGGCTGAGACTCTTCGGTTCATGGCACAATGACCTCTCACCTCCAGGCCAGCCCTGTCCAGTTCCAGCTCCATCCCTGGCCCCTGAGACTCCGTCCTCTAGAGAGCTTCTGCCCTCCCTGCCCAGGCCTGTCACGATGTGCCCCTAGTGAAATCTGACGGAATGAACATCTGGATGCCACATCCAGAGAGAGCCCCTCACCGGGCTTCGCACGGTTTTCTCCTGTGTGATCATGTCCACATGCCTGACCTGTTCCCTTCCTGCCTCCTTTCTCCCCTGCCTGGCCCCAATCCGGGTCATTCCAGTTTGTGCTTGGAGGCTGGCTTGCTTTCTTTTCTTTCTTTCTTTTTCTTTCTTTCTTTCTTTTCTTCCTTTCTTCCTTCTTCCTTCTTCCTTCCTTCCTTCCTTCCTTCCTTCCTTCCTTTCTTTCTTTCTTTCTTTCTTTCCTTCTTTCCTTCTTTCCTTCTTTCCTTCTTTCCTTCTTCTCTCTCTCTCTCCCCCCCTCCCTCCTTTTTTTTTTTAAATCCAAACCAATTAAAAATGTATTTTGTGAAAGAGTGAAAAAAAAAAAGTCTTTCACCTCAGCTGAGAATTCCGCCTGCCCAGTTTCACCCGGAAAAGAACTGAAAGCGACACCCTGTTACTAACTGGGGAGCCCACGCAGCCTCTTCTGCGTCGGCGTGGATTGCAGCAGACCCGCTCGGGTGTGCGGATATTCACAAGTTTACCCGCACTGGCGGCTGCCGTCCCGAGAGGTGGTGTCTCAGACAGAACAAGCCACGCGGTCAAGGTGTGTCTGGGGACAGGCCAAGGATTCTGTGCACTCACACCCTGGAGTGTGGCCCAAGGGAGGTTACTCCGGGCTTCTGTGACATCCTCCAATTGTAGGGACGTCAGTGTTCTTTCTCACCAGCAGTCGGTCTCCTAATCACTTTGCCCATCAAATACCTGCAGCAAGTAGTGTAGGACTGTAGGCATTTGAGCCATAAAGACTGGACTCAAGTCCCACTCATCAGCCCTGTGATTTGAGCCAAGTGACCATTTCTCTGACCATCAATTTTCTCATTGCTAAAATTGAGTCAACCACCCCAACAGACAGCAGAATCAAGTCATTGATATCAAGTACCAGCAGGGACCTTGGCACAGAGCAGTCTTTTCCCTTCCTTTCTCTCCTGTGAAGAAATACCAAATCCTGCCTTGGGTGCAGGTTAGAGTGAGCTTCCAAACACTGAGGACTGTGGTCAGACAAGGCAGGTCTTCAAACTGATTTTTATTCAAACATTTGAAATAAACCATTCACTGCCACACAAATCCAGTGAAAAGAGTTAGGGTTCTTGATTTTTCTGGAGCCCTCAAAAGAGACGGTAGAGTGGTGTGTTGGGCTGGAACACAGGTATGCTGTGAGATAGTCCACTAGGATGGGACACAGGTCCTCTAGGATGGTGTACAGGTATACTGGGACAGAACACAGGTGTACTGGGATGGAACACTGAGCCTGTACAGTGGTGTACTGGGATGGAACATAGCTCCACTGGGACTGTGCGGTCAGATGGTATGTTGAAATGTGACCTGGGGATGGTACGTAGGTTGCTGGGATGGTACACAGAGATGGTGCTCTAGGACGGGACGCTGGGATGGTGTGTAAGAATGGCACACAGGTATGCATCTGTGAGCTGTAGTGATCATCAGCTGTTACAAACCGTCGTGCAGGGGAGCGGCCATGAAGGCTTGGGAGTCTTAAGGCACTGAGTTGGAGATTTGAGCTTCACCTCTCGGTTACTGAGTCCTTGGGCGAGCTACTCGCTCAGCTGTAGTCTCCTCATCTATAAACTAGGGTTAACCATGCCTGACTCTGAGTGTTTGCTTATTTTTTAAATAAGCAGCTTGATTCCACAATGAATGTCAGGCAGGTGGTAAAAACTCACACCGCAAATGAGATGCCAGTAAACAGTTCGGGTGAAGGTAAGTCAAGGTAGAGTAAGAAAATTTGTAGGATTTTCATTCGGGAGTACTAAGTTGTGGAAAGATTAAGGAGCCAAGTGCACATGAAGTGACTGACCAGGCTCAGCACGTGGTAGGAACTCAGTAAATGTCCGGTTCCCCTCCTGGTATGAATACAGGGTTTTCAAGGTAGTTTTCTCAGGCCAGAAGAAAATTGGAGGCAAATGCCGTTTTTTCTACCAAGACAGCCTGGCTCACAGGTGTCGTGTTGTGCAGACCTGATCAGGCTGGTCCTGACCTGCTCGGTGACAGAACCACCACTTGGAAGTCCTCGTCCAGCCAATCACGTCCACAGTGGGAGGAGCCGGACTTCCATCCGCGTCCATCCCCGAGTCCACGCTCCCGGGGCCTGCGGCTCTCACAGGGGCCTCTTTCAGCGGCAGGGGCATGACAGAGGCCCTCATGGTCGTTAAAATGATCCTGTGGCATCTATTCTCTAAGCAGAGGAGTGTCGATGAGTGACAGCTCTGGCCATTGCCAAGTTCAAATTAAAGTAGTTATAGCAGTTCCGTCTCCGGATTCTTTCAACTTTGCTCGTGTCGGTGCTGCCTTACGCCCGGCAGAGCTCTGGGGACTTCTGTTGGCCTCGTCAGAAATGCTTGATGTCCTGGAGGTGGGAATTGTCACCTGTGACAGGCGTGGGTTGCACCTGACCTTTTGGAGCAAGAAGCCCAGAAAAGACCTTCAAGAGGGCTGTGGACAATAACACGAATATCTCTGGCA
Organism: Camelus ferus; assembly: GCF_009834535.1. Lineage (NCBI taxonomy): Eukaryota > Metazoa > Chordata > Mammalia > Artiodactyla > Camelidae > Camelus > Camelus ferus. The sequence goes on along the minus strand of NC_045704.1, from coordinate 52,937,946 downwards.
CCTCTCCTCAGACCTGCACTCATGAGCACTTATAGGAAATCACATTAAAAAAAAAAAAGGTTTTTCAATGATGGAGACACTGAGGCACGGAGATGACAGGCTTCATTGCCTAAGGTTAGACTGGAGATTGGTGACAGGAGCCCTCCACCACATGACTCCAAATTCACTCACTCACTGTCATATTGTCATCCTCTGCACCACAGTGGTACCCGTCCTCTCCCTTCACACTGTCATGCATGTTAAATACCCAAGTCCTCCTCTCTTACCCTCACAACTTCCTAGGAGAGGATCCTCTTGTCCTTCTCATTTGGAAGATGAAGAAACCGAGGGTCAGAGAGAACAAGTGAATTTGCCAAGACCACAGTTCAAGAAAGGAGTAGAGCTGAGACACAAACCTGTGTTCATGCTCTGAAACACTGCTCTTGATGGTCCCAAATGTCCACGCATGCTTAATTGCTTTAAGTTTTGATTATGGAAAAATTTCTAACATAGGCAAAGGAAAGAGTGTCGTGTTGTGTTAGTTGTCTGTTGCTATGTAGCAAGTCTCCACGGATTCAGCAGCTTAAAACAACTCCTGCTTATCATCCCAGGTCAGAAGTCTGGGCGTGGCTTACCTGGGTCCCCTACGCTGGGTCTCATGAGGCTACAATCAAGCGGGACTCATCAGTAGTCGGAGATCTTTCTCCAGGCGCATGTGCGTATGGTTAGAATTCCTTCCAGCTGTAGGACTCATGGAGGTTTGTTTCTTCAAGGCCAGCAAGAGGGAGCCTCTACTGCTTTGAGTCTCTGAGCTCAGGGAAGACCTAGATCCTTGTCCAAGGACTCACCTGATTAGTTCTGGCCCATCTAGAATAATCTCCCTTTTGATTAACTCAAGGTCAGACTGATTCGGGATCTTAACTTTGCCTTTGCCACATAATGTAACGTAGTCACAGGATGACCTCCCATCATATCCCCAGCTCTCACCCCCACTCATGGGAAGAGATTATACAAAGGCTTGGATTACTGGGGTCATTTTAGAATTCTGCTTACAAGTATAACCCACATGTACTCATCCCATAGCTTTAATAATGATAAACATTCTGCTTTTCCTGTTTTGTTTCCCACCCCTGCTTAGTCATTATTCATTTTTACCTTTTTTTTTTTTTAGGTAAAACTCATATACATTGAAATGCACAAATCTTAGCTGTGCAGTTTTGACAAACGGATGCACCCCTTTCCCCACCATAATCCACACCCTTAGGACAACTTGGACTATTTCCATCTCCCCAGAAAATTCCTTCCTAGTCAGACACACTCATGTCCATCTTTTAATCTTAAAAAAGCTAATATTTATAAGAAATACCTAACGGCATATCCAACAGAATGTAGGCAATTGATAAATGTTAGGTTCTTTTCAATTCTTCTAACTTCAAATCCAAGTTTTTTTATGAGATGCCACGAAGGCCAACAGGAGGGACAGAGCTGAGCTGCATGTGGCCATGGAGAGGAGTCTTCCAGAAATTTGGTCAGGATGTCTTCAGAAGCCATTTGTGGACACGGCTTTATTTTGAGGGTCAACGATGGCACCATCCTCAGCTCTTCCCCGAGCACGGTGTCTGGAAAGCATGGCGGCACTTTGGTCTCCATTGGGAGAGTCCACACCTTCCTAACTGCTCGGGCTGATTACGCTCCTTGGCTTTCAGATCTCTCCCTCTACAGCCAGGTGCTCTGAACACATCTCACACTGGGGACGGGGAGGAATCTCACCCTTGACTTCTTAATATTGGGTGGGCCCTTCTTGCCTCCAAAAGGCAGGTCTGGGTAAGGGCTGTGCTCAGGGCCTTCCTCCCTCACCAGCAAAGAAATAAATAATGAGAAGACCGTGTCATCTGGAGAAAAACAGGGATGTGGAATTAGACAGACTGAGACTCTGTGATTTGGGCCAATTGTCACATCGGAGCCTTTCTCTCCATGTCTCCCAGCTCATCCTCCTCGGGCTTCTCTGGATCAAATCAACTACAGCAGCTCCTGGCAGAAAGGTCCTGAGTTGAGCACTCCCTTCCGTTCGTTTGTCTGTCCGGCCAGCCACTCTTTCAGCCAGCTCTCACACCGCATGCACATGAGCAATAGGAATGTGGGTTCATCAGACAACCAGCTCTCACACCCAGTGAGCTTGATAGATGGAGACATATGGATTCATCAGACATAACTCATGCCCTTAGCTGGGGAGGTGGGTATTTTTATCAATGCCAGTAGTATGAACCAGGCAGGGGTCATTTCTCCCCAAGAAGTAAACAACAAAATGCATTAGGTTCCTGGTGGGATTATTTTTTTCTGCACCATCTGGAAAGATTTGGATGAAGGGAGAGCCTCTGATCTCTAATTGCCCCCACCTCATTCTTTCTCCTGCTTCCTCCATATTCCTCCTCTCTCCTTCCAGGAGATACTCCGGCCACCTCCTCTCTCCTGTTCCCTTCCTCTTGTTTTCTCACTCCTTGTAGACGTGGGAATGTTCCTCTCCAATAAATACACTCCCTGCGTAGATCTCCCCCCGCCCACCGCTTATAAACCATAACCCCCAACCCCTTGGGTCTGTGGATGTTATAAGAGGAACCCACAAAGAGTCACACTGGTGATTTCTCATTTAATTTTTTTCAGAGATTTGATTTTTTTTTTAATTTAAAACTCAAAAATGCCATTAAAACCCTCGCCCAGATCAGCTGTATCTTTAAGTGTAAAATCCATTTTGGTCAGCAGAGCCTTCGATATGGTTAAGTACTTATTTTTATTGTCTGTCTGGGCACGGTTTTTCACTGCAGGTAGAGGGTTGATCAATAATGTCATAAAGACACGCTCACCCCGTGCCCTTTCCCCGAGCCCGGGGAGGGGCTGAGGTCTGTGTGCCCTGTGTCGGCCAGGCTGTACCGGCCCGAGGATGCGCACTCTCCCTGTTACTTGTCTGATGTTGTTTGGCTGAGGCTCCAGGTTCCATTCACGGTTTTCCCAACTCTTTGCAAAGGGAAACATCTGCTGCACGTTTGCACCTGGCCAGGGGCACCAGTGAGAGGATGTGACTGTGTCCTTCCTGTTGTGGGGGGCCTGGGGTGCTTCACCTCCCCAGGAGAGTGGGAAGTTCATGAAACAATAGTTGTCACGTTAAATGTCCTTGTTGCCCTCCTTGCATGGCGGCGTCCTGGGACCGCTCCTGTATTCTTGTTGGCATGCTGGGACCCAGGGCTTTCAAGAGAAAGAAGGATTCTTCCTTCCTCTGGAGAGGAAATGATGGGTCCTAGATGTTTTTCTCCCAAAGTGTAACAGTGGGATGCATGCTATGAGCATGGGATATGGGTGATGAAATAGGACAGAGGTGTGCATACCCGCCTTTATCAATGAATGTGAACCTCCAGTTTTCATTTGAGTTCAGATAAAGGAAAATAAACCAAAAGGCCCAGTTGCAATCCAGAGGTGTTTGAATTGCTTCTGGCCTGGTCTTACCTGCACTGTAAACACTGCACATGTCCAGGCATCAGTGGTGGATTATACCACCAAAGCCCTTTGGGGCGGGAGACAGGAGCTGTGTCCCAGGGAAATAGCCTACAGGTTTGGTGTGGAAAGCCACCTTTCCATCTTTTGGCTAGGAGAACTCCTATTCACCCTTCAAAACCCAGCTCTAATGAACCCCCTTCTGTGAAATACAGATGTTTCTCAACAAGCAGGTTTTAGTCTCAGGGCCTCTACACCTTCTGTTCCCTCTGCCTAGAAGTTGTCACCCCTGGATATCCCTGGGTCTCACTCCACTGCTCTGTCCAGGTCACTGCTCAAAAGTTACTTTATCAGAAAAGCTTTCCATTCTCAATGCTGTGAAAAATAGCATCCCCAACTCTTTAGCCCTATACCCCGCCTTATCTTTCTTCCCATCCTTTTTCACAGCCTGTGGTGTTTATGTGTTTCTTCGTTCACTGTTTGTCCTTCCCACCAGAATGTAAGCTCTGTAAGGGCAGAGATCCCGTTCTGTTCTCACTGGTCCTTAGTACACGCCTGCTAATCACTGATTGGCTTTCCAGGACTGAAATGTCACATCTTAACCACTTGTTTCCTTTCTATGGTGTTTTTAAACAGCTTTATTGAGATATACTTTATGTGCATGGCGTAAGATTCACCCATTTAAAGAGTAAAATTTAATGGGTTTCAGTATATTTATAAAGCTATGTAACCATCACAATACTCTAATTTTAGAACATTTTCATCATCCCAAAAGGAAACTCCATGCCAGTTAGCAGTCACTCCCCATTACCTCCCTGCCTCCAAGCGCCTGGCAACCACAAACCAACTTTCTGTCCCTATTGATTTGCCTTTTCTGGACGTTTCACATAAATGGAATCATGCAAAGTGTGCTCTTTGGGACCGGTTTCTTTCACGTAGCACGTCATAGTTTTCAGGTTCATCCATAATGTGGGATGTGTCAGCATGTGGTCCCTTTTATTTGCCAAATCATATTTCGTTGTATGGACAGAACACATTTTGTTTATCCCTTCACCTGCTGATGGACTGTGGGAGTTGATCCCACTTTTTTTGACTATTAGAATAGTGTTTCTGTGAACAGTCACAAGCGCGTCTTTGTGTGGACCTGTGTTTCCATTTCTTTTGAGTAGATTTCTAGGAGTGGAGGTGCTAGGTCTCTCATGGCCGTTGGTCACTTTATCCACGTCATGTATTTCTTCTTCTTTTCACTCTGAGTCTTTGCGCTGCTTGAGGGCTGGCTGGGAGTCTTAGTTTTCTAAGTATTCCTCTAAGACTCAATCCAGATTCTTACCCATGGCAGCTGCGGACAACTGGTACCAGGGCCAAGGGAAGGGAAAGAAGCCACGTTGAGGCCAAGACCTGCTGAGTGAGGGGAGAGTCAAGGGAAGGTGCTGTGGGTTCTTTTCTTACAAGGAAGCTGAGCTTTGTCTCATTATGAGGAAGAAAGTGTGTCTGTAGTTAACAAGGACATCTTCTCCCAAGTTGTCACTTGTTTTGTTCGTATCCCCTTTTAAAAGGTTTTTCATTTAACGATATACATGGATTGCACCCATTATGGGAAACTTGATAACAGTGAGCAACATAGAAGAAAATGGACCACCTGTCATGCTACGTCCCTGAATTGGCCACTTGCCAGGTGTCCTAGAAGAACCATATGACATATCGGAACCTCAGGTCTTGATATTTGTAAAGTAAGGAAAATAATAGTTGTCCTTGTGACCCCAGGACTCTGAAGTGAGGGTTAAACACAACAACCCAGGTAAAAATGTCTAAAAGTCTTTATTAAGTCTCAGCATTTTTAATTAACCCTCAACTCTTAAGCCAGGCGTATGCTGAAAATTTGGAGTTGAGAAGACCACGCTCCTGGTGCTATCCTTAGATCTTTCAAGATACATAAGAAAAAGTGGAAGGAAGAAAACGTTTGCAGATTGGTGGGCAGAGAAGCTCTGTTGTAAAGGGTAAATGGGTGCCCCTTCTAACTCACCACCCGACCCTTGCCTCATGCCTCTACAGGCGCGAGAACAAACAGCGGGGAGGCAGACCGGTGCGGAAGTCCAAAAAACATGGGCCAGTAACGTGGCACTTATCTGGAAATCTGTTCAACAAGCATCTACAAGAATAATGATGATGATTAGGGTGGAGGTGATGTGATGGTAGTGAACATGATGATGATAGTACCTTCCTTTTCGTGGCGACCTACTCTCTTTCGGATGTTAAGTAACCCATTTTACCTCTCCCTCCATCCACCCACCCGACTGGCTTTCCTTTCCTTTCTTTTTCCTTTTCCTTGGAGTTCCTGGCCTTATCCTTATTATCGGGTAGGAGTGAGGGAGTGAGTGAGTTCGGGAGTTTGAGGAGGCCTTTCTTTCGTCCGTCTTCTGTCGTCTTTCTTTCTACGTGTCGTTCTTCTTTCTTTTCTTTTTCTTCTTCTTTCTTCTTTTTTTTTTTCTTACATCTCGAGGATGGTCTCCTTCCTTCCTTCCTTCCTCCTTCCTTTCTTCTTTCTTTCTTTCTTTCTTTCTTTCTCTTTCTCTTTCTCTCTCTCTTTCTTCCCTTCCTTCTTTCCTTCCTTCCTTCCACCCACCCACCTACCTTCCTATCTCATCTTCTCTATTGCTCATGGCAACCCCATAAGGTTTATATCGTCTTCACATTACAGATGATCTATCTTTCCCAGCTCATGGCAGACCTGGGGGGAGCTCTGGTCCTTGTAATTCTCCTCTCTTGCCCTTTCCCAGTAAACTCCACAATCTGAGTGCCTCTCACCGTGTTGAGTAAGACACAGTGGTGCCCAGTAGTAAAGAGCGCACGTTCTGGAGTCGGACGGACTCGTATCACTCATCCACCCACCTCTCCATCCCTCCCTTCAGAAAAAACACACATTGAGTGCCTTCCATGGGCCGAGCACTGTACTGGACGATGGAATCCTGGCTCTCCTGCCTGTAATACATTAAACAAGCCATATGATGCCTTTAATCATCCAGCCTCAGTCTTCTCAGTTGAAAAATAGGGAGAATGATAATGCCACTGGGTTGTTGTGAGAGTTAAATAAATTGTACTTAGTGCAGGACCTGACAAGAGTGAATTCATAAATGTTGGCCATGGTTGATACCAGTAATAGTGTTTGTACTGAGTGGGAAGACATGGACCTACCCTCGGGGAATTCGTCCTGGGGGTTGTTGTCACCCCTGTGGTCCTGTTTCCCTAACACTGTTTCTCACCCTAGCGGAGAGGGAGCTCCTGTGGTCCCAGGCCCCTAGCTTGCCTTACACCCCCCGCCCAGCTCTGCCAGGAAAGGGCGGGCGGGCGTCCCTTTTGGCAGAGATCCAGCCAGGCCAAGTGTTGGGGCTCAGAGGACAAAGGAAAGGGACATTGCAAGGAAGTTCCTACTTCCTCAGAACCAGGGTTCCTATCTCCCTCCCTCACATGATCTATTGGGACATCCTTCACGTTCCAGATGTGAGCACGTCCCAGAAAAATGCCAGTGCTGGTCGCGTGATGAAAAGTGTTTCTTTGCAAATTTACCGGTGTCGCCTGAGGGAATAGGAGATGGGGAGGAAGGGAGCCGACTTTGCGTTTCTGAGCTGGGTTGAGGTGATGTGTTTGTATTATTAACCACTTTTGGAAATCTAAGATCACTTGTAGCTGTGCAGCGGGAAGGCTGAATCCCTGTTACAAGGGTATTTATGAGTTCCAGTGAAAGCTTGGGAGGAAAAGGGCCTGTTCCTGCACAAAAACGACCATTTTTTTTCATGCTGTAACTTATTTCATCTTCATGTCGCTCAACAAAGTACGCAATCTTGTTATCCCCATTTACAGAGAGGACACTGAAGCTCAGAGAGGTAACTTTACTCACCTAAGGCCACACAGCTAATAAGTGGGAGAACCATTCTCTGAGCCCACATCTGTCCGAGCCCAGATCTGTCTGAACCGTGAGCTGTGTGTTCTGTGTTTGCTGTGCTCTGTTCTTAACCAATCACCATTTCTTTATAAGGGTCAGCAAACTTTCTCTGTAAAGAGACAGATATTAAATCTTTTCAGCTTTGTGGTTCAGATGGTCACTGTGGCCACCACTCACCTCTGCCATTTAGCATGAAAGCAGCTATAGACAATATGGAAACTAGTGAGCAGGGCTGTGTGCTAATAATACTTTATTTACAAACACAGGCCGTGGGCCGAGCTGAGCCCACAGGGCTGTGGGTTGCCCACCTCTGCTTTAGAGCGAGGCCTGGGCAGCTGGGAAGCGCCAGGAAGGGGTTTAAGGAATAAATGCCTCATTAGCATGAGGACAGCTGTCGTCTTTCCAGAGCATCTGCTTGTCACCATGGCGTCACTTCTTCTGTGCAGGATGGCTATTAAAAAGGAAGGGCCAGGCTGCGATTGATTGAAGGCAATCACAGAAAGCAGGGGATTAAGTACAAGAGATCTCCATTAGAAGGGTCCACTCCATGTAGCCTTCCTGACAGAGGACGAGAATAGCCCGGGTGATTTATAATGCGCCCCGGAGGACTTGCTTCTCTGGTTTCTTTTCTGCCCCCTGGATTATCTTGTCCTCAGCCACCCCTTTCCCCCGATCCCAAAGAATCTGGACCACTCCAGGCATGGGGGCCATGTTACCACTGTCTGCCCGCCCCTCCGGGCCAACACCCCTGGCCTTCCCAGGGTGAGCTGGGGTTGTGCAGATTAAGGGTACGTGTGCCTTGAGGCTGGAGCTCCCTGGGTCTGCTCCAGACCTGTTTCTGGGACAGCAGGTGCAGCCGATCACTGACACGAAAATACATTCTCAAGGCGAGGGCAGACAAGCCAAACAGAGAAGGTCTCCCGCCCTCTGAGGATTTGGCTTCCTCCAGAGGACACATTTACCGTGAGGACACCCCAGTGTTAATCCTCTCACCCAGGAGATGGAAGCGTGGGTCAGCATTTTAGCCAAGGGCTGGACACAGGCAGGGGCATCCCCCAGGGCTGTCTGGCCAGCCCAGGGCAGCAGCAAATCGCACAGCAGAAAGCCCATCCTGCATGCCGTGGCTGCTGGGGACTCTGTGGGTGTCATAAATCAGGACCTCACCCCATTTTACCCATACCCAGCATGCGGGTATGCCGGGGCCTTCCCGGCCCGGGGTGGAGAAGAGGGTGGAGGATGGAGGAGGCAGGGCTGCGCATCGTGGCGGCTGTCTCTCTGTCAACTTATTACCTGAGATTTATGCGTGATGCAGCCAGGTCTGCTCCGTGACACATTCTAATTTAATTAAATTTCTGTTGGATTGATGTCTGATCAATCAATAATGTTAATGTTTTTGCAATTTGGAGATTAAAGTATGGCCAAGCCACAGCAAACCCCCAGCACTAGCCACTTAACTTGAAAATGTTCTTTTGGTAGAGATTTGCCTGCCTGCCTGCCTACCTGCCTTCTTTTTTCCCCTTCTCCCTCCCTCTCTTCCATATTTAAACATTTCTTAAGTGCCTAGGATGTGGAGATTGAACAAGGTGGAAAAAAAGACAGGGCAGTGGTGTGCAACCCCCAGTACACATCAGAGTTCCCTGGAAGGCTTGCTAGGAAGCAGATCCCTGGGCTGCCCTCCCCAGAGTTTCTGATCTGGTCGGTCTGGGACGGGGCCCATGAGTCTGCATTTCTAAGAGAGCCCAAGTGCAGAGGATGCTGGTCCACGGGCCCATTATGAGGACGCCTGGTTTGGAAGTTAAGGGCTCAAATTCTGGAATCGCCTGGGTTCAGATCCCACTTACAAGCTGTATGACTTCAGGCAAGTAACTTGATTTCTCTGTGCCTCAGTTTCCTCATCGATAAAGGGGGAAATCATAACTGAGCCTAATTCACAGCCGGCTGCAAGCAGTAAGGGAGAGTGTGCGGCGCCTGTGAAAAAGCCAGCTCAGTGCCTGGCGTGCAGTAGGCACTCAGTACTTGTCAGAGGACAGTAGCTGTGTTCCTGGGGCTTCCCACCTGGAAGAGCACACGAATGTAAGGAAGATACTACGATCAAGGCAGTGAGAGGCTCTCACAGGGGTGTTTAGCCTAATCAGGGAGGTTGTAGAGGACCTCCTGGTGGAAAAGCACTGAAATTTGAAGTGGGGAGGAAGCTAACAAGAGAAAGAGGAGTCTGGGAGGCTGGCCGCCTTGGAGGCCATGTTAATGGGTTTGACCAGTATCCTAAGCCCATTGGGAAGATAATGGGTAATTTATTTATTTTATTTTATTTTAATTTTTTTTTACTGAAGTGTAGTTGATTTCTAAATCAACTTTATAAATGTTAGTTTCAGGCGTACAGTAAAGTGCTTCAGTTACACATATATGTACATATAATATTTTTTTCTTTTCAGATTCTGTTCCTTGTGCTATACAGTAGGTCCTTGTTGTTTATCTATTTTTTTATATAGTAATGTGTGTGTCTGTTAGTCCCCAATTCCTAATTTATCCCTCTCTGCCCTTTCCCCTTTGGTAATCATAGTTTTTTTTCTATGTCTGTGAGTCTGTTTTTGGTTTGTAAATAGAACTTGTATCATATTTTTTAGATTCTACTTATCAGTGATATCATATGGTATTTGTCTTTGTCTGACTTACTTCACTTGGTATGATAATCTCTAGGTCCATCTATGTTGCTGAAAATGGCATTATTTCATTCTTTTTATGGCTGAGTAATATTCATATATATATATACATATATATATAAAATGTTCTTTATCCAGTCATCTGTTGATGGACATTTAGGTTGTTTCCTTGTCTTGGCTATTGTAAATAGTGCTGCTATGAACATTGGGGTACATGTATCTTTTCAAATTAGAGTTCCCTCTGGATATATGCCCAGGAGTGGGATTGCTGGATCATCTGGTAAGTCTATTTTTAGTTCTTTGAGGAATCTCCATACTGTTCTCCACAGTGGCTGCACCAAACTACATTCCCACCAGTAGTGTAGGACGGTCCCCTTTTCTCCACATCTTCTCGAGTGACAACGGATATTTTAAATGGAGGAGGCAACAAAACCATATATGAACACTGAAAAGATCATTCCAGTTGCACTTTAGGGGAATGGCTTTTAGGGTGGTGAGAATGGGTATACCAGTAGCTTGGGCAGAATTAGCCAGGCCTTGAGCTCTGAGAGTCTGTTTCCTCTCTGGACGTCTGTGGGATAATTGGCCCCTAGGGTGTGAACGGTGCTGTGCTGAGCAATCATCTGAGACTCTGATGAACTAGAACACGTATTGTTTCTCTTAAAGATTTTACTGTGTAACGTCATGCATATCATTTATCTTCAGAACAACTACAGACAAGCTCATGCCTTCAGAAAATCTTTGCTGACAGCCAGTTGGGTAGATCCTATCAGGAGGCTGGAGGTGCCAGTCTCAAGAAGGCTGACCTTGAAAGTCTCTGGGTTGGTGTGGGAGGCCAGCTTTAATTCAAGAGTTCAGTTTAGTTTAGCTTTTTACTACTTTCTTTAAATCCCAGAGTCCCTATCCAAGCTGCTTGAATCCTTTCCTTTGTTCCATTCAAAACAGAGCTCACGCCAGTCTCAAGTGATGAAGCCTGAGGAGGACTACTTAGGGTGAGATGGCTTCGTGTTCACGATGGCATTAATGGGCATCATTTAAACCTGTGAATCATTTTTTTTATTTATCCAGATTTCAGAGCACATCACTGTCCCCCCTTGGTTACCTCTGCCAAAGCTGGTGGGAGGTAGAAAGTCCAAAGGGAATGAGATATAGAGGAATCCCAAACTCTGTTGCTCCAGTATTCATAACCTTTTTTTCTCATTCTTTTAAGTGGTAAATTATGTTGCTTATGTGAGATTTTTCTTGTTTTTTGAGGAAGGCCTATATTGCTGTGAACTTTCCTCTTGGGACTGCTTTTGCTACATCCCATAGATTTTGTGTGGTTGTGTTTTGCTTGTCATTTGTCTCAAGGTATTTTTTAATTTCCTCTTTGATTTCATCGCTGACTCATTAGTTTTTTAGTAGCATGTTGTTTAGTCTCCATGCAGTCATTTTTAACTCATTTCTCTTTCTGTGGTTGATATCTAGTTTCTGCTCTTGTGGTCAGAAAAGATTCTTGAAATAGTTTCTATCTTCCAGGGTTCATAATCTTGTATCTTATCAGGGATTGTAAAAGCCTGCAGTCAGAGGGATGGACTTGCCTGGAGAGCACTAAAAACAAGAAAAACTTCACTTCTTTTAAGATACTTCCCACCCTTGGAATTATCATGTTGGGTACCGGACTCATTCATTCATCCCTTCACACAACAACGAAGGAATTGCAGCAGATTACAGCTTCACCAAGTCCAGGAGCTCTGCAAAAAGATTAATATCTGCAAACTTATTGATGGGAATAATAATTATTAACCTATATTGAGCATTTTCCCCATGGGAGGTACCATATGAAGCCTTTTATCTGTACCACCCCGTCTATTCCTCACAGCACCTATTGGACATAGAACTATAGCTCCCACTTTGCTGGAGAGGAAATTGAAGATCAGACAGATTAAGTAAGTTGGCCAAGGCTACACAGCTAGCAATAAGGAAATTGAAACACAAACACACCTCCATCTGATTAAAAAATAATAATACATGTTTTCAAGACCCATTCTGCTCTCCATTCTTCATTCAGGTAGTTAATGGAAATACATAGAATGTTGGGCCCTCATGGAATGATTACTAAGGATTTTGTCCCTGGTGGCTCTTGATTATTTAAGCAGCATCTGAGGGATTTGCCTGGCTGCTTATCCAGCTACAAATTCACTTGAAATTACTATGAACTAGGCCACAGCTCTCTTTGCTGAGATTTTGTCCCCATGCCTTTGAAGCCATTTCTATCCTTGATTTCCTTGAACTTCCAGTCCATTCATTCTTTATAGAAGTCCTGCATCTCGTTCAAGCTGTAGTGGCAATGGAGTCCCATACCTGCTTTTCTCAAACTGCTTGTCTTTTGTAACCTGTTCCTGAATTTTCTGGAAATCAGGGTCAGGGCTAGCCGACTTTGGGGAAGCCACCTTGACCCTTTCAGAACCCTTGGGAAACATCTTCCTGTCATGTAGCTGTTTTTTGGTTTTTTAAATTGCCAGTTGTTGCAGTATTCAGTGATGCCGTCTACCACGTACCCTGCAGAGCTAAATTTATTTTAGAGCCAGTTTTCCAAAATCTCAGCCTTGGGCTGAGTCTACTCTGCAGATGGGTGCTCTTTGGATCTACATGGCCTTCCAGAAAAAATTCTGAATTCTAGGCTGGCATTTAAAAATCTGAGCAATTCAGGTATAAAACCACTCGGGGTATGGTTTGCCTTGAAAAATGTAAAGATGAGACGGCCCCGTTCTGCATCCTCTGTGGTCCCCCACTCACAGCTCCTCTCCCTTAGTGCCATGAGGCCACATCTGCAAGTACTTCACTCTTGTCATTTATCTGCCTGGACCCAGTCACCCTGGTGTGTGCAGTAACCCTATATTCCTCTTCCAAAACGAATACTTAATTCATTCTCCACCATGTGTGCTTGACCCTTTCCAGCTTTCAGTCTTGTTCCTTTGGGGAGAAGGTGGAAGCAAAACACAAGTGGAGAACTTCTGCTTTCTTGCCGTCATCTGTTCAAATTGCATCATCTGCTCCAATCCCTTCCTTTTCCTTCTTGCTCCAAACATAGCTCAAAAAGCCCTTTTTATTGTCCTGAGCATTTTTGTGCGAGCCTCAGCTCTTTCTAGGGTTTTGTCTCCTCACCCTCTTGGGAGGGAAGCGTCGTCAGTCTGCATTTGTTTTAGGGTGGGGTGCTGTGTAACAGAACAACACATCTGCAAAACAACTGAATTAGAAATATATCCACCTTTCCAAGTTCACAGTGGGATCTATTACCCCAAAAAAAAGGGTTAATGCAGTTTAGAAAAAAAAACTTAATGAGCAAATGTTAAGAAATTTGCAAAAACAGAGGCCTAAAGTTTTTGAGACCTTCATATTTTTACACATCCAATGCCAACCTTGGTGTCATATACGTCCACCTATCCCGACTTATAGACGGTCCAGGAAGGATTTAACTTGACCTAGAAATCGCATGCCAGACAGTCCTGATCAGAGCCTTAAACATGCTCAGTTCCAGTTTCCATAACACACAGGCCCAGTGAGTATGTTTGGGGTGGTAGCCGGGTAAGGTTGATGTTATCCGCCAAGCAGCTTTGCCATAATTCACAGAAGACGTGGAATTTTCAGATCAAATTTTCATTGGATGTTAATGATATCTGTGCCTGCTGTCTTAAAACAGGGCTAGCAGGATGCCTTTCAGAGTGTCAAGATAAGCCGGCATTTAACAAAAGCAGCAAGAGTGATCTTATTAAAATGTAAATTCAGATCATATCATTACCGTACTCAAAACCACCCAGTACCTCCCGCTGCCTGCAGGTTAAAGCCCAGCTCCTGACCGTGGCCCCTGCCATGAGCCCACACTGGCTTCTTCTCTGAGCCCCTCTCTGGCAACTTCTGCCTATCCTTTTCTTTCTAGCCCAAGGGCCCTTCTCTCAGATCCCTAAACAAGCCAGCCTGATTCCCACTTCATGTCTTTGCATCGCTGTCCCCTCTTCCCTGGGTGGTTTTCTTCCCCAGCTTTGTAGGGCTGTCGTTCTTGTTGTACCCCCACTGACTCAGATATGCTCTCTGTTGATTGTTTCTGTTGCTGGGCAGCAGCTTTTTAGTTTGCTGCAATCCCACTTGCTTATTTTTGCTTTTATTGCTTTTGGTATCATATCCAAAAAATCATTGTCCAGACCAGTGTCAAGAAGGGACAGTGCTAATGTCCCTGTGTTTTCTTCTAGTAGTTTTATGGTTTCAGGTCTTAGTTTTAAGTCCCTAATCTGTTTTGAGTCAATTTTGCATATGGTTGAAGATAAGGGTCGAGTGCCATCCCTCTGCATGTGGATATCCAGTTTTTCTATCACCATCTATTCAAGAAACTGTCTTTTCCCCGTTGTGTGTTCTTGTTCATAGCACCCTTGTCGAAGATCAGTCTACTGCACTTGCTTGTGTTTGCTCTCTTGACAAGAGGTGAGTCTGGAGAGGAAATCAGATGCCAGACCAGGAGGGAATTGTTAGCTGGGGTAAGAAGTTTAGACGTTAAACTCAGAGAAATGGGGAGGATATCTAAGCTTGGAATGTAGTTATGCATAGTGAGGGCTCTGCCATGAGATTGCTGCTGGTCCTCACACCTTATCTACCGCTTTGTGACCTCGAGTAAATCACTCACCCTGCTAAATTCAATCTCAGTTTTCTCTCCTGCAAAGGAGAATAATAGAATTGCCTCCCTCATAGAATTGTTCAGAAGAAATGAAGTCTATGCAGAGTATTTTTTCACTGTGTCTGATGTAGAAAAAGGGATCAATCCATGTTAGCCTCTCTTGCTATTATCATGCTTATTTTTCTAAGACTGAGATGAGCCAGAGAATTTGTGTGGGGAGGAGCTACTGATAGATCTGGATTGACAGGGGGAAGACAGGGGTAGTGGAAGGAACCAGGCGCTCTCTGCTTGTGCAGAAAATAGAGCCTCTACTTCAGGTGCAACTCAGGGATGTCTGAGGTCCCGTGTGAAGGGAGACAGGTGCCTTGTCATAGACTGGAGCAACAAATTGGGCTCCAGTCCTTACGTCTCCCAGTCTCTTATTAGACAGCTAGAGAACCAACCCAAAAAAGCACAGTAGGGCTGGTTTCATTCAAAAGAAATCAGGTCACGCAGTCTAGAGGGTGAAAGAAGGTATAATGCTGGACAGAGGAGGGAGGGATTTGGCTGCCTGGGGATCATCCCCATTTTCCTGGACTATTTTCAGACTAACCACATGGACACAAGTGTTCCCTCTCACTTCCCCAGATAGTACCACATGGACATAAGTGCCCTCTCCTCTTTCCCTAAATAGTGCCTGTGCAGAGACCTCTCTATGCTCAGCAAATCCTGGTCCTCATCCTCCTGAGCGCGTGGTAGATAACTTTTCCAGCATCCTTTTCAGTTAAATGTGCCATATGGCCATGTTCAGGACAGTAGAGGAAGGGGGAGGTGATAAAGACCCCCGCCCGCCCAGACCCAGCACATGAAAACCTCCTATGGTTTCCTTTGTGACCCCTCTGTCCCACCCGCTGGCTGAGTGGAGATGGGTCCAAGGACCTGGAAGAGTGTGGAGCCACAAGATGGAAGGAGCCTGGGCCCTGAGCATACCGGAGAGGAGAGCTGCCCTGGAGAGACAGCTGACCCGAAATAGCCACCTTGCACTTGCGCTTGTGCTTGCAAGAAAGAAATTTTTGTTTGTTGAGCCACAAAATTGGGGAGCTGTTTGTTCCACTGACTAACACATCCTGACTCCTAAAAAGGTATCATCTGAGTGCTCAGTCACCTACATTGTATAACCATCTACCTTCTAAGAATGGATGAGCGACGTTTGAAATAGAGAAATGGGACATACATTAACTCTAATTCTTATAAAGGCCACTCATGTCTCTAGCATTATGCTTATTGTATCAACCATGAATCAGAGGTTCCTGAAGTTCACAAATACATGTCCGAGCCAATGTTTTTGGCACCTAATTCCACACTCTTTTTATCACGTGCCTCTAAGTATGTTACGCAGTAAGAGTCTAGAGAGACTCAGACTACAGTGAATTTGTAGTGTTGAAGAAAGAGAAAGCAAAAGGAAGAAAAACATGTTTTTATGTATTTTAAAATCAATTGTCTAAATATTGGCCATAAAGAAATGGAAAATGTTGTGGGCAGAGAGGCATTCACAATAAAAACAAAAACTTTGAAATTCCTTGGGATTAAGTTAACAATAAATGTAAAAGAAAATGTATTACTGTTTTTAACAGTAAAAATTAGCCTTGGGGAAACACTTCAAGGGCCTGAATGGGGAGATTCAAAAGACATTGACACTACGCCAAATTAAACTGTATGTTCAGGGGAACTTCAATCAAGACCCCCAATAATTTTTTTTAATGACAAGTTGGATCCAAAGATCATGTGGAAGAAATAATATGTAGACGAGGCAACAGATTTAAAAAAAAACAAACCTAATTGGTAGAGAGAGGGAAAGGAGCGCTGGCCTACTTTATTGGGTCTGAGAATATATTCCTTAACGTATGATAATGTGGCAGGAATGGAAAAAGAGAATTAATGGAACAGAGAGTAGAGTTCTGAACTGGACAAGTTATGCACAAGTTAGTATATTATGAAGGTAACATTTGAAATTAAGGGAAAAATACATCATTTAGTACATACCATTAGGACGAATAATTATCCATTTTTTCTTAGTGTCCTACATACCTTTTGTGGACAAAAAATACTTAAGATATTTTAAATCTTGGTGGAAGATGCAAGTTTAATGTCTAACGCTGGAAAAAAAAGTAAATAAATAGGTTGATAAAGTTGGTTATGAAACACTGTAAAACTTGCATTGTAAAAAACATGTAAAATTTAAAATATGAATGAGAAAATAAGAAAATTCTAGCAACGCTTTGAATAATCAAAGTGTTACTATCCATCATTTATAAAGATCTCTTATGAAGCAATCATAAAAAGATCGAAGCCCATATTAAAAGGGACGAAAAGTATAATGAGCCTTTTTGGAGGCTAACGTGGCAAAAATATAAACATTTTAAATTCACATGCCTTTTGCCCTGGCAAATAGGTTTTGTTTTTTTTGTTTTTGGTTTTGGTTTTTTTTTTTATTTTAAGGATATAATCTCTCCAGTGCTCAAAGATACACGCGTGAGGTTGTTCTTTGCAACATCGATTCAAAGAGTGAAAGCAAGCAAGAGTTTATTAAAATGAAGAGCGGTGGGAAGTGACTTATCCTTCCAGATGTTACAATTTATGGCGAGGCTTAAGAGAGGAAAACAGCACGGGACTGATGGGGGAGGAGACAGCTGAACACAGGCAACCCAGAAACAGTGTTTGCTGCATGATGGATGGAACCACGCCCGGGAATGTAGTCCCCACGACACTAGCGCGGGGAGTGTTGTGCTGACCGCCGCCGCTCTGACCAGCAGGACGGAGCCTGGCACATGGTGTAGAAAGCAGGGCTGGAAGCCTATCAGCCAAAATGCTACTGGGGGAGCTCGCATTTCTTTTTTCCCCTTCTGATCATATACATACACCTTCGTGGTTCAGAGAATGAACTCCGAGGTCAGACAAAACTGTATTTGAGCCCTGGCTGTGCCTCTCAGTGGTCTGAGCTGAGTCTCCGATCCCAAACGTTTGAAAGAAGAATGGTGCCTACCTTACTGGGTAACGGAGAGAATTCAGATTGTGCACATAAGGCCCTTATAAATGCATAATTAAGATTATGCACATAAAGCACTTACAAAACTCAATAAATGTTAACTGCTGTTTAAAATGTTCCACAACTCATTTCCTTCCCTGTAATGCTGGGAAAGAAAAAAGAATGAACATACATGTTTGAGGAAAAAAACTAGCAAACAACTCTTTTCCTGCATTTTCTTTTGGCTTGTTTAACGTCCTCTGGAAACTGAGTCTTCCCCGGGGAGAAACATTTCTCAGTGACTCTAACCCAAGAAAGCCCCCTAATGAGGGGAGGACTGAACTCTCCCCTTTGACCTTTGGCTAATGTAAAGGGTCACCCATTATCCTACATGGTATTTTTTAACCAAGACACACAAAAATAACATAATGACAATGAATTTAGGAATATAAACATACCTTTTTTTTCAATTTTTAAAATTAAAGTATAGTTAATTTACAATGTTGTGTTAGTTTCTGATGTACAGCATAGTGATTCTGTTGTGTATATTTATATATATATTCCTTTTCATATTCTTTTTCATTATAGGCTATTATAAGTTATTGAATATAGTTCTCTGAGCTATACAGTAGGACCTTGTTGTTTATCTCTTTTATATGAGTAGTTAGGATCTGCAATCTTGAACTACCAATTTATCCCTCCCCCACCTCCCCACTGGTAATCGTAAGTTTGTTTTCTATGTCTGTGAGTCTATTTCTGTTTTGTAAATAAGTTCATTTGTGTCATTTTTTTAGATTTTATACACACATAATTTTATCATTAATATCACTATTTTTTTTCATTAAAAAGGCAATTCATGCCTATTGTTGAATTCTTGGAAAACACAGAAATACACCAAGAAGAGAGTAGAATTTCATCTCTTCCCCCTCCTTGAGCTGGCTGCGATGGGTATTTTGACGAAATCGGCATCTATTTTGTAAGTCTGTTTTTCACATCGTTGTAAATTGTAAATATATTCCTATGCCGCTAAGTAGTCAAAAACAGAGAAAAACCGGCTCCCTCTTGGAATAAAGGAACTCACTCTGGTGGCTCTGGGGGCAAAGTGGTTCCTGTCATTGGCAAATCAGTCTTCTGTCGGTAATAACGAGCGACAGGAGAATCCCAAAGATGCCCAGAGGGACACGTGCATTCCTGAGACTGGAAGAGAAAGGAAAAGAGACACTCATGTTTCCTGTTCTGCCTAATCAGAGAGTTAATTGAGCCGTTTTAGGGAGAGATGTGAGTTGTGAGTTGTGAACTCTGCTCTGCTCACCCCAGTGGTCACACGTGAAAGGCACACAGTCGCACCCACGTACACAATGACAGGTACCAAAATCTTCACAATACTCTCTCGATGATGAGATGATGAGCAGTTTTTACCTCCTTCTTTGGATCATCCCTATTTAAAAAAAAAAAATTGTCTCTAATGAGCAATCGGAGGACAAATAAAAATGATTATAGATTGCCTTAAAACCAAAAGAATATATTGTAGTCAACATTTCAGAAAAACAAAATAATATGGCTTCCCTGGTACACTGGAGCCACCCTCTTTCCGTACAGTGGGAGGTATGTAATACCTCGTAATGTGGATTGTGCTAGACCTGATTTCCAGTTGTGTTGGCATTTCAGGCCCTGATGAAAGATATCGTGACCTTCTTTGGTGGGGGGTTTGATCACTCTGGGGTGCCTGCCCCGTCACTACATATTAAGCTTAATCCTCATGTGAGGAGGACAGGATGTCAAGCATCAGCTAACTTACTCTGTAATGTGTCCTGCCATCCCCATGTCCCACCGTCCACGCCTTCAACTTCTGGGGGAAGTACAGACAAATGTATATGTACACATATATAATTTATTGGACGGCTGGCTCATCAAGTATATTGGTTTTCGTAGCTCCACTATTGTCAGCATATTTCAGATTGGATTTGCTGCTGACATGGTCGAATGAAAAAAATACTGACATGTTTCAATATTGCACTTGACATTTTTAGTATTATTATTAGTGGTTTCATTCCATGTAGCATCATTGTCCGAATGGGATCGTGCTCAAAAAAAAAAAAAAAAAATTCCAAGTGCTATTCAATTCTGAAGAAGTTCCTGGCTTTGGGGTGCTGTCCTGTATCTTGCCCATGGAGCTTCGAGGAAAACTGTCAAACCAGGGTGCAAATTGCAGGTGACACTTGTTGCACAGAAAATTCCTGCAGAGCTAATTTGGAAATTATTTCAGGGAGAGAGCTTTTCTTGAAGAGACTGGCTCTTTTCAGCCTCATTCTAATCAACAAAATGTAGTCGTGATTCTAAGCAGAATAATTCTCTTCTCCCCAACAACAATGACTTCCATATCCATCAGCCCTTGATAAGTCCTGGCAAGGTGACATTTGACCCAAATTTCCTATGAGCCCTCATTGAATTGCCCAGGCAAACCCATACGGCCCAAGTTTATATATACATGCTCTCTAAACAACACTCTGCAGGAAGAAATAAACAAAATATACTTATTCTTCTATGCTGCAGAGGACCAACACTGGTTTCCATATAAACAGAGTCATTCCACATTCAAAGTTTAAATTTTAGCAAAATGTCCCAGAAAGAAGAGACTCCTGGAATGGGCTACCTCACAGAGAAGGAGAACTTGACGTATTTCCTTGTGAAGAGCTGTTTCTGGGGAGCTGGCTACCAGGGCATGAAAAACTAGGTAGGCACATTCTTAAGGTCACGTTGCAGAAGGTCCTTGCTCAGCAAAGGGGACTTCTGTCATTTGTCACTTAACTTAAGGTTGTAAAGAACAGCTTTCCCCTGTTGAGTTGACTGAGTAGCTAATCAGCTTCTCCCAAGCCTTGAGCACACTTTAAGGAGAGTTCCGGAATCATCAGTGTCTATTTATCAATCCAGTGAGGACCTCCAGTGAGCATTTCTTGAATGTAAGGAGATTCTTCTGGAATGTGTAGATCCCTCAGGCCCGAATGCCTTGGACCTGTTGAGGAGGTGACATGTTTATTTCTTGCTGGGTTGCTGTCAAAACAGAACAGGTGTATTTCTATCAATAAAACACTGTGCTGACAATTTGTCCCTGGAGATAAATGGCCCTTTCCATGGAGGCTTTAAATCGGGGCCATAATAGGAGTGAGTGGAGAGGAGTGGAATAATTAGATCGTGCTCCATAAATCCTGTAGGGAGGTGTTTCACCCAGGACGACTTCCAGGGCTGCACGTGAGCACACAGCCCCACGCGGTGTGGACACAGCTGTGTTCTGCGGAGGGAATGACATAGGTAAGTAAATCGCGGATGATTGGGACCTGGAGCGAATTTAACTCCGTGTTTTCCCTGCAGAATTTGTCTCCTTTGCCAAAGGAACACCCATATTAATTTGCTTTTATTGCTAAAAATATGATACTTATGTGGCTCACAGGAGCCGTCTTCACTGACTTGATTTAAATTCAGTTTTTAAATGTAAATCTATCAGCTGCGTCGTGTTTATGACAGGTGGGAATAAAAAACACCTCATTAAGATGGGGAAAACAGGGATTTCTGGTCAATTTGAACGATGTCTTCTTGAGGTGTGTTATTTGGAGCCTCAGAGGAGCTGAAGGTACCGCATTCCTCCTCCCATTTGTGTGTTTCTCAGCCTTCTAATCCAGGACAATGCAGACGTTTCTATATGTGTATGTAGTTACTGGATTTGGAGTTCCCTCAGGGCAAGGCCATGTTTTAGTTCATTTTCTTTCTTTTTTTTTTTTATGTTTTGTTTTTGTTTTGAGGGGGAGGTAATTAGGTTTATTTCCTCATTTTAATGGAGGTACTGGGGATTGAACCCAGGCCCTCGTGCATGTTAAGCACGCACTCTACCACTGAGCTATGCTCTGCCCCGCTAGTTCTTCTTCTATCCAGAACACCTGATGGTTCATGGCACCTAATAAAGCAAAGAACATGGTTTTTTAAATTAAGTGCCTCTTTTTTTAGACCATCAAGAGAAGCTCCCTTGAGCCTTTTACTGTATCATAGGCTTTTGTGCAGCCAGGCCCCCCGAGGTAGCCATTCTCTTGCTCTCTTGCGTCCCCTGCTCCACCAGTGTGTGCTCCACCTACACCCTACTCACCTGACTGACATTCCTCCGTACTTGCCCCTGGCCCCAGCAGGTGATTGTTCTAACCTTTAACTCGGAACTTCTCCACCATGAGGTGGTAATGGGCGTGCCCCTCTGCTTATCTCCCCGGTAACCAATGAGCCCACCTGATGTCATTTCCCCTGTAACTGCTAACCTCCCTCTGCCCCCGGGAGCGAAGCCTGCGGCTGCGCCCAGGCCACCGTCCACGGTGGGGTGTCGCTCCAGGACCTGCTTCGGACAGGTAGGCTCCCCCGTCCATCAAACCATGGATGTTGCGGTTGCGGACTCTGGGCTCTTTGGTCTTAAAGCTGCTCGAGTACAGGCCTTGCAGGCTTGCGGGGCGCAGCCCAACCATGGGCAGGGCAGCCAGGAGGCCAAGGAAGCTCCCACACGCGCCGAGATGTTGGGAAGTACAGATGGGGAGTGGAAGGTTGTGGGGGCTGTCCACTAACGTGTGGGGCCTGAAAGTTACAGTTGTTGCCCCCAAATTTCAGGGGAAATCCTGGGGTGGCCATCCACTAGTACATGGGACTCCTGGTGGCTGCTGAGGAGATTTTGGAAAGAGAAGTCAGATAATAAGGTAGTGGCCACAGCTGTGGGCTGGATCGCTGCTTTTTCTATTAAGAAAGGCCACAGAGGCTGAGCCACAATGACCTCGCTGCAAAACGAGTCTAATTGCTGGGTCTCTGGCGAGATGCTATTGTCTTTGTCCCGTGGACGTCCCGTCCATGAGAAGTCAGCCCAGCTAACATGACTACATGGGGGTGACTGACAATGGGGGGAAAAGTTCTCGCCGTCTTCCTGTCTCACATGCTGATACATCAGAAGGACCCCCGTCAGTAATTGTTACTGCACAACTGACTGCCCGTGAGCGCCCCTGGGCGGGGCCGTATGGAGAGGAATAGGCTGGCTTTTGGACACACAAGTCCAACTAGTGGGAGCAACTGTTTTTAGTTCAGAAAGACTTAGTGGCAGATACTCAACATGGCATGGGGTGGCAGACCCATACTGCGACTGCTGCCTCTTGGCTAGGCCGCCAGGATATTTCCTTTAGAACCAGCGCCTTCCCCTCCCCATGGGGGTGGTGGCTCTGGGTTTGTGAAAACGAGGGGTGGCCGTACCTTCCTTGTAAACTGGACAGGTTGCTGCCTCCATTGACACCCTCTCCTCTGACTTGGTAAGCACTGGGCTCCAAAATTTGCCCAATCCTGGCGAATGACTGTTCTTAGCTCACTAGGTATCTTCCTTGATACTCTTTAGCTGCCGGTGTCCGTGTTGTATTTGTGGTATCGGCTGCAGCATCCCTCTGTGTGCCTGACCCCGAGGGACAGCGCAGAAGAGGGGTGGACCAAGATGGCAAGGGTCATGCAGGGTGTGTAGGGGTGGAATGTGTGATCAGGGCACCCAAGATGGCCGTCCTCTTGCTCTCTGCAATCCCCTGTCTCTGACTCCAGCTCCTTCTTTAGTCTTGAAGCTGGGTGAGTACAGGCCTTGTAGGTCTGCGGGGTGTAGCCCAACAGCTTTCCTCTGAAATTAGCTCGGAGCTCATTGGTTCCACTTGGAGGGTATTTTTTGCCCGGTAGGATCATCCGAGAATGCTGGTGAGTTGGCCTTTAAGAGAAATAGGAGACATGAGAAACATGAGAAAATTGTGGAAATTCTGCCAGATCGGTGCTCTGGAGAAAGAATGGGACATTTCCAGAGCTGATTTTCATGAATGGGATTGACCTGAAGTATGGCTCACCATGTTGAATGGACCAAACTCAAACAATCAACTTATGGAGACGTAGATATTTGAAAGAACAAGTGTGTAGGGATCTGGCCGATTCTAACTTTATCCCTAAGACTTTTGAATTCAAGAATGTTTTCCATTAGGAGGAGGATGTTGAATCATTCTTTTACAAATATGAAGGAGTAACTCCTTGATATCACTGAAACTTAATGAATACATTGGGGGTTCTTCCTTTTCCTGTTCTAATTTCATGTATTCTCAGTGCTACCAAATTGGCTTGGTTTGGGTGCCATTTGTGACAAGTAATCAAGGCCAGTGTTGACAAACCCACGAGGTAGGCACAACTGGTCTTCAATACCTGGTAGCCGTGTTTTACTACATGCTTCCCCTGGCTTTGCAGGGGCCTCCTGCTTGCCTGTTCTTTCACTTTGATGTTCCACTGTCTCTACATCTTCCCTGCTGGGATGTCATCCTTTCTTAGGGGACAATAGCATTGATGGTTACAGACATGGGCTCTGGATCCAAATATACATGAGCTTCTCCTTGGCTGGTGACTTACTGTCTTATCTTGAGCAACTACATAAAATTCCAGAACCTCAGTGTCTTCATCTGCAAAATGGGCACAAATCATAGATGTTAAATCTCGGAGTTCTTAGGAAAATTAAATGAGACAATTCATAAAATGCTTTTCTCAGTCTAGTGGTACAAGCATGTACCTTTGGAGTCTTCCAATTATGCTAAATTATTATGACTTAGTATTGTGATTATTACTATTGATGGTAATCAGAGAAATTAACCTTTAATAGGGAGCTGTTTAATATTTCCACTGTGGATTCCTTGTGTTTAACATATATATATATATATATATGTTTGCTTAAGAAGTCCAGCCTTTAAGAAAGGAATATCTGTTTTATTCTCAGGACCTGCCAAAACAGGTCTCCAATAAATATGGGTTATAATAATGAATAAGAGGTTAGCCATGACCTTCCTATTGGTGCTGCTCAGTTCACTCTCAAGATGGCCACCTAATTCACTTGTGAGTGATTGGTCCAGAAATCTTTCCTTCAAGAAGAGAGTTGGGGTAAGGGATACAGCACATCATTATTTTCCTCTCTCCCAGTTTCCTAATAAACCAGCTTCTCCCAGTTTCTTTTCTAGCTGTTCCGTCTTCTATTACGTAGAATGCTTAGGTGATGTGCCAATAAGTAGTGTATGAATACTTAATGAAGGTGGAATGAATTATAAATGGCGTGGAATTTATCTACATTGCCTTACTTGCTCATGGCAGAATGGTGCTTTATCTTCTATCAAGCCATAGGAGTCAGTAGGTGAGAGAAATTAGTCTGGTTGATAAATTTAAAAATTGTTTTCCCGGGTGCCATCTTAAGTTACATGGAACCCAATATCATGTGGCAGAGAGGAAAAGGATTGACTGGGAAACGTGGTGAATATGATGCTGGCAGGAGAGAGATGGAGGTGGTCCCTGAGGGCTCAGTTATTGCTAGAGTGGAGAACTCCGAGGAAACAAAGGCTTGGGTGGGAGTTGTGGATACAACTTACTCATGGTGATTAAGCACCAGTGAGACAGGGGTCTGAAAGGGGTCTCGAGTACTTTGACTTCAGGGGGAAGTTATTGAAGAATGCTTCCCAAGGAAGGGATTTCTATGTCATTCCTCCATCCCAAAGCCATCCGTCAACAGCTGGCTCCATAAATACAGTGAGCTCCCACTAGGAAAAGTAATAGACAAACCCCCATATCTCAGAGCCTTGAAGCAAAATTGTTTTCTTGCTCACATAACAGGTGCCTCTTCTGGGTGGCTCTCCTCCAAGGGTTGAATGGGGGCCCCAGGTCCTTTCCATCTTGTGGCTCCGCCATCTTCCTTAGGTGGTTCCAGGTGCACCCAGGAGGTTACCAGCTGGAGGAGGCACTAGCAGGGAGGTGTTTATGGACCAGGTCTGGAAGTGGAGAATCTCATCTCTACTCACATCTATTTGCCCAGAACTCAGGTGTATAACTGGCCTCCCTCCAAAGGAAGCCGAGAAAGCTAGTCCAGCTGCCCAGGTCCCAGAAGCAACAGATATGATGATCAGCTAGCGGTGTCTGCCACTTCTTGAATCTCCAAAAAACATATATTCCTAGAAAATAATAGGGTAAATACTGTTGCAGAAGTGTCATCTTAGAAAGTGTTTGCAAACTCTTGTGCTTTTTTTTTTTATATATCCGTCTCGTCCTTTTCCTCCACAAAAAAAAGTTTTCTATGCTCTCAGGGGTCAGCAAACATTTTCTGAAACGGGGCAGATAATAAATAGTCTGGGGTTTGCAGGCCAGGCTGTGTCTATCGCGACCACTCAGTTCTGCCTTGGCGGCGCCAGAGCAGCCGTGGACCACATGTAAACATATACACATGGCTGTGTCCCAATAAAACTTTACTCACGGAAATAGGAGGGGGACTTGGTTTGGCCGGAGGGCCCACGTACCAACCCCTGTAGCACGTGATGGATGAGGAGTTCTGTACACGAAACACTGAGAGGTCTGCTCACACGGAGCGCTCAGTAAATACTAATTGGCTGTACTTTAGCTTGAAATGAATACAGTTGTATGGCTTCCAAACATGTGAAACTCAATGGATTCGAGTTTAGAGAAGGCTAGCAAAAGCCTGGAAGCAGAGACCTTCCCCACTGAGAGACATTTATAAGCACAGGGGACTCGGGAAAAGGGAATATTTTTACTTCTTTCTGTATTTCCTCCCCAGTTGTTCAAATTTTTGTTTCCAATGAGCATATTTTACTATTGTAATTTTTTTAAAAGGTATTTTCCATGTATGTCTTTCCAACTTCTTGCTGACTCAGAAAAGAGCGTTGCATTTTTCATCCCAACCATGTGACTGATTTGCATTTTTCAATAACCAGCTGCAGCTATGTTTCAGACTTGTAGCCTGAACCACAAAATACCATTGAAAGAGTTGAGACACAGCCTGAAATGCTTCGAGGAAGACAAGGTCCCCACTTCCTCTTTGGACAATTTAGCTGACGGGGACACTGACAAAGGGGAAGAGGCGTGGTCTTCGAGGATCTTCCTCTGGTCCCTTTGTGCAGCCCACTGCTGTCCTGTTCGCAGGTCCTGCCGTGACTGCATCAGCCTCCTGTGGACAGGCAGGGTCCTGTGCTGGTACACGGCAGGCACTTACTACTGCTCCTCGGCACAAATTACCTAACCTTCATCCCCAGTGACTGGCACAGTCCCTGGCGTGGATTACACACTCATTAAACAAATGCACACTAGATTTAATTGAATGTGTGTGGCAAACTGAAGGGGGTAGATAGCATTTTATTTGCAGGCCAGCTTGCCTTGTATCTGAGTTCTGGGGAGGCAGCTCTCCCTACTAGAATTCCAATAAAGAGACCCATTCAGGAGACTTGAAGACTGATGCTCTGATAGGTGAGATTACCTTGTGTTGGGTGATGTGATTAACCTGAATTAACCCAAGGCAGCATCCTGGGAACATTATCTTGAAGAAAAGGCAGTATCAGTGTCTATTGTCTGCTCTGGTGATAAACAAGAGTTTTTCATCACGCTTCCTTCTTATTTATTATGTGCCACTTGGTGCTTTTCCAAAATAGAGAAATGTAAAAACTTTAAATGCGTCTGCGTTTTCCCCCCTGATTTCAGTTTTTATCAGCTCGTGATTTCTCTCTTAATTTCTCCCTAGACCACAATTCTGATTACTCTCCATCTACCCAGATGTCAGTCAAATATCACACTTCCTTTGTCAAAGAGAAATAAAACAGCCAGACCAGATGATAGCCTTACAAAAAAGCACATTTGAAAACAACAGCTTTGTTTGGACTTTAGGACAATGGTGAAAATCATTAGGTAATATCTTCTTTAGGGATTCAGCATGTTCTCCGCTAGATGATTATCAGACCAGGAGTTAAAAAAAAAAAAAATAGCCTGGTTGTGATTTGAATCAGTTTACAGCAACTCATGAATTAGAAGCTCACACCCGAAGGAGAATTTTCAGCTTAATGGAAACAATTCATCAAAGACTTTGAATTCTTTACCGGAGTCTCTGTTGATACGTGGACATTTCTCCAATGCAGGGACATTTTATGGTAGCCTGTTTCGTTCAAGTTAGCATCAAAGGAAAGCCAATAAGTGGTACTTTCTGTGTAATAAGGGAATACCGCAAATGACCTAAAAATCACAGTTTTATACGTTGTGCTAAAATGAAGTTGATGAGAACACAAGTGAATGTATTTGTTTTTAAACAGTGTTTTCCCGGTCTGCTCCAGGTTTAACCCAGTGAAATGACATGTTGATTTTACGGGAGAACTGATGCTAATAGGAAGCAACACTCTTCGTGTTGACCACTTAATAATATGGCAGCAGGAACATGTGTTTCCCCCAAGGTTTTCAGAGTTGGTTAAGAGAAGAGTAATTGTTTCAGATATAGTTATGAATCCTGAGCTTTACTGAAAAGAAGTATCAGCCCACCTTAAGAGAAGAAGTCAAAATCTCATAGAAGGTTGAAGACTGTTAAATGTGCGTGGCCACTGCTAAAGTTCTCCAGGGGAAGGAGAAGGAAAAGGGTTAAGACCTAATCTTAAACTTGTTATAAACAGAGTTTGCAGGGATTGGGTCTGTACTTTCTGGGTAAATTATTGTTCCTTAGTGCCAGAGGGGAGGTTAGAATTCATCTGATTCAACGACCTCTATTTCACAAATGGAGAAACTGAGTCCCAGTAAGAGAATTAACTTCTCAGAGGCCACTTAGCGGATTGGTGGGGGTCCAGGTCCGCCTCTAACTGCGTCTGTCCTGGGCTGATATAGTCCTGGGCTGTGGCATTCTTTCTCGCACGTAATCATTGCTTAATAAACGTTTGTTGCATTCATGTGTGAGGATGTATTGTGGTAACCCCTAGAATGAGTTAAAGGTAGGGAGTAGAACTCAGAAAGTTGGGTGGAATTACTTTTCAGGACAGGGCAGCATTTTTGAGGGGATGGAGGTCTGGCTGAGAAAATAAGGAGTCATGGTACCTCTCACCCGGGGCTGGGGGCAGACCATCCTGGGGGATAATGTCCTGGGAGGTTGGATGCTCAGCCAAGCAGTTGATGGTTGTGCTTGAGACTCACACTGGGAGTTCAGGCTGCCTGAGTGCCTGCCCAGACCCGGTTTGCAGTGGCTGAAGGTTTGGGAGGCAGGCATGGGTTCGGATCCCCACTCTGCCACTTGCCAGCTACATGCCTCGGGTGAAACCCAGATCTTCCCTTTTTCTGTGACTCTTATTAGCAAGTTAAGGATCCTCCCACAGCTTCGCTATACCTCTCGCTCAAACAGGAAGAAAGCAGTCCCCTGTCTCAGAATGTCGCTTTGAGGGCTCCACGATCACATAGGGGCTCAGTGAATGTCCACTTCAGTGAACTCACTTCATTATAGAGACAGATGATTTGTTGACTTTGTTGAAAATGAAATTCTTGTCCTGAGTGAAATATTCCTTTTTTTTTTTTTTTTTGATGAACAGAAAAGCTGGAAGTTTTATGATACGGTGTTTAGATCAATGTGTTTGACTCTCTGGAATTTTCTGATTGGCTAATGCATGAAGCTGGGCTGGATTTGAGAAGAGAAACCCCATCTAGGTTGTGGAAAGTTCTAGATGTTCAAGAGGCCAACTCAGTCCCACTGCTCATGAGACCTCCTTGGTCTCTCTCGTAATCCAGTGCCGGGACACTGTTGCAACCAGAGTGTCATTCATGAGAGCAAAATCCTTGCTGTGGAAGCTGCTTTTCTGTCTGCCTGCTTCTCACAAGGGAGGTGCAGGGAGAGCCTCCGTCTGCTCTGCCTCTCTCTGTGTCCCCGCGAGAGCAGGTCACCAAGTCTCATGCATTTCTTCTGTCTTTTTGAGGCTGTTTTTTTTCTCAAAATAAAAGCTAACCCATAATCTTACAGTCTCACCAAAGACAACATTGTGTTTCTGTCACCCTTTTCTGTGCACATGAGTAGTGAGTACCCAGCAAAAATCGTTTTGAACACACTCGGTTCATGATAATGGAGCTTTTCCCCCACATCGCTGTCAGCTCTCCCCAGACCAATTCCCATTTCTTAAAGGGAGTGTCAGAGCCACGGAGACTGCCTCCTACCCCTTGAATCTGTAATAGGATGTTAACTATTATCAAACATGTCCAAACCTTTGTCTCTGTAGGCATCATGACACTGTGAGTTAAGTACGGGGTGAGTATGTAATTTATCACCCAAACAGGGTCACTTCTAGAGGTGAAAGGGTGCTGTTAATAGCCATGCGAGGATAACAGGTGTGGCCTGGGGCTTTCCTGGGCAAACTGGGACATGGTCACCCCAGCTAGGCAAGACAGGAGCAATTTCAGGTCACTAACGAAAAAGCACAGAGTGCAGGTGAGTGTTCAGAGACAACAGCTAGGAAGTGGCAGTGCCGATCTTAGACCCCAGGACTTCAGGCTTCTAATCTCATGTTGTGTAAACCATAGCCCAGTGCAGCTCTCTAAGACCTGCACAGCATTGTAAATATCCTAGAGAGACACACCGCTTGTATTTAACAGACTGATTTAAAGTAGCACTTCCCTCCCTCTTTCCCTTCTCCTCCCTTCCTCGTTCTCTCTTTTTCTCTTTCTTTTTCTCTTGGAACTCTACACCAGGTTCCTGACACTTTATGAGAGGGCATTATCTGAAGAGAGGAGTCCTATCGGGGATTAAATGTCCCTTTAATAAGAGTCAGTGCCTGATGTATTGTTTTGATTAAGGATGGTCTGCTCAGGAGAATGGTCTTGTGTGCTTGCATTGGTGTCTTATAAGGCTAAAAGATGATTTGAAATAACATCCAGAATACCCCACCAGCCAAACATTTAAGGAGCAATTATAATAATAAAAGGGACTAAGGGAATCGGAATGTTTCAAAACCACCTCCTGGATCAGACAGGGGTGAGGGAGTGTCTGACAGAAACTGGTCCTTTGCTGCCAGTCAGTCCACAAAGACCATTTTCCTCTTCTTCCCTGACTCTGTGGAAGGATGTTCTGCTTGGGGGTCTGTGGGCGGCCCTAGCCATGGTGGGCAGTGGCCAAGGTTCCAGGAGGGGCACCCGTGCACCTTGGGTGAGAGGTCGGGCTCTGGACTTGGTCTTCCAAGGGTTTTGGATCCCAGCTCAGTCTTCTACTAGCTCTGTGTCTTCCCTAAGTCTTTGGTCTCCTCATCCTTAAAAAGAGTTTCTACTAAAGGTCAGTGGAACATAATTACCATTTCTTTTTGTGTGTGTGGTGGGAACATTTAAGATTTACTCTCTTAACAACTTTCATGTATATGATAATAGTATTGTTAACTATTATGTGAGGTGATGGAGGTGTTAGCTAATTCTGTATATATGTGTATCAAATCAACATTGTGTATACCTTCACTTACAATGTTATACACCAGTTGTATGTCAATAAAGCTGGAAAAAAGAAAGAAAAACAAACAAACAGTGCTTCTCCCAGGAACTGATACACAAAAAAACAGATCCGTATGTGTTTTGGGCATATTGTTTGTATCACTATTATTAATTTTTGCCAGAAACGGAACTACCCTCCTACAGAGACACCAGCAATCTTGTTCCTAATTGTTGGTGTTCTTTCAAAGATGCCCCCAAATGTCAATTCCCTTGCCCTGTGTGATGCAAGTAACAGGTGTGATTCATCAATAAAATCAATCTGGGAATTCCAATGGACTCTGAAACGAGATGCTGTGATAAGTGAACATGACATGAGCTGGGCAATGATCTGCCAAAGTCCTTCAAAGCAGCATTCCATGACTTCTCAGCAGGGCCTGCATCCACGAAGCAGTGCTCTGGCTTTGGTATCCGATTCATAGGGCTTTCTGTCTCAGAACTTCAGTGACCCACTAAGCATGTTGATGTCCTCACAGAATTAGCCCGACTCTTTCCCTGATGTTGGGTAAGTAGTACATGGGCTCCTCCTATGTCGGGTGCCTTGTCCTTGTACTGTCTTCTGTAGTTCTCAGTACAGCTCTTTTAGACTTTGAGTGATCACGCCTCTCCCCCTTTTTTCAATATAAGAAAACTGAGGCTCAGTTAAAGGACTCACCCACGGTTATCGAGTTCCTAAGCAGGAAGCCAGCCTTTGAAATGGCATCCGTCTCCTGGTAAAATCCATCTGATTTCTCCTCAATAATTTTACTTTCATTAGGAAAGTAATATACATACAGTGTAAAAAATCTTGAAAGCCAAGTGAAAGTATAAAAAAGAAAGTAAAAATTATCCAGATTCCTATTCTTAACCAATATTTTCATTCTGCTATGACTCTTTCCTGTTTTTTTCCAATGGGGCTGTGTGTGTGTGTGTGTGTGTGTGTGTGTGTGTAGTAATGAGAGTAAAGAGGAATTCTACTGCAATTCGAAATTTTATTTTGCTTTTCTCATTTAATATTCTATGTTGAATTTTTCTCATATCATTAACCATTATTAACTAGTCTTTAAAAATGATGGCTTACCAGCTGTATGACATGTCTTCACACACACATGTATAGCCACATATACGTCATAGTTCATAAATCCTTTCATCTTAAGACATTTTGCTTGCCCCTAGTTTTATTTTTCAGTCATAAATAACACTTAGATGAACATCTATGTTAAAAAAAAAAACTGCTAGTGACAAGTGGCTCTCCCTTTTGTTGGATGTCTTCTGTGTGTCTGTCCCATGTTATCTGCATCGTTTAATTTAATCCTCACAATAACTGCATGAGATGGGTGTTATTGTTAGTAACATTTTACTGATGAAAAAGCAGAGGCTTAAAGAGGTGAAATATGTCATCCAGACAGACACAGAAAACTGGCGACAGAGGAAGAGTCAAGTGTAAGACTTGCTGAGGGTCAAGTCAGTATCCCCTGCCATCTGGCCTCCCATCAGGCTGTTTGTTTCTGATACTGGCCTGGAAGGAGGCATTCCTAGGAGGGGAGTGGCCGGGTACAAGAGCAGGCGTTGCCCTCCAGCTTCTGATATCAGTGACTAAATTGACCTCCATAAAACACGTCCTCCCTCCAGCCAGGCTCCAAGTGGCTTATTTCTCAGCAGTTTCGCTGTCCCCTGGGAAGCTCAGGCTCAAGCCACCCCATCAGAAAGTCCCCTGGACCAGGGGACTTGGACTGGCGTGGTCAGTCCACTGGATTAAGCCAGGGCGGGTGGTGGGGAAAGGGACTGACAAGAAGCACGTGTGTTTGGCGGAGGTTGGGGTAAGGCAGGGGGTGAAGAGTTTAAGTTTCCTCCCAAGAGATATCTGCCATTCCTGAAGTTGGAGAGAATGCCTCAGTTTAAGGATTTTTCCCAGCAGGAGGTGAAGTGTCATCTTTCACACCATGGGCAGAGGCAGGAGTGCATCCATCAGTTTTGCTTCTTAGCCCTGACTGCCTTGCTTTAAAGTCGTCTTTACTCAGGGAGTGAGCTCAGTAGAGTGATCCTGTTCTCATCATCTCCCTCCTGTCCCCTCACCAGTCCTCTTAGACTCTGCCCTTAATCCCTGCTGTCACTCCCCAGAGGCATGGACTCTGATGATGCACCGCTAACCTTCCTGTCTGCACGTGCTACAGGCTGGTGACCAGATGCCTTACGCAAATTGATGTGGATTAAGTCTTGGGCTCCCTCACTATCTGATTTCTCACCCTGGCCAGGACCAAGTTCCCCCAGATCTCTCACGTGACCTTTGCCTTTTGGGGAGGCAGACTTTGCCCTCTGATCCCCATTTGCCTTTCTTACTCCTTTATGTGTTTCTAAGGCTCTCTTCAGGCCCCTGGCTATTGGGAGACACAATTTTTTATAGAAAATACTATTCTTGGGGGCATGGGTATAGCTCCGTGGTAGAGTGCATGCTTAGAACACAACGTCCTGGGTTCAATCCACAGTACCTCCATTTAAAAAAAAAATTAAAAATAAATCAATAAACTTAATCCCCCCTCAAGAAAAAAGAAAAAAATGTGACTAGGCAATTTTTTTTTAAAAAAGCTTTAAAAAATAGTATTCTCTGGACCTTTCTCTTGACAGAACTCTTATGAAAAATTGCTTGAATTTTTTGGTTGCTTGCCGAATTAGTTCAAAGATTTGGCAATTGCTCGTAACTTGGTCCTTCTTTCTTTTCAAATCTCCTTCAACTCCTGTATTAGATTTCTGTGGCTGCTGTAACATCACCACGAATTTGGTGGCTTAAAAACACCAGAAATTGATTATCTCACAGTTCTGGAGACTTGAAAGTTTGAAGTGAAGGTGCAGGCAGGACTACGAGCCCCCGAAGGCTCTCAAGGAGCGTTTATTTCAGGCCTGTCTCCTGGTTTGTGGTGGCTGCTGGTGGTCCCTGGCTTCCCTTGTCTTGTGTCCACCCTCAAATCTCTGCCTTTCTCTTCACATTGCTTCCTTCTCTGTGTCTCTCTGTGTTCCTGTCCCCTTCTCCTTTTTCTTATAAAGACACCAGTCCCTGGATTTCAGGCCCACCCTAAGTCCAGGATACTTTCATCTCAAGATCTGTAACTAATTACACATGCAAAGACCCTACTTCCAAATATGGTCACACCCTGAAGCTCTTAATGAGCTAGAATGGAGTTGTGGGGGACCCTCTCCAACTCGATAATCATACATGCACCAATTCTTGGACCAAGAAGGGGTCTTAGAGATGGTTCTAGCCTAAAGCTGTCTAGTAGAATGTCTGCAGTGATGGAAATGTCCTAGATCAGTGCCGTTCCATATGGAAGCCACTAGCCACGAGTGGCTGTTTAGCACTTGAAATGTTGCTCGCACCTCTGAGGGACTGAATTCTTAATTTTAATTAATTTACATTTACATTTAATTAACCACCAGAGGCTAGTGACGACCACTTTGGACAGCACAGGCCTGGTTCAAGACTCTTTTTTTTTTTTAATCTTTTCCCAGCCCTCCATCTTTTTTCCCCCTAATTCTTCATCTTAAAGATGATAACCAGAGGCCCAGAGGGAGCACGTGCTCTGCCCACGGACACTTCAAGCTGGTGGTAGAACCAGCTCTCTTCAATTTCAGAGATCAGCTGATGCTGGCCCACTGCCTTGTTTTAATGACTTGTGAGTTTAGAATATTTTTCCATTGCTAAATGGCTGATACAATAAATCAAAAGAAGAATAATCTATTATGACCCATGAAAATCATACCACTTTCATTATTTGGGTGACCTGAATAAAGTTTTATTAGAACACAGCCACGCCCATTCTTTCTCTGTGTCTGTGGCGACTCTCCTGCTACCCTGGCAAAGTCAAGTAGTTGCCACAGAAGGTGTATGAGCCACAAACCAAAAATATTTACTACCTGATCCTTTCCAGATAGTGTCTGTGATTCTGGTTTTAAAGCAGTGATTTTTTTAAAAAAAATTAAATTATAGTTGATTTGCAATGTTGTGTTAGTGTACAGAATAGAGATTCAGTTATACATATACATATATATATATATATTCTTTTTCATTATAGGTTATTACGAGCTATTGGAATATAGTTCCCTGTGCTATACAGGAGGTCCTTGTTGTTTCTATATTTTATATACAGTAGTTTGTATCTTAAAGCAGTGATTTTAAAACCTTTTATTCTATTTTTTAAAATTTTACATATAGTGTTTTGTATCTTAAAGTATCTTAAAGCCTTTTCTTCTCCCTTTTTAAGTGAGAAAAGGCAGTAAGTTGGAAGAAAGGGAAGAACAAATCCCCTGCAACTTCCGGGCACGGGGAAAAGGTTCATCATATTTAGAAATTAGATAGGAATATCAAAAGTACAATTCCACTGTTTAATTTGTGCTGGGTAAGTCAAAAATCTTATATTGCTGGGGTGTAAGCATCCCCCTTTCCTTTTTTACGATGGAGAATAAAAAGCTACCGGGTGCTAGTAATCTGTGCTACACCTCTTGGCCACAAATATTGTAAACGTGCTATATTTACGGCCGGGGAAGAGAGGCTACCTAATATGCCGAGGAGTGACCCCACCCAGGTAGGGATGCAGGTTTCCACTGACCCTCCCCTCAAATTGTGAGGGGTCTGTAGCCCGTTATAATTTAAACTCACTGCAGATGGTGAATGTGTCAGTGATGAGTGTTCACTAAAAGAGCTGCTGTGGACGCAGCCTGTCTGCGTGTGAAGGGCAGCTTTCTCCTTTCTCCTGCATGTCTCTGTCTTTCCCCCAAGAAAGCAGGCCAAGATGCAAGTGAATCCAAGTGATGGTGTCGTTGAGACAGCATCAGATCTGCTTTAATGAACATGCTAGAAGGGAAACAGCTTCCACCTCTTAGCTGCTGTAATTAGAAATGACTTGAGGTTGTGTGGCACTGGCGACGAACACGGCTTGGTTGGGCATCTCCCGCGTGTCTACTGCGTGCTCAGCCCTGGGAGTTTGAAGGTCATTGTCACAGCCCTTCTGCTCCAGCCGCTCATCTTCCAGCTCTGTGTGTGGCTGAGGCCAGGCACACGTGGCTCTGCCCCCAGGTCACTCGTGTGGGGCCCAAGGGGCTGCCCACCTGGGCAGGGCATTCCCTCCTGGTCATTCTTAGAAACGCACCATCTATTGCTTCCTGCCTACATCCAGGTGGTACGGTGCAACTCGAGGGAAAGGAGAACTTGAACGATATCCAAAGGGAAGGAATGTCGTAATTAGGGAAGTGGAAAGTGGAACTGAGCCCAAGGAATCTGGTTCTGACTGTGCCTGTCTGTTCCCCAGACTGTAAACAGAGACCTCGGTGAAGTGCCTGGTCTCCAAAGAAAAGCATAAAGCAAGCAAGGAAAAAACCAAAATGTGAAGTGTGTAGCGCATGGGGTTTTGTTAAATTTTACTGTCCGTAGTGAATATCTCACCCTCCACCTCTCGGGTTCCCTGGTGGCCTGGGTCTGCTTCTTCCACCACTGTGCTGAGTGACTCCCATGCTGGGTCCATGCTGGTCCCTCCCGCACTTGTCCTGTTTGCTCCGCCATCTGCTGTCCTCTCTCTCTCTGACACTCTATGGGTTTGCACCTTTGGACCAACTGGAGGAAGGCAGGCTTTTCTTTTTTTTTTTTTAGCAAGATACTGTTCCCTGAAACTGAGTTGTCTCATCCAGACCTTGAAGACAGTAATAAATAGTCCCTATCCCAGAGGAGGGGAGGGATGGTTAAATAAGTGAATATGTGCTAAGCCCCGAGCTCAATGCCCGGTGCAGAGTGGTGTTTAATAAATGCTCACTCAAGATAAATGAATGAATGGATGAATACAAGCCCGGCCAGGCAGCAGAATGAGGAGCCCTAGGTAAGGGTGTGCAAAGCACAGACTCTACCCCTCTGCCTTTCAGAGGTGGGGGGCCTAGCAGCCTCTCTGAGACCAGGTGGGTTTTGGAGTCCTGCAGGCCTGAGGTCAAACCTAATCCTGCCTCTTTTAATTTGTTTATGAATCTCAGGGTGCCTCAGTTCCTCAACTATACAGTGGAGACAGTACTAGTACCTGCTTTCTGCAGTGGTCCCGAGGATAAAGAACATGTGTTACGTGGATTAACACGTGGTATCGTATGATATATAACATTAAGTGTATGCACCACAGCGCGTGCATGTAGTAGGTGCTCAGTTAATATCAACTACTAGGATTGATGTGGCTGTTTTTTTTTTTTTTTCTCAGCACATCTTGTTTTATGTTAGCATCCCATTGCTTCCAGGGAGGTGGGCACCATTTACTAAGGGCGAGGGGCGACGCAGAGAGAAGGCCGACCTGTGTTCAGATTCCCAGCCACACCTCCTCACTGTGCCAACTTAGGGACCTGATTTGCCCTCTCTGAGCTCCTCCCCCACTGGCTCTTCTGTCAAATGGGAGACGCAGTCCTGTCTGCGGGCTCCTGGGGGGATCAGGCGAGGAACGTGGACGAGAAGCCCTGATGCAGAGCAGGCACTCAGTACATGCACTTCCTACAGCAGCCAGATTCTTACATAATTTTCCATAGCCTCCTCGGGGCAGTTATCTCCTTGGCAGTGAAGCCGGGCACTGCTTCTTACCCTCACGGCCCAGTTAATGTTTCAGACACCCTGGGTTTCTAATTGTAGCGAAGCCTAGGAGCCACCTAATCCGCCCGTGTATTAGCTGCTCTGCTTCCAAACGGGCGCCTGCGGACCCAGGGCTGACGCTTGCCGAGTTAATAATGACTCGCTTCGTTCCTCACGCCAAGTGCAAGAACCACAGAATCCGTGGGGCAGGAGTAACTCCTGTGATTAGAAGTGCCTGAGGGAACCCCCCACCAAGGGCCTTGTGGCCTGGCAGGCGGGAACCCCCGGGCCCCCCAGCGCCGCCGGCCTCGGCTGTTTTCTAAAGCCCGCGCAGACCTGGCGTGTCTAAGAGACAAGGCCTCCGAGGGATGGCATTCCAGCCCCAGAAAGACGCTCAGCGGAAGCCCTGGCTTCCCGGGGCCCCAGGCCGACTCCTGTCTCTACAAACAGGCCTTCTCGGAGCCCCGGGCCTGTGGCCCCTGCTGCAGCGGAAACTCCTGCCCAGCCGGCATCCTCAGTCAAGGAGAAGCCAAAGGAGAGGCTCCCCTCTCCCAGCCCAGGCAGAAGTTTCTGTTATAAGGGGGAAAAGGAAGTTGCGATTGAGCAACGCCGGGAGGCAGCCTGCGATTTCTCTGGGCAAATGCTGTGGCTGGGGTGGCCTGGGCTCTGGAAACTTCGGAAGAGGGATCAGAGGTTTTCTGGAAGCAGGGGTTCTGGCCGGCCTCCTCCAGGATCCAGCACAAGGGTCTGAAGCTCCCTGAGGTGTCCTGTCCTCAGATGCAAAGTGGGGCCAGCGCGGGCCTCCTGGGGCAGCTGTGAGGGAGAGGTGTGCAGGACCAGCTCTCAGCAGATCCTCCAACAGGTCTGTCTCCCTTTCCGGAAAATGTGACCCAAGGTCACATCAGTCCCCCTTTAAATGGAGTTAGAGACGCTCCTGAAGCACTTGGCATGGGGCACGTGGCTGCTGAGCCCAGCATCCTCACACAGTCCCAAATGGGCCACACGGTGGTTTTCACCCTGAGGTCCTCTTGTACCTGTGATGTAGGTCTTAACGTTCCCATTTGGCAGGAGAAGTCCTTCACTCTCGGAGGACACATGATTTGCCCCAGGTCCCTGCTGGCAAGGGGCAGAGCCGGGACTCCAGGGCCAGCCAGTGTGACACCCAAGTCCCATTTTTTCCTTTACAGTCTGCTCCCGTCTGTCCTTCCTACCGTATGTAAAATAGGGACGCGTCCACAGATGTGCGGGTACACACACCAACACGCACGTATGCCCACGCACACACACGCCCCCGCCCACACGCAGAGCCTTCTCCCGCTCTTAGTCCTGGTCACATGCGTTCCCGGTGGCCGGGACAGACGCTGCAGTTATTAAGAGCGGAGGGACCCCGAGGACTGTTTGCAGGACTGTTGAAACAACATCTGCGAACAGCCCCACAGGCTGGTCTGAAGTGCAAGATTCCTGCGCCAACAGTCAGATCTCTCACTTGCAAATGAGGATCAGCCCTTTGGAAGGGAGTCACCTTGGGCGATTACATGATCCCCGCGGGACAGCGCTGCTTTGCTTAAAATCTGCCTCGTAAGTGTCGCCTTTTTAGCTCCGTCACTGAGCGCACGTGTTGGGACTCGGACCAGGCACTGGGCTCTGCGTGGCATGGCAGAATCCTGGGGACACCAAGGTGACAACCCAGGTCGTGTTTCCCAGGGGGCTCAATGTCTTCTTAGGGACAGATAGCCAGTGAAACCAGCACATAGACTGTGCAGTGTGTGGTAAGACAGGTTAGCACCGGGGTTCCCCTTTTAAATATCCTTCCAACCGGTAAATCCTCTCGGAGTGAGCTCAGTCTGGGGAAACCCAGGAGAGTGAGTTACAGGCAGTCGAGTGAATAAGGCAGGAAATAAGCCTGGGTTGTAAAAAATAAATGCATTAGCAGTGAAAATAAAGCAGTAGAAGCGCTTTTGTGTGTATGTGTGTAATCAGCATAGCGATCCCAGTGGGTCCTGGTGTTACACACAGTAGGTGCTTTAGAAATGTTTAAAGAGACCTATGTTAAAAATAATCTCATTTTTAAAGAGGCTTTGCTCTTTTATAAAGTGAACCGTGGCTGACTACTATACATAAAATAGATAAACAGCAAGGTCCCACTGTATAATGCAGGGAACTATATTCAATAGCTTATAATGGTTTATAATGAAAAAGAATATGAAAAGAAATAAATGTACACATATATATGCATAAATGAATCACTATACTGTACACTAGAAATTGACACAACATTGTAAATGCACTATACATCAATTTAAAAAATTTTTAAATAAAATAAATGAAGTGAATCATGGACTTCACATACTTCAGTTCTCCAACCAAATACCTAAAATCAGGGGCCTTTGGTTTTGCTTCCAGCCCCCTTCCTGTCTATTGAATTTTCCCAAGAGTGGGTCCCCTTCCCTTTGAATCAAAGACCATACCGTCCTCACTGGCTGGGGTGGAGTCCTCTTGGAGTCACTGCAGAACACGCCTTGGTTCGTTTTCAGGCATTTGAGCCAGCAAGTGCCAAACTTGTCGGTTACTCTGCAAAATAACCACGGATGTGTAAAAGTCAAATGGATACCAGGCGACAGAGAGCAGTCCCGGCCAGGAATTCTGAGGAGACTGGCTTCTGAAAAAAATTCTAAAGCCAGTATATTCCTGGACTGGGAGCTTGAAGGATGAATTTGGGGAGAAAATAGAAATGCTCTTAGAGGCAGACTGGTCAGAGAAACTGCCACTCGCCACCGTGCGACGCTTAGCAGACTGTTCCTGCTACCGGGGCCTCAGTTTCCTTTTGGGACAATGGGGACGGTACATACCACCCGTGTCATGTGGTGGCTGTAGGATGAATGAGCAGGTCCATAGTGAGAGCTCAATGATGAGTAGCCTTAAAAAAAAGCCTTCTTTACTCGTTGCATCTATTTGATCACAGAAGGTGCTGGTTTTCCTAAGTATAAGGCATTGCCCTTGAAGTTGGGGAAAATCGAGGCTTTCAGTCCATCCTTATAGTTTAGAGGAAGATGCTAAAGAAAACGTGTGTGTGTGTACACGTGTGTGTCCATGTGCATGGGTGTCTGTGAGTATGCGCTATGCACATGTGCACGTCCTGCAGTGTACGTGTGTGAGTGGGGCCTCAGGAAGACAAGCCTCTGATGTTAAGGC
This sequence comes from Camelus ferus, assembly GCF_009834535.1. NCBI lineage: Eukaryota > Metazoa > Chordata > Mammalia > Artiodactyla > Camelidae > Camelus > Camelus ferus. The sequence goes on along the minus strand of NC_045704.1, from coordinate 52,897,146 downwards.
CCGCTGGCCTGGGTCAGGTGAGGATTCGTGTCAGCTCTGCTCCCTACTCCAAGCTCTGCTCCCTGCTCCGAGCTCTGCTGGGGCCCAGCACCGGCCCCTCCCATCAGATAAACTGGCGGCTCTGGGCCCGGCCCCAGGGAGATGCAATCTCATGGGCACTCTCCGACCACGTATAAGTCACTGCCTCACGGGAATCCATTCCATCACGCTAGTGAAGCAGCTCCCACCTGGATCTAGGTTTCTCCTTGGATTTTAATCCACAGAAGCTGGGCTCGGGAGAGGAGGAGGTGGGGCCAGGCCTGAAACCTAAACCTACAGCCAGTGGGAAGGAAGAGGAGAGGGTCCTGTTTCTTTAGAATCTTTTGAAATGTAACATTTATTTCATATTTTATTATATAATCTTTAATAGGAAATAAAATATTTATGACTAAGGTTATCTATTAAAACTAGTTTATTGAAATTATATCTTACCTATTTAAATCATGCATTAAATATATACTATGTATAAAAAGTACATAATATACTTTTATAAGTTTAATATAGAACAGAACAAGCAGAATATATTACATAGCATAAAACAGAATATATAAATTTAACAGTTGGCTCTTGTCAGCCAGTACAAGCCAGTGTCGTAGTGAACGAGGGCTTCTTGGCTACCGGTCCTAAAGGAGCCTGTTGTTAAATTTTCAGGTATTTTGCAAGCCAGTTCACTTCACATTGGTAACTTGGAATTAGCCATGGTGGGAACATTTACACCACAGAAATTGGCAAATACTGCAGATTAGGGTTTCCTTCTAATAACAAGCCAGTGGGCTTATTGTTAAATATTTATAAGCATGTATGTGTGTGTGTGTAAGCTTTGCTGAGCCTTCTGTTGTCACCACACCTACATTATTTTATTTTATTTTTTAATTTAACTAGTACCGCAGTCTTCTGATACTGTCATTTCCTAGTTGTATGATCTTGGACAAGTCCCTCCATCTTGCTGAGCCCGGTGGGCAGTTGCCCAGGTTGTTAGCTGCACAACTCAGGGAGCCCTCTTCACATCAGAGCCTATTTGCCTCCGGGCCTTGGTTCCCTCGTCTATACAATGAGGAGAACTCTCACTACTGCACAACCCCACTTGGAGGGTGCTAGCAGATTGGGACATGAAAGCTCAACACCTCCAGCAGGCTTGATGGAAGGAGAGTAGGGAGTGGCAGGGACTGTGGCAAACTGAGGACATATGTCCTATCTAAAGGAGTAGCTCTAGCCCACCACTGCTGTGTGGGAATGCAGAGGACTAGTGATGCCTGATGTTTCTGATTTATTAAGAAGGAAGAAAACATCTGGATTTTTAAAAAATGTAAAATGTCCTAATTTTTAAAACATGAGCCTAATTCATGGCCCTGCATTAGATTTGATGTGTGACTCCTTCTTCCAGTGGGTGGCACACAGAAGGCCCTAGGGTTTTTTTTTGTTTTTTTGTTTGTTTGTTTTGATAAAGTAAAGTTGGGATTTATTAAGGGATAGATAATACACTCTCGGGGGAGAGCTGGAAGGCTCAGGTGATAAGCAGCTGCCCTGAGTTTTTTTGGTAAGTTGGTTACATAGTAGTGTAAAAATGATTGGTTGGACTATTCACTGGGGAAGGAATGGTTTGGGGTCATATTCCCTGATTTTCATCCCACCTCCACCTTTCTAGGGATGTGTTAATGATGGGCTGTGAGCAAGGAACAGTAACAAGAAATTTAAGGGCTTCACATCGTAGAACCTTTCCTGTCAGAGTTAGAAGCTATGTCTCTCTCCTCTCTAAGTTCTCTAAGAAACTGAAAGTTCTTTAAGTGACTGAGATTTCTCTCTCATTCCCATTATTTTAGAATGACACCCTAGAAAAGCATTGCTTCTCCCATGCAGCTGGCATATAACTGTTCTCCAAGAAGCTCAGAGCTACCTTCTGAGCAAAGGAAACAGTTGAGTCATAATCACAGTTCTGAGCTTCCTGGTGGCCAGAGCAAAAAGAAAAACACAATCAATTATATAGTTTTCTTTGCCCAAGGAGACGAAACTGTGCCAACCCCAGCTTCAGTGGACCTTCTAAGGCTATTTCTACTTTTTCTGGTTGTACTATTACATCTTTATTAATGGTACTATCTTACTTTTTGTATTTCCCTTATTTTCCACCCTTTGTGGAAAAAGAAGAGTATAAATAAATTTACAGCTCTGACGGTCCTTAGACCACTGCAGAAGGGCCACAACACACAAGGATACACAACTTTGCTGAGGCCCAGGTTCGGATCCCAGGATGTGCAGTAGGCTTTAGGAATCTGAAAGGGGAAGTCTCTTACCTGATGTATTAGTTTGCCACATCAAAGGACCTTAGACTCAAGAGACAGAAATTTATACTTTGACAGTTCTGGAGGCCAGAAGTCTGAGACTAAGGCGTGGCAGGATTGGTTCCTTCTGAAGGTGGTGGGAGACCAGTCTGGCCCAGGCCTCACCCCCAGCTTCTGTTTGACTGCTGTCTTTAGTGTCCCCAGGCTTATAGAAGCGCCACCCCATCTTCTGCTTCCTGTTCACACGAAGTTCTCTTTGTCTGCGTGTCTGTGTCCAAATCTCCCTTATTTATGAGGGCATAGTCATATTAGATGAGGGGCCCCCTCTGCTCCAGTATGAACGCATCTTAACTAAATTACATCTGCAGCAACCTTGTTTCCAAGTAAAGTCACCTTCCAAATGAGGGACTAGGGGCTAGGACTTCAGCATACGAATTTTGGGGGTCAAGGGGCACAGTTCACCCCATGACACCTGGTAAAGAAACAAAGCCCTGATCAGCATCAACCACACCGCGTGATTTCCTCTGAGGAACCCCTCGCACAGGAACTCATGAGAAGTACCATCAAATCATGTTTCTTTGCACAGAAGAGTCCCTAATCTTTTCAACTGCCACTGCTAGTGATGCAGATAAAATCACAATTGAAACCTACGAAAGTAATGCCCTCAAGTCAGAAAATATGAGTTAGAGTCTATCAGGGGAAGGAGGCACACATATTCAAAGATTTCGGTGACGGTGTCTAATTATAATTTTTAAGAGGCACTGTCAGCTAGATCACTGTTAGGTCATCCAGAGAGATGAAGTGATTTGTCCAGAGTTACCTATGAGTAAAGGACCCAGGAACAGTTAAATCTTTAATAAGAAGATGTATAATGTATGTACATATACTCTTAGGATCTATTTTGTGCTCACTACACAAATGAAGAAACTGGGTGTGGTACAAAGATGTTAAATAACTTGTCTAGTGTTACTGGGCCCGGGCGGCTTTCAAGTTCAGGCTTCTGGCTTCACAACCCTTGCTCTTTAACTATTACCCTCAGCCTGTGTATTGGAATTGAGGACTCATAGCTCACCACCATGCTGCCTTCTTTATCAAATTCTGAGGCTGCTCTGTATGGTTGAGTAGGTTGTACACTGCACAAAGGTGCTCAGCTGAGGGGCTGAGTGAGGATGGCAGTTTGCTTTGCATGCTGTTCACAGAGTTGTGCCCTGGCAGGTGGGGGAGGGGCACCCTGTTGAATTCAAATAAAGGTATTGTGTGGGTTTGTTGCAGCCCTGCAGGTTGCAAACACTATCAACCTAATTGGATTTAAGACACTTGGTCCAGGGCTAGTAAAAAGGAGGGATGTCTATTCTCTGTCTCAATGTTCATGGCGAGAATTTCCCACTGCCCCAACCCAAACTCACCATACACGCTGAAAACCCAAAATGCCGTTAGATGGAAAGGGAGGGAGGCAGGTAAGGGTACCAAGGCCCAGGCCCAGGCCAGCAGGCAAAGCAAAGCCCTGTGTCTGGAAGCAAGACAGTGGCTCCAGGCCATGCTTAGCCTGACGAAGTAGGATGGTGCTTATTTGCTGAACTAGAAGCACAAATCAAAGCCAGAGGGAGGGGTCCTCTGGGTGCTGTGCCTGCAGACAGCACCCTCTCCCTTGCAGCGCCCGCTTGGAAAGCTGCTTCCTTTCCACCCACTCCTCTCAGCACTGGGGTCTTCCAAGCTGGGCGTTGGGCAGGAGCAAGTGACCTGTGGGAACTGCGAGCCCTCCCCTCTTTAACCATCCTCAGCCCCGGGCCTCTCACTCTCCCCTTCTCTCAGGGCAGAGGGACCATCGGGAAGTGGAGCTGCCCCAGGTGAGAACAAGGGGAGACAGGCCAGGGGACCAGGGGGCACCAGAGCCGTGGGCAGGAACGGTTCTGCCGAGGGAAGTCCCAAATCAGGGGATGGTGTCTTCTAGAGAAAATGTCCCATTTGGGTTTGTCAAGGAAGGGAGGCGTTGACACCAGCGGCTTGTTGTCTGACAGAGACCTGGACACCCTGCTCTGCCCGGAGGAAGGGAGCAGACCCAGTCCTGCCTCTGAGACTTTCAAGCTGGCTTTAAAAAGGGAGCAGGCTCTCTGTGCTGAATATAGCTCCAGCTTTTTCGTAGTAAATTATTCAGATGTTAATTGCATTGTAAACAAAGCCGCTACCTTTCTTTCCTTTCCAATCATCTTCATAAAATGTGCGGGTGCAGGGAGCTGGGAGAAGGGGGCAGAGAGCCAAAGTGGAAAGCTGGATAGGGGGCCTGTGTTTGATTCTATAACGAAAGGCGCATGGTGGATGCCTGGCCTGGAACCAGAGCGAGGCGGAAGACTTTGGTTCCCAGCCCAAAACTCCAGGATGGGTGTCGGTGGGGGCGGCACCACACAGCCTGTGTTCCCCTCTCTCCTCTCTTTCCCACCCCAGCAAACCATTTAGGTTCCTCCAGCCAGAGCTGTGCATGACGGGGACACCCTTTCTGGGGGGCTGAGCTGCAGGGAAATGCATTTAGATGCTGCAGACGCAGGACTGCGCAGACCCACTCAACTGCCTGGATACAATTTTGGCACCAGGTACAGATGGGACCAAGGCATCACGGTCTTCCCGTCGCTACATCCCCTCCTCGACATTTCTGTTAACTGGTACATGAGGGTAGGAGGTTGCAAGCCAAGTAAGGAGCCCAGGGCGCTGGGGACAAGCTGCTCAGCTTGGCTGCCCACAGTGGGGTCTAAATTTGCTGTGTGCATCCAATCCACTTAAACCGTAAAGAGCCAGCCTGCTTCCCCCTCTATCCACTGCTGCCTTTGGAAATGACTGCAGTCCTAATTAAAAGCAAATTGCTTAATCTCGTGGCATCAGGGGAGGCCTCCTGCCAAGGGACAGAAGAAGCCAGGCAGAGGAGGCAGGGAGAGGGAGAGAAGGAGCACAAAGTCGAGGAGGCTGTCCCTGGGTCCCCATGTGGTGTCTGCAGCACTGGTCTGTCGTTTCTTTGCCAGCAGGTTTCACACCAGCGGGCAGCAGATTTGTGTTGACTCATTACAGAATAATCTGAATTTGCCCAGCGTTGGGCTGGTCCAGTGTGGGGCTCAGAGAGTTGCTTAATTCTGGGAGAAGATGTTCCCAGGTAGGGCCCCAAGGTAACCCTCCCAAGGATGTGCCAAAGAAAAGCATCTGAATGTCTCCACTTCTGACTCCATTAGCTCCAATAGGCATTTAAAGGCATCGCTTTGTTTACAGCACATCTTAGCCTTGTTCTTACTGAAATGGGCCATTTCCAGAGTGACTTATTCATGTATTCCATGGAGTCTCCATCTCCCTGTCCATCAGGGAGAGGTTCCAATGATAGCTGTTTCATCACAGCCTCTAGTAACCCCAGGGCTGATCCCCTCCCTCCCAGGATCTCTGGGGAAGAGTAGCTCTCTCGCTCTCTTTCTCTCTCTTTCTCTCTCTCTCTCCCTCCCCCCTCCCCTCTCTTGCTTTCTCCCCCTCATTCTTCTTAGCTAACAATTAAAGGGAAAATGCCACCTTGAGGACTCCAAGGTAGCAACAAGACACCCGATTCACGCAACACTTGTCCTGACACAGCTGAGTATTGAGCTGGTGGGCAGCTTGAGATGGCTGCAGAGAACAGGTCTACCCATTGCCACGTGCTGCCCGCCCCCTAGGCGTGAGATCTCTGGGACGGGTCCATCATCTCAGATGATTAATACCAGGTACAGGGCTTGGTGGGGAGACGGGGAATTCCCCTACCCCAAGCCCTTCGATGCAGGTGGAGGAAACCGAGGTACTTGAGACACTTCATCTGTCTCACTCAGAATTAAGTTTTTAAAGCATCAACAGAGAGTCTTGAAAGTTGCTTTACCACAGAAAAGCTCTGAGGCAAATTAGGGGCTGTGAGAGATCAGAACAGCTATTCCTTCACTCACATCCCAGTCATTTGTTTCTTCTTTATCTGTTAATCATCCCTGAGGCTCCAGCCACTGGGGGTTAAGTCCTAGAAACGCAGAGCTGAACAACTTCTGATTCCTGCCCACAAGGAGGTCATGGTCTAAGAGAAAGCTTACCAGACAGATAAACAGAGCCATTCACACAAGGGTTGTGGGGCTGGGTGGAGAGTTCAGAGGGGAGCATAGGCGCCAGCCAGGAGCTGTCAGAAAAGGCTTCCCAGGCAAGTGGCTCTGAATAGGAGAGACAGAAAAGCAGCAGGTGGAAGGGAAGAAGATGGAGAGAAAGAGGCTAAGGGGGCCTTCGAGCAGGGCCCTCAAGGTAAGGGGAAGGATCATTCCTGAGTGTGTAACCTAAGAAAGAAATCGCCTGCCCAGAGGGCGGTGTCCGGCTGCCGTGGCGTGCCAGCTCTCCCAGCACAGCCCCGAATCACTGAGCTGATGTCACTAGCCCCAAATAGATAAATAAGCAAATGCGTGAAAAGAGTGAATAAGCAAAAACAGGGTCATCTGCTCAAAGAACCAGGTAGATGTGACCGATGAACGGTGCTGTCCCGCCCAGTTGAAGTAGCAGCAGGTGTTTAGGGCCACCCAGGACGCAGCAGGTGAGCAGTCGAAGTGCGCCCAGTGACAGCTGGGTGAGGTCACCTGAGGGTGGAGCTGAGTTCTCTGAACAAGGCTTTCTGCAAATTTGTGACTAGAACCATTGATGGTTGGATTCATCCGGGTTGCTGGCTTTTCGTGTTTCTTTTTTTCTCTTCTAAAGCCACAATGATAATTGAAATGTGCAGCAGCATATAGCTTCCTGAGGCTTTCCTACCCATTATCCTGCGTGGTCCTCACAACAAATTAGAAAGAGTGGGGAAATCACTCTGGACTTTTGGTACCAGTGACGGAAATACAACTCATTTGGCTTGGGCAGGAAACATGTTAATTTAGTGGCTGATGCAAATCAGCAATCAAAGTATAGGTTTGGCCTCAGGTGTGGTTTGATCCAGGTGCACAGGTGATAGCATCAGTATTATTTTCCTACATCTCTTAGCAATGCCTGTTTTTTTGTTTTTTGGTTTTTTTTTTTTTTGGCTTTGTTGTTGTTTTGTTTTGTTTCTGCATCGATTTCATTCTAGGCTCTAAATATTGGTTCTGGCAGCTCCAGGCTCCCACTGTCCTTCTGGCTAGCAGACTCTGGAGAGAGAAAAAAAGCATTCTTTGCCTGAACCTTCCATCCAAATCTATGGGATTGTTTTGACTAGATTAACCTAGGTCACATGACCTTCTGTGACCCCATCCATGAGGCTGTGGGGATGGAACAACAGCAGACAGCTAGGCTGGCTTTGGGGGCTCACCCTTGGCTCACTCATTTGGTGTTCTGGTTGGTCAAGACTGGGCCCCATGCTTTACTCTGAAGCTCAGTCACGTAAAGACTAAGTGTGGATCCTGGGGAAATTTTTAGTAAGGTTCTAAAAGTATGAGGTGATGGAGGCAGGGCCATGTGAAACAACAAATATCCATATGTAATTTTTAAAGTTTTATTGGTCACATTAAACAAGGTGAAAGGAAACAGATGGAGTTGATTAAATCATGTATTTTACCTCAGGGTACCCCAAATATTATCATTTCACCATGTAATTAATATAAAAATTATGAACCAGACCTTTTACATTCCTTTCTTTTTTTTTTCTTTTTTTTTTTCAGTCTAAGTCTTTGAGAGCCAGTGTGCATTTTACACTTACAGCACACTTTTTCTCTCTCTGGGTGCTAAAATTGTCCCAGAATGATTTCATCTGTCTTTAGATTTCATAATACTTAGTATCCATTGAAAAAGTAGGCTCACCCCTACAAGTTGTTCAAGCATAAAGTTCTGCTAATAACTGAATTAAGAATCTGCATTTAAATTTAATGATAAAAATAAATAAACTAGAAAATTCAATTTTTCCATGACAGTGCTTGCATTCCAAGGACTCAGTAGCCACATGTGACTAGTGGCATACTACGTTGGATGGCACAGGGCTAGAAGGTAGGAAGTACCTAGAGGTATCTGGAAATATCTAGAAGTAGGGAGGGAACTGCACCCAATACTCAGTTACATGGGAGGAACTCAGTAAATGCTTCCCAGGGAAGGACTGACTCGGATTCTAATCCTACTTCTGGCCTTTGCTGGCTGTGTGACCTGAAGTAAATTATATTCCCCAGGCTTTTCTCAGTTAAATGGGAGTAGTGACATCCAGCCTGAAACTTCTTTGGAAGGATGTTTACTCTCCTGGGATTTAGTAAATGCTCAAAAATAGTAGCTATTACTAATTGAATGTTAATCTTTTTTTTAATTGAGGTGTGGTTGATTTAGAATGTTGGGTTAGTTTCTGGTGTACAGCATAGTGATTCAGTTATATCTAGCTATATATATGCATGTAGTGATTCAGTTATAAATATATATATATATATATATATATATATATATATTCTTTTTCATGTTGTTTTTTGTTATAGGTTATTACAAGATATTGAACGTAGTTCCCTGCAATTTACATTAAAAGCTTGTTTATCTGTTTTATACATAGTAGCCCATATCTGCCAATCCCAAACTCCTAATTTATGCCTCCCTCCCCCCACCTTTCCTCTTTGATAACCATATGTTTGTATTCTGTACACGAGCCTCTTTCTGTTTTGTAAATAAGTTCATTTGTGTCATTTTTTAGACTCCACATATAAGTGATACCATATGATATTTGTCTTTCTCTGTCTGACTTACTTAGTATGCTAATCTCCAGGTCCATCCGTGTTGCTGCAAATGGCGTTATTTCATTTGGGGGGGGGGCAGGGAGAAGTAATTAAACCTACTTATTTATTTTTGGAGGAGATGCCAGGGGTTGAACCCAGAACCTCGTGCATGCTAAGCATGTGCTCTATCATTTGAGCTACACCCTCCCCCCCGCATTCTTTTTCATGGCTGAGTAGTATTCCATCTGAACCTCAGTCTTAACACAAATTCTCTTCCAATGCTCCTCTTTACCTTTTCTCAATTGGCCGAATATCTTTTCCAACTCAGAGACAAAGCAAAAAAGATGAATTAACTCAGTGAAATAAGATGGCAAAGTACAGGATGAAGGTAAGTAATCACCCAGTCCTTGGGCTTCTCTTTTGGCTGAAGAGCAGCCAAAGCTTTTCAACAAATCCTCTACCTTATATTCAGGTTGATAGCAGAAATATTCACAAATGATTCATCTCCTGAGCAACTGGGACAGGAGCTAATTTTTTTTGCACCTACCACGTACCAAGCACTGTGCTAGCTTACATGACATTCCTGACTGACTCCATCCTTCCAGTCTTGTGAGCTGTAGGTATTATCTCTCCATTTTGACAGAGAGGAAACCGTGACTCCAAGACCATCACCCAGATAAAATGTCATAGAATTGGACTCACGGATTTCATAACCAGTAAATTCAGGAAGAACATTAAGATTCTGAGTTGATGCTCCATATATAAAAATAACTTTAAAAAATTAGTGGTGGCCAGTAACTAACAAGGTTTTGGTTATTAACTGATTTCCAGAACCATCAGGTTTTAAATTCAAGTAAGAAAAGAATGAAGAGCTTTGTTTTATTTTTGCAACCAGCTGGACCCTGAGGCCGAGAGGAATTTTCTGCCCTGAGGATCAAGTTTGCTGAAGACTGGCTTGACTAGTAATCATGCTCTTTACTTTTGTGGATCTCCTCCTCCAAACTGTGCAGTAAGATCTTTTTTTACCCTGGGAGGCCATGGCTCCAGATAGTGTTAAGCCCACAGGAATTCCATTTTAAAAATAAAAAAAGACATCATGGCCTTATGTGCAAAGATGTAGCCACAAGACTATTCATCACGACATCATCTATAATGGTAAATTTAAAAAACAGATGGGAATACCTGATGAGAGTAGATCATAGAAATAAATATGGGTGCATTTGTAACATGGAATATTACAGGCATACCTCATTTTATTATGCTTCACAGATACTGCATTTTTTTTATTACAAATTGAAGGTCTGTGGCAACCTTGCATTGAGCAAGTCTATTGACACTATTTTCCAACAGCATTTGCTCACTTCATGTCTCTGTGTCACATTTCAGTAATTATTGCAGTATTTCAAACTTTTTCATTGTATTCGCTGTGGTGATCTGTGCAGTGACCTTTGAAGTTACTGCTGCAAAAAGATTACAACTCACTGAAAGCTCAGGTAAGGGTTAGCACTTTTTGGCCATAAAGTATTTTTTCATTGGCGTACATACATTGTTTGTTTAGACATAATGCTATTGCACACTTAGTAGACTATGGCATAGTGTGAACATAACTTTTACATGCATTAGGAAGTCAGAAGATTCACATGACTCATTGGATTGTGATATTTGCTGCATTGCAGTGGTCTGGAACCAAACACAAAATCTCAGATGTGTGTCTATATAACGTCATTTAACTGACATTGTTAAAGATTAATTAATATGATGAACAATATCCAGCATCTTTTGGCAAAAAGTAGTTTACAGAAATGTGGGTACAGTGTGTTTCAATTCTAATAAAACAAAAATCGTCCTGGTACAAACAAAGAGCATAAGGATGTACTGTAAAGCATGAGGAAGTGTTAGTTCCAGGTAATGGCGGGTTATGTGTGGTTTTTATTTTCTCCTTTATGTGTTCTCATTTAATGAAGATGTATGGACATTAGGATTTGGATAGGAACGCGTCGTATCTTATTTTTAAAGACATAATTCAACAAGTTGGCTGTAACATGAATGTTCTGGATTTTAAGAGGCATGTATATCAGCATCTCATCAGTAATAGCCATGGAGTGTTTGTTACGCAGCACTTGCTTTCACATCCTTAGCGTTGGCGTTCCTTACCTCAGTTGTGGGAGTAGCTGGGGCCCAGGGCCAACTTCTCCATTAGACACAGTGGATAGAGTGCCCAGGACTCAGGACACTTTTAGGATCCCACAGAAGTGTTTTAAGTTCTTTGAAAATCAGAAGGAACAAATGAGTATCACCTTGTTTAGATTATGTTTATCTTTCTGCCAATGCAGTCATGAAATATATTTTTTGATATTTTTATATCAAGTAGGGGGCTCATGAAGGGAAACATGTCTAGGGTCCGCAGAAACCATCATGGGACCCTGGATGGGACTGTTGCAATTTTGTGGAGAAAGAAACCTAGACTTAGTTTACAACTTGCTTTGCTGGCTCTTAGTAGAATTCTAACTATGACCTGTTGACTCCATCTTGCTGCCTGGTTTCTGCTTTCTAGCATTACCTTTTTTGTTTCTTTTAATTTTATTATTTTTTTGTTTTTGTTTTTGGGTTTGTTTTGGTTAATTCTCTGTGATATATGTGTTTATTTTGTTTGGGGGTTTGTTTTGTGTTTTATGTGTAGGTACTGCGCCATGTGTTTTTTGTGTCAATTTGGCTGCTTATTGTTACCTTTAGAGGGGAGGGGTTAATTAGGTTTATTTATTTATCTAAGGGAGATACTGGGGATTGAACCCAGGATCTTGTGATGCTAGGCACACACTCTACCACTGAGCTATGCCCTCCCACTTCTAGCATTAACTATTGAAGCACAATTTTTTTTTAAATTGAAGTACAGTCAGTTCCACCATGTCAATTTCTGGTGTACAGCACAACGTCCCAGTCATGCATATACATACATATATTCGTTTTCATATTCTTTACTAAAGGTTGTTACACGTTACTGAATGTAGTTCCCTGTAAAAGCACTGTTTTCCAGTGTGTCAGTAGAGCTTTATTATCATTTCATTTTCCTTAAGGGGAACAGAGCGTTTACAAATCTTTCCCCTTTTCTTTCATAGCTGACCTCTTAACCAAGTAGTTCTGTCTGAGTCCCGCCTTGACGACCACATAGTTTGTGTAAATTATAAATATTTAACAGCACATGTCAATGTCTCCTCTGTACCTCTTTGCAGAGAAAATAATGGTCTTAATGGGCAAAAGTCTATGAGATAGGAACTAAGTCTTCCTTTATGATTGTGTTGTAGCCAGCTAATGAATCTTCATCATGTTGGCAGCCACACGATGGAATCAAATTGGTTTTCTTTCCAGTTTTGTAGCAGACTCAAGAACCTGAAGACATGACTATTTTTAAAACATCAGTCTAAAAATGTAATTTCTGGTTGACTAGGAATCACAAATAAAAAGATGGAGGCTGAGGCTGGGAAAAGTGGACTAGAAAGTAAGAACTCGATCTGGCTTAGTTGCCAGTTCCTTGGAGATGCTGTGTTTGACATGCTGTGGCTCAGGAGTCCACGTGCTCTTTCTGGAAAGGACTGCATAATAAGTACACTAGGTTTGGTGGGACAGACAGTCCCTGTTGCAACTCCTCAACTGTGTCATTATGGCAGGAAAGCAGCCACAGACATTATGTAAACAAATGAGTGAGGCTGTGTACCAATAAATCTTTATTTAGAAAGACGGGTGGCGGGCTAGATATGACCCACAGGCTGGACTTAGCCAACCTCTGCCAGTGGTTCTTACTGCCACTCATGGTCTAGATAATTCCAGGGACTGAACGCATAACCATTTCGTTTGATTCTCCCAAACTCCTCACCATCGCCTCCTAAGCCTTCCTCTCAGAAACCACATCTCCCACCCCTTGGACACGTTGACCTTTCTGCTCTGCAGACAAGCCGAGGCCATTCCCACTTCGCTGCCCTTTGTCCTTGTGGTCCCCAAGCCCTGGAATAAGCTTGCCAGTTTTAGCAAACAAAAATACAAGATGCAAAATTTGAATCTCAGTTAAACAATGGGTAATTCTTTTAGTATAATACACGCTTATGCAATGTTTGGAGATACTTACACTAAAATTGTTGTAGTTTATCTGAAATTCAAGTTTAACTGGATGTCCTGTGTTCTGGTTATCAGCCCTACCCTGGAATAGCCCTTGTTCTTTATCTGGCTGCCTGCGTCTTGTTTTTCATCGCCTCACGTGTCCCTCGCGGGCCACCCCATTTAGCTAGTTTCCCCTTCCAGGCAATCTGTCACTCTTGCTGTCTTATTTTCTCCATATCTGAAAGTGTCTTATTTGTTTGGTTGTCTCTGTCTCTCCAGGAGAGCGGAGACATAATGTCTTCGGTTTCCTGATACATGTCTGGTGCCTAGCAGAGTCCCTGGCACATGACTGGGCTTCAGTAGACATTTGCTGAGTGAGTGAATGAACAAATAAATGGATATTTCTTAAGTTCTACTCATCCAAAAGCTCAATATGTCCAACGCAATGGGAATATGAATGAATAAAACTAACATCGACTGAGCACCAAGTGTGTACCAGGTAGGGCCCAAGTACCACTTAATCTCTCTTTTACTCCAAAAGCTCAGGAGGGAAGTTGTATCCTCAATTGAAAGAGAAGGTGATGGAGATACAGTAAGTCGACTTAACCAGTTCAAGGTCTCAGAGGCAGGAAGTAGCAGAGGTGGGAATCAAATCAGGTCAGTCATTATAACCCAAACCTCTAGAGTTCCCAGGACCCCTAAGAACAGTCTTGTGTACATCAAACGTGTGTGCTTTCTTTGAATTTCGTTTCGTTGGAACACTAATAGAACAGAAGGAGCAGTCTGGAGAGGAAAGGCCACTTTGACTCCATTGACAAAACAACTTCTTCTTTTAAGCTAAATCTTCGTCACTCCCCAAGATGCCAAACAAGATTTCAAAATGAGTGGTCATGAAAACAAAACAAAGCAGTATCAAACAATGCATTGGCCTGGCTTCGTTTTTCCTGGGGAATCTTGTTCTCAGAATTTTCCTTTTTTTGTGCTGCCACCGAGCACTCCCTCTACCACATCGCCCACTTCCTTCCCCTTTCCTCCCGCGTGGTCTGCAGTGTGCCTCATTTTCCCATCAGAGGTTTGTATCTTCCAGCCAGAAGCCCGGTTCTCCCATCTCCTTTCTATGTGTAGGGGGGGTTCACAAGTGTGACTGCGTCACACCGTTCATTTGTGTCTGCCATTGCTCCAAGTGAGTGCCCTGTCCCTTGGGGTTCTCGTGCCTACAAAATCACATATAAAGTGACACTTTATTTGCCATCCAAGAACACTGGTATACATCTATAAACTGCATAGCTGAAGGATCAATCTTACTGATTTTTTTTCCCCAGTTCCCCTGTCAGAATGAACACAAAGTATTACCCTGTCTCCCAAATCCCCAAATTTGTAGGCATGTAATTGGATTACTGCACTTTGGAGGTGCCAGCTACAGTCACTTTTGCATAATTTTTATCTTGAAGAAGATACAGGAGAATTATCCAGTGGGTTTTAAAAAAAAATCACATGTCACATTCTAAAATATTCTTTGAATTCACTGGTTACTCCAGGGCTGTCCCTTAAAAGCGTGAGTGAAAACGTTTTCTGCAGGAGGTTGAAAATGCCTTGGATGGTGAAGTAGGAGAGAGAACAAAGTTTGCAGAGCAGGACTGGTTAATCAATTCGTGGATAACGGTGATGGTTGCAAGGTCAGTGCTAGCCCAGCTGGTCATTCTAAAGGCTACTTGTCTCCTGAGGGTATTTGGAGCTGATTTCTTCTGGATGCCCACGTGAGCTCCATTCTAGGTTTTTCTCTGAATTAATGGCATCGGCTATGAAAATCTCCCTGACTCCAGAAACTCATTTTAACAAGGCTGTTCTTATGTTGTCATTTTGTTTCTTCAAAGAGAACATGTGAGATCTAGCTCTTCCAGATCAAACATGGGAGAAGAGCAGGGGAGAATACTGGATAGGAAAGAGTCTCGGGTCCAGGATACCCAAGTCTGGAAGTCAGAAGTGGGTCCGTCGATAAGCTCCTTCCTGTCAGTAGGTCTGAATGCACTGTTGCTAATGAGGACATCGCTTTGGCTGATGCCAAGGCATCACCGATCTCCGAAGCCAGGATGCTCTTGGCCACGAAGTCCCATTTCCCCTTGTGTGCTGTTTTCTCGAACTGCACATATTTGTGCTGATTCTAACGTAAGGGAAAGGTGAGATATTGTGACACCGAAAGCTGCAGCCTTGTTCCAGGGAAGTGTTGAGTTCTGTCATTTCCTTCCTCTCAGCCTCCTCGAATTCTCCTTCTTGGGGAGGCAGCCGGGAGGCAGAACTGCTGTTTGTCCAGAGCTGATATTAAACATCTGAGCCGCCAGCCTTGTCCTCACCCCCACCCCCACCCGGCACACCTTGCGGGTGTGCCCGTCCCCCCTACCCCGAGGCGGAGAGTTAATTCCACGTTCGGTCCACATTTAGGCTGGTGCATTTCCTGTGCAAACAAGGCTGACATTTATGAAATCTAATTTAATAAATGTCTGTGATCTGGTGCTCATTAGCATACCGCAAAATAGCTCTGGAGTAGCCCATTTTAATCAAATAAATTGTTGCTGCCATTACCACGGGCTGTGCCTTTATTAAGGGCGAAGAGGCCCCACCCAGCCGGGGTCCCCGAGTGTTTGGGGCCCTGGGTTGGGGTCCTGCAGCTCTGCCCGGCGATCCCCCAAGGGGCCTGCGTCTCTTTTCCTGTTTGCTCCCGAGATGAGAAAATGAAAAATCTCTGATCGGACATCATCTCCATAAATCTTCCCGGCAATAAGTCATAAAACCTTGTGTCTTTACATATGGTAGGTGCCCGGGGATCCCGTTGCCATATGTGAACAGGAGCCTCTGGAAGGAAAACAAAAAACAAAAAAAGAAAAAAATTCGATCACCCGTGAGAAATTTCTAGAACTGGTTTCCGCGCCTCCAGTGAGCTGGTCATCTGCTCTTCCCCACCTCCCTTGCTTTTATGGGTTTTTTTTTCCCCCTTTCCCTCACCATGGGGCTGCCTCTTATTTTTATGTGCCAAATTACCATCGGAAGAATTCCCAGCGTGCTAATTAGGAAATTTTGCGGTTTGCTAAATTCCCTTTCTGTCTGTCACAACAGAATGAGTGAATAATCATCCCCAGCCAGCGCGGGGCACAGGTATTCAGGCTTTTGTGTGGGAAAACAGGGGCCCCTGTCTTCTCCGGGGCTACTCCCAGCTGACAGCCAGGCCCCGGCCCGCGTGAGGCCCCCAGCTAATGAGAAATGCCTGTTTATTTAAAACAAAAAACAAAAAAAACCTCAACCCACTTTCGTATCTATCAGCTAAATTAAAGGGGACACAAGAAGATGGTCCCTCCAGCTCGGCCCTGCTGGGGCCTGCGCTCTGGACACACGGGGAGATGGCATCGTCCCGCATCAGGCTGGCAAGGAGAATGACAGTTGTTTTTTCCCTTAAATCAGTTGCACCCTTGAGATGTGGGAAAGTGCGAATGTGTAGGCTATTTTTCTTCGTTTCCTCTTTAGCTAAACAACGTGATTATCTGTTGCCTGTCTTGGGGCCATAGATCAGGCCAAAGCACAGAGGCAAGGTCCCCAGGCAGGCGCGGCCGCTGGCCCAGGGGGTCTAAGCAGAGGACCCTGGCAACTAGCCGTTTGCCGCGTCCAGGCTGAAGCACAGTTGTGTTATCGTAGCAAGTGGCGTGTGCTGGGTACGTGTTGAGCACTCAGCAGCGCCTTATCTGGACCTGAGAGGGGACACTCCTTTCCTGCGATATATTATCCAAAAGTCATAAACAAAACCTAGCTCCTGATACTCCGTCAACAAGAGAAAACACTGGGAAAGGCAGGCAGGAAGTGAGGAGCCCTCCTGGGCGGGGGCGGGGGTGGGGGGTGCATGACCACACTGCTCCCAGGGAGGAAGGTCGTCCGTGCAGGCTCGGTGGAGCTGAGGGACACCCAAACTGCTGTCTCTCCATCCTCTTCTCCTCCTCATCCTCTGTCTCTGATGCCACGCAGGATGCCCACTTTGAGGACCATCTGTCCCCGGACCTGGAATAACATAGCACATCCCAATAGTACGCCTTGGACCTTTGCCTCATGCTGGGAGACCGGCTAGAAGAGGGGAGAGCATTACCCGCTCCACCACCAAAATAGGTGGGGACGAGGCTAGCAGGAGCCCTTTTGATATTTGGCACTGAGTATGGGACAGACTGACTTTGTGCTATTCTTACACTAATTATTTTACCAAGTGATATTTGATTGTTTCTATAAAAGGTTTATGTCAGTGCAGTTCACCACAGGCTTTTTAAAGACCTCAAGATGCAAGAAAGAAATGCACCCAGAGTCCATTAAAGAATTAGGTTCTGTTAATGCCCACGTCTGCTGAAAGGGCCATAGGCACCTCCTTGGCCGCGGTGAAAATGGGAGTGGTGTTCCCAGAGTGGAGGAAAAGCATCCTTTCGGTCTCGGAGTTTGGCTCTTAACGGATCTTGGAAATTCTGGCATTTTTGAAAACAGTGGTTTTTGCCTGGATTCCATTTTTCTAACTTGAAAGTAAAGCTGGTGGGCTGATGTGGAAATAAGAATTATGATAGCTTCTCTAGGAGAGGGCACGCTGTTGCTTTCAGTCCTCCAAAAGTAACAACATAAAAAGCTTCATCATCTCTTTTTATCTACCCAGAAACTGCCGTAAAGCAATCAAGTATCTTCCCACCTAATCCAGAGGAGGTGGCAGCGACGCCCCGCTGCCTGGTGCTTTCAGACCTGCGGTGCCTTCACGGGCTGCTCTCCTTTCTTGCCCCTGTGCCAGGGACACATCTGGGGATTTGGAGTGCCGAGTTCTTAGGGACAGTGCCTCAGTCTCTTCTTCTCTCTGGGTTCTGTTTCTTCATCTGTTAGACTGGAGAAGAGGGAGTTCACCTGCCTGGATGATATTAAACCTTTCAGCTTAAAAAAATACATGATCCTATGAAAGTCCCAGTAAATTCCAGATTTTTTTTTTTCCAATGTAACCATCAACCACTTCCTTTTTATTATTCTTCTGAATGTCTTGTATCACCCTGAAAAGAAACAGCAGCAGTCATCTTTTGAAGCGTTTATAAAAATAAAGTTATGTTTATCATCCTCGCATCTCCGTAGCTCTGGCACATTGATGCAAGCCTGGCAGAGAGGCACTCCCCGATAACTGACAGGTAAATGAAGGAACAGCGGTGATTTAACCCAGGTCCCTTGAATTTCTAAGAAACCCTCCAGAAAGCAGCAGAGTCCGAGACGGCTCCGAGAGCGCCAACCCCGGGCTTGGAGCGCACGGCTCGCCGCCTCCCGGTGGTGGCTCTGTCTGTAATTATTAGCAGTGAGTAATCGCCCCTGCTCCCGTCCTGTGCAGCGTGCGGCAGCTCAGGGGCACACACGGCAGCTGCGACCCGCCCCAAGCTGGGTACATCCCCTCTGTCAGTGCTGCTGGGAGGGGACAGGTGCCGCGCTGGGGCTTTCCCAGACGCGCACGCTTTGCTGAAAGGCGGCAGGGAAGGCTTCACCGGGGGGGAATGTTTGGTGGCAGCTGGAGACAGGAAGCTCATATGTTTATGGGGAGTACATTCCAAGGGCTGTCATAGGATGCTCTTAGGGATTCAAGGGTGCAGCCCCTGG
The DNA here is from genome assembly GCF_009834535.1 of Camelus ferus. NCBI lineage: Eukaryota > Metazoa > Chordata > Mammalia > Artiodactyla > Camelidae > Camelus > Camelus ferus. The sequence goes on along the minus strand of NC_045704.1, from coordinate 52,878,422 downwards.
AAAGAAGAAGGGAGCTAACATTTGTTGGAGGATCTGTGAGCTTAGAGATTTCATTGCTTTAGAGATAAGGAAGCTGAGGTTCAAGGATATCAAGCTGAAAGGCACACTGATAGAAAGGGGAGGGTCCAGGGTCTAAGGGACTCCCCAGCAGCCCATGGTCTTTCCAGTATGCCCCAGGCAGAAATGAGGGGATGATACCTCAGAGAGAGGAGAGTTATCGGTGGCTCAGAGACCGTGCAAGGTGGGGGCAGTGGGGTCGGATGCTTAGAACATAAGCTGCTTTGTAGCTGCAGAGGGAAAAGTGACCCAGGGTTTGAATGGTGACCATTTTGAGCCCCAACCACAAATGGAAACTTTCCTCATTGAAGGTGATTTTTTTTTCCCCAACACACAGCTCCATTCCTGGACAGCAGAGATACATGTTTCTTAACATCTAGCTCCTGAACAACTCAGTAAGTTTCTTTTCTTCCTTCCTTCTGCCCTCCCTGGCCTCCTTTCTTCCTTTTCCAAGAATGTGTTGCGTTTCTACATTGTACCGCCCTGTGCTGAGTGCTAAGGATACAAAAGAACTGATGTTCCTGCCTACGTGGATCTCCCCATGGCCATGAGCTCAGCCGCTGTTGGGGTCCATGGCAGACAGCTCACCAGGATTTCGGGTTCTCCCCTCCTTCTGAGCACATGGCCCCTTGAGGGTAGGCGCGGACACGTGGCTGACTTTGTCCCATGAACTATGAAGGGAACTGAGCGTGTCTTTTCTCGGTGGAAGCATTTAACATCACCTGGGTGTGGAATTCCTGGAGCTCTCCCTCCCCTTGCCTCAGTGATGGCGGACACCGCTGGCCCCACAGCGGACGTGAGGTGTCTGCGCATCTTTGTTGTTTTCGGTGCCTGAGATTTGGAAGTTATGTGTCTCTCCTGATGAAGATAGCTGCATTTTGATCTTGGCTCTCAATCGTATCCTTCTTGATGGCTTCTCTTTTAGCCTTACCTTCTCTTAGAGAGTTTGGCTTTCTCGCTAGACTTCGAGCTCCTTGTGGACGGGGTCCATGTCTTATTTACCTCGGCATCCCTCGTACTTGGTTCAGGGTCCAGCAGATGTTTGCCGAGTGAGTGAGAGGATGAGTGAGATGAACACCTGAAAGCACAGAGCGGCAAAGGCGATGCTAACCCTTGGCACTGACCTCGGAGGCACAGAGAAGGTGGGTGTGTGAGCTCAGAGGAGGAGTTTGGCGAGCGGCTCAAGATTTGAACTTGGCTGTGCATGAACTCAAGGCCCACCCTCTTTCCATTTCAGTACCCACCGACTTCCCCTTGACTGGGATTCCCTTTACTGACCTTACCTTCTCCAGTGGGCGATGCTTCTGTTACTAGCGACCACCTCCCTTCCACTGGGAGAGCTGGGATTGCCGCTTAGGAAAATGTCTGACCACACTGTTACTAAGAAGGGGAAGGACTCATATTTTTTGAGTATCTGTTGACTAGATTCCAGGCACCTGGTCCCAAAGGGGGCATTATCTACATGAGAAATACATACATTACTGATATAGTACTTTTAGTTCTTGTAGTAAAATAAGAAGTAGGTCGTATCCTTATCCTTGGGTTAAAGAGAGGGAACTGTGGCTCAGAGAGGGAAAGTAACTGGATGGAAGTGACAGAACTCGAAGTAGCAGAACTGAGACTTGAACCCAAGTCTGACTCCATAATGGAAGATCTGGACGACTATTTCATGCTGCACCTTACTTCAGGGAGCCCATGTGTGTGCTTGAGTGTGTGTGTGTGTGTGTGTGTGTTCTGTGTATATATGTGTGTGTGTTGTGTGTGGTGTGCACGAGTGTGTGTGTGTGTATGTGTGTGTGTGTTGTGTGTGTTGTGTGTGTGTGTTGTGTGTGTGTGTGTGTGTGTGTGTGTGAGAGAGAGAGAACAGCTTTTGCAGGGGGCTGGAGATGGTATAGAAACCTCTCTTCTCTCCTTGCTGTTTATCCAAGTTTGTCACTTGTGTTTTTACAGGAAGCTGTAAGGACTTCCTGTTTTAGCTCTCACAGATGCTGGCCCTGATAACTCTCGTATTTACACACCTCCAGGGCAAGGCGAGGTCCATGAGCTGCTGACTCTTGTGGGATTTCAGGACACGGACTGATGGATCACCTCCTCCCCTATTATCTCTTGTACAGCCTCTCAGAACTTGCTGGGTGTGGATTGGGGGTCGGGGGGCAGTCTTTCCTCTGTCCTTTAAGGTGGCCTTTCAGTCCCACAGAAGCCCTGGGCTAAGCACTTTCATAGGTGTCACCTCATTTGATCCTAACGACTGCCTGGCCCTGCAGGGACTGATCACCATCTGACATGTGTTCTAGAACAGAGTAGGAACACAGAATGGGGTGCCGTGGCCAAGAGGGCAGAGGTCAAGAAAGCTACTCAGTATCCTTCAATGCCCAGGGCAGCCCCACAGTAAAGAATCACCTGGCCCACATGTCAGCAGTGCCCAAGCTGCGACTCGTTGATACCTCACGGAACACTCAAGCAATAGGGCTGAGACTGAGCCCACCTCTGCCCCTGCCAATCCTCATGATGGAGGAGCGATGGATACAGGCCCTATGGTGTCAGTAGACCCTCTCCAACATCTCCACGTGGTTGCTCACCGCCTGTTCACTCCTGGTGCCACCTTGACCATTGCCCCGCCAGTGCCGCCTGACCCCTTCCTGGGCAACACGTGTATCTCCCCTTTGTGAACTTGTGTTCTTTGCACCAGCCTCCCTGTAGACTAATTTTTGTCATGTGTTTTCAAGCTTGATGTCTGAATAACCCCAGATCACAGACCTGAAAGTCATCTGAGGCTGGACTGATAGATTTCACTCCTTCCGGGAACACCCACACTGTGCCCGGTGTCTGGCAGGTGCTAAGTATGCGTAAGGGGAAAAAGAAGTGTAACACAAAGTGAATCATTATAATAGTCGTAGTATCAGCTATAACCACCAGCATTCAGGAACTTTTCATACCATCCAGGCACCATGTCACATACCCTCTAGGGACCCTAGGAGTTTTATGCAAGGATGTATGGGAAACACAGAAGGAGGTGCCCAGTTCTGCCTGGGTGGTCAAGGAAGATGACCCAGAGGTGATGGGGCCTGAAGGGAGACTTGGAAGAGGAGCTGTGTGTGTAGGTGAGGGCAGAACAGGCAGAAAGATGAGCATGAGGAAGAGCCTGGGGGAGCTAAACTAAAGGTGGGTCTAGAAAGTTCCAGAAAGTAATGGAGAAAATACAGACAGCATTTGGGGTTGATTGGATGTCTGGGTTACACAAATAAATCAAGGAACTCTGCTCAGTTTGTAGGTAGTCTCCATCACTCAGGGTCAGAGGGTCTCCTGGTGGACTTAGGTAAAAAGTCTCACCTTCCTCTGCCCCACCCAGCGGAGATTTCCAGAGCTTTCCCCAAGGCTCATTGTCAGGCAGACTTCAGAGGCCTCTTTGAATGATGTTGAGGTTGGTTATCAAAACAAAAAGGCACAAGGTGTGGACACGGGGGACCCAACTTAGGTGTTGATAACCCAAGAATTACAAATATTTACACTAATCTCCAGTCGCTGGGGATGTGGTACATCAAACCAAATTAATTAACCAATGGAGCTTATTTGCTGAGTCCCTCTTCTGCTTTTGAGCACTTGGGGGACAAAGAATAATGATCATGGTGAGGTCCTGGTCACCAGGACTTGAGATCTTGCGGGTAACCTGCACGACAAAGTCAAGAGGGTAGTGGAAAATCATGCAACAGTGACTGTGGAGTGGAAACCACAACTGGAAACGGGAAGGATTGGTGTATAGAGGAGAGATCAAAGGAGGCTTCTGGAGAAGGCAGGATTCAGGCAGAGCCTTGCAGGATGGGAAAGATGGGGAAGGTAAGCAGATGAGGGTATTTCACTTGACAGCAAGTGAAGATCACCAAGATCGACACCTAAGTTAAAGGATCCTAAATTCAGGTCAGAACTGAACTCCCTAGGAGGTCACGCGAGGTCCCTCATTGACTGGCCCCATCCTTCGCTGCAAAGAATCATCTCCGGCCTCTCTGCCTCTGCCCACCTTCATTTCACACCCAAACCCCAGCCCCCTGGAAGTTATCCCCCAAATGTAGCGTGATGTCATGGTTTCGAGCTTTTGTCCATGCTCTCTACTGTTAGAATGTCCCTCCTTTGCTCTGCAGTTAAAATGCTGCCTCCTCCACGCAGACTTCCCTGATCTTTCCTCTCTGCTCTTATCCCGTGTCACAGCACCTACACCTTACTGATTGCTGTGACTCACTCCCTAATAGAATGCAAGCAGCTTCTGGAAACCGGGAACTTGTCTAACTGTATATTTCCTTCCACTTCTGTACGGAGCACAGGGAATGACTCGTGCTGAAGGGGCATTAATTGCTTGTGACTCTGTGGGTGAACTGAACTAGGAGCCGAATACCGTCTACACTGGGCTTACTCACAGAGGCTTGGGGTGTGTTTAGAATTGCTCTAATTCAGGAGCCACTGGCCACGTGGGGATATTTAACTTTAAATTAATTATAATAAAACAAAATTTAAAGCGCAGTTCCTCAGTCACAAGCGCCCCATTTCAAGCACTCAGTAGCCACCCAGGGTGTTGGAGAGCTCAGATACAGAATGTTTGCATCACCGCAGCAAGTCCCATCAGACAAGGCCGGTCTTGCCTTTGTAGAGAGTGGCCTCTTCTGCCCATTCTTCTGCCCTGTTTATAACCCTGCTCTTTCTCCCGGGGTTTGTCGCGGTCAATCCTTGGGGAGCTGCAGAGGGACTTGGCGAAGTGGGCTTTGCTTAGGGTCATCACCCCTCGTGGGTGGGCTTTGGGCCTGCAGAGAGCGCCCAGCGGCTGTGGTGTTAAGACACGGGTCCCCGTCAGAGGAAACTCTGGGCCCAAACTGCAGAGCAAGCTGAAGTCAGCTCTAGTGGACCAGGGAAGGCTCAGAAGGAAACATCTGGCAGGCCCGGAATCAGATGTTGCTCAGCTTTTAATGGAAGATGGTCTGCGTCGTGGACGGAGTAAAGACAGAGCTACCTGAGAGTCTTCTCATGGGTGTTTCTTGGGGTGGGGGCGGGGGGGACCTGCTGCTGCTTTTTCATAGGATCACTTGGTGTGCCAGTTCAGTTCAGGGCATTTATTAAACCCCAAGGTCAGTGGATTTCCAATATTTTTTTTTTTCCTGTTTGAACTGGGCCCAGAGATTACAAGTGCAATTTATAAAGCACGTGAAGAGAGTTGCTGCCCAGGTTGAAACGGGGCCCCCCTTGTTTGGTCTTTCCTCCAGCGCCATCAGAGGGCTCCGCTCCAGGGGCGCTATCCACATGCCGGCCCACGTGGTGAGCCTGCAGGCCCCTCCCTTCCAGCGGGTCGAGGCATGCACCATTCGAGAATTCTGGTCTATCTGCAGTCCGCAGTTTAAAAAGGCATCCTAAAGTGTGAATACTTCTACAATCCTCATAAAAATATGCGTATGTCTACAACTCTTCCTCACTTGTAAAGTGCTTTGTATACGAGAGGTCATCTGGCCTTCTCCGCAAAGCCTGGGTTAAAGGCTTTGGGCTCGGGGACTCTTCTTCCTCTCTGACTCTTCTACCCCTTGCACCTAGTTTAGTTTCTGGCGCATAGTAGGCATTTCACGTGTAGTTTGAGGAAGGAGGAAGAAGAGAGAGGAGAAAGGAGCCAGGGAGGGAGGGGAAGCGGGTAATGCAGAGGGAGGGAGGAAGTGAAAAAAGAGAAGACGAAAACAAGGAAGGAAGGAAGGAAGGAGGAGGGAGGGAGAGAGGGAGGGAGCTTACTGAAGGACCCTTGTTAAGTTTCGGTTTACAGATCAAGAAACTGAGATACAATGATTTTAAGTGACTTACTCAAGTGAACAAGATAGTGAAAAAGAATATGAAAAGAAGTATGTGTATGTATATGCATGACTACGACGTTGTGCTGTTCACCAGAAATGGACACATTGTAACTGACTGTACATCAATGAAAAAAAATCAACAAGATAATGAATAGAGTAGCCTCTATGTCACCTCAACACTTCTGTTCCTGAAGTCCATGCTTTTAACCATTACTCCACCCGCTCTCTCCTTGTATTATTTTAAATAAAAAGCCTATTATGGGTACTTCATTACCTATTCTTTTATAGCTCCAGCTTTTTATTGTATAAAACTGTAGAAAAAGCGTAGCTCCCTCTGAGAAGGAATTCCTCTCCTAGGAACCTTGCTCTCCCCTCTTTCCTTTGAAATAACCCACCCCTCTGAGTAGCAATTGGAAGCCGGCATAAGGGGTGAAAATTATAAGTACATCAACCAGCATTAAGAATAGCAGAAGTGTTCACAAAGCCAAGCCCCCAAGCACCAGTCTTCATGGGACGACTGAAATGGATCCGTGTTTAAATTCACGTTGCATCAGGACAGAAGGGATGTTCTTGTGCTGGTTCCATTTTTATAATGAAGCTGTATGTCTGGAATTGAAAAAAAAAATCTTTGACACGGGGGAGAAAAATGAGTGATAAGACGTGATTCTGAGATTACTGCTGGGACTTCGAACGTGGGCTGAGCTGCTGTTAATGGGTCATGCTACGGCCGTGATGTTAGGCATAATTAAACCCCAGCTAAGTCCCAGTTGCAGGAACACAACTCCGTGACTGCACCCCCCTCCAACCACACACACACACACACACACACACGCACGCACGCACATGTGCCCGCACACGCACGTGCGCGAGGGAGAGGGAGAAACTTTCAAAAGGCTTGTAACAGAACAAAGCACAGTTTTTACTATCGCAAAATCTTTATGAATCGCCATCCTTGAGGTGAAGTTATATCCTTTATGGTCACATTTTGGTAGTTTCCTTAAATTATTGAAGGCATTTCAGAGGGCCTGAGCTCTTGGAACAGAGCTGGGAAAGAGGCCCCTGTCCCCCGTCTGGAGGTGGGTTAATGATGGTGTTCCTCGTGCAATGCGTCCAGGACACAGAGGTTAATAAAACCCGTAGCTCTTCTTCATGGGTACCAGGGGATGGTTAATGTTCACGACTGTGCAGGACCTCGGCTTAATGTTCCACATGACGGATCGCGCTGCCAGACGCCGCCCTCCCTGGTGCCAGCCTCGCGCATATTAGTACGTGCTGGAAATGGGCTGAGCAAATCCCGAAACCGTAGGTGCTGCTTTCCAGGCCGGGTGTGACGGGCTGGCAGCCTGGTATCCTGGCGGCTCTGGAAGTCGGCCGTGCCTGTTGGTTGAGAGCATTGGACACAGAGTTGCGAAAGCCTGCACCCGGCTCTGGGGTGTCCAGATCTGTGGTCCCTCTCTCCCCTCCATCCAGTGAAGAGCATGACCTGCCTTCTGCCCTCCTCGGGTCCGTGCACAGAAAGCCTGTCTGGGGGACTAGAAGGTGATATATCAGTCTTGTGGTTACCAGTACGGGCTTTTTGGAGGTCATGGGAGACTCAAGTCCCATCTGTGTCATCCTTACTCCGGTGAGCCTTGGGCAAGGTGCCTGACCGCTCTGTCTTGGTTTGGTTTCTGCCAGAAACAAACCCTGAGACAGGGATTTGAAGGCAAGTCATTGATCTGGGAGATGATCCCAGGGAAGGGAAGGATGCCATGAAAGTTACTGCTGCGGGCACCTGGAGGTCATCCCACTGGGAACCCCTGGGAGGCAGCATGGGACATGTGCTGAATTGGCACAGCCTGGGAGGCAATGAGAGGGGAAGACCCACATCTCTCTTCTCCAAAATGAGGCCAGTATGTCCTACCTGCTAGCGTTGTCATGAGGATTACATGAAATAATACGAGAGCCCAGTAACTGTTAGTCACGGTTATCACTAATGCACAGGGTGGGTACGCTTATTGCAGTTAAGACCATCAGCGAGGCCCGGGTGAGTTGTGCTCATGTGCAGTCTTCTTCAGGACCTAGATATTTGGGTATTTTGGAAAAGAAATGTTACTCTGTGTTTGGCATTAAGGGGAACGGACAGGATAAATGGTGCAGGTTGTAGGATGTGCTTCTCGTCCCTGGGACAGGAAAGCGAGGGAAAGAGTGACCTCCATGCGCCGTGTCTAGATGGGGAATAAAAGGAGTCCAGGGTCGTGTGGCTCCAGGTGGGGACAAGTGAACTCACCAGCTACTAAAAGCCTGCCATGCAGTCTGTCTGTCGTGACTCCCAGTTGCTGCCCATAAGTCCTTCATTTTCCAGATCATTTGAAATGTTGCTTCTGCAGTGCAGGGGCCAGCAGATTTCTTCATCAGAGGGTGAAGCAATGTCCCTGCGTATGTGCCCAGCGCCTCTTGCTTACACGTCGCTGGAATGTGGGTAGACACATTAAAGGGTACTTATCTCAGAACGGCCCCTCCATTCCTCAGCCTTTGCCCTCTCCCGTGGGGCCCCAGGACAAATTCCTTGCAGGGACAATTGGTTCTTAGATGATGTGGACTTGCTACTTGGACATGGATGGGGGCACCTTCACCCAGCTGTGTTTGGGACCCTTGTGTCCACAGCATCACCCTCTCTCCAGAGGGACCCCAGAGCAGGTGTCTGGGACTCAGCAGCTAATCTTCCTGTGCTCCATGATGCTGTGTTAATATCGTTATGAATGAACCGACAGTGTCTGCAGTCCGTAGATGCTGCTACATAAGTCCACATTGACTGAGTGAGTGAACGAGTGTGGAAGTACACAGGGCGGTGAGAGAGAGAAGGAGCAGGGAGGGGGTACGCTTTTCATCAGAAAAACAGATTTGGGGATTTGGAGCTTCCTTAACTGCCTCCCCTCCGTTGTGCTAAGAAACCAGGAAACCAAGCTGACACTTCCCTGTAAATCTGAGATTTCCCTTTTTGGTTTCGCAAATTCATTTCTTGCCTTGCTGTCATTCACTAGGGAGATGTCCGCTCCAATCTTACTCACAGTTAAGCGTAAATAGTGCTCAGGCTGCTAAAAAAAGGAGAGCTCACAGGCTTCTCATTTCAATGTGCGTCATTAATTGACGGCACCCCATGCCGTTAAGAAGAGTGATGGTCTGGGGGCAATGAGCACAGATCTGTCTTTTTCCCTTGCTTCCTTCTGCCAGCTCTTAAAGGGGAAAATTCTTAAAAAAAAAAAAAAAATCCAGACACTCCAGTACATTTTAAGAGCCCTCATGAATCAGACATCTTCACAATGGGGTTTAACGAGTCACAGAAGCAGATCCTGGTGGCAAGTGCTTCAAAACACTCTCAAGTGTTTCTTGAAGTGTGTGGGGATATGTGGTCCGCACTGGGTGGATGGGAGTGACTTTGTTATTATGATTCTTCTACCTCCACGTCCCCCCAGGCTCTGGACTTCTCCAGCGGAGAAGCACCAGGGATGAAAACTCACTTCTCATCCTCCCCGGGAATCCAAGCCACAAAGAGAGGCGTTCCAGGAAATTTACCTGGCCCAGCAGGGCTCCCAGCCTCTGATTTCTGGGGTGACATTTGGTCTCCAACTCACCCTCTGATAGGTTATTTTATTCAGAAATATATATCAAGTGCTTATTCTATGTTAGGACCTATTCTCTGCAAATTCCCTGCACTTGAGATTTCTTGTTCCATATAGGAGATCAAATATAAGATCTCAATATGGTACGACTCTTGTCCGAGTCCGGAGGCCAGTGGGCGTGTAATCCAGCCGGATGGGTCAGGCACATCTCCCTAAGGAGTGGGCATCTGGGCTCAAGCCTAGAGCAGAATTTAAGGAGGCCAGGCTGGGGACAGGCATGACCAGGCAGGCCATTCGTGGCAACGGGACAGGTGCAGAGCGGGGAGAGACTGGCTCACAGCCAGGACAATCTCTGCTCCCTGGATGGCAGAGCCATCCTGGGGCTGAGCCCTTTTGGTCTGATGCCGTGGGGGTACTCAGCGCTTCCTTGCTTCTCAACCCACTTATGTGGATGTCCCGGCAGAGCTGGTGGTTCCTCCCCGCATGTTCCCATGGAAACACTGAGCTCTTAGCTCTGGACAGCTGGGGGCTGAGTGAGACCAGGTCCCTGCTTTCAGGGCGGGGTGCAGCTGTAGTGGTGAGCCTTCGTTTTTGAGTCAACATGTTAGAATGTGCTGGCTGTTTTCCCCAGCTCTGGACAACCACATCTGGAGGCAGGTACCGCAGTTATTTGCATTTTAGAGATGAAACTGAAGGGCAGGTGACATGACCTGCCACATCACAAAGTCTAAATCTCGTGAGAGTCAGGATTTCACCCAGGTCTGCCCACCGCCTTTCTGTCCTGGAACAAGATCCCTGCTATGGTAAAAGAGGCAGAAGGCTCCGGGCCTCCGGATGTGCCTGCCTCAGGCCCATGCCTGGCTTCCCGGCTCCTTCTGAGGATGTGACTTAAGACGTCTCAGAGCTCCTCCGGGGCCTCCAGGGGTCGTGGAGGAAGAGGCGCCACATCTTACCTCAGCTCCAACGAGCCCCTGTTCCTCTTGGTCTAGGAAGCCACCCGCCCTGCCAGGCAGCCGGGCCTCTGGCCTTTACCCGACCCCCCCCCCCCCCCGCCGGCACCTCCAACCTTTCCCCTCAGGCCCTGCTGGCCGACCTTGGCCTGCCTCTGGCCTCAGTCCGGGCGCCAGGCCTGCTCCTGGAGCCTGGCCAAGCCCTACCCTATACTCGGCCTCTCCCGGAGTCATGCCTGGCAGGCTGCAAGCTCGCAGGCCGGCCCTGCGGCGGGGTTCACAGCGATGCTCCCTGTGACCAGCTTGGCTTGTAGGTGTGAGAGCCCCACCTGGAAGCACCTGCATCAGTTAGAAAGGGTTAAGCGTTGGCCTGAAGCCTCTGAGGCAGAGCTCAAGAAAGGGTCTCTCCTCCTCCAGCTTTGCCAGGCCAGGTGGCTGCAGCCTCCTGCTCTCTCTCTCTCTCAGACACACACACCTGGGTTTAAACCCTGACTAGCATCTTCTTTTTACTCATTCTTTCTGTCCTCCAGATACTGTATCAAGCTATTGCTCATTGCCTTATTAATCCTCAATTTCTCCCAAAAGTCCCCATGAAGGGAAGACCCGCCCCCCCCACCACTGACATCCCCTTTTTACAGACACGCCAACTGATGCTCAGAAAATTTAAGTAGTTTTACTCAAAGTCTCAGACAGCTAATAAGTGGTAGAGTCTGAGTTAAATCCAGGTTTTTCCGACTCCACAGCCCCTGCGTCCAGCCACTAAGTAGCTTTGTGACTTTGTGACATTTCTTGGCCTCCGTTTCCTCATCTGTAAAACGGGGATAACAGTAACGCTCAATGTGTGAGGATTTTGTGGAGACTGAATGAACTCACTGAGGGGGGCACATAGCGGGCTTAGAATAGCGCCTGGCCCGGGGGAGTGGCTAATAAGTGGAGGATGTTTGTGTGCTTGGCATTGTCGTTGACCCCCATATGCCTGTTCCTGCGTGGGGACACCCATGCCAATCTCCCAGCTGTTAACCCTGCATCTTTGGTCCCAGACTCCATCTCCTCTTTCTTGCCTCATAGCCACTGATTGCTCTATTTTCCCTTCTGATTACTTTTGTCTCCACACTCTGAACCCTACAGCCCCAAAGATTTCTGGGCTGATCTTTGTTATCCCTACGAGAGTATATGCCACAATGCCAGGCCGGTAACTTGGCATCATCTTTTTTTTTTCCCCACTAAAGCTCATCCATACGTCTCCCCAAACTAATGTAATGTCCTCCACTGGACTGACTTATCATGCAGCAAGACTGACCATTCAAAAGGAGGAGCTATCTCTACTTCCCATGAAATATATGAAGTACTTTGTCCGTAGGACCTGGATTTAAATGCCAGCCCTACCACTTAGAAGCTGTGTGACACTGTGTGACAGCTTCCTTAACACTTCCGAGTTGCATTTTTTTTTCAACTGGGATCAGGTGATGAGATGTGCAGAATGCTCTTCACGGGGTTTTGGAGCGCGTTCAGTGAGATCCTGGCCAGCAGAGCCTGGTATGTAGGTGCTCAGTAAAATACTGAACCGGAATCCTGCTGAAACAGAGCTCAGCAGTCCAGGGAGTTTGGGTTGCTCAGAGGGAAATGGAGAAAGGCCCTTTGCTTGGATAAACCCACTGGGAAGACGGCGCAGTGGACCAGAAGCTGAGGACCCAGCGCCACGCTGCGTCCCAAGCGAGGCAGGCCCTTGGGAGATTGAAGAGGGCGAGGTCCAAGTCCCCTTTGGAGCCGACTCTCAACTTCCTGATGAAATCTGCAGCTTTCCTTGAAGGCAGGGCCGAGCCTCCTTATCGGTGGGCTCAGAGTCCGCGGCACCAGGGCCGGACGCCTGCGTGCAGGAGGCTGGAAGTGTTTATCAGGCCTCTCCCTGCGGCGGGCGGGTCAGACATCCAGACTTTGGACGCAGTTGGGCTTGAACGTGGCAGCTCCTCCTTCCCCGGGGGAAACCCGTAGGACATTTCTCAACATTCACTCCAGATAAAAAAAAAAAAAAAAAGGTTGAAAGTCGGTGGCCGGGATTTCACAAACACGATGGCCAAGGGCGGGACGCTCTTGGGCTCCAGGACTCCTGGCCCTGACTCCGGGCTGTGGGATGCCCGTCAGATCCCGCTGCGGGGGCCGTGTGATGTTTGACCTCCTCTCTTTGCAGAGTGGTCCTGAATGGGAAGGTCCACATGGAGGGAATTTGAACACAGATCGCCTCTTCCCTCCCTAGAGGAATACTGCGAGGAGGGGTTATTCTACCCAGTTTAGAGTGAAGGAGCCTGAGGAACAGATGAAATGGCCCATGCACGGGAAAGGGCCTCCCAAGAGCGCAAACTCTAGATCATGCATGTGGTGCTTACCTGCAAACCCAGCACTGTGCTGGGAGCTCAGCTTGCTTATTTCATTAAATCCTCCTAACGTCAGACTCTCCTCACTTCACTGGGTGAAGAAGAAATTATAAAGAGAGAGGTTTAAAAATTGTCCTCATTTACCCAGCTAACAAAAGTTGTAGGCAGAATTCAAATCTAAACAGTCGGGCTCAGACCCATCCCCCTGCCCCCAGAGCACAGAGGGATGCTCTCCGTCTGGCCCAGGGCCTCTCAATCTGTGACTCTACTGACGTGCTGGAACACGTCGTTTTTGTTAGCGCTGGCCTGTGCGTGGTGGGGTTCTTAGCAGCACCCTTGGACTCTACCCACTAGGGGTCAACAGCAAAGCTCCACCCCAATTTTGACAACCCAGAATGTCTCTAGACATTGTCAACTGTTCCGGGGAGGTGGGGGCAAAACAGCCCCAGAGGAGAACCACTGCTCTAGACCGATGTCGGGTGCTGTCATCATTCGGCGTGATTTTGTTGTAATTGAGATTGTGGGTATGGTTCTGAGGTCCTGGCCGCTGTCCGGTTTGCCTTTGGGCAGGTACTGATGCAGGTGAGCTTCAACTCATAATTCAGGGTCCTAACTAGAAGCCTTTAGAGATGGAAGTGGGGACTACGGGGAATTAGGTGGGAATCGCAGGCGCACTGGGAGGAGTGTTTGCCCTCACGGGCAGCCCCTTCTGCCTGATTTCCAGGTAAGAGGCTGGCTGTGTGACACTGTAATTTCTTATTTGCTGTTGATGCCTTCATCCAAGGGGCTTTTCCTGACTTAAGGGCTCTGGAACTCTTAGGACTGGCCCCTCCCACCTTCTCCTAAGGACCCCTGACTGGGCCCAGCCACAGACGAGCCTCTGAATTTCTTAAATTGGTTGGAAAGGGGGAAATGACCTCAAGGAGTTGGTGCCCATTTTCTTTGCTCTCTGGCTAAGCTGAGTCCATACACTTAGGGTTCTCGGTATGCTCACCTAGAATCCTGGAGACCTGGGTTTCACTTGGGAACCACGGATAGGGGATTGCCTTTCTGGTCAACCCTGCTGAACCACCTCTAATCGGGAGAAGGTGAGCCATGCGCCTTCCTTCCAGGGAATGCGAAGATGATGGTGATTTAACAATGACTGAGCAATTGCTGTATGCTTGGTCTTGTCATGAGCACCTTACATGGATTATTTCATTTCATCTCTACTATATCCCAGAATGCTTTTTTTTAAAAAGTATTTTTTTTTAATATTTGCAACCAGCTGTGTTGCTTTTTTTTTTTGAACCTCTTAAAAAGAATAGTATCGGGTATTTTTTGGGGGGGGGAAGTAATTAGGTTTGTTTATTTACTTATTTCTTTCTTTCATGGAGGTGCTGGGGATTGAACCCAGGACCCTGTGCATGCTAAGCACACACCCTACCACAGAGCTATACCCTCCCCCTCACCGTGATGCTCTCTGTATCTGAGGTGCCAGGAAGATTAGTAATTTGAGCAAGCCACACAGCTGTACAAGGAGAGCATCGGAATTCGAGGGCAGATCAGTGGATTCCAAAGCCCACGGAGTGCGGCCTCTCCATGTAGTGTAAGTTTGATCAAGTAGACAGTCAGCTATCTGTTGAGCATGTGTTCCAGGCTCCAAGCAAGGAGCTGCGGGGGGAACAGTGCATTCTTGGAAGCAAGCCTGCCTCCAGGGAGGGGCTCTCGGCAGGAGGGCATCTGAATGGGGTCCTGGGGGTTGGTTGAATGGGAGGGGGACAAGAATGGGGAAGAGGATGCCAGGCAGGGGGGCCAGGCTGAGCAGGGCAGACTGGAATGGTTGGAGAGACGTGGTTCAGGGAGGGAGGAAGGGAGGGAGAATCAAGTCCAAGACTGGGACCCCAGAAGCCTTGGGACACCGTGCACACTCACACATACACTCACACTCTCAGGTACGCGCGCGCACACATGAAATTCAGCCCTAAGCTCGAGGCGCTAGGACCATCAGGCGCCTCCTAGGACTAGGGTACCAGAGAGTTCTGACTCTGCCACCTGGTTCCAGGAGCCCAGCGAGGGTACATTATCTCCCTCCGTCTTTCCGTTCCTCTTCCATTACAGACAGAATAATGCCCCTCCTTTTTCAAAGATGCCAGCGTCCTAATCCCTGGGGATTATGCGAATATGAATTATGGGGATGTGGTATGTTATAAACACGTTATAGGGAAATTAAGGCTACAGGTAAAATTAAGGTGACTAATCACTTGACCTTGAGGTGGGGAGACTATTCTGGATTATCTGGGTGGGTCTCAATTAATCACAAGGGTCGCTAAAAGTGTGAGGCAGGAGGATCAGGGTCTGGGAAGGAGAGGTGAGAAGAGGCAGGGGTTAGAGCCGTGTGCTTTGCAAATGGAGGAAGGGGCCACAGCCAAGGAGCGTGGGTGCCTCTAGAGGCTGGAAAAGGCCAGAAACAGATTCTTCCCGGAGCCTCCGGAAGGAACGCAGCCCTGCAGACACCTTGATTGTAGCTCAGTGAGCCCCGTGTCAGACTTCTGACCTCCAGAACTGGGAATGGATTTGTGTGGTTTTAAGCCACTAAGTTTGTGGTCGTTTGTTACAGCAGTCGAGGGAACTCGAACCTCTGCCTCTCCAGAACCAGGCCTGTTCTTCCAGCTCTGTTCGGAGAACCATAATCACTCACACCCTGGGCAGGTGGACACTCTGAGCACCTCCGTTTATGCTACAGCCTTGGGGTCCTGAAGGAAGTCCTTCTGCGTCCTGGTATGGCCTCAGGCTGGAGGTGGGGCCCACCCCTGGAGCCAGCCTGGCCCTAAGGAATGAGGCTCTCTCTTATCAGTGGCCAGAACCACACCCAGGAGAGCTCTGGTATCCTAGGGCCCCGAAGGGAAGGTCCTGAGGTTCAGGAGTTCCACACGTAGGTCCACAGAGCCAGGAGGCCCTGATCACAGTCCCTTTTCCCCCAACTTTTTTTTTTTCTTTAACCCAAACTACAATATTATATGCCGGCAGCTGGGTTTTTATTATTCAGACTGATTTTGAAAAAGGAACATTCTGGCTTTAATTAGAATGAAAAATATGAGCGGTAGAAATAGTCACATATCACATAGCTTCATTATTTACACCATTGGTTTCGACAGGCAGATAAACACAGTTCTGCACAATGTGAACAGAGACTTGTTAATCCGTTTCTAACTCTCCACACACTCACGGGACCCTGCGTTTCCCTCTCCAGAGGCAAGAAAACCACAGTAAAGGCTCAAGACATGTGGCCTTGCTGTTGTGGGAGAGACAGATTGCAAAACAATTCTAATTAAAGCAGTGATGAATGGGAAGAGTCCCCTTTATTCAATCCCATGTGTCAGTAAATGTCTTTCACCCGTTTGCTCACTTAATCCTGGCACTTTCCTTGTATGAGATGAGCCCCTCAGTCCCATTTTACAGATAAGTAAACTGACTTCAGTGACAGTAAGTGACTTGTGCAGCCACAGGGTCACAGGGTGGTTTTATTTGCACAAGGCCAGCTGGCCCCAAGAGCTGCTGACTCTGGGGTGCTTACAATGCGTGTTAAATGCTTTAGGCCCGTGGTTCCCAAACTCAGCTGCACCTTAAAATCACCCAGGTAGCTCTCAAAACCTGATGTCCGGGTCGCACCCCAGACCTATTAAATCAGAATGTCTTGGGGTGGGAGTCAGGCATCAGTGCTTTTTAAAGATCCCCAGGAGACCCCAAAGTGCAACCAAGCTGGGGAACCACTGCTTTCTGCACATTCTCTCACCAAAACCCTCTCTGCCCCTGGGAAGAAATTACCGTTATTGACCCATTTTAAAGACAAGAGACCTGAGCCTCCGAGATGGTCACGTGACCCCCATCAAGTTGGGATCTGAACCAGAACATTCTAGAACCCTCATTTGTAACCACTACACTAAAATGCCTTCCTAGTGGGATATTGTTAGTGGGTCAAAAGAGGCTTTTTCCAGGAGAATGCATTGTGCCTTGGGGACGTATAAAAATTGAATCAAGCTTTTTTCCCATCTTGTGGTTTTCAGTTCTTTGAACAACTGTGAAAGTGTAACTCTTTTTGCTGTGAGCAGCCCCCACTTTTCCTCTGGAGTTTTAAACCCCTAATTGAATCGGCTTAAACCTGTATGTTTTCCTTAACAGCTGCAGTACCTCACAGGGTGCGGTCCATGTGAACTTGAGATGGGTGCTTCAGATTCCGGAGGGCTTCCGTTTCCAAGCCCCCAGGAGTGTGGCCTCTTGGTGGCCCTGGCCTTGAGATGTGTCCCCAAGGGCCCTGTCCTGTGGGACAAACTCCCTCCTCTGGGGGATCTCAAGTGCTCAGAGCAGTGTCTAGCATCCTCCACACATAAGAGATTTGGGTCATTTCCTCTTTTAATTTACATGGCTGGTACCTCTAAGACTCCCAGACACGGAGTAAAAGCCTCTCCTTGGAAGGCTGGGGCTGTGGGAATTATTCAGTCTGCAAACAGCCCACGCTCACTTCCTCCTTCCTGCTCCCTGCTCTCTGTCATCTCCCTCCCTCCCTCCCATCGACTCTCTCATCCTCTTCCCCCTGCCCCCCACCCTCTCCCTCTCTCCCATCATTTCCAGACTGCCCTCTCCTCCTGCTGCTGTAACAAATGACCGCCTGCTTAGCAGCTTCAAACAACACAAGTTTGTTCTCTCGTAGTCCTAGCCGCCCGAAGTCCAAAGTCAGTGTGTGGGCAGGGTTGGTTGTTTTTCAGAGACTTCGAGGGAGACTCTGTTCCATGCCTCTCCCAGAGCTTGGGGTGGTGGCTGCGACCCTTGACATCCCTGGGTGTGTGGGAGCATCACCTTAGTCTCTGCTTCCACCATCACATGCTGTCCTCTCTCTCCCCATGTGTCTCTCTGAGTCATCACATGGCCTTCTAATGACACTGGTCTTTGGATTAGGGCCCACCCTGACCCAGTGTGATCTATCATAGCAAAGTACAGTGTCAAGATCCTACATCCAGATAAGGTCACATCCAGAGGTTCCAGGGGACATGAACTTTGGGAGGACACCACTGAATCCCATACACCGACTTTCTGTCTTGCCGAACCAAATCAGCTGTGTAGTCTTCCAAAGCGCATGTTGAATCCTGCGTCTCCCCGGTGTTAGTAACTCTTTCCACTGCCCTCAGAATAATGTCCGCCTCCTCGCCCTGGCCCCAGGCGCTCATAAGCTTAGACTCCAGCTGTCTCTTCAACCTCCACTGGGAGCACACTTCCCAGCACGCGCACACTGGCCTCCATCCCGTGCCGTGTTCACACATCCAGGCTCCTGCCCTTGCTGCCCTGTGCCCGGAGCATCACAGCTACCTCCCCCTCCTTCAGGTCTCAACTCAAATGGCACCTCCTTGTAAGTCCCTTCCCAGACTCTTCCATCTCACATAGCCCACCCTTGTCACACTTCCCCGTTTTACTTCCTTGCCGACACTGATCACCGTGTGAAATAATCTCGTGCTCATCTGTGCCGTGTTTGTTGTCTCTCCTGGTTTCTCTCTGGTCCGTGGCTCCATCTCCAAGGCACGGTTTAGGAGCCAGGGAAATTCTGAATTAATCGTGGCATTCCCACTGCAGGACTCTGCGTTGAGTTCCCTTCTTTTACCCGTCTGTCCACTCAAATTCTTTGAGTCCTCACTCTGCAGCGCGGTGAGCCTAGGTGCTGGGGGAGCAGAAATCACCGTCCTCAGAGCTGGCATTCTACAGAGGGAGTAGTTGGTTATGCACTTTTATGTAAGCTCAGGACTTTTCCTCAGGGCATCCAAGTCACACTCTGCTCACTCCTTGCTTTTATACCTGGTGAAGCTCAAGTTCCTGGGTGTCTTCCATGCCAGTGGGACTGAGCACCTCTGGAATGTTGGTTAAAATTCCCTCCATCTCTGTGGCTTTTGTTTCTTTGGTCCAGTCTCGGCCCCGCCCCTGTCACTTTCTCTGGGTGAAGTAGGATCGGAGACAAGAGACTCCTGTTAAGTCACGGAAGGAGCCCTGGACATGGAGACAGAGCTTGTGGCTTTTAGGCAGGGCTATGAATCTGAGCAGCTCTGAAAAGTCACCTGCCCTCTTCAGATCTGAGCCCTCAGCCTCACACTACAAGGCATTTTCCCACCTGATTTTTTTTTTCTTTCATTAATTACTAATTTGCTACAACCACTGTTTTCACTTGAATTACTGATATGCTATCAGCATGACTAGCTCATCTTCAATGCCTAGAATAGTGGTTCTCAAATTTGTCTGCGCAGTAGACAGACCAACCACCTGGACATCTTTTATAAATTCTCAAACCCAGACCAGAGCAACAGACTCAATCCCTAGAGTAGGACACTGGCAGTATTATGTTTTCAAGTTTTCCAGATGATTCGAATGGGCAGACAAGTTGGGAGCCATTGACTTAGAACAGGAGCCAGCAAGTTGTTCTTTGTAGAGGCCTGAGACTAAAGATTCTCAGCTTTGTGGGTTGCAAGGTCTCCTTCACAACTGCTCAGCTCTGCTATGAGAGCATGAAAGCAGCCACAGAGAGCATGTAAATGAATGAACATAACTGTGTTTCAATAAAACTTTATTTATAGGAAACAGGCAGAGGGCTGTATTTAAGCCAAGGGCCATATTTGATCCATGGACCATAGTTTGTATCCCCCTAGCCTAGAATAATTTCTAGTACAATATATATCAGTGGGATGAATGAATACATTCAGTAAGCCTTTAATTAGCACCTACTAAATATATTCAGCTCTGGGCTATATGCTGGGACTCAGTGAAGATGTGTCTTGCCTAGGTGGGGAAACGGAACCATAAACAAACCAAAATGCCGAGAGAGAGGGAGGCAGTTAAAGATGTATGAGCTGGCCGCTAGGGAGGCCCAGGGGAGGGAGGAACCAATTTGGCTTGTGGGATAAGGAGGAAGTTGGGGAGAGCCTCCCAGCAGAAAAGACTTTTAAACAGAGTCTGGGAGGAAGATGTTCAGTCTGACTCCTGGCTGCCAGGAATAGAGATCCAGTCAAGTTACCGCAAGAATGGAAGGAGGCTGTTTTCTCTCCCAGGTTGAGTCTAGATGGGACGGTGTCTGCGGCAACTCCAAGCTCTAGCTCCGTCTATGACGTGTCTTCCCTCTGGATTCTTGATTTCTTTTCCTCTCTTTATTGAGAGCTTCATGGGTGACCATATAGAGAGCATGATGGTTAAAAAAAAATAAGTGAGCTTTAGAAGGAATTACGCTTGGTAAATTAGTTTATTTCCTTACCTGTGAAGCAGGGAACATCTCAAATGTCCTTCAGAGTGTTTTGGTCAAAGGAGGTGAAACCCTAAGATGCTTGGGACTGTGTGGGGCACCGTAAACCTCAGATGCTCCCGTTACCAAGAGTGGTTTTATCTTTACTCTGATGAATCACTTTCCTCGGCTTGCTCATTGCGTTTACATCCTTGTAAGTTCACCTGGCCCACGAGCCTCCAAGCCCCTCTGTAGGCACCCCTTTCTATTTCAGATCTTGCCAACTGCTGGCTCAGGCTTTCGGTGTCCTAGTTCAAATGGCCAGAAAAGAGAGAACTTGGTTGGCCGGCATCCACATCCCACGTCACTGCGTTGCCTCTGGATGGACCACCCTTCAGTCCAGAGTCTCCCTTTGATCTGGTCCCCCAGGGAGAGAGGAGAGAGCTGACACAAATGCAGCTGCCTGGGCCCCAGGGCTGGGGCTGGAGCTGGGGCTCCGTCCCTGAGAAAGGGCTGGGAGTGGCAGGCACCAGAGGTGGACAGGCCCCAGAGGTGGACTAGCACAGAGGACCCGCTGGACACAAGGTCCATCAGGGAATGATGTGCAGAGGATGAAGTCTGTGGTCTTCTTGCATTACGCTCTCCTTAAAGAGAGCCTGGGAGAGGGAGAGAGGAGGAGGAGGTCCTAACTCAATCAGATGAGGCAGGGTTGAGGGGTGGCGTTCAGTGTGCCAGGCCCTGCAACCCTGCTTATGAAGCCTGCATTCCAGACACTCAGCCGGCCCTGGGTATTGGCCAAACACGCAAACGAGTCCTGGCCCCCTGGCCCAGCCCTGCAGGCCCCCAGAGAAATCATTCTGGAGTCAAGTGTGAAGGTCCGGGCCGAGGACGGGAGAAGCCTTTGTTTGTTCCCATCTGCATGCCCGGGCTGCCAAAACATATCGGGAGTATAATGAGAAATAACGGAATCAAAATAATGTAAAGGAAATAAGTGCTGAAGAGGATAATCAACATCCTTTCTGAATAGATTTCCTGCCAGGGAGACGGGAGCAAAGGGAACGTTTTCCCCCCGGGACCGAGGCAGACAGTGGTCCTGGAAAGGAGAGGAAAAAATTACTTCCTGGAAGAGAGTGTTTTAATTGTTCTTTTAAGAGGGAGGCAGGGGCCGCCAAGGCCCGGAACGAGCCCTCTGTTTTGGGGGTGTCTCCATTTCCTCAACCACAGGAGAAGCTGAACACCCCCTGACGGTGAGCACGGACCACATGGCAATGGTTTTCCTTGGAGCATCACTTAGCCTGGCACCTGGCCGGCTGAGTAAGCATCTTAGGTTTCCCACGTGCTGATGGAGGGCGGGCTTTGGAGGCAGCCAGATGGACATGGGCTTGGGTCCCAGCTGTGCCACCCACCTAGCGTGGTGATGTGTGAGTTTCAGACTTGCTCCAAGTCTCACTTTCTTCCTAGCAAATTCTCATCAGTAGAACATCTGAAGCACTGCTTTGGCTGACAACAGCCTTAATGAGATAATATGTGAAAGCCACAGCACATCTTGGGAGGTTTAGGTCGTGTTGATCAACTTTCTCTTGCTTACCCACTTTTGTTTCTCTCTCCCCATCTCCCTATCCCTCTCTCTCCTCCTCTCTCTTTTATCAAGAAGTCTTGCCTCGCTTATGGAAACGGG
Source organism: Camelus ferus (assembly GCF_009834535.1). Lineage (NCBI taxonomy): Eukaryota > Metazoa > Chordata > Mammalia > Artiodactyla > Camelidae > Camelus > Camelus ferus. The sequence continues at coordinate 52,856,716 of NC_045704.1, read as the reverse complement.
GGTCACATTTGCTTTTCCATCAGCCCCTGAGGGAAGCAGACACCATATCTTAGTGGTCAGGAGGGAAAACTGGAAAGTTGCAGTTGTTTTCATTTTTCATTTCATCCTTCTGCTCAGTGTTTACTGAGCATCTGTCGGATGCAGGAGCCCCCTTAGGTTTCTGCACAGGAGAGGACCTGAGCCTGGAGAGCGAAGGACCTCACATCCAGGGTGCCCCCATTTTACTCCCTGCCCTACTTTTCTTCGTGGTCTAACCGCAGGTGTTTCTTTCCATCGTATGGAAAAGACTGCCCTTAACTTTCACACCATTTCCTGCCAACTCTTCATTATCATCTCAACTGCCTTGAAATAAAACCTCTTCACCTTAATAAAAGTAGCAAGAAGGCACCCTCTGCGGATTCCGTTGCCTCCCTCATGTCTCTGGCTGTGCTTTGGACCCTGTACCCCTCAGTTCTGCACCAATATCACGGGATAAAAACAAGAAGAAAATAACTAACACAATCACATAACATAGTTGATGTTCCTCTAGACATTGTGCTTGACATCGCTCATTTAATTCTCCAGCCATCCTTGAGAGGCAGTGAGATTCTTAACTCCATTTTGCAGATGAGGAAACTGAGGCACAGAGAGGTTGTGCAATTTGCTCAAGGTCTCCGAGCCCTGGGCTTGGGAGCCAGGGTTGGAGCCCACGTGGCCTGACTCCAGCGTCTGTGTGCTGATGAAATGTGACGCTCTGCCCCCAACTAGCTCACAGGCCAGCAGAAGGAGAGGGCCAAAGATGTGAACCTGACGGTGTGCTAAAAGCCAGAACAGCGTCTGGGCAGTGCACTCTGTCCCGCAATCATGAGAGCATTCACCGCTGAAACAGTAGCCCAGAAACCCCCCTGATAGGCATCTCAGGGCAAGCAGGTGGCTTTTGAAAGACAGCATGAAATCCCAGGGTCTCAGCAAACCCTCCCCCAGCAGAAGCGACCCCCCCCCCCCGCCACCCGCAGCACGTTGAGACCTGGAGGAGCCCCGTGGTCCGGTTATCAGGCGATCTTACAGAGCAAGGACAATTAATTTCTCGGCCCCTATCTTATCTCCCGGATCGCACAAACCATTTCCAAGCTGAGTTTCTGGTTCCCGGTTTCCCAGCACCAGCAGCTCCGTGGCGAGAGTTCAGAAATCTCTAATTCCGAGTGGCAGCAGCACACAACGCTGAGTCCGTGCCGGTTTTTCATAATTGGTTTTCAGAGCGGCCGGTTCCGCGATATGTAATTGTTAGCAGTTGTAAAAAGATAACTCACATTTTTTAAAAGCTTAAAGCTTGCTCTGTGCCGATAAAAACTGTGACAAATTATGTTCCGAAAAATCATAAAAGTAGAGAGAGACATGTTAATAACCAAAGGTGGCGTTTCATTTAGAGGTCAGCCGGAGCTGTTAAAGTGGTCAGGAATTTCAAGCTTTGGCAGTAGTGATTTGACCATATCACTTATCTCCTCCAGCCCATGCCTAAGTATCTCCCTAGGTAAAAAAAAAAATAATCCACAGACAGTAATACGGAGGTCAGGGGAACGAGGGAGAAGAGCAGGCTTGCCAAAATAAACCCGGTTTTCAAGGAGAGACATTCAAATTGGCCAAAGCCATTAAATGCTTCGATTCCAACAGTTTGATCCCCAATATTTGAGAACCGGCTGACACACGTGACCACAAACACACATCTAGGAACGCACACACCCCCTAGGTGAAATAGCCTTGTGAAGATTTTTCTGCAAGAAAATAAAATGAGAGAAAATTCGTCTAAGGGTTTATTGACAAACACAACAAAGTGTGTGAAAGGTCTTCTGGGTTTCCCAAATTTGAAAAAATAAAGGGGGGAGTGATACTTTTGCTGAGATAGAAGCAAATCTAGAAGGTGAATGATCTTTAGCCAATGGGAGATGCTCCAAGGTTTATCCACATGGGGGTAGGGGAAGAGTTGAATGGAGTCTGGCCATTGGCTGTTTTGAAAATGGGAGGTTGTGAAGCTGTTGCTTGAACCCATTCAGATGTTTGCCTCCCTCGCCTGCCCCCCCCCCCCCCGGCAAAGAGACCTGTTTAAGTCTTATATGGGATCAATTTCTGAAAGTGAATTATTGTTTCTGAAATAGATGCATATTCCATGCCCCAGAGACTCAGATTGAAAGGGTCCTCTCACCAGCCAATAATAATAAGGCAAGATGGTAAAACCATTCTAGAATATGGGACTTTGGAAAAAGCATGAACTGTCAGTTAAGCTAGCTGAGTTTTGGCTTTGTGACTAGTTAGTTGGGCATTGCTAAGCTCATCACCCCAATTCTTTGGGCCTCGGTTTTCTCTCCTGTGAAATGGACAGATGGATCTGAGCGCCCGTCTCACTGATGTTGTGAGAATGTACGTGAAAGACGCTAACGGCGTGCTCCGGGTGGACATTATAGCCTCCCTCCCCTTTCTTCAAGATACTCTAAATTTTCCAGTATGTTTTTGTGTCTTGTGGAGATCAGCAGATTCCAGTCATTTCTCAGATCACTTTTTTTCCATGCCATTTTATTACTTATTGTATCTTGGAAGAGACAAGGGAAAACAAACAAAAGCTTATAGATGGAGTGTTTTGAGAAGCACGTTGTGTATTTGGTTTTTTTTTTTAATAGATTTCAAACACATTCCCCAGTCCCCGCCACCCCTGCCCAATGACAAAATGGTCTCTACTAGTTGAAGAAAAATATCGTGTGTGTTGTACATGGTGGCAAGTACATTCACTGCGAGAATTTTCCACTTGGGGAGGAGGCACTATGGTAAGGAGTCCATCCAAGAGCAGACAGTTGGCTTTTCAAACGTCTGCGTGACAGACCTTCACCATTCTGAGAACTAGCAGCCAAGAAATAGAAACTTTCTGTAAAGGTTATAAAATGCATGCCGTTTATACAAAGGTCAGACCATCGCATAGAACTTGGGCAGATACATGTAGCTGAATTTAATGCATTGTAAATGAACATTATTATGCATTTATTTATTTCAATTCCTCATGGAGCTCCCATACCACTTAAGCATCGAAGAAGAAGGAATTGAAAACAGGGGAGTGGCCCCTGTAATTTAAGCACTGAGTCTAAAATGGATTCTTTAACCACACGCAGAAGAAGGTTTGAGGCCAAAATCACATCCTGGTTACCAGCTCATATTTAGGTCCATTCATAAAGAAATGATTACTATTTATTATTTGTTTTCAATCTACTACTGCATTATCCTAACAGAGTGGGGGGGGGGGAGTTGCTCAATAAATCTTCTGCCCTAGAGGAATTGCACGAATAAGGAATTACCTAAATTTCTTTGGGATCCTCACATGATGAAGGTAGCCTTGTCTAATTCTTTACCATTCTTGAATATTTGGTTTCCTTTAAGTTACCAGAATGGCTTATTTGTAAGCAAGTATTTTTGGCAGTGGAATATGAATTGCAGATTTTCTTGATAGATTCATTAGAACGTAAGTTTGTTCTCTTTATCCTATTTAAGCATACTGCCCTCCTCAAAGATCTGGGCATATACAGGTGATCAATGGTACCCATTATTACATTAGTTATAATAAAGATTGTGCGCGCACACACACACACACACACACACACACACACACAGAGAGAGCCTCAAAGTGAATGCGTGGGTAACACTGCCTTACCCAGCATTCATTGACTATTCATGTATAATGATGGACCAGACATAGAGTAATTCTAAGATGACACTAATAACTTCCCACTGGGATTCATGCTTTGACCTGGTGGTTTTTGTTTTTTCCTCTAGTAGTGAATGTTGGGATCTTAAGGATGGATTTCCATCTAGCTAGTAAGGATATAAATAGATATCAAAAAGAGAGCCTCTCTTGGCCCTTTGTGCATTAAAATGGCTTTCTGTCTCCTAGACACGCTTATGGGAAGGGTTCAAAGGGCAGAGATGTGGGATGGCCAATCAAATGCAAATGCTTGGGAGCATCCACTGCCCATTCTTGCGGGGGCATCATCATTCAGGGGGTCATAGAGAAAAGGGTTTTCTGCCCTTGCTGTGTGCTGCTGGCTTCTGGGACGGTCAGAGGAGAATTTGCTTGCCATCACGGAAGATAATAACAAAACCAGGAACAACAGGTGTGTCTTTTCTGGAGCATATTTTTATTCTGGGACAGTCTCCGTTAGAAGCCATAGGATATAGTTAAACTTTTGATCAGTTCTGTGGCTGAACTCACGTTCAACTCTAAAGCTAGGTTAGTTCTTACATAATTCATGTATGACTTTTAGAAAGTTCCTTAGGCTCCCGGAGCCCCAGTTTCCTCTTCTGTACAGTGGGGCTTATAATAATGCCCACCAAAAGGAGTTTTATTTATAATAATTTATAATAGTCTCTCTGATTGAAATACAGCCTCCTTTTGGCTCTTGGATGTTTAGTGGCTTGTCCTGTGTGTCTCACTTTCTCAATCACCTTCTCAAAGAGGCACCCACCACCCCCTTAATGAATAGGTCATTCTTGTTATTGTTTCCCATTCCTGCTTCTTTTTAGCATCAAACTGCACAACCTGTGATCCTCTATTTTATATAATGTAAATGATACGTGTGCATAAAATTATAGGCATTTATCTACTTGATTATTTTCTTTCCTTTCCCCTTGGGCTCAAAGCTCTGAGGGCAGGCTCACAGTTTCAATCCTTCACAGCCTTATAAAGTGTCAGGCACCTAGTAGGTGCTCCAAAAATCTCTGTTAAATGAATTAGTGAATGTTAAAAAACCAAATTGAGAATACAGTGTATAAAATATAATTTTTTTTAAAGATGTAAGTAAATATATGTTTGCATATATGAAAAGAGAAGGTTTGGACATTTCAATTTCATTTCAACTCTTCCCTCTATTTTTTTTTCTTCCAGAGAGAGTTTAAAATTGAAAAAAATAAGTAGCAAAATTTTATGCATAAAAATGAAATGCATTTTAAACCTTCACTTGGGCAGAGACAAAATTCATATTAGAATTGACAGTCTGTTAATCACTATTCTCGGTGTAATCCAACGAGTAACTCTGTTCCTTTTATAAGTTAAATTGATTCATACATATTGGCAAGTTCGCTATTTCCCTCAAAGGGAGTTGAATTTATTTGGGCTGTATATTAATATCTTATTATCCTTCTTATGCACCAGTGACATGATCATTATTTCATCTCAGTATGTTTATTAGAGTAAGTGCTTTTGGAAGGGGAAGTTGAAAAAACCCCACCTACGGCCAGCTATCTTTCTAGGCAGGTACATGTGAAATTCTCTGGCCTGTGGCTGTAGCATTCTCTGCAGATCTTTGCTGACCCTGTCTCCAAGGTGTGTTCTCAGCGATCCACAGTTAAGACACCTTGTTTGAATGTGACTCCAGTGTGTTCTTCAGATACTTCTTCTGCCCCAGTGCATAAGATGGGACTTGCCTTCGAAATCTGCTTGCAGGACCTACTGTCATAGATGAACAACTGGTCAACCCCCTGCAGGAAATATGCTCAAATAGTCTTATAAGGGGTTCATATTTTTATGTTGAAAGTTGAGTGGGTGGATAACGGGAATGGATTGACCTTGAACAATTGCCACCCAGACAGAGCTACAAGAGTTGGACTGACCTCATTAGCAATAAAATGGTCATCGAATTCATATGCGCCCCTGCTATAAGGCCAATGTCCAGTGCAAAAAAAAAAAAATCTGCCCTCACAGTCCTTGAGGGTAATGTAAGTCTTTACTACAGCCATTGAAGAGAAAGCAAGGGAGAAGTATTTTACATACCACATAGCAAATGTCCTAAGATGCCCCTTTAACCGCCTTACTTTATGGAAGCCCTCTTGCCTTGCCAGCTGCCCGTCATTCCTTCTACTCTGTAAGCTCCAGCCCACCTCTTCCTCCTGTTTCCAGCTTTCTGATCTATAGCATCCTTCTGTCCTACCCCCATTTCCTTTAATATGTGACTTTGCTTTCTTCCATTCTGCATTTACTCTGAGCAAAGAAGCTGAAACTTGGACTCCTCCTGGGAAGAGGAGGGAACGTGAGAGGCTGGCATCACACACACTTCAGCATCCTTGTCCCTTTCATGATGATCACAGGTGCCCACTGCCCACATTGACAAGTGCAATTCTCCCTAGTTTACAGACGAGGAAGCCAGAGCTAGGAGAAGTGACTGCCGGAATCACACAGTCAGGGGCCGGGTCGGGTTAAGCTCCTTCGCCAGTAGTCACATGTTGCCTCTCTTGAAGGTGATCAGAAAAAGGGAGGTGTCACAGCCTGCGTCGCGGGCCCAGGCAAGGGGGTTCCCCCGCCTTCAGCTGCTGGGCTAGTGGCTTTGTTCCATGGAGGAGAAGTTCTATTACTACAGCCAACTTCAGAGTTACAATCTGATCTTGACCAGCTAGGGAGACACTCTGGAGCTCCCCCAGTCTCCTCCTCAATGGGCTTGAATTATCAAAAGCCTGGGGCTAATCTGCTTCCTGGGAGGAGGTGAAAAGGGTGGATGTTAAAGGGTCAACCATGTCTGGGTTTGGTAGGTGAGACACAGGTAAATCATCACTTTAAGGCAGAAAACATTAAAACTAAAACTAATCTTCATTTCTTCCAACCCAAACTTCCACTTGCAGGACTTTCCAGTACCCAATACCTGCCACCGCCTTCCCTCCGGGGATGGAGGGCTCCTAGATCTGTGAGGAACTCACACGCTACGTCACAGTCGAAAGCCTTTCACTGTTAGTATAACTTCTTTCCTGAATGGGCGTTGTCTCCTGTTTAGCCTCTAACTGCTTCCTACCTCTGTTCTCCAGAACCCTTTACAAATGAAAGTGTAGGCACTTCGAAAAGTACACGTGCTCACGTGAAAGGGAGTATTTGACCCTCTTGTGTTTCCTTCCCACCTTACCCTCCCTTAGCCAGAGCCTCAAGCTATAAGAGGATTCCAGGTTTTTACCGAGGATTCGAGGAACAGGGGTGTATCATCATAGCACAGTGGCTCTCAAACTTTAGCAAGCACTGGAATCACCCAGAAAGCTGGGTTCCAACCCAGACTGCTGGGTTCTATCCTGGAGCGTCTGCTTCAGTGGGTCTGGGGTGGGACCAGAGAATTTGCATCTCTAACAGGTTTCCAGGCGCTGCTGATGCTGCAGGTGCCAGGACCACACTCTGAGAACCACTGCCTTAGCAGTTTGAGATCTGATCACATCTTTGTATCTGATTGCTCCCTGTGATCAAGTCACTTCTATGTGAAAGGTCTTCATAAATTGAAAGATTAAGTAACTTTTGAATCTTCCCTTCTTTAAGGTGAACATGTCCAATCTTCTCAAATGATGCTTAGATTAAAATACCTTAGTGACTCCCTTCCCGCTCTGGGCATCCTCGTCGTACAACACAGGATTACACCACAGAGGAAAATTTCTTTCCCTTGATCTGAGCCTAGATTGGCTGAAAATATAGTAACATGTGCCTCGTTGCTATCTTACTCTTAAGGTTAACCCACACCCATGGGGCTTTTTCACATAAGTCGCTTTTCAGGCAAGATTCTCTATATCTTGTAATTTGAATAGACATATGTAATCTCAATGCAAGAGTTAAGATTTGTATCTAGTAGATTTCATCTTGATGATTTTAGTCCATTGTTCTCAACTATGTAAATCTGTTGGGATCCTGATTTGTCAACTAGCTTTGTCATTTTCCCCCCAGTTTTTTTTACCAGCTGCAGATTTAATGAGCACATCTTTAAGTCCTTACTGAAAATAACAGGGTTCTCAGAAAGGATCAGCCCACACAGAGACCCCTGTGGCACACCCAGGAACACTTCTCTCGTGGTCAAAAAGAATTCACTTGTGAGGATATCCTTGAATTAGGTTAAGTCGCTGCAATCCACTGATAATTGTCTCATCCATTTCACATTCATCCATCTCATCTTTAGGTACTTCTTGTTGGACAACATCACATGCCTTCCTGAGGTCAAAACATATTTGTACGGTGCCATTCCCTTGAGATACTAGGGTTCCACTTCCCTTTTTCCAAATCACCTTGTTAATAATCCATTCTTAAGTTGTGCCAATATAAAGTTTCCCATCATACCGTTTCGGAAATGTCCTTTCTCCATTGTTGGTTTTGAAGCCTGGACATCGTAAAATGTGATTTTCTTCCTTTCTCCTTGTCTTCTTGAACTGTTTCATTTCCATCTGTGATTTTTAGTCATCGCAGGGTCATGATTATGTGGATGCGTGGAGGTAAACTGCTAGAATAATCACCTTAAGTGGCTAGATTTTTTTCTTATCTTTTGTCCCCACTCCAGGAAGTATTATTTGCAACTTAAGTACCTTTCCAGTTTGAATGTCTTCCTGGTTGAGAAGACTACAGAAAATACCAATACACCAACAGTTCCGATTTCTCTGGCGGCTCACAGTTCATCAAGTATACTACATACTGTTATGTAGGCATTCTTTGTTATTTCTTCTCCTTTTACAGATGAAGCAACTGAGATATTGTATGTGATATATAGAGAGATTTAGTAAATGTTAAATGAATGAATGAATGCGTGAATGAATGCTGGAGCAGAGACCCTGGGCTCAGAATGCCAAATCCCATCCCATCAGTACTTTTTTTGCAGAGTGTTCCCTCTTTCTCTATTCTGGGTGCGTCCTGTTACCTAACCCATGCACCAGGCCCGTTCTTTGTCTTGCTCCAGACCTCAGCAGAAATGTACCGTCTTATGAATTTAGCATCTGCTCTTTCCTGTTTTTCTGATACATGTTCAAGCCAACAAAAGTAAGATCGGGCGCAACACAGAGATGTGTTACCAGTGTTTGTGGCTGGAGAAAACAGATGAATGGCTAACTGAAAGTTTTTTTTAATAAATTTTAACGCCTTTCCATCAATAGCACAATTCAGGGTCTGACCTTTTTAACCAATCTCTACTGTATATTGTTTCTATTATCTGAATTTAATTTTAAATGTAAGTTAATTACAATGAACACAGTTTAAAATTCAGTTCTTCAATTGCAATAGCCAAATCTCAGTCACTCCAAATGGCTACCACATTGGGCAGCGCAGATATGGAACATTTCCACACTTGCAGAAAGTTCTATTGGACAGATCCAGTGTAAAATCCATGCAAATGCATTCTCTGTTAAATCAATCCAAGGGCGAGAGGGAAGTGGATTTTAGTATTGTAAAGCAGCTGCTTTGAATTTTTCTGGTAGGATTGGACACCAATTTACCAAATGAAATGCCTAGATGAGCTGGAAGAAAAATGATTGAGTTGTGCCGAGAAAAATGAAAACCCTCTGACGTGTTGATATTCTAGGCTGGCGACTTTGCTTGTGGCATTTTGGAACAAGATTCAGAATCAGTAAAGTGTCACCCAAGTTGAATGCTCCCCTGTAAGAAATGTCTTAGTTTGACCTAAAGTAAGTGGAAGAGACAGGGTACAGGAAGAGGAAGCAGTGGAGGATGTCTAAGTGATAAATGGTACCCTGTCATATCGCATTTGACGTCTTAACAGGAAAAGGGGGCTGTTGAGCCAGATATGGGTTAAGGGAAGAAGCTCAAACCTTTCTCGCATCTTCATTTTGTTTTTCAAGGCTCAGGTTGAGTGTAAGAGCTCTGAGCTCAGTCACAGTGTATCCGTTCTGCAGAGTAACAGGCCAGTCTGGGCAAATGCGTTCTCCAAGGCAGCCTCTGCCTTTCTCTGAGCAAAACGATAGCAGGGCTTCTAAGCTGTTGAGAAAGAGTGCAGCCAAGAGAGCTGCTCTCCAAGAGATGATTGCCATCAGCAATCATGTCGTCTGGATGTGAAGCATGGGACCCGGGAGAGAGTGACAGCCGCCACAAACCTGTCTGACTCTCCTTGTGCCAAGAACAGTCGAGACATCATCTGTCAGAGTCTAGGCTCTCCAGTCTTCATAGGTTGCTTTTCTCACATAAACACCAAGGAGAAATACAGTGCTCCATCTTTCAGGAATCCTTATTTGCCAGGCAGTTTCTCCTGTCCAGAGTTTTCTTCTCTCCTGTCCGATTTTCCCAGGCTAACTTCCCCATCACAAACACACTTATCCGGGTTTCATATCAGCCTTAAAGATTCGGAATATGGATCTGTTTTCCAGACTGCCTGTCTGGCTGTCTGACCTATGGTTGTTCACTCTCGCAGAAATGCATGATGTTACCCTTGTTAAAACCACAATTAGTCTAAACCCTTTACAGGAAATATCAGTTTGGTAAGACGAGCGGTACCGTTAATAGGAAGTCACGTGATTCGTAGGGCGAGCGGGCGCATGGTTTCTCCTTAGCCCTGATCTCTAGCTGCAGCTGCTGGCTACTGAATACAGAGGTTAGTGAGCACGCAGGAGCCCTCTGTTCTGTCCACGGGGGCAAGAGCAGGGGTGGGGCTCCCAAGCAGCAGCTGGTCCCAGGTATGAGAGGCTTTTGGGAACAGGCTCTGTGCACAGATCCTTCCTGTCACATTCTGACTGTAAGGAAAGATCCAACTGATGGCCAGTCCTAAGGCTGCCACCAGCCAGCCCAGGCTTGGCAGGCAACTTCAGGTGTCGCCTTGCAGATGATGAAGGAGTCAGAGTGCAAGAGCTGCAGGGCCAGTGGCTGGTGAGTGTGTGCTTTGGGACTGGAACTGGTGCGTGGCTCTGCCAGAGGTGAGCTTTGAGTCTTTGGCCTTAGTCTCCACATCCGTACAATGGGGCTGATGCTACTTCCGGGAAGTACATTTAGTTATCAGTCTGCAGCCGTGGTGCTACAAATCATTACCCGAGACCACTGATGGACTATTTGTTCTCTTCCAGGCACACTCTTAAAGCTATAAAATATGACTCTGGAAAGAGCATATCATTGCAGTTCAGGCAAGGAGGAGAAATAGCCTAATTAGCCAAGCAGCTGTGACCACATTTCTTACTCCTTCTGAGTTTCCATTTCTTCCTCCATAAAATACAGATACTAGAGCTCTCACGTCACTGTTGGAAGAATTAACCAAGATCGTGGGTAGCACAGTTCCCAGTACCTAAGAGACATGATGGGAGCCACTGCTGTTGTTGATGTCATTACTATTATAACTCTCATGCTCCTTGATAGTCACAACTACCCTTGAGGTAGGTGGTATTATTTTGTCCTGCAGACTAGAAAACAGGATTCTCAGTCGATGAATAGCTATCTCCAGCCTAGAGCTCCTCAGCCAGGAGCAGCTGGTCTTTAGCTGTAGTGATGGCCATTTTATACGTTCAGACAGACCCAAGATACACTGTCCCTCTTTGCATCTCCCTTTCTCCAAGAGAAGCAGGAAGTCAAGGGTAAGACTGTCAGTCCCTGCGATTAGCAAATTCCACTTGTTCAAAGCGATCTGTTCCGCACATCCAGGATAAATCATTTGTGTCATAAAGAGATCTAAAAAATCAATGAAGTTTAGCTGGAAAGTAAAAGAAAACATAACATAATTTCATGTAGGATTACCTGACTTGAGCTAGGGTGCTTATATTTTAAAACAACTCTTGCTAGGAGTGTGTGGTGTATGTATGCAAGTGTGTGTTGCATTTACGCAAGATCAAGAAACACACTACTTCTGTTACAGTCTTAGGTATACTTTTGTCAGGCAGTTCCACATTGGTGACTGCATAAATGCAGCGACAGAACAGGATATCAGCTAAATGCACTGTCATGATACCGTGGAAGAGGACTGGCAGACACACAGCCTGCATCCTGCACTCCCATTTCAGCATCATGGCAGGCATCACTAATGGATCAGGACACTCTAAACGTTCCAGCCAGGCACAACCAATCGCTTGAGGTTGGCAGGCAATATAAAGGCTGTTTACCCTTCAAGGAGAGAAGAGAAATTACTCATGCCAGCAACTATGATCCAGAGATGTTACTCAAATGATCTTAAAATCATTACCTGCATCTGATTTTTAAAAAGCTTATGCCTCCTTCGAAAGGAGAAAATTATATTTTATGGGAGAAAGCCAGGGCAATCGTCCTGAGAGAAGGACTCACTTTCTTTTTACTTGAATGCAAATTAAAAGACTATTGACTCTTTATAAATAGTGTCTAAAAATGTATACCAGTTGACCCAGTCATTCCACGTAAATTCCTTGTAGGTAAAAGCTGTCCGTTATGGCGATATTTATAATACCAGTAACAGAGATCTCAGTGTTCAACAGTAAGCAAAGAGATAAGTAATTAGTATATGCCTGATTGATTTACTAAATTTAACAACTGAAATAATGAAATTAGAGGATGTATACATTAAAAATAAATGTAAAAAGACTTGGAGGATATAAGCAATACAGTGATCACTCTGGTGGTCAGAATATGGATACATATTTATTCCTTTGTTTCATTTATCACTGTTTCTTTTCTTAATCATGAATGATTATTTTTCATTAAAATAGGTATTGGATTGTAACATACATACAGGAAAGGGCTCAAGTCATAAGTGAACAACTGAGTGAGTTTTAACAGGGTGATTGTACCTTACATGTTCCAGATTAAGAAACAGAACAGCTTGTTTTTGCCTACTTTTGAATTTTATAATAATGAAATCGAAAGTTAAGTACTTTTTTCCTGTTGACTTCTTTCCCTTAATATCCTGCTCTTGAAATTCACCCATGTTTTAGTTACAGGAGGTTCATTTGCATTGCTGCATAGTGTTCCGTTCTGTGACTGTAGCATCACACAGTTGACGGACTTTGTGGCGGCGGAGGTGGTCCTCCAGTTGCAGTGCTGCTGCAGATCTTCTCACCCACGGCTTTTGACCAACAAACATAAGCATTTCCACGGGAGTTTGTCCAGGGGTGGAACTCCTGGGTCATAGGACAATGACTTTTCCAGTGTAAAAAATATATATATATGTAAGTTTAAAAAATAGCAATATTGAAAACTCCATTTGTCCAAGGCAAAAGCCCAAAAGATTTAAAGAATTTAGATCAGGATGGAAGCTACCCTCATTTTTGTGTAATAGATACAAAGAAAAGTTAGAATAAAACTAAAGGAATAGGGGAGGGTATAGCTCAGTGGTAGAGCTTAGCATTAGCATGCATGAGGTCCTGGGTTCAAGCCCCAGTACCTCTGTTAAAAAAATAAGTAATTTTTAAATAAATAGATAAACCTAATTATCTCCCACCCCTCTAAAAAAAACCCAAAACTTGGGGAAAAAAAAAAACTAACAGAAAGAGGCAAACACAAACACACACAAAAACATAGCCAACTACATTAAACCTAAAACTAAAATCCTAATATGTGTGAAGGAGTAACATTTCTGGTGTTTTGCTTTTATTTTTTCTCTCCAACAATATTTGGAGTAATCTTTGCTTCACTGTTCTCCCAGGCAGTAGCAATATTTGGAAAGAAGTCTGCAGACCAGTTTCTGAGGATCCAGAAACTGAACTACTGTCTGACTTCTTTCCCACTCTGAAGGATTCGCTGTGAAGCTGCGTCTCCAGCGTGATATTTCAGATATTCTGACACTGCTGGTGTTTCCATCATTGCTTTCGAAGTCCTTCTTGTGCTTCCCAGAACACGCTGGGTTCAGAGGCTGGAAACCACTCGGGGAGTAAACTGGGATTTGCTTAAAGGTAAAAGGGCAGAGAAAGGGGTGATTCTTTGAGGAGGTGTAAACTCCAATAAGGTTTTGTGCGTGTGTGTCTCTGAGCTTCCGTGTCCCCACTGGTGATGAGATGCTGATGATTACTTTTTTGCTGGGTTGCCAGCCAGCTGTGTAGGGCAGTGCCTGGCAAGTGCCTAGGATGCGTGCCGTAAGCCGCAGCTCTCACGCTATCACCATCATCATCATTAACACCATCCCCTCTGCCAAAGAACGTCAGGACAGCACGGAATCACGGAGCCCAGTTTCTCTCTCATCTGCAGAGCAGCGGGGCCTCTGAGCGAACTCGCTGGGCCTCTGCGATGTGCGCAATGGGGAGCAAATGGGTGGGCTTCAGTAGGGAGGAGGGATCGTCTCTTCTACGCTGTACAGAATCGGCACCTTGAGCCCTTTTCTGCAGGCACAGCTCCAGAGAGTCCTGCCTTCGGGTCAATGGGAATTTTCTTTTCAACTTGAGGCATCAGAATTCTCTGGCTGACAGAGATTGATTCTTGTGTACTCATTGCCTTGACACACCAGGTCAGTTATCCCTTTACTTTATGCTTGCTTGCTTGCTTTCCTTCTGTCTGTCTGTCTGCCTTCCTTCCTTCCCTCTCCTTTCCTTTCATTCATTCCGTAAATGCTCACCAAGAACTTACTACGTCCCTGCTCTATGTTACGTGTGGAGGTTTGAGGATCACAAAGTTTCTCACCCTAGAGGAACTCAACACCCCACCCCCAGTATGGACAGGGGTGAGCTTATGCGCACACGTGAATGTGCACGCTATTTCCAGGTTTCGACACCAAAATACAAATAAATAAATAAAGGGTGATTCTATATCATGTTCATTTCCATACGCACACCCCCTCCACCCTGCCCGCTCGCTAACATCTTTCTTGTTTGTCTGGTCTACCACCAGAGTGTTTTCTCAGTGAGTGAGTGAGACGGACAAAGCTAGAGCAGAAGGAAGAAAAGAGGAAGGGAGGGAGAGAGGGAGGGAATAAATAGCCTCTTCCAACTTCCCCTGTCACCATGCCTGTTCAGTCTCCCCTGAGAGGAGTCACTCCCCTCCCCTCAGCCACTGGCGACGTACCTGTCTCTTCTGGGAGGTCACGTGTGGCCTTACATCCCCAAGTGCCTTCACAGTGGCTGTCCTGTGATAGCAACATCAGTAAACACTTGCTGAATGGATGCTGTGTAACTTAGAAATATTACCAGGTGTCACTGGAAAAAGGATAAGTGGCGGGGGCTGCTGTAAGAAGTAAGTCAGGAGGCCGTTGTGACAAGTGCAGTGGCTCAGGAGCGAAGTGCAGGGGAGGGAACTAAAGCAGAGGCGGAGGCTGGAGAGGAAAGAACAGGTCGTGGCGAGGGCGGGGGAACATTCAACAGGGCTCATCAGCCCATTGGTGGCAGAGGCAAGAGCCAAAGGAGACACTGAGATTCTGAGCTTAGGCAGCTGAGGGGGAAATGGCGCCATTTATCCCAGTAGGTTTTGGAGGAAAGTCAATGAGGATGACTGACGTGTAAAGAACTCTCAAAGGACCGGATGGGGCATGAGGATGCTCAAAGTCACCTTAAGGTCAAAGATCCTGGTGCACCTTCTCGGGGTTGTACTTTTTCCCCTTCCTTGATGCATTTTCACTGGCAAGGCAGTGAAGGGGGCTGAGTACTTCTCTGGCAGATCAAACCAAAAAGACGAATCAAACATTGCGATGAATCCCACCACTGAGTCTCAGAATCGTAAGGCTGAGCTCGATTCTTTTGCTGGGTTGGGCATTTTTTCTGGATTTATTCGTCTGTTCACAGTTATTTATTGGTTCCCTAGTCTCCTAGATGCTGGTGATGCAATGGTGAGTGAACAGCCACGCAACCCCTGCCCTTACAGAGTTTATAAGAGAGGCTAAAAGTGTCCCATGACACCATCACTCTCCCCATGCCCACATCGGGCTGCTCATGTGAAAACAGGCAAGGAGAGGTGATGGAGGTCCTCCGTGCCCCTTGTAGAGGTGTCTAGGTATGCTTACAGGAAGCAGCCCTTTTGCAGAGACCTAGATGAGGAAGACACAGCTAAAGGAGTTAAGAGGGGAGGAAAGAATATTCTAGAAAGAGGTGAGAGTGGGTTGAAGGTCCTGAGGCAGGAGGGAACTAGGTAAGTATGAGAGTCTGAAAAGCCATCCATGGCGCTGGAGCTGAGACGGGGAGCCTGGTGGGAGAAGAGGCCAGGGAGAGAAGTTGGAGGAAGACCAAATCGGCCTCTGTGGGCCCCATAAGGGCTTGCAGAACCCGCGAGAGGCAGTGAATCACAGATCCTGAGGTCTAGTATGAAGTTTCTCAGTCATTCTGATTCACACGAATGGAGCCTGGCAGGGAGGTGCCCGCCAGACCGCAGCCTGCCCTGTCTGAGCGGACTGTAAGGTACCCCCTGTAGGTCGCCCCTGCGAAGACATTACAGAGCCTCTCCAAGTTCTTTCCAGTCTGATGTAATCTTTCCAAAGACTGGCAGCCCTTGCAAGAAAACCGTTTCAGCTACCTATTAATATTTTAACATGCTTTTAAGAAAATTTGGCCTTTTGTTGAGCTGGTCTCAGAGCAGACATAGATCACAGTTCATGATAGACATTACACTTACCCCTATTCAGTGGGTGTATTTCTCTTGTTTGGATTCATTTTTAAGCATCTATTATTAAAAAAAAAATCTTTCTTGCCAGTTATGTGTTTGCTCCTCCAGTTCCTAAGCTTGTTTACTCTGGAAAGGTCCCCCCCCCCATCCTCTCCCTCCCCACGAGGAACATGGGGCATCGAATTTTCTGACCTGGGCTCGCTGAGATTCCTGCTTTCACATTAAGCAAAAAACCATCTGGAACTCAGAGGCTAAACCAGAACATCTCGTAATAAGGAGATGAGCGCTTGCCCCTGGGGGGAAAAAACTTTCTCTCTCTTTTAACAAATATGTATTGAACCTTTCCTGTGTCTGGGCACTCCATATGATGCTTGCACGTGGGCAATCTCACTCTTTTTTCTTATGACAATACTTTGAGGTGAAAGTTGCTTATCTATGTTTAACAGATGAGAAAAGTAAAGCGTTTGGGTTTTTTGTTTTTGTTTTGTTGTTGTTATTGTTATTATTGTTTTTTTGGCGAGGGGAAGTGGGCTGGTAAATAACCTACCAATAGGCAGAATTTAAACTCATTTCTATCCAAGAACAAGATGTATTCTCCCTTCCTAGAGCCATGTTCTAGTTCTTTCTTTTGATCCCTAAAGGGAAGCTGATGATCTTCTAGAACATTCTCATCTGATGCTTTCAGTGGTAGTGGGCTGAGCTCAGAGGCTCACTGGGAGGTCACGCTGGTGAGAGTCATCAGTCTAAGGAGGACACATGAGCTGAGACCTGAATAATGGGGAGGAGCCAGCGTGGGAAGAGTTTGAGGAAGGGCATTTGAGACATGGGAAGTGCTGGAGGTGAGAAGGGAGAGTTTGGTGTGTTTGTGGATCAGGCTACAGGTGCCATGGGAGGAAGGAGATGGTATCAGGCAGTCAGGGGCTAGATCATGAGCGCCTTTTTGGCCAGCCCAGAAAGTGGACGTCTTTCTGAGTGTGGTTGGGTGCCAAATTAAAGATGGCGACATGTTCCTGGACACTCTTTACTACTGAGAGCTGGCATCTGCATCCCCTTCCTTTGAATCCGAGAGGCTCTCTGTCTCCTTTGAGCAATGCCATATGGCAGAAGTGATGCTACTGCCGGCTTCCGATCCCTAGCCTCAGGGAGGGGCAGCTTCGACTTCTTGCTTTCAAACCCTCTCTGGGAGCCCTAAGCCACTATGTAAGAAGCCAGCAGACCCTAAGCCTGGATGCTTGGAGTGATGACATATATACACTCTGGTCAGCAATCCCATCTGAGCCTGGTCCTCTAACCACCCCACCAAAGCACCCACCTGAGGCTGCTTTTGGAATGAGTACGAATGTCAGTGAGAGGCCAGTAAAGCCATTCTGGAACGTACAAGCCAGGCCGTCCACCAGCTGAGTACCCTCGAGTGACCTCAGTCGACTCGGTGAAAAGCAGAAAACCATCTGGATGATCCCAGTCTCACAAATTAAGATTTGAGACTGGTTCCTGAGCCACACATCTATAGCTCCAATTAGACTCTGATTGTTTTAAAGCACTGCACTTGGAGGTAGACTGTGGTTTAGTGGAACCCCAGAAGACACAAGAAGTCACTGAAGGGAGGTCAGGGAATTATGACTTAATGGAGATGCTGTAGAAAACTGTGGCCACTACACAGAAGCAGAATTATGGGGAGAGAGTGAGGGCAGCAGTGGAACTAGGGAGATGGATTCTCGAGTTTATTTCAGTTGTCCCAGCAAGACAGTGAGGAATAGAACTGGAAATGTAGTGAGTCTGATCAGTGCTTTGGAAAAAAACAAAAACATAACAGCAGATCTCACCGATGGCTCAAATATGGGATGATGAAGTGACACCCTCATTCCCTTAAGATCCTGGAGAGGTGGCACTGCCTTTCTATGACACAGATAAGACACTGGCCCTGCTTGGGTTTTGCTTCTTACAGATGCTCCTGTCTCTCAGGAGGACAGACATATGTCCTTGCAAGGGGCACAAGAACAGTTTGGCTGCCACTGAGCAAGCTTCCCCGTGGGCAGGATCACATCCACTCGGGATCTCTGTGTCCAGAAATGTCTTTGTCAGCAGACCACTCTGCACACCGAGTGCTCCAGAGTTGAGGGTGTCACAAGAGCATCTTGTCTCTGACACCAGCTCACCGCCTCCCCGCCTCCCCGCCCTGTGCCCACTGAGACTATCAGCAGACAATCTCTAAGCCAAGTCTAAAGAGGAAAGACTCTTAACCAAGCGCCTTTCAACATTATTTCTCCACATGTTCCCAGCCCCGGTGGGGAGAGTCTCAGTACCACTCCTTTTCCCACCTGGAAATTTGCTGAGCGTGCTTTTACCAGGTAACCCCCTGGGGAGGGAAACTTTTGGAGGAGAGAGACTTCTAAATCTCCCCTGGGTGGCCCAGTAACTAGCGGTGTGGGTGAGTCAAGCTCTTCCTATCAGCGTTTTATTTCGGGCTCCTGGCTGAGTCACTCCCGTGCCATTTCCCCGGGCACGCCAATCAGAGGACAGCTTCAGAAGGTCGGGAGAGGTCGCCTGTGGAGGAGCCCATCTTTGAGGATTTGGAGGCCCGGCATTTGCTGAATTTCACTTCCCTTTCAAGTGATTGCTTCACTCCAGCTGGGGCTCAGGTCACAGCAATCGCTTCTTGTCCAGAGCTTTCGCGATTTGAGATTAGCCGTGTGTCCCGTGGCCAACCCTTGACTCCTCATCATGGAGGATGGGAGCGTTTGCAGTGGCTGAGATTTGTCCATTTGCCCTCTGGCCTTTGATTCGAGGCTGCTTTTGGAATGACTACTTTTCCAAATGTCAGTGAGAGGCCCGGCTAGTTTTTCCAAAATCACTTCCATCAACACAAACTCAGAAGTTTTGAGTGTCTGCATCCTTGAGGCCTTTGCAGGAAAAACCAAGAAAATGTTTGCAAACACATCAACGTACTAAACATTGTGGAAGTACACCTCCTCCTTTTTTTCAGGATTTGTGATATCAGAGTATCCTCCTGTCTTCAAGAAGAACAGCAGAATTAGTCCTCTGGGGTGTAATAATGTTTGCCTGGATACGGAAGGCAGTGTCCTGCAGTGGGAAAGTCTGGCCCTGGGATGAGACAGACTTGACTTTGACTCTTGAGAATCACTGGAGTCACTAGAATGTTATTTCCACACAGACAGGGATCTTGTGTGTCTTGTTCATTCTTGTACCTGAGCACCCAGTACAGAGTGAATGCTTGAAAATTATTTGTTGGAAGAATTCATGAATTTTAGATTCTTATTTGCTGTGAAACTTTAAGCAGCTAACTGCTCTAAGCACAAGGGGTGAAGAGTTGATAGTGAGGGTTAAATGAGAGAGAGTTCATTTAACCAGCATTTCTTGAGGTCCTACCTTGTGCCCATCGTTGTTCTAGGTGCTGACGACACAGCGGAGAACAAAGCAGGTAAAGGTTCCAGCCTTTGTGGATTCTGCCTTCTGGCAGGGAAGACAGGCAATAAACAAAGAAACCAGAAAAGGAAAAAAAAAAAAAAACTACGGTGCATTAAACAGTGAGATGTCAAATATAAAAATGTAAAGTAGGAGACAGAGTAGAAAGTGGCAGGTGAGAGGTTCCCGTTTTAAATTGGGAGAGGTCAAAGAAGGCTTGTTCTTGGGGCACTAGGAGGTTGACATTTGAGCAAAGACTAAAGAGGTAAGGAGTCAGTCATGTGGAGAAGGAGCGCATGCAAAGGTCCTGAGGCAGGAGCCTGAATGGCATGTTCTAGGAACACAAGCTAGCCATTGTGACTGGAGTGAGCAGAGGGAAGAGGGGAAAGAGGTGAAGCCTGAGAGTAGCAGGGGCCATATTGGTGGGGACTTTAAGGCTGTTTAGAAAAGGACTGTAGCATACACTCTGAGGAGTGTAATGACTGTACAAAGTAGGCACTTCACAGATGCCTTTGGGTCGCCTTTGTGAAAACTGACCAAGATCATTCACATGCTAAAAACCACTGCTGTCAGATGGATCACTCCCTAAAGTACTCCATCCTAGACTCATAGGATGTGAGCTCTAGAAAAGGTCTAGAGACCTTGTATGGATTGTTCAAAATTAGACACCACCCTGCTCTCTCCTCCTAACACAAGCCATCCTCTTCTCTTGTGGATGCTTTTAAACTGACAAGACCTGGAGCCTCAAGAGTGGAGAAAGTGGTTTCTTCGGGAGCTGTTATAAGACGAGTTGGCTCCCAGACCAGATAGAAACGAGGCTGGCCCTCTGAACAATTCCTGGCCTGAGCGATCCCCACGCTCCCTTCTGGAGCCCAAGGTTACCCTCCTTTGCCTCTTTGGAGGGGAGGGAGCAGTGCCCAGATGCGGAAGCCTCCAGCTCGGAGCAGGCTTGCTGGCAGCCGTGCAGGAAGGGTCTTCCTGCACTTGCCACTCGTTGGACAGATGGAGTGTGTGGTGACACAGAGCATCACGGATTGGCTTGGGCTAGAGTCGGGTCAAACTTTATCCCTTTCTGAAAGTGCTTAGCTGCTGGCAAGTCCTGTGAGAGCTGAAGGACCCTGACAGGAGTCTGGTTTTGCAAAGACCTTGCAGGAGCAGTGTGAAAGAAGGAACAGGGTGCTGGGTTACTGAGTGCCTCCAACCCGCCAGGCTTTTGCATTCGCTAGGGTTGCACTGTCCAGGATGGTAGCCACTAGGCACACGTGGCTACTTCCCTGTGAGCTGAAATTAACTAGAATTCAATGAGCCAGGAAATTCAGTTCCTTGGTCTCACTGGCCATACTTCGAAGGCTCAGTAGCTACCTGTGGCTACCATCTTGGACGGCATAGACATGCAACGTCTCCATCACCGCTGGAAGTTCTGTTGGACAGCGCTGCTCCATGTGCTTGAGTCTTCCCCATCTCCCTAAAGGAGGGGCTCGAAACACCACCTGACAGATGAAAAAGATGAGTCTTGGGGGATTGAGTTTCTCATTGAGGGCTGAGGGCAGAGTTCCCCAAAACTCCTTTATGGAACAGTGTTTTTCCTTTGAATAGTTAGGAAAATAAATGTGAACACAGTATGATCGGAGATTTGGCTGCGTAGAGAGTGGGCTGCCACCAGCTAGTCGAGGAGTTGTTCTCTGTTACTTATCTGTAGAGGTCATGGCTACAATGCCAGAAAGTAACCGGGCCAAATATTTACCTGAGTCAAAACAGAAGTTTGAGTGTGTGTGTGTGTGTGTGTGTTTTTTTAAAGAAATAGAGACATAAAGTAATCATCTGACTATTTTGACCAGGAGGGTGGTTACCTGTGCAAAACGAAAATGCAGGCTCTTTATTCAAAAAGCAAGGGAACAAGTATCATTAATGACACTACAATACAAAGCCTCTTCCTTTCACCCATGGGCTCCTTCTCGAAATGCCACAGTGTTTTTTCATTGGCTATTCAGTACCATTCTAAGTGATGAAAAATTCGATTTTAAAGTCATTAGCATGAATTTTAAGGTTTACCTTCATATCATTCAATCCCGTTTTTAAAGTGCAAACAGAAGAGTGTTTAATGCATAGGTGAAATCACAGGACTGACACCGCTCATATCTTGAAGCTCATACAGGAATACAGGACGTATTTTGTCCACATGATGGAAACACTGCACAAAACGCAACTGTCTTTATTCCATTTCTTGACATGCGTACTTTCTACCAACACCCTCCACCTTAGATTTACTGATGAGGATGGAAGGACTCAAGGAAAAGGAACTGTGAGTCGTCCCAATCTTCCCCTTCCCTTCTCTGCCATTGTTTCCAGCCTAAGTGGCTACCTAACACAGAGAAGGAACATGAGTAAGAAGGATAGGATAGGATGGGGCTCCCTGGTCCCTTGTGTTCCTTAGATGCCATTACATTCTTTCTGCGCTCAAAGCAAGTTCTGATTTGAAGGGAAGGAGTGGCCTCCTGGGGCTGTTGGCTCCTCACTGACTCAGTAGTACATGTACGGTACTTACCACACTTGCTTTGAGTCTCCCTGAACTCCCATGCATTGGGGGCCCGTGGGAATTCTGTGCTCACGGGACAGTGAAAATGCTGTATGCCAACAGATGGCAAGCGTCCGTGGACACACGTGCTGTGTATCTCCTCTGCTCACGTGCATGCTCCACTGTCCCATGGGACCTCGCTTACAAAACACAAGTTCAGGGATGAAATGATGAGGCATTTCGAGATGGTGACAGCATGAAACCACACCGAAGAGCCTCCTGAGCTTGGGACTCCAAGCAGCTACAGAGATTGCTTGCTCATAAGGCCAGCCCCATGAACCAGGGACGCCCACACTCACCTGGTCGTAGGAATCACCAGGGCGACTTTCTAAAAACATAGCTTTCTGGCTTGGCCACAGACATCTTGAATGCACATCTTGCAAGAGGAGTTTGAGGGGGGTTTTTTTGTTTGTTTTTTTGCTTTGCTTTTACAGGCTCCCAGATGGTTGTTCTATTCAGGAAATCTAGGAGAAGTCAAAGCTGGGCATGGTGGATGGGGATGGCTCTGGAGGCTGACATCCCTGGGCTAGAACCTTAGCCCTGCTGGTTGCTGTTTTCGTGATCTTGGGCTGCTTAACCACCTTGAACCCTCAGTGTCTTTATTCATAGAGGGGCTAAAATTGATAAGACCTCTCAAGCAGAATTACTGCAAGGTGGTAATGAGTTCATGTGTGTCAGTCAGCTTGGGGAAGGAACCCACACTCAGTAAACTGTACTTCAGTTACTTTGATTAGAGGAGTCAGCCTCCCATGAGATGAGAAATTGCGCTCAACCTACATAACCGGTCCTTCATATGTGATAACCCCTCTCCTCCTTGCCCACATGTTGACCTCTGGACTGTCTTCATGGATGTCACATCCTTTCAGTCTCTGATCTGCTCACATGCTGACACTTTGGAGGTCAAACAAGACTTCCTAAAGCCCTAGCTTGGCTTTAAAACGTAGACCCCGTCGGGAGCCTGTTCTGGTTGCAGGCAAGCGTCCCTGGGACTGTGTCTGCTCGGCTTCGCTTTCTCGCTGCCCTCAGCCCCTCCAGGTGGTAAATGCAGTCTTCCAAGCCCAGGAAGCGCAGGCCCCTCCCACCGCAGTCTCACCCGGTGCTGCTAAGAGACAAAGCACAACTGATCAATAACCAGCCCCTTGTCTGAGCAGCCAGGCCCCGGAAGCTGACTTCCTCAGGGAAGTCGCTGTTCAGCAAAGTTCAGCACCCACAGAATTGACAGAAAGAGGAGAACTCTTCCAAGTGGAGGAGAAACTTGATTCAAAGTGCAGGAGATCACAGGCCCTCCCTGGCTGCCCTCAGGAAGAATCAAAGCGCAGAGAAGAATGAGAAGTTAGGGGGAAATTATTCTTCATCAGACAGAGGGGAAAACTTCTTGCATTTTTCTTATGATTTTCATGGAGAGTGAGAACAAAGGCATCTAATATTCATGGGGCACTTTTTATAGACCAGGCTCTGTGACTTGTTCTTTCTGCACATGAGCTCAGCACGTCTTTTAAGAGTGTGTATGGGCCAGGCCGCGCTGCTGTGACACACAGCCCCCAAGCTCAGTGACGTCAGTAAACATTGGCTTGTTTTTCGCTTTTGCTGCCTGGTCGTCATGGGTCAGCGGGTAAGGGTCTCTGGTTCCATGTCTTTCTCACTCCAGGCCCCTATCCTCTGACTGAGAACCCCTGTCTGGAGGTTACCAGGTGTTATGGGAGAGGGGAAGAAGGCATGGAAAATTACATCCTGATTCTCAAAGCTTCCCCCAGAAAAGCAACACCTATTACTTCTTCTTAGATTTTATCGATCAAAGCATGTCGTGTAGTTACACCTAACTGCGGGAGGCAGGAAGGTACAATCTCACCATCTGCCTAGAAAACTCAGAATGTGTGAAAAATCCCTAATTGCACGTTAATGTTTTTATAATTATTATTAACGATCCAATTTCACCCCTAAAGGAACGGAGACTTAGAAAGTTTCCGAAACTTATCCAAGGTCACAAAAGCCAATAAGAGGTCCACCTGAGATTTCAATGCGGGCAGTCTGGCCTCTGTTCACAGGCCCTCCTCTGCCTATGCTCTTAACTTCTAATTTCTATTTAAGTTTCCAAAAGATATTTGGTACCGTGAGATTCTGCCTTGGTTATTTTTTTAAGGTTGACTCTCTTCCAGCTCAATTAAGTTTTCCTCGTCTCCTTCTTTGAGGTTACTAATGTCCTGACACTGTTCCCAGACTCCAGAAAAGCTTGTCAACACAAGAATGACAGCTGGGAAACCAAGGGTGTTCTTGGCAACAGTAACCAAATATTTATTTTGCTAAAGGAAAAACACAGTAGCACCTTAAGTGGTTTTACAGAGAAACCAGGATGAGATGAGATCTCAAAATTAAACATTTGTTGGTGGAGAGGTGTGTATCGTTCAAAAGCTGATTTGGGTAGAGTAGATCAGCTCGCAGTTGTTGAAAGAGTCATTCAGTGCCAACAGGTCAAGTCTGCACAGACTAATGAGTCCTTAAACCCATTCCAGGCGCTGTCCTGAAAAGCACTGCTTTAGTGTTCTTGGTTGGAAAAAGTACACACTTGGAAGGAACACGCGCTTCGTCCAAAGTTTTGTGGTTCTAAGAAACTTCTCCCCAAAGAGATAATTGGTGTCTGTGTACAATGTTGTCATTTTGAAGGTGGGGGAAATTAAGACATTTGGAGCCCATATCAGCCAGCTCCCAACCAACCCACAGACATACAAGTGAGCCTAGCTGAGATCAAGTCACCACCACCTTCCCCCCCAGAAAAAGCCCAAACAAAACAAAACTGCAGGAGATTCTCAAAGCCTATAGCATTTCTAAGAGGAGAGCTTCCTGGTCACACAGTGTAATGAAGAAACCACTCAATTAGTAGATGTTCACCAAACTGCACATCCATCCCTGCTACAGGCTCTGGAAGTCCAGCAAGAAACCTGGGAGGTATTACATGCTGTTCCCCACGCTGAACTCCTTGCCATCCCCCAGTACTCTTCCCACCCTGCAGGTGCTTGTTCTTTCTGTTCCTTTGCTCACATGCCTTTACATCCAGTGAACTTCTAATCACCCTCTACAGCCCATCTCAAATCTCCTCTCTCTTTTGAAGTCTTGCCCCAGGTACCCCAGGGATGATTAACCATTCCTTCTTTTACGCTCCCACAGACTTTATCAGACCTCCATTTAGGTAACAATTTCATCATATTACAATTATTTTAATATGTTTCATCATGAGGCTGAGAAATCCTCAAGGGCAGAGACTCCCCTCCCCCGTTTGGTTCGTCTTTGCCTCCCGAACGTCTTGAGTTAGGTGATTCTGAAGTGACTTCTAAGGTCATCCATATTCAGGTCAACTCAACTTGGCCCCTCTTCTTCCCTGCATGTTCCCCGCCACCCCTTTTAGGAACCCAAACTAGGCAACTATGGAAGGTGCCGGGGCAGTGCTTGAGGATGGAATGGGTTTGCAGATGAACTGCCAAGTCCCTCTGCAAGGCTAACAGGATGCGTAGTTGGATGGTTTCTCACAAAAGATAGTCAAAGTGGGGAATCATAAGAACTGATCCCCTGTCCATGACACACATGGTGCTTTCACGTAAAGCATACATGTGCAGGCACCTTCTTTTCCTTGATCTCTGTTGCAAGAGCAAGGCATTGACTTTGAGCAGGGCTGTGATGGAGACATGCATGGCCTGTGGTGTGCACCACACCCACACTGCAATGTCTACAACGTGGTGTTTTACTTTCTTTAAAGAGGAGAATGTAAGGGCACGCAGGCCAGAAGTGATCAGTGATTTTTATAGTCTTGCTCACTCCATTGAAGTTTACCACATCATCTGCCTTCAACAAGTCTTCTAGAACATTCTATCAGCTTTCACCATGCCCACTTGCTTTTTATGCCCACAGTTCATGCAAAACTTTCAAAAATCTCAGTTTCCTCTTGATAGGACTCTTTCAAATGATGACTAATAAAAAGCTGTCATCTGCTAAGAACTTTCCATGGGCTGCATGCTGAGCGAAGCACTTGAAATGAAGGATCTTAATTTAACCCTCCTAAGCTAAAAAAAAAAAAAAAAAAAAAAAAAATCTATGGAGGCAAGCACTGTTATCTCCCTCTGGAAAGTGGAGACCCTTGTGTTGTAAGGCATCTGTGAGAATTCATCGGAGCTAGAGTTTTAGTAAGAAGACTGAAAAGTAGTCACTAGGCCCTACCCTCCAAAAACAAGCCCATATGTGTGGGCCACTTACTGTGTTCAAGGCACTTAACTAAATACTTCAACTGGACTGACTCACTGTCTTCTCTTGGTGACTTGATGATGAGGTAAACACTGTGATCTCTCCATTTTGAAGATGAGAAAACTGAGGCCCAGGGTTGTAGCTAGGAAGCTGTGTTCACGTCAAGTCAGCATTATAAACCTAGGGAGTTGGATTCCAGAGTCCACCGTCCTCATTGAACTCACCTATGTATGGGATTAACAGCCCTATCTTGCAGCATCTTGGGCAGGATTAGAAAAAACAGTGATCGTTCTGATCACACGCTTCCCACCCCCTCATTCTAGGACAAAGGCCCCTTCCTTTCCGTTCCTCTCCTTTCCACAGACAGCATCGACATTTGGCAATTATTTTATTTTTCTCAATTCTTTCATATTCTCCCTAAAATCAAAATCTAAACAGTGCCTGCTTGCTGGGGAGAAAGCACCCAACTTCACTGTGGGCAACGAAAGGCCACCAAGTCTGTATACAAAGCAAGCAAAGGGGGAAGAAAACATCAGTCTTCCGGGCAGACACAATTTCCCTTGAAAGGTGACACAGCCCTTTAAAAATAGCTATGGCTCCATTGTGCAAAGACAGTGACAGAGACGGACAGCTTTTAAAAGGTGTAATGTTCCCGGGCAGCCGGCGAGCAAGGCTCACCCAGATACAGATCAGTAATTCGATCGGGGGAGAGTGTTAAATGTTAGAGGTTAAGCTGCTGTGTTCTTATTACTAATCAAACTTCCACCCCATGCCTGGCCTCCTCCAGTCCCTATAAGGAAATGGTAAATGATTGAGAGGTTCCAGCCCAGGCCCCTGGCTTCAGAGTTGCTGCCTGTTCCCGATCACCGGCACGTCCCGCCTCCTTCCTGAGTGCACCCCGATGAGGGGTTCCAAGTGATCTCAGGATGCTGGCGATTTAAGTTTAAGTGACTACAGGGCAGGCACCACCTACTTTTTGAATGGGCAGACAACAGAGAGAGACAGATCCTTGGTGCAGAATCTGCCAGCCCAGCTCTCTCTTCCTGTCAGCCCAAGATGGAAGCTGCTCCAGGGGACTGGTGTGCCCTGGCACCACTGATTCCTTCCCCTCAGGAACTCTAAAAGATTTTGAAGGTGAATCATCTGATTTGGGCCTTTCTTTGCCCACTGTTGAAGGCAGGGGTGTGGTGGACAAGGCTTACTCACCAGCTCTCCGTGGGTGGAGGAGCCCTGATTGGGAGCTTTCGCCATTTCCCCTGGTGTAAACGCTCCCACTGTGGCTCATTTCAAGCTAACAATGTGACGTCCCTGAGCGCGGAGTTCGGGAGAGATGCGCACGGTCAGCTCTAGCAGCAGGAGTGTTCCAGCACATCCCCGGTTACAGGACACACAGATGGTCCAGACCCGTCCCTGCTGGGCTGGCTGTGATCCCCTCTCCAGGGCAGTCCACGTCCTCCTCATTCCATGCCTCCTTAAAGCAGATCTTGCCCCTTTTCTGAGATTTTATAGGAATGCCCACAGCACTTGTAGAACAAGCAGAAAAGGCAAAACTTGTCCTACTTTGATCTTCCAGGATTGGGTCGGTGTGGCACCGAAGCTCCTGGCCAAAGGAATTTAGTCAAACTGGTTCATTGTTGTTTCTGAAAAATGAAAATAATCGTTTTCCCAGAGCCTGTGGGTGTCCACCCATGATCTCATCTAATGCCTTACAAAGTCCCAGCAGGTGGTATCATCCACTCCCCACCCCCATTTTACAGATGAAGAAATAGACTCAGAGCAGCCATTATAAGGCCCTGTGACTTAAGAGTGCTGGAGGCGAGATTTGATCTCGAATTTGTCTTCCTCAAAAGCCCATGCTTTTAGCCACGACCATGCCCCAACCAATCCCAGAAGAGAAACATCCAAGGACATCTGAGAGGCTGCAGATGGGAGACAAGGTCAGGTAGGATTTCCCAGGAAACTGACAGAGGAACACAAGGCACAAAAGAGACGAGGGGGTTTTATGGGTTGGGACGAGCCATCTAAAATATATGAAATATCCTTCTCACTGGAACTGATCACAAGCATGGTGGCAGGGTGGCCAACAGAGGCAGAAACAACACCAGACACCGCTTCCAGGTACAGCCATTCCCGGAGTTAGGAGTCAGAAGTTCCTTGTGTGAATCTGAGACTCACCGCCACTCCCTTCCACCCACCTCTCCATCCTCTCCCTTTTGGTCCCACTGAAAATAACCTGCCCATTTTCCTCCTCCATCAATAGCAACCCTTCATATATCATAAGATGGCACCCCAGCATCCCAGATCTTGTCTTCTCCGAGCGAAGGTCCTTCTACCTTCCAGCTGTCCTGTATGTGAAACACTTGTATGCTCCACCATCGTCACGGCCACCCACTTCTGGGATCCTTCCTGAGTGTTGATGTCTCTTTAAGATGTAGAATGAGAACAGGGCACCTGGGGTCTGGGTGTGGCCTTGCTCTGGAGCGTTCATCCCAGGATCAATTTGGGGTTGATTTGAGTAATTGTTTAATGGCTCTCTGAATTCTCCTCCTTGACTGGGTGCATCCCAAGGCCAAGAACTGTGGCTGGTTTTTTTTTTCTCCTCAGCATAACCCCTCCTGTGAACTCAGTAAGCACTAGCTCCAGGTGGTTGAGTGGATGGTCTGATGAATTTAGAGGGCCCTGGTGAACCAGGCTGTCCTCTCTTGTACAAGATTCTTCAGCAAGGATGGCCTCAAAACACTAGCCTCCTACCAAAAAAAACTTCTCGGTGTACCCCAGAACTTCCTGTTAAGTCACTCTTAGCAGACACCTCTGTCTGTGAGCTACTGGAACTGATGCCACCCTCACTTCCTGGGACCTCACTCAGAGATTTATCAGCATGCCCTTCGGAGGGCAGGGCAAGAAAATGACCTGGTTTAGGAAGGAAAGTAATGGCGCGCACAGTCTCCTGACTCTCCGTTCCCAGAGCGGTGGCGGGGGCTGGGGGCGGGGGACGGATGCACAGCGTGCTGTTGTCGGGAGGGGGACTGGGAATCTGAGGGCTTGTTAAAGTTCCAAACTCAAGCCGGGCACTGAATGTGCCTGGCTCCACTCCCTGCCAGCTTCCAGGGACACGTGTGGACCAAGAGCCCTGGCTCCTATCCCGCCTCGATTCTGCTTTATTCAGGCTTCCCTGAAAAAGTCCATTTGGTAAAAGCTTTTAGTTCCTTCCAGCGCTCAAATCTGTGGCCTTCCTGGGCAGCTAGAGGTGGCCTGTCCTGGTGCACGTGGCTGTGACCGCTCCTGCTGGGAAAATCCCCCTGGCATCAGAGCCATCTCTGAGTCGTCCTGGCAACAGGCAGGCCAGTGGCTGCTGCTTGGGCTCTCTGGACCTGGGACTCCCCAGAGCTGGTTCCAGGCAAGAATCTGAGGCTTGCAGGCTGACTTGGGCTTTTTGACTGGAGAGGCAGTCTTGCTTCAGGGGAGAAGCCAGCACACTTAAAAGTTAACAACAGCGGCGTTTACTGTCTCTGCGTGCCAGGCCAGGCGTATATAAACCTCCATCTACATCATCTCCTTTAGTTTTCACAGAAAGTTTAAGTGACTCGTCCACATTTTACGAGAAGCAGACGAGGTGGGATCCAACACTGCCTTCATGTGACCCCAGCTCTCCTCTGTCTAGCCTGCCTCATGAGATGTGCAGACCTGGCCAGGATCTTGAGAGCTGGGTGGGATCAGGTAGCGGGGCTGGGCTGCCTTCTCCCAAATGAACGTCATCAAAATTAAAAATAATCGCAGCTGGGAATCAGTGAGCAGGGTGGGGTCAAGGGTCGAGCTGCCTGTCATGTTCTCATCACTTGAAGCTCCAACTGATGAACCTGGGACACCAGCCTGTGGGAACATGGGCTGAGCCTGGAAACCGTCACCCTGCAGCCTGCTGGCAGGGGGGCCACTCTGACAGCCCCCAGCACCCAGGGTCCAAGCAGGTGGGCCGGATCTGCTGCCTCCAGTGGCCCAGCTCTCATCACATGGCCGGTATTTGAAAAGCGAACAGTTTAGCTGTGGGCGAACAAGGCTTCTGGGCTCACGTCCCACTGCCCCTCCCCACGTGGGGCTATCCAAGGAGGCAGCTGTGCCCCAGGATGGCCACCTTGAGCTCCTTCCACACGCCCAGGGGTGTTACTGGTGGTAAAGTGACACTGTCCACACATCGGTCATTTGCATCCCTTCGTGGGGTGTCCAAGAGCGAGGCCAGTTATTCCGTACTTAGACCACATACCCTGCTCAGCCGCTCCAGCTCAGAGCTGTTGGCCATTGATGAGCTTGGTGCGGACCCCCACAGAGGCCAGCAGAGCTCCTCGCAAGGGGGAATACCCATCGCTCTGTGCATGTCAGGCCCCGGGAGGAGAAGAGAATGCGATCTTTCCCTAGCTTCTGGGGATTCAATAGTGAGGATGGAGATGATGTGGCCCCGATCTCTGGCAGCTCAGAGACAGAGACTGACCTCAGTCAGGAGCATCACTCCCCTAACCATAAACGTTCATATATGCCAAGTTCAATGCAGGGCAACCTAGCAGGGCCGAGGGATCTGTCAGAAACTGGAGGCACAGCGCACACGAGACTTTGAGGGGCCCATGAAAATGTTTTGATTTGTTTCTTTTAAAAGCAAGAGAAAAAAATGAGTGTCATAATAATGAGTACATAATAATGAATCCAGTCTGGATCCCATTTCCCCCTTATACCAGTTATAAAATTTATTTTTTAATATTTTTTGGTGGAGAAAGGGATTCACAAATGCCAGAGTGCTGGGCCCAGAACATGGTGATGTGATGGCCTTGAACCCAACTGCATTTAGAACTTTTATGAGGATGGAATGATTAAGTCCTGAGGTTCAGGAAGGCTTCCCTGCAAAGGTAATAATTAAACTGAGAGCTAATAGAACTCAGGAGTTATCAGCAGGGGAAGGGGAGTGTTCCTGACAGAGGGAACAGCATGTGCAAAGGCCCTGTGGGGTGAGGAGGAACTCAAACAAGGCTTCACAGAATAAGAGGGCCCACGGTGTGGGTCAAGGATGCCAGGGTAGAAAATGGTCTTGGTATCTGACACCAGAGCCGTGGAAAACCAAGACTGTTTAATGATCGAAGCAGAGGGAAGGAATTAAAGGCCAGCAGACTGATCTACCATGTTAATAATGTAAAAAAGTTGCCACGGCTGCTGGAAGAAGGTTGGACTACAGGAAGTGGTGAGTGATCAGGAGTCTAGTGGAACACCCCAAGCAAGAGATGGTGGGGGCTTAGGCGAGGATGATGGAGAGGGGTAAATATGAGAGAGATTTAGGGGGTCATTTGTGTGGGGGGGTGCATTTGTGTGTGTGTGTGTGTGTCAGGGGATAGGTGACGATTGGAGGTAATAAAGGAGGAAGAGGGAAGGGTCAGGAGTGGCCCCCAGGGATTGCCTTATACAAGGGGCTGGTGAGCTGCCTTCCAGCATCTAGGCAGCGCTGAAAAAATTCCAGGGTTAGGGGTGAAAACTCTGAGTTGGTTTGCAGTAGTGGAGATGAGTTGGTTTGCAGTAGTGGAGATAACAGAGATCCTTAGAAGGAGGTGACCAGCTTCACCTGGGTAGAGAGAGAAGCTGTCCTGGGAGGCTTCCAAGAAGCTCGCCGCAGAGAGCTGTGAGTTTGAGAGCAGAAATACTTCTGAAGCAGCCCTTCCCCACCCTCCGCCACGCACCCACACCCAGCTCAGAACCTGGAGTGTGGGAGGCACTGAGTGAATGACTGTTGAGCAAACGGTCCAGGAATAAGATGTAGCTTGGCGGGTGGACGAGGAAGAGACAGATCGGCGAACTCAGGGACATGGAGGCATGCTTCCATGGAGGAATGTGGCCCAGGCTACAGAAAGGTGAGGCACAAGGTTGAGGACATGGGAGGCAGGTGGGGAAGGCTGGGAGCAAGCCTTGGGTGTCCTTAATGTGAAGGTTCCAGAGCAGAAGAGCTAGTGAAAGACTTGTACCCAGAAAGGCCACGTGTGTTGGCTTCAGTGAAACCAAGGCCACTGGGTGGGCTGAGTGACACGTCTGAACAGATGATGGTGTGACCTGAGAACTTCCAGCTCTTCAGTTAAAACTGAGAGCTTGCAGGAAGAATTGGGTTTTGGAGAGATGTGTTGTGTGTGAGAGTTTGTGTGCACATGTGAGTGTGTTGTGTGTGGCTGTGTGGATGCACCCATCTGTGAGTGTATAGTGTGCATGTGTGTGTGAGTGCGTATGTGCTCGTACACATGTGTGAGTATGTAAGTGTGTATTTGGGTGCATTTGTGTGTGTGTGTGTCAGTGTATGTGTATGTGTTTTATATACATATGTGCCTGTGTATGAATGTGTATGTGTGTGGACACGTGGCTGCAAGGAGAAGAGAAAGGACAGGGCCTGGAGAATTCTCTAGAAATAGTCACCGTGGAAAAGAACATTAAGAAGATAGTTGCTCAGGATTCTAACTTGAAACTCATGCAATTTCTTTTTTGTTGTTGTTGATATGTATTTTATTGGCTTTCTCAGAAAAGAATACCAAAGCAACGGAAGAAACGAATATTTAAAGCAATACTTCAAAATATATGTACGTATGTGCATGACTGGGACGTTGTGCTGTACACCAGAAATGGACACATTGCAACTGACTGTACTTCAATTAAAAAAAAAAACAATAATTCAAGGAAACATTGCTGTAATAAAAGACTTTAAATGTAATGTTTACATTAAAAGGTCATTCCATAACTTGAAAAGTTGACTGAAAATGTTCAGTACTGACAGGTAGATGTTCCAATGCAGTCACGGGGTTTTAATTATAAGGAAAATGTTCTCTGAGCATAATGCAAAAAGTTCACATCCAGTGTGAATCAAAGAGAAGCAAAAGAAAATCAGACTGGCATCAGACCTCTTGGCAGTAATACTTTTTCTTTTTTCTTTTTTAATTGAAGCAGAGTTGATTTACAAAAACTCACGTACTTTTGATCCAGAACTTCATCTCTCTCCGGGAGCGTGCGCCCGGATCCTCAGACTCCGCGCCCCTCCCGGCTCCCGTGTCCGCTTGGCTGGAGGCAGGCCGGGCGACGGCGCCCTAGCCTCCCCGCCAAGTCCCCAGGCTCAGCCTGGGCCGCCCCAGGGGGCGCAGTGCCCAAACCTACCTCCTTCCTCTTGGGTGCTAGAAACAACTTCCGTTTAGACTAAGATGAATCGTGTTTGAGTCCCTACTGTGTGCTTTCCTCACTGAACTCTCAAAATGATCAAAGAGCTCGGGCCTGTTTCTCGGAGGAGGCGCCCTGGGCTGCTGCTCTGAGGAGGCTGAGACAGAATGGCAGGCCTGGGGCTCGCACTCACGTCCACCAACACCGAATCCCAAGCTCCGTTCACTCTCTGCCCCGCGGGGTCAGAATCCCGAAGCCATGGAAGGATCTGGAACCACCCCCCTTTAACCAGTAAGGGACTCTCATTGAACCCCCCTGGGACAAGACTCATAAATTTGGAGGCTTCTAAGGATTCAAATGAACTGGGAAACCAGAAGGACATGGCTCCTCCCTCTGTCCAGTGTCTCCTCCATCTCTGGGGCCCTCCAGGTCACAGCCCTAGCAATGCCTCGGCTGGGCCCCCGTCTCCCCCATGCCCCCCTCCCACACTACTCCAGCCAGGGACCTGGTTCTATTTTCAGCATGTGGGACACATTTTCCGGGAGGGAAGGTTGTGAAGGGCTAGGGAGACAGCTCCAAGCACTGCCAGTGCTTAGAGGAGTTTTAATAAAGATGCTTCAAGAAGACAGACTTCAGATTAACTGTCCTAAAGTAAAGATTATTTTAGCGCTGTTGAAATGGTGAGGGCAGGATGTAAAGAGGTAATCTTATCAAGAAAGGAGAAGTCTTTTATGTTTGAGCCAGCTTTGGTTTTAAAATGTTATGAAACAACTTCGGACTGTTTCCCAAACAGGATTTTTTTTTTTTTTCTCTTTCCCCAGAGTTCTGACATCTTCCAGGTTCTCTCTCCCACTATTTTTTTTTCCTTAGTCCCAATCTGACTCTTCCTGAATTTCTTATACACATGGTTTGTTCTGTAGGGTTTTCCCTTTTCCCTGCCCACCTGCTACCCACCACTGCTAGAAGAAATTAAATTCCTCTTACTTTTGACACAGCTCTGTCTTTCCCACGGGTCCAGGCACTAGGTTGGCATAAAAATCTCAAAATGGAGACCCCCAGGTAAAAAAGCCCTTGGTGGACGTTGTGATTGTTTCCAAGGACGGTTCTCCCTTGGGCAGACGGGCCTAAAATGGGCATTGCATCTGTCACTTGCCCTCCCTGCTGCCTGGTCCCTTTTGCTCCAGCAGAAAGAAATAAGCTGTTGGCATGCTTGTAGTTCCTCAGTATCTCCCAAACCTGGGTTCTGCTCCTACTGGTCGCATCTTCCTTGCACCCCCTCCCTTGAGCCTCAGAGCTCTTTACCCTTCAGAACTCCATCAACTCCCCACAGAGGAAGTGGCCCTCACCTGCTCCTCCCCACCTCCCACCGTGGCCAAAAGACGCCATTTTGCCCATGTGGCCATCACCCCCCAGCACACGTAATGGCCACACATGTCTTCGGGATCTCTGCACCTTGTCTTCTGCCCCCGGGCTCCTCCTGCACTCCCGGTCCACCTTGCACTGAGATGATCCCTTTTTACCCCCATGCATCTCTGGGCTTCTGGAAGGCCATGGCACCCTGAGAGGTGCACAGGGATCCTTAGAAGACTTTGCAGGTCTAGAAAACTGAAGGATGGCCAAGGATGCGAACAAATGATCACTCCCGTCCACGAGCTGCTATCGATGAGAGGAAGAGGCCAACTTCTTTTTCCCTTTGGGGGCCCCAGGAGTTAGAAGCATCATCTGAAAGATCTTGATGTCAGTCCTGGATCTGCCACAGACTGTTTGATTCTGGCTGAGTTCCTCGCCCTTCTGGAACCCCTCTGGAAAGGGAGAGAAATGGGGCCCACCTTACAGGGCTCCTGGCAGGACCTGACATATTACAGGCACTATGCAGAGGACCCCCCTCCCTGCTGGGGTCCCTCACCTCCAGTCCTTTCAGTCTGGGGATAACTTCATGCAGTAAGATTTGTGCTGTTGGTTGTGTGTGTACAGTTATGCACACAGCCGGTCTCACAACCTCAACATACTTTGAAAAATTTCCCTTTAAGTTTGCATATTGTTTTCACTTAGGTTTTGTGACATGATCCTTAGATTCGTTACATTATATGGGGTCAGAGACACATGTTTGCTTCCTCTCTGTCTCTCTCTCTCTCTTTCTATTGCCTGTGACATTAGTTATAGGGCAAGGGTTCCATGTTTTGAATTCTAATAATGACGTATTAATATCCCACCTTTTTAAAAATTTACTATTAAATTGAAGTATAGTCCATTTACAGTGTAGCATCAATTTCTGGTGTACAGCATAATGTTTCAGGCATCCATATACGTACATATATTTGTTTTCATATTCTTTTTCATTTCATTGAGTGCAGTTCCCTGTGCTCTACAGAAGAAACTTGTTGTTTATCTATTCTGTATATAATAGTTAATATCTGCAAATCTCGAACTCTCAATTTATCCCTTCCCACCTCCCATGCCCCACCTTTTACACGTTACATCTTATATACCCACCTCCCATCTGATGCTCTATTTCAGTGGTTTTCACATTATTGAACTCCACTCCCTGACATCTGGCAATGTTGGGAAACATTTTTGGTTGTCACAACTCAACGGGAGGTGTGTGCTGCTGGCATCAAGCTAAACACCCCACTGTGCTGGGCGCCACTTGGAGCCGTCCACAAATTGGAGAGGACGTCGGGGGTTCTTGGGAGGAGGTAGTGTGTCAGGAACCAAATCACAGGAGGGCAACCTCAGATCCTCTTAGGAGCCTGATCTGGGCAACATGATGGGGGAGAGTGTGCATTTCAGATTCAGGCAGACATGGGTTTGAAACCCAGCTCTGCTCCTTTTGAGCTGTGTGTCCTTGGATAAGATGCAGGACTTCTCTGAGCCTCTGTTTTTTAGTCTGTGAGCTGGGGTTAATAACCTTGCCACTGAAATTCTTGTGAGGATTAAGTGGGAGTACCTGATACATAGTGAATACTCAGCAAAGGTTAGGTGTCCTCATTTGGGGGAAAGGAGCCAGTCATCATGCCTGGGGAGAGAATACTGGTTGTGCTCACCCCAGAGCACTGGGGGGACGTCGACTGCACTGAATCTGGGCGGTGAACTGAAACAACTGGGTCACTGGAGCATTTCACTCTACGCCTCTCAAGAGAGTGGTCCTTGCCCTTTCGATCAGCGGCAGTGGATCAGAATATCTAGCCTGACTCATTTTGGGTCCATCTAAGCATCATCAGAATCATCAGACTTGCTTTTAAAACAAGTCATTTCCCGGCCGAGGTGAATCAGTTGTCCCTGAAACCCGCCCCAATCATCCAGCCCTGCCGACGACTGTCACCGGCCCCAAGGATGCTTTTGTTTCTCTGTCGTTAAAGTTTGGCCTGATATTACAGGGACACTTTGAATTCTTCAAAGAGTCATTCCCGCTTACCTTTTTTTTCCCTTTTTTTCCCCTTCAGGTTCAACCCCTTTTATCACACTAAAGTGCCAATCAATATTGCGAGATAGATGTTACATCTTAGCTTTTTATAACATGACTTGTCCCAGAAGGGACACTGTATCTTTAAGGAAATGGACCCCGTATCCTGTTTCTGAAGGATTAAAACCCTTTAAAGAGACAGAAGAGGCTGTAAACCCCGATCATATTCTTATTCTCTCTTCATTATCCTGTCCACTATCTATCCCTGCTGAGTAAATCTGCTTGTGTGTTTCTCCAAAGTGGTCATAAGAAGAAATTTATTTACTCCGCTTTGCACTGGAGGGGCATTACTGAGCTTCAAGGCTCTCCGAAGTAATAAAGATTTTGCAGTGTGTGCACAAAAGGAGCAGAAATTCAGAACTTCTTTCCCCCTCTGAGGTCGTTTGGCCATCCAAAGGGGGAGTCACTTCTCATTTTCTGACAGGGTTTATTTCCGTAAGATTTTCCAATTAGCAGGAAAAGGTCACGCTAATGTTGGTGCTGGGTAGAGGCAAAGGATCAAACTATGCAAATAGAGACATCCTTGAAAGGACAATATTCCAAAGAAATAAAGAGTGGATTTCCTAATTTTAAAATTTAAAATTATATGTATATATAAGCTTTTTTCTCCAGTGTGAAGGCAAAAGGTGATTGCATTTGACCTGCAATTCTTGCCTGGGATGCAAGAACACATGGTCTGCAAGTCTGACTGCCGGTGGATGATGGTGACCTGCTTGGAGATGGGAGTTAAGACGGGAGATCCCTGAGCTCTGGGCCCGGGAAGTGCAGGAACACAGGATGCGAGGCAAGCAGAGCTGGGATGTCAACTGCCAAGGCAACTTCTCTGGACCTTTATAATGGCCAGACTTTCCCCAGCCCAGCAGAGCTGACTGCCAGCATATCATTTTTAAACCCGGCTCAGATCTCTCTCTCTGACACTTCCCCCGCCGCTTTTGTTCCCTGCTCGGTGTGTGCGAAGCACAAGAACTTTTCCCGATAATAGGGAGGGCTGGGAGCCGTGTCAGGGAAGATGTACTCCAGCCGTGCAAGGACAGAAGTCACCGATGCCCATTAAAACGGATCCAGGGGACAGCTTCGCTTTGGGCTGAAGGCTTGTGCTCCCTGTCAATTCTCACGTGCTATGCAAATGTTATGACCAACAGCCCTGGCTCTCAGCTCTCGTCTGCTGTTAGTGATCCGCCGGGTGAGACCCCTGGAGGAGCTCGTTGGAAGGCAGGGCCCAACTGGAGGGAGCCTGGGGCTTTGCACACCCCTCACACTTATTCCTGCATGCCCAGATGTTCGCCTGCACGGCTGCAATCAAAATGGAAAGGTCGAGTCCTCCAGCAAGGACCTGTCTGCCACGTGGAAGCTCCCAGCAAATGATGTAGCCTGGCCAGTTCGTGACAGTTACAGGAAGCACTTGTTGAGAGCCCTCCCAGAGCAAGACCGCACGCCAGGTGCGGCGCTCAGGACTTGCTCAAGGTCACACAGCAGAATCTGGACTCACCCAGGAGTATCTGTCTCTAATAGCGCCACTGAGTCATGCTGTGGGTCTCATTTCATTTGCGAGCTTAGGAGGGGAAAAAAAGCTGGTGGGATTATTGTGACAACGGGTTAAGTCTTGTCAAATACTAAGAGCATCGTCTGTCAATTCTCCCTAGGAAGTAAGCAAAATATGACGTGTGGGTGTTTAAACATCAGCAATGTGCACATTGTTTTTAGGCTCTATTATAAATATATAGCGTTATAATTACATACTATTAATAGGGCTAATGGGACACACACCTGCAGTAAGAAGGCATCTATATCCTTTGGTGTGGTTTAGATCTGCTGTGACTTTTTTTTTTTTTTTTTGACACACAGTATAAGACAGAAACAGTCCATCCTCAGCTTAAAAAAACTTTCTTCCTTCCTTGAAGTTGGTGACTAAAGCCTCAGAAGGCATTACTTGGATTTCAGCATGAAAGAGGAAGCCTTTTTATATTGCTTTGCCATTAAACAAAGAATGACCCACTTTTTCCCCTGTTTTCAGAGTATTATTTGTTTTTTTTTTTTTTTCTTTTTATTGTTGAGCAACTATTCATTTTAGACAATTCTTTGGCCCTGTTTTCCTTAGAACCCATTGGAGTGGGAAAGAGAGTTACAAAGAGTAAGTCCTGAGTCAGAGCAGCAAGGGGGATGTGTTGCCTACTTAGGCCTCAGACGCCATTCCTAACAATTAAATTCACCAAATTCAAAGTCATTCTTCTGACTTTATTTAGAGAAAATTATCATAGCTAATCAAAACAGGGAAGCAAGTAAGCAAACAATTATAGTATCTAAACACCCAGGAAACCTTAATATACAACAACAGACAACTGGCTAACTGAAGTGTTCCAGTGGAGTATTATACAGCCATTACAAAGCATGGTGAAGAAGTATTCTTAATGTCCTTTTCTGTTCCAGAATACCAGTTCTTACGATTTTTCAGCACATCATTATTTTAGCAAATTCTTCTCTCTTTTGCATTTTAGGACAAAGTCAGATGGAATAGGAAAAATTACAGAAAATTGGTTTTGAGCAGAGTGACAATAGGTAGTCAGATGGCAGATGGTGGTATAGTGGTTAAGGGTTGGAAACATTATACTGTAATTAGATATAGTAATATGTATATGTGTATGTATGTAATGAGGGAAAAAGACTAAAATCGCAAAGTAGGTTGGGAAGAATCAGATCAGGTAAAATTCACCATGGCGGTTAGGTTCACCGAGCTCTTTACATACTAAGCATGATTCTGAGTATATGTTGGGTATATTTTAACTAATTAAATTGAGACATTCCTTCTGCTCTTCCTTTTATAAACACGTGTAAACTGGAGCCCAGAGAAGGAAAGGAACTTTCCCCAAGTTCATACACCAGCCAGGGGGTGGCAGAAAATATTCCTTCTTTTTTGATTCAATTCTTTACCAAAAAATGAAACATCTTTTTGAAAAAGAGTTATAAGATGAAGATTTTCCTACTTCCCCATGTGTAACAAAACGGAAGGCTATGTTTTGAATTCAGCCCCTATTTTGTTAATAATGATTTGTTATTTAGCAAGAATGTTACAGACCCTTGTTACAAATGCACAATTCTGTGCCCCAGATCAGACGTACCAAATATAAATACATAGTGCTGGTAGACCCCAAAACCAGTATTTTAACAAGCTCCCCAGATGATTCTGAAGTAGCCAGCCAGGATTCAGGGACCACTTGGTAACAGTGAGCATCACCGGGAATCTTGTTAAACCATGTCCAAGTCCCGCCCCTAGAGCCTGGACCCAGTGGGTCTGGGATGGGGCGTGGGAACTGACCTTTATAACTCCAGTAACCTCATGTTCTGATTGTCTGAGACTGTCCTGACATACGATGTATGATCTTATGATGAGCCTAATTTTTAAGATCACTCCTTTTCTCGCTCAAAATCATCACAATCTGAACAATGAGTTATATGTTTAACCTGGACCCGAGGAGTTTCATATCAAAAGGACACTTTAGTAAGCAGGGCTCTGAAGGATGTCAGTGACCCGGGTCCAGTCTCCTTCAACCACTTACAAGCCATGTAGCCTTGGGTGAGGTATTTAACATCACTGGGGCTTCAGTTTTCTCATCTGCAAGATAGGCATAAGGCTTCCTTCCTCCCGCATTGCTGAAAAGTGAAAATGCATGCTTCATCCCTTCTAAAGAAGCGGTGTGGTTAGAAGGCATTCAGCAAACTCTACCAGCTTCCTTTAAATAGGAGTGTCAGGGAATTCCTCCATCAGCTCTCAGAAGCATCCCTAAGGTCACAGGGACTGTGATTTTATTGAACACGTGTGCCTCTGTGGTGAGCAGGTGACACTGGGCCAAGGTCTAGTTAGCATATGTGAATATTGCAAAGTTTTCAGGGGTCCTATAAATGCAAACATCGGACTGATTTCACCAAGGAAGTACAGTCTTCTTTTTAAATGTCACAACCACACCCTGAGGTTCTCTTACATGTCACTATACCAACCTATTAAGAAGAAGGAAGAAAAAGTGTGCTGGGAGAGGTGGGGGTAGGAAGACTAAGTCAATAAACTTTCAGACCTGTTGCCAAAGACAGGCGACTCTGCCTGTTTGCAGCAGGAAGAATTCTCATAAATAATCCAAATAGAGACATAATCCGGATGGCACGTTAAAGATTACTGATTGGAAAAGTCAAGAGTTTGCTCGTATAAATGGCCTTTACCACAAAATTTGCATTCACGACAGTCCGTTTACGCATGTCTCTAAGCCAAGGAAAGTATCAGTGCAACTGACACAAATAATGGTAACAGACCAGACTGTCTGTTTTCAAGCACAAAAAGAATGTTTCCACTTCTGGTTATGGTTGGTGTGGTGGTGTGTGTACTTTTTCTTCGGAACATTTGAAGGGTTATCTACACAGATGTGGGTTTCACCAGTATGACACAATTGCCAGGATTCAGATGCGCTTTTCCGTCCCTTCTAAAGAGAGCGTTCAGCCAAGATGAGCCAGTCAGATGCCATTGTATGTAGTTCTTAAAGGTGCCTGTCCAATTCTACGAACCACTGATGGCAAAAAAGACGAGACAAGAGGAGCTGGAACACACAAATATGGTGGTGGTGCTTTTTTCCCAACTGAACACATCCCCACAGGCAGAGTTTGTCCTGCCCTTGGATTTGTGGCACTGGGACGTGTTTCCTTGATGGGAGGCATGATGTCACCCAAGGGGACCCTATCCCACTTGACCTCTGACTCAGTCACCTGGCTGGAGCGGCTGACTCACGCTGGGTGGGGGTTGGGGGGACACAGCAGGGGGTCATTGAGGAAAACAGACCGAGGGAAACCTTTGCATATCTTAGCCTTTTTAAGCACCTAGTGGCATAGAGGGCAATTTAATTATAAGAACAAGTGGTTTGGAGCCCAAGAACCCTGTAGGCTCTTAAGGATTTGAATTCTGGCTCTTCCACTTACTGGCCACGTGATCTGAGCAACTTCTTTTATCTTTTCGAAGCCTCAGTCTCTTTTATCTCTATTTTGATAATAATGTGACCCACCTCACAGAGCTGAGCCAGTGAGGTAAGGCATTTGCATGATGCCTGTTGCACTCTTAGCAATTTAACAATGTATGTTAATATACCTGTATGTATTAATGTCCATAAATGTTCTGTTATGAGGGCGATGATGATGGTGATGGTGGTAGTGATGCTAATGATAATTACACAACCCGGAACTTGAGAGCCACCTGCTTGAGTCCTTATAAATCATGCCCAGGAAAAAGAGTCTCAGAAAGTTTGGGAGAAGTGGAAGGCAGCAAGGGAGCCAAGCAGGGAGCTTCCTCTAACCTCCTCCAGCTGCAGCCTCTCCTGGGCTTCCTTGCTTGCCGAATACTATGAAGAACACAGCTCGGCATCCACCCCAAAGATACCCCAAGAGCAAAGAGGCCCCTCTTCCAGGGCCAAGGGCATTTGTAGAGCAGATTCAGAATGGAGAAAAAGTGAGGCAGACTGGAGGTGGGCGTGGACCTCCAAGTCAGAGAGAGCTGCCCGAGACCTGGGATGTGCCACTGGCCCCCCGGTGCTTTGGGCAAAGCCCCTGAATTCTTCTGAGCCTCAGTGCCACAGTCACATGTAGCTCAATCTAATTACAACTCCTTCACATCGCTTTAGAGAAGACTGGAGAAATAATATGGAAGTTGTCTGTACTTAATAAATATATGGAAATATGGAATACATGGAAATATATATTCATATGGAAATACGTGGGAGCTCAGCAGAAGGCAACCAGGAACTTTGTTGCTGTTGTTATGGCTGCCAGCAGTAGTAGTGATACAGAGATCACATCACGCTCCATCTGCCTGAAAGTCCAGAAACGTCACCCCTAGTCTGTCCATCAGGTCCAGTCCACCAGCAAGTCCACCCCCTTTATCTCCGGGATATGTCTCAGATCTGACCCTGATCTTCAAGTCCACCCTCACCACCTGGTCTCATTGACCAGGGCCTCCCAACTGGTGTTCCTGCTTCCTCCCCTACCCTCACATCTCTGTCTCTTCTCTACAAAATAGTCAGTTACATTTTAAAGACCTAAATCCCATCAGCTCACTCCTATGTTCAAAACCCTTTGGTTGCCAAACCTAATACTAATAACAGACAACCAGGAGTGTGCTGACAGACATTTAACTCTTGGCACTTGGAGGAGAAACCCCGATTCCTAGCACTTGCCAATTTCCGTGATATAAACACTCCCACCACGGCCAAGTCCAAGCTCCCGGAGTGCTGTAAGGGGGAAAGAGACGTGGGCAGTCTGCTGCCCTGGGCTGATTCCAGGCAGCTCCAGCCTCCCGCTGGGCAGCCAGTGAACGCTGACTTTGCACCAGACTCCAGATTCCACACTTCAAATGCATGAACTCACTCAATCCCCACCTCAGCTCTCCCAGACAGGTGCTTTTGTGTCTCCATTAAACAGATGGGGAAACTGAGGCATTAGAGTTCTGACTTCCGCACCAGAGCACTCGATCTTGCCTCTCTTAGTTGTGCTTTAAATAAAATCCAGATTCCGTACCTCTTCAGATCCTCACATAGCTGATTCCTCCTCATCTGGAGTCTCAGCTTCAATGCCACCTCCCCAGGGAGCCTTCCCTGACCACCCAGCTGCCTCTGTCTCACTCTACTGTTTCTATCCTTCCCAGCCTGAATCCCAACCAGTAGGTATCTCTTTATCTGGGTAACCACTGAAGGCAGTGGTTCTCAATGGGGAAGAGAGGCTGAGAGGGTGCGTTTGCTCCTATGGGACAGCTGATAATGTATTGAG
The DNA here is from genome assembly GCF_009834535.1 of Camelus ferus. NCBI lineage: Eukaryota > Metazoa > Chordata > Mammalia > Artiodactyla > Camelidae > Camelus > Camelus ferus. The sequence goes on along the minus strand of NC_045704.1, from coordinate 52,812,859 downwards.
ACATTTTTGCTTGTCACAACTCAAGATACTACTGGTATCTAGTGGATGGATGCCAGGGAAGGCTCGCCAACACCCTGCAATCTCAGGACTGCCCCCACCACGAAGAAGGATCTGATCCCCAAAGCCAGTAGTGTTGAGGTTGAAAAATTGTGCTGTTTGTCTCTCCCTGTTAGGATACTAATTCCAGAAAGACATAGTCTTAGACCAGTATGTCTTCTGCTAGTCTCAGCTCCAAACTCAGCGCCTGGCACAGAGCAGGTGCCTTAGCAGTCGGTGTGAAATGATGAAGTAAAAGCAGCATCACTATTGATGGTGACGACGGTGGTGGTGGCTGTCATCACAACAACACGGAGACACCCTTTTAAAGAGTCACACCTACATTTTCATGCCGGGCAGGAGAGCAGTAGGGTGGGTCTGCTCTGCTCTTTCTGCAGGCACCACTCTTTCTGGCTTGAGGACAGGGAAGGAGGAGCCGACACTTGACAGAATCCCCTCCTCCACCATCCCTGACCTCCCCAGCAGCCGGCCACTAAGTTGCATTTGGCGAGAGTTCCCCGTAGTAATTTGGTTAATTGGATGAACAGGCACTTCAGTGACAGAGACTGGATTTCCACACCGCAGTCCATCAGAACTAATCAGCTGGCTGTGTTCCATTTCTCAGCAACTGACAGCTTCACCAGGGTGGTGAGTAGATGGTAACTTTTTAAATTGAAGAACTTGTTAAATAATAGCAGTTAGAACTTGGCAGGAGGCTTTTAAGGGAGAAGGGGAGGAAAGAAACTTGGCCTTGGCTTTGTTTTCCCCCTCAAAGAGATAATCTCATTAGGGGCTGCTCAATTAAAAGGTTCTTCCAAAGACACTGGTGAAAAACCATCCTCTGGAAATTGGATCTCGTTTCTTTTCCTTAAAAAGAAAATGCCAAAAGCAGGTGTGCGGTGTTTTCCTTTCATCTGGTGCCTTTTAAACCATGGTTTTTGTTATGTCTGCCTGCAGTTTGCATGCTGTATTAGTCAGTATAGTGTTAGATTCCATAACAAATAAACTCGACAGTTTAAATGGCTCAACACAAGATCTTGTGCTCCTGGAAGAGTCCAGTCAGAGTCCTCCATTGAGGGTGGCTCTTTTCCATGCAGTGGTTCCGGGACTCAAGCTCCTCTTGTCTTGTGGTTTCGTTGTCCCCTAGGGCCTCAGGGTCATCTACCCCCAACTAGTAGAAAAGGAAGGAGGGCAAAGAGCAGACAGGCTCAGTTTAAAAACCTTGGTCCAGATGGGACACAGATCACTTCCACTCACATCCCTTTGGGAGAGCGAGTCACATGGCCATACCTGGCTGGGAGAGAGGTGGTGCATGTGTCTCCTCCTGGGTTATCTCTGCATTATTGAAAGGGAGAGCATCCTGTGAACATCCAGTCCATGCCAACCCTATGAGAAAGTGTGAGGATTTAACCTTTTTAAAATAAGGTAACCAAGGCTCAGGCAGAGGCAGCTGACACAGGTGTGTGCCGTTGGCAAAGGGCAAAGTCGAGATTTGCGTCTGTACAGGTTAGACACCTGCATCCTCCATGTCTGTTTCTCTCTCCTAACTCCCTTGTTTTTCTCTCTCTCCCTCCTGATTTCTTTTGCCTCTTTGCTGCTTTCCTTGTAAACCTTGACAATTTTGAAAATGCACACATTGTGCTTCAGTAAAGTTGGTATGTCTTCCACAGATTGTTTTTGGGGCTCGAAAATAATCTGCACTGAATCATCTTTAACCCTGGAGGAGATTTGTCTGAAGTGTACAAGATCATTCTTGGAGCATGCATTTTGCTCTCAGAAGCATAGGGAGCTTAAAAAGGAAAATGATAGGGAAGAGATGTTTCCGAAAGGAAAATCTGATTTTGTCACTCCCTTCTGTAATAATCCTTGATGCCTTCCTCTTGCTTTTAGGAAAGAGTTCACGCTCTGTGTCTTTGTGTGTAAAGGCATCTGTGATCTAGCCCTGAAATTCCTTCCTAGTCTTCACAAGAGTTCCAGATGTCTCTTGGCTAAGCTAAAATTCTTCCACACACGTCATGAGTTCCTCTGTCTCTCTTGCTCCTGTTTCCATATGCTTGGACCCTATCTGGAATGTTCTTACTTTGTCTTCATAGAGTTAAGACCAATGCCATCTTCAAAATCCTCAGTTACTTCCACTGGGAATCTGGTGGGGACTCCACAGTCTGTGATGCTGGAACCCAGTGCAGGACTGATTGAATGAAGCCTCTCCTGCTGGATTATGATGCCTGACTTACATGGGGTTTCCCCTATGAGACTGTGGGCTCCTTGAGGACAGGGGCACGTCCTGTTTATGTTCAGCTTCCCCAGTGCCTGGCACAGTGCCTGACACACAGCTGATGCTCATTCAGCCTTTACCGAATAAAGGAGGAAGGAAACAGATTCTGCTCCTGAGCTACAAGATATGCAAAAGGAGGGAGTGGGTTTACCTCCGCTAGACTTTGAAATGGAGAAGAAACAGCAAATCCATTTGGATTGAACTTGTAATAGGAGTCAGCCCTTATTTAAGTGGTGGGTAGTAGCTTTTTGTCTGCAGAAACGGGTTTTATAGTTTACGGCAAGATCTCATGCAAGCTCTTCTATAACCCTCCCCCTACCACGCTGTGAAGGAAACAGGGGCGGCATGCATGTTTGTGTGTGTGCATGTGTGTGTGTGCACGTGTGTGTGCATGCACCTGCAGCTCCCCAGCCTGCACTTCTAACAGTCATGTTCTTGACACCTTTCAAGATGGTGCAGAGATTGTTTCTGGGCTGGGTCAGCGAAATTGCAAATGGTGTGCTGTCAGTGTTTTATGGCTCCATTTTTTTTTATTGCTCAGTTTGAAGATGTTAGTCCGAGTAGGGAGACTGAGAAGAAAGCCACAATATTCCCAAACTCCAAAACGTGGACGACTCCAGCACCTACGACCCACTCACTTGCGTTAACAAATATTCCCAGCACCGAGCAGCCCTCATTCCGAGTTGCACAATTTTGGGGTTTTGTATGAAAGTTTGCAGGGAGCATGCCAGAGCCTATTTCTAAACAGTCTGATGATTTATTTGATGGCTTTGGATATTTAAGTAGTCTGCAGTATATACCAAGTGTCTGTAATGTTTATTTTTTCCTTGCCTTAATGCGTAGGACTGCTCACAATGCCTTGTACACCCCAGGCACTCAATAAATATGATTTATGGAAGATGTAAATAAATCCAAACCAAGATTATGTCCACGTTTATTAATTTGTAGCTCCAGCAGCAGCCCACCCCCTTTCCAAACTTGAAAAAGAGACAAATTCTCACCAAATTACAGAAGAAAAGGAAATTCACCATAAATGCCACATGGGTCCCAGGAGAAAGTCACGAATCTCCCTGGAGTAAGACATGTAATGCTTGATTATGTTCTCACTTCAGTATATACATGCTGTGTGACCTTGGGCTAATTACTTAACCTTTCTGGGTTGTCCCTTCTTAATTAAGTACTGAGCCGGAGTGGTTAAATGATGCTGCAACACTGTACTTCAGAAAAATGGAAGAAAATAGGACGGGGTTAATTTTGAGTATCAGCCACATTGTAGGCCATTTTACTTAGGATTTCTCACTGTTTCACTCCCTATATCCCTAAAGAGGATAGTGGAGTGATTATGAGCACAGATTCTACAGCCAGGATCCCTGGGTTAAACCTCAGCTCAGCTTGTATCCTGGCTGTGTGACCTTAGGCAAGTTGCTTAACCTCTCTGTGCCTTAGCTCACTTATTTGCAAAATGAAGATGCTATCAGTACCCGCCGTGTGAGCTGGTTGTAGAACTCATATGAGGGCATGTACATAATGCATTTGTGTAATGCTGCAATGTGACAAGGAATGGTTTTCATTGGTGTGATGTTCATTTTGGGATGAGAAGAGTGACATGTATAGACTTACACACCGTGCTTGAGGTAATGCTGCTCATGACCTTGGGGGAGGGGGAGAGGTAACTCATAGGGGAGGCTTGTGAAATTTGACCCCAGTTCTGAAGCTCCAGAGCCATAGCTTCTGCCCCCCATGTCCCATGTCCCATGTCCCATTTCCCACAGTGCCCCTGAAGTGAGGGTGGCCTGTCCACTCCTCTGCACCCCTGAAAGCCTGGCTCTGTACCTGTCTGGTCTCTGGGAATTGTCTTTTTCAAAACATGCTCAGGGCAGGAGTCTTGGTCAGCTCTGAATCTTGACAGGTCCAAGGGCTACCTCCCCCCCCCCCAGCCTCTTGCCCTCTCTGAGCCAAAAAGAAAAATAAAACTCAAGCCAAGGAAGAATATCTTCAGGCGCAGGTGGAGCCCAGGAAGGCCCATCCTTGTCTGTGGGGTGCTCCCATCTCCATCAGTCCCCCACCCTGAGCTGCTGCCTGCTGGGTTGCCCATTGTGAAAGCTCACCACTGATCATCACCCCCTGACTTGGATGCCTCCCTCTTCCCGCCTGCTTCTGGCAGACAGGGCTCGCGTGGCTCACCCCAGACACCCCCGGCGTCTTCGCTGGACTGGGATGTTGTCCTCCCCAGCCTCCTGCTGTTTTCTTGGGTCACGTTGGGGAGAAGGTGCCATCCTTCCTGGTTTTCCAGCTCCTTCTGAAGCCCAGCTGAGTTAAATACAAATACAAATTTCCAATGTACATTCCAGCTTGATTGAGCTCTTCGGCTTGATTTAATTCTTCTCCTTTGAATATGCCAGTCTAATGAGTTTTGGAAGGCAGTGTGGCCAGGGCGCCAGGAAACGGGCACTGTCGAGTCGAACAGAAACTACATCAAGGAGTGATGTGGGGCCTTTTTAAAAATCACTCCCTTCCCCAACAGCCCCCCCCCCAAAATCAGGGTTTCTTTTCTTCTAGGGGGCGGGTACAGCTCAGTGGTAAGATGCATTCTTGGCATGCACGAGGTTCTGAGTTCAATCCGCAATATCTCCGTTCAAAAAAAAAAAAAGATGTTTTTCCTTCTGATTCTATCACGTTAGTTTTGCTTTTTTATTAAAGTAAAACTGAAGTTTGCCAGCAAGAGACCCCTCATTTTCAGTGTGCATGAGATCTTGCAAATGATGTTGCCGGTCCTGCGATCAATGAATTATGTTGTCTGTCTAACTCTCTGTGACCACCTTTTTGATCGAAATAGAGAACTCTTCCAGCACTGGAAGTTCCCTCCTGCCCCTTCCCAGGCAGTGCCCCCTAGTGGTGACCACCGTTCTGACTGGTCAGTCGCCGTCACTGTCCTAGAACTGCTGGCAGAGGGGTGGGACGGTGTGTATTCCTCGGCGTCCAGCTCCTTTGGCACGGCAGTGTCTGGCGTGACCCAGCAGCTCCCTTGTTGCTCTCGATCTGAAGCATCCGTTGCACGACTCTGCCCCACTTTGTGTATCCATTTTCTTCTCAGTGGGCACTTGGGTTGTTTTCTGATTCTCCTTATGGCTAAAGCTGCTACGTGCATCTGTGCACGTGTCTTTGGGTGGACACCTGCACCCGTTTCTCTTGGGGGCGCCGCTGTGTCAGAGGTCAGTCTCGTGTTAACGTTAGGTCTACCTGTCTTCATTTCCTGCGGATCAGGGATGTGTCGTTTAGACACCGTGACCTCTGCTGGGAAAGCACGCCCTGCTGGAGATGGCAGACTGCTTTCTGGACGTGGTGATGTCACCAGCTCTCACTGAGATCCTGGGATCCAGCCTTAGACCACCTGTTTTCTCATTCTGGTCTCTGTGCATAAAGACTTCCATTTCTGAATACAAAACTGGGCATTTTAAATAGAGATCAGGTTTTCTGCACTTCCCCTCCATCTAACCCATGGAAGCAGGAGTGACAGAAGTGCCCCCTGGGGTCCTGGCTAATCTTGCCGGCACCTCTTACTCATCTCAGGACAAGTGGACCAGTGATGGCGTCTGCTGCATCGCTTTGGCCTGTTGTTGTGTTCTTTTTGGCTTGCCCCTCTGATTTTTTTTATAGGCCTGCCGCCGGCAGAGTCCCTCCTAGTCTCCTAATGCTTCTAACAGGCAGGGAGTGTAGGTACTAAGTTAGAAACAATTATCCATCAGGCGTGTTCGGATTAACCAGCTCCTGAGGTCTGAGATCATATAGGGTCAGATCGGCAAAGAAAAACAAGCCTGGTCCCAAAGGGACTTGAAGCTGAATCCCAAGTGATGCCTGAGAGTTTTCTGGCCCAGGGAGCCACAGGCACAAAGCGGACCAGAGCCCTGGACCACCGTACCCCACTGGATGAGAAATGAGGGCTGTGGCTTCTGTCCATGCCCTGACCCTCTTCAGGTCACCCCCGACTCACCTGCTCAGCAGGAAAGACAACCGGCTGTGTGTCTGGCCATCTGCCGAGGGCTGGGGGTGCAGGAGATGGGCTGGGAGGCGAAGTGCAAAGAGCACCTTGGACTTCGAAGCTGGCAGCACCTGGATATGAACTCCAGCTTAGAAGACTCTGACCTCGGCCAAGCCATTTCCCCTCTGGCCAGGAAAGCAGGGTAGAGAATCACCTTGGGTTTGGAGACATGCTTAGTTGCCTTGAAGCCTGACTTCACTGGTCTCTGATCATGTGGGTTGGTTGTTTCATCAAACTGCCTCAGTTTGCTCATCTGTAAAATGGGACTTGTAATCGTTCATACAGCAGTTGCTGTCTGGCCTGGAGTAGGTGCTTGATAAATATTACCTATGACAATGATTATCGTGGTCATTTCTCACTGTCTAATATAAGAGGGTTGTTGTACTGATTCAGCGAGGTGATACGTTCAGGCAAGTGAGCAAATAGCCAGTCGGCCTGTGCCAAGGAAATCGAACACACTCGACAAACAGCAGCAGCACTGACGCAAGGGTATTTTAGTTATTAATCTTATCATTTTCTAATAATTCATTTAATAAATGTTTATTCAGTACCTGTATGTGCTAAGAACTCCTTTAGGCATTGGAACTGTCACAGTGAGTAAAGCAAAGTGTCTGCCCTCCTGTCCTAAAAGTAGGCAATAAACAAACTAACGTACACACCTACAGCAAGGCAAAGCGTGGTGTTATTTTAAGAAAAATAAAGGGGGGTAAGTGATAGAAAGTGAGAGGTGGGGTGCTGCCGTGATGGGCGGTCAGGGAAGACCGCTTTGATGGCGACCTGTTTGGAATGGAGAGCTGGACAAGGGAAGGAGGGAGCCAGGTAGTCCCTGAGGAGGGGCATTCCAGACAGAAGGGTTAGGGAGTGCCTGTGAAGTGAGGCAAGAGTGAGGAGATGAGGGAACAAAGGAGGCCAGGGCAGACACTGGCGGCTCGGGGCCGTGGCCATCTGGATTCTACTCTGGCAGAGATGGAGAGCCGTGCTGACTTAGGTATTTAAAGGCTAACTCTGGCTAATTGGGTAAAGAAGTTGCATATAGTCACAATGGAATACTACCGGCCACAAAAAGAATGAAATAATGGCATTTGCAGCAACATGGATGGCCCTGGAGATGATCATACTAAGTGAAGAGAGTCAGACAGAGAAAGACAAGTATCATACAATACCACTTATCAGTGGAATCTAAACAAATGTCACAAACGAACTTACTTACAAAACTGAAAGAGGCTCGCAGACATAGACGACAAACTTTCGGTCACCAGAGGGGAAGGGGGTGGGGAAGAGGGTACATCAGGAGTTTGGGGTGAGCAGATGCAGGCCGCTATATACAGAGTAAACAACAAGGTCCTACTGTACAGCGCAGGGAAATGTATTCAACAGCTTGCAATTACCTGTAAGGGAAAAGACCATATATGTGTATGACTGAATCACTGTGCTGTACACCAGAAACGTGCACAATGCTGTAAATCAACTATACTTCGATTTAAAAAAAATTTTTAATAATAAATAAAAGAACCGAAAAATAAAATAAAGGCTACCTCTGGCTTCTGTATGGAACATAGAAGGCAGAATAGCATGAGAAGAAACAGGGAGGTAGTTAGGAGACTCACCATGGTCCAGGCCAGAGATGATGGTGGCTCAAAGAAGCTGAGCGTTGCACGACTCAGAAACATTCTGTTCAGTGTTACATTGAAATCTTACATAGATGCTAATTCCACTTACAAGAAACTTTTGTGTCACAGTCTCCATTCTTCCCTTCAAGTCTCTGAGGACATTCCACCCCGTGTTGGATGTTTTAGACACAACAAAGAACCAGATACGGCCCTGCTCTGTATTAATGCAATGCTGAAAATCAGAATTTTCTTTAGGATCAGTGAGGCTTCCATAGCATTGGTCCCCATATTCACTGGGCCCAGAAAACTCAGTGGAAATAAACACCCAGCTCTGGTACCAACAGGAGGCCCTTGGGGGTTCTAAAAACACTGATGGAGAAGGACGCAGAGGGGAGGAGAAGGCAGGGTGCTCACCCAAGACGTGGAAAATGCTGCCCTCAGCTCAGGGTGTCAGACACTAGCCTGGGTTGCTACTGATCAGGGACAGAGCCAACTGGTGACTTAACGTTATTGGAGACAAACTGTGGAAGACGGGGAAACCTCAGAGCTCCACTGCCTTGTTACCTTTGCACAGGAGCGATCACACACATTTTTCACTGAAACAGAAAATCCCCTGATGTGAGGAATAAACAATGTGTTAGAACACTTGCTCGGCTCCATGGTGAATACTATCTCACTTAATCTTGCAGGAAGCCTGGGAAGTAGTTACTGTCATCATCCTCGTTTTTAACACAGAGAACAGTGAGATTTAGGTGGGACCCAGCTCATCGGCAGAGAACCACTACTGTAGATGTTTGGCTTCAATATCCAAGCTCATACCACTATCCTGGCCTGTTCAGTAACGTCTGTTTTGGATCACCTGCTCTATGCTGGTTGACCCACTGATGCACATAACAGACAGACAAACACAGAGTCATCTCCTCCCGAAAGGGACGCTGTCAACTCGGTCATGATGGGAAAGGAACGTTCCAAACTAAAGCTAACAGAACCAAGCCAAACTGATCATTAGTTAGAACTAATTGTAGCTGGCCTCATTACAGTGGTTGCTTCCTGAGCACCCATCCAAGGAGTTGATCCAGTCCAGCATGAGCCACAAATCTCATAGGGAGAGAACTGGTGAGTGAGAACAAGGTTTTAAAAATAATCCATGTAGGTCACCAGAGTACAGTGGCAGCAGGTGGTGTGGCGAGGGTGGGGGGCTCGCCATGGGCTCAATCCTCGCAACATCCCTACAAGGCACACATGCTTATCGTCCCATTTTGCAGATGAGAAGACTAAGTCTGCAGCCTCAAGAAAGGAAACCGCGTCTCAGAGCTAGTATGGAGAACAGAACCATGAAGTGTGGGGGAGATGACACAAATACTTCTTTCAATTCTTCTAGAACTACGATCCAGCACGGTGTGAAATCAGCTGACATTTAAATTTTAACTGAAGCCACTTTGTCCAACACCAGCCCTTTCCTAGCAGGGGATGTTTCCCCGCCCTATACGGTGGCCTCCACCCACACTCCGAAGGTCTGATTTTTCAGGCCAGGCCAAAGATTCAGATACATTTTTCATCTTCCGCGTGGGATTAGGCCTGCATTAGCTCTTTATTTGTTAAGGGGCTTGATCTCATTATGGGTCAATTTGTCGAGTATCAAGTAAATGGGAAACTGAGGTGCTTCATTCCTCGAACGACCCAACTTTCTTTCTTGAAATGTCTGAGGCAATTTCCCATGTGAGCCCTGAGGATTAGTTTTAGTTCTTGTTTTACAGCTTTACACGGTTTCTTACCCTTGTCCATCACTCATGGGATTGGCCTTCATAGCCAGGGTTTATGATGTTTTTGCAAGATAAGGAAGGTGCCTTTGCATAGGGGAAGGGAACTTTGGAGTCAGGCAGACCCGGCTGGGATTAACTCTTAACCAGCGGGTTGCTCACTCTGGGACCGTGAACCAGCTCCCTTGTCTCAAGCCCCACATTCCTTACTACACCAAGGGGGACGATAACTGCTGGGAGGAGCTGGGGCTGGAGTCCAAGTTCAGGCACCCAGTTGGCCAGCACTGTGCCTGCCTCCTCCTTGCTGCTCCGTGAATGGGAGCTGTTTTCCCTGAGCATCTCCCTCCTTCGTCACGACCAAGGCATCCTCTTCATAGGTTGCGTGGGCTTCAGTCTCTGATCTTGCCGCCTCTCCACCCCTTGGTGTTTCTCCTCATCCTGTGGGTGGACCAGAGTCCCATTTCTTAGCTTCCTCCAAGCCTTGCTGATCCAAAACACAGGCCTTGGTGATGGCCAGTCCATTCCCCTTACAGCTCTCATCTTTTCTCCAACTCTGCTCCAAGGTGGACCCAGTTTACAAGACCCGGAGCTTGTAAACATGTTGGATGTCTTACAAACTTATAAATAACAAAATTGCTAGGACCTTGCCTGGCATCTGGGGAGAGTCACTATAATTTGGAGGCCCTGGAACGTTAGTTTCCTTGGCAAAAACACCTCTTACGGGACTTTATGCCCAAAAGTGAAAAGCGTGCTGGCATCGCATTATGCTTGGAATGATCCAGTCATAAAACTGCATTGCCATACTGCATTTATAGCTGACCTTTGCCCTCTTTGAGTACAAGGGCAGAGCGGTCGCCCTTATAACCCACACCTTCACCTGCATCGAGTCAAATCAATGATAAAACAGATTCGCTAAATTGATTAGTAAAGAAGATGCGAGTGTATTTTAACTGAGAGATCTTTGATTACTAGGAGAATTAAACTTTTGTTGATTGATTTGTTTGGCTATAATCTTTACAATTTTTCTATGGCGACTTAGTGTCTATCTTCTTTATGCATTTTTACTTTTTTTTTTTTTTTTGGATATTAACCATGTAACCAACATTTCCATGTAGGAAGGAATCAGCAAAGATGGTCAAGTCAGAAGAGGGCAATTCTGAATTTGTTTTGAAGCTGCATTTAAGTAGAAAACATACTATTTGTACTTAGATTATATATTACAGGTCCATAAAAATAGTACAGTTTTCTGAAGTTGCTTTTATTTTCATAACATTTTGTGAAAGATTAAGCAACTGTCTTGTGTTCATATTGTAGCATAGAGCTGCAGAGATGAAGGGGTTGTTCATTTGGGGAGAGGCTCCACCACTGATAGGAACCACTTCTATTATAGTTGGAGATAACATATTTCTTTCATTTTGTTGCTTACTGTATAGTTTTTGAATTTCTAAGTCCTAATTGGAGATTTGGGGAAGCAAATTTTTGAATGCAATAATTTAGCTCTTGCATTTTCTTTATGAATTCCCCCTATAAACCCAGAAGAAATGGCATTATAATGACCAGATACCTATTGTTTGAAATTTTATCTGCATGTAAAGTTTTCTTCCTATGTTAAGTTTTTTGGCAGCATAGGGTCTGCTGCAAACTCTCGCTTCTCTAAAGTCCAGTTAGGTCAGGCCAGAGTCAGACTATTTCCATGCCTTTGTCGGTCATTCACTTACAGCCCCATCTTATGAGGAACTCAGTTTAAAAGATCAGTCAGCTGTGACACCACCAGCTTTTCCAGCAGAGAGGGGGAAATAAGGTTTCCTTTAACCGAACGTACCCTGTTGTTTTTTGCCGGGTCTGAGTCTCCGGGAAGAGCAAGAACCAGAATGTAGGAAGTGAAACATGAGTTTAAAAAAAAAAAATCACAGCAGGAAGGGGGCAGATTGGGGTGAAAGGGAGAGACAGGGCTTGCAAAACAGGCTCCTTGTGTTTCAGAACTCTGGTTGTTGGGAAGAGTTAAAGACAGATTCCGTGAAGGATGCACCTGATTCTGCACCAGGTACCGCATCCCTCAGTATCCACCAGGAATTGGTTCCAGGACCCCCCACGGATACCAAAATCCAAGGATGCTCTTCCTCACATACAGTGGCTCGGTATTTGCCTATAACCCACTCGCACCCTCCCTTGAATTTAAATTCTCCAGATTACTTTTAATGCCTAATACGATGTCAGTGCTATGTATACACAATGTGTAAAAGCTATGTAAATAGTTGCCAGCTCACAGCAAATTCAAGTTTTGCTTTTGGAGACTCTCTGGAATTTTTTTTTTTCCTGAATATTTTCTATCTGCAGTCGGTTGATTCCACAGATGCCAAACCCATGGATGCCGAGGACCGACAGCGTGTCCTTAGTGCTGAGTACATGGGCGACACAGAACTGATAGTTAAACAGCTTGGCAGAAAACTAGCCAAGCTCGAGGCAGCAGCTTCCTGGCATTCCATCAGATGGAGGGCGGCTAGAGCAGTTGAGAGAGGAGCGATTCTTCAAAGGGTTCCATTTTAATTACACACTAGTTGGAGAATATGACTTTCAGAACCCCCCCACCCACCCCCGCTACCTGGGTTCACTTCCAAAACCTAATGGAGTTATATTGGCCAAAGGAAAGGTTTCCAAATCACAGTGACAACTTCCCTCCCCAACCTCCACAAGCTTTGTCTTCATACAAGCGCCAGCTCAGCTCGAGGGATTTTCAACTCTGCAGAGAATTAGCTCCCTCTTGCCTCCCTATTTCATTAAGAAATTGGCAAGAGACCAAAAAAAAAAAAAAAAAAAAAAAAGAAAGAAAAAGAAAAAAGAAAAAGAAAAAGGGATGTGTTCTCCTACAAAAGAATACATGATTTCCACTGCCCCCCAAGAACCTGTGAGGATTTGAAACCAAGGATTTTCAGGACCAACCAAGTGGTCTTGAAAAGTGTTGTTGCCCTAAGTGTCCCAAGTTGCATTTCCTGGTCTGGAGACTGTTCCAAAAACAATCTGATTGTTTTTTCTAACAGAGTCTCTGATTTACAACCACTGGAGCTTGTACATAATGAAGATGCTTTCAGCCAGGCAGGACCCTCTGAGACTCAGTGAGGAAAAACATGAGAGATGTTTAGGGAGGCAATATCTATTAGGCACTGACTGTATGCCGGGTGCTTATCACCTCCAGAGGCACTTACTTAATACACATTTGTTGAATAACGGCTGCAGGGACAAAAGAACACGGGCAGTTGGCAACATTTGCTATTTCAGTAAATCCCTACAACTCAAGAGAGTTGGTCATTTTATTCCCATTGCACAGAGAAGGAAACCGAGGCTTGGGGAGTGTCATGGGTTTGCTCAGATTCTCAGATCTTGAGGAGACAGCAAAGGGAAACTTCACCCCTAAGTCTGGTACCTAACGGGATTTCATGGTGGTCAGACCATGATGGTGAGGGTAGTGCCCTGCAAAGGCTGTTTACAAATGGCTTCATGTTATTGCGAGTGCTTGTGTCCTTGTAACTGAGTCTTAGTTTCCCCCTCTGTGTGACAGGATCTAAGAATATTCTTCTCATGGGCTGCTTGTGAAAATTAAGAGAGAAATCAGTTAGGACCCCTGGAATAGTCCCTGAGACAACGCAAGGCTGGATAAGCCACTATATTACAACTAACAAGAATGGGTATCATTTGGGTAGAAAGAGAGAGGACTCTTCATCCTCGCTGGGAAAACCCTATTTCCACTTGAGTGACTCTGGGCCACCCTGGGTGATGTTGACTCACCTACAGTAAGTTTTTCCTAGAGCTCGCTCTGTGACCTTGTCAAATCGATGCCTCGCGGCTTTATCTCATGTCAGATAATAACTCACGGCTTTATCTGTACATGGATACAGCCGTCCTCAGCCCATCTGCCTTCAAGAGAGCCTGTCACTGAGAAAATAGATACAGAAGTGAATAAAAGTACTTTAAGACTATAAAACACATTCTCGATCATAAATGTCATAAGAAAATAAATGTCGTCACGAGAGACATGCAGGAGAGCTAGCTTTGTACCTTTCACCTCGGGTACCACCCAAATAGCTACCTGCTGCTCCCCGGGCTCCCACCCCAAGCCACTCCAGAAAATGGGCTTTAAAAACCTTTTAAAATGTAAAAATGCAGTCACCTTCCACTGAACACCCTCAGTGGTTTCCCTGACACTGTGGAGCAGATCACACACAGGCTACAGAGCCCAAACGCTGGGTTCAAACCCCACAGCTGCCACGTTTAGTGGGAATTGCCTGGGGCAAGTTATTCTGAACCTCAGGACCAAAACCAAGCTTACCGCTTCTGGAATTCTTCACCTACTCTTCTTTCTCCAAAATATTCTCACTTCCTGTCCAGAGGCTCCCAGACACAACCATATTTCCCCAGATGCCCCAGAAATAACCGATGACATCTGCACAATTTCTGCGGACCCTAGTTCAGAGGTCAGCAAACCCTGGCCAGACCCAGGTCCCACCTGTTTTTCGTAAATAAAGTTTTATTGAAACTCAGCCACTCCCCTTCATTTCCATATCCTCTGGGGCAGCTTTCTCACTAAAACTGCACAGTTGAGTGACTGCCACAGAAACCATAGGATCCTCAAAGCCTAAAATATTTACTCTCTAGATGGCCCTTTACTGGAAAAGCTTGCCAATCCCTGCCCTAGTGCAGTGTCTCTAAAACTAATTTCAGGTGTTGAAAATCTAATGGCATGATCGTTTCTGTTGAAACATATAAATGTCACTGTACCCAACAGAAATTCATTAAATATAGATGTTGTGCTAAATTGAATATCATTTATAGTGCAAATTTTTTAAAGCTGCAGTTTGGGATGGAAAAATGTTAAATTGGGAAAGAAAAATACGCTGTTCATCAACTTTTTTTTTTTTTTTTTTGGATAATGGATTGGGCAAAACATTTTAAATCAGATGCATCAAACGCCTAGTATGCCAGGCCCCCCGATAAATTTTACAGGTGTTAATGCATTTAACTGTCACGACAGCTCTGAAGTTAAAAATGTTATTATTTCTACAGGCAGTCATAAATTCTGGAAATGAAGGGAGATGTATATAATGTCACCAAGGAAATCTTCCATCTATAAGTAAAAATAAAGAATCTCTGTCTTCAGACTTTATGGACAAAGCTGGATTTTGTGGATTAAATACTGAGGTTGAAATTGAGAGAGCAGTTGCCCAAAGTTGCCCAGGAGGTGAAGTGATGGAGAGAGGGGTCAGGTTGGCTGTCAAAATCAAGTTCTTGTAGGTTTAACCCTGCGGCTCCACTGAATCAGCCAGCATTCTTTAGGACCAGAGTGTCAGGGTGCCCACTGGATACCCACCCTGGGATTTGAATCCATTTTGCCTGGACTGGAGTTCTCTCTCTTTTTTTTTTTTTTTTTTTTTGTATCATTTCACATATCTTGGGCTCCCCAACCATGTTGGTTCTGCTCTTCCTGGTCTAAGATCATCCCCTTTGATGGATAAGACAAAAGCAGATGAAGAGTTGAGTCTTCTTGACTTCTCACTGTCATCTTTTAACGCTACACATCAGCCTCCAGCAGTGTACATATATCTTGCTTTGTTCTGATTCTTACCAGACCTCGAAAGGCCTGTGTGTGTGTCTATGTGTGCATGCCTGTGCATCCATGAGCACCTTAATGGAGCCGGGTTTCTGGAGCTAGCCTGTCTCTGCTCACATCCTGGTTCCCACTTACTGGCGGTGCCGCCTGGGCTGGTTGCTGTCCCCCTCTGTGCTTCATGCGCCTCCTCCGCAAGGCAGGGTTGTAATAATACCTGAGTCACATGACTGCGATAAGGGGTCAAAGACACAATGTCGAAGGCCATGATTTTACCAAGGAGCCTGCCACACCCCAGGCACGTGTTGGTGCCAACCGCAGTGGTGGCTGTTATTCAGCGTTGACTCCAGGTTTCTATCTTCCCAAAGATCAAGTTTCTTTGTTTTATTTACCCTCGAGTGCATGTATGTACCTTTACAATAAGTTGAATATTCCTCTCCCCACTCCACGACAAAGACATGTGTCCCCCCAGAAGCTGTGAATGTGACCTTATTTGGAAAAAGGGTCTCAGCAGATGTAATTAAATCAAGGATCTCAAGATGAGATCCTCCTGAATGAGGGTGAGCCCTAAATCCAACAAGTGTCCGCGGAAAAGAAGGCGAAATGACACAGAAGAGAAGGTGGTATAAAGATAGAGGCAGAAATGGGAGCAATGTGTCCACGAATCAAGGGACACCAGAGATTGCCAGCAACCACCTGGCACCTGGAAGAGGCAGGGAATGATTCCGCCCTAGAGCCTTGAGAGGGAGCCTGGCCCTGCCAACACCCTGACTTTGGACTTCTGGCCTCCAGATCTGTGGGGAACACATTTCTGTTGTTTTAAGACACCCAGGGGTAGTTTGTTACAGCAGCCCCAGGAAACTAACACAGCCTCCCTCCATCTTCCTTTGTCACCTTCCATTCGAGCACCCGACCCCCGTTTCTCCAGGTGTGGCTGTGTGTCCTCCAAGGAGCTTTGCATCTGGGCTCTGCTGTGTTTCTGGTCCAATTACTTTGCCTTCCTGAGCCTCCATTTCCTAATGTAAAGCATGACTAGCAATGCCCGCTCATACAGTCGTGGTAATAACAACACTCAGCAGTGCTGTCAATAGCCACTGCCTGTTGAGCCCAAGCGGGGGCCAGGCGCTCTCCCCCGCGCATCATTCCATGTACTCCTCACAGTAACCCTGCAGGTGGGCGCTTCCCCGGTCCCCATGCTAGAGATGAAGAGGCCAAAGCAGACAGAATTTCAAGTAACTTGTCCCAAGTCTTGTAGATGGATGATCGTGTGTTCATGGTTTGGGCAAATCTTTCCTGAGAACACACTGTGCTGTACGCACAGGGGACGAGAGGCGAGGAAGTCAATGTCCCTCCCTTAGCAGAGCTTGTGTTCTGATTGGAGAGACATAAATTTTGGAACGTTCTGAGCATTCTGCCAGCCTGTGCTAATCGTTTCATAAATATGTCTGCCCACTGCTCTCTGACTCGGATTTGGAAAATAAAGGAGAGAAATTGAGTAGCTTCAAGTTCATGGTCACTTTCTCCCAAGGCCGTGTCACTTGTACTTAACCAACGGTTCCATCTCCTGGGCCTGTAGTTCCTCCCCGCTACTTCCGTAGCTGTCTGGGAAACCCCGTTGTCAGCATCGGAGCTGGTGCTGTTCTCAGATGCCCTGGTGAGAGGGGAGTCAATCTCCAAGAAGCTCAGAGGCCCTGGGGAAGCCTCCCACGCGCCCTCACCCCACGATGGGGCCAGCTGCCCAGGCAAAGGACAGTGCCCTCACCCAGCTGCCCCATTCGCTCGCCACGTCCACTGGAGCTTGTGAATTTCCAAGGGTGAGCAGCTTCCTTTTCTCCTCATTTCATCTGTATTCACATTGTCTCTGGGGGTTTTGCAACCTCAAGTTTATTCCTTTCCCTTCCTTTTATTAATTTTTCAAGTGATTTGTAATTGCCTAAGTGAAATGTTTTTGTGTAGAAAACAGCACAGAGATATATTTAAAAAAAAAAAACACACATAATTCCAACCTGCTTCCCCCGTTAATCCAAACCGCTGATGTAACCAAGACCCCTGGTCTCCCTTGATCTCTAGTTGTTACCGAGTCCAGACTGGTTCTGCTCACTGCACGACAGGCCAGTAAATTGGGAGATAAGGTGTTGGGGCAGGAATAATGACTTTACTCAGAAAGCCAGCAGACCGAGGAGATGGCAGACTAATGTCCTGGAGAACCATCTTCCCGAAGTCGGAATTCAGGCTCCTTTTATACTAAAAACAGGAAGGGGTGTGGTTGGCTGTTGCAGACTTCCTGGTGTCAGAGTCCTTCATTCTTTCAGCTGTCCACGTGGGTCAGGTCATGGTGCCCCTGTAAACCTCCAACAAAACAAATGTTATTTTCTATTCTACAACTTTTTATCTCTATATGGATGGAAAAGTGTTATGGCCTTAAAGGTCAGAGCCTTGAGAATGGGCTGTCCTGTGTTATTTCAGGCTGTAGGCAACATTCTTTTACAGAAGGTGCAGAACCAGCATGACTGAGCCCACGAAACGGAGCACAAGGTTAGAGCCAAAGGAACAGCTCATACGGAGGCAGCTTTGTTCTTTTCTATTACACAGTGACTGCCCCACTGATCTCCCTGCAGCCACTCAATGTCACCCCCGTCTCCCTTTGGTTGGCACCCCTTCTCTGGACTGACCTTTCTGACATGTGATTCCAAACAAGTCACCAGCACTCCAACCCTTACTTAAGTCAAAATGAGAACTTCTTAGTGGGGCCTCCAGGGTCCTGTGAGCTGGCGGTGAGACCACATTCCTCCTTCCCTCCACTGGCGTCTCATCCCAGGGTGTGCCACATCCCCAGCCATGACCTTGAACCTGGCTGGACCCATTTTTCAACCTTAGCACCGTGCAGTTTTACATTTGTTTGTGTGATTCTTTACCTGTCTCCTCCAGAAAACAGAAAGGTATCTTTCTGCTCACTATATTATTCCTGGTACCCAGCACGATGCCCAGCTCATAGGAGATACTGAATATATTTTTGTTTGCTTTCTTTTTATCTTTTGCAAAGAATTCCCCGGCCTCTCTCTATTGCCTTTCTCTGCAGCAAAACTATTGTTCTCCTTGGGTTACAAATATGATCCAGAAAAATTAATTGTCTTCCTTGACCTAATCTGAGAGTCATTCATTCCTCACCTGGTCCCCTGGGGACCTCCAAAGTGACCAGCTGTGCCAGGACCTTCTTAGAAATATTCAATAACACCTTTATGTGTATTAACAAAGAACCCTCATCCCTTAATAGCACCTTTATGTGTATAAATAAAGGACCCCCATCCCTAACATGACATTCGTTCCATATCGAGAGACCCAGTGTCTCCTTTGGTTGATATTTTAGCAAAAAAGGAGCAGCTCTCTGCTTTACTCTTATTTCCCTACAATCTTTCCACTGATGAGCTTTTAAAAAAATATAAACCAGACGATGGCAGAACCCTTTCAATGGCTTCCACTGACCCTGAATTCAATCTAGTCCTGCCTCCCCAGCACCTTCACTTGGTACCCCTCTTCCTCTAAACCTTGATCCTGAGCATCCTTCCATTGGCCACACATTCCGTGCTTGGTTGGACTCGTGCCCTTGCCCTAAGCCACGGGCGTCACCCTTGGATACACCTTAGAGTCTCCTGGCAGCTGCGTCTTTTAAATATCTTCTCAATAGTCAAGTCTCAGCTGAAATTTTCTCTCTGCGGAGAGCCCACCTGCGATCATCCTGGTGACACTTGGCCCCCCCACACGCTCAGCTCCACTGCATCCCATCCTCCAGCTGGGCACAAGTGACTTCTGGATTTCTGTACATGGTCATTGTTCCTCTCCCTCCCTGGAGTATAAACTCCAGGTGGGCAGAGAGCTACCGTGGTGGTTTCTCACTCACACCCAGTGTGTCCCACGGCCCTAGCATGGTCTAGTTGCTCAGTGATTATCTACTGGAAAAATGATGTGCAAATGCACAAGTGAATTGATAAATAGGTGAGTTAATATTTTAAAATAAAACAGGGCATGAATCCCACTTCTTTGTTTTAAACTGCACTATTGTGGCCTCAGACCCCTTACACCTATCCCATAACCGGTACAGCCATCATTTTCTGTTTATATGTATATCTGAGCATTTTCTCAAGCAGTTGGACTTGGGGAAGTTGGCTGAAGGTCAGTGTTAATTTAATATGCTAGCTAACATCCAGTCTTTCAACCTTCTGCTTTATAAAGAGGCACTGTATGTACATTTTTACAAATAGTCTGAGGCATTGATCCGTAGAACTTCTAAAGTTTACTTCCATTAGAAAGAGTTTCAGATAAAGAGCAAATTAATTAAGTCTCCCCCCTCTTAAAGTTCACCTTAATTAGCCACTGTTTCTTTCTCCCTGGCTTAGTCATTGGCTGGGTTTCAACCTGGACACAGAAGAATTAAAGGGGGAGCCACGCCTGGTGCAGCCCTCGGTTCTCTGCCTGGACTTGCAGAGTGTGTAGGAAAAATAAGCTACTGAAAGAAGGCTGAATCCAGCGGAGTGAAAAGCTGTGGCTCGTTGCATAAGTGAATCCCAATTTTCCTTGCTGAAATAAACAGTTGCACCGGAAGTGCTATTTGATTTGCTTTTTGCCCCAGATATGTTTTCTTTGTGAGTTTCACTGAACTTTGAGGCTTCTGATTTGAGACCACGTGTGCTCGTGGCTAGTCTGGCTGTGGAGGCTCCAGCAAGCAGGTTTGTTTCAGGGGTGCATCGATAGCTTTCCTCTTCCAGATCATAGCCTTGGACTCAACAAACTAGGAGTGTCTTCCAGCAGAGGCGTTCTCGATGTCCTGAGATGCCCTTTGCCCTGTGTCTCGTCTAGCCTTCAGAGTATCTTATAGCACCATCTTTGATACTCAGGGAACAGGTGCAGCGACTGTGAAGCGATGTAACATGTCGCACAGATGATTTTAAAAGGAGTCGTGAAATGGATGTGTCCGACAAAACTATAAAGTTTAATTTGTTCCTTCCGAGAATAAGTGATGTTGTGCCAGGGGCTGTCAGCAGTAAATCATCGGCTGATTTAGATCACACCCCTGCAATGGAGGCTCAGGAGCCTCCTTTCTGGCAGGTGCAGGTCAGGGCTGATGAATCCATCCTGTCCAGGACTAGGGCA
Organism: Camelus ferus; assembly: GCF_009834535.1. NCBI lineage: Eukaryota > Metazoa > Chordata > Mammalia > Artiodactyla > Camelidae > Camelus > Camelus ferus. The sequence goes on along the minus strand of NC_045704.1, from coordinate 52,792,392 downwards.
GGTTTGGGGCTGCCATATGTTTACAGCTTTGCATCCTTGGGGAGTAAAAAGGATGGGAGTGATTAACCCTCTAGTAATTGCTTGTGTGCTAGGTAAGAGGGATCACATTCCTCTTCCTCCAGGGAGCCCTCCCTGATTAGCATGATTGGAGCCCAGTTTGCTCCTTCCTGTTTAGCACTCCACACGATGGTGCTGTCCGTTAGAGCTGTGCTGTTGTAGGGGCACCCCTGTCCCGGGCGGAACCTGGGAACAGGTGTACTCAGGTGGGTCCTCACCTCATTAACATCATTTTTCTCGATGGTCACAGCGCCCCAAAGGCAGGGGCCAGATCTGTCCTGCTCACCCCCATGGCCTAAGTGCCTACACAGTGTGATTTCTGGTGCATGATAAGTGCTCCACACTTACTTGGAGAATGAATGAAAGAATGAATGAATGATACGGCATGTTCCACAGGTGGGTCCTTTGCCCGGAAAATATATGAATTTTTGGAAGGGAGGGAGGCAGGAAGTAAAGATGGGAGGATCAGAGGGTCGGGGGTGGGGGGGGTCAGAGAAAAAGGGAGGGAGGGAGGACCTCAGTGAAGGGGTAGGTAACCCCTGGCTCCGTCTCTTTCCTGCTGTGATACAATGTATTTTTATTTCTGAGCCTTATCTTCCCCTTTGGCTAAATCGGGTGCCAAACCTTCCCTAGAGGGTGAGAGTGAGGATTTAAGAGCTGGCTTATTTCCAGCGGCTGCCGTGTTGTTCAGTGAACACTGCCTTCTCCACGTGCACTCCCCTTTTTTTCAGTGTAACATCCTGGTGTTGCTAATCCACCCAGAGAGGAGGATCAGGTAGGTGATACCCATTCGTTTTGAGTCCTCCCGTGGGTGCTTTTTCCCCAGTCCCTATCTCACAGCGGGGCCTTTATAACACCCCCTGAATGTCCTCTAGGCACCCCCAATCCCTCATTTTTCACCCTTCCTCTTGCAACATTTCTGTTCCCTCAGATGGCAGTTGCTGGCGAGCTGTAAGAGGTGGAAAGTGGCCTGAAACTCAGGTGGGAGTGACTGATGACCACTTCCGGTGGTCCTTGGGTCAATGGCATCCTGAGAAGATGCTTTAGCAACTCAGAGAAGTTATCATTTTTCCCATTTAGCAGAAGAAGAAAGGGAGGCTCTGAGAAATGAAAGTCACACTGCGAATGGTGCACTTGGGGACCCTGGAGCAGGTGTGTGTGTATGTGTGTGTCAGGAAGGAGGCAGCCCGGGTTGGCAGGAAGGTTTGAGCGGTGTCCTGCAGACTGCAGTGTGTGGGCAGCTGCCTTCTCCATTTACGGTGAACCTGGCTCTGTGGAGAGATGTATCTAGAACGTTGCACAGGCTCAAAGATCTTTGGAAACGGAGTGCGGTGAGCTTGTCGGTACGATCTTCACTGTTTCGGTCATTTGCTAAGTCAGGTCCCCAGCAACTTCAAAGTGGTCTCCATCATCACATCGGGAGTGGAAAAAGCTCAAGATGGGGTGAGTCACGTTCTGACACACGCCCACGCCCTGAGGTTGAGTTGGACTCTGTTTTCACCAAAATAAAGCTCATGCTTTGCATACGAGGTTATGCATGTTGGTGAGAATGACAGCTGATTCTCAGTCGTGAGCATGAACGAGTCCGCCTTGCGAGGACCGACGGCTTACACGAGATTTTCAGAGGAGCAGGTGCTGCTCCTGGGGCCCCTGTCCCCACCTCCACAAGAATGACAGGGACCTCCCAGGAGCAAGCAGGCAGGGAGCATGGGTCCTACTGGAAAGTGTCAGTGACAGCCCCTATCTTGGTCATTTAAGTTTCCCCTAATTAATGATCAGCAATGTGGCAGAGAAGCAAAAACTTGGGTTTTGGAATACAGCAGCTCTGGATTTTAATTCTGCCCTTGCTAGCTGTGACCTCTCTGACCCTCAGTTTCTTAATTTATATGCATAAAATACCACCCACCTAGGGTTATTAGAGCAACATGGTTAAAACACACTTTCTGCAGTTAGAGCAGGTTGTGAAACCCAGATTCACCGCTCAGTATTATGAACTGGGGAAAGCTACTTAACCAAGCCCAGACTCAGTTTCCCCACCTGTGAAACGGGTGGATTCAATGACCACCTGCATTCAAGTGTATACTAAGTGTGTGGCGCTGATTAATGGCTCACTGATGTGAGGGAAGCAATCTTTTATAATTAATTTTCATGATTAAGATGTTTATAATCCCGAGACGTTGGCTTCTGTTAAGTAGCTGTAAAGCGTAAGTATGTTTAGAATTAAAATGGCAGCCCCCCCCACCCACCCACCTACCCAGCTGCACACTGCCCTGACTGGCTTTATTTTCCCTCAGACGCTTCTCACCGCCTGGCATGTTACTTGGTTATTTATGTGTTCTTGCCTGGTTCCTCTGAAGAGTGTGAGCCCCCTGAGGGCAGGGGCTTCGTTGGATGCATGCCTATGTCCCTGATCTGAGAACAGTGCCCGGCACATAGTAGCGGCTTAGTAAATGCTTGTCAAATGACTTAGTAAATGAAATGAATAACTAAATGGACACAGAGGGTCTAGCCCAGCGTGGAGCACAGAGCAACCTCTCCTACCTGTACCAGTGACCCGTGTCCCTGTCCTGCAGGGGGAAGAAGTCAAGAAGCAAGTGCTTTCACTTCTCCCTTGCCATTCATTGCAAAAGTTAGTTCCCACTAAATTTCACAGCCTGCGTCTTTTAGCCATTTCATTCAGCCTTAGGAAGAGCCACAGGGGCCCATGCAAAGAAAAGTGACCAGGACCAAAGGGGCATTGGCAGACTGGTGGTCACCATAGGGAGGTTCCCCTCAATGTACTCCACCCCCTCCCCAGGAAGGCTGAATGCCTTGCAAGTATTTGGCCCTAATATTTTACATTTCCTCAATCCAAAGGACACACCATAAGATGCACCATAGATTTCAAAGCAGCACTTGGGAGCAAACATGAGGAAGGGGCTCCAGCACATGAAATAGTCATTTTGCCAGTTTTAGAAACATTACAATGCTCAGTGCCCTCACCTCAGAATCAAAGAAGTCGTAACTGTTCATCAAAGGTTGCTATCTTCCATCTGCAAAGGTCTCCTTGGCCATTAATCCACACGTCACTGAATTATCACTGAAGTGCTGAGAATGTAGGTGCTGTTATGCTAAATGGCCCTGTGAACAAGCAGGCTCAGAGAGGGACGGTCCCAGACTAGGCGAGGGAGGTCTGAGGCTTGTGCCCTTGAGTGTCTGCCTGACTCCAAGCCTGGAACTTTGGCATCCATGGCTGGAACCCTGAGCTGAAATCTTGATGATCAGGTCTTCCCCACTGGGAAGCTGAATGAGACAGGGAAAGACTCCAAGGCTGGGGCTTGGGGGTCTGCAGAAGCAGGACCAACACTGGGGGTCCTCACCCAAAGCACTAGGAGATGCTAAAAGCAAAGGAACATGAAAAATGGAAAATCAAGAAAGCCTGACATGTGGCCCCAAAAAAGGAAGATACAGACAGGACTGTGGTTCCTGGGATTCAGAGTAAATAAGAGCAAGATGAAAACAACAGAGGGTGTTGGGCGGGGGAAAGGGCAGAGTTCTGATCCAAGACCCTGGACAGCCACGGAAATGTGGGATCAATTTCTACAGGTCCGTTTCACTATTTTTATGGTGGGAGGTGATGCCTGGGCCCCTCCCCTCATAGAAGCGGGTGTGATGGGGCTTTTCTGTGCTGAGCGCCCAGGTTTCCTGTCTTGACCCCCTACTCCCTTTCCACTCTGCCTTTCTCATCAGACAACCTCAGAAAAATACTGCTGCTTCTGCTTTCTATTCTGCGACTCTTTGCTTCCCCTTCCTGCTGGTCAGGGGAAAATCATCATTGTAGTTGAAAGAAAATGTTACCATCCTCTCTCTCTCTCTCTCTTTCTCTCTCCTGTCTCTCTCTCATTTAAGCATTCATTTATCGAGCTCTTGTCTTGTGCCCCTGTGCCAGGCACCAGGCTCACCACTTCCCAAGGATGATTATATTCAGTCTTCCTAACACACTTGAAAAGGACATTATCATTCCCTGTTACAGATGAAGACACAGAGGCTCAGAAGTCCTGTCTTTGCCAGGTCATTTAGCTCTGGGAGTATCTCTCTCAGACTCTAGGCCTCTGGGTTGTATTTGCTTGTTTTTATTTAGGTAGCTTTGATGGATGGCATTATGTAAGTTTCCTGTGCATAACATTATATTTCTATTTCTGAATACCAGACAATGTGCTCACTGACAAAAGATTCGTTTCTATCTGTCACCGTATAGTTGACCACCCCTTTACCTGTTTTACCACTGCTCCTTGTCCCATTCCTTCTACTCTGGTAACCACTACTCTGTTCTTGGTATCTGTGTGTTTGTTCTTCTTTGGTTTGTTTTGTCCATTTATTTTATTTATTGTATTTCACATATAAGTGAAATCATCCGGTCTTTATCTTTCTCTGTCTGATTTGTTTCACTTAGCGTAATATCCTCAAAATCCATCCATGTTGTCAGAAATGATGAGATAATCTTTTATGGCTGTGTAGTATTCCATTGTGTGTGTGTGTGTGTGTCATAAGTATATGTGTGTGTGTATATATATAAATATGTATCACATTATATCACATCTTCTTTATCCATTCATCCATTGATGGGCACTCAGATTGTTTCCCTCTCTTCGCACTTGTAAGTAATGCCTGTGTTTTGAAATGCATCCAACTCCTGCCTGTATCCTCTCCACCCCATCTCATCCCACACAGGGCTGGTGGTGTCATAAGACTTGCATCCTCAGGACTCTTTTGGGTCCCAAACACAAACATAAAACAGACCCTTGCCCTGGTGCAGAACAAGTAAGCTTTCAAAGGTCTTATGTGTAGCCCAGACAATCTGACTCACCAAATACCCTTATCACAGATGCAGCAGGAGATAAGGGAAGGTCTGTTTTCTTCCCAGGGAGACAGGCACGAAGATGGGCCCTGTGATTAGATGTGAAGGTCGTAGCTCATTGGGTTACAGAATAATTGCCCTGTGCTTCTGACCTTGATAACTGAGATGTGTCCTTTAGAGATTGTCATGTGTGTCCCAAACAGGCTCGAGACTGTAAGATCTAGAAGGAAGGGGTTTCTGTCTCTGCAAGTCTTGTGGAAATTCCAACAAAATAGCACAGGATCATTTTGGAATTGGAGTGGGCAACAGCCGAGAAGCCAACGAGATGTAGGTGTGGTGAATATCTACATACAGCCGGCCCTCGTGAAAGGCATATATAAAGGCTGGTGAAGTCAAACCAGACACTAGAAAAGATAGTCATTAATATGTTTATTCCACAGCCATTTTCTTATCTAATGTTCGCAATGGCTCTTGAATGTGGGTACAATTTGCTCTGCCTTGCAAATGTGTGGCTTTGTGGTTGCATCTGAAAAAGGTCTGGAAGGGTGTGTATGAAACTATTAATAGTGGTTATAATGCTGGGGATGGTTGGATGGATGGTGATGGAACATCAGCTTTGGCTTTACCTATTTCTTTGACTTTGTGCAGAAAAACAAGCATTCCTTTTGTAATGATAATAATGATGATGATGATGATGATAATGGAGGAGGAACGAGGAGGAGGGGGGCAGTGGAAGGCAGTGGAAGGCAGTGGGAAGACATGGAGGTGAAAAAGCAAGATTCAGACAGGTTTTCTCAGCTATTCAAGGTCATCAGCCCAGCGGGGAAGGGTGACTTTTATCAGCAACTCTGACTCATGAGTTTTCTCTTCCCTCCTGGCCATCCCGCCTTCTCCCGTGGGGGCGCTGAGTGCTAAGTGGCAGCTCAGGACACTGCTGAGATCCAGCGGTCTGTGTGGACGGCAGGGGTGTGTGTCTGTCTCCTTCACGCCCATGGAAACATGGGCCACATTCAGCATGCCCCACACATGCCCGAGTGACCTCAAGCCCAGCCAGGGTAAGTGGGCTGAAGGATATGGGGAAAAATCTTCCAAGCTGTGAAATGGTCTCTCGAGTGAAACGGCAGAAGTTTCTGGACTGGGAATCGACTGCAAAGGGAGGGTCACTTTGCCCAATCTGGGCTTGGCAGCCCGCCTCTCACCGCCAGCACCCTGCCCCACCCAGAAGGCACAAAAACCTAAATATGTTAGAGAACATTAAAAAGCCAACAAACAAACGAACAAAACACCTCCAAGCAGATTTGGCAAAACCACCCTCTAAGCCCTGGACATTCCAAACAGTTCTGGAAAACTCACGTTACCCACAAAAGCATCGCAGAAAAGGCTGCTTGACCCATGCTTTCCATTTCAAAAAAGAAGTAAAAAGGGACCAATGCCTGTGTGCCATTCTTGGGTCCAAAAGGTGCAACTCAAGCTAGTTTGGAGGAAAGAAAATACAGAGGCAAGAAAGAGAAAATGAAGGCAAGGGTTGCTCTTTAAACGGGCATGTTCTTCCCTCCTCTTGTGCATCAGGGGGCTAAGAGCCAAGAGAGAGGGCTGCGAGGGAACAAGAGACAGCCGGGCAAGGTGCAGGCACCACGGGAGAGATCCAGATTAAGGAGCCCACGAGATATCACTTGGGGAGTGGCCCGTGCCAAGGGGCTGGGGGTTTGGATTTGCATTTTGCAGCAAAAATAAAATAAAAAGCAGCAGCCCCGGCAGCAGCAGCCTGGGTCTTGGCTGGCGCTCCCGGGAGCAGCGGAGCCAAAGCAGTTAGCTGAAGCAGCACAGCCCTCCGCCCAGCACCTGCCAGCCAGCAGACCCTGCCAAAGCAACTTGGTACCAACTTCAATCATATCGCAATTCAGTATTTAAATAATGCGACAAGACTCCTTTGGAACCCAACCAGGGACTGCTCAGGGCAGTAATTTTCCTTTTAGCAGCAGGAGCTGAGAATCTACAATTTCCCAAAGATAATACCGCTCCACCCTTCTCTGGAAAAGCCCGAAAATGGCAGCAGAGGGAGAGAAATTCCCCCTGGGCGAGCAGACAATGAAAGGGATCTCAGATCCTGCCCAGAGAAAGGGAAGTGCCTTCGCCTCAGCTCGCTCAGTGGTGAAATGGACCACCTCTCTGGGGCTGCAGTTGCCCCATCCAAGCTCCAAATGTGAGGGCAATGAATTAGCAAGGACGGTCACCCTGGGCCTGGAGAGATGGCTTGGTTCTTGACCACGTTTATTAGATCCTTTCCCAGTTGACTTCTAGTTAGCTTCCTTTTGTCCAAAACTGCCATAGTCAAAGGCATCACAGGGACCCTCTTTTTGGCTTACTTATTTACTGTTAAGCTTTCTCTTTTTTTAATGATTCTTTTCTTTTTTAAAATTTTTTCCTGATTTTTAATTTTATTTTTTGAGGGGGTGGTAATTAGGTTTTTATTTATTTATTCATCTAGTGGAGGTCCTGGGGATTGAACCATGCTAAGCAAGCACTCTACCACTGAGCTATACCCTCCCTCACCCTTCGCTTATTGATGACTTCTCCCTTGATCAGCATTGGAGTACCTTATTTTCCCCCACAAATGCAGAATGAGGAGGTGGGGGGGGCGGCTTTTGTGCTCCCATTCATGTACCCTGTCAGGGATGGACCTCGTGCAAAAAAGGTGGCTGAACCTTGTGCACAGAAAACTAAGATTGCAGGTTGCCCAGTTCCATTACAGGAAGAAGATGGGGGAAGTCCCAGCTTTTATTAATTTCTGATTCTGGGAGTTCATTCCTCTTTTGATATTTATCCATCTATTCTGCTAACTGACCGTTGCTGGCCATGTGATGGATAATGCCCTTTAAGCCACCGTGTAAGTTACAGTAATGTCACCAGGCTATTAACCTCTGGATATTTGCATTATTAGTCAATTTCCTAAGTCCCCAGAGTTCAAGCAGACAGTGAGACTTTTCATTTCCATTTTGCAGGAGCCGGGAGTCACATTGTGTGAATATCTTACAACGCGGAGATAAAGCTCATTTTTCTCAGTTTGCTCTTACACTTTTGTTTGAGGGGGGAAATCCCCGACATCACGTGCCTGGCTGGGACAGGGGGGTGCTAACAGCCACCTTGTAATTCATGGTCCAAGTTTAGTGCAGGGAGCATATCTTTAAGCAAACCCAGCATCCACTCCTTCCACAGAGGGGGACTCAGATATTGTTTCCTGCCCATAGAGTCTGTATTAAAGTGGAAGCATTTTAGCTTTGGACAAGTGTTATGAGCCTCCCTTAAAAATGAAATATATGTCCAGGTAAAATATCCACGCTCTGTAATGCGAGGCAGTGCACCAAAATCTAGGGCAAAACCGTTCACACATGAAAACCAACTTGAATACGAAAAACCTAAGTCCTCGCCAAGGCTGCTCACAATTAAGCAGAAAGGAAGTGGAGAGTGAGGAAAACCGGACTTGTGGGAGAGAGAGATAGAAATAGAGAAACTGGGCGAGCAGGAGCGAGAACTGCAGACCTGACAAAATGGTAACCTTAAGTGAATCTTCTACAAATAGCCAATGAAGTCGATTATATAAGGAGGCACTGGTGAGCAGCTGGCCAGGACTCCAGGCACCAGCCAATTGAGGCCATTGGCTGGATTCGCCTGGCGACACGCTACCTCCACAGCCTGTTTCATCTTGTGCCTGCCGCCTTGGTTTCCCCATTTGTCAGGGTTTATTGAACTTCCCCTCTGCAGCCAGAGCTCAGATCACACATCAGCTTCGTGCTCTAAAGCCTTCCTGCCCTGCCCCCTGCCCCCTTCCAACCCCACCTCTGCCCCCTGCCCCCAGGGCCAGCTGTAGCCCATCTCCTGCGTACCACCCAGCTAGCACTAATTTTTATGCTGCTGTTCATAGTACATTATTTGCGTAAATGACTCATCACCAAGGAGACCCCCAGCTCCTGGAAGGTGGGAGTCCTGTCATCTCTCCTCTCCCACATTCCCACCGCTGGGCTTCAGAGAGCAGCTTGGACCACAGAAAGAACACAGGTTCCAGAGTCAGGAGAAACTGGCTTTGTATCTGTGTCCACCCCCTCTAGCCCTTTGACTGTCGGCAAGTTGATGTCCGTGGTCTCTTAAAACTCAGCATTATTCTGAGGATTGAGTGGTGGGCTTACAGAAGACAGGCATCTACAGCACAGGCCCAGGCAGTTTTCAGCAGGGCTTCAATATTTTAAGATGCCACCATTTTGCATGGGAGGAAAATCCTATTCAGAATAAATCATACCAATAAGCCAGATTTTTATTGAACTCTATATACTTTCCAGACTCTGTGCTAAGCATCTTACCACCTCATCTCATTGCTTCGTCTCTAGGACTGTATGGGGCAAATACCCTCTCACCCCCATTTTCCTGAAAGGTAAACTGAGGCTCAGAGAGGTTGTTTAGCCAGCCTGCAGCCACCCAGGCCCTTATGTGATAGAGGTGAGACTTGAGTTTAGCTCTGCCTCCCAGAGACCCAACTCCAACCATCCAAGGCCTTCTTGAAACCCAAGGGCTTTTTAAAGTAACAGCTTATATTTTTAAAAGGCTGGGTCCTCGTTTAACTAGGTCCTTGGTGACCAAAACCCCTGAACCATAGCCCTGCTGATCCTACCATTCCAGGTGTCTTAAATGATCAATATGGACCTGTGTCGGGTCAATTCAGCTGCAGTGATCAGCATTGATTGTCTGGACAGCCCCATTGATTGGGTCAGGAGGGCCCTGGGTCTTCAGGGACACCACAGACATGACATGGTTTGACCCTCCCCAAGCACTGTCAGATGTTACCACCAGCATCCTTAAAATGAGGGAAACTGAGGCACAGGCAGGCAGTCTCGAGGCAGATGGCTGGATTTAGGGGACAGGGAGGTGGCTCTGCTTTTGCAAAATCCAATCCAGTATTCACCTTAGTAGAGGGTGAGTGAGTCAAAGGGTGGGGCATGGAGGAACCGCAACCTGGGGCTTGTCAGAGTTCTAGGGGAGGCTCTCTATGAAGTTCGGCAGCTTTGTTAGCCACGATCTGGTAGGCAGTGTGGAGTGGTGGTCAGAGCACAGCCCTGGACTCCAATAGCCTGGATTTGGTTCTTAGCTGTATTCTTCCTTAGCTGTGTGACCTTGGGACAAGGTTGTAACGCACTGAGCCTGTTTCCCCAGGTGAAAATTATGGGTGAAACAATGATGCTAACCTCCTGAAGTTTGCCAGGAGGTGCGGTTGGTACTCTGGTCTGTGAATGCATTTTCCATCTATCAAAGGAGCCAGGCAAAATCAAGAAGTGTCGACCTTATGACCAGTTCAGGGACCTCTAGAGGCCAATTCCATTGTATCTCGGCTGGGGGCTTCGTCTGTGATAGCACAGCCCTTGGCCCCTACTAGCAAGGGCTGCCTTGCCTGCGGGACAGCGAGGCTGGTGGGAGCAGGATCATGGGGCTGACACATCGGCTCACAAGAGGACCAAAGGATATCTGCTTGCACCAGTCTGGCTAAGCTCAGGTCGCCCTGTTCTAATGACATGGGGAAACTGAGGCAGCTCAGATCTACGCCTTCATATTATATTTCTGTACATGTAAGCTATGTAGGGCCCCAAATGACAGTCATCTGTTGGCCACGGTGCCGAGTCACGTGTTCACGTGAGGTTTCACCTCCATATGCGTCCGTCCTGGGCCATGTGTCATGCAAACTCCAGGTCCAGGGATGCAAAACTGAGATGTGGGTCCCAGCCACATGAAGGTCAGAGCCCCCCTCCCCGATTTGTCATTTGAGCCCAAAAAGCTCTTTTTAGACGCTCTGTGTGGGGTCTACCTGAAGACTTCATTCCAGAAGAGGTTTCCACGTTTGCTGGACAGCATTGTTATTACTCTTTTTCAAGGTGAAGGGGAGTCATGGACACTACCATTTTTATTGCCTTTGCTGGTTGACTTGGGGGGTGTGACAGGGCGAGAGGGGGTGTGTGCCTCCACTTCCCGTTTCCAGCAGGCGCGGGAACTGCGCGCATCCTCCGACCCCGGGGAAAGGTGCTGACGTGTTATTTCCCGCCGGGCCCGAAAGCAGAAGCCCAGCTGGCGTCCTCACCCTCGGGGACCTGGGCCGTGTCTCCCGTTTAACCTCAGGACAACTGTGTCCACTTCCAAGACCCCAAAGCACTCAGCTCCAAACCGAGGCAATTCGCAAGGCCTCGCCCTTCCTTCTGGCGATGGGCAGGCCTCGTGGTCAGCTCGTCGGGGGTCGGAGTGACTCGAGCCTGAGCCGCAGAGTCGCCCACAGTCGCCAGATCCACCCCAGACCTGAGGTTTACGACGCCTGGGAGGATTTCATCCCGGTGTGGGCTGGGGACGTCCGCTGTCTCTCCTCCACTGTCAGGTGGAAAAAGAGGGTCAGACTTTTTAGAGTCTGTTTTACAGACAGGCACCTTGGATGGCAGGAATGGGAGGTGACTGATGTGGAGGAGTTGGGGGTGATAATGTCGACAAGGACAGCGGGCTGTGTCAACGGGGCTGGTACGTTCCAGGCACAGTCCTAAGAGCCATTTCATAGAATAGCACATTTCACCTTTGTAACAACCCTCTGAGGTTACTACCTTTGTCATCTCGGTTTCACGGAGGAGGAAGCTAGCTACAGAAAGGTTAGTTAGTTTTTTCAGGGGGGTGGTTTTGAACAGTAAAGCAGATTTTATTCAGGAACTATTACAATAGAAGAGCAGAGACCTCAGTATCCACCTTGACTCAATTCTCTTTTTTGTTGGGGGATTTTGGTTTTTTGTTGTTTTTTAACTTTTTATTGAAGTATAGTTGATTTACAGTATTTTTGTTTGTTTTGTCTTTTTTAATTGAAGTATAGTTTACAACGTTGTAGCAATTTCTGGCATACAGCATAATGTTTTGGTCATACATACATGTACATATATTCCTTTTCATATTCTTTTTCACGATAGGTTACTACAAGATTTTGAATATAGTTCCCTGTGTTGTACAGTAGAGACTTGTTTATCTATTTTACATATAGTAGTTTGTATCTGCAAATCTCAAACTCCCAATTTATGCCTTCCCACCCTCTTTTCCCCATTACTAACCGTTAAGTTTGTTTTCTATGTGAGTCAGTTTCTGTTTTGTAAATAAGTTCATTTGTGTATTTTTTTTTAGAGTCCACCTATCAGTGATACCTTATAGGATTTTTCTTTCTCTTTCTGGCTTATTTCACTTAGAATGGCGATCTCTGGGTCTGGCATTATTTTATTCTAATTCATTTTTTAATTGAATACATTTGACACGTAATATTATATAAGTTTAAGGTACACAGTGTGTTGCTTTGACTCATTTATATATTGTAATATAATTGTGCATAGAGCAATACCTATCACAGGACATAATTACAGTTCAATGTCATTGTCCACATTCATTACACTGTGCGTTAGATCTCTGTGGCTTATTTACCACAGGTTGTACCCTTAAGCACCACCCTCTTATCCCCTACTCATCCTCCGGCAACCACTATTTTAGTCTCTGGGGGTTTTTTAGGTTTCACTTTAGATTCCACATGTAAGCAATATCATACAATATTTGTCTTTCTCCCTCTGACTTACCTCACTTAGCATGATGCTCAAGGTCCATCGTTATTACTGAAAATAGGAGGCTATCTCCCTTTCTGGTGGCTGAATCATATTCCATCGTGTATGTGTACCACCCCTTTTTTATCCATTCATCTGTTGATGGGCATTTGGATTGTTTCCGTGGCTTGGCTATAGCAATAATGCTGCGATAAACATGGGAGTGCATACAGCTCATCAAAATCCTGTTTTCATTTCCTTTGGGTGTATTCCCAGACGTGGAACTGCTGGATCATATGGTAGTTCTACTTTGAACTTTTTGAAGAACCTCTGTACTGTCATCCATAGTTGTTGGACCAATCTACATTCCTACCAGCAGTGCACAGTGGTTCCCTTTTCCCCACATCCTCGCCAGCACCTGTTGTCTCTTGTCTTGATGATGGCCGTTCTAACAGATGTGAGGTGATATTTCATTGTGGCTTTGATATACATTTCCCTGATGATTAGTGATGTGAGCACATTTTGATGTCTTCCTTGGAGTAATGTCTTTTTGGTTCTGCCCATTTTTTAATTGGGTTGTTTACTTTCTTTGTTATTGAGTTGACTGAGCTCTTTATGTATGATGGATATTAACCCCTCATTCAATATATGGTTTGCAAACTTTCGCCCATTCTGTAGGTTGTCTTTTCATTCTGTTGATAGTTTCTTTTGCTCTGCAGAAACTTTTGAGTTTGATGTGTCCCATTTGTTCATTGTTTTCTTTTATTGTTCATGCTTTTGGCATTATGCCCCCAAATTATTGCCAAGACCAATATCGATGAGCAAGGTTAAGTAATCTGGCCAAGGTCACATAGCTGACAAATGGCAGAGTCAAAGTCTGAGCCCATGTAGGCTGAGCTCGACCTGTAATCCCTGTGTTATATTGAATATTAAAGTTATCTGTATGGATTGGCCAAGAGGTGATAACGAAATGATGATGATGATGATGATAACCATGCTGTCAATCACGTTAGCAGTGAACATTGGTTGAGCACTTACCATATGCCAAGAATGGAGCCAATGGCTTTACCAATAAAATCTCCCAGAAACTGGAGATGTCTTGTTTCCTTCCTCTCTTTTTATTTTATTTTATTTTTATTGAAGTATAGTTGATTTACAATGTTGTGTTAATTTCTGGTGTACAGCAGAGTGAGTCAGCTGTACATGTATATATTCCTTTTTATATTCTTTTCCATTATAGATTATTACAAGATACTGAATATAGTTCCCTGTGCCCTAGGATCTTGTCACTTGTCTATTTTATATATAGTAGCTACTGACTGCCAATCCTGAACTCCTAATTTATCCCTCCCCATCTTTCCTCTCTTGTATCCTACACATCCAATCCATCAGCAAGTCTTATTAAATCTGCATCCAAATTCCTTGTAAACCAGCTACCTCTCTGCAGCTCTGCTAAGAGGCCAAAGGCTGTACCATGAAAGAGGGTTGCCCTGCTGTATGCATCAGTTATGAATACACTAAACCTTACGCATTGTAGGCACTCAGCAGATGCATATGAAATGCATTAACGAAGTGGTGCTGTCCTCGTCATTACAGCTGTGAGGGTGGTACTGGTGCTGCCTCCTTTGTGCCACGAGAAGCAGATTTAGGCTGCGAAAGTAGCTGGCATTGGTCACACAGAGGTGACAAGGCCAAGCAGGTAGAGCAGACATTTGACACTTGGGTGCAGTCCAGCATCCAGTAAACAGTCTTCTTTAAGGGGCATTCACTCTCTAATGAATCCTTGGAGACTCCGTCCCCAACATGGAAGCCAGACAGGTCAAGCCTCCCTTGGAAGCCCGGAGGCACATGACCTGGTCTTAACCAATCACACACAGCAATCTTAGACTTGGGGAAGCCAAGAATTGGCAAGAGTGACCCCCAGAGCCCGGGATCCAGGGTCTGTGATGGCAGGGACACAATCTTGGTCCTGTATCCCTGGGCAGTGCAAGGCCATGGCCACAAAGAACTGGTCTATTAACAGGAGCCCACCTTCCACCTCAGCTCCATTTCTAAGCCCCTCTTCTCCAGCTCTTCTGGAGGCCCTGTGAGCCCCCATTACCCTTTCAGTAAATTTCTCTCTCTGTTTAAATCATCCAGAGTTGGCTTCTATGACTTGTAACCAAGAGCTATGACTATTACAACTCAGATTTAAAGGGATGTCTCACCCACAGAGCCCCAATTCTACCCAGTTTCTCTCTCCTTTCTCTGGTGTCAGGAGGGCCTCAGCTCCCCAGTTCTGATGCAGCCCGTCCCCGTGACCTCTGCCAGCTTCCTGATCTCTTCCTCCCTGTAAGCCTTACAGACCCTCAGCATGGACCACAGAGAATACCGGGGATGTCTCCTGGGAGGGGGCACCCCTCAGTGACAGAAACACTTCCCCATGGGCCCCAGGGAGTTGAAGCATCCCCAACTTTGCTCCTTGTGTGCAGGTCGGCCGGAGCTGGAGCTGCAGACCTCACCTCTGCACTCTGGGCCCCCCTTTGCTGAACTGTGGCACTTGGTGGTGGGCAGGCCTGATGACTGAGCTGCTGCTGCGGCTCTGCAGCCCGGCGCTGGCGGGAGCTGTCAGGGGCTTATTCATGGGCGAGCCCACGTAATGGGAAGAGTTCACCTGCCCCGCTGACTCCCACTCCCCCCCCCGCTGCTCCCCCCGGATCAGCTCCCAGCCCCGCGGCTGCGACCTTGTTGCTTTGGATGTTCTAATACAAGCTGAAATGGATACTAGCTGTAAGTACTCATTCCTCATGATTCTATAGGCCACTCTTTGTACCAGAGTTGAGAACCTTCATTGTTCTCGTTGCTTAAATTACTGAGCACTGTGCCATCCATTCTGAATTAGCACTCATTAATGAGCTGGTGGGTCTAGAAACTCCCTATTTATTATTCAGAGGCCAAGTATAATCTAGGCAGCTGCATTGCAACACCACTCATGTGACTTTTGATCTGTCATGGAAAGAAATGGAAAAAAAAAAAAAACACATTTATAACTTTTTTTTTTCCCTGACCAAAGGTGTGGTGGACACAAAAATAATATTTTAGTCCCTAGCTTACAGATGACACTTTTGTCCTGAACCAAAATCTTTGTGATAGAGGGGGTGGCGTCCTTTCCTTTCAGTGAACTTAATGTTTCGAATCCCTGTTTACCTCGTAATCCTAACGCAGAAAACACCTCTCTTCTTCCTTTCCTCACTGACTCCTCTGTCAATGTGTCCCCAGCTTACAGAATCATAAAGGCTAGTCTTGAGAGTGAGATGGCCCAGAGAAAAAAAAAAAAAAAGAAAAGGAAAAAAAGGCAAACAAAAATTAAGGCTTCAAATTGATAAAGCCATTCAAATGATCACAGGCCAAAAGAGAAGTCAGAGTTCAATTTAGAAAAAAAAAAGAAAAAAAGACTTTGGAATAGGAGGATGAAAAACAAAAAAGCTCCTTCCGCGTGGTACCGCACAGTAGTATTGCACAGAAATGCGACACAGTCTCGCCCAGTGTCCGAAAGGTGTAACTGCATCGTTAGCAGTGCTCATTGGTGGGAGGACCCGCCGGCAAGGGGGAGGGAGTGGTGCTTCCTAGGCTGACATTAATGTCTCTGCAAGGACATTCTGCCAGGGTGCGCCGGGTCACAACCAAATGGATTGCTCCCTAGTGGGCTGGGCTCCAGTCACGTTGTCAGGTAAACACAGAAATATTCTGTCTTCGCCTGCCAAGCCTTGTCAAGTATCTGTATTTGTTATTACATCTTGGGTCCCACAAGGTTCCCACCCATATTTCTTTATAGAGGAAATGTAAACCATATGCCTTCGCCTTATTTCCACTGAATATATCCAAAGGCTGTTTGAGGCCAGACATATTCTTTTGCAAGAAGTCTTTTGAGCGGTATACATCAGCCCCCTTGGCCTCTTTTTTTTTTTTTTTTTTCTTTCCCACATTTTGTCATGACTTGAGTAGATTTGACTTTCTGATACCAATATAGGAATCTCTGTTGGATCCCAAATGGGAAGAATTGTTCTGATTGTCCTAACTTGATTTTGTTTTTTTAATAAACACTGCTTGTGGCAGGAAACAACATCAGGGTCTAATCACCAATTCTCATATTCGTTTATTTGGATGTGCCTCAGAATCCTTCTCAACACAGCGCTCCCAGCATTCCCCATGAATCAGCAGGCATCATGATTTGCCATGCCCGTGAGAGATGCATTTTTAAAGGCATTGGTAGGCATTAGGTTTGGATAACATCCTTTGGAGCAGACATTCCTCCAGGCACTGAAAGTCCTGAGAGTCAAAAAGTGAGAGACAGCTCCCAAAGTAAAAGGCAAGTTGGAGTCCAGCCCCAGCGGGGAGCATCCTTGAAGAGTTGCAGCCTGGGTAATGTTGAGAGCCCTGCGCTTCCCAAATTGCACACCCTTTGAAGACACAGGCAGTGCCTTTAACTCCCACTGTAATCCCACACTGGGCCCTGAAGCTATCTTAAGCCCCGCCATTTATCCGCCTGGCGAGGCACAACAGTTACTTATTAAAAACATATCTATCATGGTTAATGACTTGATTTTTTCCCTTTAATACTGCACAATGACAGGTGTAAAGGGAAGATGAGAGTCAGATGCTTCTGCAATATGCTGCCCGCTTTAAGATGTCTAGAACATCAGCCTTCCTCCGTGGTGCCGGGGTGTGTGGGGGGGGGCACCTCCCACCACCACCCCTCCCTCTCCCCCTCCCCCCACGTACACAGATTACACGCTTGTGTTGGATGGAAAATCGTACCATTTGCAGTTTCAGATAAAAGCATGTTCGAGTGCATATGGAAAATACCATTAGGAGCAACTCCGGAGCGCCGAGTAAAATGGGTCATTAGGTTTTTGTTTGTTGGAGAGTGTCTCCCATCTGACAGTGCCGAATGGTCCCACTTTTAGCAGCTTATGTTCCCAGTTACATTAAACAGACAAACAGATTGACTATTTTGCATTTCTCATCTGACAACAGCTTGTCTTCATTTGCCGCTCACTGGTGGCGGCGCGGAAAGCACGGTGGATTACCGCAGCCAAGGTCCTGGTTTTGAATAACAGCAGATGCCAACATTTAACTTCAAAATCAATCAATTCTTTTTCTTGAGTACGGATAAAAGGTCTAGTAGAGCGCCTGGAGGGGGATTTCTGCTGTTTACAGCTGAAAACATAGAAGCCACATTCATTACCAAAGTTTCTGCAAAATATAACAAACACAGGTCGTTTTCGAAAGGGAGGTGTCCAGAAGAAGTGAGATGGTGGTGCAGCCAGAGACCCGGTGGCCTGATATCAGGACGCTCCATCTGATGAAGGTGATGACACTATCGAAAGATCTGATACTGGCACGAGGTCTTACTATGCAGTGACAGAAAAGAGAGTCGTCTTCACATCAGCCACTTTTAGTAGCCTGTGGTCGGTGGGTTAATTAAAAGCTTTCTCCAAGAGGAAGACAGTCCAAGGGGCCATTCCTCACTAAAAATTAGAGACCAAATGGCCTGATTTAAAGTCAGCCAGCACGCAATTCGGTATCTTTGGGTCTCCGACTCATTGCCCAGCTGCCAAGGCTCCTCCAGAATGGAGTTCAGGCTCATTTGAAGTGGTGGTCTCCCCGTTGCCTGGTGCTGGTATCAGAGGTGGGAGCACAGACCCCGCTTGGCATCGCCCAGTGGTACCCAGGTGCAGGAGGGCATGCCCGGTGGGGGTGTAAGGGTTGCAGGTGAGAGACGGGCCCCCATGGGAGAAGTCCAGCCACCCCATGTCTGCTCTCAGCCTCATCGCTTCTCTGAGAGGCCAGGAGCCTTAGTGGTGAGAAGTGCTTGACTTTGGCATCAGACAAACCGTGGCTCAGTTCTCAACTTCGTCCCTAAAAGGCTGTGGGACTGTGGGGAAGTGACCTCACTTCTCTGAGCCAGTTTTCTCATCCACAACATGGGGAAAAGAGTGTATTTCCCACCTCACAGGATTATTATGGGGCTGAAAGATGATTAAGTGTTCAAAGCCCATGTCAGGCCTCCTTATCCAGAACACAGCAAGTGCTCGGTGATAGCCAGGAGGTGTGTGCACGCGTATGTGTCCAAAAATATATGCATTTTATTATGTGTTTCATATGTGTGCATATATATAGTATATGTAATAAAATACGTAATAGAAGGTGTTATCTGTGAGCATGTTATATACACACATACATAATATATAATAAAATGCATATACACTGGATATATAAATAGACTTCTGTATATATGTATCAAGGTGAAATAGATGCACAATTCTGTAAATAGATATAAAAATGCCACGATGGAGCTTCATTCCTGTGGCCCCACCGATGAGGCAGGCATAGGACGGTCCCTCCTTGTCCTCCTCCAGTTCTGTCACATAACAGGGGAAGTTCTCAAACAGGAAAAAAATGTGCTTCCTTAAACCTCATAACAATAGTTATGAAATGGAGCTCCAGGGTCATGCCATCGTGGGTTACCTGCAGTCGTCAAAACCAGCTTGCAGTGGATGTGAGTGTCCTCGTTCTGCAGGGGGAGAGAGAGAGGCTGGGAGAGAAGTCACTTCCCCCAAGTCTGGCTGGTCCCTGGACCAGCGGGTATGCAAACTCCAGTGCGCCCCGCTTCTCCATCCTCCTGAGAAGTGTGGGTCTCCCCTTCGAAGACGGGAAAACAGGGTCCTATCACATCAGGCACCTACAGGGCCAGTCCTCCCTTCTCCTGTAGTCAAGCCTTAGCCTTTTTTTTTTTTAATCTCAAGGGACCTGCCTTATGAGAGAGTACCTCCCTGCTCTCTGCCCCCTTCTCCCCTCCCACTCCCCAATCCTCACCTCTGCTTTCTTTCTCTTTCCTCTCCTGTCCATGTGTGCTCAGAAACAAACCCACATACAAGCATTTTATCAAAGCTTGCAGTAGACCCTGTAGCTGCAGTTGTTTTTTTTAAGTATAATTCAAGAGAGTTCTGAAATAATCTCTTAAAAAGAAATAAACAAAAAACCAAACATAAAACATCAGTCATATCTGTGCCTGCTCCAAAAAAGAAAAATAAAAACAAAAGGAATTTTTTTTTTTTTAGGAACTTGCAGAAATCCTAGGATAATCTTGAGAAGAGGGAAGGCACTTCAAGAGTTAACTCAATCACTGTTGCCTGTTTTTAAATTTTTAGTCCACACGCCCAACTGGCTCAGGAAGAATCACTAGCCATTATGCCTAATACGATACAAGAAATAACCAGCACATATGAATATTCGAGCCTTCCACGAGCACACCTTTTCGGAGCGTATCTTTCATGCCATGCTCTGTCCTGGGTGCTCGGGGGAGAAGGCGCAGGATTGGAAGTTATGTTAGCCACCCTCCCTGCCCTCAGCAATTGCTGACGGTCACTCAGAAGTTCCAAGAGATGGACGATTCAAGCCAGGTAGACAATGGGACAGAGAATCCTGGTTCTCAGACGTTAGAATTCTTTGGGTGAAGAGATGGCTCTGAGCCAGAGTGCTTTCGCATAAAACAAAAGGATAAAGCCTTTGAAAAGTGGCATCAGCAAAGGAGGGAGGAGAAAAGGAAGAAGTAACTTAGACCCTGTGATGTGGACGCTCTGACATCCACTTAGAGCCAGGAAGCGAGAAGCACTCACTGCCTCAGAAGGAGCAAGGTCAAGTCGCCTTGGGGACACCCTGTCTCTGCGCAGGACACCTGGTCGGATGGCGGGTGAAGTCTGAAATGCTCAGGGCATCACAACTTGTGGGGGGCTGGGGGCAGACCCACCGGAGATAACTCTAAGAACAGTTAATTGCCCTATTTCCCTCTCTTCCTTGACCCATCCTCCCCACCAGCTTCCCTCCACTCTTTGTGGCCCTGGCCTGGCATTTGGGGCCTTTTGTTGTCTTAATAGAGGCTGAGACCTGCTTTGGGGCTGGAGTTTGCTGTTTTAATTCAACAGGGGACGGTTTTTTCATTTTCTTTGTTTGTTTTTCTTTTCCGTTTTCTTTTTTCTAAGCCAGGGGGACAATGCATTTGCAGAGCAGAAGCTGTGTCCTAGGCGCTCCCCGGATCCTGAACAAAACCCTCATTAATGGGAGGTGGATTTCCTGGTCACAGCTTTTAGCCAAAGGGCAAAGGTCGCCCATTAACCAGCATCCAGTCTAAACAGGACTGTATAAAATGACAGGGGAGGGGAGGCGGAAAGGGGAGAAAAAGGCAAATATTTGCTCTTCCTCCTGAAGTTAGTTCCCCCCAGCAGTGATCAGGGAAGCACGGTGCGTGATGGACGCGGCTCTCGGGCTGCAGGTCTGGGGGCCCCGTAGTCCAGGGGGCCCATCCAGCACCACATGCAGCCTCTCCGAGGATGCCCTGGAAGGGTCCCCCGCTCTGGAACTGATTTGTTGGGCAGGGGGCTCAGGGGCTCTGCCTACCATACTGTGGCCCCACCATCTGCTTTTGGACCGTGGCCCTGGGGACCTCTTTGCCGGTACCCAGACAGAAGCAGTAACTTGCAGGGTGATGTCTGTGCAGAACCCTAAAGCCCCCTGAAGCCAGCAGGACCTGGCCAGGTGTGCACCGGCTCTGACGACATCCCCTCCCCCCTGTCTTCAGCAGAGTTAGGCCCCTAGGCCGTGCTTCTCCCCACCTCACCTTACAGCACTGAAACCACTTCGTTGTAATAATAAGAATGATGGTAATGGTATTTATGGACTGCTCACAGTCAGCCCGGCACTCTTCCAAGTGCTCGTATGGATCATTGCATTTGAGTTTCACAGACTCTGTAAGGTGGGTCACGTTATTTTCCCCATTTACAGATGGAACTCTGAACACTTCATTTGTCTGTGCAGCTCTCAAGGGCAGGTGACTTGTGGCTCCCCGTTTACAGTCTTTCTGACAGAATTGTGTTACCCCCAAGGCCCGGGCAGTGAGTGCCCTGTCATTGCCATGTTCCCCACATCACACCCAGCACATAGTAGGTATTCAGTAAATGCTTGTGCGAGCAATTCTTCCATGAAAGATTTGCCGTGTGGTGCTGTTTTCCTTGGATGGGGAACTTTGTGTTGCTTTCAAGACTAACTGCCAAGAATAACCCCTCAAATGTGTTCTTCCTGCTGTTTTATGTGGATCCCCTTTGTACCCCCTAATATTATGATGGTCCGGAGCTAATCTACGGAGGCAGGACCTCGTGACACGAACTTTAACGGGATCCAGACCGCATCCCACAATATTATCCCGAAGAAAGAAGTGGGCATTTAAAAAGGCAGACCCCAACAAAATAACTTTCAAAAAATTAAAAAATTATTTTAAAAAAGAGAAAAAAAAATTTTTAAGGAAAAAATAAAGCCGAGCCCTCTGCTAGAAACAGAGGACATCCCCAGGCTGCAATGAAGACAGCGTGCCCAGTGCAGGGCCCTGGCCGTTGGCGGCGGCGACGCTTGAGTGCATCTGTTGGGCAGAGGGCTTCTGCTTTGAGCAAAACGCAAAGTTGTCAGCCCACACAGAGAGGAGCGTGCATTCAGCAGAGCATAGAGAGCAGAGGAATTGCAAACTCAGAAAAACACTGGAGGGCGAACTGAACCGTCCCAGTAGCCTTGAACTTCAGGGAGAAACAATAGGAAGGGCTGGAGAGAAAATAGACAGCACATTTCCTGTAACCCCGGTGTTTGCAGGGCAGGGCCATCCCTGAACCCTGAGGCTTCTGCTTCCTTTGACCCTGGGGGCAGGTGAGACACAAGATCAAGGCCTTAATGCAGTCAAAAGACTTAAACAGCATGGGATGTTAGGGGGGGGGAAAAAACCCATGATTCTTTGAAACCCAGAGCAAATGTGCTGTGACTGCGAAGCTGCGGAAATCTCTTGTTTCCGGAGCTGATTTTAAATCGATTATTCCCTTAAACCTGCATAGCGCTTTTCAGTTTTCACTGCCTCCTTGGACACTTGTCTTCCTGGTCACGTTCCTAAAATTAACTATGTTTACTAGGTGCTTACTCTATAGGTAATAACTTACTGCCTCCCACAGTAATGCTAAGAGGAAGGTTTTGCTATTGTCCCATTGAGCAGATGAGGCTAAGAAAGATAAGTTAGTGCCCGAATCAGCTTCTTTGGCCGTTTCACAGCCGCCGTCTGCCCACTTGGGAAGCTTGCATAGCCAGCGGAGGGGCTGGATCGGTAAAGAGGTGGAGGTCATTTGCGGGCAACGGGTAGGGGTAGCTCCCCAACCATCAGCTCCTACCCTGGGGTTTTATTGGGAGAATTTAAAGAGGATAAAGGGTGCCATTGAGCACAGAGAACAATCCCTAACACAAACGGAGCACCCAATAAATGGTCTCCACCCCCCCTCCCCGGTGTGAAACCCCGCTTTCTCATGTCTTCCCAGAACAGGAATATGTCTTAGAACCATTTGTGTTAACTTGATCCCCTCATGTGTAAATCGCTTCCAAAGGCTTTGGCTGGAAGCTCAGCGTGGAGTGTGGGCTGACGCTCTGTAAGGCTTGAGTAGCTTCAAATCTCAAGCCTATTGATTGTTTTTCTTATTCCTAAAAACACTTCTTTCACCCCCAAAAAAGTATATTCAGGGATAATTACTTTTGCCGCATGGGCTGACAACATCATTCGTAACCTTATTTTTTTAATTCGCTGCAGTGGGAAGCAGCCTCCTTTCAAGGGGTGGGTACCACCCGGGTCTCTGAAGAACCGTGGAAACTGAGGGCAAAGGGAGAAACTGGGTTTGTTCATCTCTGGTTGCATCTCAGGCAGCCCAGCTGAATGCTTCGGCTCGTTTTTAAATCGCAGCTGGACTGAGGCTGGGTTGCTGTCGCCTGGATGTGGGTTAGTCCCTGACTAGGTTGGGGCTGCTCTGTACTGGGTGGAGAGCCGGCCCCCGGGCACCCATGTAGACTCTGTGCCAGATGAACTGTGTTGATTCCTCCTTCCAGCACTCTCTGGTCTGATACGAAGCGAGTTCCCTACTCTCTGAGGCTCATTTCCTCTGCCAACTGGGCAGAATATTTACCAAAAAGCATTGAACCAGGGACCAAAGAAGACATGACTTCTTGATAGTTTTGCATCTACCTAGATATTCCCAGAGATTGCACTACGGTGACAACTGATGCCCAGACAGCTTCAGATTTTATCCATAGAAAGGACTCCCAAGCCCCTGGCTTTTTCATGTGGAGAAAGTGGCCACCAGGGTCGCACGTGCTCACTCTTGACCAAATTCAGTGAAGAGCATCTCCTACAGTAAAGGAATAACAAGCAAGCCCCACTGATGTGAAAGAAACCATCTCTTAGAGACAGCATCTCCAGAGATGGTGATTGTCACTGTTCCCCCATCCTGTCCTCCTCCTACGGAAAAGGGAGGCGCTTACAAGAGTTTAAGGGGAGGGTGGCAAGAACAGGTTAGGAGAATGAATTTGTGACTCAGGAGCTCTTGGCTTTCATGGAATGGCCCTGATGTTATCTCCAAAGGAGCTGAGATGTTGCTGTCCCTGAATTCAAGTCCCTGCAGAATTACCCAGGAACGCTCATGCAGAAGGTTCTGTAGATCCCTGGGCAGATTGCGATGGAATCTCAATTACCCCAGAGGCCACTTGCACAATCGCCATATCTTACCTTATTACAGGAAATATGTGGGGAGAATCTCCCCACTGGGCCCCATCCAGGCTGACCTGCCAGCTGCGGAGGGCACGAGACTGAAATTGTCCGATCACATTCTCAGATACAGACAAAACCCGCCTCTCCTCCAGCACTCCCTGTCTTCCTCTGTCTCTGTCTCTGTCCCTGTCTCTGCACTGAGAAGCCAGGGAGATAGCATAATCTGGTGTGGTTCTAATGTCTTAGAGCCAATAACGGGGAACGCTGATAAAGTTGGCTTTTCCTTCTCAGATGTACTGCGCAGTTTCTGCTCGGTGAACACCAACTAAGGCTAGAGCGAGGGTCAGGAGGGAGGAGCTGGCAACTGGGCCCTGGTAGCCAGACTGCCGGGAGCAGCCGGCCAGGGTGCAAAGAGCGCAGGCTGTAGGGGGAGGGCGCAGCTCAGTGGGGAAGCATGTGCTGAGCACGCACGAGGTCCTGGGTTCAATCCCCAGTGCCTCCATTAAAACAAACCAACCAACCCAATTCCCCTCACCCACTACACCCAAAAGCAACAACCAAAAAAGTTTAAAAACTAAAAAAAAAAAAAAAAGAAAAAAGTTAAAAAAACAAGAGAAGATCGAAGGTAGTGAAGTCAGGCATTATAAGTCAGCCCCCGGCTCTGTGACACCGGTGAGTCCCGTATGGCTCTGGTGACAAATGGCAATCATCACATATACCTTCAAGTTTCTTGTAAGGAAAAAAAAAGAGGGGGATATTCCAAATTATAGGCCAAATAAAGTTATTGTATAGGAAGTGAGTATCACACAGTAGGCATATTATAAACACCATAATCCAGTGCTGCTCCCCTCACTCTTTTTCTGGGTGTCTAAAATAGAGTGCAGTGTGTCCCAAGGAATCCACTCTCCTTCTGTGGAATCCGTGTCTGGGTGGCCCTGGTGATTGGGGTCCGACTGGAAAGACTCGGCATCAGACCGGGGCACCCCCGTGGGCGACGGTCGTCAGCACAGGCTTCCGTGTTCGTTCTTTCCCAGCTGTGTTAGTTTCCTAGAACGGTCACAACAAAGGACCTCAAAACTGGGTGGCTTCAAACAACAGAAAATTATTCTCTTCCCGCTCTGGAAGCCAGAAGTCGGAAATCAAGGTGTAGGCAGGACCACGCTCCCTTGGAAGGCTCCGGGGAGGCTCCCTCCCACCTCTTCCAGCACCGGTGGTTGTCATGAATCCCTTGGCTTGTAGCTACATCACCCCAGGCTCTCCCTCTGTTGTCACGTGGCCTTCTCTCTCCTCTCTCTCATGTGTCTGTGTCTCCTTACTTTAAAGGACGCCAGTCACTGAATTTAGGGCTCCCCCAACCCAGTACGACCTCACCTTAACTAATTACATCTCAGAAACCCTATTTCTAAATGAGGCCACACTCAAGGCTACTGGTGTGAAGACTTCAGCATTATCTCTTGGGGAGGCTACAATTCAATCCACAGTCCTATCTGTAGTTTCTGCTTGCAAAACATCATCCCAGTACTTTAAGAGATGAGACCGCTCTGAGGATTCATACACCTTGGTGATGTCATCTTTTCCTTTCTCAGCCTCACTTTCCACATCTGTTTGAACGTAGGATGGTGCCACGTGCTGAAGAGAGCTGGCCCTGTGTGGTACCTCTGCAGCCCCGTGCACTTTCCTGCAGTGACGGGCATCCATCTGCAATCTTCTGTGCAAGGATGGGCTTTCCCCGTGGAGGGGGACCTGTGAGGGCTGGGGCCACCTGTTGCCTCCATTGTATCCCCAACAGCTAGCCCAGTGCCTAGCATCTAATAGGTGTTCCGTAAATGCTTTTGAGTGAATCAGTGATGTATGCAAAGCTTTTAGCATCTTCCCTGGCCGACCAGAGTCACACAGTCACTGGTGGCTCTCAGCTAATTACTTGTATGATGGGACTTGTGTTGAGTCAGTTCCTACGTCGTTCAGCAGACAGTCAGAAAAACAGAACTCAGCCCCAGGAAGGTTCAGAGGAGGAAATCAAGTATGAGAAATTAATTCCAAAAGTGTTAGGAATCTGTAAAGGAAAAGGGGAAAAGTAAGGCTGCCTAGAGATCAGCAGATACAGGAAACCACTGCCACTCACAGAGCATCTTGAGCCACTCGGCAGAGGGGAGCTGGACCACAGAAAGCAGGCTGTACAATCGGGACTGGACACGGCGAGTGATGGGGTACCTGAGGGCGGGTGGAAATCCTCTGGCTTCTCCCTTCTGCTCATGCTTCCTAATTTCCTGCCAGCACCTGCCTTTGTCTAAATCTATCAGGAAGCCATTTGGCAAGTGAGGAGTGGGGAAATGTCATTTTCAGTGGTCAGTTCCCTGCTACACAGAGTAAAGGAGGAATGGAAGGGTAGGGAATTTTGAGCAAACCAGCAGATGACCACCCCATTCCCCAGTGTGGTTGTGTCCACGAGTCCACTGGCTGTCTTCCTGCGAGTGTGGTGGGGCCCACTGATGGGTGTACAAAAAGCAGTCTCTGGACAGACTTGTCTGGACCTGAACATTTATAAGTGTCAGTTGGCCCTCCTTCCCCATGGTCCTCAACTGTCATGGTGTATAAGCATCTCAGGGAAAACATGAAATTCAGATTCCCAGGCCACGCCCACCAACTCCGGTCATCTTCAGGGCAGGGCCTGGGAATCTGTATTTTAAACAGAGGCTGCCTTCTCGTGGGGATCCAGCCCTGGTGATTCGATGCTGTTGATTAAAGGTCAATAATTTGAGAAGCACTAACTTAGCTCCAGGACTTGGACGGTGTTCTAGATTCCAGAAGGAGGAATAAGGCACCTTTGGAAGCTGCTGTGTGGAACAGAAATATCACATAGTGCCTGAAAGCAGACCTGTTTTATGCGGGAGGCCAACAAGACAGTCTGCTCCATCCAGTCAACTCTCCAGCTTAAATCGCGTGCCAAAAATTCCTTTGTTTTTGTTGGGTTTTTTTTCTCCCCTAAATTAAAGAAATTGCACACATGTGGCAGAGAAGTTAGGCACATGAGCTCTTGCATTTGCTGCGCTGGGACTGAAACTCCGCTCTCCAGGGCTAAACTCTCTCTATAAATAACACCCTGCCTCCCAGACTGCTGTTCCCTTCCTTAACCCAAAGCATGTTCAAAGAGAAAAGTTTTCTCCATCTCGGGCACTGACTCAATGACCCATGTAACTAGTCCTGGGCAAAGATAATTGCACAACCGAGCCCTGGTGGCTTAAGGGAAATTAATATGTAAACGTTGCCCGAATCTCTTACCAGATAAGAGCCAGGCCTTGTCTGCAGACTCTGCCCTCTCCTCTCAGGGTGCCTGGGAGCCAACTCTTTTATCTGGTTGGAAGCAGCTTCCCCTCCGGTGGGACCTCTGGCTTGGGATTTTAAGAGGACTTAGAAACAAGTGTCTGGCCATGTGTTCATCCATGACAGGGCAGACTGTCTAAAGGAGCAAACTTTGGACTCTGAGTACCTGTTTTTTGCAGGTGGCGACCCCTTGGAAGAATGAATAGACTTCTCTAAGCCTCAGTTTCCACATCCCAGAAATGGGTACCAGGTGACCCCCTCCTTAGGCTACTTCGCAAAACTGTTATGAAAACCATGGGTCCATGGTCATATGATGGTCACAATCATCACACACTGTCCGCCTCCTTGTCTTAGGCAGAGGTCTCAGAATGGTCCAGAAATGTTGTTCAGGTTAATCAGTGTTAATCAGTTACTCTCAGCACTTCCTTGCAACTCCACAGACCTGCTTCTCCTGCGTTCTCCCTCATAGTGGTAGCACGTTGTCACCTGAGCTGGACATCTGGATGTCATCCAACCCCCCAGCTCTGCTCCTCACACCTCACCCGGCCGTTCTCTGAGACATGCCAGTCTAACCGGGTGGAGGTTTCCCCGTCTCCTCCCTTGCCTCCATCCCACTGCCTCTGCTCTCTCAGGCCACCACTGTCCTGGACCACTTCTCCTGGGCTCCTCCCCATCACTCCATGGCCAGAGCCATCATCCTGAAACACAAATCACATGACATCATTCTCTGCTGAAGATTCCTCCAGTGCTTCCCCATAGTCTTGAGAAGAGAGAAAGTTCTTCAGCCTGAAACCCAAGTCCTGCCCTGGCTTCCTCTCGCCTCACACTTCAGTAACAACAGACCACCTGGAGATCTGAGTACCCCCACCCACCGCCCTCTTAATTTTGCTGATCCTCTACCACCTGGAATGCCCTTCCCTCACCTTGACCCAATTCACTCACTTGTAACTTTTCACCAGTCAGGCTTTATTCCCATTCTCTATTTCTGCATAACAAACTGTCCCTCTCCCCAACTTAATGGCTGAAAACAGCAATGTATTATTATCATTTCTCAAAATCCCATGGGGCAGGGATTCACACGGGACAGCCGCGATGGCTCAGCTTGGCTCACTGATGACTCCAAGGGCTGGGGGCCGGGGAAACGTGCTCTCTTTCTCTAGGTGGCCAGCCTGGGCTTCCTCACAGCATGGCAGCCTCAGGGTCCTTGTGCAGCAGTGCCCGTCTCCAGGAGAAAGGGACAGAAGTTGCTCCTTGAAAGGCCAGATCTGGGATAGTGCCACTTCCACCATAGAATCTTGGTCAAAGCAGATCAGCCCAGACTCAAGGAGAAGGGACACAAACCCCGCTTCTTGATGGCAGAAGTATCCAAAAATGTGTAGCCATCTTTAATCTGCCACAGTCAATACCTCCTTGAGGAAGCTTCCTTGATTCCCCCTCGCTCTTCCCATGCCCCCCAGTGCCCCTCTCTCTGCTTTCCTCTAAGAACTGAACAATTCCATATGGTGTAAAGTCTTCCCATTAAACAAGGAGCGATTTTCTTGAATAAAAGACCAGAGTTCATCAATAAATGACTTGGCACATAATGGGTTCTCAATAAATCGGAGCTAAAATTAGGAGTAGCACATTGTATACATTAAGATAAAAACTGTCTTATCTTTTTGTTTGGCCACCATCCAGCTTGGAGAGGCTAAACCAAGAGGTTCTCAAAAGGTGACAAATGAAGAAGTGAATGGATGAACGAATGAGTGAAGGCTTCTGCCTGCAGTCCTGTTCCTGATATTACGGGAACCAGGCTAACCCCAGAATTCCATGTGATTCTGTCCTGCACACTTGCTCCACTTTGTTACACGTAGGTCATGGCAGGACTTGAAGCCTGGGGGTTTGGGGGAAAACAGCTGGACTCTGGCCACAACCCCCACAATAGACAGAGGTCTTCATCACCAGCTGCTGGTCCTTAAGCATCAAGTGTGGACTCAGGTCAGCTGGGTCTCCCTGGTCCCTCCCCTGACCCCTCCCAACTGAGAAGGGGCTGGTTTGCAGAGTGAGACCCTCTCAAGGCTGAGAGCCCAAGTGCGCAGAAGAGCAGCTGGGCTGGGAGCCTGGCAGGTGTCTAACAGCCCGCTGCCACCCTGCATAACAGGAAGTGAGAGAGAACACCGTATCCAATTGAAACTGCAGTGGAATATGGGCTGCAATGCTTAATTAACCACCCTCACTCATCTCACAGATTTCTGTTGTTGCTGAAGGGGAAAAAAGAATGGAAGGCAGAAAACATGGAGGGCAATAGGCCCTTTCTGTTCCCACACCCCACCCCTGCCTGGTTCCATGTCTGTTATTTTATTTTTCAATTTTTATCGTGAAAATTTCAAAATATACACATAGAATAATGTAATCAGTTCCCAGGTAGCCATCACCCCGCTTCAGTGATCAACATTGTAAAACTTTTTTAAAAACAGAAATGTAGTTGATTTATAATGCTGTGTTAGTTTCAGGTATACAGCAAAGTGATTCTGATATATATGTGTATATATATATTATTTTTCAGATTCTTTTACATTATAGGTGTTGCGGAAAAATTTGTTACAGCTCAGGGTTACAGCTCAGTTGTGCACTCGGAGAGTTGGAGAACTCAGGTTTATTACGCCAGCGGGCCCAGAGGAGTTAACACTCCAAGCTCTGGACCCCATCTGTAGCTTTACATAGGCCTTTATAGGCTGCCAGTTTACACTTCGGCAACATCATATGCAAATAAAGTATAACAAAAGTTGACCAACTAGGAGCAAGCTTTGTAGAAATAGACCAATCAAGAGGGAGAGAAATAACCAATGAGGAGTGAGGGAAATGGACCAATCCGGAGTGAGGGAAATAACAAATCAGGAGTGAGCTCAGGGAACCAATAGACTTTTAGGGGTAAGTAAACCCTTTCAGAGGCAAAAAGTGAGATAGAGTCTCTGGGCCAGGAAACCAGATGGTGCTAGGCAGGAGACTAGAGGCCCTGCTTCGGGGTCCTGCCAATCTTTTTATGGGGATTCCTGCCTCATAGGGTATTACAAGATATTGAATATAGTTCCATGTTTATCTGTTTTATATATAGTAATGTGTATCTGCTAATCCCAAATTCCTAATTCATCCCTCCCCACCCTTACCCCTTTGGTAACCTTGAGTTTGTTTTCAATGTCTGTGAGTCTATTCCTGCTTTGTAAAGAAGTTCATTTGTATTATATTTTTACATTCCATATATAAGTGATATCATATAATATTTGTCATTTTCTATCTGACTTACTTTACTTAGTATGATCATGTCTAGATCCATCCATGTTGCTGCAAATGGCATTATTTCATTCTTTTTTATAGCTAAGTAGTATTCCACTGTGTATATATACCACATCTTCTTTATCCAGTCATCTGTTGATGGACATTTAGGTTGCTTCCATGTCTTGGCAAATTGTAAGTAGTGCTGCTATGAATGTTGGGGTGCATATATCTTTTTGATTTAGAGTTTTCATCTTTTATGGGTATATGCCCAGGAGTGGGATTGCTGGAGCATATGGTAACTTTTTTTTTAGTTTTTGAATGAACCTCCGTATCATTTTCCATGGTGGCTACACTGATTTACATTCCCACTAACAGTGTGGGGCAGGTTCCCTTTTGTCCACACCCTCTCCAGCATTTATTATTTGTAGACTTTTTGATAATGGCCATTCTGACTGGTGTGAGGGGGCCCCAGAGCTAGCGTTGGCTCACTGGTGGGCGGAGTCAGGGTCCCAAAGACCCTGGGGCTATTGTCCTCACGGTGGCAGGTGAAGCCGGGTCCCGGGGTTAGTGCCGGACTACTGGCAGGCAGAGCTGGCTCCTGGAGCCTGCTGCAGGGACCAGGGATCCCAGAGCTCAGTCCAGATTATTGGTGGGGGGAGTGGGTCCTGCAGGATGGCAGTCGTGTTGCCCCGGGTGGGTGAGGTTGGTCTAGAGGCTAAATGCAGGCTTCACGGAAGGCAGGGCAGTGCCTGCTCACTGGTGGGTGGAGCAGGGTCTTGGCAGGGCAGTTTCTAGAGGCAGCTGTGGGCTCTTTAGTCTTCGGGCAGCCTGTCTGCTGATGGCTGGGGCTGTGTTCCCACCAGTCACTTGTTTGAGCTGAGGCGTCCCAGCTCCCACAGGCTGTTGGGTGGGGCCGGGTGTTGGCGCTAAAGAGCTAGAGTGTGGGTTTCAAGATGGCGGCCTCCGGCGTCCGCGTTCACGTGGCTGGATGTTCCCCCTCCGTCCGCCACCAGTGTCCACGTCCCCAGGGGTGAGCCGCAGTCCACCCCCGCCACCGCCCCTCCAGGAGACTCTCCGAGACCAGCAGGTAGGCCTGGTCCAGGCTCCTATCAAATTGCTTCTCTTGCCCTGGGTCTTGGTGCACGACGTTTGGTGTGGCTCCTTAAGAGGGAAATCTCTGTTTTCCGCAAGTCCTGCGGGGCTCCTGCAAGTAAGCCCTGCTGGCCTTCAGAGTCACGTGCTCTGGGGGCTTGTTCTCCTGGTGCTGGACCACGGGGGCGGGGGGGGGGGCAACATTCGGCTCAGACCTCTCCCTCCTGTAGGAGAAGCCCTGTCTCATGATGATTCTCCAGCGCCTGGGTCGCCCACCTGGAGGGTGTGGGACCTGATTACCTCGCAAGTCCACCCCTCCTACCCCTCTCATTGTGGCCCTTCCTCACGTCTTTAGAAGATCTTTTGTGGTGGGTTCCAGTCTTCTTCGTCCATGGTGGTTCTGCGGGTGGTTGTGATTTTGGCTGCTCGTGAGAGGTGAACTCAGGCCTTTCTGCTCTGCTTCTTGTCCTCTGTCCTCAGCACAGCCCTTTCTAGAATGTTCTTTTGAGTTCATGCCCCTTCCTCTTTGATGAGTAACCTGCTGACAGATGCAGAGGGAATGCTCATTTCTGCCTTCATTTTTTTTAACAGGTTTCCAAAGTGTTTTGTTTTGGGGTTTTTGTTTAGTTGTTTGTTTGTTGCCAGCAAGTCAAGTCTGTGCGTCCTCTCAGGAATGGTGCATACACAGGTGTGTGTGCTCGGGGTTGAGCAGTGCTGAGTGTGT
This sequence comes from Camelus ferus, assembly GCF_009834535.1. Lineage (NCBI taxonomy): Eukaryota > Metazoa > Chordata > Mammalia > Artiodactyla > Camelidae > Camelus > Camelus ferus. The sequence continues at coordinate 52,759,915 of NC_045704.1, read as the reverse complement.
GTGCAGTTGTGTCTATCCAGGGGCACTTTTTGTTTAAGCGTAGGAGGTTTGTGCCAGAGCATGTGAAACAACCACGTGAGAACATAATGGGGCGGGGGGGGGGGGTGGTATTTACAAGGGGATGGGCTGTTTCGCATATTACAGGCCTGGGGATGGGTCTGTGGGCAGCTATGAGCAAGGTCCTGTGTTTCTGGGGGACACTGGTGTGTCTGCCTGGATAGATATTTCGATAGAAGGGGAGGCGCCTTTTCAAAATCAGGCAACCCTCGGCTTCCTTCTCGAGCAGAGGACGATAAAAAGGACTTCTCAGAGAAGGTTTTGTAGCTCCTCTCAACTTTCAAACCAAACTTATTCACCTGGATGGCTTTTCTGAGGAATCCTTGGAATGCTGTAAAATCCAAGGGGGCATGAATGTATTTTTTTTTTTTAAAGTGTTTATTAAGGGCTTACCTCGTGGCTGGTATTATTCCAGGAGCTTTTCATTATTGACCTCGTTTGATCCCCCTGGTGTTTTGGGTAGGCACTGTTGTTGGTTCCTCTGTAGAGCTGACAAAGTGAAGTAGCTGGTAGGTGGCAGAGACAGGATTTGGATGCACACTGTTGAGCGTTAGAGCCCCACACTTTCCCAAGTCAGCATCCCCCTGGTATGGGGACAGAGAAGGTGCCCCTTTTGCTCAGCCAGTTGTGCAGTGGATATAATCTGGTACGTTGCAGCTAGGAACAGGGGCTAATTCTGTGGGCATCCGAACCACTCCTGGAAAGAACCCTGATACAAATATTGGTGTACATTGGTGGCTTTTGGAAGCTCATCTCTGCTCCCATGACACCTCCTTGCAGGATGTCAGTACCCTCACTGGGTGACGAGTCCCACGGTGCCCTCTGGCTTTGCCTGGACTTGAGCACTCCAGCTCCCTAGGGCACCTTTTTAAGATTTGGAGGTGGTTTCTCAGCAATGAATCCCCAACCCTTGGAGGCCACCATGATCATCTTAGTGAGCTTCTTGAGAAAGGAGTCTCTCTTGAGTCACACTCTGAGAGATTAGAATTCAGTGCGTCTGGGGAGGAGCCAGGAGCTTGGATTTTTCACAAGCCCCACATGACTCTGCTGTGGGTGTCCAGGGACCCTATTTTCAGAAAAACTGCTCTCTAAGTTTTTCTGGTGTGTAGCTTAAGAACCCTTCTCCCTGCGCCTAAGGGGGCACTCCAGGAGGAAGCCAGGATGCTGAGAGTGAGGCCACACGTGGCTAAGGAGTGCCTGAGATGGATCTTACGAAAGCAGGGGCCAATATATTCCTACAAAGTTCAATCTGCAATGACAGGCAGTATTTCTTTAAAAACTGTTGGGGAGAGGAGCAGACACATGCCCACGTGAAGCCAGGCATCCCTCAAGGAATTTAAATGGGTCAGGAACTCTTAAAGAATTTAAATGAGCATGAAATAGGTACAGAGGGTTTTTCTGGGCCAATATGCAAGCCAAATAGTAAATAACTGTTTTCAGCACTGAGTCTGGTTGGCTAATTTGCATATACATGTGATGCCGTGCGTTTCTATTTTTACCGTGTAAATGTGCAATCTGTAAAGGGAGCCGTGTGCCCCGGTGGAAATCCAGGCTTGGGCTTTTGGCTGGGAAGAGCTGTTTTCAGTTGGGCTGGACCTCAAGTTCTGTATTTTAATGAGTCCATGTAAGCGTGAGAGACGGGCCCTTGTCAGGCCAAGATCTCCCCTGCAGCCAAAGGCTCGCGCCCGAAAAACGGAAGTTAAAGTGGAAAGTTGGACATCGTGCTGTGACACCAGCCTGGCATGGTTTCAGACACCTTCCCACCCTTTCTTTGAAACCTACCCTCACTGTGTTATGAACTTACTGTGATTACAACTGATTATTGTAATATGGTGATGACTATGATCATTGCCGCCGTGTACGGAAAGTATTGGCATACGTCTGCAGAACTAGAAAAGCTCTTTGCTTTTTCCCCCTGGTGTCCTGCTATTTCAGGGGACTGTCCTGAGCCAGATTGAAGGGTTTCTGGCAAACCTCTTGATGCTTTAACTTCGGATCACCGTGTGGTGGCCACCCAGGTATTTTGTACTTACCCAGCAGGACCCTTGAAGGAGTGCCTTTGCCACGTGAACTTGACATTTCCCTCTGGATCCTTGTGCGCTGGAAAGTAGTACATCCTTTCACTTTTTCTTGCTGCAAAAAGGCACATTAAGGAAAGAAGATCTTACAGAGTAAAGGGGGCTTTGCCTGAGTCCCGAGGAAGCTGGTGGTCATCGGCAATACCACTACCTTTGTGCTCTTGTTTGTTTATTTATTTATTTGGCAAATTCCTGTTTCATTTAAGTGGAAGATGGGCAAAGTGAGAGAGCCCTCCTCCAGCTACTCCCAGGTGTGAGAGAGCAGCACTTCTGTCTGAGGAGAGGGTCAAGCCGCTTGAGGAAAGTTCAGCTGTGGTCGCCCAGGCTTGCCAGGCTCAGTCGGAGTGCCCAAGGCGAAGAGAGAGTCTGGAGGTTTGGTGTGACCTGTGCTTGGCCCTCAGATGCTTTCATTTTCAGAATATTCCTTCCTTTGTCAGGTCTAACCCTGAGTCAGTAGTGATTGCTAAGCAATTGGTTATGAGCCATGACCATATTTGGACAATTTCCAGAAACTACCTAAGATGGTCGTCACAGAGCTTTGAAGATTTGCCAAATGTTTTCTCAAAAAATATTTTGAAACTTTTTTTTTTAAAGTTCGTGTTTCCCTCTCTCTTAGTGATTGAAAAAAAACATAATAATGAACTAAGGGAGATGCTGATAAAGCTTTGGGGCTGTAAGTGAAGCTTTTGGGGTCTTCTTCCAACATAAAGATTTATGCTTACACTACTTTAGAATAAGGAGAATAACTTTTTTTTTACCAGTCTCAAAGAGTTCTTGAAAAGAATATGCTGCACACTTTTACCCCAGCTGTCATGTGTCTGAAATACACCTATTGTAAACTCTGAGGAAGTCTCTTCTGTCTGATGTGTTATGACTTGCTTCCCTAGAAAGGTGGTTTCCTTTGCCACCATTCAGTTGAAAAGAATTACTATTCATTATTTTAAAAAACCCTATCCATCCATCCATCCATCCATCCATCCATCTAGCCATCCATTCACTCATCCATCCGTCCATCCCTCCCTCCATCCATCCATTTACTCATTCATAGTGCCTATCACTCTGCTGATTACCGGAGATACAGAGATGGATCTGAAATATTCCCTACTCCCTGCCCTCGGAGGACTCAGGATCTAGTATAATAGACCCTTGGCTTCTGCAGGTTTAACCATTTCTGACAAAGCTCTGTGACTTTATCAGCTACCATTTTTGCTGCTGCACAGATTTGAATGGGTTTACATGGTGCCCTCAGTGAAACTCACGAGGAAGAAGGAATCTTTGAACTGATGAGTGAATGGAGCTGTCAGCCCAGAGCCCATCCAGAGATCAGCTTTGTGGTTTTGCACTCAAAATCATTCTTGTAAGAGGATAAGACACTGTGTAAGGGGGGGGACAGTAAACTCCCAAAAAAAACCCATCTGCTAAAGCTGCCCGTGGAACTAAAGGGCAAGTGGAGACTCTACTTAACACTGACGGGGAAAATTCTAGAGCAAACTGATAGTGAGTCATTTGAGAACTTACACATAAGCTCCTCACTAACACCAGAGGCTGAAGGGGTTGATGTTGCCCTGTTATGGTAGCCTCTGGGGAATGCGAGACTTTGGAGCCTATCGAAGATGCTTAGTTGCCAGGTTTCTCTCAGCTCAGGGGCTCCCACTCTGGTGTTTCCATTCACACTCCTGCCTCAGTACCTGATGCCACGTCAGTGGCCATCCCAGCTCTGCTGTTTGTGTGATGGCAAAGTTGCAAGAGGAAGGATCCTCCCCGTGCTCCGCTCAGCTTTACAACCCTCCTCCCGAGGAACGTGGGGTGACTCCCCCGACGCCTGGGCCTTGGCTGTGTGTAAGATGCCGCCCTGGGTCTCCTCCCCACTGGAAACCACTGGTGTCCTAGGTTTAGGTGCAGACTCCCCGCTTCCCAGTCGGCAGTGTCTTTGCCATGGCAGATGCCATTTCTAGAGTTCAGGAGCAGAATCTGTCATCCTCTATTGTTAGCGTATCTTTATCCCAGTATTCCAGGAGATGGCTGTCTGCCATCTTCCCCCCCCCCCGCCTTTTGTTTGTTTGTTTGTTTTAAACACTTTTCACCACGAAGTCCCTAATCCTGGGACTCCTGTTGACTTGTTCCACATTAAAGTGCCCTGGTGTGACACAGATCAGCACCCTCATTGTGGTCCTCGCTATCCACAGACAGAAATGCAAGTTTCTACAATGAATACAATATGGCAGAGCACGGGCCTTAGATGTGAAGGACGGATTTCCCTAAAAAATTTCTTCTAAGAATGAGTTCTCTCCATGAGCTTAAGATGGGATTTGACATACAAACTGGTTTACAGAAACTAACGGCATGAAGCAAGAGTTAAGATGTGGTACTGGGTGCTCTGTGGCTCTCTTATTTGTATCACCTCTGGGCTCTTTTATTAAACTGTAGTTGGTATTTTCCTTGGGGACTCCTCCCCCTCCCTTAATTTCTCATCATCCCTCTTTACTTTGGGATTAGCAGCAACGTTTACCTAATGTCTTTCACTCACTAGCTCCCTTCCCCCTCCCACCTTTCCTTCCACGCGTTTGACTCCTTATTAAACGTACACGTATCCTGTCCAGTATCCTAGCTCACAAGCCTTCCATCTAGTTACCTCTGGATAATCATTCATCTTGTTTTCTTTTTTTTTCTTCCCCCCTTCTCTTCTTCCTCCCCTACTCTGCTCTTAATTCTTCCTTCCTCTCTCTCCCTCCTTTCTCACGCTTCAGTCTCTTGACCTCTTGCCCTCTCTTGCTGATTTGGGAGATGCATACTGCCCTGGTGGTGGCTGGGACCAGTGTGACAATAGATCAAGGGAAAGAGAAGTCACATGTCTCAGAGTAAGCTGATCCCCAGTACAGAATCAGCATCAGCCAATGACTGTGGGCTGCCCCCAAGGGCAGGGCATAACCTCCAGGCATTTTTAGACACTGAGGTTCTGATGACCAAGGGTGATTCTCAGGAGACAGAGGGGACGGGGGCCGAGAGCTGGGAACCATGAGGGTGCGGTGCACCAGCCTGCTACCTAGGACCTGAGTGCGGCACCCACCCCTTCCAAACCTCCCAGAGAATCATCAGGCTCCTCCTCTTCCCCCCTAAATCTTAGGTATTCTCTCAAGCACCACTTAATTCAGGAGAATTAAGAACTCCTCTTTCTTTTGGGTTTCAATCTATTGTGTTTGTTTTCATTAATCATGCTGTTGTAGCCACCTACTCTTTCCAGCTGCATTGCAAATCTTCAAGGTGTCTGTGGGCTGCTTCGGGAAGCTGAGTGCTGTTTCTATCAACTACATTCACCGCTCATTTGTAAGATAGGGACTTCCTGTTCATTATTTCTGTTTCTGTGCGTCGGGAGGATTTATTTGTAGATTCCTATTACTATGATCCGTTATTGCCCGTAAATCACCACTGCCTTCCTTGATGGCCTCATCCTCCCCTCAGCTGTCTCTGCTCCCTGGCCATCTTCGCCGTTGTACCTTGGCCCGGGTGCTGCATCTGGGAGCACTTCTCTCCAGCCATCCTCTGGCCACGTCCCTCCCCATGTGTTCAGGGCTCCAAGGGGCCACTGAGACAAGCCTTCCCAGATCCCCCTTCTAGACTGTACTCTGGGTAGCCAGGAACCTGGCATCTTCTCAGCCAGCCTCTGGGTCCTGTGTAGCCCCTTCCCCAGGTCAGTCCTCCCAAGGACCGGCTGAACTGGGGCTGATGGGAAGCCATCAAGAGGGGCTATCACAGACAGAGCTGAATATATAGACTGGAGTCTGGACACGTGTACTGGGTTCAATCGTGACCCCCCCCCCCCAAACTCACGTCCACCTGGAAACCCAGAATATGACCATATTTGGAAAGAGAGTCTTTGCAGATAGAATGAGTTAAGTCAAAATGAGCTCCTACTGGATTCCAGTCAGCCTAAACCCAACAACCGGTGTCCTTGTAAGAAGAGAGAGAGACAGATTCACGGGGGAGCAGGTCGTGTGAGGACAGAGCAGAGAGCAGATGATGCAGCCACAGCCACGGCTCCCCTAGGTTGGCCGGCCACCAGCAGGAGCTGGAAGAGGCGAGTAAGCAGCCTCCCCTGGAGAGCCGTAGGAGGGGGCCTGGCCCTGCCGACACCCTCCCTAAACTTTAGAGAGTAAATACTTGATGTTTGTAGCCACCCAGTTTGTGCTACTCTGTTACACTGGCCCCAGGAAACCAACATGACATACACCAGGGGGCCCTTTATGGTGGGAGAATGACCCTTAGGTGGGGAAAGAAGGGTGATCGGCCCCAAGCTGGCTTTTCCAGGGCTTCTAGGTTTGGATGCAGAATTCCAGGGCCCCTAAAACTTTTGAATGGAACCTGGCCCTCCAGATTGTTACAAACAGGTATTTGTCAAGAGAGGAGGATGCCGTGTATGTGTGTGTGTGTGTGTGTGTGTGTGTGTTTTAAGCATGTTAGTTTGATTTGTAACTTTTAGAAACTTACCCCAGCCCAGTCCTCACAAACGTTGGTTGGGGTGAGCCTGCCCCAGACCTTTATTCTCCTAGTGTTTACGCGAAACTAGGTTTTATACAAAAAGTCCTATTTGCGGAGAATCTTCTACTGCAGACTTGGTTAAGTATCACGTGCAACCAGCTTAACCTTCTCTGGATTTTCTTAAATGTCATCTTTTTCCCTTCTTGAAGAGAGCTGAAAATCACTTCTGGTTAGTAGGGCAGCTTATCGGGCTGATGGTCTTCCTGTTTCCTTCCTGACCTACAGCTTCACCCTGTCATCACCCTGCCCTGGAGCCCATGGCGGGGTGGCTGACACCGGGCTCCTCCACGTCCATTGCCCCCAGACTGAATCCCTTATTTATAACATTTTCTAAATCACTGTAATTCAGATGGCCTCTTTATGAAGAACAAGCTGGAATTCCCCCCAGATCATCCATGCTTTGCCAAGGCTCTGGAGCGGTGGTTATCTGAATGGCTAGAATGTTTTAAGAAAGGAGGTGGAGGAGGAAGGGGGCGGAGAGGAAGCTGCCTTACAGAAATGAAACTCAGTCTCCAAAGTGGGCTCTAGGCTGAGCAGTGAGTGCCCACGCACTGGGCACAGTGCTCTTAGAAGGGGAACAGAATGTGGCCCTTGCCTTCCAGGGGCTTGTGGTCCAGTGGAGTCAAGTCTGACCCACGAGTGGAAGTCAGTCCTCCGTTATTCCTCTCTCGCCCCTGTGCCTGCGCCCCAAGGACACGCCTGCAGGGGGAGGACACCTCCATCCTGTCCCGATCTGAGCTCCCCTTGGCTACCTCTGCCCCCTGTCCCACCCACTTCGGCTAGTTGGGAAACCAATCCACGGAGGACATGGTCACGGGAGAAATACGGAACAGGATGGACTGGGAGCCACTCCCCTTTCTCTGCTCTTGAACCGCTTTACACGTAAACCCTGTCTCCCCCTTGCCCCAGGTTGGCATTGTTGTCATTCCTGCTTCCCATAAGAGGGCAGTGAGGCTCAGGGAGGCCACAGTGACACAGCCGGAAAAAAAGGAAGGGTGACTAGCATCCTCGGGGTATCATGGAGTCAGATGAGGGTGGAAGGTGAATCAATATTCTACCGTTTTCTACGTGCATGACTGGGGAGAAGTCATCTGACCCTGCTAAGCTGCTGGTTCGTGTCTATAACATGTTAATTACAGGGTGACCTCTCTGGGAGTGGGAGGTGGGAATTGAATGATAAAATGTGTTCAGAATGTTCACAGTCCTGGGGAAGATGGGAAGCATAAGTCTATTTGGGATGTAGTGCCAGACTTCAAATTCTGTGTTCTTCCTGCTCGTGCAAACAGGTGTCCTGTCATCTCTTCTCTGTCATCCCTTGCCCAGGCACAGGGCACACCTTTGACGACTTACACTTTAAGAGACACTGCCAGTGGGCCATGCCTTTATCTCGAGATCCAGGGCTGGACTGGGGGCACTCTTAGAGGCAGGCAGGCGGGAAGGCAGGACTCCGGGCCCAGTGGCAGAGCGGGTCCCTGTTGGGGCAGCAGCTTGGGCTTCCTGACAACACAAATCACACACAACAAGCACGAGGCTGGGGTTCTGAAACTGCATCTCCTTTCTGCCCACGAAACCCCGAACCTGTTGCTCAGTGAGGCTAAGAAAAACCCTTGAGCTTCCAGACACGGAAAAAGGGTCCTTGAAGCAGACATCTTACTTCCAAAAGCTTAGTTTTAAAGTCAAGAGTCTCTTAGTCCTCAACACAAGAGAGAAACATGGTGCCTGGGTGAGGGGACAATTTGATTATTAAGCAAGCTGGAAAATTTGCGGGAGGAAAAGAAGTATCTTGGAAAGAGATTGTTGTCTTGTTTTCTCTAAGTACCAACAAGGCACAAGGATTTGACTTCCGGAAGGAACACGACATTGATTTTGAAACATGCAGTTTTTAAGCATGATCTTTATTTTCATTCAAGTAATGGAAAAGTCACGGACATGCAACCTCAGACGATTCAGAATGAAAGATACACTTTCCCCTTGAAAGGTCCCTGTTAACCCCTGCCTGTCTCTGGCAATGGAAGCTGTCACCTGGTCCCCCAGCTCCCACTGTTGTCTTGAACTTAGAGTGGACGGGGAACTGAACAGCTCAAACCAGTCCTAAATTGACTGCTATGTTCTGTAAAAGAAAAAAAACCTTTTATTCCCTTAAGGCAGCAGTTTTCTTATGTTGGTAAGCAGAGGAATCACTGGGGACACAAGTGAAAATGCAGATTTCCAGGCACAGTCCCAGAGATTCGAATTCAATAGCTCTGGGCGGGGCCTGGGAAGCTGCATTCTTAAACACATGCTCCCCTCCCCCTCCTCCCAGGTGATTCGCAAGTGTACTGTTCCCAGGACCACCCTTAGCACCTACTAAGGGCCAGACCCTCTGCAAGATGCTTCTTCTAGCTTTCAGGGATTGCTGTGTTCATGCCCACAAAGCCTTATTATAAAATAGTTGTCTCTGATTTTACCGATGGAGAAATCGAGGCCCCGAGGGAGCAGTCAACACCCTCCTGGTTACACAAGGAGGAAGTTGTAGATTTTATTAGTGTCAATTCCTAAAACCACACAGACTGTGTCATCTCCCAGACAAATATCAGTGCCTTTGTCCTCAGCAGATTGTATCCACCTAGTACAGTAAGAGTTGGCACTCAGAGTAATAAGAGGGTTAAATAAGATAATCCTAGGTTTAACCATATGAAATTGTTGACAGGTAAACATTTATAACCTACAAAGGCAGCCATTTCAAATGGGTCTGCCCAATAACTGTAAAGTGCTGGTAGAGTACCTGGCATTAAGTGGCAGCTCAGTAAATATCAAGTATTGTTAGAAGCTGTAGTGGGTAAAAGTGTTTTCCCCAAAAGTTGTGTTGACATCCTAGTCTCTAGTACCTGTGAATGTGAACTTATTTGGAAATAGTCTTTGGAGATGTAGTTTGGTTAAGTTAAAATGAAGTCATCCTGGTTTAGGGTGAGCCCTGGATGCAATGATTGGTGTCCTTATACAGAGAGAGGTTTAGATACACAGACACACAGAGGGGAGATGGCCAGGGGAATACAGCAGCCAAAATTGGAGGAATGCAGCTCTGAGCCCAGGAAAGCCAAGAATTTCTGGTAACCGCCAGAAAATAGAAGAGACAAGGAGAGATGAACCCCTAGCACTTGGTGAGGGAGCGTGGCCCTGCCAGCACCTTGACTGCAGGCTTCTGGCCTCCAGAACTGTGGGAGAGTAAGTTCTTGTTGTTTTAAGCTGCCAAGTCTGTGGCCATTTGTGACAGCACCCCAGGACACTAACACGGAAGCCTCATCTGTCTCGTCAGCTTGGCCATCACCATCACCACCACCGTCCCAGTCATCTCCATTGTCTTCTAGAGGACCAGACAGGGCCGCAGACTTGGGTCACAGAACAGTGAGCTCTGATTGGCACTGATGGAGTGACCCAGCCTCAGTCATGTCTTCCAGTTGGACTTACCCAACCCAGATGGGTTTGAGTTCCACCCGAATTTTTTAAAGATTCTTTTTTGATACACACACACACACACACACACACACACACACACTGGTGCTTTTTGATGCTTTCCCAAGCTCCCTCCAGCTTGAGTAATGTAGACCTCTCCCCAGGGAAATGTTCAAGAGACAGAAAGACGGAAAAATGGTAGCCACAGAACCCTGGGTAAACATTAGCTCCTTTCATAACCTCCCTTCCTTGGATGACAAATCTGTGGCAGGGCCCCCAAATCCCAAGGAGGCCCACTTCAAACATGTATTTCAATCAGTCTAAAGGGTCAAGGACCTGCTATATAAAAAGTCCCTTAATGTACACTGTTCGGACGGAATTCACTGGCACAAAAATCCCAAAATGGAGTCTGTGTTCCATTTCATATGTATTTTTCAATCAATAAGAAGTTTCCAGTGACCTTTGTTTCAATTTTTGGACAGAAGAGAAACTTCATCAGGGTCCCCTCTCACTCTCTTGTCTCACCAAAAATGGAAATAAAATGATGCTGTAAATTCTGTCCAGTGATCAGATTTCTAAATAAAAAAAGCAGAGGCAGAAGCCATGGTTGACAGTGGGGCAGAGTATCTAAAACCTGAACTGCCCAGGACACCTGCTCACAGGTGCAACCTCTGGACTTAGTCACTAAGTTTGGAGTTTCGCAGACTGACAGTCATGTAAGTTCTCAATAATTATTAACTATTACTACTATTATTATTTTTTTATCTGTAGAGAGGGAGGTCCTGACTTTGCCCCTTCTATACCTCAGGAACTTGACATGCATACAGCTCCTGTAGAGTTACTACCTGTGTTGCAGGCATTCTTCAGCAATCAGAGGGTTTAAGCAACACACCCAAAGTCACACAGCTACGCATCTCCTGGACTTGAATTTAAACCTGGCTGGACCCCAAAGTCCTTTCTCCTTCCCCTGTGCCACGTTGGACTTGCTAGAATATTTTCACTTAAACTGAAGTCCCCCCATATGAAGGTGACCCATGACCATACCTATTGGCCTTGAGCCTGGGAAGGGAAGAGCCTTCTGACTGCCTTGATCTGGCAGAGAGAAGGCATCAAAGGGAGAAAACAATCCCATCTAAGTGTAGGCCTCTGATCAGGCTTTGGCAGAAGTCACTCAACAAAAGCCAGTTGTCAGGAGCTGGCGAAAGGACACCAAGACCCAGTGACCAGTTCGGGTGAGGGCACAGCTCAGGGCAGAGCACGCACCTAGGGTGCCAAGGTCCTGGGTCCACTCTCTAGTCCCTCCATTAAAAAAAAAATAATGAACCTAATTAATTCCCCTGCCCCCCCCCCAACAAAAAAAATTAAAAGAGAAGAAAAAGACCCAATGACCAGGAATGAAAATGAGAAAGGAACTGGGTCAAAGTGGAGGCAGCAGGCAAATAAGAGAGGTCGATGGGGGCGGAATAGTCAGGCTCCTCTCCTTGCGGGCTTGTGCGTGGTTGGAGCGTTAAAGGAACGTGGCTGCGAGGGAAGATGAGTGGATGCAGGAGAATGAATGAATGAGTGAGTGATGGCTTCAACTCGGCGTATTAGGTCTTGGTGTGCTTTGAGGTCTTCCCTAAAGGCCAAACTCCTTCCCAGGTCGACCCCCGCACAGGGAGTTCAGAGATGTGTTGGACTGCTTGGTCCCCAACGAGCGCAGCCTTGCTCCTCCCCGCGAGGGGCGACGCTGTGGTCTAGTTCCGCCCATCTGTATCCCGTGCAGAGATGAAAGCTCCCGCTCCCTCTGCTGAGGCATTTGGCAGGGGAGCCACATGCGGGGGGCACCCCGGGGGGAGGGCGGCTGACAGCCCTGCTGAGCTCCCCCTCGCCACTCTGTTACTCTTGGGCCCGAACTAAAGGGGGCTTCGGTTTCTGCACGTTTCATGTGGCGTCTTTCAAAATTGAAATCCACTTGAAGTGGTTTGGGTTTTTCTCCTCCCCGCCTGGTGTTTGCTGGAGAGAAATACCTTCAAACACAGACAGCGCTGCTCCGTGCCTGTCGCTGAGCGGGTTCAGAGGAACCAGGGACGCCACATCAAGCCACCCTTTCCATCAGAGACGCCCCGGCTGGGGCCCCGCCTGCCGTTCGCTGGGGAAAAGGTTTTTTTTTTTTTTTTAGCTCCGCCCCTCCTTACAACACTGGCTCACATGTGCTTCTTCTTGGGGAAAACAAGCCACCCTTGTTTCTCTGCATGGACTGACTGTGAGAATTTGGCAGGGTCCCATATCTGGTCGGGAGCCCCCCATTTTGCTCTTTGTGTCTATGGGGAAGGCAAGAGGGAGAGGAGGTGGGGTGGACCCTCCCTCTTTATCCTGAAGCTCCTTCCTCCCCTGGTGTGGCTGGACATCCTTTATTTTTCTGGGTCTCCCACTAAGCTCCTGATTCCCCCACTGACAACATTTAGTCCCGTTGGCTGAAGAGGCAAGAAAGCTGGATCGATGTCCCAAGTCATAACCCACAGACTTGTCATGCCCTGGTCCAGTTCGTGTTTTAGAGCAAAGGCCCTACCTTAGCCACGGAGGTGTGTACTGAGAACCCTTTATCAGTATCAGCGGTCAGTCTTTATCAATATCCACAGATCTGTCTGGGAGAGAAAGTCATCAGTCAAGGGCTCCTGGATATTATTTTAATACTTTAGTTACCCCGCGCCTGTGACTGTCCACTCATAAGCACATAATGACCGAGGTCGGGGGAACCTGGGAGAGTAAGTAATTTATCTCCATCCCTTTGTGTCACAGCAAAAGGAATTCCATTCCCAAAATGAGACGGGATTTGGCCGAGGAGGTCATGGGGCACTTGTTCTCCTGCACTGAATGGCCTCTGTGTGTGAGGAGGTGTAAAGGTATTTGCACACACAAGGAGACGTGGAAATCCTGACCGTACCCTGTGGAGGTTATGAGCCCTTGGAGGTCTGCGTTCCCCTTTGTGTAAGCGGGGAAACAGGGACCTGGGTGCCTGATGGGGCTCGCCCTTAGAAGGCGTGGCGATGTCTTTTGTTCTCCCAGATCAGGGTGGGCTGTGGCCTCCCAGGACACCCAGTTTGGAGTCAGTCTGCAAAGGCAGCAGGAATGGAGGTGCCCTTTGGAGGCCTGCACGTCAGTCTGCGCAGAGCAGGGCCAGTGGGAGCGCTGCTCGTCCTTCCTCTGCCTCAGTCACTAGCTGAGAAGTGGTTGGGCTGGAAAGCCACTGCATTTAGATTTGAGGTTTGACCAGAAGCAGTTGAGTCCTACCTAAGTCGATGACAGGCTAGGGCAGAATGTCTCCTTAGGGGCTCGCCTGTGGAACAGAGGAGTGAGTGATGGTGTATTCCAGCCTCCTTGCTTTCAGATGGGGAAACTGAGGCCCAAAGACCAGGGTTGAGTACTTCAAGGTCGAACAGAGTCAGGGCTCCCAGCTCTTGGCCTGTTTCTCTCCTCTCTGCCCTTGGCCACTTCTCCCGGCTGCAAGGCCCGCTGTGATGCTTTGGGCTCTCCAGACATGTGTCACGCCTATCCCCACACTCACTGAAGCCAGCAGAGAGAAAAGCAAGCTCCTGGCAGCCCCAGGGTAGTACCCAGGAGGGCTCAAACACAGAAATTCCATTGTGGATGCTCTTTATTGGGGTGCCCTCTCTGGGAGCCAGCTGGAGTTGGGGGGAGCTGTTTTGTAAGGGCTTCCTCTCCCCTCCTGTCCCAGCTGCTCTGTGTTCCCTAATTGCGCTGCCTGTCAGCTCATGTAGGCCTTTACCCTCCTGAGACCCGCTCTTTTAAGGGCAGGGAGCCTGGAGCCTGGCACTTCTGCAGAGCGTCAGAACCAAGATGGGGCTGCCGGAGAGCCCACCAACCCCTCAGAGCTGTGGTCTTTGGTGAAAGGGAGCCCGTGCATTTGTTTCCTGAGAAGTGGTTGGATCAGGTTCACCTCCAAGCCCGTTGCTTCTAGATTTGGGATTTTACCAGAAGCAAGCAGGTCCTTGCCGAGGAGGCAGCGGGGCTCAGGTGGGACCTCTGTCTCAGGCTGGTGGAGGGGACAGAAAGTAGGTCTGGGCAGATCTTTTTCATTACTTCTCTCTCGCTCCCTTTTCTCGGTTTGCCATCCTTCCGCCCCCGCCCGGGGTGATTTGCATGAGAGGAAGTCTGAGCGGCAGGGACAGCCCCCGGCCTTGAAGTTGCAGGCCACAGACAAGAAAGATGAGCCGAGACCTGAGTGATCACCACCCGGCTCGGGCCCCTGAAGTTCACTGGGGTTTCAAAACGACCGTGTCTTCACCATGACCTTATTTCTGCACGAGGAACCACAGGGTACCATTAATCACAACTAGTTTTTAGATTTAAAGGGGGAAAAAAAAAAAAGAAGACTTGGGTACCAAACAGGGGCGTTGGCTCATCTGGGATGGGAGCTGTGGTTCAGGTCCCTGCCGCACCCTTGTTAGCCAGGGAGAGGGAAGGGTGAGCAGACTCTGGCCGCAGTGACCCATCTTCACCCTGGAGGCTGGAGCCTTGGCTGTGGTCGTGCCGCTGGGGGCAGCCAGCTGAGAGTGCCACTCCCTTCAGGCGTCCAGGTCAGAGGGCCGGAAGCGTGGGCCACTGGCCGCGGTCACTCACAATCCAGGCGTGCATCTGATACCCGTTACGTTCTGCGCTGAATTCTGTTTTCGGTTCTATAAGGCAAACACAAAGATGTCTTGGGGCGAGAAGCAGTCTCCACCAGCATTTTGTGTTCAACATAGGCAACAGAACTTGGGGCTCAAGGAAATTAGGGTTGCTTTTCACAAAGGCTTGGGCAAGAAGAGGCAAAAAGAATGGAAATGAGCCAATGTCAATTAAATGCCAGCTACGGGCAAGCCACTGCTCAGGGCTTTTACCTCCCTTATTTCTCTCCCTCTTAAAAGGTTCTGATTATTAGCCGCATTTATCAGGTGGAGAAACAGGCTCAGAAGGAAGAAGTGACTTGCCCGGGGTTCTGCTGCTGGTAACTGGTGGGTGAAGAACTCCAGCCCAGAGCAATCTGACCACAACGCTTGTAAGTGGGGTTCCACGTGCCCCCCGCCCCGCCCCCGCAGCCATCAGCCACGGGGGCTGTTCTTCTCCGGACTGGAACCCTTGTTTGAAAGCGACACAGACTGGAGGCGCCGCCTGTGGTAATGGCTCCTGGGCGCCCTGGTCTCTTTCAGCTGAGGGTCTGGCTCATGCTTTCTCCTGGTTATTTTCAGTCAGACCGGCAAGGCTGCTCTTTTGCCCTTCACGTTTAAGCAAGCCCGTGCCTAGTTTTCCTACAGAATGGGGTTCCTCCAGGGAAAAGAGGATACGATTTCTCACACGTCTTATGTTTCAGTGTTGTCCACAGTGTTTACCCTGCATTGTCTGGATCGACGTTCCTGATAACCCGACAAGGCCAGTGCCGCTGCAATAATTCCCATTTGACAGATGAAGAACTCAAAGGCTTAGTGAGGTGAAGTGACCTGCGCCAAATGGTAGAGCTAGGAGCAATAGATTCTGGTTTCCTCCCAGCCAGTGATTGCAAATTCCCGGTCGAGAGAACCATGTGTTTCCTGCTATGGGGCAGATGTCACTTACCTGAAATTACACTGAGTGAGCTGGACCTGATTTCTCCCCATGAAACGGAGAAGCACACGTCCACACCTCATGGTCACAGAAGGCGTGATGGATTCAGAAGGGCCCCACTGGTGACCCTTCTGTTGTTTTTGGATCAAAATCGTCAGGCCAATGTTAGGTGAGAGCCCAGAGACCCAGCCCCCGTGGGGAGGACGTGCCTCAGTAGTGACAGCACTGTGATAACCGAGGTGAGATCCAGCATGTCTCATGTCCGGGAAGCCAGGGAAAGGTCCCCCGCTGTGGTCCTAGGCCACTGAGGATGGGAAGGAAATGTAGGACCCACCCCAGCCCCATCCTAACCCCACCTTCCAAGACTTGAACAAAAGACAGTGTATCACTTAGGAATCTCCTTCCAGACCCTGTCCTCCTCTCCTTGTTATGGACATCTGACACTACGGGGCCCTTTACCTGGGTCGTTTCCGTAGGTCCTGACAAAACAGAACTGAGGTAGGTGCTGTTTGATCCTGTTTGACAGGAGAAGAGATTGAGGCTCAAGAAAGCTGAGCAGCCTGCCCGAGGCCCAGAGGTTGCAGTGCCCTCTGTATCATACTTCCTGGCTTATCACAGAGATGGTGCGCCCCGCCCTGACCCCACACTAGCGAGTTAGTGGGTCTCTCTGTCCTCTTGTCCATCTGTGGGTCATCACACTTGGGGCTTGGTCCCAGGACAACAAGCCCGCAACATACACAGAGGGGGATCACAGCTCTCATGTGGGAGTGCGCCCCGATTCATGCACCTGTCCCCTTTCTCCTCCTTTCCCCTAACACACACACGCACGTGAACTCACACACACACACACACACACACACACACAGTCTGCAGTGTTCCCACTCTTCGTGTACTTTCTTGCTTCCTTGCTCTGGCCAGTGAGTGGTGCACAGCAGCAGTGCAAGTCGTTTCCAGGCTGGTGCATCTAGCTGCCAGTGCAGCCCCTGCAGAGCTCCACCTTCGTGGAGGGCCCCGTACCCCGTCCCATTAGCAATAGCGGCCGCTTCATCTGTGGGGTCTTGATGGGCAGAGCCTCTATGATGACGATCCATGCTGATCTGTAACTCGGGCAAAATAAACCTTTGTTGCTCTAAGCTTCTGAGATCTGGAGCACGGCTTGTGGTGGTCTCCAGCCTACCCCAGCTACACAGTTTATTACACTGATCAGGGATTATTACTTAGGAGTGATTCAGAGTCCAGTAATGGAGACAGATTGGTAAATAATTACAATAACTCATCCACCCAACAACCATTCGTTTAGAGTCACCCTGTGCTCAGCTGTGCTCTAACCTGGGAGTGTATGAAGTCCCCTGGGAGCAAAGGGCAGAAGTCAGTCACCACCAGGACACCCTGTGAACACTTCTGTTGCGTCACTTCTGTTGTAGGAGGAAGCGCTCCTGGTTCACACATCTCTCTCCAGCATAGCAGGTAGCAGGAGCTTGTTTAGCGCGGTCCCTGCCGAGCCCAACACACCACTTCTCATGTAGTAGCTGCTCCGAAAATGTTTCTTCAACGACCTCATTTGTAAGTGAATCCACCTGCCCAACTCCCCTTCACGTCCCAAAGTGAATATTTGGTTCAAGTTTAGAAACATAGTCCTCACAGAAGCAGTGAAAGGACAGCATCACAGGTATGGGAGGGCGGTCTTGTTAATACTGTGCATGCGGCTCTCTCCAGAGGGAGGACCCCAGTCTGACTGTCCCACGTGCCGCCATGTTGCTTCGTCCTCTGTTGCCTTTCCGTCTCTCTCTCTCTCACATCCTTAATAGCCAGAGAAGCTGTTACTGCCTCTTAGGGGGCCCACCCCTCTGCTCACCCTGCCTACTAAGACGCCGTATCCAAGGTGTACCACTGACTTCCCCCTCAGAGTCACCGAGCTGACAGGTCCAAGTTGGGGACCCAAATGAAAGAAAGACTAGAAGGTGAGTCTGGCATGACCAGAAGGGAAGTGAGACCCAGGCACAAACATTGAGGGGGTTCAGACTGAGAGAGGACAGGTAGATGGTTTCTGTGCATGAGGACCATTTTTAAGAATAACATGATTTTTACACCATGACATTCTGCCCACCGTCTTGCACTTAACGAGTTTGGGTTAAGCAGAGGGAATACATCCTTATTTAATTAACCGTTGGGGATAACAGCCTTGAACATGATAAGTAATAATAATACTTTTCATTTATGGAATATCTGTGTGCAGCGAGGGGCTTTGAATATATTATCGCCGTGGCAGATGAGGAAACTCACAAGGATGAAAACATTTCTTGATCTTAAAACCAGTTGCTTTTTCCTAAGAGCTTCCTGAAGCGTTGATTTCAATGGAAGATGAAGGATTGGTGACAGGAGAGTCCTTGTTTCCATGGCTTCTCTTCCTCATAATTTCCCCTTTGACTCTGCAAGTCTTCTTTGAGCATCTCCTAAGTGTTTGGTAAGGAGTGATTACTTGGGAAGTGTGGTGAAGGGACCTGGTCCCAGAAAGCACGAGTAAGGCAGAAGACTCGATCTTCCAGATGTGGACCTTTTGAACTATGGGAAACTAGAGAGAAAAAAGTCATTTCCTAGAGTTTAGACATTTACCTCAGGAAGATGCTTGTTGTGGCTGGGTGCATTCAGGGAAGCCTTCCTGGAGGAAGGCTTGGTGTTCCTCTCAGAAGCTGATGGTGTCTTAAGAGCAAACCCGTAATCCTTTTGTCTGACCCATTGGAGGCAGCATTTGCCACTGGGCACAGCATGGCTTCTGGGTTCAAATCCTGGCTCCACCAGCTTCTCAGTGGGAAGCTTTGACTAAGTTATTTAATCTCATAGATAAGATGCTTAGATATGATCTGGATTCAAAAAAATAATAACCCAGGCAAGGTGTTCAGCATGGTGGCTGAGGCAATGGTAACTTTCAGGGACAAGCATTTGTTCTTCCTGTGCTGCTGGTCAAATGCGCTGAGTTTTTCAAGCCCGGGTGATTTCTACGATGTTTTCCCTCTGGATAAAATTTCACCTTCTTTGCTGTCAAATGGGCGTAACAGATTAGAAGCTTCCTAGGATCTCTGCCTACTCAGAGATGCTCCCGATCAGAGTCCGACTGATGGGGAACGGGGAAAGAGCGATCTCATCATTTCAGGCCCTCTGATCTCGCATCCTTGTCTCCCCACCTCCCCATCCTGCATTCCCCCCGACCCTCTCGCCGTCAGTGTCTCTCGGGAGACGAACCAGATGAGTTTCCCCTCTGGTCCTCGCCAGCCTGGGACATGGCGGATGTGCCCGCTGGGCCCGCTGCTGGGCTCAGCGCGATCTTGCCGGATGAGAAGCTTCTATCTAGCCTTGCCCCTTAAGGATGAAACAGACATCCAGCAGCCACAACCGACCTTTCAGGAAATCAGAGGAGTGAAGAGGCCTGGGGCCACCTAGACATGGCAGTTATAGACTGAGTTTCATCAGAATGAAATAACCTGAAGCCTGCTTCGCAGCCCAGGATCGGAGCACATGGAGAGTGTGTGCTGCCAGAGGAAACACAGTCCCATGAGCAGAGTCCGTCTGCCCGGCAACAAACTCCCGTGGACCTCCAAGCTCAGCATCTCAGAGTCTTAGAGTTGAAGACAGTCCTCCTCCCGCCCGCTTCCCCTCCACACGCAACAGAAGAACTTGTTTAAAAACCTGCGGTTTAGAAAGTAGCGTAGACACTTTGACCTAGACGGGCAGGAGGAAGAGAGAAAACAGAGTAAGGGGAAGAAAGAGGCCCCCGGGTCCCACAAAGGAAATGTATTGTCATGAAGAAACCAAGTTAAACTTCAGACTTGTAGGCAGGGCATGAAAAGAGAGGAAATCTTCTCTTAGAAATAGCCGGGGATGGAACTCAAATTACCTCCTCCCAAGTTCCCCTGTCATATTTCTAACTCGGTAGAGCTCTTCCCCCCTTCCTTCTTGACCTCACTCACCAAATTCTCCCCATTTTGCAAGTGAAGAAGACCAAGGTGAGAAAGTTGTCACGACCTGGCCAAGGAGCCTGGGTCTGGTTTACACGCTTAGCACCTGATTAGAAGCTCCGTGAGGGGCAGCGTCCACCTCGCTCACCGCTCCTCCGCCAGGGCGGCCCACTTCCCGGCGCACGGTGAGAACTTGGCAAACGTGTGCTGAATGGCTCCCGGTAACACCTGACCGCACTGTATACGCAGATATCAGCCACGTCTGCATTTCTGCACCCAGTTCCAGCCTCTGTGGGGGTGTTTCCCACACCACCAAGTGATTCTCTGACAGCAGCTAGAGCTTCTACATTCACCTCGCTTCTGACGCTGTCTCCCGAGAGACTGCGTAAGACTCCACAGGTTAAGGACTCAGTTTAACGTGACTGTCCCCCTCTTCCAACTCCAGACGCCAGTCTCAAGTCCAGGTTGTCACCTGGGCTTTTGACCAACTGTCTATAGAGTAGAGGTTCCCGCAACCCCCTTCATGGGTTCAATTAATTTGCTAGATCTGCTCACACAACTCAGAGAAAAGTTTTACTTAGTCGATCACAAGTTTATTATGAAAGAACACAGCCCGGGAACAGCCAGATGGAAGTGATTCATCAGGCCAGGTGTGGGGAAAGGGCCCAGAGCTTCCACACTCTGAGTGCCTGCCCTTCCCAAGTCTTCACGTGCTCACCAACTGGAAGCACCAGAGCCATCTCCTGTTGGATTTTTATGGAGGCTTCATGACACAGGCATGATTGGTTAAATCATTGGCCCTTGGCAGTTGATTCAATTTCGAGCCCCAGCTTCCAGGTTGGGAGGTGGCACTGAAGGTTCCAACCCTCTCGTTACTTGGTTGGTTCTCCCAACAACCAGGACCCCATTCATAGGGGGTTCCAAACTCATCTCATCAACATTCTAAAAGATACCTTTATCACTCCAAGGCTCTTAGGAGCTCTGTGCCAAAAAAAAAAAAAAAAAAAAAAAAAAACGGATAGAGAACAAATACTTACGTCTTACAATAAATCACAGTATCGTACATCCTGTGGGGGAAGCGGCTGTCTCTGAATTCCCACCTGTTTTCTTTGGCCCAAGCTGCTGGATAACCATGAGTTGGATTTTTCTGCTCATTATTCCACTTGAAACATGCATTATGAGAGAGTAAGACACCATTGTCTGAGTTCTTCAGAAGTGGCCACAGCCATCTCTCCCCTCTTCAATACAGTCCCCCCACCAGCTGGTAGAAAAAGTGTGACAACCCTCTGATGTTAAGGAGAATGTCACCACTCAGTCTCAGAGCTGAGCCTCATTCCCGCCGGGTGAGCTTGGGCTAGGGCAGCTGTTGAATCCTTTCCCAGGGCAGTCGAGAGCCTCTGATTCACGGCAAATTCTCCTCCACGGGGAAGAGAGTGCGGGTCCAGCAACGCAGCGCATCCCTCTGGGCACACATCCTCCACCCCCTCACTTGCTTTCTCTGCTCCAGCAGCATGAACAGATTTCCCCTCTCCCACCTCCAGTGCCTTGGCCCATGCTGTGTCCCCAGCTCAAGAGCTGCCTTCCTTCCCTGTGGGCTGAATGAGCAGAGGAGATACCTGCCCGAGCACCTTGACCTAACAGATTCTGTCTTAAGGCTTTCTCCCCAGGTCCTGAGCATTTAGCCCCAAGGGGTAGCCAGAATATTTCTGCCCCAAGTCTGATGTCCTTGGTCCACATTTTCTATTGGTTTAGGCACAGAGTCCAGAGGGTGATTTTGGACGGAGCTTAAGGCTGTGAGGGTTAGAGAGAGTGTGTGTTTTAGAACATGGGAGAGCCTGGTCCAGATCCCAGGTCTGCTACTTACCGGTTGCCTAGCTGTATCTAAGGAGCTCAACCATCCAAACCTCAGAGACTTCATCTGTGAAAAACAGCCACCCTGCCTGCTTGTCGTGACAGTGGCATCTAAGAGATGTCAAGCTCGTGCTACAGTATGTGGTCTGTAGTAGAAACACCACACACGTTCGTGCGCCTGCATTGCCATCCTGTCCTGTGCACAGCTGCCTGGCTGGGGGTCAGGGGAGGTGGTTTCCCTCTCAAGGAGCCTCTGCTGTACCGTCCTCGCCCCTCATGGAAGGGAGAAAGGCAGCCAGTCCGGAATGGCTCCTGGCAGGTCCATAGGGCAACTTAAGGAGAAGTGGACCCATCCTCACTGACCCTCTCCACTGCCCAAGCCTGGCTCTGGGCTGAGGGTGACTAATGGGAGTGACAAAGAAACTGTCACTCAGCCAAGGCCCTGCCCTCACCATTCCTCTCTCCTGCAGAACCTTCTCCTATTGTGAACTGTCACTCTGCCAAGACCCGGAGGGCAGGCCAGAAGCGGCCCCTGCAGCCAGCCCTCCGCGGTGCCCCTGGCCCCTTCTAATTGTCTCATAACGGGGGCCTGAGAAGCCCCCGAAGGTGATGTGAATGAAGAGACTGGCAGTTCTTCCTTCAGCCCCTTCCTTCCTTTCCTCCCCAAACATTTATTGAGCACTTTCTAAGTGCAAGGTTCAGGACTAAGCCCTAAACTAGGCAGATGAGTGAGAGCCCTGGGACCTTCCGCTCTGCCCTGCCCCAGCCTCCCCGCCTGATCGGGGTCCAGCCAGCTCCCTCCACCCACTGCTCCTCCCCTGCACCTCAGATCTTCTGCTAAATCCCCATTTCCTCTCTGCCGGACCCTTAGAACAGCCTCTTTCCCCCCTCCCCTTATCCTGGGGCACCAGACTGTCGCCCGAGCCACCTTTCTAGAACGTCAGTCTCACCCTGTGGGTCTTGGGCGTGCGATTTCCCTCCTGGACCTTGCATTCTGTTATACTAACAGCTTTCTTTAAAACAGCTCACTTTTTTTTTTTTTTTTAACGTGGCCTTACTCCAAGCAGTATCATCCATGACGCACAGACTAGATGTCAGTTGAGTATCATACCAGTGTGAGTTTTTACAATAAGTAGCATAGTGAAGAGCGTCTGTCCCTGTGACTTCTAAGGCTATCAGCCACGGGGACCAGGCTCCCTGGGCAATGCTGGCACCGGGGAAGACCGTCGGCACTCACTCACTCACGAGCTCTTTACCCAGCACCTACTGTGTGCCAAGCAGGGTAGGGGATACAGTTAAACAATGACCAAATCCCTGCCCTCCTACAGTTTCTATTCTGGCAAACAGACAATAGGAAAATAAGGTAGATGAGTCAGGTGTGTGCAGGCTTTTAGTTGGTGACAAATGCTAAAAGGGAAAAACAAATAAGAGCAAAGGGGGCAGGAAAAATTCACTTGTACTAAACTTCTGCCTGCCTTTCCAGCCCAGCTACCCTCTCTCTAATCTTAGGCTCTCAGCGATTGTTCCCACCATGCACCGTGTTTAGTTCCCATAATGCTCACTGTGCTCATAGTGCCCACAACGCACCACGACTGTAGGTCTCCCAATGCACTGTGCGCATGGTTCCCATAATGCACCATGGCCATTGTCCCACAATGCACAGGTTGTCACATCTCCCTGCCTTCACTTGTATGGTTTTTTTCTGCCAGGACCACCCTTCTCACATATGCCTCTGGTTAAATCATCTTTATTTTCTCAAGTCCACCCTGACATCCTTCCCTGACGCCTGCCCCTCCAGCCCCATTAGAATTAAACCTATCTTCCTCTGGGAGCTTTGGGCCATTTCTGCAGTAGCTCTTCTCAGTCACTATTGTCTGTCCCTCCTCCTTTTAGGCTGGGGTGATGCCACCTTCGTATATGCTTCCCCACCTACCAGCTAGAAGCCTGGCCAGGAAGGACTGGACCGCAGCATCCCTGATGGCCAGGCAGTTGGTCTGGGCCTCTGCTGTCCTCCTTGGAGGCTCTCGGCCAGACCTCGGTGTTTATGGGCGGTGCCTCGTTGGGGTGGGCAGGATGCCCGGCCCCTCCCTGTTATCATCTAGGCATCTTTTGGACAATGCCACCTCTTTCGAAAGTTTAGAAATGAATAATTATCTAGCGACAAGTCATTTAGAAAGTACATGCCCTCCCCCAGTTCTTCTCCCTGGTAAAGATGAAAACATCCAGAACATCAGGAGATCCTCATCCAGCCAGGCAGGGTAAGGGCCGTGACCCACCCATGGCAGGTTTGCAAGGTGTGACCTTCACTGGGACAGCCCTGCAGTGGTGCTTCCAGAATCTGGCTGTATGAGCCCACTCCCGGGAGGATTTTGTGCTTTCTCCAGGCTGTTCCTCTGCTTCTTCAGACCGTCCCTGCCCTGATAGTAATCTCACCTCCGATCACCTGGGCTCAGGGAGCCTGTGGCATGCTGGGTGGGGAGGCCCACAAGAGATGCACCGTGAGCTGGTAGCCAGTCCCCCAGATCGCAGCGACGTGCGACTCCTGTGCTTTCAGCCAGAGCAGTGGGACCACTGTCCCTGACCCTCCACCCCAAGACACCAGCACAGCATCTTCTCCAGGGAAGTAAGTTTTCACAAGCAGCCAAGAGCCCGTGTTTCATTGAGTAAAAACCTCTTTATTCCATCCTTTCATCTAATAATGACTTACTGAGTACCTGCTACCTGCATGGTTCTTATCCCTGGGGACGTGCAGACACGATTCACATGCTTCACTGTCCACCTTCTAGTGGGGGGATGGGTGGAGTAGACACTAATCTCACAAACACATACGTAGTACAATTACACCTCGTGATCAGGACTGTAGAGAAAGGACTTCATGGGGTCTCGGTGAAGTTCTGAGTTGATAAAACCTGAATGACAGAAAAAAAAAATCCATCCTTTCAGCTGGTGGGTGGGGAGGAAGTGGGTGGTGAGTGCGAACACCATGTGCAGGCATAGGAACCGGATGTGCAAAGGCCCTGCCTTGGGAAGGAGCCTGATGCCTTCAAGGAGCAGAAAGGAGGCCACAGGGACTTGAGCTGATCAAGAAAGGGAGGGAGCAAATCAGGAGGTTTGAGCCAGAACACCTGGTAAGGGCTTGGCTTTGATTCCAAACACCCAGGACAGCCATTGGTGAGTTTTAAGTGGAGAAGCACCACAAGTGGACACCCATCCTGGGGGGGTGAGGATGCTGGTGAGGATGCTTGTGAGGATGTAGAATGAAGAGAATGTTTAACCTTTCAAAATCACATCTTGGTGAGGAGGTGGGATTTCTTTCCTTTCAACTTGGATGCGGTGGACTCTGGAGTCCTCCCTGGGGGCTCAGCTCTGAACCTGTGTCCCCATCTCTCCACCACCCTCCCACCAGGCAGCACCAGCGGTTGGTACCCTGAGTCTGGATCTCACATTGGAGAAGGACCAGCAGGACCGAGCGAACTTTGGGATGGAGAAGGGCTTCATTAGTTAGCGTGGCCCCTGTTAGCAGGGTCGGGCAGCCTCTTGAAGGAAGAGGGGGCATCTCTTGAGATCACACAAGCTCTCTGTGTTCAGGCCTGGCAGCCCTCCTGGGGCCTGACCCCTAAATTCCTGTGCACCCCCAGTCCCCGGCAGCGGCTCCTTGTTCCTTCCCCAGAGCCTGCTTGGGGTCACTGACAGGGTTAGAGAAGGAGCCAGAACCCTGGACAAGAATGAATAGGCAGCTTACTGCCCACAAGTGCCCATCAGAGACCGTCATGAGAACAGACAGGCCTGGGGAGAGAAGCCCAGCCATGGCAGGCCAGCTCTGCCTCGGGAGAAGAGAGGAAAGCATAAAAGGAAAGCAAATGGGATCGGACCCCAGAAAGTTCTCCCTGGAGCAGTACGGAGTCCAGCCCCGTTTGTCAGCTGTGTCCCAGGGAGGCCCCTGTCTGGGTCGGAACAGGTGCGTGGAGGCTGCTCTCCACGGAGCAGGTGACGGACCGTCCTGCCGGGGCCGGCCCCCTGGATGCCACTCTCCAGAGCGTGGCATGTGTTTTATGGGCAGACCATGCGCACGTGGGGACCGCAGAGCTCACTGACAGCGCTGATGTCAACAACAGCAAGTAACCCGGCACCCCCGAGACTCCAACACCACTCCTTTCTCAGGAAGCGGAGGCGTCTCCGAGACAGTCACCTGGGGCTCCCCAGCAGCACAGAAACTGGGCAGAGCAGCTGAGGGGTGGCATGACCTGGTCCAGCCATTCATCTCAACCGCAGGCCACCTTTTCTTCTCATTTTAAAATGTAAAACTTCTGGTGCTCTCGCATCACTTTTGAAACCAAAGAAGAGCATAAGGAGGGAACACAAAGAGGCACCACCCAAAGATAAGCAATTGTAACGTGGTGGGAAGACCTTCCAGCCACTCCTTTATGGGTCTCTATGTCTTTAAAAAATAGCACCAGTGTTACGTGGTTTTCTGGTCTCCAGTTTCCACTAAGAGCAGCGTTTTCTCATATCATTAGTGTCCTTCTTCAACATGATAATAGCTCAGGTTTATTAAGCACATAAAAGGTGCCAGATTTGGTTCTGCACATGTGTTACGTGAAGACAAACACTGCAACAAGATAGACCTTAAGAGAGTATATTCATTTTACAGACGAGGAGCCCACAGGACAGAGACGTTAAGCAGTTCACGTGAGATTCAGCAGGTTTCGCGTTGTAGGTCCGCCCATGCGAGGCTCAGCCCTCCCTGTAATCGATGCTTTGTACCCCATCAAACAGCCAGGTGGAAGTTTCCTTTAAAACCTCCCGTGATTGCTATTAGGGTTGCTTCTGCATGCATCTTTATTTTCTTAGGGTAATTCCTGGAAGAATGGGGCAAAGCACAGAGCCTTATATTTTTATTTCAGAATAATTTTAGAGTCACACAATCATAGCAAAAATAGTAAATCAAGGTCTCAGCTCCATGCAGGGATAGCACGTTAGATACCCACGGTGCCCTAGCAGAAGCAGGAAGCTGACACTGGGGAGATGCTCCTTGGCTGCACTAAATACCGTGCAGAATGCATCCTTTTCCACGTGCACTCTTTTGTTTTATGTTTGTGTATAGTTCTGTGACATTTTACCCCCTGTATAGACTCCAGTAGGCACCAGTGGGGAGATTTTTAAGGCTTAGAAGTATATTGTCAAAATTTCCTCCAGACTGGAGGCTCAGAATCAGTATTTGATGGCTGTGCCCACTGGGCGTTGGTGAACAGACTTGGGAAGCAGCGTCTGGAACTCAGAAGGCGTGGCCAGGCTGCTGGGGAAACCTGGCTGTCGTAGTCCAGAGACCCATGTCCATGGCTAAGACCTCATGCTGGGGGCGTGTCTTGTCAGTCATCTCACTGTTAACCCAGGTATCCTCCCGGTCCGTCCTTGTCCAGAGGGCAAGACAGTGGCCTAAATCTGTGGCAGGCGGTGCAGGGTAGAGAGAACGCTAGACTGTGTGTCAAGAGAGCTGAGTTGAAGTCCTAATATGCCCTTAGGTAAGCCATCAAGTCATCTGAAGTTCAGTCTCACCCGTAAAATACAAGGGTGCGGTGGATGCTGTTCGGATGGGGAGGGGAGCTGTCTACACTCGTCATCCTTCTTTTAGTCCCTGAGTTCATCAGGGGATGGATCTTGCTAATGGTAATGATTCTCAGTGTTGATCATCTCTTGTGCCGGGTACCATGCAGAGGGCTTGACATCTGTCTCTCTTCTTCCATGCGGTGTTACAGGGAAGCTGGTCCCATTCACACTCACAGATAAGGAAACAGTCATAGCTATCAGTGGCAGTCTTTGTGGCCCCAGAGTCCACCTGTGATGGCCACGCAGATGTGCTTCCCTCACCTGCACTCTGCATCCTTCCCAAATCTGTACAGACAGTGGAGATGATATTTCCCCCAAGGACGGCCCATCAGTCCAGAGTTTAGAAGTGGCTGTCTGTGACTCCTAGGTAAACCTCCAACAGGCTCTCAAGATGAGCTCTAAGGCCCCTTCCGGCAGTCAGGCAAATGTGACACTGCTGTGAGGGCAATGCTGTCCCCATATAAAAGCATGGAGATCAGTTCCAAATGGATCTTCTGGATGGATCAGATTTTTATTCATGCTGAAAAGGAGGCAGGTAGCAAATTTCACTGCTGTCACTTGACACAGGAGGTAGCTGTCTCCCAAAATGAGAAGAGAGGGCATCCTCGTCACTTCTGATATCCACTGGGCCCCAGCATCTTAGGCTGAAGACCTGTCCCCATAGAGGAAATCTGCAGCTTGGCGTCACAGAGACAGTCAGACAATTGAGCTGTTTAGCAGAAAGGGCAAAAACTAACCATTCTTGGACTGAGGTCAACCCATGCTTTTCAGAAGTCAGCCAGGCGTGTGTGTGTGTTAGGATGCATTTGAGAGGTGTGTGTATATATATAAACTTTTAGATTTTTATTATTTATGTATTTATTTAATTTTTATGGACATATAGTCAGTTTACAATGTTGTGTCAATTTCTAGCATACAACATAATGTTTCAGTCATACATACATATATTCCTTTTCATATTCTTTTCCATTATAGGTAACTATAAGATATTGAATATAGTTCCTTGTGCTATGCAGTAGAAACTTGTTGTTGATCTATTTTATATATAGTAGTTAGTATTTGTAAATCTCAAACTCCCAGTTTATCACATGCCACCCCTTTCCCCCCGAGTAAGCCATAAGTTTGTTTTCTATGTCTGTGAATCTGTATCTGTCTTTTTTTTAGATTCCACATATAAGTGATATCATATAGTATATTTCTTTCTCTTTCTGGCTTACTTCACTTAGAATGATGATCTCCAGTTCCATCCATGTTGCTGTAAATGGCGTTATTCTTTTTTATGACTGATTAGTATTCCATTGTATGTATGTGTGTGTGGCATATATATATATACCAAAACTTCTTTATCCAGTCATCTGTTGATGGACATTTAAGTTGTTTCTATGTCTTGGCTGTTGCAAATAGTGCTGCTGTGAACATTGGAGTGCATGTATCTTTTCAAATTAGAGTTCCCTCCAGATATGTGCCTAGGAGTGGGATTGCTGGATCATATGGTAGGTCTGTTTTTAGTTTTCTGATCATCTCCATACTGTTTTCTATGGTGGCTGAACCAATTACATCCCTATAAGCAGTGTAGGAGGGCTGTGAGGGCATGTATATTGTAGTTACCTGACTGAATACAAGAACCCAGAATACAGTTTGGCTCCTGGTATGTTCAGAAAGATGTTTTCAGGACACATGAAACCAGTGAACAGTGACAAGCAAGGGGCCAGAGCAGTGTGCTGGCTGGATCTCCCATCGGCTGGGCAATATTACAGCTTTATTGACAGGTTAAAGGCTGTACCGCGTACGGCAGTGAGTTGATTTGAGGATTCCATTCCTGGAATTTTTCTTAAAGCAGTTAGGTTTTTCCATATATCAGAGACACGTTGATGAACTTGGAAAGGTCAGGCAAAATGATAAATGGTTGAGCTGGTATTTATGTTCTGAAACAAAAGTTGGTCCTTTGTTGATCTGGTGTGGTGTGCAGCCAAGTAAGTTACAAGAAAGGAGAGAGCGTGGTTTGGCGTAACGGTGATGAACTGAGTGGAAAGCTCCTTGAGGATGATTCTCTCTGGGAGAGGGATCCAGAGACCAAGATCCTAGACCAATCAGAAAGAACAGAAACCCAACAGTGACCAAACCACATCATTCAACACAGACCCTGACAACACCTTTCCTTTAAAAATATATACCTGCCTCCAGGATGTTCATACAGCCCCACACCTGTAGCAATCAGCCAGACAGCATCAACCTTAGAGACAATAGAAATCATCTAGGTAGGCACAAGCTGTCGTTTGGAGTATTTATAAGGGTAAAAACTGGAAACAAATATTCAATAAAATAGAGACGATTATATAAAATGTACAGTGATCCCTGGTTGGAATATTATGAACTCAGAGCAATGCGCTCTCTGAGAGTGGTAACAAAGAGAAACGTTGCTGGTGCTGTGCTGGATGATGACAGCAGCAGGCTCTGCTGGAATCACAGGAATAGGTCCACATCCTCCTGCAGAAAATTATTCCAAAATGTTGAATAAGGGTATCGTCGATTATTTCTTCTCTTTGTTCAACTTGTCTGCACTTTTAGTAAGGCGTATAGATTACTTTTATAATGTAAATATACACGACGTGCTTTATTTTTTAAACAAAAAGAAAAACAAAATGCAGAGAGTTATTTTTAAAAGGCTTGCTGAGGCATCTTACAGATGCCCCCAACAACACTGGGAGGGATGGCGGGGGAGGGGAGGGGAGGGGGGCTTGATTGGGGATAGGTACGTGCAGTGAATGCAGAATGCAGAGCCAGCCCTTCTGCAGCTAATTTAGTTGAGGGCGGAGGAGAGAAGAAGGGAAAGCGACCCTAGGAGTCCTCCAGTGATTATAATATAAAGAGATCTAAAGCAACTAAACAAACCTCCAGCTGGAGTGAAAGCCCAGATTGCAGGTCGTGCAGACAGGACAAGCTGGCCAGGCCAGAAATGTCCCCCTGGGAAGAGTGGGTTTTGCACGTTGCAAAGTCAAGGATACAGAGATGCTGGGAGAAGAGGCAGCTCAGTGGAGCCAAGGATGAAAAAGTGGAAAAATGCTCTCAGATGTGGCGCCCCTCTACTTCCCCCCCACCAGCCTTCCCCGGGTGGCGGTTAGAGGAGGGAGGCACAGGCACCAGGGAACGGATTATATATAGATCACACCACCAAGATGGGGGAACTAGGGCAGGAGTGGAGGGCAAGAGTGATAAAGGTATCACGTGAACACTGGCCAGATCTTTGGGAGAAGTTGCAGAAGAAAGGCAAACAATGCTTTTACCCCGGGAAAACACCCAGGAGTCGGGCCAGTAACAGGCAGTCAGGAGACAGGAGGATGGGAGAAAAACTTGAGTTTCATCCACACTGATTCGAGGTCAGCTCGCTCTGCCCAAGCTGGCCCCAAATCCACATTCTAAGGGTTGTCACTTCAGGGCTCTGCCTCACTGTGGTCACAGCTCTTTGAGAGTTAATCAGTTGTAACGGACTCTACTTCAATTTTAAAAAAATAATTAATTAAAAAATAAAAGCAGACAAAAAAGTTAATCAGGAACAGAATCAAGAAGAGAGATCCCTGGTTTCCATAAGGGCTGGATTCTAACAGTCAAGAGCGCCCACCATGTGTTCAAAGGTTTTATTATGTTATCTTGCAACAAGCTCACCAAATAGGCTTTATTTATTTACCTTTAAAACAGAGTTGATCTCTTAGAGCAGTGTTAGGTTCCCTGCATAACTGAATGGAACGTACAGAGAGTTCCCAAAGACCCCCCTGCCCTATAGATGTCATTTTTCTCCCCTTTCACAGCTGAGGAAACTGAGGCTTACAGAGCTTCTGTAACTTTCCCACAAGTGTGCCGATAGTAGCTCTTAGAGGCAAGAGTTGAAACCAGGCTGTTAACATCTTTGTGTCGTCAGATAAATGATAAGAGGCTTTAGAGCAAGGGTCAGTAAACCATGGCCCATGCCCCAAAAGGGAGCCTGCCACCTGTTTTTATGTTGCCCCCCAACTTAGAATCCTTTTGACATTTTTCAATGGCTGGGGAGGGAGAAACGACATGAAAAGTATATGAAATTCACATTTGTGCCTGTAGATACAGTTTTATGGAAACTTGGCCACATCCACTCTTACGTATTGTCTATGGCTGTTTTCATGCTACGAAGGCATAATTGAGGAGTTGTGGCAGACACCTCATGGTCCAAAAAGCCCCAAACATGTTCTCTTTGGCCCCTTCCAGGAAAAGTTTGCCGACCATGCTTTATAAAGACAGAATTATCGCGTTTACTGTTTCTTTCAGTATTGTTAGATTTATGCTGGCTAGGATGGCAGAGACCAGTAAGTTTCCAAAGGATGCTATTTTGGGAATTCTTGGCTTTCCTTTAGACCAGAGCAACTCTCTTGAAATGTTTTATAAAGTTTGGCATCCGGGGAGTATTTCGTTTGAAGAAAGGGTTCCGTTGCTAAACAAACAAACAGTAAGAAGTTTGAATATCAAGACTTTCCTCATAGAAAAGAATATTTGCGCTGAAAATTATGTCTAGACCCAGGCAAATGGGAGAATACATCGTGGGCACAGTCTGCCCTCAACCAAAGAATCACTTCTCAGAAAACTCTCTCACTAGACCCAGTGACTAACTTCATTCAGCCTGAAAATCGCTCAGCTGAGTGGGGCATGGAAAGTGTCACGCTCAGCTCCTTCCTTTAGAAGAAGGAGGAGGCAAAGGTCTCACTCACTCACCTGGGGTCTCTTGGCTTGTTAGGGGCACACCCATCTCTGGCCCCTGGGTTTGGTACTTTCTGTATTATTGTGGCCTGGGAATTTGCACTAGTGGTCAGTGGGGATTTAAGCCTGATAAGGTTTATTGACATGGGTTTTATTTGATTTTTTTCTCATCAGTAAATATTTCTAAATGCATCTCTGAAAGATATGTATAAAAAAATAGCAACATTATCACACCTAGAAAGCTGTTAAGAATAATTCCCGAATGCCAAACACCCAGTTGGTTTTCTGATTTTGACACTGGGGGGACATTCAGGCTGTTGAGGGTTTAGAATGCTCTTTTGACTACTCACTGGTCTTGTGACCTTGAGAAATTCATATAACCTAGCTGAGTCTCAGTCTTGTCATCTGTGAAATGGGATGATCCTTATATCATCAGGGTTGCTGTGAAGATCAGATGGTATTGGTAAAGTCTGAGTCAAATGTAAGATATGGGAAGCTCTTTTTTTTTTAACTTTTTTTTATTGAGTTATAGTCATTTTACAATGTTGTGTCATATTCCAGTGTAGAGCACAATTTTTCAGTTATACATGAACATACATACATTCATTGTCACATTCTCTTTTGCTATGAGCCACCACAAGATCCTGTATATATTTCCCTGTGCTACACAGTACAATCTTGTTTATCTATTCTACATTTTGAAATCCCAGTCTGTCCCTTCCCACCCCCTGTCTCCCTGGCAACCACAAGTTTTTATTCTATGTCTATGAGTCTGTTTCTGTTTTGTATTTATGTTTTTGCTTTTGTTTTTGTTTTTTAGATTCCGCATATGAGCGATCTCATATGGTATTTTTCTTTCTCTTTCTGGCTTACTTCACTTAGAATGACATGCTCCAGGAACATCCATGTTGCTGCAAATGGCATTATGTTGCCAGTTTTTATGGCTGAATAGTATTCCATTGTATAAATATAGCACATCTTCTTTATCCAGTCATCTGTTGATGGACATTTAGGCTGTTTCCATGTCTTGGCTATTGTAAATAGTGCTGCTATGAACATTGGGGTGCAGGTGTCATCCTGAAGTAGGTTTCCTTCTGGATATATGCCCAGGAGCAGGATTCCTGGGTCATATGGTAATTCTATTTCTAGTCTTTTGAGGAATCTCCATACTGTTTTCCACAGTGGCTGCACCAAACTGCATTCCCACCAGCAGTGTAGGAGGGTTCCCTTACATCCACAGCCTCTCCAGCATTTGTCATTTGTGGACTTTTGAATGATGGCCATTCTGACTGGTGTGAGGTGATGCCTCATTGTAGTATTGATTTGCATTTCTCTGATAATTAGTGATACTGAGCATTTTCTCATGTGCCTATTGATGGGAAGCTCTTACATTGCTGGTGATGATGGTGGTGGTGGTGGTTTTACTCATCAGTGTTTATTAGAGATAAACAGAGCTATACTCACCAGTCGTCAGTTTGCTTGGGACTGTGCCAGTTGAGCATTGAACATCCTGAGTCCTGGGAAACCCACGCAGCTGCAGAAAAACTGGGATGGTTGGCCACCCTGGTAAACCAGGCCAGTCTAGCAAGCTCTAAGAGATGGGCTAGAACCCAAGATTGTGGAATTGACACAGAATTAACAGATTTCTCCAACAGGTAAATTATTTGGTTGATGCAATCAGCAGGAATGCTGGATAGGATCCCAGATTCTCTATAAAATAGACGTAAATTGTTCAGAAACCTCAGACCTGGTGCTCACCAGCACAGAATTACGTGCTTTAACTGCTCCCACCATTCAAAAATAGGGTCTCTTTCCAGCACCAGAATAATGATTTCTGATTTCCATCTGGGAAAGAAATGCGGCCCCTCGATATAATGTAAACAACTGAAAAATGCTTAGAGCATGGTAGAGAAAGAATATAGAATGTATTTAGTCAGATTGCCTCATTCTGGCAATTAAACAACTTCAGGCCAAGAAGGTGAGATGACTTGTCCACTGTCTTTCAGCAAATCAGAGACAGCTGAGCTGTTGAGCAGTTGCTTTGACTCTAGTCCCCGCAGATCGCCTTAAATGTATAGGCATGCGAACCACGGTGGGGAACTTGACCTGAAGCCCTCTTTTCTTTGGATGGCCTCCTTTGTGAGGATTACACAGCCCTGAGAAATATTTGTACCAAGTGCCAGGCGCTGGAGCCTGACCACAAGGGAGGAGGGAACCCAGGAGCCCTGGGATTGGTGGAGCCCTTCCCCTGGGAGGGATCGTGTGTGGACACATCTGGCCAGAGAGGTGAGAACACTGCCTTCTAAAATGTCAGCAGAATAGCAGTAATGGCTTATCACCACTTGGAAATAGAATGACGAGATGTAGGAGGCCTGATCAGGAACTGAGGAGAAAAACGGCCCCCTCTGGAGCCTGCATTTTTAATTATTATTAATTTACCAAACATTTACTAAGCACCTGCTCTGTGTCAGGCACTGGGCCAGGTGCAGGAAGCCCTGTAACCATCATATTATGTGACTTACAGAACATAAAATAGTGGCAAAGACAGAAGCAAACAAAAACCAAACAACTCCAAGTTACATTAGCTCTATGAGGGAGGGAAGGAGGGAGGGAGGGAGGGGGATGGAGGATAAGAAGACCAACCACATCTCCCAAAAGGAGATTTTTTTTTTTAAGCTGAATTCTAAGGATTGAATTAGCAAGAGTGAGTCATCCAAAGAAGGGAGTTAAGAGAATTCTGAGTAAATTTTAAAAAATTTTTTTAAATTTTCTTACCAAACTGAGTGCACTGTGTACCTAATGAAAAATGACTGGTACAACTGATTTTTTTCAGGTAAAATTTTATTGACTTGACCACATATTCTAAGAGAGACAGTCAACTCCCCAGGCTGGGTGTTGATGTTTTCTTTTTGTTTTGTTTTTTAAATCTGGGACTCGTGTTAATTTCAGCCCATCTGAGCATCATCTTGAATTCACGTGAGAAACACTTGGCAGGATCAAACCGTGTTCCCAGAGCTGAAATCCCCATCTTCAGAAAACAGTGTGAGACACCCTACTGAATGAAATCAGAATATTTTTTTAAAAGTGAAAATGAGATGAAAAGGATAGAGAAAGAGCCCAGTGATAGTTAAGCTAATCTTCAGGGGAGGGAAAACATGCCAGAAACTGTAAACCAGATCAGTCCAACCCATCTTACAATTCTGCGGAGGGAATTAAATTCCTATGGAAAAACAAGTCTCTGATTATGAAAGGATTTGACTGTGTAGAAGAATCTGGAACATCCACCCTATTAAAAAATACTTGTAAAACCAGGGGAATCATGTAAGAAATTAGAGAGCTAAGAGAAGTGGTAGAGTTTGGGCTGTCTGAAATAGAGTTATTATTTCAGACACTGGATCATAGTAGTAAGTCTGCAGCGAAGAGAAAATTGCTTTCTTATAAAAAGCACAATTTATGATCAGGTAGCATCATTGAATTCTGTGTCTCTCTTAACCCTTTATATGTAACTCTGCTTGTCTTAACCATAATCAGGTAATTTTTTTAAAAAGTAATCTCAATATATTTAACACAAAGTACAACTGTTTTATGATCTGAATAAAATACATCAATAATGAAATTAATGCAGGCACAGGGGTGAATCTTCTTTGAGGTGTACCAGGGACAGATAATGAGATTAGCTAAAACCTGTCCCCAGACTGGGTGCGTGAAACAAGAACTATTGGGAAATAATGTCCCTTAAATAAGAAACATTATAAGCACGCTTAGAAGGAAATAAATAAAGAGTTTTAGCTCATTCCAGACTTTTACAGGTGGCGGCCGTTTTCTGAGTGTAATTGTTGTAACAAATACATGTTTGAGTTGGGTAATTTAAAACAGAATCCCCACCTTCCATTTAAAAACAAATCTATATTTTTGATGCAAAACACAAATGGGAGCTAGTTAAGGTATGTCCGGATAAAACTTATTTTTAAGCAACAAAGCTCTGCCTTCGTTCCAGCTGCAGCTAATGATGGGTGGTTGACGGGGTAGGACTGGTAAGCAGTTTGCAAATGGCCACCATTACTTCCATCGCTGAAGTGGTGCCTTGGGAAACGTTTGCACAGAACGTTTCGGGTTGTTCCTGCAAAACCCTCTTCCCTCCTCCCTAATGCCGGTTCACCAAGTGCCTCATTTCACAAAGCTCAGCAAAGAAGAGTCAGTTACTTTGTCAGTTACGGAATCAGACTGGATTCAACTGGGTGGTCCAGAGGGAAAGGCAGGTTTTCCACGATGCTCATTGTGGGTGGAGAGGGAGTTCTCTGTGGATATGGGGTTCACGTCTAGATCAGAACCGGGTTCATGTTCTTTCCCCATTGATATGCCATTCATTTCAAGATGCCTTTTCCTTCTTCAGCTATTCTTCTGACTCACTTTCTGAATCGTATTCCCTGGTCCAATTGAGATGTCACCACCTCAGGGAGGCCCTCCCTGATCACCTGTTCTAAAGCAGTCACCTCTCCCTCTTCTCCATTGTACTCTATCCCATCGCCGTGATTTATTTTCTTCATAACACTTAGCGCCAGCTGATGTTTCCTTCCTTATTGATGGATTTTGTTTGTTTCTTTGTTTACTCTGTCTCCTGTCTACAAAAGGTGAGTTCCATTAGAACAAGAGCCATCTGGGAAGTTAAAACAGGCAGAGTCAGGAGTCAAAATTATTGAAAGGTGGATGAATAGATGGATGAATGGATGGATGAATGAGTAGATAGATGGATGGAGAGATGGATGAACATAAATAATTTCCAGTTTGGATTACCTTTACTCTTTGGCATTTTTCTTGGGTAAAGCTGAGATGCTGAATTCCTAGACTCAGTTCCAGCTGCCACTGGACATTTTTCCATATGTCCAATGGCTCAACTGATGTCCCAAGACATCTACTGAAATCCACTTACAAATTAACCATTTCTACTCCTTTCTTCTTTTTTTCTCCTTAAGAGCAAAATGAAGAGTATACTGAAATATTTAAATACATACCCCCAAACAAAACAACTTGGCTAGCCAAACCAAACAAAGAGGTCTCAAACTTTGTTTTACAAGCCTATTTTTATGGGTATCTGTGTGAGGGGTCAGTGTGTTTTTGGAATCAAGGACCATGAGATAAAAGAGAAGGCCAGATGGTGGGTTTGGTAAAACTTGTAAGGTGCAACACTTTGAAGCAATGGGAGATTCAGCCCCCTAAATGATTTCTTCTTGAAAATCACACAACTCCTTTGTAAAATTTAGATAGCTCAAAGTAGTCACTCACATGTTAGTATAAAATGTTTAAATAGGTACACCAGTTGCTTCCCAGGAAATTGGAGGAAAGGGGCTTCTTGTTCAGGTAGAAGAGACAGGATGCTGTTGGCTAGAGTAGCCCTGAGGGGCAGGTGGAGTCTTTGTGGGTCTCAGAGTGGGATGAGGAAGTTAGTGAAAATGGTACAAGACAGACAGCAGGGAAGAGGGGCAGGAGATGGAAGGAAGGGGAAAACCAAGAGAAATCTTGCAAAATTTAACAACAGGACAGAACATGTGGCACCAGGAAGACTATGTCTCCCAATTTTGTTGTTGTTAAAAAAAAAAAAAAGCAGGATTGTTGGATCGAGGCATCTTTGGCCTCAAACATGAACGCAACCTCCTCGTGTCCACCTTTATGCGTGGTCTTCCTCCACTCACACCCACCATGTGGGACTGAACCCCAGTGCCATCCCATGCCCCTCTGCCCTTGCCCTGCTCCCTCCTGCCATGCCCTTTGCCAAGCAGAGAGGAGGGAGACCTGGGCCATCCATGGTGATTAATCTAAAATAATAATCTGGGCAAATCCTTTGCTGGGCCTTCCTGGGTATTGCTTCACCCCCTCCCTTCCCCTGGACCTCACAGCTCCATCAGCCTTCCGCCCTGTGCTGGCGTTGTCTGCTTAAACATCAGGCTTGCCTTCCAATCCTTGAAGGGCGGGGACTTTGCCTCTTCAGTCTCATTTCCTGGGCTCCTCACCCCTGGTGTGACAAGACCCTGATTTGCCCATGAGTTCAGTCAGCAGATGTGTCCGGAGCTCCCCCAATGTGCCGGGACTCTTCCAAGTTCTGGTGATTTCAGTAATAAACAAAATACTTGGGGGTGGCTCTCAGGAGTTTACTGACTATTGGGAAGGATGGACAATGAGCAAATAGCCCAAACACAAATATGTGATGTGATGTGCTTGTGAGACACGCTATGAAAGACATGACCAGAGTCTAGGGGGCAGGGCTATGTGGACGGAATAGTCCAGGAGGGCCTCTTGGTGGAGGTGATGGTTAATCCAGGAATGAAAGCAATCTGTTTGTTGAGAATCTGGAGTTTACGTCCATCCACCCAACCCCATCCTTCAGTGGACTAGAGTTTGCGTGTTGGAGGTTTGTTCCTTGGAAGCCACGCCCCCAGAGGACTCCACCAACAGCCTCAGCAGCGGGGTCACCCGCTCATCCTAGTTTGTCTAGGACCTCACCGCTTTCGGCGTGCACAGTCTTGTGTCTCAGGAAAGCCCTCAGTCCTGAGCAAAGCAGGAGGGTTGGCGACACTCGTCCTTAAGAGCGACTCGACATCTTTCAGTTGTTGCGCTTGACTAGAGGCATTGGGTATCCGTGCAAACACTCCAGCTCAGCAGAACTTCAGCAGCAGTGGAGGGAGAATCTAGTAGAATAGGGAGTTACAAAGTTATAAAGGGGCTGCAAACCAAATGACCTGACTCCCTCTCGCACCTTTCAGGGGGACGATGGATATGGACACTTGGCCAGAGTGGCAAACCAGCACAGGGTTGTGACCACAGGACTGTAGCGAGAAGCCAGGCCTAGATAGGTGACCGGATCTCTGGGGCCTGTGGCCAGCATGGTTAGGGCGACAGGAAGTGACAGGAGGAGATTTCATCTCCACTCACTTCCCCTGGTGACCACTTGCCACGTGCTCCGAGCAAACCAGGCCAGGGCCACAGAGGAGCCTGAGGAACTGGCGGGGTGGGTGGGAAAGTGGGGTCAAGTTCAGATCCGACAGCCCCTGAGAGAAAAAGACACTGCCTACCTCAAGTCGCCAGATTTAGCAAACAAAAATAAAAGACACCCAGTTAAAGTGGAGTTTCAGATAAATGATGACTTTTTTTTTTTTTTTAGCATAAGTATGTCCTATTATTGCATGGGCTTGCTTGCAAAAAATTTTTTTTGTTTGTTCCTTATCTGAAATTCAGATTAAATTAAGTGTCCTGTATCTTAATCTGCAACCCCATTTTCTATTTCCAGAGAACCATTCTGCCTTGTACTTGGTACCCCCAGAAAGCGTCAGGCCCCAGATACAATGCTGACAGCAATTTGGCAGCAACAACACTAAGTGTTATGTTTTAACTCAGATTCACAGAATAATCCTAATCCCACTGCTTCTAATACATAGCCATGGACTCTTAAATCAACTAAGCATTCAAAAGAAACCAACAAGACCGAGAGTATCTGGTCTCCCTGGCTTTGTTAGCTACGATAGAAGTGTAACATTTAAAGAGAGAGGGTACGTCTTTCCTTGTGTGCAGTTGCAAAGCTACCTTTGGCGGTAATGGAGGCTGGACTTCGTCTAAAGGACCAGAGGCAAGGCTTGAACTCTGTAGGTGACCTGTCGCAGATGACTCCAAGAAGGAGGAGCCTCAGACAGGGTCAGAGTCCAGATCCTTTGTTGGGGTCACTGCAGGTCAGATCCCCAGAAACCAGGAACCATACGCATAGGCAGGAGCAGAAACGAAGGGGAGGGAAATCTGAAGGGACAACAGGTGATACAGACCAAGCCAGGCCCGCTGAGAATCGAGTCAGGAGGGACACTGATCAGGCGAAAAACTGCTGCCGGAACATCATGACTCACTCCCAAGGGATGCTGGGACCGTGGCGCATGGAGGCATCTGACTAGACCAGTGGTTCTTAACTGGGGGTAACTTTGCCCCCTGCAGGACATGTGGCAACGTCTGGAAACACTTGAGGTTGTCACACAGGGTGGGCATATTACTGGCACCTAGCGGGTCAAGGCTGGGGGTGCTGTTTAACATCCTGCAATGCACAGGACCGCCCCTACCACGAAGAATCATTCCCAGCCCCTCCACCCACATGCCTGTGTGCTGAGATTGAGAAATCCCAGGAAAATAAAAGGGTTTAAAAACAGCCCTTTCCTCTTGAGCTGCCTCTGAGCAGGCACTGATCGACCTGGAATTTCTAGGTCCCCACTCTCCGAAAGGCCAGCAGGTGAGGGAACAAGAACAGCCCCGAAGCTAGAAGGACCGTGGGGAAGCGAGAAATGGGAGGGAGAAGATTCTCCAGCCTAGCATCCCCAGTGGGTATTTTGCCGGAGCGTTTGCCTCTTAACCAATTACAGCAGAGATTTACAGAGTGGAATTAAACGTTTTCATTTCAATGGGACCCATACCACTCCCTCCCAAGCCACCAGCAAACTCTGTGGGGCTTTCATTTGACCAAAGACAGAGTCGGCTAATAGAAGCTGGGTGTTAATGGGTGCCTGGGATTTATACTTTAATAGTTTCCATGGCTCCCTGTCTCACGGAGGTCTTTGTCTTGGTACGTGGACACCAGCAGTGCGCCGTAACGTTACACACAGGATTAGGAGCGGTTTTTTAATTATTATTTCATCTGTAATTATAGGCAAGATCAGTTTATGATTTAGAAATCCTTGAAAACATTTTAATTGAAATGGTCAGTGGCCTTTAACTGACCCGGTCTCCAAATACACCCTGGCAACCAAAGTGTGTCCAGCCATTGGATTAAGAGAGAGGGTTCCTGTTCTAAACCGAATCATAGTATTATTTAAAATTTTGGACTCGAGGATTGTGTGTGTATGTTAAAGATTTATGGCACAATTGAAATGAGGTCAAGTAGAAGCAGTAAAGAATTTAATTAGAAATGTCCTTCCATGTTCCCCATTGCTGTAAACCTTGCACAGGTTGTCCCTGGAGGGCCTGGAGTCATTCAAGATGGTGTGTACTTTTTTTTTTTTAACCTCCTAATAAGAGGGAGCTCCAGTCTACATCCCTGTCTTCAGTGGGAGATGCTAGGGATTAGGCAGCAGGGGCGGAAGAGGGCTGGCAGGGAAAGGGACAGGGGCCTCTCAGCCAGCTGGAGGCTGGCGTCAGCAAGAACATTCATTCATTTATTCAAAACCTTTCCCGAGCACCTTACATGTGTGAAGGCAGCACAAGGGGCTGGGAACCCAGAGGTGAGATGTTCTCTTTGTGTTCTCAAAAATCACAGGGACAAATGCCACAGAGGGACAGCACAGTTGCTGAGAACTAGAGAAGTATGTGTACGATTCAGTGGAACCCAGAAGCAGGAATGCTGGACTTGCCCTAGAGAGTTCACTGGAAGGCTTTTCCCAGGATGTGGGCCTTGAAGGATGTGTAGGAGTTCACCTTGGTGGACCTAGAGGAGGAAGTGGGAGGGAAAGGAGACTCCAGGGAGTGGATACAGCCTGTGCCAAAAGCACAAACATGAGCAAGG
Source organism: Camelus ferus (assembly GCF_009834535.1). NCBI lineage: Eukaryota > Metazoa > Chordata > Mammalia > Artiodactyla > Camelidae > Camelus > Camelus ferus. The sequence continues at coordinate 52,718,570 of NC_045704.1, read as the reverse complement.
ATGGGGTGCACCAGGGCTTGGGGATGATTGAGCATTCCTTAGTCCCAAGAGGGCCAGTTGGGCATGTGAGCTCTAGTGGAGGAAAGGCCAGGAAGCAATGCAGTTTGGAAGTCAGGTGTTTGAGTTGGAAGATCTTCTCCTACCAGTTGAAGCTCACTCTAGGGCCCCTCCTGCCACGGTCCAACTAGCATGGCTATGGAACTGTCAGGTTTTCAGCCCTGGGCTGGGCTTCCAGTGGTGGTCCAGGACGATGGTGCTGGTAATACTGAGGAGGGAGTCCTGGGAGAGGGACGGGAAGGATGCTTGGATTTTGGGAGGCCTGGCTGCCAGCAGGGGATGGGAGAGGGTGCTCTCTGCCCTTCTTTCTGCTGCTGAATTCCAGTTGTCAGGACACAGTTCAAACAATATCAACTCCCATGACTGTGACTGCTACACCCACCAGCTGTTGTATGCCTACGGAGCTGGGCATTTTCTCCATTATTTTTATTACCTGTAACAACCCTGTGTGGTCTGGTATTTTTAGAGATTAGCCTTCCTTCCAGCTCTGCAGTGAAGAATTGTCAGCCAGCATTAACTAAATTAATTCCTCTCCCTACTTACCCAAGAGCACATCCATAGAGTTGCCCATGTGAGAGGCAGCTTGGTGCAAAAGGTGCAAATTCAGGCTCATGGTTAAAGCGGCTTCCCCAGGGGCATTTAACATGAGGCTCATGGGGGGAGAAAAAAATCTTAGTTTTCTCACTACCCTGCATGTGGCCTCTCTCATGCGCTTACATTCCCAGGGACCAAACAGCCTCCAGAGCCAATGAAAGAGGGAGAAATTGATTACCAGTTGCTTTGAGGACTCCCCCAGGGCACCCCAAAGTCAAGGCTGCATATGCCACATGTATCAGTTAGCATTGGCTGCATAACAAACCATCCCCAAAATGTAGTAGCTTAAAGCAGCAATCATTATCATTGCTCGCATATCTATCTGTACGCTGAGGGTCAGCTGATCCAGGCTGGGTTTGGCTCCAGGCTACAGATTGGGTTCACATCTACTTTAGGTGATGGTCTCTCTCTCTCTCTCTTTTTTTTTTTTTTTTTTTTGGACTTACAGTCTCCTGAGAGTATTTCCCTCATGGTGAAAGGCAGGGGTGTAAAAAACCAGTATCTAGCAACACAAGAGCATTTTGGTCCCCTGCTTGTCTGTCTGCTTATACCCCACTGCAAAGCAAAGTCCATAGCCAAGCTCATGGTGAGAGTCAGGTGGTTAAATCGCTTTTTACCCACCTAGGTCAGGACTGGCTTAGGCACCTGGGTGGGATCTGCAGCTGGGGGCTTGTATCAGCTAGCCCTTTGCCAGACAGTACAAGGAAGGGACTGTCGGGACCTGCCTTAGGCTAGGACAAAGGGGTTCACTTCACCAATTTGTGTTTTCGGGCCTGAGAAACACAGCTTGTGGCTCTTTCTTTGCAAGGGGCCTGGAGCAGACTTTTGCAAAATAAGTTGCTTTTCTAGATGAATCTAACTCTTACTGCATTTGAAAAATAAATGTGCACTAAGAGTAATTAACGCATGTTGGTTCATGAATAATACACTATTTTACAACTCTGCCGAGCATAATGAGACAAGCTACTAAATTGACAATGAACGTCCTATTATGTGATTGCCAACTGTTTTAGAAGATATCGAACATATTCATTTCTTCTGCCATCATATGTGTTATCAAGCTATTGCTTTTTAATAAATTAATTTTCCAGACATCTCTAGGGTCTTTGAAATCTGGCTGAGGGCAAAAATAAAATTAATTGTGTGGTCTGCGCAGAACTACCAACTGTCTGCTGGGTTACAAATAAGTGTCACCATTGGCAGCCCCTGCAGAAAACACGGCGTGTGGCACGCGTGTGTGATGGGAGATGCCGCTTCAGCCACGGACAGTGTGAAAAGACCCAACAGTGCCTCAAAAATAAGTAGGTTGCTTCCCAATGCAGGTCTTTGGAAGCTGGGCAGGTCTCTGAGCAGTTTCTTAAAATATTTAATGAAAGCAAAAATTAGCATTCAATCCTGTTCTGTTCTGCACACATATTCTAAAATCTGCATGTCTGCGAGTTTTCACGTGTCAATGTTGCCTTTGTTGGGGAGTTTTATTGGCATCCCATCCCCTCTTGATGAGGGAGAGCTGGGTCCTCTCTTCTCTGATCCCAGAGTACCTGTGCTTACCCACTCCATCCAAGCATTCATGTTTGTATGCCTTCGTTATTACACTTCCCCAGCCGCACAGCTCTGGGAGAAGACATCCACATTGGGTCTCTGTAAGCAAAACCCTTAGGGCCATTACATTCCTTGTGAGATTGTCCCCTGCAGTTGTGCATGGGTCCCAGATAATCCATTTGGGAAACTGCTTCCAGTCCATAGTCTGAGCTTTAGAGCTAACATGATGCATTTCCAACTTTGCATTTCAGAGAATTAAAGAGGACCCACATTAGAAGGTGCTTGACAATCGTTTGTTGAGTGAATAAATGACCCATCCTATAAATTGATTTCCCATTATTTAGGCAAAGATCCGTCTTCATGGCATGAAGACCCTACCTGGGGAATTGTTCATTAAGAATGGCCTATCTTTTCACTGAACACTTTTCCAACTGTTACTGAACTACAGTATGATTTCTGGGATTTTTGCCATGTCTCAGCCTATGAAATACATGGGTCAGTTTGGAGGGAAGCTTGACTGCTTGATCATAAGTCATCACAGAGAACAAATAACTCCAGACACATTTGTCTGGCGATTTTGATTTTTTATTTGTCTGATTTTTGCCAAACCTCACACGTGCTCGTGTACCATGGGTGCCAGGCAGGGAAGGCCCTGAACCTCCTTCTGATACTGGGTGAAGTATGCTTCTAAGAGCCTTCTAGGTTAATTTTTACATGATCTAAGCTAGATATTGGACTATATCAAGACTTCGACTTCCTTCCTTTTTATAATAGGGAGATTGTCGAGTTCATTATGGAACATCCAAATTCTGGAATATTATACAGGCGTTACCAAAGGTGGAGTTAATAACATGGAAATTCTCTTATAGAAGTGTTTCAGCATGAGAGCAGGAAAGAAACATGTCTGTAATAGCCATTTTTGTAGATCGCAGTGTATTTTGTCTTTTGCAGACGCATGTTGTCTACATAGTTATCCTAACACCTCTGTAATACTTGCCTTCATCCTTCGTTTTGCAGTATGAGTGCTCCTTTTGTTGATAAATTGGAATGAGCCAATAGACAGATCGGCGGGCTGATGCTTAATATCTTGACATCCTGTAACACAGATTTAAAAAAAAAAAAATCACATTTGAACCAAGAAGGCAAATCATTTTCCCTCTGTGCTTGGTGCTGAAACCACTGTCTTCTGTCCCGTCACAGAGGTCATTTTATTTCCACTCTTGTCAGCTTTCAGGACCTAGACTACCCTCCTCTAGTGCTTCCTGCAGGTGCATTTCTGATATTAGCTTAGAAGATAAAATTCGGCACGAACGCACTTTCACTTTAGAAACCGGGTCATAAAACCCAAATGGCAGCCTCTCCCTCTGCTGTCCTCACTCAGGTCCGCCCCCGGTGCTGGGCTTTGGGGACATCAGTATCCTGTCCCAGAGAGCCCGCTGGCAAACAGCAAGCCGGGGGGGCAGGGGGTGGCTCTGGATTTAGCATCCAGCCGGGGACAGTGCCTTGCCTGTTCCTGTTCTTCTGCCTGGAAGCTATTTTCCCCCGTTTTTCCAGAGGCCAAACTAATGTGACTACACAAGAGAACATGACATTTCTTATCTTCATTTGCTTTTTGGATGATTTTTAAAATAGATATTTGAACCAGACCAGCCTGACAAACTGCAGCCAGTTTTAGACAAGCGACAATTGTCAATTTGGGGCAAAGAAACATCCCAGCCCTCCCCTAGGGCATTAGAAAAAGACTTTCCGGAGGGGAGGTGTGTGCGCTTGACTTCGCCCCCTAGTAAAAGGACACCCAAGGATCTCAGCGGCCCATCTTGCTGTGAAATAAGTCCAATTTGTCCAGGAAAGTTTGGATATAACCTTAGAATGTTAGGTTCAGAAAGGACCCTCTGGGATGGGAAAGTGATACCCATTGCAAGCCTGTGTTAAGCACTGTCCCAGGCTTGAGTGACTTCTTCACCGTGAAAAGCACCCACGTGCAGTGGGCATTTCCAGCTTGGCTTTGCAGTCAGAGGCATCATTTCTTGCTCAGCTCTCAAACCAGGATTTGGCCCATGCTTATCCCATCGTGCCGCGAGGTTTCGCAGCATCGCGGCCCTCTTCAAAGTTTAATTTTGAAGATGGTAAAAACGAAGCATAGCCCAGTGTGCAGCAAGGCAAGGACCGGTTAGGTGTCCCATCCCTGATGTCTAGCCTGAGGCACAGGACGGGGATGGCCCATGCTCGGAGCCCGCACTTCCCCCTTAGGTACCGGGACCACCTGTGTGTTCTTTCTGCCACTGCCGGTGGTACCCACAGAAGCCGCCCACCTTGGCCAGAACAGAGGACAGAAGTCACGGCCAAATCAGGGTGCTGGAAAGAGCTTCCCTTGTCATCACCTCCTCCTATATCCATTCCTCGGAAAGGTTCTGTGCAATTCAGTTCTCGAAAGTTCGCTGTATAAGAACCAGGGATATTTCTCAAAGTAAGGACTTCTCTGCAGGGTGAGCCAGCAAGCACAGGATTAAATGCTAATGTTCTCCCTGGATGACTGATGTTTATCTCTTCAGAATGGAGAATTCGGTGTCGTGTTTTTGTTATAATTTTCTTCCCATAAGCACTTATTCTACAAATTGATGAGTCCTTTTTAATTAGATAGTAGGACTATGTGCTAACACCACATGCAGAAGGCCTGTAAAGACAGAGTTAAATTAATACGCAGGCTGTTTCCAGCTCAGAGTCCCAGAAATCAGCTCATTCTGTGAAAAGGTGAATTGAGGGCCTATCTCACCACAGTTTAGGACAAAACCTAGCACCTCTCACTGTGAAATGGAGAGTCGGAGTCCCTTTTGCACCATGCCATGCCTTTGCCCGCTGGCCATCCCTCTGATGGCTCAGTTGGCAGCCCCAGGACCCCAGCATCTAGCCAATCCGCAAGTCTGTTTGCCTTGTCCTCACTCCCCTCTCCACAGATGGATGGAGGTATCAAGCAGCCTACACGCTGCACCATTAGTCCCCCATCACTGCCCAGCTCAGAACTACCGGCCCCCGGCTTTGAGCTGTTCATAATTTCCTGACACTTTAATGGCTTCTGTGCTCTCTGCCAGGGCAGGCAGCCCCCTCAAAGTGCAGAGTGAATTCCACGGATGGCGGAAAGGGAGCTCTAACTGCAGATGCGGGGACCGGGCAGCTCATTAACAGGCCATCAGGGAGACACCCGGCCAAACGCCTGTCCTCTCAGTGGGCGCTGGGCACCCACAGGGCCGTCTACTGACAGCTGTGTAACTGTCACTGCTGTTTCTGTGGCCTCATCAAACCCTGTTTCCCAGGGGCAGGAGAGTCGTTCTGGTCCAAAGGGGAGGAGTTTAAAATGACGCGTACTAACTTCTATGGACCAGGTCCTGACTGAGGGCTTTGTCTTCGCCAGTCCCTGTGCCCTGGGTCCTAGAGCTCCGACAGGCGGGCAGAGCATGGGGATCATGGAGCTGGATGGACGGGGTGGGGGCTAGAGCGCGCCTGCTTGGGCTTTTTTCTATTGCATTCTATTCTTTCTCCAAGAATCTTGTTGTTCTTCTTGATCGCTCCGCTATCAGGGAATGCCCACCTCCGCGTGACTCACCCTGCCCCGTTTTAGGTCCAGCCTGAAGTTGCTGGAAGGAAAAACCGGGGTCCACTTTGCACAACTCCATGAGGTACTGTTCTCATCGGAGTGAGGGTAAATGATCCCCTGCTCCAGCTGCCATATAAGTGGCGGAAGCCCTGAGAGGGACCTCCCAGTGCCAACCCCACCCCACCCCACGCCCTGCCCCACCACTGGCCCCAGTTCATTTGTCCCCCACAGCAAATTGCCTTGTAACTCCGCCTACGTGGAACCCTAAGAGAAACATTTGCATGTTCAACCACACCCAGTATGGGTGGAGGGCCCTTCTCTGCCCCTTCTCATGCCCGTCTTTGTGCATCGTTGGGAAGTAAACGATCAAAGACACAAACCAGTGCAAAGCGCGTGAGCCAGTGGAGAGCCCCGGCAGGCTCTCGGGAGTCACGAAAACCAGTCTGAAAACTTACACTTGCAGAAGTGCACTCAGGCCAGTTGGTGAAGTTACACTCTCCAAAACCCCAAACCTTGAGAACTAGCAGTTCATCTCCCTGTCCTGGAAGTCAAAGTCAGAGTGAGATCTGGTAAAGCCATGTCCCCTTGATTTTATTCATGAAGCTTATGGTGCTGGTATCAGGGTGCCACACTGATCTGGTTCTTATTTAGACTGATAGTGGGTGGATGAATTATTTTGGTATTTTTCTTAGTTATTCGTATTTTCTTTCTAGATGCTGTACTTTGAATCCTTTCTTCTCAAATAGGTCACAAAACTTGGGGAAAAAATTTTTTTAAGTGAAGTTTTGTTGATTTGCAATGTTGTGTTAGTTTCAGGTGTACAGCATAGTAATTCAGTTATACACACACATATATATATTATTTTTCAGATTCTTTTCCATTATAGGGTATTACAAGATATTGAATATGGTTCCCTGTGCTATACAGTAGAACCTTATTGTTTATCTATTTTACATATAATTGTGTATCTATTAATCCCAAACTCCTAATTCATCTCTCCCCACCCTTTCTCCTTTGGTACCCATACGTTTGTTTTCAATGTGAGTCTATTTCCATTTTGTAAATAAGTTCATTTGTATCATTTTTTTAGATTCCACATATAAGCGATATATGATATTTGTCTTTGATTTATTTCATTTAGTATGATAATGTTTAGGTCCATCCATGTTGCTGCAAATGGCATTATTTCATTCTTTTTTATGGTTGAGTAGTATTCACACACAACACACACACACACACACCTTTTTCATCCAGTCATCTGCCAATGGACATTTAGGTTGCTTTCATGTCTTGGCTATTGTAAATAGTGCTGCTGTGAACACTGGGGTGAATGTGTCTTTTCAAATTAGAGTTTTCTTGGATATATGCCCAGGAGTGGGACTGCTGGATCATGTGGTAACTCCAGCTTTAGTTTTTTGAAGGAACTTTCATACTGTTTTCCATAGTGGCTGCACCAATTTATATTCCCATCAACAGGGTCTAAAGGTTCTCTTTTCTCCACAGCCCCTCCAGCATTTATTATTTGTGCACTTTTGAATGATGCCCATTCTGACTGGTGTGAGATGATACCTCATTATAGGTTTGATTTGCATCTCCCTGAAGATTAGTGATGTTGAGCATCTTTTTGTGTACCTATTGGCCATCTGTATGTCTTCTTTGGGAAAGTGTCTATTTAGTTCTTCCGCCCATTTTTTGATTGGGTGGGTTGTTTGTTTGTTTGTTTGTTTGATATTGAGTTATATGAGCTGTTTGTACATTTTGGAAATTAAACCTGTCAGTTGCATCATTTGCAAATATTTTCTCCCTGTCTGTCCATAGGTTGTCTTTTTGTTTTGTTTATGGTTTCCTTTGCCGTGCAAAAGCTTTTAAGTTTAATCAAGTCCCATTTGTTTATTTTTGCTTTTGTATCCATTAATTTAGGATATGGGTCCCCCAGAAATATTGCTATGATTTATGTCAAGGAGTGTTCTGCCTATGTTTTAATCTAGGAGTTTAACAGTATCTGATCTTATATTTAGGTCTTTAATCCATTTTGAGTTTATGTTTGTGTATGATGTTCGACCATGTTCTATTTGCACTCTTCTACATGTAGCTGTCCAGTTTTCCCAGCACTGCTTACTCTTCATTATATATTCTTGTCTCCTTTGTCATAGATTAGTTGACCGTAAGTGTGTGGGCTTATTTCTGGGCTCTCTTTCCTGTTCCATTGATTTATGTGTCTGTTTTTGTGCCAGAACCACACTGTTTTGATTACTGTATCTTTGTAGTATAGTCTGAAGTCAGGGTGTGTGATTCATCCAACTCTATTCTTCTTTCTCAAGATGCTATTTGGGGCCTTTTGTGTTTCCATACAGATTTTTTAATTATTTATTCTAGTTCTGTGAAAAATGCCATTAGTAGAATCTGTAGATTGCCTTGGGTAGTATGGTCATTTTAACAATATTGATTCTTCTAGCCCAAGAACATGGTATATCACTCCATCTGTTTTTGTTATCTTCAATTTCTTTCATCAGCATCTTACAGTTTTCGGAGTACTGGTCTGTTGCCTCCTTAGGTAAGTTTATTCCTACTTATTTTATTGTTTTTGCTGTGACGGTAAATGGAATTGTTTCCTTCATTTCTCTTTCTGATAGTTGTTAGTGTATAGAAATGCAACAGATTTCTGTGTATTAATTTTGTATCCTGTTACTTTTCTGAATTCATTGAGAGCTCTAGGAGTTTTCTGATTGTGTCTTTAGGGTTTTCTATGTATAGTATCATGTCATCTGCAAACAGGGACAGTTTTACTTCTTCCTTTTCAGTTTGAATTTCTTTTATTTCTTTTTCTTCTCTGATTACTATGGCTAGGACTCCCAAAATTACGTTGAACAAAAGTGGCAAGAGTGGGCATCTTTGTCTTGTTCCTGATCTTATAGGGAATGAGTTTAGCTTTTCACCATTGAGTTTGATGTTAGCTGTGGGTTTGTCATATATGGCCTTTGTTATGTTGAGGTATGTTTCCTCTGTGCCCACCTTCTGGAGAGGTTTTATTATAACGGATGGTGAATTTTATCATAAAGCTTTTTTTGCATTTATTGAAATGACCATATGGTTTTTATTCTTGTTTGTAACTTGATATATCACACTGATTGATTTGCACATATTGAAAAATCCTTGTATCCCTGGGATAAATCCCACTGATTATGGTGTATAATCCTTTTAAGGATTGTTGAATTCAGTTTGCTAGTATTTTGTTGAGAATTTTTGCATCTATGTTCATCAGTGATAATGACTCGTAAATTTTTTTGTGTGTGTGATACCTTTGGCTGGTTTTGATATCAGGGTGATAGTGGCCTCATAGAATGAGTTTGGAAGTGTTCCTTTCTCTGCACCATTTTTTGGAATAGTTTCAAAAGGATAGGTCTTAACTCTTCTCTAAGTGTTTGGTAGAATTCACCTGTGAAGCCATCTGATCCTGGACTTTGTTTGGGGGGAGTTTTTTAATTACTTATTCAATTTCAGTACTGGTAATTGGTCTGTTCATATTGTCTTTTTTTAAATGTATTTTTGCTGAAGCATAGTCAGTTTACAATGTTGTGTCAATTTCTGGTGTACAGCACAAGACTTCAGTCATGTAGGAACATACGTATATTTGTTTTCATATTCTTTTTAACCGTAAGTTGCTATGAGATATTGAGTATCGTTCCCTGTGCTATACTGCTCATATTTTCTACTTCTTCCTGGTTCAGCCTTGGGGGATGATATCTTTCTAAGAATTTGTCCATTTTCTCTAGGTTGCCCCTTTTATTCTAGGGGTACAGTTGTTCATTGTAGTCTCTTATGATCCTTTGTATTTCTCTGGCGGCAGTTGTAACCTCTCCGTTTTCATTTCTGATGTTATTGATTTGGGCCCTCTCCTTTTTATTCTTGATGAGTCTTGTGCATAAATTTTGTTTATCTTTTCAAAGACCAGATTTTAGTTTCATTGATCTTTTCTACTGTTTTTTAAGTCTCTATGTTTCATGTATTTCTGCTCTGATCTTTATGATTTCTTGCCTTCTACTGACTGTGGGTTTTGTTTGTTCTTCTTTCTCTAGTTGCTTTAGGTGTGAGGTTAGGGTTATTTGAGATTTTTCTAGTTTCCTGAGATAAGCTGGTATGGCTATAAACATTCCTTTTAGAACTCCTTTTGCTGCGAGGAGAAAAGAATGTTAAGTCCAGAATAATCAGTTACCATCCATGTTCCCAAAAAAGAAGTTGTTGTCTGCACCTAGGATCTCTCTCTACTCAATAGTTACAGTACCACTGCAGATATTTTTATGTGTAAATATTTCTTTTAAGGTTTTGTGATACGTGCATTTGCTTAGAATAACATAAGACATACAACTTTTCTAACAACGTGTTTTCTTAAAACGTTACATTAGCAAGGATCAAATAGATAAACAAAATCAATACTTTCGTTTATCATTTAGTTCAAACTTCTAGCAAGCAATAATAAAACGAAAAGTGGAAAGGGACTTGGCATACACCCCTGGTCTGGGTCCTGCAGGAGCTGGAGGTTAACACGAGTCCATTGAGGTGGAGAGGTGAGAGTTACTCCAACCTTGGCTGCGCGTCAAACTGCAGCAGAGGAAAGGCTGTTGTTGAAAACTCACCTGGCTCAAGGCACAGAGAGGTGGTGTTTGTCCACACACAGCAAGAAGGGTGTAATTCCGACAAGCACCAGTTACCTACAACTACAAAGTGACCCAGAATAATCTACCTGCTTTTGTATTTTTCAAATGTACTTTTCTTTGTGTGATGCTGCCCTAAAATTCCCCCGCTCTGCTCCTGTGTTTACTTGAAAGCCGTTTCATTGGTGTCAGTGTGTGAGCCCGAGAGAACCTTCTGGAGGATCAATTACTGGACTCGAGTCAGCCCACAGCTGTGCGAGGACGCTTAGAGAGGCAGCGGGGCACGTTTGACAAGCACTGGCATGTTCTGCCTTTGTTTTTATAACTTTCACTTTTAAAAATGTGATCGGGCATACTTTCACTGTAAAAATTCAGGAAATGCAGATAAACCTAAAGAAAAAAAAGTCAGCAACATTTCCTCTGCCCAGAGATGACCATTAGTAACACCTTACATTTCTATCTCTCTCAACACACCATTTATATGCACAGAAACACAGATATATACTTGTTTTTATGAGGATCATACCCGACTAACTCTCTCATAACCTTCAATTTTCACCTAATGTGTTAAAAAGACATCACTCGGTCAATTAAATTTCTTCCACAACATCGTGGTAATCTGAGAGCCCTGACCCCAACTGTTGGACATTTAAGATGATCTCAGTTTATTCTAATAATAAATATTATTATTACTAATAATTATTATTGCTTTAAGAAAAACATTTCTCTGTGTCCTGGAGGATAGTAGTGTTTCACTTCAAAAAGGGGTATCTTAAACAAAACAAAACACAACAAAAAAGCAGTGGCCTCTGTTCAAAGAGTTTGAAATGAAAGAGTTAAATTGTTTGTTGTTAAGAACAGTACTTCTCAGATCCCTTAGTATGTTAAGGGCGTTTTTGAATTCCAGAACCCCTGGCGCACACATGCGCACGCGCACACACACACACACACACACACACAATTACATACACTCCGTCATCTGTGCAGGATGGGAGAACTGCCCTCCTTTAGAATTCTAAAATTTAGAACTTGCATTTCTAGGTCAAAGGGTCTGGTTTGTGTTATTAATAATTTTCATTGTGATTTTATTTATCTTAATCTTCTATTTTAAACAGTACCTATTATCACTAATAATACTGATTGTTATACTGTGATTTCATATATATACACACACTTAGATGTATGTCTGTTGTTTTTTCCCATGGCTTTTACGGCTGTGTTTTAGGAGTGCTGAAGCCTTGAAGGCTCTGGGAATATTTAGGGAGGGTTATGCAGGCTTCTAGACGATTCTGGAATCTTGTTCCAGAAACGGGATGGTCTGACTAAGTCACCTGGGGGAAGGGCTGCTTAACCTCTGTCCCTGGAATGAGTTTGGAGGCGGCCACTAGTACAAGGGGAAAGCCAAGGGCTTCAGCATCGAGCCCTTCAGATCCAGGCCACACCAGGTAAAACTGCCCAGGACCCAGTTGAAGGGCAAGTCCTATCTCAGCAAACCCAGCCGAGAATTCTGAACACTTACCATCGCAGCCAAGAAAGTCTTCAAACTTTCTCAGTAGGTCCTTAGGCAGCTGAACAATTAACACTATACCACCTTCACAGGCTGGCCAAACCAGCTGACCCAAAGTTTAGCTTGATTCTTTCGCATTCAGCCTTTTTTATTTTGCTGACACAGAGCTCCTGCGCTTTTCTGTCTTGGGTCCAGAGGCAGAGAGCCGTTCTCCACCCGGGAACTTGAACGGGTGGCCCTGAGTGAGATTAACACTGCCGGGCACCAGACAGACAGGCAGAGGATCTGGGGAAAATAAACGGGTCACAGGCAAGTGGGTAAAAACACACCTGCACTTCTCAAAACTCTTGGAAGAGATCAAACCAGCCATGTGGGCAGGCCAGAAAAAGGCTCTTGACTGTAGGTACCCAGAATCTTAAAAAGTCCCATGTTGTTTGACCCTACATCCTCTTGGGGATCCATGTTATGGAAATAACCAAACTAGGCCCCCCAAATCTTACATAAATATATTTACTAAAGCATTACTTATATTAATGAAATAGGCTAATGGGAGAAACTTAAATCTCCAATAAGAAAAAAACAATTAGGTAACAATGGTATATCTGGATGCGGGTCATAAAGGTATTAAAATATGTATCAAGAATTTATTTAGCTTACAGTATAGATAACTATATGGGGTATAATCACAACTGTGTAAAACTGATGCTGAAAAGATACAGGTGAACTTTAAGATGCATTTTTTAAAAAGAGAGAGTGAAAGAGAATATATCAGAATATTTACAGGGGTTTTCTTTCTGAGATTGTGGCAATATTTGTTTCTCTGATTTTTTCCCCCCAAGTTTAAATGCTGAGCATACATTTTAACTTTCTAATAAAGACAGTAAATAGCAATACATTCTGTAGGAAATTATTCAGCAATTATTTCTAAGATCAACTGTATTTAAATACAGTGATTGGCCCTTTTTTTCAACCCCCTGAACCAATCTCACAAGTCGTATATAAAGGATATAGAGAGAGAATAAAGCTTTATTAGGGTTGATTACTGACGAATTCACATTTGGTCAGGTTGGAGGAGTCTAAATAAATTTGTATAGAGGAAGTAAAATAAGGGAGAGAGAAAATTGGAGGGGAAAGAGACACCCCGAGTGTGGAGTGGGGTCGGGACGCACCGGCTCAGAGAGGTGAAATCACTGGGACAACATCACACAGGAAGTGGTGGCCCCAGGGTTGAAATAATGTCCTCATTGGTGAAAAGGGGACAGTAGCATTTAATTCAAAACTCGTGAGATTCAAAGGAACAAAAACAGCACTTTTGCACAAAGTACTGGGAAGCGCTCAGGGGTTGGTACTTCGTCCAAGCGGACTTCCTTCCTTCCGGAGTGAGCAGCGTCAAATGAGAAAGTGCCATGATGCCAAAGTAAAAGAACAAGCCTGTGAGGAACCTCCAGTACAATCAGGGAAGCTGGAGGAAAGCACGGAGCCCTTTAATCGGAATGAGTGATGGAGATCCTCTGTTTGCATAGACCTTTTTCGTAAATTAAAAGGAGCTTTTATTCTCTTACACCTAAGATGCAGTTGGGCATGGCCTTGGAAGCAGAGCAGCTCAGAAGCGAGACAATCTTTCTGAGTGGTGTGGCACATTTCGTAAAAGCAGACAGTGCTTCAGCTAGTGGGGTAAACACATAAGCCTGAATGAACCTTTGGGTGTCCGTTTCGGTCTTCGCAAGGCATTCAGATGGGGTCCGTGTCATGCTATGATTGGTGACAGCAAAGAAACAAAAGGCAGGACACTGACTGATGCAACAATCTGGTAAAGATGTAGTGGCCTGGCTGAACTGATTTTTTTTTCTTACCCGAACCGAAAGTAGACTCACCTGGAATTTCCACTCTAATTAAAATTGTGAACTTGGCCCAGTGGGAACATGAAAGACAAAATGCTCCTACTTTAAATAAGGAGCCTGGCTGCTTGGGGCTATTTTATATAAATAGTTATAGATTGTGACTATATGAAGTTAAAATATGTAAAAATAAAATTTTTTTTTTTAAATAGCAACACCCAATGCTGATGAGGCTGTTAAAAAAAACCCAAACCCTAGAAACATGTACCTTCTGCTGGTTGTAACCCTTGGAGAGAGAGAGCACGTGGAAATACGCAGCAAAAGCCAAGGAAGAGCGCTTGGACGCGACAGTTGCAAGGGTGGAGATGCGTGCTGAGGAGGTAACTGAACAGAAGGAAAAAGCCGTGTGCAGAAAGGTGTTAATTGGGCCATTAGTTCTAACAGCAAAAGCTAGCCACAACCTAAGTGTCCCAGAGTAGGCAGTTTCCAAATGACCGCCCACCAGCAAGGCGATATACAAGGTATCCATTAAAATAACTGAAAACTGAGGAGTAAGATAATTGCGAGGGTAATAAAAGAAGGGCACAAAACCAAATAGTAGGAAGACTTGAAATGTAATAAACGGGATGAAAATATCTCTGTTAGAATCGTGGTGTTCGAGTCTTTTTCTTTTTTTAATGAAGTAGAGTTGATTTACAATGTTGTCTTGGTTTCTGGGATACAGCATGGTGATTCAGTTATACATATGCCTTTTCATATTCTTTTTCATCATCAGTTATAACGAGCTATTGAATAGAATTCCCTCTGCTGTCCAGTAGGGCCTTGTTGTTGGTCTGTTTTGTAAACAATTGTAGCATGCATCTGCTAATTCCAAACTCCTAATTCAGCCCTCCCTGCCTCCTGCCTCCGCTGGTGACCGTGTCTGTTTGCTGTGTCTGTGAAGCTGTTTCTGTGTTCAGATAAGTTCACTGGTGACATTTCCTTTTGGGTTCCACGTCTAAGCAGTGTCGTAGACGGTTTGTCTCTCTCTGTCTGACTCGCTCCACTTAGTGTGGTTGCCTCCTGGTCCATCCATGCTGCCGCAAAGCCTTTCCCTTTTCTTTTTAAAAGTTGCCTTTTTCCGTCGTACATCAGCTCATCAGTCAAACTCAGAGAAGTTTTCTCAATGAGCGTGTGGGTAATAGTCCATGATACTAGTATTCTAAAATGAATTTAACCAAAGTAGTTTGGATGTGTTCAAAGACACAGAAAGTCAACATACAGGGAAAGCATGGCTATTTTAGGTGCTTTTTTTTTTTTTCCCTCAATGTAAACTTCTAAAAACGGTACCCACCGGTGACCAGCACCGGCAGCCGTGCTCCCAGCCCCAGCTTTCTGGCCCAGTGCTGACCGTAATGAAAGTCATCAGGCCTCCTTCATCGAAGTTCAAAACAAAACCACCCATAACCCCATTTTAAAGAGCAAAACCACAAGCCACAGCTTCAGTCACTGCCGGGGATGCTTCCCTTTCTTGTTTCCTATTGATAAGTTGCAGAAAGGTCTCCCTTAATCAGCCGTGAAAGTGGAAACCGGCAGCCTTTGGGGTTTAAAGAAACAGGGAGAGAGCAGCCCAACAGAAAATGACGGCAGAGGCGCCAGCTCCCCCTCCGTCTTCCAGGCAGAGTCTGCGGCCCCCCAGGGCGGTGGCGGAGAACTCCAGCCGTGGAGGCTCAACCCAGGGAAAGGAGGCCGGGTGCAGACTTGCTTCCAACCAGAACAGGAGAAAAGGTCTAAGGGGCGGAAGCCAGTATTGCTGGGTAAACGGCACGTACAGAAACAACGTGTAGAGTTTATCTGGGACACAGGGCACCAGGAGGAGGATCAGACCCCATGTTTGGGCAGGAAGCCAAATAGCCTTGCTTTGTGAAGGATTCACCCAGTGTATAAAGTTCACTGCACATATGCTGCTGGTCTGTAGGCCGCCCTTAAACATTGGGATGCCGTGGACTTGAAGGTGATAGACCCGGATTCAGATATTCACTCTGCTGCTCACCAGCTCTGGGACTGTGTGTGGGTGAGTCCATTTGTCTCTGTAAACCTCAGTTTAATCGTCTGAGCATAAAATAAGCAGATGGGTGTGACTTGGCTGGACTGGCAGCTGGCATATAATAGATGTTCAGTGAATTGTATCTGCCAGGAGTAGCGATGAGGGTAGAATAAGCCCATTATTATGCATGCTCCATACACATATATGTTACATATGTATGTACACATACCACGCACATGCCTGCATCACGACAGATGGTGAGCAGCAGTAGTTCCGGGCTTAGAATTAGCTCAAAAAGGAGTGAGGCTTTAGGCTGCCCACTTGCTCATCTGTCCAGGAAGTCCCCCACAGAATTAGCCAAAGAAGTAAGATGCGTCTGGCAGGAGAAATGGCCCACAGGGACCGACTGTATCTGACTGAGTGGATTCGGGGCATAATGGGTGAGAGGAGGCCTGGCTCTTGTTCTGGGCTCTCAGTGTATCAAGTAACACAGAGAACTTTTGACGAAGTTAATTAGGACCTTCCTTGTACACTGTGAAGACTCTTAGAGACCAGAGATAAACATTTTTTAATAGCTGGAACTATGGCGGCGGGGGTGGGGCTCCCCTCAACTTTGTCCACAGTGTGGCACTCGGTGCATGTTTGTTGAGTGAATAATTGTATGAAGGCTTAGTCTGTCTGGCTTAGGAATCTTCTCGACCGAGGGGACGACTCCCCTCCCCTTGTCAAGCTCCCCTGCCTCGTCTTACCTCCTGATGCGGGATCCGTCTCCGTCAGTCAGCACAGTGCATCAGTCCTTAAAGTGCGAGGAGGTGGAGCAAATGCTCCCCCGGTTCTCTCTCATGCTTTGGACATCACCTTGGCTGGTGATGTTCCAATGTCGTCTTCGCCGTGGCTCTGAGGTGAAACAGACCTGGGTGTGAATTGCAGCTCCACCACTTACGAGCTGTGTGAACAATGGCAGATTACAAACCCTCTTGGCCTCAGGTTCTGCATCCATGCGATGGGAAGAGGAGGCCAGCGGGGTAGGGCTGTGGTCGCATGAGAAATGAGACGTGATTTTGCGGACCGCCTAGCACACCGGGTGGCTCACGGTCATTCTCACAGTGATGGGAATTATCTTCAGGAGCATAGCGTCCAGTCACCAAGGATCGTCCTTTCCTTCAATGGTGGTTTATTAAACACCTTCTGTATGACAGGAAAAGTTCAAGGCATGGGGTCCACAGCTGTGAACAAAACAGGTCAATCTCATAGAGTTTATATTACAGGTAGTGCGAGAGAAAAATATACTAAGTAGACACAAAATGTGTCCAGTAGTTTTAAATGTTGTGGAGGGAAATAAAGGGTAAGTAAGCGGTGGGCAGATGGAGTCCCACTGTGAATGCAGTGGCCAAAATGTCACCTTGTCAGAAAGGGAGCTGTGTTGGAGCAGAAACTGGAATGCAATGTGGGAGGAAGTCATGGAGGCCTCTGGAAGAAAAGCAGTTCAGCAGAGGAAACAGCAAATACCAAGTCCCTGAGCAGGAAGGATGCTTGGCTTATTTCAGGAGCACAAGAAGGCTAGAGTGGCTATGCATGGGGAGTGAAGAGAAAATGCCTAGAACGTGAGAGCAGAGAGCTAGCTGGGGACCAGATTATGGGAGAATTCCTAGGCTATGGTAAAAAATGGGGAATTTACTCAGTGAGATGAGTGGTTGTACCAGTTAGCATTTGCTGTGTAACAAGTAATTCTGAAACTCCGTGGCTTAAAATAACATCTTTTTTTTTTTTGGCAGCTCTCCGGGTGGACTGGAGAGTTTCTTCTCATGTGGGTTGGCTCTGCTGGGGCTACGTAGTCTGGGATGGCCTCCCTCATGTATCTAATGGGTAGCTTGATGTCAGTTTGGGGAATGTCCATGTGCGTCTCGTCACCCAGCAGGCCAGCCCAGCCCATTCATGTGATAGTGTTTGCAGGGTTCCAAGGAGTGACAAAAAAGGATGAGACCCAATGCACAAGCACTTTTTCAGAATGGCCAAAACAAAGCCAGGGCCAGAGTTAGTGAGAGAGAGGACCACCTGAGGTGTGGAGACTGGGAGGAGGATTACAATGGCCCTGTTTGCAAGGAGTCTAACTCAGAAGCACTGGAGGGTTTGGACCAGAAAAGTGACACTATCTGATGCAGAGTTTTAGAGGAGCTATGGCAATAAGGATTCTGTTAAGGGGCAATATAGCCAGATGGGAGGACATTGCCAGGCTATGGGCCACTGGAAAGCAGTGGTGTTTGACTGACCACAGAGTCAGAGGCCCAGAAATTCATGGTGTTGTCTGGCCCGAAACTGCCCTTGTTGGGAGGAGGAACAGTGACACATACACCTTGCCCCCACCTTCCTGGTATTTTAGCAGAAGCATCCTCTCCACCCTGCCAAAGTGGACTTGCTTGCATCCCTGCTGGAATGGCCTGGAAGCCAAGGTGTACGTGAAACAGGAGGAGTGGGAAAGAGCCTTGGAACCACCCCCATTCTCAGACATAGGGATGTTCTCTAATCACCAAGCACTTGATCATTATAGGAGGACCAAACCATCGAGGACTGAAATGACCCACGATACGTAATAACAAAACCTCTTATGGTGAAATTAAACAGTAGTCATTTTTCTTTCTCTCTCTTCCTTCCACAGAAAATATGATGCTGGCATGCTCATTGCGTGAGACAACTTGGCCCACAGACAGCCACAAAGCACAAAAACAAAACAAACTCAGAGAAGAAACAAGAATGGTGTTTGTTTTCCTGGCGTCTACAAGAAGCGCTTTATTTTTCCTCTAGATTTCTTTTCTAAAAAAAAGTGAAAAAAAAAAAACATTTTAAAGAAACGACAAACTTCAGGTGATCATATTCAAGCATGTTCTTTTATTAAGCATAGGATGGGAGGAAGGAGAGGAAGCTGAAGGAGGATGCTAATCAGATGCACTGAGGGGTTGTGAACCTCGGTTGAGATCGGCTGCTTCTTAAAACTGTTAGTGAAGAATGAATAGCTTTTTATCCCCCATCCCCTAAACATCCTGTTTATTCTTAAGGGTGCAATGCTTCCTTTCCTGCCTGCCAAGGTATCTAGGGAATGTGTTGCAAAATTTGTTTGTTATACTCTCTAAAGACGCTTTTGTCTAGTTTTGGCAAGGGAGTCCATGGACCAGTGCTTTTGCGACCCTCCAGTTATGTGTCTTCCACCAATCTGTAAGTGTCACTTCCATCTTGGCTGGAACAAGATTCAGAGAGTTTCCTCTCCAGCAGCTGTCAAGCCCACTCTGACTTGATCAGGATGAATGGAACAATTATCTCCTAGATGAATGCAAACATTGGCTTTTTCTTTCCTAAACAGGAGAAAGCCAGCTCCTGACTACAGTGTGGTCATAGGAGGCGGTGGTGGTGGCAGGGTGGGACAGGGGGCACCAGGCTGTTCTAAACAGTGAGTGAGAATGGCTTGTGCTTCTACAATGAGACAGAGAACCCGCCACCAACCAAAGGTTCACTTTCAAACGGGCCATCACCAGGGGAGCAGAGGGACCCACGCCTAACCCAACCCCAGAATTCCTTGCTTCCCATTGGTACTTAACATTTTTCACTCTGTTGTGACTACTCTTACATTCTTTACTCTGGATCGGGGTCAGAGGGACATGGAGAGCCCCAGGACAGTAAGTTGGAAGGGGTCCAGCCTTGGCAATGACACGCGTGCACACACAGGGCGCGGGGTGTGTGTGCTGACCCTCGCCGAAGCGCCCACTCAGCAGGACGGGCTGCCGAGCCCCTCCTGGACCAGCCGCTCGCTGAGCGCCCACAGGGCCCGGGCCGTGTCTTGGCTCTGCGCCTCCGTCGAGGGCACGCAGCGGCAGCAGTTGTTGAAGTACATCCCTCCCAGGCCCTCCAGCTCCGGAGCAGCAGCACAGTAGACAGTGGTGGCGGCTCCCTGTTGCTGGAAATCAAAGAAGACAGACCACGAGAAAATGTGTAAGAGGTAATGCGATGACTTTCCTCCATCGGGGAATTAACAAGTGTCTCTCCCCACTCGGTTCAGTTGCAGCTGGATCCCAGCCTGGCCGGGGGTCCTGAACTCAAAGCACAAGACTGTAAAAGGTACAGTGGGACCCTCTGGGGAAACGAGTTCATAAACCCCGCTCGTAAAGCCGGTGTGACTTTTTACACCTTGTGTAGGAAAAGGCTTCAAAAATACATACATTTATCAATAAATCACATCAGAGCTCTCTTCCAAAGAGGAAAAGAGGGGATCCCTTTGAACTCGCAAGAACAAATCCGTCCAACTCCTTGACTTCTCAATGTGTAATGTAATGTGACACCTGGATGCTTCTAGAACTTTGTCTGAATTAAACCATCCACTCTAGTAATGGCGCATCAGGTAGAAGAAAACCTAAGTGGGACTGGTGCCAGATTTTTCCTTATTCTTTGCCGACGGTGCTGCCAGGGGATGGCTTTGTGATGCTGTGTTAAGATGTTTGCAATACGCATATACACGTATTCTCCTCCTTCACCTGCCTCATGCAGACACAAACCCATTCATTAATTTACCCTGACCCCGTGGAACCTTTTTTAAAATGTCATATTCAGCCCATGTTTGCTGGGACAGTGGCTTGGAGTCCATTTCCTCCCAGCCCACTTCAACATGCGAGTTGTAATGCATGCAAGTGATGGCTTCTGATTTACCTTTTGAGTACCAGTTGGCACTGAGGCTAGGGATGTGTGTGCCGATGGGGCACCATTTCATCCAGGCTGACAGAACACTGTCAGGGATGCTGTAAAGAGGGCAAAAAAATCACTTAACTTTGCAAGCCATAATTAAAAATAATAGGCTGATATTCAAAGGGAGACATGGTGGGCACGACTCTAATTTAAAACCAATACGGTTTATCTGGCATCTTATGATTATTTATGTACATCACAGCCCTGGCTGCATCAACTAATTATCAATTGATAGCGAGGAGGGGTAGCAGAAGAGACCAGAGAAAGGTAACTGCGAGTAAGGTCACCATTAGGCAAACATTAGGGACTTTTGATTGATGGGGAAATGAATTTCTATCCACACCTGAACGCTTACTATTTTTCTGCCCCTACCAGGTTTAAATTGTGCCCAAGCAGAGTGCTTACTGGAGATCATCCCCGCATATGATTTGGTTGCCATTCACTATGGTTGTAGTCTATAACCATCAGGAGCCAAGGTCATCTGAGAATCAGGGTGTCAAGGTGCTGTAATTTTAGGAAACTGCTATAAAGCAGACTTGGGGGGGCTTTGGGGGGTGCATAGGGGGAGAGTGCTTCAGTGTCAGGTTCTGTGGTCACAGTTGAATTTGTCTGAAGACCAGATTGTCAAATACATTCAGGTGACCTGCTCGTGGGGAGGTGGGTGGCGTGGAGCAGGAATGGGATGAGACTTGGGTTCGGATAATAGCAGGTAGCTTGACTGTACTGGACATGTCCCATGGGTTCAAAACTTGAACCCCTGACATGACTTCAACTTCGTGCAATAGAAATGGGTTTGTTACTTTCCCAGCCCCCGCACCCATGCCCCCCCCCCCCCCCCCCCGCCGCATAGCCAGTTATTGTCTTGGTTTCTTTTCAAATTGATTTGTGCGGCTTGGGTCTCACGGACGTAAGTCCCTGTCATCCAAATTTCCTAACAACCCTTAGCTTAGCACCTCGCACATTTATCTAACCTATTTCGAGGGGCTGATCTGACTCCTCTGCATCCCTTTGTGGGGACATTTCCTTTGTGGGGACAAAGGAGAGCAAAGTGCGTCTAAAGACAAATGGAAGAGTTGAGATGGATGCTCATCCCCAGCCCAAGCCCAGCATCATCTTGGCCTCAATTCTGATCAGAATTCAGGTGGAGATGGTGTTTTGCGAAATGTTCTGGCTATCTGTCTTAGATTTCCATTTTCCTTTGCAACTGCCAAAACTACCAAACTGTGGTCAGGGGATGTGCCATCAGCTCCCAAGTGGTGAGAGAACCCAGTCAGCTCATCCCCAAATCCAGGCTCCCCCAGCTCCTCCCCAGAGGGGTTATAATATCAGCGTTCAGACATCACAACAAACTGGTCTTTCACAGTTCCACCAATCCCGAGAAAAGATCACAGTTGGCCACTTGGGAGAGCAAAAAGCAGAATTCTCCCAAACCCAGTGTAATCTTTCTTTTGCCACGATGACCTTCTAAAATGATATCGTGTTGTTTGCATTCTTGGAATGGTATTTTTGCAGAGAAATTCTGCACTTACATTGATTCCAAACCAAGCTGATGAGGGAGCGAGGGGCACTCATTTTCCCTCCATAGACTCCGAAAGCACTCGCTATTGACCTCATTTCATGGAAACCTCCATTTGGCTACCATGCTGAAAAACCATAAATTTTAGAACAGCCCCATCTTTTCTCCAGAGTTAGCTTTGAGTCCTTTGCCACTAGGCTCAGGGTGAGATGCAATTTAAAACCCGTCACAAGTGGCTCCGGCTGTGGAGAGGAACACGGTACCTACCTAGGGCACCTGAGACAAAGACCGCCTTCTCCACTCCCGGGATCAGCTGTGCACATCCCACAGTCTCCCTGCCCGATTCACGCTCGGTTCAACTGCTACTCGCTGTCCTCTCCTCTCCTCTCTTGCTGGACAGTTAAGCAGTGACAACATCTTTTAGTCCCAAGCCCACGACCCCTTTTGGCTTCTCAGGGAATCCTCTGAGCTGGGGCAGCCTCTGAGTGACATCTTTCCGTGACCAGACGTGGTGACAGTTTAATAACGAGTTCTAACTTGGGGTTCATCCCCTTTATGGTCCGCCTATCGTTAGACTGAGGCTGCGCCACATTAGGGAAATCACATTAGTCAATAAGCCAGCGCTGCTGATACAAGATAAATTTTTTTTTTTATCCGTTTAAAAATGTTTGTTTTAAAAGAGCATTTTAATCACTGTCAAATGACTTTCATGCCACTTCTGGGGGCATCGGTCCCTAATTCCCAAAGGATGAAACAGCCGTATAAAAAGGAAACATTTTCTTAACAACTCCGTAATAAACTATCTGAAGCAGCGTCCTGCTGCTTGTCACCACTACTCACTGACCCATCGTGATAAGGTAATAGCTATCTCTTGACATACAGACACTGGCTGGAGCTGTGGGTTCCCCTAATTTTGTAAGAACCGTTTATGGGAAGCGTGCGGGCTGTATGCAGTTGCTGGTCACGGGGACCGGGGGTGGGGTGGGGGGGTGGCATCTCCGTCCTACAGCAGTAGCTGTGAGCTGGGGTGTGGAGGACACGGCACCGAGGAGTTCTGGGAAGCCCAGCAGGACCCGTAATCATGCCTGAATGCCATCTCTGATCCAGGCAAACATTTGCGAAGCGGCCAGAGAACTCTGCCATCAGTCTTTACAGTGTATGTAAAATTACCCAGAACTCTTGCTCGGGACTAGTTAAGAGTATCTGGGTAGTAAGGGCCCATCGTTCTCTTTCAGAAATCATTTGTCCGAAGGGCAGCCCCGTCTTCCACTACGGAGAGGTGGGACTTAGGGAAGCAGTTGCTGTTTATTTATAGTGGGGGCCCTGAGATCTAAATTATCCATCCCTTGAGGACCCTTTGTTGGGATGAAAATATTAAGGAGCCGCCTTTCGTCCTCATGTATTTGATAAATGCTCACCATCAATTTGCAGCTGTCAGCATGGAATACAAATGAATATTGACTCTTTGAAAGAAAAAGGTACCGAGGTTTCTGATCAACAATCTATGGTAAGGAAAAAAAAAACCCTCCCACATATTAATATTTGTAATGCATTGGTTAGTCCTCAAATATAACGTATGTTTTAATAAGGACACGTGTTCCACAATTAATGTTTAGTTTTCGGGTTTCGGGTTTCTCTTTAAAATGCATGCTTCTTTAAAAGAAAGAATAGATTCCTGTCTTAAAGTAGATTTAACTCTGAGACATATTAAAGAGTAGACACAGTCTCATGGGATATCTTTATATTCAATGATTTTGAGAGTAGTAGGTGTTCTAAGATTGCTTTACTACAGACACATGGATGTCAGGACGCTGCACAGCAAGTGTTGAATGAATCAATCTATGCAAAAAGTGGAACTGAGTAAGCGAAAGCTCAGCCCGGAACTGGGACTGGACTTGGAACCCCAAGGGCAGGGGAGGGGAACAGCCCTTTTGCAAGTGGGCGGTGATGACTGTGCTGAATTCCCAGGACACAGAAGTTTGCAGGCATCCTAGGAAGGTGTCGAAGGTGCCTCTTCGAACCCTCAAAGCTTTTCCTGTAACTCATCTGGGCTCCGTGAAGCAAAGCAAAGCAACCCCTTCCCAAATGCAGAGCCAGGCACAGATCAAGTGGCCCTGTGGACCCGGCAGAATAATGCATCCCGGAGCCTGAGCAGAGGTGAGGCGCCCAGTGTCATGGGGAGATAACTACCTACCTCCACACCCTCTCTGTCCCTCCCTGTCTCCCGGGAACGCGTCCTAAAGAGACTTTTCGACCACTCTCCCAGAAAAGTGCGCTGTGGCGTTTCAGAGTTTCCCCACCCAAGAACATAGTACTTGGCACACAGCTGTTCCTCAAAAATAATACGATTTAAATCTCTGGTCTGAAAGGAAAAAGGAAGCTGCTCCGGAAGGTTGTGTGTTCCCTACTTACTGTCCGAGGACAAGCTTTTAAGATGACAAGGGAGATGCGGCTGGTGTGGGAACGAGGCTCCTGGCCTCTCCACTGGGGGGGCTGCAGCCAGCCCTTCACCCTGCTGCGTGGGCAGCTGAACAGATGGTTGGGGAATCAGCGCTCATCACTGAACATACCAACTTCCACCAGAAAGCTACGAGACTGGAGACGAGAACAGAGGACTTCACTCAAAAGGACTCCGTCCTCCATGTTGCCCGGCTTTTCTGGTGAGTTGCTGCAGGCGGGGACCGTTCTGGGGGTGACAGCAGCTTGGATTTCCTGAGCGCGTACAGTCCCTGCCTCTGGCATTGTGCAGAGAGCGTCATGGCACCAGATTCTGACCCGCACACAGGTCTACAAGCCAGGGACAGTCACTGTCCCCATTTACAGAGAAGCCCGCTTAGTACCAGAGGTGAAAAGCCACTGGTTCAGCGCCACACAGGGAATCCCAGAGGTTGATCCTCCAAGGCCCACACGTGCTGCGGTACAGAACCTCCTTCCCAAACACGCGGCCCACGTTTCCAGGCTGCCCGTCCCTGGGACGTGTCACCCGTTGAGCTTCCCTGTGAGAGCTCTTTACCTTCCTCTCTGCCACAGTGTGATGCCCTGACACGGCCTAAAATGAAATGCATGGGCCTCGGTCATGTGTTGTTCACCTGAGAAATGTTAAAAGATTTTCCCACTGTTGATTCAGGCAGTGAACTAAATTGAAATTCTATCCATTTGGATTAACCAAAATTAAGACTCAGCACCATCTCAGAAGATCCAGTAGCAAATGACACTTTGCAAAACAGCCACCTGATTCAAAATGCCACCTCCGGGTGTTAGATTCACCCAGAGGTGACCCTACTCTCAGATGATGGTCTTTTTTCAAAAGAGTGACTGGAGCCACAGCCAGACCAGCCAGACCCATGCAATCTCTGTCCAACAGTCACATACATGGAAAATGAGGAAGGCCTTTTAGGAGGGTAATACTGACACGTTACAGCAGGTCTGCAGAGGAAACACTGACCCATCCCCTGGCCCACCCTCCCCCAAATAACTGCTAGCAAATTAAGTCCTACCAATTCCTAACAGTGGATGCCTACAAAAGCATTCCCACAATCCAGGCGCAGATACAGGCAAACACATCCTGTAAGTATCAAAATATACCTTTCTCCATAGCCCTCAGGATTTTTCACTAACTCACAGGCTGTTCTTCCTATTTATTACGGAAGGGAAGTCCACTCAGTGCCTCAAACAGGAAAAGTGAAGGCGGTCAGGAGAGCGGATATCTGTCTGTAGCTGAGGAGGCCGTGAAAGTCTGCGGCAATGTTCTGGGGAGCGCACTGAACCCACATTCAGACCTTGGCCTTCCCGAAGAGGGTGTGTCCCTACCACAGTGTGTTAGGGTATTCACCGCTTGCCACAAGGAAACAGTTTCCCTACTAAAAAGAGAATTGCCAGGGTGGAAAACCTCACAGGTTCCTTCACAGTCGATGGCCTCTCCCTGGGCAGGTGAAGGGCTGCCATCCCCCAGGTGACAATGGGACACAGCCAACGAGGGGCTGACGGCAGCCGCTCCAGGGGGAGCTAAGCAGGAGGAAATGTCAGTCCACCACCACACACGAAACTGGTCCTGGTGCAGGACACAGCCCCAAATCACAGGGGACATCTGGAATGAGATGTCCCCGGGGAACGGAGGGGACACAGCTTTCACAGAGCAGCGTACGGTCACTCAAGAGAATCACGGAGACGGGGTGGACTTCTCGTTTGCAATTCAAGCACCCGGAATATCATGACCCTCCATCCGCACCAGACTCCAGAGACCACCCTTGTCTCCTTGATGAAGGGGCACGGCTAGCACGACCATCAAGGAGCTGTGAAGGACTGACGTGAGGACCAGGGCAGAAGCGGCCGCAAAGTCAGGAGGTTGGTTGCTGTCATCCTCTGAGAAGCCTTTGCAGGAGCCAGCCCAGCGACCAGGCAGTTCGGGATGGAAGCTGGAGAGGATCTTTTTAAGGCAGAACAACACATTTGTCTTCACTAGCCTTCGGTTTGGGGGAGGGAAAGGCAGCCAATCCCAACCACCCGAGGAGGCCCAGGGCCATGTTTGTTCTGGGCAGGCCAGGCTCGCAGGCTTTTTGCTTAGCCTATCAGCCCGACTGCAGGGCACAGTGACCCTGGGAGGTTTTCAGCACGGTGTTTTCAATTCGGTGAACTGTTCTCAACGTTCCCTTGACATGAAGGAGGCCCTTTCCCTACCCTCTTCGTGTCCTGGAACCCTTGCCATAAATGTTCCAAGGGCTCTAGGACAGATTTATGGCTGGTCTCAAAAGAGTGGCGGTGGAAAAGTGAGGACGAGTTCCTCTTCCTGAGACCTACTGCTCTGGTGAGAGTCGAGATGTGATTTGGCGGAGCGGGAAGGGCTTGGAAGGAAGGAGGGACAGAGGACTGGCTAAGTACAGTCCAGCTGGGTGACATTATTCGCTGTCAACTGTCTCCCATCTGAATTCCCTGGGCATTCCCTGCCAGCGCTGCCTGGAGGACCTACATTGCTTTTCAAGTAGGGAGTCCCCTTGCCGGAGACGGAGAACTGTGCTGGGGCAGCCACTCTTCCATGGGTGACTTTGGAAGGGCTCAGCAGAAGGGCCATAAAAATCTGCCAACAAAATAAGCATCATCCTTCCACATGGGACAAATCTGATGGCCCATTCCTGAAATTTTCCAAGGGGGCCACCTCGACGCTAGTGCTGAAGGACTACGGAGTGTTTATAGGAAGTGAAAGAAGAGATTTAGCTTGTGTTCTTTTGGAACATTTTACATTTTGACTCTCCTTCTTGAACCTCGGTTCTAGCTAGCTCTCTGTATTGTATTTACATGTATGCCTCTATGTTTGCCGTGTATACTGAAATAAACCTTTGAAATGATGGCTGGGCAGAATGAATGAGTTTGGCTCTAATAAAACGGTGCAGAGAACGTCTGCAGAGTCCTGGTGAGCCCAGTGGGCCCCCTCCCTGGTCCCGTCCCTGCACCCAGAGTCTCTCTGCCGAGTCGGCCTGCCACCCTGACTTTTGCAGAAAAGCAAGACCATTTTTGTGAGCAGGCAGGATTTCAGGGCACAGCCGCAACATGCTGTTTGTTGCGATATTAAAATCAACAGTTCATTTACACCTAAGTCACAGTCTACGACATACCACTGAAAAGGCATGGCGTGGGCAGGGTGGGGAGCGGCAGGGCTAAAACCCACAGGGTCTTCCCTGACGGGACCACGTCCTGGTGAGAAATGAACTCTTAGCGCTGTCTTCCAGAAACAAACTAAGGGAGGCTGCCGTCACTGAGAGCTCGCAGGCAGGCCCCCGGGTCCAGCCCCACTGTCTCAAGTCTCTTGGTCTGTGCATTTTCACAGAGCGCTCACTCCAATGGATCATTTCTCAGGCTCAACGATGCTGGCCTTGTTAATATTTCATTTAGAACATACTGGGGCGAGTGGCTCATTTATATTACTTCCATAATTAATGGTGAGAGCTCAGGCACTGCCTTTGTACAGACAGATCTCATCACAGTGGTCGATGGGTAAGGAGAAACAATAGATGTTTCATTCACCAGCAGCCCGACGCTAGTTAGTAGGAAAATGATCATATAATGCCTTCGCTTTAATTGCCAGGGTAAATAATTCTGCCTCAGTGTTTGTTAGTGAACATTTTAAAGCACTTGATGCAAACAGACTAGAAACAAAACAAACAAACAAAAAACTTTACCTTGATTAGGCAACACCTTAGCATAGAAAGTTACAAAGGTATTTCTTTTTTTAAAAAAAAAAATTGCATTCTATCACGCGAATAGTCTCTAAATATGCATGTGCTATCCACTCACCTACTGTATTTTAGGAAATACAATTAGGCCGCCTTTCCCTTCTCCTCTGTAGACTGTAAATAACTGTAGATCTTTCTCTTGTTTCCCTATGTAAATATATGTAAATACTAACAAGGAATGCATGCTGATATTCTAGGCAATTTCAGGTACTTTTATAATCTGCAGGCATGTACTTGAACTGGTTTGTTAAAAGAAAAAAAAAAAGAAAAAGCACCTCTCTCAAACTCTTTAAAGCTGAATAGAAATTAAAGGTTTCTTCCTAGACTGTTATGGCTTCTCCTTTTTTGTCTGTCTTCTCACCCCGGAACACGCTTCCACCCTCAGGCTCCCTCACCTTCTCCCAGGAAAGGGCCCCTTGGGCACCTGCTGGGCCCAGGAACAGGGGCCGACCTATCTGGCTTGGCTGTCACACACTTTTCCTTTGGCTTTCTAAAGAACTTCTAGAACCTTCAGATAGGCATCTGCTGGTTTTTCTAGTGAAAGAAAGACTCCACAATAAAAATAATTCACATCTCTTGTTCCCCTACTGTGTGCCAAGCATCGGGCTAGAGGCTTTATGTCCTCAAAACCTTGAGAAAGAAGGCTGTCGTTCCCATTTCAAAGACACAGAAACTGAGTCACAGCAAGATCAGCATCTGCCTAAAGTGACGAGACGATCAGATGCCTCCAAAACCCCAGTCCTTTCCTGTCTACCAATACCTAAACTTTTTTCTGCAGAGGCTGACAGAGGAAATATTCCAGGCTCTGTAGGCCCTACGGTGTCTGTCACAACTGCTCACACCTGCCGTGGTGGTTCTGAGACCAGCACAGCACATGCACACGTGAGCACGGCTGCGTTCCAATAAAACTTTATTGACAACAACCTCTTCACTCCACCCGGCGCTCAGGGACTCCTAGACAGCCCATTACCGCCTCCCTTTTGAGTATGTTTATGGGTTTGACGGACTGGGAGAGTCACGTGATCAACAGAAACTTCTTCTCTCTCTTCCCTGCAGGTAAGCACCACTATTTGTAAATGCCAGGAAATAACAGGGAGGTGAGCAAAAATGCAGTCCCTCAAGGTAATAAATCACACCTTCTTCCTCAGACAAATCTCACTGTCAGGCTTCAGTTTAGTTACTTTCTGTTTTCATAAATGGGGATAGAGGGAAAAAGTATGAAAGACTAAAGCTGAAAAAAAAAAAAAAAAAAAAAGAGATCCAGAGACAGTCTTCAGTGAGGCAAGGAGGCCATTACCTCAGGTATCTATGGAAACCAAGCGGCACGTAAACTTTTTAATGGTTGAGAAACTGCGCTTGCTTTTGAAGATGGTTTTCTCCCCCCAGTATGATGCTTCAGTGTAAATGCAGTAATTGACAGTTTCCTTCGGGACTTTTTTTATTGAAGTTCCCAAACTTAATTTGATGGCACAAGGAACTCTCTGGAGCCCTTGAAGAACGCTGCAAAGGTAGGTCTTCAGAAAGCTGAGCCAGCTCTGGCTTCCCATACACATTCAAGCCAATTCCCCTGCAAAGCGAGGGAAGAACCAGCCCTCACTCTCTGTGATTTTCCCTTTTGAAAGCCCCCTGCTTTCGCCCGGGGATGGGAGAGAGCCATTCTAACCTCAGATGAACAGGAATCAGTATCATCCCTTTAGTCCCGGAGGGAAAGGAGAAGGAGCGGGAAGAGGAAGGATCTGGGTATTTCTGTAGATAGAGTGACCGTGTAAGATGGAAGAAAAGCCCAGGAGCTGAAGCTTGAGATAGATGAATTCGAATCCTGGCAGCTCTGTGATGTGACACTGAGCCTCAATCTCCTCGTCTATGAAATGGGAATGATAACAGCTCCTTTGCCTGGTTCTGGGGAAAGTAGTGATAACATTTGGCAATTTCCTGGGTACAGAACAGAGACTAGTCCAAAGGTGGCTCTAATTCCGATTATTAAAAATATCAAGGAGGAAGCACACAGTTCAAAAGATCTCAGTCCCTCATTTGAGGTACTTAAAAGAAGGGATGGGGTGGAAGTTTCTGCCTTTTAAGCAAGACATTCCAGCAGCCATCACTTTTCTCAGCAACCCTTGCCCAGCATCTCTGGGTACCAGGCTGGCCATGGAGTCCATTGCTTCTCTGGCCACAGCAGCCAGAATCAAGGTCACATCCATGTCCCTGGGGGATTGACATTTGAACAATGGCCAATCATCTTGTTAGGTGCTATAAAATTCCAGACCCTGCCCCGGCCCTTTATGAGTATCTTCTTGAAATCTCCAGGAATCCCTGTGCCTTGATTCCTAGAAAAGAGGAGGCACAGAATGACAGGTGAGCAAACCAGGGCAGGAGAAAATGCTGGAAAAATGTAGAATCCAGGTGGAAGGGAGCTGGGCGGTTGCTACCATATTCTTTCACATTTTCTATTCGAAAACTTTTCTAATCCAATGTTAGAAAAATAGATGTATCCGTCCCTGTGGGCTATTAGCCCCATTTTACAGAGAAGACTGAGACACAGATAAGGCGTTGACTGGCCTAATATCCTCTACCTGGTAAGTGGTCACTTCCCTAATGGACCATGTGCATCTCTCATACCTTGGAGGGGCCAAAAGCCCTGCCTCTTATTTATGAGTCCAATTCTTGCCTTAAAACATGAGAACCAGTTTCCCATCCTGTTTCCACCAGGAAGACAGTTCTTGGGGCCCCCAGCTCAGAGCATTCAAGAACACAAGTGACCTTCACAGGGTTGGAGGTGGATTTATATCCATTTACTTGCTGGATATTTAATTTGGCTTTTGATTTTAACGCAGCATCTGAAGGCACAGGGTTATTCTCACTCACTGAAAACGTTCCACCAGGTTCAGAAATATGGAAGCCTGCCAGCACACTGCACACTGTGATTTGCACTCCAAACTGAGGCACAGGGATGGGCAGACCGCGTGGGAGATGCGCACAGTGGAAGTCAACCAGCCCCCTGTTGTCAGACACAGACTCGATGCCGTCATGGGCAAGAGGCGAGAGCTGCTGTGTCTGGACCACAAGAGATGATGGCTGGGAAACCCTGTGGCCTGACCCGCCCTCCAGCTCGCCCTCCCCTAACTAGCTATGGCGAATTCCACCTTCCAGATTTTAGCAGTGAAAGACAATTCCAGCCCAAGCCTGATGACTTGAGCAGGGAGCTCGGGGAGCCCGCCGAGCAGCCCCACTGGTTCCTCACTCCAGGTGTCAACTTCTGTCTTGGTCAGAAATTCTCCTCTTCACTGACCCACCCACCCACCCAGCCAGCCAGCCAGCCAGCCAGCCAGCCAGCCCTCCGCTATCCCTTCCACCCCAGGGGAGATGAAACCTGCAATATCATGTAGCTTTTGGCCTTCCCTCTAGACTCAGCTGTCACCCACCCCAGGGCCTCACCTTTAGCCAGACTGCCCAACCCAGGTGTAGTCTCACCACGGCCCTTTCATCATCTCCCGGCCACACGCATCCCTTCTCGGCCAGGTGAGTGTGACACGTAACAGCCGCAGCCGCCTTATGGGGGGTTGGTCCAGCCCCAACTGGAGTAGCCAGTAACAGCAGCAACCAAGCAGGAACCATCACGGTGATGGCTGCTGGTTACAAGGGCTTGCGACGCACCAAGGACCTAGTAGTACACCCGATTCTCACAGGCACTCACCAGGTGTCGTCCAGCCAGGAGACAAGGCCAACCCGGGCACGGAAACTCACAGCCAGGCCCCTGGGGAGTACCCAGGCTCCCCTCTCTCCCCTCTCCAGAATCGAACCTACAACCTCCTACATGCTAGCCCTGCACTCTACCACTGAGCTATAGCCTCAAGCTAGCTACCTTACTTTCCCCACACTCACCTTTATCTCCCCTACTCAGGGGGTATGCTGGGTTCCAGGTTCCTCAGCAAAATCAGGTTTCATTTGTAGGTTAATCCACTCAGAGTCCTCCATACACCTTTCTAAGTTGCTACCTATGCTTATGAAATTTCCCAATGGTATCAATTAACTTAGGAGTCAATTTCCCCAGCAGAATTCTCTGGATTTGATAGACTTTTAGAATCAAGGGCTGCAACTCATTCATCCTTTTGCTTAATCACAACAAAAATCTAAGACCAAAGTAGGCATAGAAAGCAGACGTGTTACTTTTACAGAGGAATATGATTTAGATAGTCAACTGATTATGCAACAGTAACAGTGGAAGCCAGGAGGCACAACTGGCTCAAACAAAATTACTGCCAATATAGAATCCTATACTCAGGAAATTTTGATATATTTTAATTGAAGGATAGTTGGTTTACAATGTTGTGTCAATTTCTGGTGTATAGCACAATGCTTCAGCCATATACGAAAATACATATATTCATTTTCATATTCTCTTTCACCATAAGTTACTATAAGATATTGAATATGGTTTCCTTTGCTATACAGCATGAGCTTGCTGTTATCTATTTTATATATAGTAGTTAGTATCCGCAAATCTCAAACTTCCAATTGGTCCCTTCCCCCCACCCCCAAGTAACCATAAGTTTGTTTTCTATGTCTTTGAGTCTGTTTCTCTTTTGTAAATAACTTCGTTTGTCTTTTCCTTTTCCAATTACACATATAAGTGATATCATGTGGTATTTTTCTTTCTCTTTCTGGCTTACTTCACTTAGAATGACATTCTCTCAGTCCATCCATGTTGCTGCAAATGACATTATCTTATTTTTTATGGCCAAGTAGTATTCCATTGTGTATATATACCACAGCTTCTTTATCCAGTCATCTGTTGATGGACATTTAGGCTGTTTCCATGTCTTGGCTATTGTAAAGAATACTGCTATGAACATTGGGGTGCATGTATCTTTTTGAATTTAAGTTCCCTCTGGATATATGCCCAGGAGTGGGATTGCTGGATCACAGGGTAAGTCTATTTTTAGCCTTTTGAGGAATCTCCATACTGTCTTCCATAGTGGCTGCACCAAACTACATTCCCACCAGCAGTGTAGGAGGGTTCCCTTTTCTCCACAGCCTCTCCAGCATTTATCATTTGTGGACTTTGGAATCATGGCCATTCTATGTAAGGTGATACCTCATTGTAGCTTTGATACACATTTCTCTGATAAATGGTAATACTGAACATTTTTTCCTGTGCCTATTGGCTACTTGTATGTCTTCATTTGAGAATGGCTTACTTAGCTTTTCTGCCCATTTTTGGATTGGATTTTTTTTTTCTTATTAGGAAAATTAATTTTAGAATGAAGGCAAAATAGAGACATTTTCAAATGAACACAGAGTTTGCCACCTGTAGACTGACTGAAGGATGTACTTTAGTCAGAAGGAAATGATCCGAGAGAGACGGTCTGATGCAAAAAGAGGCGACTGTCTTTAACACGCTGAATTGTATGCAGGCAAATCTACATGAATACTGATCTCCACCAGAAACCTGTCAGCACCAGTAAACAAATTCAGTAAAGTTCTAGGATATAAAATCAATGTACAAAAGTCAGTTGTGTTTCTGTCCACTAATAACAAAATATCACAAAGACACACGTGGAAAATAATCCCACTGACAATTTCATCAAAAAGAAAAAAAAACACCCAGGGGTGAGTTTCACCAAGGCAGTGAAAGATCTGTACGCTGAAGCCTGTAAGACAGCGATGAAACAGACTCAAGCAAACACAGGTAAGTGGAGATATTCTGTGCTCACGGATGGGAAGAATTAAAGTTGTTAAAATGTCCACACCACCCAAAGCAATCTACAAATTCAGTGCAATCCACATCAAAATTTCAGTGTCATTTTTCACAGAAATAGATTAATCCTAAAATTTTTATGGAACTGCAAAAGATTTCAGATAGCTAAAGCAGTCTTGAGAGAGAACAACAAAGCTTGAGGCTTCCTTCTTCCTGGTTTCTAACTATATTATAAACTATAGTAACCAACACATAAACAGAGATACATACATTGATGGAACAGAATACAAAGCCCAGAAAAAAACCCACACACGCATGGCCAATTAATCTACAACCAAGGAGCCAAGAATATACAATGAGGAAAGGGTAGTCTCTTTAATAAATTTTGTTGGGAAAAACTGGACAGGCACATGCAAAGGAATGAAACTGGACTAGTGTCCTACACCATACACAAAAAACAACTCAAAACGTTTTACAAATTTGAACGTAAGACGTGAAAGCAAAAGACTCCCATGAGAAGAAAATAGAAGGTACGCTCCCTCCTTGACATCAGTCTTGGCAGTGATTTCTTTTGAGTTCGACACCGAAAACAAAGGCAACAAAAGCAAAAATAAACAAGTGGGACTATATTAAACTAAAAAGCTTCTCTACAACAAAGGAAAACCATGCACAAAACAAAAAGGCAACTTTAGAATGGGAGAAAAGATTTGTAAATCATATATTTGGTAAGGGGTTAATAGTCAAAATATATAAAGAACTCATACAACTCAACAGAAAAAAAAATCTGATTTAACAGTGGGCAGAAGACTGTGGCCAAGATGGTGGAGTAAAAAGACCTTGAACTCACCTCCTCTCATGAGGACACCAGAATCATAACTATTTGCAGGACAAACATCAATGAAAGAGACTGGAATCTACCAGAAAAGATCTTCCACAGCTAAAGGCATAAAGAAGGAACCACAACGAGAACAGTAGGAAAGCCACTCTCAAAATATAATCAAAGGACATACCTCCCGGGTGGGCAACCCACAAACAGGAGGAAAATTATACTGCAGAAGTTCTCCCACATGAGCGAGAATTCTGAGCCCCACGTCAGGCTCCCCAGCCTGGGGGTACAGGACCGGCAAGACAAGCCCCCAGAGCATTCGGCTTCGAAGGCCAGCCGGGTTTAACTGCAGGAGCGCCACAGGACTGAAATAGAGACTTCACTTTCAAAGGGTGCACACAAAATCTCATGCTCACCGGGACACAGGGCAAAAGATGTAAATTGATATGCGCCTGGGCTGGGCCTACCTGCTGGCCTTTGAGAGCCTCCTGGAGAGGTGGGAGGCGACTGTGGCTCACCCTGGGGACATAGACACTGGTGGCAGACATATCGGGGAAAATTCAGCTGCACAAACACTGCTCTGTGGCAGCTGACAAACTGGACCATTAGCTCCGAGATCTGGCCCCACCCAACAGCCTGCAGATGAGGATGCCGGGACTCCTCAGGCCAAAGAACTAACACAGCTCCAGCCATCAGCAGACAGGCTTCCTAAAGACTAAAGGGCCCAAAGCCACCTCTAGGGTTGCCCACAGACACAGCCCAGCCCACCAGGGGGAGGGCCAAGACCCAGCTCCACCCACCAGCGGACAGGCACTGGCCTCTCCCACCAGGAAGCCAGACCAAGCCTCTAGACCAGCCTTATTCACCAAGGGGCAGACACCAAAAGCAAGAAAACTATGATCCTGAAAAGAAGGCCAGACCCTATCCTGGGACCAGCTAGGCCCTGGCCTGGCCCCCTAGTAGGCCAAAGCAACCTCTGGGACACCCTGGATCCCATACCCAACTGTACTGGGAGCTGACCCCTGCCCTCAGTGATCTGAAATGAGCTCTGGGATCGCTGGGCCTTGCAGCCAGATACCAGAACCAGCTCTGCCTGCCAGTAGATTGGCACCAACCCCAGGATCTAGCTTCACCAGCCAATGGGTGGTCATCAGCCCCAGAGTCTTTGGGATCTTGACTCTGCCCACCAGTGAGCCAGCACTGGCCCCAGGAGCCCCCCTAGGATTCTGCAAGCAGTCATCTCATGACCAGGCCCCAGTAAACAACAGCCAACAGGATCCTCATGAGGCAGGACCTGGCAACTGACCAGACTCGGGGCCTACCAGACCACCCACACAGTCAGCCCACCACAACAGAAGGACCCATGCAGCCCTCTGCGGATGAACAGAGAGGCATGCATTGCTGGGACACAGAGGATTCCTCCTACAGAAGGCCACTTCTCCAAGGTCGAGAAACATAACTAACCTTCCACATAGAGAAAAAAAAAACAAACAGCAACTTAGAAAAAATGAGACGGCAAAAAAATTGTTTCAGACAAAGGAACAAAACAAAACACCGGAAGAACAACAAAGTGAAGTGGAGATGGGCACTCTGTCTGAGAAAGAATTCAGAATAATGTTCATAAAGATGATCAAAGATTTCAGGAGGAGAATGGATACACAGAGCTGGAAGTTAAAAGTTTATAACAAAGAGTCAGAAAATATCAAGAACAACCAAACAGAGATGAAGAATAACAGAAATGAAAAATATGCTGGAAGGAACCCATAGAAGAGTAAATGATTCAGAAGAGCAGATCAGCAAGCTGGAAGACAGAGTAGAGGAAATCACAGCTGCCCAACAGAAAAAAGAAAAAAAGAATGAGGACAGTTTCGGAGACCTCTGGGGCAACATCAGACACACTAATATTCACATTGTATGTGTCCCACAAAGATATGGGAGAGAGAAAGGGCCCAAGAAAATATCTGAAGAGAGAACTACTGAAAACCTTCCTAACGTGGGAAAGGAAACAGTCACCCAAGTCCAGGAAGTGCAGAGAGTCCCATGTAGGGTCCACCCAAAGGGGAACACACCAAGACATGTCGAAATGACAGAAATTTAAGATAAAGAGAGAACACTCAAAGCGGCAAGGGAAAAGCAACAAACAACATACAAGGGAACTCCCGTAACATTATCAGCTGGTTTTTCAGCAGAAACTCTGCAGGCCAGAAGGGATTCACACGGTACACTGGAAGTGATGAAAGGGAAAAGCCTCCAATCCAGAACGCTCTACCCAGCAAGGCTCTCATTCAGATTTGATGAAGAAATCAAAAGCCATATAGACAGGCAAAAGCTTAAAGAATTCAGCACCACCAAACCAGCTTTACAACAAATGCTAAAGGAACGTCTCTAAGCCAAAAACAAAACAAAACAAAACAAAACAAAAACAAAAACAAACAAAAAAACCCACCACAATTAGAAACAAGAAAAGTACAGAATGAAAAAGCTCATTGGTAAAGGCACACATACAGTAAAGGTAGGAAATCACCCATAAAGCAAGCTAGTAGGAAGGTTAAGAGACAAAAATAGTAAAATCATCTGTATCCACAATAAACAGTTAAGGGATTCACAAAACAATTAGAGATAAAATATGATATTAAAAATAGTTATCATGAGGGGAGGAGAGTACAAGTGCAGGTATCTAAAATGCATTTGCAATTAAGAGGCCAGCAACTGAAAACAATCATCTATCTATCTGTCTGTCTGTCTGTCTGTCTATCTATCTATCTATCTATCTATCTAAAGAGAGAGAGACTGCTATACAAAAACCTCAAGGTAACCGCAAACCAAAAATCTGTAACAGATATACACACAAAAAAAGAAAAAGGAATTCAAACATAACACTAAAGATAGTCATCAAATCATTACAGAACAGAACAAAAGAAGAAAGAAAGGAAAAGAAAAAGACCTACAAAAATGAATCCAAAACAATTAACAAAATACAAATAATAGCATACATACTGATAATTACCTTAAATGTAAATGGAGTAAATGCTCCAACCAAAAACACAGACTGGCTGAATGGATACAAAAACAAGACCCATATATTTGCTGCCTCTGAGAGCCTCACTTCAGCTCTAGCGACATATACAGACTGAAAGTGAGGGCATGGAAAAAGGTAATCTATGCAAAAGGAATTCAAAAGAAAGCTGGAGTAGCAATACTTACATCAGACAAAATCGACTTCAAAATAGACTGTTACAGGAGATAAAGAAGGACACTGCATCATGATCAAGGAATCAATGCAAGAAGCAAATAGAACAACTGTAAATATATATGCACCCGACATAGGAGCACCTCGATATGTAAGGCAAATATTAACAGACATAAAAGGAGAAACCGACAGTAACACGATGATAGCAGGGGACTTCAACACCCTCCTTACATCAGTGGACAGATCCTCCAGACAGAAAATCAATAAGGAAACACAGGGCTTAAATAACACGTTAGACCAAATGGACTTCAGTGATATTTATAGAGTATTCCACCCGAAAGCAGCAGAATACACATTGTTTTCACGTGTATGTGGCTCATTCTCCAGGAGAGACCACATGCTAGGCCACAAAACAAGCCCTGGTAAATTTAAGAAAACTAAAAAAATACCAAGCATTTTTTCTGACTACAACACTATCAGAATCGAAATCGACCTCAAGACAAAAGCTAAAACAACACCAGCACATGGAGGCTAAACAAATGCTACTTAATAGCCCCTGAAGAGATCAAAGGGGAAATCAGAAACTACCTGGAGACAAATGAAAACAAAAACATGAGAATCTCAAACTGGCGGGACACAGCAAAAGCAGTTCTAAAAGGGAAGTTTACTGCGAGACAAACTTACCTTAGGAAACAAGAAAAATCTCAAATAAACACCCTCACATTACACCGAAAGCAATTAGAGAAAGAAGAACAAACAAACCCCAAAGTTAGTGGAAGTAAAGAAATCATCAAGAACAGAGCAGAAATAAATGAAATAGAAAAAAAAATCAATGAAACTAAAAGCAGGTTC
Organism: Camelus ferus; assembly: GCF_009834535.1. Taxonomy (NCBI): domain Eukaryota; kingdom Metazoa; phylum Chordata; class Mammalia; order Artiodactyla; family Camelidae; genus Camelus; species Camelus ferus. The sequence continues at coordinate 52,679,725 of NC_045704.1, read as the reverse complement.
TTTGACAAGATAAACAAAGTGGATAAACCTTTAGCCAGATTCATCAGGAAAATAAAGGGGAGGGCTCCAGTCAATAAAATCAGAAATGAAAAATGAGAATTTACAACCAACACCACAGAAATACAAAGGATCATAAGCAACTACTACCGGCATCTATACGCGAATAAAACAGACAACCTAGAAGAAATGGACAAATTCTTAGAAAGGTACAATCTCCTAAGACTGAACTAGGAAAAAAACAGAAGTTAAAGACAAATAACCAGCAATGAAATGGAATCAGTAATTCAAAAACTCCCAACCAGATTCCAGGACCAGATGGCTTCACAGATGAATTCTATCAAACATTTACAGAAGAGTTAATCCTCATCCTTCTCAAACTATTCTAAAAAATTGCAGAGAAAAGAACACTTCTAAACTCATTCTATGAGGCCACCATCACCCTGATACCAAAACCAGACAAAGATATCACAAAAAAAGAAAAGTACAGGCCAGTATCACTGAGAAACATAGATGCAAAAATCTTCAGCAAAATACTAGCAAACCGACTCCAACAGTACATTAAAAGCATCATACACCATGATCAAAAGGGATCTATCTCGGGGATGCCAGGATTTGTCAATAGCTGCAAATCAACCAATACGATACACTGCCTTAACAAACTGCAGAATAAAAACCATATGATCTTTCTGAGCCAGCAAGAACGCGTTTCCCCAGCGGCTGGACTGCTGTTTGCTGAAGACTGGATCCCTTCTGAGGAACTGCCCTCAGCCAAAGGGAGCAGTCTTGCCCAAGGATGATCCTGCCAGGAAGCAGCCACATGGATGACTGCCTGACCTCTCTATCCCAATTCAGGACCTCTCTGCCACGAGGGTCACCCTGGCTTCTCCTTGGGACTGGCTGGAGTGTCTGCTGCTCCTGCCTCACAGCTCAGCCCTCCCGCTGCCCCATCCTGGTGACCACACTCCTGCACAGGCGTGGATCCCCACAGCACCTCATGCCATCCTCAGCTGCAGAGTCTGCTTCTCAGGACACCCAATCTACAACCAACATCGGCGGGGTGACTTTGAGAAATGCAATTAGCCCCTCAGAGCTGGTTTCCTCATCTGCAAACCTGAGATACCAGTATTTACATGGAATCATTTCGATGACCAAGTCAGACCCTGTCCGGAACGTACTAACGCGGAGCAGCACAGAACACCCGGCAGGGAACAGTGGGCGAGGGGAAGGAGTGGCCGCAGTCACCGGTGCTCCCTCCTGCACAGTCCCTTCTCACCCTTCAGCTGGGAGAACAGCAAGGTCACAAAAGCGTAGGATTTAGGGGCTTCTGTTTAGATCTGGTAGATTCAAAATTCACACATTTTTATCTGCCCTCCCTCCAGAAATGCACTAGAAGGATAACAAAGGGAAAAACATGTTTAACTAAGGGATTAAGACACATTAACCAAAAAATTGACACATGGGATGTAGATGGAGAAGTGTGAACTCCTGACTCAGCAGAGCGGTCCCTGCAGAAGGGGAAGGGATGGAGAAATGCACCAATTCCCACAACAGAACATGAGAACCGAGAGGACGTGGCAGAGGCTGGGACTGGGAGGAAGAGAACTGGGGAGACTGGACAATACCACACATCACGTCCGAGCAGAGTTTTCCCAGCGGGGCAGGCGTTGGTGAACAACGTCCGTCATTACTGAGTTCAGGTGTCACCTTCTCTGAGAGTTTCTATCAGACACCTCTCTGCACCTTCCCTGCCCGCCCCGAATCCTATTATGTAGCTGAGTGTGTCCTGCTAGACTCTGACCTCATGGAGAGAGGTCCCACACACCCAGCCCGATGCCTGGCACCCGGTAGGTAGCCTACATATTTCTAAAGAGATGAGTGTATGTATAATCGAATGTCCTTCACAGGGCAGAGGGAAAATATATCCACCAAACTCCATTTCTGCATAAACACAAGGAGGGGTGAAAGAATTCCCTTTGAAAAGTATTGCTGGTATGGTTTCGACACAGTTGTACTCAGCAAGTTGTGACTCACAGGAAAGCACCATTTATATTATGCTTACTATCTGCCAGACACTAATCTAAGCTTCCTCTGCCTTTCTCAACACACACACACACACACACACACACACACACACACACACAGTCCTCACAAAAATCCTATGAAATAGATTTATGATTTTTCCCCAGTTTACAGAAAACTGAAGCAAAGAGAGATTAAGAAATGTGCTCAGGTCAACACGATGAGGAAGCCACAGAGCTGGGACTCGAGCCTACACCCTGTGACCTCAAAGGTCACGATGGCATCGCAGGCAAGGGGCTAACAAGGATGCTTGGGTGGGTCCTGGGGAGCTTTCGCTTGTCCCTGAACTTGCTTTCCAGGTGCCGATTTCTGCGAGGCTCCCAGCCCGAGGGGTTAGCAGTTGCTGGCAGACCTTTGCGGGTGAGCGGGAAATAGGCTCAGGGGTTGCCTCTGGGATCCTGCCTCTCTATAGCTGGAGGGCTGTCCCAAATCCGGATCCAAAGGAGAGGAGACACTGCCTCATTCAAGGCCTTGACATTTTGATGTCCTCTCTGACGCCTGAGAAACGGGCGATGCCAAAGCACTGCATCCTCTGCTAAGCAGAGGGCGTGGTTTGATGAAGTTGGCGGAGCCTGGTCCCGGGTAAGTGGACTCTTTGGGGAAAGAACTGACAGGGGCTGCGTCCACAGGGATTTTGTGGCAGATCATAGAGCAGGTGCAAAAGTGAACTCAGGTCAAGGTATTTATAAGTTAAACCCCACTCCAGGCTAGCCACTCATCCAGGTCCCCCCCCCCCGAATCCCAGCCCTTTGACGAGGGGCTGGGCTTGGCGATCTCACAACTGTGAGTTCTTACAACCCTCCGAGGCACTGACTCTGACCTCACTTTACTGCGACCCCACGGGTAGTCAACTGGTATGCAGGACTTGGATGTGACCTTTGCTCTATCCAGTTCCAGAGCCTGCGCTATCGACTCTGTATGATGAGATTCCAGCAGAAAGCCCCAGAAAGAGAAACAAAAAGCATGTGCCTTGACTCTGCATCAGAGAGGCCAGGGAGGGCAGAAAATTCACAACCCTTTGGCACTCCACACCACAGAGACTGACTTCTCCCCACCACCATTCAGGAGCCAAAGTAGCAGAAAGGTGTGCAGGCCAAGGAGTAAAAGGTGCCCCTTCCTTCCTTCACCCTGCCCCCATTTACTGAGTCCTTCACCTCAATCCTGCAGCCACACGAGGAAACTGGGGCTCAGAGAGGTTAAGTAACTTGCCCAAGGACACACAGCCAGGAAGTGGCAGGAGTGGGATTCGAATGTGAAAAGGAAGCTCATGCTCTTACTGTTCCTTCTCTCTCGTAGTGAGGATAAGCTAAGGGGGTGGGCCCCATACAGGAAATAAATAGTGAGAGGCAAAAAAAGAAGTAAATAAACCAGAGGTGAGAGGAAGGCTGCCTTGTACACGTAGAGCCACGTTGGTCAGCTCTGGGGGTGCGTCTGAATCACCCGGCTACCTTGAGTGCACGCTTTCCACCCGAAACCTTCCCTTGGGCAACAGATCTTACCACGTATGACCCCACGTCATTTTCAGTTGTCAAATTATTGTTGCACCCTACAGACCAGCCTAAAAAGTCCAACAGACGGTAAGCCCTTTGAAAATGAGATTTTAAACGCAGACATCCAGCACCTAGCACCGGACCTGCCACAGGGAGGTGCGTAGTCACCAGGTGATGGATGAATAAATGAGTGAACGAATAAGCAGCTGAGCGAATAGCCAAGTGGCTGTCTGGAGGCACTTCCCCCACTTCACAATGAAGGCAGGCACACTGTGGAGATGACTCACCAGTGGCTACCCAGACTTTAAGAATACACCTATTCCTTATTAGAACTGGCAGGAGCCATCTCCATCCTGAGAGCGCAGCTCCCAGCCCACCTGATATTACACGAAGTGTTAACTACATTATCTGGAAATAACCGATGACTAATTCCCCATCCCTTATCTTGAGGAGAAGAAAATTGTCTCTAGCACGAATGCCCCAGATTCCCGGTCAGTTTACGTAAGGTGTTGCAAGTGATTGCAGTATTTTAAGCCATTTTTAGCTGAAGTCACCTGATGTGTGGTGAGCCCAGAAAACCTGATCTCTTGCTCCCTCAAACTCCCTGTTTTTCCACTAATTTCGCTTAAACTACTTATGGTGCCCTAAGTACTTTTCCACTGAAGAATGGGCTTCTAAGTACACATCCCCACGACTCTGTGATTTTTTTTGAAAAATAGATGATTTATTTCGTGGATTTTCCAGCATCATCTCTCTCCCTCAGCTCCAAGCTCCATCACATTTCGGGTGATCCCACATTCACCCAGGTTGGGAGAGGGTGGTGGGCCATTTTCTATCGTGACCTATTTGGTGGCTTTGTAGACTGAAAACGTTTCTGCCCAGTCCAAATAGGATTTGATAGAAACTTTCTCTCAATGATGTCTCAAATGATCCTCAGTGATTGAGCAAGAAATGAGCTTCGTCTGGCTGGAAGCAAAAACTGGGCATTTATACAGCGGCCGGAGAGGAAAGGAGTGGGCAGTGACAGCAACTTTTAAATAAACAACATGCACAGAAGAGTCAGGGTGTCAGATAAACTTAACCAAATCTAAGTCCGGATTTCCACCTGCAATTTTGATGGCCTTTCCTTTCCCCAACAGAAATCACGCTTTGTCTGCCTCCAGAGCATCTTAGGATATATACATCACCCTTGCTACACTACTTTGCTCCAACATGTAGCCAAATGAAAGATTTAGCCACGATTCAAAAAATGTAGGTAACACCAACTAGCTAGTCTTCTCATTCAAGGGTCCTCAGACTTTCTTTATAAAAGGGCAGGAAATATTTGGGGCTTAACAACACTGCACGGTTACAACTACCCAGCCCTGCTGTCGTGGTACAAAAGCAGCCTTGGCCCATATATATAGACAAACGGGTGTGGCCGTGGGCCAATAAAACTTTATTTACAAAAACAGAGAGCTGGCAGGATTTGGCCTGAGAGGTCTACCTAACACCCACGGCGTGCTCATCGCAGTAACACCGACTAGCTTTTCCTCTAAACGACTTCCCACTCTCGACAAATTGGACTTGATGTTTGTCTGAACTTTCAGGCCAGTTTCATTGAGGAAATGTGTCACTAGGCTGCCCCATCAGCCTGAATATCCAGAGACATCAGGAGGTCCTGTGGTCCCTGGAATTCACATCCAGACTCCGTCAGGAATCTGTGCCTACTGGTTACACATTAATGTCTGTGCATTCTTCCCATTTAAAAGAAAAAAACTTGCTATGGAATCATTTCCATGGGAAGATAAAACACTGAAGCGATCAGATGCTTTCAAATGAGTACATTCTGATCCTCCTCCCTCACCTCACTCGGGCTCTGTTTCCCAGTCAGATAGAGAAAAACACCACTGGACATTTTTAAAGAGTTCAGTGCCCAAGAAAAGTCTCATCAATTGCAAAATGCCGAATAATCACCCCCCACTCCCTGGGGGCGCAGGGAACAATTTTCTATGCCTCAAACGTCAGTAGAGCCACGCAGGTCAAAACAACGGGATGGAAGTCCTTCTCCCACCTCTCCTGGTTAGTATCTGTCGTAAAGGGACAACGGCGAACCCCTTAGACTGGAGCAGAAATTACTCTGAGTAATTGTTCCCAGAGAGATACGCCTCCCTGATAGATGCCTTTTCAATCTGCTCAGTTTTTCAGAAAGTTGAAGCTCTTTTGGAAGATGACCAACCATGCTGGCAACAGAAAGCCTGCTGCCCTGGCCCCAACTCTTTCCCTCGGTTTATATTGAGAAAATGTTCTCTCTCTGAACATGGAGATATTTTTCTTTCCATTTCCACCTGCAGGTTTTTGTCAACTCTTCACGTGGAAGCTGAGAGCTTTCCACTACGTGTCACAATATAGATTTGGATGCAGTAAAGACTATAATTATTGAGCATTTATGAGAAATTAATATTTTCCCTCTGGTGCGTGCTGGCTCGGCCGCTCACACACCAGCGTGAATGCTAATGCCTGCAGCTTACCTTGGCAGGGACGCGCACCAGGAGTGAGAGGTGACAGCGCGGCGAGCGGCCCAGGAGAAGCAACGGCTGCTCTGCGTTGGTGTCTCTAAAGAACCATGTGGGTCTGGAGGAGGATTTGGAAATAAAGGTGGCAATTTGCTTGCACGATTTAAACATCAGGCCTTTGTGCTGAGAGGCTTGGAAGACCCAACCCAGCACGTGCAACCAAGAGTTCCACGGCTCCTGCCTGGCAACAGATGGCTTCGAAGGGCTGAATTGCTATATAAACATCGAACTGCAAGTTTGCTTTCACAAGTGTGGAAATTAGGCAAAACAAAAGGAAAATGATTCTCCAAGGCACTTAAATTAGTAATTTGTAGTTTCTCCACCAAAGTCTGCTTAGCTGGGGACCCATCCAAGTATGCTGCGAGAAGGGAAGGGTGGAATCCTTTGAAAAGAGATCCACAGCATCTATGGAGAACTTCCACAGGGCCGACACAAGAGCACGAGCATTTCCAAGGGAAATACGCCTTTGCTGGGGCCCAGGTGGCGTGAGGCTGTGTCTGAAACCACAAACCCGGGGCCAGCCTGAGCCCTCCCTCCCTCGGACATTTCCTCTTGGGGACCAAGAGCAGAAGTGAGTGTTTCCATCTTTATCCCAGGCGATCACACTGCCCTCCCCCACACCACCCCCACCTGGCCCCTTCTTCCCCATCTCTGCTTGTCAAGCTCAAAACATGGGTCTCCATCTGAGGCACATTCCAGGAAGGGGATGAGGGAAAAAGTGACTCCACCCCAGCACTGTCAACAATTAGCAGCTTTGAGGAGGAAAGGGCAGACCCACACAGGAAGCGGGGAGAAGGAATTTGTGTTTGAATAGCACAGCTTGCCTCCCTGTGTGGGGAACAGATAGTGGGCAATCAGAGATAAGAAGGAACATTATCAGTTAGGCTTGCCTGAGTCCCTGGCTCATGTGTAGAGGGGAACTCACGGCTCCAAAGAATTCATTCGAAATGATTATCATTTTTTTTCTGTTTTCAAAATTACAAGCGAAAGGAGTAGATGTGGAGTACTTTGCCCACCGGAGGTATATGATAAAAGAGTTTGTTAAGTCTATGTTTGGGGGCAGTGAAATATTTCTAGCAATAGTCATGATAATAGTTAAGCTCCTTTGGCTATCACGAAAAATCGATGTGGTAAGTACTGATATGAACCCATTTCACAGATGCAGAGATGGAGGCACACGGAGCGTCTTGATAACTCGCCCCAAACCACCCAATTGGTGGAGCTGTGATCGGAACCCAGGACGTTCAGCTCTGACTCTGTGACTTCCTAACCACTACCCTAAGAATCCCAACCCTCAGAAAACTGCGTTAGCTCCTGTTCTGAACATTGAGAGTGTGGTCTTTTATGGCACCATTGATACTGTCCTGGTTTTGGAAATTCGATCACATTGTGATACGAGGACACTTGTCATATCACATATCAACTCTTGGGCTCTGGAATAAACATTCGCCACAGTGAATACACAGGGAACAATCGGTATATAGAAAAACTAGCCTGGGGAACAGGGGGAGAGAAGGAATGATAAGAAATGTGGATCAACCGTCCCTAAGTCTCAATTTCCTCACTTCTTAAAAGGTTGAGGTGAGGATAAGGAAAAAGTTGCTAGCATCATGCTTCAAGTGTAGGAGATGCCCCAGGAATGACAACTGTACTGTTAATACTCATAATATCACTACTATTATCACTTATTATACTTTGAACTGCGTCCCCACAAACATATGTTGAAGTCCTCACCTCCAGTGCCTCAGAATGCGACATCATTTGGAAATGGACATTGGAGATGCTAATTAGTGAAGAGGAGGTCCTGCTGGAGTAGGGTGAGCCCTTCATCCAGTATGATCATTATCCTTATTAGAACGGGAGACGCAGAGGGAAAATGCCAGATGAGGACGGAGGCAGATAAGAGAGACTTGCAAGGACCACCAAGTACTGCCAGTAAACCACCAGAAGCCGGAAGAGGCACGGGAGAGTTTGCTTAGGGTCTTCATAGAGTGTATGGCCCTGCCGACACCATGACTTCAGACTTCTGGCCTCTAGGACGTCAAGGCAATAAATGTGTATTGTTTTAATTATAGCCAGTTGGCACACTTTTTATGGCAGCTTCAGGAAGCAATATTTTACTATTACTACTACCACCCAACTCCGGTTCCTTCTTATCAACCCCAAAGAAGTCAGCGTGGCCTTGAACACCTACAGGCAGACCTCACAGAGATTGTGGGTTTGGCTCCAGACCACCACCATAAAGTAAAGACCGCAGTAGTGCGAGTCACGTGGATGTTTTGGTTTCGAAGTATATGTAAAAGTCCGTTTACACTAAACTGTAGCCCATGAAGGGTGCAACAGCATTATGTCTAAAAGAGCAATGTACACAGGTTAGTCAAAAAATACGTTATTGCTAAAAATTGCTAACTGCCACCTGAGCCTCAGCGGGCTACTCATAATCTTTTTGCTGATAGAGGGTTTGAAAAGTCACGAAAAGTACCAAAATGTGACATAGAGACACAAAGGGAGCAGATGCTTTTGGGAAAATGGCACCGATAGACTTGCTCGACTCAGAGGTGCCACAAACCTTCAATTTGTAAAAAAGGCAGTACCTATGAGACACGGTGAAACAAAGTCTGTCTGTTTTAGAAGAAAGCTCGCTCCCAGAGCCACGGAGTAGAAAACACCTAATGTCAATTTCTGACTGTACCGGTCATGTAGAAAGAAACCAGAAAGGTGTCTGAATACACTTCATCCACGCCAGCAGACATATTAATCACACTCACACACACACACACACACACACACACACACAGGCATCTCTTCTAAATGTATGTCTTATCATGTTTTTCCAAATGTCAGTCTTCAGGTGTCTGAGTACCAAATTTATCTTATTTATGTTACTTCTTAGAAGACAGACGAGTCCCTCCTGGCACGGGGCAGTGTCCGAAGCAGTCCACCCCATGATCTGCACACACTCTCATTTCTCCTCACCCTTGTTTCTCTCCTGATTTTGCTTCCTCTGACCCTCCACCTTTCCCTGCTCCCGAGACCGCAGAGAAGGAAATCGATGGTGTGTTCCAGAACGGGCTCCATCAATGCTCATCGGCAGGTGTTTGACAAAAGCCCCTCCAGCATCTCGGCTACCCAAACCCGGGCGATAAACACCCGCAGCTCCAACATGAGATCTGTGCAGCGAGTTCTCAGTCCACGCGGAGGCCACCTGGGTGACAATTGGCTGATGTGGGAGTCACATCCCTCTTCACTAACAAGGAATATGTATAAAAAAATTTTTTTAAAGGGGAAATGTCTCCCAGTTTGAAAATATGGTCATAAACACTTAACAGTGTTAACTTTTTTCCCTTCAAACCATCAGTAAGTAGGCATGAGAAAGCAGGACACAGGGCTGGAATTCTGTTTGCCATGGAGTCTCCCACTGATCTTGGATTGGACGGGGCACTTCCCTGTCTGGTTTGGTGGCTCAACCAGAGGGCAGGCACATTTGTGATTCTGATTCTAAATACAGATATTCAGAATTTAGGAAAATAACCAACTGTTTCTTGGATTCACATACAAGAGGAGTTTCCCCACCTCTCGGCTCTGCTCAGTTTAATAATTCAATAAAACTCATCCATGGCTTTCTTATCTCTGTGTCTCTAGAATCACAAAAGGACCAAAAGGTGGAGAGTTAGTCAAATTATCTTTGTGTTCTCTGATTTGTATAAACAACATAAATATTTCATCATCAGTGCTTGGGACAGATCAACCTCATAGCTCTTTAAAGTTTGAAGTTTAAAGGGAAGCCCCTACAGCCAAACTGTTATCGAGAAATATAATAATTTTTTGATCCTTTCCTGATGGTTAGCTTCTCATCACCTTCCTCTGGAGTTGACTGGATCATTGCCAGGAACAGGGGAAAATCAGAATTAAATTAGCTGGAGGAATTAGCAACCCAAACTGGTCATTCATGCCTCCTCTTCTAACTCCTATCTTGGTTATTTGTCTTTCTCAACTCCCACTCTGCTGTGAAAGCTTTTCTGGGAAAGGTTGGAACATTCTCCCGGTCAGATATGAATCACCGAGGTGCCGGGAGGTCGAGCCCAGGCTGGGTGCCACCTTGAGTCCCGGGGGGAGGCAGGCACAGGCTGGCACTGCCGGGCGGGGGCTTGGAGAGTTTGCAGAACTGGTACGGAATACCCGAGAGGCATGGTCAGGGAAAGATGCTAAAATCCAAGTGGACAGAAGCTTGGCTCGTGTCCTCTGGTCAATCTGGGGCGAAGACAACAGGAACACACAGGTCATGGAAACTGGGGGTCTGGGTAATTCTCACACATGTACCGTTCATTCCAGATCTTGGCCCCGTGGACAAGCTCTGCTCCTCTGTGGAGTACCGCTGCCCACCACAGTGGTGGGTATTGAAAATAACTTGTTGAGTAAATGAACGGTAGGCTCTTTGTTCAAAACAGTTTTGACTTCCGACTAGGCTGTCCACACTAACTGCGTCTGACTCAATGGATTTAAATTCTTCAACAAAATGGCAAATTATGAAGATTTATTTTGGAGGGCTTCATTCACCAGGATACTCAGAAGATGATACTAAAGGACTGTGCTGGCTGTCGTGGCCACTTTCCTCATTTTCTGAGTCCCTTTGACAATGTCCGCGTCTGCCACCTCCGGTGAAAGCCCAGACAAAAGCAGCACCACGAGGACACAGTCCACGCCGTGAGGAGGGTGGAGGCCGTGACGAGGACGAGTCCCATCCAAGCAAGTTCTGTTCTGAAACTATCTGAATAGCAGGTCTCAACATTCTGGGGACAGAGACCAGAACAATGAGGGAAGGACCGGGTGATGGATTCCGTATGATGTAGGGCAAAGAGTATATATAGATTTGGGAGTCCAAGAGGCCCTGGTTCAAATCCCAGATCCACTGCTTCTTAGCTGTGTTATCCTGGGAAACCTGCCAAATCTCAGCTCTGCCTCTAACCAGCTGTGGGATGCAGGGTAGGTTAGTTAATTTTTATGCCTCAGTTTTCTCACCTGTAGAGTGGGTACAATAACCGAACCTACCTCATTGGGTTATTACGAGTATTAGAGAAATGAATTAATTAAATAGAACATGGTTATTTAATACATGTCTGTTTTAATACTTATTATTATCCCTGCTTAACATATTTTCAAGTGTAACATGTGCCACTGACTTTCCGGCAGCACTGGGGAGGGAGGATCATAGTAGCGTAGGTACCCACACTGAACAGAAGATACGTGCCACTGGCAGAAATACGTATTAGATAAAGAGGAAATGAAGCCTTTAGTTTCCCTGAGCTGGGGCTTCTGGGTCTGCCCACTGGGCAGCTGTGAGTCTCACATGTGCTGGTATCTGTTAGCGCAGTGTCTGAAAAAAGTACCTTCTTTTTTCTTATTCTTCCTTCTTCCAATTTTTAATCCTTCTGGGAAGACAAGGACGAGGAGCTTCAAGGTGTGACCGACGCCTTGATCTTAGCCCTCCTCTGGGTTTCCATGAAAAGGAAGTGGGTCCAGCAAGACTCTCCCCAGGGCAGGGCCAGGCCACAAGGCTCTCCTCCCTCCTGGGGACTGGCTCCTGCTCCCAGCTCCCCCTCCTTCCCCTGCGGCAGAGGTGTTCCTGCTTGGGTCCCCCGGGCAACCAGGCCAACAGAAGGGTGTGATCCAATTAGGGACTCTGCTGTGCTGATTTGCCTACAACGTGAGCCCTAAACTTCCTAATCCTTTTGCCCTAAAAGTCTCCCCACCTGCTTTCTGATTATCCTCCCCTGCCCAGAAGATCTGCGTCAAGTATCCCTTTGCCTAGCAGGAGCTGTGGACAAAACACACACACACACAAAATGTACATTCTGTGTCAGGCACGAAGGGTCTCAGAAAGATTCATTTACTCCTTATGTCAGAACAGCGCAGTAGGAACCATAATTATCCTGCACTTATGATAACATAAAGAGGTTAATAACTCGCCCAAGGTCACAAGCTTGTAAAAGGAGGTGAAGAATTTGAACCCAGGTCTTCTGGCCTCAGAAGCCCAACCGTTAACCACCACTGTTATTCTACTAAAAAGATGCGAATGACCCCTTCCAGCCTGAGTATAATCACCCCACTAACTAGCCTCCCTCTTTCCGGCCCTTTCCAATCCCAGCTGAAAATCACTGCATTATCACAGAGACTTCACAGCCAAAGTCCACACAGCAAGATGGTGTATATTTAAATAAAGCGTATAAAAGAGGAAAAGGAAACATACCAATCTGAGTGGGATCAAGGGATGAAGTGTGAAAAAGAGAAGTTGGGAGACAGAGGAAGGCACCTGTTGTAAGAATGACTAGCGGGCCCCCAGGACACAATGAGCGGGGCTGGGTACCTGGACACCCTATAACGTAAGGGACTGTCACTTGCACCAAAGAATCGTGCGGCCCCAAATGCCAGCGCTGCCCCACTGCAAAACACCAGACACGATCTGAAGGTAAGAATGCAGCAGAGAAGGAACAAAAGAAATCTTCCCGCATCTCCCAGAAGTAAAGCTCTCAGGTCTTCAGCTGGGGGCGTGGGCAGAGATCATCTTCATGGCTGCGTGGGATGGGATGGGGGGAGGGTCCGCCCAGGTGCCCGTCAGCCCATGACAGCGCGTCTGCTGCAGAATCCACAAGCTGCCCCGCGATTGTTACAAGGTCCTCTAATGAGCTGTGGTCAGGTTAGATGAAGCTTTCAAAAGAACCATAGTTGTAAAGTTATATTAATATCAGTGTTCTCTCCCCCACGGGGAATGGAATTATTCTGAGGGTTTATGCTGTGGTTTGTAAAGTGCTGTGGCTGCATGTGGATGAAACGTGGAGCTTTGACCTGCAGTCGGGCTGTTTCAGCCTGCGATTTACAAGGCCCTTCCTTTCGCTGCAACCTTCGACCCACCAATCCCACTTCTCGGATTCTGGAAGTTCTAGAGGAGTCAAGAAGGGGGCCAAGACTCATTGCAAAAGATGTTCATCTCAGCATTATTTATAAAAGCAAAGAACTGGATGCCACTTGAAGGTTCAGTGATAGGGGAGATGGTAAGTAAACCTTAGTATAACTCCATTTGTGAATATTTTGCAAAGCCTTTTTAAAAAAATCCCTTACAAAGGGTTTCATTAATGCAGGGAAATGCTTTTGTATATGTACTGTGAAGTAAAAACATGGATACCAAATTATGTCACCTGACCTTTAATCCAGAAATCCCACTTTTGGATTCCATCCAATAATATTAAAATCAATAGGGCATGAGAAAACACACATAAGATTATTTATTGCTGTAGTATTTCTAGTGGCTAAAACAACACTAGTAACAAAACTGAAAAGAACTGGAGTGTCCATCAACAGGAGAATGCTTGATTAAATTAGGGTTATTCCCAGCACAGAGTTGTATGCAATCGCTTAAAAAAAAAAGCTGTTTCATGTATATGTGTGCCAGATATTGTTCACTGAACGAGGCAAGTTTCTAAATAATAGGCAAAGTATTGTCATCGAGTATTAGCATAGTAAAACACACACACACACGACCCCTACAAATGCACACACACTCTGCATGTTTGCCTGAGTACGAAAGGTCCACAGTAAACTCTAAGCCAAAGGGACAGAGCTGAATGGAGATATTAGCTTTTTTCCCTAGATCTCCGTATTGTTTGACTTGTTTAGATGAGCACATACCCACTTAGGAATGCAAAAAAAAAAATCTAGTATGTTAAAAAAATCAAGGTGTACAATATGATCACTTCTGTATTAATTTGCAAAGAAACAAAACACATATGCCTGGGATGAGGAAAAAGACGAGAGAGAAATTTTCTCACATGCACCGGTTGCTACGTGCAGTGCTAGAATTAGGAGGGGTTGCTGTTTTGTTATGGGTTGTTTTGTTGTTGTGGGTTTTTTTGGTTTTTTTTTTTTTTTGGTTTTTTTTTGGTATTTTTCAAATTTTCCATCTTGGGTATCTACATTACTTTCCTAGTCCAAATAAATAAGTGGATGATGGATAGGTGAACACAGACAAGAGGACAGGAAAGAAGGGAGGAGGGATGAAGAGAGAAAGGAAGGGAGAAAGAAAGCAGAGAAAAGAAGCCAATTTAGCAACTGAACGAGTGGACTGCCTCCATTTTTCTCTCCTTTCTTCTCCAAGGAAACGTGGGGCTCCTAGGTTCCCATCTGCCCGATGCCTGTCTGCTGCCCCACAGTAGTTGGGGGGGGGGGGTTGGGGACCACACGGAGACTCCCGCAGATGTGCAGCTGAACCTGATTACAGCGGCAGCAACATCTGCACGGCATGGTTTATGTCAATTCCATAATGGGCAAAACCCTCCGGAATTAATATCTGATGAAGAAATAAACCTGTTAACGGGACAGATTTATAGTATTCAAATGACTATTGATCCATTCAGTACACAACTAATAAAAACCTGCCTTGCGTGACCTTCCACCTTGTGTGCGCTTAAGCAAATTATCTCTAATAAACAAGTATTATGAGGACCCAAGGAAAATGTCAACCTATAAATTACTGAGATTCTCTCTCTCTCTCTGAATGGAGACGGATGTTAAGCCCCAGCGTCTGTTTTATATACCTTGTGTTCAAGCCTTGAGACTCCCGCAAAGTCTTCTAACAGAGCAAAGATTCTTCCTTGTTGAACTGGGCACAAGAGCATCCTGTCTCTCAATAGGCAACTCAGCGAAAACCACCAGACAACAACCATCTTCTAAGGGGTAATTGGGGGGGAACTAGTCTAGGAGCCAAGAAATACGGATTCATGCATGTCTCAGATCGGCACTTCTTTACTTGTGTGACCTTGGGCAGGTCACTTTATCTCTAGGCTTCAATTCCAGCCCCAATCAAAATATAATAAAATAAAATAGGATACTTAACCTCATTTGCTTAAGTTCTACGATACTTGCTGAAATGTTTGCAAATGGCTTACACACACCCCCATTATAGACCTTGAGAAGGCAACGGACCCAAGGTTGGGATCTCCCAGTCTCTCCCCATTCAAGCATGTACTGGATTCACTGGCCATGCGCAGTTGCGCCAGTGCTAGGGAACAATTGGGTGAGGGATTTTAAATGGCTCAAATACAACAGAACAAATACTCACAGTCATTCGGGGAAACAAACAGAAAGAGGCTCTTTCATCTTGGATTCTAAGATCACCCTGGGGGCCATCATCATTCTAACTAGACTGAAGGGAAGAAACCAAGTGACCGTGGAGTTCTGCACATCTAGAGGTTTGCCATTGGTTCGAACCAGAGCCGCAGGGCATCACTTCGCGTCAATTGCATATATTGCGATTCAATCACATGGCCAGGTCTTACTGCCAGCGAGCCTGGGAAAGGTAGCCAAGGTGTGTGCCCAGAAATAAGCAGTGATCGGCTAACATTATCTGTCACACTCAGCATGAGTGTAAATATAAATATGGAGAAATGCTGTCACGGGTTCGTATGTTTATTCACCACCCTTGTCCAAGCCACAATCCTTCCTTCCCTGGCCTTTGGACAAGTTCTTTTATTTTATATCTCTGAGCTTCATTTTGTACTTTTGGAACAGAAGACACTTAATATGTTCCTCACAGTTTGCTTGTGAGGTTTCAGTGCGATTATAACTTTCTGGGGCTCCTGCACACGTCCTCGGCAGTCACAACACTGGCTGTTCATCAGGATGGCAGAATATGGGCAAGGCACTTGCAGATTTAGAGCAGATTTTTCTCACCACTGCTTTTACCTCTCAGGGATATGATAAATGCTCATTTTCCAAGAAGGTCTTGTACAGTAAACAGGAAACATAATATTCAAGTTTCTACCCAGCTCTCTGTGGCACTTTGAAGTATTTTTTAAGTGAAGCGGTTAAAGACATACTAACAAAAATGTTCAGTTCCTATTAATCAAGAGAAAGAAAAGTAAAGAGGAAAAAATAGAATCGGAAACTAAGAGTCGAAGTGGACCAAATTTTCATGGTAATAACATTCAACCATCCAAGCAAAGCATTTGATATGAAATCACCGTATCTTTGGGATGCTAGAGTCACTTTAAAGTAGACTAGGACTTCCTAGGGGAGGCACCAGAAAGATTAGACAGATGGAGTTTTCCTTACCTAAAACGGGTTGGCAAACTACAGCCCGTGAGCCAAATCCGGCCCGCTGCCTGTTTTTGTAAATAAAGTTTTATTGGCAAAGAGCCACACCCATTCATTTACATATTGTCTATGGGCTGTGTGTGCCCACATGCGCATGAACACTACAACGGCAGAGTTGAGTATTTGTCATGTAGACCATTTGGCCTGCAAAACCTAAGATATTTATTTACTATCTGTCTCTTTACAGAAAGTTGCCAAATGCTGTTCTAAAATAAAAACTGAGCTAAAATTGCTCAAGATGACTCTAAGTTAAGTGCCAAAGATAAGTTGCAACTCAGAGTTGGAAAAACCTTGTTTCAAATATAAGAGGTCCTCAGCTGATTCTGTCTCTTTCTCTCCCACTCCATCGCCCACCTGCAAATAAAAGAGCTGGTGAACTGATGAGCAGCGATAGAATTATTGGGAGCTGGAAGGCGAGGGATTTAAGGGAGCTGTAATGACACCATAAAAGCTTTGTTGGGTTGCTTTTATGAGCCCTGAAGCAGCTTAGAGGAGCCTGACCCTAAGAGGTTAGCGGAAGTGTGTAAAAGGCTTGCCTTTGGGATAAAGGCATATCAAAACCTGTCCGAGGAGGGGGAGCGGAAAAAGAAAGGGAAATAAATGACAAGTAGGGTACTTTACCAGGGAAAATTTCCTCCAAAAGGAAGCGAGCAATGAGGCCAGGAGAGGAATAAATGGTGTAGAAATGACAGTCGCTCTTCAGCGGGGCCCCAGCTGCACTCCAGGCTGATAAGATCCAGCGTGTGTCAATTGCCGTGTCTCTCTTTTCACACTTCAATGTGAACTTTACAGCAAAAGGGGGACAGGAGGCAGCGAAGGGGAAAACAGTGCCTCAGAAGGACTTGTGCATGGAGTGTGAAGCCATTTCAATTTTATATTCGAAAGGACTTTGGAGGTGATCCCACGAATGCAATTATACCCACCTAATAAAAGCAACATATGCTAAGACAATTAAAAGATTTTATTATACATCTATTCACTGTATTCCATTTTCGGCAGGAGGAGTGGAAACTGATGAGAGGGAAAGGATGCATTTCACGGGAAGGGGAGCCAGTGTCGGCCTGGCGTTTGCCAGCAGGGAAGTGAATGGGTGATGATCTATTTTTAACATAAAGATGAATTATGAGATTCCTCTTCACCAGGGGTCTTTTCAACCTTGCAAAACACCAGTGATCTGGTTTCATGGCTCTGTATTACGAGAAAACATAGTGGAAGATATCCCCCCGCCTTCCTCGGCCCTCGGTGTTTTGGTATTCAACCATAAAATGAAGACCCCCCTCCCCACCACCCCACAACAATGCCAGAAAGAAAACAGTATGTCGCTGGCTTCAAAGTGTAATGACATGATGGCAAATGGAAATCAAACTAATGTTTTCCTATTTCTTCATTCCACATATATTTATCGGGGACCAAAGTTTACACCAGAGGCTGGAGATTCTTAAGGGACAGAAGACAGTCAGGTTGTTCACTGTGACAGACTGCCAGCTGCCCACCCAAAGCCCATTTGCATCTCTTCCTGGGCAAAGAGCAAGATGACATTTGCCAGCACCTTGCAGTTAGATAGACATGTGGCTAGTTCTCATCAGTGGAATGTGTCTGAGGCCGGGAAGGGGTATCCGCCAGTCAGCAGCTGGAGCCTGGGTCCCTGAATCACTTTGTGGACATACCTGCCACTGGCCAGGAAGATCCATGGATGCTATTTCCTGAGTGAGAAATACAGCTTTGGGGGTTGAAGCTATGATGACTTCGGGGGGACTATTTGTTCCTGCAGCCCAGTTTATCCTAACCAATATGCTTATGACACAAATGTGCAAACAGTCCACACAAAGATCATTTCCAGACTATGTAATAGGTGCTCTTCTGTGTACCTTGAGATGTGGGTACAGAAGGAAAGAACCTATAGCTGGACCCTGGGGTCCAGGAAGGTTTCATAGAGAAAATGATATTTCAGCTGAAACTCAAAGGCAGAAAGCATAAGGAATGTGACAGGCAAGGGCGGAGGGAGGAAGGGAACCCAGGTAGATGTTATAATATGACCGAAAGCGCAGAGGTGTGAAAGGATGTGGCCCATTAGAGGAATGGTGAGTAATCAGAGGAGTGGGGAGCAGGATGTGTGGGAGGAGAGGGTGACTGAACGAGTATGTGGGGACCAGACAGTGTAAGGGCTCACAGATGAATGGGGGAATCATACAGTGCACTCTGTGAAAGGATCTTTTTGTTAAATATCGGTGCCAGGACAGAGGGCAGGCACACATGATACCTATAACACTACTGTCTTTGATCAGAATCAGAGCATCTCCTCACTGGGTAGGGGCCACTGCTGGGTTAGATTCAGCTCACGGATGACCACGAGTCCCATGAATGACAGTTTCCACTCCCTGAGACACCTGACCCAGGTACAGAGAGTAAGTCAAGGCCAAGTGAACAACCTACTTGGTCACGTCCATCCAGCTTATGATAGACACAGGTTGTCATGTGGCTCTTGCTGGAGGGAAAAAAAATGACCGGAAACAGCTTTGAGGCTGACCTGGTGGCCACATGGAAATACAGACAAATCCCAACCCAAGGAGATCTAAAACCTGCATGGGGAGTTCTGACATAGAGTGCAAGAAGGGAAAGCAATCGTCTTCTGGCTTCAGAGGAACTCGGTTTTGTCGGAGCCAACAAGTTGAATTTCAGATTTTCTTGCAACATCTAAAATGGAGATGCACTTAGCAGTTTCCAAATGTCATCCTTACAGTCAAGCACTTAGATTGGGGTGAGTTAAATATGAGAGCCCAAAACTCAGAGTTGACTGATCTTCAGTTTGGTTTGGTTTGGTTTGGGGTTTTAGCTGGAGTCCACATAGGTTGCTCTGAACCCTAGACACTGGAGATGTGGGGTGCATGGTGGATGTGTGGGTTTTGGTGGAGAATGGGAGGAGGTGGAGGAGCGGGTGGAAGTTAATAAGAACGAATACGATGTGGGGGAAGCGGCATGCATGGCAGTGGGAGACAGATCCAGGCAAGAACACCAATTCTTCAGGATTACTGCTAATGTCAGTGGGATAAACCATGTGAAATGAGAAGCATTTATGCAAAATGCCATCCAGAGAAGGTTCAATGCCTGAAAGCTGCTACACTCGCCCTCTGTGTTCATTCTTCCTAGTGGTTCAGTGTGAATTTTTTGAATTTTTCTGCTAATGGTATCAAATGCATTACTTATTAGCATCTGAATTTCATCATTAGTCATTTTTTGTTAATTTTCTAAAAGAACACACTTGTGTTTCAGGCTGCCTCAGTCCTTTGGCTGAAAGTAGAAATTCACCGGCTATCAGTATGCTCTTAATCTTGAAGGATTTGTCATGGCCGTCTGGCCAAGGCGTTAATTATTGTATTTTGGGGGAAAAGACAATTTTTCAATAACTGCCTGACAGTTAGGGCAACAGAGAAAAGTGCATAGCACTGACAGGCCAGAGGCATTTCATCCTGACCCTTGGTGCTCAGCTGAGTAACGCGTGCTTTCTCTGGGAAACACGATGCCTGTATCGGCGTGGCTCTTCACCTGCGCCGTGTAACCCTTCACTCTACAAAGCCAAGGGACGGAAACTTCTCAAGACCAAGTTCAAGAAAATAGTCTGGCTAGATGGGAGGACTGCTTCTAATCGCTTACCTTAAAAGTACAGTATCCAACCCACTTACAAGTTGCCACAAGATGTTACTGACGACACATTTTAGATCAGACTTTTTCAAATTAGCAAGGCAAGGTAACAGACTTAACACTTCGAAAAGTGGAAGAAGTACCCAGGTATAGAATACATCCTCCAGTCTGCTCCTCCCCTGTTCATCTTCCCTTCAGTATAGTTCTAGTCAGAGAACAGCTTCCGTTTTGAATTCCACCTGTCATTCAAACTTCCATCATGACTATTTTCCCCAACTGCCGTTTTATGTTAGTGGCTGTCTGATATTCTCCTGACTGAATCTGCCGTGATTTATGGAGTCATTCCCCTGCTGCTGAATCTTCAAGTCGATGCTACAGTTTTACTGGGTAGGTGCTTTTGTTTTGTTTTTGTTTTTTGACATATTGAAACCAGAGAGCTTTATTTTGCCTTGGCTATTGGTGTCTGTGAGCTGTAGTCTCTTTTTGTGTCTTTGAAGACTAAGGGAAGCAAGTTTTGAAGGGTTCAGGGGTGACCAGTTCAAGGATTTGCTTGGAACTACACTGAGCTTCTGATGCCCGTCTGTACCTGTTACTCATTTGGGTCCTGTGTAAGGATGGGCAGTAGGGAACCACGTGGACCATCCTAATAATCAAATATCTGAACTGATGAGTTACTCAAGTTTTCCCCAAACACCAGGCATTTGCATGCTTCTAAGATGCTTCCTTGAAGGTTCCCTCCATCTGGGAAGTGGCCTGCTTCCCAGAAGGAAGGAAGTCCAGGAGGGGACTAGGTGACATGAGCCAACAGGATTCACTCTGCAGTGATGTACCTGTATAGGTATATGGGCCTGGGGACTAGACACACACGTGTTTCAAATGTGATGATTAACATGGTTTTTATGCTGGCGAAGACTTTTCTGGAGAGAATCCTGGATATCTCTTCAATACAACAGAATGAATTAATCAAGGCATTCAAGTCATAATTTGATACTTCCATGGACTTTTCTCTCTCTCTCTCTCTCACACACACACATTCT
The DNA here is from genome assembly GCF_009834535.1 of Camelus ferus. Classification (NCBI taxonomy): domain Eukaryota; kingdom Metazoa; phylum Chordata; class Mammalia; order Artiodactyla; family Camelidae; genus Camelus; species Camelus ferus. The sequence goes on along the minus strand of NC_045704.1, from coordinate 52,658,779 downwards.
CTCTCACACAAACACACAAACACACACATGCACAGAAAGAAACCAACGATCTCTCACAGTCTGCCTTTGCCATTGGCAGTGAGATTGCCTAATTCCTGAGCAACCCTAAAGAAGTTCCACATGTTCTATCTTACAGTAGAAATCCTGGCCATGATTCATACACTCAGTGAAGAGCAAACATATACTGGGAGCCTGCTCTGAGTTGGGCACTGAGTGGGGGGCGGTGGGTTCAAAGATGGGTGGTCGCCCTCCAAGAGTCTGCAGCCCAAGCAGGAACACAAGACCCTGAGGGATGTCAGACACAAGTTAGGGAGAGCTGTGTGCTCCAGGAAAATGTACCTTTTCCTAATTCGGGGGTGGGGGAGTCGTGGCTTTCTGCACTACATAAGCTGCATGTGTTATAAACCTCCTGCGTGCCAAGGACCATGCAAGACACCGGGATATGCACAGTTCCTGCTCCCTAGAAGCTCAGCATCCTGCGGGGGAAATGTAAAATAAGGGCATCACTGGGGCAAGGAGAGAAGTTCACGGTGTAAGCAACTCACCAGGAGGAGCCCAGGCCAGTGCAGCTCCCGGCCTCCACCTGCTACCTGGTGGCAGATCACAGTCACGCACTCACGCAGGGGACAGTCTCGGCCCTGCCCTCCCTCTCCAGGCTCCACAGAAGCTCCGTGTTCCTAAGAGCTGGGATGACCTGTCTGACTTGTGGCCAACTGCCAGCTGCATTTGTAACCCAAGCCCCTGTGTGTATAAAAGTGCAGGAAGCCATCTTGGAAGGACGCACTAATTAGCTTCCTGGGATTTCAGATTTTAAAAGCTTTTGTGATTGAATTTGTTTCTGTAATTTTTTTTTTTTTGAAGGATTCTGAAGATTGGGTCTGCTGTCAAGACATCAGAAAACAAACAGAAAAAAGAGAGACAGAGAGAGGGAAAGATAACAACCTTAACTGGTTTCCACCACGGAGTGCTTTCAACGTGAGAAGGAAGACACGCACCCATTCGTTGATAAAAAGCAAGATGGCATTAATAGGCCACAAGGACTGGCAGAGAGATAGCCTCCCTGGGGAGGCTTGATCTGACACCGAGTTGCCCTTGAAAGGCATCTGTAAGCCCCTTGCAAACTCAGCACCCACCCCCACAACATCTCAGGGGGACCATTTTCCTTCATATAAAGGATCAGGAAAAAAGCCAGCCAACAAGCAGAAAAAGCATTTTAAAATTCTGAGTAGAAAAAAATGACGTGAAGGGTCATGAAAGAGTTTTTCTTATAAACCACCTACCACTGTTTTCATTAGGAATAAGGAGAGCTAATGATGGAAAGGATGTGTCTAATAACTGTATTTGTTCAGTACGGGGGAATAAACTAGAATACGACACTATTATGAAAGTAGAGAATCATATTATTGGATGGGTCCCATAATTGAAAGCCATTATCAAAACTCTTCCCTTATAGAGTTAACCCCTCCCAACGTGCTGCCCCTGAACCTTGTCTGCATTTTCCCTGGGGTGCACACACCCCGTGTTGTAATGATCTGTCGGCATACCTGTCTTCCAAGCTGGTCTGTGACCTTCAAGGCCACTGCGTGAATTCCATCCATCTCACCACTGTGCCTAGCACCGGCCAGCAAATAATCACTATGGAACTGAACATACACCATTTCTTCTTAAAATTCACTTCTCCAGGCCGGCTGATCCTTTGGTCTATTCTTGGAATCATTTCCCAACACCTCACATTTTTTCTTAAATTGGGGAGTGTGGGGTATATTTAGATAGGCCAACATATTTATAATTTGTAGGCAAAATGCTCATAATCGTCAGCCCACAGGAATCTGCAAAGACTTGGCCAAAGTCAGGAAAGAGTCACGAGCTATCACTCCCCAAACCTGGAAAGGACTCGTCTCCTGCTTACATTTCTTTTCAAAAAAAAAGGATGACCTTGCAAATTACAGCCTTATAAATTTAACTTCTAAATTTAGAAAGATACTGAAAGAGAGGAAAAAAAGGCATAAAATGAGCTTGCAAAATCTTAAAGAGGGCACTGATTATAAAAGTAGATCTTAACTGTGAAAAGTGAGCTCTGTTTTTATTTCTTCTTTTTTTAAGTAAAAATTTTATCTCCTACAATGGGATCATGCAGTCATTTGCTACCAGGGAAGTACTTCATAGTCAGATTTATTTTTCTTAATCAGCCATTATTTAGAGCATGAATAAAACTCACTGACTTATGAGACTGGTACCATCTTTATCCAAAGATAAAATTAAGTGGTCCTATCAGTCTGGTTGTAAGATGCTCCTTATAAGAAAACGTACCAGGAGACAGAGAAGGCGAGGGCTTTTTGGAGTCAGACCTGGGTCAGATTCCAACTTTACTGCTTACTAGCTGGGTGATCTTGGGCAATTCACTTAACTGCTCTGATCCCTTATTTCCTCAACTATAAATCGGAGATGATGAAAAATCATCAGGACGGTAATGAGTATTAAATGAGATGATGTTTGTAAAAAGAAACATAGAGCATTTAACAGGGAACTGTTTCCCCTGGGTAAATATGGGTAGATTGGATGATTGAAAGACATTATAGAAACTTCTCCTGAGATGGTGGAAAATAACAGAGATCCCCCCGTTGTCTGAGCTGAATTGTGCTCATATAAAATCTCTTTGTGGGAGGTGACATCCTTAAGGAGTTAGGATGTCCTAAAGGTTGTGATGCCCTGAAAGAGAGCTCCGGGTACCAGTCCACAGAGCCAGTTCTGCTGAGCTACTTGGAACGGTCATCAACATAGGGATTTTGTTTTTCCCCATCTGTTTTTTCCCATCTTTCTTTCTGGGTCCAGGTTCTCCTCCCCAGGCTTGCTCTGAGAGCTTTCCTAACAGATAGCCATTTCATCTCGACCCCTCTCATTGTCGGCACTCAGGAACAGGGTCTAGGGAGGGGAGGGGAGGTCCCCAGGGTCACAAAGGGAGTCCATGGCAAGGCTGTGCTAAAACCAGGTCTGATTCTTGATGTGGGTCTTCCAGCCACCCTGCTGCCCACCTGGTGAGCAGGCCAGGTCTAATCACTGTATGTCTTTTTTCCCTCCAAAATTTATTTATTTACATGGGAGTACTGGGGATTGAACCCAGGACCTCACGCCTGCTAAGCACGTGCTCTGCCACTGAGCTCTGCCCTCCTCCCCCAGTTGCTGCAAGTCTGCACCGCTTTCCTTTCTAGTTGCTGGTTGGGGCTGATGCATTCGTAACATCTGACTTCAGCCATTTGTGCCAAGCAGGAAAGACAAACTTGAAACTGCTCCTCCCCGTCCTTGATTCTGGGCTGTGGGGTCGTTCCCTGGCTTCAGGAAGGACAGAGGGGTGGGAGGAGGTGCAAAGGAGGCCTGCGAGCCCAGTCTTAAGAATTCCCAGAACGGGGCTCAGGGAGACCCTCTCCTCTGCGGCCCCAGCAAAGGATGCCTCTCTCCATGTGTTCCTCCAACTTCTAGACGGATGAGGAAAGTGTAGACAGGCACTGTGGCTGCAGTCTGTGCATCAAGGGCCCTTTCAGCCTTGCTCTTGTGATCTAAGCCTTTTGGAGCTCTCTGACACGGAATAGGCCTCAGGCACATGGCAGGATGAAAACAAGCTACAGCCCAGAGTCAGGAAAACCTACCGCCAGCAGCCACTGCCTCTGGCCCTAGAATGAGAGCCTCAGAGCACGTCGGATGTCTGAGTCCTCGCTTCCTCATCTCCACCGCGGCGCAAAATCTACTGAATTTTCAGAATCGTGAGGCGAAGGACCAAGCGGGCTTAAGTTTCTAGCACAGCTAGCACGTGCCTTGCCCCTGCGAATTTATATCTATTATATTCTCCATCACTTTCTCTCTAGAGGGGTTACAAGATTTCTAAAGAAGCTCTGGGATCAAGTTTTTGCTGTTGTTGTTGTTGTTGTTTTTCCAACTGTAGGCCAGTTTTCAAAATAGTTCATGAAATGAAGAACTTTGAACTTTTTAAAGGTTTTGTTCATAGCCTTTTTTTTTTTTTTAAGTCTTCCAAAAAGTGCAAGAATTAGAAGCCACAGCAGCTGATGGAGGCATGGAGAGATCAAATTCTGGCCTCTGCTCGGACGCACACAAGTTCTGTGATGCTGGGTGAGCTGAGCGACCTCTCCAGGACTCAGTTTCCTTCTGAGTTCATGCAAGGCCTGGGGCTGGACTTCCACTCCTTCCCTGAGGGAGCAGAAAGGGATGCGCGGCCAAAGTGCCCGGGAGTCTCATCAGCACTCGCAAGGCATGCTTCTCGCACCCTGCCTCCCTCCACTTTTGTAGGCCACCCCTCCTCCACTCTTGGGTAATCCAGCGCTAAGACCTGGGTGGGGAGGCTGGGGAGAGAGACTGAAATAACAGGGACCGGATGCCTCCTGGCTATTTCAGTTGTACCTGAGCTAACTGAGCAGGTCCCTGGGGGGTGATTAGAGTTGCCTGAGAAGCCTCCTTAACTCTTCCAGCAGAAAGCACTTAATGAACAGTCTAGTGCCTTAGAAGACGTGGAGAAGTATTAAAGAGTAGGGATTTCTTGTAAAACAGGGCAGCCGCTGTGGAAACAGTTTGACAGTTCCTCAAAAAGTTAAACACAGATTTACCCTATGACCCGGCAATCCCACCCTTAAGTTTATCCCCAAGAGAAATAAAAACAGGTGTCCACACAGAAACTTGTACACAACTGTTCACAGCAGCGTTCGTCGTAATAGCCAAAAGGCGGAAATAACCCTACCGTCCCTCAATGGATGAAATGTGGTACATCCATACAACGGAAAATTATTCCACCATTTAAAGAAATGAAGTACTGACTTACGTTACAGCTGAGATGAACTCAGGAATGTTATGCTAAGCGAAAGAAGCCACGCACAAAAGGTCACGTATCATACGATTGTTTTTGTAGGAAACGTCCAGAATAGGCAAATCCATAGACACCAAAAGCAGATTAGTGGGCGGGGGGGGTGGGGAGTGATGACTCAGTGGGTAAGGGACACTTTTTCTGGGATGATGAGACAGTTTTGAAACTACAGACAGGTGGTGGTTATTCAACACTGCAAATTTACTAAACGCTGTTGAATTTTAAATTTCATTTGATTTTTTTAATTGAGAGAAGAATTGTATATTTTAAATGGTTCATTGTAAGTTACGAAAATTTCACCTCAATTTTTTAAATGTTTGCAGGAAAAAAAAAAAAAAGAGCAAGGATTTTCAATTCATTGGGTCCTGAAACTGAATCTTCCCTCTGCCTCCTTTGACTGGTGTAACCTGGGCCAAGTGTCTCGGGCATTCTGGGCCTCAGCTTCCCTGTCTTTAATTGGAGAGGATGAGAGAACCAGGACCCGGGAAGAACTCCATGAGATGCTGCAGGCTAGCAGGGCACCTAGTTCGCGCCCAGCGCAGGATGGGTGCATGTGGGTGTCAGGTCCCTCCCTCTGCTCCGTTAGCCAGCGTCCGACCTGCCTGAAAGGTACAGGCCAACCCAGACCCCCACGCCATTAAGTACATGTTTTGGGAGAAATTAAAATGTACGAAAAATGCACTAGGAATAATACGATACCCACACTTATCCCCACCACTCACAGGTGGAATTGTTAGCATTTTGTCTCATTTATTTCATGGCTTCCCTTTAAAAAAAAAAAAAAGTAGTGGAATAAAATATTGCAGATGAAGCTGAAATTTATTTTGTCCTCTATACTCAGCTCAATGTCTCTTTTGAGCAAATAAGCGAGTCTGTTAAAGGGTTACTACATGGAGACATAATTCATTCATTCAACTGGGCTTTATTCAGGGCCTACTGTGAGCAAAAGTTATTCTGCAGGACACAGACCCGGCATTACAGGGCTTCGTTTTAATTAATAATTTGTGCCGGCCGGGGAGGTGGCAGTTCAGAGGTACTAAAGCACCGCAGTGACCGTGGGCCTGGTTAGCTCACTGTATTAAATAAAATCAGCGCTTTGTGTTCTGAAGTCGGGCTGCAGTTAGCTGGCACGACTCAGACAACCAGTCCCCCTCACGTCTTCAAGACTCCAGCTACCCAGCAATTGTGCTGTTAGGAAATTTTCGAAATAGGGGCTATTGCCCAGATGGTGTGACTTAGACCTCTCACAGATCCGTTATGGGAATCAAATTAGATTTAAAAAAACCTTGAAAAATAGGATGCTACACAAACATACCCAGTGGTTCTAAAACAAAGGAGCTTATCAGGCGAGATGGAGGCAAAAGACGATACTTCTGCAAACTAATAAGGACTTAAAATACAACCTTTTATGGGAATAATGCAGCTCCATCTTCCAATTCCTTTAATTCTCAGGAACTGAAGCCTGGAAAAGGCCTGGCTGAGGCGGGGGTGGAGTGAAGAGATGGGGAGGAGACTCAGCTCTTGGCTTCCAGAAATGAATAAAGTAAATGTGTCTGCAATTGCATGTTTCCCTGAAAGCCAGAGGATTTGTTTGCATCATTTAAAAAAAAAAAAAACAGTTGAGAATGGACTACAGCAAGACCCCGCCTTGCCTGAACGTTTTTCTGGGAGGGAGAGCTAGTTTATGCTGCTGGGGATACGGTCTGCAAAGGAGATCACTGTACCTGAAATGCAGATAGTTATAAAAATGGCATTAATTTGCTTAGACCCAGAGATTTTCACAGGAGAGCAACTAGCAGAAAACATTATGAAAATGTCCGAGAGGACTGGTAATTGAGTTGATTAGTATGACCTTGGTTATGAAGGTAATAGAAGAGGGACCGGTGCTTAGACTGAGTTATAACCCTGTTCCCGGTTCGGCGACCGAGTGAGGGATGTAATTTGTTCAGGCTGACTCAGAGTAGCCAAGCCTGCCTCTGACAAAGTAACACCCTGACTAGCCGAGCTTGGCCTGTGCCCTCACCCTGACAGAGTAAACAGGACAGGGTCAATGAGAAGTGATGGACTGGGCTAGGGTGCTGGTGCTCCGTGCAGACCCGCTACGGGCAGAACCTTCCAGACACCGAGCCCTAAGATGCCCTAACTCATTGCCCGTGAACTACCAGAGAGGGAAGAGAACACAACTGCTCCCCAGCCGAAACGAAACAAAGCAAACACCAACATAAACAAAGAATAAACATCCCGGGAAGGTCTATGCTGAATTCGCTCTGGCTCTGTTTTCCCTATTTTTTTTATAGGCATTTATGAAGCAATATGCCACTGGCGGCGGTGGGAGACTTCGCTGCATTAATCATAAGAAAGGATCCTGTGTCTGGCTCCAAAGCCCCTGTTCTCTCCACGACACCTGCTTTAAGAAGGTAAACTTCTCCCAGTAACACACAGCACCACAGACAGGAACTCGGCTCTGCGATGACACATTCAACCGTCGTTGCTCGCCCGGGGTCAGTGGGCACCAAAGTGCTGACACCGAGCCTAGGAAGTCACTGCGCTGGAAGCACTTGTGCAAAAGTTCGGGTCCCGGTAGTTGTATCTACTCTCATGTGTGTGATCTCCTCCTTCATCAAGCTCACCGTAGGAAGAGATCTCGCAGGGAGCCTGGGATGACGGGTACCCCGCAAACAGCGATGGCGCCCACTGGGACCCTCACATGTGGGTGACAAGTCTGTCCACACAGGTCTTGAGCATTTCACGAGTACTGTTCCTAACGAACGCATATCAGATTTGACCTAGAGAGTTGTGCTGGGTGCACAACACAGTATCTCTATGTACACTTTGTTCCCTCTCTGCGATGTGCGTCTGTGAGTGTGTGTGTGTGTGTGTGTGTGTGTGTGCGCGCGCGCGCATGTGTGTTTGTATGTTTTATGAATCTCCGATTTCAGGACTGGGGCGACATAAATGACAAAGGGCCCAGAATCCCCTGTCTCCTTACCTCGCTCACCACGCTCGCTGACCCTCTCGTGAACAGGATCTGACCACCACATGCGAGTGGAATAAATTATCGCTGACACTCCAATATTTAATTATGCAGCTGTCAGAGCGGCCCTTTTGAAATTCATTTTAATAAAGTGGGAACTTTCCCTTTCAAGGTTAGAGTGAGGGGAGTCACCTTTGGTGTCAGCCGGAGGTCTCCGGCATGAGGGCTGCATTCTTGCTCCGGACGCCTGTCACTTGGCCTGATAGAAGGGCCTGATAACAGCTCTGACGCCTGGTGGCCTCCCCCCACCCCCACCCCCCCCCGTCCCTGCCTGAATGAACATCCTTCATTTAAACCCACAATAATGAGGACCTCAAAGTCAGAGAGGCGGGCCCAAGGGCAGCCTGGCGGGGGAAAAATGGCTTCTTATTATAAAATTCACTCAATGTGGAAGTGGCGATGTAAAAGCAATCGCGGCCCTCTCCCCGTTTTAAGTTGTCAACAAGAAATATTTAACACGGTGGAGGCAGGGGGATAAAACCCGAAAGCAGCCCGGGATAAGGTGGGGGTACCCATGCGTGGCACTCCTCCGTGGCTCGGGCTCCCAAACTCGTGAAAGAGACATAAAAGTACTGATTTATATTTTGCTATAAAACAGAAAACGGAATCATAGTTTTTGTAGTTTGGTTTCTGGGCCATAAAGCTGCACCGAGGAAACGCTTTTATCGGGCCAACTGAACTGTGTGAAGGCGGTGAAGCCTGCCTACTGTGTCTGTGTCTGAAGCCTCTGTTTAGCGAATGCTTCTCGGTGTTTGTTTATAAAGCAGGCCAGCAACGATCTAGACAGGGAATCCTGGGCTGGGCTGGAAAAAGCAGAACCACCTGGATCTAGACGGCTGGCCTGGAGCCTCTGTCTGTCTGCCCTCCCATCTCTCTTCTTTCTCCCTTACTTTTATTTTTCACGCTACACGCTCTCCCTCCCCCTCAATTTCCTTTTCCTCTGTTTCGCCCCCCTCCTCTCTTTCTCCCTCTCTAATAACAGGATTCATATTTATCCATGAGTGACTGTATGCTGGGCATTGTCCAAAGTCCTTTGTGGGCTTATCTCAAAGCAACTCTATACATTCCGCGCCTTAACGATTGTTCCCATTTTACTGTAAAAAGGCGGAAACTGAGGCTCAGAAAAGTGAATGGTCTCTCTCAAGATCACCCCATCAGCCAACCACACAGCTCAATCCAAGCAGATGCCAACGCATCTAAGATACTGAACAGTCCGCAGCGTTGATTTATTTTCTTTCTCTGGTCTCTTCCTTGCTAACTTTCTCTCACTTTCTTCCCTCCTTTGGCTCTCTCTCCCGACTCCTCCTTCCTGGGTTTGGACACACTGTGCCGTGCAGGGAGTCTGCAGCAGCTCCAGGTGAGTGCACACAGTCACCGGCCTCGTGTCCGCCCCACACCTTCATCCACAAACACTGGTTTTGGAAGGAGGCCTCGCCCTGCCTGCGTGTGTGGATAAATGCCTGAACGGACATGTGCGTGGGACTGTGGAAAAGGCGCTTTCTTTAAACCATAAGTAATACCCAGATCTGCCCGGAAGCACTGTTCCTGGGAGAGAATCTTCTTTTCCCAGAGGCTGGGAAGGTGGCTCCTGGGATGAGTTATACGGAAACAGGAAGCAGAAAGTAACGCCTTTGCCGCCACTCCACAGCTCCCCGGGGAGACCTGCTTTGCAGGAGGTCAGGGAAGGACCCTGAGACCCAGCCAAGGTGGACAGACAGCTTCCCCAGCACAGGCTCAAGTGCAGCTCATGTGCAGGTTTCTCTTTTTCTTTCTTTCTTTTTTAATATATATTTTATTGAAGTACAGTCCGTTTACAACGTGGTGTCAGCTTCTGGTGTACAGCACAGTGCTTCAGTCACATAGGAGCCTGCGTACATTCATTCTCATACTCCTCTTCACCATAGGTTACTACAAGATACTGAATATGGTTGCCTGTGCTACACAGTGTAAACGTGCTGTTTATCTGTTTTATATATAGTAGTTAGGATCTGCAAATCTTGAACTCCCAATTTATCCCTTCCCACTCTCTTCCCCCACTGGTAACCATAATTTTGTCTTCTATGTCTGTAAGTCTGTTTCTGTTAAGTTCATTCGTCTTTTTTTTTTTTTTTAGATTCCATACATGAGTGATATCATATGGTATTTTTCTTTCTTTTTTTGGCTTACTTCACTTAGAATGCCATTCTCCAGGTCCATCCATGTTGCTGCAAATGGCATTATTTTATTATTTTTAAGGCTGAAGAGTATTCTATTGTATAAATATACCACAGCTTCTTTATCCAGTCATCTCTTGATGGACATTTAGGTTTTTTTCAAGCCCCCCTTTTTCTTAACTCTTGAGTTTCTTAGTGGGGACTCATGAGAGATGAGGACCCAAGGCCGTGGCCTGGCCTGGAGAAGTGCAAGCCAGTCCCCCCTCCCTCGGCCTGCTCTCAGTTTTGTCCTGTGTTTTAGGGCCTCAGCACCAAGGGTGGCCCTGTTTCGCAAGGGTCAGTGATAACAGGCCATCTACATCCTCCACATTTGCCGTCAGTGGTACTGGGGAAGCTGGAGAGTCAGTGTTCTATTCATGGGCTTCAGAAGAAGGCCCTGAACTTGAGGGAGATGGACGGGGGTGATGGGAATAGTACAGTCTGTGCATGGCATTAACCCCGAACTTCCCCGGCAGGAAACTGCACTTCCAGGAGATAAATTCCTCCTTGGAGCTCCCGCACCTGTCACACAGGAAGCCCTCCAAGAGGGAGTACTGATGAGTTGAGAGATGAGAATGTCCTACCAGCATTTTGTCAGCCCAGTGAGAAGTACAGAAACACCTCTCAGCCCACAAAACCAGTGGTGTGAAGCCACACACCTTGGTTTACAGGTATGGACACTCGACAAGAGATTGGGAAGGTTTGCGGGGTGAACCAGGGACCAATTCAAGAATCACTGATGCCTTAAAGCTGCCCCTGCCCTGCAAAAGATGACTTTGGGAGACAGGTCTCCTGCCAACTTATTGAGATACTGCAGACAGATCGATTCACACGTTGAGGCTTTGGTGGGTCTTTCTGGGACCTGAGAGGGAAAATTAAGCCCCAGTGCATCTGACCTAAATGGACAATTGAGAGATGACCCAAGGAACTGGTCGAAGAAGCATCTGTTACAGTGAAAACTCTAGATGTAACTTGTTCAGAAACTTTTTCATTTCTGTTTTTCTCTCTCGCTCTTTCCCTCTGTCTAGCCGGTATTTTATTTATATTTATTTTATGTGCCACGCTATGGGTGTCTTATGCCATCCTTACAACAGCCTTGGGTGGGAGGAAGGAAATGTAATGATCTCCATCTGAGAGATAAAGAAACTGAGGCTTAGCAGGGAAATCATTCGTTCAAGGTTACTGAACTCACGCAGGATGGAGAAAGGGTTTGACGTCAGCGTTGCTAACCCCCCGCAGTGCTCTTCAATCCATGTGTTTACCAGGCATCTGACTCCTCCTCTTTTCCTTGTATCCCTGAAGTGAGTCCAGAATAGCCTCCATCTATACCTGGCTAATCCGTTTAATGAGGTCTCAGTTAAATAACGCACAGAAATTTTTTTGAGGGGGGAAGTGGTCCCCTTTACTTGCAATGCTGACACAGCCATAGTGATAAAAATGGTAGTAACAGTAGCAATCCAGACCCAGACACTTTAACCAAACCAGATTAGGTGCCAGGCTACAGATGTACACCCACGTGTATTGCATATATTTTATGTGTGTGTATATATGTCTATTATATATATATCTACACATACATATACACACACACACATATATGCACATACACATGCATTTTTCCACCACTATTACTATTCCCATTGTATTACTAAGTAAACCAGGGCTCAGAAAAGCTAAATTTCTTGCTCAGGATCACATAGGAACTCACTGATGAGCAAAGTTTGTTTTTTGGGGGTCTTTTTGTTTGTTTATTTGTTTTTTTTTTTTTACTCGATGAGCTAAGTTTGACATGCTGGACCCAAAGCTATCACTCTTGGAGGAAAAACATAATTAAAATAAAAAGAAATACTTCCACAATGTCCTTATATCACTTCGGAGTTTATTATACTGTCTCAGGTGCACAGTCTCGTTGGCTCCTGATGACAGCCTTATGTGTAGCTGATACGGATGCCAGTGTTAAGTATTCGTATGATGGGATGTGGGACCAGAGGTAACATGACTTGTCGAGGGGACGGTGCCTAACAGCAGGTAGAAGTGGGACCAAGAGCCAGCCCTCAGACTGGTGCTTTTCGGTGGTACTTTCTGTACCCATCGGGTCCACCTTCCTAGATGCCAAACACCTTGCCCCTGCACGGTGGCTCTGTGGACCAGGGACATCCATGCCTCCAAACACAGCTCCCACTGAGGCTCTCAGAACTGACAGCTTCCATCTTGAACAAACAGGCTAGGGCTCATCTGGCTGTTCTTGGCCTCGTGTGAACGGCCCCCACTCCAGCAGCTCCTTTGCCAGGTGAATTTAGACCATGTTCTCAATGCCACTTCTCTTATTGCAAAAGCAAAGAAATCTACAAAAGCACCTGGCAGCAGCCGTCTGGCACGGACTCCGCAGTCAGAAATAATTACAGGTCAAAGCCGGCCCCAAATCCCAAAGCTCCCCGGGTTCCACCCCAATCCCAGCAGTCCGAACGCCCCTCCCAAGTGGACCCTCTTCAAAGAGCAAGGGTAGCTTCCACCCGCCCCCAAGAGGACGAGCAGAGCCCGGGAGGGAGAAATAAATCCTGACTCAAGCAGCAGGATTAAAAAGTCACCTAGCATGAGGAGAATTCGCACTCCACAAATTTTTCTCGACTGAGTAAATTTAAAGAAATAAAACTAGATTGAGCATGCGTTCAATACTGGGTGCTGTCTTTTGCTCTGCTCTGCTCAGTGGCTTGTTAAATATGAAAAGATTTGCCCTGCAAGGAGACACGGGGAGAGGCAGGCTCTGAGGGACTCATCAGCCACCCCTGCCCCTCCTCCTTGTAACCTGGGTAAGACAGAGAGTCCTCTTTTTTTTCTTTTTTTTTTTCCTTCCAGCACCTGAGTGCCCCGGTCTTGTGTACAAGTCTCAAATATGATCACGGGTATCACCACTGTCTCTTAATAGCAGGTGTGATATAAAAAGCTCATTCAAGATGCCAGGAGCTTCCCTTTCTGACCCTGGCTGCCTGAGAGGCAAATTGCATTAGAAAATGACATGCCATTCATCTCGCGAGTACTTGCAGGAACATTTAGCTAATTAAATGATTAATAAATTTAACACTGCTTTATAATTTCATTTAGCTGTGTTGGAAATCACACGGTGAGCTGCGTATGCAGCGAATGAGATTAGGTGGGAGTGAGGGTTTCGGAGGCTGCCCTGGTAATTGAGATTAGTCTATTACTACAGTGACCTTTTTAACTTTTATATTCTCTTGTTAAAGCGAAATAAAATTTTATTCACTTTAAAGGAATATTTACTTAGAGAAATTTACATGAAATTAAAGAAACACCAAGCCTGGAAGCCTACTGGGGCCAGAATCTATGCACGGTTTCCTTTATAATTTTCAGAGCCCCTTTAGGAAATTGTTCTTGAGCAGGCTGGAGGCAGAGTGAAGAATGGTGTGTTTTCAGGCAGTTCATTCATTCAATAAATGCCGAGTTCCTGCTGTGTCCTGGGCACACTTCCAGGCCCTGGAACTATGGCAGTAAACACGACCCAGGTCCCTGTTTTCCTACAACTTAAGTTATAGTAGAAAAATACAGACAAGAAGCAAATAAATAAACAACAAAATAACAGAGAGAAATAAGCACAATGCAGAGAATTCGAAGGGCTGGCTTTTGTAGACTGGGGAGTTAAAGAAAATCACCACCAGCAGTGACAATTAAACTGAGATCTGAATTATAAAAAGCACTCTACCATAAAAAGCTCAGAAGGACTAGCACAGTGGAACAGAGGAGATTCGGGTGAGGGTCCTGAAGGGGGAATAAATAAATCTGGTGTATCCAAAGAACTGAGAGGACAGTGAGGCTGGGAGCTGAGAAGCTGGAGGAAGTTGAAGGTGATGCAGCAGAGGTAGGAACGGTCAGACTAAGGCCATGTGATCACAATAAGGAGTTTGGACATTTCCAAGTAGGTGCAGTGGGGTGCCATTAGAGGGTTATAAGCAGGGCATTGACCCCGTCGGTCTAGTGATTCCATCTAATGTTCTTCTGCAGCCGCAGTTAAAAGTGGGACTGAGGCCACCTCCTAACTTTTCTAAGAACAAAAGGACTGACTTGTTTCCCTCACCTTCAGCCCCCTTTCTAAGCCTCGCTTTTTTCCAACTGAAAACTGTACTTGCTGGTCTTGCTTCTCTGCCCTTTTCTCAATACAGTCAGCCCTCTGTATCTCCAGATTCCACATCCACAGATACAACCAAACGCAGCTGGAAAAATATTTGGAAAAAAAAAATTCCCAGAAAGTTCCAAAAAGCAAAACTTGAATTTGCTGCACGCTGGCAACTATTTACATAGCATTTACATTGTATTTACAACTATTTACATAGCATTTACATTGTATTAGGTATTATAAGTAATCTAGAGACGATTTCAAGTCTATAGGAGGATGTACATAGACTGTATGCACATACTATGCCATTTTCTTCAAGGGACTTGAGCATCCTTTGAGGATTTTGGTATCTGCAGGGGGTCCTGGAACCAATCTCCATGGATACCAGCTGGATGTGGTACTTTGTTGTCCCAGGTATTTTGAAAATGTTTCTGATTATCCCCTTCTTTCCAGTTCTCCTCATCCAATTGTTTTGCTCTCCTCAGCCATAAAATCCCAAAATATATATATTTAAACTTCAGAAGTCTCTGCTTGGTTCTCTTCTATACTAACCACGTAATTTACTTTTCTGTATTCTGATGCTCTGACCTCCAGCCCTTGCTGACCCTGGAGGGACTGCCCCTCCCAGGGTCAGTCAGTTCTTAGAGACTGCAAAGACTCCACCCATGGCTTTCAAAGGCAAATCGACCAGTCCTGAACCTGTACTCCCAGTCACCTTCTTTATCAGGCTCTCACATTCCTGGCCACTTTCCCTCTGCCTTAATCACTCCCGGGCCAGACACTGGACAACTAGAGGCAACCCCTATCGCCCAGAGCCTGCTGAAAGTTATTCAGACCAGCCAATCCTAAGTGTGCTCGCCCTGCCTCACCTGTTCCTTCCCGAAGAAACCACAGTAAATGCTCTTGTCCACAGTTCCACTCTGTCCCTCTGCCTCCTGGCTGACTGTGGTGCTTCCCCAAGTGGCCTCCATGCCACAGCATGTCCTGTTCTCAAGATCTATTGAGCATCTTAAACTGTCTTTGCAATGGTGTTTGCCTTCTGATCTGTTGGTTTTACCATCCTTAAGTAATAATAAAACCTATATTTCAAAACATCTCCGGATACCCAGGAATATACCTACTACTTCCTGAGGTCTTACTCCCCGCCAGATGCTCCAGAGACATGACTGACCTTAAATGACTCTAATTTAATCCTCCCTCACACAACCCTGCAAGGACGGTAGTTTGGGGCCATTTGAGAGATGAAGAAACTGAAACAGAGTTGACGAGACCATGCCATGGCCGCTTGGTGCCAAGTGTTACAGCTGGGAGTTAAACGCAGCGTAGACTTGGTGTAGATCACAAATTAAGAGAAAGAAAGATCAATTTCCTTGCTGATGCAATGAACTAAAACCCGCATCTTGACAGAGGCTTGAACAATTTTGTTCTGTCTTGTTGGGCTGTCCTGCCAAACTTGTTCAGAATTTGCTGTTGCAATTTGTTACTGAATCACTTGCTCTGGCATCTACCTTGCCTAGTTTCTCATCCAGGCATACTTATGCAGAATTCCACTTTTCCCCTAATACTTTCTCTTAAGTTAATATAAATAAAAAGAAAATGTCTAAAGAACTGTCTGGGGCCTTTTCACCAGGTGTCTTGTACCATTCTTCCAGAATGAGGGCCAGTTCCTCAGAGGACTGGCAGCAACCATCAAAGAACTTCACTCCTCTGATGCTAACTCACATTTTGCAAATCTACATATTGAACATTAAAAGTTTTTGTTGTTAGTTGTTGTTGATTTTTTTTCCCCCTACCAGCCCATAGAGAAGATGAAATAAAAGGTCTTCCTTTCAGCAAGTGTTTAAACTACAGTAGTTTCAATTTCAGGTAATTATGCATACATCCCTTGGATATTCTTAAGACTTTGAACACATACACACCCTTAAAATTTGAAATCCTGTGATACCTGCTTTAAACTCTCAAATTTGTGAGCAATTACCTTTGTAAGCAGTGTTTCTGGAAAATAACATCTGTGTGTGATTCGCACTTTTTTTTTTTAACGTGTTAATTGTCTGGTTGTTAACTCCGACTACTAATCTTATGGTGCTTAAGAATTCATAATCTTTTGTCCAAATTCTTCTACTTGGTGTGCAAAATTTGGACACACCTGTGTAATTAAAATATTTTCTGCTTAAAACATTCCCAGTTGTTAGGCTTACAGACAATCACATTAGCACCTGTTAGTAGTAACAGATGAAGTAATGAGCAGCCAGAACATGAACATTCTAGTTTTGATGAAGTCGTGACCTACCTGATGTTCAAGAAGCTGCAAACTCAATGTCTTACTGTTCATAATGACATGACAATGTGAGTTACAAGCACTTAAGTATATGCTTTAAGTATTTCCTTCATCTTCATGAGATGTTTAGAAATCACCAGAGAGATATGTGCCTAGATTCTTTTTTTTTTCAAGCTTAAATTCTTCCTCCCTTCAACCCTCTCTTTCTTTCTCATACCCATTAGTCCACTATGGACCTGCCACCATACCAGGCACTGATGATAAGGCAAGAAAAAGAATTTGGGCTTCCTAGGAGTTTACATCATAATCCTCTCTATTCAAAATGTAGCCCATGGAGCAGCTAAATTAGCATCTCCTGGGAGCCTGTTAGGGATGCAGCATTCACGTTCCATTGGAGACATCCTGCACTTTTAGGAGGATCCCTAAGTGATCCGTGCGCACATTATAGTTTGATACGCACAGCTGTAGATCCTCTAGATGAGGGGTCTGTTACCTCTGGCAGACAGGCCGAATCCAGCCAGCTGTCTGCTTTTGCTATTGTTTTGTTGTTTGTTTACTTTTTTTTAACTGTCTACGATATAGGAATGATTTTTTACATTTTTAAAGGGTTAAATGACTACTTACTTCTATTTTAATAGCCTCTATTTTTGTCTCTTAGACTGAAAACTCTAAACTCTACTTTCTGGGTTTTTAAGCAAAAGTCTGCTGACCCCTATTGTGAAGTCTAGATGAGTCCAGAACCCAGCGTCTGGATGAAGGCACAGATGAATCTATCTTTTGAAATAAGCATGGCACCATGACACTGAAAATTCTTGTCTAACTACCAAATGTCAGATGTCAGAGGAAAGACTATATTTTGTTTGTTCATTTCTTTTTTCTTTTTTTTTTTTTAAACAAAATCCATGACATATATTCAACAAGAAAATTAGCACTGAAAGCCTGTATCTTGGATTGACCTTGTAAAAGCTACGAGTGTAATATGAATTTCAGAGCTCACACTCGGAGGTCCATCAGGCCTTGAAAAGCAGCTCTCCTCAGAATCAAAAGAATCCTAAAACATGCAAATCGGTGCAACTGGTTCCATCAAAGTTCGCACAAAAGTACTGAACAGCAAACTACAGATGGTCGCTTTACCATGCACAGCCATCTGCAAAAGGGCTCTCTTTTTCAGATGTTGCAAACTTTTTCGTTTCCCTAAATACAGTGAACACAATTCTGCCATTTACTTTGCCCATCGTTTCCAAAAAAGAGCAGTTACACCCTTTTGATTGAATTAACCTTTTTTTTTTGGAAGAGAGTTTATCTGTTAATATGTCCAGATCCACATCTCTCCTCGAGCGGTGGATTAGCTAAGCAAATGTAGCACAGAGCCAGTGCTGCAGATGGAGGAGGGCAAAAAAGAAGAGATGAGAATTGAAGTCAGAGAGAAAAGACAGGAAGAAGCAGGATCTTCCGTTTTGTCCGGAAAAAAAAAATTCAAATAGGGAACACGAGGCAACATTGCCAGTGGGTCAGTGACCTGGTCACTGTCCAGTTGACAATAAATAAATGCCTGTCGCACTAGATTAAATGCAGAGGAGTGAGTGGGTGCTGATTTACAGTGGCAAGACCCAAGGTGCCTACTTTTCACACCGTGTAGGGCTTTGACATTGATCAAATGGGAACCTGTTATTTGAAAATCACCTGTGATGCTTCCACTCAGCTGGTTAGAACAGGGGACCAAGGGAACCAGATTTCTCTGGAGTGGGGCAGGACACTTCACTCTCTTTTCTCCCAAATGCTACATGTTTATAGAGCACAGCCATGGCTAGCCTCAGGATGACAGGACAACGATGTGGACGGTCCAGCCTGACCTATCAACAGCCCTGGGAAAACCATTCAAAACTTAGGGGATGTAACTTGGCCCAGAGCATCTCCCTTGAGCGTCTGTTACAACCTGTCCTTTATTTGAATGCATCATCCTGAAAGAACAGGCACTGAAAACAAATCAAAACAAAAACAGATGATAGGGAAGTCAGCTTGAGCTGATTTCTAAATAGTCTTGGGAGGAACAGAGCCGGGTACACGATGAGGTTAAGGTCTTCTGTGATTCCCAACCGACGATTAATGCAGGTACAGCAAAAGGTACAGGCTCTTATTGCTATTCGGCAAGGTAACTGATGGTGCGCAGCGACGATCAGCGTTGCAGCTCAGCCTAACACACAACCTGGAGTCCCCAAAATGCATTTCCCTGGAGCTACATATAATGGCAGAAGCCACTACCCGAGGACATCTCCCAACCCCTAAGTAAACACTCGCAGACAGAGAAGGACTCTGCCTGGCTTCCCTCTCACTGAAAGGGCTGCTCAGAATGACTGATGTGACTCTAGACCTTCCAGAAAAGTTGTATAGGGGCCTTTCAAAGCTGGAGAGGGGAGCCAGATGGGGCAGGGTTCGAATCCCACCACTGGAAATTCTTAGCCAGCCGCTCTGCTTCACTCTGTCTCAGTTTCCTCCTCCTCAAGTGGGATTTTTAGGTGAAATGAAAAATACAGGAAGCTTCTGACACACAGCATATTCTCAGCAGATTTTGGGTTTTCTTGCCTTGTGCTTCAGAGAAGCCAAGCCTTTGCTCAAGGGGTGTATGCTGCCTAGCAGGCCTTCTTTTCCAGCTTCATCTAGCTAGCCTGTAATTTCCTTTTCCACAGGGTCACCTCCTCCAGGAAGCCTCCCCTGATGCTCTCAGGCCAGGAGCATTCCCCTCTTTCCACTGCCTCCTGAACCCTGGGCTCACTTCCATCCCTGCTTTTAACGCAAGAATGGAACCAAACTCCTCAGGAATCTGTCTCCCTGGACGTGAGCTCCCAGGAGCTGTCTCCATCCTCGCCCCAGTGCTGGCCCCTCCCCCACACATGGAAGGCGCTGGAATCTGCTGAGGGGCAGGACAGCAGTCTGCACTCGGTTCAGGTTTCCGCGCTCAGTGGGCAGGGCTGGTCGGTTGTCTTTAAAGCGCGAGTTTCTGCCACATGGTTTTGCCCCAGACCTCTCTTCTGCTCTTAATTCAGGAGGAAGCCTGTTCAGCCCAGATTTCTGCTCTGGTCCAGTCGGCCTGCGCCCTGCTCTGCCCCATCCATCATCTGATCTGTCAATACGGGTCAGCGAATCCTGCTCCTTGGGGCCCCTGACCTCCCACAGTGGAGGGATGCAAACAGAGGTTCCAAGGCGGGGCTGAGAGAAGTGAAATTGCTAATAACCACCTCTCATTCTCCAGGGAAAGGTGGAAGACCAACTCCTCGATGGTACTGGAGGGAAAAACGCAAGGTGTATCGTAGGAGCAAGGCCTCCTATGATCCCCAGCTTATGATTAATCTGGTGACAACAAAATTGAGTTTTTCTCCCTTACTATAGGGAGACTTTGCTGCCTTTTTAAGACCCAACCTAGATACCCTCAGCTATTCACATGTGATATTTCACAGCTGAACCGACGGAAAAGATAAATGAAGGCAATCCCCAAATCACAGAGAAGAGAATTATCATCACATGAGAGTCAAAACTTCCAGATCAAGGCAGGAAGCCAGGATTTTTCTTGCAGTTACAAGAACTCTGGGATCAAACAGACCCATGAGGCAGCACTAAGGGGACAGGGACCTGTCAGCCCCCCTGCAGGCTGTTCTGAGACGCGCGCGCCCGCAACACCAAACATCGCGCGATTTCCTTCCTTGCGCTGCAGGCGTGGTCTCCACGTTCCGCCTTCTTTCAGCAGGAAAAGCACACAGTCTGCAAGCAGACTGTCAGTACTCAGCGGTCCACTTCTGAATCTCAAGATAACCACATCACTATTTCCGATGAGCCTGAAACCAGCGCTCAGATGCTCAGTGGCCACATTCAGAACCACGCGTTCAGCCTGGTACTCGTCGTGCGGAACGAGCGCTGTTGGTCGCTGTCCTCTCCCTCCCTAACCCCCCGCCAAGGCTGGGGAGTGTGTGGCCCAGTGTAACCCAAGACAAGGCGCGTGTGCTCCTTGTGTCTGGGAGAAATGAGAACCTACGGATTTGGGAGTGTCTCTCCAACACCTGTTTGACCTGTTTTTAATGACCTCCAGGTGCTCACTGCAAAGGATGACTCTTCGTTGGGAAGAAACCTCAAAGGCAGTGCCAAGTCAATAATTGCAGGAAAGAATGTTCCAGATTTCAGATGACTGGTGGCGCTGGGTATTTAGGAGGTAGTGCCACTTTTACAATTAACTGTAATATATAGAAAGCAGAGCATGCGTGTTTGGGGGAAATTAGTTTCCTCTTTAACAAGAAAGGGATAGATGTATACATTTAATAAATGTGCCAATAGCAGGTTGACTTTTATAAAATGACTAACTTCAAGCAGGAGAAATCAATCCTGTGGAATGTCGTACAAAGCCTCAAAAGAGGGGGAAATGGGAACAGTTAGGGTGAAAACGTCTTCTACATCAGTGATGGCAAAATGAGGTCCTGCAGGGTGAATCTGGCCTGTAGATGGATTTAATTTGACTCACTCCAAGTTGGCTCATGCAGTGAATTCATTGCCAATGTTTAAAAATTGGATGATTCTATATTTTTTTAAAAAATATAAATATCTGGCAAAATCAGAAGTTCTGGCAAAATTGGACAGATTTCCACTTGGCAACATTCAGCTGGAGTTTAATAATGGCTGCCCCTAGAGACGGGGCATGGAAACAATCCTTGACTCTTTCTACTGTTTTCTATACACTAGGGACCCAGGTGGAGTGCCATTTATAATCTCATACACAGACAACTTCATTCCTTTATTCCACCTGCCTGGTACCAGTAGGCATCTCATTTGCCCTATTCTTACACTATATAGTTATTACTTATTAATAAGTTTTATCTCCAAGTTCCTGATGCATGAATCAGAAATAAACCAACATGCCACATATGGTGCAAATTCCATCATCTGGAAAAATGAAGGCATTGAAGGTCTAAGTTCAGAGCTGCTCTTCGGTAGTTCCATTAATCTATGGTTTGGGAAAGGATCTCTTCCACCAGTAACAAGAGGAGTTTCCACGTTTCCTCTTCTACTATAGGTAGCCCGAAGAGAACCAGTCTTGGTGAAACAGGACCATCATCAGTGACTCACATCTGTGCATCTGCTCAGTTATCTTAAAATGAGGGGCCTCATCAGAGAGGGAAGTCCTTGACCAGGAAAGTATGTCTTATCTGGGTTCCCAGAGCATATACAAAGGGCTCCCTTTTTTCCCCACAGATGTGGTGTTACCAGTCAATGGCAGGTGAAGATCCCTTTTCCAGTGGCATGAATGGGTGGATAAATGGATGGATGGATCCGAATCTCTTAAATGCATCCTGTACTCAACACTTATTTTGCAAGATGGCTGACTGCACATAGAGGGGGCATTCAAGCCTTTGGAACTGAGTGGTATATACTAAGCAGTGTGAGACCAAGACCGGTCATCTGGCCCTCTGCCCTAGCCCAGTGGCTGTGGGCCTAAATGCACTCTGTGGCTGAATGCCAGCTGAGGGAGAAGTACACTAAAATATAGGCAGGCAGGTTATTTATGAGACGTGAAAC
Source organism: Camelus ferus (assembly GCF_009834535.1). Taxonomy (NCBI): domain Eukaryota; kingdom Metazoa; phylum Chordata; class Mammalia; order Artiodactyla; family Camelidae; genus Camelus; species Camelus ferus. The sequence continues at coordinate 52,636,720 of NC_045704.1, read as the reverse complement.
TAAACGCTCACTGTTTTTTTATGCAACTCAGGCTGCACTCCACAGTAGCTGATGGGAACCCAGTAGAGCCCAGCCCCTAAGCAGGGAGCTATGCCACTCTCACACCCTCCTAACCACAAAAATGGAGCCCAACCAACAAATATTTACTAAGTATCTTCTGCGTGTGAGGCACTGCACTGAGATGGATGTTTGCTGAATAAGAGTCAGTGGACTATTAAGAAAACATTAGCAAACTGAATCTAACAATGCAATAAATAGACTTATATACTATGAGTGGGATTTATCCCAGGTACGCAAGGCTGGTGCAGCATTCAAAAACCAATCAATGTAATGCACCACAGCAACAAGCTGAGAAGACAATTCATACGATCATATCAACTGAGACAGAAAAAGCATTTGACAAAATCTAAAAAACATTCATAATTAAAAAAAACTCTTAGTGAATTAGGACTAGAGGAGAATCACTTCAGCTTAATAAAGTACATCTTTAAAAAAAAAAAAAAAGACCCGATACATGACATCACATTTAATTGTGAAATAGTAAATGATTTCCCTATCTAAGATCAGGACCAAGGCAAGGATGTCTTTTCTCATCACTCTCACTCAATATAGTACAGGAAATTCTAACCACTGCAATAAGGCAAGGAAAAGAAATAAAAGGCATATATAGTGGAAAGGAAGAAATAAAACTCTCTCTGCATAGGAAAAGATTGGCTATATCCCAAGGAATCTCAAACCAAACCAAACCAAACCAAAACACTCCTAGAACTCATAAATGAGTTCAGCAAAGTCACAAGATCAAAACAAAAAACTCAGTCACATTTCTATATATCGACAATGAACATGTGGAAATCTAAATGAAAAACAGAATGTCATTGACAGTCGCTTCAAAGAAAATGAAATACTTAGGTATACATTCATCAGGTGTACATGAAGTAAACGGAGTATCACACCATGTCCATGGCAGAGTAAAGATGTCAGCTCTCCCCAAACTTATCTATAGGTTTAATGCGATTCCTGTCAAAATTACAGCAAGGTTTTGGGTAACCATAGACAAGTTTATTCTAAAGTTTATATGAAAAAAGCACAGATATTAGAACAGCTCAAGGAGTCTTTATAAAAAAGAATACAGTAGGAGGAATCACTCTACTTAATATCAAGATAACTTAGTTACAATAATCAGGAGAGTGTATAACTGGCAGGACATACTGACCAATGAAACAGAATAGAGAACCCAGAAATAGACTCACACAAATATACTCAACTGATTTTTGATGAAAGTGCAAAAGCAATTCAGTGGAAGAAGAACAGAAAAGCTTTTTCAACAAATGGTGCTAAAGCAACTGGACATCCAGAGGCAAAAAAATATGACCTTTGGCCAACTTTATAGCTTATACTAAAATTAACAAAAGATGTATCATGGACATATGTATAAATGTAAAATTATAAAACTTTAGGGCAGGACAACAAGAGAAATTATTTAGGATTTAGGACCTGGCAAACTTTGACAACAGGAAGTTGATGCACAAAAGGAAAAATTACTAAATTGAACCTTATGAGAATGAAAAATGTTTCCTTTGCGAAAGCCCAAGTGAAAAGGAAGAAAAGACAAGCTACAGAATGAAAGAATATATTTGCAAACCACAACAAAGAACTAGTATCTAAAATACATAAAGAACTTAAAAAAAAAAACTCCACAGCAATAAAATAAACAATTCAATTAGAAAATGAGAGAAGTCATGAATAGACGTTTCACTGGAGGAGATCCAGATGGCAAACAGACAAATGAAAACGTGATCAACATCATCAGCTATCAGGAAAATGCAAATTAAAACCCACAAGATATCGCTACACACTTACCAGAATGGCTAAAATGAAAAATAGCAATAATACCAACTGCTGGTGAGGATACAGAGAAGCTGAATTACTGATAACTTGCTGGTCAGGATGGAAAATGATACAGAAACACTTTGACAATGTCTTATAAAACTAAACATGTAGTTACCATACAAACCATCAATTGCACACAAGGGCATTTATCCCTGAGAAATGAAAACTTGTGTTCACACAAAAACCTGTACCTGAATGCTTATAATACCTTTACTCTTAAAAGTGAAGACTAGAACCATCTGAGATTTCCTTTGATCGGGGAATGATTACCCAGACTCTGGTTCATATATAATGCTCCATGGAATACTACTCAACAGTAAAAATGAGCAAACTACTGACACATGCAGTCATTTGGATGAACCTCTGGGGGATATTATACTGAGTGAAAGAAGTCAGTCCTCAAAAGGTCACATGCTGTAGGTCTCCATTTATATAGTATTTTGGGGAATGATAACATTCTAGAAATGGAGAACAAATTGGTAGTTGCCAGGGGTTAGGGATGGGTCAGGGGCAGAAGGGACAAGGGTGTGGTTTGGAAGGGCACTACGAGGCATCCTGGTGACGATGTGCTGTGCAGTATCTTGCTGTGGTCATGGATACAGCAATCTACATATCTGATGAAACTGTATGAAACTAAACAGACACACGCAGGCACAACTGAGTACAAGGAAAATGGGAAATCTGAAAAGTTCAGTGGGTTCTATCAATGTCAACATCCTGTCTGTGAGGTTGTAGACTAGTTTTGCAAAACGTCATCATTAGGGGAAATACAAGAGATGTCTCTGTATTATTTCTCACAACTGCATGTAAATCTACAGTTACCTCATTTCAGTAAGTCAAGGAACTAGGCGTGAAGGGCGGCACCGAGAATTGTCAACGATGGTGCTTGATGCTGGGTTTACGTCTCTTTAAACCTCAGAGTGTTTGCTGCTTCTGCGAGGGGCTCTGATCCTGGCACTCATAGCTTTGCTCAATTATCTTCAGTCCCTACAGTGTAAGTTCTATGAAGGCGGTGCCCACACCTACCTTTCTGATCATCTACTTCTCAAGACTTCCCATTATATCAACCAAGTTGCCTAATACACACTCTTTGAATGAATGAGCCTTGTTTAAGTGCACTGGCTACTAATCTCATTTAAATTTTGATGCAAACTCTGAAATGACTATTATCCCCATTTTATTCCGTGGGGAATAGGAAATAAAGTTCCCAACCAGTTAGACAGCTTGCTTCAACTATGAGCTAACTATGAGTTTTCAAAACCTGTCATGACTCCAAATCTCAAGACCTTTCTACAACACCACACAGATCAACCATGTACTTGTGTTCAGACACAGTACCATATGGCAATATAAGCCAGTTCCTACGTGAATACAGGATAGCATACTCCTTTAACAGAATGAATAGTACCTTTAACAGAAGCCTCTATGAAGGGAAAACATGGTGGGTTGAAGATGGGGCCTCATAGAAGGTATCTCTGGTAAGAGAGCATTTTTAGGGTCAAGCCCATATCCCAAGTGAAAATGACTCACTGATAAGAAATATAACTGTCAGTGGCTCCCCATTTGTTTCTTCTGTATGTTTAAGACAACATAATCCAAAAACTTAATCAACTAAATTCTAAACCTACTTTCTTTCTACTTCTTTGGAAATGCAAGTTTCCAGGAATACATAAGATAAAACATAGTGCGTCGTTTTAGTTCAAAAACTCGAAGTTCTAACAATGTTTATTTGGTAAAAGAATTATGAGCTGGAAAATACACTTGCTTCAAAGTTTAGCTTTTGTTGACTAACTCATTTTAGCTGATATTTTGTGGCAAAATTATATGGTATCATCGTAGAAACTTGGTGATTTTTTAAAATGCCCTTCAATGTGTTATATAATCTTCATGCAGATATTCGATTACTCTTATTAAATTTATTCTTAAATATTTTACAGTTTGGTTAGTATTTTGAATGGAGCTTTTTTTTTTTTCTATTTCCTTCTTTAAATACTGCTAGTGTAGGGGGAAATCAGTTGATTTGTGTAAATGTGCCTTATGTCTAAACATCTCTTCATGTCATCTTATTGTTAGTAATTTTTACTACAAAATTTTAGCTTCTCCAGCATTATAATTATATAATTTAAAACTGAACAACATTTTGGGTTTTCCACATTATTTAAGTCTTTTCTTGGTCTTATTATATTTGCTAAAAGTTCCAGAACAACATAACTATTGATGGGTACTTCTGATTTAAATGGAAAGCACTATTTAGTGCTTTCACTGTTCAAAATACTTGCAGTAGATTTTTAGTAACATCCTTGACTATATTAGAAGAGTTTCTGTCTCTCTCTAGTTTACTTAGTGGCATTTGTTGTTATTTTGGTTGGTGACTTGGCCGGTTGGTGGGCTGGTTTTACAGTGACTGCTGAATTTGAACAAATGCCTTTTTGGCATCATTGATAGAACCATAAAATTGTTGTTTAATTTGTTGCTGTAATAAATTACATTAATAGAGAATAAAAACAATAAGTAAACAAAGAAATGACATGAAATTTTAATTAGTTTTTATAAATAATGCATTAATACCCTTTCACAGTGAGTGACAACTTTTAACAAAATCTAGAAAAGCTCTCATTTATAGGCAAATACTTCTAAAGGATGTTTTAAAAGATCTCCTTTAGCATAGAAGTCAATAACATTTTTAGAAGAATCGAGAGGGGATGCTGTGAATGAACTTGATATTGTACAGTCAAAAGTGTTCATTTTCCCTAAGAAACATCCTCTTTCAATTTGAGACTTAAAAAAAATACACATGAAAATTCAGTAGCGTGGTGGTCAAATCATATTAGCAACAAGAAGCTGAAATAGTTACAGTTGAAAAGGAACTAGCATCTGTGTTCCACCCAAGTGTCACGCACGAGGCCAGACTCTCTTAAGTACATCATCTCCTGTGATCCTCAGTCCTTCTGTATGTGGAAAGGAGCAGCAGCTAATATCTGAGAAGTGATGGGTTGTGTGTATCTCCTGGGCCCCCCAAAGAGCCTTCGCAGGCAGGTGCTATCAATTTCCCCCAGGTAGCAGTTGAGGAAACTGAACTCTCAGGTTAAACGGATTTTCCAAAAATCAGGGCTGGTAAATGGCAGAGCCGGGATGCAAATCCTCTTTGGATGAATATTGGCAGGATCTGGGGGCTAAAAGCACAGGCTCTATGTCACTAGCTGTGTGCTCTTGGGCCAGGTAATCAACCTCTCTGTGCCGCAATTTCTTGTGTGTGTAATTAGTTAAAACAACCCACCACCTATGTCACGGGGCTGCTATGAGGCTCAAAAGAGGTGTCGCACACAAAACCTAGGCATGGAATATAGCAAGTCCTTGATACACATTGGTTAACATTCTGTTTACTATCATATTTATCATCACTGAAACTATTTTTCTAATGGCTCTGAGTAAATCATCACTGATATCAAGAATAAAACTCCAACAGAAGCCACTCAAATGACTCTCAGTAGCTAATAAAATCTAATAAAGTCCAAGTATTCACTTAGCCAAGCCACAGAACATACCACTGTTCAGGTAAGTCATAAAGTCTTCCCTGCAGCTGTTACAATGATTGATCCTTGGGCACAATTAAAATTCAAGCAATGCATTGACATTTTAATAGAACAAATAATTTAACTACATTTAATGTGTTAGGCGGTTACAGCTTCTGTAATATGTATCGATAAATTTGGGAAGTTCCCCCCAAAAAAGTGCAGGGAAAGGCCTCACCCAAGAGGGTAAAGTAGGTTAAAATAAAGGGAACTGATGTTGAGAGAAACCATAAACCCCAAAGCTACTCAGAATGGAGCACTCACATTTGCAGACCAGGCCCTGTGAAAAACAGTCCCTTAAGTACCTACGGGTTTTCTCTCTCCCTTATTTTTCCTCTGTCATCTCCAAAATGCTATTAAAAATAATTGAGTGAGGTAGTTCTTGTACTTCTATTGCCCTTAAAAGAATGTTTTAAGATAAAGTGATTCAAAGAGGAGGGGAGGGGAAAAAAAAAAAAAAAACGGGCCTTGGATGATCATGCTGAAACTTAAAATGAAAGTTGTTTCCAATAAAAAGTGAGATCAATGTCAGCTCCTCCCAGATGCCTTCCAGGAATTTTCTAGTAAATGTTCAATGATCAGCTCTGGCGGGGAAGAGGGGGCCCTGGTTTGGAGCACTTGCCAGTTTCCATGGTGTAAATATTCCCATCCAGGTTGAACTCAGGATATTAACATGACATCACTGAACACGGGGAACGGATCCAATCTGTCCTTGCTGGCACACCACAGATGCCATCACTAGCTCCAGCTTTCTGTCTCATGAGCTTGTTTTCTATGCTTTGAGGCATCTGTCACTACCAGAAATCATCTGATGCTTTTAGTATCCCCTGCCTGGTGCCTTTGCCCCCATCAGAATGGGAGCCCCAGGAGCCTAAGAAACAGGTCGCTTGTTCACCTCCACACTTCCTGCATCTGCTCTGGACCGTGGCCTGACACAGAGCAAGCACTCCCACAATATTCGTGGAATGGATGAATACATGACAGGGAGGCTGGAAAGGGGAAAGGAAATGGAGATGGGGAAAAAGCACAGGAAAGGAGGGAGGAGAAGACAGGATATACGTGCGCCTGCTCGGCCAACTCCTGTCCTTTCCGGTCCTTTCTTTAGCAGTGGAGTACCATTCTGTCATTTCTTTCCTCAAGGCAGCCTTATTAGCGCAGGCAAGAAGTGGCCCAAACACTTCTTCCTTCTGGCCAAATATGGACCAGAAATGTCGCCATCCTAAACATTTTCGGGGACCTTTATTTACAAAAACAAAACAAAAACAGAGAACATCTGCAGCTCAGAAAGATCTGGTAAAACCCATTCTGATTCAAATGACGTGATTGATAACTGTTGTCATCACCACAAAAAGTTTATGCCGACAGGTCCTTTAAACCAAACCACGTACAAGTGTGTGCTGCTTTTTTTCCCCTTTAATTTGCATTTCCTACTATTCAAAGTCAGAGGTCCAAAACTCTCTATTCTAAATGCCAGGCAGCAGCATCCTTCCTACTGGAGAAAAGCGGAAGAAACCTGCAGAAAACTGATGGATGGAAACTGTTGGGGTGACAAGAAGGATCTGTGGCTAAACATGAGTTTCTTCATCTTCAGATTGATGTAGAGAAGAAGAGCCTCTCCCCTTAGTCAGAAGTATAAACGTCAGCATAATGAAACAGCGTGTGATGACATCTCAGCACAACTCATCTTGAAAGCTTATGTTTAATAGACAAAAGATAATGTCCTGCTTCATCTGAGTGAGATGTTCTCTGAAGCCGACTGGCCCATAAATTTAGATCTAAAGAATTTGGGGGTGGTGTTTGTTAATTACTGTGTGGCTGGCTGCCTGCTGCCCCCTGCACGCTCCCCGAGTTGCAGGCGCGGCAGGGAGGGATTTGTGAGCACGGGGGAAATCAAGAAGAGTCTGCATTGTTTTCTGCTGATTTCTCAGACAGAGAGAATCTGCTGAACTCCAAAAGGATGGCGCATCTCAGGTGCCAGTGCTGTGGGGCGTGAATGAATGCAGTTTGAAAACTCGCCATCAACAAACGGCAAGTGATAATAGCCCAGGGAACCGATCCCGACTCCCTCTGGACCAAAGAAGGGAGGGGCTGAGAGCAACCACATCATATGTGTCCCTTCTCAAAAGACACAGCAGGTCCAAGAAATCATCTGCCACCCACACCATGTGTTAGACTGCTTGGGGCATGCATTTTGGGGAAGTGTCGACAGGGCATTTTTGTTTTAGCCACTGAGTTAAAATGTTATTGGACAGGACTGGCGCACTTCATCTGTTTCTTTTGACCACAGGTAAAGTTCTTTACCTAACAAACAAAACCAAACAAAAACCCAACCAGGGAAGGAGCTTAATGCTTCCCACGGAGTTGGGACCACGGGGCAGTGTAAGGATGAAAAATCCAAAAGTGCTTTATCAGGCTCCTGGGTGCTGACAGCCCAGCAAAACCCAGCTGGAACTGTGTTCAGCTGCCAGAGCAGAAATCAATGTTGGTGCTAAAATGATCAAAAATGGAAAAGGCCCTATTTGGCGAATTACAATCTTGCTTCTTTCAAACAGTTTATGGGGAGGCTCTTAGGTACATATTGTATGTAACATGTCGCAGAATTAATACCAGTTCTAGACACTGTCTCTAAAGTCATTCAGGCAACTAAATGGCCAGGCACATTTTTCAAGGGCCATTTCTACTTTTTTACTTTACCCCTCCTGGGATGAGAACCAACCCCAAACAAACAAACACGAAAACAAAAAACAAAACAAAACAAAAACTAAAAAAAAAAAAGCTTAAAAAAAAAAGAGAGAGAGCGAGCAAGCAATTTATTTCCACAACTAAATTCCAAGGAAGCTAAAGAAACTATGTTTAGACATCAGTAAAAATGATGGAGAAATCTTTTCACAAAAATTTCAACCTGGCCTGCCTTGAATAACATGAAGAGGCTCTCTGGCACTAGATGTCAAATTAATTGCAGGCAAAGTGAGTTACAGTAATTCACTTGGCAGTTTAAGCAAAACCAAGAGAACAGCATTAAACCAGATCCCCGGATGCCAACGGGGCACCACTGCTGTGCTCTGGCTGATGAAATCTGACTGTAAATCTTCCGTGCCTCAACCTGATCAGCAGCAGCACAAAGAAGACCTGTCCTTCTGTCGGCATTGTGCAGAATGGTTTATTTGCCCTCTTCGGAGGCGCGCTGATATATAAATCCCAGGGATGATTATTATTATTTTGAACTATTATTATGAGTTACTATTATTACTTCCCCGAGACAGTGGGAACGAGGCATGGGAAACTGGTGGATGAGACGGAGCTGCGTGTGAACACTGAAGGGAGACCATCTATCTCCGTTCAGGGTGGTTTTGGCCATATTTCAGGAGAGAAAGGGCATCAGTACTACAGGGAGTTGAATGTACAGATGGGGGAGGACTGGCTGTGAATGGACCGCCTGTGAGCGCCACCCGGCCTGACTTACCCGGGCCATCCAGCCTGTTCTGCTCTCTGCTCTGGGGAACTGAATAACCTTCAAGGCATCTATCTAGGAAAATTCATTTACTCTGCTGCATATGCTGAGCACCTACTGTGCGCCCGGGTCACTGGGACGAATGGAAAGTCAAAGAATGCGATGTGGGGCTCACCCCGCAGAGGCTCACATCTAATTCATGGAGAGGGAGGTGACCGCCAAGCAGGACAGGAAGGCAGGTTATCACGCTAGAATCGGTGACGGCAGCTCTCATTCAGGGGGCCCCTCACCTAGTTTGTTGCATCCACTTTACAGAAGAGGCACAGGTACATGGACCTGCTCAGGTCCCATGAATGAGGGCAGAACCAGGATTCTCAGCCAGGTCTGGCTCTGGAGCTGTGTTCTCTAGCCTGCCCACTGCAGACTGGGGCTCTGAAGAGGAAGGAGGCAATTCTTCCGACAGGGAAGGAAAGCTCAGTCAAAATGGGAATGGCATCAGGGGAGAAGGGAAGGGAAGACATTGGCAAAGGCACAGAAGGGTCCCCTGATGAGCCACTAAAAGCCGAGGCTGAGAAGTGGACCAACGCCATCCCCTCCATGTGAACGGATGGAGACTAATTACACATTTTCCTATGAGGACAGCACCTTGCTCTTAGAACATCAAAACTTTCCCAACTTTAATGACTGCCTGAAACAACTTCTGGCCTTCGGAAAGTGGGATATCCAAGAAAAACAGTCCAGGACCATTTGAAGGCACACGCAGTGTTCTCAGAGAATTATTTCTGGCCGTGGTCTCTGCCATAGATCACAGGCCTCCGGCTTTCAATCACAAGGCTGAAAGGTATTAACAAGAACCCACGGGGTCCCAGGCAACTGTTTGCGTCAAACACTTTCCTTTCTTGGAATGTAAATGGATCTGTCTTCATCTAGAATGATTTTTACCGATTCATCCGCAAAACTTCAAAGTGTTTTTCCCCCGATCTTGTACTTATGTCATGTCCGTCACCCCTCAATGTCAGCTTTGTGTTTGTGGAGGCACAGACCCAGTATCCCCAGGATGGGGGCCAGGAGCACGACCCATGGTCACACCTGGAAGTTGTTAAGGATGGGCGAAGAGGAGGAGGAAAAGGAGGGAGGAAGCGAGGGTAGAGGGGAGAAGGGAAGAGGAGGGAGGGGGGTTAAAGGAGAGAAGAGAGGAAGAGGAGGAGGTGGAAGGAGGAAGGTAGAGGGGTAAAAGGGAGAAGGGAGGAGGAGGGGGAGGAGAGGGGGAGGGGGGAAGAGAGGAAGAAATGGGAGAAGGAAGTGATAGGATAATGAGGAGAAGGACGAAGGGGAGGTGGAGGGGAGGATGGAAGGGGAGAAGAGGGGGGAGGGAGGAGGGCAGAGGAAGGAGAGGGGAGGGAAGAGGAGGGGATAGGGGCATGAGGACATTTGGACGAAGGAGGAAGGGAGGAGGCGGGGGAGGAGGAGGGAGGAGGAAGGGGAGGAGGGAGGAGGGGAGGAGGGGAGAGGGAGGGGGAAGAGGAAGAGGAGGGGGGGCTTCCTTGGGAGGAGAGAAGGGGAGGTCCTCGTCTTTTGAGGGAAGAGGGGGGGAAGAGGGGAGAGAGGGAAGAGGAGGAGGAGGGGGCCTTTCTTCTCTGGAGAAGGGGAGGAGGAGGAGGAAGGGGGAAGGAGGGGGAAGAGCAGGGAGGGGGGAAAGAGGAAGGGGAGAGGAGGGGAGTTTGGAGGAAGGGAGGAGGGGAAGGGGAAGAGGAGGGGGAGGGAAGGAAGGGGAGGGCGGAGGAGGGGGAGGGGAAGAAGACCATTTCTCTCTCCCGATGTCAACACTCTTTTCCCCATTCTGGCAAGTCTGAGCCAAAGGTGAAGATGTTCAAAACAAACCGCTCACAGACAAACAAATACATTCTAAAAATTCCACAAGGTTGCCTCAGGGTTATGTCAGAGGTCAAACATGTCATTCTGAGTGAGAGAAAGCCAACAACCTGGACTACCACCTCGACCCTCTGACATTCCAGAGCATTTTTAAGTGAATTCTATCTGCAAATGCTTAATGGCCAAATCTTTCCCAAGTGATCAGCTATGATGAAACTGGATTCAAATACAACGTGTACTAATTCACGGCTAACATACATGGATTTTCTTTTGATAAATCTTGCTAAGATGGTCCAGCCCCTTAGCTCCTGATGAATTTGATGTCCTCCTTCTCTTAAAGGAAGCAGGCAGATTTTTATGAAGACTACCTTGGAAATACACGCCACAGGTACGGATGCTACGGGACGGGGGATAAAAGTGCCTCGTGACTAGCGGGGAAACATTGCGCCCCGCATGTGCTGCCGCAGAGATCCCTAACATTCAAGGAATTTCCTTCCTGAAGCTTGAGGGTATTCGTATTAATGAAAGTGGAATTAGCTGTAGACAGAGAATTGCTCCCAACCCCTGGCAGTTTATGGTAATAAAACGTCACCACGGTCCCTCTCAGCCGTCTTCCCCCAACTCGCACCTCTGTTTCCCCACCTATCTTCTTTAAGATAGGGGGAAGGATTAACGTCATTTAATGGATTTATCTACTATCTCCCCCAGTTTGGACAGTTGACATATGTATTTCACATTACCTATTATAGACATGATTACATATATTCTGGAAATGGCCAAGAAGCTCCTGGCACGCGCCTGCTGAACTGTTTGCTACAAGAGAGATCATCATTCCGTGGTGACTCGGGGAGCTGGGGTGGCCACATTTAGTCCTCTGCCCCAGGTCACACACTGAAAAGACATGAAAAACTGGTGTCCGGCCTATCTCTGGAGTCCACACTCTGTCCGCCCATCAGGGGACATGAGGCTGGCTTTCCACTGCTGGCCCCGTGTTCCTGAGACTTCTCTCAGTGACAGTTTCACATCCATGCAAGTAAACAGTGGCAGAGCTGTAACAGCCCTACCTCTCGTCTTTCCTGAGTCTCACTTGGACACTTTCAGGTACAAATATCTCCTGTTCAGGTAAGGTGGACAGTTAGACACTGACTTTTGAAACTACAAGACCTATGTGGTATTCTCCCAAACTCACTCACACAGTCAAACAATATTTGAATACATAAAATTAAAACCGCCACTTGAAAATACACGACAAAGTTGAAAATAAATGACGGAAAAGAAATTTACAACAGATGGAGGAGGACTGGTCTCTTAATTTGCATGGAGCTATCACCAATAAATAAGAACAATTTAATAGGAAACTGGACCAAGAACATGGACAGGCAGCTCAGAAAAGAAGAAATGAAAATGGCCAATGGAAACCAAAAAATCCACTGCATCGCAACTGCATCCACAATTAAAAAGTGAAATTTAAAAAATGATGGTGAGGGAGGGATAAATGAGGAGTTCAGGATTAACAAATACCCACTACTAAATATGAAATATAAAAAAAAAGGACCTACCATGTAGCACAGGGAACTATATTCAGTATCTTATAATAACCTATAATGAAAAAGAATCTGTGTAACTGAATCACTTGGTCTACACCTGAAACTAACATAACACTGTATGTAAATCAACTATACCTCTATTGAAAACAAATTATGGTGAGATATTTTTTTTCATGACTGGCTATGACACAATTTTCAAAATGATGAGTCTCCAAATCAACACGTGTGTGGAATACAGATACTTAAATCGGTGGGTGTGTAAAAACATTTCGGGAGGTCAATTTTGAAACACCTACCAAAAATTTAAGGCATGTTTCACAGATCCAGCAACTGGATTTCTAGGAAATTTACTCCATATACTAACACATATGCCAAAGTCAGCCATAGTAAACATTAAGGATATTTTCTGCAGCATAGTTTATAAAAGCTAAGCTTAGAAATAACTTACATATCCTTTCATAGATGATGAGATAAATCTATGACGGTACAGATATACAATGGAATACTACTCAGCCTTTTAAAAGACTTAGATAGATATACAGGAATGCAAGGAAATAATTTATAAAATTAAGGGGACATGAAAAGTATAGAATGATGTGTATCAATCGAGACCATACACATAAATTAAAGGTACACACACACATAAATATAGATGCCTCCCATTATTCGTGGCATTGTCAACAATACACTGTCAACCCAGGTGACTTTTGAAGGAGATAATTTTGGAGGCTGAAGATTGGAGGGGCAGACAAGAAGGGAGTTCTTTTTTCTTTTTTTAATTTTATATCTTTCAGTGTGGCTTCTGTTCTAACCCTGTATGTGTATCACTTTTACTTAGTTTTTATAAGAGAGGAAAAGAAACCCAGGGAGAACTACAGAAATCCTCATTTCAGTTTCAAATGATCCTACTTTCCAAATGGGTGTAGCTCATGTCTACACACACAAAGCCTGTTTTGAACTTGTTATTGGTGACATTTAATCCACTTGCCTACAGAGAAACTTCCGGAGGGAATCCAGTTGCTTTCCTCTCTCCAAGCTACCTCTGAGGGAGACCCGTTAGGGCATCCTGAGTCAAACGAACAGAAACATACCTGGAGCCAGTCAGGCCAGGGCTGGAACCCTGATTCCCTGGTCTGAGTGCACTGTGAATGTAGCCGAGCTGCTTCACTTCTCGGAGCCCTGGTTTCCTTCAGGAAAAGTTGGTAAGAGTACGGTCCTTGTGGGGGAATGACCTAAATGTCTCTATGTGTGAGTGTGGTACTTCTATAGAGTCTACCACACTTAGTAGGTGTTTAAAGTTAAGTTGGATTCCTTCTTTTTCCGTTCATTTATGAGAATTCAAAAACCTTCTAAGATATTTATAATTATTCTCTCTGCTGAGAACGGCCAAATGTAGCCTCGCCCAGATCACCCTGTGCCTTTTTTAAAATTGAAGTACAGCTGATTGACAACATCTTGTTAACTTCAGGTGGACAGCATAGGACTTCAGTATTTCTACAGCTTATGCCTTTTAATTAACCATTTCCTTCCTTCCTACTGACGACCCAATTTCTGCGGCCATGGCAGGCATGCTGGGGATGGAACCAACTCTTCCTCCAGGCTCCTCGAGGCTGCTGTAGACCATCCAGCATCAGATCACGGCTCATACATCTCCTCCTAACACTTCTGTTCTCGAAAACGTATCTGAACTGGTCAACTTTTACATGAATCCCCTCCCTGCCAAATGCCGAAACATCATCCTGTGATTTTGCCCTTTTTGAAGGTCAAGGCTTTTGGAAAAAAAAAAACATATGTAGAGGACTGACCTATGCCACTCCCTTCCTTTCCGTGTTTTACCTCAATCCTGTATGCCTAGTTAAATAATATGTTTGAACAGCTACCGTTAGGAAAATTTCATGAACTGGGAGAACATTTGCGGTTTTTAAAATTACAGATACAATATACAGCTCCCCAGCGTGGGCCACGGGCAAGAACGGGAGAAATATATGGCAGTGCTTAGCTTTTATAAGGCCACATTCCACAGCATCAAAAAGACTGCACCTCGTACTCCATTAAAATAATAAAAAAAAATAGAATGAAGGGGAAAGAAAGGCATATTTAAGGAGCTGCAGTTTAAACAGACTCAAATGAGAACCACCTGTTCTGTGCCTCGGCACCAGAAACCACACCCCTCTGGCTTTAAGGATTTCTTACCCCTCCCAGCATTTGAGCTGGTATCACTGCTCGCTCTCAACTGCCATCTTTACCCCGCTTCCAGAAGCAGACGTCAGGGTTCCTTCTTCATTTGGAGGGGGAAGTCAAATGTGGAAAGCCGGAAAGGTGTTAAATGGTTAAATGGTCTGGAAGGCACTGTGCTCTGAAGGACAAGGTCAGAAGATGACCGGCAGGAGAAAACAGGCAATGCGTTTCATGAGATCAATAAAATGTATGACTTCACTCGCTTAATTACATAAATAAAGTTGTTAAAAAAAAAAACAAAAAAACCCAGGCACGCAGCGTGCTAAATGAGCAGGGTTTTTATGGACGACTACAGAGCTAGAGACAACCCCTGGAAAGGCCATTCACATGTAGGCAGCGTCTTTATAAAAAGTCTCATGCAAAGCCGGAAGGAAAAGCTCTGCAGAGCCCTGCGCCTGCCAGGACGGGTGGGATCCCAGCTAGGGAGCAGACCCGGGCAATACCCAGGAGGCCGAAAGTGGGGATCCATGGCCTGTTTGGTAACTTGACCATTAAGACGGTTCTCCGTCCATCTGTTTTAAATCGCGGTTTGAAGCGTATTTATGTGATAAAGAATTAAGGCTGTTTCTCTCGGCCTCGTAAACAAGCGGGACGCTCTCTTTTGGAAAAGCCACTGACGTGAGTACAACAAGCATGGGCAGAACTGAGTTTAGAATTAAAGAGGCTTGAGGGTGCTTAACTCCTGCAAAGCGTGCCAGACACTCCGTCCGGAGATTTTTGGTTTCATTCTGTTTTGTTTTAAAGGCATTATAAGTCATAACCTTGCACCGTTCTAAAGGACTTTTTTCTGTTTTAAAGAGAGAAGCAGGGGGGTGTTTGCAGGACAAAGAGAGAGATGGAGAAACTCCAGAAAGAGCGAGCGAGAGAGAGAGAGACAGAGAGAGAGAAGGGGGGAGGTACCTGCTAATGAAACTAAGCAAACAAACTCAGAACACCCCCAAAAATTGCCTCCCGACCTCCGGATGCTGTGACATGTGGCAAGGAGCTGTCCCGAATAAATACTGTATCATTTCTGTATTAATGAAATGCCACTGAACACCCCCTGGGGCTTTATTTAGATGATCTCTCATGACCGGTTTTGCAAGGAGGGAATTATTCTTGAGCTGGATCCCCCAACTAGACGTCTCAACACCGGGACCAGACATAATTCTGCCTGAATCTGATTCCCAGGCGTACTCTGTCCACGTTACCACGCTGCCTTGTTTCTAAAAAACATAATACATAAAGCCACATGAGGTTCTGGTGCCAGTCATCTAAAACACGGTTTCTTCCTGCAAAGCTGGAGGAGGCGGGTGCACGGACCTGTGTTTTTGCAAGTGCTGGGTCTGGGCGGGGGGGAGAGCACACGGAGACACTGCAGTTTGATCATCCGTGCCCTGTTTTTGAAAAGTTAAGACTCCTTGAATTAATTCACTGAGGCTGAGACCATGAAAGGAACAAAACCTCAATATATCCTTCCAGTGTGACTTTAAATATGACAAGGTTATCATTTAATACACCATCGTTCAAGAATTGATTTACGTTCCTCTGGGTGTCCCCCCTTGTACTCTACTCTAGGCTTACCTGGGATGATGACATTCAGGGCTAGTCCTTAAAATTCCATAAATGAAAGTATTGGCTAGATCTCATTTCCATGGAATAACACAAATGACATTCTAATTTTTCAGAGACGAGAGGCTAGATTCTAAAACATGGCTAGGTTCTGAAACTCCTATTCTTGGGTTTTCATGCTTCCCTCATTTACAAAACTAATATTTTTTTCCAAACCTCTATTTCACTCCAAGCCCCATGGCTCTTAGGAGTCCAGCATCTTCCTTTGCTGCTGACCTTTTGTGTCTTCCTCTCCCACATGACCTTGAGAAAGGGAGTGGCCAGCAGCAGTCTTGCTGCATCATCCTTGTCATTTGCGGAACAGACAGCACCCCCACTCGGGAAGGAAGACCTGGGAGGGAGGGGCCGTATGGAGTCCAGCCAGCCCTCACCCGTAACACATTTTTCAGGAGTGAAATCAAATAGAAAGATAAGCCTGCTGGCCATTGTGTGTTCTGTTTGTGATAAAAATCTCATCCAAAATAGGATTAGGTTAAATGTCCTTTTTATGATATCCTATGCATCTCAGTAGTTCCATTTATGGCCAAGAATGCAGTGGTCTCTTGGGCTGGCATGTAGCCATTTCCCCCTTTTTCTGTTTCAAGGGCCACCGGTCTTCCTTGGCCAACACACGAGTAGTAGCTCGTCTCCATACAGAGAACAGGGAAACCTGCCAGAACTGCCAGAGACATATGGACTTGATCAGAGCCCACTGAGATGAAGACCACATCTGCCCTGCAGTGACTACAGGCCCCATTTGGAAGACCGCCAATCCTGGGAGACTTCCTCGTGGTCTCATTGGTCGTTCCGGTTAATTTGTTCTTTGCTCCCTAAGTGATGTGCCACTGAAGTATCAACTCCATGCAGGCAGGGTCAATGTGTTCTGCATGTTCTGAGCTTGGTGACAGCATCAGTACGTGATGTACACTGGTTCTGTAGTCCTGACTGAACCCTTGGGTCTTAAGACTCAGCCCAGTGACATCTTTACCAGGCAGCCTTTACTGACTCTGCCTGTCAAGAAGAATGGACCCCACCCTCTTGGAGACTTCTACTTTGCTGTACTTTGAAGTCTTCTGTACTTATAAGATGAATGTTATTAGAATGCTATATGTTACGTGAATGAAAAATGTTGCCAGCCATGTGAGTAAACAAAGGATGTTGCAGCCATCAAGCCATCCCATTTCAGCTGCCCTGACAGTGAGCCCTGAGGGAACTCAGGATGGAGACACACGGGCTGCCCGCTGCCAAGCCCTCAGCCACTGCGGCCACCTGCGACGGTGTACCAGAGGGCACTTAGGATGGGAGAGAACAGGACACTTAGAGAGCTAAGGTGCACATCAAGAGAGTGATTTCAGTGAGCCCAGACTCTTGCACCTTCCCATACAGAGAAAAGCACTAAATTCCTTAACTTGAGACGTCTGGTTTTCTTTAACAGTAATCTTTTGATGTTCCAACTACCCGGTCTTCACTGCAAAAAAATCCTATATATCCTGGTTCCTCCTCTACCCCTCCAGACCAGTCCCTTAGATCAGACTGAGAGGCTGCCTCCCAGGCTTAATTCCTCAGAAAGTCCATCGAATAAAACATAACTGTCAACTTGTAGGTTGTGCTTTTTTTTTTTTTTTTTTTTCATTTGACAGTTAGTATTTAGCCAATGGAAATACTATCTTTTGAGGACTGATCCTCAGGCATCGTACTAAGCACTTCGTGTGAATCATCTCATTTAGTGCCCCTGCCCTATGCCCTACTAGAGGAATGGTTATGGGAACAAACTCCAGAATTTGGATTTGAATCTGGGTTTGAAATCCTGAGTTCACCAACAGGTGACTATGAGCTTGGGCAAACTCCATTTCAATGTCTTTTCTGTAAAATGGGGATAGAAATAAAAATGGCAACTGTAAGGGGTTATTCTAAGAAATAAATCAATTAATTCATGGAAAAGGCGAAAGGAGAGTCAGCACTCAGTACACAGTAGCTATTCTTAGCGTCTCTATTCTGCAGATGAGGAAGCTGAGACCTCAGAGGCTCAGTGACCCACCAGGCATGACCTGGCCAGTGAGCAGGGAATCTCAGACCTTACCCCAGGCAGCCTGAACCCTAGTTCTCCCCAGTTTGAACCACGCCATCCTTATCCTGCCATTTGTCCATGACCACTCTGAGTGCCCAGCTGTGACTGTTCGCCTTTGAACCACGGAGCCTAGCACAGGGCCTGTCACACGCAAAGAGCTAGCTAGCCATTTAGTTCCTTGATTAATTAGTGAATTAACTTACTAATAGTTTAGATTTAAATAAACAGTAAGCACAGTGCCAGGCACAGAAAACAATCCGTCCTGGGATATCGGGGTGCAACTGGCATGAAATCAATTGCACTGAACAATTTATTTTCAATGAAAACCTTGAAATGGTCCTAAAAATCTCCTGGGTGGAAGTCATCCTAATTATTTCAGCATAAATCTAGCAGCCTTTAAAAATAAATTTCCATTTTCTACAGTCTAAATCTAGTGCATGTAGCTTTCAAAATGTAACTGAGCAGGACGCTCTGGGGTCTTCCAGGGACAGACCCTCCCCCATGCCCTTTGCTTTAGCTCCTCTCTGAAGTACCCAGGTAATGGTATCTGATGTGCATTTCCTGAGTTGTTTTACATATGCTAAAACGCCCACCAAATGGAAGATGGGAACTACTTGATGACCGTGAGCAGCCCATGGCCAGACATACAGGTGCCCAAGGATTGATAACGTTAACCCCCGTGACACTGCCCTGTTACTGTGCCATCAATCAGAGGACTGTGCATGAGCAGATCACACACTGAGGTGCCCCTCCCTCACCTGGCCTTTAAAAATGCTTTGCTGAAACCCAATGAGGAATTCGGGTGTTTTCAGTACAAGCTACCTGGACTCCTTGCTTGGTGCCTGCAATAAATGCTGCACTTCCCTTCATCCCAACCTGGTGTCAGTAGATTGGCTTTATCACATGTGGGCAAGTGGACCCAAGTGTGATTCTGTAACAAAAACACCATCAAGTACTCTGTTATTATTTAAAAAAATTTTTTTCTACTCACTCCATATGATCTTCCCTCTGCTTTTGATACACCAAAATCGTTCCATATGAGACAGATTGTACAATAACTGAATTTTAAGGCACTAAGAGGTGTATGCTGGTGTGCTTGGTCAACACAGCAGTACCTGCGTTCCTCATGAGACAATCCTGTAACATCAGACAGTCCTGAAACACAATCTTAATTTTGCACTGGAGACTTTGTGAGCATGGGACCGGCTCCTTTTTCTCTACTTTCTATTAGATGCATCTGGACACTTTTGACGGCTAAATGGTAAAACAGGCCCTGTTGGAGATGCTCAGCAGCCTTTTATTAGCTGGATGGTTCAGGAGCATCTCTATCAAGACCCTAACTTGCAAACTCTCAGCATAAAAGAAGAAACAGGTTTCTGTGTCAGGACAATGAACTTGGACTGTTTTTTCCCAGTGAATGGAAAACAACATTTCTAACCCAGAGAAGTGACACTCGGCCCCATTTGGTAACACCTCAGCTCCCTTCACACTGGGGTTACAATGCTGCCTTTCTGTACAGTTTCCAGAACAAGCCATCAGAGTCAGGCCTTCTGGCTTGGGCATCTGAATGACAACCTTCATCCTTTGTGGCCTTTTCCAGTCCCATTTTGAATTAAAATATGTAAGGAGACCAAGCTTCCACCACAGGCTCTGTTATCCCCACCTTCAAAATCAAATCCTACCAGCTCACAATGCATTTTTCAACTTTTGGCAATTTCATCCCAACAGTTTGGAAATAAATTAGATGCTGGTAAAAGATCAGAATTCCGGAGTCAAGGGAAATCAACCTTTGGAAATAAATGCCTGGGCCCTTCTGTCTACTGTGTTTGCTACTGAAGTCAACAATTTACAAAGCTCATGATTTCAAGTTAACCTGGATCCAAGTCTTGGCACCACTGCTTACTAGCTGTGTGACCTCGGCCAAGCTATTTAACCTCTCTGAGCCTTGGTCTTCTTCCTTGTAACAGGAGAATGCCTTTACAGGGTTGCTAGGAGTATTAAAAAGGCATATTTTAAAAAGCATTAGAAATGTTTTTGGATCTTAGGGGATTTTGAACTAATAAAATTTGGTGTTTATCCAAATCCATGCAGATTGGAAGTGATAGGAAAAGTTTCTGGAGGGGGGGATCAGGAAATGGTGGAATTGCCACCAACAACTCTGAGTTTCTGTTCAAATGTTTTTGGTGGGTGGCAATACCTTCATCAAGCCAAAACTAATGCCTTCTGCCTAAAAGCTCATCCTCCTCCTCTCCTCCAGATCCCCATTGGCTAATAACACCAGGGGATGCCAGAGTCATCTTTAGCATCTCCCTGCCTCATCCCTGCCGCTCATCAGTGATGAGTCTCCCCAGCATCTTCTCTCTCTCCTGCTCCTCTAGTGGCTGAAGCCCTTATCTGCATTCCCCTGGACCAATGCAAACTGACGCATTCTGCTGCCCCGAATCTGATGTTTGTTTTGCAGCCCTACTTCCACGCCCTGGCCAAAATATTTCTCCTTAAAGTGCACGTTGGGGGCATTCACTTGCAGCTTCTCATTCTCAAGTTCTTTGTCCACCCCTCCACCCAGCTGTGGAGCACTTTGGCTAGAAGGACCACCCAAACCACAGTGTTTACTGGGAACGTAAATTAGAACAACCTCCGTGGGGAGCGATTTAGCAAGATCTATGCAAATGCCCCAGAGCAGATGCTCTGAGCCAACACGGCTTCTTCTAGGACTCCGTCCTGCACAGACACTCATGCATGCGGGAAATGATGTGGGCATGAGGTTACATGCTGCGGCACAAGGTGTAACGGCAAAAAGACCGGGAACAACCCAAATGTCTATCAGTGGGGAATTGGTTCAATGAATTATGAAGCATCTCTACAGCGGAAGACTCAGAGGTTGTTAAAAAAAAATGAAGAAATCATTTATATGCTGATTTGGAACCATCTCTTAAGATATATTGTCAAGTGAAAAGAGCAAGGCGTGAATAGTGTGGGGAAGGGGAGGGTAAAAGAATATACAAACATATTGTCTTGTAAATACATAAAAATGTCTAGAAGAATACCCAAAGAAATGATAACAGAGGAATGAGGTGCTAAGGGAAAGGGGTAGAGGGACATTTTAAAATACATAAAGAAAACGAACTGTATGGTTTTGAGATATAAATACATAAATATATATACACGTCATTTTCTATCTTCTGCTTTGGACTTTGAACCATGGACTGCCTGTTAGAAAGTAAATATTTTAATTATATATATGTTTTTAAAAATTGAAGTTAAAAAAAATCTAAGTTTAAAAAGTTAAAGCTCCAGTCTGTTCTCAGAAACAATCACATATGTAATATACACATATGTAAACTAAAAAAATGTGCAGTGTATTGTATATATGTATTTCATGCAATATAATGTCTATGTGCAGTGAGACTGTAATAATTCTACCTAGTAAAACTGGAAAAGGAAAAAACAAACAAAATCTAAGTTAAAACAAAGAGAATTGCCACGTAAGCCAGGTGCCTGTTTTCTGTCTTCTCCAGACAATGGCAATACACGAATGGCTTCCCCACCCCCAGTCTGCTCTCCATCTCACAGAGACCTTATTTACCTCCTTGGAATACAGCTTTGAGCACATCAATTTCCTGTTCAAAACTCCCCGTGACTTCACATGTCCCACTGGATGGAGTCCAAGTTCATTAGTCAATGTCCAGTATCAACCCCTGATCCCCAGCTCCGCTCTCTGCCCTGTCCTGCTCCACTAGGCTCATCTCTGAAAGCTAAATAACTTATGGTGACCTCTGTGCCTCCACACATTATGTCCTTCCACTTGGCATGTCCTCCAGCCACCCCCAAAGACCAAGCTCAACTTGATCCTAAACCTTGGTTCAAATCTTCTTTCTCCATTAATTCATTCCAGAATCCACCACTCACCTCCGTCCCCTAGCTAGAAGAAACGCCCTTCTTCTTTGAAATCCCAGGGCATATTTTTGTTGTCGGCATATGATGTTTATCACTTTACATGGGATCCTAGTTAATTTGGTCCTCGTTTATCCACCGGCTCAATAAACACTTACTGAACACCTACTATGTGTCATGCACTGGAAAGGGCACTGGGGACACAGTAAAAAGCCAGAGTAGCAGGATTCCTGCTCTCAAGGGGATAACAATCTTCCGGGGAAGACAGACAATAAAAATAAGAAACCACACCTTTGATGATCATTTTCCATAACTTCAATGTGGAGAAGTAAAAAGCTCAGTCAAAATGCTAACTGTTTGCCCAAAGCAACACTTGAACATTACAAAGGCTAACAGACCCATATTTAAATCCCAACCCTGCCGCAAAGCTATGATTGTCTGGGTCAGAGTTTCTCAGCCTCAGCACTGTTGATACTTGGAGTTGGCTAATTCCTTTTTGTTTTAATTTTTCAAAAATTTTACCTTTTTTTGAGGGGGGAGGTAATTAGTTCTTTTTTTTCTTAACTTAATGAAGGTACTGGGGATTGAACCCAGAATATTGCACATGCTAGGCATGCACTCTACCACTGAGCTATAGCCTCCCCCCGTGGAGTTGGCTAATTCTTTGTGATGGGGGCTTTCCTGTGCGTTGTAGGAGGCTTAGCAACAACCCTGGCCTCTACCCAGCAGATGCCAGTAGTACCCTCCCCCTCCTCCTCATCAAATGTCCCCAGTAGGGGTCAAGAATGGGGGTTTGCAAAATCTCCCCCTTTGGAGAACCATGGCTCTAGGCAAATTCCTTAACATTTCTGAGTTTCAGTTTCTTCAGGGTCTGGTTCTTTGCAGAAAAACCCCATAAACATTTGAAAAATGAAAAAGAAATCTGTAAAACAGAGAGAATACTACCTACCCTAGAAGATTATGACAGGATGAAACACAAAAATGTGTCTGAAATGCTGATAAATCTTTTGATCAAGAGGAATAAAAATATAAGGTTGGCCAATCTCTTTCCCAGTGCCCTCAGGGTGGACAAGATCCATTCTCAGGACCTCCTCAGTCTAAATGAGTGTTCAATCCATGAACTGCCCAAATTGTGGACATGATTTTTGCTTGTGTCCCAGAGAGATGTTCTAGAGTTACAGCCCAGAACATGACTCCTTGGGAGGGTGCAGGAAAGGTCTCGTCCATCAGGCTATATTTGCGAGACAGATGGATTCAAGTCCAGTCAAAGTCCAGGCTTCTTGAACTTGGATGCAAGAGCTAAAATACACATAACTTGAGACTGGGTGTCCTGGATCCCATAAAAATGCCACGTAAGAGATGGCAGGATTACCTAGCTGTTATGACATCAGTCAGTCTCTTCAAAAGCTTTATTTGCACATCTCAAATCATCCTTGTAAACCATTTATTTTCCCACACTATTGGATGCTGTGAGCATTTCGGAAGTGTTCTCAGGGTGCTTGAAATCAACAAGGCAATTAGCGAGGTTTTAAAGGAATCAAAAATACAATCAACAGTGCTTTGGAAATGTCAATAAAATTCTTGGCTTGGCAGACCACTTCTGTATTGTACATTTGTTAGGAAACTTGAAGAGGATCTTAAAATATGCATCAGTCTGAATTCCAGGATTTATTTTCAACCTGGAAAATGGATAAAGTAATGGGCAGGATTCCTATATAATTTGGGGAGAAGTCTTTCCTTGCAAAAAAAAAAAAAAAAGATGAAGAAAAAATAGGTTTTGGAGTCAGACAGAAATGGATTATAATTTCGGCTGTGTGACCAAAACTGGATGAGTTGGGGAAAAATCATTAACTCGGAGTACAGTTTCTTCAGCTTTAAAATGAGGATACTAATGCCATCTTAAATTAAAATGTGTAAGTGTCCAGCAAAGTGTCTTTGCAAACCTTCATTTTCATTCCTCATTCCCTATAGGGAACAGAGTACGAACTCATTGGTTTATATTTTTATAACACCTGCAAAATTGCACACTTTCTAACCAATTTAGTTCTCTCTTGACCAAAATGCTTTAAGACACAAATGTTCCACATCTGTTTTGCTCCACTAAATAAAATAAGCCCAACCCATCACTTTTTCTTTCTTCCCACCAACAGTTTCCCTTAACTCATTCATCATTCCACAAGCAGCCCTTGCTCACAAATTAAGGCATCTCTTTGTGGGGGTGGGGGAGGGCTGTGGAATATGCGTTGGGTACAACAGAAAAGATACTAAATCTGAGTAAGGATGAACTGTCCTGTATGTGGCAGGTCAGACAGGCAACTTTCAGCTGTCTTCCTTCCTATCCTTAACCTAAAGAAACTCAGTCGTGTTTTCAAAAGCATAATAATTACTGACATTTTGCTATGGTTTCCAATAAACCGGTGATTTTTTTTTTCCAAAAAGTCCATGAATAAAACAAACGCCGTCACCATTGGAGATGCATTTCCACGCCAGCGCGGATGCTTTTAAGACCATTTGCCGAGCGCTCTGCACCGTTTGACCAGTTCTGGGGCAGGGGGCATGCTCTAATTACTGATTGTGAAGTTTGGTATCTATAGCAACAGGCAGAATTGACAACAGGAAGCTTCACCCTCTGGGGCACCATCTGAAGTTTATAAAATCAACTGGAGGCCAAGGCTACAGTTAATCAGGAGGACTTTCAGAACGCAAGTGCTCCAAGTCCACACTTAAGAAGCAAAGAAATTATTTAATAAGACAATCACAGGGCTCGAGAAGGCAGAGTTTGTTTAGCTTGGCTTTGCCGTGCCTCTCGTAGTAATTTATCCTAATGGTACCAATTCGCCCATGATTTGATACAGCAGGAGACCCGGGGTATCGGTTTAATCAAACCTCGGCCGGGGCTGCCTGTTTCTTAACTATTGTTGCTGTAGATCAATCGGCTTCACTTGATTCACTAATCGGGCGGCACATGGATGTGAATTTTCCCAGGATTCCGGAAATCAGGTTGACATAATTCTTCATAATGTGTCTGCTTTTAAATGGCATGATTTCACCCCATTCACATTATTTTACATCCCCAGAGCTGACAGGTGAAGGGTCTAGATCCTGGGAGGCTGCCAGTGAGACGTGTGGTAGGAACAAAGCTGGAGCATTGTACATGACCAAAGACAAGCTACTTAACCCTTCTGGGTCTCAACCTCCTAAGTCATTCCATCAGGACAAGAATTTACTAAGTCACAGAGCTATTAAGAGGATTAGAGAACTGGCAGATGGATGAGCCTAGAACACAGCCTGGAAGGCAGGAGAGAGACTCTGAGCCAATGTCTCACTTCCCACCTGCCCCGATTCCCATCTCCAGGGAGGAGAAGAGGATGGAGGATGTAGCTGCGTCATTTTTATAGGGTGAGACGTTAACCTTTATCACATTTCACAGGCCTGGTCACACGTGCTTTGATAATCCTAGGAGATCATCTAAACTCAATCCTCAGTCTCCATTCTTCTGTCCCCACGGGGGCCAAGAGGTCCCCCCCATGATTTATCCCCTTGGTGCCGGTGTGGCTGTTGGGAAAGTTGGTCCATGGGCAGAGTTCTCCCTCACACTAACGACACTCTGTGGCTTTCCCATCCCCTCTTCTTTCTTAAACAGCGGGGAATTTGATTTAAAATACTGTCTAGGTACAGACAAGACAGGATAAGATCAGACCTTTCCTCTTGGTAAGCAGAGACTACAGAAGGGAGAGAAAATCTATCTTTACATGCTGTTCAGTTCAGGAGGGAGGGAAGAAGGAAAAGGTCAACGTGAATCCCTGAGTTGGAGGCAAGGACTACGTGGACAGTGAGGCCATGGGCAGAATTCAGCCCCACCTCTGACACTGCATAGTGGAGGGTGGCCAATGTGAGCTTCATCATGGGGGTCTCTGCGGCTGCCTCTGTGAAATGGGTCTATGGAGCTGGCCAGCCCTGGGTTGTCATGGCAACACAAGGAGCTAATCTATGTGCCCCCAAGCTGTCAGTGGATGTAATGTTAACTCACTTCCCTAAGTGTCCCTTTTCCTAAGGGAGAACTAAATCCAGGCCTTTTCACGGATCAACTTGTCTGCTCACATTTTAACTTAAGTTCTTAGCTTACTGTTTTTCCTGCAGATAGACTTGACCACTTGCTGAGGGAGGAAAGTAAGAATAAAGACAGAGAGAGAAGGAGGGAAGGAAGAAAGGGAGGGAGGAAGGAAGAAAGGGAGAAAGAAGAAAAAAGGAGGGAGGAAGGAAGGAAGGAAAGAAGGAAGGAAGGAAAGAAATGTCCTTCTTTGTCACGCCTTCTCCACTCTCCGTTCTTAAGGCTGGAGGGCTTCGCGTGGTGTTGAGAAGCTTTATTGTTTCAATAGCAGGGTAAGGAGGTTAATGCCACCTTAACAAGGGAGTTGTTTCTTCCTCCCTCCCACCTTCTCTCTTTTCTTTTTTGGCTCAGCCTAAATTTCTAACACTGCCTGATGAAATGTAGTATACAGCTTTTAATTGTGCCCAGAGGCAGTACAACTTCATAGAGGTTTTTCAGCAAGTGGCGGAGGATCTGAGAAACAGCTGTGTTGCAGGCACACGTGCTCCGAGGCGGAACAGCCCCGTCAGCACCTGTGCCCGCTGAGCGCGCACCCTCACACCCTCCGTGCGTGCGCACAGCTGGGACCCATCAGGGCTGTAAGGAATTAATACTCTTAACTTGCTATTTTATTGTACCTAGAGGAGCCTGATGCTATATTAAATCCGAAGCCCATAAGTAGGATTTTGCTCAATCTTGGAGTTCCTGGGGGTCGGGGCTTGGTGGGCTGGGTGGGATATTAAAAACACACGACCTCTTTTCCGATGCCGAGAACGAATTGTTTTAATATCCCAATGTTTGGTTTATTTATTATTAGAGATGAGTGGCCGCTTTTAAAGAGTAATAGACTTGTCCAGGCACTAACCTAGTTTTCCCAATTGAATCTTGCTCAGACGCCCAGCACTTGCGGAAAGCCGCAAATACGGATTGTTTTCTCTGAATCACTCTTACCAAAACCTGGCTCCCCTTGGCGCAAGCCCCTAAAATAAACCTCCCATCTTCTAGGCTGTGGACTCAACCTCCGAAATCCTACTGTACTCAACCACTCACAAAACGCTGTCTCATACTATTCCACTGGGGATCCACCTCATCCCTGAAATTCCACAAGACGACTGTGTGCTCGTTTCATAGACTCACAAACAGAAGTTTGGAGAAGTTATGCACCCAAGTTAACAGAAGACCAACCTCAGACCTTGGACTTCAGCCTACTGACCCTCAGTAACCACGTTCTCTCTAAGTCATGTTCTATATTCTGCTATAAACACAATCTGAAAAGGCGATTTCATGGTGACTTGTACTGCCTGTGTACCCACGGGGACAGGTCACACAAGGGAGTCTCCACAGATGTTAAACTCACGTGGACTTCAGGATCTCTGAGAGGCGGAAAAACTACCCTCCAACAGACACTCACATCAAACTCCCGGAACTTGTGAATGTGATCTTATTTGGGAAGAGGGACTACACAGGAGTGATTATGTGAAGGCTTCTGAAATGAGATATTCCTGGATTTTGTGGGTGGGCCTTAAATCCATTGACAAGTGTCTTTGTAAGAGAAAGGCAGAGGGAGGTCTGAGACACACAGAAGAGGAGGAGGTGATGTGACCCCAGAGGCAGAGATGGGAGCGATGTGGCCACAAGTCAGGTTCGCTCTGCTGATGGGGACTGGGAGCCACAAAGGGCAGAGAACCTCCAGAGGCAGGATGGCTCTGCCGACACCATGACTTCAGACTCCTGGCCTCCAGAACGGTAAACAAATAATTATGTTACTTCAAACCACTGAGTTGGTGGTGATTTGTTACAGCGGTCCCGGGAAAGGAACACAGGGTCTTTTTGCTCTGGGCACCACGTTAGATTTTGGCAGCTCTTGGCATCAAGGGTACCTTCTACTTTGGGCAACTGTTGAAAGGCAGAAAGGATGCTGACAACTGCCCTTTGGTGCCCAGTCCTGCCCCACCTGCCAGGAAACGGCAGTTTAGCATCACGGAGAAGCCAGTCACTGTGATCTTCACTGAGGCCAAGCAGGTGTCAGAGGAGGGTCCATGGGGAGGTGGAAAGCCTACTGTTCTGTTCTCACCCTGCTGGACCACTTTCTACCCTAAGTGCGTTTTAGGTAAGCCGCTGAATCCACATCTCACTTACCTCTTCAGTAAAATGAGATTCTCCACATAAAATGCCCTTTGAAAAACTAGAAAACATCATGCATGTTAGCTATTTTTATATATATATATTATATATATATATAATTTTATATATATAATTATATATATATATATATAATTACCTATAAAGTATCTCTGAAGCATCAGACTCACAGAGGGCACAGGGCCCTCTGACTTTGAGAAAAGATGTAATCTCCAGTAGGTATTACTTCAAGGTTCTCCAAAATATGCTTTCTCTTAAGTACCCACTTATCATCCATTAATACACTGAAACCTCTTTAGAAGCCACCTGATCCAAAATGCTAGATTAATGTAGCCCATAAATTTAATTTCTGCTGTGTTTCTTTGGATTCTTCAAATTTGTCTCTTTCAAGCACTGAACAAAAGGACTCCAAACCAACAATAACATCCCATTTGCTTGTTTACCGTATTAGCCGTGAGTTTTTTCTTTTAAATGAGCCCTCAATACTGGTTAGAAGAAAGGAGACTCTGAAATGCTGCTTTTGATCATTTAAATTGCTGTAAACCTTTTGGAGTGCAATTTGGCGATATGTCTCAGGAACCTTTAAAAAACCGGGCTCAACCTCTGACCCAGTAATTCCATTTCTGGGAAACTATCCTAAAGACATAATGGGAACTATGGAAACTGCTTTATGCACAAAGATGTTTATCAGAACACTCTTTATGACAGCAGAAGTATTTGAAACCATCTGAATGCCCAACAACACAGGAGGGGAAAAATAAATGGTGATGCCTCCCCACCGTGGACTGTCTGCTACCAGGAGTTTGCTGTGAAGAAGCATGGATGACGGCGTGCTGAGACGTACATCGTGAAGGAAAAATAAGAAGCAGGGTGTCAAATGGGTCCAGGGGAGTGATCTCAATGTGACACAAATGCAGTAAAACACGGAGAAAAAGACTGGAAGAAACGCATGTATTAATCGTTATAACCTATAGCCAGCAGAATTATGGGTAAATTTTCTCTTTTTTTAAAATAATTCTTCCTTTTCTTCCTCTTTTTTTTTAATTGAAGTATAGTCAGGTTACAGTGTTGTGTTAATTTCTGGAGTACAGCATAATGTTTGTCATACGTGTACATACATATATCCCTTTTCATATTCTTTTCCGTTACAGGTTACTACAAAACACTGAATGCAGTTCCTTGTGCTATAGAGTAGAAACCTGTTGTTTATCTATTTTATATACAGTAGTTAGTATCTGCAAATCTCGAACCACTGGTCAACGGCAGCACCTGCTCATTCATGCACCCACTGTTGGTCTGCTCCCCTTCCCGGTCTCTTCTCCCCACCTCCTGGGAAAACACAACCCAAGACTCCCCACCTCAGCCTTCCCATCATGGACTGCATGTTTGTGCACCCCCCAAATCCACACGTTGACATCCAATGTGATGCCATTAGGAGGTGGGGACGTTAGAAGCTGATTAGGTGGTTGATGGTAGAGCCTTCGTGAATGGGCTGAGTGTCCTTACAAAAGGGACCCCGGAGAGCATGTTTGTCCTCTTTCCTCCACATGACGACATGAGGGGACGTGTGTAGTCTGCAACCTGGAAGAGGGCTCTCACCAGAACCCGGCCAGGCTGGCTCCCCCATCTCGGGCTTCCAGCCCCTGGAACTGTGAGAAGTAAATGTCTGTGGTTCATCCGCCACCAACTCTGCTGTGCTCTGTGACAGCAGTGCCACCGAGACACCTCCCACAGCTGCCCTCCATGCAGACCTTGTTTATTTCGTTTTTATTTCCTTCAGAGCCCTTATCACAATTTGTCATCACACGTACATAGGTTTGTCTGTTTGCTCAGTGCCTGTCCCACTAGACTGTGAGCTCTATTACCATGACCGTGTCATTCACCGCAGTCCTGCAGCTCCGAGCTCTGAGCTGGCACGCAGCAAGAACTTGCGAGATAATGAGGAAACAAGAAAGGAGCAGGGAGGCAGCTTGTGCTAGTGGAGGAAGCTTTCAGCTCTGCAGAGCTGCGTTCAACAGAGGCGGGACTTTGGAGACCTGCCATGGGGTCTCCCCTTGTGTCTCTCGTTCAGAATTTGACCTTGGGCAGCTGCCTGAGCCCTCGTCACCTCAGTCTCCTCATCTGTAAAACGAGGACTTCGGACTAGATGATTTATTCCGCGTCTTTCCGCTCTAAAATTCTATGACTCAATATTCTAGGTAATAAACTTTACAACTCTGAATAAATTAATGGAAATGAATATTTAAATGATGTGCAAACATTCGTGTGAGTGCTTTCTTAGTCTTTTATGGAGTGGGAGCGTGAGAGATAAAACCGAGATACAAGCAATCAGAAATATCTGTGTCGGTGGAAACGTGGTGCCTTCTCCCGGTTTTTCTGGGAAGGGTGTGTAGCAGAGCATTCATGTAAGAACTCACAGTGGAAAAAGGGTCAAAGAAAAGCAGGCATCTGGTAAGCTGGAAGTCCCCAAATGGGTGGATGTCCCAGGCTCAGATATTCCTGGAAAACATTCTTGGGTCCGGGGAAGCAGCAAAGGAAATTGGACCAAATGTGCTCTCGGGCTCTGTTTGTTCCTTCAAGCTGCAGTAACGAAATGCAGAACTTTATTTCTCACAACTGTGGATGCTGGACCTCTGAGGTGGGATGCTGGCAGGGTCAGGTGAGGGTCTTCCGGGGGCCAGACTTCTCCTTGTGTCTTCTCATGATGGAAGAGGCAAGGGAACTCACTCGGGCCTCTTTTACAAGAGGATTAATCTCATTCATAAGGGCTCCACCCTCATGACCTAATTATGTCCCAAAGGCCCCAGCTCCTAATTCCATCCTATTTAAGGATAAGATTGCAACCTATGAATCTGGGGGATACCGCATTCAGCTGTAGCATCATCTAATTTCTCAGGGCTGTCACGATTCTCAACAATACTCAGCATAAGGGGGTGGTGACTTGACATCTGAGTGCTTCCCTGATGTAGCAACATGATCTCTGACCTGTCAATCACGTGGAGAACACTTTTGATGGGCCAGTAGACTCGAACCAAAAATTTTGACTTTCATATGTATCAATACTTAAGAGGAAAGAGGGACTAGATATTTAAAGGTGAAACCACCGAACTTCTCATGTTGGTAGCAAGCTGGGAAGGAGGGTCAGAAGGAAGACACTTCAGCTGAGCTTGTGCTTTGTCTAGTCCTGGGGTCCAGCAACTCTGGGCATCAGATATGGCTGGGGAGCTCACTGGGGATCCCCAGGAAGAACTGCATTTGTGGGAGGCACCAAGCAGGGTCCCATGAGACCACTCATCCTCGAGAAGGAGACACGCCTGATTAGCTTGACCGGGTTACAAAGCTTGAGTTGACAGGGGGACTAGAACTTGAATTTAGGATGGAGGCCGTTACATCAAATCTTGTTTCCTATCAGACCCAAAGGACATACACCTGGTTCATAAGAGGATGTGGTCGATAAATCAAAATCAATTGTTCTTTGGACAAAGCTCTGTACTATGATGAGCCAAAACACTTGTGTCACTGGGACACCTTGATCTTTTTCTATCCTCCTTGTCTGGGTGTTACCCAAGCTGATTTGTCCCCCAAATTACCTGCTGCCTTTCTTTTAGGACCTTCCAGTCTCTTGCCAATTGTAGCTCCCCCCTCCTCCATTTTTTCTTTTTTAACTCTCTGGCTTTTATTCTTCCATCATACTCCAGAGGAGGACATTAAAAAGTGAAACCATGATGATCATTGATTACTGACCGAAAAATAATATAGAAGATTGAGTACATGATTTCAATTAGGTTTAAGTTTTCATTCCTAAATAATACAGGAAAGTGTCTTCTTGCTACTAAATGATTAGGACAAAGACCCCTTGAATAAGGAGTTACTGCAAAGCCGGGAATCCTGTCAATACACTGATGTCCTGCTCTTTCCACAAACAAAAATAAAACATAATAGAGAGCTAAAGACCAATAAAAAAGAAAATCTGCAGGTACAGAGTCATTAGGTTTCAGTGCCGGGCTTCTTCTAAGCCACGAACCTTGTTCATATCAGAGACGCATGAACCTCAGGTACCCGTGTACTCTAGGGGATATTTATGGCATTCGTCACGTTTACTGACTGCCGTGGGGCCTTGGGCCATCCTCCCAGAGTCAAGGTGTCTGTGACTCTCTGTGACTGCTAAAGGTACAGATGATCTCTTCTGGTTTGTTCAATTTTTCACATACTTGCTGAGAATCTATTATGTACAAGAGTAGGGATGGAAGGGGTCAGAACTGCCATTTCCTGACCCTGTAGAAGACGTTAGGTGATGGGCCAGGAGCTTCTCAATAGCTTATTTATCATAACAAGCCCCAAAGACCAATTACAGTTTGCTCATGTTACTGCTGAGAAAAGTCAGAGAAGTTAGGTCACCTGCCCAGCAGCACCCGGCTGGTAAAAGGCAGAGCTGGGATTGGATGTGGGGGCTGTCACGCTCGAGAAACCCTTGCCTTTCCAGGATCGCTTCCCTCCCAAAGCAAAACATCCTATTTCTTCTTCAGAATTGTTGAAAGTGGTCCTTCATTTTCCTGCCAACGGGAAAACAGAATAGGAGCAAAAAAAAAAAAAATCACAGCAATGGAAAGGAGTCTGGTGGAGAGACACAGATTTGGGATGGAGCAGGGGGTGGGGATGGTGGTGCGGGTAGAAATGACTGCTTCTCTCCTTTCATGCAGGGATGGGAATGACTTGGGTACCAAATGATGAAGTCTCTTCACTAGTCAGAATTGGGTCAGATATTCTAGCAGCGAGAACAGCCTGTTCTCTGCTCCAGCTGTTATCTGAGCTACTCAGCTGGGGGGAGGATTCCAGCTTGCTTCTTGGGCTCAGAGCTCAAGGTTTCCACAGCTCTCTGAGCAGCGTGTGCTAGCCTCTCCCAGCTGGAAAGAGGAGGGAGGGGAGAGGGAGAAGCGGCGATGGGACGGTGGAGGGGAAATGAGAAGGCTATTCTTGTGTCTAGTGGAGCAACTGATGATTGGGTTAGACTGAACCTGCCTGTCTCATAGTTGCCAATCAGTGTGCATTTTCTGCCAGTGGCTCATGGGTGAGATGCTGAACTCTTTGAAGAAGAAGTGCAAAAACAGGCACAGGGGATGCTGATGAAATGGGGGACCTGGGTGCAATGAGATGGCTATGATCAGGTCTAAAAGTCCAATGATGGCGTCACCCCTGCGGAGTACATACCAGGCTTGCCATCCATTGGGACTTCCCAAAGCCCTTGATACGTAGCCAGCTGGAGCCACTGCTTTGGAGGGCGGGCACCTACATTTCTGAGATTTTAAGCTCACAACCCACTCACAAACTCTTGTCAAACAATCCTGACGCACATAAGGCCAAATCTTGGACCCCACCGACATCCTTGCTTGGAACGCCTCCATCTAAGATTGTTGAGTCGGTCTTAGATGCAATAGAAAAAAAAATCACTCTGATTGCCTCCTACTTATCCGATGCCCCTCATTCCTGGGTTCTTGGTGAAAATACAAGAGTTATATGAATTTCATAATTCAGAGATAAATAATGAACACCAAACTCAGAGCGAAATACCCTAGTGTTCATTTTATTTAATATTCTCCATTGGTGGAAATAAATTAAAAATGAACAAGGCTTGTTTATGCCTGCCTCACATTGCTCTCCACTTTTGAATAGCAACCGCATATTAATTTGCCAAGATCCCATAAATTATAATTAGCCCGGAGGATTAACAACATAAATCCTTGAATTTAAAACCAACCTGCCCAGCTCTCTCTTCCCTATGCCCTAAAGTGAAAAAGAACCATAAAACCTATCACCGCTACTTGATCCATTAAACTCCGGAGACATTCTTATTTCAGCTTAGCTGGTAGAGGTAGTCTTTGTTAAATCTTTTTAAAGTTACAGTAGCTCGCTAGGCGCTGGGGGACCAGGAGACCAGTATCTGTGTCAACGCCCAGCCCCAGTACGCGCTCGCGCTTAGGAGAGTGGAAAGGGGGTCAAAGGAGAACTTTTTGGCTTGACGCATTTTTGACACGGGGTCCTGGCACAGATCTGAGATTAAAAGTGTCCCCTCACTCTACACGGTATGTCATATGCTCTCAAGAGTCCCCGAGTACTTGGAAGATGTACGTGCCCCCCACAGGCACAGCGCGCATGCGCGCACACACGCAGGCCGTGGTCAGAGTCTGCGTCCCGCCAGGCCGGTGCCAGGCTGGTTGGGGAGATAAGAAAGGATACCGTTGCTCCGATGACAAAGTATTTAACACAAGATGAATCTTAAAACACTGGCTTTCCCTATAAACAGAATGATAAGCCCCCTGAAGGATTCGCGGATACAAGGTACATCTATGCACAGCCCAGATGGGACAATCTCCTTCCCCATGAAGTTGCCCCTTTGCCCTGCAGTCAATCACTTCCACACTGCCTTCTCCCCTTGGACAGCCTGCTGGCCCGTGGCAGTGGCCAGGTGTGGCAAGAGCTGAATTCCAGAACATTACGTGGGTATGTGGTTAGTTACACATTGAACTTGCGACTCAGCTGTGCGGGTGGCCGCCCAGTGCCTTGGCTTGGAGGGAAAGGTGGGCCCCTGAAAAATCTCTAGCTGCCTTCCTGTCTTTCTTTGGTCACACTCTCCTCCCCTCTGCTTTCTTGGCCTTAATCTGGTCTCCCAGGCCTGGGGACACATCTCCGAGCCTGATCCTTCTCTCCCTGGTGGCCTCCCTTCCTGCTTCTCACCGGAGACCCCCTCTGTGCCCAGGGGACCCCTTCTGCCCCCATCCCCAGGAGCCCTGCTAGCCCAGGAGTTTGGGAAGAGGGAAAGGGTCTTATTCACCTCCTTCCTGGCCCCACCTTCAGCACTGCTCGATGTATAGTAGGCTTTCAAATATTACTTGTGGATTCTACTTGATCATAAAAAGAAACAGATTTATGCCACAAGCCAAAAAAAAAAAAATCAAATGTTTGTCTTGGGTCTCCAACATGGGGTATCCATATTGATCATCGGATGAATTTTCACAACCACTGGGTAAAGTGAGAGCTATTATCCCATTTCCCAGATGAGACTGTGGCAACTCATTGAGACGAAGCCATGTGCCCTGAGTCACAGCCCCAGGTTGGCGGGTCCAAGCAGGAATCTCCTCTGGTAAATGTGATGTTTCAGGACCCCCTTCCATCTTCAGCTGCAAGGTGTGCAACAATGCCGCCCCTCTCCCGAAGGAGCCCTGCTGTTTGCAGAATTCATGGAGCCCTGCTGGAGCTGCACGTTGGAAACAAAAGGAAGAGAGTGCTGTCACCAGAAGGCTAACTACTCTCATTGACCGTTTTGAAAACCATTTGCAACTAGGAACAGAGCCCTTGTGGAAACTGCTGCCCTGGTGTCAGGAGATGACACCCACACATTGTGTTTAAACTACACATGATTATTGATTTAATATCCGTCTCCTGTCCTGACTGTGGGCTGGAAAGACCAGAACAGACTCTGGGTGCTCACTCCTCCATTTCCAGAAAGTCAGGTCCCACCTGGTACAGAAGAGATGTTGCAGACATATGTGTTGAATGAGTGATGGAATATAATGGAATGCAGAAGCTAACTAACCAACTATGGTTAAATATCATGGGTACAATGACGTTTCCCAAAACATGTGACTGCTGAGGAAAGATGGATAAAGTATATTCTACAAACAGACAATGCAGGAGGTCTGACAAAATAGACAGTTCTCTGTGTGTGGCTGGCAGAAACTCCTTCTTGAGTTTCCAGTCACCCCATCGTGACATGACGGATAGGAAGCAGTCCAGGGACCACCCACCCCAACCCCAACCACGCCAGTGACTTCCATTTTCATGCAGGCCAATTTGAAGGGGGCTCTGGATCACAGAACCCTCCAGAGCACAGAAGAGGCCCCTGCACACAGGCAAATCGTGCGCTACCCACAGCCATATCCGCTCATCACTCCCTGATCCTTATCTCGAGAGACGATGCTGGAACTTCTGCCAGGAACCAGCGGATCTCGCTGACACCGTGAAATAAGGGCTCCGGGTACCGCTCTGCTCCCAGAAGGGAAGTGATTGTGCCTCCGTCTGGAGGGAGGCATCGCATGGCTCTGCTGACGCTTTCGCGGAGGAGATGGTCCCCCTTGTAAAAGGCTCTAGTTAAAACCAGCATCAGGCTGAAATCCATTTAACACTCAGATGGTGGGCAGGGGGGCTTGGTGGCCAAAACATGGCATCTATTTTATGTAACATTGTTTTTATCCTGATTGTAAACTGATAAATGTTCATTGTAGGAAATCCTGATAATACAGAAGAGAAAAAAGAAGAAAATGAAATGTTAACACTCAGGTCTCATTCCTCCCAGATATTAATATGTATGCTAAATTGGACGAAGGATGTTCTAAACTATATCTTACTCTTTTCACTTGATACTGTTCTTCAACTACTTTGCCATGTCCCTAATCATGTTCCAAAGGCCCCAGTTTCTCTAAAGAAGAATTCTCAAGAAGTAAAAAGAAGCTTTCACCTGAATTTAGGGAGCACAGGTCAAAGTCTGAGGTTTCTAAGAATTGTTAGGAGAGGGGCCAAGTAGGCAGCAATGTTTGTTTGGAACAGTGGTTCTCAGCCTTCAGCGTTCATCAGAATCACCTGGGCAGCTTGTTTAAACAAAGACTAACCCCAGATTCTGAAGGTCTGGGGTGGGGCCTGAGGATCTGCATTGCTACCCAGGGCCCAGGTGATGCTACTGCTTCTGCTGGGCCAGGAGCCACACTTGGAGAACTGTTAGTCCACACTTATTACTGCAAACCATGTGATAGAATCCTATGCAGCCACCTGAAGTGATGTGAAATAATAGTTATTGGTATATAGAAAGGTACTCACAATATCCTGTTAACAAAAGAAATCAGATTACACAGGATTGTGTATCACAGAATCCACGTGCATATAAGGGAAGTATGTGAACATCTTAAATTCCCCTCATGAATTAGCAGTATATATTTTTGGTCTTTTTTTCAGTAGGGCCCAACATGACTCTCTGAGAGGCACTCATGCTGTCAGTGGCATTTTACTGATAGAAAAGGAACAGAGATTAAAAACTGTAACGTGCATTTTAAAGTTACACACAGATGTATAGATGTACGTTCACATGTTCATATACGTGTGTGTCTATGTAAATAGGCGCATACATATGTATAGATATTTAAATGCATGTACGTTGATGACAGGCTGACAACTGATCTTGGGAATGACTGCCTTCTACAGTGAGATTATGGCTTTCCTATTTCTTTCAGCATTAAAATACCATTGGGTTTTATTATAAGATAGATAGATGGATATGAACAATAAAACAGACTAAAATGTTAATGGCACTTCACTACAAAACATTTTCAACGCTTTGTATGTTTGTAAATTTTCCTAATGCTAGAGAAAATTATTTGTCTTAGGAAATGATTACAGTGATGATAACTGAGGTTTTACAAAAATTAATAATGTAGAGGGGGTGCTATAACTCAGCGATAGAGCGCATGCTTAGCAGCACACGGTCCTGGGTTCAGTCCCCAGTACCTCCATCCAAAAAATTTTAAAATCGCTAAATAAATAAATAAAAACCTAATTACCCCCACCCAAAAAATAATTTTTAAAAATTATTAATGTCCTTACATACCAAAATGAGATGTGGGCAACCCCATGTTACTCCATTTAAAAAAAATTGTTTTTCGTTGTTTTTTTTCAGGGGTTGAAAAACAATGCCCTAGAGTAGCGTCCATTTGCGGGCTTGGGGATTCCTCCAGCTGCAGCTGTGAAGCCTTCCAGAACTGAAACAGCAGAATTGCTGATGTCTTAGACAAGGTACTTAATAAACTTTTCCAGCAAAAAAGGTGCCATCTCAAGGATGCTCCTATCTTTTCTTGGGACGGGTTATTGCCTAGGAAGCCTAATTCACCCCATTCCTCTCTTGGAATTTCACACGTCATTTTCAATTAAGGAACCCTGTGCCTACAGTTCAGGGCCACCTGGTGTGTCCTGCAGCAGTCTGCAGGCAGATGCGTGGACATGCGCCCGATGTCACTAAAATGCCAATGCTCGGACAAGGAGCAACAACTCACGGCCCACCTTACCCCGGATCATGTGGAAACCAAGGCCTTTGATGGATTTACTTGTTTAAATAACATATCTAGGATCGATAATAATAATAATAATAAACTTTTTAAATAGCTCATGTGTGGCCGGACTGCCCAGGTGATTTTAAATGTTACTGGAGTAGTTAAGATCTTAAAAATACACTCCATTAGCAAAGTTGAACTCCACATTAAATGGGAAAGATGGAGTACCTGGGGACTCGGCCACCAGTCCCCGATGGGGACCTCAGAAAAATGAAAAGAGGACCCAAAATCCAAGGAGGGGGTGACTCCCAGTGGTTTTCCACTGGGCGCTCTAAACATCTCCTACTAACGTTTTTTGCTTCATGACACTTGAAGCGTTTTTCCTTCCAGAGGATTTGAGCTGCCGGATTCCCCTAAAGGTACTTTAATACCTGTGCTGGGAGGTGAACGGTCACTCTGTATAGAAATTAAATACATAAATTAATAGATGCCTCTTCAGAAAACCTTTCAAACAAGGAGTCCAGCTGCTTTGCAGAGTCTGCAGTCAATAGGTCAAGGCTTTGGTGAATGTATAGGGAGACGCGGAGAAGAGATTAAAATGGTCCGAGAGACTCAGCAGAGAGCGACAGAGAGGTCCTGAGATTGAAGCACTTGGGGGGATATTTGTCCTTTGTCAGGAAATTCTTAAAACAGTGATGCTGAGAACTTGCAAAACCAAGAGGCAGATGAAAATAAGGCTGGTCGGATCCTCCTCTTTGCTCTCTGTCAAGGGCTTAGTGGTCAGCTCATCGAGGAGGAGGAGAAGGAGGAGGAGGATGGAGAGAGGAGGGGGGAAGGGAGCTCCTGGCCAGAGCTGAATGTTGGTGCCCAGTCACACAGGGCCATCCCCTCCCCATCCTCTTCAAAGATCAGAACAGAGCAGCACCCCCAGGGAATGCCTTTGAGAGCTTCGGAATCATACCCAGCAGGCTTGAAACCTTTACTGAGTGGCTACAGTAAGGCCAGTTCTTTCCTAGTTAGGCAGTGTACATGTTTATTTTTTAACGAGATCATTTTCAAGCTCTATCAGCATCTCCTTTACCTGCCTGTTATGTATCAAGCTTCCTTGTACGATTTCCTTCAAAGAAAAGCAACTTCAGAGCTTCAGCAACTTTTAAAAAGTTGGAAGAGCACAGTGTTTGCGAAATGCAACAGCCAGCCAGCCACTCTCTTATACATCCTATGACCCACGGCCCCTGACAGAGTCGCACGCACCCCAGCTAGACTCCTAGACATTGTGGATTGAAGGAAGTCGCAGAGCGGAAGGAGACCTTAGGTGCGCAGTACCACTCACCTAGTGTGTGCATCTAACACGTAAGGTGTCTGAGCCCTAGAGTCATTGCCCAAGGCCACAAGCCACTGAATAACTGAATTGAGCATATAGCACGCGCTGCTGTTTTATTTTTATTGGGAGATTATTTTTTCAGAAGAGATTGCGGTAAGACATTCAGACTGAATTTTAGTATTGGTACCAGTGGTCTCAAAAAAAAAAAAAATCACTAAGTACCCTGTTCTGCTTGTTCGTTTTTTGTCCTTATCCACGGTGGGGGGAGGGGTGGGGGAGGGACAGAGCAGCCCTGAGTCAGGTGTCAACTCCAGATGAGTCTCTCAGAACTGTCTAGTTGAATCTCCCACCTTTCTAAGTGTTCCACTCCCGAATGTCTTCCACTGCCTCCAAGATGCTCTATGTCTTAAAAACCCAAGCCCTAAAACATGCTTCTCGTACCACTAGAAGGAAGTATCCAGAAAGTAGGTGCAGAAGCACTAACTAAATATTAGCCACCCCCCTCCCCTTTTTAAGGGCAAATAATTTTGGGAGAAGAGAGAGAACAAGAAACCATCTCAGGTAATGCCCTTTGGAAAGCTTCCATCGTCCGCTTTCTCTGGAAAGTACGGAGAGTTCTACTGTGGACGTGAACGTCAGAGCAGTACTCCTCACGTCTGCCTGAATGAAAAGACCCACCAGGAACACTTGTTAAAATACAGACTCCTAGGTCCCGTCCTAGATGGCCTTGACCACATTCCCTCGGGCAGGGACCTAAGAGATGCTGTTTTTTAAAGAATCTCCCCCTTTGATCCTCATCATAAAGTAATTTGGGGGAATTTACCGAATTTTCCATGTGTTTAAAGTATCCTACCTCACAAACCAAATCTCTCTAAAACTTGGAAACTTTCTTGTTTTAGTGTCTCCATCAGCAGAGAGGCTGGGTTAAGACAGATGGTTAAAGCGAATTAAGCCCACGCCACAACACGGTACCTTCCCCCGCTTAGCCTGTGTCTAAAACATCTTGAAAGCACTTTCTTCCTACAAGACCATTGAAATGAGGCCGATTCCTGGGTGTTCTTACCCATTTACCTTTCCCGTGCAGAATTCAGAACAAAGGACACTTCTGACTGGCTCTTTTGGAAGGATGGCTTCTAAAAATGGTCTTTGCCAAACTCCTATCCCTGTTCCCTCGCTCCCCGCACCCCCATGACCTTTCTACAGGTGTCAAGTCTACCGAAGAAATTATGTTCAGCCACCATGGAGGGAAAAACACCCCACTGGGTGTAACATGCAAATAGGGCCACTTCTGACGAGTCAAAGTCTCGTTAATAAATTCTACTCTCCTCCGCTCTTAAAAGGGAGAGCTTGAATCTGCTCCATGGGGGGGACTGCAAAATGCACTGTGCGTTCCAAAGGCAAGAAGGACTATTTCTGCAAGCCCAGCCCCAGTCCTGAATTATTTTAATTGCAGCCCGGTGATGCCAAGGTGCTAAAGCACCCCCTTAGGCTGAGTGCTTAGCCAAGAGGTACTGAATTAAACTGTCAGAACACGCAGAAAAATTGCAGCTCGGCCTGTCAACAACATTTGTTAAGAGACACGGGTGAGGCTGGTGACTTGTGTAGAAAAAGAGCTGCCTGTGCAGAGCCATCAAAGCACAGCCTGGAACTAATGGGGTATTCAGAGGCCTTGTTCTACTTCATTGGTCAAAGCCAACACAAGCCTGTAAGATTTGGGCCCGTTTGCTGTTTATTACTATGGTAATAAAGGCCACTTAAAGATACAAACCCATCTTGTGTTGGCGCAAACCCAGGGCTTCTTTTCTAAATCGGATCACTAATGCCTGTCCTCATTTCTCAGGCTCTTTAAAACGATCTCCTTTTTCTAAGGAGGAGAAAAAAAAAAACAACTAGAAAAATTAAGACTTTTGTCAAAGGATGACATAGGGATCTTGATCTTATTTATCCGTGGCTGCC
The DNA here is from genome assembly GCF_009834535.1 of Camelus ferus. Taxonomy (NCBI): domain Eukaryota; kingdom Metazoa; phylum Chordata; class Mammalia; order Artiodactyla; family Camelidae; genus Camelus; species Camelus ferus. The sequence continues at coordinate 52,594,995 of NC_045704.1, read as the reverse complement.
TATTTTTTTTTTTTTTAAGCATTGACCCTGGGATGGTCAGTTTATGCACCATCTTGGCTATGTCACAGCATCTGGTTATTTGAACATGAATGAAGATGTTGCTGGGAAGGTATTTTGTAGATGTGATTAAAGCCGGTGGTTAGTTGACATTATCCCAGGTGATGTGGGTGGGCCTGATTCAATCAGTTGCAAGATCTTGAGAGGAGAGCTGAGCCTTCCTGGAGAAGAAGGAATTCTGCCTGCGGTCAGCACTTCAGCCCATGCTGAGAGTTACATCTGCCCCTTGAGCATCTGCTGTACGGATTTCAGACTTTCCTAGGCAACTCTCAGAATCCCACAAGCTGATTCCTTGCAATACATCTCTGAACGTGTATCTCCCACTTTCCATTTTTCTGATTGGACCCTGACTAATTCATACTCCCACAGAGTTAGTACCTTGTCACTCAGACTTCAACAAAATACCTTTTAATCAGAAGTCTCAAACTGGTGGTCTGTGGGTTGCACAGAAAGGGTTTCTGTTCTTTTTTTGGCCCACACCTATGTATTTGGTGCATTACGTTAAAAGTAAAACCAAATTGAATTAGTTGCCCACATCTAAAACTCCTGAAGATTTCACACACACATACACACAAAAAAATCTGCATTTCTAGTTTTTCTTAGGAAAAAAGAATCAGAGGATCTGATCACCCTTAATCTGTATCCCTGTATAACAATAATCAGCTGGAACGGAAAGTTGACTGCCCCTTCTTAAAGAGCATGCGCCCTGCAGTTCACCACATTCTCTGCCCCTCCCTGTCGTCTCCCCCAGAAGGGAGGTCACCTGCCACAGGCCTGTGTACTGTTTTTCTCACTGTAAAGAGAAAAGCATAAAATGTTATTGTATCCTCGACTCCATCAAAACTAGAAGAGTAAAAAGAGAAATGGAGAGGACCACGTGTTTCAAGAAAAAAGGGGGATGGTATGTATTTCTTTGCAGAAATGAACCCTATTTCCCAGCATTCAATTTCCTAACAAGGTATATCTGGATTGTTATTACCCACCTGAACTTATGCATTTACCTGACCTTCCTGGTAAACACTTATTGTTTGCAATTCTGGCTTAAAATGTGCATATTTGAGGAAAACAAATCCCTATGAAACAGTTCTTTTCACTCTTCAACAAAAGAAAACTCTGAGATGATCCCAAGGGTAGTTTGCTCAACATATAGGGACACTATGCTAGTTGCCTCTGGGGAAGTTCATTGAAATGCAACCACAGGCACCAGGAAAGGGATGAGGAAGGCAGGCAGATCCCAATGCCTCTCTTTCCAGGCAATTCCTACATGCATTCTTTGCCCATGGCGGTCCTTGAGGGGTTCAGTGGATGAGATTCTTCCTGGTGAAGAAGCAGAACCTGGTCCAGGGAAAAGCGCCACGCACTGGTGTCTGGGAGTTGTGTCCAGTCCCCTCTCCTCCCCTTCCCTCTCACACACTGAGGCTCAGTTTCCTCCTCTCTGAAATCACAGGCATCCCCAAATGTGATTCTGCCTCTGCTTGGAGCTTCCGCTTGATCTAATCGGACATCCAGTGAATGTATCTCTCTGGAGGATGAAGCTCAGGAAGGAATCTGTGTTTTTTAAGCTCCTAGGTGATTCTGATGAACAGACAAGTTTGGAATTTGCTGGACTAGAGAATGTCTCAAGTTTCTTCCAGCTCCAAAACTTGATGTACCTAGGAATCAAATTCTGCAGCCCCCCTCTACACATTGGACAGGCAATGTTCCAAATGTATTAATGCTTTGGGGCCACTGGGATATGGTTTTAAAGACTTGAAGCTTTGTCATGCTGCCTTAGTCACCTGGCAGGACCTGACATCATTTTGCGTGTAATTTATGTTGCCTGGTGGTTTGGAAATTCACTTGAGGGTCAGAAATGAGGCAAGATCCAATGGTCACAATCAATAGATTTGAACTATGATTGCTGGGAAAAAGACTTGAACCTCCTCAACTTCCATTCCAAGCATACCCCTACCCCTGCCTCGACCTTCTTGTACCCGGTACCGACAGCTCATGGTAGGACACTGAGAAAGGGAAATATGATCACCTTCCCTGAATAAAGGGAAGAAAGTGCTCTGTACTTTCCAAACATGATTTGGGAACAGAATCAAATTGCACCATCCGCACACCTAGCACACAAAACGAACCCCTTTCAGAGTTTATTTTTTGAATGTCATCCTTCTCAGAACCTGATGGGCTCTCTCTGGGTCCCAGTAGGAGAGGGTTATGTCTTTTCCTAAAGTGAACAAAAGACATTAGAAAGCATGCAGAGCGTATGATAGCACCACGGTGCCACAGCGGAAAAAAATATGGATTTTGCTTTTGTAACGTGTGACTATTAGACCACAGTGTTGGTTGCCATAAATTATCACTTTCAGTGTCTGCTAATTGCTAGATTCTTCTGCCATGGGCTGCAGTGGTATGGGCCAAAAAAAAAAAAAAAAAAAAGGTTTGGAGCCAGATACAAAATATGCATCCTGTTAGATTGTGAATGGCATCTCGGGTCTTGAATAAATGCTGAAGGAAACAGCTGGGCATGAGGGTCTGGGAATCAAAGACATCATTATGCAATTATGGAGAAAAAGGGGTTCTTTATAAAAGAGAATTCTGATGTCCCTGTGAATCCACTGACCCAGGGCAGCCTCCAATCGACATACACGTTTGTCACTAACAAGAATCTCCAGGGCGTAACCAGGTAGGTTAACCCCTGTTGAAGTTCAAAAAAATAAATAAATAAAATCCAATCTGGCTCTTTCAATGAGGTTATCCTTGTACGCCTCTGTCACAGAATGTGCAAACGGCCCCCACCAAGTTCAGCACACCCTGCCCCAGGCTGCTCCCGGGACCCCTCCAACACGCCTGTAACCCCAAAGCACCCCCCCAGATGTCCCCACCCCGCTGTGGTCCTTCTCCCTCCCCAGACCACACTGAGATCCAAGGAAATCTTCTGAACACAGATCCCAGCTTCTGGCCCCTTCTCATTATTCTGTGAGGGTCAAGTTCTATCATGAAGAGATTAAGTGTTTGTGGAGCAGCTACTAGTTTCTTGGTGACAGGAAGGCATCAGTGAGCAAAAGAGATGGGTAACACCTGCACTCCCTCCTGGAGCTTGTGTTCTCATGGAAGGGGATAGAAAACAGAATGACTGGGTACACCGTCCGGTGTTACAACAGGGAAGAACAAAGCTGCCTCCGTATTAGATCTGTTCCCTTGCTCTAACGCTGTGCTCTGTTTTCTGAGCTCAGTCATGCTGGTTCTGCACCTTTTGTAAAAGAATGTTGCCTACAGCCTGAAATAATACAGGAGAGCCCATTCTCAAGGCTCTGACCTTCAAGGGTATAACATTTTTCCATTCATCTAAAGATTAAAAAGTTACAGAACAGAGAATAACATTTGTCTTGCTGGAGGTTTACAGGAACATCATGACCTGACCTACGTGGACAGCTGCAAGAACAAAGGATTCTGACACCAAGAGGTTGTAACAACCAACCACACCTCCTCCTCTTTTTAGTACGAAAGGAGCCTGAATTCTGACTTGGGGGAGATGTTTCCCTAGGACGTTAGGCTACCATCTTCTCAGTCTGCTGGCTTTCTGAAAAAAAGTTGTTATTCCTTGCCCCAACACCTCATCTCCCAATTTATCAGCCTGTCTTGTGGCGAGCACGAAGAGTTTGGACTTGGTAACAGTGTGTTTGATGGTGATGGTGTATGGAGAAAAATAAAGCAGGGGAGGGTGATGGGGTGCTGATGGGGGTGGGAAAGGCAGACTAATTTTAAGGAAGATATCTAGAGAAGGCTCCTCAGGAGGTGCAGGAGAGAGGGCAAGGCAAGGAGGCCTGTGGTTAGTGGGGGCACTCAGAGCCGGGGCAGTGAAGATGGGAGAAGCCTCGAGGCCGAGCGTGCCTGGTGGACGGGCCAACGCAGAGGCCGGTGCAGTGGAAGAGAATGAGCAAGGGGCAGGGCCCAGGAGGTAAGAACAGAGCATCTGGGAGAGCGGACAGCAGAAAGGGTCCCACAAGCCATGGTCAAGACCGGCTTTCACTCTGAGTGAACCTCGAAGCCTTTGGAAGTTTCTAAACAGGGGAAAGATGTGATCTAACTTGTGTTTTCAAAGGAAACTCTGGTTCTGTGTTGAGGAAAGACCCAAGGAGGGAAGGCAGGAGGTGTCAGGAGCCCCATTAGGAGGGCGGGGCGGTGATCCAGGCGGGAGGTAAGGCCGGTGTGGATGGTGGGGCTGGTGTGGATGGTGGGGCCGGTGTGGATGGTGGGGCAAGGGGAAACGAGGGCTGTCTCAGGACCACACTCCTGTTCCTGAGGTCCGTCTGTTGCTTTTTCCCACATATTAAGTCCACTGAGAATAGTCTGAGGTCCGTCTCATCAACCGCCACATCCCCGAGGCCAGCTTGGTCGCCAGCACACACAACACGTACAGCAAACAGGGTTCAACTTTGAAAAACCTGGAAGGTAACAGTCCCCTCATTCACCAAAAAGTGTGATTTCTGCCAGATGAGTGATAACTAAATCTGGCTCCATGTGCTTGATCATCTCTGCAATTTGAACTCTCTCCCCTTCTCTCTCTCTGTTTGAAGAGGACAGTCTGACCGATGGCCCAGGCTGGGTTTCCAGGAGCCCTGCAACCACCCTCGCCGCGCCCGCTGCCTGGCGCTCTGACCTTCTACACGCCATTTATTTTGTCTGTGCCTCAATTTCTCCATCCCGAAAATAAGAATAATTCTGCTGAGGGAACATTATGAGGATTAATGAGGTAATAAGGACATGCCTGAAAGCAGTTTGAGCTCCTTGAAGAAACAGCTATAAAATAGGGGTCCATTTTTCCATCTCTTCTCTCCTCTCCCGTGAAATCAAACTGCGGGGGGAGGGAAAGGAGACAGTCCTGCTGGGGTAGAGACGGAAACAAGACAGACAAAGGCAACAGGCGTTTCTTAAGCAAAGATTCCCCGTAAGTCGATTCCAAGGCATCGTGAACTCTGAGAGGAGCCCCCTTTAGGAAAGAAGGAGTGGGGCGACAGAAAAAGCCCAAGGAATTGGAGGATTCTTTTGCCTCAATGCAGGGACCAGAAATTGCCTCCAAGGGGCTTAGAAATCAGCCAGAACCACGTCGCCCCTCCTGGTGCCCAAACAATGCAGGAGCTGACGGGCAATGTGGCAAATCCCCTGCCAGTAATGGGACGAAAAAGTGCCCAAGACACCCATCTGGGCTGGATGGCTCCCCTGGGGACACACAGCGTAAACCTGCTGGATCAATACATACTGGGCTCCTTTTAATGAAAGAAGCACTATTATTTTCCCCTTATTGCCTCCCTGATTGCCTCTTTAAGGCTTCTTTAAGTGAAGGAGGGTTTTTGTTTTGTTTTGTTTCGTTTTGTTTTGTTTTGTTGTTATTCCTTATTTGAGGCGTAGCTGCAGATAGTCACTGAGTTTATACATTTACCTTTGAGCATATTTTATAACAAAACTTTGAGAACATGGTAACTTTGTGTCTTTTTTTTTAAGGATACATTTTTCAAAGGGGTCCTCAAAGGCGGGTACGTCGTGGCTTGTTTGTGTTTTGTTGTTTGCTCTTTAGGATTCAGGAAATACAGATCAGAAGGCTGGCAAAAAGGATGGGGAAATACGAAGCTGCTGCTAACTTTGTAAGCAGACCCCTGGCAAGCTTGCTTGTAAATGAGGAGACGTGTATCGTGACTGCCAGGATTGAGGAGGGGGGAGGTGGGGTGAGATGCGTGTGGACAATTTATCTGTCTAAATGATGACACTGCTGGGCACGCATGCATTCATTCATCCATCCATCCATCCATCCCCCTGCATCTGTGGAAGTCCGCCCACATGCTAGAACACTCTGGGCTTCCTCCCCTTTTCTCAGGGAAGGAGAGAGCGGCAGGGGTGGCCAGGAAGCTGTGGTGAGGCCTGCTCTTGGCTGAGTCACTGGTTTCCCTTTCCCCTTTCTACTTCAAGCCTGTCACTCTCTGTCAGAGGGCACAGCGGGGGGCGGGGGGCAGGAGAGAAAATATCAATGGTCTGAGAAGGAAGCACAGAACTAATGAAGGTCTGGTTGTCCTTTCGATGCTCGCGCAGGCTACCAGATAGGCTCCCGTCCCTCCCTGGCCTCTGACAGGAAGTCTGTGGTGGAATTTCTGGCGTCGAGTTTGTTGTGGGTGTCACTGGGCCCCCGTGGTACTGGGCGCTGGAGGCGCGCGCAGAAGATGCGAGGGGTCCAGTGCTCTGCCCCATGTGGCTGCTGAGCTGCTGGGACTGCAAAATGAGCCCTTTTCATTAAAAAAAAAAAAAAAAGAGAGAGAGCGTGCGACAAAAATCATCCTATGCCTTAGGAGCACAATTTTTTTCTGCAAACAAAGGCTCCATCTAAATGAAACAGAGAACAGTATTGGGTTCAAATAAGCCACTGAAGTGTTCTTTTTGATCTCATCATTAAAAGTATTCATTTTTTTAAAATGAGAAAATACAAAGAGGAACAAATCCAGAGCCTTATCCCTCAAACATACCCATTGACAATTAATTGGTATTTAGTGGGTTTTCCCCTCCAATAGCTGCCGTTCCTCCCATCCCTTCCAAACCATGTCCTGACATGTTGTTTTTATCAGAGATGTAAACATAGGATTTTTGCTCTGATTTTTGTTCTTTGTAAGTGTCATCCTTTTCCTTGATGTGAATAGTCTACAGAATGGCCATGTCATAGTTGATTAACCAATATCATCCCTCCTTTCTTTACAGCTGGTGGGTCGCTGAGCATAACGTGGAAGGCAGCATTATGTTTTATATTCCAGGGCCACAAGTCATATATCCGTCAGTGGGGATAGAAGCTGCATTGGGTGAAACCCAGACTCCTACAAGGCCAGGGAGCCAGTGAGGAATGTGTGTTAAACAGCAGTTACATTAGTTCCAGAGGGAGCTCCCAAAACCGCCTTTTTTTGTGTCCAGGCCTGGGGAAGTCATGTTCCTGAAAGGTACATGAATCTGTCTGTTTCCATCACAACTCATTCCCTGCCAACCATTTCTTTGCCTGGACAAAGGACATCACTTGATGGAATGAGATCGAGCTGAAGGCCAATCGCAGATGGCAGCCAGCCTCTCCCCTTCACTGCGGCTGAAACGCACAGACCCAGCTGCAGAAGAAAGAGCCCGGGGCCCGCCACCGGGGCAGAGTCTGACGATGGCAGACCCACATCCCAGTCACACAGTGACCCGGTCATCCCGGGACAAGACAGGGGCACTGCCTCCTAAAGAACAGGCGAGGAGGCTGCCGTTTTGCTGTTCTGTTTCCAAACAAGTCAGCACAGTGGATTCCTCGCCCTCACTGGCTTCCCTCTCTGATATCTCTTTGGATTTTAATATTGTGAAAGCCTTAATAACAGGGTAGGCCAAACACGCACGTAATGAATCCCATTAGTCATAAACAGCTCCCCGCACCCAAGAAAACAAAGGAGGAAAGCTCTCTCTTGCACACAGCAAACCTCCCTAATTCAGACTACCTGGAAGGGACGCCAAGCTGAATGATTCGTTTCCTTTAAAAGAAAAAAAAAAAAAAAGAAAAAAAGAAAAAAAGCTTTCAAGAATGTGCAGAAACCCTCTTCAGAAAACCAACTTTTACCAGCATCCTTAGGTGAGTGACTTAAAGGAATAGGTAAGAACATCCTTGAGTAAGCAGAGTAAGCAGAAACTGCTGAAGTGTCCCACGGTGATTTAAAATGGCTTTCTTGCAAAAGGTAGACTTCTCTAGACTATTCTGGAGTCTTATTTAGTTAGTCAACCCTTTCCCCTAGGTGAGTGCACAGGTGAACCTCAAGCCAAGGCCTCCATCTGAAGGGTTTTAAATTCCCAATTCCGTGAATGAAGACAGGACGCAGTGAGCACCCTGGGGGGGAAGGTATGCGCTGTTAACCCCTGACAGCCTTTAAGTTCACTCCAGCTCACAAAAGCAGCAGAAGGGCTTCAAAGCTTCAAAGCGGGAATGAGATAACAAAAACTTCTAACATTAAAGTCAGCACATAACAAGAGGTGAGCAAAGAAGACCAAATAAAAAAAAAAAAAAAAGCCATAGCATCCTTTTTTTTTAAAAAAAAAAGTCCTGTTTACTACTTACTGTGGTAATTTTTGTTTTTGCTTTTGTTTTTTCAATCATTTCTTTTTATAGGAACAGGAAAGTTTGGGGGAAAGATATTGTTATAGATTGGTGGCGGGCCTTTCGCAGGACCCAATAAAACTTTAGAGGGCTTCCCTATCTCACCCAAAGTAAAATCCATAGTTCTTCCGAAGACCTCCAAGCCAGGGCATAGCCTGCCCCGAGAGCAGGCACCTTCTCTGACTCCTGCGCCTCTCCCGTCGGCCACCTTGGCACTTCCGACTGAGTACACACCTGCCCCAGGACCTTGGGACTTTCTTTCCTCAACAATCACCTATTTATGCAGGTCTCTGTGTGCAGGCAACTCATCAGAGAGGAGTCTCAAAGCCTCTTGTCCTCTGTCTTCTTAACAGGCGCCGATGACCTTGACAGCACTTTTCCTTCCCTGACATGTCTTTTCTTTAATATCTCTTTCCCCAAATAGAATGAAAGCTCCCTGCGGGAAGGGGTTTCATTTGTTCACTGCCGTATCCCACAGAGGGCCTTCAGGAGACATTCGCTAACTGGATGAACAAATGAAAATACAAATGGATGAATGAATAAGTGAACTGTATAAATCTATACTGAGGGTGCTCTGAGACACGCATGTTACATGTGAGATCACACACACACATACACACACACACACAGAAATGAGTGTGTCCAGGAGAGAATCTTAACCTGTGTCTGCCCAACTCAGACCCACCAAGTCAAGAAACAAGTTTTTATGAGCCTTCCAGTAACATTAATTGTTGGTCATAAAACTTCAAAGAAACAGATATTTATAGGTTGATTAAAGCCCTTTTTTTTTCCACACACACTCACCACAGCACTCTCCAACTCAGTTCCCATGAGCAGACTGAAAACAGCCTTCTGCCCACTTCCTGTCGAAGCCAGTTCCTTAACCGCCTCAGTCCTGAAGAAGCTCTTTTTTTTTTTTTTTTCCAGTGTTCATGTCTTTCGGTTTCTCTTGGGTTTTCACAGTTGGGTTTTTCACTCCTTTTCTCAGGTACCCGAGCCCCCAGCGAACCGCCCCCACATCCAGCACGACAGCAGGACGATGAAGAAAGAACAACCCCAGTGGAGAGAAAATGTTCCTTGTCAAAACATCCTTCCCGGGGCCGGGGTGGGTGGGTGGGGAGGGTGACAACAAGCCAAGGCGATGAGGTTTCGCAAAGGCTGGGCGACCAAAACGGTCACTTGTTCATCCAAGCCTGACCGTGTGGGGGACTGGGAAAGGGGAAGGGGACCCATGTGAAGAAGTCATTCCTGTTTTTATTTATAAATATCCATGATAACAATCATTTGTTATCAACCCTTTGCCCGGAACTTTCTAAACGGTATTTCTTACCATCACAAGAATCTTGTAAGATGGGTAACTAGTATCTCTGTGTGAAACGTGAGCAAAGAGGCTCAGCAAAGGATAAGAGATCTGTCACACAGCCCGAAAAAGGCAGGGTGGCGTCTGTCCCCATCACACGCTGTCTTCCCGATGAAATGCGGCACCCGAGATCCTGGTATGGGCGTTGGCCGCACGGGAACTGCATGAGTTATCTAAGAGAAGGGGCACGGCAGCGTCCCAATGCAGGTAAAATGGAATAGGCCCCCTTTCTGATAACAGCTATATTCAACATATGCGTGAGTTAATCACATGCTCCTTTGTTACATTAAATATCAGGACATGCACACACAAAAAAATTCAGTACGTGCCAACAGGAAGCATCCTTTAGGAAAGAAGTGATCCATACATAGGTTCAGCTTTAGAGGAGGTCAGGTTGCATCTGGGCTTCTGTTGACATTGCTGTTTGGGAGGCTACGAATTCTCCCTGAATATCTGGCGTATATCTGAGGTCGTCTTAGCAGCCCGCAATGGGTACTAACTGTGGTAATTAATAAGTGTTCTGTGGTTCTAAGCAGGGACCACGTGTCTGAGAAGTGAGGTACCCACAGTGAGGGGGGCCCATCTGTAGATGTTACCACCTGAGGAAAATGGAAACTAAAGTGGTCTCCACGGGATCAAGTGAGAAACCCCTTTTACTTTCACAGAGAAACCCCCAAAGAAAGCACTGAGCTGCTTTAGGCTGTCATTTTGCTGACTCTGCGTACGTGCCAGCACCCAGAGAATATGTGATCCTGACTGTGAGGTCAGCCTTGGCATCATCCACCAATGGACAGTGACCCAGCTCCTTAATGCTGCCTACTAGCCCAAAGCCAGACCACAGGGCTCTGCAAACCTTGTCCTTATCTGACCTGGACCTAAACCTGAGGCTCGAGGGGGCAATTCCCACCACGGCATGGTTTTTGCACAGCTCTGCTGGAGAAAAACATCCAATGTCCTGCGATGCTGCTTCCTTTTTCCCTTAAAATGTCCCATCCACAGGCCAGGCTTAGGATTCTGAATCTAGGTTGCCTGGAAGCCACCACTTGGACTGTGCCCAGCTAGTCCAGAGTCTGGATGAGGACCAGGAGGTACGGCATGGGAAGATGAGCCGATCCAATCAGATTTTTCTATTTTAGGAATTTGAAGGATTCCATGGTACCAGATGGTGTCATACTATAGAGGGGGGTGGAAGAGGCCAAGATTGGGAAGCAGAGGTCACATTTAAGAGCAAGCAGGATGGAGAAGAGGATCCAAAGGGAGCTGGGACACACAGTGAAGTCTGAGACGAAAGATTCATGAACACATCCTGCTGAGGTTTCCCTTGGTCTCTTTGGGTCCAGGACACCGTGTCCCTTCCCAGACCTGACTGCTGAGCGTCCCCCATGAGCACGCACACTGACAAAGGGCTGCACACTGTGTGAGGTGACTTGAGTGATTTCCCTGCAACCAAGAGAGCGGGGAATCTACCAAATTCCAGAGAAAGTGCTGGTAGAAATAATTTAAGTCTCCCCCTTCAGAGGCACCACAAACACAAGGACCAGAGGTCCTAGCCATGGACCAACAGCCAGCTCCAGGTCATTCTGTCCTCCATACAACATGAAGTCAAATCCCCATTAACCAGAACTTCTTGTCCAGCAGGGGGGTCTGGCTCTGGCTTGAACAACTTCTTCCCAGCTTTGCTCTTCCAACCAACTTAAACCACTTATTCCAGCCTGGCCCAGCTGGCTCTGAACAGTGAGAGCCTCCTTCAAACCATCCAGTGTGACTGTCAGAGACAGTAATGTTTGGCGAGAGCAGCTCTCTGTGATACGTGAGTGGCTTTCTGCTCCCCAGTCCATCCTAAGCTCCTTCCTGCCCAACTCCTCTGAACAAAGGAACAACCTGTTAAGAAGCATATGTACCAGCAGAAGACACTTCATATCTCTAAGCTTGCCTTTCCCTGCACAAATCTGACCTTTGTATACTGACCAAATTAAATGAATAACAACAATCATTTGTCACCAAAAACTCAAACTTGCATTTTTGTTATCTGCCTTTGAAGGTTTGCAAATAAAATTTGAAGAGTGGAAAGTTGCTGTGTGGTCTCAGAGAAAGACGCTAAAATTTACTGAGTATTAACCCCATGCTGGGCATTTTCACCTTCTTAAAGAGGGAAAAAAAAATGGCCATGTGATCTTTTAAAGAATGTTGGGAACTGGCCGCAATACTTCATTTGTTTTCTTTTTTACTGACAATGTTTCTGCTGATACGTCTGAATCCCTTCTGAATGGTGGGGAACTGTAATTATTAAGTAATTAAATGTCAAAGCTAATATATTTTTCTAGGTATAAACAGTTATTACCAAGATGATATAACTCTGTAATCCAAATTTAAAAATTAGTTCTACTTGGATCATTTTTACCTACCATTCCTTGGGGAGAATCAATTTACAGAGAGAAAGGACATTTCCAATGGAATTTCCGTTTTAGTGACTTAGATTTCTGCATGGCGAAGCAGCAGAGGAGAAGAACACACAAAGGGAGGCTGTGCCCGTGTCTGCCAGGAGCTGGGAGGCTGAAAAGCTCCTTCCCAAAGTCCAGGAGTGCAGACCCTGCAAAGGGAACTTCCCAGGCCAGGGAAAAGCATGAATGGTACACTGAGTATTAAGTCTGGACTCAGCCTCATTTCACTTCCTTGGCCACAGTGGCCACCATCATGACCTAGACAGTTGCACATTGGTGCCAGTCACTGGGAGAATCTGGGAGACCTGCAGAACGTGCTTTTGAAAGAGAAGAGAACCAGCAGAACTCCCAAGGGATCTGAGAGAGAGAGACAGAGACAGAGAGAGAGACCTTGAGCATTTCATGCTTTTGTTCTTAAAGGTGTACATCCAGGCAGATTTACTTATCAGTATGTGAGCAAATGAAGAGGTGAATGAGTAAATGAAATCATATTTGATTTATATCACTTAAAATGCACTCCCTTATTCTTTGTATAAAAGACAACAAACCCTAGGGGCAGGGAGGGTAGAGCTCAGTGATGGAGTGCATCCTTAGCTTGCATGAGGTCGTGCGTTCAATCCCAGTCCCTCCACTAAAAAAACAAAAAAACAAATAAATAAACCTAATTACCCCCCCAATAAAGCAGAAATAAAAATAATTTTTTTAAAAAGGCAGAGATGAAAAAGAACATGAAAATGAAAATATGTATATTCATATATGACTGAAAAATTGTGCTGTAAACCAGAAATTGACACAACATTGTAAACTGACTATAACTCAAAAAAAAAAAAAAAGGCAGAAAACCTTAACTCATGAGACTATTGTGAGGATGAAAAGGGATATTTACAAACTGCTCCATATAAGCTGGCAGCACTATTTACTTTAGGAAGTATTTTATTTTTATTATTTATTTTTGATATGATTTATTATTTCTAATTTTATTACTTCTCTTTGGTATTATTTATTGGTCTCTACACAATATCTGTATTTGGATTTATACCTCTATATGGAAAGCTGTTAACACAGGGAGTCAGTGTCTACCCTAGGCTCTTCACTAAGAACAAGAAAACCATTTGCAAATATGCACAGCTTTCTTCAAGCTGGCCCTCTGAACGCCAAGGGCACCCCAGGGCTGGGGCCCAGCTCTCCCTGGGGCTCCTGAAACAGCTCCTTCCTGTTTCTCCCTGGCTGCTCAGACACGCTCCACCACAGTGTAAATCAAGAAGTTCACGTCGGTCTGGTTCTGCCTGTGGCGCCTTCAAACTGAAGCGAGTGGTTAACCAATCCAGCCCCTACAGAAACTCCAGGGTGGGCTCCTGATGGGGAGTCAGAAATTCTTTCTATGAAAATGCAAAGCCACGACCTCATAAAAGAAACCCACTGCAGGAAGATGAAGAAATGTCAGTTTGCATTAAAACAAAATAGGAGCATGAACATTTTAACCATCTGGCAAAAGACCTCCCCGTACGAAGACAGAAAAGTTGCCGAGGAGTTAGACAAGAACTCCGCAGGGCTCCCTTGGTGCCAGAGTGAAAAGTTTGAGCAAATTCAGGGCCGGGTATTAGTGACTGGCTTACTATGGCTCTTCATCCCCTCTGTGCTGGGCCACTGTCTTTGTTTTGCTTTGAACCTAATTGTCGCACCATGCATGATAGCCTGTAACACATTTGGAAGGAGGCTGAAGTCATGAGCATGCATGAGCAGATGAATAAAGCAACCCTGGTATGAAGTTTTGTGAGAAATAAAAAGATTTGCACCAGGCAGAATTGGCTGGGTTCTGCTGCAATAACAAGTAAGTCTGAGATTGTCATGACGTCACACGACAGAGGTTTGTTCCGCGCTCCTCCTTCTCCCCCCAATTCAATAAGCTTCAGCAGGAAAGCTCTGTTGCCTGTGGTCACTCAGGGACCTAAGAGGCCCCATCTGGACATTGCTTGAGCATCAGAAGGAGTCTGGATGGAGGTACTGGTTCCCAAAATTTCCTCTTGGAAATTTCCTCACTCCCATTTCATTGGCCAAAGCAAACCACAAGGCAAAGGGCTACTGTCAAGGGAAGCAAGGGAGGGCACCCCTACCCTGTACCCTCAGGTAGGGGGTGCGCAATGTCTGAGACCAGCCGTAGTGACTCACACGGGGCTCCCTACTCTTGAGTGACTAAAATATGCCAGGTGCCTTGTTCATTTTCTCATCTGAACTCATAACAAAGATGAAAATGGCCAAAAGCTATAAGCCCTGAATTCTCTATTTTTGGTAGGAGTTTAGGGAACCCCTCACACTTCTCTCTGATACAGATTCCAAAATTTAAGAGTGGCTTCTTGTAATCCTGGTCCTCCCAAAATGAGCCACCCCCAAAGTTCATATTCTGCACATCTGCCAGCTACTAGGGGTGCCATGTGGGGCCGGTCACTGACCTCTCTAACCTTCCATTGCAAGGATAAATTGTAAAGCTCAATTGATGACACCCCCTGCCTAGTCCCACACCTTCCTTCTCACAAGTCTGCAGGCTATGAAAAATCCTACACTTGTCATACTGACTGCAGAGGTGTCCACATCCCCCGCAGACCCCTAAAAGACCAATGTGTGGATCTGCAACAGCCAAAGCCTGTATTTATGTGGCAAAATCAAAAGTCTGGGGCCTTGCCAGCCTGCTGGGGTTCATGAAGACAGCAACATGAGCAACAGTGGTGCAAGCTGTGAAGATGGGCCAGAGTGACGGGCCACGGCTCCCTTGGGCTGCTTTCCACATCTCCAGAGATCTATACAATGGTCAAGAAGGAGCTATTTCTGAGCACCCGCTTCTCCCAGCCTCATGCAGAGTGACCTTAAGGTCTTCACTTGATCCAATCTTCCAAACGAATGTATGCCATTAGTATGATCTGCATTTTATAAATAAGGAGATGGAGGCTTAGGAACTCAACTGAGGCCTCCAGGTAGAAAGAAGCAGAACTCAGTCTGAACCAAAAGTTCTGACTCTCGAGTCCTGGCTTTTCTCTTTCTGCCTCCTTTTTCCTGAGATGACATACTTTAATGTTGGTTTTGATGGTGCGTAGTATTGTTTCAGATCATTGTCAAGGGAACTGGATTGGCCACAACCTCTCTAATGCTTAATCCACTAGCTGGTGCTGAGTTAAGAGGCTCGAAAGCCAGAGGATTCTAGCTGATGATGCAATATTTCCACATGGCATCAAAGAGCTTCATTCCAACAGACTGATTTTGACATAAACCACACTCCTCGTGCTTACGGAATTTCTCACGAGTGGTCTTCTGTTCTGGGGTATGAATCTGATATCAACCACCCCCCTCTGCAGTTACACCAAACCTTGAGGTTTTGCTAGGGTTTCACTCTGAGTGAACTTGCCAATCAGACTGAAACTAGGATAGAGAAAGGGGTCTTAAGCCGCACAAGTGGGAGGAAGCAATCTGCTTTGTCACTCAAGCACAGCAAGGCTTCTGCTGTAGACCAGAGGCGGGCAGACAGAGAGAGAGGCTAGTGTGAGAGTGGGAGTCCCCACCACTCATGCAAAACCGATACTAAGCGTGGTCTCCATTTCTGCAGCTAAATCTGCTGGCTACTCCTCACTGTGAGAATAGCCAGGAATCTCATTCCACTGATACAGGTCCCATTCAAAAGGAATGTGGTAGGAAAAGTCTTGACCAACAAGAAAACTACAGCTCAGAGAGATTCAGATTCTTGTCAAGGGCTCTGCTAATTGCAGATAGGAGAGCTGGAAAGGTCTGATTCCAAACTACAGGCAGGTCCCACTACACCACATCATTATGGAAAGGACTGTTGGAAGAAGATGACTCGATGATAATCAACTTTGAGTTGGAACAAGAGGGCTAGTCCCTATCAGCACTCCACTGGGCCTGAATGTCCTCATCCAGGCACAGGGGATGAGCACATGAATCCTAGGAACTATACCCCCACAAATTCTACACTAGAATAGCTGTGCTCAGATCTGTGCGTGAGAAACACACAAAAGTCTATGAGAGCATATGAGTGTTTGTGTGTGTAGATCTAGAGTTGTAAAAAGGTTTTTCATCACTATGTAACTCTACTGGAAGAGTTCACCTGCAAAATAATATCTTAATTAAAGAGAGTTGGCGATGCCATCTTTTGTGATATCTGTCCAATTCACAAAGCCCTACTTTTTCTTAAAATGTAAGTCATGATTGTTCAACAGGATGCTGACCCCGGATACAGATGATTGAACCAAAGGCTGACACCCAGTCCAGGTGGAGCCTGTCAGATTCTCTCTCCCAAGAATGTGCAACCGGGATGCAGCATTGGATAGTCTGGCTGTAGGGATGGTTGTGACTATAATGTGCAATTTCTTGATCTTGGCCATGTGCACCATAGAAGAGCAGAAAAAGCTGGTTAATGGTGAGAGAAGAATTAATAAAACAGATGTGCGAAAAAAGCAGAGGTGAGAGAAAGAGAAAGGGAGCCCTGTGTGGGTTTTTTATGCTGTCCCTGTGCCTGGGGTCATTTTTTCTGACTTCTCACAGTATCATCACTGTAAAATTCTACAGGACTCTCCTGCATCGTGATGCATCATCGTACCCTCTCCTCCTGTCCCTCCCCAACTTTTTTACTCTTACCTTAGCTCAAAAGATTTCTACCAGATGCAACCAATAGAATCCATGAGGACAATGATTTTTCTGTTTTGTACCTTGCTGCATCACCAGTGCCTAGAATAGTGCTTGGTATACCAAGGAATAAATACTCAACAAATACCTGTGAAATAAATGCAATCAGGAATCTTAACTTAATCAACGTCCCTGCAGGATGGAGGGAACAGCTTGAAGACCTTAGCTTATTTTCAGCCCGCCAAATTTTCTCTGCTCATGCAAGGAGACAAACCTACGCCCAAAGAAGCATATGTTATCATCATGTTTGTGGCCCCCCTCTCCATGCATCCATTCCAAAGACACACGCTCACAGAATCTGTTGTGTCTACAAAATAATGATCTAGCTCCATGTTGCAAAGACTGTGTTAGACGTCAAGATCAAGTGGTGATCACAACTACAATCATTAAATGTAGGAAATGTTGCCAAATAAGGAAGCAAGGTGAGTGAAGAATGGTAAAAGAGTAAATGAACAAGAGGTCAAAGCTGAGTGTTTAAGGAAAATTTCCGAGGACTGCAGGTCAACACAGAAGCACCAGGTGACAACAGGAAGCCAGAATGATGGGAACCATATAGATCAAGAAGGCAGCAAGGGAAAAGGCAAAAAACTTAGAGAAAATCTGAATCTAAGAGTCACAGGGATGAGGCACCTGGGATGGATGGATGGATGGATGGATGGATGGACATGTGATATTTTTGTTATATTTTCTTGGC
The DNA here is from genome assembly GCF_009834535.1 of Camelus ferus. Classification (NCBI taxonomy): domain Eukaryota; kingdom Metazoa; phylum Chordata; class Mammalia; order Artiodactyla; family Camelidae; genus Camelus; species Camelus ferus. The sequence continues at coordinate 52,577,617 of NC_045704.1, read as the reverse complement.
CAGCTCAAGAAAAAAAGAGGGGCAACAATTGGACTGGCATAAAACAATTACCTAGACTTACAGCTGGAAGAAGGTGGATTATGCTGCTGGAAGAGGGCTCATGGTGTGGAGTCTAGGTGATGTTTGCTAGAAGACAATGGCTAAAGACTACTGATTTAGACAAACCCTACATCACTTGTCTGTACATATCGGCTCATAGTCACAGAATGCTTGGCATGAACGAAGAGTACTTCATGGGGGGAAGAAAGTATTATGTCCGCAAGATTGCTCCTTTATGACCACCAATACCCATGTGGAAAAAGAAAAGAGCTACTTTGCTTTTAAAAAAAAAAAGTCATAATCGCTCCCATGTCAGAGATGGCTAGTGACCTACCAAGGACCCAAGCTGCTTTTCAATAGGGTAGAGGCATTGCTGGGACATTGCTTGGTCATCAGGGTGCATATTTCTCAGCCACATTGTACCTAAGTTGGGCCATGTAACTAGTTCTGGTCACTGTATGATGATCAGAAGTGATTTGAGTCACTTCTGGGCTGAGGTGTTGCGTACCCACTGTCATTTTGCCATTTTCTCTTACTCTTGCAGAGACCATGAAGGCCAAAAATAAAGATGGCTGTGACAGAAGATGGAAGGAGCCTGTGTCCCTAACTCTGTACTTGGGGAAGAGCCTCACCATTGGGTGCATCCACAGTGGATGTTGTGTGAGCAAGAAATAATCTTGTCCTATGTTAAAGCACAAATTTTAGAGTAATTTGATAATGGCAGTCAGTCTACCTTGACCAAAGCAAAAGTAGCCGATTTGAGCATCTCTTATGATTTCCCTGTCAAATATAGGGGGAAGATAACTCTAGGGCCAGGAGAAGAGGGGAAGCAGGTACAAAAAAAAGCAACCCCACAAATGACCACAAGAACTCTCCCAAGAGATTTCTGTAAGAAGGGTCCAGAACATTCATGAACACTCCTTGCACAGACAGGGCTTTCCTGTAGGACTTTAGGAGCATGCAAACCTCAATCTCTGAATTTTTTTTAAACCCTATTAGCAAAATGATAATCAAACAAAGGCATTTGGGAAATTCATTATTTATTATTCCTAATATGCTATGAGTGTCGATATTTCATTATATGCTATGAGAGGTATGAATCCCATGCTTTGAAAAAAATTTGGGGACCATTTGAGGACACTGGGTGAGGCCCTTTCAGCAACAATGGGACTTTAAGTACTCGACAATTTGTATGCTGTCGGTATGTAAGCACTGAGCCTCCCAAACCTCACAGCTGCATGTTTACAGTTTAGACCATCTCTGTGAATTGCATCCTTATGTTCTGTATTTTAAAAGGCCATTTTCAGCTCCTACTTAGCTTCCACTCAGAAATACCATTCCAATCAGGTCTGTGTGCATGCATGTGTTTTTTTCAATCTGCACATTGTGAGGGCTGGCCCCGGCAATTTTCCCCATTGTGCTTGCTCTGGATACCCCGTTCCACGTGGAAATTCAGAATTCGGATGTTTGTCAAAATGCAAGGGCCCTGTTTGATCTGACGACTTTGGTACATTTTAATGGTGGACGAGGGTGGGCAGAAAGAAAATGAAACAAACAGGTTTTAAGTCTGATTTCTGCAAGGCAGAGCGTCCAGTGCTTCAGAATTCAGTTTAACATGGAGGAGTACGGGCTTCTGGATTGTACGGCAGTGGGTCAAAATCCTGGTTCCATCCGATTTGGGCAAACAATTAGGATGAACTGTGATGTTTCAATTATGAAACTGATGACCATTTTAACTCATAAAAAATGGCAATTTCCTATGGTCCAACCTGAGAGTTCACCTCTTTAAGCCTCATCTGTAAAATGGGAATGATAATACCACCTCTCTCTTAGGCTAACCGTGAACCTGACACAGGATAATACATGTAAAGTGATAAACACTAAGCTTGGCATGTGATCAGTTTCTGGTACATTTCAGCCCCTGTCACTGTGGCCATAGTTTGCACATATGTTAAAAAATTGCATCTTCATAACAAGCCTGTGTGGTATGTATTATTGTGCCTATTTGGCAGGTCAGGAAATTGAAGCAAGAAGTTATAAATAACTTAACCACACAATTTGACAACAAATAGGTGGTGAAGCCAAGCTTTAAATCCAACTTCTCCAACTCTAAAGTTGGTACTCTTTTCATGGGGCCTAACTTATCATGGGTGCAGAAAGAATCAATGGGACTCAGAGTTACGAACAGGCGTGGGCAGGGCTGGGCCCAGAGGCCACAGCACACTGGAGAGGTGGCTTAGCTCTCTGGCTTGGAGGATGGGCTGGATGGCGGCATTATCTTGATTCTCTGAAAAAGATGTTATCTTGCATCTTCCATAGCTTCACAATAGCTTCATGGAATTCTGACGTAGAGAAAGGGTGAGAACAAATCCTTTGTGAATGAAGATGAAAGGGCTACATGTCTGAGTTTCCAAGAAGGCTCGCTCGATTGTAAGAAATCAAGTCATCCAGTTACTAGGAAAAAGTGATTCTTAGATTTCAGTAAAGGGAACAAATACGATACAAAGTGTGGTTATAAATAACCCACAGATTTCACTAAAATGTGACAGCTTGTTCCCTAATACAAAGTTGGGATGTGCTTCATAATATCCCCTTGAGAAAATTATACTCAATTTATGTTGGTGGTATTCTTTTAGAGATCTCAGCAATACATCAGTGGCTTAAACTTTTGACCAAAGATTCAATTCTTAAGAAACATTTTCAAGAAAACAGTTTTACATGTAGAAAGAAAAAACCCACTTCAACAAATATCTCATTTCTAATGTTGAAAATTGGGAATTCTGTGCTTTTCCAATATTAAATTAGAAATTAGCTGGATTCAAGTCTGTCATTTACAGTCCAGAGCAACAAGAAAAACACATTTATGAAAAATAACTTAATATATGTTTTGATACAGGTGTAAGGGAAAGAAGCAGGCTGTCAAGGTGTATGTTCACTATGTATTTAAACATCTTCCTATTTCAATTTCCTTACCAGCAAAATGGTATAATAATGTCTATCGCACAGAATTATCAAGAAGATGAAATTACTTAATACATGTAAATAATAATGACACAGAAACAATGATGGCTAACACTATATTATAAATAAAAACTTATGTACCAGCAAAAAAAAGACTGGAAGGAAATGTTTCAAAGTCCTAAAAGTTTTAGGTTAGGGTGATGAAGGGAAAAGAGATTATCCCATCCCCATTATTTACTAATGTCTTGAATGTATATGTATTATTTTTATAATGGACAAAGAGAGAGATTTGAAATAAGTAATTCTACCATCCAACGTTTCACAAACTTCAGCGTTGAGAAGAATCACCTGGGATGCTAGCTGCAAATGCATATTCCTGGGTTGCACCCCCAGAGATTCTAATTCACCTGGTTGCAATCTCCCAAGTAACTCAGGAACTACATTTTGAGAAACACTGTTAGAATGAATTGCAGATAGAGTCATGACTATTGCACCTGCATAATCATTTTCATATTGAGTTTCTCTGGAGTCTTGGGGGGTCTTGGTGGATGGCGTAGAAGTTGGGAGGTTTGTATCTTCCCACTTAAAACAACGTCCTTCACTCATATCTGCTACATATGTTAGATTTTGGCAAAATGTTAGCTTTTGTAAAAAAAAGATTCTGCATCTTTTTTTTTTTTTTTCATTAAGAAGTTTAAGATAGGTGGATTTTAAAGATGGTGGTGGTGGAGGAGGTTGCTTCTGTTTCTCCAGTGCTGGGTTAGAGACCACCACTGACCCTTCCGTGTGCACTGGCTTAACCTTAGCTGCAAGTGTCTTCTAAACTTCTCACCATTTCAGCCCAAATTCATGCTGGAAAACAGCTACTTATATCCTGGTTCTAAAGACATGCCTTTGAAAACAAGACATACGAGACTTGGCATCCCCTAAAGACCAGGACTACACTGTAAGATCAATCTACGCGTAGACTCAGAGACTTGCTGGAAGGCTTAAGAGAAAAGGAGAGGCTGTTAGTGGCTCCATGACAACGATGACGATGATGAACAAAAGCGTAGCTAATTTTTATCAATAATAATTACAGTTTCAATAATAATAATAATAATAATATCCAGTATTTGTAAGCATTCATAAATAAAAAAATGTTCAACTTCAGAAAAGCATGTCAAAATTATTGCGGATTAATGAGATCTAGACGAACGGTGTGGCTTTCCCCAGCCCAGAAGGGCTCTCCCTCTATTCCCTGCCTGAACTCTAAACTCTGTACTGCGCTAGAGTGACAGCAAGGTACCTAACAAGACAACTCCACACGGAGGCCTGGTTTCAGCAGGACGCAGAATGGCTTTGCAGAAAATGTGACCCAAGGCCTCAAACAGAACTGGGGATGGATATGATAAATGATTTTATGTTAAGAAAAGAATGAAAGAGTGAATGAATGAACAAGTGAACAAGCCCAAGCAAGGCCTGGCCACCTTACCACCCAACGAGACCACACAAATAACCAGATACAGATTGGGTTGTGATGCCATTGACCACCGTCTCCAGAGGAGGGGACCTCCCACCAACACGCTTGTCCCTGGGCAGACTCGAGTTTCACTCCTACCTCTTGAAACATTACCACTTGGTTTTTAGGCCAACAGATCGATTACTTGAAGCAATCAAGGGACCTATTGAAAGAGCTACACTGATGAAGCAAAGGGAAATGCAGGGCTGGAGTCCAAGAAGGAGCCAAGAGTGGGTAGGGAAAACCAGCAGAGAGTTACTGGAGGCAAGCTGACCCTGCAGCTGGATGGGAGGCTGGCAGGGGGCCAGCCAGGCCCTTCTTAGGACTTCAGAACCTGAAAGAGCGTGCCCAAATAGGCAGGGAGAGACAAAGCAATAAAAGCGCCAGGTTTCAAACCAGAGAGGAAATAAAATGAAACTAGGTTTGGGTACGTGTTGGACCCTCTTGGGTAACAGGGTTCTGAGAGGCAAGGGGAAGAAACCACACACCCTCTTTCTGTCCTTTACCCCTGACGGCCTCTAATGGTGGAAATAGCTTTCTGGCTTCCTTTAACAAATGCATCAACTCTGAACCCTAAAAATGTGTTCTCTGAATTAAGAAGTAAGGGTCACTGTCAGGCTGGGAAAATGTACGTAGGAAGTAAGAATAAACACACTTAGGGGAAGCATGCAATGAAAGACTTACTCCGATGACAGAGCCCCTGAACTGCCTGCATCGGAACAGAGCAACCATACGTTTGATTAAAGCCTATTAGCCTGGAAGTGTGTGCCTATTTGACAGTCTAGGAAATAAACAGGAGTGAAAAACACAGGCAAGTGGTTCTCAACCACATTCACATGTGGGAAAGACACACCCTTCAACAGTAAGATCTCTGTGCACCGTGGGTTTCAAGGCGGCAGGGTTGGGAGGAGTCAGGGGTAACTGCCCTGCAGGTGCTTTGTCCGAAATTTCTGTGCTGAGTGAGGATGCTATTTGAAAACGTTTCCAAAGAGATGATAATGACCAAACTCACATATCTCCCCTATTCCCTGATGAACACAGAATCACCAATTTCATAAGGTGAGAAAACCTTGATGTGGGCTGGCTTTAAAGAAACCAAACTGTAAAAAAAAGGTCTTTTTTTTAAAAAAAAAACATGATTTCTTTGAATTATTAATTTGAATACTGCACTATTGACTAAATGCATTAGCCAGCTAGTTCTCTGGATTATTGACCACGTTCGCTTTACTTATCATGACCTGAATTTTGGTGCCTCCTTCCTCCCTCCATAGCGACAGCCTTCCTGCTACACCAGTCCAAACCTATTTGCCTGGCTGCCTGACTCGGGTGTCAAGGAGCTTTGTTCATCAGAGTTCAACCAAACTATGGGAATTTTCTACTGGTGGTAAGTAAAAAAATCCTAGCAGTTCATCAAGAGACCATCGGTAACAAGCATCTGGATTGATATGTCCTTTCCATGGGGACCCAAGAGACCCATTTTACTGGATAACACTTCATAAGAGCAGTTTGCTTCTCAGAAGTTCTTGTAACTTCGGACACTTCCCAGTTGGTTTCTGACAGTAAAACAGAAAACAAAAAACCAAAACCAGATACACATTCTTCACAATAGACTGGAACACAGTGTTCTCCTGGAGCAGGTGTTGGTTTCAATGTTTACAAGTTTCCTAAATGCTAGGCACACGGGGAGACCTCTACTGCCTCGGCATTAGGGAGACAGCTTAATGTTTCTCTTTGGGGTCAACTTACTCTTGGAAAGATAATTCTTTAGAAGGAACAAGCAAAAGACATCAGGAATACATTGCATTTGAGAGGCGGGGAAGAGGTAGATTCTTTTTCATGGAAGATGTTTCAAGATAATTCTAGATGCTCAAATATTAACATGAGAATTAGTGTGCCTTGATGAATGCGACTTAAAGGCTTGGGTAACTTTTTGGCCATTTGGGGGGATTGGGGGAGCTGGAAATAAGAAGATTTTGAATGAATCAATACAGTTTACACATAGCTCTTACCTCAGGCTAACTAACCAGCACTGTTTACTAAAACTCAGGTTAACCCCAGACAGTTGGTCCTTACTCTCAGCTTCTGTACTTTCCCAGCAGCAAAGAGGGGTGATCTTACCCACCACACACAATCTCGTTCAATTAACTGCTAGAAAACTATTTGCACACAGACATTTGGAAGATTCTTTATTTTCTTTTTCAGTTTAGAAGTCCATTTACTTAGATATCTGTTGATATCTGAGTCACTCCCATCAGCACTGTTTAATAGCTTTAAAAAAAATCAAATAAAGATTCTTTTTAGAGGACCCTTCTCCTGCCAACAGGTTGTGATAAATAAGCCAGCTCCACGTTCCTTGGTTTACATAAATATGAATGACTCCGGTAACATGTGAACGAGACAGAGATGTAAAAGGTTTTCAAACCAGACTTTAACAAAAAGGCCCTGTCTGTCAATGAAATAAAGCCGTTTTGAATTTGTTCCCAATCATTTGGCTCTTTTGCTGGAAGCCCGTGTTGGCTTGGTGGTGATTAATGTGAGGCGTGCGCGGCCTTCACTGAGTGCGGAAGAGAACTGGCAGCTCCAAATGGCATTCATCACACTCACGATCGGGCAGGTGCCGTGAGCGGAAGCGTTCTTGACTTTCTGCGTCCCAGGCCTCGGGGATACCGAGCTGCATTCCCATCCTCCGCCAAGTTCAGTGCAGTGAGCCCGCCCTTCCCGGAAGGGGATGTCACACAGGTAGGGGTTAGGGTACCATCTTTCCAGGTAGTTTATCTGCTCTGCACTTTACTGATCAAATGAGTCTGAAACCTACCAAGTCAAGCTGTGAAATGTATCAATAACGTTGGCGTGCGTGGTGGGCATATGCCAGGATGGACGCAGATCTTACAAAGGTGAGTAAAATGACTGATATTTGCGGGTGGGAATTGGATACGAGTGGGCATCTGCCCCACAGGACCACTTTTCAGCAGCATCCCCCTAGCTCCTCTCTCTTGAGTTTTCTATGTGTGAAATGCTTTCTGAAGTTCGGTGAGCAGGAGACAGAACTCCGTCTCGGGAGGAGGGGATGGATACAGTAGCGCAGACCGACTCTCAGGATCTCTAGAGGCGGTTCAAGTCCTGACTTTGCTGCTTAGTATTGAAGGACTCGAGCAAATACAGACAACGTAACACGTGCCTCAGTTACCCCGTATGCACTGTGGGGAGGCGTAATCATCCTCACCCCCAAGACAATTATGGGTTTCAAGTGAGCCAAGCCATAAGAAGCACTTGGCCCTGTCCTGGCATTCTTAGGCAGTACATAAATGTCACTGGTGACTGTTGCTGCTATTTTTATAAGGATGACAGAGACGATGGCCCAATGCTCTTTCCTCAGTCACCCTTATCAGATTCCATTAACACTAACAGTGATTCTGTGCAGAGGTTAAGGAATCTCCCGCCGCCTCCCTCCTCATCCCCCCGGACACTTGCGCAGGCAGCTTCTAGTGCCAAAGACTGACCGTAGCCACTGCAAAGGCAGGAAGATCAATGAGAAAGTCTGTGGATTCTGCTTTCGTGTAGGTTCCTATCTCAAAGCTAATTATTTATTGGCTTCCTTCAAGTCCTTTGCCAGGATTGCTGGAATTCCCAACAGAGGACTCTCCAATGAGGCTGGCTTCCTTGGGAAGGAGGAAGGAAAGAGAAAGGGATGACTTTTCCTTTGCAGGTGGCTTCTAACCCTGAGTCAGCACCACATGCGTTCAATACAAGCAACAAAGTATCTCCAGGCCCTTCAGTGTGGTAGCCAGGCACTGTGGTAGACATGAGGAGTGGAGCTGCCAATGAGCTTAGCAGGGAAGACCAGCCATCAATAAATAAGAACACTCCAGGTCTACAAAGGAAAGAAAAACAAGGTTGGGCAGACACCAAGGGAGCATGAAGGTGAAAGTGTTATTTTATATGGTCATGTTTAGAGAAGGTCTCCCTAGTGAGGAGATATTTGAGCAGAGACTTATAGGGAGTGAGTCCTTCCAGGCGCCCAGAAGAGCATCCTGGGAGGATGGAGCGCAATGGGTTTTTATGGGGTGTTTCAAAAAGAGCAAGAAGTCCTGGGTGGCTGAAGCAGAGTGTATAAGAGGACAAGAGACAGCAGATGAGGTCACAGAGAAGCAGGGTCTCGGCCACGAAGGACCCAGGAAAGGTCTTAGCTTCACTCTGATTTCAGGATGCTTTCAACTGGCTTCTTTTCTGAAACAACGGTTCCCAGATTTTGCTGTGTATCTCCCGAAGTGAACACAAGGCATGGACTTCTCGACAGAGGATGAAGACTGGCTCTTTGTTTTTTTTTACCAAGGGTTTTATTTGATTCTCATAGTCACCGAAGTTTCAGAACCCCTGTTTTAAAAGATTTACTGTGGCCACACACAGTAGGGAGAACAGACTGGAGGTAGCCAAGTGCAGAGCACTGTGTCCAGAGGGGGCTGCTGCAGTCATCCAGCCCCTGTGATGGGTCAGAGCCGAGACCCAGGTGGGAGCTGCCAAGGTGGTAATAAATGCTCAGATGCTGCGTGTGTTCTTCAAGGAGAGTCACAAGAAGTTGCTGGTGAACTGGATGGGGAGAAAGCAAGAGAGATGAATCCAAGCAACCAGGGGGAATTTGGTTTCCATTCATCGAGAAGGGAAAGAGAGATGGGAGAGTGTGGGGTAGGGACGAGGGCTGGGGGTCATGAGTTTCGTTTTGGACATACGGGGTTCTGGAAGCTTACTGAGCAAGTTAAGTAAAGAGATTAAACAGATGGATGTACAAGCTTGGAGTTCAGGAGAGGTCTGGAATAGAAAACCCCCCTTTGGAATTTATCAGCATATGCACAGCATTTAAAGACATGGGGGCTGGATAGGACCACCCAGGAAGTGGATATAAGGAGAGGGGGAAAAAAGTAGGCAGAGGTGGAGAAATGGGGCTTGGAGCACAGAAATCAGCGGGATGGGGGTGTTCCTGCAAAGTGATGTCCCAAGAGCCAAATGGACCAAGTGTTTGTGGGAGGGAATATTCAGTGGGCGTCAGATGCTGTGGCTGGTCTGAGAGGAGGAGCCCCGACCATCAGGTTGACCAGTGTGGATCAGGGTGACCTGTGCGAGGAGGTGCAGGGATGAGGGACAGAAATGAAAGCTTGACTGTAGGGAGCTAAAGAGAGCAGGGAGGAGAGGAAACGGAGGCAGAAAATAGAGATCACTCCTTGGAGGAATGCTCCCTCACAGGGCCACAGAGCTGGGACACGAGCTGGAATGGTGTTTCACACAGAAGCACAACAAAGGAGGTGTAGACTGCCTAGCTGTGTGGTGGCCTTTGATTGGAGGCCCCCAGTACAAGCCCTCCCTGCAGCTTGTGGCAGAGAAGGCAAGGCATGAGAGAGAAAAGTGAGGCTTACAGGAGGAGGCGGCGACACACCCACCTGATCAGGCTCAAGAGGGGCTGTGCACTAGAAAGACAGAAATAGGAGTGTTCTTCTCTTGTTTGATTTAGTATGTTCTTTCCTTATGCGTGCGCCCCCCCTTCCTTTGCCCCTCCCATCTTTCACTAGGTGATGGCGACAGCCTATTCAAATGTCTGACCTCTCCTAGACTGATTGCTTGCCTGATAGGAACGACAATGTCTTAGGACAGAAGGAACATAATAGGGGAGAGAAGGACACAGGGAGAGGGCACCAGCGAAGGGCGTTTGGTAATTTATCCATGTGTGCATTTTAAAGAAACAGCATGAGCACAAAGATTAAGAACATAGGTTCTGCAGTTGGAATCAGGACTCTAGCATTTGCTAACTAATGACCTGGAAAAAAATCTAATCAGTCTAATATCTAAGTCTCTCCCATGCCCATGTTTCTCCATCACATTGCTTCCTTTAGAGTACTTCCTGTAATAAATAGCTAGTACTTAAATGGTACTTTTCTAAATGCTTTGTATTTTACAACTCATTTCATGTTGACAACAGTGGAGCAACTGACTTTATCCCATTTTACAGATGAGGACGTTGAGTCACAGAGAGGTTAAGGGACTTGTTCAAGGTCACACAGCCAGGAAACTGGAAACAAATTTTAAATGTGTATGTTTCTTCTCTTACTGTCTGGATCCCTTACTTCACTGTGAGCCCCTTGAGGGCAGGGGCCGCCTTGTTCATCACTGTCTAACAAGCTCCGAGCAGAGGATGGGGCACAGAGCTAGTGCTTAGTGAATATGCGCTGAAAGGATGAATCAACAAATGGACCAATGATCAGTCTTTTTGAAAGGACGTCCCTTATACAAAAAGTAGGCTTTGGCTTCTTAAAAGGAAGAGGGAATCTCCACTTCCTGACTCTGTTATGATCCTGCCTGGAGACGAGGGAAAGGTCTCGCTTGGGATGAGCAAATGCTGCAGACACGGCCCTATGCATCATTTTCAATTGGGATCCTTTCCTGGGAATCTGTGCAGGTAGTGGACACTCCTAACAGGCACAGTAATGACCACCTTCTTACTCATTTCCCTGATGCATGAATCCTCCTCTCCATCACCTTCCACAACAGGAACATTTGACTGCGGTGAGCAGAAGGAAATTCTGAGTTTTTGTATGGATGGTGACCTGTCATCTCTGCCAATGGGCCAGCCCCATCTGCCTGTGACCTGAACAATGATCTTTTCAGCTGCGACTGAACCCTGAAATTAAAAGAACGCAGCAAAGACTTGGGGAAGTCAAGCTGGAAAATGCTGACAAGCCACGTTTGTATGGTACCTCGTTTGACCTGGACTGTTTCCAGGGGGCAATTCTCCAAGGAGCCAGTCCCTTTGGTGGGGGGCAGGTGGTCCCCGGAGGGCAGCAGGCACCTCTGGCCCAGGGCCCAGGGCATGCAAATTCCCTTACTGAAATAAGTGGGCCCGGAATGCCTGCTAATCCTGCTGGAGAGCTCAGATCTGCTGGCAGGGCAGCTGCGAAGAGGTTAGCCTTCGGGAATAAGGGGGAAATAAATTCAGTGAGGCTTCCAAAGTCATTCATTCATTCATTCATTCATTCAACAAATCCTTTGTTGAGCATAACTGAGGGCCTGATTCTGCGCTTGGTGGTGATGTTAAGACAGGGACATAAGGCAATGTCCTTCCCAGCCCTGGCGGAGCCTACGACCTCCAGTGGGCATCAGAGATAACAAGTAGTAAGTAGTAAGTAAAAACAGTCACTGACCCTGTCAAGTTTGATGGAGAAAAGGGGTCCGGGTTGAGAATCACCCAGGGAGCCACGGAAGTGGGGGCTGGGAGGCTCCCCTGAGAAGGAAGCAGCTGTGCCCATGAGTGGGGAGGAGGTGGGGGAAGGGATTTAAGGAGCAAGGACAGCAAGCTAAAGGTCCCCAGGCGAAAGCGGTCTGGGCCTCTGGGCCACTCCAAGGAAAGGGAGGGCAGGAGATGGGTCTTAAGAAGAAGCTGGATGGACTTTTCAAAGGCTCTGCAGGTCCTGATGAAGAGACTGAATTTTAATGTTGGTGCAGTGGAGAAATATTGGAAGGTGGTACCCAGGGGAGAGACATGAGCTAACGAAAGCTCCTCAGGGACTCGGGGAAAATGTCCAGAAACAATGACCATGATAATTCTGGAAGATTCTAGAGCCTTTAAAACCCCACCAGATGTTTCCTGCTCTTCAGCATTTTCGCACAGCAATGAGCAGTAAAAACACTGATTAAAAAAAAGCAAGGTAGCAACTGGGGAGATAGGCTGGGACAGGCACACACGAACACACACCCCAGTGCTTGCCTAAACACTGTCAGCCCTGGCGACTCGTTTGCCCCGCATGCGTGTGTGCAGACACACACACACACACACACACACACACACACACACACACACACACACAGACACGCACAGTTTCTCCACCTATAAAGACACGGACCCCTGCTGCCATTTGTACTGGCCATCGAATCTGGCGATTCTGCTCTTCATTATAAACTAAACATCTTCTTATCACATTCTTGTGTCTCTATCAACACAACATTAGAATGCCATTCAGGGCTCAAGAGTTGATAAGTAAGTTGAACTTATTTTTATCCTTCATCACACCTTGTGCTTCAGATACATTACACGTAATAGTAGCCCCAAGACTGCACCCTCCTTGCTCAGGGCTGACTGCCTGCCGTCATCCTCTCTCATCTAATCCTCCCGGGAACACAAAGAGGTCGGCAGTGCCCAACTCAAGGCTAAGTAAGTGCCCGGCTCGATCTTTCCAGGAACACTGTTTCCTGTGCACGTCAAGTCTCATAACAGTTACGAGCACTGGCTCCTGAAGATGGCCCTGGTGTTCCCACGTGTGTGCTCCAAGGCACACCTCGATCCGCCAGCAATGTGACAGTGATGCTGATCATGACCACGGTGACCGTGGTGCCACTTCTACAGCTGCTTTTCACACATTATCTCATTTCATCCTCAAACAATAGGTATTATTCCTATTTTACAGATGAAAAAACTGAGACTCAGTGGAACTCACCAAACTCCTCCAAACTCAAACTATGCCCTTAACCATCATCTTATGTTGTTTCTCAATCATGCTATCATGTTATCTTTCTAAATGCCTAGGAGTGTGTTTTCTTTGCTTGTGTCTGGGCTGCATTAGAACACTCTGTCTGTGTCGGTGAAGGGAACCCCACAATTGGAGGAGAATCTTAGACAAATTGCATCTGGACCTACTCTTTTGCCTCCGAGGAACTAAAACTCTGAACAGCTTGAGGATTCATGATGATTGTTGACACAAGAGACACACTGTTCTAGGGCCTTGCTGAGAACTAGGAAGTTCTGTGCCCTCCTGAGGCTTCTAAAACACACAAATATTCGGCGCCGTGTCCTCCAAGAGCCTGGGTGTGGTCCCCTCCCGGAGAAGCTGGGTTCTCGTGCAGCTGATACTCCTCATTAACTGAAAACTGCCATTTGTTTGCCTCTGTATTCATCTCATTATCTGTGAAATTCCTATTTAAAAACTGATCTCGGCCTGCGAAGCCACAACTATCCCCTGGACCTGTAGGGTTTCCAACTTCTTAGATTCCACAGAGATGGAAGTCGGTTCTATCCAAGAGCTATTTTCACTCAGTTTTCTTCTGGTTCCTTAAAGGCCTGTGGATTTTTTCAGAGGTTTTTTTTTTTTTTTTTTTCCTCTTTTTTTTGAGGTGCTGGGATGCCAGTCAAGGAGGGAAGGAAAAATACCACTCTCTGGGCAAGACTTGATTTTTGGAGCAATGGCTTCCAGGCCTGAGCCTTGTAGACCTGAGCCCATTTCTAAATCAATTCTTGGAATCCTGTTTGGTTTGCCAGACGGACCTGAGAGGGCACAAACCCTTCAGGCTTTTCTTGGCGCTGTTTTATTTCTTGCTTCTAGCTGATAGTGACTGCTTCTCCCAGAGCTGGGGCTGCTAATTTGCATACCTTGGACTAACATCCCACATCCGGACTGGCAGCCTATGGACAGAATTCAGCCTGTCGTGAAGCCTGGGGACCGAGATATGCGTGATGTCAAATATCTAGATTTTGGAACCCAAAATAAGAGCATTCTTTGAAAACACCGTTTAAAAGAGGAGGGGCAGCTCGGGCTGGGTAACTGCATCTGAAACACAAATGTTGTTTCTTGTCCAAAATACCTTGAGGTCTGCTCCACGTAACGCACGCAATGTGAATACTTCCTACTCTGGCCAAAATGAATCCTTCCTCATCAGAAGCAGAGAAACTGCCCAGAAGCCTCTTAGGGATGTGCTGGGAGCTTTGGCGCCTTACCACCCTCAAAACAGTATAATGGTTTATCAAGCGCCCCCACCTCCTTTCTTTGCTGCAATCAACAAGCAGCTTACCTGCCAAAATCTGGCTAAAAATATCCTTCGCATCTGCAGTCCATCAGCCTGATCAGGCTGATTTGGGTGGGTAATTGACCTCTGGAGCAGGTGGAGAGCCAGAAATGTACTTTTTCCTGGATTGAGTCTAAGTTGACTTAAAACAGATGTTCCCCCAACACCAATCTGATGTTTATAATGGAAATACTATTGAGCGCTGTTCAAGGGACCGTTGGAAACCAGGCGGAACAACACAGGAGCCTGAGCACACTGGCAATGGAAGGGGTTAAATCAAGCCACCTACTAGGTCAACCCAGGGCTGAAAATCCAGGAGGTGCCTCTGGCAGGGGAAAGAGGAAAGGAAGCTGTCACTTTGTATTTTCAGGTTTGCAGAAAAGCCTTTTTTTTTTTTAAATGTAAACATTCATTAAACTAATTTGAAGTTGTCATTACTCCCCACCCCTGCTGTTTTATATCAGATTATTCTTAAGTGCTTGGTGAAGAATCCCATAAAGCCACACTAGATTCCTCTGCAGGGGATAATCGCATAGTTTGCGCTGTGATTTACACCGAGTGGCACTGGGAAGTTGTCCTCTACTTTGAAAGGCCTTGGTTCCCTGGCAAACAGTGGCTGCCTTCCCCACGGAAATAAAATTCCAATAGTCCCTCCATGACTATTATGAGGTCCCCATTACCTTTTCTCCATCCAACTGAAGATAATTAAAAGCAGTTCAAAGCACACGCCAGAAGGTACGGGGCATTTTATTAATAAATGGAGAACCAAGGAAATGGTACGTTCCGTTATGGTTTTCAGACCTAAGACCCGCTTAGGCTCTTTTCTTGCTTTCTCTCTCCCCACCCCCTTGCATCGTGGGTTTGGGGCAGCCAGGCGTTCTGTACTCTGAGGTCAAATAAAGCAGGGAGGAGGGTTCCACCTCTGTCACTTCCAGTGGAAGCCCTGGCTGTAAGGGCCTCGGGAAGCAGACTTCTCTCTTTGGAGAAAATGTTTCTAAGGAGGAGAAGATGCTCGAAAAGTCTATAAATGCCATAGTGTGAATTCCAGCTTTGCCAAGAGGACAGCCACCCTCAGTCACCTACATCCCCATATACGGTGGGAACAGCACTACCTCCATGGAAGGATGCTCTGACCTTGACCGGAGGCGGCGAATATACCCACAGAGCCCAGCACGGTGACTGCCAGAGAGGTGTATGAGCCATGATCAAAACTGCTCCGAATACAAACTACTACATACAGAAAAGATAAACAGCAAGGTCTTACTGTCTAGCACAGGGAACTAGATTCAATAGCTTGCAATAACCTATAATGAAAAAGACTATATATGTATATAACTGAATCAGTATTCTATACACCAGAAACTAACACAACATTATAAATTGACTATACTTCAATTTAAAAACAAAATGCTGTGAATAGGCTTGAAACAGCAATTTTAAGAGCAGGAGCTCTGGGCACAGTTAGGACCTGGACAGCCTGTTGTCAGTGCAGCTCTAATTTTTGTTTCTGTTTCTTTTCTCCTTGTGTGGGATCCCCACTCACAGAACAAACGCGGTCATGAATTAGCAACCACACGTTCCAACTTATCTGTCCTCTGCCCCCACCTCTCTGCGCCTCGTTCTCTAAGTGAATTAACTCTTGTCTGGTGACTGCATGTGTATCCCTACAGGTAAAATTTGCATTTTTTTCAGAGATTCAACTGCTTAAACCAGGAATGGCAAGTGCTTGGTCCATATACCAGCCCTCCTGTGTTCAGGGCAGACATTCTGAATGGATCATGGGACTCAATCCTTTGGAAGTGAGACAGGACTTCAAAGTCCTTCTTAACACTTCTGGCAGTCAAGGCAGGCTGTGGATTTGGCACATGAAATAAAACCTGGTTACCATTTCTGCCTTAACCTAAAGGAATAATGAGAGATTCCGGGTGGCAATTCCTCACTGTGGCAACTCAGCGGACCTCCCTTGCGTCCAAGCACGTCCCTAGAGAGGCCGTGTGGTATCAAAGTTTGTGGGTCGGAATCCCAGTCCGAGTGCCCTGCCATTTATGAGTGTGTGACCTTCAGTGAACTCCTTAGCCTCTCTCTGCTTGTTTCCTCATCTGCAAAATCGTAATACCTAGTTCACAATGTTTCTGAGTGGATGGGAGTTCTTAGAACGTTCGCACAATAAGCTTTGAGAGACCAACGTTAGTTGTGATAATCACTGGCCACTATCCCTCAAGTCAGAGCACACACCCAGCCCCCTGAAGGCACCTACGGAGAGACTGAGAATCTTAAGAACGGAGAGAACACAGGCTGGAGAGTGTCGATGTCCTCACTGGTTACACTAAACAATGATGAGGTTGCAGGTTGGTTTGTAATTCAGCTCACCGTGTGAGATTAGGAAATACTCCTCAGGTGCCCAGTTACTTCTGAAGAGGGAAGGTATTTTTCATTGCATTCTTTTGGTCTGCCAAGACCCTCGAAGGAAGGGAGTAATACTGCTATTTATTACCAGTCAGTACTGGTCAGACATAATGAGATTCAACTGAGCACAGACTGAAACGATCCAGGCCGTACCAGCCATCACTTGAACGTTCCATCTAATTGCAGGAGCTACAAAAAGCGGGGGCATCCACGACCCGCACCATCATTTTAGTTTACAAGATCCTCGCCAGTGACAGGCAGTGGGCAGAAGGCTCAGCTGAGAGGGAAATGTACTATGAAATTCACACTGGTCTGGACTCGCAATGCAGCGGGCAGAATTAGCACTGCAGTTTTCTGCGGTTTCCAAAACTATTTTTAGAAATTACTGCAGCAAGGCTCTCACCGGGTTCAAGGAAACGAACGAGCACAGAAATCAGGCTTGGTATGTTCTTTTTCCAAGTGGAGGTGAGGACGGGGGTAGATGACACAGGAACGATGATGGATTAACTATACATCTGGTTTGTATCCAGAAATATAATCGTTTTGAGCCTGTTTGTTCTCCGTTATTTATCAGCTTTGTATATTTAAAAAAAAAAAGACAGAATAAAATGGAATCTGTTCAATAAAGAATTGCCAAGGACAAACTTTAAATGAATGAACTCTCCAAGTACAAAAGCAACATTTCTGGGAAAAAAGAAACTGAACATGATAAATTACTGAAGTTGTTAATAAAGCTATTTTTGCGTGTGTGAACCCGTCCAAAGTTATTTTTAAGTAACAAAAAGGTATCATCTTTGATAAATGTGGTAGGATTATTAAGAGAACAACTTTTTAAACTGTTTCAAGCTTACTTGATTTTCAAGGTCTCCATATCTCTGCTTGATAAGAATATTGGAACACAGTGGTAAATTCTCAAAGACTGTTGAGTTTCTACTTTACACGTTGCAGATGTCAAGCTCAAACCCGGACTGGTGAGCTGATAGTTAAGGTCTTTGACAACAGGTAGTTGACAACATAGTTAATGTTCTTACTTAAGCAATTACACACTAGATTAAGGACTTCAACAGGAAGGTGTCTTTTACGCTGTATTTTATGGTTAAACACTGCATTTCAGGATGACAACAAACTGTAATCGCATATTCATGTAATTTTAGGATGAAATCAATTTCTTGCAAACACAATTATTGTTACATAATTCTCCCACCTGTTTATGACTCCCCACGAATTAAATTAAAATGCAATTTCACATTAATTTAAAATGTCATTTCAAACGAAAACATTTTCTATAAAGCTAAACACCGATAACAATCTCCAGAAATCAGTGTTATTGACAAGAAACCATAAATCTGCTCAAGAGTCACTGTTTTCAATCAGATTTAAGATGCTACGTGCCGCCTTCTGTGCTTAGTGTTTCCAGGTTTCGACACGACCAAAGTATTCGGAGAAGAGTAAACTCTTTTCTAGTTGTTCTGTGAGTGAAAATGCCAGAATTAGCGAAGAAAAGTATACTGAATCCCCAGTGAAATTTGAATTTCAGACATATCATGACTGTTTAGTATAGAATTGAAATAACTCTTAGTATAATATGCCCCCAAATACCACAAGGAGCATTAAAAAACGGGGGTGGGGGGAGAAGACTAGTTGTTTTTAGTATTGAATAACATACTATTTTAGTATAAGTATTCCCCAAATATTTCATGGAGCTTAAAAAAAAGAGGGGGGGGGGACTAGTCTTTTTAGTATTGAATAACACACTATTGTGGTATAAGTATGTCCCATGCAATATTCGGAACATACTTATATTTAAAAAAATGATCCACTGTGTCTCTGAAATTCAAATTTCACTCAGTGTCCTGTATTTTTCACTTGCAAAATCTGGCAACCCTCTGCATAAACCTTCATCACAGCGGTATGGCAGAGGCAGGACTGATCTTATGCTCTGGGATCTGTGTGGCTGGCCCCAAATCCAGGTGTCTCCTAATATGCCCACAGATACTGGTGGGCAAACCCAGAGATGGACGTCAAGCTCAGCCAAAACAAGACCTAGCTGACTGATTACATAAATCTTATGCCTAAGGATAGTTTTCCTTCCAGGCATCAGGCCAAATTTGTAAAGGTTAAGTTATTTTTGTTCACCAAGAAGAGATGTGAATTTCTTTTCAATTTCACGTATCAAGGCTGATAAACTCCCACCCTCCCTCCTCCCTTCCTTCCCACTCTCTCTCCCTTGCTACATTCATCACTCATTTTCAATGAATAGTCAATATAACAATAATCATACAATTCAGAAGTATCTACGTTTATTGAGCCAAACGTAATACCAAGGGCAACTTGTTTTATCCTTACAGCGATTCTGGAAACTAGGAATTGCTTTTTTTCTCTCATCTTAGATGGAGAAACCAGAGGCGCAGAGATGCGACGTCAGCTGCCCAGCATCATACGGCTTGTAAGGGAGGCAGTGGCCTCTGTATATCTGTGACTGTGGCCTCTGTATATCTGGGGACTCTCCTGGAACCTCGCCAAGTGAGGAAGAAGGGATACAAACATTAAATGGTCTATTTCCTATCTTGGCTAAGCTCACAGAGAGGAGGCAGATGCAAAGAGCAAAGTGAGTGATCGGCCATTTATAATGATGATGTATTTCTAAGAACATGGAGAGATGCTCATGCCACAGGAAGGACCCGAAAAGAAGGCAGATGATGAAACAAGTGAGGAGAGGAGGCTTGGTGGAACAGGGCAAGACCTCAGAGCTGGGACAGGGAGGAGCTGGCATTCGAGACCAGGTCTTTTCTCCACCACAGTGTCTCCGACCTCACCTGGTCTGAGCTCCCTGGGAAAGCAAACCGTAGGTGAGCCTGTAACACCCGTAACCAGTGGGCTGGCTCCTCTGTTTCCCACTTAGCAGAAACTCGGGGGGAAAAGCCAATTTGTGTTTCAAGGATCAACAGACTTTCACTTTTGCTTCCAAAGAGTCGTCAACCACCTGAAGGTGATGACAGAGTTAATATGGATCAGATCTCCAAATTCAGTTCAGCTCAGTCACAGAAAACACATACGCAGTAATAATGGTGTTTATAGAAAAATTCTCACGAGAAGGGGCCCGAGAATTGAACGTAACACACTGAACTACTGCTTAGCGAAAACAGTTGGTAAAAATGCTATGATGGCTAGTGAATTATAGTGGTCTTCTTTTCTCTTGGATAATTTGGAGCAATTGCATCCAAATGCTAGTCCATTGATTTTTCACTCCAATTCATGCCCCCATGCTGGGGTGAGCCGGCTGGCATAAACATAAGTTTGCCATCGGAAGACTGGTGATGCACTCAGAAAGAGATCCAGGCAATTCTTATCTCCACCATTAAAAACAGAACTCCAGTGCCGCTCCACACGACCCTCTGAAGCACTCTCAGCGCATAAGAGAACCCGCTGAAGCACTCCCCAAGCAGTCATAACAGATTAGTGGGTTAAGCTCTTCAATTCAGCCCCATTGCTGCAAAAGTCACTTCTGGCATTTTCTAGAGTCCTTCATATATCTCTTTCATATTTGTGATTTTAAACGAGGACACTGACAATGATATTTTCAACAGTGATCAAGCATCAGCATCCAGTCCCTATGAACACACTACTATACTCAACTAAGTTTTAGCACTACTTTTTAGGCTGCAAGTGCCCAGCCCATCTGAAAGGCTGTTGTTAGCTTGGAACCCTTCCTACGGCATTTGGGAGGAAGGAGACATGTTTTTCCTTTAAAGAAAATCAAGTTCAGTTCCTCCACAGTTTCAAGGTCATATTAACTTAGCAAGCGACAAAAGTTTGTTGAGTCCAAGAGACACAGGGAAGAGTTACCACAGCCAAGAGAGTCAGGGGAGGTCTACCTGGCAGTGTCTGGGGACATTCTGGGTTGCCACAACAGGGAGAGTGGGTGCAACTGGCATCCAGCAGGTAGAGGCCAAGGATGTGGCTCAGCACCCTACAACACACGGGTGGTCCCCATTGCTAGGAATTATCCAATCCCAAATGTCAGTAGTTGAGAAACCCCGGCCAAAAAATTGACAGAATACGCTTATAACACCTTTGTCCCATGTAACCCTTACTCCCAAATGAAATGTACTGACCCTTAAGCCTCGGGACAGGATGCAGACTTCATTCATGACACTATTCTATGCACAGGTCCAAGGTGGCTCCTACCTGCATTACAGACATTCTTTGATGAATGTGACCGTTTTCAGGAAAATTCACCTTTCTTCGGGGATCCTATTTCCCACCTCCAAGTTTTAAGGTTCTGGGGTTCCAGCATGTGGAAGGAAATGCTGGTTTTCTTTGCCTAGTGAGAGTCCTATTATTTGGCCCTGAGATACTAAAGAAAGAGAAACTTTGGTAAAAAGATAGGTGGGTGCTGACAGGTGGTTGTACAAGATGAGAATTGAGTGGGGACAGGGGGTGTTTTACAAGCTGAGCTGTGCTAAGCTATGCTATTAAAGATAGTAATTCTACAATTAAAGTCTTCTATTTCACAGAAAATACTCGCTGAATGCAAGATTAGGCAACAGATCAGAGAATAGAATAATTACCAAAATGGAGCTCAGAGATTTACGAGAAATTTACGTCTGGGAGACTCCTCTCTCTTAGTCGCTACCTCCAAAGGGAAATCGATAAAGAGAAAATAAAGAATCAAAGGAGCACATTCAGTCCTCAGCATCCATAAGCCTCGGGAGTTTGACTCACTTTGAGTTTTGGGAAAGGAGGAATCTTTGGGTTTCTACAGATACTCTGTATTACCAGAAAACAGACTAATTCCCAACATCAAAACTTAGATTCAGTCTTCAAAATGACTTGCCCTTGGGGGCTTTGCCCCAGTTATCTATTCTTTGGTAAAACAAACAAACAAAAAACCTAAAACATGGTGTCTTAAAACAACAGGTTTTTTGTTTTTGTTTTCGTTTTTTTGCTCCTAAATCTGCAGCTTGGATAGGGTCTTGGGGTGGGGAATATGGAGTGACTCATCTCTGCTCCCCAATGTCTGGGGACTTAGCTGGAGTGACTCCCAGTGGATGGAAGAGGTCCAAGCGTCTCATTCTCCACAAGGCCTTTCTACATGGTTAGCTTGGGTTTCCTTCAACATGGCAGCTTCAGGGCAGTCAGGCTTTTCACAGGGTGGCTCAGGGCTCTGGGAGCAAGTATTCCAAGATACCTGGGCAGAAGCTGGAAGGCTTCTTATGACACACAGAGCATCAATTCTGTCACATTCTATTTGTCAAGCAAGTGGCTAAGGGCAGCCTAGATTGAGAGGGAGAGGAATCCAACTGCCTTTCTCGATGGGGAAGTGGCAAAAAAGTTGCATTCATCTCTTATCAATCCTCATGTTAACTCAGCTAATGTACAATGTTAACCAGAAAGGCTGGCTAAGGAAACAGTAGAGACCAAGAGCACAGAAACGCAGGCAGTGCCGTGGTAATCCTTGTTACTGTTTGCTTCATCCAGTTAAACGGTGGACATCTGAGAAGAGGTTTTTCTCTTCTTCTACCTGTTGTATCTCACACTGATTATTTAGCTTCATGATCACTGGCTAATGTTGAACATTTGGGCCATTTTAGATCTCTGATGAAATATACTGGTTATTTGAATATGGGATATTTAAATTTACTGAATGTAAGTATATGATAAATGGGAAAGCTGTTTTCAAGGCACTTCATCAGCCTGTAGGTAGGTAGAAACATCTTCTACAAACTCTCAAAATACAGGAACTCTCACTGGATATTCGTTGGAACTGTTTCTAATTCTAGAACTTACTACTGCATTTTATAATATAAATTCTTGGAATAACTTGCCATCGCCCTTTTAAAATCTGTACGTGGTTCCAGAAAATAATGCTTTCCGTTTCTCCAATCTGAAATTCCATTAACTGCCTTTGGAATGGCTTCTCCTTACTGTCATCTTGAAATGGAATCCGCCACAAAATGTTCCTCCCCCCCTTCTTTAAGGAAGTCACCAAATACTCTTTACAAAAGCCTGAAATTCCTGAAATGCCAAGTAAGAAAGATGAGGAACAGAAACAGCCAGGGGATATGTTTTGCAGTCCTAACTAAAACAATAGCGGTTTAAGTAGCTATCATACAGACATTTGATGAGTCCTTTTATTATCTCTGAAAGATTCCCCACTGTAGCATGCTTTTGTGGGTAAAGTGCTATCTATTGGTACATGCAGCTCATAATCATGTCAGCCTAACCACAGCTAACACTGACAGCCTAAAACATTAAAAATTTTATACAGCTAGTGCCGAATACAGCTTCTTTTATTGGCTCAGAGAGCAGGTATCAATTATAATGAGGTAATAAAATTTGCAGGCACTGTTCACATCCTCCTCTGATTTCTTTCCCCTCCTTAAGATAATAAGAGCAGAAAAAGAAAAAATCCTCTTAACTCTAACTTATCACTGATTCCTCGAAAGCTCTCGCTTTGTGTGGCTTGAGCACTGCATAAAGCTGCTTCCTTCCGTGGGGTTTCACACTGGCAAACTCTTCCTTCCTAAGCAGAAGCTGCAAATTCCTGAAGCTCACCTAGAAAGTCAGATCTGCGAGGCAGCAGGATTCATGGCTTTCATTTGCATAAACTGTAAGTTTAAGGTGGCCCTCCCAAGCCTGTCTCCTCTAAATTGCACTTACTGATGAGATGTGAAATCCTCTAAAAGGGTTCCCCAACCTAAACCAATTTGTGAAGTTGTTTTGTTATTTAAAACATTAAAGAAATTAAAGTGATCGCGATATAATTAGATTAATATTCATATCTTCCAAGTTGCTTTAATTCTAATATTAAAAAGATTAAATACCCACTCAGAGGATTAAGCAAAAAGTCAAGCCGTAGCAACACATTTACATTACCTTACTGTGCAAATTATAAACCTAATTAATCTAAAGTTTCCTACAAATTGAATTGGATATTCATTCACAGTCTAACACAACTTTGGGTACTTAAAATTCACTTCGATATTGTTTCCTTCGTGTGCACTGAGGAGCAGGGCCATGCTTCTGTGATGTACGAATCACATTAGAATGGCTTCATTTGGGTTCTAATTGGTGGAAATTAAATCTCAACATAAATTTATGTAGGGAAAAAAAACTAAAGACTTTGTAATTATGTATGTGCGCAGTAATAAAACACACTCTGCCCTCCCCATCTAGTTGCTGTAGATAAAACAGAAAAAGCCATCCAGTCGCTTCTTCATAAAAGTTTTGAGTTCATGTTTTCTCCTTAGATTGCAGAGAAGATAATCAAGAGGTTTTTTTCATGGTCCATAACTAACAGCATCTAATTACTTTGGTCTGCAACTGTGTCCCCCCCACACTTCACCACCTCCCTCGCCCCCTAAAATATCAGGCATACTCCCCGAATCAGCTGGATCAACTGTGTAGATTTTAGATCAAGCCCAGATATATTAGTACTTGTCTTCTTGGCATCTAGTACTTAGGAAATCGATGGAAATGACAATATTTAGGAATTGCTTGTATTCCCAGCTCTGTGTTAAGTGCTTTCCCTGGATCACTGGGGGGGACTGGTGGTCACGAGAAAAGCCAGCTCCTTCCAGTCACTGGGTAGGGTTCATGTCCTGCCAATCTGAAGTGAGGTATGGTCATCCGACTACCTTTGGCCAATAAAATGTGAGTGGAAATGATAAAGGTTTCTTTCAGGCGGATGCTTTAAGGACCAGGATATGCTTTGTCATCTTCGCTTTTTCCTCTGCCATGGAAAACGGCAACATTTCAGAAACTGACTTTTCTCTCAACCTAACTCCTAACAGTAACAGGACAAGTCACAATGGACATAGCACATGAGCAAGAAATAAAACTTCATGTTTTTTAAGTCCTGAGATTTGCAGTGTTATTTGTTACCTTGGCAAATGCAGCCTATCCTGACAGATGTAGCTTCTTAGGACTAACATGTCACACAGGTATCATGTAACAGAAGATAAAAGGAACTCAGTCTCCCTAAATCACACTATTCCTGCATCTGTAAAATTGGAATAACACAGTACATTTTCCCCCACAGCTGCTTGGGCATTTAGTTGAGATACTATATACACAGCACCTAGCTCATGAAAAGCACTCAATAAATAGGAGCTCTTGTTATGATTATCCCCCGCTCTCAGAAGTGAAACTCAGTACAAATCACCCAATTGCTGGAAAGAGAGAAGGGTATTAAAGGAATGTGTGGCGGAGACTGGCCAGCTCTTAACCAGTCCCATTTCTTCTCTTCTGCAAACTACAGCAAACTCAGCAAACTACATTTCCCAGCCTCCCTTGCAACGAAGCACTATCATGTGACTGAGTTGTAGCCAATGAAATATGAGAGGAAGTAACTTGTGCCACTTCAAGCTCTCAGCCCAGGAAGTTGATGAACATATTTCGTGACCTTTCTCCTTCTGGATTAAACAATGTAGCAACACTCCAAAGGCTGTGCGGATGATGGTGAAGCCAAAGGATGGAAGGGGCCTGGGTCCCTGAATCACCACTTGGAGGAGAGGGTCATGCTGATCAGAACACTGGTTTTGGATTTTATGTTGAGGAAAGACCAATTTTTAATTGTATTTAAGACACTTAGGTTTTATGACAGTCTCCCATACCAAAATACAGAAATCTCTGATGAATCCATTTCCCAAGGAAATCTTCCTTTCCCACAGTAAACTAACACGTATTCCTCTAAAGACAGATTTTCCTCCCGAAAGATTCAAACTTAAAGCCAAATTAACTTACCTGCCTGAAATAATTCTATGACCAGGAATGGAATTCACGTCTATTTATTTTATTGTTGTGATGGTAAATGTAACAGCTATGGCTTCCTTGTGAATAATTCTGCTATGAGCTCTGACAGGAAAGGCTGTGACGTGTGACTTGGGTGAGTGTCCTGCATCCATGTGGAAAGCTCAGGGCTGCTAATCTGTATTTTCTCATCTCTCTTCCACTGCTTTACTTCTTATGGAATTTATGCTGATGTATGCAGGTGACAACTGTCAGCTCACCTGGTAAAGCCCAACAGGAGTTGAAAGCTTATCTTCTGTTTCCTAAAGAGGGAGAGGCTCTGGGTCTCCAACAGTTTCAACCCACCCTAATCTCCCACTTCCTCTTACCCCCACAATCTACTCTCCCCTTACAAGTTTTGCCAGATTCGTAGATTTTGCACTGTAAATCAAATCACATCACTCCTATTCTTAAAAGGCGTCAGCAACTTCTTACCCATTTCAGATATGAGCAAAAAGTCTTGCTGGATCCCCATTCTTCATCCTCCTGGGATTTATGCCCTTCGCTTTGTAACTCTGCAGTGTCCTCTCTCTCTGAGTTAAGTCATGTGACTTGTTTTAAGCAACAGAAAGTGGTAGAAAGCACAGGCACACCAGTTCTGAGTGTAGACCTCAAGAGAAACTCACACCTAGTCTAGCCCTGCTGGTCCCAGGAGGATGAGAGACATGTTGGGGGGAGAATCACCCTAGGGCACCGTATGCACGTCCAGCCTAGGGCAGACTCCCCAGTTGATACAAGGATGCATGAGCAAAACAGCTGACCCACAGACATGGGAGGAAGACTTGATGTGTCCAGTGAGACCAGCGAACAGCGCAGCCAAGCTCAGCCTACTTCTGCTGAGCCCCGTAGACACTGAGAAATAAACCTTGATTGCTGGGTGTGGAGCATGCTTCTTTACACAGCAATAGCAACCCCAACACTGGCCTATGATTCATTTTCTAAGCTCAAATGAGCTGTTTAACTTCATCTCATCCCAGAGTTCCCATACACTCTCTACTCTTTCCAGCCACGCTGCCCCCTCCTCAGTTCCGAACAGGACATGCTTTTTTCTTGCCCTGGAATCTTTGCCTATACAATTGGGGTGCGCATACTGATCGACGCTCTTTCCCACAGCTGGCAACTGCTCATTATTCAGCTTTCAACTCAAACACAATCCAGGAGGAACCCCCAGGGCTATGCCATCTCAACTTGGCCTCCATGGCCACTCACTATGGGAAGTCCCCTGTGTGATGCAAATGGGTGACAGCCATGCCGTGATACTGACTCTCCTCGGGGTGCTGGATCTTCCAGATGCCAGCCCTAAGCAGCCTCATACATTTAACTCGGTGGCGCTGAACAAATTTTGCGTGTGCCCTGGTGTGGAAAAGTTGGCAAGTGCCGCTTACGTGACTATGTTTACGTCTCTCGCTTGTCACAGTCTGAAATTATCTTTTGGCTTCAAAAAACTAAATTATTTGTATATATTCTCTGCCTCAACTCACTAGACTAAGGGTTGGCAAAATCTGGCCCACTGCTTGTTTTTATAAAGAAAGTTTTATTGGCACATGGCCACACCCACTGTTGACACATTGTCCGTGGCTGCTTCTACATTATGATGATGCAGTTGAGTATCTGCGAGAGACTGTGTGACCCACAAAGCCAAAAACATTGCCTATCTAGTCCTTTACAGAAACAGTTTGCTGATTCTGGCATTAAACTATAAACCGTCAGAGAACAGAAATCTTACTTGTTTTGGTCACCTTTGTATCTCCTGTACCTAGAAGGATGCCTGCCACCTAATAGGTCCTCAGTGCATATTTGCCAGGGTATGGATAAATTAGGACTCCAGCAGGCACTTGCATTTAACGCCCATCTCCGCACAAGGCCAGGGGTCCCTTGGTTCAACAGTAGTGGATGCACCATACTGCAGCTCAGCCACAGAACATCCGGGCAGCTACAACGATGCTGGGGACAACTTAGTGGCCCTTGGATTTCTCAGAAAGGAAACATTGAGAGGCTGCCTCCACCAGTGGCAGGAGTGCTTGATCTGTATCTGCACTGCCCAGACAATTTGAAAGTTTGAAGAAAGGAGAAAAACTCAAAGTTTAATTTACTCGAATAAGCAATTGATGCTTTAGAGTATAATTATCAGGAAAAGAGACAGGGAAAAAACCCAACACATTGTTTAGCATACGTTATGTTAATGGCAGGTTAGGATGGCCCACTGTGCATAATTTAGCCAAACAATTGATACCAAATTTTAATATATATATGTGATTACTGCTACAGAAACCAAGCACCAAGACAAAACACAGGAGAGCTCATAATAGGCGCACGTGAACTCGGAAGGTCTAATTACATCACGGGGGAGGGTAACCGGTTGCTGCTGAACCAAGCAGAAAATGGGGGTAATTTGTAAACAGGTAGAGTGGCGCTCCAGGTGCGCGGCATGTGTGTGGGGCTGAAGGGGCCGGGGGCCCGGGGCTTCCATCTGGCTTTGCAAGGATGGAGAGGTTCAGGATCACTCTCCTCAGCTGAAAACACAACCTCCAAGCCCCAGACAGGTCGGCTCCCTCCTGGCCTGCCCTCTGGTTCAAAAATAGAAAGCTGAAGACCAGCTTTTCCGTGGAAGCTTCTTCTATGCTTCCGTGGCTGCGATAAAAACTGGTTTTCCACGTCTGCAATCTGAGGCCCTGTACTCTTGTGTCTTTGCCTGAGGCCCTTGGAGGCATGGATTCCTGGCACAGTGAGGGAGCAGAAGAGGCCAGCCTAGAGCCACACTGACCACGGGACTGATGTTTTCAAGAGTGCTTTCCAGTTAGATACTCCGTAAGTGACTCTCTTCCATCTTCAACTCCTCTGTAGATGGCAGACATTCAACTAGGCGATCGTTCAGGTATGTTCCGTCTCTGAATTCAGGGTCCGTAAATCTGAATCAATGAGTTGTCAAATTTTCTTCCTTCATTTATGCAGGAATACAAATCCACTTATGACATGGTCATATGCAGGCAGCCTGACCCCGTCATTAGACTGCAACCGAACACCCTCAAGCACCTGCAGTAGAGCTGCCCTGGGATGCTGCTTTGCATCTGAGTCCACAAAAAATACACCAAGGATCAAAAAAGTCATGAGGGCAGACTCAGGAGAAAGTCACCACACTGTCTCATTTCTAATTCCTCCCATGCCTTTACTCGTGGAGGGAGTTCATATCCATGGGGGTCTGAGTTGCACCAGCATTGAATAATGTCCCCCTACCTAGATCCAAGTCCTTCCCAGAACCTCAGAATATGACCAAATTTGGCAATAGGGTTTTTTTGGTAGATGTGTAATGAGTTAGAAGAGGGTGGGCCTGGTGTGCTTAAGAGAAGAGGAGAAGAGACACGGAACAGAGACACAGGGAGACAGCTGAGTGATGATGGAGGTAGAGGTCAGGGGGGACCTGTGTACAAGCAAAGCAATGTCAATGGTGGCTGGTGCCAGCGGAACCTAGGAAGAGCGAGAGGACTCTCCTCTAGAGCCTTGACAGGGAGCATGGCTCTGCTGATGGCTAGATTTCCATATCATGGCCTCCAGAACTGTGAGAGAATAAATGACTGCCATTTCCAGCCTCAGTTTGTGGCATTTTGTTACCACGGCCCTAGGAAACTAAGACAGGGCCACCAGGATTATAAAATGCTAGCATTGTATTCTTAAAGAGCCATCTTAGATACCCTCTGCAAAGGTCTTCGTTTTATGATTGAAGAAGCTGAAATCCAGGGAGGTTAAATAGTCTCAGAGGACAAAGCTGGAGGTGGGGCCAGTGGTGGCCACCTCCCACTCCATCCCATGCCATCTTTAATGGGGATTCACATTCATGACAAAAGAGCTCTGTCAATGTTTCTATAGATAAGGATGGCGCGGTTGCTAGAAAAATGCACCCCCTCTCCCCTCAAATGTCTACACCCGCGGTGTGTCAGCTGGCCACTGTGCCCAGTTCCGGAAAGAACCCCTCACTAGTGCAGATCGGAAGGCACATCTCTCTGCAGAGAGCCCAGCCACACTCCAGGCTACAAGGAGGGCAGCTGGGCTCATCCTCGCCAGTTCAAATGGAACTCCTGCCTCCTCGCCATTTAGCTCAAACATCCAGTGAGCTTTCAGTGAGTCTCAGAGGCTGCATATTTGATTCTGTGCCCTCAGGAAGCTCTTCCTGAAATGAAGTATGTATGTCACCCAAGCCCGTGGTTCTTATGTATGATTATGGGTGTACATAGAGATTCCCCCAGTTGTTAGAATCTGAGGCAAAGTTACATTGATAGGAGCAGATGACCCTTCCACAGAGCTTAGCATCTTCCAGTGCTCACTGGTACCACTTTTAGCACCTGCCTTTTACTGAGCAGTTATCCTGTATGTCAGTCCTGACACAGTATCTCACAGGTTATCACACCAACCCGATGAAAATAGCCCTATCTTTAGCCCCATTTTACACACGAGGAGACTGAGGGCTTCATGAATCTGGGTAAACTTACCAGGGTCACAGAGTCAGTAAGTGGCAGGGCTAGGACTGGAAGTCAAGTCTGCTGGACTTCAAAATCCACGCTTTTCAGTATTTTTCTACCCTGCCATCTTCCCCCTTCTTCAGCACCCATCCCCTCTAGGGGATTCCTGCTGGGAAAGCGCCAGCTGGAACTTCATGACTTTCAACCATAGGTTTCAATGGTAAGTCTTCGTTCCCCTTAAGAAGCGTTAGCTGAATGCCTAAATTATAAGCCCGAATATACTTCCCAGAACACAGACATGTGCTGTTGGGAGACTCCCGCCTTGTCCCTTTTCTCCTGCTTTATAATATTCCCATGTCCTTTAAGTAGATGCCCCTCACTACAACTCTTAGGCTGTGGACTTGGGTCAGGTTGGTGCCACTTTGTGGCTCCAAGAGTGAAAGAGAACTCTAACTAGTCAAGTCAAAGGGAGTTTCAGGTCCCCCGGCCAGAATGACTGGGGGGACATGCGTCCAGACTGATCCAAGCAAAGGCAATGAGTGGCAGCCCTGTCCTTTCAGTGAAACTACTGGTAGCAGTGGCGAGAGGGTAATCTGTTTCCAGATTTTGTCCTGTGCATCTCAGTAGGATATAAGCCAAGGGCTACTACAAGAAAGAATAAAGCCAACAGAGAAGAAATCAAAACTGAGAAATGTAGACAAAAAGTTTTCTAATGATAGCATTGAAGCACCTGGATGCAGCTATTCCTGAAGTGAGCCCTGCCCCAGGACATGTCAGTTACTGATCCAACACAGTCCCTTTATCGTCCTAAATCTATTTTGAATTGAGTTCAGTCCTGACTCTAACCCTCACCCTCAGTCTTAGTTTTGCCTTTAGAATCCACAAAGAACAAGTCAAACTCCCTTGGAGGAAAACTTTGTATAAATCAAAAACCATTAAAAATAATCTCTAATTTCCACTACCATGCCACTACCTCTATTCATCCGGTAGCTTTAATTCACAAAGTTCACTGTCAAGTTTCCTGGCACCCTCACAGGAAGCAAGTTATACACAGATTTTTTTCTTCTTCTTTTTTTAAACTTACATCGCCATTCAAAAACTACGTCTCTCTTATGTTCAGATACAAGTAGCCGAAATCAGCTCCTCTCACCTGCCCACGTGTCCAGGAAGCATCTGCCACAGAGGAAATGGCAGTGCCCAGGATGATGGGAACTGTCTTTACAACAGTAGAGGTTGTCCCATGACATCACTGAACAGAAAATCTCAAAAGCAAAGACTGAGAGTGAATCTTAGCAGCCAGGCAAGAAGGATGAGAAAATGAGGGTGTTCTTAGGTTTTTGCCCACCATGGAATTCTGATTCATCATTCAAAAGCCCAGGGACACATGAATGGAAGTATTAAATGTGAGCTATAACTCTGTGTGTGGGTTGAGGTTGCTTTTTTTTTTTTTTTTTTTGCATTTGCAATGTTCAACATTGTATTAACTAAATGTGCATTTGAGAAATAAATCCAGTCTAAGGGGGAACAGAAGAAGAAAAAAAATAATCCAGGTACTCAGTTCCCCTCCCACAAATTCCTCCTGAAACGATTCTTGCAAAACCTTCTGCCCACTGGAACTGCGCGCGTATGATTAACTGCACACGAGCCCAGCAGCTTGCATATGTAGTTAATTTGCTCCAAATTTCCATGCTGCATTATAACCCTAATGATCACTAATAATAGACAAACCCACATTTTATTGAGTAAGTAATTTGAGACATTATGATTTTTATCACGCGAATAGGATCAGGCTGACCAATTTACACTGGGCAGAGGAAGATAAATAACTAGAGAATCAATCTCTCCAGCAGCAGACTCCGTCTCTTAGCAAAATGATATGCATTGATTGGGAAAGAGGGCCAGCTCCAGGCCCCGCTAGGCAGCAGAGTCAATGAACTTCCATGTTCCAAGCTAAAAGGTCGGGACACCTAAAAAAGCCTAGGAGAGACGGAGCCTTGGGGTCAGCAGACAAAGGTTCCAGCCCAGCTCTGCATTCCACCCACTGTGTGACCTTGGCTAAGTCACTGAACACATCTGAGCCTCTGTGAATATACCGGGTACAGGTGGAGGAACTGTGCGTGTGGGTTAACTAAGAAGATGCAGGTGAAGGCACCTGGCACCTGGTACATAGGCAGTGGATTAGTCCTTGCCACACATTCTAGAACACAAAGAGCAGGATGGGAGAGGCACATGCCTCACATCCACTTTGCAGAAAGAAGCGGGCGCGCTTCCTATCCGTCTTCATGAAAGAAGCCACTGAGGTCCTCAAGGGAGGAGAAGGCAAAGACTGGGCACCTCCAGGTTCTCTAAATGGGGTGAGAGGGCGGGGAGGAAGCTGCTTGTCACTTCTAGCTTATCTGCCTGCATTTGATCCAGAGACTAGAGCCAAGCTATTTGGAATGAAATGTATTTTATCTTAAAGAGACAATCAACTGCATCTTTATGGGAATAACCATACAGATTCAAGTAAAGACAAATATTTATAAAGGGCCAACAGGGTGGTGGTAGTGACCCAAAAAAAGTGCAGGTGGCCTCTCACCCTGCCCCGGGGCTCACTGAGGGGACAGATCCTTTTGAAGCAGATACTGCTCTCTCCCAACTGCTAATCTGAATTTATTGTTGATGAGGGAAGCGGTGAGAATGCTAAAAAAAACATCCTGCACAAGAGATCTGGCAGATACTGCAGTCTGGTTGCCATCACGCGTTAATTAGGCTTTTCTCGTTATGTAGGGGAGGAACCATTCTAGAAAACAACCGCGGATCCTCGTGCTTTTCTCCGAGAGCGAGCCTGCCCTTCGAGCTGCAGCTGGCACTTCCGCTGGCACAGCCAGCTACCCGGGGGGCAGGCACAAGCCAGGCAGAATCCTAATCTCTGGTGGAAAGAGCTCCTGACCTTGGGGATAAAAATGTCCCAGGTGACCCTGGAGGGGATAAAGCAACTCAGTCTGACCAGAAACACAGACAGAGCCAGCCCTGTCCTACAACCCGAGCAGAGCCTATTTAATAACCTTGGGCTGGAAAGTAAGGCTGCAGGCAGCAGGGAGGATTTGGCAACGTGTCCATCCCGCCTCGGCTGCTGGGAGGCAGTGGGGTGTGGTTTCTACCGCAGGGACCTGGCAAACAGGCAGATTTGGATTTGGTCTCTGCCACTCACTAGCAGTGTGACCTTGTGTAGGTGACAATTGCTGGGTTCCAGCCTCCTATACCAACAACCAATCCATAGGCTCGTCAGCTTTTACATAAGTAACCCCAGCGCAGTCCCCAGCATACAACCCCCTCAGTGAGAACTCCTTCCCCCTCCGACCTCCTGGCCCTGGAAAGGTTCATCCTTCCTCTCCACACCAGCGCTGTGAGTCTAAGCCAGTCTGGGTTTCACCCATGCCCTGGCACTTGCGGGGCAAAGAAGAATAAAGAAGTGTCTCTCCAGAGCTGAGAACAGAACCAGAGAATTAGAAATTCCAGAGCAGAGACTGCTGTTGCTTTTCTGACTGTCTTGGCTGGCCAGGCAGCCCTGTGCTCCTCTCTGTTCCTTGAAGGATGTAATAAATGGAAAATCATTGATGTACAGCCCCAGGCCCTGCACTGAGTCTAAAAGGGGAGCCCTGCATTCTCAATAGGGTGCCAGAGAGGCAGTAACGAGAAATACAGCTAACACGCAAGCCACAATGCTCAAATCGCCAGCCTCACACTCCTTTTGTGTGGCTGAAGGGAGCCAAGATAATGAATTGGGAAGAGGTGACTTCACAACCACTCACTGCCCATGCGGAACAATTCCTTTGGCATCTCCAGTGAACCCGAACCTCTCTTCTTGTGTCTAAAATCACCTGATGCTCACATGTTGAAGGTCATCTCTTCTGAGATAGGATAAACTCGGAGCCCAGGGCAGGCAGATACACAGCGTGCATGTCTATTCTTCCTCATCCTCCGCCCACTGCAGACATTGCTAATCAATCCCAGCACTCTTTCAATCAAGTACAGATACAGGAAGCCCTTCCTAGACGGAAGGCTTACGGTGTATCATCCTACATTTTTTCATCTTAAACCAAAGTCTCCAATAATTTAGACAGAGGGAGGCCCTCACTCTGACACTTCCATAGTTGTTGCTTGGAGCAACCGGCACCAAAGGAAGGGCTGTCAGAAGCCTAGCACGTCATTAATAATGCAAGAAATCCAGACATTTATACGGAGATCAATTGGCAATAATTCTATGGGACAAGACTGGGACTGAAATTGCAAAGTTGAACATGAAGGGCATTGTTTGATTAATGCAGGAAAAGTGATGATTTTTGGATTTTTCAGCAAAAAAAAAAAAAAGGTGCCATCTGCTAGGCACCATCTGGTGGGAGTCTGGCTAAAGAGTGGGCCCAATGGTGAGGTCGCCAAGATGGGGGGGCAGCTGTAGGGGGTGTGGTTGGAGGGAGCACCTGAGGAGGGAGAGATTCGAGCCAAGGAAATAGCCAACTTCCAAATTCAAGGGGTTGTACAGGGAGTGAAGGGGGACCCGGGGAGCCGGCGAGGGAGAACTGGAGAAGGCAGGATGACAGGAAAAAGAGCACAGAGCAACCTCCAAGGCCAACAGGAGGCCCTTAGTGACTGCTGGGCATGCTCTAGGAATCAGCAGGGGACAGATCTGAACCATGAACTTCTCTAAGCAAAAAGCCAAGGGACACTGGTGGTTATGCACGCATGCTCTTCTAGGCTTCAGGGACAGTCCAAGGAGGGTCCTTTAAGAAGCTGTGACCTCTTGTCCCTAGACACTCCTGAATTCCCAAAGTAAGACATTTCAGGAGCAGCCTTGTGCATACCAACTTATGGATAAATCACAAACCAAGAGGCCAGGCCCCAGCTCCATCCTTCAATGTGTCTCTCTTGGTCATCTTCAAATGGGGTCGACCTTTTTATTCTGGTCTAGTACTCTAGACAGTCTAAAATTCTCCTGCCTTTTCCTACCACTGGAAACCAGAAGAAATGATAAGAAAGGACTGGAGTTTTAGCTGTATAACTGATGCCAATGATTCTAGAAAGGTGACTTTTTGGTTTCGAAGACTATTGTAGCTTCTAGCTGGTATTACTGAAGGAAATTCATGTTGCGTACGCAAAACTGAAAATATTGGTGTTGAGATAAGAGGACTATAGTGTTTTGGGTTTTTTTTTTTTTCCAAAAAAGTTTGTTTTATTTTCCTGGACATGAGAGTAAATGTTTAATGTAGAAAATGAGGACTATTTAAAATAATCAGCAGTACAATTAACCACTGATGTGTTACAGGTAATTTTTCGATGGATTGATGAGTCATAGGTGAGTTTTTGACTGATTATATAGTCATCTTTACAATCTTTCAATAATCCCACCAGTAGCTCATTTACAAAATCGATTTAACACTACAGTTCCAGTACCTTTTATCTTTAAAATAATCACTTAAAAGACCATACTTAGCCTAATAGACTGCCCAGGAAAGTGGAAGGTGTGTTTAGTAATACAATGAATAATTCCTTTGTGTAATTGATGGCATTCCAGTAAGTGACAGTTCTGAGCACTGCAGGTATGCACTGACAGAGAAGTTGTTTTATTTTTAAATAATTAAATTCCCTTTTTTTAAATAAAAAAAAAAGAAATGACACAAAATCATTCACTATGCTTGATATTGTAAAGATAAATGCCTTTGGGAAAATCCAGCAAAAGATAATCATCCCACCACAGAATAAATATCTAGGAATTACGCCCAGAGCATGGGGGAAGTCAGTCTTAACGAGCATTCAGTGAAGTCAGGGGACAGAATATTACAGCTAGCGGCATGTCTGAACAGAGGCCAGAGAACACGCCACAGCTCAAGAGGAATGAGGGCAACAGCGTACAGCTCGGAGGAAATGCCTTTTGCGTCCTGACAGTTTACATACAATTTCATTACTTATGTGATCCTAGCAAGACCTATAGAAGCCCCCAATGCATGTCAGAAAAATTGCTGTTATTACTAATCATAGTGCTTTTCATTTATACGGAGGGTCTTTTTCTGGGACAGTGAAATATTTTTACATCGGGCATGAGGCTTTTTAGGAGAATGAATGCTTAAAATATCCCTTTAGTGTGGTATGTGGGAAATATTACAGATGGGAGAGAAAGATTAATATATTCTTAAAAAATGGCAGGAGTACATCCTAAAAGGCATTCCAAGCAGGCCCGCGCCCCGTCAGCGGCAGCCCACGCGGACCACATGGGCGCAGCTGCAGTGACAAGAGGCAGCTGCTTCTTTCCACCGTGTCTGCCTCCGCCGGGACTGAATCAGAGGTCCCTGCGGAGCCCCTGGGCCAGCCTGTCAGTGTCACCCGGTTCCCACATCCCCGTGAAACAAGCCAGACACACCTGCCTGATGCAGGGACAGACGGTCCTCGGCCGGGAGGCTCTGGGTTAAGGAGCTAAAAAGCTACAGCAGGGATGAATCTTAAGGGGGGGGGGGAGCGGGTGGAGAAAATGGGGAGTTAATGCTTATAACAGGTAGTTTCAGCTGGGAAAGATGAAAACGTTCTGTTCTGGAGACGGACGGGGCTGAGGGACGGACAGCAATGTAAATATATTTTATGCCAACGAGCTGGGCCCTTAAAGATGGTTAAGATGGTACATTTGATGTTCTACTGCTATTCCCACAATTAATAAAAATAAGTAAAAATCAGACCAAACAACGAAAAAAAGGTCAAATTCTCCTTTGTGTCCAGATAGACTGAGCTTAGGATTCAAATCTGTAGTGTCTGTGGCTTTTCCTTCTCTCTGGACTTTGATGACTGACATATCTCAACGGCATGAGAAACACTGAGACGTGGATCCCACGGAAGTGACGAGTCCCCTTCTTCAGGCCTCTTGGAAACGTCTAATGCCTTGAACACGCGGACCAACTCAAGAAGGCCCAGGGCGAGGACCTGGAGGCTGCGATGAGGGTAGAAGGAGGGCAGTGGGGCACTGGGGGTGGCCACACAGCGCGCTGATCAGCACCAAACACGCTCCCTCCACCCACCACCCCACACGTGAGCCTTCCGGAGACACACATCTAGCTGGGAAGCTCCTGCGAGCCTTAAGCGCCCTCCTCCAAGGAGAGGACGCAAGCTCCTGCATGATTTGTGAGCATCCCTTCACGTGTAGAGAGACGCTAGTGTTCACATACGTCCCAGCTCCAGTCTTCAGAAGACCAGAATCTGCACTTACGTCGAGCTGCTGCGTTACTTGATAAAGGACACAAACATCCAGATAACAAACTGTGCTGGTGGAAGTGTCTGCAGGTCCGAGGTTTAAGGACCCATGTGCACCATCCTTCCAAGCTGTGGAAATACTGCACCAGGACAGGGTTTATAATCTTTGGAGGAGCTAAACCTAACAGCAGACGGATGGAGACAGCCCTCCTCTGTGAGCCAGTGTGTCCGGCTGTCCAGGATCACGCGCAGCCCATAGTCAGTTCCTTTGTGGCAGAGTTTGGGCGGGAACCTCAAGCCATCACAGCTAATGGGATTGTCCTGTGAACATCAAAGGGCAGCCTGCTGAATGCTTGGAGGAAGAAGCCACATGAAAAGTATTTGCAAATGCTGGCTAGTCTGGGAGGCAATTTAGCAAGATGCAACAACTAGGTTTGTCAGCTTGCTTTTAAGAAGGTCCGCGTGCGCACTGGAGGAGAGGAGTCTCGATGAAGAAGTACCAAAGTAATTATTACAAAAATAAAAAGAGGAGAATCATAAAAGTTTTCCTAAGTAATACAAAATCATTACAATGTCCTGGCAGACATGCATTTTTAAACAATGGCCATAATAACGGAAAATTAGACTTCATTACTTATTCATAAAGTTCTGGTTAACACTAAGCTCCGTTTGTAACAGTTTAGGTTTATAAATAGCATCTCTTGGGCAGATGCTACTTTTCGGTCACGCAGTGTCACAAACAATGGTCTAGTTGGACTGTGGGGTAAATTAATGCTTATCCTGGTTTATAGCAGTTGTTACCCACGGTCAGGATCATGGAGGAATGATAAAACATACAGGTTGATGGCCCTAGTACATCATTAAAATGACTGTGTGCATTTATACTTCTTTCTTTGATTTAAAACATGGTTGAAATGTGAAGATAGCAAACAACGTTTGATGAATCTACAATCTTTATGCTAAAGGGAGAGTCAAAAGACCAGTAAATCCGCAGTGGAATTAATAATTGAGATTCCTGGAAGCTCTAAAAGGAAATATTAAATATGCAAAATCTTGTTGAAAAGCATAATTAAGTCCATCAATGCCTAAAGTTTAAAGGACAAGCAGTTTCTCACTAAAGTTAGAAATGCCACTTTTATATAAAAATGTATTGCCCTAACTTTTGGCAAAACAACCAGCAACAAAGAAAATTAGTTTTTAGCGGCTTCGTTGTACTCTAAATTTAAAGAGTGTCCTGTCCCATTTTCAAGCTCCTTCACTTTCCCAAGATTCTAATATAGTAGAGCTTCAGGAGAGGGTGTGGAGAAAAGGGAAGCCTTGTACACGGTGGGTGGGAGTATGAACTGGTGCAGTCACTGTGGGGAACAGTATGGAGGCTCCTTCAAAAACTAAGAATAGGACTACCATATGATCCAGCAATCCCACTCCTGAGCGTGTATCTGGAAAAAACTCTAAAATTCTAAACGATACATGCTCTCCAATGTTCATAGCAGCACTATTTACATTTACAATAGCCAAGACATGGAAGCAACTTAAATGTCCATTGACAGATGAATGGATAAAGCTGTGGGGTGTGTGTGTGTGTATATATATATATTCTCCACAATGCAATACTACTCAGCCTTAAAAAAGAATGAAATAATGCTATTTGCAGCAACATGAATGGACCTAGAGATCATCATACTAAGTGAAGTCATAGAAAGACAAATATATGATATCACTTATATGTGGAATCTAAAAATTGATACAAACATACTTATTTACGAAAGAGAAATTGACTCACAGACATAGAAAACAAACCTACAGTTACCAAAGGGGAAAGGGGTAGGGCAGGAATAAATTAGAAGTCTAGGATTAGCAGATACACATGACTATGTATAAAATAGATAAACAACAAAGTCCTACTGTATAGCATGGGGAACTATATTCAGTATCTTGTAATAAACTATAGTGGAAAAGAATCTGAAAAAGAATATATATATATATATAAAATACATATAGTATGCATGTATGTATGTATAACTGAAACGCTTTGCTGTACACCAGAAATTAACACAACATTGTAAATCAATTATACTTCAAATAAAAAAATAATAAAAGGAAGGAATTGGGCTAGAAAAATACAATAAATAATAAACTAGCACAGTTTCAGATGAGGTATAGCTAAATACACATATTGCACGTCAGACCCCCTAAGAGCTCATGGATGTTTTGACAACAGCACTGCTGGACATTCTGGGTTTACTGTGTATGAAGGAAAGTAAGAGGCATTTAGACAGGATGCCTTTTTCTCAGTGGCTAATATGCATCTTTTTTCCATCTTGCATCTGAGGATGTAAGAATTGTCCAGTTCTTGCAGGAAAACTCAAGAGATGTGGAACAGAGTTGAACCAGCTGTGATGGGGTGGGGCAGAGTTCTCCTCTTGTGTGTCTACACCCAAAGTCCCAGCCTGGGGCCCCTGGATCCAGGCTACATCCTTCATCAATCAATTTTCTTTATCTTGTTGCTGTCCTGAAATACCCCGGCTGGGCTGTTTGTCCAACTGCACCATTTAAAATATGTTTCCAGGACAATCGATCCTTTGGCAGGCCATGTTCAAATATAACTTGTACTGCACTTATTTTTTGAGGACATGGAGAACGTTTTCCACATTCTGAGGTTTGAGTCCATCAGCACGTGTACTAGGTATGTTTCTCTCCTTAACTTCACTGCTAGAGGCTATAAATTTACACGGGACATTTCTCCAAGGGGTTCAGGAAACTGTGAAGCGATCTCTCTCACCAGTTTTCAGAATATTTTTGTGATACACATTGGTTTTAAGTGTGGAAAACCCATTTGCCTGCATCTATGCAAGAAAGCAAAGGTAATTGACTAGATAACGTAAGAAGAAATTAAATTCTAAACCTACTCTAGAGGAAAAAAACTTTAGAATCTGCATTTATTCAGTTTGCTTTCCATTTGGGGCATATGTGTCATGCCAAAAGAAACACACAATGAAGTACATTAAAAATAAATCCTATTAGCTTGGTAAAAAAACAAACAAAATCAGAAAAATTTTGGTGACTAGGGAGGGAAAGAAGGAGAAAAGAAGGAAGAAAGGAATAAAGGAAGAGGAGGAGGGAGAGGAGGAGAGGGAGGGAAGGAAGAGGGAAAGTGATGGATTTGTCGCCTATAATCTGGGCTTTTTGCACCAGCTCTTAATCAGTAGCATCATATCAGTGGACCAAGTAAATGCAATGGAGAAGCATGCCACTCTCTGCCTTGCGTTATCTGTGAGAATACAGGTAAAACTATGGGATTGGATGGAGACACAATTTGGACACACTTCATGAGATTGTCTTGATGTCACCCAAAACACCTAGTGGGACTTTCGACTTGCTGGACACTGTGCCAAGTATTGGGGACGCAAAGGAGAATCAAGTGAAGGGTCTACCTTCACTCAAACACTGAGATATTACCTCATCCCAACTCAAAGACGGGCATGATTTCTACCATATGTTTGAGGGTCTTTAGAAGACACAAGGCAACCACAAAACCATTCTGAGAAATGCTTCTTCCTACATCAGGGCATGGGTCATGACTTATCTTTGGCAAAGCCATGAGGAGATAAGTAGCTTCAAGGTGGTACTCCTTTTGAAAGTCTGGCTTGCAACAGTGATTAAATCCACATGATCCAAGAGGAGACTGGCAGATTCCAATAATTCGGGCCACAGATCCAAATGAGAGACTGATGCTGAATTAATTGAATGCTCTCCAGTATGGGGAACTGGGTTTTCCAAAATGTTGAGAGACAGAAAGTATCTGTCTTATACAGAGGAAAGCTCTTCTTAGTATCAGTAGACTAAAATGGGAGGGAGGGAGGGAAGGCTACAAGATAGATGACAGAAAACAGCCTTGCTCCTTCCTTGGCACCCAACTAATGCAAAGAATGATGCAATTCTAATACTGTGGAGAATGTTGGTATTTTTCATTCTGCATAGAAGCTATATTATCTTCTGAATACCACCACCATCTTTATTCACTTGATGATCATCAAAAATTTATTGAGAACCTAGGAATGGGTCAGGCACTGTGTTATCTCCTGGAGGTAGGATGGTTTGCAAAAGTATGCACAAGTCTTTCTAGATGGAGATTACTGTCTGGAGCAGAAGACGGACATTCATCAAGGATCACATGAATGAGTGTATAATCGCAGAGTGGAATAAACGATAGGAAAGAAAGGAATATGGTTCTAAGAGAGTTCATATTAAAGGAAGCTGCCCTGGCTAGGGGAGCCTGGGAGGGCATCTCAGAAGATGTGATGTTTGAGCTAAGGTCTGAAGGGTCAGTGGGATATTAAAGGGAAGACAGTGTCTTAGGCAGGGGATGTGCAAAGGTCCTGTGGCAACCAGGATGGGATGACTGGCAGGGTGACTGAAGCACAGAAGAGTGTGAAGAGGGCTGGAAAAGGCCTCATGAGCATGGGGGTGACTATCCTAAAGGAAATGAAATGTTTTAAAGAAAGGATTGGATAGTTACCATCATCAGTTCGGTGTTTTGAAACGGCAACAAAGTGGATAAAGGGTTAGAGAGTCACCAGAATGGATGTGGAGAAATCTGTTAGGAGGTGTATTTGTTTCCTAGGGCTGTGAAGTGGCTTAAAATGACAGAAATGTATTCTCCCAGAATTCTGGAAGTCAGGAATCTAAAATCGAGGTGTCGGAGGAATTGGTTCCTTCGGGAGGCTCTGAAGGGGAACAGGTTACATGTCTCTCTCCCGGCTTCTGGTGGCTGCTGGTGATCTGCGCTCCTTGGCCTGCAGACACATCACTCCAATCTCTGCCTCTGTTTTCACATGCCTTCTCTGTGTGTCTCTTCCCCTTCTGTCTGTTATGATGATGTATATTATTGGATTTGGAACCAGTTAATCCAGGATGATCTCATCTTGAGATCCTTAGCTTTTTCCAAATAAGGTCCTATCCACAGGTTCTGGGTGCATATATCTTTTGGGTGCACCACATTCAACTCACCACCAGCTGCTACTGTCTTAATTCAGACCTTCTTAGAAAACTCCTTAGGAGACAACTCAAAGAGCTTCCCATCTCCCTGGCCCCAAAGCCAGTGACATCATCTTTCACAAAGCAAAACAAAACAAAACCCAATCATATCATTCTCTGCTCAAAAAAACCAAAGCCAAAACCAAAAAAATAAAACCAAAACTCTCCCTGGATCCTCACTGCCCTTGGGGGAGTGGCAGGCAGGAACGGG
The DNA here is from genome assembly GCF_009834535.1 of Camelus ferus. NCBI lineage: Eukaryota > Metazoa > Chordata > Mammalia > Artiodactyla > Camelidae > Camelus > Camelus ferus. The sequence continues at coordinate 52,535,181 of NC_045704.1, read as the reverse complement.
AGAGACCCTCACTCTGCAGCAGGAATACAAGATCCTCCCCCTTTGGGCTCTGCTCTCCTGAGCGGCTACTGATTTCCCTACATAGACCCAGTTCATATGCCCTCAGGTCCCCAAGTCTTTGCACTTGCTCTCAACAACCTCACATTGATCAGCTTTCCACCCACACCCCACACTCACGGGTGTCTTCAGCACACGACTCCCACTCCTCTTTAAAGACTTATTTCCAAGGGTATTGCCTTCAAGAAGACACAAGGCTGGAGAAATGTGGGTTTTCACTACCCTTGAAAATGCAGGAAGTTCCCAAATGGAGGATCCTGAACCAGGGTGCCCCAGCCTCCAGGGCAAGTTTAAGTTCAATGGGTGCATTTGCTGCCTGTGTCTGGTTGCACCGAGGGTCTTCCCCATGGTCAGGGAGGTGGTGAGCTGCCAAGAGCACAGGAACACAAACACTCACATACACCCACATCCAGACTTACTCAATTCCTCCCTGAGACCTGCAACCTCGGGGTCCTGATGGGTCCCCTCGGGGTCTCTAATTCAGGGCATTCTTTGCAGTTAGGAGGGCCAGCACCTGCAGCCTCATCCACTCATGCCTTTGTTTAAAAAACAAAACAAAATTGATTTAATTCACATACCACAAAATTCACACTTTTAAAGTGTACAGTTCAGGAGTTTTGTCTGTTCACAAGGTTCTGCAACCATCACCACTATCTAATTCTGGAATATTTTCATCATCCCCCAAAGAAACCTATATCCATGAGCAATTACTCCCCATTTCTCTCTGCACTCAGCCCCTGGCCACCCCCGAACTATTTTCTGTTGACAGATTTGCTTGTTCTGGACATTTCACCTACATAGACTCATACTATAAGAGATCTTCTGTGTCTGGCTTCTTTCCCTTGGCATCATGATTGAGGTTCATCCTCAAAATTCCAGAGGCATCCTCAAAATTCAGAAAGTATCATTCCTTTTGAATACGCACCTTTCTGCCTGTAACAGATGGCCACTGACTTTTTTAGACCTTGTAGGAGGCTCTGTGTTGAATGTCTAGCCTCCCAGCCGGCAATCGTGCTTAACACAGCCTGAGCACTTTGGGATGAGCATTCCACTCAGTTCCCCCAGTCTCTTTCGGCCTCTGTAACTCCAGGGCGTGCCTGAGTAAATTATGCAAGGAAATCATGCACAAGGCTTGTCTCTCCCAGAGTTTATACCAAAGCGGCACTAGAAGTTGATCAGGCCTCCATAAAGAACCCTGAATCCAACAGAGAAACGCAATGCATAAATGCAAAGCAAGAACAGTAACTCTTGCATTACACCGCTGCAGAGACTTCAAGAAGATGGACGGCTGTGCTCCTATCCGATTGCTTCCGAGCTCTCCATTAGGTCAGGCACGTGCCATCTATCTAATGAAAAGCCCCCCGGTCACATCCTCTCTCCTTAAACTGAATGCAGAGTGGAATGTGATTGTTGTGGCTATGATGATTGTGGTTATTGTATGTGTCATTATTACTTTTTCAATAAGCCAACAGCACTGAGGGCTTGCTATATCCCAGGCTCAGTGCTAAACTCCTTATTTGCATTATCTTATTTGATCCTCCAAAACCCCTTTGACATGGGTATTATCATCACATGCATTTTTCAGATGAGGAAATTGACACTCAGAGAAGGAGAATATTTTGCTGAAAAGTCACAAAGCTGGAAAGCGCAGAGCAGGGCCTCCGTCTCCAGAGCAAGCCCTTTGGTCGTCTTTCCTGTCTGACTCCCAGATGCTTCTGAGAAATGCCCCTGATGTGCGCTGCCCCAGTTTGGGGCTTTGGGTTGGGGGTTGGGGGAGCCACTGCCTCTGCTTGGCCTCCCCTCCCTCTTGGGCTCCAGCCCCTCACATCAGTGCTTATTATTTGGCATAAATCAGCCCCCCAATTACATGAATGCCACAGCCACGAACACTTGTAATTAAAACTGGGAATGACATCCTGAAAGTATGTTCCCTTTCCCATCCCTCTTTGTCCTGCAAAGATATTATTGGAAAGAGAATGAAACAATCGTCGGGAACATATGCTTTCAGAATATAATGGGACTCCACTCCTAGGAGGAGAGGCTGTAAAAGGGCTCTGGGACAAAATTTAAAGTAGACAGTTTTATTCACTAGCTACCAGGGCATGTCCAAGGCAGTACAGATAAGCCAGTAGGCTTGATACCTACCAGGGCACCGTGGGGCAGATTGCCAGAAGGCTCTCTCACCACCCCAACCCCCATCTGCCGCCTCACAACTTTCCATAGCTGCCCAGGTGTCCCAGGCACTTGCCACAGGAGGTCCCCTGGGAGCTGATGCCAGCTGAGTGCTCTGGCCCCAATCTCTCCTCTCCTGCCTCCTTCTCCAGCAAAAGGGGAGTGCTGGGAGCTTCCTGGCTTCTTTCAGGTGTTCGTGCCTTTGTACTCACAGTTCCCTGTGCCTGCAGGAACCCGGCCAGCCCGGCTCTCTTTGTCTCTGCCTGTCCCTCTCCTATTGATGTGTCAAAGCCGGTCAATACCAATCGCTGTCATTTATCAAGCACTGACTATGCGCCTGCGGTGAAAACTTCACATGCGCAGCTTTGCTCTCAGAGGACCCCCATGATTCAGGGACTGGTGGTGTCCTCAGGTGATCCTGGCTCCAGGAACCCTCCTCCTGCCCCTCTGTGTGGCCCCCAATTTTACCGATTCCTTCCCACCACTGTATTATAATGAACAGGCACAAACTAGGGCAGGGTTCTTCACCTGAGTGCCTGTGGGCACAGTTCTAGAGACAGAGGGTGTGCAGGGCCAGCCAAAATATACTTCTTTATTTTCACTAACCCCGAATGGAAGTTTCCCTGTCCTTCATGTAGGCAACAAGTTGCTATAAAATTAAAGCATCTGTGAGTTCGTCACAATAGAAATCATGCTATTTTCATACCACGGGGGAGTTGTAGCTGACATCTCAAAAGAGCTTTTTCAACCACTACTTTGATGATCAGCAGTTCATGGACTCACCACTAGCAGTGTTATTTGATGGGCTAATTAGAACATTTATTACTAAATCTCATATTTTAGTATTTAGATGGCTGTATTTCAATACAACCGGCTTCCTTTGGGATCCTATGCAATTTATTTCATGCATTTAAAAACATTATTCTGAGAAGGGGCTTATAAGTTCTACTAGGTGCCCCAAAGGTCCGTGGCACAAAAAAGGCGACGATCCCTGAAGGAAATGTGAGCTCCAGAGCAGGGGCCTAGTCTCTGGCTTTCTAACCAGCAGTCATTACCTTGGTGCCATGTGGTGCTTAAATATTCTAAGAATATTGATCGAAGGAAAGCAATGTGCCTAAAAAACTATTTTGTTGCACACAGATCTGTAGGATGGCTTTTCATTGTCTTTGCAGATGAATCATTCATTCATTCATTCATTCATTCATTCATTCATTCATTTATTCAGCAATTACAGGCATAATCAGACAGTGTAGGTTTGGTTCCAGACCACTGCAATAAAGCGAGTCATGTGACTTTTTGGGTTTCCCAGAGCATAAAAAAAAATTATGTTTACACTGTACTGCGGTCTTTTAAGTGTGTAATGGCATCATGTCTAAAAAGACAATGTACGTACCTTAATTTTAAAAGTACGTTGTTGCTAAAAAAAAGTGCTAACCATCATCTGACAATGCACAGTTGCCACAAACCTTCACTTTGTAGAAAAACTCAGTATCTGCCAAGCACAATAAAACCAAGCACAACAAAACGAGGTCTGCCTGTACATAATAAAAGCCTTCTATGCGCCAGGCCCTGGACTAACATTAGAGATACAGTTTTGAATGGGACCAAAAAAACCCCATCATTTTCTACCCTCCCTGAGAACAAATTTCTGAAGCTTCTGTATCCTCTTGGTCTTCTATCCGTGTTGAACAAATTGGGGTGACCTGTTTAGTTACCCACCATTCAATGTCAAGAACCCCTTTAGCTCCTTGTCAAGCGAAGCTCATTAACATATTTCTTCACTTTAAAAAAAATCTATCAACAGCAGGTGGCCAGCTTTTTACACTTTTGTGGGAGAATGAAACACACTGGGTCTCAATGGCCACTTATTCTCCGAGATTCCAAAATGGCGGGCACAAAGACGAAGCCATGGGGAGGTGGGAAGACGCATTTACACCCTCCCCTTCCACCTGCACGTAGCTTTCCATGGCTGACAGCGCTCTCTCTTTAGTTTCTTGATTTTATTACCTCATTTGCCTGGAATGTCCCTCTGCCCATGTCCCTTTTACTACCCGGCAAACTGGAACAATGGTTTCCTAATAAAAAGGATGATAATAATAGCTAACGCTGCTGGATCACTTTCCATGTGCCTGGCCTGTCTTTGAATGCTGTGCTTGTATCACGGATGCATTTCATCCTCCTTACCACCCGGTGGTGGGGATTATCATCATCCCCATTTTATAGGGGAAGAAAACTGAGGCACAAAGAGATTAAGTTATGGCTCATGTTGACACAGCCAGCAAGCAGCAGGTGTCCATCAGTTGATCCCCCCAAATGCCAAATGTGAATACATAGTGCTGGTGAGATCAGAGAGGCACGCCTACCTCTACGTCTCAGATAAGAAATGTTAGTGACTAGTTCCTCTCCTCGCTGGGGGTCAATAGAGAAGTGGGAGTCTAACCACCCTCGACTGTGTGCTTGGTGTAGACAGAATCACTCTATGAATGCAGTCTCATTTACCCTTGTTAGATAGATGAGAACATTGTGGATCGCAGATGTTGTCTGACTTGCCTCAAACCACCAGCTAGTTCATAGTGGGACTGAGTTTTGAATCTGATGTAGAAATTAAAGTCAAGCCTTCTACCTTTTCTCTTTTCATTTGACCACCGACCAAGAGCTACAGTGTGCCCCTTGGAGTGCCTGCAATACAAACACACCTTTAGAGAGCAGTCTCTTTTGCTTATCCAGTACACACATGCAGCTGTTTCCTGAGCTCACAGATACAGAGTCCCAACTTGCTTTCTTTCCTTTTTTTTTTTTGCCCCCTGAAAGGGACTATTTTGAGTCTTGTGTCATTCCAACTTTTGATTTGGATATTTCCATCCCCCTTATTTGCATAATGAATCATACCGCCCTTGGGTCTATGGGAAACAAAAAAATTCAAAGCAATGTATTTAGCACACAACCGTTTCCTGAAAATAGGAAAGACCCCCGTTTATAGCTCTACAGAGTCAATCACTTTCTGGTGGATTTCACATGGCGCAGCAGCCCACATTGATTTGGTAAGCATCATATATTTGAAACAATCTCTTTGGCTTTGAAATGGTGGTGTCTTATAGACATGACCTCGATTCTGACAATTATCTATGTAATTGGATCAATAGAGACAGCCCACTCCCCTAAACCACTGATTCAATTAATCAGACCATTGTCAAATCTCTTCTCCTCTTGGGTCTGGGTAGACACAGACCAAGTGGCAATTTCTCCCAAGACAGGCATGGAAGTCAATAATCTGCTTTTGGATAAAGTATCTGATCACTCACAAATTATACAAATCACATTGATTACTGACAAATCATAATGTTTACGGAGCACTATTTGGCTTTGGCTCCAGAGCATGACTAGGTATTTAATTAACAACCATCAGATATAATTTATGCCACTACAATGACCAGAAAATGGTTGATTGTTGATTTTACACAGTAGAGCAAACATTCTGAGACGAGCTTGGATGTGGGCAAAGTAAGTGGGAGCTCAATAATGGACGATGAAATCAAAGTTCTTTACCGTGTTTAGTCCAGAAGAAACTTAAAAGCCATGGTACCTTTGCCTCCCAGGAGGAAATGACATCTTTCTGTCCTAACGGCCAGTAAATTACATGACTGATTTTGTTCCCCTTTTTGCTTTGACTACCAGGAAACTCGGAACCAAATCTTTAGTCTAAATATATAGTGTGTTTGAATACTGCAGCCTGAGAATGTGCATTTTACTGTATTTTATCTGATTTTTATTTTTACATATATTTTAGTACATCTTTACTATTAACCCTCTAGACTAGGCTTCAGCAAACTATGCCTTACAGGTCAAAACCAGCTCCCCAGCCTGTTTATGTGCTGCCCAAGTGTGATTTGCTAAGCAGATAAAGGGAAAGGAAATACCCAAATCAAAACTTGCAGTAACAAAAGACAAGACTCAAGGGCATTTACAGAATGGTTTTACCAAGACAAACAAACAAACAAAAATCAAAAGAAGGATACAATTTCATGACACATGAAATTCAAATTTCAGTGTCCATAAATATAGTTTTCTGGGAATGCAGTTTTGCCCACTAATTTTATGCATGGTTATTTTTGCACTACCAGGGCAGAGTTGAGTAGTTTCAACAAAGCCCACATGGCCTGCCAAGGCTGAAATATTTATTATCTGGCTCTTTACAGGGACAGTTTGCTGATTCCTACCATAGGCCACCTCCAATTTTTGTGAACTAGGCATAGGATGGATGGATAGTTAACTAGCTAGATAATCTAGAGGCAAATTATCAACCCAGCCTGTGGTTAATGTCAGTGTCTACATTATCCCTCCTAATAAGCTTTGGAAGTAATACCATTCAGTAAATCCAAACTCCATGTTTCCGAGAAAAAAATTGTCACTTCAGAAGAAGTACACAACCCACTGTATCTGTTTTCAGAGGATGCTTTAGTCATTACAAATCTCAAAGGGAAGGTGACAAGCCCACTGCTCCAGAAGGCACATGAGTCGAAAGAAGATTAGTTCAGACAGAGGTAACGGAGGATAAGTGTAGATGGGGACAAGGGACAGGTCAATGAGAATGTCAAATATTAGGAAAAGGAATTCACTCATCAGCATGCCCCTAAAGAAGGGCCGTGGTAGCTCAACCAAGCTCTGGAGTGGAAGACCCCCCCCCTTTTTTTTTAGTGGAGGCACTGGGGATTGAACCCAGGACCTCGTGCATGCTAAGCACGTGCTCTGCCACTGAGCTGTACCGCTGAGCTTTACCACAGAGTTATACCACCTCTCCTGCCCTGCCACCAGTGAAGAGCCAATATGGGAAAAGATAAAATAACGAGAGGATGAAAAAAAATTAAAAGACAGGAAGTGGGGGCTTCACAGAAATCTGAGTCACGTGACCTGAACTTCCTTTAAAAAGGAGGAGGTGAGGTCATATTCTAAGAATGACTGGCTGGGCCAAGGTGGGTCTGGAGTCTTGGGAAGAAGGTCGGATGAGAAACAGTTCTTGCTCGTGCGAAAGAGAGTGAACAAGGAATGGAAAGAAGCTCACGACTGTGGCACCTCTGCTTCTCCCCAGCGGGCTGGTGGGGGGAGTTGAACAGCAGTTTCAATCACAAGGAGAGGACAGAATTCCCTAAAATATCATTACACCCCACTGGGGTAGGAGGTGCTACAGAAACCTTCAGCCTCTGCTAGTAGGACCTTTCTGTCTCGAACATTCAGAAACTTTTGATGTAATTGTTAGCTTAATCAGAAGATTTAAAAGACAGCTCGGAACTGGGGAACACATACAAAGAAAACTCTAGTGGTAAGTTGCGTTTCCAGCCCTTGCTGTAGCTGAGAGTACCAAACCCAACCAGCAAGCCGTGCTCTGAGCCAGGCCCCTTCCTGGGGGCGTCTTCCCTACCCACCTGCTGTGCTTCGCCTCTGGGAAAAGTTACCGCTCACTGGAAGGAAAATAAATAAAGAAGTTAACGTTTATTGAGGGACCTATCGTGCAGCAGACCCTCAGGTTAACTCTTGAATCCTCAACACCATTTGAGAGGATACCGCTACTATTTAACAAATAAGGAAAAAGAAAGTTCAAGGACAATTAAGTAACTCGCTGAAGATCACGCAGGTGGAAAAATGGGAAGTCTGGAATTTGGAAGCTCACGTTTGTCTAACTCCAAAGTCTCGCTTTTCCTCCTTACGTGCAAGGTGCCTGAAGTCACGTGCCTTATGTGATTCATTCCCTGTTCTCTCTCCAAGGCCTAAGCCTACATCCAGAACACAGCAGAAACCCAGGGAAACCACTCCATACTGTAAACATCCAGTCGCAAAGCACAGACAAATGGACAGCAGTGTCCCATGTCCTCTTTTACATCAAAATTTGGGGGAAAGCGACTCAAGATCACGGTACATGAAAGAGGGGCTCCTTTCATGTGATGCTTAGTCATCAGCGTTCCGCCTTTCTGTCTCTCGTCACTTGAAAGTGCCTTAGTCTGGTGGATACATCAATCTCCCGCTTGTCACAGAGCCCTTACTACCTCCCTCTGGTGCAACCATGGTTATTCACCAAATAAATGTTTGCTGCAACAGTTGGTGCAAAATAAGTACTTTTGAAAGAGAACTGGAGAAATGTGTGTTGAACAAAAGTAGGAAACAGAAAGGAATACAAGTATAATCAGGGGCCTTGGAATCAGACAAAACTGGATTGGAACCCACTCGCCCTCTGTGCACTCATGGGAGAGTGACAGTTTCTGTGTCTTAGTTTTCCCATCTGTAGAGTTAGGACGGTAAATGTGTCCTTTGAAGGAATGCTGGAAAGCGTGATCAGTAATGCCTGGGAAGTCGCACGAATTCAGCAGTTGCTCAAAAAGCAGTGGCTAGGAAATGAGGCTGTTTTCGCCATGTCGGGGACGCTCCAGGTGAAGACATCTGTGGGGCTGCAAACCTCAGACGGATTTGCAGCAACTGGCAGATTCCCTGAACCCAGTGGAGCAACATTAACATTTTTCGTGCCATGGAAAATTGAGGGATGATCCAGGAAGAAACAGACATCTTGAGAAAATTTAAAGGCTCCAATGTGTTTTTCCGTTCAGGGACAATAGAAAACAGGAAAACATTAATAAAGTGTCAGTGCCCGAACTGCTAGGGGAACCCTGCCCAGGAAAGTATCTTCTGGTATAAATCATGACTGTGGCATAGCGTTCTCCAGCCCGAAGTGTCGTAACAACCCGTCCCACGACCATCGTCTTGGGAAGATGTTGGAAACCTCTCCAAGTTGACACAACCCAGGTCCTCCCTTACATAGACCATCCCTTCCCAGAAGGAGATCTCGCTCCAGCTACAAAGACCCAACTCGAGCCCAATGAGGAAATGCAGGCGATGGCTCAGTTCCCCAGCGGCTCTCAGAAATTGACAGTCTCTAAATTACTACCCGGGAAGCGTATCGCATGCCAGCTGACACAAGGAGAGGAAACATCCGCACAGACTGTGCAGCATCCTCTCCTCCTCTCCGGGGAGGAGGTGTTCCTGGCGCTCATGCCACCGGACCCAGAAACCCAGTGAAAAATGTGTGATTACAAACACCTGGGAGGGAGGCAGCGGGAGAAGAGAGGGGAGGGTAAAGAGGACCCCCACGTTTCCTGTGCAGGAGGCAATTTGGCTAAAAAAATAAGAAGCAATGAGATAATAAAAGTAACAAATGAACCTGCAATTGCTTTGCTTCCGGGAGCTCCCATCTGATTTCAGACTGGTTCTCCAAGTCAACTTGGGTGGATTAATGTATCCACGTGATGCAAAACCCAGCTCAGCTCGGGGGAGACTCAGACCCAGGCGTTGCAAGATTTAACCCTTGGCAAGCTGGCGGAGAGCGGTGCGTCCTGGTGGGAGCCGTATCGCAAGCAATATCCCTGCTCGTCAACACATATGTGTATACAATGTGCTTGGTACAGATGCCTGAGCTTTCGAGTTACTTGATGGGAAACTTGCATTTGACTCAAGAAAAGCACCCAGAAAAAGAGGAAGGAACAACAACAACAACAAAAAGACAACTCCAGGGAAGATAAAAAGAGTTCTCAGAACTGGGGAGGGGTAAGATGGGGTGGGAGCCTTTGCTGGGGCTGGATAGGTCAGTGCTCCACTCCCTACTCCTTAGAAGAGCCTGCCTGCCAATCAGACCCCGACAGGGACGGATGAGGCGCCCATCCCACGGAAGGTTGCACAAAGGAGCTCCTCCCTGACTCTGAGCTGAAGCGGCAGCCACCTGGTGCTTCCTCTGGCGTGCAGTGTACTTATCCAGGTAGCCAGCATCAAATCCACGCCTGGGGCGGGAGGGCACAGTAGGTATGTGGGTTGCAGAGGGAACTGAAGGCAGGGCCTGGAGAAGAGGACCAGGATGGAGAAGGATGGTTGACAGGGCATTTAGGGAGAGCCACCAAGTTACTGCTGGATGGTGGCATTTTTTAAAATGCCTTCCTTCTGCCAGGCTTACAAAGAGGGGTGCAGTCTGCCACAGGCCATGTTGGGAAAGGATGTGAGCTGGAGGAAAAGAGAACCCTGAGCTGAATACTTGCCGGTGGTACTGCAGGTGCCGGCTGGTCCCCAGGGAAGGAAAAAGGCAGCCTTCCTGCCTGCTTTACAGAACCTCTAGCCTCTGCACATACTGTGCCTTCTGCCTTCCCATTCATTCCCACCATCACTGATTAATTGCAGCCATCTCTCAGCCTGGAGCTGCACTGTCCGGGGCAGTGGCCACTAGTCACGTGGGGCTCTTGAAATTGATTACAATGAAATTCAATTTAAATTCAGATGCTCAGTTGCACCCGTCACACGCCAAGTCCTCCACAGTGGCGAGTGGCTACTGTACCGGACAGGGCAGAGAAGGAAGACACCCGTCGCTGCAGAAAGTTCCACTGGACCGTGCTGTCCGAGAGCACGGCCAGAGCCTCCTCACCAGCGTCCCTGCTGCCAGCCTTGGCCGGGATAGTTTCTTCTCTACACAGTAGCAGAGGGTTCCCTGAACTCTTCCGAAACGCCAAGGTCACGAGGACAAAACAATAGCAAAGAGACAGTTTTACGTTTAGGGAGACTAAAGGGGCATGAAAACCAAATGCAATGTGATTTTCAGCTGGATTCTGGATCAAACAGCCACCAAAGCTATAAAGGACAACTGGGGAAATTTGAATATAGACTGCATGTGAGATAATGTTATCAGAAGAGTGTTGGTTTTTCTTGGGTGTGATAATGGTACTGTGGATGTGAAACAGTGACATAAGAGAATGTCCTTATTCTTCAAAGATGCCAGCTGAGGCTTTTCGGGGTGAATTATTTTAATGTGTGTAACTTTTAAATGGTTCGAAGAAAAGTGTGTGTGTGTGGGTGTGTGTGTGTCTATGCATACGTAATCACATAGATCAGATATAAAGATAGATCATCATATATACAAAGATATATATCCTGAATGACAGAAAACCCTAAAAAATACTCTAAAACATATTTACTATATAGTTATGAAGGGAGAGAAAGATGGCAAAATGGTATAAACAGTCACTGACACAAGACGATCCTGTCATTCCTCTACTTGGAACCTCCCATGTCTTCTAATTTTCCCTCAAAGCAGACGCCCAAGCCCTTGTCAGGCCCAGAAGTCGCACACGGCACAGCCCTGTTCACTCCCTGCCTCCATCTCCCCGGCTCCCGCCACCCCTCCAGTGTCTTGGGCGTCCACCATCCCTCCGCCCCTTCCCCAGGAATGCTGGCTGCCCCCACCACCTGCAGGGTTGGCTTCCCCACCTCCTCCCGGCCATCGCCCGGCCTCCCTCCTCCCTGACCACTTTGTAAACCACCGTCCGCTCCAAGTCCGCCCTCTCCTTCTTGATTTACTTTCCTTCAAACACGTGCCACTTTCTCATCTACTCTCTTTCTCTTTTCTTCCCGCTCACGCCCCTTCCCAACATGGCCCACGGCAGGCTGGGCCCCTCTCCCTAAGCCTGGCTGAGGGAAGGCTTAAAGAACACCACTTCTAACAGTCACATGCACTGGCATTCGCATCATAATCCTGCTTTCATTAAACAGCCCCACACAGTCCACAAAATGGAACAGGCCTTTTTAGCAGCTACGATGATCATCTCTTAAGTCCGAAAGAGCAAGGGAGCCGCTGACACCCACCACCTCCGGCAGCCAACTCTGTGGATTCCCCTGAAGAATACAAGGCTTGTTTGCCATCAAGTTAAAACATGTTTAATGGCAGATAAATCTGATCCTGAATCAGGATAAGTGCGTTAGCGTCACGGAGCTGCCTCCATACCTGGCCAAGTCGTCCCTTGTTTTAGAAGGTTGGAGACATTTTTAGCCTGCCCCTCTGTACACGGGCTGCTCATTATACAAACGTGGCTCCATTTAAAGGCGCTGGCACTGGTTCAGTTCCCTTCTGGTCTCCGGATGCAGGTGGCAGCTCAAGAGGCTGGAGGACAAAGCTGGGGACAGGTGCGGTGATCCACACTCCTCCGGAGGCAGCAAAGGGCAAGGTCAGCGCCTTCAGGTGAAGGCGCAGGGAGGGTGGGGAGTGTGATGGGGGTACAGCCTGGTGTTGGAAGCACAGGCTCCTGAGGCTGATAGATCTGGACGTGAATTCCGGCTCAGTCCTTCTGTGGCCTTGGACAAGCTGTCTTACGCCTCTAAGGCTCAGTTTCAACAACTGGGAAATGGGAATTTCACAGACTGCTGGGAGGCCGGATTCAAAGATGATCCCTGCAGGCTCCCTCCTCATAAAACAAACTCCCTTCCAATTCCCTCAAGTGTGGCTGTGAATATCATGGCATAAGCTAGCTCCTCGGACGGGATTCTGCTATCCAACAAAGGTGGAGGGCTTTTGCACAAGGATTTAAGGTCCCAAAGCAGCAGGCTTTGAGTTCATCAAAAGGGAGATGATCCTGGGTGGGCCTGACCTAATCAGGTGAGCCCTGAAAAGGGATTGAGCCCTCCTTGAGGAGAGCAATTAGGATGCTCCTCTGATTCCTTAAAAAAACTAAAAATAGATTTACCATATGATCCAGCAATCCCACTCCTGGGCATATATCCAGAGGAAACTAATTCAAAAAGATGCATGCACCCCAGTGTTCACAGCAGCACTATTTACAATAGCCAAGACATGGAAACAACCTAAATGTCCATCAACAGATGACTGGATAAAGAAGATCCAGTATATTTATACAATGGAATACTACTCAGCCATAAAAAATAATAAAGTAATGCCATTTGCAGCAACATGGATGGACCTGGAGATTGTTATTCTAAGTGAAGTAAGTCAGACAGAGAAAGAAAAATACCATACGATACCACTCATATGTGGAAACTAAACCAAAAAAAAAAGAGGAGAGATACAAGTGAACTTATCTACAAAACAGAAACAGACTACAGTCATAGAAAACAAACTTATGGTTCCAAGAAGGGAAGCGGGTGGGAAGAGATAGATTGGGAGTTTGAGATTTGCAGATACTGACTAATATATGTATAATAGATGAACAACAAGTTTCTACTGTAGAGCACAGGGAACTATAGTCAATATCTTGTAGTAACTTATAATGACAAAGAATATGAAAAGAAAATATGTGCGTATATGTATGACTGAAACACTATTCTGTATGCCAGAAATTGACACAAAATTATAAACTAACTATACTTCAACTAAAAATTTTTCTTTAAAAAAAGGTTCTCCTCTGGCCTTGAAGGAGCAAGTGGCCACCTTGTGACAGCATCTATGGAGGGGGCCACATGGCAGGGACCCGAGAACAGCCTCTAGGTGCTGAGAGTAGTGCCCAGCTAATAGCCAGTAAGGAAATGGGGAACTTGGCCCAAGGAAAGGATCCCTGTCAACAACACAGCCTCTGTAAAGACCCCAGCCCTAGAGGGCACTCTGATTTCCACCTCCTGAGACCCTGAGTAGAAGACATAGCAAGGCTGGACCTGGGCTTCAGACCTGCAGAACGACGAGGTAATCAGCACATGCTGGAAGCTCCTCAGTTTGCGGTAACTGGTCACCACTTCGCCACTCCTAAGGCTGTTACAAGGAATAACCTGCCTGCAGAGGGCTTGGTAAAGAGCCTTTGATTCTTTGAGGGCGAATAAAGAACAGCTGTTATTATGATTTACTTTCTCTATGATTTGTAGTAAAACAATAAACATTAAGTAGCTTTTGTATCCTGGAAAGAGCTCTCAGTTCCATCCTGGCTCCACTGCTGGGCGGCTACGGGATACTGGGCAAGTTATGGAACTATGTCTGTCTCCTTACCGGATACAAGTACCAGCTGGGGTCATCTTGCTTCCCATGAACTGTGCAGTGAGCTTTACGGAGATCCTAATTTCAAAACAGCCTATTGATTAAGATTAAGACATGCTGGTGATCACAATGACTTCTCTTACCACTGCCTGGCCTAGAATTCGCCAGCATTTAAAGGAAGCACCACTGAATGAGAGATGGGGGTGTAGGATGGTGTACCCCAAAGGATAAAACTATAGGGGCATGGAGGAAGAATGAGGCCAAACTGAAGTTTTCTTTAAGTATGGCAGGGTTTCGTGCGATACATTTTTAAACAGAAAGGTTAACAGAAATATTAAGCCTTTGAGCAATCTTATCTAACCTGATGGTGTCACCATTCCAGAGGATTCTCACATTGGTATCAACTGTTCATTCATTCGTTCATTCATTCATCAGTGAGTGCTTAAAGTAGTCCAGGCCCCAGGCGTGATGCTGGATCTTCAGCTCAAATTCACTGAGTTCCAGACCCACATATCCCGTGACCTGCTGGGCTCAATCTCAACATCCCCCAAACTCAGCTCTCTGTGCTCCACCTGCTCCTTTCCCTGATCTCAGTTAACAACACCATCCTGCTTCAGTCACCCAAGTTAGGGACCTCAGACTCATCTCGAGCCCTCTGCCCCTCGACTCCCCCCACCCCACTGGGGTCGAGTCTGTCAAAACTAAATCCTAAAGATCTCTTGAACTGGGCCCCTCCTGTCCATCGAACAGTGCATCCTTAGCAAGATATATTTCCTATTGTGGCTGTCACAAATTCCATAAACTAGTGGGCTGAAAAACCACCAAGTTATCCTTTTAGAGTTCTGTAGGCCAGAAGGCCAAAATCAGCTTCACTGGGCTCAAGTCAAGGTGTTGGCAGGGCTGGTTCCTCCTGGGGGTCCTGGGGGAGAATCAGTTCCCTTGCCTTTTCCAATTTCTAGAGGCTGCCAGTATTCCTGGGCTCATGACTCTTTCCCTGAATCGCTCCCAGCTTTGCTTCCATCAAGTTTCCTGAATCTGTAGTCCAAGCTTCCTCTGCCTCTATTATAAGGACCCTAAGGATGACATGTGGTCCCCCCACCCCATCATCTCCTCATCTCAAGATCCTTAACTGACTCACTTAACTTGCCACTTAAGGGAACCTTCGTGCACCCTGGGGATTAGCACAGGGATACCCTGGGGTGCTCTGATTCAACCTGTCCTCTAAAGCCTTTGTCATCTCTCCCCTGAGTCACTGCAACAGCTACTGACAGCCCTCCTGGCTCAGCTTCTCCAGTACAGCCTACGGAGAGCAGCCAGTGGTTATTCCATAGACCTCAGGGTTTCTCTGTTTGCTGTTCCTTCTTCATGGAATGCCTTTCCCCAGTTTTTGCCACAATGGCCCCTTTGCATGCATGGGGTTTCTAAATGACGTTAAAATAGGAAGATTCTCCAGGATTCTCCAGTGGGCCTGATGTCATCACAAAGGCCCTCAAAAGTGGAAGAGGGATCTGAACAGAGCCAGAACGATGTCAGGGTGAGACGGGCTCAGCCTGATGTTATCAGATTCGAAGACGGACGGGACGGAAGGCACCCTGAGTCACGTGACAGGCCTCTAGGAGGTGAAAAGGACAAGAGAATACATTCTCCCCTAAAGCCTCCAGGAGGAACCCAGCCTCGACCACACCTTGATACTGGCCCAGGGAGGCTCGGGTTGGACTTCTGCCACGTACAGAACTGTGAGATGATAAACCTGGGCTGATTGAGATTCTAAGTTTGTGATGACTGGTTATAGCAGCAAAAGAAAACTAATCCAGGGCCCCACAAACATTTGGAGTGAGTCATCAGTGCGCCCCAAAAGGCCAAGGGTTGCCAGGAAACACCAGAAGCGAGGAAGGAGCAAAGGAGAATTTTCCCCTGGGGTTTTCAGACAGCAGGGTCCTGCCAACACCTTGATTTGGAACTTCCAGCCTCCAGAAGTGTGAGATGAGGCATTTCTGTTGTGTCAAGTCACGTGCTTTGTGGTGCTTTGTGTCAGCAACGCCAGGAACCTCAAACCCCAGGCCATGGCCTGTGGCCACAGGCGACTTTGCTCCTGTGACTCTGCCGGTGGGGAAGTAAATGATGCTGAGGAATCGTGTGTTCCTTCTCTTAACCAGGGTCAGCAAGCAGCCTTGGACTTGGGTCCGAGGCAGGCGCCCAGGGACCTTAGCTGGATGTGGGAGTGAGTGGTGGCAGGAGGCCTCAGGTCCACAGGCAGAGAGAACGGTACCCGGGTGCTCGGGGCAAACAAAGGGTGAGCCTCAGAGAAAGGCAGGAAGCTTCTCCGCCTGGCTGAGACCTTCCTCAGGGGGTGTGTGCGACTCTGTCCACGTGCCCAGCACAGGATCTGCCACCGAAAGGTGCGAATGCATGCTGCCTCCTTCCCCTTCGCCTCCAACATCCCTTTCCTTTTGTTAAATCCAAGTAAAATGACAGTCATGACTTCCTTCTGAAACACAAGAGGGAACCTCTAGAAACATGAAGGCCGGAATTCAGCCATGGAGTTAAACAACCAAAAAAAAAAAAATTAGAAATCATCAAGTCTCACCTAGGTGCACGGCCCCAGCAAACATAAGGAAAACCTAAGCCCCTGCTGTGTCTTTTTATTACTTGAGGTATATGGAGTCTCTAATTTAAGGCTAAATATAAAACTAAAACACACACAGCTGGACTTTCAAGTATTTTCAAAACATTTAATACCTTCCCGTGCCACTCCCAGAACCTGAGCAGCCCGCACTTCGCACCAAGATAAACAGAAGCTGGGGTGGACGACCATCTGGGCTTCAGAGGGACGTTTAAGAGGGAAGAGGAACGTACCAGCGCAGGGCATCTGGAGGGATCGGAGTGCTGACGTGTGCCCACAGTCACATGGTGTCCTCTGCCCACCGGGGCTATAATGGGAACCAGGAGACTGGCTGGTGGGGCCAACGCTAACACGGTCTGCCTCTGACCACAGCTTTTCCTGCCCCCCATGTGCTTTTCGGCTCTGCTCCTAGACTCCTGGGCCAACGGAAAATGAGAACGATTCAAGTCTGCTTGGCAGACATGAATGAATTCTCTGTTATCCCAGGAATTCTCCTTGAAGGAGGTGGCATCCATGGTACTGGTCCACCAGCTGGTATCGCCGGGCACTTTTATTCATTCAGTCACGATACACGGAGAGTTGTCCATGTGCTAGACGCATCCCTGTGTGTGCATTGGGATACGGCCGTGAGCAAGTCAAACAAAACCAGGGCTCCCATCTCTAGGAATCGTCTGCTGCGGGGAAGGGCAAATAAAGGTAATGGGAGGGTGGGATCGGTGAGGTGCAAACAGTCGCACAGGAGGCTGGGGCGTGTTGAGGAGGCGGAGCCCTGTAGCGTGGACTGTAGCTTTCTGACGAGGTGACAGCGAGAGAGACTTAAAGAGGGAGGAGGACTTGGCCACGCAGAGATGCAGTGGAACAACTCTCTTGACAGAAGAAAAAGCAAAGAGCAAAGGCCCCATGACAGTCTGAAATCTGGCCACAGATTCTTCAATACTGCTTTTATCAAGAGGCAGAGTCTGTGTCCCTTCCTTCTAACCTGGTAGGCGTGAGACGGCTTCCCCCATGGAATGCAAAGGTGACGGCATCCCGTAATAGTGTACAGAGAAAGTGATGCCCTGCGATGTCCGGGGCTTGGTCAGAAAAGCCATGTAGCTTTTGCTTCTAGTGCTGTTAGAACAGCTGCCTTACAGGCATCGGATCATGCTGAGATGACCATGCCGGAGCCCAGCTGAGCCCACCCCTCCCTGCAAGTCCAACAAGGCACTGGACACTTGAGAACAGCCTTCTTCGACCCTCCAGCCCAGCCCTCTCACCAACAGAACATCACTCTGTGCCCCGACCCATGCCCATGTGGAACAGGAGATTCAACCAGACAAGCCCTGTCCACAGCCTTGACCCAGAAAATCACGAGATCCAATAAAACAGTCATTGTTCTAAGCCATCAAATTGTGGGGTACTTTGTTCTCGGTGATAGATAAATAAAAGAGGTCCCACCCCGGTAATGAGAGGAGGAGAAAATGAAGCCATGTACATAAGGTTCCCGGCACAGAGCAGGCTCTTGGCAAATGTTAGCTCACGTCCCTGTGCCTCGTGACAATAGAGTTTGATTGCCTTTCACTTTCACTGCCTATTTTTACACGATGCTGCCTTAAATCATAAATTACAGGCAGCTTATCCATGTCTGATTCTTCTCGAGCACTGGGCTTTATTGAGCTCCCGAAGTTAGAAAGCAACAAATGTGTAAATCTCCACCAAAGTAGGGTTCTGGAAGGAGGTTCTCCGGCAGGAAAGAATGGGGTCTGGAATGTCTCATTCCCAGCGTGCGCTTTGAGGCCCCGTGGCACATACACCGCAGCAAGCCAGGAAGTTTTTAAATGATTTTCTGAGCACTCTCATTTTTCTTTCCTAAACAGCATGGATTCTTGAGCTCAAATGCATTTCTGCACGTAGGAGAACCAGCCGTCTCCCTTGGCAGGTTCCACCATGGAATGATTTTTCAAATCAGTATCCAGAAGAAGTTGGAGAAGTGAGTGATCCCAGGCACGCATTTTTGGAGCCAGACAAGCCTTCGTGTGAAGCCAGGATCTTCCCCTTTATAGATGGAGAGGAGCTGAGCATGTGTTTGAACCTTTATAAGCCTCAGTTGACTCCTCTGTGAAATGGGAAGAAATGCAGTGCCTCCCTCCTGGTTTGTTTGTCAAGATGAAATGAGATAGCATCCCTGAAGTGCTTAACAGAATGAGAACTCAAATTAATTCATTTGCTCTACTAATAATGGTCACTGTTAGTCCTGCTGTGGCAAGAGTTGTCAGATTTAGTAAATAAAAATACAAGACACCCAATGACACTTGACTTCCAGATCAACAATGAATAATCTGTTAGTGCAGTATGTCCCAAATGTGCCGTGGGATAGACTGACCCTAAAAGTAATTCACTGTGGAATAAAAAAAAAAAAGACATAAGTGAACTTATTTACAAAATTAAAACAAACTCACAGACATAGAAAACAAACTTATGGTTACCGGGGGGAAAGAGGGTGGGAAGGGATAAATTGGGAGATCGAGATTGGCAGATACTGACTACTGCATATAAAATAGGTAAACAAGTTTCTTCTGTAGAGCGCAGGGAACTGTATTCACTATCTTACAGTAACACATAATGAAAAAGAATAGGAAAAGGAATATATATGTATGTACATGTATGACTGACACACTATGCTGTACTCCAGAAACTGACACAACATTGTAAACTGACTATACTTCAATCAAATAAAAAAGTCAATCATTATTCATCTGAGATTCAAATTTTACTGGGGGTATTGTCCCTAGATTTTTATGAATGTTATTGATAGTGACAATCCATCCCTATCACCTGGTATGTGGTTACCCCAGAGCCCTGATCACACTGTCCCTGCATTTTCTCATCTTTAAGAAAATCGTACATCTCTCTTTTTCCGCGCTCCATTCTCACTGTGGACTGCTGGCAATGAAGATTGGCCAAGAGGCTGCTCTAGAAAGACCAACCCTATACCTCTTTCTGGAATGACAATGCGGCAGTTACTACATAAGCAACTTCCTCCAGCAAAGTCCTGAGCTTCGCTGTAGAGAGGCCGCCATTTATCTGTACCCTTTCCCACCTCCTACTGCACACCCACCCCCTGCCTGCACGTTCCCTCCTCCTCTCCCCTCCCCTGTGCCTGAGGTCTGGCTCCATTTGGAGCCTCTCCCCCCACCATCAGCTCATTTTTTCTTCCACGTAATATAGTGTAGTTTATTACGTAAGTGATTTATTGCATGCACCTTAATGTATAAGGAGCAAAACTTGTTTAAAATAAATCCAACTGAGAGGATAATCTCTATGGGCGAAATGTACTTCGACTTAATTTCTCTACTGGGTATTCCACACTATATAATTGCCTTAAACAGAAGCTGCACACACAAATTTAGCTTGGCACCGGTATCTGGCTCCACAGAACACTCAAGTTACATGCTGGGTTTTGCTACAAATCCTTCACTCCACCAGAAGAAACTCAACAGCATCCCTTAAAGAAATATTCTGCTTGACTCCCCTGCTGAGACAGGAGGGCGGGGGCGGGGGCGGGGGGCAGCTGACTGTGCGCTGGATTTGTGCGTGGCTGTGGCGGGGAAAGGCCTTTGTCGTGGGAGCGGAGGCAGAGCTCCCAGGCTTTGTCGAACCAGACTGGGCTGGGGACCTCGGCTTCACTCCTTATTCAGGCTTACGTTCAGCCAACAAAACTGCTGCTCCCTGGCTGGCCCTGGATGTGGGAGACGTGCTTAATTACAGTTGGTAGTGGCTTGTCCTTCTTTCTCCTGTGGATGAATTTAATCAAGGTATTCATTGCTTCACTGATCCCTTCACTTCACTCACTCATTCCACAGATACTGAACTCCTTTTGGGCCCCGGGGCAGCAGTGGGCTATGGACTATGGGAATAACATAGCGAACCACAAATAACGCTGGCCCTTAAGGGGTTGACACGGTGGATGGGGGAGATGTGCATTTATTAAATAATCCCACAAATAAGTGCATGATGAGAAATGGTGACATTGTGGTGGAGGAGAGACGCAGGGTGCTCTGAGAGCTCCTGGGGGCGCTGGAGAAGAACTCCCCAAGGAAGAGGCTTTCCGAGGGTGCATGAGTTCCCTGTGGCTGCTGTAACAAATTACCTACCCCAAACTTAGTGGCTTAAAACAACACACGTTTATTTTCTTTTGGTTTTGGAGGTCAAAGTCTAAAATGAATCCTGGGGTAAAATCAAGATGCCAGCAGGGCGGTGTTTCTTTCTTGAAGCTCTTGGGGAGAATTTGTTTCATTGTATTTTCTCACTTCCAGAGACCGCCTGCATTCCTTGGCTTGTGGTCCTTTCTTCCTTCTTCAAAGATGGCCACAACAGGGGGAGCCTTCTTCACTCGGCCATCTCTCCATCATGACTCTTTGGACTCCCTTTTCCCCATTTAAGGAAACCTGTGATTAGAGTGGGTCCACCCAGACAGTCCAGGACACTCTTCCCATTGTAAGGTCTGCTGATCAGCAATTTTAATTCCACCTGCAACCTTCATTCTCCGTTTGGTATGTGACCGAACATATCCACAGGTTTGGGGGTTAGGATGTGGACATCTTTGGAATCGTTATTCTGTGGACCAGAGACAGGATCTAAAGAGCAAGGAGGAAGAGAAATATTCCTGGCAGAGGTGGAAACTTGCAAGGCAGGTGCTGACAGTGTGCCGGTGGGGAAGCAGCTAGGAAACCAAGAGGGTGTAGGGACCTGGTGATGCCTAAGGCTGGAGAGGTGAGCAGGACCAAACCCTGGAGAGCCTGGGTGGCCACATGCACGGTTCTCGTTTTCATCCCCAAAGCATGAAGAAAGCTTTCAAATACTTCAGTCAGGAAATAAGATACTGTGTTGTACTAAATCTAAGGTTAGAGATGGCATTATTTATTTTCCACTAAGGAAAAACAAAGTAAGCCAATTAAAATATGGCACAATATTTTCTTATTATTTAGAATTTTTATTTTATACTTACTTTAAGGAACTCTTTCAGATTTAATTAGACCTATTTTGGTCATAGATAACTCTTCTGTAGACAATAAAAATGTAAGTCAGGAAAACAGTGATAAGGCATTCCTAAAATTGCTTCACATTAAGTAAGACTCTCCCCTGAAAAAGGTTTTAAATCTGAATCACGGATGTCTGTATTCCTCCATCCCCTGTCGTCTCCTCTGCCATCGACAGTATGGGTGATGCAGCCTTTCTTAGAAGAATCCATTTGAAAAATGAAAACCATTGCCGCTGGGCTCTCCACAATGATGCTGAGCAAACCTGCTTTGGCTTCCTCCTCCCGGAGGGTTGCTCCACTCACGTGCCCCGCCCCCACCCCAACAACCATTTGGCTCCTAGAAGGCCCGGTGCTCCAGAGTCATCCCTGCGGTTTTCTTAGAAGATCTTGACACCTTCCCTGCGTGTTTCATCGCTGGCACTTTAGATGCTTCTTTTTTTTATGCATAGGCAATGACAAAGTGTTACTGCAGCCTGCCTAAGGGAGATGCGGAGATGTGCTCGGATTGCAGAGATGCTAATGGGCAAGAACCGCACAGCTATGGTCAAGGTCAAGGATCAGACTGGTGCTTTCAAATGGCCCTTCAAATGAAGCAAGCCTTGTTCCCACATTTCAAGGTAGAGTTTGACAAGCATTTGTTAATAACAAGAGCCCTTGATTTACGTGGAGCTCGGTACTAGGCACATCCTTGTCCCATCACGTCCCCTAATTCTCACCACGAATTCTGGAGGATGGAGGGGTTATTATTATGCCCATGGCACATACTAAGAAACTGAGGCTTAACTAAATGAACTCATCTTAAGAGCCCCCAGACCACATGTATTAGAGCCAAGACTGCAACTCAAAATGACTCCAGGGATTAACCATGGTGCTTGATCACCTCGATTTCTATATGCTGGTCTCAACCCCTCATTGGAAAAGTCTTTAAACTCAAGAGCTCCTCCAAGTCCATTCCACAAGCAGGCGCGCAGCGTTTTCTGTGCAGGTGGTGGGCTCCGCTCTGGGCCGAAGGACCAAGCGTGACACCCCACGGACCCTTCCCACGAGGAGCTCGGAGCCCAGTGGAGAAAGCAGGGAGGTTGCTGGCACTTCAGATTAGAGGGGAAGAACCGACGTGCGTTCCCACACGTCGTGGGGCACAGGCACAAGAGAAAAATGTCCCCGTTCTCCTCACGCTGTGCAATTTTTCTTAAAGAATTCTGTAGGCTAAACATGGGGCTGCAAAACATTCAGAAATTCCCAGGAAGGCAGCATGAAATCTGCATAGAAAATCTATTCCGGTTTATAACCCATGCCCGGTTGACCTTACAGTTGGTATCCTCCGTCAGGCCAGCCTGAGTATCTCCTTCTAGGGGAATAACAGAGAGAAAAGGGTCTAGAAGGGAAGGAATGAAATACTAGTACAAATCCACCATACATTAGGCTCAGTAGTGAGATCAGTTACATGACTCAAGTGTGTAGGCACTATTGTATACACATGCTATTCTTCAGGAGAAAGCCAGAAAGAACAAAGGACTATGAAAGCATAAAAATAAAATAAAAATCTGGAATAGGGAGGTCGGGGCCCATATGGGTATACAGAGATAATAGTGAGCCTAATTAAAAAAAAATCTGTTGAATGTTACCAGGATAAGAATGAGAACAAAAACCAAACCACACACCCCCTAGATTATCTACGAACACAATAGGTATATTCTCCCAAGCTGATTTTGGGACGGTTTTCAGAAGCCAAACCCATACTATAAAATTTCTTGCTAGGAGCAGACGCTTTGAAACAATTTCATTTCAGTTTGGTTTGGGGTCTCCTGGAGATGCGGGCAGGGGCGGGCATCCTCCTCCTCCTCTTCCCCCCGCAGAAAGCACCCCCGCCACCCGCACAAACCCCTCGAACATATGTCTGCGCTGAAGAGCAGAAGATGGGAGAAACAGATGGCGTAATGACTTCGGAATCCAACAGCCCGCTCCGTGGCACTGCTATCGGCAGACAGGACTTGCCAGGGACGCACATCTGAGCCAGGGGCTGCCAAGGAGAACAGACCCCCGCCCCGCCCTCGCCTCCGCGGGAGACGCTGGTGTTTGAAAACAAGCAAAACGCTTTTTTTTGCGGGAGCAGCAAGTGAAGACACAGCTCTGCGGCACTCACGGCACATATGCTGCAGACGGGGGAAATGTTTTGCAAGCAGTGGCTCTATAAACAGTGCCTTCGTTGGGTGTTTTCCATACGGGGCAGGCGGGGAGCGGGAAGGGAACCGCTGGGAGAATTGCAGAGCAACCTGTTTTCACGGGGTGTTTGCTTTCTTTCACTGTACCTGCCCATGGGGGCCGGATTCACACTTGGGGGATGTGACACACACCAGAATCTCCCTGAATCAACGTGATCTTAATTCCTCCGAATAGCGACCACCGGCTCTTAATCTCCTCTTCTCCTTCCCAGTTCGTTAGGGAGAACAGGCAGGTGTAGGGAGAGACAACAAGGGGAAATGGAACTTATGGATGTCAACCCATGAGTCTGGCCTTGTGCTAGTAAACACCTGATATTTGCATCAGTGCATTGTAGACTCAGAGCAAACAGTTTTAAAGGTGGGAAAGCGGGGCGGCGGGGGAGGGGGTGATGTCAAGTATAACCAAAAATCGAGATAACGTAACAGGATTTAAAGAGGAGATACTGGACTTGGAATAGACCTGACACTATCCTTCGGCCTCATTCTTCTGCCTGGCACCTTGTACAAAGGTGCCCAAACCATAATGCAAGATCTGCAGCCTGAGAAACACGCAGCTGTACAGGGGTCTACCGTATTGTGACAGGATGGGCTGAAGTTTGCCCTTTTCAAGGTTACCTCGTCTATCCACAAGTCTTCAAAATATCCAAATGGAGGAAGATGAGAATTTTCTTTAAAAAAAAAAAAAACAACTATATATAAGAGTACTTCCCCCAAAGGGGCCACGTTCTCATTTCATTTTGTCCAAACAACTTCTGGGAGCTGGATTTTACATCACCAGTTTCTTCTTACTTTGGTGAAATGAAAATGTCATTTGTTCAAAGCCACTGTTTAAGGCGCTGCTAGCCCCCACCTCCCTGCAATCCACAGCCATCTCGTTAATAAATTAACCCAACTGTCACAGACGTACAAATGCAAAACCACTCAGAAATGGTCCCATTTAAGATCCTACCATCTCCAAAACCCATTGCAACATTTTATAATTCCTTCAGGCCACCTCGGGTCTCCTTTACACTTGCAATGGTGCCCCTTTCAATTTGCATTTAAAAGACAGTAAATTGCAGGGTTCATAAACATTTTTATAGTGATTTATCGAAGACTGGGATGTCACCGCTGCTCTTCACACTTTAGCAGTCCTGAGAATGAAACACTGGCTCTATAGGCAACCTTGCTGTCCCCATAAACCACACAGGAACAAGCCAGGTTGGAGCTTTCTCATTTCATTTCTTTTCTTTTCTTCTCTTTCTCTCTCTCTCTTTTTTTTTTAAAGGACAACAGCAACCATATTTATCTCTCAGAAGAAAAGCTCATTTTCATCAGCCTCCAAGTCCCAGCTTGGGTTGTGTAATTTACAGAGAACTTGGTTTGTCATTCAACATCGTGAGGAAGCCCCTTCTTTATGACTGAAGACAAAAAGAAAAGGTCGGGGGGAACCTCTCTTTTCTTTCTTTTCATCTTCCCATTCTGTGCCCTGACCCCAGGAAAGCAGTCCACATGCACCCTTGTCCGGGGTGGGTTGAAGACAGAGAGGCACCTGGACAGACCTAAGGCTGTCACTCCGCTTCTACAGACCTCTGTCCTGCTTTCCTGCTAAAACCTTAGACTGAGGATTGGGCATCGGCTTCGAAAGCTGTTATTTGAAAATAATGTGAGCGGAAAGGAGCTGAGGTCAGAACATACTTGTGCTACTTTCCAGCCAGCCAAGTCACAAAAGGACGTGCGCGGAGCCAAGACAAACTGTTTGTCTACGGGCAGAGTGAACTCCCTGGCATCCTTCGGGCTTTTGACCGGGGGGACTCGAACCTTTTCTGTGCACGTTGTGCATAAAGGAAAAGGAGAGGGACTGGGGGGAAAACAAAGAAAAGAAGAAAAGAAAAAAAGAAAGAAAAAGACCTGCACCTCATTTGCCCTTCCAGTGTCCAGAAGGGAGTATTTCTTTCCAGCTTTTTCACATTGTAATAATGGCTTCACAGCTCCTGAAAAGGGCCCTGGTGCATCAGGAAATGGTGCATGACACGGCGAAACCCGGGCTTTGTCGCACCAGCTCGGCTCCAAAGAAAGTCCTCCCCTGCCTTCGTTTCCCTGCCATTAACTGAGACGAAATGAGTTTTTTTCCCCCTTTTGATTCCACCCCCCACTGTCTATTACAGTGTGACGCGACCGGGTTTCAGGCCCCATTATTTCATAGAGGATTCTTTTATTCTGGTTTGGGAGTTCGCGCCTGCAAGGTTATCTGTGCACAGAGCAACGCCTTGGTCCTCGCATTCATTTCTGAAATCTGATCTCATTGATAAGAACAAGACCGTTCACAGTGCATTTGTCAGATAAGGAGCTCGGGTGCCGGAGTCGTAATTTTTGTGACTTCAGTCAGGGCTCCCTGTTAAAATATGTCAACCGATAAAAATGCAAGGATTATAAAAATAACCTTGTATCAAAAGTGTCCTATCTCTTCTTCTTCTTCTTTTTTTTTTTTTTTTTTTTTAAGAAAAAGCACATTATGTCCTTTTTCACGTCAGGTACCTCCTCATACTCAGATGCCTGTTTCCTGATGTACATTTTTTACAATTATATTTTAAACGGTCTTGCTACTCCCAGGCCAGCCTTCAGCATGCTGGGAGAAGGAAAAAAGAAAAAGAAAAAGAAAAAAAAAAAAAAAAAAAAAAAACAACCAAGAGGGCTAATGAGGAAAGAATCAATGTCATGCAGTTTGTCTGAAAGGGGTTTTGATTAATTTCCCTCCCGTGGCCTAGCCCACGTGGACATGGAACACATCCTGCTCCTAAGAAGTAAATGAATCCAATCCACGGCTGCTCGATCCCCTAAGCAGAGTCGATCAGGACTTAGGACTAGGGTCCAGTGTGTCTGTCCCCATGGCAGCATCCTGGGTTCTCGGGGACAGGATTCTGCCGTCCGCTTGCCTGGGGAACAATTCGGCATTGTTCCCATGAGGGAACTGGCCAGACACACTCGGGATAACATCCACCCCCAACAGACATGAAAGCAGTGGGAGAGGCCGGCCGGCTCCATCCCACAGAATGGGCTGCTTGCAGGGTCTGATGCCATCAAAGCTGTCCCCCTGGCCAAGCCACCCCCAGTCTGGAGGTGGCCCCAGAGCCTGGCGAGCATGTTATATAAATATTAGCAAGAGGCAGACTGTCGGAGCCCCTGTGTGTTTCCATCCCCCCCGGTGGCAGCCACACAAAGACGCCAGTGACAAAACTAGAGACAGCCACGGGCGTGCCAAGCGCACGGCGCAAGGTCCTGTCCCCGTCCCTGTTCGGGGCCCCGTACACCCAGGCCTGCAGCTGATAACGCTGTAATAGTCCTCCTTTGAGGACAGAGGCTCCTGCGTGCTGATTAGTCATTTATCACACCTGGCAGCCCTGCTGAACTATAATTACTCTTCTCTTATCCTGCCCCACTGTCATGTCCGAGAGGAGAGGCGAGGCAGAGTCCCCAGTTAATGACACATTACCCTCTTGACAAGCCCTTAAAGGTTTTATTGTAAATATTCAAGATATAAAACATCCGAGATTCCCTTTTTAATTATAAAAAGCAATTTCAGGGCCTCCCTTCCGCAACCTCCTCCCCCCCCGCCCCCCCAAATAGTAAAGTTCGGCGCCTTATCCTCTCTGCTTACCGCAAACAAACTGATTTTCCCCTTTGTCACGTAAACTCATTGCTACAAGTTAACTCAGTATCTCTCCGCAATTATCAGACATATTGCCTATGAAATTGGTAATTTAAACACACATCGCATGGCCACAAAAGTTAAATTTCCGCCTGGAAAGAAGGGGAAAATGTGCATTTATATGAAAAATTACATATGAAAAAAAGCCGAAAATGCAGCATAAATAGTCCAGTTTTCCTCATCGGAAAGAGAGGAAGTCACTGAACAATTTTTTTTTTTTTATAAAAGATGAGTCTCTAACTGAGGGTAAAAAATATATATATGTACCTTTTTTTTTTTATAAACTAAAAAATTGGCAATTTGTGGGTTGTTAAATCCTGATTACTTACTTATAAGGTGTGGGGAGAAAGCCAACTTAGCATTCAGCGACTTCTGGGGCTATTTTTATACCTCAAGGAGCATTCAGAGGACACTTCCCTCATGGCGAGGAGGACCCTGGCCGGGCTGTTCCATCTTGTTGTCTTCTAGCCGATTTTTATGAGACCTTTCTGCTCTGTGTTGCTTTGTTGGTTAGGCCTGAGGCTACCATGGGCCAACTTTGATAACAGTTGTTAGGATGGAATAATGAGAAGGGGTGGGGAGCTGATATTAATAAAATTTTTCATTCTGATGGAAAAAAAACAAACCTCATGCAGACACACATAACCACTCAACATGCGAACATATAGGCGCATCTGATGTAAAATGAACTCATCTGAGCCCTGTTGGTTTTAACTGCCCCCCCCCTCCCCGGCACTTCACAAGTGTGTGTATTTTTAGATCTGTGTGGACGGGGATGGAAGTTCAAGTGTGTTGGGGTTTATGTGTTTGAGATCATCTTCTTCCAACTGGTTGAATGCTGTGGCCAAAGAAAGCCAGGAGGGCATGGGGCCTGTGGGTTTGGGAACCAGGCCGCAGAGATAAAGCAGCAGGGGAAGGTGCTTGAGCTCTGATCTCCTTTGTTTCATGAACCACTAGGGTTGATCTTTCTGATCAGGCCAGTGAGGTGGGGAGTCCCTTTTTCCAGTGCCGCTTTTTGGCTGGACTTCCAAAGGCTTTCACTTAAGAGCATTGCCTTCCTAGAAGAAGGAAAGTTTTTCTTTGGTCAAAGGCCCATGAGCAGTTAAAGCATAGGCAAGGGTTAAGAAAAGGAGCTGACGCAGCATCTGGAAAGAGCAAGACCCAGGAAGGCATATGGTGGGCAAACCAAGGATGTGGACATACAAACAGCCAACTACTCCTGAGAGCCAGTCAGAACTGGCGATGACTCTCCAATCAGCTTCTGAAGAGGAGAGGAGCAGAGAAGTCTTGGAGTGGGGGACGGAACAACACTGAGAGGATAAGTGAGCCAGCAAGGTGAAAAGGAAGGCTTCATCCTTGCTCTGAGCATCCTAAAAATGGAGGTACCTTGTACAGCTGTGATTGGCCCCTGCCACCACACAGAACACTGTCCAGGATGACAGGGGAGCTGGGTGTGCAGAAGAGGGAGACAGAGGTGCACAGAGACAAGAAGAAAGCTGACATCCCTGGAGTCGATGGTGGACATTTCCAAGCAGGCTTCTTGAATTGTAAACGCCTTGAGGACAGGATGACCTTTCACTCAATGTCAGTTTTCAGTAACTAGCACATTGTAGGCATGTAGGTTTTATGAATGAATGAATGGGAGAGAAAGGAGATTCCTGGAAAGCAGGCAATGGAAGGAGTTCCTTGAGGGTGTGTTTCCTGATCCCTGATTTTCATTTTTTTCCCTGCATCCAGGTACGAATATATATTGAGGATTATTTTGTGGAAGGCATTATGGGAAGAGACGAAACTTAACTAAGGCAATCTCAAAACTCTGGGTCCCCAGGTGGACAGGAGCCTGAAGTGAGCGATGATGGAGATGAAGACAGAGATGGTGATCACAGCCAAGGTCTAGTGGACGCTTATGTGGGCAAGGCCATGGGCCAGCCCCTTCCGGATGCCAACTCTTCACCTTTCTGTTGGATCTTCCCATCGACCCTTGGGGATGTTGATAATGCAGCTCACATTTTACAGAAGGGAAAACTGAAGTTCTGAGGGTTGAAGGAACTTATCTAAGGTCCCACTGCTGGTAAGTGGAGAGACCTGGCTTTAACAGGGACTCCACGACCCAGGCCCTTATCTCCAGGCCTTGCTGCGTCTTATCACCAGATGTGGGAGGATGGGAGAACCATCTGGGTAAGAGCGCAGGGTGACTCCGCGCAGTGGCGAGGATTTCTCCCAGTCTGTTCTTTGACTTTGATTCCAACGGCTGAACGTGCGGTCACTGACTCGGTAAGGTCCTTTCTTTCACTTCTCCTTCTCAACGTCCCCTCCCGGAGAAGCTGAAGGCTGCCATGTTTTGACTTGTCCCCAGAGCACTCTGTTCTTTTCAAAGGCACTTTATAAATCTAGTGAAATAACCAGGATCCAAATAAGCTGTCCTTCTCAGGTTTTTGGTCTCAAGACAAGATCCCCCTGAGATTTGCTCCCTTCTCTTATCATGATACCTTCCTCTCTTAAGGGAAAATCATTCACACTGCTCATCACCTGTTTCGGCTCCTTTTAAAAAATGCCAAGTGAATATGGAGACAAAGGACCAGAAAGACTGTAAGAGAGGCTCGACTAAGAGAGTGGAGGGTCCTGGCAGGTCAGAAACCAGACAGTGTCTTCCTTCTTTCTCTCTCTTTTTATTTCCTTCTTTCTTTTTTTCTCTTTTTTTCCCCTTCCTTCCTCCTCCCCTCCCTTCCCCTATTCCTTCCTTCCTCCTTCCCTTTTTTTTTTTTTTTAATTGCACCCTGGACTGCTTCATGAAACCATCCCACAACTTGGGTGGTGAAGGAATTACCCTGGGGCTCTGGGGGCTCCCCAGTGTTAACAAAGAGCTGTTGTCAGTGTAATGTGCATGTTGGCATTGATAAAACGCAGTCTACAGCATTTGCAATAACACAGCTGTTGACCTTTCGTAGCTCAGGATTTGGAAAATTCACTGAACCTGGACAGTCACCTCCCCCAGAACTAGGTCAGCCAGACTCATTGGAGCTCCTGATGCTGTGGACAGAACCCTTCCCAGTTAGGCTGCATGGAAAACAGAGCCAGGAACTAGAAATCTGGGAAGGAATGGTGGCCTTTGGTATGAGGGATAGGCCAGCTGGTCTCAGTATCTCCACCTCTCTCATACACACACACACACACAGTGTCCTACTTTGTTTCCTCTGGCTTCCTCCTTCTCAGCATCTCTTCTCCCTCTCTGCACACGTGTTCTGTTATCTCCTCCACTGGCCAGCTTCCTGCCTCCTCATGGCTTCTGCTCGCCCATCACTCTTCCATGCAGAGGATCCCAACTGGATGCCCAGTCCCTGAATCCACAGGACTTCTGGGTTCCGTGTTTATCCTGTGCCTGTCTCCTCCTTCCTCTCCTTGCTCCTTCCAGTCCAAGATGGCCACAGCCACCCCCATCACAATCCCTGGGAAATTCCACATCTCTTATGGTTGCTCTTCCACCCTGGCCCCAACTTGATAAAGTCTCTTTATTAAACTCTCCTCAAATTACTCAATTTGGACCATAGGCTCTAAGGAGCAGAGCTCACTGGGCTGGACTCACTACTAAACTGTAGGGGAAAGTCCTGCTGGAAATTTTTGGAGAGTACAATTTTAGAGAATTGCCGAGTTCAGCAGCCCAAGAAGAAAAGGACACAGAGAGTTCGGGCCAACATACGGCAGGCAGCTCTCTCATTAGCAGGAAATGAATTCACTTGACTTTGCTTCTGAACATGGAGGGCCCCACGCAGAAATAAAGACATATGCGCCGTCATACCAAAAGCATCTTGAAACATGAAGGAGCATAAGGAAAAGTCCTTGAAGAGGCCTTTTCCAGTTTTTCTCCACCTGCGTGTTTTATAGGAAAGCTCTAAACTCTCACTAAAACAATGGATTAAAAAAATGAGACACCCTCTGGTTCCACAATCCATTTGTTTCAGCCTTTCAAGATTTGCTTGTAAAAGGGATAATGGAAGCTGTGAGGGTTCTGGTGTGAGCTAACTTGACAAAAAGCTTGCCTTTGTTGGGAAAATATTTTTAATTTTCAAATGCATTCTGACCTACTCCTCCATGAGGTAGAAAACTATCACTGTTTAAAAAAAGAAGAAGAAGAAGAAATAAAGAAAAAAAAAGAAAAAGAAAAAGAAACCATTCACATGACAAAGACCATGGTGTTTAAAACAATTAAGCCAGGACTGAGTTAGTAAACACTGCCCACTTGTAAATTCCTTCTTCTTTTGGTTCGTGCTGCAAGGAGATACTAAATCATGAAGCTCTTCTGTGTGCTTGCAGAAGACATAAGATTAGAAATCTTGGAGTCCGACAATGCCACCCAGTTGAGGGGCTGGTTCTTTTTGAAAGCTGTTGAATTACCAGGGTGGGTGCATCCTTTAAGGAAGCCCCAGGGTTAGTTCCCCAAGGCTTCTCTGATCCCTCTACACACAACTTGGGATAAATGTCCCCTCACTGAGCTCCCTGACCATCCTTTTTCTAGAACCCTGTAGCATGACCTTGAAATACTGTGTTTTCCTGACTCCCTGAGGTCAGAGGGAACTTCTTGTTTATCCTGAAACTGCCGTGCCTAGCACAATGCATGTTATCCAACAGATGTCCAATAAATCCCTGTGTTATTAACCTGTAGTTAAAAAAGAAACATCAAAATAGCAGTACTTTAGAGTCTCTACTGGAGATATCAAGAAACAATATACATATTATATTATCTATATTAACTATATATAATTATATATATTATATAATATTAATATTATAAATTATTAATATATGTTATATATATTGTTTGTTGATATCTACATAGTATATAGTAAAATAGTACATATTTATATAGTAAATAACTGGGCATTCTTGATACTTGAATATGGAACATGTACACAGGCAAAGGAAGTAACATTGCATTTTATTAGCACTGTATTGTAAGTGGAAAATGCAATGTCTTAAATAAAACTGTACTTAAAATTGGCAAAAAAAAGGGGAAAAAACTCTCAACGTGTGTATTCAACGGATAACAACTTTCTGGAGCGCCCTGTGTCTACTGGGACTTGGGGGTCATATCCACGCTTGGGAGGAAAAGCGAGTGTTGGTGAATTAATGATGTCTGCCGTGGACCCAGAATTGGGGAATGATGTCACGTGAGGCTGGGTTTGCCATTCCTGTTCTTACACCTTCAAATCTGTGCAGGTGGCGTACGTGAAACCGTCACGAGGAAGTTCTCTAAAATGCACAGAACAGTAAAATCAGCACGGCCCCAACCTATTTAGGATATTGTGGGCCTGGAGTCTAAAAACAGAAACCAGTTCACGTCCAAGCCAATTGTTCTTCGTGGAGCACAGAGAGTCTATCAGGAATGCGCCTTCATAAAGCTCTGAGTCAGGCTGGTACCCTCTAGGTGACTTTCAAAAGTGTAGATCTGGAAGCTCCTCTACCTATGGCTTCTTTGTAAAATTGATTAACTATTTTCAATAAGTTTTTCTATTGTCCGGGTTGAAAATTGCAAGTGTGCTGCATATGTGAAAATATAAATGTTTGACTCATCTCACCTGGGGAAATGCTGACAAAGCCGGGGTGGGTGCGCTGCTGTTTTGGTAAATGTCTTCCTAAGCCCCAGTTAATTCTGACATTTCCCCCATGGTCCCACGCCACCTCAGAAAAGCTGGTGTTGGCTAGCCTCCTGACTCTGGGACGCCCCTCAAATCCACCCGTCAAGGAGAACTGGAGGTCAGCCTGGTGCATTTCTGGCTCTGAGCCACGACCTTTTGCAACAGCATCTGCATTCCTCGGCCAGTCAAGGTCTTTGTATCAGATGGATTCTGGCGTACTGAAGTGGAGAAGACTGCCAGTTGGAGCTGCTGCACTCCTGCTGGACTGGTCAGCTTTCCTGTGCGAGGATCTGGATTAATCATCCGAGCCTGCCCGGAGTGTAGTCTGGGCGACACCCACCAGCGATGGGGAGAGAGCCGGAGATGTAAACTGATTTGTGGTGCTGGGACCCTGACACCGCTGTTACCCTATGGTGCTGACAAGCCACATTCGAGACAACACAACACCCCGCGTGCCGGGGACATAGATTCACAGGCCGAACTGTTTCCTCTTTCCTGACGTAATGTGCTGTGACAGGGCGACAGAGCAGAGCATTTGTGTGCATAAAACCCCCACAATCAGCAGGAAATGGAGATCTCCCCGGAGGGACATCCAGGAAGGAATCCTGCGCGAATGTCACAGAAGCCTCTGCTGCTGGGGCGGAAGTCGGCTGGAATTCAGCAGTTCTGATACAAAGTCCAAAACAATGCGTGGCCGGACTCGGCTCCTGATGGAGTGGTAAAGGAGGGGCCAGGCCCTCGGAGACACTTGGATCCCGGCTAGGGTCCAGGCTTCTTTCTTTTTGCCCACGTATCAGTCCATGTTCTCCTAAAATGGCAAATAAAGCCAGACTTCCATACTGGAATGAGGATGAGCTCACTGTAAAAAGTATCAATTCTCCCTCTCCGTGTGGTCCTCCTTCCCTGCTTTTTCTCCTTTTTGTTACATGCCCTGTACGTACCTGTTACCCAAAATGCCAGGAACCTATCGGCAGGTACCACAGAGGAGATCATGAAAACTGACAAGGAAAACCTGACCATTTCTAACAGTGCCACTCCAGAAACAAGAGGATGTGCGTGGTATTTTTGGCAGGAGAATCCTGAGGGTCTGCTCGTATGTTGTTGAAGAAATCAGGTGACTTATTTGCATAGAAGTATATCGATAGCACTCTGAAAAAAGGGGGTGTCAGGACTCTCTGCCAACCTGGGACACCACACAGGGCAGATGTTGGCCAATCACAGCCCAGGGGCCAACTTCAGCCTGTTCTTATCTTATAAATAAAGTTTTACTGGCACACAGACACAGCCATTCATTCCCGTCTTGTCTGTAGCTGTCTCCACACTACAGTAGCAGATGTAAGTAATGGAAAACAGACACTACATGGCCGGGGAAGCGTAGAAACTTCTTCATAGAAGATGTTTGCTTACTCCTGAACTAGAGTGTGCTGCTTTGAGGGCGGAAGGGGAAAGGGCTTCTGGTTTACTTTGTAAAGCTCCTGAGAAGGCCAAGCTCTACTGAAGACAAACACAGCACAAGGACATGTGCCGTGTGGTTATACTGGACTCATGGCAGAAACACAAGGGCCAGCTCTCAAAAAAGATGGACCACTTCACCAGTCCCCCCTTTCTGTATTAGCTGAGATAACTCTACCTGCTATAACTGATAAACTTCAAAGTCACTGAGGCTTAACAATACAAGTTGATCTCTTGTTCCTGTAAAGCCTTACTTACTAGAGGGAGTTCTGCTCCACACAGTCATTCAGGGATCCAGGCCAGTTCCATCCTGGGGTTCATGCCATCGGTTAGAACTCAGCCACATGGCCAAATCTAACAGTTTAGGGAGTCTAATGTGACCAGGAGAAAAGGGAAACAGGCTGGTGAACATTTAGCCATAGGACCCATCCCAAGGTCCTCCCCTGTCCCATCCCTCCTCCCCTTCCTCCTCCTTTCATAGCATCATGGTCTTTCCTAGCAGAAGAGAAGGCACAGGCGTAACACAAGCTCAGTCTTCACCGAAAGACACATAATGTGTTATCCTTCCTGGGAGAATATCTGTCCTAACAGAATATTGCATAATGCTCAACTCAACACGTTAGTTCTCATTCTACTTGGTTATGTGTTAGAGTTAAGGATCTGCTCTGGGCAAAGAAAGTATTTGGCACATTGTCCATTTTACAACCCATAGAGGCAGTTTCCCTATAATAATAAAATCACAATAGGTATTTTTGTTGCAGCCCTCTTGCATAGTGTTGGTTATAACTGGTGCTTTTGACACTGAAGCTGTGATTAGGAAATGCATTCAACTCTAACATTTTTATCATTTGTTTTGTTAAGTGTTTTCTAGGAATACTTTGAAGCCAAGTGTGTGAGCTACTTGCATCTTGTTGGCTTGAAGTAGTCACCTCCCGTAGCAGCACTGCTCCAGGCAGACTCCTCCCCCAACTCCTCAACTCTGAGACCCAACTCGACAAGCTTTGGCCTGAGACCATCCACGTAGGGCTGACAATAAAGAGCACTTTAAAAAAAAATCAGTTAGTACAATCAATTACAAACCTTAAAATCTCTGGCAACACAGACATCAGAACACCTAAGCAATATTACAAAATAAATAAGGAAATAAAAGGGTGCCATAGAACAAGTCCAAGACCATTAATGAGGAGTCCCTGGTTCCAGACCCTGTCCTTGCACCAGCTCCTTCCCTGGGCCCTGCCCTTCCTCAGCCCAGGCTTCCCCATTTATTAAGTGTAAGCAGTTTGCATCCTGGTCTTTCACAGAGTCCATGAATCTGTGAAGAAATTCCTAATGGTGGAGTGTGATGTCTCAGTGGGAGATATATTTCAGAATGCCATTCTCAGCTTCAGCCCACAAGAAGCAAAAGACACGTCCACTTCCAGATCAGACTCAGGCTAAAGGAGAACCCATGAGACATATTTTGCAAAGGAAAACAAAGGAATATATTATCCTGCCACCAAAGGGAACTCTAGCCCCCATGACGGCTTCTCTGGCCACAAATGGCTTTATAAGCAATCTGTGCAGGGTAATTTTATTATTTCCAGTACTGTTCACAACATCACCATGAAGAAATCAAAATGTGATGCAATTAATTTAGCCATCACAGGAAGGATACAGAGAAGCTCAGGAGGGTATTCATTGGATAAATAAAATATATTTTAGAAGAGAATATTCTGGTAATCACTCTTTATTCATGCAGACTTCTTTAGGGTTTCCAGGATTCAAATGCACATTTTCTCCCAACTAGAGAAACACAGATATTTGAGGGGCCTGGGCTGAAATATTAACAGTCCTTCAGCACCAGAAATATCAGACCTTCCCTCCTTTTCTGCCTGCTTCTGTCAGGAAGCCACAGAGCATACCATGGCAGCGCCCAGCTAACCATGTAATTGATAACTCCCTACTCGATTCACTGTGGGAATCTGTCAGTTAAGGTCTGAAAATACATGCACACCACGATGAAAATGAACTTGCACGAGCCTGTCTGTGGACCACGAAGGGCCTGAGTGCAGTCGACATCCTGCTACTTAATTGGTTGGGGCGGGTTTACCAGCCCACACGTGTATTCTAGCAATGGCTTGGTGTACTAGGACTCTTTTTGACAGACCTATTTAGTGAGGAGGTTATTTTTTCCCCCAGATAATTGCTCAAAAATCATGCTTGCAAAGTCAAAGCGATTCAAGCGGGCCTGTCTATATTTTGCCAACACACAAGTTGGAAGGAATGCAAATACAACATTCCTAGTTCTTAGGCAGATGCACAACACAGGCGGTTTTTGTTTTTGGTTTTCCTCCTCGGAGCAATGATGGAAAAGGAATTCAAATTTCTCAGGGTTTAACCCAAGCCTTGTGTGGCTCACTGGGGCCAGAGCCCACAGAAGGCACGTGTGACCCAACTTGGGACCAGCATCCACCAGCGAGAGGTACTGAATCTGAGATCCTGACAATCAAAACCCCGGGCCCCCAGTGTTCTTTAAGGCTTCCTCCAGCAGAGCAGAGGGCAGTCGCAGTTAAATGTTTGAAGGGATGTTTGAAGGAGCTGCCTAACCTTTCACATGGCACCTGGAAGAGTGCACGTGGCAAGTACTTTGAAATCAAACCATCTTCAGTGCGGACGTGGGGAAAGGATTTCACTCCTGCGCTCCAGCCCTCATCATAAAAACAGGGCTGGTTCTCCCCACCTTTAGGGGCTGTTGTGGACTTAAATGATGCTCCCTAGGAAAATCAGCCTGAATGTGGAGGTACAGATATCTCCTGGCTTTGTCCCTGCTCCCTTCACTCAGCTTTGCAGGTCTCTGTTGGCATTTTTTTTTTCCCTCCCTTGGCATTTCTCAGTACTCACACAGAGATTATGAAATGGCTCAGGCATTAACAAGCACAGAGAAACTCATAAGGGAAGAAGGGAGCCGCGCTGGGAGGTGTGGGTGAAGCCATTTCCGATGACTAATACACCAGGGACGTCACCTGTAGACCATGCGCAGATTTCAGGCAAGTTCAATGACACAGGGTCCTCCCACTCAGGACACAGGCTCAACACCAAGACAGATGATCCACAAGAAGATATCAAGGAGGCTTTGCGGGCTCTGGAAAGTACTGTTGCATTACATACAAAAATACCCCATGACCATGGAGCAAAGAGCTCCTTAGCAAAGATCGATGCATAAATCAAGAACCAAAATGTGGGGCCAGTCCCGGGAACTTCTATAACTCTGTCTTGGCATTTCTGAAGGCAAATAAAAATGAGCAAATGTGACCTTCCCCCATTGCCTGGTGAGCACAATTCTACAGGAATCTTTTAAAATTCAGGACTTTCAAGATCATACTCTTCTCCTCTTCTTTTTTAGAAGATGGTGAAAACAAGCTCTTCTGCAAAATACTTCCATGAAAGGCAGTAGGTTTAGTACCTAAACCCGGACTTCTGTCTCCTGGGGAAGGGCTGAGCCGAAAAAGTAGATCTAGTCCCACTTTCAAGGTCAAAATTTGGCTCCTAACTCAAAATGCCATGCATGGTTCCTCGGGCTATGGGACGATCAGACACGCTATCATTATCCTCATCATCAGGATACTGAAACAGGATCCTGCAAGGCGCTGGCAGGTAGAAAAGCTCTGTAAGTGACTAAATAAATAAATAAACTATTAGTCTTTTAATGGAGGCTGGAGCGCCAGCCCATCAATTTAATTAACTACGGCACAGTTAATTGTGAGAGTTGAGGTTTGCCTCTGATGTTGCCCATTCAAGTAGCATCGTGGAGACTTGGTTACAGCAAGAGGACTAAAATGATTCTGGGGATGGGGGAGTGAAATGAGCAGTGAAAGGGTTGATCTCCATTTTTTTAAAAGATGGAAATGCTAAGAAGAATGAGTCACGTTTGGCAAACTCTGCCTCAGTTTCTCCATCTATAAAATGGAGTTAATGTGATCTACTTCACAATGAGGATCGAAAAACTAAATAGTTGCAAAGGTGAAGGGTCATTATGGTTCAGCATGGGCTTGGGGAAGGGGTCTGGGGACAGGGAGGCCACACGCTGACTTAACCCACACACTACCTCCAGTTATCAGCCACATGTTTCAGATGAGGACAAAATCACCCAGGCACTTGTTCTGGAGAGACACTAACCACTACCTCCCAGGCTAAGAAAGGAAGGCAGAAGCCATGGGCTTCCCGGGACCTTCCCCGGTTCCTCGGCATCTCCTGTCTC
This sequence comes from Camelus ferus, assembly GCF_009834535.1. NCBI lineage: Eukaryota > Metazoa > Chordata > Mammalia > Artiodactyla > Camelidae > Camelus > Camelus ferus. The sequence continues at coordinate 52,496,304 of NC_045704.1, read as the reverse complement.
AGCTGTGCTTGCACAGGGGCCAAGAAATGGGTGCTGTTCCTTGTCTTAGACACATCTGAGGAGCGAGACCCCAGCCACTTAATTAGTAGGAACTTTCAAGAGACACATCTCTGTTTGCCGGCTGGCTGGAACATTTGTAAAACCCTTACCGGAGCTGCAGCCAGTTCTCACTAATTCTGGGTGCTGAGGGCCTTTGACCTGTCCCTGATCCACGCCGGAGCAGAAGCTGTCTGGTGGGAAGAGGCCCTCTCCCCAAAAAAGTAGGCACCGTATGAAAGCACCCACAAAGGAGCTCATCACCCACTTATCCTGAAACAGACAAAAAAGGGCTTATTTCCTCAGCATTGCCATTTTAAAGATCTTAGATAAACACTTTCACTGCTAATTTTATTCCCACAATGTCCCTGGAATCATTTTAGTTCTCTTGGCTGTTACCAAGTCTCCAGGATGCCACTTGAATTGGCAACAATACTATCTTTTTGTGGACGTTGATAATAGTAGCAGTTTTTACTTGGAGCTGAGCCAATTCCTAACAAATATAAGGGGAAAAAAAAGACTAGAAGGAAATCAACTAAAATACAGGGGTAAGCTCTGGGACTTGGGATTGTGGATGGCTGGTTTTCCCCTCTCTGTGTGCTTTCTGTTCTGTGTTTTCAAACGTTCTATAATGATATAGATTCTCTTTGTAACCACCATGGGGGCAACCCACAATGTATGGAGCATAAAATAAAATGAGCCCTGAATGGCAATCTGGAGCAAAGATATATTTGCTGGGTCCATATGAGAAAAAGGGAGACTGGAGTTCTGAGCAGGTAGGACCAAGGTGGCCCACCAAAGGGGCCAGATGCCAATGAAGGTGGATGCAGCTTTTTATATCTTGATCTCATTCCAGCTTGAAAAGAGGGGTAGGTAAGAGGGAGATCACAATGTACCTGAGAAAAAAACAAGGGTTGGAGAGGATGTGGGGAAATCGGAACCCTTGTACATTGCTGATGGGGATGCAAAAATGGTGCAGCTGCTGTGGAAAACAGTTTGGCAGTTCCTCAAAGTTAAACATAGAATCACCATGTGATCCAGCTTTGGGCATAGAGCACTCATAGGTCTCTACCAAAAAGAACTGAAAACAGGTGTTCAAACAAATACTTGTACATGAATGTTCATAGCAGCAGTATTCACAATAGTCAAAAGGTGGAAATGATCCAAATGTCCATCAATGGATGAATGGCTAAACAAAAAGTGGTATAAACATACAGCAGAGTATCAGTCAGCAAGAAAAAGGAATGCAGTACTGACACAGGCTACAATGTGGTTGCACCTTGAAAACCTTATGCTAAGTGAAAGAAGACAGATGCAAAAAGGTTTGATTCCTATTGTAAGAGTCCTTTTATATGAAATGTCCAGAAGAGGCAAATCCAGAGAGACATAAAGCAGATAAGTGGCTTCCAAGGGCTGGGAGGAGGGAGGAATAGGGGGCGAACTGCTTAATGGACTACTTTACTGTGGGGTGATGAAATATTTCGGAAAGAGACAGAAGTGGTGGTTGCCCAAAATTGTGAATACCCTAAATACTATTGAATTGTTGACTTTAAAATGGTTCATTTTTCTGTTATGCGAATTTTACCTCAAAAAAAAAAACCAAAACACCCCACAGAAAAAACAGTACACCTGAAGTTTCCTTGCTTGCATGCGTGTCTGCTGTTTCCCAGAAAGATCTCTTCCCAGAGGGAAGCTGAGGGTGAGGGTAAGCTGGAGTACGTGTCTGCACAGGGTGGGGAAGGGGTCCTGCAGGGCAGTCATAAACTTGCAGGCACCTTCCTAAGCCCTGAACACCCAGCAGCTGGCGCTGACCTCTGAGCCTCTGTTACAATTTCCCTGCCTCTGAGCACTCCCCACAGGCTCAGCTTGTACCCCTTTCCTTCTTCTATTCCCTCACACCTTCCACTTTTGTTTATATAAAATTGTAGGACTAATTTCCAAAATATACAAACAGCTCATACAGTTTGATATCAAAAAAGTAGGCAACCCAGTCAAAAAGTGGGCAAGACTTAAATAGATGTTTCTTCAAAGAAGACACCCAGATGGCCAATAGGCACATGAAAAGATACTTCAATTAGTAGAGAAATGCAAATCAAAATTACCATGAGGTATCATTTCACAACAGTCAGAATGACCATCATTAAAAAGTCTACAAATAATACATTCTGGAGAGGGTGTGGAGAAAAAGGAGCCCTCCTACACTGTTGGCAGGAAAGTAAATTGGTGCAGCCACTGTGGAGAACAGCATGGAGATTCCTTAAAAAACTAAAACTACAGTTACCTCATGATCCAGCAGTCCCACTCCTGGGCATATATCCAGAGAAAATTCTAATTCAAAAAGACACATGCACCTCAATGTTCACAGCAGCATTATTTACAATAGCCAAGACATGGAAACAACCTAATTGTCCATCAACAGATGAATGGATAAAGAAAATGTAGCATATATATATACACACAATGGAATACTACTCAGCCATAAAAAGAATGAAATAATGCCATTTGCAGCAACATGGGTTGACTTACAGATGATCATACTAAGTGAAGTAAGTCAGACAGAGAAAGACAAATATCATATGTTGTTGCCTGTATGTGGAATCTAAAAAAAAAAAGACACAAACTTTCTTTACAAACCTGAAGTAGACAGAAAAGAAACTGTGGTTACCAGGGGGAAAGGGGAGTAGGGATAGATTGGGAATTTGAGATTAACAGATACACGTTACTATATATAAAATAGATAAACAACAAGGACCTACTGTATAGCACATGGAACTATATTCAATTTCTTGCAATGAGCCATAATGGAAAAGAAACTGAAAAAATAATGATGTATGTATGTATAACCGAATTGCTTTGCTGTACACCTGAAACTAACATTGTAAATCAACTACACTTCAATAAAAAAATAAGAATTAAAAAAAATTGTGGAAGAAGCCCCTCAGAGGAAAAGGAATGAAGAAATTCCCCCAGGTGAGGACCTATGTGGAGAGGAGGTCTGTGGGGGGGTTTCCAGAAGGGAAAATTAAAGTGGGGGGGGGGACAGGCTTATTTAGCTAATCTCCTTATGGCTTCCGGGGTTTGCTTTGTTTGGGGGTGGGGGGGCCAGGCCAGGAATAGGGCCACCCAAGGAACTTCCACGATCAGAGGAAGTTAGGCAGAGACATCTTACCTGGAGGATTTCAGGGCCTCTGACGACCTGCCAGGACCCCTGGGTCCCCATGGGAGGCCGTTTAGCTTCCAGGCCTGCACTTTTCTGAGAAATCACTGTCTTTCCTTCCTTTCTCCTTCGAGAGTCCTTGGCGGCTCGCCTGTCTGAGTAAGTCTCACCCAAAGGAGTGGCTCAGAGCAACCTCTCGATTCAAAGATGTGTAGGGTACCTGAAACACCACTCCCGGGGAAGGGGAGGATATAAAGGCTGTCACAAAATGGCCTGAGGGCAGACAATGAGTTGCTGTGTTGAGGGATGCGTGAGCCCTGGGGACAGCCTGACTCTCCCAGGCCGGAGGACACATCTCCGATGAGCTGGTGTGCCTCATGCAAGGGAACAAAACCAGCCGGCCAAGAGAGGTGCTGAATCTTAACCAGTTGCTTCTTTGTTGCTGGGTCTGAGATGAAGGAAAAGCCAGGGGGCAGGGCCGGTGGGAGGGGGCGCACCTGCTTTGGAGGTATCAACCCCTGCCCTCCATTTTCGCATCTGAATCAGGCAATGAAGAGACATCACAGACCTCAGCAGGAAGATGGGCCGCATGGCAGAGTATTTAAAAAGGAAGCTGTAGTCCAGAGGCCAAGTGTGGAGAAGAGGGAGGACTAAGTGTTGAGCCCCAGTACGCCTTGGGCATTTCCTCCTTCTGTTATTTATTTCAGCATCACACTCATCTGGGAGCTGCCTTATCAGCATGGATGTTAGAGCCTGAAGATGCCGAGCCCATGGGGCTCACAAGGTGAGGATTCTCGACCTGGATCCTCCACCTGGCTCCATCCTTGAGGCTCAGATTGAGCTGCACTGGCCAAGTGCAGGCTCCTTCTAAGGCCTCGTGCTCTCACCCTCTGCCTCGCGGGTCCCTTCTTTAGAGATGACTTGCTCGGTCGGCCTCCACATCATATGCCGTGTGGCTCTGTTAGTCGCAGGCCCACGCACATCACGTGCTCCGGATCCGAGACTCTGATCGCACAGCCCTGGGTGCTGGGGGTATGTGAGGGCCCAGCGGACCAAGAGCAAAAGCAGCCTCATTGGTTCTCATTTCAAAACTGCCGAAAGCAAAGATCAGAAAGAAGTAGGTGTGTTTCACAAGATGCTGGCTAGATTAAAGCATGCAAGCAGCTTTGCAAGGAGAAAGCCTTTATTCATTCATTTATTTATTCATTCATCCATCCAAAAAATAACGATCGCGCGCCTTCTCTTGTGCCAGCAACTGTGCAGGACATCCAAGGAAACAAGGAAGACCCAGCCTTGAAATCTTTCTTTGGGTTCAAGAGCATCCCTTAATGTTTGCTAGACCCTGGCGTGGGGGGACGGGCCAAATGCACCACTGGAAGGGAGTGGCATCTCCGAGAGAAGTTTCACAAAGCTTCCAGAGCTCGAGCAGCTCAAAGGGCAGGAGGATGTCCAGTGAGCTGGGGTGGCAGGGGCTCAGAGTAGGGGAGCAGGTGACATGTGGCTGCTGGTCTTGCTGGAAGAGGAGGTTTGCTCCTGATGGGGAGGGACCTTTGGATCTGGGAGCCACGGGTCTTGCTTAATCCCTCCCATGCCCAACATGTCCACCAGGACTGTTTTTAAAACTGCAACCCATCACCACGTAATTTGCTTTGCTCAGGTCTCCGCTGGCTCTGTGCTGCCTGTGGATGAAGGATCAAGCCCTTCCCTAGACCTTGCATGCTGGGTGGGGACGGAAACACCTCCAGAGGGGTGAAAATTGGTGCCGGGGGCAGGGAGGGAGGGGAGAAAAAATGTTTACCGTTTCAAGGTTTAAAGCACATTATGCATACAGTACAGAAACAGATCTGCAGTATAGCTGTGGTATTAAGATTTCATGGGCGGGGGCGATTAGGAAAATCCTGTCTGAAAAGGCTCCTGGGGGTGGGAGGCGATAATGAAATAAGACATTGAGAAATACTCTCTACAAGGGTTTCTCACCCTCAGCCCTATCGTATGGACATTTGGGCCTGGATAATTCTTTGTTGCCAGGGGCTGTCCTGTTCACCCTGGGATGCTCTGCAGCAGCCCCAACCTCTGCTTCTTAGAGGTCAGGAGCCCTTCCTCCTGAGTTGCGACAACCAAACATGTTCCCAGCATTGCCAGATGTCCCCTGGGGGCAGGAATTCGGTCCCAGTTGGGAACTCCTGGATTAGACAAGGTCATTCTCATCCATGCTCACTGAGCAGTAACTATGCTGTAAAGCTTAACGATGCTGGATTTTAGGGGGGAGGGATGTCTTTAATTGGCAGCAGTACATTTTGGGGGGCCAAGCAAGTTGAGAGTTGACATGTAGAATGACAAAGCAAAAGGAGAGACCTTTCCACGAAGGTCTCATCAGGAGAGGGGAGGGGATTAGGGATTGGAGCCAGCAAGCCTAGAACTGTCCATCTCTCTCCATGTCCAGAGGGGCCTCATTAAATTCCGTGACTGCACTGGTGAAACTTGACTTGCAGCTGCGAATTTCAAGGCCTCCCCGGGCCTCCCATGGATGGGAAGCTGGGGTAATAAATTACCTCTGCTTCCAGGCCTGGGCTGTGGGCCTTGCGAGGTTACACCCTAAACATCCCATCTGAAGGGCGGAGAGCTGGGGGACCCAACACCAGGGAAGGAGTGAGCATGGGTCTCAGGGTTTGTCCACGTGTAACTGCAAATAGCATTAGCCATTTAGACTGAACAGTTTCCATCAGGGAATGTTTCTTATGACTCAGTAACAGTAGGCTTTTGCTAAAGCAAAAAAAAAAAAAAAAAAAAATTTCTTGTGCAACACATAATACTTTCAGGAAATAATATATGGCTACTTTAGGCAGATAATTGTAACCAAGATGGATTCGTGACATCGTACCGGGCCTGGTTCTGGAAAATGAAGGCTCGTCTCACTGCAGAACTGGAGTCTGATTGATTTCCTCCTGTCCTCAGACTCTGCAAAGCAAGTGCGATGTGAGGCGAGTGTTAGGGGAGGACCCGTGTGCCGTTCAATTAAGATGTTTATTGATGTCACACATAAAACTCTCCTATTTTATTATCTGGACTGGAAGATGGTTACTTATTTAACTGCTTTGCTTCCGAGCTCCTGGGGGTTCCTTCAAGATGCTTTTTCTCTAACACAAATCCAAGAGTCGGTCTTCTGATGAGTTCGTTTGCCTTCTTTTTCCTTCATTCTACATTCCTTCACTCTGTATTTCCCTCATTCTTGTCCTTCCTTCTGTACGCTTGCATTAACTAGGTTGAGTTTGCTTGCTCATGTTGGATCTGTGAAACCAAACTGCACTGTTGGGGCAGGAGTAGGGAGAATATACTTTTTGAATGCAAAGTGTTTCTACAAATTACCATTTAGAAGGTAATTTTAAACCTTCAATGCAAATGTTGTGCGAGTTTTGTCTTGCTGGGGAAAAAGAAAGCAAACCAACAGTACGATTATCTTGAAATAATCCCAGGATTAGTAATGTTAAATGAAATAAATAAGCTGATGGAAAAAAGCAAAAATACACGCGTGTGTATTTTTCCCTAGCTGGAGGAGGAAATTTCCCAATTCTGTTTACTAGCAGAAGTGGGGCCCTCAGCTCATAAGTCCTGGACTGCTGCTCCCACCTTTTTGCCCCTGCTTTCCAGTCTTCATAGGAGTTTGTGTAACTGAAGACACCCAGAAATACTTTCATTTACTTTTCCCTCGAGGACAGATCTCTCAAACTCAGGATCCAAAGTTCCATTGGCGAAGACAGTGCTTTGTAAAACCAACCAAAGCAAAGTAAGGCAGACAATAACCAAACCCTGAAGTTGATATTCATAAAATTTGAGAGACTAAGCCAGAAAGAAAAATGCTCAGAGAGAGATGTGGTTACGTCCTTGTCCATCAGATACATTGTTAGAGATGTTTGAAGAAATTGGCAGATACTTTAAGAACATACAAGGCCCTTTTTGGTTGGTTATTTAGTAACTCGGTTTTGTGTTGTTAAAAAAAAAAAGTGGAGATAGTTCTAGAAGATTCTATTTTTCTTCCCTTTATCACCTTTCCAGTCTTCCCAGCTGCTTCCACCTGGGAACTTAAGTACCCAAACACCAACATGACAGCTCGAACTTCTGCAAAGGGCTTAATTACTCATTACGAGATTCCATCAACACAAGCTCCGGTCTGTGGTTTTGTAATAAGGGCCGTTATCTTTCTTTGGATTTTTCACTCCTTCATAAAGGAGGATACGGCGGAGATTTCCGCAACCCCACTTTATATGGGAAGGGAACGGGAGGATTTTAATGCATGAATTTGATGTCATTAACAATGCTGACAGCTGTTTAATCCCAGTGGAAACAACAGCTGAGTCCCAACTGCGGGGGGAAAAATAATTAACTCTTCAGTGCATTCCGCGGAAGGGATCGTATGAATCAATTACGTGTCTCATGCCTTTACCTGCAGTTTTTGTCAATTACTCAGCTGTTCGGCAGGGAGGCTCCGGCTCTAATAAAATGACAGGAGGCCCTTACAGGCGACGAGACTTGTTAAGTTCAGAGAAGAGATTTATTAAATGGGCCTGTTCTAAGTTTGCCATTAATTAAAATTATGAACCATTTTTTATGTTTCCACTGAATCGCAGAGCGTAATGAACTAAAGTAAAAGGAAATAATGAAGTAGGGGCCCTGGGCTGACCCAGTGTCAGGGAGGAGAAGGTGGCTGAGCAGAAAGGGAAAGAAAAATAGGCCCCGTAGCCGAAACAGAAACACGGGGTAGGATGTGCGGCGCCCTGCTCCTTTATGACGCGTGCTGTTTAATTTAAACGGAACATTTAGACACCTGCCAGTGATGGTAAATTTGCTACTTTTTCACCCCTCCTCCCCCAGAGATGATCAGCTTTTGTCTTCTAGGCTTCACATTCTTTTTCTTTTTTTCTCTCTCTCTTCACCCCTGCTTGCTGACTGACATCCTTCCGGCGACTATTTCTACTGCTTTTAATTCATAAAATATTATAGATATAAATAATCTCTGATTAAGATCCTGCTTTCAACTCGGCGGCACTCACTTAACAGCTCCCATCTAATAAAGCACTCCTGGATCCTTTCCATTCATTTATAATGCGAGACTTTGAGCAGATGTCTTAAGTATTCAATGTTACAAACAGCAACATTACATGAATTTAAATCTGGCTCTTTGTCTCATCGCCCCTCCAAGCACGGCAGCTGAGGTCCGGGGAGCCCTGGTTCATCTGGAAACGATGTGGTTCTGCCACCTGCCCCAAGCTGCCTCCTTGCTGGGACATGGAGAACAACCTGCTCTCTCCCAAGAGGTCTGCGGCTGTAGGGTGTAAGTGGAGACCTGCTGTCAGGTCAGAGTCTGCTGAAGTGACAGGTGGAGGGAGAAGGTGTGCACACAGCAGGCGGACACACTCCAACCCTGCCTGGGAAGGACTGTAACGCTCTGTCTCTGAGTGTGTGTTCTTCCCAGTAGATCTTCATTAAGATAATGTCCCCACTGTTATCCCCATTTTATTGATGAGGCAACCGAGGTCCTGGGAGAAGAAATGAATTAATACTTCTCTCTGAATGAATTATTCTTATCTCTTATTAATATTCTACCTAAAAGGAATTGAACAACCATGTAGGCAAAATCCTTAGCTAAGGCTCGAAGTCCAGCACCACAAGGACAGGATACCAGAGATGTAGCTTAACACCTGTACTAGAAATAAAAAGTCCTAGGGAGTTTAGGGGCTAAACTAACTATAGTTTTTGGGGTTTTTTTTTTGGTTTGTTTTTTTTTGCCCAGGCAGCACACCATCCTTCCTTTACCTTCTGTTCTTCTGGAATTCACACTGTATTCCTTTTTCTTTTCTTTTTTTTTAGGTTTCATAGTGTATTTAAATAGGTGTAATTTCTCTTAAAAAAAAAAAAGATTTATACAATTCAGGAATGTCCTTCAATTGTAAGCACAGATCTATAAGCTAGAAATATAAATGGTGACTGTTTTCTAAAATATATATGAATAATAAAAATTTTACCAGATGTTCTTCAGCTATTGAATGGATAAATAAACTGAATAAACGATGATGCATCCAAACAAGACACTGTATTCCATTTGATCCTGTGGGTCAATTAGGTTGTTCTGATCTATTCTCTTTCCACAATGATAGACACATGACCTTGGTTGGCTAATTAAACAGCCTATCTCTTGACCTCAGTGGTGGGCTTGTGGATAAAGCATGTGATCTAAACTGGGCTAGAATCATCCCTGGGATACAGTATTCCAGGAGAGAATGAGGTCTCCTTGTACTGTTATTAATATTATATGAGAATGGGTGACTGGTCCATCTGGCAGCCATTCTCCCAGTAACAGAGAAAATCTGCAGTAGAAGTAAGTCAAACAGAGACCACTGTTAATTAAATGATGGAAAGAGATAAATAATCTGATTACATATTTGAGCTTCTGGATCCAGCTGTGCCTGAAGCTGTAACTCCAAGACTTCCTAGCACATGAACCAATACACTTCCTTTTGTCATACACAAGAGTTCGATCAACATGGGACGAGTGTAGTGAACACTGCTCCATGGAAGTTCTGCATATGGCATATCACATACTATTTTCCTACCTTGTGGTCTCCAGTTAATTCTCAGCAAATTTCTCACAACTCTGGCACCATTCCATGTTCTTTCTCAGCTCCATGCCCTTCCCCATGCTGTTCCTTCTACCTCAAACTTGGTGAGTTTCTTGTGTAACATTCTTCTATGCTTGGTGAGTTTCTGTGTAACATTCAAGACGCAGATCAAACATAAGCTCCTAGTTGACATCTTCCCTGGTTTCCCTAGATAGTATCAGTTTTCCCCAAATAAACTATGAGCTGCCTAGGGCAAGAGGCATGCCCTAGTCCTTGTATGTTCTCAACAAGTACCACGCTGGCTGTGAGGTCACCGTAACTGATATTAATCAAAAATAGCTCACAGTAAACTGGAAACACAGCCTTTACACTGTATTGCGGGGGGCAGGGAGACAGGGAATCAAACAAAATTATAACAGTGCAGGGATACATCCGATTCTATGACTGAGTCAACATAGTGATGCTGGTATGAAAAGAGGTAATGGCTCCAAAGGCAGGATTAACAGAAGTAGGGTGCTTGGGATGGCAGTGAAAGACTCAAGCCACTGCGCATTGCTCAGGCCAACCAGGATTTCTGTCCCAGCCTGGACTTAAATGGGGACGCTGCAGGGACATGAGCATCGGATTGGCTGAGTTACATTGTGGTTTTCATATTATTCTTAACAGCTGTATTGAGATAGAGCTCACACACCATACGATTCACCCACCTAAAATGTCTGACTCAGTAGCCTTCGGTATATTCACAGAGCTGTGCGGTGATCACTCAAACTTAGAACATTTTTGTTAGCCCCGAAGGAATCCCGCTCATTGAACTGGTGTCCCCTGCAAGCCCTCCGAGCCGTCTCAGCCCTAGGTAACCACTCATCTACTGTTTGTCTCTCTAGATTTGCGTCTTCTGGGCATTTCATGTAAATGGCATCACACAGTCCTTTGTGACTGGTGCCTTTCACTTGGTCTAACATTTTCCAAACACTATTTTGTTGCTCTTGTTAAAGCCGCAGCAGATTGCCTTTCTCCTGAACCGCAGCTCAGGTGGAACATAACAATATAAGATAAATAAAGGGGAAATGGCTGTCGGCAGAGCAGGATGGGAGTCCTGTGTTTTACTTTCGTGACTTTATCCCCTGAAGCCAGTACCTAAGGACGAGGGCTGCTGGATCCAGGCAGTTGGGCCCCTTACCAGGTCCCCCAGGCAGGACATCTGGACACAGAGAGTTCTGTTTAGTCGTACCTTTTTGAAAGCAAGAGAAAACTGTGCTATTTCAAGTCTTTTTTTTTTTTTTTTCTTTAAATTTTAAGAAACTGCCTTCTCCAGGAAGGGGCATTATGTGACAAACATTCCAAGTCCCTTCTTATGGTAATACTGCACTTTGCAAATGGCTCGGATCCAATCCAATTGAACATAATAAAATGAAACAATCTGTGCTATCTCCAATGGCTTTAATCTTTACCATGCTAATGATTCCTAAAACCAATGAGCGTGGTTTAAAAAAAAAAAAGATGAAGACGAAGAAGAAAGAAAAGACACGCTCTGCTCTCCTTCTTGGCAGCTGGGGCTTGGGTGTATTGTCACCATCAACAGGGACCTTGGGAAAAAGCCCGCCCCACTGCTTTAAGGTCAGAGTTCACATGTAAAGCGAACTGGTCGCAGTCATTGTACTGTCCCTCTGCTCGGGATGGTTAATGAGGAAACACAATTGCATCCATAATTAAGGCTGCTGCCCCACTTTGCGATGTTGGCGAGAACTCCCCGGGGAGGGGTTTGGACATCACCAGGACCTGGCCTCTTGGGCAATTAGCAATGTCACTGTCTATCTGTCCACAGAGAATGTCCAGGACTCCGAGCTCAGTTTCCGCCTAGGGCTGGGACGTGGGAAGGGCAATCGGGGAGAGTTTTGGAGAGTGTGGAAATAACTCACTCACTCGTTCGTTCACCCACATGACCACGCACGAAACTAGGAATCAGAAATGAGTGAGACCACTCCTCGCTCTTAGAGAACCCAGAGTAAGTGGAGATTAAACACAGAGATGGACACATGTTTAATGTATGGGGGTAAGTGCTAAATAAGAAGTGAGAACACAAGACTATAAAGGGAGGGGTTGAGGGAAGGCTCCCCGCTCCCTCATCCTGCTACCGCTGTCGCTGCCGAGTCCCAGGCTGCTGGAGCAGGGCCACCTGCATCCTCTCCCGTCCTGCCCTCACCCCGCTATTACAGCGCCCACCGGTTCCGAACTCGGTGCCACTGTCTGCAGCAGCCAGTTCCTGAGTCATCCCCTGTCCTCTGTGACCCTGCATCCAGTCAGAACCAAACGTCCATCCAGATCTCCCAAGTCAAATCTGTATGGACCCCGTCTTGGCCATTTCCTCCAGTCAGGTGCCTTCAAAAGCCTTGGTGAGCAGGAGTGGTCACCTCCCAATTGTTCAGGGGTAGATTCATCCACTGGGAACCTATTTTGGACCGCGAGTTTGCCTCTTCCCTTCCAGACACCACTGAGTGATGAATGGGCTTCTCAGAGAAGCAGATGAGGTGAGGGAAACGGGCTGGAAACATGTCCTGTGTGTCTCAGGGGCTGCTGGGTGACCATGGGGAAAGTTTTAGAAGGGGAGAAACTGAAATGACAGATGAAAGGAAGTCTTTAGATGATTTCTGTGTATTCACAGATTGTTCCTCCATTAAGACAATAATAATGGTTGATAATAAAAACAAATGATACTTACTAGGCCCTTACCATGAGCCAGACACATTCTACATACATTCTTTATATACATTAATTCCTTCAATCCTCACAACACTTCTATGAAGGGTGAATTATTATTTTTCCCATTTCACAGATTGGAAACTGAGGCACAGAGCCGTTAAGTAATCTTCCCCAAAGCAGGACAGGTAGTACATGGGATTGAACCCCAAATATCATTTTGGATGAAACTGGCATGCCATTAAAATAACTGTGCAATATATTTCAGCCTCTTTTAAAAAATGCACCCTCTTTGACTGGGTAATTCTACTTATGGAAATCTGATCTTAGGAAATAGTTGATTATATATCATATTTATTAGTCTAAAACACTCACACGTTACTTTTTAGCTTACTTATAATAAGTAAAATCTACAAGCAATGTAAATTTTCTACGTTAGGGGACTAGTTAAATAAACGACATTATTAGCCAACAAATGGAATTTATAGCCATCATTACAAATGACATGCAGGGAGCATCAATAATATTATGGAACTGGGTTATAATGTCAAAGCAAAATGCAAAACTGAAACTTCTATAGATGGCAAGATGAAAGTATGTTTGGCTGTCAGGGTAGAGGATGTGCAGTAAATAAAAGGAAAATTTTCCATGTGGTTCCACCCCGAGCAGCCATCAGGAAACGGTTTATTTCTAGGGATATCTATATCCATACCCATCGTCTCTTAAGCCAGTGCCTCAAGAAAACTGAACCTGGTACTCTTTTTTTTTTTTTTCCTGAGATATTTCATGTGGAAAAATAAATTATATCAGTGGGTTTAATATCTCAGTTGGATAGGTAAAGCTAGGTTCCTGAGCTCAGAGAAAAGAAAAGAAACCAAGCAAAAGAGCTTTGAATTTGCAGCCCTGCTCACGCAGTGCATCCGGAGTTGATGAGGCGCACAGGAATCACCTGGAGATAACTTTTTCTACTTGTTCCCAAGCTCAGGACCAAGTCACAGCACCTCCCTCCTTCAGCTCTACTTTAGAGCAAATTGAAACCAAATTAGATCACTTGTTTTGTCCAATTGTATAAACCACGGCAATACTGTGGGAAAATCTAATAGTCTTAATCTAAGAACTGCTCCTGTGCCCACAATAGAATCAAACAAATAATCAATAAACCTCTAGATATTATACCATCGCCGAGTGAAAAGACAGAAGAGCGGGGTTTGTGTTGGCAGAGGGAGCTGCAAGGACCGAACAAGCACCAGCGACAATAAAACTGGGGTGAGCAACACAGCCCCATCTACAGACTTCTAACACTTCCAGAATCTTCTAGTGGGAAGTGTTAGATTATGAACCTGAATGAGGCAGGTATTTTCCTGAGCCTTTAAAAATCTCATCTAATCGTCAGCAATAACATTATTATCCCTATTTCATTATTGAACAAATTTGAGGTTCAGAGAGGTTGGGTCACTTGCCCAAAGTCACACAGCTAGTTAAGTGGCAGAGATGGGCACTGAAACCAAGTTTTGTTTTGTTTTGTTTTTTAACTGAAATTAAAGTGAATCCATGCTGACAAACTGGCTTTGGAGTCAGCCAAAATCCAAAACCCACATTTTCTGTAAACTTAGGCAAGTTGATTGTATCTTCCAGACTCAGTTTCTACATCCAGAAATGGAAGTAACAATGCATGTGTACATGCCAAGTGCTTAGTGCAATCCATACTCAAAAAATGCTGGTTCTTAATAGCTTTATCATTTCATTACTCTAAATATTTTTTAAAAGCATATGGTCAACAAAAGCATAAGAAAACATAAAACTCAACAATAACATAATAATGATACACCTGCTTAAGTGTTTAGGTATGAAGGGACCAATGTCTGCAATTAATTTTGAAATGAATCAAAAAATAAGATAGAAGGATGGACAGACAGAGGGCTGGATAAATGGGTAAAATGTAAGTAGAGAGTAATATTAATTGTCAAATCCAGGTGGTGCCTAGATCAGTGCTTACTACAGAATTTGTTCAACTGTAATGTATGTTTCACTTTTCTGGTTATAACAAAACGCTGGAAGGAACGGCCTCCTACACAGTAGTGGAGAATGGAATACTGTGGCTGGGTGCTTACCTCATAATGAGGAGCAAACTCAGACAGACACTAATGAGTGAGCACTGAACGATTCTATTTACAGAAAACTCCAGAGCAGAAAGCTATGGTGACAGCAGTCAGACCCCTGGCTGGCTTCTGATGATGGATTTATTGACTGGAAATCGGCAAAGGTGAGCCTTAGGTGGAGGTTGGAAACGTTCTCTATCCTGATCTGGGTGATGTTGACACAGGTGTGCAAGTTCACTGAGCTGTCTCTAATACATGTGTGAAAGATACACAAGGCAGAGTCTGATCCGAGCAGCTCACATTTCTTGAATGCCCTCCTCTCCCTATGCCAGGCATTCCTTCTAGGCACTTTCTGATGCATTCACTTGGAAAACCATTTCAGAGAATTGTCTGACAGAATACATTATTTAAGCCTTTAAATGCAATGTACGGCAATCTCACTTTCTTAGAAAAGGACTATTATCCTATCCCTGAGAGTAAACTCGGCCTACGAGGAAACCACGAAGGTGTGAAACTCCTCCACCTTCTAGGACCCCTTGTCCGGCACCCTTGGGCCCGTCGTTCTCTCCTTCACAATCTGATTACTTCCAGGAAATGATGGATACCCCACTGACCCCAAATTTCTGCCCCCTGGTGTGAGATTCAGCCATTAGGAAGGGGAAAGGACAGGCCATCTCCAAATCACACCACATGAGAGTCACCTACAAGGGACGTCCCTGTCAAAGGCTTCACTCTCCCTCTCTCCCCTGGGAGATGTGCCAGTTCAGAAGACAAACCTCTCCTTGTTCACCCCAAGAGCATCCCTTTCCAAAGCTCCCCTAGGGCTTGGCCCTCTTGTCACAGGAAGAAGGCACATCCAGGCTTGTTCAGGAGCATCCTGCAAGGAGGTCCTGATGAGAGGCAGGAGGGCTGTCCCTGGCAACAGGAACCTGGCTTCTGGGTCTACTGTCAGTCCCTTCCAACATGCCTGTGATGTGAATCTGAAAGCAGCACCTTTTCAAAGCAGGCAGCTGGAACTATACAGTGATTTCTACACATCAATAACATAGATGATGTAGTGAGAATAGAGATGAATTAGGATCCAGGAGGGCAAAACTATCTAAGACCATGAGAACCTAGGACACTTATTCAAAAAATACAGACCCCCAAGTTTCTCTCTAGACCGACTGAATCAGAATCGCTGGGATTGACACACCAGAATATTCTTAATTTAACAACCTTACAGTGAGGAGTCTCCTGCATGTGAAAGTTTGTAAAGAGTCTCTTAAGGAGAAGAGACCCTTTCATTCATCCTTATAACCATCCATCCACACACCCATCCATCCATCCACCCATCCACCTGTCCATGCATTCATAAACCACGTATCCATCCATCCATCTATCCATCCATCCACCCACCACCACCCACCCAACCATGCATCCACCCCATAACTATCTATCTGCTGTGTGCTTTCTTTGTGCACACCACAGACTACACCTTCTTTGATAGTCAAAGACAAAATTTCCTTACACGAACGAGTTTTACAGAGAACCACAACAACTTAGCCATTTTAAATTATAAAATCATCAGTCCAATCACATAATAGTGATTTTTAAAAACCTCACTTATGGTAATTTCCCCCATTTTTCTCACTAACCTATATAAACCTATTTTCAGATATCACCCACCATGTATGAAGGGCTGCCGGATTTTAGCGAGACTATGATCTGGAACAT
This sequence comes from Camelus ferus, assembly GCF_009834535.1. Lineage (NCBI taxonomy): Eukaryota > Metazoa > Chordata > Mammalia > Artiodactyla > Camelidae > Camelus > Camelus ferus. Next base: position 52,479,985 of record NC_045704.1, on the reverse strand, counting down.
AACCATTGAGTGCTTGACGTGAGTCTTTTCTTCGAGGGAACCGGTACCTTTAGCTGAGAACACTCGAGTCTCACGGGTCTGCAGGTTGGAAAGCCCAGATCTATGGGACCAATTACTTTCTGAGATGTCCAATTACAAGTGAGTAATTTCTTTCTCCCAAAGATATTCTGTGGAGAATACACTATAGATTATTCTGTTGCCAGTAAACTAAGGGATTTTGGTACCAAAGCAAACCCAGAGGTTCTGAAGTTCTCTTCCTTTAACATAAACTCTCCGAAAAATGTGTGCATGCAAGTGTGCGTGCGTGTGTGCGTGCCTGTGGGCGTGCAAGTGTGACAACTGAGACAGAGATTCAATAAAAGATGATGATGATTTAACAAGAAAAAATAAAGCGCCTAAATTGAAAAGGTAAATATGCTCTTTTTGGGTTAACTGCTGTAGAACTCCATCTCAGATTCACGGATCCTAGTGGCTGATGCCATGGGAAATGGTGACGATTGTTTTGCTGAATTGAATGTCCTTATTCGGCTCTCTGCCCCCTCCACATCATAAGATCCCAGACTAAAGTAGAGACCATTCTTCTCTTTCTTACCCCTGATCGATTCCATGCTTGACAGTGCTTGACTTGATAAATATCTGCCAAATCATGGATTTATGTCCTTCCCGGGTAAGAATCTGACAAAATGAGACAGTGGTTGCATCTCCAATGGCTTTAACCTAAAGCAAGTGGATGACTTCCGTTGGGTAACAGTCTTCTTTCGTTTTAAGAGTTGACATTGCTACAGAACACATCCAAAGAGATAAAGAAGGGCAAAGCCAGCTGGTCACTCAGCAACAGATACGGACTGGTTTTAGAATGTACCACAAGCCAAGCATAACACTAGGAGAGAGGAAGCCCTGGTCTCATCATTTTCTGCCATTCCAGAAGCAGGTGTGTCTTTGACCTGGGACCCTTATTATGGCCAGATTAGAAGCCAAGCATTAGAAGCCAAGCATTACAAGCCAGGTATTAGCAATTCAAAATACCAAAACAAACAACCCAATCCAAAAATGGGCAGAAGACCTAAGCAAGCAATTCTCCAAATAAAGACATACAAATGGCCTAATAGGCACATGAAAAAATGCTCAGTATTGCTAATTATCGGAGAAATGCAAATGAAAACTGCAGTGAGGTATTACCTCACACCACTCAGAATGGCCATCATTCAAAAGTCCACAAACGATAAATGTTGGAGAGGCTGTGGAGAAAAGGGAACCCTCCTACACTGTTGGTGGGAATGTAGTTTGGTACAGCCATTATGGAAAACAGTATGGAGATTTCTCAGAAAACTAAAAATAGACTTACCATATGATCCAACAGTCCCACTCCTGGGGATATATCCAGAGGGAACCTTAATTCAAAAAGACACATGCACTCCAATGTTCACAGCAGCACTATTTACAATAGCCAAGACATGGAAACACCCTGTATGTCCATTGACAGATGACTGGATAAAGAAGTTGTGGTATATTTATACAATGGAGTAACACTCAGCCATAAAAAAGAATAAAACAATGCCATTAGCAGCAACATGGATGGCCCTGGAGAATGTCATTCTAAGTGAAGTAAGCCAGAAGGGGAAAGAAAAATACCATTATGATATCACTCATATGTAGACTCTAAAAAAAAAAAAAAAAAGATAAATGAACTTATTTATAAAACAGAAACAGACTCACAGACATAGAATACAAACTTATGGTTACCGAGGGGAAGGGAGTAGGAAGGGATAAATTGGGAGTTCAACATTTGCAGATACTGAGGGGAATATATAAAATAGATAAACAAGTTCATCCTGTACAGCACAGGGAACTATATTCAATGTCTTGCAGTAGCTTATGGTGAAAAAGAATATGAAAATGAATATATGTATATTCATGTATGGCTGAAGCAATTTGCTGTACACCAGAAATTGACACAACACTGTAAACTGACTATACTTCAAAAAATATATATACGAAAACATGGGTGGCTGGAATCAGTCCTACTGCCCCAGTCTAGTCCCTGCTATGTGATCAACAACGCAACCCCTTGTCCCTCACTCCTATGACACGTGACCTGACCAGTGGTCCTTTACACTAGTCCTGCTCACCTGTGCACCACGCGCCGACTCGCTGACAGACCTAAGGCACAGACACCGACTGGTGTTTCCTTCAATCATCCAGAAATATCTCTCTTCACACACCCTTTATTCCCAACCTTAGTTGCAAACTGGAATCACCTGGGGAGCTTTTAAAAACCCTGATGCCCAGGCTATCCCCTAACCCAATTAAGTCAGACTCCTCAGAGGAGGAAAGCAGGCTTCAGGGTTTTTTTTAACAGTTCCCCAGATGATGCCAGTAGGCTGAGGACCACTGATGCAGCACATCTTTCCTCCACTTTTCTCAGATTCATCAATCTGTGCATCTGGCCTCAGCAAGACTTCTGGATCTGTTGATGCTGTATTTCTATGCGGTCTCATCAATATCCGGACCTCTGCTTTATTCTGCAGAGTTTGACAAGCTCTTTGATCTTCAACTAAGACATGTGCCTTCATATCACACTGAGAGTCACCACTGATGGTTCTGACATCCTAGAAGTGGATGGGTGGATGGATGGATGGATGGTTAGATGACTGGGTGGAAGTAGGAATGGAAGGATGGATGGATGGATGGATGGACAAATGGATGGACAAATGGTTGAAAGGATAGATGAATAAACAGAGGTATGGACAGTTGGATGGATGGTTAACCATTTGAAGACTTGTATTATAACATCTGAATGACTTCATCATTCTTCTCAAATGTTTATGTCCCCTACCAGACTTTAAACACCGTAAGACAGATTTTGAACTTATCTCTCTTCGCTTTCTCAGGAAATAGCTCATGGCAAGTTCTGATAACAAAGCTTCTAATTGGATGATGGGAGTACTGATCTCAAGAGAAAGGGGGTGGACAAGCATTTTTAAAGTAGTGCATTATTTCGATAGTATGTGTCTAGCTATTGGAGAAGTCCCTCTCTAGAGCCTAGCAAATCATTTATTCAACATCTGGAACACAGAACTCTTGCCTCCCAGTACATTTTTCTCTTTTGAAACAAAGGAAGGATTATAAAATTACATCACCCTCCTACCCTTGACCCCCGTCCCACACACGACTGCTTTCTGATCAAACTATCCGAAGTGGCATTACTGAGTTGGCATTTTTCATCGAGCGATACAGATCCCGGTGACACCCACAAATGCTGTGCTGTTTATGTGTGGCTGGTTTGAGGGGACCGAAGGAAAAGTAGCGAGTCCTTGGTTGTACCACTTCTGGTGTGGGGACTGATGCCCATTTCTAATGGAAGAGAAGTACGTCAGCGTTAAAAAATATAGTTCAGGTTACTTTGAAAAGTACAAGATACCATAACTTCCCAAATTGGCAAAAACTACCTGCTATGAGTTGTAGTAAAGTGTGTTTTTAAATTATTTCAGAACCATAAAACCTCTCCATAGAGAGTGCTTTGAAACTGCAAATTAAATATAGAACATCTATGAACTGTATCCGTTTTTACAGTAAGTATATATTTCCATGGGGGTTTGTACCATCTTTTTTGTCTAGTTACACTAGTTAATAATGCAGTGAATTTGCAGTAATAGAGTAAATGTTATTTTGATGACACCATTTGATTAAATTAAAGATGACATTAAAAGGACCATTTCAATAAAGAACCGAAATCTCCAGAAGTTAGCTGGGGCTGAGTGTTGAAGTCAGCGAGTCTGGCGGGTCTTAAAAGGACCAAATGGAATTTCCTTCACCGTGTGAATGATGAGCAAGTTAAGGAACAATAAGGACCAAATAATAATGGGAGAATATGAAGGCTCAGATTCTGAGACCCAGGCAATTTTAGTTATTTGCGGCAGGCGTGCTGTTCGCAGGAAAACACCTGGTGTGGCCTTGGGAAAATGTAGAAATGCATTAAGTAAAACAAAAGTGAGAGGGCACACTGAGATTTGCAGCCAAATGTGCTGATGTGGGGACAGCAACTGAGACGCTGCACAAACAAAAGAAAGGGAGACTTGAGATTAGTCATGTTCCCCAAACCCAAACCACTTGCAGCCCCTCCATCCTCGCTGCAGATTCACAAATGCAAGTTTGGGCCACCCACACCTGTGCGGGGACATCTCGGAGATTCAAAATGGAGGAGAGAACCCTAATTATTTCTTCCCAGCCTCTGTTCACGTGGTGCTCACCAAATAAAAGCTCTTTTCCCGAGTGAGAGGTTCACGTCCATAAATCAAGAGACTGTTTGAAGATCCCCTGACTTAAGTTCTTAGAGATAGAATCTATCTGAAGAGACATTCCCCAGCAACATGACTGTGTTATGAATCATGGACATTGCACCAGAAAGAAATTCCAAGTTTATAAAGGTGTACGGTGGTCGAGGCCCTTCATTCCTACAGAAACACTTGCTCTGGTGTCTGGTCCCCAAAGACAGGTGACATCTCTATCTGTGGGCCACTGACTGTTGACAAGTTCAAGGCTGGAGCACTTACATTTGTGACTGTTTTTACAGCTAAAAAGAAAAAAAAAAGAAAAAGAAAAAGGAAAGAAAAGGACGTCAGCTCAAGCAAATATAATCCTTGCTTGTGATCTCAAAAGAACATCCTTGGATGTTTTTCTCAGGGAAGTCACCAGGCCGTCATCATGTTGGTGTCTCAACATAATTATTTCCTCACAGAAGGGGAAGCTGGTGTGGTTTGTTGGAAAAGTCACATGCCCCATCTCGGTAATTATTGCTTCCTTACGGACAAACCCCTCAGAATACAAGATTTGTGGTGTATTTGACTTTCTGAGTATAAACCTGGGGTGCTTGTTATCTTTCTAGCAGCAAATCACTTAGAGACAGAGGATGATGGAAAACGTCACACTGGGCAAGCCGAGTAACTAAAGCACGTGGCCAACGAACGCGACGGAGCTGAGATCTTGGAGGCTGGACAGAAACCTCAAGCCTGAAGATACCCGTGTACCTGGAAAGATGCTGATTATTCAGAAGCGACAGCCAGCTTTCTTTAGGAAACATCCTCTTTCTCAGGACTCTGAGTGGTTCAAACCTCTGTGTTTGATATTTGCCCCTTGACAGTTTCCGAAAGTGGCTGCAGCCCCCTGCCCAGCTCCTGCTGGCTGCTCTTTCTTTCTAGGGATCCGGGGGAGTGCTTGGAGGTTCCCCAATGTCTTGCGTGTGGCACACTTTCAATACTCGAAAATACTTTTTAATGCCTGCTCAAAAAGAAGCCAGTGGAGATTTTTAGGGCCGTGAAACTACTCTGCACACGCCCATAATGATGGACCCACGTTATGATACTTCTGTCCAAACCCACAGCATAAGCACCACCAGGAGTGACGTCTAATGTGAAGGATGGACTTTGGGTGATAATGATGTGCCAGCGTGGGTTTGCTGATGGTAGCAAATGTACCGCTCTGGCTGGGGGTATGCTGACGGCGGGTGAGCTTGTGCATGTGTGGGAGCAGGAGATATATGGGAACGTGTGTATTTTCCTCTCAATTTTGCTGTGAACTGGAAACTGCTCTAAAAAGCAAAATCAATTTGAAAAAGTGGAAACCGGTTTAATAAAAAGCATATGTGAAAAACGGGGTGGTCACACGCCCAGTTATACCTTCAGCATGGGATCCACACTTGAGGAGAACGTTCCTGAATGCAACCCTTACTGACATGTTCCAGTGAAATCAGGCCCCAGTTCTATGGGATTCTAGAACCTGTACCTCTCTCTTGCCTCGTTTAACTCAAGTGTCACAGCACACAACCCACCTCCTCTCTCTCCTCCTGACCAATCTCACTGAGACTGTCCAGGCGACCCTTGTGTAAGGCAGCAGTTAGGGCGTGGACCCTGCAAGCAATGGAAAACCCACGTATAACTTCGAGTTGGCCCTCCATACCCGGGGCTCCTCCATACCCGAGGTTCTGCATCCAGCAGATTCAACCCACCTGGGACCGTGTAGTACTGTAGTATTTTTTACTGAAAAAAATCCACGTGTAAGTGGACTGGCACAGTTCAAACCCACATTGCTCAAGGGGCAACTGTATATGTAGAAACATCAGTGGGAAACATCAATTTTAGACTGTGAGGAGCCTTCGGCAGCCCATTTGTGAGGATACGTGGAACAGCATCAGAGAACCAGCTCTTCAGCCCCATCAGAACCAGTCCCTGTCTCTGACACCTACAGCCTCTCCACTGGCCCTGAGTGTAAGTCTCTCTTTTCCGTGGGGAAAAAATTCTATGCAGCTTTATGTCATCTCTCTGCAGAGTTCCCTGATTAAAAAAAAAGCCAACCCGATGAGGCATCTGTGCTTCCCGGAGCATTTCCTATTATTTCCATGATCCCTCCCGCCAACACCTTCAACTCCCATATCACAGGAATTTGTTCACGTGCCTCTGCTTCTATACCGAGAGGTCCTTGAGCCAGGTCTGTATCTTAATTGTTCTTATTTATGTGTATTTCTACTTTCTGGCATGGGCTTGGCGTATCACCAATGATCCACAAGTATATGAGGGAAATTGGACGTTTAGGTGACTCCATTATTTCTAGCAAGCCACTAGGAGGATATCATTGCAGGTTTTCAGCAAAAATATAAAAATTTCACCATTCATCTATCTGTGCATCATTTATCCATCCACCCAACCACTCATCTGTTCGTGTATCCATTCATTCATCCATCCATCTAATCAGCCAACCATCCATCCATCCAACCATCCATCCATCCATCCGTCCACTGAAGAAATGAGCAATAATACCTACTCTGCCATGCCTTTTTATGGGTGATAAAATAAAGGGAAAAATGACTAAAAAATGAGTAAGATATGGTCCTTGCCTTGGCATATGTTGCCGCTGAATAGAAATAATATATGAAAAGCAAGGGCCATGTCTCGTCTGTCTTTTTGTACCCAGCAACATCTTCCGCAGGGGCTTTAATTCAACAGCAATCGGCAGACGACTGTTGAATTAATGAAGAAAAACAAATACAATGTAAGGCAGTAAGTGAAAAGTATCAGATAAATGCAGCAGAGAAACGCTACAGAAGAGTGGAGGGTAGGTGGGTCCCATCCAGCTGGACACCTCACGGAATCATCTCCAGAGAAAGCCAATGGCAAACTGGGGGACGGGGTTAGAAAGATGGTAGGGTAGTACGTAGCAGAAAACAGCAGTTTAAGCTGCAGAGTGTAGCAGAGGTCCTAGAGGGACTGCTGATGAATAGGTTTCTAATTTGACTAGGTTGGAATCTTGTGTTTGCAATTAGCAGCATCTATTTGCATACAATTAGCACGCAAAGCCCTTAGAAAGAGTTTGTTCCCTAAAGTAGGTTAAATATGTCCCCCTGCAATTGTGCCTGCAGCATTGATTCATTTCACAGATCCATTACCCGACAGAGACCAAGGATGGACTTCAGCCCAATCTGTCTTCAAAGAGCAACACCTGGACTGTGTTGGTCCTGTCTGATCAGAACAAGGGCTGAACTTCCCAGAGGCTCTGACTTAGGAGATCTGAGTGTCAAGAGTGGTCATCTGTGGTTGAACTGAACGGTCAACTTAGCTGGTACACGGTCAGTTTCACTGCCACCACCACTATCATCAGCACCACCAACCGCTACTGGGGGGAAAATTCCTAAGAAAACAAAACAACATCAGGGAAAGGAGTGATTTGACATGAGAACTGTGGGTCTTTGATGACCACATATCCCAGGATGCAGGTTCTGACTACACTTTGCCTGCTGTTTCCCTCTGCAGTTTCAAAATTATCCTGGAAGCCCAAGCAAGTGCCTCTGAAGCACAGCCTTGCTCACTCACTCATTCAATAAACATTTGTTGATTGCTGGGTCTTCTGTTTGGGAACTAGAGATATACTGGTGCCCAAATGTTTGTACAGAACCAAAACACATAGCCTATGGAGCTTACAGTCCGGTGGGGAAATTGATAAATAAACAAAAATAAATGTAAAATCACAGCTCGGTACATTGCCATCAAGAGAAAAATGTGTGGAACTATAAGAACTTACAGGAGAATTCAATGCAATCAGGGAAGGCTTCCTGGAAGGAGTGACAATGAAGTTAAAATACAAAGAATAAGTAGAGGCAAAGAAGGGGAGGGACCAGCATGAGTAAAGTTCCTGTGGCAGGAGGCAGCAGGGAAAGTTCCAGAAACTAAGAGAAAATCAGTGTGGTAAGAGGGCAGAGATTTAAGGTGAGAAGAGTGAGAAATGAGATGCGTGAGGTTCTCATCCAGGCAGGGGACAGATCCCCTGGGTGGGAGAGTTGGAGGGGCTGTACAGGGGTCCATCTGTATCCTAAGAGCAATAGAAAATCATTGGTGTGGTTTAACGGGGGTGGGAGGAGTGGGAAAGGCTTACCTAGATTTGAGCTTCAAGAAGGTTGCTTTGGCTGTGTTGGCAAAACAGCACGGAGTGGGAACCACTGCCTGCCGGCTTCAACTGCCCCCTGCCTCACCGTCCCATGGCAAGAAGGCTGCTGCCTGCCCTGGGCGTGCTGGTGCCAGAACTGTCCCTTGTCCTGCTCTGACATTTCTTGCCATCTGTACTCCTGGCTGGCCCCCTTCGTGACTATATGAATGTCCCTTTCTCTACTCCTTTCCATTGGCCCATGGGCTGGTGCTCTCATCACCTGGTTCCCAGGTACAAGGGACAGTCATGGTCTCCAGTTCCCACTGGGGATAGTACCAGAGCAAGACGGACACCAAGTAAGACTGTCACTGCCACCTGGAATGGGTCCTGCTGTAGCAGTATAGCTGCTGTTTTCATTTTTTAAATATCCATCCTGCTTCTTCCAGCATTACCATGCCTTCTGTACTCCATCCCTCTTAGTCTATATGGCTTGGGTCAAGCTGACCCCATCCCGCAGCTCCAAGGCGGCATGCATTCCAGGTCCCGACAGGTCACCGTGATTGGTTGAGAAATATACACATGACCCTCCAAGGGCCAATGAGAGTCAGCCGTGGACTCGCTGGCGCTCTCGGGAAGGAGATGCTCTTTCCCTGCCACTCCTTGAATGTGAAGGATGTGGGCTCCTGGCGGCCACCTCTGCCCTCCGGGACTGACCCTGTCTGATGATGAAGATGGCACAGAAGAAACCACCGCCAAAAGATGGAGTGATGCAGAAGTATGACAGGGTCATTTGATCAGCCGGGTCAACCAGCCCAGACCTACCCCTCAGCTTCCCAGTCCTGGGAACCAACAAATTCCCTTTTTTTTGGCTTAAGCTGGTGGGTTTGCTGTCACTCACAATTGAAAATAAAAACGTTCAGTCTCATCAGGTCTATTCTCCTAATTGCCCTGCTGTAACTGCTGCCGCCCTAACCACTTCTGGCCCGGGAGGAATTTAAGGGGTGAGATGGAGGGAGGAGCTTGAGTAGGGTCGGAAAGAGCTCTCTTCAGTGCAGCCTCTGGCCTTCTACTACCACGGCCCTGGCAGACACCTCTCTCGCACTATAAGAGGAGATAATCAGAGCTGTAACCCTGAAATCTGGTTCTCCCCAAAGGTGTCAACCTTCTTCACGTTTCCCAAAGTCCTGGGCATGATGCCAGCAGATCATTTTAGATTTCTTTTGAAAGCTCCCAATTTCATCATCACAGTGTCTAAGAAAAACCATTATTAAAATGCTTGCAGAGAGTAGGACCCAAGGATGAAGGATCCCAGCTCAAAACTTTTACCCCACATAATGGAAGTCCTTTTAAGTATAATCATTTATAGGTTTAGAAATCCACAGACTCTAATACCAAAAACTGTGTGCGTATATGTATGTGTGTGCGCACACATGCTTGTGTACAAGTGTGCACACGTGTACGCATGTGGTGTGTCTGAATAGAAAAAAAATGAGACCTTGAATAGCCAGGGCTCCGCTTGGTCTCTTCTTTTCAAACGCAAGGGCACCTGCTATTACTTAGCTTTCCAACCCAACACCCTATTTCATCGGGAGTCGATAAGACAAACAAGCCCCTTGCTTTCAGAACAATGGTGAGCCACTGTCCCTTTGCAGTAACAAACGCTGAAAAGTGGTCCACTCTTCTTTTCCTTTTTCCTCAAGTAAATAACCAGTGACTAACTCACCCCCTGCCCTACTCTGCACCGCCTCCCTCTCCCCACCACCTTATGTAATACATTTGACCGGGAGACAAGAAATTCAACCCAAAGATTGGGAGGGAGTAGTGGAAAAGGATGGATGAGACAGGCCATCTCTAATCTAAAAGGATGGATGAGACAGGCCATCTCTAATCTATCAGTCATGTCTCTCTCTTTTTAACCCCAAACAAAACCAAACCACATGCAGAATTCGTGGTTAAGAACATGGTTTCCACTGTCATGACCTGAGCTTACGTGCTGGACTATACTTAGAGCTGCCTGGAAAAATCTACAAGCCTCGGTCCTCTCATCTGCTGAATGGGAGTATGATAATGAAGCTAAAGGATGAATGAAAAGAAAAGAATGCATGTCCCTTGCCTGGCTTACTAAACGCTAAACACTAAGATCAATTTTGCTGTTAGGACGAAGACAGTCAGTCTGGGAGCCAACAAGTTACATAGATGTGGAGTGACATGTGCAATCTACAACTGAGGTTTCTCAGGCCAGCACAATGCATTCAACACAATAAGGCTTTCGTCACTCAAGAGGAAAACCTTTTCCTTGTCTTTTTTTTTTTTGCCCTGCAGGGTGAATCTAGGGCAGCTGTGGCATTGGGCTTGGAAGAAGCCATACATACACCTCAATGCTTTGTCCAGATGGAGTTAACACGAGACTTGGAGAGGGGAGGAAAAGAATAGAAATGTGTTCATCTGTGAAATTAAAAGCAGTGCAGCACGACACCCAGCTTTACGTGTCGGGGTTCGTCAAAGGCAATGATTAGGCTGAATATGACTCTGAACACACTCATAATCAAACAAAAGCAATTCTACTGAATGAGGAGAGCGGATTCTCCTGGGAGGGGAAAACAGGCAAAAGGCTGAGAAGTACTAGGAATCAAGCTAAATGGACTGAGGGCTAGTGGAGACCCATCCCGTGGAAGGCTCGGCGGCACTGGGTTAGTTCATATCACTGCCAGAGGAGTCACCATCAGTTCACAACAATGGTCCCTTTGTTATCTCCCAGTTGCCGTGGGGCCCAGGTCCAGGCACGGTGTGGCTCAGATGGCTGTTCTGGTTAGGGTCTCACAAGGTCAAAGCCTCACCCAGTCAAGGTGTCAGGCTTCTTCTCAGGCTTGTCTGGGGAAGAATCTGCTTCCACACTCAGCAGGTGACGAGCAGAGCTGAGCTCCATGCCGTTGTCATCGATTTGAATCCCCTATTCCCTCCCGGCTGTCAGCCAGAGCTCCACCTCCGCTGCTAGAGGTGGCCCATCTTTCTTGCTACAGAGTCCCAGCCCTCACCATCAGGGTCGGCAACAGTACATCACATGCATCTCCTGCCTGTCATCTCTCCACACCCTCTTCCACCACATCCCTCTGACTGCCTCCTCCGCCCTCCTCCTCCCACCTCTTCTGCTTGCAAGGCTCCCGTGGGTACACTGGACCCACGCCGACAATCCCGAAGAACCATCTCCCTGTGTTAAAGTCAGCTGAGCAATTACCTTAGTTAACACGTGCAAAGCCCCTTTTGTGAAGCAGCGCAGAGGGAGTAACACCAGGGGGGAAGGTCTCGGAGCCAAAGGTCTGCTTAGCAAAGGCTCTAAAAGCGTCTCTCCTGAAAAAATGGGTGCTGAACCCTCTCCCGGAGTTGGAGCACCCATGGTTTCTGCTGCTTAGACGGCGATGCACCGGAGCGCTCAGGAGGCCACGGGACACAGCAGCGCGATCGCGGGCATCCATGAAACAGGGAGCAGGGGTGTTGTGGGGCTGGGATCTTTCAGGATTTGGGAGGTTTTCAAAGCAAAAACCATTACCGGTTGACTTCCAGCTCCCTCCAAAGGGAGTGCACTTTTTAGTCTGCTGCCCAGAAAAGACAGGTTCTGAGATCTGCTGGGCACGAGTGCTCTAAGCCACATCATGAAGGAGACTCCTAAAAGGAAGACAGACCGTCTGTGAGGGCGGATGACGACTGGGCTTCCAGGCAGTAATGAGGGGTGAGGAAGAGCTGCCGCTGCTACTGCCTGTGAACAAACCAACCACCTCCTCGGTGCTGAGCACAACGCTGCGTTTTCACGTCTCCTAGCAAACCAGGGAGGCACGCACGACTATTCCCATTTTGAGTGAATCGAGGCTCTGAGCAGCTGAGTAGGGTCTGTAGGATGATACAACAGGCGCAGGTGGAGTTAAACTCAATTCTTTCTAATTGTAAGGCCTGCCCTCCTTCCTTTAAACCCGCCGGATCTGCTCGTTGGCCCATCTTGGGTTTCCGAAGTTCCTTCCTCCCTCTGCCTCTGACTTCCTTTAGAATGTCCTTGGACCCAACACCTAAGAAATAACGATTTAATTACTGCTGTTTTTCCAATGACACAATGAAATATCCAGAGTGAGGTCAATCAACCTGAACCCACCTGGAGGACGCTGAGAAGCTGCCCTGAAATATTTTATTTGGGGGCTTCTTGGACACATAGTTTGCCTTTTGTGGGTCTAAAATTAGGTTTCTGATTTCAGCCCTGGAGGGAAGAGGTAAAAATGGTTATAAATAGCGTCTAGGTGCCACATTCTTTTTGGCTCTTTTTAAGGGGCTAGGTGATGGGACAAAGCAATTGCTTTATTGAAAAAATGCAACGGATTATCCACTGGTTTATAATGATCCCGGGTTATCTGATCAGAGTGTGAACGGCAGAGACACTCCAGAGCTACTGGGGGTCCATCTTGAAAAGCTGTATGAGGCAGCCCATCGGGGGAAGTGCCTTCCAGCCCAAAGTTTTCCCCACTCAACTCCGTGTGCCCTGGATTTGCCACCGCCCTCTTGCAAGTAGGAAAAAGGAGCATTTTCAGATGCTTTCGTCGCAGTTAACATTCAAGAGCAAGATGCACCTGTGCTGTAATAAATGCAGGGACCCGACTGGGGGTGGAGGGGGAGAAAAATACTAATAAATGCAGCTAGGAGCTAAAAAAAAAAAAAAAAGTGGTTTTTGAAGCTAATGACAGTGTTTCTGCCTTTATCGCTTCAGGCAGAAACAGGAAGTTAGAAATCTAAGTGGCCTGAGAAAATGTAACATTTAACAAACTCATTTGCAGGCCTCCAGTCGTATTACCCTAATTTATTTCATTGTAGTGGGGGTTTTTTCTTTTGGGTGCTTTTTTGATCTATTTTTAATGGAAGACTAATGTGCATTCCTTTTTTCCCCCCTTTTTATTCACAGGGATTTATCAAGCAGTAAGGCATTTTTTAACAGAACTTTTCTTTTTTAACTTACTCCTTTATGGAGGCAAAGGCAGAACCGGGGGGAGAGATTCCAGCTCCATAATCCATATTTAATGTCTGTGTTCACAATTCCTAAAGCTTGATTTCACCTGAATCTTCCAGGAAGGGAAACCATCCTACCAACTTGGAGAAGGTCACCGTGTAGTAAGCCCCCACTGTCGACCCCTACCCCTTCCCGACTGCAGTTCTCACATCAGAATCTGGCTTCGTGCTAGGGTTCCTCCGGGGTTCACGGTCAGGTTCCGTGGATCACTTCATCCACGTGGCCCACCCGACTTTCATCAACAATCCAATAAATAAATGCACCAACCACATTCCCAGGTCTGCAACACGTCTGCAGAGCACAGACATGTAATGGTTAGATTTCTCCAGTGCCCCAGGAGGGAGAGAGAGAGAGAGAGAAAAGACCTCTTCTAGGCTGATCGCTAAAATCTCTTCATTGTGCAAACAAGCACAAAAAATGAGTTTGGCCATTTTCTATCAATCTAGGAACTCCCCGACTCTTTCTTCAAATACAGAAAGGAAAAAAATAGTCTGAACTGTCTCAGCGTGCTTGGGCTTGGGGAGGGGGGCAGAAGGAAGAAAGTAAAATTAGTAATTTGAAGAATTTCCTGAAGAATCACCTCGTTTAGGGAGTCAGTCAGATGGCCACACGTTTCCAGGGCACAGCTAAATTTAAAAGTGCCCAACACTTCAGATGCTCTTTGAATTGTCCAACAAGCCTGCGAGGAAGGTGGGACAGGTGTCGCTAGCCGGAAGGGGCAGATGAGAAAATTAAGAACTGGAGAGATGAAATGACATGTTCAAGGTCACAAGGGAAGTCGAGGTAAGAGCCAGGACTGGCCTGCACGTCAAGTGTCTATGAGATCAAGTCCTTCCCGACCCTGTTCCCCCCCATCGATGCTCAGCCCATATCAGTGAAAGCCAGCCTGTGTCTGCCAAGCACAGAGCGCACATATAAAATGAGGCCTAAAGAAAAAGAATTTAAAAATTCTTTGGATTTTGGAAAGTAATGAATGAAACAAGTCAAAGGTATTTAAGACAACAGAGGCAACAGCACACAAGGAGGGTCAAGGAAAAGGGACCAATTTTTTAAAATCCATAGAAATAAAACCAGCAGCCAGATCAAGCAGGGAACACAACTGGAAGAACAAGAAGGGGGAGAAACCATTAAGATGAAAAGGCTAGGATATTCGGGGAGGACTGCGGGATATTTAAGCAGTAACAGCATGACCAAAAGAGTTTCTTTCTTTTTTTTTTTTTTAACAGGAGTGAAATGTACAACAACAACAAAAAACAAACTTTTGGTTAGGGAATAAACTTTTAAACTTGAATTTGATCTTTCCAGCATGGAAACTTCAGATGCGTTAAAATTAAGTCAAGGGTGAATTTCACTAGTGTAAGGACAAACAGTCTCCTTCTGAAGGTTGAGATTACGTATTTAAGAAAATCAAGCAAATGATGGACGCTTAATTCAATTTGCTTCTTTGTTCCAAAAGATGTCCACCTCTGATGTCACCCTTTAAAAACTGGGACTAACCTGAGGACACCTTGATATTCCATGGAGAAGGACAGAGCAACTGGAACCATTGTTATTTATAGTATCACTTGTTCTAGACATTCAGGCCAAGGTTTTTCAATCAGAATCTCCCTCCTGTGTTTGAATCCCGTTGGCTAATCAGGGAAATGGCAACGTGGAAACGCCACGGTGTCTCTCCACTTTCCCCTGCAGAGCCCTGATCACTTATTTGCAGGGGTCAAGAGCCAGGTTCACAAGCAGTAGTGCGATCCAAGGATGTCTCGAGTTGGGCTGCCCCGGATACTGTGACATGCAATTCCCATGTGCTGGAAACTCTCCATAGCAATTACGTTAGGGACTCTGCATTGATTCCAAGTCACTGAATTCAAAGCGCTGAACTTACATGGATTTTTATCAAACTCACAACTACAACTTGCTTTGGCTACAGCAAGAGAAATCAAATATAGAAGATAATGTATCTCAACCTCCAGGTTTAGAAGATGCTCTAGGTTTTAACGTTACTGTGCCCTATTTAGAAACTGATTCCATTGACCGATGCAATACACATGTCTCAAGTACCCAAAAGATAGTTCCTGTCTTCAAGGAGTTCCCAGTCTAGTAGATGAAACAGACAGGAAATAATTCCAATTTAGCAAGAGAGAGGCTGAAAAAGGCAGATGCTGATAAGAGAAACCCAACCACGAAGGTCAAGTCTATCTGGACAAGGGCAGTAGAGGAGATTACCCAGATGAAGGGGCTGCTGTGGGCTGTCTTGAGACACAAAAGTCAATCCAAACTCAGCAGCAGTCTCACTGTAGGCTCACAGTATCACAGCCAAGAGAGACTCGGGAAGAACTTTCAGAAATCAACAGATCCCTCTCCTGGTGAGCTTCTTAAATATCTGGCCAAGGACCTGGAAACAGACCCTCCCACAACAGAAAGCCAGGCATTGGAAATGACCGTGGACCTGAGCAGTGCAGGGCTGAACTGATGGCACAGGTTCTGGTTCCCCACGGCGGACGCTTCACCTTGGGGACCACGTGCCACACCTTCAGAAGCTACATGAAGTCTTTGGGGCCATCAAGTAGTGATCTGCGGTGAGAAAGTTTCCCTTCAAATGGCAGAATCCAGAAAAGGAGCTGAAGAAGCTTGAGTCTGGGTAGGTCTGCCTTTCATCACTGGTTCACACCCAGCCAGTTCTCAGGGGTCATACGCTCATTCTGGATTTTTCCAGCTGGGTCCAAGGCACTGACAGGGCTATGCAGGGTGGAGCCACCCCCCACCCCTCCACCTCTGCTCCATTCCGTTTCTTTTCCAGGTTTGGTCCACCTGTGATGTGTCAGAAATGGAGAGAGTCAGCCTGTTCTCACGAAGCCCTAGAAACCTATAGCTGAGAAGTTCTGCTGAGTCAGCTGTACTTGACATTCAAGCACCTGTCTCTCCCTTTGGGAGTTCTCCAGGCTGGGACAGGTTATCTAACCCGGGAGAGCAGACTTGCAGTCCCAGCAGTAGGACTATGGGATGGAAATACCTTTGAGTAAGGGTACAATCTTTGATGTCAAAGAGATCAGGGTTTGGATCCTGGGCTGGATTTTTATGAGATGAGTGATCTGCTGTCCCTGTACCTTAGTCTCTTCATCTAGCAAATGGGTACAATAAAGCCTACGTCACAGGATATTAGAGAAAAAGGGAGAAGTTGTCTACGAAGTGCAAAAGTAAAAGCATGCCGTATAGAAAGCCCTCAGCAAATGGTAACCATGATTTGCTTTAAGCACCTCCTCTGTTCTGTCACCTTGATTCGTCATCCCACTAAACCTCTGTAGGAATTCTGAACAGTTGACAGTACGGTCCTCCTTTTACAAACTAGGAAATGGAAGCGAGAAAGGCAAGAAAAATGAAGGCAGGCTTCAAGCCGAGGTCTGTCTGGTGCAAGAGCTCTGTAAGATTCATGCAGATAAACATTCTACTGCTTTGGGTGACCAGAGTAGGGAAGGCAGGCGGAAAAGGGGCAGACAAAGGACATCTTGACCTAGTCTTGACCTCAGCCATGGTATGTACAATTCAGTCCTTCCAGACAACCAGAGGGAAGAGCTCGGATGGATTTCTCAGTTTCTAGATCGTGTTTGCTGGCACAATGATGTCTCAAAATACCCGCAAAATGAGGTATTTTCCCTCCACGTCTTGTGAAGACCACCAAGCTCAGTTAGTCAAGTTCAAGGTCCCCTGAAACGTTCATTCAATTCAGTTTTATCTACGTCACGAGGGCAAAAAAAATGTGCCGCAGACCTTTCAAACGTAATTTTTTCCTCAACTTTCTGAAATCATGCTTTTTGGTAGGTTTTTATTCATTCTTTCCCAAAGTTACAGGGGTCAATTTTTCTTTTTTTTTTTCTTTTTAAAAAAAATTTTTAGGGGGGGGTTGCCTATAATGGGGAGAGACTGACTTATTTTCAGAACTTTTCAGACTGCTGTCATATAGTTTCACAACTTGCCCCGGACTATTCTCCAGGACGACTGTGCTGGAAACTCTTGACTTTCAATCAAGATGATGATTTTTAACCTCATACCATGGAATATGCAAGATGTGATGCCAGCACAAGAAGCAGCTTGAGTTATTTAAGAAGCCTAATTCTTTTTACAGGGAATTGACGAGTACTTAGTAGTCGATGCCAAGGACACAGAGAAGAATCCACTTTGCCTCTCCTTGCCAATTACACCCGGGCTATGAGAAAAGAAGGGACTCTCCATGTTAAAAACACAACCATACATAATTTGGACTTAGGCATCCTAAAGAATAATTACCCATCAGCCTCTAGACGGGGAGAGGCAGAGAGAGAGAAGCTTAGTCAATATTTCCACCCACATACTTTCCCAGCTGAGCCACATTCATCTATATTATCCTACAGAATATGGCGCAGTGTTTTCAGGGAAAAATAAAACCGAAGAACTTAATTAATGTCATAATTAAATTAAGGTCCAAATAAGAGGGCAAAAAAAAAAAAAAAATCACCACCAATCCTGGATTTACACAAAGTACTTTTTAAAAATCTTATTACAGTTCTTCTCCTTTTTATAATTTCACTCTTAGGGGATTAATTGCCTTTTCCAAACCAGGAAAGGAAGTCTGGGAATTTCTTCTTTCACGACGATTCTGGGGGATGCAAATACAATGTAGTGCAGGAATAACAAATGTTCTGTTTTCTGAGCACTCTCGCATGATTTATGAAAGGTATACCTCACTGTGGGAAGATAATGCCATTTGAAATGGTCCATTTCATAAATCTATCCCCCTCGTCCCCAGCTGCACACAGGACTACTATGAACTCCTGAATCCAATAACGTTTTCATCCTCTACTGACTAAAAAAAAAAAAGGGGGAGAGAAAAAAAAAAAAAGAAAGAAAGGAAAAGGGACTTTGGTGTGAGGTAATGATGCACTTACAAGGGAGGAACGGCTAACAGTCTGTCTCCAGGGTTTTCTTTGGCCACGGCCACAGAGAGTCCAAGGCGGGGAAACTTGGATAAACACAATGAGGACATAATCAACATGCGCAACATCCCTAATGGCCTTTACTGCTAGTGACAGCACGGGACCCACCCTCCAAGTGACTGCAGAACCAAATGTTTTGCCTGAATACCCTTCTCCACCCCGGGACAGATTTATCCTTTGGAACTGGGGTATTTCTTATTCATTCATGCACCTGTTCAATATATCCACTTGTTTATCTCATGGCAAGACTGCATCCAGAAGAGAATTCTGTGCCCAGCACGATGGTGGAGGTAGTCAGGGACCAATCATAAACTTCAGCGAAATTCATGGTTGTGAGTTCTTCTGGCCGTAACGAGGGGGAAGTGATATATCTGTATCAACGCCACGCGGGCTCCAGAAGACCCAGATGAAATATGAGCAGGGGACGGAAGACGCCTCCTTGGGAGCCCGTGAAATGGACGGCGCCGACATGAGGAGTGACTACAAATACACGACTGATGCAACTTCTCAGACTGAGGTCATACGTCACACGGGGATCAACTCCTCGTCGTGACAGGCTCTGAGAAACAGGATGAGGGGGACGGTGAGATGACATATCACACCCTGGTGTCAAGGAGACTGAAGAGGAAAGAAAGTAAACCCACTGGGCATGAAGCGCTTCATGTTCACTAAACAGGAAATAAGTTAGATTTAAAAAAGAAAGAAAGAAAGAAAAAAACATACAGGCACATAGTTAGGGGTGTTTTAACCTTGGGGGCGATCAGTGCATTTGAGAAAACCCTTACACCGAGACACAGATACTGATGGATTCAGACACAGATAAACCACAGGATGTAAGATGGAAACGATGCAAAAACGTGAATTTGAGAGAACTCCTAATATAGGATATTCATCCTGATATGCCGGAATTTGCATATTTTGACTTGTATTTAAAAAGCAATTTCAAGGTCAGCTTTAGTAGAGAAACCCTGAGCTAAAATGGGAAGGAACCCCATTAAAAGTCTCCCGGTGGTTTGCATATTTATCTTTCTTCTTCTATAGTGAGCAATAACAATTCATAAATCAAAAAAATCAGAGTAAACAAATACCAAAGAGGTTACTTTATACACAATGTATGCACCTTATTCCATCTATTTATAGACACAAACATTTCTATTACTCAAATTTATAAAGTGTGTAATACATGCAGGCATGCTTTAAAAATCTGCATACATTTGCATAAGATAGAAAAAAAATATGTATGATTGTCCCAAGTCTCAGAAGACCACGGCCAAGACCAAATAAAATGACGACCACCTCAAATGCACTTTTGTATAATGGGATGAAAGTCATGTTTATTTTAGAAAAGCTTCAGGCCTATTTTTTTTTTAAAGTATAAATAGATTTAAAATTTCCAGTTATGTAGATTCCATGGTCTGACCATGAATATCCTATGCTGGTAGACTCTCTGAACAGGATAACCTTGGGCCTTTCCAACAAGATTCAAGGAGCTTCAGGAAAAGCACGTACAAATATCAAAATCAGCATCCACACCTCTATACTGAAAAGATCGTCAGACTCGTGACACCCGGATCAAGGAACAGGAGGCGGGGTGGGTTGAAAAAGGGACTGGCATTCGGAGAATTGAAGGTTGCCATTCAAAGAGGGATGGTTATCCCCAAATAGGGATTTTTCCAGCAGACTCAGACCTTCCTAAAGTCTAAACACCTCTATGTTTTAGAAACTTCTTGATAATTTGATATTTGATACTTTGACAATTTGATATAATGGCATCCCAGGCCATTTGAGAAGCCATGTACAAAAATCAGCCCTGTTTGTTTATTTGCTCACTTTATAAGAATCGATTCCTTGCTTTATTCTTTAGACTAGACATGAAACAACTTTCCCCCACTTTCAAAAAAAATTAAGTCCACCCTCAAAGGATAAACATTTGCCACAGGTGAGCTGATGCCAAAGAAAATAATCAAGAATCGAAAGAATTAAGAATCGAAAGAATCCAGAATCAAAAGTAATTCACAAACAGGAAATTCTAAAAAAAAAAAAAAAAGTTTCTAGCAATTGCAGATTTATGCTTCACTGCCTAAGGGAAACACACCGCAGAGGACAGCAACCACACTCTCCAGGTAGGAGCCTTTCGAGGCCAGGTACTGCCTCTCATTCATCTTCAAAGTCCAGCATGCGATTTGTATCTGACAGCAAAAAATGCTCGGTGAGTATCTGTCAGCTGTAATACACAGCTGTCTGGGCTCTGAGCAGCGCTGGGAACGAGCAGCGTGGAGTGACTTAGCGCCTACTCACATGGACAGCAGATCCAAAGGGGTATTTGTTCTGCCTAAAATCCTTCCGTGGCTGCCCAGTACACTTAGAAATTCCAAATTTCTCACCTCGGGCTGCAAGGCCCACCTGTCCAACCTCATCAGCTCTCCATCTGAACCCACGCCGTTAAGGATAATCTCCTAGCTTTCTGTTTTTGACGGTGCTGAGCTGGCACTGGGCATTTGCTGCTCTCCCTGAGCCCCTTGCTTTCCGGCACCCCCTGGGGCTGCCTCGCCAGTTCAGGCCTCAGATTCACTAAGGGCTTTCCTGACCCCCCACTCCAAATCAAATTAGCCTACTCTCCATCCCAGTCCCCCTCCATGGCGGTACCCGGTCTAACTGGCCATCGATCACTTCTCTCTAACTTGTGTCTTGTTCACTCATTCAGCTGCTGAGTCTGTACTGGAACAAGGAGACTTCATCTGCCTTCATTCTATATCCCCCCAAACTAGCACACAGGAGGTGTTCGGTAAACACCTCTGGAATGAATGAATGGACTAAAATGGCCAGAAATGACTTTTAAACTTTGCTGTATTTAAGAGAATCCTGCTGATGGCGACCTCAAACCCTGAAGTGACACGGCAGCTCCAACAGCTGAATGACCAGTGGATCGGGCCACCGAGACAGCTGCTGGTGACAGAAAAATGCATGAAGCAGAGCCCTTGCCTTGAGGGTCCTCCTGCCTCCCACAGCGGTCCTCAAGCTCCCTCTGTTCATGGCCTTGGCTGATGCTTTACGTTTGATCAATGTCACCGTCCCAGGAAACATCTGATGCTGATCTGGAGGGCGAGCTCTGAGGACTGTCTATGCGCTGGCCTGAAGAGGCCGAGTTCGCCCCACCATGTGTGCCTCTAGCTCACTTCCGGAGGTGTGGAAGTCCACTCTCCTCTCAAAACAGCAGCCCTCTGTCTTTCCTGTGGTCCAGGAAGGTCCCGACATACGACATCAGAGGATGCTATTTCAAGGACTCAGGATGTGAGACTGCAGGGTCTGACTGGGAATCCTAGCTCCGCTGCCAACTGCTCTGCCTTGAGGCAGTCACCAGCCTCTCTCGGGCAACAAGGATTAAACATATAAGGACAACTAAATCATACAAGACAAGGCTAGAACTGAGCACATTAAAAAAAAAAAACACCTCAAGAAATGTATGTTTAGCACCTCCATGGAATTTACATGACCATGGAAAACACACACTCCTCACATCTGCATCTAATTAGTGTAATTAAAAACAAAGATGTATTTGTGAATCGGGAGGAAGTTGCTCATACTATTCTGGTAACTTTTTGGTATATTTGAAATGCTTTTAAAATTAAAAGACTCCCTTCTGCCACCAAAAGAAAAAAGAAAAAAAAAAAACCCACTCCATAGGTGTGCCCCTCTTAATGGAAATTTGATATACCAAAATTTTTTAAAATCTAGGAATGGGGATGACTGATGAGAAGGGATTCTTGAGAGACTGCTTTAAAGTCCCTGTAGTTTAAAACTGTATTTCCACTTAATTTTCCAGGACCAGATTTAGTACATATTGTACCAAACAATATATGACCATATTCCAAAACCCAAATGGATTACTAATGGATTAATATGCTTTAAAAAGCATCTTTACAAGATTTAACCATGAACAAAGCTCCTTGCTTCTCTTGGCTTCCAGTTAACATGTGACACCCTGTAATACTTCAACTTAAAGAGTTACAGAAGCCTGGAACTTTATATGAGCCTGACAGTGATGGATTAAAACCATACTCTAGACATACCTCAAACAGTAGCATTTACTTTTTCTTGCTTAATTCATGGTTGATCTACCGGAGCCATTTGCTGGAAACTGTAATTGCTGAGCTGTTGTCAGAAATCTCTCCTTGCTAGGGTGAACTGGTTTCCAAACCGAGAGGAAAAAGTACCATCAAGACATGTTCCAAAACCCATGCCATCTATGGACCTCGCCCAGTAAAGAATTTGACACGTTCTGAAGTTGCAGAAGTCTTACTCGGAAAGCAAGTTAAAAATTCAAGGCTGGTACACCCATGCTCAGAGCAGCATTATTTATAATAGCTAAAACATGGAAGCAACCCAAGGGTCCATTGAGGAATAAATGAGCAAAATGTGATATATACATAAACAGAATATTATTTAGCCTTTCAAAAGAAGGAAATTCTGACCCTTGTTACAACATGGATGAATCTTGAAGACATTATGGTAAGTGAAATTAGCCAGTCACAAAAAGACAAATACTGTATGATTCCACTTAGACGAAGTATTTAGAACAGTCAGAATCATCAAGATGGGAAGTAGAATGGTGGTCGCCAGGGGCTGGAGAGAGGGGAGATGGAGAGTCATTGTTTAACAGGTACAGAGTTCCATTTTCACAAGATGAAAGGAGCTATGGGGATGGAGGAGAATGATGGGTGCCCAATAAGGTGAATGCATTTAATAACACTGAACTGGACACTTAAAAATAGTTAAGACGTTACATTTTACGTTATGTGTATTTTACCACATCAGTTGCTTGCTAGTATCCACTCAGGCATTCATCACCTATTCACGAGGCAGGCCAGTCAGCCAGGAGTGGGCTCTGGAGAGGAAGAGCCTAACCCATCCTGGGGAGATCTGGAAAAACTTGGATCACTTTCATGATCTTCAGTAGGTCCCGAGCCACCCAGGATAAGACCTGGGAAAACCTGCTTGGAATGGGCTGCTCTATGCAGCCACCTGGAGTACAGTCCAAGGAATTAGGAATAAAGTCAAAGGTAAGGAGAACACAGACTACAAATATCAAAAGTCAACCATTAATCCCATCAGCTTCTCATAGTTCAGCTACCAATCTTGCCTCCCCTCATCCTGTCCATGGACCACCATTCCTGCCTCCCAGACCAGAAGTCATCAGTGCCTCCTTTCTTCTTTCTCACCATCCACATCCAATCAGTGGTCCTCTCAACCTATCCCCACTGTCCATTCTCAACCCATTTCCTCCTGTCCAAACCCACCCTGTCAACTGAGTTTGGAACCTCATCAACCCTTGAGTAAATATAATCATAACCTCTTAACCCATTTCTCAGCCTCTAGCTTCTTCTTCCTTGACATCAGCTACATATGTATATGTGTTTGTGCGTGTGTATATATACATACATATTTCAATCTTACAGAAACACCCATGTTATCATGTTACTAACTAAAAACCAGAAAAAAACTGCAGTGCCTCCACTGCCAACGAAACAGTTTAAACTTTTGGTTCTGGCACTGAAGTTTCTCCACAAATGACCCCAAGTGACAAGGACTGCAGAGTGGTTGTGCGGGGTGGGGGTGGGCACAGAAAAAAAGATGTCACCCTCTAGTCACTTCCACCCTGGGCCTCCGGGTCCGACCAGTGATCTTTCAAAGGAGCAGTTTGCACTGCTTCCTCTAACCTGTCCTCTCCTCAGCTCTCCTACCACCTTGGTCCTCATAACCATCATGGCAACATGCTGCCTTTTAAAGAGCTATTGAAAGAGTGTCATCCTGTGGAAGGAAGGACTCAGGGGAGCGGCTGACCTCTTTTGACTCCCAAGCTTTGTTTTCCTGCCCCAGCTATTTACCTCGTAGAAAATCTTAATCAGAGAGGCTGATGCATCATGTGCCTACAGGCCTTCCGGGTGTGGGTAAGACGCGGTCAGTACTGAGCACTGATGGTTCAACCAGAGGGAGGAGGGACGTGGAACAGGGTTCATTCACCACTTTTTCCTGCTGGGTGGCGTTATGGAATTCACATCTGTCCTCTGGGCCAGGGGCTCACCTTGTCTGTTTGGTCTTCGGGAGAGGCTGGGACCAGACTGAATCATCTCCCTTCTGGGAGGGTCCCTCCTAGAAACCGCCACTTCCCCAGCCCCGAGGGATGGGTCAGCTCTCTGTGATGTGGATGAAATCTTTTTAAATTCCACTGGGCCCTCCCCGTGGGGGAGTTCGCCGAGGAGGCCGCAGCCGTGGGCTTCTCCTTCAGGGAGGTCAGCGATCCCACACTTGGTCGGCCCCTCTTGAACTGGGTGCCAGGGACATTTCGAGGACAGCATTTTCCTTGGCAGGTGTGCCTGCCGGCGGGGCCCACTTCAAGGTCTGTGAGAGCAGGGAAACGGCATCTGGGATCTATCTGCGGTTGTCGGTTTGCACATTTTGAGGGGTGAAGTGAAAAAGAACTGCCTTACACAGCATGTTCTTATCCAGACCTGGGCTGTGTCCACACGAAGAAAACGGCCAGGGTGGAAAACGGCTGGCGGGGCACGTGGGGCTGTCCCCAGGGCCGCCTCAGGTCACCGCCCGGGCAGTTTAAGAAAAACCTCTCTGCTTGGGGGCCACACCCAGACCTCTTCGCTCTTCAGGAGTCTGACAAGTGCTCAGGAGCAGCTCAGAGAACGGGCTGCCTCTCCAGGTCTGAAGGGCTGGGCTCAAGCCCCTCGGACACACCGGCAACCACCTGGAGCTGCCTTCCAGCTTCCGCCTGAGTGGGAGGCCTTCTCCAAAGTCTTGTCCAGCTGGACAGAGTTCAACCCTGGTCCTTCTGAATGCTAGCCAGGCTGGAAGATGTTGCCATGACTGCCTATCCTGCACTGCATCGTACTTCGTTACTTTTCCATCTGCCTCCTCTGCTTCCCCAAGGTCAAGGAGCATGTCCTAACTGCCTTCGTATCTTCACTTTTGTCCCCAAAGCAGATGCCCAGTGATGCTCACTGTCCTGAACTGGCCCTGGCCAGCAAACTGTTCTGACCACATGCAGCTGGATACCCCGTCTCCGGTTCAACTCCCATGTGCTGGGCACTTACTGTTCATTTTCCCTCTATCCTTCCTCCATCCGTTTCATTTCCTTGTCAGGGTAGGTACCTGCGCATCCTTCCAGTCTCAGAGTGAAAGGAGAACTTCCCTGGCCGCCCTTGCTCCCTCCAGTCCAGGCTGGGAGTTTCTCTTGTCTGCTGACCTGGGCGCCCAAGTCCCTCAACGCTCCGTGTGAGCTCCCCCAACTTCTGAGTGTGAGGTCTGTCTGCTGATGCTCTCACGGCTCTGCCTTCCTTCAGAGATTGTAGGTTCCTTGATTTTTATTTTGAAACTAAAATCTCTTAAATTCTTACCAGCCATACGCTGGTCACTATGCAAAATGCTTCTTGTGCATTTTCTCATGTGATGCCCACATTAACCGTAGGAGAGAGATGTTACTATCCCCATTTTATGGATGAGGAAACTGAGGCAGCTAGTGACATGCCCAGGTACATAAGGGGACGAGTGAGTGGTGGAGCCTGGGTGTGAACCCAGACATAATTCACAGCAAAGCTGCCGCTACATTGTAATGCCATTCAGTTCATCTTGCCGTTGTCACCTTGGTGTCTAGGGCAGTGAGCGACTGATGAACAGTGAGTACTCAATACATGCTTGGAGGGGTGGATGCCTCAATGGTACCTTGGAACCTTCCTAGGGCTTTTCAATTTGTCCTCCTTCAATTTACTCACTCATTTTTTTCATTCTGTTATTTGTCCTTAATAAATCTTTGCAACAGATTTGACTACAATTAACAGAAAATCAAAATAAGAATCCTGGAAAACTCAGCCTGAGGTGATGGCATGGTATGATTTTAGGGACCAAGCCTCCTCTGTTCACAGTGCTGTGCCCCACCAGCCCCCAGATCTACATCCCAGATGACAGGAATGGAAAGAGGAGCATGAAGAAGGCAAGAAGGTTAACTTCCTTCTCCTAAGGACATGTTCCAGGAGATCACGCAGGACTCCCCAGCCCTGCCACTGGCTGGAACTCTGTCACATGATCACGTGGCCAGACAGCATTGAAAGGGAAGTCAGGACACAGAATTCTTATTCTGAACCATCATGGAACCCTTGGAAAATTCTGTTACTAAGAACAAAGGATGGACATGATCCTAGGGGACAAACAACAGCTCTTGCCTAATAGCACCTCCGGAATCCCTGTCTTCCTTGCAATTATTGCCTTGCTGGAGGTCAGATTCTGGTCATCTTTGACAGAACCACCCTTCTGAAGCATTCTCCTATTTTCCTTTCAAAGCTATCTTCCAAATGATGGCTCTTCCATGGAGAATCAAGGAGTCCAGGCTGGACTTTCAGTCGCCCCTGTGACCCTCCTACCTCCCCTGAAATGGACACAGGGTCTGGCCATCTTATGCTGCCTTCCTTCCCCACTAAGCTCAGTAAGTATTTTTGGAAGATAATGACTCAAGGTAGGGCCATCTCACTCAGATCCCAGACCATACTCCTAAAGGATGCCAGGATATTCCCCCCTCTCCTTAGCCTGGAAATAGATTTTTGAGCAGCATTATACAGCAGTTCCTGTTCAAAATCCTTCTTTCCTTTTCTTTAGTAATGTCTTTATAAATCACCGTTATAAAAATAAGGCAAGCAGAAGGAAAAATATGCAGTACCTCGAAACTGAAAATTCAAGTATTTGCTTTTTATGGGACACTTGAGGCTCTTAAAAAAGAGAACTGCTAGAAAACTTAAATACAAAAAATTCACTGTCTGATAACATAAAAGCCTAACAGAAGTGAATAGTTTATGAAAATAATTTGAATATTTACGCTTCAATTTATGGTCTGAAAATCACCCCCAAACCACTGATCTTATTCTTAAACGGATTTTCTGAGAGAGCGTTAAATACATTTTGATTGTTTTGACACCATGTCTACTTGGATATTCTGTGCAATGATTTGAAAGTAAAAAGGAAATTCCCTAAAAATCTAATGTAAGTATATTTGAACATACATTATATAGACAGAGAAGTGTATTTAGATGCATGCATACATATAAAGTTTAACAAACATTTCAACTCAAAGGGGTATTTGGGGGTGGTTGTTATTGTTAGGGAGAAATATTGTAAATTTAACTTGAATGAAGCCTAGGGCTCAAACACACTGTAATTCTCTTGACAGGGAAGCTCGGGTTCAAGTTCCTATCTTTTTATTTTCTAAGACTAAGGCTGCATGATCGCTTAAACCGTGTTTTATACACAACACTATAGAAACACAGCAATGCGGGGCCATAAAAATGTTGATGAAAGAGAAACAAACATGCTCCCATTTCGAGTTTCTGATTACTTTTTTTTCTCCCAGTAAGTCAAAGAAATCCCTTCTCAGAATTTCTTACGTTTCGTCTATTTACGGAAAGTATTCACCATGATTTTAACAGGCCCCCAAAGCATCAAATATCTGTACCAAAAAAATCAGTATTCACTTCCAAAGGGGAAAAATATTCAGGCTACGAAAAGTGGTAAGGAAAGTATATGTCCAAAGACTGTATTGTTAAACTCATGGGTTTAATGAAACCCAAACATGGAGAATACATTATGTAAATATACACGGACAAAGAAAGGGCTTTTGAAGTCTAGGTGATCCAGGATCCGCGACATGTGATTTTTTGTTTGTTTGTTTATACATTCTAGCAAGATTTCACGTAACACACACACGCCCACACACACACACATACACTACTGAGACTGTTTATTCAGTTTTAAACACAAATCTCTGCAAACTTAGGCAAAAGGGAGGGCTAGGAATATGTAAGCATCTGAGCAAAAGAATAATTCACTGAACTTCAGGGTTAGAAACAAAAACAAATGCAGTGAGAGAAATTCCTGCATTATCTGTCTTCCAAAGAAAGGCACTTATTCAAGGTACACAGGCAGATTACACCACACTGGGGAACTGAAATGAAACAGAAATCAGCGACAAAAGATACAAACTCACGCACCAAGTCAAGTCGGTAAATAAGTGTTTGATTAAGTCTGATAATTATGCCTTAATTACCTTTCTTCTCTCCACTTTGGATTTAAAGGGGAACACACGATCACAAATAGTATGTCAACTCGCAGGGAGTCACAGTGCTAGTGTTTATGTGATTTCAGAGATCAAACAACTAACATCCATTTGTCAAATATTGACTGAGTGCCCGCCCTGAGTCAGGCTGTGGGCTGCCTGCTGCATGTAAAACTCTGTCTCCAGTGAACTTACAGACAGACATATAAACAGACACATGTGCTAATAACAGAAGTAGTAACATTGATTGGTGACCTATTATGTACCAATTACATGGCTCAGCTTGGCACGTGTTAGCCCAGAAAGTCCCTGAAAACCCACTAAGTATGTCTTACTATTATTATTATTTCTGTTTTACAAGTGAAGAAATCGACCCTCAGGGAAAGGAAATGACTTGCCCAAGGTCACCCCATTAAAAGGGGGACGGAGAGCCGGATCTGCTGGGAGCGCAAACTCAAGGAATGTCTGTTCACAGGCAATAAATACCTCAATTCCTCCTCAAAACAAGGCTCATTTTACAGACAGAAGAAAAGTCAGACTTGGGGAAGGGCTACACTGACTTTCCCAAACTTCTCAGCTAGTCGAGGGCAAGGTCAAAACTAGCACCGGGCTGGCTCTCCTGCTGCCCAAGCCCAGGCTCTTTTCCAGAAACACAGGCTGCTTCCATCCAGTCCTTCAAAAACAAAGACAACGTTCCCAACAACTTGCTGGAAGGTGGTGGTGTAGATGGAGGGGGAAGGTGCATATCCTGGCGGGCTGCCTGGTGGGAAGCCCAAAGCAAAGCTGAGCAGGGGCGAGGCCAGCGACGGACACATGGAGCCCCCCTCCCCGCCCCCTCTATTTCTCCAGGTTTCCCAAGTCAGCGGCTCGGATGACGTTAGTGTTGGTGCCACTCCACCCACTGAACAGCTCTCCCAAATGTTCCCCGGGCACCTGAAGCTTCCGTGTTACTCATTCTCTCCCAGACACGGCGTGGCCACCACTACCTTAGCCTTCTCTTATCCGGGCAGAATGTGCCCTCTCCCTCCGCAGGCAGGGTCCGCGGGTGTGCTGACCACGCAACATGCCCCAGCCTGGCCCAGCATCCAGGACTCCGGAAGCATCTGTGAAGGCAGCAGCCACCCTATTCAACATATTATCCAGCCCGTACGGCCTGAGCCCCAGCCACTCAGAACAGACACAGGTAACACAGGTAAATGCCCAAACACTGGAGCCTGGGCCCCTGACAAGCTGGATGTAATCCTTTAGCTGCTGGACCAAGAAGGGCGGTCGCAGCTCTTATTAAGCAGGACTGCAGTGTTTTAACACGTTAACTACTGGGAATGGCCATACTGGTGCAAGCTGCCAGAATCTCAGCCCTGTTGAACAAATGAACCAACCTACTCCAGCAGCCACAGACAAGCTGCAAAGAAGACTGTGTCTGCTTTCTGCAAAACGAGTGCCAACAGGTGTCTAAATGCCTCTAGCTTCATTGTGCTGATAGACAGAAACTTACAAACTAAGTCACCAAAAGAAACTATGTATAACTCCATTCAAATTGCATGAATCCAACCTTTATTTTCTTAGGCTCTCTAATGGGCCCTAAGTGTCTACGTAGAACAGATGTCTCTCCTCACCTGCACTTTCCCTCCCCTTAATCCACCACAGGATCTGTAATCCATGATCAACTCACCCCTCCCCTCTAGGTTCAGATTCTGTCTGTCCAGCCACATTCATGGTTGGATCGAAAGAGTTCCCTGTCTCACGTGCATTCTCAAGGTTGGCAAGAGTGTTATCCAAAGGAAAAATGAATGAATCAGGGAGGGACCAAACCCCACTCAGTCAGGGTCAGGGCTGGAGCCAGGCTCTCTTCCTGCAAGTATTGCTTTATTGTTGGCCAGTGCGTTGCTCTGCAAAAGTGGACAGCATCTTCACCCTCTGAGAGTATTTATTACCCAAGCTCTTGACGGTGGAGACCCCCCCTTCTGAAATCTCTGGCAAAGAACAAGTGTGAAAGCCTGGATCTCATTGAGAAATAGAGATTTTACAGTTTAGGGAAGCATGAATATATTAAAAATGTGCATCTCCTTCCTATAATATTATTCCTTCTGTTTCATACTTATGACTTCCCAGTGGAAATAAGCAGAAAATAATATGCACTGAGTTCCTGGTTGAGATGCTGGGAGTTTAAAACAGGACGTTTCAGAAGTATAAGAGCACTTCTTAACAGTCAGGAAGCCAATTACTGCCCCTGACTTCAGTGACATATTTTGCCTGAGAGGTTTCCTTCAAACAGTAACTGCGAAGCATGGATCTTACTTTGAGGCCAGGGTAGAACTTTGTGTTTATATTCTGAGCAGTGGAGGGGGTGTTTTCTCAATCCTGGGGTGCTGCCACCCAGTGGCAGAATCATCCACCTGGGTCACGTGGCTGACACAAGGCTTAGCCAATGAGTATGTTTTATAAGATAGAGGTGCACTGTTTTTACAGACAAACATTAAGAGCCCACTGTGTGCTAGAATCTAAGGACAGATATGTACACTCAAACACAAATCCACACCACGATTAAATCATACTGTAACAAAGGGGTCTAAAAGAGAAGAACACAAAGTATTAAATACTTTTAAATAGTGGACATCATATAGCAAAGCATACAGGATGACTGATGACAGGCATAAATGGTTACACATACAGGTAGAAACCAACTAATACACGTTGGATGAAAAACGGGAAGAAATTAACATTTTCTAAACAGGCAAAAGGACAGTGACATATATTTTTATGAGTATCTGCTTTCTCATCCTCCTAACCACCCTGGAAGGATCTTACAGATAAGGAATCTGGGTTGCAGAGAGTTTTACTACTTTATTCAAAGACAACCAGTTAGTATGCAACAGAGACAAATTTAAGGCGACGTATTTTGACTCCAAAGCTCAGTTCTTTCCATTACACCATTATCCTGATTTTATCAAGAAATATTTCCTGATAGGAATGATAGCAAGTTCCATTGTTTTAAACAAACCTTTATAAGCAACCCCTCAAAATGCAAAACAAAAACGAAAAATGCCCTGCTAATCTTAAAGTGTTAGAAGTTGGTCTAACCACGTTAGAAAGCTCCTTTTGAAGACACCTGTGAAATTTCAGCTTCCAGTCAAAAGCCCTTCACAAGGTACAGGGTCGTCGGGTTGCCTTCAGAGACCTGGCGGGTCTAGTCCCGAGGCTGCCCAGCCCGCTCCTTCTCTAACCAGGGTCTTGCTCATGGCTTCGTAATCCCCACCCATCAGTCCTGGCTACCATTTATGAAACCGCTGAATCTCTCCTCGGACATTTCTAACGCAGATAAAAACAAAATATTCTGGAAGGATAAAGTTCATACGACTGATTTTTTTTCCCCCAGGGGGAAAAGGGCAATATACCGCTCAATTCAGAGAAAAGGAAACATCACCCCCGTCTCAAGAGACTTCTAGATAAAACCTTGTGAGTTGAAAGTGTGTGTGTATATATATATATGTAGAATTTTCAAAGTAATTTGCTAAAACAGTTGGTGTTCTGCCTCCCACCCCTAATAAAAAATAAAACAAAACATAAACTAGATATCACAGAGAGGGAGGTTCAATAAACAGCAGGATGCAGCAAGACTCGCACCCAGGACAATGAGCGCTCCGTGTTTGGAATGCTCTGGACCAGAAG
Source organism: Camelus ferus (assembly GCF_009834535.1). Classification (NCBI taxonomy): domain Eukaryota; kingdom Metazoa; phylum Chordata; class Mammalia; order Artiodactyla; family Camelidae; genus Camelus; species Camelus ferus. The sequence goes on along the minus strand of NC_045704.1, from coordinate 52,447,788 downwards.
CGGGCAGAGGAGGACGATACTTGGGCGGGGGCTGCAGCCAGAGTGGACGGGGTGGAAGGAGAGGAGAGAATTCTGACTCCTGAAGGCGGACGTTTTTTTCTCTACAGATTTTAATACTCCCAGCCTAATAAAACCTTAGTTTGAAGTTCTTGCTTTTAGTACGGTTAATATACTTTTATTGAAAACAGGCCCTTTGCTTAGTGACAGTGCGCTGTACAGGGACAGCCAGTCTCCAGACAGGGCCAGCTTGGTGCCTTGAATCCAACCTGTGAGCCTCAGCTTCCTCCTCTGGAAATGGGAAGGTGGGAACCCATGGCCTGTAAGAGCCTTTCCCAATTAAAAAAAAAAAATTCAGTGCCCGGAGAGTACAGGCCCAAGGGGAGGGTCCTCTGTGGTGTGCGGCCTTCTGTCACACTGCACAGTGTGACGAGTGGGATTTGGGGCAGGGGCCAGCCACAGCCTCATCCGGGGCCTCCTCGCGGTCATCACCAGCCTCCCCAGGTGGCGATCCCCGTGTGTGCCTCATGAACACACAGGGAGAGCGGTGTGTCCTGACTCTCACGGGGAGGGGACGATGGAAGCGTCACGTTTGCCACTCTTCCTGGACTCCGCCTTTGGGTCTCTCCCTGTGGCTGACTTTACCTGCGTCCTTCCCCTGGAATAAACCACAACCACCAGTACAGCAGCCTCCAGCGCTCCCTGTAGGCCCTGCAGGCAGATGATCAAACCCAAGGGCGGTGTGGGGTCACTCCTTCTAAATCTGCAGTGGGTGTCAGAAGGGAAGGTGGACCTAGGGATTGCGCCTTCTAACTCGTACTTGTCCCCTTAAGTTCCTGACATCCCACTCCCAACTGAGCCACGCACTCTGCTTCCTGGAGCAGCCAGGATTTAGAAAGAGCAGCCGGGAAGTCCATGCCTTTCTTCCATCCTGATGTGCAGACGTCCAGCATCCTTCTAACCTCTCTGAGCTCCAGTCTCCTCATCAGGAAAATGAGCACGTGAGTAAGTCGTTCAGTCTAAATGACGAAGTTATTATGAGACTCGATTAAGGTAATGACTGTGAAAGCTCTTGGAAAAATGGGACCTTCTTTCTCAAAGATAAGACAGGAAGAGCTCCTGTCACCCTGACTGTGGAGTTTCAATGCTTCGGAATTAAATTTACTCTCCCTATTTTGTTGTCTTTCTCAGGGCCAGTGAAAGCATCCGGTCTCCATCGGCAGGTGCTGGAATTATGTCAGCCAGAACTTTCATTAGCCAACGACTTCAGTCAGTGAAAAATCACGGCAAAACAAATGCGGCATTTTGACGTCGCTGAATCTATTCCGGCGCGGTGCGGTTTCGAGGCTAATGTCTTTTCAAACAGCTCTGTTTCGCCTGCAGACTTGAATACCCTCATTATAGTGTTTGAAAAAAAAGTTCCCTTATGTTTTTTTAAAGAGTGCCATTCTTCAAAAAGATGTCAAGAAGCTCGTTTTTCCCCCCCTCGCTACAAGGTGTAATGTGAAGATAAGCATAAAACCTGGTTGGAAATGTGACCTATACTGGACTGGCAGAGCTTAGCATCAAGCAAACGGCTAGTCGGGGAGCTGCTTCTGTCCTGCCTCACTGCTGATATTTGGAGAAAGGTACCATGTACTGTTTGTGGGCAGTGAGAGCAGGGTGGAAGTCAATTATGGTTTAAAAAAAAATTGGAATCATTTGCTCGTGGAGTTGATCAGAGTTTTGAACAAGTCCCTGGCCTTCCTCCCGACGGCCACAGCCAGGTCTTTTGGAAAACATTTTATTTTCCTGCTCAGCGTAATAAGAAGAGAAAAGTCGTGGTTTTTGCAGATGAAATGGTGCTGATAATAAAAAGTAGGTCACACTTTCTCTGTCTTGACTTTCTCCGAGAGACAAAGGAGGGTTTCGAAGACGTGACTCGAGTCAGGTCAAACCTCTGACCTGAGTGTTCTCGGTACTTAAGAGGAAAGCTTGGGGCATCTGCAGTCCGAGCTGACGTGTACCACAGGCAGGGAGCAGGGCAGCGGTGACTCTGAGGGCTGGGGTCAGGGTGCAGACAGTAGATCACCCAAGCTTTGGGGGAAAGTGAGAACCACAAGTTCAAAGGACTGTTGGTGCTATGACCTTAGGATGTGGGGCGGCCAGGCAGGAAGGAGGCACAGGGAAGAAATGTCACAGCAGCACCCAGCGGAGATAGCATTGTTGTGCACGGTTATTTACTGAACCCTCCAGCACGAGATCTTGCTGCCCTCCCCGCCAGCGACCAGGTCACTTCCTTTGGCCGATGAAATAGGGCTGAAATGACAAATGTCACTTGCAGGAAGACGCTTTAAGAAATCATTTTGTCTCTTTCCCTGTGAAATGAGTTCCAGAAAGAAGCTGTGTCATCAGCCTGGATCCTGCAGTGGAGAGGCTCTCACTCTTCCTCTGTGAGCCATGGAGATGGCGGGGTTGTTTGTTACTGCAGCTTACCTACTCTACCCTGACAGATAGAGTCCCCCTCAGTCCTCCTTCTCCAAAACTGTGGAAGGATAAAAACGGTAAGCCTATGCGCTTGTGAGTCTGTATTTCTAAATCCCTTTTTAGCTCAAGAGTGGGCACTGATGTCCAACTAGACAGACTGGACTGTGAATGCACTGGCGCACACTGTACCCCATGGCCCCCATGCAAGACAATAGAGAGGCTTAAGAGTCACGATGGCTGTTAGAAGACAGTGGTGGTTTTTCAAGGGGATCTCCCCGGGGTGACCTCAGGATGCAGTGGAGTGAAATACGGAAGGACAAAGATGCTGGAGTCAACTGCCTGGTTGCAAATCCTAGAGTCTCCCATATGTTCTCTGCTTGAATGTGGGTGAGCGGCCTCACTTCTCTGAGGCTCTGTTTACTCACCTGTTAAAGGGTGATAATAAGGGTGTAAAAGGGCTGTAATAAGGGTGCCTCTGGCACACAGAAGTGTTGAGGGGATGAAATAAAGCGATGCATACAAGGGACTAGCACAGAGCCCAGCCACAGGGTAATTTCTCAGGGTCCCTTTGCTTCCTGTGGTTCTTGTGTCTGCTCTCGTTCTTTGCACCAATGTTAATTCTTCTCGACCACTAACTCTTCTACCCCTGATTTTAATGTAGGACCTCGCATGGATTATTAATTTGGGTTGGAAATGATCAACAGGAGCAGCCCCTTGGCGGCTACCGCCATGACTGAACTTAATAAACTGGCAGAGGTCCTGTCATAGTAATGGTACCTCAGCCTTCCACTGGAGATCTTCCTTCTGCCCTGGGTCTGATCGAAAAGCTACTCTTCTTCCCAAGTGTGACAAAATTAACTGCCTCTCTGTATTCTTGGAGCAGCAGCTCAGGAAAGGCAACTGGAAATGTTCAGATTTGGAAGCACTGGTGATGGAAGATCAGGCAAATTGAAGAGAGAAGGCAATTTCGATTCAGGGACACAGCGCCGAGACAGGCAGCTTGACTCTTCTGAGCATTAATTGCCTCATCTGTCAAATGGGAATATTGAGAGGAAAATTCAGGGCCTGAAGATAGGCTAAGACAACACAAGGCGTGCTTCTCAGGATGGAGCTGATTCCACAGACCTCAATCCACCTTGGCTGTTAGGATCAGGAGTAATTAAACTCCTAATACTAATGCTGCCAGAAAGACACGAAACAGTAGCAAGCATCCTGCAGCCCGTCTCAGAAGGAAAGATCAGGTCTTCGGAAAAGCCAGCCTGCTCTTGGGAAACCTTTGAACACATTCATAGCAGAGACAAAGACAGGGGCCCTGAAACCAGGAATGAACAAGCCTGTTCCAGCCCTGCTACAAAATGGTGACTGTGACAACCCAATGAAAAGCATGCACATTCTGGGGAGGGTGGGGCTTTGCGGACACATGCTGAGAACATGCTCCTTAGCGGGGAAAGACAGGAGATGTGTATAAGATCCCACTTACGGCATCAGTATTGCTTGATCTACATATGTTCCCTGTTAAATTTTAGTTCTATAATATGAGCCTTCCTGATTAAAAAATAGTAGAGATTTATTAATATTTCTTATAGGAGGTACACTGGTAGGTCTGGGGGCGAGGACCACAATGAAGTAGGATATAGTTCTTGCCTGTTTAGAGGTCACAGTCACATGGGAAAGAGAGACATTACACATCAAGTTACAAGTGTGACGAGAGGTAAAGTTCAAGTACATGGACTTTTCCAGCAAGGGTACTGAAATGTCCAAATGTGTTTCCTGGTGGGAGTAGCAGTGGCTGAGGGGATGGGGCTAATTCCCAGTTGATGGCTTTGTTTGTCCACGAAGTCCTGAGTTTAAAAAAAAAAATCAGCCAGGTGTTGGGCTAGGTAGGTGTCAGACCAGATGGACCTTGCTTAATTGATGCTCAAGGACAGGTAAGTGGTTCCCACTGATTAAGACAACAACAGGAACCCCACAGGTCGGAATGTACACAAAAGATATTTGTTGAGTTCAGTCTACCACAAAAACATCCCCACTTCTTCTGATAATGGTACTCTGACGTGATTTTAGGGGACTGGAACTTCATCAACTCTCAGTTCATGAGCTCTGGATGGTCTGCAGTACACGCACCGGGGGGCGATCCTGTGACTCAAGCCTTGCCCAACTTTCAAATCTCTCTAGCCACAGAGACTAGCTCAGAATGAGCAGGTGATGTAAGCTGGATCAGACTAAATCCCAGGAAAGAGACACTGCTTTTTTCCCACTAGGTTGAACCTGGAAAGATATGGCTGAGAACTGTAGACACTTGTCATGATAATCCAAAAAGTGAGCCTGTCTGAAAATGGTGCCAATGCTGAGAAAATGAAACTAAAGATAAAAAGACGGAAATCAGGTCCTGATCATTTAGCCCCTGGATCAAGCTTTACCTGATCTCCTTGTCATGCCTATATTTTCCGGTCAATGAAGCCTGCTTAGGAGAAGTTTTCTTCCTTTTGCAATAGCAAATGCAAAATGCTACTTTCCTGACTCCAAGTTGTAACAATTTGACAAACTTCCCTAGAATCTATCAGAGATTTAGCTTAGAGTCTACCCCCATAGAACTTTGGTAGGTTCTTTTCAAATCTGTGACTTTTGTGACTGGGCTTGCCTTTTTATTACCAGACAAGGTAATCATTCATCCCCCCTGGTCTGGGGCAATGTTAATTTATGCCTGTTTTCCTGGGATAATTATTATTAGTGTCTCCTTTCACTCTAAAAAATATCCAAGACTGATTAAACAGTAACTTATAAGGTTACTCTATTCATAATCCTCCTTTACAAATCTTTTTTTTTTTTTTTTGCCCCTTAAGAGCAGATTCCCACATCCCCAAATTCTTCTCAGTGATAATTATGGCTAATTATACTCAGCAAATAATCTCATCTCGCCAGTCTTCCCACATTTGACTTTGGGGGGATTAATCACAGCATTCTGCCTTCGAACGAGCATGGTATTATTGTTTTATCTAAAGGAAACCCCTCTGAAATGGGGCCTCCATCCATCATTCCTCCTGGAGGAGCAGGAACGGATTAAAACTTCCTGGCCTGCAAACTTGTTTGTTAACGTGTCGCTTCCTCCTGGTTGACAGCGTAGGGTCTTCCGTGGGTGGCGTGTTTAGGATTTGGCTGAGGGCATTGTTTTATCAAGATGGGACGGTTATCCGTACTGGAAGACACTGTGCTGGGAACCTGACCACCCTGTAAACACAATGATAACGTCGTGTCTGCACGCTGGGGGAAGACAGTGCTCCCAAATTCCCTTTTCCTAATTAGAGCCTGAAACAATAGGTGGGAAATTCGAGCCCTCCCCGCCCCACTGCTGTTATCATTATCTATTGGCCTTCATTTCTGGGTATTGATTGAGCTTCGGGTATTTTGTGTGTGTGTGAGAAACAGCAAATTAAAATCCAGACTTCTCCCATTTTTCTTCCTGGAGCGTTCATCTTGTTATAAAGCTGGGGTGACAGAGATTAAAAGTCAGAAGTAGAAGGTTTGGGATTTATATACAATTGTGTGAACTGTACCAACTTCCCTTTTAAAATTATTCTAGTAAACACGTGTTTGACCAAGGAAGCCGAAGGGATGTGAACTCATGAAGAAATTTCTTAGAAAACTGCTCTGGTCAGGAAAAGATACAGACAAGCACCTTCCCCCGGGTGTGGGTGAACAGTGTGTCTTCTGAGTCAATGATTGAAACATCACCTGTTATTTCACTAGTAGGAACCAGCTACGTCACTGTAATTTTTCATTTTTTAAAATCTGAAGTGAATGCCCAGGAAGGACCCTGATGAGGCTCAGGGCATTGATCTGCAGGGTGGCATCTGCCCACGTCCTTCTGAGTGGGACTCACTGGCTGGCATCATTAGAGAGAAGACAGCATTACTAGCAATCCAGCCACATTAAGTCAATTTACATTTACGATTGCCCTGTAGAGGAACAAGGAAGCAACTTGGATGGGAGAATCTCCCAGGCTCTTACGAAAGGAATCTGTTGAATTGCAGATACACAACATTTAGCTCACAGGGAATTCAACCGGCCAAGATAAAGACAAGGTGACCACACTCTACGCTCAGTAACTGGAGCGTGCTGTAAAGGGAGCCCTCACAATCTGTACAAGCTAAATGAATAATGCTGTTTCCAAATGAGGTTAAAGAGCCTCCATCTCCCAAGCTCGTCAGACTGACCAGCAATATCAGTGAACTTTGAGCCATAACTCCTTGTCAAATAGTAGCAGCATGGAAAAAAAAAAAGAAGTCACAGCATGGACACACGCATCAGCTAGGGTCACGCAGGCTGCTGCGAGGTGATCAAAGATTTCTTGCCCACATCAAGTCCAGAAGGAGTATTCTCGAGCAGTGGGGTGGCTTTGCTTCATTCAATGACTCAAGGAACCTGGCTCTTTTCATCCCATGACCCTACCATCCTGAAAGGGTGCCTACCAAACCTGCCGGCGGCTGGAGCATGGAGGTTGTGCATGGAGGGCTTTAAGGGGTCTCATCTACAAGGGACAACATCACTTCTACCAACGTTCCACCAGCCAGGACACAGTCCCGTGGCCACAGCTAGCACCAGAGAGGCTGGGAAGCAGACCCCTGCTGTGTGTCAGGAAAAGCGGGAAAGGGCTTGGGGAGGTGCTCAGGGTGTCTGCCCGTGTGAAGCGATGAGCGCAGCTCCAAGCAAGCTCTCCTCCAAGTTCAGGGTCTCAGACCCCCACACACTGCCTCCACTAAGACAGTTACAGGATGGAAATCAGAATCTACGCTGGCCGGATGTAACGTGGGATGTTGGATGTGGGAAGCAAAAGCCAAGGCTGAAATCCAATGGGTTAATTCACTAAAGCAAAGAAACACTCAGCCTGAGGTGCTCTCAGACAACCCCAGCGCTGGAAGGCTAATCGTCCTTCTGGGATGCTGCGTTCTTTGTGGAGCCCTCAGAACCGACCCTTCGACCTTTTGAGGTTTCGCATTGCTCTGATCTCTTGCTAATGGATAGCGTTTTCAAAGCTGATTGTGTTTTAAAGATACCGCATCTCACCAATGATAATAGGTCTGCCTTCTTCAGGGAGAGCCCAGCCCGTCTAACTGTCTCAGTCTCCCCTATTGGCCAATTACCTAACGACCAGAAGTTGGTTTTAGGGAATCAATTTTGCCATTGCCTAATCACAAGTAAAGCCATAAAGTTTTATGACAGCTAAAGGGACTGCCTTTGACGGAGGGGAACTTAAATGAAAATTAAAGGGAGCATAAAATGAGAAAAAATGAAATTCCAGAAGGTGTTTTCCCCTGGACCACCACGTTAAATTACAGCACCCAGGACGTAATCCTGCAGGCTATGTCTCAGACAAGGCACCAAGGGAGCGGGGACAAACTCGTGTTTTCTGATCACTGGCAACAGAATTGAGGGGTTTCCAGCAAGTGGCTTCAGGAGAAGGTACAGAAGAGAATCCCTCCATCCACCACTTAACTACTGTGTGTCCCTAGGCAAGTTCTCCAAGCTTTAGACGCATCTGCAAAATGCAGATAGTAATAGTAACTCCTCACAGCACTCCTGCAGGGACTCAATGAAACAGCACACTGTAAAATGCACAGCACGGTGCCTGGCCCACAGCGGGGTCTGCAGTTAATGTCACCATATCACCATTGTTAATAACAGAAAAAGCTTAAAGACCACCTGAGACTCTTCAGTTCAGATCAAGGAGATCCAGTTTGATTTCCTGACAACTATATGTCTGCAACACAGAATGGTATCGTCTCCACTTTACAGATGAGGAAACTGAGGCTCAGAGACAGTGAAAAACTTGCCTGAAGTAACACAGTTAATAAGGACCAAAGCTGGAATCAGTAGCCAATTGAAGCAAGGACACTTGACTACTACATCCAGTGTTTTCCAGTGTAAGGCCCACCGGTGAATCTGGAATGCCTAGTCATTACCTGGATGTCCAAACCCGACCTCTGATTACTGAACAGAATCCCTGGCGGTTGAGGGCAAATATCCGCACTTAGAACAAGCACCATCCAGGGGATTCTTGCACACTCGGACCTTGAGAGCAGTGGATGCTGTGGTGCTTCCTGGAGAGAAAAGTTCCTAGGAGTCATATTTTGTTAAACTGCCCAAAGAGCTGCCCATTTCTCTCTTTGTGCCTTCTCCTAACTTCTCTGTCTTTCAACCACTGTTATCTCCAGCACTTCTGTGTCTCCACAAAGCACAGGGGTAGATGGATTGAGCCCATCAGGAAAGAGAAAGATTACTTCCCTACGCATAACAGATTGGTGTGAAGACAACATTGTACAAATACATGATTTACAAGGTCAATTCTGCACTGATATGGAAGTGTGTTCCCAAAGGCAATTAGGTTAGTTGTGACGGGTAAGGCACCCTATTTAAATGAACATCACTGATGTTGCCCTGAATTTGACAGATCTGGATACACTGTGCTAACACGAAACATCGCATCCTACTCTAGAGAGGATGGACGAGGTTCTGCTGCGGTAAGGAACAGCCCCCGCATCTCAGAGACTCAACAAGGCAAAAGCTTAACTCTTGTTCAGACTCAAGCCCAGAAAAGGATGGCAGGGGCTCTGTTCATCTCAGGCACTCAGGGACCTTGTTTGATGGAGGACCCTTCTCATCGTGTGAGTCCACGATCACATCGTCAGGGAAAAGCACTGAATCACCAGGCTCTGCCTTTACATCTCCCCCTTGAAGCATCCTTTCTGTTCACATTTTCTTGGCCAAAATGAGTCACCTGTCTATCTCTGACCTCAAGGGGAGGACAAGTATCAACCCTGGAAGGAGGGGAGAGGAACATTTAAAACCGCACCAAGGACAAATACATCTATTCAAAAACAAAACAAAAAAAAAGAACAAACCGAAGTTCATGCTATCTCAGCTTCTCTGGAAATTAAATCAAATACAAGGATACTCTGCAAAACTTGACCCTGATATAAAATATAGGTCGAGTTTCGTTTGTGTAGGTACCTTGGAGGGAAGATGAAACCTCAGAAGGAAATGACATTAAAGTTAGCTCGATATCTTACTTTGCCCAATGAATCTCTTGGAGCTATGCATGTGGTGTACCGTGGGCCAAGCAGGACTCGTAATTTCCTAGACAAGACACTGGCCTTAGACACGTCTGGCATCTTCTCACGCCCTCGTGTGCCTGACTCTGCGCATTTGGACCAAGCTGATGCATGGAACAATCCACGTGCTTCATTTAAAATAGGGTGCGTATGTTTTGGCTTGGAGAATGATCTGTGTGCTCCTGGTAGGAAATCTATCTGCGGGACGGACGCAGAGGCTGACCAGTGACAAGATCACATCCTTTCAGGAAATGGACCTTGTGTGAGGATGTCTCAAAGGCATCTGTCACCTAAGAGGAATATCATCTCCAGAAAGTTGCTGCACCACACAGGGGGTTTGACTCAGAGGCAAAAGAGAGGCTGAGGGTTAAAGCAGCCAGAAGGCACTCCCGGACGTGCGGGAGGCCAACTGTGTGTACTTCTCATGCCGTGAAATACGGCCCCTGCTTTGACACCCTTGTAATAGCATGGATGTTCCCTCTCCTTGTTTCTGTGAGGTTTATGGTCCATAAAGTTTAATAACAATCTTAACAGCTCAACAGAGAACACACCAGGCTCGAAGGCCACTCTTACCAAAGGGGGTCTGGATTTTCCATTTTTCCCCCTGGGCATCTCGATTGTACACACGCCCATCTCTCATGTAGGGCGGTAAAGAATAACCACGTGGTAAAGGGGACACGCCAGGCTGCTCGTGGCTCTGACACACGTTTGGTCTTGGTAGCAGTCTGAGCTTTGAGGAACTGAAGGAGACAAAGTTGGCTCGCCTGGCAATTTGCGACCTACAAATGCCAGACTGTTTGTACATCAGGGCTTTATCTGAAGAACAGGACACCTGAAGTCAACTCCAAATTCCTTTGCAGGGCTGCAAAGCTGTGTCTGAGGTGTTCCCAGCCTCCTCTCCCCTCTCAACTACACCCTGGGGGCCTGACCAAAGCCCCTTGCGGTCGGCAAACCCACCGATCCCTGGCCTGCCGCAGGCTCACGCCGGCCGCCCCTCTTTCTTTGGAAGCTGGTCTTCTCCTGTCTTCCAGGGGCGGGGCTTCACTTCATCCTCAGCTCTGGTGAAAGGAGACCTCTTCAGAGAAGCCCTCTGGGCTCCGTTGAAAGTCATACCCCTGCGCTCTGTGAACTCACCCACTTTTTATCCCTAGCAGTTATCACCATCCTTGCTGACTGATTCACTCACATGTGTACACACACACATGCACACACACGGTCCACAGATATCTGGCGGATTGCTCCAAGGCCCCTCAGGCGACCGGCTGCTGCCTGTTAAGGATAACAAAGAACATTCCTTTCCTAACACACACCTGCCTTGGTTGAGATAGTAATAATTTATACAATGCCTGGAAGCCTGGCCATCAGAACCGGTCACACCCCCTACCCTTCCACGACCCCCTCCCTTCCCTACTATCTCAACATTCACCCATCAGAGACTTGTGCACAAGCCGATCACACACCTCAGGACCCCACAGGACCTGGTGCAATGACCCTCCCTCATAAAAGACCTGAGCAGCCGACCCTCGGGGCTCACACAGGCACCTCTCATCTGTGTGACCCACCGTTGTCTGTGGCAGTACAACCTTGTAAACTCCTTTGCTCTTTTCATCCTTTGTCCTTGGTAGATTCTTTTACCGCCCGCACACTGGCCCACTGGAAGCCACGACCACACACGCAGAGGAACGAGCGCTCCACTGACATCTTATTCCTGATGGTGCTTAGGGCTGGTTTTGGGCAAATGAACAAACTTCCTGGGTGATAAAGGGTCAGGAGAACCCGTCAGAGCAGAGCTAAAGGGACTCGGGGAGGTTAAAGTCTGCGCACTCACTCAGGTGATGGTGTAATTCCTCCCCACGTCATGACAAACCTAGATCCAAAGAAAACCTCTGTCTTCCCTGAAGCTGACCAGATGGGGTTTTAAACTCCTTAGTTCTCCCGGTTTGTGCATCTTTCCTTCCCTCACACCCAGAAGGACGAGTGCTTCTCTGCTTCTCATCGGCCGCCAGGGACCACAGTCAGCCCCCCATATCTGTGGACGTGGGACCCCTGCACGTGGCGGGCAGACTGTCCTACCTCATTGTGCATGAGGCTCTTAAGCATCCTTGGGGTTCAGTACCCACGGGGGGTCCTGGAACCTCTCCCTCTGAGGATAAAAACAACAACTGTGTATTGCAACTGGCGCCAGATTTTGCACGGAGGAAATCCTTGTCAGGGCTACATTCACATATCAAAGAGCGCTTCCTGCTGGCCTGCCTGGCCCAGTAACAAAGCCAGCTCACTCAAGGCCACGAGGCTTTCCTCTGAAGCTAAATTCTGCTGTTCCTCCTACTCCTCCCTTGTGGAAACCAAACAGCTCTGTCCCCCAAAGGCCCAGGGAGAGAATCCACCTTGCTGGTGGCTCCCTGCTACCCCGGCTGTCCCGAGGGGGCGGGGGCTTCACGGAGGAGTCCTGGGTTCACGTGAGTTACATGAGATTCCCCTGGGACTCCTGAGCTTATCAAAGGCCTAGAACCAAGGAGACAGAAATACTGAAGCCTATGTCATTCATTCATTCATTCATTCACCCACTCATCCCAGAAGCATTTACTGAATCACTACTGTGTTTCTAGCCCAAAGCTGTTTCTCCTTTCTGGACTTTTGATCCTTTAGTTAATTAACATAAAGAGGAGGAATCTGGAATGTCTGAGGTGGGGGGTAGGTGGCGGTTCTAGTAAGAATAACTGGGCCAAGTTTTAGCAGTTTGGGGAAGTGCGTTTGATACAACTGGTGGGGCTCAGGACACACTACCCCAAAACAGGGCACCTTGGCATAATGAGTATCTTAAGCTGAAGGAGTGTGCGAACACGGCAGAAGCAGGAAGGCTGCTCTGACTGTCTCCCTCCTTTCCACCCTGAAACAGGTAATCACACCCTCTGTGAGAGGTACCCTCCCCTCCCTGTACAGCGCATCCTTATCTCTGAAGACAAAGGGTCTCCGAAAACAGCCCTAAGACACGGGCCTTGCTAGGCTCCCCCCAGTTTACTACACTCTCCTCTTGCTTCTCCACGACTGTTCTTCCAGGACTGCCTCAGCTCTTCACCAAACCCAGCAGAAGATCTTGTTTCCTCAGGAGGGCTCCCGTGTCATGCAAAACTTACAGTAAATAAATCAGATGCTTTTTTCTGGTTAACCTGTCCTGTCGGTTTAATTTTCAGACTCAACCAGGGACCCTAAGAGGGCTGAGGTAAACGTTTCCCTCCCTCCACAACTCATCGTTGAAATTGAAAGTCTCTTGGTTCATCTTCCTAAGAAGTTCTTTTAAAAGTGAATTTTGTAAATAGGATACTATTTGTCTTGCATTCAGGTGCCTTCCTTAGCTCATAGTCCAACTTTTTATTAATGGAAGAATTCTTTCAGGAAGCACCAAGGCACTTAATTTTAGATTTGGTTTTTTTTTTTTTTTTTTTGGAGCAGAATTTTCCCAGTTCAGATTTTCTTCCAGTTGGAAGCAAATATATGTGGGCCCAACACACGACAGAAATGAGCATGCAGTCTGTCCTTGTCTCCTCTCCTGGGGCTTACCACCATCCTCACGTCCAGGGCAGAAGAGGGGTCTGGGGTCCAGCCCCTCGTGCAGTAATAGTCATAGGCCATTGAAGCCTTCACTGCACGAGACTTTTTAATTGACCTCTAAAATACAGGTCGCAGAGATTCACACTTCTGGTTAAAAGAGAAAGAGAATGATAATACACTTTAAGCAGTTATAATGACACTGTAAGAAGAGGTGCTCTGCAGGGAGGTCAGGGAGAGAATGGGAAGATATGATGCAGAGAGCCAGGGGGATCACCAAGCAGAAGATATGTGATACCAAAACAAGATTCCTTATATTTTTAAGGAGAGAAAGACAGCTATTTCCTTCCCCCTACTAAACTGAGAAGGATTCAGTGGCATAGGATCAAAAGTTGACCAAAAGGCCAGAAGCAAAGGCACCAGAGTTTCAGAAAGTAGTTAAATATGATGGGGCACCGCCAGGGTGACCAGATGTCCTGATTCATGCCCAGCATCCCAGTGTTATCACCTGCCTCCTTCCTCTCTCAAAACTGTCCCACTGTGAATGATCAGTCATGTGGTCACTCTAACCACAGCACGAGCCCTGAAGAGGAAGGCTGACCCTGACGGTGCACGAAGCGTTTACCTATTCAGTGCTCCATCCAGTGAAGACATTTACAAGATCATCTAAGTGATGACATCACGAGCATCACTAACTGGCAGCTTCTGCGTTAAAGAGAAGTCGTAACAATAGTTTGACTTTGCATCTGTTACTAGTTTAGTGAAAGTTTTCTACAGAAAGATTTTCCCCCCGTTTGCTATTGTAGGTGACCACTTTCAGGATGGAGAGCATGCTGATGAGAGGACACAGGTGGTGTCGGACGTAACGGTGATGGCCGACGGGACTCTGACCCTTCGCTAGACCCAGGGAGCCTCCACTTACCACTTGTCACCTGGAGAAAATGACTCATCTCCTTTGTACCTTCGGGTCTTCCTGTGTAAACTGGGAATGACAATAGTTCCACAGAGTTTTGAGAAGGAAGTGGAACACTCCCCCGTACCTGGCACATTACAGAAACCCATGACACGACATGGTAGATGCTATCACGATTACAGGCAGACCTTGTTTAACGGTGCTTCACTTTACTGCGCTCGGCGGATACTGCATTTTTACAAACTGAAGATTTCTCGCAACCGCATCGAGCAAGTTTATCTATGTCATTTTCCTTACAGCATTATTTTTAAATTAATGCTGTTTTTTTAGACACAAAGCTATTACTACACACATAATAGACGACAGTATAGTGTTAACATAACTTTTAAAGGTACTGGGAAACCAAAAAAAAAAAAAATCTGTGTGACTCGCTTTACTGTGGTGGTCTGGAACAAAACCCACAGTATCTCTGAGGTCTGCCTGCATCCTTTTTATTATTCCATTATGATTATCCTGAATTCTCAGCATCCTCCTTACTATCAAGCTGATTTGGCAGTTACAGAAAATAAGCTCTGAAGAGTGGACGATAAAGGGTGAGGCAGAGGACTGGACTAGTTTTAACTCGTGGGGTCTCTTCTCACCCCACCAGTTTCCATGCTGGGGTTATACTGGAATTCTCCATGGCACGACACGTGCAGGTGGTATGCTGGTTAAATTGACGAGCACGTCGATGACAATGGTAAGAGACACTTATTGGTTTAGGGATCTTGAAAGTAATTATTGGCTAATAACCACTGGTGAGGTGGTGGGTGAAGCCCCTTCGACACACTGGTGTGCCTGTGAGTCCTCAGACAGACCAGGGAGACAGACGCTATCACCTCCCACTGCTGGGATGAAAGAAAGGCAGAGAGGGAAGACATAAAGCCAAGGTTCTTCTCTCAGCAAACTTCAACAGAGCCAGAAAAGCAACTGATGTTGTAAACTTAAAGCTCCTGGAATAAAGTGTCTGCGACAAAAACCAGAATCTTCAATATGTGAAAAAAAATGCATCAGTGTTGGTTGCTACTGATCTTTTTCTCCTTCTTCTTCTGGCTCCTTCACCAAAGGCTAACGCGGCAGGTTCGACATCCCACGGATGCTCGTTTTCTCGTGCGTCTCCATGAAGGGCTGGCATCTCTGGCAGGACTGGTCTCAGTCCTTGCTTCACACTGTGGTCAGCACTCGTGGCTGGCTCTGTGGCCATCACAGCGGTGGGGCTGACAGGTCCCCTCTCCCTGCGGCTCCGAGCCTGCTTTTCTGTGCTCGGGCTTCTAACTTGCCTAACTCGCCCCGGGCTGCCCAGCACCTCCCACAGGACACAGTTCCGTGATGAGCGTTTGCCGAACGCACTGTGAGCACCCCAGACGAACTGTTCCGAAGGCACTGATTCTGAGGCTGGCTGAGCCAGAAAGGAGCTCACAGGTGACCCCTCCAAGTGCCTTCATTGAAGGGATGAGGAAACACAGCCCAAGAAGCTGGATGCCTGGAGTCAAGTCTTTTGGTGGCTCCGAGAGGGCAGACCCAGGACTCCTGAGCCCTGGCCCCACGGGGACTTCTGCTTTGCAAGGCACTGGGAAAAATCGTCCAGTCTCGACTCACTTTTCCCTGAGACTTCAGTTGGGAAGCTAAGATTAGATGGAGGGGAAAAAATGAAACCATGCAAATCAAGGTCGAGACTGGAAAGGAAAAAAAAAAAGGAACAACAGATTTACTTTCATTCTTAGAAGGCAGTGGGTGGGAAAGTGGATTCCCACTAAGACAAGAGCTGGCCTTTCTCCCTGAGCAGGAAACACTGAGCTCTTCAGGTCTGCAGTCCCTGCAGAGCAGAGCCTGGCCGGATGGCTTAGCCATGGAATGCGGGTTGCAGCCCGAGACAGCAAGAGAGAAATTGTGGATGCTGGTGTCAGATTTTCTGCTGGGATTTAACTTTGTCTGGGGTCCCCACTGCAAGCTCAGGGGACAGCCTGATACTCGGCAGTCTAACAAGCTGCCTGGCATTTTGAAATGCCTTCACCCCAGCTCTTCATCCACCTCTTTGCCCTCGCCTTTCCTCCCTGCCCTGCGTGGAGCTGCGGGATGAATGGGGCTTCCGATATGAAGGGAAAAGTCACCATCCCCTCGTCCTTGAGGTAATTAATCAGTGGTGACTCTTTACTGGGTGAATAATATTACTCAGAGCACTTTCCCTCCCAGCAATGTCAATTATGCAGTGGAGAAGCAGTTCCAGAGAACATACAAAGGGATCTGGTGGAGTTTCATTGCAAAGTGACAAGGCTAAGCTGTGGACATGGAAGAGTACGTCTGATTGCTCCCAACACACCTGGGTCTGCTGCCTGCTTGTCTGTCTGATTTTCAAGGAGAGAAATATTTCTGGCGTTTCCTGTAGGATTTAGATGTAGGAACCACCCGCCAGCCCTGAGTACGCGGCGAACATTTAGCTGGACATCATGAAGGTTCCCACTCCCTCTCCTCTGCCCCCCCCCCAAAAGTGAGGGGCAGAGGGACACTGCTTGCTGCATGTCTGCTCAGATTTGTGGGTCACACTTGTGGGGATTCCTGTTGACCCTTCACTGCACAGGGCAGGGACAGTATTAGATTGTACGCAAGTGTTTAGGATACTGATGACCAGCAAGTTCTGAAGGGTAGAGAGAGGGGAGGGGAGGAAGGGAGAAGGAGAGGAGGGAAAAAAAAGCAAAAAACAAGAAAAACAGGAGAACAGGAAGGGAAGAGGAAAGAAGGGGAAAAAGAAGAAATAATGCAAACAAAAGTGCCCCATTCCTATCTGATCAGGGCTCTCTAAAGACATTCTATAACACCCTTGATATTCTCAGACTGTCACTAAGTAGTCTGTGCTTGCAAATCCATGCCCTCTGATCTTGTGCCTTCAGAAAACAAAGGCAAGCCTTTGGATGATGGCTAAACCATTTCCTTCAAAGTCCGTCTGTTCATCTCTATGCCTCCTTCCTCTCCGGCTGTCAGCAGGAGGAGGGACATGAGTTTTGCACTTTGGAATTTGAAGAGGGACTTTGAAGAGGGACTTTGAGCCCCCCGCTTGAAGGAGAAAACTGGAGCTTGTAGATGTGACGGAACTCTTAGTAGAGAGGAAGGAGCAGGAAAGAGAGGGGTGGGCCGTTCTGTAAACTGCGGTCTTTGAAACTGCAAAACGTGAGTGCTCGTGAAAACTGGTGCTCTGCTGGAGAGATGATGCATCTTGGGAAGCAAACGTTAAACAAACAAACAAACAAACAAAACCCCACGAATGATCTGTATTATGGCAGTCTCTTACAGTATAAACTGTTCTTTTAAAAAAAATGCTTCCGATTAAAAGTATAATTTTATTTAATATCCCTCAAATAAAAGAAGAGAGGCTATTAAGTTAGCATGATCGCCATGAATATTATTGAAAGCAGCGCTAATAAGAGTTGTTTTTATGATTCCATTTATTCAAAATGAAAAATGGCATTCACCAAACATCAGATCTGATGAGTAATAGATTTATAAAGCAACCAAAGAGGAAAGATAAACTGGAGAGAAAATCTATTTTGATTAGGTGATTCTGCGGTTTGTGTACTGGTTACAAATAACCTAACAGCCACAAAATATCCTCCTTGTCCTCCAGATAAGGATCTCTGTCTGGAAAACCAATGGGAATAGGGGTGGCGGGGATTTTTTTGAGAGTTAGACAGGCTCTGTTCATTTTAAAATATTACTTGTCTATTAACAAAATGTCTCCTCTTTTAAGGAAAAAAAAAAGACAAATACAGATCACTTGGGCGCTGAGCTGATTTCATGCATCGATTTCAATGGTAACTAATGGCAGGTATTCTCAAGGGACCGTTCATCTGGGTTAAAGGCACAGATTTGGGCATGTTCGGTACATGGAGAACTCAGGCTGGAAACTTTCCACTGCAACGGCTGTGCTGACATGGAACAGGAGAAGTAAAGGTTTTGTCCGATTATAAACAAGTGTACAGACCTCCTTCCAGGTTTACACTCAACACTGGCAAAGTGGTGAAGTGTCTGTTATTGAGTCCATCTTCGTTTAAAAATGATAATAACAACCACAATAATAAAGGAATAAAATGGAGAAGGAATGGCAAAGCTCTCTGCAGGGGGAAAAAAAAGTCGGGGGGTAGGAGGAAGTTTGTATGTTGCACATCTCTGTTTTGGTAACCCAAAGAGGGAATATAAGCTTGAAGTCCTGAATTTAACAAACCTAATTATCAAGGCTTAATTAGTACCAAGGGTACAGCTTCATGGAACACCTGCAGACTTAATTTATGTCCTGACAGAGAGGAACAAGTGTTAATGGGCTGTATTTATGTTAATACCTGAACCTTAGGAGCGAGTGGGATGAAGCAGACCAGGCACTAGTTTTCTAAGCTACAGAACAAATACAAAACATTTTCATCTTAATGCTGGTTTGTACATAATTCTTCAGGGATCACACAGGTCTACTTAAACTCTTAAAACCAGAGAAGTGGAATGTGAAAAAGGAGACCTATATTGGGTATCTGCAAAAGGCTACCAAGATCAGCCCACAAACCGGTGGTTTTATCTTGCCTTCAGAATGGACCTTGGCTGACAGGGCTGATGTCCTCAGCGTTCAAGACACATGTTTCTCACGATGCTGGAATATAAACCCCATTTTTCCCCATAAATGCCACACCATTAAAAGAATAGCTAATTTATGGAATGCTCACTGTGGGTCAGTCACTGTGTAAAGTCTTTGTAGACATTTTCCAGTTACAGATGAGGAAACTGACTCAGAGGAAATAAGCATTTGCCCTTAGCCATGTTTCTAGGTAGCACAAAGATCTGCAGTCAGGTTCCCAGCACCAACCCTTTTCAGCACTGAGCTAAACTCCCTTCAATTCACAGATAATTATAAGAAGACTATAAAGTATATATACACACCTATTTATAACAGAATTCTCAGCAAACAAGAAATAAATGCAAACTCTTCAAATGGATAAAGAACATGCAAAAATCCCCGACAATGAACATCATACATGATGGAGAAAGTCTAAATAAGCCAGGTTTATCTGCTGTCTATGCTTCTGTTTAACATTTCTGGAGCTACTATCAGTGCAACAACACAAGGAAAAGAAACAGACGTGAGAAAAATCAGGGTGGAAAAAGTAAAACATATCTGGAGACAGAAAATCTGGAATCCAAAAAAAACAAGGGAGAAACTAGTAAGTAACTGTTAAGGTTACAAGATAAAAGATCGATTTGCTAAAATCAGTTTTATTTCTCTATACAAGCAACACGCAATTAGAGAAAGAAACTTCAAAATATCATTTACAAATAGCAGAGTGCTCAAGAATAAATTTAACAAAAAAGTACGAGACTGCTCTATTGAAAACGGTGAAACACCTCTGAGAGAAATTAGAAAAGACCAAAATAAATAGGAACAGGTTCATGGATTACAATACTTAATAGTGTTAAGATTTTAATCCTTCCCAAATTGATCAAGAGATTCAATACCGCACCAAATAAAATCTTAGCAGTCCTTTCAAAAGAAACTGAGAAACTGATCTTTAAATTGTGATGGAGAAGCAAAATAGCTAGAATGGCCAAAACAATCTTGAAATACAGAAGAAAGTTGGAATCCTTACATTACCTAACTTCAAAATTTAGCTTAAAGCCAAAGTAATCAATATAGTAGGTATAGACATGGGAGGGGGGAAAAACCCTGAAATAATTAGATCAATGACGTACAATAGAGAGTCTAGAGAGAGATCCACATATACATAGTCAATTGATTTCTGACAAAGGAGCCAAGGAAATTCAATAAGGAGAAGACAAGTCTTTCAACAAATGGTGTAGGAACAACTGGAGACGCATATAGGTCAACCTCTTCCCTTACCTCACACCATTTAAAGACATTAACTTGAGATAGAACAGAGACCTAAATGTAAAAACTAAAACTGTTGAGCTTCTGGAAGAAAACATAGGAAAATATCTTTGTGCCCTTGGGAGTGGCAAAGATTTCTCAGAACACAAAAGGCAGTAACCATAAAAGAAAAGAAAAAAAAAAAAGACACCCTGGTAGTTAACAAGATTACAAGATTCTGCTTGTCAAAAGCCATCGTTAAGGAATGAACAGAGAAGACAAAGATTAGGAGAAAATTCAAAATAAGCACAAAAAAATCACTTGTGTCCAAAATATATAAGAAACCCCCACAACTCAATAATAAAAAGACCAAAAAAATTAAAAATGATCAAATACGTGAATAAGCACTACACAGAAAGAAAATCTACGAATAGCTAATGAGGTCATAAAAAGATGCATTAGTCATCAGGAAAATGCAAAATAAAACCACGGAGAGATATCATTTCACGCCCACCAGAATGGCTATAATTAAAAAGACTGAAAATACCAAGTATCGGCGAGGATGTGAAGCAACATGAACTCTCACACGCTTCCAGTGGGAGTTCAAAATAATATGCTCATTTTAGACAACTTTTCGGTGACATCTTAAAAAGTTAAACACACATACCCTAAGAGCTAGTGTTCATCAAAAAGAAATAAAAATCCAAGTACACTAAAAAGAATGTTTATACAAGAATATTTATGGCGGAACCTGGACCCAATGCTCATTAACAGGTGCATGGATAAACAGACTGACACATTTTTACAATGGGATGCTACTCAACACTGAAAACGAAAACCACTCATGATATACATCAATGCCGATGGATCTCAAAATCACGATGTTGAGCGCAGGAAGCCAGACAGAACAGAATAGGTAGGATTTCCATTACATGAGGTTGTAAAATGGGTAGAACTAAGTCATAGTGGTAGAAATAAGGACAGTGTTTGCCTCTGGGAGTGGAAGGACTTAATGGAAACGAGAATGATGGAACTGACTGGGGTCCTGGGAATGTTCTGCAGCCTCATTGAGGTGCGGGATCACATGGCGGGGGTATATATGCACATTGTCAAAATCCTGACAACTTTATTTTAAAATATGTTAATTTTATGGTATGAAAATTATACTTCGATAATGTATGTGTATGTATAAATATTCTCTCTCTGTCTCTCTTTCACACACACACACACACACACACCCCTAACACAAACATTTGCCAACAGAGTCACTTCTCAGGTCAAATTTTATGTTAGTAAAACAGACCTTAGTTTTTAGGCTCATGATCCTATCCACAAAAGGGCTTGGAAGTCTTAAGATTGCTTACGGAATTGTTTATTAATTGCTGAGTAAATCATGCTTTGTAGAAATGGAACGGACTTAGGAGTCGGATGTCCCAGGTCATTATGCTGGTTTTGCTTCTCATTAGCAATGTGATCTTGGGCAAGTTAATTACCAGCCTCAGCAATTTCTTCCCCTGAAGAAGTCAGGGAAGCAAGACTGTGGAGTGGCTTCAATGTGATAATGGACACACAGCGCACAAGTGAGGGCCCCAGTCACTTTTTGCAAGAACACAAAGTGGCTTTGGGAAGCCAGTCACTCCATAATCTTTTGACTAAGCCTTTATTTCTGATGATAACTGAACAAATCTATGAAAACAATTTGGTGACTTTTTTTTAAATGGATAAATGCCTTTGGACATACTTATCTTTCAAATATAATTTAGCACACTTCTGTTTCCTCCAGCAGTATTTCTATTTCATTCTCTTATAAAACACAATTGTTTCTTTCTCTTCAAAAACAATCACCTGCATGGTTTTTGTGTGCTTTCAGAAATCCCTTTGGTGATGACTCACCTGTGAAAAAGAATTTGCAGACAAACTTTGAGAACTGTTCTCTTCTTGAAGGAGGTGCCACATCAGATATCTGGGATGCTAAGCTCTTGTCAGGACCAAATTCACGAGATGATTTTTTCTTGGAGAGAATGCGGGGATCACATGAAAGAAAAATCGAGCTTTTCCAAAATGAGGGGGTCAGTTTCCTGGTGTGAGAACACGCCACTCAACACAGCCAGGTACTAGAAATCCAGTGATGTGGTTCTTAAGGAAACTTATTTGTGTTAGCATCTCTGAATTTACCAGAACCACAGCACATTTAAGTCCTCTGTCCCTCAATCTCTCTGACCAATGCACTCTGTAAAGAACCATGGGGCAACCTAATAGCAGGAGAAGTTAAACACAGTGATAGTCATTGCGTCTGGGTGTGTGGGCAGGGTGTCAGGAGAATCCTTTCCAAATGTCCCCCAATAACTTTAAAGGGGAAGAGGCCTTCTCCTGTGTGCAGTGCAAATAAAGGACAACAAATTCAGGGTTGACAGAATGGCAGACTGAAAGACCAAAACAAGAACAGGATGAAAGCCTTGTGGTGACGGCTAGGCCACTGTCACCACCGCCATGTGTCAGAGCAGACAACGCCATGAGGCCTCAACTTAGGAGACAGCACACAGACGCTCTTCGGTGAAGCCCTGCGTCTCCAGGCTACCAGGAATCAGAAAGGAAGATGTCACCTGCATTGAAACTTGGGTCCTTTTCTAAACAACACTTCATTGAGAAAAGAAAAGAAACCCACAGAAAAAGTAACGTGAACCCACTGATGAACTGGCAGATTTTATTTCTCTTAATTGGGTAAGTCCGGTTTTTTAAAAGTGTTCTCAACCCGGTGATGCTATCAACTTTGTAAGTGGTTTGAAAAAGCGGATATTACACTTTAGCACATATCTAATAACTACCCCTAGGATGGAAACATTTCAGGCACACCATTGGTTTGATTTTCCTAATCACACTGCCGAGATAAGACGTGCCTAGAACACTGAGGAGTTCTCGTAAACAGGCGCCCGGTGGCTTGCTGGGAAGCACAGGGTGATGCGTAGGGCCTCCGCCCTCTGCACACCTGAGACGCCTGGGTGGACTCGCCGGAACGATGGAAATCAGAATCGGTCCCCTCATCAGATAATTTCTGATCGAAAATTCTGAGAAGTGAGTTACGCATGATGCTCAGTTAGTCACTGTTTTTCTCAAAAGAGCTGCGGTGTGGAACATCAAAGTCCGCCCACCCTGGGGTCTGAAGGTCCATTTTATGTGCTTCTGCACATTTGCCACGCAGGCTTTCCGTGCTGTTGGGTTCTAACGTGGCCTGCCACCCCGTCTACTCCTCCCGCAGCCTGGCTCGGCCTTGAGAATCACCCAAGGGGTGGGCGCCAGAACCACACTGCTCCCTGGACACAGTGATCAATGTGTTTCGTGGAAGAAGAAAAAAAGATGATCATCTTGAGTTAAAATTTCGTATCAGGCTATTTGGCAGCCAGGGTTGTGAAATAGGCGGAACAGAAGGTTAGTCTCCAAAGTCCATGCATTTCTAATTAGTTGAATCAGTGACCAAAACCAGTCTAGGACCTTACTGTCTCTATGCTTAAGCACCACTGAAAAGCAACAACTGTGACGTTCAACAGTGCATTTGGCGAGGGGCAGGGCACCCTTTGCTTAGTTGGAGCTGACAAAGGAACCAGCTTGAGTCCAAGCACAGCACGACAGGTCGGTGCGTGTAAGTGTTGTGTATTTTTTTTTTTTAATTAGAAGATAAAAGCTAACTGGGAAATGAAAGTAAACATCAAAAATGTCCACAACAAAAGAAATTATTCTGTGGCATTTGGGAGTACATGGTACTAAGTACATCACACACACACACACACACACACACACACACACACACACACACAATACATCTGCTCAGCCAGTGACAGTTTGTCAAGGAAAATAGTGTGCATTCGCTCCAAAGACCTGTCTAGAAAATCTTCTCTTCTAGAAACCTTCTCTTCTGGAAAACAGAAGACACGGCTTGAGTTTAGTTTCCTCTCACCTGTGTGAACAGAAAGCGCGAAGGTGAGGGAAGCAGAGAACAGCAGGTGGAAGAGTAAGCCAGGCGAGGCGCTTTCTGGAACCAGGGTGCTGTGAACGAGTTCAGAGCAGTGCTAGAACGGCCCTTCGGGACAAGCGAGGGGTCCCAAACCAGAAAACGTCCCGGGCAAGGAAGAAAACAGAACGGCGCGTGGGACGGCGGCTGCAGGCCAGGATGACCGTGGCAGCCTCGTGGGAAGTTGTGGCAAAGTTGTAGAAGGACCAGGGGTGGCGACAGGAGGGGATGGGGGCAGAAAACGTGCGGGGTAAGAACCCCACACTTCTCCATTCCGGGTATTTGTTTTAACCTGGAGATGGTTTCCTAAGAAGCAAAAGAAAAGAAGGGGGAAGTCAACCTGGACGATATAAAAATAAAAGAAATACAATGAAAGTAGGGAGCCCAGTATGCTAGTCTTAAATATTCAACCAGATACCGGAGGGGAAAGTTGAGAGGCTGTCATCTTTCCAGCCCTGATTCCGTGCCTAGTAGCCCCTGGGAGCTTGGAAGACATAAAGGAATGTGACTCTTCATTTCAGACACAGGCTACTGGGGGTGGGGGTGGGGGTGGAAGTGGGGGTAGAGGCTATGTTTTTCTGGTTAAAGACATGGGCCAGCCATTCCATTTTACCTCTGTGTCCCCCTCCCCGTGGGAGCCTGTCAGCCCGGAGAGCCCCCTTGTTTGTCTAGGTAACTGCTGTTCACCCACCTGGTTCTAGAAGGTTCTCTGAACTAAGATCTGCTTTGGGGGCCCCTGCTCTGGTCACCAGAGAACTTTGGGGTTCCTCTATCAGCCTCTAAGGGAGGAGTCAAGGGCACTGCCTGTTGGCGCCTGAGGACAGAGATGACATCTTACCAGACTCTGGACCCAAGCATGGGGCTTGGCTTAGAATACACGGAAACACAAAGTCCACTCTTTTACTATAACACTTGGCCCCTCTTGCTTCCCTTTGTCCCCTGAGCATCCCTTGTCTCTTGAAATCAGACAGGGGCCAGGGTCACTAATGGAAGATGTCTTTCTAGTCCTTGAATTCCCTACATAATTGTCCAGATTCCACTGTTCTCGTTGCTGGCACAGAATTAGAGTGGAAGAGGAAACAACGGTATAGGGCTGACAATATTTAGATAGACACAGAAGGCATCCATTAGGCAAGGTAAAGAAGCCATTTTTATCAGAGGAACACTTTTATGTTATTGGAGGCCTGGATTTTTTTTTTAGATTGCTGACTGCTTAAACACCATGGAGCATGACTTCTCAAGTCAGCTCAGACCTTCTCTCAGCTCTCCTGGCCAGACCAAAGAACTGAAACATCGTCAAGAAGACCAAGTCTGCTTATGTATTTGTTAGACTTGATTAAGAACTAAAATCACTTTATTTAGAGATTTTTTTTTTCCTTTGGTCTTCATGTATGACATTTCTGTTGGGACATTTCAGTGTCCTTAGAAGATGATCCAGCAGTGGATTCAGAATCATTTGTCATCTTTCAAGATCTGAGAGCCTTTCGTGACCAATTTAGAAAAGAAGGATGTTACAGCAAACAGACAGTCCAGCTACTAATGATGGGCAACAGTTCAATATTTTATGCCACCTTAAAAAAGTTTCAGTAACTGAAGGTGTTCTCACATTAATTCTTTGCATCAATTATTGACAGAGAATTTAATTTAAAGGCAACTAGCCAGTAACCTAGGGGTAGTGTTTTAAATAATTTATAATTGCTGCTCGGGTGTAATCACATTGCTATTGATTACGATCCAGTCACTTCCACGGGTCCAGCAGGTCTTATGCTAATTACTTTTAGTGAGATCACCTTTTTAACTCTGTATTCCCTGGTAAAGGGAACTCATTATAAAAGTAATTTAATGAAGTGCAATCTTGGAGAGTAGTTGGAGAGCTGGGGGTGGGGAGGATGGAGACATGAACTCAGGAGAAAGGCAGGAGTCAAAAGCATCACGCCAAGATTTCAGATAATAGATCTGAAGTTGCATATTATTATTCAAATATCAGAGGGGACTGAGTTAACAGGGGTGAAAACAGGGCATATTGCGGAGTGGTGTTGCAAGGAAAAAAAAAAGAAAAGAAGAGGATTTAAACAATTTCATTTTTGAACAAAACTGTCTAAATTCTACTTTATTCATCACCCTAAGATAAATTCTATTCACTGCGAAACAGACTTGCAATCATTTGGAGGGATCTGGGGAAGGTAACCTATGATTTCCTAAAAATTTGCAAAAATGTAGTCCATTATGTGCTCCCTCTTAAAGCCTCAAATCATGTGAACCAAGGTGGTACAGGATGCAACTAATCTGTATGACAATCGCTGCGAATGCATGTTACTGAAAAGCAGCAAAAGGCATGGAACCCATAACTACCTCTGTACAGTTACTATGAACAAGTTGATCATATTTAGGTAAATAAACAGTGGGTAGAAAGTGATCAGTAAATAACAGTATAGATGGTACTCAGATAAGGCATGATCAGGGTGCTGGTCTGGGGAAATACTGAATTTGGGAAATACTGGTGAGTGAGAAGACCAAACCCAAACACCATCACTCTTTTCTTTCTCTTACTTTGGTCCCTTCACCAAAAGAGAGCAACCACAAGGGTTATGTGCAAAGGTAAGTGAAACTATAGGCACCATTTCAGGGAATCCAGGAGGCCTGCCCAGTTTAGACAGTGACTTGCGGCTGAGCCATCCTGACCGTGGGCAGAGGAAACAGCCTCAGAAGATTCAGAGAGGGTGCAAAGGATGCTCAGCAAGAAAATGAGGGCTGAGGATGATGGAGAGCCGAAAGGGCAAGCATGAGTGTGAGAGAAGGGCTTTCCTTGATTCGTTTGCCTTTGTATTTATTTGTATGTCTTTTCAGGGATTTCCTTTTTAAACAATCAGATTTCAATTGCGAATCTGCCATCTTTACCAAATGTGTATGTGTATGTGCATGTGCATATTTGCTTTAAAACTGTTATAACAATGATTTTTTTTATTTGTTTTCATATTCTTTTTCATTACAGGTTACTACAAGATATTGAATATAGTTCCCTGTGCTCTACAGAAGAAACTTGTTGTTTTTCTATTTTATATATGGTAGTTAGTATCTGCAAATTTCGAACTCCCAATTTATCCCTTCTCACCCCCTTCCCCCCAGCAACCATAAATTTGTTTTCTATGTCTGTGAGTATGCTTCTGTTTCGCAAATAAGTTCATTTGCATCCTTTTTTTTTTTTTCTTTTTAGAGTCCACATACGAGTGATATCATATGATATTTTCCTTTCTTTTTCTGGCTTATGTCACTTAGAATGATGATCTCCGGGTCCAACAATGATTTTGTTTAAATAAAAAGTTTGTGTGTGTCTGGGATTAATTTTGTAATAAATACAATGTTTTTGTGCCACTTGGTTTCAGATTTCAGAATATTCCTAATATTGAGCAGAGAAAAGAAAGAGATCCATTTTCTGGAAGGAGATATAAGATGGTAGTCTTCCAAGGCAACAGAAATAAAAGCAAAAAAAAAACCCAAAAAACAAAAAACCCAAATGGGACCTAATCAACTTATAAGCTTTTGCACAGCAAAGGCAACCATAAACAAAATGAAAAGACAACCAAAGGACTGGGAAAAAATACTTGCAAACAATACAGCCGACAACGGCTTAATTTCCTGAGTGTAGAAACAGCTTATACAACTCGCTAACAAAAAAACCAAGCAGCCCAATTAAAAAATAGCATAAGGCCTAAAGAGATATTTCTCCAAAGAAGGCCTACAGATGGCCAAGAGTCACAGGAAAAAGATGCTTGATACCGATAATTATTGGAGAAATGAAAACAAAACTACAATGAGATATCTCCTCACACCGGCCAGAATGGCCATCATTAAAAAATCCACAAATGATAAATGCTGGAGAGGGTCTGGAGAACAGGGAGCCATTCCTAAACTGTTGGTGGATATAGTTTGGTGTAGTCCCTCTAGGATATAGCATGGAGATTCCTTGAAAAAACTAAAAACAGACTTACCATATGACCCAGCAATCCCGCTCCTGGACATATATCTGGAAAAAACTAATTTGAAAAAAATACACGCACCCCAGTGTTTACAGAAGCACTTATTTACAATAGCCAAGACATGGAGGCAACCTAAATGTCCATCGACTGATGAATGGATCAAGAAGCTGCAGTGTATATATACAAGGGAATACTACTCAGCCATAAAAATGCAACCCATTTGCAGCAACATGGGTTGACTTACAGATGATCATACTAAGTGAAGTAAGTCAGACAGAGAAAGACAGATATCATATGATATCACTTAAATGTGGAATCTGAAAAAAATGATACAAATGAACTTATCTACAAAACAAGAAGAGTCTCAAGAGACATAGAAAACAAACTTATGGTTACCAGGGTGGGGGGAGAGGAGGGGTAGAGGGATAAATTAGGAGTTTGGGATTAATAGATCCAGGCTACTACATATGAAATGGATAACAAGGTCCTACTGCACAGCACAGGGAACTACATTCAGTATCTTGTAATAATCTGTAATGAAAAAGAATATGGAGAAGAATATACATATACATGTATAACTGAATCACTGTGCTGTACATCAGAAGCTAATACAACACTGTAAATCAACTAAACTTCAATAAAAAAATGGTATATATCTAATTTAATCTAAATAATTTGAGTGACTTGTAAATGGTGGAAAGTCACAGAAAATTCCTCCTATAGTAACGGCCTTTTTCCAGAGACTGCAAGTGAAACCCTTTATCTGAAGGTGAGAACAAACTATCTTTAAATCTTGGGTGGCAGCTATTGTAATTAACGTGGAACAAAACACGGACCTATATTTGCAAAAGTTAAAAGAAAGGGAAAAAAAAATACCTGCAAAACTGTCACCTGCCCACACTGAGAGTTGGCTAAAAGACATGATTCTCATGTAAACCTAATGAAAAGGAAACAACAAATCTGTAGCTTATTCCATTTCCTCTGGGCCCACTTAGCACTTTCAGACGTGGCCCGGATTTCTCCTGCGTGGAGTCCTGAGGACACAGGCCAGTTCTCACGGTTGGAACAGAGAGCACGAAAATATACTGGAGGCTGCAAGAGTTAAGCCTGAGCTGCTGAGAGCAAGAATGATTACTTGGAGACACACTGATTCCATATGGGGGTCACTGCAGACCCTCAGATGCGGGACCCAATTTGCAGGGTTCAGGCTCCGGACCCATGGTATAATCAGGGGTCTGCAAACATTTTCTGTAAAGGGTGAGACAGAAAGTGTTTTAGGCTTTGTTGCAAATATTCAACTCTGCCATTGGCACCAGAAGCGGCTACAGAGACGGAAAGGGTGTGGCTGTGTCTCAGATAATTTTACTTATGAAAACACATAATGGCCATAATTTGCCAATCACTGGTACAGACCCCTGTCACATTACTGGTTTAGGTATATTCCTGAAGGAGAGGGCAGAGCCTAGGGTCCACAGCACAGGCAGGTGGTGAAGCTGACCTAGGAGTTGAATCCAAAGAAAGACATCTCCATTGTGAGAGGGAAGGAGGAGGCAGAGATAAGGGTAGACGGTGATCAGTTTTTGAGGGAGTTGAGGATAGAAGTTGGGGGTATTGTTAAGAGACTGACCAGTGAAGGTCTCTTTGAAGCTAAGCCAACGGAGGAGGTGGCAAATGATGGGACTTGGGGAGAACAGAGAGGCTTGAAATAGCCTCTACGAGAAACAGTAGAGACGAGACTAAGGAACAAGGATTGCCAGGCAGTCTGGGGAACACAGTGGATTTTGTTTTCTAAAAAAGGAAACTCAATATCATCTCACAACTGGACCAACAGCACTGCAGGTGGGAGAGGACACGGAACTAACTGCAGGCTGTTTTGGGAGAACGATTCTGATGTCTACCTTGTGTCTCGAGATGAGCAAAATGATTCCACTCCACGCCGCAGGGAGATCTCGGAAGACTCTTTGTGGAGACGTAAAAACAGGTGTTGGCTCTTTCCAGGGGCGGTGGCAGGGGAGATGTTTAAGGCAACTGTCAGAATGAATGCCTCCCCTGCCCTTAAAACAAACAAACGAAAGTGATCTTTGAGATCAGTCAGAGAGAGAGACAGCTGGGAACAGAGACAGGCTGGCTGTCGGGAGCTGACAGGTAGCATCAGTTAACGGTACCTGGTGGGCCTGCAGAATGTTAGAAACCATAATTAAAAGACCAGCAGTGATGCCTCAGAACAGAGTGGCTGCCACTGGGTGGTTACCTGGAATGCGAGTTCTGAGAAGAGAAGCAGTGAATCAAAGAAAGCGTTCTCCTCCTTGACGCGGTCACGCTGAAGGAAGGGAGGGCTCGAGGTGCTTTCAGAAGAGGAAAGGGGACTGGGGAGCCCCAGACTGGCCCGCACTGCACGGAGGGTTAAGCACTTTATGCAAACCTCAGCATTTTCACGAGCCTCACCTTTTAAAAGGAGCCAGATTTTTGTTGTAAATGGCACTGACACTACAACAAGAAAGTTCATTTCACAAAGATGATTCATTAAGAAATAAAATATTCATGGCTGACAGCTTGAAGGATCGCCATATAGTTATATTCTAATGCACCTGTCCTCTCTGTCAAGTCCAATGGGGGATGTCATGTCGCCCAAGTTTTATTTAGAAATTGTTTGTCAGAGTGAGCTTTCTCATGTGAATGAAAAATTCATCCCCTCATTAAGAAGATTTTACATGAAATGTCTAGGATTTTCAATGAACGCTAGGACACGAACCAATTACTGTTAAACACTTAAAGAGACAGAGAGTCCTACGCTCACTCAGCAAAACCCTTAATTGCACGAATGTGGAGGAAATTCGACATCCCGACAGGCAAATGGGAATTTTGATTTGGAAATTTTCCTTTCTTTTGTCACATCTGGAAAACCCTCATCTTTAAAAGACTTGGGGGGAGTCAAACACGATTACATAGAATCCACCTGCACATCATTACACCTGACCCTGGCCAGTATCCTCACACCCCTGCCATGGGATTTGGGATTTGCAGCCACTTGTTCCTACTCCCAAAGAAAAGGAATACAATGTACCAGAAAGTTATTGCATTGTTTCTATTTCTTAAGGTTTTTTTTTTTTTTTTAAATACACTTTGTTGCCTTTACTGTATTCTACCTTACTTTCACAATTTGTGTAAATATCAAACAGGTGCCTTGGAAACAAATATATTTAATGATTCCAAAATGTTGGGAGAGAGGTGGGAAAAAAGCCACAACAGTTTAAAATAGAGTTCAGCTGCAGAGAAAGTCAGGCAAAATCCACAAGGGGATTTGCTTGTATAATGCAATAGCATTTTACAGCTATGACAATGGATTAAGTTGACATTGAGACTCTTTTTTGACACATGGTCTAGTTCAGCTTAATCTATGGTAGAAAATAGTTCAGTCCCCAGACCTACTACTAGACTCAAGTTCCATCCATAGATATACGTGTGTGTGTGTGTGTGTGTGTGTGTGTGTGTGTGTGTGTGTACAAAGCTAGGCTGTCACTTCCAATTTCAGAAAAGGCTTCAGATCGACAATATGAAAACTGAAATTTCTCCTTCTCAACCCAGTACACTATAAGCTTTAAGGATTTCACCTTTGCTTTCACAATACAGATGCTTTGTACTAGTTAAAGGAAAAAGCAAGCCTTGGTCCTGTAGTCCACTATAGGTTCACTAGTATATGTATGTATATATGAAAATATATCATAGTTCACTGCCCTTCTATACGCTATAAAGATGCTTCCCAAAAGGAGGAGTATGAAAAAGCTTTGAATATAGCTGATGTGGGTGGGAATTAGAATTTCAGAGTCTTTTTTTGGGTTTGTTCATTGTGGCCTCTGTAGATTCTTATATATACATTATATGCTTTCTTACATATATAGTATTATGTAGTTTCTTATATCTACATACAGATATCTTTTCATTTACATTTATTTATTCTTTTATATAGGCACATTTTTCTTCATAATATTTTTATATTTTCTGGAAATCAATTGGACAATATGTATCAAAAATCTTGAAACAGTTTAGATGGGAGATGCAGTTCTAGGCATTTACCCTTAAAAATATCTGCAATTCAGATATAGAATTTTACATAGCGATGTTTAATGCTGTATTATTTAAAGCTGGAAACAAGTTAAATGTCCAAAAGAGGAGGAAATGTTCCTTGCTAAGTCACCAATTCCATTTAGGATTTATTTCTCATATAATATTGAGTAGATAAAGTAGGATACTGAATGTACTAAATGTACTGAGAGTTCCATGAGGCAAAAAAGCAAATGAATCCATTTTTTAAAAATCCAAATGTTTAAAGTGGGTATGAACATATGGGCGATGTTTTACTCTCTTATTTTTACTATTTTAATTTTCCATCCCCACTGGTATACATGGATGTAATTAAAAGACAAGTCAAACTCTACTATTGCATATCTATGTAGTAGATGAGTGAGCTGTTCTTTAATATATAGACCTAAGTAAGAAGGAAAAAAAGTGATCCTTCTATTACATAAATCAAATCATCGGTTTAAAAAAGTTCCCCCTTCATCTTCTGCCATACTTGAGATATTAATGTATTGAGTTATCCCTATGGAAATTGCAAAAACTATTTACATAAATTCTCCAGTCTACCAAATTGCAACTTGCTCAAATAAATCAGACATCGAGCCTCTGATTTCTGTGAATTCTGGTTACCAGAACTCCATGTTGGAAATCACATCCAATACATTTTTCACAATCTGCCCATAATTAGTTTCACTGGGAAAACTGTGAAGAACTATTTTGCTGCTTTTAAATTCATAATTTTGGTTCAAGAGCCCAGAATAAGATGTTTAGACAGAGTGAAAACTATTTTCTAACAAATCAATATTAATTTATCTGACTGTTATGGTCTCAGGAGCCAAAAAGTGTTCTTGTACTGAGCTGACAGGAAAGATTTTATCCTGACCAAATGTTACTCAAATATTTATAAGGCTGGATGATTTTGTAAAGAAAATACAGATGGAAGAAGGCAAGAGTATTTTTTGGGGCGGGGGGAGCTCCTTTCCCATTTACAAATAACAAGAACTGTAATAATAATTTTTTTAAAAAGTGGCAAGTGATTAGTGACCCCCACACCACCCTGAGTGAGCTCCCTGAAGAGTTAGTTGACTATTTAGTTGACCATACTCCACAAACTAAACGAAGGGGGCATTTCAGCAGTTGACATGACACTCACCACTGAACCGTGCGGGTGCCATTTTGATCAAGAACAAAACGCCGTGCGGTGGGAGGAAGAGCTTCCCCATGACACAGCTGTTAGCCAGATGGCAGGGTCTCTGGGGTATGAACTGAGATTGTGAGGGAAAAGCAGAAAAAGAAATAAAAAGCATTGCATATGCTTTACATCCACTACCTTATTTAATTCTCTCAACAGCCAGAAGATTTTGTGTGTGATTGTGAACATTTTATTAGAGTAAAACAGACCAAAAAAAAAACAAAAAAGAGTACAAAACATGTATGTCATTAAACGAATTTTCACAAACAGAGCACAACCAGCACTCTGATCAAGAAACAGAGCTTCAGCAACATCTGGGAGCCCCGCCCACAGCCCCGCCCAGTCTCTACATACAGCTTCCGCTCTGACTTCTAATGCTGCTTCTTCCTGAGCTCGTTATAAATGTAGCCGTTTATGATGCCCTCTTCCGTATCTGCTTTCTTTTTTTCAACATGATATTTGCAAGATCAATCCATGTTGTGGGGTTTAGTTGTGAGTCATTCATTCTTATTGATGTGTACCATCCCGACGTGTGAAAAGATTTATTTATCACAATTTATTTATCCGCGCTACCTCTGACAGACACTTGGGTATTTGCTGTTTTGAGCCATCATGATGAATGCTGCTGTACATTCTCTTCCACCTGTTTTTCAGTGATCGTCGACTTAGGAGTGGAAGTGTAGGAGATCAGATATGCTTATGTTCAGTCTTAAGGAGATGCTATTAACAAGTCTTCCCAAATGATTATACCAATTATTTTATTGCTCTGGACAGACTGTGATCCCCTGAAATTCCTATGCTGACGCTCTAATCCCTCATGTGACTGCACTTAGAACCTATAAGGAGGTAAGAAAGGTTAAATGAGGTCATAATGGTAGAGACTTAATCCAATAGGATTGATGTTTTGTACGAGAAGAGGAAGACACACCTGGCTGTCTTTCTCCACCAGGTGAGGACACAGTGAGAAGATGGCCATCCACAAGCCAGAAAGAGAGCCCTCTCCAGAAACCACACCAGCCAGCATCTTGACCTTGGACTTCCCAGCCTTCAGAACTAGGAGAAAATGGATTTCTAATATTTAAGCCAACCAGTCTGTGGTCTTTTGTTATGGCAGCATGAGTTGACTAATACAAGTCTCAGGAAGTAAATGGGTTTTTTTCCCTTCAAATAATCTTTTTATTTTATAAAAATTATAGTTTTACAGGAGAGTTGCAGAGATAGTACACAGACTTCATGTGTATTTGTCAGCTCGTTTCCCCAAACGTCCAAGGTAGATTAAGAAACTGACAGGGGTACATGACTATTAAGTAAGCCAAAGGCTGTCTTTGGATTCCACCAGTTTTCTGCTACTGTCTTTATTCCGCTTCAAGATCTAACCCAGGATATCACTGAATCGCATTTAATGCATTTTATCTCTATTTCATTGTCAAGAAAAAGTCCAGATGGGTTAAAGAGCTCACCCAAGTTCACGAAGCCTAGAGATGAGGCTAAGATGGTTTCAGCAGCAACAACTTCCATCACTGCTTTCTGAGTCCTTCTGTGCTCCTGGCATGATGTAGTGTCATCAACTATTAGGTCAGCTTTTCCTGAAGACCTACTATTTCCTGGGCCTCTGGGACACTAAGACGAAGGGGGACCCACTAAGGTGGTTTCTGTCCTCGAGCCTCCAGTTCGGTTGTGATTCTGTGGGTTGAGAGTAACCATAAAAACACATGTCCTAAAGTTCTCCTGCTTCTTCCTCACCCTATCACGCTGCTTTGCCCATTCACGTCTGTGGCATCCATACAAAGCAGGCACTCGATAAATCTTTGCTAAACGTATGAATGTCCAAAGAGTAAAAAAAAAAAAAAAAGTGGCCTTGTAAAAACTTGATATTTAAGATATATGGTGTCAACATGACCTTTCTCTGTATCTATGAGGTCCAAGATACTTTATCAAGAGGCAGCTCCCATGAAAAGGACAGGAGATAGAAGATCATCCCGGCTCTGCCAGATGGCTGTGTCATCTTGGGCAAGTCACTTTACCTCTCTGGGCCTGTTACCAGGAGCTAAAAAATGGAGATACTGATACTGTCCTAGCTGTCTAGAAATTCTCATCAAAGGCTTTGAAAACTATAACATACTCTACACATGTGAGGAAATGTTGGCCTATGACATTTACCTTTAATAGGGAAAAAGCAATCACAGATGAAATAAAGAATGCTATTTACTGCTAGCTCGTTCTAATTCCAGAAGAAAATGCCTATATCCATAGAGTCACTACAGAAATCATCTGAGCAGAATCAGTTGAGGGGAGAAAAGCAGGGTGAAAAATCACTGATTATTTTATTACTTCTTGAGTGACTAATGGAGACCCAGCATATCATGCGCAAATACTGCCTATCAGGATTACACACCACAGAACTAGGAAGAATGCAACGCAGTATGACACAAATACGCTACATCCTGTCATAATTAGGCTTGATTTAAAAGCTGGACACTGATTGCCTCGAGGATATGGACTATTTCTTCCTGTCCCCAGCAAGGAGCTTACCACATAGCAGGCACTCCAAAGTGTCTGCGGAATGAACATGCAATTTTCCCATCTAAATATACTTTGGTCAAAACCCGTAAATCAGTTTTCTAGAAGTCTGGGTCTTCCAGAAACACTTGACTAACTCAGACTGCAAGATTTTTCAGATTTTGCCTGCACAGTGGCAACTCGGCAGACAAGATTTTATCAGAAGCTCCAGAGGCCTGAAGAGGAGAAACTCAAGAAGAGAGAGAACATTATGAAAAACAGAACAAGGGTTTTACCGATACATCTGAGCAGATATCACATACAAGAAGGCAGGGCAGTTCTCTGAATCTGCTCCGACCTGAACTTAGACACGCACGCCCATGTTGGGAAAACACAGTCTTTCCACTAGCAGTATATCAAGCTTTGAAATCACCCGCTCCCAATGGTAGTGTTGTCAAAAAATAGCAGCTCACACTTATGTGAACTCTCAGATGGACCGGGCGCCCGTGAGAGCACATCAACGGGTTAGGCAAGCGAATTCCCTGGCCACTAATAAATAAGGAGCAAAGGGAGTGAAGATGGGCATTTTGGCTGGATTCCAAACGCGAAAACCTGCCTATCCACCTTCAAAATGATGCAAGATTGCAGTTTGTTTAATGTTCATCTTATGTGCTTAATTACCGATAGTGCTTGACTAATTATTTCTTGTTTTGTAGACTATTTAAACAGAGCAGGGAAGCAGCTACATACTTTTGTATGCTCAATGAGGATTTGTAACTCATTTTTGTAATCGCACCATTCCCAGAGGGCTTCATTACAAACACGAAAGAAAACAGGATGCTAAAAGCAGGTGACAGTCTAATTTCCACAGGTACGGGTTAAAACATTAGAGTGAAGTAATGGAAAATAAAATAAAAAATAGCCTTTAGATGTTTCCAACCATGTAAAGTGTTTTCATGTTAATGAGAGAGAAACTGCAAATGCAGCAAAGACATCTCTGTTTGGTACTGGCGTTTTTTCTGACGCCCAAATTGATCCAACATCTCTGCAAGATTATGAAATAAGCCACAAAAAAAGACCTCAGTTTCCTTATTCTCAGAAATATGTGGTTGGCGAGTTGCATATGGCAGCATCAATTTGGATCATCTCTCTGTTTTCACTCTTTTAATATTTTTACCTTATTATCGACATTCCGGTCAGTTGAAACCATTGCACAAGATCTCTAAATGTTTTGAAAAGTAAAAAGCTCAAACTAAATAATAATAATAATATGACAGGCTCTAGAGAGTACAGATTGTTAGAAATTATTTCAGGCATGGAATATTGCCTGTTGGACAGATTCTGGGTGGAGGGGTCAAGAGATCAGTCACTGGTTTTGTTTTTGTTTTTGTTTTTGAGAGTTGACTCCATGTCCAGGACGGTATTAGATGTCTGGGGATGTAGAGGAGAGACTGAAAAACTGAGCCATAATCCTGCCTTTAAGGCATCAATAGACTGGGAGTTTGCAAATGGTGGCCATCAACCCAGTCCTTGCCATGTCTCAAGCTGAGATGCAAGCTTCACAAAGCCCACCTTATCACAGCAACCAGCCCAGCAAGTGCCCCTGGCTCCTTTTCCAGGGGAGGAGACTGAGGTCTCTGACCTTGGAGGCTATGCCCTTGTGTTCCATCTCCTTGACTTTCCTCCCTGGGTTTTTCTGCCTGAACAAATACTCAGCATTATAGAAGTTAGGACTTGTTGCCAGTCAACTTCAAGGAAGTGATTTCAGGAGCATGACTGGGACTGAAGCCAGACTGCTGGGTGTTGGAGGCAAGGGGGACATGGAGGACGTTAAAGAAAAACAGGGAAGACATTAACTGAATCCTTACACGGACCAAGGAATGCGCTACGTTCTTTACACACATGATCTCCTGTTCCCACGGCAATCCTATGAAATCGGTGTTAATCCTAATAGCAGCTAATATTTAAGGGCTCATATGCTTCAGAGAATGAACCAAACCACTTACATATATTATTTCATTGGATTTTCCCCAAACCCTATAAAGTTATGATGATTGATTCTCATCCCCATTTAGCAGAGGAGTAAACTGAAGCTTAGCAAGGTTAATTTGCCCCCAAGTTGTGTCAGTTCCTCAATGTCAGAGCCAAGAATGGAACCCAGAGGCCTTCCTGCAAAGCCCAGGCTTTTCAAGGCCATGCTAGCCCCCCTCGCAGCACTTCTTACGGCAGCTCAGGCAGGCTAAGGCACCTGCCCAAGGGCACCCGGCTGACGGGCTCCCTCCGCCATCTGCCCTCCCGAACACCACGCAGCGCCACTCCCCAGATGAGGACGGCAGCTCGAGAGCCGGGCAGCGATCTTCAAAGCCCCAGCGGACACCTTGTGAGCCAGTACCAGCTATGCTGAGGAAGCGAGAGAGGGCCTTGTGCCCAGGGAGCTTCCTCGCTGGTGTCAGGCACAAATGAGGAAGGAGCCTCAGGAGGCTTGGAAAGACAAGTTTACTTCATATGATGTCGGAGAGGCAGACAAGGGGAATCTGGGGTTGAACAGAACCGGTTTCAAGTTCCCTCTCGTCCAGTTGACTACCTGCGGGATCCTTAGTTCACTTAACTTTTTGGACTGTTTTGCTTAGCTGTAAAATGCACATCAAATGACCTACGTCGCTGTGATAGTGCAAGATGGGTATCATGTATCCAGGGATACTCCTAGATTCATTCATCAGACAAATCTTCAGTAGTTGTGCTGAGCATGAGCTGTCTTCCAGGCCCCAGTGAGCAAAACAGACAAAAATCCTGATTCTTATGAACTTATATTCTACAGGGCAGGAACCAAACAGAAAGCTCACAGAGGTCCGTGTGAATATCTAGATGATGTAATAAGAAATAGACAGCAGGGGGAGGGAGGGAGTGAAAGGGTCACAAGGAAAGGCTTCACTGAGAAAGTGACGTTTGAGAGAAGCCCCGCATTTGGAGAGGAACAGCCCATTGTGTTATGTGAGGACATTCTAGGCAGAGGGAAGAGTAAAGGCAAAGCCCCAGGGACAGGAGCACAGCTGGGATGTTTGAGAAATGGCAGAAGCAGAGGGAGAGGAGATGGAGATGGAGTCAGGTCAGAAGGAGGAGGCAGGCAGGTCAGACACTGAGACCCTCCGGTCCTGTTGTGAAGACGTCGCCTTTTAATCTGCCTGAAATGGAACATAATGAATAAAGTCCTAGACGGATAAAGTAGAACTAACTTTCCTGGCTTCCTCCTCTACCTGGGTAAATTAGAAGACAAGAGAATTGTCTAAATTCAAGACCTTCTTCATTAGTGATCGGAGCTCATGACTCAGTCCTGACCTGGGAGGGCTTTTAAGGAAAAGTATTTGTTGCTGGAAGAGGTATTTAAATGTCCTGGGGCTCTTCACAGCAGCAGAAATAGGAACCACTTAAGTTAACAGGCCAAGTAATAAGACAGTACAGAGGAAACTCACATTTTCATACTTTATGCCTTAATTTTAAGTAGAGTTATAAGGTTTCCTGTAGGAATTCAGAGTGTTATCTTATTTTATGCCCCAAACTAGGAAGAGCATTCCACTGGGTTTGCCAAGCTGTTAAGATGAATATATCTGTTTGAGCACAGCATAACAGATGAGGTATTTAAGGCATTTTCCTTTAGATTTTTGGTTAATCTTCTTTTAGTTAATTTTCTGAGATAAAATCCAGTTATAAATAACCTGAGGGTACCCTAACTGGGCTGTTCTGAGAATGGCAAATCTTTAATAGCCAGAACTTCTGCCTTTTAGAGATCTCCAGGGGGACAGAGTACTTTGAAAATTATCCAAAGCAAAATAAGTCGAAAGCATTAACAAATTAAAGAGAGTGGGAAAGGGAGAAGAAAGGGGTGAATGAGGGAGCTTCTCTGACATTCATAAGATGGCAGATCTTACCCTTGAAACTCCCTTTTTTTAAATAAAAAGTCAAACATTCAACATCTATTTGTTGATGACAAGAGAGAATTGGTGAGTTTCTATCATATGAGAGTAACAGGAAATTCACTCTTCTTTACGAAAGGAAAATGGAGCAAAATCTAGACAAAACCTAAAGTGCAGGAGAAAGAGGATGACCATAAAGAAACAGCCTTTAACAAGACAGTAGGTGTAATCTTCAAAAGTTTTAGAGCTGCTTTTAAGGATAGCTAGTGAAAGAAGAAGAAGAAGAAGGAAAAAAGAAAAGAAAAAAGAAACAGAACCTTCACTGTTCTCCACTGTTACAATGTAAACCAAAATTTATAAAAGGACTATAAGGTAGGATGCACAAGGACGCCATGTAAACCGGTTGAAATATGAATACTTCGTCAGCACAAAAGAGAGTAGGTTGGCTGCCATCCATCTGTAGTGTATATATTAGCACGGAGTCTGTTTATAAAAATAAGAGAGGGTGTGAGGCCCAAAGTGGGCATAACTCAAAACAAAACAAATCTGTAGGACTGGATGAGGGAGGGGGGTTATTCCCAGGTACTCACAGACTAAAGAGCATTAAGAGAAAGAATTGGAACAAGCTTCTACAAAGCAGTGAGAGGCAGGAGAATCATTCAAAAAAAAAGGAATAAGGTGCCCAGAAACCTGTGAGTCAATAACCCTGTCACCAACTGTGAGATTATCTGGGACAGGCAGAGCCTCGGCTGACAGGCATGTTGAAAGGGTACCCAGAGCTGTAATGGAGCCAGAAATTGCCCCTGTGGCTTAGAAAAACCAAGTCTTGCTTATGGGTTTGCCTCCATCTTCCTTAGCTTCTGTAAGAGGTGGCTGGTGTAACATGATGGTTCTGAGGACCCCGACCTGGAGATAAGGAATCCACAGTCAGGACGATGGGCAAGACCAATTCCATCCAGCCAGGAAAGAGAGGGGAAGAAAAGATTAAACAGTCACCAAAACGTACTCCCCTCTTCATATAAAGCCTGCTAAGTTGAGTTGCTATTTTTTTTTTTTTTAATCTCAGCCTGGCAGATGAGACACTTGAAAATTAGGGAAATACTAATTTGGACTAGACACCCAACAACTCTACTGAGAGAGTAACAGGTGTGGAGAAGGGCTTACAAAGCAAGACGGTTGTCACGGAGGGCAGCACACTGAGGTCTTTAATGGAAATCTTGAGTAAAAGAATGAGAGAAAGAAAGTTGGAACTTATAAAATTCCTACCCTGTGTCCCATGGTTATTTTTGTTAATAATCACTTTAAAAAAGAAAAAGAAAAAAAAAAAAAAGAAATTTGAGGCTCAGAGAGGTCAATACACTTGTTCAAGGCCACAGATGCCAGGTTGGTGGGACAGCAGTCTCTCTTCTTCACTCTAACTCACTGTCTCACCTCCACACCTGGCTGCTGTTCCTATGTTCTTCTTTAAACAAGGTGGCCATTTCCATAATGATAATTTTAGTAACTGCTTTAATAATAAAATTGTTGAGTGCTTCCCCTGCAACAGGCATTTTGCCTACATCATTTCATTATCCCCACCTCACTTATGAGGAAATCTAGACTCAGAAATTAAGTCATGTTGACATGGTCTCAAGGGGAGGTGTGGGGTGGGATTCGAACACAGGCAGCCGGACTCTGGAGGTTGCACTGTTATCACGTCGCTGCACTGCCTCTGGAAACACTTGTGGTTATGAAGCAAGAGCTCACCTTTCCTTCCTTTTTCAGTCCCTTACTGGGTAGGACATGCGATAGAGCATCTTAGAACACACTTCAAAGGCTGGCTAGAAGGGCTGACATCAGGGGCACAGATGGCTCCCTTCTCGCCAGTTAGCTTTGGAAGAGTGACATTCTGGTTAAGTGCTGAAAGGCCACAGCCAGGGTCACCACGGGACAGAAGTGGGAGAAAACAGGTGGAGTGGCTGGAAAGGCAGCCTGATGATAGCCGTTCCTCTAGAGCGTGCTTCCGGATCCATTTCCTGGTAAACCTCAATCCAGGGTTAAGTGGGACTGTCACCATAGGTCCAAAGTCATCTAAGGGTGAACTGGCTCTTTTGAGGCTGCTGTCACCTGTGTCTTACAGGACTCATCTCAGAC
Organism: Camelus ferus; assembly: GCF_009834535.1. Taxonomy (NCBI): domain Eukaryota; kingdom Metazoa; phylum Chordata; class Mammalia; order Artiodactyla; family Camelidae; genus Camelus; species Camelus ferus. The sequence continues at coordinate 52,406,081 of NC_045704.1, read as the reverse complement.
CCCCCACGTGCAGAAGCATCAAAATCTGCGGCGGACACAGCCTTGAGCTTCACTGTGCCAACAGTTCAGTTGTTCCCCTCCCCCACCCCCTGTGCTCTGCAAACGTCACAACGAGGCTTAATCCAGGCTCAAGTTCATCCGCTCCCTCCTCCTGCCGCCGTGATAGGGTTATTCAGGAAGTTCAAGCAGTGCATACAGGTTACAAGAACGAGGACAAAGCCACGGGGGACGAGGTCCCCTCGCTTCCTGCCTCCTGACAGCAGCTGGGGTTATTATTCCTGGCTGACTCATTTAAAAAAAAAAAAAAAAAGCCCCAGCAATGTTGGAAATTATTATATGCAACATAGAAATGCCATTTATTCAACATTCAACAAATATTTACTGAGTTGCTTCTATGTGCAATTAGGGGTCATGTTTTTGTTTTACCTTGAAATTAATTTCCCTGAAGATTTAACCATAACCAGGAATCTAAGGGACCCTTACTGGTGGGACACTCGAGACTTTTAGGATCTTATTCAGATAGAATTGAGCAGACAGTTTCAGATGTATAAGCACGGAGTAGATGGGGTGGGGTGAGGGGGAGATAAGGAGAGAATGGAGAATTACATGTGTAAAAGATCGGATTTTTTAAATAAAGCATTTTAGAGAGACACTGACGCAGAATCATGAATCAGGAGACACCGTGTCTGTTCTGGCCAGCACCGTGACGGAAAGGCATTCGCGCCTGGACCTCAGTATGAGTATTCTGGAAAATGAGAAGGCAAAAGGAAATGTGTTTTAATGGGCCCTTATGACTAAAATTTGAAAAATGTATGATTCTGAGTTGATATATAGTTTTATATGTAACACTGTATGTTTTCATATATAGAAATATTTACATCTTTAATTGAAAAACATTTTTAAGAGCAAAATTAGTTTATATACATAAAGAATATAGGCTTTGCATGAGATGTATGTCTCTGAAATCTTAAGGAAATTATATTTTCTTTCTTTAAAAAAATTTTCTTTTTAAAAAATTTTTAAATTACTAGATTTTTTTTTTCATTAAAAATGTTTTATTTTAGGGGGGAGGTAATTAGGTTTGTTTGTTTGTTTGATGGAGGCACTGGGGACTGAACCCGGGACCTGGTGCATGCTAGTCACACACTTTACCCCTGAGCTATATCCTCCCCTGGTTTTTTCAAGTTAGTGAAATGTATTAGAACCGCATATATTAAATTTCAAAAAGTTACTAGATATTTTTCTTCTTAATCTTATTTTAATTAAAATGAATTAAATATATACATTTTTAAAAGCTTATGATTCTTAGAATGCACAGACGTGATATGTGTCTATACACATTTTGAAGAGAAACGAGGTCATTGCCATCAACTAAAACAGAAACCACAGTGCTGGATTCATATGGAGAGAAAGTTGAGGGAGTCTATCACCTGCCTTCCAGAAAGCCTCTGCTAAGAGAAGTAAAGGCACTTCCCCCTCCTGTTTGATGTTGAAGTCATGCCCTGTCAAAGCACTTAGACCTGGCTTTCCATGTGCACAGGTGACAGATAGATACTTTGATCAACAATTTGTAGCTGGTGTAAGAAGTCCCCTGGAGGACTGGAAGACCGATCGGTCCGGGAGACTTTGATCTGTGTCATTCAGCTTTCAAGCCCACACAAACACAGACCCCTGAGATGGTGACGGAAAAGACGACTACCATGTTTTCCGAATGTGGCAGCCCCATGACTGTGTGGAAGAGAGACCCTATAAGACAGAAACAAACATACACACGCAAGCTCACTCCAGAGCAAAAGGGTTGAGTCTTTTCTCTGTTGGCTTCTGGCTCTGCTAAGACACTATCTGGGGGCAATTCTTATTGTTGTTTAGAAAATAGAAATCTCCAACTCTGCAGCACTCATTCACCTGAATCAGGGTAGGGAATACACAGTAAGCAGCCCGCACTCCCTGCATCCACAGAAATGCAGCAGAATCCATCATCAGTCACGACCACCTTTCCCAAAACGCTCAGGTGCCGCTTTGAAATCCTTTTCAACACAGCACTTCAACTGGCCGTGTAAACTGACCGGGTTGCACTGTGAAATGAATCCATTTTGCATGCTTGACCTGAACCGTTCCTGGGTGAGGGGAGAGGGAGGGGTGTGTGCGCTTCTTGGGTATAAACCTGTGTTGATGACTATGGTCAGGGCTGAATGTAAAATAAAGACTCGTGAAGGATGGAGACATCACGGCTTGGATGCTTGGGTGGGTGGGCACATCTGCAAGTGAGTGAAGATTGTCAAAACCAACCCCTGGCCCTTCCTGGAGATCCTTCTAACCCTTGAGTGTGCCAAAGGAGAGCTCTGTGCTGACTGGTTTCCTCCAGACCAAAAAAGGCTTGGACCCCCAGTGCCCCCCAACCCTAGAGTCCACAGAGCCCTAATAAGACAGCTGATGGCTGCCTAAAATTTATATATAACTTTAATGATCTATACCAGTGTATAGATCATTGCAGTCCCAACTAATGTCATCTAAAGTAAATAGAGGAAAACAGACAGTGGCTATCTCTGAGTGACTTGAGAAACTTGGTTCTACAATCAAAATCTACCAGTCTGAGCCTCAGTTTCCCTATCTGTGAACTGGAGACTACAGTACCTACAGATTATGAGGAGTCACTGAGTGAGACCCTGTATGTCAAGGACTGTACCAAACTTCCAATTCCTTTCTAGCAGGAAGAGTTGACCAAGAATTATGAAAATGTATAAGGGTTGTCAGTTTTTCTTTTAATCAAGCAAAGATGCCCACTCACTTTTCTTTTGTTCCTAAAATTCTAGCTTTCTGAGCAGCCTGGAAGGAAGACTGTTTGGAGTTTTCCTCCTTTCATCCCATCTTTCTTATCACTGACCCACTCCTTCTCATCGTTAGGCAACTTTAGTGAGCCAGGTACATGATGGAACGAGTCCTTCTTCCCGTGCGAACATTTACTTCTCACGGAGCTCAGAGTCAAGAAGGACCAGAACTGGCCTGGTGTAAGAGTCTCTCTAAAAAAAAAAAAAAAAAAAAAAAAAAAAAAAACCCACAACTTTGAAACTTTTGGGCTGTAACATTTAGGCAGCCTGTGGCCAGAGGACAGATTTGAATCTTCAGATCAAAGAAAGAGTTTGCTCCCAAACTTTGATGGCACATGCTTGGCCTCTGAATGTGGTCACCTCCTGACACTCATACTGGAATTGATACTTGAAACACCAGTGATCTGGAGATGGTCCCACCTCGAGGTGCATTAGAGACCACCCCACTTCCCTGGATGGACCATTGCTGGGAAGAGCGGACTCCTGGTCTACGGCCAATAAACCTTGGTCTGCACATTCTACCATTTACCTGGGAAAATAGTGCTAAGTTGCAAGACAGGGCAACAAAAACACCGACAAGAGCTGGCCAGCTCACGGGTTAGCTTGGTGGCCCTGAACACTCAAGCGATTTTGTTCCCCTTCCAATTTCCTGTGCTACATTAACTTTTATTGCTAGCTCAGAGCTTTGGCAACTGGTCCTGATTTTACTAACCTGAAGGACAGAGGAACAAGAGGCACCCACACAGCTGACGTGCAAGAAAAAATCAGCACGGAACGTCTTGATCAGCCTCAGTGTTTTTTTCCCTTGCTACAGCTTGCCTTTAATGAGGGAGTCATAATTATTGCAGGTTAATCGTGTCTCAGGCCCCCAGAGGGAGGGAGGCTGCAATGACCATTTTGAAATCTGGCCATGGCTCCCTCCAGCTGATTCTTGGAGGCACAGCGAGGCACTTGTGAAATTGGAGGCTCGGATTTATGTCATTGCTGTGGTGACTGGCAGAAGGATTCTTGAGTGTTTCTATAATTCACATATTAAACAGAAGTTAAACCAGGGGCTAGATGGAAAAATCTATGTAATGAAAGACAGAGAGACCAGTTTTATCATTGCTTTGAAGAACCCAACTACAATCTGCATTTTGGAACAACCTGGTATGTTTTTGACTCATGGACACTGCGAATGATGCAACTGTGCTTTCCTTTCTAAGTGGAATGCCAACAGCTTCAGCTTAAAAAACATATTATGTTTAAAAACAAAACAATAACAGATACGATTTGTTAAGCACCTATTACAGGCTGCACTTTACGTACTTGCCTCATTTCACCCTCACAGCCATCTTAGGGAAGTAGACATCTGTATTGCCAGTTTGTGGCAGAGGAAACCGAGGGTCAGAGAGTATCCAGAAACTGTCAGAATCCTTGGCCAAGAGGAGGAAGAGTCAGGATTAGAATCAAAGTCAAGGAAAAAGTATGCGCACCTCCATCCACACGTGCACACAATCCCTACTGTGTTAAAATGTGCGATGTTTCTTTTGACCTATTAAAATATTATTTTTACAAAATGGGGTTCAAAAGAAACATCAGAGCAATTCTGTTCCTGTTCATCCAGGACCCAGTGATCATCTGCCACGTGCCAGACCCTGTGCTAGTAAGCCAGTCCTACTCAGAGTCTCAGAGCTGTGGCCCCAGGGCCTCAGTGACCACAGCCTGAACCTACATTCTGTAGGCTCTACCCGGCCTTGTTTGTTAAAAAAACCACATCCTCCAGGTCATGGCACTCATTCAGACACCATCAGTTCCAAGGGGCTACAGAGATGACAGGAAAGTGACCTCACATGGCCACACAAATGGGGAGGTCCAGGGAAAGGTACTGTGGCAAGACGTGGCGGAGTTTTGCTGAATCTGTTCCTTCCAAGTCAAGATCAAATGAGTATTCTCCTTGCTGTTTTTAATCCTGAGATCCTGAGCAGTGTGAAAACTTCAATCGTTAAAATTAAAAAAAGAAAAGTTCTATCAAGTGAAAGGCTCCATTTTGTATCATCTTCAAATATCCTGCATCAAAAATTAATAAAAGGCTTCCTTGATAAGTTAAACACAGAATCACCAAATGACCCAGCAATTCCACTCCTAGATATATACTCAAAAGAACTGAAAATGGGTGTTCAAGCAAAACGTGCCCACAAAGGTCCAAAGCAGTTCTATTCACATTAGTCAAAGGGGGGCAACAACACAAACGTCCATCAATGGATGAAGGGATAAACAAACTGTATACCCGTACAATGGAATATTATTCAGTCTTATAAGGAAGGAAGTTCTGGCACACCGTCCAACTGTGTATGAACCTTGAGAACATTATGTCAAGTGAAAGAAACCAGATACAAGAAGCCATAGATTGACTGACAATGCTTAGGGAACGTGGACATACCTTTTTGAAGGCCCCATTCAACCCACTACAACCCATGACATCTGTGATAAGTTGTTTACAGAGCAACAGAAAACTAATACAGTGACCACGTGTTTACTTACTCATCTGTTGGTTGGTTTGTTGGTTCAACAGGTATTATTGAGTACCCGCCATGGGTAAGGCACAGTGCTGGGATCCAGGGGTGCTGAGTAAATAAAACAGACTTGACCTTGGCCATAGTAGGACTCACAGGCAGAACACTCACTCTTAGGCCCTCCTCACAAAAGGGAGCCACAAAGTGGAAAGATCGCTCGGACCAAGGCGGGCTTCAAGCAGTGATGCTACATCAGCAGAGGTTAATTGAGGCTGTTGGAGAATCTGATGAAGGACAAAGACCCTCCTTCCAGAGAAGTGCAAATGGGGTAGAAGGTTGCATATTATGTCAGAAAGTTCTAGAACACCCAGGGGCCCTTCTTCAAGGTCCACAGTTAGGAACAGCTGGTTTAGATTCTTGAGATGCCTCTTTGATAAAGAAATCTACCAAAGGGATTGTGTCCTAGAGTACCTACCCCTTATCTCTAAGCTAAATCTTAAACTTTGGCATCACCACTGTGATGGTTAATTTTATGTGTCAACTTGACTGGGCCACAGGGTGTCCAGACATTTGGTTACTATGCATTATTTCTGTGTGTCTGTAAGGCTGTTTCTGGTTGAGATTAATATTTGAATTGGTAGACTCAGTAAAGCAGATGGCCTTCCCCAGTGTGGGTGGGCCTCATCTAATCTGTTGAAGACCTGAGGTGAACAAGAGGTAGAGAAAGGAGGAATCACTCTCCCTGCCTCACTGCCTTTGAGCTGGGACACTGTGCTGCTCCTGCGCTTGAACTTGGACTTGGACTAGAATTTAAAACATGGGCACTCCTGCTTCTCAGGCCTTCAGATTTGGACTAGAATTATACTATTAACTCCCCTAGGTCTGGACATCTTGGCCTCCATAACTGTGTGAGCCAATATAATAAACAGGATACATACGCACATACATTATGTATCTCCTATTGGCTCTGTTTCTCTGGAGAGCGCTGACTAACATACTAACATAACCACCGGCCATCAATACTAATGACAACCAAACTGTTCTCAGAACATGGCTACCAGAAAGCAATTCTATCTGTGGACTGGATGTTACAACCTTGACTAGAAAACATGGGACTGTAGAAACATGGGACATTTCGTTTCTTTTCTTCTTTACTCATTTCAACTTCCAGATTTTTTTTAAGAGAGCATGTACTCAACCAACTTTTGAAAAATCAAAGAAAGAAACGAGTTAGAAAAAACCCTGAGGATTCGCACAAACAATTGTTTAAAAAAAAGTGCTATTTATAATATTTACATGACACTTAGAAATACAATCTTTCACTGGATACTTAAAGCTATTAAAAATTCGTGTTCGTTTTTGATTTTGATAATGTTATTGTCATGTTTTGGGCTTGTTTTGGAGAGCTCTTACTTTATGGTGATGCATAATAAAATATCTATGGATAAAAGGATATACAATGTTTTAAATGTGCATCTGTTAAATGTCAAACATGGTGGAAGCGGGGGATAAAACAAGACTGGCTACATCTAATAGTTATTGAAGCCAGATGATGGGATAACGGGGGTTAATTATACTCTGTCATCTTCTGTTAATGTTTTTACACTTTAAAAAAAATAAATAAGTAAAAGACAGAAGGAGCCACACATAATTCTTAAGACAATATAAATAATTTGATTGATACATAGATAAAACCTGGGAAGAAAAAGAAAACTTCCTTCAGCATTCTACGATGGGTCACTATAACTGCCTAATCTCAGCTGGTTTCCAGACATTTCTCGTGAACATCCCCAGATTTGACAGCGTGGCAGAGAACTAAAGAGCGTGTATTTGGCAGCTTTGCCAGGGAGAACATTTCTTATTGGCATGTATCGTTACCTAAAATTCTATTAACTACTGATACTGTGTTTACTGCCTATCTTCCCTGTGATAATGTAAGCTCTATGGTAGGGGTTCGGGGTTCTTTATCACTGTATGCTACTATGTGGCTGGGAATTCATTACAATATCTTTTTGAAAATTAACCAAAAAGGTTACCTATAAAAATCCTATGTATGTAAGTCATTAGTGCTGCCTACTTCAGCTGTTGGACTATGTCACCAGATTCATTAAGTTCATTATGTAATCGAGCAAGAGAAAAGTGTGTTTTACTTGGAGACCACCTGTTTACAAGTATGTGAAAACAGGAAGTGCAAATACTGTCTTTAAAAAGCAAAAAGGAAATGTTCAATGTTACATCACATTAAATTGTTCCCACACGTTTCCTTTCTTGGAAAGGAACTATCAATAAACTATCAAGTTTTATTTTTCAGCTGTTATGTCCTCTGATACAGGAGGCCACGCACAATTGTTTTAAATGTGGTATCTCTCTCCCTTCTCCCGACTCGAGAGCATTACAGAGGACCATGAGTTTCAGGGAATGACACATAAGATGCTGAATGCTAAGGTGATCTCCCTAAAACCAAAATGACAGCTACAGAAAAAATTCTAAAATTTACCAGCAGCCACTGGTCCTATGGAATGGGTGCTAATGATAAGAATCAAGTTTTAACACATTCCATTTTAAATTAATTTTTAATACTGAAGAAAAAAAAAAAAAAAAGCATTCCTCTCCACAAGACCCACTTCTTCCTGGTGAGATCCCCAAAGGGACGCCTGCTCTTTTCTGGAAGGCATCACTCTTCTAATTAATCAGAAATTGCAGGAGGTGGAGGAGGGTGCAGGGGGTGGAAATCAGCAGGGGGTGAAAACACTGGAATTTATTCCTGCCTTTTCCACATCCCTTCTCCCCCGCCCTCCCCACCACCGCCGGCCCAATCTAAGTCCCAGCTCTCGGTTTGGGAAACAAACAGATGAAATACATGGAACTGAATCCAAGCCATTTCTGCTTCCCTGCAAGGCAGGCCTGGCCTCCATGTCTCATTGGTACAAGGCCGTTATAGGGTTCAGTCTTTCAGGGGCCACTTCATTGGTTATATTTGTGCAATTTAGATATTTTGCCCTTTATTTTTCCCCTTAATTTCAAAAGTTGAACATGTTACTGGGGAAAAAGAATTCAAGCTGACAGAATTCCATAAAGAAAAAAAATTAAGTTCCCTCCTCCACAGAACCTCCCCACCTCCCATGGTTTCCATCAAAGACTCACCTCTATTAGCTGTGAAAGTCTATCATTCCCATCCCAGATCACATTAGAAGCACATGCAAATACACACACAAACATTCAGGCACGTGTAGAGCTTCGGTTTTTAAAAAAGTGTAATCAGATATGTATTGTCCTGTATTTTGCTTTTTCCCATGGCCAGCCGATATGTCTGTATGCATATCCCATAATATGCGTATTTAGCTCTGTCTCTTTTAATGAGTTTTTTGTTATGCGGAATTTAAAACTGGAAAAATTATAATTCCAACATGACCCTATTGATAAGGATTCAAATTCACAGGTTAAAAAAATACACAAATAAACTAATGCCTGTGTGATGCTAAAAACTATCACTGATTTCTTCTAGTTGGGAGACTACGCACATTTATTCAAACATTTCTGCATTTTCTGGTTCAGAATGGCATTGCTCAATCTATAGATATGTTTAATTTGCACTGAAACTGCCAAGTTGCTCTCCAAAATGACCCCAAGCAATTCATGTTCCTTTTAACAGTGCATGTTCCTTTCCCCTGTTACGGAAAGCTTTTTAGAAAGTCCGGTTATGAGTATGAGTCAAAGTTTCACTGTAATTTTGCTATGAGGAAAAAGGCCTCTGGTAGATCAATCCAAAGATTCACTCTTGGTGGAGACACTTTACAGGGAAAGGGAATGATAATAGAGTCCAGTGGTAGGCTAGGTACCAAAAGAAAGGAACATTTGGTTGGAGGGACCTGGGCTTTTGACTGACAGTCAGCTGCCTAGATGGGTGACTGATTTTTCAGAACAAGTCTTAATCCCATTAAAGTTTATCAGAAAATTGCTTAAGCAATTTATCAGGAATGGGGCTGTGAATCACATTATGCAAAAGGTTCTATTCAACACCAGATTTGGGACAACTTTTTTTTTTCTAATACCCTTTTATACTCTATAAATACGTTCACCAACAGGGAGGTTATCTGTCTTCACTTCCGTCATTGCCATGTTGCAGAGTGGTTTCTCACTGTTTAATTTCCATTTCTGTGAAGTAACAGTAAGGTTGAGGCTTTTTGTCTGTGTGTTTGTCAGTTTCCTTCAATGAATTTCTCGTTTACTGACTTCTCATTTTTCTATTGGGAGGTTCACATTTTTATTTTTTATTTGCAAAAACTCTTTGCATATTTGGGGTAGATTATCTAAGTATGTATGTGTGTGTACATACATGTACATGAGTACATATGCACATATTTTTTTTTCTACTCAATCTCTTAAGATACTAAACTTGAAAAAAAAATCACTTATTTATATGTCAGTTTCTCTCTAGAAGAGAGTTACTCCATTTCTACTTTAATATAAAGTCACTGCAGTCATGCCTTAAAGCCTTCAGAGCCTCTCCATCCTCTGTAAACTGACTCCAGGGCTGTTGCAAGGCCCCTCACCATGGGGTCGCTGCCGAAATCCTTAACATTATCCTCCATCACTTGGTCCTGGCCCTTTGCGCCCCAACAACACTATTTCTAGTGGCCCTCAGAGACGGTCTATTTCCTCCCTGCATCTCTCTCACATGCTGATCCCTCTACAACATGTTTCCTGGATATTTTCCCCCCTTAAAAAGCCCCTGTTTGTCTTCTCTCTCTTCTGGAAGAAACCTTCCCTCATTACCTGCCTAGCCTCACCAAAGTGGCATTAGTCACTCCCTCTTGGGTACCTTGTATGCACCTGTTTTTCCTACAAAGCTCATTTTATTTGTCCCCGGGTCCATCTGGAGGACATGGAGTTCCTTGAGGGTAAGGAGTGAGCCCTGTTTTTCCTATACCACCTGAGCTTAACACAGGACCTGACTAATCCAGGATGGAAGCCTAGTCAATAATGGTTGAATGGATAGAAATGTCTGTTCTGATACACATCTTGAGGGAAGGAGTCATGGCGGGGGAGCCGCAGGACCCATTTTTCCTCCGTCTTCTGCCAACAAACAAAAACACTCTTCAACCTCGAATGGATCTGAAATTGGGAGAGAGCACAGGCTGTCTTCCCTGTTTCGTTAGCTCGGTCTCCAGAATCTGATGGGCTGTACCTCTGCGCAGGAAGTGTTAACACAAACATCATCCAAGTGCTCGGGGAAATTTTATTGTCTGCCAGATTTACAAATTGGAATCGATCTTCATTCAACCAGTTTCGCCCAAGTTTCTGCGAAGTGAACACAGCAAAAGATAGGTGCCTTTCAGATCACCTGTGATTAAACTCACTGCATTTGTCTTCAAACAAAAGTGTTTTTTTTTCCTGCCCGCAACATATAATTTTAGTCAGCTAACACTAAATTAGACACCCACTCAGATTTATTATGATAAGAACATTCAGTAAGCTAATTTCAAGATGATGACTCCTATAAATTCTTATAATTTATTATTTAGTACTTTGGTTTTTAATCATTAAGTACGTGAAGACTTTGTAGGTCAAACCTGTATTAATGAAGACAGTAATCTATTTTTCAAACTCTGCTCCTCACCCACCTTTCAAATTGTAAATTAACAGAAATAGATTTAAACACACTTGTAAGAACAAAGGCAATAATTGGGGGTTGAGGGGGACATCACCCCCAATTGCCTAATTTTTCTAGGTAGATTGTCAATCATAGTCCCGACTTATTTAAGACACATCAAGCTGATTCTTTCAATGAAATAATGGAGTCCAAACTTAAGAAGGCATTAGTTCACTAAGAAAATAAAACCCGTAACCTACATTTAAAGTTTCATTAAAAAACAAAGCTGTTCAAATATTAGCCAACACAATTTCATTAGGTTTTAATCTTAACCCAAAGCAGCAATTTTTACTGCTTTTCTGTGAAGTGTTACAGCTTTCGAGATGCAGGGGCAGGAAGTAAAATATTAACTAAATAAATATTTTAGAGAGCTACCGATGTTATCTAAATGAGAGGCTGCTTTATCTTCCGAATTCATTGCCAAATTAGAACTTGTTTCATGATAATTTCAAACATTCAGTGCTAAAAGACTTAAGGGTTTTATTTTGCCGAACAAAAGGGATGCTTTTTGATCAACCGCATGCAAACAATAAAGTTACTGGCAGGGTAATGTCTTTTCATTTTCCCCTAAAATAAAATTAATTTTTATTATGATGTAATACAAGCCCATTGTAGGCAATCTGAAGATAGAGTAGAAAGAAGAACAATGTTCACTATTATCATTTTAACTGAGAAAAAAGTACCAGGATACAAAATGAAGTAGGATTTCAGCCGAGTCACTAAGAGGTAAAAACAATCATGTATATGCTGAGAAAAATCTAGAAGGTTCTATAACCAAGTGATAACAGCGGATATCTTTAGGAGACGGTACAACACACAATGTTATTTTTCATTTCCTCTGCTCATTGTTTAATGTAATATTCCGGAAGTTCCTTCAGAAATAAAAAGACATATGTTTGCATTCATACTATTGAAAGGATTTTAAATTACATCAGTGTCTGAATCTTCGTATGATAGAGACATAGTCAGTGTCCATTTTACCGGAAGACTTACTCTTGGGAGTGTTTCTACTGAATTATCACCCCGAGGACTGCTCATGGCATCTCTCACTGCAATGAAAATCTCCCTGGGCTATACATATACACTCACAAGCTGGGCTTCAGAACAGGAGGCCAGCTACATACATCCACACCATGCTTTCAGAGTGCATGCTAAATTACTTTAGAAGTGTATTTCCTCCCCTCCTATTCACCTGGGGAAAGATGAAGTATTGTGGCATTTTAGAGAAAATTCTTGATGAGAACAATGATTCTGACTCATGGTTGGAAGGATTCACGAAGGATGGAGATCAGGAAGGGGGTTTTAGTAAACTGGGTTATAGAAAGTCTACTAAAACTGGATTTCTGGATTTCATTTGTCATTCACTAAATAAATAAGAGTAATAAGAATCATGATTCATATTAATAATTACTACGTGTTTGCCTTGGCTATGTGCAGCACCGAATTAAACACCTTACAGATATTTACAAGTCCCCACACAAGCTATATGAAATGGTCTCATTTTACAGATAAGAAAACCGAGACACAACATCACTAATTATCCGTGTGTAACCTGAGGCAAGTCCATACTTGGTAGAGCTGAGATATAAATTGCACCATCTGACTCATTTCCAAGATGCTTGTTAATCATGAGGAGAAAGAAGCCTGCCACCAACAACCTTTTGAGAAAGTGACAGATGCAGGGGGAAAATGAATTTATTAACTGGTAGAAGTTTCCATCCAAAAATGTGTAATTGTTAAAATCGTGAAACAGGTAAAAACATGTAGGCACTCCTAACTGTTGAGCTCTTGGATTATTTATCCTGTAGGTACTGCAAGTAAGCTCTGCACTAATACTGATGAGTAATATCACCACCACCTCCAAGTTTAGAATCTTCTAAATGATAATAAGAATTTAATATTTCATACAGTTTTGGTAGGTCAAGCACTGAGGGGCAGTTTAGCTGGTTGGTTTTAGCTGAAGTTATCTGAAGGCTTAACTGGGCTGGAGGATATATTTCCAAGAAAGCATCCTCACCATGGCTGGCAAGTTGGTTCTGGCTGTTGGCTGGAGGCTTGAGTCCCTCATCCTGTGGGCTTCGCCAAAGGACTGCTTGAGCGTCCTTACAACATGGCATCTTACTTCCCCCACAGCAAGTGATCCCAGAGAAAGCAAGGCAGAAGTTTCAGTGTCTTTTGTCACTGAGTCTCAAGAGTCATGCTCTATCATTTCTCCCCGCCAGTCTTGTTCCGAGTAGATGGGGACTCCACAAAGCTCATGAAATCCAGGAATGCCAGGGTCCTTGGAAGCCATCTTGGAGGCTGGCGATGACAGGATCTCTTCTCCCTTTGTCTAGACAGCCCCGGGAGCCAGGAAGTAGTTACAGCTGCACTCTCACATAAGCAATGAAATGAATTCAAAGTGGGTCAAATGGGAGAAGGCAAAGTCACTTTGAAGAAATACAAGGACACCTGGTCCAAGTTGCCCTGGATTACAGGACCAGTGATCCAAAGGATTTGAAAAGTTCTATGTTTCAAACAGCTGGGGAAAAGAGAAGCAGACAGGTTTGGAAAACTCTATGAGGGGCTCCAAAAAAGGTCGTGGTGATAAGGCACAAGACACATGGGAAGAGTGTGAGTAATATTATTTGATAAAATGTGAGGAAGGGGAAAACTCCAATATTTAAAAAATTACTATGTTATTTGTGAAAATATATTAAAAATTAATTCTGACATGAAAACTTTTGAACATTTCATCTACATCCCTTAAAATGTACAAACTGGGCAAAAAATTGGTGGGGGGATCTCCTCAGGAACATGAAGAATCACTTTGTATTTGGAGCCGTCTGGTATTCTGAGACTCTTAGGTTCAATAAATACGTCTTGAGCACTTTTATATGCCTGGCACTGTCCCAGGTCAATGGATGGGTTCATGAATGACAAGATGCCCCAAATCCTAGTGGAGGAGATGAGAAATAAGCAAATACGAGTGTGCAGTAGATCCTTTGTGTGAAAGAATCAGACTGGTTATCTCCTGAGGCAACCAAGTTTCTGAATCATCCTGCCAACTGACCTTTGCTTCCATTACTTATCCATCAAGTGATTATTAATTTTATTTGGCTAAGTCCCTGTAATTCTACTCATAAGGAAACACTTCTTTCTGATCAAATTAACATGAACATTTCAAACTACGTCATAATTACAATGCTCTTTCTGTTTTGGCACTTGGCTGATACATCAGTCACTATGAGTTTGATTGCTGTGAGTCTGCTTGTCAGACAGATCTACCCTTGGTGGGCTGACAAAGTCTGAGTTACCAAGCTTGAGGGTGAGATTCATATTGTTAATGAACTCACCAAGGTAAACACCAACGTGGCAAGCTTCTAGGAAGTCAGCTACCTGGCTTTCACTGTCCACACCTGTCCTCTTCTTTCAAAAGCTAACTGACACTTTATACAGTGGAAAAAAAATGCCTCTAGGAACTATAAAGAAAACATCACACACAGACGAAACCAGGCTACTAGGAAAGGCCTGACGTATACACGTCTGCCATCCTCTGATTCCTCATTTATGACTGATATTAATAATTGATCAGAGAAATCTTCTGAGTTGAACCAAGATGGCTTCAGAGTCCTGCTCACCATAGTACCACAAGTAGACATAACAACTTTCAAAGATGGTGAGGCTCAAAGACCTCAGATATCAAAATCTGTTTGTCCCAATAAGACTGGGTTCTGTTGCAAATTGACTCCTGAGTCCACACATTTTAGGTTCATAGGCACTGACTGATACAAGAGGCACAGAGGGGTCCTGGGTGAGGCTCACTGTCACATAAGGCTTCAACAATAGTGAATGCAGATGGTGAGAGTTAATGGTGGAGGGGGTGGGAGGGGATAAATTGGGGGTTCGAGATTTGCAGATACTAACTACCATTTATAAAATAGATAAATAACAAGTTTCTACTGTAGAGCACAGGGAACTATATTCAATATCTTGTAGTAACCTAAAATGAAAAAGAATATGAAAACAAATATATGTATGTGTATGTATGGCTGAAATGTTACGCTGTACACAAGAAATTAACACAACATTGTAAACTGACTATGCTTCAATAAAAAGGAAAGAAGGGAGGGAGGAGGAAGGAAGGAAGAAACAAAGAGGTAACGGTGGGATTCTAAGGAACTGTAAGTAATGAAGGAGGGGGAAATAAACAGCTTTATATGCCAGAGTTTCATTTCAATGACATTTTAATAGTAAAGAACTCTAAACAGTGTACTTTCCCAGTAAGTGAAGAGTGGATAAGCTATAAAAACTATCACTTAATAGCTTTTTCTCTAGCTGATGTTCGGCATTAATAGACTACTTTATAATAGGGGAACATACTTGCACTATAGTTTCAAGTGGAAAACTCAGGATAGAGCATCAAATATAAAGTAGTATAAAAAATGGTATAAAAATTAAACCCAGTCATGGGGGTCAGTTTGAACAGGACTAAGCAGATGCAGTGGTTGTTGTCCAAACAATGACACACTGGCTAAGTATTATTATTTTCTTTCCTCCTCTGCACCCTCCTCTTCTTCCACCTCCACCTTTTTTTTTTTTCCTTTGGTCATTTCCTGTTTGGTATTTTACACACACACACACACACACACACACACACACAGAACCTGGTAGTGAAAACTGTAGAATAAAAGTCAAGTTCCTCCTCTGTTCTCTATGGGAGTCCCTTGCAGTTGGTAGGAGAAATGCAAACACTCCCTTTCGCTTACTGCCTCGAGATTAAAAGTCTAGTCTGGGGAGAAAAACAAGTGTCATTTTTGGTTTTGCCATTAAGTTCACCAAAGGTCTTTCTCAAAATTTGGCTGGGGTTTTTGACAACTTCATATGACTTCACGGTTCCTAAGAAGAGGTGAATGAATCAGTGGCGATCGAGTCGTGGAGGACTGCTCCCAGTGGTAACTGAGGTTTCCCTCGACCCCTGGATGTGTGGGCAGAACGGTGGCAAGCAGGGAGACCTACACACTGCATAATGAGCTACTATTCAGGTCGTGTCCTCCATGGGACACCAATTAGACTCTGGGCAGCTGTGCCAAGGGCACTGACCTTCCTCCAGGGGACCAAACCCCCTGCCACATGGTGCCTATCTGACCTACCACTGCTCAAGGAAACTGTGCCTCTGTGAGTTATTTCAGCTTTGCACCTTCCCCACCAAAAGGAAATATGCTCACAATTGGCAAAAACAGAAATACACTAACCTGTCTGCAAGGACTAAAAACTGTGCGAAATAGATGCATCAGGTCATTAAGGAAATACAGAATCTCGGAGAAGAGAAGCGGTCTCCTTGTCTAACTCCCGTCTATTTTGGGAGTCTGTTCTAGGAGGTGGAGAGCTGGTGGTTCAAGCTCATCATGGCCTTATTGGCAGGATGAGAGCAGACTGATCAGTGCTTCACTTTCTGCTTCAGGGTCAGCCCTAGGCAAATCTGTTAATTAGGCTAAATTTGGTCTGCTTAGATACTCTCCTGCTTTCCTCCTTGGTGCCCTCCCCCCTCTCTCCACCAGGACAGGCTCCACACACTTAGGCAACACCAGGCAAAGAACTTTCCATTCCCCAGTGTTTACACTGCTCACTCCACCTAATGGCCTATATCTACTGAGCTCTGTCTCTACCTTTGCGTGAGATGATAAAAGACACACACTCTCACACTCTAACAGCGGTTCTGTTGGAAGGCACTGATCTAGACCAAAGGACTGGTTCCAACAGTTAGTGAATGCAGGCCATTGCGTTAGACTGGCTGGGAAGGTATGTGGGGGAAAAGAGCACTTGAAGCTTTTCTTAAAAACAGCCATAGCGTCAGTAACTAAAAGTGGCACTTCTTCAGAGCCCAGCGTGTGAACGGGACACTGTGCGACTTGCTTTCCATCCATCATCACAAGTCTTCCGTATTCACAAACCACCACAGAGCTCCGTGGGCAAGACAATAACCACTTTTTGTAAAAAGTTTATGGTGCTCAGCATGGGCTGGGTTCTTTCTCTGCCTTGACTGATCTCTGCTGGGCTCACTCTTGTGTCTGGGGTCATCCACCAGCTTGGCTAGTAGCTGGATGGCGCTAGATGGCCTCACTCATGTGCTTGGCGATTGGGAGGGTATCTCCCAGGGCAACCAGGCTCCCTCCACGTGGCCTCTTGTTTTCCAGCTGGCTGGCTCCAGCTCGCGCATGTGGTGGTCTCAGGGTCCTCAGCAGCAAGGGAGCAAGCCCAGTGTCCAAATGCCTCTCGTGCCTGTGCTTGTATTGTCTGTGCTAAGGTCCCACTGGTCACTGCCAGTCTCTTACTCAACCTGATTTAAGTGGTGGGGAACCAGATGCAGCCTCTTAACGAGAGGATGAGCAACACCATGTAGGATGGGTGTGGATGCACTGGAGGGAAGAACTGTTGTTCTGTTTTGTTTTGTTTTGTTTTTTTAATCATCTATTATCTTTATAATCTACCATACCTTTCCCAAACCCTAAATTTTGGTTGTTATTATTTCCATGTTATAGAAGAAGAAAGTGAGATTTAAAATGTTTAAATAACATCCCCCCAAAATGAGAGAATCAACCCAGTTGTGCTGGATTGGAATCAGGTGCGAATTCATATTAAAAAAAAAAAATATATATATATATATAATATCATAAGTATATATGTATAATATATACTTTAATACTATAAATATAAAAATAATGAAATTTGTTTAAATATAAATGAAATCAAGTGTAAATATAAACACCTTAAAATATATAATATGCACACACAGATCCAGTAATAAGTAGAGATATGAATGTACACATGAGTTGGTATACATACGTGTACTTCCAAACTCTGCCCACTGAGAGGTCCCAGAAGCGACGATATCCCCAACGAGCACACCCACCACCCACTTGTTGGTTTCTCAATACCATTCCCCAGTAAATGGAACCACGGAAAAGGAGTTAACGCCAAGATGGGGGCAGGGAAATACAAGACAAGCATGTAGCTTTCCACAGTGCCAAAAGGTAAGGAAGTGCTCAAAAAACGATGGGGCTTGTTGACAGGGCTCGGGAGCCAACCTGGAAGATGTGTCAGTGGCCAAAGCTAGAACAGTTGGAGCAACAAATTTTCTAACAAGATTATTATGTTATGACTTATGGAATGAATTAAATATTTACGTGTCCACCCTGATTTAAGTGAATAAGTAATTAAATAAATAAATGAAGAAAGGACAGCCTTCCATAGAGAGGAATTCTACTTAAGAAATGTAGATGGCATGCAGGAAATAGAAAATCATCATTCCAACACCACAGTATTAATTGTTTTGGGCAAGAGCCAGAGAGGGATGCTAAAATGAATAGATGCAAATTTGAAGAGAAATAGTGTCAAAGTACCTCCTCTCCACATATGTACTAATAACAAAAGAGAAAACAGTAACTTTCAGTGCACAAATCCAGCAGACAACACTTTAGCCAAGAGATCAAGGTTGACATCACCAGTAATCAGACAGTTTGATGCTATGTACCCTCTGATATGAAGGACTGAAAAGGGCACACTGCTTCCATATATTCTTGCCAGAAATACACAATCTCAATCTAGCTGGGAGAAAACATCGGACAAATCCACACTGAGGACGTTCCACAAAATAATTCACCTGACAGATGAAGACCGAGAAACCGTCAGAGATCAGAGGAGACTGGTAAGTGGTACCCTGGACTGAATTCTGAACCAGTAAAAGAACATGAGTGGAAACACTGGTGAAATGCAAATAGTTAACAGCATTGCACCGATGTTCATTCCTTAGTGTGGAAAAAGATCTCATGCTATTATTAGGGGGAGCTGGATGAAGGGTGCACGGGAACTCTGGGCTATTTTTGTGGCTCTTCTGTAAGTCGAAATCTATTTTAAAACAAAAAAAGTAAATAAATTTTAAAAACCCCAAGCTTCCCCAAGGTGATAGCTCCTTATGGCTGTCTGAATTCAAACTCAGTTCAAAACAAAACAAAATGAAATTTAAAGAACCCCAGACTTCGCCTAGGTGACAGCTCCTTCTGGCTGTTTGAATTCAAACTCAGTTTTGTCTGATTCCAAAGCCGACACTTTTTCTGCTCTGTCATGCTTTGACCACCCACAGTGCACAGACTGCTGCCTCAGAATTGGTGAAGACTGGACTAGGACATCCCTTCCAAACGAATTATTTTATGGGAAGAACCGTGGCACAGTTAGGAATAAGGCCGTTTATTTTAAATGGGGAAAATGAGGCACTGCCTCATTAAAATGTGCCTAGGGAACACTGGCTCTCAGTCAGATGTCCTGACTGCCCAGATGTGCCAGTTTACAATCCTGTTTCTTGATTCCCCAGAACTCAGTGAAATTAGTACAGGACTACACATCTCAACCTTCAACCATCCTGTCACTTAAAATGAGTGTCTGGAAGGCCATCCTTCCGGGAATATTAGTTCCCTTGTCCATTACTTACTTAATCACAGCTTGGAGTTATTTTTTGCCTGGTGGAGGCTGACTATAAATTATGGGCTTCAACCCAGCAAAGCCACACTTAGCAAATTATATGGCTTGGGAAAAACCCTTGCTTTGAGGCAAAAATTACATATTTCTTTAAACATATGTTTTATCAAATATTATATTAAGCCTATAAAACAAAATCCATGAACACATTTTGTGGTCGGTAGGACATATTTGACAACTGACTCAGATCTCCGGCCCATTCCCATAGGGCGTTGTACAGGAGAGGTCCTACTTGGATTCATGTCGGTAAGGGCTATGGTCGGTGAATCTACCTGCAGGCCAATGGAAGGCTAGAAATCTGGCTGGTCAGTTGCACGTGGTGCAGAAAATAAATTAGCCAAACAGTCTGAAATTTCATTCTGAGCAGCAATAGCAGACTAAGAGACAGTGTCCTCTCACTGTTACAAAGGGGCTCCTTTCTTCTTTTTTTTTAAAGAAGCCCATCAAGGTACCCTGGGACTTGATGAAAATGACAGGAAAATAAGAAAAAAGTGCGTGAATGCAGGGCTATTGAATAGGAGGAGGCTATGATCCTTTGGAATGACGGTTTTCCATTTGTCTGTGGCTCTGCCAAGTGCTTCAGTGGGCTGTGTCCGCTGGGCTGGAAAGAGTCTTTTAGGTAAAAGAAGTCAGACTTCAAGTCTCAGTAGGCCAGGCTCTGTTGTTCCGTTAAGGCCGAATATTCTGAGGGTCACCACCGCTAGCTCTGACCTCCTGGCGTACGGTCCCCGGTGGGCTGGCCTGAGGTTGTCAGGCCAGCTCACCCAGTGACACTGTTAGCCAGGACTCCAGCCAACCCCAGCTAGGGACACACAAGACTCGGGAAAGGAGGAGGATGGTTCTGGGGCTCCCGGATGAAACTTGTATGTAAGGCTGCCAGTTGCCCAGTTTGAAAATTCTGCAAAAAAAACCTTTCTTTAAAAACATATGTTTTAATTTGAGGCTATTAATGGCATGGCAATTATTTGACTCTATGATTTATAACCCCGCCAGAATCCCGCGGTCTTTCCCTCCGTATGTGCCGCTGCCTTTTCCCCTTTTGTATACCTCTCACTTCCCATTGTTTATCTTCCCTGATTGATGCTCGGGCTCGTGATGTTTTCTATTATGAGATTCATAATTATCACTGGTAATAGAGAAGGCTTCCCTATTATCTTCAGCGAGACTGCCCAAATTATTCACCGTAGCCCACTGGTACCACACTGCCGGAAAATAAGAATTTATTTCCCAACCCAGGCATATGGTAGATAAGAGGATGTATTTATTTCTCCATGTTTCAAAAGGATTAAGCTTGGAAAAAATAAATATCACTTAGGCTGTCAGTAAGCAGAACTTTATGGTTCTGGGTTTAGAGGGCCTCTCTTGAGCTAAGAATAGCAAATCTAAACCCTGGTTTTAAAAAAAGAGGGGGAGGATAAGGAGGTGGGGAATCAATTATAGTTTTACTTGGCTAAATAAATGAATGCTATATATTTCAACCATTATATTGGTCCACAAGGCACCCAGTACCACCTTGGACCCCAACATTAAATAACGCATCGGCTTATTTATAAAAATGTTACTGAATTCCAACAGTCCTTGACCCCTGGCTATTCTGAGAGCACGCTGAATACATCATCTGGGTTTTGCCTAATTACACATAATTAGGGAATGTAATTATGCTTTTCAGTGTTGCTCTGCCATTAGGAACTCAGTGGACAGCTGAAAAACACTAGAAAGGATTCAGTGCTTCAGAGAAAACAAATTAAAAATATGAGCCAACCTCTAAAAATAGAGATTGCACTGAAGGTTAGTAAATCAAACTTATAAAAAAAACATAATAAAAAAATTGCTCTTGGCTTTGGCTAAATATGTGATGCAACAGTTACGCCGGCTGCTTTTGGGGACTTACTTAATGACACACCATTTGCATCCGTGCTAAGCCAAGGAGAGGAGAGGCAGTATTTTGCTCCTCAGTTACTCTGATTTGCTAACTTTCTCACATGTTTGTGCCTTTTTACTTTGACTTCCTCCTTTACGCTTCCCACTCTTGCTGAGCAAGTGACCCCCAGTTCATCCAGAGCAAAGAATTACAACGTTTCATTCGTGGGTTTGTTGGACGCGAAGGCTGCTCATGTCCAAAGCCCGGGCAAATCCCAGCCCCTGAGCTGGGGGTTCCCACGTTAGCAATGTAGGAAGGAATTCTTGGCTTTGCGAGTCTATGATGCAGCCACCATAATAATAAACGTGTCCTAAATTTGGTTGGACATCTACCATCAATCAGGCACTGACCACCTCCAAAAGTTAAGAGTTTCACAAGTGAGGAAACTGAAAGGTTACACAGCTTAAAGGTACAAGTTCAAGAAGGATGTCTAATTGGGAACCTTCTCTGTTCTGATTTTAGCTTTTGTTGAATTCCCCTCTGCTGTTATGGTAGCTGGCGGTAATAAAGGCACACACTCCATTAAACGCACTATTTATGGAAACATTTCTATGGTGCCAAAAAAAAAAAAAAAAATCAGAAAGAGGAAGGATTGCCAAAAGCAAAAGCCCAAACATTAGTATAATATCTGTAGCAATCTGTTCCTAACAGAAGTCTATGGTGAAACAGCCAGCCCTGTTAAAAACCACGTCTCCACCACCAACCCCATGAGAGATGGGCGTGTGTGTGTGCATTTTTCTACATTCGATATAACATTTCTGTATTTCTTTCTTTCTTGTAGAGTGAAAACCTTCTTTCAAGCCTGTCTTCATCCCTCCTTTTATTTTATGTAACCTTTTCCCGTCATTTTCAATCTCGTTCCATCTGTTTCCAGGTTTGTCTTCCTCCTCTTTCTCCTCCTCAATTCCTGCATTGCCGAGAACGAACTGCTGAGAACGAACTCTCCTTGGATTATTTTACGAGACACACTTCTGCTCTCTCCAATCCCAGACTTCCAACACGCTTCTCCTGGACGCCTCAAAACGGAGAAGCTGATTACAACTGAACTTTATAATCTGACTCTTACATCCCTTTTCTCCAAAAGAAGAGCTAGGTCTCCCACATGTCCACAATCCCTACCTGGTGGTTAATTAGATCAGTACTACTGAAGTCCAGCAATTCAAGACTCTCATTTTTAAAGAGATACTTTATAACTCCTTATTATAGTCCTGAAATGAAATTCATGAATAACATACCCTGCCCACACACATAATTAACAAAAAATTAATCTAACTTTAAGGAGGAGAAAAAAATGGGTAAAATAACATGCATTTTAAGAGGTAACTGCTTGCACAGATTATACCAGAAGTCCATGATGAAACAGGCAAATGTTTGCACCTACTTGTAGGTTTGGATTCAAACATAAATCAGAGTTTACCAAAATTTTGTTGATATGTTATCTTTACATTTGGCATTTTGAAATAAGGACTAAATATATTTTTTATGCAGGCATAGTACTGTATTGATAAACTGGATCTCTGGAAAGAAACACACACACACACATGCCCTGACTGGTAGCATCTGCCAATTTCCACGGTATAAATACTCTCACCACGGTCAATCTCAGGCTACCAACATGACAGCACAGGATGCAAATTTTGGAAGAAATGGGGAAAATCTGCTCACAGGAGCTGGTAGGAGGCAACTCCAGTGCACCATTGTTTAATCACCATAAGTATAACACCTACAAATGCGGACAAATCACATTATGATTGCAACTACTATGAGAGGTGCTGAATGATTTTTCAAGACAGTGACCGAATCTGGTAGTTTTAAATAAAACGCAGTACAGTCTTCTCTTGCTTTAGAAGGTCCTTGTGCTTCTGGGAGAATCCACACACATTGTGTTTCGAGGCAAAGCACAGTGACTTCTGGGCTAAGAAAACTGCAAACAGGTCCTTTCACTGATGTGAATGTCTAAAGGTACACATGCGTGTTACCAGGACGCGGGCAATTGTTTTCATTGCCTTGGAATGTCTACAGCATCACAGGACAGATTTATAGACCTCATCCACTAAATACCAGAGACCACCAAAAATGCCTCTACAAATTTCCAGAAGGTTTCCTAGGAGGCAGTATTGCCTTTGTTGAGAACTCATCTATACCTTTGCTATCTTTGGACCAGCAACACTGACATCACCTGGGAGCCCATTAGTTTGTAAGAAACAGAATCTCAGGCCTCATCTTGACTGGCTAAACCAGATCTGTACTTAACAAGATCCTGGGCCCCCTCGGTGATTCGCAGGCACATCTCAGATGGGGATGCACTAGGTTAGGGAGAGAACTTTAAGACTGACCAACTGCTTGCACAGGAATCCTGCTTAATGATGATCTGAACAATGCAAAATAAACCACTGGCTCTGTAGGGAAACTATGTAATAAGACTCACGTTGGAGTGGTACCTTGCTATGTGATCATCTCTCTTCGTGATAACCACACTGCAGACCCAGGAGCTCCTGGGCACTGAGTAGTTGGAGGACTGTTGAATTAGTCAACCAAAGATGGACCGAGTCCTTACTGTGTCTTACTGCTCATCCCTTCTCCCACCTAACCCACACAACAATCCTTCTTTAAAATAAGAGCCAGAGACAAGAAAAGCAAGGCACACAGAGGTTCAACACTTCACAGAGTGTTGCAAAGTTAGGAATGTGTACAGTCAGCATTAGCGATGGTAATAATTTTATATCAAAAAAATTATTCTACAAGCACACAGTGAAGGTCGGTTGTGAGGTGCTGTAGACAACAGGTTCCTTCCATCCCATGAGGACAACTTACTCTTTCAAAAAACTGCGTACCTGCAAAGCTTGTTCACGTGTGTCCGCTCATGGGAACTTCCAAACACCCAGTAACTTACAAACTCTAGGGAAAGACGAAGAAATCGAGGCTCAGAAAGGAGATGAAGGATCAGAGAAGTGAAGGAAGTCCCCCAAGTCGCTCAGCTAATAAGTGGTGATAACAGAAGGAAAACTGAGGTAGGTTTTCTGCCTGTATTTACCGCGAGGCTGACTTGCCCCTGGAGTTGGGAGATCACACAAAAGGCACCTTGGGCGGGAGTGTGGATGATAAAGGGGATGGGGTTTTTCAAGATGTTCCCACAACTCTCCCTTGGCCCTATTTTATGGTCCCCAACCAAGCATGTCATTTGTCAGGAACACCACCCAGGGAAGCAGATTATGTATCAGATATCCCTTCCCCCCAACCCAAACTAATCTTATTCTCCTCTCCCTCCCCCCAATAACTGTGAGAACTCAGAGAAATTAAAATGAGCAAATAAACATGTACTGACAATCTAGGACGCAGTTCAATTAACAGCCATAAGTAATATTTATGGCAAAGTCTTAACACCTATTAGCACGAGGAGCGGGGGAAACGGCTACAGCTCAGCAAGTGAAATGCATTCATTCCGGACCCAGGGCTCCTTGGCTCCTCAGAGGTGGGTCTTGTCCCTGCTCTGTCATCGAAATCAATGCCAAAGCAGCAGGCTTAAACACAGTCCCCAGATCTCTCTGAGAAGATGCAAAGGTTGTATGTTACCGAGCCGGGAGACACAAAGATTATAAGTACATTTTAAAACCTCTCCATTATACGTGTATGAACAGGAGGAGAGAAAGAGATTGGGGGGGGGCAGGGGGAGGGACAAACATCACAAAGGAAATAGTGACTCCCTCTGGGTGGAGGGCTCATGGGTGACTTATGTGCTCTCCTTGGTGAGTTTTTGTTTTCCCCAAATGTTCTGTAATTTTTTTGAAGTTAAACTTTTAATTTTGAGATGATTATAGATTCACATGCAGTTGCAATACATACTACAGAGATCCCAAGCATCCTTTGCCTCGCTTCTCCCACTGGTACCATCTCACAAGACAAGACTGTGCAGCAATCACACCCGGGAAACTGACATCATGACAATCAAGATACTGACTATTTCCATCACTACCAGGATCCTCCCCGTTGCTCTTTGATGGCCACCACCCCCCTTGCCTCCCAACCCTGCTCCTCCTTAACCCCGGCAATCACTCGTCTGTTCTCCATGTGTATAACTTTGTCATTTCAAGAACATATGTAAATGGAATTATACAGTATATATACCCTTTTGGGATTGACTTTTTTATCCCCATTCTCTGTAGTTCTTTTGCCTAAAGAAAATACTGTGTGTGTGTGTGTGTGTGTGTGTGTGTGTGTGTAAGGGCTCATCATTTTAAGACTCAACTGTTTCTCAAGCTGCTTCAAGGATTCAATGTCTAGGAACTGCAAACGTGTCCTCTCCTCCTGAGACGTGCTCCCTGACCCTATGGGGCCTCTCTTTACTGGGTTTCATGACGGGTTTCTGGCACTCTGGCTGAACTAGCCTACTTTTCTAATGACCTTGCTTCTCAGGAATGACCAAACCACAGCCCCATGAAGTTCGACAAGGTGGTTCCCAAGCCCCTGGCCTTCCCTATAATCCCAGATGCAGAGAGAAACGGATGTGGCCAAAACAGGGCTTCTTGCTTCTAATTTTGCTGGGCGTTCTCAAAACTAGAGTGTGGTGTAGTAAAAAGAACTTTGGAGTCACAGGGAGTGAATTTTCTTTTCCACTCAGAATTTTTGTGCCCTTAAGCTAGTATCTGAGACTTAGTTTTCTCAATTGTAAAATGGGGACAACAACACATGCCTTTATATTTATGGATGTTATCTATGCAGTGATTATGAAAATAAACTAAATCAGAGGTAACTCTTGTAGGACCATGCTAAGTACGGGACATCTGTGGCTATTTTTACTGCAAATAAATCAAAATAACATGTAAATACAGCAGAGGAATTCACCTTGGTTTCTAATCACTCAGTCCTTTCCTCTCCTCTCTCTCCTTCTCAGTTTATAATACAAAATACTTGCTTCCTCCAAAAAATGGTTTCCAGGCAAGAACTGTTCAGAGGCCTCACTCAGTGATCTGTATTAAATCTCCAAACTTGTGTTGCTGGGGGCAGAAAATAGTGTCTCACTCCCGAGAAGTGTTCAGGCTTTGAGTGATGTCAAAGGCCTCTGAACAAGCCTTATAAATGACATCCATATTTGTCCATTTTTGACTTAAATTGCTTTTGGTTCAACTGCCGCCACGACCTGCCTCGATGCAGTATCACCCGAGAGGACACAAAGCGCAGGGGAAGGAGCCAGCTGCAGGCACGGGTTAGCAAATAAAGGAGTTGCAGCCGCATTCACTTCTCCAAGCCTTGGAAGAAATGAAACTCGCGGTGAAAGGTAATCGCCACGAACCATGATAAGAGAGGGTGACGTGTTACACAGCTCAAGCCTTCCGGCTCAGCCGAGCAGTTATAATAAAAGCCATCTGCATACAGCTAACCATTTTTTTTTTTAGGTTTCCACACGTTTTTTCTTCTCCTCCTCCTCTCTCAGCAGCAAAGAGCAATTTTGGATTCTGGAACTTCTTGTTAATATCATCTGGGCTTCGGTTTCCACGGCGTGGGATGAAGAGAGGGCTTCTCCGTTCGGAGAACCAGCTCCAATCCCCCTTCCCATCCATCTTTCATCTCTTCCTGCTAACCCCTGACTCTGGTGAAAAAAAGAAATGTTCTTGGCAAAGTCCCATCTATTGCCTGGCTCCCGAAGCTAAGAAATTCTATTTCATCTCAGTCTTGTGATGAGGAATCCAAACCACAGGGGCTTTGGATGCAGAGAATAATTAAGTAGACCTGAATTTAGATGAAAAAAATCTTGGGTTCCAGCCTCCTCTCTGCCACTTCCTAGCTGCCTGATCGACGGCGAGCCGCTGTGGTACCCCGCAGCATCTCACTTTCCGGACCTGGCAAACGGTCTGACGCCGTCCACCCGGAGGGTTGTTTTGAGGATGAAACGAGGCCCTGTATTTGCAAGGCCTGAGTGCAGTGTAGAAGCTCGGGCTACCCACTGCCTTTCCTTCCACCCTATGAGCATGACTCCCCACAAGGGCAGAAGTGTCTGAAGGCACCACGCGGGATCCCTTCTTGCTGGAGTCGTGGATGCTGCTGTGCAGGTGGGCCCGGGGTGCTGTGCCCTTGTGCGAATTAGGAAAAGGAGAGTTCAGTCCCATGGGAGCCATGGTCCAAAGTGCAAAGAAAGCCCCCTACCTCTGGCCAGGGTCACTGCATTTTGCAATGGAACACAAGAGGTCAGCCCCCGGGTTGGCCCTCTCCCCCGTGTCCTCACGCAGGCCACGCCTGCGCCACCTAACAGGAAGCTCTCCCTGCGAGCTGTGAGCCCGTGGAAAGGGAGAGTCACCCTAGGTGTGACACAAATGCCTACTATCCCCTGCTGTCCCCGTACCTTCAGAGAAGAGGCCTTCGCTGTATAGATCTCTTTGTTTTCCTGTGTGCATACAAGGTCACTTTCTCGGCAAATCAATAGCACCACCTGAATACACAATTTTCATGTCGTGGTGTATTTTGGAATTTAAGTACAAGAAAAGAGAACAAGAACCAGGCTTTGAAGAAGTGGTGGCCGAGTAGGGACCTCATTTTGTTTTCATGTCGTTCATCTCAAATATATCTGAGGATATAATGGAGATCCCTGTCTTCCTGGAAAGTCAGAAACAAAAAAACAAAGTATTGTGAATGATTTAAGATTTGAATTTTGCCTCTTTTCAGACTTGTGGAGGATGAATTCTCCAACTGCTGTGTTCTTAGAAAAGTCACTTAACCTCTCTGTTTCTCTATGAAATACAGAGTGTAGCCAATAGGACTGCCAGAAGGTCTGAGGCCGATCTGTGTATGAAAAATTGTGTGACCCGTCTGAAGTGCTCTGTTTGATTTCAGGGTGTGTCCAACATAATTCCATTTTTTTGTTCAGCATATCACCGCTTCACTAACATGCTCACAGACACGTTATTTTCAAGGATGTTTCCTTTTTAAAGCAATTTTTATTGCTGGCCTGCTTCAAGAGGATTCGACAGTTACCAGTATATAGGTTTCCAGTCCTCTATTTACTATTAGGATATTGTGTGTATCACTTTGAATGCTGTAGCTAAAGGAATAAAAGTTAGATTGGAAAGTTAAATAATTCGGCTAGGTAGGACATCTTAGCAGAATGCTGGCACTCACTTTCTAGTTAATGAGAAGATCACTCTAATAATGAAAGCCAAAGTTGGATTTAAAGAAAAAAAGCTTTGGAATGAGATAAATTGGACTTAAACCCATATATTAGCTAATAATCCTTGGGCTTCATTTTTGGAGCTCCACTTCTCCTCCCTGTAAAATGGGCACATTTACAACACCCTCCAGACCTCGTGAAAGGACTGAGTCCTCGAAAAGACTGGAAATAAAATTTATAAGATCCTCAGGACAGGGGCTGGTTCATGGTAGAGCCTCAATAAATATGAACTGCCGTGGTGACCGCTCAGACGGACGCAGTATGCCCATGTGACTGTTAGAAATGGTCATGATAATAATAACTAAAGCTTCGTGTTTATATATTCCCCAGTATCTTTGGTTCCTGATAAACTAGTCTAGTAATTTGACACATGCAAAACACCATGGTTAGCTTTCCTCTTTGTCTGCATCCCCTCCAGACCATAAATTCTCTGCAATATACAAAATCCCTAATTTGGAAGTCGGTGGAGCGTTCAAGAATAGCACAAAGATTTCCGGAACCCAGCCTCCAACAAACGAGGCTGTGCCTTCAAATCCTCAGCCACAAGGATTTCACATTCCAGACCTTGTTGTACCTGTCAGCCTTCGTCTCTTGTTTACAGATCCCCCGAGGATGCACTTTTCACATTTACTATGTTTCGTTGGATGGCAACCTATACACCTCTCAATAAATTTTGGTTTCCCTAGGAGCTGACGGGCACAGAAAGCTAGATTCAATTTGTGCCGATTTATGAGACAAACGCACTGCCATCCTGGAAACTTTCCTGTGGCTCACTTTATAAATTAACCCTTATTTAAATATTCTGCAGACTTAGCACAGGACACAGTTTGATGGGGACGCTGTCCCAGATCAGCCTTTTGGGTCTCTAGGTGTTTGCTGCCACAGCACAGGGGCCCTGCTCAGCACAGACGATGCTGATTTATGAGATTTATGGGAAGAGAGAAGTGTTTGCATCTCTTTGTCATTCAGGCCACAGCATCCCTGGTCTTACTGGGCTCAATAATACTGACTTCCAGACTTCTGTAACCCCAGCCACATGTGAAAGCCAAAATCTGGGCTGCAGTATTTGGATCTGACTGATGATGGCTTCATTCATTCACTCATTCACTCACTCAGCTGAAATGTTTGGCAAAAGCCAAAGGGATAGAAAACAGAATGAGACTCTATACCTGGCCCCAAAGAGTTTGTACTCCACCCATATGTTATGTAGGAAAAGTGTGGAATTTATGAGCCACCAGACCCTGCCTGGAGGGCTGCCTCTTACATTTATGAGCCGCGTGATTCTGGGTAACTTACCAAACCTCTTAAGCCTTAGTGTTCTTGTCTGTGAAATGGGTACCATCCTACCCAATCTTACAGAGGATGCACTGAGGTAATAATGATCAGTAAATTGCTGTGAAAACTCTAAGTGTTCAAGATTCTTATAGTCATGTAAGCAGCACACAGGAGGAAGGAACGTGTGCAGTGAAGGAACAAAAGAGAAGTCATGGAAAGTGAGACACAGGTGCAGAGAGCCTAGTGGAGTTATAATAACCAAGTAGTCTTCGGTGCTCGTGGTGGGTACTGTAACCTGATTTTCTCTCCTTGCAGTAAAGAAGAACGAGGAGGAGGAGAAATAGGGGGTTGGGGGAAAAGAAGGAGATGGCAGACTATTAAGTAAAAGAATCATGTATACACTGGAGGAAGAAGCACTGGACAAGAAAGAGTGTGAACTGAGGACTGGTGTAAAATAAAGAGCGAGAGAGAAAACGCCGACGCCGGCCGCTTTGTTTTCTATATCCCCCCAAGGCTCAGCGGAAGACACGGATGGGGATGCCTACTGCGCTGTCCAACGCAGTGATTCTTCAAGGCAAGTTTCTCACTCTCAGGGAGGAAAGTAAAATAAAATTGGTGATTTCAAAAACCACTGCTGCAATGATTATAAATGGATGGAATCTGTCTTTGGAGAATTTATCTAAAGACTATGATTGAGTGAGTTCAAGGTTCCATCTTTGAAGTCACCTCCTCTATTCACCTACCAGCCTCTATGACCCCACTGTTAGGAATGGAGTCCGTTGGGCTATGCACTCTTTGATCACAAACACTCCAAAAAAAAAAGGTGATGACTTCTGACCTGGAGGGAAGGGATGGATGCAGTTCCTCATGCGTCTTGGGGCGCCACGGGCTGAACCAGTGAACGTATCAGGCTGAAGTGGCAGATTGTGGTGATTTAAAAATTTGCCTCCAAGTTCCCTGAAAGCCCTCCCTTCAAAGTGCAGCCAGGTTCCCCTCTCCTTAAGGATGGTTTTTAGCAGCTCCTTTCCAATGACTGGAACATAGCTGAAGTTACAGTGTCCGACAGTGTGCAGTGTCCCAGACGGGTGTCTAAAAAGCACTGGGCTTCCTTCTCATGCTCCCTCTGAGAGCAGGCGCTTGGCCAGCTACCATGCTGTGAGGAAGCCCAAACAGCACTGTGGAGAGGCCCACACGGTAAGGAACTGAGTCCTCCCACCCGAAGCTGTGTGCGGCCGCCATTTTGGATGTGAAGCCTCCAGCCCACCAGGTCTTCAAGACTACACCCCAACCAACTGGCAGCTTGACTGCAACTTCATGCGAGACTCTGAGGCAGAGCCACCTATCAAAGCTCCTCTCCAATTTCTGACCCACAGAAACTGTAAGATATTGAATATTTATTGTTTTAAACCATGAAGCTTTGGGGTAGCTTGTTAGGCAGCAATAGATAATTACTATGGAGACCGAGGAATGAGTACGTGAATCCAGGAAAAAGAGATGGAAGGAACCCGAACAGCTATCACTGAAAGCAAGATAGGAGGAAAGTCATTCAAGAAACAAAAGTTACAAAGGAACCAACAATGTTAGAACCTGCCAAGTGTGATTTTCTACCCCCACCAGCTTCTGCATCTTCCAGGAGATTCCATTCTAGAGTTTGGAATGGAGCATAACACATAGGTGCTCATTAAAATCTTCCCAAAGTAATACTAATAATTGTTATTTTTGCTAACATTTAACAAGCACTTATTATGTCCAGTGATTATGCTTTTCAAGAATTATCTTTTTTGATCCTCTCAATGCTCCTAAAAACATAGATAGCACTACAATCACTGTTTCATAGATGTGAGTTGGGGGAACAAATTCAGAAGAGGAAGTTTAAGTGATTTGCCCAAGGTCTTACACCTCATAAGTGAGCAGTCCCTCTCCCCCGTGGAGGCCATCAATGCTGGCACTGTGTGCCTGGGGACGTGCACCTGGGCTCCCAAGGTGGGGTACCAGTGGGGACTTCAAGCTACAGGATAAACTCAGTGCACCCTCCTAGAGCATCAGTGTGACTCACAGCTAAGCAAATTAAAACATCATTTTTATGCCAACATGAACACAGATATTTTGAGCGAAATGCAAACTGGCCCTGGGGCTTTTAAGATAAATCTTAGAGGCTCGTGATGGGGCTACTTCAGTTGGTGCCCCAGAACCCCAGGAGTGCATGCACATTCTCTGCTGCAAGTGCCAACACAGCTTGTAGGTGAGGAAGTAAAGGCTGGATAGGGGACATGACCTCCAAAGTCACAGAGCTGGCAACCAGAGAGCTGGGGTCCTCAGCTTCCAAATCTGGGTGATTCCCATCCCTCCAGGCCCCCTCCTTCTCAGGGAGACTTCACTCCCCAAAGCTCGCACCCTGCCCGTCCCCTCTAACAAGGACTGTGATTACAGGCTGCATCATTAGTGCCCTTCAAAGAAAACATTCCTTTCCGGATATTCCTAAATGTGTTTGCAGTGACTGCAGCGGCACCTGACCTGGACGCTGTAGGGGGTGAAGATGGAGCTGGGGAAAGAGGCAAGAAGGCTCAGCGAACAGAAAGAGTCATTTCCAGTGGCGAGCAGGTGAGGCTCTCCCTGAGTCCCTGGGGGCCCCGCACTGCTCAGATGTTCCCTCCAATACAAGCTGAAGCCGTCCGGCTCGGCCAAATCGACCTGAACAGCCCAGAAAGCAGCGCGGCCGCACCTGTCAGCCCCAATCGGCGCTGCGGAAATTTTGTTAGGAAAATGGATGTACCGAGATTCAATTTTTCGATTGTCTGAAGGCTTAATTTAGTGACCTTGGAGAGTATCTCCTCGAGGTAAAAGAAGACACTGGGAATCTGCTGGGGTGGGGGCGGGGGAGCCCCAGGGCTTCCCGGGTAATGGGTAATTTGTTTACTCTAATTTTCAGGCCTCTTCCGGAAGCCAAGAAAATCGTCAGATAGCTGCTACCACTTTCCTAATGAAAAAGTGAAAAATAAAAAAAGGCTCAGGGGGTGGGGGAGGTATAAGAGAGAGAGAGGCTGACTCTCAGCCAAGCTATACAACTTTCTTAAAAGTGCACATTAAGATAATATAGATACACACGTGTGCATGGATGCACTTATAAATAGACAGGCCAAGACATCTTTACTGGGAAAATTTTAAACACACAAAAGGAGACAGAATAATATCCCCATTCACCTATCACCTAGATACAAAAAGTAGTACACAGACACTGTTTCCATCTGGCCTTCCTTCTTGCCTTCTTCTCTCTTTCCTTCATTCCTTCCCTCCTTCATCCCTTCCTTCCTTCTCCTTATACTTCGGTGGTGATCACTGCTGCTGTTGACGTATGGAAGAGCCCGCCTCAGCCCACCCATCATTCCACTGCGCATGTCATGCAAGATCTGGGGGGGCCGGGTTGCTCTGGATCCCACCAGTTTTGCTGATGCTCCTGGTGGAGGGGGGGCGGGTGCTCTGGAAATGGCAGTTCTGATTCTGGCCCCAGTCCTCACTTGCTGTGGGGCCTTGGGATACTCTCAGCCTCTCAGAACCTCAATTTCCTTTGACTGGAGAGGACCGTGGCTCATACACGGGTCGGGGATTGAACGAGATGATTCCGAAACCCTTGGCAGGGACTCTGGTATGAGCTAGCTTGCGCCCCGTACTGTTCCAGTGTTCCTCAGCCTGGGCTTCTAGAAAATCCTCTAGACCAGGGGTTGGAAAACTTTTCCTGTATAGAGTTAAACAGTGAAAATTTCGGGTGGGCCAGATGATGTCTGCCATGACGACTCAACTTGGCTATTGGAGCTTGAGAGCAGCCGTGGACAAAAGGTAGACAATCAGGCCAGGCTGTCTTCTAACAACACGCTTAAAAATAGCAGGGAGTCAACTAGATTTGTTTTGTGGACGCTTGCTCTAGGTCAGCTGTACTCAAGAGTTAGTCCAAGCATCGCTGGCAGTAGAACGCCCTGTGATGCTTGTTAAACTCGCAGATCCCTGGGTCCCACCCTGGACTGAATAATTTTATAGCATCTTCGAGATGAGGTGTGAGAAACGGCCCCCAAGCAGTCCTGAAGCAAAGCAAAGTTTGAGAACCTCTGTTCTAGTCTGACATAGAACCTGTGTCCCTGAGTAGATCTTCCAGACCTGGAAATAAAACTGACGAGGAGGAAAGTGTGAAATAAAATAGGCTTTCCTGGGGCCAGATTCTCCTCCTGGATTCATAACTGGCCTGAGAGAGCATCCGGTGTTCTAGGGACATTGGGTGGTAGGTCAGTGACTACTCAGGACGGGAACAAGGCTTTTCAGAGCCCTGAGGCTCAGCACTCAGGCTAGAGACAAACAGATGCAGGTGCCTGGGGCTGCCCAGGACCCAGAACTCAGGAAACAAGTCTAAAGGAAGAGACATGATCATGGGATACTTTGAGGGTCAGGGGAGCAGGGACGGGGGGCGGCCGATGTCAAGGAACTTGGCGAGGTGGGTCAGCAAGACCATAGAGAGGCGGGCTGGGGTCCTGAAAGGACAGCCAATTGTGACCAGAGAGACCTGGGGTCAAATCTCCCAACAAAGCTGTTAATCATGAGCTCTCTCGCTCCCCTTCCACCATCTGGAAAATGAGGGAAATCACTTGAACCAGGCTGGCAACTCATAAGGACAGAAGGAAATGACATACCTAAAAAAATGGAGGTCAGCATCTGGAACGCCCTGAGTGCTCGATGATCCCACGTACGGAGGGAAGAAGACTGGGGTGGAGAGGGAGACAGCAAAGTCAAGGAGTTCACTGAAAAGTGGGTACTCCTGTGTGTTTCACACCAGCGTGCTCTCGGCTGTCCTTAAATGCACACATTTGCAGAAATATACGCACACAGTTACGTAAACTCCCTGAAACCAGGGGCCAGAGCTGTTTTACCAAACATGGTCCATTATGTCCCAGGCGAGACCTTTATTCCACATTTGTCTAAAAAACAGAGTATATCTAGAATAATGGATGTGATTATATGGACAGGTGATCCTTTCCTTCTGTGGAACCCACAGACGTGGGTCACCACGGCTACCAGGCTGGCGATGATGGCTTCCGTTACATCTTTCTGTTTTAGGAAACACTTGCCTCCCGTTTCAACATGGCACGGAGGGGTGGCTTGGGATTCTGGACTTCCTCATTCACACAGGCCGCTGATACAACAATGTGACTACTGAGCCCCCTCCCCTACCTCCGTCCAGCTGCCCCAGCTGCAGAATGCAAACATCTGCAGCATCATTAAGGCACTTCTATACAGCACAGACCAAGGGCTGACCCTGTGACCATTTCCACCATTAGATTTGAATGACCTCAGCAGCAGGGCTGAAAGGCTGGAGTATTAATTCACAGAGAACCACAAGCTCAATTTAAGATTTAATTTGAGATAACGAAGAGCTACTGAAAGTGTATTCAAACTTCTAAGCATGCAATAAAAGGCCCTTTCTCTGTTTTTCAAGTTGAATATGAATCCAATACTTCTTTCACAGAATTTATTCACAAATTTACAAACAACACGCAAGCCTCTTTTTCTCTTTTTCCCGTTTCTTGTGCTTAATCGGCCCCCCTTACGATGTTTCTTTTCAGTAACCTTTTTCCCCTTCCTTCCTAATTTACAAATGGTTGCCCTTGAGGGATTACTTTTCAATTTGATTACATCCTTGAAGAGAAAACAGGCTTCCTTAGGAACCTCCCCCAACATTCTGGTTCCCCTGCATCTCAACTTAAGTATGCAAAGTGTCTGTCCTACAAGGATGGTGTCCTGTAAAGAGCTGTGGCCGGGCGGTGTAAGTCTCTGGGAGGAAAACCTATAGAAGGATTCAAAACACGAGGCCGCCCATTTGGAAATCTGTGCTTCTGGGTTCTGGTGTATGTTCAAACACTGAAGGTTTTATGTCTAAAATATTCAAAATTTTAATTGCAGATGGGGACAGTATGCTTTCAATTCATAAGACTGAATCTTAGATGGTATTTACTGAGCATTTCTTTTGTGTTGGGCACTGTTCTGGGTACTTACTTTCTATTTTCTCCAAGACTCAGTCCAACTTTAGAAAGAGAGAGACTTGGGTTTAAATCCCAGCAAGGAATCCAACCTCCTCCCATGCCTCTTTTCCTCATATGTGAAACACCACCCAACTCGGGGCTGCCCAAAGGCAACTTTAAAAACTATAAACATAAAAACACACAGGTACAAATATACTGCTGGTCACCTGAGCTTGACCCTGTGACACTGCTGGCAACGAGGGACCCTGCACTGTAAACATTCTGGTGGCTGGTGAGATGAGACCACGGGCCCAGGCCAGGACCACAGCATTTCACAATCCTGCACTTGGTTTCCTTTACTTGTCTTCGGTTTTCAAAATGAGAGGCCATGGGGTGGGCGGGTGGAGGGAGGAAACGCTGGAGGCCAGACATGATGGGTTTGGCGGGTTTCCAACCCTCCCCCCACTAGCTATGTGACCTGGGGCAAGTCAGTCTGCATTTCCAGCTCTCCAACTCCTCACTCTTCATCTCCTCCTGCTCATCAGATACAGATGAGGCTCGCCCTGGGGGCTGGGGGGAGATGTGAACTCCCAACTCCTGACTCAGGAGAAAGGCAGAGAGAAACGACCCGCACACCTGTGAGGCAGAGCAGTGAGTTGAACAGTGTGCCCCCAAATTCACCTTCACCCAGAACCCCAGAGTGCAACTTGATTTGGAAATCAGGTCTTTGCGAATGTAGTTAAGGTCAAGATCAAGATGAGATTATACTGGACTAAGGTAGGTCCCATATCCAACAACTGGTGTCCTTACAAGAGATTGAAAAGAATACACAGGACACAGAGATGAGGGTGATGTGAGGATGGAGGCAATGCCTGGAGTGATACGTCTACAAGCCAACAGGTGCCAAGGGTTGCCAGCAGACACCAGAAGCTGGGAGAAAGGCACGGAGCAGACCCTCACTCACGCAGTTGCCGGAATGAAAACCAACTCTGCCAATACCTTGATTTTGGACTCCTGGCCTCCTGAACTGTGACACGGTGTATTTCTGCTGTGTTAAGCCACCTAGTTTGTGACAGTGTATCATGGCAGCCCCAGGAAACTCACGCAAGTGGTACGGTTTCTATTAAAACACGAGGCCGTTTCCTGAGCAAAGGCCCAGTGTTTTCATTTTCACTGAAGCTCTCAGCATATCTTGGGGTGGGGGGGTGCACACAAATCCTGAGTTTGCCTCACTGATCCCAAGAAAAACTCCTGGATTTCCTTGGCAGTCAATGGTCTACCTGACTAATGGGAATGGGACTGAGTAGAATTTCTCAGATTGCCAGTTTGGAAGTTCTTTTTTTTTTTTTTAAAGATAGAAAAGTGTTTTAGGAATATCAAGATGTCCCCAAACAACACCCATGGGTCTAATCTGACCCTGTCATTATTTCCAGCATCCCAAGGGGGCCACTGCCACTGGCTTGGGATGGGCAAAGTTGGAGGTGTCCAGAGCTTATAGGTGCTGGAAAGAACATTCCTGCGCAGCACACTAGACTTTTTGGCATTAAAACCGCAGGCGATCATTACTGTTCTTGTTCGATTTAGCACTTAGGCTTAATTGGCTAGGGGACGGGGGGTGGGGGTACTTTCCTTATGCATCCTGCCAGCAGGGTCTCTGCGCATCCTGAATGTCTGCAGAATGCCAGGTCCTTAACAGGTGCTCATAAAAGTCAAAGGAATGATACAGCTACAGGAGAAGATAAATCAGAAAGGCCTTACTTGCATTATTTTGTTCCCTCCCCACGGACACATTATCATCCCCATTTTACAGATGTGGATACCAAACTAAGACCAAAAAATACAGAAATAACCAGTCCAGCTAGAAAGCTGCACACACAGGGTTGAGCCCAAGTCTCACTGACTCAGAAGCCTGACCCCTGATTCATCATCAGAAATGCCTCCAAGCTTTCGCTTAGGGATGAAAACGGTAGGGGGAGGGGGAGAGCTGTGTGGTCCCTGGGCGTGTTGGGGTCACTGAAGACATTTAGTGACATAAATAAATGGCGGCTAATTGGATCACTCGTTGCAGTAACGTGCCTGCTGAGCTTGGCCTGTGGCACCCAGGAACCAGTCAAGGTCGAGAAGCGGCAAGGGGAGAGGTGAGCCTGGAGAGTCTGGCCCACTGGGTGTGACTGCGGGAAGAAAGAGATGCCTGCTACAGAGTGAACAGCTGAGGGCTACGTGCCACGGGTGGGGCCAAGCCCTTCACCAGTATGATTTTCAATTAGTTTTCACAACAGCCTTCCATTCTAGAGCTGAGCACCCCGAGGATTAGAAAGATTAAGTGACGTGCCCAGAAACATGCAACCAAGGCACCAGGTGCCAGTCCAGGCCTCCTGATGCCCCTCTTAACCCACACACTCAACGTCCACCTTACACAACCTCCCTCTGAAACAGCAGGACCCTGTGGGGTCCTCCCTGTGCAAATCCTTTTCGTGTCCTCCATTTACTGAAATCGGCTTCATTCAGCCTCCTTGACCTTCCCTGAGTTGCTAAGGGTAGATTCAAACAGTTACTAATCAGGGAAGAGAGCAAATGCTGGAACAGGGGAGACACAGTCAAGAAACAACAGCGCGGCCTTGGGGCAGGGTTCTGTTTCCTCCTTAAGGAATACACAGAACAGTATCTTTGAGTTCTTCCCTAGGAACTAAGGCCCCCACCCAGGCGGAAGATGGCAACTTCAGGCTGAATACAAGATTTCCTGGAGCACCACCCTGCTCCCTCACCACCAGCCAATCAGAAGAAAGTCACATACCCTGCAGCCCTCAACCCAAATTTTGCCTAAAAATACTTTTCCCCCAGGACCATCATGGAATTTGGGTTTTCTGAGCATAAGCCGCCCGTCCTCCTTGCAATAAACCTTTCTCTGCTCTAAACTCCAACATTTCAGCTTGTTTGGCCTCCCGGTGCATCGGGTGCATGAACTTTGGCTCGGTAACACC
The DNA here is from genome assembly GCF_009834535.1 of Camelus ferus. Classification (NCBI taxonomy): domain Eukaryota; kingdom Metazoa; phylum Chordata; class Mammalia; order Artiodactyla; family Camelidae; genus Camelus; species Camelus ferus. The sequence goes on along the minus strand of NC_045704.1, from coordinate 52,367,253 downwards.
TCCACACTGAGGCATTCCTGCCAGCATCCTCACTTGGACTTAAGCAACCTTTGGGATAAAGTATAACCGGCTCCATCCTAGAGAAGAAGAAACTAAGGCCTCAAGCAGTTCAGGAGTTGACGAGAAAGCTAGTTAGGAGGTAGAGACAACAGTGAAACTCAGACCGGCCTTGTTCTAGTGCTTTCCACGATACTTCAAGGCCGGGAGCAACAAAAGGCCCAGAACAGCTCACACCAACCCTAATCAGCAGACAAGAGTTTTGTGTGCTGGGGGAGGTGACGGTGTGCGAGGGCAGGGGCAGAGCAGAGCCTAGGGCAGGAGCTGGGCTGTATCCATGCTGGAAAGGAGGCGATCACTGGTGTGTGGCCCAGATCTCCCTTCCAGGATGGCCTGTGGCCTTCAGGTGTCAAGCTGTGTGTGAGTGCCTGAACTTTGGCCTAGGGGCAAGGTGACTTCCTTCCTGGGGCAGGTCGCCCAGTGATGAGTCAAGGCAGGGGGATAAAGTGGGGTTGATACTGATGGGCCCTTTCAGCTCCACAGCTCTCCACGAGGTTGGCCAAGACCCTTGTTCAGCTGCTTCTCAGCTCAATATCTCCCTCTGACCACACCAGATTATGAGACAGGAGGGAAGGGGGCAGGGCACGGCCATTCAAGGAATGACACAGCAATTAGCACCAAGATGGCAGAAAAGTCAACTCCCAATAGACCTTGAGGCCCAAGATGGTGGGAGATTGGACTTCCAGTAGACCTTGAGCTTCATTATACGCTCATGCTAATATATTAGCATAGCGAATGGCACTCCCACAGGTGCCATGACAGTTCTGAGGCTGATCATGAAAGGTCAAAAAGAGGGCCATGACCCAATTCCTGGGAATCCCTTCCCCTTCCCCAAAGTAGCTGGAATAATCCTCCTACTCATTAGCATATGAGATTGTCAAGCCCATAAAAACTAACAAACTCACACCTCGTGACCTCTCTTACTCCCCTGCCTTCAAGTCGGACCACGCTTTATCTATGAACTGTGTATCTACTTTTAGTTTAAACTAAGCACCCAATCCCACACCTCTCGGCCTTTCTCTTGCCTTCTGAGATGACCTGTCTATGGAGTGTACACTTCTCTGAATAAATCTACTTTTACTATGGCTCACTTTGAATTCTTTCCTGAGCAAAGCCAAGGACCCTCACTTGGTGAGGCATGTCCCAGGGACTCGACTGAGACCTGGGACCCAGCCATCCTCTCTCGTCCCATTTTTTCCCTGTATCCATTCAATCCACAGGTATTGAGCCTAAGAAAAGCCCTACATGAGAAACTTCCCCTCTGAGTCAGCAACCTGGAAAACCAATGAGAAGGTTGTTAATTTTTAATAAAAGTTATCTATGATGAAAAGAAAGGGCTGGGACCCGAGGAGTTTTCGGGCATTTTAGGAGGAAGCTGGGAGAAGACAGAGCCCATCTGAGCAGGGCCCATTTGCCCACACACCGACGACTCATCCCTGACGCCCATAAGTGCAGGACTTAACAGGGGCTGAACTTGAACTTCTTTGTTGACATAATTAGTGTTGGCTCCAAGCAAGAGGTTTTGTAGCCAACTTGGCGTGGGTTGGTGAGTTTTGATTGGCAAATTTGAAGCAAAGTTCAGCCAAGTCCTATATCTATTTTGTACTGCGCCTTATGTGCAAAGAAAGAAGCCAACTCTTGCGATAGATTTGCAGTTTTATGGTTGTTGGTAGCTGAAGATATTAGCTCTTTAAGTGGACAAATGCTTCTGGCAGGCCAGGGCCACACTCAGAGGAGGAGGAGAAATGCCTTCGGGTTCCTCCAAAAATTAATGAAATAAGATGCATTAATCAGAATTCTATCAAATCTACACACTTGGCCTGGGCTTAAGAGGCAATACTTTGAAATTGCAGTTGGCCAAGCTTCCCTATTCTTTGCGAATCAGAATTGAAAAAAAAAAAAAAAAAAAAGGAACAGAGCTAATGTTTAAGAAAAACTGGCAATGAGAAAAAGGTTTAAGCCACTTTTAATTCCTTAGCTCCACTAGGGGCTGCAGAAGGTTCTGGACAATTTGACCTCTGCATTTCCACAAAGCTGCTCCAGGCTGGCATAAAGAACAGTTGGTCAGACCCAAGCCGGTTCAGAACTGGTCTGGACAATGTCTTGAGTCCAGGTTATTTACTTGTCCGTTTCTGGCTAATAAAAACTTACTTCGGGGCTTGCAATGAAATCTTAGGTATTTCTTGCCTTCAGATGTTTGTAACCAGGTGATGAGAAATTCTGGAAGCTACAACGGGTGACACAGATGAGCACATTGGCACTGCCTGACTTCTGACTTAAAGATTACCTTCTCGGGAAACCAAAAAACACTGAGCCGCAGACTCAGAGCCAGAATCAGTTTCTTCCCAGCGACTGTACGTTTGTAGATGATACTATACGTTTTAAAGTGACCTAACAGTGCCTTGAACATTGTACTGCAATTTGGTTGTGCTTTTCATGGGACACAGCTACATCTGTATTTACTATTATAACTCAGTACCCAAGAGATGAATATTTTTAAAGACAAAGGGCCAGGCTTTTGTGGAAACATTTTTTCCTCTTTTGAATCAAAAAAAAAAAAATGTGGCTCCTTCTTGTCTGGTAGACTTTAGTAATTGGCACGATTCTGAGCAAGCTCTTTTAAGAGCCCTCCGTTTCTAGTTTCACATTAAACACACTTGCAATATCTATTAAAAGCACAAATACTGAAGCACACACCAAGACTATCAATGAGCTTACATCTGGACTCCTCGATATATCAGGAGAAATGAAGTGAGCTTTTGTACAGTTTTATTTCTTTGGGAAGTCAGATGTCGGAAGAGAAGAGGGTGCCTTTTCCTCTTGCCTCCTGGACCTGGCCAGTGTTCTAAATTTTACATTAATTTTACATTCGAGGTTTTATCAGAAGGGGTCAAGTTCAGGATTTGATTAAAACAACAAACACTGAATTCTGCCTTCATCTCGATAAGTATTTCCATTAAAGCCTGGGGGATTGCACAAGGGAAAGGCAGAACAGACGCGTGGATATTTCTGCTGTGTTCTGGCTGGGACCCCGTGGCCTTACAGTTCAAGGATGATTGAGTAATATCCCAGGAAGGACATGCGAGGTCACCCAGGGGACCTGGGAACATCTGGGAGAGAGCAGGGCCAGTGAGTGGGTTGGGGAGAGAGCCTCTGGGCCCTGAAGAGATCTTCAAAGTCATTCTCAAGGTGACATTCGGGCGCAGACAAAGCCAGATGTGAGCGAGGACTTGTAGGCAGCCAAGCAGCAGAATGAGGGTCATTGAAAACACGGACAGTGAGGTCTGCCTGCAACTGCCCTTGGCCGCAGACTGACAGCTGCACATCTAGCTCTTTTCCAGATTTCTTGAAAAGAACAGGAAGGACAGAGAGGATAAAGACCCAGAGGAAGAAAAAGGAGCCACAGCTCAGTGGAAGTCTTCTTTCAGAGCACCCTCCCCACCTCCCATCCCCAAAGATGAGTGTTTTGGATGAATGTTTACACACTGGGCAAGGAGAAAGGTCATGGTTTGAGATCTCAAACCGTATCTATTGGTCAGGGTCCTGGCAAGACAGGAGATGACACACTCAAAATGGGTAATCTGAGGAGCGTTTTAATAAGGGGGTCTTATTGCAAAAGACCTTATGCAAAGGTGTAGGGTCTCAGGAACCCTGTGGTTTCCTGCAGCAGCCTGGGGTTGGTAACAGCAGGAAGAGTTCCCTGCCCTTCCCAGCTGACCTGGAGGGAACCTTCTACAGAGGGAGGTGGCCCACCCACACCCTGCAGGGAGTAAGCCCTGGGATTGAACAGCCTCTCCCTGCTTTGTCTGAATTCTTGTTGGTGCTCATCCTTGCTCAATCTGAGCAGAGGATGAGGGCATGAGAGGCCATTGAGGTCAGACTCCTGGACACTGAGACAAGGCAGGAGGGATCTGGAGGGGACAAAGGTAACCAGTACGTAAACCACACTCTTTGGGCCTCAAGGACCCTACTGCAAATGAGAGGTCAAGTTCAAGGACACTGCCCACGTTTCCCCAACTTCCAACCAGGAGACCATGGCTGTGATGCTTTAAATACTAGCATGATACATTAGGTGTTATCTGAAGGTTGAATGTTTTTCCCAAAGAGATCTGATGTGGAAACCTCTAGCCTAGATGTTTTCTCTGGTTTCTTCCCGGTCTGCAGTGCACGATTTATAGACAGAATAGGATATAATCCACAGAGTGTGTATAATCCAACAGGATCACACATGTTGGCAAAGGGTACTGATGTCTTTTATCCCAACCATGACTGCAACCACTTTTGTTTGGTTCATACATGAAAAAGCCAATGTTTTGAGGTGGAGTTTATTTACAATTTTTTTTCAAGAGATGCCACCATGTCTTATCAGTTTTCTTTGACAGTGGGACAGAGGAGATCTGAGGATTAGAGAACAAACGTCTACTAATTTTTTTAACCTAACTCCTTTGAATTAAAATGGAAAGAATGCATATTTGTTTCAAGATTTTTAGGAAAAGGGATATTTCAATAAGAATAAAAAAGGAGGAAGTGGGGGAGGGGAAATTAAACTCCAGGAAGAAGAAAAATTGTTGCCTGAAAGACACAGAAAGGGGAGGCACTTTTTTTTTTTTTTTTTTTTTTTTGGTCAAAATTCTCTAAAAGAAAGCGCTGGAATGGCTTCTTAGTAACTGGCTCCTCTGGCCGGCAGGAGAGAGTCAGGCAAAGGTCAGGCATCTCCTGGGACAGCATTCTGTTGGGCACAGAAATTTGAAGCCTGCGTGCCAGGGTAGTGTGATTCTGCACAGATATTCAACCAGGTAGACAAAAAGGAAAACTCATAAAAGAAACAATGGGGAGGGGGGTGTGTGCTTAAACCTAGGGAGATATAAAAGAACCTGCAAATTGGAGGGTGGGGGCCGGCCAACCTCGGGAAGGTTAGAAAGGGGCCTCTACCTTTTCTAATGTAGATTAATGACTCGCTCAGGCAAGCAGCTACAAACTTGCCAAATGTGCTGACCGCCAGAAATTAGCAAAGGTGGTGACTAAGGAAGGAAGAAAAATAGAAAAGGAGCCGAGTCTGAATGTGCCTCACTCATCCCGGGCTGACATATGACAAATGAAATCAACGGCGACAAAGAGAGAGCAACAAGTACGCGGGTGATTGTGACTGCTCTCAAATTCCGATCGCGTGGTTGCTGGGAGGCCCCTGGGACGGCAACGGACACGCGCTCGCACGCGCACGAGCCCCACGCGCATCCTCCTCGCGCACGCGCACAGCCGAGCGCAGCACAGCGACGTGCGCACAGTGATCTCTCTTTTAACCAGGACAAAGTTAAGTGTCCCCAGAAATTAAAATAGATTATCCTGGACTCCGGTAAAACTCAGCTCAAGCATCACACTCTGTTCTGGTCACCACCTTAGAAAAATGTTATTAATCTAACACTTGAAAGGTATTAGGAAAAGCACACAGGCTGATTCTCTGACTTAGAAGCCGGAGTGTCCTTAAAAGGGCTACATACATACAGCTTAGGAGGGAAGAAAACGAAAGGAAATGGGAAAAAAAATTCCATGAAAAGTATTTAGGATCTGAACGGTTTGTGGGGTGGATGAATCTCTGACGGCAATAGAGCAAAACCAGAAGCAATATTGAAGGATAACTTGAGTAGCTGAATTTTCTTTTCCCAACAAACTAAATATTAATTAATTATGGAGGGAAAAGGATGTGTATACAAATTGCAACCAAAAAACAAAAACAAAAAACCCGAGCCCCAAACTCACAAGCATATCAGTATCTTCCTGCAACTTGATGAAAATAATAGACTAGCATAAATTTACCTATTGGGGTAGGTTCCTAAATGTGTTTCTCTCCAGGATTCAGGACAATATTCTTATACCTGATTTTGTTTTTCCATTTTTTAAAGGCAAATTCAATAGTGAGTCAAAATCTTTTTTAAAAAATTGATATCTTTAAGAAAAACCATATGCAATGATGGTATTTTCCCTGTCTTATTTTCTTAAAAAAAGTTTTTTAAATTAAGATAAACTACACACGAGGGCTTTACTTCATTCCAAGACTTGTTAACTAGTGCTGATTCTGGATTAGTCCATGCCTTTGGATACAGATTTTTTTAAACAAATATTTTCAAGAAGTTGTCTGAGATCACATGAAAACACAAAACCTGTCATTCTGAATCCACGTCAGTTAAAGGTCTCATAACCCAGGGGCACCAAGAGCTGTGGCTGGGCACTGATGTCCTCTGTATTGTTCAGCCTCCACAGTGAGACATTACCCAAATATTCCTTTGGCTGTCACCTGGACTCCTTGGAAAACTGACAGATGTGTTTCCAAGTCAGGGCACCTGGCTCCTTCTGACATTACCATGCATCAGCACCTACTGCCTCCTGGGCCCTGTGCTGGTTCAAAGTGGATGCGACCCAGTCCTTTTCATAAGGACCTGACTGGGTACCAGGGGAAATGACGACGAGGTCACCCATGATGGTTTGGATGCTGTTCTAACAGCTACCGTTGACTGAGTCATTATGACATGCCAGCACTATTCTTTAAAAAGCGCATGTATCCCTCAAAACAAAGTAAGACTTATTATCATGAGTCACAGGAGAAGACGTAGGCTTACAAAACTTAAGCAACTTGACTGAATGTTTGTGTCCTCCCCAAATTCATACATTGAAGCCCTAAGCCTCAATGTGATGGTATTTGGAGGTGGCCTCGTAAGGAGGTAATTAGGTTTAGAGGAAGAATTGAGAGTAGGGCCCCCACATTGGGATTAGCATCCTTATAGGAAGAGGCAGAGAGACCAGAGCTCTCTTTCTTCACCACGGGTTGACAGAGAGAGAAGGCAGCCTCCTGCAAGCCAGAAAGAGAGCCCTCACCAGGCACTGAATCTGCCGGCACATTGACCTTGGACTTGCAGCCTCCAGGATGGTGAGAGATCCATGTCTGTTGTTTAGGCTGCTCAGTCTACAGTGTTTTGTTACAGAAGCCTGAGCTAAGACACCAAGACGATGCTTTGGCAGTGCAGACTCAAGAGTCAAACCCAACTGGCTGGACCCCATCCCAGTAGATAATGCCGAGATGGCAGGGTGTGTGTTCTCAGAGCAGAAATGAGGCTGAGACCTGGAGCAAGAAGTTCTCCTCATTGACTGAGACATCATCCATTCCAGCTGGTTGGTGCTCACCAGTTCAACTGTTAAAAAAAAACAGACAGTCACCCAACTTGGGAGGTCCTTGGTAAAGAGAGATGGCTCTGACTCAGCCTTGGATGGTGAACAGCCAGCAGGCAGTGCTGAGGAGTCTGGGCAGAGGGAGCAGCCTGAGTGAAGGAGGGCGGGGAGGAGAGAGCAGGATGCTTACACTAGGGGATCATCATCAGTTTTGACCGACTGCAGGTCCACTTTGGGTGTGGGGTGACAGCGTAGGGGAGGCAAGAAGGTCAAGTTCTAGGGGCAGAAGCTTTGTACACCAAGCTGGAGTCTCTGAACAATCATTTGTGTCTCATCCAAGTATCACTGGATTTCAATACAGCAACACACTACATAGAGTTCCCAAGATGTCACTCAATATTTATTAAACACACTTCAAGGCTCTACAGAAATGATGAAACCGAGCAAGGTGTTTACCGCCTACTGGAGGAGAGGTAATTGCAAAATGAAGAAAAACGGGTAGAGATAGATACGTGTCAATCTTAGGATATGTGAAAACCTTTAAACATCTCAGAGAAGGTTATATAAATCAAATTCAACTGGCCTTCTCTTGGAAGGACTCAGAGGGCATGTGGACACCAAGTGTCCCCTCTTCTTGAAATCCCACACTGGATTCAAATAAGATGGCAAGAATGCCTTTTTGGATTCAAGTCCCTGTGGTACCTTTGACACCATTTTTTATAATATCATCTCATCCCTTTCAAAGCTCATCTCCTGCGTTAGGCTGGGGGCTGGGGAAAAGCAGATTTGCAATATGGAGTTCCATCTTATAGTTAATATCCCTGGAAAGGAGATGGTGCCAAGTATCTACCCACAACATTCCATCCTGCTCTGCGTCCTAGGGGTGGGGGTGACATGACTGGACTTCATCAATGGGGTCTCTTGGCCCTTGGCTTCCAGTTGGGTAGGCCAATGGAAACAAATGTAACAGACCCAAAGGAGGGAGGTTTATCACCCTGGTGTCCTCTTGGAGGCCCTCTGACAAGCTGGCTGTGTCTCTTGACTTACAGGCCACGTTCCTTCTCAAGACTGCCTTCTCTACACCATGCTGTCACCTTTTCCCTGCCCTCCTCCCTCTGGGCCATGGGGTGAGAACAGCTCTTAGGATCCTGCATTTTCCATGCAGCTCCCCTACGCCCAGATCCCACCTTCATGAATGACATCCTTAAAATACCCTAACTAGAATGGCCACCATCTCACGTGGGGACCCGACCTGATAGTGTAGGTGGAGAAACAAACTGAAGAACTCTGAAATTAATGAGTGATAACTAACATTTTCCAAAGTGATCTGAAGCTTTACTGACTTAAAAGGCAATTAAAAATTTTAAAGGAAACAAATAAAGGGAGAAAGGCAGAAAGGCATGCAGGAAGGAAGGGAAAGAAATGAAGGAGGGAAAGAAAGGATAGAAGAAAAGCAGAGGTAGTGAAGACACACCATGACAGCTTCTAAATGACCTTCTAGTACCTGCAAATGTAACTCCTCGAAGTGGAAATCCAACCCAGGGGGCCGATGAGTCACAGAGAGGACAGGCCATCATGAATTAATTAGCAATTGCAGATTTCTTTAAAATTATACACTTTGCGTGAATGTACATGTGCACACAGGTACATCCCCATTCAGAGTGTCACAGAACACTAATTTCCCCAGATTCTGAGTTACCAAAGTCCCTCCAGACTTTTTAACTGGTTGTTCACACTCCATTTGCTGTAATTCAGAAGACAAGAGAAGCCAGGTCTCCCCCTAGCACACTGCTTGTCTGTCCCTTTCTTTGTAAGTGTCTGGAATACAGTACAAGTTACTAACAACCAGGGAAGCCCCTCCACGTGTCCTAAGTCCACCAAATATGCCCCTGGCCTCAGAAGCCCGTGCTCTGCCTGTGAGATCTTCTAAGCATCTGAATGCACGGTCCACGCACAGTTACTGTCTCTCCTGGCATTACAACAAAACAACGGAACACTTGTTCTTTTGGATCTTGGGCTGTTGTTTGTCTTTTTTTATGGGGTTTGTTTTTTTTTCCTCCTGCAAAAGATGATTTGTCTCCGAAAAGAAAGTCTTAATCTAGTTATTCCTTCAGAGGAGAGCAAATCCAGTTTACAGCCCCGCCCTCCTCCATGCTTGATATTATGACCGACTTCAGGCGGGATCAGACGGGCTTAGCAATTAGAACCCAGTGTCCCATTCAGCAGGTAAGAGTCACTGGGAAGAGATTGCTGAAGGCAAAATTTCCACTGATGCAGAAACTGTCAAGGTAAACATGGCGGCTGTGAGAGATGCTTTAATCAGCTGTTAATTTGTTTTGCCAATAAGTACGCCTCCAGGAGTCCCAGGTGACATACAGCGTTCCCCTGATACTTCCTGGCGATGTTTCCTGTATGGACAAGTCACGTTAGATGGTTCATTATGAACCGCCAGAGTGTTGCCATTTCTCAGATGTGGGAAAAGCAACTGTGGCTGTCTGTGGGCACACAGATACACTGGCTCCCCACACATGGCTGGGTATGTGATTGGGCATTCCCTTATACGTCCTAGGTGGGCTGTTCTTTAACAGATCTAGGCACAGACTGCAGATCAGCTGGGAACAAAGCTATGTTCTCATAGGAATTCCTTGAGTATCTCAGCATAGTATTGAAAATGCAAGGCGGTGGGGGTGACCAGAGCTCCGAAGGACAGTACCAAAGGGCCTTCTAATACAGATGTAGGAGGGTTCACCTTCCCAGTACTTCTCACTCATTGGTTAAAGGTTTTGGAAATTTGCATAAGGGGTAGGGGGATGATCTGGAGACAAAGGAAATGAGACCGCATCCATTTCCCTCTAGAAGATCCATGTCTCGGTTCCTCAGGGGAGAACATGCCTTGACGTGGGTGAGTGTTATCTGCTGACCCTGGAAAGAGGCAAGCTGAAGTGCACGTGTGACCGACCTACTGCACGTGGTAACAGTGACCCAGGAGTTTACAAGAACTCCCCGCAGGGGGCACCTGGATGTGTAGGGCACATCAACCTCCCCTTCCTTTTTTCCTGCCCAGGGAAGCTCTAGAAGATTGTCAGCACAGCTGTGGGGGCAAAGGGAGCTGAGGCAGCCTGAGTCCAACAGGGTGTTCTCTTTCCAGAAGGCGTCTGGAAGCAAGGAGAGACCTTCTGCACTGGATTAAATCTCTGGGATTCCTGCAAAACTGATGGGAGGACGGAACAAAAGGTGGCACCAAAAACCAAAGGAAAGGTATGAAGGGATAGTGGCTGGGGCACCAGAGTAATGGGGGTGGAGGGACGGGCTTCAGTTACCAACCTGAAAGTTAAGAATAGACTTTTATCTCATTTATAGCTGCTGGGGAGGCTAATCATGTCAAATACAATTCAAACATTTTCATTCAAAAGATGACTTTTTTTTCCTTCCTAGAATACCATGGTGGATTTTTTTTTTAGATCTCCGTTGGCTTTGCTTTGGTTTCTATTTCCCCTGCCAAATACCTGATTTCTAAAAACATTCTGCTGAGACATCCATTTCAAGTAACAGGACATATGGTCTAAAGCAAACCATCCAGAAGCATGTGTACACTTCCTCCTCTGACTTGAGACTGACTGCCTCTGAGAAGGGAGTGGGGGCGGGAAACAGGAAGGAATGGCTCTCTCCAAGTGTGGAACACCCTGTATCCTTGGGGCTCCGTGGTGCCCCGTTAGCTATAGTCAGTACGAAGCCTGCGACCTGCGGGGCCATAAAACTCCCCATAACAATTCAGCAGGTGCTGAGAGTTCTCCTAAGTACATTTAGATCAAGTGCGTGACATTTCCCCCTAATGGCGGCGTTGGCTAATGGCCTAAAAGAATTCAGATGGCTCCACCAAGCTACACAATGGCATTGCATTACGTACGTTCCAGTGAGTGGCTATGGTTGAGGTTGATGGGTGGACATAGTCTAGCACTTTAGGCGGGGGGTCAAGACCACACACAAGGACATTGGGAAAATTAGACTGTTTAAGCCTCAGTTTACTCGTCTTTGAAGTGGGGATATTCATAGAGACCACTTAGGTCTGCTGTGAGGCTTATATGGGATAAATGCTTGGCTCCATGCAGGAAATTAGAGGAGATGGCCTGTTTTCCTATTGGAGCTTATGTTTAAATCAATGATGCATTGATGAAGAACTTTCTGCTTCCCACATTCATGAATAGACTTCAGTCTCCTTCTCCTGCTGGTTTGTGACTTTTCTAGCATGAGAACACTTTTTATGACATCAGAAATTCACAGACATCAGACTTTTAGTAACCACTGACTGAGTCAGTACATAATAATCAAATGATGCTACGAATTCAATACTGCTTCAAAATGAATTTCTATTTAACACGGCACAATAGCTTTTCCCACGTGTGAGAACTATTTGCGCCTACATGTAAGACCTATTGCGCATTCCATCTAGAATAGAATGCTTGCAGCATCTATGGATTTGAAGAACCCTTACAGGAACTTCTGGGTACCAGGGGAATTCACAGTCCTGAGGGGTGAATCTGTGCTCTCAAGGAGGACCAGAGGTCTGGGGTTTTTCTTGGTACCTGAGGAAGAGGAAGTTTAGAGAGGCTGGCAGAGGGGATGACATGAAGGCTGAATTCTCTGGATGCTAAAAAAAAGAAAAAGAAAAAGAAAAAAAGGTAGGGGGTAGTTACTGCAAGGAGTTCAAGAGTTCAAGTTGGTTGGACCCAGGCTCTACAAAGCTCTCCCAATGGGAAGAGGGGATGCCTGTCGACGTGCAGGGCTCTGGGAGCAGATGGGGCATCTGAGCTGTTTGACTTTAATTCCGGAGTGAATATGGGAAGAAAATAAAGAGGAGAACCAACCTCTAAAGCAGTGCTGGCCAATGACACTTTCTGCACAATGGAAATGTTCTATATGTGTGCTGTCCAATATGGTAGCCACGTGTAGCTACTGAGCACTTGGAATGTGCTCGGTGCAAGTGTGGAGCGACTTTTAAAATTTTTGATCAAATTTTAATTCATTTAAATTTAAATAAATACAGGTGGCCAGTGGCTACCACACGAGACAACACAGCTCTCACGTTTGTTCCAGCCGGTCTGAAGGGATTCTGATTATATAATAGCAAGCAGCTTCCACTTTCGGAGAATCGGCTAATGCCTGTTAGAGGCTGGCATCCCTCAAACTAAGAAAGTATTTCTTTCCAGAAGCCATAAAACGCTCCTCGGTAAAACTGAGTTGCTTTACCCCGTGGCACTCTGCTTTGGCCACACTGGAATCGGTTTTTAGCCACTGTTATTAATTAGATACAGTGTAGAAGCAAAAACACTGAAAATAAACCTGAGCCCTCAATGTTAAAGCTGTCATTTTTTTACATGGCCTCATGATTCAACGATTAATGGACCTTAAAACAATCGTAAAACACCAAGGCTCTTGCTGAAGCTTAGAGGAACAGGGATAGTTTTACTTCTGCGCCAGCCTTCTTGTTTTAAATTCATGGGGTGTCACTGAGCTCTGTAAACACTTTTAACTATTCTGACATTGTGGTATGAGATGCTGTTAATCTGTTTCCTCCCTGACCTTCACTGGCCAGCAGCAGGCTGCAACTCAGACGAAGATTCATAAAAACAGCAAGGTTGGACTCAGTGACACAGATGAGGACACAGTAAGCCTGAAGAATGGCTATAATGTGCACATCCCGATTCAATAAACTAACTCACCAAAGATTTATTGAGCATCCAAGTCTTCACCAAGCACTCGGTGGACACTTGCACATGTATTTGATTGGTACAATCCTCAGCACAAAGGCTTGGGGTCGGCATGCCATTTTATAGATGGGCACACTAGGGCCCATTCATGCAGTTAGCAACAGGCAGAGGTGGGATTCAAAACTAGAATTTCTGACTCTTGAATAACACTTTCTCCAGTACACCACTTCAGGAGAGTAACCTTTTGCTTATGATCTGTGGCAGACTGTAATTTTCAAAAGTGGCCTCAGCCTTATTTCCTGCTTCACACTGTCTTCCAGGACCTTTCCACTGGCCCATCAAGAGGTGGAATCTATTTCTTCTTTCTGTAAACCTATATGTAGGCCTTTGTGACTTCCTGGACAAACAGAATGCAGAAAAACCAGCCTACATGACTTCTGTGGCTAGGTCATAAAAAGGAATACAAAGTCAGTTTGGCTCTCTCTTGAGACACTCACTCTTGGAACCCAGTCGCCATGTTGTGAGGAAGAGCAAGCTACACAGAAAACTATGTGTAGACGCTCTAGCCAATAGTCAGGATCGTCCCCTGGATCCACGGTGAACAATGTTCTGATGATCCCAGTCCCCAGCTTTCAAGCTGTCTTCTCAGCTGACGCTGACCGGAGCACAGACGAGCGGCTCCCGCCAAGCCCAGCTGAAACCGCAGATTCACGTAAAGGCTGTCACTTTAAACCATTAAATTTAGGGATGGCTTGTTACATGACAAAAAGTTACTGGAATAGGGTCAAATTTTAATGAAACTCAACAGAATAGGCAAATGCATTAATTCCCTCAGCAAAAACATCCAACAGCTAGATGATGAGTTCCCATGAAAGTAAGTCTGGGAGGAAAAAGATGCAAGTCTTGGCTAGAGAGAAACACTGAGAATCTGGAAGGCTTATTATACCAGGGAATTAAATCGAACTTTTGAAGGGAAAGAAAACAGAATGCCTAGTGAATATATTGCAAAGTTCAGATTCATGGGATTGTATGTTTATTGTTTGACTGCAAAGATCTATCTAGAGCCTCAGATGGCTTTGGACTAATTGGCTAATTTGGCTCTGAAAAACTTCATGGTTTAAGTGGATCTGCTATCTCTGGGGTAGGGGTGAGTAGGGAGCACAAGGTTTATTCCACAATGTTCAGAAGATGAGAATGCTGCTGGAATGCTAGAAAAGGGATCCAATAAGGCAGGAGAGCATCCTACTCATTTCTCTATTCCCAGATCCTGAAACAGTCCCTACCAGTTTCCAGAGGAGTTCAAAGAAAACTGGTCATCTTCAGGGAGATACAGGTGTACAGACAGTTAAAGGATGTTGGCAAATTGTGATAGTGACTTCTTTTTCTTTTTTAATTTTTTTTTTTTTGAAGGAGAGGCAATTAGGTATATTTATTTTTAGATGAGGTACAGGGATGGAACCCAGGACCTCACGCATGCTAAGCATGCACTCTGCCACTTGAGCTATACCCTTCCCCCGATGATAGTGACTTCTATTTGACACTCACACGTTTCACCAAAATGAGAGCTTGTTTATGTCTTAGCGATGAATAACCTAGACTCCAATGTGGAACCTGTCATTTTCTACACATCCTTGGGGAGGATCTTCTCTGTGTCGTCTTGTGGTCCACCAGACAGAAGTGCTGGTGAACTAATCAGATTCCTTTCAAATATAGTTTGTCTTCTCTTGTTAAGATTCCTTTGCTTATCTTAAATATTTTACAGTCTATTTCTTCAATTTTTATATTTGATAGTAATCTTCTGAACTTCATTTATATGACTATCCACACACTCACACACCTTTTTATTTTCAAGATGCGCTGCAAATATCAGGAGAAGGAGACATTTTGCATGAGCTTCCCAAATACAGATGGAAACCACCCATAGGTATCGGGAGCAATATTTAAATCTTTCAGGAGCTGTTACTTTTGAAGAAATTTAGATTAATTGGGTTGCTTTTAAAACCGGCAGCACTGGCGCGGTTACATCCTTAGAATCACAAGACGCCTAAGGTATAAACAGGATTTTTTTTCTCCTTTTTTATTGATGGCTGTGAATTTTCTATGCACACCTGTACTATCAAGGTAACTTTTGCTATAAATAGCATTTTAAAATTATCACATAAAAAACTATCAAGCACTAAATTAGAAAAAAACAGAAATTCGAAAGTGATAGTTAAATTTATGAAGCAATTCTGCTACACTCAAAGGCTCATTGCTTGACATGTAAAAAATTTTGAGCTGCGTGGAAGGCCTGGGTT
Source organism: Camelus ferus (assembly GCF_009834535.1). NCBI lineage: Eukaryota > Metazoa > Chordata > Mammalia > Artiodactyla > Camelidae > Camelus > Camelus ferus. The sequence goes on along the minus strand of NC_045704.1, from coordinate 52,352,030 downwards.
GGAATTTCTCTCCAGTGGGGGAACCACACTCCACACCAGGCTCCAAATGAGAGCCTCACACAGAACACACGCGCTTCGGATGTGGGCTTGTTTGCATGACTAATAGCGATAATATTAAAAGTCTTTTCTCATCATTTCAATTCTTTTTTTTTTTTTTATTTGGCTGCGTGCCTCTTTTTTGCTACCTCCAAGAGCTGTTAATTTTGCTCGCTGCTGAGCAAAAGTCAAAGTCAGAGTCTAAACAGCTTGTAATGAGTTTTCAATGGCCCATCTCAATGAAATTGAGGGCAAAGACCAGCCGGCCCAGGCACTGTCAGCCCTCGGAATTTATTAGCGAGGGTGAGTCGTGTTCGGGGAAGGCACAGCGGAGGAGGGACTGAAGTTCCTCAGCTCTCCGAGAGGAGCCGGGCCCTTATTAAAAAGCGGTGGCGGCAGACTGTTCCAGCAGGGCACACGCCATCACCCCGATCTGCCACCAGCCGCCACTGCGGCAGGTCAGACCTGGGTGGGAAGTCAAGGGGAGAGAAATCTCTTTCGAGAAAGAAGAGTTTCCATCTTACTCCTATCTGTCTATAACCCCACATTTGATCCACAAAGAAAGAGATGCTCCTTTGTTCCTCAAGACACACAAACATGCGCGCGCACGCGCACACACACACACCTGTCTCCATCTGCTGATGGCGATTTACGCAAAATGAGGCAGTCTTCAATTCCGAATTCTGACTTTTATTTGTTCACTTCTGTTTAACTGCCTCTGTTGCACTCGTTTCCAACAGATCCCTTACGATTTTACTCCCAAGAACACCCTTTTAGAATCGCGCAGTACTTTTCCTGCACAAATGCAAAAGCTCCACATAAAACAGAATTCTGCATGAGTCTGACAAATAAATTCTACCCTTGAGAGTGGAGATCAATTTGACAATAGCTTCTCTGGCCAAGAGAAATGCACTGCAAAATCACGAAACTTAACACAGGAGAGTGAGGTGGTGGTTTAGGGGTAGGGGGTGGGGACATGACTTCCGTGCAGTCACGTTTTTATTTTTGGAGGAATCTGAGGGGTTTGTGCTAAGGGCTGACATATCCTGTGAGTGGAATAAATTAAGAATGTTGGATCTTATAAGACAAATTTTTTCTATAACTGATATTAAATTATGATATATATGATATACACACACACACACACACACTTTTTTTTTTTTTAACAGAGCACCCACTAAATGCCAGCCGTCACAGTGCAGGCAGCAGGAATTCTCTGGCAGGCCTGGTAATGAAAGTCCACTTAACTCCTTCCTTCACCCATTCACCCATTCATTCACTGATTCAGTCAATCACAATTTCACATAGATTTAATTAAGTAGGTGCCTGGAACAAATTAAAGACTAGATTGGGGTGGGGGCGGAATGTATGGTCTCTGACCTCAAGCTAATTTAAACTCCAATGGCAAAGAAAATTCTATATTAATATAGTGGATTTCTAAATCCTTCCTCAGCCCACTAGCTTCCTGTTTATTTAAATAGACTTGTTTTCCCAGCATTCACCTGGTTCCCCTTCCATTCATCGAACTACCCTTACTCTCTGCGCTATTTCTTGTCCCTTTCCACATCCTCAGCAACGCTGGAAAAATTAAACATGCGCTGTACGTCTAACACAGAGCCTGCATAGGAATGTGGTGTCTGCATTTAACAAATATCGACCCCAAAGACCCCAAAACCTCCCAAACTCGTTGCTCTTTGTGTTTAACATATCCCTACATCTAAAAAGCTTCTCTGGTCTAAGAGTGAGAATCGCTCATATGCACATCTTAGTCATTTTCACAGTGACGATAATACCAATAACAGTAAGAAGTAAGCGGAAGCAAAAGCAATTACTCTGACAAACTCTGTGATACACCCTTTAAATGTCTTATCTCATTAAATTCTCATTGAACCCGCAAGTCAGGTACTATTTTTATCCCATTTGCTGGTAAAAGTTTGACAGAGGTGAAGTGATTTACCCCAAATCACAAAACCAGTGCATCTGAGATCAGGGGATTCTGACTTCAAAAACATACAAGATAACACAACCCTGTTTAGATCATAAATCCCACCTAGCTTTAATCTTTGAGTGAGAACTGAAATGTCCCTTTGTCTGCAAATGAAATGTAATTGATCCATAGACACTAAGAACAGCAGGGACTAAGGGTGTGTGCACGTGTGCTCAGAAGAGCTCTGTTTCCAAAACTCACCACCAACTTTACAACTGCAGGAAACTTTGTCCAGAAGCAACCTGAAGGGGAGAAACTGCATGTCTGGAGTGAGAGTTCAAGGTCCCTCCTCCCTCAGTTAAGGACCGTTCCTTGTCAGTTTTGACTGCTTTCAAATGCTAGGGGCCCTAATATCCTCACTGGAAGTTAAAATCCTAAGTGTTTTTAAAACATGAGAAAGACAGAATTACATATACAGCTGCCCAGAAAATGGCAGCACGGAAGAAATCAACGATTACGTAGGGCAACATTTATGCTGGCAGTTGCTGTATTTTACAAAACTTCCCTAAGAGAGCTTGTGGCTTAATGTTTTATATTGGGGAACAACCTCGCTATAATGTTCTAAACTATCATCTTAGATTGCAAACCATTTAGCCAAGGAATCAAACGCAAATCCTCTCAGTCAGGACAGTCTCTGCATGGAAATGCAGAGGTGAATTCTGACCGCACAGCTTACCCATTCCCCAGCCCTCCCAATTCTTAGGAGAAGGAAGAAGCTGACAGAGACACCCTCTTTGGGGCAATTTTCACACCCATTGTCTAGAGGTTCCTACAGAATCAGAATCTGCAGACATCACATCACTCCCTCTGGTCACTGTTTTCCAAGCAAAATCTCAGAGCAACATATCTGTCTCTGTGTTGAAAGCACATGACATGTGTTTATGGAAAACCTGGTCCTTCCCTGACATTCCTCTGAAATACCCTGGCTGAAAAGCCCGACCTTTTTTTTTTTTTTTTTTTTTTTTGCCACGGAACAGTGAACATTTATACAATCATTAAAATCGCATCTACCACCATATTTTTTCTCCTTCTCAGTTTTAATACATTTTTATAATTGCATTGAAGATATTCTAACCCTGTTTTTAGTGCAAAGATAAAATTTACGAACCATGACAAACGTATCATCTCAGAGCCAACCCGAAGGATAACGATGTGTCTAGCGAAACCAAAGTGTGGGCTCCTTTCTGCCATTTTAACCGGACAGAAGATGAAAAGAGTTGATCCGAATGCCAATCCTCGAATTCCAGACGTGGGGGAGGTTCCCAACACACGTCCGAAAGCCAGGATGCATTTCAAGGAAAAGTGCTCATTCACAAAAAATTTTTCTGAAGTTATGCACATACACAGAACTCTGATGAATATGTATTTTCCATTTTTTTGTTCAGTATAGTGCTGTCAACACAACCAAAAGTATCTAGATTTGTTCTCTCCATGACTCATCTACTTCCCACTTTCTCTTTCTCCATGTTTCCTTTAAAGTATGTCTTTCAAGGATGTAAAGAGAGGGGGCATAACGGGGCAGCAGAGCAAAGGAGAGCAAGTAAGAGCCAGAGGAGGTCAAGTTCAGAGTTCAGCTGGGCCAACAGGGAGCTGGGTGACCTTGAACCAGTTCCTTCATCTCTCTGGGCTTTGCTCGCCTCATCTATATGAGGAAGAATTTGGAGAGGATTTCTGAGCTCCAAAATGAGATGTCACAAAGAGATTATTTAAAATAAAACAAAATACCGCCAGCTTTCAGATTGTAACACAGGTTGAGAAAATCACTTTTAAAGGAAAATCTGAAATGTTGATGAGCTCTTAAAAACTCAGCAACCACATTGGTTTGAATGTGTGTTTACAAACCCAGATGGACACCATGAAATACGAAAAAGGTTTTTATAAGCATCTGCCCTGGGATTTTCATTCCTCCTTGTAGAGGGTACCCTGGCCATGAACTCGCCGCTGAAAAAAAACAGAACGAGAGAGAAGACTAACTCCAGGTGAACTTCTCTGCGCTGCCTCCCTTTTTCTTTAGAAACTTAAGAGTTTTACATTATTTTCTAACCTTACATAATAGCCTGAATAAGACACAAACGCGAGGGACCATAATGAAGTGGAGGTAATCTACACAATTTAAAAACACTTATTGTGACAAAATGGATTGACGAGGTACGGCTGATACAAGCACACATAAATGAAATGCATCCCACCGGAAAAGCATTTTGCTCACATTGTCATTTACGGCTCCTGAATTAATAGACCAAGAAAGACACCACCAGCCCCAACAAAATGCCGTAAAACCACTGGCAGCTAGTGGTGTCTCAAACTTTAATTCCCCCGGGGAGAAAAGGACACAGCCTAATCTGTATTCAGTCCTGACATTGGCCACATCTGATATGGAACATTAGCTTCTAAGTCTCTCAATAGACTAGTGTCCTTCAGTTTATATTACTTTATGTTAATAGTTGAAAAATTACACACAACATCATTTATCATTGTTATACTCTGCTATACATCCCATGGCTTATTTTAATATATTTATTTACCCCTGAGACGGTGAGAAATTAAAAATATGTATGTATCAAGAAAAACCTATAGGGAAAGAATCACTGTAAATCTCTTTTGAAAAAAAAAAAAAAAAGACAACCGAAAAAACCAACCCGCCCCCCCACAAAAAAATCCTTCCTTGGGGGGAAAAATATTTGGCTGAGCTTGGGGATGATAAGGTCCTTCCTGCCTAAGGATGCACGTACGTGCTGCGCAGTAATTCCCAGAGCATGAGTACATAACAAAAAGCGGCGTATTAAGGATAATATAGCTTTTGTTCCCTCATCTCACCAGTGTTTTTCATTTGTCGATTATATCCTGGGGTCCCTCTCGTTCCGTTATTAGCTTTTTTGACATCTGACCTCTAGCCAGGGAAAGGCAAGGTTTTTTTTTTCCCCTTTGAAAAGCACTGTCAATCTGAACACAACTCTCACTCTTTTTGACCCAGATTCCACTAGCACAGAGCGGGACTCAGTTTGGATTAAAAACGGCAATGATGTCCTTTCGTTTAGTGCCTTAACTTCCACAGAGCAGTTCTGCCGACATTATAGAGGCAACGTACTGGGTTTAAAGGAGCCCCAGCCTCGGTACCAAGGTGTCTGGATTTCATTGCAGGCTCTATTCATCGTCTCTGATAGAATGTGGGCAAATCACCCACCTCTCTGAGCCCCAGTTTCCTGAGAAACAAAAGGATAAGTGTGGACTTGATGAACTGAGATACCTCAGAGCTTCAGTGACTTTGTGGGGTGGGGGGCAGGTGTTGACTTTTCTGTGATATTACTTATTTCTCATCACAGTCTCATGAAGCCGGACAGATGTTCCTATTTTTCAGATGAGCAAACAGAAACTCAGGAATATTGACTTGACTAGGGTGGTGCCAAGCTGGGACCGCAGCAGAATCAAGAGTGGAAGAGGGGCTGCTCAGACCCTGGCCTGGACGAACATCTCTGCCAGTGAGGGTCACTGGGATGGAGTCACTTTAGGGATTTGGGGAGATGACTGTAAGCTTGTGGTTATCAGGGCTGCCTCTTTAAATCTGATATCCATTCATTTTCCACCACGCTGACACCTACAAACATAACTGCGTACCTTGACTAACGCATGGTTACACAATCTTTTCTTCTAACTCTGTCTTCTTGTGCAGGAAGGGGTGGCTGTATTGAGACAATCTGTTCCGTTTCACAGGTACTCTTGGTCACAAGGTACTTTCCCAGATTATGTCAGGTCATCCTCACCCAACACAAGTAGGCAGGGAGGGTACGATGTGCCCACTTCTGTTGATAAGGAAATCTAAGACAGAGATATTCACTGAGCAGCCGGAGCTCACCCAACAATGGCTGAATGGCTGAGCCAAGAACTGAAGCACAGTGCTGGCTCCCAGCCCAGGCAGGGTGCTTTCTAATACACTGCAGTGATACTAATAAACAGATACATTTGTGAAGAATATGGACAATAATTAATTTTTTCCAAAAGGCAAAATAAAGCTGGTGTCATTTATACAAGGCTGTGCACTTTAAAAGCACTACAGTAAGCAATCAGTGCTAGAGAGCAAGGCAGAGAAGGTGATCTGTCATGGACTGCGTTCCTCCTGTCTCCTGAAGGCATCCTGGACTTCATCCCCCAGGCTCCCTTGCAGTTGGGGAGGACCATAAGACTGGGTTCTCGCCAATATAAAGTAGGTGGAAGTGATCTCACTGATTCTAGGCTTGGCCCATATAAACTTCCCAGGAGCCTTGTTCATTTTCTGCCACTGATATCTGGATTTTGAGGACCCAGTAGATTACTTGGAGGCCCTAGGGGATGGCCACACCCAAGATTTCAAAGCCTGGGTCCCTGTATCACAGCATGGGAGGCCAGCTGCTAAGCGTCTGCACCAACTGTTGCTGGAACAAAAAATCAACTTCAGTTGCCAATCCCAATGACGGAAGAAGGTTCCGGAAGACATGCAAGTTGTGTCTCTCAGTTGATAGCCGGATGGATATTCAGAGCCATTCTCATCACTAGCCTAAAATATTCAGCACACCCTCTCTGAGCAAACACTGATAGGCTCTGCCAGGGGGGTCTTGGAGCCTGAAGGTTTAAACATTCACAAAAGGTTCTTTGTCTTGTCTTTGACATCATCTGCTTTCTTTTTCATCAGCTATCTTCCATTTTCCTCACTTAACTTGAACCTTACATTTCTGCATGCATGTGGTAATGATGATCATGATAATGACAGCCAGCATTTATTGAGCACTATTTACCAGCCACTCTTCTAGATATTTTATATACTATGTTTCATTCCATTCTCAAGTATATTAGGTAGATGTCATTACAGTCCTTATTGTACAGATGAGAAAATGGAGGCTTAGAAACATAAAGGATTTGCCCACTGGACTAAATCCGCAGAGCCTAGTCTAATACAGGTTGTGTATTCATCGAATAAAAGAATGAAAATTCCAGAGCCAAGTATGGGAATTAGTGTTAAATGGATAGCGAGGCTTGGTGCTCTCAGACAGCATTTTCCTAGAAATCTGGGTGAGAAACTGGACTTTCAATTCTTTTTTAGAATCAGGAAGACCAAGCAGCAGCCTAAAGTCCCGAGTTTGATGTAGAAGATGTTGTAAGTACTCACTCCATCAAGACCATGGTTGAAGAAAACTCTTGGTTGCACTCCATGGGTGGTTCTCAGAATGCAAGGGCTTCCTCAGCCACAAAACGTCAGGGCCGACAGAAGGACAGAGTGGTAAAGAGACAGTCTGCTAGGGTCAGACTGCTGCACTCAAAGACCTCTACTTGAGATCACGAGTGAGTTATCTGAAGTGTCTGTGCCTCGGTGTCCTTGTATGTAGAAAGAGACTAGCTGTGAAGTGTGAATGACATAATGTCTGCAAAGCACTTAGCACAACATCCAGCATCTTTGGAGCACTCAGTAAAGGCAGGCTATTACTACTATCATTATCTTTACCATTATCACTATCACATCACCATCACCTCCCCTGCCACCAGCACCATCCTTCAAAGAAGCATCTCCTTAACCAGCAGCATGTAAAATGGATTGATCGAAGAAACTGCAGGCTCAAAGATCAGCCTGAAGGCTCCAACCCCCGTTATTTACAGACTTCTCAAAAGGTTTACAAGATGATGATGAGATCAACTGGTCAACCAAGGATATGTGCAGTATGCCAGGCACAGAGTTAATATACAAAAGGCAAGTCATTCCCCTGTCAATGAGCTAGGCAAGGGCAGACAGGTACTAGCAGCAACAGCTGGCATCTCTGTGCCCTGTTCCTACACCTTCTGCAACAGACGGGTCCTGCCTGGGCTCTGTGACGAAACACGGGGGTCTCCATCTCACCTGGCCAGAGCGTCACCAAGATGCTAATGCTCATACTAACAGTGAGCAAAGTAACAGTGACGACAAAGGCAGAGTGATAGGAGCAGCTGTCATTCACTGAGGGGTCACTATGGGTCAGGCATTGTGCTGCCCTCATGAAGATCTGACCTTTCTAAGTCTCAGAGCAACCCTAAGAGGTAGATATTATTTACCCACTTTAAGGTGGGGAAATTGATATTCAGAGTTGAAGAAGTTTCCCTATGGGGACACAGGTAGGGTGACTCAAATCCAGCTCACTGTCACTTACAAGCCCAGGTTATTAAGAAATTTACCATACATCATGAGGCTTTGAGCCCTGCCTGCTGTAAGCCCTATTCCATAGCAAAAATTTCACAGTTCTTGACCTGGATTCCTCTTAGGAACTATTCTGGGCAATGTTTACCCCAAAGAAATGATGAACTGCATATGTAACATATATGAATGAAATCATAAATCATTTCCATAATGGCTGAAAAAATACAACTTTGCCATGTGCTACGTGAACGCACTGTATAATATTTAAACAATAAAGGTTACCTCTCGTGTACTACAGCTGTGTTTTATGCTAATAACCAGATTCATTTAATCATTGTGAGCTAATGACCTGCAAAATTTCATTTTAAAAATAAAGCCATATCTGGGCTTCTGGAAGGCAAAATGGGATAAAAAAATGAGAGAAGTCAATGTTCAATCTGTATTCTTGAATTGAGGGCAGCTGAACAGTCTGTGTTGCCTTATACCAACTCTGAGTAGTAATTGGATTCCTGCTTTTGAACCAGAAGCAGGAAGGAAATTCTGCATCTTACAGGTCTTACTAGTAGGCATCACTTAAGTGTCAACAGAAAAAAGATCCCTGCTCCAGCATCGTGGTTATCAAAAGAGGCTTGGAACTATGTTGCTCCTTCTTCCTCTGCACAGCCCCCGCGCTCCTTCTAAGTTTGGGATTTGTTACTGCTAACCCTCCACTGCCCAGGGTGAGCAGAGAACAGAGCTGTGGACCATCACAGTTCCCTGTGGGGATCCTGATGAGTTCCCTGCCTGCCTGGGCATCCCTTTCCCTGACCACCCTCTCCTCCTCTGGGAAAGGCACCAAGCACATCCTTAGTCATCTCACACTGCTTTGGCCAACTCTGATCTTAGATTTCCATAGGTGGGATGCCCCCATGGACATGTGTGATAAGCTCTGTTATTTCCCTGCCCAAAATCTATCCTTCCTCGTTCCTTGTGAATAGAACTGTAATTGGTTTGGGTGGCACAGCCCTTGGGGGATGAATCAAGACTCAATCGAAGCCAGTCATGGTGTGATAAAATTGTAATAATATTCCCAATTCTTCACTACACCCTTATCCATGCCCTCTGTCATGCAAATTTGCAGTGCCCCCAGTCTGTAGGTGAGACCTAACTCCTCACCCCTGTGCGGCCATATGACTTGCTTTGAGCCTTAGATATGACACCAAAAACACAGCAATAAAAGAAAAACTAAATAAATAAATCAGACTTCATCAGAATTTAAAACTTTTGTTCAAAGTCTAAGAGAATAACAAGATAACAGACAGAATGGGAGAAAATATTTGCAAATCATCTATTTGGTAAGGTTCTAGCAGCCAGAATATTATAAGCCAACAGCAAAAGACAAACAATCCAATTTAAAAATGGACAAAGAACTTGAATGGACATTTCTCTAAAGGAGACATTCAAATGCCCAATAAGCACATAAAAAAGATGCTCAACATCACTAGTCACTAGGGAAATGCTGATCAAAACCACAATGAGATACCACTTCACATCCACTAAGACGGCTATAATAAAAGCAACAAACAGAGAAACAAAAATGTAAGTGTCGGCAAGGATGCAAAGAAATTGGAACCATCATACGTTACGCGTGGGAATGCAAAATGGTGTAGAGATGGTGGAAAACCAATTCTTGACTTCTCAGAAGGTTAAATACAGAATTACTATATGACCCAGAAATTCCATTTCTAAGTATATACCCAAGAGAATAGAAAATAAGTGTTCAAACAAAATTTGCACATGAATGATTATAGCAGCATAACTCAAAACAGCCAGAAAGTAGGAAAAAACTCAATGCCTCTCAACCAGTGAATGGATAAATAAAATGTGGTACCATCCACACAATGGAATAGTATTTAGTCCCAAGAAAAGAATGAAGTACTGACAGATGTTATGACATGAAAGAAACTTGAAAATGTTATGCTAAGGGTAAGAAATCAGAACTAAAAGGCCATAGATTGTATGGTCCCATGATATTAAATACTCTACTGGGGTTTCTTTGGGAGGAAGATAAAAATGTTTTGGAATCAGATAGTGTTGACTGTTTATAAGAAAGAACATGACATATATTATTACTTGTAAACTATGAGCTACACACCCATTTTCTCTGCAATGTAACGTAACTCTGTGTGTGTAAATGCATACGTGTGCACTTGGGGTTTTTTGCAGAGAGCCTGTTGTGATACATTTACCAGCACACCACCAGCACACCACAGGGCTGTGCGCTCCACAGCCAGCCCTCCTTGTGCCCCTAAAAACAGTCAACTGAGTCTACTTCCCACCAGCTACTGCCCAAAGAAACATTCAGAGCAAGGTGCTGAAAGCTGCTGAAACTTCTCAGCCGAGAACTGAGAACTCCTGCAGCCAAAGGTGGCACCTGCCCCTCGGAGGTGAGACGGTGGGAAGACAGAGAATTACTGTCGTCCTCACGCTCCTGCGCTGGCAACGCCGGGGAGCAAAAGACACTTCATCTTACTTTGCTTAATTCCAGACAGCCAGTCACACTTGGTTATTGTTTTTAGTTTTACATACTAGTATTGAATTATTTTGTATGGATGTTATTTCTCAATTAGTGTATTCCTTGGAGACAGCACAAGCCTCTACAATTTAGCTTCTCTTTGGCTGTAATCACTGCTGCCACGTGTACTGTCCGGGAGCTGATTTTATCTTCCTCCAGCTGCTCCGGCCCAGACTGATCCACAGGGCCCCCTCACCCCGGACCAGCTGCAGAAGGGGAATGTGACTTACTCCATGCAGGGTCACCAGGCTGTGAGTGTGACCTCAGGCTTCTCAAGAGGCACTGGCTGGACAGTAAGGAGAAGCATGGGCACCTCCAATCATGAATACCCTTGGGAGCCCTTGGGATTGAAGATGGGGGTCATTAAGCTCAAGGGTGGAGTGGATTTTGGAACCACTAACGGGCTGTGATGGAGATTTCAGGAGGCTTGCTTCCAGATGTCTCACCAGGCTCCCCGCTTCCTAAAGCCCATTGTCCATGAGCAGATAAAATTCCAGCAACACTGGCAACCACTGATTGGGTGCCTACAAATGTCAGGCTCTCTTCTGAGCACCACGGAGGTGTTACCAGTGCTTTGAACATTCAATCTTCTTTATTTCCACTTTGGAGATGAGGATGCGGAGGCTCAGAGAGATGGACTACTTTGCTTAAGCTCACATGCCTGGCTCCAGACTCTGTGCTCACACCCGCTACCTCACAGCATCGCCAGACGGGTAACAACTTTCCTCACCAGCTTCCCGGGGGGCTCCTGGATGCAGAAAAGACAGGCAGAGCCACAGACGGCTCATTCTTTACCTCTTAGCTCCAGCGAGGAGACAGGAGAGCTGCGGTCTCATCGGGCGCACAGGACTCAGGGCTCGACTTGCCCTCCCCTTTCTGTCTGTGAACTTGAGCTTACCCTCTCTGAGCCTCAGCACCCCCATCTATAAAAGGGGGATTATAGTCTCTACCAGTTGTGAGTACTGTATGGTTGTGCCATTTGCATGCAACATGGGGAAAGCAATGTCCCCTGCCTGTATAGGACTATACTGAGGGTCTGATATGTTGTTGCAGGTATAGAGCTATGAACCTTGCACGGTGTAAAGTAAGTGCCCTGTACACCCAACCCACTGATGACATCACCACCTCCCTTACCTCCGCCATTATCACCATCGTTACCTCTGTTTAGAAGACAGTACTGATGTCTTTGTAAAAGATGCAAGGCACCTATAAATAGCAGCTCTCTTCTCTACCTCCCTAGGTCCCAGGGCTCCAGTCTCATGCCCACTAACCCCACAATGGCCCATTCAAGCCTCTCCTGGCTCTCATTTGCAGACCCTTGCTTTGGTGAAGAGTGATCTCACTGTCTCCCAGAAGGAGCTCAGACAAAGTACAGCTGGGAGGTGGGGGCACCCCCCCCCCACCTCTGCTGCGGTGTGTCAGAATGCATCTCCTCCTCAAAGCCTGGCCCCTGGCCCCTCTCCACCGGCCCCGGTCTGTCCCACTCACCACACCATGGCTTCCTGAACTGCACAGTTCCCCACACATGGCAAGTAGAGCTCCGAAGAAGCCTGCTGGAATCTAAATGTCCAGTCAAGTACAGTCTAGCACCTGCTCCCCGCTACTGTGCAGCCATCATAAATGATGGCCCATTTTGCACCCATTGTTAGACTTTTTGTTTTACTGACGTATAGCTGATTTACAATGTTGTGTTAGTTTCTGCTGTACGGCATAGTGATTCAGGTATACATGTATATATTCTCTCCCATACTTTTCATTATAGCTTATTATAATATATTGACTATAGTTCCCTGTGCTGTACAGTAAGACTTTGTTGTTTATCTGTTTTATATATATTAGAGTGTATCTGTTAATCCCAAACTCCTAATTTATCCCTCCTCCCGTGTTCCCTTTGGTAATCATATGTTTATTTGCTATGTCTGTGAGTCTCTTTCTGTTCTGTAAGTAAGTTCGTTTGTGTCATTTTTTTGAGATTCCACATATAAGTGATACCATAGGATATCTGTCTTTCTCTGACTTATTTCCCTTAGTGTGATCATATCTAGGTCCATCCATGTTGTTGCAAATAGTATTATTTCATTCTTTTTTTGACTGAGTAGTATTCCATTGTGTGTGTGTGTGTGTTTGTGTGTGTGTGCCACAACTTGTTTACCCAGTCATCTGTCGATGGACATTTAGGTTGCTTCTGTGTCTTGGCTATTGTAAATAGTGCTGCTATGAACATTGGGGTGCATATACCTTTCTGAATTAAAGTTTTCTCCAGATATATGCCCAGGAGTAGGATTGCTAGATTATATCTATTATATCTATTTTTAGTTTTTTAAAGATACTCCATATTGTCTTTCATAGTGGCTGCATCAAATTACATTTCCACCAACAGTGTAGGAAGGTTCCCTTTTCTCCACACCCTCTCCAGCATTTATTGTTTGTGGACTTTTTAATAATGGGCATTCTGACTGGTGTGAGGTGAGACCTCATTATACTTTTGATTTTCATTTTCCTGATAATTAGCGACGTTGAGCATCTTTTCATGTGGCCACCTGTATTATACAAGTTTTTTCCCACAAACTTAGTCATAGCAGGAATGTTCCACATTTCAGTGGAAGTAAGTCCGCTGTTGGCGCTATCCATGTTGAGTTTAACTGACACTTAAAATGTCTTCAAAAAGTTTATACAGTGATTCAGTACTGTGACTTAATTCAGTGTTTGCAGAAAGGCCTGGAAATGGCCATCCAATAAACGATGAATTCTGTCTAAATAAGTCAAAAGATCCATTTTAAAATAGATACGAAATAATAAGCTCTGAGAGAGATGAAATCTTTGGATCGTGGTTTAGTTGACAATGTTTTTCCCTTTCTGAGTGGAACATAAACTAACAGCACATCTTACAGTCAGTTGCATCTTATATTCATAAAAACCCTTATATTAAGCCTTTGTATTACTGTAAAAATGTCAAAAATACTTTTAAAACTGCATATATAGTATGATGATGATCTTGGAAAATGCACAACAACAACAAAAACAACAACAACAATAATAAAACAGAGTGTAGAAAAGAAAGACTGGAAAGAAAGAAACTGAAGTGTTAATGGAGCTTGCTTCTGGGAGGTGGAGTAAAGATGGAATCCTCTTAAGCTGGTAGAGAGAAGGAAATGCATTAATAATTTTCGGTCCATCACTCTTGAATTCAATTATCCAGCAGTTTGGATGACTTTTCCTTCCCAACCTAGGAGAGTACTGAGACTCTCTGGAGTGCTGTGGAATACAAATGCTGGCAGCACTGCCCCAGGACAAGAGCGGTGACCTCCAGGCTCTCCCCTAGTCCACGGGAAAGGGTAGCCCTACAGGGAGCAGCTGGAGGCTGTGACAAAAACAGTGCTCCAAGAAAAGAAGGGAAATGGAGAGGGAGAACCAAACATCCACTGGAAAGCTCACATACCCTGAGCAAAGCCTGACTGCAGAGGCAGCAATCATGGGAAGAGAAATGAAAACAAGAAGCAAAATCTAATAGAGAAATTCAGACAGGGCACGGCGGCGTGAGGAGGGCGTGAAGAGGGAGGACAGGGTGAAGGTGGAGGCTAGAAGGTCAGGAGAAGAAAATTATAATCAATGGAGGGGACGATGTACATCTGCTACCAAAGGTACCAGCCCCAACCATTTCTTTCCAAAAGAAAAAGACAAAGAGTTCACGACGGTCTGGAAGTGGTTGAGACAGCAGGCTTCAGAACCATATTCTTGAGCTCAGATCCTCTGCCTCAGTTTACATGTAAAATGAGAATAGAAACAGTGATCACTTTACGGTGTTGGTGTGAGGATGCAAAGTTATTACATCTAAAGAGCCATGAACAGAACAAAGCAAGTGCTCAGTGCATGTTATTACCCACTGGTATCTGACCATCACTGTCATTATTACCGTCATCACCACCATCACCAACATATTCATCATCATCGTCAAGATCATTGTCACATTCATCATCACCACCACCATCACCATAATTATCGCCATCACTGACCAGCATCGCCACCACCATCACCACCATTACCATCATCTTCATCACCACTATTATTTTTATTCAGAAGATAACATTTATGTCTTTGTAAAAGACTAAATAATGGCTTTTAAATAAAACAAAGGGGAAAAAGATAAATATGTTTTGAGTAGGTGCACACAAAAGCAGTGGTTTCTAACTCACGGCTTCTCAGAGGGTTATGTCATCTATACCTTGGTAACAGCAGGTGATAAAATAAAAGAACTTCTTAAAATGAATGTGGTCTCCGTCCTGGTGAGGTAGGGTTGAGAGGGTGGAGGAAGACTGATGGACCACTGCTGGCAGGAAGCAAGGTACGCTGCGTATCTCTGAGGTCTAAAACACAACTCCCCTTTCCCGTCCTCACAAGTTTTGCAAAGCGAGACGCAGAATTTCCAAAATAATTCTGTTGATAGCTGAGTGCCCAGTTACTGGCAAACACTAAGGAAGTCCCAGACACGTGGGCTTTGGAACAAGCCATGGGTTCCAAAGCGCCCGATAAACACTTCAATTGTGGTGAACGTGTCATCCTTTCCCTGTCTTGATTTACCTCTCAGAAATGATAGCGTTTGTTTGGCTTTAGAATGCAGTCTGCTAGCTTGCGAAGTTCTGTTTTCAAGAAGGCTGCAGCTGAAAAAGAACTGCCCAGAAGGGCAGGGAGTGTGGACAGTCATTGTGCCTGTCTGGTCCCCAGCCTGGCCCTGAGGTCATGCTCTCAGCCATCTGCACACTTCTCTCACTCCCTGAAGCCATGCTCCTAAGGCTGCCAGAAAGATCTTTTGAAAACTGTCCCTGGATCCTGTCACTCTGCTGCTTAAAACCCGACAGTGGCTTTCTTTATTTCTTTAGAATAAAATCCTCACTGGTATCTGCTGCTCTCTCCCATCCCACATTCCCTGTCTCCCTTCTCCCTTGTGCCCACAAGGAGCCCAAGTGCTTTCCTGCTACAGGGCCTTTGCACTTCTGTTCACCTTGTCTGGAATGTTGCCTCTCAATCAACCCTTCCAATTGCAGCTCTGTTTCATTCCCTGGCTTTCAGCTCAAATATCACCTCCTTAAAGAGGTCCTCACCGCCATTCCTTCTCCCCTCCATTTGCTACCAAAGCCAGTTTAATTCCATTATTGCATTCATCACAGTCTCTTTGTCTTGCATATGGACTTGTTTACTTGCGATTGTCTTCTTCCTTCTATGGGTCACCTTAAGGCAAGTTGTTTTGACTTGTTTGCTATATTATTCCAGCTACACTGTCTGCATAACATCCAAAGGACATATAGCTTAATGAAACAATCAGTGAATGAATGAGCCAAGAGATTCATGGATGAATGCATGTGTCCTTCAGCTTCTAGAGCCAAGGAAGACAAGTCCTTTTTGGTGCCCCCTATCCTGGCCCCCCGTCTCCAGAGATGGTGTGAGAAGAATGTTGTGAGTGTCTCGTCTTGGCAGAGAAGAGACCCCAACAGACTTCACCAGCCAGAAGGGCTGGAGAGGAGGAGCCCCAGGTGAGGAGAGCACTGCCCCAGGCTGTAGGACCCCAGGAGCTGGACAGGGACTCGACGTTCCGGGAACACTGGTCACATCACTAGCTCATTTCTACGCCTGAGAAAAAGCACGTATGGCGCTCCTACTGGGTGGCGCCTGTCGCTCCTACTGGGTGGCGCCTGTCGCTGTGTTCCACAGATATTTACAACAAGGACACGTGATTAGACTTAAAAAGATGCAGCCTGCTGGCTTCTGGTTACTGCTTTGGAGCTTCAATCCAGAGCCTCTATTTTCAGCTAAAGCAGGAAGGGCAGAGCTGGAGGAAACCACGTTCTGCACCCGCCCGGTCCCCCACGTCCTTCTCCCTCCCCTCCCCTTCCACGGGGCCACCGATGGCACAAAAGGAGAACCTCGGTCTAGACCCCACCTCTGCCACCAGCTGGCTGCACTGGACGGGGACAGCCCTTCCACCCTGGCTGGGAGAACACGCTCCCCAATCAGCCCGAGCGTGAGCGATTCCCCGCTTCCATCGTCTACTAGCTACGTGAACCGGAGCTGTCTGCCCCCAGCCTCTGAGCTTTGGTTTCCTCATCCTTCAGACAAAGATAATCATACACTCCACTCAAAGACTTGTAAGGACGGAATGATCTACGTAAAGTGCTGAATGCAAGGCTTTGTACAGAGCAAGCAGCTAACGTTAGTGGTCACAGAAAGACCCCTTTCTGGGCCTTAATATTTCATTTTTAGAAACGAGATGGGTTGGAGGCATACGGGTGTTGCCCAATGGGGCACATGGAGAAGAGATAATTTTAGGAGATACTGTGATCTCCATCAGTCCTGTCCAGGTATAATATCCCACCAGTAGACTGAGCTCATTGGTTTAATCCAGACCTGTCAATCCTCCAAAAGAGCCAGAGATGTGAAGTAAGATTCAGGATGAAGCAAACAGATTGCCTGCCAAGGCAGGGGCCCTGTATCCCTGTCAAATGCCACCTTGTGGGGAACTGCACACTACCGGGCAAACGTGGGTGTTTTTTGGAAGAGCTAGGCCGGAATTAAGACGAGTTGCCGGAGGCTTACAAGCCAGGGAAGACGGCTCCCCTTCAATGAACAGGGCAGAGCTGGTGCAGGGCTCGGAAAATCAACACGCTCGGTCACATGGCTTCTCAAGAGAAATCTTCTTTTCGAGCAACCAGCAAACCTTGGATGAGTGAGTGACGTTCTCACTTTACATGTTCAGAAAACACAGCGTAGAAGTTGTTAAATAAAATGACTCTGAGACCACACCTTGAATTTCATACCTTGAATTTCTATTGCGTTGGTCTTCTGAGAAGCCTGGAACACTCACCCGAGTTGTGAAATGACTTGGCCCCAGCCTCACAGTCATCCTGAGACCAGGATCAGAGCATGAACATGTGACACCCTCGTCAACAACAGACGCATCAGTCTCACTGAGGTCCAGCGTTAGGGAAATGCCAGCGTATTTATTCATCTGTGGTCTTGCTGTGACCTAATTCCTTGCCGAGTGCTGAGCCAGTTACCTGAGACGTGGCTTCAGTCGGAGTCGGATGGAGGGAGGCGGATCAGCGGCTTCCAGTCATCAGAATATTGAAAGGAATCCCACCAAGAAGACAGAGGGCCTCGGGGGCAAATCGACACAGGCTGCCTGGTGCAGCCTGGGAGTCAGGCAAACCTTGATTTAACTGTCACCTAAGCTGTGTGGCTTGGCGGGGAGAGTCACCAGTTTGAATCTCAGGCTTCCCATCTGCGGAATGGGCGGTAACAGCAATGATGAAGGTCAAATGTGACGGCATCTCTGGAAAGTGTTTGTCTGGTAACTGTTCCCTAAAAGGTGCTTAGTACAAAATGATGATGCTTTCCCCACAGGAGGTCCTTAGGGAGAGGCCAGCGTGCTGTGCTAGACTCTTGTGAAATTGTGCTTGACGACTCTGGCAAAATTAGGTACTACTTTGTCCTGCTTTCTTAACACCTCATCCTCGTCTCCATGGTAACAGTCATCAAACACACACTCGGACTGTCTGTGTAAATGACGGGCTCCCAGTATGACCAGGAGCCCCTTTCGGGCAGGTATAGTGTCTTTCTATGTCTTTATTTCCATTGTCTCAAAGGCGCTGTCCAACATGACAGCCACCAGCCACATGGGGCTATTTATGTTACTTAAATTAAAAATTCAGTCCCTCGGTCACATTTGCCAGATTTCAAGTGTTCAGTAGCTGCACGTGGCTATGAGGATACAGAACATTTCCATCCTTGCAGAAAGTCCTGTTGGAAAGTGTCCACGTGGGAAGGCTAAGGGAAGAGGGGCGCAGGTGGGGTGCAGTACCATGGACCGTGCCTGGGGTCAAAACCCGGAAACCGTGGTCCTTACAAGACGCTCACTGAGTCTTCCCTAACCCCATCTTCATTCCCAGCGTTCCTCATTTTCTTCAAATCTACCTTCAAACCTCATGTGAAATTTGAAAACACACACACACACACACACACACACACACAGACTCTGCATAAAAATGGGGTTTGGTGAGGTAAATATCCACGCTGACTCTGAATCTCTCCCATCTGCAAAGATGACAATTAGCAGAGCACGCACTCTTGGAGTTAAGGAGATAATATGATCAGATTTCCAAAGTATTATTTGTCAGGCAATGTTTGTGTGCCATCATATTTAATTCTCACAGTAAGTCCTGGGACTCCCATTTTACAGAGGAGAAAACTGAGGAACAGGAGGTGTGAGCTGCCACAGGTCTCACGGTTAGCAAATGTCAGAGCGTGGACTCAACCCAGGGAGACCTGGCCCTGGAAGCCAGGGTCTTGACTACTGGGCTTCCTGTCCAGGGAGAGCCAAGCAGACCATGTGCACTGCTGGCACCCACCCCAATCGTCTCACATGCGGCCTGCTCCTACAGATGGCCCGGAGGAGGGATGGTCAGAGTGCAGGGTCATTTCTTTGAAGTCACCAGTCCAAACTCTGCTTTTCCACTGCCCTCTTCACTTCCCATATCATGTCAGACTGGAAGCTGGATTAAAGTTTTCCGAATTAGCTGCCATGTTCTCCTAGGGGCCCAAGAGCATGTGTAGGACACAGCTGGGTCCTCCAGCAAAAAGTAAATGAGGAAAGGAATGAGTGTCATCATGTGGTCCAGGGCTGAGGGCTGAGATGGCAACCCACTGACCTCGACTCGGAAGGACTCAGACTCCTCAAGACTGTCATGATACCATCTCCCAACGCCCAGTAAGACCAGGATAAAAGGGAGGTGCATGTCCAGTCACGGCTCGTAGAAAGTACTGGACCAAATGCCAATGTTCCACTGACTGAAGGAAACGAAAGGCAGAGAGGAGGAGAAAAAAAAACACCTGCTGTGGAAATGATGCTGGTGATTATTATAATAACGCCCTCATTCGATGGGCACCTACTCCCGGTGTGAGTGCCGACGCTAAAGCCCGTGTCCTATCCATGAGGAAGAACGTCTCGTCCTCACTGGAGCAGGCTGGGAGGTAGGGGGACTGTCAGCCAGGCCCTCCGAGGTTGCAGAAGGTGCAAGTGATCTCAGGACCCGTGTATGTCCCTGACCCCACCGCTGGGTGCCACAGTGACTTCTCTGAACAAGAGACGAGGAATGAGTCTGGGTATCTTAATTCTTGGAGTAGACAAGCCACAAAACAACGCCACTTTGGGGCAAAAGTCAGGCCCAGGTTTACTCATCAAAAAGCTGCCAAAGAACTCCATGGCAGGGGGACAGGGGAACAACACCCTGAGACTCTCAAAAGCTTTGCTGTGAACAGTCAAAACACTCCTAAGTGGCAAACCCACGAGATGTTTTTGTTTTGTGCTGTTACCAGAGAGGGCGGAATACAGTTCTTGTATCTTTCAGTTCACCAAACAGGCAGGAGAGAGACAAGGAGCCAGGGACGCAAGAGGAGAAGATGTATTTTTAAAAGCAGACACCTCCAAAAATAGGACCGTATTTGATGTTGGGAGAGCATGTCCCTCCCTCTTCTCCGAAGCTGGGATGGCTCCTCCCGACGCAGGTGAGGGCTGGGATGCGGCAGTGTGGCTTATCCACCTTTCCACCCCCACCTGCGCCTCCTCTCCCAGCAGGACCCTGACACCCTGAGGGTCCCTGGACGTGTCACATGTACTCAGGTTCCCTGAGCTGGTTCATGCCCATGCCTCTTACTGGAAAGCCCTCTTCCTCCCTTCTCTGACTGGAAGAAAAATCCACTGATCTTTCTGGCACCTGGGGAACGTGGCCACCTCCGTGAAGTCTTCCCTAACACCCCATCAGAGCTGAAGGCAATGATCTCTCCCGTTCCGCTCCTGGACTCACTACAGCATGGGAGCTCAGCATCCGACTTAGCTGTAGACGAGTCTGTCTCCCTCTCAAGACCATGAGTGCTTACAGGCAAGGGTGACATTCAGTTTATCTTCGTACTCTGCCGTGAACAGCTGCTGAATGAGGGAACAGACTTGTTGGAGACTCATGTGACAGGAAGCACGGTCTCTTGGGGGTACCACATAGCCCAGAGCAACGCACGTTCCAGGAACTGCATTTTTCTATGGCATGTGCATATGTGTGTGCGTGTGCACGTGCGCACACACACACACACACACAACACTCACAATGGTCTTTTAAGGAACTGATCACAGAAGTTATAGGAGACATGGAAATATAGATTTCAATGCTTATCAGGACTCAGAACTCGTCATGAATTAAGGTCCCCAGCCCTTCTTTTCAGAAAACCTGGAATGGCTTCTTTCAAGGGACAGGAAAAAATTAAGGGAGATATGTGTACAGACACCAACCCATCCATGGGCAGTTTTAAACACTTTGAAAGGATCTCATTTCAACCGCAGGCTGTCAGAATCCCATTTTCAAATTCCGTTGAAGGCCTGGGTAAAATGTGTTCCATTCAAATTCCGGCTCTTCTGCCAGAGCACATGCAGGAGGCGGACAAAGGTTGAATACAATGATTATTTTGCAGCCGAGTTCCCTGTTCATAATTCACATGCAAAATACGGGCTGATCCCAATTAGCTCAAACTTGTTTTTGCTTTTCTTTGTCGCCTGCTGCCCACCTTCCTGGGACTCCTTGCTTTGGGTTATTTGTTCAGACTTCAGCTCCAGACACACCACTGTGATTTCCTTTTTAATAAACACCATCCAGCCAGTAGCAGGAAACAAGGAGAGGCACCTGCACTCTATTATAGCCCGACGTCCCACCCACGAACGCCGAGCTATGAATAAGTGAGAACCACCACCCGTCTAAAAATAGTAACAGCACTTTCCCATAAACACAGGATCACACTACTTCAGCTAATGCGAAGGACAAAGCACCCCGCTGCCCCCTTGTTTTGGAGGGGGTAGGGATGCGACTCCGAGCAACAAAGGTCAGCTGTCTGTCTGCAGCCACTGACGTCGTCGTCATGGGCGGGGCCGTGGGACAGTTCATCCCATGCTTGGGAACAGCTGGACTTTCCTGGAATCCCCGGGATGGGTCATGTTAATTAGTTTCAGACCAGGAGCCAGAGGCAGCAGTCGGAGAGGGAAAACATGAGGTGTGGCGTCACACAGGTATATTCAGGCTCTGTCTTAAGCCTGTAACGCAGAACCACCGAGTGCCTGATACAGGTGCAGGCCCTGTGCTTGGTGCTTGGGACAAACGCTGGTGTCGAAGACCCCATCCTCATGAGTTTACAATCCAGCCACTCCCTATCTGTGCGACCTAAAGCAAGTTACCTAATTTCACTGCACTTTGGTTTTATGAATGAAAAATGTTGCCTGCGGCAGCAGTAAACACAAGATGCTGCAGCCATCGAGCCGTCCCATTTCAGCCGCCCGATGGTGAGCCCTGAGGGAGACACACGGACTGCCCCGCTGCCAAGCCCTCAGCCTCTGCAGCCACCACAGCGGTGCACCCGGAGGGGACTCAGGATGGGACAGAACAGGACACTGGCCCTAGAGGGCTAAAGTGCACATCAAAGGAATGATTTCAGTGACCCCAGATATGTGCATCTTCCCATACAGAGAAAAGTGCTAAATTCCTTAACTTGAGATATCTGGTTTTCTTTAATTAACAGCAACCATTTGATGCTCTGACTACCTGGTTTTGTTGCAAAAAATCTTATATATCCTGGCTCCTCCCCTACCTCTTTGGAGCAGTCCGTCAGAGCTATCTCAGAGGCTGTCTCCTGGGCTTTTCTGAGGGAAGTCCTCAGAAAACTTGCCAAATAAAATATAACTCTCAACTTTTAGGCTGTGCATTTTTTCAGCCAACAGTTTTGCATCTGGGAAATGGGCTAAAAACATGCCTAAGTCCCACTGTTAAAAGCCTAGAATGAGCTGGTAGGAGCCATGGCGGTGATAATGGGCACCAATTTTTGGGGGGGAGGCAAAATCTCCTCCAAAGCATTTATCACCTACAAAGAGGAAGACAGAGGATTCGGCCGACACTGTGCTGACTGAGCATGTCACCAGTGAAGGGACACATGCACACTATCAACCCCCGGATGAAATGCCCTGAGAGGGAGACGGCGTAACTTCTGAAATAATTCTTCCTCTTTTTTTTTTTTTTTTAGATTTGTAAATCGTGGCAATATAAATAACACAATTTGCCATTTTAACCATTTTAAAGTGCACAATTCAGTGACGGGGCAATCATTACCTCTATCTATTTCCAAAACTCTCTTATCACCCCAGAGTGAGTGGGAACCACTTTTGAACATGTATTTATGTTGTACACTGAGGTTCTCTGAACAGGTTTTGGTGGCAAATACTTTCATTCAGTCACTCAAGGCCAAGACCTTACAAACCTCCTGGATTCCTCCCCCTCTCTCTGTTCCACTTCCAATCCATGAAAGAAGCTCCTCTCCAACGACAGCTGGCCTCTGACCCCCTCTCGCCACTGCCACTGCTACCTCACACCCAGGCCACCCTCACGCATCTCTGGCGTCCTGCTTCGGTCCTCACCACCCCCGCCCCTCACCGTCGACCCTCAGCACAGCAGCCACGGGGATTCTTCCGAGGAGTAAGTCAGTCCATGATGCGTCTCTGCTGGAGTCTCTGCAGGAGGAGTCTGGTCTCTGAACATGCGTGCTCTGGCCCAATGCAGATGCTCAGGCACCATCTCACCTCTTCCTGTGGCTCCACCGTGCTGTAGCTGCTGCCCTGCTGCTCTGCAAACGTGCCATGCCAGCTCTGACCTCAGGGCCTTTGCACCTGCCATGCTCTCCTTCTGGAATGCCTATTACTTCCTCAGGTCCCTGCTCAAACATCACCTTCCTCGTACATTCTCTATAAAACGGCACAGCTAACATTCCTATCCTCCCCACTCTACTTATTTCCCTACTGCACTTATCAGCATCTGTACCACCCTTCAACAGAAGCACCAAACCCAGCTATCACTGCCGGGCTTGAGATGGAGGACCGGTTCCCCCACCCCAGGACACCGTGTTGGGCATCTCCAGTAGAGGGCGCTGAAGGGACGCTGGAGGAGTCTCTTGTCTCTGAGATGGCACCTCCCTGTGGGCGGCTTACCTCATCCCCACCCTCTCAGGGCAACTTCCCAGCACACCACCCCCACTGGCCAGTGACTCCCATGGTAGGGCGCCTTCCACAGAGAGCCTTCCCTGCACGGGACCTCACCGAAAACTTTCTGTGCCATCCAGTGGACCTCGGCTGGCTGACCCCAGTCCTGGGGTGAGGGGGCCCCTCCTCCCGATTTGTTCCTTCCTTGGGTGCTGCCTCAGCCCTCGGGGTAGTGGCTGCTCCCAAATCTGTATTCCCTTAGTGGCCACCAATCTGGTGATGTCGTTAATACATATTTACCTTAAACTTTCCCTGTTTAAATCACTGGGTAGTTTCTGTCTCCTGATCTAATCCTGGTTGGTACAGTCTCAGGATGCGAGTGAGTATGGGCCTTCAGCTGATTTTTACTACTTTACCAAAGACTCTATTTATGTCTACTTCCTTGTTCACTACTATGTGTCTGGAGTGTGGATAAATCTTGGTAGGTGACTGGGTGAGAAGGAAGAAGAGAAGAAAGAAAGAGAAAAGGAAAGGGGGGGGAGGACTGTGACCCCCAACTCCACACAGCATCGCAGTCTGTGACAGCTTCCCAGAACACACAGGAAACGCTCATGAAGGACTCATCCATCACCTCCGAGAAGCCCTTCCACGACTTCCTCTTAACCCTTCCACTCACTATTTGCAATACTGAAAAATCTCACTGTTTGCCAGAGCCTAGAGTCTGAGCCTGCCCTGTGACTCTTTAAGAAAAATAACAACAACAACATAAGAAAAGGCAGAAAGAGGAAAGAAAGCCTCTTTGGACCAAATGTGGAACTTCTGGTGCTTGTTTTCATTCTTATGATGAAAGTAGGACGGAAACATAAGACAAGGCACTATAAACCTTCTAGAAGAAAACACAGGCAAAATATTCTCTGACATAAACAGCAGCAATGTTCTCTAGGGCAGTCTACCAAGGTGATAGAAATAAAAGCAAAAATAAACAAATGAGACCTAATTAAACCATAAGCTTTAGCACAGCAAATGAAACTATAAACAAAATGAAAAGACAACATACAGAATGGGAGAAAATCTTTGCAAACGATGGGACTGTCAAGGGCTTAATTTCCAGAATACACAAATAGCTCATACAACTCAGTAACAAAAAAACAAGCAGCCCAATCCAAAACTGGGCAGAAGACCTAAACAAACATGTCTGCAACGAAAACATACAAACAGCCAATAGGCACATGAAAAAATGCTCAATATTGCTAACTATCAGAGAAATGCAAATCAAAACTACAATGAGGTGTCACCTCACACTGTTCAGAATGGTCATCAAACAATAAATGTCATCAGAATGGTCATCAAACAATAAATTAAAATGTCCACAAACAATAAATGCTGGAGAGGCTGTGGAGAAAAGGGGACCCTCCTACACGGCTGGTGGGAATGTAAATCAGTGCAGCCACTAGGGAAAACAGCATGGAGATTCCTTAAAAAACTAAAAATAGGCTTACATTATGATCCAGCAATCCCACTCATGGGCATATACCCAGAGAAAACTCTAATTCATAAAGATACATGCACCCTAATGTCACAGCAGCACTATTTACAGTAGCCAAGACGTGGAAGCAACCTAAATGTCTATCAACAGCTGACTGGATAAAGAAGATGTATGTATGTGTACATATATGTATACACATAAAATATACATATGTATAAAATGGAATACTACTCAGCCATAAAAAAGAATAACATAATGCCATGTGCAGCAACATGCTTGGACCTGGAGATTGTCATACTAACTGAAGTAAGACAGAAAGAGAAAGAAAAACATCATATACCATTTAGGTGTGGAATCGTAAAAAATGACACAAATGAACTTATTTACAAAACAGAAACAGACTCATAGACATTGAAAACAAACTTATGGCTTCCAGGGAGAAAACAGGGGGTGGAGGGATAAATTGGGAGTTCAGGATTTGCAGATACAACTATATAAAAAACAGATAAACAACAAGATCGTATTGTGTAGCCCAGGGAACTATATTCAATATCTTGTAATAGCCTACAATGAAAAAGAATATGAAAAGGAATATATATATATATATCACTATGCTGTACAGCAGAAATTAACACAACATTGTAAACTGACTATACCTCAATTAAAAAAAAAATTGGATGGAAATAAGTTTCACTCTCACACCACCAGCATTGGTACAATTTCCTGTCTGTGGACTGTCATAGCGGGTCATGGAATCCTTTCTCTTTGGTTAGAAAGCCTGTCTGGGTCAGCACCTAATTCTGGTGGGAATACTCATTTTCCCATTCTACAGAAGGACCTGCCAGGAAGCTGTGAAATGAGCATTTCACAAAAGCATAAAATGCGCCTGATAATTAAACTGCTCAGCAAATAGCGTGATGAACTGCACACCAATCTACTGAGTTAATTTCATAACCTCAGAAAATTATAAAGAAAAACTATTTGGAGATTAGAAAGCTCTAAAGGATTTTGTTTTTCTTTCTGACTCATCTGTCATGTTTTTGGTTTGCTTACAATTTCATTCTCCTTCAACTGTTTCTATCCAATGACCCAGTGGCTTCAGAATCATACTGCCCATACTTGTCTGCCTAAAAAATAAACCAAAAAGCAAGCTACAAAATCCCAAAGCCAAGAATTACAATTACCTAGTAAAACACATAATAAGAATATAAAACAGCTAATGAAAGAGCACAAGGGTATTTAATACCAACCCCCCTGATGTAAATAACAAACATCCATTTCAATTACTGTTTTCTTTTTACTTCAAATTCTAAACAGTACTAGAGGAAATGAGCATAGTAGAAACTCGCTATGCTGGAACGTAGCAAAAATAAAAAGGTGTCAAGATGGACATCACTTTCTCCAAAGGAGACAGACAAACGGCCCCTAAGCACATGAAAAGATGCTCAACGTCATTAGTCAGCACTGAAATGCAAACCAGAATCCCAATATCACTTCACTTCAAATTCACTAGGATGGCTATTATTAAACAGCAAACAAACAAAAACAGAAAGTAACAAGTATTGGTGAGGACATGGACAGTACACAGCTGCTGGGAATGTAAAATGGTACAACGGCTGTGGAAAACAGCTTGGCAATTTCCCAAAAAGTTAAATCTACAACTACCATATGACCCAGCAATTTCACTGTATATCCAGAAGAACTGAAATTAGAGACTCAAACAGATACTAGTACACCAGTGCTAACAGCCGCATTATTTGGTTAGTCGCTGAAAGGTGGAGGTAATCCGAGCATCCACCAAAAGGAGAACAGATGAACAAAATGTGGTCTATACACACAATGGAATATTACTCAGCCATAAAAAGGAATGCAATTTTGATATATGCTACAACAGCCATAGACCCTGAAAACCTTGTAGCGGGTGAGGTAGAACACAAAGGACAGATACTGTGTGACTCCCCTTACATGACATACCTAGAAGAGGCCAAGTCACAGAAACACCACGTAGAACAGGTGTTACCAGGGGCTGTGGGGAGAGTTACTGCTGAATGAGTAGAGAGTTATTTGGGGTGATGAAAATGCTTTTACGCATAGTTAGTAGTTACACAAAACTGTGAGTGCAGTTAATGCCACCAATTCACACACTTACAAGTGGTTAAAATGATACATATTATATTATGTATATTTTATGACAATTAAAAAAACTGAATCCCACACACATGAGCACCAGACTCCACGTACTGCCTCACAGGAGACTTTGCCAGTCCCTTGTTCTGGGTCTGTTCACTCCCATTTTCCAAACAGCTCTAACAAACCTGATTAACTGGATTCCTCCTCCAAGAGTCTGGAGACAGCTCCACTCATAAGGCCTCTGCCTATTTTTATAAGGATGCAAATATCGGAGAGGGATGAAGATGGGCAGGGCTTTCTGCCAGTCCTGGGTGATTCAAATTTCCTTGATGGAATCCTCCTTAGGACAGCCTGAGAAACAGCCTTTTAAGAGTAGCTTGGAAAGTGCCGAGGGCAAGGTCTGCCTCATCTCCTGCACCCGGCACGTGGAGCCCCCTTAGGGAGCATCCGGCCCATAAACTGTCAGGAGACGTGTGTGTGCGCACACGTGTAACCTCGGAGGCACACGGGGTATCCATATGGAAGGTCTTGGGACAACAAGGACTGGAAAGGTGAAGGTCTGATCAACACCAACAAAATCGCCTCTGGTGACCAGCAAAGACAGCTCCGCGCAGGACAGGAAGAGGAGAGAGCAGAAAGACCAGCAAGACCAACGGGGGAGGCACGTCAGGCAGGAGAGACCACCGCAGCTGCAACCGTGAAGCCCCAGCACCACGGCCACCCCCTGGCAGCCTGTGCAGGTACATTCCGGGGGGCTGCGCGGGCCAGGGCGTGCTCCAGCACAACACAGTGTCCTGCCCAGGAAGGGCAGCTGAGCATCCCCCAGAAGCCTACTAGAGGTGCAAATTCATGGCCCCTTCTGAATCAGAATCTCTGAGCACAGGGGCCAAGAATCAGTGTTTTGTGATCTCTCCAGGCGCTTCTTATGCCTGCTAAGGTGTTCTTAGGGTTGCACTCTTTTTTTTTTTTCCCTAAGTTTAGATTTATTTATTTTTAAAATGTTTAAAAATTGAAGTAGTCAGTTTAGTGCTGTGTTAGTTTCTGGTGTACAGCAAAGTCTCTGGTGTTTGTATTCTTTATCATAGGCTATTACAAGGTATTGAATATAGCTCTCTGTGCCGTACAGCAGGACCTTGCTGTTTACCTATTGTACATACAGTAGTTAGTACCTGCAGATCCCGAACTCCCAATTTATCCCTCAGGGTTCCATTCCTGAGGAAACCCAAGCCCTCATTCCAAGAGTTTCCTAAATGCCTCTGAGAGGCTCCCTGCAAATGGTCCTCCCAGCCTAGTTCAGGCTGCAGGGCACCCGGACCTCTGACCAGAGGGCTCGCTTCCCAGCTGCTCTTTGGAACCATCAGGACGCCGTGTGCCTTTGCTCTGCTGACCTTTCCACGCAGACTTGCACCTCTCCAGCTGGATTCCCGCAGGGATGGGTTCTTGGTTCGAGTCATGGTCCTGTCACCCTTTCACTTCATCAGGAGGCCCAGCCACCCCTCACTCCTTACAAGCCACTGGCACCCAAGTCAGGTAAAGCTCTACCTCCATGTAATTTCTCCATCACTCCCTATGGCTCCGCCATCCCCGGGCAGGGCTGGCATAGTGGGATGGCTTCTCCTACAGAGGTGATTATTTTTGCCTCTGGTTTCTCTTTGTCAGTCCCTCCTTGGCCAGAGTGAAGATGAACACCCTCCTTTGCTGTGATCCAACCCTTACTTAGAACCTTCAGCGTTTCTAGATCTCAGTGAGCAGATATCTATGTCTGGGAGGCACAACTTGCAAACATTTGCTTTCGTGAAGGTGAATTCTTTAAGAACTCTGCCAGAGGCAGCCCAATACACCTTTATGTGAACAACAATGGCGAGAGATGAGATCTCCGTGCAGTGTTTACCACGCTCTCGATGTGATGCTGAGCACCCCGCAGACACCACCTCACTGAATCCTCACAAGCTCGGGGGGGGTGTACTAGTCTTGCACCCATTTTGCAGATGAGGAAGTTGAGACTTAAACAGACTCAAGCAACTTGTCCAAGGTTATCAGAGGTAACGTGGGGGAACCAGGGACCCAAAGTGGCAGCATGGCTCTTGAACCCACCCCTTTACACTGCACACACGACGAGGTAAACGGATGAGGGAGGAAGGAACGTCACCAGAAGAGGATGCGATTTCTGGAGAAGCAGGTAATTGGTTGGGACAGAAACAGCTGTGATCCTCCAAACCCACTCCCAGGAGAGACATCTCCCCAGAACAACCAATTCCCCTCCCTCAACAGAATAGGAATGTCTGCCAAGTGGGGCTGGAGGAGTGGGCATCTTGGGTCAGGCCCCCCGAGTAATCGGGACTTGCCAAGTTCGGATATGCTGACTGAAAGGCCATGCTGGCTGGGGAAGGGGGCAGCCCCTCCCCCAAGGAAACAGCTCTTTCTGGCAGGAACGTGGCGCTGTTTAATGACACCCGGCCACATTTAGAAACAAGCTAGGGCCGGAAGACTGAAAACAATATGGCACCCCCTAAACTGCTGACAGCAGGAGGAACATGGTGACTTTTCAGCAAAGACGGTGAACTGATTTTCATCCTGGAGCACCAGCTGATCCTACTCAGACTGCCACTTCTGGATCACTGTGAGCAAATATTTCACATGCCCCGTGCAGCTGGTGCCACTCCAAGCACGATCTGGGCAGAGGCCCAAACATACATCCCAGCCCACAATGGACAGAAGGCAGCAGGAGAGAAGGGCTTCTCGGACTCAACGGTGGTAAAGCAAACAGACACAAGTCTTGGGGCACCGGGGTCTGAACAATCCCATACAAACACACCATTTTGCAGGACAGTTAGAAAGAGGAGGGACAGCTTCACTGTGCTCACAAACAAGATTTTCAGATATCTTAACTGAGTATTAGAGAAATTAATCAAAGTCAGATGGGTTTAGAAAATAACCAAAAGGACTGAGACAAAATGCATGAGTGCCAAACAACAACTTTGTTGAGCAAACACTGTAATAAGTACCAACTATGTGCAGGTCACTGTGCTAGAAGCTGGGAATTCAGTGGTGACCAGGACAGGCTTGGCTTCACAGGCTGCAGTCAAACAGTGAAAAATACCTTGGGAGTCGGAGAAGCTGGAGTTGAGAGATTTGCAACAGAGATTTCTTGTATCCTATGTAAAAGGGGAAGTTCATGTCTGTCTCCCCACCTAGATGATTGGATGCCTCTTTGGGCTACAAACTCCTTGAGATCAGAAGCTGCCACCGCCTGGTGCAGAGCAGGCATTCAGTGAGTGCTGGCTGGGTGCTGAAAACAAATGAGTAAATAAACATGTGAGAGTCAAAGAAGAAATCACTTGGGACATATTTTGAATGATTGAGAATGAAAGTACAATACACCAAAATTGGTGGGATGCAGCTAAAGAGGTACTTAGAGAGAAATGAGTAGCTTTGTAGTAAACATGGATGAAGTCAGACGACCAGGGGTTTTCTGGTCCTTGATTGTGAGGCCTCCAGGTGTAGGAACTGTTTTTGAAAATTGACCTTCATACCCTCTGAGCTTGGAATAGTGCTTGGCACACAGCAGGTGTTTGAGAAATACCCCTTTATGCAATGAAAATATTCCAGTGTGTTTCCCAGATGTCACACTCAGTTGTGCTCCTGTATTTGGAAAGCTTTTGCTCATCTGGTCCCCTCTGCTGCAAACACCTTCCAGGCCTTCTGTTGTTATTGTTCTTTGTTGCATACTCAGTCTCCAATAATAACTAACATTTATTAAGTTGAGTGTCAGCCACTGTGTTGGGTCCCTCATAAGTATCATCTCATTTGATCTGCACAATAAGCAGGTACTACTATGACTTCCCCTAAAACCATAATAGTACTCCCGTGTAGATATAGAAATGTTATGCAGATATAGAAACTGATACAGAAACTAAGGCTCAGAGAGGTTAACTAACTTGTCCCACATCACACAGCTGGGAAGTAGCAGAACCAGGACTTGAAACCAGACATTGAGAATCCAGAGCTGCTGTTCTCAACCACAGTCAATGACTGCCTCCCACTCAGGACAGGAATAAGCACAACAGATAGTCCTCCTGGTAAACTGCCCCTCTTCGGTGTTCTCCGAACGCCCTGTGACTACTGTTATTACTACGCCGCCATTCCCACAGGGTTGGTGGTCTGCTGCCCGAGGCTCTGAGTTTCCCATGACAGGGGCTGGGTCTCACTGCCTCTGCCGCCTCACCAGAGGCTCAGTGCACAGGAAACGCTCAAAGACTGTATACTCAGCTCAGCTGGAGGTGGGGGGAAGGCGAATAGCTCTTCTTAAATTACAATGTGCTCACAAGTCATCCTGGAGATTTTATGAAAATGCAGATTCTGACTCAGCAGGCTTGGGGTAGGCCTGAGGTTGTGCATTTCCAACAAAATCCCCAGGGACACTGATGCTGGTGGATATCAGGTTTGGAACAGGGAAGGGCAAGGCAAAAGGGCAGGGTCCAGTGACAGAGCTGCCTTTGGCTCTTAGATGAAAAAGGCTCCTGCCTCTGTGATTCTAGGCAAACCAATTCACTGCTTTTGGCCTCAGTATCCTGATCTATCAAATGGGAACAACTGAACCCACCCTATAGTTATTGCGGAGATTAAACCAGATAACTTGAGAGAAAAGGCCAACACCGATTGGACACCAAATCGGAGTAATAATTCCTCAGTCTGAGAAATTTTCTTGATGTTAATTTCTTGAGACTGAAATCTTTCCTGGATTGTCTTTTGCCTGCCGTCCATCACATACACACACGCAAAAATACATCAGTAATGACTTCGTTTTAAGTTAGCCTCCTTTGGGCTGGCTTTATTGCATGATTTCCCTCCTGAACTTGTTGATAATGATTCTCCTCCTACCAAGGGAGTTCATAACTAAATCCAGTAAGGAATGTGGGATTTTGAAGATGACCTGGAAGCACCAACAAACAAAATTTCCAAAACCCAAGGAGGCAATCAGCATTTCTTGTCAGACCCATTTACAGGGGTGACCCAGATGTCACAAGGAACCCAAGGGTGTCGGCTGTTCCAAGCAAACCACTCTCGCCTAGATTGGTGAGAGTCCTGAGGTCAGGAGCTGTGAGCCCACCACAAACCACAGAGAAACTCTGGGGGTAGCTGAGTGGAGAAAGGAAAACAACAGACCAACCACAGATCTAACAACGCAAATTTCTCCCGGGTGACCGGAGGCATGTGTGCTGGTCTGGGAGCCGAGAGGGCAACAGACAAGTAAATGAAACTAAATGAAAAATCTAAATGCTGAAGAGTTCTCATTGCGTCTTTTAAACTAGTGGGGAAACGGACCAAGAAAATCCAAATAGATTAATAAAGACAAGCAGACAAGTGGATCCAACTTTCTGAAGCCTGTTCTTTCTGACCTGCTTTGCTCATGGGCCACTACAAACCCAAGTCCGGGAAAGACAAGCCTGGGAACTTCTTGGTAACGATGTAATAAAGATAGTTGAAACTTTTTTGGAACAGAAAAGAAAATGTCGTAATTGTGATGAGAACAGAAGGAGGAATCATTCCCTGCTATCGTGAGCCTATCATGCTTTCCACATGTGCGAGATGCCACACCTCCAGGAGTCGCACATCCAACACAGGCCAAGTACATCCCCTGGACCTGAGAGTTTGAAACTAAAGGGTGTCAGATCCTGATTGCAGGATCCTGACTCTTGGCCAAAGCCCAGGACAGGTATCTGTTCTTGGAGGGGAGATGCAGACCCAAAGCCCCCAGGTGGGTGTGCGCATCCCCTCCTGACTGTGAAACTGGAAAGAGCGTACAAAGCTGAATGATGCCCCCACCAAAGGTGCCCACGTCCTAATCCCCAGAACCAATGAATATGATGCATGCATAGCAAAAAGGACTTTGTGTATGTGATAAAGTGAACAATCTTGAAGTACTGAGGTGATCCTGAATTACTCAGGTGTGCCGATGCCATCTCAAGGGTCTATAAGGGGGGCTTAGAGGGTCAGAGATGGAGATGTGAAGACAGAAGCAGAGACTGGAGAGATGTGGCCATGGGCCAAGAAATGCCAGCTGCATTTACAGCCTGGAAGATGGAAGAAACAGATTCTCCCCTAAAGCCTCTGGAAGGAACCACTCTTGCCGATGTCTTGATTTTCGCTCCATCAGACTCATATCAGACCTGTGAACCCCAGAACTGTTGGAGAATCAGTGTGTGTTGTTTTAAACCACTTAAGCTGGTAGGAATTTGTCAGAGCAGCCACAGGGAACAGATAAGGGCCACGTTTCAGCTCTGCCTATTCAAATGGTGAGTGCTGACTGTGGTTATGTGGCTTAACTTCCCTGAGATTCATCTCCTCGTCCACAGAATGGGGATTGTGTGGAGGGTTAACTGCAAAGACTCAGTGATGGCCTAGGTTAGTGTCTCACACATTAGCAGGCTCCGCCCGTAGCTCCAGGTAGGCACGGTTTGTGAGAGACTAGAAAATCTAACTCTCATTGGCTTAGTTTACCAGGAGGGGCTCTACCCTTAATGACAGAGAAGAAGGAAGGGACAGAGAGGGGTAAGAATGGAAAAAGGGATCCTGGCCATTAGGAACACAGCAGAATATGATCTGTACCCTGCCTGGCTCTTTAGAGACAGTCAATGCACACTAAGGAATTCATTTCTCGATGAGCTTGGCACCGCTTAATTTCCCTACCAGGCCCTCCTTCAAAAGACCTTGGCATTTACATGAAAAGGGTTCCCAGTTGATTAAGTTGATTAACCTGTTCTAACACTTCTTCATGTGTCTTCCCTTAATCAGCACTAAGCATCACGAGGTCCTCACTTAAGAAAGTACTCAGATCAGCCAGGCACCTGCTGCTGGCAACAATATACAACTTGGAAGGTCTTAAATCAAAAGCGGGAAAGCAGTGACCGATGTAAATAGGAGGACTTGTCCTAACTTCCAGCTAGAGGCAACAGGAACTGGGGGCTCAACACCCCTAAAGTGAGGCCCGGCTTTTGTTTGCAGAGGTTTTTATTCCTTTTTTGAAAGAGAAGACGCAGGTCTGGAAAGAATATTTTTCCCCCAAAACTTGAACACAGAATCTTCAGAAAATTAGTAATGTACTTACAGCCACTTAGATACATCTTCTTTATACCAAAAGCCAATGTCTTCTACACATCATCACCCTGACTCTCACAACAACCTGATGAATATACAGTATCCTTTTCATTTACCAGTGGGCTCAGAGAGGGCCATCAGTTTATTCAGAATCCACAGTCAGGAGAAGAGACAGAGTGTGAACCTAAGACAGAGCTCCTAATCGTCAGGCTCTAGAACAGGGGAGGGAAAGCTAAGAAGACAGTACCCATGGTTGAGAGTACCCACCCACATCTGCGGAGATGAAGCTTAGAAGGGTGCTGACGAGTCTGGATCCACCCAGAGAAAATGATCCCAGAGAGAGTAAGGCAGAAGCTTCAGTGTCCTTATGGTCTGGCCTCAGAAGTCACATACTCCGACTTCTGTAATATCCTACCAGTTACAGGTCAGCACTATTCAACGTGGGCAAAGGCCACCAAGAACAGACAATTACTGGGGTCTACATTTCTCAGCTTGTATGAGATTCCTGGCCCAGCTACCTTAAATCCAGATACTGTACTTGCTGAACTGTAATTTAATGCAAGAATGAATCAACAAACAGGGTGAAATTGAAGGGTGTTATAAATTCTACAATTTACCCCACCAGTACAGAGAGCCAGTAACTAACACAACTCTCATGGGAATATTAAAGCACTCTCAGGACACTAAAAATAATCCCTTCCCCCAACTTTTCTCCTGGGTTTGACAGTCTGTTTTGGCTAAAGTCCATCTCGTAACAGTCGAAGGTAAACTATTGCCTGACTAATCCTTTTTTTAGAATTCCAGGCTGAGTAAACTTCAGAGCTTCCTGAAAAATGTCTAAGAGCCTTGTGGAGTTCTGTCCTTTCTCAATTGCCTTCACTCTGCCTCCTAAAGCTGTTCATTTAACTGATTTTTGACTTCATTCCAAATCCACAGGAAATAAACTGAGTCTTAAAAGTGAACAGGACTGTCCGCAAACATGACAACTGCTTTGCCCCTTTGAGTGACGGGGCCGATTGGAGGGGAAGAAAAAGTGCTCAGTGTCCGCATTTCTCAAGATTCAAGTTCCCTGTGATCCTCGCACCTGTTTGGTGTTCCCTCTCCCACCATCTTCCACCACTCCTCCCTTCCTCAAACAGAAGGCTGAAGATGGAATGAGTTGCAGACGTTTCTTACACAGGAGCTAATGAGTGAAGCCTTCTCTTCTCAGGGGGAATTTGTCATACAGTTTAAAAGCTACCATTTCTTTCAGAACCACAATATGCCAGAAAACTGTTACTCTTGGCATATATTTTTCTCATCAGTGAGTCCTGAGAACAACCCCTTGATGTTGGAATAATTATTAATATGCCCGGTATATAAAGGAGGAAAGACTCAGGGAGGTAACCTGAGGTCCCGAGGCTATTAAATAGTGGAAGTGGGACTGGAACCAGGTATGTTTTGGCAATTGTTCACACGTCCTTGATCAGAGATGACATGGAACATATTGAACAGACAGCGCTGACCAGTATGAAAGGACACTGGCCATGTCCCTGGAGCAGGATCCTAGAGGTTCCACTCCCCAACAAAGCTGGCATGACTCCTGCAGATGACGAGTCACCCAGGAGTCCTGGTGGTGTGTGGGCACCTGAGGGGCTTGGGGCAGGACCGTTCATGAAATAGTGTGGAAATATTTGATATTCTAACACCAGTATGTCCACCTTGGTAGGTACCAGCTGAAGAATCCCCCTGCTCTATTCACATCATCATGCAGCCTTAAAATGACCAGTATCACAAAAGGCCAATCATCCAGTATAAAAGGACAGGGTTCAAAGGAACAGGGAAAAGTCCTGCTTTACCCAAATCTGGGGTCATGGGCCACCAGCTGCGTTCTTTATCACCTCCAGTAAATGTCTTCTAATTCCTGGGATTAAGTCCTCCAAGATAAGTTCTCCTTTTTGCTTGTGCAATCTTTGACAGTATAAATGGTGAGCTTTTTCTGGGAAGCACCCCTCCCCAGACACAGCAATATCACTCCAACAGACAAGGGGCACTGCAGGACACAGACGTTACTCCCTATCGGCTGAGAAGCACAGCCCTGGGTCGTGACCATTCAGCTCTACAAGAAAGGGCCTTAGAGGTCTTCTCACCCACACTGCCAAACTCAGGGGTCCTGGTCAGGAGACACAAGATCTCTTTTCTCCTATTTCAAAAAGCATAACCAAAACAATGCATTTATTTGTGCCAAGGCTGTGCTCACTCATTAAAATGCCCAGTTTCCATGCTTCTGGATATAATTTAAATATTCATAAATGAAATAAATCAGAGAGAGAAAAACAAATACTGTATGGTGTTACTTATATGTGAAATCTTAAAAAAAAAAAAATCAAACTCATAGGAACAGAGAGTAGGATGGTGGTTGCCAGGACCTGAGGGATGAGGGAAATACGGAGATGTCGGTCAAAGGGTACAAACTTTCAGTTATAAAAGAAATAAGTTTTGAAGAGTTAAAGGACAACATGGTGACTATAGTTAATAATATTGTATTACATACTTGGAATTTGCAAAGAGAGTAGATCTTAAGCTTTCTTATACATGCACACGCACATGCCCACACACACAGAGTAACTATGTGAAGTAATGGATATGTTAATTAACTTGCCTGTGGTGATTACTTCACAATTTATACGTATATCAAATCATCACATGGTATACTTTAAATATATATAGTTTTATTTGCTGATTATATCACAATAAAACTGGGGGAAGAGAAAGGGAATACAAGGAAAGTTGCTTTCAAAAAAGAAATTCAAAAGCTGCAGCACTGGTTGATAATGTGAACTAAATTTTACTTTAATAAATACTATTTATTTGGAGAGGAAAACAATTCTTAGGAACACGGCATCCAAAAAGGGAGAAGAAAGAAAGGTATATTTTCAACCACCAGTGTCCAAAAAGGGGTGAGCCATGAGGACACTGGCTTTCACATTCTAGGCTAGCTTCTTCAAAATACTCATCTAGGAAGTGTTAATGATCTAGTCTTTTATCCACCCATTCATTCATTCCTTCATTCATTTACTCAGTATGACAATGGCTGCTTTGTCACTTGCACACTGACCTCAGGCTGTATGAAATCAGCCTCTGTGCCTTCTTCCCTGAAAGTTCATTGAGCCTCATCAGTTGACTTTGCAGATGAGGGAAGCACGGATGCTGGGAAGGGAAGTCATGCCCCCAGAGCTTCATCTCCAGCAAACAAAGTTAGGAAAGATGGTTTCTCCGGAGGCCAAGTCCTCTAGAGAAAAAGCTGCCACAGAGCAAGAGAGATATGCCTGGCCAAATCCATTTATAATCACAATCTAATAATGCTTAAGAATGCCCTACGGGATGAGCCTAAAGAAAATGAGAGTAATTACAAGGGTTCAAATTAGTGATAATTCAATAACCATCCTCCTTGGCATATCTTTCTTCTTGAGATGGATAAGCTGGATTGCATTAGACAGACTTCTATCTCTGCCACTTACAAGCCATGCAACCTTGGAAAAGTCCTTTCAATTCTATGCGTTTCTTTTTTTTGACATTTTTATCTTCTGTAAGGAGGAGGTTATAATGTAGTAAAACTCTACCACAGTACTTGCTATGATAAAGACAATTGTGAAGAATCTTGAGAAGTGAGATGGATGGTCTCCCTGACCCCCGTATTCTTCCTAGTCATCCTCCCTGCATCTGGCTGATGAAGTGAGATTCCTAGAAGATTCCTGGAATCATTGCCACCATCCTGGAACAAGCAGCCAACTGATGGACCTGGAATTATCCCCACTGATATTTAAGCTGGAATGTGCAGTTGTCCCCAGGGAGTACCAAGCTAAGTAGGACCAGGACAGACCTCCATCAGGAAGCCTGTCCCCTAGAATTCCCGGCCAGCAAACTAGGCTGTCTCACCAGGTCACTTAAATAATTATGTGATTAAGTGCGTTAGATGGCACTTACAAAGTTACAATGAAGATTAAATAAAGTAGTGCAAATAAAGCCTCTAGCACATAGTAAGTGCTCCAATAAATGTTAACTAAGATGGTTATTATTATGGGAAAACAGAAGACAACTATGGCTATCTTACAGACAGTTATCACGCTGTAGGAGTGGGTTCAAAAAATCTGTTGAGCTTGTTAGCTGAATTATATTAGAAATAACAGTCTTGTGTACTAAATAACGTTTACCAAGAGTATAGAAAGTCACTCAACTACTTAAAGGTGTATTTTCAGCCACCAGTGTCCAAGGGATATTTTCAATTTCAATGTCCAAGTGAATCCCTCAAGAGCAGATGCTATACAAGAGATGCAGAGGTTTTCTTTTATGGATTGAGATGTTGGTCTTTCTTGTTTTAAATAATCAGTCAGAATTTGTTGACTTTGAGTGGATTCAGTGCTCTCTCTTCTCCTCCCAACCCCCTTTCTCCTCCTCATTTAGTTTTCAAGAAAAAGGCTGATTTTCTTCACAGGTATTGTGGCAGTCTATTTCCACGCAGAGGGGTCAGAGATGAACATCAGTGGGGTTATTCTCTTTCATTTGAGAGACTATATGCCTTCGGTCTTACTCTAAAACACATGAATTAATTTCTTTCTTCCTTTCTTCTTTCCTCTCTCTCTCATTCCCTTTTTCCCCCAATCACAGAATGTTGGCATGTTGGTGATGCATTGGACCTACTTATTTTTTTTTTTTAATTTTTGCAGAAATGGCTCCCTTTACTTACAATTTAATATTACACATTATTTTTACTGTAGGTAAAAAATAAGGCGCGCATGACTGATAGAAGAATGTTCTGCTATCTTTAGTAAACTCTAATCTGAGATATTGTATCACTACCTGAATTGCTGTTTTTTGTTTTGGGGTTTGTTTTTTTTTTAAATAAAAAGTGGCCTACCTGATAAATTCTTAGGATGATGTTCCAGGATAAGGGTTTGTTCGTAGGCATCTCTGCTTCTTTTTATTGGTTAATGAGAATTTTTTGTTTTAAACTCCCAGGAAACTCAGTTAAATTTAATACTGGTAGACAGAAATAATTTATCTATGTTCCTCGTATATTCATCTCATTTTTTATTCTAATTAGCTTCTGGTATGTTGTTCAAAACATAAAATAAGTATGTGTCTTTTCCATAGAGTACTGTTCCCTTTTGAGTCACTTCAAATCTACTTTGGAAGAAAGTCTGGTGTCAACTGTTGGAAAAAGCACCGTTCTTTTTTCACTTTTTCTAGCCAGGTGGCACCTCCTAGTCCTAACGGGAATTTTCTTTCAGGTTGCACAGCTAGGAGTCCTGGCGACACCACTTCCCATAGGGGTGGAGTGCCGGGACGCCTATGACACTGTGTATTTGGCATTTCAGTCCCTCAGGAGAACTGAAGCTCAGAATCGGGACAAAGCGGAGGTGACCACCGGCCAAACTGGACAAGGGCTACTCTCCTTCTGTCTGGATAAGGCAGCAGCTGGACCATCCGGAGACTTCCACTTTCATAGAAGAAAGGCTAATGTTCCCCTTTTCTTTTGTTTTCTTTCTTCCTTATTTTTAAGATGAGGAAAGGACTTTTGGAAATGCTTTCCGTATGCTGTCTTATTTTTCTCTTGTATTTGGGGCTGCTCACAGTCACTCTTCTGCCAAAAAGCATTTGACTGTAGTACCAGACCTTTAAAAGGCTACTTTCTGGTCTTCTGTCTATTTTGAGGACCCTCAGAGT
The DNA here is from genome assembly GCF_009834535.1 of Camelus ferus. Classification (NCBI taxonomy): domain Eukaryota; kingdom Metazoa; phylum Chordata; class Mammalia; order Artiodactyla; family Camelidae; genus Camelus; species Camelus ferus. The sequence goes on along the minus strand of NC_045704.1, from coordinate 52,311,846 downwards.
GAGGAAAGTCAAACTTGGTATTAAATAACCACCCAGGATGTAGCTGTCAGCTTGAGGTGTTAAGAGGAATGGGTTATAAAAAGCCTGGTTAAATATAGGAAGTACAGTTGAAATCCAGGTAACCTGAGATTTGAACACCCAATATGACTTTAATGGAGGCAATCTATTTGGCCCATTTTCACTGATACATATTACACCTATTTTAAGATCTGTGATTTTTCCTCCTTAGCTATTTTTCAACTAGACCAGAAAATACTTCCACTAGCCTAAGTCATTTCCATGATGACCCATCTGTGGATTCCTCACCTTTATTTTTTCCCTACTAAAATAAATAAATACAGTTTGAACTATTCTTAACATATTCTCCTAATGTTTAAAAATAAAAAAACGGTAAGTATTCCATTAAGATTTAATTTTCTACCACCAGAACCCAAAACTTGAGTTTGAGTGTTTCTTGGTCTTACTTTTTGTTTTTACCTTAAAATAGGAATTGTAGTAAGTAGTCTCTGTGGCATTTTTTAACATTTTAATGTTTGATCATTTCAACTGTTTAAAAAATCCAATTTTTTTCCCCTTTCCTCTCTTTAGGTCCAGGGCTTTAAATTCTCTGGGGCTCTGTTTCCTCGTCTGAAAAATGGGGCCACTACTTGTGTTGCAGGTGGCGGTTTTCGGGTTTTAAAGGTAATCTGTGCTTGATGCCTCTCAACAGAGCTGCTAATTCACAAAGCACTGCTGTTGTACATCTGCTTATCCACACAGGCAGCCCTCCATTGTGCGGAACCAGCCCTCCACGGCTTCGGCCCACCCACCCCACGAGGCCTACAACACACCCAGGCTGTGTGATCAGCAATTGATAATTTTAGAAGACACTTGGCTAATTTTTCTGATCTCACTACTACAAATAGTCCTGGATTTCGTTCAGGTTCGAATTTCACTGTGGCTCTAGGGGTAGAAAAATGAATTATTTGATTACAAGGAGAAATAGGAGACCGTGTGTCAGGCTGCTTTGCAAATCAATTCACCCCCCCTCCAAGATGCTCCTTCCTACCCAAGATACACAGCTTTATAAGAAGTTTGGCAGCATCCGTGTTTGCCGGGTCAGAGGGCAAGGTGCATGCAGATGTAATATCACCGAGCGGTGTAATCCAAGCGTGCATGAAAAATAACTGCAGAGGGCATGCCGCGAGCCAGAGGGAACCCTTTTGCCATGGATTCTGACAGCACCTCAAATAAGCACCTTCCCTAATCTCCCTTGTTGATTCCGATCTGCGCCCAGTGATTTCACGCAGCTGCCATCCACTCACCGGTTAGGGCATGTTGATCGTGGCTGTCCTGTAATTAGAGCCATGGTCTCTGATGGTAATGGAGGCCTGTTGCTGAGACGGGTAAGACCCTAATGGAACCGGTGGGAGGAAGCCAAGAGGTGAACGTTACAGCCAGCATGGTGGGTTCACCTTCTCCTATTTGATTTAACTCTGTATCTCCAGGGCTCAATGTGGAAGAATGCCCAATAAATGCTGGAGAAGGAAATAATTCAATGATTGCCCCCAAAGAGTTAAGCACCTCCACCACTGGGCAACCATCATTATTTGTGTAGAGTCCTTAGGGCTATTTTGTAAATATTTGTGATCCGCTGTTTATAAGGTATCACGGTTCATTCTATCCAACCATCTGTCCATTCATTCATCAAATATGTGTTGAGGAGCCACTCTGCACAAGGTCTGGTGACTTCTGTACTTTGGGAGTTTGACACAGAGCCCAGAACACAAAGCACACTAGATAAATGTCAGATGCAGGAATGAATGAATCAGGTCGGGGAGAAGAATAGCTGGTCTGTTGAAAAAATGTACTGCGTGATAGGCAGGGAACTCGTCTGTCATCCTCTAGGGTCTGCAGAGCCCATGTGTCTCAGCCAAGTTCGACATTCTCTAGTCCAGATAGACTTGGATCTTCCTGGGCCCCTGTGCCTCAGGGCTGCCCTGAAGGAGTGTTATTTCAGCTACTGGATCTTGAAGATCCACAGGATGTTCAGTCTCAGAGGGACCTAACAGATCAAGGACAAGTCCCTCCTGTGCCAAGTGGGGAAATTGAGGCAGAGAGAAGGGGTGCAATTTATCCCTGGTCACAGAGCAGACACAGAACTAGGACTGAACTCTGGGATGCTGGCACTCTCTTCTCTGCCTGGCTGTATCCCACAGCGCCTCCCCAGTATGCTGCACCAGCTCACGGGCTGACGCTCTAGGGAAGAAGAGACAGACAGGAGAGGAGGGAACAAATGCACATATAGTCAGACAGTCCTAAGTGCGTAGAAGACAAGACACAGAGTGGGTAGGGAGGGGAGGGTCTGAATTCAACTCTACCATTTACTAACCAGGTAACTCAGACATCTTGCTAAGCCTCTCAGAGCCTCCATATCTCACTGAAACAACAGGGAGACTAATTATAGTACCTGTCTCATAGGGCTGTTATGAGATGTGAAGAATACAGTCTGGCAATATAATATAGCACTTAATAAATAATGAAATGATGATTATTGATACTGGTTTTATTTGGATAAGGTGGTCAGAGCAGGCCTCTGAGGATATATAAACTGAGTCAGAAAGATGAGAAAGAGCCAGTAATGGCAAAAGGAGCAACATGCGCAAAGGCCCTGAGGCAGTTATGGCGTTGTGCATCTGAGGAATAGAACGACACCAAGAGTGGCTGTAGGGAACTAAGCAAGACTGTGCATGGAGTGAAATAAAGTCTGGGAGGTAGGCAGGATTCCAGGCCTGCAGGTCAAGCAAACCCTTATTCTTATTCTAAGATTCTTATTCTAAGTGGAACAGGAAGGCACTGCAGGGTGTATGAGTCAGCTACTGGCACAATACTGCTGCATAACAAGCAGGTCAGGGGGGTGGCTAATATTGACTAGGCTTGGTGGAACTTGGCTCCAAGTTGAAAGTCAGGTTCAAGTTTACTCTGTGTGTCTCATTCTGAGGCTCCAGCTACAGAGGCACTGGCTATGAGAGAAGTGCAAGGGGGCACACCCAGTTGTGCAACACATTTCAAGACTGCTCACATCACGTTGGCTAAGATCCCACAGGCAAGAGAAAGTCACATGACCATGGCCAAAAAAACAGGAGCAAGGAAGTTCATCCTGCCTAGCATGAGCTCCCAGCAAGGGTGGTCGTAGACAGAAATCATCTGCTTTTTGAAAGTTTGCTTTACACCACTTTGCTTTTATTAAAGACAGACATTAGTATCTGTTCTCACTAACCAAAAGAAATCCCAAGAGGATTTTTCACTTTCACAGGAAAAAAAAAGGAAGGGTGGGGAGGACAAAAATTGTTCAGTATTTGGCCAAGAACCGTTAGAGGCAGTAGGAGTGGCCCTACCAAGCTCCTTCCCAGGGAACTACACTCAGCATCTCAGCATCAAGCCACGGTCACTCTGAACTGTGACTGTGAGCATCCGTGTTTTATCTCCACTTACTTTGTGCATCCGTTAGCAGGACTTGTCCTCAGGTGATTGCTTCTTCACTTCCCTCCCTCTCAGCTTAGGAGAGGTTTCCTGGGAAGCTCTACTTTCTGAAAGCGGGTGACTGTGCAGTCTCACTACTGTGGAGTTTCACAGGGTCAAGAGCCGGCGGTACCCATGGTCCATGGGAAATGGGGTGCAAGTTCTACAGGCATCCAGAGGGCTCGTCAGGGTCAGAGCTGGCAGAGCTGTAAACGTCACCAGGGCATGTACTCCTGGTGACCAGGAGTCCTCCACCAGCCACCTCCACCTCTCAGCACCCCATTTTGGACCAAACCAGGTCAACTTTCTGCTGGACCTTGGAGAGTAGCCAAAACTCCCATGGATCATCCAATCAGAAATGAGGGATGCCCCCAGACAAATCACACGTTGGCTTGTGCCAGTTCAGTGCTGGCCTTCTACAATCTTCCAGCTTCCACAGAGGCAGCAGGCCCTCCTCAGCTCCACATGGGAGAATACCAGGTAGCCCAGAAGCCTCCTCAGCCCAGGCACAGGGTTCAGCCCCACGACGGCTCGAGTCAGGGCTGGAAGGAGCAGGGACTGTTTGCTTCCCTTGGCGGGGTACTGGAATACGTACATTCCTCGCTGGGTTAAAATACAGTACGCTTTTCCAAACTGGAAGACCTACGTTGCCTGTTGCATTTTATCTGTAATCCAGCCCCTCGTCCTGGCCCCCGCCCGCAGCTCTGGTCTTGGAACTATTGGGGTTGGTGGGGGATGGGAAGAAGAAGGAGAAATAGATGAGGAGGGTGTGGCAGTGAGGGGATGGGTGTCTATGAAAATTTATGTGCTGAAAAACAGCTGTAAAATATTTAATGTTTCAATGAACGTTTTATGTTTACAATAAAAAATCCTCCAGCCAAGAAGGCCTTTAAAATGTTACATTTCCAAGCAGACCCAAGAAAAAGAGGCAAAGGGAGAAAGTTCCCACCAACCCCACCCTGAGCAGTGACACCCAGGCAGGAACATTCAGAGGAGGTCCCCCCAAATCATGCATCTTAGCACCCGGCTCGGTAGTGACTGAGCAGGGAATAAAGGCCAGGATACACAAGCATGAAAAATACGCTCATTTTTCTCAAAGTCAAGTACCCGTGGCGGGAAGCCTTGGAAACTCAGGCTTTGGAAGGGGATGGTGGAGGGAGTTGGGGCAGCGGTGGGGAGGGTGGGAGATACCCAGCTCAGCCAAAACTGCCTGAAAAATTTGACTGTAATCAATCAGTCCACCAGCAGAAACTGATCAAGTGTCATTAGGCTGAGTTCTTCCAGGAAAGAGCCTGGCTGAAAGGACTCTGGCTTTGACTGAGAGACACAGGTTCAAGTCCAAACCCCACTCTGAACTGGCTTGGTCTCCTTAGGTAAGTTCTTTATCCTCTCGAGACCCCAGTTTCTTCATCAGTAAAATGCAAGTGGCAAGCATCACTGGGCTGCTTGGAATACATGGTATGTGCCAGGGAGCCGGCAGGCACTGGGAAAGCCAGCTTTGGGATGAAGCTGGATCAGGGCAGGCTGTGAGCATCAGGTAAGAGAATTAAGCCTGGATGTGGCAGGAAACTGGGGGCTGTTAAAACTTTGAGAAAAATGTGAATTTTGTTCTTTTGTGCTTAACTGGTGACTTTACTCAAGTCACCATGTGGGTTTTCAGGTCAAGAAGCCAATTTTACGTTTCATCTCCTTGGTTAATTTTTGTTTTCCACATCGCCTTCAGGTACCAGAAATACAGTGTCCCACAGCCCCTCCCTACTCTGGTCCTTTCTCCCCTTCTCTGCATACAGTGCTCATGCAGCCATACAAAATAAACAAATAAAACCCCAAAATCATGTGTAGCTTTTCAGACACACCCTACAGTCTTGAGCCTATGAGCTTTCTAAGTCCAGTTTCCTTCTGCTTATTATGCCCTTCCCCAAATCTCTTCTTTTAGCAAACTCCTACTCAGGCCTCAAAGCCCAGATGAAGCATCAACTTCTCATCTGTGTCGATTGCCCCTGCACACTGCTCTGACAGCACACACTGCTTTCTTGTGCCCCAATACCCATCACACTGCCTTAAAAACATCTATTACTTTTCTGATTTCTCCTCTAAATGATGCTTCTTGCGGGTAGCAAACTGAGTCTCAATCATCTTGGTCTCCCCCATGTGCAAGGGAGTAGATCCCCAGGAAGAACTTGCTGGTGAATGAAGAAATGAATGGTGGAAAACACCACCTCTTGTCTAGGATGACAGAAGACAGGAGTGCTGGCCTCCAAAGGGCCAGTGCTCCCCTCCCTAACTCCTGACCGTCACCTCGCCTGCAGAGGAGGAAGAGTGGCTCCCCTCTGCCACCCCTCACCTTGCCCTGAGAACTGCCGAGAGTCAGGGGCTGACTTGCCATGCGGCTTAGGAAGGAAGCCGTTCAGACCACTGTGGCACCAAGTGAACGATGCTCGGGTGTCTCCTCCAAGGAGAAAGATGGGCGTTTCGTTGGGGGCTGGACCAGTTCCCATTCATGGACGGTTGTGGGCTGTGTTTGTTGGAGGGATCATGCTTGGGAGACACTAACAAGGAGGCCCCTGCTGTTCTCCCAGAAGCCAGGGCCTCTCCTGCCCTCTCCAGACACCCAGGAAGAGGCCACTGCCTAACTGGACACCACAGCCTGGCTCCTACCATGAACCACGACAGTCATGGTGGCAGCTGCTCCCTGGACAGTTTCAAATGAATCCCCACAAAGTTTCGCAAGAACTCCAGATATAAGAGACATGAAGGGTGGAAACTCACACGATAAACCCAAGTGAAAACAAAACTGTGTCGCCAAACCCCATGTGAACTGAAACCACAGGGCAGGGCACTCTGACTCTCCAGACACAAACAGCTTAACCCCAGGGTGAATCACCGGTGCGGCCAGAATGATGTTAGAGCGAGCAGACCCAGTTTGAGGGAACTTTACTCACACTGTTCTGGGGACCCTCTGTGCTTTCCGTTCCCTGGAGATTTATTTCTGGTTGAGTAGAAGGAAAAAGAATATTCACAGAGCACCTACTCTATCCCCGAGGCTCTGGTCAACACTAGATAAAAATCTCCAGTGGGTTTTCACAGTAATCCTATCTAGGAACGAGCTATCATCTCTGCATCCACACGAGGACACAGAACCTACAGTGTTCAAACAACTGGACCAGCCAGAGCTGGAACCTGCATTCCTTCCTTCTGGCACACTTCACCAGCGGTCCCGTGGGAAACCCGGATTGGCCTCGCGGGTGGGGTTCTCCCTGTTCTCCCAGCGGTCTCCAAACTGCTTTGATCAAGTGCCAAATTAACATTTAAAATTTTAATTAAATTAAAATGTGCAGTAAAATTAAAATTTGAGCATATGCCCCAATAGCTGTATACTTATTTGTCTACAAATGACGTATATACCTCTAGATGTAATATTACAAAACATTCAAAGAAATGGGAATCGAAATGGGTTGAGATAAAAGACAAACGTAAACAGAAACAACAAGGTTTATTCCCCATATCCTAGTGCAAGGGTCATAGGGTAGCCAGATTACAAAATACAGGTTGCCCCGTTAAATTTGGGACACAGTTTTGCTAAAAAATTATTCACTGTTTATGTGAAATTCAAATTTAAATAAGCATCCTGTATTTTTATTTGCTGAATCTGGCAACCTTAAGGGGTCAACAATTGCATTCTATTGAAAGATCATAATAAATAGTCTAGGCGTTATGGGACAACTACTGAACTCTCTATGGTAATGTGAACACGGCCCTAGGGGATTCCTAAACAAATGGGGTGGCTGTGTTTCAGTAAAACTTTATTTATAAAAACCAGACTTGGTCCCTAGCAGATCATCACGGTGTATGACACTTAGGAGAGCCCTGGACTGTGAAAGAGAAGAGCCTGTATTTGCACAGCTCCCCAGTGATCCAGAGAAGACAAATATACGCTTGACTTGTTTCTCTGGGGGCTGTGGGCGGGGGCTGGGGAGCTGGCAGGGATGGTAATGACAGCCCCTGTGGGACAGAGGAGGGTAAAGGAATAAGAGCAGGAGTGCCCCTGAGCCCCCCCACACACGTGCGCACGCACTCACACACATGAGCACGCACGCACGCTGAGAGATTGCTGCGGCCATGATACCAACTCTGGCGGACCTGCATTCAGTGCGTCAAATTAAATGCTTCCCCTGCCCCAATTCCACCGACTCAATCGGCCAACTGGCAGCCATAACAATGTAGTAACCTTTTTGCCAAATCAGTGCTACCAAGTCCCCTTCCAGCACTAAGAGGCATCAATCAAACGGCACCCCCACGCCCAGGAGGAGGGGCACTCTCAGTTCCCGCACACGGGGAACCCCTCCCGCACCTGTAGCCGGACAGGGGCCCTCTCACCACCAGTGAGCACCGGGAACTGCTTCCCGGAGGCCGTTTTCCCTCCCCTCAGCAGCCAGCGGGGGTACAAAGGTCCAAGCTCACGGGAGCAGGACTAGCTTCACAAATCAGGTCAGCGTTTGCTCTGAGCCAGACGAAGCTGCGTGACTTAACTTTCAGGAGCCCCCTTGATGGGAGATTTCACACAGAAGCACACAGGCACAGCCAGCTCGCGGAGGCAGGGCAGCGTTCTCAGCACGCCCTACGACCCAGCCCTTCCTGACGCCTTTCAACTTCAGGCTGGTGCGTTGAGGCTCCTTTCTAAGAAATGGAGTTCTCAGAAGAAAAAAAACTGTGTTCCAGCTCAGATGTACTACGGGGAACAGAGAGCTGATGGAGACACGGGCTGTGCTGGGGGAGGGAGAACACATGCGGGGGCAAAGGGGCCCCCAGAGGAGTCACTTCAGTGGTGGAAGGCGGTGGCCGTGGGAGGAGACGTCGGCTCCTGAGGCAGCATCTCCTTTGGGGAGATGGTCAGGAGGGAGGGAGTTGTCTAACTTCACCGAGATGTGTGTGTGTAACAACAAACGCACAATTTTCCTGTTTTGTCTGACCTCAATGACTCCATCACATGTCCCCATCTCTTCTCACATAATAAAAGGTCTCTCCACGGCCAGCCCAGCCCAGCCTCTGTCCGTCAGGCCTGCTGTCACCCAGCTCACATCTGTAACGCTCCCCTAAAGCCTGCAGGAACCCTGCAACCTCTGAAGAGGGAGAGTGTGCTTTCTGAAAGCACAAAGCATCCAGGAGGCTCCTCTGAACATGGTCCTAAAGGTCTAAGTATGGAGGAGAGGGTCTGGCTACCAAAACCAGGTATGACCAGCTTGCTCTGAAACCAACATCCTTCCTCTAACCACTGCAAGAATGGCCCTCAAAATCGCACATTCATTCAGCAAACACCTCCAGGGCGAGCTCCTTGAGCATCCAAAAGAAAATTCACAGCCTCTGCAGCTGGGAAGTCACCTGGGACAGAGAGGTTACTGCTGACCTGCCTCAAGCTTCCAGGACTTTTCATTCAAGGAACAGAACCCTGTACTTTACTCCAATCACAGAGAAAGGAAAGTCCACCTGGAAGCCATGGCTCTTAGCCATCGAACTCTGTCCCATCAGTGATGCCTTCCGAGGGCCAGGACTAAGGGGGCAACACAGGATGTGACCTGTCGGGCTCCTCGGGGTGCAGGCGAAGAAACAGTACTGTCTGACGGGTACAAAAACATGAAGATGGGACAGACTTAGGGGAACATTTCTGTCCACCCCGTACCTTCTGATCTTCAGGGTGAGGGCACGGGCTCCAGCACCAGACAGCCGTGGTCTGAGCCCAGCGGCCACCTCCGTCCACACTCACATCTGTCAAACGGGCAGAGTCTCTCCCGGCTCATCAACTGCCCGTTTCAGTGGGAAAAGCAAGAGGCCACAGCAGTGAGGAGGCTTCGAAAACGATGAAGGATAATGAAAAACGGGAGAGAACGTTCAGGGTCTAGGCAAAGGCGCAGCTGTTTTGTGCAAACCTGTACTCATCGAATACAAGCGAGAAAAATACAGACACCTTCATATTTTAATCTGCCAAGAATCCCAAAGTAGTGGAAGTCTAATTATATTTTAAAGAATCTCACTTTCTTCATGACGTTTCATTGGTTAAGCGAAGCCGGATTTTCACTCATCAATCCCAGAGGCTTACGGGGGGCGGGGATTTCAGGTTAAGACGAGGTACACACCAGTACCGATTTGGGGCCTAATTATCATAACAAGAAAGAAGTCATGACAACGAGTCTGTTTCACCCAGTGGCAAGAGAACACTTACTATACAACACTGGGAAGCGGGAACTCCTTTATTCAACTCCAGCAGCTCTTGAAATCACATGACTGCAGCCTCCTCTCTGTGACAACCTTCTGAGCTTTCACGAGTCTCACACACACACACACACACACACACACACACACACACACACACAAGGGGCTTGAAAATGCCACTTTTACCTAAAAGAACTGTTTTTCAGAAAGACACAATTAGAACCTCCAACTTTCTGGCAGGAAGCAGCTGCCACTTGGGGGCCCACCTTGAGCGGCTTGAGGCCACGCAGCCCAGCCAGGCTCTGCCAGGGAGGTCTCTGCTCCATTAGAACTCACGGAACCATGGTAGCACCTTCTTCCTGGGATCGGGGAGATGGACGAAAAACAATAAACACTGGTAAAGGGAAAGGACTGATGGGAACTCGTGGCCTGTGGGAGGCCAGGTGAGGGATAAAAACCACCCAGGACGTACTCCAGGGCCTTGCAGGCACTGCTTCCTCAAACACACTCTCCACGTCTGCAAGATGGACATCAGGTAAGGAAGCGCCACGGGAGTCAGCCAGGACCAGGTCATCACCTCTGACCTACATGCTTACACCTTCTTTTCTTGTTTAAAATAACCCAGTGAACTTAATTACTTTGAGGCCCCCCCTACTTAACCCTCTCCAGATCTAGTCTCTGCTCTGGAACCTGTTTTATGGGCCTCTGTGACTAAGGCAATAATAAGATGTACAACATGAGAAATCCTGTGTGCTGCGGATAATCATAACCTAGAGGATGTGTCTGTTTTTGTGGGGGAGAATAGGGAGCAGCAGAAACTCTCGGTGCCCGAGTCAGACCCCGTTTTATCAGCCACTGGCCCTTCTCCTGGCTCCTGTGACCGTCTCTGGAGAATGATCCTTGGCGGATGCCCTTGTTCACTTCGCCCAAGACATCTGGGAAGATGCAGCCCCCCAGGGGATGGCCGTGACTGCCTCACATGGGAGTCAAATAGCCTGGTCCTCTGGCCTCAAGGCGGGACAGCTCTGAGGTGCAGTTTACACTGCTGAGCCGCCCAGCATCAGGCCAAATGAGGTGCCACATGAGGTCCCTCTTCTCTTGCCTCCTTTCTCCTTCCCTACCTGTTTTCCTCACCGTTATGGGTTTCTCCTGAGAGCACTCCCTCAATAAAGCCCATGCAGCCAATCCCTGTGTCAGGCTCTCCTGCGTGACTCTATCTACTAGAGCGAAGAGACTCAACCAAGGCCAGACTCTGTTGTCTGACAGGTGAACTGAGGAGGCCAACCTATAGAGACGCTAGAGGAAGACGGTGAGTGTGTGCAGGACACATGGGAGACAGGAAGGTACTCAGATCCCTGGTCCAGCTGGGGAAGAGGCACTTGCATGGATTCTGACCACACAGCATAGAGTGTGGCGTGTCCTATGATTCTCAAGGCCTCACAGACACCCCACCTACAGCAAAGCAGGTGGGGAACCATGGGCTTCAGTCTCCAGCATCCTGTGGGGTCAGGGACCACCGGTGCCATTGTGGAAATGGACCGGTATGTGGGCCAGGTACTGTGGTGGCCGAGGAAGGCACAGTGATTCCAGGAGAAGATGAAGATGCTGAGAGCAAGGGAACAGTCTGCTTTCTCCTCAGGGATACGGCAGGCCCACGTCTGCAGACACCAAAAGATCAGTGGACAAGTGCGCTGAATACCTGGATGACTGAGTGCACAACAGGAATGCTTACATTTGACATCTGAATGACTCCCGGAGGCAAGGCACCTCCACACAGGATCTTGTCTTTGTATTAATCAGGGTTCTCCAGGGAAACAGAATCAATAGGATATACATATAAATGTATTCACTCACTTATTAATTAACTATAAGGAATTGGCTGAGGTGATGGTGGAGGCTGAGAAGTCCCCAGGCCTTCAGCTGGCAAGCTTGAAACTCAGGGGAGCCAATGGTGGAAGTTCTAGTCTGAAAGCTGGCAGGCTTGAGACTTAAGAAGAGCTGATGTTTCTGTTCAAGTCCAGAGAAAAGAAAAAGATCAAGGTACTCAGACAGGAGGAGCTCCCCCTTGCTCCTGAGAGGATCAGCCCTTTGAGCTGTTGAGGCCTTCGAATGATTAGACGAGGCCCACCATGTTAGGGAAGATGACCAAATTTCTTCAGTCTACAGATTCCAATGTTAATCTCATCCAAAACACCTTCACAGACACACCCAGAATATTGTTTGACCAAATATCTGTGCACTCAATGCTCAATCAAGTTGATAGATAAAATTAATCATCATAGCCTTAATTACCCAGAAGCCAGCTCTGTCCTCAACTAGATTGACTTCAATGACTAGATTAAGCACCGGACATATTTCCCAAATAGGTACAGGGATAGCTCCATTCACTGGAAATGTTAGCCAACAGCCCTTTAAGAATGCAAATGGCAAAGAGGTTCATTAACACAAGTATTTACAAAGTTCTGATTAGGACGATTATGGGAGAGGTGCTATGGGCAAAACTGACATGCAAATATTACAGGTAAAGTCAAGATTTCTGAGACTATACCTGAGACTGTTATCCTGAGACCTACATGGAGGAGAAGAGAGTTCTCTTTTCACTTCTCTTACAATCCTGTACTTACCAGGAAAAACAAGAGTCTCATTTTGACATTTCTCTTTCTTTAACACTGAATACTCCAATCTCTGAGTCACTGACAATCATAAGTGTCTAACTAGAATTTAAAACCATTGCTTTGTTTTCAGTATTGCTTATAGAAAATCTTGTCTTTATGACCAATGATACTGATCTTCTGTTGACAGTAGTAATATAAAACTTTCCTTATAAACAGCTGTAATAATCTAAGTATATACAAAGATAAATTAAAAACAAGTAATACAAAAGAAGAGCAAAGAGGACAAAACTTGTGATGGTGGCATAAAGATGAAGTTTGAGGAAACACTGTTTTACATTATGAAAAATGTGAAAACCACAAAAAAAGGGGTGGTGGTAAAGGAATGGGGCTTGAAAAAGTCTAGCAAGAAAAGATGAGAGGACAGTAAACAGCCATCCGCTCAAGTCAGTCATGACAGAGTGAATGCTGCTTCTCTGTTCTTGAGAAAACAGCACACTAATTCCCAAGAAAGAAGAACCTGAGAGCTAATGGCAAGAAGTCCTGAGCCCTTCCTAAGAGTTAAAGAAAGAATCACCCCAACCTGCCATGGATCCAAAAGCCACACGAAAACAGGCCAGGTCAGGAGTATCTCAACCAATCTCCATTTGTTTGCTTCTACTTTATTTAACTTACCTGAAGGATTTGAGTCCAATTTCCTTAAATCTCAATATGCCCATGCTGTAGCCAGGTGGTTAATTGAGGATAAACGTTTAATTTCTGATAAAAACTTAGCTAAGAATATTGATTAGAACATATTCCAGTTATTGTGTCTGTGCTCCAATTATCCCCAAAGGTAGAAGGTATAAAACCACCACTTCTGTTCATGAATTTTGCGAGTTGGAATTTGAAGAGGGCACCAGGGGCACAGTCTGACCCTATTCACAATGTTGGGAAGCTGGAATCATCTGTAGGCTCGTGGTCCACTGTGTGCCCGAAGGTTGATGTTCCTGTCCTTGTGAGCCTCTCCCCTGAGTCTCTCCACAGGAGCTAGACTGAGCTTCCTCGCAGCACGGTGGCCAGGCTCCAAGGGAAGGCAGCCCATGAGTGAGACAGAACCAGATGGGCGCTGTCTCACCTTTTATGACCTAACTTCAGAAGTAATACAGTGCCCCTTGTACCACCTCCTAAGTGGTTAGAAGGGAGCCTTGAAGGGCTCCATTCAAGGATAGGAGGGTGGAGTTAGACTCTACCTTTTACTGGGAGGATGCCAAAAAATTTGCCAGCAAATATGAAACCACGACAAAGAGGATTAACAGAGGAAACATGCACACCCTGCATCGTGGCCTCACCTCCCTCCCCTTCCAGTCTTCCCAGCCAGGAACCAGCACGATGGTACACGACCGCCTACATTACCACCTGAACGCCAGGCTGGAGGGCTTGAGAGTATCCGTTCTCAATTTCAAGGAGAGGACTTCCACAACCGAAAAAGTCCAAAGAAATGAGGGAGAAAGTAAGGTAGGAACGGGGCAGATGAGAAGGGGAAGAGAAAATGGAAATGGGAATTAACCAAGAGACAAAAGACGGAGAGAAGAGAAGCTTACGCGCCTTTCCTTTGTCACAAGCCTAGGCTGTTCAAAGGAATCAGGGCCAGAAAGACTCCCCGAGGAGACACAGTGATGGGATGTACCTTGGAAGTCACACCTTCTATAAAAGGGTTTGGAAATCACTGAGCTGTACCTTAAAAAGGAGAGCAACTGGCACCTTAACCTGAGTGTACTTCTTGGCTCCAAGTCCTAACCAAAGCTCTAAGCTTGGACGGGTCACGCTGCCAAGTCAGGTACCAGCTCTGTCTCGAATGAACTCAGGCGGTTAAATGTCTGCCAAGGTGTGAGCAACCTTAAGGGCTCCTGGGCCTACACAGCGCAGTCAAACCGGATTCACATAAAAACAAAACCCCAAACCAACAAGACAAACAACTTCCTACAAAAGATACCAACCAATTGTGACATCATCTTACCACCACGCCTAATGTGTTGAATGCTGCAGTGACACCGGCGTCAACTGCGCTGCAGCTGGTTTGATACTGCAAGTTGCGTGACTCCCTTAATGGTGATAATTTGTTATCCCAAGGCGGACAGAGTGATTGGAATTTTAAAATCATTGCCCAGTTTCTACATCTCGTGTGGCTATTGAGTTCCCAGCATTCCTGGATTCCTGGTATCTCCCTAATGGAACAGCCTCCCCACATCCCATAGGACAATTTGAAAGAGAAGATTATTCATGTTTTTTTTTCCCCCCAAAAGATTTATTTCTCCTAGACTCATGTAAATGAGTCCTAAGCAGTGTCTTAGTTATGGAGTTGGTGTGCCTAGCACGGCCCAGCATGTGGATTACAAGAACATGCTGGAAGGAAGGAAGTCAGGAAGGAAGGGAGAGGGATGGAGAGATGGAGGGAGGAGAAAGGGAGGAGAAAGAGGGAGGAGGGGTGGGAGGGACAGAAGAGTGGATCTGAGGTCCTAGGCTTGTTAGTAAAATCACACTGATGTATGTACTTTTCATGAAGCGTTTTGACAATATGTAACCAGAGCCTTAAAAACAAAACAGAGCAAAATAACTTGTATTCTTGGACCAAGTAGTTCCATTCCCAACAAGTGCTAAGAATTATTCAAGAATTTATGATTAAGAGTATTAAAAAAAAATCTTAGGCACCTCCCCCCCAAGACATACATGTCACAGTTACTACGTGATTTATCACATGGAAAAACCGGAAGCAGCAGCAGGCCTGACCCTGCGGGAGGGTGAAGCACTAGTTGGCAGAGGTGGAGGGTCGGCGGAGGGGGAAACTGCGACCTGGCTGGTTGTGTGTCTGGCATTGCTCTGCATCTGTTCAAATGCATTGTCTTATTCGAACCTAAACGGAGCCCAGGGGGTTTGGGGCCGCAGTGGCTCTGCTCTCAGGGAAGAGGCTTTGCACGGCGGGCTTGGAAGTCAAAACTGTGGGTTTGGATCCCGGCTATGCCCCTCAGCAGCTGAGTGACTGAGCCAAGCCTTGACCTTCTGTGTAAGTTTCCCGTGGCTGCTGTGACAAACGACGACGAACTGGGTGGTTTAAACCAACAGAAATGTTCTGGAAACCAGAAGTCTTAAGGAGCAGCTCTGCACTCCCTCCAAAGCCTTTACGGGAGAATCTGCCCTGCCTCGCCCAGCTGTTATAGTTCCATTAATAAATGTCCTTCTAACATGAGGACCCAACGTAGATTTGTCTCTCAGGACTCGGGTCTGGAAATAACTGGGAACCATGGAAGAGATCATGTTTTCCTCTTTGCATGCCCCACTAGGAAGCTCAGAGTCTACCTTTACCTAGTTTACAGGCCCTTCTGACCCACATTTTATAAACTAGCCTTGACTTGTTCTTTTTCCTACTCTTCTGCTACCTTCCCATGATTTCTTGACTTCCTTCCCCCCATTTTATTACACCCTTGTTGAGCCCTAAGTGCTTTTTACTAAGCACAAAAGCAAAGAGCGTTTCCCTCTATTTCTTAATTAATTGTCTACATGCAACTAGGTGACATACAGTTACAAAATGAGGCGGATTACGTAGCAGTAAGAAGCCCTGCTTATCTAAAGCAACCTCCATCCTCCCATGAAGGCTGCCTTAGCAGTGGTGGGGAAACCAAGGCTGGCGCGTCCTTTACCTCCCTGTGTGTGGAGACCAGCCTGCCGGGGAGCTCTGCTCACAAGTAACTCAGGATACAACCTGATGCTGGGGGTGCTTGGGAAAGAAGAGTTCTAGAACCTGACGGCCTCCTCTTTCATGCTGAAGCGCTCGGAAATTCAGAATAAACTAGGAAAGAAGCTAACAGATGCCCTCCAGGAAGCCCTCTGGGAATGCACTCATCTTGACAGAACAAGCTCACTAACAAAGCAAGGGGTGGGAGGGGAGGCAATGGGGTGCAGTGTTAGCAACAAACACAGAAGACAAGAAACAAAAGACTGCTGGCAGTTTCCAGACAGGAGCCCTGGCAGCCACGGATGTCACACAGTGGCCGGGCAAGGGACCTGAGACAGCCAACGGCATTGACTCCCAGGACAGCGAGCGCCTTGAGGGCTCACACCGTAACCCTAACCCTAACACATCCTGAGACATGAACAACGGACCTGGATTTTGGCACAGGACTGAGGTGCAGCGTTGGCAGAGGGGTGGGAGTGAGAGGAAATGCAAGTGGTCTCTGTGCAAACGGCGGGGCTCTCAGCATCATGTTAAATGCTTTCCAAGCACTATCTCATCCTTTCAGTGAAGGCACTGGCTCCATCTCTCAGCTGAGAAAAACTCAGCCTTGGCAACATTCAGTCCCTTGTCTAAGGACACTCACCAAAAGGTGTGGAGCAGAGTTCAAGCCCAGGTACCACAGGAACACCACCTGATCTGTGTGCAATCCGGCCATGACCTTGAAGTAGCCTCCCTTCGACACCCAGCCACCTGATTAACTCATTCGTCCATTTCTTTGTTCCTTCAGGCCTTCATCCATCAAACCCATATGAATTCAGGTACTATGTGAAATATGGAGACTCGGAGATTCAAGAGCGGTGGTGGTTTTCAAAAGGGGACGGTGGATATTGCGGGTTGAACTGTGTCGCCCCCAAAGACACGACCTGGACAGGTGAATGTGACCTTATTTGGAAATAAGGTCTTTGAGGACAATCAAGTTAAGATGAGGTCACAGTGCAGTTGAGTAAGCCCTAATTCAACAGGGTGGGTGTCCTGATGAGGAGAGACAGAGAGACACAAGGGGAAGGCCGTGTCATGGTGGACGCGGAGGCTGGAGTGATGTCGCTACAAGTCAAGGAACACTGAAGACCTCCAGCAACAGCAGAGGTTAAGAGAATGGCATGGCACGGGCTCTCCCCTAGAGACTCCTGCGGGACCGCGGACACCCTCATCCAGGACCTCCAGCCCCAGAACTGTGAGACAACGCCTGTCTGTTGTTTTAAGCCACCCAGTTTGTGGTACTTTGTTCCAACAGCCCTGGGGGAAACCAGTACAGCACATTAATGCAACAAACACCTGCAAAACACCTACTATGTGTTGGGGCTCTTTACAAGGTGCTCAGCCTCCTGAAATGCAAACAAAAAAACACACCGTTACCCTTGAGAAACTCGGAAGGGACAGCAACTATGTCTGGAAAACTACATACCCATAAAACCTCATCAAATCATTTTCACTGCTCCCGGAAACTGTCTCCTGGAGGGTGCAGGAAATGGTTGTGCAGTATTTATTCAGAGCTTACAGAACGTGGTTTCCAATCCCAAGGGCCATGAGATGATTCTGATGTGAGCCGAGAGGGAACTGCATGGAAATGCCTTCCCTGCTCTGGGAGTTCTCTCATTTCACCGGGGGCTTCACCAGAGTGGGTCTGCTTCTCCAAACTCCTAAAACCCTTTGATCCATCCTGCTGAATAAATTAAGGATATAACAATAACTCTAATCATTTATTTTAATGATGATCTACACAACCTTAACTTCTTCTGGAAGAATGAGGGGGGTGAATGGAGGAAAGGGTGGTTATTCTCGAGTTGTTGCTAAAAGTTATGTCAATGAAAATGCTCATTTTCATAGAACACAGTGGAAAAATCTAAGCTGCAAGTTACTGAAGAGATAATACAATCCAACTGCTTTACTTTATCACCCAGGACTTTGTTCACTGCTAGTAACCAGAGCCTCTCAAAGAGGGCCCCATCTGTGACAGGCGCTCCCTAAAGATTTAATTATAGATTATAAACGAAGGGCTGAGATCCAGAACAGGGGACTGAGGCAAAGACTGGTTAGATCTTCACTAAATCCATCTCTCTCTTTTTCTAGTATATTCTTAATTCTGTGCAGTGGAATGAGGGTGAACAGGAGGAGGTACGCTGCTCCCAGGCCTGGCCCATAAACATCCTATGTGGTTCATGCTTCCTGTCTCTGCTCTTCTGCTGGGCCCAGATGAGAGGGTACTGGGGGGGCCCGAGGCGGATGGATGGAGAAGCCCTGGTGCTCATAAAGCCAGAGTTCCTAAAGGACCCACAGACGACTATGACCAGAGCTATAAATAAATCCTTATTGTATTAAGGATTCAATGTTAAATGACTGAAAGTTTAAGGTTATCTGTTACATCAGCTAGCTCAGTCTGATGCCAAGGAACCGAGAGTAAGGTCCATTTTTGACCTTGGTGAAGATGGGAAAGCAGCGAGCAACTGTCAGCTGTGACCCCAGAGGGGGGCCTGATGGCCCGATCAGTAAAGAGACTGTTGACATGACACAGAAGCACTCGGGGTCTCTGAGATGTAGCAAAGAGAAGGAAAGGGAGAAGCATGAGAGAGTAAGATGAAACCGGAAGGGGAGAAACGTGCAGATGAGAACAAGGCGGAAGATGTGTTTTGGTGTTTACATTCATTCATTTATTTATGTTTTGATCAAGGAGATGGTTTTATTCATGATCAGGTGGCCAGATGATGAATCAAAGCAAATCTAGAAAAAGCAATACCACTATTTTTTAGATCATAATAGACATGATCCCAGATCTTCACTCACATATAAAATGTGCAAGGACGGGGGACATTGGGAGGAGACCTCAAACATTAACAAAATGATGCACCTTTGTTTTTGCAGACTGTCCTGTGGGTTACACTTCAGCTCACTGGGCATCTTTTTCTTATCTTTACATTCATTTACAATCACTGCCGGGAGCAGTCGGGCCGTCTTGCGGGCACCCTTACCTCCGCTGCCTCAGGCCTCAGGAAGGGGAAACTTTAAACAGCAAAGGCCACGGTGACAGACATCACCTCCAAAGGCAAGAAACTATGCTTTATGGTGCTGAGATGTTTCAAAAGCTTTCTAGGTAATTCTCGTATGTTGCCAGAGTTGGGTACCACTGCTGGAGGGTGAACTTAAAACAGGAGGAAGAAAGTAAATGCTCTGCAGCTACTGAGGAAGCCTGGCAGCCCTAGAGGAGGATGCCCCATCCTCCCCTGTGTTGACCAACAGGGCCGCAGCCCATCCGGGGAATTTTGCCTTAACCTTCCCTGCTCTCCCCCAGTCCCTACAAACATAACCTGGTTTCATCCAGCTTCCTCACATCATTTTCTATCCCTCTGTTTATTAGAAAAACCAAACTGTAGCCGGTTTAATCTTGTTCCAGTTTTGTCCCTCTTCTACACCTGGTCACCTCTCCCCCACACTGACCAGCTGATGGGCCCTCCCCGCCACCGGACGTACAACACAGCGGCTGGACAGACAGAGGGACGGCTTGCACTGTGCTTCCACTGCGCCTCATGAAATAAAATACAGCAGCAGCCAGGTGCTGCCACTGTTTATCGGGCGCTTCCTACCTGCCAGGAACGGTAACAACTGCTGTCTATTGCACAGTCACCTTCAGACGGCATCACTGACTCCTCACACATCTCCATGAGTGGGCTACTGTTATCAGTCCCACTTTACAGATGAGGAAACTGAGCCCAAGAGGGTTGAGCAAAATCGCCCAACTAGTGGGTGGCATGAACTGGGATGAAACCCCGTGTCCACCGGACCCCAGAGCCAATGACCGTACCCGCTAGCAGGGGCTGTGGTCAGTCTGGCTGTCCCCACGCCTGGGCCTCCTCCACCGGGCAGACAGGGAGCAGGCCCTGAGCTAGCTGTTCCCTCGCTCTCTTTTGATGGTCTGCCAGGCAGGGGCAGCTCAGCACGTGCTGAATAAATGAGCCACCGAATCATCCTCCACTCACAACTGTCATGGGGTGAGGGGGTGCAGGGCCATGATCTTAATCAAGGCTTCTGTGAAGGAATATATGATATTGGTCAAAATCGCAGCTTCTTAATTTAAAGGAAAAAAGCACCGACATTCAACAAAACGCGCTCTTCGAGGAATTTAATAGTTTACATAAAGCTCCTGTGTTCAGCACTGTGTACTTTCATCAACCCCCAGAGCAGCCCCACGAGTGTGCTGTGGGCCACTCAAAAGAGGTTACACTCTTTCTCTGAGGTCTCACAGGCAGCAAGTAGTAAAATCAGGTTTTGAACCCAGGTCCCTCTGATTTCAAAGCACATGTCCTTTCTTTATAGACTAAATTCTTCTGAAATGAGTGGTTTAGACTGCCCTGAACGTAACACTTAGGACTTCTACAGAGAGAACATACTTTGACCTCTGGCCTTAGACATCTTCATACAATAATAAAAAGAACAATTATCACCACACATATTTTTATAAAGGACTCAGGAATTAACAAGTAAATGTGAACACTATTATGATATAGTCAAAACCTAAAGGGAAAAGGGGAATTAGAATACTGGAAGAAAAAAATGAATTCTTTTTCATTACGGAATACTCCCCCCGGCCCCTGATAGACATGGGACGTGTAAGTTGCGGATACCTCAGAAAGGTAATAGGCTATAAGATATTTATGACACTTGCCATTGTGAGACACAAACCATGTGGTACCCAAATCAAGAACCACAGTTTAAAGGAGATGTGGGGCTAAGAGATTTATATAAATACACATCTACAAGTGATCGCTGATGAACGGCCTCAATCACGTGAACTAATAAAATGCAGGAGCTGGCAACAGGAAATCCAAAAACTGGAAGGGAGGCCCCGGCACGTCTGATTCAGTGGTCCTGACGGCTCTGCAGCCACTGGAGACAAGCTCTGGGTCTCATTCGGAGGTGGGGGGCGTGGAGTGGGGGATGCACTTATCTTCTGGTCAGGACCAAATTAGTTTTAATGCAGCTTCGTGCCTCCTGTTTAAACAGCTGTTTATTCTCTCCCCAAGAAATTATCTAATGTGCTTATGGGGGCAGCCACTTGGATGCTGCCCGTCTGAGAGACTTGGGGAATAACCCTAAACCCAGCAAGAGACAAACAAGCGGAGACCAGTGGAAATTTATAGCGTAACCCAAGCTTGCAGAATCATAAAACCCGAGTTTTTTTTTTTTTTTTTTTTTTTTTTTTTTATAGTCAGAGCCTCGCATTCAATTCCAGGGTCAAGAATGTGAAACACTGGCAGGCTCCCTAGGACAATGTGGTGGTCTGCAGTCCTAACAGGCTCCATTTCTCCGAGGCACATTGTGATATAAAATCCTGAGGTAGAGAAACTGGCTCCTAAGGACTTTTCCAGAACAATAGTGTCATTTTAAAAAAAGGAAAGAGAAGAGAGGAAAAGAATATTGCAAAATTTGAAATATAAAATGAGGCTTAAGTGCTTTTTTTTAAAAAAAAAAAAGAAAGAAAAGAAAAGAAAAGAAAAAAAGATATGGCCACCGGCAAACAAAATTTCTTGGGAGCAGAAAGAAAATAATTCAGAAAGAGCTATATACCTGTCATGCTCAGATTATTAGTAAGATTCTCTCTGTCTCACACAGGCACATCGTCTTCAAGTCTATCAGACAAATCACAGTGGGCCTGAAGTCTTCCTGGTGGGGTCTAAGAGAAACACATCAATTTTCAAACACTAACAATTTTAAATTAGGACAAGAAGGAATATTGTTAGGAAGACCGAAAAGCAAGAGGGAGGCATTTCAACTCGCAGAATAACAATACGATTAAATTGAAATCGTTGTTTTCTGAACACAGTCATTTTATAAAATGTACAGTAACGCTTTTATGTGTAAATTATCTAAACTCAAAAAACCTTTCACTTTAAATTGAATTGAGACTAGCTTAGAGTAGAACACTTGGGTGAAAACGTGCTTCAAATGAATAAAACAGCAAAGTGAAACAAGTACTATTTTGCAGAAGAATGCTGCGAAGGGATGCTGGGCTTTTCCTTCCCGTTTTTGTTTGGGTTTTGATTGATGCACGTTACACCGAGAGGAACAGACAAAACTCGCGTCTGCAAATTCATTTTTAACTTGCCCCTGCAACAAGTTAAGCGATATTTTCCATTCGGTAAATTATAGATGTTACTAGTACATTTCAGACGAGGTGAGTATATACGAAAATACTATGAGCCAGTGAAGAGAGGATCGACTAACTTATCTGAATAAAGATGTTTTTACTTCAAAATGCTCCTTCAGTGTGCCCAAGGGTCTCTCTCCTTTTTAAAAAAATCGTATTTAAAGTCCTCCTCCCTTGTCTTAATTAACTACACAGGTGTGTCCCCTTTATCAGCGTGTCGCCGTGGCGCTCTTCCCCGGGTGGCTGCTGTGACATCTGTAGACATTGAGTGCACATGCGACTGCCTCCCCAACGAGACCACACGCTTTTTTCAGGCAAGCTTGGTATTATTTTGATTTTTGTTCTTTCCTTAAGCCGACACCACCTGACGGAAGATTTAGCAAATGGTGCTCTCACAAGGATGAATGAGCAGGGATGGTTAAGAAGACTACTCGGTGGGGTTGTGGGGGGGTGGGGAGGTCATGCCCAGAATTACCAATCTGCCATGATCACCAGCACCGTGTGGATGGCCAGGTGCCAGGCACTGTGCTTAGCACAATGTGCACACTGACTGCTTCTGTGATCATGTCGAGGATTAGAAAATGGGCTTTGAGAGCAAAGCGATGCATTACAACCAAAGAGACAATATGTGTGGGGGCTTGGATTTGAAGCCAGGGGATGTGATGGGGAGGACCATAACCTTAACCGATCTCAGCAGTTCTGCTGGGCAGGAATTCTGCTTGTCCACTCAGCCCCTCAGCACCACTGCTTCCCACAGAGCCTGGTACCTTACAAATTTCTCAGAATGAATGAATGCCGTTTCAGTTCAATTTATTTCAAAAGAGCCCCCCACAAGCTATTTCCCTCAGATCATGGACCGGTACTACCACCCACCCCCCCAGCTCCCGCCCTTCATCTCTCTTTCCTCAGCTCTATCAATCCCTTTACTCATGCTCCCTACTATGAATCAGCAGAATAATTCCCTGCATATATTAGGGGCTCAACCAATACTTGTCCCCTCAATAAATACTTCCTTTTCAAAAACTTTCCTTAGAAAAACTGGGAGTCTCCTAAGCTATATATGATGATGGAGAAGGACACAGAACTGATCAAGGTATTCATTCATTCATTCATTCACATGGTGGCAAGTGTTCCAACATGATGCTGTCCCTTCAAGTCTGGAAAACAGGTTGAATCTTCAGATTGAGTTATAAAGTTTGACTCTAACTCCGATTAGTAAAAAAGCATCCAATTTGTTCAACTCCAAACATTGTAAAAACCCATTGATGACTCCTAAGCCAGTTTTTTTTTTTTGGCACCACAATAATTCTTTTATGATTTTATCCAGTGAGAATCCCTTGTGGAAATTTCTCTGAACATGGAAATGCATATGGCCTCTGTGGCACAACAGCTGCATAACTACATAATTGTTTACAAATGCACAAAATAAGTACCCAAACCAATAAAAAATAATAACTTGGGCATCCATAAAGAAGAGATACTATAAACATATGATGGCTCGTACTTTCTCGATAAATAACTGTTGAAGCAAAAACACAACCACCAAAACCCCTTATTTCAAATCCCTTTCCATAAAGCAAATAGCACTGGCAGTCTGGTAGCTAATACCATTGTGCTTTCCCAAGCGAAAATGTTTTTTATTAACATTTATCATTTCGGCGCCATTAAAGTAACTGCAGTAAAAGCAGACCCATTCATAATAAGACACTGGTGTGGAGTCCACTACATTTCAAATAGGTTCCAAACCAGCACCCAACTTCCCCACATCACCAAAGAGATGGGAAGGACAGAGAGAAACACGAATATGACGAGATGGTGAGGAGGAAGGGGAGGAGTAATATGGAACCTTCCAAATAGGTATGCAGCTACCATCCACCACCATCCTTGCCAGACCCATCAGAGATCAAGCCAAAAGAACACTGCATTAAAGTCACCAAAGCAGCAGTGAAGTCTTGCCCCTTCAGAAGTTCTGCCTAGAATTTTCCTCTCCCTTTCCACTCTACCTCCTCAGTGTGTCTGGAGAAACTCCTACTCATTCATCAAAACCCAATTCAGCCACGTCCTCCCCCAGGAAACCTTCCTTGTTTAACATCACAGCTAACCACACCCGTCACAGCAATACCTCTGACCCCTCTACTCTGTCCATTTATGCACTGAATGCACAACTGTTTACCACCTACCAAGAGCCAAGCACGGTTCAAAAGGTACTAGAGATACAACAACGAATAAGACAGGCAAGGAACTTACGCTCTGTAAGTACACACATACATATGCATGTACACACATAATGTAACGTCAGGTAGCACCATATTAGTGTATTATTTCAGTTGTACGATTTCGAGTTCTACACTTATTGCAATTATTATTCTGTCTCCCACAGTAGATTACGAACTCACTGCTTCTCTGTATCACACAGTTTCTCAATTTAGCACTGCTGAATTTAAATTTAAAAAGACATTCGTTATTAGCGTAGTCTGGATCAAGCACTAGCCCTGGGAGAGACTAGATTTTACAAAACACCTTTGCCCTCAAGGAGCTTATACCCAATGGCTGGGCAATTCGTGTAATGATGACTGTGATCATAATATGAAAAAACTACTTACCCTTTTATACTTTTTGGAGCTAACGTGACTTCCTGTCATCCTCACAACAACCATGAGAGGTGTTAATAGCCCCATTCTACAGCTGAGAACACCAAGGCATTCTCCAACCTACGATCTTGGTAAAGGGGCAGGATATACCCCTCCTAAACAAACACAAGAGAATCCTCATGAAGCCGGTGAGATCACGCAAAGGAAACCTGGCTCAACAGACGGGTGCACACAAAAAGGGGGGGTGGCTGATAAGGAGGGTAAACTGGGGCTATGGACCAAAGAACCGGGGGCCGTGGCTCTCCTGCAGTTTGATAAGGAACTCTCTGTTGTGGTCCACGTCTCTAAGGAAATCTCCCAGGAGAGCTCCTGTGGATTCTAGCTTGATGTCACAGGAAGAAGAGCACGGGGACTGGGACGGAGGGATGTCACCTAAAATGGAGGTGCGAGTGGGACGACGGCCCTGGGAGGCTCCCGCATCAAACAGTTCCAGTCTTGACGGGCAAGCGAGAGTTAGCAGGTGGGTGAGTTCCTAGAGCGGCTGTAACAAAGCACCACAAAGGGGTTTAGAACAGCAGAAGTTAACTGTTTTGCAGAAGTGGAGCCTCAAAGTCGAAGGCAAGGTGTGGGCGGAGCCACCCCCCCCCCAAAGCCTCCAAGACAGACCCTCCCTTGCCTCCTCCGGCTTCAGGGTGGTGCCAGAGGCTCCTCAGCTCAGGGCCGGTGATTCCCGTCTCCGCCTCTGTCTTCAAGTGATGTTCTCCCTGTATCTCTCCACAGAGCATTCCCTCTGTGCGCGTCTGCCTCTGTGCGCCAGTTTCCCCTTTACATAAAGACATCGGTCACTACTGGATTAGAGTCCCCCGCAGTGACTGCGTTTGAACTTGATCACCTCCGCAAAGATCGTACATCAAAATAAGGCACCAGCTGAGTGACTGGAGGTTAGGACTTCAGCATTTCCTTTCGGTCGTATGTGGAGGACAAAGCCAACCCCTAGCAGTGCAGCGGGGGTGGACGCTCAGCGACACCTGGTCCTTGCCCACCCTGCCCGTTTGGGACCTGTGTGACCTGAGGAAACATTTTAACACTCTGTCCTTTTTGCTTTCTCATCTGTAAACTGAGACGGATCCCACACACCTACAGGCTAGGGGATGACAGACAGCAGGGCTCTTTGTTCTTTTCCTTTCCTTGAGGCATTCCTCTTGGTGATGGTGTTTATTAGAATGTTCCTCTAGGAGCCCACGTGATTTCTCGCTCCATCCTCTGCAATCTCGCCTGCAGCAGACGTTCCAGTCGGCAGCCCATCAGCCTTGGCTCCTGCAGGCTCCCACCTGCTTTCCCAGCATTCCTTGCAGCTCAGGTGGCCATGTGACACAGCTTGTGTCCCTTACACACGTGCAGAAGTCAGTCAGGGGACTTTCCCAACAAAAAGGTCAGAGCCGGCTGGTACCATTCCTTTCTCCTCCTTCCCACCTTGAGGCAGACCTCTGGGGGAATGACCTGGAGAGTCACAGGGCCGGTGACCCAGAACTCTGACAGGAGTCCAGATGTGAGCCAGCTGACCCAACGCCAGCGCCTGCCTCCCTCTGGGCTTCTTATTAAGCTAGAAAAGAAAAAAAAGGGCCCTATTTGTCTCAGCTAACTTTACTTCTGTTTCCTCTAACTTGCAGCTGAACCATTCCGCACTGATAAACCTTCTACTCGGTCCCCAGGTCTCCAATCCTAATCCGTGACCACCCGTTCTCCACCCCATAGCCATGGTGTTGGCATGAGTCATGTCACATCATATCCGATCATGCCATTTCCTGTGTCATATCTTACAGCAAACACACGCCATCGGGCCACATGTATCCTATCTTAATCATATATATAATGCCATATATCACAGCAAACATGTTTATCATATATCATCATATCATACCAATCTTGCTCCAGCTTAAAGCCAGCCAGTGGCTCCTTAATACAACTAGACTGAAATCTCAAGCCCTCACCAGGGTCTGCAAGGCTCTGTGCGACCAGGCCCCTGCCTACCTCTCCACCTTCACCTTAAACCTTCCCCTCCATTTATTCTGTTTTGATTCCAAGGCATCTCGTGAGTGCAGCTCCTCCTCCTGACCAAGCTCCAGAGGTCTCAGTGACTATTTCCTCTGCTTGGAACACCCTGCCACTGCATCTCTGAGCAGGGGCTCCCTGACACCATTCACAGAGGAGGGCAGTCAGGACTCAGAGGTTGAATGAAGGAGAGAAAACCTAACATTCATCGAGCACAATCGGGTGAGACAGCCACGTTCTAGGATGGGACTCCCCGGTCCCCCAGAGTTGTCATTTTCTCTTCTTTTTCCCACTCTCCTTCCCATCCCGCCAATCACAGTTTCATGGAAACAAAACACAGCCATGTGAACATGTGCACGCACGTAGCCCTCCTCACTGTGGGCAAAGCCAGGACTGTGGCCAGGTTCCGCGTGCCCCGAGTCGCAGGCCTTGGGTCTTTCTTCCTTTCACACCACCTCAGGAGCAGTCAGTACCCAAGTGCTAGTCTGCCAGGGATGCCATGACAAATCACCCACACGGGGCGGCTTAAGGGACTCAAATTTATTTTCTCATGGGGCTGGAAGCTGGAATTCCCAGGTCAAGGTGTTGGCAGGTTTGGCTTCCTCTGAGGCTCCCCTCCTGGGTGTGCAGACGGCTGCCTTCTCTCCGTGCCTGCACTCTTGCCTTCTATCTGCATGTCTACTTCCTCTTCTCATAAGGACACCAGTCAGATTAGATGAGGGGTTCCCCTAAGAGCCTCATTTTAACCTCCTCACTTCTTTAAAGGCCCTGAATTCAAATAGGCATCATCTGAGGCCCTGGCGCGGAGGGCTTCCACATATGAATTTGGGGGAACACAATCCAACCTATAATAGGTACCAAATAATAACAGCCTCGAGGGGACAGAACTCTGCTGGTCTGGTTACCAGAAATCACGTCTGTTCCGGCTCACTATGCCCTGTCTAGAAGCTCTGGAATCTGATACTGGCTATTTCTAACCATCATTTCCTGGCAGTCTGTCTCTTGAGACCTCAAGACAATATTTTATTATGGAAATTTTCAAGTATCCCCAAAATAGAGAAAATAGTTAAATAAATCCATAGTTGACCCAGAATTATCAAAATTTCTCACTCTTGATTTGTTTATCCCATCTTTCAACTGTTTCTTCTGGATTATTTTCAAGCAAAACCCAGGCATCACACCGTCTCCATTTGCGAATTCTCCAGTCTGTATCTGTAATATGAAACGAATAATCGGAAATAGTACCCTGCTTCGCAAATTAACAATACTTTCTTAAAACCATCTATGAATTACTCCATGTTCAGATTTCCCTGACTGTCTCAGAAAAACATCTTGGACGGTAGGCTTCTTTAATTCCAAATCAAAACAAGCTTCCCATGTTACATCCGGATGCTGTATCTCTTTAGTTGCTTCTAATCCACAGAACATGTCAAAGTCAAATGCAGGTTGGCTTTGCACTCAGAGCACTTTCTCACTTAAGCCATCACAACACAGCGTCCATCATCCAAGATACAGGAACCAGGGGTTCAGGCCCCCAATGACTGGGAGGGTCTTCAGGCTTCTTGGACGACCTAGCACAGATTATGGATGATTTAGCGCCCACGGGGACCGGGGGACAGCTGCTGAAAGAGATGCTCTTTCCCTTTCCAACAGACCTTTGTTCTGAATTTGGATTAATTTAAACGTCACATGCGCAGAGGGAATTTGTGAGATATGTTTCTGTAATAATTGTGATCAATACTCATGTGATGCATGCGTTTCTAGGTGCGTTTCTAGGGCTTTGAGGAGGCTCCCATGTGCCTCTCTTCAATGCTGATCAATACTCAGTCAATCGCTAACAGGGGAATTGGAGCCAACATTTATATTCAAACTGTGCTGGGTCCCCTTACGGAAGGTTCTCTCACTTGGTCCATTCGTCACAAACACATTTATCAGACGATGTTATACAGGGAGGGAGCTATAAAAACACATTTTTAAGCGTTAAGGTTTATCATTCCGTCATCTGTTCACACTTTCATCACCAAGATCTTTGGGGCTGGTCTTTCAAACTATTATTCCTGAACAGCTGTATGCTCTAAAATTGATAGTCTTCTGAGTTGATGGATCCAGAAAAAAATTGTTAAATATTCAACAAAGCTCCGAATAACTGCAGCCACCTAGTCTTAAAATTTCCCTCCAAAGCATATGTAACAGTCTGATATGAGCATCTTGTTCCTATTTATTGAAGCAATCATTCAGTCAGGCTGTTACTGAGTAAGCCCCAGAAACGGTAAATTTCTTCAAAAGGGACAGTGACAGATTTTAAAATGTACATTACTCCATATCACTTTGAACATTACAAACCATTTACATGAAACACTGGAGGATTCACGATATATTTGTTTCTCTATCACACAAAGTCCAGACTGTCAAGAACAGAGACAGGCACGCAGAATCTTTGCCTAATTTAGCCAGCTGGCTTTGAAGAAATTTGTCTGAAACATTCTCCTATTGTGACTTGTCCCCTTCACTTTCTAAAATCCCTGCTGGGTGGTCATTATGTCCTCAAATCTGGCCTTGACAAACAGGTAAGTTATCTATAGTCCAGATGTCAGTCAATGAACAGGAAGAAAATAAGATCGCACAGAGAGATGGGAAACACATGCGTACCCGCAGGTCCCCTAGCTTTAATGGCCTCGAGAAAACAGGTGAGCTCTGGCAGGTGTGGGAGACACGGCAAAGCAGTGTTGAAAAGGCTTGGTGGGGTGGGTGTGCACTGGGGGAGAGATGTAGACGCCAGAAGCAGCCACCCCTCTTCTTGAACATACTGCTTCCATAAGCAAGTCTCCAGGCAGTTAATTGCAGATTCCATTTGGTGCCTCTCTACGCCGTTTGGAAAACGAGTCCCCAACCGCCTCATATGCACAGGCCGTTGGGTGACCCGTGGGGCAATTAGATGTGGGTAAAAAACCTGTACTCAGGGCTCTAGGTGAGAAAGAGAGCAGGTCAAGCCGGGGGACATCCCTGCAGGAAAGTCACTGCCAAAGAAAGGGAACAGGGCATAGAATGAACCACTGCTCCTGGCGGCTGGCAAGAAAGCAAAGTGTTGCTTTGGAACCAGAGGCCTGACACAAAGCAAACTCAAATGCCGCATAAACCAACAAGCGCCGAACCACACGGCAGTTCGCTTTTATTGGTCATGGACGCGGCAGTGTGTTCACTGGAGAAGCTCTTGGTAGAGCTGCGCAGACAGGCAAGTGGTTCAGAAGATGTTCTGATGCAGAAAAAAGACGGACACAGTCTTCATCAGGTGAGCGGGGCCGTGTCAGAGATGCGCAGAATTCCCAGCCCAGGAAGGTGGACTCCATCAGGGCCCGATTACTTCCGACAGGCCAGCCACAGCCGGGAATCTGCGGGCTTTCTCTCGCCCAGGCAACAGCCAACACACTGCCCTCTGTGATCACTGCTTAGCTTAAATGAGTTAATCTCGTTTTCCAGATGAACTGTTATTTTGTCTCCCGCAGGCTGTGATTACGGGATAAAAGTATTGTGTTAACAGGAGGACTGGTGGTGGTAGTGCGAGGGGGATCTCAGTGCCGCATTCCGTACACATAACATAACCAGCCAGTTTTTATCCTCATCTCCCCCCACCCTCTTCTATTTTTAATGGAGTTAGAAGAACAGGAAGAATTGTAGGGACCTGGGAAATGACACGCAGGGCGATAAACCTTTCAGATGAATTATGTCACCTCGTAAGAGGTCAGAGGCCCAATTTATCTTCATGTTTGGAAACACAGTTTATGATCCTGACAAAATTTAAAACACATCTAGGACAAAATAGACGCATAAACGGCACTGAGTTTTCAACTCTCCCCCCTCCCCCTGCTTTTTTCGAATTGCTCTTGGAACACATCAGTCAGCAAAGAGGCATGTGTGGAGGGCCTGTAACATGGAAGGCATTTTGCTGGATGCTGTGGAAAAAAAATTTATTTTTTATGCCAACACCTGGGTTCTCCCCGAAAGGAGCCTTATGCCTTTGTGTGACTGTGGGCATCATTTTCTTTTTAAATTAAAAAAAAAAAAATTGGAATGTAGATGGCCATGATAAATGCCCTTGGAAACACAGATGCTGGTCCTAATCCTAGTTTTCATATTTATTAACTAAGAGGTGTTGAGCAAATTGCTTAAACTCTTTGAGCCCCAGTTTTTTTCATCTGGCTTGAAGAGGTACCCAGCTTTCAAGGTGGCTATAAGGAGATACAGCACAGTATGTAAAGGTTTTAGCAGGTGACAAATGTTTGGTAGGAGTAACTTCGAAAATAATGATGATTTCCCAGGGTAGTTACTGAGTCACAGAATGACATCAAGACCATGTGGCACAGCAGGGCAGGAACAAAAAGACGCCATTAGTAGGTGCCTGATTAAGCAATTAAAAATACAGGATGCCCAGTTAAATTCTAATTTCAGATAAACAAGTTATGTCTTAGTATAAGTATATCCCATACCATATTTTTAAAGTATAAGTATGTCCCAAACATTACATGGGCTACACTTATGCTAAAAAATTAACCACTGTTTATTTGATATTCAAATTTACCTGCGTGTCTTATATTTTAGCTCACAATGCGAGCTACAGGATTTGAAGCCAGACAACCAAGATCATTTAGCTATGAAACTCAGGGATCATTTACCTATGAAACTGAGCCTCAGTTTCCTCATCTATGAAATGAGGCTAACTGTAAAAACAACATTTGCCTAATTCACATGGTTGTGGCGAGGTTCAAATTATGTACGTGAGCATCTTCTGTAAACCATAAACTATCAGTCCTTTTATAATGTTCGGTGTTCTGCGTGTGCATTTATTGCTTTAAAATAGAAACTCATCTTACTGTCCATCTAAGCCATTGCCCTCACTTTACACTCTGTAAAATGGTTGTTGGCCTAAGGCGGCCCTTTACAGGGGGTGAGAGGGTACCTCCTCAATCACAAGGTAGTGGGTGCTTCCTCTCCTCCCAAACACACACACTGGGAGCCTCCAGCAGGACTGCAGCGTCGGGGAGAGAGGCTTAGCTCTGAGACTCACAACGACCCACCGCAGAGGAGAGCGCCCTTCCGCAGGGTGGTGCTGACCACTGAGCTCTGAAGTGGAGGCTTCCCAAGGGGAGGCGCCCCAGATTCCCACCCAGGAGCTGCTGGGAACAAATCATGTCTACACTGGATTATTCTTTCCCATCCTTTGAGGTGGTGACTGTAATCTGGAGAGGCTAGATAACTTTGGGTTACAAAATTTCTACCAAATCTGAACCCTGCCTCCAGCATTTAGCCTATGTGTGTAAACCCTGGCTTATCCACGCCCTAGCTGGAGGCAACTTGCTTAATCCTCCTGAACTTCATTTTTACCCAAAAAGAATAAGACCTACCTGACAGTAACTGGGAATGTGACCCACGATCTTACAGCTAAAGCATTCTCTCACTACTCTCTTCCTTGGCACACGCTTCGTATGAACTGACTAGTCCCCCCCCCTTTTTTTTTTTAAGGTAAACACACTAACCAAGGAAATCCAATTACTTCGGGTGATTATTTCACTTAGAATGACCTTGGTTTAGCACATATTTGTCAATCAACACATAGAAAATAGCGCCAACTAAAGACAATGAGGGAGGAGAGCTCTCTACCAGAAAAGCCGGACCACCTCCGACGGCGCGCAGCCCCAGCGCTCCTCTCTCAGTGCGCTCCTGGCGGCGGCGGAGGGCTCTGATTCACCGACTCCGCCGCTGCAGGCGTTCCAGAGCGGGCGCAGGAGGAGCCCGCGGCGAGGAGCCCACGAAGACGCCAGCGCCTCCGGTGTTCGTGCGTAAAGAGGCGCGATGCTGGAGCCAAGGGGGCACAGACAGGCATGCGCTGCCGCTCTTCTACACGATGAATGCCTTTTCAAATATTTGGAGGTTCTACACAAATGTTGGGGGGGAAATGAGAGATTTTTGCATATACGTTAAGTCTGATTACGGTAACTTTTTAAGATAAGAGGACTGCTTTTATTCTCAATTCTCATACTCCGAATAGGGATGAAAGGTGGAAAAACGGGTGAGAGGAGAAAAACCCCGTAACATGAGACGACCTGAGTGATCAGAATCAATGCTGCAGCGATTTTCATGACAACCTGAGATGTCACTTATGCAAATGATTTGTTCTTGATACCAAATAAGTTTATCTTCTGTTTAAAATATTCAGTGGCTGACATGGAATCCGGTCCCTTGAGGCTGGCTGGGTAACTGAGTGATTCACTTGCACCAGCAGTTTGTACCCTAAGTCAGGCGTGAGGGAAGGTGCTGGGGAAATCCTACTGAGAAGGTGGTGTCCCATCAGTACGTATGTGAACTCAAGCCAAAAGGGAGACTCGGGGCTTGAGAGAGCGTGGCCCGGAGGGTCCTTCCTCTCCTGGATGAACTGTCAGTGCTTCCATAATTGGAAAAACATCTACTTGCAGGGGCTATGGGACCAAGTCCCAGGGCAGAGAGATGTGGCGGAGACCCTAAGTCCCCCTCTCCCTTCCCTGCAGCTTCTTCCTAGTTGACAAATGAAAAGGTTGAGAAACAGAAATGAAAAGACTGAAAATAAGAAAGAGTTAGGGCCCAGAGAAAGCTACAGAGAGATGGAGCCCTTGAATACAGAGAGGAAGAAAGAGGTGGAAAGAGATGGAATTGTGGTGGGCTCTGGATGCCCACAAGGAGAGTGTTCTTGGAGAAAACACCTACCCCAAAAGCAGAGGCAGAAAATGGGACAGGTGCCTTAACCTAACTCTGGGAAAAAAGAATAAACATGCCTAAGGATATTTGTGTGTGTGAGTGTGTGTGTTTGTGTGAGAGAGAGAGAAAGTTAAAGGCAACTGTCTTCAAAAAGCTGCCCTGATGGTCTGAAAAAGAATACATAGAATCAAATAAGAGAAAAGTTAATCCAAAAAGATATACCTATGTGTCTAAAGTATCCTCTTTTTAGTTAACTGTATTAAATATGAAGCTTGACAAGATGGAAATGTTTGTACTAAAAATGAATGTTTATCAACAAAGTGTGATTGCATTTATGATCAAATATGGGTGAATTCAGTTAAAAAAAACCCTGTCATCTTTTTTTTTAACATTTTTTATTGATTTATAATCATTTTACAATGTTGTGTCAAATTCCAGTGTTCAGCACAATTTTTCAGTTATTCATGGACATATACACACTCATTGTCACCTTTTTTCTCTGTGAGTTATCATAACATTTTGTGTATATTTCCCTGTGCTATACAGTGTAGTCTATTCTACAATTTTGAAATCCCAGTCTATCCCTTCCCACCCTCCACCCCCCTGGTAACCACAAGTCTGTATTCTCTGTCTGTGAGTCTATTTCTGTCCTTTATTTACGCTTTGTTTTTGTTTGTTTGTTTGTTTTTGTTTTTTAGATTCCACATATGAGCGATCTCATATGGTATTTTTCTTTCTCTTTCTGGCTTACTTCACTTAGAATGACATTCTCCAGGAGCATCCATGTTGCTGCAAATGGCATTATGTTGTCGGTTTTTATGGCTGAGTAGTATTCCATTGTATAAATATACCACATCTTCTTTATCCAGTCACCTGTTGATGGACATTTAGGCTGTTTCCATGTTTTGGCTATTGTAAATAGTGCTGCTATGAACATTGGGGTGCAGGTGTCATCCTGAAGTAGATTTCCTTCTGGATACAAGCCCAGGAGTGGGATTCCTGGGTTGTATGAAAAACCCTGTCATCTTTGACTACAAAGTATATGCCACTAGTCAGTAAGCTTCTCAAGACACAACTCTAAGTTATTTCTATATCCATAACATCTAAACCATGCTCTACCCTCAATGAAGGTTATTCAGTGAATACATAGATGAATGCCTACACCTAGCAGGTCAGATTCCTTAATCAAGATACACTACCACCACCTGGTGGCAAAGTACCAAAATTGCAGGAATAGGGGTTGGTTTTATTCTTGTTTTTAACATGCATGCACAAAAGCAGTCTCCTCTGATAGTACATGTGGCATTACACAGCATCACCAAATGCAAAGACCTAGAGGGAGTAACAAAGCAAATAAATATTAAACTGTTTTGTTTGGATAACCCCAAATAACGTCAGCTTTCTCCAGTTCTTTCCTGTTATTTTAAGTATTTATTTCACAAAATTCTCCCCTATTTTTCAGGCTGCACAAGTGCAGCCTCAGAGCAGAGTCAGAGCTGGGTTCTCACATTAGCTTGGCGAGCGTGTAAGGGGGAGGGGATGCTTGACTGACAACCGACACACTGATGACAGAACAAAGACGGAGCCTCCACTCGGCACACTGCTCATTTATACAGCCACAATTGCCTGTCCTTGCTCTCGTATTCTCTCCAAAGAAGACCCTCTGACTCTAGCGGCTTTGTCTTGTGGTGTGCTTCACGTGGGCCCCGGCTGTCAGCCAGGTCTGGAAGCTACAATGAATATAAAGTACTGGGCAGGACCACATTTGATAAATGTAAACAATATGCAGAGAGAAAACCTCTCAGATGAAAAATCCACATACATTTTTAGCGGCCATCAGACTGAATGCAAATGGCTTTGGAAAATATAAGTGGTTGGCTTTTTAATATCAAAGAAAATCACAGCCTTTTCTCTAACACGAAAAACACCACTGCAGTAAAAAGGAATAAGTAACCAAATAAACCAGGCAGCTGATCTCCAGCACCTGGAAGTTTCCACCATTGCTCTACCCTTGGAAGCAATGTTGTCCTTCCAGAAATATTAAATTGGGGACAGGGTGAGAGAACCAGGAATGCTGTGATTTTTAATGCCCCCCCCAAAAAAATACAGTACAATAAAATAAAAGAGTTGGCCTGGCTCACAAATGAAGCCGCATAATGTCAATGCTTGGAAATGGCTGGCTCTCAGTTGTTTTCCAAGTCAACGCACTGGCAGTGTTGCCTGAAAGAAAGGAGTCAAGAGGGAGAAAATAAATAGCGCCTCTCCAGAACTCACCCAGCAGCTCGGCAAACTGTCTGCTTACTATTACACAGTTTTAACATGTCATAATCATTTTCACAGTCAAGATACCCTTCCTGCAGTTTAGGCCAAGAATGCATGACTAATTTTAACCACTTGTGCAAATCTCCTAATGGAAATTTCTAACGGCTTTTATGGATTAGACTTTCGTAAACTGTGTGGTGAGAGCAGCGGCAGATACCAAGCCGGGGATGCTCCTCATGTCGACCCGCCGATATGGCGGGAGTTACTGAGCAGCAGTGGGCAGTCATACGGTCCAGCCACGAACTGTAATGCTTCCTGGCACCCCAACTATTATATGCGCTACATATAAAAAAATAGAACCAAGTTTCGTGAAAATGCAGATGGATGAGAAGGGAAGATGGGTGCTGTGTGACCATTCAAGCCTCACCAGAAACTTGTAGAGATGAGCAAACTCTAGACGCCCCCCCAACCTGTGATCTCACTAAGTCCAAATCACACCTCATTAAAGGGGGGGGGGTGTCATCCCCACTTTACAGACCAGAACTGAGGCTCCAAGAGGTTGGATCACTGGGTGAGGGTGACGCGGCTGCTAGTGCTTAAAAACAAGTGCCAAACCAGCCCTTTCCACCATGACATGCTGAGCTGAACAGCATCTAGAAATTTGAAGCACATGACTGGGAGATCTAAGAGTCAAGTTCAGTATACTTCAATAAATATACATATTAAAAAAAAAGAATCAAGCTCACTTGGAGATGGAAAACTGTGAGGGTTGCACAGTAACGTGAATGCACTCAATGCCTCTGAACTGGACACTTCATTAATGGTTCAAATGGTAAATTTTATAGTATATAAATTTTTACTACAAATTAAAAAACAATGACATTCAAAAACTCCTCTCCACTGAGATCTGAGAAGAGGAAGATGGTTGTAGTCATGTGTCTGGAGGTAATTCTGTTACACCTGTCATGAAACTCAGAGCATTTGGGGAAAAAAAAAAAAAACTTTAAGGAAGCATCTTCCCCTTAAGGAGGTCAAAACCAGTGGGATAGTTGGAAGCACCATTAGTTTTTTTTTTCCTGTCCCTTAACTTCAAGCTTTGGGAGTTTCTGGGGTTTTGAAATCTCCTTTATGGAGATCCTAACTCCTATAATGTTAGCACTTTTCACAGGAGACAAGGGAGAAGCAGAAATTAAAATCTGAGGCAAACAAGGTAAAGGGTGACCTGGGTGCCTAAGGGTGGTTATGATGCACAGAGAGAAGGAGCAGGAAGAAAAAAATCAAAATTAATGCCCTCCGTCCTCTCCCCAGGTTCTTGATTTTCCTCCTGGCTGAAGTCAAGGTCCCTCCAGCCCTCAGTTTAATACTCCATCCTCAGGGGAGCCTTCCCGGATCCCACTAATCACTGTGGGATCCCAGAATTTCACAGACTTGCCTTGGGAAGGAGCAGGAAGTTCTCCTCTGTTGACTTACGAGAAGTCTGGGGCAGGCATTTGCTCCTGGAGCCAGGACTCCAGGGGGTTGGGGAAAGGAGGAGCGCTAGGGTCTCAAGGTCCTTGGTCCCAAGGACCCACACTCAGGTCCCCTTCTTCTGCGATGAGCAGGGTGGGATGAAAGGGGGCGGGGCAAGTGCTCTAAGTGTCTCCCGTGACCCCAGAACATGCAGCCCCCCCGAACTCTGAAGTTGTTTCCACAAAACATCAGACACCTCTTCCCTCTGTCCTTGCCATTCTCAGTTCATTTTCTCTTTCTTCCCCATTGGCTTTCCACCTAGAGAGGAAATTGTTTCACTGCTCCTGTCCACTCGCTCCCAGTGGTAAAGAACCCTGATGGCCCGTTTCTTCCTTTGCCTCCATTACTGGGGCTCCCTCCCCACCCACTGCACTGAGGCGGAGTCATCACTGAGGGAAACTCATGCTCTATCCCCAGATGACGGCTCCCATAACATTCCATCTAGACTGACAGCCCGTGATGCTGACCCAGGTCCCAAAGAGCCCTACACCTAACTCCCTGGTTTACGACGTGGTTCAGACATGTCACCTTGGTGTGTTTTCCTCAAGCCCTTCTCCTCTTCTTGGTTCCCAAGTTCCCCAGGCAGAAAAGAAGGAAAGAATGAGGGAAGTGGGTGGAGAGATGGGGATGGGGAGACGAGGTGGAGGGAAGCTGGCCCGGGTTCCAGGGCCAGCACCTGCCATATGGCCATCAGACCTTCAACCTCCTCCCCTGTCAAATGGGGATGACACGGGAGTATAAGGAGGAAGGAAGGGAACTAAACAACCAAAACACACACCATGTGGCACTCATTACCTGCGAGGCTGTGTTAAAGTGCTTTCTGTAATGTCCCACAGGTCATCCTCTGATCTCCCAGTGAGGTAAGCACCACCATTATCTCTCCTTCAAAGATGAAGCCATTAGGCACAGAGAGGTTGCCCAAGACCACACGGCTATACTTGGTAGAGTCTGGAATCGACTCCTGCAGCCTGGCCCCAGGCTGAGCTGGTCCCATGACATTACTTCCTACTATGACCCTCCTTCTACTCCTCCAAGGGCCTTAATAAACACCAGTGCCTTGCCCGCTGCCTTTTGAGATTCTTTTCACTAGTCCTTCAGGTCAATTTTCAAAGAACTTCAATACTCTGGGTGTTGTACTGTTTAGGTTTCTTCCATTAGCTGGAAATCATTCAATAAATATTCATCAAGCACTCGTTCTGTGCCAAGAGCCAGGCTAGTGATGACTGCATCTCCAAGACCTGGCTCTGGAGGTCGAGGCCAGCGTGACTAGGAGGTGATGTGGCCAGGCCCACCGCAGGCCCAGAAATGCCGCAAGAAATACAACATAGAAATCTAACAGGGTGGCCCAGCGAGGGGTGGTCCTGCAGAACAGAAGGGAGACCCCCGAGCACTGGCACTTCCCCTCCCCCAGACTCAAGGTTTCCTTGGTCCTCGGACCTAGCAGGTTTCTTCTCCATACAGGCTGCACTTACTGTGAACTTGGGCACACTTCTGTGAGTGTCTTTGGTCCATTTCCTAGTATGTGTCCCAAAGATC
This sequence comes from Camelus ferus, assembly GCF_009834535.1. NCBI lineage: Eukaryota > Metazoa > Chordata > Mammalia > Artiodactyla > Camelidae > Camelus > Camelus ferus. Next base: position 52,272,939 of record NC_045704.1, on the reverse strand, counting down.
ACCCTAGGACAGTGTTTCTGGAGGGGTGTCACCAGCATCTTGAGGAAGGGCATTTCTCTGCTGTATGAGACCAGCCACACACTGTGGAACGCTCAGCACCCTGTCTCCCTGGCCACCTACCCTCACCAAGGCAAAGAGTACCCTGGTTACGTTGTGATGATTAAAAACACCCAGTGTGCGGGGAAGGGACACTGCCACCCTCAGCTAAAAGCCACTGTCTTAGGAGATGTGACTTCAAGTCAGATGACCCCATGAGAGATGTCCTGGTACTAGTTTCTGGTTTGCAGAGACATGACGTATGTAAACACAGTACAGAATTCCATCGAGTTCAAAGGTGATTTAAGCTGGCCCAAAGATAATTACACAGAAGAGCCCAAAGAAATGCAAACCACAATGGAGTGAGGTGCCCCCTGGTGGAGGGTGCAGGTGTCAGTGAGCAGCGAGCACAGGTGATCTGTCCTCTGTAAGAAACAGAATCACTGATAATTGTTGCGTCTATAAAAAGGCAGTTGCCCTACAAGTACAGGTATCCATGAGAACGGAGTACACAGGTCGGCCAGAAGCCTCCCTGGCTGTTAAGAAACCTCAGGATGCTGAGAGGCGAACCTAAAATTACACAAGGTAACCCTTATGCTGTTTGGTGTGACATCACTGTTAACTTAGTGCACCGACATCATTTAACCACAGGAAGACTTACACAAAAGGACGAATGCTATTTTCACAACCACGCTGTGAGAGAAGTGCTGGCATAATCCCCTTTTAAAGATGATCAGAATAAGCACAGAGAGGTTAAGTTACTTGTCCAAGGCCACACAGCTACACACGGCATAGACTAACTTCAAACCCAGACAGCCAGCGTTTGAAGTGCACCTAAAAAATCATGTGTGTATGTTACAGTGAAACATAATAATATTGAGATAATCAAAATGAGAACAATAATGCTACTGTGTTAGCATATCTTCATACACGCGGTATCTTACGAATTTGTAATGTTTGAGTTGGGCCCTCGGTTAGCAAACTATGGCCCTTGGGCCAAATCTGACCCACGATTTGTTTTTATAAGAAAAGTTTTACTGGAACACAGCCAGGTCCACTCATTTATGTACTGTTTCTGGCTGCTTTCATACAAAGGGTTAAACTGTTGAGACCATCTGAACTGCAAAACCAGAAATATTTACTATGTGTCCGTTTACAGAAAAAGTCGGCTCACCCCTGTCCTACTATTATACATTAGCCTGAAAGTTTCCATTTTTAACGTATAAATGGTAATCACTACAGGAATTGTGACTGTAGGCAGAAATATCACTAAATTTATAAAAGCATTATGTTAAGTAAACTTAAGGTTCATCACAACTTGAAATGCAGTTTGTTAGATATATGCAAATTACTTACATTCTGGGGGAGTTTGTTAGTAAAAGTACTTGAAAAGGAAATCAAATATTACATTTATAAATGCAGCTTTGTGTTTTAAAGGTCTTTACCTAAATGTATAAATGAGCTGAAGTATTACTCTACAGCTCCTCCAAGATGACTGCTAAAATGTGTCAGGCTTGCAAGCAAAATAGTAAGAAATGTAAGTTGAAATTAAAAGCCTAAAGAAGGACGAGGATTTGAAAGTGTAGCGTGAATGAAATAACTTTCAATTTTAAAAACCGAGGGAAACATCCTGACACTCTCCTCTGCTACAAAGGCCACCCTGGAAGTCTTCAAAAATCCCCAGTAATAATCTGGATTCTTTCCCCTCCCCAGTAATAATCTTGTATCTCCTCACCTCTGCTTGTCAGTGGTAAAGGTAAGTCAAAGTACCCAAGAGCGAGCCTGGGTTCTCCCTGGCACCAAGGCCTGAATCCAGAACCAGTCTGGGTTGCTTGACCCCATTCAGATGGTGAATCCAGGCCAAAGAATCCCACATAGGAGAAATATCAAAGAAAGATGCCAATGTGAGAATTAATCTTTAAATATACATATATTGCTGGGGGGAGGGTCTAGCTCAGTGGCAGAGGGCATGCTTAGCATGCACAAGGTCCTGGGTTCAATCCTCAGTAGCTCCACTATAAATAAACAAACATACAAACAAATAAACCTAATTTCCCCCAAAAAGTAAAATAAAAAATAAAAAGCAAATTATTTAAAAAAAATATGTGTGTGTGTGTGTGTGTATATATATAAAGTGATGACAATGGTAATACCACTTTGTCATTTTATATAGCATTTGTAATTCATAAAGTTCTTTCAAACATACTATCTCTCCTGATCTAGTAGAATAACGTGGCCACTCGTTGGCTGACATGCTTTGGAAGGAGAACGGTCTGGAGTGATACCTGCCCACTAGTGGCATGGCCTTGGGCAAATGGCCAAATCACTCAGTTTTCTCCACACTGAGCTAAGGGTAATAGTAAGACCTCCTTCATGGGCAGTTGTCAGGATCAAACCAGAGAGGGTCTGAAGTGAGCGCTTAGCACACTGCCTGGTACACAGTCATGGTAACATGGCTTTTCGCTGCTGTCACTGTGACCAGCATCATTCCAGAAAAGCCCCGGGAGGCCAGGCGCTATCATGCCCCTCGTGGAGGAAGGTGCCGGTGCTGAGAGTAGAAGAGCCTTCCCGCGGGCCGGCCGCTGCAGGCAGCAGCATCGTATTTCTGATCCCCAGGCCCAGGGGCGGGCATCTCCACTGTTCCCCGCCTGTCCTGCCGCATCTCAAACTTGACCACCGTTACAATCAACTGCAGGGCTTCTTACAACAAAGTGCAGGCCCCAACCCCAGGGATGCTGACTCAGTCAGTCTGCAGAGGGCTCAAGAATCTGCACCTTGAACAAATTCAAGGATAGCCATGCTCATCCCACTTTGAGAACCACTGGTCGGACTCCTGCAGCCATGTCAGGGAGTCACAGCTGCCCTACACAGCACGCCTGGTGCACACTCGTGGGCCACTGAAGTGTAATGCTTGATAGATGGCTTTATTTTATTATTTTATTTTACTCTATTTTTGCCACAGGTCCATTCTGTCCCAGCTAACAACTCTGCCCTGATTTCTCTGATCCACATGTGCACTGCCCCTCTGATTTGGAATAGGCTGTTTTCTTTCCGGCGGTGACCCAGGCTGCTCTCCCCAAAGACTGCCTTTCCAGCTTGGCTCTGCTGTCTCCGATCCAGCCCCCGAACCCTCCTTGGTGACCACAGCCTCCCAGATGGGACCTGCGTGCCATTCTCTGATAGTCAGCTAAACTCCCCCACGACCTCCCTCTGTCGTGAAAGAGAAGTGACTGTTTGCAAACATACAGAGCAGATACGTTAGGGTGGACAAAAACCCACTCACTGACTCCGTGATGTCCTGTTTCTTGCTTGTAAAATGAGAGACAGAGACACATAGGAGAATTAAAAAGGAACAGGGAGAGAAGTGGGGAGGGGGAGACTTCTCCCCAGAACTCAGAGCATGTCAATGCTCGTGGATGTAAATACTACAACAGTGATGATGGTGGTGGTGATATTAAATGGAGCCAAGACTAGCAGGGCTTTCTTAGCTTAAAAGTGTTTTGACAACAAATGTTCATATTTCACTTGAAATTTATGAAAGCTTTGTGCCTGTAATCCCACGAGCAGCAACATGGTAAGTGAACGTAGCAGGCGCATGAGATGCGTAGTACGCTGCTTCGTCCTGGAAGAGCGTTTGAAAGGAGATGCTTGCTTTCTCTGTCCCCGTTTTCCCGGTCCTGGGACTGGAACAGACTAAGGCTTCTAAAATTGGCTGGGAAATATTCATAGACGTGTTATTAATTTATGGGAAACTGAAGGACCGACCTCAAGGCTTAAGCAGGCCGTTGAGCAACAGCAAGGAGTAGGTGTGAGATACAAAACCCAAAGCGGTGGAAAAAGCAAGTGTGGTGGGGTGGCTTGGGGCTTAAATCCAGAGTCAGAAGAGCGCGCTCAGGAAGCTCTCGTAGCTGAGACTCCGACACAGCGTGCTGAGGGGGAAACACACTCTGCTCGCAGACGAGTCCCGCCGCGTGCGCTCAGCTCTTCACGGTCCAGGAGGCCACGTCAGTAATTTCCACGAGTTACACGGGCACGCAGGATGCCTTGGCTGGTTAATGTGAATAAATGGGCTGGATTTACTGTTTTTCTAATGCTCAATACACACACCAGGCAGGCTGCTACCAGGAGCAAAGTGGGATTTATGAGTTTGCAGTGAATCTCAAACGGACGCAGGAGCAAAGCAAGGGAGGGCTGGACTGACGTGCTGTCTAACCATGTTCAGGGCGGCGGCCGCTCCCTTGACAAAGGCACGGGTATTGTTTAAGGAGCGGGAGGGCAGGCCCCTGAGAGTGTGGTGCTGTCTGTGGCGTATTTGCAGAAGCACGAAGGACACAAGGACAGGGCTTGACACTGGCTCATGCTTCCCACCAGTTTCTGAGGGATCCCTTTGACCCCAGCCTTAACCCCTGACCTTCCCAATTCTAAACTGCCTTTAAGCGTATCTCGCGCCATGAGCTGAGGTGGGAAAGAAGGGAGCGCATTCCCATCCTGACTCACGATCTGCAGTAGAGAAGAGAAAACAGGAATCCTCTCCCAGACCAGCACGGCTCCCCATCGCCACTCCTGACAAGCGGGGCTGGAGGGGGGACATCATGGGATGTCCAGCAGCATTCCTGCCCTCTGCCTACTGGATCCCAGTAGCAATGTCCCCCCAAGCCCTACCTGCTGTGACAACCAAAGATGTCTCCAGACGCTGCCAAACATCCCTGGGGGCGCACGGTGGGTGGGGTGGGCAACATCGTCTGCACTGCCCCAGAGGAGTGCCTGCCTCCCGAAACAGTCCTCTACAACTAATTGGTTCTGTGCATATGTTAAACAAAGATGTAACCCCCCCCGCCAGATGGGGATGATGTTTTAAAAAAAAAAAGTGGAAAGTTGGGATGGACACAGGGGTATATGGAGGCTCACGGAAGAGGAAGCGTATTTTTGCCATGGAACTTGGAAGTGAGGAAAGAAATAAAGGGGAAACTAACTAGAATACAGAAGCATCCCCCTGTGACGTCAAGAGGGACATGTGCATGGCAGAGGGACTGTGCCACTAGAACGGTGGTAACATCCAGGACGTGGGCATTAACAACGTCCAGATACAAAGCCAGGAAAAACACCTGAGTTGAGGATCCAGGAACGGGGCAAATAACTGCATTTTGATGTGCGCATTATCTGCAACAAAGCAACATACGTTTACAAGCATCCTGCCGCCCATTCAGGAGAGAGGGATGTTAAAAGGTTGCCAGTGAGCTCGGGATGACAAATAAAAATGAATCATGTGATGATGTCCATCTGGCTGGGCTTTCAAGCTCTTCCATGGACGTAACTCTCACAGCAAAGAAGAGCTTCAGGAGAAGTATGTTTAAAGACTCCTGGTCTACCTTAAAAAAAAAAAACAAAACGAAACAGACAAAACAGGCTTTCAACTAGATGATATCTCTGTGTGTCTTGCTCTAAACAATACGGTTTTAGTCATCCAAAAGGTGGACTTTTTAAGAAAATGAGCTGTGATTTCCTATGACTGCTGATAAACTCCACCAAGGAAAACGGGATAGTCACACCCCAACTGAAGGAGCATGAAATTAAGATGGTCTTCTTGGTTTGTAGGGATCATAAATAACATATTTCTGGAGCACAACCAGTGACCTTAGTCCTTCAACCCATTGGATCCTCAACTGTAAGTTTAATAAACATGAAGGTGAAGGATTTAGGTATACGGCCCTTGTAGTTGGAGAGGAACAACTATAAATCTACACGTGTTACCTGTAAGGATTCATTAGATGTCTCGGAGCCCAGAGACCCACATTCTTAAGGACCAGATGTCCGCCAGGTGTTAGCAACTTTGCAGCATGTACCACTCCATGGTGCTTCACTGGGAACTGCAGAACTGATGACAAGAAGGCTCTGTAAAGGCTGTATGCACTTGGGTGAGGACTGCAGCTTTAGGGACTGGTAAGGAAGCCACAGTTTCTGCAGACCCTTGAAGAAAATCTTTCAAGTACCCCAAAAAAACCTGGAAAGGCAAAAGATGTTGCTTCTCGTCCATTCACCGCTATGACTGACAGCGGGGAGGGGAGGGGGGTGGACCACGGAAGACTTTTGGAGACCCTCTTTTGAGCACTTCGGTTTCCTTATCTACAAACTGGGAGCCCCTAAGAACTCTCCTGGAGGGATGCGGCAAGGATTAAGTCAGAAGATGCTTTTTAAGGCACCCAGGAGTTCAGTTCTGGGTTTTCCTTTCTGTCTTTGTCATGTGATGATGCTATTTTGCCAATGAAATGATTAGAAAGGAATTCACCAAAATCAGACCGACAGGACCCGCGAATCAGGAGAGCCCTTCTCCTGCCAGGCAGCCCGAATTCCGGAACCACAAATGAGACGTGCAGCTGGAACTGCGGGCCCCGGGTGTCTGTCTATTCCCCTATCGTACAAACACCAGGGGGATACTGTGCTTTTGCTTTTGTGAACTTCTAAAGCAAAAAAGACTCGTATTCAAAGCACTCTTACTTTGAAAAAAAGAAGTCATTAATACATTTTATGAAGTCAGAACCCATTAGTGAAGATGTATCGAATGTGTCTGCTCAGTGAGGATTATCAAAGCGGGTCTAGGGATGGCATTGGACATATAGATTGGGGCCTGGTTTTACAAACAGATAACGCCTGCAGAAGCCTGAACACAAAGGCTTCAGTCACCTGCAATATTTGAAAACACCCAAGTATTGATGCGGCACTAAGAGGCATCAGGCCATCCCGGGTAGGCTGCCAGGCGTGCTTGAAGTGCACGCATATGCAATACATTCCGCTGGATGGGTTATACAGAACCACTGGCAGCGCCTAAATAATTCAGGGACGTAATGCTAGAAGTTTATTGATACGTGCATCCAGGCTGAGGCTGGAAGATGCCTAGACAGAGGGGAGAAGACAAAGAACAGGGTCAGGGCTCTCCGCTGGAGCTGGGCTGTGTGAATGCATTGCTGCAGGTGCCCTTTCTGCCAAATGCTTTCAGATCTTCATTCAGCAAACATTTCTTAGGGGCCACCATGTGCACTGTGTATCTGGCCCTAGACGACACATGGTTCCTGACCTCAAAGGGTTGGCAGTGTAGTGGGTGAGGTGTGAGGAAGAAAGAATTATTCTGACAGTTGTTAAAATGGGAAGGAAGACTTTACTCAGGGCTCTCTTGATAGGGGTCAGGACCAGAGCAATAGGAGGGGAGATCAGACTCAACTCTGAATACAGTAAAGACAGATGACGATTTAGGGCCAAGGAGTGAGTCGGGGAAAGGGAGAGCGGGGCTGGATAAAAAATTACTAGGAGACATCAAGGGTCGGGGAATTCTTGCTCAAATGACTTAGCAGGACTCTTGCTGGAGGCAGGCCTGGGTGATCAGACATTAAGGGTGGAGGGGTTCTCTCTAAACTGACTTAGGAAACTTGCCAAGACTGGGCTCTGCAGCCTGGCCAGGATGGGGCCAAGGTCGAGGTCTAGTTGAGAAGTGGGCTCAGAGGAACCTGATGAACTTTTGGCCAATAAGAGTCTTTGTCCAGGGGAGAAGGGAGGGCACACTTGGCCACAGGACACTATGGAGCTGAGCAAAGGTTTCTGAAGGAGACATGGTGCCTGGGGTATCTTTGGAAGCATGAGTGAGAACTAGCAAAGGCAAATTCAAGGCAAGAGGACAGCATAGCACGTGCAGAGCACAGGTCCGTGACCTTCCAATGGCTAGGTATGGCTAGAAGACGGTTCCTCAGAAAGGACGTCACTGAGATTTGGGGGCTGGATAAATCTGTGCTGTGGGGGCTGCCCTGTGCATTGTAGGACACTGACCAGCACCCTGGTCTCTACGACCACGGGGTGCCTATAACACGCTCCATCTCCCACCACCTTCCCAAGTCCTGACAACGAAAAATGCCTCCAGACATTGCCAACGTCTTTTGGGGGAACTGCCCCTGGATGAGGAGTGGTGGCCCAGAAGTCATGAGCAGGGCAGGGAGGGCAGGTGGTCGCACCAAGGACTGCACACGTGACAGGATCTGAAGTTTATGTAATGAGGGCAGACTCTTCTAGGTTCTAAATATAGTAATTTAATATGCAGCAGAGGAAGGAGAAATGGAAGGGAAACGAGTTAGTACCTAGGGACCTAAAAATGACGAATTTGTCTTTCTTAAAAAAAAAATTGGAAATGGTAAACTGACTCATCACGAATAATCTCTTGAAATTAAAGTTTTCAGGTAAATTTCCGATTTCTGATTAACAACTAAGGATGAAGATAACACCACAAGGACCAAAGAGATGTTTTCCAGGCATTAACTAATCACTATTTTCAAAACATTTTCATGTCTTGTCACTTTTTCTCTAGTGAAGCCTCACTTTTTTCTTTTTCCTTTTCCAGTTTACATTCAGAATGCACTCTTATTACAGAAAACTTTAAAGCACAGAGAAGAAAAAATATATAACAATGTCTGGTTGGTGTGCTTGGGTTTTGGCTCTGTGACATGCTACAGAGATTTCAGAAGTTATTTTCTAGTTTAAATAAGCCCTATTTCGGCAACAACCAGCACCAAGCCAGAAGCAAGGTCGCATGCGCCCTGCCAGTCTGACCTCTCTTGGCTTGTTCTTTCTCACTTCTTCTAGTGCAATTAGCAGAAGAAAGGGAGTGGGCTACTTAACATGACTTTCCAGCTAATTTTAATCTGTTCGAATGCATGAATTTAAAAATGCCTACTTGCGAGCTTCAGGGACACTAAATAATAAACCCGGAAGGTTCCAAAATCCGGTTAATAGTCAGACCTGGGGATATGAAATATAGTGTTAATTTAGAATAACATAATGCCGAAAAATGAAGCAAGTTAAGTCTAATTGAGCTATGAACTGCTCGCCTTGTATTGTGTAGCGGAGGCTGTGCCAACTGAGTGTGGCTGAGCTATAGATAACCATTACTCTTTACAAATATGTTTATTGGGGTCTCTCTCTCTTCATTACCCAACCTCATAAAGCACATGCCTGCAGATTCCGATAAAACATAAAACGGCGAGGCAGAGTCACAATTAGGATGCCCCGAGAAGCTGCATCATAAAACGGTCTCTGTCTCCAAATGATTGTTCACTTAACTGTGATAAATATTTATCAGCAGGCAGTAGAACTATCTTTTCACAATTAGAGCCCATGTTGAAGATGGAGGACGACTCTTACATTTTCAATACCCCCCACCTTTGATAAATGAAACATGGGATGTGATATGAGGATTTGATTTTAAACTCTAAGTACGCTGTGGGAACGTCAAGAACCTATTAGGTTCATATTTCCAATGTCTACTTAAAGCAACATGGATTTACTAGGATAGATTAAAGCAAAGACAAGAATGCTGTGAGTAGATGGAAACGAGACAGTGATGACTGTTGGGGGGGAGGGTTGTTCAACACAACCTTTCGCATCGTCAGAACTCTCGCTGGAAAAATGCATTTTAAATGATAAAATAAAGATGAAAATAAACTCTTTAATGATCTCTTCTCTCTCGCTGGCCATGATGCATCGACGGGGGAAACATAAAGAGAACTGATATATATCTGATGTTCCACTGAACTTGTGTGGCTGAGACCTTAGCTGCCAGCATACAGAATCTGTATTTCAGCGTGTGGTCCAGGGAAAGGGGGCTCTGCCTTTCTGGGTGAATTTCAGATGACATCCACGAAACCCGTCTCCTGGCCGGAGAAAACGGTTTCTGTGAATCAACTTTGACCTCTATGAGAGCAGGAGAACGCACGTGGATGAGAGGTGGAGTTCCCTTATAAATATAAATAAATGCCTTCAAACCTCAAGGCCATCCCTAAAAACAGTCTGAGTTCTAGCAGAATGTCCTATAGCAGTGGTTCTTAAACTTGGAGAGCCTTTGAAAACCCAAGCTGGTCCCCTGCCTAGCTTTTCTGATTCGGGATGTCTGGCGGCGCGGCGGGGGTGTGGGGTGGGGTTGGTCAGAGGATCTGCATTTCTAACAAACTCCCAGGTTCTGCTGCTGCTGGCCTGGAAACCACACCCTGAGAACCCGGTTCCCACAGCACAGGACGGATCTACAGGGGAAACTTGGAGGGAATATTTGATACTGACCGTGTGAATGTCTGTCCCCAGTCTCTTTCCCACATCTCCTTTCACTCTCCTTGTCTCCTTCCCTTTATTCCTCTCCCTGACATCTTCCCTTCCATTCTTTCGTTTCATTTACATTTCTACATCTAATTCCCAGCGGCTTTTTCTCCTTTTCTTCCTCTTCCTCCTTTTGTGTCCTTGTCTCTCTCCCTTTCATTCCCTGCCCCTCAACCCCATCCTGAGATCTTTCTTCTCAGCCACAATTAACCTCCCACCAGGCTCTCAGCTGTGACCAAGATGACAGAGAGAGCCCACATGGGAGAAAGACACGGGCTGAGATCTCATTCTCCCGGAAAGCAGGATGAGGCAAATGACAGCGCAGTTTCAAAGAGGGAAGCTATAAATTGTGAGCTAAGCATTCAATAGCAGAAACTTCCCTGCTTCTGCACTGAGTACCACATAAACAAACAAACAAAATGTAAATATATATATATATAGCTATGTGAAATATGATACCATACATAGAACAGTTACTGTTGGTAGATGGGGTAGTTTTTCAGCATTAATTCTCATTTTGGGGGCTATTCTTGCATTTTAGGATAAATAGTCCCTAGGTCTCCCTGTAACTTGCACTTAACTCCTGCGCTGGATGAAGCTTTATCACGAAAGTGCCTGTGATGGGCTCATTCCTAGGTGGAATGCTACCTTAAACAGACTTAGCTCTTCACAGCCTTATTGTGTCAGACTCTGAATAGTAGACACATACCCCTGCCCAAAAAAAAATCTCACAGTGAAAGTTATTAGGCTGCAGAATCGCTTCCCAGAGGAGGTCCTGGGGCCTCATGACTTGAGTCATTTGAAATGAGAGCGGACCAAATACTTGACTGCACCGTTAGGAACAATCCTACCCTGGCTGAGGACGGACAGGATGACCTCACAGATCTTCCCCATCCCTGCTAGGGTCATAAAAACAGGATGGAAACTCTGACTAGCCACCTTGCTGTAGCGGGAAGACTCTAACAGGCTGAACAGCGATATCTCAGGGGGTAGACTAGGTGCCAGTGGATGTCAAAGAGAAAAAAGGCCCCTGCAAGGGCTGTAGGCAAAGGACACCCCAGTATAAAAATCACGCTGGGACATTCCCAGAGGAAGTTCCTGGTGCACTTCCCACAGATGTTGGTGTGAGACAGTAACGCTGTGTGTTCCCTCGCTCCCAGTGCACACTAGTGAGCTTGTCCACGCTCCGCCTGTAAGAGGAGGGAATCACCAGTTTATTTCCCTGTTTATCGAACACGTGACTACCTCACTAGAACACAGACAGGAGCAAACAGAAGCTCAGTTAGAGAAGGACGACAGGTATTTCTGTGTTTCAATCTAAGGGGGCCTGTTATATCTATGATTCAAACCAGCTGACATTGAGACTAACCTAGAGAATTGGAACCCCTCACCCCAAAGTCAGCTGCATGGACAAGGTCCTTCTTAATCTTTAGTAGGGAAGGAGAGAGGTCCTGAGAGGCTCCATGTAGCTTCTCCAGCCCAATGGAGGAGGCTGCAGCTGTGAGGAAGGTGTCTGAGGCAGCAGGCAAGTTTGCCCCACACTGAGGTCCTATCATAAATCTGAGACAATGATAGATGGGGGAGCGCAGAGAGAAATTCTGGACTCGATTGGACTCAATGTGCTCCAGCTGCCATTCCAGTTCAACTGACCCTGAAGTGCAAAACCTCAGGACACTGGATAGCACCAAGCACGCCTGCCAACTCACTTGTCCTTCCCAGGGAGTTTTCCCAGGGGCCCTGGGCCCTTCTATGGAGGTGAGCAAGTTTGGGATCACCTGACGCCACTCCCTTCCCACTCTGAGTGCAGGTGAACAGACCAAAGATCTGATGATATCTGAGCCAAAGGCAGTCCTTTCGTTTGAAAAGTTTAGTTTGCAATTTACCAATGGAGAAGATGACTCACACCGATGGCTTCCTGCACTGGGGAACTGGCAAGCAGACACTAAGCCTGTCGCAGCAGGGACAGCTGGTGAAAGATGCCAAGAGGTGGAGGTGAGCTGCCCTCTCACGAGCAAAAGCAAGAGTGGGTGAGTCAAAATTGTGAGACTGGGGAAGAGACGCATCTCGCAGTGTCTGGCAGAAGAAGGCGGTCAGGCAACCAGAGGGAGGGAACCACAGGGGACAGGTACCCAAAGCTGCCTCACTCCCTAGCTGGTCGACTTCTCTTACAACGAACTTTTTTTTTTTTTACAAGAGGCGTCATGAGTAGGACTCTCTGACTCTTGTGACCAAAGAAACCTAATTAAGATGCTCAGACAATCTGAATTACACAGTGTGATGAGTTCTTTATACTCTAACCACTATCATTTGATATTGATTATCAAAACTCACTTAAGTCCTTGAAGACTGCAGCTTAGCAAAGGGATTGGAAACAAGGGCCGGGAGCGCAGTGTTTCTCTTTAGCTGCCATTTTGGAAATGGAAACAGAACTTGGAAATATTTCAAGGATGAAACAAATGAAGATGATGTCTGGACTTGAATCCTGGGTTTTGAATGACTCAGCCTTCCTGTCCCACCAAAGGTTATCTACTGGGGCAGCTGAGAGATCCACTTGTTACATTTCTAATCCTAAAATAGAAGGTTTATGCTCATAGCATCTTCCACTTGGGGAAGACTTATCTCCCCCTTCTGTTTCATCACAAAAGCACGTATTTCCAAAATGCCCACTTTGCAAGGTACCAAGCACAGTCTTAGGAGAGGGTGAATGCATTAGGTAATGTCCTGCCAGAAGAATGGATGGTGTAAGCTCTATCAGCTGCAAACTGGCCCGAAACCGAGAAGCCCTTGATTAAAGAGCGTCACTGACTGCACACACAGAGATACAGCCATCCCCACCGGTCCAGAATGACTTGGCTTTGAGTTGAGAGGTTCTTTAATACTTTAAATCCAAACATGTTATTTCACGATAGGAGACTGGTGTAGTGCGCTAAGCTCAATTTTCAAGTATCAAGCCGTTCTAATTGATAGATGTAAAAATAATAAGCAAAAAAGAATGGTAGTAACAGCAGATCCCACTTGCTGAGTCTCTATGACGTCCCTGGCTGGGGACTTTATATATATATGCATTTTCTCAATTCTCACAATAACCATGAGCTCAAAGAGCACCTCTTAATGAAAAAAGAAAACGAGGCTTAAAAAAGAGCTGCTCTAAGTGTGGTCCAGGGCTGGGGCCATCAGCATGGCCTGAGAGGGTCTAGAAAAGCAGAATCCTGGGCCCCAGCCTAGAACTAGAGAATTAGGGGTTCCGGGAGTGGGACCCAGGAATTGGGCTTCAACAAGCCCTCTGGGGGAGTCTCATGCCAACCAAAGTTTAAGAAAAGCAGCACTGACTTAGTAACTTTCCAAGGCCAAACGACTAGTAAGCGGCAGAGTCAACACACAAAGGTTTGTGCTGAGTGTTGGAAACTGTCCCATCCACTTCAGGTAATTAACGAGGAGCCAGGCTCGGGCTAATCAGGTTAACACCTGTAATGCAGGATTCCCCTGAGATCAGGGTCGGGAACCTTCGAAACCCAGTCTGTCCCCAGAGTGTCTCTGTCTCCTGTATCACCAAATTCTGCTTCCTTCCTTCTGTATATATGGAAAGACTCTCTGTAGTAAATAACCCCAATTTATTGAAGTCATGATCACAAGGACTCAGCTTCAAGTCTGTAAAATGTCTTCTTTTGTTTCCTTTTAGATGAGTGAGAACAAAATTAAGGACCAACACAGCATACTGTGTACCAGACTCTGAGTTCAGAGCACTAGCCCAGTGCTGGCCAACAGAACCTTCTGTGACGATGGACATGTTCTCCATTTGTGCTACCTAATGTGGTAGCCACTAGCTGCGTAGCTGTCGAGCACTTTAAATGTACGACTTAGGGACTGAGTTTTTAATTTCATTTAAATTTTACTTAATTTAAATTTTGATGGGCCCATGTGGCCAACGGCTACCTTTTGTATTAGACAGCCCGGTGCGAGAGGACTCTTCTCACTTAGATTTCACCCTAAGCCTAGGAGGACAGAAGCTAACGTTATGTCCATATTACAGATGAGAAAACTGAGGCTTAAAGAGGCAAAATGATGAGCCCAGAGTCACAGAGACAATTAATGGTGGGGCTGGGGTCCTAACCCAGGTCTGCTCTGACTCCAGATTGCCAAGGCACGAAAGCTGTCAGTTGCCCCTGGCTCAGCACTCCACCTAAGCAAAGGCAATGGCAAGGACGGCGTGGCCCCTAAAACAGCTGCACTGGAACATCTCATTCGCTAAGTGACAACCAGGGCTGGCATTCTCTTGGCAGCCGTGATCGAGAGGGTATCTGGACATTATTCTTCTGTTATTAAATGTGCATTTTCCACTTAAAAATAAGGAGTTTCTGTCACAAGTTATTTATATGGAACTGATACCACTCCTGGCAGAGAAACAGGAATAGGAGCTTTGCACTGTTTCTTTTAAGACTTGGGGGGAAAAAAGCCAGTGATGACATTATATTTTCTTTAACGTGTGTTCTTTGAAGGTCTGCCCCCACTTCGTACCCCACCTCCTCACCACCACGATGGTCAGAACTGGGTTCTAGGATCTCAGGCACCTCTGAGCAACTTGCATCTTCCTACAAAACAGCAGGCCAGCCGGTGCCACCCAGTAACCACCAAATGGCATCACTGAGATTCTAGAGTCACACTCCAGACTTGCCTCCATCCCATCTCCTGACCCTGGGAGGCAGCATGATACAGAGACAAAGGTCTAGACCTTGCAGGCCAGGCAGGCCAGACCCACTGGGCCCAAATGTGCTGTGCCACCCTGCAGAGGTGGCTTACCCTCTCTGAGCCTCACTCATCTCAGGGTAAAACTAGGACAAGCAGTGACTCTTGGTAGAACAGCCCTGAGTACCTGAGCCCGTGCCTGGACTGTAAAAGGGTCTGGGGAAAGGTGAGTTTCCCATCATCCCTCCTTTCTAGCCCCTAGTCAAATCCTGACCCTCTTTTAGGCCTATCTCAGATCCAATCTTACTCAAAAGACTTCTGCCCTCCAAGTATGCATGTGTTTTTCTGTTTTCACATTTTACAGATACACATCTACGCCTCTACCAGTTCAAGGATGCACACCGTACATAGTTCTCCAGACAACTATCACGTTTTTGGCACAGGCTGTTGGTGTGGACTTGCTTCCTGGGCTTCAGATCTCTGCCTTGTCCAACATTTCTTCCATGTTGCAACTAGCACGTGGCCCTGCACACAACAGGTCCATGAAGCCCTTCATTCATTTATTCATTTACTCCGTTACTAAGCATCTACTGCATCTTCTAAGTGGTAGGCAGGGATACTGGTACTCAAGACACGGCAGGGATCCAAAGGGGCAAAACCCTAAGCCTTTGTGGCAGTCCCCTTCTAGTGGGGGAGGAGGACGACACAACTGAAAACGAAAAGATAACAACAGAGGAACAGTGCCCCTCGGACGGTGACACAGGCTGTGGAGAAAACTAAAGCAGGGAAGACTCAGGAAGGGCCAAGGTCAGGAAGACGTCTGCACTTTTAAGCACTGTGGGCAGGAAAGGAGTCCCTGAAATGGGGAGATTTGAGCACAGATTTAAAGGGGCTGAGGAGGCTACATTTTCAGACATCAACTGAATTTTAAAAATAAAAACTTGTAAGCTGAAGAAATGCTCGGCTGGTTTTAGACTAGAAGGATATATCGCAAAAGAAAGAATACATTTATTTCATGGGCTGACGTCAGTTTCCATGTCTTCATCTATTATAATACCGGCTAATGCTTACTGGGTGCTTATTACGGCCCAGGCAATGCCCAGGCACTTAATAATGAGTTCACTGCCAAGAGAAAGGGTACAGACCAGGGGTGGGAAAAATAAATGACGCCAAGCAGGCGTTATAAAGGACTAAGGCTCGGCGGACTGCAATAGGCAGGGGACCAGGAGGACCAGTTCCACCCCCTGCGGAGAGCAGCTGCCCAGCAATGGATCATGGAACGGGTCTACGATTGTCTGATCTGCCTTTACAAGAGAGCCTGGAAATCTGAATTTTTATGTGAATTTCCCAATTCCAAATTTTTTAATGTTGGCAAGCAATTAAAAGTTTTCAACACAGTATGCAGGCCAAAAAAATTTTTTTAAATGTTTTCAGGACATATTTGGTCTGAACAGAGCTTTTCAACTTCTGGAAGAGATAATATGTAAGAGAGAATACAGAGGAACCCAAGACATTTGCAGGATCCTATCAAATAGCCAGTGTACCCCTGAGACTAGGTGTAATTCATATTGGAAAACAGCCTGATTTCCTGTGTGCCCGCAGAGGGGCCAGTGAGCCTTGGTATCCGGCAAACACTGTGTCCTTGTGTGTGGATGGAATATGCTGCCCGCTGGAAATTGAATACACAAATAGCTTTCCGTTCATCAAAAAAAAAAAAATACTTTTTGTGGCTTATTGGCTTTTTTCTTTTGCTTACACTCCGCCAATAAAAATGCATTGGCACAGTCATTCTAAGAAACACCACCTTTATTCAAAACTGTTTTTCATCCCCCTTCACTTGATATTTCTAAATTATCTTATCAATAATGTATTAAAGTAATACTTGAAACTGGAACAATACTGCACCTTTAAGAAAATATTATTTTTCCTGAGGTCCTATCAAGGTAAATTTCATCAGTATTCAAAGAATGAGCAAAGCACTTCAACAATTTATTTCAATAAAAGAAGACTTAGCTGAAAGGAGTATAAATGATGAGAACTTGCTTTAAACTGATTTATTCCCTGCAGCAATAAAAAGAATGTTTCTTCACTCAGCTGTTTAATATGCAAATATGCAGAACATCCAGCCCCTGACAGCACATCATTAATAAAACCTTGCACTGAGCAGAGAGCCCGATATTTCATTCTGATGAAAATACATGATGATGATTTTAGACTGCAGACTTTGAGAGTCGGAACAATGTGCTTTCCTGGTGATGAAACCCCACTAGTCACTGGGGGGATGGAGGCTTTTCAGATAAGCGATCAGATTTCTATAACAGGAAGTCCCGGGGTAAAGAAAATAGTAAATACTGAAGGCTGATAATAGTTCATGCAACAAAGGCTTAAAGGACAATATTTAAACAGGGGGGGACAGTGACAGAAGGGGCAGAGGACTGCTTTTGGGGGTGGTGGCATGTCAGTTTTTTATGTCTGGTTTGGGGCTGCATGGGAAATGCCCCACTGGATGTGTCTATGTTAGTTTCATACCCACGAGGCATAAGACAGAAAGTTGGATAAAGAAGGCTCAGAGCTCAGGAATTCTGAACTCTTGGCAGGTTCTCCAGTCACTTCCTGCCCTTGTTAGGACTGCAGAGTAGTAACTTCTGAATCACTCTTAGGCTCTTAAAACAAAGCGAAGAAGGGGCTGGAAAATATTCCCTGTCCTGGATTGTGTGTTTTCTCTTTCCGCGAAAATCCTGGATTGATGTTAACTGGGATTATAAAGACTTAAAAAAAATTTATTTTTCTTCCTTACAACTTCTTCTATTTTCCAAACTTCCTATAATGAGTATGACATATGTGTGATCAGAAGAATCACATTCCAAAAAACGTAATTTACCTTTTTGAAAAAAAGCATTGTAAGCACTGGAGGTCTCTCTCCCATAAAACCCAGTGCTTGCTCTCAAAATAAATATTTACTAAATAGTTAAATGAGTTACTAGTTGTAAGTGCTTAGGACAGTGCCTGGAACATGGCAAGTCCCATAAAAGTACTTGTTAAATAAATAACCAATAAGTCAGATTAAATATTTAAAGTATTTTAGTCTGCAGAGATGAGTTTTCTGTAAATATTATTCATTTAAGTGCATGGAGAAAGGATATGAAACGCTGGGGTTTTTTTTCTCCTTCCTTTTAACATTAAACTTACTACATTGTATGGTTTTTGTTAATAATATTGCTCCAGCTTAGAGAATTTTTGGATTAAAATCCGGGTTCCTGTGCTGGATTCTGTGTGACCTTGGGCAAACCACAAACTACCAGAAATGTTATTTTCCTCACCTGTTAAATACACATAGTAGTAATCATACTCATTTTGATGAGTGTTTCCAGGATTCAATGTGATCATCTATGTAAACATTTGGCACAGTCGCTGGCCAAGAGTAGAGGCTCAAGCTCATCAATTGAGCACCTTCTGTATATGGAACACTTTATATATATTAATGCTAAACTTTATGACAACTCTTCAAGGTGAGCACTGTCAGCCACGCTTTCCTAAGGAGACTATGTGGAGATGGACTTGAACAGAGCTACAGGGCTTGGCCTTGAACCTGGGTCTACCACACCCTATACTATCTTACTGGCTTCCTGCCAGATCTGTTCTTTCCTCCAGGGTGAGGGGTGGGGAGAACAGATAAAGTGATTATTTAAAAACATATGGAAAGAGTAAGTTTCTATCCATTTATCTCAGTTTCCAGTTACAATTCACATTCAAAGAGTCTCCCTTTATTTTTTTTAATACATTATTTAAAAACAAGGTAGGTTACAGGGCAGGAGGTAGAAGCATAGAGGCAGGTGGCAAAGAGGATGGAATCTACTGCTTAGGAGATGGTAAGAATGACTCTTAAAGTCCCCCAGGGAGGCACTGCTATTGTGAAAGCTCACTTATTAGAGAAAAGATGCTCATTTCTGTCATTTGGGAGGCTCTCTCCAATTCTAGACAACTTGAGAACAAGACAGCAGCAAATTTGGTCTTGAAGGCTGTGACGGCTCCTCTCCTGGAGAAGGTGAACCAGGTGGAAAGGGGCTGGATGGAAATGCTTCCCCTCCTCACATACCCACCCACCTGCGTTTCTCCTCCTTTCTGTCACCTGTGTTCTCTCCATCCAACCAGAAGGATAACTCTCTTTGCCAAAGGAAAGAGGGCAGTTGGGTTTTATTTCCAAATATTTCAATTATAAATCAATCGTTTAGCAAAATTCAATGAAGTCTGCAACATTTCCCTTTGAATCAGCTCCCACCGAGAATCCAAAAAGTCTTGGGGGCAAAATTTCAAGCGATCTCTTGCAGGTTTCGGTAAACTTCTCCAAGCTTGTACTTTCCATGTTTCTGATTTTATGTGCTCAGTAATACGCCCTCATAACTCAAATGGGATGAACCAATTAAACATTTCCCTGTAGTCTCTAAAATAGCTGCTCTTGGCATGTTTTCTGCATGGCGCAAACCTCTGCGGGAGGATACGATAGAAATCTTGCACTATTTAAATATAGAATTGGGACATCAAAGAAAGGGTTGTATTGAAATAACATGGATAATTAAGGAAGTGGAGAACAGTAATAACTGATTTACATAAAATGCTAATGAGTCTCTTGACTTGTTTGGCAATTTGCACTTTAGGCTTGGTGACTGTGGCTCCAAATTTATGATCTAATTTTTATTTTAATATTTTCTTTTAGCGAGTTGTAACCAACATGAAAGGGCGCCTGCCAAAGTCTAACTTCTTCCAGAAGAACCACTCAGAAGCTTCTGTCCCCAAATCAGCATGTAAGGTTTGGGGATGTATCTGGTCCCCGAGCATCCTGGACACCCTGTTTTAGTTGGGTTTCTTTTCATGTTACGGTGCCGGTGTCTTTAAGGATGATCAGTGGTGTTCATGGTACTTACAGCCTGCTGAGCTACCTGGGTTGGAGAACTTGGAAAACAAAGGCAGTGTCACAGGGGCTGAGCGGGTCCTTGTACAGCCTGCTCCTTGCTATTCAGGGGGAGAGACTAGAGGGCAAGGCACCTTCTCGCTCTCCATCTCAGGGAGCGAATATTGCACACCATTCTCTGGTGCCTTTCGCTTCTAAGAGGAAATTACATGCTCTGGAAATTCCTATTTTATTGCACTCTTCCAGTGATCTTGCCTCGCAGGGCCACAGCCTCCCGTGAATGGGAATGAGGGCTGGAGCTGCTCCTTTAGGATGAGTCTGCCTTGACCTTCAGCGTAGCCTGTTTCCCTCCGAGCCCTCTAAGCATGATCCATTGCTATCTCAGGCCATTCCCCCATCACCCCATTGATGGGTTTCAAAGCTACTTAAATTTCCAAGTCCTGACGCGCTGCGGCGGTGACCAGGGCTCTGTCTCGCTCTCTTATGGACTGTACAAGGTCACCGCTGGGGAGAGGAAGGAGGCAGGCGGAGCATTTATCAGGATGTATTGCTTTACTTTTTCTATCCATCACCGGGGCGATGATTCTATTTTAGTGAAAATCCATTGAACTCCGATCAAGTCAGATGGCTGTTATCATTGGAAACTCAAGAGCTGTCAGGCCATAATCGGTACAAATGTTGGACCCCGAAGGCGCGGGGGGGGCCTCTGGGCCAGTGATGATCTTCTGGGGGACCTTTTCAGTCTTTCTTGGGTTTTTAAATTTTCATCTGTTCATGTTATTTTAAGCATGTTTTCCAGCTGTTCTGTTTGCAAATGATAACGTCCGGTTACACAAGGTAGAACGGACTGATTACAGGAGATTTAGGCAGAGTTTGGAGACACAATGGTTTCTCCTCTAGCTGCACTGCTTACAGCGGTGCTAATACCCTGGCTACCATCAGAATACTGACACACACCTGAGTGATTACAGAAATCTGAACCTAAGCAGTGCACACACACAGTCCAGAAATCGCCAAGCTACATCTCCACTACTTCGTGGTCTCTTCAGTACATAAATATTCTGATCACCATACTTGGCTAGAGAATACTATGTTAACAGGCACTTCCGCCTCTGGAGTTGCATTTTTATGATAAATGCCACTATTTGCATTTGCATATGTTTGGTAAGGTTTTCCTCTACAGTTATCACCTTGAACTTGGGGTGGGGATGGAGGTTGGAAGAAAGAGAAATTCCCAAGCTCCTCAAAAAATTCTTCTTGGCTTGTCTTCTGGTTGTAGATTTAATTATATCTGCCATTTGAATAAAGACATTTAAATGTATTTGCTGCCTGCCAATATCCTAAAGTTTTAAAAGGCAGGGGGATAGTGAAAAGGGATGATGGAATGGGTTTTAATCAGCACCCAGGAGCTCCAGGTGATATTTAACTCTTAGCTATCCAAAAGTGAATTCTTTTCCCTGTAGGATGTCAGGATCATATTTTTTTCCACCGCCCCCTCCCCCCCAGTGCAGGCCAGTCCCTGCTGGGGTGGGCTGAGAAGGAATGAAGTTAGGCACCCAAAAGCTTGGTACCTATGTGTGTTTGTCTTACCAGTTTTTAAAATGTACAGCAATATTTCCATGTACTTTGTCTCTTGCAATCCATACCTTTGTTCCTTTTTATTAGTGAGGGTAATTGAATATTGACTGTGCATTCTTAAATAAATTTCCATTCTAAATAATATCAATGATAATAAGGGTAGTTATTTATTGCCCACTTACAGTGAGCCAGGCTGTGTTCCAAGTGCTCTGAGATGGGGACATCCCCACTGAAGGATGAGGAAACCAGGGATCTGAGAGCACCAACGATTAACCAGATGATCACACAATTTACAAGTGGCAGACGTATGAGAATAACACTAACGTCCACCTTACACAGTTGTATTACAGAAGCTAAACCACTGAAAACATCTGTGTTAGTTTCCTGGGCTGCAAACCAGGGGGCTTAAAACAACAGAAATTTATTCCCTCAGAGTTCAGGACGCCAGATGTCTGAGATCCAGATGTTGACAGGGTGGGTGTCTTCTGGGGGCTCTGAGAAACTGTCCCAGGCCTCTCTCCCAGCGCCTGCTGGTGGCTGGCAATCCTTGGTGTTTGTCCCCTGACTAGAACACACATCACTGCAATCTCCACCTCCATCCTCACTCACCTGCTCACTGGGTGTTCGTTTCCATCTCCTATAAGCACACTCTCCTCGGATTTAGGGGCCACCCTACTCCAGCTCAGTCTCATCTGGACCCTGACATTATTTACATCTGTAGAAAACCTATTTGCAAATAAAGTTGCACTCTGGGCTTCTGGAAAGCCATGAATTGGGCTGGAAGGGGATACTATTCCACAGAGTACAGCATCCATCTGGAATCCAAACCTGGGTATGTCAAACTCTGAAGCACTTTTACCAAACCATTACACTATAATCCATATTGAGAGGATGTTGGGCCTCTGCCTGTTTCTTACATTTCTTAGAGATAATAGGTTCCATCAGGCAAGGTACCGATGCAGCGTGTCATGGTCACGATGATCACCATGGCTTTCCTGCAAATTTCCAGGATAAACTAGCATCGTTGGGGAGGCTGGATAGGTGTTTCCTTCCTGAACTGTGGGAGGGTCAGAAGAGGCAGACGCACAGAAAAACATCCAAGGATATAACCCTGGGTAAACAGTGGCTGAGAACTCATCAAAATTTGCCTGTCCTTCCTAAACCCCGGGGGCCTTGCCATGGTCAGACCAGGACCCACAGGTGGAAGAGGACCAGGGAATCAGGGGTGTGTATCAGCTCAACCGCGCTCCACTGATGCAGAGGAGCCCTGACATCAAAGATGGAGCTTTCAGAGACAACTGGGAGCAGGAATCTTTAATTCTTGGCTGTTCATTCCTCCTTCCTTCCTTTGGAGGGAAAACAAAAGCAAGCCGAATAGTAGCTCAAAGTTACTGGTGGGGAGGATGAAGGCAGAAAAAGGCATGCACTTCCAGAGGATTTGTTCTAATAATACGAATCTGCAGATGAAAAAGTGGTACATAAACAAGAAAGTCTCTTTTTCCTTCTCCTTAAACAAAATCTTATTAGAGATTATTTTGAATAAGGAATCTTCTGAGCCACTGAAAATCATCCAAATGGGTGCCCTCTAAGTAATGTGGGATGCCTGGATGCAAATTTCAAGGGGAAACATATTGAAGGAACTGAAATCAGCTGTCTAGTAAATAACGTAAAGCGGCAAAAATTCTACTGTTTTTGGAATGGAAACAAATGACCTAAGTGTACTGGATGTTTCAGATTGATTCATGTGGTCTATTTTCACCCTCCTGCTGGGCAGAGTTTCTCAGCCTTGGCATTTTGACATGTGGGGCTAGATGATTCTCTGTGATCGGGGCTGTCCCGTGCACTGTAGGACACTAAACAGCATCCTTGGTTGTGACCCACTAGAAGTCAGCAGCATCTCCACTCCCTAGTGGTAACAACCAAGATTATCCCAGACATTGTGAAATGTCCCCTGTGGGGCAACAGTGCCCCTGGATTTCACTGTTTGGAGAAATCAGAAAGCTCAACACTACCTTCCTGGGACTCCCTTGCAGCTACATTCTGGACACAGAACAGTCCCACCAATTCCTAGGTCCTGTCCCGTGAGACAGAGACAGAAAAAGCGAGGGAAAGGCCATATGCCAGCTTCTCGGGGCTTTTCCTCCTGGTCAGCGAGGCCATGTGCAAATGAAGTTTTCTGTCTTCCTGTTCTGGTGCCAGGCCTCAACCTTCCTGGTGGTGGAGACAAGGCTACCGCAGAGGAGGTGGCTCTGCCTCACTTATTTGGCTTAGTTTCCACTGTGGCTTCCGCTCCCCGGAGGGTTGCTGCTGTGTTATTCAAGCAGAAGATCAGCCTCAAAGTCGCTCTTTCAGCTCTTTTTGTAAGCCTCCGATTTTCTTTATTGAATCCCTTCCCGCCAAAGTACATACAGAGGCTCCCACTTCCTGCACCAAGCCCTGACCGAGATACCCAGGGGGGAGATTCTCAAGTGACTCTCACCAGGGAGACTCAGGCATGCTCTGAAGACACCCATGTCTGGACTCCTGCACCCACTGTCCCCTCTGCTAAGGATGCACTGCCTTCTTCCCCCACCACTCAGCTTCCCAGAATGGCCCATCATCAAACATTCTTTTAAAATTGAACTATAATTGATTTACAATGTTGTGTTAGTTTCTAGTGTACTCCGTTATACATATATACTCTTTTTCATACTAGGTTACTACAAGATATTGAATGCAGTTCCTTGGCTATACAGTATGACCTTGTTGTTTATGTATTTTATATACAGTAGTTAGTATCTGCTAATCCTTAACTCCTAATTTATCCTCTGCCCCTTTACCCTTTGGTAACCCTAAGTTTGCTTTCTATGTCTGTGAGTCTCTTTTAGTTTTATAAATATATTCACTTGTATCTTTTTCTTTTAGATTCCATAAGTAAGTGTTACCATATGATTTCTTTTTCTCTGACTTTCTTTAGTATGATAATCTCTAGATCCATCCATGTTGCTGCAAATGGCATTATTTCATTCTTTTTTATGGCTGAGTAGTATTCCACTGTGTGTGTGTGTGTGTGTGTGTGTGTGTGTGTGTGTGTGTGTGAGAGAGAGAGAGAGAGACAGAGAGAGAGAGAGACAGAGAGAAAACAGACAGACAGACAGACACAACTTCTTTATCCAATCATCTGTCGAGGACATTTAGGTTGCTTCCATGTCTTGGCTATTGTAAATAGTGCTGCTGTAAACACAGGGGTGCATGTATCTTTCTGAGTTAAATTTTTTTCCAGATGTATGCCCAGGAGTAGGATTGCTGGATCACAGGGTAAGTCTATTTTTAGTTTTTTAAGGAATTTCCATACTGTTTTCCATAATGGCTGCACCAAACTACCTTCCCACCAACAGTGTAGGAGGGTTCCCTTCTCTCCACACCCTCTCCAGAATTATCATTTGTGGACTTTTGAATGATGGCCATTCTGACTGGTGTGAGGTGATACCTCATTTCAGTTTTGATCTGCGTTTTTCTGATAATTACTGATGTTGAGCATCTTTTCATGTGCCCGTTGGCCGTCTGTATGTACAATATTCACCTTGATTCTCAGGCCCATCTCGTGCCTGGCCTTCTGCATGGTAAAGCTTCTTTCTGGAAACCTTTGCCTCCTCATCCCCCTACAACGTCACCCATACTTGGCAAAGATTACCACTCCTTTCTCTCTCCTTCTTCACTGGGTATGTTTGTTATTGTACTTGCCACACTGAACCGTCTGTTTGTAAGCCTGTCCTAACTGAACTATAGGATCCTAACTCATTCTTATGCCCCCAATGTCTAGCTCAGGGTAAGAATATAATGAGTGGTTGTTGAATGATGGATGAAGGGAACCTTGGAATCTCATTCTTACTTGCCTAACGACATTTTATCTCATGGCTCTTGCCCTCCAAGTTCTTGTAGAATATCCAGGGGGAGTCAAGACTAATACGGGGAAAAGCTATGTCTAGGGGTATAAGGATTAAGCTGTGTGGTTTTGATGGCTGGTATATTTAGGAAGAGCTTTTGGCTGAAGGCAGAGCAGGGTCCAATGTGAGAGTATCAAAGCACACATCCTGGAGACCAGTGAGGACCACACGTAGAGGGGCAAGGAGGAGCCAATCACTGGGGCTTTATGGGCTAAGCAAACGAGGCTCAGCCCGACATGGGAGAAAGTGACACAGGGAGAAACAAAAGAGAGATTCTCAAATGACTTCATTAGAACCAGATAGCACAGCAGTGGATATTCTGACCAACATCCTATTGTTTTCATCATTAGTACTTTTACTATACGACCCAAAAAAGGACCAAGAAAAGTGTATTTATAGTGAGATAATTTATTAAACAGCAATGCCAAGCTGCCCAAACTCCAGAGATGGAGAGCTCTGTTTCTAGAAAAAGTCTGATGTGAGGACCAAACCTAAAATTTAAATGCCAAGGGGCGGGGTAGAGCTCAGTGGCAGAATGTGTGCTTAGCATGCACAGGTCCTGGGCTCAACCCCCAGTACTTCTATTAAATAGGTAGGTAGGGAGGGAAGGAGGGAGGGAGGGAGAGAAGGAAGGAAGGAAGGAAGGAAGGAAGGAAGGAAGGAAGGAAGGAAGGAAGGAAGGAAGGAAGGAAGGGGAACAGAAGAAGAAGAAAGAAAGAACGAAAGAAAGAAAGAAAGAAAGGAAAGAAAGAATGAGAAGAAGAGAAGAAAGAAGAAAGAAAGAAAGAGAGAAAGAGAGAAAGAGAGAAAGAGAGAGACAGAAAGAAAGATTTAAAAAGTACGAAATAAAAAAAAAAAGCCAACAGTTTGTAGGCAAGCTCTCCCATGGATTCTCAGGGAAGATACTAGCAAACTTATAAAGCAGTGTTTTTCTTCTGCTGTTAAACAGAATGGGAAGTTTATATGCCAGGGGCTTCATAACAGTAGGATAAACTGAGTTCTTTTCATGATTAGATTGTGTCTGTATTAAGCACTGATACAGGTTTGTAAAAGCTATGGCCCTTGTGAACCTATTTTTAATTAAATATGAGAGCAAACCCCTTTGTACAGTTTTCCACGGCAGAGGCTGAGGAGTTCCGGGCTGGAAGCGGGCTGTGGTGAAGAGACCACCGCCAGAAAGACCACTTGCTCCACCAGCCACCCCACGAGTGATGCCTGAACCCACTGCCTACCTTCTGTGATGCCTGAAGACGACTTGCCCAGAGCTTAGGGTGTCGGGCGTGGTGCTGTGCAGTTAATGCAAACCTGCCCAACTATGACTTCGTGCTGTGAGATCGGCAATATCCCGATGTCCGTTTTACAGATGGGGAAACCGAGGCACAGAGAGGTCAACTTGTGGTCATAGAGCTTTTAAGCTTTGACAGCTAGGATTAAGGTCAAGTTTTGCCTGACTCTGTAGCTCACACAATTCTCCACTGTAGAGTCCATCACAGACAGCCCCACCACAGAGACATCACGGAAGAGCACGAGCCCCCAAAACCACTCCACCAGGAGCTGCCGTAGTCAGGACTCTGGATGCTGTGAAAATCCAGACTGGGACTGGCAGCCAGCAGCATGCCAACGGCTGTCTTTCCTACTGGCTACCAGGGGATTTCAGGGCAAAGACCACAGCCCCATCACCGCCTCCGCCTGTACAGTTACTATTAGGAAAGAACATTTAGTGAAGTTTTCCTTAGTGGCAGGGGCGAGGCTAAGGGTATGGCGGCACGAGCCATCTCCTTCTCACAGTCACTTGACGTTCATTGCTAAGATGCTACTTTGGCCTTCATCTTTTGGAAAAGGAACCTGAGGCTGAGGACAGTCACATGATGAGATCAAGGCTGCCCTGTGAGTCGACAGCAGAGGCAGCATCCAAACCTTGATCTGCAGGACAGCCAAGAGCCACGGCTCCTCCCCCTTCAAAGAGGCAACGTTTCTACGCTGTTCGCTGGGCTCTGTCCTAAGTGCTTTACTACAAACGCGCTCTGAACGCCTGAGATAACCTTGTAACGACAGAGGCCGTGTTTTATGTTTGCGAAAGACCTTAAAGCACAATTCCTACCTGAGAAACTGAAGATGGTCAGGACTTCTGGGGAGGAGGAAGAGCGAGGCAACTACTGTTTAAGGCATGAATAAATTCAAACACAAATACATGCAGAGTCTATATTAAAAAAAAAAAACCCATGATAATTATATAAGAGGATTATAATTTGACCAGCAGTTGGGGTTTAGGGTTAGAGACACTATACAGACAATCCCACTCCCCTAAAACCCCTTTAAAGCCTCTTTACTATGGAAATATCACCACCTGGACATCAACATTGCCTTTAGGAGGAGCTGTCCTCTGGCTAAAGTCGGAATTTACCATGGAGCCTCCTCAGGAAGCCTTCTTTGGAGGCTGCATGTCAGGACAATTAAATGCAAACTTTTATCTCTCCTTCCTAAACCTCCTCCTTTCAACCACTAATCTCTCCAGGAAAGAACACAACCAAACAGTCCCACTAGGTAAGAGGCAGATAGAACTGATGTAAATCCGCCCTGAATTAATGGGCCTGCGCTTTACTTCCCAAGATGACCTTGCCAATCAGAAGATCTTGTTTTGTCTGCAATTTCCAATGATGCCTGGCCACACTCACGGCAGAAGGGATCCGCTTAGGTTTTCAAACAGGCACCCCCACCAAATGGCTCTAGGGGCGAATTGAAATTTACTGACATCAAAAGCAATCTCTTTTTTAAAAGGTAAATTACAATCTTGCAAAAGAGACTACAAATATGTTAAGAAGTGACCCACTGTTCTGGGCTTTGCTGGCCCTGATCTTCAAACCAGGATCCTCTGATGCCCCATGATGGGTGGCAGCAGTCAGGATGAACCGAGTGATGATGCTACAACAAGCAATCCCTCAAAGCTCAGCGTCTCAGATGTGGAAGCACAGTTTATTTCTCTGTGTCCATCTTGGGCCAGTTGAGGCTCCTGTCTTTGTTCTTTCTCCAGGATCAACCAGGACAGGGCAGCTTGTATGAGCAATCTCGCCAGTCAGCATGGTGGAGCGTGTGGAACAGCACACACTAGCGTCTTAGAGTTTCTGCCTCCAAAAGTATGTCTCTTTGACAGGTCACTTCCACCCAGATTCTCCTGTAGGGTCCCACGGGATGCGCATAACAGGATGAGGCGTAGCTAGAATTCAGCCCATGACTCCAAAAGCGCGTGTGTCAACCTGGAAACATGTTGCCCCTAACAGGGAACGCTCTCCCGGTAACCCAGACCACCTTGGAAAGTTCCACAAGGCCCTGGCCCTGCTATCTTCTGTCCCCATCACGTTTACCTAACAGATGACCCTACCAATTCCCATTGGCAGCCCTCTGTAGTGTAATGAACAGGATGTGGGCTGATGAATGCAGCCGCTGCACAGAAAACGTCAGTTCTTTCATTAAGCAAACCTTCCCAAGTTCATTGTATTGAACCAGGGTTTAGGCTATTAGGCTGACACATGACAGAGCCAATTCGAGTCACATTGTAAGTGCCCATTCACGTTCGGCAAATTCCGTTTTACGCGCACATACACATTTAGAATTGGACTCTTATTGCCTGCGACTTCTTTTTTTTCCCCTTGAAATCCATTTTCCTATTTTTAACTGTTAATAATTAGGAAAAATCCCACTTTAATAACAGAGCCTCAACAAGCCTAATTCAGGGAGAACATAATGGATCACCGCACTGAGTCTCTGCTCCACCGGCCGCCCGGCATCTGCGCTCGTCCCAGACGCATCGGTGTTGATGTACCATGTTCGTGTGTGAAAGGGAAAAGAATAAAATATTTGAGCATGGAGTTTTGACACCAATGGCTCTTCTTTCTGCTCACATTTTAAAAGGAAAACATTACTTATAGGCTTGGAATGCCTGCTAGTGTCAGGGGACCAGACTAAAGGCATCATTCCAGGGGACAAGCTGTGAATGAGCGAGCCTGACAGAGGGGGAAGCTCAGAGCATCCACAGCCAGGAGTCCTGGCTGCTTTATCTCCAACCTGCCACCTCCTACGTGGGTGGCCTGTCTACAACACTCATGCAGCCAACATGCAGTGGGTGCTTGCTGTGTGGCCGGCCCACGCTGGGTATCAGGATGTGGACGAGAAGAGTTAGGGTTTGTGGTCCAGTGGGAGAGAGGCCAACAGGCAATTACAATTGAATGTACTCAGTGGGATTATGTATCCTGGAAGCAACCTCTTTTCTCTGTCGCCAATATTTTCACCTGGTCTACCATTACTGCTTCCCTAGAACCTGGGCTACCTCCCAGCATCCACTCTTGCCTCCTATAGGCTGCAACCACTTCTCTTTAAAAACATGAATCAATCCATTTCTCCCTTTTGCTTATCAGCTTCCGATGACTTCCGTCATGATTAGAATAAAATCCAGACTCCTAACAGTGGCTTCATGATCTGTCCTTTCTCTCCATCTCATCACTGATCACTCTACCTGGCTCCAACGACAGTAGCTCCTTTCTATCCCTTGAACAGGTCAAGCACATTTCTACCCCAGGACCTTTGCACCTGTCATGTCTCTGGTTGAGATTCTCCTTGAGATGTTTGCATGACTGTCATCATTCAGGGATGGGTTTAAATGTCACTTCCTCAAAAGCCATCTCTGACCATGCAGACAATCACTATTTCCTTCCCTTACTTCATTTTCATGTGAAACAATCTAATATATCAGTTTCCCCCTACTGCTCAAATGCAAGCTCCACGAGGGAAGAGATTTTTGTCTGGTTTAACCAAGTATCACTGGATCCTGCAACCATGCCTGACACATAGTAGGTAAGAGAAGCAAAAACAAAACGTGGATAATAGAAATAATGTTAAGTGTTATTACGACAGCAGTAATCAGTATTTACATACTCCTCATTCTGTAAGATCTTCATGTGCACTCACTCACTTAGTCCTCCCAACAACTCTATGACGGAATCATTAGTCTTCTATTTACTCTAAAGATGGGAGAGTTGAGGTTGCCAGTAGGTTACTTACTTACCCAAGGATGTGCAGTTAATAAATGGGAAGCAAGGAGCCAAATGCAGGCAGTGTGACCTCAAAGTGCTAACAAGGCTCTATACTCAATATATATTTGCTAAACAAATGAACATGAAAAAATGTCAGGCAAAGGGGGAGCTGAGTTGCTCAAGGAATCCGAGACTGTCTTCCTCAGCTGCATGGTGAAATTCGTTGCGTGGGGTCCCTCCTCCTCCCTTTTCCCTTCACCGATGTTTGTCTATCATGTGCCAGGAACTGCTCAAGGGACTGAGGTCACAGCAAAAAAACAAAAGAGGAGAAACAACAAGCCTGATTTCACAGAACTTACACTGCAGATGAGGGCAGAAATGGGGAATTGGGTAAACGTAAAATAAGCAACTATCAGACAGGTGTTATCAGCTGATGAAGCCACTCAGGCTACTTAAAACTATGAGAACACACACATATAGTCACAGAGGGAATTTCCTTGGAAACAGTGGAGTTCCGAGAGAATCCAGGCTTTCTGGGGTGTCCATGGGGTTGCCATTGCTGTAGCTGGGGCATCAAGCATGGTGAAGCCTCCTGGGGACTAATGTATGTTTGTGGAATAGAAATGAGGCAGTCCAGTCACGCGGCGCTGGAAGGCCCTGAGTCTGGGAGAGCATGGCTGTGTTCTTTAGAAGAGCTTCCAGGTCACAGAACCAGGCCCACATCTCCACAGAGAAGGGTGCCGAGGAGTGAACTTGGGTCTGCCACTGCACAACATGATACCCAGGGGTTAGAACGAAAATAAGACCTCTGACCTGCCTCACCTCATTACTCCTGGGAGTCCTAACACAAGACTGTCCGACGCTTCCAGTGGAGCCATCTGAGGATCAAGGCAGTACTTGCACCTCTTCACCCACACTAGAAGCTATGACGAGAAAGACAGACAACAGCAAGTGTCGGTGAATATATGGAGATACTAGAGCCCTCCTACAGCGCTGGTGAGAGTGTAAAATGACGCAGTCACCTTGGAAAACATTCTGGCCGTTCTTCAAAAGTTACACATAGAGCTACCACGCGACCTAGCAATTTCACTCTTAGGTAGGCACTCAAGAGAAGGAAAACACCTTCTCAGGTAAAAACTTGTTCATAAGCATTCACAGCAGCATCATTCATAACAGCCAAAAGGCAGAAACATACCACATGCCCATCAACTGATGAATGGAAGAACAACAGGTAATATATTCACATAATGGAATATTATTTGGCTGTAAAAAGAAATGAAATAAGGATACATGCTACAGCATGGATGGACCTTGGAAACATTACACTAAGGCAAAGAAGCCAATCACAAAAGGCCTCGTATTGTATGATTCCATTTATACAAATTGTCCAGAACAGGAAAATCCACAGAAACAGAGGCACGTTAGTGGTTGCCAGAAGCCAGGGGTGGAGAATGGGGAGTAACTCCTAACGCACATGGGGTTTCTGTTAGGAGTGTTGAACGTGTTCTATAATTTGGTGCAGGTAATGGCTGTACAACTTTGAAGATATACAAAACCCCACTGAATTGTGTACTTTAAAAGGGAGAATATTATAGTACTGAATTATATCTCAATAAAATAAATAAATAAAATGATGGATTTGCACTTCTGAGATTAAGTCCCTGAAGGCTCTGGCTTCCGTCTTGTTCGCCATCTCTTGCTCTTCTGCTGACTTGCTCAGATGAAAGGCAGATGCCAAGCTGGGACCTGCCTTTCAGTGAAGCCCGCATGGCAATGACCAAGAAACACCAGCCAACAAGGAACTGAGGCTCTCAGCCCAACAACAGCCAAAACCCAAATCCTGCCAAGAACCGTAGTGTGAACTTGGGAACAGATCCCCCCCCACCCCCACCCCGTCAAGCCCCAGCCAAGGATGGCAGCTCCTTGATTACAGCCTGAGAGAGATGCTGAACCATGTCCAGATTCCTGCTTCACAGCAGTGGTGATAAGACCAATGAAGAAAAAAAAAATCGCCCTAAGTCACCCAACCATGAAAAGCTGGGCGCCAGCCCACGATGGTCTGGCTACTCCCTCTCTGCTGCGACACCGCTTTACTCATCTCTGTGCCCTTGGAACTGGCTCCAAGGGCACGATGCTTGACACTTGGTAGGTGCTCAATAAAGTTGTCTGAAACTGAATGAAATTTTCCAATTCTCTCGACGTCAGCCTAGAAAGTGCTCTCAACAATAAGGAAAGAGAATGAGCGAAAAACATGGATGTCTCACTATGTTCTGTTATTTTCCAATCTCTTGTCTGCAGATTAAATTCCAACCAAGATTCTCATTGAGTGCAGGTGACCCTGCCTTGACCCTGACATGACCCTGACAGTGACATTATTCTATGTGCAGACAGGAGGCGGTTCCGAGACCTGACCTTGGCTGTACCAACCTCACTTATGTACTGGACAATTCATCATCAGAGCAGCACCCTCTGAGCTTCCGGAGAAGCACCCAACCCTGATATAGCGAAAACCCCCAAGTCAGGGCTTCAATTATCAGTATTAAAAGAGCACTTTGGTCTGGAAAAAACTTACACCGCCCTTTCTTGAAGCTTTCCCCTCAACAGCCCAGGCACGGAGCCCCCGCCCTCTCCCCACCCTCTGCAACCTGTCCCTTTCAAGAGAGATTTATTACAGGGCTGTCAACACAATCCTACCTTTACGGAAAAAAGATAAAAATAAGAAACACCTTACAAGAAGATGCCGTGGTGAAAGCTAAATCATAAATGTTTGATAAGGAATGGTCAAATCCAGACAAATAACTGTTCAATCCCACTTTGTATTAAGCAGATAAAGTCATACAGAAAATCAATGTGATGTATTGAAAGGGGAGGGAAAAAAATGCCAAGCTTGGGGATCGGGCTTACACGGTGTTATGAAGTCGCTTCAGAAGAACCTTATAATACAACAACATAAATTTTTTAAAATGAGGGGCTGATTGCTGACTTGCTGACCTGTCAATGGTGTTCCTGTCCTCTCTTCTGCCTCTGCTGCTGCTCCTGGAGATCATTTCTGGGGTGGCACACGCATTCTCAGGGGAGATGGGGAAGAGGAAACCAGTCCCACTGTTCCAGAGGCCAGTCTTGCAGTTCCCATGGAACTGACCGTTTTGAAGACTCACACAGCCCTTGCTCCAGCACTTCTGCTACTGCAAGGTGGCCCTTCTGAGACCCTTGCTCGAGTAGACGACATGCGTATGCAGGAATGTTTGTTACTCGATCATGTGTGAAAGCAAAACACGGACTCAACCAAAATGTGTCAAAGAGGCGTGAATGAATAAATGACAGGACACCACATGATGGAATATTACGTAGTCAGGGCACACTGGGAGGCTGAGCTACCCGTGCTGGGACCAAACAATCTCCAAGACATGATCACATAAAAAGAGCAAGGTAATGAGGGAACTATATTCAATATCTTGTAGTGACTTATGGTGAAAAAGAACATGAAAATGAACATATGCATGTTCATGAATGACTGAAGCATTATGCTGAACACCAGAAACTGACACAACATTGTAAACTGGCTATACTTCAATGAAAATATATAGACAAGGAAAAAAAGCAAAGTAAGGGACAAAATGTATGCACACATGTTTTAAAAGGCCGTATATATCTATATCTGATGGCAAATGCATATGATGTTTTCTGGAAGAATCCACAGTAACCCTTTAAGGGGAGTTTCTCTTGGAGAGGGGGCTGGGGGTGAGGGATGGAGGAAAACTTTTACTGTTACATCTTATGAAAAGGTTGACACTTTTACCAGGAGAATTTATTCCTTCTATCAACTACTTCTCCCAAGGCAATAAGAATAAACAAAAATGAAACAAAGCGACAGGAAAAACTTTTCTAGGATGAGGAAGCCTCAGCTCATTTGGCCTCGGACAGTCAGCACAGTCATTCTCCACCCCAGATCCACGCCCGAGAGCTACTGAAAAGTAGACCTGGATCCTCTTGTGTGCTGAGCGGTCAGTCTCCACCTCCAGGAAGAATATCAGTATCTCCAATTTCCTTGTTTCTCCCGAGCCCCCACCAAACCTCCTCAAATATACTGAACAGGTTTCTGCCACAGATGTGGGACCTCCGCGTACGGCGGCCCACTTCAGAGGTGGGCTCGCAGTGGCCAGTCCACTCACACCACCTACCCTGCACAGGTAACAGCCTCCCTCCTGCTGATGGCATTATTTCCAATAGCTGGTAATTAAAAAATAAAGGAGCAGAGTTTACAATAGTAAACAGATGGGGAACAGGCCTTCCGAAACAGGATAATACAAGCTTGCTGAAAAGAGTAAACGCTCACACAGAGAAGATAAACAACTCCGGCGTCACCGCGGTGAGCGATGTGCTTGCTTTGAGGTGAAATATAGGAAATGAAGATCAATTAACCGTGTCCCAATGAGCCTAAAATGACTTGACTTTATTACACGCACGAACGGCAAGCTCAATTCCTGGTAGAGAAGCCCCTGGGAGGGAAGGTAGCTGACGAAAGGGCACCGGAGGCCCAGGGGTTCACTCCCCTGAAATAAACATCTAAGGAGAGTCAGGCTGTACGTCCAGATGAGAAGACTGACTTAGAAACACGAAAATATGTCTCTCAGCTGATCTTTGACTTGACGCTTTGGATCCTCACTTAGGCAAAGATCCGAACACTGCGATTTTTCAAATGCTTTTGGGCACCAGTGAACTAGGAGGAAAGTCCCCCTTCAGCAAATAAACAGAACTCTCCCGCCCAGCCTTCTGGAGCTGGAGATGAGTACCGTGCTTTGTAAGCCAAGTGCATGCCAGAAACATTTGCTTGTTGATTAAAACGATGTCTTGAAAGAGACTTTTCTTACATTGCACTTTCCAACAGACTTTTCAAACTTCAGGGCACATCAGAATCCCTTGGAGGGCTTCTTAAAACCAGATGTCTGGAACCCACTCCCAGAGTTTTGGATTCAGGGGGTCTGGGTGGGGCCTGAGGATGTGCAGGTCTAACAAGTCCCCGGAGCGACGCTGATGTCGCTGGCTGAGGACCACACCTTGAGAGGCCCTCGTGCAACAGTCATAAGCTTGGACTGTGCAACCAGATGGACTTGTTTTCACCCTCAGTTCTGCCACTCGGTCATTGGTGATTTAAGTGGGCACTTAATCTCTCTATACCATCATTTCGTTATCTGTCAAATGGACGTAACAGTGATATCTACTCTCCCTGGGCTAAACAGTGTTTCTACCAAGTTCAAGTCCGCCTGGAAACTCCGACTGTATTTGGACATTGGGTCTTTGCAGGGTTTTTGTCGGCTAAGTTCAAACAAGGTCATCCTGGATTCTGGTGGGCCTAAATCCAGTGACGGATGCCCTTAGAGGAAGAGAGGACACACAGACTTAGAGGGAAGACAGTGGTGTGAAGACAGAAATAGAGAACAGAATCGTGAACAGAGAACCAAGGAATACTGAGGACCACTGGAGCCACCGGAAGCCAGGAGAGAGAGGCCTGGACCAGATTCCCACTCAGAGCCCCAGGCAGGAACCAAGCCAGCCAACATCGCAATTTCAGACATCTGGCCTCCAAAACCGTGAGAGCATTTCTCTGATTTTTAGCCACCCAGTCGGTGGTACATGGTTACAGCGGCCCTGGGACACTAGCACGCTGCCTGATGGAATTCTTGTGAGGATTAAATGACCGAACACACAGCAAGTGTCCACAGCAGGGCCTGGCACATAAGGAACATGACTTAAGTAGTGGTTCACAGTGTCATTTGGTTCTGTTAACACTGTCTTTTGTTTTATTACTTTCTCTTGGGGAAAAATCCCATCAGAACAGTAGAGAAGGGTCTAAAGCAGGGGTTTCAACCAGAGCTGTTTGCACCCCAGCCCAAGGGATATTTGCCAATCTCCGCAGACATTTGGGCTTCTAAGGACTTGGGAGGGAGGTGAGAGCTACAGGAATCTAGCAGGTGGAGGCCAGGGTTGCTGGTAAACACCTCACAGCGCACAGAAAGGGCCCACACAGAGCTGTCCGAACCACTAGTCAGTGTGAGGCTGAGAGGCTCTGGTATAAGGTGAAAAGGCAAAGTCACCTGGCCCTTGAGTCCTGCTTGCCAAGTTTGTCCAGTGCTACATGATTCCTCCTAATGAGAACAACTACAACCGACTTCCACACTCTACCCCTCAAAATAAAACTGAACTAATACTACTAAATAACAACAACATCAACAAATCAAGAGTCAAGCGTGGCCCACAGGAGGGAGCTGCAAACCGTTCCCTGCTCCGTCTCCCCAGCTGCAGCTGCAGGAGGCCAGGGGGTCTCCACCTCCACTGGGAGTCACAGGCTGGGGAAAGCACAAGGGGCCACGACCTGCCCGCAGGGCCTGGCTGCACAGTGCACTGTGGGCCCAGGGCAGCAGGGAGCACGGGGACCAGGGAGGGAGGACTGCACTGAGCCAGACCAGGGACAACGGCAACCAGGGCTAGGGAGGTGATGGTGAAGATGACGTGGGCAGACTCAGGCAGCCCAAGTGACGCACCTGAGCAATGGCAGGACGCGTAGGGTGAGGGTGAGGGAGGTGCCCAGACGGCCGCCTGGTTCTTGGATTACGCATTGGATGAACGGAGGTGCCACTCATTTAACTGGAAAGTTGTAGGAGAGGGCTGCCTTACGTCCAGAATTAAATGAGTCCATGAACCAAGAGGGAAAACTGGCTCATCAAACATAGGCTCAGATGCCCGACACCCCAGAGCCTGGGTGGGGGTGAACCGTGACTGTCACAGTGACTCTTGGGATGGCCCATGTCCACATCCTTTCCCTGAGTGCCTTCCTGCTTCCCAGGAAATACTTCATACCCAGTACTCATCGACCCTCACGAATCACAGCGATCTACCTGAGGGTCTTGGCCTCTGACTTTGGAAGGAGTCACATGGACGGAGAGCGCAAAAGATACACTCAGATGTGCTCTGTGGATGTGGGGTAACCGGAGATGACACAGAAGGGAAATGCCTGTTGGGCGGATGACTGCACACCCTGAATGCCTGACCACACGGTGCCGATCTGCCCCTGAACGATGATGGGGAAGACGGAGGCACGGGGTGGGGGGAGGGGCCAGAAGTGAACACACACCTGCACACACTCATGCGCTCAGG
The DNA here is from genome assembly GCF_009834535.1 of Camelus ferus. Taxonomy (NCBI): domain Eukaryota; kingdom Metazoa; phylum Chordata; class Mammalia; order Artiodactyla; family Camelidae; genus Camelus; species Camelus ferus. Next base: position 52,235,500 of record NC_045704.1, on the reverse strand, counting down.
TGAAGAGAAACAGCAGAGCTTAACGTTGATTCTCGAGCTGACGTAACCATTCTGTCCTCTCTCACCCCGCACCGGGATGGAACAGACCAGGTAGGGGAAAGAATAAACCATGACCCCCTCCCCAATACGCCTTTGCTATTGAACTGAGATCTGACTCAATACTGGTTTTTTGGACCCCCGGCAAGCCAAGGCGATTCCCCGGGGCTGTGCGTTTTGGAGTTTTTAAGATGCACAAAGACAACCATGTTCAAACTCAGAGCTGGTGGGACCCCGAGAGAACGAACACACACAGCCACAGGGTCTGTGAAAATCAAGCCCGTATCACCTAAATATAGTCTCACTTCTAAATAAGGCTTCAGATCACAGATTTGTTTACTTTCATTTGGTGATAATTGTTCACAGCAGAACATATCAGAAAATTCTATAATAGGAACCACAGCCAGGAAATAGTAAATAATTAATCACCCTCCCTCCCAGCCTCTTGCATCTCTGTTGATATAAATGACCGTATAATTCCAAACCCAATTATCACTACTTAGCCGTTCCATTTTGTAGTTAAAATCCCACAAAATTAAAGTGCATCAATTGTTAATGGTAATAGACCAGACAAGGGATTAAAGATTATTTTAATGTTTATTTCCTGTCAAGAGATCTTTTGGCAGGAAACACCACAGACAAAAGGCAGCACACTCAGATGAGATTCATATATTTAAATCTTCTAACTTCTGAAAACATTATGGATATAATTACTTGTTTAATTTACTTGTTCCCTCAAGATACAGGCTGGAGATGAAGCCAACTTTATTATATCAAGTTCTCAGAAAGGAAAGGCAGGGCTCTGTAGCATTTTATAAGCCGGTTTATCCCGAGTAATCAAGTCAGATTTAGTGCCCATGTCCCACGGCTGCTGACAGAGAGGAGAGGCCAAGGCTGGAATGTGGGGGGAGTAAGACCCCAGGTTAGCTCTCAGGCCTGCAAGCAGAGGGCTGTGTGGCCAAAAAGCATCCCCAAAGCTCCCCTGAGCCTCAGTTTCCTTGTTTGTGAAATTGAGGCCCAGTGTGCAGTCTGGATGGGGAGACTGCAGAAGGTGGGGGGAAAGCAGTCGAGTTATGCCCACATCACCAACAACATGACAAGCAAACATGGGCATTTTGATGTGTCTGTGATTATTTTTAAGGTGGTCACCCCCATAAGCCATGGATGCGTAATTAACCTTTCTAGGTTATCACTGAACACGTATGCACAGGCGCTCTCTCCTGCACGCGTGCGCACACACACGCACACACATCAGAAAATACAACTGCAACATCCAGAGGTTCTTGGAACACAATTTAAGAAACACTGGTCTATTTCCAAAAAGCAAGACAATAGTAAAAGTAAGTTTTATCACAATGTCCAACCCATGTACTCAGGACGCAGGTTAAGAAAGGTTAAGAAGTACAAAGGCAATTAACAAACAAATGGAGGGAGGGATGGATAAACAGACAGACATATAAACAAAAATAATAACTGCTCACCTAAAATTACCATTTAGATCATGGAGAAATCAGAATCTAGAATACAAAATACACACGCATATATATATAGAGAGAGAGAGAGGGACAGAGACAGACAGAGAGAGAGAGAGACAGGAGGGGGCAGGATGGATGAACGGATGATTAACAAAAATAATTCGTCACCTGAAGTTTTAGATCATGGAGAAATCAGAATCTAAAAAGAACCTGAGCCCCTCTTCCCAAAATGCTTAGTGTATTGTTTTACCTGTTAATTTCCGCCACCTTCATTAGAGTATAAAAACCATGAGGGCAGAGATATCTTTTTTCATTGCCATACTGCTAAAATTTTAAATAGAGTCTAGCACATAGTACATCCTTGATAAATATCGCTGGTGTGGACAATGACAATAACAATAAACTGTATGACCATTTTCTATTTCTACAAAGGAATTCCTATCTCATGATTCTTGGGTCACTATATCAACTTCATTTACTAGTAAGTGGCCTGGAAACTAGAGAGGTTGAGAAGCTCTGCCCAGATCACACACCCAGGTGCAGAGTCATAGACAGTTTGAAATCACACTTTCTGATTCTCCATCCTGGGCTCATTCCATGTCATCACTCTGGCCCTTGGAGGGTGTCTCTTCACCTGAGAGTGAGGGAAGGCACTTTAAGTAACAAAGAGATGACTTAAAAAGAATTTTCTGCAAATATATGTATGTATATGCATGAGTGGGACACTGTGCTGTATACCAGAAATGGACACATTGTAACTGACTATACTTCAATTAACAAAAAAACATTTCTGCAATAGTTTGGGTTCCCAAAACTGGGTGTGGCCTTGGGCAAATCCTCATCTCTCTGAACCTCTGCTTCCCATTCTGCAGGAGTCTTTGCAGTGTGAAGATTTTATATTTGTTCACACCTCTTCAATGATTCAGGAAGGGTCCACCTGCAAGCATCAGATAGATCATTCAAGTCCTCCTTAAAAGGTCACCTGAGCACAAGGTGGCTTCACTATGTCCAGGCTAAGTCAATGTCCAGAGGAAGCAGAAAGTCTGTCTTTTCCTTATGCAACACTTCAAAGAGTAAGAAAACCTTTCCCACAAGTGCCCTCCATTTTCATGAGTCAGGACTGGGTCACATGGTTGGTTCTAAGCCAGTAGCTGCTGAGATACATGTATTAGCGTGATGGGCTTCGATTCATCGGTGGAGTCAGCTGTCGTGACTGCTATGCCTACGTTACAAAATACATGGGGCAAAAGTAAATAATAAACTTGAGTTTCTTATTTTTAAAAGCACACTGCCCATTTCATGACGCATGTGAGTCAAATCATTATGCCATGCACCTTAAACTTACACAGTGCTTATGTGATTATAGCACAATAATACTGGAAGAAAAAATAAATTTTTAAAATAAATATAAATATATAAATACATTTTTTTTGAGAAAATAAAATAAAAGTACAGTGCTCAAACTGCAAAGCAGCCTAACTATCCAGCAATCGAGAAATGGTTAAACAAAATCAATCCATTCACATGGTACACTCTTACTAAATCATGGAAGTAGTTTTCCAAGCAATGTTTAGTAACAAGGAATTCCTATTTAAGAAAAATAATATATATACACACACATAGATAATCAGTCTAACTTGTTTAAAAAAAAAAAAGTCATTACTCAGAAGAAAGAAAAAAAAAAACCAGAGAACAAAATATTAAGGGTGATCATCTCAGGGCAGTGGAATTAATAGAACAATTTCATTCTCTTCTGCCCGAGTTCCTACAGTTTTTTTTCTTCTCCTTCTTCTTCTACCATACTATTCACTACATATTCAAAAATAAATGTTTGTTTTTCATAGTAACAAGTGACTCTTGATGGGGGAAAAAAAGGTCAAATCAGGTTCTATGCCTGAGTCCAGTCAAAAAGTTTACTTAGATCATTAGTTAAGGAAAGTTTAGAAGGTTGCAGTCTAATAAAAACATATACATGGAGAACAGAAATATTTGCTTATCTACCAACTCTAATTTTATCACAGAGGAATCAGAATCTGAAAAGAAAAGAAATCTGGCATCTTTTCCACAGCACCCAGTTCTCCTGTGTGAAAAATCCTGAATGTGGGAGGGGGGGATGTCCTGGCTGGGAGTTGGTGATGGGAGGAGCTATCTAGGTGACACAAAGGAAAACCCGGAGGAGGCTGAGAAACGGCTATGCCTGGGACATGAGGAAGGACAGCAAGCCACAGAGGGGGCTGTGGGATTTATCACCACCTTCCTTACAGCCCTTTGTGGCGTCTAAGACTGCACCTGGCATCCAGGGGACATAGCTTCCAAACATGTTTTAACTAACTCGGAGCCTTGCTCTCAAGCCGTCTTCTGGACACCTGGCTTATCATGAGGGCTTATAGATATTTCCTATAAAACAGTCCCAGGAATGCCAATCACACAATCATCTTAAACTTGATCTTGGCAGAAAATAATCATCACAAGAAAGCAATCGGTAACGGTGACATCTCTGTGCCTGGCACTCTGCCAGCTATTTTATGTACACAATATGTAACTCCATCAGGTGATAGCTATCAATCCTTCCCATTCTATAGGTGATGAAACTAAGGCTCAGACAGAGTAAGGTTTACTGCAAGTCCAACCAGTTTGGTAGATCCAGATTCGTACTCAGCTGTGTCTGATTCCAAAGCATTTGCTCGTTGATATGGAAGAGGTCCTTTCAGGGTTCAGGGAAGCTGCAGCTCCATTCCTCAGCCAGGCACTGATGCTCACCATCCACACTGCAGGAGGCAGGGGACATGGCTGGGGGAGGTGAGCTGGGTCTCTGGAGGTATACACACTGGGGTTCTTGGGGAACAGAAGGAACCACGAAGCGTGTAGCACATAAAGGCCAGAGTTCAGCCCTAGACCTAGGGTGAGCATCAAGGGTAGCAACTGGCGTCGCTCCATTCCATCTCTGATACACTTTTAAACAATCCACTCACACTTCCAGGTACCTGCGTGGCTTCCCACATCCAGGGGACTTGTTCTCCTGCCAGAGTAAGATACTGAATAGCTGCCTGTATTCAATCTGACACCCACAGATATTTAAGAGCCTAATTCGATTGTCATATCTTTTCTGTAGACACAAAGGAACCGCATCTTCTGGCACCTTGGGGCCCTCTCTCATTCACTTCTCCTGTTGAAGCATCCTGGGGACGCACACACATGAAATAGGGCAGGCTAAGTAAAGATGGTGCACAGCGGTGCTACTTTGGGACTTAACAATAGAAGAAAACTTTGAGGATTCCAATACTACATAAGAGATGCCAGGTGCCAGGGCCTTCCCACTTCCTTGTGAACATAATACCTAATAGATGGGCAGTGGCTCCAGCAGTCAAGGGACTATCAGCTGAACACAAGGAAAGCCAGGTTTCCGTCAGTCCCAGGTTTACGAGACTCCCCATTAAGGAGACTCGCGCTGCTATAAAAGTTTAGGATGTAAACCCAACAGTCAGCCCACATTTTACCCACTCCTTCTTCACTGGAAGGTGTGCTGCATAGGTGATGGTATAAACTCTGAAATGTTCTGCATTCATCAAGTGACTGGCTTACAAAAATCCACAGGGGAACATTTGTAGGCCAGTTGAGATTTGTGGGATGGGGGGGGATATGCCATGGAAACCCATTCCATAACCTTTCACCAGGCATAAAATTTACTGTGAATGGAATTCCTCAAAGTCCATGTGGGCCACTGATTTAAAACTATTAAATCTGGTTCCCTGAGAACACCTCCACTGTAATAAATACATCACTATGACAACGTATGCTAATTGCACAATCTCAAAGACTAGCGTGAACAACCTATACATGAGAAATGCATCGGAGTGGGGCTGTCCTGGAGTCGGGCCACCAAGACTTTAGGATCAGGCTGAGTCCCTGGGTGGATATTAAACATCTCATGAACAGGCTGCCATCAAGGCAGACGACAGTGGGAAGCAGGGTACCAGGACCCTACTTTCATCCAGGTGACAGAACTGAATCTGTGTTCGTTTGGAACATGGGTGGTGCCTCCAGCTCATGGAATTTAAGGAGGAAACTATCTGTCTATTTACAGAGATGAGCAGGCTCTTCTGAAAGATAAAAAGAGTGCTAGGCAGATTCACACACCTTTCCACCTTCAAAGTATGTCTTGAAGAAATTAGAGAAACACTATGGTCACTGTATGTAGTGATCTTCTAAAAGAAAAAAATGAGTTTGTTTTTATGTGACTCAGTCAAACACTTTTTCTTTTTTTAAATCTGCATTTGTTCTTCCTGTTTTCCTTCTTCTTCATCCCTCTTCCCTCCTTCCTCAGACATTTAAGCCAGTCCTACTAGCCTCTAGTTGCTGTGAGGGACACACAGATAAATCACGCCAGAACCTGCCCTCCAGTTAGATCAGAGACTTAGATTCAAATGGCAGCCACGGCCTTGGATTCAACCACAGACATGAGTTTGGATCCCTCACTGCTCATCACCTTGGGAAGCCAAGATCACTGACTGTCCATTACCCAGACCTGTGAAATGGGGGCTGAGAGTGTATTTGTGAGGCCTCTCTAATGGTTAAATGAGATGCTGAGTGAATCCACCTTGTACATCATAGACTTTCAACACATAAAATAATCATGCAACGACAGTAACAAATTAGTTCAACTGAGGTCAAAAGTAGGCGGAGCCGTAAGAGAAGGACCAATGGGAGGGGTGGAGAAAAGGACGGCCGAGGGGGAATACCAAGGCCATGGCGTGCGCTGACGTACGGGGGAAGAGTTGAGTGAGAAAAGCGAACAGTACACGGTTAGTGCAACAATAAACAGCAGGCACCCAAATGAGAACAAACAGAGGCGATTTGTTCAAAGCTTGTTACAGCGGAGGAGTCAGCCGTTCTCAGGTGTGTTTGGCACAGAAGGAAGAGGGCAAGTTTTACGGTGAGAAAAGGGAAGGCTTCAGGTGTGTTCTGATTGGAGGCTGTTGGCCTGGGGAACCTGGCGGCCCAGCTAGATGCGGGGCATCCTGTGTGCTTGGTTTCAGAGCATATTTGACTTTCTCTAGTTGGTCCCGAGTTAGAAGTGGGGACAAAAATTAGGGAAGCTGAGTGTCACTGACCAAGTCCTGACCATTTCTGGTTGACTGCCACAGAGGTTGAGGGTCAGAGTTCTAGGATCAGACCCGGTCTGGCGATTGTCCCTGTGTGTATTCAGTCTCTTATTAGCAAGACCATTTAGTGACCAGTGACTGTTTACCCCAGAGTTGTCCAAGAAAAGGACTGTCCTGAAAACTCTCCCCCAAACGGACCCATCTAGACCAAGGATGGTGTGCAGGGGGACTGGCTGGCTGCAGACGAAAGGGGCGAATGCCTACAGCACTTCCCGACCACAAGGGCACCACGTTCTCAGAAAGCTCCAGTCTAGAAATGGACTCCCCATCGCTGTGGGCCTTTGTATGGGGACATACGTGACTTAGAGAGGGAAACGGTGCTTCGGTCAGTGTCCTACAGAAATAGCTGTTTTTTCATACCACTCCCGGGAGGTGGTAATTTATTCAGTCATCTCTCAACATAATTCCTGTCGGACTGATTTTTCTCCCTGGCTTCATCTTCCCCAAGGTGCCACACACCTGTTCTGGGTGAATAAATATGGTGTACAGATAGGAAGATTCAAGACGCTGAATGAATAATGGAGAAGACTAAGCTAGAGCAAGTGAAAAGAAAAGCTCGCTGTTCCTATAAAACTTCTGCCAAAGTGTTCACTAATGTTGCTTTTGGAAAAAAACAAAAACAAAAAACAAAAACGCAGGGAATACCTCTAACTCTTAAGAGTAGGAGGGGAAAATGGCTGGGATTTCCCCAAAGCAGAAATACTTGGTTTGATGTCACCAGTCTTAGCCAACACATTTTTGGTCTGTGTTCTAGAAGCTCCTGTTTTGGGTCTAGGGTTTAAACCCTGGGTCTTCCACTTACCCGCCAGGAGACCCTGAGTTACACTTGGGATTGTTCTGAGGGATAAGCGACCTGATATCCTAAGGGCTGGGGAGATGCCTAGTGCTGAGGGCACATTTAGGAAACGGTAGCTGTTATTTTATAAAATGCGGAGGAAGAGGCTCATTCTCAGAGGATGGTGGCAGTGAAGGTTTAATAAAATGGAAATTAGGCCTAGGAAAGGGTCTGGCACAGAGCAGGCTGATGTCCGTTCCCTTCCCTAACAAATCCAAAGGTGCTGTGCAAAAGATTTGACTGCATATGGAAAAGGGACCATTATCCTATAATCATATGCTAATTTGTGTAATGACGTAAACGTGTGAAATATGGAAGAAATCAGGGTAACCAGCCAGTTTCCAAGGTGGGAAGAGAGGTAAGCAAGGCTTTAAAGTCTTATTCCATGTCATTTGCACGTGTGGCCAGCATTCATTTGCCCTTCAAGTAAAGCATCCTGATTCCTTAGGGAAACAGCCCTCCCCTCAATCTCCATCCATGTGCTTTGGAATCTCATGGTGACAAATGACTTAGACTGTGCAGTCATTCCACCCACTGATTCAAGGGCTCCCCACAACTAGACCAATGATGGCCAACTGGTCAACTCCAGGTTGTGACACTGGAGTTTTGCATTCTAAAGGTCCTTGGCTTTGCCATCATCAAGGAAAGAAGTTTCTGGGGAAAAGCTGAGCCGCAAAGGGAAAGAGACAAATTCTTGATGACACCTGACATACTTGGATACAACAGAGGCCAATATCCCTGGAGTGTTCACTTATATAAGGTAACAAATGCTTTTCTCTATTTCTTTTCTTTTTTTCGCCTTACTCCCCCCTCTCTTTGGCTTCAGCTAGTTGAGAAAGGTTCCTGTCACTCACAACAGAATCAGCTTGACTGGCAGAGCTAAACAGTGATGGCTGAAGAGACAGAGAAGGAAGGAGATTTGAGCCATGGGCCCTGCCTCCAGGAAGCTTATGTTCTAGTCAGAGAAGCATACACAAACCCGGTAAACCAGAAAATAAAACTTACAATATGTGAGGTGAGTGTTACGAGGTTGGGGGCTAAGGGCTGAGACACAGGGGCAGGGGTTTATTTACTTAGGACAGTGTGGTGGAAAGAATAATGATGCCCAAAGATGATCATGTTCTTATCTTGGAAACCTGTAAATTTGTTAGTTTACATGGAGAGGGGACTCCGGAGATCTAAGTGAGCTAAGGTTCTTGAGAAGGGGAGGGTATACTGAATTATGCAGGTGGGCCCAATGGAATCACAAAGGTCCTAAAAAGACAGAAAAGTCAGACAGGAGGAGCAGAGGTAGAGAGATTTAAAGGTCCTGGGGTGGTGGCTTTGAAGATGGAAGAAGAGAGCCATGGGCCAAGGAATACAAGAAACCTCTAGAAACTAAAAGACTGTCCTCCCTAGAGCCTCCAGAAGGAACCTACCCTGCCAACACCTTGATTTCCGTCCAGTGAAACCCATCCCAGCCTTTTACTCTCCAGAGCAGCAAGAGAATACATTCATGTTGTATAAGCCACCAGGTTTGCATTCATTTGTTACAGCAGCCAACAGGAAACTAATACAGATGGTCAGGACTAGCCTCTTGGAGAAGCTTTCACACTGAGAGCTAAGGGATGAGAAGGCAGCTATATCGAGGGGGAAGAGGACCGCGGCAGGAGAGGAAACAGCATATGCAAAGCCTGGGGATAGGGAAGAGCTTGACCAGTTCTGAGAACAGGAAGATCATAGCGGCTGGAACACTACATACACTGTTCAGCCTTAAGTTTTAGAGAATTTAAAGTACGTTACATATTCAATGCAACCCAACTTTGGGGGAAACAAAGCACTCTTTAATGATTTCTGCGATTTTAAACTCATCGAGGACTAGGACCAAAGCTCATCCATACATTAATGATAACTAGCAAAAGAATTCCACCAAGTGCAATCTTCCCCAGTAATTCCAATTTAGATGCCTATTTAAGTTCCTCACGTGCAGCTCAGATTTTCTGGATATGTCTTTCCTCATATATTCTGTCCTGCTGTACCTAGTGGTGTATTCGTACGCCTGACCTGTAACAGACAGACATGGATAAACATGCCTGGGGTTTTCTGGCTTGAAAATAGACTCCCTGATTCTATACATTATCCCCCTATGACCTGTTCTCCCAAGTCACCCTAGAAATAATTAAAATAGTTTCATTGCATAAAACAGGAAAGTGGCACACCCCGGGGTGAGCATCTGTTCACTGGTACTACTTGTCTGATCAGAAGCTTTGTGGGGGTGGGGTGGGGGATGGGAAATGGGGGAGACAGGACTAGTGATTTTTTCCCCATGAAGTTACCCAGATATCAAATGAGCTGGAGGTTACTAATTATGCCAATTGCTTCATGCTGGGAAGAAAATATTTTGGGGGGAGCTGTCCCCCACAACACTTCAGCTGCTGAGCAAGCAAAGAATAGTATGAATAAACTCAGGGGGCACAAGAAGTCTGGGGCTTCCTTTTAAATCAGTTCCTAGAAGGCGAGAAACCAGTATATCATAGCGAGACAATCATTTATAATGGGACCATTATAAGGAGCCAAGGTATAAAAATTGCCCATGAAACAGCCTTATAAGCAGATTCAGCACGTGGCTGATTAACCTCCCCATCCCACTGGGTGCTGGACGGCTCCGGGGAGCGGTAATGAGATGTAGAAGTCATCCTCCTTGAGGTCACAAGTTTAAAGCTGGTCCTGTTAGAAGGGGCCTAATTGCTACTCCAGAGCACATGGCCGCCTGGTGGGCTTGGACACATAGGGACCAGGGTTCGAGTCCTGGCAATGCCCCTGAACCAGCTGTGGGATGTGTGTGCTGGTCATAAATCCTCCTGTAGCCAAGGTTTGCAGTTTTAGTTTTGTTTTGTTGATAAATATGAGTACGCTTCGCACATGGTAAGCATGTGGTAAGTGGGAATCCTTTTCTTTTCTAGGAGTCCATGTTTTCTTTTTACTTCTTAGGCATGAAAAGGGCAAGAAGTAACCCTGTTCACATCCCTGAGTTGCAGCACGGGTGGATCTTGGATCTGGACAGCAGTACAGATCTTTCCTGCCATTTCAGGCCAACAGAGACAAGGCTCATATCTTGTCTAATTTGGATTACCCGAGGCAGGGACAATTGCAGTGCCAACATTTACTGAGAGCTTACTAAGTGCCAGGCAGTTTTAAGTGTTTCACTTCCATAAACTAACTTAATTCTTGCAGAATCCCCATGCAGAAGGTACTAGTAACAGCAGGAGTACAAGCAATGGCAGATACCAGTAACACCATTACTACGATTAGCAATAACCCCAGGGTTTCACACCTAGTAAGACGAAGGGCGGAACTTGAACCCAGACAGTAGGATTCTAGAATGTGGTTAACTATTAAACTACATCCCCACTCCAAAGTACTGGGCAGAGTAAATGAGATGTTTTCCCTGCCCCTATGATGAATGTACCTTATGCCCTCAAGTCCTCACTGATGCATCCTGACGTGGGACTGGTCTCCACCCAAGAAAAAGAAATAGTGGTCCAAATGGGAACCAGCCTTCGGCCTGCAGCTGGCTTAGCTGGCAGAAGCCGTGGCAAAAATGTAGGGACGTAGGGTCCCCACCAATCTCATCCATCGGGCAGGTCCTGGGGGCGGGAACATCACGGAAACAAATGGGGTGAGAACTGTTGGCTTGGATGGCCTTGAATTTGACCTGGTGCACACAGATGGTGATCAAGAAAGTCAACAGATCCCCTGGAAGCTGGAATGGAAGCAGGGAGCCCAGGGAGGAAGCACCGACAAGAAGGACTGGGAGCAAAAACAAGGCCACACAAAGAGATCAAAAGAGGAACCTGGAGATTGAAACCCTGGGTTCAAATCCCACTTCAGACTTCCTCCTTACCCACCACCCTGCCAGCCTCCTCTCCCCTAGGCCTCCACCCTACTGCCCCCTCCACACCCTGTTGTCCTGACAACAATGGATGCTGGAGAAGAGATATTCACAAATATCCCTTGGTTATAAATTCCAATTCGAGTATATACAGAAGTGTCATATATTTAATTTATTTATTTCTGTTAAATGGAGAGAAAGTGCAAATTATCTGGGGGGGGGGGGTCCTCCTACAATTTAACACAGCACTGAAGTGTAAACTCGCCAATAAACCGGTGGTTGTTTTTCTTCTCCCCACCACCCTCCACCTTCCAAGGACCTAAGGCTCTTGATGAAAAGGGTGGAATAATCCTTTCTTCAGTGTCTGCGGTCAAGATCTATTTGGTAACCCACTCCTCTAATACCGCCTGTGCAGAGACATAATTTCGGCTCCCCGTTAATTTGAGTATTGAACTGAAATTCTGCAGCTGCTTTCTGCCAAGCCTGAGAGCAGAAATTAATTTCAATGACCCAGGCGAGTGGAGGGGAGCTCTGTCAGGTAATTAGTCTTCGTCTTTTGCTACTCAGGGTCTATCACTGTGCTAATCCATACATAAACCCAGGCATTCCCCGAGTCACTCGCAATCTGCGGGGCCATTTAACTACCTCTTGGTTGGGTTCGCGAGCGCAGGGGCCTCTGCGGGGAGACGGATGAAGGCGCCCTTTCATGTTCCCCTTCCTTCCACCCATTTAGGGCCTGCAGAATTAATGCCGCTGATTTACATGCTCTCTTCCTGTTTGATCGGGTCTGCCGTTGATTAAGTGGAGCTGGGGGTGGGAGGGGGAGCGGGGGAGGGGCCCCCTCCTGCAGCTCCTGACTTGCCAGTTTATTAATGAAAGAGGCACCAGTATTGATAGCCCTGACACTACAAGTGCAGCAATTAAAGGGTATGTCCTTCCAGGCTTCTAATTAAAAAGGAGCCTTCTTCTGCCCGGGATGGGTCCCACTGTCATATTTGCATTCGATTCTGCCTTGAGTTGGGGGCTCCCCTGCCCTTTTCCTTTAGGAAAATCTCCTGCAGGGGCAAAATAAACACAGGTTCCAAAAGCTTTGTTCTCAATGGGGGTGATTCTGAAATCCAAGGAAAAGAATGGTTTGGGGAGAAGGTACCCAGCCCACCTCCCTCCGTTCCTCCATCCCTCTCCCAAACATTTCTCTTGGCTTCATGTTTTTTCATGCTTTTAACCCTGAAGGACTGTGGGGGGGGGGGAGAGGGGGAGGAGCATGGAAACGAATCAAATAGTAGCTGTGATAATTTTCTGAGTCTTTACTAAAGGACTTTACATCCACTAGCATCGTTCACCCTGACAGCAATTCTGGGGGGGTGGGTTTCAGGGGTTCCATTTCACAGATGAGAAAACTAATGCTCAGTTTGGAGACAATCAGCAGCTGGTGGTTCTTTCTGATTCAAAATGCTTCTTCATTCCTCTCCAGGCATCAAATCCCCCCATGCCTATGGGGCCAGGCAGGCAGCACCAAAGGTGAAGCAGATGAATTGAAAGTGAGGTATCTGGGGTCCCTGAGCCCATCCAAAAGGGCAGCCCCAGCTCACCCCGTGCCTTCCCGCCAGTTCTGCAGGCCAGAAAGCCAGCCCAGAGCGGTGGCCTTCAGTCATGTCTGACATCACAGAAGTCAGAAATCTGGAATTTTCAGTGAACTACCCCTTAAATGGTGGCAACTCGTTTGTTAATGAAGCGCATATTTGCAACTTCAGACACACTCTACCTGCCTCCTGAGAATCCTTAAGAAGCATTTTTTTCTCAGTACTTTGTATATTTTTTTTATCCTGAACCCCTCATGTAAATGAAAATCGCCTACCTTTGCCACTTCGCTCTCCTGTCTGGGTGGTCACATGCTCAGAAACTGCCCTGGCATGATGCTACTAACAAACTGTGGCTCCCAAATGCCTTTCTCACAGTCCCTCCACAGCTGACACCAGATCTGACATTTTTCAGCAGATCTCACCCCTCACCCAGGCCAGCTGCAGAGAAACCAAGCCTGTACACCTGGAGTATGTGTGTGGTGGGGGGGGGGGTGCTACCCAACCCCACCTCTCCTGCCCAGTCATCTTGAAGCACCCTCGGTTTACTCCCAGGTCAGTAATAAAGAGACTATGTTGACCTCGGACTCTTATTTTTTTCCTCTCCTTCTGTGCTTCAGTTTTCTCATCTGCAAAATGGGAGGATAATTCTGTCCTCACCAGTCTCTTGCAAAGTGCCTGTGAGATAACGGACGGGGAAGTCTGAGCACAAGGCCCGTCTCCTTGTAAGGAGACCCACCAGGCTTGACCACAAGCACAAGTACATTGCCCAGTTTGAGCTCCGAGTCAGCCAAACTACATAGGCTCTTCCCCTGGTCCGAACAGAACAATGACAACAAAGCACTGGATGGCAAGCCAGTCTTGAAGCCTCGGTTTTTCTATGTCTAAAGCAGGCTTTATACACCTCCCTCACAGGACAGCTTGAAGATTATGTCCCCAAAGCAGTCTGACACTTAGTAGGTCTGCAGAAGACCCAGCTCCACAACCATCTCCCCAGAGGTATTCATTTTCTGGCTGCGGACTCATACCGCTCAGGTTTTATTCTTCAAAGTTCTTTATTCATGGTTAAGAATAAATCTTGAAAATGACCAGAAAAAAAAAAAAAAAAACCCTGAATCTTCACAGGAGCTACAACTGTGAAATCTCCTAATCATTCCTCATTTTACTGTGAATTCCTAGAAATGACAACATCCCCTCCCAAACGAGGGAAAGAGAGAGAAATGGACTTGAAAAATAGCAAAGCTCTGATGTATTTTATTGGAATCAGAAGGGCTCTGTCCTGCCTCTGAACCCCCTCCCGTCCCCTCCAGCCCACTGCTGGGGGCACCAAGGAGAAGTTAGAAGCATTAGTCTGGTGTCAAGAAGCAACGCCGTCCACAGTCTATGAGAGTCAATTGCAATTAACAGGGCCATTCAGAAAAGGCAGGTACGGACCAGACAAAGGGAACACAGCTAGATTTCATCAGAACCCAAGGCATTTTCAGATGCCGTTTGCACAGGAAGAAAATGATGGTGGAGGAAGAGCTGGTTGGGGAAGGTAAGCTGGATCAAGACAAAAGGGAAAAACAGGGGGTGAGAGGAAGGAGGCAACTGAGCAGAGGGGTTTAAGCGCAGAAAGGCAGACTCCTGAGCCCGGCCCTTGGGTTCAGATTCGCCCCTGCCCCTGGGTACTTACATCGCTCACTCACTCACCCCTCCAAGCCTTATCTGTAAAATGGGAGGAATAACAGTACCTTCCTGTTTTTTCAGACTGTCATGTTAAACAAGGTTTGCCAAGTGCAGAGAGTAGTGCCCGACATGGGGCAGTTCTTCTAAGAGAGGAGCTTGGCTTGGTGGGCAAAGGAGGCATGAACATCCAGGAGAGAAGCCAGCGTCCCAGGGCTGGGACTAATACCGCACAGAGACAGGCGACCAGGGAGAAAGCGACTCCCTGCCCACCTGGTGGAAGTTCAGGAACGCTGACTCCAACCGCAGAAGGCCCCTGGCAGTTCCCGCAGGCTGGGCGGTGGGGACACACACACTGGAGCAGGCCTATGGCTACATTCTGATACCCCCCACCCACAAAGTGCTTACATTTCTTTTCAAACGCAAGGGGGCTTGGGCACCTACTAGGTGCTTAGCTCTGCACCATTTACCAAGGGACACTCAGAAAACAACCCCTCCAGGCCCCTCTACTTTGCTTCTTTGTTCTGAGAATAATGTCAGGGCCTAAGATAGCGCCAGGCAGTAGAAAGTTCCAGAGACCTGACTTCAAATGCCAGGTGGCCCACTTACGAGTCACATGACCATGGACCAGCTGCTTGGACCCGTAAAAGTCTCACCTGTAAGGCAGGGCAGGAACACCCATCATCACAGGGCTATGACGGAGGAGACAGGAGATGTGAGAGGTGTTCAGCGCGTGCTGTTGACGTTTTCCGTCATCCCGGGTTCCCTGATGCGCCAGACGGACAGGCGCTGGTAAGCCTAAACCTTCAGCCTGTCTCAAACGGGCACATGCCCCTACATAGAATGGGGCAGACGAGGGAAACAAGCCTCCCCAGCGCCCCCAGCCAGATGAGGGATCCTCCCCAACACACAGGCCCTCACACTGGTCTGAGCAATTCTGTAAATGATGGAGCACACGCCGGCACCACAGCAAAGTTATCTGAAGAAGCAGCTGAATTCAGTGCAGGTTGGATACTTCTGGGTCCTCTCTAGAAATGAACAGAGGACTCCAAGGAAGGACGGGCCTCCTTTCTCTTTGCACTTTCCTAGCTAAGCTGCCTACTTTTGTTTATGCACCTTTATAATTCAGCCCTTATCTTTCAATTCTTGTAGAATTCTAGACACTTAGTGAGGAGAACAGAAATCAGTGGTAGAGTGCCTGCTTAGCATGCACTGGGTTCTGGGTTCAGTCCGCAGTACCTCCATCAATAAATAAATGAACCAAATTACCTTCCTCCCCTAAAAAAATAGAATAAAATAAAATAAATGATACAGGCATATTAAAAAAAAAAAAAAACCAGAATCTTGAGGCTAAAAAAAGATCCATCAATTTAGATTTTTTTTAAAGTTTTTATGGAGTGAGAAAACAGGGTGTTGTGATGAGTAAGCAAAGGGACTGAGGATGGTGGGGGAGGGGAAGAGTCACTTGATTTTCCATCAGGAAAAAAATAATAATACACAGCAAAACTTCATTAAGTCAGTGTAGGTTTATTCAAAAGAGCTTATCATTTGCAGCAACTATTCCCAAATCAACTGGATGCCTCTCTTGTAATCTTCTTTAATGCTGAATGTCTGATAATTAAATATATTAATAGAGAGGCCTGACTTGACTTATTCGAAGGCCTGAGGTATTTTGAACTGATGTCTCCAAGGGTCTGGCAGAGCACTCAGCACATAGTAGGTATTCAATGACCCTTAGTTTCCTTTCCTGGCATCTTGTAATAGCGAAGCTTTAATCTGGTTTATAACATGTTCAGTCCTTATCAATAACTACATGTTTCCATTTTAATACACTACCTTTTATTAAACTGAAGTCACAAACTTAATAGCAAGGGCCTGTCCAAAGCACTTTAATCACTACTGGAGTGCAGATGTCTCTCCTAGGAAAACAGGGGCAACGCTCGGTTGCAAGGATGGGGAACGTCCATCCACCTTCGTGTTGGCAGAATGAGTTACGGGATTGTATTATCAGTGCAATTAGGCCGGGCTCCCTCCGCACTTCCACAGCAGACCTCTTGGCTCTGTACAATAAGCAGCACTTCCCTCTGTGACCTGGTTTCCAAAGAGGCCACTACTGATGCCTGCATGGAAAGGCCGACCTCGGAGTTCTGTGTGTGTCTGTCACTCATAGATTTTCCCAGCATGGACGCCAAGGTCAAGGGCAAACCGAGACCTAGAGCTTTCTGGGATGATGGTGATGCCAACAATGACGATGAAGATGATGATGTTGATGATACTGACGGTGATGGTGTGAATGATGCGGACGTGCTAAGTACGGACCATTTAGTGGGTCGGTGACAGTGTGAGGGCTGTACTAGCATTATCAGCATTTAATCCTCTCAACAACTCATTGAGGAAGAGACTGTCAATACCTTTTTGATTTTGTAGATCAAGAAACTGAGGTTTAGAGAGGATGACCAACTTGCTCAAGGCCCACAGAAAGTATCATAGCCAGGATATGGACACTGGTGTGCGACTTCTAATTCTGCAGATCACATGACACTAATGCCATGTCTTAGTCTGCCTGGCTGTTACAAGAAAATGCCCCAGACTGGGAAGCTTAAGCAGCAGATGCTCATTTCTCACAGTTCTGGAGGCTGGGAAGTCCAAGGCCAAGGTCCTGGCAGCTGTGGTATTTGGTAAAAGCTCTTTTCTAGGCTTGGAGATGAAGGCCTCAGGCTGTGTCCTCTCTTGGACCTTTCTCAGGGCATACAGGTGGAGAGAGAGAGGGATCTCTGCCTTTCTTCTTCTTCTAAAGGCATTAATCCCATGATAAGGGTCCCACTCTCGGTACCTAATCTAAACCTTATTACCTCCCAAAGGCCCTACCTCCACATACTATCACATTGAGGATTAGGGCTTCAACATATGAATTCTGGGAGGACACAAACATTCAGTTCATAACAATCTGTTTCAAATAATTCTGTCTCTCCTCTTACCTGGTCAAGGAACTGTGTTAGAAAGCCTGACCTCCCTCTCAGAGGAGACGTCCCTTCATCAGGATCCAAGTAAGTGTGGCCAAGATCCAAGTTCACCTACCATCCTTCCTCGGACCTCCGGGGTAATGGACTAAGGGATGCAGGCATCCATTCAACAGGCAAAACACTTGAGACGTAGACTGAAAGGGGTTCATACACCTAACGCTAGCCCAGCGCCAGATCCCTGTAAACCCGAGTCAGACAACATTCAGCTGCAGATACTGTGGAGAAAGGGCATGGCTTTGTCACCAGACACACTTAGACAGGAAGTCTAACGACACTGGGCAAGGCCTCCTCTGTGTACGGTGGGGAAAGATGCCTCAGGGATGCCGCCAGGATCCGCTGAAGAATCTCAAGCAACGTCACAGCACTGAGTCTGGCACAAGCTTTTGTACAGACTAGTTTCTTTACAGGGTCTCTCCTGCTCTGAGCCCTTTTTCCTCCTCCTTGCTCATAAATTCAGCACCTACCCCAATTCCACCTACACATGTGCAAACACACACACACACTCTAGCCAAACACGGAACCTCTGACCCACTGGCTCTCAGCCTTGTTCCTGCTGTATGACGTTTACCTAATTCTCCTAAGTCCCTAGACTTTCCGCTGGCTCTTCGAGTCAAAGACTCCTGGAGCGTGAATGAGTAAGTGAAAGAGAGACTGTAACATCAGCCAAATATATAAAAAGCAGAAGCCCATCATTTCAAAATGTGGGTATTTCCACATCCATTTGTAACAAAACACTTGCTGTACACTAAACCAGTAGCTAGCACTCAGGTGACAACAATTTATGGTGTTCCAATCCCCTGGGCACTTGGATTTTCAAGTAAAGCTCTCAATGAGTCTAAAGAATGAGTTGCTCTCACAGTAGAGATGTTCTTCCAAATGTAAAAATGGTCTAAGGTCCTGAAGAATATGGCTGGGTCCCCAACTCATGTCTGCTCTGGGTGGAGCACAGTTAGGTACAGTGAAACACAGGGTGCAATCCCCATGGCTAGCTGTCAGCTGGGCTGGGGTGCCTCTTTGGGTCCTCCTAGGAGGTCAGACTACTGAAAGGACAAACGGCCCTTTGGACAGCGGCACTGGAATTGTTCTCAGCAATGAGAAACCTGGTTGGGGGGGGGGGAGAAAAAAAAAACCAACTCTGCAGGACAGCCCTTCCCCGGCTCCCTGAGCTGACCTACATGTGAATGGAAAGCGAAACAGGTCCCAACCCCATCTCAATGCTCTCGGGAGCACAGTCTGGGCTGCAGCGCACGCCCCATGACCTGCCGAGTTCTCTTTATGAATCATACATAAAGTAGAGAAGAAAAGAATCCTGCCAGCTCAACTGTGCACTTCACAGCAAAGCATAAAAGCACACGGGAGGCAGTAGAAGTTGCTTTCTGGAGAAGCGGCCTTGCAGCAATCTGTTTATGAAAAGCAGGGGACCTTTGTAGTGGCATCGCTCAAGCCAGAGGCCTGTCTGTGTGCTTGTCAGAAACCTGCACAATGAAAGAGAGGAAGCCGGTGGCACCGTGTGTGTTCTGGAGAACACAGGAAGGACCTAACCGAAGTCCCGGACTAGCGGTTCTGCGCGAAATGCAAAGTCACCGGAGCTGGCCTGCAGTCAGCAAGGCTGGAGGCGGGCCCATGGGAGGCACGGGAGCTATGGGAGCTCTCAAAAACCTCCATGTCCTCACTGTAAAACGAGGATGACAAACGTTGGCTCTCACTCCACGCAGCCTCTTCCTTCCCTTAGACTCAGGGTGATTAGGCCAAAGAATGGCCAAATGAGTAAGTGGGTATCTTAGGCCATTCAAGCTGCTATAACAAAATAACACAGGCTGGCTTATGAACAACAGAAGTGTATCTCTCACGGTTCTGGAGGCTGGAAAGTCCAACATCAAGGTCCAAGGATGGATGCATACCAGGGAGGGTCCTCTTCCTAGTTCGTAGCCAGTGCCGTCTCACTGAGTGAGTCCCCACACAGTGGAAGGGGCTAGGGAGCTCCCTGGAGTCTGTCTGCTTTAAAGGGCACTAACCCCATTTGAGAAAGCTCTGCCTTCATGAATGAAGCATCTCTCAAAGGCCCCCATCTCCTAGAACCATCATCTTTGGGGGTTAGGATTTCAACATTTGAACTGAGTGGGAAACATTCATTCAGAGCATAGTCATGGGGGAAGAGAGGGTGTTTTGGTGGTGTGCTGGGGCATCACAGAGGTTACATCAAAGCCACCTTCGCTCTCCCCCATCCTTTCCTGATCTCCTCCAATCTACTCCCACCAAAACCGAACAAACGAAAAAGCCCCATCTGCGGCATAAGGAGTGGAAGAATCTAAAGGAAAGGACTTAAGGGTAGAGGTAGCCAACTGCTCAGTAATGACTGCTAATCCTCAGAGCACGCTGACCTACTATGTGCTGGACACTATGCGACATGCCTTAGTGAATGGTATCATTTAGTCCTCACTTCTCTCCAAAAAGTCATAGTAAGAAGAAACAGGTATTAACCCTACCAGACAAAGAATTAAATACAGCTTAGAAAGATAAAGTAACTTTGCAAGTTGCTGAAGTGATGATCCTGGTGAGCCCCTAAAGAATCAGAAAGAGGTTATTAGCTAAAGCAGGAGGGGGAGACTATTCCAGGCAGTCAACAGCCTGTGCAAAGGCCCTGGGACAGATTGTTGAGGTTGGATGAAAGCAGCCTGCAGGGACTGGCAAGACCATTACAGGGTCTGATGAGGATTTCAGTTTTTATCCCAAGTGATATGGACAACCAGTGAGGGACTTAAGCAGGGAAGGGGTGAACAGGGTGTTGACAAGACTAGATTTCAATTCTAGAGAAATGATGCTAGCTCCTGCCTCAAGAAGGGACGTTGAGAGAAATAAGAGGTGAGGCAACGTGTCAGGTACAAATCCTACTGACACCAAAAGGCTGATCTAATGGCACTAACTCACAGATTCAGAACTCATCCCACGCTGCTACCAAGTGCACGGCAGGAAGGCAAAGGCAGACCAAACTCATCAGTGTTTTCCATACCCCATCCCTTATGGAGGGAAAAAAAAAAAGGCTCAAGTGAAAAAGTCTTCTTGTTTTGCGAGAATCTTTTAAATGGCACAAGAATCCCAAAGGGAAAAGGCCAACATGGGAAAGCAAGCAGCCAACCCTTTGAAAAGTTTTAATTTTGTTTTAACTTTGCTAAATCTACTTACATTCACATTTTGAAATATGTATGCACGATAAAACACTGCAGTTATGGTCTATTGGGTTAAAAATTCACTTTTTGGAACGGGTTCAAGGGAATACTTATACAAAAGACCTCAGGATGGAAGAGTAATTCTGCAGATAAAATAGAAATAGCAACATCCCTGAATATGCCCCTTGTAAGATAAATGCACAACGGGGAGGGGTCTGGAACCACTGCTAATGGGAGGCTCGAAACAGCCGGCCGCTTAATCCCTCATGAAACCTGCTGGGAGGGAAGTGCCTGGCTAGTCCTCAGCATCAATATTCATACTTTTCCAAGGGTCTCTCCTTTCCCTTTCACGACTCAGCTGAAACCAAGAAATTAACCCCCAGTTTAAGACAGTGCAATTCCATTCTAGCACGCCACCCACAAAGCATGGGACGACCATGGGGTTTATTTTGCAAAGTTCTAGACAAAGAGAGCTTAAAAAAAAAAAAGAAAGAAAGAAAGCTGGAATAAATCCACCAACAAGCATTTCTGTGCTGCTTCTGTGTAATTACCCTTGCATGGGGAGGAATACAAAAAAGGAAGAACCTCTGGTTCTCGACTTTAAGAAGGTGGCAATCCTGTTAGGGCTTCTTGGCTCCGGGGATGTATCAGAAACACCTTGGGAGGTGGACAGAAGTAAGGACCCCCGACACCCACAATGCCAGCCAACTCTTGGGCCAAGGAGCCACATCAGCCTGCTTGGGAATCTGCATTTTAAACACAGGGGTTTCTGGTGGGGGCTGGGATTCAGAACCACGGAACTGAAAAGGAAACACGAGCACCACAGGCAAGAGGGAGAGGCCTCCGAGCCCAGCCAGCCACATCACCCGCTCAGAGCGGCCCCTCGGCGGCAGCCGTGACACACAGGCGGGCTTCCAGCCTTGGCCTTTAGGTTTCCAGCAAAGGGCACAACCCCTCTGTGTGGAAGTTCATGCCATGACAGCCAGCCATCTACTGCCCTTCAAAGAGCCTTCCAAAAGCTGCTGCTTCCAGCATCCTCCTCAGGTGCAAAACATTCCAGTCTGTCCTTAGTACGCTTAACGGGGGACGCGCCAGACAGACACCAAGATGGCACACAGCGTGACCAATGCCAGGGCCATAGGATGCTGGCCTTCAAACGTTATATGCTTATTAAAGCTGCCGAGAAATCACGATATACTCTGTGCCACACCTTTAGTTGTCCAACCCTTTCGAAAATGACATCAAATTAACAAAGACTCCATTTAGGATGTTGCTCAGGGGTCTCCCCTTTCCCTATCAAAGCTTCAGAAATCACGCGTTTAACTATCTGTTTCAGGATTTTCATAGGGATTTGTTTTTTCTTGTCCCTGTCAACACTTCTTTCCTCCCCCTCGACCCCACCTTCATTCTTCTTCTTCTGAGTCCAGTTCTCTTTCTTCTTTTTCTCTCCTTTTCTCTCAGATTTTACCAAGGTTTCCAATTTCTCACTGGTGACTCTTTTTGGGTATCCTGAGCCATTACCCCAAGACTTCCAGGGGAAGAGAATGCTAGGGTTTGAAGGGGCGCTGGAGCCCAGCCAAGGCAAACCCCTCATCATGAAGGTGATGAAACCAAGGCCCCAGTCAACCCGAGAGGCCCAAGGTGGGGACGGAGTCAGGAGGATGGCTCAGGACTCCTCTCTGGCTGAGCAGTTTTGGCAGCCTGCTTGGTTTGGAACTCGGAGACGTAGCTGTGTGGCCAGGCAAGGTCTCAAGTTCATCTGCTGGAGCAGGGATGGTAGCAAAAACACTAAATAAGGGAATGGCCTGTAAGGTCCCTGAAATACAGATAGTGACACGTGCAATAGGAGAGAACTCCCCCGCCTCCTTACCGCTTCAGCGTGACTTTCATAAAGGAGGACACGATGCCACTGTGACACCAGAGATCACAGCAGCGAGCCGCCCTTCGCAGATGTGTGTGGGACGGGAGGAGGCGCGAAACAGACAAAAGAGGAAATGAAGACAAAAACAAAAATAAAAACACAACCCACCAATGATGGCAGTGTGCCAAAAACGACAGAGGAGCCAACTCAAAGAGCCCCTGATGTCGAACCTGGAACAACTGGAACAACACAATAAACAACGCAGGACTGGATGGAATCCAAAGTATAAAATAAATATCCATGAGTCCACACCGATGGCTGAATAAATCAATCAATAAAGGGGGATAAGAGGCAAATCTCCCATGTGGAAGAACTCTAAATACTTTAGGTAGATACTCTGCCCACAAGGAGTGAGAACATAAATCCCCACTCCTTGAGTCTGGGCTGCACACAGCAACTTCCCTCCACAAAGAACAATCTGGAATGGAGCGGAGAAGAGTAACTGCCGAGTGGAGAAATCTGACAACTCCATGCTCAGCCAGGTGAGGAGGTGACAGTCATGCTGATGGTACAAGCCCAGGATAAGATGTGATGAGGATGGCACTGTCCCTCTGTGGTCTTCCCCTCTGCAAGCCCATAATCCCAGCCTAATCATGAGAACAAATGAGACAAATTCCAGCACTGGGGCATCCCACATACTCCCTGAGCAGTCCGCCTCTAAACTCTCCAGGTCATCAGAAACAAGGAAAGGCTGCCCAGAGGAGCCCAAGGAGGCACCATGGCTGAATGTAATGCGTTATCCTGGAGCAGATCCGGGAAGGTCAGCAGATAAGAACTAAGGAAACGTGAACCAATTATGGACTTCAGTTAATAGTAACATGTCAATATTGGTTCTTTAATTGTAATAAATATACCAAACAAAAAACATCAGACGTTACTGACAGGGGCAGCTGGGTGTGGGTTATATGGGAACTCTGTACCACTGTCTCAATTTTTGTGCCAGTCTAAAACTGATTAAAAACATAAAGTTCATTTAAAAATAAAAGTGGGTTGGGGTTGCTTGAGGAGGGAGTTTTGGGGTCCCAGTTACCCATGAAGGGGGCATACAAGCCCCCAGGGATTCCTCTCCTGCTGGGAGGGGTACAGCTAGGAGGGGGCCATCGAGGGGCCCAGAGCTGGGATCCTGGTTAACCCAGCCTAAGGGTGGGACGGCAGCTGACCTCATAAAGCTGAGCTGTCACTGGCTCCACCAGCATGAGGGGTGATGTTCTCCAGCAATGCTGAGGAGCTTGGGTGTGGAAGCCAACACTTTCTACACCACTCAGGATCTGCGATGTATAACTGGCAAAAAATGCAAAGTGGCGGGGTCGGGAGGATTCCTAGAATGTCAGCAAGAACACTTCCTCCCCAAAACAGGCTTTTGTTCTAGTGGTAGAGGAAGAACTCTGGGCAGGATGGGCCACTGATCAGGCTTTGCATGGGGCCACGATGTTTTCCCCTTTTAGATTCAATGATGGAAACAGCTCCATGAACCTGCCCTAGAGGTGAGTGCCATCTTTCATAAGCGTGCCAGCAGTCACAATTGTGTTCGTACGATCCTGCTCCTTTAGGCAAACAAATTCAGGCCAGAAATTGTATGGGGAAGAACATTTTTCTCGTTTGCCATTGTGTCTTTCTGCAATAAATAATTTCCAGTCTCGGTGCTAGAGAATTTCAAATGATAGACATATTATGTTCATGAAAGACAACTTCAAGAAAAATCTTTCTGCAATAAAAGTGAGGGTTTTTTCCCCCTGTCTTGGCATCCTGGCTTGCCATAGAAATGAGTGATTTTCTGAATTTCTGCCAAGTTAGATGGTTCAGCATGCTATTAGATTAGTCTGTTTATACAGAAACAGCCAAAAATAGGAAACACACAGAAGCTATTAAAGATATTGTCCTGTGAGGGAAAGATTTGAATGGTTGTCTTACTGCAAAAGGGAAATAAGATATGAGTCAGTATTAATGTGATAAAGAAGTTAATGCGTTCTAAAGCAGACTGTTGGTTTCTTCATCTTGTTTCAGAGGTGACAATAAAAGGAACATACAGACAATTATTTAGGGTTGGGTAAGCATGCAGGGTAGCAAGGATTTGCACAGTGCAATGGGGCCTGACAGTCAGACATGCATCCTTCTTAAAGAAAAAAAATGCTGGGGCATCCAGGGAGTTTTCAAGGGGATGGACGATTCCAGAAAAAAAAAAAAAAAAAAAGGCATTAAATAAATATATAAATAAAACAAGGTTTGAGATATTCAAAAGCGAAATTCCATTTCACTTCTGCCCTTGGATTGCTCTGTAAACTAATGGAAATCATATGACCTCTCAGGTCAATGTGATTCAAGACGGAGGACTCATATTGAGTTCCACCTGAGAGATGCTGTGGCTTCTTCCTTTCCTCGTCTATAAAGCAGATGGTGTGACTGAAACCTTGAAGTCACCTCGTTTCTCCCAAGTCATGAGATGACCTATGGAGGAAAGGCTGGGCCTCTTCTGCACCATATGTGTACATCCTGGCCACAGAAGGTACTCCTGGCCACATTTTACGATGGACATGTGACTGTAAGTGCGAGCATGTCTAAATGCTCATACAAAGCCTGGTACTATATGTCATCTTCCTCTTAATGCATAGTCGAAAGTCATGAAGAAGCAAGGTGTTCTTACAAAAATACATATTTCTTACGGGGTCATCATCTTCCTGGCTGTCTTTAGAGGCCTGGTAAGGAACTTAGAACTTGCTATGCGGCAGACTAGCAAACAAAGGTGAGGTCTCTGCCATCTGGAATGTATTCGTTTTCAATTGCTGTGTAACAAATTACCACAAATTCAGGGGCTGAAAACAACATATATTTTTAATAGCACAGGTTCCATGGGTTGACAGTGTGGGCATGGCTTGCTGGGCTGGGTTCCCAACTTCAGGGTCTCAGGAGGCTGAAATGTGGAGACCAGCTGGGCTGTGGTCTCATCAGAGACTTGGCTGGGGAAGTTCAATCACCTTCAAGCTCCCTCAGACTGTCGGCAGAGATAACTTCCTTGAGGTTGTAGGACCGAGGCCTGCGTTTTCTTGCTGGCTACTCTGGGCCACTCTCAGGTCCTAGAAGCCACCGCAACTTCTTTGCTACATGGCCCTCTCCATAAGCCCTGTCACGATACGGCAGCTTATTTCTTCAAAGCTAACAATGGAGAGTCTCCCTGACTTGCAGCTCTCTTTTAACAGCTTTTCACCTGATCGAGTCAGGCCCACTCAGGATTTTCTCTCTTCTAATCAACTTAAAATCAACAACTTTGGGATCTTAAATGTAACTTTGAAAGCCCTTCACTTTGCCATGTAATGGAGCCTAACCAAAGGAGTGACATCCCATCATTATTTCCATATTCTTTTGGAAATAAGTCACAAGCTCTGTCTATACTCAAGGGGAGTGAACCACACCAGGGCATGGACACCAGAGGGTGGGAAATCGCTGGGCCCACCTAGCATCCACCTGCCAAACAGAGGAAGAAAACACAGTGGTTCACTCCTAAAGAAAGAACTTACTTCATTTATGAGCATGAGCGTAGAATCCTGGTGCACAGGGGGCGGGGGTGGGGGGAAGAGAATGGAGAGTAAAAAGGTAAAACATCCTATTTCTTGCAAGTAACCATATTTTTCCAAGGTTTTCCTAGAACTGCCGGCTTCTCAGATATTATGAATTAAAATACAGGTGTGCTTAAAATGTACCGTTCAACTCCAGCAGCTGGCACACTTGGGTAACTGAAACCCTCCCTCAACTGGTGCAGCAATGAACTTGTACCTCCAGGAGCACAAAGCATCAAGAAAAGCCAAAGCATGTTCAAGAGCAGACCTGTGTCTACATGTCTGAGAGATCGGAACAACACAAGGTTCAAGGAGGACAATGATGATCGAATGTACTACGCTGGCCAATAAAAGCCAAGTCTGGGGCCCCCAGATGTGAGGAAAGTGTGTGGATAGAAGGAGAAACAAAGCTGTAAAAAGGAAAGCACAGAAAGGCCAAGAGGGAAAGAGAAATCGGTCAGAGAGAGAGATGGAAGGGGTGAGGGGGAGGAGATGGAAGGAGAAGAGGCAGACAGGGAAGCAGATTTGGTACAAGGAGGAACCGGGTGGTGGGGAGGATGGGTGGGGGTGGGGCATGAGCCAATGCAGCTACTAGTTAACTGGAAAGCTCAGTTAACCAGAATGGCATGTCAGTTCAAGTAAAATCCCAGTGAGCTTGGCAGCCCTATTCTGGCCATTAACTTTAATGTTTTTCAGAGCCCCAGCATTTTCACAGGTGTGCGTTAAAACCATCTGGTTTCTGTGCTCTACCCTGCCTATTAAAACCCAGCATCTTCAAAGATAAATTGTGGACCAAGGGGGGAACGAGAGGAGAGATGGGAGGCAAGAGGCTTTATGTACCACATGCTTTCTCTTCACCAGAAGGAGCCTTTGAGCAACCTTTGAATGGGATTATTTTATTTTAAAATTGAGATGTAAAAAAAAAAAAATCTGGTGAGATGCTTTAATATACAGAACCACAACCTGGGCAAATAAATTGCTTCAAAACAAAATCTCAACCAAATAAAGGCAGTGTGTGGTGACCCAGACCTGATAAATGAATGAAGAAATAAACTGAGGAGGAAATCTATGTCCAAAAATATGTCTTTACAGTCGAGATATTTATAAATTTGACACACTTACAAGAAGATCTCACTAAAGATTATTTCTATGCAAATATGCATTCTGCCAACCTGAGTGTGCAAAAAAAAAAAAAAAAACCCTAAATATATTTCTTGAGAATCAATTCTTGTGCAGGACAAGTGCATCAAGAAGCAGGGAGCACAGTGATAAATATTAAAATGTTGTGCCACATACGAACTTGTTGGGGGACAACAGACCTAGATACAGCTGGCAGGGGACAAGAGACTGCCCAGTGGCTGTTTCAGTCCAGACAGCACACTTGGCAAAAGCACCCGTGCCACTGATGCAGCTACCCTCTCTCTTTCCAGGGGCAAAGCTTGAGCCTTGAAAGTCTCAAGCTCCCTGGTTCCTTCTAGTTGACACAGAAAGTGCTACCTAAGTCTGTGTGCAGCGAACTTGGAAAACACTGAGTGCCCTGACTGATGGGAGGCGCTACCCAGGGAGTCCAAATCCAGGTAATCAACAGGTTCTTAGTGGAAAGCCCTGGGCCAGTCTCCTTCAGCACCTTCATAGCCATCTCTCCTAAACACCAATTTAAAATCCCCTGTTGTTTCCTGGTTACACCAGTTCCTTTGATTTCATATGCCAGAAAGCAAAAGGTGTAATATCCTTTATTATTTATCCGTTTTACTAGGAGCTAGTAAGTGTACCATCCTGATCAGCTGTGTATCTAACACTGTCCGAGGTATTCCACACTCCTGATTAACCAGAGATGGTCTCCCCCCGCCCCACTTTTGACCGAAGGGAAAAGTGAGCTGAGAGGTTAATCTGCCTTTTCAGTGGCCCGTGGTCAATGAGGCGCAGAGCTGGGTCTAAAGGAGCCCAGACAAAGGTAAGGCATATGGCTTTTCGACTGTAACCATCGCCTCCCTTTGCTTTTATATTTCCAAGCTGTATGCAACTGCGGTTAGAAACTTCGCAGCAGCGGGGGCTGGAAGGGGACACAAGAGGGCTGCTGGGGACGTGGAATCATCCCGTCCGTTAATGTGGGTGCAGTTACACACGTGTGAGTGTGTGCAAAACGGCTGAGGTACACATACAGAGTCGAGTGTCCGTCGTTTGCTGCTTTTATTATACTGAGATAAAAACCTGAGGAACTTTGTCCTGCAATGACAGTAGGCTAGATTAAGGTCTCTGTGCACACAGAATCTTGGAGGACTGCAGATTGCTCTAACTCCGGGCTTCTAACTTGGGGAAGACCCTTGCTGGGCACATCCCAGGCCAGTGAAAAGCTGGTGGGCTGTGTTCAGTCACAGAACATGTGTCACAGGGAACTGACTCCAGGCTTTCTTCTCTCTCTCTCAGCTCTGTCTTCGGCGAGACGAGGGCGGTGGAGGGAGGGGGGCACTCTCATGAGTCATTACGCACATCACAAGGATTAAAGCAATTCCGGCTTTGTCCCCTGCACTGAACTCTGATTCTGTTCCAGAATCAGAGTTAGGGGCTGACCTGTGTTCCCTCTGAAGTTCACATGTTGCAGTCCGAAGCCTTAGTATCTCAGAATGTTACTGTATTTGGAGACAGGACCTCTAGAGAGGTAATTAAGCTTAAATGAGGTCATCAGGGTGGGCCCTAATCCAATGGGCATCCTTATAAGAAAAGAAGATTAGGACACAGAAAACACAAGGGAAGACCCCGTGAGGACACTGGAGGGAGATGGCCAGCTATAAGCCAAGGAGAGAGGCCTCTGGAGACACTAACCTTGCCAACACCTCCATCTCGGACTTCCAGCCTCCAGAACTGCGAGAAACTAAGCTTCTGTTGTTTGAGCCGCCCAGTCTGTGGTCCTTCGTTATGGCCTGCCCAGGGAAATGGGTCCAAGCTCCAGAAGGAGACCAGGGTCAGTGCTTCCCCTTTGAGACGGAGCGTCCCTGAGCAAGATGTGTGACGTCAGGAATACAGGGACTCCAGTCCCTGCCCTGCGCGGTGGCCTTGGACCAGCCGTTTCCTGCTTGTATCACCAGCAAAGTGAGGGTAGTCACAACCCTACAGGCTTGTCCTGAAACTTTAATCAGAGGATGCATGAGCGGTGCTGCACACTTCGTCTGCCTCACAGTGGGGGCTCAATGAACATGTGGTTAATGTTGTTAATATTGTTGATACGATGATAATAAAATGAAGATTTAAAAACTCCTTTCTGACTCACCGTTTGTCACAACGATATGCACTGGGCAAATGAAAAGGTGCTACACAAAGTTCGATTCACGTTTTGATTGACAGAAATGTCGAAATACAGCAAGGCGGCTTCATCCCACCATTCAAACAAGCAGTTCCCGAGTTCCTGGGATTCGCGGGGCACTGTGATGACGGGCGGATGGATTCGAAGCTCAAGATGGTACAGAGGCACCCAGGCGTGCACAGGGATGTCCTGGAATCGGGCAGGATGGGGCGTGACCCACGGCAGAGGTGCGCACGCTATTGGAGCACGACACATGGGCAGGGGACTATTTTCCAGCTTGCGGACTGGGGACACATCTTGGGGGTTCCCATCTGCCCACCTCAGAGCAGACAGGGCACAAAGGCAGAGAAAACGAAGGGGCCTCTTCGCGTGGCTGCTCACGTGTGCCACCTGTGTTCACGCCGAGTCACTGCACTATGTGAATGAACACAAGGATTCTGGGCAGTAATTGGGCCAATCAGCAAACCTACCCGGAGTCTGCCCCCTTTTTTAAAATTAAATTGACCAGTCAACGCACAGAATAGAACAAAATGGTCAGACTATTTCTCTGGCAGTGTACACCTTAAAAAGGTCTGGCAAGGCTGCCGGATCAAAACACAAGAGCCTTTTTGCCTCTTCTTAGATGGTGTCTCCCTGATCTTAAATCTGTCCCTTGTTAAAACAAATATTAAATAGCATCCTACTTGATTACATAATCAAAAAATTGTGTGTGTGTGTGTGTGCATACGCACACACGCACGCATGGGCACGCGCACAATCGGAGAACTACGGTTACCTATACCTTGCCCTGAGGCCACGGAGACCCATGAGATCTTAGCTGAGAGAATTCTAATTGGTGGGGGGGCTACATAACATTATTTTCTTGATGACTCTACTGACTTCCCAAGACAGCATTTTTTCCCTCCCTCCCTCCATTTTTGAGGCTACTACGCACCAGCTCCCAGGATACGGAGTAAAGAGCAAAGACAGCCTGTGACCCAAAGGATGTGGGGTCTGCAGCGGAGCCTGGGGCTTGGGGTCTCCCCTTAGCACCTTCTAGAGTGGCTGTTTCCTATCAAACACAAGGCATGGGATGCAAGAACTGCAGAGGCCATATCATTTCCCATAATATCATAACTTAGCCCACAATCTTCCAAAACTGGTGGGAATCCCAATATTTAAAAGTAAATACAAATCTAAAACCTATGAAAATTACACAATCAGAATCACACAAGAGAGTCCTGCAACTCAGAACACAGTCCCTATTTCTGAATTGTCAGTGTCTTCCCTTCCAGCAAGATTAGGATGGAACCTTTTGCAACCCCCAGCCCAGAGCAAGGGATTAGTAAACATGTGTTGACTGATTAAACCAAGCATGCATGGCAAAGAGCTATGGAAAAGAAAAAGCTACAAACACATTTAAAAGACAATGATGTCAGTGTGTCTAGGGTGTACAGGAGAGACTTCAAGGCAGAGCCTGTGGCTGGAACCTCAGCCCCGGCCGACCCAGCCTCAGCAACAAGGAGGGGGAGTCTGTGGGACTGGACTCAGATGGAGGTCCTTCAACTGCCATGCACTCTGTCCCCTTTGACATAGAGACCCCCGTGCACTGTCGCTACAGGTGCCGGGTCAGCTCCCCCAGTTCAGCTGCAGGGATGATGTAGAAGTAAGCCCAGCAGAACATACAGACATAAATAGGGTGGTTCTGCGCTGGCCCAGAGGGCCTGCCGTCTCCACCCCAGCCAGGGTACAGGGCATGCCTCAGGGCCCCAGCCTGAAAGGCAGCCATCTAGACTCAAAGCAACAGGTGAGTTAAAGGCAATAAACATGATTTTACCAAAAACAAAACCAGCACACATGTACAGAAACCATCTCTTCTGCTCCATTCTTCAGTGTACCTACCCACAGTGTCAACGCTGGAAAGGATCCGACGAAACCCAAAGGGTTCTGAACACAGGAAGTTCTTTCAATAACCACTGTGGTAGCAAAAGCTGTCTAGAGCCTGCTTGTAAGTCATTTATCTGACTGAGTGTGAATGTCTATTCATTTTGATGCAGAGATAGTAATGTGCTTAATTACAAAGTGCTGCCCCCAGGGGTCGAGAGCCAGACAGCAACTATTTTAGGCTTTGTGAGCACGTGGTCTCTGACCACTCAGCTTGCCACTGGAGCTGAAAGCAGCCGTGGACAACATCTAAGCAGACAGATGTAGTTGTGTACCGATAAAACTTTAGAAAAACAAGCCTCAGAACAGATTTGGTTGTGGGCTTTAAGTTTGCCAACCGGCGTGATGCACAGAATCTGCAGCATTATCACCTTCCTCAGTTTTGAAAAATACTGTAACACATCTGGCCCCAAGTGTTTCAGACAAGGGGTCAGGTGCCTGTATTTCCAATTCTGGAAAACAGTGTCTGGAAAAAAAGTTCTTTCCAAGGAGCTGGGACTTCCCTCCAGTCAACACCTGGCTAGTCCTCCTGTGCGTTTTTGAGTCACCTGCTGTAATACTTGCACGGCGATGAAACTGGTGAGGTCAACTTTAGTCTGGAATTCAGAGATGTTGACCTGGTGGAGAGCACCTGCTATGGGTCAAATTCCAC